>NC_091396.1:15046884-20046884 GCF_032191515.1 Phaenicophaeus curvirostris | reverse complement strand
ACTGTTCGCATATGTTCAGATAATCCTAGTTCTAAGAGTCTTTGTGAAGGAATTGTGCTCAAGAGTTGTTTAGGACTGTGTTGATCTTGAAGAATATGAAAGGCTAAACTGGGCAAAGGATGCTCACCTGAGCCTTGAACTTTGATATTAATATGTGTGTGGCACCAGTAGAGTCTGTTGGCCCCAGTGTCATTCAGCGTTTTTTTCAGTGCCTTCCCAAATGAAACATAATCAGTTGAATCATAGCATCATAGAATCATAGAATAACCAGATTGGAAGAGACCCACCGGATCATCGAGTCCAACCATTCCTATCAAACACTAAACCAGGCCCCTTAGCACCTCGTCCACCCGTGCCTTAAACACCTCCAGGGAAGGTGACTCAACTACCTCCCTGGGCAGCCTGTTCCAGTTCCCAGTGATCCTTTCTGTGAAGAATTTTTTCCTAATGTCCAGCCTAAACCTCCCCTGGTGGAGCTTGAGGCCATTCTCTCTTGTCCTGTCCCCTGTCACTTGGGAGAAGAGGCAAGCACCCTCCTCTCAGGTAGTTGTAGAGGATGTAGAGGAGTTGTAGAGTTCTTACTGATGTGCATCTGCTGGGGCTGGGATGCCCAACAGCATCTGTGGCAGCCCTTTTTTTCAAGTATCATAGTCCAACAGTGCTGCTAGTTTGCTGGGAGAAGCCCAGTTAGGGCAAGAGAGGGACAGGACTGGAGACAGAAGCTGAGAGTGAAGGAGTTTGCTCTTTTCAGGGCTGCATCTGTCATGAAATAGATTTTTTTTCCCTCTCATTTGTATTGTGATGGGAAGCACCTGCATGTTTCTTTTAATGCTAAACAGCTTCTGTCCTGAAAAATTCTGGAAAGCTGTTATGCCTCCAATAATGGAATAATACCATGAAAGGCCATATTATTATTTTGGAAAAATAGCTTCTGCTGTTTACAATTCTCATTTGAAAAGCATCAGGTCTTAAAGTGGATTTTTTCTGTTTTACTTTGACCACTTACTTGCAGTTTTATGCAATGAGTTCAGCAGCTACTCCATGTCATGCCTGTGTGCCAAGGCAGCTGTTTTAAAGAAGTGATATAAACCAGAAGCTAATTGGGATTGGAGCAGGAGTCTGAACTATCTTCACTGGTTCTGCTAGAAAGAAACGACTTTGTTTATTAATGGGATTCAATATGTTCTGTTATCTAAAACATGAAGTTTTGATGAAGTGTAAATAACTTTTTCAGCTTGGAACAGAAAAAGAAAAAGGAGTCTGTCATACTGTAGTGGCAAGGGGAATCAAGACCGTTTTGTTTGGGGTTTTTTGGTTTTTTTTTCATGAAGAACATTAAGGAAAACAAATACTTAGACGAAGAAAAAATACCTGTTTGTATAATATCTGTAGGCATAATTACTCTGTACTTTTCAAGGCAATTCCTCCAGAGTACTTAATGGATTTTTTTTAAGAAATAAAAAGAATAAAAAGCTCTTCTCCAAGAAGCATGAAGTGATGTCTGCTCGCTTATAAGACTCTCTGGGAAAGAGTAAGTTTATAAATGCTGTGTTCAAGTCACAATGAATTAAATGCCAAAATAGTGTAATGTTTATTGCAGGTTCTGAAAAAGAAGACTTTGGGTTTCCAGGGCTTCCTCCATTATTATCCTGATGTGATACCTGGGCAAATTTACTTTCTTTGCACCTCAGTTTCCAAACCTGTAAAGTAAATAACAGGGACAGTAGGATCTAACAGTACAGTCTTGTGTGATAATAACACCTGTGTGACGTGTGCTAAAATCCCTGCGCTGTAACTCTTTGCTTTTTGACAGTAGCTCACAGCAGATTTGCTGAATGTTCATGTCTTCAAGTGTTGGTTTAGACTACATCTTGGTTTAGTTTGTCTGTCTCAAGTGCATGTTGGAGTTTGAATAACAGTCCATAAGATGACACAGATAGAATCATAGAATCATAGAACCATAGAGTCACAGAATCATAGAATCACATACTCATTTTCTTTTCTTCTCTCTTGTATGCTTGCTGCAGTCCCCATGAGATTCAGGAGCTCTGGGCTCGCCTGCGAAAGGAGCGTCCAGAGCTGTTACCCAGTTTTGAAGAGTTTCTGTTGCGTGTTTCATCATACATAAGGGAGGTGAATCATGAGAAGGAGTCTATGGAACAAGCATTGAAGCGGTAAGAACATCATGGCTGTTTGCTGTTAGGAAACAGCTGATGCTTGGATACTGCCTCAAATGCAAGGAGAGGCTGGGTTACAGGATGCAGTGATTTTTCTTGCTGTAATAAACTTACTCTTTATCTTGATCTGATCCACATGGGTTTGTTTTGCGCCAGTGCCCACCCATAACATTTGATCTAGTTAAAATCCAACTCAATGCCATGCAGCTGTTAGTGGGAATTTGTTTCCACCCTCCTTTCTTGTTTTCTTTCTGTATTCTTTTTCTCACTCCTGACCTGTGTGGACCTTGCCTTTTGTAGGAAGGAGACAGACCATGACCGAGAAGTCCGGTGCCTTTATGAAGAAATGGAGCAACAGATCAAAGCAGAAAGGGACAGGCTGACCTGCCAGGTACCTCATCTTTCTTGGCTGAAGCCAAACTTTCCGTGGTCTGAAGCAGGGGTGGTGGATCATCTGGCTAAGAAACAACTCTTACCATGCTTGGTTTTGTATGCACAGTTGTGTATCTTTACCTCTGCAGGAAGCACTGAGACATGACAGAAGTAACCTGCTCCAGAAGGAACTGCACAACAAAGAGCAGGAGCTGGAGAAAATTCTCTACCGCCAGAAGAAGGTAACAAGACCCAAATCCTTCCTAAGGAAGCATGGTCCCTTCTCCTGTCTTTCTGCTAAGAACTTTTCTGACTGACAATGGCTTTCATCTGCTGAGGGCTGGAACTAGCTGGTCTGGTACTAGCTAGTCTAGTTCTCTTCTGGCTCTGAAGATGTAGAAGTGGTTTGTCAAATGATTGGTTTATTTTCAACTGTAATCTCTTCCTGTGAATGTTTTGTCCACACATTTTCTTATCGGCTTTGTTTTCTCTTGGCACAGTCTTCCTCTCAGTTGTACAATAACTATTTGGCAAGGAAGCCGGGATAAAAATTTGGCAGTTGTGAGTTTGGAGCCTCTTGTGTTGTGTAGGAAAGCTGTGTATGTACATATAAAAGCAAAATTTCTCTACTTGGTGTTTTCTGGCTGCTCCAAAATAACCTAAAGCAAACAGTTTTGTAACACTTGGAGCTGTACGTACTCTACATTTGTATTTCCACACCTAATGACATAGTGTTTAATCAGTCACAGAGAAGATCAAAGCAGAAACTTTCCTTTAGTGTGCTGGCCCTGACATAGACATTTGTATGGATGGTCCCTTCTAGATATCTTTTTCTTCTCTTGTCTGAAGAACTGAGACGTGACTCCCATATAAACAAATCATGGGAGGTACCTGTGAGGTGCTGGTGACTGAGGGTATCCACGTTGGATACCTAGCTGCAATGTGAATGAAATAGGACTTCTCTGAAATCATCAGCTCATTGTGCAGCAGCTGGAGAAGTCAGCAAAAGTTAAGTACCATCAGGAAGGATATTGAGAATAAGATGGAGGGTGTAATTTTCCTGCTGCCCACACCCTTGATGTGCCTTAACTTGTGTGTGCAGTTCTATTCTCTGCTGTGTCCTTCTGGAGTATGAAGGTAGAGTGAACTATGATTAAGGAAATGGAACATCTGCCTTAGACTTGGTTTTGGAGAGGAGGAAACTGAGGGGGGATATAAGTGAGCTTTATGGACCCAAGAAGGTGATGGATAAGGTCCACATAGAACTGTTATTCCCTAAATCCTGCAACAGCAGAGGTGAGGGACAGTCAGTGAGACCAGCATGAATTTGATTTAGAAAAACATACTTCTCATACTTCTTTACACAGAGATTAGTGAACTTCTGGATTTTTTTTTTTTTTCCAGAGGAGGCAGGCAGTATCAGCAATTCAAAAGCAAATTGGACAAACAAACAGACAACATTTTTGTTAAAAGGAGGAATAGTCAGGGATGTGGCCTTTAACATCCCTAGTCCAGGGACCAGAGATGCTGCAGGTGTATGAGGGGAATAGACAGGGAATGTCCAGGCATGCTCTTCCTAGGTAGCACATCATCCTGCTATGGGTCAAGGCAGAGTACTGGGCTACGTGGACACTCATGAGACTGGACATTTCTGATGCCCATAGAGGAGCCTCAGAGTTATGTGGATGATCAGGTCCCCCTTGTGGTGTAAGACCAGTATTGTGATCCTGCTATTCTATGGTATTGGTTCCATGTTCATATCACATAAATGGGAGAGTTGTGTGTGACAGAGATTTATTAGGGAGGGGCAGGCGCTTTACTTAAAGCCTGTCCCCTTGGTTATTGAAAGCTCCAAAGGCTGTAGGCAGCAGTTGCTGATCCTTAGTCTCAACTCCACTGCTCACTGTACGTGGTCATGCTCAAATTTTCCATGATATCAAAAGGACTGGGAAAGGTCAGCTCTGTTCACTCCTGCTCACAACTGTTACATGTGTGTTCTGGCAGAGAGCAGGGTAGCAAGAAAAAAGTACTTCATTTTGTGCCACATTGTGCTCCTTTACTTTCTCTTTGAGAAGGAGAGAAGGTAGGCTGGGAGAAAATGGACAACACTAAGCTGGGTGGAAGTGTCAATCTGCTGGAGGGTAGGGAGGCTCTGCAAAGGGACAGACTTCTCCTAGTCTGTAGCACTGCATAGGGTTGTTGTGCCCCAAGTGCAGGACTACAGACTAGGAGAAGTCTGTCTGGAAAGCTGCCTGGAGGAGAGGGACCTGGGGGTGTTGGTTGACACCGACTGAACATGAGCCAGCAGTGTGCCCAGGTGGCCAAGAAGGCCAATGGCATCTTGGCTTGTATCAGAAACGACGTGACCAGCAGGCCCAGGGAGGTTATTCTCCCTCTGTACTCGGCACTGGTGAGACCGCTCCTTGAATACTGTGTTCGTTTCTGGGCCCCTCACCACAAGAAGGATGTTGAGGCTCTGGAGTGAGCCCAGAGAAGAGCAACAAAGCTGGTGAAGGGGCTGGAGAACAGGCCTTATGAGGAACGGCTGAGAGAGCTGGGGTTGTTTAGCCTGGAGAAGAGGAGGCCGAGGGGAGACCTCATTGCTGTCTATAACTACCTGAAAGGAGGTTGTAGAGAGGAGGGTGCTGGCCTCTTCTCCCAAGTGACAGGGGACAGGACGAGAGGGAATGGCCTCAAGCTCCGCCAGGGGGATTTAGGCTGGAAATTAGGAAAAAAAAAAATTCACTGAAAGGGTCATTGGGCACTGGCAGAGGCTGCCCAGGGAGGTGGTTGAGTCACCTTCCCTGGAGGTGTTTAAGGCACAGGTGGACGAGGTGCTAAGGGGCATGGTTTAGTGTTTGATAGGAATGGTTGGACTTGATCCGGTGGGTCTCTTCCAACCTGGTTATTCTATGATTCTATGATTCTATGAAAAGACAAGCTGATGGTATCAGTGTGGAGGCTGACTCTGCCACCTAGTGCACTTGTCAGAACTGGTTCCTGGTCCTCCCTTCTGGCTGCAAGCATTTTGGTTCTGTAAGTTCTCAGATAGGCACCATAATTTCTGCATAGCACCAGCTTCAGCAGAGGGCCCTACTCAGCTTGTATGGCTGAGTAGATATTGAAGTGTCACTATGATCCTTCCTGAGGTGCCCTTTTTGTCTTCTGAGATGGATGGGTTTGACTACTGCATCTGTCTTTGACTCTTTCCTAGGCTGTGCCAGCTATTTGTGAGGAGCTATCTGTGAGTCCAAAGAGGAGCAACGAAGCTGGTGAAGGGGCTGGAGAACAGGCCTTATGAGGAGCGGCTGAGAGAGCTGGGGTTGTTTAGCCTGGGAGCTGGCCTCTTCTCCTAAGTGACAGGGGACAGGACAAGAGGGAATGGCCTCAAGCTCTGCCAGGGGAGATTTAGGCTGGACATTAGGAAAAAATTTTTCACAGAAAGGATCATTGGGCACTGGAACAGGCTGCCCAGGGAGGTAGTTGAGTCACCTTCCCTGGAGGTGTGTGTGTAAGGCACGGGTGGATGAGGTGCTGAGGGGCATGGTTTAGTGTTTGATAGGAATGGTTGGACTTGATGATCCGGTTGGTGTCTTCCAACCTGGTGATTCTATGATTCTATGAAATGGATCACTGGTTGAATACACAATAGCAGGCTTTGAACTTCTCAAATCAGGCTTGCTAGTTGTGCTGGGATCTTGTGATGCCTGGAGTGCTGTTGTGCCCCAGTGGCATTTAAACATCTCTTGTCTGATGTCCTGTCTCCAACAGTAGTGAGGTCACCCAATCACTTGACTTTCCAGATGCAGTGTAAGATATCCCTAGCACCTCGGTATATAGCTCTTTCATCTGCCATGGGCTCAGGAAGCCCCCAGACTAGAGAATGCATTTCAACAACTGTACTTAAGTCCCAACAGGCACACTTCTGCTTCCACCCAAATTTTTCCAGTTCTCCTTTGACCGTTGTTTGCACTCTGATTTCTACAGTGCCTGCCAGCAGCGAGCTCCTCATGCTGCCTGAAGTGCTTCCTCAACTGTGGCTGCCTAATTGCATTGCTTGCTCCCAGTGCTGGCACAATGAGAAATAATTGCTTCTAGTTCACCTTCTTGGTGCCCACTGGTGGTCCGGTAGACCTAAGCTGTGTTTTACCTCCCTTCCACCTTGTTGGTTACATCTGCCTTTTCAGCCTATTTTTACAGGCTTGATTGCAGCACCAAACCCTTCCTTTCTGTGTATAACCCCTCCTTCTCCTTTCCCATTGCAGCTGGAACATCAGCTACAGTCTCTGAACTCAGAGCAGCTGGAGGCACGTGTACAGAATGAGAGGCTCCGGCACCTGAATGAAAACCTGCTGGAAGAGCTGGAGAAAAGCAAATGGGAGCTGGAGGCAGTTAAGGGACAACTACAGAAGCTCCAGAAAGATGCTAAGCTTGATCAAGAGCAGAAGGACAGGTGGGAATGGGCAGGGAAGAGAGTGTTAGGGCAGAGACCCAGGCAGAGATGGAAGGGTGGGCAGGTAGTTAAAGAAGTAGAGGCCTTGATCTCATCAGAGGATTGCCTGTCTTCTTGAGGAAAAGTAGCATCCTACAGGTCTCATGGGCCTAAACAGCGAGTGATACTGCTAACTTCCACCTGTGTTTAGTGGGAGATGGACGTATTAGTTGATATTCGGGTAGAAAAGCACTGTAAAAAATACATGTGTCCTTCAGCCTAAAGAAGGCGTCTTCTCCATGTATTTTCCAGTTCACCATTGCTTCTGTAAAGTCCCTAGAGATCTTCCTCTAATCACTTGTGTTCCTGTTTCTGTGCTTAATCTAATAATACTTAGCTAAAAGATTGGGATGTTTCAGATCCAGATGGCAGTGAGCATCTTTCCCATCTGTAGCAGTTGAAGAAAATGGAGTGTGAAAGGAGAAAATGGGTTGCCTGCCCTCACATTGGAAGAGAATGGGAGAGCTGGGGCACAATCCAGCCATCCCATCTCTTGTGGCAGTGCTGCCTCCTCTGAGTCCTCCTAGCATAAGGCAGGCACTTATCTTTAAGAATATCAGTGGTGTCCCTGAGAAAGGGATCTTTATATTTCTTCTCCTAGTAATTATTTCCCCTTTTAAAATCCCCTTTGCTCAGGGATGTGTTTAGAGTCTCCAAGAACATGCAGAAAGAGAAACAAAGCCTCCTTCGGCAGCTGGAGCTCCTCAGGTAAGGACAGAGCTGGGGGAAATGCTGAGCTCTTGTGCATATAAGGGGCTGAGGTTTCAGCTCTGTGCTCGTTTCTCCACGGAAAGCTAAGGAAGTGTATCCAAGCAGTGCTCAGACACTGCTTATTTTTCTAGGTCCACAGAGAGTTGTGCTATCTGGCCAGCTCTGGCAGAGACCAGGCTGTGTTATTTCACCAAGTAATCCCTCTGCTACAGGAATTTAGTCTTTCCTGCTGGCGAAGGGGACTACGTGGAACCTGTTACCTGGGCTGGGATGCATGGAAATGTCAACATATCTGGCAATAAATAACATCTTTATCTGTGTCTTAAGCTCCCTTTCTGTTCTAGCTTTCAAATGTTGGTCTTTCCTCCATTTTTGATGAGTGCTTCATTGTGTCTTTTCTGTGTCTTCCTTTGGAGCAGAGAGATGAACAAGAAACTTCGAGATGAGCGAGAGGCTTTTGAAGCCAAGAAGCCGGTTAGTCTAAGAAAGAAAATCCTAATACCCAACCGCCCTGCTTTCATCTGCTGCTGTTGCTGTCACCACTCAGGGGCCTGTCACTTCCACGGGGGGCAATGACATGAGCTCACAAGGACTCTTTTGGTGGCTAATACAGACTTCGCAGCACCTCTCTGCCCATGATGAAGACAAGATCTGCTGGGTGATGTTGCCAGCTGTCTGGGTTTAACCCATGGCACATCAGCTTGTGACTGTCATGCAGCCCCATGTGTGATACGGGGTCTGTGCATTGCGACAGGCACTGGGCAAGGAGGGGAGAGAAGCTAGATTCATTCCTGGAGCTGGGTGGTGAGGAAGAAGATGGATGCCCAGATGTGCTGCCAGCTGACTCGGGGTGGAGGGGCATGGGAAGGTTGTGGAGTTTCTCTGACCTCTTAAGTTTGTAGCAGATGTTTTCAGCTGTTCCTTCAGGGCAGGTCCCCATTCCTGTGAACTCTGCTGGGGTGGAGGTGCAGAAGTGAACCTTTTGTCAGAGGACTAGGAGAAAGCAGGGGATCCCTGGCATCTGAACAGTCAGCTCCACCTCTGGTCTTTCTAAGTATCCAGGATAAGTACAAATATGTGACTTATTTTAATTCTTAGAGTTTTTTAATGAAAAAGTCTTTATGTTCCCAAATATCACTGGCAAGGCTACTCTGTGCTCTTCTTGGACCCATCCCTGCCACCAGGTGTCTTTGCCTGCTGTGCTGCCATGCCCTGCGTGGAGGTCTGGAAGTAGCAGTCTGCGGTGAGGACAGGCAGTGGTAGGCGGTGAGAGGGTCGGTGTGTAAGGGAATGTGGAAGGAAGCACAGGGATGGTGCCCAGATAGATGATGAGCCAACCTGTTTGGGCAGAGGCTGGAGTTTTCTAAGTGGAGCAGCAGTTGTGTAAAACAACTTCAGTAACTGTTTTGGATTGAGGTGAGGTGTATGCCTTTGTGTTTCTGAAATCTGAAAGATTACCTTTTTATCCTTTCTTTCGCACCCCCTTTTCTTTCCCAGTGCCTTTTCTTTCCAAGCCCCTCTTTCTTTCCATCCTCTTTCTGCATTTTTAAAAGTTGCTAAGTATGTGTGTGTGCACCAGAGCTTCCTACTCTGTCTTGGAAAAGTAGTAAACACAGTCACTCTGTAGCAGAGTCCAGTGCAAGCGGGCAAAAGAAATAGTTCGTTCTCTTCTTCACATGCGTACTGCTTCTTCGGCTTCTGGGTTCCTGTGGGTGGGACAGGTGGCCCATGGAGACCATGGTTCAGGTATGTATGTCTGTGTGTGCAAAGCTTGCCTGTTTCTCCTCTATTCTTTCCTTTTCCCCTGCTAGGACCTGCTCAATGCTGCTCTGAAACATGACACTTACAGGTGGACCAAACAGAGAGACATAGTATAGAGGAGCTTTCTCCCTTCTCTCTGTGGTGGCAGTAGGGATGGGTCAGCAGGGTGAAGTCCCCCTACCACTATTGCTTATCTGGCAAGGCTGTGTTATGCTGGGCAGATGAAGCCTGGACTGGAGTAAGGATTATTTCCTTTGTCAGCCAGGACATCTTGTTGGCCACTCTTGTTTCAGTCCACATGAAAGCAGAACTCCAAGGGATCACAGAGATGCTGCTATCATCATACGCAAGCAGATCTGCTGTCTAGCCTGTCCCAGTGTAAGGGGGAGAAAAAATAGCAATACTTCCCTGCAGCAGCAAAAAGGAGAGTCCAGCCTTCTGATGGGGATCTCTAGTGCATGTGACATGCTGTCTGCCAGAGACTATCAGGGCTTTTACAGGCTAAAAAGAAACCCAAGGCCGTAATATGTTCTGTTAGTGCTGGAAGAAGTGGTGTTATTTCTGTGAAATGAAGGTGTGATGGTGGCTCTTTCATAGCAAAGATTTTGAAGTGGTTGGAAAGAGGAGTTGGGCAATATGCAGCTGATAGCAACCCAGATGCTGTCAGAGGCTGCTGCAAGCCAGGCGCTGCTCCTTTGCACTTCTCAGTGCCCAGCTTAATACATTGCTCTTTGTAAGAGCTTCTGGCCTTGGGAAGACTATGGCCCCATGGACTGTGGGGAGCTGTTTGGTGGTTAGGTCACAGATAGCAATGTGTGACTATTTCTGCCTGTGTGCAAACCACTGCTGGGTGCTTTTAAGACCCAAGGGTTGTGGGTTCAGTTTCACACCTATTTGTTCATGGAATTATGCTTGTGCGCTGCGTGTTGACAGAGCAATTTTCATGTCTGCTTATCATGAAGAGTGTTCTGGGACTTGGACTAAATTGGACACATATTTGTATTTCACTGATGAACCAGAATCTTTCCCATCAAAAATGTTTGTACATGTGCTGTGCTGTTGTTGTTGTGGAATCTTTGCCATCGTGTGTTGTATAGCTGTAATGTCACTTCTGTCCCTTTACCATCCCCATAAAAAGCCAAATGTTACACACACCTGTCAGGCCAATAAAGCATGGCAGAACCAATGGCAAAATATGCCCCGTTGTTTCTTCTTTCTTACCCAGGTACGTACTCCTCAGGCTGTTCCCTCTACGTGTAGGCTGGTGCCGTAGCAGATTGCCTGGGTGTCCCTTTGTGCTGCAGGGGACTTGAAGCTTGCAACTCAGCTCCAGTGGGCTTTGACCTGATTTCCTTGTTTCTGTGTGCCTAGTGAGTGCCCCTTGAGTGAACCCAGTCAAACCCTGAAAAGTTCCTCCTCCATCCTCACTGGGGAACCACTGTTTGGCTGAACCATAGTCTGATATCAATGTTTACCAAAGGGTTGCTATGCACTTGGCGGTCTTTTGCCTTGGAAGATATGTGCTCCATGGTCGTGAGCCTCTTGGTGCTGGTTTGTTTCTGTGGGTGGGGCTTCTCTTGACCGCCAATTTTATAAGTAAAAAAAAAAAAAAAGTTCTGGGGTTTTGGGGTTTTTTTTCCCCTCGAAATTCCTAGGTGGGTGAGGTCCTCTGTGGAATCCAGACTATATCCATTTGTTGGACTGCATTGCAGTAAAGGCATCTGGGGAGTTCTGGCCAACAGAGCAGCTTTTCAATTTTTTGTCTTTTAAAATAAGCCAGGAGTTATTGGAGAAATAATCTTCATAGTCCTCCCCTGGGCTGTGGGCAGCACGAAGGGAGACTGTCCAGAGCTGCAGGGGTTTGGTCAGTTCAAAACTGCTGCATATCTGACAGGCTGCAAACACTTCTTTCCCCACCAGAAATAACTTGTGAGGATGCATTAGAGTGAGTACATCTCCCTTTTCCTCCAGCGCTGAGGCAGCAGACACCTTGCCACACAGTCTCTCACTTTGTTTTGTGTGTGGTCAGAGCAGTTAGCCAGTCCATTTGGAGTTGATGGTGGTCTAGGCTTTAGCACAGCATTTGGGGGAGCTGACATGTCAGTCCTTTCTCTGCCACAGGCTTTCCTGCCTGATCTCAGGCAAGTTGCTCATCTTTGACTCTGCTGGGGATGACAAAGCTGCTGCGTGGGGGGGGGGGTGGAAGAGAGTTGGAAGAAGAGTTTTCCTCCTTTTTCCTTCTCTAGGGAGCTAGTAAACACTGGCTGCGTGAACTGTGTGGCCTGAGGTAAGTAGGAGGAAAACACAGAGAGGGACATTTGTGTAAAGCAGAGCATGTGCGTTGTCCTTTGCAGAGTGATGTCCTTCCTTTGCCATGGTACACCTGCAGCTCTGGATGAGTCCTGGTGCAGGAGGGGCACTGGTGCCTTTTGAGGAAGGAGAAATTTGTCTGTCCCACAAAACGTCAGCATAATAAAACAGCAGGTGGGGAAAGAGATTCAGCAGTGAGACCAAGTGGAGAAAAAGCCACAGAAACAAAAGCTCTGGCTGGCTAAAAGAAGAGTTCGGTTTGGGGCCTCCCCATGTTGAATGGATTTTGTTGTAAAGGGGAAAGCAGCAAGTGTTACGTTCTTGTATGAATTAAATGAGCTGAACTGAGCAAAGCAACCCCTGTTAAAGCGTGCTGATGGGGCACTACCACTGCATGGCTCCAGCATTACCTCCTCAGGGTGGTCTGTGGAGGTGGCGAGTGGTTGAACTGGGGCTAGTGAGGTTCCTGGGTCCTAACTGCGTTGTTCATCCCTTCTCTTTTCAACTTCCAGGCACCTCAGAGCAAAAAGCTCCTGTTGAAGAAGGGGTCAGTGCTTAGCAGTTATCCACTGGATGACAAGCCAATCAAACGGTTAGATGAACGTCTGTGTTGTGTTTGTGGTGTCAGTCTGCTCTCTGGAGTACCCTGTCAGTCGAGCTGTGTCCTGTGTCTAGTTCTCCCACACTGGTGCTGGCTGGTTTTGGGAGCATGATGCGTGGGGTGCAGCTTGACTGTGGCCTCTTGGCATCAGATGGTGTTGGCTCAGCATGAAGCTGAGGATGCTGTTAGCCAATTTCCACAGGGAGTGGCACCCCTCTGGGCTGCTTCTGCGTGCAGCAGTGGGCAAGCAAACCTCAATGCCGTGGGAGTGCTCATGGAATGGGAATCATGAAGGCTGCCTCTGATGGAGTCAGACAACCCTGATAAAATTACTGGATCATCACTTCCTCAGGCAGAAACGCTGCCCACTGACACTCCATGCCAGTGCCCAGATCCCTGGGCCATGGGAGAGGGCAGGAGCTGCAAAAGGCTTGTGGTCTCTCTGGCAGCTGAAAGCCTCAAGGAGAGGGCCCAGCTCCAAGTGGGTTCATCGAGCCCATCGCCCTCCACACCTATGAAGACACCTGGCACACTAGCCAGGGGCAAGCAAATGTGTCTGTCACTGTTCAGAAAACTTCGTGCTTGTCCCTTTCTCTCCCCTAACCCCAGAAGAGGCTTTTGAGTCTTAGCCTCTCATTGCTGCTACTCCTGCCTGCCCTGGGAGCTGGGGGCTGTTTCCCTGAGCCTGAGCCTAGGAGGATGTCTATTTTCTGTGAAGAGAGTTTCCAGCTGGTCTGGCTCTGGGAAGGCATTTGGGGTGGATGCAAGGAGGACAACCATGAATGTGAGCTCTTTCTCACAGAAAAAGCATAGACATGGTAGCAGGTGAATTTTGCAGCCCTGGTGAGGTGTACTTGCAGGAGTGAGAGAGCAAAGTTGTTGCCTTGATTCCTGCCCTAGTAGCAAGAGAAAAACATTGCTGAGAGAGTTTGGAAGTGCTGCCTTTGAAGAGACCAACTGTAGTAATCCTCTGGTTTCTCTAATTTGCTTTCAAATGCAATCTGGTGGCCAATGAAGGCAATGGAGTTACACATTGATAAACCCCCTTTGAGTTCTAAGATTTCTTACTCCCTTTGTCTAGTTCTTTAACCATGAAAAGCCAAAGCAAAATTAAGATGCTCCCTTGCTCCTCGGCAATTACTCCAGTAGTTATTCTAGCTGTTCTTTTGAAGACTTTCTCCAATCACCATGTCAGCTCTATCCCAATGAACAAAGTGCATCAGCCTGCTCTTGTGTAGTCACAGGCAGTGCAACACCTATTCCCCACTGCCAGAGCCTGGTCCTGGGGATTTCTTGCCATTGAGAGTATGGTATGACTGGCTAGAAGCTTTATAAAGCATACAGCTTTTAGCTCTCTTCTCCCTTATCTTGGGCCAGGCATAGATGCAGCTCAGAGCAGAGCCAACCTCAGGCAGAGTGACCCTGGTGTGAGCATGCTCACTGCCATTTGCACACCTGCCCCAGGTTTCTGCTGCCTGAGCTCAGTCAGACTCTGCTACAGGAGAGTTTGGAAGTGATGGGCTTGTTTCCCGGAGCGTGGCTGCATGCCTTCAGCAGAAGGCTGTAACATGCGTGCGTACTGCGTGTGGCCTCCCAAGGATGAACAGCCAGCCCTCGCTCTATTGCCTGCAGTCAAAACCGATTTTGCTAACCTCAAAACCTTTCTTATCTCTTCTTATGTTCAGAGGGGCAGAGTAGTTGCCTTTCTTTTTTTAAATGTTTTTCCTTTTGCTACCGTTGTATGCTTTGCCTCTTTTTCAGTAGTGGGGGGCAAAGAAACCTTGAAATATGTGGAAGGTGGATTTTTTTATTACAATTAATGAAGCATATGTCAGCACATATGAGTACAGCATAGCTCAGGTGAGCTGCCTCTCCTTCCCTAGGGGTGCTGCTGATGCTTTAGTCACAGGGAGTATGAGTATGTATGAAGTAGAGTTCCTGCAAGTGTTGCATATGCACTAACTGCATCGCATTGGTTGTCTTGGGGATTTGCAACCTCCTTCTTTTCCCCTCTCCCCCACTACCCTTCCACCCTATTTGTGGTGCCTGTGGACAGACAACTGGCCTCTGCAGACCTTCCATTCACCTTCCTTGTGGATGTGGCAGTGGAAGAACCTAACAGGAAGAACTGTAAATACTTCCCAGACAGTGGGACATGGCTGAAGACAGAAGGAGGCAGCACAAACTTTGGAGAGAAGAGCGAAGACAAGGAGAGATGGTCATTGGCAGCAGATGCTGAGCGGTCGAAGATGACTTTGAAGGGTGACGCTGACCATAGAAAAAATGCAGATGGATTAGGTGATGCTCCATTGCCTCCTAGAGGACAGCCTGTTGGCACTGAAACCAGGGTGAGTCTTTTAACCTGAGTTTTTTCCTCAAACACCTGCTAACAGGCGCTTGGGGGTTTCTGACTCTCTTCCCATCTAACTCCAGCTCCATAGGTTTATAGTGCAGTGGTTCAGTGCCGAAATCAAAGCACAGTCTGAAGCTGGGCTTTTCAAAACTGTGTTCCTTTCTTTTGTTGTAGCTCCAGGCAGTGGAACCAGCCAACTGTTCCCCAGACCGCATCTTTAAAGTAGTGTTTGTAGGGAACTCTGGTGTTGGGAAGAGTTCCTTCATCCACCGCTTCTGCTATGACAGATTCTTGGCTGAGCTCAATGCAACCATTGGTAAGTAATAGGGTTCCTGACTCATCTGGCTATGGAGGGTGGAAAGTCAGCCTGGACACATGGGTTTTGCCCATATTTTACCCCAGCTAAGATAAAGATGATCCCTTGCCCAATTTCAAATTAATCTTGGAATTTCTCTGAACAAAATAGTGTTGATACTGGCCATTGGCTTTGCAGTGGCAAGCTGCTCTCTCCCTATCCAATCACTGTTACCTTCCTGACAGGTATCGATTACCAGGTGAAAAGTTTGATGGTGGATAACACCCAGGTAGCCTTACAGCTGTGGGATACAGCTGGACAAGAAAGGTAAGCAATTTCTGTGACAGTGCCCTACTGCCAGGCTCAGTGTAGAAAACAGGAGGAAAGGTAAAGAATGCATGCACCTGGTTTCTGTCTCTGAGAAAACTGTTAGCTTCAGAAGGACCAGAGAGGTCGCAGTAGCTCTTCCAGTGCCGAACTTTCAGCAAAGATCTGTTTTGGGGATTTTCAGAAGCTGTGGCTGTGAAGCAGGGCTCAGGGAAATTGCTCTGAGTACTGATGGAAGAAAAGTAGTTTTCCATATGTCTGACGTGCATGCTTGTGGCTACGGATAGTCTATCCATAAATCACTATACGGCATGGAGTTAAAAGCTCCTTTAACTCTGAAAGCTCTCCTGTGTCAGTCAGCTTCTGGGAAAAACTGCAGGACAGGACTGCAGATCAGGAAAGAAGAAAAGGCTCTGGATAGACATCCTGTTCTCAGATTCAGTCGTGCTACTGCTGTCTCCGGCTGATAAACACCACTTGCTATTCAGAGGGTGGAAAGGAGTGTATGAACCTTTCCAGATCTGATTTAGACAAAGCCAGCTGAATTACCTTGATCTGTGGGGAAGTTGGTTTGAACAGTCCTGGGGGACTCTGCCAATAGGGTTCTTGGCCCCTTCCACTCTGTTCTGCTGATAGATGTGCGGAAGCCCTAACCCTTGGTAGAGGGGCAGTGTAGCTTTTTGCAACAGTGAAAACAGGTTCCCCATTTGAAGGCTTCTGGTTTCCAATGCCTGGGCCATCACTGGATGTTATCAGTACAGTTGGTGAGGAACATAGGACCCTTATCTGCAACCAGAGATAAAGGCCCACCACTCCTTTTATATGAATTACACTTCACTTAGGATGAATTTTGAAGCTGATGATGAAAAGCTATTTCAAGGGGGCCGTTAACCTCAAAAGCCTGGCGAAAATAAGTACTTGGAATTTTTGGCTAAATAAGTTATGGGGGCAGGCCTTCAGGAGGCAGCCAAGGTCATGGGAATATTGTAATCCTGAGCTGTGCCAACAGAGTAATGATGCTAGCTGCCTCAGTCAGCCACATCATGTGGACCTGGTGGGAATGTACTAAGTAGGAGTATTATTGAAAAACAAACTATTTCTTCCAAAATCAAGCTGTGTGCTGAATAAATAGTAATTTTTATTTGAGGAAACTCCTGTGGTTAAATCACTGCTGAAACTGAGAAGTAAGGGGAGTTATGACCCAAAATGTGATGTTTTACGAAGGTCAGATTTCATTAGAGGCCAAATTCAATGTATTGTCTCTGCAGAAGAACCTTTAGGATAGGCCCCTGCAGCATTAGCAGATCTTAGACGTGTACTTGCAACAAAGAACTTGGCATAGTCATGATACTGAATAGGAGACCTGGGAAGAAGCAAAAACTTCTCTTACCTCTAAAGAAATATTAATTACTTCTAACTGGAAGTGTCCAACTCTGAATACCCTATGGAAGAGATAGAGGAGTGTGCAAGGAGAACTCCTTGGCAACTTCCCTGAAAATAGTCCAAGCTATATTTGATGTTTCTTCTGTTTCTTCTGTTCTGTAGTTCCAGAGGTGCGCTTCGATTGCCAAAGACAGTCTGTGCTTTCTCTGTTGTGTAGTTGCCTGAATGCTATACTTTTATTGTAGTGAGAAAGAACAGGCTTCAGACAATCATCTGAAGAGTTCAGGAGGGTCACTACTTGCTGTAGTTTTTCTTGGCTCTTAATAGAATAGGAGAGCTTGTTATCCTGTGCTCTCCAATGAAATCTCAGTACTTGTGTTGCTTTTACTTCTGTTGGTTTGCAATCAATGTGGTTATATCACGCCCTTGTCACAAACTGCTTGCAGACTTTAAGTTTGGTGTGGTTTTTGTTGGAATTTATTCCCAAAATACAAGTCTGTGATTCTTACTGGTACCCACAGGGCAAAGTAAATGTCTGGTGGGAGTTTCTCCTGGAAATCGTGCCTAACTGCTCATTTTATGCATGATGGTATTGCTTTATAGATTTAAAATTTGAAACAGATTTTGCTGTATTGATGCTGAGAACTTAATTGCTGTTTTGACCACACTGGGGCAAACATTATGCATGCCTGGTTTATACTGTAGTGCAGTTTAGTCTGCAGATTCTTCCAGACTCCAGAGAACGGTCATGTTTTTTCCATCTATTTCCCTTTTCACAGACAATTACCTTTTCCTATCCCACCTAAGCAGACTGTTCTGTTTCTTTCCTTCTGACTTGCGAAGATCTTCCTTCCTGCTTTCTCAGCACCATGCATTTGGAAAGCCTTCTGTTTACCCATGGCTGCCTGGCCTGCCTCAAAGGTGCAAGGATCTGACCTATCTCTGACTGGTCTGTGCACATCATCCCCTGGGGACACATCTCACACAAGGGCTGCCAGGACTTGCAGAGAGCCTGCACTAAAAGACAAATAATACCATTGTTTCTTGTCATTACATAGGCATGGTTCTGAGAGTGCCTTTGGTTTTGTTTGGGCTCAGGTTTCGGAGCATTACCAAGCAGTATTTCCGGAAGGCGGATGGGATTCTGGTGATGTATGACATTACAGCCGAGTGCTCCTTCATGGCAGTGAGGAACTGGATGAGCAGCGTCCAGGTGAGAGCGGGGCCTCAGCTCTCTAACGCAGGTGGTGGTGCCACTGCCTCACTCCAGGCCAGCTCCAAGTGTCTGTCTGGGAGCAACATACTCCACTGCCTCAGGAGGTCTTGTTGATATTGGGAAGATTAACAATCAAAACAAATAATATGGGTCCTGCTTTTGGTAGTCAGTTTGGGACCGAGGCTTCTTATTGAAGATACCAAATCCAATGGTAGCCCATTAAGTCAGGGATGGCTGTTTCCACGCCAGAAAGTGATGAGACGTGCCAAAATCATAGTGTATGTTTGTGACCAGTGCATGTGCATGGGCAACATCTCCTAGACGTGGTCACGTCACACTTGCAGTCAGGCAAGGAGATCTCCCAGTGTCCAGCCTATGCCCAGGAAAGAGAGATGGCCCTGGTGTGTTTCGACTCAGACCTGCAGCCTGCATGCACAGCACTCTGCACTATTGCATCCTTACTCTGCTTTGAAATTCCTAGATAAGACTGAAATATCAGTAGTAGCTTTTTTCCTCTCATTTTCTTCAACTTTAACAGCTGGGTTTTTTTCCTTTTCTTTCTTTTCTTCTGTATTTGGTGACTATGCATTAGTGCTGTACTCTTCTCCCCTGCTTTTTATTTTCAAACTCAGGAAAAGAGAGGCTTGTATCTGCTAGGGGAGATAAAAATACGACTCTTTGTAGAGTTTAAATAAGTTGTGTGTAGATGACTCAGAGCTGAGTGGAAAGTGTCAAGGGTGTTTTTGCTTTGATTGTGTCTCAAAAATCAAGATCTAAGTGAAATGAATAAGCATAAATTGGAGTTTTCTAATGTTATTAATTTCCACAGGCTTGTTGGGAGGGAACTCAAACACTTAGCAATTTCTTTGGATTCTGAAAGATCAAAGGTTAAGATTTTCAAAACTAACCAGCATCTGAAAATCAGGCTCCCTTCTTCGAAGAAGGCTAAGCTGAGCACACAGAAAATCAAAGCACTTGTAATCTGTAACTTTTAATGATCTCTCTTCTTTTCCTTTCCCCATCTTAGCATTTATATTGCTTTGAAGCTGTTCAGGTACTATAAGTCATCCAGTGCAGTCAAATGTGGAAATAACTCCGAGCCTTGTTCTGCACTCCTTACTCCAGTGATGTTCTAGTGAGCCAGTGGAACTAGAGGGAGTTTTACTGAAGGTAGTGGGCTCCAGGAGTCACCTAGGAATAACATCTCCTACAGAGACCCTATACAACAGTTTAAAGTTGCTTAGCTTGCTTGGCTAGTGTATTTTCAGCAAGGAATGGTTGAGTTTAGGACAGCACATCAGACAGACGGTACCGCACTTACACACAAAAATTATGAAACTTAATAAGAAGCTCGGCCTGAATTTAAATTTCCAGCAGCCTATGGGGCAAATTCCTTTCTTCAGGTTTGTTATTTCCCAGAGAAGAATTTAGGTCCTGTCTCCCTTCTCTCAGCATCCCAATTGTACATACTGAACATTTGAAATGCATTCCCATAGTTTAAGCTTCCTTCCACAGATCCCTGGGGCTATTTGAGGGATGGCCCTTTAATGAACTAAAGGGCCTGATCCTGCTGCCACTGGAAGTCTTGTTTCCATAAGCTGGAACGTGATCTGCTTAAAGATATTTCCTGCCCTCATCTGAGTTTCCAGCATATTGTACTCTGTTTCTATTGCAGGAAGGTATTGAGGATGGAGCTGTGGTCTTTCTACTTGGAAATAAAATGGATGCTGTGCAGAGGGAGACCCGGAATGTACCCAGGGTGGAGGGGGAAAGGCTGGCAAAGGTGTGACTCTGTGCTCTGCTGCTCGACCTACTTTGCAGCCTCCCCCCAGCTGTAAGCAGGGCAGCCTGGCTGCCAGGAAGCCCTTCTTGGAGCCATTTCCCAGCACGGTACCTCCCCTCTCCCCCCACGCTGGCCCTTGTTTCCCCAGTGCAAACATGTACTGAGGTCCTTCTGGTACCAGGGAGAATGACTGTCGTGACCGATATGTGGCAGATAATAGCTCTTGAGGCACGTGCATGCATTTCTCTTGAGGTTTGATGCCTCCTTACAGTGACACTGTCTTTCTGAGGGCAAGATGCGTGGCTCTTTTCCCATTTGAGAACTCCCCTAATGCATGCTCTGTAAAATCACCCTGCCTCCTTCCTCACTCTCTTGTCTGCATTCCCACTGGTACCTTGGCCCCTGGGTGGGGGGAGGCAAGATTTCAGAGGTGTTCCCCGTCTTCCGGACTCCGCAGTATGAAAGGGAAGGGAATCCAAGTAATCTGGGCAGAAGTTCCTCTTCCCTAGTAATTCCCCCAGTGTTCCGTTTTGGAAAGTCTGGCTGGGCCCCCACTGCTTGAAAAGCAGTTTCTTTTTCTGGGTCGAGCAGAGTGTGCACCCCAGCTGGGTGGTAACAGCCGCTCTCCTGGCCCCAGTTGCTCTCAGAGTTCCCACTGGCAGCGGTGGACCAGTTCCCAGGGGTAAGGGCGAATGGTGGGGGAGAACTGGCAGCCAACATGGACACTTGCTGTGCTCTCTGACAGGAATACAAGGCTGTCTTCTACGAGTGCAGTGCGTTGACAGGCCATAACATCATGGAGCCCATGCTGCACATGGCCAGGTCAGTAAATGGGAATGGTCACCATGGGATATTTCCCCAGCTGGGGATGATTGTTGTGGTCTTTCCTGGGGAATGTGCAATAAGAGGTAGTTGTCTTTCTGCCATGTCACAAAAGAGACTTGGAGCAATATGCTCTTCCCCCTTATTTCAGATGCTGGTCTTCTGTGCCTGGAGAGCACCAAATGTAGACTGGACATTATCACATGCAAAGCTTCATCTGGTAGAGGCAGCTGTTGAAAGACTGGGAGTTTAATTTGAATATTTAATTACAGAAACCTTGTGTACTAACCCAGATTTTAAGTTGGTATTTTCAGTTTGAAGTCTGCATGCACCTGTAAGGATTTTTATTTCCTTATCTTATGAAGTGTTATACAGAATGTGATATTTTGGTGGCAATGTTTTTAAAGGGAGATAAAACACTTTGTGAGGCTGAAAGAAGTGTGCTCTAAGATTTTTAGCTTTTAAAAAAGCAAGTAGTTTTGATAAAAGTCTCTGAAATCTTGCAAGAAAAATACCGTTTTGTTTGCCTTTATCCCTTCACTTGCTGCTGCATCATCTCTGTTAAATTCACAGCAGCACTTAGCTGTTCATGAGCTGGAATAATTTACTTACTAGCTAGGTAAATCACATCTCCCATACCTTGTGCCTTCAGCGTGGTTTATTACTATGCTGCTGCCAAAGATGGCCCAGACAGATGAGACAAACAGCCCAGGATTCCATGTGGGAGCTTGGGAATAAGGCATAGCCCACTCATGCCCCGATCTGGTGCTCTGACTACTAAGCCATGCTGTCCTCTCTTAGAATCATAGAATAACCAGGTTGGAAGAGACCCACCGGATCATCGAGTCCAACCATTCCTATCAAACACTAAACCATTTCCCTTAGCACCTTGTCCACCCGTGCCTTAAACACCTCCAGGGAAGGTGACTCAACCACCTCCCTGGGCAGCCTCTGCCAGTGCCCAGTGACCCTTACTGTGAAAAATATTTTCGTAATGTTCAGCCTAAACCTCCCCTGGCGGAGCTGGAGGCCATTCCCTCTCATCCTGTCCCCTGTCACTTGGGAGAAGAGGCCAGCTCCCTCCTCTCTACAACCTCCTTTCAGGTAGTTATAGAGAGCAATGAGGTTTCTTCTGAACCTCACTACATCTGATAGGAATGATAAAGAGTATTCATTATTATGTACTGAGATCTTGTATGTGTCCAGTTTCTTTCCTTGTTCCCTGGAAATTCATGCTTGTTTTCTGTGTATGGTTTATCTAGCCCAGCTTCCAGAGAAGTCTGGTCTTTGGCCCACTCATTTTTTACAATCCTAAACGTCACTGGCTGATTGGGAGCAAAGGGCAGAGCCAAATACCTTGACAGGAAGATCTCAGTAATCAGGTTGTGTTCTTGTTCTGTGCTGCTTGTTCCAGGTTACTGACAGCACAAGAAGACAGGCAGAGGGAGAATGCCCTGCATCTGGAAGATGTCAGCAGGAGGAAAGGGTGCTGCATATAAGGCACAACGGTGTGTCAGCAAGAGAAGTGTTTTGTGTCTCTTGTTTCATGAAGCTGGGGTTCCTCTTGAGCAAGCAGAATCTGATGTTATCAGCTTTGCAGATATTTCGGGAAGCTGCAGTGTTTTGTCATCTGGGAATTTCAAGGCACTAAATCACAACAGAATGTGCATATGATTTGCACTGTTTCATTTCCCAGCTCTGCACACAGCCCTGGTCTCTGAAAACCTCTGCTGCTTTGATCTTGAAGTCTTGTTCTTTCTTTCTGGAAAAGAAGTGCCTTAGCAGCAGAGTGGAGGACATAGTGGGTGCTGTGTTAAATAGAATTTTATTGTAAGAGATAAATTATTCTAAATTTGGGCTAGTTCTAGGTAGTGACGCATCTATCTCAAAGAGCAGCATTTCCACCTGGTTTTGTAAGAGCAGAGCCCAGTTGAGAGCCTGCTGTGGTCACAGGGAAACCTTCATCGGTTCCTGTAGGATCTGGATCAGGCCTTGTATTTACTGCAAAATGTGGTTTAACTTGCCAGCATTGTAGTTAACTGATTCCATATGTGGATATATTATGACCTGATAAAACAAGTTACGCTCATGGCTTTCTTCAGTTCATTACCCTAATAGACATTGTCACTGTCCCTCTCTCTCACTGTTTACAGAAGACAGAGCAGTTGCCCTGGGACTCACAGGCACTGGCATGTGCTGCTGATTCATAATCCGTTGCAGGAGCTGGGCTGTACATACTGGGGGAGCCATTTATAGCCTGTTTTGAGGCTGAATGTTTCGCATTTCCTCCCATTCTCTTATCCCTTCCTGACAACTCTCTAGTAATTGGGAACAGACTTATCTGCCATACTGAAAGATCCCACCCTGCTAGCTTAATCACAGGGCTGGAAGCAATGCTGCCTGTGCGAAGTGTAATAACCTCACTTGTGTGGTGAAAGGCCTGAGAAGAAGCAGGACTAAACCTGCTCCTGTTGAGAAGGGCCCTTTTTGCCACCGAGGAGTGGAGCAAAGCAGGGCAAAGGGAAGGCACAGGCTGAGGTAGGAGCTGGCCCCAAAAGTGTGTCTCTCTGCGTAGCTGCCGCTGTGCCCAGACATGAAACCCCTGCTGTTCTCTGGGGCATGATGCTTTCTGTTTTGTAGCTCTGTTGCTCTTAAAGCTGGACCAAATAAGCTTCATTTATAATGCCCTGTTCCCTTTCTTCTTTGAGCCTGTTTCTGCATGTGAGTTTGACATTTTAGGTGCAAGATGTGATATTGCAGCTGTGAAGCAGTCCACCCAACTCTGCAACACAGGGAAGGCGTATGTTTATTCACTGTCTTTCCTCTCTTGGGATAAGGTGATTACTCTGAATGTCTGGTCATTGTGCAAATTTCTCTTGGAATACCCCATGCAGGAAAAGTGCTCTGAGTCACTTATGGCTCATCAGTGTTACAAAGAATTTCCATGGTCCCCTACCCAGTGCCCTTTACTTCTGATGGAAAGAGGACGGTTTCCTCAGGAAGAGCAGGATTCCTGCCTAAAAGGAATAGCTGAAGCTAAGTTCCTACTGACTCTTTACCTCTGGCTGGCTGTGGTTCGTGCTGTGTTTAACTGCAGTAATGCCTTCCAGAGACTGAAATGAGGAAAGTCGGAGGAGGTTCTGAAAGAACCAGGGCTGCTGGTGTGGAGTCTAGAGTAACACCAGCAGTGCTGCCACTAAAACTATCCGTGTTTGCAAGAAAAAAACGTTTGGGAAGGGAAATGCTCTCTGTTTTTAGAAAGCACCTGTACTCTACACTCAAATGTGGCTTTCTGGCTTTCCAGCCAGCGTGGCCATGAAGGAGCACAGACATTATCACCCACTGAACAGACCAAACCCACTACACGACTTGGGGGAGCTGCTGCCAGTGATACCTCTGCATCATTCACCATGGCAGGTTAATTAGGAGTGGCGCTGACTATTAACGGACAACTTTTGTCAGGGCACAGCAGCAATGCTAACGTTTACTTACCTGCAACAGCAGGATTTGGAAGGAAGACAGAGCAGTATTAAATCTGCAAACGTACCCTGAACATGTACATCCCACACTGCGTACAGAGCACATGAAAGACAAAGGTGTGAAACACAGCTGACACACAAATACAGGCCACCCTATGTATTACCCTCATCAGTGCTGTCATATTTGCAATAGCAATAACTACCCTGTGTTTGTTCTTTTTTTAATGTACAACCTTAATGTACAACAGGCATGTTTTCTTAGTGTGCAAGTAGAGTACAGGCAATAAAGAAATGATGTCTTAAAAATGATTGTGTTGAGAGATATCTTTTCAAGCACTGCAGGAGATCCATCCTACCTTGTTCAGTCTCTGGTCACAGTATTACCCCCCCCTCTTGCTGTTGAGGAAGCACTGAGAAGGCTGATCCCCATGCACTACAAACAGGAGGTCTGTAAATAGTGAGTTGACCAGGAACCCACATTTTGGGGACAGCGCAGGAGCAATTAATCTGTAGTCTTACATTTTTTCCTCTTTAAAGCATCTGGAGTCTGGCTAATCAGAGAAGGCAAAAGAGGGAAGACAAAAAGAGGAGAAGCTTCCCCAGTGTCTGGGGGCAGTGTAGTGCTCTCAGAGAGGTCCCGTTGTCCCCTTGTACCTAGATTTGTACAGCTAGACATGTATTTTAATAATGCCCTAATTCACCAGGATTAGGAATTTGGTTGGTTTTAACCCTTATGCCCTGGCATGTCTCCAGCTGGTATATTGTGTGTTACAGAACTAATCTCTCTGCAGCTTTGACCAAAGAAATTATTACTCATTTCCCTGCTATAAATTGATAGTCCAGGAAGCAGTTTGCTGTAATGGCTTTCTTTAGCAGGCGCAGAGTGGACTTACATTTCAGCCGTGACAAAGTGGCACAACGTTTCAGCAGGCTGTACTTGAACAACAGTGAGCACCAGTGTGGGTTTTATTACTGAATGTTCTTTGTTGTCACTTTGCAAAATATTTAAATGTCCTGTTGGAAGACCCAGATGCTTACAGTCTAGAGGGGAATGTTGCTAGTTTTAAAAACCTTCTGATACTAGACCCAAGCTAGACCAGACTGTCCACAAAATTCCAAATTTTACTACACCATCTCTTTTTGTCGGAATCCTCCTGCCTCTAATCAAAAGCTCTAGGAGCAGCCAGCCCCTGCAAGCAACTGCTATAAACTGCAGCATACATAAAAATCAAATAATGGGAGTATCCTGGGGTGGCATGAGACAAGGGAGGATGCAAAATATACTCTGCCCAGGGGCTTATTCCTATGCCATATTGGTTGCGGTCACTTAGTGGACAAGTGACTTTCTGCACATAATATGTATACCATTTTGGAACTGTATCATACGGAAGTACTTTTCTTGCAGCCCAGGAAGCCTATCCTGGCACATTCAAAAGTGCAGCTGTGAATCAGATTCAAGGGCAAAGGTGAAAAAACCAGCTGCTCTGACAAGCAGCCACAGTCCTACAAAGCTCTGCATGCAGGCAAAGTAACCCCACTCTCCATGTGTTTCTCTTGTTTTTTTCATGTTAATATGCTAAGGATAAGCAAAACAAGACAAGCTTGACATCGTTTCTTTGAAACACCAAAACAGGACTGAAGAGAGAGCATTAAGCCACAGTGTTAAGTTTAAAGCTTTCCCACAGGACAAATGCAGGAATTGCAAAGGTTTGGGATGTTATTTTCTTCTACCTTCTTTATTCCAGCAGCATGAACTCCAAGGGACAGTTACCATTTGTACACATTTCATCAGTTACAGCTACAGGAATCATGCAGCCTTTTGTGCATTATTTTCACTCCTGCCTCTTCTTCTTTTTGTGTCTTTTCATGCTCTTGTTAATTGCTTAGTCCGTATATATATATTGACCAAGTACTTAAGCTCCAAGTATAAACATATCTCACGCTATGCACCTTTAAGTGCTCTATTTGGAACTCTCCTGCTCAGTGCCAATAGAGCCACAGTTCTGCAGTTCAGAGCTTCTTTAGTTCTTTGAGCCACTGTCCGTCTGCTCATTACTTATCTGGCTGTTTACGAGCAACACAGAAACTTCGGTTGGCACAGCTACAATAATCTGGGTCCAGACTCTTCAGGGCATGCTTCGTGTGGGTATCAAGCCAAGCGTTTTAATAAGGTGATCCTGATCCTGCAAGCACAAGTGCAGCTGTGCGCTTCTTCTGAAATGACTGGTCCATGGAAGACCTGACCAGATAAAATCACTTTTTTCAAGGTCAACACGTATCTCCAGCAAATATGCATTACTCCAGTAACAAGCCAAGGCTTGAGGTGCCGAGGGTCCTGCGGTATATCTTACATTTACCTGCAAAGCACACAACTAGCCACGCAGGCTGCAGTTGTGCCTGATTGTGCACCTTCCCTAACCCGAAACTGCTGGGATTGGAGGTTACTCTACTCTTTGTACACAAAATCCACAGACCCGGCAAGAAGGTGGTGTGGCTACCCAGGACTGGTGAAGGGGCTGGAGAACAGGTCTTATGAGGAGCGGCTGAGAGAGCTGGGGTTGTTTAGCCTGGAGAAGAGGAGGCTGAGGGGAGACCTCATTGCTCTCTACAACTACCTGAAAGGAGGTTGTAGAGAGGAGGGTGCTGGCCTCTTCTCCCAAGTGACGGGGGACAGGACAAGAGGGAATGGCCTCAAGCTCTGCCAGGGGAGATTTAGGCTGGACATTAGGAAAAGATTCTTCACAGAAAGGGTCATTGGGCACTGGCACAGGCTGCCCAGGGAGGTGGTTGAGTCACCTTCCCTGGAGGTGTTTAAGGCACGGGTGGACGAGGTGCTGAGGGATATGGTTTAGTGTTTGGTAGGAACGGTTGGACTCGGTGATCCGGTGGGTCTCTTCCAACCTGGTTATTCTATGATTTTATGACTCTGCAAGGCTGGGACCTGAGGCAGCAGCCGGTGTCTCTTGTTGCCTCCTGCGTCTGCCACCCGCTGCGTGCAAGACATCTCTTCACGCCTGCTGAGAGCTGCTCCCCACGGGCCCTATTCAACCACTCCAGCAGCTCTGACCTAAAGCGTAGACGGGATCCCCGTGGGTTGAGGAGAGGGCAGCTGGTTTACTCATTGGGAAGGACGAGGCGATTTTTGAGCTGGGCACGTGGGCAGGAGAGGTTAAGCGTCACAGGCGAGGCAAAGCGCCCAGGAAGGTCCTAAACTGGCCTTTTCCCTCCCTGCCTGCTCAGGTCTCTGCTCCCACCCAGCCCCTCAGGAGCCGCCTGAGGGAGCGGGAGGGGCCGGGGCTCGACTGCCATTTACCGGCTGTTCCGCCGAAAACTCGTTATCGAGCCGGTCTGGCCTTGAAAAAAGGAAAAAGAGAAAGAAGTGGAGCGGCTCCTGCGGGAGCGAGGGGTCCCCGCGGCCCGGCCCCCACAGCGCCAGCCGCGCACCTCGCCGGGTCTCGGAACCTCCCGTTCCGCAGGAACCTCATTGCTCTTTACAACTACCTGAAAGGAGAGTGTGGAGAGGAGGGAGCTGGCCTCTTCTCCCAAGTGACAGGGGACAGGACGAGAGGGAATGGCCTCAAGCTCCGCCAGGGGAGGTTTAGGCTGGACATTAGGAAAAAAAAATTCACGGAAAGGGTCACTGGGCACTGGCAGAGGCTGCCCAGGGAGGTGGTTGAGTCACCTTCCCTGGAGGTGTGTAAGGGACGGGTGGACGAGGTGCTAAGGGGCCTGGTTTAGTGATCGATAGGAATGGTTGGACTCGATGCTCCGGTGGGTCTTTTCCAACCTGGTGATTCTAGGATTCTACGAAACTAAAAAACCGAAGGGCCGAGGCAGGCGCCCCCGGGCAAGCGCCGCCCCGCGGACCCGAGCTGCGAGCGCCGCCCGCCCGTGCGGGAGCCGCCCCTCGCTGGCGGGGCCGGGGCTGCGCACGGGGGCGCTGCCTGGGGACGGCGAGGAGGCCGGTGAGGCGGGCGTGCAGCGCGCGGAGGGAGCGGCGGAGGCGGCGGGGGCTGCGCGCGGAGGGAGCGGCGGCGGGTGAGGCGGGACGGCTGCGCCCCGCGGAGCTGCACGCGGAGGGAGGCGGAGGCGCTGCGCCCCGCGGAGGGATCGGCGCGGTGCCGGCGCGGGGTGGCTCCGGGAGGGCCCGGCTCTCGCGGGGTGCGTGTTCCCTGTTCAGAAGGGCTGTAACCTGTTGCGGGGGCCGCGGGAGGCTTTGCTTTGGGAAAGGTGTTTGAGCGCCGCCGTAAACTTGTGAAGCCGTGCTTATCTGCCTCTGCCTTGCTTTCGGTTGGGTCTCCCCGTTGTGGAATTGAGACCTGCCCTTTGTACTGAGCTCGTGGGAGCTGGAGGACGGGGAGAACGAGCCCTCGTTCGCCGCGGATCCAGGCGATGCTCCCTTTCTCTCGTTCCCTGGAAGCCGCTGGCCGGGGGTTGTTGCCGCACCAGGGTGCTCCTTGCCATCAGTCTTCCCTAGCTGCCTCTGCTCTGTGTTACCTCATCAAAAACGTGAAACGCTGTAAATTTAAAAAAAAAAAAATCGCGACTCTTCCGAGGGTTTCTGTAATCGGGCTACTGCAGCGTGCCGGGGGTTTGTAGCAACGACTTACCTTTATTTTATGCTACCCTACAGCAACCCTTCAATTATGCTACTTCCCTTCCTTGCCCCCACCCCCCCCTTCCGCCTTTTCTGGCTTGCTCTGAGAGTTCTCGTGGTATCTGGTAGAACGAGGGCTGATTAAAAAGGCAGCACCTTTCAGAGGTAATGGCTGGTGGTGTCCGTTCTGTTGAAACAGTTTTTAAATGAGTCCTCTTTGCCAAAATGCGTTTTCTTTGCCATCTGTGAGACCATTGCCTAGGTTTTTAGGGAAGGTGTTGCTATGATAGGACATCTACCCGTGGGTATTGTCGAAGCTGAAGAGTCTTCCAGCGTGTCGTATGTCCAGGAGGTCCTAGTCCTGCGCAACACTCAATGCTACCAAAGGCAGCTTGTGATGGAGTGAGCAGAGCATGTTTCTTCTGAGCTGTTGCTGAGCTCAACAGAAATTAAAAAAGCTGATGCAAAAGTTTCAGTGTATTTAGATTCGTGTGCCCGAGTAGGACAAGCAGTCCTCGATCTGAAAATTGTTGGAAGCTGAGTAGTGTTTGAGGCAGTACCACTGATGCTCTACCTGAGATATCTGGTGATGAGTCCCCATTGAAGGTGTAACGCTGGCTTGCATAGGTTGGTCCTGGCTCTGGTATGCTACAGCTATTCTTAGGTGCCTGTACTTTGGGTTGAATGTCCTTCCTGAAAGCTTAGGTTGAGAGTTGGGAGGGGTTGGCAGCTTTTGAGCTCCTCCATGTAAATATCCTGAGGTCACATGTTTACTCTGTAGTTTCCTGATGATGTCTTTGAGTTCCTGTCCTGGACATCTTTCTGTCCATATACTGTGTATTTGCAAAAATCATGTTTTATTCTAAACTCTTAGATATGTTGATTGGCCTCTGTTTTTTTAAAAAAATAATGGCTTATCTTGTCTGTGGAGTTCGCCTGCAGTGGAAGAGAACTTCAAACAGCCTACTTGGGGCCATGGTTCTCCTTTTCTTGGATCTAATACAAAAATCATCTTCTTAGTTAGCAAGGGATACCAGTCCAAGAAGCTTTTTCTCCCGTGCTTTAGCTTCCCAGCCCCATTGTGCATAAGGGAAGTCTTGTGCCAGTTTGGAAGTGGACAAGGCACAGAGTGTTCTCTCCAAGTACAGTAAGGCACACACAGCCAAAATCTTGGCTATGTGAAAGATATTTTCAGTGCAGCCTTGGAAAGTTTATGTGGATGGGTGTGAGAGATTCTTCAGCAAGGGAGTGGAAGAAAGCTGCTTGTATTCCCTTGTCAAGCAAAAATGCTAGGTGGGAGTGGCTGATGGAGTGCTTTCTGTCCCCTTTAGGAAGTTTCCAGCAGTCGTATTAAACACACACAACTCTGGCTGTAGCACAACTCTAGCTGTTCCCATTGCACAAACACAGACTAGACAACAACTGCCTTGGTCTTCAAACAACCCTGAAGGGGTTGACTGGTGAGCTATGTCTCCTCTAGTTGGGTCGTCCTACAGGTGAATTCACTTGTTCCTTCCACAAAGTTTGGTCTCTGCTGTAAGGAGTGCATTGGGCTACTTGTTACACACAGGAGGAAAATGTTTTTACGCATATGGTTTGTACAAGTAAGATCTCTAAGACCATGCATGCTTGTGTGTGGCAAACTATCCTGTCTGATGTTTCCAGGTGATTTGGTCACTTATAAAGCAATCATATTGTCCCTTTGTTTTTCCTGTACCTTCTGTTTAAGGCAGAAGCTTGCAACGATAAAATGTAGATGGACTGACTGAAAAACAAAAAGGGGGATCTTTGCTTTTTCATGTCCCAGTCTACTACTACTATCCCTACTGGCCTTGCCAGTGTTGCTCTTGAAACCCCTTGAGAAAATGCACTCTTAATCCCCAGGCCTAGTTTCTGCTCCTGGGCTTGACACTGGGTTCTCTCCTCTTCCTGAGCATGTCCACTGACAGCTGAGGTCTTGGGAAGCCTGAGAGGGAGTGACTCCTGGAAATCACAACTCCTCTCAGCTTCCCTGGCTGTGAGGAATAGAAGCCCTAGTCTCCCTGGTTATTTAAAAACCTTCAAAATCCAGAAGGTGAAGAGCGGGTCTCCTTCTGTCTCGCTTACTCATCCTTCCTTTCAGACCCTGAACGTGATTTTTACTTTCCACAGCCAAAAAGAAGTGAACAGTGTCTCTGTAAAATCATGCCCTTTTCCCATTCTCTTTTGCATGTGCACTTTGGCAGAGCTTTCCCCCACGATGGTGATGATTTTCCCAGTCTGTGAGAAATGTGCTTTTCCCTGCTACCCCATGCCTGAAGCCAGGGTGTGAAGGGAGAAATGATGCATGTCAGGGCTGCAGAATGGAGATGAAACGTTTTGTAAGTTCTGCAGAAAGCACTATCCCTCCCCATGGCACAAACCCCATTCACTGCAAGGCCCTCTTGGCAAGCATCAGCACTGTAATAACAGCACTGCTGATGGGCGCCTTCCTTGCCAGTGCTCTGCTCTGTCCCGCCTGCCAGACTCCTCTGCTTGTGATCTCAGCAGCCTGGCATCCCGGGCAGTGAATTCAATCAGTCCTATTAGTCCTACAGCTGCACAGTAATAAAACTCTCGTTGGTGAGAACAGGAGAATAATTACTGTTTTGCATTCCTGTTAGTGCATGGCAGAATAAGAAATGTGTTTTGGGGTCTGCGCCACATTCTGGTATGGCCTCTCCGTGCATGTTTCTGACTTTAGTTCCTCTTGCAGGTCGGCTGCTTAAGGTTCTCCATTCCAAGCTGGAGAAGTGCTGTACAGTTTGATAGTGCATTTCAGACAGTAGTGCAATAAGCTTGACCTGGGACTTAAACTATAGCTGGCTCGAAGAAGGGTATAAACATAAGTAGCTGCCATGAGGTGCTAGCTGAGGTCTTCGGAAGTTACTGGTGTTGATATATCAATATATGTATGTTTATTTGTTACATATACGTGTGTGTGTATATTTCATGCACAGTTTTGAATGCCAGCAGTGTTGGGTGCTAGTAGGGGCAGAATACTGGTTTAGTGGGATAAGGAAGGACATCAGGAATTACATTCTATGGAGTTTAACGGAAGGCCCTTGACAGCTATTTAAATTCATTTGGGTGTTGACCTACAGCTGCTGTCAGCAGCGTACAGCCAAGCATGTGCAGATCACACAGTGTGTGTATTGCCTGCATCCACGTAGGTGGCTGAGGAGTCACTTCTTCTACTTACTGAGCATGTGTGTAAGAGGTGAGGGCATCCCAGTGAAGGAGTGTGGAGGATGTGGAATGTGGCATGGTATCTTAAGAGAGGTGGAAACGAGATATGTGGGAGATGTGAGAGGGGATGTCACTCAGACCTACATGTTTTTCCTGGCAGCAGTAATGAGGCTTCGTAAGGAAAAACTGAGCCAGAAGTAGGGGTGATAGAAAATGTTTGGCAATGACTGTTGTTTCTTATCTGTTGCTGGTACCAGATCTCAAAGCAAAAGGAGCAAAGTTCACTTTTCCAACTTAGGTTCTCTTTCCTTTTATAGGAAAGGAAATAGAGCAGCAGGGAGCAGGGGCAGTGGGGAGAGTTGTGAGGCTCTGTTTAAGTACCCATGCTTCAGTGGAGTTTGTCCCTGTAGCTGCAAAGTGGAAGGTGCACACTCCTAAGAAGCTGTGGAGTTGGGCTGAAATCTGCAGCATGTTTTCCCAATGTCTTTGACGCTGTAAGAAAGAGACAGGTTGAGAGGAATGAATGGCACCTTGGAGATGCTGTGTGAGATCTGGCTGTGCTGTGCAGTTGGGTAAGGTACGTCTGACATCTTGTCCTAGAGCCTGTAGGGGAGAAGTAGGCAGGAGGAAGACCAAGCAGGTAATTACTGTGTGGTGGAATAAGAGGAGTGATTTGGTGCCTGAGCCAAGTTTGAGTATGACCATCTTGGTCCACATTTCTAACCTAAGTCAGGTGGTTATGTGTGGCTCTGCAGCCTGAGCTGGTAAAATGCTGCACAGGTCAGAAGGTGCATTTCAGGCAGTAGTACAATAAGTGCAGTTAGGAGTAAAAGGGCAGCTGGCTCCTCTGCAGAAGAATGTAGGTGTGAGTAGCTGCTAGTGGGGGAATGATTCTGGTCTAGTGGGAGAAGGAAGGACTGTCAGGAATTAGACTTTGTGGAGGTTAGTGAAGGGCCCGTGGCAGCTCTTTAGATACAAGCCTATCGTTTACCGTTGTAGCTGGAGTTTGAACAATGATTTCTTTTGCTCCTTCATTGATGAAATCCAGTTAAAATTAGGACCAAGAGTGGTTTGATGTAGGCATTTCTCGGGGAGAGGATTCTGTTTTGTATGAAGCGGATCATCTTTTGAGCCTTACTGATCTTTTATCTGCCAGAGCAAAAGCCACATGCATGCGTGGTTGTTTTCAGGGAGTGCTGTGTTCCTCAGTGACCACCACACTGCAACTATAAAGAAAATAAGGGGAAGGACACATTTGGTCAAATTTATATGCTAACAGAGCCAGCTGGCAGATGTCAGGCACGCTGGCATTTCTGGCATGCCAGCCAGTAAGTGGGACTTCTGGAGTGCCGGAGGAGGCAGGCCTGAGTAGTGGCTTGTGAATGTCAGTGTTTCTTCGTAGCTTTGGTGGAATCCAGAAGGGAGGAATTCTTATCTCCTCCCACATTGCTCTGGAAATAGAGGTGATTTGTTCTTTTCTCCTGTGATTGCTGTAAGCTGCATGCAAAGCTCCCAGGGAGTTGATGGGGAGCTGCATGTGCAGTCACAGTGGTGTACGGCAAGCATAGAAGCACAGGCACCAGACACGTGTGCGGCAGGCGCTACCTCGGAGCAGCCAGCTCTGGAGTAAGGAGGGGTACTGGGTGTGTAAAGAGAAGTGTTAGACTTAATGCTTGTGGGTTCAGCTGCTGTAGCATGGGAGGGATGAGTCCACCCCTGTGTGGGAGTGGAGATGCCAGCAAGCTGAAGGCTGTGGATAGTTGCAGCTACCCCTTGCTTATATGTGATAGTGCTCTTCCATCTTTCCAGGAGAATTAGACTAGGTGAGAGGTCTGCCAGAGGTGAGATGGGAGATTTGATGTGTTCTTCAATTTACCTTGACCATTTAGGGGTTTTTGGAAGGACAAATTTCCTGTTATTGGGAGGGCCTGTGTATGTATTTGGGAAGGAGGAACTGTCAGACTGGTTTGTACACCTTTGAATCCCAGTTTGTTGTTTTGGTTTTTTTTTCCTCCTTCCTGTGTGGGGAAGGAGTACAAGCATCCTGCAGAGCTCCTGTGCTGTATGTGGGGAATGAGGCTGTGCTCAGCCTGGACAGACGGAGAGCCTAACAAAAGCCTGCTCTGTCCATTGTGTGCTCCACAGGACTTAACCTCCAATGTGTGCAGTGTGTACCGAGACAGGGAGGAAGGTAATTTAAACCCCTGTACTTACACCAGGAAAAAAATCCTGGTTGCAGCACTTCACTGGGCTGTTTGTCCTCAGAGTTGGTCAGATACTGGAGAAGCATGGATCTTTACTCATAGGTGTGCTGTCAGAAGCCTGGAAGGAGGGAAAAGCTGATAGAGTTGCAGAGGAAAAGCTCTGTCAATGGGGTAATGAGCTTTACTTTGGCTGCATTTGTTTCCATGTGAAAGAAGACTGCTTTGTAGAAAAACGGGGTTTTATTGTTTGCTTCTTCATCAGGAATTATAATAAATACTTAAGAAGAAAAGAAGAGAGGGATAAGCCAATTTAGATTAAAGCAGTGAGGGTATCCAAATTGAATTATTGGGGGAAGCTGGTGGGAAGCTGGTTTCCCTGTGTACAAAGCGTATAACTTCCATCAGCCGTATCATCCAATCTTTGACACTGATAACCCTGTCTGGGCAACCGAGGTCCCCTCTCGCTGTATTACCCTGGCCAAATATCTTTTCAGTTTCCCTGTGTCTGTGCAGATGGTAGTGGTTATCAGGGCAGATGCTGCTGCTGTATGCGCATATACCACTGCACAGAAGAGTTAGCTCTGAGTGGCAGGAAGGTGGCCCTGACACTAGAGCCATCACTGCTGAAACACTCTTTTCTCTGAGGTCAGTAAGAGGATTTTTTTCTGTGTCAGAATTTCCCTGGTTACTTCCAGTGTGAATTTTAGGGGTTTGTCTCAGTTCTTCAAAGCCAAGAAGTTAGAGTCTTCTGGGTTCCTCTGTCCCTTGATATCCTAGAGGAACCTCATTTTCACAGTGGGCATGCAGTACTCCCTGAAACTGGGGTCAAAGTGAAGGCAGTTACTCAGTTTCTGTAGAAACTTTTGGCTGTGCTGTGCCTGGATTCTCTCTGAGTGTTTTTTGCTTTTAATGCTTAAGGACTTAGTAAGTGTCTTAACCAACAAGTGAACCATGCTGCGGACTGCTTTTCCCCTCCTGCTCGCTAATGGACTGGGGTGCATTGAGAGATGGATAATAACTGCGCCCAACACCGGATGTTTGCCATGTTTCTGTCTCTTACGTGCAGAGGAAAATGCTCTGCAGCTTTCTGCAGAGCTCAGAGAAGTAGTCTGAATGCTGAACATGTGCCAGTAAAATTCAGAGAGGCTCCCAAAGGGAACAAAATATGTGTTTTTTCCCATCTCCTGAAGTCTTCTTGAATCTTCCTGGCGTTTGAGGGTTAGTTCAGGGTATCCTAGAGCTGTAGAAGTGACTGCTTTTAGTCTTCAAAATGCTAACTTTTAAAATAACAATCAGATGACATGGTCCCTCTTGACTTGAAAATTGTCCTCCAAGGCAGGGTGGGAGGCCCTGGGAGTATTAAGTTTCAAACTTCTCTTAGGCTTTCCTTTAATGAAGCTTGTTCATACAGCACTAAGGTAACCTGGGCGTGGGTTGGTGGAGAAATCCACTGCTTGATTTCCTGGCTTTGTTTAAAGTCCAGCTGGTTTGTGCTGGCATCTGTTACAGAGCCCTTGTCCAGTTACTTGTTTCTGTCAACTCTAAATGAAGCGGATGATACACTGAGACAGACTTGCCAAAGTTTCTGTAAGGATTGTAGCTCTCTACCTCTCACAAAGAGCTGCCTTTTGCCTGTTTTATCTGAAGCAGTGGAGAGGACCTGAGCAAGCCCGGAACCTGGTGCCTCTGTGCAGGTCTGTATGCAGACCCATGGCGTGAGGTGTTTTATGGAAGTGAAGGACAGACTGGGGCTGGGAGATTTTTTTAGAGGTTATTGGTGTGTGCTCTGGGGTCAGGGACTTCTTTCTTTTCTTTCCTCCTGTCCCCAGCTCTGGTGAAGGGTCAGCAAGTAATTGACTTGAGGACAGCTCTTGCCTCCCAGTTATTTATTCACGTACTGGTGCCTCCCTGTCAAGTTTGCAGGCTGGTCTAAAAACAGCTGCATAAATGGCTTTGGTGGAGTCATTAAAACCTGCTACACAAGAACCGGGAAGGGGGAGGAGTGTTTTGGTTTTGGCTGGAGGTTGTTTAATTTTTATGGGAAGAGCGCTCCTTTTCGAAGCAGCCTTTAGCAGCATGGATTGAGTGTTGTTTCCAGTACTGCTCCTATAGCAACAGGAGACAGCTCCTATGAACTTGGTCTCACAGCTCTGGGAAATGAAATGTCATTTAATTTGCCCTTGACTGTACTTGATATTTGATCTGACTCTAGTAAAGTGTTTTTAGCTCTGGAGAGGAATACTCCTCAAAGCATTCAGTGATATCTCCAAAACAACCTCAGAGGCATGGATGTTAGGGATATATAAGGACTGATGGTCAGAAGATACTTCTTGGCCATTCCTGGCACTACTATTAGTGAAGTGGGTAATTCCACGTGTGAGAGTGTTCCCATTTGAGGTGGCTGCCATAGGTAAAAAGGGAGGCTCCTGAAGATGTCACGGACATCTCTGTAGCTGCCATGCTGAGGTGAGAGCTGCTGTTGCTCAGTTATGTGGCTGTATCGTGTTCCCATTTCTGTTGGTGTGCAGCGGAGTACATTGCCCCACTGCTAGGACCACAGATACCGTTGCTGACATGCCAAGATGTTTTCTCTGGCATGGCTGGCACCACTCCTGAGCTAATCAGCAACAGGGTTGAAGTGATAAGATCATTAACCTTAATTTCCACTGTCAAGTACCTTCTCAGCTGCTTTTAAGATGTGATCTTTGTGGACATGAAATTGAGGCACCCTGCCTCAGTTGAGATCTGTGGGCTGACTCTTTCTGCTTGTTTACACTGCAGAAATTGTGAACAGGAGCTGCCTACTCAATGCAAAATGAGCTTTGTACAAAAGCTAAAGCTAGCGTCAGCTTTTTGTGCAAGTATTGCTTTGCACTGTGCAGTCAGGTGTCTCAGACACAGGCACGGTAGTGCTAACAAGTAGCTTGAAAACTTTACTTTTTACAGCTTTGTGTTCTGCAATGGTCTTCACGGGATAGGACACCTTGGTGGATGGAGGGTGGGTATTGAGATGGGAGGACAGCAATCTACCTCTTCTCACTGCTGGCAGAGTCACTTGATGTCTCTGTGCTCTTTTTATAACATGTTACCTTTTTTCCTTTGTAGGGATGATTTGATGAGACAAAAGGTCTTTCAGGGGGTGAGATTGTAAAACGCTGTACCATTGAAAGTCTAGAAATTTAACTCTGGTGACACATCAGTTGCTTGCCCTCTCAAAAACTGCCGCTCGTATTTTTGACAGCAGGATTTAAGGTCCACCAAGTTTGTTTGTGAGCGGAGTGAGGTGAAGACGATGGCTTGCCTTGATATGCACCTGATACTGTCGGTAGGTAGAAAATCTACCGGCTTTTACCTAATCACCCTTTTGCTGCAGAGATTTATAGAGAATGAAACTGGAAATACCTCTGCGATGAGACTGCAGCCAAATTTTGAGTGGCTGTGCGCTACTTACAATGCTGCATGAGTTCTTAGGTTAGTTCTTGCCCTGAGCTCAAACCACCATTTAAAACCCCAGCTATTTGTAGAGAGTGAACAAATGGTTATCATGGTGGCATTGTTTGGAGGGCGGTTTGAATTAGTGTACAGAATTGCCTGAATAGAGTTTGTGGCGGCTGGGAGCTTTTTTATCCTCCCATATTTTTTAGGGCTTATTGGCTTGGTCCCAGTACTGGCATGGCTACAGGGTGGGGGCGTTTTGTGAGCACTCCCTCAAAACACTGAGGACCCAGCAGCTTCGCTTCTGAGAGCAGAGCTGAAAATGAATGTAATGAATAGGAAGGGATCTGGCTGAAAGCTGATTCTGCACAAACTGTTCTATTTAGAAATGTGTTTTAATGCTTCTGGTAAGTTCTCCACTGCAGACAAAGCCCTGCTTTAAAAAAAAATTAAAAAAAAAATCAATGCCCATTGAACAGTTGGCAAAATAGAATTATTTAAAATATCAATAGCAGGCTGCACTGAAGAGTTTGTCTTGTCTGTTAGCTCACCCTGGCCTATGTGAACTACTGTTCCTCATAGTGGCAAACCCTCATTGCTATGAGCTCTCTGCAAACACATACCAGGCACTAGTTTCTGGTGCTTCAAGTGACAGAAAAGAAACGGTTATTGTTCCTGTCCTCAGTTCAATGACTAGTGAAGTGGTTCTTGTGTATGAATAGTGTAAAGTGCTTAGGGATCCTTCAGGATAAAGGAAGCCTTATGGAATACAAGAGTGTGTTGTTTGACACAGAAGGAGCTCCCATTGGTCACATGGTGCATGCTGGTCTCTGATCTGCCTTCCAGCTCTTGATGGGGACTGGGTGCTTAGAGGGGCCATTTGCTTACCTGGTTATCCACTTCTGGGAGCAGCAGACAGGGCATTTCTGTTCTCAGGATGTGGCTGGCTGCATGTTTTGTTAGGACCAGAAAGCCCTGTTAGGGTTTTTTGTTTGCTTTGTGCTGGAACAATGCTAGAGCACAGACACACGCAGTCCTGGGCATGCTGGAACACTCTTTCTCTCTCACACTTTCTTTTTCTTAATGGCTGTGAAATTGGTTTTATGCTGAAGTCTCTTTTATCCCAAAGCCAGCCATCACCTCACCCAGATGTGACTACCCCCAATCCCCAAACACTTTATTTGCAGACAGGTGTTTGGTGCTGAATATTAAATTCTTGCTGAGTTTGAAATTTATACTTATTATTATTAATGCTTCAGTAAGTCCTTCCCCAGGGGAATGAACAGTCTTGACAAAGTGAGCGGAAGGGGTAAGAGCTCTTGAGAGACAGCTCTTGACTCGAAGAACAGACAGCTACATCTCCCATGAGGAATCTATTAAAAACGCAGCAGCTTGAGTCAGGGTAGAAGAAGGGAGGGATTTGTCAGGTGTCCCAAGGGGTGACAGCAGAGCTGTGGTGTGCCTGTGGGGATGATGCCTAGATCCAGAGGGTGTTGGGGTGAGATCTTCCCAAAGTGGGATCTTGCTTATCCTCAAGTTCTTCAGAAAGGTCTCCCAGTTGAGAGGTAGAACCAAGCAGGATCTGCCAAAGACGGCCAAGAAAACTTGCTTCATGTTGAATGCAGATGGCAGAGTTGTCTCCACATCTCACAGAAACACCATGCACATTCCTGGTAGGAGCATGAGATATGGGTCAAAAATGTTGCTTTGTATTCCTCACTTCTCTGCAACCCCTAAAAGGCTCCGGTGGGGATCCTTTTGTGTTAGGTACTGTACAGCCGAGGAAGATGACTCCATGCCCTCAGGAACACATAATCAGTTTAGACAACAGGCAGGAGATAAATGAAGTTTCCAGGCTGTGGTCTGCGTAATTCAGCAGTGTTAAATGAGTTCAGCTTCCCAATGAGGGGTCAGGGAGGAGAGTTTTGGACCAAAATCTGTTCTGTGTGTCTGCCCCATGCATAAGTATACACGACAATTTCTAAGAAGAAACATCTTTGCCTCACTGGATGTCTGTCTTGTGCTTTGCTTTCTCCCCAGCCCTAGAGGCACAAGTACTTTGACTTTCTAGCGCGTTCCAACATGCTGAGATGGAAAGCAAAGTGTTCAGCTTTGCATCCTGGGTCTACTTTCCTTTCTGAAAGGACAGGAGTGTGGGAGCACCATGAAGCAGAAGGATAATGGTAGGACACAATGGCTGCTTGAGGACAGTGTGGACCCAGCCTTAGGACTGAGGATGCTCCAAAGCTATTGCTTGCTTTGCAGGTGGCTGCACTGCCTGTGCCTTCCCTCCGTTCTCCAGTTCCTAAGAAAGCTCCCTTGTATGATTTTTGATTAATGATTGCAGGGCTCTGTTTGCTCTGCTTCTCAATGGCTCCAGTGCTGGGATTTCCACTGTTGCTCTCAGGAGATGTTTTTGTGGTCTAGAGGCTACATATTAATGTGAATAAACAAGTTTCTAGTTCTTACCTGAGCATTCCTGTTCATAAGGAATGGAAGCAGAGGTAATCCAAGCTGATTATAAATGAAGGTGTGTCGCCCATACTATGCCAGGTAAAGGCCTGCAGGAATCTCTCCTTTAAGATAATAGGAAGTTTAAACGGTTATGAAATGTGTTAAATTTGATCCGCTAATAAAAAGTAACTTTTTTCTCTTGCAGGGTGGTTTGCAAACATCCTATTATCCCACCCAGGCGAGTCAGGGAGTATTTACTGCTTCCATATCCCATTATGGGCAATAGGTAGGAGTTTGAGCCCTAGGCTGTGGACTGAGTTAGTGTCAGGGTGTAGATCGAAAGAGCATTTGTTCAGTATCCAAACAGACAGGTCAGGGATGAGGAAGTACTATTCCCTTCCCCTTTTCATCCTGCTGCCTGCAATGCCAATGAAAACGTTGCAGGGAGAATTGAACCTGCCTGCTGTGATGAGGGTGAGGTGGCTGAGCATGTGGCAGACTGCCAAAAGTTCAGGATGCCATATCTTAGAAAAGCAGGTGACAGGGGAGATGCTTGAAGTCATTTTCCACATTTCAGCCTCCACAGAAATGACAAGCCATAGGACAACACACCAAGGTTAGAAGGGTGGGGTGTTAGCAAGCGCCCTTACCGCGTTGGTCTGCTACATGTTGGGTATACTGGAGCACATTTGAAGCCTTACCAAGAGGAGCCAGGGGCTTCTGAGGTAATAGGAGCCAACAGGGAAACTCCAGTGAAATGCCTCAAAGGGTGTTGGTCTAAAAAGCTGACGCAGCAAACAGCTCAGCTGAAGTGCCACACTGCTGGAAAGCTACAATCCAATTGCCCTTACTGAAGCTTGGTGGAATGAATCCCATGACAGGAGTGCTGCTATCAGTTGCTGCAGGCTGTTCAGTAGGGGCAGACGAGTAAGGAGGGGTGGAGGGGTTGCCCTCCATGTCAAGAAATGGATAATGTGTGAAGAGCTGTCTCTGAAGAATAGCCATGAGTAATTTGGAAGCTTATGGGTAAGAATATATAGAGAGACCAGGCCAACTAATGGAGCCTTATGGTTGGTGTTCAGTACAGGCCACCCAGTCAAGGGGAGCTCTTCTTACTGCAGCTACACAAGGCGTAGTGCTTACAGGCTCTCATCCTGCTGGGTGACTTCAACCACCCTTACATTTGCTGGAAAAGTAGCATGGCAAACCAGGAGGCTCCTGGAGTTCATTGAGGATAACTTCTTAAGCCAGGTAATAGACAGCCCTACCAGAGGGGATGCAATATTGAGCCTGTTGGTCACTTTTAATCACATTTACTGATAACAGTAAATCACATTTACTGTTGGTAAATGATGATGTCAAGATTGGAGGCAGCCTGGACTGCAGGGATCACACATTGGTAGAGTTCACAGTCCTGAGGGACATGGGTCAGGTGAAGAGTCAAGTCAGGACATACTTACCAGGACATAAGTTGTATTGTGAAATATGTGCTCTCTATTGAAAGGAGGATTTGGTGGCAAAGTTTATTATCAATTATTGATTCTCAGAATAATCTTTTGACATAGTTCATGATTCTTGGCATCTCTTCCTTTTCAGCTTTCTGCTTTCCTGCATCCAGCAGAGGACCAGAGCCAGCAGGAAGAGAAGAGGTGGAACAAAGCAATTCAAGAGAACTGAACATTTGCACTGGTGCTGTGAGCTGCTTTGGTGGTGAAAGGTCAGTGTAAAGACCCATGTTGGCTCTCAGTTTGAGGTGGATAATGGCACTCCGTAGGTGTGTAGATCAGAGCTTTGCAGTTACTCTTCTGGGAGGACTTTACTTTGTCTGTTTTCTAGGCTGTGTGAGATGTGCTGGCAAGTTGATAAGCAGCTGGGGGCCTTTTCTGAGGATGTTCAGTGCGGTAGGTAAAGTGGCAGTGGTAATATTCTCATCTTACAGAGATTGAACTTTGAGAAGTCACGCTTTCAAAGGCTGGAGTTCAGCCTTGCTGGAGAAGATCTTCAGTCAGTTTGCTGAAGGTAATAGGTTGTTGGCCCACACTTGACGTTGAAAATACCTGGAGGGAGGATATCTGCTTTGTTTGCTAAAAGCTGCCTCAGGGCCAGGGTTATATGGCCCAACTTAGATAGAGTCCAGTGTAGCTGAACTCTACTCCAGGCCAGTAGCAAGCTCGCTGGGTGCATGAGGTGTCTGTATTGGCAGGGACTTGCAGCACTTTGGGAGCTGTGCTTTCGTAATAGCTTAGGTGCAGTGAGACTTCCTGCAGCAAGTCTTTCTTGTGTGTGTTGGCAAAGATGTTATAAGTTATCTAACTTCTGGCATACAAGTTATCTATGAAATAGACGTCACTGATGCGTTGGATACCAATCTTCTTGCTATCATTCAAAAATCAATGCTTAAAAATAATGATGCTTTTAGTGGCCTGGGAGCCATTTCATTTGCTTTGGCATTGTTTCTTCCTCATCCATCAGATGCTGCTTTAGGGCAGGTTGTACAGAAAAAGCCTGCAGGCCTGGCTTTCTTTGCTGTTTAATTAAGTGCTGTAACTGTGCAAGTTGAGGCAAACGTACTAAGCAATGTCTGTGATGACTAAATGAATGTCTAGCCAGCAGGTGTGTGTGTGTGTGTGCATACTACGTGCTTTCTGAGCTGGGGTGTGTGTTCATGCCTGTATGTGCTGTTGGGCCTGCAAATAAAATTATAGTGGTCTGATGTGGGATAACCAGAGCAAGTCCTGTCATTGAGACTTTTTGATGGCTCAACACGACAAAACAGCTCTTTGCACAGTGCTTGTGTTACAGGTACTCGGCACCCAGAACTGGAGCCAGACTGTTCAACTTCTGGTGTATTTCTGTGGTCTGTTTTGTCCTAAGGGTTCAGTCTTAGTCGGATGAGAGCCCAAGAAAATCAGGCCACAGAATGGTTTTACTTCTGAAGTGAGCCCTGCATTGCTTGACAGTCGTGCATGGCCTGTTCTTACTCAGCTGGGAAGTTGTGGCTTGCAGTCAGACAAGGTGGGATGAGCTCATTCTCTTCTTATTTATTTCTTTTTTTTTTCTCTGAGATGTTTGTATAGGTGGATCATCCTTTCCTCCTTGCTCTTCATTTAGATGCTTCACTATTACTTCATTCCCTTGTGCCTCATTGTTAGCATCTCACAGACTTCGATGTATTTGAGCCAGCATGCCTTGTAAATGGTTGCCAAAATTGCTTTACCAGACAATTTTCTCATTTATGGATGAGAGGATGGATTTTACTGACTTCAAAAGAGGTAGTTCCAGTTTACTGTCCAAAGTAGCCTCTACTGGCAAAAGCACTTTTGAGACAGTGAAACTGTGTCACTGTGGGGCTTTTAACAGTACACCAGTCACCTGGGGCCTGTCATGCCTCACAGCTGGCACTCCTCTGTCAGCAGGGTTCTCAGTGCAGATCCTTACAACATCGCTGGGTTTAGAGAAAGATGAGGGTCCTGCACTGAGGAGGAAGAACAGAGCAAGGGACAGACTAAGGGACTTGCCAAGGGCCATTTAGGAAGTTTGCGCCAGAGTGGAGGACTGTTAAAGCTGTTCAACTCCCAGGTTCTTGAATTAACTTTATGACTTACCCTCAGTGCAGGTTGTGTCACACTGAGTTTATCCTTGTTTTTACTTCCCATCTTTATGTGTTTTGTATTAGTTGGAACGTTATTTCTCCTTGTCACTTACATTGCAAGTTGTGTAGATATAATAAGAACCTGTTGTTGATTTCTGGTGAATTACCTAAAAATACATGTCTTCATTCATAGCACTAAACTTTATGGCCTGTATTCCATCATTGCTTGTTTAAATTTAACTTGCTGGGGAAGCTACTGTCTATTGAACTGGACCAAGTGAACTTCATTGTGGAAGTGATTTTGGTCTTTTAAGCACTTTTCCAGTTAGCAAAGTGTCTCCTGTTATGAAGCTGATGTCTAATTAGTATGTTTTTATGCATTTGTAAATATACTCCTGTGGCATAGTTTGCTATATTCTGCCCACCGGAGAGCTTGTTTGTAATTAGTGATGTGATGCAGATTAGACCCTTGCCTCTGTGTTTTAAAATAGAATGTAACTGTGCCTGTTAATTAATGTTTCTTCATTTTGCCTGGTTTCAAAAGTGATTCCTGTCACTTCTCAGAGTCTTTTAAAGAGACTGAAGCCAAGAGACCCTAGTCACTGCTTTGGCACAGATCAAGACCTCTGTGCTTTTTGGGAGCAGGAGGCAGGTTGTGGCTTGCCTGTCCACTGCCTAGGCTCTTTGGGAAAGGCATTTCACTGGTACCTTTGTGCTTGCTTGCTTTCCCTGAAGGCCTATAGCTCCCTGTAGCCCGACTCTGATTTTACAGGTGATGGGAGGCAGCAGGCGGCCCTGTGTGAGGCAAGGAGCACAAAAACAGGACTTCCTAAAAAAGAATTTAGAGAGAGCTGCCTTTCCCTGAATAGCTCGCTGGGTGAGTCATTAAGTGTGCAGAGGCAGCCAGTGCCATCAGCCTTGCTTCTGGCTAGGAAGGATAGATCAAACAGGAGACAGCCCTGACTGCTCTCTGATTCATGGCCTGTGTGAATCACCCAGCTTTATAAACCTGCAGCTGTTCCCTGCCAGCTTTCTGGAAGCAGAGAGATCTTCTCCTTCCAGTGGCCAAGCCAAGCTTGCCTGAACAGCCTGTACACAGCACTCAGTGTAGCAGAACCAGCAGACCTGGGAATTTCAGGCTGTCATCTGAGGGCAAGTACAGTTTCAGCTGTGTGTCTGTCCAGTCCTCACCCAGAACAAAATGCAGCTCAGTCTGGGATTTATAAGCTCTCAGGTTAGAAGGAAGGACAAGGTAGCATACCTTGCTAGGGCACAGCAGTTGCTGTGAAACATGTAAATGCCTTTAGTGGCAATTTTTTGCAGGGGACATACTCTGAAGGGAAGGGGAATGGTTCCTGAAATCCTCTGGAGCAAGAGGTAAACTGGGCCAAGAAGCCATTCTGTTGTTATTGACCCCTGGCTATCGGTGGTATGAAGCATGGTCGGTCTCAGTAAATGTGTGGTGCATTTTCCTCTGCCTGTGGCCTTGATGTTAGCAGCGGTGGGCAAAAAGCCAAGCACAGCCCTTAGAGTCTGTTACTGGAGGGCATTTCTCAGGTCTGGGCTGAGGTACTTGTTTTGGGTTGTGTGAATCACCTGTGACTGTGGGAGCCAGACTTACTGCTGCTGTTCCTGTTCTGTGGCTAAATGAAGTGTCTGGGAGCTGTAAATATGTCATCTTCCATGAATATTGCATTCATAGAGCGTCTTCTCAGAACTGAGAATTTACAAATCTGTTTGGTTCATAGGGTGCCAACAGCATCCGTTTGTCCCCACTGCCCAGGGCTGTTTTGTGCTGCAGCACAGTAATTAACCTGAGCATTACTGAAGGTTCTGATTTTTTCTGAAGATAAGATACCTCCGAAGAGTTATTCTGCTTGATATATGCCACCATCTCAGAGCTGCTCCCTTTGCCAGTGAAACACCTTTCTGCTGCCAGCTGTTGCTGCCATGTGTTATTCTAGAGAAAAACATTTTCTTGTGAAATGGTGGCAGTGCACAGGCTTTAGTTGGACCGCTGACATGTTCTCACCTTTGCCTTCCCTGTTAATTTCAGTGATTGCAGGATGGGCATCTGCTGTTCCCAGCCTTGGTTCATCTGGGTCAAAATGCAGATGTTAAGAATGTCACAGCAAAGATAATACTGATTAACTGACCCAGCCTGATAGCCACTTGATGTGCAGCCTTGCTGAGTGCACCCGTCGCTCACTTTCTTTACTGTCAGGTGTTTTGCCAAGATAGATGAGTGTCTGCACTGCATGACTGGTTGCAGCTGCAGTAGATCCTCAGGGGAAGTTTTGTAATCTAAGTGAGTGTGAACTCCATGCTTCTGGAAAAGAGAAGAGACTGCTTCCCTGCCTGCTTCCAGGGAAATTGCTGATATAGGAAAGCATTTTGCTCTGATATTGGTGCATGCTGTTTGCGTCATTCCCCACTGCTGGTAGAGGAGGGAAAGGATGACATTTTAATTGAATGCAGGAGAGGTGCTGTGGATTTGGTTGCATGTGTGCAAGCTGCCTCACACAGGTGATGCTCAGAGTGATGCTCTAGGCAGTGCCTTTGTCCTGTCTGCCTGGTCAGGCAGTGGTGGGAATACTTTTTTTTTGTGAGGTTCAGACCTTCTGGCATCAACAGGAGGCAGTGAAGTGGGATGGAGCTGTGCTTGATGCACACCTACTGCTGAGAAATCTGTTGAAGAGCGTAGAGGATCTGTAGCACTGCACTGGGACTGACCCACAATGAACTCCCATTCATTACGTATCTGCAGTGGTGTTTTATGCTGTTGGATCGTCTGAAGCCAATGGGATATGTTTCTTGCCCCCAGTAGCTGGGACAGCAGCTCTAGGAGACAACTGGCCAGTGAGAAGGGCCATGAGAAAAAAACAGAGTGAAGAAGAGAATTAATTCCCTCAACATATTACTGGGGTTCAGAAGGATAGGGCATTTAAATGGTTAACAAGTACATTTCCAGATACAGTTGTAAAGATTGAAAATACCCCAGATTTAGAGAGGGATCTATTTAAGGCAGTTGTAATTAATGCCAGTGAGGAAAGAATATTGTTTGGAGACAGATTATTCTGCAAATGTCAAAGACAGAGGTTTCTGTCACCATGTTCAAAAGTAGTGGTTGTGGGCCGCAGTCAGGTACTGGGATTTTTCTGGGTAACAGGTCTGGGATTTAATTTATTTCAGTTCATATAGGAAGAAATGATGAGCATGAAGTTGATAGCAGTTCGTGGTTTCAGCTCGGCCAATTATACAATGGTAGGTCTGATCCCTCTGTTGCAAGTATTGATCTAAAGGAAATTGAGTCTCCAGAGGTGACAACAGGATGGAGAGAGAGAAGAAGGATAGGCAGTACAGGAAGGCCACGTGCTGGTGCCATCTGCATCCCTTTCACACTGTGAAAGGTCTCAGGCTGTGTAGGTCACCCAAATGGACACAAGAGCTCTTATCAAGCACTGTGTTCAACACCCCTGAAGTCATTTCAATGGGTTGCTCACTTCAGCAAAAGGTAGGAAGTGTGAGTTCTAGTAGGAGGAGAGTAGTAATGCTGGCCTTTGGGAGGAGGGGTGTGATGACTGACTGACTCAAGTATTTCTGATTTTTTTTCTTTCAGGAACTTGCTGAGCCAGAAAGATGCGTGAGTATACCGAAAAGAAGGAAACATGTGGGACCATCTGTCTCAAGTACTTGCTCTTCATCTTCAACTTTTTTTTCTGGGTAAGAAGCTTCAGAAACATTGAGATAGTACTGCAGTTTTGGTGTTGGGGGTGCAGAAATCTTGGGCTTGATGAGGTCTTTGGCAAAAAGCACTGACATCAGTAGGGGACAGATTTCATCCTATTTGGTTAAATCTCATCCCTTGGGCTTGTCTGCCCAGGCTGCAGAAGTTACAGTTTGACACTGTAGTCTCTGGCTGTTTCTAGGTGATGTTACTAAGTACAGGAAAAAACAGGGAGCCTGAAAACATGCTGTGTCTCTGCTTTGTTTTTTCACCTGGCTTGCTTTTTTGGGGAGCCTCCACTGTCCTGCATTCCTCCTTTCAAAATGGCAGAAGGAGGCCTGGCAGTGGAGTGAGACAGCTAGAGCAAGGATAACAAACACCTTCTTGCATCTGGGTCCACAGTAGAGCCTCTTAGAGTTGTGCTTTCCATCACAAAGCTAGTGATGCTAAAGGACTGGTTTTTTTCATTTGCTGCCTAGGACAGAGCATTGGAGTGTCCAGGTCAAACCTTTAAGGAAAGTTCTGTCTGAGATTACTAGGATCGGCACAAAATGCTCCAGAAACACAACGCCTACAAAGATGGAATGGACTCCTAGGAGTTTGGCTTCTCCATGTTTCTTTGCTGCAAGGGCAAGAATTTAACCAGCCAGGCTTTTTGGCTCCTTGTCTGCTTTATCCTTAGATGTATTATCTAGGAAGGAGATACTGGGCATGGCGATCATTTATTGGGAGTATTGCTTCCTGACAAGCAGTAGAAAGGTGCTGTTTTCTTCTTCCCCTCTACTGCTACATAGATTTGATATGTAATTGTATTTGCCCAAGTTATGGTGTGGCTACGTTTGGGAGAGCTCTGGTTCAAGTATGAAATGCTGTGCACAGGTAGATGCTCCAGATAGCTTGCATCTCCCTGCCTGGAGTGCAAAATTGGGCGCCTTGAACCTACCCCCTCCCATTGCACTGGGGCCTGCTCCTGGTCCCAGTGAGACCTCTGGGAGGCCTTCCTTTATTAGGTCATCTTTGGCTCAGCTAATGGAGCTGAGGTATGCCTGGTACACCAGTCTCGCTGCTCCAGGAAGAGAGGAAGTTCACACATCAGATACCTTTCATTTGCTTGTTTCTTTCTCTACCCAGCTGGCTGGCGGGGCCGTGATGGCAGTAGGCATCTGGACCCTAGCTGAGAAGAGTGACTACATCAGCCTGCTCTCTTCCAGCACATATTCAGCAACTGCTTATATTCTGGTGGTGGCTGGAGTTGTTGTCATGGTGACTGGCATCCTTGGTTGCTGTGCTACATTCAAAGAGCGTCGGAATTTGCTAAGAGTGGTAAGTTTTGCTTGGTTCTTTTGTTCGAGGGAAGATTTACCCTGTTTTATCTTGAATCATACTGGGAGGAAGTGAAGCATCGTGGCCGTGCTCTGCACCAACATTATTTATTTGTCCTAGAGCAAATACCACTAAGGCCTCCATCTCCTGAGAGCAGTGCTGTCCTTGTCCTAGGGGACAGGTTTTACTGCAGAGCATTTCCTTTCATCCACTCAAAGAATGTGCTTACCACTGCATGTTTCGAAAGTGCAAAGTATAGTCGTAATACCTATACTTCGTTTAAGAACATCTATCTGAAACTATTCAAAATAAAATCTTGTGGCTTTTAACTCTTCCTTCTTCCCTGCCCATGCCGTATTCCCTTTTGGAATATAGGAAGGGAAGAGAGAGGAAGATTAAAGAAACATGGCTTTTAATGATATAGGTCCAAGACAAATAGACATGCTTTTTTTACTTGGTTATCAAAAATGAAAACATTTCCAATTGATGTTTGCTTTAGGTGCAAAAAAAATAAATTTTAGTTTTGCTTCCACAAAAATGCCACGCTCTTTCTGCTGCTTTTTACTCCTTTCATAGAATCATAGAAGTTGGAGAGGACTTTTGAGATCATCAAGTCCAACTGTACCTGTCCACTACTAAATCATATCCCTAAGCACTTCATCTACTCATCTTTTAAATACCTCCAGGGATGGTGACTCATCCACCTCGCTGGGCAGCCTCTGCCAGTGCCCAACAACAGTTTTGGTGAAGTTTTTCCTAATGCCCAATCTGGACCTCCCCTAGTGCAACTTGAGGCCATTCCCTCTCATCCTATTACCTGTCACTTGGGAGAAGAGACCAACAACCACACTGACTCCACAACTTCCTTTCGGGTAGTTGTAGACAAAGTCTCCCCTCAGCTTCCATTTCTCTAGGCTAAACAACCCCAGTTCCCTCAGCCATTCCTCGTAAGACTTGTTCTCCAGCCCCTTCACCAGCTTCATTGCCGTTCTCTGGACACACTCCAGGACCTCAACGTCTTTATTGTAGTGAGGGGCCCAAAACTGAACACAGTATTCGAGGTGTGGCCTCACTAATGCTGTGTACAGAGGCAGAATCACTTCCCTGGACCTGCTGGTCACACTGTTTCTGATACAAGCCAAGATGCCATTGGCCTTTTTGGCCACCTGGGCCACTGCTGGCTCATGTTCAGTCGGCTGTCGACCAACACCCCCAGGTCCTTATCTGCCAGGCATCTTTCCACTCTTCCCCAAGCTTTTAGCACTGCAAGGGGTTGTTGTGTTCCAAGTGAAGGACTCTGCACTTGGCCTTGTTAAACCTCATCCCACTGGTCTCTGCCCGTTGATCCAGCATGTTCAGATCCCTTTGCAGAGCCTTGTGTTACTTCTGAGCTCCCTGCTCACCAACCTACACTGAAGTTTTTGATAAGCCTTAAGGTTTCTGTTCCACTTCTTTCCTCTGAAATCTTATGCTCAGTCTGGAGTGTATCGGCAATCCCTTTCAGTATCTGGGCTACAGTGGTGTGTCTGGTGACTGAAATAATCAGCAGCTCTTTGCTTTCACAGTTACAGAAACAGATACTTCAACAACTCTTCACCAGCTCCTTCCTTTGCCAGTCCTCATTCACCTGTCCAATTTCACCTCTTTCATTTGGATGGAGGAGCAGAAATTGGAGTCAGGAGGAAGCCTGATGCTTGTACCACGTCTTTGAAGACTAGCAGTCCCTGGGAGAGGCAGAGTAGGGCCAGGAAGGGAGAATAAAACACAGAGGTGGATGTGCTGTGTGCATTACTGGTGCTTGTTCATTAGGGTTCTGGTCTGTAGCAGTCCATTTTGGCCTTGCTTCACTTACTTTCCATGCCAAAGAGATCTCCCTTGTCATTTTGCGTCCGTCAGAAGCTGCAGATAAAAATCTGGTGGGGTTTTCTATGTTGTTCTGCCACAGAAAACTAATAATTGTCTCTTGGGAACAAAAAGTCACTCTGTATCCTTACACCGCATGTCCTTTTGAGTGGCTGATCACGACAGGCCTATTGTCTTTTCTTACTTGTGTTCTGCTTTGGTTGCTGGTGAGTAATCTGCACAAGAGACAGGGCTGTGCTTGCCAGGGCTGGGTGAGCCTGGCTGGGCACCTTTGCCAGCTCTGAGCTCAGACAGTAATCATGACAACTTCACAGTCAGTGCCCAGGGGTCTGTGCCAGCCCGTCCCAATTTCTCTCTGTACCAGAGGCCCACATAAATATGGGAGAGATCATTGTAACCAGCACTCTGCTCTCCTCAGTGCCTTCTTGGTGCTTTTAAAAATCAGTTATTGACAGTTTTGAGGGCTGTGTCTAAAATGCCTATCTGGTTTTTAGTTTGTTTTTCTGCTGAAGGCTTAGGAAGCTGGTTTTTTTATCTGTCTTTCTACCTGTGTACAAGTTTTATGGGCCCACTTCAAGGCTTTTCATAGTACTTCACTGCTGTGCTACTTTTTTTTTTGTGTGTGTGTCATTGCTTATTTGCCTTCCTTGTGTCCCACCTTAGCCAACTGATGTGCTGAGACTCGGGCAACACATACAGTTTCTCTGGCCCTGTGATCAGACATGGCAGTGGACCTGCAGTCTGGCTGGCTGTGATGCTGCACTCCAGCTCTTTACAAGAGCACAGACCACTACTGTATTATACTTCAGTTGAGACACGCTTTCATACACAAAAGGATGGAAGCAGGAGTCTCAGAAAAGGACCCATCAAATAGAAGACTTTGCACATAAAGAAAGGAGGTGGCTTTCTTCAGGCTTGGTCCTTCACACTGCCACTTCTAGTTAGCTGACTTGGATAGGGAGAAGGGAAAATGTTGGTTATGATTTCTGTACCTGCTACGTTTCAGCCTGTAGCCCTCCCACTGAAGTGAGATTGTAGATAGCGAAGTACAGTTACCGTATGTCTCCTCTTCACATAGAGGAATGATCTCTCCAGAGAGCAATTTGGATTGTAGATGAATTGGGCCATTCTTCGGGTTATTCAGAGGAAAAACACAAAAGCTTGGCACTTCACTCAAGCACTTGAAGCTGGATGGAAGAAGTCTGAATCCTGTAGATCTGGAGGAGGCAGCAGACAGCCCCGACTCTGGCTTGAAGCCAAAATAGGAGTGAATTTTGCCCAGAGCCCACCCAAGTTCCAGGCATGTGTCTGCTTCAGGGCTTTGGGTGATATCACATTTCTGACTTGTTCCTCATCCTCTTGAGAAGCAAGTAGGGCATGTCCCCACAGCTCCACAGTGTAGCTGTCCTACTCCTCCCAGAGCAGACCTGTGTGAGAAAACTCTGCAATTCCTCATGAAGAGGATGGAGAGAAGCCCGTGTTCTGTATTTGTTCATAGTGAAAGCTGCTGCTCCCTTATTTCAGCATGAAGTGGAAGTGGCTCTGAGGGAACAGTGAGACTGACATAGGGGTAGTGATGCAATGTATCAGCAGAGACAGGTTGGATGCATGGATGGCAGATGCACTAATCTTCCTTACAAGGTTTCACAAGGGCCTTGTGACTCAAATTTTTTAAGGCCTGCTGGATATGTTTTTTTCTATCCACTGTCAGCCGACACAATGAGACGATCTGTGGTGACACACCTCAGCTCTACCTGAATGCCTCTGCCATGATGACATAAAGGAAAAAAATAAAATGAAAGAAACTTCCCAGTTCATTGGTGGTTCTCAGCATCCTGCTACCCTCCCACTTCCTCCTTGGCAGAGAGCTGATGTCAGGGCAGTTAGGGCATAACTAGGTCCCAACAAAAGAACGGCAGCCTTTGTGTCAAGGCGTACCAATTCTTTCTTGCCCCCTTTCAACCTCCTGTGAGTGCTGGGACCAGCCTTTAGCCATCCCACACTCTGCTGGGTGACTCATTCCCCTGGTATGAATAGGTACCTTGTACAGGCGTCTGCAGAGACAGTCGGTGTTCTGCCGCCGGGGGAGAGTGTGGGGCTGGGGAGTGAAAGCCCGAGATTGTGTGCTCAGATTAAAGCCCAGTCTGCAGATAAAACCCAGCTGTCCATCCTTCGCAGCTGCTGAATCTCAACAGGGGTGAAAGTGAAAGCTCGAGTGTTTGTGTCTTGTTGTTTTACTCATGCAAAGGGGCTTAGAAGTACCTAGTGAGGTATGGTGCACATTGGGAGAGTATCCCTCATGCAACAGAAAGCATCTGTACTGTGTAGGTCAGCTTGCTGTGTCCAGTTAATTGCTGTCCTTTTTTGGTGCCACCGAGAGATGATTTGATGTCCAATTACATTTGTAGAGAGCAGTTTGCTTCATCCCTTGGGACCAGCAGTATCTTAAGGTCATGGGTAAAATAGAAAATGGGAGGCCAGCTCTTACAGCGACTTTGCATGAGGCTGTTGTTATGGCTGGAACTGGTATCTCTTCAGCTTTATTTACAGCAAGATGAATTTCGTAGCGGTTATAGAACAGCCTGGAATTGTAAAGAGACTGTTTGCTGCTGACCAGGAGCAAAGCAGGGGCTGTGTGTTAGGACGAGGGTTCTCCCTGAAAAGGTCTCTTTGACCCTATGGAGGAAGTGGCCACATCAACCCCTGTCTTCAGGCCTGCCCAGTCCTTTTAATCTATTATACATATTACTCCTCATAGTCTTGTCTTCCTTTCCTGTTTGTGTGTATGAATGGTGCTCTCCAGGAGTTTTCTGTACTCTCCATTTGATTCCCCTTGTGGTAGGCAGGGCACATCCTTTCCATTTCACTGGCATTAAGCCTTTTTAAGAAATAGTCATGTTCTCCACTTAGGCTTCTAAGAGCTCTTCTGAGCTGTTCCCTCTATGCTCAGCAGAACATATAGTCAATGTTCTGAGTGTGAATCAGTGCTAGTCCATCTGCTTCAATACTGTCCTCCAGCCTGTGATTGAGCCCCACAGAAGTCACTTGGAACATAAATCTATGGTTTATGCTTATGCTTAGGTGGTCTGCTTTATCCTTAGTGAAATGGGCCCTTTGTTGCTTTGTTGAATCAGCACTGTAACATGCATTACTGGTTAGTAAGTTGGTGAAATGCCCTGAACGATATCAAAACAAGCAAAAGTTTTGTATTTTTTTTCCGTATTGATGTCAGAACCAGATGTTTTCTGTGATATTGAGCATAGTCATCAGGTTATGCAGCAATCACTTTCTTTTGTCCAGTGATCTTATCTCAGTTGCCTGCACTTTTCCATTCTCTACATCACTCTGGCTGTGTGAGTTACATTCACACTTGCTGCCGCTTGTCTTCAGTTATCCTGTGGTTTGGAATTTTCTTAACCTATGAGATTGTTCCTTTCCTACCCTATTGAGGTCTTAATCCCAGTCCCTGCCTTTGAATGCTCCTGCAAAAAGCATCAGTGAAGACAGTAATGCATTTTACAAGCTAATGAAAAGCTGGCTCCCAGCATCTCCTTATATTCAGTTCTAATGTCCTGCTATTCCCATTATTTTACAGTACTTCATATTGTTGCTGTGCATCTTTCTCCTGGAGATCATTGCTGGAATCCTCGCCTATGTCTACTACCAGCAGGTGAGTGGGCATTAGTCCTTAGAGACTCAAACCTAGGAGAGAAAAATGGGTTATCATCCCATTTCTCCAGCCAGAATTGGCCTTGGAGATTTGGGACTTAGGGTGTGGTTGTAGTTCAACTTTCTTCACTCCTTTCGCCATAAAGAAGACCTTGGATTACTATTCTTGACATGGTGGTGATTACTCTGGAGAGGCTACTCAGCCTTGCTACTCAGCTCCTTCTTGCAGTTCACCTTTGTGCACTGTTTTTCGGCAGAGCCCTGTTGAAGACCATTTTTGAGGCTTTGTAAATCTAGGAACTCTCCTAATTCCCTTCAAGGCATAGTGCAAGCAACTGAAATCACATTAGTCCAATTTAGTGTGTTCAGGACATCAGAAGAGCTCCTGCTGCATCCAGCAAGCTAGTTGCCATACTTTTGAACTGACAGAGATTAATATATGGTTCAGTTGAGAGGTCCTTTCAGGTCAAGAAATTTTTCAGAGCTTTAGTTAAGCAGCTGAGCTGAGGTACTGGAGAGGCACAGGCTCCCAACAGCTGCAGTACTAGCTTGGCACTTTTTGCAATTGCAGAGAGCAGAGGCTTAAGTCATCATTTTGATTTCAAAGGGAGTGTAGCCACCAAAGCAAAAGCAGCCTGGGAAGTTGCTGTCATGTCTGGAAATTGATTTGAAACAGCATATTAGGATTGTTATCAAGTGGCTGTCTGAAAAGCAGCTGGACATACCAACTTGTTGGCTTCACTGCCAGGACTCTTGGGCCTTCTGGACTTTGCCTTACTAAGATGGTCACTGACAGTTTGTGAGGAGCCAAAGAACTGTACTGGTTCCTACCAGGAGAGATCAGTTGGCATGAATGTGTGTATTTAACAGGGAAGGATAATCCTGGCAGGCATGGTAAGAAGGCAAGGTTCATCCATCTGTGCAAAGGCACAAGGTTTCTATATAACCGTAGTTGAAGAGGAGGTGATCCTTAGGTTGAATTAAGGGACATCATATTCAGAGCAGTACCCTTGAGTGCTTTAGATCGCTTAAAGGTGTCTCTAATCAATAGTTGCATTTTCCCTTGCCCTCTGGCTGACAAATCCACCTTCTTTCCTGGTTGCAGGCTGCTTGCTCTGTTTGCCACTGTTTTTATTTCAGCCCTTGCTTTGGTGCCTAAGGCTTGCGTGTGTGTCTAAACTGTCCTTTTGTTATCTCTTTCCATGCTGCAGTACTTCCCCGTGAGCCCACAGGTAACTGCTTTTCTCCCAAGTAATAATTCTGCTAATAGGCTCTCCTCTTTCTTTGCTTCTGATGCCTTCCAGCTGCTGAACCTTATCCTTTCTTTTAGTTATGCTATGTCCTTTGCACTTCTGTAGAGCTTCCCACCTAAGGATCTCAGAGCATTTTGCAAATAGTAATGAACGAAGCCTCTTACTATCTCTGTGAGGTATGTGTCCCCAGGTTCAAAAAAAGTGTTTCAAAGAGCGAATAAACTGCAGATTGTATTTCACACAGTTCAGCATAACCGGATGCTTGACGTCTTATATACTACTTAATGGGTAGAATGAAAGATGTATACAGAGGCTACACACCTGTTTTAATTCCTTGGCCCCATCTAAATGCACATGGATGATGTTTGTTGGCATAGGAAACTTAGGGTTTTATAGGTGTTGGACTAAAGCAGTGTTGCTGTATGAACCAGGATGTCAAGAAAAGGATGAAGCTCTTTGGCACTTTTTGGCTGTCACCTGGATAGGTGAAAAGAATTCTGCTAGATTAAAAGAGCCTCCACAGGAATAAATGTTTGAATTCAGTCACCCAAACATGCCAATGGTTTCTGACAATGCTTTCAGAAATTCTGTGCTTCCAAAATCAGACTTATCTCTCTGTCACTGTTATCAAGAAAGGCCTTGCAGTACTTTTGCAATCACACACTGAATTCCCTGCTATGGCATCATTTTTGGTGATGGTACAAGCGCTCTTCAGACTATGTGGCTTCAGTCCATTGTGCACGGAGCTGTGATTTCTTCCTGCTCCTGGACAGAGTGATTTGGATTTTAGTACTTTGTCACAGGCTTCAGAGGGAGAAGACTGCATTGGTCTCATAGGCACACTCGTATTTAAGCAGGCACAGTTTTGTTTTCTCTTTGATGCCGGCATGTCTTGGCAATCTTACATATTCAAGGTGAAGAACCATATGGCGATGTGTAGCACAGGCTGAAATTTGGTCCTGAAGCATCTTCCAGTTGTTAAAATAGAGGCATGATCTGTAATCAATTGGTAATAAGCCTGTCCAGTAGAACCTAGGAGGGTGATCTTGAAGGAAGCTGTAGCTTCCACTGAGTGCTCTGCTTTTCTCTTGGAGTAGAGTCAGTGAAGTGTATGCAGGCCTCTAAGTTGCTCTGAGGGGTAGGATTGCCTTGTGATTTCATCTCACTTGTCTCTTCCATTCAGCTGAGCATAGAACTGAAGCAAAATTTGAAGAACACCATGACCCGGAAGTACCGGCAGGCAGGAGAAGAGAGTGTAACCAGCGCAGTAGACAAACTGCAGCAGGAGGTGGGTATCTCTAGAGGCAGGGAGAATTAGTACAATTGCAGGCTTAAATTCAAATGCACGAGAGGCATTGTGGGGTCTTGACATCCAACATACAGATGTTTCTCTGTATGTTTAGTGTATCTTCTGCTGCTTCTGATTCAAAAGGAGGTTGGATGGGGTGCAGGGCCTGAGCCATGCAACTGGCAGAATAGCATGGTGTGATCTCTGAATTGCATACCCAGTGACACTGGGGAACAACATCTGAATTGTTCCTAGAGTGCAGTGGAGCTGCTGAGTTACTCTGACAGCTGTTTCCGCCTCCTGCTTCACAGCTTTGGAGAAATTTTTCATTAAACTCCTCCGTACCCTAGAGAGCAAAATACAATGAAAGAAGAGCCTTCCTGCTGCTAATGCTACCTGTGCCTGGCACAGGGGTGATTCAGGTTGGGGCTGCTGCAGGCTTTCCTACAGAAAGGGACCCTTGTGCACACTTTCAAAGCGTGGGGCCTGCTCTACACACACTGCCACAGCAGGTGCTTTTGCAATAGTAACTGATAGTTAAACTTATCCTGTTATCACCATTAACACTCTCCAGTCTGGTGGTTAAAAGCCAAGGCAGCTGCAGGGGTGCTTTGGTTACAGTTCATCCCAGTGATAACCAAAAGTCACAGCTGCTGAAAGATGGATGAAGCTGATAATTAGTGGCCATTTGGGGACTCTTAGCACAGAGGTCAGTAATAATTATAGTAGCCCAAAAGAGAATAGGAAAGCCTGTGTGATAGCTGAAGTCTTTCTGCAAAGGAGGGTGAGGCCCTGGGCTTGGTGTGGGAGGCTGGATGGAGGAGGAGGTTGCAGTGCTTGCAGGCTCAACTTTTGCTCTGTGTGCATACAGTTCAAGTGCTGTGGGAGCAACAACTACACAGACTGGGCTGACAGCCTGTGGATCAGATCTCAGGAGGCCAGTGGACGGAAAGTCCCAGACAGCTGCTGTAAGACGATAACCGACCTGTGTGGCCGAAGAGACCATCCTTCCAACATCTACAAGGAGGTAAAGAGCAAAAGGCCTTCAGAGCCACCTGTCACAAACTATGTAAAGGAGGTAGGCAGGAAGTGAGGGTGTTGGATCGGTGCTGCAAACTGTGGGTAGGCTTCAAAGTCAGTAGGATTCCTTAGAAAGAAAAAATAGTAAATTATATTTGTTGCTACAGGTTATGCTAGTGATAGAGGGAAGTGGGAGAGGTTGTTGGTTCTGGCAGGAGACCTGGATCTGAGCCCTTCATTTGATACAGCTTCCTGTTACTGGTATTACTGTGAGGTGCAAATGGTACTTCTGGTCCTTGACTGAGGTAGTGGGATTTGACCAACAGCACGAAGAAACAATGTCTGGGGAGGAAAGAGGGCCCAGTAGCAGATAAATTAGACTTGTTCCAGTGGGCTGCTGTTTGAGCTGAAAAGAAGGCTGGAGTTGAGATAGAGGGACTTGCCTGTTTTCTAGAAGAAGCAAGTTGAATCCCAGACTAGTTGAGTAAGAAAACAGGTAGCACTCAGATTATGTATTTATCCAGCTTGCATAAGGCTGGTAAAAGTTCTTATATTAATTTTTTGCACCCTCCTGTCCTGGCTTTAACCTGCTCACTGTGAGCTCTCTAGAGGGCATCATAGTCCTTTTTCTCATCAGTGAAACTAACACCTTAGTTGGCTGTACTGAGCCTGCGGAGCATCAACTGGAGCTTTTTACCTTGTTCCTGTTCCCATTACAGTTAAGAAGGGCTGTGGATGAAGAGGTTGCCCTTTCAAAGCAGATATTCTTATCACAGTCTATGCTTTGAGCTGGACTCAGAAGTGAAGTGTGCATCTGCCATTAAGCTAAGCAACTCAAACAGCTAAAAGGAAACCAACCATCTGTCTTTGGGACATAAACAGGGAGTCTCTGATCTGCCAGACTCGCTTGGCTGGGTTTTGCTCTTCTGGAAGAAGGCTTTCCCATAAGGTTTGTGCTTTCCAGGCAAGACCCTGTGCAAGAAGTGCAGAAGAGAGTCCAAGGGCTGATGAAGTGTTTCTGAGAGTGGAAACCTACAACGGTTTGAGGAATAGGGCTGGCAATTCCCATCTTCTCTCTGTGCTGTGTGAAGCTGGAGGTGGCTGCCCAGCTGCATTATTGAAATGCCCCATAGGCAGTTGAATGTATCAGGCTAGCTCTAGAGGGGGAAAAGCTGTAAGGGGGCGTTTGCTGCATATCGTGATACGAGGTCTTATTCAGAGTCAGAAAGCATTTTAGTGGCTTTGGGGAGGAAAAAACCTAGAAAAGGGTCAGATCAGAGAACAGGAGTAACTGCTTCATATCAGGGCAGCTGGGGCTAAAACCTAATGCTGGCATGAGAAAAGTGAGGCCTTTGCCACCCCTCCTTAGAGGGCTGCATGCTTACTTGATCCTTCTGCCTGCATGCACATAAGTGTCTGTTCACTGTAGACTCCTGGGAGAGGAGGGCCCCCTTGGGGCAATGCTGTAGCCTATATGATAAATCTCCCTGATGTTACCATGGAAAACCTGCTTCAACAGATAAAATAGTTTTATTATTTAAAAGGAACTCTTAAAAAAAAAAAAAAAAACCAACAAAAACCCAAACCAAAGCAGAGAATGCTCTTACTGATTTTTTTTTTTTTGCGTTATGACAAAAAAAAAACCCTAGGGCTGAAACAGAGAGGAAAATGTCACATTGCCAGCCAGGAATGCAGTTGCAAGACAGAGGCAAGCAGAACTTGGCTTTCCAGGTCCACACTGAAGCTCAGTGCTGTCATAAATAGCAATGGGAGGAATTTACTTTTAAAGGGCTCCTGTCATCCTAGAGGTCTTGGTATTGGATCCACTCAAGCAACATTTTCTTGGGCTTTTGGTCTGATGGGAATAAACACGCTTCCTGGGCATATGGTAGTGAGGGAACCTTTCTCCACATATCTCAGAGAAAAATGACATAATCCTTCGGTGTGATGTGGCCAGTGCTTCTTCTCTGTTTTTACTGCCCTGAAACAGGCACCTTGGTATGTTCGGTGGTTCCTGAGCCAGTAGTTCTGGAGCAGTACAAAACACGATACAGTTTACACCATCTGTGTAGTTTTTCCAGTGACATCAGGGGAAGATATTGATTTTCATAGCATTGCTTTCAAGGTTTGCAACTGTTGGATTGAAGTGAACAAGAGGTTAAAATGAAGTTGATTTTCCACGTGTCTCCTTTCACCCTACAGAATGGTTGTATCACCAAGCTGGAAAACTTCATTCAAGAGCATCTGAAAATTATCGGGACAGTGGGGATCAGCATTGCTTGTGTGCAGGTAAAAGGGCTGGGTGGGGTTTGGAAGTGCTGGGCAGAAGTCAAAGGAACCTCAGAGCCTGAGAGATGAAACAGTAAATGGGATGTTTTAGGCTCTTCCTTGCCTGTCAAGGAGAGGTTGTCAGGTACTTTGGGGACCTAAGGGTTCACTAGCTCCAAAGTAAAAGCCTCTTCTGCTGGTCTGTAGAATTTCCTTCTGATGAAGGAGCACAGCCAGCTGGGCAAGAGAGAGCATTCTGCTAAAAGGCTGTGGGAAAGGCAGTGCTTACCGTGGCAGGCAGTTTGGCAGCCTGAGAGAGACCTCTTGTGGAAATGTGCTGTGATTGCCTGTGCATCTGAAGGGCCAGCCTGGAGGAGTTTCCTACCCTGGTTATTTAGGATTGTGTTAAATCATCCAGAATTTCTCCCTTGGCTGTGTCATACTGAAGAACAGGACTGTGAGTCTGCAAATTATTTGGGAGAGGGTGATGAATTATTTAGGAGAGGATAGGACTGGATGCCCCCTGCTCCTCTTTTAGAGGGGACAGCATGGGATATTCTTTCTTCCAGATGCAGATCTGTCTGGGAGTTCCTCATCTTTCCCCTTCTTCTGGCAAGTAGCCAAATTGTGCCCCAGAGAAGCTGCTGGTGATTAATTATGAGGATTAGCACAGACTATTTTATTTTCTGCTGCTTATTGCAAGCTGGAGTGTGATATTCCCAGGCAGGAGCGAGTTCTCTCTCCAGTCTGGATCCAGCAAACTAACAGAGTTTGCAAGATGCTGCCTCCACTGCATCCATTCTGATTTTTTTTTTTCTTGCATTTCTCTTTTCTCTTTACACCCTGTAGATCTTTGGCATGATTTTCACCTGCTGCTTGTACAAGAGTTTAAAGCAAGAACCATATTAATAGCTGCGGGAACTCTGTCACTACCCCTCTGCCACTTCCCTTAGTGCCTGCCAACCCAAAGACTCTATCCCACCACCACAGAAGTGTCTGTAACCTGAGGACATGGCTCTGTAATTAAATGCCTCTCAAACCACGCACCGCCTTACCTGCTCCTCTGGGGGAAGTCATCCTTCTTGTTGTGTACAAGGAAGCCAGGAGTTCAGCGGATCCTCTTTGTTGTCAAGAAACAAAAGAGCTGTGGTTCTTCTAGAAGCTTTAGCAAAACAGTCCCTTGATACAACTACAAAGCAAGATTTATCCAGGGCCACTTCTCTTGAGGCTTTTCCTGAGCCAGCCTGAAGGTATCAGAATGCTGTAGAAGAACAATGGTTTGCTCTCTGAGAAGTGGCTCAGCAGCACCAGGTATTGACTGTGAGGACAGATGATGTTTCTGTGTTGAGCTGGAGCCAGAGCTGATTCTCATACATGGAAGATTTCTCTCCCTCCTCACAAGTGTGCACCAATGTTCTAACACAGCTGTTTACTGCCTGAGAGGTTGCCTGCCTGGTGGCGTGGCACAGGAGCTACTCTCTGCTGACTGGGAGCTCAGCTTGGTGCTGTTGAAATCTTGTCGTGACTCTGATGTTGCCAAGATGTGGGTGCCTTAGAATTTCTCAGCAATTCTTCCTCCTCTTCTTTCAAGCTTCCCCCAGCATGGTGACATTAGGAGCCACAAGAGGCCTTTTGCCTCCTAGTGATTCTGGAGCAAAGATGATGGACTACTTTCTATTTCTTTAAGGTCTAATCTGTTTTATTGAATGGCTTCCAGTGTGAGTAGGAGTGCTTTGTTTCCTCATGCTTGCCCCCTGCTGAGGTTTGGTGAAGAACTGGTCTGTGGAGCTGGCATATCCTGTCATCCTTTGGTTCGTTTGGTTAGCAGAAATGCCTTCTCACATCTCTTACATAGATGCCCTTGGCTTGATTTTTCTTATTAAAACCTCCAGGCTTGTCTCCTGGGCAGAAGTGAATATATAAAGACGTTTTATCAGCCTCCAAAGAGCTCATCAGTCAGTTGAGGGTTTTCTGGCTTTAATGAGATCTGGAAGCCCACTTTACTGGTTACTGCCCACAAGGTCAGGATAGTCAGCTTCGACTTGGTAAATTGGTAGTGCTGGGTTAACTGTCTGTTTGCTGCAGAGGAATGGGTTTTAATTAAATATTCTCCCTGCACTGGGATCCTGAATACATACAGGATATATAAACCTCACTGCTGCCATGGACTTAATGCCATTGTGATGCCAACAGTGTCTCAGTCTGAGTTCATAGGATCTTGTGTGCCTCATCTTGCTCTCACCTTCCTGGTATGCCTGTTGCACCCATGAAGCAGAAAGGGCTGTGGGGTTTTGATGTTTCTAAACAGTGAGGACAAGCCCTTATATAAACTAACAAGTCTCTTCCCTTTGGCTTTTTAGTGGTGCTGGCTGGCCCCTGTCCCTTGCCAGCAGTTAGCACGAGCAAAATCACCCACACCCCTAAAGGATCTGGCAGCACTGTGGGGTCTTAGTTCTTGGGGCAGAAATCTTGGACTGGCACTGAAGGGTGACAAGTTAAAATTCAAATCAAGTCAATCTGAAACCCCCATCAGCATCAGTGCATTTAATCCTTAACTAATGCAGAAAGAGAAATGAAGTAACTGGGTTGTATCCTTGGTTCCGTGACAGTAGGAAAGAGGGGAAAGAAGTCTAAAGTATTGCGTAACGATCTAAAGGAGACATCTCTGAATTATTTCTTGTTTTGTAATCAAGGTCCTGACAAGTATTGACTACTAACTAAGAGGAAAATATTGAGCACATTGCTTGAAGCAATATTTCTAATTTCTAAAGCATATCTTCATAGCCGCCTTTACCCATTCCCTTTAAACATATTGTACAGGGTTGGGAGAGGCCAGGAAGAATGATATGTGAACAGTAAGTTGGCTTGTGTTCGTTGAGCTGTTTTATACTTTTTGTCTGTGTAATAGTATTCATTGCTTTTTTTTTTTTAACCCAGTTTAAGTTGCTGGCCAATAGAAAAATAAAGCTTAAGATTCTGTACTTCGTCCGTGTAGCAAAATTGAAGGGGTACAGTTAGCTGGCTGGGTTATATGGATTCCTTGCATCCTGCTACTGAGGAGCCAGTTCCTCAAGAAGAAGCTGGTTTGAGAGACCAGGCTGAGAACAATCCACTCCGTGTCTCTGATCTTGCCAGCCTGGTGCTGGAGACTGCAGACTGCTCCTCCGTGTGGCACCCTGAGGGCTGGAGTTGCAGAACCTCAAGGTACCAGCTACTTCGTGTCAGCTGTGGTGGGTGTGTGGAGGTGTGTGCACCCGGCACTGCTCCAGAGTCTATGGTGCATTCGGCTGCACTCGCTCGGATGCTTAGTGATATCTCTTAGCATTGTCACACTCTACACTTTCTTGTCACCTGCAGAGTGCCGAAGCAGACAGAACAAGGTCTTTGTCATTTGGTAACTTACTTTCACCTTGCTGGCCCAGTTGCTGCCTGTTATTGTCGGTCTGGTCTGCTTAAGACCATTTGAGGGTGCATTCAGGACTCTGCTGTGTTCCCCTATACTGTTTCCACTCAGCCCCAAGATAGTGGAGGTCTTTCTCCTTTCCATCTTGACTGTAGGTGGACTGGCTAGCAGGGTGTGTATGGATGCTGTGTGCTGAGTATTTGCTTTATGTGCTGTGGAGCATCGCAGACATGTCAAAAAGAGGGAGCAGATGTGTGCCCTTTTTTATTACCCTGTGTGATTTAAGATTGAAAATTACACGTTACAAGTTTCAAATATGCCTGTACGCAGCCTGATGGAAATGCCTGCCTGCAGCTAATGTGCATGGCCACTCGGTGGCTCTTGGGGCTCAGTGCAGTGAGCTGTGAATTCAGCTCCTGTAATTCAAGTAAGTGTGATTCAAGTTGCTTGGTTCTATGGGCAGCAGGGCCATGGTGTCACCAAGCCCCAGGGAAGTGCAGTATAGGTCATGCTGGTGTTCCCTTGCCTGGAAGGGAAGGTCACTCCTTCCAGCCGTGGCAACCTGCCTGATTTTTATGCTGCAGTGAGACACTGGTCATGCAAGACTGAGGCTGAGGGCTTGACCTGGTCGGCACTTCGCTCAGAGCAGGGAATTCTGCTAAAAAATCCCTCCACAAATGTGTTGACATATGCTGAAGAGGCAGACCTGAGTGGCTCAGTAGTGGCAAGATGAGCCACTGCCACTGCTGCAGTGCTGCTGTGAGGAAGGCAGATGCACTTCTGAGATGCGTTGGGTAAGACAGGGATGTGGTTGCATCCATTTGAGAGACCTTGTCCCAAGACCTGCATGTGGCTCTGCCTACTTGTTTTCAGAAGAGGTGAGTTGCAGATGGAGCGTGAGCAAAGAAGGAGAGAGCTTGTCATGGAGAGCTGTTTACTGGGGTGAAGCTGGAGGGGTGGGATGGGATGGGCTCCTGCCTGCACACTTGCAGCAAGGGTGCAGAAGGTGGCATGGATGGCTCAGTGTTAACGATGTCTCCCGAACAGGGTACCCTTGGCTGTTCAGCCACACGAGAAAAAGAACTGCCTACAACTCCTCTCCTTGTGTGTCTTCCCATTCTCCTCTGTGTCATTAGGGCTGCAGTGTGGCTCCAGTTGTGCTTTCCCACACCCAAAGGGAAATTAGACCCCCTTCTGCAAGACTCATGGGGAGGCATCTGTGAAGTCTGATGCACAGTTTCTTTCAGCATGAAACAATTGCTTAAAAGTGATTTCTCTTCTTTGGATTGACTTCTGCAGTATCTGTGATCAAGGTGCCATTACTATCTTACAGCATCCCCACGGGCTGCACAGCTTCAGGTGCCTGGGTGCTGCTGCTTCTCGAGGTGAGCACATGGGTTTCTCCCCTCTTCGCAGCAATTAGCTCAGTCAGTGGTCTGCTCTCTTAGGTGCCTGGGCAGTCAGTAAAACTCACGCAGGATTAAAAGGGAAAACAGATGTAGCAAGCAGTAAATAGTTTCTGCAGGGGTCCAGCTTTGAGCAGTCACCTTGTTCCTGCGGTTTCAAACAACCCAAGTGTTTCATGCTCCCCTGCAGGGCTGCTTCTAACTCCGAGCCAGTTCACAAACCTGCCCTTTCTGCTCCTGCCCTTTAACTGGGGGGAATTTCCAAATGCCAGGGAGGCCTTGGTGCTCCTGTATGAAGGAGCCATTTATGAAGCGTCCCTTCCCCAGAGGCTGCAATGTCCTTGTTATCATTCTGGGCTGGGGCTGAGCAGGGCTATGATGATGGAGGGAGAAAGGTGAGGAGCAGGCAGTGATGCTCTCCTCCCTGGTGAGATGTGACAAATACACCTTTTGAGAAGTGACAAAGGAGAATACTCTCTCCTTTCCTGCTGTGAAACCTCCCCAGGTTTCCATGGGTACGTACGTGCGTGCACGCACCCCTGGGAAAAGATGCCGAGTGCTCTGCGCTGCTCCTTATCACACAGCGCTGAGCAGTGAGAAGAGGTGCCTCAAGCAGCCATGTTGTGGAGTTGAGGCACGGGTGTGTGTGAGCAGAGACTGACAGCTTCTCTTGGCTTGGCTGGCATTGCTGTGAGGGTCCTGGGCTGCATCCCGTTCTATGTGTGGGAGCCGAGTGGCTCTTTGGGCTGCTGGCCGCACTGCACCGTGTCTCCCCAGTGCTGCCTGTCGTTTCCTGCCTCAAAGTTTGGTTGGGAGGAGAGGTGGCACTTGCACTGATGACACTGCCCAGCTGGCCAAGGAGGCAATGGGGAGCGGATTCATGTGATGCCTTCAGAAAAGACAAATTCCTTGTAGGGAGGGGGCTTGATGCTCTCAAACGAGCTATAATCTCATGAACAGCAGGGATGCTGGTGCCCACCAAATTCAGTGACTCACAGCCGAGCATCACGCACGCCAAGGTTTTGAAGTTCTCTTACTCCACAAAGGAGGTTGTTCCTCCTGCTTTCTCGGCTGCCTGCATTAGCTGAAAGGAAGCTGCATGTGCTGAGAGCGTTAAAAGCAGCAGCTTTCCCTCTCCTAATTACTGCTTCTGTCTGCAGAAAAGGAGTTGCTGAGCATCAAGGATTTCCAGGCTTAATTTCTTTGAGTAGTGAATTGTCTTGCTGGCAAGGGAAGAGCATTTCCTGCCTATGCAGAGTGTGGAGAGAGACCAGTGCCTCAGCAGGGCCTGATCCTGCCAGCAGCTGCTGTGTCCTCCCTGATGGACAGCAAACCCCAACTCTTCCCCCTTGCAGTCTCCGAGGTGGCTTCGATGGCTGCAGCATGTGTCTCCAGCAGCTACGGGGGGAGTGGGAGGGGTACACTGAGCCCCCTGCACCCCTCTGTGCTTAGAAACCAATCCAAACCAGGCATTGACCCAAGGGTGCAGGGTGTGTGGAGTGATGCTTCACAACTTTGACCGTGTGTGTATGCGTATATACCTGTATCTAAAAATTGCCTCCTGCCATGCTGGAGGATTTATGCTGCCTGCGGGAACATTTACAGGTGAGATTTATGTATCTTATTTTGCTTAGAAATACTGAATCTCCTTTACTCCAGAAACCGGCCATGATAGAAACATGCTCGGTCCTTCCGGAGTCATGGTCACCCCCTCTCTTCCCAGGGGAGGGATGTGCTCTCCCATGGTGAGTCAGCTGGCAGCCAGGGATGCTCCCTACCTCCTATCGGTCATAGCCCCAGCCTCCCCTCTTCTAAATGACTTCCGAGCTCTGGATTAGTAAGGGACCGAGGTGAATTGTTGTACCACACAGCGAATGGCTTTCTCATTAACCTAGCAGTGCCCCATTGATGTTTGGCTGCACATCTCCTGCATGCCATGGCCGTAAACTAACAGGCACCTGCCTAACAGCAACTCGGTGGCGGGAGGTGGCTACATCAGAGCACGACCATCGTACTCCAGGGAACACGAACAGTACCAAAAAGCTCATCCATGCTTCTATAGCAAGTTTTGTGATGGATTCTGGGGTAGCCACTGTGTGGAGGTGTCTGTGCAGAGAGCTGCCTGCGCCACCCAGTAGCATGCTGTACTTAAAGCACATATTTTAAGTATTGACAAAACCTCCTCTTTCCTGGGAATGCTGCTTGTTTAACCTCTTTTAACCATCCCAATCAGTCTTTACTGACTCATTGTTTTCCCAGGTTGTTTTACAGGCTTTGATTTCTTGCTGCCCATTCTGGGATTCAGTGTTAAGCCAATGTGATGCTCAGGCAACAGTGGTGGGCTGAGACGTGAGGCAGCAGGCTCAGGTTTAGGGACTCGGGCTTCAGCTGCTGTCTCAACTCTTGGAGGATGTCAGCTCAGTTTCCCCAGGACCAAAATAACAGCTAATATCACTATGGTATGATAGCTGAAGATGTGTCCCTCTACATGCAGCTCTTGCAGCTCCTCTCTCACATGTTATTCCTCTGTTATATGCTGACCATTGTCAGGTACTGTTTCATTTTTATCTTCATTAAATCCCACTTAAATATGCCCTATTCTCTAAGGTATCTCAGGCTATTCCCATTTTGTCCTTCATTGCATTTTCCATCCATCCTCCTCCATCAATCCACAAATGTGATCGATGTTATTTATTTCCTCTGTCTCCCTCTCCCACCATGCTCTTCCAGCATTTTAATAAAAGTTTTTAATTGCAGTCAGCTGAAGTCTGACCTGCCCTTTCTTAGCTGGATGGCTCATGCTCTGTGGAGGGGCTTATAAATGAGTCAGTTGTTTGGGTTCTGTCTGGCAGCTGTGGTAGAATTATTTAAAAAATAAACAGTTCTCTTGAAGGTTTTTCCACACCTCCAAGTCGAATGCTGCTGAACCTCAGAGCAGGAAGTGGATTCCTAAATCATAGGAGAGCAAAGGCTGCATATGTGCTAAATATGTTTTTAAAAAAAAACAACCAAACCAAACCTCCTAAATGTTATTCAAACATATTTTACAGTTCACTTACCATGGAGCTGGATGGGGCTGTTAATCACAGAATCACAGAATCACAGAATAACCAGGTTGGAAGAGACCCACTGGATCACCGAGTCCAACCGTTCCTACCAAACACTAAACCATATCCCTCAGCACCTCGTCCACCCGTGCCTTAAACACCTCCAGGGAAGGTGACTCAACCACCTCCCTGGGCAGCCTGTTCCAGTGCCCAATGACCCTTTCTGTAAAGAATTTTTTCCTAACGTCTAGCCTAAACCTCCCCTGTCGGAGCTTGAGGCCATTCCCTCTTGTCCTGTCCCCTGTCACTTGGGAGAAGAGGCCATCACCCTCCTCTCTACAACCTCCTTTCAGGTAGTTGTAGAGAGCAATGAGGTCACCCCTCAGCCTCCTCTTCTCCAGGCTAAACAACCCCAGCTCTCTCAGCCGCTCCTCATAAGGCCTGTTCTCCAGCCCTTTCACCAGCTTTGTTGCTCTTCTCTGTACTCTCTCCAGAGCCTCAACATCCTTCTTGTGGTGAGGGGCCAGAACTGAACACAGTATTCGAGGAGCGGTCTCACCAGTGCCGAGTACAGAGGGAGGATAACCTCCCTGGACCTGCAGGTCACGCCGTTTCTGATACAAGCCAAGATGCCATTGGCCTTCTTGGCCACCTGGGCACACTGCTGGCTCATGTTCAGTCGGCTGTCAACCAACACCCCCAGGTCCCTCTCCTCCAGGCAGCTTTCTAGACAGACTTCTCCCAGTCTGTAGCACTGCATAGGGTTGTTGTGCCCCAAGTGAAGGACCCGGCATGTGGCCTTGTTAAACCTCATGCCATTGGACTCAGCCCAGTGGTCCAGCCTGTTCAGATCCCTTTGCAGAGCCTCCCGACCCTCCAGCAGATCGACACTTCCACCCAGCTTAGTGTCGTCCGCAAACTTGCTAAGGGTGCATTCGATGCCTTCATCCAGGTCATTGATGAAGACATTGAACAGGGCTGGACCCAGCACTGAGCCCTGGGGAACCCCACTTGTCACTGGCCTCCAGCTGGATTTCACACCATTTCCCACCACTCTCTGGGCCCGGCCATCCAACCAGTTTTCCACCCAGGAGAGTGTGCGCCTGTCCAGCCCAGAGGCTGACAGTTTCTCAAGCAGAACGCTGTGAGAAACTGTGTCAAAGGCTTTACTGAAGTCCAGGAAGACCACATCCACAGCCTTTCCCTCATCCAGTAGCCGGGTCACTTTGTCATAGAAGGCGATCAGGTTAGTCTGGCAAGACCTGCCTTTCGTGAACCCATGTTGACTGGGCCTGATCACCCGGTTCTCTTGCATGTGCTTCATGATAGCACTCAAGATCACCTGTTCCATGACTTTCCCTGGCACTGAGGTCAGACTGACAGGCCTGTAGTTTCCTGGGTCCTCCCTGCGGCCCTTTTTGTAGATGGGCACAACATCAGCCAGCCTCCAGTCCAGTGGGACTTCCCCAGTCTTCCAGGACTGTTGGAAGATGATGGAAAGGGGTTTGGCCAGCACATCCGCCAGCTCCTTCAGTACCCTAGGGTGAATCCCGTCTGGCCCCATAGACTTGTGACTGTCCAGTCGGGACATATAACAGTCCCTACACATGTGGGCTCTTGGTGACCTGTTCACCAAAAAAACTAAGCCTGCCTTCTGGAAGTGAACTGAATGTAAATGAAGGTGGGCAAGAAGAGGCAGCATTTCCCAAGCAGAGCAGTGCATCACTGAGGATATGATTAAGGTGCTGACTGTAAATACAGTAGCTTTACGTATCATCCCCAGTTTGCCTGGAGCTTTGAGGGCACCTCTTGCATCAGGGTTTTTAGCAGAGTTCAACGACTCGTTTAGTAAAGTGACCAGATAATCGGATGTTATTGATTCTGGTGCTGGATGGGAGCAGATGAGCACACAGCACCTCAGAAGTCCTGCTAGACTAAGAGCTGAGCTCCTCCGCACCTGTGAGCTCACTGCCAGAGGCTGCCAAGCAGTATGGACAAATTAATTCCTATTAGTGTTTCTTTTCCCCTTCTAATATTTCCCCTGTCACCTCAGATTGAAAACTTCCTTCTAGTGTCTGTACAAGTTGTGCCAAGGCCCACAGAGCCTCAGATACAGCTGCAGCAGTCAAGTGCTGCCTGTAATCTAAATAACAACAAAAATATTTCTCTGACCCTACAAAACTGCTGAACTCTGGCACTCCTGTTCTGAAACCAACAATGGGAAATGCAAATCAACGTTGAACTGCAGCCTCTGGTTTAGCATTGGCAATTTCTTATAATTTTGCATAGCCTGGAGCTTCGAGTAAACTCGATTCTGCTCTTGCAGGCAGAGGTTTCTGGAATGTGAACGCAAATAACTTCCACACTCCATGCACTGCTGGAGAGATGCTCTTGTTTCACCGCTTTAGGATTTAAAGCCTTTCCCAGAGACTGGATCCAAGGATGTTTGTCATCTCCCAGGGGACCCACTAAGAAGGGAATTAGGCTGGAGCAGAGAGGGAGTATAGGGTTTGGGGAGAGGGAGGCAGTTCCTGCTTCACCTACTTCGATCCGGCTTGGGGAAACAGATTCACTTTTCTGCCCAGTTTTTAATGCTACTTTTGGCCTGGAAAGGGTCCTGGAGGGAGGAGGCATCTCTCTCAGATGCTTCCACCTGCCCTGTGGACAGACATGGCAGGCAAGGGGAGCCCTGCTGACACCACCTCCAGGGCACTGGTCAGAAAGGGTAAGCTATAATTGACACAATTGTGCCTTAAAGTAGGGATAACTGGGCTGATGTCTTTTTATTTTCTCCTGTCTATATCCCCTCTCCCAGATAATCTATGAGCCAAGCTCAAAGCTCCCTCTTAGGAGGTGAATGTTCACCCCTTGTTTCCTCCAGCTAATTAATCCTGTCCCCAGTCCCACCAGAGGTGTCGGGAGATACCCCCGAGTTACTCTCACCAAAGCCAGTTGGTGCATGAGATGAGGGTTCAGGTAAAGGCCTGAAGGGGCACCTAGGTGATTCTTTGCAGGGCTCGGTTTTAGCACCAGCCCAAACAGATGTGTTGGGACAGCCCAGAAGTTCTGCCCAGCCACACTGGACAGAGGAGATGCACTTTGACAGGAGAGCAGTTTGGACTGAGGGCTGGATGCAGGGCTGCCTGCCAATGCAAAGGCCCAAGGATGGGAGAAACGAAGCCATGAGTTTTGTTTGCATTGTAGCCCAAACCACAGTGCAGAAGAACTAGGAGAGTCAGGGGCGTGTCTCCAAACAGGTCTGGGGAAACTGGATTGGAAAAGGGCACATGGAAAAACTAGGTTGTGAAAGGAGCAGTCACGCTGGGAAAAGAGTAGAGTTTCATCCTGAAGGGGAGCAGTGCTGACCCCTCCCTGCATTTCCCTTCTGTTAGTCCTGGAACACCTTGGGGGCCACTTGCTCTGCATCCCGGGCTACAGCAGCCCAAAATTATGGGCAGGAGTAAGACAGTAGAAATAGGTGGTATCCGGGTAGTAGGAGTGTGAGCAAGGCTTAATGTGCAAATGGGTCCTGGTAGTGCCCTTCGGCAGAGTTGGGTATGAAGTTGAGTGGCATGTTCCATATCTCTGACCTCTTCTAAGCCAGAACTCCCCAAGGCCAGATGTATTTTTAGCCAAACCCTCTGAGATCATCCCCTTCTTGCTTTGGAAAGGTTACCCAACCCCCTGAAGCTGGGAAGATGCCTTCTTCCTCACCACAGGTGCTTATGTCTTGCTTTTATAGATGCATACACCCCATGATTCACACCCACTGCCAACTGCATATTGTGACACCAGGTTGTACATCAGCTTTCACTCTCTGCTGCCTCAGTATGTGGTAGGAGATGGGCAACTACCATCTTCTCCAGCTGCTGGAGTCCTAATGATTGGGCCAGCCTAAAAGCTGAGGTCCATGGTGATAGAGACAGAGGAGCCCTGTCAGCAGGTTTAATTTGGCACTGCTGTTCACTGCACTGATGAAGCTAAGGCTTAGGGTTCACCTGCAAGTGAGGTCAACCTTAAAGCTGATGCTTCCAACTCCAAGATCTTTGCAGTAGCCCTGAGCTTGATGGGGATGCTGGCTTCTTCCCACTGATAAACTGGTGGTGGCCGTCCTCTCTCGCAAGCCCACTTCCACCAGTTGTGGTGGCAGCTTGCTGGTGGCCCTTGGGGAGGCTCCTGCCTGAGGCTGGGTGTCACTGGTGGAGCCAGGATATGAGGCACATAGCAACTGGTCCAGTACCCTGTTGTTTGTTGCTGAGGAGTATCAAGGCTGCTCTCTTCCACCCTTGAGGGAAAGTCTCAAAAGCATCTCAGCACTTTCTAGATATCCAGCCCCAGTCATCTGGTGGCATTAAATCCAGCCTATACCATGTCTGCCTAAAAGTTTCCTGGGGACCTGGGGCTCAGCTGTTCCCTGGAGTAGCATCTCACATTGCCTCTGTAACTCAGGCGCTGACACGGCTTTAATACAACTTTTTAAAGTATGCATTTGTATCTAGCAAGCCCTTGAGTACAGCAGAGTCCCTTTTATATTGAAATTCAGGCTTCTCAATAACATTTTATTATGAGGCTTTCTATTTTTGGAACTGCTGTTACTCTGTTATGAGCAAGGCACCTAACATCCTTCAATATGAAATCATTAAGGGCACAGCAGAGTTCATTACAGGGGCATTTCTTTGGATTAAGAACAAATCAATACCACATACTAATATCACAGCCTGATACCTGGTTTCAGTTGCAAACAGCACATTCAGAGAGGCAGAGACTCTTCTTTTTGCCTCTTGTGCTCTTCTTCCAATATCTTATTTACTGTTTTCCCCCAAGCTGTTGTGATGGATTTATAAGCAGACAAAATCCAAAGGTTGTTTTTCCTTGAGCTACCTGAATATTGTAGCTTTTAAAATAGAGAAGAAAGAAATAAGTAGCTTAAGTTTGTGATATTGCGGTAACCTCACATGGAATATTGCTTCCCTGCTTCTGCTCACAGAGCTCCCCTGGAAGTGGAGGTGCAGAAGGGAGCAAAGGCCCAAAGCTCTCTCTGGTTACAATTAGCGAATCGCATTCAGAGTTTAGAATAAGTTTCAGATGTTTTGAATTGGGAAAATACCCAGGGGAAGTGGGTTAGGAGGGAAAAATGATGAGGATAATTTATAAGAAACCTCCAATAGAAGGAAGAGTTCTGCTGACCAAGTATTTTCAGGAGGAGTCACCTTCTTCTGTGAAAATCTGCCCTGTGTTGAGATGTGGAAGCATTTGGAGTTTGTTGGTGTCCTGGGCACGCTGAACTGGCAGAAAGTGAGGGTAAACACCACTGCCTTGGTGAGTCTGGGTCACTGTGGCTGCAGCCTCCATGAAGGACCTTAACTCAGGTGGTGCATGAACACCTTGATCCTGGGTTAAGGCTCCAGCTTTGCTCTAAATAACCACAGATCTGTCTCAGACATAGGTTTGTCCATCTATGGATTGAGACAAGGGCAGGACAAAAGGGGTTTAACTGTGCTTGGTATAGGGCTGTGGGGTGGTTGGGGGAATATCAGAAACGACTGTTTGCTTCAGCTGTTGCTTAACTATCAAAAGCCATGCCTTGACACATCTTCTGCTGTAGCTGAAATTGGAGTTTCTCCATGTTGCTGCTCCCAGATGTTGCAATGTATGATGTTCATTTGGTTCCGTAGCAGCTCAGGTAGCTGACATGAAAGCTGCTGAGGCCAATGGTGTTTGTTTCTCTTTATTTATTAGAAGTAATTATTCACTGGTGGAATTTAATTATTACGTTTTGCCTTTTAAAAATGTTGCCTAATGGAGGAAAGCAGCTATTTGTCTAGGCTGCATTGAATGCTGAGTGGAGCCAAAGGCATGGGGGGTGGGGGGTTCTTCAAGCTGTTTTGACAATAATAATAATAATAAAAAAAATCAGGTTAGTGAAGTGTGGAGCTGTAGGCTGTCTCTGTAATGATCTGAAGCACTCAAGCCCTTATTAACTTAATGCTTTCATTTATTAGCTCCTTCCTGGAGGAAGACCTCCTGGTCAAACTGCTATTGCTCCTTTGAAAAACTAAAGTTAGTAATTGCTTCAGCTGCACAGCTCATTAAGAGGAAAGGCCTAAAGCTGAGAGCAGCACTCATCTTGGGATTGTTTTTAAATTTTTGGGAGGAAGTTCAGCACACCCTGTTGTTATACCTCCAGCCCAAGCATTAGCGATTCCATTGCTGAGTATAAATTTATAAAGTCAATTACAGAAGTTCTGCATTTCCACTGTCTTTGGAAATGGGAGGCTTGAGGGCTTGGCTATATCGTGAACCATTACTGTATTGATAAAGATGTGGGCAGAGCCTTGTCAGCTGGTGGGTAGTGACTGATCAATGTTGGTAGGAGCACATCGTATGTCAGCAGTAGTTCACGCTGTTCTTGCTACCATTTACCCTATTTTTCCATTAAGTAGATGTTCTCTCCCTTCTCCCTCCTGGCACTGTCTGAGAAGGAGCAGGCTTTCACACGTGCTACCATAGGGAAGACTTAATTAAAAGGGAGAAGAAAAGGGGGAGGGGAAGCACTTTAGGTCACCTTTGAGTAGGTAGCTGGTGATAATTGAGCTTGAGCTATGTTCTCGTACCTTCTGGATTCCTGGGGACAGTGATGCCGCTGATCTCTGAATTTGTGCACAAGCTAAAGGCAGCAGCTTTACATCAGCAGTTTCTGTACTGGGCTCTGCTCACAGTCAAAACTCACCTTTAAAATCTATCTAAAGATATTCCATTAGGTTTTGAGGGCAGTATATGATAGAGGTCCTGGATACAGGGAGGTAAGAAGACATCACTGGTTCTCCTTGTTGCCCATCTTTGATTATTTCTGACGTGTGCCAGCTCAGAGTACGGGCAGGGAAACCAATGCACTGCACCAGTGGCTTGCCCAAAGCTTGTGTAACAAGCCTATTAGTTCTTGTCAAGCCTGTCTTTACATATACGCCTTAAGGTGACACACTTTTCTGTCTTTGAAAGACATGAGCATGTTATGTGGAGATGGGCAAAGTTAGTCTTGCTGATGTAACCAGCTGAAGAAAGCAAAGAGAGTGTGCAATGAGATGGACCAGCATTGGAGGAAAGATTCCCATTGAGTTTCATGCACTTGGATCAGGTCTCTGGAGAGATGTTGGAAAGGACAGTGAAATTTGTGTTAATGTCTGAAGTAATTCAATGCTTGTAGATATCACTGTGGTGAACCGCTAGAAAACGTAGAAGGCAGCAGCTTGAGAAAGGTCAGCACCTAAAGGTGAGTGCGGAACACAGCTGTCCTACTGATACATTGAATATTTTTAAAAGCAGTTCCTTTCTAGGAGTAGACCTGCCTGTAAAAGAGGGATGTCTGATTCCTAAAGAGTGGATATTCAGTATTCATTTTTCCTAGCTCCAAATGCAGCCCTTGGGGTGGGGCATAGGTTAATTAAAAGTCATTAATGCCTACCTCTTAACCATAGCTAGTGTCGCTTGCTTTGAAGTTTGCTGTTAAATGCTGATTTCTTGCACTCCCCGAAGTTTACAGGCTTTTAGCTTTTGTCTGCTGTTCTATGCCTTTCTTTGATCACTGTTTGTTCAGCTCCTGAAAGCAGGAAATAATGAACCCATTATATTAAAATACTTGCTTTGTATTTGGGAGGGATAAATAAGGGTCTTCCCTGCATGAATTTTCTAGCTCGGTTGTTATAAGACAAAATGTTGGATATGAGAGCATGTATGTCAGGAAGGAAATTGTATAGAAACTTATGTGGTGCTTGGGAGCTCTGTTTCTTCATCTCAGTTACATGTGACCTACAAGCACAAGACAAGGTGTAGGTCGCAAAAACGAGTGACTGACAAAGTCTGAAAGACAAGCATTTGTGGAGAAGGAGCAATAAGATTGGGGGTAGGAAACCTAATGCTCTTTGCATCACCTGGCTCTACATCTCCTACGTTTTTTGGTAGTGGAGTATCAAGGAGAAAGAGATGAGAGTTTAAATAAGACCTACTCCCATGTCAGTGTTGTGCTGTTTCCAAGTGCTAATCCACAGTGAAGCTGGTTGCCTTGCAGCTCACCTGGGATGGCTGGAGTTGCTGAAACCAAAAATAATGTCTTAACTTTTATGTGGTTTATGGCCTTATAAGCTGGAGGTGCACATGGCTGAAATCTGCAGCAAGATCTCGAAGTGATTTGAGTATCTAGGGCCTGGGCACCTCAAATGGCTTTTCTTGGTAGTACTTAATGAAATTAATCCTGGCAGGATAAGGTACCACATGTAAGTTACATTAAAGTTCATGAAAAGACTTAATGAAATCAATTAATCCTGGAGTGGTATAAGGTACCACATTTTAAATCACATTGAAGTTCATGAAGAGTCCCACAGATTTCAGTGAGCGACACATCAAACTGCGCAGTACAGCAAAGCTAAACTCTCAGCCACGTGCTTCCTGTCCTTGGTTTTTAAACGCCTCTATTTTGCTGCCCCTATTAAACAATAAAAATGCTTTTGCACTGGCTGGAGGAATTGGATAAAAAGTGGGTCTGGAAACAAAGCCACAATGTAAGTCATGGTGCAAATGCACTGAAGTGGGAAATCAAAGCTGTGTTCATCATTTGGGCAGTCAGAGCCATGTGGAAACAACATTATTCTGGAGATGTCTCAACCAAGAAGTTCCAGGATTAAGAAAATCTTGCTGGCTAGTTAAGCTCAAATGGATGTACATGGGTCTGCTCAGAGAGAGGACTAAGTAGAAGCGCTATTTTCTAACTATGATCAGTACTGAAGTTAGAAACTGTTTAGAATTAAACTGCTTCTAGAGCCAAGTATTTGGTTTTGGTGGTGGTTTTGGTTGTGTTTGTTTTGTGAGGCAGGGTGTTCTTCCCCTTAAAACTATTTGCTGTTTGTAGGGAAAGAGGTAGCTCATGTTCTTGGATCCCTATGGTTTACCACCATGAAATGTAGATTTGTAGCCACAGGGCTCGTTAGGCATCTCGTGGAAACTACAGCTATGGGTTTTGTGTTCTGGTCATAATCAGAGTTTTCAGACATTTCCTTTGCTTCGTGTAGACAAGGAGCATATACCAGAAGCCAGACTATAGTATACAATTCCAGGCTGCATTTAGGGAAAGGTCATGGGAAGAACAAAAACCCAGCATATGTCTCTCAGTAAATCACCCTGGGGTGAGACCCTCACAAGAGGAGGTTTTTCAGAGCAAAACGCCTTCGAAGTCTTTTGAGGCTCTTTACAGGAGGCACAAAGCACTCCACTTCCTTCCTACAGATGGACTCAGAATTGTGATTAAGGGTTTGGGATTTTTTTGTTTAAAACTGTCATTTCAAGTAACATAAATCTTTCCAAGCATACGCATTGATGCTGATGCTCCAGGTAGAAGCAGGATGCCAGACTCCACAAGCAGATGGATTTCTCTGTACTTTCATGTCCTTATCTTCCATCATGTGCTTCTCAGGTACTACTTCATTATTTTTATATGACAGTGATGCATGTAAGTAAGTCCTGCCTGAGGCTGCCTGGCCCCAGGGAAGCTGCAGCCTGGGTGACGGGGGGTTCTTCTGATTATGCTTCTGATTGTGTTTCTTTGCTTTGCGGACACCAGGTTAGTGTGATCCCTGCAAGTTTTTCAAAAAAAGACTTGAAAAATTTCCTAAATGCTTATATATAAAGTGAATAATTGACTGCAGAGTAATGGTGAGATTTTTGGTTTTTTTCAGTGATCTTCCACTTGATGTATTTCTACATGCAATTAAGGGCTGCATATTCAGCACAATTTCTCTTTTTTTTCTTTTGCCTCTTCTGCCTATCTGTTGATTTCTGCTAAGGGCTCCTTTTTATTAAGGTTCAGGGAAAACAGAGGCTTCCCCCCACCTTCTTTTACATTGTGTCTTTTACATTGGCTTTAAAAAGTATGGTGGTTGTGAGCATATTTAGTAGCTCTTCTCAAAGAGATCTGGCAGGTTAGATAGCAGATCCAATACGCTTATGTTATTAACAGCTGCAGAAGCAAGCACAGGAGAAATGACAGCGAAAACGGAATTACTTTCCTAGTTACCAAAGAACAGAAGTGAAAGCTGGGATTTATAGAAATCCATTGAAAAAATCACTGACTCTTTATGGAGCAGGATTTAAACCCTGCTTCTGCTCCTAACCCTCCCAAGGACAAAACTCCAGAGACAACCTTTCATGTGAACATGATAAAAGTGTTTGCTTCACTACATTACAGAAATGGCTTTCTTTTGGTCAATGCTCCGTTTGCAAACTCTGAAGGAAAAGCTGTGATGCAGACAGGTTGTCATGTGCTGCACGAGCTAATATTAATGCCTGCTGTGACTTAGACTTGTCACTCAGGTTTTTTTCTGCTCCTGTATAACATCTGTCTGACAGAGCGATACCAGATTGTCATTGGATTCCACTGCACTTTACTTTCTGTATGACAAACAGTAATGAGTGCAACCAAGGTGGCTTTTTGTCTTCCTTTGAATTCCTGAATGAGACCTGCTGTGTTTTTGCAAATTGTATCTTCATTGTAAGTATTTAAGAGCCATAGCTTTTCATCTCGGACAACTTGGCAACAGCTTTGAAAAGAAACATGTTATTCTAAAGCAGAAAACTAGATTAGAAAATTGCTTTTGCAGACAGAAACAAAAGTCCTGTCAGCTCGTCTAATCCAGTTCTTTGGCACTGATGCAGGACAGCTTTCCACACGGCATAATGCACGGCTGCCTCTGCCAGACATACCAGCCTGTGCTGCTGCGCTTTCTCAGTGCAGCTCACGGAATGAGCGCCTGGCCCGGCATTTAGATCTTTCTGTGAACAAGCTGGCATGCCTCTCCATGTAACACTCCACTCAAACATGGATAAGTGTCCTACAAGACTTCAGTTTGGAAAGGCCATCTTATATTTCATAGTGTCCGTTTAAAAAAATAGCCTGGAAGATAAGGGAAGGTTGGTTTTTGTTTTAAAAGTGCATTTAGCTGGCTAATACAGCAGGCATGCAGAACATAAGCTATTCAACCAACTATGACACACATGCTGTAATTAATTGCCTAATTTGCTCTGCATTAGGATAAAGCATATGCTTTTAAACTGTCTTTGGTGAAGAACTGCCGAGTATGGGAAACATCTACTATTGCCTTGTACTAAATTGAAAAGCAAGTTCAAGTGTAAAGATTGGTGGAGAGATAGCCAAAGGCAAGCTGTCCTGCCCCTTATCATGTGAGACAATCTGGTTTTAAGGGTGGTGCATACAAGTTTGACTCAGTAAGCACATTAAATCACTACCATTTCCAGAAACCCAGTTTTCATTCACACCAACTTCTTTCTAGTTCTTCAACTACAAAAAGAATCCACAGCGATACTTCTCCAGCAGCCAATATGCAAGTGCCAGAAGTTTGATTGTACCAAGGAATAACAGACTGCAAGTTAAGGGATTATCATCCGTTCCAGCCTGTTTTCTACAAGGCTGCTGTAATGATGATCTGTCCTACATTTGCACACATGCTAATGCTGCATGTAAACAGAATCTGAGTGTGTATGTATGTAGGAATTAGCCTCCTTAATTTTCAGGCAGGGTGGGTGTGTTTCCCTGTGCACACACCACACAGGATGATGCTTTTTCTCAGAGAACAGTGTAAAAAGTGGTCCAGATTTCGAGCTGCTTGCAGGACAGGAAGGTGAGACCTTTTGGCAGGGTCAGGGCCTGTCTCTCAGTGTAGGTAACCTGCATGAGCCCTGCACACAGCTGACCTCTCAGTGTTTTGTTTCCATCACAAGAGCACAGAGAATTCTGTTTGGCTGGGCAGTACCATACTTCATGCGCAGCACAACATGAAGCCAACGAAATGGCTAACAAGTGGAAAGCTTCCACGCGTACCAGCTAGAGTGGTGCAGGTGCTTGGCAAGATCAAGACTTTGCTCCTGTTCACACCAGCATGTGTAAATTCTCACATCCAGTGCTTTCTGTGGGAACACTCATACATTTTACCTAAATGAAGGGCACTGAACCATCTGATTCACTGGGTTTTTTATAATAGAGCAGCCCCAGTGTTTTAGAAGAACTGAAGTAGAGACCACAAGCTGACTTTAACTGGAGTAGACAGCACACTCTGCTAGATCCAGAAGCTTCCAGGAGTAGCACCTCTTTCTCACCAAACTTGCCCACTTCCCTATTGCTAGACCCTTGAGCTACAGTCCCATGTTTCTAATCCCCTTGCCTACGTAGCACAAAACAGTGAATTGATTACGTAAGACTACCCCTCATCTCCAAGTAACCAGCACAAGCAAACGGCAAAAACCAAGCATACACTTAAGTACCCAGAAACTGTAGGGAGGCTACAGGGAAAACCTCCTTTATTTCAACATTTGCATGAAATATAATAATTTTTCTACACGAGCAAACATTTTTGCTGGCAGAAGCATTTAAAACCAGCTCTGAACAGATTTAAAAAGCAGCCGAACTTTAAATTTAAGATCCACATCTTGGTTAAGTGGACTTTGTTTTGACTTTGTCTCCTTGGAAGAAGTTAGTGGCTCAGGGCAGTATTTTCTCCAGAAGGTAAACATCTCTCCAGGGTTGTACTACATGTGTCTTTCATCCTTTATCGCCTGAAGTCCATTTTCAAGCTTAGAATTATGAGATATGTTCCACGTGGCTTGCAGCATGGTACTTTTTTCATCTCATTTCTCCAGGGGTGCATAATTCAAAAGCTTCTCAATCAGATCCACGTGGGCTAGAAGCATTCTGCGGCAGCAGTATCTCTTCAAACCAAGGGCATCCAGGGCATCCCTATTAACAGTGAGAGCAATAACCAAGGAAAAAAAAAAAAAAAAGATAAAGTGAGTCAGAACAACTTGTAGCTGTTCCTAAGCAACGTTACAACTACTTTCAGCTTAGTCATAGAGGAAAACTTGTTTGCAGTTCAAACTAAGAAACAGAAATTTAGCATGTGCTGTTAACATTCTTTTCCATTTATTGCTGTTGACAGGGTGCTTGCCTGTCCTCTGGCCTGCAAGAGCACACCATCTTCTGTTGAAGATGGCATCTAGCTGACACAACTGCCAAGCTTTCAGAGCTAAGCCCGCAGAACTCCCACAGGAACAGAACTGTAACAGATTCTTATGAATTTCCTCTTCTGAACTACCCTACTCATGAGGGCATATTTGGTTATGAAACAGCAAGGTTAAGTGAGATGCAAGCATTTTGGTTTTGGAAATACAATTCTAGTCTTCACAGCTGGAAAGAGACTTGGAATATGGTACATTTCTAACCTCAATTATTTAGTTCCAGAAACTCGGTCTTCTTTTTACAAACACCAATCCATAGAAAAGAGAACTGGATTTGGTTAAAAACCTGATCATCAAGAGGTGTGAATAATAAAAGAAACACAGTTCTGAAACATGGTAAGTAATTTTCACTCCTCTTAAAATCCCAGACAATTCATAATTAACCGTGCATGTAAACAGATGTAGGAATAACATCTCTAAGCATTGTTACCCATACTACTGTTAGCATCTCTAAGCACCATTATAACCCAACACCTCTGTATAACTGAAGACACTTTACGAGATATATCTGTGATCTAAGCCACACTAAAAGGGCAAGAGATATATGGAAACTAAAATAACTCAAGATGCAAACTACCCCACATGTGGATGGGATGCTAATTCTGAGGAAGGCGAAAATCCTTTCTGAGTCCCATGTAAGAAGGCATTCAGTTATACAACCTGTTCCCCATAAATACACAAATAAGGATGTGCAGACTGTTCAAGAGGAAAGTTGTGTTTTACAGCCTTTCCACTTAATTCCTTCTGAGTGACTGTTTGAGATTGTTCCTGTTGGGCAAAGACCATATGAGTCATCCTAGCCTAAACCACTGCATGTATCTTCAATGGCTATCACTATCAGACCTCTTAAAGGTAAGTCATGCTACCCAAGCTCTTTAGCACCGACCTATTAACCATAATGCCAGTCTGATACTCCTTCAGAATTTGACATTCATGAAATATGACTGAACTCAGGTCTTTAGATCTATACGATGCAGCAATCCAGCATTTGCTTAAAAGAAACAATTTCCTGAAAACTGTAATTCCCTTGTAGGAAGAAGCAGATGGATACTTTTCTAAAGTGAAAATAACTGAAAGGAAGCCTCTGCATAAGCTGGACCATGGTAAAAGGCTGTTTGGCTTCAAGCAGTACAGTCTAACTACATGCAGTCAAACTCCAGCAGCTTCTCTGATGACATAAATGTCCTTGTACCTATCAACAGTTCTTCAAGAGCTTAAATAGCAGAGCTACTTATTTTAAGACTACTGCTTGTAAAAGTAACTTAAGAGAAGTATACGAGCAGTGTATTTTTTTAAAAAGAATGTTTATTAAAAGGTACCACATGCTGTCTAAAGTTTCCAAAACACTTGAGAACAAGAGCATCTATTGTCTGTAGATATTTAAGTTAAGAGATATCTGGAAGGTTCTGAACTTTCAAATGCAGCTGTCAGAGACACAAAATACTAACACTAACCATAATTTTAGAAGCCATATTACGCATTTCAGCTAGAACAACTTCAGTCATATTTCTCTTTTCCTCTAGCTTCCAAAAACTTGTAGAAGAGCAGCACTTTTAAGGGACAAACAGAAACACGTGGAGTTTCCTAAACCACAAATTGTTCTGTTTTATTTCCTCCATTTTGTCCATCCATTTCTCCAGACACCATTGTTAGTGATTCTGTAAGATTTTAAGTGTTCAATATCTCTAAACTTGGGTTCTAATCTTACAATAGCATAATTGCATTAGCTTGAATAGGCATCCCAGACTCACATCCACGACCACAGCAATCCTTTTCAAGGGAGTGTTTATCAGTAACAACGCACATCTTCCTGTCCCACAGAAAAGCAAAGGAATACTGAAGACAGAAAAAATACGAAAATGTAGTACTTGGAAAATAAGTCAGAATTGCTATCAGAATAGCTCTGATAAATGTAATTATAAATATAAATAATTAACAACCCATATTACTTGAATGCTTTTAACTGCACAAGTGAAAGAAAAGGTTTTTTTCAGTAGGAGCTTTCCAAATACCTCTGGTTGAGCAGCCACAATATTCTGTGTTGGATGGGTTCTAGGACCCAAGTGCACTCTAAAAAGGCCACCCACAGAAGTAACGAGTTATAAGAAAATAACTGAATGATTTTCACTGGACAGCTTTTAATGAAACTGATAAAAGGCGGGGGGATAGGACATATCTCCCCTGCAAATGCCACATCAAGCAGTGAGAACCACAGGCATCAGTCACATCCTCCTACAAGTTCAGATAATGCTCAAAAGACAAAACTTTCCTCCTCTGCCTGTTCTGTGCTCCACTGTTTAACGTTAGACAAATGGTATCCTAAACCATGAGAAAATTCAGATATACTTTAGAGAAGACACAGTGAAATCTGTGGTGTTAGTATACACTCTTCTAACAGCTTAGGCGTAAGTGCATTTAAAAACCTATTAGTAACGCTAACCATCTGAATGCAACACAAATACTCTTATTTCTACTGGACAGTTTCAACATCATTTCAGGAAGCCTCTCAAACTTCCCCCCCCTCCACTCTTTTGAACTGCAAAAATCTGTAGGTTTTTTTTTCATACTTAAACTTTACAGCAATGTAAATATTTCTCAAGAGTTACCTTCTCAAATGCTTTTGAAGTAGTCCCACCACAACTAGACCCTCCTTAAGCTATTAAAAGACAATTCTGACTATGTAAAGCAAGGGCAAACTTCTTAAAACAGAATTGTTAGGACTATCAGTCAGGTGTGTAGAGCAGTTAAACTTCTGCTTCACCCCAGCAAACTGGTGCTTTCAAATAGGGTTAGCAATTCTAGGTAGCGAATACGAAATGCTTTTAAGAAAATCTAAAAGGTACGTATATTGTTAGCAATGCTAGTCACTTCTTATTCCCATAGTTTCTTCTTTCTCTCCCCTTAAAAACCCCGCAAATTGGCATCAATGTAGACTGTACTGCTTATTTCTTTCCTCCCTGCTCCATACAAAGTTAAACATTTAAACACAGAATCACAGAATCACCAGGCTGGAAAAGACCCACGGGATGATCATCGAGTCCAACCATTCCTATAAAACACTAAACCATGCCCCTTAGCACCTCGTCCACCCATCCCTTAAACACCTCCAGGGAAGGTGACTCAACCACCTCCCTGGGCAGCCTGTTCCAGTGCCCAATGACCCTTTCCATGAAATTATTTTTGCTAATGCTTTGGGCATAAAAGTTATGACTTAGCAACTTCCACAGCACTACCCGGAAAGATTCAGGAGGGAAACTTTCTCGCCCATTACATTTTCTAGGCCCTGGTTAAGCAGCCTCAGAAAGTATCTGTAGGCTCTAGCCTCTTTACAGCTACTTTGTAACGCCGTGATCCCGGTATCATCACAACTCCATGTAAAACACGAGTCGAAGAACGTTTGGAAACAACACGCACCCTTCCGTGTACTCGGCTTGCAGAAGGCCAAGGTAGGCTTCCCACTTGTTTCCAACTATCTTGCCGCACGTGAAACACCGGACTGGGATGATCATCTCCGCGCTGTGGCTGCAACGTTAAAGAACAGGGCGTCACAGTTCCGCGAAGCAGCCGAACGACGCGCGCGAGCACAAGGAAGGCCGCGCGGAGCTCGCGGCCTGCCCCCCTCCCCGCCGGGGCCAGGAACGGTGGGCCCGGAGTGGCTCCCCAAGGCCCGGGGGCGGCCCGAGGAAGGCCCGGAGGCGGTGAGGGAGACAGGCGAGGCGGCTGTCGCCGCCCGGTCCCGGTTCGCTCCCGAGAGGCCGCGGCTTTTACCCCTCCCGCCGCTCCGCGCTGCTGGGCGCAACCACCGCTCCGGCGGGGGGGGTGGGGGGCGGCGCGATGGTACCGGCCCAGCTACGGCGTCCCGGGCGGCTCAAGAGAGCGCGCGCGCGGGACGGGTTCGCGTTCGCGTTTCGCGTGCGGCGCGCCTGAGCGGCAGCCCGGGCGGCGGGAGCGCGGCGGCACCGGCGGCGCGCGCCCCGGCTCCTCTCCCGCCGCCGCCTCCTCCTCCTCCTCCTCCTCCTCCTCCTCCTCGCTCCCAGGTGGGTGGGCACTTGTTGCGCCGCAGGACGGGCTCTCGCCGCGGCGAGACTTCGCGTCCCGTCCCGGCTGAGGTAGCGGAGCCGTCCGGGGCGGGAAGCGCAACTGGTGTGTCTGCGGGGCGAGAGCCGGGGGCGCCGCCGCGGCTCCTTCGCGTTTCGAACTCCTTCGAGTTTCGAACTCCGGGGTCGGGCTGGGCTCGGCGCTCTCCCGGTTCGCCGGGAGCCGCGCGGGGCTGAAGCGGAGCGGCGGCGGCTGAGCGGGGGCAGAGCGGGTATCGGCTGCTCCGGGGCGGCGGAGGGTAATTCACCCTGAAACCGCTCGTGTGCGTTTCGTTAGGGGTCGGGGGAAGCGTCAGGCACGAACGGGGGGTGCTCAGCGAAGGGAACCGCGCTGCGATGGCTACAAACTTCAGGGGCTGCAGCGTCAGTCTGAGCGCTGTCAGCCCGTATTGTTCTCTCGCTGCAGCAGCGGCGTTCGGCTGATTGTCCTTGGGCAGAGCGGAAATTCTCCAAAAGTGTTTTATTTTCCTGCTGAACTATCTGTGAGTTGATACGGTGCCATTACTGTCAGGCATATAAATAATTATGTTTTAATGCGCAGCTTATGTTAATGCGTCTTTCGTGGATGTTTTCTGAACAACTGGATTATGGACCCTCTGCACAGAAACACCAGACCTGACTTGAACCGTGAAAGAGCAGATAGCTTTGTTTTAACAAAAAAAAGCGTTTAAGGTTGTTTGAAAGCAGTTTTTTGCAGTTCTGGTTGCTCATGAAAAAAACAGTAATTTTTGCACTCTCAGGAACCATTCTACGCGGTTGTGAATGGAGTGAATTGCCCTGGCGTGGAGGGTGGATGAACCTTCTGCAACCTCTAGTTTATCATCATCTCTGCAGGCCAATGAGAGTCAAACTGTGTCTTTTCTTTTACTCCTTTGATTTCTTTTTTTGGGGGGGTTGAGAATTTGGAGATTGTGCTTTGATGCATTTTCAGCACCAGGGCTCCAAAGTAATTTTCTTACTAACTGTGCTGTGAAAGGCATTTGTGGAAATTTGCAGTTGGGATTGGGAATGAGAAAGAGGGGCTGTCACAGGGGCTTCGTGGCAGAGGCACGTCATTAGATGTGAGGCAGTATCTTATGGCTATCTTGTAGAAATGTGCTTATTTCTTAAAACCAAAACTGAATTTTAACTTTTAGAACTAGTTCTCGTGTCTGACTTTGCTTAGCATTTTTTTTTTCTTTCAAAGAATTATTTACTCAGTTTGTTCTCAAAGTATTACTCCAAGTTTGTCATGTCTTTTCTGGATAACCTGCTTTGGCCGAGTGATGGGCTTAACAAGCTAATAGGTCTTTTATGGCTGTAGTTTCCTTGATCCTAGAAAATGTAGGGATTTTTATGATCTGTGACCTGGAGAGATTGCTACACACCAAGAAAATTTTCTGCTCAGCTTCATGTATCCTTTGCTTAATCTTACTGTTTGCTAAGCCACAGAAGTCTGCTTAAAAGAGAGGTGTGGGGGGGAAGAGTTGTGCACACATGTCTTAGGAATCAACATCAGTGTTTTATGGGCTGATTAGGTTGATTGTGTGGAGTGAGCCCCTGTTTGAGGATGCCACCTCTCAACTCCTCTTTCATGTAAGCTGGCACTACCGACACTTGGCTGTTGCAGTTTAGTATTTAGTCTGATTTGGTCTGTTCAACCAACCTTCTAAAGAGGAATGAAAACCGTAAGAATTGGAGAATTAGGTCTCTTTAAGCATCCTTTTGAAGATGACTTGCAAGAATTGGAGTCGTATCTCCTAGAACTAGTCCTAGAACTGCATGGATCTTCCTCATAGTAAGTTCCTGACCCATTTCTGGTCTCTTGACACTTTCAACAAGCAGCTGTCCCCAAACTGCTAATTCTTTGGGCCTTCAGAGGCCTAGTAATCCACTATAGTAAGTTTGAGAATCATGCGCTGCTTTTCTGCTGTGCTTCTGGAGCAGCTTCTGTTATGTGGGGCGTTGCAGATACTATATCCCACTTCGTGGTTAATGTGGTACAGGACTTTTTCCTGTGAACTGAACAACATTTGAAAGCTGCCAGTGTTCTGTCCTACCATTGCTGTTGGGTTGAGGCTTGTCCTGGGCTTTTTTTTAAAATTTTATTTAGATGTATAAAATACAGCTGGCTACGATAGCTCCATGGCGCTGTTAGGATTGAGTATTGAAAACCTAGATTGGTGACTAAGGAATAGATCCTATTTTTTATCCTCCTACCCACAGAATGTAAGGGAAAATAATTCTGCTTGCTCAAAAAAAAACAAACTCAAAAAAGTCAGTTAAGTGACCTGACTGAACTACGCTCAAAATACTTCTATAGCTTGGGTGGCCATATGACCTCCTGCGGCTCATGTTGTCAGACTGTGTCTTTTGTGACCTTGTCTCTGTAATTAGGGCTGTAGGAAGGAGTCATGGGATCTGTGCACTCTGTACTGGTACCCTGAGAAACCAGTGGCTGAGAATTTTTATTTTTTTAATTTTTGCTCTATGCCTTGCAGTAGGTCAAGTTTAGATGTGCACCTTCAGGAATCTGGAGACTTTGCTGCTTTTCACCTTCTGTGATTTTTCCCCCTTACTCTGACTATGTTTCTGCATAGGTAATAACCAGAACTGAAGACTTAGGTCTTGGAAGATCTGATTTGTTAGTTAGATAGCGGTTGTTTTCAAGGGTAGTAAATTGTTATTTAAATTCAGGACTCTCTACAACAACTTCTCAGTGAAGGAATGTTTTGGTACTATTGATCATGACTTGCAACTTTCTATAAACCTGTGGAGAGCACTTTTGGCTCTGTTTGGACTTAAAAGCTCGGTTTCCTCTTGCTTCCTGGGGTCATTTAGAGAAAGAATGTTTCAATTTATCTGTGAGTAACACCTCAGAATTGTGGATATAACTACAAATGTTGGTGCTACCATGTTCAGTATTGTACTCCTTGGATTTCAACAAGCCAGAGAGAGAAGAACCGTAAGAGAAAAAGGCTTGCATGAGTCTTGAAATGAGTTATTAAATGGGACACTAGTCAGGAACTGAAATGTGACACAGAAGAAGTAACGAATAAATATGTAGCAGCACAGAGAGGGAGCAAGATGGGAAGATAAGAAAAAAAATCATGCAAGATGAAGCTTGGCTACTGTTTTCTTGGGCACATTCTCTACTCCAAGTCTATTAAATCCTGCAGATTTACTGTTGGGCTGTCTCTAATCCTGGTTAACAACTCAGAAGTGTGTCATTCATCTTGTTCCACAAAAGGGAAAGAAAAGTAGCTCCCTTTTGAGCTAGCTAGTGTGACTTTGGAAGGACTCCTTTCTCTCTAAAGCTTGCAGGCTCAAGGAGCAAAGAATAAGCTGGAATATTGATTTGCTTTCCCCTTGATTTTTGGAGTAGGTGGCTTTCTGCCCCATTATGTGCCCTGTTCCCCTTCCTGCAATTGGGTACAGCTTTATTTGTGATGGTGAGGAGGTGGAGAAAGCCAAGAAGGGGAGGCAGGGGTGATGGAAGGAGGAAAGACTAGTCTACTCTATAGAGCTTTGCATTGTTTAGTTGCCCTGCATGCTGTTTAATAGCTGCTCAGGCCCCTGGATTTAGTGAAACAAATACAGAAGCTGCTAAACAAGTAGAAATGAAGAGAAACCTCTCTAAGCTGGGGATGTAACTGCAGCTTCACTGTAATACCAGGCAAGCCTGATGCAGCTGATTTCATTAAAAGCAACATTCTGGGCCTCAAAGCAGGGTTTAATACTTGCTATATATATTTTTTTTAAATATGCTGACCTTATCTGGTAAGCCTGTAATATTTGTTGCGATGAAGAGCAGCTGCTGCATAAATACATGTATAATATCAGTTGCCAATTCTGAAAGCTGTGCTGAGACTGTGACTAGCTTGAAGTGGGGTTGCTATTAAAAGGCAGGTGGCAGGGTGTTTATTTTACACCTTGTTAATTGCTTGTTTTTCCTGCTGTAATTGGCTTCCTAATGGGGGCAGAATGCACTTGGTTTTGCACACAAAGCTTCATTACTGGCAACCAATGGAAGGGATTCAGAGGGTGAGATTTACATGAAATATATATATATTGAGTAACAGATGTCTCTGCTAAATAGAGTGCATGAGGAAGTCCCGTAGATGCATCCAAAAATGCAAATATTTTTCCATAAAATGATTTAAGGTAGCCTTGTTGTAGATAAAAAGCCTGTTACTTGAGAAGGAGGCAGAGACTTTATCTTGCTATTTTTGTGGGACAGAGACTTTATTTTGCTTCACTGGACAGGAGTTAGGATGCTGGGGTGGTGCATTGTGCTTGGGACTCTGACAGTGCACGTGTGTGCATAAAGATATCTTTAATGATCTCTGTGGCATATCTAGAGGTTGCTCTTGCTAGTGAACTGGGAGGAGATGGTGACTGGTGGTGGTGGTTGGTAGCTTTCTAAGATTTATGGAGCCTTCCCTGCTGCTTGTTAGTGCCATTTCAGATGTTCTCCCAATTGCACTGGGCCCTTGGAGGCAGGGGTTTTGCTATGGAGAAGCATAGCTGGACCATCTGTATTTTCAGAGTGATCTTGGTTGTGCTTAGAGCTGAGGTGTTCCAGCTAGGGATGGCTGCTCCACAAAGGCAGTTCTAGTTTTAACAATAACTTTTTAAAAGTGGTGAAAGGTTCCTTTGTGTAGGAGACTGGTCCAAGAATTGTCCGTTGATGGTTGTCATAATGTTCATCAGGCACCAGTGTGTCTGATGCCATGAACAGAATTTTGTGCTATTCAGTTTAATATGCTGTTGTACCTGTAGAGGTACAACATATATGTACATGTATGAAAAATAAACAATGAAAAGTTAAGATAGCCCTTCATGGAAGTGGCTTATCATCCTTAACTCCCTGTTTTAAACTTTTTTTGTTTTGTTTTACAGCACTGAGATGAGAACAGAAAAAATATCAGTCTGGTCCCTCACTTCTCTGCTTCCTCAGATGTCAGCATTTAACTCGTTTAGGGCTGGTTTTGTCTGATATGTTTTTTCTCAGTGAGGCCACTTCAAGGCAAGAATATAATGTTTGCCAGTCTTGGATTGACATATTTTATAAGAAAAAGCCTTTGTTACATGAATATATCACAGCCTAATTGACTGTTTCATGTTGGGAGGGGTGAGAGGAGAGTAATATCCTGAGGCAGCATTTTAATCAGAAAGATCACAGGAGCTGCCCATCAGCTCTGCTCTTCCATGCAACTGTCCCTTTCTTGGGATAATTCTTAAAATTTCTGTGGAATATTTCCTTCCAGAGTAAAGGTTGGACTATGAAGTTCAGGTGAGGCCAAGACTCGGCAAGAATTAAGGCTTGAAGGAGAAGGCCCCCAAGGTGGAGGTCTTCACATGGTGAAAGCAGTATGTGCATTCCCATAAAGCTGATGGATGTGCTTTTGTCTCTGATGGGCTTAAAAAGCTAATGCATCTCTCCTGCTTTTGGTGTGGAGCTTTTTTCTTCAGGTGTATAAGCAGGTCCTTTCCCATCAAGATTTATACAGACTGTAGCAATGCAGCCCTCTTGTAGTAGTTTGCCCTGGCATCCGAGTCCCTGAACTCCAATTGAAAGGAAAGGAGGGGTTTTCTAACTTATTTTTGAACTTTTGTCTCTGAGGCTCTGTAAGTGGTGATAGATGTATTTGGAACAAAGAATTAAAGAGCAGGCTCTGCCAAAGGCTACCCTTTGGGCTTTAATGGGGATGCTTATGTCTGTTTAAACTTGATGCTAGGGCTTTTCCTTCCATCTGTCTTCTGGCTGGTCTTGTGTCTTGTAAGCCTTCATGGAAGTCGGGGTAAATGGTGGTTGTTGTAAGAAGGAGCTAAGATCCATCTTGCTGAGTACCTTGTCTCTGACAGTGGCCAGTAGTGGCTACTTAAGGAAGCAGGTGAGCTTAAAGGATGTATGCCGTAGTAATATAGTGGGATGCTTACATTTTATGATTCATGGAAGTCTGTAACTGTAGTAGTGTTCTAGAACTGACCAGGTAGGGAAGAAAATGCAATTTTTCTGATTAAAACCACTTACTCAGCTTGGGCATGTCAACCTGTTGTGTCCAGATTAAGGTGCTGTGTGGAAGCGGATGTATTAAACTAGCTCCAAAGCTGCCCCTGCGATGTGCTACATCCTGGTGAAAGACAACTCTTTCTGGAAAAGTCCCTGTTGGTGTGCAGAGCCTGAGACCTCCCAGTATATAAAGCTTCCAGCATGGATATAGGGAGGAGGACACAGTTGATGCATTGGGTGTCGTGTTATCACTCACATGAGTGGGCTGCTCTGTGTCTGTAATTGTGCCAGCCACAGCCAACGTTTCATTGCTTTGTTTATTGAGCTGCTGTTTTTAAAATTAAAAACAGCCAAATGTTTCATAAAATATTAAGAGACACTGCTTTAGTGTCCCTCATCAGATTAAGTGTGTAACTTCGTGTGTCCTTAGGGTGATGAAGCCAATCAGTTTGGTTGTTCCCTTACCTTAAGGGTGCATTGAGGTGACATGCTTTGTCTCACAAGGGATGCTGAAGCTATCACATTGCAGAACTGGTAACCACAGGGGTCCTGCACTTTAAGACTGGATTCTCAAATGAAAATTTGCAGAAGTAATAGGGTTTCCTTTGTACAAGTGAATTCTTTTTGTTAGAGAAGCACTTCTTAGAGAAAAAAAAATTGAAGTAATACAGTGGTAGATACATGCACTGCTCTGCAGGAAAGCAGGAAATTACAGTGTGTTTTGTATGAAAGACCAAGAACTGTTACGTTTCAGTGGGTAAAGAGGGAGAAAAGCCTCTACAGTTCTCAAACATTCTTTATGAATATGGATTTTGAAGCTGTTTTGCTTGCAGGTAAATTTCTTTTTCAGTCAAGAGCCAGTTCCAGCATTTTAATCACAACACAGTGCTACTGGAGTAGCAGAGGGTTGGGAAACTGTGGGTTGCAATAGCCCTAGGACTAGAAAGCTGAGGGGGGAACTCCAGCTTGCTGTGGAGAAGCCCTGCGGCCTGTGTACTGGTGAAACAGTATGTTGGAGCTTGGACTGCTGTGGAGAGCTAGCTTTCACTGAGCTTTCCATCATCTCTCGCCTCTACCCAGTATTTTTAGCACACTTCAGCATGTGTGTAGTACTTGGGAATGCTGCAACGTACCAGGTTAAATAGTCATGAAGTTTTAATAAACTCAAGATGCAAGACCAACTTGACTTCCGAATGTCCTGGTTGGTTTTGGTTGTGTTGCCTCTTTAAACTTGGTAAGTAATGGCACATGTGGGATGTTACTTTTGCATTCCCGTTGCGTGCAGCTGAATCACACACACGTGCACGTCAGGGAGCGGTTATTCAGGAGTCTGTTCTGAAGGGCAGCAGTGCCTTTGTCTGATCTGATACACTGCTGCCGCTTTTCTTGGTGGTGGTGTGAGGGAATAATAAAGTAAAACCTTCAATCATGTGACCTGATCAGAGAGGGTTGTCAATAGTGATTGCTATGTCCTTTTAGAACATTCAGACTGCTTGAGCTGTGCCCGGGGACTGATGGGTTTGGTTAGGGTTTTACTTTCATTTTTTTGGCCTAAGTAAAAAGAACACTGAGATCAAAGTTGCAGTTTTGTTTGCAGCCTGCCTTCAAATACCTGCCTTATCTAAAACAGTACTTAGCTGTATCCTAATTGTATGTACTGAGCTCTCCTGGAAACTGTTTGGGGAACACTTTTCCCATCTCCTTTAGGATAGGCTGAGTATTTTGAGGACATAATATAATCAAGTAATCAAATTTATTTGACATAAATAATCAAATTATTTTGATTCCTTAAATTGACTGCCTTCAAAGTAGGAATAAAACAAAGACATCGTTTCACCTTTCCACCTCCATGGTGCAAAGTGACATGCTAAGCAAATGGATATGGGTTCTCTTTCCTGAGATATACCTCCAGCCAGAGCTTTTTCCCACAGGCCTTTTGTATGACCTTGTCAAGCTGCTTCACTTCTTTTCTGGATTTTATGACATTTTCCATTCTCTGTAGAGATGCTAGAAAGCTTAATATTAAGAAAGTGTTTATATTCTGTAAATTTTCTGTTTGTATTGAGAAACCTCCAAAGATGAACGTGTGTGGATTCTGCTTAGCTCTGTAGTTACTGAATTCTGCACCGGTCTCTGTAATGTGGGTGAATGTTGGCCATGCGCAGGGTTACACAAGGGATGCCACCTGTCTGCATCTGGGAAAGAGCTGTATTTTGAATGCATTTGCATTTCTGCAAAGAAGATATAGTTTTTGCATCTCTGAGCTACAACTCCAGTGTGTGGAGTCAACTTAGAGCAGAGATGCTCTGTCATCTTAAAATACATGCTGAACAAATACACTTTACCTTTTGTCCTGCATAACTAAATGGTATGTGAGTGCAAGAATGGCTTTCCCCCCAGCACATGTGCAGCCACTTTATGAATCGATGATGTGGAGCACAGATGACCTACCCCTGCTGTAGAGAAGTGCCAATTAGATACCTTTTTTAAGCATTCCTAGCTTCAGCCACAGTGGTAGTGGACTGGGGCTGTGCTGCAGTGGCTCTGCCTGTACTACTACTACTGCTGCTTAGGCATTCTGTCTTTGTCATAGTGAGTCAGGACATCTGAAGGAAAGGGACTGTGGGATGACTAGGACATTTTTGTCACACATGAGAGAATTTCTTACTTGGCGACTGGATAATAGAATGCTTTTATACCAGAAAGCACGAACTGCCCAGAAGATCCCGCTCCCCTAGAGGGATCCCACTAGTGATGAGGACACACAGCTATGCTCTGAAGTAGAAGAGATTTCTTGATCTGGATGCAGTGGTAGGCTTGAGAAACATTTGTTTTCTGAAAGTTGTCCGTGATCTCTTACTGTTCTATTGAAGTTTTATGTTTCTTTGTTCCTTCTGTCAGTCAATGACCGTTTAATTTTGGCAGTGCCCTACTGTTTAAATTGTGGTTAGGGCTAGTTTATTGTGGACCTGTTTAGCATCAGTTTTATTGCTTTTGCTTGCATTCTTGCTCTGCTGTGGGATTGTCCTTGCAGCGCCTTTTGGGTCTCCTCTCTGCTGTCAACTGGCCTGACTCCTAGGGCTTGAAAAGCTGTTTGGGGATTCTTCTGGGAGTTAAGGAAGTTATTAGAAAGAAGTCAAATTCTCATAAGTTTCTGAGAAAGCTGTCAAAAGCCTTGTGCCTGCTGGTTTAGTGCCAAGTCCTTTATTCATGGGACTCATGATGAGCCAGTGCTAGACAATGATAGTTTCATGTTCCTTTGTACTGTAGGCTGTTGTTTTGGCCAGTGTAAGAACACACAAGATTCCCTGTATCAAAGCATTTACAGTTTAATAAGGTTTATTTTCTTGCCTTCCCCCCCCCCCCCCCCCCTTTCTCTAGGGTTCTTTCTCCATGTACGCAGTTCACCTGTTGCAGGTTCAGTCCTAGGAGTCTGATTTTTGATTAATCACTGCTTTTATACTTTTTGTAGCTTTTGGCAACTAGAAGGCCATTTGTGATGCAAAGTACTGATTCTGATGGCAGGCGCTGCAGTGGATGAGCCAGCTGTCATTTATTGCTGCTTAAGTTATTTGTTACAGTGAGTAAAATGGGTTTGATGAGCACTTATGGTATTTCCTTAGTGTGTGCGTAACTATACGCTTAGACACACAGAGAGTGTACGTATGCCTTTACCTGTTGGTAACTAGTTCTGTTAGGCAAGTGTTTTACCACGGTGTGCAAACCACAGAGGACAATCAGCATGAAAGGCCCAAACTCTCATGCTATGTGATTTCAAGTTTTACTTAACTTATTAAAACAAGAAAGATAACCAATGATTAACAACGAGTTAACAATAGCAGCTTTAAGCCAATGTGTCTAGTCATTACTACAAGAGAATAAGTGTAGTAGTAAGAAAGATCCATCACCAATTGTCCTGTTATCATCATCAAGATCTGCAGGTGCTGGGGAGTGCCTGTTGCAGTGAGGGTTTTGGAGAGCCTGTCTCTTAACAGCAGGGGGTTCCTACACAGCGCGTGCAGTTGTAGGTGAGGATTTGAAAGTTGCTGCAAGAAGGCTTTTATACTGTTAAATAAACAACTTGCATAATTCTAAAAATGTGGGATCTCTGGTCTCAGCTGCCTGGTTGGGCAGGGCCCAGGAAAGATTATCAAGGGAATGGCCGAATGTCCCTTATCTTTGCACTAAGGAGGCCGTTGAGGTGCTGCATTCCTGCACAGTTCTTCTCCTTTCACGGTTTTCATGCGGACTGGTCAGCCAAGGGATTGATGGCCCAGGGACTGCTGCCCATCTGCACTCTGTTCCCCCTCACATCCTGTGCACACTGAAGAAGCCACAGCTAAAGTGGCACAGCCCAATTCTACTGACAGTCATAGAATCATAGAATAGTTTGGGTTGGAAGGGACCTTAAAGATCATCTAGTTCCAACCCCCCTGCCATGGGCAGGGACACAATAATAATGTGACTATGATGCACTTTCTCATGCTCTATGCCTTACAAAAATAGCACAGCACTATTCTACTGATAATAGCAATACAAGAAGTTACAGATTAAACAGTACACGTAGCAATGCAATACAAATCATCTATGGGTCACCTATTTTGTTTTAGGCCTGTTGATCAAACCCTGTCACTTTAGTGGGCTTTTGTGTAAGTTGCAGAGTTGGCTTTGACCCTGCATATTTGCCCACATCTTTTTCCAGCTGGCTTATGGCTTTCTCCTGCTTAACGGTGGACAGTGTTTGGTACAACCAAATTTGGAATAGCTACTGATGTATTCATTTCCCATGGGAAAGTGGTACTCTACCCGAACAGCTTTCACTCTGTGGATGTCTCTCTCTGTACAATCTTCTTCTGTTTTTAGTTTAGTCCAATTGCTCTGCACTATAACCACTTAAAAGGTTAGTATTGAAATGTCAAGAATGTGCATTCAAAATAATTTCAAATACTCACATTTAAAATGAAATGTGATGTTGCATTGAAATGGTTTGATACCTCTCTCTGGGACTGAGCTGGGATGGAATCCAAACCAAACCATGTGAGATCCCTGGAGGGAAAAGTGCAATGCAAATTGGAGGCAGAAAAGTCAGTTTGAGCTTTGGTTTGTCTTTGCAGCCTCTGAACGTGTGCCAGCTATGAATGAACAGCAGTAGAAAATATTTAGGTGCTGCTCTACAGCCTATGGAAGCTTTTATTCAGTGGCATGCATTACAGATTTCATACCAGATCTGAAAAATTTTGTTTCCATCAGAACCCGCACCACTTAATATCAGCACAATGTTCTGCCAGCCCTGAAATGTGTCTGCATTTGCTTGAAGAGAACTTGCTTGGATGTAGGGCTTGATTCTGTCTATGTCTCCCTTTTCTTGGCTTGCCTTCTGCAGATATAATAATAACAAAAACCCAGAAAAATCCTCTCCAAAATGCTGCTATTGAAGTTGACATGCTGATGATTTTAGCAGCCCTTTAAATTTGTTTGGTGTTCTTTTTGTTGTTGCATTTGTTTGTTTTTTTATTTGAAACTCCTTGTTTTGATTCATATTATCTGAAGATTTACGTAGGGTAGCATTACAGTAGAGCTAAGCATTTGGTCAGCTGCATGGATGTTGGCAAACAAGTCAGGTGACATATTTCTGAGCCACAGTTCGGAAGAGCTGGAGTGTAAGGGACTGAATGAAAGCTGCAAGTATTGGGGAAGAATAAGCTTTTCTAAAATGTGATGTGCTAAACTGCATTAGTGTTCATTAAGTCTGAAGGGTCAGAGTGGACACAAAAATTGAGTATTTGGGGAGTGAAGAAGTCATAGAGGATGCAAAAACCCAGGCTGCTATTTAGGACCAGTGCGTTTAAGTGCATGTGTGTGTGCACAGATGATGAGAGCAGGGTGGTGACTGCTAATAGTTTCTAGATTCACTGTATGACACTTTGCATCACCATGGGCACACAGAAAGTTGCTGCTTGCTAGTCTGGCCTTGACTTGTAATAGCTACCTGTGAGCTTTAATATCAGCAAGGATCACTGGAGTGTAATGGATCTGGTACTGTTTTCCCAGCACTCAGCCTGCAGTTTGTGCCAAGTGGCATGGACTGGACTGGGTGTATCAAGGAAGAGATGATGTCAACAGGGTGGGAAAATCCTCTTGTGACTTTATAGGGCAGGCAGTTCTGGAAATTCAAGGGAATAGGGAGTTAAAAGTCATGAAGGATGTCCAAACAGGGTTTTACTTCATAGCAGGACATGGATGATGGGGATTGAAGGCTGAAGACTCTGACTGTAGATGCTTCAGTTTATCTTCAGAAGTCGAAGGTCTCTCTTGAAAAGTTTCCTTCTAAGACTGTGTAAAGTGTGTACTGTGTTATGACTGTATGATGTACACAAATAAAATCGCCTTTCATGGTGTCCTGCTGCTGCAGAGTGGATGAGACTCGCTCTCCTCTGCTTATGCCAATGAAAATAAATTGCACCATCATAACTTGTGAGGAAAACAGCATTCTGTAATCCTGTGTATAAGGCTACCGGCCAACAGTGTCGAAAACAAAGCCAGCTCTTCCTGTGCTGTTGGATATTGCTTCCAGGCTAGTCCGAGAGCCAGTTGGGCAGGGAGGCAGTGAAGCTGTCACTTTTGCAACTTTCTTACTTATGGCTGCTGGAAGGGGCTTTTCTCCAAACTATGGACAATGTGTTTTTCTCACTTCTTTCCTCTCCCCTCATCCCTGTTTGAGACAACCCTGTTGCTTCTGTCAAGCAAGGTGCTGTTTCCTTTTGCAGCTCACAGAATGGGAGAAAGAGGCATTGCACATATGGTATTTTGTTCCAGACGCTTTTAACACTCCTCCCATTTCATTTCAGATCTGTTTTTCGCTTTTTAAAAGCTTCGAAGAGCAAAAGATGAGGCTTTAATGACGCAGGAGGGAGAGGAAATATTCCCTCTTGATTTTTTTCTGCTTGTAAGTGTTACTGATGAAGTAGGATGTTGTGTGTCAGTGTCTCTGTATGCACAGTGGTGCGGAGCAGGTGCCTCAAATTTGAGTAATATGGGGGATAGCTGGAAGGGGATTGCATGGACAGGGCTGTGGGAGAGAGGCAAATACTGGAAGCTGGAGCTCTGAGCAGCTGGGAGAAGGGAGCTATCAGAATAGCAAATTTTGCCCATTCCGAGTGTGATTAAAGGGGGCTAGCAGGGTCCTGAATGCCTCCCCTCTGCTTAAGAGAACTCAAGTCTTTCAAGGTTGTTTATGCTCTCTTATTTCACACTAGTCATCTGCTGTTCTCAGTGATCGGCCTTGCCTGCCCTCTTCTTTGGTTATATAGCAGCTCTGTGAGTTTTCCTGCAATACCGAGGGTGTTTCCCTCGCTTCCTCTCTGTGTTCAGTATGGGTTGGGGGTATTGAGACATGAAATCTCCTTGTACTGTTTTCTTTGTCATCAGTATGCCATGAGCAGCTTGTATTCTGAGAACAGCTACTGGTTTTCAGTAACATTCCACTGTAGGTCAATCCTCTGCTGAAAGAGGGGCTTATTTTATGGGATGTAAAAATTGAGGCAGAAAGCAAGGTGTCCAGTAAGTCAGTGAAAGGTGCTGTTGCCTTCAGTCCAGGTTATGCTCCCATATTGCATCCACTTGGCTAGCCTGTCTCCTCTTTAAAGCCTTTGTTGTTTCCCCTGAGCATCTAAGTGAATACTTGGTTGAGCAGAAGTCGGTCACCATAGTGTTTCTGGGTTACTGGTGCTGCTGCATTTCTGAGCTTTCTGGCAGGGAATGAAACTAGAGAATAGTCTCTTACGGTAGAATGATTGTGGTAAGGTCACCCATTCACGCACTTGACCTATTACTTCTCTCTGATGTTTGTTCCTTGCTACAATATAGTTGCTGTTTCCAAAAAGCATAGTTTCCTGAGAAAAATGATAATTCAGTTCTAGAACAGAGAGAGTTGTCTTTGCTGGAGCTTGGGTGAATCTTGTGTTTGTCTTTGTGCACGTGGTATGGGTTGTAAACAAAGTTTGCCCTGCTGTTTTAGAGAAGACAAAAAGAAGCTTGAAATACTAATTTCTGTGTCTGGAAATTACTGTGCTTCCACCATTTTACTTTCATCTGAATTGAGCATTGCTATTTAGATTTAACAATAGTGCAGGCCATGTAAGGAGCATAGTATTAATCCTGTTTAGTTGGACCCATGTAATCCAGCTGTCCAGCTAAGATGCTTTGGCTTGGTTTCATGCCACTAAATTGATGAGTCTGAAATAAGAGGTAGAGAGATGCTTATGTTTAGAAGATGACTTCCATCTTAGTGGGATGGTGTCCATCTGTTTCTGTTGGCTTTAGAGAAAGCCATTATGATCTGCCTAACTTGAGTATTTCACAAGTGTCTAAAGCTGGGTCAGATGGAGTCAAGCCTAGTGTTGGAGAGCCCATGCAATGCATGAAACCCATTGTGCATGTTACCTTTTGCAGCTTTGCAGCCTTTGGGTTAAAGGAGACTCTGCTTATACTTTTGTAGAGCTGCTCAAAACTTGTTTCAAGTTGGATCTATTTTCCTTCTCTTTTTTTTTAAAGTATAGAGTTTAGTCCTATACTGCTTGTAATGTGAAGCCTGTTGCCTTACTTTAGTTTTGCACACGTATCTTAGCTAGTTGTTGTGGGCCATTAAGACTCCTTGTTGTGGTTTAACTCAGCAAGCAGCTAAACACCACAGCTGTTCTTCCCCCCTATCTCCCCACAGTGTGATGGAGGCAGAAAAGGAAGGGGAAATTATGACAATGATAAAAGAATATACAAAACAAGTGATGCACAATGCAATTGCTCATCACTTGCTGACCAATGCCCAGCCAGTCCCCAAACAGCAGTGACTGCTCCCCAGCCAGCTCACTCTAGCTTTTTGTTCAGGATAACGTCATATGGTATAGAATATCCCTTTGGGCAGTTTGGGTGAGTTGACCCAGCTGTGCCCCCTCCCAGCTTCTTGTGCACCTCCACCCTTCTCACTGGCTGGGCAGTATGAGAAGCTGAAAAGTCCCTGACGTGGTGTATGTGCTGCTTCACAACAACTAGCAGTGTGTTGCTAACGTGATTTTCATCCTAAATGCAAAACACAGTACTGTGCCAGCTACAAGGAAGATTAACTATGTGCCAGCCCCAAACCAGGAAGCCAGGAAGTGTAGCTGCTTCTGGCAATGGTAGCAGCTCAGCAAGGAGCGTTTAGCCGTCATTTGACCTTCCTGTGCTTGCCCCATCTCAAACTCCAGGTAACAGTTAACCAAACTCAGGCAAAGACCTCAAATAAAGCAGAGCCTTGTCTGCAGGGACTTCCTTGGGAATGGTGGAGTACAGGAAGGGCCAGAGGATTTTAGTAACGTCTATAAAGCTTGGTGTGCAACCTTGCAGATTCCTCCTTTCTCTGAACTTGCTTGCCATTTGTTACTGATTCAGAATCAATTCTCCCTCCTAGCCCTTCCTGTCTGTTCCTGCTCCCAGTCTGAGAACTGGAGGTGAGCAGAGAAGCATCATGTCAATTTGAGATTGTACTAAATAAATGAACTGGGAGGATGCTCTTCCCAGCCTTTCCATTATACTTGCTTGTGATGTACAATTCAACCACTGGGTGTCTCTGGGCTATGCAGAGCTCCAGGCAATACCCAGTACCTAGAAGGCTGGCACTCAAAGAGGCTTGTACTTCTTTGAGGCTGCAGTTTTGTTCCTTTCTAAGCTGACCACTTGGAATATGGCTTCCCTGCTCTTGGAAGTGGTACTGTGTGGTAAGACAGCACTGTAGGTTGTGAGTAGTACCTGTGTTGTGCCTTTCAAAGGGACGTGAATTCCCCAGCCTGATTTTGCTTTATTGCTGTTTCTGAACACCATACCTCTCGTGACACTGAGCTGTGCAGAATGTCTAAGGAAGGAGAAAGCACAGCATCTTTGCTACCCTTACCTAACTGACTGGCTTTTTTTCTCTTTCCCTTAGCTGTAATAGGCTTGCTCTTGCATGCACACTCAAGCAGGTAATTGATCTATCTCTCAACAGGGCTCTGCTAGCCACAGTATTTTCTTCAATTCCGTGGAAAGACTTATTTTTTCATTATGATGCTTGAAGGGTAAAAGGTAGCCTATTCTCTGTTTTAAAAATGCCATGATAGAAGGTAAAGCTTTCATTAAACATGCCTGACAGAATTCATACACTTAAATATCTGAACTGTGGCTAATATCTTTTGAAAGACAGAAAAAGAATACAGCTGTAATAGTCAGCATTTTGCGTTTGGATGGTTAGTCACTAGTATTGTCAGTGCTTAATCAGCAGTATAGAAAAATAATTGAATTACTGCCTTCATAGATTCAGGTTGGGGGAAAAAACCCCAAAATATGGATGTCTGTGGCTGTAGGGTCGTTCCCTCTTCCTTTCCATCTCACAGGCATTTAGGAGTGTTGGCATCTCAGTGGTTTGCAGGTGATGGTATCCATGTTGAGCTTTCTTTGCTGTTATTAACGTACCTGATGGAAGGTTTGCAATGGAATAGTTGGTGAAACAACTGACTCTTACCCAGAAGCTCTTTCCCGCTGACTTGGCTTTGAGTGGGTACCTGGTTGTGCTGAATGGTGTTTTGTCATTAAATAAGTAAACTCACCTGCAGCTGGGCGCATTGGTCATATCACTTGCATGTGTGCTATTTGTCGCAGACTTCACCTTTATGGTTCATAAAGGGTATGGATGGTTCATATTGGTATGGAAGTGGTGAATGGTACATATGATATGTATGTGGTGAGATAGGGTTTTGCTGGACTTCAGCTGAGATTTAACCGTGCCTGATGTGAGGTGGTATTGGTAAGTTTGGTGGTAGTCAGGATGTTACTCAGATGCTTTGCTGAGTGACGTCTGGTGGAACAAGACCCAGACTTGGAATTAAGTGATTTTATAGATTTCAGGCAGTGATAGTAGTCAGATGAGTGGAGGTGGTTATGTTATGTTCAAGGCTGAATCATAGTACTGTTGTTATTTTTTTCTGAATTGGTTTGGTGGCAACACTCAACTACTGCAGTGGGTAGAAACAGTACACTGCAAATCAGCTGCTGGGTAATAACTTGCTATATGATGCAGAGCAGCATGCTTTACAGTTGTGTGGGAGCTGGAAATCATCTCACTGTACAGAGGTAATGTAGTTCTGGTCAGCTTGGTGGCTTGTGTATGGAGTTTAGGCTTGCAGCAGCAACATTCTCTGGAGCTCTATCTGTAAATTTAGCACTTAGCCATAATGTGTGGGGAAGTGTAATGTTTGCAGCAGGCCTTGCCAAAGATTTGTTACAAACTCAGTTAGGAGTTGATACCTAGAGACAGCCATAGTGTTTGACTTGAGTAAATACCCTCGTTCTGAATAGAGGAGGGGTGGTTCTGTACTTGTCCAGACCTTTTTGGGTGTAGGATAGAGGTTCACAGTCTGCAGCAGAAGACCAGGAACTGGGAATCATGATAATGCTGTCATTTCCATACTACAGAGTCAGAAGATGGTGTCTGACCAAATAAGGTGAGGAACCCAGGACTTCTGAAACAGTTAGGTTTGAAAACCATGAATCTGGCAGTTTTAAAAAGATGTTTTTAAATCTGTCCCTTGTCTTGCCTAGGAATCTTTCAACACTCCACCACATGCAGGTACTAATGTGAGTTACAAGACTTGATGTTTGTTTTCATTTATTCTTCTTCCATTTCCAATTTATAGAGGTTATTTCACTTCTGTGGATGCAGAGGCTTCTATTTTGCTGGCACCAACCCATGAGGCTGTTAGCAGCTGTAATTGGGAAAGAAGGGTTACACTGCTGAATTTTCTTGTCACCACTGGGTCTCAAATAAAGAACTGATTTGGCAGGTGGAAGGTGCAATATAAACTTTTCTGTTTATATGGTTGAAAATATTCCATCATGACAAAGAATGTTTACCACAACAAAAAACATCCCTTGTATCGCCTGCCGAAGCCATGGAAGCGGAATAGGAGCTGGACTAAACAGGTCCATGTGGATGTAACAGAGACAAACAGCTACTGCTGAGGGCTGAAAGGGGAACTGGGAAGGGATTTTCCAGGTACAGAAAATAAAGATCCTGTATTGTTTATTCTCCTGTACTCTGGGTTCCTATTCAGCCAAGTATTGACAAATCTCTATCCAGCTAAATATTCGGAGGTGCATTTCCAAAGGGTTTCAAGTATTTGAAGGCACAGAGAGCAGCAATAGATGCCCTGTACCTGCAGAGTATGTGGATAATTTTCTCCTAGGTCCTTGCTAGTCTCTTTCCTTAAACACCTTGACTCTGAGACCAATTTTACATTGGTCTGGCTTAACTAAGGCAGAGCATGTGTCAAAGTACTTCTCTGACCTGCAGCCTTTATGATACAAAGAATCAAAAAAAAAGAATCATGGGAAACTGTGACCAGAACAGGGTTCTTGGTGGGCCCAAATGACTATGTAAGTATGCAGAAGATAAAATAGGGTGCCCAAGTCCACCGCAGTGGCAAGGTCACCCTTGTGTCCAGCAGCTCAAGAGTTTATGCTGGGCTGGTGGAGGCAGACCCAGAGGGCTGCTGTACTTTGCATAGATGTTCTGCATTGAAATACACTGTAGGGATTTGAAGGTGTTACAGCGATTAACTAAATGGGAACTTGAACGACAAAATGATCCTGTTATGCTGCTAAGGCTTGGCAGAAAGTGAGGTGTCGAGGTGCTGCTGGAATGCATTTCAGAGCTGTGGGTGTTGCGACAGAGCGGAGCAGGTGTGAATACTCCAGATCATGACTAAGTGATGTCTCGGCTGATAAAGAGTGCTGTTTTACTCCTTTCCCTTCAGTGTTCTCTTCCAAATCTAATTTGGCTCAATTATGTATTTTTCTCTCTTATTTACAGTTACTGATGCCTTGCAACTTTGTGTCAGCCTGTTCCTGTTGCAGGCAGAAAGAGGTGGGAATTAGTCTTTGCTCTGCTGGTTATCGGAGACCCTGTAGAATTAAGGCACTGCGCAGGGAAAGAGAGCTCCTATCTTCAGGGACATGCCCTCGGAATGGAGGAAGGTGGGCAGGAAATGTCTAACATAGCTGAAGCTGGGAATCGAGCCTGAGTCTCCTGAGCACTTAGTCCAGCCTCCCAACTACTGATGGGTACATAGGCTTGTGTAGCACTCTTTGCTGGCCTGTTGACTTTTGACCTTTCTTGTGTCATATGTTTTAGCTGCTACTCTCTAGAAATAACTGTTCTGTTGTGGCTGTTCAGAAGAATTTTTGAACTTGAGCGCAAATAAATGGAATGCAAATAAGTAAGAACACAAGTTCCCAGCAGAAACTGGCATTCTCCCTTCCTGATACTTGTGGATTGACATGAAATCTGGAGGAGGAAGGTTTAAAAATGCCTTGCTTAGGTTTCCAAAATTGCCCCAGGCTGTAGATCTGACTGTTCTTAAAAAAATATATTTGGGTATTGAATTCCCATACAGAGGTGCCATTAATGCAGCTGATATCTGTTTTCCTTATGCATTTAGTGGGGAAAACCAGAAAAGAGTAGGGTGAAGAAGACCTCATAAAGGATTTTTCTTACCCTCTTGGCTTACAGCTGCTTCTTTTGAAAAGTACCAGCAATTCATTTCTTAGACTATGTAGGTTCTTAAGGCAATGGGTCAAAGCATTTGAAACAGCTAGCGCAAGTTGTTAATTACGCTTACAATTGGTATTTCTCACTGTTTCTCAAAGTTATGCATCTGTAGATAGCAGACAAGCTTGACATCTGGTTAAACAGAACTATACTTACTGGATGAGGCTTTTCATTCATTCTTATTTTCCTCGTCTAAAAATGCATACATAAAACCAGCCACTTGCTTTTTTGAGACATTAAGATTTTCAAAAGTGGATGTTCTTATTCAAGTAGGTAACTTAAGAAGCACTCCATATGTTGGAACTAGCTGTTGTGCAAATCTGTCCAGTAGGTAGTGAGGACCTGACCTTTGAGCATGGAAGTAGTTACCTGACTTTTAGTTTATTGTATAACACTCAATGCTGTACATGTGAGCACAAATGCTGCTCCCCAATGTATACACAAAAATATTTTTCTAAATAACTTTAAGGTCCAGATAGTTAGGAAAGTGTATGTTAATATTCATTTATTGTCTAGTCAGAGTGCACACAGAAAACACTAGCATTTGCCTTAAAGCACTTTTTGGCTGAGTTTCCTGAAGGGAACTATATATTATGTCTGGTTAGAAGACAGGGCATTGTATATTAGTGTATACATCTTTGTGCTTGCCATACTGTTGCCTAATGCTGCAAGTAAAATACTGGACTGGTGGCCAAAGGTGTATCTTTATTCAGCCTGACTTTTTATTTAATGCGCCTGTTTATTTCTAATCTGATTGTGCTCCTTTAAAGTGTTACAAAACCAAGTGCTTATATGTCTTAATAATGTGAATTATTTAGATGCTACTGATGGAGAACAATTAAAATATACTACTTGATATAATTTCTTTCAGTTGCTTTTAATCAAGCATTTTGGAAGAGATACCAAGCCATTTGGGTTTGGGGTTTTTGAACAGATACATAACTTCCTGGAATTAGGATGAGATTTGCTTGGTTTCAAGTTGACCCAGGTTGCTTCCTGTAGAGCATCTTGTATCTTCCAAGTGTGCAGTACTGGCCCTTTGCAACAAATATAGTGTGAATTAGGCTACGGACTTCTGTGTATGCACCAATGTTGGACAGTTAATGTGCATTTTTCTTGAAGCTAATTCTGTCCCAGTTTACTGCACTTAAATTAGAATCATGGAGTAGCTTTTTGGGTAAAACTAAACTAGAAGTTGTGTTCCAGGAACACAGATGACGCTCCCTGTCTAGCCCAAGTACCCCATCCCAAAATGCTGATGATCTAGGTGATGGGGACCCGTAAGAACCTTTTTTCAGTCTCCTTATTTGCTTTACAGGTTTGTTCTTGTTGTGCTATGTTTAGGCAGCCTGCATCTATTTCTGGTTGATGGGAATAGCTTGGGTAAGGCTAGCATGGCTCATCTGGACCGTGTCTGTGAGGGGCAACATGAAGGGAAAGAAAGCGCTGTGAAACAAGCGGCGTGTAGAGCAGAAGTGGAAGGTGTTCTGGTTACACGTATACTTGAAACAAGGAAGACTGTTTTGCGATAGATTGCTGGGTACAGCCTGGGCTGCAGTGAATATATGAGATAGAGCTTAGGTTCCTACTGGAGGAAACGAGGCAAAAAGCAGGATCACAATCCTGGACTTGAAATGAATTGCCAGTAAACCTTCCTGGAGTTAGGAATGGTTTTGGTTATTTATTGATAAGAAGCAGCACCCAGAGAACATTGGTGTAAAAACTAAATTGGCAAAACTTTTAGTTTAATGGAATTCATTTCTCCATTTTAATGTTTTTATTTGTGTAGTTCATATTTTTCTTGGGAATACTATTCTTTTACTACCTTCTGCCAGAAAAAAACTGTTAGGGTTTGGGACAAAAGATGTACTTTATTGGGGTCAGATGCATGCATAAGTGGGTATAGGCTCTGGCTGTTGTTAGGTTATATGTGTGCTCACATGGTAATATAAATGCTTATATGTTGGGAGTGTCATCTGATAGATAAAAATATTTCTCTTGCTGAATGATGTCAGTCACTTATTTTGTGATGAGTAGATCCTTCGGTTAATTTTTTATGTGACTGGCATTAGTTGAATTCACCTTTGAGTCAGTCTAATGTATGCAAATCTTTCTTGATTTCACACACTGGAAGTGAATAATGCATTTTTCTTCTGGGAATTTGCATTTCTTACAAACTACAATAGGAATAGCAGCAATTCTGAATAAAGCAGTTTTATTATTATTAAAGGAAATGTAAATTGGAAGTCTTGTTCGAAACTTTTGAAATGTGCTATGTAGAATGTGTCATTCTCTGTCCTAGCTTCAATATGAATCAGCACAGGAATCCTCTTTTTAAGCCTGCGCCTGTATTGGTACTATTTGAGTCTCTATTCAGAAATTCAGACTAAGGTTAGGGCCAGCTTGCATTCTTTATCCTGGGGAGAGGATGCAACAGTGCAGAGAAAGAAGAAGTCTTTCACACTTTTGTCTCTGAATATTCTTTCATCACATGCAATTGTCCTTCAAAGCCTGTTCTGTGTAATCACTGAGAGAATTGCTTGAGGTTAATCTTTAACATTTGGGATGTTGAGGAGTGATGGAGCAGTCTTGCTTCCCGAGTTGAAATGAGCTGCTGCTCTCTTCAGTGCGCAGGTGTCTTGCTTGCATGTTGGGATAACTCAAATGTCTTCCAAACAACTCTTCATTGTCCATGTGTCTGTCCTGGGAGAAGCCTGTGACTTCTCTTGCAGTCTTGCAGTCTTGTAGCTTTTTAATTTTTTTTCTTGCTTCAGCCTTTGTATTGTGCCACTTATTGCATGTTTAAGCTAAAAGCTGCATTAGGAAGTAACCTATAGGTTATACCGCTCTTAAACCAGTAGGTTTTTCCTCCTCTGAGACTTCTGGGCTTTTATTCTGCTTATGGGCTTCACGTCTGTCTGGAATCATTGTGGTGCTAGGAAAGCAGTAATGCAGCAGGCACAAAACCTTTAAGTAATATGGTTTTGTCTTACAAGGGAATGTTTTAACTTTACCATAGGTGGCTGCCACTTCTCAGTCAGGTGGCATTTTCTTGCTCTTCTGCTTTGAAATTCACCTGCTGCAAGGCTGAAGCTCTAAGTGAACCTCTTTGCAAACTATCATGCCTCTCTTTCTTGCTTAATTCATCTAGTAAAATAAGAAATAAAACCCTGTCTAAGGAGCTGCGTTTATGCTGAAGTTCCTGAGTGTCAAACTTCTGCTTTTGCTTATTAGACTCAGCTGGGCCTTGAAGTGACATATAAGATACTTCCTAAAGCCTTTCAGCTGAGAAATACAGTACTGCTGTGTTGCCAATGAAGTCTCTTAGGGAGGTACTGAGGTATTGTTAGATGCCTTAAGTGCTCTGTGGCGAGCCATCAGTGTCTCATGCTTGAAGAACACGTAACCTAGAAGATCAAGTCTTTTTTGCCCCTCCAGTTTTAAAGTGGACAGTGAGCCGGGAATCCCTTACAAGTTCAACATCGTGAAGGAAAAAATTCCAGTCATTTCCCAATCTCTTTTGAGGGTGGTTGTCTTGGTTTTTCCTTTTAAAAAACTAGCAAGAACACTTTATGGACATGATGTCCAAGCTACTGGAGTAAGAACTATTGGTAAGTAAGCATTTTAATCTTCAAATGATTTTTCTCTAATTGCTTCCTTTTGGTATTGACAGAGAGGGAGTAAGGTGACAACTGTAGGAACTTGGACAGAAATGACATTTCAAGTAAATTTTGCCTGTGAGGGTGGCTAACAGCTTCATCCTCACGCATTGCTTGAAAGATAATGGGGCTGTCACAATGTTAATGTCTGCTGTTGTTTATTTTCATTGTTTAATGTGCATGGTCACTGGAGCTCATAATTAGAAAATAAGTTCCTTTTAGGAATATGCCTTATAAAGCAGAACTAAAAATTAGTATTCATTATGAATGCTACTGTGTATATGACTTAAACAAATAGGAGCACCTAGCCATTGTTTGCTTTTTTTCTTTTGCAATCATTGTAGTATTCCCTTTGTGGCCCTTAAACATTGGCCTGATTCTGACTCCTGTAGATAATTGTCTAATGTAATTCTTTGGGGAGAGAAGCTAACCACCGAGTTAATTTTTTCTCTCTGAACTGTTCAGCTTCTTGGGCAGATCTATCTTTAAAGGCTTGTTTTCTCTCTGTAATGACTAAACCGCTAGGGAATATTGCACACACACAAATGAAAGCGCTCACTCACTTGTCCTGATTAACCTCCTGTGTAAAGACAGATTTCAGAATGCAGCTGTTTGGCTTTCTTCATCCACTTTTGTTTAGCACGTTGCAGTACTGATTTGTGCTTTGGTTAGCATTTGTGTAGGCTACACCACTTGCTGGTCTGATCTGCGTACATATCTCTGCATGTGGTTTTGTGCGTATAGATTTTTGACAGCTGGAAATTCTCTTGGTACGCACGTTCAAATCTACTGTCTTTCTTGCAATTACTGTGTTTGCTTTTTTGATGAGAATCAAAGGTGTCCCGTTTGAAAAGTGTTGGCAGAGGAGGAGCTTGGATGCCTGCAGTAGGGCTGTTTGTGGCCGATTCCCCTCATTTCCATTTGATGGCACAGTACCAGCCTTTACTGGTCAATTAATTTGTTCTTTTCTGTTCTTGAATTGGAAACTAATTGAGTATTTGTGAAGGGTGCCAGATTAAACTCTCTCTGCTTGGAGTGCCAATAAAAATGCATCTCCCTCCCTTGTTTCCTTACTACAGTTGAAAAACTGAGCTTACATGATCATGCTGTATGTGAGATTGTTAGACACGTGCTGATAATGTTTGACTCTGTCAGGCAATTTTAATCAAAAACGTCCCACCTTCTCACCTAAGTACTCTTCTTCTATCCTTACCTTTGTGAAAGAGTGGACTTCAATGCGCTGGTGCTAGCATAGGAAACCTAACAGGTCTGAGTATCCTTGTGTGTTGTGGATAGGAGAGACTCTGTTTGGCCTTCAAACTCTGTTTGATCTTCAAACAGATGAGAGTCACATTCTGTGAATGTGTGGTGTGACTTCTCCCCCCTCCTCTTCATCCCTTTTTCAAAATCCAGTCGTGGCTGCAAGGAAGAGCTCTGAGTCTGCATTTACTTGAAATTCTCAAGCAATACTTCTGTCAGTGTTTTAACTTTGTTTTCTTTCTGCTGTGGTGAAAATGAGAAATTCTAGGCAGTGGTCTGGCATAAAAGGGAGGAAAATGTCTTCTTATTCAGAACTCACACCAGGATCGATTAAATTTGTAAGCTGCTTTGGTGAGTTACAGTGTCTCTTTTGTGCTGCCTTGAGTGAATGAAGTTCTCCCTTTTTTCCTCAAGATAGGGAATGTTCTCTGCTTTTCATGGATGTAAACTACCAGTTTCCTTTCTTCCAGGCTGCTGACTGGTATGTCCATAGAACAACAGACAATGTGTGTAGTCCAGCACTGAGGCCAGATCAATGGGGGCTATCAAATAATTCAGGAATTGCTGGGTTTGTGTGTTTCCTATTGTGGACAAGTCCAATCACTTGCAAGCTTAATGGGACACACAGGAGTAAAGACTCCTAAGATTAAAGTCTTTTTGTTTTTCTTGGCTTTGGAAAAGTGTGGGATTTTGGTTTTGATGTTTTGATGTTTTGGGATGAGAAGAGCCTAATAAATTGCTTGGCATGTTATTGCAGAATTGGGATACAGTCCCCCTTGGAAAAGGCAGCAGTCTTTCGAGGGGGGAAGTGAGATGTTGTAGTGTGCCCCCTGCCCCACATCACAGGGGAGGAAATGTTTAGGAAGGGAGGGAAGGAAGATGGTTATTTCTAAACCCATCAGATTCTGAAAGTTTAAAGTCTTGTACTGAAGTAAATATGCAATAGTTTTACTTCTCTGTGGTATGTCACATCCCATTCCTTGCCCTTTCCTCCATACTTGCATACTTTAATCATTTTGCTAGGAAGTCGAGGTTATTATCATTTTTTTCCCCACATTTAATGTAAAGCAGCTTTCTTAGATATTTTATTGCTATTACTTTATGAAATGCTTGAAAAATATCTAAAGTTCCTGTTTGCCTAGGATTGAATGAACAAGCTGGAAAAAAATGGATGCTGTCTTCCTGCTTACAGAAGGGCACAGATATATTTTGGTAGCTTCTCACTCCATCACCAATATATGAATTATGCATTGATTATCCAAAAAAACCCAGTGAAATTTTTTTTTTGCATTAATACATTTCTTCCATTTCTGGGTTCCTCTTTCTTTCCCATGTGAGAAAAGAAGTACAATTTTGTAACATAAAAACATAGGGGAACCTGAGGATTATGAGAAGAGGCAGATGTTTGTTAGCTTTGGGGATATCTACGTGTTGCTGCTGAATTGTGGACTTGTAGATTTACTTTAGAAGATTCTGCATGGGGGAGATGTATTGCTGCTGCCTCCACCCTTTCCACCCCTGTCAGGTTGCCCCATGCTAATGGCTGACTATTCTTTTTACAAGACCATTTCGTGTGAGGATGCATCTTGCTTCTGTTCATCTTTATTTCCTTGATATCCACAAGCAAAAGTAATGCTTGCTTTTTTTTCTTTACAGAGACAAAAAGCAGAGGCTACTCTGGTGGTATTGCAAGATGATTTTGAGAAAGATGGTGCCAGGGGAGTATGTAGTTTCGCTCCCTCACCTCCCCTTTCTATATTTCAGAGGTGATGTTTCTTTGGCCTGCGTGCTGGGTAACTGGTATGGGAATGGAGTAAAAGTAGAATACAACAGGTTCCTGGTATGGGAATGGAGCAAAAGTAGAATACAACAGGTTCTGTGGAACTGCTGAGAGTGTGAAACGCAGCAAGCAAGCAGTGATGCAAGAACAACCCTTCTGTCTTCCCTTCCATTTCTCTTGAATTCTTGAATGTTGCAATGCTAATGCCATTTGCTGCTAATTCACGTGGTCTTCTGTCAGACAATACAAGATACGACAAATGAAGCAGTAGGAATTTCCTTGAGCAGTGTTTATGATAGTTATTAACATGCCTTTACAAACTCATAATTAACTTCCTTGCAGATCTTGCTCTCTAAATACTTTGGATAAGCCTGTAGTCAAAGTTGTATGCTATTCCGATATAAATGAGTGAATCCCAGTGAGCAGTAACTGAGGAAAGCCTGGTCCTGCTTATCTGATGGTAGGTTTGCTTTGGGCAGTCGTGACCGTGTTGAGAGCAGGGAGCAACAGGAAACTGTCTGGTTCGTATAAAGGTGGTGTACTGCTAGATTTCTTGTTATTCCCCTAGGCAGACAGGATGTTGCGCGTGCACTCTGAATGCTCATTCTTCAGAGGCAATTGGCCCAGTGTCAGTTGTATATAGCTAAGGTTAATATTTGGAGGAAGAGGACTCTGGTAGTTGATGTGTGAAAAGTTGCCCCTAGAAAGGCAAAACTAACTCTTGAGTTAAGTTTAAGTGCTCTATGCCTGACTTATCACTAATGTATCAGGCATAATAACGAAACTGTAAGGATATTTCAGTTGATTAGTTACAATATGAAGCAAGAGCTGATGAACTCTAACGTAAAGCATTTGATCCACTGGAGCTTTTGCCTTCACTGGAAATATTCATATTCTTAAGTTCTTTGTTGGATTAGGGTAATATCCTCTAAGTAACCTGGATGATAGAACAAAGGAAGGGAACTTCAGGAAAGTGTATGCAATCAGCAGAAATTGGATATTTTTTTTTTTCCAGTTTGCTTCTGAGGTTAAAATAACAGGAACCAGATGTAAAATAGCAGATACGTTCAGGACTTGAATTCATTTTGTGAATTACCATGTTGTGGCTGGAGAGAGAGAGGGAGGCATAAAGAGCCCTGTGCTCTGCCAAATGGGCAGGAATTTTAAATTTTCTTATGTTTCTCACTTCTGAGAAACTGAATCAAAAATACCTGTTGCTTGCGTAAGTATCTCTAGCTCATCTACTTGAAGCTGGTTTCCCAAAGGAAGTGTAGTGTTCCTAGTAATTGTCATTGGATACTGTGCATTGTTTTTATCCGTAAGTAATTGAAGTTCTATAAACATAAATCGGAACAACTTTAGCAAATAATATACAAACTCTCCCGTTATTTTCAACAGAAGCCTTAAATAAAAGCTGTATAAACTTCTGTACTGTTACCATTTTAATGATACTGTAATTCATTTGCTCCTTCCTGCCTCTTTTCTAGAAGTTGGAAACTCAGCCAAAATATGCTTGGAAGATGAACAAAATGGTTTGATTTGCTGAGAAGCATAACCTCTTTGGGGGCAAAGAGCGAATTTTCACTTCCTGGGGTTTCTCCTGAGAAACGGTTTCTTCTCATTGCTATAGGTCTTGCTCAAACTACTTTCCTGGCTCTTTCTGATTTGCTAGAGTCTGAGTTTGCAAATTATGACACTGTAATAAATCACAGTGGGCTGGACAGGAGGGGCACTAATGGAGTTTTCTGTCAGCGGGATGCTGTGTGCTGTGAAAGTACTTTTTCTAGGGCTGCTTATCTGAATTTTTAAGGGATGTTCCATGAAAAGGATGTTTCTTACACAAATAGCTTTTTGCTTTAAAATCTATGATGCCATTCATAGTGTATACCCTAAAGCAACCCAGAGGTCAGAAAGGTACCAAAAGGTGCAAGTATGGTATTTTGTTTTTTAAATCAGCTCCCTTTCTTGAGGAACTCTTGAGTTCTGATTAGACCAAGTCTTATGTGAAATGCTATTCATAGCACGTAGAAATCAAAGAGATGGTCTTTGTGTGTTTGGTAGTGAACAGCCCAGTTATGTGATGGAACAGAAAGTGCTGCCTTATTGCTTGCAGTCCAGGCATTGCTACTCCATGTTCTCAAGACGATGAACTAGGAGAGATGTATTTCATTCCCTTGCTCTGGGATCAGAGTATGCTGCAAAGCATGATGTTGCATCATCCTGCAGCAGCTTCCACTGGCCAGTTAAGAAAAATCATTAGTGAGGGAGCTGAAACTGTGAGATGAGGCATGCCCTTGGAAAGGGGAATCCAATGATATGTGAGTAAGCAAAGGACGCCTTTGCTTTCAGGAGCGTCGGAGTCAACTGTATGACAGAGGAGGGGAGGAGACTTCCTTGGGCTGCATCTCTGGGCTGACTATACCACAGTGTTTCTGTAGAGCAGCTAGATCTCTTTAGTTAACTGAAAGATATGCAGAGCTTTGTTTCTTGGTTTCCTTAGTCTTCCACCAACCCAACTCGAAAAATTACAAAGCAGGAGCTTGATGAGGAGCAAAAAACTCCTCTTGAAATTATGTAAGTACATGTGCTACAGTTAAGCTGCATTGGTATTTGAGGGAAGAGGGTAGCAAGAGAAGTACATGCTCTAGCCCTGATGAAGACATGAGCTGAATCCCATTCCTAAGGGAGAGAAATGCTGCCTTTCTGAATCCTGTTAGCTGAAATGAGGGTACAGTTGTGGAAAGACCCCTGCGTGGGATCAAGTTTGTGTCCTATCTCTTCAACTGCAAGGCTACAGACGCATTCCCTCCAATCTTGTGTTGTGTGCAAGGTGGCTCTCTAGGGACCTTAATGTTACCGTTACCATGGGAGCCAATTCAAAGTGGATTGTCATACCATCAGAACTAGGTGATGTGTGCAAATTCTGTTGTAGCATTTTGCGGAGGTTTGAGATCGTGAATATTTCTTTGAAGAAAAGCATTTCTGTTACTTACGTGGGAACGTAACTGTTCCCTGTTATTATGCATTTCTGAAAGCAAACTGGCTCTGTGATAAGAGAAGACAGTGTGGCAAGGAAGTCAGACAGCTTGAAGTGGGTACAGATAGAAGAATTTCAACTTGGGACACAGGTTCCCCCTGGGAATTGTTCTATCTGGTTGTAGTGTTTTTGAGTTACCTCTTTCCCATTCATATAGTGCACTCATCAAAATCCAATAAGATTTTTTTCTTTTCCTTACGTGTTATATTTCCATAATTTTCTGTTGCCCTGCTTGTGTTGGCTGACACTTTGATTTGCTGTAATACTTGAAAAAAGTCCTCAGCTGAGACAAGGAGGTGCTTCTCTTATCACGGAGGAGACCACTGTGATAAGAGCAGTGTGCTCTGCACCTTAGACTTGATTTTTCATCCATGAAAATTGTATGGTTATTCATGCTGAACTCCTGCAGTTTAAAACATCTGCTTTCCACCAGAACTTGTTCAGTGACTTTGGATTTAACAGCTTGAGGACTGAGCTCTAGACCTCCAAGATCTCTAGGTCCCTCTGCTGACAGTGCTTCTAACACTCACAGCATCTCAGACAACCAGCACAGCGGAGAATTGCAGATGTGCTTCTTTGGAAACGTTTTTGTGTTAAATTAAATCTCTAGATTTTAATTGCTAATTTCTTATAGAAAGAACAGTTTGTCTCTGACCTACATATGGGACTCAAACGTGACTTTCTGGCTCTTAGAAGACTTTATTTCTGATTTTCAACAATAAATATTAAGACTGCAGGGATGCTGTTGTCTTTTTTTCTTGTACCCTTTTTCCCCCACTTTCTTTGCTGCTGCTGGTATGGATTCTTAGTACTTCATGGAGAAGAAATTATCAACAGGCAGAGAGTTAGGAACTGTTTTATCAGATGCTCTTTGTAGGTCCACTGGGGAATTATAGGAAAGCTCTTTTTAAGCAGAACTCATTAGTGCCCTCTCTGTAGGAATCTTCTTATAATTGTTTTTGGGGTTTTTCTGACTTTTTCTCAATACAGAAAAAATTCTGTGAACAAAGATTTTTAGTATTAATGTCTGTAGATTTTGATGACTTGTCAAAAGCAATAACAAAGCTCTTGAACACTTCTGGAAACAATTCTTGCCTTATGCAAAAGTTCTGCATTGAAAAATGTAATTATTTGTTCCCCTGTTATTGGAATTGTTTAATTTGTTTTGCTTATTTACAAGGAGGAAGTGTTTTCTGTCCATCAAGTGAACACGCTATAAGAAAACTTAAGTAGCATTCCCTAGAGATATGGTGTTTTCATAATCACATGGCTGTTCAAGCAATTTCATTCAGATTTAATCAAATATTCTAGGCAGACCTGCTTCAGGAACTGGATGTAAGGATAAAGATGTGCACAGATGAGGAAGCCAAATTAGAGTGAGAAGTAGAGTATTGCCAAGGAATCTGAAAAGATTTGTTCTAGTTAAAGGAGAGTATAAGTATTTGGTGCAGGTGATGTGAAAATGAGAGTCTGCAAAACAGGGAGGAATCAGACTGGTATCCTAGACTGGATAATAAACTGATAGTTCCTCTTATTTAGGAATTCCAAAATACTTTACAAGCATCAGTGAATGTTACAGTTGTGGTGTACTTCAGCACTAGTATGTGTTATAAAAACTTCCATGGATGTTTGTGGGAGGATAGTGGTTGATTTGGCTTTTGGTTCAGCAGAACATCATTCCAAAGGATAAAGCCACACATTGTAGAAGAAACTGTTTTAATGGAAGGGAGAGGAAGATATTGGCCCTTATCTGTGAAATGAAATTTCATTGCACATGGATGCCTAAGCACCTTTCCTTCAGAACACGTGTTTTCAGCTTCAAAAAGAAGCTGTTTGTGCCTGTCTAAAACCTATACCCTTTCAAAACAATTCATACCATGGTGCATATGATTCTCCCTCAGGGAAGAGAGAGAATAAACTGAACATCAGATATTAGCTGCAGCACTTAGTGCACTTCTGGGAGGCACTTGGATATGACAGTGATACAGTCAGTGCCACAAGCAATGCAGCACAGAAGAGAATGTCTGTGCCAGCAGATTATGTTTGAGGTTCACTACACTATTTCTCTTTAACACGGATATTTTTAAGCGCCTAAGTATTTTTACTCCACAGCCCCCAACTACTCTATAGCTAGAGCACTTTGTGGCTCCAGCAAATGCAAGAAAGTAAGGAGGTAGCCTTTTTTAAGACTGGGGCAAGACATCTCTGCCAGGATAACTAACCCCAGTGTAGCAAGCTCTTGTTATCCCAGTGTTGTTTGCTGATCAAAGAATGCATGAATCCATGAAGCAGTAGTACAAGTTTTTCCAAAACTTTTCAAAATTCCAAAGAACCTGCTTGTCACTGACTTTCTTTGGGGCACGACCATTGATTCTTTGAAGGTATCTGGAGCAGGTCTGGAGCATCCTTCTGAAGATGCTGGCAATACTATATATCAGTTCATGAGGCCTTATAGGCAAGGGAGAGGAATGGATTGCTTATGTATCAACTGTTTATCTATGTTAGGGAAGAGGTTGTCTCCACAATGCCTATAAGAAGGGCTTGGGACTTGCAGTAGAATGTGCTGACAGCTGCGGAAAGTATGTTGAAATTGCTGAGGTGCCAGCATTGGAGTGTACATGCCTTTTATGCCAGGTTCTTGGTCACTATTCTGATTCACATGCTTACTCTGAAATCAACTGTAGTTATCCAGTTTTTTGTACAGCAGGAGAGGTCCATGGCTTTTCCATCCTCTTCTTTTGCCATAACAAAACTACTCTGTTCAATTTGGCCCTTTGATTGTTTGAATTAGTTTCTGAAAGGTTGCCTTGCAGAGAACTTTAGAATCCTAGCCATGAAAGACTAAGCTTTAGAAGCACTGTTTTAATTTAAGAAACTTAGCATTTTTAAATATCATGTCTGCATGGGCACTGTATGTTATTTGCTTTGGGCACATTCCTGTGCTAATTTCTTGTCAAAAGACAGGCTCCTCCCTATATGTGGTTCAAAGAGACTTTTACTTCTTTTTGAGGCCTGAAGCTAGTATTGTCATAAAATAAGATAGTGTCTTCAAACTGACAATTACCTGGAGATGCTTTTCTTGGATAAATTCCTGCCTTTATTTTCCTGCCCTGTGTGCAGAAACAAGGCAGCAGTATAACTCTTATCTGCTTTCTGTTTTGTTTGACCCTGCTTTATGGAGACCCATCTTCAAGGGTCATAGTCATGCATTTAAACTGGGACACTGTATGATCTTCTCAGCTGTGCTGGAGGGACAACATAAAAATGATAGAATCAATGAGAAATACAGTGTGAATAAGCTCCAGTAGCTTACTTCTGAAAAGCTTTGTTCAAGACATCACATAAAAATCACAGAAGTTAGTTTTATGGTTTAAAAAATGGAGATAATTATGTAGGTAATCTCTGCAACCTGGTAAAAATATCATAGTACATGGAAATTGAAGTGTTACAGCTTCCTGTGACCTAAATTGGCATCTAAGTCAGTAGGTGAAACAGCACTTGAGAATGCTGTTTATAGTGATTGCTTTTTTTATCACTTAAGAACAAAGTGGTGTTTTGAAAACCTTCGTTATGTGAATTGGGCAAATAAGGCATTGAGGTAATAAGTAAAATCTTTGAAGATCAAGGAAACTCCATGCATTACATCATATTTATACTTGGCCCAGACCTTTATTTTAATGTTCTGAATCTAAATCTGGAAACTTCATTGGAGGGAGGAATGGAGAAGCAGTCTTGTTATTAAGAGGAAAATCCCTTTTTTATTTAGAGTCTGTTACACCCTGCTCCTGTTAGGGCCCACCCCAACCTGCACAGTTGAAAAGGGAGGGTAGAAGAGGGTTCTTTTGTTACCTGCATGGGAAATTGGAGACCAAGAAATCTCCCAGGGTACTCAAATGCAGTATGTATTTTGGTCACAGCCAAAATCACAAAACAGATGTTCAGGTGCAACTTCTCAAAGTTGCAAAAACCATATCCCAGTCTGTTTAGATCCCAGTCTGACACTTTGAACACAGCCAAAGTCACTAAACAAACTACAACAAAATTTGGATTCAATCCGATATACCATCATGCCAAGAGAAAAGAATGTATGGTAAGGTAAGTCAGAGAAGGAGAGAGAAAGAAGTAGCAGGGGGAATGTTAAAAATCATCACCACTTCAGTGGGGCACAACTGTTCCTCAGGAAAATGTGGTCCATCCAGCAGCAAATCCTCCAGCAGCAATTTTTCAGCAACGTGCAGTTCTTCAGGCCAGTTGGGCAGCAGCACCTCTTCTGGCTGGTTCTATGGGGTGGTGAGTGCGTGCTCTGTGCCTTCTTGGCAGGCAGTATTTATCAGTCAAGTCCATGCCCTGTTAGCAGGTGAGGGGTGATCTTGCTGTGAAAGTTCTCAAATCAGGGCACACCTGGACAGACGCTCCTTTGGGAAGGTTGTAGAACTGGGGATGGAGGCTTCAGGGTCACTGGCAGTTCAACAGACCCTTGCCAGAATAACCTCTGTGTGAATCCTTTGGTGCACATGCTCAGTCAGGTGATGTTGGTGGGGGTATCACCTGCTGCTACACCTCTTTCCCCTCCTCGAAGTCCCAGGACAGTTAATCCACTTGCAGGTGAGGTGGGGAAGAGTGGTGCCTGCTCCTACATGTCCCCCTTTCCTTGTTAACCAGGAACCACAGGAAAAGCCCTCAGGCACAGGCAGCCCTGCACTCAGACAATGATTAAGACACAGCAAATACAAGTAAAAAAGTGTGTCTTTACAGAGCCTAAAGCTGTACTTTGCCTATTATGTACCTTTTTTTTTTTTTTAATCAACAACTTGCTTTTCCTGCAAAGGAGATGCGTGACTGCTACAGGGGCTACTCCAGCTCTGGAGCAATTGATTTTTTTTCTGCTCAAGAAAAACATTATGTTAATTCTGTGTAACTAAAGCTATTTAAGAATTAAACACCTAACCAGTCATTTAAAGCTTCCTTCTGCAGATGATAGGGGAGAAGAAAGAGAAAGGGAGCTCTAGGTAGGATGAATCTCCCTCTCCCAAGTAGGGCTCACCTCAAGATGGGGTATATCAGAATTGCTTTTTCTTTCCTTTGACTTTTTAGGGAGCCAAGATGTCCCGCTTGGACTGCATCTGCTAGTTAAATGGTTCAGGTTGTGTACACGTGCTTGTATGTGCAATTTGAATCCCAAGCATAGTCCTTAAAGCAAATAATGACTTTTTTAACAGACTGTTTACCTTGAGATCAGGCAGTATTTGCATCAGTGACTGATGCACAGTTTGTGGGATTCTCATCTAGTAGCTTACATGTATTTAGCTGTCTGAAGGAGACTTGGTTTCAGAACCTCCTTCTCCTGTTGCACAGTGTTTGCAAAGACTTTGCAGTGTGCTTGGAAGAAGCTCAGTATGTTTGCTTGGACAGTTAACTGCTTACTGTAGTAATGATGGATGGTGGATTTTGTCAGGTCAGTGCAACAAATTTTTTTTTTAAAAAAATCAAGGGAACTGTTCTTAAACACATCTTAAATGAAAAGAAAGGGCTTTTTGAAACACGAGCTTACGTTATGTGAAACCAAAAGTTTTGGAGCTGAAAGTCAACTCTGGGTTTTGGAGTGAGTTTTCCTCCCCTGAATTCACTGAGTAATTCCACTGTTGTCCAACTCTTTACAGACCTTTCAGGGTCCAGCTGGCATTCTTGTAGCTTGTCATTGATTTGGAAGATGAGTTATGACAGCGAGTGGTTACCTAGCCATTCTACCGAGGACATATTCTCACTTCAAGTCTCATGTGCTGGACCTGCTTAAAGGGTGCATGAGGGGCCCTGCTGTAAAGGCTCCAACAAGTTCAGAATGTTCTTTTCAGCCTCTGTTGTGGGCTTTTCCTTCTCCCATAATGGTGCGGGGTTTGTTTCTTCTCATCCATTTTTCCCCTCCTCAAATTTTATATATGGTAGGTAAATAAAAGCAAAATTCAGTCTCAGGCAGTTGCTAAGCTGTAGACTCTCGGATTAAGCTGGCTTGTCTATCAGACTGGTTACTGTCTGTGAAATGAAGATAGCTATGTCCAAGGGGCTTCTGCAGGTAAGTACAGTCAGGATTTTTAGTGTGTATCCTGGGTTCCCATAGGAGGATGGAGAAGGGGAAGGTATTGCAAGTTCCTATATAACCAGAATGTCTGGTGGGAAGTTGAATACAGCCAATCTTGCTTTCTGTTTCTCCTCTCCCACTTTAGTGTTTTAACTTGAAAGTTCTGAAAACGTTTCCCTGGCAAATTATAACTTGGAATAGGGATGAAACTTCATTTGTTTTGCATTTTTTCTTAAATTTCAAAGAGCATCACAGCATTATAGGCTGCTAAGCTGATAAAAGAAAGATCAGTGGGAGACTTGAGTTTCTCCAGGCAAATTTCCTGACCCAAGACAAAGACAGCAAAGAATGAACTGTCACGACACATTTTTTTTCACAGGAACAGAAGAAGAAAACTGGACACTTGTCAGCTGCTGGTGTCACAAATGAGTTGCTCTGAACACTCATGGCTCATTCCAGCTGGATGCTGGAGTTCTGTGTGTTAGGCCTGGAGTAATGGTGGGTAAAGGATCGCTTTCAGAGACTGTCGTGTTCCACTTACTGTGCTAGGTGCTGGCAGTGCAAAATGTCTTGATGATAGACAGCGAAACAGAGCTTTGCACTTAAGTGATCAGGAAACACGATCACTTTTCTAAGAGAAGAGTGTCTTTCTCTTCTCCTGGGTTTTTGATGGATGAGTTGAATTCTACAGCGCCTTTCCATCCTGCCCTGTGACTGTCCAGGCTGATCACTTGCTTGTTCATATTGTTACAGAGCTAATTCTGCCTCAGTATTGGGTAAGGAATTTTGCTCTATTTACCACAAGGGAACAGTTATTAATGTACTCTTATTTTTAATCCTGTTATAACTCATTCACTTTGATTAATGTCATTGTGGAGGTCTTTACTCTTTAAGATGTAAGTCTAATTGTAATAAGTGCTTCTGTTGTTTCCCTCCTAGCTGAGGGAGGAGGCAAAAAGGCTATTGATTTTTATATAAAAATGAGTTTAATGAGACTTGGAGGTTGGGCTTGATCCAAGGCTTACTGGAGTTGTAAGCTGATTAGATTTCAGTGGATCTCAGGCTCCGGTATCTGACCAACTGCCATTGTGTTCAGCTGTCTGTGTAGCAAGAGTTTTGCAGGTCTTCATCAGTTGTTTGAAAGCAGCTAATTCTGAGGGTGAGGGAAAGCAAGGGGAAACACGCTGACCAGTTATTTAACAATGGCTTATTTTATTCTTGTGATTCTGTTGTCCCATCTTTCTGCACAAGTCAGCCTTGAATGTGTGGTCATGGCACATGTGATAGTGGTTTATAATGAGGCGTACAACTCCAGATAATACAGTAGAGCTATAGCAACAAACTTCCAGAGAGAAGAGATTAATATCTTTAACTCTGAGATGAGTTATAATTTGGTAGGTATTAATACATATGTTTTCTAAAATGAATATTGTAATGGAAGACCAGGGATTCAGATAGACATAGGATGGTTGTAACAAACACAGGCATGAACTAGTGATGCAGTTCAGGGGTTCAGCTGTGGGCCAGTCCTGTTCTGTTTTTCTGGCACACACATGCACGTTTGGTGCTTTACCTGCAAGCTGCTGCCTTTTCCTTTAAGAAGGAGAGATTTCTGTGAGGTGGAACAGAGGATGGCCCACAGCATTGCCCCAAGCCAACTTGTGGCAGGCATCCACAAAAGATCGGACCATCTTCTCAACTATAATTTTCTCTGCAAATGACTGCTGCCGCTCAAGCTTAATTTCTCCCCCTTTCCCTCTGCTTTTTCTCTACTGACTTTTGATTGACTGATTCTCTAGGTCAGCCAAATGCCATCAATTTCTCCTGATAGAAAAGTGAGTGAACAGCACATCACACTTGCCTCTTCAGCCCTCAGGAGCTTTTTCTATGCCTTGTTCCTGCATATGTCATTTTCCAGGCTTCTTCACTACACAATGTTAGCTAATGTATTTTCAGCTGGAACAACTTGGTGTAGCTGTCCATTAAAGTTAAGAATAAGTATCTTATATTACTAGAAGATGCCATTCATAGAAATGGGGAGAGGAGAGAGTTATCCATGCATCTGCCTTTGAAGGAATGGAGCTATTTCTAAGCTATTTGTAAAGACTGATGTAAACTGCACATGTAAAATGTAGTAAACCTAAAGCAAATGGCAAAATGGATTATTTCTTCTTGGAGCTTACTCCTTACTGTCAACTACATAGTAGAAAGACATGGGAATTTTTGTGTGCGAGAAGGATCATGAAGTATTGTTTGCCTGCTCTGTTTACCATTAGCAGTGGAACTGTACAAATGAAAGGAACAGAGTTCATGTACCGTATGAATGCTAAATGGAAGTAGGATCTATATAATAGCTCTTGTAAAATTCATATATTACCTCTGTTTAAAAAGCCACTGGTTGCCCTCTCAGACACATCATTCAGTTTAGTGATAATGAGCATCTACTTAAAGTAATAGCTTTAAAACTCAGGACAGAACTTGTACTTTGTCCTTGACTCTGTCTTATTTGTTGTCGTAACACCCAGTAAGTCCTACTGTACTCTTCTCCCTGTAGTTATTAGGTGGCATGTGTTATGCCATCAATGGACAGTGCGGCCAGCTGTTTTCTGAGAGACTATCTGCCTTGCTGAAGTCTCATGGCTTGGGAAGGGACAACTGTCCACAGGGGCATTTCTCCTTGGGGAGCCATTAGAGTTACGGTTAGGCTTAGGGTTGTCCCTGTGAAGAGAGTTGCCCCCAGCCCCTTATGGCTTGTACACACAGACCTGTGTCTGAATGAAAGGATGATGTGAAGAGCGCTCCTGTTCTGTTGACAGTAAACTTACTGAGGTGGGAATTTCAAAACTTAACATCTGAGCTTTTTGGTTTTGTCATGCAGGATTTCAGTGTGGTGCTACGTGCCCGATAACTTTGTCTAATCATTTGTTGTTCCTAGTTTACAGGTGCAGTAACTCAGACTAGAGGTCAGACTGGAGGTGAGGTGCAAGGTAATAGTTCGCCAAGGCCTGCTTGTGAAACCATCTTCATGTACAACTTGTGAAAGTGAGATGAACAAGGCAGCTCTAAACTTTGCTTGTAATTATGAGGCTTGCTTTAGAATCGTAATTTTTTGTGTAAAGACTGTATGTACTGTACCTCCACCCTCTGAAGGAAAAGAAAGTAAAAGGATTGTAGAACTGAAGAACATAGAAAGGGGAGAGGGAGAATGCTGGCTTCATGGGTTTTTGTCCTTTGAATAGGAGATCCTGACTGTAGGTACAGAGATTTTGTACACATGCTTGGGGATGTATGCAATAGATTAATGCACTAAAGGCCAACACTCAGCGTATGCAGAAATAGTTGTGTGCTGTCATTTATGTGAGAGGGATGGCTCTCCACAGAACTGTGAGTACTGTCATCAGGACTATGTTTTCCTGTGAGCGTAAAGGGCAGCAAACCTGGATGTACCCTTGTTTTGCGCTGTCTGTTGAGTCTTCATTGAGAATTCAAGCTGCAGTTGTTCTGTGAGTGAGAGGAGGAGAAGGAGAGTATAAATGCAGTTGAAATGATGAACTGGGGATTGGAGGAGAGAGAGGAGGTCTGGGTGATTCCCAGTGTGCTCATAGGTTCCACGGTGTCTAAGGATGACCAGCTGCATATAACCTGCAGGAAGACTTGGCTTTTCCATGCCAGTGTGGTTGCTGTGCTGTAAGCCTTCAAAAGCAGAGATGGGAGCAAGGTTGTTCCTTCTGGCTGAGCCGCACAGACCTGCAGAAAGTTGTTAAACGTAACTGGCTGTTTTTTAAGTGCCTTCACTTACAGCCTTGTTTGACTTTTTACGGTGAAGCTATTGGAGAGTAGGTTCATCTCGCTTGTGGGGTTTCCCTGCTTCCCTCATACATGACTCCTGGTGACTTTTGCTCCCCTTCATCCTCAGTACGAAACACTGGCAGAGGCCCTCTTGCAGCGCTTAGTTCTGCTTGTGTACGGTGATGCTCTTTGTCCTGTGATGGCCTTGAATTGCGGTGACTATGGAAAATAGGAGGTGCTGCCAGGGCAAAATAACTTGCTGCCTGTTTGGCTTGTAGGGAGGAAGGCAGATGGTCATGCAGTGGCTGCTTAGCAAACCTTAAGTTCCTGATAGTTTTCTGCAGGCATAGTTGTGGCACAGATCTGCATGGCACCTACTCACTTGCATGGGGCATCTTCTGCTTTCTTGAATGAGAGACTAAACTCAGCTGCCTATACCCATCTCTGTGGTGTTCTAGAAGTGCTTCTTTCTGAAGGTGGTGAGGCTTGCCTGTGCCCAACAGCGTGGCCCACCGAGCATTGCCTGTGAATTTGGATCTGGAAGCATTATATTGAAGAGGCTCTCTGCTGTTTAAATAAAGTAGAACTTCAGTTTGTGCTTGTTCTTTCTTGAAAGGGCCAGGCTGTTGTAGGGAGAGGATGCAAGGACAAAGTGTATACCAGAGGTATGAGTTTATTTATATCTTGGTCCAGATAAGTGCTGATAGACTTCAAGGTATTTACAGTGCCAGTGAGCTAATGTGGTTGCAGAAGCACAGTACTGTCCAGTAGCTAGTTTTTCTTAGAATATGTTCCGGGTGTCTGACTGAGAGATTCCGGGTGCCACTGCAAAGTTCTTGTAGTGCCTGCTACAAGCACACACAACTGTTTATGCTTTACTGTGTATTGGGTCCAGAAGTGTTGTGTGGGTGGTGAAAAATGTCATGAAGAAAGGCTTGTTGGAATGATGCATCTGTGCTTTTTCTGGGTCTTGCACTTTTAGTAAATGGGTAATTAATACCAACTTCCCTTTTTTTTTAAATGGATTTATTTATTACATCTGTTTGTGCTAATACGGCAAGATGCCTTTGACCTTACCTAGTTTAACCTAGAGTTAAACTCTTTATCTGGAGACATATGGGAAGTGACAGCACACCTGAAACCCTTTCTAATGGTCGTGTTTTTTCTACAGTTGGGATTGGTGGACATGACAGTGCTGCTGTGCTTTCTTTTGGCCTAGTTTTCTAAGTGCCTTTGCCCATTCCAGTTTTGGGAAACTGGTTCTTCGCAAGCCTCCACAAGGTGTGCTGTGGCAAAATGTTTTGCTCATTTGTTCCAGGTGACTTTCCCAGCGTCAAGGTGAGTGGATGGCTGAGCCATGAGTAGAATTGAGAATATCGGATTCCTGCTTGTTTAACTATAGACGTAGGGAAGCTGCTTTGATAAGATTGCTTTTCCAGGTGGTGGATCACTTTGTATTTTGAGTACATTGAGAAAACTTCCACCTGCACCTGTGGCTTGTGATACCAGCAAGTGGATTTTTATTTTTCTATTTTTTTTTAGTAGAGGAAAGATAGGTGGGAGGAGTACATGTGATTGCACCAAGTGAGATTTTTTGGGAGTTATTTTCCTCTCCAAGTATTATTCATCATATGAATAGTCTTCTTATTAAGAACAATATTATGCTTTCAAAGGCTTATAATCTATTCATAAATTAAACTATACAATGCTAGAAAGTAGCCTTCCTTCCTGTCTAACAATTCACCGCGTACATCTGTTTCCTTGCCAGTGAAGCCTCAGCTTTGAGCACTGTGGTGTGTATTGAGACTATTATTATAATCTGCTATTTGAAATGAGTGGAATTGAAAAGACGAATTACAGAACTGTGTAGTGTATTTTCTAGATTATCCTTGATTTTAGAACAAGATGCCTGCTTTGTTAGTTTACTCTAATGCTCTGTGCTCTGATATTAACCAGATGAGAGTATTAATACAACCATACTAAAGTTGCTGTAGTTAGATTTTTAAAAAATAACTTCATAAATAACATTGCTAAATATCAGATGCCATTTCATAGTTAAGTTTTGAAGTGAAAGTTAAAAGCTTGGAAGCCATTCTATAGCAGGCACAATGTCTGGCCTATGAGCTTAACAGGATAGTGTCAAAATTTAAGGTGGTGTATTGAGTGTGCCTCCAATGACTCTCACCTTTTGAAGCATTCAAACTCATTAGTGCTTAAGGGCTATCCTTCTGTTATTTGAAAACCTTTTAGAATGATTCTGTTGTTTATATCTGTTTTTTCTCTTCAGTCAGTTAAACCATGTTTGACCATATAACATTCTGTGTGCTTCCTCCATCCCCCGTGTGTCCCACTAATCTCCCCCATATTATTATTTTTTAGTTTTTCTGCACTTCACAAAGATATTTGCTTTTCCAGTAAAGGTGAAACTCTTACAATTACATAAAAAAAAATCCTACTAAAAAGCCTCCTCTATAAAATGCCCAAAGAATTTATTTAATTTGAGTATAGAAAGAGGAACAATGAAATGTTTGTATTTAAAGGGAAGACTGAATGTCTTTCTGATTTGGAGCTTAAGTGGAGTAGTGTGCTAGCTATTGAGTTTTACCAATGTCTCGAGTATGTGATAAAGGAGAAAAGATTGCTTTTTATACCCCGCTCCTGACACGAGCAGTGTGAGGACCCACCCTGACCTGCACAGTTGAAAAGGGAGGGTGAAAACAGTTCTTTCAATACCTGCATGGCAAATTGGAGACTGACAAATCTCCCAGGTTAAATTCAAATGCAATATGTATTTTGGTCACAGCTAAAATCTTAGAACAGTCAGGTGCACTCTGAGTGACAACTTCTCAAAGTTGCAGAAACAGACCCCAATTTGTTCAGATCACAATCTGACACCTTGAACACAGCCAAGGTTGCAAAATAAACTACAACACTACTTGGATTTGATCCAGTACACCATCGTGCCAAGAAAGAAAAGACTATACAGTAAGATAAGTCAGAGAAAGAGAAGAGAAGTAGCAGGGGGAAAAGAAAAATTATCACCACTCCAGTGAGGCACGGCTGTTCCTCAGGAAAAACATGGTCCATCCAGCAGCACTTCTTCAGGCCAGTTCCATGGGGTGGTGAGTGTGCACTCCATGCCTTCTTGGCAGGCACTGTTTATAGGCCAAGTCTATGCCCTGTTAGCAGGTGAAGGTCGTGGGCGAGAGTGGTGCCTGCTTCTACGCTTCTCCCTCTCATTGTTAACCAGGAGCCACAGAAAAGCTCCTTAGGCGCATCTTATTTATGAACTATTAGATTCCCTATTACATGAGACTGATTGTTTTTAATGTGACTTGCATGTAATTTAGCATTCTTTACTCGCTTTAAAGCTAAACACTAGAGGAGGGAAGTTCATTCCAAAATCATGGCACTAGAACTTAGATTAAGGAGCATTCACAACTGGATCGTGCTTAGTGTGCTCTCAGTATGCTGTTTGTCTCTTTATTCCTATCCCAATTCCACAGTTTGATGCAGAGGCCCAGGATTAACCAACATATTTTGATAGGAGTGGTTGGACTCAATGATCTGGTGGGTCTCTTCCAACCTGGTTATTCTATGATTCTGTGATTCTATGCAGCCCTGCACTCAGACAATGTTTGAGATGCAACAAATGCAAGTGAAGAAGTCAGTCTTTACAAGAGCATATGTATTTGAAGAAAATGAAGACATTGAATGAAATGGTGGCTCTGCTGGGGTTTGTCGTTTTGGGATTTCCCCTGTAGTTATGTATAATGTGGCTGGATGGCTGAGCCCAGAGAGCTGTGGTGAATGGACCTAAATTCAGTTGTTGGCTGGTCATAAGATATTTCCCAGGGTTCAGAGTTGGGGCTGGTCTTGTTTTATATCGTTATCAATGATCTGAATGAGGGGATTGAGTGCACCCTCAGCATCAATTTGGGTGGGAGTGTTGACCTGCTTGAGGGCAGGAAGGCTCTGCAAAGGGACCTGGACAGGCTGGATTGATGGGCTGAGGCCAATTGAATGAGATTCAACAAGGCCAAGTGTCAAATTTTGCACTTTGGTCACAAGAACTCTGTGCAATGCTACAGGCTTTGGGGAAATGTGACTGGAAAGCTGCTGGGTGGAAAAGGATGTGGGTGTGCTGGTCATCAGCTGCCTGAATGCTTAAGCCGTCAGTGTGCTCAGGTGTCCAAGAAGTCCAACAGCATCCTAGCTTGTATCAAAAATTGTTTGGCCAGCAGGATCATGCAATGATTGTGCCCCTATATTTGGCACTAGTGAGGCCACACCATACTGTGTTCCGTTTCGGGCTCCTCACTACAAGAAATATGTTGGGGTGCTGGAGTGTGTCCAGAGAAGGGCAATGAAGTTGGTGAAGGGGCTGGAGGGCAAGTCTTACGAGGAGCAGTTGAGGGAACTGGAGTTGTTTAGCCTGGAGAAGAGGAGGCTGAGGGGAAGACCTTATCGCTCTCTGCAGCAACCTCACAGGAGGTAGTAGTGAGTGACAAGCAACAGGATGAGACAAAGTGGTCTCAGTTGTGCCAGGGGAGATTTATATTGGATATAAGGAAAAACTTCTTTACTGAAGGACAGGAACAGGCTAGCCAGGGGAGTGCTGGAATCACCATCCCTCGAGCAGTTCAAAAAACATTTAGATGTGATGCTTCAGGAGATGGTTTAGTAAGCATAGTGATGTGTTGATGGTTGGACTTGATGATCTTGGAGGCCTTTTCCAACCTTAACGATTCTATTCTTTAAAGTAATTGCATTATTGTTTGCTATTTCTTCCTTGTCAATATAGTTTTCTTGGGTTTGGCTTGGATAGAGTTAGTTTTCACAAGAAGCTGAGAGGGGACATTGCTGGGGCAGCTGACCCAGGCTGGCCAAAGGGTTATTTGATACCATGACACCATGCTCAGTATGTAAGGGGGGGTAGTTGATTGGAAGTGGGTTTTGTGGTTTGGTAAATGCAGCTTAGGAGTGCATGGGATGTCAGCTTCTGGGTGGTAAGCAGTTTGCACTGTGTATCATTTGCTTTGTATATTCTTCTATTGTTATTGCAGTTATTGTTTTTCTTCTCCTTTGCTGTCCCGTTAAACTGTTTTTATCTCGACCAATGAGTTTTACCTTCTTTGTTTCTGATTCTTCTCCTCATCTCACAGGGGTGGGTGAGGAGTGAGTGAGCAGAAACGTGGCTGCTGGCTAGGGCTAAACCATGGCAGTACTATCTAAGCATCCACTGTCATGTGAAGTAACACAACTTAACAGACGGCTTTGTGCAGTTTGATCCTCTTTCCTTTGTATGTGTTTTAGTTAACAGGCAAACTGGTCTTATGCCAAAATGCCAGTGACTGACAATCCCTCTAAAATCAAATTGTGTTCTCACAACTCACTGGGAAGCATTTGCTGCAGGTGAAGCAGGGTTTTCAGGGGAGTGATATTAGGATTCTCGGTAAGGAGTAGAAATATGGGTATGTATTGTATTAATACATTCATGAAGATGAATCGTAAACATCGGAAGCTATATTGTTTTGTCTTCTTTGTTGAAGACTAATGTGGCTGACGTATTTGAGGGATACTTTTTGACCCAAGAAGAAAATGAAGCGTCAGCTGCCTAAGTATTGTAAACATCAAGAGCTCCAGGGAAGACAGAGATGGTCTTGGTTTAGCCAAACAGATAACTACAAATTTTGTATTAAGTGTTGCCCTATTGGATCAAATGGATATATTTTTTTTTTCTTGGATGTGAGGATCCGGTGCTACAAATTCAATTTAAATTCTAATAGGGGCTTGACTAGAGCTGCATAAATTACATCTCCCTCCAACTTACAGCAGTCATCCATGGCAAAGATTGCAATGTGGATTCTTACCTTGCAAATGAACATCCTGATGGCTGGCCATGTACTCATGTTCTTCTTTCTTTCCTGTTTCCTCTGGCTATGAAGTGTAGAATTGCTTATGCTAAACAGCACAATTTCTCTGGGAACGATTGTGAGGCATGTTCCAAACTGCCCAATACCCTCCTAAACTGTGGGAGAGTCTGGCTTAAATCCTTTCTGTGTTGATCTAGTAAGGATTGGACTTGGATGTTTTCACTGTCCTGCCTGCAGGAAAAGCATCAGCTGGAGCTCAGTCTTTGATATGCTTAAGAATTGAACTACGAAGCACAACAGAGACAGAGAGGGAAGCTCTGTTGCCTGGTGCTTGTTTTTTTCTAAGCCAACTAAGCCTGGCAAATTAAACTTAAATGCATTAGTAGTTTTGGGTTAGTCAGGTGGTTTTACATCACCTTATTTTGGTGGAAACATTGCCTAAAACTTGAGAGATTATGCTGTCTCTGTGCTTCTCTGGAGAGAGCTTCTAAGAAGACGAACACAAAGGGTATAACAAGAATTCTCATCCTTAACTTCTGACAACGATCCCCTGAGATAATTTTCTTTCTTCAGATGGAAAGTCCGATGTTAACTTTTCCAGGCAAGTAAACAGATTGACAAATATGCACAGGGTAATACAAATGTAAACTTATGAATGTGCGTATGTTTTTATATTATTGATATGTATGTATTAGAAAATACTAGGTGAGGATTTCTATTTCTTCACAAATGCTCTTGTTTTTATTATTAAAAAAAAAAAATCTTTACAAATTCATGTGGAATGCAGCCCTGTCTAATGAACTAATCCAACCTCTAGTTAAAGGAGACTGTATTTTCAGCTTTTGTAAAATGTAGGAAATATTTATACTTTTGGGAGTTGATACCTGATAATGAAGTTAATGTGTTTGGTCAGCCCTGCTGACCTGTAGCTGAAGACTCTAAGCTCAGCAGAGCACAGATACTACCTGTGTCCTGTTCCTCTCTCTACCCAATCTGACCAACTAGCATGATGAATCACCTTCTGCTCCTTACAAATCACAAGGTATTTGTGAAGATTTATATATACACATGTGGTATTCTGGGAGGTATGCAGATAACTTCTGATACCCGCTCCTGCATTTGCAAGGAATCTGTTGTATGCCAAAAAACTCTCTGATAGATCACACCAGATTGAAAAGAGCATTGAATCATTTGAGGAGTGGCAAGTCCGAGGGAACAATTTGTGGAAGTGACTGTTTTCTCCTGTTGCAAACAGGCGCCAGATAATGGTGTCTTCACCATGTGAAGTTCAATGAATTGTAATGGATTCCTTTACAATGCTGAGGGATCTAATCAAATACATAGAGATAGTGGGAGGATGGAAATGTTTGTAACAACATGCGGGATGAGAGACTTCCGTTGCTGTCATTTTTGTGTAAACTGGCAGATTCCCAGTGAAATCGGTAACCCTCAGTAATTTGTATAATAGGATCAGGCCTACACTGGCTGAACGAACAGAGGGAGATAGGCTTCCTAGAGATTCTGTAGTTGTTCTTTGCAGAAACGGAGTTTTTAATTGCTTTTAATTGATCTAGACAGAAGATATCTGATTCTACTAGTATGTCTGCTGCTAATGAATTCACAGAATCACAGAATCACAGAATAACCAGGTTGGAAGAGACCCACCAGATCATCGAGTCCAACCGTTCCTATCAAACACTAAACCATATCCCTCAGCACCTCATCCACCCGTGCCTTAAACACCTCCAGGGAAGGTGACTCAACCACCTCCCTGGGCAGCCTGTTCCAGTGCCCAATGACCCTTTCTGTAAAAAATTTTTTCCTAACGTCTAGCCTAAACCTCCCCTGGCGGAGCTTGAGGCCATTCCCTCTTGTCCTGTCCCCTGTCACTTGGGAGAAGAGGCCATCACCCTCCTCTCTACAACCCCCTTTCAGGTAGTTGTAGAGAACAATGAGGTCACCCCTCAGCCTCTTCTCCAGGCTAAACAACCCCAGCTCTCTTAGCCGCTCCTCGTAAGGCCAGTTCTCCAGCCCCCTCACCAGCTTTGTTGCTCTTCTCTGGACTCGTTCCAGAGCCTCAACATCCTTCTTGTGGTGAGGGGCCCAGAACTGAACACAGTATTCGAGGAGCGGTCTCACCAGTGCCGAGTACAGAGGGAGAATAACCTCCCTGGACCTGCTGGTCACGCCGTTTCTGATACAAGCCAAGATGCCATTGGCCTTCTTGGCCACCTGGGCACACTGCTGGCTCATGTTCAGTCGGTTGTCAACCAACACCCCCAGGTCCCTCTCCTCCAGGCAGCTTTCTAGACAGACTTCTCCTAGTCTGTAGCACTGCATAGGGTTGTTGTGCCCCAAGTGCAGGACCCGGCATTTGGCCTTGTTAAACCTCATGCCATTGGACTCTGCCCAGCGGTCCAGCCTGTTCAGATCCCTTTGCAGAGCCTCCCGACCCTCCAGCAGATCGACACTTCCACCCAACTTAGTGTCGTCCGCAAACTTGCTAAGGGTGCACTCGATGCCTTCATCCAGGTCATTGATGAAGACATTGAACAGGGCTGGACCCAGCACTGAGCCCTGGGGAACCCCACTTGTCACTGGCCTCCAGCTGGATTTCACACCATTTCCCACCACTCTCTGGGCCCGGCCATCCAACCAGTTTTCCACCCAGGAGAGTGTGCGCCTGTCCAGGCCAGAGGCTGACAGTTTCTCAAGCAGAATGCTGTGAGAAACTGTGTCAAAGGCTTTACTGAAGTCCAGGAAGACCACATCCACAGCCTTTCCCTCATCCAGCAGCCGAGTCACTTTGTCATAGAAGGCGATCAGGTTAGTTTTGCAAGACCTGCCTTTTGTGAACCCGTGTTGAATGGGCCTGATCACCTGGTTCTCTTGCATGTGCTTCATGATAGCACTCAAGATCACCTGCTCCATGACTTTCCCTGGCACTGAGGTCAGACTGACAGGCCTGTAGTTTCCTGGGTCCTCCCTGCGACCCTTCTTGTAGATGGGCACAACATCAGCCAGCCTCCAGTCCAGTGGGACTTCCCCAGTCTTCCAGGACTGTTGGAAGATGATGGAAAGGGGTTTGGCCAGCACATCCGCCAGCTCCTTCAGTACCCTAGGGTGAATCCCATCCGGCCCCATAGACTTGTGGGTGTCTAGTCGGGCTAGCAAGGCTCTGACCACCTCCTCTTGGATCACGGGAGCCTCATTATGCTCCTCTAGCTCCTGGGTTAGTACACAGACGGAACGACCCTCCTTACAACTGAAGACTGAGGCAAAGAAGGCATTAAGTACCTCAGCCTTTTCCTCATCCCCTGTTACTGTTGTTCCTTCTGTGTCCAATAGGGACTGTATGGTCTCCCTAGTCCTCCTTTTATTATTTATATATTTGTAGAAAGATTTTTTTGTTATCTTTAATTCAGTGGTAAGGAATTGTTATTTATAAGTAGTGTATTTTTAACAGGGCTGATGTAACAATAATTACACACTTTGAGCCCTGTATACAGAGCATAGAAGCCTGATGGGCTTTTTGTGTGTGTTTGTTAGGTAGGAACAGCTGGGTGGCTGAGAACACAACTTGTTACCAGGGTTTCTCTAGGTGATAAAAGGCTGTGGCTGTTCTGCCCAGCTCCTCTGATGTTTATTATGAAAGTGGACCATTTTGTATGCTGCTCATAAGAAAATCTAAAGGGGGGGAACATTCTGGCTCACTAGCCATCTCAACCATTGACTCTACAGCTTGACCCAAGCATTGTTGGAGAGGATACCCTGAAGCAGGTCGCTGCTCATTGCTTGCTGTTCTATTTGTAGGTTATCTGCCAGGTTTGTCCAGAGCAAGAAACTTTAAAATGTTATTTTACAGGAGTTTACACAGGACTGTTACCTTTGCTTCATTCTGTTTCTGTGAACAGTGTGTTCAAATTGCAAGATTGAGAAGCGACATTTTTAGATTCTCTTCTTGTCCTGATGTCAGCGTGGGGCACTGTCTCCTTGTGTCATTTTGCAGATCTGGTGATAGCAAATGCATCAGAATTAGCGCTGTTTAACAGAGTCTGACTAAAAAATATAGCTGTCCAGTGTTAACTTGTCACATGTGATGTACGGGAAATGGGGGAAGTGACAGCATCTTCTAAACTTTTCAGTGCAGAACCCTGTAGGTAACATTTCTCCTTACTACTATGAGAGCTGATCCTTCTGCTTTGCCAGCCTGGTGGAAGCAGATGCCCCCACAGGGCATTTTCCCTAACTTTTCTTTCTGGTTTTGTGGGAGTTTACAGGAATAAGAGCACCCTGTCCAGAGAGCGTGACAACCCTGGGGCCTAAATAGGCACAAACAGGATAGAGCACACTGATGGAGTCACAATGCTAGGCCTTATGCATTGCCTTGAAGTCAAGGGGGTGATGAGCCTTACCTTGTTTGTATTTTGTTACATGCTCGCAGCGAGCATCCAGAAATTCAGTGGTTGAAATTACTTTGGCCTTTGACAGGATTTTGGTCGTTTTATTACTGTGGTGTTTTTCTGCTGAATTTTGAGCTAAGATGTTGTCATTGTCATCTGGAAGCCTGTGTAGGCTAAATAGTGAATGGTTATTGTTAGACACAGGTTTTGGAATGGTAACAGTAGAAGTAGTAAGCTAGTCCCAACATATTTTTTAAACATAAATATAAAAAACCAAACCCCACAACAAACTTCTCTCAGGCAATTGAGAAATCAAACATGTACAGTGGAGCTGATTTTTTCAGTCTTGCTCCTAGACTTATCTGATCATAGTATCCTCAAAATTCTTCTAAAAATGCAGGCTTTTATTTAAGGGTGTTATTAAAGTCCTTGCTTTAGAGAGTTTGGATAAATGTAGAATTTATTTAATTAACCTTCATTTATGTTTCTGCGTGAAAAGGTGACCTTTGTAAAATGCCAATTACATACTCAAGAGCCTACTGCTCGCACTCTTCTGTGTCTATATGTATATATCTATATAAAGAAAACAAATTTAAACGTGTTTAAACATGTTTTGAGTATTTAAGGAACCTTTAATTTGAACAGTAGTGTTATATACAAACATAAATGGAAAAACTGTAGCTAGTAGTTGGCTCAGGTTGTTCTAAATGTTTGTGTGGTTAACCAGATTCTCATCAGAAAATGAGTCTAGGGCTGGGAACGCTCAAGGGCCGTCATCTAGAAATCAGGTTGTGTATATCTGAGTTACAGCAGTGCTTAAAGACATTGATGGACGTCACCATGGCTCTATGCACTGTCATACAAGTCATTGTAAGAGAGATTCTCTGCCCCAAAAAACACGTCAACTCACTAGGCTGAAAAATGTTGAGAGGACTATGGCTCAGAGTGGGGAAAATGACTGCCTAGGTCACATTTCATGATTACATTTCTTCTGAACTCCTGCTAAGCATGCTGTCCCCTACACTGACCCGTCTTTACTTGTTCTTAGACTCATCACTCATTCACATTTTCCTGTTCTTTCATGCGAGGCAGTCTAGAAAAAAGACATCTAAAAAGATTTCCTCGACTAAGAAAAGCGTGAATAAACATAATTTTTGGAGAATACTAGGTCTAGTATGCTTGTGAAATTCCTGAGATTGAATTCATTTTAATATGCTCTTGGGGTTCCATTTAATATGTGTTTAAGTTTCTAAAGTTGCAAACAGCTGATTAGTAAAATTTTCAAAGGCTTTAAACTTGCTTAGGTGCTTCCTCAATAAATTTGCAGATCCTTAGAGCTCATTATTCAGTAGTCAGGACTTGAAGGACGTCTCTGCCTTCTGTCCTTATTTCTGTAGGTGTAAGTATTGCATCTGGGAGATGGGGAAGCTGATGGTAACTGTAACTGGATCCCAGTTTTAAATCTGACCCTTGATAGTGCTGGTATATGATGTTCTCAGAAAAATTCTTTAAGAGCTTGTGGCTTTTGTATTCTGTCCTGTTGCAAAGAGGGGATTCTGGTCTCGTGATTTGAGAATATCCCTTCTTCATCTAAGTTTGTATAAAAGAGAGGTTACTTGAGTGTCAAAATATACTTACACTGATTCATAGCATTATACAGCTTGCACTTAATTGTAACCTTACTTTTGCATGTCAATGGAAACATGATTGTAAACAGATTTTAGTGGGAGGGATGCACCTTAGTGTTTGGATCTGTTTCTTGCCCTTTAAATGAATAACTTAAAGCAGAGGTGGATGGCAGAGCTAATGCAAAAAAAATGCACTAATTTATCCTTGAAAATCCAACATGCATGCTGAGATTACTCTGAAATGTTTGTCCATGATTCAGAGCTGAAATTAGTCCTGTTGTGATGATAGCTCAGTGGTAAAGAGCTCTTAAGTTTCAGGCAGAACAAAAGTTTGCTAGATTTTTTTCACACAATATTCTGTTTGATTAATTTGCATTGAGCGCTCCTTTTAGGACCCAACTCCATTTTATAACCTGATTTTGAAGCCCATTAGCCTCAGTATGCTTGGGAAGAGATTGCCAGAGTAAATATGCAAGAAATACTCCATGCCACACACTGAGTGCAATGAGGTTTTGTGTGACAGCTAGGAACGGGTCTGTTGCTTTAAGGAAGCTGCATCTCGCATTAGAAGCGGTTTGTGTTTTGCAGGGCTCTGTTTATGTAATAAAAAGATGACTATTAACCCAAAGGAGTAAAACCTTGCAAATGATAAAATGATTGCTGGGAGATAATGGTCTGAAATTTGTACAATACACTACTTATCTTGTTCCTGTATTCACTTCCTTCTACCTTGAACTGTTCCGCAGAGATGCCTTGATTTCAAATCCTGGTGCCAGGACTACAACTCTAGGATCCTGCAGGCTGTCTCTAATACAACACATTACACCTTGCTGTAGAGCTGCTATTCTAGTTCATCTGCCTGCCAGGGCAGCGTCCCTTCATCAAGGGTCTTTTTCTTGGCTGCCTGCAGCAATAGCTCGAGATCTCCTGCCGTCTGGCTGACACTTCCCACAATGTAACCTGGCAGTGATTTTTATGTTGGTTTATTATGTAATGCTGTAAATACATATGGCTGTGTGTGTCTTCTGCATAACTGCAGCTGTAGCAGTGAGAATGGTGGTTTGCAGGGCTGAGGAGACTTTGAACTCTGCTGCTAACTTGCGCTGTGAGCTAAGGTGTAGGATGCTTGCTCTCTTTGAATGTAAATTTTCTGTAAGGCCTTATTTCAAAACTCTTCAAGTGATTTTTTTTTTGAAGTCCTAAGTACATTTTGAATATGTTCATAGTACGCATAGAAATTTTGCATGTGTCCTGCAGTACCAGATATTTGTGTACCTTAATCCAGCTGTAAAGATGGGCGTGTTTCGGCCCAGCTAGCGTAGTAGATGTACTCTTGTCAATGCTATCAGTCATGTTCATAGCAGAGGCACTCTCCAAAGCTGTCAGAGAGTATGGGTCACTGAATGTTTTACTGCAAGACACGTATGAAAGCCAGAATGGTTTTATTGCCATTTATTAAACTGTCTGTATAGCTCTGTTGCTTTTCTGTTGTGCTGTTGTTGTTCTGTTATATCCCAGAACACCGGGGCAACATGTGGTGCTCATTAAGTATTTCTCAATAGGTAAACAACAATCCCAGACTGTGGAGCTCAGTGGTAACAAACAGAGGTTGCCAAATCACTAGTGTCTGACAAAGCCAAGCTGCTTGCAGGGTGGGGGCCAGTTCACCTATCGTAGTCCTCTGTATAGCTGGTCCTGGAGACTTTGGAGATGAGGCATATTTTGAAATGTTGCATTTGTTTCCTCATCTCCTGGTGTCTAGCTTGGGAGAGTTGTCAGATGTTAGCAGCAACAGGGAAATCACAGGAAACGGAGGTCCGTTTGTACCTAGTTATGCAACCATGGGATAAGTGCATGTTTTTAAAAAGATAACTGTGTCCAATCCTGCAAGGGCCCTCGGTTGTCCTTTGTTTTAATGTGAATCATACAGCTGTATTGTGGTGCTGAGAATAATTCAAGCTACAGATACAGATCTCTGGTTGTGACTCTGATCTTGGGCAAATGAAAAACTTCAACCTCTTTAAATTTTGTATTGTATGCTTTTTCTTTTAATAGAAAACAGAGACTGAAATGATAGCCATACAGTACTTGAATTTTTAGTCTCACTTCAACTTATTTTCCCTGCCTTTCATATTTTGAATGCCAGTTAAGAAAAGGAGGCTGGAAGGAAGGCAGATTTATCATCATGTGTTTTGCATTTAAAATCAACTAAATTTTTAAACAGAGCTGTGACTAGGTGGTTGTTTCTGGTCACTGTGAGCTTGACTTGCAAAAAATATTTTGACACTAAAAGATGCAGTTAGGTACTAATTTAAAGAAAAGACAGGTCCTGTGACATTTAGACTTTTAGAACAAGTAGATTTCTGACTTTTCCATTTTGTCTGTGGCTGTAGAGCAGGAAAGAGAAACAACATGTCTTGATTTTTCAGCTCTCTGTTTTTCAAGTGAGGTATTGACATTTGAGGAAAATGCAAATAGGAGCATTCACTCTTTGGTACTTACTGAAAGCACTACTTGACACTGTGCTATATTTATAAGGCTTGAGTTAACCTCAAAAGTCAAAGCTCTGCTATGCCCACAACTTTAAAAAGAACCTTCTAACATTGAAATCTGGGATGGGCATTGTTCTCTGTCATACTCGAATGCTTATTTGAATGTAGAATATAGAAGAATTAGACTGTAACATAATTCCTGTTAAAAAATCCTCTTAAATTAAAACTAGGTTTGCATTCTAAAAAGAAGAATTCAGCAAAGATACTTCATGTTGCTTTAAGGAAATCAACTAACTGTATTTTGCTCATCTTACAGTGAAGACCTTGTTTGTTTGTGTTTCCATCCAAGCTGGGAGGGGAAGGAATAACAAATGCCTCTGTTATGGCTGCACTCCAACAAGATATACAAAATCAACATTAAAAGCCACTGCATCAGTGCCTGTCACTGGCATGCTGTTCTGCTGTTGTATGGCCATACAGGGAAGATGAATTAGCTAAGTGAGGAAATGGGTTTCTAGGATATTTTTCTGCCATCAGCAGAAAGTGAGATGAGGCACTCAACTAATTTTGCTGTATTTAAAGTTTTGAGGTACCTAGAGCTTAAAATACTAAACACCCAAATAAGCTTGGGAGAAGCTGATTTGTATTTTTCAGGCTCCATTAAGGTGTGTAGGGACAAATCAAAGCTGCACTGAGTAAAAGGTCCTCAGCAGGGACAAATACTTCATTGTAATACAGTTAGAACGCTTCACACACAATGGCTGTAGCAGGATGTGATCTGCAAAGGTAGTATCTTGTACTGCTCCAGTTCTGTAGATCTCATAAAATTTTTTTTGCTTGGATCACAAAATTTTGTCCTTAATGTAGTTTGGGATTTTCTGTAATTCTGAGATCTCCCAGTTGTTGGACTTGGTTACAGAAAAGTCTGCATCAGAAGGATTTTGTTTGCTTCTTTGCATAACTGGTGTCTGCTTAGTAAAAAGTATTTCTCCTTTTTATCCCTGCATGTTAACTGGAGATTTTGAACCTGCCTTTTGGTGTTAACAATGCATGACAATAAAAGGGACAATCGAGAGAGGTTTTGGGAAAAGAACCTCTTGTACAGAAAGCAGCAGAATTTATTTTTAAGACTTACTATCCAGATTTGTGTTAGAAAGGATATTTCATTTGCCAGCTGCATAAAATTGTACCAGATGAATTCAATTTGCTGTTTTCAATTATCAGTCTTTGATACAGCATGTTAAAATCTAAGCTTTTGACCCTCTTCTTCGGAAATATTCCTTCGTTGTGGAAGTGGTGTTAGGCAGAGCTGCAGAAAGACTGACGTTCTGCTTCAGTCAGACACAGCTAGCACAGAGAAAGCAGCAAGATACAGATCTACCTTCAAGGTGTTTCATGCCCTCAGCTCATCTTACAGTAAACAGTTGTTCTTTGCATGGGATGGATTTGATTATGTTAACAGTATGGGATTTTCTCTTAGGAGTAAGCCACTTACCATTTTCAGCTTAAAGGGTGAGATGCAGAAATCATCTGGAGTAGCCAGCCTGGAGGAGTGGGCTCCTTCTAGAAGGGCTGCTTGGGCACTGCATTGGCCATGGCTGTGCTGTACTTGCTCTGGAGTTGTTAATGTTTTGGATTTAATTTATAAATTACTCCTTCTGGGAGCACTTGTGACCCCTACAAAGCACTACATCAGCCATGTACATTAGCTCAAACTCTGGGGTAAATCTGGCATTTATTCATTTTTCCAATGGTTTTCAAGTTCCTGTCATTTGAATTGCAAGCGGCTTAGGAGCTCTGAACTGCCACATGTAGAAGGGCCAGTCCCTGTCCCAGGACAACATACAGTTTAGGCAGAGAAGAGATGAGGTATAACTTATCCACAAAATATGTATAAAATGCAAAGAAGGGAACTAAGGTATCAGTACTGTGATTTGCAGAGGGGCTGGGTTGGTGGGTTACTTGGCTTTGCAGCACCAGAGGGAGTTAAACAATGAAGAGATGCACAGGGAGTATAATTTCCACGTATGGGTACAGATTTCAGTCTTCTTTCTGGCAGCTCATGTGTAGGAACCTGGAAGGCACATAGGGATCTCTCTACTGCATACGATAACAAAAGTATTAATGGATGTGAAGAACACAAAAGTTGAAAAGTTGAACCTAGGCTGTTTATCTAATTCAGAGCCTTCTAAGGGCTTCATTATTTTCTGGATTAATTGAAGACGTGTTTTTTCCCATTTCACTTCACTTTTTTTTTTTTTTGCATGGTATTTTAAGGCTAAGGTGGAACAAAATTTTTGTGCTATTCTCTTTATACATACCAAAAAATCCCATTTTCTTTCAGTTCAATTGTAAGGTTTAGTGTAGGAAAATTCAGTAATATTTCAATATTATAATCATCAATTGGTATGTTTAATATTACAGTTGCAAAGGGAAATTTTGTAGCTGAATTAATGACCAATGACACTATAAATGCTAAATGAGTCCATTAAGGTCATGCTGTTATCATAAATGTCAGGAATTAAACATGATTAGTTTGCTGTTGTGTCTAATAGTTATTGATGCTGTTTAAAAGGGTTGTTGGTAGGGCTGGCAAGTGCAAAGCATAACCCACTTCTGAGATTTTTGTTAATCTGCTAAAAAATGTTTGGCAAATTCTTGGAGACAGAGCTTAAATGTACGTGTTTGTTTTTTTTTTTTTGTAATCTCAAGTAGTGTCAATGGCGAAACAGTCTAGCACTAGCTTTGAATCTGAAGTAATGCTTTGACTCAGTTCTGATAGTAAGTGTGTTGTCTTCTCTGAGTACTCATAATCTAATGCTTGCATGCTTGGATTATAACCTTTATGTATTAGGGATTGTGATAATTTTTTCTTGATTATATAAGATGTAAGTGTGTTAACCCATCCATAAAAGCCTTATTTGAAGTTTCATGTAGGTTCTGTCTAGGAAACTTGAAAATGTGCTTGGGTTTTAGCTCCAGGAACTGCTTTTTGTAATGAACTTATATTGCTTTTGCGATATACATCTAGAATACTGCAAAAAGGGATAATCTTGAATTCTTCTTGCCCGTGGCTGTCTTTTGCTTGCTGTTTTTTCTTATGCCAGACCTTCTCCTCCCACCCCTAGAGGTACCAGCTTCACAGCTGATTCTGAATGCATGAAAAAGGAGACAGGTACAGAGGCGGTAGGTGGAGGTGAGTGTAAGCAAGATTGACTTTTTAGCAGCATTGTGCACATTGATTAAAGTGACTATGGAAGTCCCTCAGGCCCAGGCTCTCCTGGCTTGTATCTGTATGCTCTTAGCTGTACCTAGGTACCACTGAGCTAGTTGAAGTATGTGGTTCAGACTAGTTGTATTGATGATCGAGTTTGTACCAGCAGAGTAGTATTGCAAACCAGCATTGGAGACAGTGTAAGTAATCAAAGTGGATGGTCTACTCTGAAGCTGAACCTTGTGCTAATGTGGCTATCATAGAATCATAGAATAACCAGGTTGGAAGACACCAACCGGATCATCAAGTCCAACCATTCCTATCAAACACTAAACCATGCCCCTTAGCACCTCGTCCACCCGTGCCTTAAACACCTCCAGGGAAGGTGCCTCAACCACCTCCCTGGGCAGCCTGTTCCAGTTCCCAATGACCCTTTCTGTGAAGAATTTTTTCCTAATGTCCAGCCTAAACCTCCCCTGGCGGAGCTTGAGGCCATTCCCTCTTGTCCTGTCCCCTGTCACTTGGGAGAAGAGGCCATCACCCTCCTCTCTACAACCTCCTTTCAGGTAGTTATAGACAGCAATGAGGTCTCCCCTCAGCCTCCTCTTCTCCAGGCTAAACAACCCCAGCTCTCTCAGCCGCTCCTCGTAAGACCTGCTCTCCAGCCCCTTCACCAGCTTTGTTGCTCTTCTCTGGACTCGTTCCAGAGCCTCAACATCCTTCTTGTGGTGAGGGGCCCAGAACTGAACACAGGATTCAATATATCCTTGTTTTCAGATCCTCATAATATGTCCCACAGGTGAAAAAGTGTGCAGTAAAGACTAAGACATACAGAGATCATAACTTGTGGCTCAGGCATGTATAAAGTGACCCCTGCATGTTAAAGGTGGACTGATATAGTGCCTTGTGAAGTGAAGTCATGTTCTTTCTTGCTACTGATCTTCTGTGTAGTACCTGTAATAAAGAAGACATGATAATAATATGTGCGTACAAATATACACTTGAATGGGCACGCTGTCAGTTCATATTTCCACACTTGTGCCTGTTTTCTTCACTGCAATATGAAATAAATGAAGCATTGTAGACTTGTGTTAAAGCTGGCCTCATGGGAGCATAAGACACATACAGAACAGAGATGTCCTGTTATCCAGTGAATGTCTTTAATTGCTGAACTTCCAGACTTTGCTTCTACTGAGGTGAAAGTTTGTTCAGTTGAGAACCTCTCTGGTACTCCTAGCAGGGCTGGCTCTGCATGGAAGAAGGTGCTGACAGCCAGCGTAACAGGCTTGGAAAACGTGCTGTGATGTGCCTAAAAGTGGGAGCAAAGCTGACAGCTCCATGGATCTTGTCACAGAATCAGCCTGGCTTCCTTATGGGCTAGTTCAAAGTCCCCTTTAGCTTTCATAGGCATTAGAGGATAGATGTTACTCTTGACGTGTGCTCCTGTAATCTACCTATATTCAACAGAAAAATGTCACTTGGTGACTATGCTGTCTAATGTGTGCTGGATGCTCTCTGCAGGGCTCGTAGATGTATCTATGATAAAAGGGGAGTCAGAGGAACCACCCACACAAGTGAACCGTTTTCACTATATAAAGGCTATTAAACTGCTTGAAAAGACCAGTTGTATCTCCAGGGGGTGAAAAGCCAATTTTGACCTTACAGGAACTTTACTTGCTGATCTTACGAAGAAAGAGTTCGCAGAGGAGAGAGAGAAATCTATAGTGGAATTACTTTCTGCTTTACAAAATGTTCCCACCAGCAATATCCATAGAAGTTGCGTGCTCCTTAAAAAGAAAATGAGAAGCAGATGTTAAAGCATGTTTTCTTCTCTTCCCCAATGGCCACTCCTTTTCTGGAATACAGCTTTTTTAATCTACATGGGTTAGTATTCTCTTGCCTGGCAATGTGACTGTCCCACAGTATGTGAAGGTGATAACATCTGTTATTGAGGGGGAGTGTAAATACTTCATTGAATAGATTATAACATTTACTATCTCTGTTTGAGTAATATAAATGTACTACTCGAACTTTCTCTTGTAGGAGTAGAAACTGTACCAGCATCAGACATGCTTACCTTGGGATAATAACTCCAGTAGCTATGAGCTAGAAAGCTTTTTTAGTAAAACGTTAGTTTTTGGTAGTTGGACTTACTCCATTAGTGCAAAATGACTACCCTGATCAAACATTGCTTATTTCTTATCTGAAGGGAAGTGCTGCAGTTTATTTGCTCTTCCTAAGCCTAGTATCTTTATTTAAACATATTGATGCTTTTCTGAAAGATCTATTTCTTGCACTCATTGCAACCTTTTTGTTTCACTCCTGTGACTCTCCTTGTTGAAGAGAAGACACTTTTTTGTGGGCACTGATCTATAGGTTTCTCCACGACCACCCCCCTAGAAAAGGACATCTCCAGTGCTAGGTGTGTTTAAAGGTGAAGAGTTTTGAAAAGCTACACATAACAGCTGTTGTAATTTACTCTAATATCCTGCTGTTTAGGATAATGGAATGTGTCAGTTCCTTGGATATACTGAGCCAGATCAGTAGTCAGTATGCACTGGCCTTGCGTCATGGAACTGGGGGGAGTTTCATGCATTTCACCCCACTGAGTATCTGTGTCCTAGTGAGCAGGACAGGGCTGTGAAGGGCTGCGGGGAAGCTTGAGATCCCTAGTAGCTTTGTTAAGGTGCTGGATTGGCACAGATGAAATCTTCAGGGCAATCTGTGCTCCCTTTGCTGGGAAGGAGGATGACTTCAAGATTGAGTGTCTTCCTCCTCTTTTTACACGCCCTTCCTTCTCAGCTCCCTTAGTGGTTTGATTTCCTTTCAGGTGGACTGATGAAGGGAGGACACAGCTGTGTGTATGTTTGTGTAGTGAAGAAATATCAATTCTTTCTGTTAGGAACTGTCATGTAATTGTAGGCATCTTAGTCATATTTGCAGAGAAGTGGAATTAAGTGGGAACAGGTAATAGTTGATGTGTGTCACCTACATTGAGAGATTAAGGTATAGAAAAGGGATAGTGGAACTTGTGGCTGGATTTGTGTTGACTGGTGATGAAATTATGTACCTAGATTAGTGTTGGGAGTATTATGGTTTTGTCATATTGTGGGAATTGTGGACGACACATAAAACCGCCTTGTATGTGTAAGATCAGGTGTCATCTCTTAAGCCTCACTCATACTCTGTAGAACATGAGCAATTTTTATCAGTTTATACTTCACAGCCTACCCATAATGAGGAATTACTTTCTTCCAACTAGTTTCAGGCTTTGCTTGTCTTCCTGTGGCAGACTTTCAGCTCTGGTTCCCATCCAGCTGTGAGGTATCGACCCATCTCCCATGGACTGCCTGAAGTTAAAGCAGACCAGAAGTGAGAAGATGTTATCTTCATAGCAGGAGTTTACTTACATCGTAAGTGATACAAAGTTTTGATACAGCCATAACATATTTTTTAGGTATAGTCTCACTGTAGGTATCCACAGCAGCATTTCTCTTAGTTGAAAATTAAGTTTGTGCTTTGGTTGGCTGTCTGCCCAGGGCAGGGACCAGCTAAGTCACTGGTTTCGGACAACCGTAGTGCATCAGTGTTGCTTACAGTGCTCTATGAGCAGCCATTTCCATAAGTGCCTGCTTGCTTGCTTCTGGCTAAGAGGCATTTTGTTTTCATTAGAGTAGTGCATGCTAGTTGTAATGGATGGGCATCAGCCAAGCATTGTGTTTACAAGGAAGTGCAACCACTAGCTGTGCAAAGTGAATAACAATGTGCATGTTAAGTATAAACTAGAGTGTGGTTTTAGATTATACTAGGCTGCAGATGAGACAGAAGATCAAAGGCAGATGGCAGAAACTGGTGGAGTGAGGTAAAGAAAGACATTGCAGTTGTTATTGACTTGTTGGAATACCAATGGGCTGTGAACATGTCTTATCCCTGCAAGTTTAATCTCCACCTGTAGCATTAATTTTCTTGACCAACTCTTGTTTGTTTGTAGCAAGACACAAGACAGAAGGACAATCTAAGTGAAATGCTTTCAACCTACCTGGGGATGGATGCTTTTTGTCTTCTATAAATTTCTGAAGCTCCAAGATGATCTCTCTATCTTGTCATAGGCTTGTATGGAACTTTGCATTTATTTCTGTATATATTATGTATTTTTTTTTCCTGTTTTTCCCCATTTTTAAGTATAAGCTACTAATTATTTGTAAGCTGTAGTGCCCAGTCTGCCACAAACAAACCCAGAAATGTCCTGAGCTAGACAGAGGTATTGTGAGAGATTATTTATGTTATCAAAGGAGAGACTTTGGTCTCAAGATGGACCAATTAGTTGGAATGTTCTTTCTATTGTGTGTGAGAACTGAGGGACAGAGAAGTAAAGGCTTGAGTCCCATTGATAACTGCTTTGCCTGTATAACAGGGATTTGGAGAGGAGGGTAAGAACTGTATCTGCTGTCAAGCTACTTTAACTTATAGGGTGTGATGTGGCATTACTATAACTGACTTAGCACAAAACTTTTGAAAACCTCCAAATAATTTAAAGATGTCGCTTCTGAGGCAAATTAGAGACTTGTGAGTGAGGGTAAAATATTCCAAAATATTTTGGTATGGTTTAAGCCAGCCTTTATTTCTACAGCAAGACTTAAAGCAAACACGGAAAGCAAGTTTGATTCTTCATGAGATGCATTTGGTTTTCATGGGGCCTAGTGGTGCCAACGATCTTGTTAAAGGAATTTCTTAAATCCTTCTCTAGACCAAAGCTGTTAGAGGTAACAACAACGTGTGTAGCTGTTTAGTATCTTTGATGTAGATGTCTAGTGTCTAGTACTGGTTTAGATGCTTTCTACATTTTGCAAATAAATGTAGATTGAAAATTGTTACTGAACCTGCCTGAAAGGTGATGATTTGAGTCCTGTGTAGAGCACAAATAAATTTTCAGTATACACTGCACAGTTGTCCTGTAATGCACCTCTTACATTGTCACTTAGACAATGCTTGGGAGTGTCACCCAAGGCATCTGAATTTTTGCAGGAGTTGAGAAGGACGAGGCAGCTGGTTGTGAAGTACCATGTGCATGCTCCATGACAAGAAGAGGATAAGCATGTGTCTAAAGCTGGAAGCAAACAGAATCTGAGTGCTCACCCTAGACAGAAGGGGACATGGGGCTACAAGTCCATGGGGAAACAGTTAAGACTGTCAGAAAGTTGCTTAGAGTAATGCTTGTGAAAGTGGAGAACTCTTTGGACAAGGTGAATGCTGCTGTCCTGGCCCAGATGGATGAGAGTTGTGCTTAACTTCACCCAACGACTAGGTCGCATCCATTGCTGGCGCTGTTGCCAAACACCAGTGCTCTTAACTTACTGTACAGCAGCTCTTTGTTTACCAGAAAGTGCCTGCCACAGCTGCAGCGATTCTGATGCAGCAAAAGTGTGTGACTTTTTAATAGTTGGCTGACATGCTTACAGTTGATGCTATATTGCTGTGCCAGCACCAGGGCCCGTGGCCATATGGAGGGTCAGAGCAGAGGGAATTACTAGGTTTACCAAGATCATAGGGTCATAGAATCACCAGGTTGGAAGAGACCCACCGGATCATCGAGTCCAACCATTCCTATCAAACACTAAACCATGCCCCTCAGCACCTTGTCCACCCATGCCTTAAACCCCTCCAGGGAAGGTGACTCATGACCCCTTCTGTGAAAAATTTTTTTCTAATGTTCAGCTGGAACTGGTGGAAAACTTAGTTGATTTGTGTGTTTTGTGTGGTTGGTTGGCTTAGAAGACTGAAAGATCTAGACTTTACTTAAAATTGAGAATGTGTTGTTTTAACTCTGAAGTTACCATGAAGGGCAAAGATAGGGTAGGTGTATCTTGTCCCTGGAAGGACTGTGGTTAAAACTGTGTGATGTAGTTTACTGTGTTGGAGATTTTCTGGGAGCAAAATGTGTGTCTCTGTGTAAATAAAACTAAGCAATAAAACTAAGATAATTGTCATTTTAAGTCACTAGCTTAAAGGGAAAAGCTGAAAAGCTTTCAAAGGGAAAAAAAAGTCAGTACTTTGCATAAATTACAGCACTGGAAAGCTTACAGTTGCTGTGTCTGTTAAGTGCTTCACTTGATTGATTGGTGTAGGAAATTAAATGACATATAAACTGTTATTGTTACCACCAGAATTTCCTTTGCCTGCACTGGCCAATTTTCCTGTCTGCCTTACTCCTCCACAGGTGCTTCTCAGTGTTTGCTCAGGGCATGCTTGTGGGATGGCATTTGCCTAGCTGTTGCTCCTTTTGGAGCTGGATGCTCACTGAGTGTATGAGGGCACTTGGTTGATCTCCCGGCTTGTTGTGGATGATCTTGGGGCAGCTTGAAGTCACTGTGACTCAATGTCATGCCACAATATTAGGTTGGCCTCTAAAAGAATGTGGTGTGACCATGGACCTACCTAGTTAAACATCAGTTAGCTCTGGTGGTGCTGCTCAGGGAGAGCTTGGAGAGTGGGGAGGATCCTCATAGTGTCTCAGGTCCATACCCATCACAGCATGGGAAGGATTGTCCTTCTTGTGCTTAGAAGGATGATAGAGGAAGAAAAGTATGTAATATTGTGATAATATAAGAGATATATTGGCTCTTTGGGAATTGGAGCAACTCCTCTAGAAAATACCTATGATCTCTCCTCAAAGGCTTACAGATAAAGATAGTTGGCTATGTCCACTGAGAATATATTTTGGGAGCTAAGTACCTGTCATATTTTAAAAATACCATGTGTTTCTGGGAGCCCTGGGGTAGTTTCAAGAAGCACTGGGCAAATATTAGAATTAATGCATTTAAACAGTGCTGTGTCTATATCTCTGTGTGTGTACAGTTGTATATATGAATTTAAATGTATTCTTTGAAGAGAAACCTCTGAAGGTGAATTTGAAATAATGATAAATCAGATTAAGATTTAAACTTTCCCTAACCGTTTAATAGCACTTAAATTAAAAGGTATTTACCAGTGCAGGTTTGGCTAGGTCTTTAAAGGAAAATGAAAGTGCTCAAACCAAAGGAAATCGATGGCTTAATTGTCTGGAAAAAAGAGTTCACTGCAGTGTCAGGATAACCTTTGAGAGCTATAGTGTGTTCTGCAGGTGTAGGGAGAATATTTGTCATTTAAGTTTTTCAGCAATATTGGTTCCGTGACAGGTAACATGTGAAGTTGTGAGACTGACTGGGAGTTGCAAATGCTAGGTAGCTTGCAACTGAAAGGATGAATTGTGTTGCTGTTTATTTCTAGAGTGCCCAGGGTACATGGGAACTTAAAGCCTTGTCTCTCTGCTCTATATTTGGGAATACAAGTGACAAAAGTGCAAAGTTTCTCTGCAGGAGAAGAGGGAACTTTCCCATGGGTCAGCCTGAGACTTGGAACAGGCAGAGGAGGGTCATAGATTTTGTGGCTTTCAGTGCTAAGCTGAGCACAGATGCCTTTACAAGCAGGAACACAGGATGCAAGTATTTAACAAAACCTTGTCAAGTGAATATTCCAGTCCATGTAATTCTCTCTAGAATGCTGCTAAAAGATTTAACAACACATGGCAGATGGTTATGTTGCTTACTACAGTACTAGAAAGTGTATAGTATTACAGTAAAAAAAAATATATAATAAATACAATAAATATATATAATATATATTATATATAGAATCATAGAATCACCAGGTTGGAAGAGACCCATTGGATCATCGAGTCCAACCATTCCTAGCAAACACTAAACCATGCCCCTTAGCACCTCGTCCACCCGTGCCTTAAACACCTCCAGGGAAGGTGCCTCAACCACCTCCCTGGGTAGCCTGTTCCAGTGCCCAATGACCCTTTCTGTGAAAAACTTTTTCCTAATGTCCAGCCTAAATCTCTCCGGCGGAGCTTGAGGCCATTCCCTCTCGTCCTGTCCCCTGACACTTGGGAGAAGAGGCCATCACCCTCCTCTCTACAACCTCCTTTCAGGTAGTTATAGAGCGCAATGAGGTCTCCCCTCAGCCTCCTCTTCTCCAGGCTAAACAGCCCCAGCTCTCTCAGCCGCTCCTCGTAAGACCTGCTCTCCAGCCCCCTCACCAGCTTCGTTGCTCTTCTCTGGACTTGTTCCAGAGCCTCAACATCCTTCTTGTGGTGAGGGGCCCAGAACTAAATATATATAATACATATATATAATTTAATGACTAGAAAGGGGTCAGATATCTGACAATCTGCCAGCCAAGTAGCTGTGCTTAGGGTTGGTTGCTCCTGAATAAACAGGAACACTTGTCTAGTTACTTGTTTTTATAACTATAATTTGGTATAGCAAAGGTGAAATAATATTCCCTGGAGCCTTGATCTTGGACAGAAGATAGATTTCTTTAGTTGTAAGCTGTACATGGATCTCAAGCACACAAGATCACAGTTCACCAATAATATTTGCAGATCTATATCATTTCTTGGAAAAGGGGATGTAGCTTTGAGCCTGAGCTTTGTTGGAGTTAGTGTTTACTCAAGAGCTTTTTGAGGTGTTGGGCAGAGTCAATAAAGATGGTGCTTTTCTGAATAGGTTTGCAGTAGAGCTCGCATGGAGGATGCAGAGTGCAAGTGGATGTTTAGGGTGGAGTGCCTGAGTGGTGGTTTGCTATTTGCACAGACTTTTTAATGGAAATTACCTGTTCTCATCAGTTTAAGAGCTGATATGCAAGTATGCTGCAGTACCATATTCTGGTATAAAGAATAACTTCAAGTAGTAAAATCAATACAGTAGTCTTTGGAGACAAGGTCAAAGCATATGTTGCAGGAGTATGGTTGTTAGAGTTAATACTGATGTAAGGAGGATAAGAAGAGCATAAAGTTCAGAAAATCTGAAAATAGGAGTGGGAAGGGAGTATCTATTTATATATTCCCATATCTGTATATATAAAAACATATTAAATATATAACTATATATAAACACATGGGGGAATCTAAGAGGGTAATTGAAGTATTGAAGCTTGCACAGGTATCAGCTGGAGATTGCTTATCTGATAGATTTGCTGGAATTTGAATACGTGGTGATGGATATGGGCATGGCAGGAGAGCTTGCAGTAAGAAGTAGGAATTAAAGGAAGAGATTTCAAATGAACAAAATGATTCAAAGTTGTCAAGTGCATTTCTGTTTGAGGGGAGAGCATGTGAGGAAGAAATGCAATGTTACCAAAATAAAATAAAATAAAAGTGGGTGGGAAACTTGTGGGTGATGGTGGAGAGATGAAACTTGCTAATGTTTCTTTTTGGTATTTTTCTCTTAAAGACAAGAACAAGCAGTGTTCATATCTGCTTTAAAATTTAATTTCCATAGACTTCTGTATTTAGTAGGACTTCAAGGAATAGCCTTTTTTGTTGTTGTTACAGGTACTGGCTACTAATGCAAGAGAAGAGCCACTCAGTAATTTCCTGGTAGAGCTGCAGTAGTTGAAAGCAGAGCAGAGACTGAAAAAATACTGCTTGTCACTGGTGGAGCTTGCTGTGCCTAATCTATGTGACACAAAGCATTTCTGTATGGTCTTTTCAAGACAGGGAAATTGAGTTGCTCCACACATGTATGTCTTGTGTGCTGTCGTGACAGAAATCAGGACAATTCCCTTCTACCTGTTGTCCCTGGTAATATTTAGCCTTGGTTATCTGTGTGAGTGCTGGCAAAGAGAGACCACTTCGTAATGCCTTATGGGAAGACTCATAAAGCAAAGCCTTTCCTCCTGTTTAGGTTCACCATTCAATGCCATTGATGATGTCTCTGTTGATAATGATTCTGTTTCTTGGGATTGCTTCCCAAATGTATGCAGGTCAGTGCTTATCATGTTATGGGTCTTGCCTCAAAATAGGGAGGGTGAAGATTTTTCTGGTTAAAGGGAAAGAAAAAGAAGTAAATTTTTACTGGGCTTAGAGAAATGAAAACTCAGGTGATATTAGCATCCCATGGTACTAAGTGTCTTCTAACTGCCGAGTTCGCTCTGTGCCTTTAAACAGTCCAATAAGTCTTACCTGTAAGCCTGGCAAGATCATGGAGCAGGTATTCCTGGAAGCTATGCTAAGGCACATGGAAACAGGGGTGACTGGTGACGGCCAGCATGGCTTTGCTAAGGGGAAATTGTTCCTGACAAACCTGATGGCCTTCTACAATGGGGCATAGGTGGATAAGGGAAGAGCAACTGGTATTATCTATGAGGATTTGTGCAAAGCTGTTAATGCTGTCCTCCACAGCATCCTTGTCTCTAAAATGGAGAGACATGAATTTGATAGGTGAATGATTCTTTGGGTAACAAATCGACTGTATGGTTCCATCCAGAGAGTAGTGGTCAATGGCTCAGTGTCTGGATGGAGTTCGGTGACAAGTGGTGCCCTCAGTAGTCCTTGTTTGGACTAGTATTATTTAACATCTTTGTTGGGAACATGGATGGTGAGATTGAGCGCACCCTCAGCAGGTTTGTGTATGACACCAAGCCGAATTGTGTGGATGATACTCTAGAGGGGTGGGATGCCATTCAGAGGGACTTTCACAGTGGTGGGCCTGTGCAAACATCATGAGGATCAGCAAGGCCAAGTACAAGGTCCTGCACCTGGGCTGAGGCAATCCCAAACATATTTACAGGCTGAGGGATGTGAGTTGAGAGCAGCCCTTAAGAGAAGGACTTGAGAGTATTGGTGGGTGAAAAACTGAATGTGAGCTGACAATGTGTGCTTACAGCCCAGGAAGCCAACCCTATACTGGGTTACATCAAAAGAAGTGTGACCAGCAGGGCGAGGGAGGTGATTCTGCCCCTCTACTTGGCTCTTGTGAAACGCCACCTGGCGTGCTGTGTTCAGGAAAGATGGGGATCTGTCAAAGAGAGTCCAGATGATCAGAGGGCAGGAGCACCCTCCCATGCAAGGACAGGCTGAGAAAGTTGGGGTTGTTTAGCCTAGAGAAGAGAAGACTCCAGGAGACCTCATAGGGGCCTTCCAGTACTTAAATGGGGCCCACAGGAAATCTGGGGAGGGGCTTTTTATCAGAAAGTGTAGTGATAGGATGAGGGGTAAAGGTTTTAAGATGGAAGAGGGGAGATTTACATGAGATATTAGGAAGAATTTTTTTTACTTCCCTGGAAGTGTTTAAGGACAGGCTGGATGGGGCTTTGAGCAACCTGATCTAGTGGGATATGTCCCTGCCCATGGCAGGAGAGTTGGAACCAGATGATCTTTAAGGTCCTTTCTGACCCAAACTGTTCTCATTCTGTGAAGTAGCAGCACTCTGTACAGCACTAGGGCAGTGAGAGATGCCCTGCATCTAGAAACCAGATTCCTTGATCGATGTGAAGAGAAATATAAGTTCAAGAAACAGCTATCCTGGATCACAGCGGAAAGTCACTTTGATCTCTATTGCTGACAGCAATGCCTAGGGAAGAAAGCAAGAGTGGGGAGAGCAAGAATGCAAGTACAGTTGTTTCAAAGCAAGAAATTTAGAGATCGGGACTCTTGTCTAGCTGAGGGTATCCACTTTCCTGGAAAGCTGTGTGTCATGGTTTAAGCCCAGCTGTCAGCTATGTACCACACAGCCGCTCACTCGCTTCCCTCCCTGGTGGGATGGCAGAGAGAATTGGAAGGGTAAAAGTGAGAAAACTTGTGGGTTGTTAAATGTTTAATAGGTAAAACAAAAGCCATACATGTAAGTAAAGCAAACCAAGAAATTCATTCGCTACTTTCCATTGGCAGGCACAGGTGTTGAGCCATCCCTAGGAAAGCAGGGCTGCATCATGCATAATGATTACTGGGGAAGACTCAGAATGTTGCCCCCTTCCTTCTTTTTACCCCAGTGTTTTATTGCTAAGCATGATGTTGTATGGTACGGAATATCCCTTTGGCTGCTTGGGGTTGCCTGCCCCAACTGTGTCCCCTCCCAGCCTCCTTGCTGGTGGGTTAGTGCGAGAAGCAGAAGGTGTCTTGACGCTGTGTAAGCACTGCTAAACAATAACTAAAACATCCTGGTATTGCTAGTCAATATTGTTTTCAGCACAAATCCAAAATGCAATCTCATAGTAGCTACTATTAAAAAAAAAAATTATCCCAGCCAAAACCAGCACGCTGAGCTCTCTGTGGCAGGTCTTTAATCAGGCAGTTTGAATTTAGGTGTTAGGACTCAATTCGCTCTCTCTTGCTAAGCTGTAGTTTGCTCCTTTAAGCACATGTGAAGTTAGCCTGAAAAAAATCTGCTAAATGATTGGGAGTTGTCAGAGAATTCTTTTTAGATGGATTCCAGATTGTGTGGTGCACCCAGAGAGCTAGGAAACGTTTGACACAAGTCAGGACAGAAAAATTAAACTCAAGCCTCTGGACGCTGGAGCAGAATATCTGGTGTAGCTGGGTTTGTGGGGAACCTTATAGAACTAATTGGAGTTACGCTGCAGCTGACATTCCTGTTGTTATTAAATTTAATGCTTAGAGGCCCCATTGTGCTTAGCAACTCATGATAAAAAGACATAAACATCTTGTAAAATGTAGTCCCTGGTCAAAAAAGGAGCCAAAATAAAAAAAAAAAAGAAAGAAAACAATCCATGAAAGAAAGTGGGAGCAAGCAGACAAAAGGTTTTGCCTGGGGTAATACAAGAAGTCATTTTTGGAGAGAGAAGCAGAGACCTGGTTTCTCTGCCGCTGGTGCCAGCACCTTTGCTGAAATGGTAGTTGCCTGGGCTCACGTATTGGAAAAGGGCAAGGGAAATCAGTGCAACGGCTATGGTACTCAAAGAAGAGGATTTTGGGTGTCTTCTAGACTTGAAGAGTAGATTTAAATGCAGCTTACTGAGATCACATACTCTCATTACAGTAATCCTGCCACATCTGATGGCAGCTACAACCTCTGTTTCAGGAGGCAGGATTGCAGCCCGAATAGCCACATGTGACCTAGCTTTTGTTAATGTTTTACAGACGTGATGAAGAGAGGGTGGTACAGGGTTATACATGACTACACAGGCTCATTGAAGGCAGTGTTGTGTGCTTGTTTCTGCATCTTCTCTGCTTTATCTCTTGAGCTGGTTGTCAACTATGTTAAAACACGTGTGACTGCAGTGTAAATACAGCTTTAGATATGTATTTCCTCCTGCATTCCTGTAGAAAAGATAAGACAAAATGTGTTCTGTGCATCTGCGCTTGTGTTTACTGCACTGCTCTCTCTAGGGATGCAAATGAATGGTAAGACTGGGTCAAGCCAGTGGGCTGTCTCGCTTGTTCTTTTCACAGTAGCCAACAGCACCTGCAGAATCAGCCATTACCAGTCCACAAAAGTCATGGGGAAGGAAAGAAAGATTTGTTTGCATTGTTATTACTAAGGCTTCTACTTTGTTCTTGCTTCGTGGTTGAATTTGTTTTTCTAGGAAGAATCTTTGCTGTTATGAGTCACTCTAGCTTTAAAGAAGGATTTTGCTTTCAGCTGCCTTTTACCTTAAAAGGTGATGTTGTTTCTGGTATTTGTCAAGTTTAGGAAAAAAAAATATCTAAAAATCATCAGTCAGCTCTACCTTCTCAAGAAACACTTGGTATCTACTTCCTTCGTTCTTTGTTTTAGAAAAACCAAAATAAAGCAATGCTAAGGGAGCGCATTGTTGATTTTCCTTTGAGACCTGCTTGATTTATGTGGCAGTGAAATATCAGACAGAAACACTCCTGCACATAACAAGGATGAAGCCTGCTTTCTGTTGTACTGGATTTCTAGACCATCTGGAAATTAGTGGCATTAAGCACTAGGCAAACCAGGCACAGTTGGTCTGTTGACCAAAGGTCTTTCAAGTGGGTAGATAAGCTGCAGTCTTGGTTGTCTCTGGTCAGTAAGGATGTCATAGTTAATTTATAAGGGTTGTTTTTTTTTTTAACATTAATTAGTTTACAGTGGGGCTAATGGCATTGCACTTAACTAAAATCTATCTGCAGTTCCAAACTTAATGCTAAGGAGCAAAAATGCACTAGCAAAAATCTTGTGGCACAGAACAGTGGTGTAAATGTTAATCCACTATAACAACAAAAGCTGCAATGGAAAAAGAAGGGGTTGGGTTTTTTTGAAAATGTTTGTCTGAAGTACAAACCTTACTGCTGCTTCTATAGGCAGGACTAAACTGTTGGTTGATTATGCATTTGCATATTAACTGTGCAACTGAGTATGGCTACAACCCTACTTTTCCCTGTGCAGCAACACTGTGCAGTTTCACCACTCCTAGGAGGAGGTGCTTTTTGTTTGCATAAACTGCTTCCACCTGCTGAGGATGTTTCATTGGCATTTGTCAGTCTCAGAAACTTGAGTGATTAGAAATATTTATCAATTTTACCCCCCTTTGCCATGACCTTCTGCCTGTATTGGAAACATGAGTTTGTGCTTTTTTCTGCATTTTTTCTGTGCATTGTTTCCTAGGAACAACAAAACTTGTTTCTCAAGATGCTGGTGGACCACAAATTACAGGGTGCTGTTCTGTAGGCACTCTCTACCTGGACTTCCCTCTGCATGCCCGGCGTGACTTATGTCTCTTGCCATTGCACATTTACTCTTGCTTTATAAGTTTGTGTGTGGATTCAGTGAGGAAAAAGTCACCTCTTCTAAACATTTTTTGATTCTGTATTGGAAGTATGCAAGAAGAGAGCTTCTCCAATAAATCAATTTAAATAATAACTAAATAGAAACCTGAGTTTCATTTTAGTAACAAACTTGATTGAAGTTGAAGAGTGTTTAGGGAGGTATAGAAAGGAGGATAGGGGATTGTGAAACAAGGAGCTGTTATCTTGGATTGAGAATTTTGTTCCTGAAGTGACTTGTGATCACTACCTGCCTGTTTTACTCATGAATCTGTTCTTTTGTGTCTTGCAGTGGCAGCGCTGAAGGGCTGGCAGTTATTGCAGTGGGAGATCAAAAGCTACTTAAACTCCATATTGTGTGTCATCTGCAAAACCACTAGTGACAGTGAGTTTCTCCTACACATATTCTATTTTCCCCAGTGAGAATTTGTTAGCTGTAATCTGTGATACTAAACTTCTCTATTTATACTTTCTCAGCTCACTTACTACTGCAAAAAGATTTGATTTACTGATCCCAAGCCAAATGGATACATACTTTCCCTCTCAGCTCCCAAAACCTCACATTGGAAGCTCAGCATTGCAAACTCTTCTTTTCTGGCCACCTGCACACCTTGTGCTGGGGTTTGTGGTGAGGGGAACACAGAAGACTATGAAGACACAGAAGACACGCTTTGAGTGTGTGTTCTGATTATTCATGCAATGGCCAAGATGAGACTTGGACAAAATATTTTTTTCTGAGAACAGCTTCAGAAAGAATATTATGTAAGTAAAAAGAGGAGACAAAATTACTGCTTGAGCAAAGAAGTTTAAACTTCCCTACTTGTTCAGAGTGCCAGAAACAAACACATCATACAAGTGTGGCATCTAGCCATAGGCGGTGGCAGGTGAAAGGAGATGGTGTCTCAATGCTGGAATGTTCCTGAGTCTGTTTCTAGGTAAACTCTTAAAATGAGAGGCTGGAATCTTCCTAGCAGTATAAAGAGGAGCTAGCTAACTCAGAGCTATTTGGATATCAAATGAAAATTCTTGAAAATACTAATTCCCTCAAACTCTCTTTATTTCTACCTAAACAAAATACAGTGAATAAAATGCTTCCCTGCTCCTGCCAGCTGTCTGTCACTGTCCATGGAACTTGACTGTGATTCTTTTTGTCAATAATTCTCTTCTGCCAGTAACTCAGTAAAACACACTCGGGTGGTTTTGATATTTCACGCCCTTTGAAATGGTGGCATTGTTTGCAAAGCCGTCTCTGGTTTTCAGAGTTATTTACCTGCTTTTTGTGCTGGTTGGGAGAGTTGAATATGTCAGTTGTGTATCTCCTATGCAGAATCCAGCTGCAAGAGTAGAAGGGCAGGAGAAAATCTATGCATGTGCAAGTGTTTGCTTTGAGGAAAACTTGAGGACTCAATGGACAAAAAATATTAAGTGCTTAAGGGAGCATAGAACATGTCTACAATTAAATGGTATTGAATGTTGACGTAGTGTAGATTTTGGGTTAAGGGATCGGGCATGATGGAAGTAATCATGATCAGATAACTCATTCTCCTAAGTTCTAATGGCAATAGCAGGAGGAATCAACACTTTAAAAGGAAAAAGCCCCAAAAATCTCTATTGCAAGGTTATAGGAAAGAGAATTGGACACACAATGTGTGTTTCTAGCCTTTGTCAATATTGTGGAGGCATAAATTACTTAAGAAAAATTTGCTTCTGGAGAGTTATTGTGTTTTACCTGGAAGGACAGAGCCAGCTTGCAGCGTGTGTAGGGAATAATGCCTGTCAGAAATTGATCTTTGAGTGAAAGTAATTGTTTTAATCAACAGTAGTTAAAAGTGAGGCTGAGTGAAAGGAAGAAACAACTGCTCTGCTGGAAGACTGCTTCCACTGCTGCAGACATGCCCTGAGATTCATATTTTATGTATTAGGAATATTGATCAAGGCCATGGTTGTACTTTGCATTAGCACTATTCTTTCTGATCATTATGACCAAGATTTCCTTACTCCTTTGAATTCTACTCTTTCTCTGTGACCAGATGGTGGGTCCGGTGGGGAGCTTGGCCTTGTATGAGGTTACTAGCTTAGCCCTTTTGTTCTGATTTAATGTGCAGAAGTGACTGTTTTAAACTCAAAGCTCAAAAGCCGTGGCTTGGCCTCTATAGTCTCTTCTGTGGTCCCCTCTAGTAAACCTGAATGTGAGCGTTGTTTCTGCTGGAGGCAGCATCATGTAGTCAGAGTTTGTCTAGGATATCTCCCCCGACACTCTCTTCCCTTGTTAGTCTCTTAGATCCTTGATCTTGGCTGCAGGCTTTTTGCCGAGAGGTTTAAATGAGACGTATCCTGTGTCAGCTGACAGAGAACACTGCTTAAAGCAGAAGCTTCTTGGTACATGGACAAATATTTGGCTGAATCTACTGGCTGTGGCAGACATGCTGGTTGTTTTGTCAGGAATGCTAACAGAAATAATCTGTGGTGGAGTGTTTTCTCAAATGTAATTGTAAAGGGTTGTCACTGGGAACAGTGACTGTATGCACAATCTGAGATACACTGAGATGAGTGCTGTAAAGGAGCCCTAATCCTTGTGTTTCTGCAAAGAAACAGCCTAGGCTGCTTTTTGAAGCTTTTGGCTTTCAAATCAAAAGCAGGATTGCTTTGACACACTTAAGCCTGCTTTCTGTTTCTCTTGAGTCAATGTCCCTTCCCTTCTGATTCTTTACAGTGTCCTGAGAAAGCTGAATCTGTGGAAGTCACTTCCACTTGCATCTGTTAAAACTAGCTGTCAGCGAAGGATGAGGTTGCAGATTAGTGGTGTCAAAGGCCTTTTCTGTGCTATGATATTTGGCTAGTGCACCCTTGAGTAGGCAGGACTCTGCAGTTGTACTTGCTTGAGCAAGGCTCTCTGGGGAGCAGATCAGCCTTGGTGTGATGCTGGATGCACAGTAGATGCTGCACTGGCAGTACTGCTGATGCAATTCCTTCTCCCCTTGACACACTGCATCCATGATTTTCTGCTCTAACTTGCTTGTTCTTTTGTTTGGCCACCAGACTTCCCAAGTGAGCTGTGCAAGTGCATGCTGGCTGGTACACCACTTGAAAGGAGAATGATCTGGTAGCTGATTTAGAGCTCTGCAAGTCCAGTTTCAGCTCTCTGGTCTGCTTGCAGATTCCCTCTGAGAATTCAGTAACATGACATAATCTCTGTGCTAGTTTCCTTTCTGTTAAAGGACATATGGATGGGAACTGAGGGTAAACGTAGAGCCGGTGAATGCTCCAGTGTAGCGGTTGAAGAAGTAACTGAAGTATTAACCAGGATTTCTTTTGCTAATATTTATGCATAGCCCAAATAGTATTCCTGAAGTCTTTTTAGCAGTCAAATATGAGATGATGAGCAATCAGTATGGATGGAAAATTCAGGGGGAAGGTTCTGTACCCTGCCAGGGATACTGAGGTGTAAGTATGAGATCCCAGCATTCACCGTCCCACTCTGGTCACTGAGTGTGTCTCACCTCTCTGAATGAAAGCGCTTGCTTGGACCTGAAGAAGCAGCAAACAGCTTGGGTTCACATTCCTCACCTGGTGTTCCAGTGGCAGGTGCTGCTTTGTTCCTTATGTGGCTTTGCCTTATGTAGTCACATCTGCTGAACTTGGCTGTTATATATTGGCTTTCAGCATTTACTTCAGGGTCACGGCAAAGTCTTATGCCTGGCTTCCCAAATGTCACCGGGCAAAGTTCTTTTCAGAACCTGGCTATTTTGTGGCTGTGCAGCCTTACCTCAAAATAGTTGCTGTCCCCAGTGAGTCAATAAGATCTTGATAGGATTGACAGGTATAAAACATTCCCTCTGAACTCTGAGATGAAAGTGAGGCAGTTCCTTTCTCCTTCCAGAAGGCTCGTCTGCCATAAGAAGAGGAAGATTGTTTTCTTTTTTTAAGTCTAGCTCATATCAGGTATCCTAGCAGTGCCTATAGCACTCCACGGCAGCATACTGTGATGCCTCATGCTGTGGGAAACTGGGAATATGGCAAAGAAAGGTAGCTGTGCCAAGAGGCTTCTGTCTGCCTTGATAGGATAGTGCATGTGACTCTTACAGAATTACCTGAATCTCACTGGTGATACAGTGGAAAAGGAATAGGGTTAAATCAAGTTAGGGTTCAAATATTCAGATTGCAAGGATGCTCCCTGAGGTCTGATCTGCCTGCTTGCAAATGGCATAGCATAGGGAACAGAATAGATGAGAGAAGTCTTTTTTTGGCTCTGCACTGCAAATATGTAAGCCAACCTTGCTTTGGCACCCAGCCCAGGGTGGAAAGGATGGCTGATCATCCTGCCCTTCCAGTGCTGACAGCTATTGCTGTCAGGGACAGATGTGACTTGGGTCTAAGATAGGGATAACAGCATGAGTGCTTTTTAGTGGGAAGGTAAATCTTAGCAGGTAGTGCAATTTGTCTGTTCCACAGTAAAGGAAACAGCAAAAATGCTTTTGTGTTCTCTTGGTGTGTTTTTCTTATTTTTTTTCATATGGGTTCCTAGGATGCAAGGATATTGCTCAAATATTCTGGTACTTAACAATTTTGGATTATATTTTTGGTTCATCCAGTCTCATAACCTGTTCTTCCTTGTGCCAAAGCCAGTTACCTTACTGAAAGGAAGCGGGCAGTTCTGGGATACCACTAGCTCTGCAGAAATAAGTCTGTATATTTGATCCTTATGAAAATGTTTTGAAGAACTGAACAAGAAAGCAGTGTAGGAATTTGGTGGGCAGATTAATTGCATTCCTGTTTCAGACTGTTTATTCATAGCTTTAACTTCTTTAAGGCAAAAAGGAGACTATTTTTAGCTTGCCTTTCCCCCCCTCCTTATTAACCCAAACAAATTCCTCTGTCAGAGGAGAGGGTGAAGTTGAGAGGAAGGAAGGGTGGAATTGAAACTGCTTCATTAAATTGATTTCAAGATCATCAACGATTTTGTTTTTGCATTATAATTCTGAGCACACAAGAGTCTTTACGCTTTCTAAAGAGGGGGGAAGCTTTGCATTCAGAGAGGGAAGGGTGAGAGCCTCTGAGACAATGAAGTGGTTATGGAAAGCTTATGCCTTTTGCTTGCTGAGTATCTCTGGTTACTTCTGTTAGGGTTAGTGTCATTTCTGGGGAATGGTGCAGCTTGGTAATAGTTTGCTCTCACAGCTTCTGATTCTCATCAAATACCTTGTGTTGCAAGATGAAAGGGAGGATTCCAGTATAAGTAGAAAGATAGTTTAGATGTGGCTAACCCACTAATGACAGATATTCTCCCTGAGACCAAGTTCTCCTGAGTCCCTAATATACATGTTTTAATGGTTTTATGGTAAGCTGCTTCTTAAGTAGAGAGAACAAGAGCAAGTCCAACAGCTTTCTTACTAGATTGAAGTGACACTGGCTTTAACATTCACATGATTACTGACTTAGATGTACTGCAGAAAGTATTGCTGAATCCAGTGATCTAAAGTGACTGCTGAATCCTGTGAATCTAGTCTGTAGAAAGTTGGATGCGAACTTTGATTGACAACCCAGCAGCTGGTGCTACCTGGCCACTGCAGAGCACTGTTGCTTTTCTTGTTTCTCTGAATCTCTTAAGCTTTAGTATTGGTTCTTCAGTACCTGTTAGTTTCCCCTCCCTCTGATAAGAGCTGAAGGATCTTTACATTAGAACATGCGTGAAGTCTACCTTTGGTGGTGAAAAGAGCCACTCATGCTGTTCTGTCTGACTGCACAGGCTACTCAAGGTTGGATCCTAAGTTATCTCTTCTTGCCATGTGTTGCTTCTGTTGTGTGTTCTCCTGAGCTGCTGGGGAACTACTGAAAAACAGAGGTTTTATTTGTGTCTAAAGAAAATAAAAACTTTTCTGTTTTAGAAATAAACAGCAACCCCTCCCCAAGTAAATCTTTCTGTTTTCCGTAATAACTGGCTACTGAGTTATTGAACTGTGTATGAGCTCAGCGCTGGCAAGAACAACTTGATTTTCCAAGCCTCAGTCCCAGAGAAGACTCCCTGTTGCTGAGGGAATCAACATTCTGTGGACTCTTAGGTTTTCTCTTTATCTACTTTATTCTCCTCTTCCACTTATCCAACTGAAAGACTTCTCCAGATCACAGCTGCGCCTCACTCAGACTTTTCCGGTCTCCAGCCTAGAAGTGTTCATAGTTGGGTTATCTCATTTCTGGACCAAGATAATCCTATGGTTTAAATGGCTCTCCTCCTTTCTTGCCGCTCTCCTCCTCAAGTGTATTTGCAGGTTGTGATCCTGTCCCTTATTAGGCTGTGTTTTGCCAACTTAAGCCAAGCTTTCCTGAGACAGCCCTCTTATTCTTACCAGCAGTTTTGTGCACATATTCTCGATTCAGTTTATCAGTGAATTTTGGTGGGACCAGAACTGCTTTCAAGAAGAGGATCTGGGAAAGGGGTGCTTTCATTAGTACTAATTTCTACATCTGACCATTAACTGTAGGTTAAGCTAGATCATATATTTGAGAGGGATCCTCTGATCTTGCTTTGATGATATCAAGTAATGGTGACTCTTCTGGATCTAGGGAAATTTTGTCAATGGTTGGTTATTTTGACATTTAAATAAGTACCTTAGATATCTACCTTTAGCCACTGTATCATGAAATGCCTTTCGTTGTTAGTTTACAGAGGCAAAAAATTTGATTTTTCTTAGAAGTGCGCTTATATTTGTAGACTATATAAAACAACTAGTAAATTACTAGAGTTTGAATTTCAGAAACCGAGTATTCCTATTCACAGAAAAGATCCCTTTTAAGATATCTTTAAGTATCCAAAAATGGTTCACTATCAGCTTCCATCTCTGGAGGACACTGGGCAGAGTCCATCACCAAGTATATGCAAAGAATGAAAATAAAGTCCATTATTTATGACCTTCTGTCTGAGCTTCCCTGGTTTGCATGAGGAAAGTGGAACTATGTGGAAATACTTGGCCTCCCTCTGGATTTCTGGCTTCTTTGAAGGTTGCCTTGATCTTTGTGAATAATCTTTGGCTTATATGTTTGATTTCATGCAAACTAAATCTTTCTATAATGCTCTTTTTATTTTTTTCAGGCTTTGGATATTAAGTGGATTTGAGGGGTTTCTCCCACTGTTTGGTGTAATGCCATTTTCCTTCTGCAGGCACTGAAGAATAGTGGGATGTGGTTCTGAGCAAGGCATAGCCTGCCATGCACAAAGTTAGAGTTTGTTACCTGGTTGAGCTGCAGGCACTCTAGCTGTCCGTGAGGGAACTGCACAGTCAGTGCCTGTTTCAAGCCCCCTTTAAACTGGAGAGCAGTGACAGTTTGGGCTAGCTGAGCTCTTATGCTTTCCTAACATGTCGTGTTAGTTCATTGTGCAGTTCTCTTCTAGTCACTTGCTACAGTCCTTTAAAATTACAATTACATAATTTATATAAATTTAGAGAGGAAAAGATGAAGATCTCTGTACCAGTCTCTTCTGTCATCTGTGGAAGCTAGGAATAGTTCAGGTGAGTACTCTTAAAAGTAAATAGCATTTAGAATGGAGGCTAACATTGGACAGTTTTTCATGTGCTGCAGAAGTTTTTTGGAGTCCCCTTGTCTTTATTCCTTGGTAGGAGTAAAGAATCTCTCCATTTTAATAAATGACTGCTGCTGAGTCCTGTGGCAGCTTCCGTATAGCTATTTGTCCTTGCCAAAGGAGAAGGTCACTGTCTTACTTTGAAATGAGTGGTTAGCCCAACCTCCTGAATTTAATCCTGCATGTGGGCAAGTGTAAGCAAAGCTTCTACATTGGATTTGCATCTAAATCAAGCTGATTTTATTTGTTTGCATCACAGCAATGTTCATGAGCCCCAGCTGGCAACTCATGCTGTGTATACAACTTGAGGACCCCAAAATGGTCCCTAACAGAAAGGTTTCAGCCCATGTGGTATTAATGGCTGCTGCATTAGTAAATGCTCCTGCCTGAATAAAGACTTCATCCTAGCTCTGCCCTTCCAGATGGAGGGAACACATAGTTTATGCTACAGGCTGGTGAGAACTGTACTTCTTACATACATAGGTCTATCTCTATTAGTTGTCTAGTGTTTCTCACTTGTGAACATGCGCACTCTCCTTGTGCATGCTCTTCCCTAAGCAGCCCATGGAGAAAGTCAGTGACCAGCAGTAGGCTGCTGGCCTCTTGCTGAAGGTGACCCGATCTTGCCTTTGATTTTCCCAGAGAACCCCTTGCAAGTGAACAGGAAGAGGAGCTTTGGGCTGTGTGGATTGTTCTTGCAAACTGCTCCGTGCCACCTGTTGTGGAACAAAACAGCACCTGGCAGGAGAGGGGTAAGGGAACAGCTTAAGGTTGCCCTTCAGTCAGGGACTGGTCAGTTAGGGCTATATGAGCTCTTTTGCCAGTTTTGGACACTTGCAGTCTGCATGATTAAGTTCTGTTTTAGGACTCAATTGCCCTGTTCATGAATAAAAAAATTGTTTTAATGGAAATCTCGGGCTTATCATCTTCCCCTCTGCTCCTGAAAGCTGAGTTTAAACCCTGATTTAGGAGCTGAAGGACAGCTCTGTTGACATGAATCTGAGGGAGAATTATTCTGTAAAAGCAAAATTGTCAGTCTTGTGAATTTTCCTCAAATGGCTCTTTTCTTGCTCTTGAGCATCACTGGAGTCCCGTTTGCATCAATCTGCAGATTCAGGAATAGTGTGTTGATTCCACTTGCATTTTGCTTGCATTTAGAAGGCTACCTCTGCAGCTACAAGGGCTGCATCTTGATTCATTTTTAATTGGTAATGTAGATTGTATGGAAGTTCAGAACTTGCATTTGCATTCTCCAGAGTAAGTATTCCAGTCATTATAGTAAGAATTACTTTTTGCAAACCCCATATCTTTATATAAGTCTCAGGTGAGGTGATGCAATAATTTTAATGCTTGGTGAAGTGAGGCCACCATTAGCTTTGGATGCCTTTAAACTAGCTGCTACATGTGACTCAGTTATGTGGACCCTTCCAGTCAGTAAAGAGAAGTAGATATTTTAGGACTTGGTTTATCTGGTCCTATTTTAGACAACTACTTTAGAAACAGATGAATCCTGCTTGCAGGGGCCTATTTCTCTCCATTGGTTGTAGTGACAGTTGTGTTAACTAGCACAGATGTTGATGTCAACATTTGTGCAAATTAATCCCATATGAAATAATTCCAGTTTTAAATTTAACTGATTGATTAAGTATTTTCAGTAAAGTGTACTGCCCAACCAGCAAAAATGTCCTGGCGCACCCAGGGAGCAGGTTGTGTGCTTTAGCTTCTTCTACTTTTATTCTCCAGCTCTTTATCTAAAGTATGAAAATTATTCCATCATGACAGGAACACTCCCTTCAGAAAGCTCTTTTTATCTACACAAATAGTTTCTGCGGTATTTTTCCACTAGTGTTGGCCTTTTGCTTTTCCGTCTTAGAGCTGGATTAGCTTCAGAAATGCAGAAGTGCCTTGTATGGAACTCTGAGGCACATTTATTTCTTTGACCAATAAATCAGTATTATAGTTTCCTGGGGACTGGAAAAGAGTGTATTATTATGGAGTTATACTTTTAAGTCCACTTTCCCGAATGCTGAATTTCCAAGGAAAAGATATAAATCTCCTTTGTGAAGTAGAAGAAGCTATATGAAACAGACTTCAGGGGCCTTATTCTCTTTGTGTTTATGCTTACTTGCCTCTTTTCCACCTTTCTCCCTTTCCTGAGGTACCACGGTATATTACTTAATCTCCTTTGAGGTAGATATAGCTTCTTTGTCATTGGATGGAATACATTGGTATTCAGAAGAGCGTTTTTCTGTGTCAGAGCCAATATTTTGTTTCTTTCTAACGCTAACCTTCTTGAAACTCTCCAGCTAATATTTTTCTTTTCTTCTGTCTTTTTGCCATGGTACATAGAATATTACTTCCTTCCCCAGTAATTTTTTTTGTTTTTTTTATTCATGACTAATACATCCATTTTATGAAGCAACAAAACCTATTTATAAAGGCAAGTGAAGCCGGTTGCGGGGGCTTTATAAAGTGACAGTAGGAAGCACGTGCAGTCCAATTGTGTTTATTTCATAGATGAGGTCTAGCACGCAGCAGAGAGGCACAAATTCTATGGCTTTCCAAGATCCTTCTTGCAGCTTACAGGCCAGCTGGGAAGGGTTGTGCTCAGGGTAGCTGGAGAGGGTTCAGTTGAGTAGAGAGGCCAATGAACTGTGGTCCTGTTCTCCCATCTGGTGCTTTCCTGGAGTGGAAATCCTAGTTGCTTTGTCACTTCTGTCTTTTTTTTCACCCACCATTCTCCTCTTGCACTACAAGCTATTTTAAAGAAGCAACTTGATTCCTACAGTGCCAGTATGAAAGATAGTGCATGGAAACTTCTACACCTACCAATTCTCCCTGCTGCCCCTCCACCCCTTTTTTTCCCTTCCCTCTGTGTTCTACAGCTATTTTAGGAGGCTGTTGGAGTTCCACTAGCTGAATATAGTTTTCATGTTAATTTTCTCCCCTCCCCTCATCACATTTAATTATATAGTCTTGACACAACCTTATTGTATCCATGTTTTAGAAGAGTATGAATTCACATAGCATGCAAGGGAGGAAAGATGACTTACCTGCATTGCAAGTGTTTATCAGCATTTTCAAATGTGGAAGCTCTTATTTAATTTCTGACAGGATCTTCAAATCCACAGATGATTTTTTTGACCACAAAACTGACATTTATGAGGCATAACAGGCTGTGTTATGTCACTTAGTCACTGGCTCAAGAGCTTCACTTGGTGCTGTTAGGTTTTTGCAGTGATGTATGAAACACACCTTCAAGTAACATTTATTTTTCAGCAATCAGCATTTTGATAACTCTCAGTCTTCTCTTTAATTTATAGATACTCTAGTCTCAGTTTTGCACTTCCCCATTGGTGCTCTCCCAGGCTTACAGCAGTGCTGTCCAACCAGAATTGGAAACGACCACTCTTAATGACTAGTGAACTGTTCAGGAATTTTGATTCTCCACTTTGAAAGTGCTGGAAATCTAGTGCATAGATGGCAAATCTGGCCAGCTAAGCAAGCAAACAACAACACTCAATGCAACAGAATTTTTCAAGATGAAGTAAAGTTCTGATTGGAAGAGAGCAGTAGGAAAGAGTTGGTGGTGGGGAAATCTGACAAGTTAATTTCTTTTTGATGTTTTAATTGGATAGGTTGGGAGACAGGGAAAGAAAAGATGGTACTGGAGACAAGAGTCATGGTGTCCTGGGAAAGGGGGCGGGAAAGTAGTTAAAAACATGACTAACAAAATAATCTGCTTTTCGTGCAAAGTGCATTTAAATGTAAATTACCCCATGTCGTTTTGGTTTTTTTTTTTATTTTTAAGTGGAATTTTTAGCAGCATGATGTAGAAAGAAAGAAGTATTTTACTCTTGTTTAAATATGTGGTGCAGACAGCTGTAGAAAGATATAAACAATTCCTATATCTCCGCTTACTCACACCTACTGCTTTCCTTTAGGCTTCTTAGGGCTGTTCCCTGAAGCAATGCTTCCAGGTAGTGACAGTTAGGATGTTCACTTCGGCCACCAGAGCCCTGTCGGGGCCAATTAGCATCGTAATGACTGGCATGTACCATCTTGATAACGTTCAGTCTGTGCTCTGTACCAGGGGACCTAGACTCTTAAGAACCCATCTTGTCTCATCTGGCTCATACCAGTCGTATAAACGTGGTTTAAAACAAAAAAGAAGAAAAATTCCATTTCATCTTGTCTTCCAAGTCCCAGGAGCTTCATCACAGAACAAATATTCTGTCCTCCCCTTAAGCTGGGTATGATGAATCTTGGCTTGGGGGAGGGGACTTAAATCAAACTGCTCCTATTTATAGGTTCTGGGGACTGTGGGATGAAGATTCAACTGAGGTTAAGCAATGTTGCACTTGTTCTTCAGAGCTGTGTTGAACAGAGCAATCAAAGACACAGCCACATAGTCTTTAAATATTGAGTACATGGTCAGTACGAGGACTGGAGTGGTACTTTTCTGAAATTACTGCTGCCTGTTGCTGTTTGGCTGTCTGCTGCAAAATTCATTTCATAATGGACTAGCATCTACAGTCAAAACTGCTTTTGTCAATTCAGTCAAACTGGGGCTGAATGTCATGCAGAGACTGTTTCCGTAGCACAGACCAGGGCACACAAGTGAGGAGATGTAGGGGAGTTTTCACAGCTGCTCAGCCGAGTTGGAGCTTGGAGGGTCCAGGGCCACTTGGGCACCCTTTATCAGTGTGGCGATTCTCAGTGCTTCGTATTATTGTGTGCCAGGCTGGAGGGGGAACGGAGCTTCTGGTAGTGGCAGAGTTAAATGCTGCAGCATGAAATCTCCCCACCTATGTGCCGTGTTTTATTTTTTAGTGACAATGTACTTTCCAGAGAAACTCGTGCATCTATCCTGATTTCCAGTCCTAAAAGTCAGTGTTGGCATTGCTGTCTAATCCTGCTATGTCCTAGCTCTTCAATGACTTTAATGAAGTGCTGTGATGCCAGGGCCAGCTGGTTGGCACATTGTGTTACACCTGGCACAGCCACACTGGGTCTGAAGTTTAGTGATGGGTCAACAGTTTGATGATCTTTAAGAGGAGCCAAATCGCCTTCAATGCTAAATTAGACCAAAAAGTGACTGAAGCGCAGTGTAATTTGGTGGTTGGACTGAAGCTATTGTAGGGAAGACTTCAGTTTACAGATCTGTGGAGGCAGCATCTTTCGTAACATAACAACCTTAACATTGTATTATTTGAAATAGCATTGTTAAGATTCTGAGGACAAAAAAAATTAGAGGCAGCAAATCCCAGGAGTGAACTCTGGAGAGCTAGAGAGAAATAATTATTATTAAAGTCATAACTATTCTTGAAACGTGCACAAAAAGATTACCCCTGCCACCACCCAGCCCAGCCTGTGAGGCTGAAAGGCAGCACATTAACATATCCATGCGGTGCGTATGTTTTTTCTGATGTTGCCATGAGAATTTTCTTTTCTTAACTTTTTTTTAATGGTGTTTGCACTTACCATCAGATTGTCATTTTTGAATTTTAATCTTAATGTTTTCATGTGATCTTCTGCAATGTGACAAGAACTTAATGGCTAAGAAGGCTGAAGGTACACATACAGGAGCACTGACATTTGTTGAAGTATTTGCATGTGTCTTGTATCTCAAAGATAACCTTCAATAAAAGAGTAATTTTTGTATAATGAATGATATATCTTTAAAAGCTTAGGTGCTTAGTCAAGTGTCAGGTATAGATAAAATGAGGAGATTTGACATAGCTGATGTAATGGATGATAACAGGGCAGTTTCTGCCCACATTAGTCTGCTTGTATGCCTAATACTGACCTAGAACTATTCTGCCTCCCCCTTAAGAGTAAAGAAGGCAGCTAGGTTCTTGTGGCCTGTTTATTAAGTGTGAAGTGCCCCACAGCTTTCCAAAATGTGTATGAGAAGAGCACATGTAAGCTTCCAGGTGAGAGTTCAGAGGCTCTAGTACAGATTTTGGCAACTATCATGCATATCATCTGAAAGCCAGGGACTGATTAGTTGTCTGTGCTGCAGAGAGGGGCAAAACAGTAGCATGAGCCAGTCCTTCTGTACTTGTGGAGCTTCACAGCCTTTGGAGCCATCCAATTTGTTAAGGTTGTTGCTGAGAGTTAGGGATTCGGAGCTGAGGCTTAAGAACATTCTCCAGCTGCTGAGGAAATCATAAATCTCATTGGTGTGACTATGGACATATCTATTGTAGCCAAATCTGAAAAAAATCGTTTAGATCTTTAACTCCTGCTGATCTCAAAAGGATTACGTGTCTACATGGTTTTGTATGTCAAAACTCTACCCGTTTCAGTTCTCGTCTTGCAAAAATCAATAAAATACTACCTCCTCTTTTCACTCCCCAGCCTGGCTGTATAAAGATACTAGGGATTTATCCCGAGGATTTGTTTTTAAAACAGTGGGAGCACACTCTCAGTTGTGGCTCTCATCACAGGGTAGTTATTGCTGTATGTCAGAATACAGATTTGTCACTCAAAGGTTTCTGCTCAAGCACATAGTGAAAAGTCAGAGTCTCAAAGTAAAGTATCTTCAAATCAATAATCTGAACGCTCTGTGGTTTTCTGTAGTGTAGGACAATTCCCAGAGATGAATCTAAATGCAAAAGCCTTTCTGGTGGAGGCAAACTGCAGGACTGTGTGATTGCATTAGATATTTTAAATGGCTGTGTAAGTACTTGCAACTACGTATTTCTTAAATGCATTTATTCTTGGTGCAGCTCAGATTCTAGCTCAGTAATGAATAACTTTAAACTTGAAAATGAACTCTTTGTCCCGGTGTTAGGATAGATTATAAACTTATAGGTGATTTGTCATAGAAAACAAATATTTGGCTTGCAACTTTTTTATCATATAATGGATAAAGAGAGCACGAAGAACAGATACGTCTTTGAAAGAGTCAATGATGGCTGGAAGACTGCTAAAATGATGACTTCTCCAGCATTTCCAAATGTCAGATCCATACAGTGCTTTGAGACTTGTAAAATTTACTTCTTATTCAGGTTCCTATTCCTTCATGTTCACTTCATGTTTCAGAGTTCCAGTATCCTTTCCAAGTCAGGTGTAGGAACTTGCGATGTCTATTCCCAGGACACTTGTGGAGGAGACTTGCAGTTGGCTTTGCCAGTTAATAAAACTGACTGCTATAGTGGTAAGAAATGGAGAGCTTAGGTTTAAGTTTAAATACTCCAAATACTCAGAAGGTAGAAAGTTGCCATCACCTTGCTGCTCACAGAACTCATCTTTTTCAGTTGCTGAAACTGATTTTAATCCCACTTGTGGTCTGTATTTTTTGTTCTGTACAACTTGCTTTTTACCCAGTGACTAATAAAGTCTTGTCCCAGCATTGTTACTGTAAATTAAACTTAGCACCCTCATCATCTGATATGATGGCTAATTTTTGTCCTGAAGCAAATTATCTACCTTAGCATTCTTTGAGGTACAGAATGTGTTGTGTATTTCCTTCTCTATTCCCATGCTTATGAGGTTTTTTTTTCACTCTGTACGTGTATTTGAAATATTTGAGGGGATTTCATCAATCTGTGTAGAATTAACTGGTCTACCTTGTGCTTATTAGGATAGATGTTTTGTCATGAAAAATCTTGAATATAAATAGTGAATGAATAACTTGTGCTTATGTCTTTTATTGAATTTATGGTCCACATCATTTCTGTTGTGGCATTGTTGGGTGGTGTATAATGCAAAGCTTTCTGAGGAGTGAAATGCAGTCTCTGTGCAACTTTGACATTGAGCATGTTGTAGGCATAGCTGTGGTAATAATTTTCTTGTGCCCAGCTGTGAAAGTCCATAACTACATAGCTTAAACCTCCGGTGATCGCAGCAGGTAAAGATAACACCTGTGGAACAACTACTGTCAGGTGCTCTAATACAGCTAGCACGCTGTAACCTGCTTGATTTACTGGAATTTGCTGATGGGTCTGGAACTCTGGATTGTTGCTTCTGTATTGTGTTGCAAGCTCTGGAGCTGCTGTGGAAACAAGCAGTTTTACAGTGGTTTTGCATGAAGTATGTGGTATGGAGCAAGCAACAAGTGCTAGTGGGTAGAATTGTTTTTCTATTAAAATACATTCACTCTTGGTTTTGAGTATTTTCAATTTGCTACAAATTTGTTGTGAAACAGTGCCATATACTTGTGGCCAGTTAGAGGAGAATTTTTGAGCGTGGTATTGGGATTAAGGTCTAGCTAAGCTAGAGGTCTCTATGCCAGGGTTCTGAAATAGGATTGGTAGCAGGACTGCTGTGGAATCTGTGGTCTGCTGATCTCTGGATGAAGAGCTGCCAAGATCTGGTAGCCACGTCACTAATGAGCATCAGGAAAGACTATACTCTTTTTCTGCTGTTCTTGTGCTTCTTGAGCTGTGTCCCATCCTGACCAAGGACTCTTGAATTTAGAGTCAGATGGATGGATTGCTAAACCTCACTCTTTGCAGCCTTGGGTGGCTTGGGAAATGAATAGGGAGCATGGGGGAATAGTGGCCAGAACATGAGCTTTGAGGACCAAATGTTGCTAATTAGATGAAAGTAGGTTGGTTTCTTTTCTGTGTCTGGAAAGAACAACAAAGAACTTAAATGCTGTCACTGGCTGCTGGAAAGGCAGCTATGCCCTTCTGGCCCATTTTGGCTGGCTGGCTGCAAGCTCAGATGTAACTTAAAATGCAATCTTCCTAGGTTTTCCAAAGTTAACGCTCCAGCACACAATTCTACCACAGTGATCTGTAAAATTTCTAGCTGTGCAGTTCCTTCTAGTCTGTGTGGCTCCTGAAACAGTTCATTGTTTGTCAGAGCAGCGTGTTTTTATCCTATTCCAAGAATGTGTTTACAAATACTGGATTTCTAGCTTATTGATTTGAACAACTTTTTGCCACCTCACAGGGCTTCATTTTCCACCACACAAGTGCAAAGCACTGATCTTCATTGTCAGCTCTTCACATCCTACTCCTGTCCTGTACATCTTGTCCAGTGCAGTACTGAGACGTCACCCCCCGATCTACTCTATCAGTCTCAAGTGCTCATTCGTGTGTGTTTCTACAAAGCCTCCTGCATGTTTTCTTCCATGTCACATTTAGTATCCAGGAGTCTTGGTTAAAGGTCAACAAAGCTAACAACTTTTCTTGGTCTTTCCTTGGTTGTCTCCTTGGCCAGCAACAACCTAGGAGATGATGAGACAACTGCTGCATAGGGAATACCTGCAGAGCCAGCTCAAGGCATGGCTCTGAAAGCAGTTGCTCAAGGGAGAAGCTGCCGACAGTTGCAGAAGAGCCGTCCATGTTCCCCTTTCTTTATGCACATCAGTACCCTTTTGCTGCTTGGTGTGGATGGTGGGAGAGCACTGCCTGTTGGGGCTGGTGTGGTCCCTTCTAAGCCACTCTGCTGCTGTTCCTCCAGCAGCAGCAAGACTGCCTCTGCTCAGCTTTCCTTGGTGTTCAGTAAGTGCTACCCTCCTAAGAAGCCTGCATCTGGCAAGTGATGCTGTCATGACAGTCTCCTTCATGCACCTCCCTCACGAGGACATAGATGACTAGCCCTTTGGTGCAGTAACTATGTCCCCATAACTGTGTGCCTGCTGTGTTTGGTAAGGAACTTAGTAAAGTATGCAGGAGCTCCAAGGTGCTGCTGTGGTTTAAATGCACAATTCCTTCAGTGCTTCCACTGCAAGTAAGAATATGCTTGATTTATCTCTGTCCTCCTCTCTTGTCCCTCAAAAGTAAAGTGATATGTAAATTTTGCATAAAAGGGAGTGCATGGTTACTTGTCAATGTGAGAAGTGGTGCCAGCTGTGGTTTTGGTGCTAATAGCAACTACAACCTCCCTAAAAGAGAATTTTTCTCTCTTGGCAAACAATTTTATGGACTTATTTTTTGTCTCTTCGTGTTTTATATGCCTCAGTTGTTTGTATATTTTATAAAGCCTCTAATGTAGAATTATTGAATAAACATCCTAATGTTGGACCCGTGTATTTCTCATGGCTGGCTTCACACATTTTTTTTTTCTTTATCTTTATTTACAGGATGCAGTGTCTTATACCCTCCTCCTCAATGCTTGTACTCCCCCAGAAGAGGCAGAAGCTGCTTCTAATGCTTTTTGTTTAGCTGACTGTATTTCTGTACTAATCTGGGAATTACTTACTTTTAGTATGGCAAAATGATATATCCAGCTCTGTTATTGATGTATGTCTATCACAGCTAAGGGTCTGATAGAGAATCCGCTTGAATCTTTCCATTGATTTTCAATGGGTTTTGACTGTACCTCTAATTGCCTATCATTCTTGGTGAGTCTGTGCTGCTCTGTTTACCTTGCTTGATGAGATAAGGATCATTCTGTTCCTTTGTGAGATGTATTCCCAGGAGCCTTCCTATTTTTCTCCCGTACAACGATCACTTTATATTTTAGCAGCCTGATGCTAATGAGTGCTGCAGCGTGAGCTGTACCTAGCAGACAGAGCTGTTCTAGTGCAGAACCTTTGTGCCCATGGGACCATGAAGCTTGCATTTTCCTCTTGGCCAGGATACAAATGGGTGACTGTGGCTGCCCTTAATCTACATCAAAACTCCTGTGATATTACCTTTGTGAAGGGATGACCTGTCATCCCAAAAGATAACCTTTTGGTTATCTTGCCCACCTTTTACGGTCTTTCCTTTTCAATTCCTAGTTACTATTGTGGGTTTTCTGTGTGCCTGGTCTACCTTGTGTCCCATTGAGATTTTAGAAATTCTTTTTGTGTTTGGCTTTTCTGTCCCATTTTTTTTCCAGTAGTTTCTACTCCCAGCTATATGAATATCACTTTCTATATGGCTCCCTGGTGTTATATGGCTTTTTATCTCCTGTTGCACTGGACAAACAGCTGGCCCTTCTCTGTGGAGCTGAGTAGGTGCTTTGGTTGTACACCCAGCTAGACAAGGATAATCAGCTGAGTCTTCTCTGACAGCCCCAAGGAAGATTACAGGACAGGATTTGTATCCGGGTGGTTCATTAATGTAGTCACAATTGAGGCACTTGTTTCAGTGAGCATTCACAGGAACAGGTTGTAGCCTGATGGGTCTGAGGAACCAAGCAGCTAGACCAAACGCAATGGTGCAGAACCTAGACCCAGCGGCATGTGCTTTGTGGTCCTTGCTCCTGATTTGAACATGAGGCATTCACTCATATAACCCTCTACTTCTAGTTAACAGTCTAGGTTGTGAAATGCAAAGTGTTAAAAGCAGCTAGCTATGAGCTGACCAGGGCTGCATGATTGCTTGCTGGACCTCTGCAAATTTTCTGCCATGATTCCTGAACAAACGCCTCTATCTGAACAAAAATGCTATCTTCAGATACCCTTGTGTACTGCTCATGGTGAAAGAGCAGTAGCTGCAGTCATTATATCTTCCAAATCTGCCGTTGTGTTTCCCCTGTGCTAGCAAATACGCCCAGTGATGTCTGAGTGACTGCCCCACATCACGAACTGAGCCTAGTGATAGCTGATTGGTGCTATCTTCACCGAGACTTTGTAGTGACATCATTACCTTCTGGAAGGGCTGAGCACATGCCCATATGTACATTTTTCTGTGTCTTTGTCCAGGGGAACAATGCTGCATTGTTTGCTGCTTGGATTTGTGTCTAGAAAATATTTCTGGGCATCTCATGGAGTAGCTAAGAAACCTTTATTTCTTCAGAAAGTTGAACTTCTGCAGAATCTGAATCTTTTCTGTAGCCTGCATTAACATTAATTTATTGCATTTATATATTGGGCAGGCCACATTCAGTATGTCAGTTGAATGGAGAAATGATTTAAAAACATGAAGTGTTCTGGAGAGAGATGAAATTGTGTTCTTGTGCAGCATTTTGTATGTCTATGCCTGCCATAAAAATTGAAACTGCAGATATTAATAAATTAATTGACATATTTCCTAGTCTCATTGTAATGATACATCTAATCCACAAGCACTCAAATGATGAGTCATGCCTTCAAAAGCAGGAGATTTTTATTATTTTTTTTTTAAATTGAGAGGTTATTTCACAGTGTTTGGTTTTGGTGTTAATTTGTCTTCTGCTTTATGAACATTTAGGGTTACTATTGGTAGGCTTTCTTCTACAGTGAGGAGGAGAAACTTAGTTTTGTACTTTTTTTTAAAGACAGGGCACTTATGCTTAAGAGGAAACTTATAATACCAGTTAAAGTTGACAGATCTACAGCTATCTGTGCTCATTCAGTTGTGATTTAAAACACTTTAAAGAAACAGCTCCCTGTGACAAGCAATGAATAATGCTAACTGAGGATTTGTGAAACAGATGTGTAGTTGGCACTTTTTCTCCCATCTTCCACTTTTTTTTTTCATTTTATCAACTTCAGAAGTTCTTGTAATAACATCAAACACTGCTTTCTCAGTGTTTGTGCACCAGGAGCACAGTGCTTTGGACTGGAAACCTCAGCAGGCTAAATTCTAAAAACTTCCTCAAAGGCCCTGGTGCAATTTCTTGTCCTCGTTTAATTCTAGTCATTTGTGTGTGAGAATTATTTTCCTAATATTTTGATGGCTGTGTTAGAGCTGTAGTACTGTACTAGGGCCTGATAGTAATAAAACATTGTAGTGTTATAAAAATAATCAGCACAGTCAGATTTAAAAGCAGTGTAAAGTGTGGTGGAGATTCTCTCACTACTGAGTGATCAGGTGATGGAGCGACAGATAAAATACATCATCAGTGAAGGCAAAGTGTTGCATATAAGAAGAACATAACCATCTACCCTTACCTAACAAAAACTCCACATAGTACTTGAGGATAGTGATGATGAGTTACACCTCAACTAATGCTGCTTTGGGAAAGTTGCTCATAGTAACTCTATGGAAGCATTAACTCTATGTTCAGAAATTATTAAAGAGGCAAATAAAATGGGGTTTTTAAAATTTTTTTTTCCTACTGTGCATGAGTTCATCAGTTTCTAGAGTCATTAGCCTGGAAATGAGAGGTTGCAGGAGAAAGCTAATGAAATTATGAAGAAGGGAGGGAAGATAAATTAGGGAAAGACTGTTCACATTCTCATAAATGAAACCATCCAATAAAATAAGTAGTAGTTTTTAAGTAAATGAAAAACTCATTGCTACATCGTGTTGTTGAGGCTAAGAGAATGCACAACTAGAGAAATTCATGGAGGAGAAAAGCATGGGCTATTAAACAGAGTAGTTCAGTCCCAGCCTCTAGCTGAGGAGCCATAAGCTTCAAATAGTCAGCTGGAACACTTCAAGGAAAGGGATGTGCCAGGAGGAATCTCATACTACCTTCTCCTAACTTCTGACTCCATCTCCACTCACACCTGTTCATTATTTTTGGGAGTGGATGATGGGCTGGTTACCCTTGTGCTTCCTTTCCTAGTTACTGGGTTTGTGTAACTCTATCTGAGCAGCTCTGCCAGGTTGGTAAGAAACAGCTTAGAATCCTGTGAGAACATTCACGTTTCCCCATTCTTCACGTGTGTGCACATTTTTTCTGGAAAGCTTTTCTATCTAATTGGATTGCATTTGTTTTATTTCAATGAAGTATGATCTTGATGTAGATTGCATCATGCAGAGAAATCCATGAGGATGCACTTCTGAAAAATCTCCACTAGTTGTCACTCGATCCCTGTTTTAAAGCTTATTTCAAGACCAATCTGAGCTCTTAGCTTCTGTAAAAATGATGTCCTGCGCCCTAAATACCAATTATCTGTGACGAATTTTGCCATGGAGTCTTTCTGAAACATGTTGATAGGAATCTGTTAAAATCCAAGAGATTTCAGCCTCTGCCAGTGATATTCTGTGGGTTTTGGCTTTCTGAATAATTATTCTCAACAGCACATTGTCCAAGGTCCAAACCTGGGGGCCTGATGTGTCAGCTGATGTGTGCATATTGTGTGGCAACTCCTGTCTCTGGAGAGGCAATGATCTCAATGGTTGTGAGGAGAAGTTACAGAAGAATGAAAAGGTTATGGCACCACCTCAGTCAGCTTGGGTTTAGTTTTCTTATCAATGTTTTCTTGAGTGGAAGGGGCTCTGTAAAGGCATTATGCAGCTTATTTCTGGGATGATTTCCTTTCTCTAGTTTCTTTCAGTTAAAAATGCAGGTGCTTGTTCGCTGTAAGTATAAACTGTTTTACAGGTGAATGTTTTGCCTGCTTTTATTTCATTGGTATTTGTATTCGAAGCCAGCATGAGTTTGAGAAGAAGAATAAATTCATGGACTTGATAAGCATCTTATTTCTTTATTCATCTTTAGCCTTGCTTGTCACAGGTTCATATTCAGAGCACACGTGTTTTATCATTTGTGTTAGAGGTAGTATTGTGTTGAACAAATTATGTTCTCTACCACTTGGTGCCTGATGCTGTGAAGTTAGGAAGGGAGAGTTGTTGATTGTCTTGAAGAGTTTACAGTCTGAGTAAAGCACAGGAAAATGCAAACATGCCACAACTCTGGCTTTTAATTTCTCATCATTTTAGCAAAATTCTTTTGTCCTTTGTTTTGATGACTGGTAAGCCTGTCTTGTGATTTTTCTCTTCTACTAGGCTTGTGTTTGGCCTGCCCTACTCTGTAAAGAGGTGCAAGCTTAAATCTGGCTAATAATACCTGGGTATGATGCAGATAACCACTGCTGAGAGCTGTTTCATCAGTGCAGGCAATATGGGCTGCCTTGGCTCTGTGGAAGAAGATGAATCAGGAGATGCCTCATTGTAGGCTCTTAAAGAAAAAGTGTTCCTGTCTCTACATGCTTTGGCTTCAGCAAACATATATCATTTGAGGTAGAAGTCATATAATCATAGAATCACCAGGTTGGAAGAGACCCACCGGATCATCGAGTCCAACCATTCCTATCAAACACCATGCCCCTTAGCACCTTGTCCACCCGTGCCTTAAACACCTCCAGGGAAGGTGACTCAACCACCTCCCTGGGCAGCCTCTGCCAGTGTCCAATGACCCTTCCTGTGAAAATTTTTTTCCTAATGTCCAGCCTGAATCTCCCCTGGCAGAGCTTGAGGCCATTCCCTCTTGTCCTGTCCCCTGTCACCTGGGAGAAGAGGCCAGCATCCTCCTCTCTACAACCTCCTTTCAGGTAGTTGTAGAGAGCAATGAGGTCTCCCCTCAGCCTCCTCTTCTCCAGGCTAAACAACCCCAGCTCTCTCAGCCGCTCCTCATAAGGCCTGTTCTCCAGCCCCCTCACCAGCTTTGTTGCTCTTCTCTGGACTCGCTCCAGAGCCTCAACATCCTTCTTGTGGTGAGGGGCCCTGAACTCAACACAGTACTCAAGGAGCGGTCTCACCAGTGCCAAGTACAGAGGGAGAATAACCTCCCTGGACCTGCTGGTCACACCATTTCTGATACAAGCCAAGATGCCATTGACCTTCTTGGCCACCTGGGCACACTGCTGGCTCATATTCAGTCGGCTGTCAACCAACACCCCCAGGTCCCTCTCCTCCAGGCAGCTTTCTAGCCAGACTTCTCCTAGTCTGTAGCACTGCATAGGGTTGTTGTGCCCCAAGTGGTATTTATAGAAGGATTTTTAGAAGTCAATGATGGAGTTGGTGAGCAAGAGGAATTGGGATGTCCCTTTATCTTGCTCTTGCATGCTTGCTTTGTAAATACCTTTATGTGCTCTACCACGTGCACAAGGATCGAATACAGAACAAAGCAGCCTGCATTACGTGGTTGGTAAGGTCCGGCATACACTTATTCCTACAAATAAATTGCTGTTTCCAGTCTCTCAGTGCTTAAGTAGCAGGTGAAGCTGTATTTAAAAAACAACAAAACCCAAACCAAACAAAAAAACAGGAACAGCCACCACCAAAGCAGAAACAACCCACCATAAAAACCCAAACAAAATCACAGACCAAACAAAACCACAACCAAAACAACAAAAATACTCCCAAACCCCACCTACAAACCAAAAAAACCCTCCCATTTTTCAGGATTTAAAGAAAAGGATATTTTATTTTCATCAAAATTCCCTTTTCAGTGTAATGAAACTGAAGGGATTTGTGTATCAATGACATGTTAATTATAACAGTAAAAGTGCTGAGTTATTGCTATAAAATTCAATAAAAAGTATTGTTCGATCCTTTCTCACTCTTCCTCCTAAACAGGAGGAAAGAAAATCAGCTCAAATGGAGTTGCTCTCAAGGTGTTTTTTTTTCAAGGTTAGCGAATGCTTCCTATTTTAGCTATCCGTTTCCTTTTAAATAATTATGTTTTGGAGATGCTATGAGCCCAGGCCATCAAAATGAGTATGAAGGGAACAAGTGATTGTTTGAAACGAATGAGCAGGGCATTTATGCATATTTGAAGCTCAGACTTACTAAGTTTCATTTATATACTGAGATAAGTGAGATGGGGATTTTTGTTTGCTTGAGAAATGTGTGCCTTTTAATCTCTATTATATCAGTTCATAATTTGATTGCTGTGTTGGAACCCTTATTACATATCTTTGTCTAGTATTTTCTGAATTCTTTCATTTTCTAGAAGCCATTTGAAAACCATGGAGATGGGGCAATCCCCTCTCCAATATCTTGCCTTTTAAATGTAGAGGAAAATGATCAGAAACTTCTTGTTGCTCTTAATTGCCTTTTAATTATTTTATGCTTTAATTAAGTCTCACCTCTTCTCATTAAGGGCATTGTTCAGGAAGTATTTAGTAATCCCGTACAAGCAGCATCTGTGATAGCTTTTGGTAGCTGTTGCCTTGGTGAGGAGGATTTTCTGTAATGTGAGCAAATAGCATGTGATGAGGCCTGATGCTCTGCTCTGGGCCAGCTTTGGGGAAGCTGTAGGGCAAAAGACAGAAACCCAAATTTATACAATGCTTAGAAACAAGTTCCTGAGATAGAAACATCCCTGTCTGGAGATAATAACTGCACTCATAAAATGTGACCGTTCTCATGGTTTATGTTGCACAGCTCAGAATCTTTGTTAGTCAATTTGATGGCTTCCTTAATCCAAGCCATTCTGTAATAAAATCAGAGATTCCAGACAGTGACTTCTTAGGTGCTTATGTCATGTCTCCTGTAGTGACAAGAAGTCTGAGGCAGGGATCAGTGAATTGTAATGCATGACACAACTTGCACCTGCCTGCAGGCATGTGAGAGGAGAGTGCTGCTGCCAAGACCAACACTTCAGGAGCTGAGTTAGTACTGCCTGTAACACAGGTGTAATCTGACCTGGAGGAGGTCCTTCAGCTCTGTCACTGATTCTTCGTTTTAAGTTGCACAAAACTTAATTCTATCACAACCAGACTTTGAGCTCAAGTGAAGAATTCCTGCGTCACTGTAACCTAGAGAATAAAGTACATAGCAAACTAAACAACTTCATCTGAGAGTAAGTCCGAAGTGAAGATGTTTAACTACATTTAAAGCTTGAGGTTCACTTTGAGGAGAAGTTTGAGGAGCAGTTAAGTCTTCCAAACCAAGTTCTTGCAGAAACAGCATCTAGATAACGTGGCAGAAAGGTGAGAGAAGCGTAGGAAGTTGCAGTACCATTGAGGGAGGTTTTACCAGCTTGTCCAGTACTCTGGATGTTTGTTTAGTTTGATAGGGCACGATTGCAGGATTAGTCAAATGGAAGTGTATCTTAATATACTGTAGTTAAACTCTCAGGAGAATGAGCCCAATCTCCTTGACTGATGCACCTAAAGCATTCTTCTTTTGCAAAGGTTAGCATTAGCCTTAAGTAGTTTAGCTCAAGGCTTTGCTGTGAGCATGATATAATTCAACCGAGTACTTCATGGTGATCTGTCTCATATGGGATCAGTCTCTTCTCTCTTGCATAAAGAAGTAGAGATGATCTGCTGTGTTTGTATGTGTGTGTGAAAAAAACCAAGTTGTGTAGCACACTTCAGGGTTGAAGTTGTGTACAAGACTATCTCAGCCCTAGTTGACATTTTGGGTTATTGAGCTGTGAATAAATGAGAGTCTGCCAATCAGTTCATCAGGGAATCCAGCAAATGAGGAACCACAGTAATTAAAATCTTGCTAGTGTGAAATCCTACTGAAAATACTTAGCATCTGTCATCTAGCAATTTTTAAATGCTTAATAAGCTTTCAACTTTCTTATGAGGAAGTAAACACCAGTATCTCCCATTTTACAGTGACTGGTATGCAGAACAGTCAAATGGCTTTCCCTAGTCATCTTCAAGGAACCAAAGCAGAGTTCTTTGATCAGGATTCTATGATTAATGCTGGAGGTCATTCCATACATGCAATCAGTTATTACAACTGATAGAGCAAAGTCTTACACGTTGTAGCTGGAATATGAGTTTTAGAAACTTGTTCATTGATGAGAAGTCTTTCCCCTGAAGAACTGAAGTGTCTTATGTAGGAGCTGTGGCTATAAATTCACTTCTTCCTTGCACAGATATCTTTTCATCAATAAAAGAGTAGAACTGTTTGTTGGTTCTTAAGGAAAGACATTTTTCCTTGGACAAGAGTATAGGGGCACTTTTAAAACACAGGTTAAAGCCTGCCTTAGCGTGTAAACCATATCAACATGGTGTATGAAATGGCTTATTTGCAGTAGCAGGATACTTGAAAGCAGTTAGATCAGTGATAAAGTGTAGCTTGACAAGATCTGGTTGAAAAGAATTGAGTAATTGCTGCACATTGTAAAGTATTTCAAGTAAAACATAAAAGATGCCTTCACCTTCATGGAAGTGTAATTGCATTTCACATAAACCCCTGGAAACTTGTAGCCGCAACCTGCCTTTAAGCTTAGGTAAGATCCCAGAAGGAGACATTAGAAAGGGATTTGGAGATTGTCTAGCTGAGGTCTATATACTGGTATAGATTCTGAAAGATATAGGCAAACCTTGATGAGATTGAAGAGAGAAGGAAGAAGAAAAAATTGATGACAGCACTGAAAGAAACTTAAATTAAAATCTTAACAGAAGTCCCTGCTATGTCAGTGTATTCTGGTATGTATATATATATATATATTTTTTTTTTTTTTGTGACAGTCTGCTTACCAAGCTGTACCTGGAAAGTCAAATCTTGCTTAGGGAAGTAATTTGGAGTTCTGCTGTGATGAATGTATCTCTAATTCTGACTAAAACATTTAGTCAAAGCAGCTGACAAATGCATATGTGGTTTTCCTTATTGTGAGCTCTACTTATGCAAAACTCCATTGCAACATCATTACAAGATTCAAAGAATTGTCATATTTTAAGCATTAAGTTAACTTTTTCCACAAGAAAGTTCATCATGAATTCACTGAAACGTAGTTTATTTCTAAGATGATATGTTGTATGTTCCTAGTCTTGCAGACAAAATCACTGATCACATACCACAACTATTAACTGAACCTGAAACAAAGTAAATGGAAGTCAATAAAATGTGCTAATGTTCTAGCTGAAATATAGTTGGAGAGGGAGCATGTTAACCGTTCTGGATGACACAATGCAAGTTTGAAGTAGGGGAAGAGGAAGTTGAGACCCTTCCGTGAAGTGCCAGGGAGACTGTAAGCATAATGGCTTTAGTGCCATGACAAGTACTTTGTCAAGATACCTGCATGAAGACCCATATAATAATACATTTGTTATTATTTATAGATGTTTAATTAAAGATTTCTAGGTGGCTGATTTCCAAGACTTCTGTTGTGCTTAAAGAGTTCAGTCTGGCAGTCAGAAAGCGTGTGGTGATGATTCATCAGGTGTAGTGAGCACAAATACATTTTTGACAGATGCAATTAAGCTGTGTGTCTTAGCAACATTTTTCTTAGCCACAGGTCAATGTACTCTCCATTTATTTAGGGCTTTCTTTTAAGTGACAAATGGCGCAAGACAGCTGTTTTAGAAATAGGACTCATTTCAGTGTCAGAGGTGAGAAAACAGTTTTTGTTGTGCGTAATGGAAAGGCCAACATCAAGGTCCCCACAGAGGGAGCTTTAGAAAGCACCGCGGCTTTATACTGCATGGGAGAACTTTTTGTCCATGAAAGTTTAACACTTCTGTTTCTGTTACAGGCTCTGGATGTTGTGACTGCCTAGCACCCTGTTAGTGTTCATGCAAATGCAGGAGTCAGACTGTTCCACATCACCTGTGGGTGCAGCACCCATGATATAGCTCCTGACCTCTCTGCTCTGGGACAGTATCTACCTTTTATTCTAAAATGTGACCTGCTTTTACACCTGGCAGCTCCTAGCTCTGCCTTTTCTCTCATTGTCCTCCTGTTGCCATACATGTTTCCTGGTTGCTTAGTAAGCCATCGCTCTTATGACAAATTATCTTGGGGTTGAAGTCTCCAGCATAGCCTGGGATGTCCCTGTCCAATTGGAGATGTGGAGCTCTCTTCTTACAGCGTTTTGGATACCAGGTCGTTCCTCAGCATTTCTCAAATATGGTTGCCTTTCTTGCTTCTCACCTTGAACAAAGAACACAGTGGACTAGCTTAATTCAGGGCCTGAGGTCTGCTTGAAACACCAGACTGGAAAAATATATGCACTAAATTCTCTTCTGAACCATGGTAACAGTTCCCAGACCCACAGGAAACCTAATCTTGAGGGGGGCGGGGGGAAAGTTCATCCTTCTTCCGTTACTGATTGATCTCTGGTAATAGAGAATAAAATGTAACAGGAATTCTTACAGCATGTGATCCCTTTATCAGGAGTTTATATCCAGACAAGGAATAGGAAGAAGACTTTTTTTTTTGTTAGTCTGTATGCATGGTGCCCACTGAATTGTATAAAGCGGGTGACTTCATACCTCATGATGGCTTTCAAGCACTTATCTTTGCTCTTTTATAGCAGTCCTGCAGACCTGTATAAGCGTGCAAAAGATGGCAAGGAACAGAGGAGTGCATGCCCTCTCTGAGCCTCTGTGTCTCAATAGACACGTTCAGGAGTTAACAACTGATGGATTGTCTCTAGTAATTATAATTGCAGCCATCTGAAGGCACAAAGCATGATTTGGTCTTGTCAATTGGAGTTATTTAAAATAACTGTTTAAAATGGCAACCCTGTGGGAACTGAGCTGCTTAAGAGAGCAAAATGCCAGATGTTTCAGGTACAGTAGATGTTAAGAAGGGATTAATTAATAATTTGTATAAATGTGTTTTCTATGACTGAAGCTCATATACTGAGATTAGTGATTAGTTCTGTGTGCTAGGGTTAGGAAGAAAAAGTTGTTGCACATGTGATTAATGAGTTTTCATTACAGTGCTCGTGCATCACGTAAAAATAGTGATAAGCACATTGAATCCCAGCTTTCAAGGTCTCAACGTTAGAGGATTCCAACAATGCCTTTCATGTACTCTTTAGGTATTTATCTTAAGAGTATATATATATGTGAATTTATATATGCATATATATAAAATGAAATGGAACAGCTTCATCGATGTGGGTTTGTAGAACAGAACTATGCTAAGGGACTCAACACCCACATTTGTGTATGTTTCAGGGATGTTTACTTTGAACCGGCTCTTGCTGTAGCTCTGCTGACTGCAAACATGATGTGATATCTTGCACTGTCTACTGAGGTTACTTGTCAATCTGTGTGACTATAATCCATGTCTGAATGGGAGCACTGAGTGTATAGGTGTGATGTTTACAGACAGGCAGCTTGCGATAACACTGCTGTGTTTCTCTGTGGGCATTTATACAATGTGTATCTGGACAAAGCAGCAGCTGTTGAGATGCTCGCTACTAGCTGCAGTCCTAATTACTTGCCACCTGATGCAAACAGTCATCACTGAGACAGACCATTTGCAATGTAACACAAAATTTTACATTTAGCTGATTAACTTTACTGTTGTGGGCTTTTTTTTAATTTAAATTTTTCTTCTTGAATGTGAAGCATTCTCATTTCACAGTTGCCAGCTTTGTTTATTTAGTTAAATATAGCATTTCCCATTGGAGCTTTCATAGGCTGCTCAACTCAGGGAAACTGCATTGCTGTCATCTGAGCCTTGGATGCTGCTCTTCAGTATGTAGTGTTGTCTGCGTGACTTCAAGTTGTACCGTTAATTAAAAAAAAAATCACCTTTAAATTTTTTATTTCTGGGGTTTCTCCTTAGTTACCTGTAGAGACTGGCCCACCCTTCTTTCCCTCAATCCTTGTTTAAAATCAGTTGATGAAAAAGGACATGGAAATACCAGCTTGGAGGACGGAAGGTCAGTTTCCACTGGCATTAGGAAATTTGTTGAGGGTTCTTGCTGCTGACATGGAGCAAAACCTAAAAATGTTGAAAGACTACATAAAGGAAAGCTCCATAGCCTCATATGTGTGCATGGGAAGATATTTGACTTAGTGTCTTTATTTTTTTGTTTCAGATTTCAAACCTGAAAGATGTCATTTAGATTCTTACATCTGAAGGGTAAATGTAATATGGAGGAAAAAAAGGCAGGGAATTTAAGATAAGGGATGGTTGTTTGAAAATTAAAACTGAACAAAACCATCTTTCTTCTGGAACTGATGTGAGGTGGAATGACTTGTATCCTGTATTTTTATTTTTATTATATTGCCAATATTGTTTTGATTTTATTTAACACTAAGATTGCAGCAGAAATACTTTTTCTGAAATGCTGTGGATCTTCTGAAATGCTGTGTTTTCCTGCTGTTGCTACCACTACATTATTGTGATGCATGGAGGCAGAATTTGGATTAGATTTTCACGGCACTAACTAGAATCCTTACAATGAAGAGCATCTTGATAAGGTTAGTGTGTTTCAATACATAGAGAAGCTAATTGTGACCCTGTTGATGTCATTGACAAAACCACAGTGAACTTTGCCCATATGAGGATTTCATTTGAGTGATTCAAGGTTCTGCTTTCTCTGCTAAGCTGAAGACCTTTGGTTTTTAGGTATTCGATGAAGTGATTTTCTCTGGGATTGTTTGGGCTTTGCTTTAAATGCCAGTTTCTCACTTCTGTTATGTATCTTTTTTCCTCTTTCACATTCTGTTGGACTTTGTTCCTTCACTGTGGAGTCTAGCTGCCATGTGTGTAAGTCAGAAAGAGGCAGGAATTATATCTGGTTTAGAAATAAATGAAAATTAATCTGCCACTCAAGTCCACCAATTTCATTCACTTCCTCAGCATCATGGTGGAGTTGAGTATGAAGACTCTTCAAAGGTGCTGTCCCCTACAGTGGCAGTTTTCAGCCCCACTAGACTATTATTTCTGTTATTTCTGGACTTCAATCTTTTTAGCCTTGTGGTGCCAGCTGACGCTCTCTGGAAGACAGAAGGTTTTCTTCTATCCCAGAGTTCATTTTTCCTGTGGGTTTTGCCTGTAAAGGGGAGCTCTGTTTTATGTTGGAGTTCTTTTTCCTTTTCCAGGGCATTGTGTTTAAAGAAAGGACAGAATTAATACAAATTTCTTTAGGGCTGAACCATGAGTTCTGCATCCAGTAGTGTGGCATGAACTAAGCTGGCATTGGATGAAGGTAGTGCAGGATTTGGAGGCCATGTCACTGTATTGGTGTGGCTCTCTCTCTCTACTGACATGGCTTAATGTGCCCAACAAAAAGGTGATGTTTTCCTGAGGCTGTCTAGTTCTGTACATCACAGGTCTGTGGACAAGGGGCTTCACTAGTTGCGCATGCCTGCTCCCCCCTCCTACGTGGCACTGGCATCTCTTGGGTAATCTGTGAAAATTTCTCTGGCTAGTCTTACACACTGCAGAGGATTCATGACCCTTGCATTTTTTTTGCAGCTGTTTCTCTTGTTAGTGTAGGTATTCTGTGCTGGCAAAAAGTGTTTCACTGTCTCGTACACACGTACCAGGCAGCACTGTTGCCTGTTATTCAGTCCTGTTGAATTATAAATTTTTAAGTAAATACTCATGATTCCTAATTTCTAGCTCTTCTCTGTGAAGAATCTGCTTATAATAAATGACTTCATTGTGTTTCTTCTGAGTTGTTTAGGAAACTTCCGTTAGGAGTATATTACTAAATGGTATTCAGCAAGTTAAATGCTGTTGCCGGCTCTTGTTATCAGAGGCGCGTTTACCTAGGAACAGTTCCAAGATGCCCGATTATGACATCATCTGGATATTATCCATACTTGCTCTCTGCAAATGCCAGTTTCTTCTTGAAAAGTGCCATAGACTTTCATAGCACTCATACACAGCAGGAATGGGAGTGCAGGCAACGCTGCCTTAATGCAGAGCTTATAATTAACCCTAAAAGATGCTTGGGCAAACACCTGGACTGTGCAAATACACTGTATCTCTAACTATGCACCTAGACAGTTCTGAGAACTGGGCAAGTCTGCTGTCACTTTGGCTTGTAGGCATTACCATGCTTGCTGAGTTATGGTTTGGTGGTCTCGTTGTATTGTGCTGCCTACAAACACATTCTAAGTAATGTTGAAGCATTTAGCATCTAGGTTGGCAAGACTGGCAGGAAATACCGTTATACACTTTTCAGAAATAGGGCTCTAAAAATGGTGTGGTTGTGTCAAGTTCGTGGGAAGGTGGCAGACCCAGCTCTAAGTCTTTGGCAAAGGGCTGAGGGTCAAGGCAGCTCATCCTTTGCACGGAGCTCCTGGCTGTTCTGAGGTAGGCATTTCCCCTTTGTGTTCCTTCAGTGGTTATTTGCTTTTTCATTTTGTTACATAGCTTCAAAAAGTAATCAGCCAGATATGCTGTTTGATTTGCTGGATGTTTCCCTTTCTTATTTTTAATGAAGTAATATGTAAATTTTTCATCTGTAAAGCAGAGCTAAAATTTTCCTATTTAATACTGATAAGTTAAGAGATTAATTTTTTTTTTTTTTTGCTGTGTCAGGAAGAGTTAATGTGGTATAAAGATGAAAATAAATATTTTGGATCCGATCTTCCCTTCCTCCCTCTCTCCCAGTATTACACATATACTTTGTATCTGAAATTTTTGCTCACACCTACCCAATAATGATTTGAGTAACACACATTTTAAATGCATTATCCTTTCCCTTGTTTCGTAAGTGTAAGAAAGGATGTTGCTCTTTGGAGGCAGTTTGCTCATACTACTTCTTAATTATCAGGAGAGTGCATTAAGCATTACATTGGGTGACTTGAGATCGAGAGTCAGGCTGTAGTTTCCAAAGGGAGAAAACATAATCTTGTGGTTAAGATCAAAGGCTGCAGAACTTGCATTCAGTCCCTCTCTTTGTGCATCCTTTGGAAACCCAAAATTATTAACTGAAGGAGCTTAAATTTCCCTGTCTAGCCTAGATGTTGTAAGAATAAATTAATTGGTGTAGATGAGTCATTCAAATGCTCTGGGACTATGGGTTATTTAAAAACCTAAATTTATCACTGGGGCCAGACTTTTCTAAGGTTTCAGCTTGGCTGTTAAGCTCATGCCAGTAGTTGTCTTAGCACTGTCGTTTAGGATTTGTATCACAATTGTGCCTAGAAGCCCACATAGACATCAATAATATATTACACAAAGGCTTATTATCCAGGAGTCCTTGCCCTAAAGAACTTGCAGTCAAGTCAGAAGCAATAAATGGATATGAAGAACGCGATGGAATGGGGAGGACATGGCAGTGGAGTACAAGAAATATAAAAATACGTTGCTGTTTGTGGTTACCTTTTGGCCTTTTTACCCCATAAAAGGGCTGATGCCAGGAGGAGGTGGTGAGGAGTTTTAAAAGGCACACACAGGCACTGCCAGGGGCGAGGAGAAGATAAAACTGGTTCCTGAAAAGCTTTGCAGATGAATGATGCAGACTGATATATTAGTATAGTGGAGCTGGGAGGTCAGGGTGTGATAGAGCATAAGCATGGTGAGAAGCCAGGAAGGATGTTCAGCATAAGAACAAGTGACTGAGAGAATCATAAGAGTTACTGTGATTGTAGCTTTAAGCTGGGGAGGAATCTCTACAGCAGTATTTTTAAACAAATGTACATAGCACAAGATTGCATTAATTGGGAGAGGGAGAGGAGGAGGTTTCAGTAGCAATTTTCCTACCAAGGTCACTGCCAGATTAGTGTGCAGAGCCTAGTGTGTCTGTGCACTGCAAGGTGTATTTCCACCCCAAATTGAATTATTTTATCTGTCAGCAAATGCTTGATAATATAGTGATCTGTACTTGGGAGATTCCCTCTTTGTATTAGTGTTGTATTGCATTCAGTGTTGAGACTAATCAAAGCCACTCATCTCTACCTCATGGTCCCATGTGGACTCACTTAACTTAGTCATGAGTGGGCAATTAAATAACAAGAGAGACCTTGTCAGCTCCAGGCATTAATATAAATCTTGGTACTTGTAATGCAATTACATGGCTCCCCCAGGTCTATCTGGACTTACATTAATCTCTCTCATTCACAGATTTTCTGGGATATTGACTGCTCACTTTTGCTTTGTAGTTCTATGAATCAGAATTTGGCCCAGGAGATAACCAGCAGTACGTTTTTCTGACAGGCACTCAGTAAGCATAGGCATTTGCCCACCTTGGTGTGTGCATAGGTATTGCTTCAAGTAATACTAAACACTCTGCTGGAGAAACAACTCGTGCTTAGCAGGCAGCAGATTTTAGTCTCAAATTTCTCTTGTTCAGATGCATTTTACCCTTAAGCAGCTTAGGGTTATCCATTCCCAACACCTGATACAAGGCCTTCATGAACACATTTGGTGATCGTTTTATTTAGAAAGAGCATGCTACTACTCTGCGTCACAGGGCCATAAATGAATTGGTGGTCGGTGTGTTGTTTCTCACAGGGATTTTAGTAAGGAGGTCATTCTTATTTCTTTACCTTAATCACCTGGAGATGTGTTAAGAATGTAAGTAGTAGTATTGTGGTCCTTTAAGGAGGCATGATCTGTTAGTTAAGATGGCTTATGTTATGCAGAAGGTCCATGAGCTGAATGGAGCTTGGAGTGTGATTTACACTGGAGAAACATCTTGCAGAAGGAAAGACAAGTTTCAGACATACTGGAACAGAACAGAAAAGAGATGCTGTTTGTACTCTATTTTTCTCGACAACCAGCAATTTTCTGTATTCAAGTTGGTGAGCTACTGCCCCTAAACATCACTGAATTGTTTAGGCAAAATCGCACAGAAGCAGGGAAAGGTGCATGGCTGGAGTTTGGTGTGTGTTGTTTTGTTGATTTATTGGTTGTTGGTTTTATTTTTTTTTTTCTCCTAGAGCCTTAGAAAATGCTTTTTTTTATCTCGAAGTGAGATTGAACTCCTCCATTCATTTCTGTTTCAGCACTCTCATTATTACTCCAAGTAAATAAATGCTGGGGCATAATTTCATAGATAATGTACACTGGGAGGTGGAGATTCTTCTTTCATCCAAGTAGATGCACATTTTACTGGCTTTTATCAGGAAGATTGCCCAACTGCTGCAGAGCTTTAAAGCAAATAAAATGTATGGGACTTCTTCCCCTCTTTCTTTCCCTCAATAGAAAGCACCAAGGTAGTGCTCACCAGAACAGCTGATAATGTTGCTAGGTACTTGCGTTTCTAGTGTAGGTGTGTTGTGAAATCCAAAATAAGCTTAAGGGATAACGTTGGCAGAATCAAATACTGTCAGGGGCTGATGTCTCTAGCTATATAAAGGGCACTCAGACTATCAGTGTTTATTTTGACAGCAAGAGATATAGATGCTGCGAGAAAGCTTTATTAAGGTGACTCTTTCTATTATAGAAAGTGATTGGCGTGTGTTTCCTTGTTTCAGCTGATGAATTTTGGTGCAGATGCAGAAGCTGCTCACTCTGCATCTTCATTGATCTTCTGTTTTCAGATGTGTTTTGAGAACCAATTCATAGCAGGCTGCAACTGATTATGTCAGTAGGAGACTGGATGGATGGTGGCAGCTAGGTCTGGGCAGCTGATGTGTTTTCAGATGGAGCTTTCAGCATTATATGCCCAGGCATTTTCTTTGAGTCACTGGCACAGCCATTCTGGATCACTTTGGGCTCAATTTTGTCCTCATACACATGTGAACTGTTCTCAGTGAAGATGAAGAGTTGTAGATGTGTGACAGCAAAGGCAGAATTTAGTCCAGTCTTATGCGAAAGTGGAGTAGCAGCAGTTGGTGAGAGAGTCAAATTGCCTCAGTTGCTTTTTGTTTTGTTACTGAAACCTCTGTGAGCTTGCGATGCTTCTTGCCATCCTTCCCTCACTCCCTTCCCCTTCTGTTCATTCCAGGTGGGTACTAACACAAGCGTTATGCAATCTGTTAGAGCTTTGGGGTAACTCAGAGAGAGATAGAAACCGCAGTGTTAATTCAAGACATGATATAAAGAGCTGGAAAAGTTCACAAATGATAGAAGATTTATTTGTGTACATGTTTGTGTGTATATGTATGTAGCCTGACTGTTTGATATTTGGGGTTTTTAAATTCAATTTGGGTAATGAACAAAAAACGTCTCTGTTTTTGCTACTGTAAAGACTATATTTACAGCTGAAACTTCTATGGTGACGGTCCCTCAGTAGCATACATTTCAGAGTATTGCTGTGCTGCGGACTATGACCTTTCGAGTCTTTGTGATAACAGCAAAAATAGTATTTTCCCTTCCTTTGCTTAGGTCCTTGTCGTCATCTGCAAGCTTGTCAGCAGGTCAGAAATACTCTGCCTTTCTCTAGTGTTAAATGAAAGGGAGGCTCCCAGCACGGTACTAATAGTCTGTCATTAGTAAATGGATACAAATTTATTAAGCTTTTGCTCTTTTCTTATTCACATTTCATTTTGTTGTTTCCTAAAGCAAAGTTTATTGTCTATATGGTCAATCATCAGGCTCAGAGGTCCTTTTCAAGCATTGTTTTGTTACTGAGCAATTCTGAATCCAAGACAGAGTTTTGCAGGTGTGCATGCAATGCAGACCAGATGCCACAGCAGGGGTTCAGATGGAAAGCATGTGGACCTCAGGCACCTCTCCAGTTCTGAACATGAGGTTGTAGCCAGCTATCTTTCTCTGGAGAGGGAAGTTTTGATACTCATACTGCGGGTGTGAGTCCGTATGAGAGACTGCTCTTCAAGACTGTACTTTTGTGTTTGTTTTATCAGGCAGCTACTTGGCTTTTTTTTAATTTTTTTTTACTTTTTTTTTCACCTCCACAGAGCTTTTATATGGTCTGTACTCATATGTCTGGTTTCCTCTCACGAGCAGTCCAGTTAATGGCCATAGAGGGTCTTGGCATTAAGCAAGCCCATGGATGTGTGAAGGGCAGGGACTTGCTGTGTGCTGAAGCCCCGTTGTTAACATGCCGCACTGTTTCTTAAGTGATGGTCTCAAGTAAAGCTGCTATCATGCCGATGCTGGGTAAATGTTATTTTGTGCCTGACCCATAAGTGAATTATCCTCTAATTCAACAGAGATGCAAATAAGTGATGTAGGTTATAGCTAAAATGTGCTGGGAATATTTAATGTAATTAATTAATGTGTAATGTAATATTTTGCTGCCTTCATATTCCTCTGAAGATTTACAGCAAAGGAGGCTTGGTTACCTGCTGTCTTCCGGGTATTAGGCTTTGAACATTCATCCAGCCAATCTTCCTGATTGAGCGACCATCCCAGGTGGCTGCATATACACTAAGACCCGTTCCTGTAGCAGGTTTCCTAAAGGCTGATACTGCCTGCCTTTTGCTGCAGTTGAATAGCCACTTGTCCACTGAAGGAGATGGAGACCTGTGTGAATGACTTCACATCGGCAAAAGTATAAAATACAAATTCTGTATCTTCTTCGTCTTTACATAACGGAGTGCTCTTTTTGGGATGCTTTGCCAGCAGGTTGCGTGTGACTTTGTTGACAGCAAAGAAGTAACGAGACACAGGAAACATTCACTCTGGTCAGGAGTGCAGGATTTATGCATGTGCCCATTTTCCCAGGAGCAGGCTCTTTTGCCTCTTCTTCTAGATTATTCTTGTTCCAAGCCTGTCTTTTCCCAGTGTGGTTCTACAGCCAGTGTCAGGCCTCTTCCGTATAGCTGTCCTTCAGCCACTGTGCCCTTAATCACTAAGCAGTTTCTGTTGTACCTTCAACCTACAGTTTCTCTCTTGCCCCCATCAAATTCAGTATTTTCTTATGAGTTTCCCTGCCTTTGCCCAGCCTTTTGCAATTTCCTTCCCTCTGCCGTTATCCTTAAATCTTATTTTAGTTTTTCCCTAATCCTCACTGCCCTGTACAAGCTTCTAAAATGCTTGTATCTTTTTTCACCTTCCTGTCTTTCTCTGAGAGTGAGGCTTGACTCCTTTGTCTGGTTTACATGCCTCTTTCCCTGCCTTGATGACAACAGGGGGAAGCTCATATACTCCTGTATGCTTCTCTTACCTTTGCAGTGTTGAGACCCTGATATGGCTCAACCTGGAGCTGCTGTTGCAGAGCATCCTGTCAAATTCAAATTCCCTAGTCTGCTGCAAGCTCACTGCAGCTGAACTCATTGTAGGTATGAGATATCTTAAAGCTTAATGAATGTTTGCAGAGCCTATACAGACTGCAGCACACAATTGCATGTATGAAGCTGCAGGATAGCAGCTGGATTATTCCAGAGTGTGTAAATTAGTCACATTTGGATGATTATGGGCTGCACATTGGTGTTTGTGCTTTTTTTTTTTTTTTTAAAAAAAAAAGGAAAAAAAAAGGCTGTAGTGCTACTTATACATAAGATGTGCTGCCACCTTCTGTGGTAACACAGCAGTGGTGTGTGCATTAGCACACTGTCTTAACACTGAAGTTCTTCCTCTTCCCCTTCGGTTTGAAGACAGGGGGCTGAGATATGGTAAATTAATTGGTGCCTAAAATCATCTTTTCCTTCTTTGGTAAATAAGATGATGACATGATAGCAATTCTTTGGACAAGAAGGAAGATAACGTAAGGCTAAGTAGTGAAGTCAGCTAATATCAGCCTAGTAGGCAGACCTTTGAGGGCTATCCTAAAAGAAGGAAAAAAGTCATAAGCCGGCAAGAAGGCTGTTCCCAAGAAAAAAGAAAATGGGAATTGTCCTCATCAGTGGCAGCAGAGAGGAGAGGTCTGACCTTTTCTTAGCCTGCGCAAAGAAGAATGAAAGTTTAGAGATTCCAAGTTGAGATTTACTACTGGCTAGCATATGCCTGGGGATGACAGGTCAGATATTCAAGTTGCTGTTGGTGTCTGTGAGCATATGTAAGTTAAGGATCTTGCTAGCACGCTTTGTTGAGTGAGACATAAATGACTGAGGACTAGTTTGTAACTGAAGGGGAGCTGCAGCCAACCAGCCAGCATCCTGCCTTAGTGGCTGTGTGCTGCAGTCTAGAGTACTATTACCATGGGAAGTATCCTAGGAGAGCACATCAAGCCTTGACAGGCATCTTAGGGATTTGAGAATCTTCTCAGTGGAGGTCAGTTTCTTATTATAATCGAAAGTACTTTCCCCACTGTTTCCTCAGCTGAGTGAATCAACAGTGACCCGTGGTGGTTAGAATGGCTCAGTGCTTGCTGGTCTGTCATGTATAGCCTTCCTTTATTCAACCTGTGCGTATCTGTCTCCTCAGAGCCTGAATAATATGAGCACTGGGCATCTTATTTCACAACTGATCAAACTGAAATTTTAAGACAAAACCTCCTCTATCCACTCCAGCTTACGTGGAATCTTAGTTTTTTTAATGGAAGATTTTGCCAGGACACCTAGGTCTCACTCTTGGATATTTGGGTCATCACTTTGAGATATAAATTCCCGCACTGCTGATCTGACCATAGCATTGTCCTGTTTGAAGAAAAGTGCAGGCACTGGTCCCCAGTTCATCACTCCATACAGAGAGGTTTGGAAAGAAATATTCTTTAAGGCGCATTAGAATTCATAGAGACCAGCTTGCTGAAATTTAGCATCAGGTCACAACCTGTTATTATCTGTGGTTTTCTTTGTAGACATCTGCCTGCTGCAATAGACTTCTTCACATCACCATGTCTTGGTGAAAGTTCACAGAGAGCTGTTATTTTGATGTATATAACTGATGATTATGCTATGTTTTTACTGTTCGGCAATCATTGCTATTTGTTCTTGAACCTGGGCTGTACTTCAAAAGAGTGTTTAAATAGTCACCACCTGTTCATTTTTCAGTCAATCTGCTTTTTTTTAATCTTTATTTTTTTTAAAAAAAAAATCCCTCTTCAGCAGAAGTCTATTGGTTTCCCTCACTGATGTCTGATTCCTGGCTCATTTTCTAGCCAAGTGTCATCTCCTCCTTCTCCTCCTCCTCTTCTTTATCTCTTTGCTTCTGACTGCTCAGTGTAACACTTAACACATGATGTGGCGTCACTGGAAGCTGTGTTTAAACTGTTTGAATCCAACCGTAGTAAAGTGAGAGTGGAGATATGGACTCATTGGATGCATAGGGATAAGGCATTTCTATGAAATTTTCAACCTGTTCGTGCTCCTCAAAAGTAAGTTGTTGCTAATTAATGTGTATAACACATCTGTAGACCTAAGGAAGAATTTCTTCACTATGAGAGTGGTGAGGCACTGGCACAGGTTGCCCAAGGAAGTTGTGGCTGCCCCATCTCTGGAGGTGTTCAAGGCCAGGTTGGATGGGGCCTTGGGCAGTCTCATCTAGTGGCGTGTCCCTGCCCATGGCAGGGGGGTTGGAACTAGGTGATCTTTAAGGTCCCTTCCAACCCTAACTGTTCTATGATTCTATAATTCTCTGATCTGTATGTTACTAAAGATTATAGTAAATGTATACAGAAAAGACACAGACATAGCATAATGGTGATTCCTGGGGCCATGATTTCTGGGACCCTATTTCAGACATTTAAAAAGAGCTGCAAAGAAGACTTGAAGATCCATGATGGTGTTCCAAGACGATGATTTACTGTTACTGCTATTATCTGAGGATACAGTTTTAGTATATGATTTCTCACATTTACCTGTGTTGACATTGTCTGGCAGCTGGACAGAAAAACTCTTGAGACCATTTCAGACCTCGCTTTCAGCAGTGCTTTGGTGTGCACTTGCGTATGTGAACTCTGTATTGATATTAAAAAACTGTGGAAAGATTTCAATAAAAATCCATGCTTTCCTCTAACATTCTTGAATGGTAGTGCTAACTGATTGTGATGTAGTCCAATTTAGGCAGTCCTGGAGCTGGCCTGCATGTATCCACCCTTACTAAGCTACATTTAGAGAGGGCTTTTAGGCAAGTGTAAAATCTGCCTGTCCACCAGACTAGCAGCCGTGTGAATAATCTGGGAAAGCTCCCAAACAGGCTTGAAGAACAAGGGCCTTACCACTTTATAATTTGGTGCTAGTTTTCTTATTGCTTTTGCTACAATTTTTTTTGCATTCCAGTCTAAATTCTCTCTGCTGGAGCTGACTGCAGCAGTTGGATCATGGAAGAACATTAGGAATTTGAGGACTTTGCTGTCTGAGATTTGTATTGCAAGCTGCTGTTTGTGTTGTTCTATAAAATATGTGCGTGTTTGCTGTGGTCCAATGCAGGGGTCCACAGAGGCCTGTGAGGATGACCTGTGTTCTGTTTTGAACTGTGATTTCCAACTGGGTCATTTGGAATTTGTAATTTTGTTGGGTTTATTTTTCACATGAGTTATGCTGTTGTATGGTAGGGAACCAGTTAACATTCTAATCTGTTGCATCTTGGAAATAACACTTAGACAACGATTAAAATACGGAATGGGTATGGAAGGAGTGCTTTCGATGGAAATTAAACAAGATAAAATTTTTAAAATCCTATGGTCATGTAAAAAATAATTGTCCATGTGAACTCACTGGGCTTTTAGTGATGTGAAGTGCTTTTATAGGACGGTGCATATGTTAATTACAGAATGAATCCTTCATATTTATGTAATGCTTGTTGTCTCAGGCTGAAAAAACACTTAACAGGCGGTCAAGACTTTTGATTTAATTTGCAGGGGATGTCTTGCCATAGGTCACAGAGCATGTCGACCAGGATGGCTCTTTCTCTGGGGACGTGTGGTCCACCCCCACTGCAATTTATAAGCCTAGGTAAAATCTCTCTAGGCATTATTTCCCTGCTGTGCTAAGGACAGATGATACGTGACAGCACTGCTCCTGGCACTCCAACACGCTGGAACAGGAATTGCACGCTGCACCTGTGCCAAAGCTCTCGGTGGTGATCACTACCACCTAAAAAGCATTAGAACTCCCTAATCTCCAGCACTACACTTCGCTGTGTGGACATTAGTGAAAAAGCTTAAAACTTTTTGGAAGGAATCATCAGAAGAACTTGTGAACCATAAAACTAGTCAGTTTGGGAGCTGAGGTCAAATGTGAGCTGGCAATTTGGCATCTGTCAAATGGGATGTTTCACTTTCAGCTATCTGTGTGCTTGAAATCACCCTGCGTAACTTAGCTTTCAAAGAAACAGGTAAATGATGAGACACACTGTACCTTGCAAGTTCTCTTATGGGGAGGAGAACTCATCATTTGGCCTCATATGGACAAATTGTTGTGTGGACTTTAATAAAATTGATAGGGTACCCTAGTAAGCCTGTTGTCCTTGAGGGACTTCCTGCAGTTTCTCAACATTTTCAAAGACAACATGACTGGAACAAATGTCGATTAAATTGTGGACCCTCCAGGGCAATGCTTTTGTTTATTATGAATCACTGATGTATGAAATAACAGTGCTATTATCATCTGTAAATGAACCACAAACTAGGAGAACGTCCACGAGCATTTTATAATGAGATGTGTTCTCTAAAGTTGCAGTTGACTGGAATAAATCAATAGCCCATGGAGTGCGCTTTTGGTATTGTCCTAAATGTGCAAAAGGCAGTTTTAAGTGGCTTTGCTTTTGAGAGCACAGACTTTAAAACTTCCTGACTGTAGCCATTTTCAATGCCTGAAGTTGTGCGCTAAGTAGTAATAAATTTTCTGAAAATGTAGTAGACCTTTAATCTTTATCTGGTGTGACTTATTCAAAGCAGGGAAATAATTATGGCTACTTACTTCAAGGAGCATTCTTTGGTTAAATAGTATTCCCAGCTCATCACTTTTGAGCCATTTGGTTTTTGTCCAAGCTGCTTAGGAAGAAAAAGAGAAGAATGAAGGAAAGTAGAGGTAGCTGTAAAATGAATGTTGATATCTTAGCACAAAAGATTGGACAGCTGAAGAATTACTAGCATTTTTGCTTTAGACACCTGCAAAGAAGTTTTCATATCATCAAGACAATAGAAGCAAAAAAATCTGATCCTCTTGTGGATAGTGTTCGCTTACCAGTTCACTGTCTCTGCAGGATGCTTGTCTTCTTGCAGGCCAACATACTTTTCTGCTTATTGTGATCTTCAGCCGCACCTTTCCTCCAGCCGGTTCCTTCACACCACAAATTGCTTCCCATAGCTGCCTTGGTCTTTGCTGATTCACCTATCCCTTTCCCCATCTCACTTTTATACAATCCTTTTATTTTACATCTCTTTCTTGCAAGCCACCATTGCGTAGGTCTAATGAATCCTTTTGATTGGAAGTGCACAATAGGATCAGAATATCCCACCAGGCATCAAATTAATTCCTTGTGCCATGTCCTGTGATTCCTTCTTGGGCCAATAGTCTTGACCCCTGTAACACTTCTCTTTACAGAGGAGCTCCTTTCCCACAGCCCTGTTTTCACCAGAGAACTTTGTGGTTCCCTGAGACCAGCAGAGCAGGAGAGGATGATGCACGTAGCACATCTTCATGGTGCTTTCCTTGGACGAGTGTACTGTAGTCCTATATAAGCCTGCAGACCCTTGGTGGCCACAGCTGAATTCGCTACCTAAAGCTTTTTCAACTACAGAATATCTGAGAAGGTGCTCTACTTGAGTTGACTGGGATATCCAGTAGTGTTGTGTACTTTAGATTTCTACCAGATAAGGGAGGCTGTTCCTCTTCATGTTGTTTGAACCAGGTCAGATGGACATGCCTGCACCTGTGTTGCATCCTGTCATGATCTCCTTTTTTGCATCATCCAGAGGAAGCTCCGATTTTTCCTTAGAGCTGTGCCAATAGCTGTCACAACTTACCTTATGCTGACAGGGTACGTGGTTCATGAAAGGCAGTCCTAGAGTGCTATTGGATAACTCATATCTCCTCAGCTTGCAACAGGCTTTGTGCTGGACTGATGTATGTGCTTAACTCTGACAAGGATGCAGAAGTGTACTTTGCACTTCAGAAAACTCAGAGACTGCAGACATGGTTGTATCTAATATATTAACTATTTCAGTTCTAATGAACACTGTTTCATTAAAATGTTGCTTCACTGTTTTTGGTGAAACTGTAAGGATCTCTCTTCATCTGCCTTTAACTGGTGGTGATTCTCCCTTGATGCTGAGGTCTTCTAGTCCTCTTAAGTTTAAAGATGGGTGATGTTAGTGGCAGAGGTGGTGACAAGTTTCTTTTCATCTAAGCGAGTGAATTCCCTATGTGGCATAGATTTGTTATTTGTTATGCTGTAAGTCACAGCGGTGTTGCTGATGACAAATAAATCAGTTGATGACAGAGGAATTTATGGTCCATCACAGAAAACAGAATGGGAACTGTGATTTATATATTTATTTTCTTTAATAAGTATGAAAAAATACAGTGTGACGTGCACAGGAGCGCTGGCAGTGAGTGATGATGGTGAAATCGTACGTATCTGCCCAGTAGATGATTTTTTTCCTGTGGAGAAACTCAGGAACATTGGGCAACATTTTAAACATACAGGTGGTTTTTAAAAGTGTGAGTGTATGGATGGTGTTTGTATGACAGTTTACCTTGGGAATAAGTGTAAGCACATATGATCAGGAGACAGGACGCCTGTTTCTCTGTTTCAGACTTTTTACATGATTCTACTTTTTATTTTTTTGTAGTTGCTTGGTGATTGTTGTAAGCCAGTGTTTGTTCCCAGTTAATATACTTCTGTCATTCCTATGAGACACAATCTCATCACTGATACAGCATACCTGGACATTTAAACATTGACTAGAAAGCAGCAGAGATAGAAAGATTTTTTTCCTAACTTGCCATAAGAAAATTAAGCAACTTCAATGTCCAGAACATTAGATGGAAAACATGCCAGCTCACAAACACAGAGTACTTCTGAACTGGAGGGACTTGTTTGATTAGGGCTTGTGGAAAGGCTGGCATCCGTTTGGGGATGGTGTGTGCACTCTGTGATGTGTTGTCATAGTGGAAGATTATAGGGCACAGTGTTCCTCTTTGGGGAGAATGACAGAATCACTTTCCACAACCTTAGTTTATATTCTGGTAAGTGGGCAACATACCTGACTGTTAAAGAGCAAGGGTTTTGGGGTGGGAAGGAGTAGGAAACAGGGCCACTTTTTATCAACCCCAAATGTATAGTCTGCTGCCTAACTTTGCATTTTTGTACAGTTGCTGAATTACAAATAGAGAAATATTTGTTATACTGTACTGTACCAAGAATGGAAGATATGAATTCACATCTCACAACTGCATGCTATGCTTGATTAAAGTTCTCATACTCAGATTATTTGGTAAAAATATGTTGTATATTTAACCTGACTTTTCCTAAATCTCAGAGAATTTGTTATTTTTTAACTCATCTATGTTCAGGTCAGCGTAACCTGAGATGGAAGAGAGGGTTGGGAAAGTTGTAAGGCATGGAAAGTGGAGATCACAGAAAAATCATATGCTAGAAGTCACTCTGCAAGTGTTACACAAAATCTAAGGCTTATTTCCTCTATGCTTAACTGGACTAGAGCAGTTTAGCTTCACTGATACTGACTATAGTAGCAGTCAGTAATGATCTGGTCTGTTTATGGGGAGAGGGGGAAAAGGAAATGGGAAAAAAATCCTCACTGAAAGCAAAAGGCATGCTTTTGTTCAAAGGGAATGATCTCAAAAGATAGGGAACGTTTGAGCTGATGTCTTCACCTATTTTTGGGTTGCCTTTAATAGCTGTTTTCAGGTAATGATCACAGCAAATTCCCTCTGAACTGGTTCTGCAGTTTCTTGAGAGCTACCTATCACAGATATTTCTTCTTCGAGTGTCCTTAGCAGAGACATTAAACAGGATAATGTATGTTGAGAATTTGCAGTCTTCCAGATGCTAATGCTTTACTGGTGTAGGACTGATCTTTTGCCTCACCTTGTCTCTCACTTGAGATGTGTAACCACTGAAATGTCTTTATGAAATAGCAAACAGAAGGTGGGGACTGGTACTTGGAGAGCAAATCAGGACATGGGACCAATGCCTTTCAGTTGTGATGGGCTTTCAGCACTGTCTGCTGCCAGCAGCCAGGGCTGTATCACACGTGTGAGACCAACACATCTGGACCCTTCCCATGTATTTTTGCTGTGATGCGTTCTGGTATTCTTTGTCTTTATTCCTAGCACCATTTACTAGCCTGCTATCTCCTGGGCTTAGAGAGCAAAAATGTGTGCTGACTCTCTGGTTTGAAATGGGACATTTGGCAGGGTTGGTTTCTAGGTCTGATGCATTTCATATTTATCATCAACAATGCAACTGAAGTTAGGGATAGTCAGTACTGGTTTTAATTCTTGATTTGTAACCATTTTGAAGGCTTAGAGCTTCTATGACAACTTTAACATGTGGCTCTTTATTATAAACATAGCGAGGACATATCCACCTGTTCCTTCTGTGTCCAGATTCAGGCTGACTATGTATCCTCTTTCATGGAGTGCTTATTTCCTGGGCAATGATTTCTGTTATTGCCACTGTTAATAAGATAAGTGATAATTATAGATCAGTGTTGTTTCTTTCCAACAAGTGCAATGATTTCTGTTATTGCCACTGTTAATAAGATAAGTGATAATTATAGATCAGTGTTGTTTCTTTCCAACAAGTGCGTACTGCATGTGGAAAATATGGATGTGAGCTTGGATTTTGAAAGGCCAACTCTGAAGCGCCCCAAAAGAGCTGATAACCTCAGCTTTGGGACATAGCAAATGGCTGAAATACCTACAAGGTCTCCTAAGCACTAAAAATCAGCACACATCTTATCTATGCATTTTGTTTTGTGAAATCTAATATTGGACACACTAGAGCACACATTAAACTTGACTTGTTTGAGATGTCCCTGGGATGAGATTGTTGTTGAGATGTACAACTCCAGTAAGGACAGTAAGGGGTGAACTTGAGGGTAGGCAAGCTGAGACTTATGATTTACATACTGTGCTTTATGGAGGGATGCTTCCCTGCTTACCGTACCAAAGCTTTAAAATAGTGGAGTGGGCTTGCCTGGCTTCTACCATCTGTACTCATTGAAAAGAGTTTCTGAATTGCATTACCTTTAGCAATAATGTTTGCGAAGTACTTAAGTGACACATTTACAATCACTCTCTTCTTTAAATTTAAATCTTCCCCGTTCAGATAGTCACAGCTCAGAAGTCCTGCTCAAGGCAAAAGAACCATAAAAACCTAATGCAAGATAAATGGGCCCTCCTGGGTGCTGAGTGATGAGAACTGAATCTGAACAGTTCACACAGTTTTTATTGCCTTTAGGCACCTCTAATAGATCTTCCATTCTCTCTCTCTCTTTTTTTTTTTTAATATTATTTCTTCTCATGGTTCTTATAGTGCAAAAATGTCAATCAACACTTATCTGAGGTGTAGAAACTACCGTAGATAAGGATTTGTTCAGTTTTCCTACCAGCTTTGACCAGGGTTACTGTACACGTACAGATGTGGTTTGGTAGCAGGCTTCGCTGTTGACAGTAGTTAGATTAACCTGACTCCTCAATGAAGGAGATATTAGCAATATAAAGATAAGTATTACAAGTGTACCTCTCTTTGTAATGAGGGTCATCATGGAGATGATTAATGATAGTAGGCTGACTGACCAAGTTCCTGTAACTCCTCTAATCTGCTGGGCTGGGAAGGTGAAGAAAGTTAGTGCTGGGATAAGGCAGGCCAGTCAGTGCTTTCTAAGCAGTGGAGAACTCTGCAGACACTTGATTTTTCTCCCCTTTAAATCTCATTTCATGCCAATATTATGGGGAAAAGATTTTTGGAATGTAATATGACTGGCTCCTTCACGGTTTTGTAAAAGCTACGAAGTTTCTAATTGCTAACCACTAGTGAAAAACATGACCAGTAATTTTAAATCCTACTAAATGTGCTTTCACCAGATTCCTGTGTACACAAAATAATCTGTTGCAAAAACTGATGTGATGCCCTTAACAGATATTTTTCATGCACTTTTGTTTAATATGTACGTGGCCTTTCACACTCTTGGGGCACGTGCGGGTGCTTTTGATGGCTCAGGCAGCTGTCTTTGAACTATTTGAAATAACCGAACAGATGCATGACTGCCACAGATCAGCTCAATGCAAGGCATCCCTTCTGTGCAGCATAAATCAGGAGACTTGAGGAGCAAATATACAGTGCTGTACTTCTCATTTCCTCATTTGTCTTTGCCACATTGTCCTCTCGAGAGGGAATAATATTTTGATGAGTGAATAAAGTAACATTAACTTTAACATTATCATCAATCATCATGACAAAGGAGGACAAGTAGTCTTTGTACCTGGTCTTGCCACTTGTTTAGTCATCAAACCCTTTGCAACGTGAGTGCAAAACTCCATTTTATTAAAGCTGTGGTTCAGTGATAGAGTTTTTTTGACAGCAATATTTTAGCTACTGCCACTGCTACCTTGCAGCATAAGGCAAATGAGCATCTCCATTCATTGTTCTTTGCAACTGCACATGCTGCCACCCCACTCAGGGTGCCAACCTGGCTCACCTTTTTAGAGAAAAAACAACAGAATACACATTTTGGGGAGGAAGATGGTGGGAGGGCAGTTTTCCTAAAGCTGCCTCAGTTCCCTGATCCTGTTTGCTACCTGGCTTTGTGAAGAGCTTACCTAGCACTAACTGAGAGGAGTTGGCTGGGCTGAGCACAGGCCATACCTGTGGAGAAACAGTTTTAAGCCAGCATTTTCAAAAAGCAGTGACTTGTACCAGGAAACTAAAGCCTAATTTTGTAACCTGTATCAGTGTTGGTAGTACTTCAGCACTAAGTGCGTAGAGCAGTCAGGATTCTTTGTTGTCAACTTTCATAGTAGTCCTTTTTGTCTTTCCCCTGTTGAGACTTCTTAATGAGGGAGGAGAAAAAAATCATCATGAGAAGCAGGGTGCGTTGCGCTGCAGCAGAGCACAGTAAGGTTGTGACCCAGCACACAAGGGGAGTGTTAAGTTCAAGGCCTTACTCCAGGTCTGCTTCCCAGCTGAGAATAAGGCAGCACCAACTAATTTTTATCAAGTGGCTCTTTCAACAGCAGCCTTTCATCGTGATGGAGTATGAAGGAGTCTTCAAATATTTTTCCTCCTCTTTTTGCTTTCAGAAAGTCACTGTTCTTTTCAAAGGGATTAGAGTACCTCACAGAGGGATAGAATACTCATTGTCAGCCTTGGATTTTTTTTTTTTCATTTGAACTATCATCCTGCCTCTTTCTCAAGGATAGCTTTTCTCTCCATGAAAGTGGGGCAAATTGTGAGTGGATTCTGCTGCACTGGGCTTTACTGTGTTGCTTCTTAGAGGCAATTCTCTTGCTTGCTTCTTGGATGAGTGTGGTATGATGACAATTTTTAAGCTGGTAGAAAACCAGAATGTCATGCTTCCCCAGATTTCTTTCTGGGTTTTGTGCTCACTTATGTTCTCAATGTGCATAAAAAATTCCAAAATAACACCCCTTTCATGATACATTACGAATTCAGGTCACAATTTGGCAACTAATTTCCAGGAAGCCGCAGTGGAGAAGCATGCTTTACCTTGCTATAGAGTTTGCTAATGTTTCTCACAAAGCTCATACTCATGCTAAAAAGGCAAGCAAAGAAATAAAGCCTTCTGTGGTAGGCTTGGAAATTTTATATGTTATTCTAAGAGGACAAGTAAGAAGGGATCTGGTTAAAGCAGAAGACAGTAATTAACGGTATCAGGAAAGTAAATGGGATGAATGCAGGCACCTAATGACCTGACACAAAGGAACGGTCAGGGAAGATAAAGAACTAGAAAATGACTTAAAGAAATTCATAGCCCTGCAAAGCAGCTGACCTCTAAAGCTCTTTGCCAGATAAGGAGTCCAAATAACTAGGACCCAGAAAGTCACTGAGCAGTGCCGGGTAACAGGCATGCTAGGTGATAGTAGGTTATGCTATTGCACACCAATACTGTAGCAAGTCATACAGTCTTTCAGGTTTCAGAGTTTAGGCTGAAGTCTTGCTGCTGTGGATTCAAAGGACCCTTCCTGGGAGCAGGTCGTACCCTATTTGAAATGCTCTGGGATCTCCTCATGGTAGCCGCTGGCAGAGGCAAAGTGCTTCCCAGGACAGAGGACTTCCCAGGATCACTTGCCAGCAAGCAGCAGGGTAAGGGTGAAAAAGCTGGGGACCCACCACTTCCTTTACCACTGTCTCAGACAAGATCAAGGAAAGTGAGTCCTCCCTTAACTAGGGATAGGTCAGGCAAGAAAGCCAAGGAGGAATAGGCTTGGTAACAAAATCTGTAAGGTGACCTGATCTAGCTGGATGTGCTTTGAGCAAGGGGTTGAGCTAGGTAACTTCCAGAGATCCCTTTCAACCTAAATAATTTCACATATTTGAGCATGTGGTACCTTGGAAATGCAGCCGCTGCTTGCTTGTGACTAGATTTGGGCTTTGTTTTTTATTTTGTTCCTTTGTTCTTTTGAGGGATACCAAACTTTAGTCTCTTGGATTAGCCAGATAAATCAGTAACCACGCTGCCCTTGCCTCCTTTTGCTACTGAGAAGGAAGGGGTTATCTATTCAATGTGAGGTGTTGAATCTTTTGCAACTCCTTTTTCTGTGCTGATTGTAGAAGGTGCCTGTGGAAGGGAGACAGCAATCTGAGAGGCCTTAAACTTCCCTTCTCCTCTGTAGCTTATTTTGCTTTTGATGTGTGTTTTTTATGAATTCTTTCTCTGGAACAGGAACATTTATCAGCTGAGTCGTGTCAGACTTGCCGTAGTTTTACTTTCTCCATGCTTTTTCTTCCTCTACCCTTTTTCCTGTTCTGGCTTGTCTAACCATGCTAATTAACTAAGTTAATATTAATTCATAAATAGTGAGTCTTGAAGTCTGTGGAATTGTCTTGTGATATTTTGTGTGTCTGGACAGTGTGTTACAAAGCTGGTCAAGTTTGCAATCTTCAGCACTGGGAGTTGAGTAGAATAGCCTGGTTCCAGGGAGTTGAGTAGAATAGCCTGGTTCCAGGGAGTGACCTTAATCTGCTAAGAATGAGCACATGTTGTAACCTGATGACTTTGGGCTGCATTTTCTGTCTTGGCTGATTAAGTCTTTAAGAATTTACCCCAAAGAGAGGAATGCATCTATGCCACTTCTAAAAAAAAACCAAAACAAAAAAACCCAAACTAAACCAAAAAACCCAAGAGAAAGATTTGCATACCCAAATGAATGTTGAACTTGATTGGAGGTGCTGAGTTATAACCAAGGTAGAAAATACTGTCACTTCTCAGGCCAGAAATACATGTAGGACGTACATGTGGACTTCCATGTGCTGATGGAAGCCGTTCTTAAGTTTGCAGAGGACAAAGTATGGAGACCAGCAGGCAAGCCTGGTTTGTGTCTTGTTTTTCCTGCATGTAGGTGAAAGAAGCAGCTTTGTAGGAATCCCTGCAATACCAAAGCTGGAACGAAGGTAGTTGGGCATGGTGACAATGTTCAATTTCTTTGTAGTTTTGTTGCCTTGTAGGGTCTACCCACAGGCATAGAATTTGGCTCAAACATAAGAATATGCTGTAATGTTCTTCTGTTTAATGTGTACAGTAGAAACAGTTTAGTTTGTTCTCGGAGCTATCCTCCCTGTGGCTGTTGAAGGCTGGTGCTTATTTCCCCGATAGCAGTGGTACAAGCAGTGCTTTCCTGTGTTTCCTCGAATGATTAGATTGCTGGCAAAGGCTGACTGGGATAGTAGGTCACTGTGAAATGAGGACACTTTGCTCTCATCAGAAAAGGCTGTACCTAAGTGCTTACTTAAAACAGGAACAGAAGGAAGGCAGAGGATACAAATGAAATGTGATCAAGACTCTGTTCAAAGTGGCAAATGTTAAAGGAAAAGAGAGTCAGGAAAGTACCATTTCCCTAGTTGATTTATTGCTCTTCAGCACGTGGTCACGCAAGAGCATCTCCTGTAACTGTGTAGCACTGTGTCCTTTCCAGCATCCTTGATATGAAGAGCTCAAAGAGTGCTGTGAACTCAGGGGAGTTACACGTGTGGTAATTCTGTGACAGAGATGCAATTGCTTCTCTTCTGCAGATGAAACTGAGGAAGAAAAGTTCAGGTGTTTACCCAGTAAATAATTGACAAAGGTAGAAATGGGATGACAGTTGTGACTTCCAGTCAAGTATGTAGACAGAAGTTAGCCACAATAAAGCTATTAAACTGGGCTCCACCCTTGCTTACCTTGTGGAATAAATAAAACTTTTTTTTTTTCCTAAAGCACTGAGCATCCACTATCTCCGGTGGAAACCTGCTGGAGTAGTGGTAGTCCAGCTGATCTGCAAATCAGGCTCTTGAAGAGATGTTGTACCATTGGTTATGCTAGACCTGTTGATCCTTCTTAAAAGAAATATTGTGTCCTCTGTTAACATTGTTGGAAAACTCTGGCTGTTTGTGGTTTTTTTTCTATTTGTTGAAAGAAAAGTGATTAAATGTATCTGTGTGAGAGACTGGATGAGAGCATGTGTGGAGTGGAGAGGGAACTGGACTGAAACCTGTGTTGTTTGTTCTGTTGGTGTATCAGGGTTCGACTCCTGGGCTCTGAAGAAACCTCTTTTGAGAACTTCCTATTGGAGAACATACAGCATCATCCTCTCATTGGAGATTTATCACTTGGATGGAAGTTCTATGTTTCTGCCACATCTTAAATATTAAATTTTCTTTCTTACTTATATAGGTCTTTGCTACCAGGGAATTCCTTTGTGGGAATTACTTAATAGAGAACACAGCTTCAGGAGAACAAGCAGTAGTGATGATGCAGGAACACTTTGTAACATTTTCATGTTGTCTTGGGTTCTCCTTTATAGCCTTAAATAAGTCAAATAGCCTCTCTGTGTCTCTGGTGGGCAGGAGTGAGGTGAGGTAAGTGGTTCTACTCCACATGGTGGACATAGGATAATATTGAAACTGGTGAAGTATTCAAAGATAAAAGCTTTTGCCTGAGCCAGTAAGTAGATGCTTATCTTGTATTCCTCATTAAAGTTAGGTGTGGAGGCTTCTGTAAACCAGTCCCCTGCAACCTGTGGAAAACCCTAGCAAAGGAAAAGAAAGCTGCTGAGTGGCTCCCCAGCAGTTGATCCTAATGTTGAAAAAATTCCAAGGGTGTTGGATTAGGATTTATTTTTTTGGCTCTTCACATGTGGTGGATATGCAGTTTACTATTCTGGTTAGTCCTAGCTTTTTGGCTGCATCTTGGGAAAAACTGACAGCATCAGTGATGACTTGCAAGGGAGCATATACTGGTCATTAGGGTTAAAGATCAGAAGCTTTAAATGGCAGTGCATAGATCTATGGATCAATACTGAGAGTGAATCCCAGAGCATCTTCAGTAAATAGGGATGTAATTGTAGGTGACATTAAGTCCACAGTGAAACACATGTGCAGCACTGTCTGAGTAACCCAGGATAATGGGGAGCAGGTACTTCTGCAGGTCAGGACTGTCTGATTTCACTAATTTGTGCTGAGGCTATCCTAGTTCTTGCTTGCTTTAAGCCTAGGTCTGACAAGTACTATGATCTACTCAGTTATTAGAAAGCCAACAGGAACCCCAACCCGACATTTCAAGGCACTGAAAAAAAATCCTTTGCCGTTGTGAAATTAATTCAGAAGAGAATAAATCTTCCAGTTGACTAGTTCATTGCACAGCTTTGGTAAGTAGTTGATCTTCATAAAATACAGATGGATGTGGTCTTTGTTAGTTTTCCTTCTTCCTAAACAAAGACACATCCCTGTGTGGAGGTGTTCCTGGGAAATGAACCAGGGAGCTCTGGATCAAAAGTAATAAAAATTGCATTGTTTGTGCTAAATGAATATGTGTGTATTCGCTAGAGACTTGCAAGTGTGTTCAGACAATCCTCTAAAGAAGAACAAGGAGCCCCAAGGCACTGGGTAGTTTGTATCTCAGACTTGATTGGATCATAGTTTGCAAACCTTCATCATCCCAGGTGCCACTGTTTTCTGGTGGAGTATATGCTGACCTGAACTCTATGAGCTGCAAGCCAGGAATAGTCCCTGTCTAAGCCAAAGCGTAGCTAGTGTGGTGACAGACCATTCTTTAGACCCGACGTGTGCTCTGACCACATGCAGAGAGTGCAGAGCAGAAGTGTTGGACTCATGAGGATCTTTTGGGCCCTGAAATGGCAGAAGATGTACTGGAAAACTGCAGTGCTTTCCAATGGGATTAGAGATGCCCACTGCCTCTTAAGATCAGTTATAGATAGGCATAATGTTTGCTGGGTAAAAAAAAACTGGCTGGGTGGCTGGGTCCAGAGAGTTTTGGTGAGTGATGTTAAATCCAGTTGGTGGCCAGTCACAGGTGGTGTTCCCCAGGGCTCAGTGCTGGAGCTGGTTCTGTTTAATATCTTTATCAATTATCTGGATGAGGAGATTGAGTGTGCCCTCAGTAAGTTTGCTTATGACACCCAGTTGGGCAGGAATGTTGAGGCCAGTTATATGAGATTCAACAAGGCTAAGTGCTAGGTCCTGCACATCAGTCACAACAGCCCCATGCATCACCACAGGCCTGGGCGAGAGTTGCTGAAATGCTGCTTGATGGAGAAGGACCTAGGGGTGCAGTGTTAAGTTTATGGTTGGAGTCGATGATCTTAAAGGTCTTTTCCAACCTAAATGACTCTATAATTCTATGAAAGTATGCCCCCCTCAAATTGCTTGATGACCGGTGAGCACTGAGGAAGACTCTGCATGGCTTTTGTAAATGACAGTTGAGCCTGCCAAATCATTTGGTTTTACAGGTGAATTTGGGTGTATACCTGAATGACATACAGTGTATCGCTGCCCCTCACCAGGGCTTGGATGTTTCTTCTCTTAGCTTCTGCAGTGTGATCAGGAGCTTGAATCATAGAATCATAGAATAGAATCATAGAATAACCAGGTTGGAAGAGACCCACCGGATCATCGAGTCCAACCATTGCTATCAAACACTAAACCATTCCCCTTAGCACCTCGTCCACCCGTCTTTTAAACACCTCCAGGGAAGGTGACTCAACCACCTCCCTGGGCAGCCTGTTCCAGTTCCCAATGACCCTTTCTGTGAAGAATTTTTTCCTAATGTCCAGCCTGAACCTCCCCTGGCGGAGCTTAAGGCCATTCCCTCTTGTCCTGTCCCCTGTCACTTGGGAGAAGAGGCCAGCACCCTCCTCTCTACAACCTCCTTTCAGGTAGTTATAGAGCGCAATGAGGTCTCCCCTCAGCCTCCTCTTCTCCAGGCTAAACAACCCTGGCTCTCTCAGCCGCTCTTCCTTGAACAGCCTTTGTGACAAGATCAGGCAGCTGGTGAAGAAACTGCAAGAAAGCAAGAGAGTCTCACAACTGCAATATCAAGGCTGTGGCTAGGATCTCTGTCTCTGCTGCAGATCTGTCATGCCACCTTGGGCAGGTCTCTCCATCTCTTTGGATGTTTGTTTTTTCTCTTGTTTGCTTCTGACGTACTGCCAGGAGGGGACTGCATCTGTGACCTCTGTTAGTACAGCACCAGCTGGTATGAGTAGTTGGGGTTCCCCAGCACATCCATTACACTAACAACGATAGGAAGGAGGGCACCCGTCAGAAATTTCTCCTTACTTGAGTTATTAATACGTTTTCCTTTATTTTTCTTTATTTTTTTTTTCCTTTTTCCTTCTTGCTTTAAGGGGAAAAATAAGTCAGCTATCTTTTATTCCTTCTAAAAGAAATAAGTCTTGACAGGTCTGGAAATGTGTTTCCTGCAGCTACTCATTGCACACAGGGGCTGTGTTGTCTCATTTATACACCCACATGCCACAGCTCAGACACTTCATTAGCTTGGTGTGTATCTTTTGTTTGCTGTGATAGACACATGGAAATACAACAGGAACAGGGCTGGAGGAGAAAAGAGGGAAGGGAGGGGGATGCATTACTGCCTGAAAATTGCTATTTCAATGTTTTAGTCCTTGCATATGCAGGTCAATCTTTTTATTCTTAATGTTTACTAGCAGTGCTTTCTATATACAGGAGCTGGCATGGACTCAGATGAATGTACTGTGGCCTGAATGGCTGCTTGTACCACTCAGACAAGGTTGATTTGTGATCATGGCTGGCAAGGAGAGGGAGAAGGGCATGTAGGGGATTTTCCTATTGATCAGGAGTGAGAATGTACCCTGGAGGATGTAGGATGAGCCAAATACTTGACTGGCCCTCTCCTCCTCCCCAGCCTTGTCTCTGGTCACTCTTGCTTCTGGGTATGTCCTCCAGCAGGAGCTGATGTGCATTGGGCCCAGCACAGAGACTGATGACTGCAGGGTGACAGGCAGGAGGAAAAGGTGGTGGTAGTGCTGCTGTCTGATTTATGTGTCCACAGAAGGGGTTGTCCTTGGCCAAGCGCATCCAGGGTGTTTGAGAACTGAAATGCAGTCAAAGCTGGTTAAATCAGAATAAGGCTAATTTAAAAACCCCAGGTACATTGCCAGTCTTGTGCTGCATAGCTCAAACCATCCTGCTCCCTTTCATCTTGCTGCAGCTTAATCTTTCCCTTTTCGGGTTGTCCCCCCATTGCTCAGTACAATTCTTGGGTGACTGGTTTTTGCCCCCAAGCCCATTATTGTGCTTGCAGCTAGTGTCCTGGAAATGTTTGCCCTTGTCAGATCTGACCCTCTCATTCAGCCAGCTACAGAGCCTGGCAGATCTGGGCCTCCTGCCAATGTTTTTGTGGTGTTGTGGTGTCTAAAGCAAAAAGTCACTCTTTTCTGTAGGTAGGCTGTCAGATGTTTTGACTTCTGCTTTTCTCCCTGCTTGGCTGTCTTGGAGACACGAAAGGAACATGGAATCCAGCATAGATGGGAGAGCTGTCTGCTGCTGTCCACTAAAGGTCACGTGAAAACTGTGGAAGGAAGATATTAGTACCAACTTTACTCCATCCCTACTTCCACCCCCAATTTGAGATGCTACAGCGGGAATCAGTTTTGATGTGTCAGATCTTCATAATATAACCTAGCTTTGTTCTGTCTGTCTCTTCTTTCTCCTGTAGGCTTTGTCAGCGCTCATGTTCTCCATGCCTGTGTTTAAACAGAAATCTTTGATTTTCAGGGCTAGCGAGCTGCTCAGAGGAGCTATGACTATTCATGTTTCTCATTGCTTGGGGAGCTGTCCATTGGCTGACACCAGAGCTTGAACTCCAGCGTTTAGTGAGAGCCTCTAGTCTGAGCTGTGTTTTGCAGATAATTTTTGTTGAGGGGAAAAAACCAGACCCCGAAGATCCACAAACTAAAAGGGCTGTAATGACCTTGTGTCTCTTGTGAATAGACAAGGACCTAGATCACACTCTAAAGAGCTGGGATTCGATGTTACTGCAGAGTCAATGCTGCAGCTTATGCTGTTGAAGCAATTTGAAGGCTGTTTACAAACAAATCCCTCCCCGCTCCTTTTTTTTGCCTTTTTTTTAGCCTTGTGCCATAGTAAGAACATTAATAGTGTTGTTCTGTGTGCAATGCTATGGATTCTAATACCTATTCAAAGCTGTTGTTAATTGAACACCACAGAGTTATAGGCCTGATCTGCCAATTGCAAACAGAGTAATAGTTTTTATTTGTTTCACAAAATTGCAATTTTTGGTCATTTGGACATTTGACACTAAATTCTTAGCATTACACTGAGAAAAAGAGGGATGTGTAGGATTCTTAAAATACTTTTCTTTAATGTCTTCATCATTTATCTGCACTGATGGTATTTGCTTGTTCACTGAATTGTTGTCATCCTTGCACAGAAAGTTGCGTTTTAAGTAGATATCTAGGCAATGCTGCATTGGGTCTCTTCCAACCTGGTTATTCTGTGATTCTGTGATTCTGTGATTGTAGTGGGTTCAGTCCTCTTCAGTACTATTTCTTGTTTAAAGTGCCAGAGAAATGGTGCTTAAACCTTTGAGTCAAGGAATGGTTTTCAGAAGTGCCTAAGATTTAAGAGTGTGGTTCCTTTTGGCTCCTAGTCAGACTTTGTGCTCTTTAATCTTTTTAGGTGCTTAAAAGACGTGCTTTCTTTACCTCCTCAAGGGTTTGCTGAATGTCTTTCCTAATTGCTATCATGGGATCTTTATAGTGTCCAAGTAATGTCCAGCCTTCAATATGTTATTGCAACAACCCAGCGCGTGAGAAGGGATCACAGAATCACAGAATAACCAGGTTGGAAGAGACCCACCGGATCACCGAGTCCAACCGTTCCTACCAAACACTAAACCATATCCCTCAGCACCTCGTCCACCCATGCCTTAAACACCTCCAGGGAAGGTGACTCAACCACCTCCCTGGGCAGCCTGTTCCAGTGCCCAGTGACCCTTTCTGTAAAGAATTTTTTCCTAACGTCTAGCCTAAACCTCCCCTGTCGGAGCTTGAGGCCATTCCCTCTTGTCCTGTCCCCTGTCACTTGGGAGAAGAGGCCAGCACCCTCCTCTCTACAACCTCCTTTCAGGTAGTTGTAGAGAGCAATGAGGTCACCCCTCAGCCTCCTCTTCTCCAGGCTAAACAACCCCAGCTCTCTCAGCCGCTCCTCATAAGGCCTGTTCTCCAGCCCTTTCACCAGCTTTGTTGCTCTTCTCTGGACTCTCTCCAGAGCCTCAACAGTTTCCGTCTTACAGTGTTTCCGTCTTACAGATGAGGAGCTGAGATATGTGGGAGATGAAAGCTGCCTGGCAGAGAAGGACCTGGGGGTGTTGGTTGGTAGCCGACTGAACATGAGCCAACAGTGTGCATAGGTGGCCAAGAAGGCCAATAGCATCTTGGCTTATGTCAGAAACAGCGTGGCCAGCAGGACCAGGAAGGTGACTGTGCCCCTGTACTCAGCATTGGTGAGGCTGCACCTTGAATCCTGTGCTCAATTCTGGGCCCCTTGCTACAAGAAGGACATTGAGGTGCTGGAGTGTGTCCAGAGAAGAGAGACAAAGGTGGTGGTGGGGCTGGAGTCCAGGTCTTACAAGGAGCAGCTGAGGGAACTGGGGTTGTTTAACATTGAGAAGAGGACGCTGAGAGGAGACCTTATCACTGTCTACAACTGCCTGAAAGGAGGTTGTAGAGAGGTGGGTGTTGATCTCTTCTCTCAACTGGTAGGTGATAGGATGAGAGGGAACAGCCTCAAGCTGCACCAGGGGAGGTTCAGATTGGACATTAGGACAAACTTCTTCACCGAAAGGGTTATCAAGCACTGGCACATGCTGCTCGGGGAGGTGATTGAGGCACCATCCTTGGTGGTATATAAAAGATGGGTGGATGAGGTGCTTAGGGATATGATTTAGTAGTGGACAGGTATGACTGGACTTGATGGCCTCCAAGGCCTTTTGCAGCCTAGGGATTCTATAATTCTGTAAATGACTTGCCCCCAGTCAGATGGAGTCTTTTGAAGCAGGGATGCTCAAGTCCTACACTAAATCCCTGAGCAGAAGGTTGAGAGGTGCTAAGCGTTCTCTGCCATGCTTTGCTGATTCAAGGCCCTGGGCTCTTCCTGACATGGTCTGTTCACACATACAAGTATTTGCCAAAATGGCTGAGGATTTTGATATAAATTAAATGGTGGTGTCAAAACCTCTGAAGACTGCATTCTGAATTATTTTATGTGCTGAAAAAATGAAGATAAGGAGCAGGCAGAGAAAGAGGCATTTAAATGCAGTGTTCTGTAGATATTGTTCATTGTTTCAGTCATGATGTCTGATAGCGGAAGAGCATACAAAGTACAAACTCACTGGGTTCTTTCTCTAGATAGCCCTCCCATTAATGGTGGTTCTGTCATAGCGTCATGTTAGGTGAGCTTTGAGCCTCCTATGCAGGGTTCACCTCTACAGCTTGGGACCTTTAAGCGTGGTTGGGGACTATAGGGAATTTAAGCAAGCAAAAATGGAGTGAGTTTGAAAAGGTTCTTGCTTTGATTTTCCTTAAGTTGCTGCTTCTTTGGAATGCAGTGATGTGTTGTAATTGTTTGGAACAGCTGTAGCCTTGCTGTTAGGAGACAAGTAGGGGGCAAGCCTCAGCACTGGCCTAGGTTTTATGCTTGATGAGACTACCTTTCTGCACTATTACAGTGTGTGGAGTGGACAGTCTTCCTATGGGGACAGGGGCTGGGTGGAGCACAGGAACACTTTTTCAAATGAGAATTTAATTAAAGATGTTTAGAAAAAAATAATTCTGTGAGTTAATTATTTTTGGGCAGTTTTAACTGAATGAATGACAGTGTTAAGCATTTTGGATTTTATGTGCTGATGGGTCCTTGGTTAGCCACAGTGCTTTGTGTTGGCTTGACAATGGTCTGTGTCGCAGGGACCATGTGTTTCAGTTATCTGGACTGAGCCAATTGAACAGCTGTAGTCCTCTGGCAGGATGTGTTCCTGAAATGAAAAATATGGTTGTAATTTCTTTGTATTTATTTTAAATCCTGTTTGCAAGTCAATGCTTTATACTTGCCACATTCTGATTATGGACAGTGGTAAAACTGATTTGCTTGACGTTTACAAAATTTGAAGTACGGCACTTTTTTTTTTGAAGGGAAATATTTCACTATTTTAAAATATTTTAGAATGCTTTTTGACTGCCTGTTTTGTGCTGCTTTATTTGGTATTATCACATTTGCTTACCAGAGATGTTCAGGGGAGCACTTGCATGCCAAAGCTGGGCCTATCAGCCAAGTTGGTGATGACTCTGTTAAAACATATTTAAGAAAGGGCAAAAACCATTACACAGGCAGAGGAGGAAGGAGAAACAACAGAGGGAGCACCAAGGTCAGGGAAGAAGGAGGAGGAGATGATGCAGCAGGTATTACTTGCAGCCTGTGGTTGACCCATGCAGGGAAAGATGAATATTACCAAAGGAACTGCCGTCTGTAGAGAACCTATGCTGGAACAGAGGAAAGGTGTGAGAGGGAAGGAGCAGCAGAGAGAAACTGTTGTGTACTGACCACGTATCTTAGTCATCAACATGGTCAGTGGGATTGAGCTCATCCTCAGCAAGGTGGCACCAAGATGAGCGGTGCAGTTGACCCAAGGATGCCATTCAGAGGGTGCGCTCAGTCCTGCTGTCCATGTCTCTCTTCATCTAGTTGCTTCTCCAGCATTCTAAGAGACCTTCTAATGAAAGCAGCCTTCCCCTTCAGCCTTCATCCTCATCTCAATGCTAATACAAAAAACTTGCAAGTGTCTGTATCTGTTAAGCTTTCCTTATGGTATTCTGTCATGTATGTGCAAACTTTATCTTTCTTGCAAAGGTCTTATACTGAATGCAGATGGGTGACTTGTAGTCTTTTGTACTTGCAAACAGGAGAGAAGAACTTGCTGCTGGCTTAGATGCAATCAGAAGGGACGCATCTCAGCCAGATATTTTGGTACGAAATATCTATTCCTCCTTTTATATGAAGGAGGAGTAGAAGCCATCCTTGGCTACTTCGAGATGTCTGTTGGACTCCAAACAGTATTGTTGATCTCAAGAGGTCAAATCAAACCAAATCATGAAATTCTTAAAACAATATATTTTCTTAAAAGACCGAGCAAATTTATCTTGAATTTAATTTATCTTTTGGCTTTTATGCTGTGTTTGCAGGGGGGAAGGTGTGGCATTCACCTTCATAGACTTTCCTGTGTGCTGAGACAGTGACTTCTCCAGTATTCTTTCTTCACTGCTAAAATAAGCACCACCTACCTTTCTTATGATCTTGAGTTTTTCCTCTCCTGCCTTTGCATTTTTTTTTCTGTATATCTTTGGTATGTGGAGTAGAAAATTATGCTGGAGAAAACCTGATAACAGTTTAGAAGTTGCAGAACAGGAAATGACAGAACTTGAATGTGGCGAGCACAGGTGTGATTTAACATGGAAGAAAAAAATCTTCGTCAATCCCTTGTAGAGGAAGAAAAAACCCCGAATCATATAGTTGGGGAGCTCTTTGCCTCACAGTCCTACACAGAACTAAACTTGAATTAGCAGGCCTAAAAATAACAGAGCTGGAGGAGCTACTCACAGACTTTTGCAATGTTCTGCAAGTGCTAAGTGCTGTGATCTGTGGTTTATTTGTGAGACCTGGTGGTGCTGTTAAGTGTTTATATCAGTCCTGATCTCTAGACTTCCTGGCACATCTTCCAGCCATGACCCTGCTGTCAGGGGAAAGTAACCATGTACATCATCCACATCCAAATACAGCGTTGCTTTTTCGTTTTCCTCCAGTGAATTATGTTGATTTAGCAAGTGTGCACTCAATTAGCAGAGTCTACTAGTTCTAAAAATACATTTGCTCGAATGTCTTTGTCCTTGATGCTAATGTGTACAGTATGACATTGTGCCAGGAGTTGGGAGACCTTTGATTTTGTTTGTAAACTGTGAATCAGGGCCATTGTAGGCCGATTCCTTATCTTCTGTATGTTAAGATAGGTCTCTCCTGATAATAATGTACTGATTTGCTTGGTAGGATTTGCTTCTCTTAGTAGAAGTTGACTGTCTCTATGATGTAAAAAACACAGGCAGGCTTAATAGATTTTCAGGAGGAAGTGTTATTGATCACCCAGTTTTCCTGGCTAACTTGAGTTGAAGACTCAAGTTTTTGTTGAGGATTTGAAGTGACAGACAAAACACCGTGTGGTTTATTAATTTGTGGCAGCAGTTAATTACTGTTTGTCATAAATTATTCAGCTTTTCTTCAGTTTACATTTTGCCTAGATTTAGCTTGAATGGTTCTTAATGTGCTTTTTCTACTCTTTTAAAAGTTCCTTTCCATTGCTGGAAATCACATTCCTATATAGGTGATTATATTTGGTAAGTTAGACAGTTTATGAACCTTAATATTGAAAACCTCATAGAGGAGAATGTGCTTCACAGGCTTCCAGTACAGCTAATGGTCATCAGATTTTTTTAATGATTTTTTTTTAGAAGGTACTTTAAACTATTTTTCCTGTTGAAAAACATGTCTCTTGAATTTCCTTCCAGCAGATTTCTATGCCACTCATCCTCTTGGGATGTTTGACCATGACTACAAGACACAGGAATACCTGAATGGCTTAAAACCTCCTTGGCAGACGGACATTACAGATCTAGGGGTTTTGTGAGACAAAAAATGAAGATGAAATGAAATCACATAAATGAAAGTAGATAGTTGGTATGAGAACCGGAGAAAGTGAATCTCTTTAGGCTCTACATCCTCATTTTCTATGCTGTGTGCTGTTCTTTAAGGACATGAAAGTCAGGCAGCTAGTTACATAATGTAGCCTTAACATGTATATATATATAGAAATAAAATATAAACATTTATAAGCATTATAATAAGCTTTATAAGCATTGCCTTTCCTGGAGTCCCAGCAAATGGTGTTAGTTTCCTTTATGTTCTCTGTTAGTGGGCAATGCTGTGTGACCTCATAGAGAATTAATAGTGAATTGCAGAAGGAGTATCGAGGGCTTTTAGTTTGACAACTTTACTTTCTTTTTATAACAAAGGACAAACAAATGGAGATGTGCATGTATTTTGTCAAAGTACTCCAAGAAAGGCTGGTCAAGGATGTAGGTGACCTTGACGTTGTTAAGGGTAGCCTCCCTGCCCTCCAGCAGATCGACACTTCCACCCAGCTTAGTGTCATCCGCAAACTTGCTAAGGGTGCACTCAATGCCTTCATCCAGGTCATTGAGAAAGACATTGAACAGGGCTGGACCCAGCACTGAACCCTGGGGAACCCCACTTGTCACTGGCCTCCAGCTGGATTTCACACCATTTCCCACCACTCTCTGGGCCCGGCCAGCCAACCAGTTTTCCACCCAGGAGAGTGTGCGCCTGTCCAGGCCAGAGGCTGACAGTTTCTCAAGCAGAATGCTGTGAGAAACTGTGTCAAAGGCTTTGCTGAAGTCCAGGAAGCCCACATCCTCAGCCTTTCCCTCATCCAGCAGCCGAGTCACTTTGTCATAGAAGGCGATCAGGTTAGTTTGGCAAGACCTGCCTTTCGTGAACCCAATGGTTTACAATGGTTACGTGTTCCCATACTCTTCTGGAGTTGTGCTTTGTAATGTTGCAGAAGTGGCACGTTATGAAGAATATTGTGGTCATTTTTGTGCTTGTGGTTCCCTATTTTGTTTGAATTCTAAAATTCTTTAATACTTTCAAAACAGAAACAGCTGTGCAAGTTGTTGAGTTGCACTGAAAATGAAGGCCATAATACATTTTAAAACAGTTTTGGGAAAGGAACCTGAAATCACTCAGTATATGTAGATATTTTGCTGCAGTCCTGGGTGATGAATCCTATTGCAGCAGGGCTCAGTTCAAAGTGGAATTCGTCTCATCTGCCTCTAGCTGTCTAAACTTAAATCATCTAGGCCAGAAAACACTTCAGTCCAGCTATTTCAAATGCCTATTTTAGGGTGGGTAGATCATGCTCAGATGATGTCTGGATTGGCTGCAGGATATATAGAGAACTAGTTTGGATGCTATGTCCGAGTTCAACCCTGAGGCAGCCCCACAGTCTGGAAGAGCTTGCAGCCTCATGGTGTCATTTAAGATAGCATTTGTGTGCTCTGGTTGATACAATTTCGACTCAGAAAAACAACTGGGTACCTCCTTCTCTTCCCCCCAAGCAGGCATGTTTTCCTGGAACGAGGTCTCCAGCTTACCAGATGTTTCTGGCTCCAGCAGTGTCAGCTAGGATGTCACTACCTGTCACTGCTTCTTAGGGCTGGTGACATACACACAGGAACCTGACAGGAGTCTGTGGGAAGCTGAACCTATCAGTTTATTGTAAACAATTTGTAGCTTTTGGTCTGATCTGTCCTGATGTATTTTAATCAAATTGGACAGAGCCCGAGCAGGGCTTGCACAGATGCTTCAACCAGCAGAGAGAAGACAGCAAGCGCTAGACAGTATCTTCAGTGGCACTACAGGATGTAAAGGGAACGTCCTTCTGCAATCTGAATGGAGGAGATGAGGAGTTTCAGCCTGGTTTCCATCCACTGGACTGTGCTGTTCTCTAGCTTGTGTCTCATCTTAAGCCTCCAGTGATGTTAAAACAGTTGTCTTTCAGCTGTCGGTGCATGATAGTGTTGACCTCTCTTGTTCTGCCTAGCTGAGGAAGATGAACCATCAGGGAATGTGGCGTGCTTTAGGGGCAGGTATAATCTGTACCAAGGACAACTTCAGACAGGGTAGCACTGAGGAGAACTCCCTTTCTCAGTTGTAGTGAGCACATGCAGACAAGAAGAAGTTGGTTTTACTGGGGAATTGTGAGAACAAACTAGAAGTTTACTATGGACATTAGCAGATGATTTCTGTGCTTGCACATGTTCCTGCAGAGTCATTTTGTTTTCTCAGGCTTTCAGTCACAGATGTGGTGAGGCTATAAACACTCTAATCTTTCTCCTCCTTAGTTCAGAATTTGGACTTTTCACCGCTCCATTAAATCCCACATTTAACTTTATTTTGAAGAGGTTTAGTCATAGGAACAGTGTTAGGGACAGAAATGGTACATTTAGTTCTGCTGAATGGATATGGTATTAGATTGACAGCCTCTGTCAGTGTGTGATTGCAGATTAATGGGATGTGGTATGTTATTATGGCAGTTCAATAGCACAAGTTTTGGAGCTGTGCATAAGTCCAGGCTTTCAATTCTTGTTAGAGGGGGATACTCTGACCTGCCTTGTGCAATCTTCTCCTTGATCTCTTGTGGCAGAGAATAAACATGTTTATAGCCCAGGTACTTAATGACCCTAGGAATAAGATGCAAGACCAACAGTGTAATTTAAAGGGTGTGAGGAGGTGGGGAAGAACTGATACAATATGGGAATGACAGAACCCAACAATATGCTATAAAGAATGAGATATGTATGAAAGGCTTCGTGCTGTGAAAATGAGCAGCCTTCAGCACAACATCTACCAGCAGATGTGAAAGTATTATTTCTGTCCAAAATTAATAAAGTTGCTGAACTTTACTAACCAGATCATGAAGTCAAGGGAGGGGCCATACTCATGCGCTGAGAAATGAGGGCATTCCATGAATGGGTTACTGAAGTAATTTTAATACTTCATGTCTTGCGGCAGGTGCCTTATGTTGAGCTGGTTCATTTGAAGGTGTTCTCACCATCTTGAGACCTTTACTGACCTAAAAATGTACTTTACACCATGAGCAGCCCTCCTTAGGTCTGCAGAAGAAAGTAATGCTGTAGGGAATTGAATAGATTGTAGTTTGGCCCTGGGGCAGGAGCTGAGTATGGAACCAAATAAGTGTTAGAAAGGGTTTAATCACTTTAGGTTGTAATAGAACTCCTTTAATGTGTCTTTCCTTGTAAGACAGCCTGCCAGTGTTGCTGTGCGTCTTCCAGATTCTTCCTCAAGAGCCTCTTATTGGAATCCACAACTGACAGTCCTACCTGTGCAGGCAGTACAGTGTGGGCTGCTGTAAGATAAAATGGGGTTTTTAATTTGTTGGGGTAGGGATAAGGTTCCCGTGTAGTAGTGGGCAGAGTGGTGGTATTTATCCCTGTCTGACTAGAGTCTCATGGAGGAAATGCTAACCATTCCAAAATCATAGAATCATAGAATAACCAGGTTGGAAGAGACCCACCAGATCATCGAGTCCAACCATTCCTATCAAACACTAAACCATGCCCCTTAGCACCTCGTCCACCCGTGCCTTAAACACCTCCAGGGAAGGTGACTCAACCACCTCCCTGGGCAGCCTGTGCCAGTGCCCAATGACCCTTTCTGTGAAAATTTTTTTCGTAATGTCCAGCCTAAATCTCCCCTGGCAGAGCTTGAGGCCATTCCCTCTTGTCCTGTCCCCTGTCACTTGGGAGAAGAGGCCATCACCCTCCTCTCTACAACCTCCTTTCAGGTAGTTGTAGAGAGCAATGAGGTCTCCCGTCAGCCTCCTCTTCTCCAGGCTAAACAACCCCAGCTCTCTCAGCCGTTCCTCATAAGACCTGTTCTCCAGCCCCCTCACCAGCTTTGTTGCTCTTCTCTGGACTCGCTCCAGAGCCTCAACATCCTTCTTGTGGTGAGGGGCCCAGAACTGAACACAGTATTCGAGGAGCGGTCTCACCAGTGCCGAGTACAGAGGGAGAATAACCTCCCTGGACCTGCTGGTCACACCGTTTCTGATACAAGCCAAGATGCCATTGGCCTTCTTGGCCACCTGGGCACACTGCTGGCTCATGTTCAGTCGCTGTCAACCAACGCCCCCAGGTCCCTCTCTTCCAGGCAGCTTTCTAGACAGACTTCTCCTAGTCTGTAGCACTGCATAGGGTTGTTGTGCCCCAAGTGCAGGACCCGGCATTTGGCCTTGTTAAACCTCATGCCATTGGACTCTGCCCAGCAGTCCAGCCTGTTCAGATCCCTTTGCAGAGCCTCCCGACCCTCCAGCAGATCGACACTCCCACCCAGCTTAGTGTCATCCGCAAACTTGCTAAGGGTGCACTCGATGCCTTCATCCAGGTCATTGATGAAGACATTGAACAGGGCTGGACCCAGCACTGAGCCCTGGGGAACCCCACTTGTCACTGGCCTCCAGCTGGATTTCACACCATTTCCCACCACTCTCTGGGCCCGGCCATCCAACCAGTTTTCCACCCAGGAGAGTGTGCGCCTGTCCAGGCCAGAGGCTGACAGTTTCTCAAGCAGAATGCTGTGAGAAACTGGAAAAATGGCTTGGAAACATTTGTGTCAAACACAGAACTGCTTCCTTTTTGACAGATTTCAAGGCAGTGGTTGTAGTGCTGGTTAAAGGACACTAAGGAGAAGAGAGAGCCCGCAGCTGGGGAATTTCAGATGTATTTGACAGATCCTCTGGGAATTTTTTCTCATGCTATAAAAAGCATGGCTTCCACCACATTCGCTTGTGATGTACCATTTGTTTGTGCTTCCAATACTAACGTATTTTACATGTCCCATTTGTTCTCTACCATGGTAAATGTGGAAGCTGTTAGGGCTTGGCAAGTCTGTACTCAGAGAATACCAAGTCTGTTCTTGAAGCTGCCAACTCAGAAGGTGCCATGGGAGCTTTTAGGCAGAAGCAGCATGTCTCTTAATAATCTGATGTAGTGTGACGTTAACTGTACTGTTTAAGACTGTTAGGGACTTGTGAAGGGCTCCACTGCTCCCATGCAGAGAACAAATATATTAGTACTATGCCCAAACCTCCATGTCAGAGTGGCAGCCCAGGGAGAGCATCGTTGGAGCTGCTGTTGCTTCTCATTCTCTACAAGTAAGTGGAGGATGCAGCAGCAATGTGGGGTAATTAGGCTCTTCCTTCTTCTCCTCTTGGCTTGCATGTCTGAGTCACATCTGGGAAAATGGATCATGAGCAACCCATCAAGGCTAGATGTAATGCCATCCATCTGGGAGCAGGGGTGCAGACAACAGTTCCTCCAGGGCCCAAGAATGTTCCTTTGAACCTAGCTGTGCTGGGAAGGAGGTGACTGGCCACAGCCACTTGCCAAAGTTTACTGCTTCCCTGGTCTAAACAAGTTGCCTAGCTCAGGTCAACAATTTTTGCTGTTTTATACCAGCACTGATAATTTATTTTTCCTAATTGTAAAGGAGCTGGATGATATGAAACTCTTCTTTTCTAAAGCTAGTGGGGATCTAGGAAAGAAGTATGTTATGGCCTCAGATTCATAATCCTCTCTCCTTCTCTCAGGGCTTGTTTGACAGTAGTGGATGAACTAAATGTTTGTGCCTTCACAGTTTGCAGAAAAAAAGTAAATTTTTAGATGTAAATGATAATGTGGTTAATACCACAAACCTACCAGCCTACTTCAAAAGAGTGGCAAGATCCTAATAATGCCTTTGCTTAAAAGAATCAAGATGTTAATTCACCCCTAGAACTGAGGAAAGTATTTATCATCAGTACCATGCTGCCACGTTTAGTCGTATGAAAATAACACAGTCATCTGTAATGCAAATGTTGATGTCTGATTAATAGAGAAAATAACATGAGCAATTAATCCATGAAGGAATAGATCATTATAAATGTAAATTAGATCATCAAAGGATAAGCCACACATAAATAAAACTATCCCAAAACATGATTAATTATTGAAATTCCAGTGAAAAAAGGCAACTTTAACAATAAAGTCCTTGGAAAATGTGTCATGTGATTAATCAAAATTGTGGACAGAGTTGTTCTACAATCTGAAAATTGATTAGCATCATTATAAGTGTAATGGGGACATCTCTTCCTCTCAAGATAGTATGCTGTTTTAGGGACAGAGCGTAGCCTTAGCACTGAACTGGCTCAGTTCCAGTTTATGGACAACTAGGTTTTGCTATTGTATATTGTTTGCTTGGTTAAGTTCATAGATAACCTGCTTGCATTTTTTTCTGGGAGGAATGTAGCTTTTAAATGGATACATATTTGTACCTGCATATGATCTTAATCAGCCCAAGATACAGTGTTGAAATAAAGAGTGTCTTTCTGGTCAGGGCATACAATTTTGTGAAAAATTAGTTTTTCTTCTTGCCTCTCAGAAAAATTTTCACGTGACCTTGGGCAGATCACTATCTCTCTGTGCTTTGTTCTCTGCCTTGATTTTGAATACTTCAGCTTAATAATGTATAACTTGAAATTATTTAAAAGGTCTTAATTTCAAGTAATGGTAGGAGTCTATCCTTGTAAAATCCTGGTTACTTTTTAAGAGTCTAATTAAAGATGTTAGTATTTTCGAACAAAACAGGACTTAGTGCTCTTGGAGTGCTTTTAAACACTTGAGTGACTTCATACTTTGAAGATACACAGTATGCAGTTTAATAGAACAGCAAAGGAAGAGTAAAATAATAACAATAATATTAAAAGAATATACAAAGCAAGTAATGCACAGTGCAGTTGCTCCCCACCCAGAAACTGATGCCCAACCTCTTCCCAAGCAGCGATCCCCCACCCTCTCAGCCAACTCCCAGAGTTTATATACTGAACATGATGTCACATAGTACCAAATATTCTCTTGGCCAGCCTGGGTCGACTTTCCCAGCTGTGTCATCTCCCAGCTTCCTGTGCACTCCCTACCCTATCATTGGCCAGCCAGTGTGAGATACTGTAGAAAACTAACTCTATTCCAGCCCAGGACAGCAGTTTTTGCCCTTTGTATTAATACTAGACTCAAGATACTTTACTTGTGCAGTAGTTAAGTGCCTTTTGTAAGGCATTATGGTGGTGCACTGAACACACTGCAGAACCGCCTTATCCAACACTTTGCACCTTGTGTGAGGCCAGTTGAAGTCTGAGATGTGTTGCTGGAGTGAGTATTTGAAAGAATGTCTGAGGGAGGAAAATAATGAGAAACATTTCTGAAGCCTGTGTTGGCAAGAAGAGCTGTGGGCAGTCAGGTCTTTACTTTTAGTAACGCTCCAGGAAAAAACGATAACAAACTTTTGTGAATAGGGCAGGTTGAAAAGGATGTTGAAACTGAGATAGAATCTAAACAAGTGTTTCTTGCTGTTGAGTTTCTTCTTTATTTGAAGAAACAAGATTTTTTAAGTATTATTTTGTGAATAAACATTATCTAGGAAATACCATATCTGTCCTTACTTTCTTTTCTTAATATAAACAAGTCACATAACCCCAGTCTAAGTTAGCCTCTGGGTTAGAAAGTGTCTGACAAGTTTTGCTTGCTGCTCTACTTAGATTTACAAGCTGTTTCGTCTGCTGATATCTTTGTATTTCCTTATGTGTATAACACCTAGCAGAGAGTCCAGAGTCCTGGTTGTGTTAGGAAGTCATGTGGTCATCTCTCTTGAGCTTCACTTTTCTTTTGGTTTGTTACCTTACATTTCAGTTCAGTTTTGCTACATTTTTTTCCCATGCTTTGAGGACAGCACAGTGGATACCTCTGTAAAAGGTGGGTCTCCTCAGAGCCTCTCAGCTGTTCATACTAAGTGTTGACTAGTGCCATACAGGAATAGGCTTCTCAACTATGGCTTGAAGTTGTTCTCCAAAAGATTTGCCTTCACTGTGAGCAACAGTAGTAGTTTTTATTGCTCCTGAATATTATTTTCAGCCCTGGCAGACTTACCGTTTGCAAATAGTACTAGAGTGCTGATGCTTGTGGTGCAGATTTCTGTAGCTGAGAAGGCCACCTGATGGTAAACGTTTTTGCTTCTTCATTCAATCAAGTGGCTTTGAGGCATTTCTTACAGGAATATTGTATTAGGTACCTTTGTGCTTTTGAGGCTCCAGCTGCTTGATTTAAATGCTGTAGAACATATACAGAAAACCCAGGAAACGAAAAACAAATACTTGCCGGGAAAAAACACTTTTGCATCTTCTACCATCATTATCTCTTAAAAAAACCCAGCCCTTCTGGCCTTATTCCTGTGTACAGCACTCCTGTATAGGAAAAAAGACTTGGCTTTGACTAACCTTTCATTTTGTGCTCCTGAGCCCTTGGTGGTACCAGCAAGTCACTTCTATTACTAATGAGTAGCATCCTAATTTAAATAGCAGCCTTTTAAGCCTACAAATGGAGAGTGTTCCACTTGGTCTTCTTCAGCCTAGGGAAAGATAAGTGCAGTGCCTTATACTAAGGACCTGGGAACATAAACAGAAATGACAGAATATGTGTTTTCCAGAGTTGCCTTAGGGCTGTAGAGAAAATCCTGGAGGAAGAAGGGCAGCTGAGAAGAAATTAATGTTGGTAAATAGTACTAAAAACTGGCAGACAGGTAGGGATATGTGAACGCAAGATACGTAGGGCTGTAGAGTGCAGGAGCAAACTGTGAACACAACTTATGCCAGTGGCATGAGGAATGAAATGAGAGAGGTTGCACTCAGTAGGTTCCCTTGGCTCCTCAGAAATTTCCAAGTGCCTGCTTTCCTTTTTCAGTATCCTGTAAACGCAACCCTGGGACTGTTAGAAGACGTGCTGGTGAAAGGGATAGGAAATGAGAGAAGAAATTTCTCCATTCTGGCCTTCATTTCCCAGATCTTCAATCACTTATTAGTCAATTAACTAAAGCTCAGATATATCTGTAGTTTTTTAGTGATATGCTCCATTTGAATATGTTATTCAACTTATCTTGTCTGCATCTTTAGAACCGCACTTGGTGTGACAAATATTTTGGGTTCACAGTGATGAAGGCAAGGATTTTTCTTTTTCAGCACCCTCTGTGTGCTTTCAGCACACCTACACTTTTGATATTTCTGTAATTTTAGTAGGAATGTAAAGATGTTTCTGTTTAGAGCAAGCACTTGAAGGCCAGCTAATGCCTATAAATCATTTTAAGCATTGGAAAGAGGGGAAAACAAAAGGGAGGCAGCCTTTTGATGTTCCTACTGTGGATTACTTGGCTTAAGTCTGGAGGGCTAGTAACTGGTAATTCTGATGTTCCTTATCACAATTCTTATGCTCTCCCCATTATCTAATGCTTCCACGATCTGGGAACTCCACCAGTATTGTCATCTAATCAGACCACGGACTCTCAGGGACTGAGACTTTTTGAGCTTTGTACTCAGCACGTATGGAATGCAAAATGACTGCGTGCTCGCAGAAAACGAACACTAAGGGCTAATGAGAAGGTACCAGTAAGGTTTGAGGAGTTGCTTTGGAAAACAAGTAGTATGAATTAGGCTCTAAACTTTGGCAGTCCCTTGCCACTTCATCCTTAGTTGATATGCAGCCCTCTAAAAATGAGGCGCTGGCTCATTTGTCATGGGTTTCCCATCACCCAGCGGGCCCACTGCAGCTCTGTATGTTGTATGCTGTGATCATCCTTGAAGGAGGGTGGTGAGAGCATCAGCATCACGTGGGACTTTGTTCTGCTTGTAAGTAGGCAAAGATTGTGTCTTTTGATTTGGTTATAATTTCTTGTGAAGGGCAGTGGACGAATTTGATAAACATCTTAGCCTTTCCATGGGGATCTATTTTTGACGAATTGTATTTGATCTCTAAATGTAGCCATTCTGCGTCCTGGCAATCTGAATTCCAGCCAGATTAGGCTTCAGCTTTTCATTGTCTGTTCTGTCCTCATATGAGGTAGCTGTTTTTCAAGAGGGTGATATTTAAATGGTATCTGCCGACACAAACCTCCTAGGCGTGGTTATCTGCACAGGGTAGGAGAAATCTCTTTTTAAATGCATTAATGAAAGTAATTCCCTAACAAAATTCATTAACTTCAGTGAACTATCTTTAGTGTCTGTATAGATAAGACCTCATTACCTGCAGGATTTCTCCTCGAATGATTCCCAGCCTGACATGAATACCCATTCCCCTTTCAGTGACCTGCTGCATCGGTTGCATCGGTTACGTATGGATGCCTTTGTCTTTACGGTGCTCACTGGAGACTTCTATTCCCTGAGCACTCTGGTTTCTGGTTGCCCCGAGGCACTGAGCTCTGACAGCCTTTGGTGCTGTGTGGGCCATGACTTACCTGTGTACTCCTCCCTGCCCATTGAAATTAAGGGATCTTATAGCCCCTCTTCATGGGAAACTGTGTGACAGTTGTTTAGGTGTCCCTGGCTCTCGTGTCAGTACTCTGGAAGCTCTCCACACCTCCAGGTCTGGAACTCAGGCTTCCTCCTAGTCTGGCAGTGCACCGTCTTAGCTCACTGTCTAGTTACAGGCAATGGCTCCTCAGGCTGACCTCTCCCTCTTTATTAGTGAGATGGTCCAGGTCCTCTTCAGTGGTGTCTAGTGATTGACTCATGCCATCTGGTTGTCCTTTTTTGTCCAGGAGAAGCCCATAGGGTGTGTGTGTGAGTAGTCAGCTTTCACTAAAGCAGCAATCTCATCCTGTCTAGCACTATGCCCATATCAGTAGTAGTCATGGTATTAATTCTAGTGGGGAAGGTAGGAAATATTTTATTGATTTTTCTACTGGTTAAGCCAATTTAATGTAAAGGCAGCTGTTTCAAAGCTGTATGTGTCATCCTTCTCAGTTTCAGTCCACTGGCGTCACAGCTTTCTGAAAATGAGAGCCTTGTGCTGTCTAGGAACTTTCTTGCTGAACCTAGTAACTTTGTGATGAGGTATGCAATTCAGGAGGTAATGGGCCTGTGTGTCACCCAAAGTGTTTCCACAGGGGTATGTGGGTGAACAGCAGTTCATACCAATTAAATAATTCCTTACATTAAGCTGAACATAATTAAAGGTAAGTTGATAATTTAACCATTGTGGGTTTGAGGCAGAATTTTCAGTGATTTGCTTTGTGGCAAAGAAGAAAGCACTGGGAAATATTGCTGTGGAACAACTGATTAAAAGGAATCAGTCTGCAGTGTGCGTGGCTGCATATTAGAATTGTGTCGAAAGCTTTTATGCTTCTGCAAAATTGTATGGCAGAATACAGTTAGAGCTGGGAGGGAGTGTAGGGTTTCTTAATCTCAAGAAGCTTTTAAAACTTGGAAAAGTTGAATGCACATACAAGATTGTGTCCTTGCCCAAAGCACCCCAGCAGTCCGCAGCCTCTTGCCTACTGCCTGTGAGCATTTTAACTGCCAGCTCTGATTCAGGGCAGATTCAGGTCCAGGTTCTATGATGCTTGGCTCCAAGCTCAAAAGTGTGGGCTGCTCTGCAAGGTACAGGAAGCAGGGAACCAAGCAACGCAGGCAGAGCAGTGCCCTGACCACCAACCTGGCAAATCCCGCTGTACCCAAACAAGAGGAGCAGGCAAGTCCAGTGGTGGTAACCGGTGCTGGCCAAGAGTGTCTTGATCTAATGCATAGACATGAGGCAGGTCCAAGGCCAAGCTAGGATGCTGCAGTGAGAATCAATAAGGTAGAGGGGCCAGGCACAAGCTTGTCTGAACTCAGGCAAGGTCCAAGGGCTGAGCTTCAGTGCAGCTTGGTAGCAAAGGGATGAGGACCCTGCTGGAGGTAATTCACAGAACTTTGCCATGCTTAGCTGTTTCACAGCAGTCTAGTCTAAGCTTATGGTTATGTTGTTCTAGGGGTGGGTTTGAGCATGGGCAGCCAGACCGTGAGGAGAAAGAAGTGAGGTTGCAGAGCCTATTCTGCAGGTTAAATAAATACCCCCTACCCCCTCAAACCCAACCTCACCCTCCAAACTTATGAGATTTTCACACACAGAAAAAGAGCACTACAGTCTTTTCATTAAATGTTGCCAGTGGCAGGCTGCTCAGGGCACTCTTTGAGTCTGGAATAACTGCATTCAAAGAGTCTGCTCGTGCTCCTCGTATGTCTCGGCTTGAACCTCTCTTCTACTTCCAAAATGAATATCTCGATTAATATCTCATCAGGGCTTTGGCTCTTCTTGGCAGGGATTCTTTTTTTCCTATTTCCTTTTCCACACCTGAAATTCCAACCTGAAGCTGGAAAAACTATGAAATCCAGGCAAATGAAAAAAACCCCACTTTTTATTTCAATTTTTGTGAGTATTTTGTGTCATTATAGGAAAAAATATGTTCTTCTCTCATGTGGTACTGTAATGCCAGTGAAAAATCTGCATTCAACCATAGGTTGAAATTTTCTGTTTGAAATGCTTGTACCTATTCCCAGAGCAAAGAAGGCCCGACTGAAGCAGGCATAGCTGGAGCAGCGCAGGGACAATGAAACTTTATCTGCAATCTTGCTGAGCAGAGGCCAGCTAGAAGACTGTCCCCCTGACACAAGCAAAAAGAATTAAAACCTTCATTTCTCAGTGCCTTGTGTCTAAGAAATTCCCTGAAACGTCCTGTTGCCAGCAGTGGTGCTGGGTATTGTGGGACTGATGCTTGGTTAATTCCTGAAACTTTTGTCCTTGCCACTGCTGTTATTGAGGAAGAATCACGATAGTTTAGTTGTCAGTGGAAGCTGGAGAGGAGAGCAAGAGTGGTCCTCCACTAATTTTCTTGTTCTCACCTGTGTATCTGTCCCTGCTCTCAGAGGTCTGAAAGAATGTGCCGGAGGGCAGGATTTACCGGCCTTGTCTTGTTATTTTAAATGTCTTCTAAGTATCAGCTAAGATCAAAACCCATTGAATGTTCTTTAGATAAATGGATTGCTCTTTGCAAGCAAAAGCAAAAGATGGATTGTCTTGACATTTTGTAATCTTTCTGTTTTCACATGTTAAAGCTTAATGTATTGCAAAAGGCCCTTGTCATTTTTCTGATGTCTGCTGGGTCTCTGTGAATGGGAGTAATATCATCACTTCCTTGCAGTCTCATTTCCGTATCTGGTCCTGCAAGCTACAGGAACCTGATGTAAGCTTTTGTTTTCCTCAGGAATTTGCTGGCTTCTGGGTGATTTAGGCATACCTGCTACCAAATTATGTCTGATGAGGAAACACGAAAAGATCCAATATGGCTTTATACTCTGGAATACCTCACCTATATGAGTTGCTTGAGGGTGGAGCTGTCTTCTTGTCAATCAATATTGTCCTATGCTCCATAGTACTGCATCTCTGTTTGAGCTACTGAAATTACTTACATAATGAGTCTTCCAGCCTCAGCTCCAATCTTGTTTACTTGTGCACAATCTGTATATGGCATAAACATAAAAAAATTCTATGCCAAGCTAATATGCAGTGAAAATGTATTTAGATGGCTATGTTGGATTTCGGAGCTGACAAAGCTCATAATTTCTGACTTTGCAGTAGATTGCAGGATTCTGATACCATGCAGCCCATCAGGAGTAGATGCACGTCTGTGAAGGGAAGGAAAAGTCAGTCCCTTTCTCTTTCTGCTCTGGCGCTCCAGAGATGCAGAGAAGAGAAATGTGATCCCTGAGGATCTTTGCAGAGTGAGATGAGAATATATAGAGAAGGCAAAAATCAGCTACAGGATGCCATACCTTGAGGAATTCTGAATTTAATTGACTTCTGATAGCGCAGGCTTTAAGCCCTCTTTTGGTAGTAAGCCTTACAGAGGATGCTGTCTTCAGGCAGTAAATAGCACCATGTGGGCTCTTCGAAGAACACAGGGTGGGGGTGGGTGGTGTGTTGTCAATGAGCAATCAAGTTCTTATACCAAAATGACTTTTTTGATAGTCACTTTTTCCACAGAAATGTCAAAATTAATCATTCTTTATTGATGGTAGGAGCATTTTTGCATGGTTTAGTGATTGATAGGAATGGTTGGACTCGATGATCCGATGGGTCTTTTCCAACCTGGTGATTCTATGAGTCTATGATTTTGTCAATTGTTACCCCATTGAAATGAAAATAATACAATTAATAATTTCACAAATGACTGGAAGAAGTATGCATTTTGAACCCTGGTGAAAAACGTTGTTTTCTGCTAGGCCTTTGTTTGCTATGGAGTCTCTCACGTCACGGGAGATGAGGAGGAAATGGCTATCCCGTTTTTGTGTTAGAAGTGTCTGTGTGTTTGAGACAGGTGGTGGTGGTACACAATCCTTGTTGCTTAAAGACACGTTCCCAGGTGGGAGCTACCTGCCAAATGCTGCTAGTTAGAGCTTCTCTCCAACTGCAAGGGCAAGGACTGTGGCTCACGTTTCTGATGTTCAGATATTTCATAATTCAGGTTTGGAGTGTTTTTGACTTCTTTCAGTTGTCTGGCTCCCATCAGCTGGCTCAGATCTGTTCTTAATCCGTGATTTTGGCCAAGGCTGAACCTTGGGTACCAGGGCAGGGAGGCCTTGAGTTAGAGGTATCTTCCCTCCCAGGAGAGAAAGTGCCCTGCTAGTTTCCCTAAGGGCACAACGGAAATATGATTTGTTTAGTCCAATTGGTTTAACCTTAGCTGTACTGCCATTGCATTTGTGATACTTTTTTCTTCCCTCTACAAACTGATCTTGCTTCATCAGTTGGAGTGGCTGCTGAAAAGCAATGGATTCTTTCTTTGTACCAGGCTTTTAAAGAAATTATTTATGATTCTAAGATGATTGAGTGTGTTTCAGTGTCAGCACTGGGGGGTACGCATTTTTAAGAATGCTGTTGAGACTCTCATGAAAGAAATCATTTAAGGATATTATTTAATAGTATTAAAAGAAGTATTGTGTGCAGTAGTATTTAATAAAACCTTTCAGTTAATTTATGAAAACATTTTCAGCACTTTCTTCCTTCTAGGACAGGCAGAAATTTAACAAACAGCAAGCAAAGGAAGGGGACAAACATTTTTTTTGAACTGTCATCTTGCATCTCTTGCTTTAATTGGGGTTAGTTAGGCTGAATACATAATCGTAATCCCAGAGGCTTAGTTTCTGTTTAAGGGAAATTCTACAGCAGGAGTTTGAAAAGTCACAGTGTGATCGATGTCATGTAAGCCTGACATTTTTGGGGCTTAGAACTTGTTATCTTCAATAATGTGAGTTAACCTCAGTGAATAATCAACAGCAATAGTAATGGGCTAACAAACCATCCAGGTTTAAAAAAATGTAGATGACTGCAACAAAGAGGTCTTGGATTTTCACCCTGTGAAAATGAAAACGTTTAAAGAACTACTTTGTGGTCAATATTTTATTGGGGCCAGTATGGTTTTAACAATTTATGTGAAATGGATGATGCCATTCCTTATTAGTCTGGTTTTCTGGCAGACATGAAAAATTCAGTTCATGAAACAAAAAGATTAAAAACTGTGAAAAAGGAGGAAGCTATTTTAATAATGTTATCTCTATAGATATGTCTCATTAGGTGGGTAGTAGAGCTGCTCCTCTGCTTTGGGCAAAAGCCTTAGGTTTACTTCTGGGCTATGTGCCTGGTCAGTTGTATCTTTATGTCTAGATCTCTGTGCTAAAATGCAAAAGGATTTACAGCAGAGGAGTTGAAGTTGTGGTGGTCCCTAAGAATACAAGTCGAGCAAAGTCTGTGTCTAAGAATATAAGTTAAACTGGATCAAGTGGTACATAAGACACACAAGCATTTTTTTGTACTGAAAACAATCTTAATTTTACTGATTTTTTTTCTTGGTTTTGCTGCTTTTGCCATTTGAAACTGGAACAAACATGGAATTTTTTTTTTTTTCCTAATAAGCTGGAAATGAAAAGGAAGACACATTTGTCCCAATTAGGTCCTTTTAATGTGTAGAGCGTTCTCCTAAAATATCTTCCTGTTCATGCCTCACATCTATAAAAACCTCTCATGAGAGCTGCTGGGAAATAGAGTTTGAATGCGTTTTTCCAGTTGTAAATAATCTGTTCCTGTACTATTGATGCACTTCGGATTGAAGACATTACATGGGGGAAGCAGATTTTGTATCTTGCATGTCACTTTAAGCTCTGTAACTGATGCAGTAATGCTCTTTTAAGTAGCAGAAGTGTTCAAAAGTGGGAAAAGACACATCAGTGCAATCAGTGGTTCATAGTCTCCTTTCTCTTATATGATTACTTCTTACTTGAAAGATCTTATGTACTTGAATTGTTTAATTTATGCAATAGATTTTTTTTTTCTTCTCAATACTTCTCCTGAACTGAGACTGCATTTAAATGGGAAGGAATGGCCCTATTTTTTTCTGTCCATCTCATTTATCCAGTAATTAGAACATACATATTAATTTTTTACTTTTTTTTGTTTTAAATAAAGCTCATGAAGTAGAAGATGGGAGTGCTGAACATCCATGCATGTTTTTGTAGAGTCTGTCTGGTTGAATAAAACACATCCTCTTGTGCCATCGTCTTCAGTTGAAAGAAGTGTTTGAAGTTCACTCTTTCAGATGACTTTGAACTGAAGACAAGGAAAGCCTACTGGGAAAATAAGCATCAAAGGTCTTGTAGGCCTTTTGAAAGAGTTAAATGACTCTCTGATCTCACTGATTTTAGTCAGGCTTTTAGGTCTTTAAGCATCTTGTCTTTGAGGATTAGTCTGAACTCTTAATTGTCTGTTCCTGTTGGTTTCTATCACTCCAAGTTATAATCCTGCCTTAAACAATAACTATTGCAGTCATTGCATTGGCAAAAAAATTTGTTGTTATTCTGCTTATAACATTCTCCGCTTAAAAGCTTTCTCTTCAAAGCCTTTCAGCCAGTTAGTAATAGGGGTTATGGGGGGTGAGGAGCATGGGCAAAGCTGAACAGAGCCATAGCACTTGAGAAATTGCTTGTTCTCAACTTCTCTGGGCTCCTGGAGAAGGGAAGTGTCACCAAGCCACTTTTTTACTAAAACCTGCTGGTAGCAAGATGGCAGCGTTGATTCCCAGGCTGTTTCATAGAACGGGGTCTAACATCTGCACCTGCCAAGTGCCCTGTGGGCTCTGAGAAGATTTCTTGCATAGTTTAGAAGCAGCGTGCATTTGTGTGTGAGTCTTATTGTGACAGAAGTGAAGGGCCATGAAGGTGACTAACGAACTGGAGCATCTCTCATATGAGGAAAGGCTGAGAAAGCTGAGACTATTAAGCTTTGAGAAGAGAAGCCTCGAGAAGGAGCTTGCCAATGTGTATAAATACCTGAAGGGAGAGTGCAGAGAAGATTAGAGCCAGTCTTTTTTTTTGGTGGTGTCTAGTGAAAGGACAAGAGGCAGTGGGCACAGGTTGCACAGAGAGGTTGTGGAATCTCCATCTTTAGACATCTTTAAAAGCTGTCTTGACGTGATCCTATGCAACTGGCTTGAACAGGATAGTTGGACCAGGTGAAGATTCTGTGACGCTAAGTTTTAATACAGAGTATCATGATGTGGACAATGACCTGACCTGGGATGGAGGTTTAGTTTTCCTGCTGTCTTGTCTGCTCCTGGGTTACGTGCAGTCATCTCATTCTTTTGTATAGTATGGTCCCACTAATGACAGCATTTGCCATGTTATTGATTTCTTTTTTATTTTTTTTATTTTTAATTTATTAAAAATCTCCAATTTCTGTATGCATGGGATTTTTCAGGACATCTCACTTTCATGTAAACATATAATAAAAAATTAGTCTTTGTGGTTATAGAGAAAAAAGATCAAAAGCATAACTTGCTAAAAAGCCAAAATATTAGGTAATAAAGAGGTTTTAATGCTCGGCATTTTGGAAAAATATTTTGATTTTAGGAAGATGATTTCTTATTTTTCTTTAGATTAACTTGGCAGTGTAAGTTTCTTGCATTTTCTGTTCTTCAGTGAACATATTCCCCCCAAAGCAATGGATTTAGGCATTACATATTCAGGATGTGAAGAATTTATGTATGCATCTTTTCTGAGTCTCAAGTTTATGAAGTGCTCATACTTGATCCAGCGTTTAAAATTATTTAGAGTATGCAAAGAAGCTGATAATGCCTCAGTAGAAACATGCTGTTTGGGATGTTCAGAAGTGCCCATAGGAGAAAAGAGCTTAAGCCCCATTGATGGTGAAGAGCCTGATCCTACTAGTTTGAGAATGCAATGTCTCCCTTGTGCTGTGCTACTGCTGCTGTTGGTGGGCGTTGCCAGTCTTATGACTTCATGAGCTAAGCTATGGGTTTCATGCACCATCCCTTTACAGTCATACTAATGAAAGTTCATACCTTGCCAGGTTTTTCTCTATTTTGACTCAGTGATTTTAGTTCAGTTAATGAGAGGGGTCTTTTCCCCCCCTTCCTAAAAGACATGGTTAGAGAGAGTTGTTTTCCTTCTGTTCTGCAAAAGACGTGTGGTGTCTGACACACGGGCTCCTTTTTCTGCAGGTCCCTGGTTTGCTGGTTGCAGAGAGGACACCTTCTCAACTAGGATCACATCAGTGCTCTGAGCTCCCATTCCTGCATCAGGTAAGTGAATGGCTGTGAACAATTTATTGATCCAAAATAAAGTTCTGAGTGGATAATTGCATTTGAATTTAAGGCCTCAATGAATGCCTTTATCAAGAGCAGAAAAGGCAATCTACAGAAGCTGTTACAATTCGTATAATGGATCAGGCTGGTAATGGAAATGTTGCTTGTTGCTGATGTGTATTATGTTTCCTTGTTTCCCTCAGTGTGGGGTGGCCTGGAAAGTCATTGTGCTAAGCCCTTTGGGTAAGAGGACTGAGGTTTGTATTGAATTACTATCTCTGGGTCCTCTTTTTTTCTTAGTGTTATTGGCAAACTAACCTAACTGCAAATGATATGAGTACTGTTTACCTGAATATGGAGAGTGACTCTGTTCTTTCCAAGGCATTTCAATTTGTCTCCTTTTATGATGAAGGCTTATATATTATAAGATGTCACTGCTTAAGTAAAAATAGTAATTATAAAAGCAATCTTGTCTACAAAACTCATGTGTGAAATCTGTCCATCAAGATGAGGTGGTGGAGTTGACCTTGATATAAGGGAGCAACTGGAACGTGTGGAGCTCTGCCCAGTGTTGGATGAGGAATGAGTTGAGTACTTATGGGTAAGAATTAAAGGGCAGGGTAATGCCGGGGACATTGTTGTGGATGTTTACTGCAGGCCACCTAATCAGGCAAAGGAAGTCAGTGAGTCCTTCTACAGGCAGCTGGAAGTAGCATCATATCATGATCAGAGACCCTGGGACTCATGGGGGACTTCAACAAGCCAGATATTTGCTAAAAAGATAGTACAACTAAGAACACACAGTCCAAGAGATTGCTGCAGAGCACTGATGATAGCTTCTTCACACAAGGGACGCAGAAGCTGAAAAGGAGTGCTGCTGGACCGTGTACTAACAAAAAAATATTTGCTGGGGGTGTGGAAGTTTGGGGCAGCCTTGGCTGCAGTGACCATGAGATAGTAAAGTTCAGGATCCTGCATGGGAGAGGCAGGGCAATAAGCAGTATTACAAACCTGGACTTCAGGAGAGCTAACTTTATCATCTTCGAAGACTTAGTTGGAGGAATCCCGTGGGTCAGGACCCTCTAGAAGGGAGGAGGGTCCAAGAGATCTGGGCAGTATTCAAGTACTTATTCCTCCAGGTTCAAGACCACTGCTTCCCTAGGATTTAGAATCTGGGTAAAGGAGGCAGGAGACTTGTATGGATGAGCCAGGAGCTTCTGAAAAACTCAGATGAAAGAAGGAAGTTTACAGAATGTAGAAAAAGGGACTGGCCACTTGAGAGGCTTACAGGAGTGATGTTAGAGCGTGCAGCATTGCAATGAGGATGGCTAAGGCCCATTTGGAATTAAATCTGGCAAGAGGCATCACAGACAACAAGAAGGACAGCAAAAGGAAGACTAGGGAAAATGTGGGCCCACTGCTGAATGAGGTGGTGAAGGAGGATACAGAGAATGCGGAACTACTGAATGCCTTCTTTGCTTCAGTCTTTACTGCTAAGGCCAGCCCTCAGGAATTCCAGACCCTGAAGGAAAGAGAAAAAGCCTGGAAAAAGAAAGCCTGTCCTTTGGTCAAGGAGTATCTGCTTAGAGATCATTCAGGCAAACTGGACACCCACAAATCCATGGTCCCTGATGGGATGCACCCGTGAGTGCTGAGGGAGCTGTCAGATGTTATTGCTAAGCTGCTCTCCATCACCTTTGAAAGATCACGGAGAACAGGAGAGGTGCTTGAGGTCTGGAGAACAGCCAGTGTCATTCTAATCTTCAAAAAGGGCAAGAAGGAGAACCCAGGAAAGTACAGGCCAGTCAGCCTCAGTTCCATCCCTGGAAAGGTGATGGAACAGCTCATCCTGGATGTCATCTCTAAGCATCTGGCGGAAAAGAAGGTTATTGGGAATGGTCAACATGGATTCAGCAAAGGGAAATCATGATTGACCAATCTGATAGCATTCCTGTGCCTGAGTCAGGGCAATCTCTGGTTTCAATACAGGATGGGGGATGATGTGATTGAGAGCAGCGCTATGGAGGAGGACTTCGGGGTGCTGGCTGATGAGAAGCTTAACATGAGCTGGCAACGTGTGCTCACAGCCCAGAAGGCCAACCATATCCTGGGCTGCATCGAAAGAAGTGTGGCCAGCAGGTCGAGGGAAGTGATTCTGCCCCTGTATTCCTCTCTTGTTAGACCTCATCTGGAGCATTGTGCCCAGTTCTGGAATCCTCAACATAAGAAGGATATGGAGCTGTTGAACAGGTTCAGAGGAGGGCCACAAAGATGATCAGAGGGCTGGAGCACCTCTCATACGAGGACAGGCTGAGAGAGTTGGGGTTGTTGAGCTCTGAGGAGACCTTATGGCAACCATACAGTACGTTAAGGGGGCTACAAGAAAGCTGAGGAGGGAGTGTTTACAAAGGCTTGTAGTGATAGAACGAGGGGCAATGGGTATAAACTGGAGAGTGGCTGATTTAGACTATATGTAAGGAAGAATTTCTTCACGATGAGAGTGGTGAGGCACTGGAACAGGTTGCCCAGGGAAGTTGTGGCTGCCCTGTCCCTGGGGGTGTTCAAGGCCAGGCTGGATGGAGCCTTGAGCAGCCTGATCTAGTGGGATGTGTCCCTGCCCGTGCCTGGCAATTGGAACTAGATGATCTTTAAGGTCCCTTCCAACCCAAACTATTCTATGATTTTATGATAGCCTAACTATCTGGGTAGATGAGGGGAGAGCAGTGAATTTTGCTTTCCTCAACTTCCACAAGGCTTTTGACACTGTCTCTGGTAACGTACTCATAGGTAAGCTTAGGAAGTGAGGGTTAGATGAGTGGATGATGAGGTGGATTGAGAACTGGATAGGTGGCAGAGCTCAGGGGGTTGTGATCAGTAGCACAGAGTCTAGTTGGAAGCCTGTGGCCAGGGGTTTTCCTCAGGGGTCAGTACTGTGTCAGTCTTGTTCAACATATTCGTCAGTGACTTGGATGAGGGGACTGATGACACAAAACTGGGCGGAGTGGCTGATACCTGAGGAGGCTGTGATGCCATTCAGCAAGAACTGGACAGGCTGGAGAGCTGGGCAGAGAGGAACCTAACGAAGATCAAGTAAGGCAAGTGCAGAGTCCTGCACTAGAGATGAACAGCTCCATGCACCAGTACAGTTTAGGGGCTGACTGGCTGGAAAGTGAAACTTTGGAGATGGACTTGGGAGTCTTGGTAGATAACAAGTTGACGGTGACCTAGCAATGTACCCTGGTGGCCAGGAAGGCCATTTGTAGGATACCAGTGGGGTGCATTGTTAATAAGAGTGTAGCAAGTGGGTTGAGGGGGGTTATCCTCCCCCTCTACTCTGCCCTTGTGAGGCCGCATATGAAGTACTGTGTCCAGTTCTGGGCTTCTTAGCTCAAGTAAGACAAGGAACCACTGGTGAGATTCCTGTAGAGGGCCACGAAGATGATTAGGAGACTGGAGCATCTCTCTTATGAGGAAACGCTGAGAGACCTGAGTCTGCTTAGCCTGTAGACTACGAGACTGAGAGGGAAGCTTATCAATGCTTATAAATATTTAAAGGACGGGTTATCAAGAGGATTGGGTGAGACTCTTTTCAGTGATGTCCATCAACAGGATAAGGGGCAACGGGCACACACTGGAGCACAGGAAGTTCCACCTGATGGAGCACTGTAACAGGCTGCCCAGAGGGACTGTGGAATCTCCTTCTCTGGAGGTAGTCAGACTCCAGCTGGATGCATTCCTGTGCAACCTGCTCTTGGTGAGCCTGCTTTATCAGGGGCATTTAGCAAAAGTTTTACTGAATCTTCTGGACGATCAAAGCTCTGAGTAAAACACTGTAATTCCATGAACTTCCGGGTGGGTGGAACTGAAGCAGTGATGTATTTAAACAGACAGTCTTCGCCCTTTCTTTTTTTCTTAAATGTTTCATGTTTTGGTCTACTTTAGACAGTTACAGTGGACATAGTGGCTAGCTCCAAGCTCCAGTTGATAGTCACATTTTGTCAGAAATCTGGAAAGAAAAATCATTTCTGGGCTGCAGTTGAAACAAAAATTGACAGGATAGGAAATGGCAAGCACTCACTGTTGACAAGCTACTGGAGATACTCGGAAAAACAATCACCGCTGCATGGTGTGCCTTTTAACTGGGAGTTGCAGGTGATTATTTAAATCCACATAGGTTTGTGGGCTTGTGCACCATGTGCAAACTGAGGATCCAATCAAGGTCCTGGTCAAGGTGTGAAATGGAATTGAAGTCGGACATCTAATGTTAATTGATATTAACTTTTGACTCAAGTATTCTCATACTCTGAAAAGCTGGTGTCTATCAGGAATTTTCATGTTGCTTGATTTTCAGTGACCCATCTCCAGCTCTTAGCTCTCTGTTTCTTTGCAGGAAAAGGTATTTTTTTTTGCTTTTATATATAATTATGACTTCTATGTTATTTACAACTAGAATTAAGATCTGTGTGAAATAGCTAACATTACCTTGGATGACTTTCTTTGAATCAATTAAAGATCAGTGATTTAGGTTAGAAAATAATTTTTTTTGTGTCACTTTTTCACCCTTTGTTTTGTCTGTGAAGGCTAAAATATCTGTTGTTATTACAGGCCTTTCAGAAGGACAGTGTAGGTTTATGTAGGTTTTACAGTTTAATTGAGCAGGTTGATTTGGTACAGTGGCTGTAATTTACTCCCTAAAAATTGAGTCAGTAACCAGGAGTTTTTTGTTATTTTCTGAATTACTCTTTCAAAACTTCAGTGTCTTTGCTTTCAGTTCTCAAACTTACTGGTTTAGGGCAAGGCTTTTAGCATTGGGACAGACCCTTTTTTCTGCTTTGCCAATGGTGTTTTTGGTTTTATGTAATTGTATCTTTAACTCAAGCAGAGCTTCCAATAGGCAGGGATAGGAGAAGAGTAGGTTTCTTTGTTTGCTTTGTTACTGTAAATATTCACATAGCATCACCATATAATGTGGATGATACATCTCCTGGGTCTGTGTTTACTCCCTCATCCTAACAGCGTTGTGCACAGCACTGCTGTATTAAGTGTGCAGGAAAACACCCAAACAAAATCTGCTTCTCTGCACAGAGATTTTATATTGGGTCTTTAAGATTGTGTATACAGACTGAGGACAACCCCTTTTTTACTGCAGTGTAAGGGCTTCTAGTGAAACACAGTGAATGGGTGCTAGGGGCATCTGTTTGGGCTGCTAGTGAAGTGTTTGTATTTAAATTACATCAAAGAAGCGTGAGTTTCTCAAGAAGTATTTCAGCATTGCAGTCAGACAGTATGAATTGTCATCTCAAGTGTAGCATTACTGGGATGTGAGAATTAGCCAAAGCAATCACTTCTACTGTACAGATGAGGAGATAGAGTGGTGGAAAAATGGCACACTTGTCTTTCTTTCACTGTCAGAGAGGGAGGGAAATGTCTGCCTGTGTCTGTGCAGCACTTATACGTGGGCAAGGAGGCTAGACCAGAAGCTGTTAGGTTGTAGACTCTGAGAGATTTAAAATGCATGTTGTGCCATGAAAAGACTTTTTGCTCACGTGCCTGATGGTAGGAGTGGAGTCATTGTGGAATGGAGCAATGCTTTGCTTTCCACACTGGTTTTTCGTTTTCTTTATTTTTTCCTATTTCTTGCTTCACTACTGACAGGGAAACTGGTTTGCCATGCTAAACACCTTGGGGCTGACAGGATTGAGAAAACCTACAGGCTTTTTTGACAGCTGTAATCAATAAGAAGTGAAAAATCTCACTTTGAGAAGCCCTTTTCCAACTATAAATGACAGCAGAAGTCATGAAGGTGAAACTCTGAATTTAGACCAAACTGAGGAAGCAGAGGACCAGGGATCTGAGCTCAGGGAAAGGATTTGCAAACTGAGAGTTTCTGTTTGCTCATCTGTGCGCACTTCATTCAAAGAAAGAACCACATTGTGCCAGACAGTCCTCAAAAATTCCTTCTGCAGAGAGCTTATAAGCTGGAGCTTTGCTTAGCACATCCCTGTGTTCTCAGTGCAGAAACGGGACTTGCTGCAAGAGCTTTCATTACCATATTGCAATCTTCTCCAAAGGTCCCACTCACCTTCTGAGAGGTGCTGAATTTCTCCAACTCTTGTGAGAGTCACTGGGAGATGAGGAAAGTTCATTAATAACATCTAGACAGAAGGAGTTATCAGAATTAGGTTTTTAACCTAACAGGTCTACTTTAGTTTTAAAAACAAGTAAAACATTTCCGTGGAAGAAAAAAGTTGTTTTTTCCCAAATAGACTTAATTGCCAGCAAGCCAAATTGAAAATAGGATTAACAGCTTTTACTTGTGATTACGGATAGACAGAAATTCCCAGAGCACCTGGTGAATAAAAAAAATAGAGGCTGAGGAATGCTGTGTTTTTAATACTGTATTATGGTGACAATGGCAAGTAATTTGAAAAGCATAATAAGAAAAGTTAAGTCTAACTGATATGTTCTTGTTTTGTGATGGCGAGTAACTATTTGTGTAGGCTCATACTGTCATCTTTGTTTTGCAGGAAGCAATGCAAGTGAATAAATATGACTGTATCCCATATTGCTATTTTGCTCACAACTTAGCTGCTTATTTGGTTGATATGGAGTTTTTATTCCCTTTATGTTATGGATGCAGCTAGGTAATTTGGTGGTAATAAAAATACAGAGCTCTTGCAATGAGCTTTGCACTGATAGATCTCAATGTGTCATGATGTGTGATTAAACTCACATTGTAGATAGGTAACAGAGAAACAAATTTTCCCCCATAGTCACTTGGCTGGCAGGAGAACTAGGATGAGGATTCCTGCCCTGGAGACTCAGCATGGGGCTCCCTCTGTCCAACCATGCAGCCTCTGCTTTGGTTTGTTGATGGAACTGTCAGTGGTATTATTCCTCTTAAGGATGCAGGAAGGTTTTTAGGTTCCCCAGGTATTATTCAAATATCTTTTTTTTTTCAGCACTGAATTCATTTTGAAGAGGAGATACAAAAATAGGACATCCTTTTGTATTAGCTATCATGTGTCCTCTGGAAGCATTTTTGCCAAATACATAAAGGAATGCAGTTAATGGCTCCCTGAGAGATTTATTCTATTATGTTGATTAGCTTATTTCTAAAGTAGTTTGACATTTTATTTGTCAGACTTATCTGGTTTGGTGGGGAGTTTTTGTTCTATTAACCTTGAGAAGGCTGAAATGTTAAACTGGAAATACAGGAGCTCCTTTCCTTACTTTTTTACTATAAAATGTGAACTCTGAGTGGAGCATCTACTCTGCAGTGAAGGGGAACCCTGGGCTCGTGATTGGGACAAAATTGTGCTAAAGATATGTAGATGATTACAAACAGAATCCCAGATACTCTGTGGTGAGCTGCTTATACCTCAATCCTACAAAGCATTTTTAAGCCCTACACATCCTGCCTTTCAAATGTGAACCTCAGGTTGAGCTTTATCTTCCTCTAGCACTGCCAGCATCCCAGCATCAGCAGTCAGTGTGAATGGGCACACTGCAGTGAAGTTGGGTTGCTACTCCCAGAGGAGACATAGCTGCACACAGTAGGACAGATGTGATTTAAAATACTCACTGACGTTGCTGCTGGATAGGTACAGTTAGTAGTGTGAACTGTAATGGTAACTGTAATATGTTAACAAGGAGTAATATATTAACATTTACCTGAAGGAGGAACGGTCAATTTTATGTGGCTGTCTTCTAAACTGAATTTGTTTCTTTTTCAGACAGTCCAGATGCTTCACATCAGTTGAAATCTCTTAAATTACTTTGGGGTGTTTTTGTAATGGTATTCTGATGTCTAGTCCTCTTTGCAATGCTTCATGATTTCCTGATTTCACCTTCATACATGCACACAAACTCTCTATTTGGGAACACAAGTTAAATATTTGATGTGATTATGATCTTTGGGAGTCACTGTAAATAGGAAGGGTTTTTTGAGTGGCTAGGAAAAAGCTCAGAGACTCAGATCAGAAACAAAAAACCTATTGAGGGTGAGGAGTTGAAGTTTTCTGTGTTTGAGCGTACTGTTTTACTTTGCATTGTCATTTTGAGTCAAAGATGATGAAAAGCATCTGAATAATAGAAGCCTGGCTGAAGAGATTTGCTGTTAGTGTGTTCCATAGAATCATAGAATTACCTAAGTTGGAAGGGACACACAGGGTTCATCAAGTCCAGCTCTAACCCCAAAAATCATACCATGTGTCTGAGGATGTTGTCCAAATGCTTCTTGAATATTGTCAGGCCTGGTGCCATGACTACTTCTGTGGGAAGCCTTTTCCAGTGCTCAACCACCGTCTGGGTGAAGAAGAACCTTTTCCTAATATTCAACGTAAGCCTCCCCTGGCACATCTTCCTGCCACTCCTGGTTTTGGACTCCTGTAGGTCTTGGGTTTGGCACCTAAAAAATCCATCTCTCTATGAAGGAGCTTTCTTTGTACTTTGTATTAGAGAAGACTGTAAGGTAAATGAAACAAGCAAGTAGATCAGGCGTATATTATTAAGCACGTTTTGTGTGAGTAAATGAATATCTGCAGTTCTAAAAGGAATCTAAAACTGAGCTCTGCAAAAATAAATTGCTTTGTCTTAATCTACAACGTTTAAGAAAGCTTTTGCTTTTTGAGAAAAAAATAGGAAACTTTAGACCTTCTTGAAGCGAAGATAATTGCACTCCTGCTTTTTTTAATTACATTCTCTTAAGTAGGTCATTCACATGCTGAAAAGTGTGGAAAATCTAGTAAAGCTTAGGAAACTTTGCAGAACCAGGGGACCTTTGTTCCAGTTGTCTTTTACAGATCAGTCCCTGCTCCAGCATTTTAGCATGGACCACCTACAGTCAGAGAGAGCATTTACTTGTATTTTTTTTTAATCCAGAGCAGTCTTATAACTTCTTCCCTGGGTGAACTGATTTCATTACAAACATGGTCGTTGCAGTTAAGCTGTCTTGTAGCAGCCGTGATAAAAAGATAAAATCAGACTTCTGAAAGCAATGTTGACAATATTTGCTTGGAGTGGATAAAGACACTGAAAACAGAAACAACTTTATATGGTCAGAGATGGTACTGAATATTTGCTTTCTGACTTAGGATGATGTGTTTTATGTCTCTAGAAGAATGTGGCAAAAATTACCAGCTCAGTTCCTAGTCTGTTAAATGGGTGGCCCCCTCTTCTGGGTGCCTGGAATTGCTGCATGTCCCTTGGCTGGCCAACTTGAGGAAAATAAAAAGAGATATTAGAATAATTTTATACTGAAGCATGCCCCTGCAGTGTACACTGTCTTCTGCTTGCCTGGTGTTTAACACCACCAAGTTACAGGTATGTTCATTACCTCCTTGTCTGGTATAATGAGAGATCTTCCTCTGGCTTCAACTCTCAGACTGTTATGGCTGGTTGCTGGTGGGGGAAATCCTGTATTCTTTTTATAGCTCTGCCTTTTCCTGTCCCTATTTCTCCACAATGCAGTGAACACTTTTCTTTCTCTGGTTTCCTCTGTAAGATCACAGGTTGCAGTGGAAGTGACCTAAGTAGGCAGTAAAGACTTGAAACTGAAACAAAATGAGCAGAGCTGTAGGGAAGTGATTGGAAAGTTTTCTCTCTGTGATCAGCTAAATCCTAATATCTGTTTCTTTCTGGACTTGTCCTAGGATAAACTATTTTAGGTTAATTATATAGATATAATCCCCTATAAGGACACTTGTTCAGGAGTAAGAGTGCCTATGTAGAAATTGAACTCTTGAAACCACTTGAAAGTATTTATTCTGCAGTAGTTACTTTGATTCATTTAAAGCACACCAGGACCTACAGTGATTACAGCTGGCATCGCTTCTGTACCTCACTGCTTGCTTGAAGTAGCTCAGAGAGGGTCCCCAGTAATGAGTTAGGTTCAGAGTTATTTCATTTTATTTAAACTATGCGGAACAAACAATCTTCTCAACTCTTTATCTAAAAATGAGTACCACAGATTGAAACGCCGCACTGCGTATCTGTGTACCGACTCTGCAAAACTCCCACCCTTTGCCTCCACCTCTTTCATAACAGTAGGGTATAAGTGTGAAAACACCTCTTAAGTCTGATGGGGATATTTGCCTCAGGAAATCAGAAGGAGGTCGGTGCATCGTATGAGGCAAGGTGTGAGGAGATGGGATGCATCCAGTGGAAAAGACTGGAGAAAGACAAGGGAAGAATACTGAAGGAGGGAAAAACAGAGGTAAAGGGAGTGGTAACACAGGAGAAAGTGCAGGAAAATGATGCAAGATCCTGATGAAACTGAAATGGGTAGTTGTTAATACCCAGGAATTGCTCAGTGATTCTGGAAAGGCCGGGCTCCCCACTCTTCAGACCTAGAGCTCTGCTGGCTTCCCTGCCGTGCTGTCCCAGTTCACTTCAGCAGAGAACTTGGCCTTCATCACTCAGAGGTTGTCATCTGTCACAGCCACCCAATTCACTGGCCTGTAAATTATTTGTGCCTGTCTAAAGGCACTAACGACTGAGTGTGTGAGCTCTGCTGTTGCTCCAGGATTGATGCTGTAGCTCAGCTGGGGTCGGCCAAGTGGTAGCATATTGGCCCCCAAAAAGCCTAAAAGCAACTCCCACACCTCTTTCCACGGTCCCCAAAGGAAGGGGACAGCCCTCAGCTGCACTGCAGCCAAGGCTATGGGCAGAGTAGCCATATTTAAAACTGAAAAAAATAAATGGTGTTCATCTCTCTGTTATCATTCATCTAAGGAACTTATAGTTTTATCATTGCTTGGATGAAGCTTTGCAGAAGTCTGAGGAGACAGCTCAGCTGTTTTCAGTAAGGATGGAGAAATATACCAAAGGCAAATACCTACTGAATAAACAAAATCTAGGGATAACCTTTAGCTTGCTTGAGCACAGGATCCCTGCCCCTTCTCCTGGGCAGCGTGCATAGCTGCTTCTATATCAAAAAAATGTTCCCTCTGCATGGAGCTCATGAACAACCTAGTGTTCTTTGGTGTATTGAACTGCCTCTTCCCAATGATCTTGACATTCTGTTTGCTTTTGGTTTGTTGCCTGCAGTTTTGGTGAACCAGCATCTTTCTTCTGGCCAAGAGCTGACCTAGCTTGGCTGTGTGCAGGTGTCTGTGGTCAGTTCTCAGAGGATCTGCTTTGACCCCAGGTGGAAAATGGAGCACTTAGTCTCTCACTGAAGACCTTGGCTTCAGGTCAGCCTCAGGGGCTTGATATTGCTCCATTTTCCGCAGTCAACAGAAATTAATTAATCCGTATTCAATTCTGATTGCCTGAAAGTGTCTCCCTAGTCCAGGACTGTTTGGCTGGATAGAAGGTGGTTAAAACTAACTGCCTGCAAACAGATGCAAGTTCACTCTCACCTTTTATTTATGCTAAGGGGGAAAAATGATACATATAGGTAAGACTCTAGCACTGACCAAACATCTCCAACACTTTGTATGCAGTGAGCAGCTGATGGACGTGGTGGTCTGTTTACACTGTCTCCCTGCGCTCACTGTTTAGATTCAAATGACAGAAAACCAAATTCCTGAAATCGGGAAGTAGTTATAGTTCACGAACAACATAGGGTCAGATTTGAAACTGGTGGAAGTTACCGTAACTTCATTAAAGTTTCATTAATTTATGTTTGCATTATTTTAGGTGCCTGATTTTACAGCTCTGGTTTAGAGCATGGCAATGCAAGTAACTGAACCAGTGTAAGTAAGGTGACAGTGGACTCTGCTGTGAGGAGAGCAGAGCTGCACTGAAGGAGAGAGTTTGCCCTCTAAAATCGGATGTGCTGTCAGTAAAATGATGTGGAACTCCAGCCTTAATAGAGTGACACAATTTTACACCAGCTCCTCATATGACTGGTAAACTTTAACTTACACCCCGCCCCCTGCTTTTCACACTGAATATCATAATTATGAAAGCTCTTCTCATCTGAAAATGATCTTAAGAGTTATCAACATGAGAGCACCAAGAGTAGGCAAAGAGCAAGTCATACTCCATATCATGAATTCACAAGCTAGTTAGCTCTTGCCAGTGGAATTAGAAAAGGAAGTAAGCAGTCTGGAAGTACTTTCCATAGTACAAGTGCATATTACATTTCTGTTAGTTTATTAATTTAAGCCTAACTTTTCTGCAAGTGTGAAGATGCTGTTTGTAATGGTTTTGGAAGATGAAAGGACTGTTTATGGGCTCAGCCTGAATGTGTCTTTCTGTTGCTATAGAGGTGTTTCAAATATAGTTTGAGATTAAATCTATGTAATTCCCTTGTATCGACTGGATAGTGCTTCTAATTTCTCTGAGCTGTTGGAGTTTTTTTCGTTAATTTTGACAAATTTTACCAGGGAGCTTTATAGTTAAATAGAAACTTCCTGAAGGATCTTCAGGTAACAGTATTTGTTTAAGTTTTCATAGTGTGCAAGTGAAAGATACTTTATCTAAGATGAAGGGTTGCCCTGGTTTTTGGTATTTAGTCAGATCTTAGTTAGGCTTTCTAGACATGTACGTGGCAGAGATTTAAATCTTCTTTGCCATTTTGAATTTCTTTAAGTTTCTTTTGACTTCAGCTGGTACTAAATCTAATAAGAGCAAGCATGTCACTATAAAATTGAAGCAGACGGGAAATAGGCATTTGTCATATGGATGAATTTCAACAAGCTTGATTTCATTTTGCTTTTTGAAAAGCAGCCTGGTGTGATAAATGACAGCAAATGAAATTCTGCTTAGCAGTTGCTGACCTCTTTTTTATTTTTTTTATAGTAGTATTTCTGCAGAAGATGCAATATTCAAACCTAAACACAGAAAACTAAAGACTTGCAGGAATGTTATGAAGCTTTCCCTGTGTGTAAAGAATATTCTCCAAAGCAATTTGAGTAACAAGGTCTTGCTAAATGCAAGCAATTTGGCCATTGTGCAGTTCTGTTACAAATATGGAGGGATACAAATCTGGAGATTCTTTTGACAGATACTAGCCACGTCTCTTGATGTACATCTGGGAAGTCCTTGGACTTAAACTGAAATGTCCTCAGAGTTGTTAACATATTTTGGTCGGTCACTGATTCTCTACCCCCTCTCTTGCCAAAAATGTAAATAATAATGTTTATGTCCTGACCACAATGGGTAATCTCCGTAATTTTAGAAGTATTTATTGCCAAGGTTAAAATGAAGTGACCCACCAGCAAAGCTGAAGGAGGGGAATAGCTCTTCTTTAGAAAGAGAAGAAAGGATGGCCAGATTATTTAGCAGGGAGTGTTTATTGTTGGCTATCTTCATACCATGCCTTCATTCCATGACACAGAAAAGGTCATGGGAAGAAAGACTTTCACTGCTAGGAAGTCTTTCCAGCCATGGGAGAGCTCTTGCATTCACCAGGTTGCAGAAGATACAGCATGTTTAAGAGAGTGCAGATTGTCTCATCTCACCTAGTGCACGTGGACAATGAAATCAGCAAAGCTCATGGGTAATCCTTGGAGAGCAGCCCATGTAGTCAAGCAAGCATTGTGGAAAAAACTATGTAAGATGGCGTGCTTTTCTTGTAATATATTTGTATTCATGCATGTCTGTGTGTATTTATCTTTATTCCTGTAGAAAAGCAGACTGTGAAAACATGATGTTCATTCCTTAGAAATCTTGAGTACAGTGGTCCCTTATGCCCCTTATGGGATTGAATGTGTTGTTTCTTCCCCCCTCTCTTTTGTGCCTCTGAGGAAGAGGAGCAAAGGGCAACTTTGGCAGCAATCACTTTCCTTTTCAGAGCCTCTGTTCTTTGCTTTGTGTCAGACAGTGTTATGGGATAGTTTATAAAACAGATTAATTGACTTCAGAGAAAGTTCCTGAGCTTTGCAGAAGCTGTCAGTTTGCTTTTTTTCCTTTTTGACACAATTTAGTGTCAAAAAGAGTTCAAACTCCAATATGACAGGATGGTGGGAAGGTGTCATGCCTTCTTTCCAATTCAGAAGAATTGCTTTCCAAGTAGGAAGATCTCCAGCATCTCCTAGTGTAAAGAAAGCAGCAAGTACAGAGATGCTTTGCAGTAAATGTCTTCAGGAGGCCTGATGAAGCCTGAATTTGGATGTGGCTGAGCAAGTTGATACCCTCCCCCATATGAAATGCCTTTAAAGGTGGAACTATGAAGAGTATATAATCTGCTGTTACATCTAATTTACTAACAAGAAACCTACAAAATTGCATTTGCTAATGGTTAATAACTTGCAAATGCTTGTCTCCTGCCCAGTATTAGCTTCCTCTGGGGAAAGTCCTGAATGTGAAGGGAAATACAGCTCCTGATACCACATTCTGGCTGACTAGTTCATTCCCTTGGGCACAGCTGCAGTGTTTCTATCTCTGTGAATAGTATTAATTCCTATCTCGTGCTTGGAGTGGGGTTTAGATCCCTCCCAGGGAGCATCTCCTGTTCATCCCTGTCCACCTACAGTTGTTAGTGTGATTAGGCATTTGGGCATAGTAGGCTCACTGAAGACATAAATAAAGCTTCCTTCAGATTTTGTCAGTCTCTCATGTGCCCTCCACAAGCTAACAGCTCACTTGACTTGCTGTTGCTCAGTCTCTAGACAATTTTGAAATCTTTGTGGCTTCAGATCTGGGTTTCAGTGAAGCTGTATATGCAATTTCTTAACCTTGAACTGTTGTTTAAACTTGTACTTCCCTAATAGAGCACAAAACTAGGCATTTAACTTTATGAACATGCTTGTGGGTTTGAGTGCCTATCAAATCAGATTAAGTGCTCTGCGGAATTGAAAGGCAGATTTCTACTTAATTTTCTTCCCCCCAAAACCCAGTATCTCGAAGGAATGTAAGACTTCTTAGTAGACTTAAGGAAAAGTCATACTTTTCTGTGAGCTTACATTTCTGAGAAAATAAGGGGGGAGGGAAGTTTTGGGGTGGTTGCTTTTAATTTTGCTTTTTAACTTGTCTTCCACTGCAGGCTTTGGACAATAATGACAGAATCTGTCAGGCAGGCAGACTCCAACTCTTGCATTTGTCCCATTGTGCTCAATACTCTGGATTATGTAGAAACTGCCATGTCAATCCTTGGCTTGGCAACAGAAATGTCATCCAGTTATCTCACTGAACGATCTGTATTATGCTTTGTCTAGTTTTCTGGTTTCCTTTCAGATTCACTAACACCTAGTCTGCCAGTTGTAATGACAACCGTAGGCCTTTATAGGCCTATAGCCATATATGTGTGTTTAAAAACCTGTATGCATACGTACTAAATGCTTACACAATTCTACCACATTAAGAATTACCATTGTATTTGGGAGTGGGCTACCAGTGTTTTTTCCATAGCATTGATTTTCAGGGTGCTCTAAATGAATGAATGAAAATGCATTGACTCAGAAGGTGAACATGCTAAAGATTGTTCAGAACTGAACTGGTTGACTTGACAAGTTCAATTTTGAAAGCAATCTTTTTCAAGGCACTGAAAGATAACGACTGAGAAATCCTGCCCAGCAAACAAGAGAGACTCAATTTACCAACTGTCAGACACATGGAATTAACTTTGAACAAAATGAACACCAGTTTCTCTGAGGCTTGAGGCTTCAGTGAAGCCCAGAAGTCAGATACACGTATTTAAATGACGCAGAGAAGTCGCCTTTGCGTGACAAGGCTGCTTTTATCTCCTAGAGTAAAATAATGGTGCCCATAAAGGTGACTTTTCTACAGGAAGGACTTACAACCTAGATGTTAAAACGAATATCTTACAAGATGTGGAGAGTGATGAATTTTAACTGATCACATTCCTCTTTTCTCTACAAAAACCTCCTTCTATAGTTCATAGTATATCTCAGACCAAATGCTGGTCCTATTTGAGGGTGTTTCCAATTTAGTTTGAAGGCAAAATAAAAAGTGATGAATGTTGAGAAAGATATAATGGGTTGAGATACAATATTCTGTCTTGTAGTCTTCACATAGTGCTTTGAGTACTAAAACTATAACCCCACAAGTTTGGGAAGGTTCATTAACCTGTTGAGCCAGAACAGTAATGGCAGGCAAAGTTTACAAACATGAGATGGGGGGGTGTGGGGTGTGTGGTTTTGGTTGTTTGGTTGTTTTTTCAGGGGAGGGTTTTGGGATATTGTTTTGGGGTTTTTTTTTGTTATTGTGGGGTTTGTTTAAGCTTCAGCAGTCCCACTGCAGTATTGCATCTGTATCAAAAGCTTTTTTGGTAAGCTGGCACATTTATATCTCCCATGTTGGAATCTGGGTCTTTACCATTTCCATCAGTTAGGAGGTTTTGAAGAAAGTGCTAGGCAGCTACTTCACAGAGATACAGGAGATGATAGCTGCAGGAGGTAGCACACTGCCTGTCAGATCAGCCCTTAACTCTTCTGTCTGCTGTGTCCAGCAGGTGTGTTGCTCTCACGTTGACCCAATGGTGCTGCTCCCAGCATGTGCCAGGCCTTGGTGTGAACTGTGCATTAAGCCAAACCTGAGCAGGAGCTGAGTAAGGAGTCATTATCTGCCTCAAAAAACTCATGCAAGTGCGCTAATTCTGCCAATTGTATTCCTTGAAGTATTGATTTCTACAGTTAAATGAGAGGTTTACCTATAAAAGGCCAGGTTGGCCACTACAGAGCTTCCCTGAGGACAAAGATTGTACACCAGTGTTTGCCTCCTTAGGGTCTGGTCACCAGTGATAGCCCCACGTGCAAGTAAGGAGTAATTAGTTGCAATGCAGGTGGTTCCATTACAAATTCCAATAATGTTTTTAAAATGACACTTTTACAAGATTAGATTTCAATTAAAAAGTCAAAATAAATCAGACAAAAAGGGAGAGAAATGGGAAAAAAACAGTGTTGAGTGGAAGTTTAGATAAACTTTTGATTTTGATATATGAGGTCCAACGCAAAAAAACCCTGAGATTAACGCTATAGCTTGGGAACCAAGAGTGGAAGGGGAGAACAAAGATGTTCTAAACTGTCACAGTGAGACAATGCTCAACTTGATCTCAACAGTCGTACAAGTGGACACGTGTTCAAATACAGATATTTTCTTGCCCTCAGTCAGAAAATATTGGTGTGTGCCAGCCCACAACACTTTGTCTGTGAAGCAGATTTTATCTGATAACAACGTCACTGTCCTTGAGCACCTGCTCTGTTCGCCAGACCTGACTCACTGCAATTTCGGCCTCTTCCCAAAGATCAAGTCAGTGCTCAAAGGAATCATTTTTTTTGTTGGTAGAAGATGTGAAAGCAAAAGTAATGGAGGTCCTCAACAGCCTTTCAGAAACTGATCTGCGGAATTACTTTGAACTTTGGCGCATAATATGCAGCTGTGTATCAACTCAGAAGGGAACTATTTTGAATGTGGTTGTAGTTGATTTTCATAATTTGTTAAACAAAAAGACTTACAGGCATGGTTTTTTCTTTTTTGTGTGTGTGTTGAACCTCATATTCCTCTGTTTTCAGCAGGAAAAACCTCCTACTCACTAGGGGGGAAGGTGTTTTTCAAGCTCTGTCTTGCAAGTTGGAAATCTAAATGTAGCATCATTGTGGGTGCAGGTGACACTGAAAAAGAGAAGTGAAACAGGACTTAAAATAGGGATACAAAAGACCCTTCGTGAAGTAGATTTTGGTGAAAAGTAAGACTCCAATCCTGCACGATGCCACTTTGATCTTCTGATGGAGATTACCCTAGCAAATTAAAATTTAATATAAGGATCAGAATATAGGCTTTAATTTGCTTTTTTGTTTAGCATTGTGTACATCTTCTGGAGCGTGGCAGCTTCTTCCAGATTTGATGAGGATATAGAAAGTACAAAGTGGGTTTGTTGTTAATAGACTAACAGTATGGGATGAGAGGAGTAAGGAAAGAAATATTAATTTGTGATACATTCATTGTGTTTGAAAGAAGATTACATGAGGTGCTTTAAAAAGTGGTTATGTGTTCTTCTGTTGGTTTGCTGTGAGGCTTGGAAAACATTTACAAGACTTCAGATAGCCACCACAAATCAGTAGTAGATTCACCGCAACATTTTTTTTTAAAAAAAAAAAGTTAAAATATTTGGTGTTTCTGCCTGTTTCTCCGAGAATGGATTTGGGTAGAAGGTTTGTGATAATAGGCTGTATTGGTTCCTAGTGTTATGGATGCTCACTGGTAACTCTTACTGTGCCATGCTGAAGAACTGTTCTGTTGTGTAGGGACTAAAATTGGGGGATGCAGCTGCAGGGAAAGATCTCTGTTGGTGGGCAGAGTGAAGGTGAGGGAGGTGGCAAAGTAAATAGATGCTTTTTCTGCAAACCATATGTTCTGTCCCAGCATAGTCACTAAAGTCACTTTGGGTATTTGGAATGACAATAAGACCAGAAGCAATCTTTTTCTTGTGTTAAATACATGTGATCTCTAGAATGAAGCACACCTCACTGTGTTCTTGAGTCTACATAAGCATCTGTCAACTTCTTAGCCTTTGATCCTGTAGATTACAAAGACAGCTGTAGCTCTCATCTGTGCCAGCCACTATTGTACCAGAGACCGTACAGACATACAGTTATGGAAGGGCTTTGCTTCAGAGATCTCATTTTGTGAGCAGATGAAGACACTGACAAAGTGAGTAAATGGAGTTGAAATCTAATACCATGATTTCCTGGACTGCTGTGTGATTTAGAACAAGGACGTTATGCTCCTGGAGCAACAGAATGGAATTCATCTGAGCCCATCTGTATAGCCTCTGCCAAAGTAAGCAAGCATTTTGTTGAGAAGGGATAGTCAGGGCAGGCAAGATGACAGTAGGTAGCTGTCTTGGCCACAGTGACCATGAAATGTTTGAGTTTAAAGTTTTCAACGTAATGAAAAAAAAAGACAGCAGAGTTGCTACCCTTGATTTCAGGAGAGTAAACTCGAAGCAATTTGGGGGACTATTCAGCAGAGTACTCTTGGAAAATGCTTTTGAGGACTTGGGAGTCCATGAGTGCTGCTCAGACTTACAAACCACCTTTTTAGAATAGAAGCACAGGAGCAGGCAATTCCACTCTCGTAAGTCAAGCAAGCAGGGCAGAAGATCAGCTTGGGTGGATAGAAGGAACTCCTTATGGAGCTCAAGTGGAAGAAGAAACTGTCTTGTCTCTGGAAGTGAGGTCAGACTTTGCAGGAATTATACAGAACTGTGATTCACATATGCAGCAGGAAGATATGAAAGGCCAAAGCTCAATTAGAGTTGAAACTGGCCAGAGTTGTTCCAGACAACAAGAAGGGCTTTTTAAAATATGTTAATGGCAAGAGGAGGTCTAAAGAAAACACTGGACTGGTACTGTGGACAATGCTCACCTGACTCGTAGAGATGAAGAAAAGCAGAGGCATTCCATATGTTTTTTATGTCAGTCTTTAATAATGCTGGTGGAGCTTGGGCTGTCCAGTGCCCTGAGTCGGAGGACCATGAGTGTTGGAACAGTGATTTCCCATCTGTGGACACTAAAACTGTAAGGGGGCAACTGTGAGAGCTGAACGTTCGCAAGTTCATGGGGCCTGATGGGATTCATCCCAGAGTAGTGAAGGAACTAGATGATGTTACGGTAGAATCCCTCTTGCTCATCTACCAAAGCTCTTGGGAGTCAGGGGAGGTCCCTGCTGACTGGAAGCGAGCCAGCGTTGGTTGAATCTACAAAAAGGGTGTGAGGGAAGACTCGGGGAACTACAGACCTGTTATGAAGAGGATTATTCTGCATCCTGTTGAAAGGAATTTAAAGAACAATGCAGTTATCAAGCACAGTCAGCACGGGTTCACAAAGGGAAAGTCCTGTTTAACTAATTTGAAATCCTTTTGTGATTAGGTCACCCACCAGTGGATGAACGAAGGTGCAGGGGATGTAGTTTTTCTAGATTTTAGTAAGGTTTTTAATGCCCTCCCTCACAGGAGGGACAAGTTGTCCAGCTGTGGGATGAGTGGGTACACGATGTGCTGGGTGAAGGACTGGCTGAAGGGCAGAGCTCAAGCAGTTGTAGTGAATGGGGCTACTTGTGGCTGCCAACGTGTCACCAGCACGGTTCCTCAGGGTTCAGTTCTAGGGCCCATGCCGTTAGCAAGTTTACTGATGATACCAAACTGGGAAGTGCTGTTGACTCTCTTGAGGAACAGGAGGCCTTGCAGAGGGTTCTAGATAGGTTGAAGCACTGGGCTATAATTAATGGGATGAATTTAACAAGTCCAAATGCTGTATCCTGCATCTGGGAATGAGTAATGCTGGGCAAAAGTACAACTTGGGAGAGGAGTGGCTGGACAACAGCTCTGTGGAAAGAGATCCGGGGGGTGCTGGGCGACAGCAAGCTCAACAGGAGTCAGCAGTGCCCTGGCAGCCAAGAGGACAAACCGTATCTGGGATGCATCAAACACCATAACCATCTGGTCAAAAGAGAGGATTATCCTGCTTTATTCAGTGTTGATGTGTCCTCACCTTGAGTATTCTATGCAGTTCTGGGCCCCATCATTTAAGAAGAATGTGAAGGTCCTTGAATGTGTCTAGAGGAGGACAACAAAGCTGGTGAAAGGGCTGGAAGGAACATCCTTTGAGCTAAGCACCTTGGGCTCATCTAGTTTGTAGAAGAAGGGATACTGAGTGGTGATGTCATGGCTCTCTACAGCTTCCTGAGGAGAGGGAGGTGCTGATCTCTTCTGCCTAGTGTCTGGTGACAGGAATGTTTTGAAGCTGAGGCAAGGAGGTTTAAACTGGACACTGGGAAGCATTTCTTTACCGACAGGATGGTCAAACACTGGAATAGGCTTCCTAGACAGGTTGCCCCAAGCCTGTCAGTGTTTAAGAGACATTTGGACAATGCCCTTAACAACATGTTTTAAATTTTAGTCAGCCCTAAGTCGGTCAGGCCGTTGGACTCGATGATCATATTAGGTCTCTTCCAACCAAAACACTCTATTCTTTTCTGTACCCCTCGGATATTAACCCTCCTCTTACAGACAGTATCAAGAATAGATCTGATGAATTGTGTGAAAGGTGCTTATTTCTCACTACTGAGAAGAGGAAGAGTGGGGAGAAGCTTAGACCGGACATCAGAAGTTAGGTGACAGGAGACTCACCCTGTCTGTTTTTTGAAACATCGTTAAGATATTAAAAGATGTAAAAAGAATACAAAAGTAATGGGGCAACATGCACAGTCACCAGGTGAGAATGGTTTGAGAAAATATAGTCTAGTGCTTTAATCCTTGAAACATGCTGTTTATCTGGAGAGCCACCCAAATGCCTTCAAACCATAAGCCCACACGAAGGCTAGGCTAGAGGAAACATTAAATGAATTGTTCAAACCTGTGTCCTAACGGAGTGTACCACAGAGGCATGAGGGATCAGGGTTTCTTGGAGGCAGGAATCTTTTCAACCATTTTAACCATGTATGTTCAGCAAATGGTTTTGAGAAAACAATGGTACTCTCCCCTTTTCTCATCCTCAATATTTATTTTAATATCCATTTTCTAGAGAGTTATAATTTATTGTTTCCTCTGCTGTGTGTCTTAACATTGGTTAAAAATCCAGTGATTTTAGTGGAATGACAAAGGTAAAGGAAGATGTATGGAACAATCTGCCAGAGTTGGACTGTAATGTGAAAACATCACCATGCCTTGTATAGCAAAGCTTATTGATGCATGTAGGAGTCTGATAGAGATGAGGTCAGCTGGGAGCTGGAGGGTCATTACACCTTAATCCCTCTTTCCTTGCTTTGGAGAAGAGAAACAATTCCTCAGCTGGTGATCAGTTTTGTTTAATGATTTATTTTAAAGAATAAAACAGGAACAAAAAGTGATCTGAAATAAGGAGGAAATAATTTTTTTCAGGATTATTCAGATGTTTGTTGGTTGGGGTGTTTGTTTGGTTTTTGGTTTTGGGTTTGTTTTTTTTTTTTTTTAAGATTAGCGTTATTTTAGAGGTAAAAAGAAATCCCGGCACAGAAGAAGAGGTGAGTAAGCATGAAGTTGTGATAGAGAGGGGTGGTGCATGTGGCTCAGGATCAGCTTTTTGCTTCGGATCAAAGAATCTTCTCTTTTTTATTAAATGATTGTGGTTAGTGTGTGACAGCCATGGCATTGTTTTGTGAAATATAGCCCTTAGACTTTTTCTTGAAGGGAGAAAAAAATATCCTGCTTTATTTATGGAGAAAAAAAGCCTTAAGCTGTAGGTGACATTAGCAATGAAAATGTCAGGCTCTGTAGCGTGTAATACATGACTGTGCTGTGATTTCATTGTATTTAATGTTATGGGACAATAATCAGGACTTCTGCACTTCCGATTACTCATTTTGAATGCAGCTTTTCTAAAGAGAGTGACAGTTTTGTATTCCTAGGGAACAAAGTGCAGCTATCTTACCTACTGCAAACTCTGGCCTTCCTCCACAGAAGTCGGCAGGAGTTACTCATCTCCTATGGGAGAACAATAAAACCTTAATAAAATGAGAGGGAATTTGAGTGAAAACTTTATGTATTTGCATAAGCTTAGTTACCAAGCTATCTACTGGAAAGCTCTTCTCTGTTCATGTTTAGCAGGGATGTCTTTCATTTTCATCCAAAATCTGTTTACATCCTGCACAAATATCTGATCCTTCCACTTCTACTCTAAATATCTATTTGTCTATCTCAAGATTGAAAGCTTTCAACACAGGTGCGACAGCAAGAATACTTTATACTGAGAAGGATGACTAGGGCACTCCTAAGTGCCCTGCATGACTGACTTCTTTGCATTGCATGTTTTCACTTCTGGCCCTTCTTACATTATGGCTGAGAGAAATGCTGCAGAATATCTTTGTTCCTGTTCGCCTGTACATCAACAAATGACAAACAAACTGAAATTTGTTTTCCCTGTGAAGAAGTCATCCTGTTCTTCAACAAGGATTGAGGTGGCTGGTGTGGATCAAGTCATTACAGGACCTTGCATTATGTTAGTAGCAGGTTGTGGAAGTGGCTTAACACTTCAGCAGTTTTATTACTGGAATTGCAGAGCTGAATGTTCAACAGCGAGACAAGATCATCAGTCTTACATTCTGCCTCTGCATTCACTCAGAGCTGGCAGGGCATTGGCGAGAACAGGGAAAGCTGCAAACGGATGTGTTGGAATTTGATCATAGCTAAGAGATGGTGCTTACATAGGAATAGGGAAATGACAAAAATAACACCACTAAGCATTATTAGAGTGATTTTTTTGGAGTCACTTCTGACTCTCACCTGCTGATTTTGTGGAGGTTAAATGCTTGTAATAGTTGGCAAGTTACATCCAGCTGACTGCTTTACTAACTGGCCTTGCTACATCAATTTTTAGCTTTCCCCCGGGTCTTACATGGCTATTTAACTACAGTAGGAAGTGTGGTCCAGTTGGTTTAGTACTTCTGTTTAAAGTAATGCACAGAGTTACCATTAGATCGGGTTTTATTTCTGGTTTTTATTTTGGTATTAAAACAGTGAAACACTGTTTCAGTGCTGCTTGTTCTTTAGACCCTGTTATGATACAGGAGTTCTAATGAGCAGCTTGGCCAATACATTTGCAAGCACCTTTTATGGGAGGAAAAACATGAGTTGGAAATAGAATTTCAGTTTCAGGCTGGCATGAGCCAGTCATTGTAAAGACAGTTAAAAAATAATGAAAACATTCTCACTGGATGAAAATTCTGAATGAGCTATGTAAATTTTAAGTGTTAGTGCTGGGTTTCTATAGCCCATTATGATCAGTTTTATGAAGATACTGCAATATGTATAGATATTGATATAGGTATTCTGTGGAATTAACAGACTTAAATGTCATTGAGGGCCTTGAAGATGAGATTTTTTTCTTTAAAAAAAAAATCTACCTATTTTGGCACTTTGCCCAAATCTATTCAATGAGACGTAGTTTTTTAAAGGAAAGGAAGTAGTATTTCCAAAAGCTGAACTCCATAAACTGTGTGAAACTATACATGCAGAACAGAGATACATATTACTGCTGTACTTCTTTCTGAAAATCAGACATATAAGGCACTTCTGAAAATGGAAAAGGGACAATTGTATCTAGTTAGAATAGGAGCAGCAAGTCTATGACCAATGGGAAAACTCCCTTTGGTGTAATGAGGAGAGTGATATGATCTGTGAAACTGGGATGTGGATGAAATTTCCTTATTCCTTTGCCTAAAACAAATGTTTGGATTTCTTCTTCTTTCATTGGTTGGGTGGAAGAATTGGAGACTTCTCTTTTTGCATTTCCACTCAAACTGTGTAACACGGCCTCTGAATAGAAATTAGAATAATATAAATGAAAGAGGGCTAAAAATAAAAGTCATTTCCAGCTAACTTTATATAAGCAATAAAAACCGAAATAAAGGATATTTCAAAGTTTCACTGTAGCATCCAGCAAGGAAACCATGTTCGTAGTATTAAAACAAGACATCAGCTTGTTGTAGGAAGTGAAACAAGAGATGCAGCGCTCACAGTAAGGAAATGCTGTGTGGTGGTAGATGGAGTTAACTCCAACTGGAGGCCAGTGACAAGTGGTGTTCCCCAGGGCTCAGTGCTGGGTCCAGCCCTGTTCAATGTTTTTCTCAATGACCTGGATGAAGGCATTGAGTGCACCCTTAGCAAGTTTGTGGACAACACTAAGCTGGGTGGAAGTGTCGATCTGCTGGAGGGTAGGGAGGCTCTGCAAAGGGATCTGAACAGGCTGGACCGCTGGGCTGAGACCAATGGCATGAGGTTTAACAAGGCCAAATGCCAGGTCCTGCATTTGGGGCACAACAATCCTGTACAGTGCTACAGACTAGGAGAAGTCTGTCTAGAAAGCTGCCTGGAGGAGAAGGACCTGGGGGTGTTGGTTGACAGCGACTGAACATGAGCCAGCAGTGTGCCCAGGTGGCCAAGAAGGCCAATGGCATCTTGGCTCTTGTCAGAAATGGCATGGCCAACAGGTCCAGGGAGGTTATTCTCCCTCTGTACTTGGCACTGGTGAGACTGCTCCTTGAGTACTGTGTTGAGTTCTGGGCCCCTCACCACAAGAAGGATGTTGAGGCTCTGGAGAGAGTCCAGAGAAGAGCAACAAAGCTGGTGAAGGGGCTGGAGAACAGGCCTTATGAGGAGCGGCTGAGAGAGCTGGGGTTGTTCAGCCTAGAGGAGGCTAAGGGGAGACCTTATCACTGTCTACAACTAACTGAAAAAAGGTTGTAGAGAGGAGGGTGCTGGCCTCTTCTGCCAAGTGACAGGGGACAGGACAAGAGGGAATGGCCTCAAGCTCCGCCAGGGGAGATTTAGGCTTGACATTAGGAAAAAATATTTCATGGAAAGGGTCATTGGGCACTGGCACAGGCTGCCCAGGGAGGTGGTTGAGTCACCTTCCCTGGAGGTGTTTAAGGCACGGGTGGACGAGGTGCTGAGTGGCATGGTTTAGTGATTGATAGGAATGGTTGGACTCGATGATCCAGTGGGTCTTTTCTAACCTTGTGATTCTGTGAAAGCAGATGGAAAGAGTAAGCAGATTAATGGGAGTATTCTAAATACATTTTATGTGTGTTTGTCCATGATATTTTCTTACAAGAGAAAATCTGGTCAATTAAATGTATATTGTTCATTGAAGTCCATTTCCTGGCCAATAACTAAACACTCACCAGCCAATTGCTTAGTGCCCGCTGCTCCCGTAATTCAGTGGAGGGAAAGAACTGAAGAGCAAAAGTGAAAAAGAATCAGTTTAATAAGTGAAGCAAAGCTCTGCGTGCAAACAGAGCAAAATAAGGACTTTATTCACTGCTTCCCATTGGCAGGCAGACGTTAGCCATTTCCTCTAGGCAGGCAGGAAGACCTCAGCAAGCATGATACTTATTTTGGAAGACAAATTCCACAACAGTAAAAGGCCTTCCTTCATCTTCCTTTCCCTGAGCTTTCATTGCTGAGTGTGATGTCATCAAATATGTGATATGTCTTTGGTCAGTTGAAGTCAGCTGTCCTGGCTCTGTACCCTCCTGACTTCTTGCCCAACACTGAATGAGAACATTGCCATTTAAGCCTACTTTCGCCTGGCTTTACTCCAGAGCGTGTACCTGCTGCTGGATTTACTGTGTCTAATGATGGCCATTCGTGGTGGTTAGAAGAAGGCGCTGCTAGTGACTGCAGTTGCTGCAGATTTCTGCTGTGCCTTGTCATTCTAAGACATTCAAGACTTTTACTTGGCCATTTTGCCAGACTTCAGTTTCACCATTTTCTGGGGTCATCTGAATTCCCTAATAAATCCATCAAGGCATGTATCTCTCTAGTCACAACTAGAGATAGTTTGTCTTTTTTACTGCTAGAGAGGTTTGATTTTTGTTGCTAATTTATTTTTCTAGCTGAAGGTTTGGAGTTTTGCTACAAAGTAGTTCCCAGTGCATACATTGCTAGTATGGGATGGCGTATTCATCCTTTCAACTATCAACAGAGGCTGTCCGGCTGGACTTAAAGTTAGTTTAATCCATTTTGATTGTAACAACAGACTCTTAAATTGTCAGCAATATTGTTGCCTTCATTTGGACATGCTAAATTCGAGATGTATATGAATCTCATGTTTTGGAATAATTTAATTTTGGGAGTTCTAAAGATGCCCTGTCTTTCAGATCACAGAATCACAAAATGTTTGGGGTTAGAAGGAGCATCTGGAGATCATCTACTCCAATACCCCTGCTGAAGCAGATTCACCTACGGCTGACTGTACAGGATCACATCCAAGTGAATTTTGAATATCTCCAGAGAAGGAGATTCCACAGCCTATCTTGGCAGCCTGTTACACTCCTCTGTCACTCCTCTGATCAGGTGGAACTTCCTGTGCTCCGGGTTCTGCCAGTTGCCCCTTGTCCTGTTGCTGGGCCCTATTGAGAAGAGTCTGGCCTCATCCTCTTGACAACCCGCCCTTTACATATTTGTAAGCATTGATAAGATCCCCTCTCAATCTTCTTTTCTTCAGGCTAATCAGACCCAGGTCTCTCAGCCTTTCCTCATAAAGGAGATGCTCCAGTCCCCTAATCATCTTTGTGGCCCTCTACAGGACTCTTGCCAGTGGTTCCTTGTCTTTCTTAAGCTGGTAGGCCCAGAACTGGACACAGTACTTCAGACGGGGCCTCACTAGGGCAGAGTAGAGGGAAAGATAACCTCCCTTGACCTACTTGCTGCACACTTCTTGAAGCACCTCAGGATACTAATAGCCATGAGGCCACATTGCTGACTCATAGTTAACTTGTCCACCAGGATTCCCAAGTACTTCTCCACAGAGTTGCTTTCCAGCAGGTCAACCCCTAATCTGTACTGGTGCATAGAGTTCTGGTTCTTGCCATGGGAAACAGTTAAGGAGAATTTGTCACTGCTCTGTTTGGTCTGGCTTATTTCACAATGGATATGATGGCATGAAGATCGCTGTTTTGGACCCCCACGCTGAGTCCTTCAGTTTAAATCCTTTCTCGTGGGTGGTTGCCACTAAAACTAGAACTAGACACTCAATGACGCTGAATACTTTTGTTTCTAATGCATAGACTGTGGCAGGAGTTGGGGCTTTTAATCAATAGTGGAAATACGCAGGAGGCAGCTCTGTCAGGTACAGATAGTCATTGCATTTAAATGAGGCATTTGCTAATTTTTCTACTACTGCTGAAAAAGCCCAACAGTAGTGGGATTTTTTTTTCCCGTAATTACACACTTCTGTTATATGTATCTATTTTATCTTGAGTGGACAGCTATTTCTGCCTTTAGCCTATTTCTTCTGAGTGTTTTTCTTTTAAAATGATAAAAGTGTATAATAAACAGACATTGTTCATAACTGGTACAGAATATATCCCAGAATACAAGAAAGATGGAGCTTTTGAGAGGTAATATCTATCTTTATACCGTGTTATTATTAAAAGTCTTACCCCTGCCTACTCTTCTAATGGAGAAGATCTGTTTTTAAAGTTTTAAATATGTGTTTAAAGTTGCTGCTTCAGTATATGTTTTTATATTTTCTTTTGCCTGAAGCAGCTGATATCTCCCCTAAATAGGATATTTGTCTGTGATGTTGAAAAAGCCGTATAGGTCTGCCTGTGTAAACACAATTCCACTTGCTTCTAAATGCCCCAACAGCGTGTCAGTTAGGTAAATAAACTAACTACATTAATTGCTCCTACCTCCCTTGAGCACTTCCACTTCGTGGGTTTTACAGTAATGTTAACGTATGGTAATCCATTATTATCTGCAAAATTAAAATTTTCTTTCTTTGCCTGCATCTGCCACTGTTGATTCAGAAGCTCTAATGAATGCATTAAAAGAGGGAAATAATAAGCAAAAGAAAGTCTCTCTGGGAATGTATAATTTCACTTTTACTCATGACTCTTCATGCTGGGTTGAAAGAAAATAATCAGTGTAAACATGCAAAGTTAGCATGCTACTAAAGTGAGACTACAAAGCAAAGTCGTAAAACATTTCTGTAGCTGTTGCACTTGTATTTACTATAGCAACAGGAAGAATGAGACTAAGTAAGTGCAATGATGAAAGTGGGTCTCAGACTTGAACTGAAGGACTGAGGCTCATGTGGAAGTTGTGAGCAATGTCATACACTGGAGTGAGAAACTACCCAGCGGGGCATGCTGGGTCAGTCATTTTTATCAGGGAAAATTATAAACCGTCAGAAAGCTGAGATTCATCAGCGAAAGAAGGAAAATTCTAGAGGGACCTGCATGTGGACACGGCAAATTGGTAGGAAGTGCTTTTAAAGAGAAGCTTTAATTTTTAAAAGTAGCTGCAATGACATCTAGATGGTTCATATTTATTGTCTCCCAGTAATTTGTTAGTTTAGCCAGGAAAAAAAAAATTATATTCTCATCCTTTTAGTATATTATGAAAGTTTATACTAATATAATTCTACTGAGATCAGTAAGATGCAGTACTGTGAAGTAAGTATAACATAATGGAAACAAGCATAGTGGTCCTACTTACCAACTCAGAGCTAAACTTTTAGTGTTAGGATTAGTTTTGATATTTTGGTCCATCATTGACAATATTTTGTATTTGAAACTTTTCACTATTAGAGTGCTATAAAAGCCTTGTGACTTCTTTTCACATCCTTGGCATTGTAGACTTCTAGTGCCAGTGTCTAACCGATGAATTGGACACTTCTACATCATCGTTATGTATATGCTATTGCTGGTGCTTTATTTGTAAGAGTAATTATGGCAATAAGCATTGGTATCAGTCTTCCTTATAGTCTCAGGAGAAGCCAATGGATGATGTCATGTCTAAGCTGTCCTCTCATCTTGGATGTATCTTTTAGTGTCCTGATTTACATGTATTTATGCATTAGTGTGAAGAATTAGTCTACACGGAAGCTATATGCCCCCGTCCTGGAGGTGTTCAAGGCCAGGTTGGATGGGGCCTTGTGCAGCCTGACCTAGTGGGAGGTGTCTCTGACCATCGCAGGTGTGTTGGAATTAGATGACCTTTTAAGGTCCCTTCCAACCCAAACCATTCTATGATTCTATATGTTTGCTTTTTTTTCTTGAGCTGTCAATTTTTCAACTTTAGCAGTAGAAAGAAATACTTTTCAAGAAAAACTTTGTATTTTTTAGCTCAATCTCTATGTATCTGCACACATACAAAGAACATACACATATGTGTTTGGTTTAGTTTTTATCATTTGGCTGATTTTTGTGTACCCATGTTCCAGTCCTAGAAAAACCTTAAATGAGATTATGTCGGAAAGGTTTCTTGGACTGAGTGAGTTTTGTTGTGATTTTTAGTTTGCTTGTTTATTAGAACTTCTCCATACTAGTAGAAGCCTTTATACAGTTTCATTTCTATTGCCAGAAATGCTTTTCTGAAAGAATTCATAGAATCGTAGAATGGTTTGGGTTGAAGCGACCCTAAAGATCATTCAGTTCTATCCTTCCTGCCATGGGCAGGGATACCTTCTATTAGGTCAGGTTGCTCAAAGCCTCATCCAACCTGGTCTTGAACACCTCCAGAGAGGGGGCATCCACAACTTCCCTGAGCAACCTGTGCCACTGCCTCACCACCCTCACAGGAAAAAATTTCTTCCTAATATCTAATCTAAGTCTGCCCTCTTTCAGCTTGTTTGACTTTCTAAAAAAAAATCTGTGCACTAATATAAATCATACCAACAAAAGACAATGTCATTGCTATAGGCTCTGACTGTTACAGAAGTAGCTGCTTCAGTTGTGCCAAGATGGGTTGTACTTGCATAATGATACCAGCAAACCATTTCTGAAGTAGACCTTGCCTGAGGCACATACTGCAAATAATTTCACTGATTTCAGAAATTATTTCTAAGACAAAATCTCGGCCCCCACTTTTCACAGACTGCACTGGAGCTAGAAGCCACTCACCAGAGTATAAAGCATTTCCAAACTCTGGACTAGAGCCGATAGAATCCCTGGGGCTACAACAGAGGTAGAAATTGATCTTTTGATATTGAAGAAGAGGTGAGAGAGACTTGTGGGTAAACTGGAAGAATTAGCAACAGTATGTAACTTATTACTGGTATGAAAGAGAGAAGGGAGTGAGCAGAGGCTTGCGTGGGAGGTAATAACATTGCCAAAGGGATGGTCTAGGAAAATGGCCTTTAAAGCAGCATTTTGGATGAGTAGCAGTGGGAAAAGATTGCATTGTCAAGAGAGTTTTATATCTGCCAATGAGAGGATGCCATGGATGACCTATTGGTGACAGTATGTGGAAACCATCTGCCACATTGAGGTATAGCTTAGATACAAGAATCAAGACCAATCACCAAGATGAAGATGATATTCGAGTTATGGGCTGGTGTAATACAAAATGCTGTTATTGTTCACAAGTTGCAAGGGAAGAGGATAATGGGCAGGCCAATCTTGGGAAAAAATTGACATAACTGTTTTAGCCACAGTGAGTTCAGGTTAATTGTTAAACACAAAAAGGAAACAAGCTGAGATTCCCATTTTAACAGGTGTATCATCTTGTAAGTCATCAGCATAGCTGAATTTGTGTTTGCAAATGAGATGAAATGTGGAAGGGAAAGAGAAGGAACAAAAAGGACAGAGGCCAATGGAACTACAGGGGAAAACTGAAAGTTGGGGAGTATGAGGAGAGTTCAGCAGAGGACACACTGAGGGGAGTACTTTGAGAACTAGGTGATGGTTTCAGGGAGTGGTATCTCTAAAGCTGTGAAAAGAAACAGCAGGAGCATTGCCAGAGCTACTGAAGGGTCTAACAAAGAAGTTGTAAAGTTGTTAAAGTTGTTCCTGTTCACTGTAAGAGCATAAACAAGATGTTTCTAGGCTGGATTTCTTTGAAAAGAATGCTAGATAATTATTGTAGTGATCTCAGAGTGGCTTATATGTTTTGGCATGGATGTTTCAAGATGAAAGGAACCAAAACATTGAAAGTTTGTTTGTATTATTAAGGGAGGAGCTAGAAGGAGAGAAGGATTGTTGTAGTGGAGGTCTGAGAATAGGAAGAGATAACTCATAGACAGAGTTGGTTTGAGGAGGAGACCCTTTTCATGCAATCATCAATGAATGATCCCTTGAACAATGAGATGGTCGTATTGGACTGATCATGTAACTCTACGGTCTACAACGGGCATTTAATGAGAGTTTGGCCCTATAAGTTTGACAGCTTTTTCTGATCTGTTTAGGTGAATGTGCATCTGACTCTGGGTGCATTTAAAAGGTGTTTATTCTGGCATTTGAAAGGCGTAATGGACACGTATGTGAGATCCTGAGGGCTAAAGCAGGGTGAGAGCAGTGTCCTCCTGATGTCATGCATCAAATATTGCCTGGGACAGGCTGAGCTGCTGCGAATTCCACATGAAGGTCTTAACCATCCAGGAATTATGCCATGCCTTTCTGGTATCTTGGGCATGCGTCCGTGCCTTAGCTGAGAATGCTTGTCCTGTGCCCCAGGAGACACATGCTCCTGGTTCTTCTCAGCCAGTTTTCCACTTCCTTGTGCAGTGTCACTGATATAAGTTAGATTGCTTATTTTGCTGCTGTTATCCTTTTTAAAGTAAATTTTGCAGAGGTTTAACCAAAATTTTTATCACTTCAATATAGTCAGCTTGCTGTGTTCGGATGGGCCAACTGAGGCATTGCATTAATACTGATACAAATGGGACTTGTTGAACGATGGTATAATGTTAATGGTTTCAGCTAATTAGCACTTGTGTTTCTGTTCCATTTTATTTTCTCTGAGTGAACATAGTAAAAGACTATCCCTGAAGCTGTTGGAAGATGAGTAGATAGCAAGTGTTTCCTGTCCATAAACACCACTATGAAAATGCAGTGACTCTGTTCTGCTCTTGCTGAGCATGCTCAGCACCTGTTAGCATTAGTGGGACTTACACACATGTTCTGAGTGCAATATAACCCATAGCCTCTGGGTAATAAAACCCCTTATCTTGCCTTTCCATGTTGCTGCATGCAACAAAAGCCATTGTTAAAACAGATCTACCCCATCCCTCCATGGGTATTTTCTCTTGCTCATCTCTTAATTTGCTAATTTGCAATGAGACAACCCAAGGCTGACAAAAGAGAGCTTTGTTACTTTCTACTAGTTTAAAGTGAGACAAAAGGAGACTTCTTAACACACTGCTGTCACTGTTCAGACCTTTTCTGAGCTTTATTGTCTTTGGCTGCAGAGTTTGTGAGGTGAAAATCACCTCTCCTGTAAATGCCATACAGTTTCCATAGAATGAAATCACTGTCTGTGGGTTAGGCTGTGGCTTCTGATTTATAGAAGTGTCACTGCATCTGCATGGCTTCAGACAACTATGAATTCTAAAAGCCACGATAAATATTGGTATCAGCAAAGAAGCCAACCGGAGCACTTATGGGTCTTACACTATTGTTTGCTGCCTTACCAGTTGCGTCAGTGTGGCTGTAAATGGGGCTGCATCATGGAACCAGAACATTGAAATGATGGACAGTCAGAAATGGGAAGAGGTCTTCTGATCTTTAAGTGACACAGTTTTTCTTGTGGCCCCGCAGACATTTGTATGTGCATAATTGAACTGCTGAGTTGGAACACAGGAAAGCTAATGAAGGAGCAGGGACTTTGGACAGACTCATAGTGCCCTTGGACTAATAGCAGAACAACCGACAGATTAATTTCCTTCAGTGCTATTTCATTTCTTTAGGGGATTTCTGTCAGTATCCTAAGGCTGTGAACCACCCAATTCAATTCAGGAGTTAGTTTATTGCAAGTGCTGAAACATGCATTTAAAACCCTAATCCCTACACCTCTGTTGTATTGTGGGCTGGAACCCAAGCTATGGGCTGAAATCCAAGCTATATTTTTAACACTGTAAAGTGTAAATATTGGTAAATGTCATCTGTAAAAAGCAAACAAACAAAAACAACCAGAAACCCCACCCCACAGAATCCCCTTAAACAAAAATTCTGTAGTTTTTGGATGAGGCTGGAGAAGTTGCCAATGTCTGTATAAAGAGGGAAGTGCTTTGGAGAAAGTCTCTTTTCTTTAACAGCAAAATTGGTCCCCCAGTAATTATGCATTTGGGGTGGTTGTGACTCCTCCTCTTAATTCTGTATGCTGACAAGTCTGTTGGTATTGAAACATCACATTGTTCAGGTTTTTAGTATCAAGATGTGCATCACACTGCTAGTTTTCAGAATGAGGGAAGAGATGGGGGCAAAGAAAACATTTTCCTTGTAGGTGTCCCTAAGGGAAAGAACTGTTATGAATGGCTTCACATTGCAGGCAAGGGAATGTCTGTAGCTGTGCAGGGTCCTGCAGATGCTGTCTGTGGGGGGCAGGCAAGTGATAGCCGTTGTATTCTTGCAGCTGTGCAGGTATGGGATTATCTCGATGATTTTCAGATGTGCATTTTATACTCTCATCAGACAAGTATGTCACATTTCCAGTTTAGGAAATGTGGTTGTTGTGCATGGTCTCTAATCCATATTACAAAACTGTAGTCCTCCATCTTGTATCCTTGGAGAATGTACCTTGGAATAAATGTCCACAGCTTCCTCCAACAGAAGTTTTGTACAAGTTTGGTAAGGGTTTTAATATGTACACTGGTAATTATTAAGATGAGAACCATCCAGCGATGGTGGTCATCCTAGCAGGTGAGGAGAATGAGCATCACTAGAAGTCCAGAAAAGTGCAAGCAGCTTCAAAAACTGTCAGGAGCTCTTTGTGGATGGTGAAATTAGCGTCCAGAGAGCTATGTGCTGCTGAAGATAATTTCTGGTATCCAAGGTATCCTACCCTATTCCTAAAGTGTAAGAAAAAGAAACAGGATTGTCCTGACTTTGCAGATTAGTTTGGAAACAGAAAACCTGTCAGTTAAATGATTTACCCAAAGTTAAAGAAGTGGCTTTTGTCTGAACCAGGATTTGAATAATAATCATCTAAATCTCAGATTGGTGCTCTAGCTTCCCAAGTAGACTGTTGTTCTGGAGAGAAAAATAGCCCGCAGTCAGTCATAGTTGCAGGTTTGGGGAAGTGATTGGCCAGAAAAATGAATGTTAGCCAAATGGTTTTCATTTTTGCGTTTGCGTTAGAGAAGCTGTACTCTAATTTGATAAAAGTTCAACTTCATCCCTTAATTAGAAGTAGTTTTTATCTAAAAACTTTGCAGCACTCCCACATTTCTCCTGACAGCTTGGGCTGTGTGGCACAGACAATCTAGGATGGCTTTAAATGTCAAAATATGCTTTTCATTCTTATGTATATGTCTATATATATGAATGCAATATCAAGTAAAATAAAACCCTGCAGTGTGACAGATGTTTCTTTAATTGTCATCACTCTTTAAATGAATATATGACTGTCAAGAGAAATTTGTACTTCTAGAAACATTCAAAACCTTGAATCCTGTAGGCTGAAAAGAAGGCCAGGCCTTGCTCTGCATACCTCTTGCTGGAACATTGCTGGAGATGGCAGTTTCATTTTGAATGCTTCTTCTCAGTTTACTAATCCCGTGTCAGACTGTATTTCATGCAGATCCCTGACCATTTTCCTCAGCTTTATCAGCAGCTTTGGTTGTTTGTGAAAATACAGAAGTGGGAAGCTTGTCTCCTAAGAAAGCTGATTCTTCATATTTTCCTATTGAATGGCCTCTGCTGCTGTGATGTTGTGGAGCAAGAAGCCTGTGCACCATGGCAAGTTAGAGAAGGCTTGTTTTCCCTGTTTGGAGGTGGACATGAGACAGCAATAAGCTGGAGCTGGGAAACTACTAGCTAAATTGTGCTTAACCTTTCTCCTGGAGGCCACTCCCAGGTCCTTTTCCACTGGGCAGCTTTCCAGCCACATGTCCCCAAGCCTGTGGTGTTGCACGGGGTTGTTGAGACCCAAGTGCAGGACCTGGTACTTAGCCTTGTTGAACCCAATACAACTGGCCTCAGCTCATCAATCCAGCCTGTCCACGTCCCTCTGCAGAGCTTTTCTTCCCTCAAGCAGATCCACTCCCGCCCAACTTGGTGTCATCAGCAAACCTACTGAGGATGCACTCGATCCCCTCATCCGGATTATCCGTAAAGATATTAAACAGAACCAGCCCCAGCACTGAGCCCTGGGGAACAGCACTTGTGACCGGCCACCACCTGGATTTAACTCCATTTACAACAACTTTCTGAGCCTGGCCATCCAGCCAGTTTTTCACGCAGTAAATCCACCCAAGCCATGAGCAGTCAGCTTTTCTAGGAGAATTCTGTGGAAAACAGCATTAAAAGCCCCACTGAAGTCCAGGAAAACAACATCCACAGCCTTTCCCTCATCCACTAAGTGTGTCAGATGATACAGTTTCTTTCAAAATGGCACCGTTTTTACCACTAAAAATAACTTCTTGTAGTGAAAACAAGCCCCCAAGCCCCAGACATGCTCAGGAATGTCTCTGTGAAGGGAAACTGCATTCAAGCCTTGCTGTTTCCCCTTGCAGGTTTTCAGCCCCTTTCTCTGTTTTGCATAATAATATGTAGGTGTGTCTAAGGTCTATGGTTAGGAACATTTCCTGCACATTAATAAAAAACGGTTCCTGGAAACTCAAATTAAAGACACTAGACAGTAAGTCCAGGCTTCCTTGAGACAAGGGGAACCAGTTGGCTGAATATGAGCTAGCAGCTTGCCCAGGTGACCAAGAAGGCCAATAGCATGCTGGCTTCTGTCAGAAACAGTGTGGCCAGCAGGAGTAGGGATGTGATTGTGGCCCTGTACTCTGCACTGGTGAGGCTTCACCTCTTCAATTTTGGGCCTCTCACCACAAGAAAGATATTGAGGTGATGGAGCATGTCCACAGAAGGGCAATGAAGCTGCCAAAGGGTTTGGAGCACAAGTCTTATGAGGAGCGGCCGAGGAAGGAATTGGGGTTGTTTAGTCTGGAGAAAAGGAGGCTGAGGGGAGACCTTATCACTCTCTGCAATAACCTGAAGGGCGGTTGTAGTGAGGCAGGTGTTGGTTTCTTTTCTGAAGTAACAAGTGATGAGATGAGAGGCAATGGCCTCAAGTTGTGCTGCAGTAGGTTTAAATTGGATATTAGGAAAAATGCCTTCGCCAACAGGGTTGTCACGCATTGGAACAGGCTATCGGGGAAGTGGTTGGTCAACATCCCTGCAGGTATTTAAAGGCTATGTAGCTGTGATGCTTAGTGATGTGGTTAGTGATGGATGTGGCAGTGTTAGGTTTATGAATGTATTCAAGGGTCTTTTCCAACCCACGTGGTTCTGTGGTTATGTGATCTTTTCCCAATTCCCTTGGTTTGGGATTTTGGCAGGATTTTTGCCAAAGAGCTTTCAGAGGACTTTGGCCAATGAAATAAGTCTTCAAAATAGCATCACTTCATAAAAGGTGATAGCCTTGTGTCTCGACTGCATTATGCATGAAGGCATTGACTCCCCTGCCCTACCCTGAGGTGTAAGCTATACATGTTTACAGCTGTAGGACACAGCAAAGGATCTGACTGCAGTTATTCTCAAACAGAGCTGGAAATGGCAGTATTTCATACATGAATTCAAACTGGGGACTAGGTCCTAATGGCCATAATTTTTAAGTACTTTTCACATCAGTGTGGATATTCAGGCAAACAAAGCTTAAACATATATTCAGATGTATCTGGAATTTTCTTACGTGGCATATTTTTTTTTCTGGTACCTTCAAGTTCCTTTCCTTTCCTCCCATCCTTTCACAGAGGTTTGCATAGAACATAGTGCAAGGCATAAGCAAGCAGCAGAAGCAGAGGCGAATACTTTCCCTTCCCTTTGACAAGATATGCCTTTCTAGCTCTGTCTTGAATTTGGTATTTTTTTTCCTCGTAGTTGTTTGTTTGAGATAATGCATGGTTATCAGACCCCTCTCTACTGTGGTATGCCAGGATGATGTAAAGGCATCTCCTTGAAAACATTTACAAAGGCAGCCCAGCATCTGAAAATTGATGCTTCCCATATTTTAAAAGCTTCAGGTTACGTGAAGTCTTGTCTTAGTACGGCATGCCTGTGTAAACAAGGTATCTGTAAACATTTCAGATTAATTTCTGGATAAAGATTGGATTTTCATGAATTGTAGTTAAAAGAAAAACAAAAAAAAGAGGGAAGGAGAAAGTAGTATGGATCAGCTGTTGCCAATTCTAAGAACATAGTGGGATAACGATAGTTATATCACTGCTAATGTCTCTGACTATAGAATGAAGAACATATTTCCTGGCTTAGTGCTGTGTTGTGGAGGATAGGAATCTTAAAACTGATTGTGTTATTAGGCTTTGTAGTATTGCATTATGTATGTGTTAGCAGGCTAAAGAGATGTATGTGCATCAACTAGGGGTATATTATTGCAGAGTTGCTACTAGGAGCCACTGAAGAATGTGAGAAGGGGGACAAGGGAATAGAGGCAAATAGAAACAAAGACGACTCATCTGATGCCTTAAACATGGATGTGACCAATGATTTCTAGCTAGGCAGAAATCAACAGCTGGTTTTCCACTTAGCTTTCTTCCTTCCTTTTACAATATTTATTTCTGAATTTTGTTTACTATGCGGGAGCATCCTTTTGTGTGCTGCCTAAATCTAAAGCTATATGTTGTCATTTAAGAGTCCCCAGAAGACATGCTGGAGGTGCCAACCTTGACAATCAATGTTTTACTGTGATTAACAAACCTTAAAAACTGTGTGGCCTTCTTGTCAGCTGGGTGGAGAAATGCTGTTCAAATGGCAGTTGCAGGCAGGAAATTACAGCCAGCCAGCAAAAGGGGCTCCAGCATCACCTCCAGTTCCACTTAACTGCCGGGTCTTTTTTGCAGCAGATGTATCACGTTAGTCAGGGATTGTTGTATTTTTCGCCTTTTAGTTTCTGCAGATTCATTTACCTGGTTAGGTACTTTGTTGCCCTGAGAGAAAATATGTAAAACCCCACAGATCAAATTGCCTTTTTCTTCTGCAGCCCTTCTGGATGCAGATGAGTGCACTCTGTGCACTCATAGCAGCAGCAGCCAGCCAAACGGGTAGGTCACAACACTTTTCTTCTGCCTGAAATAAAAAAGGAGAGACTAGTTCTGATTAAAATGCAGCCAGAACCTCTAATATTCTAGTATTAATAGCAATGCTGGCCTTGACAAAAATAGCTGTTAAATGGGCAGGAAAAAGCTTTCCATGTTTGCCAAAGTTGTAATAAAAATGGTGGAGTTGTCATAAATACGCCGTTCTTAGCTAAAATGATTATGGCTTAACAATTTTCCAATGCATTGCACTGGGCTATTTCCAGCACATTCAGATCTTAGTGTTGTAAGGGTTTAATAGAAAATCCTGGCAGTGAGTCTTTATCTGTGCCAGAGGAAAAGGTAGGCAGTGTTTATGAAATCCACTTTAATTCTTAACTTACCACCTTGATGTTGCTCCCAAGCTCATTTGTTGTGATATGTATGTGTGTCTAACTCTCTCAAGAAACACTTGATACCGCGCGTGGCAGTGGATTACTAAGTTTGATTGCTGGAGTGATGCATACATGAGCTTATCAGTCCTCATAGCCTTTAAATACAGTCTGACTCCTCAGCAGGGATAAATCCATTGTGTTCCAGAGAACTGGCTGGAGCTGTGCCAATCTACAGTGCTTGAAGAGTGAGCATTATGATGCATCTTTGATGCAAATTACTACTTTAGGAAAACCTGGTGTTTACAAGGAATCAAGCATGTATAGGTTAATGCTGAACTGTGAAAGATGACCAGAAGTTACATTTGACGGATCTTTTTTAGATGCCAAGGAACACAGAGAAAATTTAAATACCAGCCTCTGTGGTAATGATAGAAAAATAGTAGTTGAGAAAATGCACAGAAGTATTTTATTCCAAATGACAAAATGGCTAATGCTGTTCATTTATGATCCACACAGTGGGAAATTGTGGTTGCCTCCGTGTAGCTGTGATTTCAGTTTGTAGCAGAAACTTGGCTCAGTAGCAGAGACTTTAACATTGGATGGCTCCAGCTTTCATTGCTTGTTGATTCTGTTTCTTATTTCTCCAGAAGAGAGGCTGAATACTCCTTGGCATGTTTTCACGGATCTCTAATGGGATTTTTAAGTGGAGGGAGAAACATGGGTGTTTGGAAGTTCTTCTACTGGCCTGCAGGAATATTACTTTCTTTTCATTTTTGCTTATTCTGAAATAAAAGGAGAACAATAATTAATTTTTTTGTGAGTCCAAGAACCACACAGAACCTGAAGTGGCATTATGATCTTTGTAACTGTAGGGAGTGTGTTGCTGAGTATTCAGGACACCCCAGAAATAGTGCACTGCTAGTACTTGATAGAGGTTGCTTGTTTACCTCTTACTCTAGAAAGCAATTTCATTTAGAGGAGCATTCTTATTTACAGGTAGTCAATGTACCAGGAAATATCCTGCTTTTTATTGTTGGGGGTCTCAGTTGAGGAATAACTGAAGCATAGCCTTGGTTTGCCTCATCAGGCAGCAACAAAGAGCCTCCTGATTTTCACCACTTATTTTGCAGGGCTGTGTATGAGATGGAACTACTCAGTTGCTTAGCTAAGCATATGCTGAAATGCCTTTCTGACTCCATAGCCTTCTGTGTAGATTACTTTAATGAAGAAATAATAATAATAATAATAATAATAATAAAGTATTTTCTGCACTCCTGTGAAAATGATATATTTTTTGCAGAGAAGACATATGACTGCAAAAGCTAAGGAAATTGGATGTGTATTTTATTCCTCTTAGTGGCTTTTCCGAAACTTGCAAATGATTCCTTTGGAAACCGTATGTTAGTAATAGTGTTTACTAGTAAGACCTCTGTAATTGTGGTTTGGTAGATTTGGTGGTCTAAAGACATATGTGAGGGAAGAGTTACAGGGAGGGGTGTTATGTTTTAGAAAATCAGCTGATCCACCTAGAAAAAAAAGACAATCTCTGAGAATTGATAAACTTCAGGAAAAAGAAATCAGGGGAGATTGATTGTGATATGAGCACTTTCAGAAATGGACTCCTAAGAACACTCACGTAGGTGGTAAACACTTGGAAGACAAGAGTGAGTACATACACATGTCAGAATAAATAGCATTTAAGCTGCTGTTTTGCTGGCAATTACAGCGTCTGTCTAGGTAAGGCTGTCATGCCCTGTAACCGTGTAGTGTGTGTGCAGTGACGTTGACCTTTAAGTACTCCTTCCAGTATCTGCCTTTCCCATTAGCTGCCCTTTTCCAGGGACCTGGTATCTTCAGGTAGCAGCTGCCTGTCTGATCACTTAACCTGACTGCTATTGGATCTGTCTTGAAGCCTACCTCTAGGTGATCAGACGTTTGCAGAGTGCTGCAGAATACTGGATGTATCTTTCAAATACCTCTCTTTGGTAGTAAATGTTACAATATATGCTGCTGAGAAACCGGCGAGAACCAGCCTATCCACTTGGAGAGATACCCTTTTCAGATTTGATCCATCAGATAAAAGATGTCCTGCTGTGATTCATCAAGACTCAACTGCCTCCATTGATCACAGCTTTAGTAATTGATCTCTATCTCTGCTCTGCACATGAACCATTTAGCTTTCCCAGATAAGAGCATCTTGCACCAGGGTGCTCTGGTACCCTTTGGTCAGAACTGAGGGTGTTAGCTGTCCTGTTGTAGAAGCATAAATAATAAGCCACGGAAAAGTGGTGGCTTTGAGCTAACACAGTAACAGCTCTCCTCAGTCTTCTAGCCTGCACTCAAAAATACTGGGCTAACTGCATGTTGCTGTACTTACTGTGTGTACTGGATATGAGTAGGACTGCCAGGTGTGCGGCAGCCCTGGGTAAATATGAAATATTCTAGTGTGTTTACCTGGGGAACAGTTGAAGTATGGAAATGTGATGCTGAATCATTGGCTGATCCTCACAAACAGAAAAAACATGCATCGCTTGCATAATGTTCCTCTCTGGAAAGCCTGGAAGTGCTGGAAGATGTTTTAGCATAGTCACTGCTACTTATAAAAGGAGTCTTTATGGTAAGGAAGGCATTGGCTACAAGTCATACAAGCTATAAGCAGCATTTTTACATACGCTGTTCAAAATTGAATTACCTGAGGCAGAAATGTTATTTTTCTTTGTTTTCTGTTGAATGCTGCATGTGTGATTCCATTTAGAAAAGTTAAAAAATGCTGCACATTTATGTTACTGTCTTGTTAAGATTATATTTGGTCCACCATTTCCTCCTAATTTGCATTCTAAGGAACTGGTCTAGGAGCAGTTACATGAATGTGGTAACACAGGAGATTTTTTTTTTTTTTTAGCAGGTGCTATGACATTCCTTACTTGTATATATATGTTATTACAGGGGTTGCTGACATTTTAGCTCCTGATGCAGGAGTGTGAAATAAAGAGAAGGGATAAGAGAAGAAATGAACAGGGGAAAAACAAGCTGTGATCTGAGAAAAAAAGAATTACAGGGAGTGTCTACAAGAATTTCTGAAAGAACCCCTGATTTGATGCGTTTTGCATTATCTAACAAGTAACATATAACAATAAAAAGAGCCAAAAGTAAAGGTAAACACATGGGAGGTGGGCTTCAGTACTGAATTCAAAATCTTGGAATTTTAGGTTGCTGTTTCTGATTTGTCATTTTATTCTTCCAATAATTAGTTTTTGCCTATTGCAAGAAGAATTAAGCTTTCCTGTTAACGTATGCAGCAGCAGCACACATATGCCCTCAGATTTCATTGACAATGCTTTCATGCTCAAACATGAGTGCCTTTAATGTTACAGGCACGTTTGTTTTCAATAGATACACCTGTTTTTGGCAGTACTTACAGATCTCTTAAATAGCTGTGTTGTAAGGTCTTGAGTTGAAGAAGGACAGCAATTCTGAGTCAGAGCAACATTAGCACAGTATCTTTGTTCAACAGTAGCTCAGAGCAAATGATTTTGGAAATGGTATAAGAAATAAAACATATAGTGATAAGTCTTGAGTGTACTGACTGTACTTGAAAGCTTTTGTGCAATATAGCTGCATTGTTGCAAGCCTGAAGCAAAGGCTGAGAGATACTACTTTCAATTTTTGTCTTTGAAACAGGAGTAAATGCAAACGTCAGAACTTGAGCTTTCCCTTGTTTGCAATCTGGATTTGCACCAATGCAGGTGGATCAGTTCCTGGCCTTTGCCTCCAGGGAGGTGTTGATTCTGTAAATATCTCACCGCTGTGAAGTGGGTAAGGCTTCTGATGGCGCTGGGTGTAGCGTTGCAATAACATGAACACAAATGAAGCCTGCAGTTAGCAACTTTCTGGCACTGTGATTGCAAACCTGGCTCTTGGTAGGCTGTAGGTTCAGGTGCTTGGATCTTTCATTCATGTGCATTTTGGGTAGATAGTGATAATAACTATTTATGACTAGTAGCACTTGACGTTGCTGAAGAAAAGGAAAGAGATTGCATGTGTGGGTGTCTTTTGGTCTTTGATTTCTGTCTGCATACAAGTGCAAAATGTTTATCAGGCAGTTAGCTTGGGATCCAAGCTAAAAATAAACCTGCTTTTTAGGAAACTCTTACTTTCCCCTCCTTCCTGTGCAATCTCAGCAGAGCAGTGCTAGAAAGTGGCAGCAATTGTATCAGCTGTCAGGTCATTCCCCTCACTTTGTGTTTAAGCAGGAACTACAGCCTGTCTGTACTTCTTGAAAAGTTACAGGAACACCTGGAGATGCCTCTGTGTTTCTGCATAATAACTGCTCTTTATAATAATTTTACATTCTCCTTGAAAATTTAAACTATCAAATTGATGAATTGGTTTCAGATTCTTTTTTATGTTGGTCTTTAGTTGCATGGACTATTTAACGCCCATGATCGATAGTTTCATTATAGCTCTTCTATAAGTATATAGGATATTTATGGAGAAGTGATTTAGGATTTCATAATCGTGGCTTAAAATGTCTTAAAATATACCTTGCATGACACTAGTTCGCAAAAGTGAGATGAATAGTGTGGATTTTCTGGGAGAACAAGAATTTTAAAACTTTTTGGAATTTGACACCCTAAATTGCTACTTTTTTCATTTGTTTCATCTCCTTTCTCCTCTCCTATGAATTAAAGCCTCTTTGGTGATTATCATGGTGACTTGCATTACTTTTGGTGATTTCTTCTTGTCATACCTAAAAACTCTTTGTGTGGGGTATTTTTTTTCTTTTTTCTTTTTTTTACCATTAACCCAGAACAATTCTGTATGGCATAAAATCAAGGACAGAGGGGAAAAGACTGTATTTTAAAAGCAAGCGGGTAAATAAGTATTTCAAACTCTTCATTTAGGAATGGATTGGCAAATGTTCAGGCCTTCACAGATGGCCCAATATTGCTACTCTCAGTTTTAGGCACTACTGTGACCATCTCTCAGCATCACTATGAAGCAGTGGGTACAGCTGGGAGAGTGGTGAATGATTTTCTTCCTGGTGTTGGCCATCTCCAGAGGAGGCTGGTTAAAAATTCATGGAAGTTATCTTGGCTCTTCACCTTCTGGTTTGGAGCTTGCTAAATAAGGATTTTAAAGCAGAAGGTATTATCAGACAGCCTCAGGTTTCTATTAATGTAGTGGTATTTTTTTTTTTCTCTTTGAATTCTATTTGGTAGTATGCAAGGAGAACCTTAAATATTCTGCTAGAAAAGAATGGGTTTTATGCCAGTCTTTTACACCTTCTCTCACTTAGGAGAGCAAATAAGTTGAGGCACTGTCTGTTTTTGAACTGGTAATAATTTAGCAGTGAGAATACAAGTACTTACGAGTTCTTAGGTGAAAAGTGATAGAAATAGTGAGGCTACTTCCACAGGAGTCTTTTTAAGTTAGGCTTACTCTCTCTTGGTTTTTTGTAGCTCTTGGGGTTTATGGCACCTCACTGCAAATGAAAGGAACTTGTGGAGAGTCAGCTCATTGTGGAAATAGCAGAAGGCTGTTCACTGAGAATAATCTCTTACAGAGACATGAATTCACAGCAACAGCATTTCTTCTGCTTTATTTCCCACAGCACTAGGCTAAAGTGGCTCAGTGTTCTGGACATTACAAGTTTGTATTGCTCCTTTATTTATTTAACACCTTAGCTGAGCTTTAGGTCATTGATGTCAGGTCTGACCTACTTAAGGTATGTTTCATGTTCTTCTACATGCTCTAATTGTAGATCGCTATACCCTAAGAGGTGTCCTCATTGCTTTTTTTCCATGCACTCCCCCGTATATTTTCTTAATAGACCCTATGTAGCTATGAAACAGCAAAGGGTAGATTCCTGATACAAGGTCTTGTTTAAAAGAGACAGATCCTTCAGAGTTGTAGGATCAGTCTGCATGATACTAGATGTACGCAGCTGTGAGTGATCTAAGAAATATTCCTTTAATTATTCCATTGCTTTTTCATAAATAGAGTATCTCCAGAATGCCAATTGCCGCTGCTTTGAGTATATCTGGTCCAGAATTTGTCTTTCAGTTACACGTAGTGTTAAGGTTACACTAGGTATACATGTGTACTATCGATTCCATTGCAGCTGCATTGTAAGGGGTCTTACAGGGTTGCTGCCCCTAAAACTGGCTGGAAAGCTTGGTAGATTATGGCATCTGCTAAATGGTGATTGTAACTGTCTTCCTATAAACTTGACTGTCTCACCCTTTGCCCCTTTTATCATCCTGAAAACTCTAGATGGCAGGGATCATTTTTTAATGTAAGAAGGGATACTGATACTGTTGAGTTGTTAATACTTACCTAAGCCTCCTCATGCGTCCGCAGGTTAAGAACTAATAACTGACTGTTGCTGGTAGTTTTACCAGTTTTGTATTGAGCCTCTTGTGTTTTAACCATGTATTTCTGAGAAATAGTTATTTTCCACTGTCTGAAGCAACATATGAGCAAGCTAAGTCAATGAATGAGTCTGCTGTTTCTTAAGTACTTGGACCCCTTGTGTATTTTCAGCTGTGCACTTGCTTATGGACTGTTCTCTGCCAAAGTACTTGTATATTGTGTGGATTATAGTTGATTGTGCAAAAATCCGATTAGTTCTTCTTTATTGTTATTTATTCTTTCACATTACACTAATTGCATTTTTTGTTTCTGAAGTACACTTGTAGAATCTTGTAGGTTCAATATGGCACAGTAATAAAAGTTTCTATCAGTCAGTATTCTCTGCATAATCTTGAAAAGTTAGTTCAGGTGTCCAGCTCTGATTTGTTTCTAATTATTTAGTAAAGATAATTACATGTTTCTGGATGTAAAAAGCTGTTGTTGTCTGTTTTGTGATTTTTTGGGGGGATTGCCTTGGCCTTTTTGTTTTCCTTAAAGCATAATGATTCGTTTGACATGTAGTGATTTTTATTTGTCTGTGCAGTCTGTCAGTCAGTGGAAGATGTTATTATATCTTTGTTAAATGCAGGCTGGGATTGGGGCTGTACAAGACAAACCATATGGACAGTCCTTACTCTAAACTAATCTTGTCTCTTGGAGCAAAGCATTTCTGGGGAATTTTTGATTTTGACAACTGGGATCAAATGTCTGACTTCTGAGAGCTGACAATAATGCCAGGGGCTGAGCTGCTTTGTCCTGTTGATAGCAACTGTGCAGTTTAAAAACCACACTAAATGCCAGTGAACCATTCATCTTATCTGGTTAGGTTCAGGGGGTGTGACTGTTTAGGTTAAGGCGTTAGCTTTAGAAGTCTTTATGGGGCAGCAATGCTGCGGCTGCTCAGGAGTAAAAATAGTAGTGGGTTTTCAATGGCTGCATTCCATGGCTGGAGCCTGAAATCATGATTCAGGGCTTAGCTCTTGCTGTGTGTGAGACCAGCTGTGAGAGCTCTGCAGACAGACACAGGAGGGGAGCAGCTAGCTGAGATGAGTCTGAGCCCAGCACCTCTGATACTCTGGGAGGGACCTGTGTTGCTTATACATTCTCAGCAAGGTATTGTACTATTGTATTAATTTTTTGATTTCCAGTATAGGTGTGGTTACTAGAGTGTGAATACTTAAAAGTCTACTGAACTGTGCAAAATTTCCCACTAAGCCAAACATGACTTCTTAAAAGTCTCTGTTCTGTGTGAATTCAGCTTCACAGAGACTTGTAGCTTCACACCTTACAAGATTCCAGAGACCTGGGACGATATATTGTGATTGGAAGGGCATGCTGCTCATTCCCACCTGAACACTGTTTCATGTGAGTGTTTTCCTTGATTTTTGGGTGACAGATTTTTCCAGAAATTTTCTAGCCTGGAAATTCATGGGAATTTATATACATTAATAGGTGGCAGTCTTTCAAAGCCTTCATGCAATAGTGCTTTTTAAAAATGGTACCTAAAACATGGATGCTTAACTCAAATATCTCTCTAAAGCTCCAAACTCTATTTAAATTCTATTTTGACTGAGTTATGATGATTGTTCTCAGTGGTTTAAAACATGGAACAATTTTGTGAAAGAGTGAATTTTGTAATTTCATTCAGGACCTTTTTGTTGAAAATGTTGCTAGGATGTTTTGTGATCAACATTACCTTTGAAAGTGGTAAACAAAAGCCTTTTTGTTTAGGCTTTTTTTTTTTTTTTATCCCTGACACATTTCAAATATCTGTCTATAAGCCATTGCTCTTAGGACCTCGAGAAACTGCTGTTCCTACAGTTTTTGGCATACCCTATGAGTTGAATTACTGTATGATCCTCCTTCCAGAGCAAGTTGCTAGATTTTGTGTTACTAGAAGTACCCACACCAGCCCCGTGTGCAGACTGTCTGTTCTGCTAGTGCCTAGGGCAAAACTATGCAAATCCACACACAATAACCTCGCAGCCAGCAACCGCATTCAAGTGCATTCATCCGCTTCCTTTCTTGGTTCTGGGATGGAGCCATGGGCGCTTGTCTGACACTGAGCGAATCTGTTCTGTGCTGCCCCTCTGTGCCTGGCACAGCTGAGGGCACCTACATTTTGCTTTGCTGGCACTTTACACGTACCACGGGCACCTACAGCTGTGCTGTGCCCAGGTACTTCTGGATGAACTTGTGTTAGAAAAGCTTGATAGCTCAGCATGGCACTATGTACCAGTGATCTTGCTTTAGCAAATGAACTGCCAAAGCTATTTGCATCACATTTTTTTCCCTTCTAGTGCACTGGCACAGCTTACCTCCCTGATCATTGTGATATTCAGAGTAGAGGTTATTGTTTCCTCATGCAATTCGCACATTGTAAGGCTGATCTGTAATAGAGAACCAAAGTGAATTTGGGAAATCTCACATGAAAAAACAGCTTTGCAAAGTGAGAAGCACATTACTCTGAGGAGTATAACTGTTGAGGTCAAAGTAGTTCCATGCTGCAAGCTAAGTTAGTGAGGTGTCACGTACAGTTACAGGATGATTTGCAAACATCAGGCATTTTAAAATATATATTGTTTTATTTTACTTGAGACATCTTAGTGTGTAAGGCACTGGTCTTGGGTGCAGGGCCTGTATTCTATTTCAGCCTTGCTGATGGAACCGAGTCACCTAATTTTCTTGATTTCAGTTCCCAATCTGTTTAATGAGGATGATTTTGCAACAGAGGTGTTATGGGAATAAAATCTATTTATCAGTAATGTAAGAACTTTACTCCTTCAGAACTGTCAAATTAACTGCCAATACACCACTCCTGGGATGCTCATCTCACTCTGAAACAGGAGATTTTTGTTTTTCTCACTAATGCTGTTTTACAGAGGGTGAATATGGACTGCAGATGGTTTAAAGGATGTTCAAACAGTTGTAAAAAGTCCAAGGACAAGAATAGATGCTGTAATCTTGTCTACCCATGTCCTATGTGCTGGCCTTATTGTATCTTCCCTTTTGAGAGCTTCAGTAAGAGTTAGAAGTATGTTGCAGGGCACTAAATTAGCCATCAGCACTGCACAAAAATAGTTGAATGGGTTTTTTAAAGGAGTGACATGGCAAAACTGTTGGTATAATTGTACCAACAGCAGAGCTGCCTAAAATAACAAGAACACAAGTAAGTCCTTTCTAACTGCAGCACTTTATCTAATGCCATTTTCACTTACTGCGGATAAAGCAATGAGAGGTATCTCAAATATTCAGGCAGTGCTCCCAGATAAGATAATATGTGCCCTTTCTGTTAGGAATTATAACACTTCAAACTATTTGCCAGACTTGTCAGCTAAGGTGAATAACTGAAGATTTGGATGTTTGCCCAGGCTGTCTGGACTTAATTATTCTGTGAAACCTCATTAGAGATGAGCTGCACCTGTGATACTAAAAGGGAGCTATTTTGAAGTTCATTCAGAACCTGATTCATAGCTTGATTTAAAAAATGCTCTTGGAATCTGAAAGATTTTGCACCCCCATGTACTTTGTAGAAGTAGTGTTCAGTCCTGATCTGGTTTTCTGAGGGAGTGGAAAATAGAGAAGGTGCATTTGGTAGCCAAGATGTACTGCTTAAGTACAAATAGGCCTGTAAGAGAAGATCTGGGGCTTATTGTGTTTCATAAGGTGAATGTAAGACAGGAATGTTGTGTTACTTCAAAAGGCAAAGCCATCTTGCTGTGCAAAACCAGAACATACTGTCTATGAGACCTGTGAAATGATCCATCTCTAGTACTTAGTACCGTCTCAGCTGGGATACAATTCAGATTTTGGGAGCTGCAAATGAAAGATAGGGATCAACTGGACAATATGATACAAGTGCAGTGAGAATAATCAAGGTAAAAATAAAATCTATGGGGAAAATTGCATTAATGAGAGTTCTTTCGTAAAAAAGAGATTTCTAAGGATATTTAACAATGTTTTGCAAATGTGCAAAGGGCTGCTGGAAAGAGGAAGGGAAGAGCTCTTCTTTGTAGGTGTAGGGTAAAAAGTAATAGGCTTCAATCACAGAATATAAGATAGGGGTTTCTTAATAGGTGAAGTAGATCTCTCTCTGGGGTGGCGTATTTATGATTTGTTCTGCTGTCATCCACGTGATCTTTTCAAGTCTCTCCCAGTTCTATGGTTCTATAATTCTGCATGATTATATGCTATGAGTTCAAAACTAACATCTTTAATCCTCTGCAACAGACATTGTGCTCAGTGTCTCCCAGAGAACCTATTCCTGCAATCAGGACTGATGCTATTATAGATAATAGTAGCTGGGCAGAGGGAAAGAATTGGATGGATATGTAAACAACATGGAGACATGAGTCAGGAATCATTGGTTATTCTCGGTTTTTCATGGTACAAATCTGCAGGACAACCACTTGAATTGTCAAATAGTAACTGCAAAACAGGGAAGGACATTTTCATGCTGTGTTTAGTTAACCCAAGGAACATATCGCTGTTGCATGCGTTGGGTGCCAAATGCAATTAGACAATATTGTGCCAACAGACCTGTCTAAAGCATTTAAACTTAAATATACTGGTTCCAGCTCAGGAATTTCCTGAGAGGCGTATTGCTGGAGCTTGGCATTGTATGCTGTTGAGGCTATTGCTATGTTTGTGCCCTGTTCTTATACTCTTGGTGCTTGCAAATGGGGTCTCTCAGAGTTTGAAGGGAAAGCTGGGTCCAAAACTTGTTGAAGGAGTTTTCTTTCTCACAGCCTGTGGAAGCATCCACATGCCTGATAATTAGCACATTTAAAATAGCCTTTTGCCTGTCAGGATCTGAGAAGAGCCCTGACTGGGATGACTTCTGTTCCCATCCAAGAACTATTCTGTCAGAACTCCCACTTCAATCCCAGAAGCGCAGTGGAACAACTGGGGTGGAGTGGGAAGAGGCAGCAAAAATCCAGTCCCAGGCATCGGACATTCTTATGTCTTTGCTGAGAATTTCAGGGCATGTGTTTCCTAGATTAGTTCCAGCCAGAACTGTGCTGTGAAGTTTCAAGTCTTTGCTGTTAAGGATAACTTAGGAAGCCCTGTCACGAGAGGCATTTCTGAGTATGAAGCTTGGCACGGCTTATAGGAGGAATTGCAAATAGCCAAGAGGTATGTGAGCAAGGTCAGACAAAAACTGCATAAATACTATGTCTCAATTTTGTTCTGTCACAAAATTGCCCTGTCTTTAGCAGGATGATATTGTGAATGAACCTAAAATAATTCCTGTAGCTGACATTTTGCCTTTCTGTTACGATTATGTGTTGTGAGGACATGACTGTGTGTGATTGATACACCAGGAGGTGGCATGCAAGCAGCAAGCTCTTGGTGCTTTTCTGCCTATAAGCTTTCCTATGCTAACACTAAAACCATTGTGTTGACAGCTATGAATTTTACCTGTGGGGCAAACAATTCAAAGCGTTTACAGAATAGGACAGAGTACAATGGCAGAGTCTGTCTGGTAAATGAACACAAGGGCAGGAAAGGCCATAACAAGGGCTAAGCACCCGTGGTCGTGTTCACCTTGTAACAGAACAGAGTCTGATGGGTCAGCCTGCTGGAGCACATCGTTAGAGGGAACATTACTGGCAGACAGTGTGCAGATTGATAACAAAATGGGAATCAGCACAATAATGTCCACATAAGAAGTCCTTAGACCAACAAAATGCAAGCCATTTTGTACCCAGTGTGGTATACACTGACATGGGAAAGTGTCATCTAGTTGTAGAGCACAGTGCTTTAATCAGTGAGCTAAAAGCCTGGTGTTTAGATTTGGAAAGGTATTGTGATACCTAGCTCTTCTATTAGGAAGCTAAAAATACCTTTACAAGTCTGGAACAAAGCTATAGGAAGCAAGAGTTCTTTGAGGGTTGGCTGCATTTTAGGGCAGTTGTACTTGGCCTAGAGTAATGGTTAGAAATCATCATTTCAAGTAAAAAAAAATGTATACTTGCAAAGTCCTCCTCAAAACTTTGTTAATGTCTTTTTAGGTATTGTCTCAAGATCCTCTGATCTACTTTTCTAACGTCAAACTTTTAGAGAAAGCAAAAGCATTCTATAATCTACAGACCCTGAAAAAAGATTCCTGAAATTAAAATTGGAAAAAGAGAACATTGATTTTAACATTTCTTTAGCAGATTTCAAAGCAGATGATTCCCAAGTAATTTTATAAATCTTCTGAATTAAAAAGTAGCAACAACTTCAAAAAGGGGCTGTGCTTCATAGGCATGACAAAAAAATACCACACCAGGCCAATGCATTGACCTAACTAATCTGGATATTGGCCAATACTGCATAGTTTAGAAGCCACTCATTTAGTGGTTTGGTTTAAAATTTAAAATCCTGTTTAACACAAGTGCAAGTGTTCTTATGAGCCACATAGAAGTCCAATCCTAGTGTGCATCCTGCAGAGGTCTTGGAATGGAACGTCCTTAGTTGTGGTTAGATGGTGTAACTACAGCTGGAACTGATGCTGCACAGGAGAAATTTTTATCCTTCACAGAACTCAGGGCAGCCCGTGAGCTAATTTAAATGCTTTCTGAATTAGTACCTGTAGTGGGATCTCATCCTAGACTGCTTGATTCAACACACCTGAACAGCACACCCTTCTGTCCACATCCTGGCCCTTGCTTGCCTATCCCTGCCCTCAGCAGCCCTTATATCCATTTTGGACCATCTGTACAAGAATGGTGCTGCCTGGGACAGCACGTGCCTGGTGCTGGAAAATCCCCAACTTGTTTTGATAGCAGCTTTGTAGTTACTTGGTGTATTTTGAACAGCAAAAACAGTCAGATGAGGAATTGAAAAACTGACTTTTTGTGTTGCCGTTGAGTGCCCACCTTGAGAAAAATTAATCTTGAAGGTTAATAAAATAAAATTTTTTTAAAAAAAGGCAACCCCCCATTTTTATACAGCACTTTTAATTCCCTTGATAGCCCTTATGGAGATGACAAATATGCCCCCAGGGTCTGCAATGCATATTGGGTGTTGCATATATCTTATAATGAATATTCTAGTGGCTATTCTACTGTAGTTATTTCTGAACTCCCAACCAGAATGGAAAATTTTTCTGCAGGATGTTGTACTTGGTGCACACTAATTCCTTCTGAATTTTGATCCGCTTTGCTGAAATGGAATTTCCCTGCAGAATTTGCCTTCCTGATATTGAATTAATACTATGTGTGTGTGTGTTTCCATTTGAAAGGATTGGGAGTCACGGAGCACAGCTCAATTGTAATAATACTCAAGTTATTATTACGAAATACATGTCAGGTTGGTTGTTTTCCTTTTTCCTGGAGCTGTATTTAATGATGTTTTAAATACAGCAAATTTCTACTCAAAATGAAAAACAGCTTCTCTCAGTGAAATTCTTACTTACATTCTCTGTTTCACTACTAGGATTTCTGCAAAGTCTGCTTGGAGTTGTTTGTCCCTCAAAGCTGTTTTAGTGATGCTCATGCCAAAGCAAAAATCATTGGTCAAATGAGAGGAAAAATACATATTTGTACAGTGACATGTCTGCAGAGATATCATCTGCTTTATGGAGAAATGCCTTTTAGTTCATCTTGTACATCTGTATCCTTAGCAGCAGGTGCCACTGCCAGACAATTCATCACAGTTAATGTGATTGCTGAGAAATGCTAAAGCCTTTCTTTTTTATTGCTGTGGGAGATGGTATAAAGAACTGTGCACTCTGTGGGAGGGGATGAGGTTATGCTGGCAAACGAGTGGGAAAGGTGAGCTTTTCAACTCTGCTTTGTTGAGGATTAAGTGTGAAAAAACAGGAGTGTCCTCTTTGTGGTGGGGATCGAATTTGGGGCACCTTGTCTCAGCAGGAGGTGGAAGCACAAGTTCAGCATGAAGGGGCCATCTGATAGGCAAGGTGGAATAAACTGGAGGAAGGACAACGATGAGAAGTGAATAGGGATTTTTTTTCCGTTGAAGTGCTGCCAACTTAGTCATGCTATCAGCAGAGGCTGGATATTTGCATTCTTCCCTTGGCAGGCAGCTTTAAAAGCAGTGCACCGTGCTTTGCAGATTGTACTGGGCAACTGTATTAGCCCACCCCATCAAATTTTTGGCTTTACTACTCATCGTTGTTGATGCCTACTAACTGGTGAGCAGCAAGATTTGCTGAGATTTTATGTCTGAACTTCTGCCCCGTATTGACAAGACTGGTCTGGAGACCAGTGGAAATCATGAGTTTACATATGTGTAGCTGGACAGGAGGTGGTCAGGTTTGGGAAAAGGGAGCCTGGAGCTGTAGGAAAGAAACCCCAGGAGCATGTGTGCTCATGCTAAAGTGACAAATGGTTGACAAAGGATGCTTTATGGCACAAGAGGGTGGAACTATTAGCAGAGAGCTGATCTACAGGAGAAGAAAATTATACAAAGCAGACAGTTATAGAATTAACAATAAATAGCTAGCAATAGATATTATCAACAACAGGCATGAAAATGAGGGTGAAGTATGCAAGTATGAATGGAGGTGTGGACATATACAGACAGTCCCTTTGGTTAGAAATATACAATGTACAAAACCAATGTAGATCCTAATGCTAGGACAAACAGAAATTTAGGAGCTGGGAGGCTGTGCCGTTCCATCTCAACATGGAGCCACACACATAAGAAGCATCTGTGTTATGGAAAGGATGGCTGAGGTGCCTTTTTCTTACATCAACACTGTTACTCACAGAACACAGCAGCAGTGAAACATCTGAGAAGTTGAGTGTGAGCTAAATGTACTTGGTAGCAGATTAATTGTGCTGAGTTGTTCAGAGAATGCCAAGCGAGGAATAAGATGGATATTCAAACAAAAGTGACCATAAATGGTGAGGCATCACGAGTGTTTCATGGGACAAAATGCTCAGGCATGTATATACTAATGCAGTTAAGAGCTCAGGACCTGCAGTATGATCATATTGGTAAACCACACAATGATTAGATTGTCCTTCACGGGAAATATGTAAACCGTATCACCTTGCAAGTCTGCCACACTCTCTGTGCAAGGCTGTAGCTGAATTAGGAATCAGCTTATTCTCAGGGCACCAGATTCAAACACTATAACCCAGTTTAATTCCTGTTCATAGCCAAACTTGTTCTAAATTCTACAGTGTTGCCAGTGCAATGTTCTTTTCCTTGTCCTTTGTATAATCTTTCCTGGTCCTATTGGAAATTGGGAAGTCTGGGAAATATCAATGGAAATTGTTTGTTTATTGATTTTGTCATGCCCTAAAGTGAAAGGGCTATCAGCACAATAACTTAGAATTATGAAACAAAGGTTGGAATTTTAAATTGTTCAGTATTTTAGGAAACTGGTTTCCTACTGTGTTTGAAGCACAGGATCCCCCATAGAATAAAGTTTGATTTCCTGATTTCTTTGTGCTCTTAAGTAGTTTGAGGTGGTTTGATGTTTACCACCAGATGATAGTCTTTGTTGTTTCTTCAGGAAAAATTTTGTTTCCTGAAGTGACCTATATCTGGGACTTTGGGCCCAAGAGTCCAGTCTCAACATTTTGTTTTCCATAAAGGACACTGGTGAGAGAACACCTTCTTTTGTCAGAGCAGCATGAAGTGACTAATTACTGTTTCCTGAAAGTGGAACATTATTTTTGAAGGCTACTTAGAACTTCAAACATGTTGGTCTTGTGTTGAGTAGTATTTGTTTGATCTTGTGTATACTATTCTTGCCCCAAGTTCTATTAATGACTAGATGGAACTTGAAAAGGATCAGTGTCCTAACGTCTTTTCACTGTGTATCAAATGTCAGGAGTGTCTCATTAAGGCAAGTAACAGCGTTCTTAATGTTAAGTTCATCCACAAGGTAGGACAGGATTTTTCATCCACTGGTAGAAACTGACCTTTACATGAGTTCATCTTTTCAAGTGATACATATGTTACAAATTCTCTTTGAGATTCTCACTGGGTTTCATTTTTTTTTTTCCCCTACATTAGATTGCATGTGAATACTGACAGAGTTTGAGGGGCTTACTGTTCCTTCTAAATGGAATCTTACGGCCAAATAAAGTAGAATGAACAACTTGAAATGCAGGAAGCAAAGTAGCATTTGGAGATGTAAATTCAGTTCCCTGGTATAATTTAGATAAACAATGCAACCAGCAGAAAGCCCTGTAATCTAGTTCACGTGAGCTGATGTTTGGCAGGATTCAGCATGGTGGGTTTGCAGGCTCTGCTTATCACAGAACCAGGGCTGCATGCATCACTGCCACAAACTAATCTTGTTAAGAAAAGAAAGTGGAAGGAGGAATTGTATCATTCCAACACAAGCTGGATACAATTCTTGTGCTGGGTGTTTATTAATGGAGGCTGGGCTGGGAGGTGCCTTATAGCTTTCAGTCAACCTATTGGAAATGGGAATTTCAATGTCTGGTCTCCCTTTTAGTGTAGATTTTTTTTTAATACATATGAATTATAAACCTATTTTCTTCAACAGGCTCAGACACTAAAATGTTTGGCACTGCAACATCTACCCTTTGTGTAGCATATACAAGTGGCTTGTTAACTGTTCCGCTGTGATTTGTATTTTATCATAAATGAAAAACAGGACACACATGTTGGTATCAGAATTTCCCTGTTAGATGGAGAATTTGGTTTAAGTTGCCTAGAAGTACGATTTGATTTGGAAGCATTTCTCTTTTCCCCTAAGTGGAGAAAATCTTCTTTCGTTAAAGTTTAAACCGTGGTTGTAATGTGGTGAGTGTTGGTATAGATAGTTTGTCAGTGGTTATACAGTTGTCTATCCTGTCTATCCTTGGGCTAAACATTCAGTCCTTACTACCTGAGCTGTAAAAAACATCCATATGAAGTATTGCAGTAGCTTTTGATGGAGAATTTTCACACTTAGGATAACCTCCTGAGAGTCTGTGGCCCGAGCAGCTCCAAGAATGGTGAGGTGCTCTGAACACAAGGTCTCTAGGATTCTTCCTGATGTAACAAGCATTTCTATGGACAGGTCTTTTGTGCCCTTTAGGATTCAGCAGCACTTGCAGGGTGATTGCAGAGTCTTGTTTACTCCATCTTCCATAAATCTTAGGCCAGATTGCCACCCACTGTCTATTTTTCTTGTAGGCTGAGGAGCATAGGAGTAGTGGATGTGACACTGCCACAACCTTGGTGTGGTCTTTGTTAGCAATACAGGCATTTAGTTTGACCCTTTGTCCTTCTGGTTCTTCTGATGCTTGCACCTACCTATTTCTGTTCAGATTGCATTTATGCCATTCTTCATATTTCTGTAAAAATCCCTCCAGGTGGAATTTTTAAGTGCACCTGTTGTTATGCAAAGTCTTTAGGCACTGAAGAAAGCAGTAAAATTCCTGTGGATGTCAAAGAGAGAGAGAGAGAGTGAGTGTTGTGTTAGTGCTCAGGACTTTGGAAAATTAACTCTTTAGATATCTGGTTGTATCACACTTCTCCCCAAATGGAGGAGGCATCCCCAGTGTCAAATTTGGACTAGATAAAATAATCATTATGACCCTGCTGTAGTTCTAGAAACAGTGTTGTATGAGCACAGATGAGCATTTAGGCTTTGGCCTGAAACTGAAAATCCATTCTTGTATGACAGTGTTTAAATGTGGCACACGTTGTCATACTTTCCTAACGTAAGAACAACTTTGTTTCTTCACACTTAGCAGAAAGATTTAGACCTCCAGAGAAGTGAACTTTGCTCTGGTGTTACTGTGCTTTCAGGGCTCAGCACCAGATTGCTTATTCATCCAAGTTGTTTTGCGTGGTTGCTACCTCTTGGTCACATTCAGCTTTTTTACCCCTTGGTTAACCATAGGAGATGACCTTGGTTATCTGAAGCTCCAGAGAATACCTGGAAGAGAGTGTATTTTGATGCAGGACAGCAATGCTGGAAAGAACTAGCTCAAGAAGATTTTGCATAGCTCAAGAATATTTTGGTTCCAAGAATCAGTTCAGTGAGCCTCACTCATGCATATGGGAAAGAAGTACTAACCTTAGGCTTCTGGGAAATTTTCTATACCACCCCCCCTCTTCCTCCCCAGTTTAGTGTCTCTTGTGGTGCATTACAGTTATTAATACTAAGTTTATCTGCACATTGTAGTTAGTAGTTTTCTGTGGAGAGTCCCTGGTGACTGTGTTGCATTAGTACTTGAGATTTTGCACAGCATATGTGAGTTTCATGCATCGATGGCTTTTGTCACGAGTGCTTGATTGTTGAAGCAGCCGAATGAGCGTACCTGCAGTGATTTGAATGCTTGATTAAAACTTGATTTGATTCCTCCATCTCAGCTGAGTATTCAGCAAAAGTCCAAAACACCCCAGTGGACTAAGATGAGGGGGAATGAGGGTAGGGGCAGAAAGCAGCTGCTAAAATGTTCTGCAGTCACTTAGAACTATCATTTCCAAGCTAAAACCAATCTTTTGCATAATTCAGAACTTATGCTGTATGTTGTAGGTGGCTATGAAAAATACTGCCTTTTCAAGAGTTGGCAGTGGGGAGGATGTAGAAATCAAGTTATTTTGACATGCAAACCCAGTGTTGATGAGGTCTCTGTAACACAACTAGCACAGAGAGGGTTAAATAAGTACTAGAGATACCAGCTTTGAGGGGGGTGCTGCCCCAGACTACCTGATTTGAGGGAACGCATGCATGATTCCCTTTTCTGCATAAGATGAAGAAGCAGCCAGAGGCTGTGGGAGGAAAGACTGGGAAAGGAACTAAGATGTTATGAGCATTAGAGGGAAACTTTCTGCTCTTTAGCACAGTATCCTTGAATATATAACCCATTCTGGGAAGAAAAAGTTGGTACTCAGGTGTCAACTGTCTGGGAAGTAGCAGGTTTCCTTGATATTGAGAAACAGTTTGGGCCTTGGCCTTTGGAGGGTGTTGTAGTTTGAGGTAAATTAGAGTCAATTTTCCGATTAACTTGGTTGCTGTAAGTAACTTCATTCTCTGAAAACTAACTGCATGTTTTTGAGACAGTGTTCTCTAAAGTGATAACACAGGGCATTGGTACGCAAAAAGGCCAATGGTTATACATAATCAAGGCCATCCTCAAGCTGGTGGAGAAGGGCCACACCTGTGAGGAGGGGTGAATAGGGCTGACCAACAGAGTATTCCATCCCATATACATCATACTCAGTATAAAATTGAGAGATCATGAGGGTCTTGCTCTCTTCTGCCATGGCTGACATCCGGTGAGGACCTCATTTGTCTGGTTGTTCCTGATCTCAGATCTGTGTGTTCCTGAATTCAGTTCCTTAGTCCATCTCTCTCCTAACTTTGGACCCATTCCCTTGTGTCTGCTCTGCAGCATTTGTGGTGACGTATAGTCATAGAGGAGTGGGGTGGGTGGGTGGTGTCATGTATTTGTATATATTTTATTACCTTCTAATTATTATTGTTGTTGTTGTTATTGTGATTGTTATTGTTATAATTTCATTAAAGATGGAGTTTTAGTTTTCAACCCTTAAGCCTTTTTCCTCCCATTTCTCTCTCCGTTTTCATCACGGGAGTGGGGGGGATTTGCGAGCTCAACTGCATGGTTTTTAGCTGCCAAATTTAGCTAAACCATGACAGAGGGGCATGGGTGTAAGGACTCTGGCAAGCTCTAGTGAGTTATTCTACCACCAGCATGGAATATCTCAAAGCCCGCGGAACAGATATCAATGAGCTCCTGTGTGAAATTTCACCCATGGTTTATTATATGCTTGCAGTTTTCTGGCTTTTTCACCCTACTGCACTCTCTCCAGGTGTTTTCTTGAGACACACAATGCAGCATCAAAGGAAAACCACACTAGGAGATCACACAGCTGTATTTGAATAAACCACTTATGGGGAGTGGTAGACAGCAATGAAGTCTTATGGTGCAGTTAGTAGTGAGCCTAGAGCATAATGGCCAAGCCATTGAGCTGTCAGCTCTTCAGGAGTTCTGGGAGCAATCCTGGTAATTGATGGTGTTTCATCAGGTCTCTTACAGAGTCTGACCTAACTTAGCCTGCCCTCATTGCATTAAGTGGAAAATCTCAGTCAGCAGCATCAGGGAGCTCCAGTTTCCTTGGGAACTTAGCGCTAAGTCTTATTTACAGTGTGGGATGGATGCTTGGAGCGGCAGGGTAGGGAGAGCACGTTATCAGACCACCTGTCGCCTTGTATCTTGAAGTTGCCAGCACTTGGGAGTGCATATCTGAGCACTGGTGATGGGGACAAGACAAAAAGCTATTTTCTTAGCTCCTGCTGTTGCCCTTCTGCATCCCCCTCTGTGTCCATCATGAGGTGAAGTTAGCAGATGGGCTGCTCCTGAGGTGACACATGCTTACCTGCAGGGAAAAGAAACTCTTGTACCAAGTCCCCGGTGAAAGTGCTGCTTCTGGCAGGCAGGCAGTTCTGTCACTTGGCAGCAGGCCTCAGAAAGAAGATTGCTCTGTCCTTGTTCTTAGTCCTGTTTGCCAGGTTCTCTTCTGATTGCCAGGCTGGTAATGCATGAGGGAGATAAACCTGGTTCAGTGAGCAGCGATTCAGTCTGTCATCAAACAGAAAATACTTGGGCAGAATTAATAGAGCTATGTGCTAAGCTAATTTGACATCAGGCTAGTGGGTGTGGTTCTTTGGTACAAGTATTTTTTTTTGTTTTTCTACAAAGGACTGAAATAATCTATCAGAATCTCCCCCTGTCCCTTAGCAGGTCTCTCCACAACTTTTGTGGTCCCCCTGCTTGTTCTTTACCTCCAAACTAAGCCATTGCCTTTCGTCTCTCTCCAACAGGCTTCCAGCAACAGCGGTTCCCAGCACTCCCAGCACCAGCTCTGCAGAATGGGAGACTTGTTCATGCTCTCATGTTCTGTGGCTAGCTGAGTTTCCCAGACACTTCAGGTAGTCCTGCCAGTCCAGTTCCCTTCCTCCTAACCCCTGACCTCCCCCAAAAGAAAATACACATCATTGCTTCAGAGTGATGTTCCTTTGTGACATTTTGCTGCTTTCTCAGTTGAAAAACAGGATATATCTTTCCTATTTTGATTCTTGGTTTCTCATTTTTTCCACCTTCCCGGCTGTTGCTAATGGCTTTGACTGTGTCTGAGTGTGACTCGTAATCTCAGAGAGCATAATTGGTTGAGATCCAGGTCACAAATAACACTTCTGTTCACAGGATCTTGTCTAAATAACCTTCTGTTTAGGTCCCTGCCATATTGCTTATTATGCAAGAAAGTGTATTGCTGTGCCCTGCACTGGTATTAAGACTTCATTATACCTGGGAACCAAGATGTCTGTGGACTTCACTCTGTAATATAGCTCCAAAGGATCTCTTGACCCACTTTAGCATGCAGGGATTCCCACACATACTTGCAAGCATTGCGTACCACCATATTTTTTTTTTTAATTTTCCTATGAAAGACCAGACCTTGTGTCTTTGTTAATTATTGAGTTACTTTCTTGTCTATCTACTGTAGCAAATACAACACTTGGTGCACATATGTGTGGGTTCATCCACCTAAAACATTTGTAGTGTCTGGTCAGAGTATCTAGCTGTGAAATCACTGGGTTCATTATTTGAGCTTCTGAAAGCAATGCTTTCTCCAGTATTTCAATGGAAGATAGTAGTTTGCTCTTTTGGTGTTATGAAGAAGTCACTCTTCCCTCACCATTTGCTGTAGGTATAAAGCGGAGAATGAAGGGATAAAATTGGGTGCAGAAGATTGTGAAGTGATTACGATGGCTGCATGGGGCATGATAGACTTCAGCAGGGTTCTACAAGGAGAGAGCTTTATAGCATCACAGCTGCTGGATGCACCTTTCTAACGCCCAAACCTGTGTGGAAGTCTATCTGTGCACACTTAAGCCTTGCTGTTGCTGAACTTCAGGAAGGCATCACGTTCAGAAAAGCTTTATTTATATGCACATACCAGGCATATAGAAGCGATGAAATTGTTAATTGAGCATGGCTGTGTCAAAGCGGATTTTTCTTCTGTACTTCTTCATGTTTTGGCAGCCTAATAGTGGAGTTTGTTTTGTTGCTGAATTGTGGTTTCCAAGTGTCTGTCACAGCAGAAATCTCAGATGCACAAGGGCTGGGATTTTTGCTCAGTAATGTCATGTATGAGACAGTAACACAAGCACAGAGCAAGGATCCTAGGCAATCACAAACCTACTAGTTATAATCTGCTCTGGCCAATAATTTTCTATTTTGGTGCAAAAACAAATACAGAAAACCAGCCAGATTCCTTTTATAAGGCATGTTTTAATTTGCACTGGTAATTGTGAGTGCTTAGAGCTGTGCTGGCTGGCCTCTGCACTGTGCTATTCTGTTCCATTGCAGAATACTGAAGTAGTTTTAATGCAGTCCATTTGATTAGCCTAAATCATCCAACACCACTCGGGTTCTTAATATAATAAGCATAACCAGTCATTTTCACCTTTGTGAAAAATACTTTGCTTTCTCCTTTAGTAAGGTGCTGCTGTCTACTGTGTCATGCAGCTACCACTTAGTTGCTGACACTATTCAGCTTGTCCAGGGTGACATTGTGCTATTGTTTTGACAATGACCTTAATCTATTTGTGCAGTCCAAAGTAAAGGCTGTGTGGCCAGAGGTGGAGAAGCATGGACTTAGGCAACCTATAATGAAATAGAAAGTCTTTTACTTCAGGTGCTTTGAAGGCACTGCAAATCAGTTGTTGGATTTTATGTGTCTTTGGGGATGTGAAATGAATTTAATGGCTTCTAGCTGGTTGTAGTGAATCAAGTGTTCACCTCCTGAAATGCTCCAATATAATCAAGCTTAGCGGGTAGCAGGCTTAGCAGGTATGCCAGTGGCTGTATCAGACTGGATGAGGCTTACTTTACCAACAGGGATTTTGATAAACCAAGTTGGAGGCAATTTAACAGACAGATAATGGAGTAGGAGCTTCCTACCGTGGCTGCCAGTACTACATGGGTTGTAGACACAGAGGATAGTACTGCTGTGAGTAAATGACATTGAAGAACTGAGTTAGGTGGTAGGATCAATAATTTCCTGTTTGCTGGTGTCTCCTACTGCTGCTGGGGTGGGGGGACTGCCTTGGTACATTGTGAAAAATCCAAGTCTGGGCTATCAGTCTGGTGCTTTTTCAATAGCAATAGATTCAAAGTAGCTGCATGGAAGAGCAGATAGAAAGTTACTTATGAGAAAGCAAAATACTTTTGATGAATTTGGAAACACTGGATTTGTCCTTGCTAAGGAATGGAAACATGCTGTCTGGCTGAAGTGCCTTCCCAGAAAAGCTTGTGCCCCTTGGGAGCACTGGTGAGGGGAATACTCCTTCCCTGCCACATACCATCAGAAATGTCTGCTGCAAGGGTAAGACTGGAGGAAGGTTTGTTGCTTATGTTACATGGATTTTAAGATCAATAGTAGCTCTAAAGGGTAGCCAGTTGCAATACTTTGAAACATGCTTTTGTAGAGATCCCAGAACTCCATTTGGCTTCTTAAATGGAAGTAACTGTGCACCAAGTATTAACACCAGAAAACTCTTGTTATGGGCAGCAGATGCACAGTATTTCACCGTTGCCTACCAAATTTGTTTCCTTACTTAATGCTAGAAGTCAGAAACAGCACTGAATTCTTTTACTTTTGCCTTTTTGGGTTCGAATTCTCTAGACTCTGTAAACTAATATGTAGCTCAGTATCTATTTCCAGAAGTCATACACTTCCCTTGATTTACATTGTTTAATCAGTAAGGGTGTGGTGGATGCATGTGAACAAGACCATCTTTATTGCAATCACTTTTCTAACTGCAAGCCTCAAGCTTTCAAGGCAGTTAAAAGATAAGCTCACAGGCATGTGAAACTGCCTCCTGCTTGTTACAGTGAAACTGTTTGGTTAGGCTATTCTCTGTTATTCTCTCCTGCCATCAAAGCATTTCCTGCTAGTCACTCGAAATTTAGCTGTATATCCCCTCCTTCTCCTTCTGGGAGCCTAAGCCAAATGAAGAGGGATATTCAGGTTCTGTCTATGGATTAATGAGAGCTGAGCATCCTGTGGTGGAAGTGGTTCCTGTGTTACAGGAAAAATAGTAAAAATATGGAGTTGTTTATCTACTATAGAGCTTTTTCATATCAGTGCAGCAGAAAAGGAAAGAGCCTCGTCATGTGGGACAAATCATCAGTATGCATTGAATGAAATGTAAATGCGGCTTTAGGAAGCCAAAAAGGTAAGCTGTTTTTGAACTGTCTTGTGTTCTTCGTGGATCTAGACTAATGACAATGCAGTGAACAATAAAATGTGTGTTGACCTAATGAAAAAGAAATGCTTCTGAGATACAGGGAACCAACTCCATTCCTATCTTTCTCGCTGCTCTGCTGAGTAATCTTTCTTTATTTGTGCTTCAGTGCTTTTATCTGTCAGATGCCAATAACAACAATAATCTCTGTTTTAAAGCTTGTTGGGCTATACTAGTGAAGGATATACATTATTTTCTTCACCACAGGCCAGGAGTGAGAGAAGGGAAGACATAGCTGTTACCTGAAAGATGAGCATCAGGGACTTCAAATGCCTTCTGAAGTATTTTAGAGCTCCCTTGTCCATGGTGCTTCTTTGAGGACTTGAGGTCATGTAATATACCAATTTGTATTGTGCTACTGTGATATTTCTCCAGAAGATTTCAGTGCTTTGTAAGCACCTGTCATTGTGATTTTAGGCCCCCAGTCAGTCGCATCTGATAGCCTTTTCCTGTGTTTTGAATCATTTTATTTTCACCAAATGGAAGAGGAGAGTTTATGATGAAACATTCTCTCTCTTCCATTTCTTATGATCTCTGTGTCTGGTCTTTTACAGATGCTTCAGGAGTGGAAATGGCTGAAACATCCTGTGATATTTGTATGCTCTTCTCCTTTACAACTCTTTCTGATCTATGATGGTATTACTTCTCCGCTATTTATGGGTCATACTTTTACAGAGCTATCAGTGCACAATACTTGTAACTATGTCAGTTTGTACTTTAGATACATCTCAGGTCAACTAAAGTACATCCATTTGTAATATGATTGATTGTCCTTTGGGCCTGGCCCCTCATCCTGCATTCTGGGTGCTCAGGTTTTACACCATATATCTTCTTTTTTTAACATAACCGTGTCAATAGCCTATGCCCGTGTGGCTATACTTAAACTTTCTATGTCCCATCTGTGACAAGCCACTTATAATTTGTAACTACATTTCCATGAATTTTTATAAAAAGCCTCTGTATACTCTCCCCCTACTTTTTAGGTCTGCCAAAGTATCTGTTCTTGTCACTCAGGTAACTTACTCTTATTTAAAAATATTCCCCATTTAATGTTTGGAATGCAGTCTGAGACACAGTAGGTCCATCTTCTGTCTTTGAAGCAGCGTGTTGTCTTTTCATACTCTTCTTCCAAAGCACTGTGATTCTTGTAGTGTTTCACCTCCTGCTTTCTTTCAGCCCGTTTGAACTCTATCACTGCGTTACACAGCACTAACTTTCCTATAGATCATGGAATCAGAATAATTCATGTTGGAAGAGACATCTAGAGGTCATCTGGCTAATACCTTGTGCCAGGCAGGGCCAGCTTTAAAATTATATTGGGTTGGTCACTAGGGGCCTTTTTAAGTCTTAGGTTTTGTCTTCATCTCTAAAGATGGAGATTCCCCATGTCTCGGAGCCCCTGTTCCAATATTGGACAACCTCACAGTGTTTCTTTCCACCTTCCGCCAACATCTAGTGAGAATTTCCCTTATTACAAATGTGGCTGTTGCCTCTCATTATATTACTCTGTAGCTCTGGAGAGACTGTGGCTTCCCTTTCCTTTATGTGGCTGAAGCCAGTAATACCATCATCCCTTAACCCTCTGTTAAGACTGCTCCAGCCCAGTTCTCAGCCTGTCTTTTATCACCTGCTTTAACTTCTTAACCATCCCTCCATTCATCTTGCTTCAGTGTGTCAATAGCTGTTTTGTATCAGGCAGCCCTGAACTGGGCCCCTTATTGCAGACACAGTCTTGCAAGAGCTGAGTGGAGCAAGCTAATTGCTTCCATTGATCTTAAGGTTTTCTTTCTTTTAATACAGCCCAGTACACAGCTGATTTTCATCCTTGGGGGCAACTGTCGATTTATTTTTAATTTGTTGGCCACTAGAATCCCAGGTCCTTCTCCGCAAAGCCATTTTCCAGCCAGTTGGCTTTAAAGTTGGCTGCAAAATAATCTACTGTGGTAAATCATACAGACTATAATAGGATGGTATTGTATGTTTGTCTTAACTGTATTTTGAGTTTCTGAACTTTGTTTTCAAGAGATTAGTAGTATTTTCCCATGTTCCTTTTTGCATTATTTTCTTTACATCTCCATTTTAAACCCAAGGCTTAGTAAACACTTTTAATATCCAGAACAGTTGTTATTCTCTTATTTTAGAGTCTTTATGTTCCAGGTAGTACTAATCATTCTGCAAAGCTCAGTATCAGCAAATCCCTAACTACTGCTTCTTAACATTTGGAGCTCAAGATGAGACAACTCATTAGGGCCTGTTTTACAGAATATGTAAAATTGTCTTGAAGCTACAGCACTGAATCTTAGTGTCAGGTTTCGCTGGAGATTTCCCCCTCCCTTTTGTTATCACAGGAGAACAAATGGAACTAGAGGAGCGAGTTAAATTTTGGTATAACTTATGGTTCATTTCTGTGTTTATTTCCTAAATTCTACCCTCCTGTTTCTGTGCAAGTTCCTTGAAATCTGTTGGAAAGAAGGAGGGAACTCAGCTGGAGTTTTGGGACTCCCACAATGAATTTACAGGATTTAGGGAATAAGATACTCTTCTTGAAAATTGAGTCTATTTGATTTGAAATTCCATGAAGAGCTTTAGAAAGAGAATACCATGGTGCTGCTTTAGAACCAGCTTTTGGATGAAAAAGCTTTAAGCAAACGTTTTCATAAAGGTTCGAACTCTTATTTTCAAATGACTTTTTAATGTTCCAGTTGTCAGTTCAGCCTTTTTTTCTAGGGGCTCTCCCTGTGTTGCTTGTAGAAATGTAACTTATGGTATCACTGTGCTGGGAGGAAGACTTGACAATGCAGCAACTTTTGTCCCTGAGTAGAAAACACTGTTTTGCAGGCTTTCTTGGAGGATGTTAGTATTCTGCTTTACCACTGGTGTATTTACTAAACTGGAATGTATTTTCTAAGTGTCACAGTGAAAGCATGCGGTTGTTCTTATGTTGAAGTGCCAGGTCTTCCTCTCCTGCCATCCCTTGCATCCTGACATTTTCCATGTCAAAACCCAGATGTCTTTCTAGTGTTGTGCTAATAATTATGGGTCCCATTTGACCAGAATGTGAAGGTCAAGTTGATTTCCCCTCTGGAAGGTACTCTTCAGGTTTCTATATCAAACAGAATTATTTCCCTATACCATCCAAAAATCACTTAAAAGTAAATATGACAAAGCATGAAAAAATTTAAATCTGTCATCCATGCAGATGCCAAACTAGTGCAAAGCCAAAAAGTAATCCAGTAGTCACTGTATCTATTCCACACGAGTGACAATAAACGCTAGACTGAAACAGCTTTTCATGGACGGCCTGAGGGGTTATTTTTCCCCAACAGCATTCTCCACACTATGGGTCAACTGCAAGAACAGAAATCACAGTCTGCAAAGAAACAAGTCAGTTCCTGATCCTGAAGCTCTGGCAGACTGAGATGGTCTGTCATCGGGAGAGTCACTCATGGTATGATACATTACACAAGCAGGATTTATATGGCTCCATCCATATGCTAAATATGGGACCCACCTTTACTGTTAGAACCCTGTTTTCTGAGTTAACTTAAGCTGACTTCTGCATGCACTAAAACCCCAACCAAGTTTAGCAGAGCTGCAGTCATGACAAGTTATGGAAATTCAATTTGCCAGCCTAGAGACAGATATATATATATATAAAAGGCATATTAACAGTCTTTTCCACTAAGGGCTGTGTCCATAATGAACTCTGAACTACTTTATTCTGTTACCCACCTACGTAGAAAGAGTTATTAAAAGCCTTATTTAGTCATGGAATCAGAGTAGTAAGTACAATCTGTTCTACTGAATATATATTTCAATTAATCAGATATGATTTGACAGCTTTGGTCTTCCGATTGATAAGTCTTTTATAGGTCCTTTATAGGTTCATCAAAGATTTCTTAAACATAATAAATACTATCCTATTAAGGTTAACTTCAGAGGTGCAACACCAAGAGCGGTGTTGTACACAGTGTCTCTTTTCCTGACTAGTAGATGGCAGAAATGTCATTGTTGACCTTCGCTTCTGGATGGAGAGCACTGGAGCTTTGTCTCCATTTTCCTGCAAAGAGCAGAGGAAGTAATGTGAAACTAATAGGCAAAGACTCATTAAAATTTATGCCTTGAAAGCAGAAGTGTATCCCTAGCAAGGCCTCCTCCTAAAGTCCTGTGGTGTTTCAATGAAGGGAGCACTGAGGAGGACACTACCAACAGGGTGTAGTTACTTAGTCTTTGTCCCAAATTAGCTTGGTGCCATGTCTCACCTCTGCAGTTCATGAGTGCAATGACTGTTTCTTCATGAAGCAGGTTTCAACATTTTTAGCTAGTGGTGTCTTATTATACAGACCCTTTCTGTGCACATTGTGGGAGGCAGGACTCTTCGTTCTCTTCTCCCAGCAGCATTTTTTAACAAACATGCCTGAAATGCTTTCATCCCTTAAAGAGCTTCATGGAAAACAGGTTGTTTAGCCAGGCCTGTGTCTTCAGCAGCTATTCCTGTGAGTGAGTGCTGTCATGCAAACATGTAGTCATCTCTTTCAAGAAGTCAGCAATTGCTCTGGGATCTGTATTCCTGATCTGTGTTGTTAGTTGTTGGTTTCTTATGATACAATGACTTAGTTGTTAATGTGGAATTGAAACATAACTTTAAAATATTGTGAGACACAGTGTCCTGACGTAACTGAAAGTTAGTAGTAAAGGAAGAGTAATGCACAACCAGAATATCAAGGAGCTGTAATCTGGCTTTCTTCTCTACAAGTTTCTGAAGACTTTTTCAAATTCCTGTTGGATGGTTAAGGAGAATGTTGGAAATAAGGTGATCATTCTGTCATGCTTGGAAATCCACATATTGAGGTTATTTTGTGTAAAACAGGAAAATAATTTGAAAAACGCCTGTCACTTTGTTCATGCTGTTACAGTGTTGCCCTGTGCTGGATCCAGTGCTGGGATTCTGGTGCCTGTGAGGAGGGGCAGCCTTGGTAGCTGTGGCAGTGTGATTGTGACTGTGCAGTAGCTGTGGCACGCACTGTCCTGGCTGTGCTGTGTATTGGGTGCCAGCACATCACTGTGGGTAAAAACTCGCTGAGCAATCCACCCCTGGATCCTGCAGCAAGAGGATGGTTGGGTTTCTGTAGCCCTGGTACTTGGTGGGAAGGTAAAAAAAACCCCAAAACTTCACAACAGCTTTCTGAAAAGCAACTGGTCAAAATAATGAGGGTGATGATCCCTAGAAGTTACTGGATTTAAAAAAATTACAATCTACCCTGATGTTTACAAGAAGAACTGCAGCATTTGAGTTTCTGCTGTGCTTTGTTAAAACCAAGCAAACTTCAGTATTAAGGCAAAGCCAGAAGAGGATTAATTTGTCAGTGTAAACGTAAACCCAAGATATCTTCAGATGATAAACCTTCAAAATTAATTTTCTGAATGGCTGGTTAGGAACAGGGTAAAATTCTTAGTAATATTGACAGGTGCCAGCAGAGGGCATTTGGAAACTTGGCTTTTCTGCTCATTTCTCTTCCTATTGATTAGAACCCCTGTGCAATTTCTGTGTGAGGCTGATGTCCTGCAGTGTTGGGGGCTTCTGTGTTGGTACAGGTTTATGGTGAAGGCAAGACTTAGAGGTCTGGGTTCTTCTAGTTAATGTACAGAATATAATCAATAAAATATGTATTTCTGAGTAATTTCTAAGTCAGCAGAAATACTGAGCAAGAAAGCCAGAAAATTCTGGCTTCAATCAGGAGGGAGTATTTGGGTGCAAGGTGGATAAAAGTCCAGGAGAAAGGAAGTGAAGAAACAGTGTATTCTCTTTGGTTTTTTTCCAGTGCTTGTTAGGTGTAAATTAGCAATCTAAAGTGGAACCTGATTGCTTGATATGAATTGCCATATTCAGATATTTATTACACCTTCTCTGCCCTACTGTCATCAGCACAAGACTCTAAGCAGTGACCATTTTAGCCCAATACTCTGTCTTGAGTACCAGGAAAATTGCTCATATAAGCATGTATTAATGACCAAGAATGCAGTTGCATTTCTGTGGATCGTGGATTTGTTATTCGCACTGGGGTATGTAATATGGTGCAATACGGAACAGTTCTTCCACCAATACATTTGGAAAGAGCTGTTGTTAAAGCCTAAGTCATTGAGCAAATGTTTAATGCAAAGGCATTAAACCATAAGAACATTTAATAATAATATTTTTCTGTTCTGGGGCTTTGAATCAACTCATTCCTATCCATCAGCTTTGACTGAGGCTCTGGCAGCAACTTTCTTGAAGACATTTACACCAGACTTCTTAAAAGACAAACTCAAGGCGTCTACAAAATGATGACAGAATTAAACCTTGAGACTAGTTTAGCCCTTTCTGTTTCAGTTCTGCAGACTGAGGTCTGAAGAGATGGAAACAGATCTAGCTTAGGTCTTAAACCCATATGCACCATGGGAAAATTTCACTGCATTTTGCCTAAAGCGTCTAGTAAAGTATGCAGCAGAAGAGGCCGTAGGACTCAGATCTATGAACTTTATGTGCTCTGCTTCATTCCAGTCAGAAATTGGCCTTCATTAGTTTTCTTTGAAAGCCAGAGTGAACTGCTAAAATGTGGGGGGTGTTTGTGAAACCAACTGAAGTGCTTTTCTCAGCTTTGCAATATGATATATTGCTCCAGCATTGTGAGGCTAATAAGGCTTTCAGCTTTTTTTAACTCTTTGTAAAAATGTTGACCACTCAGTGATGAGCAGCATCCCTCAGGAGTCTCTTTTGGGACCAGTGTTGTTTAATATCTTCATCAATGACATAGACGGTGGGATTGAGTGCACCCTCAGTAAGTTTGAAGATGACACCAAGCTGAGTGGTGAGGTTGACACCTATGACAGATTGGATGCCATCCAGAGGGATCTTGACAAGCTGGAGAAGTGGGTTGGTGAAAACCCATGATGTTCAAAAAGTGCAAGGTCCTGCACCTGTGCTGGGGTAACCCTCAGAATTGATACAGGCTGGGAAATTGAAAGATTGAGAGCAGCCTTGCCAAGAAGGACCTGGGGGTCCTGGTGGATGAGAAGCTGGATATGAGCTGACAGTGTGTGCTTGTGGCTCAGAGGGCCAACTGTGTCCTGGGCCACATCAAAAGCAGCATGGCCAGGAGGCTGAAGGAGGTGATTCTGCCCCTCTACTCTGCTCTGGTGAGAAGACATCTGGAGTACTGTGTTCAGCTCTGGTGCCCTCAGCACAGGAGGGATATGAGCCTGTTGGAGTGGGTCCAGGGGAGGGGCAGAAAAATTATCAAAGGCCTGCAATAGCTCCCCTGTGAAAAGAGGCTGAGAGAATTGGGGTTGTTCAGTTTGGAGAAGACTCCAAGGAGACCTTATTGTGGCCTTTCAATACTTGCAGAGGACTTATAAGAAAGATGGGGAAAAGCTTTTTAGCAGGACCTGTAGCAATAGGATTGGGGCTAATGGTTTTAAACTACAAGAGAAGAGGTTTTAGACTGGATATTAGGAAGAATTTTTTTACACTGATGGTGGCGAAATGCTGGAAGAGGTTGCTTGGAAAGGTGGTAGATGCCCTGTTCCTGGAAACATTAAAGGTCAGTTTGGATGGGGCTCTGAGCAACCTGATCCAGTTGAAGATGACCCAGCTCACTGCAGGGGAGTAGGACTAGGTGGCCTACATGGTCCCTTCCAACCCAGACCATTCTAGGATTCTATGATTCCATGTTAATGAAACTTGGGGAAAGATAATTTTTAAGCTGCGCAAATATGCATGAAGTGGTCCTGTTTGTGGTCTCTTCATTTGCTATCATGCATGCTAAAATATTGCGGATGTGAATTTTAATATAAGGGGTGGCTTTATTGTACATGCTAAGCATCCACATTTGAAGATTAGTTCCTGTAAATCTCATTTATGCTGCCAAATATGATTTATTAAGTATGTCTTGATAAAGTGGATGGAACAAAATCTTTCTGGGAGCCAAAAAAATATTGATTTATAATATAAGTGTCAGTAGCAAAGACAGTAAAAAAGAGAAACTGAAAGATATGTTTATTGATATATATTTCATATATACTTTAATTGCTATAACATCTGCTAACAAAATCCACCTTACATGCCCTTATATTTTGGTGTATCACTATGGCAGAAATTTCCTTTGGCCTTTTGAAAACACTAGCTTGTTAGTGAATATTACTTTGTACTGCAGTACCTACTCACATTGCATTGTTCTTCCACATGCATACATTATAGAGGAATTCATTGACTTCAGTTGAAATAACTCGTAGAACCCCTAAACTTGATTATTAGCACTTAGGTAGTTGGTTTCAAAGGTGTTTGCTTGCACATTTTTTGTATAGATATCTATCAGCTACAAAAGTGAACTCTTCCTTTGTGGATACTTGTGGCTGAAAAAAGCAACTTGTTGCCTTCTTGCAAACGTGCTTGAATAAGTTGAGAGAGTGGCTGTTGGGAGAGGGAAGGGTGAGCTGAGCTTGAGGTGGAAGGGAAGCAATTTACTCTGACCTTGGATTTGTGGGTCCAGTGCTGTAGTTTTTATCAGCACAATGGGAATGCAATGATTGCCACTATGGAAAAACTGTATGTATAGGAAAGGCAAAACTATTCAGTACTGCATGCCCAAATCCAACAAAATTCTTGGCTCTGACTGTGTGGCCAGAAGCTCCTTTTGGTATGCAAGATGTGATTTCTTTAAGCAAAGCTAAAATACTCCCTGTGTGATGAAGTATGTCTCACTCCTTTTCACTATCACCACCTGTCCATACTGTATTTCCCATTTCTCTGTTGTCTTAGAATCATGGAATGGTTTGAGTTGGAAGGGACCTTAAAGATCATCTAATTCCAACCTCCAACTAGATTAGGGCCTCAAGGCCCCATCCAATCTGGCCTTGAACACTTCCAGGGATGGGGCATACACAAGTTCCCTGGGCAACCTGTGGCAGTGCGTCACCGCCCTCATTGAGTCTAGTCTAAATCTTCCCATCTCAAATTTAAAGCCATTCCCCCTAGTCCTATTACTACATGCCTTTGTAGAAAGTCCCTCCTCAGCTTTATTGTGCTTCCACCTTCAGGTACTGGGAGGTCACTGTAAGGTTTCCTTGGAGCGTTCTCTTCTCCAGGCTGAACAACCCCAACTCTCTCAGCCTGTCCTCGTATGGGAGGTGCTCCAGCCCTCAGATCATTTTTGTAGCCCTCCTCTGGGCCTGTTGCAATAGTTCCGTATCCTCCTTATGCTGAGGACTTCAGAACTGAACTTGCCTTTTCCTCCTCATGGCAGTTGCAGTAAGACGAGGTGTGTGTCACTCTGGTCTTGGCCCTTCCTAGGATGTAGACAAGTCATCATCCACATTTTCCTCTGATGGTTCTTCCACAGCTAGAGCCTCATATCTCTTGTGCAGAGACACCTGGGGAGGCATGGGCAAGGAAGGGATTTGTTTTCTGCCTTGTTGGTGGACTTGCTTCCACTCATTACATACCTTCAAGTCCCTGCCTATATCCTGGTGGGGGCAGGATACCAAATCCCCTTGAGCAGAGCTTTTTCTGGTGGCTGTCTCTGTTCCTGCATCAGGGAGCTGAGGGTGTGATTCCACCAGTCTATCTATTGCTCACACTCCCTGGTGCTCCTTAGCCTCTCTACTTCCTCTTGCAGCTCTGCCACCAGGCTGAGGAGATCTTCCACCTGCTCACACCTGACACAGCTGTTGCCCCTACTGCCCTCTGTTTCCAGTGCAAGCTGGTGGCACTCCCTGCAGCCAGAGACCTGGATGGCTGCATGTTTTCCTGAGAGCTCAGTCTGGGCTGATGCATCCCTTCTGGTAGGTGCAAAGGATGCAGCCTCCTGCCAGGTGGACATCATGGCTGGGCTCCCTCTCACCGACTGAAGTCGCCTCCTGAGCATGGAGGCTGTGCCTTTGTGAACTGATCTCGCAAACTGCTGAGCCTGCCCTTCTGATGAGGCTGGCCCCTGTTTGCACGCTCCTGTTCGCAGCGCTCCGCTCACTGCGCTCCTAAGGGTGGCATTTAAATCTACCACAGCTCCTTCCAGGGTTTGCTCCCATGTCAGCTGCCATGTGGCAACTGCTGGGACCGAGAGTCAGGAGCCAACCACCCCTCGGTCCCTGCTGGGGGGTTCCCTCACTCTACAGAGCACATTTTCTGCCTTGATCTAGTGCCCAGCTGCAGCACTTGCCCTGCTGTCATCTCTCGCTGACTGAGCGTTGCTGCTGGCTTTGGTGCATTTAAATCTCCCGTGGCTGCTTTCTTTGCTTTTACTGAATACTACCTGTTAGTGAACTATTTCAAGATAATGCCAAGATTACTAGAAATGTTGCAGACATCGCTTTCCATTTGCAGTCTTGTCTTGGAGGACTCAAGTCAATACATCAGTTGTAATACTTGTTGTGGTTGAAGTGAGTTTTCATCCAGCCAGTGTAACAGTTAAGCACAGAGTAAGTAATACTGCACTTGCTTTAGTGAAAACCTGAACTTGTTATAATGATAAAGTTGGTCTCTTGCTCAGAAAAGCTCTTTCCTGGTACATGCTGATACCATTAAAGAAGCATTGTAGCATACATTATGTACTGATGAGTTTGTGTTTGTGTTCCCTGTGCCCATAGTTGGATTTCATGTTTGTATTGGACAGGTCCTCATTATCTTAATCATTACTATTATGCTTTTATTACTACTGTCATAGAGTGTATCCATTGCCAGCAGTCTTGCACTGATACCTACAAACTTCAACAAGCTGGTGAGAGATGATATGATAAAAAAGGGGCTGGGGAACAGAATTGAAACTTGAAAGACCTACCTAGCACTAGAGGTCTGTGTTACAGGTGGAATGGAAACTTTGTTTCTGGCTTCAGTCTGAAAACCTACTCAATTTTTATGGACAAATCTTAGTCCTTTTTGGTTTCATCCACAAAGCAGATTGACTTCTATCTTTACCTTCCTTCTTCTAGCCAGAGACTAGATCTAATCCTCTCATTCAGCACAACAGAAGGTACATCAAGTTTTTTGTACTCTACAGGCTCAGTGTAGAAGGACAGCTATCGGTAAAGGAGCTGCAGATATCTGATATTTAGCTATTTCACATTCTACAGGGAGATGGCTTTAAATTATTCTATAAATGAAAAAGTTTTCTAAAAGTTTGCTTCTGTGCTCGTCAAACTAACTGACTTCAGTGGGCGTTGGATAGGCCCACACAGGAAGAAGGAAAAGAACATTTGAATTTTGTAATAAACAGTAGCTGAGCTGATAAATCGCAATAGCTTTCTCACTGCTGTGGCTGCATGGGTCCCTACCCCAGGGAGCCATTCTGCCTTCTTGTCTCCTCTCCTCTGCTTTTGGGAAATTTTCACACAGTATTGCACTGTGTCTGTGAATTGGGCAGTCTTCATTCAGACCATGCATCTTCCAGAAGCACTTTGGAAAACATAAACCAGTACTATGATGAACAGCCTGTCTCAGAGTAAACTATAGCATTCAGCAGCAATGGGAGGCTGTAACAAAACATATTCAGCAGCAGTGTCCTGCTACCTCTCTACCTGGAAGGAAATATAAATCTAAACACCAGATTCTCAAATGAAGCTGGCTTGGGTATGTGGATTGGCAAGTAGCAAATAACGGTGTGAAGTGACTTCTAGCCCTTACTGGCTATTTGCCTTGAGAGAGAAAGGAGCCAGCCGTGCTCGCAGATGGAGGAGCAGGAGGGAGTCTAACATCACCACACATGAGGTTCCTCCATAGATGCAGAGGCCTGGCTGGCAGCTGATTCTCCTGTGAGACTGGTGACAGCTTGAGGGAAGGGCATCTCACCTGTGCTGTAGCAGCATAAACTGTGCGAGCCTTGGCACACATGGCTTAACTGAATCGAGAAAACAGAGCCTCTACTTAAAGAAAGAGGGAAATGTGAGCAAATCCCAGGGTACAGTTCAGAAGTGCTGCTGCTGATATTTTCCACAGCAGCAACAGGGATGAAAGAGGCAGCATATACATGAAGGGAAAATACTTCAGTGGCGGTGCTTGCCTGAGCAGAAGCCTCTGCAATTTTGAGATGGTTAGCTGGATTCTCAATTAGTGTAAACCCATCCAGTGCTTCTGATTTCATTGTAGTTAAGTTATTTTGCAGAAGCTGAGAATCTTGCTTATACATCTGAATCATGATTGAGTAGTGTGAGCCTCTGGGGGATTCATATCAAAACCTAATGGTCAATTAGCATATGGTGTTAAAAGCAGATCTAGTTATGTGAACGGTGCTTCAATACGCTTATCCAGATAGAGACTTGATCCTTGATCCTAAATAAGAAAGATGAATTGGCAGGTAGCAGCTCAAGCCTGACAAAGTCCAACCCAGGAATTAAAAGTTTTAATATACACATAAAAAGCATGAAATTACCCACTTCTCAAGGGTGTCAGTGAAGTTCTTCAAGGTTCTGATTTTCTGTGAAAGTGTATACACTGCTTATTAATATAGATATGTAGCATAAGTCTATGTACCGGAAACAACATGCAACCTTCTAAAGACCCAGTGAGTAATCCAGTACGGGAAAGGAAACTGCTCCCTAATGTAGCTAATTGTATTGGAGAACAGCAAATTGTGAAGCAAATCCTTGAAATGACTTTTTTTCTGACTGAAATGTTTACAACAAATAAGTGACAGAAGTATATTTGTAAAGAGGCAGAAGTTTTTCACATGTATAGAAAAGCAACAGGCACCCAGCTTCCACTGAAACCCACCTTCTTCATTTAATTAATTCTCTGATCCTTTCTCATAAATAATGATACACTAGTAAAACCCAGTCATCTCATAGAGGATCTGTAAATAGTAATGTAAGACTTTTAGTCACCACTACACGTGCAGTAATTTGCTGCATTGAAAGTCTGCCTTGTAAATACAAGATCATGGTTTATCTTTTTTGTATTGAACTGTTTCTTCTCTTGTGATGCCAGAAGCCGTTGCCCCGAACACTTCGAAGTGCTGATTTACATGCCATCAAGTCACTCTGATTATTTACTATCCTGAAATCCTTGCCTCTTCATCCCTTCCCTTTGCATACAGAGGGAGAAAATTGAGAAGGTGGGAGTGTTGTTTTCTTATGTGAAAGAAGTGAGGGCTGCTGGAGTGAAACACTTGTTTCTATGAGCAGCCATCAGAGAAATCTGCATAAACTGTGTGGGAGCAAAAGCCCTATGCCAAAACTCCCTTCAGTGACGCGGCAAAGAAGCAACAGCCTTCAGGGTTGCTTGGAGTGGATACGTGGGGATTTTGGAGGCAGTCCATTTTTGAGTCTGCCTAATATCAAGGATGCTGGGTCTGCTGTCACACTATACAGGGACTGGCTGTATTTGCAGGACTGCCTCTAATCTCTGCTCAATGTGGTATGATGGAGGGCACCTCTTCCAGTGAGAGAAAGTGGTGGTCCTGGCTTCCCTTGCTACTTCATGGGGGCCAGTTGTAATCTAGAGAAGACCCAAGTCCTCCTCTGTTCCAGCCTTCTTGGAAGGGAGGATGTCCTGATGATGGATGTGGGGTACAGGTGCAGTTAAATAATTTTTTTTTTTCCCCCAGGATCTTCTCCTTCCTTTGCAGCTGCAGTCGTGAAGCCGGTAGGGCTGTTTCATTGGTGCTACGCTTACATGACAGCTCAGACTGTTATGACAGTCGCACTGCCTGTTCCAGAGTTTTCCCCTTGAAAGATCCTTATTTAAAATGCTAGCCATCAAGCACTCTATTTAGCTAATTGTCAGAGCTTGTCATGCCATGTAATTAATTTTTGGACAGCATTCAGGTGCCTCTTTAAGAGTGCCTAAGTGTTCATGTGGATCTGCATCTCTTCTGCCCTATTACAGCAAGAATTGACTTACACTTCTTGCTGGTTTAAACAGAGCTGCAGACATCATTGCAGTAGATTTGGTGGAGGATTTAAGATTAGGAGCTTCTATAACCTGATCCCACAGAAAAATCCTAGCTAACCTTGATGCTGCTGCGGGGATTTGTTCACAACTGGCTGGGGATGACCCACAGGGATTCTTTCAGTCTCATCAAGCTGCTGCTAGGAGCTTGCTTATTATAGCCTAATAACTCTGTCCTCGAAGCACTGAGATGAGAGAAGCAACCCTTGAGTTAAGGTCTCTGTCTTGGACAGGAAGGATAAGGCTTCAGCATCATGGATTTGAGACAGCAATGCTGCTTACTACATCTGATGCACAAACACAGTTGTTTGAGTAAACAAACTCCCTCTCCTGCCTAAGTGCTCATGCACTGCAAAGACCAGCCTGTCCCTGCTTCAGGCTGAGTGAGGTGGGAATAAGCTCCAGAGCTTCACTGATCTTGCGAAAAATAAAAAGTGCCGGTGTGTACACACACAAGTATATATTTTTTTTTCTGGGAAAAATGCCAACAAGCTGCTTCTAATTTTGAAGCATTGCTATCCTGGGTGCAGTCTATTGAATTTTTGGGATTGTTTTGTTTTTAAAGCCATGTTATAGAAATTAATGTCAACTTGGAAAGTGGGTTTTTTTGTTTAGAGTGTAATAACAAAAAATAATATTTGAAGTCCCCTAAATGCTCAGACTTTATTGCTGCAGAATGTTTTGCTTTTAAACTCTGTGTGCAGCATTTGTCCTGTCCTGATTTATCCTAACATTTCCAATAGCATCCTAGCGAAGGCAGAATAAAGCATGGCTCTCACTGGAGCCTGTCTTCTGTCAGAGCTCAGCATAGTCAAAAAATAAACTTAAATCATGGCAAAGTTGTTGAAGCCAATTCCTCTGAACTGTTCTCAAATTGGGAGGAAGTAGTCCTACAACACAAAACAAAACAAAATGTTCATCTGCTTTTATGGTACTTCAAGAAATGTAGAAAAGCAGAGATCCAGTACTGAAATATTTCTGTTAGAAGGCTGCAGACTCTGTCAACAGAGTCCTTGTGTGGATGAATAAAACAAGACCAAACTGTGCCAGAATTAAGCTAGTAAAGCCTTGTAGTAGATCTCTGTCTTACTAAATATTGGCTCCTGTGCTTACAGCTGTGTACCTTTCTCTGCAGCCCCTTTCGGGACCCAGGAGGCCCAGGAGAGATGACTGCTAAGTTACATGCTGTGCTTATTGCTTAGGGTGCTCATTGCTTGTTTTCCTCTGAAGGAAGCAATCTCCTCTGTCTTGATTTCTCTCCAGCCACCTCTGACTGACCACATTTCAGACATGCCTGGTGACACCTGGAGTTTGCTTTTTTGCTTTTGATTTGTTTTAAGGGAGCATCTGGAAGGGTTTATCTTCCTAGATGATATGTAAAAAGGGAGATGAGAGCAGGCTGTGCACTGATAAGTGCAAAATGTGGATAGGAAAGGAGGAGGGAAAAAAAAAGCTTTTTTTTCTGTGCTAAGAGTGAGGGCCACAGAGAGATTTACAGCTACACCATGTAAATAGAGGTGGACTCTCGCAGAGGGCTGGCTGGACTTCTGCAGTAGCTCCCACTGATACAAGGCTCCTGGTCAGCCAGCAATGGCCTGTTCTTTTTCCCAATAGGTAATGTGTTTCCCATGTCCGTCACTGCTTAGTGGCTTTCAGTGGCTGTAGCCCCATGTAGATCACTTCCCAACCAGCTTTCCTTGCCACCTGTTTCTCCACTGCCTCTCAGGAGCTTGGGACATGGTGGCCTCACATACTATTTTAGCTGACTGTTTAGTAAGAACCTTAACATTTTGCAAATGTGGGTGCAAAATAGCATGTGGGGTCTGTGCATTGATCTGATAGGTGAGGCTAGATGATCTTGACATAATCTTTTTGACAAGGTGGGTAAATCCCACCTGCTGTTTGGCAGGAGTAGAGGAAAACCTGCAAGCTGGTATTTCCCTTCTGGGGTAAGCAGCCATAAGGGAACATTGCCAAGCTGAGCTCAAACCAGTTATCTTATTATTGAGAACCACTGGGACTCCAAAAAGAAAAGGGGATGCTTTTGAAGTCGTCTGTCTGCTTATGAGCTTCAATAAGCAGCAGAGACCAGACTGTCCTGAGGGCCAGGGAAAGGGGAATCTCTTGTGTAATTCCTTTGATCTGCAGGTTTTGTTATGTGGATTTTGTGATTTGTAGTTTAGGATTTAAAAACCAAAGACCTTTTAAGAATGGATGTCATTCTGCTGATTGTGTCATTGTCCACAGATGTGGAGACAGCCAGTGTGCAGCAGACCCTTCATCAACTAATTAACTCAAGCTGTCTAGCTGCAATCAGTGAGGTGCTCTCGTACTAAAATAATAATGATAAATTCCTCTCATCTGAAGCTGCCAGTTTTCAGCTGCATGAGGCATGAGTTTGCAGGATCTGTAACTTAATCCATGAAGGAAAATCAGATTTGCACCTCTGTCTTGCCAAAGCCAGCTTTGGCTTGGTTCCCTTTCTAGCAGAGTTTACTGTTGGAGTAGCAGCTAAGGCCAGGCCAGGATTATGCCAGGACTCTTAACGGGGCTAATAGCTGCAATCAGACTGCCAGATGCAGCATGCTGCAGTGGTGAGTCCTGCTTGTTTTGCAGGCGCTGTAGGAGTGGAAAACGTGTCCCCTTGCTGTGCCACACCAGGGGAGTTTCACACTGCTAGATTTTATGTTTTTCTAGTTTCAGCTGTCTCATTGATAAGCTGATGTTTGTTGGTTTCTTTTGTGTTGCACTTCTAAGAATTTTTCTGAAAGAGGTTTCTGTTGAAATTGTTCCCATGGTTATTTTGTGAGGCAAGAAAGGTGCCGCACATTTCACTACAGGATAGGGTCTAAGACCTGGCTGATGGAGCAAGTGTCCAGAATGCCTCTGGAACCACTTGTCTGACCCATAGGGCTGGCAGGCCAGCAGGGAGCGCTCACAGGCTCTGGTGAGGATGTCAGCCCTTCTCCCCTCCCAGTTCATGGACCTTTAATGCCCTATTACATCTGTCCTGTCATACTTAAAATACCTATCCTGTCTTAAACAGATGAATAAAGAAACCACGTTTCACAGTGGTGAAGGGAGTGCTGGATTCAATCCTCTTGCTCTGTCTTGCATGAAAAATGTTTAATGCGATCTCATCTGAGTATGACCAATTTATAGCATCTCTGCCCACAACAGTATCTACACAAGCTTACTTGAAGATTTGCCCAGACTAAGAGCAGTCAGAACTTAGAGATGTTGAACTAGAAGAGCACGTTGCAATGATTTCAGTGGGTTTTGGATCAGGATCCAAACACGATATGCTGTCTGAGCCAGGCAGAGAGTATAATTGCCTTCTGGGTACTTTCATTTTTTTACTTACAAATATCTTCAGCATCTTGATTCTTGGTATGAGGAAAGCTGCAGAGCTACGGTTTTGGTTTTGTAGTGTTTGACCCCTATTGGAATTGGTAGAGTTGTATTACAGTTTGTTTAGCTTTTCTATTTCCGAGCAAAATGGAAGCAAACAAAAATGATTATTTGTTTGCTTTATCCAGGCAGAATTTGTGTCATCTTCTAAGAAATAATAACTAGCTTTTACTGTAATGAATCTCTTTGCACAGTGTAAATATATCAAATAGTAATTAAAGGTACAGTTTACCCTATAGCGTACGTTTGGATGACACTTACAAAAGGCAATAAAGCATCTTAATTGAAGTTTTATAGGCTCATAATTATGCATTATTTGTGAGAAATACCACTTGCACTAGCAGAGCTAGACAGAAACTTAATATGTATTGTCTTCAGATACCTGAAAATATGTGCAAAAGAAAGATGTTTCTGGGGAGGTTTTCTTTCCCCATCAAATAAGAAAGTGTGAAATAAGAGAGTATGGATCCTAGGCTGTTGTTTTAAATTGTTTACCTACAGTGTTATCTGTTAAAAAAATATATTTGAAAGCATGTCTGCTGGTAGCACTTCTGAAGTTATATTCGACTGTTCACTGTCATGAATGCTAAGAATGGCAAAGGAGAAAGCCAAAGCTTGTGTCCTACCCAGTTTTGGGGTTTTTTATTGATACCAGAAGCTCCTCTTTTTTTTGCTTGAATAGTTACATAGTTGTCAGGGATAAACCATCCACTGTTGTTTACTTCTACTGTGTAGGATGATACAAGCCCTGTGATTCCTTACAATATCAAGAAAATAAATAATAGCTGATAATGTAAAACACACAAAAAAATGGCCAGTTGCGTTTTCTTTGTACATGTCCATTCCATTTTAGTACCAATATTTAATCATCACCTAGTTTTTTGTGTTTATTATTCCCTTTCAAATACTATTTTAATTTGCTGCAGGCTCTTTACTACTTCAGTTTTAAATTTAAGCTCTCTCCAGCACAGTTTGCTGTAAGAAAGGCTTTCAGTTGGTGTGACAGAACTTCTACGTCGTAAAAAAATAACATCTTTTTGGTCCTTTTGCTTATTCCAAGAAGTTTTTTTTTTCTTTCAAGATGAAAAGGGCATCTATTACACACTTAGGGGTTTTATTTTCTGTTCTTTTTTAGAAAAAGTATATTTATCTTTAAGCCATGATTTTGGAAGGAGCCTAAAGGAGTTAGGAGCAAATGGAGGTGTTCTGGCTATGAAGAGAAAGGCTGAGATCCAACAGCAGAGATCAATCACATCACTTCTCTGGCTTGCCCTTGGAGTCTTGGTGTGCTCAATCACATCTGGTGGCTGAGTTGCTAGTAGTAGAGCTCCTTAACCCATTTCAAACCACCTGAAATAACTTTGCTTGTTTTGGCTGAAGGCATCTCCCAGGCAGCTCTGCAAAGCACTTGCCTCTAAGATGGGTGCTCAGGGAGTAATTTCTTCCACTACAGTGGCTGTATACAGAGTCTAGCTTGATCTGCAGCCTTTTAAACATTGCATTTCTCATGCTTATGTACAATCCTACTCACAAAAGCATGTAAATGTGTGCTTACTATTAAAGTTCATTAATATGTCAATGCAGTGAAAGCTGTGGTTGAGTACTTCTCAAAAGTGCTGAGCACTTGGATCGCTGTGAGGTCAGTGAATGCTGCTGGGCCTTCATCACTTTGGAAATGGGGCTAAAATATAGTTATATGAACTTTGCTTCATGCTTATATGCTTGCAAAACCCTAGCACTGTTTTTAATGATACAAGACAAGAAGAGAATCCATTTTGAATCCTCAAGGAAAAAAAATCCATGAAGATATTAAAAGGCAGATCTTAGTTGGGGAACATTAAAGAATATTTTTCTAAGTCATTGTTTTGTTTTGTTTATTTCAGCTTTAAAATACCTGCTTTCATAAACCATCAGAACTGTATAGTTTAAAGATTTTTGTGTCTGATTGATTGCTTTATACTTGACAGAAAGATCCTGAGTCCCACGTTTGTCTTTGAAGTGGTATTTCTTTGAACGTCAGCTGATCTCTCAGGTTAGAGAAAGTAACCTGATTTTAAGAAAACTAGCACATAAATTGCATTTGTGCTGCTAAGACCTGCTGACACTGCAAAGATAGGCCTTGACAAAGATTTTCTTTAGGCCACAACTCATCTTGTAGAGGGTGTCAGATGGATTCTTTATTTCTGTTCTTTCATTCTTTATTACTGAGGGCACTGACAGAGGAACAGGACTTCTGCTTTTCCAGCGCTTCAATACACAGAATTTGCTAGGAAGCAGTGAATCTCTTTAATTAAAATTTTTACAGAGGACAAAAGGAATCACTAGCAACAAAGAGAATGACAAAAGCCCAGAAAGCACAAATGGCAAGGGAACTCTGTGGTGCACAGGGTTTTGGGGCCTAATCCCATGTCAGTTTTAAAGGGACTTTTTTTTAGTCTGGGTTGGCATCATCCCTTCTGCATAAATGTTTACTCTCATCATCTTTTGAACACATATCTAGTGAAATATGGGTGAAGGAAATGCCATTAGTGCGGGTAGTGCACGTACCACTGTGACTTGAATGCACAGGCAGAGGTGATGAAAACCATTATGCAGATAAGAGCACATAAAAAGCAGTGAGGTTTCTGCAAAAGTAAATTGTGCACAGGCTTAAATAAAGAACATTGCAAATCATATCTAAAATTTTCTCTGTGTCTATGATTATCTTTTTTCCATAGCAACTAATTATGCTATAAACTAAAGATCATGACTTCAGGTGGCATGTGAGCAGAAGGAGATGAGCTATTAAGTATCAAAGATACTTTTTTTTCACGCAAATTTCCTTATTTATAATGGGGAAAAAGAGAAAGAAAGCAAAAAAAAAAACCAAACCAGAAGTCTGCTGTATAAGTGAAATTGCTTCTGACTGGAATATTTTTTCGAATTTTTGTTGAAGGCATTAGTATATCTTTAGAAGAGTTGAAGGTACAACTGTGAATATCTGAAGACCTTTGTATTAGCTGAGGAAATCTCTAGAACATCTGACTTTCTCCTCTTGCCCATACAATCCATAGCTCAACCATTTTCCAGCAAATATAGCCTTTTACAAAATTGCTGATGGACAAGCAAGGACCCTGGAACTAAAAGGGAAGGTGTGGGATTTTCTTATGCATATGATAAGTGTGAAGTTTCAGTGAAATATGCTCTCTTCTCCTTCTTAAAAAAATATTTGTAGTTCTTTCTACAGCAAAAGGTTCTTGAGAGATCCTCAGCTTACAGCCCCATGGTAATACTCCTTGAGCTGGAAGACCTGCTGCCTAGAGTCACACTGATGGTTGTTCACCTGTTTCTTAGGGGGCTACTTCAACATAGAATCATAGAACATGTCTTGCTTTTAGTTCATGAACTGGTTTTATGGCTCCAAGTCTGATCTACTCACACCTCTCCTAAAGCCTTTGGTAACATATGATGGCACAGGCTTTTCACACCATGATATTTTAGGGAGGAAACCCTTTACTTGCTGCTGCTTTGCTCTGTGTGAGCTGTCAGAAGAAGGGTGACATACGGGGACACTGTCACCAGATTTCTGCATTGCTTAGCCTATGGATGGAGATGCAGAGAGGCAATTGTACAGTGCTGGTTCAATGCCTAGTCCCCCAGTTATGGTCATAGAATCACAGAATGGTTTGGGTTGGAAAGGACCTTTAAAGGCCACCTAGTCCAACCTCCCTGCAATGAACAGGGACATCTTCAATACAGCAGGTAGCTCAGAGCTCCATTCAACCTGAACTGAAATGTTTCCAGGAATGGGGCATCTACCACCTCTCTGATGGACCTCTTCCAGTGTATCATCACTGGAAAGAAAAAATTTCTTCCTTATATCTACTCTGAATCTACCCTCTTAGTTTAAAACCATTACCCCTTATCCTATTACTACAGGCCCTACTAAAAAGCCTATCTCCGTCTTTCTTATATGCCTTCTTCAAGTATTGAAAGGCTGCAGTGAGGTCTCCCCGAGCTTTCTCTTCTGCAGGCTAAACAACCCAAACTTTCTCAGCCTCTTCTCATAGGAGAGGTGTTCCATGCTTCTGATCATTTTTGTGGCCCACCTCTGGACCCACTCCAAGAGGTTCACGTCTTTCCTGTACTGAGGGCGCCAGAGCTGGTTGCAGTACTCAAGGTGGGGTCTCACCAGGATGGCGTAGAGGAGCAGAATCACCTTCTTCGACCTGCTGGCCACACTTCTTTTGATGCAGCCCAGGACACAGTTGGCTTTTTGGGCTGCAAGTGCACATTTCTGGCTCATGTCCTGCTTTTCGTCCACCAGGATCCCTGGTAGAAGTCCTTCTCTGCAAGGGTGCTCTCAACCCCTTCATCCCCTAGCCTGTACCAATAGCATGGGTTGCCCTGATTCAGGTGCGTGCTCTTGTATTTGGCCATGTTGACAATCATGACGTTCATATGGGTCCACTTCTTGACCTTGTCTAGGTCCCTCTAAATGACATCTTACCCACAAGCATATCAACCGCACCAGTCAGCTTGTTGTCATCTGCAAACTTGATACGGGTGCAGTCAATCCTACCATCCACGTCATTAATGAATGTAATGAACAGTACTGACCAGGGCTGAGCAGGGACTGGACACCTATAGCAGTGTAAGGCTTTAAAGTTAAAAATCATATTCTCACTCCTTTTTGCCTTACTTTTAGTCATTTATATTCATGCAAAATGAATATACAAAAGCAAACAAATCAAAACTCTGTCACAAGGTTTTTAGTTTTTTTTTTTTTCCTAGCCAAAACAGCCAGTCTGGCCCTGAACTTTGGTTCACCCTCCAGTCAGAACAGGTAATGTTCCATTATTCTTTGGAAGAGGTACTTCTTTTACAAAGCCTGCATCGGTGAATCAAATGTAGTCAAACGGGAGCTGCAAAGAGTGCAGTGGTGAGGAAGAGAAGGGGCTGCTTACTGGGTTTGTTTTTGAAGAAGGGGGCAGGCTGTACCAAGCAATCTTGATTAATCCTTTTATGTGGTGATCTCTGTATGTACCCAGAATTAAAAATTTAACCATTGGGAGTGTATTTATCAATTGATCTGCCGTAGCTGATGTAATGCTGTGGTGTGGAGCAAAGTTAATAATCCATATAAAGATTAAAAGTCCCACTTTTATAGTACAGTTTGATCTTAGACATGTTTGCTGAAACTGCCAGGAAAGCCTATCACTTCTGATGTGTATGCCTTTGCACACCCTGCTGTTGCAGAACAGGGGTAGTTGTCTCGTACATACTCTGTATTTATATAGCATATTTCAGTAATAACCTTCCAGTAGGATTTTAAAAAATATTTTATTTTGTGGATCACTTCTAACAGTTTTTATGAGATGCTTACAAACAGGCTACCGAAGTTAAAGCGAAGTGGGTTATTTCATCAGGAGGATGGAGCAACTATGCCAAGTTTTGAAGACAGTGACAAGAGGTATTGGTAGAGGGAAAGCCAGTGCCACCTTATTAAAGGACTAATGAGGCTAAATTAATGAGGAGGTGAATTAGTGGCTGTATTTTGTGTGACTTTAAGGGAATGGTGTTTTGTGACCATGCGAGTTAAATCGTGGAGCAGGAAGAGAAAGCAGTATTCGGAATGGATAAAAAAAAGGCCTCATCCATTAAGGGTATTGAAGTACCTGCTGATTTCAATTGATGGTTTCTTTGGGTTCAGAGGCACCTCACACAGTGAGGCATGAGGAGGGTAAGCTCTGGATGAGGAAGAGGGAAAGAAACAGCTGGGTCTGGAAAGTCACAGTGCACCAAAAGAGGAGCCAGAGCTGAGCAGGCCAGAGAGGCCTGGAAAGAAGCTCTCATTCAGAGTATGGGGGCAGCCAGGTACTTTGGGGATCCTCAGTTGAACATTAGCCATCGCTTGAGCTCAGAGTACATACCCAAAGCTCACTTGCCCTGGGCAGTAGGGGTGTCTCTGCTGCGGGGATCGGGGCCCAGCAGCACCAGCCCAGTCTCAGCCCACCTGGGGTTCACTGCTGCCAGCTCCCACGTTCCTGTCCCACCACTCAGCTCATCCTGATTGGCCTGGGTGCTCGGGGCCCCTTAAATAGAGGGGTGGGACTGTAACCAGCCCACCCACCGGCAATGGCCACCTGCACCACAAGGTGTGGAGCGGGGTCTGGGAGTCCCTGTCACAGCAAGCAGAACAGGTGAGGGGATGGAGAGCAGAGGTGGCCAAGGGGGGTGGGCGCATGGTGACTGCACGTGCAGAGTGAGGTGACAGGTGAGAACTGTGGGCTGAACAAGTAGGTGTATGCCTTCAAGGTGATAGCTGAAGCCCTGAATGAGGCTCCTCTGACAAAGGGTGTGAGGGCTACAGTTAACAGATCTGCTGCTGATGCCCAGACTTTCTGCAGTTTCTATCTGTTGCCTGGAGCTCATCTGACATTAGAGTGCTGCCTCTCCCCTTTCAGGGCCAGGGTTTTGGCTGGAGATGTTCCAGAGTTAGTAGTCCTCCACTCCAAGCGGCAGGGACAGAGTTGTTAAAACAGAAATGGTAGCATGCCCCCCACATCAATACAAATTGAACTTCTGCTGGCAAGGCTGCAGCGTGCTTGCTCTCTTGTGTGGAGGAATCAATATGAATTGGCCACAGGATGAAAATATACAAATGTAGTTGGGGAGAGAAAAAGTAGATGGAAAGCTGAAGTGAAAGGAGGTCACTAAGTTGAGGTGATTTTAGGCTTAGTTGTTAACAATAATTTTTGCTCTAATACAGTTGGCACTTGAGTCATACCTGTGGACATAACGGTCCAGCAATGCAATGCTTGCAAGGTTTATTCTTCTTGGTTTGTGTAAGTATTACTTTATTGTAATGGCTTAAATGTTAACATGGGTCCCAGCATGTCCCTACCCCTTTCATCCAGTTTCCACCAGGGATGGACAAAAGTAGAGTACATCAACCCTGCTCTTTTTATTGCTTTTCCCCAGTTCCCATGCAGGGTGTTACTTTGTCATATAAGCATGTAATCCAAGCTGTGGTTATCCTGCTGGTGCAATATTGCTATCTCAAGGATTTCCCATTTAGGCTAGTGACTCTGACTGGGTTTCCTAGCAATAAAAGAATGATTCTGGAGCTGTATCATGTCTGTATCCCAAATTATTCTGTTTCTGATTAGACATTGATATTGGTGTGAGAAAGAACTGCAACAACTTGAGAGCAAAATTGTGCCTTCAGTGAGGTGTGTTAAAGGATGGTGATGAAAGGAAGCTAGGGTAAAAGTACCATTTATAGTAGGGGTCATGTGTAACCTCCACCCTCCTCAAGTGTTTTTCTGCATCTGTCTCAAATATACCCACTGTGTCTCAGTGTTAATTGTTTTTTTATTTAAAACCAGCATTTAGAAACTCTCCCTTCCCTTCTACCACACATCTTGGCATTATAAACCATTCCACTCATATTAAGGACGGAATTTGCTTGGGAATGGATGATTTCTTGCCTTAAGGAAAAGTGAAATCAAGTGATTTCTACCCCTTTTCTTATCTAGATAGCAGTAAGTGAGTGAGCTGTTTTGAGCATTCAGATGTCTAGTTTACAGTAAATATGGCAAATTGGCCTCTGTTATGTGCTTGCCAACACTGTGAACAGTGCTGTTAAATAATCATTTTTTAGTTGACACTACATAATTATGTAGAAAAGCTGAACCAGTTTTTCTTTTTACCATATAACATGGAGCTTTGGGCAAAGGCATTTCTGTTTGCTGACAGGGACACAGAAAATACTTGAATCACCTTCGGGTTTCCATTGCCAAACTGGTCTGGTTGCTGCACAGACAAGGAGGAAGACTGGAGGCAGAACTGTTTGGTGCCATAGAAAGAAAATGGTGTATTGGAAACTCGGATCAAGAACAGATCTGCTTGCATAGCACCATGTTTATGTCGTAGGAAAGCAGGACTCTTCTCTAGGGACAAAGTTTATACCTGCAGCAAAGTGAAGGAGGAAGAGTAGAACAGTGAGCTCCATTGTGGCTGTGCAGTATCTCTATTCTTAAAGCTAGGGAAATTAAAAACTAGAAAAGTTGTGAGTCATTCAAAGTTGTTGAAACAGATGGTACAGGAGTTATTACTCTTGTGTTTGCGTTCGATTTCTTTTTCTCTAAAGCTTGCAGCAGGTATGCCAGGTGTATTTATAGTTTGCAGAGGAAATGAAGGGAAATAATTAGACTCTAGCTTTGCAGTTTGTGAATTAACAGAATTAGAGGGTGGTTTGCAAGGGTGAACTGCTCAGGCTATATGCAAACCCAGCTCATTTTACCCTTACTAATTTGTTCTGTAATTAATTGGTGCTAATGTCTCTTGATTTGTGCTGAGACTGGCAAGATGCTTCATGCAAGAGACCTGTTTTCATCTTGATTAATTCTCTGCTGGGGCAAACTTTTTAAAAAATACTAGCCAGACATCTTCTCACTTAGTTCCACTTTACAGTCAGAATCACAGGGCAGACGGAACGAGAGAAGACAGGCAGAGGCAGGCCGCCCTATTCTACAGATGAGATAGTGGCACCCACGGAGACACAACTGAGTTACTCTCGCAGGGAATTTGAGGCAAAGACGGTGAATGCGTTTTGCTTTCCTGGGTGTCAATACGGTCGTTACTCCGGGTTCAGTCAGGATTTTTCCATTCTGAAAAAGTTGCGTGGCAGATTTTCAACTCATTACCAGCCTGTGGGATTAGCTCGGTTACAGGGACGCGCGAGTTCCCTGGCAGGGGAGGGTGAGGCTGCTCGAGAAGCGAACGAGCTGCCCGTACGTTTGCCGAGCGGGAACCGGGGAAACACCGGCGCGAGGTGCGCGGCGGCTCCTCCCGCGGCCCGGGCGGCTCCGCGGGCGGCGCGGGGCGGGGCCTCGGCCGAGCGGCGCCCGCGCGCTGGATGAATGAGCGGCGGCGCTCGGGGGGCCGCGGAGAGCCGGGCAGCGAGCCCGGCGGCGCGGGGCGCAGCGATGTGGCGGAGACCGAGGGGCCGCGGGAGCCGCCTGCCTTTTGGATAACTCTGCGCTGCGGCGCTCTCTTGTCCGCCTGTGCCATGTGGAGCTGGGGGTTTGTGTGGCGTTCGTTCTCCGAGCGAGGTCACGCTTCCTTTTTTTAAAATTCGTTGCCTTGGGTACAGTATATCTCTATTTTTTTTTAATTTTTATTTTTTTTTCTTCTCTGATAACGGGGGGGCAGGGAGGGACGATTGTGTCACCGGAGGGAATGTTTACTTGTGCACGAGTCTCTCCCGTGTGGGAGCACGCTGGTCCCTAACTCCTGGCGGAGCAGACTTCACTTCACCAACTTCACTGCTTGCAGCACGTATAACTCCTTGACGGGATGGCAGACAAAAGAACAGCCGGTGGAAAGCAATAGGGGATTCCTGGCGAGGAGGAGGAAAGAAAATTGCAAACCTTTCGCCCGCACCGTTGACATCCGACGACTGTCAGGGCAGCAGTTGCAACAGGACGAGCCGAAGCCACCATGCGCAGGTCTAGCACCGATGAGTCGACCTATCACAGGAGCCCTTCCCTGGACAGCAAGGATTACAGTTTCCCAAATGGCACCTTCCGTCGCTACAGCAGCATGTACGGTGGCCAGTTTGGGGCTACCAGCAACTCTTTTTTTGGATTCCACACCAACCCAGGCCCTAAGGCCACTAAGGCTAAGTACACGACCCCCAAGGGAAACAAGTACGTTGTCTTTTACCTGGATCTCTCGTTTATTTTTCTCCTAGAACTGAAGAGGTGCAGCATGGCTCACAACTGCCTGCAGTGTATCAAGTACCTAATGTTTGTCTTCAACCTGCTCTTCTGGGTGAGTACCTGTTTGAAACTGTGAGAAGGTTACATTTGTGTCTGCTTACTATGATGGGAGGTGAACTTGTTGCTGCTAAATTTAAGCTTAGAAGTTTGAACTTGGAAGTTGAACAAAGTGATACCTGGTCTACTCTTTCTATGGCCTCATTAATTTATGTGGACACCTTACTGAGGGTTTCCTTTACCCTCTCATTTCCTGTCCTTGAGCTGTGTTTCAAAACCATGATACGAGGCAGAAGAGTGTGTTTATAGAGGCCAGTTGCATGAATGCTTTCATCACTGTGCTCCAGTGAGAGCTGTACGCTCCTTTTGTTGCCTCAAAAGTCGTGCGTTGTCTTAGAGAACTCACATGATTTTAAGGTTGAGCACATGCTTACATCTATTGCTGTATTGCTGATGGCACACTCGATACATCACAACATTAAAGTCTCCAGGTGATCATTATCCATCCCAGTCAGTCATGGGTCCTAGCACTGGGATTCCTTCCTGAAGATGTGGCTCTGGAAGTTGGATGGAGGCCAGAGCCCTCCTTGCTTCTGGGGCTGCTGCTCTTGTGGTAAGAGTTTATCAAATCACTACAAGGCATGCATGTGTCAGCAGGACACTGTGATGGGACGTGCATCTTCACATCATCTTTTGAATAAATGAAGTGGCTGTCAGCAGCAGGGGTGTTGGGAATTTCACTGCTATGAGATGGAACACGGGCTGTAGATGGTGAGCAAAGAAGCTCAGTGGGAGGTTCAGGTTACAGATGCTGTTTTTCCTGTAAAAAAAAGGGAGTAGCATGATTCCTAGGGGAGGAGGGGAAGTGATTTCTCATTCAAAGTCTTCTGTCCAGATTCATATGGGGGAGGGTCTGTTGCGAGGTCCTCAGGAGGTGCCTTTAAATGCCTCATTATTCCAGAGTGATTTATTAACACGCTGAGCATAGTAAGGGATATTGTGAAGTGACACTGCTTCTGTCCTGGCGCTTAAGGAGGAGAGCTGTGTTTGCAGTTGAATGTTACCATGTCTGTATTACTGATTGTGCTTTAGTGAATTGTCAGAGGTACATAGAAGGCTGTGAGTGAGATGGAAACGGCTGTTCTGTGCTGTGTGCTGCTGTACAGCTGTTTAAAAGCAGGCGTTCTGCAGTGCTGGTGCATCAGAAACCATGAAGTGCAGGCAACTTCTGCTGACGCGAGTCATACCAAGAGTCAGGATGTGATAAACTAGTGCAAGTCCACTGAATTGGCATGGTACTAACTAGAGCTGTGAAGCACAAGGAGGGTACTCTTTTTACACCCTATATAAGCTGCTAGAAAGAGTATCGATAAGACTGCAGTATGCCTTTCAACTCTTGACTCTAGTTGCTTCTAGATTCCTAAATATTGTCTAATATTTATTGCAGCTTGCTCAGACTTTTCTGAAAAAGATAAACACTATCTTTCTTGCTGTTTTGAGCCTTGTACCTCTACTGACTGTTTCTTGTTGAGGTTATAGCACTGATAAGTAGTTGAAGTTTGTGCTAGAGAAATGCAATAGGATGCTGGTGTTAATAGCTCTTTTCAGAACTATACATGGCACTGCCACAAAGGATACTCACTGCATTCTGATTTCTTTTACACTATTTGGCTTCCGCTGAAGGATACACATATGATAAGAAGTAGTACTGCTGCAGCTAATGTGTATGTATTTACAAAGGCAAGATGGCATATAATAATTGACATGCTTTTCTGTAGGAAAGCCTTGATCCTTTGAGCGAGAAGGAAACGTTTTCCTTTCTTCTGAAACTGTCAAAGCTATTCTTAAACGCTTGGAGGGAGAGAAAAGAAAAGGGTCGCAGAAAGAGAGAATAACCGTAGGCCAACTGGGCTCTTTGTGAACCAAAGCATATGAGCAGAGGAGTGGGTGGTGTCAAATACTGCAGCACGATTTTTGTTTTGTTTCCTTTTCACATGCTACCTGCACAGCAGGAGTGATTGATGATAATCGTGTCCAAATGAGGTTTGCACAGCATGTAGTTATAATAGATGCAGTCTTCATCTTCTCACAGTGGCGAAAGTAACTAAAAAGAGGTGATTTTTTTTTTTAAAATACTGGCTTAAGCTAACCTATCTCTAGTAAAAGTGGAAAACCCCCCAATCTATTTCTTATGATAAAAAATCATGGTATTATTACAGGTCGATGCTGCTGTTCTGTTTTTCAAGTTGTTGTCAGTTGTGTGTCATGTTTTACTTTGTGAAATTAAAGAAGCGTCTCTGCAAGAAGACAGGATTTCTCTTTGCATACATGCTCACGGAAGTTTCGCTGTCTCCGCCTTTCCCCTCTAACCTTCTCTGGGTAGTTTGTTAGTGATGAACAAAAATAAGTAGGAAAAGATTTTTTTTTTTTTCATGCTTTGATCTCCAAATAAAAACTGCAGTTATTTCTATGTACAGTCATTGCATTAAATTAATTAAAAGCCTGTTATAAGTTGTTCCTACTTATTCTATTTTGAGCGAATGCATTTATTTCCTTTGGAAATCTTATTGTCGTTTTATTCTTCCTGTTCTTATTCATTAATTCCAGTCCATTTTGTCCATCCCTATAGCCTGTTTCCTAGTACATTCAATTATCTTTCCCATAGTGTGGCAGAAAAATAGTCCTCAGCCCTGTGCAGCTCTGATGGGATTAGTACTGCATTTCTGAGGAAAAGACCCTTTTCTTATAAGTCTGATCAATTTATAGGAAACAGAATCTCAGAGGCCTTGATTTTAATTGTTCCTGGCAAGTTTTATTGAATTAGGTTTAGTGCTCAAGCAGAAAGATTTTTAAAAGCTGTCACATAACTAAGAAAACAGATCAAAATTCTCCTTCCCTTTCTGGGGGTTGAAGGGAACACAAAGCTCCTTCACAAGTGTCCGAGGCTGAGGCACCGTGTGAGAGTTGGTGCTGAATCAGTCCACTGGTACAGCAGACCAGCAGCTATTAATGTAGAAAAAACATCTGATAGTCCTGAAATAGCTCTTCTTTCCATGAAGAATCCTGCACAAATTGCTTTTGGTGCATTTGCAACTCCTCTGAGGTATTAAGGCACCGAAACATGGGCAATACATTATTAGGCAGCAGCACTGCTGCTCTAATGGGAATTGCCATTCAGAGGCCATTTCCTGAAATATTGCCAGATGAGAGGGGCCAGGATTGTATCACTGCACTGGTTTGTAAGTTCCCAAAATAACCTCTGTCACCTGATACATAATACTTGCCTGACTTCATTCATTTTTACAGACTTTGATTTTCTTTTGTTGAATTTCTGAACTCTTGAGACTAAAGATTACCTCAGATGATTGCAAAGCAGAGTATTTTTTATTTCATAATGAAATATTTGTATTTCACTGTGAAACATGCAGGGGAGAACATTTATTTTCTGCATTCTGTCCTCCAGATATTCAGAGGTTCTTTATGACATGTAGTAAAATGAGCTAATTTCACTCTGTGCTTGTAATCCAAGTCTCTGCTTGCCTTCTCTTTTTCTGTTAAAAAAAGGTAGGACATATCCTAAGGGCTGAGAGAGTGCTATAGAAAGAAAAATGTTATCTCCTTAATCCACGTTGGTTTATGCCAGCATTCCCATTCTTTGACACAGAACTCTACTTGTGTACTTGTGTTTCCAATGACTGTGGCTTTCCTTAAGAGAACCTGTGCTAGAGTGTTATGACCCAGCCCCATGGACCTCCTCAGCCAGTTGCAGGGGTTAATTTCCTTTTATATGTTTGTGAGGCGGTCCAGAGCAATGACAACCCCTCCAGGAGTCTCCTCAAAATTCCAGTTTTTAATTTGTATGCAGTTAAAGTTACAACTCTTTACTTCAAGCTCAGTCAAAGCATCTACAACTTAAAGCAACAATTACTTAGAGCTCAGTCAAGACAACAAACGGTTCACAACAAGAACTTGGATACAACCAAATTCATCCAAAACTGCCGAGAAAATAATAAAAACTGAGGTAGATTTAAAGAGACAATAAGGACAGGGAGAGAAAAAGAAGTGAAGTAGCAGAAAATGAGGAACATAAGGTAAAAATAATCACCACCATAGTTAATCCACCAGAGATTTCTTTGGGAAATGTGATCCACAGGGCAGAGGACACATGCATGGAGCTTCTTGGCACAGGCTATTTATAGAGGAGCTCTGTTGCCTATTATTATATGAGGAGGGGTATCTGTGTGGAAAGTTCTCAAACTGGGGCACATGCAGAAGTTCCTTCGGGAAAGTTCTTGAATTGGGGCTGGGCACTCCAGGAGTCATTGGCAGCTCAAAGAACCCTTGTCCGAAAAATCACTACTTGAACCCTTTGGGCGTGTATGTGTAATCAGGGTGCTCCCGTCTCTGCAGAGTGCGCAGATCCCTCAGCCACAGTGGCTTGGTGAACACTAAGGAGCCCCGCCCCAGGCTGGGGGGTGGGATGACACATGGGGACAACAGTGTTGGGTCCTGCACCTCCCCTCTGCTGCTGCCAAACCGCACCAAGCCCCAGTCACACACAGCCTTGCACCAAGACAGATGTTTAAGATGTACAGACAAATGCAAATAAAGAAGTAGATCTTTACATAGAGAATGCTAGCTAAGTTGGTAGCAATTTGCGCATCAAAGAACTGAGTCTCTCTATCTGACTCTTCAGGAAATGCTTTAATGAACAGAGAAATTCAGTAAAGCACAGAATTTGCTAATTGCTGGTGTTAGAAGGCTAGTTATAGAGAGGAGATAGCAACAAAAAGAAAGGAGACAATGTTGTTTATCAAACTTAGCATTAATTGTTTCTATGCATGTGTCTCCTTGTTATAATATACTAAAGTTACATGTACTAAAAGGAAGGCAAAGTCTTCAAAATGATATGTGAAGACTCTAATTCCTGTGGGTCAGCTCCCAGGGAGCCAGGGAAATATTCTCCAGTAGCTTGAAAACTCCGGAGTTGCTATCTGCTGGAGACACTAGTGCTGGGATGAGCATCTGGAGCTCTGCTTTCCACCTGCCTGCCTAAAGGGGTGAGGCAAGGCACTTTGCTTTGTTTTGCTGTTTTGTTCATGTAAAATTCCCAACTGATACAGCCCTAAGAATGATGTATCTTGGATACACAAAGTGAAAATGCACCATGAGGCATTGGATAGTCTTTGAGTGATTCTGTCCAAATTTGGCTGGAGGGAGTAGGCGGAGGGGTGTGTTTTCATTTCTTTACACCTTTAGGAAACCATCTCTCATTATTATATCTTGAGAGGAGAGCTGTTAGCTGAGCTTATTCCCAAGACTGTGGAATTTTGTGAGAGAAGAGGATGATTTTGTTGAATTGGGTTCCTTGTCCTTCATCTGCATCCTCCATCCTTCATCAGTCAGCTGAATGGGATAGATGGATAAAATAGCCTGAAACTCTACAGATTGTTAGTGGCTGAGGACAGCAATCATTTTGTAGTTGTACTTGGCTGCAAATATAAGTTGGTGGAAAAAATGTTACCAGTAGAGCAGTAAGCCATTTTAAAAGCAAGTGCGCTGCCTCATCATCATTATTTGTGCATCTTCTCCTCTGATGGGCAAGGGCTGCCACACATCCCATGGAGCTGAACTTAGCAGCTGGAGCTGCTACAAGCTGTTGTGCAGGGGAGACAGTCACAAGCCCATCAACTGGGTGGTGCTCGGAGAAGATGGTTTGATTAGAAATAAAGACAGGATGTGTATTCACACATGTATAGCAGGTTTATAATCTATGGCAAACAAAAATGACTTTGCTTCCATGTAACTCAAACATAGGAAGTTTACCCCAAAATGTCATTTTCTCCAACTGCCTTCCAATCTCTAATTCTCCTTTGTTACTTAACTTCTCCAGAAACTGCTCATTCTGATTGACATCTCTCTGCCTCTGACTTTGTGAGGGTTCTCAGGGGATGTATTTTTAAGACGCATTGCTTTTAAAGAAAAGAGAGCCATTTAATATGGGAATTACAGACTTCAAAAAAAGGCATTTCTGTAAGAAGCAGAACTGTTGAGGGTTGATATCAAGTGTGAGAGAGAGATATGATTGTATTACCTGATAGACATCTAATTTACATGGGCACCAGCATGCTTTTCCCATAGTGATGCCATTGATACAGTCTCTTTCCTTCCGTGTGCATTCTGGATTCTCTGTAATGGCGGTTAAGGATCATGCTGGAGTATTATCTCCCGATGAAGGCATTGCTAAGGTCTACAATTGCTACCTAAATGTGTACCTTCTGAAAACCTTGAGGAAGTTAATGACTTTGAAGGAGTGTGTGTCTGTCAAATAAGGGTAACAGTGACAAATGGACTTGAGTTGTATGTGGGACACTCAGCCAGTTCAATTTCATAATCTTCTTTTCCTTAGGAAACCAGTCTCAGAAGACTTACTGAATGAGAAATAATTGCCTTAAAGTTGACTGTAGAATATATTCAAATTGCTCACTGTAGGCCAGTTTCTGCTTCTGTTACTCATGTCAAAGAGTAGCTTCATTGCTTTAGGTGGGTTTGCTAGCATAGATAGGCTTTTTGGCCGTGAATATTGGTAAGGACTAAGCACCTTGCTGTATAAGTTTTGCTGTCAAGTATATCTACTGTGCCTAATTCACATTTACTGGTAGTACAAAAAACTGAGGAAGCCCATCAGTGGATAAACCCACAGGATATGGTGTATTGGAGTTATGGAGAAACAGGGCTTTTTGAAGCAATGAGTGAAATGGCTGCAGACTTTATTCTCTCTTCTGGACAATGACAGATACTAAATCTATTGTGGCCAATACTTTGAACAATATAGAGGAAGATAAAAGACAGGTGAGATCATTTCCATCATTATTCCTCCCCCATACCTGGGGTTGAAGATTTTTGAAGGCTAGCCAGTGCTTCTTTCTTGAGGATTTCTCATCATGGGGTCTATGATGAAAGTCAGAGTAGCCGCCACATCATATGCTGTCACCTCACAGTTCCCTCTGCCCAGATTTCACTCACTTTGGGTCTTTATTTTAAGATATAAACCTTTTGGTTTTGGTATCCAGAAGAACAAAATCCCTGTCTCAGTTTGTCTCCAGACAGTACTGTTTCAAACATGACAACTACTAATACTGCTGTGTGATTTATTTATTTAGAACATAACTTTTGGATAAGGTAGCAAATCTGTACAACTTACTGTATGAATAATATACAGTATCTATATAAAATACATAAAGACACTGCTCTGTGGTATTTATAGCATAAAGTGAGCTCTACTAGCTCAGAAATGAAATGTGGAGTTGGATGTAATGACTTCTGTGTACTCATGCAGATTTGAGACAGTAAATTTTATTTCTTAGTACTGTCCTGTAATTGTTTCTCCACAAAATGTTAAACCATCACAAGATGCAACAGAAGTAAATGAAATTGAAATTGCAGTGTGTAATTAGACTGTCATACTGTAACACATCTTAAATTTGCCTTCAATAGAAAAACTAACACCCTCCAAAAAAACACAAACCCTCCCAACCTGCTTCAAGTGTGAATGCATGCAGAGCCTTATAATTTAACGTGATTCAACCCATTCTTGTTCTGAAGATGCCATACATTTGAAATAGTGGCTTGGATGAGACAGAATGTTGATGTACAAGGACAAAGGACCAGAATGGCTTGGTCTTGTAAGTTTTTATACACAGACTTTCAAGACTTTTGAGTGTTTGTTTTGTTGTTGTTGTTGTTTTATTTTTGTTTTTATTTTTCTGCTTGCTTTTCCAGATTGCTAATATAGCTCTCTTTATTCTTTCCCTGACCCCCATACATTTGTTTCTTCTCAGTTACTTTCAAAATAGTGCAGCAGCAGATATTGCTGGAGTCCCTCTGAGCTGTATCCTTTAGGGGTAGCTCCAAATCCAGATCAGCTTGATCTGTACTGTCTTTTTACAGTATTGCTTTGTCTGTTATTGTTTCTGCTCTGCACATTACACCATACTTGATTATCTGCTCTTCTTACAAGTATCTCCATGTTTTCACCCCGATCTGTCCTTGCAGGAAAAATTCTAGTTACTAAAGCTTCACTTTTCCCTCTAGCCATATTTTGTAAGCTCCTTTTTTAGAAATCACCCACTGCAATACCTTTAAACACATCTGATCAAAACGATAGTGGCTTACTTGTGCTTATTTTGTTTATTACATGTTCATTGCATGTACTGAATAATCTGTGCTGGCTCTTATTTAATGCTTTACCTCCTTCAGCACACCATGCTTACACATTCTTTACATGAGGTATTCAGAGAGGAACTTCTCATTCCTGGTTATATCAATGAGGACTTTGATGGTAATAGAGGCCTCTGGACATAACTTATGGTGGGAGTGAGCCTTTTTGGCTTCTGCATGCAGACATTAGTGGATGCTTTGTTGGTAAACCTACCAAGTGTCTGTTCCCACTCCATTAAAATACAGCTGTCTTCCTAATAAGATTTAGTTTGAGATTTGGAGAATGAGGAGAACTATACTCTGAGAAAGGAAATCCAACCAACCACCTGCCCTTCATGCAGATGTCAGTTTACACTTTATTTTTCCATGTGAAGTCCACTTTCTTTTTTCCTGCATGACTTTTCTTTGTCACAGTGACCAACTTTATGATCAAACAGCCAGCACAGGGTACAATACTTGGAATTAAACAACTTAAGTCTCTTATTTAAAACAGGCTTAGCATTAGAAGCAAAAGTCTCATTGACTTGACTAACAACTGTGTGGCAGGCCTGTGGTGGGAGTATAGAATCTTCCTGTAAACTGGAGTTACCCCAGGAAAATTGTGCTTGCGTCAAGAGAGCTTGTTTTGTTGAGAAGACTGATGTAGGCTGTAATGGCAAAATGTGCTTTCACTAGTCTTAGTTGTTCCTTCAGTAGAGACTTTGTTGGTATAATATGCTGGCAATTTTTTTTTTAGCCCACAGGGCTTAAAGATGGTGATGCTCTCTCTGTGCTGCTGTCAGACAGCACTGGACCTGAAGAGGCAGAATGGAGCTGAGTAAAAGGGAAGTGAATGTTTGGTGTAGAAAATGAGGTTTTGTTGTTGCTCAGTGTCTGTAAGCTTAAACTGTGCAACAGCATGAGAAGGCGCTACTACTGGAGCTGTGAGCAAGGTGCTTCCCTCAGGAGCAGAAATGAAGGGTGAGAGCTTAATCGCAGACAGCAGCTGCTGTGGCTAAATTAGGTAGTGGATCCAGCTTGTTTTATATCTCCTCCTTCATTCTTTAATAGCCAGTTGTTTTTTCTTTGCTGCCTACATGATATTTAGAAGGGAGAGCACAGAGAAGGAGCTAAATTCTAAGTAAGCATGCTCATTCACTCTTTACGAGCACCAAGACCTGGTACCTTTTTGTGCTGCTATGCTTAGAAAGGCTTATCTGATGTCTTCCTCCGTTGAAGACAATCTTGTGGGCTTCAGACGTCCTATAGGGATTTTCCCCTCTCATGCTGTGGTCTCCCTGTAGTGGTACCTGCAATTTCTGGTCTTGTTGCAGTTCTTGATCTGGGAGTCCTGTAGTAGCAGCAAGAGAACAAGTCTCCTTGGGAAGCACCATACGTGACAATGTTTGGTTCTAGTGAGCATCTGGATTTTTATGTAGGTTGCCTTCTTTAGAGCTTTTCTGTGACATTGCTGATATTCTTCATTCCTTCAGTATTCACCACTGGCTGTTATGAAGGTATGTGCTGGGTGAGATGGATTTGTGGCTCTTCTATAAAACATAAAACAGAGCTCCAGTTTGTCCTGAATGATTTAAACATTAAAAAAAACCCAGTCTTGTTTGTCTTTCAGTAAAATTTTTTAACATCCCCTACCCACTGGTGGAAGTTATGCTTTTAGAGGTCGTTATTCATGGCTATTTTATTACATTACTTTTCTTCTAAAGACACGATACAATTTTGACCTGAAGCTGTATCCTATACTCCACATTGTTCCTGTCAAGTTTGTAGACATTTGTAGAGGGATTGCCTTCACATTGTCCAAGTGAAAATTCATAATTTTATTTTCTAGTTGACATTTGTCCAGGGTTGTAGCACAAATTGTTTCCTCATGTCTGAATAAATTTTTTCACTAATCTGTTTGTGGCAGCATGAGAAGGAGAGCTGAGGTGACATGTTTGATACCATTTTCTTCAGCAGAACAACTGGAACTCTGGCCGTGAATTGAATTCCACTGCCACTTGCAATCTGTTAGGAGCTCCCATCCTTGAAGGCCAGAGTTTTTAATACATCCACCACCTGCTTTGTACTTATTATATCCATGCACAGTACTTGATTGTTTTAGAATTACTTTGCAAACTGGAATAAAGAACCCAGAAATGTTCTAGTACATCCTATATACACATGCTCCCACTAATAAAGGATATATTGAAGCATCTTTGGGCATGAGAAAGCAGACATTGTTTTTTTGTTTATTCATGGATCACTTCATGATATCCAACCACAAGACTTTTTCACTTTTATGGTTGCTAGTACTTCTCTGATGTTCGCAAGCCTAAACTGTATAGCCATAGCAGTCTGTAAAGTGAAAAAGGAGACAAACTTGAAAGCTTTTTGGCTGTTTTTTCAGTGCAAAGAAAACCAGGAGCAATTTGAGTGTACATGAGTCCATTTATTGTAGCTGTGTGTGTTAGAACCAGCAAGAGTCCATTTTCAGATTTTTGTTGTTGCCTGTCTTTTGTCAGTGTCGCGAATCAGTTTGTACTATGGAGAACGTGCTGGTAGCATCTTGCTCTGCTTGTGTGCCCTTGCCCTCCGCTCCCAGTGGCAGATGTGATAAGGGATCTCTATTTACATCGTGGTTGGTGAATTAGTGCTTGATGTCACAGCCTGGAGCACCCAGGCTTTTTAGCACAAGCTGCTTACAGTTACATGACACCTGCTCTGTAATACTGGTGTGTGTTTCCCTGTGCGTGTGTTAGGAGCACTCCCTTTTGCAACCTAATCTGTTTTAGTAACTTGATAATTCTGATGTGAAATTGGGGAAACAGGAGAAGACCCTTTATTTTAAATCTTAGCCCTGCTACCTGGAAGAGTATATCTATCTATCTAGTACTTCAGTGTCCCCTGTGCTGGGCACTTGTACCCTATTTCCCATGGACTGTAAACAGGTCTTGCTAACTAATAAATGAAGTTCTCTGGCATGTTCTTCCAACTGATTGTGCTTTTTCACGTCACTTTATTTCTTTTCAAAGAACATGATTTTCTTTTTTGTTTCACAATGTTTTTACAACTTCTGTAAACATTGCCGTTTTTCTCGTTCCCTATGGAATTTGGCTTTTACCCAGGGTTCATTTGGAATGTGAAGTTTTTTGTGACACCAAAATCACACCCTTGCGTTGTTTTCTCCCTAGCATGCTTTTTGGGGGGAAACATGCATGTGAGGGTGGGAATATTTCAATGATGATACTACAACTTTCTGATGTATATGTAGGATGAAGAGCTAGTAAGGAGAGAAAGAAAATGGAAATTATAGCAATAAGAGGTGTTGTGCTGTATACCATTTAGTGCAGCATATGTGCTTGCCTCCACCACAGCACCAAGAAACTACACAGATGGTCCATCCTGCTAGTGAGATCCAAGCCAGTCCTTGATGCTGTAGAGTCACATTTGATGCCATCAGTACCTGAGTTTGGATTGCTTCCCTTTGCTTATTGCATGCAAGTTAATCCTCTTTGTGCATCATCTCATTTTGTCCTAACTGGCAATGCTCTGTTAATTTATTTTATTCTAGCCACATGTTGAGGTTTGGGGTCCGTCCCCTATCCCCCTTTTATCACGTCTGTAAAAGTGAAAATGCTCTGTGGCCACGTGGTGTCTGTGGGCTGGTGACTGTAGGATTTGCACAGTTTTGGCACATGCTTCGCTATCTGTTGTTACAACAGGATCTGTTAGGTTGCACAGCAAGTTATAGGCTTTAGTCCCCATTATGCTCAGTAAAACAGCCATCTTTTTCTCATCACAGATATCATTAGCTATTATGTGCTTTTTCAATCCCTCAATAGAGGTGTCAAATCTACCACTGAATTACCAAACATGTCCATTTTCCCCAAACATCAGTCCAACTTAACCCTTTTTCTGACTGCTTGGCAGGTTGCTCACAGACGTAGTGCTGCACAGAGTAGTTTTAGTTTGATTTTGGTTTAGTCTCTGCAGCTGCACTCTGCCTTTTTCTGTTCCCAAATTAGGTTTTTGCCCCTGTTGCCAAATGCTTTGTCCGTTCTTTCTAAACAATACCCATAAAGTGGGGAAGCTGCAGGGGCACAGTTGGTTTCCCAGTAGCTGTGGTGTGTTAATTAGATACAAACCTTTAAGCCTCAGCTACCCATGGACTCTGCTGCAAGGTTTATGTGGCTTCTGCTGCAGGGCCAGAGGGCTCAGATGGTGCTTAAAAGCCTGTCACTGTGCTGCACAGGGTTGTCCAGCCTGTAGCTCCTGCGCCACAAGTGCAGGTGCCTTATGGTTTCTGCTGCAGGGATTGTTGTGGGGCAGCAGGGATGCTAGCGTTGCTAAAGTGGCTCTGCGACCCTTATATACCCTCAGTTGAGCCTACAAAGAAGCAATGGGACCAGGTAGAAACTTGTGCTGTTGCTGTGGAAGGCGGTGTATATATGTTGTGGATTTCAAGCTGGTGCCACATCCTTGTGCCAACTGGACTGACACATCCACACAGGTGATGGCAAGAAGGAGAGGAAACAGAGCCTCTCTGTGGTGTTTTAAGCACAGGCTGAAGTACAATCTGGCTCATCTAGGCACTAATGTTGCACTGAGAGGCTTTAGGGGGAATTTAGTAGTGTGTACCGGTGCATGCAGGTATCATGCAATGGGGCTATTTTCCAGTGTAGAAGGAAGTAGGATTAATAAGGTAAAGCTGGGGTTTATAAAAGGCATAGTAAAAAAGCTTTTGCAAGGTTATCAGTCTTAGATGCGTGTTCTGAGATCACCAACACCTTCCAAAAGGTTTACAAAGTCTTTGTTGTTGTCAGTTCAGTGCTGCTGCTAACTTTGTCCTGAGCTGGAATAGCAAATGCTTAGAAAAATGAAGAGCTATAGGAAATAATAGCTGGCTGTTTGTCCTAGACATACTCTTGTTTTGTGTGGAAAGTAGAATAATTTGCTTTATCTGAATGGTTTCATCATTACTTGCATGTGTGTGTGCATGTGTATGATAGAGTGAGATAACTGAGTTTTTGTGAGTGGGTGTTCAATTTTGGCTAACAAGATCCTGTTTCACTTAGAATTTGAAATAGCAAGTGACAGCTGAGGGACTTAAAGATGTATCAAGTCTGGAAATTTTAAAGATTACACCAGAACAGTAGGTGTATATATTGGACAGGCATATGTTATTTGAGGGGGAAACAATACATCAAGTTATATGAATATTTAGGGATATTAACACAAAATCATATCAATTTTCTTGAAATAAATAGTACAAGATAAGAGATGAGAGTTGCAAGAAACACCATGTATATAAGAGGGTTACAATACAAAATAATTACTTCACTGAGATCCACCGATCATAGAATAAAAAGTCTCAGTAGACTTTCTTGGCAGGTTACCAGTTAGGGAAGGAATACACAAACCAGGCTATTTACTTACTGTTGATCTATATTTGAAACTCTTTTTGATATAATAGAAGAGTATCTCTAACATTACGGGGGAAATCTCAAAAGGTTTGAAATAAACAGTTTCCCTACATTAACCACTTAAAAACAGTACGTGAGACATGGAAATACTTTTATTCTCAGAAAACCATTAAGCAATATAATCCAAGAAAATCCTTGTTTCTATATAGCTGCTTTAAAACCAATACTTTGAGCTCAATTTAGGCTTCCATACAGCCAGCATCACCACTTTTGCTTGTGCTGCAGGACCTGATGCTTATCTCCCTCACTGGAGAGGCATTTGTCTTGTGTCACATTGCTTAACTGCGTGTCATTAGGTGTGATGCTGTAAAAATTGTGTTGTCTAATACAGATGTTGCTTTTAAAAAAAGTGAAGAGGGATTAAACAAAAATGAAATCTAGTAAAATTTTATACTGGCTTTATTTATAAGATTTTCTTAATTTACCTTTCTACTTGAAATTGAAGACAATTGAAAAATTGCTGATCTATAAAAAGTCAAAATATTTGGCAGAGCAGAAGTTTTAATATTTTGAAAAACAAGACCTCCTTACGAACTCAATTATCTAATAGCAGCCATTCCAAGCTATTAGGTGGTAAACAGGTGTGCTGGAAGAGAAAAAAAACATTGTTGAATGTTATAGCTGGAAGCGAAGGGATCCCGAAAGAGTTGTGCTTTGGGTCTGTGACATTTAGAGTGTATAGTTACATACATATGATAGGAGAAAAGAGGATGTTTGAAAAGCATATGTGTTTCTTAAATTCTTCAAGAAGTTGTCAGTGCTTGGTCATTAATTACTGTATAATTTGTATGATTTGGAATGACCAAAACTTTTTATGATAATGACAATTTTGAGCCTGGTGTGTTCAAAAGGACTGATATTACTTAAATATCCCTGTCCTGTTGATTTCCATTACAGCTGAATACCTTTTATGTCTTTTGAAATTTTATTCCAAGTCTCTTCAGACTCTTCAGTCAGTTACAACTTCTTCCAGTCTGTGCCCTGTACTTCTGCCTGCAGAAGACAGGAGGAGCTTTGCCCTTGAACAAGGTGTCTGTGACTCGGATCCAAGAAAATGGGTCCTCAGCTCTTATATTCCAGAATTGTGATTCTCAGCAAATGTCAAGACTGAGCAGAAGTGTTAACCATGTCATGTGTGGTGTCGTATAATCTAAGATTTGTGTGAAAGGCAGAAGGCTGAAGTAATTTCAGTGGTCTTAGATGCTCTGCTTCTAGTTTGCTGATCAAGTCCTTTTTTTTCACAGTGAGCAAAGCCCTGAGAATGTCACGGCAATACTGAGTTTTCTTGTAACCTTTAGCAGATTGCGTTTAGTTTTCAGCTTCTACCTCTGGGCCTGCTGCTGCACCTCATATTGGGATTGGGTTTTTTTGAAAACTAGAAAACAGACTCTGCTTAAAAAACAGCTGCAGAGGGTTCAGACTTCTTGTGTCTTGAATAATTTGAGTAACTCTTATAATCTGAGAAGAATAGATCTGCAGTTTTACAGAATGACTACAATGGAGAAATACCACTTTTGCGCTGCTTTTGTGGGTGTTGCAGGGTTGGCAGGCATCTGTGTACCCCCCCACAAACCCCTGCCTTGGGACTTGCACTTCCTAGGTGCAGTTTTTACGCTTCTGCTTCTGTTGGCAATTTACATTGTCTTTTATGCTGCCCATGGAGATACACACTGTGGGTTCGTTCTTTGAATGAATGTTGCAGTTGTGTAGATAGTGTTGACAGGGATTTTCTGCTTTTCTTTTTTCTTACTTAATTTTTATAGACTACTTTCCCTGACCCTTCAGAAGAAGCACCTGAGGCCAGTGAGCCAGAGCACCTTTGTTATGCCCTAAGGATTTTATCACCAAGGAAGTGTTATTAATGAGCTGTCTCTTAAGTTTTCCACTCTGCCCTGGTTGATTGTCTCTGTAATTGGTAGGTGCACTCTTCTAGGAAGCCCTAAACATGCTATCGGCTTCTTTTAAAAATGTTAATTAAGCAAGAATTTCTGTTATTGGCTTGAACTTTATAGCTGCCCTTGACACTCTGAAAAGTTTATGCAGTGATCTAGATATTGTTTGTATATCACAGTCTTATTTAGTTACCTTTGATTCTAAGTTTCTAATGTACTACCTGTAAGCCTCTCAGAGGAATCATACAAATGGGAGAATTTAATTCTGGTATCAGGCAGAGCTGAATAAGCTATTCAAAATGTTTACTCGTGAGTTATTTGACTAAATTAATAAAATGTGAAAACAGCTTTACAGAAACAATATAAAAATGAAGCATAAACTTGGAAGTCTCTGCTATTGCTGTCCCCACTTCAAATGTAGTGTTTGAGGAACACATGCATATTAAACAGCATACCGGAGACGGAGGGACAGAGGCAGCAGCACTGTCATATTTGGTGTGAGTCTCTAACAAATGCTTAATTTTGATCTTTTGGCAGCATTAATAGACTGCAAGGTGCTGCTTTTTTTTTCCCCATAAGTCAGAGTGGTGGATGATGTGCCTGGGGCTGCTTCCATTCCCTCCTTCTGTGTGATTTGTATAATTCTAGAAGCAATGAGTCACTTGGTTGTGAAAAGCATCTATCTTGATTTCAAAGGGTTAAAATGCCATTTCCTATGGACTTTTCTTCCAGGGTGGAAGTGCCATGGAGAGGACTGTGATACCAGGCTGTGCTCTTGTAGTTGCACGTATGATACAACTGTTGATTACTGAGAGGAGGGAGGATCTGTATGGGAATTTACATGTATCATTCACAATGGGAAATGAAACTTTTATTTCTATGTCTTATGCTGCACCGTTCTTATTTAATATCTGCAAACTTTTCATCAACCCTACTCATCACAGCTCTTGCCTGCACAGTGATTTCCTCTCAGCACATCTTTGAGCAGAACAAGTGCTACTGCTGCAGTCTGCTCACTGCTTTGAATTCTCTTGATTCTGTACCTTTTTCCCAGCATTTTCCCTATTGACTTCGGCTTCTCCTTAACTTTAGGGAAAAGATCCTATAAGGAAAGTTTGCTAGTGATTCTGCTGTTGCAGAAGTGGTTGCCCGTCTGAATATCTCCCTTCTGTTTGTCTGCAGGAGTTGATTTACACATTTCCTTTGGATGGTTTTATTGCAACTGATTTTTATCATTGTTATTATGATTGTTCTGAATCCACATCAGCTATAGCCTCAGCTTTTTTCCTTTTATTTATTTGGTGTTCCTTTTTTCATCACACAACCATTACAGCACTTGATAAGACAAGCATTGTCTAATACAAAGCCTGTGCCAGACACCTCAGGAGAAGGTGCAGAAAACCTAAAATGATCGATTATTCCAGATCATTTATGGTTGTCATAACTGGGGACATTAAGGCCATATACTTAAAACCCAGAATGGTGTTTCAGTTCTGTTGAAACCAGTGTGAGAGGCTCCACAAACTCCAGTAAGATCTGGATTTTTTTGGCAATTTGTTCTGGCTTTGGAGGTTAAGATTGTAATTTTTCCAGAAGACAGGTAGTACTATAGTTTGGAGACTTTGTAGCTCTATAGACTTGAAGATACATTTCCCTCTGTTCAGTCAATAATATTGTGTTGGTAGGTTACAGGTATCTTTCAGTAGAGTAACCTTCTCAGTGGTTATGACCTAATCTATCCTTCCTGAATGACATCCCATTGATTTTTGTCACTCTGCCATGCTCAGAAGTGCCTCTTTTGTTAAAACCCTCTTTTACTGGCAGATTCCAACTCTTCTGTTTTAGCACTTGAGCTTCTCATATTGGTATACAGGCCCTTTTATTGCTTCTATTTCTGGGCTTGTGCCTCCTCCCAGCTGGTGGACTACAGGAGGGAAGTGAGATTGTGTAGAGGAAAAATCAGAAGGGCTAAGCCTCAACTAGAAATCAGATTGGCAAAGTCTGTGAAAGATATCAAAAAATCTTTCTATAAATATGTAAATAATAAAAGGAGGACTAGGGAGACCATACAGTCCCTATTGGACGCAGAAGGAACAACAGTGACAGGGGATGAGAAAAAGGCTGAGGTACTTAGTGCCTCCTTTGCCTCAATCTTTAATTGTAAAGAAAGTTGTTCCATCTGTGTACAAACCCCGGAGCTAGAGGAGCAAAATGAGGCTCCCATGATCCAAGAGGAGGTGGTCAGAGCCTTGCTAGCCCGACTAGACACCCACAAGTCTATGGGGCTGGATGGGATTCATCCAAGGGTATTGAAGGAGCTGGCGGATGTGCTGGCCAAATCCTTTTCCATCATCTTCCAACAGTCCTGGAAGACTGGGGAAATCCCACTGGACTGGAGGCTGATGTTGTGCCCATCTACAAGAAGGGTCGCAGGGAGGACCCAGGAAACTACAGGCTTGTCAGTCTGACCTCAGTGCCAGGGAAAGTCATGGAGCAGGTGATCTTGAGTGCTATCATGAAGCACATGCAAGAGAACCAGGTGATCAGGCCCAGTCAACACGGGCTCACAAAAGGCAGGTCTTGCCAAACAAACCTGATCGCCTTCTATGACAAAGTGACTCGACTGCTGGATGAGGGAAAGGCTGTGGATGTGGTCTTCCTGGACTTCAGTAAAGCCTTTGACACAGTTTCTCACAGCATTCTGCTTCGGAAACTGTCAGCCTCTGGCCTGGACAGGCGCACACTCTCCTGGGTGGAAAACTGGTTGGATGGCCGGGCCCAGAGAGTGGGTGGTAAATGGTGTGAAATCCGGCTGGAGGCCAGTGACAAGTAGCTTCCCCAGGGCTCAGTGCTGGGTCCAGCCCTGTTCAATGTCTTTATCAATGACCTGGATGAAGGCATTGAGTGCACCCTTAGCAAGTTTGCGGATGACACTAAGCTGGGTGGAAGTGTCGATCTGCTGGAGGGTAGGGAGGCTCTGCAAAGGGATCTGAACAGGCTGCACTGCTGGGCAGAGTCAAATGGCATGAGGTTTAACAAGGCCAAGTGCCGGGTCCTGCACTTGGGGCACAACAACCTTATGCAGTGCTACAGACTAGGAGAAGTCTGTCTAGAAAGCTGCCTGGAGGAGAGGGACCTGGGCGTGTTGGTTGACAGCGACTGAACATGAGCCAGCAGTGTGCCCAGGTGGCCAAGAAGGCCAATGGCATCTTGGCTTGTGTCAGAAACGACGTGACCAGCAGGTCCAGGGAGGTTATTCTCCCTCTGTACTCGGCACTGGTGAGACCGCTCCTTGAATCCTGTGTTGAGTTCTGGGCTCCTCACCACCAGAAGGATGTTGAGGCTCTGGAGTGAGTCCAGAAAAGAGCAATGAAGCTGGTGAGGGGGCTGGAGAACAGGCCTTATGAGAAACGGCTGAGACAGCCAGGGTTGTTTAGCCTGGAGAAGAGGAGGCTGAGGGGAGATCTCATTGCTCTCTATAACTACCTGAAAGGAGGTTGTAGAGAGGAGGGTGCTGGCCTCTTCTGCCAAGTGACGGGAGACAGGACAAGAGGGAATGGCCTCAAGCTTTGCCAGGGGAGGTTTAGGCTGGACATTAGGAAAAAAATTTTCACAGAAAAGGTCATTGGGCACTGGAACAGGCTGCCCAGGGAGGTGGTTGATTCACCTTCCCTGGAGGTGTTTAAGGCACGGGTGGACGAGGTGCTAAGGGGTATGGTTTAGTGTTTGATAGGAATGGTTGGACTCGATGATCCGGTAGGTCTCTTCCAACCTGGTTATTCTATGATTCTATGAACTCTTTGAAAGAAAAAATAAAAAAATCAAGGCCACTAATACTCTGCAAATATCCAGAAAATGCCTCGTCTGTTTTGGGGTGTCTTTCCTGCAGGTCACTTGCAGGTATGTATTCTGTCCTTATCTTCAGTTATCTCTTGATTATTGGCTCAGAATTTTGGAAACTGTCCTTTCTGTAACATTGCTTAGTGGGGAATGTTTTGGCAAACAGGGCACTCTACCTGTAAAGACATTCAAATGTCATACCCACTTGGCCCTTGGAAGTGTGCTGTTCGTTGCCTGTGCTAGGAGTTTGATCAACCCTTTAGTGAAGGCTGTTTTGCTGGTAAACACAAGAACTGGAGACTGGTTTATCTGTCAGAACCATCCTTCAGTTGGTGTAATCAGTAGCTACATTGCTCACCTTCAAACTAATCAAACCTCATTTGATGTATATTCCCTGTTTCTGGAGTTTAAATCCAAGGTTAGTCTAAATCTGAGGTTTGATGAGAGTCAGGTCAGGGAAGATTGTCCGCAGTGCACCCAATTACCACACGCTTTTTAGCTTGGTCAGTGCCCTTGGTATTGTAGGGATGTGCGTGATTGATCTGTTGTAGTTTCTTACTTGTAAGTGAGCTGGTCCATGCAGGCATTTGTCCATACAGGCTTTTGTTGTCAGACTTTCCCTGCTGTCATCAGATATGATTTCACTTGGTGTGCTCAGTTATAGTGAAGGATGCTAGGTATTGAGATGTGTGTAAGCAGTGGTTATGTTTGACTCTTCAAAATCCAAAGATGTTTCTTTATGTTTGCCTCTTCCTTCCCAACTCCTCCATCTTCATTAAATGTCTCTAATTCAGGAAACAGCAATTAGGCGGACTTATCTGGGAAGGCAACAAGCGAAGTGCTACATGTCTTCAGAATTCTAGGTCATGCAAGGACTGCCAGTCCCGTGGCAGCAGCCTGTGTTGTCATTATGCCTGGTCACATGGTGGGGGGACGCAAGGGCCACTTTCCTGTGGCAGCTGTCAGTACTCATCACATCCCACTCTGTGAAGAAACTGTGTGTCAGAGTGCACAGGAGTGTTGTAAAGGGTCTTCAGAATTTTGGAGCACAGCTAACCTCAGGTGCCAGTGCTGCGTGTAACTGCAACAGTCTGGGTAATAGAGAAGTCCTTATTTCTTGCTGCTCTTCCCAAAAAGGGCTTCCAGCTTCTAAAACCCCACTATTGTCTTCAGCTGCTCCTTCTATGTGTTCCCATTACAGTGAGACTCTGTGTCGCTCAACAAACTGAAATACTGTAGTCTGATAATTGGATATAGTCAGAGCAAAAATGAACAAGACGTTTTTTCATAGAAGTTCCTAATGGAGAAATTGCATAGGCAAAAAATAGCTGGGGGGTGAGGAACGTTTGATTTTTTTTTTTTTTGGCTGATATCTTTTCTTACATTCTTTCCCTAGTTCTGTCCTTAGACTATTATGACTGTTACCCATTTTATTGTAATAATACCTCTACTTCTGCCTAGATAGATAAATTGCAGCAGCATCTTTTTCCTGAAGCTTAGCTCCCCCTGCCCAGGGACCAGGTTTGCCAGAAGCATGTTTGACAGTATCCTGGAGAAGGTCTCTCCTTTCGCTTTTCCCTAGATTACTGCCTGAAAGATGATGTAAGAAAAACCTTGCACATGGTTTCTACATTAAATAAAGAGTTTTTCCCTATGAATTTTAATCTCCTATACTTACTTTTTATGATTCTGTAGTGAGTTATATTTGGTTTATATTTTGTAATTAGAGGGCAGAACAGATGGCAAACCCTCTGTTTAAAATGAAGTGTACTGAGTAACCCACAGTGCTTTGTATCTTGCTAACCAGAATTCGGAGCAAAGTGGTGCTCACTTTTTTCAACCTTTTTCCCAGAGCTTTATGTGGGAACAATGTTAACACAAACATTCACCAAATCTCATTTAATAGAAGCACCGTTTCTGCCGCTATTTAAGCCAGCAAACCAAGTCTCATTTGGAGTAGCCGGGAAGGATGTCAGGAAGTGTCAAATATCACAAGCAGAGGCATCCTGATGAGGTAGATACTATGAAGTGTCCAGTTTGGCGGTGGGAAGGGGGAAATATGTCATTAGAAGTGAATGCTTTGGCCAAATTATAAGGCCAGCTTAGGACCTTTCAAAGATTCTTAAGTTGACAGTCTTTTTACTAAAAGAATGATCTGGATCCTTAATGAATTTGAGTGTATGATACAGTTACAGTTCGAGGACTTTGGGATCCTTGTATCTTTCAATGACTGATTTTTTCATTCCTTTTGTGTTACTGTCTTCATTTGTTCCATGGAATAGGTGCAAGCAGGATTCCATTTCAGCTTTAGGTAAGCTTACACTTCTTCCTGCTTTGGCAAATTGCTAGGAAGTATCGATTAATGAAATATTTGCTTTTAATATAGTATTTGCTTTTAATCCTCCCACAGAGAAAGTGTAATAGAGCTGATCGGGTATTGGACACTGCAATACCTTGCCTTTGCTTTTTGGAAGAGGTGCCAGATGGACACTCATTTTAGAGATGTAGGCACAACCTTTTTCAGAGTAAGCAGGAACAAAGAAATGGGAGAAGGCAGTGGAAAAAAATGTGATGTAGTATTCTTTGGTGTTGACTTTCTGGTGTTCCTTTCCCTATCACCCATTTAGAAGAGAGTTTATCTGACATTGGCTGTAGTTCTAAACAGGTGTAGGCACTAGTTGGCAGGTAGAAAGGATTACCAGAGATGCTCCTGTATTCAGAGTTTGCCTATAGGATAAAATAAAATTAAGGCCAGTTCAAAACTCTCCTTTCTCTGCCTCTGGACTTCGTTTTGTACCTAGATGACATCTTGGATTAGCAACATAAGAATTGTGAAAACTTTTTTTTTTTTTTTTTGAGGAAGGGGAGGGCAGCAAGGAGAAAAGGTAGCAGCATTTCAGTCTGACATTCATGCAGCTATAAGAACTGTGTTTTGTCAGCTGCCCTGTGATCTCCACTCATTTTACATAACAACAGATTTTCAGCTTCAGAGAAGCTAGGGGAGCAGAAGAGTGTTTCAATGATTAATATTGCTGCTGGGCACCAGGATATCAGGTTGCTGCTGCAAAAGAGATTTTTAGAAAAAAAAAAAAAAGGATAATGAGCCCAGTTTTGTGCTGGATGCCCAAGGGAGAAAAAGCCAGGTTCTTAAAGGTGTTGAGGAACTAAAATATAAAGTAGATATCCTTGTATCTATTTATATCTATAGGCACATAATTATTTTCACATACGCAACTTTTTTTACTTTTGAAAGATGCTTATTATCCAGTAGTGATTACAGACTTAAGTAATACTTCAGACTTCAAAGAAATCTGTTTCTTTTTTATGGTGAGGAATCAGCAAGAAAAAATCCCTGTTATTTTAGAAGAAGGCAAAAAATCCTCTGATCTGGACAAAGAATGAGAGGAGCCAAATGTATAATATGCACAGCTGTAGTGGTCTTGAAAGCAGTGATGCTTTGCTCTGAATTAGTTGTGAGGGCTCTTGTGCACAATGTGAGAGAAATGGTGATGCTGATTTAAAATGGTGTCTTGCAGGAGTTACCACCTGTGTTTTCAGTGTTTGTGACGGTGGAGATGACCAAGAGATGGAAGTGGACTTGCATGCTCAATCCTTCTTGCAATAACAGCACATTTTCTGCAGTATGAAGTGGTTAAAGAAGTTGGAAGTGACTTTTATTGATGTTTTCTATTTTTAGCAAATAATCAGAACCAATTTATTCTCCATGATAGGGTAGTGTATAAGAAAGCAGAGGAGAGGCAGCCTAGGGGAATGTGAAGCATCTTACTAAGGATGTGTCCCCTGATATCCCAAATGTAATTTCTTAAGTGATTGTGGTGGTATTTCTGTTTCTTTAATTTCATTTTGTTAATGCTCTGCTACTGATCTGGATGCTGTTAGGATCAGAAGTATTGTAGGCTACCAGAGTGTAATTATGTCTGTAGCACATAAGAGTTTTCTGTGACACTGTTCTCTACAGACTGCCGTTCCAGGGTAGGTGATTTGATTTCCAGGACAGGAACTCTCCTATAAAGGTGACAAACTCAAATGACTCTTCAAGGTGTTTATGAAGGAGTATGATGCCTTCCAATTACTTAATTAACCACTGAACAGCTGTAGACACCCTGGTGTTTTCAGCCACTGGGAAGCTATTCATGGATGGGAGAAAGAAAATTGCTTATACTGTAGTTTTGCACAGACCTGGAAGGAGTGGGTTTGTGTCTCTATCTAGAGGAAAGATACTGTTTTCTGCTTCGTTAAGTTCATTAAACTTCATTACAGACTGTAATTACTGTGTTTCTTCTGTGAGAGTTGTCTTCTGAGCTCTAGTGCAGTCTTTGGTACCACCGACCTAATCCAGAAAGGATAAGAGATAATCCAACATCATCTTTGTCTTTGTTGCTTCCCACTAATCATGAAGGCCAAATTCAGTCTCTGGTTAAAGATTGAGCTTAAAGATGATTTCTCTGGGAATCTAGCCATTGCAAAGAGTTGATTTTACCTGCCCTTCCAGAACCCTGGGCTTTGCCTAGGTGCAGGCATCCTTCAACCCTGGCAGAACTCCTCCCCTTCCTTCTCCTCTCTGGCCTCACTTCTCATTGTGAAACTCATAGTTTCTATGATAAATAATGCTGCCCACATACTTGAGTTTTCCCCTGTCCATCTAATAAGCAATCACTTAGTGCTGATGCCTACAGAAATCAATAGGTGATGTGCAGCAGCCCTCTTCAGGTGAAGGCAGCTGTGAATACAGATGAGGAGAGAAAGTGTCTTGGTATGAAGAGGATTTACAGACCACATTGATGTGGCTAGGAAAGAAATGGCTTAGGAGAGTGTGCTCTGCAGGGTGAAAAGATGGGATTGTGGATTCCAATGTCAGTAGGTTTAAGGGCTAAACAAATAAGGCAGTATAGATTTGAATATGTAACCACCTAGTGTCTGACACTCAATATTTTATTTAATTATTATAGAGGACTTGGCTTCAGTCTTCTCGGATACGAGTGTATGTGAAGGTATGGGTTTGGGTAAGGATTCAGGGGCAAGCACTGGAATGAATTCAAGAGGCTCTCAGTGCTTTCTTTTTTTTAACACAGCTGGCATGGTGTCTGTGGATGTGAACCTTGGAGAGTACAACTCTGCTCCTGGCATTACACACAAGTTCAGGTCCTAGGTGGTTGTAATGGCCCGTTCTGACCTTTAAAATTAAATCTGTATAACTGTTTCTAATACTGGCCAGCTAGTGTAGAAGGGAAGGGGAGCTGGAAAGCAGTGTTCCATTCTGATAGAATTGTTTCTGTTGATACTTTGATGCCATTGGATTATTTCCATCTGGTTGGATATTTTTTATTGTTGTAGTGGAAAAAACTTTCAATCTCCACATAAAGATGTGTTCAAGCATTCGATTTTTAACTCACACACTTAATTCCCCTATTACTCTGAACTAACCCTGTCATGTTTGATATTGTTGGATTTTCTTTTCCCAATACTTTTTCTGCCCTCTCCTCTCTAAGCCTTTTCCTCTCTACTTATCCTAGTGTAAAACTTTATTTTTCCCTTAGATCATTATTGACTCTCTTGCAGTGAGGTGATTTGCAGCGCTTTGCAATGAATATGCTATATAAAAATTAATTGCGTTCTGTTCTACAGTCTGAGTTACGTGGGTTGTTTTTGTTTATTTACAATTTTGCATTCTTTCTTCACCTTCTAACCTATTCTATTGTACAAAAATGAAAACTAGTGTGAGTGCATTTTTATCCACTCCAGGTAAGATCTTGTGGATTCTAGCAAACTATTTCTTTGCACAGTGGATTGATTTTGTTCTTGTCTCCTAGTTTTTTTTCTTGACTTAGGTATCAATCTAATCTTCTCTAGCTTTTCTGGTACTCTGTTCAGTTTTTTTTTAGTTTTCTGATTAGATCTGACTGGGGCATTGTTCTACAGTGACACACTGTGATTTCTTACTCCTTTTTTAATTTTTATTTTTCCCTTCTTGAGATACAACATAATTTCCTGTGAGGTCTTCACAAGTGGTTGCCATGCTGTTGGCCAATAATTCAGTAGGAAGTAAGAATGCCTTGGGGCTTCTTTAATGCATATTTTAACCAACACGAAGTCGCATGACATATGAAGAATTTCACTAAAAATTCATTGGCTATATCATAGATTTTTATTTATTCTTGTTGGTTAGAGAGATTGGCATGTAAATATTTTCAAGTCCCTTGAAAGCACTTTTCCTCTGTGATATTGTCAAAGGATGTACTTTGTATTACCTTGCAGTAAGTGGAAGCCGTTGGGACTGCTCTGTCAGATTACACAGGCTCTTTAAAGACTGTAGTGCATAGTTTAAATGCATAGGCTTTTATCCTTTACCTGCCTGTGCAATTTCAGGCAATGGGGAAGATCACAATGACTGTGTTTTACTTTATGTCCAACACCATTCATTGCAGAGCTTCTCTGAGCAGCAATTCAATAGCATAAGACACCTAGAGCAGAAGTGTTTCCTATTCCTTTGGCCATGCCTGACTTTCAGGTGGCAAACCGGCAGATCGTTTTAAAATACCCTCCAATCTGTTTCCTTTTTTACACATTTTTTTCTTTTTTGCATTGTACTTTAATCGGTGGCTTTTATTCTTGGTTTGTCCTCAAGTGCTACTGTAATGATCCTGTTTATTAGGAATAAAAAGATCTCAAAGCTAAGCCTTATCAAAAGCCAGTTAAAACAACTGGAAAGAAGCTGTCTTAATTAGCTATACAGCAGGCCATTCTCCAAGGCTACCTATCTACTAAATAACAAGTGGTAGGGGAAAGCCCTTGCAGATTTTGTTCTCTTCTCTCTTCTTTGCAAGTGTATACCTGTCCCCAATTGTCTGTATTGTCATTGCCTCTTCTTTCCCAGGGGAGGTTTAGGCTGGACCTTAGGAAAAAATTTCTCACAGAAAGGATCACTGGGCACTGGCAGAGGCTGCCCAGGGAGGTGGTTGAGTCACCTTCCCTAGAGGTGTTTAAGGCACGGGTGGACGAGGTGCTGAGGGGCATGGGTTAGTGTTTGATAGGAATGGTTGGACTCGATGATCTGGTGGGTCTCTTCCAACCTGGTGATTCTATGATTACAAACTTGCAGGAGGTGTTTTGCTTTTCTTGCCACCTCTGCTGAAACCCTGCAAATAAAGGCTATGTAAACCACTTCATTCTTTTTCCTTTATTTGTCTGTTCCCAAGCGTGCAGTGAATACTTCAAAGACAATTGTTTTACTTTATTTAATTGATTGCTCATATTTTCTAGAACTGTTGGAACAGGTACTTTAAAGTTTCGATCCTGCAAATCAATAAAACTAGTTGTGTGTTTGCACACTTCCATAGAAGTGTCTGGTGAGAGAGCATCTTCTCTGCCAGCAGGAAGGCAGGTTTCTGTTTCTTACATTGAATTCTCAAGGAAGATATTTTGGAACCTAATGTTACACCAATGATTTCAAGGATCTTTTTCAAATGCTTCAGTGGATGCACAATTACACATAGCTTTGAGATTGTGTACACCTTTTAGTGCTTCCCATTATGACAGTACAATTCTCCTAAATAATGAAAAAAGGCATGAGTGGGCATTTGGGGATCTTTACCAACTACTGAAGACCATATGATCTCGTTTTAAATGAAGTAGATTACATTTTAATACCAGGCACTTTTTGGAGTGGCATTATTACAGGAGTAGGCTCATTTGGTGGAGGTATACATTTTGATGATTCCAGTGGGATGACATTTTTGTCCTCTCGGACAATTTTGCTTACAAAATTGTATTCCTAATGGCTTTGTCATCAGAATTCAGCTAAGGAGTTGTCAGAAATTTGTAAGGCAGAAAGAAGATCCAGTTGCTCTGAGAGTGTTTTATTACTTGGATGAGGGGACTGAGTTTGCTGATGATACAAAACTGGAAGAAGTAGCTGATACACCAGAAGGCTGTACTGCCATTCAGCGAGACCTGGACAGGCTGGAAAGCTGGGGGGAGAGGAACCCAATGAAGTTCAACAAGGGCAAGTGTAGGGTTCTGCTCTTCAGAAGGAATAACCCCTTGCACCAGTATAGATTAGGGGTTGACTGGCTGGAAAGCATCTCTGTGGAGAAGGACCAGGGAGTCCTAGTAGGTAGCAAGTTAACCATAGACCAGCAATGGGCCTTTGTAGCCAAGAAGGACAATGATATACTGGGTTGCATTAAGAGTGTAGCAGAGGGCCATGAAAATGATTAGGGGACTGGAGCATCTCTCTTATGAGGAAGGGCTGAGAGACCTGGGTCTGTTCAGCCTGGAGAAGACTGAGAGGGGATTCTATCAATGCTTATAAATGTCTAAAGGACGGGTGTCAAGAGGATGGGGCCAGACTCTCCTCAATGGTGCCCAGTGACAGGACAAAGGGTGATGGGCACAAAGTGGAGCAGAGAGAAGTTCCACCTGATCATGAGGAAAAACTTCTTTACTGATGGGGCACTGAAATAGGCTGTAAAAAGAGCTTGTGGAGTCTTCGTCTCTGAAGATACTCAAAATCCACCCAGGCACATTCCTGTGCAATCTGCTGTAGGTGAACCTGCTTTAGCAGGGGCGTTGGTCTTGATGATCTCCAGAGATACCTTCCAACTCCAACCATTCTGTGATATTTAGCTGTGCATTAATGCATGTTATGAACAAAGACTTGTTTGCATTCGTGAAGCAGTGATGTTTCAAAGATGTGAATGGAGCAGCTGCATGGAGTTGCACTTAAGAGTCAAGTCCTGTTATTTTTAATCAGCCTCAAGCATTAAATCACCTGTCAGTGTAAAGCAGATTTTTTGATCCTCCCAAAGCATGTTGCGTGGCTTTTTTATGTGTGAGAGTGGAAAAACAGAGCTCCAGGTGAACATCCTCCAGAGGCTGGCAAGTTTCTGTTGTTGATAGCAAATTGCCTGTTCTCATAAATGTTTTGCCTTTATCAGAGTTAAAACACATTTCCAGTATTTCACATGCTGACCTTGTAGTATGTATATTTGCAATTTCTGCGTTGTCTGGATTGTCATCGCTGACTGGATCCTTAGGAAAAAGAATTTGAGAAAAAGCATTTCGTTGACATCAATAAGCAGGAGTGTACAGTCTTACAGTGCTGCCTCTTGCAGCGTCTTTGGCTGCATAAAATAGCTACCATGTGATAATATCACCTAAGAAGAGTTTTCTACTTGCAATTCTCACCATTTCCAACACTTGAAATTGTTCAGACCGGACAAAACACTGTTGTAGATGATTTGGAAACCAGCTGAATGGAACCAGAACTCTCTAGAAATGCATTCAATATGTCGCCCAAAATCTACTTCACTTTAGTGACTGCAGGGGGTTACAGCATCCCTAACAGAAATGGGGAAAAAAGCCTTGTAAGTTTTTGGACTAGCAGGTTTAAAAGCATTGACCTGTAGGAGCTTATGGTGACATACAACCATGGAAGGCACTGAGCAAGAAGCAGGTTGTACCAGAGCACTGTGGACCATTGTCTAGTATTTCAGCTGAAGGAGGCAGGATGACAAAGACCTTTTTCACATGAAAAGAACAAGCTTTAGCTAACTACTTTGAGACAAGAAATTATGTTGCTTTCACAGACTTATTGGTGGAATCTAATTAAACTACAACAGAAGAGGAACTGAACAGTTCCCCTTAAGTGGATTTGTTTGCTGGCAATTTGATATGAAATCAGGGGACTAGGAGCAAATGATGAGTTTAGGAACTACAAAATATATAGTACAGACTTCTGGCATCACTGACAATTCCTCTACCTTTATTTTCCCTGTCACTCTCTAATTAATGAACTAAGCTAGTATTAAAGCAAGCTTAACAAGCTTTTGCTTTTTAAATTGCAGGTGTCCTAATATGTCCCTCTTGTTATTATTAAATTTTAAAAACCCATTTTTTATGCTACCTTTTTGTTCCTGTTGAGTATGCCTTTAGTCCTTCCAGCAAAGATGCAGTCACACAGAATCACAGAATGACCTGACTTAGAAGGGGCCAAGATCATCAAGTCCAACTCCTGTCCCTGCGTAGGACAACTCCAACATTTACACCATGTGTCTGAGTGCATTGTCCAAAAGCTTCTTGAATATTGTTAGGCCTGGCTCCATGACTACTTCCCTTGGAAGCTGTTCAGTGCTTCACCACCCTCTGACTGAAGAACCTTTTCCTACAACCTAAACCACCCCCGTACATCTTCCTGCCATTCCCTCTGATCCTATCACTGGTCACCAGAGAGAAGAGATCAGCACCTGCTGCTCCTCCTGCCCTTGTGAGGAAGCAGTAAACTGCTAGAAGGTCATCATCGGTATTGAATACAGAGGTGAAAGAAGCATCAAATGCCTCTGTTTTGTCTATATCTCTGTTTATGAGGTGTCCATGCTTATATCAAGTAACAGGCGAGTTGTTATTTCTGGCTTGCCTTTTGTTATTGACATATTTTAAAAAACCTTTTTGATTGTTCTTCACAATGACGGCTAGCTTCAACTCTAATTGAGATATGGCTGCATAAATTTCTGCACAGCAGTTGTGAACAGCATCCCCATAGCCCTCCCATGTCACTCGCACTTCTTTCCTCTGGCCATACACCATCCTTTTATGGCTCAGTTCAAGTAGAAGATCCCTGCTCAGCCAGGCTGGCCTTCTGTCTTGCCTGCTTGACTTCTGGCATCCCAGAATTGCCTGGTCCTGGGCTCTTAGGAGGAGACTCTCTCTGTTACCAGCTTCCAAAACATAAGAATACCGTACATTCCTAGGGAACGAGAGGTCAGAAGAAATGCAATCAAAGCCAGAAATCTACTTTAGAGGCAAGATGGTCTGTGATACTCACTGATGCATTGAAGTTGCTGAAATTCCTGAAAGGAGGTAAAAATTTCATGTCTATTGGCAATCTTTGTAATTGAGCTGCTGAAAATAGTGGTGAGAGTAAGCCTGAAGTTTATCTTCCTTGAAAGCTATCTCATGCCACTTGGCTGTAAGAAGGCTGGGGTCGTGTTCAACTGGCATTTCCATCCAACTGAAAAAGAGTTTTATTGATGAATATTAATATCATTGAGGTCCAAAGACATTTTTGTGTGTGGAGAACTTGCCCCACCTTTGATCAAACTATGTGAAGTTCGAGACAGAATGATGTCAGCTCAGAAGGGAACTATTTTGAGATGACCATGGATGATTTTCTTAATATGATAAACGAAGAGAGTTACAGGCACAGTCTTGTTTAATTTTGGTCAGACCTTGTACTGTAGGTAGCACGAGTTCAAAAATGAGAAAATTTGGAATAAAACCTATTGCCGGCTATGAAACATAAAGACTCTTCAGACTCAGAAAGCGTCCAAGAGCTGGAGCTGGAGCTGGAGGCAGGGCTCTGAGCGACTGTTCCTGTATGCTGCCTCTCTCCTTACACTTTTTCTTTCTTCTGGCATAGGGTGTGGTTGGAGATTCACCTCTGTTCTGGATGGAAGTCTGTTCTGACTTGATGCAACCATTTTTGAGTAAAATATTGGGCTTTTACCTCTTGAGGAAGAGGCTGTGTAAAAACATCTCCATTCAGGCACAAAAAATATAGATTTCAAAAACCTCTTTGCACTTCAGGCCATAAAATGCCAGATTTCAGAGCATTAATTGTAAAGAATATAACCTTGCTCTATGCCTGGCTGCAGGAATATGGGTTAGCTTGTAGATTAAGGCATTATTTGCTGCAGGCATGAGGATTAGAATTTAGCCAGTATTTGAGCAAAAGAGTATAATTTATGCCAAGTAACACGATTAGGTGAGTGATGCCATCTTGTTTTTTGATATGAGTGTAAGTGTAAATCCATCTAAATATGATTCTCCATGATAGAGCTTTATTATTTCAGAGAGGAGTCATTACAGGTGATCAAGTAAATAGAATGTATTTAGGAAGAAAAAAGCCCATGAGCTTGAATAATTATTTAGTTGATGGCTTAGTGCACGTAGGCAGAGGAGTGGTTATCCTGTCAGGCTTCCTATGTAACTGTCAGAGTGTTTTCTGTTCCACAGTATACATATTTATACAGTCAGATTGAAGACTTAAATGTGAAGCTATTGCTGGCTGTGATGTGTGTGCGCTCTCTGATGACAGGAGTATCTTTTGAAATAGAAAAGCAATTCCTTTAAAATAGGCAAAGCACAAACTTGTTTTGTTCTCACACCTTTAGGCAAACACCAAACAGGAGAGGTGGAAAGCGGATAGGGACGGTTACTCTATCTCTTGTTGGGAGAGTTCGAAGCTCTGTTCAGCCTGGCTTGCCCTCGTGCTAATGGAGCTTTCCTGCATAGCATCAGCAGCCAATATGAAGCCAAGAAGGGGAGTCTGTCTAGTAATTGAGGCCAGGCAAGTGACCGACTGCAATTAAAAGTTGCTGTTAACTCCACAGACAGCAGGGCAGATGGCATCGAAGTTTATGAGATCAAGTATTAGGCTCTGGTGGAGAGAAGCATGTTAAACATGTCAGTCAATCACAACTTGGAAAGTCCCCATTTGTTTACTTGAATAATCAGAGCATATTCTTCCAGTGCTGACAAGTTGAAGATTTGTCGTCTTTTCCTCCAATGAGTATAAAATGCATAGTGGAGGCAAATGAAAAGGACATATTTTTACAGAGAAAGTGAAAGTACATTGATATTCCCTTTGATATTTATGGCTGTGGGGTGAATTCCCTTATGTCGCCCTGCTCTGCTGTTGATCCGGCAAAGCCTGACCCTAGAAACCCAAGTTCCTGCAATTAGTTCTGTAGTTCCTTGGAAGTAAGGTTGACCTGCACTGGGTTAGAGTCCCTAAAGATCTGCTCCACAGTTTCTTCAGCTATGCAAAATCTGCCACTTGTAGCTGCATGCTGGACGAGCACTTTTTGAATAAGAGAAGGCTGTTATTTTCTCTATTTCTGGTTGTATTATTGTACAGCTGGCTAATGAGTGTCAGCTCATGCAGTTATTATAAGAGACCTGCACAGCTGGAACCTCCGTCAGCTGCTAAGCTACTGCTTTTGACAAAAATGAGTGTTTTCTACAGTTCATCAAAATCTTAGAGACATCAAGGGTTCTCTAAGGAAGCCCCAAGGTCTTCAAGGTGTGAGTAGTTTTCTCTGGCAGAAGACTGCATCTTGGCTTAAGGTAGCTGACTGCCTCCCTACCAGCTCCTTACAAGCCAGAGAAGAGCAAGTGTTACAGGTGAGATTCACCACAGAAACTTCACAGGACAAAGTCATTTGAGAATTTCCTTCTAGTGCTAAAATCATGTCTGAAGTGTACTAGAGGTTTTCTTTCTCACCTTCTGCCTCGTGAATGTCTATTTTATCTATTCTTTTTCAGTACACAGCTTGGGCTTGTTTTGTTCATATAATGAGTAAATTGAAGATATGTCACCTCTTACATGAATGTTGGGGTGCCGTGAGAACTGGCTGTGTTCCTTAAGAGATGAGAGTCTGGCACCTGAGTACAGTAGCATGGCAGGAAGGGCAGGGTCTGGCTGGCCAGGGTGCATCTCCACTTCGCCCCAGCAGAGCAAGCAGGGCCAGGCTGAGGATGGCAGTCAGGGTCAGCTGAGAGTCTGGATTATGAAACACATCTGTGGTAATGAAGCTGGTCCAAAGTCAAGCTGAGAACGCAAGTCAGGGTCAGGACCACATGTAGTGACACCAGGCAAGTCTACAGTGGTGAGTGAGGCAGGTCTGAGGTCAAACTGGGAAGTCAGTACGCAGAGCAGTGTCCTGATGAAGAAGGTCCATTACCAGACACAGACAGGGCCTGGAGCTGGAGATAGGCACATCTCTATGATAGCTGAGGCAGTGACTGAAGGCTCAGAGCTGAGCTTACCGTGAGCCCCTGGGGCAGAAGGGGTGGAGGAAGGCCCTAGGGGAGTCAAGATCACTTAGATCTTGGCCTTGAACTTCGATTGCAGTAATTTGTGTTAGAAAAGCTGTATTTCTTGCTCTCTTTGCATCTCTGTCTAGGAAGAAGAAAAGTTAAAAGCAAATTATGGGACTTCTGCAATTGGTACAAACTCCCCAGTGGTGTAGATGAGAGGCAAATACTACTCAGTTTGGGGAAGGGATCCCTTACATAGCTTATGATCTGGCCACATCAGGGAACTGGAAGAGCTCTGCTGGCTGAAATGGACCTTGCATTGTCAACTGGAAGTTGATATAAGTAAGATGCTGCTTCTTTCATAGGGAAAAAAACAGTTACAAAACCTTTTTGATTTCTTTCTATAGTTGGGATAATGGGACTGACAGAGCTCTTGTCCAGTCAGTTGGTGTTTGAGCCTAGCTTTGGCGTGCCTTCACGGACTGCTGCAGATATTTTCATTCATCCTTCCCTCAAATGAGTAGTTCAGGCTCTGCACTAGCAGCAGAAGCAGCATTTCTGTGGTTCGCTCCAGGGGAATTTGGTAGGCTGAATGGAAGTGTACGTGTGTGCTGCCTGCTTGGGGACCTCCAGTAGTTGCATTTTACTTCAAATGCTGATGACTATTTTGACTGACTTTGAAGAGCTAGTGGCTTTAGCTTGAATTTTTTTAGAGCCATTCAGTATCGTCATCCCGTTCAATCTCTAAGAAAGGGAAAACGTGCACTCCAGATAAGTGGTGTGTGACAGAGATAAATCAGCTTTAGATTGCCTGATTTCCTTTCACAAAGTAGCTGCTTTTGCATAATTTTTTCAAAGAATCTTGGAGGGGAGTGAGAAAGCAGGCACTATACCACACTGTTTCTGTAGCACAGAGACATATTGCTGATGTGCATTTTGTTTTGCATTGCTCAGGAGCTGTCTGCACAGGTTTTACAAGCCTCAGATGAAAGTAAACTGCAGTCAAACAGATGACTTTAAAAGAGTCGGTCAGCAGCAACTTCCTTTGTGCTACCTGCAAGCCCATGGCTGGACTACATTCACCACTCTTCGTTCTTAAACAAGTTACTTTTTCTGGTATCCCCCAACAAATCTCATTTGCCTTCAGTGGTTTGTTTGGATGTGATTCAAGGGGCAGTGGGCAAATAGAGGAGCTTAGGGAAGAGTGTTAGCCTGTGAGCTTCTGGTCTTCGATGCTTTTTGCAATCTGTCCTTGGGGTTACCAAGGCAAACCCCTGCCCCGCCGCCCCCTTTCTTTTTTAATGTAGAGACTTGTCAGGTAGAAATGTGAGCTGAACCAATAGTTCATCTCACATAGCATGTACTGTACAGCAGTTGGTGTGCTGACTCTCTGAGCCTGGTGGCGGAAGCCGAAAACCCTCCATCTGAATTAAAGGAGGAGGGAGGGAAACCAAAGACAAGTGTCTGCTGACATCTAATGTGGAGATGGAGAAGGATGAAATGGAGTAGGATCCATAGTGGATCTGAAAGATGTTTTCTTGTGTTTTACAAATACTTTTTTTAACAAAAATTAAGTGTGCAGTGAAGTCCACATTGCATTAGCTCTAACCTGATAATGAGTAATGTTTGGCAGTGCAGTCATGGTACAGGTACAGTCAGAGGTCAGGTTGCCATAGGGATTTCTATTCCAAGTCTAATTTAGCTATTCATAGGGAATAAAGAGCTAGACCGCCTTCCTTTTCTATAGTTGCAGTTTAAAATAAAATGTCTCTTAAAGAGGGATATTCTTGAGTAAGAACTGTACTTGCACCATCCCTATTCCTTCAGGGTCTTGAGATCATTCTGGTTTAACTGCATAATTCTGCCACAGTCCCCTGCTTTTATCGTTGGTTAATGCGTTTACTGGCTAACCAAATACTTAATGCTTAAATTGCCTGATTCAGGATAGCAAAGAAGCTCTGCATCTTTGCAAAGCATCATGGGAAAGCTTCTCTCTGTGAACCAAGGTGGAATCAGCACTTTTTTTGTTTTGTTGATTACGTCAGAAGAAAATCTGAAGGAGGGCACCTTTTACTTTACCTACTCAGGAAGGCAGTAAAAGTTCTTGGGATATGACCGGGTATCCTAAAATGCAGAGAGTCAGACAGTAATGTTTTCAAAGTTTCTAAAATATAAGGTTATGTTGAAATTATTTGCACAGAACATGATTTGAGTGGTTTCAGGAGGAGGTGTTACTCAGTTTTGCAAAGCCCAAGATACCTTGTACTTGTGAAAAGCTATACTGATACAGAATATAATAGGCAGGTCTTTGCTCTTTTGGAGTGACAGCTAGGGCTTATCAGCAGAAATACATTATCTTTTGGGAGAGGTTCTTTAATACTTCAGAGGCATCCCAAACCACACTTTAGATACCAGCTAGTGTGTGTAGCTTTTCTTGCTTTATAACATGTGCTGTTTGAATTGGATGCAGAATCTTTGGCTAGATGTACAGCAATGTTTTTCTGCTCACAGCAGCAATATTGCTGTTTCTTGGGAAAATAACTCTCCCTTCAAACATTTGCTCCTGAGAAGGATGCTTGGGGCACTTTTTAACACCTCATATTTGGGAATGGCAGTTATACTGCTGGAGCTCTGTTATTTTCTTTGTAGTGTGGATCCATTTTTTAAAAGGAAAAGAAAAAGGAAAAACTATAGCTGTTACCAATTCTACTTGCAAAGCCTGAGGGATCAAAACTCTGTGCTTCTGTTGATGGTGTGCCAGAGGGGAGAGCTTGAGCCCAGAGGCATCTTGAGAAGCCTGAAGGTGGTCTCCAAGGCAGACCCCTTAACAAGAAATGCAAAATTCTGCTTTTGCAGTAGAGTAGCCCTGTGTATCTGTACGGATTGGGAGCCAAGTGGCTGAGTAGCAATCCTCCTATGAAGGCCTTGCAAGTTATGAGGGACGCAAAGCGATCGTTGACCAACAGCGCACTCTGTATGTGGATAAAGTGAACTACGTGCCGGGCTGCGTACGGAGGACTGTCGCCAGCAGATGGAAGGAAATTATCATCCCTCTCTTAGACTGGCAAGGATTTATGTGGTATGTTTGGTCTAACTTTGGGTTGCCCACTTCACGAAGGATGCCAGGAAAGCAAAGCAGGTTACACAAAACCTGCTGGGATGGCTGAGAGAGCATGAAATATGGGCAGAGTTTGAGAGAAATAGCTTTGTGCCCTCTGGTGAGGGAAAGCAAAGGGGCCATCTAACAACAACCTCCAACTACGTGGAGGCAGCAACAAAAATGACACAGCCAAACCATTCCCAGTAATTGCAAGTGGTATGTCAAAGGTGCTGTGGCCAAATGTTGCAGCTTGGAAGCTTCAAACTACTTAGAGCATTTTCATTTGTTTGGCAATGCAACTCTGTAATAAGGTACTTGGAGATATGTCCCCATCCATGGACATTTTCAAGACTAAGATAGACCAAACCGTGGCTGAGCTGATCTAGTGTTGGCCGTAGTCCTTCTTGGAGAACAGCGTTGGGCCAAAGTCCCATGGAGTGCCCACCAACACTTCTGCAGGTCTGTGTACGCCTTGGCTTCTGACCAGCCCCATTATCTAGAGAACTGTGGTGACATGGGGAGCAGCACTGCTGGACTAATGCTCGACTTGGTCTCAGAGTACTGAGCTGTTAAAGGTGGGTCATTGATTCAGTTGTTAATAAAGTGAAGGTGTGTGTGTTTCTGTCTTGGCATTTCCCACCATTTTATTTGACACAAGCCACAGTTGTTGCTATCTCTGGATTAAACACTGAAAACCGCTAAGCTAAAAATAGACGATATCAAACCAGACTCCCTTGGTTCATCTGACAGTGTGCCCTTGCTTCCACCTGTTGCATCAGCTGTCTTTTTTCTTTTAAGTAAATCTGTTTTTTAAATAATGTTTAAATTCCAACCTTCCCCCCCTCCTCACCCCCAATTTAATTTCTGTACTTCTATACCAAAGGGCTGAGTTGCTTCTGGGCTTTAAAAAGTACAGAGTTATTAGCTGATATGTAGCAATTTCTGCTGGCCATGATAAACTGGTTTCTGTAATTCTGTCTCTAAAGTTTTCTGGATCTTTTAGTACTTCTTGAAACTTCCAAGAGACTCTATATTTCAAGCTTAGGGTTAACAGAACCCCTTGCCTTACTTCAGCATGGTTGTGCCTCAAGTATTTAATAGTGCTTGTGACCGGCAATTTAAGCTCAAGCAAAATGTGTCGTCAGTTAGTTAGGCTATTAATGTACTGTAAGATAAAATGTATCTTTAACAAAAATAGATAGGACCATGTTCTCAGCTTGAATAAACTTCCATAGCTTGGTTGATTACGGTGAGGTCATGATGGTAAAAATTGTGTCTTCCTTTTAGGTCTTTTTAACTCTGTATTGTGTGTTTGATGGCATTGGGGGGAAAAGACAAATAAATGTATCTGTGTTATAGTGGACAACTTGCTACAGTGTTATTCCTTGGATTAAAAATAATTGAGAGAAATGTAGGTAAGTGCTGATAAGCAGAAGCTTGCTATAATTTATATCTGTTGTCCTCCGTGAAGCTTTTCTATTTTCTTAATAATTTTTTTTTTTCATTAGACCAGACTGGGTTTGTTGCATAAATTATATCCCAAACCAAAAGTGAGGACTTCTTTACCTGCCTTTCAAATAAGATCTATCAAATTTGGTTTGGAATCCTTTAATACCATTAGGGGTTCAAGTACTGTATGTTAATTACAGAAGAGGAATGGGAGGGTAAGAAAAAGCATAGTGGTAGTTGTAAGCAGCATGATTTAAGAATGTGGCAGAATATAGTGGAGGAAATCAAGCATGATGACATGAGAGTAAAATGAAAAAAGAGGGAAAAGAATTATTTAGCAGTAAATAAATGAGATTTAGAAATTTCAAGTTATTAGGGGAAAAAAAAAATCTCCTTTTCATCTATGATAATCTAGATGGTGCCTCTACAGTCATATGGAGCCGGATGACTAGGAGATAAAGTGTTTTAACACTTATCTTACTTAACAATTCTGTAGTGGTTGAGAAGTCACTTAGGGTGAGTTAAATAGCTTGTGCAAAGTCAGTTCAACAGTGAAGTTCAAAATGAAAGCAGTAGTCAAGTCTCAGAGAAGAATAAACAAATCAAAGATATATAACTCATTAACTACATATAAGAAGTATTTCTCAATTGCATCTTTGTTTCTGACTTTGACTTGAGGGTACTGGATCTTTCCTTTCTGTGAAGAGGTAACAATAATTGTACATCATTTTCCTTTCGGAAATGTTGTGACCTACCTTCTATAGATCTGGTAACTTAAAATAACTCCCAGCTCATTAGATGCATTTTAGTGCTGTCCCAGTCTGAGAATGCTTCTCCATCTCTACAAACTCCAAAGATGTGCTTGCTGCTGTGTTAAAAATGTCACATTAGCACTTGCATTTATACTGAATTCTAATGAATTTTCATGCACTTAAAAATGTCTAAGAGGTGTCACTCTACTAAGAGTATAAATACTTCTTAATAACACCAGGAAGGGTGTTACAGCTTTGCTTTGCATAAGCTCTTACTCTACATTCTTTAGAAGTTGTTTTGCATGCTTGTAAGGTTCAGAATCCTACATTTTTTTGCTTTAGCAGACAAAAAATATATCTAAGAAGTTTGAAGTTTAAAGTTGTAATTCAGACACTATGTATAAATTCTTTGATTCAGCATTTTGGGCTTCATGCTGTCTTATGCCTATGAGGTTTTAGGATTTTTGTGTTATTATTTTTTATTTGTGCACCCAGGTTTTGAAAATGATTTTTTAATGCAGATTTCATAGTCATTTCATAGTCATTTCATAGTCATTTCATACCAGCAGATTTCATAGTCATTCAGGGAACCAGATCTGGGTCAAACTGAATTCTCTGTGAGGCAATTGTATGACTCTTGTAGGATCTGATTTATGGAATGGAGGCAACCTCAGGGCTGCCATCAGTACAAGTGACAGCTGCATTCCCCTGCTGAAGTAGCTGCATTGCCACTCTGAAGCTGATTGCTTGAGGAAGAAGTGCTCCCTGTAGACTGTAGAAGAGCAACGTAAGATAATCAGTGGCAGAATCAGACTCAAACAGTTTCAGAAGTATCTCTGATGATTAGGCCAGCTGAAAGCAGGTCTCAGTAGATCAGATTGTTCATGTGCTTGTCCAGTTGAGTTTTGAGTATCTTCAAGGATGGAGACTCCTCAGTCTTTCCGTGGACCTCCTCCAGTGGTTGAAAACTCTCAGACACATTTATTGCTCTTTCTGTTCAGTAAATACATGACTACAAAAAGAATGATGCAACAGAAAAGCTTAGTTGAAGATATCTGAAAATCTAATGAGAACAGAATGACTGTTCTTGCTCTCACCGTTTTCTGTTAAGTAGTAACAAGGTGGCTTACTAGGCAGTGGGAAATGTCACAATATTCACAGTATCTTTACTAATTTGTTATTGCAAAATGGTCTTTTTCTTCTGTCACCATTTAATTGGATGGAAGAGTCGAGAAAAGGGCTTGGATGTCAATGTATTCTTTTCCCATCCATTCTACAGAATCATGTATGTGGTTAAAAGAGAAGAAAACTCTTGCACCTTATACCAATGACAGCAAAAGCAGAATATTCTTCTCTTCATACTGTGAGAACCTTCCCCATGATTATGGGCAAATTGCTTAAGTTCTTTGTCCTGCATGTCACACAGTTTGGAGTTCCTTTGAAGTAATTGTTGATGGCTTCGTATTTACTGAATTAAAAAATGAACAGTGGATCATCTAATCTGATCTCCTGTATATCCCACCTTGAAGAATTTCACTGAGGTAGTCTGACCTTGAGCTTGTGTTTCTGTAATTTAGCTGTGAAGTGCCTTAGGAAACGTGATGGGAGGTCTCCTAGGAGACTTGTATTTTAAGTTCCTCAGAGGCCCACAGAAAGGACTGATACCTGATCTAATGTTCTCAGCCACTGTAATTTCTTATTGTTCTTGTTTAGTCATTTCAGCAACTTGCTTTCCCTGTCCTTTGAAGAATGTTCAGCAAACCCTGAAGTCTTTGGCTTTCACTTTTCACATGACTTAAAATAGATCTGCTTTTAAACCTGTTCAATTACATTACCTGTTAAACCTGCATAACAGTATTTTTAGCTTATGGAGTTATTGGTTCTTTGTTTCATGTACAAAGACTTTATTAGCATGCAACTTTTTGTCTGAACTGACAATAAGACTGCATTATCATGGATATGCTGCCCAGTCAGTGTTCCCAGTAAGATGGAGACTAGAAACTGGGAACCAGAGCTCAGAGATGGAAAAAGTGATGATGAACCTTATCAACACTAGAAAGAACCTTGAGGGCCAGTTTTCTTGCTGGTTGATGTGAAGGGGAGAAATGAGCCATGTGAAGAAAAGAAAACTTAAAAATCTTTAATTAAAACCCATAACAAAACCAAGCAAAAATCCTTGAGCTATTATCAATGATTTCTATATGTGTTTTCTCATATGCTTTCTCCTTATTTTGTTTCTAGGGTTTCCCTATTGCCCTTATCGTTCTTCAAGACTTTTTTCTTCTGGGATTTGCATTTAGAATTAAATTTTGCTTCATTCCCCCCTGTGCATGCAGGAAAGAAAACATTTTTATTGCTCTAGCTGGTGATATCTGCTCATAAGTAGGATGCAAAAGGCCTTGCATATTTGATTTGCTATTCTTTGTTTCCCCTGATGCCTTTTCTCTGTGAATGTCAGACTTTCAGATGCAGAGCAGGCTTGTGAATGAGAGGCTGCTTGAGGGATTTGTGAATGTGGAGTAGGATTGAATTCTGCATGCCGAAAACTGACTGTCTTGCAACCCTGCACACTGAAAGCCCAGGTGACTTCCAGTTCTGGAGTCCTTCCCTTTTCTGCTGCCAAGGGTAGTGCTGGAGGAGGTGACATAGCTGATAAAATCAGCTGTGCTGGCCCTCTCATGTAGCATTTTGACATTTCTGGAAAATAGCTGTGAAAAAGGTGCATTGCTGTACTTTTTGGAGCACATTGCTTGTGGCATCAGGATTTTTGCTGCTGAATACAAAGAGACATTCTTTTCTTTTTACCTTTGTTATCCTTACAAGACCAGCGTTGCAAAATGACTGTGTTGTCCTCATAAAATTTTCTCATGGTACTTAAAATATCTTCTGTTTTTTCCTAAAACCCCAACTTTTATATTCATGTTAAAACTTCAGAATATCCCTTTTCATTTTTCTGCATGTACATTTGTGACTTCATTTTAGAAGAAAAGGTGTCAGTTAAATGTCAGACTTCCCAGAATCGCTCAAATATTCTGGAAGATTCAGACTTCCAACTTTTAATAAAAAAAATGCATCCTGCATTTTAATTTAGCTTCACAGTTTTAGAAGTTTGATTCCTGTATCCATAAAATTGGCAGTATTAAACTGAGCTGGAATTTATTCCTTCTGTATCTACAACACACTATTTTAAGAAATATAGTGAGCTCAGTCAACTATAAATCAGAAGAAACTGTCAGATGTGGTGGGATTGCCCAAAGATCATTTTGGGCATAATGGGAAGTTCTCAGGGCTTCGTTCTTATTACTTTGTGTCAACTGTCCCTGTCCGTGGCAGGGAGGTTGGAACTAAATGATCTTTAAGGTCACTTCCAACCCTAACTATTCCATGATTCTAACTACATAACTGATAAAGTGAAGCATGTTTGAGTCTGAAGTCAAGTGATAAGGTGCTTTGCTGGGTGTGTACTTTGCATCCAATTTTATCTTTCCCTAGCCACCATGGATGAAATAATATAATAATTCTTGGACTGCTTTTCTTCCACCATATGATCCCTAGCTTAGACTAAACCCTTTCAGACATGTGTTTGATCTCCACTATAATTGTTAGGATCCCTGAAAGTCATTACAAGAAATTAATCTCTTGGATTAACCACAAGCCTTGTTGCTTTTGTTGTGCCTTGACTAACAAGTTTTGACAAGTAAATTATCAGGTCAATAGCCCTTGTCAGATGAGTCTGATTGAGAAAACTGGGAAGTAGCTTCTGAGCAGCAGTGGTTTATTGTCGTAAGAAACATAGCAGATCTTCAGGGATGTTGAACACAATTACCCGTATCCTCCTTGGATAATGCCAAGCTGTTTCTAGCTAATTACCCCAAGTTTAGACTAATCTGGATATGAATTTCATCTAATTCTAATGAACTTTTATTCTTTGGCTTTGCTAATCTCAACTGCAGTGGATTTCAATTTTGAGTTAATGTTGTTTTGTTTTAATTACATTGCAGAAGACTAATTAGAAGATTCTGGTCTAGATGCTTAATAACTTTATATTGCATACTGTTAGTGCATTCATTTAATATTACAGGATGAAAGAAAGTTACTACTAAGAACGGAAGTTTGGGGGCTTATTCTTCCAAGAGAAACAGTTCTTGGTTCTGTCTCCTCTGACCTAGTGAGTGACAGAGCACTTAGTAAGGTCTGTTGAAAGATTCCCATTGATTTGAACAAAGCTTTATAGATGCTGATTTAGGTCTCAGTTTAGAAAAGTACTTTAGCAGGTGAATAAATAAGTTTCCCTATCAACAGAACTTAAGCCCATGTTCAAAAAAAAGTGCTGAAGCGTGAATCAAGACTTAGAAAGGGTAATTTATTCAGAAATGATTACCTTCCAACTCACCAGAAGAAAATGCTAAATCATTTTCAGGAATGGCTAACCTTCTAGTATTCACCTTTCTCTTTTAATTTTGACCTAATAGTTATGACTGATTTATCTTTCACATTTTTGCTTTGCCTAATTAGGGAGAAATATCAAAAGCTCATTTACAGTTTGTCTGCTACCTCATTGAGAAACAGCTTGTGTTTTTCAAGTCTGCTTCTGTTCTCTCTCACATTTTTTTTACTTCAGTTGAGTGGTGTCTATCTAGACTGAATGGAACTATTACGGCTTAATTCATAGGGGCTGATATTTGTACCCACTAACTTCAGAAAGGTGGTTTGTGTTATACAGTTTGCTGTGAGATCAGGGTCAGGTATTTGGGGTGCTGTGCCTCCATTTGAGCACTCAGTCTTACATTCAGCAAAACACTAGCAGTGAAGCATACTTTTAAAAAGCACCAGGAAAGTCAGTGGGACTGTTCACATCCGTTAAATTTAATATGCAAAGCTCTTTTTGAAGATTATATTGTCTTTACAGAATGGGACTACGTTCAGTGCCTGATTTTTGCTTCTCACAGGTAGTTTTTTGTCTTTTCATCATATTCCAGTGTTTACTGTGTCTAGTAAGGCACATAATTATATACCTAATGGTTCTACTTCCTACTTCAGCATCTCTGACTAAAGTATAAATGGTCCCAGGAAAGGAAGCAAGTGGCAAAACTAAAAATTGCACATCACTATGCACTCATATTTTTTTCTTTAAATGTTAGATGGAGCTTTCATGGCTTAAATGGAAGTTCTTCTATGAAAACCTATTTATTATATTTGTATTAAAACTTACTTAGGTTTTAGAATGACTGCATTACTAGCATGTTGTTGGAAAAAAAATTCTAAAAATTGCCTGCTGCTTTGCTTTCTCCTCTTTCCTTTGTCTAGTAGGTTAGTTAGGATTTTTGTGTCTCAGTAGATCGGTGAAGTGCAACTAATTTGTAGTACTGGAAATAGACTATTGTTTTGAAAAAGGCCTAGTCTCATCTGGAGGAAAAAAATGTTAGTGTTTCCAGTCATATGAACTTTAATAAAATAATAAAATAAACCTTACAATGCATGTTGAGATCTGAAGATACAGCAAGTGGAACTTGCGGTCCTTTTATACTTCTCTGCTTGATGAAATGTGCATTTTGGCAAGGTTGGTCAAAAGCTTACCTTGCATTTTCTTTAACTTACAGTGATGAGCAAAGGCTCAACTCGTTTGAGGAGGCAAGCATTGTAGTCTCTACTTAGAAAATTATGAGACTTTAAACAGAGATCTGGATGCTTTAGTTCCCATCTGATTTTGTTAAGTCTTAGAAATCTCAAATTTTCAAGCTATTCTTTGAAGCCATGACCATGGGTAATTTTTGTTGTTAGCTGAGACTCTGCTGTTATCTGGGGTTCCAGGAGGAACCAGTGTAAGGAGAACACTAAACAGCTTGCAGATGTTAATAAGGCTGATAAGCTGCAAGTACTTGTTTTTGTAAGTTATTGGAAATGGGGAATCGGTATTTTCACACAGATAGTGCGATGCCAACCCTATATCATGTGTGGATCCCTTTACATGGGAGCGACTTTTTTGTAACTGACTCAATTGCTGTTATACTGTTTTCTGTGATGTCATTTGTACCAAAGAGAGATTCTGAGTTTGTATTTCTAGGCCTAACTGAAATTATTGTTGTTTGGATGCCGTAGCATAATGATGAGTGTAACCAAGACATCCATTCAGATCTCAGTCTTTCTGTGTTCAGGTGAAAGAAAGATTTGCATGTGGTGCCCCAGAACTGTGACTGAATACTAGAGGTGGCAACTTAACTGTCCTCTCAAAAAAAGTAGAATTAGGAAAGATCTCACAGGCATAAGCAAACCTAAACTATCTCATAAGTAAATGAGATAAAATGCTGTACTGTGGAGTCATTTCAGATAGCAGAAAACGTGAAAGACTGAAATGTAATAATACATCACTAGAATGTATGATCTCTTAGAATGTAAATCTCTTAGAGATTCTTGGCAGGCAATCCACTGAATAGGGTGCAAATAAATCTGTTTTAAATAGTAATCCATTGATTATTGTATTGGTGTAGAACAAATTTACCATTTGGATCACACTTGGTGATTCTGCACTATGTGCTTGTTACTTTTTAGAAAACCTGAATGTTTATCCCAACCCCTTTATGCAAGTGACATTGAGGATATGATTTCAAAGGGATTAAAAGGTGTGAACTGCTTTAGAAACACTCTTGTGCCAGACAGGTTGCTGGTCAGTGGCCATGTACCAGGTGGGTTTTCAGGAACGCTGAGAGGCTGCATCCAAGCTGTTTGATCCAGGTGACCCAGTACCAAGAACATGCAGTTGGCAGAAACATAGGGAAATGTGAACACAGTTACCTGCATTTTGAATTTATAGGTGAGCCCTTTTGTGGAAGTGAGGCGAGAGCATAATCCAAGAGGTAGTTTGGTTATCTACAATACAAGCTATATGGCTGCTCAGTATGGATGACAGGGGAATTGAGTGGAAGATGACTAATTAGATTGATGGATGAAATTCTGTATTCAACAAAGCGCAGGAAATCCACAACCATCAAATACTGAGCCCTAGTTTTAATTTTCTGATTCCCCAGACCAGTTCTCTAACCACAAAATATTGTTAATGTCATCACAGCTAATTCTGTACTAGAGAGACACAGTATTAGAAATTATTCTTGTGTAGCATGAGTAAGAGTAAAGCATCTAAGGCTTTTTTTAATATGCCTTTCAAAGCATAATGGGAGCAAGAATAATGGGAGCAAGTGTAAGTTCACTTCTGTTTCTTTCAACTCTTCTTACTATTGAATTAGAGGTGGGAAAGCAAGCCTTTTCTCTACTTCTTTTCTTGTTGTGGTATGAAGCAGTAACTATAAAAAATATGTACACTAGTATGAAAAAAACAACCCAATGTTTTAAACAGCCGTCAAGGAATTATAAACTGGACTGGAAGTTTTGCATTTCTGAGAAAGCAGTTATTGTAAATTAAGTTAGGTTTATTTATGAGACTTATTAATGTAAAATACAGAATCAGTGTTCTATGGTTTTCACAGACAGCTGCTCTTAAGAGACAGAGTAATTATGGTCATCAATATTGTGTGTAATGCTGATAGCTAGAAGGAGGAGAGAAAAGGTTGGAAAGAAAGGGCTGTGAATGGATTTTTGAGGGGGAGTGTGCTGTTGCCAGCGGGGGTAGCAGTCCGGCTGGAAACCTGATATGGAAGTATGAATGCAAACAAGTCTGCTAGCAATTGATTATTACAGAATTCTTCTTACTAAGTATTTGGGGGAGAACAAGGTGTTTGAAATTGATCCAGTTCAGATGAAGGCAAGGTAAAAATTACAATGTTCTCCACAGGTAAGTACCCTTGACAAATCTAACACCCAGTGAAGGTTTGCGGAGCCCCATGTGATGGTTGTCCAGCTGGAGGCTGAGGTGCAGTGTGGATTCTTTGCAGCGTGGCAGAGCAAGCAGTGGCCAAGGAGAAGTGCCCTGCAAATGTAATACAATTTTCTGACATGGCTGAAGGCAATAAGGAGAGTTACTAAACACCTAATCCAACCTTCAGTTCTGGTCCCACTGCTGCACTTGTCTGGTTTAAACAGAAAGCTCAAAATCTTAACACCACCTTTCAGTGTGTGTGCAAAACATGGAGGGAAGCATTTAAAATAAGTCCTTGTCATGTGCTGTTTTGAGACCAAAGCTGCTCCAGTGCTTTGCTGCAGCTGTGCACAAGGCATTTGGGTGGGCACAGAGGGCACAAGGAGGCTCTGCTGGCCCTGCCCAGCACATAGCCCCGTTTTGGCTGCGGCCACCCCACAAGGAGGCCAATGTTCAGCCTGGGATGGGCTGATTTTCCTGTATGGGTGCTGTTGGTAGCAGTTTTGGCCTCAGCGTAGCCCAGTGGGATGCCCTGTCTTCAGCACATCTCCTGCAGGCTCTAATTGGACTCCCTGAACTGACCCCAGGTTTTTCTCATCACCTTGTATCATTAGGGATGGCCAATGGCAGCTGCTGGTGTCCCCAGTCTGCTCTGCCCATCCCTCCGAGATGCAATGGGATGGCATCGAGGGCTGTGTTTGGCTCTAGCTGGGTTGCGCTGGTCTACTGTCCAGTGCAAGCTTGTGTTGTGCAACACCCTGCTGCAGCTGGCATACCACAGTCTGCCTTTGTTGTGCTTGATAAGTGTCATACTCAAGAAACAGGTGAAAATAAAGTTTATCAGGGTTTCCTGTCCATGGGTGCATACCTGCATTTGTACTCCTGAGCCTCTGAACTTCCCACGTTCCTCAAATATGGGACATAGCTGCTGCATTCAGGTGTTGCTTCAGTTGCCTGTCAATAATTATTAGCGTTGCTGTTACAGCGTCTAAAGTGCTTATTGCTAAATGCCTCCCTTTGCGGGTGTAGGTCATTTAACTGTACTTCCTGCTGTGCAATAAAGACATGGTTATTTCCAGGAAATGCATTTTTCCACATGTTTGCTGGAAAAGTCCAGTGACCGTGTAATGGGAGAAGTAGGGACTACAAATATAATAAATCAAAGTAAAACTATACAGGAGAAGGGTGTTGTAAAATAGAAATGTTTCTGTGAGAAAGTAGCCAAACAGGAGCAGCTGTCACACATCTAAAAAGAAATAAAAGGAAAATTTTAGCAGCCTTAAGGTTTCCTGCAGCAATGCCACCTCCTTCAGAAGGAGGTTTTCTCTTGTTCTGTACCAAAGCTATCTCACCAGTAGCTCGACCATGATGGTATGTTGGTCCCACGGGCTTTGTCCTTGCTTTAGTCCTACTTTTGGATGGACATTTAGTTGGCAGCAAATAAATGCTCCATACAATGTGACTTACTTCTATCCAGTTTCTTACAAACTGCCAAACAACCTTCATGGGATAGCAAACACTTTTTGCTGGTTTTGGCTTGGGAATTAGTTTTTACCAGTAATGCAAAGGTGAGTGGCTCCTGTTTTTATCAGCCTGATTCATGCCTTTCCCCCAGGCATTACAAAAAGGTAAGGAAAAACGTAAGAGCCACTGTCGGCTCTTGCTAATTGACTGCCTCCAATTTTAGTTTGTTGCTTTTCCAGTCCTCTTGTGGCTCATGCAATACCATTTTGTGTGGAATGGATTTTTTTGGAAAAGGTAAATGTGGTTAGTGCAGCACAGCTAGGTTATAATAGGTGAGTAAATGGAGATAGGGGAGCAATACTCTTTTTTGTGATGCACATTTCTGAGCATAGCCTGTCAGCAGAAATGTGCAATGAGGAATGTGCTACACAGCCATTAAAATCCCAAAAGGTAAACTTCCTTTAGCCAGAAGAAAAATCTTCCTTAAGCCACTGAGTGTGTGACAGGCTATTAATGGAACTGTCCTCTGGTCCTTCAAACCACTTTTAAAAGTGTGAACTTTAGCAAAATAAATACATCAGAGCATAATCTGATTAACAGCTAGGATCAGGCTGAACTTCCCCCCGCAGGTTAGTAGGACTGTTTGACAAAAGGTAGTGCAGGACTGGCTGACTCAGCACGCTGACACTGGTGTGGGCAGGGATAAGGATGCAGGAATAAGGATGGCTGGAGCTCATACAACTAATAGATGGAGGAAGAAAGCTGGGTTGGTGGCTGTGATGATGATGATGGTAGGGGTGATCTTGTTGGCTTTTTGCTCTGGTAGTTGTTATAGATGTTTAGCGAGTGAATTAATGGAAAGAGGGAATGGTTAATAGATGTACGGCCTATTTTGTTAGCATGACCATGCCTTGTGTTCTGCCAAATTCAAAAAACTATGGCAAATCCTGTTCATCTTGCTGGATTTACCTATACATTATGTAGGTTGCATAACCATGCAGAACTCAATGAGCGCCTAGAATGCCTCTGTGACGGTATTTGTGGAATGGCCTATGATGCCAAAAGTTGTCATTCTTTGTTTTCATATCCCTCTTCTGTGTCCACCAAAGGGAGGTTAAAATCTTGTATTACCTCCAAAGCCATACTAAGAAGAAATTTCAAGTAAGCCACAACTTTCTGAGGATAGAAACCTTTATAGAACATGAGTCTAAATACTGCACAACTGAAAGTTTTAGATTTACAACTTTGTATTTTAGTCAGTGTGGCATCAAGCTTATCACCTTTAAACACTTGTGAGGACTAATATAGGTCAAGAAAGAGGGATTAATGTAATGTTTAGGAGCATGATGGTGAAAGACAGAGACTAGCAGAAGCTTTTTGGTCTTTACATGTAAGAGTAATCATAAGCTGCTGTGGACATGATGGAGTCTGGTTAGCTCTTAGGAAACTCTGTTTATTGCTGAAAGATCTTGTGCTATTAGCAATGTGGGAAGCCAAAAAGATGGGTCGCTGGCTTGAGGAGCTGGCATCTCTCTCTTCTTGCCCTTGAGAACCATGTAGTATTGTTTTCCTCCCTGAAATCAACACTTGAATGTTTTATTAGGTACATCTTGTCACACACTGCTGCTGATGCTGGCTCCCTAGCTGCGTGAACTTGACTGTGTGTCACTGTTGCATGTTTGCAAATACCAAATCAGTTGGTACCTGAGAGAAATTCATGTACGTGCATGGGACAAAAAGGGAAGGGTCTACGTAATGTACACAGAAGAGCTTGTCTCAATGAGTGGTGATGCACAGACAGTTCAGGAGAGGAGGATTTGTGTGTCATAGTTTCACTGAAATTTGTCTTTGTTGTCTTCTGCAGTCCAAGGGAACTATCTGATAATAATTTTTCCAAGTAAGTGTTAGCATTTATTTACATAGATCAATGTCAATATGACTCATTAATGTGGCTTGATCTTCTATAGACGACCTACTGACTTCTGTGTGAGCTCGGTGCCTTGGTGTGTCCATGTACATTTAACTAGCATCTAAATAACATCTCTACAAATTTCACTGGACTCATTCACATGTCAGAAAATCGAGACTTTTTTTAAAAGATAAAAAACCTGCAGGAACAGAGCAAATTACACTTCTTACACATGACTTCAGGATTGCCTTTGAAATTAAGGAAGGGAATTAACTGTGAATAGACCTAAGCAAAGTTTGAAGTTTCCATCATAGTGGGAATGCCGGCATTTGAATTTCTGAGTTTGATCCAGATTAGTGTAAAATGTGAAATAGGACATTTTAACATAGGGGATTCCAAAACACTCAATTTTATTTTCTTTAATAAAAAATGAAATATTTTAACACTTTTCAGGTTGAAAATGCTTAATTTCTATTATTAATTGGATCTGCAATATTTCATTTTAAGCCTGTTTAATGTTTAAGCTACATACAAGATGGGGATTGTAGTTAAGAAATGTGATGTATTTCCCATTTTCCCTTTTGAGTTGGTCTGCTTTTCTGGACTACATCTCCAGGTATTATTCAAAATTGCACAGTTTCTATAATATATCATACAGATCCCTCAGAGGAAGATCTGCATTGCATTATAGGAAATATAATCTCCTGGGCCATTCTGTTTATGTTATAAAATATGGGCCTATACTTCAGTTTACATAAATCAACATGCTGTTAGGGACATGCAATTCAGTAGTTTCTTAATCCAAGTTCAATGAAACATTTTGGGTTAGTTCACAGTAAAAAAAGCCTCATGGCACTCTGCAAATCTTTGGGGCAAGGAACTCTTTAATGAGGTATTTCGGCTAATTTTTTTTGGATGGTGATAAGCATAATATTTAGTATTTTTTCAGCAAATAGGTTTTCTAGTGGAAAACACTGTTATTGTGAAGTTGCGTATTTGTTTAGTGAGTTCTAGTATTTCTAAAATTTGTATTTCCACGAGTTTCATGCAGTGACTGAGGTCGTCTCTGTGCTGATGCATGTACAATGTACCAGTCAAACCCTGTAAAATTTTGCTGTGTGGCTTCTCTAAGTACTATCCAGTTTCCCCTTGCCTTCTGAGATCTACAGCTCATTAATATACAATAAGCAGAAACCTAAAAAGCCTGCTGGACAGGGTACTTGGATAGTGAGGGTAGTCAAACCCTCCAGCGCTGTACTGAACAGGGTTTTAAAGTAATAAGTGTCCAGTGTCAGACTGGTTAGGGAAGAGGCTGGCAAAACCAGCTACCACCTGATTAGGTATTTGCTTTTATCTCATTCGTGTTAGCCTTGTTAAGCAGCTTAGCGTAGGTATTACTGTAGTTGTTCCTATGAATGTATTATGGGAAGTATTTGGAGATTTCATTAAATTTTTTGTACTTCTCTTGTAGGTGCTGCTTTTGTGTTCTCTCTTTAAAAAAAAAAAGGCTGTCACACACGCAGGGGATGGTGGATAAAAAAAAACCCTAACAGATTTTCAGAGTGCCATGAGTAATTGAGATGAGATTTCCCTTAACTAGCTGCAGTCCAGTCTTTCTGTTTAAAGTTGTCTTTCAGTGTCATGCTGGCACTGATTTCCAGATGAAATTAAAAGGCTGTTTTGATTTGAAATGAAATGTGGTTGTCACTGCTGTGTTAGCAGAGGATTTCCTTCTTGTTCAAATTTTTTTTCTGTCTTCTGCAAACATAAGTCTGTGGAATTTCTTTCCATCACCGTTATGTCACAGGTATTCTTAGACTTGCGCATAGTTCCTTTTTCTGAAGGTTGTCCAAGGTCACTACTCTCATAAGGCAAACACAAATGTGCTGTTTTCCTTTTTATGTTTTGGGAAGGATAAGGGATGCTTTTCAAGCTTCCTTGTGTTAGGAACATAACAGGAAACAATACTCTGTTAATGCAGTCTTTGCCGTATTGAATTAGCTCATTGCCTCCTGTGGCACATCAGCACACCGCCTGTCTCAGCGATGGAGCTGTTTCAAGGTGACCTGCAGCTCCTTTCAGGAATTTATCTAATCAACTGTGCAGTAATTTACTTAAGATTGAAAAGGCAGAGGAGTTACTTCATCACCGTTGTATCTGCCAGTTCATACTCCAAAGTGTGATTTTTTTTTTTTTACTACCCATTTTATGTGAGGTTGCATAATGATAACACTGGGTCCTTCTTAAAATTCATTACCAGCACCTATCTTTAATGTATTCTAGCAATTATGTATTCCATGAACTCCCTCTCTGTTGCCTTGAGAAGTCTGCCTTTGTATTGATTTTTAATTCACTGCCCTTTAGCTTTATTGATGAACCTAAATATTTCAAAATATAGAAATGCAGATTGTACCACCCAAGCATACATAAACCTTATGGCAGTGCCCAAGAGCACTCATATCATATTTATTCAGATAAAATAAACACGTGTAACTCTCAGTGACTACAAAGGCTGGGCGTGACAGTTGCATTAAAGTCATCTTAATGCATGGAATTGCCTAGTTTTGAAAAAAAAAACCTGTTTAACTAATTCTTCACCTTTAGAATTAGCAAAATAAACATTTTCCAGACTTCATTATAGTTCCACGTGCCACCAGTTGTACAAGTAGCATTAATCAGAAAACCAGTGTATCTACCTGGGCAAATTTTTGAGGCTCAGTTTATTAAATTAAGAGCAGTTCATGAAGGGAATAAAATGTTGGTGTAATGATGAAATGTTTATTAGAAATACAGAGATGAAAGCAATATTTTATACTTCATAGCCTACTTCATAGCTTACACTTAGCAGAATCTATAGTCTAAACAGAGCGCAAACTGCATTCTTGGAACACACCCATCAGAGAAGCCCAGCACTGCGTGGTGGTGCGTCTGCAGCCCTTTCACCCAAGGAATTTGTGGTTGCAGCTCCTCGTAGGGTTCTGAAGTTCAGTTCTCTTCTGTATCTCGAGGGTTTGTATATGCCAGTTCCTATGCTATGGTGTGCTGTGTTTTATGATAAAGGGCTGTTAGAAACTCATCATTAGGGCAGTAGGGTGTTAGTTACCTCACTGCAACTTAAAACCTCTTATTCCTAATGCGGAATGATGTTTCAGCTGTACTTGGCATTTACCGTTGATCGGGTTGTGTGCTTTCTACTTAGCATCTAGTCCCATTGTGATGTGGTTAGGTGTCATAGTAAGTAGGTGAGCAAAAAATGGCATGTGGACTCTGAAAGTGAACAAATGTTTAGGAACCAGTGTCTCTTGTGACTGTGTGTTCGATAATGGGCTATGCCACATACACACACTTGAGAAAATGTATTCCTCTCAATGTAAAGTATTAACCCAGTATGTTTATCTACTCTATCCCACCAAGTACAAAAACATTGTAAAAAGATTAAATAGTCTCATTTTGATGGAATGCATCATCCCCTAAAAGTAGTTGTGGATACCATGTAATTACAGTCTTAGCTCCTGGCAATAGTGTATCATCTTGTAAGCAGTATGCACTAACTAGAGAGGGCAAAGCAGAACTGCATAGCATCAGAGATCTTGTCTTCCTGAAGAAGCACAACTATTGCAAGGTGTTTTTCAAAGTTCTTCAGAAGTGCAGAGGGACTTGGTCTGCTGCAGATCTGCCAGGTCACGTCCTCTGTTGCCTGACGGATAGGATACAAATACGGTTTTGCCCCCTTAGTTCAGCATAATAACAAAAATGATAACTAGTCTAAACAGAAATGAAAGTTACCCAGTGAACAGTAATCACTGCCCAAGCTTTATGAAACAACCATTTCACTTACTTGGAATGTTATTTTACCTCTTTAATCTCTCTTTACCTTCCTGTTGAAAGAGGATTGGCTGTGGAGCTGAGTATAAGTACATGTAACAGGGCATTTAAAAACAAATGGTGGGACAGAGGAGAGTATATATCTTGGTTCTGTATTGCTGAAGGGGGATGAGTCATTTGAGGCTTGGGAAATGCTGTATTAAGCACAGCTCCTAACCTCTTCTTTAGCTTTGTCCCCTTCAGTTAGAATATATTAAGTGAAAATGAGAAACAAAGTTGATAAATAAGAGAATGCTTTTCTTACAAAGTGTGTGTTTGTCTTCTGACTGTACTTCCTACAACCTTGCCACACAATTATATCATTAATATGAAAAATTTATCTTTATAATAATTTTTGAGGGGGTGCAGATAGCTGCCATAACCACAAAGAGCCGTGCATGGGCAATCACAGCATATTTCCATTTCTGAGTTGCTCAGAGGCACCAGACAGTCTCTGACATTGATGTAGTGTGGTACATCCTTCAGCACCTTCATTTTCACTTCAGACACGCTACCGCTGTCCCATTATGGCTGGTTCCAGCAGTTTTCGTTATGATCAGCATTAGCATCTCATTTCCTCGTGCCCTCTCAACCTCCCTTCAAAGCTCCATAAAATCCATCTCGTCTCTGGTACCTGATAAATATTGCTGGACACCTTGAAGCACTGTCTTGTGAGGAGGGATGCAAGGCTCAGGTGTGACTGCGTCTGTAAGCCAGCTATGGGCAGCACTAACTCGATATAGAACCCATGAATGTCGTATCCATCTCCTCTTCTCCGTTTGTCTCCTTCATTCAGTCTCTCCCTTTCTCTTACTGCTGATGTTTTTTTCCTTGCCTAAGACACAAACTGAGCTGGGCCTCTGTGCATTCACAGAAGCTAAGCAGTTCCTCTCTAACCTGCTTAGATTTGATTTGTCTCTGACAGTGATGGGGACGGATGTCCTTAGCAGTAGAGAAGCTGTTAGTTGGATGTGCCTATCACTGCTGTCAAGAAGAGGAACTGCTCAGGCTATTTCAAGGTCTGAACATATGTTCCTATTAGATTTTATATACTGTCTCTTGCAAATGTTTGTGAATTGAAGGATTCCTGCCTGTCTGGTAGTGGTTAGGATAGTAATGGAAGCAATATTTATAGGTCTGTAGAAGGCAAGAAAACTTCTCTTTTACTGAACTTGCACTTAACTGGCTTTCTGACTGTATTTGCCTCTTAAGACGTTTCTCAGCAGGTGGCTGAGTTTTCTCTGCAGAACTTTCTAGAGCTCTTCCTGGACATCTATCTCAGCTTGTTCCCTTCCTGCTGTTCCAAAACCCTCTGTATTATTACTGTTATTACTTATTTTTATGATGTTAGTGGCTGGTGATCTGGAAATAGTGTCACATTGGGCTGTGCATGTTAGGCAGATGCAAGTTTGTAAAGTAATTCTGTGTTTTATTCAAAGAGGTGTGCAAACTGATACATTTTAAGATTCATTTTATAATATCTTAGTCTCTGAACTTGTTTCATACTTAGGCTGTGCTTCTTCCTGCTTGCTTTAAGATCCATCAGGAGCAATAAGGATCATATATTTACGGTGGCCTTAGTTTGTTTGTCCATCACTTTACAAATGTTTGATAGCAACTAAAAATTCCTATCAGTTGCTTCATTCTCTTGTGGTATCAATAGAATTTATTTTCTGCTGAAACACATGGGCCAGAGGTGGGACAGGCTTGAAAGCAAAGAGATGGGAATGGTCATAGAGCCTATGCCTCGTTATTTTAATGGTGTACTTACTACATTATGGAGAAGAGGCAGCAGGTGAGCAAAGGAGTGGAGAGAAAGAAGTGGAGGGGCTGACAGAGATTAAATTGGATGAGAAAATGGTGTCTAGACTTCTACTTGTAATGTTAGCCTGTTGACATCACTAGTGTTTAGGGTAGTGATAAGACAGCTCATTCACCACTCACTACCTGCCCTTGGCTAATTCTGCAGAAGTCCCAGCTGTTTTGGAGAAAGTGGACTATTCCATTACTTTTGGAGGGCAAGAAAGGCTGCTGCAGACCCAGCCTCTGGCGACAGAAAGTTGCTCTGACAGATGTCTCTCTTTACTCAAGTTTGACATGAGGGGAAAAGGGTCAAGCTTCTTTTCATTTGAAAGTACAGTAAACTCTTCAAATCCATTTAACTCTTCAGTTGCAAATTGGGTTGTCATCCATTTTGTCAAACTGTTTTAGCATGCAGATTCACATTTTACCTTTCCAGGTACAGATGAAGAAGGGGAGTTCTCTGTATACAAAGTTGTGTGTCTGCATAAAATCTCTGATTGAATAATTTACTATGAACAGGTATCCTCTGGATTTAGTACTGGGAGAAGTTTGAAGAGGTTTTGTTGTCCCAAATTATACCTGAAAATGTGTAAATTCTGTTTAATTTTAAAGTAGGGTAAGACTGACTGGCTTCCTTCAGTGCTCTGGATCATTCTAGGTGAGGAGTCTCCAGCAGCCAATTTAGAATAGTAAATCAAAGTATGTTTGGAAGTTTGAAATCTGCTGTTGTCTGCTATGATGTGTATCTGGGAAAGAGTAAAGCATGTCCACAGTCAAGAAGCATGGTTCAGTGTAAGGGTCAGTAAGAAAATTTCCAGCCTTCTGTTATCTTAGTATATTAGCTATCTTGTATGTGAAAAATAACGTGGCTATCTCCTATGCTGTTGTTTTAAATACAGCCTTGTTGACTAATCTCAAGAAAATTACAGGTGTGCAGCTCCTACAGAACATTAGTAACATTTGAACACTAAGTGCCCTTCGTCCACTTGAGAAACCTCAAACAAATGTAAAGGCATTTTGCCAAGTCTTCTGCACTGAGCTTTGAAGGGTGTTTCAACAATGGATGTGTCTTTGTGGATTTTGGTGATGATTTTATTCCTAAGGAATCAGATAATGATGCACTGTGTGAGCTACACTAGCTGTAAACTGAACTTCAGAATTAGGATAGCTTATGGGGTAGCAGACTAGGTGCATGCCCTTCTATGCATGACCTTTTAAAAAGCAATGAAGCATCCAGCCCATCCTCCTAGTTCAGCATATGAATTATGAAAAATATATTTTTTATACTTTTTGAATGCTGAAAACTCATTTATCTTCTCTGTCCTTAACCAGATCTACATGAAAAGGGATATAACTTAAGTAATTTGCTTTGCAGAATGAGACGTTAGCAATTTCCTTGATTAATGGCATGTACTAGCTTTTGCTCTGAATTTGAAATACCACAAAAATCATTTGACCTCTTTTTAAAATTAGATCTGTAGTGACGAAGGAAGTTAGGCCAGAAAAATACGCGTGGTGTTCCTGAGAGTGCCAAGGGCTGCAAGGAAGCTTCCTGTTTCTGCCCAAGATAGCTGACGGGTCCTGTTGAGCGAGGCATATTTCTGCTCAGTGGTTGCCTTTCTTATTATGTTTTCTTTTAAGATTGTAATTGTCTTAGCTATTTAAAAAAACAAGTTTAGATGTTGTTTGGATTTGTCTTCATTAATTAGGTCTGTGGAAAAGTAATGCCTGATAGCTTGCCTTGTATCTGTTGCTAAGCTTATGCTCGAGCATGCTCTTTTGTGCCAGAAACTTCATACTCTAATTAATTGAACAGAAACAGAGCGAAAGTATTATTTTAAAAGAATTAACAAGAAACTAGAAATAAATATGAAAGAAAAGTATTCCAGGATGGCCCAGCAGAGTGAGGTTTTGCTCTGTAGAGGTTTTCAAGTATTCTTAATTAACAGTTTAGACCAGCAGTTTGGCTGATGGGCTGACGTGCAGTACAGGACTGATGGTATCATGCTGTGTACTTCTGCTGTTTTCTTCAGCTTAGGAATATGCAGGTTCTGAATACACATAGGATGCTCTAAAGGAAAATGCCTTGGCTTTATGGTAACAGAGGTCACAAAGACAAAAATGCTACATGTGTTTTTCAGAGGGAACTTTATTGGAACGATGGTCTATCTGTCTCCGCAGGACAGGAGGATCTGTAAAGAGTGCTTCTGGCCAGGGAAATAAGAGTTTCTGGATGTTTATGCTTTTACTTCCTCAAATTCTGACTTATTTGCTTGTTGTCTGCTTTAAGGCTTTTTCTGATTGTTTCTGACATACATGTTTCCCCCTGTATATTAGTTTATTTCAGCACGTGGTCTCTAATGTAAGTAATTCTATTCATGGGGTTATATGTTATGTGCTTAATTGGGGCAGGTCAGGAATGAGATATTAGAAGACCAGTTGTAGAACTTTATTAGATTTAGTTGACTTTGAAGTGCAAGACTACCTTGCAGTTTGGAAGTCACGTGGGTTTTATGCTCTGCCTAACTTTTGTATGCCAATAAAAGCAAGATTGCTATGGAAAGCCTTGTAAAAGCACTAGTCAATAAGAGAGAGGTTTTAATACCAGGTAGCTGTATCCCCTAAAACTTCAACTATGACTGAGGTTTAGAGGAGCGGATTTTTTTGTCTCATTCATTTTAATGACAAAATGTCCTTTCAGAACTGTAAGGAGAACAAAATGCCTCCACTTGGAAAATCAATAGCAAATCTCAGATCCCATCAGCAAATGCTCAAGAGGCTGCTGTTGCCCAAATCCCTTTTATTTTCACCTGAGGTAGAAAGTCTTTCAATTGATATACCATGCCCTGGCCTTCTCCCAGTAATTGACCTAGACTGGTGGGCCGTGCCTTAATAAATCTGTTGTTTGAAGGGAGGGAGGCAAGAAGAGAGGACCAGTGAGTTTTTTCTGGACTTGCCTTATAGCTCGAAGTTTCCTCGTTAGTAATTTCAAGGACCCTTCTTGTCTGAACAAGTTTGGTATCGCAGCATAAAACTGAGCAAAGTACAATTGTATGAGGTACAATGATTTGACATCTGGAATACAGTTTTGTGTTTACCAAAACTGCAATACATACAGGGCAGCCATTAAAGTCTTGATGATACCTAGATGACACTTGTCCTTTCTGATGACAGCTATTTATGGCAAAGGACTGTAGTCTGTCTTCTCTCTAAACTCTTTTTACATAAGAGGAGAAAGAGTCACAAGGCTTTTTGCCTGTTTATAGATATCTACATTTCAGGATAGAGGGCTGTTTACAGGAGGGATGGGGTTTGTGCATACTTTTTTCAACCACCTGGCCAACAGGATTGGCAGTAGACACACTACTTTACTACCTTCCTCTCCAGACCTCAGTTGCCTCTTTGTGGTTCCAGCTTGAAATCAGCTCTCTGGATCAAACCATAATCAATTCAGTTTCCAGATTTGTCCTGGTTAACATTTTTCATAGGGAGGCACCAAAAACCAGGAGAATCTCTCCTGTCCTTGAACAGCAAGCAATGTTTCTTCTCAGAAACTTGGCTGTTAGTCAACTGTAGGTGTCTTTCCACAGTAAATAAACAGCTGTAAAACCAGAGGTTTTTGTGTGAGCTTTTAGATGTTGATTTCATTTGAAAACCAAGTCGACTGTATTTATATACAATCTCTTGCGGTGACTGCAAGAGCATAACTTAAGCACACTAGGTAAGTGGTTTCAAAAACACATTTGTAACTGAACCACTTCAATCATTTATGTTCCTTTGAATATTAGGTGCTCTGTATTGAAGATCTTTGTTAAAGGATGCTTGTTTGAACACATGAGATAGGAACAACATTTCATCCGGCCTCTCTGTTTCAAAATATGTCTACATAATAAAGTATTAGTCAGTAGCTGTGTAGGTACATTAGAGCACTGAATTGTCAGTGTACTTGCAAGTGTTCATATACATATGTGGAACCATGAAAGTACTTATAACTGCTAAGAGCTTCGTCAAGGTTGGAGGCGTGTTAAAGGAAGTTACTCTTCAAGCCTCTGTAAAAGGTAGGGAATCGAGTATTTCTTTTTTTCCTTTTTTTTAAACTAATGCATGAACAGTGATTTCAGAATGTGACATTGTTATTGTTTCACACCTCCTGCTGTTAAGGCTTTCAGCAGTAGCATCTTTCACGTTAGCTCTAGGTGTAAAAACCTTAAACACTTGAGTACATATGACTGGCGTATTTTAGGAATTGGGTGTCAGATCTGCTGGAGACAAGTCAGAAGTAGCCAGTTTTTCCATTTTGTAAATACTTGAGGTAAAGCACTAAGATCTTCTGGGTTCCATAGTTTTTATTTGAGTGCTGGCTTACGCTACAATCCTTTGGTTGTTTAATTTCCTGCTCTTTGAACTGCAATGACACTTTTTTTTTTGGTGCGTATTCCCAGTCTTACAATAAAATAAAACAGGATACTTCCATTATCATCATAAAACTTTTCATAAATACCAACAATATCCATGTGTATTTATGTGTCAGAAAACAATCCCCAAAAAATCTTAATAAAACTCCAGAGTTCTTTAAAATTACATACCACAATTAGAGTTACCTGTGGAGTGTTAGTTTGGCATTTCTGTGTTAAATAACTTAAGGCAAATATATAATACTGGTATCCTATAATAATGGCAATTTTATCATGTATTAGTGAGGAAGATGTTTCACATTTACCCATCAATTTTCTACTAATTCTGTTAACGGAGTAACTGAAATAATAGTAGGTTGGGGCTTTTAATGGAAATAAGAATAATAAATACCTTTTCAAATATGCTTCTTAGCTATTCCCTTCCAAGAAGGGTATTTATGAAATGTTGAGATTCATATTTCAGATTTCATTCGAGACTTTGGTGGTCCAGGGCTTTTTTTTTGCTTCATTTCATCTTCATAAACTTGGATGCTTCTCTGCTTTCCAAGCTGACCACCTTCTTGTGCCATTTCTTACACCTTTATACCTTATGTAGTTTTTTAATACCATGCCAGAACCTAGAGAGAAACAAGAAACTGTTTGTGTGCTTTTGATGCTAAGGCTGAGTGAGAAATCTGCTCTTGTAGGAAAGCCTTGGCTGTCCTCCTGCAGCCCTGGCTGCAGCCTGCTCAGGGTGAATAGTCTTCAGCAAAGTGAGCTGCAACAAACTTGAATGTCATTGCTAAGGAGGACTTGGCTCCAGTTTTTCTAATGGCTTCTGAGAAGCCATTAGAAATTTCCAAATTCTTGGAAAGCTATTTCTTTGCTAAGTTGCCCCTCTACACTACTGACCTAGAGCTTCTTCAAGAAAACATTGTTATTGTTTTCTTTAAATATGAGGAAAACAATGTATTTTTCTCTAATCTAATTATGGGACATGTCTGACCTGCTGAGACTGAAGTTTTCCAAAACAGCAAAGCCAGAAGCATGTTCGTAGTATGTTGAGGTCTCTGAAGTTCGAATGTTTTCTTCTTTGATGCTAGAAACAGGCCTGGCCTGTACATGTTAGCCTTTTGTCACCTTCCAGCATCAGTCCCTCTGAGCTTGCTGCTGCTGACATTGTCTGTCAGAGGTCAACTTGATAGGGCAGACATAGTTTAATAAAGCAAATGTTGTTTAGTAGAGCTGTTACTCATGCTACTGTATGCTGTCACAATATGTAAGGCTAAATATCACATTGGCCTTCTACAGAAATCTATCATTTTAGCCTTTATGAGTTCTCTGTTCTCCAAGACATCTACTGTTTGCCTGATAGACCAGAGGTCTTGCAGAGGGCTTATGCAATTAATCTGGAATAAAAAAGTGATTTCTTGTCCACCCTGTGCAATGCACAGTGAAATCAACAGATGCTGTTAGATAAAGAAGTTAGAAAAAGGACAATCAGAACTATTTGGCAGTAATTTCGTATTTCCATCTCCCATACCTGCATTTGCTCTATTTCCTTATTTTCAGCACTGCATTGTGGTTTTTTTCTAAACACTCTCTTCCATATTCTTTCTGCTTAATTTCTTCAGCTTCACTTGGAGTCTGAAATTCTTTCACCTACAGAGTGACTGACAATGCTTATTTTCATCTTAAGATTTTTAGGGTTGTTTTTTTCTTAATCTTATCACTACCGATTCTCATACATGAGCTACAAAATTTGCTATTTCTTATACAGTACTCCTAAGGCTTTCCTTTGAAAGGAATTACTGTACTGTGAATGAGAAGTTGTGCTTGTGGGACCATTCAGAAGAGAAAAGTTTTAATTAGGAGCCTACTCTAGGAACACAGTCCATTTTCCTTCCTGTCTATCCAGCAGAATCCTGTATATTCTTCTGCATGGTATGATTACCCAAGAGTAAAAAGTGACATTACAGTTTTCTTCTGACCATCTCTTATTATATAGTTTTATTTTTAAGATTTTTTTGAATGCATCAAAAAAGTAAAATAACAATATAGTTGTCATCCTGCCAGTCTTTACCCAGTCAGTGAAGCAAATTGTAATGTCAATAAATCAGTTTCAATAGAAACTCCATTAAATTTGACAAAGTAAAATATACTTGTGTATAGTAATTACAAGTGTGCTCCCACTTTTTATCCATTTAATAATAACCTACATAGGAAAATAATTTATATGAAAAGCTGTAAAGGTACTTTATTTGTCCATAAATGCATTACTTTGAAGTTTCAGTGGGGTTCAGTTTTCAGTTGCAGTCAAGTAAAATCAAATTTGTCTTCTACAGACTGGAATGGATTAATACAAGGTCAGATTGCCCATAAATTGTGCCTGTTGTAGTAGCCTTTTTCTCAGCTCTGTGTTTCTGAGCTTTTCCTAAATGTAGAGCATGAATTCTGTGCAGGACTAGTTTACACTCCTTTCAGGGGAGGGTATTGTCCTTGGTCAGCAGGTACAGACATGTGCTGAAAACTGATGTGCATACGTGTATAGTGATAGCAGAAACCCCCTCTGTGCTTTACAATATGAAGTAGTTTAATAACTTGGGAGTAACTTACTAACTTGTGTTCTGTATAAGAAGCCCAAGTTGAATGTTAGAACGTGTTGTTCATTTTTGATCCAGTGTTCTCTAGTACTTGTGCGGTAATGTAGTCATTCTTGATAAAGTGTTACAGTAGTTACCCTTCATTGAATCTGGTGTAAAAAGAACTCTTACTTCTTCCAAAGGCCTCTAAAATTGAAAATTGTCGTAATGATTTTTCTGAATCCTGTCTTATGAGGTTAGTTGGCAGCCTTAGGTGGAAGGCCATACTGCCATCTGTTTTCCCCTGCATGCTCAAAAACCAGTGTAATTTGGGACTTTAGTGGCTTGTGAGTTTTGTGGTGATTATTCTGAATTAATTTAAAAGTGAATGAGTAGTATTGTAGTGAAACAGAAAAAGTGTGGTAAATAAATATTTGTGTGTGTAGGTATCCTTTATTCAGAGTATATTCTACCTCTGACCATCAGTTGCTGCTCATGGGAACTGGTACTGTGAGAAGGACCAGTATATTGTTAGAACTATAAATGGCCTCCTAAGGGCCTTCAGGCATAGTCTACCTAACGGCAGGAGGCCCATAAATCTCCATTATCAGTTAAATGCATAATCAAGATTCATTTTAGTAAAATGTTTTTAACATAAGGATTACTTTGTGGTTTTGTTACTTTCTTGTTTAACTTTTTATTTTCCTCTTCTACCTGAAAACTCAACCTAATACTAGACAGAGGGCTGGATTCTCAGTGTACCACATGCATCCAGCCAGTTGGAAAGTAGTCTGTTATTTGCCAAATGATGGCACGAAGGCTGTTGCAATGAAGTCAGTTTTACGCTACAAATGCCTATGAAAGCTACATATTGAAATTTGGAGTCATTCTGGAGTCAGTTAACATGGTCTCACAGCTGAGCTCCCACCCAGCCGCTCAGTCACACCTCCTCAGTGGGAGAGTTCAAGAAAATAGGAAGAATAGGAATAAGAAAGCTTGAGGGTTGAGATAAAGTCAGGGAGATTGCTTACAGTTACTGTTGTGAGCAAAACGGGCTTGACTTGTGGAATACGAATCTATTGCCGGTTACAACACATTAGAATACTGAGAAACAAAAAGGCAAATATTAGAACAACTCTTGTCCCCCCTCTCCCAGGCTCAACTTCACTCCAGACTCCAACTCCTCCTTGCCAAGTGGCACAGAGAGAGTATGGTCGGTACATAGTGGTTTCTCTCTGCAAGTCTTTTCTTCTTACACTTTTTCTCTGCTCCAGCATGGGCTTTTCCACAGGCTTTCCATGGGCTTTGCTAATGTTAGCAAAATCTGTTCCAGCACAGGTCTTCTGCAAGCTGTCAGAATTATCTGCTCCACCATGGAGTTCTTGGTGCTCCTTCTGCTGCGTCCCACTCCTTTTGTTCTGCCCTCCTTTGGCCATGTGCTGTTTTCTGCCCATTCTTAAATGTTTTTTTCCCAGAGGTGCCACCATCTTGGCTCATGGGCTCAACTGTGACCTGTGGCGTGTCTGTTGTGTAGCCAGCTGGAAACAGCTGAAACTGTCTTTATCCAGCATGGAGCAGCCCCAGCCTCTTCTCACAGTGGCTGCTCTGCACCTCCTCCACTGCTAGTGTCTTGCCAGGAACACGCAATACTCATGCAGGTGACTTTGTGAAAATGGATATGTGTGGTGCCGGGTGCTAGGTGCCCACCAAAGCTGCTCTATCACTCCCCTTCTCAGCTGGACAGGGGAGAGAAAGTATAATATAATAAAAGGCATGTGGGTTGGGATAAAGACAGAAAGAGATCATTCACAAATTACTGTCAATGTGCAAAACAGACTCGACTTGGGGAAGGTGAATTTAATTTAATTATGTTAAAATACCTTCCCCATACCTTCTTCTGGGACTTAACTTCTGATTTTCTATACCTCCTCCTGCCAGTGATGCAGGTGTATGAGGAATGGGGGTTGTTGTGGTCGGTTCATCACATGTTGTCTCTACTGCTCCATTCTTCTCAGGGGAAGGACTCCTCATATCTTCCCTTGCTCCAGCATGGGGTCCATCCCATGAGAGACAGTTCTCCATGAGCTTCTCCATTGTGAGTCTTTCCCATGGGCTACAGTTCTTCAAGAACTACAAAGATGATCAGAGGGCTGAAGCACCTCCCATAGAAGGACGGGCTGAGAGAGTTGGAGTTGTTCAGCCTGGATAAGAAAAGGCTCCAAGGAGACCTTATAGCGACCTTCCAGTACCTGAAGGGCATCTACAAGAAAGCTGGGGAGGGACTGTTTACAAAGGCTTGTAGTGATAGGACTAGGGGCAGTGGCTATAGACTGAAGAGGGGCAGATTTCGACTAGACATAAGGAGGAATTTCTTCATGATGAAAGTGGTGAGGCACTGGCACAGGCTGCCCAGGGAAGCTGTGGATGCCCCATCCCTGGAGGTGTTCAAGGCCAGGTTGGATGAGGCTTTGAGTAACCTGACCTACTGGAAGGTATCCCTGCCCGTGGCAGGAAGGATAGAACTGAATGATCTTTAGGGTCGCTTCAACCCAAACCATTCTACGATTCTATGAATTCTTTCAGAAAAGCAATTCTGGCAATAGAAATGAAACTGTGTAAAAGCTGCTACTAGTACAGAGAAGTTCCGATAAACAAGCAAACAAAAATTCACAACAAAACTCACTCAGTCCAAGAAACCTTTCTAACTATTCTATGGTTCTGTGATTATAAGAACTGCTCCAGCACAGGTCCTCTCCATAGGGTGCAGAACTTCAGAAGCAGATTGCTTCAGATTGGGCTCCTCTATTCATTGGGTCACAGGTCCTCCAAGGCGCTTTCTCTGATATGGGGTCCTCCACAGGCTGCATGTGGATATCTGTTCCACTGTTAACCTCCTTGGGCTGCAGAGGGACAACTTGCCTCACCATGGTCTTCACCATGGGCTGCAGGGGAATTTGCTGTGGTATATGGAGCATCTCCTTCTTCTTCACTGACCTTGGTGTTTGCAGAATTGTTTCTTTCACATGTTCTCGCTCCCCACTCTGGCTGCAATTGCACACTTTTCAACTCCCCCCACGCCCCCTTCCTAAATATGTTATTACAGAGGTGCTACCACCATCGCTGATGGGCTCTGCCTTGGTCAGTGTCAGGTCTATCTCGGAGCTGGCTGACGTTATCTCTGTCAGACCAAAGGGAAGATTCTAGGAGAGCCACCCCTATTGATCCTCTGCTACCAAAACCTTGCCACACAAACCCAGTATAATCTCAAAGTTTAAAAGATTCAGGACTCAAGTAATTCTTCCAACTAGTAGTTGATATTTTATAACATCTACATTTATCTGATTTCTAGGCATTAGCGGTGTAGCAAATAAAATTTTGGAGTGATTTTATAAGTAAATCCCCAAACAGTGCCTGCCCTCCTATCATGTGGGTGGGTTGTACAAGTGGGAGGACTAGGCTGGAGAGCAGCAGAAAGCTCTGCCTTTCCTCAAGAGACCACATCTGATAAAACTAAGAGCTAAATGCATGCTTTTTGGCTATCTGGTATGCACATTATATGCATGTACTGATTAGTTCCTGCCAAAAAAATAAACTCATGGCTGTTTTTCCTGCCTTTCCTTCAGTGCCACCACAGGTATGACTTTCTCTCCTCATTGCAGCTGTGGGTATTTACAAAGCTTATAAGAAGCTTATTGTTCTAGAAACATCTACACTTGCTGTATGAATTTGACAGACAGAGAGCTCATAAAGTGAATTGATTCAGAAATTGATGGAGAGGAGAAACAAAGAGATGTGTGGATGGACAGGTAGATAGTGCAGTCATTGCATATGCCTCATCTTCTTAGGAAACCAAGCTGACTAAACCGTGGTAATTTAATTACAAACTGTTTTGTAAATAAAATGCTTTTCACATCCTGACCTTAAGGAGTTTCACCTGGCAGTGTTGACATGTTCTAAACATAAAGAACATGTATTTTATTCTGACCATAGATTATATTGTGCTGTTGTGTCAAGCCTCCTCTTGGGTATCTACCTGTTTACACTAAAACAATATTTTGCATTCAGTCTTGCTTTCATATAGAAAATGTGACAGCCCAGTTTCTACTGGTATATTTTAAACCACAGAGAGCAGCTTTAACTTCTTGAGGTTCTTTCAGAAGGCTTTTTTTTCAGTAGAGATCTTGGTTATAACATATGAAGTCTTCAGAGATGACTGCCATGTCATCATGACAGGACATATAATGTCTTTCTGGGGTCCTTTTCCTAATATATCCTAATATATTCCTCATATCTGTGAAGCTATATCAAGGCCATCTTGTAAGAGCCATGTTTGTAGTTTAGCATCTTGTGCCTGACTGCGGTGGTTGAAACAGTGCTCTGGATTTATATAATAAAAAAACTGTTCTCAGTACTACACAGTTTTTATGGCAGAGAGGAGGGAGTGAGCCAGTGTGTGTCACATCAGCTGAGGTCATTGGCAGTAGTTCACCACCTTCCCCAAACCACCAAGTTCCTTCCTTCCCCACACCTGGGGAATCACTTATTTCTAGACCTGTAGGACCTACAACCTAACATATTGAGTCAAATTAAAGCAGAAGAAAATTGTTTCTATCCCAGATTGAGTCAAATTAAAGCAGAAGAAAATTGTTTCTATCCCAGATATAGTTACCTCAACATTTGTCTCTTTTGTCCTTCATCTACCAGGATATGTTTTTTCCTATTTCTCTCACCCTGCCTCTTTGGCAAGAAGTACGTCATCATTTCTGAATCACCATAACCTTGTCTGACTGATAAGGACAGAGCTGTTTAATATTTTCTTCTTCTTCTTTGAATGTTCCAGCCTAACATTTACTGAAAGCATAGCTCACAGGGAATAAAACCAGGATGCTTCTATGGTGAGGAAACCTTGCTGTAATGGGACTGCATCAGCACTTCTAGTGCATTAATGTTTTTATTGGACTGCATGGTGAAGTACTGGGAAGTAAGTGCATTAGTGTGGGTCAGCATTTTTGAATTACAGTTGTGTTTTGTAGAAGTTATCAACAAGACAGTGCATTTGCAAGCTTTGTTGATCTGGATCAGCAATTCAGTGCATTAGTGATTCATGCAAATACTTAGGTCCTCAGACGTGGCAGAACAAGGATATGTTGCTGTGTGTCATTAATCCAAATATTATTACTAGCCTTTGGCTTGAAGATGAAGTTAAGAATTTGATGGATATTGATTATCACACAAAAACTTTCCTTTTCTTTAATTCATTTTCTAGTGAAGATGGGGGAATGTACAAGGCAGTGAGTGATTATTTTTGCCTTTGAAATTTAATTTATTAAGCAGGGTATCTTTTTGGAGGAAGGTAAAATTCAATTCTAATAGCAGCTATAAAAATCCACTCGGATTTAATGACTGTATATGACATGCTATCAAGTGGAAGGAGAGCCAAAAATTCAAGAAGAAATGTTTCCACTACATTGAAACAGCAATGTAGAGCTAATGTAATCTCTGGGCTTCCATGCCTTGTCCCTGTCCTCACTTTTTGGCTCTTCAGGTTGTCTATCTGAAAGCACCTGAGGCAGCTCAGTCCTTCTCTTCCAGTTGCTTGCTTTCTCATGCCTTGGCTCCTCCTGACCTGATGGGTTTTCCATAACTCCCTGGTGATTGTTCCCTTTGGGATGCACTGCCCTGGAGCTAGAAGAAGGATAAGTATCGGAAATGGAGACCAGGGAAATTGGGCTTTGGTCCTGGAGAGGGAAGAAAAGTGATAAAGCAGCACAGGAAAAGTGAGTGGAACATGCCTGAACTGAGTGATACACAGGTATTTGTTAAGGTCTAAAACTGAGTGATGGGTGAACTGGCTCTTGACTCTGTTTAGGGTTAGAGAGAAGGTGCAGAAAGGAGCAAAATCTCAGTAAACAACAGAGTATAGGGGAGAAGACAGAGGTGAATCCCATCCAAAAAGAGTCTGGTTTTAATTCATACATGCAGTATGATTGTTTACATTCAGTAATAAATATATTATAAAGTTCTAATCTTTTTTCTTTCAGCTGTTAAAAAGAAATGTGGTCATATAGAAATGGGTGCTTGGGACCAAGGGAAAATCAAGTCATTCCTGTTTTCTGATGTAAGAGATGCAGTGCACTCTTAGGGATGCAGGGATGCATAGTGCTGAATTCTGTCCCCACGTATGAACATAAAGGTCCCTTTAACAGGGATTTTTTTTCTTCATATCTGAAAATTGTTTACAGAGGTTTAAGAAGTGCAACGTTTTGTTCTGCTTTTGCCAATGGCTTTGACATATTCAGTCCCAGTGAGCATCACATTGGCAGAATGTGATGTGAAAAATGAAGTCCACTGAGGGTGAATGCTAAAGATCCTTCACTCTTTGCCTACACAAATGAGACAGGAAGCACTTGCAATTTTGGTACAGATTTTCAACACTGGAGAAAAATAAGGAAATCATTTCCACTTCATTTTATTCTACCTTTTTTTTCAGTCGGGTCTGAAGGTAATGTTGCTGTATTCTGTGATTTTTTCAGAACTGCAGTACGGTTTTCACCTATACCCTATTTCAGCTTGTGTTAAAGTCCTGGTAGTGTCACAGGACTTCAAAACAAGTTTTAATTTCAGCAAGCTCGCAGTGTTTATTCTGGTTTGCTTTATCAAGTCTCTTCCTTAATAGGTGCCTATTGCGTTATTTCCATCCTTCCTCTCAATACCCAGATGAAAAAAACACAGTATGTTGACTTGTATTTTGTCCATATTCTAATACAATAAACAGGTGCGTAGACTTTATGTTCTTTTAAAACATTTAAGTTTTTATGACACAGGAGAAATGAAAATGTGTAGCTTCTGTAAAGAAGACAACAGGGCAGTCAAGTAGAATACATCTTGAAGTGGTTGCATTAGTTACTGCTGATTTTGCTGGCAGTCTGATCATGCTAGATATGAAACAATAACTTTGTGGATTGTGACCTAAAGAGGTACCTAACAATTAACTAGTGGAGGTTTTGGAAAGTCCTCTCTCAGATGCCCCTTCTGGGGCACAGAAATGCAGATGTATTGCTGCTTTGTGGAAAACAGAGCTGATCTGATGGCCTTGGCTCTAAAACAGCTATTATCTGTGTCTGCTTTTTCTTTTTGCATCACACGTCAGAGTAAGCAGCAGCAATGGCAGCAGCAGCAGCAACGCTGTCACTCAGTTCTTTTCTTTCTCTTGAGACCCTTTTACTGTGCTTTTGGGTTATCATTTTCAGATACCTATTGGATGTTCAGAGAAAGATTATACTGCTGCTGGCATGCTGTTCAAAAAGGCAGAATGAACCAGTGCACTTACCTTCATGTGTCTGTATCAGCATGTTGCCCGCCTCTATGTTGTCAAGCCATGAACAAAATAAAGAGTGTTGTTATCTGGTTCTTCTTTGCAGCCACATGGAAGTGTCTGGTTGGGATGTGTATAATTTTAGTGTGCTAGCAAATTGCTTTTGCAGACTGAGAGACTCTCTATAACCCTCTGTCTAGTGAGTCATTTCTGTTTGGGCATCTCTGACTGCGTGCAGGGAGATCATGCAAGCAGGGTCTATGCAGCTGAAGAGTACGTACTGCTAATTTATTGACTAATGCATATAGTAGTCAGCTAGGACAAAAGTACTCCCAGGCTAGCAGAACATTAATGCGGAGACATAATAGGTGGTACATTCATTGCCAGTTAGCCACCAGTCAGGTGGGAACGCGCTGGCCTCTACTGCTCCTTCGGTCAAGTTGATGTTTGACCATTTGTATTGAATTGCTGTCTCCGATTCTCTATTTTTTTTTTCTTTGAGCTTTATAGCTTCTCATGTTAGTGTTTTTTCTCTTGAATCATTGACTATTGGTACTATCTCAACAGTTTAATTTCTGTCTTGCTTGCCTTTAGCTTATGGATTGTCTCACAGTTCAATAGTTGATTTTTTTCCAATAATGCTAAGCCAGGTTCTCATGGTGGTCCTGTACCATATCTAGTATTGAGTCTCAAGCAGCTGAACCCCAGGGGATGGGTTAGGTCTTTGGTGAAGCACTGATAAACATCTGTGATGGTGCCCCTCTCCTCTGGGAAGGCGAGATACAAGTGGTCTAGAAGTTGGTTTTGCCCTAACTTAATTTTAATGTTTTTGTAGAAAACATTTCTTTCTGAAACCAGAGATGTGGGCAAACAGATCTATTGGTGTCATGCCTACCTGTGCAAAACAGAGCTTCTGCTCTGAAACTTGACTAACAAAACCTTCTCACTGTCTACTTCCTACTGCTATCTTGTAGCATTTTAAAAATGCCCTTTTTTTCTGTTTGTTTTTAATATGATGTGTTTGACAGTATTTTGGGGGCTGGAGTATTCTTTTATGCATTGTAACTATTTCCTGGTAAGTGTGTCCTTGTTCTCATTCTAAGTGAGCTACATCATCAAACCTCTTCTGGTAGTGCAAGGAAGAGCAGGACTGAGTCTCCACTATGAGCAAACAGGTGGAGGTATACATGGCATGAATATCAATAATGGGAACAAAGCTTTGAAGCTTAGCAGATTGTGGGCAGGCATGAGAAGGGATGCTTTGAAGTGTACATAGAGCAGCAAGGCTAGAGAGAGCCTTTGAGCATCTTGGATAGTGCGAATCCATTGAAAGTGCTCAAAGACTTGAAAGAGGGAAAATACTTAGGGTCCTATGCTTGCAGGACAGAGGCTGTCCTAGGTGAAAAGTCTAAGTGAAGGCCTCCAAATACGTAAATCAGAATCAAACTTTACTTGTATCTCCTGGGTTTTGCCTCTCATGTGTACTGTTGTAATTTAAGAATGAAAGAAAACAATGTCTTTTCTGTTTGGTTCTGTAGCATTCTAGTTTATCTTTGCCATCACCCACACCCTGTGTTTTTTTTCTCCCAAATTCATTCTTTTATTGAAGCAGGATTAGCATCTTTTCATCCAGCATTCCCTGAAAAGCTGTTTGTCTTTCCTTTTTGGTCCCTATACTGTGCCAGTAATGAGCGGAGCCTGCTCTTCCACGCAGCAGAACTGTCAGCTTTGTAAAGGCAGCTCTCTGGGGTCTCCACAGGTGAGAGCATTCCTAATGCTGCCAGACTTCTTAGGGGAAGTGCTGCCAGACGGTCAGTCACAAGGGAAATAATGACACAGAAAAATCTTCTGGTGAGAACTTACATCAGGAAAGCTTGGCAGCTCCAGAAAGTGTGTATGAAAGAGACACTGAGACCCTGAATGAAAAATGAAAGTTGAATCCTTAATTTGTATTTCCTGGTTTTGGCTGCACCAAACCCGTCTGTGATAGCTTTGAGCTTCTCATTTGTCTTGGTATGAATGTGTGCTGTAGCCAGGAGTCTGAAGCTCATGAACTTACATGTAGCCATAGACACAAATACGTGTGTGTGCATACACATTATGAGATGAGATGATTTTATATGGGAAGGTTAGAGTTAATCATGGTGGATACATATGATTACAAGACTAAACTTCAGCACTTTCATACATAAAGCCAGGCAGTGTGAACCACTCTGCAGGTAGGCCAGGAAGGTCAGTGTTTCAATCTGTAGACTGAATTATGAGGAAAAAAGAGATTGCCAGCCTGCAAAAACAGATATACCTTCTAGACTTGTGTGATTAGTACATCAGATCTGAGTAACTGCTTCTTACTCTTCCTACACATTCTGTTAATACAGAGAACAAATAAAATACCCAAAAGGATATGGATAAATTGAATTGTGAGACAGTGATCCTACTCAGCCAATCTGTTGTCTGGGGTTTGTGATGGCTGTGTAGTAAATCGAGTTTTATTTATATGCTCAAGAGCACAGAAGGAAAGAGAGACAATAAATATTATGTAAATAATTTTGTACTCAGATGATCAGTCAAGGTTTCTGGTAGTCTAAGGAGTTGTTTTCTCAGGGCATTAAACTATGCTCCTGGCAGAGAGCAGCAGAGACGAGAAATGTATTAATTGAAATAAGTCCATGTGCTTCTAGCAGGCAAGCTATGCACTGTGTAGGGGAGTTAGGCAAAAAAAGTCCCCCGAGGCCCTCAGAAAATTCCTTTTTAACTTCACATCAAGTGATCTCCATGCTGTTGAGCATCCAAGTAATACTCACCAGCCAGCCCTCAAGAAAAAAGTACTCATTTGTATAGCTCAGCAGCAGATCTCCATCCAGGGCCTGTAGCTCTAGGTGCAGCTGCTCTGATGCCTTGGAGAAAGAAGGAATATTCAAACAAGGGAAAGCCACAGTGTGCCTGGTCGGGTATTCATGGAGTGGAAAAATCTTTTCTGATTCTAGCCACTGAGCACCCAAGGCTATGCAGTGATGTTTGACTTTACTCATGCTGCAATACAGACCTACAAGATGCGGGCAGTGGAAGTAAATAAACTTGGTCCACTTTGAGGGGAGAATTTATAGAGGTCAAGGTCAGGAGGATTCTCCTTGAGCCTTTAAGCCAACTTTCTTCTCTTCTTTCCCAACTGCCTAGGCCATAACATTTCTCCTAGAAGCAGCATTAAGAACACTTATGTTCTGAAGTCTTCAGATCCCGGGCAAGCTTATCACCTCTTGTGGTAACCAGTGTTAATACTTAATTATCCTTTCTCTAGGAAATTTTGCCTTATTTCAAGGTTAAATCTGTCTCACTTTAGCTTACAGTCAATAGATTTTGCTGTGCTATTATCAGCAGAATTAGAAAGGCTACACTATCTGACCTCTTTTCTATGAAAATAGTGTTCGATGGTGTTCACACCACCTCTAGGTTTACTGTTCAATATCCTAAATACATCAAAAGCTTCTTAGTCCTTACATTGTCAGGATAAATCTGTCAGTTCCTGAGACACTTCTGTGATCCTGCTTTGCTCTTACTTTAAGTTGCTCACAGGCGCATTGCTGTCTATAGCCCAGAACTGCACACACCAGTTTAATAACAGTCTTCCCAATGCTGGACACACAGAGCCAGGAATTGCTTCCCTGGGTATTACTGTTGTTAGGGCTGAAGTTGCCCTTTTATAAGTGTGCTGTTCCCACAGGTTGTTGTGTAATAATTATATATTAAAATGGCTGAGTTCTTTGTGTAATTACTATGTCTGCAGATGGTCCCTCATGATACTGCTGTAGCTGTATTTGTTTTTCATATACACAGCGTTCCTGGAGGGTGTTCACTTTAGTCATGTTGAGTAGTGACCATTTATTTAGGTTAGGGGCAAGTCAAGGTTCTCAGCAGTCTAGGCAAAATTACTGCCCCAAGAAGACAGCCTGTGCTGAGCTTGAGAGTGAAGGGAAGCATGGACAAATAGAACGAGAAAGCCTCACTGGGAGTGAGACTGGGAGAGCTGTCTGCTTCCCTCTATGCCTGGAGCGGGGCTCCCTAGCAACTGGCTTAGGTGAGGATTTAACTGGTTATTCTTCTGGGATCAATGTAGGGAATGAAGTATAGTAAGAATAGAAATATAAAGCAACACACATTTCAAGTGCATAAACATGAAGAAAAAATGCACTTGCATGATGCTTGATAAGGCTGTTGCCCAGAATATATGTATAAATTACTAAAAGTAGGTGAAATAATGCGGAGAATAGTTGGGATGAGAAGTCATACACATTTGCATAGCAAACGTTTATAGGTTTAGCAGATAGGAAAACGAATCACTCTTCAAACTGACTTACCCAAAAATATAAGCATCATTTATGAAATGCTAACACATGGTTGGAATCAGTGATGAAGCAGAAATGAACTATAGTTTGCCAGTTTTAATATAAGCATTGAGCAAAATATCTCTGTGCTAAGAACTTTTTGATCTTTTCATGATGTAGGAGTGGCAGAGAATGGTCACAGGTCTGGAGTAAAGCATGGGCTGGTTAAGCTAGTTCATACTTATCTCTGAATTTTTGAATAGGATACAGGAGGCATTATCTGGTTATTGCTAAACCCACGCATCCTCACATATTTACCATGTCATCCAATGTTTGCAGGTTTCTAAAGAATTGTAAGAAACTGTAGGATAGTGCTTTTGTATATCTAGTAAAGATCAGTCTTAAATTATTACCTAGGAAAATACACTTATTTTGCTTTTTTCAAAAGTGGCAGTCATTTATAAAGTTAATAGGTGAAGCCATCCTTTGTAGTAGACGTGGGAGTTCTGATTCGTTGTCTTATCAGTCTTAACTCACCCTCTTTGTGTTCATACACTATGATACACACTTTAACTAGGTGCTCACATACTGTTTTTCTCCACAGAGCACCTTCCTAATACAGGACACGCAGGAAAGTTGCAAGGTTGTGTAAGGAATGAGTCAGATCTTCATAGGCCCCTTATCTTGTTTGGAAACTATGCAGTGAACATGGCCAGGGATTGCTGACAGGCAAAGGATAAGGTTATACAATGCCAAAATACTCTGAGCAGCAGTTGGCACATTCCTAATTATGTGGCTACTTGGTAGGATGAATGTTAGGCCAGATTTACATAAATGCTGAATGTTCCCAGCTGCAAGTGCAACCACTTCGATCTGTGCTTTGCATGTATGGAGTGCTGTAAAAATGATATTTACTTTAGCAAATCACACACTGGGGATCCCAAGTTTGTTCCTTGAATGTAGAGTTTTAGCTGCTTTAGCTTTACTCATGGCTAGCTTTAGCTTCATGTCTGCCAAACCAAGATTGTAATAATTCCAAATGCTTTTGGAATATCTAGGCAAAAGGAGAAATTTTCTGGTGTTAGTTAATGTAACAAAGAAAGAACTCAAAGTGTAATGCAATTGGTATAGGTTTTATGGTTTTTTCAGAAATAAGATGTGGTGCAATATACTGAATGTGGAAGCTAAGAAGAAATACCAAGTGATTATAGAGCCACTAAATGAAACATAATTCCTATGGAAACATATTTTTTGACAGTGCATCCCAATGCACATACACTGGAGAGAAACCTGAAATGTGACAGGCAACCTGTTATTGTCTGGCTTTGCAGTCCTAGCTTTCATGTGCTGGAGGGTTTTCTGGTTTGTTTTAATTTAATAAAAATATATTTGATGAGAAAAATATATTTTGATGAGAAAGAAAGACATCTGAGCCATTAATGCTTCAGGCAAGCCAGGTGCGGCTGTGTAAGGAGGTCATATTTCTCTGGGAGCCTAATGAGTCATTCAGGGAAATTACTGTACACAGTGTCATTCAACATCACTGCTGACGCCTGATGGAATTAATAATACTATTTACATCAATAAGATTAGCAGCAGATAGGTTCAGTGTTATTAATAGTATAATTGGCAACTGGATTTCTATCGATGTTGTGTAGTAGTTTCTACATTAACACGTCATAAAAGCTATGACTTAGGAACTAGATGGCAGGTGCTGAGTCAATGAAACACCTGATTACAGATAACTGTAATTGAACCAGCCACATTTAGTTTGGTGAGTGTGTTCTTTTCTCTGTCTAAGTCTTACCCTAATGTTGTGGATAGCAACAGTAGCAGAGAAGACACTTTAGAAACATCTAGTCTAGCTCCAGGGATCTTGCAGGTCTGCCTAATGCATCTTTCCCACTAGTATCTGATATTACCTGTTCTTGAATATTTTCAGTAATGGTTCCTAGCCAACTTCCCTGGAGATGCTGTTCACTTACCAGTTATTCGTTTCCTTAACTCATGCTGCCAACTTACCTACCAACTTCTGAGAGTGACTGATTCCCATCTTTCATTTATACATTTATGTTATTGCCTTGAAGATATTTATAGGCTGTGATCTTCTTCCCCTTGAGTCATCTCTTTTCTAAACTATTAGTTCCTCCAGCATTTCCATACATGTGACCTGTTTGAAATTTCTGGGTTATTGATGAAGAAGGAAAGCTGTCTAAAGTATCTAAATAAAGTATGGGTCAAAAGAGAAAGAGGCCACATCAGAATTCTTTTAAGTGTGAGGTACCTGAACTCTGTATCTCAGATGTTTTTTTTAGTCATTGATGAAACTGATGTAAATTTAAATTGCTAACTGCTGGCTCACTCTCTTGTTTCTCAGTCTAATGAAGTTAAACGTTAGATGAACCTCAGTCATTTCAGGTTATCTGTATTGAAGTAGGTGTCCACAGCCGTGCCGAATTCAGTGAAATGGTGTACTAAAAAGCCTCCCAACCAAATTAACCTATCACCTGCTCAGGACTGTAATTCAGGAGTTAACATTGGACGTATGCCTGTTGTGCTAAGGCTGCTTTTGCATTACGGAAACAATGTAGCATAGCTGTTAGCTTCTTAGTTTGGGCGCCTCCTGCAATGAGTCTCAGCACTCTGTTCTAGAGTGAAGCTATGCTACACACGTGCATGTATATGTACATGCACGCTATGCCAGAGCTACCTTGGTGTTAGCACTCAATGTTTTGCTGAAAATAAATGCCAGTTATCCTGTGTAAATAAACTGAGGGGGAGGGTAAGATCTATTTGTCTTGTAAAAATCAGATTTTAAGGGCACATATTTTAATGTTTCAGGATATACTAATTTACTCAGGCATCCCTTCATTGTGTCTTCACTGTATGCATTCCCTATGTTCCAAGTAAGATCAAAGCAAAACAAATCTCTGTCATCCTTCAGTTAAATAAATATTTCATTTCAAAAGAATAGGACAAACAGCGCACTAAAGCATGTCATTCAGTCTGAGTCTGATGACCTGACCTAGTTTGTTGTTTGCACAAAGTTCTACTTATGAAGCATCCTAAATTACAAATATTCTTTACTTTGGAAAACTCTTTAGCTGCAGTATCTTGTCAAGTACAATAAAATAAATATGATCGCTCATATGAGATGATATTGTTTTCAGGGGACTCATAGAACAGTGTCTGCCGTTAACAGTAATGTATTTTATATGCTGCCTGTTCTTCTTTAGTTCTAATCTGCCTCTGCAATAGCCTGCTTGAAGATCAAGTGGTTGTGTACCAGCCAAATAATAAGTAACAACCTCTATTTACAGATGGCTCTTTCAAAGTGGCTGCTTCAGCTCATGCAGCTTTGTCTTAGAAGATTCTCCAAGTGATATTTTCTTCATATTTATGGGAGAATATAAAGTAACTCTTCCAGCCATGGCTATATAAAACACTTCATGCTTGGTAAAAAAGCAGTCTCACTTGTGCAATAATTGGCGTTGGGCATTACAGAGTGTCGTAATCCTGGTACTTGTGGTGTCCCTCAGGCAGAACCAGCCACTGCTGTCAAAACCATTCTGAATCTACAATATTTACATAAAAAACCTAAATGGCTGGTAAAGGCCCCAATAAATTTTATGGTGATTGTCTTTACAGTTGTAACTTAATGTTAAAGCAAAAGCTCAAAATAATGGAATCCATAGTACTGTGCTTTGTCAATTTTTTGTGTGTGTTTTGTCAGTTTCTAGTGCTTGGTAGATCCTCAATATTGTTTCTAGACAAGCTTTTGCTTCAGTCTGATGTCCTGCAGAAACTGGACCTAGGCTGCATGTTAGACTTTGCCACTGGCATTTTTTAATCACTGGTGGAAGAGAGAGGAGAGTCTTGTTAGGGCAACATCACTGTAGGAACACTGTTTGTGATTCACTAAGAGGAGCCGTGGGGACTGTCAGTAGGGAATAAAGAGAAGTGCATGGTGAAACAGCAGTGTAAGTAGAGAAACTTTCAATTCATTAATTGATGTGCTAGCAATCTCCACTTCCAGACAGGAGAGATACTAAAATATGGTGCCAAAATAATCAATTTATATCACCAGAACATTTTCATAAATAAAAATATTGCAAAGAACAATGGCTTTAGAATGTCCTGACAAATCTTGTAATAGAGTTTACTTTTAACTGAAGCATTGATCTTAATTTCTTTAGGAATGAGTTGTCACAGCTTAAAAATATATGTAAACATGAATGCCATTATTGTCATCATTGTGTATGATGAGATGCAAAACGTGTATCAAAAAGAAATGCTGTGTACACCCTCCAGATTTTATCTGTCATGTATTAACTTATTTTGCCTACTCATGCTATTAGTGTCCTGATAGAAAGTGCAGCCTTATAGTGATTCTTGCGTAGATTAGGATCAGTGAGTGAGAAAACTTCACAGAAAAACTCCTCACAGCACCCTGCAAAATGATAACAAGCATCTCCTATCCTCAGAGCAAGAGTAACATCATAAAATGTAGTCTGCTTCTATGGATCTTATTCAGAGAAAAATATCACAGCTCTTCACACTGTGTTATTTTCTGTGTACAAAACCATATCTAATTTAGATTGTCTTCTCCTTTTTCCACCAAAGAAGAACTGTGAGAGCCTCTTCTTTTTACCTACTTATTAAAATACATTACGAAGCTTTAACACAGTTATAAACAAATATACTTAAGTCTGTCTATCCCTGATAAGGATTAATACATGCCAGGCATTCTTTCTCTGTTGGTAGCTGCCTGAAAAAATAGTCTTTGTGGCAAACCTGTAAAACAGTGATTTAGGCTGCAGCATGCTGTACCTCCCATTGCATTACCTGGGATTCTAACCCATAAACGCATTCCTGTCTCTGCTGAACTATAGCAGGGGACGATTATCTTTGAACTTTGTATGAATAAGATATATGGATCAGCAGCCCAAGCCAACAGACAAATTATCAGACAAATTAATCCAAGCAGAGCACAATTATCTGGAAGGCAGCACATATCCAGAAATTTGAAGGAATAATGGAGACTCTGCAGAAACATTAACAGATGGCTTCACTCTGAATGAGCTGAAATTGTTGAATGGCCTTTGTGAGCAGCACATTGTATTGATTATTGCAGTGCATTGTTGACCTTGTTAGTGCTGCAAACAGATGGTGTCACGGATGCAGCACAGCAAAGGGTGACGGGGTGCTAAAGAGTACCTGGGCATCTGGCAATATGTGGGCATCTTATAAAATACTACTTTTCATTAAAATGGGACTTAAAGACTTAAGCTTTTCACATAAACTAAGCCCTGATGTCAGCAACATTTCATTTCCATGTGGTGCAAGTTTCAGCATCCCTCAGCACCAGCAGAAAGGCAAAGCGATGGAGGAGTCCAGAGGCAGTGTGGGCATTCTCTGTTGAAGTAGGTAGCAGTAAGGTTTGCTGAGTTGTCTTTGTAGCATCAGTGATATAGTAGATTGGCTACCTCAGAGAGCCAGAGCTCCTCCATCACTGTTGTTAAGCTCATTCGGGAAAACAATCCTGCTCAGAAGGAAGGTAGAGAAGAGGAAGGCCAGGAAATGGCTGGGGAATTTTACCAAGTGCAGTTCATTCTATGCTGCTTGATACTAACAGTGTAACTCCCACTCAGATATTAACTGTGAGCAACAAAACAGTGCGCTGCATCTCTATGCTGGCAGAGCCATTAGTGGATGCATACATCTTAAGTACCAACTATAATTTTTTTGAATCTTAAGGAACAACATCACTAGAGGCTTTCTCTAAGATGCCTTTATTGTGCTTTTTAATATTTTCAGTTCCCTAAGAGACTCTTCAAACCGAGTACTCTAGGGATGCATCAGTGAAAGTGCAAAAACAGCAAAAAAAGGGGAAAAAATGTAATTACAAGTTGTAGCAAGAAGAAAACAAGCGTACATTGCTTTCTGAATGTCATTGCTTATATGTTGAGCAGACAAGAGTGTCTTAGGATGAGGAGACTCCAGAGGTGCAGAACTGCTATGTTGGACTTCCAGAGGGCAGACTTTGGGCTGTTTAGGAGCCTGCTTGACAGAGTCCCATGGGAGGCAGCCCTGAAGGGCAGAGGGGTCCAGGAAGATTGGATATTCTTCAAGAAACCAGTCTTAAGGGTGTAAGAGTAGGACATGCCCATATGCCAGAAGACAAGCTAGCAGGGAAGAAGTCTGGCCTGGCTGAACAGAGACCTTTGGCTGGAACTCAGTAAAAAAAGGAGTTTGTGGCCTTTTTGAAGAACGGGCAGGCTGCTCAGGAAGACTACAAAGATATTGTGAGGTTTTGCAGGGAGAAAATTAGAAGGGCCCAAGCCCAACTAGATCTTAATCTGGCTACTTAGATAAAGGGCAATAAAAAATGTTTCTGTAAATACATCAGCAGCAAAAGGAAGGCTAAGGAGAACCTCCAGCCTTTATTTGATGCAGGGGGAAACATAGTGACAAAGTATGAGGAAAAGGCTGAGATACTTAATGCCTTCTTTGCCTCTGTCTTTAACAGTAAGACTACTGTTTTCATGGTATCGAGCCTCCTGAGCTGGAAGACAGGGACGGGGGGCAGAAGGGAACCCCCATAATCCAAAAACAAATGGTTAGCAATTTGCTGCACCACACACCAGGTCTATGGGGCTGGATGACATCCTCATGAACGTACTGAAGGAACAGTCGGAAGTGCTCACCAAACCACTTCCCATCATTTTTCAGCAATCCTGGCTGACTGGGGAGGTCTTAGCTGACTGGAGTTTAGCAATTGTGACACCATTCTACAAGAAGGGCCAGCAGGAGAATCCAAAAAGCTGGTGGTGAATGGAGTTAAATCCAGGTGGTGGCTGGTAACGAGTGGTGTTCCTCAGCGCTCAGGGCTGGGGCTGTTTCTTGTTTAATATCTTTAACAGTAATCTGGATGGGGGGAATCAAATGCACCCTCAAGTAAGTTTGCAGATGTCACCATGCTGGATGTGAGTGTGGCTCTGCTTGAGGGAAGAAAGGCTCTACAGAGCAATCTGGACAGACTGGGTCGATGGGCCAAGGGCAATAGTACGAGGTTCAACAAGGCTAAATGTCAGGTCCTGCACTTGGACCACAACAACCCTGTGCAGTGCTATAGGCTTGGGGAAGAGCAACTGGAAAGCTGCCCAGAGGAAAAGGACCAGGGTATGGTGGTTGACAGCCAGCTGAATATGAGCCAGCAGTGTGCCCAGGTGGCCAAGAAGCCCAAAGGCATCTTGTGCTGTATCAGAAACAGTGTGGCCAGTAGGGTCAGGGAGATGATTCTGCCTCTGTACTCAGCACTGGTGAGGCCACACCTCAAATACTGTGTTCAGTTTTGGGCCTGTCACTACAAGAAAGACATTGAGGTCCAGCAGCGCATCCAGCGAAGAGCAGTGAAGCTGGTGAAGGGGCTGGAGAAGAAGTCTTACAAGGCGTGGCTGAGGGAACTGGGGTTGTTTAGCCTAGAGAAGAAGAGGCTGAGGAGAGACCTTATGACTGATTACAACTACCTGAAAGGAGTTTGTAGAGAGGCGGGTGTTGGTCTCTTCTCCCAAGTAACAATAGGACGAGAGGGAATGGCCTCAGGTTGTGTCCGAGGAGGTTTAGGCTAGATACTAGGAAATATTTCTTCACTGAAATGTTGTCAAACGCTGGAACAGGCTGCCCTGGGAAGTGGTTGAGTCACCATCCCTGGAGGTATTTAAAAGATGTGTAGGTGTGGTGCTTAGGGATGTGGTTTAGTGGCACTGTTAGGTTTACCGTTGGAGTAGATGATCTTAAAGGTCTTTTCCAACCTAAACAATCCTGGGATTCTGAGGTGATTTAACTATGCAGGACAGACCAAAACAACGGTTTCTTTGCTGTATTACGCTCAAAACAGTGTAAAAGCCTCATGCATGAACTGAGGGACAAACAGCGTGTAGGCCACCCAAGGGAAGCATCACTGATGGCACTCAGCAGCATGGCTCCTACAAATGCAAGGTTTCCTTTCTCACTGTGGTGTCAGCTCACATCATAAGACAAATTGTGGCATGAAAGTGTCTTTGTTCACTGAGCAGATGGAAATATCTGGCTACTTTGTTGATTTCTTCTTGCCGTCTGGTCTGGTATTGCCCTTGTTTTCATACCATCCAGCATTAATGTTTCCCAGAGTTGCCCCTTAAACAGAGCAAAAATACTCTGCAGCATATTAAGAACATGAGCATATCACAGTAAATAGCTTTATACATAATACAACATGGTTATTAGCCAGCTGTATACATAAAGCACCAAATGGAGGCAGCAGGATGTAAACCAGGTTTTTCAGCTCTGAAGGCATTAGTCTCTGCCCAGAGGACTAACAGGATTCTCCTGGCCTGCATGTTACAATGGAGAGTGCTTCTCTGTTAGCAGTAGTTGTCCTTCTCTAGGTTTTTTACATCATTTCAAAATGCCTGTAAGCCATGGGCTAGTTAGAGAACAAACTGATTAGACAGCAGGCAAGAACTCCTGTGTGGTAATCTGTTCGCCATGATAATTTTTAAACCTTCCTAACTTACTGCCAGTCAGATCTATACAGGTTTGTAACTTGGGATTTATTGCAGTTAGAAGCACCTTATACTGGCCTATATCTATATATACCTATTCATCACATTACTGCAAATCTATATAATTAGAGAAAGATAAAATATTTGATGATATAGCATGGAAGATTTTTATTAGAAAAAGTTTATGGCCACAGATTTTATTGGCTCAAGTTTTGCATCCACACCAAGTTATGTATGTCATCCCTAACAAGTGCCAGTAAAACTTTTATATAGTGCACATATACTATCAGGTATTCAGAACATACCTTGAGACGACCATTTCTGTTTTAGTTTCTGCATTGCCTCTTCAGCAGTGGAAACACAATAAATGGGTCTGATGACCCTGAAAGCTTTCCCAGTGGGCCCTCCTGCAGATCCAAGACACGTACTGTGCTGGTAAAAACCAGAGGCAGGAACTGGTGTGGGTTCCCCAGACTCTCTAACATGTATGCATCTTGCAGGTCTCAGAAGTAAATGGTAAGGACTAGTATATTTCGTAAAATGGTGAGGTTGAACACTGAAGATGTACCTGACTAGTTTCTGAAAAGTAATGTAGTATTTTCAGTTATCAGTAGGATGGAACTAGACAGGTTGAAAAGACACAATTTATGAAATTTGATAGACAGTTTTTTCAGCAATGTTTTGGCTTGGTCAGTTATTGCAGAGGGTCAAAGAGTGATTTTTTTTTTGAAAGCTCTGTGTAAATTTAGTGAGCAGATAAATAGTAGAAGCAGATAAACAACTTTAAAGGGACACATTTCCTGATAAATATCTATAAGCAAGAGGTGTAGACCAGTTTTCTCTAACACTTGAACTTAGCTACTGTAAAGGGAATGAAGCAAAAGCTTTTATGGTTGTTCCATTTAAAGAAGACAAGTGGTTTACCCCTCACACTTTATAGTGTCAGAGCTTTTGCAGTGCAAATTAGAGGAGACAGCATCAGATTCAGATTTCTGGAGCATTTAAATCTAGACTTTGCTCTAGTCTGAAACAAATAGAGTTTCCTAACCCGCTGTTATTGAGGTGCACTTGCTTTCACACTTGAACTGCAGTAGAGTTAAATTGAATGGAGGTTTTTAAGCAAAGATCTCTTTGTCTTGGAGGAAAAAAGCCTTGGAACTGCAGTTCCATACTGCAGTCTCCAAGATAGCCATGCTTTATGAGATCATTCTTATAGAGGGAAGAAAACAAAAGAGGAGCAGGCTCAGGGAGAGATTCAGCAAACAACAACAAGCTGCCAAATGATCTTTTTAGAGCTGCAGTTGTTTGCCTCTGCAAAATTTCAAGGACACCCATCAGAAAAGCTTGCTGGGGAAATATCCATTTAAAAATGGGCATTCTGTGGTTGTAGTTTCAGTTCGGAAGAGCTGCTTTGAAACAACACAGAACTTCTTTAATAGGAAGAAAACGCAGATTTTATAATAAGTCATTCTTATATTTAGTCTGCTAGTATTACATCACCTTTTATAAAGCACTTCCATTTAGGGTAATCTCATATCAGTATGTGCCTAGTAGCTCTATAGGAGCCTGAGATGAAGTTTACTTTGTATTCGCTGTATTTTTGTATCAGTTCTCTCTTCCCTTGCAAAGATGGAGACAACAGTAATTGGCTTTATAATAGCAAAGCTGTTATGCTTTCCTATTGTAATGACAACAGAGGAAAAACAATCAAGAAGAGTAAAAAAAGTGCCTTTTTTATTTAAAGGATAGTGAATACATTCCCCTTTATGAGTGGTAACAGGTTTTGCTTAGAGAAGTTTGCAAGTTGAATGGTGTATTTCTAAAGGTCATGAATACAACAAATTGTAAGCAAGTGTTCCTTGAAAACTCCTTTCAGCCCAAAGGGTTTGTATTATTGTTCTTGCTGTTTTGTCCTATAACGCCTCCCCTTTTCCCAAGACTGTCATATTCCTGTGTACCAACACCCCCTCAAAAGCCTGAAATCATCTGACCAAGCAAATATTTATGGCAGAACCATTTAATTTCAAAGAATTTGGACCCAGTGTCATAATTCAGCCCTGGATCACATATGCTTTGGCTGAGGCAAGGACTTTTCTCAAAATACCAGTTCTTGAAATTAACTGCTCTTGTCAGGTATTTGTTCTGATGCTGTCACCTCTGCATTAGTCAGTGAATGCTGAAATAGAGCAGAACTAATGCAGTGCTTTACTGTGGCAACTTTACATATAAATAACTCACAACTGGAGAGATCATTGCCTAGCACTATAGATTCACTTGTATAAGTATATGCTCTTGGAGACTTTTCCACAGAAGCCCATAGGAAAGAGTAGGGGGACAGTATTTTTTTTTGTTTTATTTTGGTTTTACTGTAGCTGCGGAATTTACAACATAAGACGGAGTAGTTTTCCAGATACCAAGATTAAACATTTTTAGATTTAATCGCATTTGTAGGAAGGGAAATGCAGATTCTGGGGCCAAGAACTACGAAAGATTTGGTTTGTGTCATGAACAGTGCAGTCTTTGCTGTTGATCTTGGCGCAATGTCCTTGTTGGCAAACTAAGCAAATATAACCCCCCTGCTCTCTTAAATAAGTTACTGTATTAGCTTAGGTGTTCTTAGTACCTTTGGATGAAAAGTCATGGTCAATTGTCATGTAAACCCTTCACTGGAAAGTACAGGCATTGGCTTGCTACTGCTATGTTGGTTAATCACAGATGGGTAGCAGTCTGTGTAAGTCAGCTTCCAGAGAGCACTGCACTCCTGTTTTATACAACGATGGACTTCTGGTGCTAGAGAAGAAACAAAGACTCCTTGCAGAGCACCAGGAGAATTAGCTGCTTTATCTATAAATTCTGGGATTTTTGCTATTCAGAGCGTTGCTGTGCCGCATCACGGTTCACTCATTTTTCAGTATCACAAGGGTTGTTCGTGCCTGGGCAGCTACTTCAGCATGCAGTAGCTCTCTCTCTTCTGATGTGTTACCAGTCAGCATAAAAAAACCTCTCCTCGTACCTAATTCTGCCTTTCAGGGGTCAGGAACTGCTGCTGAAATGTCCTCTCGTAATCTTTGATATCCTCTTATTATATCCCACTGTACAAACAGTGTAGCCTGGGGATTTTGCATACTCAGCTTGCTGAGATACCAAAGGCAGCGATTATGGGGTACCAGGTGGCAGTAACATCAGTAGTGGCTGCAAATAGCTTTTGACTCCGTATCAGGCCGTGCACAGAGGCAGATGGCTAGTGATTCAGGCAGTACTCAGTCTTCTCAGGAGAAAAAAGATGGTCATCTTAATTCCTGTTTGTGTACTATAGTTTGGGAACCTTTCACATAGCCACGAGCACAAACAACTCATCAGTGATCGTAGAGACCTGGACTGGCAGTGACTAGAGTTTGCAAAGAGTGTCACACTTTGTCTCCCAAAACCTTTCTTTGGTACAGCAATAATGGTTTATTACATTTTACAGAACTTTTCCTTGATGTTACAACACTGCATTAGTGAAAATATACCAGATCAGCTATATTTTATGTCTCTCCATCCCACCTCTCAGCTCCAGTTCGGTGTAGCCATAAACTGCTGATTCGTTAGCATTATTGCCAGAACTGTGCAGGCCCAGAGTCATCAGCAATGAAGGTGTGAAACAAAACAGTCAGGCAGATTTCAAATTAGTTTTTGGGGAAGAACAAAAAAAGTGAAGCATGTATTTTTTAGCTTCTTCCATTGCAGTATTTTAGATAACTTTAATTACTCTTTTTGCCTTTTTCCCATATCAAGTTCAGTAAAGTAGTAGAGATGAGTACTGGGCCAATATGTGGCACTGAAAGGGATGGGGGTACTAGCAAAATAAATCAGCTGAAGTTTCTGGTCATTGGAACAACTGATATTGTAACCAGACCAAAAACTCTGAAGTAACATATTTTTAAATAATTGAAAACTGTCTTGAAGTGCTCAAAACTATCCTGTGCCTAAGATGCATTTCTTTGTACTTGATGGTAGATTGAATCAAGTTGGACAGTGCTGGTGTCTTATTTATTTTGCTTGCTTTAAGAATGAACTTTAATCTCATTTATGCAGACCATTTATAGTTTGCTCAGGAGTGCTCTTGGCTGACCCTTGTATGTCCCTTGCTTTGAAGCAGCGCTTATTGAATCAAGTGTGTTTCTATTAGAAGCAGAATATTTAGACAAAATGGCCCTTGTCATTAATGCCTACTTATTAATTTTGATTGAATGAGTAAATGTTCATTTTGTAAAATTATTGTCATTAGTGCTTTTCTCTGTTCTTCTCTGAGTATGGAGCTAGTGAGATCAGAATGGGCATTATTTTCTGTGACTGTACAGAAAATTTTTTTTTTAGATGCAGAGAAAACTGCACTGTTACTGTTTTTAACTTGGCCTGTTGTAAATGAGAGGCATTATCCACATACTTTTGAAGATTCACAAAACACATGGATCCTTTTCCACAACAGTGAATTAAATATATACCTGTCTCAAGGGCAGATTTTAATCTGCAGATAAGACTTCATAGAACAGTTAATACCAAGTGCACCTTTAAATGTCATATTGCAAGACTGAGGAGGGTAGACAAATAGAGGCTGAGAGCAAAAAGGGGTAGCCAGCTCTCTTTGAAGTCTTCTTGCTGGTACTGGTCTGTCTTAAGTTAAAGTACTTCTTGTTCTAAATGCTTATTTTTTTATGTTCATGGTTTTATTAGCTAATCTTTATACATAATTTAGGAATTAGTTGATACTAACAAAAACATTGAGAAGAGTTCAGTTTTGTGTGGTTGAAAAGAGTGAAGTGTATGAAACAGGCTACTAAAATTTTTTATTTGTATTTTGTGGACAGACAATCAGTTCAGTAAAATGTTTCCATGTAGTAGATAGAATCATAGAATAACCAGGTTGGAAGAGACCCACTGGATTATCGAGTCCAACCATTCCTATCAAATTGCACAAGCTGTTTCCTCCCCCTTGCATATAATTGAGTAACAGACTCTTCTAATATCATGAGACAGACTTCAGTGGGCTTCAGACTGGGCCACAGAGAATGACTGGGCCTGATGGAAAAGAAGCAAGCAACAAAATGTTAAAGACATGACAAAATAAAATGAAAACTAAACAAAAAAAAAGCAACAAACCCAAACATGTAAGACTATAAGCTCTTCAGACTGAAGTGGTTTTGGATAGCTACTGTCTAGTAGCACGTGCTATGCAAAGCACAAGATCCAAATTAGTTTCTAGCTGATGCCCTGTTACAGTCATTTTCTGTTTCTTTTCAATGTGTTCCAACTGTGATGTAAGGAAAATAGTTTTTTGAAAAAAAACCCAAATCCTAAAGACATGGTTGCCTTTTTTCATATTTTATGATATATCCCTTGTCTGGTTGAAGTTGATGGAATTTACCCAAAGCAGTACAGTTATATCTGTTACTGTCAGGCTGAGAATATGTAATACTCTTCATAATGGAGATACTTCTTCCTCTACAGCAAGGCACTAGAGATAAGGTGCAAGACAATGTTGACATCTTCAGCTCTCAGCAGAAGATGAAGACTTGACAAAATAAGACTTGTTAGGAGTCAGAGAATCCTTGCAGGGTATTCTTTGGATGTGATGAACAAAAAGGAAAGATGGTGTTAGAGTGGTGCTATTTGACAAAACACTTAAGGAAAGGGGATAACAGAGTTCCAAAATCCACTTGGCTCTAGGAGAAGGGATAAGGCATTTCACAGCATGGGTTAATGGCATTAACACTATTCCTTTGAATAATGCTTAATGTTGTAAGCAGCAGCATATGCTGTCATTGCAGCATGCAGGCAAACGTTTGCATGCAAGAGTACTATTTTTGAGGAGGAATTGCCTAGGAAGCCTAAGATTGTCCTTGTAGGTTTACTGGGACACATGGTTGATGAACACTACATGAATATTTAAAATTACTTATAAGGAAACCCTTACAAGCTTCACTGAATCTGCAGATGGAGAGAAAAGTGATTTTGAATTACATATGCTAACCTGCTCAGAGCATTACACACTGATCTACCACTGAGAAAATATCCTACCTAAATCAATTGATTTTTCTCACCTACTCAGGCAATAGGGTTTCCTTGTGTCATTGAGCCTAGCGCAGTGCTTGACGGTCCTCCTTTTCCTTCCCTGGCAATTCAGAATTAAGATACTGCTGTGATTTAAGCATTCTCACCTGTTTCTTTTATCATTTCTGTTCAGACCCTTGCCTCTGCTTTAAATGCTTTCTTGCGTCAGAGGTTTCATGTAGCTTGCAAAACCATTTCACATTGCAGCAACGTCATCATTGTCACAGAATAGGCTTCTTAGTTTTTTTGTTTGGTTTTTTTTTTTTTTACTGCCCCATGTAAGGCTTCTTGCATGCTAAGACAAAATAACAAGGGCAATTTTCTCCTTTTCATCATCATGGCAAGAGGTTTCGATGTGAGGTTGCATTTTGAGTCCCATGAAATCACGCCTAGCTGCTGGCTGTAACCCGTCACATTCTTCTGTGCGGTGGCCTCCATGTGCTGGACATAGCTAGTCAGCGGAGCCCATCAGCAACACTGGTGAAGGGTATCTGGTAGCAGGGCAGAGCACTGGGCTCACATTTGCTAGGCACCGGATAATGGAGCCACAGAAAACATCAGTCTTTGGAAGGCTGGAAAAAGCATATTCACAGAATCACAGAATCACAGAATAACCAGGTTGGAAGAGACCCACCGGATCACCGAGTCCAACCGTTCCTACCAAACACTAAACCATATCCCTCAGCACCTCGTCCACCCGTGCCTTAAACACCTCCAGGGAAGGTGACTCAACCACCTCCCTGGGCAGCCTGTTCCAGTGCCCAATGACCCTTTCTGTAAAGAATTTTTTCCTAACGTCTAGCCTAAACCTCCCCTGTCGGAGCTTGAGGCCATTCCCTCTTGTCCTGTCCCCTGTCACTTGGGAGAAGAGGCCAGCACCCTGCTCTCTACAACGTCCTTTCAGGTAGTTGTAGAGAGCAATGAGGTCACCCCTCAGCCTCCTCTTCTCCTCTTCTCTCTTCTTCATCCCAAACAGGCTTGCAGTAGAGCTAAGGGGACTCAAAAGTGCAGCCTGTCATTGCTTCTGTCTTTTAGTACTGTGTCTACAACTACCTTGTATCTATATGTGCTCTGTGGATGTTAGTTACTGGTTTCCGTGTGGGTTGCCAGCAGCACAATCTATTACTGCCATAAACTGCAGAGCTGTTACACCAGTAGGGAAGGTCATGGTGATGAGGCTCATGCAGCACTCATGGGGAATAAAGTTGTCATAGGCTATACCACATCATTAAAAATGAAGGCATTGGATGACACCATGTTCAGATCCCACAGTTCACATTTATTTGGAATTTCACCGTATTTCTGTTTGCCAAATAAAAAGACCTCTGAATGCCGTCCACTGCACAGCAGACTTTCCACGGTTGTTTGAAAGAAGCGGTCAAGAGTTTTCATTAGTTTCCCAGGATAATAACATAGCAGTTGTGGGCTCTGTCAGGCTGCAGGCTGTGTGTTTGACCTGTGCGATCTCAACTATTTTCCTTGTGTTCCTGTAAATAGGATGGTTGAGTCAGGGGAACCCCTTGGTCAAGGGAGGGTTATCACACTTTCCCTGAGCACCAGCTGGGAAGGAGCAAGGGAAGGGACTTTCAGAGATGTTGAGTATGGGAGGCAGGAGAGTCACTGCATGAGGCTGAGAGAAGCCACTCAGCAAACTGAGAAGACTTTTTAAGTGCCATGTATCTTAAGGAATTCTTTAGAAGTGGGCACAGTTTGCTTCAGAAAGTGATTGATGGCAGGAATAAAACTCAGGGGCAAAGACCATGAGTGAAGGGAACATTAGTTATAACCCATTTTCCTTGCTTTTTTCTCTGCAAGAGTCTTTTTAAAATTTTTTTTTAATTAAGATGTTAACTATTCTGTTTTATACTTCAGCAAGGCCTGGCTTTCTTTTATTTTTATTTTTTTTTTTACTTTAAAAGCTCTTTTTACAGAACTGTCTGTAAAGAGAACCCTTTGGATCTTTTCACACATAAAGTATAAGTTAATCCATATCTCCATCCCTGTTTTCTGCCCCATGGAATTACTAAAGGACAAAGTGGGGAGGAATAGAGGTCCTTATGCTGCAAAAAGTGAAACAGCTTTGGTCTGATGTTCCCCTGAGCACATGGACTGCAACTCAAAACACAAAAAAAGCAAAGCTGTTAGGAGTGTGCAGGGTAGAGTATGAAGCAGATCCTGTGAGAATAGAGGAACTAAAAATGGTGTTCAGTGCTCAAGGACCAGTTAAACCCCAGCAGCACCTATGATACTGGAGGTGGAGTTGCATCAGGCTGGTGACCAGTCCTTGGGGGTTCTGCAGGGATTCATCTTAGTACCAGACTCTTTAATATCTTCATAAATGACCTGGATGCAAGAGTTAAAAGTTTACTAACAAAGTTTGCTGATGACACTCTTGAAGGCAAAGAGGCAACAGAGGATCCAAACAAGTTGGAGCAATTGCCAACCACATGATGTTTAAGAAGGGCATGTGCCAGGTTTTGCTCCTGGGACACGACAACCCCAGGAATACATACATACTGGGGAGTGAGAGGCTGGAGAGCAGCCCTGGAGAAAGGGATCTGGGAGTTCTGGTTGATGGCGAGTTGAACATGAGGCAACCGTGTGCCCTGGCAGCCAAGAGGGCCAACCATGCCCTGCGATGCATCAAGCACAGCCTTGCCAGCCAGTCGAGGGTGTGATTGTCCCACTCTTCTCTGCACTGGTGCAGTCCCACCTTGAACACTGTGTGTAGTTTTGGGTGCATCAGTATAAAAAGGATATCACGCTACTGGGGCATGTCCAGAGGAGGCCACAAAGTTGGTGAAGGGTCTAGAGGGGAAGTCATATGAGGAGCTGCTGAAGTCACTTGGTCTGTTTAGCCTGGAGAAGAGGGAACTGAGGGGGAACCTCCTAGCAGTTTACTGCTTCCTCACAAGGGCAGGAGGAGCAGCAGGTGCTGATCTCTTCTCTCTGATGACCAGTGATAGGATCAGAGGGAATGACAGGAAGCTGTGCCAGGGGAGGTTTAGGTTGTATATTAAGAAAAGGTTCTTCAATCAGAGGGTGGTGGACCACTGGCACAGGCTCCCCAGGGAAGCAGTCATGGTGCTAAGCCTGGCAGTATTCAAGAAGAATTTGGACAACGCACTCAAACACATGGTGCAAATGTTGGGGTTGTCCTATGCATAGATAGGAGCTGGACTCAATGATCCTGGTGGGTCCCTTCCAACTCAGGTCATTTGGTAGTTCTTTGAAGTGGTGCTGCTCAGCCATTGTCCTCAGTGGCACTGCAGGAGGGCTCCCAGCTGGGCAGGGCTCTCTGATTTAAATGCTGTCCCCTTTGCTTCATGGCAACCCTACACACAGCACCAGGTACACACAAGATTGCATCTGGATATATATATGACTGCAACTACATTACATGGTAAATCCGTTCTATTAGTTTCTGCAGTTATTTGGAAATGTTAAGAGAATTTAACAAAAGGCAAGATAAGTAGTACCAAAGCATTGTTTTCCTTTTCTGTTACCCTTGTCATAGAATCATAGAATAGTCTGGGTTGGAAGGGACCTTAAAGATCATCTAGTTCCAACCCCCCTGCCATGGGCAGGGACATCCCACTGGATCAGGTTACCCAAGGCTCCATCCAACCTGGCCTTGAACACCTCCAGGGATGGGGCATCCACAACTTCCCTTTGCAACCTGTTCCAGTGTCTCACCACTCTCATAGTGAATAAATTCTTCCTTATGTCTAGTATAAATCTGCCCTTCTCTAGTTTATACCCGTTCCCCCTTGTCCTATCACCACAAGCTTTTATGAATAGATATATCGTCACCGTAAAAAGCTGCAGGCCCCATGTTCTGTTAGCTCTCAGAAGGGTGCAAATGTTTGCAACAGATCCCTAGAGATGGGCAATGCCATGAGGTTGTAAAGTTGTGCTGTTTTAATTTGAGGAGGCAGACAGCCAAGTTAGATTGAGAGTTTAAGTACCAACAAAATAATAAACTAAATGCAGATTCTGTGTCCAAGCTTCTTCTGTTTTCAGTTCCCACTGGGACATTCTGTTCCAGTGCCCTTGTTCCATTTGACTTTCTTGCAGAGGAACTGGAGAGTATCCAACTTTTAAAATTACCTCAGTTTTAATTTATTCTGCTTTTGATGTTCATAGCACCATATATCTGATAGTTCTCAAATCTTTTCCTTAGTCTCTGAGGCTGTAATTTACTTGCCTAATGTCTCAAAGGCAGATACCACTTACTTTAAAAGTCATGTATAATTTTAATATCCATATGTTTGTATAATATATGAAGTTTGTGGGGTGAGTGAGGAAGGGGGATGGTTTATGTATGCTCATGAACATATCCAGTCATTTAAAAGACAAATGAATATTAGCAGCATCTTAGCAGGAACCTGCACAGGTCCACCATATTTAATGTAACTTAAACTTGGCAAAAAAATTAACAAGGTACCCTTTTTTAGGACTTAGTACAAACCTCACAGAACTGGGCATGATCCACCTAAATGTATTCCTTTTCCATGAGAGTTTTCTAAAGAAAAGCACCAATACTGGGGGTATGGCTAAGAGCCATGCAAGTTAAGCGCTGAATTTTATATGTTAGAAATGGAGAGCTTGTATCCAGTGTGTACCGAGGCACTTTTATGTAAAGCTGGAAATGCAATGGGAAATAAATGAAACAAAGCAGTAGCACTGGTTAAGGCCCCTTTATAGAACAGGTTAAATGTAGGTAAAACTCAGGTCTAAAGCCTTGTTTCCCACCCCATGTGTTTGCAGGACTGTAGGAATGGGAGATATATAATATAAATAGAAGAGAACTATAGTGAGAAATAAATTCTATAGGCTGGCCATGCAAGGACACCGGATGGCTCAGGAAAGCAAATCTGAGCAAGGTGTCCCATGATTGCATCACAGCTGGTGAAAGTGAGCTCTGGTCCAAGGTAAGCACTGATTCAGGAGCCCTGCAGACACTCACCTGCTGACTGCTGCATTGCCTCCAGGGCTCCCTGTGTCTGGCTGTGGATACTGGTTTCCTCCTGCATCTAATCTTGTTATGATCTCTGTGCACTCTTGCTGCTTTTTTGGCATTACAGAGACAAGACAAGGTGGAAAAGGAGACTGGCCAAATCACTGCAAAGCAAGTTAATAACACTTCTGTCACATCTACTTGTTTCAAACGTATAATCTTTTTTTATTTTCATCTGCACATGTATGCTCGGGCAAAGCCAAATGCTTACGTGGTTCATATTGATGTAACTTTCTGGCGGAGGCAAAAAGAACTATGGAGAATTGGTTCCTTATCCGACCTTATGAATTCTGATTTGAATAGAGAGGCAATGTGTATAACTTAGCATCCATTAGCAACAGAAACATAACCCCTGCTCAGAATCAGACAAGTCTTTATATTTCAGTCTGTGCTTGAAGCAAGTGATCAGGCTTATGAAATAGGTAACTTTTCTTATTGTCCAAAGTTGACTGGTTTTTTAGGTGAAAGACATCATTTGGGTCATGCCTGCACCACCCAGTACGTCATCCTAAACAATGTGAAATGTTGTCTTGCATTTTCATAACAAAATGTTTGTTCCTTTTTCTTGCTCCTTTTCCGTCTTCCTCCATAGATGATGAAATAGATTGGCTCCAGCTCTCTCCTCCTGGCATGCCATATGTGCTGCATGATGCTCTTCTTTGCTAGATTGCTCCACTCTTTGGAGAGATGGGAATTTATTTCTGGAATCACTCCAGTGTCCAGACCACTTCCATTGTCTTCATTAGTGTGGACTGCAGCCCGTCAGCACTGAGGAGAGCAGTTGGTAGGGACCATAAGAGATAATTGCCTAAAATGAACTCTGCCTCCACAGGGCACAAAATCACTCGGTGGCATTGCAGCTTGCTTATTCCGGCTTAAGTCATTTTCCTCTCTCTAGGCAGTAGCTGGTTCTTACATATATTATGGGGACCATATGCTCAGCCTAGACCCAGTCACAGGCTTTGACAGTCTGCCTGTAAAGCAATACATGTTCTGTCCTGCAGACCTTTCTAGGTGCAGGATGGCTGGCGGCAAAAGAAATCAACTTTTTGGCATACTCACTAACTGAGCAAAGGTCTGTGGGTCCAAAGGGTCAAACTCTTCCTGTCTGCTCCTTCCCAAGCCTGGCACATCTCTGTATGATAGCCTCTCCAATATTGTTGCACCTCATGCAAGGATCAGAATGCCACACTATTTCATGTAGGCTTTAGGTTTGTGATGGGTCACGATGATGTAAGCACGCTCTGAGTTTCTAAAGGTTCCCCTTCCTGTATTTGCAATAATAGAAACCAAATGCCAGTGTTGCCTCTGCTGGGCTTACTGAGTGGTCAGTGTGGTGTACCAGAAATGGTTAAGGATGAGCCTGCTACTTCCCCCAGCTGGAAGCAGTTAGCTGATGAGAACTAGGGGCTGCAAACTACCAAGGAGGAGATAAATGCCAGGAGAGAGCTGGAGGTGCAGCTTTTGGAGCTAAACCTTTTTGTCCCAGGTTTAACCCCACCCTGGCAAGGTCAGTAGCTAAAGTGAGCAGCTTTTAGTCCCAATTCATCCCCCAGGAAAGGGAAAATGGAAATGAGAGAGAGAGACTTGCTGGTTGGAAAATACGAGTAAAACAGCTTTAATACCATAACAATAATATAATGAAGGTGAGAAAATAATAAAATATATACAAGTGTCCAACCTCCAACTCCAGCTATGCCATAACCACACTCACCAGTCACCACTGAAGCTGCAGGGCAGACACAGGGAAGGTCCCAGACTGGACCAACAGTTGGGAGCTGCACTCAGGGACAGGTGGATGGGCTCACAGGCAGACAGGCAGATGAGGTCCTCCCTGAATTCCGGCTGTTGAAGAAGAGGAGCTATGATCCTCGTGATCCCTAAGTTCTTATACTGAGTATGACGTGTACAGCATGGAATACTTCTCTGTCCAGGCTGGGGCACCTGTCTTGTTCATCCTCTCCTGGCAAGCTCAGCCTGGTTCACCAGCAGCTCTTGGTGGCCTTGATTTCACAGGAATACGTGTGAGCAGCCGTCTCTGCACACCAATGGCCCATTACCTTGGGGATAACCATCAGACTGAAAAGTCAGAGACAGATGTGCTGCTTCAGCCTAAACCAGCACACAGACTGAGAGGAACTGTTCAAGAAAAAATGTAAGAGTGGGAGGAGTGACCATAAAATCAAATAGAAAGTTTCATGAGGGGTGGGTAGAGTATTGTTGCTTAATGCATGTTTGCTGGTCTGAGGGCCAGAGGAGAAGCATCCCATTTGCTGCAGAAGGGGAAAAATAAGTAGCAGAAAAGTGAGAAGTCCAGTTCTGGTTTATATGCTGTGGGATTTTGTTGTTTGGAAAAGGAAGAGTACCTGCTGTAGCCAGTTAGAAAGGTCATGCCTGGTATAATGCTGAGATTTCTCCAAGACTGAGGCACAGGGAATAGTACAGTTGTGGTAGTGAAATACTTCCTCTGAGTAACTTTCTTTCTTAAAAAACCTGACCTTTTGCCTCATTGAAATGCTGTAGCTGTGTGTAGCAGGCTTCCTGTGCCCGCATCATCTCACTGAGGGTTAGCTTTGCTGAATTCTGCCGTGTAACTGCATACAGGGTGTTGAGTGGGTTATATTGTATTAGTGGGCACAACAGGCCCTTTGTTTCATCTGTCTTGTGGTGACTTACACCATATCAGTGTTTTTGAAATCAAGTGGAGTGCCACTTGAGGTTTCTTCTTAGTACCGATATAGTTTAAGCAAAGATGAGAAGCAGAAGCTCTCCTCTCAGCAGGTAGCAGAACCCCACCGCTCTTCTCAGCCTTGGGGCAGCTGTGTTCTATCACAACTTGTTGTGGCAGCTGGAGGTCCTCTCTCAACCCTCTGAGTGGAAGAGACCTTGGCTCTTTCTTAGGTTTCCATCTTCCATCTTCTTCTTGAATTTTTGGGTTGGTGTGGAAGGGAGAAGACTGTAAACTCCTGCATTCAGCCCACTCCTGCATGTAAAACAGAACTGTATCCATGGCCTGAATTAGAAGTATCAGGACAAGAGCAAAATCTCACAAACTAGTGAACTCTTCTACAGCAGGTGTAAGATTTTATCTTACATTTCTAAAGGGAAATAGGGACACATTCCTTTTCCGCTTCAGCAAACAGGAAGCTTTATTAGAAAATGCTTCCTTGCATGTCCTGCTTGGTTTGTTTGGTTCTTATTAGTTAGTAATTGTTTCATTACTCTAGGAATAGATGTCACGTTGCTTTTTCATGTTGCTGGTTGTTTTTTTTCCCACCTTGTTGTTGTGTGAACATTTCTTACAGTTATTTGCTGCAAGAAAAGTGTGAAAAGGACTGTATGATAGTGATCAGAAGCTGAGGAATTGCCTCAGCTTTGGAAGAGCCTTGCTTCTTGCCCTCAGCTGGCGTCTACAAACCTATCAATATTAAACTCAGGTGTAAGCCAAAATGACCCAGCTTCACAATTACAAAGGCAGGGGTGGGGGAGGTTGCACTAGGGCAGATTAAGAGACTGCAGAAGAGTAGTTTGGAGGTTTGCACAGCTGAAATTGTGCCAGTTTCTAGTCACTGCTGGTTGAACTGTGATTCTGAGTGGAAGTACTGATGTTTATGGGGTTCTTTGCTCTGTTTATGCCTTTACTTTCTTAGTTGCTAGTGGTTTCTGATATATAATCTCCTGCAGGAGTCTTGTTTGACTGTTGGCCCTGTCTCTGTAACAGCATGGCATGAGAAGGCAGCATCAGTGGTTGTGTATGAATCTAAGCACTATGGTGCTGGTAAGACACACAGGATATTATTTATGGTAAATAATAGTTTAAGTGAATAGTTTAATATATTTTGTGCTGATCCTGAAGTGATGGAAATTTAAAGGTGTGGGGTAGGGGTTAAAGAGGTCTTAGCAAAGCTGTCCCTTCCCCATCACCCCGCAACCTCAGGTTTTCTGCAGCAACTGGAAGGAGACAGAATATTTAGGGCTTTTTGGAGGAAATGCATTTGAAGGAGAGATGTGGAAGAAGTGGTGGATGAAGAATCGGAGGGACATCCAGGCTTTTCCAGTTGAAGGGAATGGGAAGACTGCACGCATGCAAGGGCAGACATGAAGATAGTATGGTGTTTGGTTGGAGTGGAACAGGTGAGTAGAAGGAAGCAATTGGAAATTGTCGTTTGGGTGTGTAGGTGGTTAGCCAGTCTCTGAAAGGAATCTGAGACTCTACCAAAGACTAAAAATAGTTAAAAGTTCATGGGAGTCATTATGAATACAGTACTGTCATGTAGTAACTCTGCATAACAATATTGTTCCAGTGGAGCCTTTGGAAAAACACAGAGCATGCTGCCAGGAATGCACTGCTCTCTCCATCGACTTGTGTATCTTGACAGCAAAGGCTTTCAGGCTTAGAGGCTTTATGAAGGATTCTTTTTTTAACAGAAATAAGTGCCAAGCAGTACAGGCACAGCTGTATTTCCTGTGGCAGAGTTCAGTCTTACATCCATCCCTGTGACACCTTCTGTGGATCCTTGTGGTCATAGGTACACTGCTGATGTGTTTGTTTTTATGGTAACTTAAAGAAGCCAACAGACACTTTAAAATCCAGGTGTCCTCTTAATACCTCAGGCAGGGGCTGGACAGACCCTTTTTTCCCCCACAGATAACTTTAATGCAGAGAAAAGAACTGCAGAGGAGAGTTTTGCACATTAAGGAACCTGATGAATTATGCATGAAGCTCAGCAGTCTGGTATCGGCACTGCCTGTTTTATGAGAGGAAGGGAGTGATAGTAAAAATTTACGCCATACACTAGCTGTAGTTTTTCATACTGAAGCAATAATGTGGGCTGCTGGGCTGAGAATGAACAACGTGGCTTTTCGTCTGAGCCCCTAGGGGCTGAGAGAGATTATTTGGCAGCAGGGAGCAGAAGACCTATTTTGAGCAAAGCAGGGGAAAAGGGAAGAGAAGGCAGGAAGGATACCTCAGCTCCACTAGCTGCTTGGAGAGCTGTGTTGAAGAGTGGCAGAGTTGCTGCCAGGTTGACAGACCCAGTGTGTGCGTGTTGAAGTCTACCATGTAATGGGACAGTAAGACGGACACCAAAAGCATCATGTCAGGCGGTATGTGCCACCTGGGGTTGCGAAGCAATGTTTGTGAAGGAAAGTTGGAAAGCGAAAGAGGAAACAGTGGTTAAAGTATCTCATTAGGGGTAAAAATTGACTGCATGAAAACAAAGGAGTAAACACTCTGTAGTGCTTTAACATGAGGTCTGTTGCTGTGCGTGCCTTACAAAGTTACTGCATGTCAGGAGTTGTGGAGGTAATGCCTCATAGGTAACTGGTTCATGTGATCTGCCAGAAAATGAAGTACCCTAGAATTTCTCCAACCCTTTGTGATTCAGCAGCAAAAAGAAATTTCTACGCTTGCTGGTGAGTTGCCACCTCATATTTATCAGGCATCTACTTCTTTGGTAGTGGCAGTAGTAGAAACTTGGATTTCCTTGTAACTGTGGTCCTCTCTCAACCAGATCTGCATCTTCTGTTGCTCCCTCTAGGTTTATTTTTGGCCATTCATAATTTTGAACCCTTTGCTAGGAAGAGGCGGTCCGCAGGGGTATTGAAAGTGGGCTGTAGTGCTATGAAGCATCTGGATAGCAGTAATGATGATTTTTCTTTTTTATAGTTTTGGTTTTTCTCCCCTTTCAGAAGAGCTTTGCAAGCAGTGAAGAAGCCATGTGCTACCCCGTTCATGGTGGGAGAATATTTTCATGCTCCGTTTGCAGATGGAGAGACAGATATGCAGAGAAGCAAAGTCCTGTCCATTTTCAGATGTGTCTTGTATTAGGAGGCAGACCTTTCCTGGGATTTTCAGAGATACCGATCATATGCAGCCTCTCTGGGCATCAGCTAAAGTTCTTGGCATTTATGAAGCTGGAAAGCATTTGATACGAGACAAAATGGGAGTCTGCTCTGAAAAACATTGTCCTAAGAGGCTTTCTTGGGCTAAAGGGCTTAGTAGGAATCCTGGACGTTGCTACGATTCCTACTTCTCTGCTCAGCTGCTTTACCATAGATTAGTCTTTATACTTTTTATTCTGTAGAATAAACAGTGTCCCCATGACTGTGTTTGCCTTGGCCCTGTCTTCCCAGCTTCTGTCAGAATCCCTTGCGTGATGAAGTTGTGTATTTGAGTCTCACATTTTGGGGTGGTTGTTCTGACTAATCTCCATAAGCAGCACAAGCAGATTATGTTTTACTTCAGCCAGTCATACGATGCTTAGATGCAGAAGAGAGGAGAAACTCCAGCACTGTCAGAGACAGCTCTTTGCTCTTGTCTGGGTTCTTGCAGATATTCAATTCACAGATATCCTTGATGTTAAAAATGTTAATTTAACCGTTTAACAAAATGGTTAAAGAACACTGATCACATTAGAGCTGTCTTGTTAATGAATTGGTAGAACTTTGATTCTAACTATATAGAACATTTTCGATACACATTGACATTGTAGTGTCTCATTACTGAATTTACAAGAAGGATTCATTGAGTTGTTATATTTTGTGTTTACTGGTACAGGTACACATGAAAAATGATACCACCCTTTTTTACTGTAAGCCGTAAAGTATATATTGTGCTTTAATTTTTTTTCATTTTTGGCAGAAGTTCTTTATAATACAATTATGTTTGTGTCCAGGGGCACATGAGATTGAATTACCAGGTTTGTGCCTACCAGCACCTACTTTCTTTCAGACAATCCATAGTTAAATGAGATTAATCCTTTGGCAACGAGGCAATTATGTGTTAGTTAGCAAAAAATCTGAAGTTGCATACAAACTTACTTCTCTCCAGAGCCATTTTGTAGTTAACTTTTCTTTTTATTAACCTAAGTGCTTTGAATACAGGCTCTAGATTTCCGCTCAAGCAACTTCTTATGAAGATGTGTGCTAGGACAAGAGACATCTGGGGAAAATGCAAATTGCCTACTCTGGCCAAGCATGAAAAAAAAGGAAAGGGGGAAATAAGTCTTGGGAAAAATAAGTCTTTTAGCTGAAGTGAAAGCTTTGATAATTTGTTCGGACGAGGCTTTTCTTAATATTCCTACTATTCCACAAATAATCTTCTTTGCTTGCCTGTGCTCTTTTGTGTTTTCTTTTAATTTTTTTCAAGGCGTTATGGATGATGAGGTGTGTCTGACATTTTAGCAAAGATGACTAGGCAGGAGCTACTCATTGCTGGGAAAGAAATGAAGGCTAGTGTAAGAAACTTGTGTCAGTTTGGCTGAGATTCTGAAGGAAATTTTGCATGGCCATTCTTATCCTGGCTCGTCCCTATTCCTCAGATGATCTGAAGTGCTATGAAGTGGTTAAATTAAAGTAAGTGCATGCACAAAGGTGTTTACGCTTAGTTAAACACAATAACTTAGAGTCAACTTCAGTATGAATTTATCCTGTGAATTTATAATAGTATTGTGTAAGTGGGGGCAATACAAAAAAGTTTGACAAAACTTCAGGCATCTCTATAACCTCAGCTAGGTTTACCAATGTGTTTTACCCTGCAGAGATTTGTTTTAGAAATCTGATCCAAACCATGGTGGTACGTTCCACCTCCTGTACTGTTGTAAATGGTTGCAGAATGTGCAAGGGAGCAGTGAATGCATACTCAAGTTTCTACAAGGGAGGTACAGATACGTATCTCCACATTTGTCAGTGTCTATAAAAGTCCCTTTAAGTGGGCAGAGGCAGGGATGCTGCATCTGAGCTGGACCTTCATATTCATTTTATGTGACTGTCCTTCATTGTTTCTTATCAGCTCTCAAAGGTCTTCTTTCCTTGGTTTTAAATATAAAGCACTTTAACTGCATTTGTTTTGTATATGCTTCTGGTTACTAAAAAGTACTTATTTCATCATAAGCTGGACTGGTGATTCAATCTCAAGATTTGTTCATGTCTTGGGCAGAGTTTTTGCCTTCTGGCGCTGGTGCAAGTATATGTTGCTGGATCTTTGCTTATACGCAGAAGCGTGCTTGTGTTTGCTGAAATTGCACATGGGTATTTACCTAAGGATAATAAGCAGCACTGTGTAACCTCTTCCCTTCACTTTTATTTGAACGCTAAGGGTAGAGAAATAATCTGCCTAAAGATGTTTCCTTTGTGTTATTCCTCTCACCTGCCTCTCTCTTCCAGAGGGGAAAAGAAAAAAACCAACTGCCATGTTCTCTAGCTAAAACTCATTCAAACAAAAGAAGTCCTAAATCCATATTAATCACCGCCACCATTAATTTTTCAATCAGTGCTTGATTAAACTGCTGACTAGATTCATCCTTTTGGTGACAGGGCCTGGTGAATGCTCTGCAGTGAACTCAAACAGAGAAATAATAAAGTGCTTTCCATCACAGGCACTCCCCAAAGCACCAGACACAACACAAGTTATTAAAAAAGAATCGAAGAGTGAGCTCCTATAAACTGTGCGGAGAGGAAAAAAATGATTGTCCAGGGATGGGGAGGAAGATTTTAATTTCGCATCTGCAATTACAAAAGCAAACATATCTGTACAGAGGGTATTTCAAAGTCAAAAAGGCATGAGCAAACTTGAATACTTGGGCCTGTGTCAAGAACTAGGTTTGTTGTGATCTTACTGCTGTCAAAAGGCAAGTATCCATTCTTTTTTCTTTCAGTATATTTGTCAGCATAGAGCATATCTATCAGTCAGTAAACTCTCCTTGATCCATAACCACCAGCTTACATTGATGCCCAGCACTCTTCTGATGCTCCACAACCATTATGAAAATAGTTTATGTTGCTACAGGACTCTTGAGCCACCTTCCGCTAGTGAGCAGTCACAGAGCTGTTCCCATGCTGGGCCACTGTTTGGAGTCTAGCATTGCCACTGAGGTTGCTGTTTAGCTTGATGTGAGCCAACAGGTTGTTCCTGGCCACTGTCCACTCTGTAAGTGATTTGTAAAGTTGGCTTTGGTGTTGTGATATAACAGGACTTCCTCACAATGGAATGACTGTCATTCAAAGCACAATAAATCAGCATAAGCATCTCCTGATGCCTTAGTGCTTGGAAACATTCAGAATGGGATATTTTAAGAAGTGCCTGTCCTTCATCTGGATGTGATGGCAACCAGCATAAATGCTGCTTATCCAGTAAATAGAGAATAAAATGGGCAAACTGAAGTTAACAGCTGGGACTGAGAGTGCGCACATTTGACTCCCCTGCCTCAGTTGAGGGTAAGTGACTTCCAGATGAACTGAGTTATTTTCTTTAAAATGCAATCTTTGAATCTTTTGCAGTTATATGAGCATCCCCTTGGCTTTACATCTTGTCTCTGGCAAATTGTAACCTCGATGTTGATAAGAGCGTATATTAGGCAACCTTGTTCTACTTGTTAAGCTGTTTTGCAGAACACACTGCATTCTGACACAAAGAATGCTTTTCCTTTCCTCTTCCTCTCCCTTTCTTCGCCACTGTGGCCACAGCCTGAGTCAATAGGGTCAACAGAAGCTAAATCATTATAAGTCAATTTTAAACCAATTCAGGAGTGTCCACACTGGGGTTTGTGTGGACAACAATTTAGTGAAATCTGTTGAAAAATCAATGTTAGACATCTTCTCTGTCAGTTCAACTAGCTTCATTCCCATTCAGCTCCCAGCCAACTAACAGCTGGCAAAAAACCTGCAACATAATGTTATTTTAGGCTTACTCAATCTTCATTGACAAAAGGATTTTAGAAGCTGAACTTACTCCCTTAAGTTTGTATTGTGTCAATCTTTACCTGGCTAAGGGAGTGATGGAAATGGCCTGATCATGCTGAACAAACCTGTAGCTACAACATTTTGAGAGTAGAACAGCCCTGTAGATGAGGTATCAGACAGCAATCAAGAGTTTAGTGTTCATTTCTACCACTTCTACTTTATCTTTGTATCTTTTCCATCCTCCATTCATCTGCAATAATACAAATCTTGCATGTGGTGTATGGGGCTTTTTTTTCATTGATTTTGTTGTTCAGAAGCTTTTTAAGCATTGCTTACACTTTCATTGGGTCCCCTACATCAGGATTCGTGGCCCTCAGCTAAAGTTACTGCCAATGTCTGTAGTGTAGAGACGGGGAGCTAGGGTGGGTAAATTGCTATGATATCTTACTGCATAGCAATGTATGTAACCTGTGCCTCTCCTGGATAAATGTATCTCATACTTCTCTGCAGGAAAATGCAATCATCCCACAATGAGCAATAACAATTCAAAACCATTTCATAAACAAATCTATTTTTAATGAAATAAAAACCCCACAACAATCCACGAGACAACAATGATGTTTCATTTTCATAAAATGACTTGGAGACCTCTTCATGGACTGTAGTAGAAATATTATTGCAGCAGTGGATCTGAGTCTTTCTTACCCTTCTATCTTTCCATTTAGCATCAAAATACATTTGGGCTTGCTTCTCTGCTATAATACTATTGTTCGCAAATCTGTGTTTCTTGTTTATACTCTGAGGCCTTTACTGAGACAGCTTATGCTGTTAGCTGCTTGCCTGAGAAAAAGATCCAGAGTTGAACTCTTCCAAAAGGCAATAGGTTGGATGTTGGAAAAAACAGCTAGGATATATGTGTGCTCACCTCTGTTTTTCAGAAAACAGTTTTTAATTTCTGCAGGTCCCTGAGGAAATTCTACTAGTAAAAGCTGATAAGGAAAATTGCTTCTAATTCTGCAGCATTCTCTCTCCCTGTACTTATCTAGCTATTATTCTATTGTGCCAACACTTAATAAAACATGTTCATCTCTCTCTTGTCCCATCATGTGCTGCAGTTAGTTCAGATGTTTCACTAGAAAAACGCAACCACAATTGTTATTTCCTGGAGTTGTAACATCCTGGGATACTGAGGTTTCTAGGCAGGCAAGAGTTAACCTTTGCACCCACTGTAAATATGTTAGCTAGTAGAAATTATTACAAGACCTGAGACAGGCTTCAGAACAGACAAGCATCTGTAGCCTGCATTTTTTAATCTCAGTTTATCCCAGGCAATCAAGTGTCTTGCAGCCAAACGGCAGATGCCCCACTTTGTCAGAGAGTCATTAGTTTAGATAGAGATGGTGTTATAATACATAAGAGTTCTTTTACGAATGAGCAGAGTAACTTCTTATTTATACAGGTGAATGATTAATAGAAACGGAGATTTAATAGAATTAAGGTAAGTCGTTTTCCGTTATAAAAGAAAGAGTTATACCATGGGTCAAGAAGAGTGCAGCACACTGAAAGGTGTGGATGTGTTAGCCTTCAGACTTAGATTGATTTACCTCTTTGCTCTCCTGACCTTCCTGTTGAACAGTTTTCTTCCAATAAATTCAGACAGATGAAACGGTTAGAATTACAGGAACTTGCAGAGCAAGAAAAGAAGGATCTCAAGATTTTCATCACGAGTACACTCACCCATCAAATGCCAAAACAACAAGTTATATAGCACAACCAGACTGTCAGTAGAACATCTCTGCTGTGATCTCTTGAGTTATGTGGCTGTCTTCAAATGGCCTTTTGCACAGAGCAAGGTGTTCTGTAGAGAGGTGCTTTATCACAATATAGCATTGGCCAGCTACAGCAGGCTGATTTCTTTTAGTTCCCAGAAATGACTTTTTCAGCGGTAGCATTCCCTTGCATCATATGTGACCACTGTGAAGAGCAGCAGTTTCACCTATTGCAATCACTTGACAACCATTTGGCTTTCCGATATGGTTGATAAAAAATGTTGGAGTTTTTTGGAGAATACATGCTGTCAACTTTGATTGACATCCTTTGTAATTTTGACAGACAGTGTTCCCTAGATGTATAGCATAGAAGATTACTTGATGAAGACTCTGTCATGTACTGGGACAAAGGGATTTTAAGAATAACAACAAGTAAACATCCATCTTTGGTGGACACTTGTTTAAATCCTTTGGGAAGACTATTCATATGAAGGGTGTGATCAGAGTTTTAAGAATAGCAGAATGAGAAAAGGTGAATATGATTTTTAGTGATTAAGGCAGTTAAATATGATGCAAGAGTTTGGATTTTTTTGCCTTTTTTTTTTGTTTGTTTTTTCTCCTTAATGGGGTGTGGGGAACTGAGCAGTGTTGTAAGGAAGATGCAGGTAGCACAAAAGAATTCAACAGGATGCGTAACAGCCAAGAGGCAATAGTTGTCTTTACAGAGGGTACGGAAACAGGAAATGACAGGGAAAGCTCATTTGTACAGCTGAGAACTGCTCACTTTGATGGACAAGGGAAAATGTATGGGCCTGGGATAGAAACCTTTGGTGAAGGGGAGCTGCTGAACAACAGTGCCAGACCCATATTTGATGAAGTTCATGAAGCTGTGTAGTTTATGCTTGTGGAAGATCCTGCCTGTTATGTACACGTTTTTCTTTTGCCCATTTGTGAACAGGCAAAGTTTTCATGTTTTTTATGTTATACGGGTTTTCTCTTACTTTTTGTTCCTTTTCTGTATTTTTCTTTTCTGTTTTTCTGTGTTGTTATGTTTTGAATAATATCACAGTTATTTCAAGCTTCTGGTTTCTATAATATACCATTAGAGGATTTTCTGAGAGCGTGGCGTTTACTGAGTGGTAGGGAGTTTGTCCAAGGGTGTGAAAGATCCTTTGACTCACTCAGCTGTTACACCTTTCTTCACATAAAACTGTTTGTTTGGACTTCACAGCACAGTGATGCTGGTGTCTGTCTTTAGGAGCACTAGGTTGTGAAACTTAGGTGTGCAGAGAAAAGCTGTATCTCAGCTCTGATTCTGGTGAATTCACTTGGTGTTTTATTTTCAGGTAATATTCTGTGAGTTGCCAGTTTTGCTGGAAATTTTTATCTTTTTAAATGCCATCGTTGTGGCAACAAAATGAAGAGCCCTTTTGCCCTTCCTTACTGAATTGTACTTTCTCCAGAAATGTTAGAAGCAATATAAAAAATAGTGAATAGGAATAAAACTACATGATTGTTTCCTTCTTGCTCTCTATTCCTCAAAAAGAGAAGATGAACCAAGGCTGAACAGACTTTGCCCTGCTAGTTGGGGAAAACACACGCTTCTGGGCCCATCTGGTTTTATAGCAACCAGTAAATAGTCATGAAGTGCTTCAACATTGCGTATTTATGCACAAATAGGTTCTGTATTAAAAAATGACAATAATTTGTTGATGGTGGGAGTATTAATCAGAAAAAAACTTCAGAGGAGCCTGACGGTTCAGTTATCTGGAGACATTTGTATATCTGGAAAACAGCCCTAGCAGCTGAAAATGTCTGCAGTGGCAGAGGGAGTAAGGCAGGCCTTCAAGCAGTTTTCTTCAAAACCAAGGAATTTCTCCAGAATTAAAGAACTTGCCTTCAGTGTCACCCTTTTATTTTTAAAAAGGTTGCTTTGAATTTACTATATAGCAATGTTAGGATCATAAAGCTTCGGTAAGGTTAAATGACAGGCACCCTGAACCAGAACTCCTTGAAATTAGAGGAAGTTTGGGAATGGATTATGGCCATAAAGACAGCTGGGAGTATGGCACTGGGTAAGAAGGACACACCCAGGTGCACAAAAAAATATGCTCTTATCATCCCTCTTCAAAAAATGTGTTTAGTCGCAGAAATAAAATTTTACAGTTAGAATTTCTGTAAGGTGTCAACTATTGCCACAACTGTCAAAAGTAAGATTTCTGCTACGGAGTTTTGCAGTATGATATGAAAGAGTCCTGAAAGTGGCAATGTTGCCTTTTCCTCCTCTCCTCTCTTTGTAAGTCAGTGATTCAGTTAGAGGCACAGTTGCTGGAAAACACCAAAAAGGTTTGTTCATACTTGCTGTGCCTGGCTGGCTCAGATATGTCATTTGTATGTGTGTCAGTTTTTTACACCTGCTTTGAAACACTGAGGGAGGATAATGTGAGCAAAGAGAGAGAACTGCTGTATTCTTTCCATTTAGACCAGTGCTTGGGCATATCCGAGCAGGAGTCATTCAAAAGAGAGAACTTTATCAGAAGCCAGCCTCACTGCCGCTTTTACGCTTGGCATTATAAAATGGACCTGTGTTTTGGATTGGTATTCTTCATGAGCGAACTTGGAAAGTCCAATTTAAAAACAAAAGAGAGGATTCAATTATTTTGGCTTCATTACGCTTCATGCTGCTGCTGCTCCTTCCTCTGGAGAGCACTGGAGAGACTCTCTCACCATTTCAGACTCTCCTTGTTTACAGGCTGTGATTGTGTGAGTTGACCAAATTTTCCAAACCGCTGATCTTGCTGCAAATGCTCTGCTAACTTATCCGGCTTATGTGCAGAAAGTTAGCGAGTTGTATGAAATTCCCAATAGTTCTTTTAACTGAAGACAGTTGAGGGGTTTGTATTTACTTTTCTATGTTAACTAGCTGCTGTGTTCCCTATGCATTGGGTGGAAAGGGGATATGTGACATAGAGGAAAAGGTTCTGCATGTTAGCATAGTTTTGTAGATGTCTGTGGGTTTGTGCTGTTTTGTAGAAGAGGAGTTTGGCTGTGTTATGTGACTCACGCTTTTAGACAGCTGAAATGCTTTAAATTACACCAGAGATTTAGTGAATACCCTATTAGGAGTATGTGCTGTGTATCACACGCATGTGAATAGGCATGTATGAGGGCGTGCAAGTCATTCTGTTCTAGTGGATGTAGCAATTCTTTTTCCTTTCTCTTAAAGCTGTGTGTGATACCATAGGAACTATCTGATGTGTTCTACAGCACAGACAGTCTTAAACTAGTTTATTTCTTTCTCGTCTGCTCTGCCCAACTGCAGGTTTACCAAATTATAACACAGACAGCAGAGACCACTGGTAGCAGATTAGGATTGGATAAACTTTCCTGGGCATATTCAAATCCTGCCACATACCCCTTATGAACCAGCTGCAAACCCAGGGAAGAGGCATTTCATTAATCAAAGTCTATCTAGAAAGCTCTAAACCTTATGGTCTGTATATGTATTAATGCCACTACATTGGCAGCATTAAATCTGGGCAGGGAACAGAATGAGTGGATGCAAAAAAATGTCTTTCACAAACACCTCATCTGCATTTGGTCCAGAAAAGACCCCATGGGGGCAGAGTGTGTGAGCAACACCTGTGTGGCATTTAGCTGTGAATAGCATGCTTGTAAAAAAAAGCTCTGTCTTCAGAAAGGTAGATGGTATGTGTTGGTGCAGAGCATCATGTGCAAGTGGTTATTGCCTCTCACTGTGCCCATCCAGCATCACATAGAAATCATCTCCTCAGAGCTGAACCTGTTCTCAGATGGGCCACATGAGGCTGGAAGCACTGCAGGCTCCCTCTATGCTGCCTGGCTGATAGCTTTCTGCCAGTCTGTGCCAGAAGGACTTTGGCTGCCCTTGCATCAATCTGTTAGTTGTGGGACAGGTGGTGATAAGCTATTCTGGCCCCCAAGTGTGAGCTTTCCTAGTCAGTGCCATCAGGAACAGACTGTAGTGAGCATTTGTGGTGGGGATGGATATTGCACAGTGGAGACAGGCAACAAGTACTCTTTGGTTCACACTCCAGCTGCAGAGCTGGGACAGCCTCCTGCTTTCCTGTGGCCAGTGATTTGCAAAAGGTGACGACGGGCTTGCAAAAGAGTTTGACACTTGATTAATCACACATCCAAATACTTCTGCCTTAGCTTCTGTGCAAAGCTGTTGTGTGTGTCGATGCTTTGAGAGGCACCTGAAGAAATGTGAAATGTTGGACTCTTTTCTTGCTATAGCCTCAGACTGTCCATTTTATAAAGGAGAGCAGTAGGGGGTGATGTAAAGAGAGAACCATTTCTCACTGGCAATACTGAGCATTTCTCCTTTTCATACAAATATTGCCACTATTTAATTGTGCAGTTTGAGTTGCTGACTTTATTGATGTTGCCAAGCAGACACTTCACAGAGAGAAATTATTTCTCTGCCATTGGTTTTCTTGCCCTATAGCAAAGTTTTATTGTGAGTTGATTCTATCTGTAATAAGCCTGGCTTTCTGAAAGGCACTGTTGGGTAGGAGAAAAAATGTAGAAGTTTCATTGTGAGCTTCTTGTGCCCTTTGTCAGAGTTAATCTCCCATTTCTAGCTGGCTTTAAGGTAATGGTATGCTTATTTTGTCAATTTAATAGTTTGGGGAGCTGAATGCTTTACTTGTTGAAAGCGCTTTTGGAGGAAAGCCCTGAAGTGTGTTCACTGTGCTAAGTGCCAGGAGCATCAACTGCACTCTGGGGATGTTCACAGAATCACAGAATGGTTGGGGTTGGAAGGCATCTCTGGAGATCATCAAGTCCAACCTCTCTGCCAAGGCAGGTTCAGCTACAGCTGGTTGCACAGGGTCGTGTCCAGGTGGGTTTTTAGTATGTCCAGAGAAGGAGATTCCACAACTTCTCTGGGCAGCCTGTTCCACTCCTCTGTTACCCTCACATGAGAGAAGTTTTTCCTCATGTTGCAGTAGAACTACCTGTGCTCCAGTTTGTGCTTGTTGCCCCTTGTCCTGTCACTGAGCACCACTGAAAAGAGTCTGGCGCCACACTCTTGACACCTGCTCTTTTGATATTTATAAGCATTCATAGAATCCTCTCTCAGTCTTCCCTTAGCAAGTTTGCAGACGACACTAAGCTGGGTGGAAGTGTTGATCTGCTGGAGGGTAGGGAAGCTCTGCAAAGGGATCTGAACAGGCTGGACCACTGGGCTGAGACCAATGGCATGAGGTTTAACAAGGTCAAATGCCGGGTCCTGCACTTGGGGCACAACAACCTTGTGCAGTGCTACAGACTAGGAGAAGTCTGTCTAGAAAGCTGCCTGGAGGAGAGGGACCTGGGGGTGTTGGTTGACAGCCGACTGAACATGAGCCAGCAGTGTGCCCAGGTGACCAAGATCTTGGCTTGTATCAGAAATGGTGTGACCAGCAGGTCCAAGGAGGTTATTCTCCCTCTGTACTCGGCACTGGTGAGACCGCTCCTTGAATCCTGTGTTGAGTTCTGGGCCCCTCACCACAAGAAGGATGTTGAGGCTTGGGAGCGAGTCCAGAGAAGAGCAACAAAGCTGGTGAAGGAGCTGGAGAACAGGCCTTATGAGGAACGGCTGAGAGAGCTGGGGTTGTTTAGCCTGGAGAAGAGGAGGCTGAGGGGAGACCTCATTGCTCTCTACAACTACCTAAAAGGAGGTTGTAGAGAGGAGGGTGCTGGCCTCTTCTCCCAAGTGACAGGGGACAGGACAAGAGGGAATGGCCTCAAGCTCTGCCAGGGGAGGTTTAGGTTGGACATTAGGAAAGAATTTTTCACGGAAAGGGTCATTGGGCACTGGCACAGGCTGCCCAGGGAGGTGGTTGAGTCAGGTTCCCTGGAGGTGTTTAAGGCATGGGTGGACGAGGTGCTGAGGGGAATGGTTTAGTGTTTGATAGGAATGGTTGGACTCGATGATCCGGTGGATCTCTTCCAACCTGGTTATTCTATGATTCTATGATTCTATTCTCCAGGCTCAACACACTCAGGTCTCTCAGCCTTACCTCATAAGAAAGATATCCAGTCCTCTGAGCACCTTTGTGGCCCTCTGCTAGACTCTCTTTAGTGGTTCCTTGACTTTCTTGAGCTGAGGAGCCCGGAAGTGAACACAGTACTCCAGATGTGGCCTCACTAGGGCAGAGTAGGTGGGGAGGATAACCTCTCTTGACCTGCTGGACACACGCTTAATGCAACCCAGGATACCATTGTCCTTCTTGGCTACAAGGACTCATTGCTGGTTTACGGTTAACTTGTTATCCACCAGGACTCCCTGGTCCTTCCCCACAGAGCTGCTTTCCAGCCAGTCAACCGCTGATATATACTGGTGCAGGGGGTTATTCCTCCCGAGGAGCAGAACCCTGTTTTAGGGAACCTTATTGGGTTCCTCTCCACCCAACTTTCCAGCCTGTTCAGGTCTTGCTGAACGACAGCACAGCTTTCTGGTGTATCAGCCACTTCTTCCAGTTTTGTATCGTCAGCAAACTTGCTGAGGGTGCACTCTGTCCTCTCATCCAGGTCATTGATGAATATGTTGAATAAGACCGGGGCCAGTACTGACCCTTGAGGAAAACCCTTGGCCACAGTCTTTCAACTAGACTCTCTGCCACTGATCACAACTCTCTTGAGCTCTGCCATCCATCCAGTTCTCAATACACCTCACTGTGCACTCATCTAACCCATACTTCCGAAGCTTACCTATGAGGATGTTACATGAGATGGTGTCAAAAGCCTTGCTGAAGTTGAAGTAGACAACATCGACCACTCTCCCCTCATCCACCCAGCCAGTTGTGCCATCATAGAAGGCTATCGGATTGGTTAAGCATGATTTCCCTTTGCTGAATCCATGTCGACCATTCCCAATAACCTTCTTTTCCACCAGATGCTTAGAGATGACATCCGGGATGAGCTGTCCTATTGCCTCTCCAGGGATGGAACTGGGGCTGATTGGCCTGTAGTTTCTAGGTCTTCCTTCTTGCCCTCTTTTAAAATTGGAGTGACACTGGCTGTTCTCCAGACCTCAGGCACCTCTCCTGTTCTCCATGATCTTTCAAAGATGATGGAGAGCAGCTTAGCAATAATATCTGACAGCTCCCGCAGCACTCACGGGTGCATCCCATCAGGGACCATGGATTTGTGGGTGTACAGTTTGCCTAAATGATCTCTAACCAGATCCTCCTTGACTAAGGGGCAGGCTTCCTTTCTCCAGGCTTTCTGTTTTTTTCTCCAGGTTCTGGGATTCCTGAGGGCTGGCCTTAGCAGTAAAGACTGAATCAAAGAAGGCATTCATATCTCTGCCTTCCCTGTATCCTCTGTCACCAGGGCACCCACCTCATTCAGCAGCGGGCCCAGATTTTCCCTAGTCTTCCTTTTGCTGCTGATGTACTTGAAGAAGCCCTTCTTGTTGTCTGTGATGCCCCTTGCCAGATTTAATTCCAAATGGGCCTTAGCCTTCCTTGTTACATCCCTGCATACTTTGACAGCATTCCTATATTCCTCCCAAGTTGTCAATCCCTTTTTCCACATTCTGTAAGCTTCCTTTCTTCCATTTGGTCTTTTTTCTGGAACCTCCTTGCTCATCCATGCAGGTCTCCTGTACCATTGGCTCATTTTTCACTCCTAGGGAAGCACTGGTCATGATCTCGGAGGAGGAGATGAGTGCTTGAGTACTGCACATCTTTATTGGACCTTCCTACCTTCCAGAGTCCTAACCAATGGGATTCCTCCATGTAAGTCTTTGAAGACACTACAGTGCCAGAGGATCCACCATAGCCATACGTACCTTTGAGATGGTTGGCCTTCTGGCTCTTGTCATGAGAGGCAGCTAAGGAGCATTTGTCACTGCTCTGGTTGGCTTGTCTTATTCCACAACGGATACGAAGGCATAACCATTGCTATTTTGGATCCTACCTCCTAAGTCTTTCGCTTTTATGTTCTCTCTACTTGTAACCGTTGCAGGCTTACTGCATCCTTTACCCTGAATTATATTGGTTTAAGGAGAAAGGGCCTGACTGTGAATCTGTTTAGAGCAGGATTCCTGCCTGAGCCAGGTTTTTATCTTTGGACTGAAAACACATTATATTGTCTGGAAGCCTCTGCTGGACTTCTGTAATGAGTGAAAGCAAGCACGACAGTATCTGACTTCTACCAAACAAGAGCTTCTTTCAGTGGGAGCAGCGGCTGGGAAGTCACTTCTGAGGAACAGGGTCTCACTGCAGGGCAAGCCTTTTCCGCTTTCTCTCTAAAATCTCTCCCACTCTGCCCTTTCTATGTGTGAGTTTGTGCAAGCATGTTGAACGTAATGTAATTGTACTTAAAAAGCTGTTAAGGTCAGCTTGACTGTGCTGTCCTTGGGCTTGGGAGAGCAGGATGATATTTTACATAGAAAGCCTGAAGAGAGCTGACTCTGATGCAGTATTGAGCTCACTGAAAATGGTGTCATACTTTGATCATGGCTGCTTGGAGGTCCTGACAGGAGTATTTAAGTATTTTAGAATCTAGTGCTAGCTGCTTGCACCAGCCACAACTACTAAAGATTACAACTGAGGATAACTGTGCTTTGTAAGAACTGTTTTTTTATTAGAGAGGATTAATAGACAGCAGTGGCAGTGCTGTGCATGTCTTGGTAGTGCTTTAGGATTTCCTCGTAATCATTCACACTGATGCTGCCCAACTGAGCAAATCCCATGGCCATTTCAGCTAGATAAAATGGAGAAAATGGATGGGCTTTTCACTGCCCCTGGAAGACTGGCAACAAATCTCAGATTCTTCAGACCAAGAAGGAAGCAATTATCCAGACAACAACTTTCCAATACCAACTTTCTTCCTTAAAATAAAGGGGCACAATGACATCGTATTTTCATCATCTCTCCCTTTGCTGCTGCAGTGACAGGAAGGCAGAGGCTAGGTCTTAGAAAGCTGCCTCTTCTTCCAGAGCTTTCCAGACTAGACAAGCTACTCCTCAAAGGACATTCCTTCCAGCCCTTTCACCAGCTTTGTTGCCCTCCTCTGGACACATTCAAGGACCTTCACATTCTTCTTAAATGATGGGGCCCAGAACTGCACAGAATACTCAAGGTGAGGACACATCAACACTGAACAGAGTGGGATAATCCTCTCTTTTGACCAGATGGTTATGGTGTTTGATGCATCCCAGATGCGGTTTGTCCTCTTGGCTGCCAGGGCACTGCTGACTCCTGTTGAGCTTGCTGTTGCCCAGCACCCCTAGACCGCTTTCCGTATAGCTGTTGTCCAGCCACTCCCAAGTTGCACTTTTGCCCGGCATTACTCATTCCCAGCATTTGGACTTGTTAAATTCATCCCACTAATTATAGCCCAGTGCTCCAACCTATCTAGAACCCTCTGCAAGGCCTCATGTTCCTCAAGAGAGTCAACAGCACCTCTCAGTTTGGTATCATCAGTAAACTTGCTAATGGTGCATTCAACCCCCTGCATCTAGGTCATTAATAAATATATTGAATGGCATGGGCCCTAGAACTGAACCCTGAGGAACCGTGCTGGTGACACGTTGGCAGCCACAAGTAGCCCCATTCACTACAACTGCTTGAGCTCTGCCCTTCAGCCAGTCCTTCACCCAGCACATCGTGTACCCACTCATCCCACAGCTGGACAACTTGTCCCTCCTGTGAGGGAGGGCATTAAAAACCTTACTAAAATCTAGAAAAACTACATCCCCTGCACCTTCGTTCATCCACTGGTGGGTGACCTAATCACAAAAGGATTTCAAATTAGTTAAACAGGACTTTCCCTTTGTGAACCCGTGCTGACTGTGCTTGATAACTGCATTGTTCTTTAAATTCCTTTCAACAGGATGCAGAATAATCCTCTTCATAACAGGTCTGTAGTTCCCCGAGTCTTCCCTCACACCCTTTTTGTAGATTCAACCAACGCTGGCTCGCTTCCAGTCAGCAGGGACCTCCCCTGACTCCCAAGAGCTTTGGTAGATGAGCAAGAGGGATTCTACCGTAACATCATCTAGTTCCTTCACTACTCTGGGATGAATCCCATCAGGCCCCATGAACTTGCGAACGTTCAGCTCTCACAGTTGCCCCCTTACAGTTTTAGTGTCCACAGATGGGAAATCACTGTTCCAACACTCATGGTCCTCTGACTCAGGGCACTGGACAGCCCAAGCTCCACCAGCATTATTAAAGACTGACATAAAAAACACATGGAATGCCTCTGCTTTTCTTCATCTCTACGAGTCAGGTGAGCATTGTCCACAGTATCAGTCCAGTGTTTTCTTTAGACCTCCTCTTGCCATTAACATATTTTAAAAAGCCCTTCTTGTTGTCTGGAACAACTCTGGCCAGTTTCAACTCTAATTGAGCTTTGGCCTTTCATATCTTCCTGCTGCATATGTGAATCACAGTTCTGTATAATTCCTGCAAAGTCTGACCTCACTTCCAGAGACAACACAGTTTCTTTTCCCACTTGAGCTCCACAGGGAGTTCCTTCTATCCACCCAAGCTGGTGTTCTGCCCTGCCTGCTTGACTTACGAGACAGTGGAATTGCCTGTTCCTGTGCTTCTAAAAGGGTGGTAAATAGCTCCCCAAATAGCTTAAAGTTTGCTCTCCTGAAATCAAGGGTAGCAACTCTGCTGTACTTTTTTCTTATTACACTGAAGATGTTGAACTTGACCATTTCATGGTCACTGTGGCCAAGACAGCTACTTACAGTCACATACACCATGAGTCCTTCTCTGTTTACAAATAGCAAGTTTGAGAGGGCATCTTTTCAAATTGGCTTACTGAAAACTTGTGACAAGAAGTCATTCCTACGAACTTCAGTGATTTCCAAGACTTGCTTGTCAGAGTAGTATGATGTTCCCAGCTAATGTTTGGGAAGTTGAAATCTCCCAAAAGGACCAGGGCTACCGATCCAGAAATTTCTCCTAATTGTCTATACCCATTGGTGCTTACATCCTGTCTCTGTGATTAGTACTAGATGCCCACCACATCTCCTTTGTTTTCCATGCCCTTAATCCTTACCACAAAGGCTCTCAAGCATATCATTACTAACTGTAGGGGCTGTACAACCAAACTTCTGTTGCGCATAGTGTAACGCGTCCACTTCACCTGCCTTGCTGATCCCTCTTGAACAGGCTGTAGGCCTCCATCCCTGCATTCCAGTCATGGGACTCATTCCACCAATTCTTCCTAATACCAATCATATTGTATTTCTGGGAGCTGACCCACGCTTCCAGTTCATCCTGTTTATTTCTTATACTGCATGCATTGGTGTACAAGCATTTCAGATAATACCTTCTGTGCTCCCAGGAGCAGTGTAAATGTTCCCACTAGACTGCAGCCCTCTGGCGATGCTGTACTGACTTACATACTGCAATCCTGTTAGTATCCTGTTCCCCCATCAATTTTTTCATTCCCCCTCTATAAGCAAATTAGGCATCACAGTCATTGAGCAGAAAGGGAGTTTGGTTCAGTGGACACAGAAAATCTTCAAACTAGGGATGAATGCAGAGCTACTGTAGAACAACAAAAGTTACTGAGATAGACTATCTTGGGATGAAGTTCAGGGATGGAGAGGTCGCATTCCTCCAGATCACTGAGTCTGGATGGAACTAATTGAGGACAGTATTTTTACTGTTTATTCCAAGGATCTTCCTTCATGTTTCTCCAATTTATCTTTCTGCTTTAATTTGAAGATTCTCATTGATCCTGCTATGCTTTCTCCTTTGCAGTATTTCAGCTGTGTACTTTTGATGCCTGTATTTTTCTCTTGAGAACATCTTCTTAATGTTACACTCTTAAGAGAACTGGGGGAAAGAGAGGAGGTAGACTGAAAATTGGATGTTTTTTCTTGTTGTTTTTTGTCCTGGCAAAATCTGATTGCATTAGAATAGTTCCTGAGATGTGCCACGTGGTAGGTAAGATCTCATCATTCTAGGCTAACCACCAAGCATTGTTGTTACTTCACAGGTAAAGCTTACTTACCCTTGGGAGAGTGAGAGACCATGGTGGGACTGAAATGCCAGAAAAAATGCTGAAGTGAATGCCCCTTGGGGATTCACTTCATCTTCTGAAGATGAGCTGTTAAAAGCAGACTCCTTTTTGTCCCTTTGATTGTGTTCTGCCTGTTAAATGGATAACAGAATGGGAACGGAGACTGCTGAAATCATCCCAAGATTTTTCTTGTTACTGAGCTGCTCGTTTACAATTTCAAATTAGTCATTTAGCTTTAAGTGGCTTTGGGTCATTAATTGTGAGCAGGTTCTCTACAGAACAGATACAAACTGAAAGTGGCCTTGTGATGAGTTATTAAATAAGACTTTTCCATTGATTCACAAGTATGATTTTTAGCCTGAGCTCAACTGAGAGATTTCTGAGAGTTCTGTTACTGCCTTATATTTTCCTATCCAGAGAAACTAAGTTTGTAGTTAACTCAAGAAGTTACTGATTCACTATCCAGAATATCCTCTTGCTCTTGACGGGACAACAGTGTGCTTCTCAGTGTTTGACTTCCTTTTTATCCCACTCTCAAGTCTCTCTGATTTTATTTCCTAGTCAGATCTGTCCCACTCAACACGGATGCATTGCAGCAGTCTCTGTCCTGAAGCTCATTCATTCTTTTGCCCATCAAATTTGCAATAAATTCCACCATTTTGTTTTGGGGTACATCCTGGGATTAGTGCGCAGCCTGGTGTCACAGAGCCCTCTGTTTCCTCTTTTTCCTGAAGGCTGTAACATTTGTATTTGAAAGCTTTTTATTTTTCCACCTGTGGCACTTGAATTACAATACACCCTATGGACATTTCAGCTTTGTCAGCTTGAGTGTTATTAAGCTGTAATCATTTATCATCATTGGCAAAGATTTTATGTCTGTTTTTTTTTTTAGCAGGTATTGCAGAACAAGACTTAAGATATATAATTTATAAAGCTATATTTAAGTAGCAGCGGTTTATGATGGAAAGTTCTGCTGAGAAAGCGTGTGAGATGACAGTTTATTTTTAGATTAGCCAGAAGTCTTTGTTTCCATCACATTTCAGGCCCCAGCAGAGATTGAGGATCTGCACTAACCCTAAAGCTTTTTCTCCTCTAATGGCAAGAGAAGAGTGTGTAAATAAAACTGACAAACATAAAAATGCAATAAACTACAACTGTTTCATGAATTTATAATGTGAGGGGGCAAAGTAATAAAAAAGCTATAATTTTGTGTCAGTCATACTCCTTTATTAAAAGCTACTAAGCATAGAAATATAAGTGTAGCTGGGTGCTTTCCATGAGCATTGACTGGATCAGACTTGCTAAACTGAAATAATTTGATTCTTCATGCTCTCTGAGTGTAATTGTACACGCATGGAGTTTTAATATCTATGTGATAGCATGTTTTTAACATACAGAAGGAAAAAGCAATACATAATTTTAATTAATATTACCTCAGGGAGGATTGTAAAGTTTCATGACTTGACATTTGGAGAGAGAATCATCTTTTCTGTCTTTCTGTAACAGGTCAAGGGAGGGATTTCATGTTTAAGTCTATGCTGTTTGCTGTGGCTACCCTACAATCACTGCATGGAGTAGCTTTCCCAAAGGGTTATTTGTCCTAGGTGTACTCCAGGATAGGCTGGTGCGGCCTTTGGAGATGCCTGTTTCTTTCCAATCACAAAGAAAGGAGAGTCTGGGCAGATGGATTTTTACTGGGATCTGGATTACCCTAACTCTAGGCGTCTGGACTGATGTTGCGGTCAGGGAAGTTCTGGTCAATGCCATTAATGGCATCTAGGGAGCTATTCAACCAGCGAAAGGCAGGCTTTGAACTGTGATGAAGCACATTGATTTTAAACACCATTAATAACATTGACATCTGAAGTTAGGTGACCTGAATCGCACCCTAGATGTCAAAAAGTGACCTTAAGTTAGGAGAATGATGTGGAATCTTTCTGCATTTTATCCTCTAGGATTTCAAAAAAGAAGATGGAGTTTAGTCTGAAAATATTCTGAAGTTCAGAATCATTGAATCACCAGGTTGGAAAAGACCCATCAGATCATCGAGTCCAACCATTCCTGTCAATCACTAAACCATGCCCCTTAGCACCTCGTCCACCTATGCCTTAAACACCTCCAGGGAACCTGACTCAACCACCTCCCTGGGCAGCTTGTTCCAGTGCCCAATGACCCTTTCCGTGAAAAATCTTTTCCTGATGTTCAGCCTGAACCTCCCCTGGCAGAGCTTGAGGCCATTCCCTCTTGTCCTGTCCCCTGTCACTTGGGAGAAGAGGCCATCACCCTCCTCTCTACAACCTCCTTTTAGGTAGTTGTAGAAAGCAATGAGGTCTCCCCTCAGCCTCCTCTTCTCCAGGCTAAACCACCCCAGCTGTCTCAGCCGTTCCTCATAAGGCCTATTCTCCAGCCTCTTCACCAGTTTTGTTGCTTTTCTCTGGACTCACTCCAGAGCCTCAACGTCTTTCTTGTGGTGAGGGGCCCAGAACTGAAGTTTCAATGGTACTTGAATGACCAGAGGGGTACTTAGAATCATAGAATAGTTAGGGCTGGAAGGGACCTTAAAGATCATCTAGTTCCAACCCCCCTGCCATGGGCAGGGACATCCCACTAGATCAGGCTGTCCAAGGCCCCATCCAACCTAGCCTTGGACATCTCCAAGAATGGGGCATCCACAACTACCCTGGGCAACCTGTACCAGTGTCTCACCACCCTCGTGGTGAAGAAGTTCCTCCTTACATCAAGCCTAAATCTGGCTCTCTCCAGTTTATACCCCTTCCCCCTCGTCCTATCACCACAAGCCTTTATGAGTAGTTCCTCTCCAGCTTTCTAGTAGGCTCCTTTCAGGTACTGGAAGGTCTCAATAAGATCTTCTCAGAGCCTTCTCTTCTCCAGGCTGAACAAGCCCAACTCTCTCAGCCTGTCCTCGTGTGGAAAGTGCTTCAGCCCTCGGATCATCTTTGTGGCCCTCCTCTGGACCCATTCCAACAGTTCCATATTCTTCTTATGTTGAGGTTTCCAGAACTGGACACAATACTCTAGATGAAGTCTCACAAGAGAGGGTTAGAGGGGTGGAATCACCTCCCTCTACCTGCTGGCCATGCTTCTTTTGATGCAGCCCAGGACATGGTTGGCCTTCTGGGCGGCGAGCACACATTGCTGGCTCATATCGAGCTTCTCATCAACCAGCACCCTCAAGTCCTTCTCTGCAGGGCAGCTCTCAATCATGTCATCTCCCATTGTGTACCGAAATCGCAGATTGCCCTGACCCAGGTGCAGGACCTTGCTCTTGGCCTTGTTGAACCTCATATGGTTCTCAGAGGCCCACTTCTCCAGCCTGTCCAGGTCTCTCTGGATGACATCCCGTCCTTCCAGTGTTGTAGGTAGCCCTTATTGTGAGCACATTGTTTGGACAGTCCCAATGGGACTATTTATACTCATTTTTTACTTCATAGACTTTACGCTTATTTCTACAGGTCCCTGAAACAGAAAAAGCAAAATAAAATGTAAAAGTAAAGGGTTCTATGAGCTCTCCTATCCATATATTTCAATGAAGCTGCTGATCACAGATCTGTATTTAACTAAACATCTTTATTCCAAAGCATCTGAAATGCTTCCATAGCAGATATTTGGTTGATGTTAAGAAAGGTCTGTGGCGATCCCTATGGGCATAAATAGCACAGAAAAAAAGATTATTTGAGGTAACATTCATTGCTGATGGCATACTGCCCACACTTGGAAGTGGCGTGAGAAACAAGCAATTTTGTATAAATAGAAATAGGAAGAGTGCAGAAAAGCCTCAAATGTGCTATTGCATAGCAATTGCAAAACTTCCTATAAATAAACAGGCATTAGAAAGCGTTAACATAAAACAAGGGAATAATTTTTGCTTTCTCCCGTACTCCCACCCAATTAGAGTACTTTTCTTGACAAGACATTTGAACTATTAAAATGAGAGATGTTATTCCAGTCATAACGCTGGTTTTGTTACAAGACAGTGTTTATATGGTATTGTTAGGCGCTAGTGCTGGTAGTAAATACTTTGTTTGCCTTTACAAATATTATTAACAATCCATTAAAAAGAATCTATAAAAGATTCAGAATGTGTTTTGCTCAGCTTTCTGGTGGTGTTCAGTGAAAGAAGATGAGCTTTGTGATGTGAGGCTGCTTGTTATTAGGGTATAGTTATTGATCAAGGGATCAATACTGAACATAGTAGAAACCGTTCCGAGGACCATGTGAGCCACTTATTGATGGGACTGTTTAAAAAAGACTTCTAATTAAAAGCCGTTTGCGATATACAAGTTCGGTCATTCTCACCATCTCTGTGAAAAGCTAAACCTCAGAAAAGGAAGGTCTCACTGCCTCTTAATATGTTTCACATTTCATCATTAGTGTCACTATTGCTGGTATACTTAGCTGTCCTCCATGGAGCTGTGTTTGCATTTGCATCTTGGATGCATGGTGAGCATTCATTTGGAATGTGAGCTGTTATGCAGTCAAAGGGTTAAGTTGCATCCTAGACACTAATAGTTTTTCACTGTGAAATGTGAGAGAGGGGCTGATGGTGGCCAGGGAAAACAAAGATAATAGGAGAGGGTGGGAAGTTGTGTTAGAGAGATCTGAACCAGTCCTTCATTGACCAATTTTCTTTTATTCCTGAGGCCTCAGCACCCTCACCTTGTGTTCTAGTAGTTTTCTAGTTCATTTTATTCCCAACACTAATCTCACACCTTATTTTACTTCTGTTGAATCACGCTGTAGTGTTATTATGTTATAGACTGGAATGTTTCTTACATTTACTGGAAGCATGAATATGAAGAAGCCTCTTAATAAAGAGCAATTAAAAGGTTTTCATGCCTGTGATTCATTCCGATGGGAGGATTGTGCTGGAGTCATGTCCCACATCTGGGAGCTGGAATATTGTGTAGAAGTCTTATTTCTTCCCAAAACCTCCTGTCCCTCCTGGGGATGAGCTCAATTCCTGAGCAGGGCTCTTGAAGGGGAGGGTTGGGTGTGCCAGGAATCAACCCAAGAGTTCTGTGTGTTCTGAGGCAGGACTTGGAGAATAGTGGGAAGAGAGTACCTGTGATAGATTTGTCTGTCCTTAGGTGTTGCCAGCACCTGATCAGAGACAGTATCTATGGTGGTATTAAGGGAAGGGAGTGCTGTACTGCTGATGTTCCCAGTGAGCCTTGTTTCCACCTCTCTGCTGTCAGCTAGTAGTTTTAGGAGCGGTATTTGATGGTGACCCTATGTATCCTTGTTGACACTGCTGCTGGCTGCTGAGTACTTCAGAAAGATGAATGGGAGGGGAGAATGTGGCATGGCTGTATTGTTATTGCGGTAACTGGAGAAGACCTGTTCTATCGTGTAGATCATACCTATGCAATGAAACCCAATTTCACTTTGAAAAGGCCTCCATCAGGAGAATGAAATATAATCACAGTGAAATGCATCAGCGTAATTTGTGACCTAAGGGAAGGATGCTCTTAAGATCCACCTTGGAATGTAAAGAGCTAAACACATTAGTTAAAGCCACCTGTCCCCCCATTCCAGCACTGAAACCAGAGACGCCTTTGTGATCTGACTCAACTTCCAGAATTAAGTTTAGCTTCTGCCAGGGTGCATTGCAGGAGATTATTTGTTCAGACTATTTAATGAAGTATTGCTTTATACAGTCAAGACTATTTTTTTTAAAGCTTTTGTGAGGGATGATACCAGCTTTAGCTGTTGTAATTTCTTTTTCTAGTATCAGCAGTTTTCCTCTTTAGATACACAACTAATTTTGCATTTCATCTGTAGTATCTATATTCACTATGGATGTTTCTATAGCAACCAAGCTTGTGCTATCTACATACCTCTATGGATGGATTAAACAGGCAATATAAAAATGTTTTTCATTTTACTTTTCTGCAGACTGTGCCTGTTAGCACATGTTTTAAAAACTTGTTGAGTAATATGAAAAAGAAAGACCATCTCTGTCATCTTTGTACTCCTTAAGAAGCTATTTATTGATCTTTGCTTTTTATATGACCCCTGTCATTTTAATGTTTCACTGCCTCCTACTCTAAACCCACCCAATGCCTCTAGGGAGGAGAAGAGCACTGAAGACACCAAATAACCTGGATTTTATCCAATGAAAAAAGTCTGTGGTGAACCAGAAACTGAGGATCTGGAGTTGTTATTTGATGCTCATTATCCTCAGTTTCTCCCAGTATCTCACCAAATGATTTAATTCAAATTCTCTGTCAACAATCTCCTTTACAGAAATCATATATAGAGTCACAAGGTTGGAAAAGATCTTTGAGATCATCAAACCCAGATGTTCCTGTCCACTACTAAATCTTATCCCTAAGCACTTCATCTGCCCGTCTTTTAAATACCTCAGGTGATGGTGACTCAATGACCTCCCTGGGCAGCGCATGCCAGTGCCTGATAACCCTTTTGGGAGTTTTGGGGAAATTTTTCCTAATGCTCAATGTGAACATCCCCTGGCGCAACTTGAGGCCATTCTCTCTCATCCCGTCACTTGGGAGAAGAGGCAAACACCCACCTTGCTACAATCTCCTTTCAGGTAGTTGTAGACACTGATAAGGTCACTAAGGTTTCATAAACCGGTGTTGCCTGGGCCTGATCAGCTGGTTGTCCTGTGTCTGCTATCAAAATCACAGGGTTTGTGTTTTATAAAAACTGAACTTTACCATTTTATTCGCTTCTATTGTTTTCAGTGTTTAGTGTTGTGTATGTGACAATGAGTGACTTAAATTGCATCTAGAGCTCCAGATCTGGTCCTTTACCAGTTTGTGCTACAAAGTAATTTAAAAGTTTTGCGTTATTTTATGGATGGGAGAAGATTGACTCCAGAACACACAAAGTTTTCCTTCATTTCCGCTTCTTTTTCATTTGATGGATTCTGGTTCCAGACCTCTTGCATGTGTTCCTCTTTACAACTGTATTGATTTCATTGCAGTCACCCCAGGTGGATTTAGATATTACATTTGAGGAGCAGATGAAAATGCTTTAACACTTCCCATTTGGCAGAAGTTAAAACTAGAACCTGAAAGGAGACATATTCTTTTTGTTGTCATGTATTCATCCCTTCTCCTCTTCTAACACATGCATTTGCTCTGCATTTCAGTGAGTTGTCATTAACTCAGTACTTACTCATAATCCTTAATTTGAGTTAGCATTTAGGCAAGTTTCCAAATTATATGCTTGTTATGCTAATGATCACCATTTTTTAATGTTCTGTGTTTGGTTTTTTATATCAGCAATGCTGCCTTCATAGGTCATCCTCCCCTGTTGTGTTTCTGCAATGTTTTGCATCTTCAGTGATAGGGCTTCACAGTATTGGGCAAAATAGTGCACTACAGAAGTGACTATTCAAAGTCAGTGGCAGTTAAGCACATGCTTTAAATGCTTTCCTGGTTGAGGATGTGATTGAGCACAAGTTTGAGTGTTTCAATGAATTTTGAGCCTAGGAAAGGAAAACATAACTTTTCGATTGGATGTATTAACCCATAAATGTTGTAGTTCTGGTTTTTTGTAACTCTGGTTGATAGACAGCTATGATTTAGCGGAGCAAGTGCGTAGAAGAATGCTACTTATAAAACAGCAGGGATTAACTGAATGACTTGTTATTCACTTTTCCATTAGTGGAGTCTCAGCATGATATTCTGTCTTTTGATGTCATATGCAACTGTCCCCAAATTTACTTCAGTTGTATGAGACTTCAGTTTAGTGGTGGAACTCAAATGAGAAAGAATAATGAATTTCTTAAGGTTTAAGCTCTTCAGGCTCAATCCTTACCAGAGTAACTGAAAAAGCAGCATTTTATGTTTATGTTATTGACATTGTGAAAATGAATGCCCTTCTTGTGATGTTTATTTGCCCACATAAAGCTCAAAAGTCCTGTTTGTAGACTTTCTAGGCTTGATAAAAAAAAATCATGGTATTTGTCAGGCTCCCACATTGGACAGAATTTCCTAAACCAAAGCCTGTTTATAGGAGAGAAGTTTCTAAACGGAAGAAAAGCAACAACACGAGCTACTGAAGTGTGTTTCTTTGAACCTGACAAGACTACAGTGCAGTTAGAGGGCAGTGAGGGTATGAAACCCAGGATGTCATGCTGGCAGGTAGAGCACAGGTTAGGATTGTAGCCCTCAGCAACAAATGCATGTGTAATGGTTGCTTGCCTGTCATGCAGGATATTATGTTCAGGCCTGTGGAAGATGATGCATCACAGCTATTCTGAAAACATGTTGAGAGGTATGCGCTGCATTGCACCCGTGACAAGACAGTGGCTTGTAAAGGAGAGGCAGACAGCATGTTAATCAATTTATAATAAGACGTCTAGTGTGACATTAAGGCTGGATCCTTGGCTGGTGTTGATCAAGGTGGTGACTGATCAATCACGCTGGTTGACATCCATGGGGAATGTAGGCATGCAGCTCTTGAATGCGTTTGGCTGCTGCTCTTGTATGTAATAGCCCATATTGCAAGAAGAGATTTTTGCATTTGAAATGCTTTGTGCTTTAATTGGTTGTGCTCTTTTAAGGGATCTTCCTGTAAGTCATAGAGAAATTAGTGAAAGAGTTAAAAACTGGAATTAAATGACACCAGAACAAAACAAAATTTTGGCTTGAGAAAATGTACCAGAGTGAGTAGTGTTGTTTTAAAGTAAAGTATTGAATCTGAGAATAGAGCAACATAGAATCATAGAATCATAGAATAGTTTGGGTTGGAAGGGACCTTAAAGATCATCCAGTTCCAATCCCCTGCCATCGGCAGGGGCACCACCCACTAGATCAGGTTGCTCGAAGCTCCATCCAGTCTGGCCTTGAACACCTCCAGGGATGGGGCATCAATGGCTTCTCTGGGCAACTTAAGCCAGTGCCTCACCACCCCCACAGTAAAAAATTTCATCTCAATATCTTTTCTATATCTCCCCTCTTTCAGACTAAAACTGTTACTCCTCATCCTATCACTCATAAAGAACCCCTCCCCATCTTTCCTTTAGGCCCCCTTTGAGTACTGGGAGGCTGCTATAAGGTCTCCCCAGAGCCTTTTCTTTAGGCTGATCGACCTCAACTCTCTCAGCCTGTCCTCACATGGGAGGTGCTCCAGCCCTCTGATCATCTTCATGGCCTCCTCTGGACTCACTGTAACAGATCCATGCCCTTCCTGTGCTAAGGACTCCAGAGTTGGATGTAGTACTCCAGGTGAAGTCTCACAAGCGCAGAGTAGAGGGTCAGAATCCCCTCCCTTGCTCTGCTGGTCACACTCTTTTAGATGCAGATATGGTTGGCTTTCTGGGTTGCAAATGCACATTGCTGGCTCATGTTGAGCTTCTCATCTACCTGTACCCTGAAGTCCTTCTCCTCAGGGCTACTCTCAATTCATTCTCTGCCCAGCCTGTATTTGTGCTTGAGATTGCCCTGATGCAGGTGCAGTACCTTGCATTTGGCCTTGTTGAACTTCACGAAGTTCACACAGGCCCACCTGTCAAGACTGTCAAGGTCCCTCTGGGTGGCATCCCTTTCCTCCAGAGTTTTGACCACACCACACAGCTTGGTGTCATCAGCAAACTTACTGAGGGTGCATCTGTGACAAAGATGTTAAACGACACTGGTCCCAGTACTGACCCCTGTGGAACACCACTCATTGCTGGTCTCCACTTGGACATGGAGTCATTGCCAACAAATCTTTGAGTATGATCATCCAACTAGTTCCTTATCCACTGAGTGATAAATCTCTGAAATTCACGTGTCTCTGATTTAAAGAATGTCATGTGTGGTAGCGTTGAATGCTTGGCACAGGTCCAGGTAGGTGTTGTCAGTTACTCTTCCCTTTTCTACCAATGCTGTAGCCCCATTGCAGAAGGCCACTAGATTTTTCAGGCACAATTTACCCTTAGTGAAGCTATGTTGGTTGTCATCAGTCATCTCCTTATATTCCATGTGCCTCAGCAGAGTTTCCAGGAGGATCTGCTCCATGATCTTCCCAGGCACAGAGATGAGACTGAATTAGATGAGGGAAAGGTTCCCTGAGTTTATCCCTTCTCCAGTGGGGCTTTGCAGACTGCAGGCTTGAAGTTCTTTTTTTTTTTTTTACCTTTTCTTTTTTTCCCCCTCTTCTGTACAAAACTCATGATGTACCCCACTGCTGGAATCCCAAATCTCAACAGACTTTTGAGGTATATTCCAAGACTCAATAAATTGGAGACTTTTCTGCCCTTATTTATGCTTCTCCGAAAAGACTTCTTCAAGGGGACTGTGCTGACTCAGCCAGCCTGACAATCAAGCTGCTGAAGATGCATGGATGGAGTGTGGGTGGAAAGGACATGCTTGCATTCAGCCGAGCTATAAAAGGCTGCTTAGTCTCTGGAGTGAGAAATCAGGAAAGCTTTACAGTGATCTAGAGGATTCCTCAGCCCAGTGCTCATTGATTTTTTGATGCAAATTATGAGACAGCTCAAGTTCTTTGGAATGATGACAGCTGAGAAATTATTGGCAGCTGTCCAAATCCATAAACAATACTGAAAACCTGGGCCATGGCTGCGGGAGCAGAAGGCAGCACTGTAGAGGAGATAGGAGTGCATGGGTGTGAGGAGCTCAAGTGGAGGTATGCTTATTCTGCTTCAGAAATGCAGTTAGATAAGTTAATCCTTTTTTTTTCTTTTTTTTTTTTTAAATAAATGTACTATAGTGTAAGCACTGTGTTGTTTCTAGTTTAGCTGTTGATTGCACCAACACAAGAGTCTGCTACATATTGGCGTAAGTTTTCGGATTTCCCTCCAACTATTCTATATCAAACTGCAAAAGATCTACTGGACTGGGTGTGTAGAGACTAGATCTTTACTCCAGATTTGTGAAGGCTGAGAGGAAGAGTCTGAATAGAATCCATATGCCCACTGGGAAAAAATGCAGCTTTTATAGGTCCACTGGATCCGAGGGAGAGAAGGAGTTTTGAGTTTGTTTCTAAATATTGTGAACGAACAGATTTCTGAATTTTGGGTCAAAATAAGCTTTTCTTTCATTGATATAAAACAAAGCGCATGATACATAGGTAAGAAGAAACAGGGCCTTAAGTCTTTGGTTGTTGCATAGAATCATAGGATCATAGAATAGTTTGAGTTGGAAGGGACCTTAAAGATCATCTAGTTCCAACCCCCCTGCCATGGGCAGGGACACCTCCCACTAGATCAGGCTGCCCAAGACCCCATCCAACCTGGCCTTGAACACCTCCAGGGATGGGGCATCCACAACTTCCCTTGGCAACCTGTGCCAGTGTCTCACCACCATCATTGTGAAGAAATTCCTCCTTATGTCTACTCAAAATCTGCTCCTCTGCAGTTTATACCCATTGCCCCGAGTCCTATCACCACAAGCCTTCGTAAAAAGTCCCTCCCCAGCTTTCTTGTAGGCCCCCTTCAGGTACTGGAAGGTCACTATAAGGTCTCCTCCGAGCCTTCTCTTCTGCAGGCTGAACCAGCCCAACTCTCTCATCCTGTCCTCATATGGGAGGTGCTCCAGCCCTCTGAACATCTTTGTAGCCCTCAAATCAAATCCATGTCTCTCCAATTTAGAGAGAAGGATGTTGTGGGGGACCATGTGGCTTTACAGAAGTCGAGATAGTTCGCATTCATTGGTTTTCCCGTTTCCACTGCTGTGGTCACCCCATCATAGAAAGTCACTAGGCTGGTCAGACAGGAATTGCCCCTGGTGAAGGCGTTCTGGCTGCTACTAATCACTGGCTGCTACTAAAGCACGTGCTTTACCATAGTTTCTAGGAGGATCTGTTCCATGACATACACCACCAGTGTATGTACTAGCAGTCAGTAGTGGTGTTGTGATGCAGATGGATGTCTACAGCCTGCTGCAGAAGTAGTCTAATGGCCATGAAATGTCAGCTTGAAGGTGTTTTCCAGAAGTCGCTGCTCCTTTCTCCAAGATAGCCAGCAGCTACACTGACAGGTTGTTTGCATCTGCTTGTTTAAAGCTCCGTGTCCTCTGCATTATTAGCACATATGCTTCTGCTTTTTCCGTGTATGATTCTTGATTCACTTGATCCAATCTATGTATATATGTATTCCATTTCCACCTCCTATATGTGTCTAGCTGAAAGGAAGAATTATTTGCATCTGCCTTATATTACAAGAACATTTGCTGGATAATGCTCACAACACTACTTTTAATGCTTTGATGTTGATTTTTCCATTGTATACTCTTACTCCTTAGTTAGAGGGGGAAACATGTTCGCCAAATAGTAACTGGATAGCAAGTGGGGTTGAGAAAGCCCTCCTTGTTTAAATATGTGGAGAGTAGGGGAGAAAACCCCTCCAAATGAGTTAGTTCAACTACAAAACAACTGGTCATACATTACACTTGAATTTTGTTATCAGTGTATTTTCTAATGCATGAGGAATTTTTTTAATCTGAAAAAGGAGGTATGATGGGTAGATCCTAATAAGATACAATATGAGACACTTCGATTAGTTGCATTTTCCACATAATAAAACCAATCAAAAACACACTTAAAGACAGCAACACCATTATCGTGAACAATGAGGCAATTTCTCCTGCAGTATTGTAAGCGTGTAGCTGTAACTTCAGAATAATTTTCTCCAACAACGTGCATATATCTGGGGCTGTTTGGGATTGTGTTGTTTACCATACTGTAAGATAAATTCTAAATGTACGCACTGAAGTCTGAATATTTTACTTATCAACCCATTAGAACAATTTGGAAGATCTAATTCTATAGGCAGCTTTTCTGCCAAGAGAACAAGTGCATGTGTCTGTGTATCTTATCAAAGAGAGAGACTGAATATTGGCAAGGGAAGTAAAGACTAACAAGAAGGGCTTCTACAGGTATGTCAAACAAAAGAGGAAGGTCAAAGAGAACGTACCCACACTGATGGTTGGAAATAGTGACCTCATGTCAGGCTGAGGTACTTAACAACTTTTTTGCCCCAGTCTTCACTGATAACTGCTCTCCTCACTCCTCCTGGGTCATGGGACAGCAAGATGGTGACCAGGGGGATGAAGCCCTTCCCACAGTAGAGGAGGATCAGGTTCGTGACCACCTGAGGAGCCTGAACATTTATAAGTCTATGGGACCTGATGAGATGCATCCCAGAGTCCTGAGGCAATTGGCCAATGTGGTTGCCAAGTCACTTTCCATGATATCTGAAAAATCATGGCAATCAGGAGAAGTCCCTGGTGACTGGAAGAACGGTAACATTGTGCTCATTTTTAAAAAGGTTAGAAAAGACAACCCTATGAACTACCAACCCGTCAGCCTCACCTCTGTGCCTGGGAAGATCATGGAACAGATCCTCCTAGAAGCTATGCTAGAGGATGTGGAGGTGATTAATGGCAGCCAGCACGGCTTCACCAGGGGAAATCCTGTTTGACCAACTTAGTGGCTTTCTATGATGGGGTAACTGCAGCAATGGGCACCAGTTATCTGATGGATGTGATCTATCTAGACTTCTATAAAGCCTTTGACACGGTCCCCCACAACATCCTCCTCTCTACATTGAAGAGATATGGATTTGATGGGTGAGCAGTATGGTGGATAAGAACTGGTTGTATGGTTGTATTCAGAGAGTAGTGGTCAATGTCTCAAAGTCCAGATGGAGATCTGTGACTAGTGGTGTCCCCTGAGGGTCTGTACTGGGACCAGTGCTGTTTAATATCTTCGTCAATGATATTAACAGCGAGACTGAGTGCACCCTCGGCAAGTTTGCAGATGACACCAAGCTGAGTGGTGCAGTTGCCACACCAGAAGGACAGTATGTCATCCAGAGGGACCTAGACAGGCTGGAGAAGTGGGCCTCTGAGAACCATATGAGGTTCAACAAGGCCAAGAGCAAGGTCCTGCACCTGGGTCAGGTCAATCCCCATTTTCAGTACAGGATGGGAGATGATGTGATTGAGAGCAGACCTGCAGAGAAGGACTTGAGGGTGCTGGTTGATGGGAAGCTTGGCATGAGCCAGCAATGTGTGCTCGCCGCCCAGAAGGCCAACCATGTCCTGGGCTGCATCAAAAGAAGTGTGGCCAGCAGGTCGAGGGAAGAGATTCTTCCCCTCTACTCCTCTCTTGTGAGACTTCATCTAGAGTATTGTGTCCAGTTCTGGAATCCTCAACATAAGAAGGATACGGAACTGTTGGAACGAGTCCAGAGGAGGGCTACAAAGATGATCAGAAGGCTGGAGCACCTTCCATATGAGAACAGGCTGAGAAAGTTGGGCTTGTTCAGCCTGGAGAAGAGAAGGCTCTGAGAAGGTCTTATAGAGACCTTCCAGTACCTGAAAGGAGCCTACTAGAAAGCTGGAGAGGAACTATTCATAAAGGCTTGTGGTGGTAGGACGAGGGGGAAGGGGTATAAACTGGAGAGGGCCAGATTTAGGCTTGATGTAAGGAGGAACTTCTTCACCATGAGGGTGGTGAGACACTGGCACAGGTTGCCCAGAGAAGCCATGGATTCCTCATCCCTGGAGGTGTCCAAGGCTAGGTTGGATGGGGCCTTGGACAGCCCCATCCCTAGTGGGATGTCCATGGCAGGGGGGTTGGAACTAGATGATCTTCAAGTGTCCCTTCCAGCACTAACTATTCTATGATTCTATCCTTTTAGAGTAAGTCACCCACTTTACTGCTTGACTCTGCTGTGTAAATGCCTAGGAGCCATTTGCTTTGAGCAGAATAAACCGTTTCTTCCATAGCCAATTGCAAAGTCCAGGGATCGCAAAGTACCTAGTACTTGTGTTTGTATACTCATGATTTTGCAACTCGGGCACAGACATGCTAAATTATTTGAGATTGACACTGAGGTCTGTCCTGCACAGACTCTTAACTGAAATCTCCTAAGTCCTAGGGCTATAACACTGTCCCTTATGGCGTCCTCTTGTTTTGGCCTTAGAATAAATGATATTACAAAACAAAAGCAACATTTATTGGGAAAAAAAAGGTGGAGGAAGCTATATTTTGTTTCAGATTTTGCCGTGAGATGCCTTGCTTGCAAGAGAGTGGGTTATCACGAATGATTAAGCTAACAGCGTGTCAAACATTTCACAAGGGAATTTAAAAAAAGGCTGTTTTCAGTAGCCTGACATCATGGGGGGGTGGTGGTGTCTGTTTTTTCTTTAAAGAAAAGTCAACCCTATACTCACCACATGGACTCAATACACACTCATGTTTGGTTGCCAATAGATCAGGATCAAATTGCTGACTTCTTGCTGATCTTTTTGTTTTAATGTGTTCTCTTTTAACCATGACAGCTTTACAGTTTGCATGGAAGCCCTCAGCTTGTCAAGAGTAGCCCTGTTGCTGGTTTTGGTTTTGTTTCATTTCACACCTTGGCAAGCCCTAAAAGCTGTCAGGATTTATCACTCTGCTTCTGACTGTTTGACACAAATGAGGACTGGGGGTTGGGAGAAAAAGTGGAGGAAGAGGAGCGTCATAAATAAGTAAATAAAATTGTCCATAACTTAACATCTCCTTAGGTACCAAGATGAAGAAATCAAAACAAACAGGCAGTATAGAACCAACTACAACAGTTTTCTCTTCACTCTGATCCAAAATAAATAAACATGATCCCTCTAACCCCTGGATCTTAGACTAGGAATTACACTGCTATTCAGTTCAGAATACTGGGATGAGTGAGATTTTGAACATTTGGCAAAAGAAAATATTCTGCTTCTGTTGAAGGGCTCCTGTGTCTGTCTTCAGGGTGGTTCCCTGAAGCATTTTCTTAACCAGATGCTTGAGTGTTGTTGTGGTCATTGGACATCAGAGGTGTGCTTCACTCCTTGGTGTAAAGTGGTCTTTAAAGAGCGGTTTAGACTAGAATTAAGGGCAGAGCCTGTTTCCAAGGGCCTGGTGTGACAGCTTAGTGACTTTACTCAAGGACTATAATGGGACATTTTGGTGCAGAAAAAGATACAAGGCTGAAGTAAGGTGAAGCAACACTCAGTAGTATGTGCTGACATTTCCTAAGTAGCACTTGCTGAAATCCAGTTTGAGTCAGATGGTTTAATGCTCAAAGAATCCCTTCATGCATTTCAGGGTTTTGTTAATCAACCTAAGAAGACGCTGTGCATCTCTTAAAAAATCAGAAGATAATGAGCTGCTAGAGAGCTTGATGTATATTAGGAGTATCTCTGAATAAAGAACAACATAGTGAGATACTCCTGCTGACCAACTGACCTGGAATATTCAGTCCTGATCCAAATGGCTATAGCCACAGTGGCAGCATTTTGCATGATCTTTCTCCTGTTTTTTGTTAAGTTTTGTGCCACTGGTGAATTTCCAGTTTCCATAGACAAGAAGAGGGAGAAGGTGCTGAAATCAGATGTCCTAAGGGCAATGGTGTCTCAATTATGCATTGTATATCATGAAGAATTTAATGGGTGGTGGAGGAGCAGGCAAGCAGGTCTTGCCTTTACCGAGCACAGCAGCATCTTCAGTGAGACTCATCTCCCAAAATACAAATGACAGTTGTAGGTGTCAGTATCGCTTAAAGCAGTGTAGCAACACAGGGACCGTGAAATGCGATGAATTAAGCTGCTTCTTATTGGTGCTGTTGAATTACTTCCGGACAAAAACCTGAAAGTAATAGCTAAAGGTATTGCAAGGTGATGCCTCTGCTGCTGCTGGGCATCTGGCTTCATTAGGCTTAATTAGGCCATTTGCACAGTCTCATTGTGCCTGTGGCTCTGAGGTGGATTTTGAGGCAGAACTGTCCACCAGGCCAGAGAGGCTGAAGCACAGTTGTACTTTCCATCCCACTCCTCAGTTGGTTTAGTGCTATTCCTGTCTGTATTTCAGCATTTTGACCAGTTCAGTTTTAACTTGGGTGTCTGCTACCTCTGCTTCAATGCTGTTCCATAGTCCTGTAGACCTCCAGAGTTTTATTCCTGTTTTAGGGCATTTATTCGGGCTTTTTTTCCATTTTTTTGTTGGGCCATGTTGATAGCTTTTGTTTATATGCTCTCAGTTACCTTGAATGATTTTCTATGGGTTACCTTCTTTAGGTATTCTTCCCTCTCCTCTCCCCTGGTTATTCTTCAATCATTTTAGACTGTGTAAAATATCATGGTCTGTAAGTGGGCATAGAGGGGAGATATTTCCAGTGTGTAGGGTCAAGGTCTTGGACTGTCCCTGTGTGGTATTTGTAGGGAGTTCTTTGCGAAAGGATGAATGTGGTGATATGGGATGCCTGTATATGAAGAGGCTGGTGAAGGAGATGATCTGAGTCCCTGTGTTCTGAAATCTGTCTTCTCTCAGTGGAGACAGGTCAATGCAGCTGAGATACGTTACAATGAGGTATAGTTTAGCTGCTTAGTTCTGAACAAAACAGACTGTTTTGCATCTGGAGTGAGAAGTCCTGCCTTGAGACATGACCTCCTTCTTTGTCCTGCATTGAGGGGGAATTCAGTGGCATGCAGAGGCAGCCTTAGCAATTAGTAGAAGAAATTGCTTTAGCTTTTATGTTTCTCTTCTGTGTTTCATTTCTGAGGCTTACCTATGCCTCAGGATTAGCATTGTCTTTTTCCTTCCCTGGTCCATGAGCTCCCTTATGTCCTTATTCACTTTATGCAGGCATTTAATTGATACGCCTCTGTGTCTGGCTTACCCTCCGTGAACACAATTTCTTTCCTAGCTTTAATTGATTTGGATAATAAAATGTAATTATAAAACTCAACAAAAATTGGTTATTTTAAAGGGAAAGCAAGCAAGAAAGAAAGAAACCTAAGTGATGCTCTGCTGTGTGACTGTATAATACTGCAAAATCCCCTTTGGTTTAATTCTATTTAATTGCTCAGCTTTACTTAGATTGTTACAATTCTGCAGGCTTTCTTGCAATTATAAGCAGCAGGCTTATAAGTGTTTGTGTTTTTTAAAAATTCCTTGTGTATGTAATAATTATAATTTTTATGGTTTTGTGGTGACTGCTGCCTGCACTGGAATCCTCCCTTCTTTTTACTTTCATGCCTGAGGAGCCTGTACTACTGCTCCCCTCAAACTTTTCCAAACCAGCCGAGTCCACTTGTGAAGATTGTATACTAAACCAGTGGCCATGTTAAGAGTAAACATCTGTTTGGTTTTATTAATGTTGTGCTAGAATTCTCCCTCCTTCTCTGGCCTGTTTACACTCTAAATGCTCTCTTGCTTACAAGGAGGCTGGACATTGGACAAGAACTAAGAAGAGGGATTTGGCTATCAGGGGATGCTCTGGCAAAATTTATTTATGCCATGTGCCAAGGATGGGGTATGGTTTATTGGGAGGAAAAGAGGATCAAAAGTGCTTCAGCCGTTCTGAGCAGCTCTCTGAGGTGCCTAAATAAGATGTGGATTTTTAAAATCCCTTCAAATTCTGAATCTTTGGGAATTTCTCCTTTACACAGTGTCTGCTTCTTCACTGGAGAGGAAGAGACCTGCTATTTGGTTGTGTCTTGGATTTAGGAAGTCTGTGACTTTTTCTTGAATGTTGCATCTTACTGATGAGTTCCCCGTCTACATTTTTTTTATTCTTTTCTCTTCTGCCTGTTTCCCATATGGAAAGTGTCATTGAGAGAGACCATTTCTTGTTACATGTGACTGTGTCTTATCTCAGCCAAGCCATTCTACCACTGCAGTACTGATGTGGATTAATATCTGGGGTTGCTCAGATATGATAACTGAGTTTCTTTGTTTCTTTTTATTTTCCCAGTTGGGAGGCTGTGGAATCCTTGGAGTAGGCATCTGGCTGGCTGTTACCCAAGGGAACTTTGCCACTCTCTCCTCTTCTTTCCCATCCCTGTCAGCTGCCAACCTACTGATCGTCACAGGGACATTTGTCATGATCATCGGCTTCGTGGGCTGCATAGGCGCCATCAAGGAGAACAAGTGCCTCCTGCTGAGTGTGAGTATTAAGCTTCTATACTGTTGTAGTGTTTGCTGTTTTAAGGTGCTGGTGCTATTCCAATCCATGTTACAGTGTCCTGCATTTCAACAGAAGCTGCCCGCTTCACACGGATGAAGTGTGAGTCATGTTTGAATCGGTCTTCGATAGCTCTGAGGAGCTTCTAGATCGTTCCTGACCATGCTTTTAACCTGTCCTTAAAGGAGGAGACCTGCCAGAAGGGAATGGTTAGCAGTGGTGAGGATTTCCTTATACTCTTTGGAGAAGATAGAGGGGTTTGTGAAGACGTTTTTTGCAGTGTACTCGTGAACTATTTTTCACTCTTTGTTAGATATCTACTCCAAATGTCTACCCAGGCAGGACTGATGACCTGAAGTCCTGGGCAAGAAAGATGAGTGGAGGCAGGAAACATTGTAAAGAGGTTGATTCTGGTTTAAAATGGAAATGAAGTCAGGTTTGGCAATGCTGGTTTTGCCAGTCATTAAATCTCAAAAGTCTGTGATGTTCAGGAAGCAAATGTGCCAACACAGGAAAATTGCAGTGAACCAAAAATTAATAAGGTGCCACCTGTCCATGATTTAACAGAGGCTTGAGGTACATCCCTAATGTATTGTATCAAAATGTAATTTGATACCACTCAAAGATGGACTTCATGAGTAGTGAGTGCCTGCTGTAGTTGGTGTATTTGGGTCCTGTTCAGCTTAAGACCAGGAAATGAGGTGATCTTGCTGCTCAGGTCCAGGACTTTACTGTGACATTTAGCAAACCTCAGAGTCAAGTGGAGCTGAGGTTTATTTTCATGAGCTGGTGATTCCTTTGTAAAAGGCTGCTCCTCACTGTGCATCATATATTCATTTTGCTCCCTTGGGAGCTGCAGAACTGCACACAGCCCCCAAGAACGCTTCACCCTGTAAAAATCTTTAAGTGACTGTGAGATTCCAAGCCTTAGTAGAGTACTCTTTCCAGACTCCTCCCTTAATTAGTTGTTTCTGCTGATTTTCAACCAGTAAAATTAAGGACTAGTCTGTCTAGGCTACTAAGGATTATTTATGTGGAGGGTAGGTGGTTTGAAACTAAAATGAACAACTTGAAATTAGGGCAATTTTGTGGGTCAAAATTTACACTGGGAAGAATGAAGTCAGAATCTGAGGCTGATAGTCCTTGACAATTTTAACAGTCTTATAAATACCCACTTTGTGGAGGAAGTGTCTGGCCAGCCAGATATAATTACTGGATTACAGCTTCAATGTCCATACAGCAGGAGTCTGCAGGGGGCTAAGTCTAGTAGTATAGCTTATGTGCAAAATTGATCACATATTTTGAGCTTTTTTGATTAAAGTCCTAGCTCAAGTGTGACCAGCAATGAGCGGTGTCATCTTTTGTGTCAGGATCAGGTCAGGATCTGGCAGTCCTTGTACTGGAAGTACTGCCTTGTACTGGCAGTCCTTGTATATCTGGTTTACTGGCCTACAACACTTTTTTGGCAAGGACAAAGTTTCTGTTGATCAGCTGTCATTGCTGCAGCTAGGGTGAATGTCCTCAGCCAACCCTAGACAGGCATCCTTTTAGGGATATGCAAATGTTTGCAGGAACTGCTCCTCCTGTCACATGCTACACAAAACTTGGAATCTTATGCCGTTCAATGCATGGTGTAAGGACTAATTTAACACCTTTCAGTGCATGATGTAAGGATTGTACTTGATGGATCAAGTGAAGTAATGCAAATTAATCCAAATTAACGTAGGAACTCTTTGCATGGGACAACTGGGAATCTTGATCTGATGTTACCAGTGTTTTGCTCTGTCCGCCCGTGTACTTTTGTGTACCATAGCTATTCAGTGTGACCTCTGTTTTACTAAATTTTCTTCAAAACTGAGTTATGTTAGATCTGATTACAGCTACTTTAACTCTGAATAAGCCCAACTATAGAGGTTTGAAATACAGTTTTGTTAGCCGTCATTGAATTAAGTTTTTGTTTAGTCTAGAAAACTTTCCACAATGTGCATCAGCACTTACTTACCCGTATTAAATACCAGTGAGACTTCTGAGCTCTTGTGATTTTTTCTGTTGAGTCTGTTTGGAAGGGAAATGGGTGGTGGTAGGAGCCTCTGTTTCTGGGACAAACCCTTACCATGTAGGTTTGTTCTTAGCCTTCTTTTCCTCAGATTACTGATTATATTTTGACTGGTATTTGACAAAGTGCTTTTAAGTTCAGGGCCTGGGCATTTGGTTTTGCTGAGCTCCTGTTTTTCTAGGTAACATAGGTAGCAAAGTAAATACTTGAATGAAAGTACTTGCTGAATGTCAAGCCAAGGCTGATTTTATTATGTGTGTTTGCTACATCTCTTCACCCTTTTCTTATTTCACAGGTGTTCCTAACACTGTGTTCTGCCAAAATGAAAATAGTCTCTTTCCAAACTATCTATTTTTTGTTGAACACCCCTGAGAATGCCCCTTTTGTATTACTTTAAGAGGACTGTTTTGTGGCAGCTGTGATGTGATATGATTTACCATCTAAGTTGTAAAGGAAAAGCTACTGAGCATTGGCAACCTTGTGTGTCTAACAGTCACTGCAGGACCAAGCCCTTACACTTCTCTCTGTGCCTCCCAAGCTATTCCTTAACATCTGGCTTTGTTCCTGGTAGTAGCTAAGATTGATTTTTTAATGGAATTCCTTTAATTTATGTCTCCAGAAGTTATTTCCACAAATGTGGCAGCAGCTCATGGAATAAGTTATCTTGCTCATGTGTGATGTAACTACCATGTCTTCTTGTGTAGCATTTGTGTAGACAAAAAGAAAAGGCAGTGGAATAAACCAAGCTGGAGGCGTTCCCAGGGATGCTATCATGGTGGGATGGCAGATATTCAAGTTATAACTTACATATATGAGATCAAACATTGCTCCACTGAGCAGAACATCACTGTGTATTTTGAGTGAGTAGCAGGTTTCACTGACCTACTTTCCTCTGCTCAATACAGTGTGAGAGGATGTCTGGGTTTTTTTAGTATGACTGTAGGCAGTAATAAAATGATGTGAGTATCTTCTGAATCTCCAGATGCTCTGCCTGTACTGTATTCCTGTCACCTTGAACACTCTTAAGATCATCTTGAAAACACTTATAGTATTATAAGCATAGAGACCACATGGACATGCCTAGTTTAACCAAGACCAGTTTGGATCTCCATTTGCTGTTATCTCCTGTAGTGTATCCCATCCTGATGATTGGTTAGTGGTAGTCTTTATACCTGCAAGGACTAGAAAGACATATTTCCCATGCAACAGATGCACCTCTTGTTTTGCTTCCTAAGAGCAGAAGGAAGTGGCAAGAATGTGGCAGTTACAAGATGGGGAAGGATGTAGTTGGGAGAATAAACTGCTGTTATTAGGATGCATGGTTTGGAGGAAGACTGGAAGTATTGCAGTAGGCATAGTGCACCAGTGGGATCCTAAAATGGGCTAGGAGGGAGCTAAGGAGGAAAAACTAGCTCAACCCACCTGCACTGGAGGAGCAGAATTTTATGTGGTGGAGGACACAGTAGGATATTTGTGTATTGGCTTGCTACTGCTCGATGATCTGACTCCTAAGGGGTCTGCTTGAGTGAATGAGAAGTGAGCAATATCAAAGAGACTTTTAAATCTATTTATGTTTCATACAGTTGCAGGGCAGGTGAGGCTCTGATCCTGTATTTTTGTTTTTTCCACAGACAACTATTGTATTGGGTTGTAGGTGGAAAGCTATTAAGTTGTTTGGTATTAGGCTGCTGTGATATTAGGTGTACATGATAGTAATTGCTTACCTCTGGCGTTCACCAATGACTTTTGAAAGGAAGGAGGGCAGGCAAAGTGTTTTAAGTAGCAGAGGACAGATGGGAAAAGGTGGTTGAAAATCGAACTAAAGTTTAATTTGTAAATAAGGTTTTTGCATAGCTGTGTGCAATAGTCAGGAGTGATCCACTGAACTGAGTGTTTAGATAGCCTAAAGCTTCCCAGTTTTACTGACTTTAAAGAATTTATCTGGTGTCCACCATCTAAGGGGCTGGCAGATATTCTTTATTCAGTGGTAACATATAGCCAGGACAATGCCTCATTAATCTCCTAAGAAACAGGCCCATTACTATTTATCTATATTCAAAGAAATAAAATAATATGAAAATCTAAAATAAAGTGTGAAAAAAATTAAAAGGAAACCTCAGCCATCCTATGCGTTCTGCAAAAATACACAGATTAGGTGAGTTCTGCAGCTGTCATTCTAAGATCTTGGTTAAAAAGAATAGATATTTGCAGTGATTCTTATTTGCTCCAGCTACAATGTGAAAGAAGATAAACCTTTCCATCATTGAATTTCCCTGGGGAAATCAGAGCAACTAGCATTTCTTGAAATAAGTTTACAACCTGGCTTATAGAATCTTGCGTCTGAATGTAGATGCAAATTGAGGACTGAAGCAGGAGAAAAATGCTTTCTAGTTTCTGTAAGATTCCTTTGACATTTCTGCTATTCTTGTTGCTCAAGAAGGTGTAGCAGCGACCTCTCTGCTACAAGTTCAGCTGTAACTAAAAAATGGCAGCTTTATTCTGATGGGTTGGGTCACTGTCCTGAACAGGTGAAAGAGGTAATAACTAAGAGTCTGGCTTGAGAAAGTTAGTTTATGGGCTTCCATTGATTTTTTTTTTTTTGTAGGTATTAGATCCTGTATTGCGGAACCATCTAGCTGTACTGCAGATCTCTATAGGCTGTATTGAAACAAAATTAGGAATCTATTTTTGCTCCCTACACCTTTGCAAATGTGTTATAGTTCTAATGTCCATCTGAGCTGTTAGCTGTATCCATCTTCTTTGTGAATTTTGGCGAAACATTTGGCTTGGGTCTTCTTAACCGCATTGCAATGCCTATGCTTTTAAGCTCAGGGCAAGTCTTTGCAGAAGATGAGACACCAGCTTGCTGTACCACTCTAGCATGATTAGTGACTTGATTGTAGTACTGACTTTAGGCAGGTGCTATATTGTACACACACACATGCCATTTCTCCATGCTGAAGAAGTTTATGCCTGATTAAGTACTTTTTTCTCTTTTGTGCTCGAATGTTGACCCAGCTGATTCTTAAGTGTCTGTGTAAACATTCTCTTTTAGGTTAATTCTTTAAGATCTGTGTTTGAGGAACTGAATCACCTGAATTCTGTGCCTTTCACACATGTTTAGCAGAGATCTGTAGTTGGGTTCTTGCACCAAAAAAGGTCATTATTACATGGATAGTCCAGTTTAAAAATCTCAGCTCTAGATGTTAAATCGTGATGGGTTATGTTATTTATTATTTGTATTACAGTAGCCCCTGCAGGCAGCCCATGAGATCAGAATGCTCATTCTGTATAAATTTCCTGATAATAGGAGGTAGTACCAGTAGAGCTTACCATCTAAATAGATAAGTCAGAGGGAAAGTATTATTATCCTCATTAAACAGATGGGAAGCTACAGCAAAGTGAAACTAAGTGCCTTGTGTAGTTTGCAGTGGGAGATTGTGGGAGAGCTATCAAGCAAACCCAAATTGTCTAAATCTTAATTCTGTGCCTTTGCCACCTTTCTCTGATTACAGCAGGACGCGTCTAGCTGTCCTGTGTGCTACAATGACCTTTATGTATTTAATCCATGATTCCATAATAGTAATGACAATTTTTATTTATTTCATAATATATGTTATGCCCAAATAATAAATAAATATCCCAAAGCAAAGTTAGTTCCGAATTTTTATTTTGATGATAGTGCCTAATGGGCGCAATTAGCTGGTTTCTATGAGCTCCACTGCAGGCTGTCCAAGCTGAGCTGATCAGACTAATTGCAACATTACCTTCAGTTAAATGGGAAGAAGGACATTCAGAGAAGTTGCCAAAAAGCGCATGCGAATGTGGTCTAATGCAGATTTTTTGCAAAAATGAACTTACTTTTGGTCCAGGAAATCATAGTGACTAGTGAAAAGCAGTATCGAGCCCTTTTTGAAGGAAGGATTTTTATGTCTGTTTGGTTGTTTAAGCACACGTGTACACATACTATGTTTCCAGAAATCTGCAACTTAAACAATAACACATGTAGAGGAAGAAAATAAGATCCATAGGTAGTCTTCTATTTCACTCTCTGATTTTGTAACGCTTCTTTTATTGTCCAGTGATTTGGTACAAAGTACACATTCTTCTATAACTTGTTGGGTTCTGCAAGGTGGCAAATAGTCCAGTTAAAACAAGTTAGGTGAGTCTTGCTTATGTATAACTTAAGGCCTTAAAAGGCCTACATTGACACAGGGGATTCTTCACCATGTATTACCCATGCAGGATTATATTAGAAAAGGAAAAGGGCTTGAGGTAGACAAGGTGCTGATTTGTCTCTGATTACCTAAAGCCAGCTGCCTTCTTATAAGAGTGAGTATGTTCCATCAGATCAAGGATTAGATAAGTAAGAAGATGGCTTAGATATACCCTCCTTCCCCTTATTACTGATTTGTGGATAAGTCTGATTTTCTTTTTGTAGAAAAGCTGAAACAATGATTAATGAGAAATGGAAAAAAAGTGATCACTAACAGATAGGTCTATGTGTTCAGCTTAATTTAAATGAGGACCTCATGTTAATAAGTGAGGAGTTCGTCACAGTTGCTGGAATGAATAATATCAGAATTACACCTTGATATGCAGTCAGGACCAGCTGTGGAGAGCTGATACTATATACATATCTCAATGACTATCCAGATATCAAAAGACTCTTATTTATGGAATAGTCCAAGGGGAAAATAAGTGCCTGTGATGTTTTGTACTGTGCTGTTGAGAGTTTTCTGAACTTCAGCCACCTGATCTGTAAGTGAAATAGCAATAAAGAAAATGAGGAAAAAATTAATCACAGAATCACAGAATCACAGAATAACCAGGTTGGAAGAGACCCACCGGATCACCGAGTCCAACCGTTCCTACCAAACACTAAACCATATCCCTCAGCACCTCGTCCACCCGTGCCTTAAACACCTCCAGGGAAGGTGACTCAACCACCTCCCTGGGCAGCCTGTTCCAGTGCCCAATGACCCTTTCTGTAAAGGATTTTTTCCTAACGTCTAGCCTAAACCTCCCCTGTCGGAGCTTGAGGCCATTCCCTCTTGTCCTGTCCCCTGTCACTTGGGAGAAGAGGCCAGCACCCTCCTCTCTACAACGTCCTTTCAGGTAGTTGTAGAGACTATGATGAGTATAATGAGTGGTAAGAAAAGGAGAATAAAAAACCCTATTATTTTCAGTAGTATCACTGGATCCGATCAGAGACCTGACAGCTGCAACCCCAGTGGTGACAGGGAATTTATTTCCAGGCAACTAAATGGGAAAGAAATAGCCCATGAATGACTTCATCTCAGTAATTTAATGCTACAGACCAAACAGTAGATTCTCATTCCAGCTTACCACGTGAGGCTGTGCTCTTTCAGCAAACTGAGTAGCAGAATCAGGGAAATCATGGCAGCAGCCACATCAGCAAGCAAGTAATGTAAAGGCCAGGAAGATACCATAAGCACAGCCTGAGAGAATTCTACATCATGTATTCTCTGTGTAGTGCTGTGTTTCACATGAAAGCCCTAATTTGCTACCTGTTTGGACTGTAAGTACTGAGCATCAAACTCCCCTACATTGGTTGCTTCTCCTTTATTATTAAGAATATTCTCCTCATTGCCTTTCAGTTTTGTCTTCTGCTTGGCTGATGGTGAAACTCAGGAGTACGTGGGATCTGAGTCCTCTTCTTCCTTCTTTTGTTCATCTCTGGTAGCAATTAATCAAAGGGACTGAGAGTAGAGGAGAGAAAGCATAAATGTGTTCTCCTTCTCTCCTGTTTTTAGACTTGGTCCTGAACTCAACGTGTAGGAAGGGCTTAACTCGTAGAGTAGTATTTATTTTTTCTAATATAGACTGATGCGATACCACTAGTAAGTGATATGCTTTGAATAGAGTATCTGGAATTGGAAGGGACCCATAAGGGTCATCAGGCCCAACTCTCTCCTTCTTTCAGGGCTACTTAAAACTAAACCACATGACTAAGAGCATTGCCGCAATGCTCCTTGAACTTTGACAGGCTTGGTGCCCTGGGGAGCCTGTTCCAGTGATCAACCGCCCTCTCATTGAAGAACCTTTTCCTAATGCCTGTATTCCTTCTTGTATTGCCAAGATGCTGCTTTATGACAGTCAAACAGTGTGACAACACCATGGGCAGGAGCCAGAGGAGCTATGCTAATTTATATCAGTTGAAGGCTTAATCTGTTTGTCTAAATGGCTATCAGTGTTTCTGAGTTCTTAACTCCTGGTTGATTAATCTATTGACAGTAGTTGTTAGCTGTGTGTTAGCAACATCGGCTTCTCTCTCTCACAGTGTCTGCAGGCTCAAGATTCCATATCACTTAGAAAGCCTCCTGCACCCCATCTTTTGTCTCAGCATTCAACCAATTCTCACGTGCCAGAGTTTCTTGAAAAGAAACCTGTCTCTGAGCCATTTCAAAAGGGGACCCAGAAACCAAGCCTCATCTTGCCCTACTACAGTCTTGTAAGTATTTGAGGTGGGTCACAGATACCTCACTGCATATCAAATTACCAGGACTATTAAGTAATCCAGTAAAGCACACAGTGGAAGAGCAGAGCATAAGACTACATAGTGGTCAGGGAGACACTTTCAAGGAAGCCAGTTTTCTGCAAGAGCTTGCAGTCTCTGCACAAATGTGTTTGTTATCTGATCTATAAAACTTACCTCTGCTGATTTTGATGGGCTTTTGCTCCAGATCTAGGGTCACCTGAAAGATCTGGTAGGCAACAGGATTACTCCAATTTCAAAAGTAAAGTACAAGTAACCTGCATGCTCCTTGCCAGCTCGGACATTCATGTCACTTTTGAACGTAATGTTTGATAATTCTTTTTCCTAGCAATAAAATTATCTGCTTAGATAGAAAGCCATAGGCTCACCAAAGCAGCATCTGTGTTTATATTCCCAATCATTAATTTGCTATTTTAGCCACCTTAACACTGTTTCTTTAATTTAAGAACAACATTGGCTTTTTTTTCTTTAAGGATTAGAATTACCTAACCCTCCAAAAAACCAAGCTCTGAAGGTAAAGAAATGGGGGCTAGTTAGTGTAAATCAGTGATGTCTACACTGTAACCAAATCTGTATTGGTTTTATAGATACTTCAGTTCCCTGGTAGAAGAATATTAACAGAAAAAAGGCAGAATTAGGTAAACCAAATTGACTTGCTGTTCATTACTGCAAGACTGACTCATGCGCATCTGATGCAGCAACCACTGATGTAGCATGTCTGGGAACAGCAAACTGCAGGGAAAACCAGCAGTAGAATTTAAATACAAATGCTCTTCTTTGTCCTTTTTTCTTTTCATGACCACCTGCTTCTTACCATTTACTTCACTTACACATGCCATGCAGTTTCTAGATAATGTTTTGAGACTCTAGAAGTAAAATAAATCTTCTATTGTTGTAATTAGCAGGTGAGGTCCCATTGCAAGTTCAGCCCAGGGTTTGCAAATATGTGTAAAGGGAGAAGTACAGTATTTCCGATTAATTTTTTTCACCTTCAGCTCATCATAAGTTGGCTAAGCAGCATGGTCATGTCATTTGCCCGTATCATCTTGGGGGAGCTTCTGTCAGTTTGCCCAGCACTTGGGGTCAGCCAGACGTTCAGTGTGAATGTAAGTGTGAAACCAGCCCTGCTGACTCACTCACTCCCCAAGCAGAGTGTGTGGAGACCACTTGCTGCTGCTCTCCTCCTCCTCCCCTCAGAGCACTGAGCTGTCCGATTGTGTTTCATGCTGGAGCTGCAGATGACAAGAAATATCCTGGGGATGGTAGGTTCCAGGAAGAAGCTCCATTTACTAAGTACACAGGTGATGTTAAAATCTGAGTAAATGGTGTACGTTCAGACACTAATTAACTTTACATGTCTTTGCCTTAGATGGAGAATACTGGATTAAGCCCAAGCCAAACCATTTACTTGTATTTGCTGTTTCCATTAGCTGTGTTAAGTGGACTTGAGCAACTGCTTTTTTATTAATAGAGCATTGCTGTGTCTTGTAAGAGCTAGTCTAATGTTTTAGTTCTTCTTCAGCTGTGTTGTACTTCACAAGTAGGATGAGTTTCTGTCTTGACTAGGATGAAGATTGACACCAGATCATGTCATGTTTGCTTTATGTTTGCAGAAGAAACGAAGGAACCCTTAAAAAGAGTCGAAGGCGAGAAGACCTTTATTTCTGCCAAGGGATAATAAGCTGTGATATGTTAAATGCGCCTGTACCCACCTAGCTGGTGGTGCAAGATGGCTAATATTTGATGTCCCTTCATTGATTTTGACTCAGTTTTTGGAGAAGATGAAAAATGACTAAAACCACAACAAAATGCCAGTTAAAATCCCATGACACATAGTGTGGGAATATTCAATTCTCACTTACTAATGCAGTTAAGACTGAATGATTCCAACTGAAAGCAGTAATGAGACAAAAATGAAACACTGTTAATGTGTTAAAACTGCGTACATTGTATATCTTCCCAAAAATAATTACTGCAGTTTTCTTTGAGCCTTATTGATCAGCAGGAGTTTTTGCTCATCCATTAAAAAAATATAGCCCGAACATAAACAGGGCTGTGCTATGTATTCAGGAGGCATAAAGCATGCATGACTTTGTCACAATCACAATGAATTAACTATTAAGGCTTTTAGACAATAATAGCTGATGAACCAAATTTAGATAGATGCTGTTTTCATAATGAAGTTTCTCTTTGTAAGTTTGCTGGTATACATTACTGCCTTTTTAAAGTTTATGAGCAAACTTAATCATTTTTACACTGAAAAAGAAAGATCAGGAGGCTAAAGAGATTTACTACCAAGGAAGTATTATTAGAGCTAAATATGCTCAGCCTGGCAGAAGGAGGGCTCAGATGGGACTTAAGTCTACAATTATTTGGGAAGGCTAAAACTATGGGCAGATAGGAAGCATGCAGGGTGCTGTAGAGGGTAGTAAGTGTGAGCAATGGTATGGAACTAACAAAAGGAGAATTCAAACCAGTTGTCAGGAAAAACTTTGGTACTGAGATGTAGAATCGGAGTTGACTGTGATCGAAGTTGTTGGAAGCGAACTGCTCTTTCCCTTTTGTTGTCAAGTTCATCGCAAGAGCAATACACTGAGATTTTGTCTGTAATTCCAGTTATTGTTATGGTCTGGGCACGGTCTTTTAATTTCTCATTCATTGCTCTATCTCTTTTTGTTCGAGTCTTCTACGTTGCAGAGGTAGTAATTTCTAAGATGCAAGTACAATTCCCATTGCACTTTTTCGACTGTTCTCCTCTCCTTGCTCAGTTCCTTGGAAAAGAAAATGAAAGAAAATTTTAAAAAACCTAAGCAAGCCTTTCATAACGTTCTCACTCCCTATTAACATATCAGTTCAAAATTCCTCTGAGGAATTATATTACATCAAACTTCTTTTGAGAACTAGTGATACATTAAACACTTCTGCTTTCAAAAGTGGAAAATAGTTTCAATTTTTTTTCAATTTTTTTTTTAGTGCTGATAAAATCTGTACCTTATCAGTTTTTATTCTGTGGAAGTCATGTACCAGTATGTAACAGAAGAGTTATTCTGGGAAACCTTTTAAAATGTTTGGCAATGAACTTTGTATTGCTGCGTGTAGAATGCCAGAGCCAACATTGGCAAGCATTGGTGCCTGAAGGCAGGTACAGGACCCCTATAAAGAGCAGGTGGTTCTCCATTACCCGGAGTTCTCTTTTCCAGTACCTCAGTGGGAATTCTTGCATTATTTTTGACTTATCATATGTGACTTGATTTTTTCCAAAGTGTGGAATATGTAGTAAATTTGCCAATAGTTTACAGTATTCAGGACCTCTGAAGTGAGCACCCTTCTGGTGCTCAGCTTTATGCATACAAGTTCGTTGACGCATCTGTTTTACTTTCGTTAAGCATGGGGAAGCTACACTTCTGCAGGGAAGATACAAGATTTTGACTGTAACAACCATAGTGATGAGACATATTCGCTCAGTCTAGTAGATATTAGTTCAATATAAAGGATGTAGTTTATGATAAGAGAACGGGAAAATTACAAAGCATATTAAATTTGAGGAATTAGTTTTCAGGGGGCTTGGTAAACTGTGTCTGCTATAAAGTCCTATCAATTCTTTTGACTTTAATGGAATTCTGTGAATTTGTAGGTAAATGTTTTACTTCATTTATTTAGAAAAGAGAGATGCTGTTTGTACCTTGAATATTAAAGATAAGATTCTATCTCTGCAGAGAAGTTTATGTGCAGAATGTGATGTAATTTTTGATAATGTTTCTGTTCATATCAAATCACGATCTAAAAATCAATATAAAAAAATTGACAGATATTTTAGGCCTAAAGCACAATAACACAATCTGATAATCCACCTTTTAACTCAAAAATAAAGGACCTTCTCCTTTTGATCAGAAAAAGCAAGAGACCTTTCAAATGTGTGTAGAGCCTGTACTTCAATATGTGTCTTTGTATTAAGGCAGAATAAAAGGATAAACGTAATAACTGGGTAGTTGTGGGTCATACAAAGCCCCACATTCTGTTACATTTATTGACACTGAGAAGGAATAAAGCCTTCTAGAAAAATATAAGGCTATGCCTGGAGTGCTTAGCCCAGTTTGTGCTTCCCAGTAGAAAAGGCACATACATACCAGGAGGGAGGGAGTTCAGTGAAGGGCCACCATGATCAGTATGGGGCAAGGACAGACTGAGAGAGCTGGATTTATTCTCTCTTAAGAAATTAAAGCAAGGAGGTTTTATTACTATCTTCAACTACCTTACAGTAGAATCTAAGGAAAATACAGCTTTTGGAAGGATTCGCAGGGGTTGGGCAAGAGGTAAAAGACACAAGTTAGAACAAAGGAAGTATCAGTTAGAGATACAGAATATTTTTGTTGTCATGAGGATAGTCAGTTATTGGAAGAAGCTGTCCAATGAGGCTGTAGATGGCTATCCATCTTCATCCTTGTAGACACTTAGAAGATGTCTGGGCACAGCTCTGCACAGCTTGATCTAGTTGACTGTGCTTTTAGCAAAGGATTCAACCAAATGATCCCTGGGGTCATTGCCAATCGATATGTTTTGTAGTTCTAAGAGATTCCTTCTTCTAGCAGCCACAGCTCGACTATTCTTGTGACCAAAGTGATATATGTACATGTTAGTACCAGGCAGACAAATTAAAATTGCTCCCAGGCTACGAAGTTAAGGGTACTCTTGCAAGACCAACTTTTTTAGCCCAATGTGATCTCTGTAATTTCTTCTACCTGAGGTGCTTAATAGTTAGAATGTGAAATGTAGTACTGAAATTAAAGCTGATCAGTGAGGGCTGGGTAATCCACCCTAACTAAGAGGCAGAATGCTAGACTATCAAACTTGCCATTGATGTTACAGAGGAAAGATTTCCTGTAGATCTTAGGGTGTTCTTTTTCTCTTCATCCTGGGAGCAGCTGCAGAACAGAAACAGTTAGCTTGCTGGAACTCTTCTAACTGGAGCGACCTACCTGCTGATGTGTTCTACTTCATATTGTCTCTGACAAAAAAAAGCTAACTGTCCCCCTTACAGGCAGATTAACAGTGTAGACATTATGTGACGGAACACATAGGATGTCTTGCTGTTTGTTGAAGGAGATTTGAATAACACTTTGCAAGAAACTTCTGTCTCTTGTCATTAACTAAGTTCAGAAGAGGGTCTGGCACACTGAATTCTTACTGTCTCCTTCTGAGACAGAGTCTGATCAAACTAGAAGCATTGCTTCAGCGATCAGGGTAAACACAGCATTCTTGATTTTGCCATCAGTTATATGTTTAATCTCATAGCAAAACGTTAGGATGCTAATAAGACAATCACAGATTGGTTTTCATTATACTTGGTCACTTTTGTCTTTGGGAAACTGTGAGAAGATAAGCTACTCCTGACATGGAGAAATGGGCAATCTGAGCAGCATAACTGAACTATTGAGAAGTGCCTCTATGAGCTGTAATGGAGATGTGCTTTAAATGATGTCCATAAAGAACAGTTCTTGGTTCTCCCACTGATATTAAGAGGCTGGATGAAGGGTACTGAAAGAAGGGAGATTTATGTTAGATGTTAGGAAGAATTTTTTTACTGTGGGGGTAGAGAGGCACTGGAGCAGCTTCTTCAGAGAAGTTGTGGATGTCCCATCCCTGGAGGTGTTCAAGGTCAGGGTGGCTTTGAGCAAACTGATCTAGTGGGAGGTGGGGCTTGGAACTGGATGGTCTTTAAGGTCTCTTCCAACCCAACCCATTCTTTGATTCTATGATCTGTGAATCAGAACTAGTGGGTCAAAAGCCTAGTAGAGCTCCAGTGAGGATGGAGTTGTAAGTTGGGACCTTTTCTTCGCTAATAGGTTTTTCTCTCTCAAACATCAGGAGGGTGATGCATAGCTATGAGGTAGTTTTGATAGCAATTGCGTACTGTCTTTTCTCTACTCCTTTAATGGGAACCTGTGGCAAAGTCATAAGCTTTGTAGAACATGAAGATAACTGCTGAGAAACTGGCCTTAGTTTTCTTAAGGTTTGGAAATCAGCAGTAGTAGCTATACAGAAAGGTGTCACCTTACCTCCCTTCTCATCAAAACCTCTATGAGTTTATTTCAGGTGTAATTTATGAAAAGCTGGGCAGTATGCACCTCTCCAGTGAACCTCTACTAGGTTACATCCCACTATTTCACAAGTAGTGTGGTAAAGCATCTCTCCGTACAAGGTCAGATTAATCTTTTTTTATGGAGTTTTACATGAATGCTTTCCTTTGGGATTGTTGTTTCTCCATGCATAAATCTTTATTATGCCAGCAGCCTGCAGCCTCAGTGAACCAAAGCAAAACTCATTTTTATTCTTCTCTGTATTTATCACCACAGTGAAAGAACTCATTTGAAAAAGAGCCGTGAGAGCTTCTAGCAGGTGTGTTGGGGGTTTAGGTGCTGTGAGCCTTCGATGGACTTATGTTTATGCTTTTAAATTTGAATTGGATATGCCAAGCTGGTTCTGGCCCCAAATTAGTCATCATTCCCTTTGGGATGATACTAAGGATGGAACTGCAAGTGAACTTTTGTTGGAAGGTGCTATGGGAATAGAGGCCGAAGTTGTGCATGCGTCTGTGCATTCACTTTTGTCTGTTGGATTAGAAGATGTGCTGAAGTGTTCAGGCAATGCTTTGCAGCCAGCTTCATCTAAATCCTGGATTTTTACTTTCTGATGTGTTGGTTTGGGTTCAGGTAGGGTTCTTTCTTAGAGGGGAATGATAAATGTGCTGACATTTAAGTGCTGATAGTTTATACCTGGTGCTGAATTTGAAGCCTCCACTTTGAAGTTTACCTCACCTAACTTACCTTTGTAATAAAAGATATGGTGTATGTCTCTACTGTCTGCACACAGTAGAATAACTAATTCATATTAGTTATCCATGATATAACAGTGTACCTTCTGTCAATGAATGCAAATATTAAGAAAGATAAAACTAGAGGTTTTATTTAAAAACAAAAATATTTTTCTATGGAGAAAAAGCATAATCCTACTTATCTAGGTTTTGAATTTCTGAACACTGCTTTTGTTCACTGTACGATTTTTGAAATCTGCAGTACATATAAATTCCCACAAGTAATTGCTTGGAGGAACCTCTGAGCCTATATAGGGAAAGAGTTAGACGTGGTACATAATTGAGAGGACTTTTATTCTGAAGTGTCCTAAATTTTGAGTGTTCAACTTTACAATTTTAGCATCTTTTACTTTGGCAATATCATACTTATTTCTCTCATATGAACTGAAGAAGGCAGGAGCACCTTCTCGCCAGAAGACCCACCCCATAGCCTTCTGCTGCTGGACACAGGGGCATAGTTGGCAACAGCAGCTGCCTGCTTCAGTCCTAAGATGGGAGGTTTTGGCAGAGTTGTATGACTTGTTGTTGCAGGAAAAAAAACTAAAGTCATGAAATTTCACGTATTTTATTGCCTATTAAGATAAACTTTTAATTATTAATGCTAGTTTTGAAACATAATGACAATTACACACCTGAGAAAACGCCTTATCTTCCCTCCAGACACATTTCTCTTCCTTTGCCAGTCTCCAGCCCATTCCCCACACATCATACTTGGTCATGGGTGTCAATATGGTGTGGGTTTCTGTTTTTTCTCCCACTCTTTTTTTCTTGCTCTTTTTCCATGGCTCCAGCACAGGGTCCTCCACAGTTCGCCATCCTCTCAAAGGCATCCTTGCTCCAAACAGCAGACTGAGATGATTTCAAATTAAGCCACCAGAAATTTAACCTGGCCAGAATAACACCCTTTACCCTGCTTCTTTCTTGGAAGTAACTGAAGTACTATTTTTGAAGTTTGTCCAAAAGCTTTTATCCTTTAAACAGATACAAGTTCAGAATATGTAAGCATAGACAATTAAAGTTTGGCAAAATTATAAACTGACGAAATTTGAGTCCTGTGGTAGGAAACTCTGATCGCTGTTTATAATGGGTACAAGCCCTTTCTTTATTCCAGAAATGGCTTAACGTAATCCAGGCTATGCCACTGATTTGCACAGGGTGACAGTAGTATTCACATGTACATTTTGAAAAAGTCAGACTCTGTGGATGACCAAAAAAGTACCCCAGAGCCAAACAAAACATAGCAAAGTGTCTGTGTATCTTTGCAAAGAGTAATAAGCTTTGTCCTGTTTCAGTTAATGCTATGCTGCAGGCTAAAATCATAAATGTAAAAAATAAGCAAGCTGCACCAAGACTGGTTTGCAAAGCCATACAGAAAGTAAGTGTTGGATTGTAATGATACAGAAATCAGCTTGGATCATGAGAGTGAATGAGTTCTGTGATTCAAAACTCTATAGTAATAGCATCCAGTATTAGAGTCAGGCAGGTGTGAAGATGCTGGTGATGATTTGAAAATTTGCTCTCATGGAGCAAAGTGCAATGAGCTGTGTAGACAGTGTAATTGTACTAGTGGAGAAAGGTATTTTCCCCTTCTTGACCATTTGCCCTCCATTCAGTCACAGAAATCCATAGGTTCAAGGGTTTGGTTTTGACTTACCAGGCAATGAAGAAGCTCTGATGAGGCTTTGTAGCTATTAAACTTCTATAGGTTTGCAGCCTTGTGGTTGAAGCTGAAAAGATGGTAATTGTTTCTTTTCTTGGGGATAGGATTTCAATTAAGTCAGTGTTGCTGACTTGCAGGCCGCCAAGTGTGTTATAGGGAGCAGGACCTTTGCCTGAACCCAAAAAGTGTCCAAAATTACCCTCTCTCCTTTACCCATTTTGCAAAACTCAGTTTCATTAATGCTTTGAAAGCACTTACTCTAATGTCTGTGCAACTGCTGTGTTGACGCTGCTGCAGACCTGTGCTGCAGACATATCCAGCATCTTTGCAAAAAGGAGGGGATATGGTTTTTCAGAAGTGTTTGGCATTGCCAACATTTCCTCTCACTGCAGTTGATCAGAGCTGAGGGCTTTAGAGAATCTACCTGAAATCCCTGTCTTAAAACTTTTTTATCCACTTCTATGAGCTTTTGACTATTGATTTTCAGCCAGTTCCATAGCTTATGAGGAGAAAAAGAAACATAACTGACTTTACTTTGACATCTTCAGTGCAAACCAGCCCCTTTCAGCTGAAACCCGTGGGTGCTTTGTGTAGCTACTTGAAGCTGCTTGTAAGCTGGCCTGGTATACAAGCTTTTTGGTGTGCCTTTCACTTTTCCCACAGTTCATCTTGAAAGGAGCTATGACTTTACGGTTTATCCACGGGACTACTTTCTTTTGCAGTGGGAAGTTTAAGCTGTGGATTTCGCTGATATCTTCTTAATTGGAAAAATCTGATATGGGGGGGTTGGGGCCACAAACAACCTGGGAAGTGTCCTCAAGGGTCATTGTCAAATAGTACAGTGCCCTGTTGGGAGGGCAGATTGCTGTGGCGTTTCATGCTGTTCTCCTGAAATAAATGAATGAGCCATATGCATGCCCAGATACTGTTGTGTTTCCTTTACCTGCATTTCCAGTTGCTGTGAGTTGCGTGCCTTCTGTTCTGCTCTAACACAGCAGCTTTGCATCTTGCTGTCTGTATGACTCCCGCTCCCCATTCCGCATGATCGGCTAAATGTACTTATTGTGCATCCAGAAAAAGCTGAAATAGATTTTGATGGTTTTTACTTTTTGTTTTTCCCCTGCCCCTTCTTCTCTTGACAGTTTTTTATCATGCTGTTAATTATATTTCTGTTGGAGCTCACTGTTGTGATTCTCTTCTTCGTCTATACCGACAAGGTAAGTCAGATTCTTCATTTTTCTTTCCCCTTCAGCAATTTTTATGCCCCTTTTCCCTATAAATAAATCATGAAGCGCTTGGCTTGGTATGCACATCATGCTTCTGTCTTCCTTGAGACACCTCTCTCAGAAGGAGCTCTCTCAGAATGCATAAACAGCCTTGCGGGACAGGGCTCTCTTGCTTGCTCATGTGTAGAACTCAAGGTCACAGATATTGCTGAGTGCATATGCCATTTGAAAAAAAAAGACACCAACCACACACACACAAAAGCAAAGAAGCCAATGAACCTTACTGGGAACATGTAGGAAGAGACACCCATCAGAATGAATAGGATTTTTTCAAAAACAAGTTTACAATTTAAGAGCCATGTTAATGTTGTTACAAAGGAGGTGTCCTTAGCACAGGCAAAGGCACATAATTCATTATCTTTGCGACTTGCTCCTTGCAGTACATGTGTATTTAGATTCTAGTGGAAAGCCAGTGTAAATGTATAAAAGTTTAATAAAGAAAGCCTTTACTTGTGGCTTCAGATATTACTTCTGCTTGGCCTTTGTTCATGTGCTGACTTGGTGTTTCTGTTGTAAGGGAAAGATTGCATGTCTGAATTATATCCTTAAAATAGTTTGTCTAAAGAAACCCTCCTTCATGAATAAACCCAAACCAAGAGTGTAATTGTGCCTATTGAATCAAAATGGTCAAACAAAATCTCTTACAGCTCAAGGCTAAGGGAGCTTGAAAATCGCAGGTTAGGTGGCAAAATTCTGCCATGAATTATCAGTCACCAAGTACATGACCAATAAAAAGCTGCTTCTGGAATGGCAACTCAAAATAGCATAAAATAGACAAAAATGAAAAATAACTGCACAAAATATCAAAACAAAATTAACAGGAGACCTAGTTGTATTAAGTGTGTTTAGCCACATCATGGATGAGGAGTGGATAAGATGTCAACACTACTTTCTAGAAAGGCTCCAAATTAATTAATGAACACTATGAGTGATTGTAAGATGCACTTCTGAAGGAATGAAAAAAGCTAGGTTGCTGGACGGCATGCTGTAGCTGGAACATGGAATTAACTTGCAAGGTAATTAAAGTAGAAAGGGCAATTTAAAATAACTTGTATGCATTATTGGATTCTGAATTACTTGTAACCTCTTGGGAGAAAGATGTACACGTCATACATGACAGCTTAATAAAGGTACGTACTTAATATGCAATGGGCCTCCAAGTCCCAAATACAGCACTTGGCTATATTTAGAATCAGTTAGAAAATATTATCACACTGTAGTATAAATCAATGGACTCACCTCACTGTGAACAGAATATTGAGTTTTGGTTACAGAAATGGTTAGGATTGCTAGGTAGGAGACTACCCTGATGCAGTTCAGGGGAGGAAAGAGAACCTTTGCTTAAGAAATCTAAAGAGGAGAAATGATAGCAGTTTCTAAATAATGACATAATAAAAACCTGTCCTGAACACAGAAGAAAGATTCAGAAATGTTAAGAAGTAGGTTTAAAAGATAAATGTTACTTAATGTTACTTATGCTCACATTTCAGACATAAAAGTAGCGAAAAAGCTTCAGAAAGGAATCCTTCCCTCCTTCGGCCTCTTGATTTGCAGTGGATTTTATTTGTTCTTAATAAAGAGATCAGGACATTTAATTTTCTTGTGAGTCATGTACTGTAGGTTGATGGAGGAGGTACACTAGTGTTATCCATAAGATCAGAACAGAATCTGAAATATAGGCTCCAGTTCAAGTGCAGTTTTACTGAGTTAAGAAATTTGAGGCTCTTAATGTTCCTATATCACTTTAAATGCATGGTCCTATACTGAGAAATCAATACTTTGCCTCTGTGTCACACTTACAGTCCTGCACACAGAACAAATAAAACAGCAGCAGTCCCAAACTAGTATTTTTGTACAGCATGCTTAGGGTTCATGTGGTCATTTTCCTGATGTGAAGAACAGTATTGCCACACTTTCTGTTGTGGGGAAGTGGCTAACCCAGACAATTTCACCACAGTAATTCTGTTAGTGCAGTTCCTTGGAAAATCAGCAAAGGAATAATCTACACAAACACTTGCACATCAGAAGAGAATAAGATTAGTTTTATGTACAAAAATAGAGAAGGATCTACAGATTGAGACTTGGAGGACTCCTGTATCTTTCACGTGTGTGTGTGTGTATACTTACATGTAACAGGCATATTTCTCAAATACCTGGTAGCTTGCTGTTAATTAGGAGTACATGTAAAATTCTTCCCAGGATAAAATGGGAGCAATTATTATTTTCTGATTTTGGCTTGAGTAAGGTTGAATAATGGATTCCCTTGCAGTTTTCATTTACTCCTACTTTGTCAAGTGGAGGGACTTTGATGTAGTTACTTCATCCCCTGCTACAAAGCTTAATCAATATTCTCCTCTTTCCATGAAGGAAGGCAGTGTTATTACCCTATTAACATGGAAATGCAGGAGCTGAGACAGTTACCCAAGACTCTGCTGGCAGCTGGGGCCAATTGTAAATTTAGAATTTGGTGGTTTGGCTGACAACAGGGGATTTGAGAGACTGAGCTCTGCTGATGGGTATTGTAGCTGACCTGATAACACCTGTCCAGTGAATGATGTCTGTTTTGTTCCTTCTGCTGTGGAACGGGCACAGTAGCAATTTGGTGCTTGCACCACAATATCAGCTGCAGGGTAAGTGTGCATCTAAGCGTGTGTGGACACAACACCCAGGCTCTCGAGCGCTGAAGTGGTCTATCTGTATCCATTGCTGGGACTGTTGCTTTAGTAGCATGCTAATTATTAAAAAGCATGAAGACAAAATTTCGTTGCATCCATTCACAGATAAGTTTCTGGCACAGCACATTTATTCTTTTGCTGTGGAAGAGTGTGCAGCTGTGAGGTGGACCAAACAGGCTACTGGGACTCAAGGCAGCCTAGACTGACCTGTTCTCAGTCATCAGCTTGGGAGAAGCCCAGAAAATGACTCTACCTCTTGTTCTAGTGATTTGGCAGGAGCATCTCTGAGCTTTTAAGTTGCAAACTTGCTCCTGTGCCCTAGAATGTCATCTTCCCTTTTATTGATAGGGATGGCTGTCTTCAACCCGAGGGACTTAAGATCTCCTATTGGTGTTTGTCCATGTTTATATGCAAGTTTTCCCCTGTGAGGGTAGAGATACCAGCTCAAGAAATCTGGGTATTGAGTGGAGCTTGTGTGATTATGAGAACTAAGGTTCATTGTTATCACCCTAGGAACACTATTTCTTAGGCTAAATTTATGACCCTATTTGAAACAGTCCAAACTCGGTGACATTATCAGAGTCCGAATGTGAATGGCCACCAATCTATAGCTTTAATATGTTTTATTTTGATTCCATTAATACAAAGCAGCATTTGACACTTTTACAAGTTCATAATTTCTATGTGAGGCTCACTATGTATTTACAAGAGATCCATGGAGTACTGATAAGGTTAACCTTAATTTTATTGTGATAAAGAGAAAGCAGGAGGGCTCTATCCTGTCAGAGCCTGGATACTCCTTATATTTCGCAAGACCAGATTGGACCCTGCTAGAATATAAATTATGCTAATAAAATGCACGGTCATGTACTCATTCTAACTTGTATAATCCTTCTGATTTTAGCATCTGTATTTATTTTTACTGTGATGATTCTCCTGGAGGCACAGAAAAAAGAAGTCCATATTTACTTTTTTTTTTAGTAGGTTTGTTTATTCAGTTGTCTGTGTTTTCCCTGATTTACAGGCCGAGCTGTGGTGCCGCTATCTTATGCTCACAAATGGAAGAACATAACTAAACCACCATAATTTTCTTTTTGAAATGTTGAGCTGAGTAACATAAGCCAGTTTAAGGAACAAAGCACTGAACGATCACTGACTATGATATTTGATTATAGGAGCAGTTACTGCTATTGGCAACTCAAAGTTAAGACCAGAATTTTCAATGAAGATTAGGCCATTAACTCACTTGGGGTCCCTGTGAAAATTACAGCCTAAATTCCATGCCTGCTTAGCTGTGTTGAAAATGGTCCACAGCATGGTAGAGGACTGAAAATTAATGGCTACTTCTGTTTTTCATGTGATATGAAAATGCTCATTTTCTGTGTCTGTAAATTGTAATGAGTTCCTCTGTAGCTTTTGCTGCTAGCTTATAAAAATATGGTGTATAGATTAATGCATTTCTTGCTTCAGTTCTCAAAACATTTTACAAATTACTGGAATTCCTGATTGGTATTTTGCCTTGTCCCACTCAAATTTTAGGCAGCAGACTGGAATGTAGTGGGTGTGATTTCAAGTATAGATCAGTCCTCACAACCTCTTTCACATTTGACTTCTAAGACAAGGTGGAAAAAATGATTTATCTTCCATTTTCTGCACTCATGTTGCTTGCAGAAATGGTCTGATGCTGCTGAGCCGCTCATCAGCATGAGGAAGGAGTTCACAATCGATTTGAAGAAATTATCCTTGCAGAAAGTTCAGTTCAAACCTATTGCAGAAACCATTTTTCTCATAGAGCTTCAATCCAGAGAACCTAAAAGTTTTTCATGCTTTTCTTTGACAGAGCTTCAATGGTGCAGGATGTCATCTTCCTCCTAGTCAGCCTAGCACACAGGGCTGTCCACAGTGCATGCACAGATGATGTTAATCGTTTTGAAAATGGAGGAATGGAAGCTAAGGGGAAGGGACAAGGTCATCCAAATTGTATGCAGTTTACAGGTGGTCTTGAGTTACTGGAAAACAGCAGACTTTGCAAATTCCTGCGGAAGTGGCAGGGTGGTCAGCCTGCACCCACTCTTCAGATTGCCTGCCTGTTCTGTCAGTGTTTCTTCATCAGCATTTGACTTTGCCTACACTGTCCCGTTGTTGTACATTTTAAAACTTATCACTGTTGAAACTTTTGACTGTTAGCAGAAATATTGGTACCCTGTATCCTCCTTGTATCAATTAACAGAGCTGTTCCTCCTGCTGTGCAAGTCTGTGAGAATTTCAGGACAGTATCTGTCCGGGCAGTATCTGCATTTGTTGGCATGCAGATGGCTCTCGAGGACAAGGCCATTTGTAACCCTCTGTGGTATTTCTGTGGGGATATGCTGCATTAATAAAACAAGCTTCAGAATGTGCAAGTCCATGTGTATGCAAAGATTTCTGAAGAGCCTGTATATTAATGCTTTATTTTCCAGTTAGAGTTCCATTTGTGTTTGGGTTTTTTAAGAGCTCTCCACAGGTTGAGCAGGTCCTGGCATGGAGCATCTCTCCGAGAGTGTTCTGGAGTTAGGGTTTTGCATAAGTGCTGACATAGATAAAAGCTATTTCTTAGATAAACAGGAACAGCATTACAGGTGGATGTGGAGGAGTCTGTAGATTCTTCTGGATTGCGATGCACTACAATTATTGCTCTGTGAGGCTGATGCATTAGCCCTGGTCAAGTATTTTATTTCTCTAATGCAAAATAATGTTATATAAACGGTGGTACAAAATAAGAAAAGACAGAAGTGTCTCTTGGTTTATTTTACTTGGTAATAAGCTTGATTTTAGCTACTTTATTAGCATTTCAGTACTGTTGTCACCCAATAGGGAGCTGCAACAGTTTCATCAAAAGAATTACATTATAACCAATTCGCTTGGGCTTCTTTTCAACAAAGCATTCAGGCATAGGTTTAAATCTGTCCCTGTTCAGCAGATAACTTAAGTGCATGCTTAAATCCATGTGTCTGACTTAATCATATACTGAAGCCTTGTCAGAGTTGATATGTACCTTTTGTACCCTTTAAAAGCAATACTGCTAGGGAAATGCTAATGACATTGAAAAATTCTGGAGACTGTAAAGATACATCCTATCTTTCAGTCCAAAGGGAATTTAGGGGAAATTATGAATGTTTGCTTCAAAGCGTCATCTTTTTCTGTTTGTTCTGAACAGCTTTCCATTTACCATGTTGAACTCCAGCACCTCACTTCAACCTTTTTTTTAGTCTGGAGGTGGTGAGAGGAATGGAATTTATTTGCCTGTGTGACTAAAAAGGCAAATATACCAAAGGAAATGCCAATAGTTTCACTAATTCATATGTCAAAGAAGGATTTCATTGAATGCACAGCTCCAAAATGCTATTAGCAGCCTTGTTGAAGGATAGTACAGTATTGATGAAAAGAATTAAGTGCCTGCTTAGGAATAGGTGTTATTTAAGAATGATAACTGCAGCTAAAATGCATTAGGGCTCCCCATTGGGAGCTGTTGATCAATGGTTGATCAAGGCCTAATTGATTCCTTGAGTAAAGTGTTAGCTGGGGATGGGATATGGGGAAAGGAAAATCAAACTTTTCTAAATTAAGCTCTATGCCTAATACAAATGCTCTTTGTAAAGATTAGATAATGCAATAGCCTGTCAGCTCTTTATGCCACATACCTTCCTATTTTGGATGAGTTCAGAAATTAAGATGAATGTAAATGTCTCATCCTAGTCAGTATGGTTTTTTGTTCATATTGCAATGAATTAAATATTTTTCATATTCCCTTGCTGTACAGTGCTTTTTCTCAGGAGAAATCCACTTCCGACCTCCAGCCTGGCTGACTGGGAGATCAATTCCCAGATCTGTACAGATGAATGGAACACAGCTGCTGCTGCCATTATGCCTGGCTTAACTCTTAATCTCGGGAGCATATCAGAGTATATCTTTGTTGTGGGAGTGCTTTTGCAATTATTTGTTTCCCACACCAGTGTCTCAAACTTAAGGTTTCATAGTAAACAAAATATGAGTGGTGCAGGTCTTCCGTCAGCCTTTCTGAAGGAAAACTTTAGAATACGGTAATGGTGGCTGTTAAATAAATGGCACAAATTCATGCTTTTGCCCAGGCATCTTAAAGCATGTTACAAGTGGTGAGGAAGTAGTTCAGTTCTACTTTTGCTGACTGGGAGAAGTAATGTTAAAGACTAAATCCTGAGGGTGTGCTGTCTCCTATGAAATACTTGTTGCTCTCATGTCTAAATGAATGCAATGAGACGTTACTATTCCAGAGAACAAGTTTTTTTGTGACTCATCTGTGGTCAAATCATGGAATCATAGAATCACGGAATCATCTAATCACAGAATCATAGAATGATTTGGGTTAGAAGGGACCTTAAAGACCATCTGGTTCCAACCCCCCTGCCATGAGCTGGAACACCTCCCACTAGACAAATAAGAAGTTATTTCAAAATCTAGGTGGATCAGGAACTGAACGCATGCTGGTATTCAGTGCTGACAGAATGCAAGTGAATGGCACTGGTTTACATACACTCGATCACTAGTTTTAGTTGACGACTGACCCCTGGTTTTGCATCTGTTTTAACTGCTGATACGCGTTTTATACAATTTTAATTGGAAAAGAATGTTTCAGAAAGGCAATAGAAAAACAATTAAGGCAGATTTAGGCGTTTAAATATAGGAAACAGCAAATGTGAAGAAATTACTGAGGTATTATATGGAAACAGCAGATTTTTTATTCATTCTACAAACATTTTTGATGTGTCACAATGTATTTCAGACAACATTAGAAAATGACAGTAAACTAAATGTTTAACAATTTTTGTATACACAAAAAGAGAAGGGAAGATGGCTTTTTGTGTTACCAGGCTGTAAGCAGGCCAATACCATATAGCCCTTGTTCTGGATTTGTCAGCTGCAATAGAATAATAATATGGTGGATAGACTGCTTTATTAGGTATAAATTGCAGCTAAAGTTCTTTCAACTCCTTCCTTTTGTTGAACTCAACAATGGCATACACAGAATGACTCCTAGTTGAAATGAGGAAAGGCAGCTGTCTTGATCTGTAGCTGTAAACCATTACTCATTCTGCATTCTCTTAGGGTGGAGTGTATTGGCTTTTAGGCCACAAGTCATGTTCAGGTGCTTTATACCAAAGCGTGCACTGTGTAGCATAGCTTCTTATTGGAAATATTGCTGCACTGCAAGACAGTGTTGTCTTTCTGGCTGAGAGCTGTAGGCTGAATCCTTGCTGTGAAGTTCAGGTGTAGGAAGGAGATTCGGCAGGTGTTCTAGACACTGGCATTGTACCTTGTCAAATATATTCCCAAACCTACAAAACCAATATAATCAATGGTGGTTACCAGTCAATGGCAGTCAATGCCTGCTTGCTGTTTTACTGCCGATGCCATTGAAACAGTGACCAGGTATATCTGTAATCATCTTTTATACAGATTAATTACCTTTAATCACTTGGAATCTTGGACTTCCTGAATCTTTTTACAAATGAGCACCAAAATCAGTGATTGACTTGGTAACAGGAAATGACTGAGCTGAGTAAATGACTGAGTAAATTTTGTATAAAGGGATATATCTTATCAGGAAGCAGAGAGAACTTTATTTTACAGTTTCTGAGTGCACACATTTTCTCCTTGATGCTTTCAATGCCTCTGATAATTTTGATAATGGTAATAGAACACAATATTGCTACAGTGTCCTAGCATTCACAGTGAATGAGGCATGTACAAAGATTGTTTTAACCATAGCATAATCTTAATTCACTTTTTACTGCAGTTACTTCGTGTTCCCTCTTCTATGCCTTTAAATTGCAGGGGAGTCATCCTTGAGAGCAGAGAATTCTTGTATAGCTTCAGTTCTTTCTTACTGAAACTATTCATTTACCTACACCCCCCCTGCTATTACTAAATCTTTGATACAATTTCCTAATGATTTTTTTCTGTGCTAGGCTATTGAACAGTATATGTTTTGATTTTCTTGTGTGCTCCATTTTGCACTTTACATCCATAAGCCAATGATCTTGTTGCTCTGCTATATGTTTTTGCCATCTGCATCTTGCCACTCTGAACCACAAGAAAGCAGAATAATACATGTCATCATCTTCAGCTGTGCTGATGTTGCCTCTGTTGATGACATCCTAATCTCAGCATTTAGGAAACCTTTTCAGAGGTCACCTTGAAAGGCATATTGAAATGCAAACTGAATTGCATGTTAAAAGTTGATAAATTATGTAAATGAAGCAAAATGGAAAAGATTCACAAGGTTATTTTAAGATATTTAAGAAAACAACTGAAAATTCTTTCTCTAGAGAATAATAGGAGTGTAAAGTCATGAAGCATGTAAGAGAAAAATATTTTGATTCAAGTCAGATGTTTGTTAGATTTATCACAGAAGACATCTAATTTTTCTTTTAAAAATTCAGGACCAAAGGAGTTGCAACAAGATTTGAATTGAAATTATTGAAGGGATATTTAAAAGCGATGTGAGAATCAGCATTACTCTCTGTACAACATGCATGCACATGAAAATGCCCCTCAGATTTCTTTAAGGTCCACTTTTTTCTCGATGAATAAGAAATGCATTGTAGTTTGCAGAAAAGCAGCTGAACACATTGAAAGAAAGAGAAGCAATGTTTTTTCAAGGTCTGGAAGCTTGAGAAAAGAAAAAAAAATCTTTTGGACACTGTGAAGGAGGCAGGAGAATATGTTGCATACTCTGAAGTGTGCCGAGACTGGTATTTAACTAAATGTCAGTGGAGTGCCCTTGCTGCTACTACACCACTGGTAGCCATTCAGGGGTCAAGTTTGGCCTCCCACAGCTGAGTGTTCTCAATGGAAACCTGGTTCGTGCTGTCTTTGACTCTGATTTGTGTACAAATGGCAGAGACAGCTCTTTCATAATGAATGTTGTTAAAGCAGAAGAGTATGGAGCAACAAAGATTCCTTTTCTGATTGCCTATCTTAAGTTTTCTCCCTTTCAATTCTATTTTACACAGTATCAGTTTTCATGTAAGGGCATCAGTGTGGAGCAATTAGATGAGTAAGACTAGGATGCTGGAATGTCTGTCTGCTGGTGGACATCACAGTTTTGCCACATCCATTTTAAGCCATTTAGGGGTGTAGTTGCATGAGACAATATTAGGAATGAATACAGAACTTAACCACTTGCTGAATGGTAAAATCTTGGCCCCACTGAAATCATTGATAGCTGCATTTTGTCTTCCATGAAGCCAAGCTATTATCCTTAAATTTCAGGATTTTTAATATCACCTCCCTGTTCCCCACATTCCAAATAATGCTCACTTTAGTATGTAAGATGGTGTATTACAGTGTATAGGAGACTTCACTATATGGCAACTGCATTAATTGGGGAGTTTTGTTCTCTGACATGCTTTAATCTTGCAGTGCAGAATGCTTGAGATGCTGCTGCCTGCTAAGAAATTGGTTGAACTTTGGCTGCATAAAAATCACTAATTTCCAAGAGAAATTAAGTCTAGATTTTTGTGGATATTTGTTTCCTAATCTCTACTGTGGTAACCTGACCTCACATCTGTGTTCTCAAGCACTGTCCAGGTTTCCCTTTCTATGGTACAAAATAACAGAATTGTTTAGATTGGGAAGGACCTCTTGAGATCAGGTAGTCCAGCCCTCTCAAGCAGGACAAGCTAAAGCAGGCTGCCCAGGACTGTGTCCACTTAGGTTTTGAATATCTCCACAGATGGGGACTCCACAAAATTTCTGGGCGAATTGTTACAGTGTTTGACCACACTCACAGTGAAAAAGCCTCTTGTGATCTGGTGGGCACTACTGAGAAGAGTCTGACTTCCTCTTCTTCATCCCTTCCCAGGATTTATTTATACACATTGATAAGGATGCCTCTGAATCTTCTTTTCTGCTGGGCTGAGCAGTCCCATCTCTTCTCATGTGAAAGATGTTCTAGTCAAACCATCTTTATAGCCCTGTGCAGGATTTACCCCAGTAAGTCCACTTCTTTCTTGTACTGGAGAGTCCAGAACTGGACACAGATATGGCCTCACCAGTACAGAGTAGAGAGAAAGGATTGTGTCCAGTAACGCACTAGCAGTGCTTCTCCTAATGCAATTCAGGATACTGTTGGTTGCCTTTGCTACAAGAGTGCATTTCTGGCTCATGGTCAACTTAATGTCTGCCAGGACCCCAAGGTCTTTCTTTGCAGAGCTACAGATGTCTAAAGGCAAGGTGAACAACATCCACTGCTCTCCCCTCATCCACAGAGCTAGTCACCATATTGTGGAATGCTATCATGTTAGTTAAGCATCATTTCTCCTTTATAAATCCATTCTGACTTTTTGTCCTGCATGGGTTTGGAAATGGTTTCCAGAATTAGTTGCCCCATCACCTTCCCAGGGACTGAAGTGAGAATAGCAGGCCTGTAGTTCCTGGTTCTTCCTTATTGGCCATGTTGAAGGGAGGAGTGCTGTTTGCTCCCTTCCAGTGCTCAAGAATTTCTCACCATCCTCTAGTGGGACAGAGAGTCCTCTCTTGCCTTGTATGATATTGCCATTTCTTGTCCACTACTTCCAAGCACTGCACTGGCAAAAAACTAGCTCAAGTACTAACAGGCAGGGCATTGTATATTCTAAAGCAGACAAAATCTGCATCTGTTACATTCCCATTTCAGCCTTTTTTTTCTCATGCTGGATACTAAAAGCTTGCAATACTCTTGTTACTCTAACCTTCCAAGAGAAAAGAAAGCATTGAGATGTCTCATGTAAATTCTGACTTGCAGATCACTTCGCCTTCTGTCCTTGAAAAAAAAATATCCAGTGTGAATTTTAGGTTGCACACAAACTACTTGTGTTCTGATTGAACAGAGTTGAGTGGAGTTAAGTAGGCAAGAATTTGACACTTGGTACAGATTTTGTTTTTATGCAATTTCTAGGTGCTCTTTTAAGTGGTGGTGGAGGAACCTGATAAAAAGAAAAATTAATGTTGAAAAAAAATGAGATTTAACAGTCAACTACATCCTGCATAATGAATGTGTTTTTAACCTGAGAGTGATTTGAGTGTTTCTCCCTTGTTGACCCACTTGAGGCTTGAATTGTGACACTTAGTGAAAATTAGACCTGATGGGATGTGAAGTGGGATGACCCAAATCCCCTCTCATGTCTGCAGGTCATCTCTGCAGTAGTGTGATACTGAACAGCAGTGGTGGGATGTAGTTCAGTGCACTGCCTACCACAGCAACACGCTTTAAAATGGAAGAATTCCTTGGATAAGAACAAATCTTAACATTCTCTTTTTTAGTGTCCTGTGACTACAGTGCTGAGCCTCTCATATTCCCTTTGAAATATGAGTGTCCATTGAGGACAAAGATGCATTCATATTAAGAAATACATTGGATCTCTTCCTTTGGTTTGTCAGGAACTAGAAGCTGAAATGGAAGAATAAATTAAACAAATCTTTTATGTCAGTAGATTTTTTTTTTATAAAATTGGGTGGGGAATGAGAAGTATTTTATAAAGTAAGAAATTTAATTGTCCTTCTGCCCTCCAACTCAAAAATCTAGGAAAAGTCGGAAAATGTTCCATTCTTTCTGGATGTACCAATGTCCCCCCCCAGGTCTGGGCTGCATCAGAAAGTATAAGAAGGGTTTGAGGATTCTGGAAGGGTGTCCAGGTCGGTGTTTTCCTGTATATAAAGCTGTTTTTTCTAAGAAGTATGTATGGCACCTGAAAGTGAATTTGTTGATTTACAACTAGAGAAGAAACACCTAGACTGCTCCCACAGTGCTCTGTGGCTTCGCCTTATCCATGGGATCTTCCTTTATCAAGGATGAGTTCCCTTTACTGACCTCTACAGCCATCAACTCTGAGCAGCAGAATTAGGTGGAGGGAAAGTGAAGATTTTATGCTACTGCTTTTTTCTCATGGAGCACAGGCTGCTTCATGTCATGCCTGGATCGAAGACTGGGGTTGCTGATGAAGGAATTGAGTGAGTGGCTGTACTCTTTGCTAGAAATGAATATTGATGATAAATTATTGGTTCCCAAGCTGGGAGTAATGTTTATTAATAAACATGAAGCAAATTGTGGCAGAAATTGCTGTTCAGGATTATCTTGCCAGCATATGTTGTTTGGCTGTCCCTCTGTCCTAAGGAATGCAGACTTGTGGCAGGAGTAATTTAATGCAATTAAAAGCTAGACCCCAGTGAAAGGCATGATGAGGGACATTCTCTACTTATTCCCCATTAGTCCTGAGCAGGCTTGCTCTTGAATCCTGTAACCTTGGCAGCAAGAAGACCTCCATTTGCTTTGCTATCTGCAAGGAAATGAATTACACAAGCATAGAAATTAATGAGTGCTGAATAGTGCAATTAATTTTGTTAAAGTCTCTTTATATATTTAGTTTGGGAAGAGGAAGGAAGGAGAAACTTATCACCAGCTATGAGTCTGAAGCCACAAATCTTGCACAGCTTTCACTTTGAGATAAAAATGGATCTATAAGGAATCCAAACCCCCTTTGTTTATTTTACATATTGTGAGAATGAGAAATTATGAATGCAGTAATATAAAGTAATGTTAACATCACAATCCCCATATTGAATTGATTAATATGAAGAAAACACACTAATAGCTTTTTTATTACTAGCCTGAAAATGTTATAATGGCATTTATTGGAATGGAACTGAAAATGTGAATGGCAGAACTTTATAAATCTCAGCTCATAGATGGTGGCCTGAACACTGTCTGAATTTAAAAAAAAAAAAAAAAAAATCTAGACTTTGAACCTTGCCAGTTCTTCCCATTTACTTTTTCATTTGTACATGTTAAGAAGGCAATCATTGCAGAGGAGAAGTTGGATGTAAAGCTGGATGTATTGGATGTGCAGATTTTCTCTCTTTATGGCCAAAACACGTGCACGTAAATGTTTCATTAGCACACCCATTAAGTTCCCAATGGTAAATTTAGCCACAAGCATTCAAGGTGCTTACTTTGCATTTAATTTAGATCTAAAAAAAGAAGTAGCAGGTTTATTTAAAATGCATTACATTTAGCTTATTTAATGTTCTTATCCACATATATTCTTATTCATTATGTATATATAAAAATAAATTAGAAACTCGCAGAAATACCCACAAAGCTCAAAATGATGAGGGCAAAAATATGTAAAATCTGGCTTAGCAACCAGCCAGTCATTTCAGGAATTCTATTTGAGTGAACTTAGAAACAACCTCACTGAAGTGAGAGAGCTTTTCCCAGTGAGAGCAACTCCCTTATCCTCTTTTCTTATATTGCACCAAATATTCCAAATTTTTCATGCTGCTGCATAGTACTAGAACTATAGGGAGTTGTGGTTCTTTTTCATCTTTCTTTTTCTTATCCTTTCTTGTGAGCAGTGTCAATCAACTTGCAAATTGCAGCATGCTCACATCTCATTGCAGTGGAGGTTCCTCTACCAGGTACTCACAGACATTACACTGTTCACTCTTGCTGTGGCACAGCCTCATTCTGCCACAGGTGCAGGGACTTCTGCTTGTGCATCACCCACCTTTCTGTGACAACAGTGCTTTTGCACTGCATTAAGACTTGTGTTTTCTTTGGGAACTGCATTGCAGTAACTTAGTAAGTGAAAGGGTTTTTTTTATCACATCTGTTCAGAATGGGTGGCGAGAAATCATAAGTGCTGGACAAGGGGAATGATGGTATGATAAATAAAGTACACTAAATAAAACTGCCATCTCGAATTAAAAATAAATGTATTCCTGACTATCTGTCAAGTTGCACTGAAGAGAGGTGGCTACAAAGCATGAAGGAGATTTTTCTTGGTAGGATCAGATACACACAGGCCCCTGAGAAGTACTTGAATGCCATTTGTTTGAAAGCTATCCACTTGGTAAAGTTTGGACTAACTATATTCTAAGTCCTTAAATATCAATTAAAATATAATAATCCTCTTTCTACTGTTTCGACGTGTCCTCAGCCAGAATTGTAGAATTCAGCATGGTGAGGGATTAAATTGATAACAGATATATGGCCTTATATGTTGCATTTTACTTGTTTTACATGCTTTTATTTATATGTTTCTGTTTCAGAGGATGGAGTTTTACTGTACTTCATCTCTACAGTATCTCTGTAAATAAGAAGAAAACAGAAAACTTATTACTTACACTTATTCTTGAGTTAATCTTGTATCTTCTTACCCAAGATTTAGAGATAATTTTAACATTAAAAGGCTCTTATTATATTGCCTATTAGGAGCCCAGGAGGGAGAAAAACTAATTTTTTCCCTATCTGATGTTTTTTTCCTGATGAAATGGGTGTTTTGTGGCAGAAGGGGGCACGTTTTTCCACCCTCATCCCTTCCTATCTTGTTTCATCATAAGTCACACTACATTAGAGTCCTAATGTTTGCATCAATAAATGATGGATTTGCTAATTGTGATTTAAGTTTAAAAGTACTTGCAAAAACATAATGAAGCATGCAAATCATTAATTAGATTTCAAATAAATTGTCTTTGACAGTTAAAATCTACAGGGCCAAAGTAATTTTTAGGGTGGCATTTTTTACCCTCTATAAATTATGTATCAGGTCAAAACAGAGGTGTTTCTGTAGGAATTTATTTTTAAAGTAAATCACAATTTTTCTCTTGCTCCAGTAATTTTCTCTTGTTGGTGTGTTTTCTGTGTGACATTCTCCTGCAGAACTTGCTGTTGTGAGTGCCAGTTCCGATCTATATTTTCCATTGGTTTGATCGACACTTTCTAATCCTGCTTCCCAGGATAGTGCCCTCGTTACTAGACTGCACAAAATGTTTGTTCTGCTATGGACAAAAATGACACCCTGAGGCTCTCAGTCGTTGCATTTCTAAACGGAGTTATACTTTCATAGTCCTGGATGTTCTTTGCAGCTTTAATTGTTCTTTGCTGTCCCTTTTAGCAACCACTTTGCCTCTGTAGGGAGGATTGCTGATGCTGGTTTGCAGTTTCATGGGGAAGAGAATCCCTTTACTCAAAAGTGCATGTGGGGGTTTTGCTGTTGCTTGGAGCATATTCATTTAGTTAATTAGATTTGTGAAAGATAATGAGAAATTTCTTGTCCTAAATCCAGAATATTTAATGTAATTTGGAAACTATTTTAAATCTGTGTAAAATAACCAGAAGAGCTTTTGGTACATCTTTTCCAATATTAACATTTACCTTGATTGTTTCAGAAACTGTGGGTTTTTTAAGCGCTCACATAGTTTTGGTGAAACTGCCATCCACTGAGTGGAGCTTTCACAGTTTTCCACTGCATTTTTCCGTTTTGTTAAATGATTACCCACTGCCCACCATGCATCTGCATAAGCTGTCTTGGTGGGAGGAAATTCAGCCCTGGCTGATTAGTCTAAGCATTTCTGTTGTAGAAAGTAGTAAACTCAGTGGGTTTAGTAATTGAAATTTATTCCAGTCCTCTCAGTTAAGGATGATGGGACTTTTTTACTCTGTGTATGCTAGGTGTCAGCTTTCATCTGCAAAGCTGCTTTATGCAAAACCAGAATATCTGCGGCTTTTGATTTGCATGATTTCAACTCTGTTGCCAAGATTAGATTCTCTGAGCACACATCTATTGGCAAATTGTCTATGTGATGAAACATTCCCTTTTGCAAGGTGCATAGTGTTCTTCGAAGCTCAGCCTCTACCTTACAGCACTTGTGATTCTTGACTGAATGCTTCTCTGATGGACTTCTGTGTGCATTTGACAGTAAAGACATTGTTTGCTGAGGAAGTTGTTACTGCTCAGTGAAATATGTTCATGAGGATGCGGCCTTCGCAGTTTCAGAACAATTGGAATCCAGTACCTGTTTCAAGACTTTCTGCAGTGCTATTGTGGTCCTTTCCATTTAGGCCATGCAGATGTCTTACTAGTGCTAATGAGCTCTGAAAGACCCTTGTCTGTGTTGACAGCAGAGAACATTGTCACCTTCCTCCTTCAGTGGAGCATTTTGCACTTGCATGCTGGCATGTGGTGGCCACAGTTTCTCAAAGCCCTTGCCCTTCAAGTACAGCCTGGCTACTCTGCTATTTATGCCCCTAATACTGTCTTCAGTGATTCTGAGTTTTTCCTCTGGTCAGAGCTGTTGCCACCTTGCTCTTTTCACACAACACGGTTTGAGAGTTGTGGCTTTCTTTTTTTAATCATTGTCAATATGCTGCAGGCTTCCAATGATAGTGACAGTGTTTCACTGGAGTTAGTTCTCTTTATGACTTACAAATCTGGAGATGTGGATTCTGGCCACTGACCTGAGTAGTGCTGAGTCCCAAAGCAATACTAGATCGGATGGAGTCTTCTGAAATTGCACAGTCAATGAGTTTTCAGTGTTAATTAGAAAGGTAAGTGGAGCCACTGGATTTTCTTTCTGCTCTGTTTGTCTTCACAGATGTGATGCCAAAATTTTCAGCAACATTATGTCAAGCAGTTTAGTAGTAGGGAAAAAAAACCCTGATACTGTAACTTTCTTCTCTGCTTTGGAAAAGATACCGCAGAAAAGAAACTTTATCACAGATAAAAAATCTTCATCAGAGATAAAGAGACTAATTTTTTTTTAATCATTGCATTTTCCATCAGTCAAACACAAGAAAGGTGTAAGCTGGCACAGCAAAGGCTTCCATGACTGTTCTTGTCAGTTGTGTTGCAGAGTCAAGCAGTCCGTGTGTGACCACAGGAGAGGTAGCTTCTGCTGGTCATAGAGGTACACAGCTCAGAGCATGTGGTTGCTGCCATTTGTAAAAGTGGCCATGCTTTGTAGAAAAATGAGATTTAAATAAGACCTGCTTAGGGGTAAAAAATTACAGGTATATTATAAGAAGGAAATAGTCTTTAGTGATTAGTGTAAGTACTTTTTGATGATCAGGTGAAGGCACTGTATAGTCAGTACTGGTTATTTTGTTGGATTCTGAACTACTATAAATAGTTTAAGTAGCTACAGTATCTGTTAAACACTTGCCTGTGGTGCTATGGTAGGGCTTTACCAGAGTTGAGAACAGCCTGCGTTCAGTGTATGATATTGTGGAAGACAGCACTGGAGGTGAGGCAGAATACAACTCTTTCGTCTTACTAAGTTGGGGGGCAGGGAGGGCTGCGAGCTTCCCTGTGCTTTGTATTTTCAAACCTTTAGCATAAACCATGACACTTCAACATTTTTTAATAAACCATTTCTGAATAAAAGCCAAAATTTTCAACTGTAGCTGCTGGGTTCAGTAGCTGGAGTCTTACACAAGCCCCCCATGCAAGTGCTATGTGACTTCTCAAAGTATCCAGAAAGTTGCCAATACTGGTAGAAGGACAAGGTTTCTCTTCGGGTTTAGTGTCTAGTGCAGACTAATCCCAGCCTGCAATTTCTTTAATGCTGCTGGCTTAGATTGGGGTTTTGGTTTTTCTTCTTTCATACCTGCACGTTTTTCAAAAAGCATTCTGTTTGACTCTTTGCTATTTAATATTTAGGTTGTATCAGTTTGTCATCCTGGCTAAATAGAGTGTTTTTAATTCTCCTGATAGAGTGAATAAAATGTACTGACAGAAAATTATCGATGGTGAATAATGAGCAAACAGCAGACTAAGTTTTAGACAGGTTTTCATTCTTGATAAAACTGCCTTTTCTAGCATATAAATTGTTCTGAACTCCTTACAGCCTTTCAGTACCTCAGAAAAACTTCATAAGACACAAACCCCCTGCACTTTGCAAATCTGTGTGTATACATTTTATTTTCACTACAGCAACACTAGGGAGCATCTTCTGTTGGTTTTAAGCCTGTAGGATCATTTACAGAAAATTGTGATCTCAACTCCAAACCTCTTTGAATCCCATAGAAGGTTTATTGCTGTTGATCAGGTCTATCTGTATCAAATTTTGAAAGAAGTGTGAAATCATGTCACAGTCATAGCTGCATGAATGCTAGCTTTTACTGTGTTCTGAGTCGTGAATAGCAAGTAGTGTCACTGCAGCTAATCATGGTGCAATGTTTTCTGAAATGGTTACAGTTTAGATGATGGCAGGTTTTCAAATAAGAAGTTAATGGGATTCTGAATAGCAAGGCTGCACACAGGGGCCTTCTTTAGAAGAAAGATGCTGTAAAGCTAAAGCATTGATAGCAAGTGACTGCAGCTAATAGCACAGTGTCTGTGGCCATAAGTGGCCTTTATTGCTGTGCTCTGTGTTCAACACAGACTGGGATTCAACCCTGATGCCCTGACTACATGAATTTTAGTTGGGTATGGTCTGGAGGTGGACCTGGTGATGCTGTACCCTGCCAAGCCAGTGCTGCGATATCTCAGAGTAGAATCATGGAGGAAAAGTAAGGGACAGAGGCAGTGGTAATACTAACAAAATTAAAGGAACCAAAGGGTCTCAACTGTTTGGACTGACAAAAGAATTACATGACATTGATTACTGAAAGGTATATTTGAAGGAACATTTTCTGTTTATCTGGGAGTACTGATGTTATGTCAGAGGGAATAAAATGTGTTTGCCTGTACTGAGGGCATTAATGCAGCACAGCTGTGACTCCTTAGACTTGGCCTCTCCCATGCAGTCACAGTAGTGGGTGATGAGTGCATGCAGGCTCTCACACTGCACCATGTAAAGCCAGGTAAAAGCAGCCTCTAAGAATGCTATTGGTGTGCTGCAGGGTAAACGAGCCTGCATGTGGATTGTGACTGTGGAGCAGCTGGCTTTGTTAACTTGGATTACACGTTCCTCAGGAGACCCCTGCTCTGTCACGCAGTCAGCACCAGCCCATGCAATACGGGAACCAGCACTTCTGAGTGTTGATACAGGTGAGGAGATGTGGATTTGGCAGATAGGGAGCTCATTCAGAGAACTTAGACTGTGAACTAGAAGAATTCATGCCCCAAAACCATCAGGCCCAATTTAAAAGAAGCAGTGTCTGAGGCTCCAAGATGGGATGTGCTAAGGAGACTAGTAAGTTTTATGTCAACTTTTCTTTCAGGATGGATTTTATGTCAACTTTTCTTTCAGGATGGATTTGAAGCAAAGTTCGAGGTGTGGGGCATAGGTGACATAATCTGGCATGACTAATAAAGTCCCTGTCCTTGGAAAACCTTGTAGCCTTCTGGAAAGATTAATAAATTTTAATACCAGATGAAACAGATAAGGTCATCTATGGTCCATAGCGTTTCATGAATTATTCTTGTCATCAAACTAATTATATCTGAGTTATAACTGCAAAATTCTTGAGCCTTGATTTAAAGACATTGTTGCCTGCACCTTATTCTTCAATAATTTGTTCCAAGGATTTTTTTTTTTTTTCACAGTTAAAATTATGCCTTTCTTCTATCTTGTATTTGTCTAACTTAAATTTCTAGTCATTAACTCTCATGTCTTTTTCTGATAGATTAAAGTGCTGACTATTGTTGAGAATTGCTTCTCCATGTAGGTACCCGAGAACTGCAATTAGGCTGCTTTTTAACCTTGTCACTCTATTAAGTTTATCCAAGAGTGTCTGTCATGGTGAAGTGAAGCACACTTCTCAGTGATTGGTTTGTTCTTGAAGTTCTTTTCTAAACTTTTTTTTCAAATTTTCAGTAGATTTCTTGAAACATGAATATCAATTGTGCAATATAGAGATAACCATAGAACTCAATCTTTATACAGTTTGTGTCTAATACATCCATGATTATTTTGTCTGTAAGTTCAAAGTGTTGCCCTTCAAAGCATATCCATCTTCATTGCCTCGGTCCTCCCACAGATTTCCTGCTTTCCAGAATATGTTTTCCAGTCATGTAGTGTGACGTCTCATCTTTGTTTCTAAGTATCTGGTATTTGGATGGATAAGCTGCGAGGGTCTGTAACCAGAGCCAAGTGATATTAGGAGATTATTTAATGCACAGCAAGTTTTATGTGTTATCTACAGAATTTCATTAGCTGTGATTTTCTACTTCCTTCCCTTGCAATGAGATAAGTAACAAATAACTTTAGGTCAAGAACCCACTAAAAACCCCACTGAGTGTATCTCTTAGTTTTAAGTTGTAAATTTTGCTTTTTAAAATACATTCAGGGTGGCTGCATTGACTTTTCTTTCTCTTATGGCCCCAGAAAACTTTGAACCTGATCGCAAATTTCAGTCAAATTTGAGCTCTTTAGAGGTGTCAAAAGCAGTAAGTTTAGATAGGTGAGGAGACCCAGATGAATCCCCCATGGAGAAAAAGATCTCAGAGTTAGCTCAATCAGTATTAATAGCCAGCAGAGAATCCAAGTGGGAGTGAGAGGGAGAAGGCAGATTTTCAGCTTCAAGATATTTGGCACAATGCTTCTCTTTGGCAAAAAGTTAATCTCTTAATTAGGAAAGAGGGACTCATTTTGAAAGATAGAAGCATGAGCAATGAATACAAAACAAGCCAGAGGCAGATGAGGAGCATCTTCTGTGGTGTTTTTGAGACCACTGTCATATGTGGCAGAGTTGAGTTAACTTTTCACTTTGGTTTCTGCTTGTCTCCGAGTATAACTCACCCTTCTGATATAGACTGTTTCTGAATAAACTGAGTCATCATCGACAATTTACTTCCAGGACCTTGATGTCATTCCTAGAAGGGGCACTTGCACATGGCAGAAACTAATTTCAGGTTCTTAGCTCACATGCTACCTTTTTGAAACAGCACCTCTTCTCTGTATATTGTGTGGAGTCAATCATGTGAACACTGAGTAGACATAAACTGCAACCAAAATTAAAGGAAAAAGCATGGGAGGGGAAAGCAGTGTTTTTGTTGCTGACAGAAAGCTTTTAAGGCTTAAGGGTTTCTGGAAGAGAGAGAAAGGAGATGGATTAGAACAGCAGGTTGGTAAGAGGATACAGCCTATACCACGTGCTTGTACTGACTACAGGGAGTGGTGGTATTGAGCTGTAGTTGGTTGACAATAAGCTTTGGAAAATTTGCACATTTTTAAAGGCAGTTGTGAACACTAGGTACATGTTTGAGCCAAGCCAATATTACAATAGTTTGATCTCAAAAGCAAACCAGAGATCACAGAATCACAGAATAACCAGGTGGGAAGAGACCCACCGGATCATCAAGTCCAACCGTTCCTATTAAACATTAAACCATATCCCTCAGCACCTCGTCCACCCGTGCCTTAAACACCTCCAGGGAAGGTGACTCAACCACCTCCCTGGGCAGCCTGTTCCAGTGCCCAATGACCCTTTCTGTAAAGAATTTTTTCCTAACGTCTAGCCTAAACCTCCCCTGGCGGAGCTTGAGGCCATTCCCTCTTGTCCTGTCCCCTGTCACTTGGGAGAAGAGGCCAGCACCCTCCTCTCTACAACCTCCTTTCAGGTAGTTATAGAGAGCAAATGTTTGGAGAGATGTTTGGAGATTATCCAAACTAACCTTTACAAATATGTCAGTGACCTCTAGGTTACTGGCAGTCATTTAAGTCAAAGCGAAATCATCCAGTGGAGATAAGTCCTTTAAGATTCCCAAGTAAAATGCAGCTTGAGCTTAGAACTGATTAAAAGTGATTGCTGTCTGCAGGAGATGGTGGTTGGACTAGCAGTGATCTAATTGAGTCTGGATTATTGTAGATCTGACCTTGGTCAGTTCTTATGAGAGGGGAAATCTGACAGGAAGCAATTCTGCAAATTTCCTTCCTCTTTCCTGAACAGTGGCTCCTTTTGATTTGGAACGGGACTAATTTCTGTCATGACATGAGCATTCCATTTCACTCGGGATCTGTGTACCTTTTTAGCTCATGTGGTATGCGATCTTCAAATGCTTACTAGTGTGTTGGTTTTTACAGAGTAAGTCAAGGGTGGCTCAAACCATAGTTTCCCTTGCTGCTCATGTGGGTAGGTTGTACATTTTTTTATGCTGGCTTTTATTGGTGTTTCCACTTGGCACCTCTGAGTATCCTTTCCCTTCATTTGAGACCACCAAGCAGCTGAGAAACTGAGACTCCTCCATCTCGTCTGACTCTACTGGCTGTAGATGGGGAGTAGATGGCCACTGATAACCTGGATACACAGGCTGTGTGTCACTGTTTACATGATGTTGTGATTACAAAAGAAGCTGACATGTGCCCTAGGTAGTTTGAAACACTGCATCTGCCACAGACCAGCAGCGCTGATGCTGTCCTCTCTGCTCGCCTCAGTAGGGTTCTGTGAGAGAAGCTGAAACTCTTGTTAATTGCCAGCTGAGTTTGGCAGCCAGGCATACCGTGTTCTGCAATACAGAAGGTCTCCCCAAGTAGCAGCAGTTTGAGGTGAACCTTGCTTCAAGATTTTTGGGTTCTCCTTTCGTCCAACTTTGCTGACACCAGCAAGGTGTCTGTTGTTCATTTGGTAAATGCCACTCTTCATATGAAAAAACAGCAAATATAATTCTATTCTGTATGGAAATACTGCAGTATTCTAGCACCTTGCTTAGTGAAGGTACTATCAGTTATCCCTGTTAAGCCAAACAGCCATGTTTCCATCTCCACTCAACCTGAGTGACTTCCAATGAGAAATGTGTTTTTTTCTTTCTGACATTATTAGAAGTAGAGAGGATGTTGGAAACTTGAGGTTTGTGCCACATGAGTGTGGCTGGCAGTTTGTTTATTTGCTTTTTTTCTGTTATTATGGGAAGCAATTTCCATGTTGTTTATTCATTTGCAGTGGCTGAGTCCCAGATGATCAACTCATGATAAAATCTGGTTTTGACAAGGTGTGGTAAAGAGCTGCAATTGTTTGTTTCATTAAAATAAGGGGGGCATTTAGCAATAGCTTTTCACTTCTGTTGCTTTTTTATCTGCTAACTTTTCAAGACATTTTATTTACCAGTTTATAACATCTCCACTGAAAAGCTACCTGAGAATTAAAAGTAGTAATTCCAGCTCCAGAGAGTCAGAACTCCCAAAGTGTCAGAGATGTTGTTTTGGAAAGGCAATGGTTTACAAGCTTACATGTACCCTAATAAAAGCATGGGTTTGAGCCACTGGAGACATTGTGTGACTATGCCAAACTGCTAGAAATACAGGCAGCTCCACTGATTTTAGTGGAGCCAGGCAGACTTCTACTAGCTGAAGAAATAGCACTTTGATTCTTGCAAGTAGGCATGCCTATGTGATTGGGAGAAAAGAACGTATTTTCAAGGAAGAAAATATAGGTAAGGAGATAATTACCTTCTCTGATGTTTATCAGAAGGATATTGAGATCCTGTTTCATTTTCTTCAAGATAAAGCCAGGCAACTATTACAGTGGTTTGCTGAGTTTCTACAAAGTAGCCACATGTCCCTCCAAAGCCCTCTGTGTCTTTCCTGGATCTACCATTTGTGCTGCTCTCTCTCTCTGGCACTTCTCCCACTTTCAGGCTGAACCTAGATCACACCGTAGTAGGCATAAAGTTTGCTGTAGTGAGCCTGACTGTGCCTGCTGGTCTGTTCTCTCCAAGGACAATGGTATTTTGCCTCACAGCATTATTTATTTAAAATGAGTTAATTTCAGAGAAAGCATATCTTAAGAATAATAAAGCAGGCTGTGTTCAAATCTCACTTTCCCCTAAGGATTCATGTTCCCTGGATTTAGGAAGACACAGTTTATTCAGTCTGTTTCTACAGCATCACTCTTTCCAGACAAGTTTCTCCAGGCAGGGTATCAGACTTTAACCCTTGAGTGGGCTGGGTTGGGTTAGGTTTTAATGGGTCTTTTACTTGTAGCTCAGAGAAAGGTGGCTTATCAGTAGACGTTTGTTCCCTTTGTTCTAAGGAATCAGAAAAGTTTCTTCCCCTGAGGACATGATTTAAGCAGCCCTCTCTTCCACTGCTTTACATCTTACCCTGGTTGTTACTAGTTGCCGATTGACCTGGCGACGCTTTGCTCAGCAGAGCAGCTCTGCCACCAAGAGGTGGCAATGGCAGTGCCTGTGATTAACCGTGAGGAGCTTATATACCTTTCCCATGGTCCTCGGCAAGGCTGAGGTGCCACCAGAGGCCTGATCTAGTCAGGGTGTAATTGTTTTGACTTTTGCAGAGATGTATTTACTTTGCGGCAGTGGATAAATTCTGTATTTTGGGTAATATTTTCCTACCAAAGTAATGAATTTAAGAGGAAATGAACTTAGGTTTCTTGGATAATTGGATCTGCAGATAGCCTACGCTTACATGGCTGGTGGGACTTGCTCATCTTCTCTTACCACAATGGGAGCATAGTGGTTTGCCTTTGCTATAACCTCTTCCTTTGGTATTATAGTGGTGTTCTCCCTTGTTTGAAAGTTCTCTCATTCACCTTTAAACTAAGTAAATTACTATTGTAAATAATTGAAGCAAAGGTCGATCCCATGGGAGGGCTGCAACAAATGGCTTAGTGGGCAAATGGCCAAGTCCTTCACCTCTGTGAATAAACTGCTGCCTTTCACTTTCCCAGCTCACAGCATCTGCAAAGGACTCTGTGTCCAATGTTACTGGTTTGCCTAATCTATAATCACACAATGGTCATTAGTTCCTACAAGGAAAGGCTTGTCTCCCTGCCTTGATCTGCCTCTGCATGTCCAGAAGCCTTTGTGGCAGCTAATTGGATCTCAAGCTTTGTTGACTCATGAATCCTTAGGTGGATGGGGGCTTTCTGCCTTTTTTTTTTTTTTCTTTGTCTGTATAAATGGAGATACAGATTGTTAGCACTTGAAACATAAATACAACCCACCTTTCACAGCTCTTGGCAAACAAAGGCTCAACAGCATGTATCATGTTAATTAGCATCCCTCCCAATTTACTTATCTGAGGTTATACTGATGGTTGCTGAGGACAGATGAAAGTGATTATCTTTTTTTTTTTTTTAAATAAAAAAGGGCAAAGAAACTGAATAGAAGTGTCCTGGGAATATTCTCATTGTAAGCATAGGCTATGAAAGATATGAAAGAATGGGCATTTCCCTTTTCTGCTGGTCTGGATTCAATGTACATAGAAGTTCAATACATGAGTATAGCTCAGAGGAGTCTTTATATCTTGGCACAGATGTGGTCCTGTAGCCACTAGATACCAAAGCAAAACTACCATTTACTGTAACATGCAAGACAAGAACGACTCTTATAGGGCCATGTCTCGGTAAAGATAATTCAAGAGAGTAGGAGGAGTGGCACTGAAATGAGATGGGGCTTTGAGGATAGTTTGTGAGATCTGTGGGACACAAGGCTGATGTGTTAAGACAGAGAAGCATTGCTGAAAGCAGCAGTTGGTAGGATACATAACTGGAGAAAGGGGATAGAAGTTCCTCTATGCCAGTAATCTTTGGAACAAGTGTATGGAGAAAATCTACTACAAAGGGAGTGTCATTCTGGAAAAGAAATGGCAATGTTAATGATATGCAGCTTTGCTGATGTCTCTGCTGTTGAGGATGTTGGTATCAGTTTTTCCCCAAGCAGTTTAATAATCTGAAGAAGAGCTTATTTATATGTAAACAGAAGGTTTCTTCTATGGAATCAGCATAAGATGTATCCTGAACCCTGTATAAATTGTTAGATATGTTACAATAAATGTGCACTTCAGTGTTCACTCACCTGAAATTCCTCCAACATGCTGGTGAGGCTTTTGTTACTCAAAATGCATAATGCCCAAGAAGAGTTGATTTAATATCATGGTAATTAATTGCCAGTGTCGGCTTTTTGTGTATGTAATTGATTTGATTTACCTGGCTAGTTTTACCCAGCCCTTTCGCCATGATTGCTGCAGCTTTTAAGCTCCTTTAGAACAAGAAATAGCAAGCCAGGAATTAATGTTTACAGTTTTTATTCCTAAGTTCACTAAAAACCCCCAAGATCTGGGGTTTTTTTAAGGAGGTCTAGGACAATCTCCTTGGGAAGCGCCCATGCATAGGGCAGTGAGCTGTGCTTCATTCTGTATGTAATAAAAGAGTGTGCATAGCTGCACCTTAACCATATCTTTGAGCTAGTTATGATGTACTCTCTTTAAATAAGCTTGGGGTGTTGATGCACTGTGCTGTACGTAAGAAGTGATTAGATGGCAGTGGTCTCTTTGGCTACAGAAGGCATACTTTCCTCTTATACCAGCAACGATAGGAAGCTAAACTTACACTTTCCGTGGAACAATGATAGAATGTCTATCTCTCTGTTGGACTTGCACAGAATCATTTGGACAATATTAGGTGCATTTTACTGAAAACATTTGAATTTGTTCTTGCATGAAAATGTTGAGTTGCAGACCCTTGTGAGTTGTCATACTTGTGACTTCTTGTTTAAAACAAAGAAGTACAAAAGCTGGTGTTGGGATTCATTGGCATTTTAATAGTATGCAGGAGTATGGGAATGTTTCAGTGGCTCCTTTCTTGCAGCTTCAGCTCTCTGCCAGGTCAGATGCCTTGATGCCTGCTTTTCATCACAAGCATGGGCAGAAGGCAGTGACTTAAACTGCAATTAATTATATACACAAACCATGGACCCAGGAAAAACTCATTTGAAAAGCCTAAGCTCTTTGACTTTCTTATTAGCTTTCGGTTATAAAAACTATCGTAACTTCTCGGTTCTTGTTGGAGCATGTGGTGAGACATTCTTGTTATAGTTTCACCAGTTTCCTGCACAAGGCCAATGCAATATGTACTTGTCCTTCATTTTGTTTCCTGATGAACTTCCATGTTACCCCCTTGGTGTAAGGAGGGTTACTGACCCTCTCAGATTAGTAATTCAGTTTCTTGTCTCAGATTCTGTACAGGGCTTCATATTCAAGATTGGTTTTGGTATTCAAATACCTACTCCAAATTATATTATTAATTTAATGGCATGAGTGAAGTCAGGCTTTTCCTATTTTATAAATAGTGAACTGAAACACAAGAGAAACAGTGACTTTTCAAGACTATGTAGGAAGCCTATGGCACAGCTGAAAGGTCTCCCTTCAGCTGACCCAGCCAGCATGTTTCAGAAATATTCGTTTTCCTTCCCACTCACAGACCATTTCCTACAATCTTCTGTTCCTGTATTCTCTGCTTTTCCTCTGAAGTTACTCTGCCAGTGTATTTCTCTAGGTATTAAACACTGCTAGAGCCAACAGGCATTCAACTAACTTATTGATGTTCCGAAGATCCATAAAGAGTTTAACTCCTGACATAGGCTTTTGCAGTCAAGCTAGGAAAGAGAATTCACTAAGTAAGTGGTTGGCTGTGTTCATGGAAGCAATTGCACAAAACCATTACGTTCTGGAGAAAGGAAATGAGGAAGAGATAATCCCACAGATCTCAGCAAAGCATCCTGGAGATACTGTATAACACTGATGACACTGACAAGAAATTAGTATTATTGTGCCTTAACTGCCAAACATGAGCAACGTTCATGTAATGTCTCTTACTTACTAAAAGCTTAGAAGGTTTGTGTTTATAGGCAGATGGTATAAGGAAGATTTCAGTGGTGAGGAGAGCGCATACTGCTCTCATCTTATAGACAGGCTTCAAGACATCTCATTTAAAACAAGCCTTACCTGTAGGCACAATCAATCTCACCTCTTCTGAGATGGCTCACACAAATAACCTTATAGATTAGGTACTTTCTGTTTACATTTGATTTCCCACTCCCTGCTATTTGTAGAGAATGATTATCAAGGCATTAAATTAAAAGTTCTGCCTGATGGGAAACTATTGGATATTTTGTCATTTCTTTACAGCCTCTCCTGGTTTGGTGGAGAGGCAGAGAGGTAGAGGAAGCAACAGAAAGGTCAGGAATATTTACTTACCTATATTAAAATGTTGCTGAGAGGCTTTGTCCAGTTTAGGGGGCTTGTTGGGTGGAATTTTTGTTCATAGTGTGGTAGGGAAGCACTAAGACTTGAAATTAAGATGCCATTTACCTGCAAGTTAGAAAGCTGGGGACATCTTTGGCTAACTCTAGGCTTTGGCTAAAGACCATGCCAGAATCTAAGTGACATCTCATGCTATCAGGAAGTTGAAAAGGAGTTGATAAGGAACTCCTCAAGAGACTTCTTTTGGTCTTTCTTCCAAAGAGGATTACAGCAAAGCCACCCTTCCCTCTCACTTTGCTGTGACAATGGAAGAACTTTGGCTTTCATTTTTGATGTAGCTTCAGTTTAATCAAAGTCTTGCATCATGTTAGCTGTAATTATTGATAATACCAGTGTTCTGCACATATACAGCTTTCTTGTTTGCTCGTGAAGTTTCGTTTCCTAAAGCACTTCCTTCTCCCTATCAGCAGCAAAATTAAAGGACTGTGCTTTTCAGGAAGCAGTACTTGTCTTCTGTTTCGTGCCTTAAGAGTAAGGAGATAAAACTCCAAAGCCTTCCATTTAGACAGAGAGTGAGAAATCTGTCAAACCATCCCCAGGAACTGAGAAGGCTATTGCAATCCCCCATCTGTAATACAGAGATGGAAATAATTATGAGCCTCACTGGGTTTTTGCAGCACAGAATGTTTGTGTAATGATTTCAGCATGTCTGTGTCAGTGGCAAACGGGGGTTTTGTAATGGCTGCTGCTACACAGCTTTTATCTCGGCCTCAGTTGTTCTTAGGTTGTCTTATCAAGGAGGCAAGGTAGAGTCTGTCAGCTCTGGGTCCTTTTGAAGGATGCTGGCTTCTGCAGCTGAGCTTGTCAGCCAGCCAGCCACAATTCTGCTTGGAATCTCCAGATTTCTGAAGCAATGATGGGACAAACTTGACAGTAAAACAAGCCTTACATGTAAACTGCTACAGTTTATGTAGCTATCTCAAGGGAATGCAGGTTAAGAAGGAACTACTTTTTAATTTGGCTGGAATTTATATGCAGGCTTGAGTAAGATTTTTAAGGGATGTTTTGTCACAGTTGTAGCTTCGATGAAGCTCATATATATCCCTGCGCATTCTCTCTCACTGCATCAGCTGCTGCCAGCCACTTCTCCTGACCTCTGCAGCAGTTCCTCTCCAGTTCTGCTGCATCTCTTGTAGCTTTCTTTTCTCTAGTTCAGATACTCAGTTTCCTTCATTGCCTGAAATTCTCTGCACATGACTTGTTTACCTTAAAGTAGTATATGTTATTCAGGAAGTCTTTTCAGTAAGACAATCAGAGATTAAGAGCCAAATTAGGGTGTAGTGAAAGTAAATGAGAAAGTATTTCTGCTCATTGCAGTGGGAACAGGGTCTTACCTTAGATGGAGTGCTAGTAATATGTATGCCTCATTCTAAGAAGTGGTTTTGCAGTTGTGGGTTTTAGTGGATTACCACACTAAGCAACAGGACATGTTTAACTTATGTTAGTAGAAACACCACTGAAATCTGATGGCACTGAGCAAGCCTCCAATGTGTCTGAAGCCAGAAGACGTAAGAATTGACATGGATGAGGTGCCAGCTTGAACCTTGCTCCTCCCGTCTGATGAATGAATCCCAAGGAGGAAGAGAATTTTTCTCTGCTTCACTTCCACATTGCTAAAAGGTTCTTAGTGCCTAATCTTTCAGAAACTCTTTCTTCTGAGGAAATCTCTGGTATTCCACATGACTAAAAATAGGCATCTCATTTAGAGTAATGGTTTGCCTGATGAGAGTTTTTGTTATGCTTCATTGTGCTCTTTCGCTAGATAGAGTTGTGCTTTATGGAGGTCCTGGCTTGCGGCTGGGAGAACACAGCAGATTCAAATTGCAGAATATTTAATATAGTACTTACAGTCCCTGTTTTGCAGTAGACATTTTGCCTGGCCAAGGACTGGTAGCACAGAGACAAACAAGAGAAGCTGACAGATTGTTGAATGCGAGGTGGGATCATTTGTCAGGAGACATAATGAATCACCGTGGTGCAGCGTTACATTTTCAGAAAGATCATTCTGAAAAACTCAAATTAAAGGCAGAAGAGACAGCTGAGGGTGTTCTGTGAGTTCTCGTTTAAATCAAATATACAATTAGAATAAAGGCATATGAAAAGTTCCTGCTATTCTAAAAATATTTTGAGGAAGAAACAAAATCGAAGTTAGAAACGGAATGACCTGGAGGAATGTTTGCCAGCTATGCTCCACAAATAGATGTTGAGTTTTACTTATCCCTTTCTGGTCAAAGCTGTTGGGTATTGTATGTCTAAAGCTTCAAGCAGCGCTTCAATTAAGGGAAAAATATCCATCTTATAACCTTGTGCACAGATTATTCAAGCAGAGGTCAATGTGCTTTTAATAGGACTGCACGTAGACACTGAACTACTCACAGTTTGAATGAGAGAAGTGATCTTCTGTGCTTTTAGAAGTCCAAGGATACTTCTGCATCAAGACTGATTAATTCATGCAAGGTAACACATTAATAAAAAGGCTGTATGTAACTGGCTAGAAACCAGGGTGACTTCGTGCTGCTACCTTAGCTGCATGCACAAGTGGTAGGAGACCAAAGGCCAGTGCCTGCTTCCCCTTTCTCCTGGTACCAAAGGGTCACAGCCTCAGTTGTGCTTTACAAGGTTATTTCTAGGTGATGATGAAGACCTTTTTTGACCCTAGTGTAAGCAAACAGGAGTGTGTGAATGCTTTAAGGAGCAGCTCTCTGAAAAAGTTGTTTTAAATCAGCTGCTTTTCAGTGAACAGTAATCTTCAGTGTATTTACAGCACACTTGGTTAGGAAATCAGTTAGAAACTTCAGTGGAGGAGGACTATGTAAAATCCTGCATTTACAATCACTCAAACAAGTGTGACACTCTGTGTGTGTGTGTGTGTATGTATAAAAAACTGTGAGCTTTCCAGAAACCTTCCAATGTCAGTGGACATGGAATAAAAAATAAAGAAATCTGAAGCATGACGTTTCACAGCATGTAGTATGCCTCTTTCAGATTTTCAGCCTGCAGAGATGAGAGAGATAAGGAGTTGAGACACATGTGTGTTGGGGGATTATAAAAAGCTTATATCCTCTTCCAAGCAGTATTCAAACGGGCACTTTCTTTTCAAACCAGGAAATAATAATGGGTCACACAATGTGCATGACTTCATGTTGAGGGAGTTGATGTTAAGGCTTTTTGAAACAGCAACAAGAGAACTGGTCACATAGTGTCTGTTTTCTTGAGTAATGCTCTGCTGTTTACTCAGTTTCTGAAATATGGAAATTTGCCAGTTGTGTTCTGAGTATAAAGGTCTTAGAGTCTTTGTGCATGGAAAAGTGGTTAATTTAATGAGAAAGAAGGAGCTTGCTTTCATTTTGCCTCAGCAAGTTGTTTGCTAGTGCATCTTCTCCAGGCAAAAGGAAGAGTAGGAAAGTTGGTGAGGCAAGTTTCTTGAGACCATGTTTACTAATAAAACATTGTTCCTGATCTTGAAGTGCTTTATGTATGTCAATCATTGTTTATTGTATTATTATTAAGTAGTAGTAGTAGTTGTTATTATTAATCTCAAAAAGGATGTGAAGATTGTATTAACAAGTGTGGCCTGTGAACCCTGGTAAAAAGGATTGTAGTGCTGAGCTGCTGCATTGGTTTGCAAGTCAAAATTTGCATGAGGAAATGCAAACTTTGCATTTTGCATCTTTTTGGTAGCATGGCATCTGCCCTTCAGATAAAAGCATTACTGTTTCATTTGACCTTGTCTCCCTTGTTCCAGATTAGTGGTGATGTGAACTGTAGGCTGATACATAGCTTTCTCACTTTACATGGCAAATTTTCTCAGGTGTAATTAATTCATGTTTCAAATAGACCTTTTTCTTTTGTCTTAAAGGCAAACAGATCTACTAGCTAGACTTCTATTCCCACCTGCCCTCAGCTATGCTGTTTTTCTTCACCCCTGTCACTGTCTGAATTAGTTTTTTGACAATTTACCTCGCTACCTCTGCAAGACAGTAACTAAATTTCAAAGCCCTCTTTCAGCGTAGCAACACAACCATGCCCTTCCATCCTAATGGATGGCTTTGCTCTAGACCACAGCAGGTGCAGTTGAGACAGAGGGAGCTGAGGGTTAGTAAAGAGCTGAAATCCATTTCAGTCTTATTTTTAAATGAAGTCTAGGAGCCCCCCACACATTTAAGTTTATCATTTATTGTCTGTGATTTTCTCAACTAATTCCAAATTTAATGATAGTTTTCAGCTTTGGTTTTCTTTTCTAACTAACATACCAGTGACTACATATAATCTCTGCGTAAAGACAAAAGGAGCTTACATGATAATTACAGGGGAAGCACTGCATCTACTGTTTGAGATAGCCGTCCATGAGAAAGTTCTGGCGTGATAGTTAAGGGACTGAGATTAACGTATACATCTTTCTTGTACTGTCCCAAAGCTGTTTTATTAGTGGCTCAGCTTGATGGTGGTAAGCTTTCAGGAAGGAAACAAAAGAACTGGAGAAACCAATCACAACCTTTTGCATAGGCAGCAAAGATGTCTTGGATATGATGAACTTTTGAGGTCATAGTTTTTACAGAGTCATATTGTTGAGTAACTGTACATTTACTACATAATAATTACAATATAGTGGGTTGAAAATTCCTATTTTACATTGTGGAAGATGCTTTGCATCCACGGTTTGTTTTTTTTTCCCAGGAGCAAATAAGAACACTTCTGACTGAGCGAAGTAGAAGGAAAATCCAAGTGTATGGTAGAAGCAGAATACCTTTGTTCCCTCTATTAATTTGAAATTAGCATTGGTTACTTCATTTTAAACTCTTCTCAGCAGGAATGACTGGTGTCACAGAGGCAGTCACTACAGGATAAGCCATATCTGTCTGTTGTCCAATATGGAAGAGACTGTCCCCATAAAGAAAAGTTGTGAATTTAATTTTTATTTTCTTTTTGGCTGTTGCAGCAGAAAGATCTCAGAGTGTCACTGTATCTTGCAGTCAGATTTATAGCATATTGATGGAGAAGAAAATGGGAACAGGTCTGTCCACCCTTCTTGCTGATCCTCTGATGTTGAACAGAGCTCTAACATTGACAAGCACCTAGGGAAGGGGGCATATACAGGCATATCTGAGCAGCACTATTCAGTGCTTTTCATTTACAGCAGAAAAGTCGTGAATATCCATTTATTATTTATCTCATTTTTTTGTGTTCGCTTGATTCTGTAGAAATGTATATGTGTGGTTAGACTGGGAAAGAGACATTGGCAAACATTTTGGATACTACCCAGTGGTGACCAGTGGATCCAACAATAGCCGGCTTTACCACAGGGGCTCTAAATGAGAAAGCACCATCTTCAATTGCAACAGCCTCTAAACCAGGACTTTGTACTTTCGTTAAATCAACAAAAATGCTTTCGTTTAAGAGCACTGCCATTTAGTAACTAAACTCTTAAATCCTCTCTGTCCTGAACTTTAAATAGCTCATTCAATATATAGCTGCTTCAATATAAGTATGTCCATCCTCCTGTAAGAAGTGGGGTACCCTGACCAATACAATCAGCATAACTCAGAGCACTGGTACAATGTTAATGCTGTTGTTGATCTCCCAGGAAGCATAAGGAAGATGCTGATGGGTATTTGGTCATAATTAAAGATATTAAGCTATAAGGAAATGCTGTGTGTAGTTGAATGTTTTCATATATTGGCTGCATTTGCAAAAAAGGTTTGATTAAACTGAATCCAGTCTCTCTATAGTAATTTGGTGGTTAAGAGAGAAGGGGAAATATGTTCTGGAGGTCTGTGATGGAAAATGTGAACACTAACTCAGAACATGAACTTATGTTCTTTGTAAAGTGCAGATACCTGTAATAGATACTAGCTCTACTGAAGAAAGACTTTAGGAAATGTAGGGTAACTTTTTATTCATTTCAGTATGGACTGTTGTTCAACATATCCCTGCTCTTTGACTTTGATTATGAAATGTGGTACTTGAAAAATTCTGAGTTTTCTGTCATTTGTTGTTGGTTCTAGATTGACAAGTATGCTCAGCGGGATCTGAAGAAAGGGCTTCATTTGTATGGGACAGATGGAAATATTGGCCTGACTAATGCATGGAGCATCATTCAAACAGATGTAAGTCTGAACTTATTTTGATTCCTCTTTACCCTCTGGGTTCTGTAACTGGGTGTGAACCTAATTAAACCTCCAAGCCAATCTCTTCCTCCCACCCAATCAGCACAATAGCAACTGAATTCTCTGGTTTTTTTGTAACAAATGGTAATTTTTATTTATTTCTCCTTTGATCAAGATATCTTATTTCACTTAAAAATTTATATTGTGTTGATGCCTAAATATCATATAGTTCTGTTCTGTGTGGAGAGTAAAAATGGTCAGACAGGAAACAAGCAGTAACTTCTTGAATGTCAAAGGGGCCGCTTGTGTTGGAATGAAAAGCAATAGTGTAATAACAAAGAACCAATTCAATGCCTTTTAATTTCTGTCCTGTCTCCATTAGTTGCTGTTGTTGTTTTCCTCTAGTGTAGCCAAAATGGAAACTGGACATGGTGTTTACAACTTCCTCTGCAGTCAGTATGTTTTTCCCAGCAGAATTCAACCATCACAAATCATCTGGGAATACTTTTTGCTATGTTGCAGCCGCTGTTGCATCCTTCTGATTCTCAGCCAGTGTTTGTCTCATAAACACTAGTGAACACCATAGCTGGATTCGTCCTTTTGTCCTTGTCTGGCTTGCTGAGGAAACATCATCACTGACAATTCAGGTTTATTAGCTCTGTCTTTCTCTTCTTATATTCAGTTCAATCAATTCGGCCCCTCTATTTCTGGAATGAGGAAACTTTTCTTCTGCTTTAGGAAGAAGTGCTTGTACTGCTTAAATCAGTCAAAGATTATAACCTCTTCCACTGCTTCCAACCTCATATAAACTATTTGAGATGATTCATGGGCCACCTAGCAGTCTGATATGATAAACCTGCTCATTTACCCTTGACTTCCTCTGCTGCCATTTGGGCTGAAACCCTGAACGTCATTCAGTGCGTTAATGTCAAGATTCATGTATACTCTTCTGTACAATGGTAGATAACAGGAGCAGCAGGATGCTAAGAAAAGGTCTGAGAAATTAAAAAATTGGGGTGGCTAATGGAAGAACTGGTTGGCCAAACTCCATGTGCATCTTTGGGGCTATGGGAGCAGTCTGTATTGAGTGCAGTAGGCTGACAGCAACTATAGTTTGTGTGACAGACAAACAGCTCAGACCCAGTAAACAAGCTTTCCAGTCCTGCATCCTAACAACTGCATGTGGGAGGTTCTTTCAGTTACGTTTAAAAGGCCTCAGCATCTTGCAATACTGTTGATGTTTTTCTTCCAATACTATGAGTAAACATCAATAACGGACAAGAGAAATGCATTTTGTGGTGTTAGCCCAAGAGTAAGTTATGTGAACTGTAGCTAAAATTTTCAATATAGTTGCTTATATCACACAGTAATAAAAGTCTTACTCTTTTACACTGACTTAACTCTGCTTAGTAAAAATGTAGTAAAAATTACTACTATTAAGATGTTTGCAGGAAATATTAATTTAGTTTCAGTGAGAACCCAAGAACTATTAAAAGCAAACAACAAAGGTTAGGGAAAATGTATTACATGAAGACCTTAGGGGATATAAACCCTGTGCTTTTGCTTCATTTTCTGTAGATGTAACTATGTCTATTTCATCTAGTCATGTTTTTTCAAGATTTTCACAAGTTGGATTGGATTCAGAAAAGATGTAAAAGGATAATGAGAATTTTGTAAATTTGCATTATGATGAGAAATTTTAAAAGCTTTATGCAACCAGGAAAAGATTAGGTAATGATGTGATTCCAGTCCTTAAAAAGACAGCAGGAAGGGAAAAGAGTTTTGAAAGGAAAGGACTTTGGTTTATCCAAGAGCTTTTAACTCGAGGTGTAGCTGTCTGATGGTAGGATGCTATTGTACAGCAGGATGGTGGATTCTTTTTCTCTAAAGTCAAGGCAGGGATTTTTGTCCATAGGAAACAGTCTCGTTCAGTGACAAGATTGCGCTTGAGGCAGGATTCAATAGTCTGTGGTTTGTGTAGTGCTACAGATCAAGCTCAGTTGTCTTAATGGTTCCTTTGGCCTTGAAACCTATTACAGTTTAAAGAGCACCTTACAATTCTTAGGTGAAACTAATGTTAGCTAGGTCTTAGAAGCCCAAAAGATAATACGAAAGTGCCATCTCGCAAGCCAAGTACAGTCATGTTACATCACTCTCTTTTCTAACATGGCAACTGTGAAATTATCATAGTGTTCAAGTCTCTGTGCTGCTTATGCTGGGCACTGAGGAGAAGAGCAAAGAGCTCCCACAGATCCATTTTTACCACTCTGCATAATTGGTTTTCACATGTATCTTTCAAAACTATTTAGGAACAGAGTATAGCAGTGGTGCAGAGAAAGCAATCCCAGCACAGTTAATTATGTAAAACACTGCAGTTGAATAGTGCTATGTAAATACCAAGTATTATTTTTTGTGTTCAGTAATAATTGTTACCATTTACAACCCTTATCGGTAAGTGTAATCACTGATAGCAAGATTAGACAAATACAGGGGACCTCCTGAAGGGAAGTCCCATCTGAGACTTGCTTTTTGCATTCTGGCTCCTACAAGACAACTCTCAACCTGCCATGTTAGAGCTAACCACATTGTCATGGAAGACAGAGGCTCAGCACTGACTTTTCTAATGGGGCCAACACACATCAGTCATCGATTGAGACATGGCCCATGTCTGTATGTGGATGGAAAACAGCAGCATCAGAAGAAAGTGTGACATGTGTAAAACACTATAGTAGCAGAAATCAGGAGTCCTTCTCCATTGTCCTCTCTGCGTTCACACTCCCTTCTTTGCAGAAGTACTTTTCAGAGCTTGAGCAGAAGGATGGTACCATGGTTAAAGTAGTAGGCTCAGACATGAGGGGCGTAAGCTGTAGCATAGTTCTTCATTTATTCTACTACTAGTTAAGGTAGAGACCATCCTCACCCTGAGTTCACTAAGTATGACTGTGTATGGCAACTTTTGCTTAAAGAAGAGGAAAAAAAAATTTTCCAGAAACAGAACCACATTTAGATGGCATTTCATTTCTGTGATGCTGGCTGATCACAAATCAGAGGGGAGGTTTGAACTGGGAGTGTGGATACCCTGTGCACATGCAGTGGCTTGTGAGTGGTGATTATATTTTAATTCAAGTGTGAAAACCTGAGCACCTATTTCAGGGGGATTTCCTCTCTGAAAATTTTGTGCATTGAGAAATTGTTTTCCTCTTTTTAACAAAAGCATGTGATTCCTAAGTAACTGGGAACAAGGGAAAAACAGTGAATGTCAGGCCCGTATTTAAGGAGAAAGTTGTAGTTTTGGTCCATGACTGATCTGTTCAGATTGCTGCTAAAGGAGTTGGGTTGAGCTGCACACATGCAACGTGTGTTAGAGGAAAAGAATTAGATGCATTTTCCAGTTATATTAAGCCTCTAGGTCAGGGAGCTGTTTCAAATTAGAACACTTTATTGATTTCTTTTTAATACCTTCAGCTAACCAGACTCACAACCTTAAGAGGATCAGAAACACAAGCAGGTGACTTTAGTGTGTCCTGACTAAAGACTACAAAAGCATACAAATTCTAGTAGTTGAGGATGTAAGTTACCATAAACTGTGTTACATTCCTTACCAACCAGGACTGGTTAAAATTACAGGTGGAGATCATTAGGAAATGAGAAATAGGCATTAATTTTTAAAATGTTGCTTCATCCCCAAGATCTTTGTAATCAATATTTGAACACTCCTCCTAACTAACCAGGCAGTAATTCAAGAGGCATGCAGAAAATGCATTGGCTTCACTAAAGTGAGCAAATTCAGCTCACTTTTCCTGCTGTGTAATGCCTTTCATGTCTATTTAGACCGCTGCAACTGAGAAGAAAATTTGACCCATTTCCCTCTACCCCAGTCACTGATTCTCTTGGATCAAACTATACTTTGAATTACTGCTGAAGCAATCCAAACCACCCATGAAACATGATTTTAGAATAAAACTATCTTATTCACCGGTTTTTACAGTGAGATGTATAAAAGGCACCATACCCTGTCCCTAGTTCTCTGTCACATTTGGAAAACCAGGAACTGCTAAAACCTGTCTGTGAAAAGGACTGGATGCCAATTTCTTTTCATGAACCCTATCCCAGTCCAGCTGATTTTACAAGTCCTTGGCAAAGAAAACAAAATGTACTTAGCCTTCAATACTAAGATTGCCTGTAAAAAACATACAAAAATCAAACTCCTTACATTTCTGTTGTACTAAGATAAAAACTTTGTGTTTAACATTGATTACCAGCCCTAGATATCCTATGCTAGAGAAGCAATTACTTGTTAACACAAAAATGAAGCTATTTGCAAGCAGAGCTTTGCATTCAATAAATATAGCACAGAGACCTCAGTGCTGTTTGGCACTGAGTGGCTGGGAAAAGCGCTCCTCAGCAGCACCACCTTTGACTGCATTGTCATGTTGAGCAGCCGCTGTGTGTCCTGAGCTCTTGGGAACCAACTAAGTGCTTCAGAACCCCATGGGTAATCACTAGGGGACCGATTCATCTCTTTCTAACAAAGGAGGAAAAAACATGTTTTGACATCTCGGGAGACAGAGCCTCCCACATAAAGCATGTGAAACAAACAGCAGTGTATAATCAGTATTCCTGGAAATCTTCAGCACAAGAGCTTAGATACTTCTGGGCATTTGAGCAATTCTTCCAAACACTAACAAGGGTTCCCAGAACTACTACCTGATTATCACTTATGCCATAAGTACCCACATTGTCCATGTGGGCAGGCACAGTTGCATCTAACCATGCATGCTCCTTCACAACTGCAAGCCCTAGAATCAAGTGGCATGAGGTGTCCAAGTCAGTGGGTCTTAAAGTTGCTGCTATTCAAGACAGTAGCTGACACTTTCAGCAGATTACACATTTTAAAGTACGTTAGCCTGGGTATCCTAAAATAAGCACTATTAGTTTGTAATTATTTCTTAAAAAAACATGTATTGTTCCCTGTTGAAACTAGGAACAGAACCGATCAATTAGGCAACCTTGTCTAAAACTAGTGAAGGGAGCAACACGAGACTGTAAATGTGACTACAAAATGAATGTGGTGGTAGCAAGAATGAGGTCTGCAATGGCTTCATGGCATTCAGGCAGTTTAACTTTCTGGCAATGGCAGAACATCAGCCTTTATGGCAGAACATGAAGTCTGGTATAACTGGCTACAACGAACTGCTGGTTACAGAAATTATCCTCCATGTCACCTGAGTTTTCTCCATCCTCCTTGTTCAGAAACCTTGTTTCTCTAACTACAATGTGACTCTAAAAAAAATGCTCATATTTGGTCTCGGTCCTCAATATTCCCCTTTCTTCTAATAGTCCCTCATCTCCCTCAATTTCATGACTTGTCATTCAGCTTCATGCACACAGGATAATCTGTCACTTGCCACATGATCCAAAATCACTCCCACACTCTTTGTCTCTACTTAGATCTCCATAATGTGGTCTCTCAGTTTACTGAGCTCTCAGCTTACCCATCTTTTTGGCTTCTAGCTGGATTTCTTTGCTGAATCTATACTGGTGACTCATCCAGTCCTGTTGCTGCTTGTTTCCTTGTCTTTTTGACCGACTGCCATGGGTCAGTACCTCTGCTTCCTAGAAATGCCATTCACATGATGGCTTCATTGAACACTGCTCACTCACTCGCTTGTGCACGCCCTGGTATCTGTGGTGTTAGTACTTTTCAGTGTTCATTACCTCCTCTCCTTTAGGATTGTGCATGATCTGTTGCTTAATTTTATTGCACATCCCTCCTTTGTCTTACAAAGACGTGACTTGTCTTCCAATTATAGTTCCAGACGTTATTTCTTCCAGTCTCAAGACTATTCATCTTTATGCTACTTCATTCTTTTTTACCCTTGATCTTCTCTTAGTCCTTTCTACCATTGCTGGGTTTGTCATGCATGCCAGCAGTGGCAGGCAAGCATCGATATTTAATCCTTGGCTCTTGTACAATATACAGAAGATCTGCGTGGGCAGGCAATGCGTGTCCAGCTGCATCTTGTCTGTGCAATTGCACCCCGTTCTTTACGAGGAAGCTGTACCCTTTGGAGTCCCAACCCTGGATCATAGCCTACTCACCTTCTGCTTCACAGGCGCCGTAGGAACAGCTATCCTCATCACTGTTAGTGAGTCCTTAACTACAAAACCTGTACTTCATCTTCATCTCTTTAGTCTGTCAGACTTTGACACCCTCAGCCAGGCAGTATTATGGGGAGAAGGGGTGTAGTCCCAATTTATGCGAGCTCATGTCACTTGTGTTTGGCCAGAACATCACTCAAATGTTTCAACCCTTACTGTTACACTCTCTGCATCACAAATGAGATACATTCTCATGCTTGCTATTTACAAGCTGTCACTTCTCACTGTCTATCAAAGAGCTGTCTTCTGACTCTAATGATGACAGCCTGCAAGACCTTCTTGTTAGATAAAGCAGCTTTCCTCAAATGCGTGCCATGTGTTCCATGCCACTCCTATCCGCTTTTGAGACCCGGTATGCACAGAGCTCCTTTCTGGTGTATAGGAACATAAAAGAAAAAAACAAACTCACAAACTTCTTCTAACTTTCAAGTCAGTTGGTAGAAAATGAAGCCTCTAAACTCACAAATCAAAAAGTTGCAAGCTGAGGATCAATTCCTGCTATGGACCAAATCAGAATTCTGAGCAGAACCTTGGGGGCATAGATGTTAGTCTGGGAAAGATTTCTAACTTCTGCTTGGCAGAATTAAAACAGTGCTGTGAACACTAAAATAACTTTCTGCCAGTGCAATGCGTGACACCTCTGCCCTCTGTTGGTCTTCAATGGCAGATCTCTTAATACATGCAGCAAGATGTGAACTTGCCCATAGACTATACAACTATTAGACGTTTAGGGAAAACTCTCCCTCAGGGCAGTGTAAATATCAGAATCTGAATTAGGTCCTTGGTCCCAGTGATTGAGACATCTGCATGATTATGAGTTTACCAGAAACAAGAGAAATGGTCTCTATATAGAGATGTGAAAAATACTGTACAAGCTTATATGAAATCAAGTTTACACATAAGATCTTGGCAAGTCATTTTAGGGCTAAGTAGGTGACTGGCATAGCCTTGAAAAAGTGTGAAGTACTGCCAATAATAGAGAGCATTTCTGCAGCCCAGTGTCATCTTGTTTAACTCATTAGTGGTAAAGTGTCTAAATACTGACAAATTCATACTTTTGAGTTAGCACAGGAGTGACAGATGGTGTATGCATGTATATGGTAATGAGTCTTAGCTTATTTTGTATCACAGGAATATACCAGTTCTCAGAGGGGAAAGATGTTCACAGAGCCATTCCCTGTACTGTTACATATATTCCCTGTACCTTTCATCCTACTACCCAAGTGGAACAAACCTTCCAGTTATAGACCTAACATAGTCATTGTCCACTGTGTCGTTGTAAGTAGACACTTAAAGCATCACTATTTAGCAGCATCAAATGATGACATCAAGGAACTGCAACAAGGAGAGAAGAGGAAATAAATCTTTTACTGACTAACAAACTCTCAAAGGTGATCAGTAATTAACAGCTTAGAGAGAAATTTGCCTCATTAACTGCAATCACAAATTCAGAAGTAGTGTGTCATAGACATCCCAGTATTTTCATCTCTTGGGTGCTGTGTTTGTATCTTAAATATCTTTTTTTTTTTTTCTTACAATGAGTTACAAATGATTGTTATAGTCCTGCTTAATCACATCAGCTCTTAACCTCACTGCTTGGCTGGGTTTGTGCTGTTTTCAGCTCCTGTCACTGCAAATACATGTTTTGTTTCTTGTATCAACATTAGCTACATAGAAGACCCTATTTAAACATATAAAAGAATGGGGGAAAGTGTCTATTCGAGTAAAGCTAAGGAAATACTGTATTTCTTTAAAATTTCAAGCCTCTGCTGGTGTAATTGAAATGCACTGAATGTCCAGCTCCAGGAGGAAGAAGTCAGAATGAGTAGAAGTCAGTGACAGATCATACTTATGGTATCATCTTGGTTCTTCTTTTTCCAGTTCAGATGCTGTGGAGTCGCCAACTACACTGACTGGTTTGAAGTGTACAATACAAGCCGGGTGCCGGACTCCTGCTGCTTAGAATTCAGCGAGAACTGTGGCCTCCATTCCCCAGGGACCTGGTGGAAAGCGGTGAGTAGCTCTCCAGCAGCTCGGTAGCTGCCCTACCCCACGTAAAGGGCAGGCAGCGAGTCATTTGCGGGGCTATTCACATGATAAGGTATGTTGTAGCCATACTCATCTTTAATCAGAAGGTTTCAGAAGGCTCATGTTGAGCTGTGGATTTTGACCTCCAATGAAACTGGCAATTTAATTATTTTTGTGAGCTGAAGCCTTTCCTTTCAGTAGGCTCTGAGCTGCTATTTTACATTGCAGACAGGTACCTTCCAACACTGATCCAGAGCACAGTCTAGCTAGATCTAGGCAGAAAATGTCAGGATTGGCCTTTTTAATGTCCCACCTACTGGAGTCAGGTAGACATAAAGGCAAATGGCTCATCTACTACAGAGCATAAGCCATGGTTATGTGGTTATAGGTTATTGTGGCCCAGGCAGTCATGAGGCAAAAGGACTGTGTGAGCCTGGAATGTCCTGTTCCTGCCAGGAATCCTAGTTCAGGGGCTTCCAGTGCACAGCAGGAGAGTAACTGTTACACTGAATTGCCAGCAGCACTTTTTTTGCAATGATTTTCTGCATTCACTGTAATCAAATTCAAAATGCCATGGGATAATTTCCCCATAAAGTCCTCAGCAAGATTTTTCTAGAGCATATTGTCAAAGCGTAAATTCTTCTTTGAAATTAGCTCAACAATTTTTTGTGCTAAATACAAGTAGTGAATTACCCAGGAGGGGCGTGGAGTAACACCAGCTGATGAAGTGGAATTATAAGGAAGTTTTGCTGGTTCTAATGGTTTGTGAAGACAATGAATGAGTAAAGCTTTCTTGGCCACGGTCTAATGAGATTTCATATGCATGGATTGGCACTGGCACTCAAGCAGCTCCAAGTCAAGTTTTGAATTTAAGGAATTAAATGTTCTTCTGTTTCATTTGGGGCACCAAGGAGATCCATGCAGGTTAACACCATGTCATGTGGTGGGCATTAAAAGTTTTTCTTTAATGCATATGTGAAAGCCACTAATTAAAGGTTGCATAATTCTTGGCCATGTATGTTTACAAGACAGCAAAATATTTGCACCAGGATGATCCTGTGGGTCTTTTCCAACCTAGTGATTCTATAGAGATTATTTAAAGAAAGGTTTCACTTGGGTCAATTCTGCCACCTGTGCTGAGCCAGGAACATGAGGTTACAGATACTGCAGGATTTAAAGCAGGAATAAAATAAATGTAGAAGTGCCCATACTGCGATTTGAAATGATGGCAAATGGTATGCAATGGGCCCACGTGCAGCAAGAGCGGCTACTGAGCAGCCCTCATTGAAACTTTTGAGTTTGATATACATATGTATCTATAAAAAATAATGAATATTTGTTTTCCTGAAACATGTAGAAACTTAATGGCTTATTCTGAAGTTCTGACTGCTTCTAGTTGGTTTTTAGAAGGCAGAGAGGATCCAAATCCACTGCTTATTTCTTTTCAGTGTGCACGTTTTTGTGTCATTACAATTAGTACTCCGTATTCAAGCTTCAACCCAGAAATACACTGTAGTTGCTCCAGTGCTGAAATGATAATCCAAGCAACCTAGCAGCTTAGTCTGATCTGGCTCTTTTCTGTCTTTATATTCCCAGGGAAGTAGAGCTGTGTGTTTATGGCTAATATAATATTCTGGGTGGGTTTGTTGTTTTTTTTCCAGCCTTGCTATGAAACAGTGAAAATATGGCTCCAGGAAAACTTACTAGCCGTAGGAATATTTGGATTGTGCACGGCTATGGTGCAGGTACAGTTTAATATCAGTTTTCAAATCCTATTTAAATAAGTAACCATAGAACCAGATATACTCTGTCCAAGCCTGTTTTAATAATTCCAAATTTTGCATCACATTGGAGTAAAACTCTGCAAGTCTTTTATGTTTTAGTTACAATGCCATGTACAATGTACAGAAGTAGGATTACTGCACACATTTTGTGGTTTACAATGCACTGCAAAGAGTAAACCAAGTGGTTTATGTAAGACTTAGACTAGACTCAGTAGAGAAGTAGTCCCCACCATACAAAGAGAGAAGGTAAGTCAGGGTAGGGTGAATTGTGTGTTAGGGTGCTTGTATTTGTCCAGTATTTCTCCAGAGAAAGAAGACTATCCACTTAGGCTAAATATCTAACTTCACCATAGCCTAGAAGTAGCTTAAGTCTTCAACACCATGCTCAGTCCTAGTGTTAAGTTAGAGGTGGGGATGTTATCATTATTACTTAACCTTGCCAATAAAACCATGCCCTTTTAATTGCAAGAAAACTAGGTAGGCAAGACTAGTATAGACTCACTTATCAGATTTTGACCTGCAGTTATTTCCAGCATAACTTTCATCAGAGAAGAAACAGTCATCAGTGTAGTACCTTGTCTGTGATGTACCCATGTCTTTAATCCAGCTTGCCATGTTTGTGGCCACACTTATCCCCCAAAATAGCACAAACCTTAGGCAGAGGATACACAGGTGAGAGCTATCAACCCTCCATTTATGGCCCAGAAGTCCCATTCTGGAATGCAGTGAAGATTGAGCTTTAGTTTCCAGCTCCACCTTTTTCTCACACCCAACATATAAGCAGAAAGGATGGCATTGCAGAGCTAATTAATACCACTTAACTCCAGATTAACCCATGGGGTTTCATGATTCTGCATGGTACCAGTAGCAGCAGCAAGAGAGAGAGACCAGGATCAGAATTCCACTCACATTCCCACTAGTGTCACATCAGGCAGGATCCCTCTCATATGACACATATTGGCTGCAACATATTAATGCAAATGCCTGACTCCTCATAGGCCCAAATCAGTAGAGTTTTGGTTTTGTTTTCTGGTCTAGTAAGCAGATATGCTGAGGCAAAAATACAAACACAAGGTCACATGACAAAGAGACAATGTAAGACTACTGTTAATATATTACCATATTTTTAGAAAACAGCTTTTGAGCATTTATTCAGCATTTAATGAATCTTTAAAAGATGTATTTTAATATCTACTCTGACAGCAGCTTATGTCAGAGTCCTTCTTGTAGACCTTGATTATATTTAGGGTATTGAAGAGAATACTATTTTTCTGACAGAAAGAAATGGCTATCTTGCATGGGAGAAAACAATTCAGACAATTTAAAAATGCTAATTAATAGTCTTAGTAAATGCTGTGAAGTATTGAGCAAGTGAGAAATACCTCAGAAGACAAAAGATTTTTTTGTCTGTCTTCCAGCTGTACTCTGCGATTAAATCTCATTGATGACAAAAGTTTTTATGCACCTAAAATGCATTAGGCTGCCTTTATTGCTGCTGTTACAATATTGTTCTGTCCCCACACAACAGCTTTTGGTTTTCACATTAACCATTTTATAGCTAGAATCATACAGTAACACAGCTTGAAGGACATTCTTCTGCTATATCTGTTTTAATTATGCCTGCTCAAAATTATAAAACAAATTTAGCCACCAAGGTTTTATTATACAGCTGTCCCTGAAGGGGTTCCGTTGCTAGGAAGTAGAAGGCAGCGTTCAGGAGGTACTTCCAAAAGGCATGTGCTTACTATAGAACTTACTGTTTTACTTTGGAAAAAGAGGAAATGAAGATAAAGAAAAAAAATGAGTGTAAAGCTGTCACTTATAAAGTAGTATGCTTGTTATTCATGTAGTCTTTTGAAATCCTTGTTAACAGGAACTACTGTTTATCTAAAGAATAAGTCTGAAGTGGTTAAATTAAGTGCTTAAAATAGAATTCATACAAAAAATTTCCACCTGGCAAACCTTTATTTCAATGACAATTTTTACAGTGCTGTTGCAAATGAACAGAAACAACCACTTAGTACATTCATGTAAGCACTTCAGCTGGAAGGAAAATAAGACTTTCTTCCCCATCCCCTTTTCTGATGAAGTGACAAAGATGGCACAGCAGGTCAGTAGTTGGACTGTGAGAACCACCACCACCTCCCTGCTGCTTCTCTTGAATAGGCAGACAAGAGACACATACCTTGTTGATGAGGCATTGTTGGTAACGATTAATGCATGGACGGTCTCCAGTGATTCCCCCATAGGGACCTGTGCACACATACACTTGGAAAAGTGAAGTAAACCACCGCACACTTTATGTCAGGGATGAACCTGATTGTCTTTCAAGTAATAGCTGCAGAGACAAAGAGATAGTCATACAGTTCCACAGCTGTGGGTTGCTACTATAAAGTATTTTCAGCAAGGCATCCAGATATTTCTTTCCAATATACCTCTTCCCAGTGTCTGCTTTTCATGGAGAGATCAACTCTCCCATGCTCTTACTGTTCATTCTATAAAACAGCAACACAAATAATGACAAAAGGCAGACAGAAACTAGGAACAAAGCAAGAAAATGAGCCAGCAGAAAAAATAGTATGTGACATGTCTTCCCGCGTGTAAGGCAGTGTAAGCATGCCTTTCTCTCTTTTGTTTCAATAAATAGGGATTTTCTTTTTACTTACTAAAAAATGATTGTTTGTTTTTTTTCTCTTAGATTCTTGGACTCACCTTTGCAATGACCATGTATTGTCAGGTAGTCAAGGCGGACACCTACTGTGCATAGATACCATTCCCAGTCTTTCTGCTCCTCCTCCAAAAGACACAGGAGAAACCTCCTTCATGCTTATTCATCTGACCTTTATTTTCTTCCCCTTTGTACTATAACTGTGTATAATGCTATCTTTCTGAAGATTTTGTGAATCACCCCACTGAAGGAGGAGAAAGAAAAAGTCAGTACTTGAACGGGCACAGGTAAGAAGCAGCCTTGACTTTAAACAGAAGACAACCTCCAAAGAGCAATGGTTCCTTTTCTATGGCCGATGGAAAGGCAAAGGAGGCTGCTGCTTAGAAGGGGCTAATCTGCAAAGCCAAGTTAGGAATTGATTGCACTGAGGCAACTTCTGTGAAACCTGCCAGGTTGCCTTCCTGCATTTCGTGGTCTGGAAGAGAGGGCATATGAAATGAGTGTTCTTCAGTATGGGAAGAAGGTACAGAGTAGCTAGCACTGAATGCAATTGTAACTTGACTACAGTTTGCACACAGCTTAAAGTCAAGATCAAGCAGCTTTGCCTCCAAGTATCTTGAGATGATTTTGTAACCAGGAGAGGATCACCTTCAGAAATATATTATTATTTAAACCTTATGTGCTGCAGAGTCAGGCTTTGAATCAGAATCTGTACAGAATCTGGCTGTTAAGGGAAAATATTGGACATTGTCTCACTTATTAATTGCCAGTGGTATATAGATGGTTGTCTGTATATGTAATATATATTACATTCATATACACATACTGTTCTGAAAGGAGGTGAAAATACCCGGCATCTAACCTCAGAAATAGGAAACATTTCTATCCCATTTTACATTCCAACTGAAATAACTGAGTATTATTTCTTGTAGGAGGCACTATCACTTATACCTCTGGGAAACAAGTAATTACTTTCAGCTGTATCTTCATTTCAGTAAACAACTTGTGAGTGGGCTCTCTGTCATTCTACTATTCTGGTTTTTTATGATCCCTGTTTCAAGTTAGTCTGCCAAAAAATCATTCCTTTCCACACTTGAAGATGGGTACAAAACTGTCAGCTGTTCCTTCCCTGAATGTCACCATTTCATTAATTTACTTTGGGATATTATCTTCTGCAGGTATGATAGTTTACCTTACTGAGAAAAAAACCCCAAAAAAATCTTTTGCACATTGCTCATTTTTCTGAGAGTTAAGACTTCAGATATTTTTCTGTGTAGCTTTATTTTTTTTTTTTTCTTTCCAGCTGCATGCTTACAACAGCCAAGACACCTGGAGTCACCTCTCAGATCTCCCTCCACCTGGCTGTTGGCTAGCATATGCCCCACACTTTATGGAATCTGCAGAAACCAAAATCATAATTTTCCTTAGCCAGAAAACAGCTACCAGTTGTCCGATTTCCCCACCCTGCATTAGTAACTGAAGTAATTCATTTAGTATCCCTTCTGTACACACCTTCTAGTGATGAGGTTAAGAATCAGCTGTTTTCTGTTGTTCAAGGAAACACTTCCTCATCAGCAAGCAGCTTCAGGTAATGCACGTGTGACAGGAAGAAGCGGAAGGGAGGCAGCAGGGAACAAGGAAACAGAGCAATGCGGCTGGCTTGCTCCCTGCAGCCAGGCTTTGAGGACCTCTCAGCCAGTGACAATAGACCAGATAGACAACCGTGGTGCCCTGTTTTCCCAGAAATCCATTCCTGCTGTCACACACTAGAGGCATGTGTTAAGTTCAGGCAAAAAAGTAACCTGTTACTTTAGTGCATAGAACAGCAGGTCTCAGCTATCAGTGAGATTTTGCTTAGTTTGATTTAGAGGCAATTTTGGACTCATCAACCCACAGCCTATTGAACAGTCTCCTTAACACCTGTAAGTTACCCTTTTCTGGACCTGCACCATTGACAAATACTACTCTTACTGCTTAAGTTTTGGGTTTTCTTTCCTCTTTGCTGATTTCCTGCAGTCTTCTGAAACTCAGACCTGAACTGCTCCCATGTTATATTGGGAAGTGCTTAGGACAGTCTAGTGTTTGAAAGAGCAAGTATCTTCCAAACTCCTAGCCCCCCAGCTTTATGCATTGACCTCTGTAGCAAGGGGCACACAGCTCTGCCAGCTAAGTTAAAATGCACGCAACTAGTATATTGCTTTCATGCAGCTTCCTAATCACTCACTATCACAGCAACCTCACCAATACTAAAGGATTTTACTGCCACAAAAACGAGCCTTAACAAATGTTAAACAGACCTCAATACAAGACAGAGGTCAAACTGAGCGAGTAGCTCACATACAGATGGCCTGTACCCCAAGCGAGAGAGTCGGGGTCGCTTACAGTCAGTTTACTCGGTTACAGTCACCCCAGTCTCTGCTTCCGAGCCCAAGCTGACATGTCAACTCTCTTGCTCTTCAAATGATAAGTTCCTTCCTTCCCTCCCTGCCCTCTGTTCTGTTCTTGCCTGCATAGACACAATTCCAGTTTAGAAGTACCATTAGTTCTGGTCGTGGTGTATAGTTTGTACACACAGGTGCTCCAGCTGACAGCTTAGAGTTCCCACCACTGAAAAGAAGCATAATGAGCAATGAGTACATTAATAAAACATTGATTTTTAAGAAAGATAAGAGGTAGACAAGTCTACTTCTAGTGATCCCTGCCATTAAAAATTAACACAGAGACAGCAGGCTGATGATGGCTCAGTTGGTAAGAGCAAATCATTGTGCAACAAGAGCTCCCAGAGGACAACTCTCATCAATCTGCCTGATGGTGGTATAGGGAAAAAGAGATCATGAACTCTCTTCTTGTGCGTCTCCCAGTAATACGAATCTAAGCTCTTAGAGAAGACTGCCAGGTTTCTGCTAAATCTACAGAAAGCAACAAAACAAGAAACAGAGACTGAATACAAATCACACTTTGTGGTTCCCTCTAATAATTTTCTACAGTTTAGGTGTCTTTACAACAGGATAAAATGTTTTGGTTTTCAAAACCAAAACTATAGGGACTATAAGCAATACTGACTTGGTAAATCCCAGTCACTGCAACAGAAACATACAGCACTAACTGCTGAAAAGAAAGGAAAGGAAAAGAAAAGAAAAGGAAAAAAAAAGACCCCCAAACCACACACTGCTAGTAATTCTTTTAAACAGTACCCTTAACACTGCCAACTGAGATGCTACTGCAACTTGTTTATGATTTGAACTGGACCATTTTCTATATTTGAAGTTATTAACTCTCTTCACACAGACCAAACCCATACTTTAATGCTTAGAGCATTACCAGCAAAATCCAGTTTTGAACCTCTGAACATACCACATATAACAAGCCCCAGACTTGTCATATTCTCTTTTAAAAAGCATTGCATCCTTTCTCTGGTGATGAGGTCAGAATACTTTATGGCATGTAACAGCAACATTTTTTTAAAAAATGAAACAAAAAAAGATAGTTCCATATTATGCATAAAACTTCATATTGAACTGGTTGATTAGAAATGCCCTGTGTACATAATACCCATTTAAAAGGCCACTTATATTGTATGTGTACAGAACAACAGAGAAGTCATTCCAATTGCTTCCATTAGTGATTTGTCACTTTGAGTAAAGCCTTTCATATTATTTTTCACTTCTTATCTTTAAACACGAAGGAGAACTTGATACATTTAAATTAAAGATGGAACCAAAGGTAACAAAGGCATCGAAGGAGAGCCCTCCTGATTTATACTCATTGCTCTTTCTTCTTATTAACAATAAGAAGAATTAACAATACGTGAAGGCACAGGGCGCAGGTCTCTACCTACTGAATTCAGCAACATCAGGATTTAGCTTTTAGAATCAGTCCAACATACTTCTGGCTTTTTATCTTCACAATTATAATAAGATGTATGTATATATATATTGAATAGAATATGGTTTATTTTCCTGTAGAGCACCAGTAGCACCCAAATTTTATTGCTTGTAAACTAGAATTATTTAGCTCCACATCTTGGAGTGCACAATCACTGAAATTCACTCCAGTTTCTGTTCTATGAATACTTCTTTGTTCCTCCCCTTCAAAAAATGCAAACTTGTAAAGGTTTATTCTTCCATTTAATAACTACCATTTGAATGCAGCATTGTACAATGTTTAATATGGTGAATATGGTGAGGAAGGAACTGCACAGAAGCTGTAGAAGTATTTTATCTTCCATCAGCAATACAGCTGCTATGTGGACCCACCCAAACTCCTCACTTCTCACAAACTAATTAAGAACTGGTTACATCTTTCAGTGCACGCAGCTCCCAGCTGCCTCTTCACCATTCATAGATAGGACTGGAGGTTGTTAGCGTGGAGAAAGTTGAAGCCATTCACTTACCACTTAGCTTTATTGTTGTGCTATAAACATGGCACCAGAGGCACGCAACAGAAACCAGCAGTTCATTGGGGCATTTATTTTAAACCCGGCTCTTTATTAACTCTGTCTGCAGGGACTCTTGCTAAGTGTGAATGATCTTCATGGATACCAAGTTAGACAATTCACAGCAAGAAATCAAGTCAGGACTCACCATGGGAAATTGTTTGAATACCATTGTGAATTCTCCCAGATTGTCACTGGTATCTTACCACAGTGGGCAGGTCTCCGTAGTTCTTTGGATTTTGTCACTGCCAAGTACAATGGTGTGGTTTTGTGCATTCATATAACGAACAAAATTTAAAAGATACATTTTATTTTTAAAAAATTATTAAATATTATTTGAAGTTTACAACAGAATGTCTTTTGTATTCTTTATAATCAACTACACTACAAGCTATACATACCCGGAGATGTGTGCAAGTGCACACACACAGTGTATGCGATTAAAAGAACTGAAAACATACTTCCTTTTTTTGTCATTTCTCATTACTTATCTTTGACTTAATTTATCCTTCTTTATAGATTTTTCTATTATTATTATTATTTTTTAAGTGGCTTACCCATTCCCAGGTAAATTTACACTTCTTTCTTCTTCCTTTTAAGGGCAACCTGAAATTACGTGGTAGTTGATAATTCAGAAAATACTGGGGGCTCAGGTTGAAGTGTAATAAAATACTTAGACCCAAGCCAAATGATTTTCTGTTTAGAACTTGTCTTTTACTAATAGCTTTGAAACAAAAGGACTTCTCTTTTTCTGAGGTAGTTGCTTAGATTCAGAAATTTCACAGGTAAATGGAAAATTAACACCAGACTGCATTAAAATAAAACAACTAGGAACTCCTACAATGTCAGATCAGGAAAAAGTCTGGTTAGCCAGGTGTCTTGTCTGAAGTCATGTCTAACACTGCCTTTTTCAATACAATCTATTGTATCTTCCATGTCAAACAGGTTCGTGAGTGAAACTGCCTCTGAACACCACCATAAGCATAGTATCGAAAGCGTAAGGCTAGACATGGCCTGAAAGGGGAGAACCAGAGATTTTAGAGGTTGTTGCAGGAAGCCTCATAAAGGATAACATAAACCAATGGTGAAGGTTTCTTACATCAATTCAGTAGACACATTTGTATTCTTGGAATTTTCTTCATCCTGTTATATGTACCACTAGATGGTCTCACTAACCACATCTATCTTTAATCTCTTTCTAACTTTGTGAAACTTCCCACTTCAGCCTTACACTGTGGCAGTGAATTTCACAATTTCATCATGCTGTATGCATTTAAAAGAACTCTTCTTAATGATTTTAGCATGTTACCTTTCAGTTTAATTTATTCACCATTGGTTCTACACTTCCTGAAAGCTACCTTAAATATTCTTCCAGAAATATATGGGCACAAAGCAGCAGTTTTACCTTTACAGTCTAATTTGTCTGTTCACTAATGCTTAAACTTGGGTAACAGAGCATGCTACTGATTTTCAGGATAACATAGTTTCAAAAAAATTAAGTCCCAGCAGCTATCCCCTGATTCAGTTGTCTCTGCTTTTTGAATTACATGTTGGCATAGACAGAGGTGTTTATTTTAATCACTAGCCTCATATTTCAGCTGACATCCTGCTATTTTTCTTAAAGGTACTTAACACAAACTGGGAATTTCAGGCTTAGCTGATTATACTAGCTGTGTAATATAAAGTACTTACTGCCTGCACGGTGATAATTTTCAAAGAGACTTAAGGGTAGCCTGTAAAACTTCATCCAAAGTTTTGAATTGACACATCAGAAGTGCAAAATATAGAGTCCTGTGTTTTTTACCTTCCCATATGTTAAAAAAACCCCAACCAAATAAAGAATCTATCATTATTATCTCACATAGTGAGTAGAATTTGAAAGGCTGTTTTTCTGAAATCTCATCAGTTGCCCAAAAAGGTCATTTTACCCTAGGCTTTGCTTCCCCCTTACCCCCCAGAACTGTTTCCCCATAGAACACTATGTTATTCTGTTAATTTGAAATAGTGGGTTTTCTTGACCTGTAAGAACGGTTCAGTTTACGTTCCTAACTCCAACAGCCAGAAAAGATTCCCTACAAAATCTACACCATTTCATGTTAGATAGCTACACAGAAAGCCTGTAAGTCATCTTGCAATGCATGGGTTTTTAATGAAGAAATGGCCAATCAGTCAAACAGGTTTCTCAAACAACTTGTTCTCTGGTATCTTTTATCCAGAAACTGTTTAGGTAGAACATTTTGTTACTACAGAATTTCTTAAGAGAGACTTCCCTGTACTCATGGTTACAAGAATACCTCAAAAGCACGGGATCATTATCTGCTATAAACCTCTTCTTACATTCCCGTGGCACTGGTATTACTGACTATAGTTCAAATCACAACCAACAAAAAATATGTAACTGTAGATAATTAAATCTACGTAAAACAAAGTACAGCATAAACAACTGTTAATGCATATTGCTTACGTGTTTATTTTTCCATATGGACAGCACAAGAATTTCAGGTGTCAAGCGTTCATCCCAAATATACTAAAAATTACTATAGAAATAAAAGGATTTCAGGAACTGGTTAGTGAAAGCCCATTCAGATCCACCTCATCATCTCCCTCCTCTACAAGTATCTTTCCTTGGCTGTAAAGCTTAAGCCCATCACTGCTCCAGCCCTTCTACTTCTACTGTACCACTCAAACCTGCCGTTCTGCACACAAGGATACCTTGCTAATCAAGGTCCCAGTCTGCCAAATGCAGAGGGGATTCAGTTATTTGCATTTTATAACTTTAACTGCCCAAAGTGAGGCATCTTACATGGCCTTGTGAAGCTCAGGTTTGACACTGAGTTAGGAGACAATAGCAGAGAAGTGATTACTGTAACCAAGTAATTCATGTCAGCCTAATTATAGGCCTAACTAGTGACTATATCTGAATTGCTCTCAGTGTCCTCAGTTCCCCAGCAGAAGCCCACAAATGGCTAGACGAGCACTGTTATCAAACAAAACTTTCACTAGTTGTTTAACATTCTTCAAAGAGACTAGTACTGGGGGGGGGGGTTACTTCTCTTTAACCCAATTTACCTTGGAAACTAACTCAGTGTTACTGTATCATCCATGGATGCTGATATTATATCACCTTAGACAGTAAGCACCCTGAATACTGAGCTTAAAAATGCCTAGAAACGGTGCCATTGCAATTCTTTTGAAATGTTCACGTGCATCCCCACACTATTGAGGTGACCAGAGCAGTGTATGCATCCCCACATTTTGTACTGTGGCAGGCTAACTAGCATCTACCAATAAAAAAGGCAATTCTCAGTTCTCTCATTCTCAAGGAACTGAACACACACACAAGGGAGTTAAAGCTGTTAACAGACTAAATTAAGATGAAGCATTTGCAAGTACTCCAGGAAAAGAGCACTTCACTGTGGTGCTGCTTCTAGTCTTTCTTGGAACACCTATTCTTTACAAGCCTATACCAGAATCATTTATGACAGTCAAAGTCACTGAAAGCTTTATAGTCCTCAGAACACCAAAGCCCCGCTTCACCCCCCATCGCCCCGACTGCTGTTTTTGCAGCTGTATTAATTTTATTTGAAAGTTATGTTGGCATTAGTTGAATAGGGAGGCTGCATGGAGCTACAAGTAAAGCTGTTGGGGAAAATTCTTCATGCTGTGAGCTCAGCTGCAGGAACTGGACACAAGTATTTTGGAGAAGTAAGAGTATTTCCCCTTAAAACCAAGAGGTGCTTGACAATTCTCCCTGGTGAGCAGCTACTTTGAAGTTATGCTACTTTGTGTCTCAAGAAGAGAGATGTCTTAAAACCTCAGGGTTGAAAATACTGCTGCTTTTGGGGGAAGAACAGAAATTATGAATGCAGACCTGTGCACAACTGAAGGAATTATGGATTTGCAAATGCAAACAGGAAAGAGTATGTAGACTGAACTCATGTATCATATAATTACCAACTTGGTTTTCCTTAACAAAATAACTCACCAGCTTGGAAATACAGCTTGTTGTCATGGAACTTGCTTGATATTTGGTGCTAATAAATACTGAACTTTTAAATCTCTTTTCTGTGAAGTCCATGCATGAGAGTTCTTCCCTATTAAACACCTACTTATTCCTAACTGTGCATCACAGCTTGTCAGCCTGACACAATGCAATCTCCATTATCAAAAGGTCCTTTGAAATAAGCGTTTGTAGGTTTAAAAAAAAGGATTATCACATGAAAAACTGGCACAATTAAAAGCTTGCTGTAAATCACACTCATTCCTGATGGAATTGAGTTACACTCATACACAAAAAACCCAGATATGTATGTTCTTCTCAAAAGCAGAATATTCCAATGCCAACAATCTTTGCTCTGGATGACACAGGACTCCAGTTTATCCAGAATTCTGTACCAGGAAAGGTGAGGAAGAAAACAAAAAGTGACAGATATGAAAAAACATCAATGAAAAATACGGGAGAAACAGAAAAGAGACCACCTGAGCGACCAGCTGCAAGGTGTGAAAATAGAGAAGATCCCATGAAATACATGGTCACCTCATTCACAACAGATGCAGCACAGCATGCATGAAGTCCCTCTGTAAACTGTTCTTCCTAGCCCCTGTGATTTAGCAGATTGGAAGGTTTTGAGTCTTGTGCAGATGTTGCTTCTCTCAGTTGGAGGACTAAACCACTTCTCCTGTGTAGCATGCTGTGACTCAGATCTGAATGACAAAAGCTGTGATGCCCAGCTGGTGCTGCAGCTGGGGGCCAATCACTCTACCCCTTGACAGAGGGGATTTTACCAGCCCCAGAAATCATACAGGTAACCTCCTAGCAGAGGCACTGCAGCTGATACTGTCAACAGGAGAGAGGGGGAAGTCACCAACCCTATCTAGTGTATATAAGGCCAAAGATATACATATAAATGTTATGGACATTTGTGTTTACCTTTTTTCCTTGATCCTGCTTGCATCCTGTTCAACTGCTTTCCTGCACTCTTCAAAGTGCAATACCATCTACTCCCCACCTAGGTGCTGCAGGTTCACAGAGCCACTGGAGGATGCTGAAAGACTTGGAAGATGCAAACAGTTACAGGGGGCACAGACATCCATTCCTTATATTCTCCAACCTCTGGTACTTCCAGACTCACAGGGTATCTATCAATCCAGGGAGCAGTGGGCGTGAATTTATATGCAATTGAAAACTGCTGAGTTACATGACATTAAGAACACATTTATAAGTGTGTCACAGCTGATGCATCACTGGTCACAAGCAGTGTCCTACAAGTTAAAAAGTTTTTGATGTTAAATCAGTGCAATTAAACATAAAGTAAGGGTGTTCTGCTGCACAGTCAGATCTTGTACCAAACAACTCTGTGCCCTTGTGCCTTATTTGCACAAGCAGCTCTGGTGAAGTATGAACAGAAATTCAGGACAAAGCCATCATTCTCTGTACTGACGATTTTCATTTCAATTTAGTGAGCTCTCACCAAAATTAAAGATTCCCTGAGAGCTTTATAGCATGAAGTGAAGCGGCAAATCAAATTGAAATTGAGATAAATCCCAGAAATGTATACACAAGTAAATCAACTCTAAGTCCAGACACCTTTCAGACTGTTAAGTTCTTATATAAATAAGAAAAAAAGCAATTTCCTACAATGAAAATATTTTCAAGCCTTTCAATTTGTCCAAAGATATCCCGAAATGCATCACATTGTGACTACACTGTTATTACAGTGAGACTACTCAGATCTCTATCAGAGAATAAAGTACGACTGCAATGGGTTACATGAACCAGAAGCACCATGTAGTGTCAGACAGGAGTTTAAAAAAACAAAAAAAAAAAGAAAAGAAAAATAATCAGGCAGCTAGCTGAGCCAGTCTTTTTAAAACTTCGTCTGGCCACCTTATTGAAAGTGCATATCACAGCCTCAACATTACTTTTACCTTGGTATTTCCAAATAGCAACATTTGTTTATTTTAAAGCTAAGCAAGATCTATGTCCTGGTAGGAAATTTGCTCAGCTCTGAAACTCTTCTTTTTAGGTCTGCATAAAATTGTTTCCGTGGCAATATTACAGTAAGATGTGAAAACCCACAAGAAATGACACTCCAGGTGTACAAATGTACAGAGAAGGAACTGAGCCCCAGGAATAAAAGCAGATTTGCCAGTAGGGAAGGTTGTCCTTTAGTTTCAGTTATGTCTTCAGTGCAACTTTTGAAGCAAAGAATACGACGATTCCCCAGGGAAACTGCACAAACACAATGCCTAAGCATATTTAAAGATTCAGGGCTTTTAAACCCAACTCTATGTTTCCATTAATCCACTGAGCTGCCAACCCAATCTCACATTGGCACACTCACTCACTCCAACAACAGAGAGCTTATTAAATATTAAGGTCTTAATCTTAAGTACTTCTATATGACTGAGAAATCCTTAACAGTGCACGGAAGATAAACGTTTTCCCACTGAAATTTATATATACACATGGTGGTATTAGATAAAGGCAAATGTCCCCACACTTGCAGGAGAAGCATGTAATAAATCCATTAATTTTAAAGCAGTATATGTGACTCCCACAGTCACACCCGCCCCGACTTGTCTAGACACAGGGTTAATGGGCTTACTTTTGAAGGGCAAAAGCTCACTTTTCTCCTGCCTTGAAATACCAGCTTAGCAATTAGAAAGAAGTTCTTGGCAGGACTCACACTGTTCTGATAATGCTGATGGGAAACACTACAGGCGAAGAGGCAGACAGATAAACAGTTGATTAAAGGAAGCAAGACCAGCAGCATGTCTGATATTTCATCTCTGCTACTTTCCATTATATTATTTTACACAAGCATTCAGCCAAGATAGCTTTTGCTTGAAAATTATGCTAACTGAAATTAATAAGTTAGATGTGTATCCAATACAAGGGCTTTTGAAAAATAATTTTCTACCTAATAGGGAAGGGCCATCTAGTCCGATGGATTACTTGCCTCTTGGGTTTCATCTGGGTCACTTCAGATCTAACACAACTTGGGCTAAGGGGAAACCAGGAAAGCTTTTAGTTGAGATTTTTAGTTTTTCATACTGCTAAGGTGTTCCACTGGATCAACAGTAAGACAGATAGTCACTAGGTAAACAGTGGCAAATGAGAGTCCTGTCTGGGGCCTCTGCTGTGGAAAAGGACTGGGGAGGTACCCACAAGGGTGCTGAAACCCCACTGGCTTCTTAGACCCAAGATCAGTGGAGATCTGCAGTACAAGCAGTCCTTATGCCCCCTGAAGCAGCCTTGTGAGCTCACGGGGTGTGTGGATTGTTACTATTAGATAATAGTCTTGTCTTCTTTATTTGTGCCCTTCCCTCCAACCCAAGCTTTCTACTGCAGCCAGGTCTGCTCCCCTCTGTGCAGCATCACCATTCCCCTGGGGGCTGGCACGATGAAACTCCTCTGTCACAAATCACAGGCACAGCAGCCTCTCTGTAAACAGAAATACAAACTTGAATTTCCCTTTCTAGACTTTAGACAGGCTCAAATAACAAAAAATGGTCAGATAGACAGCCATTACACCCACAGGGGCAAAACTTGGAGGATGCCAAGAAGCGAAAGAAATAAGGAGCTTAGAATCTGTGTGTACACATGCAAAGCTAGAGCTGAATCAAAACTAGATTACCGCTGAGGCGAAACACAAAGTGAAACACCAAGCAGCTGCCTAAGGTTCTTCCCAGCACGCCTATACCAGGGATCTCAGCACAGGCTGGTGAAGACACTGCCCTGCTCCATGCTAGGACACCTCTGACACAGGTAGCACACGGGCACTGCCATTACCTTTACATTATTTATACGTGGACCCAAGAGAGTAGTTGCAAAATCAACATACTCAAAAACTTTCCATGATGTTGTCAGATCTCAAAACACAAAGTTACCATTTAGATGTATTTAGCTGAGGCTCAGCCTTGTGTTTCCCATGTCATCTACAGGCCCATCAGTGTGGAACAAAATACTTAATTATTCATGTTTGAGGACCATGATTAACATTCCATAAAAACAAGTTCTGCAGGTACTGCAATAAAGTAAGGAAGTACTAAGGGGTAGAAAGCACATCCAGCTTCAAAACCCTTGGAAGGGATAATACAGCATGCAGAATTATTTAAGTAATTTTGTACTGCAAGTCAATCCCTTTATTAACAGGGGATTACAACAACCACAGTATTTGGTATCATTCACACACACACGTAACCCATGTGTTAACTCCTACATATGCAAAACTCAATTCAGTCATGTACTCCTGCAGTGTAATCTTCCCCCTCGCTCCAAGCTTTTAACCCATAAGAATTTCAGTACCTGAGATTTAAATTTCTGAAGCTGTCCTGTATCACTGCAGAGCGCGACCCTTCACAAGAGCCCAGAGGAAACCATTTACCCATAACTCATAGATCTCTCTCCTTCTTCCACTAGTGGCCGTATGACCATAGCATGGAAACAGTTAAGGCCTGCAAAGTGACCAGTTTAAAACAAATAATATTCAAATTCCATTGCCAGACCTACAGGCCAGTCCTTGAAACAATCAAATCTGGTAATGAAACGATCTTCATTTCTCAGTTCTTTTTTTGTGTGGCCACTAGCTTATTTTTGTTGATGCTTTATTCCACAATTGAACACCTATTCTATAAGAACCGTCTTTAGAAATACTCATTGTATGTGCCTACAAATGCTTCTTTATGCAGAAGTAACAAAAACAAAACACAGAATCGTTTTAATGGACAAAAAGCTTGGAAGTGCAAAATAATTTGAAGAAAAATAACATTACTTACATAAACATGCAAAGTAATTATTCTGATAACGTGTGGAGACATTAAATAAGAGGTTTAGCTTCTTTCTAAATAAATTCTTTTATAATCTCCTATCTTGACAGGTAAGTCAAGTTTGCCTGGCCATAAATTCTACATGTCCCAGTATAAAGCTTGGCAGACCTATCTCATCATAATATAATTTCCTTCCTTATCCTTCTTAATTCTTAAGAGTTTAAATTAAAACTGAAAAAAAAAGAGCTGAAATAGTTCAAATTAGGTGGAAAACAGCCGTTACTGCAAATGCATATTTTACCAGTCAGTCCCAAATACTGGAAGTAAAAGGGATTTATTCTCCAAAGCATTACCTGCCCTCAGGCCAAGACACTGCAAACAGATTTATCAACACCTAATTTACATTTTGAAATAGACCGTGGCCCAGGACACAGACTCAGGATCAGACATACTTTTAAAGGCAATTCAACACAGAACTGTAGGGATCTTGACTTTTGTGCAAATCATTAACCTCAGCTTCACTTTACTAAATAACTTCTTATGTATATTTTCAGTAGTGGTCATGCAACTGGACTAGATGATCATTGTAGGTCTCTTCCAACTGGAACTATTTTATTCCAATAGAAATGGCAAAAGGATGAGACATTTATAAAATACAGAATTCTGAAACTAAACCAAACATCCGTCCTCAGGGTGATGCACCTTCAAGGGACTACTTATGAAATCCTGCCTTTCAGCTGAGCATCACAAGTTTTACTGTCAGACAGAAAAGAAAGCTTTACAGCAAAAGAACAGCACAGGGTGGAGAGATGCCATTAGAGAACTCAGAGGGCTTACCAGGTGCTGGTCACTTTCGGTGCTGCGTGCTCAGACCGCTCCAATACCACCAGAAATTCAAATACATTTTTGAGTGCAGCAAGTCCTCCTGCTTTGTTACCAGCTAGCTGAGTCAGTCTGGGTGACATCTCCCCATCACCATGAAGAAACTGCCCAAATTTAAGTAAGTGCCTGACACCTGCACTGTAGAATGCTTCCCACTAAGCAAAGCTTTCATTATTTTGGGTTTGCTACAAAATTTGAAGTAAGCTCTCTCAGATGCAACTATTTACTTCCAGAAAAGCCTCAAGTGAGTTATTTGACGCTGCCAGTGGAAATACCTTAAAGAATGGAAGGGTATTATTACAAAAGTAGCACTATCAGTAAGAACTGGCTGAGCTATACAACTTCACAGCAAAGCTGTTCTCAGAATTGTTCTCCTTTTCATCATTCAGAACCAGCATCTACTCTGTCCTTCCAAATAACAGTTCTACATTTTCTGCAGGACAGGGGAAAGGCATTATTACTTCTTTCAATCCCTCCCAGTCTCACTAAGTCAACACAACTGCAGGAGATGAAGCAGGATTACGTTTTTGTTTGAGATTCATTAAAAGAGCTGCAATCAAGCTGCAGCTGCACTACTAAATTCTGGTTTAATTATAAACAATAACCTAGAAAACAAAACACGGCCCGCGGAATCTTTAAGCAGTGATGCTGCCTGAACACCAGCAGTGTCTGAATGCCAGCAAAAAAAAAAAAATGCTTTCACTTACAAAGAAAAGAGCTTGGAAATTAAAGCTGAGAAGCCATTTGACTCCGATATCACATGAACACATAGACCACACAATGTCAAAGGAGAGAAGCATATCCCCTGAAGTACATATGCAAGAAGATTAAAAAGCATAAGGTTAGCCTGCAAACATAATCCATGACAGATCTTTCTTCTCTCCCTTTTTTTCAGCTTATCCAGGTAACATGCAGAATATGCAGAACTGCCAAGATGCTAGAAAAAAAGTTCAGATATTGGGGCTGTGGAGTTGAAAGAAGACACCTCACGGGAATAACAATTTAGCTAATGGCAGGAGGACTAAAACACTATTATTCTGCCTTAAAAGGGTATAATCAGTATTTCATGGCTAGCAAAGAATTCAGGCATTTTAAAGATCCTGCTGTCAGCAGCTTTCTGGCTTATGTATAGTTAATTTCTCCACCTGATTACATGCTCTGTAAATTACTATTTCCATTTATCCTTTGTGGAGTTACTTGTCTCCTTATGTACAAGCAATGTCATTTTCCCTTAATCTGTGGTGGAGAGGGGAGGGACTCATCACTTCTCACAGTATCACAAAGAACGGCAGCATGCTCTGTTCACTTCAGCAGACACGCAATCCCAACTCACTGCAGCGAATGATTTTGAGAAGATCCTATTCTGGTCTCCAATATTAAACTCAGCAGCAGGGTCTAGCTACCAGATGATGGGAGATAAGTCCAAAATCTTGGCTCCCATTTGACTTTGTGACAGACTTACTACTCAACACTGAAAAAGTAATTTTCTCTTTTGTTTCCCTTCATCCTTTGTCTGTTGGGTCTCTTTCAGGCTGCATTTTTGAACGCTGCCCTGTTCTAATGCTTTAGTCTGGAAAGCCTACCTGTTTTTATCAATACAGTTACCCCTGTCAATCCCACGCTCCTGAGAGGGAAAAGGCTTCACGTATACCTGATAAATGGAATTAATACTGCATACACTTGAAATTCATATGCCAATATATGCACCTGAGAAGGCAATGCATATTCACAATATTCAATCTGCAAATTTCACTCAATAACTTAATTTTCTGATAAAAAGCACGGGGAGAAGCCATCAGAGAGAAACCTGAGTTTTTACAAACGTATATACCAAGGAAACTGCATTGACACTACCAAAATATTTCAGATTCCTTAGCTCCAAGAAAGACAAGGCTCAAAAATGCACAGGGATAATCTTGGGAACACAGGGATTTGGGTTATTGTAAAATCCAGTTCTCTGCTGCTCCTACAGAAGGGAGACAAGAAGAAAATGTGTTTTTCTCTGAAAGTAATCGCTTTGCCCTGTTCCCTCCCTCCCTCTCACCTCTCTCAAGCAGCCACAAGCACTGTTCCCCTTCCTGCCCTACCCACCACCTTAAATGTTCATAGAATCATAGAATGATTTGGGTTGGAAGAGACTTAAAGGCCATCTAGTCCAACCAGCCTGCAATGAACACGGACATCTTCAACTGGATTAGGTTGCTCAGAGCCCTCTCCAATCTGACATTAGATGTTTCCAGGGATAGGGCATGTAACACCTCTCTGAGCAACCTCTTCCAGCGTTTCACCACCCACATAATAAAATAATAATAATAATCCTTCCTTATATCTACTCTGAATCTGTCCTCTTTTAGTTTAAAACCATTACTCCTTGTCCTATTACTACAGGCCCTTCTAAAATGTCTGTCCCCATCTTTGTAATAAGCCCCCTTTAAGTACTAAAATACCACAGTAAGGTCTCTCCACAGCTTTCTCTTCTTCCAGGCTGAAGAAGCCCAGCTCTCTCAGCCTGTCTTCACAGGAGAGGTGTTCCTTCTGTCAGACCATCTTCATGGTCCTCCTCTGGACCTGTTCCAACCTGTCTTTCCTGTCCTAAGGACTCCAGAGCTGGATGCAATACTCCAGGTGGGGTCTCACCAGAGCAGAGCAGAGCGGCAGAATCACCTCTCTTGCCATGCTGGTCACACTTCTTTTATTACAGCCCAGGATGTGATTGGCCTTCCAGGCTGCAAGTGCACAGTGCCAGCTTATATACAGCTTTTCATCCACCAGTACACCTGAGTCCTTTTCTACAGGACTGCTCTCAATCCCTTCATCCCCCAGCCTGTATCAATACCAGCAGCCGCCCCCACTCAGATGCAGGATTTTGCTCTTAGCCTTGTTGAACATCATGAGGTTTACACAAGCCCACCTTTTGAGCTTGTCCAGATCTCTCTGACTATCATCCTATCCCTCAGGTGAGTCAACCACACCACTCAGCTTGGTGTCATCTTCAGACTTGCTGAGGGTGCACTCAATTCCACTATGTCATTGATGATGATACTAAAACAGAACAGGTCCTGATACAGACCCCTGAGGGCCACCACTCTCCACTGATCCCCATTTGTGCATCAAGCTGCTGACTACCACCCTCTGGATGCAACCATCCATCTAATACCTTATCCACACAATAATCCACTCATCAAATCCAGGTCTCTCCAATTCAGAGAGAAGGATGTTGTGGGGGGTGTTTTGCCATGCCAAAGGCCTTATGGACATCCAAACAGATGACATCCGTAGCTCTTCCCTTGTCCACTGATGCAGTCATTCCATCACAGAAGGCCACTAGGTTGGTCAGGCAGGACTCGCCCTTGACGAAGCCACACTGCATGTTTCAAATCACCTCCCTGTCCTCCATTTGCTTTAGCATAATTTCTAGAAGAATCTGTTCCACAATCAGTTCCATGGCAGACATGAGGCTGACAGGTCAGCAGTTCCCAGGGTCCTCCTTTTTACCCTTTTTAAAAATGGGTGCAATGTTTCCCCTTTTCCAGTCACCAGGGATTTCACCTGACTGCCATGACTTCTCAAATGTCACAGAGAACAGCTTGACAACTACATCAGCCAGTTCCCTCAAGACTCTGGGATGCATCTCATTGAATCCCATAGACCTACATATGTTCAGGTTCCTCAGGTGGCCTTGAGCCTGATCTTCTCTTACAGTAGGAGGGACTTTGATCCCCCAGTCCCTGCCTTGAGGTCCATCCACTCGAGAGGTGTCAGAAGAGAGGTTGCCAGTAAAGACTGGGGAAAAAAGGTTGATGAGTACCTCGGCCTTCTCCTCATCTGATATTACCAGTTTCCTAGTCATGCTTATCAGTGGAAGGACAATTCCTTTGATCTTCCTTTTCTTGCTGACACACCTGCAGAAACCCTTCCTATTATTCTTTGCATTCCTTGTGAAGTTCAGCTCCAGCTGTGCCCTGGCCTTCCTGACCACAGACCAACACAACCCAGCAACAACCCTATACTCTTCCCAGGAACCTGTCCCTCCTCTCGCTCTCATCCTTGTTGGCCTCTTGCCTTCCTTTCCCAACTTCTTACACCTGGGGATGGGAGCTCCTGCACTCTATTGAAAATGTTCTTAAAGACCTGCCAGATCTGTCCTGCTCCCTTGTCCTCGAGAACAGTTTCCCAGGGGCCCCTGCTAACTAACTCCTTGAACACCTGGAAGTTTGCTTTCCTAAAACACATGCAGATAAGCTCAATAGCTGCTGCCAATGAGAAAAGATTAAATCTGAACACAAAACTGGGGCCTTGCTCATGCTGAAATTTTAAGCACTCTATGTTAGAGAGAACAGGGAATTCTTCATGCTGGCAGTGATGAACATTCTCTCTATCACTTCATGTATTTTTTTAACTCATTAAAATAACTAAAAAAATCTGGTTCAGTAAACCCCCAAACTTTTAAAACTTTCTGCCCATTCCCTCTTGTATCAAAGTCAGTAATCTCAAATCCTAAAGCAAATACTAAAGGTATATTTTAATTTTCAGCGCTTTAAGATCGTCAATAAGTGTCTAAACTGGGCTTTCAAGACATGAGCTCAGCCAGTCTCTTGTGTGCGATTGCATCCTCACATCAACCACAACTTCAGGGTTGACATGAAAGAAGAAAAAAAGAATTAGATGCAATTTAAAATCCTGAGCCACTGTTTGACACAGAAAGTCCATATAAAACAATTCCAAGCTAACATAAAAAGCAATTTAATTTTAATAGGAAGTTCTGAGTTAAAAAGCAGAAGCAGCATGGAAAGGCTTGATACAGCAGACAACCATTTAATGCTGTGACTCTAAAGGTATCACTGAAAAAAACACAATTCCAGCTAGTAATACAAGTAAGCTACCTGAAAACTGTCTGATTTTAAGTTTCATCTTCAGTTCCAACACATACCACAACATATTTGTGAAGACTGATGTTTGCCATTTATGGGGAAACTATTTGTCTACTTGCATGAGTAGAACTGGCCTGCAGTAATAACTCCAAACACCTCCACCAGATTTATCACTATCTCTAACTCTAGGTCAAAACAAAGCCCCTTTGGCTTTCACGTAGCCAGATTTATCAGATGTTTTAATGAGAGCAAAATGAATTGGCACAGAGGTTTTTCACATAACGGCATAAAATAACAAAGCAAAACCAACATAAGCACTTGTTTTATACAAAAGCTCCTATCACAGTAGTATACCACTCCTAAATGCAGGAATATGGAAGAATAAAAAGAGTAATGCTTAGTGAAAACTGGTGACATTTGTGAGGGTTTTTTGCGCTGCTTTAACACTTGTAGAAACATGCAATAAAGAAACAAAACTGAAATTCAATTTCATATTTTTTAGTACAATAAACAGCAGAGGTAGCCATAACGTACAGATTTTACATATTAGAATCACAGAATCACAGGATTGCTAGGCTGGAAAAAACCTTTAAGGTTGCAGAGTCCAACAACACCTGCCCACTACCAAATCTACTGGAGGAAACTAGTGAAACTGCATAATCTTATGACTTCGATTCCAAACACACTGACCTTTGACAAAGGTGAGATGTATCAATCAGGCAATCCCTGCTGCAAACATACACTTAGTAGGAACTTCACAGCAAAAGATGACAGATCTGGAACATTAGATAGCCCTGCTCCAAGAAATTGTGACTGGCTTATGAAGAATTCAGAAAAATACAGCAATCTTGCAAGCCTTACAGCAAGCTACTTATACAAAAAAAATCACAGCATGTAATCCAGAAACTGAAGGGTTTGTGCTCTTCTTCTACCACATATATGTCAGTTGTGATTAGCAGCTTCTGGTAAATGAAACCAGGAGAGCAAAGAAGTCTCTAGGAAGTCAATATGCTGCGTATCTACACTGAATGTTTTCACTGGAGCTTCATTACCCTTCTTCAGAAAAACAGGTGAGCAAGATAATGACCTGTGATTAAGTTCTACTCCCACCTGGGCAGCCGGCTGAGAATTCATACACTGAGGGGCAGAATTTTATTTTATTTTATTTTATTTTACATTTTGCCTTCCCACATCAGACAATTGCTAAATTTTAACTTACTTAAACTCCAAACAACAGATGGATCAAAATATGATAATCTATGTGCCATGTGAAGGCAACTCAAAAGTGCCTCTCTGCTTTATTCTCAGCAGTTGAGTTGAGAATTAGTTCTAACATGTTGGAAGTCAGAGCAAGAGGTTATTTCATTAAAAAATTGTAAGAAACATTTTTTTTCATGTATAAGATTTTCTACAGTCTTTTATCTAAAATAATTTATTAAGTTACATAACTGAGTAAACATTACCACAAAAGGTAACTGACACATGTACGAATGTAGGACTAATTGTTTTCAATTTTGAAACTTTGATTCCAGTCTTCCACATTTTTTTGTAAAATAACATTCTGTTCTAATGTTATCATTCTAATAGAATACATTTAAAGGCATATTTCTCAAATACTAACAAGATAAGTGATGCTATTTATTTTCACAAATTTTTGTTTCAGGAATGTTAATCAAATACTATTCCAGTTATTTATTCATATTAAAGATTTTATTTTTTTTCCTAAACAGAAGATATATTTTTCCCCAACACACAGAGTCAAAGTGCTTACCTGGTAGACTACAAGTCTCTAATTCAGGCTCAGTTAATTTGCAATTACTACATAAAAAAGAGGTCACTGTGGGAAAGAGATTTTTCAGGAAATAGTGATGTATAACCTCTTTAAGCTGCAGAGGTAGACTCAATCTGCTTCGTGCTGCCACTTGTTTAACTGAAGTCCAACAGCTGTACAGTATATTAATCAAAACAGTAAACTTCAAAGACACTTCCAAATTCTGGAGAGACTGTAATTACAGTTCCCACGATCGCCCATTAACTTGGCAGCTTCCACAGAGAGGTATGCACAAAACACCATCCCACTCTTAAAAATAATCACCTACTATGAGCTCATGGTAGGAACAGAAAACGTATTTTATATTTTCACCCAAGCCTATAAACAACACTAATGTCTTACAACTTGCTCAACTTCTAAGTAATAAGTAGTTGTTAAAGAAGCTGTTTTCCTATTGTCCTCCTTAGGTCTACCCTACCTCTTCTCTTTCAATCCCAATTCCTTGCCTGGAAGCTACAGTTAATTCTGAGTTTGACACCTTGATATGATAGCAAAAGGAACTATAAAACAAGGTATCAGAGCAATCTTCCTTGAAGAAGTAGCATCTCACAATGAGACAGGCTAAACAATTTATTTTCCACAATTCTCTGTTTAAACTGTTTCTGATTACAAAGACTCTATGGCACCTCCAGTTTCCAAGACAGATACATGTACCACAAGAGACATGTTTCCTGAGATAAGATGCAATGTTGTTATCCCAGGAGTGTAGTTCACGTGATCCTGAAAGTAATCAGATCAAGTGTTCTTTTCTGTCTTGATAAAACACTTAGTTGTATACAGAAAAATAAAAACCTTTTGGCAACTATTAAAATGATGTGTGGGACAATAATTGACAATAGAAACAGTAGATTCATATCAAAGGCCAGCTGCACCAGAATCAGCTGCTATTTCTTTTTCTCAGCCAATGCATAAAAGTGACACACAGGGAAAGACAAGAGCAAAGGTCAGTTGGAAGAAAGCTCCATTTTGCATCAGGTAACTAAAAGATACCTTTATGTTCATAGCACCTGCAATCCTACAATGATACACAGAAATGTTTCTTGCAACAGAACAAGGTTACAGAGCACAGCTTTTTTCTCTTAGATGTATCTTATTAAAAGGAATGATTAAATATTCTGTTGAAATAAACACATTTCCATTTCACCACTTGCTGTACTAGATGTAAGCTGTTTTAATAGAATACTATATATTTCTCCCCAGTCATACCCTTGATTTTTTAAGTTCAACATCTTTGGCCTTGCCCTGCAAGGCCCTCATTTGTGGAGTACTTGCTTCTATGGAAGAAAACACTTTTTTTTTTTTTTTTTTTGCTTTACAGAAAACTGGGTCTTTTCATTATAAAAATGCTTTCTTTGCATTGTGAAACAGTACTTCTTTTCTTTTTTGAAATGAGGGAATGAAAGTCACCTGCCACGGTCCTTACAGCAGTGCAACTCCAACACTTCCACCCACCTTCTGCCCTTTGCTCAGTTTTCCCCACTTGTCTGAGGGAAAGTCATAAAAACAGATGCTCTGCAGAATCCGCTTTCGTACCAGCATCTCTCTCATCTTTTCATACAAGCAGTGAGGTGCAAATTGCAGAAGAAACCTATTTTTCTAGTGGCTCACTGATGGCACACTGTGGATCTTCTGATATCTTATAAAAGATAACCCGACTTTCCCATGCACTGAAAAAGTAAGTGAACGTAAGACCTATCCATCAAATGCCGATCTTCACTCATTCTGGAGTTCACATGCCTTCTGGCGCTCACGTTTTCTTTTAATAGAGAACTTCAAAATAAAGAATTACGCCAAGTTTGTTTCTTTTGGAATACTATTTCTAAAGCAACAAACATGTTATGCCTTTAGAGACATGATGCATCATCCTCGGCCTCAAGCACCTATATACCATGGATGTCTTAAAATCCCAATGTACTTCTAATATGGTCATTATTTTTTATGATGCAGCAAGGGTTAGCATGATCTTTTTGACACACAGAGGTATTCATTCTATCTTGAAGGCAGGAAAAGACACTTTTATCTAACATAGCTGTACTCACAGACAAACAGGAATCTTGAATTCCATAAAGAATCATCACATAATAGAAATTATGAAACATGATAAATGATGTATCTTTTCTAGAGAGGAAACAACAAGCTAAACTGAAATATTATTTTCTTGCCCACATAGTTTTGAAAATTACCTACTAGCTAAAATGAAAATGGATGCCATTTCAGATCACAACCCCTTCATTTCTAACAGACTACTATTTTTTCTGAGACCTTCTGGTTCAGTATTGCCACTGAAACTAGAAGAAACAGTGAAAGACAATTTAATTTTTATGGTATTCTAGGTACCATTGCCAGAGTGACTTTAAATCGCTTTTGTACTAAACAGAAATTTCAAGTTAATTGAACGCAGGGATTCAAGTAACAAATTATCTTACTACTAACAGTATAGAAGAAAGAACCGTGATTAGTAAACCCTGCTGGATACTTGCAGTGTGAGAAGTCAAGAGATGCCAGAACTAAATCAGAGAGGTGAAGATCAATAGTTCTTTAATCAATGGTGGATTACAGTGGGATTTATTCTGCTGAAAACAGCAAGGGCAGATAAATTCCCTACTGAGATTAATTACTGGGAAGGCTGGATGCAAACAGAGGAATGCAGTTATCTTTGTGACAACTCTTAAGTGGTGAGAAGAAGTGGGAGTACAGATCTATTGCCTGAGTCTCTGCTGGTAACCAATGACACCCTCATCAACTTTCCAGCACCTTCCCAGCACCTCTTTGTTCCTTAGAAGAAACTGCCTTGATGCCTGTGTATTTCTACAAACACAAATATTGTAAACCAAAAAGCAGGGACACCATTTCAGGAGGGGTTTTTCTGGCGTTGCTTTTAAACTTACAGGTTGTTACAGCTTTTTGGTTCATAAAAATTCTGTATTATGGAGCTGAAAGCACCAATGTGTACAGCTGAAGAATGACAGCTTAATGCACAAAGATGCTGATCACATTCACAGCACCTACTTAAGCCAAGGGGCTGTCAGAGCTCTGGGGTTCTCTCTTTCGGGAATATCCATGTAATTAATTTCATTTCAATTACAGTCATGTTGCTAAATGTTACAGTTTCCACAAACTAACTACTAACGCATCACGCACTAGCGCTAAACACTGTAAACTGAGACACTATGTAGGCTAAGCAGAAGAGAGAAAGCACAAAGCATTTCTTGTAACAAAACCAATTTAGAAACAAGTCATAAATTGAAATTACTGACTTTGAACTACTTAAAGAATTTACTAACATGAAAAAACAGAACTAACAGCATAGCTTGTCAGTGTTTGATTTTCAAGTTGAGGAAAAGATGTCAAATTAATCTCCTCCTTGACATTTTATGTTCACTTACCTTAGGAGAAGACTACAAGACACAAAGAAAGGGTCCAGCAGATATTAAATTCGCTGGACATAATCTGATGGATTTATTTGTTCATTTTGGTTATTACCAGTAATTGTTTGAGAGGTCATTGTCTTAAACTTTGATCAGATGCACTAACTTGTCTGTTTTATTTCTTGTAGAAATCATTTCAGAAAGTATTTTCAACTCTAACAGCAGCCCAGCTACGTTGGTCTATTTTCAATTACTCTGAATTCAGAAACTTTAAACAAATTTCTGTTTGGTTTTGTGGAGGTTTTTTTCCTCTGAATTTTATCAGATACCAACAATCACATCTGTGTTGCAAATCAGCAAAGGTTCTTTATTGGGAAAAATTCAAGTTTAATACAGATATCACATTAATTACAAAAAAAAGTTTTTAAAATCACCTCTCCGGGATACTCAAAGATGGTGGAGTCTCCATGAAGCAAATAAAGTCTCTTATTTTAAAGCAGGTCATAAAAATAATCCAGTCCTTGTCCCAGTTCCCAGATGGATATTCCAGTGCCCAATTCTTTTGCAAGCTCTAAGCGCAACTGGATGGACTAAGACAAAGACACATAAAGCAATTACCTTTTAGTCAGACACATTTGATGGTCCATGTTGTTATTTCTTCATGTCATTCTAAGACATTTTAAAAAACATCTATCCTTGAACCAGACACAAAAAAACCCCCTAGCCTGTATTTCAAATACTCTCTGGTTAACAAGCATTTATTCAGTAAGAAACATATACTTGCACTAGTTAATTCAATGACCTAATAAAAGATAACCAGCTAAATAGACAAAATGCCACAGAAATAAATCAGATTTATGAACTGTGCAAAGGACTAGTCTAATTTAGGCTATCATTTCACAATGTACAGAATTTCTAACTCTTCTCAGAAATGTCTCAGGGGTAAAATAAAACTTCATCACTAAGGACAATTAAAACAACTTGTCAAACGCCATCAAGATCTCTCACCTACCCTTGCCTTCTCCCAGGACAGAGTCACAATTCCCATTATCACAATTCTATTTTAAAAAGATTCTGAGAGAGTAATATTTAAAGGTATCCCTATTTGACCTCCAGCCATTGATTTAAAGTTAGTTTAGCCATTGGTTTAAAAGTGAAACTGCCACAATTCAAGTGCTGCGTATGTTTCATTCAGATGATAAAAATAACCGGTTTTCAATCTTTTATTTTCAAATTTTCTTCCTTTGAAATGCAGCACTGCAATGCTTAAACTGCTTACACCAGGGATGTGCTTAAACCTCATTTCCATAGAAAACAGAACAAAGTATCAAAGCATCATTAACAGAATCACTGGGCCTGGCATCCATGACTGCATGACTGTTTTTAACTAATCATGAACAAACAAATTTTGAGCAACCTGCCAGTAATTATTATATTAAAATTGGGAAGAAACACACTTTTCATGGGATAATAAAATTAGGTGTTTGCCAACAATCTTGATCACCATTCTGTGAACAACTCTTTGATTTGTCCCAATATACAAATCTGAAAATATTTCATTACAAGTTTGTTGAAACAGGAAAGAAAACCCTTTTCCGTAAATTCACCAACCACCACAGGTAAGTATCTGTTAGAGAAGAAGTAATGAAAGAAATGTATGGGAATGAGTGCTGCTAACCTGGTTAGTACTGACAATAGCAAGGTGAAATCCAAAAAAACCATAGCATAACAACGTGCAGCACAATCTACCTTTTCTCTGATAGGTTCGCAATGAAACCTTCTAACACTCTAAGACAGGTACTACTAAGCAGGAACATAGTTAGGTGTGGTAATTAATATACTGTATGTGCTGCTACTTCCACCACTATTAGATTAATGAAGGAAAAAAGCCTTGTACTAACGGAACTTAAGAGAACAAGCCTGTTCAGAAAAACAAAACTTTGGGTCATGTCACACTAGTTTAACCACAAAAAATGTCTCTATTGTCTATAAATATGATATACATTCCCTACATAAGCAATTCCCTTCCAATATTAAAAGCCTACAGAGGCTTAACATCCTGCCTATAGCTTTGAGAAAATCTAAAGATGGCTTCCTAGGAACTAAGGCTGCAAGCAACCATATTAAGGAGATGAACTGTTTCTGTGCTTCCAGGAGAGCGTTCTTGAAAATTTCCCAGCATTCACCAGCTCCTTTATCTTCTAAGGAATCTTCCCACAGAATCACTCCCAAATGAGTTCTGAGTGAGCTGAAGTTTGCTCTTCTGAAATCTAAAAAAAATTTGTCTTAGTACTAAACCTCAGTGTGCTCCGCAGGATCCCAAACTCCACAATATTGTGATCACTGCAGCCAAGGCTATCACTAACCAAAATATTACAAAGCAGGTTTTCTTGGTTTATGAGTAGCAAATCCAGCAATGTCTCATTCCTGGTTGGCACATCTAACATTTATATGAGGAAGCAGTGCTCTATGCATTCCACAAATTGATAGATGTTGTGAACTGCTGTATTTTTCTTCCAACAAATGCCTGAATAGTTGAAGTCACCCAGAAGAACCAGGTTCTGTTAACCCAAAGCTTGCTTAAATGACCCTAATATTGCTTCATTGATCTGCTTGTGGTTTGGAGGTCAGCAGCAGCTGCCTACTGTAAAATCCTCCTTGGAGATGACCCCTTCGACCTTGTCCTACAGGCATTTGATAGGTCTTCAATAATCGTCATACAGTGCGACTCCTCCTCCTCTTCTTCCCTGCCTGTCTTAAGAAGGCCCTAAATCCATCCATCATGATCCTCCAGTCATGTTAATTGTCCCACCATGTTTCAGTTATTCCTATATCATAACTTCCTGCCTGAGGGCAGAGCTCCAGTTCCTTCTATTTGTTCCCCAAGGCTGAGTGCACACATACACTTGAGGTGGCTGGTCTGGTTCTCATCTTGCGAGGCAAATAAAGATCAGTTGTCACTGCACTGATTAGCCTGGTTTATTCTCCAGCTGGATGCAATGGCGTGAGCACTGGCCACTTTGTGCCCCATCCTCTGAGTCCTTCAGTTTAAAGCCTGCCTCACCAAGTTGGCCATCCTGCTGCCAAAGATTTCCTTGCATCTTCTGGACAGGCAGATCCTGTCCCTCCATAACAGGCTATAGTCCCATTGTCATAAAAGCCAAAACCCTTATGACGGCACCAGCCCACGGCACCAGAAGTTGATTTGCATTATATGTCTATTTCTGTCTTCACTCTTCCATTGTAAAATGGAAGAAAAGATAACTTGGGCACCAATACTCTTCACTTTTTCACTCCCAGGGCTTTCTAGGCTTCCTTGATTCTGCCCAGGTTCTGGCTTGTGGTGTTATTTGTGCCCACACAAGAGAGTAGCAATGGATAGTAGTCCGTTCTTTACAAGCTGTGGCACCCTTTCAGCAGTATCTCACACCTTAACTCCATCATACCTCTCATGACTCCCTCTCAGGCTGGCAAATGGGCGTCTCAATGCCCCTTAAACAGAGTGTCACCCACTAAAAGCACTTGTCGTTTATTTTGCAGTATCCACTGCATGCTGCTCCTTGCAGACCTTGATTGTGGGTGCCTACAGATGTTAGAACTTCCTATCTGTTTTTTTCGGAGGGGAGGGATTGAAGCAGAGTCCTGCTTTTGTGAGTCAGCAGTATTCACTGAAACAGAAAATGAAGGGAAACAGAACTAAAGAAAACAGGGTGTTGCAGGGTGACAGGGAGAATCAGGACTCCATTACAAAGGAAAGCAAAAGTTCCCCAAGTTTACTGCCAATACGATCAGAAGGAAAATGTCTTCAGGCTCTTGTCCGACAATCAGCATTTCTGTTAGCACATGAACTATGCACTTGAATAGATCCTCTCAGAGCACTGGTTTGCCTTGGTGAGTCTTATCTTTAGACACGGCTAATCTTCAAAGATTCCAAAACCCCATTATGCACAAGATGACAGAAAAAAACCAATCTTCTTGTTTAGGCAGCTGAAGCTTTGAATCATAATAACTACATGAGGGTAAACTCCCCAAAACCTAAACACAGTTCTGCATTTTCTGTAGTTTCTCAATAATGAAATAAGTCAATTAAACATCTCTTTCCTCTTACAGCCATCTGACCTGAAAAAATGGCACTTACCTTCAGTGTTGGGTAGAAGACAGCATGTTTTCCTCCTTTATTTCTGCAAAACAGTAAAACCAAATAGTCACAATAGCTTTGATAGATTCCCATAGGATTTTTATCTGAGGCTTGAATTCAAACCCAAGCATTCCTTCCCACAAAAAGGAAACATAGACAATGCTGAAGAAAACTATTGTTCTTATTTTGAAGAAGATATTGCTATTAAAAATGAGGTATGTATGTTCAGTATGTATGCCAGTACGTTCAGCACATGAGCTATAATCAAAAGCCCATACCGAAGACAGATACTGCTTGCCATTTAGTAGCTCATATCTTTGAGATTTCTTGCCTAGTGTCCATCCCACTATGGATGCCGAGGCACTCTGTCTTTGAAATCAAGACACTTTTGCCATCAACTTCCATGCTTGCACCTTCGTTACTCATTCTACTGAGGGCAGGGTAGGGCCAAAATCTTCTGTACTTCTCTTCCTTTTCTACTGCACATAAGAACTTCAACTCCTGCCCCTTTTTTTGCTGTAGATAAAAACATACCACAGTACGTAAACTCAAAGTGGTGGGGAAAGAAAAGCCACTAAGAGAAGGTATGTAAGATATCTAAAAGGCAATTATGCAACCATGGTACTGTCCTGAAGGTATCAGTTCCAGGAGTATTTGTCAGAAAGGTCCTCCCAACAAAACCATCCTACTTAAATGGGCTTTGACAATGCTTGTAGCTGGAAAGTTAGAAAGTTCAAAACGTGACTGCATAGAGTCAAAGACCTGATAAAGGAGTCTTTGCACAGCATCATGCAACAATTACAGTAACGAAAATCCCCAGTTATCTAAAGGATTCCTTAACAGGCTTCAGGATAAGGCCTTTCAAATCATCTAAAGATCACAGAACAGTTTCCTAAATAACGTTTGGGAAGAAATCAGGTAACTTTTTCCAACTGGAGTTGGCCAAGGGGTTATTTTTACATTTTTCTTTCTGATTCTCTTTCCCACCCCACTGAGGGGAAGGAGTGAATGGACAGCCACACGGTACTTTGTTGCTGGCTGGAGCTAAACCACAACACTTATTTACCCCATGCCAGTGTGCTTGAAAGAGGACAACTCATAAAAGAGATGAAAAGGCTGACAGTGAAAATACAGGATCCAAGAACAGATCTCACAACAGAGATGTGTTTTGATATAGATTTAAGCAAATACACTGAGATATCTTGTTAAAACTGGATTATAAACATGTCAGATTGCAAAAGACAGGTACTAAATATCCATCTGAAAAAGATGAAGACATTTGGCTGTCAGATGCAGACTGTGAAAGATTTTCCCCAATTCCCCAAATTACCATCTTTCAGGTTAAATTAAACACTAGCTTTATAAAATATACAGACAGGGCAAGCTACACTGGGCACAGATACCAAGGCTGCATTTTAAACCCCTAATAATGAGAAGGATGAGTTATAAGTGGTCTCACAGCACCACTTGATCAGTTAGAGTAGGAGTAAATGATAAGTGCATGAACAGATCAAGTAGGCATTGCTCCTAAAATCTCCCAGCTTACTTAAACACATACTTACCTGTAAAGTGCATTGGGACAAGCACTCAGAGACAACAGATTTCTGTAACTATCTGTAATAGTTAGTCTCTGCCTGCTACATGAAAATCATTAGCTGTGCTTTGCTTTAAGATTGATGATTTAATTTCTTAGCAACTGCAGAAACACAAAATTTCCAGGTGAAATGCTTCACCAGTGAAGCATATTTCAGGCTTGGATGCCATCTCCTTAAAATGTAACTGAACATTTGCAAACCAAAGTGGTATCTGGAAAAGAGTTCCCTTAAATAATGCCTCCCTGCAGCTGGCTGAACCACTGCAGGCATGCTGAGCAACAAGGCCACCTGCCAAGCACAGTGCAGCACAAGAAGTTTAGAGTGACTTTCAGATCCAGTATGCTTTATGCATCAAAATTCCCCCAGAAAGCCTACAAACAGGCATCTCCAAAGATTTGCTTTCAAAAGTAAATGCTGTGATACTACTGACAAGCTACCCCTTTCCCACACATTCCGTTTACAAGGAGACATTCAGGAAATGCGTTCCAGAAATGAATCCCAGAAGCATGCCATTCAAGCAGAACCCTCAGATTTACTCTGTTCGGAGCAAATTTTCATCCAGCAGCCATTGTGTCTCCAGCTGGACTCTCCATTAAAAATCAGTGAAACAAAGCTTTTAATTTATTGCTCTTTAGTTAATATGAAAAAACTTGTGATTGTTTGGCACAAAATAATTTTACAGCAGGATACCAAAGAATTAAATATGAGGGAACACAGATCCAAGTCGTTTCATACAAACCATAAGGGTAAATAAGGTAAACATTTTTTTATTTGCAATAAGAAATATGTGTTGCTGAGAAGTCAGGAGAAAATTATAGACTGAAACAAACCTTGAAAATTAACCTAAATATATAATAGCAGGACATTTTTTTTCTTTTTTTTAAATACATTTAAAAATATTTAAATCAAGAAGGTATTTTGTAAATAACAAAGTAGTTCCATTTTTTTTCTTTGAGGCACCCTAAAATGTGTTTCAGTCTTGTTTTTAGTGGTGTGTCTTCTTCACTTTGAGTAATAAACAAGGCACAGTGTTTTGGAAGTAGTAGGATTTTGTTTGTATAATTTTACCATATTTTTGTATATTTGCATACAAAACCAGCAAATTATCACTGAAGCTTAATACGATGTTGCTGGGGGGTTGTTAAAAGCTGTTTTAAATAGAGTTTTTTTTCACAACATCAGGAATTGACTTGTCATTTCATGATGAAAGAGAGATGACAAAGGAAGTTATTACCCTTTCCCTTCACGTTCTCAGTCCTTTTCAAAGCTTTATGAGGAAGCCACTTGATATTATTCTCATTATCCCTCTCTACAGCCCATTCTGTTAAGTGGAAGCCTGTTGCTTGGCCAATCTTATCAGTAGGACTTGTAAGACCAGGTTCTTGTTCCACAGATTTTTCTCAGAACTATTTTTGGCCCAGTTATTGGTAATCACCCACCAGTTCACAGGACTAATCTCAAAGCTGCTGATTAACTGACACTCAGCAGATAACTGACAGATAACTTCTGAGGATATGACTGATCAGACTTCTCTTCTAAAAACTGTTTTAGCTTATGTCATTTCATTAATCATCTGATTTACTTCTCTTGCCTGAAGCACTCTTTTTTTATGCTGCAGTTCAGTGTTGACATGCAGATCACAAACAGCAGAATTTCCATTTGCTGAATTGCATACTACAGTTAGCTGGTAATTCATTGTGTATTGGGCCATGCACAAAAATACTTGCAGAACAGTAAGCTAATAATTGTCACTCACTTTTTGTATTCAAAGTAGTGTTCAGCAATTTGTTCATCCCAGATAATTTTCGGTTTGTGCTCTTTCAAGGTTTCAATGTACCTACAAATTAGAAACATAGAAATGAAATTAACTTTTCTAAAAAGCAGTTACGAAATTACATTGCATAAATTTCTGAAAAAGCAGGTTTATAATGTTTAGATGTTGAACACTGTATCAAAGATATATTCTTGCTGACAACTAATTTCCTCAGCCACTTTAAAATTTGTTATGTTTGCATTTTTAAGCTTTTTTTTAAGCAGTGAATTAATTTTCATCAACTGACAAATCCATAAAGGTGCACGAAGGCCTAGAAGGTGCATGAAGATCTACAGTCTGATTCCTATACTCCATTGCACTGGAACTGAAGTCATCCCTAGGCTGTACCGAATTGTGTCCTCCAAGGCTAATCAATGCAATTCTTAATTATAAACCACTACTATGTGATTATAAAAGTTCCCTATAAAACACGCTTAGTTAATCTTCTAAAAATGAAATTACAAAAGAGCTTGTTGTCAAGGAAAAGTTACTGCTAAGTAACTGCATATGGATTTTCTCCACCATTAGGTTCTTGGCATTGTTCTTTTGCACGGGCATTTTGAATGAGGGATGACCAATCTCATGCTCCTTAACACAAAGGGAGGACAGAGTACTGCTTGTACCCAAAAAACTGCACAGGGAACACTTGTGGAATAGTCAGTATGCTATAAATTTGTGTTCTTGGTTAGCTCACAGTATAGTCTCAGTGTAGAGACAGCATCTCCTTGTGTCTGCATTTCTGACTGCACAACAGAAAAAATGCTGCTTGCTGCCTCGTGTAAGAAGACCAGATGGCAAGCAACCACCACCGATAACAGGCCACATGTGTGTCACAGAAATATGAGAAGTCTTTAGCACATGCTTCTCTGTCTCTTCTACATCTTTTAAACCTGCATCTTTGGCCAACAAGAAGGCTGAAACTTACTCAGCTGAAAACTTGCCTAACTAAACATTAGGGAGTCTATCTGGCCACAGGTCAAGCACCATGTTTCTTTTTTCTCCCCTTGGGGATTGTATCAGGAGTTTGAAATCAAAGCCTCATTATCAGTGCTCATATAAAGCTATCACAGGCAAACACAGTTTTTGCAAAATCTATCAAAACTATGTCTTCCACAACGTATAATTCTTCTAATAATTTCTCTGCTCATGACAGGAATTGCATGGAGAAATTTGCCTTCAAATAGTTTTATTTTCAAATAAGAAACTTCCATCTCCTATGTAAAAGATGTTATAACTGATTTCTATCAGCCACTCTCCTGACTCCATCAGTGCTGAAATGCCACCTTACTATACACCTCAAAAAAAAAGGAAAAAAAGTTTGTATTTCTCAGTGAGAAAAGATTTATTCTGTCCTTCCGTATTACTTTAAATGCAATTACAACATTCAGCACTGCAGAAAGTATCTTCTCTCTTTTGCTGTGGCTTGCTACTTCTAGCAGCTTTAAGAAAGATTTTCATTTTGTATTTAGGTCAAATAAATCCAAGCCAGGCATGCTGCGTAAGTATCTACACAGGGAAACACATGGTGGCAGTTATTGCACTCTTCCTTACTACACACATGCACCTTTTCAAATAATGCAAGTTAAACCTTGGAATCTGCCCATTCCTGTTTAAAATATACAAAAGTTTAATTTGCCCCACTAGAGAAATACGCAAAGAGATCTAGTTTTGTATATTTAAAATTCACGGATAGCTTTTAACACCTTGCCCCATTCCTGAATGGTGACTTCAACAATGACAGGCGGCAACAGTCACACAGAACATGGGGCCAGATGTTACAGCCCAGAAGACAAGATTTACCACCCAAGATATCCTGGTACACAGCTTTATTTCTGAGCGTATGACTCTAGATTGGAAATCCTAATTTCACTTGTTAAAAATCCCAACACAATTAAAGAGTGTTCTACATACATATGAAAAATTTTTAAAATTAGAATTGCAACTTGAAGCAATTATTATAGCCTATTATATATAAGGTATATTATTATTTTAAAGCTGTTCGGGCATGGACCATGTTTAATGAGAACCTATCCTGACCAGAAAATTTATTTCCCTTTAATTTATTTCCCTGAAATGCCTCTAGGCATTTATAATCATGGTATGTACGAGCAAAAATGAACAAGTTCATATTCAAATCACATCTGTGATGATAAGACTAGTTCCAAGCCTGAGCTGGAGAAAAAAAAGAAATATTAGTCCCAAAACTGTCACTACTGCCCGTTAATTCTGGGGGACTGACATATCCCGCCCCAACCCCCCCCAACACCCCCCAAGTTGCTGAAGTGGGCTCCTGCTTTACCGAGTCAGCGATGTGGAACGGAACCAGACAGAGGTCTGGTGGCCACTCCGTATCAGCGGCCATCTCAAAGCCCATCTGTGCAGCAAATATAAGTCTAGGAGAATGGGCAATTATGTCTCTGCCACTCGTTTTGCCTATCAGAATGATCAAACTGGCCCATGAGACCCCCCTATTCCACATACCAACACAGGTGTGCGGATATACATCCTAACTGTGAAACAAAACAAGATTCAGAAGTGGCCCTCAAAACCAAAACTATTAATAAGATATATGAGTTCCTCGCAATGGGAATATCCTGATCTACGACCCCAGAATTGCCTGGATTCATACACACTGGTGGGGGCTGCGTGACAATCCATTGTTTCTCAGACCACTGGCACTACTGATAAAACTGGGCCGACTGGGACCCCAGATATTCAGAACAAACTATAAAAGACTGACAGGAGCAAGCAGAAATTGGAGCTCCCTCTCAGCTGGCCTGAGACCCCATTCCCCACCCCGATGTTGTTTGCAACCCACGGACACCGACCCAGAGCGTTTGCAGAAACTTCACATGCAGCAGCTTCGAGGAACCATCTAAAGACTCTATCACTGAACTCTGTACAGGTTGTATGGTCCTTCCCAAGCCCTTATAGGATGCTAATTTTGGTCTAAACTTAAGCTTATATTCTTGACTTAGAATTGTAACATTATAGGTAATAAACTGAATGTTTAAATACAATTCTGGGTCCTACTCTGTTGGCCTTTCGGGGTGTGACAGGGACCCACTAGAGTCATATTCATTTGGGTTTTACATTGTCTCTACTAAGTACAAAATCATTCAAAGTACAACGTTCAAAACAGCAAGCTCCTGTTTACTTCAATTGCAACTGCATACTCAATGCTTCTGAAAGGCAAGTTTCATGTTTTTGAGCCAGATAGTGAGGATGCTGTGAAGATCCTGGAAAAGTTGCAGCAACAAATCAGAGCTGTTCCATGTAGGCTTTCTATTGCCCTAGTAATAGGCAGTGGAACAGCAACGAAAGGCAGATTTTACCTGCATAGTCACCTTGCAAATACTTGTTCTCAAACAGAAAACTGCCATTCCTGCATGTTTAAATAGGTCTGGTTTTAACGTAACAAAAGCATTATTTTTGTTCCCCAAATCCTTCCCTCCTGACAATAGACAAGCAGCTCAAGTATCAATTCAGTTGTCATAACTGGGTTTTGAATGTTTGAAAATGAAGACCTTGTGAAAAAATGGCTAGAGAACACAAAATCATATGGGAACAATTTTAAGTCTGCCCGACACCTTTCATACAGAACTTCAAATCTGCAGTGTTTTACTGCAATTTACAGCAACTTCTGTCAAAAAGGACCTTCTTGGGTCTACAGACACCAACTACTATTCTTATGACTTTCATACTCCTGTTTACTAACCTACTGGTCAGGCTGGACTAAAACAAACACTGCTTTCTGTAAAGTAAATGAGAAGCCAAAATGTACATATGATGGAGTACTTGTAAAGCCAGTTCCTGCCAAAGATGTCTGTCTATGAACAACATTAATATGGCAACATCTACACACCACTACACTTTGCTGTGCATTCAACTAATAAATAAAGGATCCAGAAGAAAAGTTCTCAGGATTTATGGCTGGTGTTCCTTTTTCTTTTCTTCCAAAACATGAAAAATGGTATGGCACTAGAATATGTTACAGTAAAAACCATGATCTATAGTACCCTTGAAGAAGGTATTTATCTTCATGGGTAACCACGGATATAAAATATCAAGTGTCTAGTATATCTTTTGCAACAAGAATATACATTCTAGGGAAATATTTATCTTCACATATAATTTTTAGATGAGGATTTATTTATGAGGGTTAACATTTTTAGTCCTCGGGTGCTTTGCTTTACTAGTCCTGAGTTGCTTTTCAACAGAAAAGCATCAGTGAAAAGGAAACCACTGAGCATCCCATTTTGATGCTCTTTTCTAACACTTTACATTTTCTCCTCAGGTCTCACATGAACCGAACTGTGACTAGAAGCATGATCTCTAATAATTTGCTCCTGCTGCAGCAAATTGAGCTTCTTACACCACAGCAAACTTGAGTGATTCAGTCAAAGGATAAAAAATACTATTCAGCTTTAAAATTAACACCACAAATTTTCTTTTCAGTCTGCTTCCATTACAGTAGACTTAACTTAGTTATTAAACCCTGAGCTTACCAGGAATTGCATTTACATAACTGCGACCATCAACAGTGCCTATGCATGGCAAGAAATGTTTTAGACTCAACTAGACAGGGTCCATTTTCCTCCTTCTCCGGGAGTTGAATCTCTTAATCAAAGCAAGAGAAATTACATAGAAGGACATATTCTAAAGCTCAAGAGCTTAGATTTCTGACACAAAACAAATATACAGAAACACCTCCAGACCATTTTCATGGTAGTACTCCTATGGATATCTTCCAAATAGTACTGGTCAGTCTCCCCACTACTTTGTGTACATTGGGACACTGTATGAAAGGGCAAATATCCACCTCTGAAATAAGATTTTTCAGAGGGGAGATATATATATGTAACCTGTAAGTCAAAACCCCCTTTTACTTACTGTTAAGTTTCAATTACCATGGCACTTTCACATTTTAGCTGTTTAGGCTTTTCTTAAACTATCTCCTTTATAGTGGGAGAAAATGACAAGAAACAATATAACCTTGAGATATTTTTAAACTTTAAATGTAAAAGGTTTTAAAGCAGAGAATTTTTTGGCCTCCTCTGCCTGTTAGAAGATCATTTCTAAAGAACAGCTGCAAAATTGCTGAATAAACTATAAGCTACTAAATAATTCAACCATGAAACTTTGGATAAAGGATGCTTTCAATGGTAATGAATGAAAACACAAAAGGAAGAAAGTTTTGAAAAAGAAAAAAGATCAGAGATTTTGTGTTCTTACCCACTCAATCCCTAAAATTACAGCTTGCAAAAGGCAGAGATGCCTGGCAATTTGATAGTCTTTAGATATAGCCTTTAAATTAGTTTTGTGAGCATGCATAAATTTATGAAAAGATTAGCTGCAGAGTATTTTATATATGTGTATGTATATATTGTATTATATAGTGTGCAGTAATAGAAGTCGGTAATAGACTGAACAACAAAATAAGCTTTCAGCACACTGGTCCCATCAGGATTACTTAAGCACCTTTTTTATTCATCTCTTCTCACTATTCATTACTCAATAACACCATGTTTACAATGTATAGAAATAAACTTTGCATACCACTATAACCCTTTCTTGTACATTAAATAATCCAGATCTTTTTAACACAAATCTCATAAATTCTTCCAAAAGCAGACAGGTTATCCAAGAAAAAGAGAGCTAGTACGTATCTTCCAGAGAATCAAAAGAACTAACATTAAACTAACATTAAAACAGCTTTTACTCTGAGGATTTATGCATTTGAGTGGAGTAGAGAGCACACTCTAGAATCCTTCTTTATTCTGTCTGCAGGGTAGGTTACTCAAAACTAGTTCTGTTAAGATCTTTGGATTATTTCAGGTAAAACAACTTAAACCAAAATACAATTTGCAGAGAGACACCAATCTGTTCACTTTAACAGTTCCACGTTAACTACCGTGGGGTGTCATGGGCAAAGCTGTTAAAAGTATCCTAGTAGCAGCCCAGGAATGAAAAATCTACAAGCAAGCATCATTTTTCTCTATCAATCTTCTCTCCATTGTTGCCTGCACCTTTGCCCTGTCAGTTTTAAAATGCAGTAACAGTATTTTTGATATTTAATAGTAACAGATTTCCAACAGAGTAGTTTCTCTGTGGGTGCATTGCTTTCAGTAAGTTTTATGAAGTTATTCTCACTGATTTCTCCACAATACTTCATCACTGACTTGACAGATGACTGGTTTTGATGCTTCCTCATCAACCTCACACAAACCTACATTCTGACGTGATGCACCAGCACAATAAAAATAAGCAGAACCTCAGCAACATTTCTATCATTACACTGGGCCCTTCAAAAGTGCACCTTGATTAGCATTCACAAATAATTTAGAAACAGTAATACTTTGGTGGACGCAATGGCAGACAGGCAGCCAACTATTCCTACTTTATAGAACTCTGGAGGCACAGAAGGCAGTCAAGCATTTCAGAAACTTACTCTTCTTCTCGCTCTTGTCTTGAAGAAGTGACCATCAAAACCTTTCAGTGCCTTCCTGTGACTACAGAAGAGAGCACAAATATTACAGCATTTCTATGTGCACTATAGTGCCCCTATTCTCATTTAACTTCACAGAGGTTTTACAAATAAAAAAACCCATCTGAGAGTGTACACAATGGTACACTGGCAAATTACCCTAGGGAACTGTGAGTACAGCTGCAAGTGCCCAATTGCATGCTAACTTTCCTCAATATAATCAAAATCATGTTTCTTTACAAAAAAAGAGAAATCAAAGTTACACTTAGATACTGATCATATAATAGAAGTAATCAAATACAAGGCAGGAAAAGGTAAGAATATTTATATATTTCAGGTTTTGACTTAAGCTGACAGATACGAGAGGAACATACGAAAATCTCCTTGCAGAAAAAAAGATCTCTATTTCTAAGCCAATAAATATTTCTCAGACAAAAGAGACATAAGCAGATTGAGGCAGAAGCTTTGCATATGTGTTTGTATACCTTCAATAACACACTGCTGTTCAGCAGCTCCATTTTATTTTGTAATGATACAGCTTGGGTTTGGTTTGTTTTTTTTTTTGTTCTGTTCTTCCATTTTTTCAAGACACCTGTCGCTACAAAATGTGATTTTTTTTTTCCAGTAAAAATTATTTTCATGGTCTGACACAAAAATACCGGAGAATAACCCTATAGTTCAGGAACCAAGAGTAGGAGGGGAGGGATAAAAAAATACTTACAGGACATGTTTTAACCTGCCACAGTGAGACAAGGCTCAACTCGATTGCTTCATCCAGTACGAATAGATATGTGTTCAAATACAAATCTTTTCTTGCCCGTCATCAGAAAATGTTGATGTGCACCAGCCCACAATGCTTTACCTGTGAAGCAGTTTTTAGCTGGTAACACCCACCTTATTTGCCAGACCTGGCTCCTTTTTCCCAAAGATCAACACGGTCCTCAAAGGAACCCATTTTTTGTCAGTTGAGATGTGAAAGCAAAAACAACAGAGATCCTCAACAGCCTTTCAGAAACAGCTCTACGGAATTGCTCTGAATGTTGGCAGCATTGTATGCAGCTGTGTGTCTACTCAGAAAAGATCTGTTTTGAAGGTAACAGTTGATTTTCTTAATTTGTTAAATAAAAAGAGCAGTCTCATTTTTTTAGACCTTGTATGATAACAAGTGTTTACTATGTTGCTTTTTGTTCACATGCATTGACTTTGCATATTTCGTGTCAGAAATAACTGTTGTTCTTGACCATTGCCAAGTATCAACTTTCTAGCTAAAGTATCAGACAATCTTTTTGGTTGTATTTGTTCAGTTAGATATAGATTTTTTCTTTCCGATTTATCCAGTCTAACACACAATAGATCATTACTTAGAGCGGGTTTGGCAGCTGTCTTGAAAGAAATGAGTTTATTGCCTTTAAAAACCATCTGTATCACCTGAACTTCTCTTTCTTCTCTGGCCAAAGGTCAACTGCGTGTCAGGCAGAAGACAAGTTAATAACAGAATAGTTTACTGTGTTAGAACAAAAAGCAGGATTCAGGCAAGCTTACAGAAACAAAAAAGCACAAGAGAACAGAAATAAAACACACCATATGGACTAGCTCAAGTAACTGCTCTAGTCTTACTAAAAAAAAGTTTAGTTTGACTATGAGCTAGAGGTTCCACAGGGAAATGATATTTTTTTAGAACATATTTTTTAATGAACTCCATACATTGATCAATTTGAAATCTTTGATAAAAACACAACTTAATTTGGTCATGATTGCCTTTGTACACACTTTAAAACTGTGTGTATTCAACAAAATGTGATGCTGTTTTCCGTATTCATCAGAGTTAATACCAAGTAGGCAGGCTACTGGGCAAACAAATTAACAATATTCTTTCTCAAATTAGGAAACAGGTCACCTTGAGGTTATTGTTTTTCCTGATTCACTTCAGTTATGAACAATACCAGAAACCTAGCCAAGCTCATAAATCGAGCTTTAAACTAGATGTGAAGGGGGAGGGGGTTGAGCCCAGACTAGACAGGAATGAGCCTGGATGTGGGGAGTTGGTGATTGGGAGAGGGTGCGCGGGCGAGGACCACCAGTACCTCACCGCACAAAAAGTGGGGGAGAACACACCTCGGGGTGTTAAGGGAGATGCAGGCACTCTGGTGTCAACTGATCCAGTTACCAGGCAGTTGGGAACGAACCCTGTTCCCTCTAGGAGGGCTGAAGGCTCGGCAGCTCAGCTGAAGTGCATTTACACCAATGCACGCAGCATGGGAAATAAGAAGGAAGAGCTGGAAGCTGTCGTAGGGCAAGGGGCCTATGATGTTGTTGCCATCACGGAAATGTGGTGGGACGACTCATATAACTGGAGTACGACTATGGTGGGGTATAAGCTTTTCAGGCGGGACAGGAAGGGTAGGAGAGGAGGTGGGGTAGCCCTCTTTGTAAGGGAGGACTTGGACATCACTGAGATGGATTGTGGAGATGAGGAGGTTGAGTGCCTGTGGGTTAAAATCAGAGGAGCCCACCAGAAGGTAGATTTTGTGATGGGAGTCTGTTACAGACCACCCAACCAAGGAGAAGCAGCTGATGAGCTCTTCTATAAACAGCTGGGGTTAATCTCTAGATCGATGCCTCTCGTTCTGGTGGGAGACTTCAATCTGCCTGATATCTGCTGGGTGTACAACACAGCAGAAAGGAAGCAGTCTAGGAGGTTCCTGGAGTGCGTGGGAGATAACTTCCTTGCACAGTTGGTGAATGAACCAACCAGGGAAGGTGCCCTCCTGGACCTCCTGTTGGTGAACAGAGAAGGCCTTGTAGGGGATGTGGCGGTAGGTGGACGCCTAGGACTAAGCGACCATGAGATTATAAAATTTTCTGTTCTAGGTGAAGTGAAGAGGGTGGTTAGCAAGACAGTAACATTAAATTTCCAGAGGGCAGACTTTGATCTCTTCAGCAGGCTGGTTGGTGAAGTCTCATGGGAGACAGTACTCAAGGGCAAGGGAGCCCAGGAGGGCTGGGAGCTCTTCAAAGGGGTGGTCCTAGCAGCTCAGGAGAAAGCCATCCCCGTGGTCCGGAAAAAAAGCCGGCAGGGGAGAAAGCCAGCTTGGTTGAATAGAGAGATCTTGAGGGATATCAAGAAGAAGAAGAAAAGAAATGTTTATGGCCTCTGGAAGAAGGGACAGGCCTCTTGGGTGGACTACAGGAGGGAAGTGAGATTGTGTAGGGAAAAAATCAGAAGGGCTAAGGCTCAGCTAGAAATTGGATTGGCCAAGTCAGTGAAAGATAACAAAAAATCTTTCTACAAATATATAAATAATAAAAGGCGGACTAGGGAGACCATAGAGTCCCTATTGGACACAGAAGGGAAAACAGTGACAGGGGATGAGGAAAAGGCTGAGGTACTTAATGCCTTCTTTGCCTCAGTCTTTAGTCGTAAGGAGGGTCGTTCCGCCTGTGTACAAACCCAGGAGCTAGAGGAGCATAATGAGGCTCCCATGATCCAAGAGGAGGTGGTCAGAGCCTTGCTAGCCCGACTGGACAGTCACAAGTCTATGGGGCCGGACGGGATTCACCCTAGGGTACTGAAGGAGCTGGCGGATGTGCTGGCCAAACCCCTTTCCATCATCTTCCAACAGTCCTGGAAGACTGGGGAAGTCCCACTGGACTGGAGGCTGGCTGATGTTGTGCCCATCTACAAAAAGGGCCGCAGGGAGGACCCAGGAAACTACAGGCCTGTCAGTCTGACCTCAGTGCCAGGGAAAGTCATGGAGCAGGTGATCTTGAGTGCTATCATGAAGCACATGCAAGAGAACCGGGTGATCAGGCCCAGTCAACATGGGTTCACAAAAGGCAGGTCTTGCCAGACTAACCTGATCGCCTTCTATGACAAAGTGACCCGGCTACTGGATGAGGGAAAGGCTGTGGATGTGGTCTTCCTGGACTTCAGCAAAGCCTTTGACACAGTTTCCCACAGCATTCTGCTTGAGAAACTGTCAGCCTCTGGGCTGGACAGGCGCACACTCTCCTGGGTGGAAAACTGGTTGGATGGCCGGGCCCAGAGAGTGGTGGTAAATGGTGTGAAATCCAGCTGGAGGCCAGTGACAAGTGGGGTTCCCCAGGGCTCAGTGCTGGGTCCAGCCCTGTTCAATGTCTTCATCAATGACCTGGATGAAGGCATCGAATGCACCCTTAGCAAGTTTGCGGACGACACTAAGCTGGGTGGAAGTGTCGATCTGCTGGAGGGTCGGGAGGCTCTGCAAAGGGATCTGAACAGGCTGGACCGCTGGGCAGAGTCCAATGGCATGAGGTTTAACAAGGCCAAATGCCGGGTCCTGCACTTGGGGCACAACAACCCTGTGCAGTGCTACAGACTGGGAGAAGTCTGTCTAGAAAGCTGCCTGGAGGAGAGGGACCTGGGGGTGTTGGTTGACAGCCGACTGAATATGAGCCAGCAGTGTGCCCAGGTGGCCAAGAAGGCCAATGGCATCTTGGCTTGTATCAGAAACGGCGTGACCAGCAGGTCCAGGGAGGTTATCCTCCCTCTGTACTCGGCACTGGTGAGACCGCTCCTCGAATACTGTGTTCAGTTCTGGGCCCCTCACCACAAGAAGGATGTTGAGGCTCTGGAGAGAGTCCAGAGAAGAGCAACAAAGCTGGTGAAAGGGCTGGAGAACAGGCCTTATGAGGAGCGGCTGAGAGAGCTGGGGTTGTTTAGCCTGGAGAAGAGGAGGCTGAGGGGTGACCTCATTGCTCTCTACAACTACCTGAAAGGACGTTGTAGAGAGGAGGGTGCTGGCCTCTTCTCCCAAGTGACAGGGGACAGGACAAGAGGGAATGGCCTCAAGCTCCGACAGGGGAGGTTTAGGCTAGACGTTAGGAAAAAATTCTTTACAGAAAGGGTCATTGGGCACTGGAACAGGCTGCCCAGGGAGGTGGTTGAGTCACCTTCCCTGGAGGTGTTTAAGGCACGGGTGGACGAGGTGCTGAGGGATATGGTTTAGTGTTTGGTAGGAACGGTTGGACTCGGTGATCCGGTGGGTCTCTTCCAGCCTGGTTATTCTGTGATTCTGTGATTCAGATGGAACTCTCCTTATGTGCCCAATTCCAAGCAAGAAGCTTCCCCCTCCTTCCAGCTCGAAGTTGAAATTGACAGTAGAAAAGAGAAAAAACAACATGCGTAAAAGAGTCTAATGTAAATAATTTAATAATTTAAAAGTTGATATGAAGCAGATCCTCTCCTCTTTCACACTTCTTATTTCACAATTAAAAATGCTTTCATCAACCATCACAATTCTATCTGCTATACACATCAGGGACAAATTGAAAAGCCTCATTTAAAGCAGATTGTCAAAACTATATTTTGCAGGTCTAAAATGCAGCACACTGTGAAAAGAAACTTATTTTCCTCCATATTCAGACCATTCACCATCACCACTACAAATCACAAACATATTAAATCTAATATGAAACCTACAGGACACATTAATGGCCATCAGCCCTACAAAGAATAAGAAAACCCTTTCTCTCAATTATTAAAAAACTTCACACTGCAAAGGCTCACTGGTTCACATGGCTTGATAAAGCCATCATTGATTACACAGACACATTTGGAGTGACGCATGCTGTCTCTGTTGATAACCAAATTGTTTCACCTGTTCTATACTCTCTAAATCCGACAATATTGCTTGTTCATACTACATACGAAAGTTCAAGTGTTTGATTGTACCAGCACAATGTAGTTATTCCTAACTGGGCTGATCAAAAGCCAAGTGCTATTTTGTGAGATATTTAACATCTGCACGCGTGCAAATTGTTCTAAATAGAGTTGAAAACACATTGTTACATTACTTTTGAAAAAACACCTCTGTATGACATAGATCTATATGTGGGGTTTCTTTACTTTTCTCTCTCTGGATGGGATTGTAACCTGGATCTTATGTGGCATAAGAAAAAAAGGACAGAATGTAGAGGTTTGTATCAAACTGAAATCCTACTAGGTGCCTCCATCTAGTAATCAATCACTGCACTGGGAAAAAAAAACTCTTTTCAGGACAAGCCTCAGACTACCAATGCTGTTGCAGAATGATTATACGAGAAGATGCCAGAGTGCAATGCCAGAATTGCTTTGAGCAGTGAAAGCACTGCTTACTCCTACCATAATGAAGGTAGTTTCCATCGTAATCCAGGATAAGTATCATCTCAACACCAAAGATTTTAATGTATCAATTTCCACTACAGTCTAGGAATAGCAGATGCTCTTAATGCCAGTGAACATCATACTAACTCTTCCAGTTGCTCGTTGCATCTCTCTCCGACTACTCCTGAATTAAAACCATCCCAATGGAAAAACGAGGTGAATAGCAATGTCACTCACTAGATTTAACAACCGCAAAAGCCAGGAGGAACAGCTTTTCCTCACCCTGTCTCAGGAAAGGAGCAGCACAGCTCTTCCAATCCCCACCTCAGCCCTGTCTGCCCTGCGTCTGGGGTACTGGAGCACAACCTTCGTGGTTGCCAGGAGGCTTTTGTCAGGTAGGTGCTCAAGCCCACTGTTTCCACAGGGTTGCTAAGTTGTCCTGGCTAACACATCGGCAGGGGCCAAGCCCCATGCAGGGAATAGTTATGGAAAGGTTGCACTTAGTAGCAAAGGAGAATAAAAGGGAATAAACATTGTGTGCAAGCAGCAGGAGGCACCAATCATGGACGAAGGATGCTGTGGCTGAAGGGAAAGACGTTCTAGAAGCATAGGTCCCAGGGGGCCTTCTTTAGTCAGGCAGAGCCCAAAACTTGCATGTGGCAGGACTCTGGGTATGTAAAGCTAACATAGGTCAGGAACAGTCATGGGAGAGAAATGCTGACTCTCTTCTCTCGCCAGAAACAGGAGAAATAGTTTAGGCCAGACAGAAGCAGTGTTTTCTGCAAGGAACCAGAACTTCAGGTGATGAACAAAACTAACTATTATAGGAGACTGTAGCCTGAGAAAGCTGACTGCTATTTGGATTCCATCTGCTTCACAAGATGCTGAGAATGAGACATAGAAATAGATCTCCACCTCCAGGTAGTCTCAGAAGAGTATTCAGATTTCTTAGCTGACAATAATGTCAGACCTATCATTTCCACTACCTGTATCTCTGCCTGCTTCTCCCTGGCCCCTTGACTACTGGGTTTTCAGTAGAACCTGACCTGTGAAAGCACAGCTGACACAAAATGCTAAACCATAAAAGTGATCCAGTTGTTGAACAGCCCTCTCCCTTCAAAGTGGAAATACCCATATCCATAGTCTCTGCTACTGAAGCCTCATTCTTAAACTATAGAAAGAACAGTCCAAGAAGCAAGAAGCAGCATTCACCACTGCCTTGCAAGGTATTATTCTCATGGTATTATTTCCTCCATCCAAGATACGGCCATACTCTCAGCTATCATAGCCCTAGGACAGAATTTTTCAATGCTGGTATGACAAACAAGAACAAAATAACATTTATTTCTATCTATTTCTGTTCACTCAAAAAATATGCAGTAATTGTTTTCAAAATGCAAGAATACTTTTTAAATAGTAGTATTTAAGTAGTTCCTCACCAAAAAAATTACAATTCTTTAAGACCAATTGTGATAATCTAAAAGACACTAAAAAATTACTGAGTTGAAAAGCTTTACTGTCTCTTCATCTGTGGCCCTAGTTTGCTGATAAATGTTACCCATGGTTTCTCAAAACTAATGCATTTGAAACCTATTTCAGATTATGTTCCTAAATGGAAGCATATTGTAATATTATCTGACTTCTAGAAGTAGCAAAGACCAAACCCAGCAGAGGTTAATCTGCCAAATTCTTGCTAGTGATAGAATCAGGATTTACTGGTTATCACATGTAGTTTTTGAAAATGTTCAGTGTTCTTTTGTTCCAATTTTTAGTTTAATTAGCTGCGTGTAAATTAGATTTTGGTGCTTCAACCTACAGCTCACAAAGCAGAAAAATGTCTTTTAATTATCACCTGTTGCGTCTTAAGTTCAACCACTGAAGACCTCATCACCAAACACTTTCTACAAGACAAGAGAACGCAGTTCAGGGCTAGTTTTTTGGCACAAAGTAGTTGCAGATGCATGGTATTATATTTAAATAATCAAGCTCAATGCAGCAGATAGTTTTACCTTCATATGAAAGAAATCATAAAATCAGAATTATTACAAGGCTTTTGGCCTTTGTTTTTTTTAAAAAATAGAATGATAACAAATTCATGCAAATTACTATTAATCTCTCATAAATAATGCAAATCTCAGTGGGTTAGTACATTTTTAACATGCCTTAGAATAATATGGATGGCATATAAGTCCTCCATTTTTGGCATGACTTGAATTGAAGATGTGTTATGAAGCAATAAACTGTATTTTACCCACTGAGAGTGGAGATTTATGCCCTTTTAAGAAGCTATATTCATCAAGGCAGTTAAATAAATACTTGAGAACAAGGATTTTGTATCTCTTTACATTTAGTTAAATTAATATTCATGTGGCATTGCTCAGTTTTAAATAAATGCCTGGCACTTTTCAGCATTAAAAAAGCTGCAGAACATCTTCCATATCTTTGTTGTAACTCTGACAAATATTTGCATGTTTTTACCTGTTTAGTTTCCACTGAACAAACATACCTGTGCCACCTGATAAAATTTATTAAAGACTAAATTTTAAAGCAAAAACTAATACACATACATATATTTGAAATGATTTCCAAAAGAGCTGCTACTTAAACCAAACAGCAACCAATTAAGGGACAAAGTTACCATCCACCCTTTAAATTAACTGGAAATTTCAAAATGGAATACTATTTTACCTCTAACAATTTTGTATATAATTAAAAAAAAAATTAAAACAGCATTACTTCTTGCATTAACCACAATTATAGCCCCCTACGAGGTATACAGTACTCTATATAGAAAGACTTTTGGTTTGCTGAAGAAATTGTGGATTTAGAGGAACACTGCAAATAGGAATTATAGCCACAGCATATGTGGGACCTGTGTACACTCTAAAATTTTGTTACTATCTGAAGAAGCTGGAAAATAAATACTTTTGCTGTGTCTGAATGATAGAAGTCTGGGTTTTGCAATTATGTGAGTAAATTCAGACAGTAAGTGTTCGTAATTTATCCTAGTACACTGCCAAAGGTAAGACAGTAGGGCGTTTTTGTATCTCAAGAGGTTCCATATGCAAATATATTAAATTGCAATAATACTTTCACAATATATCACTTTGCATTCCCTACACAAGTCACCCAACACATGGAGTAATCACCAGTACAGCTGTGTAATTAATAGAATATCCTTTAAACACTTACAAGTTGTAAATCTAAAGAATTTAAATATTAACAAACACTATGACATGCATTTAACAGAAGGTAAATCCAGAAAGCCCAATGAAAATTAAAGAACAAAAAGTCCTGCAAGGCATCAGTTACTAAAAGCATAGTGGAAGACAGACTTGATACATCGTGGAATGAAGAAAGAATGTCTTTTTAAAAAAAATAAAAACTGTTAGGGATAAAGGTTATAATTTTCCTTTTTTGCTTCTGATTTCATCATTAAACAATGCCTTTTTTTCAAAGGCTCAAGAAAAGCATTTGATCATTTTAATTAAAAACATGGATTCCATTGAATGAAGTTTGGCAAGATACTAAATAGGTTCACTGCCACAAATAAGTCAACTTTTCTACCTTAAGGCATGCCTGAGGTGAGAAGTAAAGCTTTACTTTTCCTTGCAAAGAGTCATTTCAAAACCATATGGCAGAGGTGCCACATGGGAATAACTCCCTGAGTCCCACACACCTAATTATCACTAGCTCCTGCTACAGTTGTATGCACTGAGATAAGGTATGAATGGCCTTGTTAAGTAAAGAAAACATAAAAAGAGGGTGACAGCAAAGCTAGAAGATGAAGAGAAACAGATGGGACTGTCAACCATAAAACTGCAAAGCCCTATAATGCAGGAACATGAATAACATGGAGAACAGTGCTTGGATTAGATGAAAAAGTTCCATCTGCAGTCACTGAAAGATTTACTGACCCATGTCTGGGATTAGTAAGGCTTTCGCTGGGTATTATTTTAACTGTGATCACTTTCACATAAATTGGCAGGCTGTAATCTGTTCTTTCATTTTCCATCACAGCTATTGCAAGAAACCTCAGTACTGCATTACCCCAATCGTATGTAGTCACCAAAACAGCTATTGTACCTCTTCAGAATCTCTTTCATTTAAATTTCTCCCTTCAGGATGGCAGAGTTTTTTCTTTAAGCAAAGAACTATTATTGTCTGATGACAGATTCTGTACTTCGCATCAAAAAAATGGTTTGTGAATCATATCCAGAAGTTCTGAAGAGAAATAAAAATTACCTCCTCAGACTGTTAAAAAAAGCAGGTTCTTGAATTTCCAGTAAGCTCTAATTCCATAACTGGGATTAGTTGAATTATTTTTTCTGTTTGATTCTGACACTTGCTGACTTGAAATTCCAAATATTATGTTGCACATAATCTTTTTTTCCCTTCAAAGACCTAAATTTGTGGATTACAATGATTACTGTCCTTAATGCTCAGAAAGTTTCCATGAAGAGGATCAAACTAAGACAACAGAAAAAAAACCCTGCAGCAGCACCAGACTGACCAGCAACACACAGAGAAACACACAGTAAAGGCCAAACCTGGTACTTCATGTGGATATCACAACAGGGAAGGACTGAATACAACATACATTATAAATTCCTTAAACAAACAAGAAGAGACAAAGGAAAAGAAAAAGAAGAGTGGGGTCAACAGATAATTTTTATCCATTAATGTTTCTGAGCAAGCAAGAGCAATTCAAATATTCTGGATACTTATTTTGGATCCCAGGGAACAACGAGTCTGATTATTTGATGTATTAATTCATATTCATGAAATAAATTCCAATTACAAGTAGTCTCTGACCCTTTCTGACCCTGTAGACATTGCAAGAACCTCTTTAATTACTTGCCTCTTTTGCAATAACATACAATTAAGCAGTACTAATTATTTGACACAAGGTATTTTAAGTATGGAAGAGGACAGCCAGTTGCTATAACAACATAATTTAAAGAACTTGACTGGCAGGTATTAAAGATTCTCCTCCCGTGGCAGAAGGGTTTTGAATTGCACCTCCACTTTCTAACCTACCAACTTTGTTGCAATTTGCTAATTTGTACCCACAATAAAATGAGAACACATTGAACAGAAGAGTGCTGAAATGATTCATAAAACCATCAAATTGTCACAGCATTTCACACTTCAAGATGATGCGTAAATATTAAGCAATTAAGATAGAGGTGGGAAGGCTACTGATTAAAATAAAGAATCTATTTGGAAACAAGTTCTTCCTCTGAAAGACAAAAGTAGCTAAATAATTTCTTGAAAACATTCAGCTCTAATAATTCAAATTGATGGAGATAACTAGAATTTTAGAACTCCGTTATATTTACTAACTGCAACTTCCAACATTAGAAGAATTCTTGACTGATATCTGGTATTCTCCTTCATCATTGTTCTTGACCTTACAACTTCTTTAGCAAGTCAAACCAACTTGTGAGTCAAACCAAGACTTATAAGTGCTTTAGAAAGCCACACACAACTACCATTTTGCTAGTATCAAATCAATCACATCTCTCCTTCCTTGAACAAATAGGTAAAACCTACCCCTGCTCCACTGTTAGTCATTGTTTGAACACAAAAACTTGCATTTGGTTTCACAAATAATTCCAAAAGCATTTTTAGCCAGATTAAAAATTAATAAATTAATAAAAACATTAACATATTTTAGTAACATTTAATGAAACCAAAATATAGAAAATAACCTCAAAATATTTATTTAGTACTCAAAATTAGTTACCTTTCATTGTGTAAACAGCAACAGCTTTTTTTTTGCTGTTTAATTTGGTTTTCAGATGCATCTTGGGGAATTTGCAAGTCAAATTGTGTGTCTACTTTTAAGCATAACTTTCTAATTCTGTAACAAAAATCACGTTGAATGTTTTGCTTTGGTTTTGAAAGATTTTAAATCTTACATAAATGTAAGCTTATTTAATTCTTAAAATGTTTTCAGAGTTTTAGAGATTCATATCATAAAGTCTATGAAATATTTCAGTAAAATATAATATTTTGAAGGTGATTTTCTTAAGTTGTTAAAGTTGTTAAGTTGTTATTGATTTTCTTAAGTTGTTAAATAAAAAAAATCACAGGCACAGTCCCATTTTTTGTGTCTCAGTCCTCATATACACACATCTAGAAAACAGATGTGTATAGGAAATTACATTTTACCTCTAGTGTTACCGCCATTCTAAAGAAGGATAAGTCAGCAAAGTACAATACAAACATCTTTAATTTCCATACAACACTAAAATCTACTGGCTTAGGATTTCCACAACCACATAGAAAATCATCAACTACTATTTCACTTGCCTCTTAAAAGTATTTTCAAAGTGGGATAGAAGACTACATGATCTGCTTTTTTAGCTTAATTTTCATACCCACTAAGAAAACAATACATTCGTTAGTCAAGAACAGAAAGTCATATCTCAGAGGTGAGAACTGCTAGAATGTAGGATACTATTATTGATGGGACTCCATCTCACCCCCACATACACTTAAGTCCTTATGTATGGAAAGAATCTTTCTGCACTGGCCAGTACTAAAAATTTAAACTGGAGCTTTACATTTTTTTCCTGAAAATAACTATGATGATAGTTTTCATTAACACAAGCAAACACAGAACAATTCAACTTCAGCACCTCTTAAACTTCACTAACTGACTCCTTAACTTTGACTGCACTGAAAGTGTATTTTAATATAACTATGCGACCACTGTATGCAAAACATAGTAATAACTTCCATAATTTATGTATTCCAAAGCACAGCAGAGGCTAACGAACCTTGCAGTTTTGATTTAGCATGCGCAATAACCTGGTTAGACAGTTGGTCATTAAGAAACTGCTTTCTCATATCATAAAATGTCTTTGCTAATGGAGGAAATACTATTCAATACACCTTATGCATATGTAACAACTAGTTTACCCATTCCAGAACTTCCTATAAAATTATGAAAAAATCAGAAGTGTGAACAATTATCTGTTAAAGGTCTCCTCAGATTTTTTTAAGGACAAGTGAAATAACTCTTCTTTTCATAATGCTCTAGCATCTTCTAAATGCCTCACTAGCATTATCCAATTAACCTTCTGAGCACCTCATCTTTTACATGGAGTAAAATACAAAGAAGTTAACGTGTGTCACCAGTAAGAGCTATGTATTAAAAAATCATCATTGGAACATAAGCCTGCCATTGTGAAAAATGGGGCCTGTATTGGCAAATGACTGATTATTATAAAAATAATTTCTTGATGCATATTTAATCCACTATTTTAATACAATTATTGAAAAAATAAAGTAACTGTCAACTTGATTAACATTTTTCTTCAATATGAGTGAACAGCATGATACTGTGGCAAAAAAAGCCAGCAGGATGCTAGGTTGCATTAACAAAGGCATCACCAGCAGAGATAAAGAAGTCATTATCCCACTCTACTCAGAACTTGTCAGGCAACAGCTGGAATACTGTGGTCCCTGCTATACAAAAAAAGATGTGGACAGGCTGGAGAGTCTCATATCAAAGCTCTTGCCTTTCTTGGGGTGCCTCCCCTCCACTCCCAGAAAAGGGTTTCTCTATGAAGATTGTCACCAATACATCAACATCCTGCACACTGTGGCTTTCCCTACCTCTGTGTGAATTTGCATAGTGAAACAACTGGTGTTGAGAGTGTTCACACAGTGTGTGTTTCAGGAGGAGTTACTTTGGACTAGCCATAATATGGTTTCACAGACTGAAGGTTTACAAGGTGAATGAACTAAATGTACTTGTGCAGTTCAGCTTCCGTTTCAGTCTTGTCCAAAAGGAATTAATTTTGTATATTCCAAGACTGCTCTGCAGTGTGAATTAATGTAACAGAAATGGGAGGTGATATGGAAGACTGAATTAAAAAATGCATTCCAGATTGAAACTAAAATACACTACACTATTTTTAAATGTTTCACACTAGAAAAGTGATTGGGGTGGGGGTTGGTTGTATTTTTTTACAGTCTATATACAGTGTATCTTTATCTCTCTTCCGCTTTTAGAAGCCCATTATGAACAGCCACACTATATGCCACATGTCAAGTCAAACTGAGTTATAATCATTACAAGGAATTACTACCTGAGTAATAACCAGTATCCCAGGAGATACGTATCTTAAATATACACATGTAAGATCTTGATGCTATTGCTAACTGGTGTCAGATTTCAGGGTACCTCCACAACAGAGATGAAAAGTCAGACTTATCTCCATTGCAGGAGATTGAGAAAAATATTCACCTTTGGCAACATGACACAGAAAACTATGGTGATACAGTAATACATCTGAAATATTTGCTTTAGGCACTCCAGCAAGTCCTGTATCAATTCACAACTAAGAGGGACATTTTCAGTAGGTCATAACGCTTTTGGATGCTACAAAGTCCAGAATTTATATAGAAAATGCATGTGCTGACATACAATCCTGAATACAAAAATACATACTTCAATTTTTCACTGAAGAAAACCTTCAACAAGTAGGTCAGTTGCTTGTTTTGTTTCAAAAAGAAACAATGTTTCTAATTCAGAATAAAAGCTTCACAGAAGGTGTCAAAGAAGAATTTCTAAGAGTAATCTTGTACTCAGAGGAAGGCAATCTGATTTCTAGGAAACTTAAAACACACAGGGAAAGAGTGGTTGTATATATCTTAGTCATGCACCATGGTAAAACAAATAAGCGTATATTCTACTGATTTCAAAGTTAAGTTTATCCACTCATGGATGGAAATAATTTGGCCTAAATGTAGTAGTTACTAACTACTTCTGCAAATTAACTTCATTTGATAAGTTAATTAATCATTAATCATTAATCATTAATCACTACTCATTAATCATTAATACATGCTTACTTTCATGCATCTTTCTTTTATTAACGTGGAGTCCTTAATATTCCTGCAGTTTTCAGGCATCCAGTTCTACCTTTGCAATGCTTAAGTATTTTTGCTGAACTTAGATCTCCTCTTTATTTCTACAAATCAGATGGGTACAGAGAGAGCAACTATGTGCTGATGCTTAGTCTGAGTCTTCTGTAAAAAAAGAGTAAAATATGGCAGGGTATAGACATCATTGCAATGGTAGACTCCTCCATCTCTCCTGTTTCTTCTGCCTGTTTTTAAATCAAATTAAGTTTGATTCTAACAACTCCAGCCACATTCTAAAGTATTGCATAAAATTTTAGCTTCTTCTCATAAGAATTTTACTAAACCTCTTGGAGGATTTTTCTCCAAGTGTTTCTTCAGTTTTGAAGAAAATGCCTTTTTGAGGTCAAAGAATGTGTGCATCATTTCAAACTTATGCTTAAAATTATTGCATTTTTTATGCTAAAAATTCACAAATCACTAAGCATGTCTTGGGAAACCCCTGGGGGAACTTCAGAATTGAGATCATTAGTAAACTAAGCATGATTTAGAAAGCAGTTAGTGTGACTGCATTATTTTGAGTTAATATCTGCATGTAGTTTATTTTGAAAAAAAATAGTACTCTTAAATGCAGAAAAAAGCACAATATAAACTCAAGGTCATTACACTTGCAATAATCTAGGAGAGATTACTAGCTGGTAATCAAGGAGAGAAGAAACTCATGGAGAGAGATTATGTTCAGCAGGAGAAAGAGGAAAAAGAGATCAGGAAAGGATATAACTGAGAGACTCAAAATTACATAACAGATTAAGGTAAGATGAACTGTATATGAGACTGAGGGACCACCATAGAAACATTAGGACTGAAAAATAATTAAAATACCAGTAAGCATGGTTATTAAAATACCTGTATTTAAAAAGGCAACATACATATCTGCATGTATTAAAAACAGAATACAAACCAAAATCATCACTCTTCAAATTATTTTTCATATCAGATGTGAACAAAAATTTTGATAGGAATGGTTGGACTCAATAATCCAGTGGGTCTCTTCCAACCTGGTTATTCTATGATTCTATGAAAAATGACTCAATTTACGTTATGGATTATATTTGTAGAGACAGATAAATAAAATACCTTTTTCACCACACCACTGATAAGAAACATTAATATCTAGCTCGATTTTATAAGGCTGAACTATATGTTGAAAGCAAGTTTTATCAAACTAGTTTAGTAAATCTTGAATGAGCAAGACCCAGAATCTAGCACACAGGACATCTGTCAGTGTTATACAAGGAGCTGCATGTTTGCTGCTCCTCCACCTCTCCTATGGTTACAGGCAAGTCATTTATTAACATGGAATATCCTCATTGCAAAACACGGTTGTACCTGCTTTTAATAAACGCACTGACACTTCAGACTGAATATCATACCAACAAGAAATAATTCCAAGGTTCTTTTAGAGGCTTATCATAAAGACTCAGGTCTAACTTGTGTGTACATTCATAAAATACGTTCATGTATGTACGTTTATAAAGAAATTATGGTGGTTTTTTTAACATAGGAAAGGACCATGAAGGATTCAGCAGCAATCCTTGATTGGCAGAAGTCTGATTTCAAACTATTCTTCTATCTGTGTAAGTCAAATAACTTAAAACTCCCTGCAGTATGTATAGGGCAAGCTAACAACCATTGGAAAATACTCTCAGCAATAAAACTGATGTGACTAACACTGACCTTTACACAAAACAGCTTTTAGTTACCTTGTTGCAGGTATTCATTGATAATTACAATTCAATAAATCCATAACTTAGTATTGCAGAATACCAGACACTTCCTTGAAACTTGGGAAAAATTCCAAAGGTAAAATGAGACACTGGAAAAATCAACAGTTAGAAAAATCATGCTGTAGAATGAACACCAGCAGTACCATCTCCCATTAGAAAGAACTCGGCAAATAGACATTTGGAAGACAAAGAACTAGAATGACACTGGACACAGCAGTACTAAGAGCACATTATAATATGACTCAAGTCCAGCTGAGCCAGTAACTGAAAGAGATACTTGAGTATTTATCTCAGGGAAAACCTGAAGCCATATTAAAAACAAACATACATCCCTTCATCTCACTTTTTGATTACTCACAATGGTAGTCAGTACAATTTTCGCGATGTGTCTTGTTCAGAATTTCATCAACAAATTATAATTTGTAAAGCAAATAAACAAAGTTATAAGACCTAGATCTGGACTCATACAGGAGACCTGAAAGAAAGTCAGAAGCAATACACAGCTATTCTTGTTTATCATTTGGATGTAACAATCCAGATCTGATATGTTATGATTTATTACTGTTTTTTTTTTTTAAAACTAAATTTCTATACCTCCATGTTAATTACCACAATAAATGTTCTTTTGAAAAAATCCCCATTGTCAAAATAGATAAATAAAAAATTGCCTATAAAGGTATTTATACAAGGGCAAAACCCACAAATTAAATGCTGCTATTTCTGATTTGCACATGGCACATTAACACGTAACTTGTATGCTAGGTCTGATACTCCAACATCCTGAATACTGCCTTGCAGTTGGTGAAGCACAGACCCTCAGACATTTTTACACGATTCCCTTCTATAAAGAACTTTCATTATGGAAGACTTCTGTAAGAATGAAGTGCTTTGTGCAACCTGGCTAGCAGACTCTACAGCTCGTGTCTTAATTGACTGGAAAAAGAGAAAGATCAGGCCTTAGGAGTTCTCAATCTATCATATTTTATTTCAAGTGCTGGTAAGGGGCAGGGTGGTAATCTATCATGTCACTTAAACATACCTACAGACTTAAAAAAGTGCTAAAATGAAAAATTAAGAAGATCATAAATTTTGAACTACCTGTAAAATGAATGTACTTTACATTTTTCAAATATAAAAGAAATGCATATTTCATTACAAAACAACATGGATTGTTGGTGGCAGTAAGAGGTGGGTTTATGTATTATTCACTCATGAAAAAATGCATTAATTCAATGTTTGCCTGATAGTGTTCATGCCCTTCTGCAATACTAAGCCAGAGGAGAAGTGAAGGTGTTTAAAACTCAAAACTCATGTCACCTGCTTTTGCTGGCAGCAGAACACTGGGAAATACCTGCACGCCATCCAAGCACTTCCAGTTACACAGATCCTTTTGCAGAACCTCCTTACCCTCCAGCAGATCCACACTTCCACCCAGCTTAGTGTCGTCCACAAACTTGCTAAGGTTGCACTCGATGCCTCCATCCAGGTCATTGAGAAAGACATTGAACAGGGCTGGACCCAGCACTGAGCCCTGGGGAACCCCACTTGTCACTGGCCTCCAGCTGGAGGAGGTAAACTCCATTTCCCACCACTCTCTGGGCCCAGCCAGCCAACCAGTTTTCCACCCAGGAGAGTGTGCGCCTGTCCAGGTCAGTGGCAGACAGCTTCCTAAGCAGAATGCTGTGAGAAACTGTGTCAAAGGCTTTACTGAAGTCCAAGAAGACCACATCCACAGCCTTTCCCTCATCCAGTAAGCGGGTCACTTCGTCATAGAAGACAATCAGATTAGTTTGGCAAGACCTGCCTTTAATGAACCCGTGTTGACTGGGCCTGATCATCTGGTTCTCTTGCATGTGCTGTATGATGGCACTCAAGATCGCCTGTTCCATTACTTCCCCCGGCACTGAGGTCAGACTGTAGTTTCCTGGATCCTCCCTCCAACCCTTCTGGTAAATGGGTATAACATCAGTCAGCCTCCAGTCAAGTGTAACTTCCCCAGTCAGCCAGGACTGCTGGAAGATGATAGAAAGGGGGTTGGCAAGCATGTCTCCCAGCTCCCTCAAAACCCTTGGGTGGATCCCATCCGGCCCCCTAGACTTGTGAACGTCTAATTGGCCAAGCAAGTCTCTGACAGGTTTGAGCACCTGTTTCAATTTTGGTTTCCCACAGGGCAAGTAGATGCCGTTGCAGCAGACAAGGGAGATGTCTAGGAAATGAAAAAGTCTGGGGGACAGTTCCATTAGTCATGGCTTAATCTCTATATACGAAGAAGCACTAACAGAACCTGCTAATCACCAGAAAAGTTTGTGGGCTGGCAAGGAATTAGAAAAGAGGAGATGAGATACTGAATTGTATTCCAACAGGTGCTGATTTGGTACCTAAACCCCGCCAGGACACATGCCAAACTCCAAGCTAAATCTAAGTAAGCATACTGATTTTACAGTATTTAGAAAAGCATTAGAAATAGAACCAGGTCCTTAACATTAATTGCAGTAGGCATCTTAATGATATAAACTGCCACCTTGAATGCAAAATATATTTCAACAATCCAGGGGGTTGAAATTTGGAAGAATAATTACCCTTTTGGAAATGTATGCCACGGAAATACGCTGAGAAACACCTTAAAAGAAGAGCAAGCCCCAATTTGTCATTTATATATGGGTTCTCTAGCACTAATTAGTCACTGGACATGATCATATTTTTTTCAGAATTAAAGTCTGTTAATACTTGGAACTTAAGATCACTGATAAAACGGCTATTATTTTTAATCAGTGTTAAGGTATTTCAGCACATCAGTTGCAGAGATGAGCTACATTTTTTAATAGTTTGCTATGTTTTTCAGTCCTCCCATTGCGAACATTTCCAAGTTTCAAAACATACTGGTTACTGCTGAAAATTGACTTAAAAAAGTCAGTGCCAATGTAATGTTGGTTAATGTAGGCTTGTTACAATGATTTTAACTTCCTTCCTTTATTCAAGAGAAACAGCAACATCAATATTATTTTCCAACTGGTATTAAACAGAAGCAGCAAACACATTTTTTGCAAAAATCCAAACACCATTTGAAGAATGCAATTGCAGCATACTAAAATTTAATTTAATCATTGCAGTATCATAAACAGAAGTGGTACTGTGACACTACCATGTTTGGAGTTATGATCATTGTGATATGTTTCAGAGATTTCACAACTGCAGAACATGAGCATGAGTGACGATGCTGTGAAATCTGAGATTTAAAAAAAGATGTCCAGACTGATCAAAATTCTGGAAACTTGCATAAAACTTAAAGATGGGAATTCTTTACTTTTGGAATGAAAATAATGAATACTCCATAAATAACAAACACTTTAGGGATCACGAAGCATATCTATTTCTCGGCACTTTGCAGTTCTGGGCTATAGCACAGGATAATCCTGGTGTTCCTGTAAGTGTTCAACCTCACAAAGTTTCAGCTTACTGTAATTGTTAATGCAAGCAACAACTTGGATGAGACATAAAGCCATAAATGATTTTCTCTGTCAAGTCAGGCTAATCTGTCAAATGGTATATATTGAAATACTCAAAGTAACTAGCACATGACTATTTAACCCTACTTTGTCATGTCTCCAAAATGAAAATAGATCTATAGGACTGACACAGTTTTTATTGGCAGAGCCTAAAGCAGTTATTCAATTAAAATAAGTAAAATGGGCAAAAAGATAAATGAATATACACTAGCGATTTCTCAGCACAAAGCTTTTCCAGTTAAGAGAATAATTTTCATCACTCTTCTTCCTAATATGTTAGGCAAATACCAGTCTAAACATTCTACACCTTAAACTTCATCTGGAACAACAGATTTTGCATCAGTTCTATCTAACTTGTGTATATTGCTCAATGCAGATAAAATAAGAAAAAGAAAAAACTGTCTTATCTGTAAAACTGAAAGATTTCAATGCAATTAATTTTCTTTATTTTACTACAGAGGTGTAAAAAACTTACAGTATTTTGAAGCCACTTGTCATTTCATGCAAGTGAAAAGAACAGTAAAATAGCTAACTATGTGTTGTGGGGGCACCCACAAAACAATCAGTCACTAAAAATAATGAGGATTTACTTAGCACTCCAATAAACAAACATAAGCCACAGGCTCGGATGTCAGGAATTACTACTAGGCAACTGCCCTAAGAACTTGTTTCACAATCAGTCTTTTAGAAGTGTTGCAAGAGAGTGCACTGTTCTAAATGTCTTGACAAGTAATTGGCAGAACAGACTAATATTTGTTTATATTAATAAAATAGCAGACCTTGTACTAATTAAAAGAACAGAGTACCCAGAGAATCTCATGCAGGATACATCTTAGACATTCGTACCAGGAGGCGACATGTTAATCAGGCCCCATCATCAGGTCTGCGCCAGTTTGGCAGAGGACCATAAGCAACCCAGCTCTAGCAAGCCCATAATCACGGAGCCTGTATAGTAGATAACTTGTATGATGCAATCGGCTGTAACTATATTTAATCATCAATTAATCATTCATAGAGGAAAATATTTGGCATGTATTCACTTTGTAATTTTTGTAATAAGTTGAGTGTGGAGGCTCCTGTCAAGTGTGCTTGATTTGTGGAAAGCCACAGAGCACTCGGACTTGCACAATACTGTGATAAAATCAATGTCACGACTTGGTGTGTGAGATTTTACCCAGCTATTTTCATCCTGGGTAATGACTCTGACATTTTGAACAACAGAAGGATGACCCAAAATGTGCACAGTCACTCACTCACCAAAGGAAATCTCTCATTCAAGTGCACAGTACGAAGAAGACAGAATCACATATCCAAAGCGGGCAAAGCCTCACTCAAGAATGTATCCAGAAGAAACACTCACTCACCAAAAGGAGGGTGGGGGCACTCAATCCCAGAGAAGTTACGTTGGACGCGATCCTGATCCAAGGGGAGAGCTTTTCATTCACAGCCTGCTGCTCTGTGGAGAACCACTCAAAGGGGGTCTTTGTCAAGTTTTATATCACAGTCGACTGTGAACTGTAGTCATTCTATTGGTTTGTGGACCATCTACCAGGACTGTGAGCCTGGCAATAGTTCTCTACTTCTTTCCCCCAGCAGTGTGGGGCAGGGGATAGGGAATGGGGGTTTCAACAGTTAGAAAGCCCCAGTCGTTGTGTCTTTGCAGCCCCGTATGTCCTTACTAGGCCGTAATATTTCTCAGATCCTTAACAGGCCGTAACTTTACTCAGTCCTTGTCAGGGTCATCCCACCTGTCAAACTACATAAACATAGGAAATGAAGATTTTTCAAAGTAGAGAAACAGGATTTACAAATGTAATCCAAATGAAAACCAGAAATTGGACAATCCAGTGCACCTCGTGTTTCTTTTCTGCTTTTGTAAGCACATTTTTGCTACTTAATAGCAATTTAAAAACTAGGATGCACGCAGTCTGTCTCCTCATAATGAAGTGCCACATTTACAGACTTAACCAGAAATGGATTCCAGAATCCATTGACAAGCTTTATTTTGTGAAAACTAATAAACAGACTTATCTTCATTTGCTTCTTTCACATACATGCCTTTGCAAATACCACATTGCTTTCAGTTGAATTAACAAGCTTTCCATTGCTATTCTATCCATGTTCTACCCAAAAGCAACTTCACAATAATCTTTTCAGAGCAGTTTCTCTTTACTTCTGCAGTACAGACCACAGAACATATCCACTCATAGATCTTTTAAATTTCATTTCTTCTAGATGCATTTCCACCACCTTCCTCTAACAATTCAGGAAATGTCCCTAAGTTATGAATTTTGCTTAAGGTTATGAAAATGTTGCATCACTTTGGCCTCAGGGCGCACACACACTGCAGTTCTCTATCAGAGCGACATATGGTTTCCTAGGTCAGATGCAATAAAGAATCATTTGCTAACTAGCTATTCATATGGAACAACCTTGGAGGACAGCTTGCCACACCAGAAAAAAATCACTTTACATTTAAATTCTATCAGGCTCTAAATATCTCAGACAAGGCTGCCTGGGAAAGAGACAAGAGAAGAGAAAAGGAATTATAAAAAGAGGTGTTACATAATGGCTCTTTGGGGAGAAAATAGCAAAGGGACATTTTTTTTCCCTAATCAGGACAGTAAAAACTATGCGCAGGAGGGGTATAATGAACTCTTTAAGGCTCTGATGTTAGCTTTAAATAATACTCAATGAGTAAAACCATAATAAATACATAGATATTTATTATTTTGCCCTCTGTATTTTTCTTTTTCTAGGTAAAGTGAAGAGTGTTTGTTTTCCAGGACCCATTAGTAAGCCCCAGCGGGTATTTGTTCTTTTCTGTAAGGATCACAAAAGGAAGCTGTACAGTAGGAGCTCAGGGAGAGTGTGCACTAACAGTGAATTTGCAGAAACCATGCTTATCTGGAAACTCAGAAGCAGCTAGCTGCAACATATAGTCCAATACTTTGGAACAAATATGGATCTACCTCCCATCAGGGAGGCAAGAAGAATGACAAGCACTGTAATCAACTGAGATCCCGCAAAGATATGAGCACAAGAATAACAGTGATCTTCAAACCCAGCAATCCGCATACAAAACAACAGAATCAAGTGGTGCTAGTGCCATCACTTCCATTGATTTTTCTTTTCAGCTCCTGCAAAGAATTTCCTAGGTAAGCCCCAACTGCAGACACATAATTTTTCTGTGAAATCCCTGAGGAAAACTCACCACATTAACAGCATTAATTGCATTAATTAGAACTGCTGCAAGTGGAAAATAAACATCTCAACTTATCTTAAAGAGCTGGGTGAGCTGTTCTGGAGGACCTGCATACTCATTCTGTTTCATAGGAACAGGCTATTGCAGATGTATTTTTCATATTCTCCACCCAACCACATGTTCCAGTATTTCTTAGAGCACTCACACCAAATAAAAGATTTGGTTATGGTTGATCTGAAAAAGTTTAAGCACTTGACTGCACACCAGATGGCACCATAATTACCACCAACTGTAATTTTACATGCTTTACCGTTTTGAATTGACACCGTGTTTATAGTGACTTCAGAACAAGGAAGCTGGTGAGGGGGTCGGAGAACAAGTCTTCCAAGGAGCAGCTGAAGGAACTGGGGTTGTTTAGCCTTGAGGAGGCTGAGGGGAGACCTTATTGCTTTCTACAACTACCTGAAAGGAGGTTGTGGAGAGGAGGGAGCTGGCCTCTTCTCCCAAGTGACAGGGGACAGGAAAAGGGGAAATGGCCTCAAGGTCTACCAAGGGAGGTTCAGGCTGGACATCAGAAAAAAATTTTTCATGGAAAGGTTCATTGAGCATTGGAACAGGCTGCCCAGGGAGGTGGTTGAGTCACCATCGCTGGAGGTATTTAAAAGACAGGTGGATGAGGTGCTCAGGGGCATGTTTTAGTGGTTCACAGGAATCGTTGGACTCGATGATCCTGGGGGTCTTTTCCAACCTAATGATTCTGTGATACTGTGATTCTGTGAAGTCAGCTGAAGCCACTACTTCATTGATTTAGCTATAGTCTCCGTATTGGTTCTGTTCATCCTGCAGATAAGTCTTAAATTGTAGCAACAGATTTCACCTTACCCTTTTCTCAGTAGAGTGGCTTTCATAGAATCACAGAATCATAGAATGGTTTGGGTTGGAAGGGAACCTTGAAGATCATCTATTTCCAGACCCCCTGCCATGGGCAGGGACACCTCCCACTAGACCAGGTTGCTTAAGGCTCCACCCAACCTGGCTCTGAACACTTCCAGGGATGGGGCATCCACAACTTCCATAGCCGACCTGTTCAAGTGCCTCACTGCCCTCATCATGAAGATTTTCTTCCTTATGTCTAACCTAAATCTTCCCTCTTCCAATTTAAAGCCACTCTCCCTTGACCTACCATTACATGCCCTCATAAAAAGTCCCTCCCCAGCTTTCTTTGTAGGCCCCCTTCAGGAACTGGAAGGCTGCTACAAAGACTCCCCAGAGCCTTCTCTTCTCCAGGCTTCTTATTCATTTATATCTTTAATTAAGAAACAATGGGTAATTTTCTAGGAACAATTGTAGCCTAAGTGAAGTTTTTGCCAGGACAGCTGTGATAACTATAGATGCGATTCTTTTCTTGTTGTAGTATTCCTCATCTGGTAACTGAGGGGTTAATAGACTAACAGTATCTTTCACATACTAGGAGTGTTTTCTCTGATAGCTATACCTACAAATATTTCTAGTGGCAACTGCAAACATTTGCAGACTGTAACAAATATTTACAAAGCATTCAAGCAAATATTTACAAAAATAGTCCAAGATGATCAGTTATTTTAGGTGCAGAAAATTTCAATTAGAATGCTGTACCAATGAGGAAGATAAAGGAAAATCCTCCACGACACGAAATAACTCTGTTTAAAAACATCATACATATGAAGCCTAAATTTTTGTGCAAGAATTTATGTGTGAACTCTTAATGTAAGGGTTTTATGCTGCACTAATGTAAGTGATTTGCATGTATAGAGCAAAAAGAGGACATAAATTAAGCAAAACTACTTACCATCTTTAAGCGCATAATGGTATGTAAATACATGCACAAATATGGATCACGACAATTTCCCTTAAAAATAATCTGAATTATCAGCTAAACTGAGATTTCAGTAATGGTATCACTAAAATAACAGTGCTGGAATAAACACAAGTAAATGTGGCATCAGAAATTTAAAAATGTAAGCTATTAACATTGACACTGTTTGGAAATTTGGCAAGAATCTCCCAAGAATTCACAGTTACATCTTATATTAGTCACCCACTTGGAATTCTAGGAATATCAGTGAACTTAATCCATTACAGCAAGACTTAATAAATACTTCTTGAGTTCTTCAGTATGTACAGTATGTTTAAACTTTAAGCAATATCTTTTCTGCCAACATTTTGCTTTCTGTAATTTCTTAATCCTTAAATATCTCCCCATTAGCCTACTATTTATTTATCCTTAAAAATAAAATGCCAGTGTGTAATAGTAAATAACCATTTTTGTTGAGAAAAATAACATTCATCCAATCTGACGAAAACACAGCACTGGTGAGTAGTTACTTAAGCCCTGTGTTTTTGAAAGGTGTTTCCCCTAAAGATAGTTTTGCGTCATATGGAACTATTGAAAATACCCTCTATCCCCTCACACTTGCCGAGTTTTATTTATCAGTTTTTCTGTGATTGTGCTGTGAGGTCTCATTCTTGGTTTAATGACAAGGAAAGCTAAAACCCCTGCTTTTCATAGAGATTGCTTTATCTGCTGAAGTAAATTATAATTATTCCCTAAGTTATTAGAATTTATTTAGAATGATGCCTCCAGTCTTACATTTGGCATGTGGTCCACTTAATCTTTACATTTCTAAACAATAATGTTAGTTAGAATTAATAAGTACTGGTTATGATCCAGCCTGTTAATAGCAAGATTGATCCATGGTGGTTTATAGCTTGTTAAAAGTTTATTAGCTATTGCAGATCATCAATAAAAACTGTTTAACTGGCTAATTGCTACAGCTGCTGCTGTCAGTGATGCTTATAATTCTTCCCATGTATACAGCAGCACCTACACCTGAACACCACCTGCCTGACACTCCTCTTACTCAAGACTCTTACTGCAGTTTTGCACTCTGAGATAATGCAGCAGTTTTTACCTCTTAACAGCTCCTGTAAGAAACACTAGGTTAGGTCACAGCTGCAGTCAGAAGATTCATTTTAAAATGTGCAAAAAATTTAAAACTTAAAAGCCTTTCAAATGTCTTGGTTTGATGAATAGTGACCTCAGAAAGCCAGTCCTCTGATGGGCTGTATAGGGATTACTACAGCATTTTTGCTCAAGTCTTTATTGCAGCTGTTTCACAATCTCACATGGCTAACCAAGTCCTTGCTCTGAAAAATGTCTAGCAACCAAATATTTGGCCAGCTGGAATTATGAGAATGATGATATTCCACCATTGTTATTACATACGATGTTTTTTTATTTGAATTCTATTTCAAGGGACAAAATTATCATCTTTGATATGCAGAAGTTTTTCATTTTCTCCATAAACAATTTACTCTAATTGCCTGTAATATAAAAAAATGTGTTTACACACATCAGAAGTGTATTTTTGCTCACTAAAACAGCTCTGAAGTGTTGCATATGAACAGCTGACTGCCATGCTGTACTGCAGATGTCCATATGAGATTAACAACTCTTCCAGTGTTCTCAGGCAACCCAGAAAGTCAATATGACATATGGAATATCATCAAGATTTTGCTTGTTGGAATCTGCTGAATACTCTATATACTTCAGGCTTTCAAATCTACAGTAACAAAATACGGCTATTTTATCAAAATTCATCCTGGGCAGCAGTGCTCAGGCTTTCACCAGTGAAGGCACAAGCCTTCTGAAAAAGGGATATACTTGCAGAAATTCCTAAAAAGCAAATGCGTATAGTGTTTGTTTATTTATTTATTCATTCATTCATCTATTCCTTCTGTAGCTATTAAAACACTATATATCTGAATAAATGAAGCCCTGAAGCACTGCTCTAAAGTAGGCATTTCTGCAGTACTCCCCCTTAAAGGTTCTGAGCGAAGAGCAGCAGCATAACAGCTGAGAACAGCTTATTAAGCCTGTGGATTTCTTTATTTGTAAGTACATATGCTGAATAAAGGGGAGAGGGGGCTAGCAACAAGTCCTTCTAGACCTTTCCAATTATCCTGCTGTGGAAGGATATTGTAAGATAGTAAAATATACACAGACAAAAGAGAGATGCAAGTTCAGCTATTTTTATATATCAATCCTGACATTCAAATTCTAAAATCACTATTACGCATAGTGTGCTCCATTTTACATTGCCTTCCAGTACCAACTTGATATTGATATGATGAACAAGTATCACACTTAGAAATCTAGCAATGCATTATCTTTGCTTGTTGAACAACAGTGCAGTTATGACAATCTTTCTCTTGTGGCCTCTCTTTGCCCTGGATTTTGTGAGATGTGAGCACAAGAGTAAAGCACCAGAGAGTATCATTCTAGCAGATTGTTAAACCTGCTCGCTAATTATACATTAGGTGTTGATCAATGCTCAAAGTCAATTAATGCATTACAAATACACGACGTGTATCTTAAGCTACTATTAAGCCCAAAGTCTTCTGAATAATGAATGAAGTAACCAAGCATTTTAACCACAGTTCGACAGGATAATCACATTTCAGAATAATAGTTTATGGTATGAAAGCCTGAGTGCTTTCAAAGCCAATATGAACCTATCAAGACACACAAAAACAGCTCAACTGCAATTCATATTACTGTTTTAGTATCTTACATGTTGGAATACATGCTAGATACCTCTACCAATAAATATAAGCATTCAATTTTTAATTCAAAAAAGCATCTTTAAGCCTACTTACACAGAAGGGCAAAGGAACTGGAAGAAAAGATGTAATAATTAGATATACGATTAGCATTGCCACTTGTAAGTTCTAGATAAAAACAAAAAAGATCCATTTCTCACTGCTGAGCTGCTGCTTCTACTCCAGATCCTCTTGCACTCTCACTTGTTTTCTGACCATTTCCTAGAATTCCCCCAGTGCAGTGTACAAATTTATGAAGATCCTTACAATATTAATTCTGCATAGACTCAGTGTATAAGAACCTGGGAAGATAATATTGTCTGCCTCTGAGATCTGAGTCTCTCAAATGCACATTTCTGGATCCAAGTTTCATATTTGAGATAAACAGGAACTCTGGAAACTCCTAGGAGCTGTGATGTTGGCTAGGTGTAATTCATCCTGTGCATGGTACTGATGTGATATGGAACTTTTTGACAGCTTTTAAAAAAAAAAATCAGTTTTAGTTCCTGATTACAGCACATCAGTACTGGAATGCAAACAACAATTAAATTCCAAAGCAGTATGGTGGTCAACAGAGCATTCATAAAGCTGAATAAAAGGTCACAGAAGATGTACAGCTATACGAGAAGCCTGAATTCAGAAAACGCCTAATTGCTTTGTGGGGAAAACTGAAGAGGAACAAAAATTGAGAAAAAGACATAGTTTCCATAGAAAGTTTTTTGTCTAAGTCAGAGTCAAGATGACATGCCTGCTATGCATCAAAGGCTACGGATAAGCTCTGACTGTGGTTTACTTTGCAGTCTATCACTTGCTCTTTTAGGGCAAAAACCCCGAGAGCTTTGTCATTTCCAAAATCTTCTAACATGGAATGGAAACCTAAAACCAAGAATCCTGACAGATGGCATCTCAAGACAGAACAGCCAGCCTTACAGTACGTGTCAGAATCATGGTTTTGTCAAACTTCAACTTTTAAGTCAAAATTCTTAAGATCAAGTTTTGCCAAATAGGAAACATAGCAGAGAATTTTTTTTTCTAAAGTAGCACTCAGCAAGTCTTATGAAAGACCATAGTGAAGCTCTTCTAATACCATCTGTTATACCAGATAAAGATGTGAGTACGGGGTTTACACTGACAATCATTAGCATGACTTTAATTGTACCTTGATAAACCCCACATGTTGGTTAATGACACAGACTATCTGCAGGGTACTGATTAAACCAAGGCAGACTGATTAAGAAAACTAAGAGAAGCAACTTTTCATACCTTTGTAGGTTTTTAAAGGCTACCATTTTCCCTTAATGCAAAGAATTAAAAGACTTAATAAGATTTGAAACATGAGCAGACCACGAGCCAGCATGAATCAAAGATGCAAACAAATGCATCGAGGTTTTGTCATGAGTGAAGACAGTTTTCATCTAAAACAACATATAGCAGTTTGACACACAACGTGGCTCCTCATACAGTCTTTTACCAAGAACTTGGCCCATTATAAGGTCATACATGGCAGCTCTTGTTGATAACTATTTGAAACTGGAAATTGTACCTCTTTCTCGAATTTCACCAACACAACATTGTTGGCTGATACAAAAAGTAACACTGCATTCAATATGAGTAGAAAAGAGGAAGAATCCATGGGGTCTGGAACAACTTTTTTAGCTATTAACTCCTGATACAAAAGGTTACTTGCAAGTACCAAACTTCATCTAGTGCATCAATTGCTACTGTCAGCATTCTTCCTGTAAAATGCTTATCATGCTACTGAAGATAATCATTATTATCATTATTAAACCTCACTGGCACCTTTTAAACTTCTCAACATCATGACAAAAAGGGCCCAGGGAATGTAATTCATTCAGCTCCTTGTGAACAATCCTGCAGCAATGATTTGATATCAATTGCTTGGTTAGAAATGTTAATGCAATATAAAAATGGACTATAGATAGAACGAATAGAGATCTTTGTAAGCATGTTACAGAAAAATCATCATGTACCAATCTAGTAGCTTTCAGAATGAGAGTTTTGTGTGCTGAATATTAACCATATATAAAAGACTACAGTGTAAGAAAGATCACTGTCATCCTTGACTATCAATATAAAATGTGTATGTTTCAAAAAGTTGATTCAGGCACCATATAAACCTTCGAATTACCGAGAATTTTATTATGCAGCCACAGGACAGAATCAGCACAAATCACCTTGATCTAAAACACAGAAGAACCTGCACGATCTATTCATAAAACCAATCAACCTCACATGCATCAACAAGTTTCAATCAGTTTTTTTTAGTTTGTAACAAGCAACAGGTTTTGGTAGAGTGCAAACCTACCCTTTCACTTAACCAAGAACAGTCAAGCTGGTATTTCTCAGTTCATCAATGAAAGAGGCTTAGTACACTGGGTAAGAGATGAAATTACATTATACTGGTCATCACCTGTGCCCCAAATGTTTCTATTTGTTATACTCTTAACTTCAGCATTACTGAAACCCCTTTCCATCTTAGAAAGCCTTGATGTCCTACATAGTAGGACAGTACCATCACCACTGAAGTACCATTGTGCAACAGTGCTGCCATCAGCTTTGCAATATCCTTGCACACTAGAATGCCAAAGTCTTCACACCTAAAAAAACGGTAGGGGGAGTTTGTTGTCATTTTTGCACTAGGGGAGGGATGAGAAACCCAACTTCATACTCAGATGTCAAGTTCATAGCTGGAGCACAAATTTCACAAATTAAAGTAATTTGAGTTGGTTACAATTCCCTGTGCAAGCATATAATTAATAAAATGAGAATAAACCTTGCTGTACAATTTGCGCCAGTACTTGCTCTAATTTCCCAGACAGTCAGAGCCTCATTACCTCCAGATTTGTGCATCTCATTATGATGCTGACACTCACACTTGTGAGATTAGTGCTGAAATTACAGATTCATCCTGATTTAGTGTGGCCTTTATTGCTGTTAATTAGGCAACGAAATGTGGAAACAGTTACAGCATTTTAATCATTTGAATGCAATGAGATTTGTATGCTAAAATAATAATAATAAAAGAAAAACAGAATGTAATCTTTTCTCTGAAACAGTTGCTGGTTTTGGTGGAAGCAGCTGATTGAGAGAAATTTAACAATTTATTTTGCTGCTAGTTGAGGTGACCCCTCCTCTCTTTATCTGCCATGTACAGTTTTATTTTTTTGCAAAAAGGCAGATATAAAATGCACTCAGCAAAAACCATCAAAATGTGCAGTAATAAAAACCCGAATGAAATATGAACAGATGAATTGCTTAATCTAGGTAACTTTTTTGTATTATTATGGCCAAGATCCTTCCCAAAAAGCCCAGGAGGAACAGTCAGCAGCAGGCACAATGTATGTGAAGAAACAGAACCTCAAGGGAGACAGCATCAAAACCCCAGGGGAAGAAGGTTGATGTAATTTTACACATATCGTGTTCTGAAGGGTCAGCATGACCCTAACCTCATCGGTTATCTCAGCCAAGATGGGTGCTCTCCTGTAATCAGCTCTCATGGAAGGTGCCTGGCAGTAAAACTTCTCTGGTGTAGCCATGGCATGAGCTGTACACAGCACATAACTGTAACGAGTCATGTGTGAGGTATATGTGTGTGAACGTGTCCTGTACTATGTGATCTTCTCACTGTTTAAATAAATGTTTCACCATTGCTTTGCTTCACTACTTTTTTCCCATTGTGAAGGAACTCAGTTCATAGGCAGTAGATGACATCAAACAGATGGAGAGACACATCTGCTTGTGTGCTTACACCATGGCTGTCCTATGACAGCCTACAGGAGAAGGCAGACAGCACGAGGCTAACCCACTGACAGATGACTGCTAATCTCACTAGCAGCCCTCCAGTAGCTGTGCAACTCTAAGCTGCCCTTACTAGAATGGTCTTTTAGGCACACCGATCACATGCGAGGATTTACTTGTACACACAAACGTACATGTCTGAATCCTGAACTGCACCATGCCTTGTATGTTTGTATTTCTGTAAATACTCAGTTATATGAGAACCCGCCTTCACAAACATTCATAGGAACGCAGTCTGGCAAGCCTGCAAACAGCTGATGATAACACATAGAATTTGTAGAAAAGCAGCGTTACCCCACACCTTTTATTACAGACTCAAAATTTGTTGGAAATTAGTCTCACTATGCCCATTTAAATTATTCGTCAGCAGTGCAATCTATTTAAGTGTAATCTTACTTGATTATAAATAACTTTCTATATATAATGCTTTCATTTTGATAATTCCGATTAAGATCTCTTAAACCTGCCCTCTCCTTTCATCATACATTGGATAGAACTTTGTAGTTTTTCTTTTACAGGATTACACACATAAAAATTAGTGTTATGTTTATTTGCAAAAAGGAAATTGAACCAATGTCATAGTTTTTCAATGGACGTGATTTCAAATAGATTTTAAACAGACAAGCATCAGGAAATTTGAAAAGGAAGGCTCTCAAAGAAATGTTAATTTTAATAGATTTTATACATATGTATATGTATATATGTGTATCATATACACATCCACCAGTAGTCCATAACATTAAAATGTACTTGTCATAGTGCTGCATTGAGAACTTCTCCAATTGTTCATTTAAATTCTCATCTTAATTTAGGTATGTTGTACATTTTTCAATTGGTAATATTTTCATGAAATAGCCAAGGAAAATATTATCATGTAAAACTACTTTTTGGCTGTTCTGTATATGTCTATTGAAACCAAATTCATAACACTATGGTGAAAATATTGAAGTACTTGCATTATTGCTATTACAGACCCACTAACTTTGACGATGTAAAAAACACGACATGGCTTTGGGCACATAGTTATTCTTCAGAGAGCATGGAAAACTGAGTGTTTCAGAGACATTTCAACCATTGTTTCTCTCATTTAGATAGAAATATCAGTAGTTTCCATGAATGCTCATTAGTCATGAGGACCAAATTTTCCTCCAATTAAAAGTCAAAAGCCATTACTTTAATAATTGGCTTCAAATCCTCCTTGAAAAATCATCTTCTCTTACTTTCAAGCCAGTGTATCTCTGGAGTCATCACTTTTTCCTTCCATTGCCGCATTTCTGGACATTCTGCTATGAAACATTAGTACCACTTTATTTGGAGCTAGATTCTGCTCTCTTCCGGGACAAAGTATGAACAAAGTATGAAAAAAAACGTGATTGATAATCTTCTATCTCCTTCCTATTTTCAATATCACAATCAGTCCCCTGAAAATAATTCTGGTAACTGCACCAAAACGAAAATATTATTGAATTGAGCATATACCTGAGGAACTAAATATGGAAGAAAAGAAACCCTAGACTGATGAGTTTAATATATATACAGAAATAAACATTAATTTATTCATCATTTTTTCACTCTAAAGCTAGCTTTGCACAGACGCATTATACAAGAATAAGTATCAACATTTTTCAAATCCCAGAAATGCAAATATTAGGCAATTTGCCAAAGGCTACACAAGCGAATGACAAAATCAAGAGTAGTGTCCAGTTCCTCACCAAATTCATTAAACTGCTGATCAGTAAAGTCTTCAAAGTCAGGGCAAGCCACATATACTCATATTATAAGCATAGAAATGATGTTGAAAGAATATTTATAAATACATGCACAAAACCAGTGGACAGTACTGGAGCCCCTTAAGCTTCCTGAAAAAGCAGACATCAAAACCTGCAGAAGTAGTCTTTATCTTAGTTTCTACTCAAAGATACTATGTGGTTGCCTGTTCCCCTTTAAAAAGTGCTCAAGTTCACCCCTTCATGCATTTTACCACAGAATTTATCTTCTAAGTCCCAGAAAATAGATTAACTTGGTGCATGAATTCTTAATAAACCTCCTTTCCTCCTTGTATTTTAAGAATTACTACATTCGAATTATTTTACTTGACCAACAACACCTTCTTTTTTGACCATTAATTGGCACATAAATAACAAAAAATCTCCAGCTGGATACACACTTACACACTTGAGGGAACGTTTTACAACTCTCACATAACAGTAGAAAGGGGGCATTTAAATCTCCCACAACTGCTTCTGGGATCGCTCCCCACATCAGCCGCCACATGGCAATGTATGGGACCAGGAGTCAGGATGCGCCCACTCCTCGCTCCCTGCTGGGGGGTTCCCCTCACTCCACAAAGCATGTTTTCTGCCTCGATCTAGCACCTGGTTGCAGCACTTATCATTTCTGCTGCTGTCTCTCGCTGACTGAGCATGGCTGCTGGCTTTGCCGCGTTTAAATCTCCTGCGGCTGCTTATTTATGTATGTATGCATACATACATAATATACATACATAATAAACATTTAAACATCATAACCAATTAAAAATATCTTTTGTAAAGGAAATCAGCCATTTTATGAAGCAATTTTCCATTAAGAAGCAAAAACCAACCACTGCCACCATCAGCGTAGGCTGCAAAAACATTCCATTGATGGGTAATACAATGCATAAGGCAATTACGGAACATCTGTTTAAAAACAAAGATAAATCACTGACTGTTCACAACAGCCTGCTTAGATTCATGACACTCACGAAACACTCCCTCCCTGGGCTTGTATTTCTTATATTACCAGATTTGGGGTCTCCCTCTCTTTATTCTTTGCTTGTTGAGACTGATTGTGACAGTATTTGGTACAAAGAAAGATGGACAAGAGAGATGTTGTCCATGAAATCCGTATGAGAGAAAAAGTCAGATTTGCTAAAGAAACAACATCAAGAATTTAACTATAGTCTTCTGCTTAGTAAGAGGGACTGTGCTCTTGCAGTAGCTCACAGAACTACAGACAGCAGAACACCAACTTGACCTTTGATTACAAAAATCTCTGCAGATAACTGAAATACAGCAATGTCACAGCACTCCAACAAAAGCATAAAAAGAAGGAAATTGTGTGCATTACCTTGCAATGATACTATGACTGAACACTGGAATAGTTCAAATTAATTGTAGAGCTTTTAAGAATGGCGTAAACAATGGTGTATACCTCTGTCCCTTGCCTCAGGCCTTTAATATTATGCTTTGGCATCATCAGTACAGCACATTCATACATGGTTAACAGAGTATGTACCATTCCATCATCCAGTATCCTAGTACTCACCTTATATTTCCTCAGAGAGGAAAGCTGCTTAAGAATCTATTTTAAATCCTAGGCATATATGTTCTGCCACTTGTCTTCAGCCCCAAGATGACTGCTGCATCTTTCATTGTATGTATGAAGTTTGAAAGGGAAAAAAACCCCAAAACCCAACCATTTAAAGCCTGTGATTTAAAAAGGAAAATCCAGGAGCAGAAGAGATGTGGATGCTGGTGAAAAGTAGTCAAGCATCTGTGCATTGTGCAATTGTTGTCAAGGCAGCCAAGAAAGCACTGAGAATACTGGTAGACCACAGCAACTACAGGGATGTGGTACACAATAATTCTTTGTAAGCGGTAAGTATCACCCTTAAATCATAAAGCAATGGGTAATTACCTCCTGAGTCTTTTTATGAACATACTAAGTTACAAAGCTTTACTTACAAAAAACCCTGTGTGACCACTGTAAAGCACTCTGAATATCTAACAAGCATCTTGGACACATGCGCAATCAAAGCCAAAATGTACTAAGACATACAAAGTTTATATAAAACTCCACAGTTGATGCTTTTCAAGATAGTGATTCAGATATAAGACCTTACTGTATTCTGTAAACCACCTGTCACCTGAAGGTAAGCTAATTCTCATTTTACAGAAGTCAAAATATTATGCCTTAATAATAACTTTTGGATCTTGAAATATTCTCTTGATGTGAGACAGTTATGCTCCTGCTGGTTCATCAGAAGGATTATGACTTTCCATCTAGTACCGGCCCTTTGCCATTACTCAAAGACAAGCTGCTAAATATCATTTAAGAAATGCTGACCTGCCTTTCCCTGGGACCATTTTAAAAATTGCATCATCTTGAATAAATACATAAAATGTCAAGTATACTCTCTGCTAATAAGGACTGTTAAAGGAAGTATATTATTATCCCATGTAATTAGCTACAAGCTTCTGAATGTCAATTCACCACAGCAGGCTGAATGACAGAAGGTGAACAGTCAATTTGATCACTGAGGTCTTCATGAACTGCAAACATTAGCCAATCTCAGTAAGAAAATGCCTTGGAGTGTGTATTTCCAATTTCACTGCTATTAGAGAGTATCAAAAGTTTTTTATATGCCACAGCTAGAATGAGACAAAAATAGAAAACTTACATAAGCTTCCATTACGAAGTATGAGTATTGAATTTAGAAGTAATTGAAAATGAGACTGTAGGCAACCATTGGAAGGTTAGAGTTGCCTTAGCTCTAAAAATACATAATAATGTATGTGCTGACTGGTGGCTGTAAAGGACATAGAGCTGATCCGCATCAGTTTCTAAACACTGCATGTGACTTGGTTACTGAGATAGTGACTGTATGCATACATGAACTTGGCTTAGCAAAAGAGCTGTTCAGAAACTATACATAACCATTGGATCAGCAACAACTGTCAGATTATGAATCAACCACCCAGTAACCATCACTGATGGAAACACTGGACATTATAAAGCTCCAAAATTGTAAGAATTATTTTGCCAAAGTTGGAAAGCAAAGATCAAAGGCACAGTAAACAACTAGGAAGTAGTAATTACTTTCATCTAGGCTAAAACACCATAGGGGCCTGCTACGCCATCACAGTTTATACACAAGCAGATTACTCATTTTAAAAGCAAGTTCTTCTGCAGGTAAAGGAAGCAAGATTAAGTTCAGCAGAATCACTGCACAAGACCAGACACAGAAGCAGAAAAGCAGCTAAGAGCTAACACAGGTCCTGACAAAAACATCTTTAAGAAAGTGCTTACTGTTACTTCAGGTAGAACGCCAAGTATCCTGAAGTTTGTCTTGGGATACCTCTTTCTCAAGCGTTAGTATCATAGATGGATTTACTAGCATGGATTAGTCATGCAGTGCCTTAAAGTGTCCTGTGTAACTAATTTAAATGTCATGTCTGTAAACATCAATATATTCTAGACTTGCCTAGTACTTATGAGAGAATGTACGTAAAGAAAACATTTATCTGACAACTGCTTAAACTTAAAAGGTATTTCTAGAGGACAACTCTTCTTTCTCAAACCTTTCTAAATAATTGTTATGTAACAGGTCATGATATCTATTTATATGTATGTAGGGCAGACACAGCTCTCATGGAAATTAATAACAGCAGATACCATGTATGATCAGCAACTTTCAACAAATTACACTGTTGGTTGTTTAACTATCGTCAGTGAAAGAACTTTTGTAGTTGCAATGAACTGCCACTAAAAGAATGACGTGCTGGAATGAGAAAGAAAATTATGTGTCCCTGTGATATTCAGAAGTCATGACAAATTTAATCAGCATGTGTTGCCATCAGTGCTATATCCAGGAGTTCCAGCTATCTGGAGGGGAAAGAAGATAAAATCAAAGCTGAACTGTGACTGACCAGAGAGCTAAGGAACGACTTGCTTTCATTTTCAGCTTTCATTTTCATTTTCAGCTGGCCTCTTAGCATGTAATGGAGACCTATCCCCTGAAGATGATGCAGTAGAAAACAGGCAGAATTTTTATTTACAGAAAGCACTAAGGAATGTAGATATTTACCGCACCTTTTAAAGTGTATCACTAATAGACACTGCCCCTTGTGAGAAGACGTCACTGCAATGTAAGAAACAAGTTATGTATAATCAGCGGTATGTTGGTCTGTTTCATATGAAAAAGGAAAAATCCTGAAACCCTAAAACCCAACAGAGAAGCCCATCAGATTCAGAAGTGTCTCTTCAGTGCCAAAAGTACAGAAGTAGAGCACCAGAAGGTCTTTACAGTTAAAGTCTTTTGAGACTTAAGGTCCTTAAAACCATATTAGTGACAATGTCATTCAACATCAAATCTCAATGAGCTTTACAAAATATCACTCTGAAATTACAGCACGTCTCTGCAATGAACCTATTCAGAATAATATACACAATCATGTCAGCCCTGGGAAAAGAAACACTGCCCACACAATGCCACAGGATACGCTGTGTGAGCCAAAAGCAGTTTTGCTTTTCAGGTCCACTTGGAGCTCCTGGTAAATGGCATTCACTAGAAAGTTACAAAATGAACCGAAGTTTCTGTTTGTATGTATAAGTAACTGACGAGTATTACAATAGTATAGACAAGCGTGATTTTAAATGCCATTACTTTTAAGCAATATACTACATTCTCCCTAGTATTTTGCACTAGAGAAAGCAAAAATCTGTTTAGTTAAAACTAATCACAAAACTTATAGTAGTTCCACTTGGGTGTACAAAGGCATATTTCGCAGGTGACGTTCAAATTGTGCAGTTCAGGAATTCCACATACTGAAAAACACAGATACAATTAAGAATCATCAGCAAACAGGAAAGAGCTGTTCCTTTAGAGCAATTCTACTGAATAGGTGCTCTTCAGCTTAATATTCTAGGAAAAAGTTCTTTGCTTTTGGCAAAGAATAATAGTAAAGTTACCCTTAAAAAAAAAACCCAAAGCAAACCCACCCTCAAACAATCCCACAACAAACTCTGAACTACTGAACAAAGAATTCCCTAGGTTGTGCACAACAGACACCAGCGTTTCAAAAACCAAGGCAACTGAGATGGATCTCTGTACTTTGCCTTGTTGAGACTCCAGGGCAATCTAATGAGCTTGCTACAGGCAAAAATAAAGATAAGCCAAACCAAACTTCAGTGTCTCTAAAAAAATGTTCTGTCTTAAATCAACAAATTACAGATTCTGAGTCAAAACACAGGTCTACCTCTATAACTAACAGCTAATTAAATGCATCAGTCATGTAGATGTGGTGCTTAGGGATGCAGTTTAGTGCTGGCCTTGGCAGTGTTAGGTTCACAGTTAGACCTGAAGCTCAAAAGAACTTTTTCAATGTAAATGATTCTATGATTCTATACACATACATGCCAGTTAATTCAAAGAAGTCAAGAATGACAATAATCTGAGTTTATCTTTGAGACGAAAAATTTCACCTCGTTTTGCAATTAAGACAATGATTCAAAAGTTATCTGGTTTTGATTCTTATCAAGGTTTTGGTGTTTTCCATTTTATTTCTTAATGATTCTAAAAATCCCATGCACCCCGAAAACAAAAATCAGTCTTAACACCTAAACGTGGCACCTCAGAAATCTGTGTATTTTATAAAATAGGCTTCAAAAGTGATATAGCCAATAAATGCAAATTCAAGCCTCCCCAGCCGTTTTGTAAGTGACTATCAAACAAGTTTCACCTGGTTTTTTTTAAGAATACTACTTTTTATGTCTTAGTTTGGACTATGAAAACAACAAACTTCCAGTTTGATTTACTGTTTCTTTGGCTCTCTGCTCCACTGCAGTAGTGAAAGTTTGTTAACAGAAAACATAAAATGGACAGCCTGTTCCAATGCTTGACAACCCTTACTTCAGTGAAGTAATATTTCCTAATATCCAATACGAACCTCCCTTGATGCAGCTTGAGACCATTTCCTCTTGTCCTATCACTTGCTGCTTGGGAGAAGAGACGCCTCACTACAATCTCCTTTCAAGTAGTTGTAAAGAATGATAAGGTCTCCTCTAAGCCTCTTCTTCACCAGGCTAAACAATCCCAGTTCCCTCAGCTGCTCTTTGTAAGACTTGTGCTCCAGACCCATCACCAGCTTCATAGCCCTCCTCTGGATGTGCAGCAGCACCTCAACATCTTTCAATGGCTTCCAATTCCTCCTATTTGTTGCCCATGCTGTATGCACTCATACAAGGCACTTCAGCTGCACTGTTGGCCGCATCAGCTTTTTAGAGGAATACCCCGTAATTCCTTTAAGGCATTTCACCAGTGTTTCCCTGCTGGTTCCTATTACCTCAGAAGCCCTTCGCCCATCTCCAAGTGTGCTCCAGTGTACTCAGAAGTTCTCAGATGAACATGCTTAGCACCTCAGCCCTCTAGACTTGGTGTGTCATCCCACGGCTTGTCCTGCTCTCCCTTCAAGTGTTTTCAAGCTCTGTCAATCAGCCCCACTAGCTCATGAGCAAAGACTCTCTTCTCCCTTTAAGAAAGGTAAATCCCACCTCATGCCAGCAGGTCTTGTTCTGTGTAGACTATTCCACTACTGAAAAACCTAAAATTGTGGCAGTGACATCATGTACTGACAGGCTGGCTTCCTCTGTTTGTTCCAAGATTGCTGCCAGCAACTGGAAGGATTGAGGAAAAAAATTACCTGTGCTCCAGATTCCCTTACCAACCATCCCAAGGCCCTGAAGTCTCTTTTGATTGCCCAGGGACTATGTATTGTGGCTTCACTGCCTCCCACATGGAAGAGCAATAATGGCTAATAGCCCAAGTGCTCTACCAGGCTAGGAAGTTTCCTAGTTATGTTGTTAACCTGGGCCTTAGAGAGGCAGGAGGCTTCCCTAAGAGGAGGGTCTGTCCAGCATATCGGACCATATGTCCCCCTCAGCAAGGAGTGAGCTACTGCTTTAACCCATCTTTTCCTCTTCATGGAGGTGGTCATGATACCAGGGGTAGTCCTTTCTGACCTTGGCAACACTTCTGGTATAGATGGACCAGCATCCACATCATCAACTGACTGACTTTACAAATCCAGAGCCTCATACCTGTTGTATAGTGTCATCTGGGAAGACAAGGTGGGCAAGGAAGGTGTTCACCCGCTGCTCCAAGCTTAGACTTGCCTCCACTCACTCCCATTTTTTAAGTCATTGCCTTCTGCCCAGGAGGAGGAGGGTACAAGATCCCCTTGATCTTGTGGTTTTTTTCTGACAACTGTTCCCGTTTCTTTCTCAGGGAGGGAAGAGCATGGTTCCACCACTCTAACTCTTTCTCATTTCCTTACTAATGACCCTGTGTTCAACCCTCACCTACTTTGAAATAGCACTCAAATGTCCTAATAAAAGTGGCAGATAAGCCTAGCTCTGCATAACTTAGTGCAATGTCTTTGAAATGTCTTTGAAAATACTGCTTTCCATTTCAAGCAATGACATTAAGTAATTCAAAAGCATTACTTCATGCTTCTTAAAATAACTACACAAAATGGAAATTTATTTTCTAACAGTAGCAGATGAATGCAAACACACACAAAAATGTATTGCTAGTAAAGGGTCATTTGCTACTTGTTTTATGGACTTTTAACTGACGTTTGCATCAAACTTGAGCAGAAGCTAGGTAATATGACTAACTCAGAATGAATTCCACCTTACTCGAATTAGTTTGCAGTGCTTATTCTCATTAGAAGAGAAAGCTCCTTAGGTCAAAAGGCAATGTAAAAGATGTTTCATTCCACCTCATATTCTGAACTGTACCTGGAATTAAACACAGTACTTTAATAACTGGATGCATTTGGATCTGCTCAAATAGGGTTTAATATCTTTCTATAAATAGCAACTTCTGTCTAAGTTAAGATATTGCTGATACAGAGAAAATTTTTGCAGAAGTTATTATATTTATAGGTAAAATATATACCATAGTCTATGCATGCAATATACTCTATCCACATATGTAGAAAAAGTAATAATGAAATAAACACTTCTATACTGCAAGTGCTTCTATTTCCACTATGATAAAAGTTTTTATCAAACAGTTCTGTCTGGATTAATACAATTTATGCTCATTCTAAAGGAAAAAGCATCTAACAAGTTTCCATAACAATGAAATGGAACAGAGCCAAATGAGTAATCTACTATTATTTTCTGGAATAAGAAATATTAATTCTTTTGCATTAACTAGCCTTTTGGGATTTCTAATAGGCTGAATCTAGTATGCTATGGGATTTTAGCATTGACATATTTCTAATGAGAGGTTAATGAATCTAATCTCTCATACGACGGTAAAACACAAGACTGGGATTCAGGGAGCCAGTTCTGATAGTGTTTGGCTGTGTTCCATTTGAGTTCACTTATTTATGAAGAAGTTTCCATTACATGCTCCACTTCTTACAGAAACATGAAGTGATTTGGAAAAGAAAGGTCTCTGTGGTGTAGAAGTAACTGTCAGCAATCCAAGGAAAAGGCCAAATTAAAATTAAAATTCATTAACCTTAGCATCTGTCAAAGAGTTTTGAAAGGAAGATAGAAAAATAAGAAAAAAAGAAGTGTGAATACAGTAACGCGAGACAAACAGAATTACTATTTTTTACCTGTTTCCCAGTAAACTACCTACTACATCAATAGCCTTAGTTCTTTAAGAACGGTATCTTTCATAAACAGAAATTATGTAACCTGGCCAAGTACTATTCTTCATTGATAACTCCACCCATCTGGCATTTGAATGTGATACTTTTTTCAGTCTTCCTTTTCCTGTTTTTTTTTTGTTTCCCCAAATAACTCTACTTTTTTGAAATCTTCTCCTTAAAGAATGAAAAATCCAGTCACAGTTTGCAGATAAGTAACATAGAGAGACCTTGTGGGGAAAAAACAAAAACTAAAGTTGAAAGATTACTCAGGGCTAACGAAGCATCTATACAGGACCAAAATCACTACAGGTGAAACAGGGCATTTTTAATTTGTACTGTGCTTGTATAGTCTACATCTGGGTTTCCAACATACTTCTGAAGTACAGATAATGCATGATAGAAGCCTGGCAAGAATTTTTTTGCTCTATTCAGAAATCATGTTTTTGAAGTTTTTGGTGGAATTTAAAGGTGAAAGGCTATAAGAAGAAGAGCAAGATTTAGAGCTCGTTAAGACAAAAATGAAATAAGACCCATACTACCAATGTGAAAGAAAAACAAAAGGCAGGCATAAATCGAAAATTATTCCCCTGAAACACACTGATTATTTGATATCTACCTAATAGTACACATCTATATGTATCAAATACATTTAAATCTATGAAATAAACTATTTTAAAGACCTAGTCCATAAACATGAGAGCAATATTACATTAACAAGCTTTATAATTTAAAACCAACTTTGTAAAATAACTTGGCTTGTTCTGAGCAGAATTGTTAATACTGAATGAAATTTTATTTTTAATCACTGTTGAAACTTTCATGTGCATGAATTAATTCTGCTCAGCTTGTGTACCAAGAAGAGATGACATAAGTAACACATAAAAACTCTTCCTCAGGAGACAAAATGAGTTAGTGAAAACCATTGAAACATGAACTCTGAATCTGATAGAGCAGGTAATAAAGGAGGTTTCTGAGGTCATCTTAAATGTGTTTACTGACACCAGTTACCATTTAGACAGGCTTTCAGATTTGGGTATCATTCCTGTCAGTTTAAATAGTATTAAGAAAACCAAAGTTTACATACCTTGTTACCAGCAGAATATTGCTTGCTGTGCAAATTGACAGCAAATACACTTTAATAATAATTTTGAGTCTCAGATTAGTGTAAAGCAGATCAGGTTCTTTTTCCCAAATTTATGTATGGTCAAGCAGAAAGCATCCTATCAGCCAAGCCTACTGATCAAAAAGCTGTTGCAATATTCTATGCAATCCACATCCAAAGAAACATACCAAGACATGCACAGACATAACCTACTCTAGCCCAATCAAGTACACAGTTGACAGCAGACAGAAGGATACACTAAGTACTGAAAACAGTGAAGTTTCCTACAACTTTTCTCCCCTCCAAACACCAAGGACTACAGTTACAGTAAGAAATTCCATGTACAGCAAAACTCATGAAATCTGATTTCCTATCTCTACCTGGATTTTCCTCTACATAATCCAGTGCAAACTCTTCCCAATTGAGCTTCACAAGGATTCTCTGGCAACTGTCAACCAGTTTATGTTAGCGAGGCTTACTTACCCTTATATGCATAAGGACCTCAAAAGAAAACATATTTCAGTGAAACTTCAAGCAGTTAGCAAGGAGATACTATTTTTCATTGGTAGCTCAAAAATCACTCCTTGGCATCTCAATACATAATTTACTTTAGCTCTGTCTTCAATGAATATTTAGAATTTGTTTTTATACATTTCACATTTCCTAGCAATTGGAAGCACTATTCTGCAATTTAACAGTGCCATAACACAAGTAAATAAATAAATATGTTTTACACAAGTTATTCAGCCAGTCTTACTGCTTTTCAATTGTAGTAATATTTAGAATCATAGAACCATAGAATAACCAGGTTGGAAGAGACCCACCGGATCATCAAGTCCAACCATTCCTATCAAACACTAAACCATTCCCCTTAGCACCTCGTCCACCCATGCCTTAAACACCTCCAGGGAAGGTGACTCAACCACCTCCCTGGGTAGCCTGTTCCAGTGCCCAATGACCCTTTCTCTGAAAAATTTTTTCCTAATGTTCAGCCTAAATCTCCCCTGGTGGAGCTTGCGGCCATTCCCTCTTGTCCTGTCCAACTGTCACTTGGGAGAAGAGGCCACCACCTTCCTCTCTACAACCTCCTTTCAGGTAGTTATAGAGAGCAATGAGGTCTCTCATTTGTGCTATGCAACTACGAATGATTAGCATCCCTTCCTTATCAATCTCTGCTAAGCTTCCTTTTAAGTTTGTTCTTGCCTAAAATACAGCTTTTTTTAATACAAGGAAGTCAAGGTGATCTAAAGTCCTGAAATACTAGAAATATTGGATTTATATTTTCAATTTATTTTAAGATTAACATGCTCTTCTATCCCCCTCACTAGATCTTGAGTTGAATTTCAGATGTTGATCTAGTTCACTTTCTTTATGAACTCTGGTTCCTTATTTGGGTTAGGTAAATTCCAACTCTGGCATGCACCTTTTTGGGCTGCAACACTGGGAGAAGGCTTAAGTCTGTCTGAAAACAATACACTCAATATCAGCTCATATGAGAATTTTTTATTTCAATGTCGCAAAGTTTGTAAAATATGTAGAATTTGGAATTATATGTAGAATAACTTTTTTTAAACATGCTTTAGCATAGTGTAAGAAAAGAGATCATGTATGGGTATACTGAACTTGCCATGAGGTGAACATAGGAATTAAAAATATCTAATAGAAGTACTAAAGATTTTGAATAAGTAGGTGAAAAATCACACATCAAATAACAAGTCCAAATAGAACAACACAGCAAGTATAATGAGACTTACAGCACTAGTAATACTATTGAACTGTTATTTGTTTCCAGCATAGAAGAAACCCATTGCAGTGGGCCTCCAGCACTGCTACAGGACAGTGTCACACATCCTTCACTAACAAAGATTATTCTTTCTTGGACAACATTCAGAACCTTTACTCTGTACAATAACATTAAAAAAGTAAAAAAAGACAAATAACTTGGATGTCCTCAAAGTAATTTTTAAGTAGATGAAAATATTATAACATCCTCAGACCATCCTTGAACACATAGTTTGTAGACAATCTGCTGCTGCTACTACAAAGAGGACACTATAAACCACCTTCCTTGTTTAGCTGTAATGGAGGAAATCTTGGAGGCTGCCAGTTAATATTGTGAAGGAGAAGAAAGTATCAAATGTCAACATTTTTAAAACATGTTTTCAAAATCCAAACCAAGGTCTGTTGCTGCACCGTTATGCACTGGAGGGCTGGAGAAAGGCTGAATTGTTTGGCTCACTTTGTGAGATGATTCTTACACTGTCACTTTCATGCTAAAAATTATTCACCTGAACCACTGTCAGTATGAAACACATTTCAGAAACAAAAATTCAGTTTGTTTTCCATGAAAGTGATTCCCTCTCCCGCAACTTTACATGAATCCTGGTAGAGGTTTTGCTCGTTAAATAGATGACACGTTTGTCATTTTTTCTCCCTGGCAAAAAGCTCTCCTCCAGGCAAATTATCTGAGTGAAAAGGCAAAGCAACTCCATTCATTATGGTTATATTTAGCAATAAACTAAGACAAAAAACTAGCAAGAGTCTGAAGGTGCAGAATAAAAGGCAGTAAGTGAGGGCAGGAGGAAGACCTTTAAGAGAAAACAGAGGAATGAATAATCAAGAAGGACAAGAGAAAATGCACAGGACTCATTAAATAACTGATTAAATGTATATGATTAACATAATAAACTGGAGAACATGAAAAGCTATTAGGTTAGGCAAAACAAACCCTTCCTTTCAGTGAAGAGGTCAGATGTTCTTTCTAACACCTCAAAAAAATCCCCAAACAAAACACAAGCATAGCCCAGGTGAAGTCTTTAGCTGACATCAGAATATTTATTGTACTGCCCAGTGTTCTTGAATTTTGGGTTACCTGTATTCACCATTGCTCCGAACAAAGTACGACAGCCTTTTCATGTTAGCTGTTAGCTGAAAGTGAAAGACCAAATAATTCATATAGAGAAGATAGAACATGAAGTAATTCTATGAAGTAAAATTACCATCATATTTCAGCTTGTTCAACTTGTAAATATGACATTAAATACAAAGCTGTTATAATTACTTTTTATGCAAAACACATTCCTTGTTTCTTTTGAAATGAGTGAAAGGTATCTTGTGTTTATTAGTCAAATGGTCTGTTCTGAAGTTGAGTTGTACAATGGCATATTGGCTGTGAGTGAGTGTGTATGTCTCAGTGCATCTGTTTTAAGAAAAAAAGGTAGTCATTTGTGATGTTCATTTTAAACAGTAGGCATAGTGTGAAATGTACTCTTCTGTCCCTTAGGATCTTTTTCAATAGTAAATTTGCTACAGGCAATATTCAGGCAGTTCAGTGTTGAGAAAATAATAATTATATAGTTCTTTACTGTCTCATTGTTGTATTCTAAACATTCAAAGACAGAATGATGGAATCAGGAAAAACACTTCTGAGGTTTAAAACAAAGGGAAGAGCCAGAAACCTTTACTGCAAGTCAAATTTACTTATGTTCATATATTTGCGTGTGGGTGTCTACAGCCACTGTAAAGTGAAAGAAACTCATTGCTTTGGAAGCCTTATTTGGCCTTGTGAGATCACTAGTTATGGATGCATACCCACTTCTAGCCCTGACTGAATGTCTTCAAATATCTGGTGATTAACAATCAACATAAAACAGGTAACGAACGCTATGTGTGTATCCAGATTCCTTTGCTACCAGTCCCTTACCTCCCATCGCCCCATCCTCTCTCATGCTCAGTGCTGAAAGGATAATGATTAATTTTTGTCTGACGTTGACTGTCCCCCACAAGATACTCATTCTGGTCATTCCATTGCAAATCATTTGGGGATGAAAAGGGCTTCCTGAAAACGCTTAGTGTCTTTATACAAGTTAGTCTAATGGCACAGTGTACTGTGCTGAGTCATCGCATCATATGCAGTGTAGATTCCTCTGGGAAGCTTCTGATCCTGAAGCCATGAAGTTCTCCTCTTTTTAAGCCAAAAGTCGTCAGCCTAGATGAATTTTATCAGTCAATCTAGGGCCTAGCCACCACTCACACGGATGCACAGACTTAAGTGTTGGCTCCAAACAGTTGGATATTTTTCTCTTATTTCTAACCTGGGAGAGGTTTTGACTGTTTCCCAAGAGAAATACATTCTGGGATTTTAGTTGGTGTGTGTGTTTGTGGGGTTTTGTGGTTCTTCCATGCCCGTTCCATCCCTCCAACTGTTTTATGTCTAAGTTACTGCCTCGCACCGGTTTTGATGAGGTACACCACTTTTTTTCGTTAATTAATGTGTCTAATGATTGAAAAATTGTGCTGGCTTAAAAAATAATGGAATGGATGTTTCTGAATACAGATACTGTAAGATGGGGTTTGTCTTGTTTTACAGCCAGACTCTGTCTATTCTCTTTACTAAAAACCCGACAGCAATGAGATCATTTATACATTGTTGAATAAGGGACATTGTTATGGTAATGCCTGATAAAGCACAGTTCTTTGCTACTTTTTCTGATCTGCAAAAGAATTGGCTATGTGTATGCCATAAGGCAGGCTGGCACAAAAGTGGTGTCGGGGACTCAGTGCTCACGCAATGAGTCTTTGGGGCCTTTTTCTTTGGGATGATTCAAGTCTGGTCCTAAGGACTGAAATCCATTAGCAGTTACAGTGCCACTCCTGCTGTTGTTTCATCCAGAAAACAGGATCTATTTCACCCTGAGACTGCTCCATGACGCAGAATGAAGTATGGTATTACCATTTCCCGTAAGGGCTCAATCCTGACTTTAACTAGAAGCTTGATGTAGGCAGACTCCTACAGTCTAAATGCTCTAAATGCCTCCCTTTATTTTGACACAATGCTTTTAAACAATACCATTAAATAATAAAAAAAGGTAAAGTTATAAAACATATTAATTATTCTAGTGTAGTGGAAAAAAATTTGTAAAAATACTTTAATGTTTCCCAAGGTTGTTTTTTATGCACAGTTGTTTCAGACTTGATAACTGAGTCAGGAGCCAGCATGGAAATACATAAGACTTAGAAATAGGCCTGAAGCTTTGACTACTTACAGAAAATAATAATGTAGCGCACAGCTACACAGTCTTTGAAGTAACAGAAGTACAAGTATGTTCCACAACATTAACGGCTTTTGATTTGTGCAAACAGCTTGTTTACACTTTGAGTTTACAGCAGGTGACTGAATGAGGTTTCTGCTGATAACATCCAGTAGCGGTATAAGGTCCAATAATTGTTTTCTTTATGTTTTCTAAGAGATATTTCACATTTCAGTATATTATTAACACCAGGAAGTAAAGAGAGGTGACTCCCTCCCCTCAATTATTTCATCCCTATTTTAGGAAAATAGATCTAGAAATACTGAGTAACAAATAATAGTTAAAATAGCTTTTGGATTTTGTGCTCTAAAAATAGGAGAGTTGCATTTCAGAACATTCCTGGAACATAGTGTTGTTTATGGCTAAAATGGAAATCAAGGCAGACTCCGATGCTTGATCTACTTTTAGGAAAAAAAATACAGTATTATGAGTATTATTACAAAGTAGTTATTTGGAAATTCAATGAAATGTACAAGCTTATGCCCCAAATATATCTATATAGCCTAAGTAGCTACGTCTTTCTGACAGTTTTATGTATGTCATTTCCATGTGTAAATCAAATGTTGTTTTTGTTAGCCTATTTTAGAAAAAAACTTTGAAAAAACTAAAGATCTCTCCATATACCATATCTTTGCAGACTTTTTGCAAATAGCTTCTGTCTTTTGTTATTTACCTGCCTTAGAGGTCAGGAAGGGGAAAGAAAATTCCTTTAGAACCGTATTTTGTGTAAAGTTCAAAGTAGATGTATTGCCAGACTTAGAGCAGATATGTGCATGCCCCACTTTGTGAGTGAGGATGTTGACTGGGTGACAGGGTTAAAATGGAGTCTGTAAATTCTGTGAGCCATTTTCTGTATGATAAGGGGTAGTCCTACTGCTAATCTCAAACACAGGGTGGGAGTGTAGATGGCAAGTGGGGTTTGCAATCTTGAATATAAATTTGTCTACTACAAAGGTTAAAACCCACAGGAGGTCACCTCATCATCAATACTTTTTTGTACTTACCAAATTTAGAGACATCAGTATTTTACAAGATTAATTTTTTCCTGTTTAAGTGAAAGCAAAATTTCCCTGAGTCCTGGTCTTTGAGTCCCAGTAAATTATTTTCTTAAAGTGTTTCCAGATGAGAAGTAGTTGTGGGTTAGAGGTCTGTGCTTAATATGCTCATCACTTTGAGCCATAAAACTTGAAAGGTAAAAGTCAATGAACCTGTCACTTTCCATATTCTTGCCCTGCTTAGAATTAATTTTAATGGATTTAGATATAGTTACATTTCACTAGGCTATATATTTTATAGTAATGAGCAGTTTCAGAAAACTCAATATAGAAGGGGAATACATTTTTGCATTCACAATGTGAGTGAAAAGTTACGATTGCTTTTGGCAATTATAATCTATAGAATCAATCTTAGATTTTCGTATTTGTGGATTAGGAGCATACAGAGAGTAAACAGTGAAACATGCATCCTTAGGGAGATCTCTGTGTACCAAAGCTGGGAAAGTAATCTGACCACTGCAAAATGGCATTGCTGAGCCCTCATTACCCAGTCAATACACGATGAAAACATTATGGGGAGCACAGTGCCTCTGCAGACAACACTGAAATTTTGAGTTATATATATGATTTGCATGTCTCAAATGACCTTGACTGCTGCCTACTTACATATTAAAAAGCTATTTCCATGTTCAGACTGCAGTTTTTAAACTTTTCCTTTTTACACTGGTTTTGTTTCTATGCTTGAGTTTCCATATTGAAGGCCTCCTAACCGATTCTCTTTTTGCTGATATATATATCCTTGGGAAAATGAATTATAAGACGGGGGAAAGGACAGAATAGTTAAAGATGCATGGTAAATTGTTTGTAATTCGTAATTGCTCTTACGTGTGACCCCACAAAACAATGTTCTAAGCATCTGTATGCGTAAACTGGATATCACGTTGCAAAGGTCTAAATCTTAACTGTCTCTGTAAGCCTTACTCAAAGACATCAATCCTAAGATTATAAGATTTTTACAACTGTGAGTTGATAAGGGCAGCAGACACAGTGTTTCCATTTAAAAGCATAGCCAAGTACAGCAGTATCTGTGCAATACTTTTTCTGATTTAGAAACAATTACACTCAAGAATGTTTTAGCTGTTCTTTTTATTCTTCCACACAAATCTAAACATGAAAGAAAACTGATCAGTCTGGTGATAGAAACTGTTGGCCAAAACCAGCTTTGCATTATGAAAAAAAAAAAAATTAAGTCAGAAGAAACTAAGGCACTTGATAAGTGTAAAGTAAATTTAGTCTCTCCTCAGATAAAAAAAAAATGCCCTGTATCTCTGGTGGTTATATATCAGGTCTACAGAGAGCCTCATCAATAAATTTCAGTCAGATCTGAAAACCTCTTAAAAAATGAAGAGTTTTCTTCCCCTAGATTCTTCCCTGAGGAAATCCACAAGGGATATATGCTGGTAAAGATGTGCCTGGAACCCTATAGTTGACTGACAGCATTTATTTAGCACCTGTATTAAGAATAATTGAAATTCTGTAGGTTTTTAAAGCAAAAATCTAATACTGAATCATGAGCTTGCCTGAAGTAAAACAATGATAATTTGCAAAGAAACCATTTGCCATTAGTCTTCTGTGAAACGGTCATTATCAAGCTGTATTGCACACTTTACTATGTAAGGTAAGAACTTCTAGAACGTGTTAAAATTTGCTACAATCTGTTCTACAGTACTGTGAGAAAGATGTATAAATAGGAGTGTACTAGGAACATAAAGTCCAGGTGCATTACTAGATAGATTTAAGCAGGAAAGAGTCTGTGGCAACAGGTGAAACAATTTGTTCTGAAGGACTCCTCAGTAATCTTGTACTGGAATAGGAAAAGAAGGCAAATTTTAAGAAGTTGTTATTTAAAAATAAAATAAAATTTTGCCGCCTTAGTATCCTGTATTCCAAAATGTGCTTGCAGACTACAAGCTAATCTAGGTCATATTTTCTACATGGCTGTTTATAGTTCAGCCATTCTTCTGATCTTTCTTGTTTTTTGACATTTATTTATCTGCTGTTTAAATGTCTCTGTTCCTCCTTGCATGAGTTTGGAAATATCTACAAATAAAATATTTTGCCAACTTTAATTTCTTTGGTATATGAATTTTATTAATAGGATGTTCCTTGAGCTGAAAAATTTAAAAAGCTGCAGATTTATAAAATAAATCTTTTAGGTCATACGAAAATGCATTCATCCTCAGAGCTTATCTTTACATTAAATTTCAGCTTGAAGCCTTTGGTTTTATTGTTATTAGGAATAAGAAACACATTTTAACATTTATCTATTTTAGCATATTTCACACATAAAGCTCGCAGCTCATATAATCCACAACCACTGAAAAACCACTGGTTCATGAAAATGAGTCCTCAGCCAGCAGAAAATCAGACAAAGGCAAGAAGAGAATGGGAGAGAGAGGGCTTTCAGTATGTGGAAGCCACGCCTAACAGAAAATCCCAGAAGCCATTTAATAGAATAAACCTCCTGAAACAGTCCTGAATTATTTAAATACTTTAAATATAGAGATGACTGTTTTCTGATTCCAGGCCCAATTGTAACTTCCTCCTATCATTGCTATGATTTTACCATCTGACCCAGCAGCACAGTTTAAGGAGAAAGAGCCTAACAGTTTCTTCAATGAAGCTGAGAGGTGGACGATAGATCAAGAGGACATTCAATCCTACAGAGCTAATTGGTCCATCAGTTTATTTGAAACTGTAGTGTCTTCCCAATGTTAAATAAACCATGAGCAACCAGGAGAGAGAATCCCGGCATGCAGTGAAGTAATAGAAATCCTGAGAGAATTACAGCACAAAGAGAAATGCTGCAAAAGCCTTGAAGCTTGATGACTAAAAGCTTCCCTTGCCCAAGATTTTGCTACCTTCTGCAAGAAAAAAACATGAATCATAGTTGGCCCAAATCTTCTTAAATTGCTGCTAACAGAGACTCTGCCATGGTAACTCATGGAAAAAGCTCATCCTCTAATATTTCTGAGTATCACATTCTATTATCTGCTACTTACAGAATGACAGGCAGCCAATAAAATTCCCAGTAGAACTCTACATCCTCGCATAGCTTGCAAGCTATCTTATTTTCTATCTCTGAATAGCACAATCCATTGTCAAGTTAGTTTCCGCTTTGCTCCAGCTGGCCATTTATTATATTGATCTTCTTAAGTGTTTAAAAATTAACAGTAAAATCCCTTTTCAGATTCTTTTAAATAAAACATAAGCACACGCAGCATTGTCTAACAGTGGTGTTAATTCACACACAGCTACATCTGGAACAAAAGCATCTTGGACACAGAATATATTCAGAAGTTATATATGGCCAGGTGGAACATCAGAGATATATCTTCCCCTTTTAGCACCACACAAAAAAAGACAAAGTGTCTTTGACACATTAAATGTATCAGGGATGTGCTCAATAAAAAAAGCTGATTTGTTAAACATAAGTGGCACCATTGGCACTGGATAGTCTTTGATTTACATTGCTTTTAATTCACAGCTAGCAATGAAGTTTATCAGCTCCAGGGTCATAAAGGCTACAGATTTTAGATGGCATGGAATAGAAAACCACAGCACTGCTGTGTAACCTTCCCATGAGAAGGCGAAAGAAAACATTTTAGTATTATGGCAACTGAAACATAATGACCCAATGACTGAGAAAGTCTGAAGAGCAGAGAAATAAAGGAGAAAAGAGTACATCGGAAGTAAGAAGCTCATGAGTTTGAGGGGCTTGCTGACCTACTATAGGTCTCAAAAAGGACTCAAAGGTAAAGATCCTGAAAAAAGGCTAAACAATTTCTTCAGTCTGGGGGTATATTGAAGAATTATTTACCCAAAGATATATACCTCTGAGGTAAAGAAGAAATACTGCCAGGCTGAAGTATCAATAGAGGACATGCTGGAACAAACTGATCAGCAGAGCAGCAAGTCAGCAACACCAGATGGTTATTTGCCAACAGGATTTTAATATACTGGTTAAGTTTTAATGACTGCATCCTAGCAGCTCAGATACCTGATTCTTGACAGCCAGAAGGCAGGAAACATTGGCAGAAGCACTAGAGGTGATCTGGGGAATCACAGACATAACATCATTAGTTCAGTATTAGTGTTTCATACAAATCTTGTCAGAACTAAATATACACAGGAATGTAGCTTCCCTGCAGCTACCAACAACAGCACTTGGTTTATTAAACCACCAGGATGGGTGATAACTACTGAGATTGATTCATTGTATTAACAAACAATACCTGTGACCAAGTTGCAAGAGGAACACATTGTTACTGTAAGTATAAGCTGTAGTTCCTACTGTAACAACATCCACAGACAAACTATATTGTATTGTAAAAGAATAATCTTTTTCATTTAATCCTGGTACATATACTTACACAATTACACACTCACATATATATTAATTTTTACAGGAAAAGGATATTACATAGAAAGGTTGTGTATCTTTTCAGCAAAATGGTAACCAAGTCCTTCTGTCTTTAGATTACATTCTGCCAGATAATTTTATGCAAATAAGAATTCTATTGAAAGTTACTTTATGAGCTTCTAGACTGAAAATTATTCAGTGAATGAAATCTACCTACATTCACAGCCTCTTTCCATCACATAATTCCTATCCTAAAGTAAAACACAAACATGAGACCAGAAAAGGTTTATGCGCTCTGCATGTAATCCTATGTATAAGCGATACTAATAATCAATTAAATGTATACTATGTTTACATCAAACAACTTGAGAATGTATCGTTTGCCACTGAGGCTTACAATTCTGCAACTCTTTTATTAAAGATGATCAGATTTCAATGAATATGCTTCAACGAGACAGTGTGCACCACCCTACAGTGTGCCAAGGAACACTGGCATGTTGGAGACCTTTTCCTGTCAGTAGGAACTTCACTGGACTGCAACAACTTCTCAGATACAATATACAGTGGCTTAGCAACTTCATTCGCCGGTAGTTATTTTCTATTATTCAGCAAGGTTCAGACACCATACAGCACTGGGAAAACAACTGTGTCTACGGTATTATAGCCCTACAAAAAGCCAAGGTGAAGCAGGAAGACAGCAAAGGCAAGTGCAATGACAACAAATTGTCTGTGCAACTGAAGGCATAGGCACAAAACATTGAGGCTCTTACCTTATCCAATCCACTTCAGAGAATATTTCAATGCCTAACAAGAAATCTGTCACTATATTGAAATATGCTGGTGTAATGAACTTAGTAACCTGCAAAAGTTTGTTTCTAAGTCTGTTTTCTAAATTAATAACAAAGCTCTGAATAAACCTGATTTTCCTGCTAAATTCACAGTGGGTTTCTTGCTTTTTCTTCTGGCTTGATGTACCCTCATTGTATTTCTGCAAAACTCACTGTTACTACAGGTAATTATTACTCAAAACTAAAACAAACATTTTTCTCTGAGAATCAATATAAAATTTCTGGCTGGCTTTGGAATACTTCCCTTTATCTTGTTACAGATTTTTGTCTGCAGGTGAGCTTACTGCAGCTCTTTCTACTCGAAGACACTTGGTGGCATATTGCTGTTGGAAACTAATATCAAATTTCAAAGTAATAGGTAACAGCTTCAGATGCTGACAAAAGCAGTCCTCAGGTCAACTGCATGAACCCCCAAAATGGAACAGAGCACAAGAGAACACCGCAGAACATTTTAACACAAAGATGGCAAACTGCATGTACAAACGTGGAGAGAGGAAAGAGGGAAAATTACACAAAACACTTTTCCACAGGAGTTCTGACAGGATAACTATGACATCCCTCTGCACTTACATACAGGAAGAGAAGTTATAGGTCTTACTGTTGAATGGCTAATTCATGCGCAGATTTATCATTTTTGTCATTTCTGTGTTACTAACACATCCATATTTCTAAACAAGAATACTTGCAAACTTCTCAGTTTTGTGAGAATGAATCATACATAAGTACCTACAATTGAAAGAAGTCTTACCTGCTACCAAGGATTGGCTCCCCAGAGGCTCCCAAAGCAGAATAGTCCATGCCATAGAAATTCAGCCCTAGAAGTATTTTATTCCTCCATTTAGAATCAGGATCCAGTACTTGAACACAGGCTCGTACCCATGGAAGAGGCGAATTCGGACCAGGTCTGTCAAATCAGCAAAAACCAAACAGGTTGTCAGGAACAGTACACATTCATTGCCAGCTTTCTCTTTTTGACTACTATAATTGTGAAGAGCAAACCATGGCACCCAAAAATCAGTGAAGTTAACCTACAATCCTATAAAGGTTAAATGCACATTCTTCAGTGGCTTGAAGCACAAAACAGGCCTGCCCACTCTTGAATTAGTGATTTATATCTGAGGTGAAGGGACACAAAAGTCTGTTTCATTGGGGACACAACTTAAATGCTTCTATGCAAATGCACGTAGCATGGGGAATAAACAATCCAGAGACGCGCTTGTCCCTGAAGGGCTATGATCTCATTGGCATCACAGAGACATGGTGGGATGGATCCTATGATTGGAGTGCTGGGACAGAGCGACACAGGCTCTTTAGGAAGGGCAGGTAGGGGAGACGACGAGACGTTGCTGCTCTCTATGTCAATAATGAGCTGGAGCACATGGAGGTCCACCTGGGGACGGATGAGGACCTGACCAAGAGGCCATGGGTCAGATTAAAGGGACAGCAGGGACAGGTGACATTATAGTGTAAGTCTGCTACAGGACACTGGACCAGGGAGAGTGAATGTATGAGGTACTCTAAAAGCAGACAGGCACAGTCTTGTGTTGGCAAGTGCCGGTTCTCATCGGGGACTTCAACCACCCTGATATCTGTTGGAGGGGCAACACTGCAGGAAATAAGCAGTCCAGGAGGTTCTTGGAATGCATTGATGTTATCTTCCTTCTCCAAGCGATAGAAGAGTCAATGAGGAGAAGTGCTATGCTGGACCTTCTTCTCACCAACAAGGAAGGACTGGTGCAGAATGTGAAGCCTTGGCTGCAGTGACCATGGAATGGTGGAGTTGAAGATCCTTAGGGTAATAAGGAGGGTGCGCAGCAAGCTCACTACTCTGGACTTAAGGAGAGCAGCCTTTAGCTTCTTCAGCAATCCACTTGGTAGAGTACCATGGGGTAAAGCCCTGGAGGGGAGAGGGGCCCAAGAAAGATGGTTAATATTCAAGGATCCCCTCCTCCAAGCTCAGCAGCAATGCATCTCAACAAAGAGGAAGTCAGGCAGAAGCACCAGGGGGACTGCATGGATGAACAGGAAGCTCCCAGACAGACTTAAACAAGAAGCCTACAGAGGGAGGAAGCAAGAGTGGAGAGCCTGGGAGGAATACAGAGAAATAGTTTGAACAGCCAGGGATCCGGTTAGGCAAGCTAAAGCCCTGTTAGAATTAAATCTAGCCAAGAACATCAAGGGCATCAAGAAAAGCTTCAATAGGTACATTGGTGATAAAAGGTAGACTAGGGAGAACATGGGACCTCTCCAGAAGGAAACAGGAGACTTGCTTACCCAGGATATGGAGAAGGCTGAGGTACTCAATGACTTTTTTTGCCTCAGTCTTCACTGGCAAGGGCTCAAGCCACACTGCCCAAGTCGCGGTAGACAAAGGCAGGAACTGGGAGATCAAAGAACTGCCCGCTGAAGGAGAAGATAAAGTGCGAGACCATCTAAGGAACCTGAAGGTGCACAAGTCCATGGAACCTGATGAGATGCACCCACAGGTTCTGAGACAACCAGCGGATGAAGTTGCTAAGCCACTACCCACCATATTTCAGAAGTTATGGCAGCCTGGTGAAGTTCCCTCTGGCTGTAAAGTGGAAAACATGACCTCCCATTTTTTAAAAGGCAAAAAGGAAGACCCAGGAACTACAGGCTGGTCAGTCTCATCACTGTGCCTTCCAAGATCATGGAGGAGATCCACCTGGAAACACTGCTGAAGCACACAGAAAATAAGGAGGTGACCGGTGACAACCAACATGGCTTCACTAAGGGCAAATCATGCCTGACAAATTTGGTAGCCTTTTATGAGGGGCCTACAGTGTTGGTGGATAAAGGAAGAGTAATTGACATCATCTACCTGGAATTGAGCAAAGCATTTCACACTGCCCTTCACGACATTTTTGTCCCTAAATCATAGACACATGAATTTGACAGATGGACCACTCAGTGGATAAAGAACTGGCTAGGTGGTTCCACTCAAAGAGTTGTCAATGGCTCAATGTCTAAGTGGAGACCGGTGAAGAACGTAGTTCTACAGGAGTCAGTACTGGGACTGATGTTATTTAACATCTTTGTCACAGACACGGACAGTGGGATTCAGTACACCTTCAATAAGTTTGCTGATGAAACCAAGCTGTGTGGTGCTTTCCATATGCTGGAGGAAAGGGATGCTATCCAGAGGGACCTTGACAGGCTTGAGATATAGGCCTGTGTGAACCTCATGAAGTTCACCAGGGCCAAGTGCAAGGTCCTGCACCTGGGTCAGGGCAATCTCGAGCACAGATCTATGCTGGGCAAAGAATGGACTGAGAGTAGCCCTGAAGAGAAGGACTTGGGGGTGCAAGTGGATGAGAAGCTCAACAGGAGCCAGCAATACATGCTTGCAGCCCACAAAGCCAACTGTATCCTAGGATGCATCAAAAGAACTGTGACTAGCATGACGAGGGAGGGCATTCTGCCCCTCTACTATGCTCTCATGACTCCTCACCTGGAGTACTACTTCAGTTCTGGAGTCTTCATCACAGAAATGACTTGGATCTGTCAGAGCGAGTCCAGAGGAGGGCTATGAAGATGATGAGAGGGCTGCAGCACCTCCCATACTGAGAGTCGCGTTTGTTTAGCCTAGAGAAGTCTCTGGGGAGAATTTACAGCAGCCTTCCAGTACTTACAGGAGGTCTATAGGAATGACATGGAGGGGCTCTTTATCAGGGAGTATAGCAATAGGTCAAGGGGTAACAGTTTTAAGCTGAAAGAAGGGAAATTTTGCTTAAATATTAGGGAGAAACTTTGTACTGTGAGGGTGGTGACGCACTGGCACAGGTTGTCCAGAGAAGTCATGGATGCCCCATCCCTGGAGGTGTATAAGCCCAGGTTGGATGAGGCTTTGAGCAACCTGACATAGTGGAATGTGTCCCTGCCCACAGCAGGGGGTTGGAACTGGATGATCTTTAAGGTACCTTTCAACCGAAACCTTTTTATGATATTTGCAGAATTTCTTACAGTGGGAAAGAAAAGCTTTCCACCTAGGACATTTTCTCTGCCACTGGGTCTGGCACAATGCCCACATGATAATTCAAAACTCTATCACTTCGTTTGTTTTCAAATACCATCCTCAATGGTTTTATTGTAAACTGGCACAACGCACTTAGACAAAATCCACCATTACGGAAAGATAGAATCGGTGACTGGTAAGCAACACAGGTTTCAATGACTGTTTAACACTTATTTATATAAGGAATTACTTCACAGAAAGCTACATTAAGAAAAACAGTACAGCCTTAGTACACAGAGTAATCGAATTGTCACACATAAAAGTGTCAGGATACTGTGCTCATTACATTTCTGTCTCAGACAGGAGAGCAAGCTTTATAGCAATGCTAATGAAAAGCACAGTCCTATAAATATCAACATCATCTACTCCCCACTAATTATCTGCTCAAAGCCTTTGGGGTATCTGTTCTGTTAAAACTCAATATGCTAATATAGTATAGGAATGTTGTTGAAAATTGTGTTCATATTTTAAGGCAAAAAAAATTGTGAGAAAACATACGTATTATTCTGTATTTCATATACTTAGACCAACCAAAGGTAACTCAAGCGAAAAATATTTGAATTCTTTTTATTAAATCCTTGCTCAGACTCTAAATATTACATCTTAGAACCTACTTTTATTTCAAATACAATGGGTGCATTGTGAAGAGTGCTTCCCTCCTCCTTTCAAGTAAAAACGATCAGCAGCTTGAAGTCAGATCTAAGTAACTTAAAGTGCCAGTGAAAGCATAAGGTGTGACTGTACCATAACAGAACCTGTGATTTTAACACGGTATATAACACGTGGTGTAGCTTTGCCACACAGGAAAGATGCATCCTACAGCACAGTATTTCGAAATTCATTCAGGGTTCCAGACAGGTCTGTATGCTGTAAAAAAGCGCTTCACACCTCATCTCAATAGATATCAGATCATCCTTCAGCATTTTTTTCCCTAAGAAAGATAGAATCTTACCGTTGTGGTGTTGAATAGTCATATGTCATGAGACTGAAGCCGTCTATTGCTGAGGCCAACTGATCAAATTCTTTCTTTGTGAACATTCCTGGCTGGTTAGTCCTTTTAAAACAAAGCAAAACAAAAACAATAGGAAGAGACAAATTACTACAATAATCTGGCTTATTCTCTCCTTCGGGTTTCATACTGTTTGATCAGGTAAGAAAAACCTTTCATTCCAAGATGGCCAAGAAAAAAGGATATTTCAGTGCCATTCTTAAAATAAATGCCCAAAGGAAAAAAAAAACAAAACAAAAACTTCAATGCTACTGAGGGAGTGCTTACGTAGGAAGAATCAGACTTCCCCGGCATACTTATCAAATAAGCACGGCAACAATAGTGATTGTAGGGCTGTGGTCTAATCAAATTGCCTTAGGTAGCTATCAACTGAACTTAAAAAACTTTTACAAAACCTTTAATTGCTTGGTCTTTCAAACAGTTTCTGATACTTACAAAATTAAGTTGTCTGAGTCATACTTAAATAAATGGATGTTTACGGCTGTTGAAAACAAAGGCGTTTATTAAACTCAAAAGGAACAATAATTTTCTGCACTTCAGAAATCTCCTCTCACTGGTGAAAACCACTTTAGTTTCTACACATTGTCTTTCCAAAAAACTCCTAAAAAGCAGAAGGCCAGTACAATTAACTGCTTTTAGTAAAAGACTATATAAATCTCTTTTCTTTAGAAAAAAACATGTTCATTTCTTCTTTTGAGAAGGAAGAAGACATCCATTCCATGATCTTCTCTAGATAAAAGTCTAGTTATGTCTTCAGCATATCTTTGTAAGAAATACAGAACACAGTTGTTACTTCCCCCATTTTTAGCTTAATTCACAAAATCTAGTACTGGGTTAGTATTTATCTTAGCTTCATGGGCGAGAGATCTATTTTTGACAATTTTGGACTCATAGAGTCTACTTACTTCCCTCAAATCTTTAACTCAAAAACAATTAACACACACAAGTTGCCTGGAAACACTGAATCTGTTTCAAGGAGAATTTGTAACTTCAAACTAGCAGAAAACACAGTAGAGTAGGGAACATAAGGAAGTCTTAATCACATTGCAAAGGTAGGACTGAACTAAAAAAGAGAAGTTGCTGCCAGGAGAACCATGTTCTCAGCTGGAGCGGTCTGAAGCACATTAAGATGAGGCAGACAGGTAGAGAAATAGCATATTGTCCTAAATAGCCCAGGAGAACAGAGTTCACAGGCAAAAATTATAAAAGAAAAGGACAAAAAAACAGTGGTTTAACAGCTGCAAGCTCTGTGGTGTGACTCTGCCACTTCGGACACATTTGTACAAAATTCCTTTAGAGAGTAGAGGGAGAGAGACTGAAGAATCTAGGCCTCCCCAGTAATATCAGAAACAACTACTTAATCTAGAAATTAGTAGGCAAGCCCTGTCTAGACAAGATACACATTAAAACCACTCACGTACCATAATAAATGTGAAAACCAAAAAGATGCTTAGTGACAGATGCAAGTAATAAACTGAAAAATCACTTATTTTGACCCTTATCACTTTTGGATCAGTGTGCAAATTCACCATCCAACAATATGTGCCGAGTGGATCTCTAGAGCATAAAGGTGTTCATTTATAGGTTTACAAGGACAATTTCTGTTTCATCATATTAGGAAAGAGGTTACAGTGTACAGATCACAAAATAGGGCAGAATAAATCATTTAACACGCCTGTCATGTCATAAGGGAGCAAAGTATGAATTATATTTGCCAGTCAGGGCAATGAATGTAAGCAAAAATGCATGGGATTATGTAGCTGTAATTTGTATGAAGCCTAGTGGTGTTCTGGATGTCTCAAGTTTTCAGAACCAGCGAAGTATTTGTCATCATAAGGAGAAAAATTCATCCCTTTCCTTCTGAGGTTTTACCAAATTAAAACAAACCTTCACTTCTGGAAAGTATTGCTGGAACTCAGTTTTTTGGATAGTTATATGCTTGTCATTCACTGCAATTGCAAACTCCTGTTGTTCTATAAAGAAAATTAAAGACATCTTTGGAACAATGTCATGGCAACTTGGATATCTAGGCAAAGCAATTCCCCAGACTCCAGCAAAACACATTTTCAGTAAATTGGTTTTCACTACTCATGAAGTGAAAAGCATAAGAAGTAATTATAATGTGTATCAGATATTAGGGCAAGCTTGATTGCTCTATAGATTAAGCTGGGTGGTCTTTTAATGAAACTTGTATGTGCGATTTGTCCTCTATATACATTTTTCATATATACTGTGAAGGAATAGGAAAAAAAGAAACCACAAACCCCAACAACAAAATCACACAAAAAAAATGCAGGTTAAAATGGATATCGTCATCATTTTCTCCAAATTAAGCTTGTAACTGAACCCTTCAGCTACAAATGAATTCCACCTGAGGAGCAAGGGTGTACATTTCCAACTTGGAACAAATCCAGCAGCAATGAATACATTTTGTTCATTCGTGGATAGAGTTAAAACATCACCACACTTCAGCAGAAAGCACCACTTCCTAGCTCAATCAGCAAAACCAGTCAATTCTACTCTAGTCCAGCAGTTCAGGAAACTGTCCACTGGAGCAAAAACCAGACTATTTGATTCATGCCCTGAGAATCATTCTGGTCAAGAGAATTGGCACTCAAGGATAAAAACTACGTATTTTTCAACAGCTACTATACTTTTCATTTGAGATTTCCCAATCATTCGGATACTTAAATGCAAACTTAACTCAGGGGCAGGTATGTTTTATTGACTATGTTGTTAAGAAAACGAGCACACAGGAAGTCAAAGGAAGGCACATAACATGCAAAGTCCACGAGAACAAAAGTTTCCAGGTCTAACACAAAAGCCCATCATTCCTATAAGCCTTGAATACCATTTCCAGAACATTCAGAAACTTCATCACCATTTATCGGCACTGCACAAGATACATTGTAAAGACAGGTTATTGTTAAATTGTCAGGTGACTAAAACCTTGGTGACTTTATATGCTTGCTATCAATATCACAAATATGAAGTAGCAGAAGTCAGGTGCATGAAGATGAATAAAAGGAAAAGCAAATGATTTAATATACCTGAAAAGTCCCTTTGCATGGAATTAACCCTGACCTCTCAACTACTTAATTTGCTTTGAGTTCATCATAAGACACAGTTCAAACATTAAATCCCATCTGAAGTCTAACAAATGTACTTGTTAAAAGAGTGAAGCTGAACACTGAATAGAAACCTATCTAAAGAAATCTGCTCATACTGACCTAAAAATACACTGAAATTATGTAACATGCACTACAAATATGAAACAATTTGGAATCAAGAAGTAAATTTAAGCAGAAAAGGGTATTCTTTTTATGTTAGCTTACACTAAATCCTTTTTATTGCTGTTCTAAGAGCCAGACACTTCATATGATATTTGCATTTGTATTTTTCTATCTCAATACCTTGAGCAAATGTTATTCAGTTTCCTTAACATTCTGCTCAAATGCACTGGTGTTCTTGCATGACTTTTACATCATTGTTCAGTATAGTTAAGTCTGAAACTTATTACATACTAATAAGAAACCCAACTATTCAGCTTTGGAAACTGTCATCTAATTTTGGCCAAATTTACATCTATATGGATGGCAAAAGTTGCTCCACAAGGAGAAATTCACCATAGAGATTAAATTCATGGCACTTTAATTGCAGTAAAAAACACCTGTGATACTATATATGTACAATAAATCATTAATTTCAGCTGATGCCTGGATGTAATGTCCATCATGATGCATACAGGACATTCTCCCACGTGCTGGATAACAGCAGGCTCAGTATGAGTCAGCAGTGTGTCCTGGCAGCCAAGAGGGCAAACTGCATTTGGAGGTGCATAAAACACAGTATAACCAGCCAGTCAGAAGGTGATTACCTTGCTGCATTCAATATTGGTGCAGCCTCATCGTGAGTAGTGTGTGCAGTTTGAGGCCCCACAATTTAAGAAGGATGTTAAGGTACTTGAATGCATCCAGAGGACTCAACAAAGCCAGTGAGGGGCTGGAAGGAATGTCCTCTGAGGAGCAGCTAAGGACTGGGCTTACCTAGTTTGGAGAAAAAGAGGCTGGGGGGGGTGACCTCATTGCTCTCTACAGATTCCTGAGGAAATGAAGTGGAGAAGGAGGAGCTGGTCTCTTCTCTCTGGTATTCAGTAATAAGCAGTGCTGGGAAGGTTTAGACAGGACATCTGGAGAATTTCTATACCAAGACAGTGGACAAACACTGGAACTGGCTTCCTAGAGAGGTGGTTGATACCCCACAACTGTCAGCATTTCAGAAGCTTTTAGGCAATGCCCTTAATAATACGCTTTAACTTTTGGTCAGTGCTGACATGATCAGGCAGTTGGACTACATGATCATGTCCCTTCCCAAAGACTAGCAGTGAATGGAATGAAATCTAGCTGGGGGCTGGTCACAAGTGGTGTTCCCCAGGGTTCAGTCCTGTTCAATATCTTTATCAATGACCTGGATGAGGGGATTGAGTGTTCCCTTAGCAAATTTGCAGATGACATTAAACTGGGAGGAGGTGTCAATCTGCTTGAGGATAGGGAAGCTCTACAGAGGGATCTGAACAGGCTGGATCAATGAGCTGAGACTAGTGGGATGAGGTTTAACAACGCTAAGTGTCAAGTCCTGCACTGGGGACACAACAACCCTGTGCATCGCTACAGGCTTGGGGAAGAGTGGCTACAAAGCTGCCTGGTGGAGAAAGACCTGGGAGTGTCGGTTGACAGCGACTGAACATGAGTCAGCAGTGTGCACAAGTGGCCAAGAAGGTCAATGGCATCTTGGTCTGTATCAGAAACAGTGTGGCCAGCAGGACTAGGGAGGTGATTCGGACCTCAGTCTCAAATCCTGTGCTCAGTTTTTGGCCCCTCACTATAAGAAAGACATTGAGGTCCTGAAGCGTGTCCACAGAAAAGCAACGAAGCTGGTGAAGGGGCTGGAGAATAAGTCTTACAAAGAGCGGCTGAGGGAACTGAGGTTGTTCAGCCTTGAGAAGAGCAGGCTGAGGGGATACCCTCTATAACTATTTACGAGGAGGTTGTAAAGAGGTGGTTGCTGGTCTCTTCTCCCAAGTGATAGGTTATAGCACAAGAAGGAATGGCCTTAAGCTGTGTCAGGGGAAGTTTAGATTGGACATTAGGAAAAATTTTTTTACAGAAAGGGTTATCAAGCACCAGAACAGGCTGCCCAGGGAGGTGGCTGAGTCACCATCCCTGGAGGTATTTAAAAGACGGGTAGACGAAGTGCTTATGTATATGAATTAGTAGTGGACGGGTACAGTTGGAGTTGTTGTTCTGTACATTCTCAGTTACTTCTTGTCTCACTATGATTACACTCAAAATGAAATAAGAAAAATAAAAGGTCTTGTAATTGACTGCTATTCCCTGCAAGTTTGAACTGCATTCTTGTTACCTTACCTTGCCTTCTTCCTCCCTCATAGAAGAGAAGTTTGCTGTATCCTCATGTCTTTGAATAGTCCTTCATAATGGAAAACTGACTGATTTTCTGTTTCCTATATATATCCATTTCAGAAGTCATCTTCTCAATAATGACTTAATTTGCTTATTGTTTATAATTTATTTTCTCTGTAAAGCAACGGTTTGCCAATCTTCCCTTCTTCCACCTTTTTTCATCATTAGATATTATTGCTTGTCATAGCTCCTTGCAGTTAGTCATACTAAAGTATAACGCTATTGCATTTTATGAAATCAGACTACTGAATTCAGTTAATGCACAATCACTCAATAAAAATTTACCATTCCCTCGTGCATGCAGTCTGTCCTGCAGCAAATAGGGCAAAGAGCTAAGTTCTGCACACTGTGCATCACACAATTCATTGATAATGAAGTAGTTAGATGCATAAACAAGTTAAAATCTGAAACTATCTTCTTTTCAGGAAAAATCCTATGGCAGTTTTGTAACTACCCTGTCTCTTCTTAGGTTCTCCAAAATGCTGTAAGGAAAACAGTTCATTAATCTTCCACTATCAGTATTTAGAAAACAGTTCTCTATGAATCCTTGTTTCCATGGATGCTTTGCAATCAGATTCTCTCATGTCTTACAGATGTTCCATTTGCAATGCCCTTTCACTGCTGAGTCCTAGGAGAAAAGACAGGTCATCTTCATCTGTCCAGCTGCCTATTTTCATTAAATGGCAGGGACTTCAGTATTAAAACTCTACATCAATACTGTTTGAAACTCATCAAATGCTAAAAATCCGTCTGTGGGGAGATGAAGAATGGAAGAGAGAAAGCTTACAGACACCTTGTTTCCTCAGAAATCATGCTAAAAACAGAATAAAGTTCTATCTGCAATAATATTGGATGAAGCAGCCAAGTCAACAATATGATCTTGACATGATACTGCTGTTCAAAACCACAAACAATAACTACAGCTATAATCCTCGCTGTCAAAAAAAGAATGTGAGGCTAAATCAGAGCTTAAATGTCAGTTAAATCGGAGCTTAGACACAGTATCTTATTTTGTGGCCTACAAGCCCAGATCAATATGACAAATCAGAGTATACATGGCAAAATAAAAAATGTTAGTCCATTGAACCATAATGCTGAGGTCAGTCCATTGTGGGAAAAACGAATTACACAAATTCCAAGTTAGTATAAATTTCTTCCTTTTATTTTTTTTTTTTTTTACAATCTGAACAAAAGCCCCATTCCTCTTAAAATAAAAATAAAATCAAACTGAACAGCAACTCCATAAAACGAGTGCAATCACCACTGCTCACATACACTCTTCCAGCCATGGATTTTCATCTGGTTCTACTCTTAGAACATTCTCCCACCTCCGCACACTACAAGTGATAGGACAGACAGAGACAGAAACAAAAGCAGGTTTCTTCCCCTCCCAGCTAACTCTCCCATAATCACATTTTGATCATGTAATATGAAAGATTACTTTATTGTTAATGAATAAGTCACAGAAACATCATCCCAATAAAAATTAAGAAAGAATCAGCAAATGAAAAAATAGGAATTTTAATGGAAATATGACAATTTAGTAGTTCATTTCTAATGAGTTGGAACAGCCTAAATATTGCAAGATAATTGGGCTAGGCACTAGGAAGATCCTTTAAATGGTGCAGGTAGTCTGGGAACATTGTAATAACATTCATTCATGCTATATTTTAAGAGCTCGTTAAATAAAATACTATAAAAAGTCACATAGCTATAGATTATTTTGCCTCCAATACTATTCTGTACCATTCACCACAGTACCTTAAATCCAGATATAAAAACCTGCAACCCTACTTGTGCACTGTCTTTGGCTGCCACACTTATTTCATGATACAAATGATAAAATTCAGACGCCTTCAAAAAGCATGAGAGCTATCTGTCAGCTGTCCATTGAAAAATATCACAATTTAAAATTAAAAAATACCAAAACTGACTTTCTCCAATTTTATTAGCATTACTGACCACACACAACTTTTCTTAATGACAAGAATCTCTTCAACAAGTTCTCAAATTAGATTAGGATAGCCATTTAAAAACTAAAAACAAAACCTTGCCAGTTTGACAAGCAAGAAAACTGTAACCAAGTGCTACAGATTGACAATACAAAAGAGCTGGGAGTGGTTACTTCACATAGTATGAGAGCTTCATATCACTAGGGGACTGTAAATGATAACAGAATGACAAGTAAAAACTTGCTGTACTTTTACCAGGAACCAAAATTGTATTTATGTACCAAATGAAATTTTTGCAGAACATTGAGGGCTGGCACCCTTCCTTAATACACATATCCCATCCCAGCTGTTGCTTTTGCAGTACTTGTGTTCCAAATAGGGAGAAACATGAGATCTGTTCCTGTCATGCAGTAGCCTACACAGTTTTCATGAAGCCAAACTAATTACTTGTGGCCCATCTGGTTTAAACAAGTAACAGAAGTCAAGAAGGAGAAATACGCCAACAATACTATGTCCTGAAAACAAAGCATGAAATCCCAGCAGACACCCAGGGACAAATGAGCCTGAAAACTGCTGTCCTCAGAACTGAGGCATGCTGGCAGACCACTTTGCATCGCTGTAGTCTTCAACTGACTTAAAGATTTTTATTTGCGACTCTTGAGCCAACATAAGAAATTCACCTATTTGACAAAAACAGATAATATGAATGTCAAAGAAGAAAGTTCTTTCAAAGCATGAAAATGTTCTAAATCTGTATTTACTGTTTCAATTTTTGGGGAGGCCAACTGCTCTTCTTTAATGCTTCTGTTATTTTGCTTTAGCCTCTTCAGAGGAGTCATTTAAGCAAGACTACGCATAAATGAACATCCACTGTGTCACCATTTGGTTCTCCTAATTTCCAAACTATTCTAGTGCCTTTTATGCCAGGGCTTGATGCCCAAGCAAGCCATGCTCCAATAGCATAACATCATGCAAAACAAGCTTGTACCCTGGAGCATATGAGCCTATTAAAAACATTAACACACCAAATGCAGGCTTAAGGCTTATTTCCTCCTTGCAAAGACCAAAATGCTCTTTTCTTTTTTTTTATGCAGCAATTGCTTTACAGCAGCTGGCTCAGAACTTGTAGAGCTACAAGTGCCAGACATGGTGAGGAATACATTCCACTCTTTCTTCTTTTTGACTGTTGTTACTTGACCCACCAATTATTTTAATGATTTTCCCTACTGGGAATTCAAAAATGTATGTGTACACCTGCTCCGGCACATGTCACAGTGCAGTAAGACCTTGGCTGCATTAATTTTATAAAGTAAGGCATAGTCTTTAAAAAGCCACTTCTAAGAATAGATCTACCCCTCTCAAGTCCTTTCTGAATCTCTACAAAATACATAAACCCTTTCACAGCTGAGTGAGAGCCATGCGGTACTGAGCTGGCACCCAACAAACAGCAGCAAAACCAGGGAAGTCATCGGCAAGGGAAACAGATGCAGTTTAGAGCAGTTAACAAGCATCCAGACTTACTGTAGCTAACAGAACTCAGTTTGGAAAGAGAGATAACTGGCAGACCTATACTTTAAGCCTTTATACAGGGAAGAAACAGAACTCATGAATCCAACAGCATGACTCTAAGCATGATTCAATAGCATTACTAGAATTTGAAGAGGTTATTCAATTTTCTCCAGTAACTTTTACTCAGTAGTCTGTGGCCATTTCCTACCCAGTTTTCCTGCTACTTCTGCTTTTTTAATATAAACTCATATCCCAAGATATATCTTGCGATCCAAGTCAAACATATTTTACAGGTTCTCTAATACGCAATGAAAACTATCACACCACTCAGCGAGCCTAGAAAGCCCAATTAAGAGTAATTTCTATGCCTTCTTGAGTGCTGAATTTTATGCACAGAGCCGATTTCAAAGTCTTGTGATATGTAACTGTACTCTCCATATTCCTGACAATGCCTTTTATTCAGGATACTCACAGAAAGATTGATGACTACAGGAACAATCTAGGACAATGTGTTATTATCAACTAGGCACAAGAAACAGGACACTGTGCGTAGTTATAGCTTTCAGATTTTCCTTCCCAAGTCCCATTTTCTGAATATTGCTTGCCCAAAGAGATTGCCTTCCAGCACTGAATTTCTTTACTAGCAATAGCAAGCATGGAAGAGCATATTTGGTGTATACACTAGCTAACTCTACAATGAATACACAATGATTTTAGAATTGCTTGCTTTTATATAACCTCAATTTTCAAACTGGAAGAAAAAATAAGAAAGATAATCAGACGTGTAGAAAGATCAGAAGAGTGCAGCAGGAGTATTATTGATTCCAAGAAAATAAGATTATTATGGACAGGTTGTACCACCACACAGTACAAAGTAAAAGGAGGGACAAGTTATTTGCCCTGCTGCCAATCTTTCTCAAGAGGAAGGGTAGCAAAAATAAGCTGATATCCACTGCTGCTGCACAGCAGTAATGAAGACTAAATAGATTCTGTGGATTTTCATGGAAAGTAGCTCTGGAAAGAAAGTGCTGAAGCTACTTAAGATAGTCCTTCAAGTCTGCAATGTTTTTAGAGCAAGAATAAAGAATAAGCTGAGTAGCTAAAATCTTCATTGTGGAGAACTGGAAGTTTAGAAGTTGAAAATATTGATGGTACGTACCTAGAGAAGCTTTAACTAACAGGAAAAGAGGCTGGAGATTATTTTTACAAATTGAAATATAAAAACATCCAAAGTTAGGGATGCTTGTTGTATTTTGAATGAAGACCATGCATTATGTTTGAATATCTGAAAAATAGCTTGGATTCCTGCTGCTTTCAAATGAAAGCTGCTGCACTACTGCTGTGCATCTCAAAAAGCCAATAAAGACAGACAAATTTGATGTAGATTACTTGCCAAGACTGCAGCAGCGTTACTATGCTCTTTTCAAAGTCTAAAATCTAAGAAAGTGAAAAACAGAAGACGTGCTCAACCACAGATTTAACTGCATGTGTTTCACTATCAAATAACACACTGTGAGCAAGACTGCTGCACAGCAGAGAAGCGTTTTGCAAGCTCTCTAAAGAACAAACATCCACCTGTTCTGAACAGTTAAGTAGTGGCCAATAGGTGGAAAATCCTGTTACATAAATGCATCTTCATGAACAGCAGTGACACCAGAAAAAACTACCCAATTTCTCCAGAAAAGTTTTTTCTTCGCCTTCTACTCCATCATAGCAACTGTTTTTAACAGGATCAAGTCTCATTTTCCAGGAAATACAATTTCTTCCTTCACAAAGAAAGGATTAGTTTACTCTAACCTTTACAGCCCCCATACAGTCCTGGAAGGATTTCAGCTCTGTGTTTTGGGAGCACACTAAATATGTGTCAAGATTACTATCAATCTTGGAATAATTCTGCCTAAACAGCATGACACTAAAAACACTGTTAACTGTCTTTATTCCGCTCTCCCCCCACCCGCCCTCAGATTCTCCTAAAAAGAAGCTAGGTTATCTCCATATATTCATATCTCACTACAGTAAACTTCACAGTTTAATGTATGAAGAATGCTGTTTCAAAGCTACCAAACAGGACAGCTAGTCTTTTCATTACAAAAATATATTAATATACCATCAGTCTTGTGTACCCTTCACCTCCACTACTACAAAACCAAAGCAAACCCAATACAAACCAGCACAGTACAGAATGTTTTGTCATAGGCATGTTTTGTCTATTTTAGACAACTCATGAAAATTCACAAAAGGTTACAAATTTAACAGTATGAGTCTATTCAGTGTTTTACACATTATTTTGGAAATGTCTCTAAGGCTACATGCAAGCCTATAAAGTCTAAATTTAAGAACAGAATGCCAAAATCTAACGTACAAGTATCTTCAGCCCTCTCCACTCCTTTGCCCCACCCACCCTTTTTTAAATAACAACTAAAAGAAAAAAATTCTCTAGATATCTAGCTTACCAAAAACATTTGCATGAAAGCTTAACAGAGAAAGCCTTCAGTAGTATCTACTAAGAAACGACTAAAGATAGCTTGAGTCTTAGGTGTATCCCCTGCACAAGGAGCTGCCCACATCTCTTCAACAGGAACAGGGGGAAGGTGTACTTGTGAATATTTGCATTACTCCTGTTTCACAACAGAGCATATTCTTTTTCTTCGATCTCCCACTGGCTTAACTCAGCTTTCTTCCACTCTTCTGCCAAGTAGACATTTGTAGAGTATTAATTCTGCCACTTGAAGAAATTAATAAATGTGCCCTTCTCCTGTTTCTCCTTGCACAGCTGTGCATCACCTGCTACCTAGATGTGTATCATGAAGCTTAAAATGCAAATGAAGATTTCAAAATTTTCCTAGGTGTTTCTACAGCGTTTTGCCATCCAATATAATTCTTTTTCTAGTGCTCAAACTAAGATTTTTAACCTTTTCTTCCAATCTGATGTAAAGACCAATACACCAACGTTACTTACGCAGCCCCTTATGACATATTTGAAGACTTACGTCTCCTGACAATTTTCCCCTCTTCTTAATATCCTAAACACAGTTCTTTAAACTTTCCTCAGGAGACGACATTATCTACACTTCTAGCTATTTTTCTTGCTTTCCCATAAACACACTTTTCAACATGCTCCTGGAAACAAAGTACCCCAAACTCAGTTTTCCATGAGACCTGTCTAGCGTTGAGAGCAGAATAACTACCTTTTGTCATCCTGAAAGCTCACTGCTAGTCGTCTTCAAATGAAAAGTTTCCTTCCCCCTACATCTCACAGCAGTGTTGCCTTGGCATTTTGAAACAGCTTGATCCCCTTCCAAGGCAGCTACGCCCAGAAAGTTTCCATGCATTTCCATGTTTTACTTTGCCCTCCTTAGAACACTATTTTCTATCCATCTTTATCTAATCTCATGGCATTAATCCCAGGTAATTTTTAACATTTCTGGAATAACTTCATAATTTGATCACCTCCTGTTAAATGGTTATGTACCAATATGGTATCATCTATGAACTTAAACCAGTAAGGCCAGCAGATTGCTTTTAGGAAAATGCTGTAGGTCACTTTCATATGACATAAATTGCCCTACCACTTTGCCCCAGATTATACTGATATCCAGCTGCCTCCGCAGAGGATCAGCAAAGGTTGATATTTATACTGCATATACAACAGGTCTAATGTATCCAAAATATACTAGAACTGCTAGGCATGTGCCACACAGTTGATCTATGCTGTCCTATACATTCTGCTCGATACCATACGGACACTTGCTGGATACTACAGGGGAATCATATATTAAGGAATATGTAGGAGATTTAGTGCTTTTGCAGAGAAGAATGATCCAAGGTCTAGAAGATATGACCCATACTAAAACATTAACAGACTTTCATTTATTTATTCTATATAAGGTTTGCTCATGACTCCCACCTGAAATGTCATCCCAGACTGAGAGCTACACACCTGCAGAGCAGACTATTTTAAGTAAGCTGGCACTTTCATCAAATTCATATGGAAAGCCTTTGTTTTAGAGACAAGGAACCAGCTTCATATTTCCACTAGCGCTTCCCATTCCTTCTGCCAGATATGAGACTGTGAGGTTAAGTGCACCTTTTATGGGAGATAATCATGCTTGGTTTTAATTTAAATAATACTTTGACAGATACTATCAAAAACTGGTGAGGAAATGAGGATTTTTTCTAGCTAAAATGTATGGAATTTAACAGTAGTAGTTCTGTGAGGACTTCATGAGGACAGTGACAGCTCCGATGATTTGTTTACAATGTGCTTCCTTCTTGCTAACAATCCCAAACAACATATCCCATAACATCAAATCAAAACACGCTGTTCAATAACCTCTGCTTTGTATCAGTAAGCATGTTATCAAGACACAGGCAAGATGAGCAGCTATTTTGCATATTATCACTTAAACCAAAGATCAATGTCTGATATACAGCTAATATTATAACACTAGACTTGATAAAAATACTAAAGTATAAAGCTGCCTTGTGTTACCTGTAGCTCCTTACACAATTGAAACAATCTACTTTTAAAACTGTCTTCCGTGCATTCTAATTATGATTGATACTTACAAAACTCCGAAGTTTTGGAGGTTTCGAGCAGATTTTTTTTTCCAGAAATGCAGCAGGCTTTCCATCTGTAATTCTAACACTCTAACAGTTAGAATTCTAACAGTGACAAAATAACCAATGCTTTTTGTAGCTTCATTTTATACTCATGGTATGACAAAACAAGCTCTTGGTATCTTAAGTGTGATCTTCCTTATAAAAGACTCCCAAAGAGTTCTCAATGGCATGTCAAATTAAGTCAAGATATTTCACTTGTTTACTTGAGATTTTAGTCTTTCTCATTTACAGATTCCATACAACTTCAAGAGATAAAGAATCATCTGTTATTCAAGGAGCAGCTACTGCCTTGTAACCTAAAGGCAGGCGTTTTAAAGGGCTATCCATCACACAAGATAAACTGCTTGGTGCATATCCTAACCATCAAAATGCAAGTAAAGAGAGCAGTGCTATATTATGAAGTGACACAGCCAATGCTATTTTTCGTTGCTACTTTGTGCAAAGGATTCTACTTCAGGGGACAATAAAAGTCCAAGGAAAGTGACCACTAACTATTCGTAAATATCGAGTTATTTAATGCTCTGTTTAGTAAAACTAATGGCTTTCAATAACTTAGTGTATACCAAGCTGATCCTTAACACAGTTACAGCATACATCTATCGTCTATAATAAGCCACCAATGCCAAAATGGCCATGGTTATGCAACCATGGCTAGACTGAGAATTCTCGTGAAGACACCATCCTATCTACAGCTCCTCAGAGCATTTTGTCTGCCTTTGCTCATTCTCAGGACAGCAGGAAACAGGAGTATTGCTGATGCTCTTTCTGATGACAGCACAACTAAAATAAACTTAAGAATTTTCTTCACTCATTTGTTTCACAGTAACTAGGAAACACCACAGACAAAATGGTTGCTGAACCTGGAAAAAAATATGTAATAATCTAGTCAGATTAAATTCAACTTACTAGCAGAAAGGAAAGAGTTACTCTTCAAATTCAAAGACTCACATTTTGCCTTTGAAGAAGTATCACTAACATACTACAATGCATGTAAGTACAGAGAAACAAACACAATAACCAACTTAATCCCTGTCATTTACAGACTTAAAAGAACAGGTGCAACCAAATTTTAAGTCCCATTTGCCATCTTTTTCTTTTCAACAGTGCAGTTAATTATAAAGGTAATTCACCCCAGTACAGCTATCCTATTCAGAAAGAGGCTTATGGTATCAGTATAAAAACATCTACACAGCTTCCACCACTATAGTTCTGCAGTGCCATGACCACTAAAGGGCAAAAAATTAGTCCAGGAATTTAACTGAGACCAGGATTAGTCAGCGCAAATGGAGTTACCTGCCATCTTCAATGGGCAGAATGTGCCTGGCTACCCACCACCATTTCAGATGTGGTACTCACATAGTTTATACATGCATCCATATCCACACAAGTTAAAATCAGTAGCACACTAACATTTTGAGACAATTTGTTGAAAGATGGGCTGGAAGTCTTCAAACCATCTGCTCTAGCAACCATTTACATAGTACAGCAATCCTAGCACCTCTCTGCAGACATACACAACCACAAGTCTCCCATCCCAAAGGAGAATCACAGTATAACACACACTTCTTAGAGCATAGCTTTGGCTCCTGCTGTTCCTCTCTCTGGAAAATCACGTATGTCTGCAGGAAAATCATGCAATTCCTGGACATCAGGTGGATGGAAATACTTGCATGCATTTACTTGCATTCTACATGCATTCTCTGTGACAGCAAAGATTGCAAGAGCGATTCCTGCCTCCCTGTCAGCCTCCACACACATTCCCACTCTTCGATTATGCCAGTGCAACTGTCTCTGGACAATGCTGTTAACAGATATGTGAAATATGCTGTAAAGGAATACATAAAATGCCTGAATTTTTTTTTAAATATTTTTCAAGAAGTTTTCTTTTATCTCAGAACATTTCATGAGCAAACCTAAAACCAAAGGCTTCTCAGAACCTTCAGTTATGAAAGCAAGCTTCAGCTAGAGGATCAGTCTCACTAGTTCTTCTTTGCAAGAGCTGCAGTGGAGAAGTTAAAAAGATGGCCCAATGTTTCCTTCCTGCATCATGCACTTGATCTCATGTGCAAAGCTGCATTTTCCAGACTGTTTTTCCCTAAGCAAACCAGTATTTTTAGCTCTTAAAAGTGTCTTCCTTCAGATAGCATTTGCTGCCAGACTGCTTTGATCTTAATGCATATCAAAGGAGACTAAATTACAAATTTCTAAATAAAGTGCTTACATTTAACTATGCTCTCTTTTTAACATTTAATCAGGGTAAAACACAAAAGGACCAGTGTTCCAGCCCCTAGTATCCCAGCTGGTTAGGGTATTCCACATACAGCTCATGCCTCCTTTATCAGCCTTTTGCAGCTGCTCAACTCTAAAATATTATTTGATTCTTAATGGTACTTATTTTCATGCCTTTTGCTGTATTTTTGATTAATAGACTACAGCGATTCCAACAAAGTATGTAAGGCACATTGAAGCACACCTTCAACCATCTGTAACAGTAAAACCCATAGTGAGTTTCAAGACACAAAGAATTTGATAACATGAGATTTTTAATACACAATGGGACGCACTCTTCAGTTGAGGCCTTGTTATCCTATAAATCAAAAAATTTCAAGTACAGCTACTATGAAAAACGTCAAGTACGGCAGAAAGAAAATTCCACAATTCTGCCTATTGACATCATTAAGTACAATGTACTTCTAAGCTTTAAAGCATGTATGGATATTGTGAACATTTTAGGATATTTCCATAACTGATGAACATACTATCAGCCACCTATTTACTGAAGAAGTTTGTGGTTTTTCTACTTAATGCAATAGGAAGATATACATGGAAGACACACAGAGGTGGCTGGTATATGTAACAGTACTAATAGAAATGAATGTTGACTAATGCATTCTCCCGGGCAATAAAGGTTTATGAATAAATCCCAGAAACTTTAGGAATTCATAGAAAACCCAAAATGAAAACAATGAGAACACAAGGTCCACAATATCAGTGTGGTGCTCGACTGCAAAACAGTCCTGAAAGACACAGTTTCCATAACAAAGCAAATTCTAGTCAAGACAAAATGTGTTTAAGAATCCAGAAGTTTTATAGTGATTTCGGTTCTTGTTTAGGGATTTTGAAAAACGTGACTGAAGAGCCCCCATGTAACTGTATACAGACAAAGAGATTTAGGTCCCGCTGCCTGCCAAACTGAATCTGGTAACGTCAACATGCATCACAATAACAAAATTATCGAAGTCTGTACTATTCTCCTCTTTTCCCCTACCACCTAAAGGAGTAAATGCACTTTAATGTGAACATTGCTTACAGCAATTACTTACATTAGCATTTTAAAAAGCATCTGTGTGATAGCAACTGATAAAGCATTTTAGAAAAATGTTTTAAAGTGTTCTCCTTTGCTTTATCTGTAATAGACTGCAATTGATAGCAAAAGAAAATTGATTTAAAAAGGAATTATCAGTTGGGATGAAATGTGGATCATAAGGGGGCAGCACAAAAGATTGGAATAAATGACAGACAGGAGAGAAGACACAGTAATTTCTCATTATTTTTGACAACTAAAGCACAAGAATATCAAGGTATTTGTGGCCACCATTGAGCATCCACATGATGCAAAGGCATACCAGCCCACAATTTTCCAGAAAAATCTGCAAGAAATGGAAGCGTTAATGGTCTGTGGACATTGCAAAGGTTATCTCATGAGCCAGGAATAGATTTTTAAGGACTTCATTTCCATATCTTTATTTTTAAAGAAGAATTGCAGTTATTGCTCTGTGATGCAATGAGTTAATACAACAAGCTACGTAACACTTGGGTTTACTGGAAGCTGCACTAGCATTTTGGAGGGCAATAGCCAAAATCGTGGTTCTGAATAACTCCCAACCTTCTCTTGACAGAGAAAGCTGGCTTCTTAAGGCTCAAGTACAACCAGCTACAAAAGTGGCTCCCAACAGTCAAAGGCATCCATGACAGGAAGGAATAACTCATCTTCCCCATAGCTCTGATTACTTACAACACGTGTGCTGCCTCATCCTAAGAAACAGTGCTGATTAAAAGCTTCATCCTTTTAAAAATCCTCTTCACCTTATGGTCTGAACTTTATTTCAAATAACTTTGTGGTGGTAAAGTGACTACTGTCTCCTGGAAAGGGGAAAATACATATTTCTTTAAAAAAAATATAGAAAAGGTCTGACCGACCTGATGAGTTTCATGAAAACATGAAATAGCCCCAAGTGAAACTCAAGGCTGACAAAAAAGAAACCTCCAGCACAAATATCACGTTGGTCCTGAGAAAGACCTCATTATGCTGATGACTCATTTTTCTGCTCAAGGAATACTAAGTGTCAACCTCAGGACCCACAAGAACAGTAAAACAGGGAGCATAACATCATAGAAATGGAGTAGAAAGTGGGAAGGCTCTGCATAATAATACTGTAATGTTAATGAGGCTTTTCTGTATTAACTAGATAATTTGGACTACCAGACCATTAAAACTTAAGTGGATGAACAAGAAATTCTTGACCCCATTTATGTAGTGCATTCCTTTTTGCACATTACAAGATTTGGAGTGCAGCAGCATGCCAAACGGCCTCAGGATTATAAGGTGTGTATCCTGACATGGGAAGACCATGTTAAAAAACGGAGCACAGGGAGGAAAAGGGCCATGCCATGTCCAGAGAAAAAGAACAGTGCAAGTCTAACGCTGTCCTGAGACTTGGATCTACTCTCTTAATGCACTAGAAACTAGTACTGTTCTCTGAATAGTCTCTCACAAAACACGAGGTAAAACCCATAAGAACTGGGATAGAAAGAGAGGGACTCATGTGACAGGAAGGAATCTCCTCAAAATGCAGCTAGGCTGTCAGAGGCCTTCAAACTCTACAGAAAAGGGCTCTGCACTGGAATTATTTTATGGAAGTGTCTACCTATTTACATTGAATTTATTTTGTTTGCTTTTGCCACAGTCTTCAAATCATTGCTTTGGTGGCTAGTCACACAAGGAGACAAAGGGATTTTCACAATAAACCAGCTACTTCATTTTTAGGATATAAATCGGCAACACTGTGCAACAGAGAAAAATATAAAGCAACAAAAGCCATCCTGAAATACATAGTTTTACAGAAAATAAACTGCAATCAGACTTCATACAGTTACTGAAGAAAAAAATTACAGCTATGTATTATTCTGGGCTTACAGTCTTAAAATGTTAGAAAGTGCATGTTCAGGAACTGGTTTGGATGGTGTTACATCACTAACCTACAGAAGGAGTGACACCAGTGTCATAGTTTTACCACAGCCAGCAACTAAGCACCACATAGCTGTCCAGTCACTCACTCCCTTCCCTGCTCCTGGTGGGAAGGGGAGGAGAACTGGAAAAAAGTAAAACTCGTGGGTTGAAATAAAGACAGTTTAATAGGACAGCAAATAAAGGTAAAATAACATTAATAATAATAGAATATACAAGGTGAGGGATGTACAGCGCAATTGATTACCACCCACTGACCAAAGTCCAGTTTGTCCCCAAGTAGTGATCACCCACTGGCCAACTGCCCCCAGTTTATATAGTACTTGTGTTCCATCTGTCACGTGTTCTGCAGTTTACAGAACCCACTGCAACGTAGTCAACTACTTTATGAAGACTCTTTTGTGTATGTAATACTCAACAACAGGTTATGCTTCATTATTCTGCAGTCCCATATGACAAGAGCTCCCTCCTCACCTTTTCAAAACAACTAATAGAGATTTGGAACTTCTCACTCTGACAGTAAAAGGTTGTCACCCATGACATGCATAACCTTAATATTTGTCCTATCCACAGTGTAACAGGGACACTCATTACTTTTGAGAAACAAGGAAAGGGGAAAGTGAAATAGAGAGATTCAGAACCTGGTAGGTTTTGGGACAAGATAACCCTGATTACCACAATTCTGTGAAACGCATGATATATTCCTTGTATTTCCTCATAGTACTACTGTACACCATAAACACTTCTTACAAGGCTGCACAACAGAAAGTTATGCTTACGATGCAAGGATACCCTGCATATTTTGACCTTGAAGGGCACGATAATGTGAACAAATGTTACCACATGGCAGCTTGATACTGGCAAAAGTCTCACTAATAAAGCTGTATAGCATTGGCATAGCCCACATTTCAATCTAAAATGACAATAATGAAGTCACATCACTCTGCTGGTTTTCTGAATCACCTTCCACGCTTGTCTTCAGTTCTGTCTGCTTATGTGAATATAATCACTGATTGATCTTACAAAACCCTGAAGGACTAGACACAATCTCCCTGAAATACTGAAATACCAGAGTGTCATTTTCTTCCCAGAAAATGACTAGAAATAGAGTAAAACTGTGATTTTTCTGTTTTACTGTATATCACTTAAAGATAATGTAGAATCTTCTCCTAAATATGTAAAAATGTACACAGGATTCCAATTCCTCTTTAAAATAAAATTACATTCTCATTTTCCACATGGGTTTTGGTTTTGCAAAAAATACAATCTTAGGAAGTAAATACACTCTGCTACAAACACTGAAAGATAGGATCTGCTGACTGCTGTTAAGCCAGAAAAGCATATAAACTGATATATCTGTCAGATTCAAATCACTGCACAAATAAACAGAATCATTAACAATTCTAAATATTAACCTCTTACTAAATGCATTTTCTGTACATATGAACTATCATGTCAAAATAATTTAAAAACCCCATAGCCCTATTATAGGTGTGATTCCTTCCCATAGCTTTGTTTTTCTTAAAAAATAACTACTATCTATCATAGCTGAAATTGTGCCAAGAGGCTCAGGAATTTTTTATACACTTCCTTTATGACATGCTTTTCACTCCATGGCAACAAGTCATTAAGCTCCAAAATTGTTTCTGCTCTTTTTCTCCTGGAAGTTCTTACCAGACATCTTGGGTTAACAATACAGAGGTCCTTCTGCAAGTTATTTTGACATCAACAGTTACAAGGCTTATATGAATGCACAGTTACTAAGACTATTCAGAGCAACACGCATGAAGACAGGGCTACCAATGAAACTCAAATAATTTCTAGTCATTTAAGCTGCACAGCTATAACTAAAGCTTTGAATATATTGTATATCAGACAAGAAAGTATATCTTACCTGGAACTTGCCATCTAAATAGGAATACTCACCCTGCTGCAACTGCAGGAGGTATGACCAGTATGAGTTTAAGTTGTGCTTCATGCAGAGCTTCAGAAAGGTGAATGAGCAAGTGGGTCAACTCCCTGAAACATGAATATATTGTTAGAGGGAAAGGCAATAAAACTGGTGGTATACATTGGCAAGGAACAGTAGAAGTAATTGAAAAGACGAAGATGGCTAGAGAGCCAAACATGGTTTGTAGTGAACGATGACAGAAGAAAAAAATAAGGAACATTGATCAGAGGCTGACCCTCTTCCAGGACTAAGAACACTGAACTACTGGAGACAGTTTTAGAATTGGTAATCTTGGGGCTAAAATGTTTCCTAGTTAGTTTTATTTGATCTAATTATGCATAGTTAGCATATAAAGCCAGCACAGCTTATCAAAGCAGGTCACCTCTTGAGGTCATACTCAGTAAAAAGAACTCAATAAATAGAAGAACCAAATACTGTTCTGAAAGAAGAACTGTTGCACAGATTCAATCTACCACTGCGTTATTACACAAGGTCTGAGAATTCATAAAAATGCTTTCACAGCAAGACATGCACTCTTCAAGGGACATTTCTGCGACCTGTATTCAGAAACATTTCTGCAGCTTTTTCTTTCTGTGTAAATACCCCTTTTGTTTCTCAACATATTGCTGTATAGCTACAAAATAATTGTTTGACAATGTCATATCTGGAAGTATAACCTTCCATATGAATAATTTAAAGACTTTCATAGAAGCTAATTTTCATATCCATATTCTAAACATTTCAATAGGAAAATAAATCCCAAAACTCTCATGTAAACTGGTTTTAGTCTTCCTGATTTCAAGGGTGATGTTATTAGAAAATCCTTCAGACACAGACTGCAGAAACAAAAAAGTTTAATGGCTACTGTTATCTTAAGAGTAGTACAATATTACCTTCAATTTGCACTATAAACACGACCTTTCTGTGTGCCTTCCTTAAGACATTTGACTTTTCAGAACAAAGTCAACTTTCGTATTTACCCACTGGCAGAGTGAAGCCACAAATGCAGGCAAGCTGACTCATGATATTTGCACGGAATACTAGATCTGTTCATAACTATGCTTTAACCTGAACTGAGTAGAAAGCTTCACAACCCATTCCAGTAGGCTAAACGTGCCAAAGCAGGAAAGAGAGGATATATATAAACAATCATCCAAATTGTTTGCTACTTTTGAACTGGACTAAACCCGAACTCTCAGAAACAACTTTTGATACTGTCATGCCTTTCAAGCCAGTATCACCCTAGAAATATTTTTCTGAAATCACTGATCTTTCAATATAATTACTCAACAAGCAATGATGCTCAACTTGTACAGCGCAGACACTATGCAAAGGTAACCAAGCATTTTCATTTTCCCTGAAAAGGTTTGATGTCTGGTGAAAACTTCCTAAGGATGCTACAAAAGCCATTAATCTCAAAATCCTGGCAAACAAATAAAGCAGGTTTTATTGCTTTTCCAATATCATCAATATTTTGTGCTTACAATATGAGAGCTGACTGTGCTTAACAGCACTTGACAATGAACTGTCATGCTGCCTCCTATATTTCTCTTCTGAGAGGAGACATGAGATTACAGGAATCAGCTTTTGGTCTGTCTGCAGCATTTACATTCTTGCTCTGGGAAAGAAACAGCTTTCCCTCTTATTTCCTTATCATATGCATTCCATATTAAGAATGTCACTGTTCAGACAAATCATTTACAGCACGGAAGAATCCTTTTCCATAGGAATTCATTAAAAACTACAGCACTAAATTAAATACACATTTCTTGACTTCAGCATACACATCATGGCTCCCACATGACATTATCTTATCAAAAACTATTACAAGTATTAAAACTAGCTAAGCCTTCTTCCCCAATGATTTGTGTCTCATGCCTAAGCGACCTCTTTAATTAATTATGCCCAAACTGCAGTATGAGTTCACCCTTTATTACGTCAGAGATATTACATATAAGATAAATCTGACCGAAGAATCACTTCCTCTGGCATTGAGATTATTCTACAATGCTCGTCAGTAGGGAGTCCTCTCCTCTGCCTGGCTGCCCTTGTTAGATGTAGCAACTCCAAGATCTTTACACCATTCAAAACATTTGCTGACTTTAAATTTAATTATTTAGAAGGTGAGAGGATAGAAGAAGGGGCAGAATAGGACAAAAGAACCTAACATAGATGCAAAGCAATATAATGTCATTTTCATTTAGAAACAAGGCTAACGCCCTCACATCTTCACATATCACTCTTCACATATCTGCCTCATCTCCTAACATCTTGCTACGCAGATAGAAATGCTTTGAAGCATAAGAAGAAACACAGTTGGGATTATTTTAAACTAGATGCAGAGAAAAAAAAATTCAAGAGAAGCCCCTTTCTGGGCACTGTCAGACACTAGAGGTTAGCCAGCAGAAGTGAAAAAGTATCCACAAATGCAGTGACGCACCCATAAAACCAGTTACTGCACAAAAGTAGTCATATTTTAAAATTAGAAAGGCATATAGTGTAGAAACACAATCTGCAACTGTGAATGAAAGACAGAGGTTTGTGATGTGCCTGATAAAGAGGCAGGAGCGCAGTTTGGATTGTCGCTTTTATTTTGTAGCTAGCAGACAGGACTCCAAGTAAAAACAGGACTCCAAGTAAAAACAGCTGCTTCGTCTCCTCCTGCCACCAAATCCAAAGCACAGCTCTGGCCAAAAGAATAATTAGCTTCAACTTGGAGGAGGTCAGGAAAAAAGGGGTAGATGGACAACTGCAGATTCTGGCTCAAGAAACTCAGATTAACATCTACTTACTAACCTGTCAAGCCAGGCCTCTGGGCCCTGAAAGCCTTCTAGAAAATCAGACAGGATTAATGATTTATTAATTTAGGCTCTCCATTTATCAGCCAAGACTGATTATGTAAATCAAATGTGCACTCTTCTCCTCTCCTCCAAACACCAATAGCAGAAAGCTCATTTCTTGTGTACTATAAATTAAAACTTTACTGTGTCTCAACAGTGCTTTCCAGTGTTTTAAACACAATATTCTCCCATATAACTATGAGCAATTTTGAAAGAAAAGCTACTGACATTTTTAAAATTATAATGAGGTGCAGGAAAGTAGGAATAGAATTAGTCTTCCTGAAAAGGCTTCATTAAACATTTACCAGAGACCTCACCATTGTCATATTTAAATTCAGAGTAGCCAATAAAACACTGACAGCTTTAGGACTCTATCTTGAGCTAATTAAGGTCTACTTCATTCCTACTATTACAGGCCTTCTATTATCACTACCATTTAGTAGGTCAGTTTTCCTAAAGTTCATAACTTCAGAGTATCTTGTGCCCTATAAAGGATGCAGACCTCTAAATTCTCAGCAAGTTCGTTTTGTCAGCAAAGTTCATTTTTTTCATTCATTTTTCCAATGCTGCTGGTCTACTGTGTTTGGGACACCCTGTAGCACAGTTTACTTCAGTGCACAAGAGTGGACTGTGAGCGTATTTGAAAAGTCTTGCAGAAGATACATAAGGCTATTATATCCTTCTCTTCAGTTACATGACCTTTGAGAACTCTGCAACTTTCCAACTTCAACCACTTCTTTGCACAAATGGGTAGTCAGTACTTCCTAAAATGTATGCCTTGTCAAGAAAATAAGACTGAATAAAGCTGTCTGCTTCAAGATGAAATTGCCCTTCTGTGTCATTTCATTGCCTAGTTAATACCAAAAAACTGGAGTGAATTATGGCAAATCTTTGATTAATAGATTAATTTTTCAGGAACTAACATGAAGGATAGAACTTTTAGAAGAGCTTTTTGCTCCTGCACTCCTACTAACATTAATAAGATGTCTGAAGGTCATCTTCTGCATGATACCAAATGCCCGTAGCACGTGGCGAAAAAAAAAAGATCATGTTTTTCAGATCAATTCTGTGTGATGGCAGTGCCATCTGTCAGCTAATGCCAGACTGATCAAAATAATGTGTGCACTTTTATGTCTGCTGTGAGATTCTGATGGGTACATTCATGCCATTTTCACAACATGAGCCAGAAAACCACAACCAATAAACCCAGAAGTGAGATTAGTAACAGAGACATTGTCCTGTCTGGCTATTAAGTAACTATGGAAAACCTTTGCTTGCTCAGTTATCTCGCTATTTCTGCCATGTGCATTTCTAAACTTAAATATCATAGGATGAAAAACTTGGAATATTTTATTGCAATATCAGTCAAGTAAATTTTAGCTAGAGAACAGTTACTTAATTAAGCAGGTTGAAACTATAAGAAGCAGCAAAATGCATTAGAATTGAGGTATCATCCGCATAGGATATCTTGGCTGATTTACATTTTTGTTCGGAGACTGATTTCCTATGTGTTAGAATAAAAGATGGGAAGCTGAATACTTTTTCACTGTGCAATGATTGTCAGTACGAGAAGAGGTAGCATCAGACAGATGCAGTCTTTATCTCACATTAAATTTGACCTCCCTGTGATTTGTATATAAATAATTCTATTCCCAAAAATCACAGGAAAGAACCAAGTACCGGTACTACAGACGGCATTCTGAAGTACCTGTAATTAGACATCTACAGGAGCCTGAACTGGTCAGTAAAGGCCCCTAAAACTTACATTCATACACACATACCAAGACAATTCAGGTTCTTCAGACAGAACAGGTAGTATTTCAGCATCTAAATAGAAGAACCTAGATGTTCCATAATGCACAAAAGCACAAATGTTCCATAAGCAAATCTGACTCTCTAATCATTTCAAGTCTGATAAAGAACACTGTGCTACATTAGGTGTTCCTGCACCACTAAGGTAGTGCACTGGATGGAATTATGGGTCTTTTCCAGAACCCTATTAATTATAACAGGAATAATTTCCACAGATTTCCTCTCAACACAGATCCATGAAAGGATGCACTAGAACAATTGAGTGTCATTTTATTATTTATTGCTTTAATAGTTACGTATCCACTTACTTTAAGTTTTGAACAATGAAAACCGTAAGGATTCTAAGTGAGATAACTTTTCCATAGATTCACGCCACCACTCTGTCATTTCATAAGGCAGGCTGGCAGCTGCCTCATATCTCCAGATATTGCTGTGCACCTGTGTTGAGTCTCTATAACCTGTAGCTAACTGTTATGTGACACTATTCCTTGTATTTCAGAAAAAAAAAGGTTTTTTTAATTTTCTTTTTAAACTAAAACATGTTCACACTAAATAAAATGAAGAAATTGGATTAGCTAGGCAGGTCTCCATATTATCAGACAGCTCTAAAAGTAATTGAAAGGGAGACTGTCTGTTCCTAGGAGCATCACTATGATCTTTTGTTCCTTCACCTAGAAGAAGGTTAAGCTACTTTCAGATGTTTGACCTTGAAGGATCTGAACCAGGAAACCCTACGTTCTGTACATAACAATGAATACAGATGCTTTATATGGAGCATATACAATTTCTGTTCTATTAATGCTTCACATCTCCAAATAATTAGTGGTCATCTTTGTTGACAGATGTGACTGTGAACTGACCTCCACTCTTCCAAAGTCAAGAACATGCTTTGCTAGTGGTGTTTTGACTGTGGAAAGACACACTGTCAAGTAAGATCAGGTATGAATCGTGTTACAATACTGCCACTCTGTGGGCTAAAAAGGTCATGGTCTGCTCCTTATTCAGGGACAAGAAAAGCTAGACTCACCGTCTATCAGGAATAATTCTGCTCTGCTATTCAAAAGGTAATTAACAGATCCCAAAGTAACACCACTGAACATGCAATAAAAACACAGGCTTGCCAAAATGCTAAGTTCACTTAATTCTAGCCCTTAAGATCTGTTCAAAGCACCTGTTCACTCCAAAAAGAGTGGTAGGGAAAACCCCTGGGACCCCCAAGCCATCCAGTTTTAGAACAAGTGATAGACAAAGCGACTGAATCTCACGAAGGAAGACATCAGTCCCATACCTTTAAGCATCACGAGACAAAATTTTAATGTAATTATGTAGTTCTGCTTTCACAAAACAACTGTTATTCTACACACAAAGTCTAGCTTCAGCTTGCTGCCTAGATTAGCCTTATTCAGAATGCTTGTTTCTGAGGAGCCAAGCCCAACACAAGCTATTTTGCAACTTAAACACCCTAACCATTTCTAGGGGAGTGGCAATAAAGTAAAAAACCCCACAGATAAGTTTACAATGAAGCACTTAAATGAAAATTGGTATTGAGGAGGAAAACCTGCAGTTCATAACTTTTATTTCTATTCACGTTTTTCTGCCAAACATCATCTTTCACATTTTAGTTAGGATAATCCCGAAGTCTTGTTCACAGATGGCCACATATGATCAAACATTAGTGACTCAGAGCACAGGAGGCGGTTACCATTCTCCTTTATGAGAAAAACCCTTTCCTTCTCAAAGTTACGGAAAATACTTCCCACTCTTGTCTATCAATAACATACAGACTGTGAATATGTAAGCAGTGCTTCTTTACTTCACCTAAATAATGTTCAGGTACTGAAAGCTAAAGCAACTACACAGCAGTACCTCCTGCAGTACAAACAGTTCTTATCACACAAGATATGCAGTTTTGAACCAGCATTACTCCTGGCAAAGTGTAACGTATCTACCATGCCACAAGTAAACTCAGCCTGGAGCTAATAAAAAAAGGATGCTTTGTTCATGTGTGTCACTTGCAATACAGAACTTTTATCCTAGTGTGCTTAAATTGAGTTTTAAAATTACAGTAGTGTAGTCTGTCTTGCATTCATGTAAGTAAGAGGAAAAGCATGAATTTTACTGAAATATAGAAAGCATAGTAAATAAACTGACCACTACACCCAGCTTCTAGCTGGCAGTTACTAATGGCTTAAATCACCTTGTTGGCTGTCTTACTAAGTCATTATAATAGGTTCAGAGATCATATAGAGATCAACTTGGCAAATTACCTAATTATCAGCAAGAGCATCTAGCATAAGGATTATTCATTCCAATGCAAATGGTGGAGTCCCTGACAAAGCTACAAATATTGTGCAGTTCAGCTCACTGTTTCCAAGTGTTAATGTTAGAGGGAAAAGGCAGGACTCCATTAACAGCACCTACAGTTCCAGAAATAACTATTACGTGCTATCAAGCCTACTACATTTGCCCTAAACAGAATAACCTGAAGTAACCATTTTTGAAAGGTGAATGTCTTCTATAATGAAGACTACATTCTGTGGAGCTTTCTTTTAAGCTAATTTCCCCTGGATATTTTGGGCAATAGGGAACTGGTAGGAATACTGTGCTTTAGGTAATGGATGCCTGAACTTCCTGAGAGAACTAAAAGAAAATCTTCACATAGCTTCACTGAATCTTTTATTACACTACATGTCCTGCCTTTTCCCCCTGAAGCAGCAGTCTGGAGTTTGCCTTGTCTTCACTCTGTCTAAGATATTAAGACAGCCAAGAGGCTCAAGGAAAACAGATAAGAATATGTCAGGAAACAACTTAATATGGATAAGCCCTTAAGTTTTAGCAGCTACGATAAATTCAGACTCTCTGACACTTCATAGAAGAGCTTCCAAAAGGGATTTTGGTTTTAGTTTCAGTAGGTCTGAAAAATACTTATATAAAAGTTTGGAAGGTTTCCTATTCAATTCAGATTTGGTCATCTTGAAAGCATCCCACGATTCCAAGCTTCACCCAGTAACCCAAACCAAATCATAAAATAAAGGCCAGGGCCAATATCTAAGTAAGAATGCAATTGAGGTACCTCCTTCACCCTTGTTCAACAGTAACATCTTGCAGAACTCAAGTAGTGGTCTGCTAGGTCTACTATGAAGATAATGATGTCACCTTGGAGCTCACGTAGAATGCAGTAAACTCTTCTGTTTCATTCTAGGATAATTGGAAGAACCTCCAGTTGTTTAAGAACAAAATGCATTCATTTATAATAACAAATTCAAATCAAACCAGACAAATTAAAAAGATGCTTTAAAAGAGACGATTTTTAAGAACTGCATCCTAGAGATTCATACTCACGTTTGCTTTTGATTTCCCAGCTGTCTCCAAACTTCAACTACAAAACCATCAAAATTTTCATCCTAAATAAATTGAATTGGCAACAATACATAGTTAATCACCATGCTTATTAGGGTTGTATCAAAGAAGACTGCACAGTATGAAAGCACACAATCACTGTAGTCTTTCTTATACTATTACAGATTGAACATGTTTTATATTCTTATATCATCTTGTCTTTAATGTAGCTTTTCATGAAAAAGTCAAAAAAGAGCACAAACTACAAAACAAACATGCAAAAGTTGAAAATGTCTACTAGTTATCCAGGACTTCTACTTTTACAGGATAAACCAGTAACAGATCGGGAAAATTCAGACATTAATTAAAGATGGTTGTTAAGCAAATAATTTGATGCATATTTACATGCATATTGGGAAAAAACTGCGAGCTCTTAAATCTGAAGATGTAAATGCAAACTTGGCACAGGCATGATTCCAAACATCTCCTACAATTAATCTCACATGTGATAATTTATATTTAGCATGATCAAGGAAAGTTATACTTCATAGAATCATAGAATGGTTTCGGTTGGAAGAGACCTTAAAGATCATCTGGTTCCAATCCCCCTGCAGGGACATCTCCTACTAGGTCAAGCTGCTCAAATCCCATCAAGCCTGGCCTTGAACATCTCCAGGGATGGGGCATCCACTACTTCTCTGGGCAACCTGTTCCAATGTCTCACGAACCTCACAAGAAAAAATGTCTTCCTAATATCTAATCTGTATCTCCCCTCTTTCAGGTCCCTGAGCTGCTCCCACAACCCCTCTTCTCCAGCCCTTCCCAGCTCCATTCCCTTCTCCAGACATGTCACAGCCCCTGTGTGGAGGAGCCCAAAACTGAACCCAGGATTCAAAATGAAGCCTCCTCAGTCACCACACCTAGGGCAGCGTGGCTTGAGCCCCTGCCAGTGAAGACTGAGGCAAAAATGTCATTGAGTACCTCAGCCTTCTCCATATCCTGGGTAAGCAAGTTTCCCATTTCTGTCCAGAGAGGTCCCATGATCTCCCTAGTCTACCTTTTATCACCGACGTACCTACAGAAACTTTTCTTGATGCCCTTGATTAGATTTAATCCTATCAGGGCTTTAGCTTTCCTAACCAGATCCCTGGCTGTTCAAACTATTTCTCTGTATTCCTCCCAGGCTCTCCACTCTTGCCTCCTCCCTCTGTAGGCTTCTTGTTTGAGTTTAAGTCTGTCCAGGAGCTTCCTGTTCATCCATGCAGTCCCCCTGGTGCTTCTGCCTGACTTCCTCTTTGTTGAGATGCATTGCTGCTGAGCTTGGAGGAGGGGATCCTTGACTATTAACAAGTTTTCTTGGGCCCCTCTCCCCTCCAGGGCTTTTATTTACTCTACCAAGCAGATCCCTGAAGAGGCCAAAGGCTGCTCTCCTTAAGTCCAGAGTAGTGAGCTTGCTGCACACCCTCCGCACTGCCCTAAGGATCTTCAACTCCACCATTGTCACTGCAGCTATAGCTTCCCTTGACCTTCACATTCTGCACCAGTCCTTCCTTGTTAGTGAGAAGAAGGTCCAGCATAGCACCACTCCTCATTGGCTCTTCTGCCATTTGGAGAAGGAAGATATCATCAATGCATTCCAAGAACCTCCTGGACTGCATATTCCCTGCAGTGTTGTCCAAAGGGTAATTTGAGTACCTTTTTTGATGTATCAGTTTCAAATGAATAAACTATTCAGTTTACATCTACATCCTTCTCCCTCTAGCACACATTAAGATTTCTTTAATGTAGCCAGTGAGAAAACTTTCTCTGACAAAGCTGTTATAAATCAACCACTACTGCTGAATGTCCACTGAGTGAAGCTTGTCTAGTCCTACACATGCTCAGCTCTAAAGTTAACGGGCTGCCCAGAAAGCCTTAGCAAACTATGACTATTCCTTAAAGGAAATTCCCTTCTCTCCCCAGCCTCTTAACATTTTAAGGAAACTGGTTTATCAGACCTGAGAAAAACTGTACAGTAATAGATATCAGAAACACTCACAGCCACAATACTTAAAAGCCTCTGATATGGTTTAAACTCAGCTGACAACTGTGCACCACACAGCTGTCCCCCAATCCCCAGCAGTGGGACAGGGGAGAGAACTGGGAAAAAACCTCATGGATTGAGATAAAGATAGTTTAATAGCAAAGGAAGAGAAAATAATAATAATAATAATGATAAAAGACTATATGAAACAAGAGATGCACAATACCATTGCTTACCATCTGCTGACCAACACACAGCTCATACCCAACCAGCAATCCTGCCCCCTGCCAGCTCCCCCCAGTTTATATGCTGAGCATGACATCATGTGGTATGAAATGTGGTATGAAATGTGGTATCATGTGGTATGAAAGGGAGGTTTAGGCTGGACATTAGGAAAAAATTCTTCACAGAAAGGGTCATTGGGCACTGGAACAGGCTGCCCAGGGAGCTGGTTGAGTCACCTTCCCTGGAGGTGTTTAAGGCACGGGTGGACGAGGTGCTAAGGGGAATGGTTTAGTGTTTGATAGGAATGGTTGGACTCGATAATCTGGTGGGTCTCTTCCAACCTGGTTATTCTATGATTCTATGATTCTATATCCAGCGAGTTATTCTTGGAATTAGAAGTGGCTCATTAGCCACCAAGCCTGAATGTACTCCTCTAACGCAGAAAACAGCACTTACTGCACCCGTGATCCTTTTTTCTGCCTATCAATAAACATCACTTATCAGTTTAGCCCATGCTTTATACATTTATTTTTTTAATAAAAATTAAGAAGTATTCTGCTCCCTACACAACCTCCATGAGAAATTTATCAGGTATCCACTAATCCCTCAGTAACATTCAGCCTATCAGCTGTTTGGAGTAGGTTTTATCAATCAGGATTTACAGCAAGCAAAAGTCACCAGTGCAGCTACGAATGATAACTTAACAAGACTACCTGGATCAGACTTACATAGCCTCACTTTAAACTTGTAGTTAGCTGCACTTAAGTGTTGCTATACTTCACATTTACAGGAATTAGACACATACTAGGACACATTCTTAAAAATTCTGCCTCTTTATTGTTTTGAGCAGGATTTTGTTTTGTAGAATATAAAATAGCTGAAAATGAGAAAATACTCACTACAAATGGAATCAAATATCATCTCACACTATTTTAAAAGCATTTACAAAACCTCTTCTTACCTTTGCTAGCAGAACCATGTTCTTGGAAAGCTCCTCTATCTCATCCTCACTGCCAAAAACACTCTCAAAGTCCTGGTAAGTCCACCCATCAAACAAAATTCGAGGCACTACCAAGTGAGGTCATTAGTCAGTAGTTAAAATTAAGAATTTATTATTTACACTGAAATATTTCTGCAGAAACAGAACACAGCAGATGGCAAGCACAGATACCACCAAACAATATATTCCATGACTGAGATCATTGCTCCATGAGCAATTTAAGCAGGACAGATAAATTGACAGTGTATAAGAGTCTTCATTTATGTTTAGTTTAAAGGTCAGCAGTGATTAAATCTTTAAGAAAACATACCTTCACATGACTAAACTATCTTAATTGAACTGTCACTTAGGGCCCCAAGTACAGTCTTAAAAGAACACTAGCATGTAACAGCAATCTTTCTATAAACAGTGTATCTCTTCTACCACAATAACAAGACAGAAAATTCCACTTCTAATTTACTCTTTTGTACACAGCCCTACATTACTTCTACTTGTCTCGAGAACCTATGACAATTTTTTTTTATTTTGCAAAACTTCAGCTCATGTAATTCATTTTTCCAACAACACACTTAAAACATTAAAAACATAGTCAGACAAGAGTTGGGAAAACTGCCATTGGAACTGTTGATAATCATGCACACTGGAAAAGTCAACAACTCATACAGAGGTATACCTAAGCCATTTCTAACTACCAAGGATCTAAAACAGTATTTTAGAAGAGTCTAAAGAGTTCTCAAAGGTTCTATCATCTGGAAGCAAAAGTAATTTAAGATATCTGGCTGAGCTTTCAATTTTTCTAATGTATTTCAAGTTTCATACTCCCTTCTGAATCAAGAAGGGTTTCACATTTTGACAGAATTCCTTCTATAGAGAAATGTGAGAAGTTTAACACAGTATTATCTCCATAGCCATGTTTGTCATTTTTCCCAAAGACACACACTGTGGCACACCCCTTGAGCTCCCAGCTTCATGAGGAGAAGAATCAAAGGAGGACCTTTCTATTGTCATGCAGGAAAGTATGACTGATTCAGATTTGGAATTTTTTTCTTTTTAACTAAGCACAACCTCTGAGCAACAAGTTTGAAGACCACTCCACACAGTGCTATATACAAAGTACCCCTCCACAGAGGGACCTGTGACCCAAAGTTTATCCAAACTTAAGGCAAAACATTAGGATACCAACATGATAAACGCTTCAGTTAATTAACTATTTATATTTAACTGCTTTTATTTTTCTTCTCAGACTTCTTCCCTCATACAACTACACTAAGGTTGCCTCCCTTTCTCCCATATGCACCTGGAACAAACCCTTCTTTTGCTCTTCTAGCGGTTGAACAAGATAAAAGACAAACATAAAACAGAGGCTCACCTATTTTGATATTTTTGGATGTTCTTCTGACATCTTTCATCCAGCCTGCCAAACAGTATCAAGTGAGAGAAAAACTTAAAATACAAATGTCAACAACAACAGCGTATTTTCAAGCATTCTTCAAATAACGCAGCATAGTTTCATTCTATCTGTCTTCCTGCCACAGACTACTAGTTCATCGCAAACATAGACAAAACATCCTGTAACTGGGAAAATTTGAAGCTTTTGACCCACACCACAGCATAACTAGCATTTACTACAACCTCACAACAGTCCATACCCAGCCCCTCCCTGCTGCTTACAGTTCTTCCTCACCATGGAAACTGTCATACTGCCTACTCAGAATAACACTTCTGTAGTCACCAAGCATCACTTGGGAGGAATTTTTTTTTTTTTAAGATGGTACTTCCAAGTGTCCCATCCACTCCTCTTGGCTGTCATTGCACTAGAAAGAATTTGTTAATAGGCACCAATATGGTCAGAACTATAGCTGTTTCTAATGAAATTCCACAGACAAATGTTTCAATCAAGTTCAAAACCATAAACTACTTTGTTACTATTTAAGAACATACTAGCTGAAATCTGAACTTGCTGCCAGTATCTTGACAGTGAAGGAAAACATTCTCTTCAGATTAAATTTATCTTCCATTCCCAAAACAAATTCACTCAAAGGTTTTTGCACAGGGGCAAAAAAAGACAACAGGTGACGAACGGCACAGTGCAACCACCAAAGACTATTTCTGCCTGTACATATTCTTTGTCCCTTCCTTCCTTCAAAGGGGTCTTTGTAGACAGCCTGGAGGAAAAGTCAAACTTTCTACTTATTCTTTGGACAGACACACTATCTACACATGTGAAAGCAGGCGGGGACATAAAGAAGTTCACTCCGAAGAAAACTCCACCAAAAAACATAACAGATAAAAGTACTTCACCATGAGGCATAGCCAGAAAAAAACATATACATATATTACCAAAGCAAATCAGTCTGCAACAAGACTGTCAATCTTATTTGCAATACATATTCAAAGAAAAAGAAAATAACACCTTTATCAGCATCGTGGAGCCCAGTGAACTGGAATCTTTCCTTCCCTCTCCTTCTGACTTGTAACCAGACTGGGGAGATTAGTGTAAATTTGTTTCCAAATATTTTAGCAATATCATAGCCATGACTGTTCCACTTGCAAAAGAAAAAAAGAAACAAAAAAGTGAGAGGCTGAAAAGCAAGCTATACAGTTCACTTTACTTTTGATCAATACAAATTCTTTAATGCAAATGTAACCATTTGCTAGATCCCCTTTTGTTAGTTTGAAGAAACCTTCTAGGACATTATTTTTATTTAAATAAGAAAGCAGTGTGGAAACTCCAATAGCTACCTATAAGGTAATCTTCAAACTGTGCCAATTCATCTGAACTATAGGAATTTGCAATGTAGATTCAAACACAGTTCTGAATTTACAGACTCTGCATTTATATTCAAGAGAACTTGAGAAACGTGAAAAGGGCACCTATTTGTCTTTTGAGTAGTGTAAGACAAACAAGTGAAAAGCATCCTCTAAACAAAAGGAAAAAACATTTATTATTCAAGAAATGATGCTTTGAATAATAGTAACACTGGATAGCAAAGGAGATCATTTTCACAGCAGCATAAAATTTTTACTGTTTATTTAGAAGTTTTAAGTCAGTAGCTGCACGGTACAAGGACATTTAGTAATCCTCCTAGTCTGACTTTGTTGCAGCTTCACATGGCTCATCCAGGACACGAGAATACTATCATCTGTTTTACCAGTTAGAAGAAAAACAATATGACCTAGACATCCTCCACGAGATGGATGGCATAATAAGGGTTTGAGACTACCTGAATCCCAAGCCAACTCTCAAATAATCCCCTGGCTATTTGACCAGAAGTTCTCATTATTATAAAAATGCTTTTAAAGCAGGGATGTGAGACTGGAGATTAACACAGTCTGCTGCATATTCACTCGATGCACCAACTTTATTAACTTACGGGAGTAACATATCCCAGAACATCTCCTGAGAAATGTCTTTCCTTCACCTTCTTGGAGCAATAACTTCTATGTTCCAGTATAATATCCTTTGCTTTTGGATCCACAACTACCAGTCCCAGGTCCTGCACATTTTTATCCGAATGCAGTGTCTGCGGGAAGAAGAGGGTTTTTAGAACCAGCCATATGAAGCAGCCACTTTCAATAGCAACAGACTTCAAAAAGGAAAGAAAATCATATCATTAAACCATTAAACTCCAAGGACTCCTTTTAAACAATGCAGAACGGATGGATTTAACACTGAAAGAGGAAAGTGCTCAGAAATGACTTGTCATCATCAGTAAACTTACTTTGTTTGCAAGGCAAAAATCAAAAAACAAACAAAAAATCAGGAAGTGATAAGACTCAAGAACATCATTCGCCACAGCTGATGGTGTTCTGCTCTCCAGTCAATGCTTTCTGGCATATTACTCTCAAAATGATAAAATGGAGGTAGGAGCTCTTAACCAAGAATTTGAAAAGTATTTCTAAGCCAGATATATTTTAGACTGAGTATGCAGCAATGAGGTTACCAAAGGCCAAGTTTCTGAACGCCTTTCTTTAAGGAAGGTCTGCTTCAACTAAAACAGCACAAATAGTTTTAGCAGCAGAATCGGTGTGAGAAGGCCTACTAAACTGCGTATGATGAGCACGCAGAAATCACCTATTGATTCAGCACAAGAACTTCATGGATATGGCCTGTCTTAACACTTTGTATTATCCTCACCACCTGCAGACTAGATTTTCCTCTTGGCAAACACTGAGCAAGCAAACAATACAAACAATGAGAGATGTATCTGCATAGTGAAGGATTAATTATACTTATAATGAAGAGGATTTTGAACATGTCCATGTTTTTACCTAACAAGCTTGGCAACACTAAGTACACATACTTGGTACATGCACTGGTAAATATACTTTGTCTCCATACACAGCCTTCCTCTCGCACTGCTATTCCTTCTTGCAGTTTTGAAAGAAAACAGGCAGGAAACAACCTGCTCAGCATGTTAACAGAGACTGCAGTACATTGGTTCCACTTGCTCAGATTGCTACAGGACTCAACCAATTCTCCCTGCAAAGAAACTGCTGGTTAGAAGGCTCTTCAGATTTCTTTATCAGGATAAAGCCTTCCCATTGGCAAGGCTGAGAACATGTTCCCTTCCACAAGTATATGACTTAGTGCTCTTGGCTCAAACTATTGCTCCCTTCCATCGCTTTCCAAAAGGATGGAAGAATGTCTCTTATAGCAATGTGAGAGGGGACAGAAACTTTCTGCTTCTGCAGCTTGCATGGGGGATAAAGCTTCAGAAGTTTACACTGCATTTGTTCAAGGAGTGAACCACTTGTGATGCTCATAAAAGCCAAAGGAAAGGACACTTCCAGGTAGCCTAATTTGAGAGCACAGGCTTCAACAGAAATGCATGATTGCTTTTAACACTGTTTTGACAGAATAAAAGTCCTTTTATCAAAGATCACGTAGTTCACGGTCCATGTTAGATAAGAAGAGCATTTCAGTTTTTTCTCTTACCTTTTCTTCCAGTTTTTTTGTAGCACCTTTCTTTGAATCTGTTTTTGACAGGGTGCCTTCAGCTAGCCAGCAAATCACAGTAAGAGAAAGCAAAGTGCAGAGAAGCCTCATGGTGTTTTTTGCCATGTCAAGATTCTCCTGCCCTGAAAACATAAGGGTTCAAATCTCTGGGAACAGAAGAATGTAACAGTTTAATTCATTTTTCTTCTCTAAGAAAAGTCAAGCAACTATCTTACCTTCTGCCCTCTAGAATTAGACTGATTAAGACAGCACTGTTCTAATAGTGCTTTTGCTCTGGCAACACAATAACATTTTGAGAGTATTTTAAGAGATTCCTAGGATTCCTACATTCCATGGTTTTTGTTCTTTATTTTAGTGTGTGTAAACCAGAGAAAGTCTATTGGACAGATACAGCTTCCCTTATGAAGAATCCCTAAATAAGTATAATAGTTTACAGCTGAAACAGAGATAAACGTCTGCTGCCCATAGCAATTATAGGACTCCTTTACCTTTTCTATAGCAAATAAGGGATAAGCATTTGTTCCTGCTCCTGCCTAACCCAGTCAGCAAGTCACAAATTAATTAAGAGACAGAAAGAACCACAGCTATTTGCTTATAGCTATGTGCGTTTACTCTAGCCGGTAAGAACTTTGCCTTCAATTCCTTGCCACATCAGTGATACATGCAGAATTGAAAACGATAAGGGTCATTTTGGTCTAGAAGAATGACTTCTGACAGTTTGTCCCAGCTCCAGATAAAAGAATTTAGAATAGAGAACATTTCCTGTTCTGTGCTATTTTGATATTTCATCTTAGTTCTGTCAGAGGAAAGAATTCACAAAAAAAATTTCAAACAGAGCCAGAGCTTGTTTTTCAACCTCTGTCCATTCAGGAGTTACACTGGTTTCCCAGCCCAGTTCCCCGAAGCAGATAAGAAGAAAACAGAGAAAAAATATTTATCATTAGGGGAACCAGAGTGAAAGGAGGCAAAATACCAGAATAAAGAAAAGCAGCCTGTTACTAATTCTGCAAGAACTAATTATCAAAATGGGACTAGCTTTCATCTATAATAAACTAGTGGCTCTAGATACTTATAAGGCTGCTTCTCATAATTATGAGATCCTAATGGGGAAGAATAAAAAGGATATCTTCCCTATAATTTTCTGATGTTTTGGCAAACTTCAAAAATACCTGTGCTACCTGCATTACTCCGAGGAATTAACATTTCTACCACCCACTTTAAAGACTTAAAAGCTCGTTTTTTCAAGTCACATTTACAAGAATGTTATTCTGTTGGCACTGGTAACAAGTGCTGCTTGAAGTTTGATTATTTTGCTGCTTTGCAAAACATCAGGTATGGGATCCCACAACAGCAGTCTGAGCACTCTAAAGAAGTACTGTGGCAGTAACATGGCAGCAGAAGGAACTTTAAAGTTTAAACAGAAGGGTACTCAGAGAAACAGCAGCTACTACAGGCCAACAGTAGAACGCAGATAGGAGATCAACAACTTAATGAATGTAAGCGTATTTAGATATGACTGGCTGTGAAGTTGTAAAAAGCAGAGATATTTATTGCAGGAGTTAGAGAGTCTGCAGGAAAAAAAGAAGAGTACATGATTAGGGAACTAAGCAGGAGGATGATGGCAGCAGAAGTGCTTGAAAGAAACAAAGCCTCTAGCACCACAGAATATAGTGCATCAAAAATCTCATGTACCAAATTATTTGAAGGCTTTAGTAAAGTCTTATAAAGACTGCAAAATAAAAGCAGAAAGCCTTCTAATACTTCTTAGATTCAGAGGGTGGGATAAAAGCTAGATTGCTATACCATCTGAAATTCATTAGTATTAATAGTTAAGGTATTACACTTCTACTTTGCTGTCAAGGTTACTGGTAACCCACATTCCACATCCTAAAAAATTAGACAAAGCAGGTTGCTCTTGATAGCATCTACTCTGTTCCATCTAGCTTGGCAGGATCTATAAACTACGGCAGAGAGGAACAAATTGAAAACCTACATAGTCAATACAAGTCTTAACTATTTGGACAAGCTATCAATTCTTCCAGAAGCTTGTATATATTGATTCGGAGGTGTTTGATTTCACTTTCAGAAACAATTAGCAACAGCATCCACTTCCCTTAAGGGAAGTTAACATTTAATAGTTGAAGAAAGAAGTTTACAAAAAATCACTGAATTCTAATTAGACACCAAAATGTGCTCATTTCCTTGACATGATCATATCCATCTGCCAGTTACTGTTAAGTCAACATTTACTCCTAGATCTATAGGAAGCACCGAGCCCGTGGCAAAATGCTTCCTGCCAGTGACAGTCCAATATTTGACTCTCATTTGGAATCTTATTTTGTTTGCTTTTTAACAACAACTTTTTAGTGAAAATTAAGTAGACGGCATTGCTCTACTGCACAAAGATTAATTAGTCAAACTTTAAATGGTCTTCATGGGAAACATAAGCATGAATTTTTCAAGCTTTACCAAACCAGGTTCCCATCACATTTTTCTTGTGCAAACCTTCTGTCATTATTTTTTAGTTCCTCACAAACCAACTAAACAGAACAGAACAGTATGATCCTGGCACTCTTGTTTATTTCCTGTATCACAGCAAAATGCAAGAAAAAAAATCAAGATTGACTGTATAGAGTTGGGGTTGTTCAGCCTGGAGAAGAGAAGGCTCCAAGGAGACCTTATAACGACCTTCCAGTACCTGAAAGGGGCCTATGAGAAAGCTGGGGAGGGACTATTCACAAAGGCTTGTAGTGATAGGACTAGGGGCAATGGATATAAACTGGAGAGGAGCTGATTTAGACTAGACATAAGGAAGAAACTCTTTACCATGTGAGTGGTGAAGCACTGGCACAGGTTGCCCAGGGAAGCTGTGGCTGCCCCATCCCTGGAGGTGTTCAAGGCCAGTCTGGATGATGCCTTGAGCAGCCTGGTCCGGTGGGGGGTGTCCCTGCCCATGGCAGGGGGGCTGGAACTGGATGATCTTTAACGTCCCTTCAAACCGAACTATTCTATGATTCTATTTGTGTCCTCGTTCACCTGATACTATGGACTACTTAAGGTTTAGAACATTGAGGTTTCTCTCTAAGCCAAGTCACAAATGTTAAGCTGGGGTTTCCACCTGAGTCGATGTACTTTTACTCTGCCCTTTTAAACGTTTCTTTACTTCTACAAGAGAGAAACGCTGGCATAGACTTAGGCTATCACAAAGAAGCTAAGCTGGCACAATAACTATTTGGAAATAAGAATAAATATTTATATTTTATTTCTAAAGAAGAAATTAGATTCTAACTCCTGCCACAGGAGTCCGCATCACTTTGCCAAGGGAGCCCAGGAAGCACGCGGCTGACGCGTTTTTAACTTAAAGCAACAGAAGCTAGATCGGGGAGTGAAAAGACTGAAAATGAACGCACTCCCAGGCCGCGTAAACACTGCTCCCTTTCCCCCGGTGCAGTGCAGCACGTCAGCAGCACCAGCCCCCGCGCCACCCGACCCCGCAGCCACCGCCGCCACCCCCACCTACCGCCCGCCGCCGGCCGCGGAAGTGGACGCGGCCCCGCCCCTGCCGGGCGCGGCGGGCGGTGCTCGGCGCCGGGGCGGGGAGGTGCTGCAGATATCGTCGATCAGCGTAGTAGCTGTAGAGGGTCAGGCTGCAGAGAGGCAGCAAGCGATACTGTTAACCCCGGGTGTGCAGAGAGGAGGAGTCAAATCTCAAACGGCTGTTAACAGGCTTTTGTAATTGAGGTTTTTATCATCTTCTGTTTCGACCTACATATTTTGCAACATGGCTGTGCTACCGCTATTTGCACTTCAGGGGTAGTTTTGATGTAACCTCGTTATTTCATGGGCTGCTTGCAAGGACTAAATACCCGGGGATAGCCCAGGAGGCCAACCGTGTCCTGGGCTGCATCAGAAGAAACGCGGCCAGCAGGTCAAGGGAGGTGATTCTGCCACTCTGCTCTGCTCTTGTGAGACCCCATCTGGAGTACTGTGTCCAGTTCTGGAATCCTCAGCGTAAGAAGGACATGGAGCTGTTGGAATGGGTCCAGAGGAGGGCTACAAAGATGATCAAAGGGCTCGTGCACCTTCCCTATGAGGACAGGCTGAGAGAGTTGTGCTTGTTCAGCCTGGAGAAGAGAAGGCTCTGAGGAGATCTTATAGTGATCTTCCAGTACCTGAAGGAGCCTACGAGAAAGCTGGAGAGGGACTGTTTACAAAGGATTGTAGTGGTAGGACTAGGGGCAATGGGTATAAACTGAGAGGGGCAGACATTAGGAAGAATTTCTTCACCATGAGATTGGTGAGGCACTGGCACAGGTTGCTCAGGGAAGCTGTGGAAGTTTAATGCGACTGTCCTGCTAACCACCCTCTTCACTTCACCTAGAACAAAAAACCCTATCATCTCATGATCACTTTGTCCCAGGTGTTCTCCTACCACCACATCCCCCACAAGGCCTTCTCTGTTCACAAACAGTAAGTCCAGGAGGGCACCTTCCCTTGTTGGTTCATTCACCAGTTGTGTGAGGAAGTTGTCTTCCACACACTCCAGGAACCTCCTGGACTGCTTCCTTTCTACTGTATTGTACTTTCAGCACATATCTGGAAGATTGAAGTCTCCCACAAGAACAAGAAGCATCCATCTAGAGACTATCCCCAGCTGTTTATAGAAGAGCTCATCAGCTGCTTCTTCTTGGCTGGGTAGTCTGTAACAGACTCCCATCACAAAATCTGCCTCCTTTTGGGCTCCTCTGATTTTAACCCACAGGCACTCAATCTCCTCATCACCATAACCAAGCTCGATGGTATCAAAGTCCTCTCTTACATAGGGGGCTACCCTGCCTCCTCTCCTACCCTTCCTGTCCTGCCTGAAGAGTTTATACCCCACCATAGCTGCACTCCAGTTATATGAGTTGTCCTACCACGTTTCCATGATGGCAACAACATCATAGCCTCCTTCTTATTACCCATGCTGCGTGCATTGGTGTAAATGCACTTCAGCTGGGCTGGTGAACCTTCAGCCCTCATAGATGAAATAGAGTTTATTCCCAATTGCCTGGTCATGGGAGTAGTTAATGCCAGAGTGCCAGTTTCTTCCTTACCGCCCCCAGGTGTAATCGTCCCCACTCGTTCTGTGGTGATGTACTGGTGGTCCTCACCAGCACACCATCTCTGAGTCACTGGTGTCCCACTTCCAGGCTCACTCCCGTCTAGCCTGGTCTTATTCCCCTGCCCCTTCACATCTAGTTTAAAGCTTGGTTAATGAGCCTAGCTAGATTTTTAGCAAGGGCTTTAGCCCATCTAGGAGACATGTGCGTCTCATCCCTAGTAAGAAAGCCTGGGGGTGTGTGGGCCACCCCATGATCAAAGAAACCGAAGCCCCTCTCCTCACACCAGGCTCGGAGCCAGGCATTAATCAATTTCTTCTTTTTGACTTCTTGCTCCTCTGTATTTAGCAATGGAATGGAGCTAAATACTATTTGAGCCCAGAGCCCTCCATCATTTTCCCTAGAGCCCTGAAGTCTTTCTTAATGGCTTTGGGCTTTCTGTTCTCTATGTCATCACTACCAATTTGGAATACTATCAGAGGATAATAGTCTGTCTCTTGGACCAGAGAAGGAAGTTTTCTAGTTACCTCCTTCACTGATGCTGCCGGTAAGCAGCAGACCTCTTTGTGGAGCGGGTCTGGTCTGCAGATGGGTCCCTCTGTTCCTTTTAGAAGGGAACCCCCTACGACAATCACTCTCCTCTTCTTATTAATGGAGGATGTTTTTATGTTTTTCTGAGGATGGTAGAGCCTAGGGAAAGATTCTAGGCTGTGGGAGCCATCATCCTCATCCTTGGGGGTGGATTCCACTTGCAGCGCTTCATATTTGTTCTTCAGGTGGATCTGGGGTTTTGGTGTCTGGGTGAGGGGAACAGGTTTCCTTCATCTGGCAGGAACTTAATGCCATTCCCCATCTCTTGTTCCCCCCAACCTTGCAGTCTGCAGGTGGGTGGTGTTCAGTCACACCAGCTCCAGCAGCCCGCTGAGTTAGTGAGAGGGCCCTGCTCCACTGGTTTATCTCCCTCTCACATTTCCTGATAGTCCTCAGCCTCTTTACTTCCTCCCTTAGCTCCTCCACCATGTGAAGGAGTTTCCCCACTGGAGCGCAGCTTTCACAAGTGGAGCCACTACCAGAGGCACAAGCTGATGTGGGAGGGGGGCACTGCCTGCAGCCCAGGGTCTGGGTAGCTGCACGCACCCACTGAGGCTCTGCCTGGGTGGCAGCGTCCATCCTGCCTGCTGCAGCACCCAGTGCGGCTTTAATCTTCTGACAGGTGGCCACCATGGTCCTCCATGTCTTCTGGCTAGTCTCTAGCCCCTCTCTGCACCCTGCCTGCTCACCCTGCCTGCTCGAACTGCCACTCAAACTGCCCCGTGACAATAACGTGCCCCGCACCTCTTTGCCACACTCCTCCATGCTCTGGGTCGCCATGCTCCGGGACAAGAAGTCTTTTGGTTTAATTCTGTGCATTTGTGGCTAGCTCAAAGAGGCAGAAGTAAGTTTAAAAATAAGTTTAAATCATAGAATCATAGAATAACCAGGTTGGAAGAGACCCACTGGATCATCAAGTCCAACTATTCCTATCAAACACTAAACCATGCCCCTTAGCACCTCGTCCACCTGTGCCTTAAACACCTCCAGGGAAGGTGACTAAACCACCTCCCTGGGCAGCCTGTCCCAGTGCCCAATGACCCTTTCTGAGAAAAAATTTTTCCTAATGTCCAGCCTAAACCTCCCCTGGCAGAGCTTGCAGCCATTCCCTCTTGTCCTGTCCACTGTCACTTGGGAGAAGAGGCCAGCTCCCTCCTCTCCACAACCTCCCTTCAGGTAGTTGTAGAGAGCAATAAGGTCTCCCCTCAGCCTCCTCTTCTCCAGGCTAAACAACCCCAGCTCTCTCAGCCATTCCTCATAAGGCCTGTTCTCCAGCCCCTTCACCAGCTTCATTGCTCTTCTCTGGACTCACTTCAGAGCCTCAACATCCTTCTTGTGGTGAGGGACCCAGAACTGAACACAGTATTCAAGGTGCGGTCTCACCAGTGCCAAGTACAGAGGGAGAATAACCTCCCTGGACCTGCTGGTCACACCGTTTCTGCTTGTGATGGACCATATCAGTTTTGTTTGTGTTTTCAGTTGGTACACTCTTATCTCTTTAAAAAGTCGTATGTGAGTAAGATAGGATACCTAGGGGACAGTAGAAGTGAGCTGTTTGCCTGGCAACTAGCTGTGCATACTCAGAAAATAAAAATGGTGTGGCATTCTTACTCTTGAAAAGCAGCACTTCTGATACTCTGACATGGCAGAAGGCATTGCTGATAAGTGTGTACTCTCTGTTAACGAATAATGAATGTCAGATGTCATGTAGAGAAACCCAATTGAGTATATATGTGGAGAAGCCACTGGTTCTCTTTTCTCTTTAGCTCTTTCTGCTTCCAGGTTTCCAGTAATGGTTAGAATGACCACAAGGACCAGAAAAAAACAACAGCTCATGGGGCAAGGGACAAATCTGACAGAAGTAACAAAGGGAAAGGAACAATTCCCTTTTTGTAATTTCCACAAATGGATACTCACCAGTTGAATCTATTTGGGTTGATAGTAATAGTTTTACGAAGATCAGTGTAATTATTCAAGTCTTTGTACAAAAGTGCAATGAAATTACATGGCCTGGAAAAGAAGGGATAAACATTGTGGATTTTTTGGCAAACAAATGCGCTGCAAAACATTTTGTGCAATAGGAAAGCACTTCTTGAGGCTATTTCCCCTTTAATGCTGATTTTACAGTAATTAGAAGTCTCCTGAAAAATCTCAACATCTTGAGATAGATGGAACTAATGAAGTCGTGTTTTTTTCATAGACATTTTTATAGATGTCAAGCTTAAACCAAAACATTTTTTCAGATTTATTAATTCAGTGCATTTGTAAAGGGCTGTGCCTAGTGTGAGCTCTGTGCTGTATTAAAAACAGCTGAGCTTACGTTACAATATTTCTTTCAGTCAGGACACATTTAGAGACTATTACAGTCTCTCTTTCCTCCAGCTATTTATTCTTGTAACATTCTTGTCTTCTCCCTACCAAAACTGTCTGAAATGGGTTAATAAGCTCTAAATTATGAGTCAGTAAGGTCAGACAAATACCTACACATTTGCCACCATTGCACAAGTCTTTGTTGAGGCAAAAAGAAGACTGGGAGCAAGGACAAATATAGTAAAGCCTCATAAGTCAGTCAAAGGAGGTTGACATAGGGTAACCAGGGTATGTGTACTGCGTACTTAGACACTTCAAATGAAATATTTAGCAGTGCGGTTACAAAACTAGAGAGATCCCCATGGGTTAACTGATTGGTATTTATACCACCCAGTTCTCAAGCAGAATTTGAAGCCCATGCTTAGCCTAATACTGCCACAGCTATGCTGCTAGCAGTATATAAGCCATGACTTAAAGGTAGTTTAAGTGTACCTACCTGACTTGCAGGATTGACTGGAATACAGCCAGACAGGACTGGTATCCTTAGCCTTTAGGTGTCACTGTGCTCTTAAGAGTAGCTACATTTTGGCTAGCTTAAAAAAGATAATTTTTTTTCTGAAACAGAAACTCCTACACGATGACATCTTTTCAGTTTTAAAGGTAAACAGAAATTATTCTTAAGCATCAAAATTTGTTTGTAAAGCTATGAAAAAGGAAAGCTTTTCTTCATCTCACCTACACATGAAGAGCACCTGAGTTGAATATAGGACTCATTGTGCACATTTGCCTGTAGTTGCACTTGGTCTCCAAAATGGGTCTAAGCAGAAATGGATTTAATCGTGACTACCACATAATGCCAGCTTGTCTTTCCAATAGATAATTACACACCTAAAAAGCAATGTATCCTGAAAACAGACTCTTGACAGGTGACCTAACTGAGGTATACAGCCACTGTCAGAGAGGTAGTATCAAATATTATGTAGGTCTGTATTTATGACAGAAAAATGTATCATTAACTTCAATGCGCTATAACTTGTTAAATTTAAATAAAGTGCAAGCTCAAAATGAGTAGGAATAACTATGGGAACAAACTACCAGGAAAACAATAAATTCGATGGTATTAGATCAATACTGAGTGCCTTTCTGGAAGATCATTTGTGGCTAAAAGCTAGATACTAGGCTCAGTTTGGGGGAGTTTGATGGGAGTGAGGGGAGAGGAGAGGAAGAACAGGTGAAATAAAATGGCTTGAAGAATACAGGAAAACAGATTAAATAACTGCTTGATCTCCAGTAGCTCTAAACCCCATGATTCTACAGGTTAGCATAGTCAACTAAATATACTAATCACTTGCATTATGACCAAAACTGTCAGGATACTTTTGGCTAGGCATACTAGGCCAGTTTTGACACCCTTTGAATATATTTTCAGCTGATGAGATTAAATACTCTGTGCAGTCCTACCTCTTTGGCATGTTTAAGACAATTTAACCTTGAAATGTTTTCAAGCTCAGGAGTACAAGCGGTGTGGGACTGTGTTGCTTTGTCTGTTCATGGCCTTCACAAGAAACATGTGGCCCTGGGTTTGCACACCTGCACATCCAGGCAGTCACAGGACTGCAAATCGCTGTGTGTAACACCAAACGACTGTGTCATATACACAACTGATTGCAGGTTCACAAGGGGTATGTGAGAAAAGGTAGCTCTCCATATGGTAGCTCTTGGGCTTGCAGATGTTCAGAATGAGTCTGCAGGGTAGAAGAAGTAGATCCCATGCACTGTTTTGGGGCACCTGTTGAGCTGGAGGACTGAGGCAAAGCCTGTCAGTCCACCATGTGGAAAGCACGATGTACAGTACCACAGAGAGTCTATACCCCATGCTCCACGTTTTAGAAAGAAGATCCTAGATTAAGACTGCTCAAAGCTTACTGATGAAGTAATTTCCTTGTCTCCCGATCTGCCGTCCCTCTCCTCCTGCCTCAGAAGTAACTTCTGAGGCACCTGTAAAGCCCGGTATTTGTCCTTCAGAAATCATAAAACTCCTTGATGATTAGGGGCATGGGGAGAGGAAGGGATTAGGCTGTTCTGAGCATGGAGCATGCAGTTGCTGGACCCAACAGTTGAAGGGGCCCTGCCAACCCTTCATGGAAAAGGGCCACCTGCCTGCCACCCCTTATGTCATAAAATCAAAGAATCATAGAATGGTTTGAGTTGGGATCTTAAAGCCCACCCAGTTCCACCCCGCATGCCATGGGCAGGGACACCCCCACCAGACCAGGCTGCTCAAGGCCCCGTCCAGCCTGGCCTTGAACACCTCCAGGGATGGGAGGTGTTCAGCTTCCCTGGGCAACCTGTGCCAGTGCCTCACCACCCTCATCATGAAGAATTTCTTTCTAATGTTTAGTCTACATTTTCTCCGTTACAATTTAAAGCCATTCCCCCTTGTTCTGTCACTACACGCCCTTGTAAAAAGTCCCTCCCCAGCTTTTTTGTGCGCCTGCTTCAGGTAGTGGAAGGTCGCTATAAGGTCTCCTCAGAGCCTTCTCCAGGCTGAACAAGCCCAGCTCTCTCAGGCTGGCCTCGTATGGGAGGTGCTCCAGCCCTCTGTTCATCTTCGTGGCCTCCTCAGGACCCGTTCCGACAGCTTCATATCGCTCTTATGTTGAGGATTCCATTAGTGGACCCTGTACTCCGGTCGGGGTCCCTCGACCCCGCTTCCTTTGATGCAGCCCCGGGTGCGGCTGGCCGCGTGCCGGCTGATGCCGAGCTTCTCCTCAATCCGAGTCGCCCCCCTCTTTCGCTCCGCCGGCGGTGACTGCGGATCGCGTTCCCCCGGCGGCACCACGGGTCCCCGGCAGGGGGCGCTCTGGCGCCGTGCGGCCGGCGGGGGCGCGGGAGGCGCGTGCGCGTGCGCGGGGCGGCGGCGGCCTGAGCAGCCCCGCGGGGAGAGCGCTCGGCGCGGCGGCAGCGGCGGCGGTTGGCGTCTCGCTGGGCGGCCGGGATCGCGCGCCACGATGCCTGCGGTGTCGAAGGGCGATGGGATGCGAGGCCTGGCGGTCTTCATCTCCGATATCCGGAACTGTGAGTGGCGGCCGGGATCGCGCGGCCGAGCCGGGGCCTGGGCCGCGCCGGGCGCCGCCGCGGGCCCTCGCGCCGGGGCCGCTCCCCGGCGCTCCCTCCCCGCCCTTTCGCCGCGATCCCGGCTCGCGAAATGGCGCCGCGCCCCGGGGCGGGGTGAGGGGCAGCCTCGGGCTCTCGGCCGCGGATTCGGGCCGGGTTGCGCGTTCCGAGGCGATGGGTTGGAGGGTTTCCCCGCCGCACCCCCCGCCGGGACCGGGTGCCGAGGGGTCGGTGCCCCGGTTTATCCGGTGCTGAAGCGGAGCCGGCGGGTGCCCGGGGTGCGGGTGGGTTCGTGGTGGGGCGGGGAGAGGCGGCTCTGGTGTCCAAACGCGTCCGGGGGCGGCGTTCGGTTCCAGACGTCATTGATGGCGAGCAGGCCTCTGTGCGGGGAGTAGGGCCCTCTGCGGGTGTGCCCAGGCTTGGCTTAAATCGGCTTTAAAATTCTGGTTTGGCAAAAATCGGCACTTAGGATCTGTGTAATTAAAAACGGGAGAGAGGGGCGTGAGGAAGCGTCCCCGTGGGTGTGCGGGGCGAAGAGGAGGAGTTGCTGTGAGGGGGAAGGGTGTCTGTCTAGAGGGACACTTAAGTGCTCAGTTTTCCTTTTTTACTAATAAATAAGTGATAGCAGTTTAATATTAATCTGAGTTAGAGATCTAAGTGTATGATGTGGCAGAAATTGCCTGGGGAAGGGCTAAGGTCACTGTGGTCGGTGTGATGTAACAGCTCTGTTTTGTCCACCTGTGTGTCTCTGGATTACTTGAGGCTACTTTAAAAGCAATGGCAGTAAAATTTTCTCTCTAGCAGATGAAAGTGGATTTAGGGAATTTTGTAATGCAAATTATGATAATCTATATCGTTATATTGGGATAACCACAAACCATCTTGGAAAACTTTATGATGATGTTTCTGATGGGTTCCCCAGGGCTCAGTGCTGGGTCCAGCCCTGTTCAATGTCTTCATCAATGACCTGGATGAAGGCATCGAATGCACCCTTAGCAAGTTTGCGGATGACACTAAGCTGGGTGGAAGTGTCGATCTGCTGGAGGGTCGGGAGGCTCTGCAAAGGGATCTGAACAGGCTGGACCGCTGGGCAGAGTCCAATGGCATGAGGTTTAACAAGGCCAAATGCCGGGTCCTGCACTTGGGGCACAACAACCCTATGCAGTGCTACAGACTGGGAGAAGTCTGTCTAGAAAGCTGCCTGGAGGAGAGGGACCTGGGGGTGTTGGTTGACAGCCGACTGAATATGAGCCAGCAGTGTGCCCAGGTGGCCAAGAAGGCCAATGGCATCTTGGCTTATATCAGAAACGGCGTGACCAGCAGGTCCAGGGAGGTTATCCTCCCTCTGTACTCGGCACTGGTGAGACCGCTCCTCGAATCCTGTGTTCAGTTCTGGGCCCCTCACCACAAGAGGGATGTTGAGGCTCTGGAGAGAGTCCAGAGAAGAGCAACAAAGCTGGTGAAAGGGCTGGAGAACAGGCCTTATGAGGAGCGGCTGAGAGAGCTGGGGTTGTTTAGCCTGGAGAAGAGGAGGCTGAGGGGTGACCTCATTGCTCTCTACAACTACCTGAAAGGACGTTGTAGAGAGGAGGGTGCTGGCCTCTTCTCCCAAGTGACAGTGGACAGGACAAGAGGGAATGGCCTCAAGCTCCGACAGGGGAGGTTTAGGCTAGACGTTAGGAAAAAATTCTTTACAGAAAGGGTCATTGGGCACTGGAACAGGCTGCCCAGGGAGGTGGTTGAGTCACCTTCCCTGGAGGTGTTTAAGGCACGGGTGGACGAGGTGCTGAGGGATATGGTTTAGTGTTTGGTAGGAACGGTTGGACTCGGTGATCCGGTGGGTCTCTTCCAACCTGGTTATTCTGTGATTCTGTGATTCTGTGATACAAAAAGCTGTGGATAAAATTTTATCGCTACAATGAGACTGTTAAAATGCAGATTTTCCTTGAACTAAATTCAAGTGATTTGGGCTTCTAGCACTGTAAACAGGGGCCTTGTATGTAAAATTCGAAGTGGTTAATCTTCCTTACAGCAGAAGCTGTCTCAATGTTTTTTTTTTTAGAACAGAGTTGCAGGTCTTTAGGTTTCTTCAGACTTCAATCCTGTATGTGTAGAAGGTGTCTTATAAAATGTGCTTTGTATCAGTTCAAAGTTACCTGAATGCTCTTGTGCGTTGTGTGGTTGGTGCAACTGTTTACTGAAAATTTTCCAGTGCCCTCGTATAATTTGCAAGCTGCATGTGTGGCATAGTTTAACTTGGTGTCATAGCATTTATGACTTGCTGCTGTTTCTACCCACTATTTTTTTTCATTTTTGTTTTCAATATAATTTTATGCTTCAGTGTCTCTTATGTTTTGCTATCGGTTAATGTATTTGTCTGCTCTTGTTTTCAAGTGGAGTTCGGCAAAAGGGAATAAGAGAGAAATGTTCAAGATATTAGATTCCTAGCCTGTGTTTAGATATGTGGAATAACAAGACGTGGGGTAGTAGGACAGAACAAAGTTAACTGCTGATTTTCCCACAAGCTTGCCAGTATGCACGCACTGTGGGAACTGATAGAACAACCACCTCTGTGTCCAGATTGGACAACAAACCTCTAATGCTCTCAGTGTCTGCAACAGTGTCAAAGATGTAACTTGCTTGTGAAACAAATCAAATATTAATGCTTCTGCTGTTTAAACAAATACTGATATTTCTCAAATGTTTTGTCCTTGTTCAGATAGCCATTTGAGAGCTGTATTTACTCCTGTGTCTTTCTCTTCTTCGTAATGAATAAAGTAACTACATCTTCAAAGTAGTTGCAGAAGAGCTGATAGCTCCCACTAGTAGGTGATTTATACAGCTTCCAAATAGCTGTCTAATGGCATTTGAATGTTTTTCCTTTAAAGAATCTCTGAGTGATGCCAGCTAACCATGGGCTGATGATTCCCAAAAATACTTAAGAACACTCTCTAGAGACTCTGCTTTGCAGGCGCACTGGTACTGGCTTAGTTCCATCTTCCTCCTCCTCAGAGTGAGGAGCTAGAGATTTGTCAAGAACAAAAAGCAGCAGCTGTTTAGGTGAACAGAATCTTTTGACTTGTAAAGCTAAGATAATGTTCCTGTTCTGAGATGGGAGAGAAGCTAGGCACCAAGTGCAGGTCTTAACCTCTGTTCTAGCCTTGATGTTGGACCAAATATCCAACTGTTGCGCTGATGTACAAAATGCCTGCTGGAATTATGAATTTCAGTTTTAATATTTGCTTTATTGTACTTATTTATCTCCTTGTAATACTGCCATAAGGACCTACCATTTTTTGTTTGCCTACAGTCCTTTCAGATTATGAGTAATGTTGAAACGTAGTATGTGTTTTTTCTGAAAGATTTTGCACAGGTAAGAAATCTGCATTATAGATTTAGCTGAATAATAAAAATGCAGTTAACTGTGCTCTGGTAAATAAAAGCATGTGATTTCAAGGTAATAAAATAACCTGAACTTCAGGGGGATAATTATATAAATTTAGACTGGCTAACTTTGGAAGTGCTTATTCTTCTTACATCAGGTCATACTTTTGGGGCCTTTGTACTTAAACCTGCAGCGCTAAATAATGTATCATCCTTTTACAAGTGTATTATATTAGTGATTTCGGAGCGTTGATTTTCTTGCCTGCCTGTTTTTACCAGCCTGTAAACAGGCTTCAAAAAAAGTCTTACTTGATAGCAATTTTTAGTGCTTGCAACTTTAATTAATTGTGAGTGACCAAACAGTTCACACTGCCAGTCTGTCTGTTTTTTAATAGTTAAATGGTTGGTTATCGCCTAGATTTCCGTTAGGTGTATTTTTGGCACTTGTGTTATCTGTTAAACTTCTTAATCTCTGTGTTAAATCCTTCTATGCCATATTTGACTTTAAATGTAAAAATTACTTTCTACATGACTTTAAACAGTCTGTTTAAAATACTTTAGTTTCTGTGAAACGTTAATATTGAGTGACTTTCAAGGCAAAATGTTCTTTTATTCATAAAATATCAAGAGACTTTTCATAATCGAATAGCATAAGAAAATGAATTATCCTGTAGTTCCTGATAACTCTCCAGAATTTTGTTTCAGGGCAGTTTCTTGTTGCGTACTCTGTGATTTGCATGTAGAAGTCCTAGTGCAGGTAGCAGAAAAATAATGTGTTTTTTTAATGAAAATATTCCTTTAAGATGCCTAATACTTGCCTGTAGATGTATGGACTTTTCTAGAAACTTGGTCAGTTGTGTTGTTTTCTAACATGTATGAAAAAAAGTACAGCAAATAGCTTTTTAGCCTAGCTTTCCTAGACACCAGAGAAGAGACAAAACCCATAGATTGAAAGCTGAACTGAGGTACTTGGTTAAGATAGCCCAGTTAATAAGGAATTAACGTGGCTCACTGAGAAAACAGCAAGGTGTGGCTATGCTGTAAAATAGATTGTGGTGGTAGTGGAGCTGGAAAGCTCTGAATCCTGTGGTTTGGTGAGATGCCATCCAGACTTAGGAATTCAGCCTCAGGAAGAGTCTTTGTAACTGCTTGGATGAAGTACCTCATGAACTAAAACCCAAGAAGATCCGCTTGTGTTATAAGCATATGGACTCTGCAAGAAATACTTATTCTTAGATACTATGTTAAATCTTTTTTTGTGCACGTACTGCAGAGTTGCTGAAGTGATTTGGCTTATGCAAGATGGTGCTTTATAAACTCTCCAGCTATCTTAGCTGAAGGATACATCATCAGGAGTCTGTTTTCATCCTTTTTTAAAATAGCCATATGCTTATTTGGTGATGTAGTACTTTTAAGTGATTTGTCATTTAAGCCTTTAAGTTGCAACAGCAGTATTATCACATGTTCACTCTGAAACTAGGAGAGCTTGTTTCTCTCCTTTCTTTTGGAGGCGGTAGTATAGAAAGTTTCTATTACAGTATTAAGTGTACTACTGATAATCCCCTCTGCTGTAAAAATGAGGAAGTCATGAACTCTTGGTTTTATGAGATGGGTCTACACAAAGGCAAAAGCTGCTTTTGCCGTAGGCTTGGAAGACAAGACAGTTTTTAATTTCCATCACTACTTTAGATAACTGTCTAACCTTTTCAGTGTCACTTCCAAAGCTGGACAGAGGGAGGAAGGATTCCTTTAGTTTCTTATCTATAGTTAGTTTCTCTATAGTTTGTGTATATGTATTCTTCAAAGATACTGTTCCTTTTCCTTGGGCTCTATATTTTCTGTAAATAAAACCCAACAGATATATTAAACAAAGGTCTGTCTCTTCTCATAGAACTTAATGCATTAATTCTTCTTTGTACCGGACAGGGAGAAAGTTCAGCCTCGTGAAGTCTGACTTCAGTAGCTTTGCTTCACTGAATTTGGACTGGTGCATCAGGTTACAGATGCACTAGTGGGGATTTAAAAGGCTGGTTAATTAAGTTCATCATACAATGATCATAATTTTGACTGCATTGTAGATAATGTAGTGTGTTACCTGTGTATGTGGGAGGAGCATGCACCTGAATTAAATCACCATGGGGGTATATATATAGTTAGTTATTATCAGTGAGAACAGCCATACAATGAAACAAACTTCACATATGGTGCGTGAGCTGGGGATGTACAACTTCTTTTAGTGCTATATGTCAGTAGTATGGCTTTCAGTGTGTAAGCTAAAGCTACTGTTTTGTTCCTCTGAGGTGTATGTTCTTATTTGCGTTGATTGTAGTTTTAAATTAAGGCTTGAGTTACTTCAATAGACAGTCAATGGCATTTCTTTATTTTTATTCTTAGATTACTTATATCTTTAAAGAAATTTGAAAGCAAGGCATCTTGATTTACTCTCCTATTTCTCTTGCAAGGTTATGGCCACTCATCCTATATGAGCAATTTCTGGCCTGAAAAAGTCCTAAGTGTGCTGCTTAGAGCTATAATAAGCACTAAGTCTTGCATCACTTGCTACTATCTGCAGGGAGTGGTTTAAGGAAAACACAATTAGCAGGAGATTATTCTGAGGAGGATGTGTAAAACCAAACTAGTGTTCTGCCTGTGGCTTCTCTGTCATTTCATGGAACTTGTGAATTTTTTGGGGGTGATTGGTTTGTTTTATACTTGTTGAATTTGTGCACATTTGGCTGAGAAAAGTGGAGAGTATGCAAAGATGATAATTTAAAGATGAGAGGTAGAAAAGAGTTGGAATATCTCATGTGACATCCAGCCTCTTCTTTAGAGACACTGGAAAACGTAACATCTGCTAAATTTGAAATCTTTCGCTAAATGCTGCCTGTCATGACTGGTAAGAGGAAGTTGAGGACTGTTGAAGAGACTGTTGAGTATTTGCATCAATCATTGGGCTCATAGAGGATTTTTTTTTAAGGCCTATGAAATAGTAGTTTAGAATTTGTAGTTAAACTAGGAGACTCAAACTGATTTTGTTATTTGAACGTGAGCCAAGGTAGAAGAGAGTCCACAGTGACTTCTGCTAAGTCCGTGGAAGTACTGTTAAGCTGTTCAAGGGAGTGCTGGTGTATAGTGTGAAAATACTGTTCAAGGAAATTACTACTTAAGTGCTGCTCAGTCAAGGAAGAAGGAAGAGCTGCTTTCTGTAGTAGCCTAACCTGGCATGTCTGCTTTTGCGTATCTTCTTAGCTTGGAGCATCTCTTCTGATACAAATCAATGTCTTTTGGTCAACCGAACTGCCAAATAGATGTTCTGTATGTCATGAAGTCACGTAGATACAAGTTTCCTCTAAATTTTCAAATTATTTCAGGAAAGATCTGGTCATAACTAGTCCCTACGGCCTAGTTACTCCTCAAACACTTTCACAGTTTGAACTGTAGTGCTTTTCTTAACTTGTGGTGCCTAATTGAAGAAAGAAATCCATGGAAGGCACCTAAAATTCTTAAACATTTATTAAATTGCTGCAATTAAAGTATGTGGATTGTGATAGGGTTTGGAAGGTACAGTGTGCTCTTTTGCATTTATTTCCCTTCCCTTATGAGAGCAAGGAGTTAAATGTTTTACTGGATTAGAGTAAAGCCTGTGACTCCCTGCTGTTCCATGAGAAGTGGTGTTAAAGGTAGCAGCATACTGGAGGAAGAAGTCAGTTCTGTGGGTAGTAGTTCACTTACTGTGAAGAATATTGGAAAATGTGCACTACAGAGTGCTAAAATGTGATCAGTAGGCCACTGATGTCATTGCCTGTAGTAATAGATATCTAATCACAACAGGATGTCTCAAGACACAACAGTCTTCAATTGCTTTTGTGCCATTCATGATCTTCAACACGATAGGCACTTCTTTTCCTCTGATTAAACGTGTTGTGAAAGGACAGCATGCACTCATGTATAAACATCCTGTGATGAACGAAAACATCATTAAACACAGTTTTGTTCTACAGCCTTGAACTGATCAATTTCTGAACAACTGAAGCCATATTAACATGAAGATAAGGTGTTCTGTAGTTGTCTCGTTGGGTTAGTTGCATAGTGAGTTTGTAGATAATAGCATGAGCAGCCTCTTTCAGGCATACTTCAGTGAACCTGGAACTTTCACCTTTATTGTAGTGCTCTCGGTAGTTTAGCCAAATGATTGAATTTATGCTGACGAACTCACATAACGTGAGGGCAGGCATACAACAAACAGACCACTCTAACATATTGTTATGTCACCCACCTGCCTTTTGGCATTCTTCCCTCCTGTGCTGAATAACCAGCTATCTGAGAGATTAGAGAGATGGAGAATGGATTTGGTGTTTTACTTCATGAAGCTAAATAATCTGCATAGCAAATGGCTAATCTATACTCTAGAGCTGTAACATAAGTGTCTGTTCTTCTGTCAGGCAAAAGCAGTGGTTTAATTTACTGATGTAAGATGTAAGTATTATAAAAGCTACCACAAATGCATATTTCCCTGTAAATATTTGCGATGTTTTTACAGTAGTGGTACTAATGTTTGTTTTGATGTGGCCCCCTTCTTTAATCATTTACTTTCTCTGTCCCATGACAGGTTTAAGAATGCAGTGTAGTCTTAGCATCATGTTGGTAAGCTGTTTTAGTAATAGAAAAATGGGTAGTTTCATTGCTTTGTGCCAACTGTAGTATTTTTGGATGGTGAATGTGGTGAACTTGCTCTCTACTTAGTCATGTATTCTGCTGGCATTATCACAGTAAAGCTGATATGATTTACCCTTTGCATATTGCATAAACCAATTTTGCCTTTGGCTGTTTGGCTCCCTAACTGACCTACAGCAGTATTAAGTCAGTCAGCTTATGTGCTCCTAGTGTAAAGACTAATTAAAACACAGCAAAACAGAAAAGTTCTTAATTTTGGAAAACAATGTCTCGCAGCTCTCAAGGGAACTGTCTTAAGATCATCTTTAAAATTGGGAATTTATCTTTTATGTAAAAATTGTGTTCTTTGCAAGCCGATGTTCCTAACCACTGTGAAGTTCAGAGGAGAAGCTGCTGCTCTTTGCCTTGGCAGAATTTGTATTACTGCTCTCCAAAAAAAGAAAACTAGAGTTGTTCTTTCTTCAAAGTTGGTTTGGTAATTGAATGTGAACAGAGAGGCATGTTCTGTTAGACAAATGGTAGTGCCACAAATAGTAACTGACACTACTGCTTGCCTTCAAGAAGCCTGACAGAATACTGGCAAGCTTTTTCTTACGCTAATAAAGCCTTCTACTCAATATGTTTTATAGTTCTTCATGCTAATAATGGCACATTTATGATCATAGGATTGTGACATAGCCACTGGAGGAGTAAGGCTAAGGGGTGACACAATGTAGCTGTTCTGACCTGTGCATAAATTCAAATTAATTATTGGGTGGGCTCAATTATGCTGGCAGCTGGCCATAAGCATATTTGGGCCACATAAGCACTGGGAACATCTAAACTTTTTGAAGGTGTTTTGTTTTGGGTTTTTTTTGCTTTAAATGTTCTCAATACACCTGTCTTTCAAGAACTTGCCTGCAGAAATCTACGGTAATTCTGTAGAGACTTGTGTAGAACAAGTGCTGCTCTGTTCCTTCAGTAAATAAAAAGTGTACACTTAGTCAGAAGTATACTGGTCTCTTAAGTGATTTGTAGGAAAGCAAAGAACTTGTAGCATTTCTAGTTAATCATCACAGATGTGCTTTGTGCATCAAACTTGGCTTAGGCGGTTTGCAGTTAATATAGAAACATGTTAATCTTGATGGAGCAGGTCACTGAGTCGCAAGCAGCCTGCTAATTCCAACCTTGAAGTATTTACTTAGTCTTGCAACCCTGCTGCCAAGTTAGTATTAAGGTATGTCAAACGTTCTCTTCAAATTAATGGACTCAACAAATCGCTTTCCTGAGACTTCTGTTTTCTCGTTCTGTAGATTGCAATTCAGAACCACATGCTGAGATATGGAGGTGTTGCTCATGCAGTACTTAAGCTCTGACTGCAGCCTGAATTATTAGGAGATTTAAGAATAGTAATAGGTGCTCTGAAGAGCCGCATGACTTTTGATGTTCACTAGTCTGTCTTTGTTAAACAAGATGGTAATTAAAGATAATAGTGCACTGCAGACTAAATTTACCTTGCCTAATGAGGGTAGTAGGCAGCACAGTGGAGTCTAAATACTGGCAAACTGCCGGATATTAAGTACTCACTAGTATGTACTTCAGATAATGTTGTGTCTGGGTATCTGTTTGCTCAGGTACTCATCCTGGAGAAGACTATCAGCAGTCATATACTAGAGCTGTAAGCCTATAAATAGTATGTACATTTTCTATTAAATAGCCAGCCAAAACTTATTTGCTTGCAAATGAATATTTAATCATAGTCTTACTAAACTGGAAAAAGCCTGTATAAGTGATAATGGGAAGGATGTGGCCTGAACCTATTTGGAATATAATCTTGTTCTCTTGCTTGAATACTGTTCTACCTATCAGTTTGTATTCATGACACAACCTTTATTAAGTCTTTAGTAGTTGAGTAGCTTGGCTGCAGAATGTTTCGTTTGAATACAGCTCTGGTATTGTCTTGAAACTGGATGTTCTGTAACAACCTGGGAAGTACAGCAGAATAGTTACCTTGCAGCAAGCTTTGAAATGTAACTCTCTAGTTCTGTACCACAGCAGTCCTTCAACTGTCATCAACTGTGGTCTTATCTTAATTTCTAACTATACTTAGGGTTACTTAAATGTTTCCAGTGATGGTAAAAATAAAATATACTTGTAGAAATTCTTCAGTGAGTGTTACCGTGGCTGGGTAATGTGATGAAAACTTCTTGGCTAATCAAATGCTTTCTTTAACAGCCCCTGACTACTCCCCAACCCTTCCCACATATCAAAAGTTGGTCCTCAGTGTTTCATACTTTATTTTCTTTTTCCCTGCACATGAAGCAACCTGAAGATAACTGCCACTGTGAGGTTTAGTTTTGCTTTGTCATCCTCTAATGTAAATTAAGTTTGAATAAGATTCCCATGCAGTATAACTACTGGGATTCAGGTAATTTGTTTTTAGATACTTGAGCTTGGTTTTCACTCATGAGTTAATCCTAAACATTACGTGACTATCCTCAGTGACTTTTAATATCCAGTGTGCTAGTGCTGCTCTCTAAAACTGCAATTTCAGGCATGTATAGACTGTAATCAGTAATTAGGAAACAAGACAATCATTCAACTTGATTTCCAGTGTATGGAGTTAAACTTCTATTACCAGCTAGTTGCTATGCTATTTTTTTGGTCGAGGTCTAGGTGGGATTATACTGCATTCAGAGTACGACAGCCTGAAGAAATTATTCAAAACAGGCTTTTGTTCATCTGTTGTGCAAATTTTTAAGAGACAATAAACCTTTAGATGTGAATTTGCTGTTTAATGTGGGTTTTCCTGTCAACTCACTGCTACAGTTCTGTGCACAGGGGGTGGGATTTTGACTTTTGCGTTGCTGAGGCTGCAGTCCATTTCTAGCAAAGGTGCTGACTTCACAAATTCCTGAAGTATTTTAGTCAGGCTTCCCCTAATGCTCTGTTATTTGCCAAGGACACAAAGAACCCAGTTTCTAGCAGTAACTGATAATGCTGCTTGAAAGCTTTACTGAGTGGTTCTGGTGATTTAAAAAAAAAAAAAAAATGACCCTTGACTTCATCTTGGCTTAAGAAAAGCCACACTTTGTTTAGTAAAAGATACTGTGTGCGTCTGTACCTCTGAGTGATTTTGAATTACTTGGGCTGGGAAAAAAGAACTCTCTTTTAAAGTGGGCCTCAACACATAGACAAACACTACTCCAATTCTGCTAAGCTAACGAGTTAACATACTTTCTGAAGACCTGAAAACACTTTTATTTCCATCAATTCATCTGCTCCAGATGAAAATTTTGATTTCTAAAACCATTCTTTTCTTTTCCCTTTTACCAAGTGAAGGGCGCTTCTCATTAAAGCGTTACCACCAAATCTGGAGATTTTGCCCTTCATTTATATTAATGAGGTAGAGACCTTAGTTTTGGATACTGCCACCCCGAGTGGGATATTTAGCTACCTAAATTTGGAAGCTAGGTCCTTGCTCTATATCTTCAGGTTCTGTTTGTAAGGAAAGCATATTGCAGTATTTACTTTGAATTATTAGCGATTGTTTCTCCAACCTCAACAAGCATGCTGGTGGAAGGGGGACGCAGGCTGAGGGTGTGTGGTATGTTACTGTGGCCCTCTGTTCATAGAATATGCTTCAATCTAGCAGTGAATTCCTAATGCTGGCAAGTATCTTGGGCATGAACGCTTGAGTATTTCTGCCATGTGCGCAGGACTAATAATCTAATCCAATTAAGACCAATCTAAAATATGCAGTAAAAGTCACTTCAAGCTTTAGATTGTAATAGCTGGTGCTTATTTATACAGTAAATAGTGTTACTTCTTTACAGCCAACTTCATTTAGGTTGGCAAGTTAGATTAGAAAAAAACTCATAACATGTTGTGTGATATATTAGTGAAAACTATTTAAACTTTGTGATCCCAACAGATGCATCTTATAAATGGAGGAAAGGCAGTGTGCTGTGATCTCTAGCCTTGATACTCTAGAACTTAATTGGAATTCCTGGGTCGAATTAAAACTGGACATAACTCCTGGTTTATCTGAAAAAAACGAGACACATACAAATAGCAACTCCAGTTTATGTTTTCAGAACAGGTGTCATGAGTTCTTGAGCTCTGAAATTGTCTGACTTAATAAGCACAGTAAGTGGACAAGTAGGTACAAGTAAGTAATTTTTCAGGGCTGGGTATGGGGGATGTTATTGGTCATAGTTACAGCAACAGATAGTTGCCGTTTAGAGTGCTTGCCAAAGCATACTCTACTTCAGTGTTTTAAGCAGTACCCCTCATAAAACAGTGTTGTAGAATGGAAAAATCCAATTTTAAGCAAATCTAAATGTTTTGTTAAAACGACAAAGCAAAGTGAAGTAGTTGCTTCTACTTTGGGCCTGTCTTGTTTCCATTTGTACAGTGTGCTAGTCTTGCTACCTGTCTGTACTCTTCTGACCATTATAGGCATATTAATATAAACTAGTTTTCTGCATCTTATGCAAGAACTGGTTTTGGAAGTGCATAACTTCATTTTCTTGTTTCATGTCTAAACCAAGAAGTGACAAAATCTGTATTAATCTGTATGTGGCATGGGATTCCCTTAAACTTCAAATACTTTGCTGTAAACTGATCCTGAGGCACTTGTTTCCTTGAGTTACTTGATCACCTTTGATCTGGCCTGCTGTCAGGCGAACTATGGAATGTAAGGGAGTGGTTAACAGTCATTGGGTGACATAGGACATTTGAACGTGCAAATGTAGTAGAACTTTTAAATGCTGTGTGTTGTTGCTTTGCTTATATGGAAGAAAGGAGTGAGATTGGAGATGTTTCAGAACACTGGTTCTGATCTGCTGTTCAAGCGTTTACACATACCCTCCTTGTGACTGTAGTTGTGATTGGAGTGGTGTGGGGTGAAATGGGATGTGGAAGCAAGGCACTACTCATAAGGCTGGACCACTGTAAAACAGGGCCAGAAAACTTAATCATAAACTTGTAGCCAAATATATGTGATGAAGAGTAAAGGAAACTATCTTTTTCTGCCACTAGTTCATGTTTTGGGAACTGCCTGAAAGTTTGAGTATCACAGAATTATTTAGTTTGGAAGAGACCTTTAAGATCATCAAGTCTAACTGTAAACCTAAACACTGCCAAGTCCACCACTAAACCATGTCCCAAAGCACCACATCTATGTGTCTTTTAAATACTTCTAGGCATGGTGATTAAACCACTTCCCTTGGCAGCCTGTTCCAATGCTTGACAACCCTTTTGGTGAAGTAGTATTTCCTAATATCAAGTTTAAACCTTCCTTGGCGCAACTTGAGGCTGTTTTGTCCTATCACTTATCATTTGGAAGAAGAGATCAATACTCGCCTTGCTACAACCTTCTTTTTAGGTTGTTGTAGAGGATGATGAAATCTCCCTTCAACCTCCTTTCCTCCAGACTAAACAAGCCCAGTTCCCTCAGCTGCTCCTCTTAAGAGTTGTGCTCCAGACCCTTCACCAGCTTCATTGCTCTTCTCTGGACATGCTTCAGCAATGTCTTTCTTGTAGTGAGGGGCCCAAAACTGAGCACAGTATTTGAGGTACAGCCCCACCAGTGCGGAGTACAGGGGGAACGATCACTTCCCTACTCCTGCTGGCCATACTGTTTCTGATAAAAGCCAGGATGCTAGTGACCTTCTTGGCCACCTGAGCATGCTGCTGACTCATTCAGCCACCTATTGACCAACACCCTGAGGTCCTTTTCAGTTTTCCAGCCGCTCTTCCCGAAGCCTGTAGCGTTGTATGGGGTTCTTGTGGCACAGGTGCAGGACCCAACACTCGCCTTGTTGAACCCCATACAGCTGGCCTTGGTGTATCAGTCCAGCCTGTCCAGGTCCTTCTGCAGAGCCTTCTTTCCCTCAAGCAGATCAACACTCTCATATCACTTGATGTCATCTGCAATCTTACTGAGGATGCACTTAATCTTGTTGTCCGGTTCATTGATAAAGTAGGTACAGGTCTGGATTTCCAGCACAACTAGATGACCAGTTCTGTGCTGCTGAAGTGGATTTCACTTATTTCCCTCAAACTTCAAGCAACTGAGTGTAATGTCTGAGTTGGATGCTTAATCCTACCGCACTCACTCACGTATAAGGTATTGGAGCCAGATCTCAGTAGAATCTCAATCACCAAAATCTGCTTTGATCTGGAGTATGCAAGTATTATTTAAATAAATTTGCATTATCAGAATTTAAACTGTGACTTATTTCTCTGAATATCTAACTTGAATTGGCACTAGAAATCCGAGTATCTGTTCTTGGAATCAGAAGTCAATATGAAATACAAACAGTGCTGAGAAACCCAAGGTGGTAAAGTCACCTAATAACAAGTGAATTTTAAGTATTTCTGTTTTTTCGAGTGAGTTTCATGGGACATATTGTCTGAACTTATGTATGTATCCTATCTGTCTGAGGTCTTTCGAGTCTTTGAGCTACTCATAAGTTTACTGCTTTTTTCCTTCAGTGTCTGTTAAGATTTTAAAGCTGTTGAACCGAATGAGCGTTCAATAGTGAAACAGTAAATTGGCTTGCTCTTAAGGTGAGGAATAGCAAAAGCTGTTTGTAAGGTTTTGCTTAGGAGACTCTTCAGATTACAGTCCACACAATAGTAAAATTTGAAGTAAAATTCAGTTTTCTGTTATCGGTTTGAGTAGAAAAGCTGTAGCATTTTGTGGAAGTTAGTAATAAATGGATATATAAGATTAATTATATGTGACTGATACTATCTGAAGTCTGCAGAGCTGCTTGAAACAGGGAGATCCTAATAGCTTCTCAAACTGCTTTATAAAGCAATGCTTGTTACCTCTGCGATGTTTGTCTTCATCTAGTCTAGGTACTGGAAAGGGAGAGTAATAATTCCTCTTGATATTTGTATGTTTGCATAGCGTGGTTGGGTGGAAAGAAGTTTAGGGTGGCAGAGGGCTGTCCAAAGCAGTGTACCCTAACGTCTATTCTTTTGATTTCAGGCAAAAGTAAAGAAGCGGAGATAAAAAGGATAAATAAAGAACTAGCAAACATTCGGTCAAAATTTAAAGGTAAGTGACTTAATCATACTCAACTGTGCATATTTCCTCATACAACACTCTTCTGTGGGGTTTGGGTTGGTTTTACATGTTTAGACTTTTTTGTCAACTGCTGATGTGAGAAAAATACTAGAGCAGGCTGTTAAAGTAACTATTGAAAATGCTCTTTTAACTGCAGAACTTCTTGACAGTCCTGTGACTCTTGGCCATAACAGGAGAAAAGTCCATCTTATATCAGTGGACTGAGCTACTGTTCACAAGGTTTTTCTAATACTTTACTTCCTAACCATATGGCTGCTCAGCCTGTTTTCTTCTAGAAGGCCATGAACTAGTTTGAAGATACATGGGTGGATGTAATTATTTCCAGTAAAACAGAATCTGTTTCAACTTTTCCTCCTTCCCTCCTCTTCCCCCGCTGACGCCTTTAGGAAAGCACTGGGTTAGGCTGTCTTCTGGCAGAATTAAGATAAGAATGTGTAGTTGATGAAACCATAGCACTTAACAGCTACCATAAGCAACAGCTATATAAATTGTTCATATGAAACAAGGAATATGCAGTGACTAATTCCATCCTTGTGTGTTCCAAGAGGCAATAATTCACTTTTAACAACACATGGTATAACTCATGCTGTAACTGTGTTCAAGTTGTGTATGTGACTTCAAATTTTAAAGATTCTGAGGGGTAGTTGAGATGCTTTTGAATGGAGTTCTACCAGTGGTGGCTGTGGCAAACATTCTGTTTGTGTGAATAGATATGGGGTTGTGTGTATTGCTAGATAAAGCATAGCAGCGTGGAGGTTGTCGTGGCTTTAGCATTTGCTGTATTTGGATTCAACCCATTTACCTTAATTATCTATCCTGACAGACTAGTGTATCTATTTGGAATACTCAGTGCATTAACAAAGCCTGAAATAACTTTCCTGAACTTCAGAGGGAAGAGTTGCCACTTTTTAAGTGGTATGTCTCTTAAAGACATAAGAAGATCTGCAAAAATTAAGACTGTCAAAAACATCTTGGAAAGTTGACCACAGTGCAAGACTCTCAAGAAAAGTTAAGAAGTTATTCAAAAGTAGAAACCATCACATACCTCTGTGCTAACATTTCTGTCTTAAAAATTTCAACCAACTTTATCCAGGATTGTACCTTCAGTCGTAGGCTAACTGAGGTAATTTTAATGGCTGTTTTTGTAGGGTAAGTAGAAAAAGGAGCAGTCATTTAGTCATATCCCTATGCTGTCATGTTGGTTTTCAGTTCCTTTTCATTGCAACTGATGTTGATCTACCTATTACTAGAAGTAGCAGGCTTTGCATAGTCTGTTCTACAGACTGTTCTCAATCACTCAGTCCAAATCTAGAACTTGTGTCAATTTTCCAGTCAGTGACCATTTGTGCACGTTTTCCAGACAGTGACCAGCAGATAGTGCCCTCATATACTAAGTTTTCCACGCATAATGAGAAACTAGCACATAGTTCAAGAGCTGCTAGAAACCTGCATAGAAGAGTAACAGCCATTTTTTTTTAATTCCAGCTGTGATCAAAGTGGATCCTGTTACTGCTTAGAAAATTTAAGCATGAAATTGTAACTTTCAAATAAAACATTTTCATCTCAAAGCAAATCTGTACTAGACAATTAAGTGGGTCTTTCAGATAAAGGGATTGAGTTTACAGAAACTTCTTAAACAGTTTTTAATTATGCTTAAGAAGTTAGTCACCTTTTCATGTACTTTATCTTTCAGCTAATTTCATGAAGTTGATTAATATGGAATATACAGCCACAGAGACGGCTTGGTTTTTTTTGGTCTGTGTTTGTAAAACTACTTGCTGCCAGATAGCAGGATTATTCAGCTGTTGCTGAAATTCATTTCAGCCCCTAAATTATTTTCTTAACTGTTTAGACAAGAGTTTTTTTTTCTAGAAAGCAACGTGTCACTTTCCCTGTAGATACATTAGCAGTTACTCCACCTATGCCCTTCTGTCATCAAGAACAGCTAGAGGTTAATACTTAGCTGGAAACCTTGCTGCAGTCATGCTAACCCAGAAACCTAGTTCTTTCAGCATCTTAACTTTAGGCTGCACCACCTTTTTAGTCTTGATTTGGCTGATGGGCAAGCTTTAGCTTCTATGCAAAACCTAATCAATTTTCCACTAGTCAAACTGGAAGCTTTCATCAGACTAAGTTTTCAGTTTGCAGTGAAGATGTGAAAACATCAGAAGGGATGAAAAAAATGACAGTTATGTAAGCTTCTTCAGAACCTTACTGCCTACTGCGTGTTCCAGTAAATTCTCTGGTTAATTGTCATGCAGAGGAGAAATGGTCATGGGAAACTTTGCTTATGTAGAGTCATGAATTGAGCAGTGAACAGGGAGCAGAGGTGCTTTCAGCAAAGCAGTGCAATGACTTCAGCTTGCATACCTTGTGTTCCATCCTTTAAGCACAATTTAAATAGTTCTGAATAAATACCAGTGTGTGCTCCTTCAGTACCTTGGGTGAAAGATGACCAAACCTTCCCATAAGCTGATCTTTGTTATGGCTACTTTATTCCTGAATTTGTGTGGATTTTAGGTGGAAAATATTACTTAATGGAAGACATTAAGTTGATGTATCCTGGAGGAAAACTAGACATAAACGTGACAAATTTGAAGAAGCTGACTTTGGACAACTTGTTGTGTAACTGCTCGAGGCCTTGCGAGTGTGAGGAGTTGATAGCTGTATATCTTTCTACTGCAGAAGTTCAATGTGGATTTTGTGCTGATTGCTTCTTCCTTGCAGAGGGGCTGAACAAAACCAAACAGGCCTTGATAATGCATTTTATTCTTGCTTTAATGAATTTTTTTTAACTTTTTTTTTAACTTCAACTCACTTGTTTTATGTAGCTCTGACTTGTAAAAATTTTTATAAGTAGTTTGGATTAAGGCAAATTTGTGATGGTGAACTCTCTGGCTAAATAATTTTGGGGAATACTGGGCCCTGGGTAAATTGCTGGGCTGAAGATGCAGCTGTTGGACTGGCTGCATTGCTGTAACCAGGAAAAGGACTGTGAGAAGCAAGGCAGGCCATAGTACCTCTTGACACAGATATGCTCATGCCTGAGACAGCATAGGAGACTGGTATACCCTAAGTATTCTTTCCTGAATCTCGACCTCTCTACTCTGTGGCGTACCCTGTTACAGTGTCTAGAGCCCCACTCCATGTAACTTGCGAGATGCATTTTTATACTGTTACAGACAGACTAAGTATTTCTAGGATAGCCTGCTATTTAAGGCACCCCTGTACTTAACAGGGTTGGGATCAGGCTGTATATCTCTGGAACAGCCATACTTTTCTTGAACTGAGGCAACATACACCATGGTGTGGTGTTCTGATCATGCTTCTGTGCTCCCAGCTCAGAAAGACTCTAGAATCTCTGTACTCTAAGATAGATTGTCTCTTGTTTCTGCACAAGGAAGCTCCATTGCTGAGGTCACTGTGTCCTTGACGGTTGATTTTTAAATGCTTTTGCATTAACCGAGATAAGATGCATGTAGTAGAGAGCTACAACAGCATAATAAAGCAGAAGTTGTAGGAGTTCAGTGTGAACTGGAAAAATACCATTCCTTTTGTTCTGTGTGTGAAGCCTGCAAGCTGATTTTGTTTCTGTGCTTGAGCCAAACTAGAAGTCTATTCGTCAGGGAAGTTATTGTTTTGTAAATGAGTGGAAAAAATATCTTGTTTATTAATGTGCTGCATAATTTTGATCTCTTGGAGTGGAATTTGTGTGTTAATTGACCACAAATCTGTATGATGCTTCTGCAGTCAAAGGAACTTTGTTCTTTGCTTGTTTCAGCCTTGTTCTTTTTTCCAGATCTGGCATTAAATCCTAGTTTTGACTTGTGCAGAAATATCCCAATGTCGCTTGATAATCTCTGGGTTTTTTTTTTAACTTCAACTCACTTGTTTTCGAGCAAGTTCAAGCAAGTCTTCTCTGTTGTTGCAAACTACCTAGTAACCCTTTGCAGGATGTTCAAGATAAGCCTCTAAATACCTGTTTTAAACAGAATCTGTGTAACAGTGAATTGCTTTTCTGGCAGGCTGTGAAAGCATAGTCTTTATATTTAAGTTGATTTTGGTTAACCATACTATCTTCTGATCATCTGAGAGATGTATGAAGGCAATCAGATAGTAAAATAATAAAGTGTATTCATTGACAAAGTGAATTGTTGGAAGTAAAACCAGGCTTCAAATATTACCCGAATTGTAGGGCTGTTCTAGTAATACTCTGTTCTGAAGGTAGTAGTATGGTAACTCACTACTAGCTTATGGATTTGTATGGGTTGTCTGCCACAAATATTCAGCCTTTCTTTTAGAGGGCTTGGACAGTCACTCTTGTGGAAAGGCAAACCTTGTCTCAAAGTGTTAGATACATTTATAAAAAGCAACTTAATTTTTCTTAGCCTTCAAGCTACTGCTAGTCCTTCTGATACAGTATAGCACTGGATTGCTGTCAACTGCATGAACCTAAGTCAGTGTCAGCCTAGGAAGGAAGCACGCTGAATGCATAGAAACCCTTAAGGGTATTGTCCATTGCATAAGCCATTACTGCAGTTTTAAAAAGCAAGATTGTTTTGTCTTTGAGATCGCAATTAACCATCTGGATGCTAGTGAGACTAAACTTGTCAGGCTTCCTTACTCTTTACCCCCCAGGGAACTAGACTGCCTTCTTGCTCCCTATGGGTGTTGGCAGGCTCTTGCAGCTGGGCAGCAGGCTGTTTTTAATGTATATCGAGTTAGATTCACAAGCAGGTGCTGTTATTTAATTCATGGTCCAAATTAGAGACAGAAGGTGCTGCCTGGAAACCAGAGGTTCTCATAATGCATTTGTGAACGTTCCTTTTTGGGAGGCTGTGTGAAAGATACCGATGAGCAATGAAAACCAAAGCTTCTCTGTTGACATGGTAGAGAGGTGATGCACAGAAATGTGAAAATAATAATTCTTTCCTAATAACAGTACTACTTGCAGACCAGTTGTTAATACTTTATTTCTTAGAACAATGACTAATAAACTTCCCAGGGAAAGCAAGTAGCCTTTGAAATGCCCACTGTGCTCAAAATCTGCTGATGTGTGTTCTGACTATTTCCTGTTTCTGCTGACTTGATTTGCAGTACTTGCAAATGTTCCCAAAAGCCTTTAAAAATGAGCTGAGTTAAAAGAAATGATTGTGTATTGCAATAAGGGTACCAGAACATGTGAAATTTCCTTCTGGTCTTGTTGGGATGTTTGTTTGAGGCTGGAGGAAGCTCTTTTACCACATACTTAAGCAATGAAATTTGTTACTAATGTTTTAAATAGAACCTTTATGACTTTTTGTAAGTGCTACAGGAGGGGGAGAGGAATTGAACAGTTAAATAGTTATTCCTTTGCTGCTTAAGCCATGGTTTGAAGGCCATAGCAGATAGACATACGTGGCTGAAAATAGTTTTTCCTCTGACCGTATTGCTTGCAAGGAGGAGGGGTGGTCGGGAAATACAACATCCCCCACTCCCATGCTCTACTCTGGCTTTTCTAATGTTAATTCAGATGTCCAGTAAAGCAAAATGGCCTGGATTCTTATGACTGCTGACACAGCAGGAAAATAGCCTTGTGGCAGCAAACTGTAAATTTGACTTGAAGAAAACATGTCTTTGAGCTGCTTTCTGCAGAGCTGGCAGTTGTCAGAGCATCTTGGCAGGATCCAGTATAGCAGGATTTCACTGTCGTGATTATCTTCAGTAACACTTCATGTATCCAAGTAAAATGTGACTTGTATTGACTCCCATGGTATGGACCTGAAGGCAAGTTTTCTTTATGTAGCGTAAATATAGCTTTAAGGTTGAGATTCCTTTGCTGGCAACTGATTCACTGTCTCTGCCAGTTTAAAAAAAAATTATCAGTCGGTATCTAAACACTCAGTTTTGAGTGGTATCATTGCCCATATGAAAATGGCAGTTGTGTACTTAAACTTATTTTCTCCATTGAAACAAAAGAAAATAAAAAGTTTCTAGTGTCAAAATAGAAAGTAGCCCCTCAAAATGCATGATTTCAGCTTGTAGACGTACCGTTTTATGATTGCCTACTTAAATGTCCCAGAAGCTTTCTCTTGATTCTCTGACACTACATGGCTTCACATGTTGATGGCAATGTTCATTCCTTCACAAACTGTAAGTTTAGTTTGTAGTGGTAAGGTTTTCATTGTTTTTATACAGTTAGTGAATGTAATATGAAATCTGCATGAACCGGAGATGCATGCAGCCTGGGAATTCTAACCTGCCTCTTCACCAGAAGGAAGAAAGAGAAACTTCTGTACTGTAAAGATTCTTTATTGTACATTTAGCTACCTATTGCAGAAATCTGCATTTGAAAACAAAATGCAGGTTGGACCTTTTTTAGGTAAGGGCAATGAGTTAAGTATGTCTTATTTAAGATTTACTTTGTGCAGTGCTATTCTGGCTGAACTCGCCTCTCATTAAGGAATGCACACTGATCTGACAGACTAGTTATTCTGGGCCCAGAATGCAGAGGCTAAAGAACTTCATAACCTTGTAGGCAGCAGCAGTGATCAAAATTTTGCTGCCCTCTCTGCAGTCTCTAGCAATCTGAACTCTAGCATTCAGGCTTGTCTGATTTAGTGGGTACTCCTTTATCTCCTGATTTGGGATAGGGAGAGTGTTCCACAAAAAGCATATGTTCATATTTAGCCTTTTTCTTCAGGAAAAGAAGTGGTCTGCCTCATGAGCTGTAAGCTGCTGTACTTTATTCCATGCAGCTTTTATGAGCTTCTAAAATACAGCAATATTGCAACATAAGGCCAAACCTGTTTATGGTGCGTTTTTCTTCTAGAACTGAAGCACTTGTGAGTTCTTTTATTTTACAAGCACTTTAAAGCTCCCATGGCAATTTCATTTAAGTTGTGTTTTAAGGCTTTGGGGTATACCTCTATCGTTCTGTCTTTCTGAAAAGACTGTCTTGTTTTTATCCTGTTACCACAGTTCTCTGCTGTGGTACACATCAGGAATTGTTAAGACCTTTTACTGTGATAAAGGTTTGATAATTGGTTTAATAAGAGGACATGTGTATGGAAGGCCTACAGGTCCTCTTAACAAATATAGAACAATTAAAAATTGAGTAAACATGTGTAATGCCTCTTAGGAAGAAAATACTTTAAGGACCTAGCAAGGGAATAGATGACAGCATTATTTCATGACTGTCCTTTAGGATATAGACAATGGTAGATGGAATTAAAACTAAAATCTTCAGGTTTGAATTTTTTTTCCTTTATAAAGAGTTTTCAGATTTGGATAAATATTTAAAAGTTATATTATGTGAATGTCTTGTTGATTCACTCATAGCTCAGCTCTTTCAGTGTTACGCATTGTTCTCTTTTGGGCCATTAGGGAGAGCTACAAGCTAGATGTGTTCTATGACTGGGAATAACTTTTTTAAAACCCAGGAGTTGTTTGCTTGTCTATTATCTGCTGATGCTTTGTGATAACTTTAACGTGTTAGCACAAAATGATGTGAAGACTTACAGTCTGAGTCAGAGATAAATTGATGCATTTAGCGTTTTGATCACTGTAGGGTGAATAAAAGCAGAAATAATACATTTAAAATCTGTGAAATTCAGGTATTGTAATAGCTGAACCATCTGTTTGTTCCTTTACAGCAGGGTGATATCTAGCAAGTCAAACATCAGTTTAAAGACTTACAGTTGTATCTAGCAACTGTTACTGTAAGATATGATGGGGTGCTTCACTGAAGCTGAGGAGAGAGGTGAACCAGATATAGGAACAATACAGGCTTAATTCTTATTTGTTTCCTCGCTTTTCAGGTGATAAGGCTCTGGATGGTTACAGTAAGAAAAAATATGTCTGCAAACTGCTTTTCATCTTTCTTCTGGGACATGACATTGATTTTGGTCACATGGAGGCTGTGAACCTGCTCAGTTCCAATAGATACACAGAGAAACAAATTGTGAGTAACTTAGTCTCTGTAAAAGACAAACTGTTCTGTCTAATATCCTCCCTTGGCTCTACAGTCTGTAAAGGAGTTCATTTCATTCCAGTCCCTGCCCCTGTGCCCCCACCCCTTAAAACCTTATTTTGGAGCTAGCAGTGATTCTGTAATTTAACGCCTTTGTGCGCAGAGGAATCTTGTACTAAATTATAAAAGCTAGAATGCGCACTCAGCATACGGTTATTCCTTTTGTTAGGAAACTGCCTTGAGTCTTGAATTAAAAGGTAATATTTTAATTTTCAGAACCTCTTTAAATCTTCCTAGGCTAAGTTGTTTTTATTGGACACATTCATCCGAAATTATGCTGAAAAAGGTTGATGAACACTTAAACCGATTAATTAGGGTAATGCTGAACTTACTCATTTTTGTTTACTTCTCTTAATGTTTCTAGCTTTCACTCTCATATCTGGATATCTATTTCCGCCCATATGTTTGATATTGCAGGAGAATTGTATATCTTGCAGAATTACTTACGGTATTAATAGAAAATATAATTTTTGTTAGCTAAAGTAAATCTTTGATTTTCTTTTTTGGAATCACAGGGATATCTCTTCATCTCCGTACTAGTGAACTCTAACAGTGAACTCATTCGCTTAATAAACAATGCGATCAAGAATGATCTGGCGAGCCGCAACCCCACCTTCATGGGGCTTGCTCTGCATTGTATTGCTAACGTGGGCAGCCGGGAGATGGCAGAAGCATTTGCTGGAGAAATTCCAAAAATACTTGTAGCTGGGTAGGTATGACATTCCTCATTCCAGTACAACACCATAAACCTTTGCAGCAACTTAATGCGTGTTTAGAGCTCCACAGCCCTGGGCTCCAAGCAGTGGGCTGTACAAACAGTGACAGTTTCCAGTAGCTGCAGACACTTTGATTTACCTGACCATGGAGTTGCTTGTGTAAGTGTACAAATACAACATGGAAATTAGGATTATGTCAACATCAAATAGACTTTTACAGCTTTGTGTTGTGATCTGTGATCTTTGTGTTTGTTCAGTATAAATGTGTGGCAGTGAACATGCCTGAAATGTGTATGTTTTACTTTCCCTATCTCTTCTGATGAAAAGAAGAAATAAAGGAACATAAATAGATATTTACACTACAAATTTATGTAGAAACTGAAGCTTTTATTTAAATGGTTCTGACTCCATAAAGAACATGAGAATATTATGTTGTGTGAATTCTTTCTTCCTTCCTCTACTAGCCATGTAAGCAGGGATGGCAAATAGTCACTGCCAACTTTCTGTGCTAGAAGTCTCTAACTAGGCCTGGTGAATGTCTAGAGCTGTACTTAAGCAAATCTAAAATAGAACTTGTGATTGTAGGGCTAATTTATATTGAAATGTGAAATGTCTGAGTGTAATTAGTGTATTTAAACTCTCTTATGGATAAGACGCGAGTGGTGTCCCTCAGGGGTCTGTACTGGGACCAGTGTTGTTTAATGTCTTCATCAATGATATTGACAGTGAGATTGAGTGCACCCCCAGCAAGTTTGCAGATGACACCAAGCTGAGTGGTGCACTTGCCACAGTGGAAGGACGGGGTGTCATCCAGAGGGACCTGGACAGGCTAGAGAAGTGGGTCTGTGAGAACCTCATGAGATTCAACAAGGCCAAATGCAAGGTCCTGCCCTTGGGTCAGGGCAATCCCCGATTTCAGTAAAGGATGGGGGATGATGTGATTGAGAGCTGCCCTGCAGAGAAAGGCTTGGGGTTGCTGGTTGATGAGAAGCTCAACATGAGCTGGCAATGTGTGCTTGCAGCCCAGAAGGCCAACTGTATCCTGGGCTGCATCGAAAGAAGCGTAGCCAGCAGGTCAAGGGAGGTGATTCTGCCCCTCTATTCCTCTCTTGTGATACCTCATCTGTGTCCAGTTTTGGATTTCTCAACATAAGAAGGATATGGAGTTGTTGGAACAGGTCTGGCGGAGGGCTGTATGCGTGCTGATAGCTACGTGACTTGCGTGGTAGCTGTAGGTACTGAAGCTGTTGAGTAGTTAATGATTTGTGCGTGATATGCAGGACCTATTGGGAGATCCAGCTTTGGTTGTATGCATAGTAATAATGTGCTTCAACTGTTTGACTTGAGTCAGTTTGTAAAAAGCTTGTTCTTTTCATTAGTTGAGCTTATGCTCATCTAACAATGAACTTCCAGTTCTGATAAAAAGATTGGAAATGTCACTCTTAAGTTGCAAAGAATAATTATAGAGGCTACTAGACATAAATAATGGTTGAAAACTTGACTAATTAAATTTGCTGGACAAAATTAAGAACAAGAAATGATGCAACATAGGAAGAATTGACTATTTCAGCTTCTCTTGGGAAGTTGCTAACTGGCTAGGGAGGCTGAGTCAGTACAAAGATCAGTATAATGGTGGCCTTCAGGTATTGCTGTGACTAACCATGGTATTTTAAATCCACATTTGTCTTGCAGAGATACTATGGACAGTGTGAAGCAGAGTGCTGCCTTATGCTTGCTGCGTTTATATAGAACTTCTCCTGATCTTGTCCCTATGGGAGACTGGACGTCTAGAGTGGTGCATCTACTCAATGACCAGCACTTGGTACACTGGCTTCATTATGCTTCTCGGGCCTAATCTGTATAGGAATTGATGTCACTTCTGCTGTTAAATACACTATAAATCTATTCCTTTTTGAGTCTTTCAAGCAAGTATGATTGCTCTTTTCTTCAGGCTTGGGGAAGGAAATGGAAGGAATTGTCCTTTCTTAGTTGTTGTACATACTAGTATTTAATAAAGCTTTGTTTACCTTTTTCTTAGAGCTGTAAGAGTGGTATGCACAAGTTCTTCGTTTGCTCTGGCTGTAAATAAATTACTCTTATGCGTTGTGATAATAAATTACTCTTGTGCCTATGTGAAGTCATATTGCATAGGTGTAATACTAATTTTCCTATGCCTTTTAAGTTTAGACCTGCACTAAAAATACAAGGTGTGATTTGTCCATGCTTGGGGTTCCTTGTCTTGCGGTGTCTGTGAGTCTTGATGGTTCAGCAAAAACTGTTATTCTAGATGAGAGAGTAAATTTTCCCCCTTTCATAAAGTAAGTCTATTAAGACCTGTATTTCAGCAGTTATAAGAGTGCTTTCGTCTGCAGTGTAATATAAAATGTTTGTGTTACACAAAGAAGCCCCCTCTTCATGTTCTGTTGTCAGAATCCTTTGGGCTCTGTGGATAATCTGCTGTATCCTAGTTCTTCTATTCACGCTTCTCTTGTGTAATAAGACAGCTTGCATCCAGGCTTTATTTTAATATGGCTCTCTTTATTTAAATGTCCTATCCAATCATGAGGCAATGCTAATACAAAAATAGCAGTAAATGCCCTGCAAATATGGCAATATGTTGTTGAAATCCTGTTGGATTTTGAAGATGTGTAATTAGTTTAGCTGCTAGTCAAATAAAGGGATTTTTAATGTAGGGCTTTATCATGGAGATAAATTTAGTTTTGTTGTACATTAATACCTTTCACTTCAAGTATTTTTTAACGTGCAGCATCTTAAGCTGTTACAAAATAGAATATATTGCTTTGTTTTTTCTTTCTAGGGTGTAGTTACTGCAGCTACAAGTCTGATCACCACTTTGGCACAGAAGAACCCAGAAGAGTTTAAAACTTCAGTCTCCTTGGCAGTGTCTAGATTAAGCAGAGTGAGTCCAATGATAACCCTGATAATACTTTACTATTGCTGAATTAACTCAGCTTTCAAGGTCAGATTAGCTTACTGTTGCTTATGTATTCAGCTTTCTAGATTAGTTTAGTATACCAATAAAAATGAAGAAGATTCGGTTTTGCTTCTTACAGCTTTTTTAATACTTGTTGCTTACCAGGGCGGAAAATATTATTAGTAGATCGCCCAGACTTTCTTGGTGTAATCCTTGCTATGCCTCGAGTCTATGGACCAAAAAGGTTTTTTTCTCTCAGCTACTAGTATTTGAAAGGGTCCTCATTTTATGTTACTGTAACACCAGAGTAGTTGGATCATACCAATTATGCACTTCTGCACAGAACTCTCAAAAATGCAGCCCAGACTTTTAAGTTTAAGCTTCTTACAAGATCAGGCTTCCTATTCCCTCCCTTGACCTGCTGCTAGATTAGTAATCATAAGTATTTGATATTCTTTATGTGGGTGTAGGGCATTAAGTGGGGCAGAAGTTGCAGGGAGGAGTAGAGAGACATTTCTATAAGTTAGTGTCTTCATGCCAGAAAACTTGTTACTGTTTGGTTTGAGTTTTGTCTTTTGGAAAGTATGCAAGGTATGGAAGGATATTGTTTCACAAATGTATTTTGGACCCAGATTTGTGTGATGTTATAGCCCAAATTACTTGTAGTTCAGAGATACTTAATTTCTTTTCAAATATGAAGTTTTGGTTTCATGCTAAGGAGTGCTGGGGGAAGTGCATAGCTGTTCTGTAGCGGAGCAGAAAGAATTAGAACTTCTTTGAGCAAAGCTTGTGTCAAACTCGTGCTTACTGTAGATTCAACATGAGGGGAGTCCACAAACAGGAACACTGCCTCTGAAACCTAATCTAATCCTTATCACATTTTACTATGCACATAAATCTGTGAAAACTGCCTGTTCTTCGTTTTGGAGTATGAATATTACTGAAGATGTTAGTTGGTTCTTCTTTTTTACGTCAGTCTGTCATAGCATTCTGTGTTTGAATTCCAAATTCACCTATCAGCAGTCAACCAGAATGCTATGTTTAGGCAGTCTTGTTAGCTGAACCTATGAATTGCTGAACCAAAGAAAGTTCAGCTTCTAGTTAAATATTTTGTTGATCGAGATGGCCATCCTCATTCTTAAGAAAAGCAAGTATGCTTTCAGAAAGAGACTTCCTTGTAAAGCAGTTAGTATTTTTAGGGGCATGACAACTTGTACCATATTAATCTATTGAATTAAACATTTAGTGACATTGTTTTAACAGACAAAGGCAGCCTACAGTATTCTTTGGATCCTTCTCATAATTGTGCATCACACAATTTCAGTTGCTGACATGCTGTCCTCTTATTTTACAGATTGTAACTTCTGCATCAACAGATCTTCAGGACTATACATACTACTTTGTTCCTGCTCCTTGGTTATCTGTGAAACTTCTGAGGCTGTTACAGTGCTATCCACCTCCAGGTAATGCACAAATCACAATAGTGGTCATCTCTCGTATGCAGCACACTGTCTCCAAAGAGCTAGTGTGTTATGGTGTAACCAACCATAACTTGGAGTGCAAGCATATTATCTTTAAGACAAGGATACTGAAGTCTCTGCTCTTGAGTGTTTCAGATTTGTTAAACATGACATAATTCAGAAGGCCACATAGCTTAGAGCAAAGTGTCAAACCAGTGTGCATCTGTACAAACCAGTTGCAACCGCCAATTAAACGTTCTTTGATGTTATATATTAAAGCCTTGAAATATATTTCAGTGCAGGTAGTGTTTGGCTTTTGTTCTTGCCCAAATAGTACTGTCGCTTAGAATTCTTTTGCCAGCTGTATACTGAGGAATGGTTAACTGTTTTTAATGTATCAGAATACTTCAGTTTATTCAGATTTAGCAAGGTGGAAGGCCTAAAGTAGTGATTAGGGTGATGAGCAAAATGAAGTTGTCCAACGGCTTGTTCTTCTCTAGAAGACCCTGCGGTACGTGGTCGTCTAACAGAATGCCTTGAAACTATTCTTAACAAAGCACAGGAGCCACCAAAGTCAAAAAAAGTACAACACTCAAATGCAAAGAATGCTGTGCTGTTTGAGGCAATCAGCTTGATTATACATCATGACAGGTGAGCTGTGAGAACACTTCCATTATGAGAGGATTTTTTTTAAAGTGAAAAGCTGTGGCTTTGTCGTGAACATTAACTAGAATTTTGCTCGAGGTGGGGGCGGAGGGGAGAAGTTGGGGTGAATAGAATATGAAGTTGCTTGCTAGATTGGAATGCAACCACAGCAATCCAATAGCACAATATTAATGAACTGTCACTGTCAGCATATTTTTTTATTGCTTTGTTTCTTGCTGCTTTTTTTTTGTTGTTGTTTTGTGTTGACTCCATCACTCTAATCCAGTTGAGATTATTTACTCGCAGTATCTGAATTTTCATTTCACCAGCGGGGCATTCTAGCAGACACTTTGAGGCATTTTCAGAAATTTCCTCTGCAGAAATAGTATTCTGTATTCGATGATCTTGAACGTGTTGCTTTTAACCCTTTCACCTTCTCTCCTGTTCTATGCAGTGAGCCAAATCTACTAGTCCGTGCCTGTAACCAGCTAGGTCAGTTCTTGCAGCACCGAGAAACTAATTTGCGTTACCTAGCACTGGAAAGCATGTGCACGCTTGCGAGCTCTGAATTCTCACATGAGGCTGTGAAAACACACATAGAAACAGTTATCAATGCATTGAAGGTAAATATTTAAGTGTGGAGTCTGTTTTGAATGTTGTGTTCTCCTCTGCCTCAATACCCTCACCCCTACTGCCCCAAGCTCCCCATCCCCAATTGAGCTAATGATAGTAAGGGACTAAGTGAGTTGTTTTCAAAAGTCTGCTTTAGGTTTTTTGCTTAGCGGTGCAAAACCATGCTGTGCTGGCAGTAATAGAAGTCAGCTTCAGTTTATTTCTGCTGCTTGCTAGTAAATCTGATATTTGTATCCATGGCCCTTGTAACACTTTCATATAGCCTCAAGATGTAGGTTTAAGATAAATAATTCTTTCAAAAGGTAGAATTTCAAAATGGAGAATGCTGGAAAGGCTTTGTTTTATTACTGTCTTGCTGATATCAGACACTACTCCTTCACTGCAGTAGCTTATGGGAAGCAGTAGAGCAGATCAGCTTTCACTGTGGAGTCAGAAACTCAAGAAACCAAAAAGATACATTCCCAGGTCATTTTTATGTGAAAAAGCAGAGGTCGAAAGAGGAAGACCAATTTGCATGTACATTTACTTGAACAGTTCAGTGTTTATATATATTGTTTTCTTCCAAGCTCATGCTATAGCATATTAATACATTCGTCTAACTTTAAAGTATATACCTGTTCTAGCTGGGCTTCTATTGATAGAAGGCAAACTGAACACTAAACCCATAGGTACCTAATTGCCCATTAGCCTGGTGACAATTTGATAACTTAAGCCAGTAATTATTGCATTTGGAGGCAGTGGTGCCAGTTACCCAGTGCACAGTGGACCACAATCTCATTCACCTTAGTTAGGGTAATAGTGGAATATTCTGTACAAACTCATCTGTCCTTTCAGTACTTGCACAGATTTGAATACGTATGCTACAGAAACAAAACCTGATGATATGAATTTTTGTAATATTGCCAAAAAGCAGGAAGCTCTCAGTCTCCAGTGGCCTGTTTGTAGGTGTCTGAAAGTGAGAATAATATGGGAAACTCATAGCTTATGTGAAGGGTATATCTGAGTTTTTCATAATCTTGATATCATCTTGACCTTCTCCTGCGTATTGTTTTGCAGACTGAAAGAGATGTAAGTGTACGACAAAGAGCTGTAGATCTTCTGTACGCAATGTGTGACCGAAGCAATGCCCAACAGATTGTGGCTGAAATGCTGAATTACTTGGAGACTGCTGATTATTCCATTAGAGAAGAAATTGTAAGTTATTTGGGTTTCTTTATTTTTTTCATAGCTGACTTCAGCATGTATCATTTATTGTTTGGTATGTTGTGTAGTCTGAGATAGGGATTCTTTTTCATGGTGATTTAAAAGCAATAACAGCAAAAAAAACCCCAACCCTAAGCTTGTAGTCTTAATAGCAAAGAATGTTCTTTCTTTTCACTTGGAAACTAGGAATCTTAAAAACTAATCTTGGTCTGAGGGCATTGCATACAGAAAGTGAAGTGGATTTTTCCAGTGCTTGAGTGAATGTAATCTCTAGATCTGAGAGGTATATCCTACACTATTCAGCTGTTCAATAGCTTCAAAAAGTCGGTTTGATAAATACTTAATTTTAGGTAGAAGTTCATACTGTTTATGCTGTGAGAACATTCCTCCAGTTTAAGGATTCCCAAAACCAATACTATATAATTAGCTAAAAGAGAGGCAGTGATACCCATCTTCTTCCTCCCAGCAGGAAGAAAATGCAAAAATTGAAATACTTGGCTACCATTCTATGAGGGTCATTAAAACCTGTACTTACAGTAATTATGTAGCTTTGTTAGGTGCTAAAGTTTCTTGATCAGAGAAGTTTGCATAGAATACAGTGTGAGTTGGTTTGTCTCTTGTATAGTCGTATTGCTGTTGACAATCTAACTTGGCAGATTAAAAGTATGAAATTTGCTTTTTTACTAATCCTAAAGGGATAGGTCATTATAAATGCATATACTAGGCTACACTAGGCTATACTTTTTGTGTGTCTTTCACCTTAGCTGTGGGAGCAAGAGAGCAAGCTGATGCATCTGAAACTGCGGCTTCTGTAGGGTACCATGGGATGTCACTGCGTGTATATGAAAGTGAACCTTGATACGCAGCTTATGGAAGAAGCTAGTCAACCTTCTTTATACTTTTATATGTGTTCAGGTTCTGAAAGTTGCAATTCTAGCTGAGAAGTATGCGGTGGATTATACCTGGTATGTGGATACAATCTTGAATCTGATTCGCATTGCTGGTGACTATGTCAGTGAAGAAGTGTGGTATCGTGTTATTCAGATTGTCATCAACAGGGATGATGTTCAAGGGTATGCGGCAAAGACTGTGTTTGAGGTGAGAATAACTGTTTTCAATTTGCTTTCAAAATGAGGTAGGAATAAAGTAAACACCACATGATCTATCAAGTGTGTGTGCTTCCCCGTGTTAAGGAGGAGAATAAAATATGATTCTGAATATTTTGACAAGTGCTGCTGAAGCTTTCTGTAAAGCTAGCATCACAGACTTCCAGAGCCAGAGACTGAAGTTGCTGAGAAGCTTCTCTGTCTTAAATAATGTAGAATACACCCAGAACTGTTCTGGTTTTGGTGAGGAAGGGCAGTCTGGATTATGCTAAGATTCTTGTTTGTTTCTGGGTGGCATAGAGGGGGGATGGATTAGTAGGAAAACTACACTACCTGGAAAACTACTGAAATGTAGTAAAAACTGAAGCCTTTTACAGGGCAGCTTGCTGCTGTTTTTTTTTTTTGAGATTTTTTTTCTTGAATCTCTTCCATCATATTTTTTGGAGGGAGGGGTTGCCCTCCCATCATTTTGGGGAGGAGGGTCCCTCCCTTCCCTCACTTTTGGAGGAGGATAGTGCCTGTCCTGCCCCCCACCTTTTTGGGGAGGAGGGTGTGTGTCCATCTTCCCCCCTCCCTATTTTGGGTGGTCCTCCCTTCTACCACCCCTGCTTTTGTTTTACACACATTCTCTTCCCCCCCACCCCCATTTTTGAGGGGAAGGCCTCTGTTTGCCAAGCCTTCCTTTTTGAGGGGGGCCTCCCTCCATGTTTATTTGGTTGGGGAGGTCCTTTCTCCCCTCGTTGTTTTGCCACCCGCTCCTTTTTTTGCACCTCCCCTTTCATTTTTTTTTTTTGGCCCCTTCCCCCCCCCTTTCTGGGGGTTGTCTGTCCATGTTGTTTCCTCCCTCCCTCCCCCTTTCCTGCATCCAAGAATCAGAAACACCCAAAATGATGGCTTGGTGATCCTTCTGGAAGCATGTATACCCACTCCTTCTGTTCAGGATCTGATAAAACTGGAACTCAAAACTATTAAAGAAGAACACTTTGAAATGTCTGGCCTTGTTGCTCTTAACTGTTGGTTTCCCCCGCCCCCTCCACCCTTTTTTTTTCCCCATCCCTGAGTGTTTAAGCTGAATTTCAGAGCTCATCCCTGCTATGTGTTTCTTCATATTCAATAAAGACAGTAGTTTTATGTTTGACAACTCTAGCATTTTCTTGCAAGGCATAGATTAATTGTAATAACATCCTTCTGAGACCCCTAAAGATGTTAGGGGAAACCTAAGTAGCTGTATCTGTCCTTGGAAGTCCACAGTGCTGCAATATGAATTTAAAAGTGCTCTTAAGCAAATAATACTTGATGTTAGAGATTCTTCTATAAAATTGTACCACCTACCATTCTTATCTTCTAAGTACTCCATGGTCTGCTCTTACAGTGAAATAAGGGTAGGAAACTGGATATGGAAGTGACAGAAAGATTGGTGACTATTAATATGTTCTTACAGGCCCTTCAAGCTCCAGCATGCCATGAGAATCTTGTAAAAGTAGGTGGCTACATCTTGGGAGAATTTGGAAATCTGATAGCAGGTGATCCAAGATCAAGGTAAAACACTACTGAATTGAAATAGTAAGACTTTCTGTTAAGAATTTAATGTTGACATAGTATTCCTAAAGGCCAATTAAACAAATGACTCAGCTCTTGCTAGTAAAGCATTGTGGGTTCTAAGACATGTCTATAAAAACTGAACATACTATTTTTCTGCCTTTTAAGTCCCCTCATCCAGTTCAACTTGCTACATTCCAAGTTTCATCTGTGTAGTGTTCCTACCCGAGCTCTGCTTCTGTCTACCTACATCAAGTTTGTGAACCTGTTTCCAGAAATCAAAACTACAATCCAAGATGTATTGCGCAGTGACAGTCAACTAAAGAATGCTGATGTTGAGCTGCAGCAAAGAGCTGTTGAGTATTTGAGGCTCAGTACTATTGCCAGTACTGATATATTGGTAGGTAGATTTCTTTTTATTACACAGAACTCATAAGTTGTGCTTACTGTCAACAAGTAAGCTCCACTAAACTGTCCCCGATTGCTGAGAAATCTTAATGCAGAATTAAGGATCCACAATATAGATGCTGATTCTTTTAGTCTACCTGATTCAGCTGCAGTCATCTTTAATTTAGAGCTAAAATCAAAGTTATTTAGTGGGACAAATGACTGTGAAAGCATGCTAATCTGGAACTAGAAATCCAGTGAAAGCTGACATAGTAGAGTCCTACAGGATTCAGATATGAAAAAGCTAGTGCTTTGTTTTCAGGACTTACTTGATAGTGGGCAGGAAACTTGTGATCTTGTAGAATTCTGTTTTTTTTTTTTTTTTTTGTCTCTGGAATTTTGTATGTGATTTAGGGACCATTAGGTCTGCTATGATCTAGTTGGGTATTTTTTAATTTAATAACACTGTACGAGCGGGGTGATATGGACCTGTTCTCTTAAACAACTGCTTTGGAAAGACTTGGAGTTTTAAATAAGTTTTTCCTTTTTAAAAAGCAAATCTACTATACCATCACTGAATGATAAACTGCATAGTCGTTTTTTGTGCAGATAATTACTTTTGCCTTTGCCTTGTGCGATCTGTAAGGGTATATCTCTTCGAAGACTCAGAAGCTGGTTTGGCTTTTTCTGTAAGATTAGCTAATACACTTTTTTTTTCTGTGCTAAGGCTACAGTGCTGGAAGAAATGCCTCCCTTTCCAGAGAGGGAATCTTCTATTTTGGCTAAACTCAAGAAGAAGAAAGGCCCAGGCACAGTTACTGACCTGGAAGAGATAAAAAAGGAGAGGAGCTCTGACATGAATGGAAGCGCTGAACCTGCCTCTGTCAATGCCAGTGCTGTTGTGAGTTAAAATGCTGTTATTTAACCAAGTTAGGCAGTGTACAAGTAAGAGAAGTGGTTTCCTTAAAGTAGCTTTTTAGGGGTTTAAAGCTTCTCATCTCAAATTTAAGACTATGGATGTTTGCTATAAAGTAACAGGGGAACATACAGCTGCTTCCCCCCATCACGGTGCCTAGATGTGATTTTCCTTTATAAGTTTTATGTAAATGTATGTGGCCTAAAAGAAAACCCTTTTACATTGTTACTTTGAAAAATATTGCTGTAAACTTTGAAATGTGAATTTTCTTGCCAGTGAAATTGCAATAAATATGTGATGATAAAATTAACATATTTAAAAGCTTTTCACTTTAAACTTGAATCTCAAAGTATCAGTTGTTCTTTAGCTTTGTCTAACGTGGTAGACATTTTGCACCTTGTTTCAGGTTAAGTGTAATTCAATTCTAGTAAAATCAATGACCTAACACAGATGTCCTTAAATCAGTACAATGTTATTGTTTATTTGACAGTATTGTTTTAGAAAAATTCTGGTAGAGAAGGCCACAGTCTGTTTTTTTTCTGACCTGAAACTTCTCATTTTATTGTCAGTTAGAGTTGGTAGGATGAGTTGTTCCCATAATGTAATACTCGTTTCTGGTTTTAATGAGTAGCATAACTTGTAATTATATTTGAGATGTAGTAGTAGATTACCTAAAAGGATGAAATATTGTAGCACAGTACTTGCTCGGTTTGTCAAAGCATAATCCTTTAACTATTATTCATTATGGTATGTAAGAGTAAATGTTCCAAGTGCAGTATCTTTAAGGGACAGAAAAACTCCAGCAGAAAAGCTGCCTAATTTTCATTGCATGCCAAGTTGACTGAGGTGACTAGAAGTTAAAATGATATTGTGCTTTATGAGCTTCGCTTCGAGTTGCAGCCATGTAAGAAACTCTGTTATGTTACCTTCATTAGTGGCTTTGGTGTGATCCTGGCTTAGATGCCAAGAGTATGTTCCAAATTGGAGTTCAACTGTTTGTTTTCAGTAGTTCTTGCTGATTGGCTTCTGAATTTTTTTCACAGGGATTTTTGTGGTATACTGCATTAAATTAAATATTTAGACTATATGATACCTTTGAATTGGTTTACAAAAACAAAATTTCAGACTCAGTCCAAATGCATCTCATGGCTTTCATCTAGCAAACTGTACGCTGCTATTATCTAATATGTGAACATTTTGTTTAGCAGTCTGTGTTTTGTTCTTGCATGTGACTTGGGCGTATATGTCTGGCCTCTGTTGCATGCCTGTGTGTCCTGCCTACTTGGTTTGTTCTATTTGAGAAAAAAAGATTTGAAGGTCTTACCACTACTTTAGTGTTTGCAGATTGAACTACCTACAGGCTCTGGTTTTTTGCTGGCTAGGTTTTACATTGTTTCTAATTTTTGTCAAGTTTCAAAAACCCAAGGCAAAACTGATAGCCAATTTTTAAGATGCTGTGATATTTTAGTATAGGTTTGTGTAAAATCCAGTGCCTTTCTTCCTGGATTCTTCATGAAGGAAAAGACACGCATTTGAATTTCATTCCCTACAGTACTTGATTTCCCTCAAAACTAAGGGGAGGAGAAAAGAGGAAGGACACTGTCATCTTTCTTCTGCAGAATTTGATTCTAGGCAGAAAAATGTTTTTTGATTTAATAGTTAAATAGACATAACTCCTTAAAGGAAAAAAGAAAACCACATCTGTAAATGATCTTAAGTTGAAAAGCAGGATAACTGTATTCACAGAGTCTCCTGTGTCCATTTGCAGCTTGATCTGGGGCACTTTGCTATCGCTTAGTTGTTTATGAAGAAGAGACAGCTTTGTTCTGGTTTGCTGTAGCATAACTCCGAAGTATCTTGTCTTCTCTAGTCTACTCCTTCTCCATCTGCGGATCTGCTGGGTCTGGGTGCTGCCCCTCTCACCAATTCAGCTCCCCCACCGTCCTCTAGTGGTAGCCTGCTGGTGGATGTATTTTCGGATTCAGCTTCTGCAGTTGCACCTCTTGCTCCTGGTTCTGATGACAACTTTGCGAGGTAATTAAGTCAACCCTGTAAGGAATCTGAAAAAGAATTTGTCTGCTAAAACCAGATTAGAGGAAAAAAGTACATACAATAACTTTTGGTTTTATTCCAGCTTATTGAATGCATTCCTGGGTAGTAGTTGTGCAGCAGAAGAGACGTTCTTGAACTCTGTGCTGGATGTGCTATCTTTATTGAATAATATCTCTGCTCATGGAAAAACTTGAGTTTGTAGTAATCAATTTGAGGATATTAGTCACACAGTATTGCCTAGTTTTTGTGCAGTTTTTGCTTCTTTGTTCAACCGAGCTGCTTGTGCATCTCAGTACCTTGAATTTGGCAGTGATCTGGCCCGATATCAATGTTTCTTTTTATTTTGCTCAAATATTCTTGTCTCTCTCCACTTATGCCAAGCTGATACTGGAACAATGAGGTGGATTATATCCAGAGATACTGGTTCTCAGAATTTTATGATATACCTAAGTTGTTTTGCTGCTGTCTGACAAACAGGTGTGAAAAGGGGGGGAAAAACCCCCAGGTGCTTAAGTGTTTTGTTTTGTTTCATTTTTTAAGGGATTTGATAGAAGTATATTCCTAATTACATTACTTAGAATAGTGTAGGTGCAATCTGTTATTAATTTCTTGCATGGTTACATTCAAATGTTATTTGGCTAAAATTTAGGGAAGAAATAGTGCAAGATCACAGAATGTCTTTAAAAATCTGTCACTTTACTGACCAAGGAGCATGTTACTATTATCAAGGACCAAATTTCAAATTATGTCATGGCAAATTTGCAGTGCATCTGACTATAAAAGACATAATTAGTGAAACTAACCTGCCTGGATCGTTGAGACTTCTGTTTCATACTAGGTAATGCGTTGTTGCAGGCTTGCTGTGATTAAGAGGTGACCATTTTGTTTCCCTTGGAAGGCAATGATGTTTAATCATGCTACGCAATACCAAGACTCTAAGAAGCTACACAGGCTTGTTAGGTTTTTTTTTTAAGAGGTGATAAAAGAAACCAATGGTAGTAGCTTCATAAGCAAAAGTTACCTAAAAAGTTTTCTCTTTCTGCAGAAGAAAGTATAGCATTGCCCAACCCCTTGGTCTGTCTGTAGATGATGAAATGCTTCTCTAATGATACTGAGAAGTTGCCATTTACAGTTTCCTGCCTCTTTTTAGTGCTGTTGTCACTTTTGTTTCTAATCTGTTACTTGGGTAAGTCATTCTCTGTGTGCCTGTATATTCTTGCCTACACTTAATACTTGCATGTTTTTTTAAGAACTGATTGTGCAGCTGTAGTTAGAAGTGCCGCTAATGTTGATGAGGCCTCTGCTCCAAATACACATTCATAGTAATTAATATACATCTACATTTATGGTTTTGAACTAAAACTTTTTGCTGTTACAATTAAACACATAAAAGGTCTTGGTTCTTTAAGAGGTACAGATTTAAGCTGCTGAACACTTTCAGCTTTGGGAAGAATTGCTGGTTCCTAACAATCAGGGAGGGGTGGGGTGGGGGAGAGAAATGGGGGAAAACATTGCCTAATGCCTAAAACCTTTGTAGGTGTACTCAGCTAGGGCAGCTAATAAATTTTTCATGCATTAAACTCAGCAGTGCCGTTTTTGAGGAAGGAGGTAAAAGAAACAACTAAGCACTAAGCTGTCTTTACTAACTCCTGCTATCTCTGTCGCTACTGCCTTTCTTCCTTTGTGCTGCCTGAACTAGCCCTGACCTGGCTTCATCTGAGGTAGTTTCTGAGGAACCAGCTGATACTGTGCATGATGCTGATGAGCTTTTTCACAAGTAAGCAATACTAAAACCTTGCAAGGCTGGGCAACTTCCAGATATAGTTATAAAGCAAAACTATAGCGTGCATTAACTTAATACCAGCGAAACTAGAGAAACATGTGCTGTCAGACTTGTGACTATAACACCTCTGTAGATGCTGTAGATTTTATGACAAGCTCATGAATACGCAGGTTAGAGTTGCCTTTGCGAGTCAGTGCTATCACACACTGCTCTAAAATGAGGCAATGCCAGTTGTATATTAAGTTTTGCGACTATTCACAAATAAAGGAGAACCATAAGAGTAAATTGTCAAAAGTGTGGATACTTGGGAGTTATGTTTTGAGTGCCTTGTATGCAAAAGGCTGATGTTTGACCACCTCTTCTACTTTTAAGTGAAGGGTGACAGAAAGGACTGAAATCACCGCGGAATCGGCTTCCTCTTAAAATGCCAAAAGAAAAATAAGATACAGCTCTCAAGTTGACTTATGTGATATAGAACTGATAAAACAAGGGATTCTTTTTTCTTTCAGGTTTAAGCAGTCAAAGCTTCAAACTTTTCAATTCTGCACCAACCTAATGAGTTTCAGAAGTTGTCGAGAATATGAATAAGAAAAATCCTAGACTGTTGCCTGGTCCTTTATTATAGACAGTGTGTGTGTGTTTGTATAGCATATTGTGGCTTCCTTCATAGTTTCTCAGACATCCTATCAAATAGAAATTGCAGTTCTTTTAGTGTCCTACAAGTGGTGATTTTGATTGTAAAATTGTCTTTTCTAACTCTGCAGTTTTCTGCAAAGGTCTCTCTCACAGACTGATGCACTCTAGGTTAACTACAATCTTCATCCACTGTGTAAAACCTGAATTTTGTGGTTCTAAATATTATTTAACATGGCTCAATTTAAAACATGTTTTCCCTCTCTTCTCCTAGGTTTGTGTGTAAAAATAATGGAGTTTTATTTGAAAATCAGTTGCTACAAATTGGATTGAAATCTGAATTTCGACAGAACCTGGGTAAGAGCTTTCAGGCCAACTGGTTAGCTGTCTGCATTATGAACCCTAATGCCAGGGATAGAATTTAACTTTTTAGCTACTTAAGAGGGAAATGTGATTCCAGGTGTAATCTGTCTTAGGATCTTCCACTGTTTGTGTGTCCTTGGCTTCTGTGTAGATCCTTGTTTCCTAAAACCTTTTGGTCAGTTTGGTAGCTGATATGAAACGAGAGTGTTAAGTGGTACTGTAAGCTCCATATTTTGCTGCCTAGTTATAAGGCTGGTACAGTCAGAATTATGTAGAACCATTCTCCTCACTTATTATATCTTGCAGCTTATTGTAATAATATGATAATACATTTCAGATGTGACTGACTAATACAAGATACTGAAAACATGCAGGAAAGATCTGGGAATTGAACACAGATCAGCACTATTATTGTTTCCTTCTCCCTTTCTGCATCTTTACATAAAAAGTTAATGTTCTTCAGCAACTGAAAAACTTCACTGATTTAACTGCCTGTGCGACAGCTACTGTGGGAGAGGTCTGATGGTTTGGTTTAATCTGTTACTTTGTTTTGAGCTGTGAATATCTCGGTAAGATAAAACACGCATCACGTGGTTTAAAAGTAGTTTTAAAGCAGGGTAGAAAGACAATGTGTTAGATACTTGCTGCACAAGTAACTCAATATGATTACATGTGACATACCTACAAAATTCTTATGTCTTTTATTCTTTTCTTTTTAGGACGTATGTTCATTTTCTATGGTAATAAGACATCAACTCAGTTCTTGAATTTTACTCCAACAGTAATCTGCTCAGATGACTTACAGTCAAATATCCTAAAATGCAATAGCATGTCCATTCTTTCTTGGGGCTTGTGTTTCATGCTGCATAAAATTATAATAAAGCTGCTGGATCAAGACATGATGTCCTTGAACATGAAGAGATGAGAAACTGGCTGATAATTTTCTGAAGTTCTGGTAGAAAGAACAAGTCTTGGGCAGAGATGGAAGATACTCTCCTTAAAACTCTGGTTACAAACACAAATTTTACTGTTTAAATAAGAGGAATTACACTGAATAAATATGTAACGTAACTATAGCTTTCTCCACTGTCATGAAGTAGAAGAGGTATAGATGTGGTGTCCTTGAAGTCTTGCATTAGCAAGACTTAAGATGGAGGTAGAAAAGACATGTACACAAAGATGATGATACTTTAAGATAAGCTCTTAATTTATAGTACGTTCTTAACGTTCAATATTGCAAATTTAAGATTTCTAGGACTATGTAATCAAGCTTATCTGTCTCAAAGCGTCACTGTAATGTTCACATCAAAATGAGGTAGTCCCGTGGTGGTTGTTGTGAGGTTTGTCTGTGCTTTCATACCTTTTTGAGGGCATCTTTCCTTAAGAATATCCAAATAACAGAATTGTGCTGGTTGTTGCTTCTGGGTATGTCAGTGTAAAAAAAAAAAAAATCCTTTTTTGCTGTACAGGAACTGAGTTTTGAATAGCATATAGAGAATGAGTGACTACAATGCTTATTGGAGAATTTGCGCTCTCTTATAAAGTTATCAATTCATTGATTAGTTTCCTTGACCACTTCTTATGCCTGAATCTTCAGACAAAACCTGTTGACCCCACAGTGGATGGAGGTGCACAGGTTCAACAGGTTGTGAACATTGAATGTGTGTCAGACTTCATGGAAGCTCCAATCCTGAACATTCAATTCAGGTAAAACACAGAATTCAAATACTAGTGAATTCAGTAGATGAAAGATGTTAAATATGTCCTGGTCCTCTGACTGAACAGTATGGACACGTAAAGCTGTCTGGAGTAGACGACTTAGTTGAAAAGTTGATCTAACAAAGCTTTAAGCTACTGGAGACGGTGGGGAATCCACTTGGAACGATGTGGGTTGTTTGTTTTTAAAAAAAGAAAAAAAAACACCTAAAAAAATCAGCCCCAAACTAATCAAGAGGCAGTTACTGATAAAATGTCTCCATGACTTCTCTTTCCGCTCTCTGTATAAAACAGCAGTCTTCCTGTTTGCTTAAGAAATCTTGACAGGAATATACTCAGTAACTTCCCCCTTCTTGGAGGCAAAGAACATTTCTGCAAACAACTCAAATTGGAAATGCATGCCACCAAAAATAGAATGTTATGTCCGTTCAGCATCAGCTTTGGGGAAATCCTAATTTCTGGCCTACAATCTGTTCTAATCTGTTTCTTACTGGTATGTTTTCACAGGGATATATTTTCACTTCTTTGATGGGTGCTATCTAGAAATATAACAACCTATGTTGAGACTGAGGTATATCCTTATGAGAAGTTCTGCCAATTCACTTTCATGTGCCATTTTAGCAGAGCAAATAAATTTATTTAACAGAGGGTTAAAACTGTATCATAGAAATAACACATGCAGTTGATTGTAAACAATTGCACCTTAATATTCATCCCCAAATGCTTGGTTGATTTAGGTTGAGTGGCTGCTGACACTGCTGCGCATACCATGTTCTTTCTGTTCCATGTGCAGGTATGGCGGAACATTTCAAAATCTTTCAGTAAAATTACCCATCACACTGAATAAATTTTTCCAGCCAACAGAGATGTCTTCTCAAGACTTTTTTCAGCGTTGGAAGCAACTGAGCAAGTAAGACTTTGTACTTGGGCTTCAGCTCTTTTCTTCCCTCCTTCAAGGGAAGAAAAAAGGTGCATTGTGAATGTAGCTGGTGCAGTGCTCCATCCCATACTTAACCCCTTGAGTTATAAACTCTCCCAATGTATAATTAGTTGCTACGGAACAAAGCTGTACGTAATACATGTGTTATACCATGTATTTTTCTTGCCTTGTCTTGCAGTCCAAAACAAGAAGTACAGAATATCTTTAAAGCAAAGCACCCAATGGATGCAGAGATCACAAAAGCAAAGGTGAGTGGTAGTGTGGTATTTTTAATTTGTAGTGTATATGCAAACTTTGTTCGTCTTGTTTTATATGGCAGTTGCATCATCCTGTTTAAGAGCAAGTCTGTGTTATGTAACAGACTGTTGGCAGTGCTGGGTTGAACGGGACTGTTTCTCAGTGTGTCTTGAATTAGATATGGTCTTCAATAGCAGCTGGAAATTTGAAGGTATTTAGGAAAGTACTAATTCGGTGCTTAAACCTGAATTGAAAGGTATATTAAGCCTTAATTTATATTGGTGTTAGAGAGGACAACAAATTACTTTTTGTAGAAGTGACTTCGAAGTGACTAGTGTAAGACAAGAATGCCTTTATCAAAACCAGGAGAGACTTATGTTGGATCTAACTTCTCAGTTGTTTTTGCAAAGAAACTTCTTTTTAGGAACAGCTCATTTTCAGGGTCACTGTCAAATCGGTAGTGGATAGTTCTTTAATGTCTTGAGCACTTCAGATAAAAATTATTCTCCTACTTGTTTTTCTAGTTGGTTGTGGCTGTGCTTGGGTAGACTTGGTGTCCCACTGTCCCCACATCTAAATCTTCTGGATGTCTTTCATAGATAATTGGTTTTGGATCAGCCCTACTTGAGGAGGTAGATCCCAATCCTGCTAACTTTGTTGGTGCTGGTATCATACATACGAAAACTACTCAGATTGGATGCTTGCTGCGCCTTGAACCTAACCTCCAGGCACAGGTATCTGTTTAAATATCTGTGTATTTAAATACATAAATATCTACATATGTTTAAATATCTGTGTATATCCTAGACTCCTTTAAGGTATTGATTTTAAATCACAATTGTAATAGCAAATTGTGGATGTAGACTCCAACAAGAAATTAAGTTGTAGTAGCTGGTCTTGGCCCAGTTTGATAAGCTGCTGCTTCATAGTAATTCTCTTTCCTGTTGGAAGAGATCATTGTATTATTGTGAATTGTCAGTGGAGTCTCATCTCTTGATGTTTGGAAACATGTAATGTTCCTTTTGTGCACCATGGACAAGATTAAGTATAATTACTTTTGCCATTTTATATTGATAAAAGAATGACTTGCTGAAAGAGAAGGCGTAAGTAAGTGAATACAATGTTAAGAATGTTTTTCTTCAAGGATTTTGATAGAAGTTTTTTCAAAGCTAACTGAGGACTGAAAATAAGTTTTGGCCATATGCCTTCTATTTTCTGAAGAACTGGTAGTAGAGAGTCTTGAGATTTTTTTTTCCACAGCATTTCCTTCTCTTAAAGAAAAATTTTCGACAATGCCTTGGTGTTAAAGCCTACAAATATTAGAACTATGGTAACTCAACAAAGGTTTGAAGGTGTACTTCAGCCTGTGGCATTAAAAAGCTGTGTTACTTGGTGGCTGGCTGCCTCCGAATGTTTTAAATTGAGGTCTTTCTCCTACCAAATACAGCAAAACAAATAAGAAATAACCAGTAGCTTTTACTAGTTGACTGTGCATTCATATAATACCAGACTGTGTTTAAACAATAAATAATCTTATGTTCTTTTTCAGATGTATAGGCTCACACTACGAACAAGTAAAGAAGCTGTATCTCAGAGATTATGTGAATTGCTGTCAGAACAGTTTTAATATTAACCATGGCAGTTTTGTTTTTCCCATTTATATCACTGTCATCACACTGCAAATAAATGTCTTGTACATCACTGTCTGAGTTCTGCAATGTTAACCAATACCAGCTCCCTGCCTTAATAGGATTTGACCCTTGTTTGAAGTTAAGACTATGAAATGTACAGCACAGGAAAGTGACTTTTGACATTAAAAATGGCTTTTGATGTGGTACACAGAGGGTGGGAGAGCTGTCTTGTGCTTCTGTTTATTTTGCAAAGGTCAGGCTTTTACAATTATAAAGGGAATTTTGATTTAGATGTGGTAACCGAGGATTTCAACTGAAAATGGCTAGTAATGTTCTGCCTTAGTACCTTTAAGAGGTACTCCCTCTGCCCTGCCCTGGAAGAAACCAGTATAATGCTGCTCAGTAAGGTTTCATTGTATGTTAATGTAGAGTCAAAACTTTACAAAATTGAACATTACCACAAGTCTTGTACTGGATGAATGGGCAGATTCCAAGATGTGTTTGAATCCAGTTCGTGTGAACATTTTATCTTGAGTGTTGCCAGCCTTTGACAAATGTCACAGGACCAGTCCTAAACTATTAAGCTTGTAAGAATTTACATAGTAATGGTTTCTGCCTTTGGAAAATGGGTTGAACGCAAATGCTATTCTTAATTCTTCTGCTTATCTCAGATAATGAGGTAAGCTTCTCTAGTAGATGGTGAATGAGTTAGCATGTTCGTTGTAAGTCGAAGAGAAGTTAAATATTCTGTGTTTTTTCTGTTTCCCATCAGACTTAGCAAGTAATAGTCCCAATGATGTGATCTAACTGCAGAATCTGGTATTTTATAAAAGAAGAAAGAGGAAGAAATGGGCCCTTGAACAATATTTTTTTTCCCCATGTTAAATGTTTAAACTCAAGAGGCTGAATAACTGGTATCTGAACAGTTTCCTGTCAGTACTGGTAAAAATATCCAACATCATGTAGAAGGCTTGTGTTGAGACTGACAGTAGAAGGCCTGAAAATGTTCACGCTCTTCAAGCCTTGCAGTGCAATAAAGGCTGCTGAAACAAAGGAGGTGGTGTAGTGCAGTTAGAAACTCTCAGCAATTGTCAGTGAATACTGCAGGTCATGATGAACGAAGTCAGCTGCTGAGAAATGAACCTCAGATCAAGATTTCCTCAAGGGTATTTAAAGGATGCATGGGACTGGTGTCTCACAACACATACAGCCAAATATGCCCATGAAATAAAGGTTCTGAGTGATAGTCATGACACTGAAAGTATATTTAAATGAAGCTCCTGTCATGCTGCCCAGTGCAAAGCAGGAGACGGGATTCTACATGATTGAGTGTACCTTGCTTTTTTCTTTGGTATCTTGAGTTAAGTAATGGAATGGGGTGATGATAATTTTGTTTGTTTGAAGGCTAGTGGTTGTACTTGAGTGCAAGTGGAAAATGAGGAACAAAGGTTTGGCTGTAGTGTGTGGATTTAGGGAGAGATTTGTGGGTGTTTTTTTCCAGAAATGGCTGTTAACTACGGATATTATGACTGAAAACTTGGCTACAGTCCTGGTCTTTGTGCAAAAGTTCTCTTGAACATTTGGCCCTGTTATTGCCTTTCGAGTAGCTACTCAAGGCCCTTTGATCACAAACATTGTCTTTTGAAAGTCTCCATGAGCAGTTCTGCAATGGGGGTTGGGCAGTTGGCAGAATACTAATGGGCTACCTTATGTTTTGTCCTTTGGATGCCGTATGTCTCTATTAGTCCTGTTATCTTAACCATGCTGTTGGCTGCTATGTTAAAAATCTGATGTGCTGAGCTAAAGGGAGTCTTAGCAAAGATAGGGGAGGAGCTTCTAGTTCTTTTTTTCCAAATCCTGTTGTGTATCTGTCTCCCTAAAAAATATTCAGTGCCCTCATTAAAGGACACCTTGAAACACTGCACTATGTTAGTTCACTTTGCTTTGGTGTGCTTTGGACATGCTAAAACGTGCATCAAAAATAGGGGAAGGAGGGGGGTAAGGGATAATGTCTTTTCAGTGGTGACTGTGTTAAGCTTATGACTGTTCACTCTGTATTAAATATCAGCTCAATGAAGCCATGAGCAGAAAAGTAGACAAATTAAGGACAAATATTTCATTATTTTTTTGTGAATGATGGTTAACTTACTGAAGTGATGTATCCTGTCAAGCAGACAAAGTAATTTCTGCAGTAAACAGTGTTATTGTTTTAAGTACAGTATTTTCAGGCATTGACATGTGAAAATAACTGAATAGCAAAACAGGTAGCTTATGTTCATTCTTGACCTACACTCCAGTATGTAACATTTATGGTGATTGTCTTATTTGTATAAAACAAAGTTCTGTCGATTTAAGTGGAGAATTTTCATATAGAAGACTATATATTAGACTATATGCATCAGAAGAACGTATTAAGATGAAATAAATCATTAGAACAGTAACTAGACTGTCCCTTTTTTTGTCTGGGGTTATTGAAGTGTAAAGAATACTTGCATGGGATGGTTGTTATGGAACAACAATTGATATGTAATGGGTAAATTCTTTCCTGCAAACAACTGGTGGATTGTGTTCAGTTGAGTCTTGCCTGGCCTGCAGATATTTGCTCCCCTCCCCCCCAAGTTTGTTTATGGCTTTTTTTGTTTGAGTGCTTGGTCACGTGTTACAAATACTCTGCTTTGTAAAAAACACAACCCTTTCTGTAAAACCTTTGTTCCTATAGTGCTTAACAACCGTAAGTATATTAACAGTACATGCCACAATAAACTGGCGTAACAGTGGTATATGATAGATGCTGTGAACCACACACCTGTTAGACATACAGGAAGAACTTGTGAAAAAAAGGTTGATGACACTGTAAAAGGGGAGTATCTAAACTGCTAAATAACCTCCCTCAAACTTAAATGTATGCTTCAGATTCTTAGTACTTCTCTAAAATTTACCTAAAGAAAAAAATACCTGGACACTATGAGCTTCTGTGCATTCATACAACTTTTTCTTAAATGAATTGCGAACACCGTAGTAAAGAATGCTCACTAATAGGAGCAAGTAGAAATTGCTCGTGAGCGAACTGTGTCCTGTTAGACCTGTATGGTCTTTGATTTCTTGCAGAGCAATGCCTTGGAGATTTCTGCTTTGTCCTAAAGCCACTACATGTTTGTGCTGAGCATTTCTGGAAATGTCCCTCTGCATTAAGAGTGCATGTAGAAAGCTCACAATTAGCTTTTGGTTCAGGTAGCACCTTGCTTTCTGGCAGCAGCTGTGTATGTATGACAAGCACAAGTGGTGTGCTCACTTTCGAAGGAATGGGAACAGGTAACCTCAGTTGTCTCTTCTCCCAGTGATGCAATGCACTATTCCACAGATCCAAGTTCAACTGTAGTGAACCTAACATACTATTTTCAGTTAAAATAATTGGTCAAATAATGAGAAATAAGTTAGCAAATTCAATTCCTTCTACTTTATTTGAAAGTAAAATTTCTGTTATTGCACAGTGCATAGGCCAGTTTTTAGCCTCTCATTAAAGCCACCCTGAGAAAGGCCAGACAGTCTCTGACGTGGTATTCTCTCCCAAGTCCCACCCTGTCAGTTGTTTGTTTTATTTTTCTCCTCTGCACCCTCCCACCCCCTTCCTCATTAGGAATAATTTATCAGTTAACTTCATTGACACCCCACGTAGCTGCTGAGAAGCCTTACTGCAAGGCTATCCTTTATAATCAATACTAGAGAAGTCTCAGCAATAAGTAGTCATTGTGATTGATGTTTAATTTTAGAAGATTAGTATCTGAGGCCATCTGGAGCTCTGGCTAGTTTATACAACTGTCAAAGTTACAAGCACAGCCACTAAATACAATTATTTCTGTAACGAGCCTTTTTCCAGGGTTTTCTGGATCTGGGCATGGTAGTTGGAATTCCTTCTTAAGGAGCTGAAGTGGCCTACAGCAGCCACATGCTGTGCTGACCATCATCTTCTCGACATTGAACCTGTTTGGAAGAAGAGAGGAGGATCAGTTAGGATGTAAATACAGCATTTTAGGCTTACAGCTTTTCAAGTATCTGAACATTAAACATTCCACCATAAGAAAAAAAAAACCCAACAGAGGAAAGAACACAATTCTTGGAGTGTAATGGTTCTGTCAACTACAGACAGTGCAGCAATTAACTATTTTAAGTTTTCATGGTAACTACTGCTGGAGTTCAGGTGTACTGAGCTTCTACATTCCTTCATTCCTTCCTAAGACTGATTTTTCAAAGGGCTTACAGCTATTAGAGCTCTGACCTAACTGGAAAACTGATAGGATTTTTTTCCGCCATTCTTCTTTTACACTTGTGAAATATCACGAAGTAACTATAAAATATCCCTGAATCGCAGTTAGGAGATCATTGAGGCAGCTAAAGTGGCATCATTTATTTAGGTGAGAAAAATGTCTTGGTTTTGTTGTCCTGGCTATTTGAAAAGAGGTATTCATAGTTTAACTGACCTTTACCACCTTAAAAACAAAACCAAAAGCAAAACAAACCAGTTACTAAAAACCCCAAAACAACAAGAAAAAAAGCCCCAAAATACTACAGCATTGGTGTCTGTATATAAAAAAAAACCCAACAAACATTCAGCTTTTCTTATTTAAATTTTAAATCCCTATGTACTGAATGACCTTGTTAGTGTTGTTTCTAGTTAGATGGCTTATACTGCAATGTTATATTGCTCGGTAGGTGCCAACTGCATTTTTATTTGCAAGTTATAAAGGAGGAGTAGTTAACAAATATCACTACCTACAGATGGCCAAGTAAGAAAAATGAACAACTTCAGTACTATACAATCTCTAAACTATCCTTACTTTGTTGAAGATGAACATGATCCTTCACATTGGCTTAAAGTGACATTTGTAGAACAGCCTTTGTAAGTTATATTTTCTTCATATTTGTGTTCCCTACAACGTTCTGTGAAATAGAAAAAAATATAACTGAGATTTATCTTAGTCTTCTTGTGTGAGCTTTGCTAGGTGCCAAAAGTGTCCATATGCAGTTTCATGGAATACCATTCCTATTGCATGAGACAATTAAACAGTCACAAGTGAGTAACACAACAACAGCAGGTCTTAAACTATGCGCTGAATATGTGTGAATAGTTACCCTGGAGGACGAGAAGAAAATGTAAGTTGCTGGAATTACGAATGAGCAAAAAAAAGTCCTGTTAAGAATATAGAACAAATTCAGTCTAGCAGGAGAAAATCAAACCCACTGGTGAGAACACAAAGATGCAGATAAAACAACCAGTGGTCTAATTCTGGTGGAACTATTTCTAGTTCACAGACTTTGTAATAGATTTTACTTGTTTGAAAAAAATGCTTAACTTACTCATTTTAAGGATTTATTTATCTGTAGGCAGCCAGAAGTTCACAACTGAAACGCCTACTTGCAGGGTTTTTTTCCTTTACCAGACAGAATGTGTAATGCTACATTGTAGTTAGTGATTATAGGTATTGATCTTGCATTTTCTCCTGACTTCAAGCGAGGTACTAAGTACTTTATGAAACAAAAAACTGACTGAAAACACAAGTTTTCTGATTAATTTAAAGATAGTGTTTGAAGCTTATGTTAAGGAGAACAAAGGTGCTGAATGCATTGAAAACAATTCACGCACTTTTAACATTGTTCACATGCAGTGCTCTTTTAAGCACATTCGGGTTCCCCACTTGAAAACTTATGGATGAAACCTGAACATTGTTGCAGGGAAGATTCAGTTTATATGGTAGTAGGAATCTGGGATTTTGGCATTGAAAAGTAAGGCAACTGTAAACTGGACATTAGACTCGGGTACTACACCTGTATCTCAAATGAAGTGCTAAGCTATTATTTAACTTTTCTTTCTGGACTGAAAGCTGTTGTTAATATTCTGCAAGACTAAGAAGTACTGAAATTACTCCATTTAGGGCTGGAAAATGTGCAGAGAAAGGACAAGAATTTGTTTGTGACTCATGAAATAAATACTGGGAAGTACTACCTGTTAACTGCAAGTAGCAAACCTGGTAATGGTATGGTTGGGAATGTACTGTTCTGAAGTACTTCTCTTAGGAAAAGAATATGAACAAAATCTAAAGCAGACATCAAAAACATTTCTACTGTGGAAAAATCTTGCTTATGAGAGTTCCTACTCATGTTCCATTCTGCAAGGTCAGAATTGTGAGGATGCAAGGAAGATGGGTCACATTGTCATTTTTCGGTGCTTACACAGTCAATTTGAGCCTCCTCTCTGCTAGAAAAACCTGAAACCAGGCTCTTCAGTACTGCACTACATATTTTACAGTGGGAGGAAGGACAGATTGTTCATTCAGTTGCTTGCTCTGCAAGTAGATAATTCTCCTGTTCCTTATGGCTGAACTAACTGACCTGTACAAGCTGCCCTCTGCTGACAAGGTTAACAGTGAGAAAAAATGAAAGGTTTTGCTACAGCTGACTATATATTGATTCTCACATCACCATCTGAGAGTAGTAGTTAGACTAGACATAGAATCATAGAATAGTTGGGTTGGAAGGGACCTTAAATATAATCTAGTTCCAACATAGAGAGTAGATATAAGGAAGAATTTCTTCCCAATGAGAGTGGTGAGGCACTGGAACAGGTTGCCTAAAGAAGTTGTGGATGCCCCATTCCTGGAGGTGTTCAGGAATAGGTTAGGCCAGGTTAGATGGGGCCTTGGGTAACCTGATCTACTGGGAGGTGTCCCTGCCCATGGCAGAGGAGTTGGAACTAGATGATCTTTAAGGTCCCTTCCAGCCCAAACCATTCTATGATTCTACCTGAACCTGAGGTGTTAACTCTTCTCTAGGTCCTCAATCAGTGGTTAAATCAAACAAATATATAACAAAGAACCGCACAGGAAATCTATCTTCTGCTCACAGACTGAACAATGCATGTCATTCTGGTTTATTTTTAGAAGGGTTAATCCACATCGTAGGAAGCATTGAATAAAATCTGTTTGCCTCACTCTTTCTAACTAGAACTAGAAACTAGGCCACTGCTACCTATACAGGATACAGTTAAAAATAAATAGTGTATCTTGTCCATTCACATGGGTGTTCTTGACTCCTCTACTGCAGATTGTAATGTAGGACAGTTCCATTTAAAACCAGTAGAGGAGATGTTGCTTTGTGTGCCTCCCTTTACATGCAATTGTACAGAAATTGTAGAATGTGATATATCTTCAGTCAAAACATATTAGGCTTTAATTATATACAGGAGCAAAAAAAAAAGCATAACTGTGCCTTGAAAAATGAGAAAATGGTATCCTGCAAAAGAGATATCAAAAAATGCTCGAGTGTTCAGAAAGAGTTGTATGAGAGCTAACAGGAAGACTGCAGGGTAAGTAAAGAGGAAGCCTGTACAAGTAAAAGTTATCTTTCTTACACTGCTTAACTGAGATTTTCGGGTTAAAAAACAAATGGTTCTGTGACTCTCCTGATACGCAACCTGTCAGCCTCCTCAACACACACATGTTTTAATGTTTACATCAGTATATAGCAGGGAAACTGTTATTATGGAATTGAAGGCTTTAGAAAATATAATCCACAAAAAAATAACTGCAAGAAGGACAAAAGGATGGAGCCAATGCATACAAACAGTATCATACCAAAGCATATGTAATATAGGAATTAATAGAATGGTGAAAGAAAAGATGTGCTAAAACACAAAATATGAAATAAGGAATGATATGGATATACTTTACCTTGTGGCACTGTTAATGGTACAACAGAAGACAAGGAAGTTGAAAGTCTAGAGGTGAAAGGGGAAGATGATGTAGTATGGGTTGTGGTAATTGTTGTTGTTCGCAAAGAAGTCCTTTCAAATGACTCTGTAGAAGCAGTAGTAACACTAGGAGCAAAAGTAACCGTTGTAGATAAAACGGTTGGGATTAAAGCTGGAGCAGACTTGGCAGAGATAGAGGTAGCAACTGCTGATGAAGATGTTTCCCTGTGTGGAGTAAATGTGGTGTTTGGGGAGTAAAAAGATGTACTACTCTCAGTCAATATAAATCTGGAAGAAGTGGGGGGCATAGGCACTGGGCTAGAGGTTGGGACTAAAGTGGAGGAGGCCGCAGAAACAGTAGAAGATGAGCTCAGCCATGTTGAGGACAGAGTTGAGGACGGGGAAGGAGCAAGTGATGGCAGCGGGGTGGTATTGGCTGTGGAGTGAGTGGACAATTCGGGTGCAGGTGACTCTTTTGGAGCAGGTGTTGATGGGGAAGTGGTCTTGGGCCTTATGGTTGTCTGCGTAGGTTTGTGGGTGGTGGTTGGGATTGAGGTGGAGGAGACAATGGATGTGGCAGTAGAGGTCAGGTGGGTGGTGAGGGAGGTGCTGGGAGCTGGTGGAGAGCTTGTGCTTGGAGATGTCCCTGTCAGCGGGACTTCTGTGCTGCTCGTGGTACTGGCCTCTCTGGAGACAGAGGTCTTGGAGGTGCTGGTGGTAGATGTGGCAGCGGTGGTCTTCTCCGTGGTCTCAGGCATCACAGTGTGTGGCGTGGTTTCCTTTTTGTGAGGAAAGGCTGGTTGGAGGAAAGCACAGGTCAATTAATGATGAGGGCAAGAATATGAAGACAAAGGAGGTAGGCAGAAGCTCTGGGCTTGGGGGATGTGCAGAAAAGGCAAAGCTGGGCTGCACTGCGTGTTGCTGGGCAGAGAGAGAGGTATGGACCTCTTGTTGCTGCCCTTTGGTTCTCATCTGGTTTCTGCCCTTAAAATGGACAAGGACAGTGCCTGAAGGGGGCCTTCACACAAGCAGGCAGCCTCTGCCCCTCCCTGGAAAAGGAGCCACTGGTGGTCTGAGCGTCTGCCTCCAAGGAGCAGGGAGGGCTTACTATCTGCCTCCTCCCAAGAAGCAGACCAGACTCTATGGGAGCTGAGTGAGCTCCAGGCAATACCAGAGTCAGGCCATGCCAAGTGCTGATGACAATGGAATCTGGAAAGTGGTTACAAAGGGCAAGTGGCAAACTAATATCTGTGCATTGTTAGCCTACTGGAAAGAAGGCAGGCGGGAAGGCAGGCAGGAAGGAAGAAAGGAAGGAAGGTAGGAAGGAAGGAGGGAAAAAAAGAAAGAAAAAAGAAGGAGGAAAAAAATGAAAGAAGGAAGAAAGAAAGAAAAAAGGAAGAAAATGAAGGGAGTATAGAAACAAGAGGGATGGGTGTAGCAGTGGAAAGGGCAGGAGGAGTCTTACCAGGCCGCGAGGAGCTCAGCCATGTCGAGGACAGAGTTGAGGACGGGGAAGGAGAAAGTGGCGGCAGCGGGGTGGTTTTGGCTGTGGAGTGAGTGGACAATTCGGGTGCAGGTGACTCTTTTGGAGCAGGTGTTGATGGGGAAGTGGTCTTGGGCCTTATGGTTGTCTGTGTAGGTTTGTGGGTGGTGGTTGGGACTGAGGTGGAGGAGACAATGGGTGTGGCAGTAGAGGTCAGGTGGGTGGTGAGGGAGGTGCTGGGAGCTGGTGGAGAGCTTGTGCTTGGAGATGTCCCTGTCAGCGGGACTTCTGTGCTGCTCATGGTACTGGCCTCTCTGGAGACAGAGGTCTTGGAGGTGCTGGTGGTGGATGTGGTAGCGGTGGTCTTCTGCGTGGTCTCAGGCATCACAGTGTGTGGCGTGGTTTCCTTTTTGTGAGGGAAGGCTGGTGAGAAGAAAGCACAGATCCATTAAGGATAAGGGCAAGAATACGAAGACAAAGGAGGTGGGCAGAAGATCTGGGCTTGGGGGATGTGCAGGAAAGGCAAAGCTGGGCTGCACTGAGTGTTCCTGGGCAGAGAGAGAGGCATGGTCCTCTTGTTGCTGGCCTTTGGTTCTCATCTGGTTTCTGCCCTTAAAATGGGTTTAACAAGGGCAGTGCCTGAAGGGGGCCTTCACACAAGCAGGCAGCCTCTGCTTCTCCTTGGAAAAGGAGCCACTGGTGGTCTGAGCGTCTGCCTCCAAGGAGCAGGGAGGGCTTACTATCTGCCTCCTCCCAAGAAGCAGACCAGACTCTATGGGAGCTGAGTGAGCTCCAGGCAATACCAGAGTCAGACCATGCCAAGTGCTGATGACAATGGAATCTGGAAAGTGGTTACAAAGGGAAAGGAGCAAACTAATGTCTGTACATTGTTAGCCTACTGGAAAGAAGGAAGGCAGGAAGGAAGGAAGTAAGGCAAGAGGGAAAGGAATATAGAAGAGAAAATGAGGGGACTATAGAAGCATGAGGGGTGGGTGGGGCAGTGGGAAGGGCAGGAGGTGTCTTACCAGGCCGCGAGGAGCTCAGCCACGTCAAGGACAGAGTTGAGGAAGGTGAAGGAGAAAGTGATTGCAGAGGGGTGGTATTGGCTGTGGAGTGTGTGGACAATTCGGGTGCAGGTGACTCTTTTGGAGCAGGTGTTGATGGGGAAGTGGTCTTGGGCCTTATGGTCGTCTGTGTAGGTTTGTGGGTGGTGGTTGGGATTGAGGTGGAGGAAGCAGTGGACATGGCAGTAGAGGTCAGGTGGGTGGTGAGGGAGGTGCTGGGAGCTGGTGGAGAGCTTGTGCTTGGGGACGTCCTTGTCAGCGGGACTTCTGTGCTGCTCGTGGTACTGGCCTCTCTGGAGACAGAGGTCTTGGAGGTGCTGATGGTGGATGTGGCAGCGGTGGTCTTCTGCGTGGTCTCAGGCGTCACAGTGTGTGGCGTGGTTTCCTTTTTGTGAGGGAAGGCTGGTGAGAAGAAAGCACAGAGCCATGAAGGATAAGGGCAAGAATACGAAGACAAAGGAGGTGGGCAGAAGCCCTGGGCTGGGCTCATGTTCAAGAAAGCAGTGCTGGGCTGCACTGCATCTCCCAGCTGCCCTCTAGTGCCTTTCTGCTTTCTTCCCTAATAAGAATCATAGAATCACTAGATTGGCAAAGCTGTTTGGAATCATCGAGGCCAACCTGACCTGCCTACTGCCATATATTATCCCTAAGCACTTAATCTTCCCATCTTTTAAATTCCTCCAGGGATGATGGGTAACTCAAGCACATTCCCAGGAACCGTAGTCCTTTGCTTAATAACAGTTCATTTGAGGAACTTTTTTCTGATGTGTAGCCTAAATGTCCTCTGGTAAAGCTTGAGGCCATTCTGTCTCATCCTGTCACCTGTCACTAGGGAGAAGAGACCAGCATCCACCTCACAAGGACAACCACTCAGATAGTTGTAGACAGTGATAAGGTACGCCTTCAGCATGGTTTTCTCTCTGCTAAACAACCCCAGTTCCCTCAGGTGGTCCTCGTACAACTTGTTCTCCAGCCCCCTCACCAGCTTCATTCCACTTCCCTGGACATGCCACATAACTTCTGTATCTTCCCTGCACTTAGGGCCCCAAAATTCAACACGGACATTGAGGTGCAGACCCACCAGTGCTGAGTACAGGGGCACAATCGCCATAGGGGACAAAGACAGTGCCTGAAGGGGGCCTTCACACAAGCAGGCACTCTCTGCCTGTCCCTGGAGAAGGAGCCACTGCCGGTCTGAGTGTCTGCCTCCAAGAAACAGGGAGGGCTTACTCTCTGCCTCCTCCCAACAGGCAGACCAGGCTCCATGGGAGAGGAATGAGCTCCAGGCAATACCAGAGTCAGACCATGCCAAGTACTGATGACAACAGAATTTGGAATGTGGGTACAAAAAGAAAGTAGCAAACTAATATCTCTGTGTTGTTAGAGTACTGGAAAGTAAAAAGGAATGAAGGTAGGAAATACAGAAGAGAAAATGAATGGAATATAGAAACATGAGGGATGGGTGTAGCAGTGGAAAGGGCAGGAGGAGTCTTACCAGGCCGCGAGGAGCTCAGCCATGTCGAGGACAGAGTTGAGGACGGGGAAGGAGAAAGTGATTGCAGCGGGGTGGTTTTGGCTGTGGAGTGAGTGGACAATTCGGGTGCAGGTGACTCTTTTGGAGCAGGTGTTGATGGGGTCTTGGGCCTTATGGTCGTCTGTGTAGGTTTGTGGGTGGTGGTTGGGATTGAGGTGGAGGAGACAATGGATGTGGCAGTAGAGGTCAGGTGGGTGGTGAGGGAGGTGCTGGGAGCTGGTGGAGAGCTTGTGCTTGGGGACGTCCTTGTCAGTGGGACTTCTGTGCTGCTCGTGGTACTGGCCTCTCTGGAGACAGAGGTCTTGGAGGTGCTGGTGGTGGATGTGGCAGCGGTGGTCTTCTGTGTGGTCTCAGGCGTCACAGTGTGTGGCGTGGTTTCCTTTTTGTGAGGGAAGGCTGGTTGGAAGAAAGCAGAAGTCCATTAAGTATGTGGTTAAGTGTGGCAAGGCAAAGGTGGTGGGGGAAGCCCCGGGATGGCGACATGGGCAAGTAAGGAAGAGCTGGGCTGCACTGATTGTTGCTGGGCAGAGGGGGAGTCATGGACCACTTGCTGCTGCCCATTGGTTCTCGTCTGTTATCTGCCTGTACCATGAGGGGAACAAGGACACTGTCTAAAGGAGGCCTTCACACAAGCAGGCACTCTCTGCCTCTCTCTGGAGAAGGAGCCACTGCTGGTTTGAGTGTCTCCCTCCAAGAAACAGGGAGAGCTTAGCGTCTGTCTCCTCCTGACAGGCAGACCAGACTCCATGGGAGAGGTGTGAGCCCCTGGCCCATACCAGAATCTTGCTATGCCGACGTGCTGATAAGAAAGGAATTTGGAATATGGGTACAAAGGTAGAGCAACAAACTAATGTCTGTGTGTTGTTAGTGTATCAGAAAGAAAAAAAGAGAGGAAGGAAGGTGGGCAGGCAGGATTGAAGGATGGAAGGAACAAAGGAAAGAAGGCAGGAAGGAAGAAAAGAAGGAAAGAAAAATGGAAAAAAGTGAATAAAGAGGCTTGAGGGACTAATAGAGCAGTGGAAAGCGCAGGAGGAGTCTTACCAGGCCGCGAGGAGCTCAGCCATGTCGAGGACAGAGTTGAGGACGGGGAAGGAGAAAGTGATGGCAGTGGGGTGGTTTTGGCTGTGGAGTGAGTGGAGAACTCAGGTGCAGGTGACTCTTTTGGAGCAGGTGTTGATGGGGAAGAGGTCTTGGGCATTGTGGTTGTCTGTGTAGGTTTGTGGGTGGTGGTTGGGATTGAGGTGGAGGAAGCAGTGGACATGGCAGTAGAGGTCAGGTGGGTGGTGAGGGAGGTGCTGGGAGCTGGTGGAGAGCTTGTGCTTGGAGACGTCCTCGTCAGTGGGATTTCCATGCTGCTAGTGGTGCTGGCCATTCTGGAGACAGAGGTCTTGGAGGTGCTGGTGGTGGATGTGGCAGCGGTGGTCTTCTGCGTGGTCTCAGGTGGCACAGTGTGTGGCGTGGTTTCCTTTTTGTGAGGGAAGGCTGGTGGGAGGAAAGCACAGATCCATTAAGGATAAGGGCAAGAATATGAAGACAAAGGAGGTGGGCAGAAGCCCTGGGCTGAGGCATGTGCAAGAAGGCAGCGCTGGGTTGTGCTGAATCTCGCTGGGCAGAGATAGAGGTATGGTATCTTCCAGCTGCCCTCTAGTTCTTTTCTGTTTCTTTACCTAGTAAGAATCATAGAATCCATAGACTGGCAAAGATGATTGGAATCATTGGGCCCAACCTGACCTGCCTACTGCCATATATTATCCCTAAGCACTTTACCCATCTTTTAAATTCCTGCAGGGATGATGGGTGACTCAAGCATATTCCCGGGAACCGTAGTCCTTTGCTTAATAACAGTTCATTTGAGGAACTTTTTTCTGATGTGTAGCCTAAATGTCCTCTGGTAAAGCTTGAGGCCATTCTGTCTCATCCTGTCACCTGTCACTAGGGAGAAGAGACCAGCATCCACCTCACAAGGACAACCACTCAGATAGTTGTAGACAGTGATAAGGTACGCCTTCAGCATGGTTTTCTCTCTGCTAAACAACCCCAGTTCCCTCAGGTGGTCCTCGTACAACTTGTTCTCCAGCCCCCTCACCAGCTTCATTCCACTTCCCTGGACATGCCACATAACTTCTGTATCTTCCCTGCACTTAGGGCCCCAAAATTCAACACGGACATTGAGGTGCAGACCCACCAGTGCTGAGTACAGGGGCACAATCGCCATAGGGGACAAAGACAGTGCCTGAAGGGGGCCTTCACACAAGCAGGCACTCTCTGCCTGTCCCTGGAGAAGGAGCCACTGCCGGTCTGAGTGTCTGCCTCCAAGAAACAGGGAGGGCTTACTCTCTGCCTCCTCCCAACAGGCAGACCAGGCTCCATGGGAGAGGAATGAGCTCCAGGCAATACCAGAGTCAGACCATGCCAAGTACTGATGACAACAGAATTTGGAATGTGGGTACAAAAGGAAAGTAGCAAACTAATGTCTCTGTGTTGTTAGAGTACTGGCAAGTAAAAAGGAATGAAGGTAGGAAATACAGAAGAGAAAATGAATGGAATATAGAAACATGAGGGATGGGTGTAGCAGTGGAAAGGGCAGGAGGAGTCTTACCAGGCCGCGAGGAGCTCAGCCATGTCGAGGACAGAGTTGAGGACGGGGAAGGAGAAAGTGATTGCAGCGGGGTGGTTTTGGCTGTGGAGTGAGTGGAGAACTCAGGTGCAGGTGACTCTTTTGGAGCAGGTGTTGATGGGGAAGAGGTCTTGGGCATTGTGGTTGTCTGTGTAGGTTTGTAGGTAGTGGTTGGGACTGAGGTGGAGGAGACAATGGATGTGGCAGTGGAGGTCAGGTGGGTGGTGAGGGAGGTGCTGGGAGCTGGTGGAGAGCTTGTGCTTGGGGACGTCCTTGTCAGCGGGACTTCTGTGCTGCTCGTGGTACTGGCCTCTCTGGAGACAGAGGTCTTGGAGGTGCTGGTGGTGGATGTGGCAGCAGTGGTCTTCTGCGTGGTCTCAGGCATCACAGTGTGTGGCGTGGTTTCCTTTTTGTGAGGGAAGGCTGGTTGGAGGAAAGCACAGGTCAATTTATGATGAGGACAGGAGTCAGAAGACAAAGGAGGTAGGCAGAAGCTCTGGGCTTGGGGGATGTGCAGAAAAGGTAAAGCTGGGCTGCACTGCGTGTTGCTGAGCAGAGAGAAAGGCATGGACCACTTGCTGCTGCCCTTTGGTTCTCATCTGGTTTTGCCCTTAAAATGGGTTTAGCAAGGATAGTGCCTGAAGGGGGCCTTCACACAAGCAGGCAGCCTCTGCCCCTCCCTGGAAAAGGAGCCACTGGTGGTCTGAGCGTCTGCCTCCAAGGAGCAGGGAGGGCTTACTATCTGCCTCCTCCCAAGAAGCAGACCAGACTCTATGGGAGCTGAGTGAGCTCCAGGCAATACCAGAGTCAGACCATGCCAAGTGCTGATGACAATAGAATCTGGAAAGCGGTTACAAAGGGCAAGTAGCAAACTAATATCTGTGCATTGTTAGCCTACTGGAAAGAAGGCAGGCGGGAAGGCAGGAAGGAAGGAAGAAAGCAAGGAAGGTAGGAAGGAAGGGGGGAAAAAAGAAAGGAAGAAAGAAAAAGGGAAGAAAGAAAAAAGGAAGAAAGAAAAAAGGAAGAAAGAAAGAAAAAAAGAGAAAATGAAGGGAGTATAGAAACAAGAGGGATGGGTGTAGCAGTGGAAAGGGCAGGAGGAGTCTTACCAGGCCGCGAGGAGCTCAGCCATGTCGAGGACAGAGTTGAGGACGGGGAAGGAGAAAGTGGCGGCATCGGGGTGGTTTTGGCTGTGGAGTGAGTGGACAATTCGGGTGCAGGTGACTCTTTTGGAGCAGGTGTTGATGGGGAAGTGGTCTTGGGCCTTATGGTTGTCTGCGTAGGTTTGTGGGTGGTCGTTGGGATTGAGGTGGAGGAGACAATGGATGTGGCAGTAGAGGTCAGGTGGGTGGTGAGGGAGGTGCTGGGAGCTGGTGGAGAGCTTGTGCTTGGAGATGTCCCTGTCAGCGGGACTTCTGTGCTGTTCGTGGTACTGGCCTCTCTGGAGACAGAGGTCTTGGAGGTGCTGGTGGTGGATGTGGCAGCGGTGGTCTTCTGCGTGGTCTCAGGCATCACAGTGTGTGGCGTGGTTTCCTTTTTGTGAGGGAAGGCTGGTGAGAAGAAAGCACAGATCCATTAAGGATAAGGGCAAGAATACGAAGACAAAGGAGGTGGGCAGAAGATCTGGGCTTGGGGGATGTGCAGGAAAGGCAAAGCTGGGCTGCACTGACTGTTCCTGGGCAGAGAGAGAGGCGTGGTCCTCTTGTTGCTGGCCTTTGGTTCTCATCTGGTTTCTGCCCTTAAAATGGGTTTAACAAGGGCAGTGCCTGAAGGGGGCCTTCACACAAGCAGGCAGCCTCTGCTTCTCCCTGGAAAAGGAGCCACTGGTGGTCTGAGCGTCTGCCTCCAAGGAGCAGGGAGGGCTTACTATCTGCCTCCTCCCAACAGGCAGGTTCTCCCCGGTTCCCTCAGGTGGTCCTCGTACAACTTGTTCTCCAGCCCCCTCACCAGCTTCATTCCACTTCCCTGGACATGCCGCATAACTTCTGTATCTTCCCTGCACTGAGGGCCCCAAAATTCAACACGGACATTGAGGTGCAGACCCACCAGTGCTGAGTACAGGGGCACAATCGCCATAGGGGACAAAGACAGTGCCTGAAGGGGGCCTTCACACAAGCAGGCACTCTCTGCCTGTCCCTGGAGAAGGAGCCACTGCCGGTCTGAGTGTCTGCCTCCAAGAAACAGGGAGGGCTTACTCTCTGCCTCCTCCCAACAGGCAGACCAGACTCCATGGGAGAGGAACGAGCTCCAGGCAATACCAGAGTCAGACCATGCCAAGTACTGATGACAACAGAATTTGGAATGTGGGTACAAAAGGAAAGTAGCAAACTAATGTCTCTGTGTTGTTAGAGTACTGGCAAGTAAAAAGGAATGAAGGTAGGAAATACAGAAGAGAAAATGAATGGAATATAGAAACATGAGGGATGGGTGTAGCAGTGGAAAGGGCAGGAGGAGTCTTACCAGGCCGCGAGGAGCTCAGCCATGTCGAGGACAGAGTTGAGGACGGGGAAGGAGAAAGTGGCGGCAGCGGGGTGGTTTTGGCTGTGGAGTGAGTGGAGAACTCAGGTGCAGGTGACTCTTTTGGAGCAGGTGTTGATGGGGAAGAGGTCTTGGGCATTGTGGTTGTCTGTGTAGGTTTGTAGGTAGTGGTTGGGACTGAGGTGGAGGAGACAATGGGTGTGGCAGTAGAGGTCAGGTGGGTGGTGAGGGAGGTGCTGGGAGCTGGTGGAGAGCTTGTGCTTGGGGACGTCCTTGTCAGCGGGACTTCTGTGCTGCTCATGGTACTGGCCTCTCTGGAGACAGAGGTCTTGGAGGTGCTGGTGGTGGATGTGGCAGTGGTGGTCTTCTGCGTGGTCTCAGGCATCACAGTGTGTGGCGTGGTTTCCTTTTTGTGAGGGAAGGCTGGTTGGAGGAAAGCACAGGTCAATTAATGATGAGGGCAAGAATATGAAGACAAAGGAGGTAGGCAGAAGCTCTGGGCTTGGGGGATGTGCAGAAAAGGCAAAGCTGGGCTGCACTGCGTGTTGCTGAGCAGAGAGAAAGGCATGGACCACTTGCTGCTGCCCTTTGGTTCTCATCTGGTTTTGCCCTTAAAATGGGTTTAGCAAGGATAGTGCCTGAAGGGGGCCTTCACACAAGCAGGCAGCCTCTGCCCCTCCCTGGAAAAGGAGCCACTGGTGGTCTGAGCGTCTGCCTCCAAGGAGCAGGGAGGGCTTACTATCTGCCTCCTCCCAAGAAGCAGACCAGACTCTATGGGAGCTGAGTGAGCTCCAGGCAATACCAGAGTCAGGCCATGCCAAGTGCTGATGACAGTGGAATCTGGAAAGCGGTTACAAAGGGCAAGTAGCAAACTAATATCTGTGCATTGTTAGCCTACTGGAAAGAAGGCAGGCGGGAAGGCAGGCAGGAAGGAAGAAAGCTAGGAAGGAAGGGGGGAAAAAAAGAAAGGAAGAAAGAAAAAGGGAAGAAAGAAAAAAGGAAGAAAGAAAGAAAAAAAGAGAAAATGAAGGGAGTATAGAAACAAGAGGGATGGGTGTAGCAGTGGAAAGGGCAGGAGGAGTCTTACCAGGCCGCGAGGAGCTCAGCCATGTCGAGGACAGAGTTGAGGATGGGGAAGGAGAAAGTGGCGGTAGCGGGGTGGTTTTGGCTGTGGAGTGAGTGGACAATTCGGGTGCAGGTGACTCTTTTGGAGCAGGTGTTGATGGGGAAGTGGTCTTGGGCCTTATGGTTGTCTGCGTAGGTTTGTGGGTGGTGGTTGGGATTGAGGTGGAGGAGACAATGGGTGTGGCAGTAGAGGTCAGGTGGGTGGTGAGGGAGGTGCTGGGAGCTGGTGGAGAGCTTGTGCTTGGAGATGTCCCTGTCAGCGGGACTTCTGTGCTGCTCATGGTACTGGCCTCTCTGGAGACAGAGGTCTTGGAGGTGCTGGTGGTGGATGTGGCAGCGGTGGTCTTCTGCGTGGTCTCAGGCATCACAGTGTGTGGCGTGGTTTCCTTTTTGTGAGGGAAGGCTGGTGAGAAGAAAGCACAGATCCATTAAGGACAAGGGCAAGAATACGAAGACAAAGGAGGTAGGCAGAAGATCTGGGCTTGGGGGATGTGCAGGAAAGGCAAAGCTGGGCTGCACTGAGTGTTCCTGGGCAGAGAGAGAGGCATGGTCCTCTTGTTGCTGGCCTTTGCTTCTCATCTGGTTTCTGCCCTTAAAATGGGTTTAACAAGGGCAGTGCCTGAAGGGGGCCTTCACACAAGCAGGCAGCCTCTGCTTCTCCCTGGAAAAGGAGCCACTGGTGGTCTGAGCGTCTGCCTCCAAGGAGCAGGGAGGGCTTACTATCTGCCTCCTCCCAACAGGCAGGTTCTCCCCGGTTCCCTCAGGTGGTCCTCGTACAACTTGTTCTCCAGCCCCCTCACCAGCTTCATTCCACTTCCCTGGACATGCCGCATAACTTCTGTATCTTCCCTGCACTGAGGGCCCCAAAATTCAACACGGACATTGAGGTGCAGACCCACCAGTGCTGAATACAGGGGCACAATCGCCATAGGGGACAAAGACAGTGCCTGAAGGGGGCCTTCACACAAGCAGGCACTCTCTGCCTGTCCCTGGAGAAGGAGCCACTGCCGGTCTGAGTGTCTGCCTCCAAGAAACAGGGAGGGCTTACTCTCTGCCTCCTCCCAACAGGCAGACCAGACTCCATGGGAGAGGAACGAGCTCCAGGCAATACCAGAGTCAGACCATGCCAAGTACTGATGACAACAGAATTTGGAATGTGGGTACAAAAGGAAAGTAGCAAACTAATGTCTCTGTGTTGTTAGAGTACTGGAAAGTAAAAAGGAATGAAGGTAGGAAATACAGAAGAGAAAATGAATGGAATATAGAAACATGAGGGATGGGTGTAGCAGTGGAAAGGGCAGGAGGAGTCTTACCAGGCCGCGAGGAGCTCAGCCATGTCGAGGACAGAGTTGAGGACGGGGAAGGAGAAAGTGGCGGCAGCGGGGTGGTTTTGGCTGTGGAGTGAGTGGAGAACTCAGGTGCAGGTGACTCTTTTGGAGCAGGTGTTGATGGGGAAGAGGTCTTGGGCATTGTGGTTGTCTGTGTAGGTTTGTGGGTGGTGGTTGGGATTGAGGTGGAGGAAGCAGTGGACATGGCAGTAGAGGTCAGGTGGGTGGTGAGGGAGGTGCTGGGAGCTGGTGGAGAGCTTGTGCTTGGAGACGTCCTCGTCAGTGGGATTTCCATGCTGCTAGTGGTGCTGGCCTCTCTGGAGACAGAGGTCTTGGAGGTGCTGATGGTGGATGTGGCAGTGGTGCTCTTCTGCGTGGTCTCAGGTGGCACAGTGTGTTTCATAGTTGCCTTTTTGTGAGGGGAGGCTGTGGGAGGAAATCACAGGTCAATTAATGATGAGGTTAAGAGTGGCAAGGCAAAGGAGGTGGGCAGAAGCCCTGGGTGGGGGGCATGTTCAAGAAAGGCAGCGCTGGTCTGCACTGCATCCCACTGGGGACGTGGAAGCTGTGGAACTGTCTCTGCTGCTCTCTGGTTCCCACATGGTTTCTCCCCGCAAAAGATGGGATAAGGACAGCACCCAAATGCTGCCTTCACACAAGGAAGCATCCTCTCTCTCTGTGTGGAAGAGGAGTTGTTACGGGTCTGTATTTCTGCGTCCAAGTAATACAGTGGGCTTACTGGTTGCCTCCTCCAAATAGGCAGACGTCAACTTCATGCGAGAGGCATGAGCCTCTGGCCCATACCGGAGTCAGGCCATGCCAAGGTGCTGATGACTAAGGAAGTGGGAAAGTAGGTACAAAGGCAACTGGCAAACTAATGCTGATGCAGTGTTAGCAGATCAGAAAGAAAAAAGAGAGGAAGGTAAGAAGGAAAGATGGAAGCGTGAGAGGTGGGAAGAGGAGGCAGAGCAGTGGAAAGGCAGGAGGGAGTCTTACCAGGGTGTGAGGAGCTCAGCCATGTTGAGGACAGAGTTGAGGACGGGGAAGGAGCAAGTGAAGGCAGTGGGCTGGTTTTTGCTGTGGATAGAGTCGAGAACTTGGGTGCAGGTGACTCTTTTGGAGCAGACGTTGACAGGGAAGAAGGCTTGGGCCTTAGGGTGGTCAGTGTTGGCTTGGGGCTGGTGTTTTGGACTGAGGTGGAGGAGAGAGTGTAAGTGGTGGTGGAGGTCTGCTGGGTTGTGAAGGTGCTTCTGGGGACAGGTGGGAAGCTGGGACTTGGAGTCATCTTTCTCAGTGGGACTTTTGTGCTGCTAATCGTGCTGGCTTCTCTGGAGACAGAGGTCATGGAGGTGCTAGTGGCAGCAGTGGTCTGTGCGGTCTCAGGTGGCGCATTGCGTGGCGTGGTTGACTTTTTGTGAGTGGAGCCTGGTTGGAGGAAAGCACTAGTTAATTGCAGTTGACGGTATATGCAGAGAAGTTCGGTTATGTGGGTAGGTCTGGTTTAAAAGCTTTGTAGTAGGGAAAGGGGAAGGAAGGTAGTATCAGGTCCCACTTATTATGTTCATTTTAAACAGTTGTGAGTCAGGATTTTAACCCCAATATGGCCCATCCCTTCCTGCTCTTTCTCAGAATTGCAGGCTGCTAATGGATTTTTACGATGTTCTATATCAATATGTCTCCATTTTCTCTGTCCTGGAGGTATTAAGAGAGGAAGAGGTATCTCTATGTTCGCATGCAATTCCACTGGTTGACAGGTAGTCTACCATTTGCCCACTGCAGACTGTGCTGGAAAAGATTCATGGGAGAGCTGAAGCGACAGGCGTAGGCCATGGGTGACTTAGCTCTCTCCTGACCAGAGCACTCACCTGTTACTACTTTACTAGTTGGAGTCTTAGCTCTGGTTGGCTCCCTTGCTACAAAGAAAGGGACGAGAGAAAAGAATGATTGAGTCTTGGGAAGGATTCTAGGCAAAGCATCTTGTGGTATCTCCTCAAAGGAGGTCCTATTCAATACCAAGACAACACAGGCATTTTGAGCCCAGTGAGTCTAAATTGGAGAACTTTAGCCTGAAGTTAATGATACACATTCTTGCCCTCCCTCCTGTAGTGACATTTTCTCACCCAGGGTCAGCACTGGCTGAGGAGGTGGCACTTGCTGACCCACACTTATAATGGGTATACCAAGGCCTGGAAATTCATTGGATGGAGAGAATGCTTTGTGTTCTGTCTCTCATCCAGAACTGTCCTTACATGTAAACTGGACATGAGTTTCCAGTTTCACTGCCTTCTGTTCCCCTTACTGTATATTTCCAGGACACCACTGTAATGGGAGGGAGCATGTGTTAGCTTGTCCTTGATTGCTCATTGTAGGATAGGAACTTGTGAATGTCTGTACCTTGAAAAAGGCCTGTGCCCCAGAGCCAAATCGATGAAGCAGCAAAGGAGGAGGATGCAGTTAGGGTCATGTGCAGGCCAATCCCAGAACCTGCCTGGGTCCCAGGAGTTCCATGGCAAGGGCAGTGGGAATCGAGAACAAGTACCAGAACTGAAGCCTGTGCGGGATGTGCTGCTTAGGAGGGAATTGAAGGAACTGGAAGGAGCAGGCAGTGCAGCAGGAAGGGCAGGAAGAAGCCTTACCAGGATGTGGTGGTCTCAATTGTGTTGAGGACACAGTCGAAGAAGGGGCAGAAGAAGATGAGGCTGAGGTGGCAGGTAAAGAGCTGGGGGTTGGAGACGTCCTTGTCAGGTGTCCCATTAAGGGTGAGCGCATGAGGGGAAGGCAAAGGAGTTTGGTAGAAGCCCCAGGGTGGGGTCATGTGCAAGGAAGGCAGTGCTGGGCTACACCGATTCTTGCTGGGCAAGAGGGAGGTGTGGGCTGTATGGGTCTTCTGTGGGTAACAACTGCAGAGAGAAAAGCACTGGTTGATTGAGGGTTGCAAGGCAAGAGGGGAAAGCAGAGGAGGTGGGTAATTACAATGCAGAATCTCCAGGGTATATGTGTGGAAATAAGAAAGGAAGGGCCAGACCCCACTGAGTCTTACTGGGCAAGACAGAGAAATGGGCCAATGGCTCCCACCCAAAAAATATGGGGCAAGAACTCGGCCTGAAGGGTGCCCTCTGACAGTTCAGCAGCCTGTGCCTCTTCCTGTTGCTCCTGAGGGTAAAAAGAGCCTCTCTGGGTGTGCATGTCTCCCCTCCAAGGCTTTCCAGACTGGGCAAGAACATCCTCTGGGAAAGCTGGTGTAAATGAAGTGTATCTTAGGCCAAGGGTATCTCTCAGTTCCCTTTTACTCACCTACTGGGACTTCGTGGTGCAGAGTGGTTGCCTGGGTTTCCTCACTCTCTATAAAGTAAGGAAGAATGGAGATAAGTAAAGTCTGGAAGCTAGTAAGATTCCTAATTAAAGTGGATTGGAATACTTCCTCAGAGGAAGCTGTAATTGCTGACAAAATAAGACACAGATTTCTGCACCCAACAGTACTTTGTGGGAGATGCACAGATTGAGAGAGAGTGTATACCTGCCCTCCCACTACAGTAGACTTCCTCCTGTACCCTGTCCCAGCCTGTGGTGCCAATTGCTAACCTAGCAATTCACGTTGTCATGCAGCCTCAGAGGAGATTGTCCTCATTGGCATATTTAGTTTGTGACATGCCAAAGCGTAATTTTCTTTTTTTATTAATCTTTTGGGGGAGAATTTGTTACAATGGCCAGAAACACATATTCCATCATCTGTGAATTTTCAAGAACTCACTTTGAAGTATAGAGAAACTTCACCTAAATTTGGAGGAAGTGTAGAGTATGGCCTTAAAGAGAAATGCTAGGTTTAAGATGATATTTGGATGTCAGATGCTTGCTCCTTTGGCAAGACATGTCCTTCCATTTTTATTACACTTCAGTTATCCCTGTAATTTTCTACCTATTTGCAATGTTAAGGCAACCAGTAAGAATCCTGGAATACATTGACTAGTGTTTTGTGTGTGATGACTTCCTCTGGTAGATATAAAAAATGGTATTTACCTACTGTTGTTAGTTCAGGATTGCTGAAAGTTGTGATCTCAGATGCGGTTTGAGTTGGTATTGAGGTGGTTGTCATTTCCTTTTTGATAGTGGTAATGAAGGGTGGTGTGGTGAACCTTTCTTTTTCCATCTTTTTTGGAGCAGCAGCTGATGAGCTTACAGGTGTTGGCTTAGTGGTCGTGGTTCTTTTTGTTGAGGTAGTTATGGAAGGGGTAGTGATGGTTGTAGCCGTGTTTGGTGTGGTAAAAATGGAGGTTGTATGTTCTTTTGGAGTAAAGGTAAATAATACAAAATGAGTAAACAATTCATTTAACAATTAAAAATAGAAGGTTTTGAACATCAGCTACAGATTCAGCTTTCTGTAATTTGTATTCCAAAGCTAAGTAACATCATACTATAGGACTTTTCTTGTCCCAGTGCACAAATCATCTTTCACAATGGAAGCCTTTGAGGTTGAGTTTTGACTCCTGTAGGACTTCTTTTTAACTCTGCTTTCCCTGGTAGGCTGGGTCCAGGGTGGCTTATTACTTGAAGTGCATGCTGATGGGAAGCCACATGTTGTTATGAGTCTCTATAAGCCATAGAATCAGAAAGTAATTTATGCTGGAAGAATCATCCCCCTGACAGCAGGGCTCTAGAATCCTAGACAAAGCTGCTTCCTTGATACCGTGTGATTAAGCTTCGGAGCACGCTTATGTTATTCTGAGTTAATAGATTGAGTGCTCCTTAAATACGACTGCATAACTGAACCAATTGCGGAAAAGAGGCTGAAGCTGAGCTAGTAAATCTAACCAGAGATGAGCTGACTCCCTGCTTACAGAACTTCTAATGTTCTTCTCAGATGAATCACATAGATGATTTTGGTTGTGTTGCAAACTAGTGTCTATATTCTTACCCTCTCCACGCACCTTCAATCCACACTTCTGAACATTTCTGGATTACAAACTCCTTTCTGGAAGTCTGCGTTGCCTACTTCATGACTTGGAGTCTTTATGCTTGGATATTGAGACAGCTTGCAATGCTATTAGAGCGATATCTTAATTATGTATTTTATACAGTAACATTAAAAACCTACCAGTTGTCGACTTCATTGTGACAAGATGTGGTGCTGATGAAGTTCTTGGAACTGTGATTTTTGATGTTATTGTTGGATTTGTAGTCTCAGTTAATAAAGTAGCTGCAGAAGAAGAAATACTAGGTACTGTTTCTAGGGTGCTTGTGGTAGAGCTTCTTGTTACTTTAGTCTGCACTGTTGTTACTAAGAGAAAAAAATCAAAATTAAAGGATAGGAAATAATTCTTAACAATCTATTTATAATATATCTATATAAATAAAAAAGTAAAAACATTGCCTTAATAGCTATTAGTAGTAACTACTATTAGAGACCATTACCTTACTTTTAGATGAAACAGTTCAGAAAAGTTATCCATCTATTCTTTAGCTATTTATATGGAGTGGATACATTAAATAGGAATTCTTGCAGAAGATTTATATATTTTTCTTCATCAGTTTAAAGTGAATTTGGCATGAATACTTGTGCTTAGCAGCAGAGATGGATTATTATTTTATTATTCAAACACCTGACACTGTAACACTTTTTCCAACAGCGAGGTTGATGGAATTTTAACAATTTTAAGATCACCATATGCAGATTGTTTTCCTGAAACATATTATAGGGATTTGGCATATACAATCACACATTCCCAAGAACTCCTTCAATTGTCAAACTGTTATACAACCAGTCATCACTAAGAATTATGATGAAATTTTTGTGAGATTTTGTACATTATAGAATGATAAAATGGTTTCAATTGGAAGAGACTTTAAAGGTCATCTAGTTCCAACTGCCCTGAAATGAACAGGGACATCTTCAAGTTGAGCAGGTTGCTCAGAGCCCCATCCAAATAAGAAATCCTTATTTACTGACAGATATATTTCATTACTGATGTCTGGAAGTGGCTAAGTATACTCAGGAAACACTGTTCTCTCTATAATTTATTTTTTTTAAGATGTCTAACAAATATTTCTGGGGAAATCTTTGTGATAATTGTGATTTTTCATCATTGCTTCTTATGCAAGTGAAACAGATGATGCTACTGTATCATGCAAAAATGGATATAACTTACCTTAAAAACAAATATCAAGACATGTATCAGTGAGTAAGTACTAGTTTGATCAACTGTGTAAACTAACCTGTTGAAGGTGAAGATGTTTCAGGTGTAGTAGTAGTAGTGATTTCACCTGTTGTGTAAAGGTAGAACAGGTTAAGTTTGTCAATGAAAGCATATTACAATATTCCAAATAAAGCAAATTTCATTGGATTCAAATAATTGGATTCGAAGAATTGTGTTAATTAGTGAGATATGTCTGAAAATGCTTGATATTACATATTTCAGGGGCAAACTTCACATAAAAGGGCTTAATAACAGGGAAATTGATACATCTAATAGAAATAATGAATACTTGCACGTTTTTCTACCTTTGTTATGTTTTTTTGCTTAAGAACATCTGACTTTTCAGGGATAACAGAATTACGTTTTTTATATGCGAACAAGATCACTAGCTGAGATCCTAGTTATACAGATTAGAATTCTGTAACATGAGAAAAAACTGTCCTTGAGGGTTTTTTTAGATCTGCATGAAAATCCAAGCTGTGCAGCTAAAGTCTATCTGAAACATTATTTAAGGAGATTGATTTTCATAGAAGTAAACCAAATGGTAATGAACTTTAAGTCAAAATAATTAAAAAAAAAACCCCATCCAACTCTAAAAAGAGATTCACTAGACAGAGTCTATTAGCTATGTCTTATTCTCCTGTATATGTTCTGGGTTTTTTTTTATGAAAGGTGTTATATATATCTGAGACCCACACCTCTGCTGGAGCAGCCCCTCATGTAGATCACAAAACCAATAAACTTCAGGAAGACCCCCATTTGAAAAAGTACTCACATTTACAAATGAACTTAACTTTTCCTGTTGCTAACTAAAATCAGTCAACTGCATCCAGCTTCTGTATTACAATATTCTCTACCCTAAATCCTTCTTTTAATTATTTCTTTTATTTCCTTTATTTATTAACTGAAGTTTTACATACCGTAAGTACAGCAATAGGGTTGTTTTGAATGAAAGCTATGTTTGGGTGAAGACTCATTAAAGAGACAGCAGGAAAAATAACTTATTTGAGAATACACAGATGTTTTATTGTTTTTTCCAGTTATTGTAGAGAAAAAGGATGAGGATATAGGTTGCTGCTTACCACATGGCGTGCATCTTCCCTTCTCATAGTCAAAGTATTCCTCATGAGAGCAATTGTAACAGCCTGAGTAAAAGTGAAGAGATGTTTCTGAGAATAGCTTTTAATTTATACTATTTATAATCTAACATTTCTATTTAAACAATTTTTGATTGTAACATTATCTCGTCGCGTAAACATTTCCAGTGTCATACTCAGAAGAAAGGTCTGCCTATTTCCTACTTTTTTTGCTTTCTCCAACAATGTTAATATACAAATATTAACTGCTGTCTCCACAAATTTTCTTAACTAAGTACAGTGTATTCTTTTGATCTGGTGCAAGTCAGAGAATTTCTCTACAAGACAGGCTGATCTCAATATAATGCTAGATATAGTACAGGTGCTGAATTGATTATGTCTTTAAAGCAGTGTAATGTAAAGATCAGCAAAATGGCTTCAAAGATAGAATCATTTAGAATACCCTTATTTGACTGTGGTATAATGATTTAAAAGCCAGCATTGAAAATAATTACTATGCTACCATTTCCTGTTTACACTAGTATGGATTATTACCTTCAATGTTGACATATTTGTAATTTTGATTCGGACAATTACAAGGCCTGTAATGCCAGGTGCAGTTGTCATTGTAGCCATAGGAATAAGCATCACCCTTTCCTGTTTGGCTATGAGAATTGTAATACTCACAATAGACAGCTAAAAAAGATAAAAGTGAGAGAGAAATCAGATTTTTTCAAATGAATGTTATGTCAGTTTCAAAGGACTAAAGGAGTACAAAATCAGCAGAACAGTTTGAGTAAAAAATCCTGTCACTGAAGGTAAATTGAAATTGATGCTTTGGACAAGTCTGTTTCTTTTTTGCAAGTTTATGGTGCAGCACTTCCGCAATTTTTAAAGCATAATATAGTGAAATGTTGAAAAGAAATCGTCAAAGATGACAACTATAACATTTGCTTATAACACACTCATCCTCTTCTGTCTCCAGTATATGATATTCTGGGACACTGTGATGTGTTTTTCCTGTTGCACAGTGTTCCAGCCAACACAGCTGTCTTTATTTCTTTGGCATCCACACAGAAGATGATTTCATCTTAGCTCAAATGAAACATATTTTTTCACAATTTCATGCTCCCTCTGCTGACAAGCTGCCAGTTTACTATCGAGTGGAAGCAGAAGAAACAGTCTGCCTTCAGTGACCACATTATTTTATCTTGTTACCACATGGTAAAAAAGAGATATAATGTTTTGGTTAATATAGCACAAATGAAAACTGCGTATTTCAAAACCCTGCTAGCTGAAGTACGTTATTTGCCCATAGAGAAAACGCAACTCAGGCGGTGGGTATTAAGCATACCTGTGTCAACATATCTATATACTCACAGTAACGACAATAATAGCTTAAATTTGTTTTAGGAGAGTTTAAAGAAACTTACGACAGAACTCAGGAGTCCTCCAGTCAATGCAGATACCTTTATCTAAGCATGCCATGGCATATACTGCGATGGCATCGCACATACATTCACAATCCCCTCCAATGTCACAACCACAAGAGTCTCGAACACAGGCCTCATAATAGGGCATACGATTTACCTGCATTGAAAATGAAGTAATGCATTTTCTGGGATTATTTCATGCCTACTTGTTAAGAAATTGTTTTAGTCTGGGCTAAACAATACATATTCCATTAAGTGAGAGTAACTAGTATTTCCTCTCAATACTTGTCAAAGCAATTTCAATCCCACTTCACGCAAATCTCTTTAGCAAGAATGTAGGTGTCTCCACATCAGCAAGAAACTGATGACATTTTGCTGGATATGTATTTCTAAATTCATATCAGTCTTGAACATATTATCTATGGTCAGCTAAAAAAAAACCCGAACCCCTCAAATTCATTCAGACACAAGTGTCTCTGTTTATCAGCTGTACACCTTCCATGGATATGCATGAGCACTGCAGCACTATCCACATTTCTTTCTTGTTTTCACCTCCTGAAAATAGAGATTTCCCTTCAGAAGGCCCGGTTCTGATGAACCTTGTGATATTTTTATTTTCACAAAGTGTGCAACTTGAAACAAATAGGAGGGTTGATGATATCTTGCTCTTGGGCTGATCTGCATCTTCTAAGTTATGCTGTTGATTTACTGATGAAAACAAGGGTGTTCAGGCTTTTCTTAAGTTTTGTTTTCTATCAATGGCTAAATGGTTTCCAAAGAGTAAACAGTGCATTGATCAGTAGCAGGCATCATCAACAGACTGACTAATTTCTGACACTTAAGTTTTAATCCTTTTTCTACTCTAATATTTTTAGCTAATCAGTTAATGCCATATCTAGCTTTTGTGCTTACAGAAGGGCTGGTGAAGGGCAAATAAGGCAGTATCAAGATTTACTTAAATGACATAAATTTTATGTATCTTTTATTAAAACTTAGCCACATATTTTAAATTATATTTTATTAAAATATTTTGGGGAAGAGAAAATAAAGTGTTGGTGTGTGAGCATTTGGGAAGTATACAGATTATGACTGTAAATAAAAAGAAGGCAAATTCGATTCTTACCTTATTGTGACAGGCAGAAAAGACTTGGCTGTTGATGATGGAACATGTCTTTTCTGCCCATGCTTTACGATAAGGGTTCTTGCTACAGGGGTCCACTACAAAGTATACATCTCCACAGAGAGGATTCTCTTTCCAAGAATTGACAAATTCCAATTCATTTGATGCCACGTACTTGCTTCGAGTTTCAAAATCGTCCTTCATATTGCCATTATAGTTCCCACATAAACCGCATATAGTCTCCTAGTTTAAATGGAAGAAGCAATGTCGGTTCCACAAGTTATAATTATTTGCCTTCCTTTTGGTTATCGACACTTTAGTAGCAAATGTGTTCTGCAAATACTCTCTCATACATTCTTAGCATCTTGTGCATGAGGTTCTGCTCACCAGTGAATGAATTTGTTTCTCTTCTAAACTGTAAACTCTCATTATTTACACCGTGCAGTTGTGTAAAGCACAAGCACTTATCCCAAAAACTCCCTGAATGCAGTAAGGTCTTAAAAGCTGGTCTCTAGTGAAAATCTCTGCTGCTATAGAGATAATGATGAAAATGGAATGCTTGTAGCATCTCTGAAAAATCTTTGCAGTCATAGAGTCAAGGTAACCATCATCAAATGTGCAGTTCAATCTGAATTACTGAGGAAGCTGTTCTGCAGTACCTGTGTTTCTCTGGAGATCTTGATGAAAAAGTTCATGTGCTTATTCCAGATAAGGGTCATATTGTATTTTCCTGGGATAATGATATCAAACATCAGGTGAAGGGCATTCTTTTTCACTTTGTATTGTACTCCAGGATTTTTCCCAGAAAGAGTGAAAGTTTCATCTCGCAGTATGAATGTTAAATTCTGGAAGAAAATTTATCTGCATGTTATAACTTTACAAGTTTCATTATTTTCCTTACCCTGAGTCACGTTGTTGAACATGAGAGACACTATGCCATTACAGACTGTCTTGTCATTCCCACTTACTTTTGAAAAGTCATGGCAGTTGGGTGATGTCCCCTGAGACTGGAAAAAGGTAAACATTGCACCCATTTTTAAAAGGGTAGAAAGGAGGACCCTGGGAACTACCAACCTGGCAGCCTCACCTTTGCCCCTGGGAAGATCATAGAGCAGATCCTACTAGAAACCATGTTAAGGCATGCAGAACAGGGAGGTGATTTGAGACAGCCAACATGGCTTCATCAGGGCAAGTCTCGCCTGGCCAGCCTAGTGACCTTCTATGATGGACTGACTGGATCAGTGGACATGTGAAGAGCTATGGATGCCATCTCCCTACAATTGTGCAAAACCTTGGACACTGTCCCCCACACCATCTTTCTCTCTAAATTGAAGAGCTATGGGTTTGATTAATGGACTGTTGGCTGGATAACTCTGCTCGAGTTGAAAGTGTCCCTGGTCATTGCAGGGCAATTGGATTAGATGACCTCTAAAGGTCTCCTTTCCTACTCAAACTATATCATATTATTGTATTGTATTGTACTGTATTGTATTGTATTGTATTGTATTGTATTGTGCTCTGCTCTTCTCTGCTCTACAGCCTTTTTTATCCCCTTGGAATAACTTTTATACATATGCATACCTTCACTGAAAACAAAAATATCTGTCATTGTTCCATACTCATTGTTAGACTCTTGTGCTAGGACTTGTGCTAGGACTCTTACTACATTTGGTGGAAATGATATCGTCATCTACATGCAGCCAGCAGAGTAGAGGAAATGTTTTCATGTCTTCCTAAGAATAATCAAAAAGTTACAGAGAAAATATCTCTCTCTCTCTAGCTCTTACTATCTCCCACTCTCATGCTACCCTTACAGCTTTCCTCCTATCATACCACATTCTTTCAATGTCTAGATAATCAACAGAGAGGTTTGTCTAGAGCATGCATTTATGAAACTAAGCAAACAAATGTTTTCACCACAGTACCGACCAGCTGAAACTGTCAGAATTTAGTCAGCAATGTGAGAAATTTGTACTGTTTGTAGTGACTATTTCTTGCGACGAAATCTCATTTGTCTGTATCCTTCTCTCTGTCTGATAATGAAGGACTCTAAGATGATCTGATGCTACTGGGCATTACTGTCCCATAGAACTGAGAGCAGTAAAATTTACCCAATTTTGAATGCTGTCACACTGCAGTGGAATTGTGGATAACTGCTCAATGGCATAGTTTCATGGATATCTCTCAGGTAAGCTCTGTATATATCCCAAATTGCAGATATTTCCAGGACTTAGAGAAACTTGTAGAAGTTTGCTCATTGTCAATCATAAGAATTCCTCAATTTTATACTATTGTTTTCCTGAGGCTGAGGGGGAAGGGAATCATTATCTTTTGACCAAGCAATTTACAGCTGACTCAGTAAAGTACAGAATTCTCATGGAATCATAGAATCACCGGATTTGAAAAGACCTCTTGGATCATTGAGTCCAACCATTCCTACCTGCCCCTAAACTATGTTCCTAAGCATCTCATCTACCTGTCTTTTTAATACCTCCAGGGATGGTGACTCAACCACCACCCTGGGCAGCTTGTTTCAGTGCCCAATGACGCTTTCTGTGAAAAATTTCTTTCTGATATCTAGTCTGAATTTAATGGCTTCTGTGTAGGCAAGAAGTTTTTGAACTGAAACAATGTCATGTGAGTTGATAAAAAGCTGATGGCAATACCTACTAAAACCAAAGCTCTAAGTTTAGCACATAGTTTCACTTAGAAGACATCACTTCAAAGCCAGCTAAACCTTGCAAAAGGGAAAGAAACTGAGGCTTAAAATAACTCTTCAGCTGGATAATGGCAGAATTAAGATCTTACCCCAAGGTAAATACTGATGGATCTGGAGCATGTAACACCTGATTTCCCACAGATGACATTCTCAGTAACAATTTTGAAAGAGGAAACATGTCTATTTACACTGCAGCCATCCTAAAAAAAATAAAAACAAAACACAAAACCCCAATAGATTCTGTGTTTGGAGTCTTCCAACTTAAAATATGAAAGCATAATAAAGTAAAGAAAGCTTAAACACAATATGACTCTCATTCTGCCTGTTTTTGGAGGTGATGACTTCTGATTTGCTAGTCAAACTGACCTCACTTCCCTAAAAGATATAGTTGGCTGGTACAGAATACATACATATCAATGACTACTTTAACATGTTATTAAATCTAAAATTGGTTGTAATTGCATGAAAAAAATATGCTTTTGAGAAGTCTTTTCATCTTAAGTATTGAAATAAAATATAAACCCATATTAAGTGTTTATAAAGATACAAAGTTCTTTGTTGTTATAGATGCATCTCAGTATATTTTAAATGGCCATTTCTTAAGATATTTAAGATTCTTAAGATGCTGCCAAAATAAGCAGTAAGAGGCAGATTACCATAGCTAATATGTATTCACAGTTGCCATCAAACACAAAACGCTGTCCATCAAAAGTGGTGATGTGGCCTTCTCCATACAGACTACATGTTGATGAACACTTTGATTTCTGAACACATTTCCATTTGCCTTTTGTGCAAGTGCTGGGAGTAAGAAGAGAAAGCATAATTAGATTTCACCTTAATCTGCTTCTTTGTCAAAACATGCACTTTCATAGATAAGACATTCATTTAATAGACCTGTGTACACAGTGACCAAGTTACAATTAATACAGGAACCATAACTGAAAGTTATGGACTACCTAAAAAATTAGTTCATGATAAAGAAGACATCTTAAGTAATTTTTGCTTTCTTTTTTTTTCCCATGAAAGGAAGTCTATAAAACTCATTTATTATTGCTCTTAACAGGAATGGATGTTGCTGTTCTGTGTAGTTTTGGTGATGATGTTTTTTTTCTAATGCTAAGTTAGTAACTGGAAAAAGAATAAAGTACTTTGAGAATGCTGGTAAAGAGGTGGAAACAATCTTTTGGAGGGTTGTTTTTACTTACAGAAAAGAAGGAAGATTGTGCCTCATCTTTATATAGAGGAGCTGTTAATCTTTGACCTTATGTAGTTTACAGGTCCTACTGGATGCTCTTATTCCTGGATATGCATATGGCAGAAATTATCCCTGAAGGACAGTATCATGATTGATACATATGTATTGTAAAATGTTAAGCTTCTCTTTATCACCTCTGTGCTTTGTCACTATATTTTCTTTCATTCAGTTGTTGCCATTTCCTACTCTCCTGTCACCTAAATGGTTTTATTATGTAATCGTACAGTTCAGAGGTTCTGCAATGAAAGACTGATTCTTACCAGATTTCACATTCAGTTTGAATCTGTTCACCTTTTCCATATGCAAGGCCACCATATTCACATGGACACTCCTCAGCTGGAACACACTTGCCATCAAGATTTTCATAGAGCCCATCAGCACAGACACAGCCTGATTCACATTTAGAAGGTATCTGATAAAGATCAACAGATTGTAAAATGAAGAGAGATATGAGATACATTTTAACTTGTATACGAATGGTGTCTAGTCAACCTGTGCTAAATTTTAGTTTTGATTTGATTTTAGTTTTATGATTTTCCTCGTAGTAATCTACTAGTCAATGAACTAGTTTCACTGGAGTAGGAGATATTAAACATAATGGAAGACTGAAAAAATTATCTTTCATTGCTACCAATCTTTCAGACAGAGTACAACAGAAGTTTATTTAAATCAAGGAAGCTGATTACAATTCTTCCAATTAGTCTATTTCCCTAATAGAAAAGCATAAGAAAATCCATCCTGTGACAACAGGATGCTGCTAAAGCAGCAGATAGTTGTGAAAGAACAGAACAGGAAACATCAACCACATATTCTATCAGTTTCCAGTGACAGGCTGCTTATGGAGTACCTGAGCCAGAGGTCATAGCCATGCAGTTAAGACTCCTTAATGGATTTTCATTCTGTTCATTTAATAGATTTTAATTCATTATTCGTGTGATTTAATCACTTGTTGAATATATTTAAGGTTTTTGCTTCCATGGTTTTTATCATGTTAGAAGAAATATTTCCTTTCTCTAGAAGGAATGGTCAGGTTCTAAGTAACAACTAGAACATTCTTCCTCTTTCAAGAAGTTAAACATTCTAGAGCTGTGAAACTCACACATTCAATTCCAGTAGCCAGCATCTGACAGGTGGGGGCACAAGCAGCTCCGTATTTGTTTTCTAAACTATCAGAACATGATATGTATTTCTTAGGAGATTTGCAGCTTTCTAGGAAAAAAAAAAGTAAATATTAGAGAGATTATGAAGTAGCAGTTTTACAACACAGGATAAAATGGTATGTTTCTAACTGTATCAGACCCATACCTGCAGGATTTTGAGGTTTGCCTGTGCAGCTTAGCCTCCCATTAACACAGTAGCTAGGGAAAAAAAAAAAAAGGACTTTCAATACAATTCTCTGCTAAGAAAGAATTTATTTTTTTTTTTACAAAATGGTTTCATATTTCTTGCTATTGGAAATGTTTAATTTATGTTACTAGCTCCTCTCTATCCTTCAAAATGGAATGTAAGTCAACTTACCTCTCTTTGCTTTTTGTAGTATAGAGTGAAATCAGCTTTGAAAGCCAGTAGTAGGCCATTCACTACTATGGTAGCCTATCAGGTTTGGTAGCCTATTGAGGTTTGTGTGTAGCTGTCTAGATGCTGTTGGCAAAATCTTTTACAAGGAATAATCATATCTTACCTATTTTCTTCTATTTTTTTCCTTAACATTTCCAAGCCTAAGGTAAGTCAAATGCTTTGTGTTTGTTTAAGAATCTTAGGAAAGGGCAAAAAGTATGTCTTAAAAAATAAATCTTAACTATTAAAAGTAAATGATGCTGTACTGGTTTTGGCTACAAGAGAGTTAATTTTTTTCAGCTGTTGCTGGAGAATGTGAAAGCCTTCTGTCCTTCTCATGCTGCCCCACCAGTGAGCTGGGGGTGAACAAGGAGCTGGGAGGGGGTACAGCCAGAACAACTGACCTATACTGACCGAAGAGTTATTCCATACTGTAGAACATCATTCTCAGGAATAAAACCTCTGGTAAGGAAGAAAGACAGAGAGATATTCGGAGTCATGTTTTCTTGGAAATGTCTTAACATCTGCCTATTGACAGGAAATAGTGAATTATTTCCTTACTTAGTTTTGATTGTACATGCTACTTTGCTTATTAAATGAGCTTTTTTTTTGCTCATTAATAATGAAGAAAATTATTAAACTGTCTTCATCTCAACCCAGAAGTCGAAAAGTCTTGCTTTTGCCCTTTTGGTATTTTTCCCTCATTTGGCTGAAAAAGAGTAGGCAAGTGCTCAAGTAGTGCTTAACTACTTGTTGTTAACCTGCAACAGTGACATGTTAAGACCCCTCATCTCCATTTTGTTTTATTGCTTGTTAGTTTTTAAACTTGACATACTTACCACGTAATCCCACCAGTTAGTGTAGACTGGTCAGGCAAGATGTACTTTCTGTCTTCAAAATAGCAGGGACAATGAGATTTACGAACACATTCGTTCTTGTGGTCCAAGTACATTCCTTCAGGACAATGGCAGCCCTCAATAGGGATGTCAGTTGGATGGCATTCCAGGGCTGGGTTGGAGAGTGACAAGCATGTCCTCTCACATGCCTGAGTGTTGTAGCTGAATGTTTGATTGGCAGTACAAGTAATGGCTGTAAAACAAGATAAAAAAGTGCGTTAAACTTCATTTATTCATCCTCTTCCTTGTGAAAGATGACTGTGCTCATAATGTTCTGCATATTGTGTTAACAGCTTCAATGCTTAATGCTTCCTATTGCTGTTTTTCCTGTAGATGTGGAACTTCAGCAAAAAATATTGCAGACCGTGGCTTACCACCAACCACGTAGCTGTTGGGAAATTTTATGAAGGTTAAATATCTTATTGCTTCTTTGTGTGTCTTGGAATAAAATAAAGCAAAGAGAAGCTTTGCAGAAATACCACTGTATTTTTGAGTAACTGTGAAACTTGTGCCTATATCTAAGTTGTGCAATAGCAAAATCACATCTGCAAACATTTTTTCCTAGTTCTTTCTCACCTTATGTTACAGTATAGCTTCATTTATCTGTCTATTCCATCAGCCTGGAAGCATTCACATGCTCGCCTTAAAGCATATGAGTAATCTTCTTCATGTAGTATTAAAATAACAAACCTTTTCTGAAACAGACTAAAAAGGTATTCAAAAGTTGGATGACTGTTATCCCATTTCTGCTTTCTTCTTTCTGTTCACTGCTTTCCTCATTATTCTCAAGATGATTTGGACACTGTTTTGAATACTGTTTTACCATTTGTGTTTTCTGTTGTGTTATGACACATCTGTGAAGTCAGCAGCTCCTAGGAATATGGATTTTAACACTGCTGGTAGGCTCACTTGAGCAGTCAGTGGTTATTTTCTAATGACTGACAAGTAGTCTGAAAATACTTTCTTGCTGTTATTCAAGTTTGTCACAGGTGAATCAAACATGGGAATATTCTAAATGGAAACAGATAGATGGGTATGCTTGCATTGATCTGATAGAAAATTATTAAAGTTTGATTCAGTTACTTACTACAATTGTCCATACTGTTTCTCCAGTTCTCAAGGATTAAACCCATTGAACTGCATGTTCGTGCATATGATCCAAGAGCAGAACAAATGTAAGGAAAAGTCTCTTCATAATTGCAGGCTTGGTAGACACATCTCTGAAACCCAATATGTGGAGAGTACTCAGTTACTGGGGACCAGACATTTGGAAGGGCTAAACATGCTGAACTGCAGAGATAAGTCATGCAAAGTATCTATTATTTTGTAAATAAAACTGATGAAAACCATCAGATTGTCTGATTGACATGAGTAAAATATACTTAGTACCTTAAAAATGCCTTTGTTTATTTGCTGCTTTTGATTTTTTAATTTTCAAAATGTTTTGTGGAGATTGTCAAACATAATGAGCTTGATTATGCACATGGGAAAATCAATACTTTGCATAGCTAAAATTGTCAATGTAGAGAACTGCAGCATGACAAAAATGTCTTCTAAGTGCCAGGGTTCAGTCTGGTGCCTATGAATAAATAGACTTTTAGTGTGGAAGAGACATAATTTTCAAAAACATTCTTGTTCATTTGCTTCCATGCATTGCTGATTCAAGTGAGTAGGAAACTGTATATGAATACATTCTGATCCATATTTGAACTCCCTCTGTACACGGTGAATCATAATTTCCTACCTTGTAGAATGGAATAGGGTTGACCACAGCATGGCATTTCTCAAACACTGTACCCTTTTTGGTAAGAATGGAGCAATGAGTCTCAGCAGATATTTCTAATGAAAGTAAATAATGGACATTAAACAGAGAAAGTTAGGGAAAACAAATGAAAAAATGAACAAACAAACTAACAAACAAAAAAGAAATGGAAAAAAACCTGGACTACTACCACACTGCTCTAGCTGACTTTTCGCAATGATGAATTGAACAAAATGGCAGATTCTTAGCTTAGCTTGGAGAATATACTTTTGTTCAAACAACTCTGTTTGTTTGGGGTTTTTTTGTTGGTTTGTTTTTTTTTTTAGACAAATGGCAATAGAGTACTGGGAAAGCAAAGCCTGAGTTTCTGTCACAGCACTGCTAGGCAAGTCCAAGACATCCATGGACTTTGCAATGTCACTGGAAATGTCACAAAACCTTCTTATTCATCCTCTCAATTCCAGTCCTCCAGAGTGGGATCTAATAAGCTCTCACTAGATATATATTCTAGAAATCAGAAATGTCTTGTTGGCGACAGAATTCATGATGTTCAATTATTTCAGTCTCTGCTTCTCTCAAACTCTCTTATTCCCCTATGATAGCATACAGAGGGGAAAGCAGAGACATTTCCCTGAGGGAATGAGAGGTGTCAGACAAAGGTTATGGAGATGCAGACAAAGCTATCTGTAGAGATCAGTTATGAACGAATCATCTACTTACTGTTCAGCTGACTCAAAGCGCAAGGGTCAGTTTCTCTTTCTAAAGCAGGATGGCAATTTCCTGCCCTCCATGAATCTACAAACAGGGAAGCTGTCCCTTCAGTAATATCCATGCTAGTCATGAAGTCATCTGTAGTGTCTCCATTGTAATTGCCACATAAACCTAATAACATCAGAAATTCCTTAAAGGATGAGTACTAAAGTTTCAAAATTACAATTCCTTTATTTTTTTCTTTCATGTGGGGACTAGATTTCTTACCTAGAGTTCTGCCTTTGAATTGTGATCCAACTTTCACGTAGGCCTGGAACACTGGTGACATTTGAACTACAAGTTCCAACCCAAAGGTGGTATACATTTGAATGTACATTGAGGACTGTCTGAAAACAGTGATGTCTCCTGAAAGAGCAAGGATATTTAGAAACAGAGATTTTTGGTGCATAGATTATTGAAAAGTAATGATTTCAGTGCATATCTGGGTATTTCGTCTACAAGATATCTTCTGCACAAAACTCTCCACAGAGGGACAGATGAAATGGGAAAAACTTTAACCTTCCTCTAAAACCAGTGCTATTGGCAATTCTGAGAGAAAAGACACTGGGATGTGTAAAACAGACAATGTAATACGGATATTATATATATATTCCCTTTTCTTTACCTGATCTGTAAGGTAGCCGCTTAAGTTCATCATCGTCAGTAAGGAGTTCATTCTGAGAAATCACAATTTTGTCCTGTAAAAAAAAGGACAGAAGCAGTAGAATTAGGAGTAATCATCTGCACTGACTTATGTGCAGAGAAGTACTTGGGGGTGCTGGTCGATGAGAATCTCGACATGAACCGGCAATGTACACTTGCAGCCCAGAAGGCCAACTGTATCCTGGGCTGCATCAAAAGAAACGTGACCAGCAGGTGGAGGGAGGTCATTCTGCCCCTCTATTCCTCTCTTGTGAGACCTCATCTGGAATATTGTGTCCAGTTCTGGAATTCTCAACATAAGAAGGATATGGAACTGTTGGAACGGGCCCAGAGGAGGGCTACAAAGTTGATCAGAGGGCTGGAGCATGAGAACAGGCTGAGAGAGTTAGGTTTGTTCAGCCTGGAGAAAAGGAGGCTCTGAGGAGATCTTACAGCGACCTTCCAGTACCTGAAAAGGGCCTACAGTAAAGCTGGAGAGGGACTATTCATAAAGGCTTGTGGGGATAGGAGCAGGGGGAATGGGTATAAACTGGAGAGGGGCAGATTTAGGCTTGATGCAATGAAGAATTTCTTACCTATGAGAGTGGTGAGGCACTGGCACAGGTTGCCCAGGGAAGCTGTGGCTGCCCCATCCCTGGAGGTGTTCAAGGCCAGTCTGGATGGAGCCTTGGGAAACCTGATCTAGTGGGAGGTGTCCCTGCCCATGGCAGGTGGGTTGGAACTAGATGATCTTTAAGGTCCTTTCCAGCCCTATCTATTCTATGATTCTATGTGTTCTTGAACTTAAGCAACTGTATTGTCAACGACATGTAATTGCAAAAGTATTTCCTGGCCTTTCTCTCTTATGTGATACAATCAGAAAAATTTGATTCAAGCTCTTTCTCACATGTTAACCCATACTGCCTTCAGTTTTCACTTTCAACATACTCTAACTTCCTGAGTTGATGTGACAACTAAGATCTTTACTGTGGACTGGAATGTATCTTTATTATCTGTTCCCCATATCTTTTCAGTTCAGACTACTAGTGATTACTTTAAGTTTCTATTTTGCTAATCTAGTTACTGAAATGCTGGATAGAACCTGTGGAGGGAATACTTACCTTTGTGGATAGGTAAATTATAGCACTAAGTGACGTCTCAGAATGAGAATAACCAGACTTATCATATACAGCCATTAGGGTTCCGTTGTGTGGAAGACTGGAACTCTGGAGGAAAACAGAGAAAAGGGAAGTCAATATAAAAATGATTTGTAGAATAAAAGTATATTACAGTAAAACCTCAATTTGTGTTCCAATAGGAAACCGAAGACAGATTAAGATATATCCATTTGATATTGTGTGTTTCCAGACTGCAGGAAATTACCTTCATAAGAATGTAAGTGCAAACCCCATGGAACCTATATGATCTTGAATCAAATGTGGTAACAAAGGAACCTCCTTCCAGTGAACACCTTCCAGGACAGGGCAAGTCTTCACAGTTCCATTGACCCATCATACATTTGCTGAGGAAAATAAGAAATTCCGAGTAAGGTTATTCTTACACTAAGGCATTGTTCACTAGCAGAGGATTTGATTCTCCTGTCTGGAGATTTTGCTGTAGCTGATCAACATGCAAAATTGATTAGTGAACATAGTGTAACATATATATACATTCTGAACTTCCATTTCCAGTGTTTTGAAATTCCTTTTTTTTGTGCTTTAAAAGCTCAGCTACTTCCTAGTAATGGAATATATAATTTGTATTGCTTTTCCCACTGTATATTCTATGCTTTGATTTTCTTTGTCTATGTGTATCAGTTGAAGATGTCTGTCTTAATTTGAAGTTGCTGAACCCTTGTATGGATTGTCCATAATAGACAGTACTAATTGTCAGTAATATATTAATCTTAAAAAGTGTGTTCATTGTTACAGTTCTGAGGAGCAAATTCCACTATTTACCTTTTATTTTATTTATTAGAATTATGATAGCAAGAGAAATTGCATACACACAAAATAATATTCCACTTTTTTTTCAAAAAAAAGCAAATTAAAAATTACTGTCTTAAATAAGTTTCTGTTACAATTTCAGTCCAGAGTTATGATCAGAAATGCTGAGATTGTCAGAGAGATTGTAAATTGTAAATACTGGATGTTTGTTTTGTAATAATTTTACCTTCACTTTCACAGAGTAGATAAAATGCTACTGTTTTGTGTGGCCTGAAAGAGCATTTATATTTGTACAGATTAATGAAGAAATGAGACAGGTACATTTACAAATGTATGATTTGTGACACTCAAAGAAGGTGGCCTCAGAGATGGTGTAACACATTTGCAGCTGCTCTTTGAATATTTAAGATAAATTTTTCAATTGCTTGGTGAGGATACTCTCCATCGTCACAAGAAAGTACCTGTTACTACTCACCAGGTCCTGCATGCAGCTTTCATTGTCTCACCAGGAGCGTATGTCTTCCCGTTCAGTGTACATGGACACTGCTTAATATTAACACATGTTCGATTCTTTGAGATGTCATCAAGAACAGTTCCTGCCAAAGAAGACATACAAAATAAATAACCTTCCTATATTCTTATGTAGCACTAAAGATATTATAGTTTGAGTGTCTTCCAAAATTATCTTGAAAATTATAGGCTTGTACAGCCAGTGATTGTACTTAGAGAAATCATGTGCAGAACATTGTGTCTTTATTAAAGTAAAACTGACTCTCTACAAGTGATATCAGCATTTGGCTACTTTGTTAATGGAAATGCACACAATTGTCTTCATTTGAAATTTAAACTAAATTTGAAATAACAGGATGTTTGAATGTTATTTTTTCTTTTTTTTATTTGCTATGACACTCTAATTAACTTGGGAATTTTGAAGAATAGGCATATTCTATTTCCTTGAGTACTAAGTCTAGTTTTAATACAAAGCTCACAACACATTACTTTTGACTGCTATATAAATGTGATGCAAATACACACATCACAGTAACCTTTCAAGATATTTCAGTTCTGACATTTCAAGAGACTATGCAAATTATATTCATAATTACAATTTTTATAGGAAGTTCATACTGACGTATTTTAAAGGGATTTTACGAAATGACTGTAACACTGCAGAATTTCTCTGAGGTGTGCTCTTCCTGGTGCCTGAAAGGCTATATGACTATCTGGGAGAGGAAATAAATTAAACTTATTCAATATATGTTATAGTACAGAACTTTAAGCAGGCAGCACATAATTATCCCATCTTGAACCACAGTTTTGTGAGGAACATGCTTTCACAGCTCCATTCTTGCAAATAGTGACCAAGGATCTTTGAGGACTATGAGGATTCAAGATTCCAGTTATATTATATTACCTGAGAAATGCCCTGAAATGCACTGCTACTTCATTTTTAAGAAGTCTATTCCAATTTACTGGTTATATGCCAAAATTTTTTGTATGGATCATTTAGAATATGTTGAATACAGAAAATATACCTTCTGGACAAAAGCAACCATAGGTACAGTAACTAGAACAGCTGTACTCCGGATTGGAACAGGTTTTAATACACGGAGAGCCACACTCTTCGTAGATTTGGTTAGCAGAACATTTTCCAACAGCTGTAACAAACAGCAAAAATCTTAATGTTTTTAAACAGTAAGCGGTGAAGAATCTCTCACATACAACCAGGGATGGAGAGTATCTTGTGATTTCTGGCACTAATATTCTCTTATCCTGCCTCAATACGTTTTATTACGTGATAATTTCAAGTAGGGATTTTTCCTTATCTGAAAGTGTAAAAATAAGAGATGCAGGGAAAGAGAGATATTTAGCAACGAATAGCAAAGAAAAAATAAATACTAAGAAGTTCATTACCTTTGTATATTTGGCATTAATTTACAAATTCTTTGATTCTCAGCTTTGGATTTTGGGAAACAAAGGTTCCCAGTCCCTTTTTTATTAAAAAACGAAGCTCTGCTTTTTGTCACTTTACTACCAGTTCCACTAATGGTCTACTGGCAACATGAATAATTCTATGACTTGGAGAAAATCAGGCTACTATTTTACTGTGACTAGTAAGAATTATTGTACAGTTCTGCAAATGCACACAGTGCCTTACTAATATTTATTTGAATCTATAAAATGCCATGAGAAGTTTACAGTTTTGAAGAATTAGAAACAAGCCTGCCAAAGAATGAAAGAGGTTACCGATATATGTAAGGTTGATAACCTTGGAGAAGAAGAGGGGAGAAATTATTTTAGAAAGAAGTGCAGTTTTAAAGTGCTAGGGACAGTAGTGTAGAATCTATGTTTCATATTTCTTCTCTCTCCTCTGAGGTTTCTCCTTCTTAATGCTTTACCAAAGACTACTGTTGTTCTCTACTGATTCAAGACAGTAGAGACTTTTCTATCAGTTAGTTTAAATTCCAGTTAATCATCATTCTCCCTCTATGTACAATATATCACAGTTAATATAATTTGCTATGAATAAATCATTTGAACTTACAGCAGAAATTTTCAGTTCTCCAGTTTAACACCAATTGATGGGACATGGCACATTGCCTTGAATACTCTGATAGAGTAGAGCAAGTGCAATTTTTTTGTCCTGGCTCACTGCAGTCTTGCATATCAAGCTGGCAACGAATGACAAAGCCATCCTTTGGCACGCTGCAGGTTGGTGACACCAAGTTAAGTAACTGAGAGCAGATCATGGCCTAAAAAAAAGTAAGAAAATTGCTCATAGTAATGTTTCCCTCATGTGAAAACCACAATATATATGTGCTATTCACAATTTTCTTGTTTTATTTGCCTTTTTTTCTCTTCAGTTTCTTTATATGTGTTTGATTTAGCACTCATGAAAAATTCACAAATAGAAGGGAATATAAATCCATTCTATAATAGAAGGATCTTGATATGTTGAATTAATTCTACTTCTCACTAAGTCAAAAAGTAAGTAATTCTTTCAGTACCATCATCCCCCTAAAAATGACTGATAACATTATATTTGGGAGTATGTTGTCTCATGGACATTCAGTTCCAAGACAAACTTCCCCAATGTGATGATAGCAAAAATCACTCCCCTTTGAGCAAACATTTCACATATTTGTATTGTCTATCATGTTGCCTACTGCAGTATAAGGTCTCAAAGAGACACAACGTGAAAACCCTAACAGCCAACAGAAGTTCTCTACTAGATCAAAGTAGTTTCTCGGTGTGAATACAAGTAATATTTACAACCCTCTTCTTCAGAAAAGCATCCTCCTGATAGAAGAGACAGAAACTTGTGCTCTTTCTTACTGTTTTTCTTTTTAAAGAGATGCTACAATACTAATGTTTCTCTGCTTTTCTGTTCCGAGAAAAGAAAAATCTCAGAAGGCTTCCAACTGTCTTTTGCTCTGTAGTACGAATGCTAAACTATTTAACAGGAGGAATGGTTTCTATGTTCAAAATAAGAGGTTCTTAGGTTGCTAGAAATATTAAGCTGCTAAGGTAAAGAAACAAACAAGAAAAATCCTCTATTTCAATGGAAAGCTTTTTAAACATTCTGTAATTACTAGTAACCTTAATAATGTACACAAAGTTAATTGCAAAGATAGCATTCTTGTGAAGTACAAACAGAATCAAAGAGCATAATCATTCTATGTAAAGCAAAATGCTTTCTAGAGGATAGCAATGAATACTTGTCTTTAGGCAGATGGTGATTTTATGACCTCCTAGGTAGAAAAAAGAGCAGGTCAATGAGAGAAATTGTGGAGTTTCCATCTTTTCAGTCTGGAGGTTGCATTCAGGAGAGTGTCAAACCCAAGACATTGGCCTGGACAGTGTGCTCGAGCTGCCCCTGCTTGAGCAGAGGAGTTGGACTAGAGGATCAAAAGAGATCCCTTCACAGCTAAATAATTCTATGATTTTGTAAAATCTGTATGGGAATGCAAAATTTGAGTTACCCTCAGAAACTTCACATGGTTATCCTAAGTAGGATTTGATTCCTACATCTGAAAAATCTAAGAAATAAAAGCTTTATTGTTCTTTGCTGCTACCAAGCTTCTTCTTTCAATCATAGTTACATGGATGCATCCTGTTTCATGTAAGCTGGTTTTCTCTTAATCTAGTGGTTGGCCCTGTTATGATTGCTGTTATCTGGCAATATGTTTAAAGCATCATTGAATGTCTTCAAGTCTGTACAGCTTATAATGCCAGGTCTCTAGTTGTTCAATACGATGTCCTTTAAAACTTCACTGGTTTCCATGAGTTTTCTGTGATGTTCTGCATGAAATTTCAGAAAGTTGTGAGCTAAATTCTGGTAGGTTTACACTGGAATATAAATCCAGCCTCAATAATTCCCATGAGACGTTTTTCAAGAAGTGTTTTAATGCAAAGAACTCCTTTTCTTTCTCATATAAAACTATACAAGTTTTTACTTTATCCATTTTTCATGGAAGTCAGTTTTACAAAACCATTGCAGAAAAGCCAGTGAGATATTTCTTACATATTTTTTGTGAGGAATGGTGGAAATTGGTGTCTCCTCAGACAGGCAGATCTCTGATGGATCATCCATTTTTTGTAATGCAGCAAATTTGTATGTATCCAGCAATTTACCTGTAAATTGAAGGGTTATAATTTGTCAGGGAAAAGCCTACATGGATATATTTAATTGTTGCTGTGATATAGCAAAACTCAGTTTCTGCTCTTTGGCTGTGAAATGTACTGCTAATTAATCTTCCTAATAACAACTACCTCTACTTGGAGTCTATTCAGTAAAGCAAATTTTTATCACCTTGGTCATTTCTCTGAGCTATTTCCTAACCTATCACACCTACTACGTTACATGACACCAGCCACTACCGTTTTTCTGCCACCTTTATTATCTTTTGCCAGCTGCTAATTCAAGCCTCTTCTCCTTATTCCCTAGTCTTATATTTCTCCCTACATTTGGGTTAAATTCATCACAACCCCCAAAGATATTGTATATTTTTAGAACTCTTTTCTGTGATGTCTGGAAAAAATGCATCTGACTGGCTGGATCTGAGATAGGTTTACTGTGCAATTTAATGCATCCACACTAGCACTGTAGTTCAGATTAGCAGTGTGTTTTTAATGCAAATCTTCCGAACATCCCCACTCTGTATAATTTTATTTCCACTGTGGAGTGATCATGGCATTCAAAGGTCCTTTAAGACAAAACCAAGCCAGAAGAGGTACTCCAAGAGCGTATGTAATGAGCTTCAACTGCTAATGGGCAGACCAGATTAGAGTGACTCTGAATTGAACCACCCAAACCCCATAGAGCACAGATGTCAGGTCCTCAGCACCAACTATTTTGTTCTAAAGATCCATCCTTGTTTGGACACATTGCTTGTTAGTGTTCTTGTCCACTGTGTTCTTTTTATTGTGGCCTCATTCTTGCTTCTGCCTAACATAATCATTTCCCTCACTGTGCCTTGCTATGAATCTAGATTGTTCTGAATATTAGGTGAGAGAAGGTGTGGTCCTTACCACCTGTTTCTAAAATATAAAAAAGTTCTTATCATCTGCCTGAGGAACCCACAATATTATCATCATAGCAAAAAATAATGTGTAGGATAATCACATGACAGAATGTTGGTGACCTATGGGAATGCTTTACTCAATTCTGAGACTGAGTGAGCAGTCAGAGCAATGTTAGTACAATATTAAATTTCTACCTTGACTCAGTTTAACTGGTTCTTCTTCCATCTGACCTGCTCTTACATCTTACCTTCACTCACAAAATCATTAAATTCATAGCCATCATAATTTCCACACATTCCACAGGTCTTCCCCATAAATTTTTTTTCAGTCAAAACCTAAAATAAAACAAAACAAAACATTTTAAAGGATCATGCTAAGTAAAATTACTTATATAGCATTAACCATCTCAAACAAATTCCATTCCAGGGTCCAGCTGAAGGTGATCCTCATTCATTTCAGTGACTTGCCTGGAAGAAAGTTTTTGGAAGCAGTAACTTCTCCCAAGAGCAAATAGTGATTGTTGTGATTTTTTTGTTTAATAAAAGATTAAGATTGTGAGACATTTGTAGAGAATTGTGGGGCAATAATATTCTAAGGAGACACAAAAAAAAATTAGAAAAGGAAATGATGCTGTCTCCTTGCTTATATCTTTGTTGACAGAGCACGAACGTCAGGCTTGTTCTCTTCAGAAATTAAAGGTTACAGGAAGAAAATCTGTTTTCAGAAGTAGATTATTCTATTATATCTTGCTCTGCAGAGTAAATTGGTAATATTACTACCTGCTACAATCAATGAATTATTACGAAAACTTTAGATCAGGGGAAATAATCTGACTATAGAACAGTTTGTACCCATCACAGTAACATTTCCTGTTTTATGTGTGATAGCAATGCTGGTAAATATGGTGGGAGCATCATATGTTTGAAACCAAAAGATGTCCAGGGGAAGTGCAGTAGAAATGACAAAACTATGGCACACACTATTAAATTCTCCACAACTTTAAACAGCTCCAGCATTCCTTTAGCAAAATTTTGTGGCTGCTGGAATAGCCTGAAGAAAGTTTAAAATCTGTGAAAGTGTCCACAAATGTCAACATCAGTGGCTTTAGTTAACTACCAGTGGTGAAAATGAAAGGAGTGTGTAAGTGTAGAAATCAAAGTTATTTATCTCAAGACTGAATGAAGCAGGAAAAGAATAAACATCCAAATAGTAAACAAATGCAAAACCCAGCCATTAAATTTAAAGACACCTTGTCATTCAAGTAATGAGAATATTCTCTTCTGCTTTATGAGATCTTTTTACTAACCATAAGGTAGTCATCATTGTTCCACATGACAACTAGCTCCATCTCCATTAGCTTGGCCACCAGACGGATGTTGCGTCCATAAGGTGCTATTTGAATTCCGCTGCTAGTGTAAGGCAACTTAATGACACTGTAATAAGGCAAGAAGAGAGATGACCTTCTCGTACTAATATTATGGAGGAATTGGTTATCTTTTTTAGATTCAACATGCGTACAATCAGATTACATGGAGCAACATGAAATAGATTTTTTTCTTTGTAACTGTAAGAGTTCAAAATATATTAAACCCTCTGTTGATTCAAAAGCAGTGTCAGCAGGTTCATAGAATAATCACCAGAGGATGGCTGCATACTGGTTATGCTAGTGAAAATGTTTGCACAGGACTTGGCATCTTTGCTTGTTTCGTTTCTATTGGGGTATAGTTATGTGCTTCAAGAACTTGTAACAATACGGTTTGTGTGGTAGAACTATTGCTGATTATCCTGAACAGCTTCTATGGACTACAGCCTGTTAATATAGGAATTACTGCTACCACTGAAAAGTGACAAGGCTAGAAAACCTGTAACAGGAATATTGCAGCAGAATTAGGTTTTCATCCTTGTGGAATAAATTCTAATGCTACAGAGTAACAACACAAAAGAACAGATGTACTTTGCTAAGTACTTGGTAAGCATGTGACACAATCATAGAAAAGTTGATTGGAAGGGACTTTCTGAAGTTGCCCAGGCCAGCTTTTCACCTGAAACAAGTTTATGTGCAACAGGTCAGTCATGGCATTTGGTTCTTGTGAATGTAGGACAAAAATTTAAACTGCAGATCATTGGCCAAGTTCATAGACTTTTATAGTTTTCCTGGAACAAATATTAACAAAGGAAGTTTTTCTAAAGGCAGTTTGCTAAATTAAGGTATAGCTGCAAGTTGTCTTTTTGCCATGATGTACATTGTACTCAGGTAAGTATAATAAAATACAATAATCCACAGTCAATTATTTCCCATGTACTCACAGACAAAAATTCAACATCATCCATCTGATAAAAATGCTGAAAACTTCCCTGGAGAAATTTCCTTGTATGGAAGCAATTTCTCTAGAAGAATGAATGATGGAGAATCCAAAGGTTCCCATCAGTCTAATCTCTCAGTAAAATAGCTGTTTCTTGGACAGAGTAATCCTTGAAATAATGTGAACAGTCAGTTGTCTCATACAGTACGACTTCTTTGTAAGCTCCTTCAGGGTTTCTCTGTTGGTTGAACACTTCAAAGTTTCTCTGGTACCCTATATATTTGTTATCTTTAGCACAGAGGGTTCAGAGTTATCTAAGTCTCAAATCAAACGCACCCTAAACAGAACACAGGAATTTCAGCTAATATCTACTAAAGGATATAAGCCATTTCATCTGTGCTTGTAGTAGGAACAAGCATAAGAAGTCTAGTAGTATGTAGGAGACCATAGTTTCAATGTCAGGACTGTTTTGATCTCAGAGTATTGGTTTATCCCTTCTACCTACAAAAATGTATTCTAAGCTTGATTCAAATAACTGCAAATGAAATGAACTAGAGAGTGTGCACACTTGAAAGGGAGAAATAGAGGAGAGTCCCTTCAGGTGTGCTAACTTCTATAATTTTTAAAATTCACTTTAGATACAATGTGCAAGTGCTGCTATATAATTCCTTGCCTTCTTTAAATACTTCTTTTTTTCCCATTTGTTGCAGAAACTTACCCAACGCTCCTGACAGAAATGCTGTCTTTCTCAACAATGACAACAGAAGGTCCCAGTTCAATAATGATCCTCTGAATTTTTTTGTCCAGTCCACGGCGTAACTGAATGTTGAAGTCTGGGCTGGTTTCATCACATACAGTTGCAAAGATGTAGTTGCAGGTCCCAGTGAAGTCATATTGGTATTTATCAAAGGTTGAAAAATGCCCTCCACCCCAGGTAGAACAGGAATCCTTGCTCAAAACTGTGAAAGTATAAGAGAAAACTGGTTTTAGGTCTCCTAACTGCATATTTGCCCATTCTAATTGCCAATTCAAATATAAATAGCAGGAAAATCTAGAAAGTTTCTACACAGATTAATTATGTAAACAACATCCTAGTCTTTTCTTTCTTGTTTTTTTTTTTTTTTATTGTAACATGAAAATTTTATCTCAAGTCAGGGAGTGAAAGAATAGTTGGAGTTAGAGCAATATTCTTATTTACTGTAAGCAGAGGAACGCTCTGTATCTTCCTGCCTTCTGAAACAGCTTTACATCTCTATCAAGGGTAATATAACAATTTACCTTCTTATTTCAATCTGTTCGATCTGTTTGCAAAGACAACAGTTTGCTTCTGGAGAGACCTTTAACATCTCAGGCACAACATTTATGCCGCGATCTATGGCATTATTGTACCATGATTCATTGCACAGTCAGATCATTAAATATACAAAGACAGTCTTTCAAAGCCTCACTTCTAAGCCCACACATTTTTGGCTCTGTGTTTGTATGACAAAATTTCAGCCAGCTTTGTCAATATATGAGATGTTTGAATCAGTTTTCATTTTTTAAAAACAATCATTTTTCTGCTGAATGGACAGATTTTAGAAGGTTGAAATTAATCATAAAGTGGGGATACAACTCCAGCAACTGATGTTAGATATTTCTATACCTACTTAAAGCTTTTGAACAGTCACTCTGAAGTTGATAGAACTCAGATCACTACATTTTAAGCTTTTAATTATTTTTGCTTATGGAGTTATATGAAGCTCATATATCTTAGAATATGTCTTAGAAGCACAAAGTATCAGGCAATTTTAGCAAAGTGTACCTGCAATTTAGATTCACTGCTTTAAAGCTGAAACATTTTTTTACTCCTATAGAGTAGTCAAATGACTACAGAAAACTACTGGTCTTATTCAAGTCATGTAAAAAATACTGTTTCCTGATGAGCTGTTACTTGCTGGCAAAAAGTACTCCTCTTCCATATGTCTGTGCTCTCCAGAAAGTCTGACTGGAAGACAAGAATTGGCTAATTGTTATCATTGATCCTTCATGCCTATTTCCAGCTGGTTTAATATACTGTGCTTAAATTATACTGACCAGAAACCCCCAGATTTTTCAGACGGTGCCAAGGAACCTGTGGCTGCACAACGGTCAGAGTGCAAAAGGTATACCTTTCTGCAAGTACAGGAGTGCCTTCAGTGTACTTTTTTTTATTTAAATCATATCAGAGAAAAATAACAAATGGGAATGACAATAAGTCAGGGAAGTTTAAAACTATATTATATATTTGTCTTTTGAGTTCAGTTTTTACTAAGTGATATGTAGGGATTGATTCTCTTAATTTGTGTATATCCATGCCCTACTGCTCCTTTTGTGGTAAGAATAGGTAGAAGACAGAGATGAGCTGCTAAATATTTTTCTTTTTTGATTGATCCCAGGTACTCGACTATTTTTACCTTTATAATTAACTTCATGTAGCTTTTCTATGCTTATGATGAATGAGAATTCATCTAGTTCAAGCCACTGTCTGCTGCTTTTACCTAATTATTGCCTCATTATGATAATTTTGCATTTTTTTATAATTCTTTTTGTTCTACACCTCTGCATTTTCCCCAAATTAGATGAAGAATTTCATTGTCAGCTACTGAAATGTAGCAACTTTTGGAGTACATGGAGTCACTTTTTATCTGTATGCAACAGTAAAGCACAGTATTTTAATACAGAACATTAAGATTGTGGATTACTAGGAAGAATGTGAATAGAACATGACAGAAAAATTGTTGACAATACCAGCACTGATATCCATATTTACTTTGGAAACTATCCAGTGAATATAATGCATTTTCAGAAGGTTTATACCCTTCTGTATTCTGTCTTAGCAAAGGAACCTCACACCCTTTAAAACACAGTATACCGTTAGCATGATGGCATTTATTCATTCTTGTCGTGGATGGGGAAAACTTAATGTTTAATGAATGAAATGTAAATCAAAGAGTTGGTAGCTCACATTTCTTAAAAAAAGAACATGTGAAAAATCTATTGGTTCTGACTGAGGGTTGATATAGCTTGGCATTTTATTTCTAGCAGTGGTGATTAAGAGACGGCCCAAGGGAAGAGTACCATCAGGTCAGGCACATACACTTCCCCAGATACTCTTTCAGTCTCCAATTATTTTCAGATCAGAGAATTTTGCATAGCTATTGTCTGCTTAGCTCCTTGCTCTCTGTCTTCCAAGTATTTGTCCACCCTCCTTCTGAAGTGAAATTCCCTTGTAACAGAAAATACCTCTATTGCTACTGTTAGAAGTTACTGTTTTAATTATATTTTAACAGGTTATTGATATCTGCTTTTCTAACTGTACTTATGATTGTTAATATTTTCAGTACTTTAGAGCTATAATGAGCTAATTATTTAGGGTTTTGGCATGGCACATATTTTTCTGCAAGTAAGACAGTAGTATCTTACTCTTTTGTATTTCTTAGATTCAGAAATACTAGCACAAATTCACAGTAAGTAGGTGGCTGCATTTCATTTTGCTTACAGATTTGGTTGCATGCACACAAACCGTCCTTACTAGTTAAAGAAAAACTTCTGGGAAACTACAAGAACTGTGGCCACAACAGCTTCATCTGACACAGCTGGGTGTTGAAGTGGAGATCCATCCATACCCTGACACCCCACTGGCTACTGGCTATAAAAGTGAGGAAGAAAAATTCCATATTCTGATCTTTCACTTGCACATAGATTTGTTTCAGCCTGCAATCTTTAAAATAATCTCACAGACCTATTCTATATGGATAATCAACTTTATTTAATTTCCTGGATTTTGCAGCATCAAAAGAATTAATTCCTAAATTTTTAGATACTATTAAGCAGCAATCTGCAGGAATGAAAATCAAACAGATCACACAAATGACCTCAGCAGCAACTTTCTAAATGTGGAAGGTTACTAAACTGCTCACAGTTTCTGTCCTTAGGCTTCAAAACCTCAGCATGGCACACTAAACTCTTTCCCATTAGTGTAAAACTTACTAGAGTGAGACAATATTTTACTGTCTATTTACAGGCAAACACTTCATCTGGAATTTATGCTTTAAAATAGGTCCTTGAGGGAAGGACTTGTTTTTATTATGTGTTTTGTACAGTGTCTTCTGCAGTATAGAACTGACGCCAAGGGGAGTTGCTACTCATAGTTGCAATGTGAACATTAAATGCCAGGTCAGAAACTTACGTCTTTGCAGAGATTCTTTCTGGTTTTGAAAAAAATACTGGGACCAATAATTTCCTTCAAAAGCTGTGAAAAGAAAAAGACAACAGGAAGAAGTTATCCTCTGAGCACAAACAAGTTAAATATTTGTATATTTATTTATTTTTAAACGTGGTACAGTCAAAGCAGGGTCAGCACATATGAATTGTGTCCTGCCACACAAAACTGAATTATTGTGGAAACCCAAAAAAATCTTCTACAACAGGTAAAATGCTACCAAAATCTGCCAGAAAGTCTATGGGATATGTGTTTTCCTGTACTTTATCCTCAAATTCTATGCTCCCCATTAAAAACATGTGAGATAAACCTTTTTTGTGTTTTTGGATTTTTTTTCTACTGTCTGGGTAGATGTAGTGGAAGGAACAGCCAAACTAGAAAAATATGGGAAAAGTCACGACCCAAGTATTCTTCACAAGAATTGTGGGATCTGTAGCTGAAGAGTAGTAAATTGCCAGGCTTAGAAGTTGCTTGTGCTGCTCATGTTAAGGCAGAATGATGAAAGCTGTTAACTGCTCCCTTCCATACACCTCTTCACCAAGCCTGTTCTAGTTATGAGAATGCAAGGATGTGTAACAAATGTGGTAAGGTCTCTCTCCTGCCACAGGCCCAGACCTATGGCATTTGCACAACTGCCCTGCATCCTCGTATCAGAGATTCTTTCATCCAGCAGCTTGCTTCCTGTATGAACTATGAAGAGAGTAAAATAGGTGTTTAAAAGGGCTGCCACAGCCAATCTACAAGCAGTGGGCCCTTGTGTGGGGATAGAGGTGGTGCATGCATGGAATGAGCTTTCGTATAGTCAATAGCTGGATGGTAACAACCAAAGCAAACTACAGGAAAAAGGACATGTGCTACAGAAATGTGCTACTCATTTTTAAATATTGTCAGTTCTAGTATTTCTTAGATAGCAGGAGTAAATATCCTGTAGAAACCATAGAATTCCCCATTACATGCTTAGGATCTTTTGCAGCAGAGAAAATAGGAACGTATGCTAAGGCAGAAGGTTTCTTTAATCATATAAACCAGACCAAGATTAAGGCCCAAGAGGGCAATATGGAGAATAACAGCTTCAGCATATGCCTTTGCTTTGGATCTGAGATCCAGATGTCTTCATCACTCTATGTTGCTCTTTGAAATAATACTTACTGAAAAAGATGTTATCTGGATAAACTAATCGATACATTTAAGAGCTAAAACACTACAGTAGTAGAATTGTATACAATGAATAGCTAGACAGAAGGAAAATAAATCAAGAATATAAGTTCTGTGACAGAAGAGCTCCCACCCTAAATGTTCTTCTAGTAGCTTTAATTGACATCTATCTTAGCCAGTTGTCTAGACTCTTTTTACAGGTTGTGAAAGTAAATACAAATTTACTGAGTACAATTTGATTTGCAAAATATGTGTCTAACACGGAAAAAATGGATCGTATAAAAAAAACCAAACCATTCTCCACTAGCGTAAAGGAAACCTTATGTGACTATCTGTGGTGTAAAAGCCAAGGCAGAACTTCAGTGAGATGTATTCCCTCTATCTTTCTTCCTAGATATTGTGTCCATTTCAATGGGATGGTGCTCTACAAAGAAAACCTGAAATTCAAGAGTAGAATATAACATAATTTTTCTAAGCTGGAGTGAGTTACTAGCATAAAACTTGATAAACTAAGCAAGAACATTTCCACAAGAAAGAAACATCACAATGTGATCTCACTAGCTGTTGATTTGCAAGCTGCTATACTCACTGTAGAGCCAACACTTGAACTTCCACATTTGTCTGACACACTCATCAGAATCATTGCAGATCCTATTCATGCTGCTTTGTCCTTTATAATTGGTCAGCAGTAGCCAATAATGGTTTGAAATTTTGCCAGTGTTTCAGTACAACCTCCATGGTCAGCCTACAACTCAACAGCATCTCCAGAATATAGCATGCTTCTTCCTCTGTCCTTCAAATTTCCTATTCAGCCACACATCACAGTAAATGCACCACGAAAAGTAATAAAGTCAGTTTGTGTGACTATTGAGCTAACACTCTTTACACCTAGAGTTGCTGCTGCTTTTTTTCGAATGCCTGGATTTTGACATCTCAACTTGTTCAATAATTTGTTACTGTTGGTTTAACAATTTTGCAACCACTACAGTTTAATCCCAATCCACAAACAGTACATTACTGGGATTTAAGGGTGTGTAACAGCTGCCTTCAGAGCATATTTGATTTTCAGGAATTGAAGATATGCCTAAAATATGAGATCTATCTAAAGAGCTTGATGTAAACCAAAAGGTTTAATATTTCATGGAGAAATATATTAGATCACAACAGATGGTTTGGTTAACGAAGATTGTTTGTGAGCTTTTCAAACTCAAAATTCACAAGTCTAAGCATGCCAAACAGTTACCAAATGTTACAAATACACCAGATTTGGGATTTAGATTAAAAATTTGAATGTAATGATCATCCATAAATGAACAGTTTTAACCTGGTAAAAACTTCTGTATTTTTTTTTAGTCAGGATAGTTCATGTTTACTGCTTTTATGAATTATCGAGGGAGAGAGGAAGTGGATCTTCCAGTTTCTATCAGACTTCACATCAAATATATGTTGTTGCGATTAATATTTAGATTTCTAGTAGGGACAGACTCAAGGTACAAAATTTGGATGCAGATCCATGATGAGAATTTGAGTCCTTATTTTGATTTAACTAGTTCTAAAAAGACAAGACTTGGATCTAGAGTTCAAAACAATGAGCATCCTGCATGTTGGCCAGTTTTAGAACATACAGCTCAGCCTCTTATGGTTCAGATATGCCCCCAGATTTAAAAATCTTACTTGACAGAATGAGACTGTTTTGTTTTCCTGGTCTCCAACCTCATGGCATTTCAAGGCCCCAAAATGTTGATACATACCAAAGTGAGAAGACTGCTCTCTGTAAGAATTTTCTAGATTCTGCTTTTAGGCTTTTATGCTTAAAGTCAGCTGAAATTTTATACTAGATGACACAGACCTTTATAGATGAGGCCTTATTCCTAATTGCCACGCTTATACAGAAAGCCTGTGGCTGAGCAGGGCTTGACAGTATTTTTCCATTTGATTGTGTATATTAGTATTTATAGTAATACATCTGCTCATCCAACATATGAAGTCATGAAGATTAAGAAGTCGCAAGCATCCACGTTTGGGTTAGGTGCTTGATGATCTTGGCTACAATGGAGTTAATGCAGTGGTATGAAGTTATACTTCATTTATAGCAATATAGCTTAGATTAAAAATTGGCTCTGAGAGTCTACAAAAGGGTTGAGTTGATTATATTTTAATTTTTTTTAGTGCTGCAGTTTAAGTGAGTAATTTGAGACTAAAATGTCCTGTGGCAATTTGAACTACACGGTTCATTAAATGTAGCAAACACAATACAGAAGAAATAAATGTAATTTGTTGAAACTAAATCATGTATGCTTTTTAGCACTTTGTACCATGTTCTTCAAATCAGAATTGTAACAATAGATAATTACAGAGAATATATAGAAGAGATAAAAAGAAATCATTATCTTAAGCAATGACAAACCATGCCAAAATAGGCTCACTGTTGAAGAATCCACTGAATTCTCTACATGAAGAGGAATTACTAAGAAAGCAGAGCAGCTACAGAGTCAAAGAACTTATTTGTCAAGTATTTTTTAAAAATCTCACAGTCATCTGAAATTCTGATAGGATGGAACAAAATAGTAAGATAGAACCCATTAAAAGACTGAAGAATTACATTCAATTGTATATGGGAGAGTCATGTAAGATTCTTTCCATCACACCATTCTTAAAAAAAATAATGCTATCCTATAGCTCATACTTAATACTTTTTGCAGTTTGCATAACAAAGGAAAAAGAATTTGACCATCACTTTAGCAGAAGACATTCAGCTTCCACAATGACATCACTAGAGCATTGGATCATGAACATCTGAAAGATAAAGGCACTTGGAATTTTGGAAACACAAGTCCATTAAAAAAATATTCCCTGTACCTAGGGAACCAGTTTTAGGAAATGATCCAACAAATCAGTAACCACCTTTCTAAAAAAAGTTAAGAACAGATTGTTCTATTTCAGTCATGTATTTATTAAATAACAGTTGTTAAGATGCAGTGAAGGCAAAGAAAATGTATAAACTTAATTCTGAAGATTGTGGGAAAGGAAAGAAAGACCTGAATCTAATGAGCTGTAATATTACAAAATAGACACCCACTTTGTACCAATATATGTGTATTTTCCTTCAAATCATGTACCAAGAGGAAGCCAGGTATCTTAGACTTACCAGCAGATTGCAGAAAACTGCAGAAGATGAGCAATATTACTGTTGGAAACATGATGCATGCCCTAGCTGGAGAGGTTTTTTTCACTACTGTTCTCTGTTCCAAATGGGCAGCGCTGCTGCTGCCACTTTCTAGGATTACCTCTTCGAGCTTGGATGCTTTATATATAGAATTGCAATGCCCTCCCTCACTCCCATGGCTTTCAGAAATTGCAACAACAGAGTACCCGCCAAACAGGATCTCCTCTTTATCAAGTTCAACACAACTAAATGCCATTTAGATAGAAAAGAAAAAAGAAAACACAAACCTTCTCCAGTTTATTCTCATTCTTACAAGGTTTTTAGAATGGCTTCTATTTGTAACAGCTCACACACATTTAACTTCATTTACTGAACAAATTTGGTGTTGTACCCAAAAGCAATCTGAAAAAAAGACAAATAATGCAAAAATTATGATCGCTTTCTGATAAGGAGAGGAATAATATTGAACCAGCAAGAACAAAGTACAGGAGTTTGGGAATTCCTGGAAAGAATGTGTGGATAAAAGACAGTAAGGCATGAATGAATGGAGATAGCGATCTTAGATTTTTTTATTAACTCTTCTTTCATTACCTTTTATTTGCTTTTCTGAGTGATTGTGTTCATCTCTCCCTTGTGTGACTTTTTAAGCAAAATGATAAACTTTGCCTCAGTAAAAAGGGCCATCCATGGTATAGGCACAGGAATAATACAGGTTCTTTCCTGAGCTTGTACAGGAGCTAAGTAAGCTCTTGCCTATGACCATAGCACCACCAAGGGCAGAGGGCAATCTGTGTTACAAAATGGGAAAGGCTATTGCACTGTGGTACTCTGGCAGTTCCGACAAGATCATCTCCACATTCCCACCAGCATCCCAAAAGATCACTTCCAGTTCTAACACAGCACTTGGATCTCTCCACATCAGAGGTGACACGTTGAATGCACTGGATATGTTCATTGTGTCACTGCCACCACTGAACTGACCAAAATGCAAGAAATTTACTTGCTTTATCCTGTCACTTTTCACTAGCACAATAATTACCACAGGAAAAAAAATAGTGAAATTAGAAGACAAATTTCCCCACAAAATATAAAAGGTGTGGATTACATCTCTTTATTAATCTCTTCTTCTATTAATTTTGTTGTTTCACCTATGCAATACTTATTTTATGTAATTCATTACTTGCATAATTTCCCACTGTTTTGTCCTTCTCTGGTGTCATTTTTTTGCTTAAAAACTGGCTCCTTACCAGTTATCTGGCTTTTCAGATTTATCCCTTGTAAGGGCTGTGAAGACGCACAGGAGAGACAGTGATCATCCTTTAATGTAATTTCAGCCCTGGCTCAAACTAGATGTTATCAAAATTAAAAAAATAAATTTTAATTGAAATTAAGGTCTGCTTTATTTTTATTGTCTTTTCTACCCCCCCGGCAACTGAAGGGTAAAGTATATGGTTGTTGGCAATAGAATTGTGACCCCAAATTCCAAAATTTCTGTTGAATATTTTCTGCATCAGCCTTATAACAAAACAAAGTAAATGAACAAAATAAAGAAAAATTATATTTGATGAGAAAAATAATCTGCTTGGTTAAACTCCTGACATTTAAGAAAGAATTTTACACTAAGTATTTGACCACATCTACCTACTGATCATTAGCATATCCCATGGTTTTGACTGGATTATGAACATTTAAAATTAAATAGTCCACAAGATAATACAAGAACAAGCTCATCATCTTTCACTCTGTTGCACTCAATGCATATTTTTTTTTGTTTGCAGAATATTTTCACAGAATTTACCTTAATGTAGTCAAAATAATTGAACTTCTAAGATGAAATATAATAATGTGGGAATTACCATTTGACACCTATACCTAAATCTTATATGTGACTTTAATGTAGCTCCCTTGTGGGGTGCAGGAGTTCATATACTTCAAAAGTGCATGATAACTGCTCAGCACTTTCTGAAGAAACGGGACCTTTTCCCAAAAGGTATCATTTGTCACTTCAGAAAATCTTGATCTAAGTGCAAAAATATTAAGTCCTCAAGATACCCTGAATAATTAGATTGATACTACAGAAAATCTATTATTATTAAGATCTCACAACTGTATGTATTACATTCATTTCTGGCAAATCAGCTCTATGTTCTTACTACTGAAAACCAAACCAGAATTTTTTTTTCACCCTTTTAGGAAATAACTGCTCTATGAAGTTCAGAAACCACAGTGCTGTCTAACAACTCAAACTTGATCACTGATGGTGTCATACAGAGATTTACCTTCCTCTGAGAGAAAAGATAGAAAAAATTCATTGTTATCAAATTGATATTTTCATTTCATTTGCATGTCTATATAATCTTTCTGTCAAGCAGTAATAAATTAAAACAACAGATACCATTGAGCATTCTATGACTCACTCAAGTCCAGAACTGGGTGCTTGAGAACAACATTCTTGCTATCAAAGTTACAAGACTGACACCTCATGGAACGAAGATCACTGGTAACGCACGAGAAGGTACGGAAGGCTTTATATACCACCGAACAGCTCATTTTCTTCCATCAACATACCTTCAAGATTTTCTCTGCAGCCTTTAAGTTTACCAAAACCTTTTATACCCCTATTATATGAACCTTAAGAAGAACTCATGAAATGCAAAAAACTGGCAAAATTTGTTACAAATACTTATCCAAACTACTGTTGTTTTCAGTCCCCATATTTGTAGCAATGTTCTCAGCTGTCACTTACTCTAGCTGAGAAGTCAGGTTAAAGACTTTGCCTTTGGCTATCCTGGAAGGAATTTCACTGAATTAGCCTAAATATTAATGGTTCATCAAGTAACTTGTATTTTCATGGGAACATGCAAAGATGATGTAAATACACTTAATCAAAAGCAGACATCTACAAACATTGATATCACTAACTGACAGAAATTGGCATTGTACGGATAAGCAGATATTATTGTGGCCATGCACATTATCCAATAGTAATTTCTCAGTTTTCACAGATGTTTTACTTTCCAGTATCATTTATACTTCTGGAAGATTTTGAAATGATGAAGAAATTTATGTTAAACCACAGTTGTTATACTTTAACTAAGTAACAGACAATCTTGCACAGTTTAATTAATGTAGGAAATTAAAGGTGTATAAATTCTGGAATATTTTGATACTTTTTTGAAGTTCCCTAAGAAAACATTCCACTTGGAGTAATATATTCCTTTTTTGTGTATGATTTTTACAGCCTTCCATGTATTTAGATAGCTAGATACATATCTTTATAAAGCATCACACCAAAATACAGCATTTGATTAGGCCTAGGCCTTGTGGGTGTTCAAGAAATTTGCCTGTAAGGTCTGTTTGCTCTTTCTGGTATGTAAAGATACTGGCTACAGCTTGATAGCAAGCTGACACAACAGATGATTTCTCCGCTACAGTGGAATGGAGCTAAAAGGAAATAGTCCTATGCTGTAAAACATACTGAATGTTCAATATCCTGGTCTTCTGCTCTCATAAAAAATAGCTTAAATGAAAAACTAAAGAAATAAATGCAAGTTGTCAGTATTAGGTATTTCACATGAAATTATTTTAATAAAGGCCAGAAAAGTATTGTGAACGTAAGACACGAAGGAAAAGAGGTATACAGTGACTAATTAGGTCAGAATGAAATGGGGAAACATCAGTGCTTCACCTTCCACGAGATAATTTCATTACCATTCCACTATTTCAAAATAAATTTAAAAATCAACGTAACTGGCATTACTATGTTAAACATAAGAAAACAATCTCCCATGTTGTCTGCCTGTTTCTCATTGTTATCTTTCAGGTAATTTAGCCATGGGGTAAAGAGTCACATACACTGCTGCTTCTCTAGGCTAAGCTTACTGCATACATCAGAGGTTCCTGACTAGTTATCTAAGTAGCTGGCAGGCAATCAGGCAGGCAGGCGTGCACCACACAGCCAGCTGGTTGCTCCTGCTGCCAAGATGCTTTCCAAAGAAACTGACAGTAAAATAGACATATATTCTGAGTGTGTTCCAATTGAGGGAAATAAGAAGCTTTCAGCTGAGAAACATTCCCAAAAAGATCGTAATCAGCCATGCCCTTATCCTCAGCCTATGTCCCACCTGTAGGATCCTCTGATATTTATGTTGCTTCTGTATGCTTTTCTACTCACCTCTCTTCTTGCTTACGTACCCCTTAACTCCCATACAGTAGCCAAAAGAAGCCCAGTGTGACTCTGCCATCAGACACTATATAGTCCACCTTATGGTTTTAGTAGAAATCCACACTTCCTGCTCTCCTTTTGGTGAAGAAAATCAAGAGAATTCTCTTTCTCAGTGCCTAGAGAAAATGGTCCATAATTCTGGGATTTACAGAATCACAGAATCACAGAATAACCAGGTTGGAAGAGACCCACCGGATCACCGAGTCCAACCGTTCCTACCAAACACTAAACCATATCCCTCAGCACCTCGTCCACCCGTGCCTTAAACACCTCCAGGGAAGGTGACTCAACCACCTCCCTGGGCAGCCTGTTCCAGTGCCCAATGACCCTTTCTGTAAAGAATTTTTTCCTAACGTCTAGCCTAAACCTCCCCTGTCGGAGCTTGAGGCCATTCCCTCTTGTCCTGTCCCCTGTCACTTGGGAGAAGAGGCCAGCACCCTCCTCTCTACAACGTCCTTTCAGGTAGTTGTAGAGAGCAATGAGGTCACCCCTCAGCCTCCTCTTCTCCAGGCTAAACAACCCCAGCTCTCTCAGCCGCTCCTCATAAGGCCTGTTCTCCAGCCCTTTCACCAGCTTTGTTGCTCTTCTCTGTACTCTCTCCAGAGCCTCAACATCCTTCTTGTGGTGAGGGGCCCAGAACTGAACACAGTATTCGAGGAGCGGTCTCACCAGTGCCGAGTACAGAGGGAGGATAACCTCCCTGGACCTGCTGGTCACGCCGTTTCTGATACAAGCCAAGATGCCATTGGCCTTCTTGGCCACCTGGGCACACTGCTGGCTCATATTCAGTCGGCTGTCAACCAACACCCCCAGGTCCCTCTCCTCCAGGCAGCTTTCTAGACAGACTTCTCCCAGTCTGTAGCACTGCATAGGGTTGTTGTGCCCCAAGTGCAGGACCCGGCATTTGGCCTTGTTAAACCTCATGCCATTGGACTCTGCCCAGCGGTCCAGCCTGTTCAGATCCCTTTGCAGAGCCTCCCGACCCTCCAGCAGATCGACACTTCCACCCAGCTTAGTGTCATCCGCAAACTTGCTAAGGGTGCATTCGATGCCTTCATCCAGGTCATTGATGAAGACATTGAACAGGGCTGGACCCAGCACTGAGCCCTGGGGAACCCCACTTGTCACTGGCAAATGTCACACAAAAAGAAAAAATGTTATTGAGTAGACTGTTAGGGCTGCCATTCACTTGGAGCCAGCTGCTGTCCTTGGTGATCTGACTACGGATATTGAAGTGTAAACTTCATTTAACAACGTAAATAATGCTTTGTGGCAATAGGCAGAGACACAGTGCCTATAGGTATTATGGAGAATTTAGTTTCTTGTTTTACAGTGCATATAGATGAAAAGTGAATTCAAACTAAGAAATGACAGCACTCTTTCACTCTTCCAAAAGTAAGACTCTTACACTGCTCCAAAAGCACTTTTGCACTTAAATGACTGTAAAGTCAAGTCTTTCTCGTATAGTTGTTAAGAAAAAGATTTAGAAAATAATTTAAAACACATGCCTCTAGAAGTGGTAAAGACTTCATCAATTGGTACTTTACTTTTAAATATAATTTGCTGAGGACAATGGCCTGGACCTCCCTGTGTTGGCTTTATGCCTCTGGCATTCACGTTGATGAATAACTCAGATACTATAGCTGTGGGGAACTCAGTCTGTCATTCATTCTTTGTGTCCTGCCAACGTGAGAGACTGAGAAATCCTGCCACTCCCACAGTCTCTGAAGCATATCCACTGCCCTGAAGACGAACTTAGACAAAATATTTGAAGTGTTTCTGGAGTAAAAGCTGTGGAGGAGGGGAAGAAAACCACACAAAACAAAAAAAAAGCCCACTACTCTGAAAGTGTGCTCTCACAATATCCTCTGTGCTCAGGAAAACAGGGAAGACAAACTCTGTTTGCCCTTGTCTCCCATACTGTCTTGTCTGGTTCTTGAACTCAGTTTGTTGACACTGGACTTATATTAGTTTGCATTCTGATCTCTGGAACACTCTGGGCTGCATAGTTTGTTCTATAACACTTAATCCTAAATTCTGGTCATTTTAGAAACAGTGCTGACAGAAAAGAACAGAACAATATGATTGTGGAAAGACAAATTGTAGAGGAAATCTGTCCTTCATTTGTTATGTGTTTTCTGTCTCTTTCTACTTCCGTATGACTTTTTAATTAAAATTTCCCTCAAACAGTATAATTATGAACAAAATCTTTGCAGTATCTCATAAGGCCAGATTCATCTTCTAGTGATTAAGTGGTTTGTGAAGAAAGACACTGATTCTCTCAATTTCATTTGCTCCTAGCAGAGAAAATAAAGGTATTCTTTCTTACTACTTCTTGACTATTCATGATGATCTCATACCAAAGTCTAGAGACGAGTTAGACCTCATGCTGAATAAAATCCAAACTTGGTGTGCTCCCTTCTTGCCTAAATAGAAAATTTTGATAACATTTATATTTTTTAGAATTCCTAAGACATTTTTTTCATTCTAGGTTGTAGGAGCAAAAAATTAGGAAATTGAAGGTCAATTCTTTTTTTTCAGGTTTTAGGTTTTAACAATTAATCAGTATTCCTTTTCTAAGGGAAAATCTGGAATTGTCCTGAATTATACATCAACAGTTCTCCTGAGCAGCATGCATTTTGACTCCATACAATACAGTAAAGGAACTAAACATGAAGGCAACTGTGGTTCAAATGCTTCAAGCTTGGTTAGAACTCAGTTCATTAAGTCACAACAGGAAACAGCCTAAATTCTCCTAATTGCTGTACTTATAATTGTCATGCAGCTGAGCTAAATCAGTAAATGTAGTTTGTAATTAATGTTCAAACCAGATTTATAAAAAATAAAGTTATTTGCCACTTGTTACATCACAGTACTATTCATTTAATAATCAGATTTTATTACCAGATATAGAATGAAAAGCAAATATATCGTGTGAACCAGGAACCCATTAAGCACAAGCTTTGACCTCTGCTGGTGAGGAAGTAAAATAAAACCTGTATTTACACAAATATTCAAAGCTGGGAAGCGGAAGTCAGTGGCAATCATATGTTTGACTTGCCCTTTAATTTGTGTGCATTTTAGAATAGATAGTCTCCAATTGATACTAATACAACATTTCTGCCAAGATATAATAGTCAAGCATATAGTTTTGTTTAACATTTACTTGATAATTTCTGATAATTTATCTTTTTTATGGATTTAGGTTGATGGAAAAGATTGAAAAAACAAATTCTGAAATTTGGAAACCTCTTTCCAGTTCTAAAGAAATGAAGTTAACTAGAGAACGAAACAAAGTGAAGGGTGTAAAGAGTGTGAAGAGATTAATGAACGTAGTTTCCATGCATACAGTTTCAAAGAACAGCATGGCTATTTTTTCCATGTCCAGAGAACACTACATATGGAGACTCATAAGAAGAATGCATTCATAGAAATCACACATTCTTTTGCAGCAAGAATGAAAAACTTATGTCATTTTTGACTATCTCTACTTTTGACTAGTACAAATACATGATGGAACTGCAGCTGCAAATTGCAACTATTATTTACAGCTGCTTAGCCTCTTAGTTCAGACAGCTCTGTTTCTGTCTTGTCTCTGTCAGCTGGTCATTTAGTCTATTAAGACTGGCATGAGGAGACTCGCAGCCATTTCAGCTTTATTTTTGTATAGAATGAAGATGTCAGCATGATGTTTTCTCACAGAGATTTGATATTTTTGTCCTCATTTTTCACCATAATACTTGTTACGGCTTCAGATCTGAAAGCTCTTTACTTATGTACATTATAAAATGTGATCAAATTGATATACTATTATCAGTTACACTGTTACAGTAAAAACAGTTATTCTCATGGGGAAAAAAAACCACTATTTGAAACTTCTCTGTAATTAGGTGCACGTGCACTTTTGATACTCCAAGTTTCCTAGGGAAGATTAAACATAATAAAGTATGAAGAATTAGTTGAAAAACAAAAACTAAATATGAAATTGCCTTTATTTGGTAGTTTCATCTTGATAGTTTCACTTTTCAGCTTTTAGACTGAGCATAATGTAACACTATACTGCTGCATTGTGCCATGTAGTTTTATTTTTAGTAATTCAAGCATGGATTTTGTCCCTTTGGGGCCAGTCTTACATGTCTTATATGCAAATGTACAGAACAAATTCTATTTCACAGAGCTAAAGTAGGATCCAGACTTAATTTCAGTCCTTACACCAGTGAATGTGAGTAAGTCTACTCCCTTGTGTTCTTTGTTAAAGTAATTGCTAAATTAGTAGTAACTACTTTCAATGAGTTGTTTTCACCTTTGTTAATTCTAGACTTACTTTCCTTCATATTCCACTACTTTAATTATTGACTTGAAAACTCTAGTTTCTTATTGTTCACTTTAATAACAAGCAGTGGGAGGAATAACAAAAACATTAATATTTGTTCTATATGTACAGCACAATGCAAACAGCATATTCGCCAGAAGTATTTTTCATCTATGGTGCGATATGCTGATACTTTCCTGAGAAGTCAGAACATACATTTCTAAATGCATCTAAGATTTTATTTAAATAAGCTAGATGACTTCACTACAATAACAAGATTCAACATATTTTCCATCTGCTAACACTGTGTATATAAATGTATCTAAATATACAAACTGTATGTGTGTACACAAACACCTATATACACTTATGCATAGAAATATACAAATGTATATAGATATACGTATTGTATATATATACATATATATACGTATATATACACATACATATACATACTGTTCTTTTGACTTTTTCTGGTGAGTCCAGAGAACTGTGCTGTTGTCAAGTTTGCTGACAACTCTATACAGAACCGAAAACTTTGACCAATCAAAGCACTTAATGTGGCTTAAGTCATGTGAAAAAAATGCAGGGCCAGATTTTGTTCCACTGATATAGTTCTGATGTGATGTCAGTAATTGCATTTGAGTTAAAGCCACAGTTGTTCCAATGCCTGTGACTGCTGATCTGTATATAGTATACTTATCTTAGTTTCTCAACAGAATATCAGCAGAGTACTTGCTTGTTGAGAATATGAGGTATACAAGCACATGAAATTGCCTGTAAGAAATCTGGCAAGTTGAGCTGCTCCTATGTTTACATATTTTTAGTTAAACAAAACTAATACGCCCAAGAATATTGGCAGTTGGTGAACTCTATGATGTAACTCTCACGTACTTTAAACATACTATTCTGTGAAGTCTCAAAAGCAGTGGAAAATTCATGTCTGAGATGTACCAGAATGTAAAGACAATTTTTTTTAAAAAGGCAGAATTTCAGCTTTTCTTTTTTTTCCAGCTTTATCTATCTTCCATACATTTTCAGGCAGAACTCAATTTATCTGTGTTTCATTGATCTTAACTGAAAAGTAGATCCTACAATGTTTACATATATTCTCACCAATTACTACAACCCCACACAATATGGTGGAGTGTTGCCTGTAAACGTGCAGATTCAAGGAAATGTCATGTATTCCTTGTCCTCACTGAGGAACTGTGTATTTATGGTTACTCTGTGGTTTGACAGTCTCTGGATTTTCAATATGAAGCAGACATTGCAAAGTCAGATATTTCATAGAGAGTCGGAAAATAATGGGAGGACCTTTGTGGTTCCCTTTCTTCTCCTTCAAGAACCACAGTAAAGTGAGTTTAATTCTCAGAGCATCTATATTAATTTCTGCTAGGCCTCATATGGGAAGGTGGGCTTTCTACACAGCTTTGAGGACTGAGTCAAATCCTGTTTCAAATAGCATATTGCATTCCTAATTACTACTGCTGTGCCTATCTTCTGCTGTATCACATTTATGATCTTTCTTGAATATCCTCCAGTAACACATTGAGAAATAAGACTATGTGTCTGCCAGGCATTGGTTCAATTTCTTTTTCTATCACCAAGATCACAAAGATTCATGCAGTGACACTTTTGTTGGTGTTTTAGAAACACTATTCAGTGTAATAGAAATGTTGGGGTCAGTGCCTTGCACATGATTCGTGACAAGCAGTGAGCATTATAGAAGTCCTTCCTGGCTCCCTAGAAAGGCTCTCTGTTCCTCATGCAGTTTAGCTTATTGAAAAGACTAACGATTTGCTAAAAGAGCGTTGCTGGTAACTACAATTTCACAGAATTTTCAACAGATTTTTAAGTATATTGAATTCAGAGAAGACAGTCTGCTGAAGATTGAGGATTGGGCCTGTGTTTCAAATTGTATGGGAAGGCAGCATAGATAATAAAGGACATGTATGATATACTTGCAATGGACTGCTGAGAATGTGGTCTGCAGAGTTTTTCATTGGCTGCCATTTTCCATATACTGAAAACTTGATGTCCAGGCATACCCTATTTCTTCCAGTCAAGCAATAGAAAGGCTGTGTCATTGCTTGCAAAGATGTGTAGTAGCCATATATCCCTATATTCAAGAAGAGATAATAGAGAATTGTTTGTAGCCAGTATCTGCTGTCTGAGAATACTTACATATTACAGCCAATACTGAAAAATGGAGGAAATTTTCTGCAGAAAGGAAAACTTCAGGGTGGCTGCAAGCTACAAACTGTTATATTAAGATGTTACTAAGCTGAAATACATTAGTAACTATCAAAACACTTCTGCTGTTTTTGCCAGTGCTAATCATATCTTCTGCTATTTTGCTATGCTTGCAATGACGATGAATTTTGGTGAGAGGCAGAAAACAGTGTTTTCCAGCAGTTTTCACAGTGGATAAACCTGAATGCATTTTTTTTTTTTTCATAAGATACCTTTCCTCACATCCTGTTTGGGGTGAGAGCACTGACAGTAAGCAAAAAGAACAGTGGAGTAGCTGCTGTTAGGAGGTGAGGCTTTCTACTGTTTTCTACAATTTCACGTAGCAGTGCTAGAATACATAAAGGAACTCTGCTTAAGGCAACATTTATCATGGGATTCTTACTTGGAAAGAACTTTACTTGGAGCAAACAAGATAAACAATCTCAGCCAATCTCCTGACAATCTGAGCTGAGAACATTAATTATTTACACGATCATTTGTAAACAATTGCTTTCGTAACACTAAGTTAGACAGAGAAACTACTAGATTGCTGAAGGCACGTATTCTGCCATACAGCCTGTCCCTGCATGAAAACTCTTTTCAACTTCACACATAAAAGCAGCACAACAGTTAGAATATTGCTGTCTCCACTGCTACACTGAGTTGCATCGAGATTATAATTCTCAAGATTATTTTTTAACAATATGTGAAAAATCATATTTAGCACTTTAATACTGCCTACTTGCTCAATCAGATTTTAAAGAGACTAGCAGAAGGTAGTTAAATGACTGCAATTAAATTTCTTGTCAGCAAGCATCAAAGTCAATAGGTGTCTTAACACTGACATAAACGATTCACCACATCAAGATATCCTTGAGTGTTTGAGGCTTTGAAATATTTACAGCAATGTTGTCTAATGGATACAAATATAAGAATAAACAAATGGAAGTTCAATCTGGGTTTTTGATTGCTTTTGATTGTGAAGATGCAACTCATCTACTCTTTCCATGTTGCTTTTCCAAATGTTCAGCCCATTTTGAAGCATCTGGATTCAGAGCAGCCAGATTATTGATTCTGCCTAAGGTAATATTCACTCATGGCTACTGGTGAGGAGGGAAGACTCTCATCATTACTAAGCAACGTACTGCTAAGCATCAGCATCTGAAATGTCCACATTATTAAAGAAGACGGATTAAAAAAGACACGTCATGATTTCCCTAGGTGTCTTCTCCAGACTTGGAAGCCATAAAAGATCATCCAGGTAACACTTTCTGGGTCTGACAAGAATAATGATTTGCATAAAGACCAATAACATACCTTGAGACTGATGGCTAAAGGTTGCTATGGAGTCGAATACCTCATTGAACCAGAGAACCTTTGTCTGTTCACCTGTACAAAATGATGCTGTGCAGCTTGTATCCAAAGCAAAATAAAAGCAGAACAACAGTATATGAATTTGTGGAAATTATAAAGGCTCCGTTAACAAGGCAGTAATGAAACATCTGTGACTTGTGATCTTAACAAATCAACTTCTCGCTTTTGCCAGGATGAAGTGTCCAAATCTACCAGCAACTTACCATCAGTAAAGGCATTGTGGTTGCTCATGAAATCATGAGTCTGAGACAGACACATCCAAGTCAAAATTCCTATTTTTATTGTGATTTTTTCCCAGTACTCCATGGAAAACTGTTTCCAAAATTCCATATGGTACCATGCTTTGTTGACATTTCTGTTTTCAGATCATGTGAGAAAGAAACTTCTGAGCAGATTTAAGAACTTTGAAGCAACATGACATCCACCTAAGGACTGATCAGATAAACTCAACTCATAATGCCCTGGAGTCAAAATCCAAACACTAGGCTTATATATTTTTTTGTTCCTCATTTTTTATCAGGCTTCTACTCCAAATTATGAAAAAGTGCTGAGGTTCTCCCCTAACTCTCTGTCACTTGAAGTTCTATGGATATTAATGCAAAAATAGGCAGTAGAATTCAATAGCAGTAAGACATTACTGAGATGTGATTCTATCCTTTGTAATATGACTTTTAGTGATTACCTGTGAGATTCTGACATGTAACACTGGAGCTGTTCTCAGCAACTTAAATGGGCCTGAAACACTGAAAACCTACTATCCAATAAAAGTGATACTAACTGAACAGAAGTGTACAGAAGCAGACACAGAAGCATTCATCAGTGAAATAAAAAAAAATCCCAAACCTGTAATTATGGCTATAGTAGCTTGTTTGTGGTTTTTACAGAGTGAAATATAGTGTTAAAGATGATATATCTCTACAGTGACTAGTTAACTCTTCCATTTTTACCCCCAACGCTATTGACTATTATACTAAATACCGATCACTCACTAGAGGCTTACATACAAGCCAAGAAATTGAGCATGAATCTGCTAAGATGGCTGCTGCGGCATATTTGAATAGACTCAGGTCTTGGAAATAACAGCTCTGCTGAATCATGCAGTCGTGGAGGGGATGCCTCATTAAGAATACCATCTGGTGAGCTCAAAACATTTTAACCTATAAACTCAATGAAATGCCCTTATGGCAGGCTATCCTCAAAGAGGTTAGCTGATCACTTCAACCATGGTAGAAGGAAAACATCCATGCAAGTCACAAATGTAAGCTGAAAGTTATGTTTAGCAACTCAGAACTGCTGCAAAAACATTGGAAGTGATCAACAATAAAACTACTTCTCAGGATAAAATGAGTCACATAGTTTTTCAGCATTTCTCTGGAAAATGATCAAAACACCATGATCAAAGATCTCTACTGATTCTAGACTATTCATAGGCTCATTTTAGGGGGCAGAGGGAACCGTCAACTTCCTGGTAGTAGAGTTTTACTTGAAATGACTTACGAATTTAGCCTCACTGCAAGCATCTTTTGCAACACACTGCATTCTTAAAAAATTGTTTGTGACTCATGGGGTGGTGTATTTAGTAACTGGACTGCTTTCACCTCTTGGACTTGGGAATTTAACCAAAACCAGCTCCATCTGAGCTTTCAGCCTTCAACTATGGTAAGCAGAGTCAGACTATGTGGAGTGCTTAGAGCAGCCTTGTCAATAAAATCAATTTTTCCTGACAGACTGACTAGAACAATTACCATTTTAAAGAATAAGGTTCTGAATGCTTTTGATAAAACAAAAACAAAAACAAAACCAAAAAAAGTAACAGAGGAAAAAAACGGTAGAAATCTGTAAACACAGCTTCTCACCATCAACTTCAGGAACATTTTCCTGCCAGCAAACGTCCGTGGCCTCAGCCGTCCTGTGCAGAATACCCTGTGGGTTCTCAAGACGTACAAGGAAGGCATAGCTGCCCCTTACCCTTCTGAACAGTGCCATGCATGCTATACTGCAGGCTCTCTCTTAGTACTTACCATCCAACTCAGATACAACCCTTCCCCCATCATGTTTCCAGAAACTTCCCTTCCCTGTGCATGCACAGATGCTCTCAGGACAATCTTTGCTTCTCCTCAGGGCTGCAGTTCAGACAAGAGGCAACTGCCACAACGAAATGCCTCTACAATGCCCTCTTTTAAGGCAGAATACTGTAGAATGCACACTAAATTGCAGGTAAGTAGACTGTGGAGTTGGAAAAATTGGATAGGAAGGTGGGTTGACATGGCTTGCCAGCTACTGTTATTAGACACGTCACTTGTGGAAATACCAGGGAGAGCCTGGACGGTGCATTCTGTGGAAAAATGAGCTGAAGTATTATTAGTGTTAAAATCTACCTCCTGTTCCTATACATGAGTATATTTAGTCAGAAGACAGGGAGCTGCCTGAACATGAATTTCTTTCACCAGTCAGTGGGAGAAGTTCTTGACCACTGAAGGGCAAGTGGGTCACTCCCCTGTCAATAGTCCAGGGAAGCCAAGCTTTGAAACCTCCCTGCAGCCATGGCTCCCTGGTGTATCCCTCGGACATCTCTTTTGGAGTCAGTGACCACCCTGTGATCCATTATGCCTGTCATCAGTCTGTCAGAGCTCTCTGAAGCCACCACTCAGAGAGGACACTTCCCGGGAGTGCTTGGTGGGACTGGGAGCACCTTGGCTAGTTGGTTATCACATGCAGTGGAGTGTGGATGACACATAAGTATTGGGCAATTAAAAATATTTTTATGCTTAATTATAATTGCCTGTCAGTTATGCAGGCCTGTGGAACCTGGTGGAGGAATTAAATAACAGGAATGATTTTTTGAAAATATTTTTAATTTTGTAGATCAGCAATGTTTTTGTGGAATTGGTGAGTGTGCATTTGTTTTTTAATTTTGTTTGTAAGTATTATTGTTTTAAATCTTAGAGGGTCAACAGGCACTTTGCTGTCTCTGGAATCCAGGATTCTGAGTAGGTTAATAATCTCTAGCATCGCTTTTATATCAAGTAATCCAATAAAATGTAAAATGTTTGCTCTCAGCTGAGTTTCCAGGACTTTACTTACGAAATCAATAGATAGAGTGTGCTTACATATTGTTAGCAGTCAGTGAGTCACTATTTAGTATTTGCATTCAGTGATGATGTTGTTACTACCAGACTGTGATATCTCTTCAAGTTCCATACATGTTTTTTTACACTGCTGGTCTAATAGCCAAATATATCTCACCGTGTACCTATAGTACCTGAAGAAATTTTCAGGATATTTATATAGATTTTGTTTGAAAGACCAAACTGAATCCTCTGAAGCAGAGCAGATGCGGACAAAATGACCATTTGACATCTTTTGGCAGTATTTCTTTGAGTCAAGTGCTGAACTTATAGAAGAGCTTTCAGAGTAAATTTTTACTTATCTGAAAGGAGAACTAGTCAAAAGGACTTAGGATTTTTTGGCATTTTTAATTGGTCTTGCCAGTTAATCTGGCTTTTTGGATCCAGGCAAGTTCTCTACTTCCATTTCAAAATAGGTAGGAAAACAGAATGTCAGTTTATGTATGTCGCTAATTATCAGGCATTATCAAGTAAAAGGTATGAGCTTTATGAAATTGGATACTTTGTTTTCTTTTACAGCACAACAGAAACTTTATATTCAGGGTCCATTCCCTATAAGCAGGACTAAGACAAAAATAAAAAAATCACTTTATTTTGCTCTGAAAATATTTTTATATTTTCTTCATGAAGTGTATCCAAATAGGTCTTAGTGAATAATCTTAAACAGCATATCTTCAAAACTTTTTTTCTGAATTTCAGTTCAACATGTCTCTTATTCCTTCCTGCTTTTATATTTTTCACTTTTTTTTCCTTCCTATTACAAAGGCTATAAAAGTCATGCTAAAAGGTGAATAAAAACATCTAAGAATTACAGTATTGTTAAGTTTGGAAGGGGTCTAACTCCTCTGCTCAGCCAAGGAAATCTGTTGCTGGTTGCCCAGGACCATGTCCCTGTGGCTTCTGAATATGTTCAAAGAGAGAGAGTCCGCTACAACTCTGGGCAACCTGTTCCAGTGCTTACTCACTTCAAAGTACGAAAGTGACTCATGTTTAGATGGACCCTTCAATTCTTAAGTTTGTGACTGTTGCCTCTTGTCCTGTCACCAAGCACCACTGAAAGGAGTCTGGCTCCAATCTTCTAAACACCCTCCCTTCATTATTTATGTATGTTGATAAGATCATCCCTTGGCCTTCTCTTCCCCAGGCTAAAGAGTCTCAGCTTTCTCAGGCTTTCCTCATATGTAAGATGCTCCTGTCCCTTTATTATCTTCATAGCCAGCTGCTGACCTCCAATATGTCAATATCTGCCTTGTACTGGAGAGCCCAGACCTGGACACTGGCTCACCACTGTTGAACAGAGGAGAACGATCATCTCCTGTGACCTGAATACCACCAGCCTTTTTTGTACTAATGGAGCTATCACTCAATCTCTTCTGTTCATGACTCCCACTCCCACTGAACTGTTCCTTTATACTTCCTAAGCACTATATTGTTAACACCGTTCTGCCAGGTAGGAAGATATTTATTTGTGCCAACCCAAAGATCAGGACACTAGGAGAGGAAAAAGTAGCACAGAGACTTGATCTGGCTTTACTGATTGTTCAACTAACAAGAGTTTACGGCAAGACCTGCGTCTCTCAGGGTACCCCTATCAACTATTTGCCAGCACAAACTAACTACTTCCTCTGCACCAGCCTGTACTATAGGAAATTTGTTTTATTCACCTTTAAAATCTGTCACTCTGAGTGACTGGCAGCTTTATCAATGCCAAAAGCAATCTTTGAGTCATTATCTTCCAGTGTTCTGCTTCTGTCACATACTCCATGTAGCTTTGTATTGTCTGTGCTATGTAGGCCTTTGTGTAGGCTGAGAAGCACCACAGAGCTGCAGTCATTTCTCCAGAGAACAACTTTATACTGATAGAAAATACTACTCACACCTTCATATGTGTTATCAACTTTGAGGAATTGTTGATCATTTTGAGTGGTGGTAGATGGAGTTAACTCCAACTGGAGGCCAGTGACAAGTGGGGTTCCCCAGGGCTCAGTGCTGGGTCCAGCCCTGTTCAATGTCTTTATCAATGACCTGGATGACGGCATCGAGTGCACCCTTAGCAAGTTTGCAGACGACGCTAAGCTGGGTGGAAGTGTGGATCTGCTGGAGGGTAGGAAAGCTCTGCAAAGGGATCTGAACAGGCTGGACCTCTGGGCTGAGTCCAATGGCATGAGGTTTAACATGGCCAAATGCCGGGTCCTGCACTTGGGGCACAACAACCCTATGCAGTGCTACAGACTAGGAGAAGTCTGTCTAGAAAGCTGCCTGGAGGAGAGGGACCTGGGGGTGTTGGTTGACAACCGACTGAACACGAGCCAGCAGTGTGCCCAGGTGGCCAAGGAGGACAATGGCATCTCGGCTTGTATCAGAAACAGCGTGACCAGCAGTTCCAAGGAGGTTATTCTCCCTCTGTATTCGGCACTGGTGAGACCGCTCCTTGAATCCTGTGTTGAGTTCTGGGTCCCTCATCACAAGAAGGAAGTTGAGGCTCTGGAGCAAGTCCAAAGAAGAGCAACGAAGCTGGTGAGGGGGCTGGAGTACAGGCCTTATGAGGAATGGCTGAGGGAAATGGGGTTGTTCAGCCTGGAGAAGAGGAGGCTGAGGGGAGACCTCATTGCTCTCTGTAACTACCTAAAAGGAGGTTGTAGAGAGGAGTGTGCCGGCCTCTTCTCCCAAGTGATGGGGGACAGGACAAGAGGGAATGGCCTCAAGCTCCGCCAGGGGAGATTTAGGCTGGACATTAGGAAAAAATTTTTCAGAGAAAGGGTCATTGGGCACTGGCACAGGCTGCCCAAGGAGGTGGTTGATTCACCTTCCCTGGAGGTGTTTAAGGTGCGGGTGGATGAGGTGCTAAGGGGCACGGTTTAGTGTTTGATAGGAATGGTTGGACTCGATGATCTGGTGGGTCTTTTCCAACCTGGTGATTCCATGATTCTATGATTCTATGACTGTCTCCCACAGGACTTTGCCAACCAGTCTTCTGCACAGTCCAGTGTCTGCCCTCTGGAAGTTTAATGCGACTGTCCTGCTAACCACCCTCTTCACCTCAACTAGAACCGAAAACCCTATCATCTCCTGATTACTTTGTCCCAGGCGTCCTCCTACCACCACATCCCCCACAAGGCCTTCTTTTTTCACAAACAGCAGGTTCAGGAGGGCACCTTCCCTTGTTGGATCACTTCCACACACTCCGGGAACCTCCTGGACTGCTTCCTTTCTGCTGTATTGTACTTCCAGCAGATAACTGGAAGACTGAAGTCTTCCACTAGAACAAGAGGCATCCATCTAGAGACTATCCCCAGCTGTTTCTAGAAGAGCTCTTCAGCTGCTTCTTCTTGGCTGGGTGGTCTGTAACAGACTCCCATCACAAAATCTGCCTTCCATTGGGCTACTCTGAGGACCACCAGTACATCACCACACAGCAAGTGGGGGTTATTACACCTAGGGTTGATAAGGAAGATACGAGCACTTTGGCACTAGCTACTCCAGTAACCAGGCAATTGGGAATGAACTCTATTCCCTCTAAGAGGGCTGAACGCTCAGCAGCTCAGCTGAAGTGCATTTACACCAATGCACGCAGCATGGGTAATAAGGAGGAGTTGGAAACTGTCATAGGGCAAGGAGGCTATGACGTTGTTGCCATCGTGGAAACGTGGTGGGATGACTCATATAACTGGAGTGCAGCTATGGTGGGGTACAAACTCTTCAGGCAGGACAGGAAGGGTAGGAGAGGAGGCAGGGTAGCCCTCTGTGTAAGGGAGGACTTGGACACTGTTGAGATGGATTGTGGTGATGAGGAGATTGAGTGCCTGAGGGTTAAAATCAGAGGAGCCCATAAGAAGCCCCACTCCAGGTGGGGTCTCACCAGGACGGAGTAGAGGCAGAATCATCTCCCTCACCCTTCTGGCCAAGCTTCTTTTGATACAGCCCAGGGTATGTATGGCTGCCTGGGCTGCAAGCACACGTGCCAGTTCATGTCCAGTTTTTCATCCATCAGTACCCTCAAGTCCATCTCTGCAGGCTTCTGTCAATCCCTTCATCCCCCAGTATGTATTGATACCAGGGTTTGCCCAGGCCCAGGGATAGGACCTTGCACTTGGCCTTGCTGAACCTCATGATCTTTATGTGGGCCTTCTTCTCAAGCTTGTCTAAGTTGCTTCTGATGGGATGTGTGAGCCATACCACTCAGCTTGGTGTCATCTGCAAGTTTACTGAGGTTGTATGTAATACTGAGCAGCTACTTCCTCTCTGCAGAAGTAAACCCCTAACATTGCGGGAGTAGGAGGTCTGAAATGCCAAATGAGGTAATTTGAAAGAAAAAATCTTTTCATTAAGCATGTTAAGTACATGTAATGTAAAGCAGCAAGGTATATTTTAATCGTCTAGTCTTTTGGGAACAGTTAGCTAATTCAAATGGTACTTAATGACTGGTCAGATTCACATTAGATCATGCGTTTGGGGGTCTTAATTTCTGCTAGACAGGCTTGGACAGGCTTTTCCTTATCAAGTAGCCTTGGAAAGGAGTATCATTCTGTCTCATTTTAATTCATATAAAAATGCTATCTTCAGAAATTTGGAGTGGAAATGTGTGGATGAACTCCAACATACCTAACCACATGTTTCTGTAAGCAGAAGCCACAATGATTTGGTAAATGGTATAACAGAATATAATAGATAAATAATGTAATAGCAAAATTTTCTTTTGTCTGGCTATAAGCAAAAGTTTCTCATTTTCCCTCAGTGTGGGAACAGAAATCCGTTTTATCGTACAGAGAATCCGTGTGCTTTGGCAGTTCTGCAGTTTAAACTTGATTGCCCACCCAGAACTCTCTATTGTAATCCTCTAGTAGACTTGGCTGCTTCTGCAGGCACTCCACTGTCCCTTAATTGATTAATATTGCTTCATTTATAAAGTTCCGCAGGCAGAGGTGACATTTGTATGGTTGCATTTGGATGGTATTTGAAATACTGCTGAGTACAGAATGGCTGTCACATTTGACAGCACAGTAACAGCATTTTTTATATGCAATTGTACAAAGTGATTTGGGCATTTTTGAGTCTGAAAGCCACAAAATTCATCTTCAATCTATGTACTAGTTAATTATTTAGAAAAAAGGGTTCACAGGTTTTCAGTTTTACATGTAACAAGAAAGAATGGGCCTGCCATACATAGATAAGCTCTACTGCTTCATAGGAGTCATTCCCTATATTTACGCAACTGTAGCACAGCAACATTAATTTACTTCTAAATATATATTTATGCATATTGATACATTATATTTTTTGATGAAGAACTGCGCAAACGTGGCTGGTTCATTCCTGATGAGTAGTAAGCAAGAGGTTACTGTGTACTTTATTAGCAGCTGAAGAGCAGGTGTGCCTAGTGATAGATGCTTGGATTTATTTTTTTTTTAATTCCTGCTTATATATAAGCGAGGAAGTTATTTGTAGAAATCTCAGCACCAAATAATTTAATTTGCATGTAGTGAATTTATTACTTGAATTTAATTTTAATTTATCCATTATTAGTCTGGTCATAAAAGGAAACAAATAGCTGGGAGAGGGGAAGTACATAATTTTTTTCATTTTGCCTAAATTATTTTTAGAGAAAAGAAAATACAAAATTTCAGTGAAAGTTAGCTTCTCCTATCCATTAGGGTTTTTTCACTATTGGATGCATGGAACCAGACAGAACTACCAAATGAGGAGGCAGCATAAAGTGCCTGGGACTGGAGCTCTTGGTCCAACAGGATAGGATTATTTAATTTCTTTAGTTTTCCTTAACCAGCCTGGCCATCTAGCCTTCAAAGTCTGATTTAATGTAGAGAAGAAAAAAAAAAGGAAAATATTGTTTTTATAGTAATAAAGTTTTATGGATAAACTCTTGCTGTATGCCGAGTGTGAATGAGCACACTATATGTGGCATGCTTTTGTGGAAAATGGGAATGGGCTCTCCCTTGCCAAGCATATAGCAGATTAACAAATACCCTGCTCATTTATCAGAGCCGGAAATACAGGTGAATTAATTTAAAATAAGTAACTCTCAAACGTAGGACAATGAGCAGTCTTACTGCACCTAGAAGAGACTGGTCTCAGTGTGTACCATGTATAAATGGGGAAATCTGAGTCTGAATCAAGCAAGGTGCTCTGCATTCTTATTTAGCATTTTTTTCAAAAAGGCAGTTTACAGCTTCTGAAAAACGTAGACTCTAGATTTCTTTCAGTTAATAAGAATTATGCTATTACCTATTGACTAGAAATCGTTTTGGTGTTAACTTCAGCTGAGACAGACATTTTCAATTGAAAATAGCATTTCTAAATGATAAAAGTAATAATATTCTTCTATTCTCATTTGTATCTTAATTTGTCTGTGATGACAGTTTGGGAATAATGAAGAGAATGCAGGAAAAGACAGAAAAGATCACTTTATCTCATTACTATGATTACACCTAGTAAATGAGCAGAATGATTGCTCCTAGTGTCAAGCAACGTTGGGCAATCTGTTCTTGAGCACGGATTAACTTTGTTGTTTTTCACTGATAAGAACGTTTGTCTTTTGCAGTTGACAAGCTGTACATACGACAGTATTAGATACATTCTCAATATCCTTCTTGAGTACTTCCTGCTTACCAAATGATTTGTGTCCAAAAGCAAATCTTAGAAAATCTGTATTTTCTAAGAGGTTAATCAGTGTTCTGTTCCCTTCTCAGTCTGTGGGAATACAAATCCAGATCTCTTACATTTCACCAGGGTGCACTGATCACCCTTAGACTGCCTCCTAGTCTGTGCAGCAGTATCCCTTATTCCTACCTTATTGATACTCTGACACTGTGCAGCGAGATTCATGAAACAGCAAATGAAAAGGAGCACAGTTCTGTACCTTGCTGGTATAGAGCATTCATCTGGGAGGTGGAGAGATTTGTGTATTTGGCCCCGCAATATTCTATTTCAGTAATTTTATATTATGCTGTCATTTTGAAAGCATTAAATTGTATGTCCTCATGGACTTTGCACACACCAGGCTAGGGAGGTTCATGAACAAGGTTCATGGAAGACTCGGGACCCTATTCCTGTGTTCACTGCAGACCTTTGCAAAACCAGAAGTACTAAAAGCTTACAAATCTTATTTCTGAAAACCCGAAACCAATAAAAGATTATTTTTTTTTTTGTGGACAATTCTGAATTGAGGTGGTTTTAACTTGTACATGCATATCTGTTTTCCACGAATCCTTGCCTCAAGAAATGGGAACTGCAGGTTTCTGAGGGCTACAATGTAAGAAAAAAACTTGTGTAATTAAGCGAGTGCAGTTATCTTGGTGGTTTTCCTGTCACAGCAGATTTTACTGACCGGCAAAAGAAGAGAAAAAAAGTTATTCCTCAAAGTGTCATACATTATCTTGTTCTATCTTATTAATTAGTCCTACTGTTACATCTGTAGCTTCTGCCTGTAACAATCCAGGGTAAGCAGCACACACGAAAGTGGGTAGAAAGTTGTCTTTATGTCATTCTCTTTCCATCTTCATTCAAGCTTAGCTGTGTTGCTGCCTTCTACTGCTCACTATGTGAGCTAGTTCTGTATGCTCACATTGCTTCAATATTTTTTCATGGTTTTTAATTATAACTTCATTGGGTGGTAGTAGACATCCTGCCCTTTTGGAATAGCCATTCTGTTACTACTCCAGGCATGTCATGATTCCAGAAATAAATCCTGTGCTCACTTCCTTCTGGGAATAGCAGTTCTTTCCTGTTTGGAGCAACATCAGAATCACCTTTAACCAGTACAGTAGAATTGCATGATTTTCACAAACAGCATTATTTGCTTTAACAGTTTGATGGCTCCTTTTTTCCCTTCGAGACATGTTCGCATCTTCTGGGAAACAGCTGTCTTGTATTTCTGCCTACCATGTTGAGCAGGAGGAGAAATTTAAAATCTTCCAGTTTCATAGTTCTTCCATGTATCTGAAACAAAAATGCATTGGGTCAACTTAAATACTATAATTTAAGGAAAACACTCCAAATTAGATCACAAATTGTCAATGGACACTAGATGTCTTGTTAGGTGTCTCACATCGCTGAATTTGAAAGATAAATCATTACATGGGGAAGCCCATGTACAACTTAATTCTGGATCCTTATTAGGCCATGTTTGATGCTATCATGCTACTCTTATTTCAAAGAAATCTGTGTAAACCAGATTTTCCTTCTGGTTGTACTCTGAAGTAACTTCCTGATATAGGCTGGTTGTTGGTGATTGCAACAGGGTCCCATCAGTTCTGTGGCTGTAGAACTGTGAACAATGGCAGGACAGAAAGTTTGTTAATAAGTTACAGTGACCTCAGGTTAGTTTATTGTGAGTGACCTGGATCATGGTGTGTATTTACAATGCAGTAGTTCGCCGTGTCTTGTTTTGAGTGCCCACTTTGAAGTATGTTGGAATATAGGCAGTGAAAAGCCAATGGGAAACCAGCAGCTCATGTGCATTACTGCAGAAAAGTAAATAGCAAACTTTTGGTGGTCACAGACTGTTTTATTGCCTTTTTTTTTTTCCTTCAACATTCTGGAATTTAGGCAGCACAACTGGCTGACAGAGGAGCTAATTAGAGGTCACACAGGGCATGAGACTGGCAACTGTCACCCTTCTATGGCAACAAGATTGGTTAGGTGTTCTTTGGGCTTGCCCAGGAATAAAGGGAGCAAACATGATGATGAGTGCAGGTTGGTATTACTGTTCGCAGACTTCCTGCCCTTTCCTTCTTTCTTTGATGTACAAATTCCTACCAGGGGAAGGCCCTTCCTATTATTTTATGTTTGCTGTGCAATGTCTATTTTTTCAGCCCCACCATATGTTGCCAGTGAATTTTGACAGGATACTACTGTTTAATGTTTATCCAAATAGTTTAATCTTTGGAACACAGTATAAAGGCTGTCTGTTGTGTAAGCTTTCTCACAGGGCTAAGGAGGCAAGTGGTGTTAGTTTTGCTGTAAGAAGTGACGAAGTGACTCATTAAAAATTGCAAACCATGTTGGCATTACGGCTGAAAAGGAAGCTCTGTACTAAGCTGTCTCTGAAGACAATATCTGTAAGAAAGGAATTTACCTTTTCATTTGGAAAGTAGGGGTGCTCTGATCAGAGTCACCCAGAATAACCCTTTAAAACTCCTCCTCTGCCCACTAATCAACTTCATCCCCAGATGGCTAGCACAGTTAATTCTCTGCTGAATCTGGAATTTCTGTTTACACTGACCCTTTTGGTATTTACCTGCTTCCAGTCAACCTTTTTATCCATCTTTACTTGTTCCGTGTGCTCAGTTTTTTTCATATTTGCTGAGATGAGGCATGTGCACTGCTGAGTAGGTAGCTGCTAGATAGGTGTGCTGGAGTGCATCAGGTGACATCGCTGTTTGACCAGGGTTCTTGGAGACTAGGAGCCAAACAGGGAAAAACTTCTTTCTTCTTAATTTTAGAGTTTAGATATACTATTATAATTTCAGCATTTCAGTGTATTTGCCCACATCCACTTATCTTTCAAAATCATATTCCTAGTTTGAGGCAATGCAAGGTAAAACACATTCATAGAACCATAGAAAGGTTTGGATTGGAAAGGACATTACAGAACATCTAATTCCAACTCCCCTGCCACGGGCAGAGACACCCCCACTAGACCAGGCTGCTCAAGGCCCCATCCAACCTGGTCTTGAACACTCACAGGAATGGGGCATCTACAGCTTCCCTGGGCAACCTGTGCCAGAGCCTCATCACCCTCATCATGAAGAATTTCTCCCTTATGTCTAATTTAAATCTTTCCCCCCCTCCAATTTAAAGCCATTAACCCTCAACCTTTCACTACATGTCCTTGTAAAAAGTCCCAACCCAGCTTTATTGTACATCCTGTTCAGGTGCTGGACAGCCACTACAAGGTCTCCCTGGAGCCTTCTCTTCTCCAGGCTGAAAAACCCCAACTCTCTCAGCCTGTGCTCCAGCCCTCTGATGATTTTTTGCCCCTCCTCTGGACCCATTCCAACATTTCTGTATTCTTCTAATGTTGAGAATTCCAGAAATGGACACTGCACTCCAGGATGGGTCTCACGAGAGCAGAGTAGAGGGGAAGAATCACCTCCCTCTACCTGCTGGCCACGCTTCTTTCAGTGCAGCCCAGGATACGGTTGGCCTTCTGGGCTGCGAACATGCATTGCCAGCTCATGTCAAAATTCTCATCAACCAGCACCCCGAAGTCCTTCTCCTCAGGGCTACTCTCAATCATATCATCCCCCGTCCTGTATTGAAATTGGGGATTGCCCCGACCCAGGTGTAGGACCTTGCACTTGGCCTTGTTGAACCTCATGAGGTTTCCACAGGCCCACTTCTCCAGCCTGTCCAGGTCCCCTTTGGATTACATCCCATCCTTCTAGTGTGGCCACTCAGCTTGGTGTCATCATTCATCAATGAACATATTAAACAGCACTTGTCCCAGTACAGAACTTGGAGGGACACTACTTATCACGGATCTCCATCTGGACATCAAGGCATTGATCACTACTCTCTGAATGCAAACATCCAACCAATTCCTTACCCACCGAACAGTCCACCCTTCAAATCCACATCTCTTCACTTTAGAGAGTAGGATGTTGTTGGCCATTGTGACAAAGGCTTTACAGAAATTCAGATAGATTACATCCATTGCTTATCCTGTGACCACTGGTATGGTCACCCCATCTTAGAAAGGTACTAGGCTGGTCAGGCAGGACTTGCCCTTGGTGAAGCTATGCTGGCTGGCTCAAATCACCTCCTTGTCCTTCATGTCCTTCATATAACTTCTAGGAGAATCTGTTCCATGATATTCCCAAGCACAGAGGTGAAGCTGACATGTGGGTAGTTCCCAGGTTCGTGTTTTCTACCCTTTTTAATAATGTGCACAATCATAGAATCATAGAATAACCAGGTTGGAAGAGATCCACCAGAACATCGAGTCCAACCATTCCTATCAAACACTAAACCAGGCCCCTTAGCAAAGCCCCTCACCACAAGAAGGATGTTGAGGCTCTGGAGCGTGTCCAGAGGAGAGTGACAAAGCTGGTGAGGGGGCTGGAGAACCGGCCTTATGAGGAGCGACTGAGAGAGCTGAGGTTGTTTAGCCTGGAGAAGAGGAGGCTGAGGGGAGACGTTATTGCTCTGTACAACTACCTGAAGGGAGGTTGTAGAGAGGAGGGTGTAGAGAGGAGGGTGCTGGCCTCTCCTCCCAAGTGACAGTGGACAGGACAAGAGGGAATGGCCTCAAGCTCCACCAGGGGAGGTTCAGGCTCGACATAAGGAAAAAATTCTTCACAGAAAGGGTCATTAGGCAATGGAATGGTCTGCCCAGGGAGGTGGTTGTCTTGCCTTCCCTGAAGGTGTTTAAAGTGCAGGTGGATGAGGTACTGAGGAGCATGGTTTAGAGATTGGTGGGAATGGTTGGACTTGATGATATGGTGGATCTCTTCCAATCTGGTGATTCTATGATTCTATGATTCTATGAACTGCAAGCCCCAGCTCTTGCTTCTGCCTGCGCAGTGTGTCCTCTCAGTTTACAGAGAGAATCTGGCGTGGTTGCAGGAGAGATCAGTTTGCAGACAGGAGGCTGTGTGGGTTTTAGGAATCATTTCTTTCAGTGGCTCAGCACTGGAGCCAAGAAGTCTAGGGAGGAGCTGCAGATACTCCTTGTCTGTTATGCCAAGGATGGAACTGATTGCTCAGACACCTTTGGCCTAGAATGATCTTTAAACATCACAAATAATATGTTTTGTCTCTGAGACCTGATAGGGTTCTGTCTTCTGGGGTGTTATGTTCTACTGTCAAACAATAATCTTGCAGATGACTATATGTTTTCGTATTACTGCCAGAACTATTTTATATTATTTTTTGTTAGGCTTAAATAGCTTGTACTCTTCATAACAGTTATCACTATATTTCAATAGTGGGTAAATAATAATTTTAGAATGCAGGAATTTCTTATAGCATGAAGTATAATGTTCAATGTTTTCTGTCTGTCTTCTTGATAATTATACTCGTATTTCTAAGCAAGAGTAGTGGCTGTAGTACTACTGGAGGAATTCCAGGTATCTGGGTAAATATAATAGGTAAATGGATTTCATTGAAAATCTCTACAGGAATATGTATGTGTATATACATATATGCATACACTTGTAAAGCAAAAAATGTAAGCTAGAAGCTGAACTAAAAAAAGGTTGGATTATCTTAATTTATTGGCCCCACCCAATGTTGATGAAGTGTAAGCAAAAAGGTTCATTGTAGCTGTGTGCACTCAGCTTTTGTAAGTACATTTCTTCAAATGCAGGCATGTGTTCAGACATCTTCTGTATTGTACAGGTAGGAAATTATTTCAGTGCTGAAACCCAGAAAGCTCTCTGGTAATTTGTATCAGATCAAATCAGATGCAAACATGAATATAAAATGTTTTTCTGAAGAGTGTGACAGAAAGCCATACTTCCTGCGCCTCCTTTTTGTACAATTTTTTTTTCTTCAGTATTTTTCACGGAATGTGTCAGACCCAGGTCATCACATGACTTAGGCAAGTATTAGAGCAGATTCAGAGCAATACTGTCAGTCATTTTAGAACAGCTTTGTGTGTTTTAACAGGCTTGGTTCCAGTAATTTCTTTGATCAATCTACAATAAAGGAAATTAAATATAAAGTAGCAAATGATGTGCTGGTCTCCACTGGATCCTGTTCTTGGAGATGGAGTGGACTAAGAAGAAGTATGTTTGATACTTAACCAATGCTGTGCAATTCCTGAATATTGCAGGAATACTGCAAGGTCACATCCCTAACAAGACATCAGCTATTCCCAGTGTTCATATACAATAAAGCTGGGTTGGGACTTTTTACAAGGACATGTAGTGAAAGGTTGAGGGTTAATGGCTTTAAATTGGAGGGGGGGAAAGATTTAAATTAGACATAAGGGAGAAATTCTTCATGATGAGGGTGATGAGGCTCTGGCACAGGTTGCCCAGGGAAGCTGTAGATGCCCCATTCCTGTGAGTGTTCAAGACCAGGTTGGATGGGGCCTTGAGCAGCCTGGTCTAGTGGGGGTGTCTCTGCCCATGTCAGGGGAGTTGGAATTAGATGTTCTGTAATGTCCCTTCCAACCCAAACCATCGTATGATTCTATGATTCTAAAACTTGGGTCCTTTTTAAATTGTTAGGGAAACTAACTTGCAGATAGTTTATTTTTCCTTAACAACTTGTTACAAGAATAATTTAGGATTATTACCTCTCTGCACAAGACCTAGAAGATGTTAAAAAAATGCTATCAGGTATCAGAAAGCTTTGAGTTTCAATTAAACTGGCAAATACCTTTATCCTAAAATATGCAGTTATGCTTCTGTAAAGTAGTAGAGAAATCTTTTTAAACCAAATATTTGAAATGAGACAATGAAGTACTTTATGTACTATAGCCATTTATGCACTATAGCCATGCTGAATCTTAGGTCCTGTTTTATTTTATTGATACATAGGTACAAATTATTTCTATTGAAGTGCCATTTATCTTCAAAAAAACCCTCTTCTAGTGTGCATTGCTTTATAAAATGTTGCTTTATACAGCACCAAACCTAAACATTTTCAATTAAAATGAACCTATGATAGAAGGTTGTTGCAACCCAATTTATATAGAGAGATGTAGTTATTTAATATGTAATATTACATGTCAAATATTACACATTAAATATTACATATTAAATAGATATTAATACATATCATCAAATCATAGAATGTCTTGAATTGGAAGGGATCCAGAAGAATCATCCAGTCCAGCTCCTCGTTCCTCAGAGGACTACCTAAAATGAAACTGTGTAATTAAGAGCATAATCCAGACACCATGGCCAACCACCTCCAGTGGCCAACCACCCTCTTAGTGAGGAACACCTCCCTAATGCCCAATCTAAACTTCCCTTGAGGTAGCTTGACACCATCATGTATCATGTTGGTCTGCAGTTCTGTTTTAATAGGATTATTTATGAATAATTGCATCACTCAACACCCATCTGTAGAAATAGAAGAAATGTTTAAAAAATCTTGTGATTCAGAGCCTGAGTCCATCTACACAAGAGGATTATTAATTAATTATTTGACATTTTGGATTTTTTGTGGATTTTATATTAGATGCAGGACAGCCTCTATAAATTCTCTCTATTCACCTTTTACACAGACAGAAGGTATCAGATCTTCAGTCTGCCATTACAGTGACATTCAGTATTTTCTGTCTCTTTCTCTAAGCCTTCTGGTGTTGTCAGGTTGTATATGGTCTTACTTTCGTCTGTCACTCTCCATTGGAATACAAAAATAGCTCTTATAGGAAAGTATTCTATTTTATAGAAAAATAAAAGAGAAAAAATATCTACACTGTAGCCAAAGCTTTTGCTGATAAAGCAGATGTTTTTCTGTGATCTCTCACAAAGAGAAATAATGATGCCATCTACTGGCTGAGGACAGACTGCTTCTGCGGTCTGGTTCTTGATAAAGCCTGTGTCTTACTCTAGTGAGTTACAAATTAGTTCCCCCGCCCCCCCGTATTTAATTCGTTGATCTTAGTCATAAATACCACACAGAGGCAATTATTTCTGTGTGAGGTCCATGAGTTATGAAGAGTTGAATCAGTAAACCATGCATACAGAAACTTCCTTTCGAGTACCCATTGGCCTTATATTGATAAAGGAGTTTAACAAAATGTTAATAATATGATCTTCATTATAATTTAATTAAACAATGAAGCAGTCTTAATGCAAGTTTTCCTATGAAAAGTGCAATAAAGTTATGCCTTTGCTGCAAAGCCAGGAGGTCTTTTACATTATTGTCTGGATAATAAACTGAATATCCAGACTCTTCTAACCTCAATAAGACATCTCAGCAATAAAGCCAACAGAAAAAGATAACAGACCCCACAGATCCTGCTGGCCTTTCTTTTAATGCCTAGTTTATGAATGGAAGTCATAACATACTCTTCAGGACGATGTGACTATGTTGCTGCCTTGTAAGGACATGGACAATAGAAGAAGATACTGATTCAGTGACAGCTTTCATGTTCTTCTTTGCTATTGAAATATATACTTTTTAGGTATGCCTGATCAGTGGTATTGCCTAGAAAGACACAGAAAAACATTATTGTCTTTCTGACATTTTTATTATTCTGATCTGATGCCATATCTGTCATATTAATCCTAAGGCTTCTCTTTCTTCAGACTGGAAGAGCAGTTCACATTCCTCTTCTCAGTGTGAGGGAAACTTCTAGTTCACAGAGGCTATAAGATTTTGAATCTTTTATCTCAAGCCACTGGTCCTTTGCAAAATGACTCTGGCCTTAACACACTTCTTCATCAAACTTGGATCCATTTTATAATTCCATTTTGTTTATTTCCACAGATGTTGACTGTTATCTCAATATAACTTCTAGGATTGCAGAAACAGTAAAAAACCTGTGAATACACCAGAGTACTGGTTCATCTGAGGATATCTGAAATTACATTCGTTGTGCTGTGTTCACAGACGACCAGCTGAGGTTGGAGAAATAAAGGATTCATAGAATCATTGAATTGCTTTGTTGGAAAAAAAACCTTTGACATCATCAAACCCAACCATACCTGTCCACTATTAAATCATATCACTGAGCACTTCATCTACCCATCTTTTAAATAGCTCCAGGGATGATGACTCAACTACCTCCCTAGGCAGCATGTACCAGTACTTGATAACCCTTCTGGTGAAGAAATTTTTCCTGTTGTCTAAGCTGAATCTCCCCTGGCACAACTTGAGGACATTTCCTTTCGTTCTATTGCCTGTGACTTTGGAGAAAAGATGAACACTCACCTTGCTACCGTTTCTTTTCAGCTAGTTGTGGACAGCGATAATATGTTACCTCAGACTCCTTTCCTCTAGGCTAAATATCACAAGTTCCCTCAGATGATCCTCCTAACACTTGTTCTCCAGCACCTTCACCAGATTTGTTGCCCTTCCCTGGATGCACTCCAGCACCTAGATGTCTTTCTTGCAGTGAGGAGCCCAAAACTGTACACAGTATTTGGTGTGCAGCCTCACCAATGCAGAGTACAGGGGCACAATCACTTCCCTGGTCCTGCTGTCCATGCTGTTCCTGATACAACTCAAGGTGCCATTGGTCTTCTTGGCCACCTGGGCACACTGCTGGCTCATGTTCAGTCAGCTGTCACTCAAGGCCCCCAGGTCCTTCTCTACCAGGCAGCTTTCCAGCCACTCTTCCCCAAGCCTGTAGCCCTGCATGGGTTTTTTGTGTCTCAAGTAGAGGACTTGGCACTTAGCCTTGTTGAACTTCATACCATTGGTCTCCATCCATCAATCCAGCCTTTTCAGATCCCTCTGTAGAGCCTCTAACCTCAAGCAGAGTAACGCTTTCTACCAGCTTAGTGTCATCTGTGAATTTATCAAGGGTACACTCTATCCCCTCATCCAGATCACTGATAAAGATATTGAACAGAACTGGACCCAACACTGAGCCCTAGGGAACATCACTCGTGACTAGCCTCCAACTGGATTTAGCTCCATTTACCCCAACTCTTTGGGCCTGGCTATCCAGACAGTTTTGTACCCAGCAGAGGGTGCGTCTGTCCAGGCCAGTGGCAACCAGTCTCTCAAGAAGAATATTATGAGAAATGATGTCAAAGTCTTTACTGAAGTCCAGGTACACTATATCCACAGCCTTTTCCTCAGCCATTCAGCAGGTAAGCTTGTCACAGAAGGAGGTAAAGTTGGTTTGGCAGGACCTGCCTTTCATAAACCCATGCTGACTGGGCCTGACCACCCGGTTGTCTTGTACGTGCTGTGTGCTAACACTCAAGATAACCTGCTCCATGACTTCCCCCAGCACTGAGGTCTGACTGACAGGCCTATGAATCCTCCTGAATCCTCCCTCTGGGCCTTCTTGTAAATGGGGCTATCATTTGTCAACTTCCAGTCAAGGAGAACTTCTGCAGTCAGCCAGGACTACTGGTAGATGATGGAAAGGGGTTTGGTGAGCACCTCTGCCCACTCACCTAATACTCTTGGGCTGATCCCATCTGGCCCCATAGACTTGTGAATGTCTAATTGGCCAAGCAGGTCTCTAACCATTTCCTTTTTGATCATTAGAGCTTTATTCTGGTCCCCTTTCCTGTCTTCTGGCTCAGGAGGCTGAGTACCCAGAGGACATCTTACCATACTATTAGAGGTAAAGAAAGCAGTAGTTACCTCAGCCTGATCCTCATCTTTTGTCAGTTCCCTGGGAATCCAGTAAAAGATGGAGATCTCCTTGGCCTTCCTTTGTTGTTAATATATTTGTAGAAACATTTTTTGTTATCTTTCATGGAATTGGCCAATTTCAGATCTAGTTGGGCTTCAGCCTTTCTGATTGTCTCTCTGCATGATCTCACTTCATCCTTCTAGTCCTCCTGAGATGACTGCCCCTTCCTCCAAAGCTTATATACTTTATTCTTTTTTCCCTGAGATCCACCCAAAGCTTTCTGCTCAGCCAAGCTAGCTTTCTTCCCTGCTGGTTCATTTTTCAGCACGCAGAGATGGCCTGCTCTTGCACCACCAGGACTTCCTTTTTTGAAGAGCACTCTTTTTTTGGAGAGTCCTCTTAGGCTTCTTTGCCTTCCAGGGCTGCTTCCCAAGGAACTTTATCAGCCTGCCTTCTAAAAAGTCCAAAGTCTGCCCTCTGTAATTCCAAGGTAACTGACCTTTCTCTTCACTGGGTTAAGATCTGTAAACAGCCCTTTCTCCTTATCTGAAATACATTTTGCTTTATTATAGTCCCATTTAGATTACTTGCTTTCTATCTTCTGAACACAAAGTAAATAATAGTACTCTTCCTCTTTTCAGAAAACCGTTGATCCTGAGGAGACAGATGGAGGAAGTTTCCTGTTTTGATCTTGCTTAATTTCACAAATTTTATGTACGTTTCAGGATGCTGGTGGTTGAAAGCCCATGCCTTTTGAAGGTTATGGGAATCTTGTGAGATCTTAGCTTTTGCATGAGTTACAGGCATTGTTTGAATTGAAGATTTCCTCCTTCCATGTCTCCAGAGAAAAACAACTGGCTAACATGGCTGCAGATGACAGAGCATATCCAACAATATTCTAATGAATAGACTAGTGTTTGGATGGGTGTATACTGGAAGAAAGTATTTGTCGAATCTCTTATAGAAGAAAAGAGGATTAATGCAGAAACTGAAAGATAATTCTCCTTGTCTCACATGGCTGAAACTGGATCAGACTTGCCATTGCTTCTCCATCCTCTCAGATTTTTAAGAGCAGGAAGGGAAGAGGGGACTCTCTGTATGTAGTTGAGGGATAAAGCTGTCTTCTGCCATTTCATACTGAAGCCCAGGGGGAAGGCGTATGGTCTTTGAGGTTGGAAGAGGATAAAAGGAGCATGCATCAGAGTAGAAGCAGGAAGCTAAAGCATGTATACTTAATTTGAGGGAGGTGAAGGAGTGAGGGGAGGTGAACACAAAAAGGATTATTTGGAACTTGGGGTTGGGAGGGAGGATGCTAATGGGAAGTTGGATGCCCTGAATGCTAGGGCAGACTTTTCAATGACCGAGGTTACTTCCGTAGCCTAATTTTATATTAAGAGCTCTTGTATTAAAATCCAAATCACCTTATTTCTCTGTCCTTTGGAGAGTTGATTGTTCTTCAGCTGGGTTGAGTTTGATTATTGTGTACTTGGGAAAAATAAAGATAGACCAAAAGAGTGATTAAGACCCCTAATCATAAACTTTCTGTGTTTTGGGTTTTCAATAGGTTAAACTGACAATACCATGTACCTTTGTGGACAGATACTGCAACTCAGATCCTTGCACAGCCAATACTCTTATTTTATAGTGATCACTTTATGGTTACTCCTGTTTTGTGATGGTTTTCTCACTGTCTCACTTGGAGGCACAGCTGTTTTGCATTAGTGCTTTTCACTCATGTTTATTCAGTTTGTTTTCCCATTCAGGTAAAGCTGAATTTTTAGAGACATTTACCATTAACTTACTGAAGGTTATGAGACCTTAATGTGAAGTCTAATGGGATTACTTTTGTGTGTTTAGACAGGATCTTTCCAATATTTAGCGTTGGTAATATCTATTACAGTAGTGATAGCATCAGTGACATTGGGATCTACAAACTCAGTGAGTAGATTTCCCACATTAATCTTCTGAGAAGGACAATCTTGTTGGAAAATCAGCCAAAATGTCTTAATATGAATGAATGACAGTTAAACGATACTACATATTTTCCTGTCTTTTATCATATATCCCATACCAATGCTAGCAAAGCTAGACTAAATGCTTCTTTTTACTGGACTTCATTCCTGTTTTGTTAATGTCTCTCAGAATCACAGAATCATTTATGTTGTAAAAGACTTTTAAAATCATTGAGTCCAACCATAAACTTAACACTGCCAAGTCCACCACTCAACCATGTCCCGAAGTGACACAGCTATACTCTTCTAAATGCCTCCAGCCACGGTGACTCAATCACTTCCCGGGGCAGATAATTCAAACGCTCAATAAACCTTTCAGTGAAGAAATTTTTTCCTATATTTTCCTTATATGTTGACTCTTAAACACCCCTGGCACAACTTGAAGCCATTTCCTCTTGTCTTACCACTTGTTACTTGGGAGAAAAGACTGATACAGAAGTGAATCCTTATCCAACATCAGCAGAACATATTCAATACCTGGACCCTTCACCTACATTTAGAGGACACTTTACTCAGTAAGGGCATCCTTAGTATCATTCACTTTGCTAAAATAGTATGAGAAATGGTTATTACTTATGTATAACATATTAAATGGATTTTTCTTGGCAGGCCAGGAAATAAGATTATTCTCTTCATTGGAACTACTGAACTTGTTGGAGTATAGTTCCTGAAGAGCTTGTATGGTGAACTGCAACACCCAGTTATATAACACCAAGGTTTGTTGTGATGTTATAAAATGACATTAGAAAGGAGACGATGAACTTTAAAGTAGCCTAGAGGCCTCTAAATGAGATCAGTCAAAAAAGTGCTGCCCGAAATGCTGTGTAGTGCCTGAGGTTTCCAGCAGAAAATTCCCAAAGTACCTGAAGAAATGTTAAGTTACATGCTTCATAATCAGTGGCTTTGCTTTAAGCTGTCTAATGTGGCCCACTTCCTTCCTTTGCACTATCAATCCCAGAACTGAGTGACCTTGCATTTAAACTCCCCGAAGAGACTGGTATGTTTGACATGCTGTGAACATATCTAACTCCATCTGACTGTGCTGACTCTGAAAAATGTTGCTGCAGCCTGAGAAGTTTTAAATATAAAAGTTTAGAATGTCTTCACCACCAAAATTGTGGGAATGTGGTGGTGATATCCCTCTATTCCCGCTAAGGCAAAAGAGCTGGAGATAGTCAGTAACTAAATCAAAGGAAGCCCTAATAGGAAAAGGGAGCCCAGTCAGCTGGGAAGCAGAGAGACCCTGAACACAAAGCTTGCACTGTTTCTTGGATTTACTGCCTATTGGTGACTGTAATGTACTGCACAATAACTGCAAGTGTCTGAATGACATTGCAAACCTGTCAGCACTCTGGTTTATGATAAATAATCTGATAAATAATCTGATTCATGATAAATAAATAATCTGAAACAGCTTTCTTAGTTTCTGTATTAACCTGAATGTATTTCTTAACCATGTTAAATCTCTGTATTTACCATTACACTTCTCAGGTGGCTAAATGTGAATGTGTGCCACATGAGCGGGACTTTAGTAGGAGCATAGCTGTGGAACATTAAGATTTACTTTACTCTGGCCCCTGTTCATAGGTATTTAATTACATTACATGGAAGCACTCAGAATTTTAATTCTCTACTGTGCTATCTCAAGCCAAATTGTACAGAAGAGTCATTTGAAATTGGCATTAAGAGCTTTTTTTGAAAAGTGGTGAAATGAAGTGTTAGAGTCAGTGCATAATTTGTCAAGAGAACTTTTTGCTGCCAAAATTCTTGCTCCTCCAAATGACAAATGCTCTTCTTATATGAGATGTGAGAAGTTCCAAAATAGGTGATGTTTTTGTAAGGAGGATTTCTAGCCCAGCTCCTGACATAGCCTAGGGTTTCCAGTTTTCTTCTCTTGCTGTATTCTTCCTGAATAATTTATGAAGATTTTCAGCTGTCGCTCTCAGTCACGACAGCTAAACTGCCTTTGATAGATCTAACCAAAATACAGTATTTATTCCTAATTGAGAAAAATATTTTTTTTCTAAAAAAATAAGATTTTTTTCTGGATTATTTTGAATATAAAAAAACCTGCTTTTTACTCAGTGGGGATAGTTGCTGTAAGATTAATGAATTAACATTTATAATGAAAATGTTGCCCCTAGGTGCATGCCATTAGCTTTAACATTGAATTAAAAGTTCTTTGAGTTTAAGAATATAATAGAATGAGAAGTTGTTTAGTGCTTAGCATAAAAGATTAATGTCTGGGTGGACAGGTCTGTGCTACTGCTAAAAAAAGGAGAGAGCTAAATCTTTAAAAGTTCTTTGTCTTGGTCTAAGTCTGCCCAATCAGATGTAGTTACAAAGCAGTCATTAAAAAATATTAGCTAATTTTGCATAAACTTAAGAATATAAATTATTTTAAATTAATATCAATAAGGCACAGATTAAAATGTTGGAAAATAGTATATACACTTAAATACATTAAGTAAAATGTATTTAAGTGGACTATATATTGTACTATCAAGCCTAATTTTAGGAGCATAAACCGAACAATGGTGGTTTTTTAACATTTTTATATTCTGTTTGTAGTCCTGTTTTCAACCCAAATGTTTCAGTCACTTCATTTCACTGCGATGATTAGAACAAAATACACTATGCAACAGAATATTTGGCATTTTAACCTGTATTCACAGTCAAAACTCATTGACCTGCTCTGTTACATACAAACATGACATAATATCACTATGTTATCTTCTATGAGAGCTGTCTGCTTTTGTGCTACAGGAAGAGGCTAATTTTCTTAGGAAATGTTTGGTAGAATCCTATATCCGTTGAGCTGTAAGAAGGACAATTGTTTACAAAATGGGAACTCCCTTTCCTGGCAGCAGGAACTTGTCATAAGTTAAGTCAAGTCATGAATGTGAAGATGGGTGCAAACTCCATATGTATGCTATCTCATAATCATTGTTTTTTATCAGCTGTGGCAAGCAGCTGTTGTTAATTCCTCAGCTCCTCCCAGAACATTCATTGTTTGTTCCCTTTGGAAACTGGGCAGTAATTAAATAATGGCTGTCCTTACTGGGTGTTTATCTTGGGCCAGGCACCTACTTTAATGAGAGTGCTGTTCTTTCTCTACTGTAAAAAGAGTTTTTATTTTCAGTATCTCAGCATTACCACAGCACTTTGAGAATTAAAAAATATTTATTCAGAACCATCAGCTTTTCAGAATTCTTCCCCAGAGGTGATCTGAGTTTTCTCTGAACGAAAGTGATCCAATTTCAGAGATGCTTTACTTCACAAAGAGCAACCATTTACTATTAATGGCCTTGTCTTTTGATTGAGAATCCAGTTAATGAAAAGTAAGTATTTCATGTACAATAAATTGCAAGTATGTGTCTGTGTTTTGGTAAATGAAATGTCTTTCACCTGTTGAGCTGAATGTTGTGCAGCAGTTGATGAAGAATATTAGATTGTCCCTGACAAATGTGTGTGTTTATTATACACTAAAGATGGCCATATGTTTAAGAAGGGCGTAACTACCCAGTGTATCGGCATGATTAACTCATGAGTAAGGAAAAACTAGAACTGTAAATAGGTACCAAGGGAAATTTAATGCTTGCTCAAAACCTACAGATGTCAAGAAGTAAAATGTGTTCTGGAATTCAAAAATAAGAGATGGAAATTATACAATAGAATCTCCTGGAAATGCCATCATTTGAGTAATTTACAGGTAGATTTAAGAAAATAAAAAGTATACTTCAGAAAGCAGGTGTGTCTGCAAAGAGCAGAGACAATAAAAAGAAGTGTGTGTATCTGCATTCAAATAAATTAGGCAGTATCTTTCAATCGCATTTGTCTGTATTCTTTGCCTGGAAAAAACAACATATGCGTGGTTGATCAAATATAGTTTTATATTCATTCTTTCTTAATGTGGCTTTTATTTGTTGGTCTTTTTTGCAATAACTTGAAATAACTTTTATGACGTAAGAAGGAACTAGTATACACTAGTAAAACTATGTGTACATAAGAATTATAGTTTGTAAAGGGGATGCATTTAAATGAAGTAGGTAAATAGAGGTGAAAAGGCAAATCTTGTCCAAGATATGAACTCTGTAAAAGAAGTCTATCAAGTACCCACACATTAAGTAACATCTCATGGCAAAACTGATAGGAAGATACAGTAATAAGCAGTCAAGCCAACAGAATGAGAGGACTAGTTAGTGGCTCTAATTGTGAGGCAAATTGGAGCTTTTATTTCACAATTGCAATCTTGGAAGAAAGTGCCTAATAGTAACATAATGCATGTTTCTGATAATCCCAAAATGAATTCAGAACGTTTTCTGCTCTGGATGGTGTCTAAAACTGAATAGAAATCACTGTAATAACAGAAATCACAGTGCTAACTGTATACAGAATCCTGTCCTACTTTAGGGAAGATGCTGGTTACATGTGGGGACTATGTTAATGCATTTTTTTATTATACATTCAACATAGGAGGTAAAAGAGGAGGAAAGAGTCAGAAGAAGGAAAGCAAGCAGATAAGACTGAGAGAATAAGAGACTGAGAGAATAGAGAGAGTAAGAGAGCATGTGTCTGTGTAGTAGTGTACATGCACAGTGGTTATGTTTGAAAGAACTGGCACTGGTTTTTTTTTCAAACTTTTTTTTTTTTTCAAAGGTAATGAAATGGCTTTTGAGAACATACCAGGACAGAACATCACCACCATCCTCAAAAGACCAAAAAACTTTATAATGAGTTTGAAAAAAAAATAATTACTGACTAAACATGCTTTCTGTAGACTGTTCATCTACTCTGGGAATTCTCAAGCCAGACAGACTAATTATGAGACTGTGCTGCAAATACTACAATGCTGTATTGTGGCTTACTGACAAAATGACGTAATGAAAGAAATACTTATCAAAATTGCCATTGTTACGAGATAAGACTGTCTCAAATATTACATTAGACCATTAGGACCTGTTTTCATCACTAGCATTATTGTTAGGCTGTAGGGGGTTGCATAAATAGAAATGGCCTAGATAAGGTACTTAGGGTATGTTGAATTGCCTTTATTTTTGCAGTGTATTATTCTTTATGTACAAGTGACTGTACATCATTCCAAATTCTTCAGAGGAATACTGACTAGAGACTAGTAGCATGTGCTTAATATACGTTCTCAAGGCTTTTGAATGCAGTATGCTGTGGAATGGTTAGGTCCAATAAACTTTACCATTTTACTTCAGTTGAGATTTTGGCCCTGCACCTCCAATCTTGCAGTGAAGAAACTAATAAGAACATTTGCCTGAGCTAGTTTTTGTTTTCAGCACCATGGCCAGGACCAAGATAGGAAATATGAATTATAAAGAAGAAGAATATATAAATAATTCCTAATAAAAAATAATTTTACCATGGACATGTTGCTGGTTGTACTTTCAGTGGATGATCAGTAGCATATGTTCTGTTAGATTTGCAGGCATGAAACTGCTTGATTTCCCACTCCTCCTAATACTCAGCCATGTTTATTTTCTTCTGTGAACTACAGCCATCAGCAAGTTAGGTAAATTGCAGCGTTATTTATTATTTCTTAATAATAAGTTAAAGATGTAATTGATTTTTCCAGATTTTAAATCAGATCCAAAGTCAACTACGCTCATGTCTACTTCAGTGATGTCTTATTTGGTTTCTTCCTTCACACCGCAAATCAGGAGTTCAGACATTTGTTCTAGAAAACATATTCCAAGTATGAGAAAAACACAGTGAGCATAAGAAACTCAGAACAGGATGTGCAGGCGTAGTTTAGCTTCAGAGAACGAATAAAGAACATGAAGGATGTGCACAATTGTGCTTCTCTTTCTGCCTCTGAATCACAAGTTACAAAATGTTTCTCCTCACTCATGTCCCCTCTTCCAATCAGTTTGTAATCAGCAGCACATTGCTGTGTAAGAAAACTTGTACAAGGAAGTAAAATTTGGATTCTTTTAGAAAAGGAAACAGATACTTATTTACAAAATTTCTAAACCATTTTATTTTACCCTGTTACATTCCTTCTCTCCTGAATTTCACTCATTTGCCCTTGTACACCCACATAGGATACCAGGTTTTGCCAGTTATGCCCAGGATTATTGGTGTGTGAAGTTGAGGATATGAGGTGCTGCTTTCAAGTCCCCATTGCATTTTTTCACTTCCTGATTGTTGATGACAAACTACTTTGGTTAGATCTGTATATCCTTTTGTAATCATAAGCAGTTAAGTTATATGTCCTTTGCAACAGAATATGGCTTATTTCAGCTTTCTTGAATCTTAAATCTGATTACTGCTTGTTGTCTGTTTTTCTCCATTTGAATTATATGTCTTTAGCTTGTTTTCTTGGTGAACTACTGGGAAAGGAACGGTATATGTAACATGCTGCTGCTTCATTGCTCTCCTTTTGATATCAGGATGCAGGGTCTCCCACTGTCGAGTCATCTGTGCTGTGTTCATAGCTGAATGCAGATCTTTTATTCTGGATGTAAACAACACTATTTCACTTCATCCCTGGGATCTTTGGAACAATGTTATTCATTATAATTCTATGCTGTTCTTTCAAGCCTTGTTCTGCTGCTTCTTCCTGTGCTTAAATACATTTAAGCATTTAAAACATTTCCATTCATATAGCATTCATATTCACACCACTCCCAAATCATGTGTCTCTGAAAATGTCTTGCTAGGCTGAACTGGATTTTCACCTTCATCTGTCACCTTGAACAGTTTTTTTTGTGGAGTCACACCTCATTGTGACTCTACATGGTTATTTCCGTTTTGGTCAGGCTGTAGAATTAGCCTGTCACATATACACTTGACAGCAAAAAAAGCTGTATGAACAAGTACAGAGTCACAAACACAAGAACAAGTCTGAGGAATTTGCTGATGCTTGTATGATTGATACCCTTCAGGATAAAAACATCATTTAAGCGTTTCAGTACTTAAGAAGAAATACTCTATTTCATGGTAAGCAAACCAAGCCCATAATAATATTTTCCAAAGCTTAATGCTTCTCACTTCCCTGCTTTAAATATGTTGTTCAGCATACACACTTGTTGTGGTGGCACTACTTGATGAATCAGCAATTTTGTTTCAGGTGCATGACAAGGGATATCATGCCTGTGCCCACTAGCCTGCTGTGTCTTACACTAATGTGAATTTACCTAATTTTAAAATCCCTTAAGAAAAAAAGTCTTTAAAACCAGTCCAATGGTTTTAGAATAGAGTACTGGAGCACCAGTGGATCTCACCACTATATAGTTCTGGAAACTTTTCCCCATTTTTATTGGAAATCATTGTATTTTAAAGTGTAAACTATGCTCAATGGCACTTAATATATATATAGCATATACACTTAGCAATGGAAAAAGTGGTGGAAAAGAAGACAGACAGACATAGGAATCTCTGTCCATAGCTGTCCATATTCAGGACATGAAAATAAGAAGGGGAGTGCTTCCATTTGGAGTGGTGATGTTTCATCTTCCTAAGTAACCATTAATTGTGATGGAACCAGCCTTGCTTTCTTGGAGACAGCTGAACACCTTCCTACCTATGGGAAGTAGTGAATTAATTCCTTGCTCTGCTTACGTATGCAGCTTTTCCTTTACCCATTAAACTGCCTTTATATCAACCCATGAGTTTTCCTTAATTATACCCTTCTGATTCTCTCTCCTGTCCCACCAGGCGGGAAATGAGCGATTCGCTATGTGGTGCCTACTTGTCAGCCAGGGTTAAGTCACAACAGCAAAAGAACTTGAGTTCTGTGTACTTCATAGTATTTTACAGTACTGACAAGATGTCCTTTTATTTATAAAAAAAAAAGAGGTGCTTTTGTAATAACTTCTGTACTGGTGTATTGGGTTTAAGTGGTAAGATTTCAGTAGCAAGGGAGCTGCAAGGGGGTCCTCTGTAGGAAGAGACAAGAACTACTCTGTTCCTGACACAAACGCTGCCAGCTGACTCCAGTGGTCTCACTGCAGTGCACAGCTGAGCCCATCAGCCAAGCCAATGGCACCTCTGTGGAAATACATTTAAGAAACGGTAAAATGCTACATAGCAGAGAGAGAGAGGAGGGAGGAAGGTTTTTCCTACAGAGGATGGGGAGTGAGAGAGCTGCTGGGTGAGAATCTCAGCATTTCAAGCTTAACTCACCACAGCAAGAAACTAAAGAAGCTTTTTATATCATTAAAGGTTTGCTTGACTGCAGCAACACTCAAAGTAGTATTGACGAAGTACTGTTTTGAATTAGGAACTTTGGTCTCTACCTTGGGAAAGTACAGAGAAGATATTATCACTTATGTCCTGGAACGGCTTTCAATTTAGCCTTTTTATTAAGCTATTTGCTTGCAGCAAACATCCCTTGCAGAGTTGTTATGAAATACTTTTTCTCTATAATATTTATAAGATACAGCAGCATTGCTGGAAAAATAACTGTTCTTCAGACTAGGCAGAGAAAGGCTGTTTCGCTCTTTTGTCCATGTTCTGTGTGCTCTTACACATCAGCAAGATTCTGCTATGGTGGGTTCAAATGTCCAGGTCCACATAAGAAAGTATTTTTTTTTTTTAAATCTTTCTCTTTGCATAAACTGAGAAGCATCTTTGTAAATGACCTTGAACAATTTGAGCTAATATCCATACCACAGTTTCTATTCCCAGGACATGAGCTATATTTTACATCAAATGTTTGATTAACTGAAACCACACTCCTTCTTCTCAGTAGCAAGTCCCACTAATTTCTGCGTGGTAGAGTCATGCCCACTCCTGCTTTCCTAGCCTTGAAACAATCAATCTCTTAAGTATTCTGTGCAAAACTGAGGAGCTTCAAAGGGAGAAGGGAGCCTCTGAGCTAAGGCGTTCATGAATTAAAACAGAATTGTTCATCTAGAAATGAACTGTAACAATAATCTAACAGCATTCTCACAAGAGACCTGAATGTGAGTCCCCAGACAGATTTAGGTATGTCACACCTTACTGAATGAGGACTCAGAGAGCAGTAGAATGAAAGAAAAGCCCTTACGTGGCATTGTTTTGAGAAAAGGCTCTTTTTTTTTGAAAGGCATGAAACATCCATGTTCATGAAGAATCATGTCTATGAAAATATTAAACATGTTCCACAGAAAAGACTTAAAATCCAGACATACTCCTCCTTTTGAGATTTTTCGCCTGCCTTGTCCAGGCATTTCCTTGTTCAAAAGACTGGCCATGTGCATCTCATTTTGAGCCCTTGCTGTATATTGCCCAAGTATAATACTTCCGTGGTTCTGCAGCTCTAAAGATTAGAACAGGACTTCTGTGGAAACAACATCAAAACTGTGAGGTATCCTGATACACTGGGAAACAGTTATGGACACCAATTACCTATAATTTGAAGTTCTAATCAGAATTTTTTTCCAAATTGTTTTTATCCAGTCCTCCCAAAATTTGAATGTAGGTAGTCCTAGGAGATGCAATACATCACTAGATGGCATGGACTTTCAGGCTCACTTCTGGTCTTTTATAGTACAGATGATCTGCTTCTGAGAACTGACATTTCCAAGAGCAGTAACTGAACAGGGGAAGTATTAGGGAAAGCTCAAAAGTATTTTTTGTTTTCCTACTGGTTTTGTTCCTTATTTTTTCCCTTTCAAAAGGCACCTTAATGAGTGATCCAATTAAAATTTTGAAAATGCATGGAAAGTAAACAAAATCTATGCAAAATATCATGGAAGCGTGTGAAGAAAAATATTTCTTAAGTTGTCTAGTTAATTGTTTCTCTCCATTGCTGTATTGGAAGTAGCAGCTCTCAAAGTGTTCTTCAATATATGGTTTTATGCTCACAATGTTGCTTTTGCTCTGTATTGACAATGTTGTCTTTTTGATGATTCAAAAATAATGTCAGAAAATGTTCATGGCAGCTGGAAGACTTGGATATGAGTCAGATATATTCTTGCATTTGACATTTTTTTTCTCTCACACACAATAGAAGGAACTATTAATTATGTAACTGCTTATTTACATAAAAAAAAGTTAAAGTTTGCCATAACTATGGCAAATATAATAAATTGTATCAGTGGGATAAAAATATTTGGTGGTAAGAGGAGGAAAACAAAAGATTCTTAGCTAAATGTTCATGCAAGTGAATTCAAGATTCCATAGTGTCTTGTGGAACCATCACCATAGTTATATCACAGTTCATAATATTGTTTAGCTTTGATATATTAAATATTAAATTTACGAAATTCTGCCAGATCAGTAGAAGTGTTGACTATGTGGTATTAAGTAAGCCATTCCCTCAAGAGTTGAGCAAAATGGGAGAAGTGCCATCTATTGGCTAAGAGACTAGCTTGGACATTTCATAAAATAGGATATATATTGTATTGAGCAGACATTCAGTGTAATATTCGGAGGGATGTTCAAAAATTCTGATTTTGAAAGCTAAAAAATAAGTCACAGCAAATGTTGACTTGGAGACCTTATCAATATACAGCTACAAGAAGGAAGCGAACAGTGTTTGCTTTCTAGTTTTGTTTGTGGCAGTGAGTCTGATTTCCCATATGGCATGTGAAAATATTAAGTAAATGCAAATTTATTTCAGTTCCACCATCAGCAACTTTGAGACAAGGCGATGGCAGAAAATGTTAGTAGAGGAAAATAGCAATTAAAGCAAGTATGCTCACTTTGTTTCTTTTTCAAACTCTCTCTAACATTCTAACATTTTCTTGATATATCTCTCCATTGAGAGAACACAAGTTTAGGTGCACAAGCTTTGCCTAACACATTTCCCAGCTTCTTAGGGAGCTGTATTTAAAAAAAAAACAACCCAAAACCAAAAACCAGATGGAAATAGGCACATTTTGCCAGGATTTTTCTTCCCACTATTTCTTAGAGAGAAAATAAAAAGTTTGGAAAATCCCACTCCTCTGGTGTAAAATCGCCAAAGAGATAAGAATGTGGATCATAATTCCCTTGATGCCTACTTGAAGTTATTACTTACTATGCATTTTCCTAATCTCCAGTTGTGTCATGTATTTGTCATCATTTGTACTTAACCGCAAGAGAAAGAAATGGTTTGCCACCTTAAGCTCAGAGTATGAGCTACTGACAAAAAGAAGAAAGTATTATGAGTAGAAAATGGATGCTAATCTTAAAATTTCTATAACAAAACATTTAAGGAAGGGCATATGAGAATGTTATGCTTCAGCTAGCACCAGTACATACCTTACACAATATTATTTGGTTGAATAAAAAAGAATGCAAATACCCCAAAGACTTGCTCAAGGTCACAGCAAAGAAATTAGTGGTAGAGCTACTGTTAGTCCAGTCAGAAATTGAATACCTTAGGGTAAAATGACAGGATAAGTAATTACATGGTATGAACCCATTTCCAGAAAGGACCTAGGATCAATCAAAAGTATGTAGATTTTTTTTAATGTTTCCTTAAATAAATGCTTGACTGTTGAATACATTTAAATGGACATTCTGCATATTAAAGTTCTTTTTGTAAAAATAATAACTTGTGACTCCCTATTAGAAAGTCTGAAAGCGCAATAAATTGGTTATAGCCATGGTTTTTGCCACTTGTTTCTAACTCTTTAATAATGTGAACTGCATAAATTATTAATTTCAGTAATTTTAGACTGATTTTACATCCATATAAATACTGGTTCCTTTTGTGTTGATAATTTTAGGTTAATCTGTTGTAAGCATACATATCAAAAGGAAATGTTTCCCTATTACTTCCACATCATCAATTTAACACTCTCTTTAATGCACTATTCAGCCTTCTGCTGATTTCCTCTGTGCTTTCTTAATTTTTGACCAGGTGTGCTGTAGAATGCCTACTGGTGTTTTGGTCAAGGAAGAACTGTGATTGCTAGTTAGACATCTCTTAATTTTTAATCTGCCTGTATTTTGCCGGAGCTATTTCAGACTGGCTGTCAGAGAGTACAGACAATCTGTCACTGTGCTTCAAATAGAGTCATGTATACATCATGCAGTTGGATCTTCATGTGGGTGGCTTTGGGTGCTCTGGTGAAATGCTTGCAGGCAGAAGAGTAGCAGAATAAAATCCCATGGCTGATTCTGCAGACCACTGTCACTAATAAAACTTCGGTTTGACAGCCTGTGCCCACCAAGAGGTCAGGAATACAAAAGCAGATATGGAAAAAAATTCGGTCAGCAAATATATTTGTACATTCTGAGGTATTTTTATGGTGGTCATTCTGGAATTACTGTGTCAAGACTGCAGTAAGATTTCCTATTGCTATGTTAACAGACAACAACAGACTCCAAATTCTTAAAAAAAATTTATTCTTCCTAAAACAATAATCATTTCCAGGTTTCTGCCTAATTGTATCTTAAAATAAAATAAATTTTCCATATAGGCCATTTTCTTCTGCAGCGTGAGTCCGAATGAAGATAAATTTCTGTGTAGATTCTCTTTTTAACAGAAAGTATACTGCAAAATAAATTTACACTGTGAGGAAAATGAACATTACAAGTTAGCTATGTTGATAGAATGATTAGAAGCAGTCTAATAAAAGTTTAAGGGCAAGGAACAGTCAATGCATTGACATAGCTATGACTCAAACCACATTTTTTATCTCTCCTTCGGCATCTGTTGCTATAACAAATGCACTTGTCATGCAATTAACTCTTTTTTTGAACTTTGGATTTCAGTATTTGCTGTTGTAGCACAGCTTTTATCCAGTTACATTTCCATATATTCTCAGTGGTAGCATCCCTGCTGGGAGAGGATAGAAGTGCATGCAGAATAAGAAGTATCATTGGTATTAAAGACAAATGAACACCTAGTATTGGAAAGAGAAAGATGAATTCTGATTAAGGTGACCAGAAACAAAGAATGGTATGAAGTTCCACAGGCAAATCAACTTGGGGAGAACTGATGTAAGCTTAAAGCAAAGATGCTAATGCTAAAGCAGAATTATCTTTGTTCCAAAATGAAGCCATTACTTCAGGTTGTCAAACCTGTCAAAAAGTAAATAAATTAATGCTACATATGGACACAGAGTTCCCCGTGCATTGATAGTAGATTCTTCTGGATTAAAACGCACAATCCAACAAAATTCAAGGTAGCTGAGCATGAATTAAAACAGGCTATGATTGCCTCCCTCAAATACTGACTACTACTGAAAGGCATATAAAGCAGCTGGTAGACAGGATCATTACCCTTCTGGCAATAAGGAAACAGAGCTGGTATAGTTTAGGACACTTTCTAACGCCAACAGATGTGCAAATACTTGGGCATTGTGAAAATAAGGACCTGTATTCACTTCCCCTCAGACCAACTTGAGCGTAAATTCATGTAAGAGTATTCTCAGTATTCGTGTTACTTTCCCTTATTCTCTGTTTTGGGATGTCACAGCGAGCTACAGCAACTATATGTCAAAAGGGACAATGAGAAGTTGTTGGTCCCTCTAAGAAGACAAGATTGGAGAAGGAAAAGAGTCCTGTTTTAACTTGATAACCCAAGATGGAATCATGCTCCCTGTACGGGCAGGCCAGTGCTGGAGCACAGAAAATCAGTCACTAATGTTTAGTGGTGTTTGGCTAAGAGTAGCATTTCAAGAGGCTAGTCCTATTCACATCACTTAAAGAAAGGTGCATCTCTTACCAGGCATAGGAGAAAAACACCAGCATATTGAACAGGGGAATAATACGTCTTTAGGTGTAGGATGATAACATTTCACAGTCCCAGATACGAATGAGGTAGTTTCTAGACCTAGAAATTTCATGGCAAAGAAACCTGAATGGAAAATATGGAAGTTACGTATGTATGTGAGATAGGAGACTATCTGAAAAAAAAACCCGTACAGAAGAAGAGAAAAGCTGAAAATAAAGTCCTTTGGGAATCTCTTCAGTATTTTTAGGAGACATTTCTGAACTGAAAGTTATGGTGGCGTAAAGGAAAGAAAATTCCGAGACTGGAGTTGTCTCTAAGGTGTCATAAGAAATTAGACCTGCTAAAGCAACAATCAAGGAAAGGTGTCTGCAGACAGTGTCTTTTGTTTTTTCTTTAAGTGGTTTGTTCTAGCTGGTTGTTACTGTGTTTATTTTTATTTTCCAAGAAGGGAAATAAGTTCTGTGCTCTTCTAGTAATAGATTGACAAAGAAGATTAGGGCAATCACTTCAGTCATGATTGTTGAGTGAGTTATACCCTATGTAGGGTGAGAGAAGTGCAAATCTTCATCCTCAAATACAAAAAGCAGACAGTATAAAACAGTTTGAAATGTATTGGGGGAAAACAGGAAGGTGTTTGGATTTGTCTGTAATTGAGACAAAAATAGCAAACAAAGGAAACAACATTTAAAGATCATTCCTTTATAACAAAAGAGTGTTTCTAGTTGACTAGAGCAGCCAAAAGGGCTAAGTGAAGAGTTTTGTTGGTGTTTAAAAAAAAAAAAATTCCACTTGTAATTTGAGCAATGAAAGTAAGAAACATGCTGAACAACTAAGAGGATTACAGATTTCCAGACACTGCACTGAGGAACCTCAGATAAGAAAATACAGAACCTGGCCTGGGAACTTTAAGAACTAAATTCTGTTAGTGCTATGAAGCAGCTATATTTAAAGATCTGTGAAATAAGTGTATTTTCCTTCAAAAAGCCTGTGTTTTTTCCTGCTGAAAAGAGTTGCAGAAACACCTTCTTAAAGGAATTTTTCAAAGGAAAATACAGTGCATGTGGAAATCTTGTGTCTCTGAAGCAGCATTATGAAATATTTTCCTGTTCTGTTTCTCGCTTTTATCTTCTACCAAAGAACCTGTTCATCTTTCTCTGCACAAAGCAAAGCTGACCCTATAGCTTTTGTAGACTCCGATGTGGGACAGTAGATTGTAAATTTACCATTCATGCAGAAGGTAAGCAAGAACAAGATGTTTAGTTGGATTCTGTCTAAAAACAATTGTTATTCAGTCTGGACAGTAATGTGTTCCCCCTTCCCCTGCCCTCCTCCTCCCCCCCCCGCCTCCCTAGCTTAATATATTCTGACAGTCTCTACAGTCTTTTTGATGGATTTTCTGTTGCATGGGGACAATGTTCAATAGAGCATCTCTTTTGCTGTGAATTTCTTGAACTTACCATGTAACTTCATCTGGCATGCTTTAGGTACAGTGTAGACTATACCATTGTTTTACATGCTCCCTAAACTTTACAAATGAAAGGAATCCAACAATTGCCTACAAAATGATTTTACAATGCATAGTGTACAATTTCTGTTTGTAAGGATTACTGTTTTCTACAAGGAGCTTCACAAACAATGTTTAACTTTTACATAAATGATTTTATGTGATGATGAAAAAATGAAAAATGATTTGGCCTTGAAGCCATTGTTTGAGAGTATCTTGTACTAAACTTCCTTTGATATATTTCTTTGTTTAGCCACTCCAAAATTCATTATTTGTTATAGGAGTTATTGAAGGTTAAACTTGGCATGAGCATTTGAAGGATTTAAAAGAATAGCATCCTATAAATGAAACAGAGCAATAAAAGTGCATGATTACTGAATCAATGTTGTATCATTTCCTGCATACTAAATTCCTTCATTTATGGTGAAAAATACCTGTATGTTTACTTCTTATCTTCTGTAAATATCACACCTATTTTTTTTTTTTACTTCTCCGCTTTCCTCTTCCCTTTGTATCTCCTCCCCTGTGACAGAATCAATTGCATCAGTGAATACTATATAAAGAATAGTTTTCAGTGAAGTTCCCAGTTTACCCATCTTAGCCACCATGGGGCTAAGAGTTGCCAGCTTTTTTATATTCTGTCTGGCTCTGTCCTATGCAAATGAAATAAGAAAAGGTAAGTGCTAGAAATGAAATCGTAGCAAATTGCTTCCTGGAAAAGAGGGAGAGTATTAAAATACCACTGTGGAGATAGAGACTCTTTAAATTTCTTAAACTTTCAAATACTGAGGCTACATGGCTCAGCCAACATAAGTAAATACTCCTCTCTTTGGAGAGGTTAGCACCTATATCTACTGCATTAATCTTTAGTTTGATGTGCTTGAAAAATATTTCTTTCTATATATTGAGACTTTTCTAGATGTGGCAACTGCTTGGCAGAAAGCAGCTACAGGAGTTTGGGAGATTCATTGTAACAGCAGTGAAGGAAGTGGATGATTGTGCCTTCTGTTATTTTGGAATAACATAAGTACTTCCTTCAAAAGCGAGTGTAGTAACATTGGACATAGTTCGTTTTGTCATTCACAATAATCCTTCAGTAAAAGCTCTAGTTTACTCTATTTGATATCAATGTTGTTTGAAGTGTTGAAATGGAGCTCTCATACCAAAACCTATTTTTTGAGGAATCAGTGATGAATTTTGTGCACTGATTGGGTCTAGGATATTTGGTCTTGGTCTGCTGCATCCTGAAATCAGCGATGGGAGGAAAGCATTATCTGTATTTGGTATCCCCGCTGTGAACTCTGGGAGAAATCTGAGCGCCTTCCTTCTGGGGAGAGAAGCTTAACTGGGTATATCTGCTATGATCAATACCATCAGAATACAATTACTTAGAGGTCTCCTTGGCTGTTTTGCTTTTTCAAATTAAATACTGCGAGAAAATCTTGTGAAGACGAGTGGCATGTGTGCTTTTTGTACCTTGGCAAGTTTCCCAAGTATGCTCAGCTTTCAAGTTCACCCTTAATCTATAGTCTTGAAATTTATCAGATACTGCGCTAATTTGTATAATTTGTTGGTATAGATAGCTGGGGAGGGAACAAATATAATCATCTTCACATATATTTTGCTACTTCAAAAAAAATTATTTTTTCTCCTGCCATGGTTGCTTTCTGATCCATCTTCTGAAGAATTTCTCTTCTTAAGTAATAGAAATCATTACTTCTGTTAGGGAAAGAAAGAATTCTTTAAAAACTGCCATTGTGCAGAAGCTCTTTCATAACATTTAACCTATTTGCTTTCCAGTGTTGGAGTGGTACTTCCTTGGTTTTGTAACTCTGTTTCCTGTCTAGTACATATTGCATAGGGGAAGAAAATAGTTCTTAGAAATGTTTAATATTGCAAAAATAATGCTACAATTCAGAATAAATTAATATGTTTGGCAAAGTGGCTTCATTGCACTGATTCACCAGCTTGTTAGTGGTCAGAGGCTTAAATTTCCCCACCTCATGCAGAAAAGTTCCTTCACCTCAGCGAGGATTATAAGGCATATTCAGGTCTCAGCAGTGTTTGTTAGTGTCTGATTTTCATTAGAGATTCAGATCTTTTCTGACTAATAGGCATATGCTCGATCAGATTTGAGATCTGTGGAATCACTATGCATGCAATAGCAAGTGGTTTCTACTGTATAATACAACACTTAAATTTTCTTGATGCTAGCTCATTCATCTCACTTTTTTTCATGCCTATTTCTTTTTTATCTCTTAACAGGAAGAACAAGAAACCATGGCCACTATGTCTGCAGCACTTGGGGAAACAACCATTTCAAAACTTTTGATGGAGATATCTATTACTTCCCTGGCACTTGCGAGTATAATTTTGCTTCTGACTCTCGAGAGTCTTACAAGGAGTTCTCTGTCCACATTCAGCGTGGTCTGAATAGCAATAACCACCCTGAGATCCAGTATATTCTGATAACAATCAAGGACTTGACGGTGTACCTCAGACCAAAAGTGCCTGTGGTGGATGGACGGATGTAAGTTCCTTTAGTATAACAGTGTTTTTTGGAAATGTCCCAGGAAGATAAAAGTAGGATTGTTTCTTTACACAGCTGTCTGTATACCATTAAGGTAATGACTATGAGCATTTCCACAAGCCAAAAAAATTGCTTTGAGGCAGGGCTTTAGTATTAATTGTCCTTTCTACATTGGCATAAGGGATTATTTAAGTACAGAAGGCTTGTAGAACAGGTTTTTGCTGCATGGGGGATTTAGTGTTTTGTAGAACTTAATTTCCCATGTTGCTCTTTAAATGGCATTTGATCCATTGTCATGTAAAACCACATTTGGCACTACTGAAATGAAAACTGTGAAGCAGAAAAAGGCACTAATTTGCCTTTTGATACCTCATCCACTGCTTAATTGAAAATCCTAGGATTAGGAAAAAAAAAGATAATTATCTGATGCAGTGATAGCTGAAAGGTAAAAATCTGTCCAATGTTTTATGACCCCTCTCAAAAAAAAAGATCTTTTAAGGCCTCATTTTCCAGAGGATGAATGATGCAGCCAAAGGTAGAAATAATGGCTTCTGATTTTCTGCCTAGGATTTAGATGTGTAAGTCATTGTCCCACATTAAAAATGCCTCAGAGAAATAGTTGGAAAAATCCCAGTGACAGGAAATTAGGAGATCAGTTCTCACAGTCAAGAAACTAGTTAAGTGGAGATGTGCATAGGTATACATTAATCCTGATAGGTAACAATTATACTGGCAAAACTGCAGGAAAATGAACTGGTTGTTTTTACTGGATTCCAGTTCACACTGCTTCTGTTCAAACAGTAGTAGTTCTTCAGATTGTACAGGATGACACTGCTTGCCCCAATCCCTTTATTGTTGAATGAAGTTCAGAAGTGTGACTTGTTATCTAGCATACTTTAAGACAAACATACAAGAACAGGACAGAGATCTGGTGAATTGATTCCTTATCAAATGAAAACATCTATGCTCAGCCTTCTGCAAAATACCTTCTGTCACGTTAGCATGCCCTGCTGCCACTATAAACAAGCTTGGTCCTGTCATCTGGAATCTGAAACAAGCTACTGGATTCCTCTCACCATTTTCCTTTCTTTTCAAATGTTTGTTGACAGTCCCTGTATCTCCCTGTGCTTTTTGAACTCTGTCTTGAGAAGAAGGACCCTTGCAAAGGAACATTCATTCTCTCTGAAATTGTTGTCAGATCTGTCAGTAAAGAAAAGCTGCCGTTTATGTTGTTACATCTTGCACTAAATCTTAGAAAGTGTTTGAGTATCTTCTGTTAATATCACAATGATGATGCATTTTCCATTGATTAAGTTTAAGACATCTGATGTTTTTGCTTTTGTCTTAAAGAACCCTTACCCTTAGGTAGGCTTTGCCTCTGAAATTGCTTTGCCTTTTGAAGGCAATGAGTTACCACATTAAGGGTCAGAGAGAGAGAATTTTATGCCTTGTTAAAACAAGACATCCTGTGCGGATGGGATCAGGTAAACAAGAGATTGATTTCTTGATTCATTAGGGTACTTGGCTTATTAGATACATTCATGTCATCCCTTACATTTCTGTCCTAATGGAAACTCTTCGATTTTCTTCCTAGTGTGAAGACACCTTACTACAGCTCTGGTGTGCTCATTGAGAGCAATGACCTTTATACCAAGGTTTATGCAAAATTAGGCCTGATTCTGATATGGAATCAAGAAGATGCACTGATGGTATGTATCATCCAAGCCTTTTTTATTGATATTTCCTTGACTGAACAGACTACTATATACTGAACAGAAGTAGCATCTCACAAAATAAACAGAGCTAAAGTATTATGCTGACTCATCAAACTAATGTTCATAGTAACTTATTTAAAAAAATCTGTTCTCTGGAATTTGATAGAGGTAGCAGTATGGTATGCAGACGATCTTACTGGTCTCAAGAAGGAGACAAAAGAGTTTTCTGAGAAATAGGTAATAGTTTTGCTAGAGCACCCTCACAATACAATGCACGTTTTCCTTCATTTATCTTTTAAAGGTTTGTCATTATCAACTTTCTTAAGTTATAGCTGAACTAAGATTTTATCCCAATATAGTGGAAAAAGGGCTGGGGAGAGTGGGGCAAGTTCTGTGATTGTAAGAATGTATTCTCTTTCACCTTTATTCCCATGATGGTTACTGACATTATTGAAATACAGAAGCTTCAGTCACTTCTTCCTGTTTTCTGTGTTTCTTTTTGCATCTAAGTGTGTATTTATTAACTGTATTACAAATTCATTTATAATAGCCACTAATCTAAGAGTTTTCAGTTCACCATTACTTCCATCAGTTAGCAATTTCCCTTTCAAGTAAACGTGTTTACTTTGGAATGTTTTTATGCTCCAAGTAATTGTTTTCTGTTCTTTCTCTTATTTTCTGTTACCTAGGTGGAGCTGGACAGCAAGTTTAATAACCATACAAATGGTCTCTGTGGGGATTACAATGGAATTCCAGTCTACAATGAGTTTATCAATGGTGGTGAGTCATCCCACCATATAGAAGATGAGCTGATAAGCATTGTGCGTAGGAGCATCACAGGAGAGCAAATTTCACCTGACAGATTTCTGTGACTGCCCTAGAATAGATATTATGCTCCAGTACTGCATTCCTTATCTAAGTTTATTTTATTCCAGATGAATCATCTTGTTCTTTTCTCTACTGGCCCTCTTTTCTTGTTACCACTTTACATTTTTAAGCAGACTTAGACATAATAGACATAATTCAGTGCAGACATCTGAGTCTGACAGACATGTTTGATGCCATAGTAACTGTTTTGCTTGATCAGTAGAGTACCAGCAACAAGATGCTCCATGTTGTCAATTTTTGGGCCCAGCAAGCCCTCTTTGTAATTTTTGCTTACAGATGCAAGCTACAATTCAATTACGTATGGGAATTTACAGAAGATCAGCAAACCCAATGTTGAATGTAAAGATTCTGATGAAAGTCAGGCTCTTCCAAGCTGTAACAGCCATGTGAGTACTCCTAGTGGTGAACTCCACTTACATGGCCATAAGCACACCCTTGGGCTGTGGGGACTTTGTGAGGAGCTGGGAGGACTTTGTCCCTTCCAGGGCAAATGGTTTCTTCTTCCTTTCTTAATTAACTATTGGTGTTCAGAAGACAATAGTTTTTATGAAAAGATAGGAAGTGTCTGGAGGCTCAGGTGCTTACAAATCTCCTAAATATTATTACTCTCCTTCCTCAGCGTCATGAGTGTGAGAGGTTGCTGACTTCCTCTGCATTTGCTGATTGTCGGTTACGTCTTAATTTGGAAATGTACATCCAAGCCTGCATGCAGGACAAGTGTGCATGCAGTGGAAATGAGGACTCCTTCTGCCTTTGCAGTACCATCGCTGAGTATTCTCGCCAGTGCTCACATGCGGGTGGTCGGCCGGGTGAATGGAGGTCACAGCACTTTTGCCGTAAGTAGCTATATATTTTACAAAGAAATGAATATTTCTTGGATGTAGCACTATGAAACATTGAAGTCCATTCCTTCTTTACAAAACTGCAGGCATGTATTATAAACTTCAAACCAATACTGCAATGAACTACATACTGTATTTTCCTGTTTTCTTCTACTATTACCTTTGATATTAAGAAATCTTTTTCAGCAAGTAGAAATACTGTTCCCGTTAAAAAACTGTGAGGTCTGATGCTGTTGATGAGTGGGGTAATTTGAATCATTTGAGACCAAAAGAAGAAAATGCAAAAGGCAGGGAAAGAAGTTCAGAAGCAAATATGCTTTTCTAGATAAAAGTCTGGCTTGTGACACCACTGACTTGAGAGAAGCAGGGAATATGATCTTTGGTTTCTGAGGAATGATGTACTTTACATGCAAATAACTGGAGGTGTCTTTCTCATTATTTCAGCCAAGACCTGCCCTGATACTATGATCTATAAAGAAAGCAGCTCACCCTGCATGGATACTTGCTCACACTTGGAGGTCAGCAGCCTTTGTGAGGAACACTACATGGATGGTTGTTTCTGTCCTGAAGGCAAGTGTTACTCTAGCTGTTGTACATGGAAGAAAAACAAGAGCTCTGACAAAGGAGGGCACAGCTAAAATATTAAATGTAGTCAAATTATATCTTAAAATTTAGTAGTAGTACTCATTGTCCTCCCTCCCCCAGAGGAAGCATGACTATGATGTTTTTAAAAAAGGAAGAAATATTTGATTTTATAGTTAAATCATATTAATAGAGAAACAGATAATAAATCTGTCTTTTACTTCTCAATAAATAGACCTCTGCTGATATATAGAAAATCATGCTTTTTAGGTTGAATACTTCTGAGACAATAGACATAATTTGCCCAGAAAGTGATAATGAGGGACAGTGGGTGAAATTCTCAAACTTACTGTCAACCTTAGCAAAAAATACAATGATAGTCTATAAAGTGTGCCAGAAGAACTGAAAATCTAAATGTGTAAAATTTGGAGATTGTTCTTGTATACTTATTTATACAGCTTTTCATCTGTGTATAGTTATATAAATGGATAGACTTATATTTTCAAAGTGGATAGAAGTGTTTTCCATGTATCTTATATTACAAAAAAAAGAAACAACATTTTTCACAGTTTTGACAGTCTCAGCATCTGCTTTCTGTGTCAAGCTGAGAGCAGGCTTCCCCTGAATTTCTTCTCTGGAAATTGCTTATTTCAGAAAGAGCTGGTACAGTTTACTGTTGTGCTTTACAGGAACTGTATATGATGATATTACTGAAAAGGGCTGCATACCCGTTAGTCAGTGCCACTGCAAACTCCATGGAAAAGAGTATTCACCTGGAGAAAGAATTACCAATGAATGTGAAGAATGGTAAGGACCATGATTTTTTTATACTCCTTTCTTTGTAAATGGATCTGAATTTTTCAATCTTCCACTTAGACACAGGAGACTTTCTGAACATGTTCTGAATATAACATTTAGGTTGCGTGTCTATACAATAAATTTTCTGAAAAATTTCTTCTATCTATGGCATCTGGCAGAGGAGAAATCTTCAGGAAATCATTCAAGATGCAGTTTTAAGGCATCTGCGGCTATCTTGCTGTTTGCTAGTTATGCAGATGCTTTCAGTGCTCTCAGGTCCTGTAATATCCACAAGCATTTTTAAATGATTTGTCTGCCTATTTACAGCACCTGTGATTCAGGCAGATGGACATGCAAAGATCTACCATGTCCAGGCACATGTTCAGTGGAAGGAGGTTCCCATATTACTACCTTTGATGGGAAGAAATACACCTTCCACGGAGACTGTTACTATGTGTTGGCCAAGGTACTGTGTAACATTGGGCTTTTCCCTTATAGAGTAAATACAAGTATCTGGGCACTGATATGTAACAGCTGTGAATTGTTATTTTATTCCATTTTTAAAGGATGAGAGAAGCAGAAATATTAAAAGCTGAAGCGGGAAGTTTAGGATGGGCTATAATAATCCTAGAAGATGTTGGGCAGTAGGTGGTTGTCTTAGTCAGTAGACTAAGTACACTGTCATTACCCAGTGAAGTGCTTCATGTAAAAGAACTCAAAGGATTACTCTGACTTCATGGATAACTACACTGCAAAACTTGTCAGTTCTCAGGATTAGAAGCTCTCAGACAGATCTGTAATAGCTGTTTCTGTGTCTGAGTGACAAAGTTAGTTAGGGAAAGGAACTAGGCAGGTATTTCGTTCATCTGTCCGTACCATTTCTAATGCTTTTTCTTCTGGAGAATGGACAAAGATCTTACTGAATTTGCTTGAAAGACTGTTTAACTTCCAGGACCAGATGAAATGCTGGTCTTAATAGTTGAGTTCCATAGTAATTCTTATTGTAACTGATGACTTTAGTCTTTGTTTTGTAAATCTTCTTGTGAGTTATTTTTTTTTAACTAATGGACATTTGTTTCCTTGTGATTATAGGATACTGTAAATGACAGTCATGCTCTCCTGGCAGAGCTGGCTCCCTGTGGCTCCACAAACAGGCAGACCTGTTTGAAGACTGTTGTGCTGTTAGTAGATCACAAAAAAAATGTAAGTGTTCTGTGGGTTCTCATAGGTATGCTGAAAATTATCATATTTCCCTTACTGTGGCGTAATAACTACTTCTTCTGGAGTCATCATTGTGGATAGATAAGACACCTCAGACAGGCTGAAAAACAATTCAGGCTTCTGTCTTGAGTGGACCTAAACTGAACAAAAGATGAGATTCAAATAGGTTGACATTTTCCTCTCTTCCCTTCTCAGCTCTGTGCTGTATTTTTATTCTCACTGTATTTCAGGCTGGCTGAAAGTAATGGTACCATTCTTCCTCTGCTCACTGTATTTTCTTTATTCAGACATAATTTCATACATCTAATTGAGTTCTTTTCAGAAAAGCTTCCCTCTTTGAATGTTGATACAATCCAAACTTCTTAAATATTTGTATTTTCATTCGCTTTAGTATTCTGTTTGGTTATAAGAATATCAAGTTTATACATAATTTTACATACATGTACACATTTTTTTTCTCCCATGTGTCTGGTCTTCCACATTCTTGCCAACATAACTAGAGCAAAACTAAACCAGATCAGAAACCCTTCATTTCACGTTTTTGTTTTGTAAGGAAATTTAACAAGCTGCTTTTGTATCATGCCATACTACATCATTACACTGAATCTGACACACATGCTTTTACATGGAATAGGAATTTGCTATAGATCCTAAAGTCCCAATATTTTATTCTACTCCATTAAACTAAAGGGCCCAATGTAAATGAGCTTTGCATTTCATTACTGCTATAAATTGTTTTAGAGAGATGTATATGAAACACTGAATAGCAAGATTTGTATCCCACAGGTCTGCTGTTACAGTCAGTTTTCAGACAGATTTCTCCTTTCAAAGATTTTAAGTTCTAGTTGCAGTCTAAATGTGCATAATCTCTCCCCACTTACCTTTTTTTTATTAGTTCCTTTTCCTCTCAGTACCTGGAACCTCATTGATTATATTTGCTATTATACAGGTGGTGGTTTTCAGATCAGATGGCAGTGTGTTACTGAATGAGATGACAGTGAATGTGCCTCATGTGTCAGGTAATGGACATAGCCTTGTGTGTCATGTGTCAGACACCTGATTTCTTATGTGGGGAATTGTTTACAGAGGCAAAAGTGGAAGAGAAGCCCATGGATTTTGTTCAGATTTCGGAACAACTTGAGGATGAATGTGATTTGATAGTCACCACTGAAAATGCATAGCTAGACTTACTCTATATACAGCAGATGACTGAAAAAAAAATCCCTTCATTTTTTTCATATATCTAGATTGTAATTCGGCATGTAGCTTGGGAAAGAAGAATTGCCATGTCTTAATGTAAAGCAGATAAGTCAACCTCTCTATAAAGAAGGGTATTTAGCACTTCCCATTTCTGGCTACATAGTATGGTCATGTCTTGACTTTAAGTCATCGTGAGGTGCTACCCAACTTCCTTCCTATAGGCTTTTTTTTCTTTTTCCTGTGGCAAGAAAACCTAGCAGAAGGGAACTAACTGATGTATTTTCTGGTCAGTCAAGCAGGGAAGAAGGATGTACTATGTAGCACCCTCTCATCTTCCCGGCTCACTTGAGAAGTCAGCATCTTTTTGTATAATCTGTGTATTCAGAGAGACATCTTCAGAGACTAAGATTGCCTAATTTAAGAGCTTAACTTCTAGTGGAAGATCATTCTTCAACAGCAGCTCTAAGCTCTAGAAGTAACTTTTGAAAGGAATATAGGACTTCTCTTTATCACTCCTTTTTAGATATGTTCGGGTAGCACTTTAACACTGTATGCATTGCTTCTTATTTACCAGCCCATCTGCAGATGGCAAGTTACTTCCAAGAAAGTAATTCGTTATCTGAAAGGACAACGGTTAATGGGATGATAGGTTCATGAATGCTTGCACAAAAGTAATTACAGTGTGTAGCTGAAAGTTTAGAGAGATTGAAAAGATAGACCATCTAATAAGTAGATTAAATAGATAAATATAGTATATAATAATAGATTTGATATAAGAAATTGATTAGCCGGTAGGTTGTGGGGTTTGGACTTTGTCTCTCATCATATCCTTCTGGACAAGATGTCCAGCATGTAGCTGGGGAAGTCCATAATTCATTGGGTGAACAAATGGCTGATGGATCAGGCTCAACGAGTTACAGTAAATGGGGTTACATCAGGCTGGCACCTGTCACCAGTGGGGCTCCCCAGGGGTCAGTTTTATGCCCTCTGTTCTTTAATGTTTTTATAAATGCAGGAGTCAAATGCACATTAAGTAAGTTAGCTGAAGATATAGGAGAAGCTGCAGACTCCCTCAGTGGTAGAGACATCTGCATAGATAAGGGAGCTGGGCAATCACCAACTTTATAATACTGAACAAGAGGACGTACTGGATTCTGCGCCTGGGAAGGGATGCATCATATGTAAATTGAGGGATGAGAGGCTGGAGAATAGACCCATGGGAAGAGATCTGGGTGTCTGGATGACTGCAACTGAAAAAGTGTCAACGGTGTGCCCTGGCAGCCCAAAGGGCCAACTATGTCCTGGGATGCATCAAACACAGCATAGCTAGCTGGTCGAGGGAGGTGATTGTACCAATCTATGTGCATCCCAGTCTAATGGTGTGGCCCCATTTCAAGTGCTGTGTGAAGTTTGGGTGCCCCAACACAAGAGGGACATAGAACTATTGGAGTGTGTCCAGAGGAGTGTGAACAAGATCATGAGAAGTCTCAAGGGCAAGACTTGTGAGGAGCAGCTGAGGTCATTTGGCTGTTCAGTTTAGAGAAGGCTGATGGCTGACCTTGTTGCAGTCTACAACATCTTCAAGAGTAGCAGCAAAGAGGGAGGTGCTGATCTCTCTCTGGTGACCAGCAACAGGACATAGGAAATGATATGAAGCCACTTCAAGTGAAATTCAGATTAGACATTAGGAAAAGGTTATTCACTGTGTAGGTGGTCGGTCACTGGAACAGGCTCCCAAGGGAAGTGCTCATGGAACCAGACCTTTCAGAGTTCAGGAGCATCTGGATAGTGTTTTAAGCTATATGTTTAGTTTAGTTTAGTTTTAGGTAGTCCTATGAAGAGCAGGGAGTTGAATTCAGTCATCCTTATGGGTCCCTTCCAACTCAGTATATTCTATGATTCTATGCTTCCAATTATGAAGCCTGATTCCTCCACTATGCTGGTATTGTATGTCAATTCTGCCAATTTCTCTATAATTGCTTGATTAATTTATGTATAAACATCTAACATTTTATTAGTAGTATTTAGCTATGTACTGGCTTGTAGATACGTGCCTATTACTTATTGCATGCAACAGTACTAGCATAATACTTTCTTAGAAAATCTCTTGCTCTTCAGACTGCTCAGCATTAATGCATTAGCAGTGAAGCTGTCTTGGAGAAAATCTGAATTTAGTTCTGACCCCAGAGATAAGTCATTATTAGTAATCAACATATGAAGTTAGTGGGAATCAGCATTGTGTCTAGTTGGCCATGGATTTTTAGAGAAAAAAAATTATTAATTTGATCCTGATCTCAGAATTTTCATGGTGGATAACACTTTATAATCTAATAAGGAGTGTTTCATTCAGCAGCCTATGTGTGTATTTACTGCATAGATCATGTTTTGTTTTTCAGCCAGCTTCTCAGTGTTCAAGCCATCTTCCTACCACCTTGTTGTAAAAACTTCTTTGGGGCTTCAGCTCCAAATCCAGTTGTCTCCATTCATGCAACTGTTCGCAATTGTGGATCAATCACTTCAAGGAAAACTTCAAGGCAAGTGTCTATTCAAACAGGAAGAAAAGCCACGCTGTTCCACAGCTGAAGAACCATGTATTCTTCACATAGATGATAATTCACGTTTCTTTCTGATTCCAAGGGAGGAAACTAAAAGCAGAAACCAAAACACTGGAAGAGAATTGATTCAGGCAAACTAGAAATGCTTTTTTATTATTTCATATTGAAGTAACCTATCACTCTGGTGCTGGTGTATTAATGTTTCTTAGAATATTTCTTACTTTTGTATTCAGTTTAATTTTTAACTACCCAAAAAACCCAAGGCTTTTTCTGCATTTTATGGTTTTAATATCATCAGAAAGCAGAAAACATACAGGTTAGGGCAGTGATCTCCTGAGGCAGAGATCTCTTCATGAAGACTCTTCTCAAGAGATTAAATATCTAAAATAAGTTTCCTGAATCTTCAGTGCTTATGGTGTGCATTAATATTGAAGAGGAGTAATAAGCTGTATGAACTTCTCTTTCTAACATTTGTGATCAGTTCTTCCCTTCCCTATGCCTTTTTAGGATGAGACTGAGTAATAACTAGCTGACATTTTTACCTTCTTTTTAAATAGGGCTTTGTGGAAACTTTAATGGAATGGAAGGTGATGACTTTAAAACAACCAGTGGGCTGGTAGAAGCTACAGGATCTGCCTTTGCTAACACATGGAAAGCTCAGTCCACCTGTACAGACCAGGCAGAAAAGCTGGAAGACCCCTGCAGTCTCAGCATTGAAAGTGGTAAGCACACTAATAAGTCAGGTGGTTGACTTCTGTCAGAATGAGCACTGTTTCCTGTATACTACTGCAACAGATGTGTAAGAGTTGTAATATGTCATTGAAGTGTTTTTAAAGGTTTGTCAAATTAATAATTAGTGACTTCATGTATATATACATATGAGCACTGTTTTCCCGTCAATTTTGAAGTGAAAGTTAGATGGTGACTATAGAGGAATCCTGAGCTGGAAGACAGGAAAGCAAGGTCATTCATATACATTGTCTGCAAAAGCAGTTTGTATTTCTGAGTATTAATCCCTATGTTTAACTTAGCTTTCTGATCCCCAAATGGAATGGGCTGTCACAATACCATGTAGTCAAATTGCAGCAGTAAAGTATGATTTTTGCTTTTATGATTGCATGTCTGCTGCTAGATAACTGAAACAGAAAACAGAAGTACATGTACAGTGATTGCATGTAGTTTCTCTGGTCCCCAAAGTGCACACAATTCTCACATTTATGTGGTTGCATTGCTTTTATGTGATAATGTCACTAGACATTACACAAGGAAGGTAAGTGAATGCAATGAATATTATGATATAATTTCATTTTTCTCATTTTTTGTAGCAAATTACGCTGAGCATTGGTGTTCTTTGCTGAAAAACTCAGAAGGTCCTTTTGCAAGATGTCATTCAATCATTGATCCTTCAGAATACTATAAGGTATTGTGATCTTGCACTCTTTTTAGTACTGCTTTATTTCAGACAGACCACTGTAGATGTTTATCACTGTTTAAACATTTGAGACATTATTAAGTAGCTTGGCCATAAAAGGTGAAGATTTTAAGGCGGATTAGTATCCAAAATATCCCATGATGACATTCTTCTGAAGTCCTGCTGAATAAGAAAGTAAATTTCTTCTTCTGTTTTCTTCTGTTTTGTATTTAATGTACATTTTATTGGATTGGATATTTGAACTGCAAAGAAGATTCAAGAGATGCAGGTGTATGCAGAAAGTTCAAGCCTGCGTTTACGTGTTGGTTGCTATTAAGTCGGGGCAGGGGGAGGAATTTTCCATTATTAGTTGGAGTGTAACACCAAATCATTTTCATACCACCATTTCCATGGTTTCTTTTTCCTCTGTGTTCATTACTGTTGAGTGGTAAGTGAAGTTTATCTGAGCAAAAAAGAAGAAATTCCTACACCTGGAACTCAGTCTGAGCTCAACTTTTGTGAAAATCTTAATAAATCTGGTTAATATTTTGGCATTGTGATTTTTAATTTTTATGGACATCGGCATATCTAAGTTGTGCCTGAGAAATAATAGTATCAAAATCCTTTAAGAAAGATCTTGTTAGGAGACTGTCTCTTTTTGAAGGGTTGAGAGGCTTGGTTTAGGTTAGTATAAGCATGCATTTTCAAAGTATATGAAATGAAGCAGCAGTCTCTAGTATTCATCCATTCCTTCAGTTGTTCTTTGACCATGAGAATAAATAAAAACATCATCAGAAGAATGTCAAAGGATATTTCACAGCTTCTGAGTTACCATTGCCCATTGTTTTCCTGTGGGCTTACTAACCCTTTCATTCCTTTTTCAGAAATGTAAATACGACACCTGTCTCTGTGAAGACAGTGAAGAATGCATGTGTGCTGCCCTGTCCTCTTACTCAAGAGCCTGTGCTTTCAAAGGGATCATACTGGGAGGCTGGAGAAAAGATGTCTGCAGTAAGTAGTGGAACCGTAATACCCATACAATTAATTAGACATGAGAAATAAATGGGTTCTCTCTGAATTTGGTTGTCAATGATCTCAGTGTTAAAGCATTTGGAGTATCTTAGAAATGTCTAATGGACTTAAAAAAAGACAAAGCTTACCATGTTCACTAAATCATATGATATTCCTTAGATGCCATTTTTTCACAACATATTTAAAAGTAAAAAGCCATATTTTTTACTTCCACCTTCTTCCCCCAGCTTAAATAACAATGCTTTTTCTGTCTTTGACTAATTCAATCCCAGCCATCATGGCTTTTACATCATCTTTGCTTTTCCATGTCTTTCTTTATCATTGTGCTTGCTTATCATCAACAATACACTGTCATTGAGACTATGTTGTGCTCTCTCTCTCTGATTATTAGTATATGAAACAAATATGGGTACTAAAGTAGAAACTAATAGCATAAATTGAAAAGAAGCCTTGAACTAATAAGTTAGGCTAGCATTACTTGAGACTTATGATATTTTTGTACTTTAATAAAATCTAAGGCAGTATTTTGCCTTTGCATGGTACACAGCCAAAGAAACAAAGCACGGAAGAGTCAAGGTTAAATTGTCCATGGTGCATCCCTTATTTACTAGTTTGCTCGTTTTCCCTCCAGCTAGTGAAGTGTCTGCCTGCCCAGGAAATCAGATCTTCCTTTACAATCTTACAATGTGCCAGCACACCTGTCGTTCCCTTGCTGATGGTGAAAAACATTGCCTGCAAGACTTTGCCCCTGTGGATGGCTGTGGCTGCCCATATAACACATACTTGGATAACCAGGATAACTGCGTGCCTATCTCTGAATGCCCTTGTTATTACAAGGGCTCGTACCTGGAACCTGAGGAATATGTCACAAAAGATGGAGAACGTTGGTATGTTTTATTGTGTCTTCTTATTTCTGGGGATAAATGCCCTTTTAAAATTTGCTTATTAGGAATAGATTGCTTAGCCTTTTTTTTTGGTGCTTTAATAAACACTTGTAATACCCTTCATTCCATCTTCGTGCTGAGAAAAACATAATCCCATTGAAATGTAATTTATTAATAATGGAGAAATGCATCTTTATTTGGAGGTGTGAGTACTGCCCTTCATAGGTAAATGTTATTCTGAAGCTGCACTGTTAATAGCCCTTTGTTGAGCAGAGATGTAAAAGGAAGATAGAAGTCCAGCTACAATGTTATGTTGCTGTTTCCTCTTCTGTGAGAGACAGATTGCTGCTGTTCTCCACTGGAGGCAAGTCCCCTCAATATGTATTTAGCATAGGCTTTTGAAAGCAGCTTTCATGATTCTGGCATTTTCTACCATGAAATCTGACAACAGTTTGCAGCACAATTCATCAGTGCAAACTGAAATATTAATACTTCCATTCCTCGTCTGGCAGATGAAGCATATAGACCAATAAATCTGCTGCGTGAGTTGAGTAGGAATGAAAATATACTGTGTATCCAAATTAAGGTTTTGATTTGAATTATCATTATTATCAGTTTCATTATCTGTTTTCTGAGTCATCAAAAAGCATAATATTAAGTATTAGTAGAATAGCTGTCATTTCTTAAAATATAACCTTTCTGCACGTTGTGCCTAAAATCTTGCTACTTTTTCATCAAGTGAAAATTCATGAGTGCACTTTAATAGTGTTCACTAAAAATATCAGTGGAAATTATGCAGGACATCTCCAATAAATACTCTTGAATTTATATAAGTAAATCCTTAGATTTAAATTGAAGACACTGAGCTTACTTTTTAAGTTATTTTTTTCTTCCACTTCTTTTCTAGTGTTTGTCGAAATGCAAAGGTCCAGTGTACATCAGTGACAATAAGAATGAAAAGTAAGCAACAGTCTATAAAATAAAATTAAAAAACCCCCCATAACCCAAAATCCAATCCCAATCTCAGTAAGTATCACCTTTCATACATATTTCCTTTGTCTTTTCTTGATTAATCTAAACCAAAAATGTACCTTTCAGGTGCAACAGACTGTTCTTCTAACAAGACCTACTTTGACTGCAATTCATCCCCAATGTGGACTTCACGAACACCTGTACAACTTAGCTGTCATACTCCTCAAGCTGATCATGTATGCATTCAGTTTTTCTCCATGTCACGTTTCCTTTGTTCTGTATTCTTTAAATGATGCAGTGCAACACAGAAAATGCAGTTGTAACTAGCAGTTTTATTTGGTTTAATTTTCCTTTCTTTTCTTTCCAATTATTCTGTTGCAAATTTCGTGAGGATTTCCCTTATGGTTTTCCTCTCCTTTTTCTTTTTACTGTGTATTCAGTAGAGTAATATCTCCCAAGTGAAATATGATTTGAGTTTTTAGACAATCAAAAAAGAAAAGAAAAACATTTGAAATCTGAAAGGAAAAAACCTTATAAAACTAATCAATATTAGTTTTGTTTGTAAATGTTTATTAGTTTATAAATTTATTAGTTTATTAGTTATAATAGTTTGTTTATAAATGTTTATAAATGTTTATTAGTTTTGTTTGTTTATAAATGCAGTTTTTACCAGAGTGCTTATGAAGGAGCAGAAGAAAAACACAGTGCTTTTTCATAAAGTAACAATTTGTCTTTATATTCCTTAGTTTCAGGCAGAGTGTGTCTCAGGTTGTGTGTGTCCTGAAGGTCTGTTAGATGATGGGAAAGGGGGCTGTGTCAAGAGGAACGACTGCCCATGCATTCATAACAACCAGTGGTATTCTCCTGGACAGAAGATAACAGTGGACTGCAACACCTGGTAAGTTAGAATTTTGTGATCTCTTCTAGAATATATTCTATGCAATAAATTCATAGTCATGTCTAGGCTTATATATTACAATGGCTGCAGTGGCTGCAAATATAAACCTTTATATTCAGGCACATTATCTGCTATCTGAGGAAATATAGATTGTGCCAAAAATACTGCAGTAACAGGTGCCTGTTTTCTGTAGGCATCTATCATTGGGAAATTGCAGTAATTTTTAAAATATAAATGCTATCAGATCTGAAAAATGTAGCTGGATAGAATTAAAAAAAACATGTCATAGGCTTGAAAACAGGCTAAACTATTGAAGTTGAGGTTTAAGACATTCTTAACACTGAAATGGGTATTCTTCACATTATCACATTGTATCAGGTAGCTGCTTGGTTTGTTCTGCAGTTTTTCAAACAATAGTGTCTTGGTGAGATCTGGAAATTCAGGTCTTTCTCTCTCTTCTAGTACCTGCCAAAAAGGATTTTGGAGCTGTACTGAAGATGTGTGCTATGGGACTTGTATGATATATGGAAGTGGCCATTATATCACCTTTGATGGAAAATTCTATGACTTTGATGGAAATTGTGAATACGTGGCTACTCAGGTAATGCTGATAAGGAAGGATGAAACGACATTTGATTGCCTTGAAGATCTACTTTCCTCTTCAGTTTTGTCATTACTTATTGTCTGGCATCATTATCTTGGAGTGTTTACACATTCCACCAAGATAAATTCTGTATTTTCAGTGCAGGCAAGACGTGAGTGGTTTTTGTCTGATACAGTGGTCATAAATTGTATGTGAGTGCTAACAGCTCAATATCAATTGCAAAATCAGAATTCTAAGTTGGCAAATAAAAATATTTATATTTAAAGATACATTCCTCATTTTGTTTTGTCATCTGCCTTATTTCCCAAGTTTTGCCACACATGAGACTGTATTAACTGTTTATATGCATGCAGAGATGCATATAACTGTTCAGACATCTGTAAAGATATTTGTATGCAGGAATTCACAAATGAAGCAGCTGTAATGATTTATACATTGCAGAGATTTAAATGATGTATTCATTATGATATTGAACTAAAAATTAAATCTTATGCCTAATTTTCTTATGCTCATTTTTACTTTTTCAATAGGATTTTTGTGGTGATAAAAATTCCAGTGGCTCATTCAGTATCATCACAGAGAATGTCCCTTGTGGAACTACAGGAGTCACCTGCTCAAAGGCTATTAAAATGTTTATAGGGGTGAGTAACGATACTTAGTGCATAAAAAAAAGTAATGCTCTAAAGCCACATCCGTAAAAGGGGTTATAATCAGTGAAGTTTAGGAGCCCTATAAAATTAATCTATAAAGGTACTGAAATATCTTTCAAACTGAAGTGCTACATCACTTTCTGTCACCTTTGAAAGTCGTCCCAGAATTTGAGGTATTGTTTTCAGAATGAGTTGTATTGTTATGAACATCTAATATTTTTTCTCATCGTAAAAGTTTGTGCTACAGTATTTCTCTTTTTATTTTTCAGAAAACTGAACTGAAATTGGAGAACAAAGATTATAAAGAAATTCAGCGAGATATTGGTGAAGATGTGCGTTATTGGAACAGGACAGTAGGCCTCTATCTCGTTATTGAGGCTACCAATGGTTTGATGCTTATCTGGGACAAGAAGACTACGGTTTTCATCAAGCTGACCCCTGACTACAAAGTTAGGACCTGTCTTTCATTTTATAAACTACTAGTATGAATAGATAAATGAGATAAGAAGACATCAATATTCTTTTATTCTGACTCCATTATTAATTCCTATATCCTCTGCGCATTGATGATTAGCTTGTATTATCACAGCTTGCAGAGTTGCTACTGGAGTTCCTTACAGTCCATTACAAAGTAATGCAAAGGATGCATAGCATATGGCTGCAATAAAACTAAACAGTTAAGGCATTCAAGGTTTGTGAATTTTTACAGCTAAGCATTTAAAGTAATTTAGGGGACTGACTGTATACGTGCTTGGAAACCTGCATGCAATCTCAGCCCTGAGTTAAAACCAGACTCCTTACGCAATGTATGGAGACGGTTCTAATTTCCAAAAATCTGCATTGAGAGTACTGAATTCATTGACCTGAATGAGGAGGTGTGAGACTGTATAAACAGGAACTTACTGTTGCTTGAGGGGGCTGATGTACCTTAAATAACACTACGAAAAAATCACTATTGTGGGCAACTTGCTAAATTCTTTGGGAAAAAAAGAATTCTTGTCATTTTTTTTTCTGTGGGTGAAGAAATGATGCTCATTATATTAGAAGCTTTTATTACAAACAGTTTTGAACAGACTGAAATTCCCTTAAGATTATATTAATAGATGAGTTAGGATGAATCAAGAAGAATGGAAAATGAATTAATTCTTCTCAGCAGAAAGAGGTTTAGCTACTCTTTAGTGTTATAAGTTGGATGAAAGGATGCCACAGAGATGTGGAGGTACACTATAATTAGTTTCAAGGATGGAAGACGTTACAACTGAATAGTTTGCTGAGTTCACAGACAAATGAGGGTTTAATTTCTGTACAGATGATTTGGAAGTAAAGACGAAAAGATGTCACGGAGAGACAGTTATTCTTTTAAATGTCAGTATTTTGATCTTACTTTACTAAAGTATTTTTCTTGCTTCCATGGTACATTTAAAATCTCTGGGTATGTTTATTATTTTTTTCAGGGCAAAGTGTGTGGTCTCTGTGGCAACTTTGATGACAAGTCTAACAACGACTTTACAACAAGAAGTGGGCTGCAGGAGACTAATGCTCTGCAGTTTGGGAATTCCTGGAAACAGTCTTCTATGTGCCCAGATGCCACACAAGAGATAAAGCCCTGTGATGTGAAACCACATCGGAAGTCCTGGGCGGAGAAAGAATGCAGCATCATCCTTAGTGAAGTCTTTAAAATTTGTCATGCCAAGGTTCGTAGAGGGTAGTAAGTAACGAAATAGCACAGTGCCTTTCTGTTAATGCAGAAGCAGAGCAGTCATCAGACGTTAATAAAGCAATGGTTAATTAGAGTGATCGTCAATTAAGTCTTCAGTACAGCTACAGGTATCAGTGCATTTCAGCTACCCTCAAAGTAGTTTCAGTATCTGTGGTAACGGGACCGTGTCAGTAGTGGTGCTGTCCCCAGCTGTACAAGCCCACATTTATCACCACAGTTTCACTGCTACTGCTTTGCAAGCTAACGTCATAAATGTAGCCTGAACAGGTCCATTTGATGCAGTTGCACCATCTCTTGTTGAGATAATGTCACTCCTAAAAGTTCTGAAAGTTCTTGCAGTCATCAGACCCATCTTCTGACAGATACACATGCTATACTGGAAAGGTGGCTGTTGTAGAGACCACTGCTCCTTGTAATGTTCAACCCACAGAAGGCTTCTTCTTGGAAACCACTGACATTGCGGAGGTTAGACAGGCTTAATATTAGTTAGACAGCTACTAGTATTGTACCGCCAAACTGTGATAGCATACGCTATGTCAGCCCCACAGCTTCCAGAGCACAGTGCACAGAAAACACTCCTCTTTATTTCTTGTTTCTTTCCTGAAGTAGGGTAATATTAACAACAGTTTGTTCTTAACTCTCAGTGGAGAAGCCACAAAGGATTATTAATTTAATTAACTTAATATGTTTTTCTATGTTGATTCAGCAGCTAAAATCCACTCTAAGTTTCTCCTGTTGTAGTCCCAAGCAAAAACATAGAAATCCTTTGCTAATATGTCATTGGATAAACTAAAAAAAATGGTAATTTGAAGCTGAACAAAGGCATTATTTCTTTTCCCAACAGGTGGACCCAATTCCTTTTTATGATGCCTGTGTTCATGATGCCTGCTCTTGTGACAGTGGTGGAGACTGTGAGTGCTTCTGTTCTGCAGTTGCTGCATATGCTCAAGAATGTACCAAGGCTCAGGCCTGTGTTTTCTGGAGGACTCCTGATATATGCCGTGAGTAACAGTTAAACATAACTGTATTTTCCTAGCTGCTGTCTGAAAGCTGATCAAATACTGAAAATGTAATTTTTTATTTTAAAAAGTCACTTGACTTAGACTTAAAGCTATTTGCAGTTTTTAGATGTAATAAGTCAGGGAAACAGAAGCTATACATTTTAGATGACTCTGATACATAAGTTCATAAAAGCTCTTTCCTCTGTTCATAGCCATCTAAGCTGAAATCTGTTTTAAGTTGCATCCATAATATCATACACGCTTCCTCTTGGCCTGCTGAAGATGACTCTTACTCAGTGATACAGCAAGACATAACTATTTTGAATATACTGCAAGGGTTTTTAGTGGTTTGCTAGCAGCTAGGAAGAAAAATACTCTCTGAAATTTACCCTTAATTTTGAATTGAAATCAATACTAATTTTTATTTGAGTGTTTAATATAAAAATCTTGGTCCCCAGAATTTTGACCTCTAATTTTGATGTACCCTGTGTTTAGTATAGTAGAATAAAATCCAGGTCCTATACCTCAAGAGTAATTTTGCTGATTTAACATGTAGATTCATTTAGCTTGTACCGTTAAAGAGCCAATCAGAGCTGCATTCTGGCAACTATGTTTTTAAGCAACTTCTCTTTTTTTTTTTTTGTCATCAGCAATATTTTGTGACTACTACAACCCTCGTAATGAGTGTGAATGGCACTATGAGCCTTGTGGCAGTAGTATCATGACCTGCAGGATGATTAATAATGTCAGCACCAACTTTTCAGTACCATACCTAGAAGGTAATAAATTCCTTGCCATTTTTATATTTTATTCCATATGACTTTGTCCAGGTATCATTTAATGGATGTGGAATAGTCAGTCAGCTTGACAAGATGTTCCTAAATCTGTTATGTCGAATTTGTCTTCATAAAATTTTCCTATAAAGTAATTTATTATTTATTAATATCAGTGCTTGATAGTTACATTGCTGTCAGCCATAAAACTAGGTCTCTGCTACGAGACTATCCTGAAACATGTAAGATTGCTATACTGTTGTCATTTTGCATCCCATCCTGAAGACATTTCAAGAGAAGGAAAACACTTTTTAAATGACAAATAACAAGTCAATATATCAATAGCTGGGTTTTTTTCAGTCTATCCTTCTTATGCATCAAATCAATCTTGACTTTCTTAGATTAATGTGCAGCATCCTCCTGCCTTTACAATGGAAAATGTCTTTGATACCAGACATACTGAGGGTGCTATATATAGGATTCTCAATGGAGATCACAACATGTCAGAAACCTACTGGGGCTGCTTCTCTTTTCAGTATATTTAATTTACAGTTTTTGTTTAGGCTTTAAGACAAAGATGTGAGGCTAAAAGAGGCTATTCTGCATTCCATCCCACTTAGAGGATGCATAAGCCTTTTAAATTCTACTGAATCTCTCCAAATATGTAGAAATATGATATTAGCACCTGAAAGTCCTTGTCCTTGATAACTGAAAGGGAATACCACATTACGGGGACTGCAGTGATCCAAGAGTGTGAATGACTTCACAGATATCTTCTGGTATACCATGTGATGAAGTTTAGAGAAAACAGCCATGGATTTGGTGACTGGAGTGGATGTATTTATCTCCAGTTTAGGCATTGGAAAGAATTGCCTAGGGTTTGACTTTACTGTTTTAATCCTTGAAGTGCTGATAGCAAAGCAAAATAACGCCCCAAAATTAACCAAAATATTAAAAAAAATTGACTCTGTGTTTTGGAATGGGTTGTCTTAGATTATTAGAAAGATTTGGAAAGTGCTAGAAGGCAGGTTATTATATGTCCAGCTAACTTTCTAAATTGGTTTTGGGTTTTATTTTCAGTGGAAATATAGAGCATACTTATTTTTGTTAGGACATCTTTAGTACAGTCTGTCAGCATGGAGTGACTTTTAAGTACCAGTTAATTACATGGTCATTCAGCTTATAGGCTATTTAGGACTCCAGCACAGTATAAAGATGATTTTATGTAATTAAGAATTGGATATTATGAGAGTTTATTAGGAAGCATGACACAATATTTTTTAAAGAGTGCACTTACCTGAAAAATACAATAAGAATTGACAGGTGGAGTTTAGGTCACTAGCTAAAGATACGGAACAATGCAGATAAATTTTCTGGTTGGGGTAGAGATTACTCATCTATTAAAGGCACATAAAAAGGGTCTAATATTCCAATATATATAGTGAAAAATCTGTTTGTTAATGAATTCACTTGCGTATTCTTCACACAATTATTTTTGATGTAGTGATCACATTTCAATATCTGTTGAAAAATCAGGATATTACTTTGTCTTGAAATTACTAACTACCCATAGAAATTAATGTAAATCAGGCGTTTCTCCAAGAACTTTAATTAGGAAAAGATAGCTTCCCTAGTTTTCCTGACTAAACTCTCATGTAATCCTTCATATCCCAGTATTATCAATCAGAATTGTTTGGTTTAAGTCTTTTGGAAAGACAAATTGTCCATGGATTAATTTAAATTGGAAGTTTTTTATTTCTTTCACTATGCTTGATTCAATGGGTATCATTTACCTTCAGAAGGTATCTCATCATTGTGTTAACTGTTTACACTTTTTCTTTTCCTGTATATTGTTGTTCTCATCAACAGGTTGCTACCCAAGATGCCCTAAGGACAAGCCTGTTTATAATGAAGAAACAAAGGAATGTGTACCTGAAGATGAATGTTGGTGTTACATCAATGACGTTCCTGTTCCCCCTGGGAATAAAATACCCACCAAAGAGAACTGTACAGAATGGTATATAAAAAATGGGAAAACACTTGCAGAAATTCAGGAAAGAATTTATCTACGCTCGGCCCCCCATTTACTTTACTGGGCCTTAAGCAAATAAATATGCAACTTCAACTGAAGAGCTGGTATATTCTGGCACTCATCTATAGAAAACAGAGGAACAACAACATTTATTCCAGTTGAGACTTACTCAAAAAAAATGCTTCACTTACAATATGTATAGATTCTAAACTTCTCATTCATAGTTTTCCAAACCCACAACAATCCAGATTTCTGGTTGATAGTGTCATTATAATAACTGATTATCAAATTCATTAAATACAACTTTTTAATTGTTATAAATGATAAAATGGCATGAAATCTGAGTATGTCGCTGGAATAATCCTTTGATTCTCACAGTTCTTTGGGAACAGAGGGACTACTCTGCCTTGCATTCTATTTTAAAACTGATATTTCGAAATCGCTGTTATCTGAAATGATCTATCCTAGACCTGAAAGAGATATTTGAGTCCTAACTGCTCCTTCCTATGCCTTAGTAATGACAGTACTGACATCTAATGCTCCACATGGTGACCAGAGACAAAAAAACCCCCTGATCTAGCTGTAAGTTAACTGCTCTGAAAAACAGTTGCTACTACTGCACTCTTGCAACTTGCAACACAAAGTGGTTCATGATAGTCTTAAGATTTTGCACTTAAACAACAAAAATGACGACTTAGTTTGAATGAAATAATGATAGCCAATATTGGAAAATATGCCTAGAAAAATATCCAGTAGTATGAATGAAGATCAAGTGACAAATTTCTATGTTTCTGTGCTCTTGGCTCTGCTCACAGTTGCCATAATACATTTGCAACTTTTTAATTTTTGAAAATTTTGTTTTCAGTGTCTGTGGCCCCTCAGGCTCTATAGAGTGTAAACCAATCCCAGGTAAATAACAACTTTTTTCCTACGAATGAAAACCAAAAAAATGCATAGAACAATTACATCTGTCTCTAAAAAAGGCTTACTACTGCTATGGAATAATTCTTTCCAGTGCAAGTGAAAGCTATAGCCAAAGAAAACTGGGCAGCACTTTTCTTGAACCTTGCTGTTAGTGTAACAGTTATTGTTCAACCTTTTTCTCATGTCCCCTGTTTCTTTCTTCTCATGACCCATATCCGCATTGACTGATTTCACTACAAGGGTTTGCACTCCCAGAACATGCGGAGTTATAAAAAAGTGCCATATAGTAAACTGCAGCTGTTGTTTCTCTCAAAATATTTTAAAACTTGTGTTGTAAGTCTGTTTTTCCAAGTGTTTTATGCTTTACTAGTTATGTTTTAATGTTTCTCTAAATGTAAAGATAAATTTGTGCAACGTATTAGATCTAAGCTCTAGATATAGCTCTAGATATAGCTCTGAAAGAAGCATGCTTGACTCACATAAGAGCTTGCTTGTCCATATGTATTTTACCATTTTCTCCTACCTGTAGTAGAAAAACTATACAGTAAAGCTCTTTCTTGCAGGGTGTCCTTGTGTCATCAATGGAACGAGTTATCAAGTGGGTGACACTGTGGCACAAATACAGGATGGTAACATATGTATAACATACGTTTGTGCAGAAAATGGTTCTATAGTTGTTGGAAGCACTTATCCTTGTCCGACATCTATTTCACCTACAACCATATCAACGTCCTTCCCAACCAGCACTCTTACCACCACAGGTAAATCCTTAACAGAGATGCACATCTAAAAATCATTTCCATTAAGAAAAAAACTTTAAAGATAGAATATACAAGTGTATGAACTTATAGCTGACACAGTCAGAGCAACACTTACGAATAGTTTTATCACACCACACTAAGAAATAAACACATTGAGCTGAATTAGTTCCTATGGAAGAAATTGTAAGTATAAATGTACAGAATGCCTTTGTAATTCTGAAAAGCACGTTAGCATCTCAATATCTAGCCAGGATGGTAGAATTTTCTCAGCAGTATCAGAAAAAAATATATATAATTAGAGTATTTAAAACTACTGTTTTATTTCCCTCTAAAGATTGCAGATGATGGAGTAATTTTTTTTTTTCTATTTTAGTTACTACTACAAGGCCTACAGAACCTACATGTAAGTTTAAAATAGAAAAACAAGTTGTTAAAAAATGTCAAAATAACATTTAAAGGAAGAGTAAATTAACAATGGCTGCTACATAAAAATATTTTTGAAACAGAAATAAATAATTTTTTAAAATTGCAAAAAGTGTTATAATTATAGACAGAAGAATGACCCTTAAACACTTCTAAAGGTGAATTTATTGTGATGCAAATCTTCCTATTGAAAAACCTGCCAATACAGAACCAATTTTGAAATGCTTTTCTCTTTGAATAATGACAAGTTGTGATGCATTGTTGTAGTCCTTAATGGAATAGAATACAAAAATAAAATTCTCAGAATGTCCTCTGTAGGTCCAAATGCTGAATCTCTCCTTTCTTGCAGCTCCATGTTTTGGATTAGTCTGTGATTGGACTGTGTGGTTTGATGTTAGCAAACCTGAAGATGGTGGTGGTGACTATGAAACCTATGATGAGATAAGAAAGGAACATGGAAATGAAATATGTGAAGCTCCTGAAGATATTGAATGCAGAGCTACAGATAATCCTGATGTGAGCTTAGAGGAACTTGGCCAGAAAGTAGAGTGTAATGTTACATATGGACTAATCTGTAAAAATGAGGAGCAAGATGCAACTATGTGGCAACTTTGCTATAATTATGAAATCAGGGTAAACTGTTGTGAGTGGCAGGAAATTTCTTGTGAGACCACAAGTACACCATCAACTCCAACTTACACCACCACCAGCACAACAGTATCCATCACCACTACAACAAGGCAACCAACAATTACCACCATGCCCACACCCACGCCAACCATGACAAGCCAACCCACACCATCGGTCTCCACCCCAATAACTTCAACCTCTCCAGGTATTTGGCAGGCCAATACTCCTTGACATTGCTTTGCTATAAAAGAGATAAAGGGATGCCACCTACGAAAACGTGTCATTTCCATAGCAGATATTGAGCTGGCAGGAAGTCTTATTTAGGCAGGCTGGGCACTCTGTCCTGCTGTTGGAGAGAAGGTTCCCAGAATGACTAGTTGTGCAAGATTAGTAAGCCTTAATTTGAAGTACCATTATTTTCGACATTGTCTACTGCTGGGTTGGGGCTGTATAGAAGTTCCTATTTCTTCTCCCACTGTCCCTCTGTCAGTACTATATATTACTGTGATTATCAGTCCAGGGAGAAAGGGTTTCCTTGGCACATTTTTGGGAATAACTTCACTCTGCAGGTTGCCAAGTGCTGTGAACTAAGGTTGCTGGTTGTTGAGATTCACTAGTGCTCTGTGAAGCAGTGATGGGGCTGCCTTTGCACCACAGGGAAATTAAATGACAGTGAGCCATGAACAAATTCCTGTAAATAATTCTTTTGCACACCGCAGCTTCCTCTCTCAGCTCTCAATTCATGAGACAGTAAAAAGTAGCAAATAAAAAGGCACTGCTGGAAGATGTCACAGAGCACTCCTTTCATCATGTCTTAATCATTGTTGGGCATTATGAACAATTAAACATCCCTAGTCTCAGGGCGGGGAAGACATAGTAATCACCTAGACTGTGCACTACATGTACCAGTCTTACCTACTCTCTTTGGCAGGAAATGAAAACCTAGTGATACACATCTTAACTGTGCTAAGATAGGGCTCATCACAATATATTTGCAGCACATGCATAAATCCAAATTTCTAATCAAGGCCTATCCGTTGCACTCGTGTGTACTAAATAATTTTCTCTGTCCTTGATTGTTCTAACAGTTCCTTCATCAACAACAAGCACAGTGTCCCCTTCAACTCTGTCAACAACCATTCCCACATCAACTTCCCCAGAGTCTACCACCAGCAGCACCCTGGGAACAACGACTCCTGTGTCCAGCACTACAACACCCACCCAGACTATGACCAGCACATCCACGCCCACGCCAACGTACACCACGTCTCTACCAACTCCAACGCCTATAAGTACGGGTCTGCTCTGTGCTCTCGTGTGTTGCCTAGCTGTGGGAGCAATGAAGGTTCATGAGCACCTCAGCTTGTGCCTTCTGTGTGGGATTGGGGGTGGGATCAGTGGTGCGATCTATTCTTGTGTTTTCCTTTAAACTGCTGGTGCCCAAAAGAAACCGTTTCAGGCAGGAGGATAGTGCAGGGGTCCTGGGTAGTAGGTCTTGTGTTCCCTGACTGAGCAGGGCTCAGAGAAGGCTTTTCATGCCCACTCATTCCTCCACCCAGCTCAGCCAGATACTGAACTGAGAGCAAGACTTGCTTTTGCTGCTGTTGGGCCTTGTCATTCAGCATGAGAAAACGTTCCCTGTAGGACTCGTGGTGTGCGATGGGAGCGGGACTTGATTTAGTGGCACTGTCATATTGGGCAGAGTTTGGGAACAGCTGGGCAGACTTTCTCCCCTTTCTCCCCTTGCGTTGCCTCCGTGGCGATTGCTGCCAATCACCTGCAGTTCTGGCTGTAAGCAGGCTGGGTTTTACTGTCAGGGCGTGGGGAAAGGCTTCCGTTTGCCGCTTGCCTTTTGCTGTGGGCCAAGGCTCTGGGCAGTCAGGTTCTCCCAGGGTTCCCATGAGTGTTGTTCTCAAGCCGTGTGCACGCTGCTGGGAAGCAAGTGGATGTTTTGGCAGTAGTGTGTGTCCTGTGCCTGCTTCCTCAGTGGTCATGAGCCTTCCTGGTGTTTTCATTTCTCCCTGAGAGTGTGAGGTGGTGTGAGGGGCACAAGAAGGTGAGACGGTGGTGGGAGTCCCTGCTTGGTCCTGTTCCACTTCATGTTTTGCCATTAAGGAAGAGTTTTTAGAGATGGGAAGGCCAATATGGAGCCATGTCCTAGTTGCCGCCAGGAAGACACACAAGGCTTGGTAGTACCTATGTCCTGACTGGGCCCGAGCATGCTTTGTAGGGCTGAGAAGGGCAGTCCTGCCCTTCCAAGTGAGCTTTGATGTCTCCAGCATTGGCTGGCTGGTTTTGGCAGTGCCCAAGGGGCACCTTGTTGGGCAGTGGACACCCAGAGCACCGCTGGAAAAGTGCTGGTATGCCGGCTTCTTGTCTCTGTCTCTACTGCCTCTAATTGTTGGTCCTGTTGTCGTCCCCCAGGCTGTGACTGCATCTGGACAGATTGGATTGATGTGAGTTACCCAAACAGTTCTGACAAAAACAGTGGTGACTATGAAACCTTTGAGAATATTAGGAAGAACGACTCCTCCTGGGTCTGCGTGCAGGCCGAAAATATTTCATGCCGAGCAGAGAAGTTCCCTGATGTTCCCCTCACAGAGTTAGGGCAGAAGGTGGAATGCAGTGTTGACAAAGGGCTCATCTGTAACAATTGGGACCAGCGTCCAGGAGGTATTATGCCGATGCCAGTTTGCCTCAACTATGAGATCAGTGTCTGCTGCGTCCCCGACATACCAGAGTGTCGTCCAAGTACCAGCCCAACCATCATACCAAGCCCAACTTCTTCTACAACAAGCACTCTGTCAACAACCATTCCCACATCAACTTCCCCAGAGTCTACCACCAGCACCACCACCACCACTATGCCACCCAGCAGCACCACTAGCAGCACCCTGGGGACAACGACTTCTGTGTCCAGCACTACAACACCCACCCAGACTATGACCAGCACATCCACGCCCACGCCAACGTACACCACGTCTCTACCAACTCCAACGCCTATAAGTACGGGTCTGCTCTGTGCTCTCACATGTTGCCTGGCTGTGGGAGCAATGAAGGTTCATGAGCACCTCAACTTGTGCCTTCTGTGTGGGATTAGGGGTGGGATCAGGGTTGCGATCAACTGTTGTGCTTTCACTGAAACTTCTGGTGCCCAGAGGTAGCCCTTATGCTGGCTCTTTCAGGCAGGAGAACGGTGCTGGGGTCAGGGTCGAAGGTCTTGTGTTCTCTGACTGAGCAGGGCTCAGAGAAGGCTTTTCGTGCTCACTCATGGCTCTGCCCAGCTCAGCCAGATACTGAATTGAGAGCAAGAATTCCTTTGCTGATATTGGGCTTCGTCATTCAGCATGAGATGATGTTCCCTGTGGGACCCGTGGTGTATGATGGGAGTGGGGCTTGATTTTGGTGGCACTGTCTTATTGGGCAGAGTTTGGGCACAGCTGTGCAGACTTTCTCCCCTTTCTCCCCTTGCGTTGCCTCCGTGGCGATTGCTGCCAATCACCTGCAGTTCTGGCTGTAAGAAGACTGGGTTTTAGTGTTACTGCATGGGGGAATGCTTCAGGCTGCAGGTTACCCCTTGCTGTGGGCCAAGCTCTGGGTAGCCAGATTCACCTAGGTTTCCCATGAATTTTGATCTCGAGACGCACGCATGCAGCTGGGGAGCAAGTGGATGTTTTGGCAGTAGTGCTTGTCCTGTGCCTGCTTCCTCAGTGGTCATGAGCCTTTCATTTCTCCTTGAGAGTGAGGTGATCTGAATGAGGCGGTGTGAGCGGCGCACGAAAATTAGTGGGTGGCGGGAGTCCGTGCTTGGTTATTTTCCACCTCATGTGTTGCCCTTAAGGGAGAGTTTTTGGCAGATGGATAGCCCTATATGAAACAGTGCCCTGGCTGCAGCAGGGAAACACACAAGTCTCAGTGGTGTCTGTGTCCTGACTGGGCCCTAACATGCTTTGTAGGGCAGAGAAGGGCAGTCCTGCCCTTCCAAGTGAGCTTTGATGTCTCCAGCTTTTGCTGACATTTGTTAGAAGTGCTCAAGAGGCACCTTTCTGGGCAGTGGACCCCCTAAGCACCACTGGAAAAGTGCTGGTATGCCGGCTTGTTGTCTCTGTCTCTGCTGCTTCTAATTGTTGGTCCTGTTGTCGTCCCCCAGGCTGTGACTGCATCTGGACAGATTGGATTGATGTGAGTTACCCAAACAGTTCTGACAAAAACAGTGGTGACTATGAAACCTTTGAGAATATTAGGAAGAACGACTCCTCCTGGGTCTGCGTGCAGGCCGAAAATATTTCATGCCGAGCAGAGAAGTTCCCTGATGTTCCCCTCACAGAGTTAGGGCAGAAGGTGGAATGCAGTGTTGACAAAGGGCTCATCTGTAACAATTGGGACCAGCGTCCAGGAGGTATTATGCCGATGCCAGTTTGCCTCAACTATGAGATCAGTGTCTGCTGCGTCCCCGACATACCAGAGTGTCGTCCAAGCACCAGCCCAACCATCATACCAAGCCCAACTTCTTCTACAACAAGCATTCTGTCAACAACCATTCCCACATCAACTTCCCCAGAGTCTACCACCAGCACCGCCACCACCACTATGCCACCCAGCAGCACCACCAGCAGCACCCTGGGAACAACGACTCCTGTGTCCAGCACTACAACACCCACCCAGACTATGACCAGCACATCCACGCCCACGCCAACGTACACCACGTCTCTACCAACTCCAACGCCTATAAGTACGGGTCTGCTCTGTGCTCTCGTGTGTTGCCTGGCTGTGGGAGCAATGAAGGTTCATGAGCACCTCAACTTGTGCCTTCTGTGTGGGATTAGGGGTGGGATCAGGGTTGCGATCAACTGTTGTGCTTTCACTGAAACTTCTGGTGCCCAGAGGTAGCCCTTATGCTGGCTCTTTCAGGCAGGAGAACGGTGCTGGGGTCAGGGTCGAAGGTCTTGTGTTCTCTGACTGAGCAGGGCTCAGAGAAGGCTTTTCGTGCTCACTCATGGCTCTGCCCAGCTCAGCCAGATACTGAACTGAGAGCAAGAATTCCTTTTGCTGATATTGGGCTTCGTCAATCAGCATGAGATGATGTTCCCTGTGGGACCCGTGGTGTATGATGGGAGTGGGACTTGATTTTGGTGGCACTGTCTTATTGGGCAGAGTTTGGGCACAGCTGTGCAGACTTTCTCCCCTTTCTCCCCTTGCGTTGCCTCCGTGGCGATTGCTGCCAATCACCTGCAGTTCTGGCTGTAAGAAGACTGGGTTTTAGTGTTACTGCATGGGGGAATGCTTCAGGCTGCAGGTTACCCCTTGCTGTGGGCCAAGCTCTGGGTAGCCAGATTCACCTAGGTTTCCCATGAATTTTGATCTCGAGACGCACGCATGCAGCTGGGGAGCAAGTGGATGTTTTGGCAGTAGTGCTTGTCCTGTGCCTGCTTCCTCAGTGGTCATGAGCCTTTCATTTCTCCTTGAGAGTGAGGTGATCTGAATGAGGCGGTGTGAGCGGCACAGGAAAATTAGTGGGTGGCGGGAGGCCGTGCTTGGTTATTTTCCACCTCATGTGTTGCCCTTAAGGGAGAGTTTTTGGCAGATGGAAAGCCCTATATGAAACAGTGCCCTGGCTGCAGCAGGGAGACACACAAGTCTCAGTGGTGTCTGTGTCCTGACTGGGCCCTAGCACGCTTTGTAGGGCTGAGAAGGGCAGTCCTGCCCTTCCAAGTGAGCTTTGATGTCTCCAGCTTTTGCTGACATTTGTTAGAAGTGCTCAAGAGGCACCTTTCTGGGCAGTGGACCCCCTAAGCACCACTGGAAAAGTGCTGGTATGCCGGCTTCTTGTCTCTGTCTCTACTGCTTCTAATTGTTGGTCCTGTTGTCGTCCCCCAGGCTGTGACTGCATCTGGACAGATTGGATTGATGTGAGTTACCCAAACAGTTCTGACAAAAACAGTGGTGACTATGAAACCTTTGAGAATATTAGGAAGAACGACTCCTCCTGGGTCTGCGTGCAGGCCGAAAATATTTCATGCCGAGCAGAGAAGTTCCCTGATGTTCCCCTCACAGAGTTAGGGCAGAAGGTGGAATGCAGTGTTGACAAAGGGCTCATCTGTAACAATTGGGACCAGCGTCCAGGAGGTATTATGCCGATGCCAGTTTGCCTCAACTATGAGATCAGTGTCTGCTGCGTCCCCGACATACCAGAGTGTCGTCCAAGCACCAGCCCAACCATCATACCAAGCCCAACTTCTTCTACAACAAGCACTCTGTCAACAACCATTCCCACATCAACTTCCCCAGAGTCTACCACCAGCACCACCACCACCACTATGCCACCCAGCAGCACCACCAGCAGCACCCTGGGGACAACGACTTCTGTGTCCAGCACTACAACACCCACCCAGACTATGACCAGCACATCCACGCCCACGCCAACGTACACCACGTCTCTACCAACTCCAACGCCTATAAGTACGGGTCTGCTCTGTGCTCTCGTGTGTTGCCTAGCTGTGGGAGCAATGAAGGTTCATGAGCACCTCAGCTTGTGCCTTCTGTGTGGGATTGGGGGTGGGATCAGTGGTGCGATCAATTCTTGTGTTTTCCTTTAAACTGCTGGTGCCCAAAAGAAACCGTTTCAGGCAGGAGAACGGTGCTGGGGTCAGGGTTGAAGGTCTTGTGTTCTCTGACTGAGCAGGGCTCAGAGAAGGCTTTTCATGCCCACTCATTCCTCCACCCAGCTCAGCCAGATACTGAACTGAGAGCAAGACTTGCTTTTGCTGCTGTTGGGCCTTGTCATTCAGCATGAGAAAACGTTCCCTGTAGGACCCGTGGTGTGCGATGGGAGCGGGACTTGATTTAGTGGCACTGTCGTATTGGGCAGAGTTTGGGAACAGCTGGGCAGACTTTCTCCCCTTTCTCCCCTTGCGTTGCCTCCGTGGCGATTGCTGCCAATCACCTGCAGTTCTGGCTGTAAGCAGGCTGGGTTTTACTGTCAGGGCGTGGGGAAAGGCTTCCGTTTGCCGCTTGCCTTTTGCTGTGGGCCAAGGCTCTGGGCAGTCAGGTTCTCCCAGGGTTCCCATGAGTGTTGTTCTCAAGCCGTGTGCATGCTGCTGGGAAGCAAGTGGATGTTTTGGCAGTAGTGTGTGTCCTGTGCCTGCTTCCTCAGTGGTCATGAGCCTTCCTGGTGTTTTCATTTCTCCCTGAGAGTGTGAGGTGGTGTGAGGGGCACAAGAAGGTGAGACGGTGGTGGGAGTCTCTGCTTGGTCCTGTTCCACTTCATGTTTTGCCATTAAGGCCAAGAAGGCCAATGGCATCTTGGCTTGGATCAGAAACGGCGTGACCAGCAGGTCCCGGGAGGTTATTCTCCCTCTGTACTCGGCACTAGTGAGACCGCTCCTTGTATCCTGTGTTCAGTTCTCGGCCCCTCACCATTAGAAGGATGTTGAGGCTCTGGAACGAGTCCAGAGAAGGGCAACAAAGCTGGTGAAGGGGCTGGAGAATAGGCCTTATGAGGAGCGGCTGAGAGAGCTGGGGTTGTTTAGCCTGGAGAAGAGGAGGCTGAGGGGAGACCTCATTGCTCTCTACAACTACCTGAAAGGAGGTTGTAGAGAGGAGGGTGCTGGCCTCTTCTCCCAAGTGATGGGGGACAGGACAAGAGGGAATGGCCTCAAGCTCCGCCAGGGGAGGTTTAGGCTAGACGTGAGGAAAAAATTCTTTACAGAAAGGGTCATTGGGCACTGGAACAGGCTGCCCAGGGAGGTGGTTGAGTCACCTTCCCTGGAGGTGTTTAAGGCATGGGTGGATGAGGTGCTGAGGGATATGGTTTAGTGTTTGATAGGAATGGTTGGACTCGATGATCCGGTGGGTCTCTTCCAACCTGGTTATTCTGTGATTCTGTGATTCTGTGATGGGAAGGCCAATATGGAGCCATGTCCTAGTTGCCGCCAGGAAGACACACAAGGCTTGGTAGTACCTGTGTCCTGACTGGGCCCGAGCATGCTTTGTAGGGCTGAGAAGGGCAGTCCTGCCCTTCCAAGTGAGCTTTGATGTCTCCAGCATTGGCTGGCTGGTTTTGGCAGTGCCCAAGGGGCACCTTGTTGGGCAGTGAACACCCAGAGCACCGCTGGAAAAGTGCTGGTATGCCGGCTTCTTGTCTCTGTCTCTACTGCTTCTAATTGTTGGTCCTGTTGTCGTCCCCCAGGCTGTGACTGCATCTGGACAGATTGGATTGATGTGAGTTACCCAAACAGTTCTGACAAAAACAGTGGTGACTATGAAACCTTTGAGAATATTAGGAAGAACGACTCCTCCTGGGTCTGCGTGCAGGCCGAAAATATTTCATGCCGAGCAGAGAAGTTCCCTGATGTTCCCCTCACAGAGTTAGGGCAGAAGGTGGAATGCAGTGTTGACAAAGGGCTCATCTGTAACAATTGGGACCAGCGTCCAGGAGGTATTATGCCGATGCCAGTTTGCCTCAACTATGAGATCAGTGTCTGCTGCGTCCCCGACATACCAGAGTGTCGTCCAAGCACCAGCCCAACCATCATACCAAGCCCAACTTCTTCTACAACAAGCACTCTGTCAACAACCATTCCCACATCAACTTCCCCAGAGTCTACCACCAGCACCACCACCACCACTATGCCACCCAGCAGCACCACCAGCAGCACCCTGGGGACAACGACTTCTGTGTCCAGCACTACAACACCCACCCAGACTATGACCAGCACATCCACGCCCACGCCAACGTACACCACGTCTCTACCAACTCCAACGCCTATAAGTACGGGTCTGCTCTGTGCTCTCGTGTGTTGCCTAGCTGTGGGAGCAATGAAGGTTCATGAGCACCTCAGCTTGTGCCTTCTGTGTGGGATTGGGGGTGGGATCAGTGGTGCGATCAATTCTTGTGTTTTCCTTTAAACTGCTGGTGCCCAAAAGAAACCGTTTCAGGCAGGAGAACGGTGCTGGGGTCAGGGTTGAAGGTCTTGTGTTCTCTGACTGAGCAGGGCTCAGAGAAGGCTTTTCATGCCCACTCATTCCTCCACCCAGCTCAGCCAGATACTGAACTGAGAGCAAGACTTGCTTTTGCTGCTGTTGGGCCTTGTCATTCAGCATGAGAAAACGTTCCCTGTAGGACCCGTGGTGTGCGATGGGAGCGGGACTTGATTTAGTGGCACTGTCGTATTGGGCAGAGTTTGGGAACAGCTGGGCAGACTTTCTCCCCTTTCTCCCCTTGCGTTGCCTCCGTGGCGATTGCTGCCAATCACCTGCAGTTCTGGCTGTAAGCAGGCTGGGTTTTACTGTCAGGGCGTGGGGAAAGGCTTCCATTTGCCGCTTGCCTTTTGCTGTGGGCCAAGGCTCTGGGCAGTCAGGTTCTCCCAGGGTTCCCATGAGTGTTGTTCTCAAGCCGTGTGCACGCTGCTGGGAAGCAAGTGGATGTTTTGGCAGTAGTGTGTGTCCTGTGCCTGCTTCCTCAGTGGTCATGAGCCTTCCTGGTGTTTTCATTTCTCCCTGAGAGTGTGAGGTGGTGTGAGGGGCACAAGAAGGTGAGACGGTGGTGGGAGTCCCTGCTTGGTCCTGTTCCACTTCATGTTTTGCCATTAAGGCCAAGGAGGCCAATGGCATCTTGGCTTGGATCAGAAACGGCGTGACCAGCAGGTCCCGGGAGGTTATTCTCCCTCTGTACTCGGCACTAGTGAGACCGCTCCTTGTATCCTGTGTTCAGTTCTCGGCCCCTCACCATTAGAAGGATGTTGAGGCTCTGGAACGAGTCCAGAGAAGGGCAACAAAGCTGGTGAAGGGGCTGGAGAATAGGCCTTATGAGGAGCGGCTGAGAGAGCTGGGGTTGTTTAGCCTGGAGAAGAGGAGGCTGAGGGGAGACCTCATTGCTCTCTACAACTACCTGAAAGGAGGTTGTAGAGAGGAGGGTGCTGGCCTCTTCTCCCAAGTGATGGGGGACAGGACAAGAGGGAATGGCCTCAAGCTCCGCCAGGGGAGGTTTAGGCTAGACGTGAGGAAAAAATTCTTTACAGAAAGGGTCATTGGGCACTGGAACAGGCTGCCCAGGGAGGTGGTTGAGTCACCTTCCCTGGAGGTGTTTAAGGCATGGGTGGATGAGGTGCTGAGGGATATGGTTTAGTGTTTGATAGGAATGGTTGGACTCGATGATCCGGTGGGTCTCTTCCAACCTGGTTATTCTGTGATTCTGTGATTCTGTGATGGGAAGGCCAATATGGAGCCATGTCCTAGTTGCCGCCAGGAAGACACACAAGCCTTGGTAGTACCTGTGTCCTGACTGGGCCCGAGCATGCTTTGTAGGGCAGAGAAGGGCAGTCCTGCCCTTCCAAGTGAGCTTTGATGTCTCCAGCATTGGCTGGCTGGTTTTGGCAGTGCCCAAGGGGCACCTTGTTGGGCAGTGGACACCCAGAGCACCGCTGGAAAAGTGCTGGTATGCCGGCTTCTTGTCTCTGTCTCTACTGCTTCTAATTGTTGGTCCTGTTGTCGTCCCCCAGGCTGTGACTGCATCTGGACAGATTGGATTGATGTGAGTTACCCAAACAGTTCTGACAAAAACAGTGGTGACTATGAAACCTTTGAGAATATTAGGAAGAACGACTCCTCCTGGGTCTGCGTGCAGGCCGAAAATATTTCATGCCGAGCAGAGAAGTTCCCTGATGTTCCCCTCACAGAGTTAGGGCAGAAGGTGGAATGCAGTGTTGACAAAGGGCTCATCTGTAACAATTGGGACCAGCGTCCAGGAGGTATTATGCCGATGCCAGTTTGCCTCAACTATGAGATCAGTGTCTGCTGCGTCCCCGACATACCAGAGTGTCGTCCAAGTACCAGCCCAACCATCATACCAAGCCCAACTTCTTCTACAACAAGCACTCTGTCAACAACCATTCCCACATCAACTTCCCCAGAGTCTACCACCAGCACCGCCACCACCACTATGCCACCCAGCAGCACCACCAGCAGCACCCTGGGGACAACGACTTCTGTGTCCAGCACTACAACACCCACCCAGACTATGACCAGCACATCCACGCCCACGCCAACGTACACCACGTCTCTACCAACTCCAACGCCTATAAGTACGGGTCTGCTCTGTGCTCTCGTGTGTTGCCTAGCTGTGGGAGCAATGAAGGTTCATGAGCACCTCAGCTTGTGCCTTCTGTGTGGGATTGGGGGTGGGATCAGTGGTGCGATCAATTCTTGTGTTTTCCTTTAAACTGCTGGTGCCCAAAAGAAACCGTTTCAGGCAGGAGAACGGTGCTGGGGTCAGGGTTGAAGGTCTTGTGTTCTCTGACTGAGCAGGGCTCAGAGAAGGCTTTTCATGCCCACTCATTCCTCCACCCAGCTCAGCCAGATACTGAACTGAGAGCAAGACTTGCTTTTGCTGCTGTTGGGCCTTGTCATTCAGCATGAGAAAACGTTCCCTGTAGGACCCGTGGTGTGCGATGGGAGCGGGACTTGATTTAGTGGCACTGTCGTATTGGGCAGAGTTTGGGAACAGCTGGGCAGACTTTCTCCCCTTTCTCCCCTTGCGTTGCCTCCGTGGCGATTGCTGCCAATCACCTGCAGTTCTGGCTGTAAGCAGGCTGGGTTTTACTGTCAGGGCGTGGGGAAAGGCTTCCATTTGCCGCTTGCCTTTTGCTGTGGGCCAAGGCTCTGGGCAGTCAGGTTCTCCCAGGGTTCCCATGAGTGTTGTTCTCAAGCCGTGTGCACGCTGCTGGGAAGCAAGTGGATGTTTTGGCAGTAGTGTGTGTCCTGTGCCTGCTTCCTCAGTGGTCATGAGCCTTCCTGGTGTTTTCATTTCTCCCTGAGAGTGTGAGGTGGTGTGAGGGGCACAAGAAGGTGAGACGGTGGTGGGAGTCCCTGCTTGGTCCTGTTCCACTTCATGTTTTGCCATTAAGGCCAAGGAGGCCAATGGCATCTTGGCTTGGATCAGAAACGGCGTGACCAGCAGGTCCCGGGAGGTTATTCTCCCTCTGTACTCGGCACTAGTGAGACCGCTCCTTGTATCCTGTGTTCAGTTCTCGGCCCCTCACCATTAGAAGGATGTTGAGGCTCTGGAACGAGTCCAGAGAAGGGCAACAAAGCTGGTGAAGGGGCTGGAGAATAGGCCTTATGAGGAGCGGCTGAGAGAGCTGGGGTTGTTTAGCCTGGAGAAGAGGAGGCTGAGGGGAGACCTCATTGCTCTCTACAACTACCTGAAAGGAGGTTGTAGAGAGGAGGGTGCTGGCCTCTTCTCCCAAGTGATGGGGGACAGGACAAGAGGGAATGGCCTCAAGCTCCGCCAGGGGAGGTTTAGGCTAGACGTGAGGAAAAAATTCTTTACAGAAAGGGTCATTGGGCACTGGAACAGGCTGCCCAGGGAGGTGGTTGAGTCACCTTCCCTGGAGGTGTTTAAGGCATGGGTGGATGAGGTGCTGAGGGATATGGTTTAGTGTTTGATAGGAATGGTTGGACTCGATGATCCGGTGGGTCTCTTCCAACCTGGTTATTCTGTGATTCTGTGATTCTGTGATGGGAAGGCCAATATGGAGCCATGTCCTAGTTGCCGCCAGGAAGACACACAAGCCTTGGTAGTACCTGTGTCCTGACTGGGCCCGAGCATGCTTTGTAGGGCAGAGAAGGGCAGTCCTGCCCTTCCAAGTGAGCTTTGATGTCTCCAGCATTGGCTGGCTGGTTTTGGCAGTGCCCAAGGGGCACCTTGTTGGGCAGTGGACACCCAGAGCACCGCTGGAAAAGTGCTGGTATGCCGGCTTCTTGTCTCTGTCTCTACTGCTTCTAATTGTTGGTCCTGTTGTCGTCCCCCAGGCTGTGACTGCATCTGGACAGATTGGATTGATGTGAGTTACCCAAACAGTTCTGACAAAAACAGTGGTGACTATGAAACCTTTGAGAATATTAGGAAGAACGACTCCTCCTGGGTCTGCGTGCAGGCCGAAAATATTTCATGCCGAGCAGAGAAGTTCCCTGATGTTCCCCTCACAGAGTTAGGGCAGAAGGTGGAATGCAGTGTTGACAAAGGGCTCATCTGTAACAATTGGGACCAGCGTCCAGGAGGTATTATGCCGATGCCAGTTTGCCTCAACTATGAGATCAGTGTCTGCTGCGTCCCCGACATACCAGAGTGTCGTCCAAGTACCAGCCCAACCATCATACCAAGCCCAACTTCTTCTACAACAAGCACTCTGTCAACAACCATTCCCACATCAACTTCCCCAGAGTCTACCACCAGCACCGCCACCACCACTATGCCACCCAGCAGCACCACCAGCAGCACCCTGGGGACAACGACTTCTGTGTCCAGCACTACAACACCCACCCAGACTATGACCAGCGCATCCACGCCCACGCCAACGTACACCACGTCTCTACCAACTCCAACGCCTATAAGTACGGGTCTGCTCTGTGCTTTCACATGTTGCCTGGCTGTGGGAGCAATGAAGGTTCATGAGCACCTCAACTTGTGCCTTCTGTGTGGGATTAGGGGTGGGATCAGGGTTGCGATCAACTGTTGTGCTTTCACTGAAACTTCTGGTGCCCAGAGGTAGCCCTTATGCTGGCTCTTTCAGGCAGGAGAACGGTGCTGGGGTCAGGGTCGAAGGTCTTGTGTTCTCTGACTGAGCAGGGCTCAGAGAAGGCTTTTCATGCTCACTCATGGCTCTGCCCAGCTCAGCCAGATACTGAACTGAGAGCAAGAATTCCTTTTGCTGATATTGGGCTTCGTCAATCAGCATGAGATGATGTTCCCTGTGGGACCCGTGGTGTATGATGGGAGTGGGGCTTGATTTTGGTGGCACTGTCTTATTGGGCAGAGTTTGGGCACAGCTGTGCAGACTTTCTCCCCTTTCTCCCCTTGCGTTGCCTCCGTGGCGATTGCTGCCAATCACCTGCAGTTCTGGCTGTAAGAAGACTGGGTTTTAGTGTTACTGCATGGGGGAATGCTTCAGGCTGCAGGTTACCCCTTGCTGTGGGCCAAGCTCTGGGTAGCCAGATTCACCTAGGTTTCCCATGAATTTTGATCTCGAGACGCACGCATGCAGCTGGGGAGCAAGTGGATGTTTTGGCAGTAGTGCTTGTCCTGTGCCTGCTTCCTCAGTGGTCATGAGCCTTTCATTTCTCCTTGAGAGTGAGGTGATCTGAATGAGGCGGTGTGAGCGGCGCAGGAAAATTAGTGGGTGGCGGGAGTCCGTGCTTGGTTATTTTCCACCTCATGTGTTGCCCTTAAGGGAGAGTTTTTGGCAGATGGAAAGCCCTATATGAAACAGTGCCCTGGCTGCAGCAGGGAGACACACAAGTCTCAGTGGTGTCTGTGTCCTGACTGGGCCCTAGCACGCTTTGTAGGGCTGAGAAGGGCAGTCCTGCCCTTCCAAGTGAGCTTTGATGTCTCCAGCTTTTGCTGACATTTGTTAGAAGTGCTCAAGAGGCACCTTTCTGGGCAGTGGACCCCCTAAGCACCACTGGAAAAGTGCTGGTATGCCGGCTTGTTGTCTCTGTCTCTGCTGCTTCTAATTGTTGGTCCTGTTGTCGTCCCCCAGGCTGTGACTGCATCTGGACAGATTGGATTGATGTGAGTTACCCAAACAGTTCTGACAAAAACAGTGGTGACTATGAAACCTTTGAGAATATTAGGAAGAACGACTCCTCCTGGGTCTGCGTGCAGGCTGAAAATATTTCATGCCGAGCAGAGAAGTTCCCTGATGTTCCCCTCACAGATTTAGGGCAGAAGGTGGAATGCAGTGTTGACAAAGGGCTCATCTGTAACAATTGGGACCAGCGTCCAGGAGGTAATACATCGATGCCGGTTTGCCTCAACTATGAGATCAGTGTCTGCTGCGTCCCCGACATACCAGAGTGTCGTCCAAGTACCGGCCCGACCACCACAACTGGCCCAACTTCTTCTACAACAAGCACAATGTCCCCTTCAACTCTGTCAACAATCATTCCCACATCAACTTCCCCAGAGTCTACCACCAGCACCGCCACCACCACTATGCCACCCAGCAGCACCACCAGCAGCACCCTGGGAACAACGACTCCTGTGTCCAGCACTACAACACCCACCCAGACTATGACCAGCACATCCACGCCCACGCCAACGTACACCACGTCTCTACCAACTCCAACGCCTATAAGTACGGGTCTGCTCTGTGCTCTCGTGTGTTGCCTGGCTGTGGGAGCAATGAAGGTTCATGAGCACCTCAGCTTGTGCCTTCTGTGTGGGATTAGGGGTGGGATCAGTGGTGCGATCTATTCTTGTGTTTTCATTTAAACTGCTGGTGCCCAAAAGAAACCGTTTCAGGCAGGAGGATAGTGCAGGGGTCCTGGGTAGTAGGTCTTGTGTTCCCTGACTGAGCAGGGCTCAGAGAAGGCTTTTCATGCCCACTCATTCCTCCACCCAGCTCAGCCAGATACTGAACTGAGAGCAAGACTTGCTTTTGCTGCTGTTGGGCCTTGTCATTCAGCATGAGAAAACGTTCCCTGTAGGACCCGTGGTGTGCGATGGGAGCGGGACTTGATTTAGTGGCACTGTCATATTGGGCAGAGTTTGGGAACAGCTGGGCAGACTTTCTCCCCTTTCTCCCCTTGCGTTGCCTCCGTGGCGATTGCTGCCAATCACCTGCAGTTCTGGCTGTAAGCAGGCTGGGTTTTACTGTCAGGGCGTGGGGAAAGGCTTCCATTTGCCGCTTGCCTTTTGCTGTGGGCCAAGGCTCTGGGCAGTCAGGTTCTCCCAGGGTTCCCATGAGTGTTGTTCTCAAGCTGTGTGCACGCTGCTGGGAAGCAAGTGGATGTTTTGGCAGTAGTGTGTGTCCTGTGCCTGCTTCCTCAGTGGTCATGAGCCTTCCTGGTGTTTTCATTTCTCCCTGAGAGTGTGAGGTGGTGTGAGGGGCACAAGAAGGTGAGACGGTGGTGGGAGTCCCTGCTTGGTCCTGTTCCACTTCATGTTTTGCCATTAAGGAAGAGTTTTTAGAGATGGGAAGGCCAATATGGAGCCATGTCCTAGTTGCCGCCAGGAAGACACACAAGGCTTGGTAGTACCTATGTCCTGACTGGGCCCGAGCATGCTTTGTAGGGCTGAGAAGGGCAGTCCTGCCCTTCCAAGTGAGCTTTGATGTCTCCAGCATTGGCTGGCTGGTTTTGGCAGTGCCCAAGGGGCACCTTGTTGGGCAGTGGACACCCAGAGCACCGCTGGAAAAGTGCTGGTATGCCGGCTTCTTGTCTCTGTCTCTACTGCCTCTAATTGTTGGTCCTGTTGTCGTCCCCCAGGCTGTGACTGCATCTGGACAGATTGGATTGATGTGAGTTATCCAAACAGTTCTGACAAAAACAGTGGTGACTATGAAACCTTTGAGAATATTAGGAAGAACGACTCCTCCTGGGTCTGCGTGCAGGCCGAAAATATTTCATGCCGAGCAGAGAAGTTCCCTGATGTTCCCCTCACAGAGTTAGGGCAGAAGGTGGAATGCAGTGTTGACAAAGGGCTCATCTGTAACAATTGGGACCAGCGTCCAGGAGGTATTATGCCGATGCCAGTTTGCCTCAACTATGAGATCAGTGTCTGCTGCGTCCCCGACATACCAGAGTGTCGTCCAAGTACCAGCCCAACCATCATACCAAGCCCAACTTCTTCTACAACAAGCACTCTGTCAACAACCATTCCCACATCAACTTCCCCAGAGTCTACCACCAGCACCGCCACCACCACTATGCCACCCAGCAGCACCACCAGCAGCACCCTGGGGACAACGACTTCTGTGTCCAGCACTACAACACCCACCCAGACTATGACCAGCACATCCACGCCCACGCCAACGTACACCACGTCTCTACCAACTCCAACACCTATAAGTACGGGTCTGCTCTGTGCTTTCACATGTTGCCTGGCTGTGGGAGCAATGAAGGTTCATGAGCACCTCAACTTGTGCCTTCTGTGTTGGATTAGGGGTGGGATCAGGGTTGCGATCAACTGTTGTGCTTTCACTGATACTTCTGGTGCCCAGAGGTAGCCCTTATGCTGGCTCTTTCAGGCAGGAGAACGGTGCTGGGGTCAGGGTCGAAGGTCTTGTGTTCTCTGACTGAGCAGGGCTCAGAGAAGGCTTTTCGTGCTCACTCATGGCTCTGCCCAGCTCAGCCAGATACTGAACTGAGAGCAAGAATTCCTTTTGCTGATATTGGGCTTCGTCAATCAGCATGAGATGATGTTCCCTGTGGGACCCGTGGTGTATGATGGGAGTGGGACTTGATTTTGGTGGCACTGTCTTATTGGGCAGAGTTTGGGCACAGCTGTGCAGACTTTCTCCCCTTTCTCCCCTTGCGTTGCCTCCGTGGCGATTGCTGCCAATCACCTGCAGTTCTGGCTGTAAGAAGACTGGGTTTTAGTGTTACTGCATGGGGGAATGCTTCAGGCTGCAGGTTACCCCTTGCTGTGGGCCAAGCTCTGGGTAGCCAGATTCACCTAGGTTTCCCATGAATTTTGATCTCGAGACGCACGCATGCAGCTGGGGAGCAAGTGGATGTTTTGGCAGTAGTGCTTGTCCTGTGCCTGCTTCCTCAGTGGTCATGAGCCTTTCATTTCTCCTTGAGAGTGAGGTGATCTGAATGAGGCGGTGTGAGCGGCACAGGAAAATTAGTGGGTGGCGGGAGGCCGTGCTTGGTTATTTTCCACCTCATGTGTTGCCCTTAAGGGAGAGTTTTTGGCAGATGGAAAGCCCTATATGAAACAGTGCCCTGGCTGCAGCAGGGAGACACACAAGTCTCAGTGGTGTCTGTGTCCTGACTGGGCCCTAACATGCTTTGTAGGGCAGAGAAGGGCAGTCCTGCCCTTCCAAGTGAGCTTTGATGCCTCCAGCTTTTGCTGACATTTGTTAGAAGTGCTCAAGAGGCACCTTTCTGGGCAGTGGACCCCCTAAGCACCACTGGAAAAGTGCTGGTATGCCGGCTTCTTGTCTCTGTCTCTGCTGCTTCTAATTGTTGGTCCTGCTGTCGTCCCCCAGGCTGTGACTGCATCTGGACAGATTGGATTGATGTGAGTTACCCAAACAGTTCTGACAAAAACAGTGGTGACTATGAAACCTTTGAGAATATTAGGAAGAACGACTCCTCCTGGGTCTGCGTGCAGGCCGAAAATATTTCATGCCGAGCAGAGAAATTCCCTGATGTTCCCCTCACAGATTTAGGGCAGAAGGTGGAATGCAGTGTTGACAAAGGCCTCATCTGTAATAACTGGGATCAGGGTCCAGGAGATACAGAGCCAATGCCAGTTTGCCTCAACTATGAGATCAGTGTCTGCTGCGTCCCCGACATACCAGAGTGTCGTCCAAGTACCAGCCCAACCATCATACCAAGCCCAACTTCTTCTACAACAAGCACTCTGTCAACAACCATTCCCACATCAACTTCCCCAGAGTCTACCACCAGCACCGCCACCACCACTATGCCACCCAGCAGCACCACCAGCAGCACCCTGGGGACAACGACTTCTGTGTCCAGCACTACAACACCCACCCAGACTATGACCAGCACATCCACGCCCACGCCAACGTACACCACGTCTCTACCAACTCCAACACCTATAAGTACGGGTCTGCTCTGTGCTTTCACATGTTGCCTGGCTGTGGGAGCAATGAAGGTTCATGAGCACCTCAACTTGTGCCTTCTGTGTTGGATTAGGGGTGGGATCAGGGTTGCGATCAACTGTTGTGCTTTCACTGAAACTTCTGGTGCCCAGAGGTAGCCCTTATGCTGGCTCTTTCAGGCAGGAGAACGGTGCTGGGGTCAGGGTTGAAGGTCTTGTGTTCTCTGACTGAGCAGGGCTCAGAGAAGGCTTTTCGTGCTCACTCATGGCTCTGCCCAGCTCAGCCAGATACTGAACTGAGAGCAAGAATTCCTTTTGCTGATATTGGGCTTCGTCAATCAGCATGAGATGATGTTCCCTGTGGGACCCGTGGTGTATGATGGGAGTGGGACTTGATTTTGGTGGCACTGTCTTATTGGGCAGAGTTTGGGCACAGCTGTGCAGACTTTCTCCCCTTTCTCCCCTTGCGTTGCCTCCGTGGCGATTGCTGCCAATCACCTGCAGTTCTGGCTGTAAGAAGACTGGGTTTTAGTGTTACTGCATGGGGGAATGCTTCAGGCTGCAGGTTACCCCTTGCTGTGGGCCAAGCTCTGGGTAGCCAGATTCACCTAGGTTTCCCATGAATTTTGATCTCGAGACGCACGCATGCAGCTGGGGAGCAAGTGGATGTTTTGGCAGTAGTGCTTGTCCTGTGCCTGCTTCCTCAGTGGTCATGAGCCTTTCATTTCTCCTTGAGAGTGAGGTGATCTGAATGAGGCGGTGTGAGCGGCACAGGAAAATTAGTGGGTGGCGGGAGGCCGTGCTTGGTTATTTTCCACCTCATGTGTTGCCCTTAAGGGAGAGTTTTTGGCAGATGGAAAGCCCTATATGAAACAGTGCCCTGGCTGCAGCAGGGAGACACACAAGTCTCAGTGGTGTCTGTGTCCTGACTGGGCCCTAACATGCTTTGTAGGGCAGAGAAGGGCAGTCCTGCCCTTCCAAGTGAGCTTTGATGCCTCCAGCTTTTGCTGACATTTGTTAGAAGTGCTCAAGAGGCACCTTTCTGGGCAGTGGACCCCCTAAGCACCACTGGAAAAGTGCTGGTATGCCGGCTTCTTGTCTCTGTCTCTGCTGCTTCTAATTGTTGGTCCTGCTGTCGTCCCCCAGGCTGTGACTGCATCTGGACAGATTGGATTGATGTGAGTTACCCAAACAGTTCTGACAAAAACAGTGGTGACTATGAAACCTTTGAGAATATTAGGAAGAACGACTCCTCCTGGGTCTGCGTGCAGGCCGAAAATATTTCATGCCGAGCAGAGAAATTCCCTGATGTTCCCCTCACAGATTTAGGGCAGAAGGTGGAATGCAGTGTTGACAAAGGCCTCATCTGTAATAACTGGGATCAGGGTCCAGGAGATACAGAGCCAATGCCAGTTTGCCTCAACTATGAGATCAGTGTCTGCTGCGTCCCCGACATACCAGAGTGTCGTCCAAGTACCAGCCCAACCATCATACCAAGCCCAACTTCTTCTACAACAAGCACTCTGTCAACAACCATTCCCACATCAACTTCCCCAGAGTCTACCACCAGCACCACCACCACCACTATGCCACCCAGCAGCACCACCAGCAGCACCCTGGGGACAACGACTTCTGTGTCCAGCACTACAACACCCACCCAGACTATGACCAGCACATCCACGCCCACGCCAACGTACACCACGTCTCTACCAACTCCAACACCTATAAGTACGGGTCTGCTCTGTGCTTTCACATGTTGCCTGGCTGTGGGAGCAATGAAGGTTCATGAGCACCTCAACTTGTGCCTTCTGTGTTGGATTAGGGGTGGGATCAGGGTTGCGATCAACTGTTGTGCTTTCACTGAAACTTCTGGTGCCCAGAGGTAGCCCTTATGCTGGCTCTTTCAGGCAGGAGAACGGTGCTGGGGTCAGGGTTGAAGGTCTTGTGTTCTCTGACTGAGCAGGGCTCAGAGAAGGCTTTTCGTGCTCACTCATGGCTCTGCCCAGCTCAGCCAGATACTGAACTGAGAGCAAGAATTCCTTTTGCTGATATTGGGCTTCGTCAATCAGCATGAGATGATGTTCCCTGTGGGACCCGTGGTGTATGATGGGAGTGGGGCTTGATTTTGGTGGCACTGTCTTATTGGGCAGAGTTTGGGCACAGCTGTGCAGACTTTCTCCCCTTTCTCCCCTTGCGTTGCCTCCGTGGCGATTGCTGCCAATCACCTGCAGTTCTGGCTGTAAGAAGACTGGGTTTTAGTGTTACTGCATGGGGGAATGCTTCAGGCTGCAGGTTACCCCTTGCTGTGGGCCAAGCTCTGGGTAGCCAGATTCACCTAGGTTTCCCATGAATTTTGATCTCGAGACGCACGCATGCAGCTGGGGAGCAAGTGGATGTTTTGGCAGTAGTGCTTGTCCTGTGCCTGCTTCCTCAGTGGTCATGAGCCTTTCATTTCTCCTTGAGAGTGAGGTGATCTGAATGAGGCGGTGTGAGCGGCGCAGGAAAATTAGTGGGTGGCGGGAGTCCGTGCTTGGTTATTTTCCACCTCATGTGTTGCCCTTAAGGGAGAGTTTTTGGCAGATGGATAGCCCTATATGAAACAGTGCCCTGGCTGCAGCAGGGAGACACACAAGTCTCAGTGGTGTCTGTGTCCTGACTGGGCCCTAACATGCTTTGTAGGGCAGAGAAGGGCAGTCCTGCCCTTCCAAGTGAGCTTTGATGCCTCCAGCTTTTGCTGACATTTGTTAGAAGTGCTCAAGAGGCACCTTTCTGGGCAGTGGACCCCCTAAGCACCACTGGAAAAGTGCTGGTATGCCGGCTTCTTGTCTCTGTCTCTGCTGCTTCTAATTGTTGGTCCTGTTGTCGTCCCCCAGGCTGTGACTGCATCTGGACAGATTGGATTGATGTGAGTTACCCAAACAGTTCTGACAAAAACAGTGGTGACTATGAAACCTTTGAGAATATTAGGAAGAACGACTCCTCCTGGGTCTGCGTGCAGGCCGAAAATATTTCATGCCGAGCAGAGAAATTCCCTGATGTTCCCCTCACAGATTTAGGGCAGAAGGTGGAATGCAGTGTTGACAAAGGCCTCATCTGTAATAACTGGGATCAGGGTCCAGGAGATACAGAGCCAATGCCGGTTTGCCTCAACTATGAGATCAGTGTCTGCTGCGTCCCCGACATACCAGAGTGTCATCCAAGTACTGGCCCGACCACCACAACTGGCCCAACTTCTTCTACAACAAGCACAATGTCCCCTTCAACTCTGTCAACAACCATTCCCACATCAACTTCACCAGTGCCTCCCACCAGTAGTGCCAGTACCACTATGCCACCCAGCAGCACCACCAGCAGCACCTCAGTGTTAACAACTTCGTCCAGCACAACACTACCCACCGCTCAGACTACTTTGTCTACATTTCCAACACCAATAATACTCACCAAAACTCCAACGGCTCCTACCCAAGAACAACAAAGTAATTGTTAAAATGTGTTTTTATTTTTTACCTTATTATGGGAGAATCTAAGCTCTTCCTTCCCCTTATCATATGTGTATTTATAGTCTAAGTTTAGTTTTATGTGTTTCACGTAGAATCAGAATCATGTCTTGCTTCCTCCTGTGCTCTAGCATTATGACTGTTGTCTCATTATGTATACCACGCTTCTCTATCTACAACGTGTCTCACTTAATGCTGTATAAGCTCAAACAGATGGCTGTGAGGCTGGTCTAAAATTCTAATAAGAAGCTATTTCAAAGCATTCTCCATTAAGGCCCATATCGCTAACTAAAACTGGCTTGGTCAGTTGAAAAGGAGGAAGCAGAAAAGTGAATATGGTGTTTGTAGCACGCTGAAATAGCTTGCGGGTAAGCAAACTTGAAAGCTTGGGTTTTAGGTGTGGATTACTCCAGTGACTGCTCAGTTTCAGTAGAATCAAATGACTGAGCATAACCAGTGCTAGAATGAACAAGCCACACAAAGTAGCACAGGGAACCATGGTTTGTCCACAGAAAATTTCATGACAGCAATAAAGAATTAACCAAAGAGTTCAGTGATAAACTCAATGAATTCCCCTGGGTTTGGGATTGCCAAACTCTCTGCTGCAGTATGAAATCTTAACACTACAGACAGCTGTTCCATCTGACATTTATTATTGATAAAGTGTTTACATAAATTTTTCCAAAGGAAGATGAAGACTTTATAAATAACTCAGTTACCCTAAACACTTAATAAAAGAGTTTCTGATTTATTTCTATCTAGGTACTCTATGCTTAGGTCTGTTGAATTCCATTTGCTTAGTAGAAAATGAAAAGAAGTTAATAACAAATGCAATCTACCTACTTAAAATAAAATACTGTTTCCTTCCTGTCTTAAAGAGGGTACAACACCTGAAACAGAAATATCAACAAAGACGAGTACTGCAGTCACCCCTTCAGCTACCCCACTGCCAACATCTAGAACGACAGAAATAGTAAGTACAGTGTCTACCACAGGTACCACTATTCAACAGTCAACACCATCTGTATCAACAAGCCCAATGACAGTCACCACCTCTGGAGTCACTGAAAAAGGATCAACCATCAAAACCACCACTTCAGGCCCTACACCCTCAGGACCCGTTCCCCACAGCACCACAACAGTAGCAGAAACACCTAGTCTTAAGACCACTACCACAGAGACTGGCAGCACTCCAACAGGTCCATTTACCACCACCAGCAGCACCACAACCTCAGAACTCACTCCCCAGAGCACCACAATGGTAACAGAAACAAGAAGCATCAAAACCACTACCATTAGGACTGTGACTCCTCTGACAGGATCAGCTACCTCCTCTATCAGCACATCATCTTTAGGACCCACTTCACACAGCACCACAGTCGCAACAGAAAAAGGTAGTCCAGTGACAATAACTGCAACTCCCACTACTCTGACCAGCTCACCTACCACCTCCATCGGCACCACAACCTCAGGACCACCCTTCACAGAGCCTACAGCCAGCACTACTGCACCACCATCAGTATCAACAAGCTCAGTGACTCTCACCATTTCTGGAGTCACTGAAACAGGATCAACCATCAAAACCACCACTTCAGGCCCTACATCCTCAGGTTCCACTTCCCACAGCACCATGACAGTAGCAGAAACCAGTAGCCCAATGACAACAACTGCAACTCACACTATTCCGACAATATCAACTGGCATAACCACCACCACAGTTTTGGGACCATCATCCCCAGGGTCAGCAGCCAGCACTACTGTATCCACACCATCAGTATCAACTAGCCCTGTGTCAGTCACCACCTCTAGTACAACTTCAACAGAATCTTTTACTACCAGTTCGGGAACAACCTCTAGTAACGTTACCACAATTACTGCAACCACCATCACGACCTTCAAAAGTGTTTCCCCTGGCTCAACTAGTACTTCTGGGCCAACAGCACCATCAAGTGCAGTCACCATTACAAGAAATTCTACTCCACTCAGTGCTTCAATTTCAACTACAAGTGCACCACCAATCACTCCTGGAAAAAATTGTTCTATTTTACCTAATGAATCTTACGTGGTGAGTAGATCTCATAATTTTTCTAGCATTCTGATTTGGGTGCAGACAAGGCACATAATTTAAATGTTAGTGTCATATAGAGCAGGTATTAATCCAGACAGAAAAGGAAATTTCTCTCCATTCTATTTCTATTCTTGCTTCAGCATGACTTCCAAATGATATTTGGCTTGATAGCTTATATACAACCATCAGTTCTGCAAGGATGGTTTTTAAAAGGCTTTCTTTAAGAAGTTAGATCACAGCTCATTGTTTGTCTTTATTGTGGATAGCTTTGATGAGGAAGTAACCAGGGTCTAAGAGATGATAAACTATCTTTTCTCTTTCTGCTTTTGTATAGGTCCAGAGTGGGGAAAAGTTGTTTGCGTGTTTACAGTACAGACCGACAAGAAATCACAGGGCTGAACTAGTCTGAGTTTGGAATGAAGCTTATGTGGTCCTAGCCTGGTCTCAGGAGAGGATTGTGAAACAGATTACCACATTCAAATGCTCATGAAATTTGACCCAGAGTTCTGAGGTTTTTTGAACTCTCCACCTCTGACACAGACATGCTAATGTCTGTACATTTCTAAAGCCTCCTCACAGCTTAGATTCTAGAAACTTGCTCAGTAGATCCACAGATAAAAATAAAAATTATGTGTGGCTGAAAAACTGGTGGAAGAATGAAATAATGCATACAATCACCAGCTGTGCACATAGTCGCCTTAGACATTACTCCCCAAATAGCTGATGTTCACTGTAGCTTTAGATGTTAATCTGTTCCGGGTATTCATGCAAAGGGCTTGACCATACTCTGATATTGATCAGTGTCTTTCACTGTTGATTACAGAGGGAGTCTAGGTGATGATATTAGACAAAATATCTGATTTTTAGATAGCTGAAACTGAAAAAGACAATTCCCACTTCAAGTTACTGGCATGACTTTTAAAAGTAATGCCTTCCAATTAGCAGCTCTCAGTAGTGCTAGCTTATCTTGCAGGCCTTGGTAATGCTGACTGCTGTGCTTCCTTCTCATTTTCAGATTTCTACTGGGTAAAAACTTGCCAATAAACATACGGTCTTTTGAAAGTCTGGAAAAAACATTCAGGTGTAATTTGTCAGTCTGACAGCTTCCTAAGTATTCTCTCTCTATTCCCCCTCTTCCTCTTTTTCCAAACACAGTCAGGTGAGTCATGGTGGCTCTGTAACTGCACTAAGGCAATATGTATAGAAGATGATATAATCCAGGTGGTTCCCGTAATCTGTAATCCACCTCCTAAACCTACGTGTACCAATGGGCTTTCTCCTGTGCGTGTCATTGATGAGGATGGATGCTGTTGGCACTGGGAGTGTGACTGTAAGTATATATTTTGTTAAATATTTCATCTCTTGTTGGAACAGTACTGGCTGCAAAGAAAACAATATTTATTAGGGTACAAGTAAAATGCAAAATTGTGACCCGCGAACTTCCAATGTTTGTCTTTTTGAGGTGCTGCTTTAATTCTTTTTAGCTAATCAAGGACTCTTACTTAATTTGATTATCATCATTTCTACACAACTGTTGTGTTAGTAGAAAAAATTGGTCTCCCAAGGTAGGATTTACACATCCAGAGGGAGACATCTGTAGGCTAGAAGCCTACATCTAAGTCACTTGTTCAAACTATCAGTAAAGGTATCTCTAGGGTATTGTTAATCCTGTTCTTAATTATCTACCAGAAATAAGTTGGATTTTCTACCAGAAATTGCACCCTGAAAGTGTCTATTTTTCTCTGTTATAGATGAATTCCAGATGATGAGCTAATGCATTGACATATGAGTTTTGACACAAAAAATCCTGAGAGTAACCCTATAGCTCAGGAACCAAGAGTGGGAAGGGAGTGGATGTGTGTTCAAATACAGATATTTTCTTAACCTCAGCTGGAAAATGTCAGTGTGTGTCAGCCCACAATGCTTTGACTGTGAAGCAGTTTTTAGCTGATAACATCACTGTGCTTGAGCACCCACCCTGTTCATCAGACCTGGCTCCCTCACCCAAAGATCAGATTGGTGCTCAAAGGAAAGATGCTATATTAGTAGAAGATATGAAAGCAATAACGACAGTTCCTCAATAGCCTTTCAGACACTTATCTGCAGAACTGCTTTGTACATTGGTAGCATTGTATGCAGCTGTGTGTCAACTCAGAAGGAACTGTTTTGAGGGTGATTGTAATTGATTTTCTTATTTTTTTAAATAAAAGGAGTTACAGGCACAGTCTCGGGATTTTTTTTTTTTTGTGTTGGACTTCAGATACACTTTAAAAATATGAATGCTTAAATTTAGGTGAGGTGAATCCCACATCTACAGATTTTGTCTGTAGTCTGATTTGATTCTGCATGTTGCCATTAGAAGCTAACCTAGCTGTATGTTTTTGTAGGCTATTGCACTGGCTGGGGAGACCCACATTACATGACATTTGATGGACTGTACTACAGCTTCCAAGGAAATTGTACATATGTTCTTGTGGAAGAGATTGATAAGAAAGTGGATAACTTTGGTGTCTACATTGATAACTACCATTGTGATACACGGGATGTAGTGTCCTGTCCTCGAACACTTATTGTGAGACACGAGACTCAGGAAGTGCGCATAGCAACAATCAAACCAAATACTCTACAAGTAGAGGTATTTTAAAATCTTACTTCTGATTTCTTGATTAATATATTAGCATAGCATCAACCTGAAAACTATATCAGAATGTTTGGATAAAAAATTAAAAAGGAATCTATGTTTTAGATGAGATATCAGTTTGGATTATAAAATAAGATTATTTTGAAGGACCCCTTTCTTAACTCTGAAAATGGAGAAAAATTCCTACAACGCACAAACATGGACATTTGATAAGAGTTAAGGATATAAAATAAATTCATTTAAGGATATAAAATAAATTCATTTTCATAACAGCAAAAGAAAAGAATAAATGTTGAATGGCAGGATATGACGTAAATGTGATGTAACAGTTAAAGTACCAGACTTAAGCATTTTTTAAAAATATCATTAATATCTTTGGTGTTGTCTTTTTAATTTTTCAGAATAGGGGCTCTTATGTGTTTATTTCATTGATAAAAATGATATCCCAGCTCTGGGGCTTCAAAACTCTCTAAGAAATGTTCAGTTATAGGCTTTTGTGGAGTTTCTTCGGTTTATTTTTTTTAACGTTAGTGTTTGGGAATAATATGTTAGGTTGCACCATACCGTTGAAAATTTGCAATGCACAGATCTCTGTTTTTTATTACAGAGTGAAGAAACCTACTGTTGATGAGTAAAAGCAGTAGTGTGTGTTCCATAGGTATATAATGGCTACTGTTAGAATTTAGCTGGTTTAAACTCTGAATTTTAGAACAGTTTATCAGTGGCTGATAGGCCTTTTCTTTCATTCAGAGAAGGAAAGTTCCACTTTCTAGTAACATAAAAGAAAATGCAGGGACACTTTTAGAAATGAAAAGCACATTAGTTGCCTTTACATTCTATCTTCAATGCGAAGTAGTGAATAATCAATTGTTTTCTAAAATCAAACTAAATAGATGTATCTTTTCTGTTTTCTTTGATTTATTAGGTGACAGTAAACAAACAGGCAGTGGCTTTACCTTATAAAAAATTTGGCGTGAGCATCTATAAGTCTGGCATAAATTGTGTAGTGGACATTCCTGAACTAAAAATGAATATGACCTACAACGGCCTGTCCTTTTCTATCAGAATGCCTTATAGCCTGTTTGGTAACAACACTCATGGACAGTGTGGTAAGGCTTACTTTACTTACGTAATTTTTGTACTTTTAGAAAACAACAAACAGGGAAATGACAGCCGTGCCACAAAGATAAGTGGAATTAAATAACAAAAATCTGTGATTGAATTCTTTCTCTTACCGATTTTAGGTACCTGCAATAACAACACAGCAGATGACTGCATGTTGCCAAATGGAAACATTGCAGAAAACTGTGAAACAATGGCAGATCATTGGCAAGTTGTTGATCCCTCCAAACCACAGTGCTCTCCAGGCCTAATTCCAACAAAAGCACCTAGCACAACCCCAACACAACCTTGCAAAGAATCTTCCATCTGCAAGCTTCTTTTGGGAAGGTAGATATTCCTCTGGGATTTATATGTCTTTGATCTTCTAATTAAGTATTACTCGATTTCTTGTAGCTTTGTGGGTTGTTTCCATACTTTTAGTGTTTCTAGATGTAATTCTTCGGTGATAGTTTGCTTATGACCCTCTGGCTACTACATTAACTTCTCTTGAGGTTCTCACAGTCTTCTATGGTCTGTGCTCTCCACCAAATTATGCTCTTGCTTTTTCCCACATTCACTTAGCAGAAAATGGAGAAGAACTCAAAACAGACATCTTAATTTTTGGAATGTTGTGTCAGGATTAAAGCAAAACAAAAAAAAACACAAAATATTTTTTTAACGAGTAGCTCATGACTACACTTGATAATATGAATGTAGCTCCTGGACTACATTCAGTAGTCTACTACTCATAGTTTCAGTAGTCTACTACTCATATTCAGTAGTCTACTACTCATATTGGTGCCTGAGTGTTTTGCGGGTGAGGGGAGAATACTTCAAACTATATTTAAATATTACAATTGAGATAAGTGCTTTTAGTAGAAATCTCTCTGTAACTGTCCTTGCTCACATCTCCTTAAGTGCCACTGTGGCCTTTTTATGGTATGGTAAACACACTAAAGAACTCATGGATTATTCAGTAGATAACAATGACACACGTTTCTGTTTCTAGTGTGTTTGAGCCATGCCACAAATTTGTCCAGCCGGAGAAGTACTATGCAGCCTGCGTTTTTGATAGTTGTGTACTTCCCAACTTAGACCTGGAATGTTCAAGTCTGCAGATCTATGCTGCCACCTGTGCTGATCAAGGTGTATGCATCGATTGGAGAAATCATACTGATGGTGTCTGTTGTAAGTGTTTGGTTATTTATCCTGAACTATTAGGGAAGCTTCTATGGAACTCTTTCAGCAAGGATGTCTTAATAGTAAGCTATATTGCTTACACCAGTAAATCACACTGGCTGCTTTCCTAAGTAATTTTTGCAGGTAACATTTTTAACAATTGAAGTGACAAATGAGCCTGCAAAAATACACATCCGTTGACTGTACCAGCAACATACGTATCCATAGATACTTCCTTGTACACAGGCAGTTCTGTGTTTTGAGTTTTGTGTTTTGCGACCATTAGCAGATCATTCTTTATTTAGTGACATAAGCATTCATTTTCAGCTATCGTAAGAGGAGGACAGAGTAGGGATACACTCCCCTTTGAGAACTTGTGTAAAAGAGACCAAAATTATGAAAAAATTGTAGGCAAGATGTAGACTCTTGGCTTTATCTCCTTAATGCACAGTAAATGCTACATCTCTATGGCTGAATTGCATAAAAACTTCCATACAGAGAGATGAGTCTGATATCTGCTTTTTTCCTTTTGCTTCTCAAGATTGTCAAAGATACATAGAAGAATGAGCAGTCAGTGTTTAATTTCTTGGCACAAGAGAACACAGATTTTGTACTATATTGTTACTGAGCTCTTCCTCCTCTTTATTCTTCCATTTCAGCTTATAAATGCCCCTCAAATAAAGAATACAGAGCATGTGGTCCTATTAAAGAGATAACCTGCAAATCAAGGTAAATAATTCCTTCACTGTTAGTTATAGCCCATACAACTGTTCAGTCATGTCTAATACATATGTGGATAAAAGAAATTAGGCTTCTGTCATGTCTTAAATTGACTGTCAAATCATAGAATCATAGAACAATCAGGTTGGAAGAGACCCACCGGATCATCAAGTCCAACCATTCCTATCAAACACTAAACCATGCCCCTTAGCACCTCGTCCACCCGTGCCTTAAACACCTCCAGGGAAGGTGAATCAACCACCTCCCTGGGCAGCCTGTTCCAGTTCCCAATCACCCTTTCTGTGAAGAATTTTTTCCTAATGTCCAGCCTAAATCTCCCCTGGCGGAGCTTGAGGCCATTCCCTCTTGTCCTGTCCCCCATCACTTGGGAGAAGAGGCCAGCTCCCTCCTCTCTACAACCTCCTTTCAGGTAGTTGTAGAGAGTAATGAGGTCTCCCCTCAGCCTCCTCTTCTCCAGGCTAAACAACCCCAGCTCTCTCAGCTGCTCCTCGTAAGACCTGCTCTCCAGCCCCTTCACCAGCTTTGTTGCTCTTCTCTGGACTTTTTCCAGAGCCTAAACAACCTTCTTGTGGTGAGGGGCCCAGAACTGAACACAGTTTGGTCCTGAATCTGGGTGCCTGTACTGTTTATGCTATTTGGCTATTCCAAACAGGAAAATTGACAATTACTGTATCACAAATGTGCAGATCATTTGCCTTCAATGAAGGATTATTTGGCATAATCTTCCCCTGCATGCCTATGACAGTAATGATGCTTTCTGAACATTTTGTCTCATACAGTCAACAAAATGAAACTTCAACTAAATATGTGGAAGGCTGTTTCTGTCCTAATGGAACGATGTTGTTTGACTCTGGCATAGATGTCTGTGTGAAAACCTGTGGTGAGTTTTACTGCTTCAGTTAGATGCATATTTGTTTCTGCTTTGTTGTTTCCTTCTTATATACGCAACATAGATCTGACTATACGCAGTACTCATACAGCATATAGTACAGATGTCTACAGTAACATGACTGGTAATGGAAATTAATTTTGATATTTTCACAGGCTGTGTCGGAGTGGATAAGGTACCAAGAGAGGTATGCTGCCATGTGCTTTTGTATTTTGAGTAGAAGCTGGAGGTGGGGAGGGGGGAGTGTACTCACTGGTGCAGTCTTTTTTTATGGTCTCTCAACTTTTTGCTCCCTTTCTCTTTTTTGCTTCCATTCATTTTAATTGATATCCACACAATTGCTCACTTTATTTTCTTTAATGACAGTTTGGGGAAAAGTTTACAGTAGACTGTCAGGACTGTGTTTGCCTGGAAGGTGGAAATGGCATTGTATGTCAACCTCATGAATGTGCCAAACAAAATAAGACCAGTTGTGATGGAGAAGGATTCTATGAAGTCAATGAAGTCAATTCTGAAGATTCCTGCTGCCCCATTGTCACCTGCAGTGAGTTTATACTTTTGTTTCCAGATTTTTATATCTTTTAGGAACAGAAAAGACTACTGAACTAGTATAGCACCAGAGACCCGAAGCAGGGAGTCAGGAAAGAGTGCCTTTCCTCATGCTTTTTAATATCAGTTTGTCCAGTGTCAGGGAAAATATTCTTTAATATTGTAATGACCCAGCATAACAGAATTTACAAATATGGGTCTCAACTCGATCTATAATTCAGGACCACATCTTATTCAAGTAAAATGTAAATAGATTACAAAATTCTATGTGGGTTTTTGTTTCATGTCAGTTGCCTACAACCTTAGAGACAGCAGCTGTTGTGATACTTTTTCAATACTTTGTAATTACACACCTGAAAATGAGTCATAAACTAGTGCAGTTGTCCAATCCAGTACCTGAACCCACTAGGAAAGAATGTATTGTCTTTCTGCAATTTGTTTCTTTGGAGCGAATCTGGACTATTTCCTAACAATGGAAAGTCCTAAATGCTTTAGTAGATGCTTATTTCTAGTAGTCATGATTTAATGTTTTGGCTTTGGTTTTTTGTTTGTTTTTTTTTTCCTCCAGAATGTAATACAAGCTTGTGCGTGGCTAAAGTCCCCAAGTGTACACTGGGATTTGAAGTTCATTCTCATATTCCCAGTGGTCAGTGCTGTCCTGTGTACCAGTGTGGTAAGTCTCTTGAAAAATATTGCAATGATTAGCATTATATATTACATAATTTAGCATCACAGTAAGACTGTATGCATTAGTGTATTGAAAGGTAATAAACACAGTCAGATACTACAAATTGCTTACTACTACTATAGATATGACAAACAACTGCAAATTTAGATACAGCTCATGTACCTCAAGTTCCATTTTCCTGGTTGTAAGTACATATGAACACATATACAGAATAAATAAAGACTGTGTTCTCAGTTTAATTTAGCAAAATATCACTGTAACCATCCCAAATAGAAGATAGCTTTACAAAGTCTGTTCTGTTTTGATCATTGAAACAGGGAACTACTTGTATGTGTTAACTGGACATTCTTAGCAATGAACTGGACTGCATATTTTGGGCCAAATCTTTATTTGCTTTTGCACATGCAGTATTTGTTCTTATAACTTATTTTGTGATATCTGCTACCAGAAATGGGGAATAACCAATGAACATATTGTGGTACTTTGAGGAAGAAAATAGTTTTGGTTTGGGCATTTTCTTCCCCTCCTCTATGTAACCACCTAACTCCCTGCTTGTTAACAGTTCCCAAGAGGGTCTGTGTACATCAGAACGCAGAGTTCTTGGTAAGTTCCCTTTTCAATAGCCTTTGAAAATGCTTAAAAGACCAGTTGGTATACTTAATCAGTACTGTAATTAGAGTTTTATCTAGTACAATCAATGTATTAGAAATTTTCAAATTCCTGTTAGAATTCATCAATTTCAAAAAGCCTAAATGTTTTCTGAAAGATTTCTGTGTGTAAAAGAGACTAAAGAACTCTTTGTATTTCAGGATAAGAGACAGATTTGGGTTTAGGTTTAAGTGTGCAAACATTTTAAAAATATGATGCACATTTACTGACAGCATATTGTTGCACTTTAAAGGCTCTCTTTCAAAAATAAAAAGCCTTGTACATAAATATTTTTCTAAACAGACTTAGATTCCCAATGAATTCTTTTTGGTCTAATAGTTGTTTTATAACAGATATTTGTATGACTCTTGTCATTTTAATATCTGAGTTTGTCATTGCTTTACAGGACTTCAAGATACAAACATGTTAAATTAAATTGAGTATTTAAAATATTCTCTTCATAAATGGCTAGTCAAGTAGATATCTAATAGTATTTATGATTATTTCCTTTTCCACTGCTTGGTTTACAGACTTTTTGGAAATTAAGAAATGTCAGCTACACATGTCATAGCTCATTAATAAACGAACCTTCTTTTTGTTAAAATTTACAGCCTAATTCCTCAGTCTTTGTTGATAAGTGTCAGAATTGTATCTGCACTAATGAAGTTAACATCAGCACTCAACTGAATATCATCTCGTGTGAACAAATTCCATGCAACACACATTGTGAACCAGTAAGTGATAAACTTAAAACAAACAAAACTCACACGCCAAATATCCATATACATGAAAAGCAGTTTCATCAATGAGTTGTATAAGCGAAGGACAGGGAGCAGAAATTCAGAGTCCAACTCCAATATGTATACCAGCTGTCCTTGAGCAACCTACTGCATGAACTTTTACTGTGTGACTTACATTATTCAGTTCACATTGGGAGGATTAGATGGGAAATTTCTATAGAGCACTTAATGGAGTGATATTTAATTATTAGTACTATTTATTATAGTGCTTTAATTTATTCTATCTATAGCCTACTTGTCATCCAAAGGCAAAAAGGGCACAAGTCTAGAGTGCACTTCAAAGCATAATTAATTAATATCTTAGTGTATTTTCACTTATTTCTCAAAAATGCATCTATCATAGTGTTTACATTTTTAATTCATTTTAATATCTAGGGATATGAACGTCATCCAGTGAAAGGTGAATGCTGTGGAAAATGTGTGCAGACTAAGTGTGTTATACATACAGGAAGCAGTTCTGACCTCATCTTGAGTGTAAGTATGCTCTACATCTCACACCTCTCCCAAATTTCTAAACTCCTTGCCTTCTAAGAGGTAACATTTCCTTGTCGGAAATAAGGCTTAGTGTAGGCTTGCACTTAAAAGGTTAAAGGCTTATCTAAAGCAAAGCCCACCTACAGATTTTTAGCCTGAAAGGAGGACTCATGAAATCAAATTTTCTGGAAGGCTATTCTTGGAATGACGAATCCAATACCATTGGAAGGAGTTTTTTTGTGATGCCTAGAAGCCTGGTCTTTTCTATATTATTCGATTTCTGTGCACTGGAAAACACTAATAAACCCTGCATATGAAACAATTCTATCACCCCTGTATGGTGAAAGTTTAGCATTGTTCTTTATTACCGTATAAAATTTAGCTTTCCCTAGGCAAAATCCTTTGGCATGTGTGACTTTAATAACACTAATGTACTCTACATATTTTAGAGGAGTTTTTCTTTTCCAAAAGGATCCCCATGTAAAACTGAGGATTCTCTGCATGTATGGCATACTGCAATACATGTAATAATGTGTATCCAAAATGACTGTTAACCTAAAAACAATCAACTGGAAAACAAGAGGGAAGTAATTGTTAGAGGACATGAAAATTTTTGTCTGAACTCCCTTCGGCTTTCTTTATTATGTTTTGTATTTCTCTTGCAGCCTGGAGAGTTTAAAAATGATCCTTACAACAACTGCACCATTTATAGCTGTCTAAATATCCGCAACCAATTTATCTCTTCCACATCTGAGATTACCTGCCCAGCATTCAATGAGGAGAGATGCAAACCTGTAAGTAAATATGGAAAACTTATTCATTGCCCAGTGCATAGATTATTTCACTTTAGTTCAGCCACCTAACTAGCAACAAAAGTTAAGCTAAGCTCTGATGATGTTTCACTGAGGTTTTTTTGTCCCAAAGGCAAAAGAATAGAATTCCCTGAGAAAGCATTTTTTTATTTTATCTGAGGGAGAATTGTATGATGTTAACTGCAGAATTCCTTCAAATCGTTATCTTTATTTCCACAATTCTTTGTAAATGGATAGATTTCAAGTCTGGAAGAGACCTTTATCTTTGTTTATTCAGATCAATGCTAGTATTCATTGTTATTTCCAGCCTTTGAGGCATTGCTCTCCTCAGTTATTGGTCTAGAAGCCTCTCTAGTACATGTAAAGAAAATAATACTCTTTTTCCTGTTTCTTTGTTTTTTTAGGGAACTATTACACTCTTACCTAATGGTTGTTGCAAAACCTGTAAGTATACCAATGTACCTGAATCAACAATGCAGAGAATAAATTTTCTTCTTAAGTCAACCTATTTTTCAGCCATAGAAGCTGGTATATTTGTAATTAAATATATACTTTTGTATTTATGTTTGATATTCCAAGCATTCACCATCCAATCTCTCTGAGAAAGTTTAAACTGGATCGGAAAGACCACTTAAGACAATTATTTGAGTGCACAGGTGAATCCCAGAGAGTACTGAACTGCAAGGAACTTCTGGGGCAGTATCACTGAATGTTTCCTGATCTTTCCCTGTAGGTGCACCTCTGGATAGTCCCACACCATGCTCTGTCCGTGAAAGAAAAGACTTTATCATCTATAAGGGCTGTCGTTCTGAGCACAGTGTTGTCATGACTGAATGTGAAGGAACATGTGGAACCTTCTCACTGTAAGTAAACTGATCAAAGAGGTTTGAACTCTTCTGGCACTGAGCTTGTTTACATAAAAGGAACAATAAATAGGCAGACTACAGAATTGTAGAAGATCTGAAACTATAAACTCCCCAAATCACAGGCACAAAATCACAAAATCTGTTACTAAACAGTCAATTCATCGTAATACAAAGCAGAGAAGTGTTTTCAATTGTAGTGGGATTCCTACAGCTATGACAAGGCCCATTCATCCACAAAGAGCTGGCTTATCTGTCATTTGTGTCAGACCATCTTAGCTAGAAATCGTCATAAAAGAACATGAATTATTTCCTGTAATGGGAATGAGCCCAGAGAGCTGCCAGACCTGATTCTTGTAAGCTGAAAAGTTGCTTCTCAACATCTAAAATATACATACATCTTTTCAAGGAAGATTCAGTAGTTATACTCTAAAGAAAGTAGAGAACAAATGCTTCAAGGGTGGTGTTAGTAGAGTAGTTTCATTGTACATTTTTCTCCAAAATGAATCTACAGGAAAGTGGCTCAAAGAAAGTGGCTAGTAGGACACCTAGTACAGTACTGGAAAAATCTAATTCTAACTTCCCCAGCCATTTGCTGCCTATCACTGAATGTGGCACGGGGCACATTCCATGGGTGAAAATGGATCTTTAGTCCCAGATTGGACTCCAATTAGCCAGTGGGTTTAATAGTATTTTGAAATACCTTATCACCTTAGAGTCTCACTGTGGTTGCCCCTGCACACAAATGTAAGAAAAAGATGGCTCTTGACATTGTTTATAGCCTGATGTTGACAGATTCTACAGGTTAGGAATGGTATTTGGGAAGCTGATGAATACAAGGCTGCAAAAAATACTTTGCTGTGAGTTCAGGACAGGAAGATCTGCTTCTTCTGCTTCCTGTTAACACTGCAGTGTTTGGTACATGGAATTGTAGCCCTTGTAGCCAGTTGATTGACAGGATGCCATTATAGATGGCATTGTAGCCACTTGTCTATGCAGCTTTCTTGTTTGGATCAGGGCTTTGTCTGCCCTTAGTTGCTGATCTTGTGTATTTAACATCCATCAGCACTGAGACTATGAGAGAAATCTAAGGAAGTTGAGCTCCCAGAACTCACTGGGGTTTTTTTACCAGGACTTTGGTACTGTTTTACCAGAAAAAAAATCTCAGCAAATGCAATGAATTTTAAAAGCATACAGTTACAACCACTGCTCTGCCACACGAGCTTAGCGCTTATGTTAACCATGACTATGGCACTTATACATATTATTCTAAACTTCTCACAGGAGTTTTGTAGCTAATTGCACCCTCTCCTCTGCATCCTGCTTCTGGCACAGAGTAACATTGCCATTTTCCATGTTAACAGGTACTCTGCTGAGGCCAATTCCATGGAGCACAGCTGTTCCTGCTGCAGAGAATCAAGGACTGCTGTGAGGGAAGTGAAACTGAAATGCCCCACTGGGCACTCTATTTCACATAAGTATGTATATGTGGAAAGCTGCAGCTGTCAGGAGACTGAATGCAGCACCTCACAATCCAGTGAGTCTCACAGCAGGGAAGAAAATGACAGGGAGAAGAGGTCTCTGAACCGGATCAAGAGGGCCATCAGTTTGACATCAAAATGAATGGGCAACACCCACACAGCATTCAGCTAAAAGGACTATGCAACATTCTTATTGTCCTTGTCTACTTTTGAACTGTGATTTTCCTGTTACTGTATCCTGTCTGTTTTCTGATTGTTTTTTAACAGTGGTCTATTTATTTGTGCACAAAACAAGAACACAAATTTGTATTCTTCCAAGTTCACAGCTTTTTGGATCCTTTTATAATCAGATAATTTCCTGTAAATGATTAAAAGCACATTTCAAAAAAAACCCAAACATGGAGTTTGTACTTATTCACATGATGTCTTAATGAGCCTGACTTTTAAAAGGGAAAAGAAGTTTTTTTTTCAAGTTATAGGAAGTCAACTGGCATGTTTACTAAATTTTGGGGGTATCTATTTCTGGCTTCTTAAAAACCTAAATACCAGAATATCAGTGTCAGAAGATACTGTCTGGAGGACCCAGTGTGCAAGGTGGGGTAGAATTTGATGCTGCCTGCCAGAACAAAGCCAAAGATAAATAATGCATCATGAAATGATTCAGATGACTTGAAGAAACTTCGAGTTCATCATCAATCTCATTTAGCTGTACTATCTCTGTTCACCACAAATATATATTTTCACTAAGAAAATAGTCCATCAGGTATAAGAATATGAAGTTCATTCACAGTTTTTGAGGAATATTTAGTTAGGTTTGCAATATAGATCCCTGCCTCTGAGCTAGTAACCCTAGGCTTCTTCTACAGGAAATGCAGAGAAATAGCCATTTTCAGGATTAATTCATGTCACAACAAAGGATATATCCAAAGGAGGTTAGTTGAATTACATTATGAAGTGCTTGTTTATCTGCTTTTACTGTAAGGGAAGCTGGAGGAAGTTAGCTGAGCAATGGGCAACTCCCTTGAATAATTAGAGGTACAAGAGCTTAATCCATACCTTCTATTTTCTGTGAAAAATGCTTTTGGTATTATTTTGTCTCTGTAACTGAATACTAATTGTGCTTTATCCTTCTGAGAAACTAAAGTAAGTGCTTAAGCGACAGCCAATCTGAATACAAGGGGTTTTGCTACCTAAAGGACTGGTGGCGCTATTTTGTGCTGCTAGTAGCCCTGCCAAATGTATTGAAACTTAGATTGCAGACACTGTTATGAATGCACAGAAAATGAAGCTCCTGAAGTTTCCCATCTTTAGAATATTATGATTAGAGAGCTAATTTCTGTGGAGGGGGAGAGGTAGCTGGTATGAAGAAGGAAGTTTCACCAGTTTATAAAGCAAACTCCAGAACTAATGAAGCCTGGTTTCTACTTTGGTATGGTTTTCTAAGGGTTTCTGTCTCCAGGTTCATTGTAAGAAGTGACCGAGACTTTTCTACTGTGGCATTTACAAGTTCATTCTTTGCTGTCTGTTTATGTGCTGATACTACAGCCATACTTTTCTAGACTCATTTGCAAAATCCACTTTTTTTGAAAATATATTGGCATTTAGCTGTCTTTGAGATCTTCATTTTTTACAATTAAATTTGGCTGAAGTCAGCAAATAGCTTCTGGAGACAAACTGATACAAAGTGTGATCAAATCAGCCTTTTTACTATGAAAAAGAGATAAAATATTCAAAGTCAGTAGTGACGCTTTGCTGCACACTATATTTATACTGAAGACTACATTTTTTTCATTTGTTCTTCATGGACTCTTTCTGCCCCTTCTCGTGATGAGTAAACTACTTCTGAATAAGGAAATCTGACAGTCCTCTATTAGTCAATAAAGTTGCAGATTTTGGCTTCGCCACTGCAGGGCAGTCTATGTTTAAGAACATAAAATTACTTCTGCCACAGCAAAGTAAGCTGCCTCCAAAAGGGAGTTTGTGCTTCATCAAACAGAAGGCTTTATCTCTGAGAAGAATGAATGCTGATGTTTCCCTACAAACACTTGAACATTCTTAGTAAGCACTGATAACAAAAAACAAAACCCAAAACTATTCTGACAGGAATTTGCCTGTATACACAAGAGAGTGTTGCATAGAGTGCCTCTTCAGTTGTGGTGCTGAATCAGTGCTGCCCATCAGCAAGCTCCCGAGCAGGTGCTGTCAGAGAGTTCTTACAAGTGTTTGGCAGTTTCAGGTCAGACTGTACAGGTCAAACCTCCACACCTTTCTGTACTCTTAGTCTTCTTAGAACTTTGCAGTTTAGTTCACACCTTTTTTTCCATTGGAACTGAATGACAAAATGGAACAGATTAAACCTTATCCAGCAAAGAAATCCACAAATAGTCTTTTGGAGAGAAAGGAAGGAAAGTAGCTTTAAATGCGTATCCCTACAAAGAAAGCAGTAGTGGCATTGAGCAGCACTTCTGCTCCTTCCCATAATCCTTTTGAAAGTAAATGGAGACCTGTCCTACCAGATCCTATGGAGCATTTTGTTTCTTAAGAAAGAGCTTTTTGGTGTGCAGATCAAAAGCAGAGATTTATCTAAAAAACCTAGGGGACAAACTGAAGAAATCTCTCACAAGGCAATATCAGCCCCTTAGAGACTCAAAGTAGAAGGTGGAACCTTCTGATCCCATTGTCTCCCAGCCAGGACCTACTGCAAGGGATACTGACAGCTTCATAAAAGGCATTCTTGATAGAAAGGAATGGCCTTGATTCCCTCTGTCGTCCAACAATGACTCCATACTCCAGGAATTGCCTTGGCTTCTGGAGTCTATCAAGAAGGGGGCAGTAGCAGGAACCCCAGCAGAGTTCAGCAGAGTGGCAGGGTGGCTAAAGCATTGTCATGTCTCCATGCCCAAGTCCTGTGTTCACCCCCTCTTAGGCTTTCTTTCTAGCCTCCCATTTACATTGGTGTTGAAAGGTTTCTTTGTGATGTGTTTGGGGTTTTTTTTCTTAATCTCCAGTTACTTAGCAGGTTTACTTTTGCCTTGAAAAATGAGAAAGCCTTCTTGAGAGGCAAATGGGACTTCCAGCCATGCCAGTTTTGAAGGCACCAGAAACCAACATCCTAGCTCTTGCTCTCCAAGAACTGCTTCATTTTGCCTCACTTTGTCACATTTTCCCTGAGCAGGAGATGAGCAGATTTCCTCTGTGCATGGGTTTTAAACATGTCCTTGAGGCCATCAAAGAAGTGCTTGAACCTCTTTGGACATTCTGGTGAACAAAACAAAATTTAAAAAAATAATAAAAAATCATGGCCTTACTGCTGCTTTCCCTAAGGAAGGTAAGGTCAGATATGACCAGGCTGAAATTCTGAAGTACAGGCTAAAGCTAGGGTTTGCCTGTAGCACGATTATTGCCTTGGTTGCCAGAGGTTGTGATTTTGAGTCCTTGCTCCTAAAAGCACAGAGCTAGCTAGCTGTTGGAGACCACTGCTAATGCTGCTACATGAATAAAGAACACTGCAGCTGAGGGCCTCCTGTGAAGGTCTTAACTCACTTGGCCACTCTAACATGCAAAAATAAAAAGCTCTATTTCCTAGTGCATTGTGGGCCATTTACGGTCTATACACAAGAATTCCCCTAGATGCACCCTGAACCTTCCTTATGGTAGGTTATGTGCTGTCCTGGAAGCAAGATGGTTGTGGCATGCATTTCATCTGTGGAAGAACGTGGGTTTCAGTCCCAGTTGTAGTCATTCCCAAGATGGTTCTAAGCTCAGACAATTTCTTCCTAAATACCTGCAGGTGCACTGGAGACTCAGCGCTGTTCATATGACTCTAGAGTAATGCAGTGAGAACTTTCCCCTGGAGTTAAAAAGGAGTTCACAGAAGATTTTCTGATAAAATGAGCGAAGTTGTTTCATGAACCATTACTGTGCTACTCTCTGAGGTGAGGCAGATGTGATTCAGAAGCGGGGGAGAGGGGGAGAAGCCATATCCAAACCAAGGAGAACCCTCCATGAACTAACACAAGGTAGAGATTTCTGATCTAATATTTACCTTGATTAGTGATGTAACTGTGTGTTATAACATTATCATTTTGTGCTGTAACAGAGGAAGGGTAAGATAAAATTTTCAGTGTGTTTACTGTTGGACTGCACATCGCTAAGACGCACTTCACTGAACTAAGCACATATGACTCTGCACACAAGCCCTAATAAAGCTACTTCAGTGATAGCAAAGCAATAAGTAAATAATCATCAAGCTGCTGTGCTTGTTATGAACTTTTTTGAACACGTGCAGCAAAGCAAACTCAGGTACTTGGAAAAGCAGCAGAAACAGACTTAGAAATTCTAAGATCATAGGAAAGAAAATTATTGTGAACTTCATGTCCCACAAAAACTGAAATACAGTTAAATAGCTGTAACATTAGTATACGATTTCTGAAATTTCATCTTCCAGTAGAAGCTTTGAGGGGTAGGTGTTTTTAAAGGCAGAACAAGTTCTTCAGTTTAAGCAGCCCTCTTCCTAGGCCAAACTCTTTGCTACCACAAACAACTGTGTTCATAGCTGGCAACCTCCCAGACTAACTTCCAACCAAACTACATACCAGCAGGTCCAGGGAGGTTATTTTCCCTCTGTACCAGGCACTGATGAGACTGTTCCTTGAATACTGTGTTCAGTTCTGGGCCCCTCACCACAAGAAGGATGTTGAGGCTCTGGAGAGAGTCCAGAGAAGAGCAACAAAGCTGGTGAAGGGGCTGGAGAACAGGCCTTATGAGGAACAGCTGAGAGAGCTGGGATTGTTTAGCCTGGAGAAGAGGAGGCTGAGGGGAGACCTCATTGCTCTCTACAACTACCTGAAAGGAAGTTGTGAAGAGGAGATGCTGGCCTCTTCTCCCAAGTGACGGGGGACAGGACAAGAGGGAATGGCCTCAAGCTCCGCCAGGGGAGATTTAGGCTGGACATTAGGAAAAAATTTTTGACAGAAAGGGTGATTGGGAACTGGAACAGGCTGCCCAGGGAAGTGGTTGATTCACCTTCCCTGGAGGCGTTTAAGGCACGGGTGGACGAGGTGCTAAGGGGCATGGTTTAGTGTTTGATAGGAATGGTTGGACTTGATGATCCGGTGGGTCTCTTCCAACCTGGTTATTCTATGATTCTATGATAAGCCATGTATCCATCATTAATGTAGAAAATCCTCTGGTTTTTTCAGCATCACCCTCTGGAAATCTCTATGTTCAACTTGGACTTCCTTTAATGTTCCAATTTTTCAGCATTTATATGTAAAATGCCTGAATTCCTTTCACAAACTTGTCTCTAGAAGAATAAAAAACATGACTGTAATTTTTTGATTATTCCAAGACTTTGGGAGAAATTATCAAATGTAAGCAGAACTCATAATGCATTTCTTTATATTGCTTCAGTGCAACAACTTCCATATCAGAACATATTTCTCTTGCAGAGTAGTTTAAAGATAGACATTTTATGTCACCTTTTGCTATAGTCTTGGCTATGTTTCTTTCCACATTTGACAAAGAAATGGGATCTTCTAACTGTCATTCATCTTCCTTAGTTCCAGGAAATTTTCCAGTGATAAGCAATCATTCTTACAAAGAACAGCTTGTAAGAATAATCCTGGAAATTCATTCCTGTTCATATTACATAGTATACTTGACAAAAGAAAACCTCATTTACTTTGAAGGCTAAACAGAAGGACTAGCCATGAAAGCTGAATTCTGCTAGTTACACAAATGCTAATCTTCCCACACAGAAGAAGCTACTGCCTGACCATATCAAGGCTGTTAATCTCACTTTGACCTAATGATAAGAGAAGCATCGTGCAAAGATTAGTATGTTTGTGAGAAGCAAGGTAGAGAAGAAATCTTGGATACTAAGTGAAGCAACATACATACAACTACTCTGGCAGAAATCAAGTTAGAGAGAAGGTATGGCATATCTGGGGTTCAGAAGGAGCATGTTTGCTTCGTGTAGCTCTTTCTTAACCAGTTACAAAAGGCAACATGGACAGTGATGAAGGAATTTGGCTTTATACAGTGCCTGTGACCCAACACAGCAGTGAAATTTCAATAGCCTGTCAAGCTGAGCAAATCTTGCACTTTGTATGGATTATCTATGGGAGCCATATGGTCGTTCTTCTCCTTCATAAAAACACAGGGAGCATAAACTAATCACAACACACTAAGGGCAGTTAGCTATTGGGTGGCTAATTCTAACTTCCACAACTTAAGCAGGAGCCTTGAAAGACTATAGCCCCATTTGTCTTGTTTTTCCTCTCTCTGGATAGTCATTTGAATTTAAAAGAAAACTGATACTCAGCCACTTACAAAGCTGCTTTTATTTTAGTGGCTACAGTGCTCAAGGCAAGGCAAGATCTGAAACTTGGCTGACACAGAAAAGTTAGCCGCTTACTGTGAAATATGATGGTTCATGTTGGAAAGGTCCCAATCTCATGATTCCAGCAGAAATACTCTGACAGAATTTTATATCGGGTTCTTAATAGGAACATAGTGTAAGTCCAATAGGGGTAAAAAAACCCAGGTCAATGTTGCTTAGTTTCTCACCTCACCCTTTTCTCTGGCCCATATCTTTGCCTTTCTTTTGGCTTGCAGTAACTTTCAGTCATGGTGGACATGGTTACTGGGCATGAAATTTCATGTAACTTCGGGGTTACAGAGAGCTCAGTATTAAGTATGCAGTGGCCTGTTCTGAATTGTCTTGGCATCCATGAAACAAGAAATAACTTTTTAAAAAAGGGATGGAATCTACTCTAGCCGGAAACCCATAAATCTCTAATTTTTAAAGAAGAATGTTCATATTCTTCTCCACATGGGTCCTTGGATTCTGTTTATTCTGCTACTCTGTATGTTTCATCACGGTGTCTTTTTAAAGAAAAATCTTTCAAGAAGAAATGCTCAAGGGCCCAAACTCCTGACAAAATAGTTTTCCATGCAGGGAGTCTTTCTTAAGTGAGGAATGCCAATAGGTCAATGAGACCTGTGTGCACAAACATCAATCAGCCACGTCATTATCCCTTGTGTGCAGGTATTGAAAGATCTACATCTTCTTAAAAAGAAGAAAGAAAGCAGAAAAAAGGCAGTTAAATGATTCCCTGTGAACAGGAATAACTAATGTCTTTGATTAGTCCAGGGAAAGTCAAGAAACCCTATGGCAAGATGAGAGGTTGAGGAGCTTTGTGTTCATGCTAAGGCAAAATGTAAGAAAACACCCAAACACCTATCAAAATTAAAATGCTGAAGGCATTCTTCATGTATTTTAGTCAGCAGTGACAGACATCCATTCCTTTCTTTTCCTCTACCTGTTACAGATCACCTTATACTTACTGCCAGCCGTTTCAGCTTGTGTGGTGGATGCATCCTACTGGATCAAATAAATCTTTGATTCAAATTTCCTAAATTCTGTGGAATTATACCAAGGATAAACAGATCATCCATGTTCTTCTTAAATTCTTCTGGCAATGCAGAATGTTGTAACCATCAGTTATATAAAATATTTTGCCAAATTCACTTCAGATTTTTTTATCACATGGATTATTGGCACAGGAAGGCTTGGCAACAAATCCAAATTAGTTGTTTTCCTAGCTAACATTACCTTGTTAATGAAGTACACATCATTTCTTTAGAATTATGATCTAGACAGGACTTGTAAAACACTGTTTTATAGAGGATCACATTTTAAGAAGCAGTACCAGATTTTCTAGATATTAACATATTACAATGGATATTAGAAGCTTTCCAGGCTGAACCCCACCAGTGCTTGGACTGACCCAGGATGTGTTGAAAAAGTCTTGGCAGCCTTAAAGCTTTACAATGCATATAGGATCATCTTTTTGACACAAAAGTATGATACAAATGAAACCACCAAGCTTCAGTAAGATGGCTGGCTATGAATGCCATTAATTCACTGGATGCCCACAATCTGAATGCCTCTTTATTAAGTCTGCATAAAAAAATATGAGAGGTGAGTCACTGGTGTATTACATTAGCTTCATGATGGTTTATCTCCAGTGAGGCAGTGGCGATAAAGAACCTGAGTTAATATTAACCTATTTTATTTACTAAAATCACATACCCTTTAATGGCAAATGATCCATGAAATGTGCTGTAAAGGGGCCAAGAGGAATTGTTCTTTTTGCTCTTTCAGCTGCAGAGGAGTGAAGGCCTCTTATGCCACAGGGCCCAATAAAGGGAAGAGTTATTAATCCCAGTATGCCCCTCAAGGGGGAATAGTAATAACTTGTAAGCATGCAATAGCAATGATTCAGTGGTAAGTGATCAACATATTCACAAGCTCCCTGTCAGTCTGACTTTCCTTCTGAAAAGCTACTATGTATTTCTTCTGGAAACCTCAGTGTTGCCGCACTTCAATATAAAATCTTCATTTGATTGCAAAATCCCTCCCATATCAGTAGCCCTGAAATCATTGTAGAGGATTGAAGCATCCAGTGATCTCTAAGGAATGTAGTCAGCAGTGTCTGCGGAGAAGCCAGAAGTAGCAGCTCTGGTTAGTCACTGGCGGAAACTCTGCTCCCCAAGAAATGGCAGAGGAATTGCCAAAATGTCGGAATAGACAAGCAGAGGTAAGAAAATGTCTAGATACAGAGCAAGAGGACTTAGTCTTCTGTTTCTCTGAGTAGCAAGAGATGTGCTCTTGCTTTTCTCAGGAGAGGAGCCCAGCTGGTTGATATTACTTTCTCTGCTGAGTGGAGCATAACTGGATGGTGGTTCAATTAATTACTTGGTTAGTTTTGTGTGTTCCTTTGACGCTGTTTTAACATGTGCTGCTCATTTTCTTCCCAGGTCCCTAAGCCTAAGTGGGTCTTGCAAGGTGAAATCATGCCTTAGCTCATCCTTCCTTCCCGCTGTGGCATGCCCCTGAACCACCCTACATATAGATGACAAAGGGCTGGAAGTTGCATTTGTCAGCCTCACCATGTCTTTGTAATTTAAGGCTGAAGGCTATCTTTGATCAGTGGTTTGCATGTAGTTCCTGCTGCTTTTGTGCTGCATGCTGGAAATAAAGGGATTTTTTCCTTTGGTCAGGAATCATAATCCTAGAGTCTTTTTCTTCTTTCTGCTTTCATACCAATATGAATGAAATAAGTGTCTTGGTTGCCTGGGTAGGAATGAGAAAGGAAGAGGAGGTCCATGATTAAAAACAAAATGGACTCTATCTCAGCAGAGTTCTGCATTTGGATTTTGAAACTAGCTTTGATTTTAGAAAATGAATAGGTTCCATCTCTCCTTCTTTACCCTCAGCTAAGCTCTCAATGATGTAATGACCTATGAGCCTTTTTTCCTGTGCTTCACAGCCCTTCCCCACACCTGTTCTGTGTCCTGTGTTCTCTGTCTGAAGTTACCATGGGAATCAGCTGGATGTGAGTGTTACTATTGCAATGTATTCAATTTCAGATCATCCTCATGTCTACAATATCATATCTTCGCAGTATGGTTTATCTACTAAATCTCCTGCTGATTTACTTTGTAACTATTTGGGTGGAGATCATCAGGGACTATGCATTGTGATTAAAAGGAAAAGCACAGAAACCTATTCTTTCCATCACTAGTGTCATAGAGGGTGTTGGTTCTGTATTCCAGCCAAAATGGCAGGGCTTCAAGAACAGACTTTACCTGCCAGTACTGCCCTGCCTCAAGTGTGAATGACAATGGAATTAATAGGGCATGAACAGTGGGAAAGGGGTAACGTGAACTTAAGTTTCATGTACTGCACAATGTTCTCACCCACCAGTGCAGGATTTTCTTAAGAGCAAAAGCAGCAACAAATCTTCACTTGACAGATGTTTACACCTGCAGTTCTGCAAACCTCTCAGTAAGTAACTCCTAGCTGTGTACGGTGAATGGCTAAAAGAAGCAGTGGTGTAACTTTAGGACACTTAGCTTTGTATATGCCAGAAAGCTTGGTAAATCAGTTCTCAAGATGCAGTTCTCAAGGAGCAGTTTACTATCTGCCAAACAGATAAAAGAGCGTGCACATTCCCCAATGAGTGCATGGACAGACTAGAGCTAAGGACTTGCAACAAGGGTGAAACACAAATCCCCTTTAGAATGTATTTGTGCCCACTTACTGCTGGGAATAATTTTGGCACTAGTGTATTCCCAAAGGGGCATGGAGCAGCTGAAAGTGTGGGAATGTCTGTTATAAATGTTTGATTTGCTGAGACAAGGTGAGAAGTTTCCTCTCTGTCAGAGGTGGTCCCCCATGAAACAGATAAGATGAAGCAATGCTAGATCAACCTGTGCCAACAGAGCAAATAATTATTGAAAACAGATCCTGAAATTACTGACCTCAAACATCTGTAACAGGATATCTAAGAACTGTACTGCTGTGGAAAGTAGAACAGCTCAGGACTGTATCCACTGGATTTTTTTATGGGTTTTGGTAGGGTATTGAAGTACTCTGAGAGCACCAAGGGATCCCTTTGTAGCAGTGTAATTTAGGAGGTGAACAAATGTATGGTGTTCTACATTTTGGTGGGACTTGGGCACTGCTCCTTTATGCTGTTTGGAGAAACCACCACCTCTGTGTGCATAAAAAAGTAAATTAACTTCCTGTGTCTCACTGATGCTATTAAATCGCATTTGTGCAGTAGAGGTGAGAAGTCCACACTGTGTGGATTGAAGTCATTTCTGTTCTCTTGAAGCAGTAAATATTTGGCTGTTTTTTTAAGATATTTTGGATATACTTTTTAAAGGACATTGCTCTCCTGCTTAAAGTTTTTGATCTAAATAGACCTTATGCTATGCTTGACCTTAAAACATTCTTTGCTCTAACATTTAGAAGTTGCCATCAAGCTAGCAGAAACAACAGATGCTTTTTCTTGAGCTGGGGGACTACTATGTTTGTGCTGAAGCCAGAGAAAAGCTCTGAAAGAGGGCAATGATTGCTTGTTTTGAAAAACTACTGTTGCCAAAGAAAAAGCATCACTGTAGGGGTGGGATGTGGGAGGACCTATATTAAAGAGAGGAAATAAGAAAAGGACAGCTCTCTGTCTCCACATAAAGCACAAGAGAACTGGGTACTTGTTTTGCCTGAAAGACAGGAGGTTCCTGGGTGCTAAACATGAACAACTGAAAGAAAACTGAATGAAGCTCCACCTTTCAGGGACCCTGCCGTCAATGTTTTGTTCTCACGCCAACTTCTTGGACTATAAAAATCTGCCTATAAGCCAGGAAAAAGCACTTCCCTGGAAGGATTGTCAAGTTACTGGTTCATGGCAAGATGGAAATAAAAAAGGGGAGGTCATTTTGGATCTTCTGCCTAATTTGGAGTTGTTGCAAGGGCAAAGAACCATTTCAGATAGGTAAGAAAAAAATTCAATTCTCAGGTTATTTGCTCACATATTACTCTACATTGGTGACAAATAGAGATGTCAAATGAAGATGTGTAATATATTCATAGACAAGCTGTAGACATGCCAAATACTGTTTAACATTGACCATTTTCATCGTTAATGTCAGCCATTTAAGTATTTTATCTTTTTCTTTCACTACTAGGTAGTTTATAAACCGTTTTTTGTACCGAGTGACTAATCTTAAAGAGGGGAATCTCTGGATGCAGTTTGCATCATAAAAAAACAGTGACAAGCTATTTAACGTACTTTACATATATTCTTTATAGAAGAAGTATGGTACCATAAAGTCTGCTATTGATAAGTATGAAATAGTGCATTAGAAGTAATTGCATATTTTGTGGTCAGCTGCCCTGTTACCTCCTGGTTTGGTTTTGAACATCTTATTCTTTCCCCAGTGTCTTAATATGCAAACAATTGATGCGACAGTTATTATGATCTTAGTAATTCTAGCAACTCCATTTCCAAGAGTAGCCAAACATTCTCATTTCCAGTCATTATTGTGTAGAAAAGTGCTAAATTACCCTACTCCACTTTAGTGATGCAAACACCTATGTCAAATTACAGTCCCTTTAGAAGGCTCTTTCTGTAAGGACTTTTCAGCACATGAGTTTGTGTTGCACATTTCTACCATCAAGAACTGAATTTTTTGATGTTCCCCTGCTGGTTCACCAAGTACCTTAATGACTCTTTTTTTATTTGATCTGTGATGGATGTCTCTGTTTTATTTTTTCCTAAATATACTACATAAACAAAACAAAGAAATTTGCCCATTTACATTTGTCATTCCTTCAGATGGGCTTAGAAGAAGTGCTAAAGACATTTTGTAGCAAGCGTATCTTACCTAGTTCAAGGTGATTTATATTGGCTTTGTGCAGCTCAGAGACAGGAAACCTACTTTCTGAAGTGATGTTTTAAATGCACTTAAAGTAAGTATCAATACCTTCAACAGAGATACAACTCAGAGATTCAAGACATGAGTTTTAGTTGAGATGAAATGCAAGTAGCTCTGAGCTCACTGCTGAAGCTGCTGGCAGCCTCAACTGCTGAGATCAGTGGCTGCCATTTTGCTGGAGTCATGTGCCTTGTGGTATCTCCTGGAAGGGACTTAATCCAAGACTTTGACCCAAAGTCTTGCCTGTGTTAAGAAGAAGGATTTCAAAACTGGAAATGAGATGTAGGCAGCCAGGATGGAATTCCAATCACTTTAGTTTAGATATCTACAGTGTAAATACATCTGCAGTGTAAATGCCGAGGGGTGCCATCTACGTTTGCACTTCTCAGCAACTTTTGTAGAAAATGGAGAGAAACATGCAATCCTGGAGAATCTTCTTCCTACATAGATGTGTAAGGTAGGGAAGCTGAACATCTTCTGCTTCTCACTGTTAACTTCAAAAGAGCCTGCAATCATTTGATTACATTGGAGGTATCTGACACGGGCTTCAAAGGTGTAGTGATATGAAACTCCTTCCTATGAGCTAGTGTCTTTCAGGGGTTAACATTATTGCCTTTGAAAATCTCACATTTACTGTTTTTCAACAAAAAACCCCAAAGCATCTCATGAGGGGTGAATTTCTAAGCTCCTTCTATGACTTTTTCTTTAGTCCAGGTCTCTACTGTCAGTAGGAGTGAATGTGCCACCTGGGGCAATTTCCACTTTCATACATTTGACCATGTTAAGTTCACTTTCCCTGGAACCTGCACATATGTCTTTGCTTCACACTGCAATGACAGCTACCAGGACTTTAACATCCAAATCAGGCGCAGTGATAAGAATAGCTTCCTGATCTACTTCACTGTCACCATTGATGGAGTGATCTTGGAGGTGAAGGAGACAGGCATCACAGTGAATGGGAACAGGTGAGTAGACTATACAGTTGTTTTCTTGTGCAGCAGTTTTATTGCTATGTATTAGCAAGAGGTGATCTGTCTAGAAAGTGGTCCTATTCTGCAGAGGTGCAAATGGTGGTGTATGATATGTTCATAGCACTTTGAGAAGGGTATTGTGAAAAGCCCACTTCATAGTTGTGGAGGAGGCAAGAAGCATGTACACTACATCTACCAGGATCAACACCAATATGTTAAGCAAAAGGCAATGTGTATGCTATAAAAACAAAAAGTGTAGGTTTCCTTAATGTTGCTTTGATTTGGGAGGGAGAGGTGAAAGGAAGGAGAGAAAATGAACACTTTATTTATAGAAGGTTGTGATTTTGTAGAAACTTTGTAGTTTTTTTCTCAAAATATTAGTTCTATGGTACTAACACTACTGTTGTGTGTTGATGTTCAGGAATATATGGTTCCTTCATGAAGAGATTTCTGTTTCCAGATAGATTAGTATAGAAAACTGCACTGCTTTGTAGATCACAGCTTGCCTTGTTATCTTCTTACACAAGAGACAGAACTTTCAGAAGTCAAAATCCACACCTTTAATTCCAGTTTGAAATGAACCAGAATGCAAACTGCAAAAAGGAGGGTAAAAATACTCAATAAGTAAGAAGCCATATGCAACAGTAGCTGAAAGTTGGTACAGTTTTAAGGACAGCCCTCATTTGAAGTGACTTTCTCCCAGCATATAGGTGTGAAGGGCCAAGGCAGGCTTTGACTCTGGGAAAAGCCTTCAGAACATTGTTGGAGAAAAATTGCAAGCATACAGACTGCTTTCTCTTTACAGCCTTCTAAAAAACAACAAAATACAGAATAGCATCACTCAGTTGTAATTACAGTATCAAAACCCAAATGTATCTTCTAAATCAAAGGGGCAAGAAATATAATATCTTTTGGCCATTTACTGATTTTCCAAGCTTTTCAGTCTCTGGGAAAATGAATGGTAATTGTCCTGGTAACAAGAAAAAGTAATGTAGATCTAAGTCACATCAGTATATGAGTGATAGAACAGCCATCTTTTCTTACCACTGTGATTCCTGAATTTCAAGGAAAGCCAGGAGGGATGATGAGAACCTGCAGTGTCCTTTTGGGGAGGACTATATTTCCAGTATTTTGATCTTGTTCCTTATAATCTTTTGGGTTAGATCCTCAGGGTATGTAAACAAGTAGATCTGCATTGGTATCAATCCAGTGGCTAATATGGTGTTGACACACCTGTGACCAAAACACATTTTGGTCTGGATTAAGGTTTGTAAAAGGTTGCAGTGGAACGATGGTCATGCCTAAATTTGATGTATTGTGTGGATGAAGTCTGACCTTGAAATGAATGTCCCCATGGCTTATTTAGCTCCTTTTGATGCTAATTCTTCTTCCAATATTTATGAGATCATTTAATCAGTCTTTTTCTTCTATGAAATCTGTTTTGTTCCCTCCATTTTCCAGGATCCCCATGCCCTTCAGCTTGAAGAGTATTCTGATTGAGGACACCTGTGCTTACTTCCAAGTCACTTCCAAGCTGGGCCTGACACTCAAGTGGAACTGGGCTGACACTCTCCTAGTATGAACAGCCAGTTAGTTGTTCTTCTCTTGGTGAACCTCAGCTGAAAAGCAGAGCTGGACGCAGGCATTGTGTTGATATACAATATTGTGGGAGGGATGTGTACTGTACCATAAGCTGATAGGTACATACTAAACTATGTGATAGTTTCATGGAGCAGGGTTATCGAGTCACAACCTCTAAGCATTCCCAGCTAGTTTTGTGCGACAAAAAGTGCCACTGCTAACCCTGGAGAGAGGACCTCTGTAGTTATCTGCTTTGTCCATGGAACACTGACAGCAGCACAGATAGTCCTTCCAGCTCTGACTTATTAGTTACCCTCTGTCTTGATATACATCTTCTGCGAGACATTAATCTGCATGGCCAGTTCAGACCTTAGCCTCTCTCATTCAAGCATCTTGATATGCAGAAGTTCCCCTTTCTACATTCACCCAGAAATATCCTCTTCTGCAACACTGTGTTCACAATTTTGGATGTGAAAACTTACTTTATGCAATCAGGACTGAGATTGAGTACCATGTCATGTTTTGCAGCTCAGAAAGACAAAGAGGGCAGAAGGTGAATAGGGAGGGAAAAAAAAAGCTATAAAGTGATATTCGAATTCTAATTTAATGACACATTTTCTTCCCCCTTTCAACTGTACTAATCAGTATCTGAACTATTATAGACAACACCTGCACAGTGGACACAACTCTAGTTTGACACACTTTTAGGAAAAGCACTGCTTTTTTTTTTTTGGTTGGACCTCAGTGATGCCCATCCTATCCTCCAAGCTTGCAGAACTGATTAGATGCAATAGTTCTGTCTAGCAAGGCAATAATATTCTAACCTGGGTCTTCACTTCATTGTCCCTGAGTATGGGCAGAACAGATTACACTGGACAGACCCACCCTTAGAAGTGCTATGAAGTTTTCCATTTAGCCTATGGACTAGAACAAAGCCTTTGATATGGCTGAAAGCTAAGAAGAAGCTGCTTGTTCACAGCATCCAGCATCAGAGTACAGTTATCTGACACATGCAGAGTGGAGCTGTGGTACTTTGCAAGAAGTACCTCATGTCTATATACCAATGTCTCTATACTGGCAGGCACAGGTCCAGGGATTATTCCAGTATTCATCATGCTTTGGTTAGCTCATTGTCAGGTAGGAACAATAATTTCTTGAGGATTGTCTTCCAATTTAAATGCAACCTGTCTTCAGGTAAGTTTTATGGCAGGTTTTATAACAGAGAAGGAGACTGCTACAAATTGGTAGTGAGCATTTCTGCTACTGTGCTTTTCTACTGTGAGCCACGTTATAATATGTGCTCCTAATGTAGGGAAATGCCTTTAAACTCTGGGTTTCCTCTTCCCTTTTGTTTTTTAGCTGGACCTGGAAGAAACATACAAAGAGAAAATATGTGGTCTGTGTGGGAACTATGATGGCAATGAGAAGAATGATTTTATTTTGGATGGTAGGCTATGAATATAGCATATTCCACATGGAACAGAACTGTTAATATGAGGCACAAAACTTGATATCTGTTTCCTATAAGCTGGGTTTCAGATTTCCTGACAGACACTCTGAAATACATGAACCTTTCCATATACAGGAGATGTATTTTAAGAGGTGCTGGGATTACTTTGGTTATTCTTCTGTTTGCAGACTTGCAAGAATCTCAAATTTCTTTGATCCATACTAGTTGCCTGGCTATCATGCAGCAGCATCACCAGGTTTCCCAGTGATAGTAGCAAACTTGAAGGAACTTGTAGTCTCACATGAGGCACAACTGCATTTTCTGTCCTTCCATGTGCACGACTTACAGTTGGGTGTCAAGTGTGATCATCATCACTGAGTCAGAGAGATTTCATTGAGCATCTTTGCCGAAACAGTGGTGCCACCCACTGCCACTTTCAGATATTGCACTGAACTGGAAAAAAGCCAATGTAGCAAACAGCTGAGGCTACAATCCTGTAGCAGGTTGTATGAGCAAAAAATCCCCGCATTCTGGGGTACAAGCTGCGGGAATGAATTCGAAGTTGTAGCATCATTCATTCATGTAATACCTAGGCTTCTTAAGTCACAAGGAAAAATATTGTTATCTACCTCATCCATTCAAAAGAATCCTGAGATTCGATTGAATATACTATTTGTAGTGATAGATTTTGTGTTCATTTTAGTACTTCATATTAAGCTTTTTGGATGCATCTTAGTCATTTTGCTGTCCTTTCTTACAAATGCAGTAGGTAAAAGCTAAAGGTGGCTCAAATTTTTCTCAAGTTTGCTACAGATAAACATTGCTTAAAACAGACTCTTCTTTTATGCATCTGATTCCACAGATAATAGGCTCCCATACCTGGGGACTAAGTGGCCTCCAGTATCCCTCCTTTCTGCTCTGAGAAAATCCCTGTCCTTAAGCTGAATAGTCATCAGTCAGTCCATCTGCTCAGGCTAAGATCTGTTGCACATGGAGGTCCAAAATGCCTCCTCACTTTCAGACTCTCTTTTCTTGAGGAAAAAAAATAACAGGAAATACAATCCCATTCCTGCAAGGAGAAGCTCCTCTTGAAAGATTTTTCTTTACATTCTTCAAAGTCAATTGAGTTCCTTGGCAAATCATATGGCTCCAAGAGCTCAGGGCTTTGGAAGAGCTTCTGTTTCCAGAAAATTTAGTGCTTAAACACCTGAAAACAAAGGTTTTGTGGAAGTCACATTCTCTCAGGCCTGCACTTAAAGGATTGAGCCAGTATAGGAGAATAAACCTGGTCAGAAATGTGTCTATCAAACTTTTTAAGAAAATAATGAATCAAAGAATAGCAATTTATGCATATTCTCCATAAAAACATAGGAATTTCAAACTTTCTCAGAAAAATTTCTTACATTCAGAATCAAGTTTCTGGTAATGCTTTGGGTAAGTGCATCCCTGTAGTTATTGTAATAGTTATGTATATATATTGCGTGCCTGTCCTCCTCCTGGTCCCTCTTCCCATCTTCTCTGGCCTGTAAAAAGGAATAGATTTCCGGATAATTACAAATATGTGCACCTAAACTTGTGCTTTATGTTGTCATAGTAGAAGGCAAACTGAAATATATGACCTTTACATAGGCAAATACAAGACACTGTCAGATCGATTACACCCATAATAAACAGAAGTCTCTGGAAGTGAAGAAATGCAACAGAAAGGTCAAGAATGGCATGTAATTTTAAATGCCCAGGCTGAATAGCAGGCCTTGGCACAAGTGTACTAGATACCTGTCAGTAGTTCAACAGAAGCTGTATCATCAGACTGTTATCCTCCATAATATGGATGCTATGGTTAAATTTGGGCTTTTGATGAAGAGAATATTGCCCTAGAGCCCAAAAATTAAGTCGATCTTCATAGCCCATTAACTGCTCTAAATAATTGCAAGAAGTTACTCAGATGCGTCTGGGGATTTTGCAGGGTATAAAATGCATCCAAGGCAGTTTGGGAACTTCCACAAAGTAGAGGATCCATCAGAAAAGTGTGCTGATGTGAGTCCAGATGACCACTCTGGAAGACATCCTCGGAGGGAAGATGATAGATGCGGTAAATATGTAAGTATATGTTGCCAAGAAGTATAAACTTTTCTGAACTGCAGTCCTGGAGAGACTATGTTGAAACAAGTTAATCACAGAGCATGTATCAAACCAAATTTTTCAGAGGTCTGCTCATGAATCTGAGGAAAATGCTGATATTACAGCTGAAACTATATCCTGCTATAGCGTTAAAGAAGTAGTGGGAAAATGCACAACTGAATGACAGCTTCCAGTCCAAGAAAAAGGACCTCATAACAGAAATTTACACTGGATGATCTCTGAGGTCCCTTCCAGCCTGAATTATCCTGTGACCCTGGAACTGTGTCATCAAAAATTGAGATACACATCATAAACCAGAAAATTGGTAAAATGTCAAGTATTGCTTTTCCTTCTTTTCTTTTTGCAGAAAAAAAGATGCAAGAAACTTATGTCCCGGTTTGGAAACTGCCCCAAAGTGGTTGCATTTGATGAGTATGTAGAGACCTGCAGTGAGGATATGTGCCGCTGTGCAGTTAATTCTTCTCACTCTGATTTGGTTTCCAGCTGCATATGCAGCACTTTAAACCAGTACTCTCGAGACTGTGTCCTCAGGAAGGGAGACCCTGGGGAATGGAGAACCAAAGAACTTTGCTGTAAGTAGCTGCTGCTCTGGAGATTTCTTTCAGGTTATGCATACACACATGTATTCCGACCCCAGCAGAGCAAAGCTAGGAGCTGTGTTAACTAATAAGTCTGCAGAAGTACTTTGATAGAAACATTGTTAATGGAAAACTTTTACATATTTAAGTGAATTATGTTCCTTAATTTGGAAATGTATCTTAATTTTGTCCCAGTTCTTCTTATGGCTGAGTTTTCTCCAGTCCTTTTTTGAATTTTACTATGCACAGTTAACTCATAAATAGCCTTCTTTTAGATGTTGAGATCTAAAAACTCTCGACAGAAGAAGTCACTGAGAAGTCTAATGTGTTTGTCCTTAGCTTGTCCTGTGCTTTCATACTCAGTAGTCATTGCTACCAAAACCAAAATTACTGTAAATCCAGGCAGTTCTTCCAAACTGTTAGTGTGGATTAGTGCTGGAATGACTGAGAGTTCAAGGAAAAATATACTCTTATGACTCAATAAATGATTCTAGTGTCCTTTGCTTGTATCTTGACTTCAGCCTACCTGGCAGTAGTAAAATAATTGCAAACGAGATACGGGCAAAAGGAGGAAGAGAGATTTGGGTGGTGATATAATGATTTGAGAGTTCTTATAAATGCAATGTTAACATACCCCATTTTCATTTGGTCTTGAAGATCGGGAATGTCCAAATAACAGGGAGTACATGGAATGTGGAAACCCCTGTGCTGACACATGTGCTGATCCAGAAAGGAGCAAGATTTGTAAAGCTCCATGTACAGATGGCTGTTTCTGTCCTCCTGGTAAGATCATTCACTTCCTTCAATGGGTCACACATACCAAGGGACAAAGAGGGAGGTAGTGGCAATTATGTTTTTCTTTAACTTTTTACACTAAAACCAATGAATACACTATTTCTTCTAGCGTAATTTAACAACATTCTTCTTGGAATAACCAGATCTCTGAAGATTTAAGATCCTGACACTGGAGGAGGGAAGGGAAAGATTTCTAAGGACTAGACAGAAAAATAATTGGTGCAGATGTGGAAAGAGTAGAAGTGTTCTCTAGATAGTGAGAATGCAGGTGAAAATGTATGACAAAGTACCTCCTTGTTATGAGGCTAGATCTTGCAGTAGCTTAAGTCATACATAACATAAATGCATTGCCAGGTATGCACATGTATAAGTTTACACATGAAGTAGAGGCTAAGATGAGGATCTGACTTCTGTTAAATTCACTTTAGAAATGGGTGGAAACTGTCTTTCATCCTTACAGTGTGGCACTTGATAATCCTACTCACAGTGACAAATTCCAGTAAAATGCAGAGATATTCTCTGGGGTTTGCATTGCTCTTGTTTAAGCTCTAGTAGGAAACATTTCTTGTCCATTAACAGCTGAAAAGACCTGGTGTGGTGTTTTCCTTAAAACATATCCTACTCATTTACAGAAATGTTGGATACTCCAGAGTTTTTTTTCTCACTCTAATCTTCCTTGATGGTGTTTCCCACACTCACCAAAGGAATATTAACTAGTCAATGTGTCTGAACAGGAACTATCCTTGATGACATCGGTGGCAAAAAATGCATCCCCAGAGACAGCTGCCCCTGTATGTTTCAAGGCAAAGTCTACTCATCTGGAGGGACTTACTCCACTCCCTGCCAAAACTGGTACTGTTGTGAACCTGATTGCAGTAACAAGGCAGAGGCATTTATTTCAGAGTGTTTTTGAGTTGTATTCTGTTCTTTTCTCTCTTTTTTTTTCTTCTTATTCCTAATATTTGTCTTAAATAATAATGCAAAACCTGAATTTCAACAGTATAGGAAAACTTCAAGGTAGTCCTCAGCTTCACATTGTTGCCACTCTCATTTGGAATTGCCAGCAAAAACTGAGTTCAAGAACTCAAAATGAAAAAAAATGAGACTCTTTGCTGGTTAGTTAGACTTGGCCACTAAAGTGAGGCAAGGAGTTATACCTCGTTACTCAGTTACATTTCCAACCAGCTCTAGATCTACAAAAGGCTCTTTCAAGGCCTGGATTGCAAAAGTCCTAATCCTTGAGAATTATTTGATTTAGAAAAAACTCTGTAGCATGAACCTATCTCCACTCTGCACAAGTGAAAGGTGTTAAGACCTCAGATGTGTGAGTTTCAAGGCAGTTTTTATTTGTTACTCTGATACCCATCTAGTTAATGAACAGCTGTATGTGTCATTTGAGCTCTGGTGACACAGCATATTTCTTGACTGTAGGCCTAGCCTTTACTACAGGGAGGAATAAAATATGCTGTGGTGTATGGTGGAGCAGGCCAGATGTTCTGCAAACCCATTTGGATCAAATATTTCTGGCATTTTGAAGAAATGCTCCTAAAATCTTATAATTTTGAGGAACCAAACTTGATGGGCTCTTGATGGTTCCTATATAGCCTCATCTGTACTTACTCCTCAAAAAAGCCTGAGCTAATGTGGTCAGGTTGTCCTCTTGCGTGCACAGCTCTAAGAATTTTAACTGCTCATTATCCCAAGTCCCCCACAATTGGTTGCTGAACTGTTGCACCAGCAACTTGCTGAACAGTTGCATCAGTAGCATAAAATGTTGCAGAATTCCAATTGAAGAGATTCTTTCTTTCTTTAAAGGGTCAAGTAAACAATTTGTGCCCTGAAACAGATTTCGTGCTTGATGAGCTCAGTGTTCCTCTGAAGGAGCTAGTTCAAGGCCTAGTGCAATTAACTCTCTTATTGAGAGGCATCCAGCCTTTACACTTTAAAGTCCTAACTTGAAGTCTTCCTCTCAGAGAAATTCAATAAGCAGCCAGAAAACAAGCTAAAAAGACAAAGAGGGTGCCAGCTGTACATATTCAAATACAGATGTCAATTCACCTTCTCTCCTTTAAAGCTCTCTCTATTCTAACCGCTCCTTTTTTGCTTTGTACAGTACTTGCAAAGGAGGCCACTGGAACTGTATTGCTCTGCCCTGTTCTGGAAGCTGCAATATAGATGGAGGATTCCATATAACAACATTTGATAATAAGAGATTCAATTTTCACGGCAACTGCCATTATGTCTTAGCTAAGGTACGAACATTCTCCCATTTCACTACTAAATCTCTTGAGTAGCATGAGGCATTAAGCTGTGCTAGAGCTTTATGTGACTTAATTATATAGCATCAATCCAGCAAAGCTCTTCAACACATGCTCAGTATTAAATGCGGCAAATTTTCTCATTTGCGATGGATTGTAAGCCAAATGCTTGATGCTTAATATCAAAGTCTTGCTGCTTCAACACAGTTTTACGTCTTTTCTTCAATGAATTGCTTCTTTTATTGGACGTATTAGTGTAGGTTTAAGCATTTCTCCACACAAGTTGATAGAAAGGAAACAGAGTGCAGAGGAAAAGGAGTGAACGGTATTGGTTTTAGCAGTGAAATAAAGAAGTTTGCAGTTATAAATTGAAGGGCCCAATTGTTTCATTTTTTTCCTTTTAGTCTTTCAGAGACACATTTTTCCCTTCTAGCTCTCTTCCTGTAACATGCTAACAATGTGTGCACATCCCTTTTCTCATGTCTTTTCAGAACACTGATGACACATTTGTTGTGATTGGAGAGATCATCCAGTGTGGGACATCAAAGACAATGACTTGCTTAAAGAATGTATTAGTCACAATAGGAAGAACTGTAAGAAATTTGCTTTAATTTGTGGCACATGTCACTTTTATTTAGGTTCAAAGATGTGATTAAATACTGTGGACTCATTTTGTTTTGTTGCAGTACTGAGGCTGCAAGATTAATACCAGCAGGTAGTATGGTGCATGTGTGTGTTTGTTTTATTTTACAAGACTTATTTCCTCTCCAGTTCTTTTCGATTCTGGCTTTTTTGTTTTCTTTAGAGGCAGATGGCTAAAAACTATCCTTGTCAGATTTCCCTCTCTTTTTTTATAACTTCAAGCTTTTTCACTTATTTCTTTTTGAAAGGTTGAAATTTCTGCAAGAAAATATACCCTTCATTTTTACAGTAATTCTGAGTCCTGAGGTCTTTCCTAATGCAATGAGTGAAGTAGCAGACTTTGTCAAATGAAGGCCAGTGGCTTCTCTTACTGAAGATTATGCAACGATTCAAATTGAATTCAGTGGAAGCCAAGTTAGGGCCGGTACTTATGCACTCCTAAAGTTATACAGATTAGTTCCATCAACCTGGTGCAGTCCTAACCTTGTTAGGAGATCCAGCATCCTAACCTCCTTCTATAGTCAATAGAGGTAGGCGGGGATCTCCAAAGGGCAAGTCAAGGCACCTAAGGTATGTGTTCTTCTTAAGGGGCCTGTCTCCCTCATTGATTATGGAGGGAGTTTGAGTCAGATAGCTGTCATTTTGGATATGTTACATATCCAATGGGATGGATCCTAAACTGCATGTCACGTGATTCTGAAAAAGAACTAACCTCATAGGTACGTGAGAACACTCAGTCAAACCTGTTGTTTATTAAGAGGGTTTTTCACTTTTTGTTATGGCTTAAAGGTTTTCTCTACATTACTGTATGGCATCTAGACACTGAGTTACACTGACCTCAGGGTTGATTATGTTTTGAAGACTCTACTTCATAATGCTTAATGAAGCTTTTTGAGGCGTTGTTGTCTGTCTCATGTCATATCCATTCACTACTGAGGGATTTTTTTTTCTTTTTCCTTGCAGACCATAAAGATATGTTCCTGTGGAAATATCTACATGAACAATTTCATTGTGAAGCTGCCAGTAAGCAAAGGTAAATGCCATTTTTCACATCTTCCACAGACTAGCCTACATCTATTTACAGAGGGATTTTTGCTCCTTTCCTTGAAAGGAACATGATCTTGCTCATTATTAGGTCATTTGACTTAGCTGGATATTATGTCTGTGACTCCCTGGAAATTCCTGTGTTACACTGGATACACTGGTAAATGGAAGTTCTGGTTCACTCAGCTTCATACATATCTGCAGGTGCATACATAAGTTTTTTTTTTCTTTTTTTCTTCTTTAGATGGCATAACTATCTTCAGACCCTCTACATTTTTCATCAAAATCTTGAGCTCAACTGGAGTACGGATTCGAGTGCAAATGAAACCTGCAATGCAGCTATCCATAACAGTCGATCATTCTTATCAGAATCGCACATCTGGTGGGTCACATCATGCTCATTCAGTTTGCTCTTAAACTGAGTTGTAGCTATTTGTCACTTTAAATGAACAAATTGTTTGATTTTATATTGACTTTGGTATGTTAGAATCCCTGGTTAAATCTATAGCCTTCTGGAAACAAAGCACTGGGTAAACTTTTCAGTTTACTGAAGAAAATTAGATAATCTCTGTAATGATTAGCATATGCAGGTCTTTTTCACTCTACCCATAAAAGCAGGTCGTCGTCAGAGACTTACAAGATGCAGATTGTGTTCTTAGTTTTGCCACCCATCTTCTGTTTAGTTTTTACGCTTCTGTTTCTTATCCGTGTAATGGGATCATGTCCTGTTTCTATGACTGGTTTCTTTTTCTTGTAAGCCTTTGGGGAAGGTACTTCTCTGCCTGCCAGTGTTAACTGAGGCACAATTAAGCAGATTCCATTCTATGTGCTATCACTAAGTGCTACCGAAATGCAAAAAATAGTATTTACGCCATAAGGACAGGGTCCTATCTGGTTTGTGGGAACACCAGAAAGTCTCTAAAAGAAAATGGGCTTTCCTCAGGTGAGGTTGATTATAGAGCTAAGAGTATTTGTCTAGAAAGCATTCCTTTTTCTATTCATGTAGTGATTTCTTCTTTTCTTTTGTCTCTGCCACACACACAAGGTCTTTGTGGCAATTTCAATAACATCCAGACTGATGACTTCAGAACAGTCACTGGAGCAGTGGAAGATTCAGCTTCTGCTTTTGGTAACTCATGGAAAACCAGAGCCAGCTGTTTTGACGTTGAGGACAGCTTTGAAGATCCTTGTTCAAACAGTGTTGATAAAGGTAGCAGGGTTATGAATGCTAAATAATTTTCACATGACGGATAAAAAAAGTATTTATAGAATCATAGAATCCCCAGATTGGAAAAGACTCATCAGATCGTTGAGTCCAACCATTCCTATCAAATAAGCCTCTAAAAGCCACTGCCATTGAGGCTGTTAGTAGAGAGAACGCAGTGGGGTTTGCAGGTCTTTAGGGTGACAGATTTGCTTTTAAAGCAAAGACTGCAATGCTAGGGAAAGAGCCAACATCATCTTCACTGATGATTTGAAAAGTGCACACAGCATGAATGAGAACAATTTAAGTTTAAGGCAGAGCATACTTTGTCAATATTGGACAAGATCTTCATCCGATCTAGGTGGTCACAGCTGTGCTGAAGTCAAGAGGAATAAGTTATCAACAGTACAGACTTCAGCAAGCATTGTTCTGTACTAGGTTTCCTGTCTTTTTTTCTCACTTTGACTGTGTTTGGATATATATAGAATTCAAACTGTACTCTCCTAGACATTGCCACACATAATTAAAGCTACTGCTCACAGCCATATGGCTGTGTTATTGCTTGACTATAAAGAATTGCTTGATTGTAAAGAATTAAGGAAGTTTGATGAAAAACTATGAAAAGGGGGAGCTTTTGCAGATATTTTCCAAATTCAGCTACAGTAATGTAAATTGTAGAGACATGTCTAGTCACCTATTTAACTATGATTAGCACTTTGAGATGTTAATGCCTTGTATTTCTTGCTGGCATAATCTGAACAGTTAGGTCATTCTAGGTCTGAGTGATACATGATATAGGTATCAAGAATATTAATTCACATAATAATGGGATTTAAGTGATTATAGACAATGGGGTTTTTTCCACTTCAGAAAAGTTTGCCCAGCATTGGTGTGCTCTTCTGTCTAATACAAGCAGTGTGTTTGCTGCCTGCCATTCTGTTGTGGACCCTTCTGTATACATCAAGGTAAGTACTGGTCTAAATGTTTAATCTAATCCAGAGACTGATCTGCCATGCAAGCAGTCTGCCCTAAGGGAGTGAAATACATTACAATAATGCCTGTTCACAAAGATGTTCACCGATGCTGATGAGAAAAATAATAAAATGAGAGTTTATGCAAGATATGCAAGCCTATTTGGCTGCAGCCCTGAAAATATTAAGTCACTGCTGTCACTGACTGTTCCATTGCGTGATCCAGAAGTAAACCAGGAAAAAATAGGTTTACTGTTTTTGAAAACTATTGACTCTCTGAAAAGCCAAATCAATGTTTCTCTGTGAAATTGAACTGAACATTTTTTCAGCCCCCTGGATTCCTTCTGAGTTGTTTTAAAATTCATGTCTAGGGGGAGCACATCTACTATATTTAAATCTCATTTACTACTGTGCAATCATGTTAGTTTCCTCCTATTTAGAATGCAAAAAGCTGCTCATAAGTACCTTCGGTGTACAGCTCTGTAATGCTGTTGAGGAAGTTGACTGAGCTAGAGAGTTGCCTCGTTTATGTGAATAGTAAAGAAGTTTCTGCAAAAAGACTGCCGATTTATGTAAGGAGTGTGCATGATACAACTTATTGAGAAAATACCTCAGCTTGAAATTTTGCCTACAATTTAATGTGGTTTTAGGTGCCTTTGAAAATACAGCTTATGCTTTACCTTGCCAAACTTTCCATCAGAAATTATGTTTGCTTGAGGACACATTAACTATAAGTAAAATAGGAATTTGCAATTTTCTGTTGAGGAAAAGCATTAACCAATTTCTTAAGGGTACATTTGTTACCCCTGCTGATACCATCAGATTTTAAAGCATCATTCATGGTAGCATTTTCCATGACATCAGTAATGGCAGGATAAGTTGCTGTCACCCTATCGCTCTTGAGTGACTGGCTGTATCTGAGTTCTTCTGTCTAGCCACCCAATTAATAGAACTCTAAGCTTTAGATTCCCTTTAGTACTTTAATGCCTTTCCCTACTTATCTAACTAGTTCTTTAGATGTCATTATGTTTGATTCCATATTAAGCTATCTTCTGTTAGGTACCTGTCATTTAACTGGATGTAGCTCTCTAGTTACGAGATAGGTACACAAGTGCCAGTCATATTGTGCAATATTTTGAGTTCTGTAAATTTTCAGATGATGTATTTTGACATTTCCTAGACTGTACAACCTCATGGGAGGCTGGTATAGACATGTCTTAATGCTTTAATGAATTATAGTTGCCTTTATCATTCTTATTATTCAACTATTCATGAGTGTTAAACACAGCATCATTGCATTTACTTGACAGCAATTGACTTCCTATTTCTCAGATTTGATTAGTATTTCATTAGCATGTATTTTCTATTAGAGATATTACAAATTAAGTTTCACTGGTGAAAAAACTTTTTAAAAAATAGGTTGGTTGACTGTTTTTTGCATTGCTATATGTCTCCTTGTTTCTTCTGTGAGCTGGGCATAGGAATATTCATGTCCTTTTCTGTCTTCTAGAAATGTATGTATGACACTTGCAATGCTGAGAACAGCGAAGTTGCACTGTGTAGTGCGCTCTCTACTTACTCCAGAGACTGTGCTACAGCAGGCGTGTCCCTGAAAGGCTGGAGGCAGGGCATCTGTGGTATGCATTCCAAAATACCTTGGAAAGGATTTGGGGGAACAACTCCAGGAGAGCCTAGTTTGTGGCAGGCAATATCTTTTGTGCTTAGTCATCAAGTTAGTGGGTCTTTGAAAAATACGATAGGCACATATTCTATGAAACACTCCTGTCTGTCAAAATCAGTTCAGTTCCACTTCATGCTCTTATGATGTATCTTCCTTGTGTAAAATATTAGGTGAATTCAGTACTCAGAGAAGCAAAATTTATAAGGTGTATTAATCAAATCACAACAAGGAATCGCAGTTAGGTTAGTTTTGAACACATGGGCCTCCTGATATATTTTAATTCTGATACTTTTTTTTTGCAGCTGATCTCAGCCCTCTTGTCTCAGATGTTACCCATGCAAATGATATTACTCTCTGCATTTTTCCATTTTAGAGTAAAATAGTAATGTTTTTTAACCAATATGTATTGGTGATATCTGAGAATGTGAAAGTTTTTAAAGGCATTTTGAGCTGCAGACTGCCTAATGAAAGAATAAAAGTTTCTTGGATATATACATTGTCACTAAATCCTGGGTTCAAAATCCACATATGTAGAATTTTTCTTTGGCACTGCCAGAATTTATTAAGAGATGGCGTCAGAATGAAACTCCCAAGTCCCCGTTTCTGAATTTTACTTCAGCATGTTCATTTTTCCATTGAAGATCAGATAGTTCAAGAGAGATTTCTCTATACCAACATGAAAATACATGTATGAATTTCTTGACTAATAATGCATCTGAAAAACAATTATTTTTATGCAGCTTTAATGCAGTTATGGTCTATTTAATTGCCTAAATAAGAGACTAGCTGGGATATTTAATAGAGACAAACCATGTAACCGCTATGGTGCTTTGTTAAAGGCATTTAAGATTGCAGTAAGAACAATTTAAAAAACCTGTGCTGAAATAATTCAAAGGGAACACAGTGTAGTGCACATCAAATTATCCTATAATCATCCAGATTTATGTATTAGACGCAGTTCCTGCTTATTGAAAGCTTTGTTATCAGCATAGAATTGCTGATATTTTTATGCCAAATCATGCCAAACCCGTGGTTTATAATATGGGTTAGACCCAAATCTGTGATCTCATGGCACAGTAGGTAATATTCATTCAAATAGTCCAACAGCCTCGAGGAACAAATGCTATGGCTTCGTCAGCATGATCATTTTAGGCCTTATTTAAGAAGAAATAATCTTTCCGGAACATGCCTGTGGTAAGACTAGAAGGTTGCTCGATTAATGAGTGAAAGAATAAGTGGGCCGGAACAGTTGCTCTCAGTGCTCTGTCCCACTGCAGGAGCTGGAAAGGCTCTTTCAGCTCCTGCATATATGTCCAGCTGTGTCAGGCTGCAGGCAGCATCCAAGGCAGGTTATATGCTAAAGTGACGTCTACATTGCAGTCAGTAGAGTGTATGACGTAAGTGAATCCTACTAGCTAACTGTTGCATTATGTGACAAGATCTTTCGTGGAAGCATGAACCATTACTTGAGTTACTGGTTTCACAGAAGAACATTGAGGCTAGTTGCTTCTGCTAAGTCATGGCATCAATCTGCTAGCACTCCTTGTGCTAGCTTGAAGCTGCCTTTTGTATTCTCATGTTCTCTGCACTCACCCCCCCCCCCACTTGTGGTGTGTGTAATCTAAGATCACAATTCTGTGACTGTGGGCAGTATAATCAAATAACCCTTGTATTATCAGATCTTCCTCTGTGAAAAACTGAAGCAAGAAAGTAAACACAATAATTTATTGTATTACTAGCTAACAATTAAGACATCCATTCAGGCAGATCTGATGTAAACTCATGCTCAACATCTTTACCAATATCTTTCTAATGTGTCCTATTTTGATTTACAAATACTAGTTGCTACACCTTCATAGTATGCTTATAAAGAAGGAGAATATGACCCGCCCGATTTATACATGCAATATTGTATCTGCTCTTGCTTAGATCAGGAAACCCATGAACAACTCCTCTGTGCTTTTAAATATACCTCTGAGTAGCTGAAAAACAGCTGTGGGGTTAAATCTGTGGATCTAAGACAGAAAGAGGTTCAAGATGACTAGATTTTAGTTCTCATTGAATTTCAGAAGAATTTGGATGTCAAGCTTTCTTGAAACTCACAGCCTTAATGGACGTGAGATTTCATGACAAAATTTGATGTCACCCCTATGGATCACTACTGTAGATTTTATGGCAGAGTTTTGAAGGTACTGTTTCTTGGAAACCTCTGAAAATTAACCAGCTTTTCACTGTCTTGCACAGTCAGTTGGGCTCTTTAGCTTTTGGTATTTTGCTGTTTAATCCACCCAGAGGTCTTAAAAACTCTAGTTTCTCATTACACCAAAGGCTGACAACAAGAGTTTTCCTCAAGACATCTATGAGAATTCAAGCACACTTCCTTTGGTAGCATCAAATGATTAGCAGAGTAGCTTGGCACAGCTCATTTAAAATTTACACCTTAAAAAAAATATGCTCATTTCTTAAATTATTCCCAGATAAATAAATCATTAGTAGAGAATAGAAAAATAATTTTTAATCATGAGTCAGAAGTTATTGCTTTCAATTCTTGGTATAAGATAGAAATATAAATTATATAAATTATAACATTCTACTGATTATCTTATTCAGTCAAGATACACCTTGCTGAGTATTTCAGTATTCAGTGTCACTCATGTAGTTTAGTTTATACAAGCAGATTTCCCTCAGGCTGCTGGAAGTTAAGGTCTTCTAGCTTGGAAAAAGCACATGCAGATAGCTGCATTAAGAGCATGAGTGATGGTGACACAGAAAAGGCCATACATCCATTTTATTTCTCTTGCAAAGATCCCTCTGAGGAGTGTCCTGAGACTATGGTTTATAACTATAGCGTGAAGTACTGCAACCAGTCTTGCCGCTCGCTTGATGAACCTGATCCACTCTGTAAAGTTCACATTGCTCCTATGGAGGGTTGTGGTTGCCCTGAAGGGACCTATCTCAATGATGAGGAGCAATGTGTAACTCCAGACGACTGTCCCTGCTACTACAAAGGCAAGATTGTTCAGCCTGGCAACTCCTTCCAAGAGGACAAACTGATGTGGTAAGCTGCTCTGGAGATGCAGGGGCTGCATACCTGGGGGATGTCTGGCTCACTGGGAAAGTGTCTTCTCTAATGCTTCAATAGTGTCATTTTACTGGAAGGAATAATGACAAATTTCTTCCAGATTGTTTCAAAGAAAATATTCCATGGCAGGAAGTACTGCCACAACAAATGTTAAGATTCTATATTCCTGCTAGCAAACAAGAACCTGAAAACATGTTAAGTGGAGTAATGTTTGCAATCTATGCAAATATCATCGATGTGTAGAAAAAAATATCCATATGCAGTGGAAGCTAGTTTTCTAGATGATAAGGAGCTTGGGGGTTTTTCTGTCTATGAAATGATATAACAAAGTGAAAAACATCCTCCAACACAGCATCCTCCAGACTGTTTAAGAAGTAGAAGTGTTTTGGGAAACAAACATAAAATCTCAATTTTCAAACTGAGTTTTTTTAAAGAAAGAGGGATAAATTACTGGGAAAATATTAAAAAGAACATATTTAATTTGCATTTGTGAAACACAATTGTCATTTTCTTATTTTCAAGCAGTTTGGGGCAGCAATGCAAAAAAACACTAGGGGAAGGTGATTTTGTTCAAAGAATTTATTTGTGTCGTTAGATGTTTAGTTTTCTCTCTCCCAAATCCCACATTTTTTCTAAGGATTCAACATGATTTTGGAGAGACAGATTAATTTAGTAATTAAAGAGGTCTTTTATTTAAGCAAGTAGTAGTCTCATCTTATGAAGTGGAAAATAGATGCTTAAGAAAAACTTGGTTTAAGAAAAACATACAGTAAAGCAGTAGCAGAGTGGCAGAGTTGAGTGTCTTAATCTTCCTTCTGGGTATGGTAATTCACGTCTGTGAACTTGATAGCTATAAATACTATTCATTTTGATAGGATTTTTTTATTTGTATGACTAGTGAAGTTTTGCAGTGTCTTCCTCTCTCGTAAGAGAGCAATGTGCAACGAGGTGATGTGTTTTATTTTATGGAATCTCTTTAGCAAATGCATTCAAGGAAGATTAGACTGCATTGGAGAAACTGTCCTGGTAAAAGGTAAGATATTGTTAAATAATGGCATTATGGTGTCGACTAGTATTTACAATGTTTTTTCTGTGTTATCTCTCACTTTCTGTAACATTCTGTATTCTAATTTAGTATTCCCATTTGTACTTTCTTCCTGAAATGTTCTGGTTATTGATAATAGTTGCCATTGTTAGAATGTCACCAGACTTGTTGAATACTTAAAATATGTTACTTTCCAAAGCTTAGAATGCCTCTGCCTTCTTCTCCCTGCACTGCTGGTGAGCAGAAGCAAAACTTAATAGAAGCTATAAATGAGGTACATGCTTCCCACTGAAATGCTCCGCTCTGTTTTACAATTGCTGTTAGCATCCTTTATTGCTTTCACTGAATTATGTTCCTAAAATATTTTCTTCCTTCTACAGATTGCCCATCTCCTATGTACTACTTCAACTGCAGCTCTGCAGGTCCTGGTGCAATTGGATCAGAGTGTCAGAAAAGTTGTAAAACACAGGACATGCACTGCGTAAGGACTTCACCTCCTAGCGGTAGCATGGGGGAACAAGTTTGTGCATGAATGATAGTCTTTAAAAAAATGCTGATGATAGCATGTTATGCTGTTCACAGACCAACTACTTTACACAGCAGCTATAATTACCCACATATCCATAATGCTTGTAGTTTGATAGCCATTAACTTCCAGTTATGGAATTTTGAAAAAAAAAATCCAAAAGTTTGGTATCCAGAGCTAGCACCTCTGCAGGTTACCTGAATTTGTGGCATTTCCTTGTGCATTAACGAGTTGCCTTATGGTCTATCTTTATATATGTAGTATGTCACTGAATGTGTTTCTGGCTGCATGTGTCCCAATGGGCTAGTGTTGGATGGCAGTGGAGGATGTATTCCCAAAGATCAATGCCCATGTGTCCATGGAGGACACTTTTACAAACCTGGAGAAACTATCAAAGTGGACTGCAACACATGGTATGTTATTCCTGGGAGCCTTTTAAAATAACACTGGTGTGTCATCAACAACTTTCTAGTTGCTAATACAAAGCACAGCAGTATGAAGGCTACTGTGGGGAAAAACTAACTCCAACTCAGCCAGAATAAATACACAAGGGAATATGGGGATAATACTGATTCATACCACTGTAGTCAGGAAGAGAACTGACCATATGATGCTCGACAGATCAATATTCAGAAATGGTTGAAATATTCAATTTTTCACCTTGTATTTACTTCCTAAATCCTCACTGTCTGCTGCCAGGGCTTAATGATTTAAAAGATATCTGAAAGGGAAAATAAATAGAATAAAAATAGACAAAGTTCAAATATGTCTTGGCAGTAAAGAATAACTTTCTAATTAGCAAGCTCTGTCATGGCATGGTGTCAAAACAGTTGAGAGGGTAAGCCTGGAAGAATGAGAGATTTCTGAAATTGTTATCTTTGAGGAACTGCAAAAGACAAACGTCTGAATTACTCTGACCCTGTTTGGGGTTGAATATAAAAAACACATTTCATACAAAGATCGTGATTCTTTGCATTTTTCCTCCCAGCACCTGCAACAAAAGGCAGTGGAACTGCACAGACAACCCCTGCAAAGGAACCTGCTCTGTCTATGGAAATGGGCATTACATGACATTTGATGGGGAGAAGTTTGATTTCCTGGGAGACTGTGACTATATCCTAGCTCAGGTATAGGTTTTTTTCACTTTTCTGTCCAAATGCTTTCAACAGCTTACAATGCTGGATTCATTCAGAGTAATTAAAGGCTAAGCCATGCAAAATAATTAATAATGATGAGCAGAGACTACTCCACAGAATCACAGAATCACAGAATCACAGAATAACCAGGTTGGAAGAGACCCACCGGATCATCGAGTCCAACCGTTCCCATCAAACACTAAATCATATCCCTCAGCACCTCATCCACCCGTGCCTTAAACCCGTGCCTCCTTTCCTCTTGCCCCTACCTAGAGCAGATACAGTGAGATTTTTGAAAGCAAAGCTATCAACCCTCAGAAGTGACACAAGAGGGCACTGTGTTATCCTAAACAATTAACTCCTAGGCTGGACGGCCCTTCGGTGATGTAATTCCAACATCTGGAAGGGAAAACGAATTAGTGTGGTGAAAAGCTAAGTGTTTCTCTCAACCATCCAAGACTGACAATATTTTTGTTGCAGGTTAACATGTGAGCTTCATGTACAATAACTGTGTGTGGTGAGGCAGTACTCAATGAGACATTTTCTCACACCTGAATTACAGCTGGTTTTGCTGTAAGACAAATTTTAAGACAAAATATTTTTACTTGTTTGGCTGTGCAGGACTGGTGCCATGAAAAGTTTTGTTTTTCCCTTAGCTTTTACCTTAGGGATTCCTGGTAAAGTTTGAACCTGCCACTATGTCAGCTTCCACCAGATTCTTCCGAAATGCCCAGAGGTCTGATGAATAAAAAAGTGACAAAAGCACAAATCTGAATGCAATGTCATTCATTTCAAGCTCCTGAAAATTTTTAAGACTGGTCTAGTTTTCTGTAAAGATCTAATACAACGTTATCTATTTTTTCTAAGGATTTTTGTCCCAATAACATGGATGCTGGCACCTTCCGAATTGTAATTCAGAACAATGCCTGCGGGAAGTCGCCCTCTATCTGCTCCCTAAAGATCACTCTGATTTTTGAGGTTTGTCTAGAACTGGTTATACTTGAGGAGCTGTAGTCTTGATTTTGTAGCAATTAGTGTAATTGCCTCTTAGATTCCAACTCAGTTGCTGCTAGAGGGTACCAACAGAAGTCACCTAGCCAGAAAGCAGGGGCAGGCAAGCTAGGAATTACGTATGTGGTGTTAACAGGGCTGGACATTTCTGCACGTGAGGGGATAGCTGCAGGGAGTCAACAGCACTCTGTAGATGTGCATATGTGTGTATGTAGTTGCATCTGTGACATTAGTGGTACAGAAGAGGTGGTAAAGTTTTTAGAGGAGCATGTTTCTGCACCATGGTTTGAGCACAGGGCAGATGTAACCAGAGAGGGAAGAATTCCTCCCCTCCAGCTCAGGTTTAGCATTTCCCCAAAGTATACGCAGAAAAGATTTCTTCCATAGCACAGTGTGAGGGGATGATGAAACAAAGCAGCCTGATAAGAGGTGTTCTGACGTGCTCCATTGCCCATGCACTCAGGAGCCACTGTGCCGGCAGGATGGATTTTATCTAGAATGAAGGTAGTTTCTGTGTCTGTAAGATAAGACTTGTCATGCAAGGGCAGATGTTTACCATTGAATTCAGTGAGTCTTATATGTGGCGATAGACAAAGATGTAGTATAAAGGCTAGAGAAAAACAGGATGAAAGACAAGAAGCAGAATACCAGCACTGTTACATTAAGTTTTCTATTCAATTTTGTTCCATGCAACTTACCTATTCCTGTAGAGCAGTGAAATCAGGCTCTTGGAAGGAAGAATTCAGGAGATTGCCACTGATCCAGGAGCTGAGAAGAATTACAAAGTGGATCTCAGAGGAGGCTATATTGTGATTGAAACAACTCAAGGGATGAACTTCATGTGGGACCAGAAGACTACTGTTGTTGTTCATGTGGCACCATCTTTCCAAGTAAGTATGGGATGGATTGAGAGTTATGATTTCAGACTTAGTTATGCATCCAAAACTTGAGCCCGACTTAGGAAAGGAGGTCTTGGAGGAGTGTTCGGCTCAGTGGACAAGAAGCAGCAAGCAGGCCATGTCTTGTGTTTTATTTTGTTGTTCACCCAATATGAAATGCTCCAGAATATTTGGAGCTAGACGTAAAGCCAGACAATTTGCAACATTGGTGGGCTAATAGAATGATCTTCTCACTGGAAGTCCAGCTTTTTCTAAGCTGTATTTTGATGGCTATTTAGAAATTTACAGCTATTTTGCCTTGAATTGTTGTATAGTTTATTTCTATCCAACAGTGGGCTGCACTCAAAATAACAAAATCATTTACTAAGTCTCCACAAATTACCCAGGGAAAAGTCTGTGGCCTTTGTGGGGACTTCGATGGCCGCTCAAGGAATGACTTCACAACCAGAGGCCAGTCTGTTGAAATGAGCATCCAGGAGTTTGGAAACAGCTGGAAAATAACAAGCACCTGCTCAAATATAAATATGACAGATCTGTGTGCTGGTCAGCCTTTTAAGTCTGTCCTGGGACAGAAGCACTGCAGCATCATTAAAAGTAACATCTTTGAAGCCTGCCACAGTAAGGTAATCTTGTTCTGTCATCCTCAGTAGTTTCACACCGGGTATTTGTTTCTATTTTGCAGCACTTTGAACATAAATTTTTATTATTAAAGGCTACTATGCAGCATTCTTGAGTACAAGGGCTACCTCTCTCAAAACCTCGCTTTACAGCTGTGCCAGCTGAATCCTGTTGCACAGTACTGAGGAAACATCAGTGCCTGTTTTGAGCAATTGAAGACAAAGAGGATAATAGCTGACCACCAGAAATAAAATATTAGGTATCAGTTTGTTAAATCTAGAAATAAGTTAATATAGGACTGTTTGCATGGAGATCTTTGTGAAGGTGTATTCAAATTACTTAAAGAGTTTAATCATTTGGTTTATTTTAGATATAAATTGAATTAAACAAATCAGAAACAAGATAGTAATTCTTAATGAAAATGTCCATACAAAGCTTAAGTTCAGTTTAATAAGCCACTTTTTTAAAGGCAAACTTGGCTTAATTTCCTCGATTAGTTCACATTGTCACAGGTTAAAATCAAGACACCAGTGGAAATAAAGTTTCCTTTTACATTCAATCACTATCTCTCAATTAAGAGAGTGCACACACTATATAGTTGTGCTAAATTAAAGCAAAGTAGTTCAGTCCTGCAGAAATGTCACTGGAAAGACATTTTGAGTGAAAAAGCCAGTATTACACACATGAGAATGGGAAGCTTTGGAGTCCAATTCCACAAGGCAAGTGAAAACACAAAACTACCTGTTGTAAAGTATCATAGCTCCTTCTTGACAGTCCCACTCTGTCACAGAGTCACTCAGCCTGGTTCTGCCAGTGGATATCAGAAATTCAGAGCCCTTTCTCTCATTAAAACACAGGGCAGCAGTACATCCACGGTAATAGATCTGTTGGAATTTTGACAGGTGAACCCAATACCCTATTATGAATCTTGTGTTTCTGACTTCTGTGGCTGTGACAGTGTGGGAGACTGTGAGTGCTTTTGTACTTCAGTTGCTGCATATTCAAGAAGCTGTAGCAGAGCTGGTGTCTGTATTGACTGGAGAACACCTGCCATTTGCCGTAAGTATTGCATGGAAAATGTATACAGAAAAGTAGTGCTCCATGCGCTCAGATACACAGGAAATAAAGAAGACCAGAATTCTGACATCTCTGTGTATACGCAACTTAACAAGCTTTTATTTACAAGATTTAGAAAACGACCTCTGCCTGATGTCTGTGACTTGGAGATTTTTTATTTTTCTGTTCCAGCTGTGTTCTGTGATTATTACAATCCACCTGACAAGCACGAGTGGTTCTACAAACCCTGTGGAGCCCCTTGTCTAAAGACCTGCAGGAACCCACAAGGGAAATGTGGGAACTTGTTGTACAGTTTAGAAGGTAATTCTTGCTTGACTTTGATGCAATTTATGGGACTCGGAGCTATTAGTCTGGTTTTAAATGTCATAAGCACCAAAGTTGCTGAAAGGCTATTGCATTTGCCCCAGGAACTTATTGACCATGCCTTGCCTGGGCTAACTCCCCATGTAGTGGTGAACTTCATAGCATAATTTGTCCATTGCCTTTAAATCTAAGGAGAGTTAAAAAGGTCATTCAATCTAAATTTGCAAAGAATTTGTTGACAAACAGAGTTAATTAAAACTTGAATGAGAGAGGGAAAAAGAGGACATAGAAAAAGAACTGGCAGTATAAAGAACATTCATACTGAAATCACATTCGTTTTGGGATCAAATCTGCATCTGATAGAAGTGTGATGTGTTTTTATGTAAAGCAGACTAATAATAAGGTTACTTTAACTTACCAGGCTGTTACCTGGAGTGTAGTCCGGACAAGCCATATTTTGATGAGGAGAGCAGGGAATGTGTCTCCCTCCTCAACTGCACTTCATGGTAGGTCCATTGACGGTGAAGGCGACAGAAAAAGGAAAATACAAGCTAAGCAATGTTTTATTTATGTTCATGGGCAGTGGCAATTATAATTAAATCCTCCAGGAGTGGGCTTTTATGTAAAAGTAGATATAATAGTTGCAGACATTGTTATTCCACATATTGGTTCAAGTCAATAAAATAAGTCTTATCCTTTTCTCTTTGTCTTCAGTGATCCTGAAGAGAAACTATGTACTGAAGACTCTGAAGGTAACATTTCACCGCCCTAATCATTCATTGAGTGATTATAGGACTGAAACAACCCATCATCACATGTGACTGCAGGCATATTGGTAATAGGACTCCAACTAGCTAGTTCAGTAGGTGGATGCACAATAACACAAATATACTTTGATAAGTAAATCACACCTTCTGACCTGAACAACCGTCTAAAGGATAATCATAGGGAGGAAGAAAGGAGAGAGGCATGAAATGTAGGATTCATCTTGCCCAGGTAAATACCACTTCTCCACATTTCTATTTCCTTGGTAGTCAGTGAAGGCAGACAGAAAGTAGTCTGAAGAAGGCCATTCATGGTACCTGTTATAATGAGGGCTTTCAGAATGGAGCAAATCTTGTAGGGGTGCTATTTCATCCAATAATCTTATAATAAATCTAGACAACTAGTTTAAGACACACTGGCTTAAGGTATGATATCAGTTCTCTCCCCTATCCGGGAGAAACCACATCCCAAAAAGAAGGATGACCCAGGAGACAATGCATCATAAGTTTTGCTGCTTTTTTTTTCAGTTATAGACATATTCCCTTGGGTTCCTGAATATATCTCCAAAAGCTGGAAAGCTTCTCAGACATTTAAATGAGATTGTTTATTACTGCATGTGTAATTGTTTATTACTCATTAGTTGATGGAAATGGCTGTGCAACCACCCTTCCTGAGTCAGTGTTTTATCACTTGTTAAGACAGTAATCTCAGTCACATTCCCTGACAAGAGGGAATGCACCTCTGCTCCATGCTGGGTAAGGACTGTGCCAGTTCTCATGCCTTCACCAGCCAGTAATTCTTCAGTGCAATTTGACCCCAAGAAACACTAGCAAAAATAAAAATCCAACCCTCTTTAAATAAACTAGGTAGACTCCCAGTGTAACTTCTTCAATAGAAACTGAGAAAATTTTTCAGTCAGGTAATGTTTAATGACATGAGCTTCAGAAGGGTAAATCCAGAGTTTGGTTTTCTTTTCATTTATATTTATATCACAAATGTCCCTTGTAACCACAGCATTTACTCTCCTGTTGCCTCAGATTGCCTTTGCTGCTACAATGGAAAGACCTATGCCTTAAACGAAACTGTATACCACCGAGAATATGGGTCTGAGTGTGGTGATGCTGTCTGTGGCCCCAACGGAGAGATCATTAAAACACTCATCCCCTGCAGAACACCATCCACGGCAGCACAAGGTAATAAGTTTATAAGAGGTCTGGTGGTGATTTTACGGAAGTCTGTAATGGTAATAATATTCCTCTATCTTGGAAAAATACTCTTGCTGCATGTCTAGGTTAAGCACACAATTTAAAGCAGTCAAAGGCTCAGAGCTTGATGGTGTCATGTTGGGGACCAAAAGTGTACTTTTTATAGATTCATACTGTCAACAGAGTAAAGAGACAATAGAGACATTCAGCCATTTTTCAGTACAGCTTTTACAATAAACTTGGGCATACCACAGTTCACTCATTGATGTTGTTAGTCTCAGTATTTCATACTGCTAAACTTTGCTTTTCTCCTTCTCATGATCTACATCACATCACAGTTCTTATCGAACTCTTTTCTACATTGGAATGAGTCAGTCTCAAATATGTCACTGAAGCAAGAAAATGAAGCTGCCTGGCAGTTTACTCACTTCACACACAGACACAAAAAAAAATGTGTATTATTCTGGATCCTGGCAGTAAATTATACAAAGGGAACAAGGAAAATTAAAAGTTAGGTTCTCTACTCAAATTAGCGGAAGAGCTAAAGGCTTGATGGTGTGCCTATGTGTTTGTTATTTACTAAATGTGTTAACAAGTCCAACAAGACGTATAATGGAGTAATAGCTATGAAAGGAAAGCCTATTGGAAACAGAGTGTAGGTGGCATTGTAAAATGTCTAAATGACCTGCCTGTATTTGAACCAACAGATACTTTGCAACAAGGCACTAAAAAGGAAAATGGAATGCCACTGGAAATCACCTCTCCAAAGTCAGGTGAAGTCCTGCAGGACTAAATTGGAATGAATAAGTGACAGTAGAAGGGAGGTTTATTGCATTCTGCACAGAAAAAAACTAATTACAAGGAGGAGTGTGTATGTATTATTCTAGTAGCCTACAATGTAATACAGGGAGTGTACATAAACGCAGAGAGGATGGTTTTCGTGTGTATATGTACAAAATGTAGTGGGGATTGATTTTTCCTTTTTGTGATTGTAGAGAATGTCATAGATGCAATAGGGCTTTAGAGCAGTGTAGCAGAGGATTTGAGTATGGATTTTTTTAATTTCCTGCAGAACCACGTATACAACTTGTAACATCTGCACCTTTGACACCAGTTGTAGCTTCTCCCTGCTTCTGCAACAAAAACGGACAAGTCATACAAATGGGTGAGAAACAAAGCAAATATTTTTCTTCTGCACCATTGATGTGGGAAGATGTACTGTTACATATAGGTGCTTCAGCAAGTGCTCATTCAGCCTGCTGCAGTTATACCTTATCACAAGTTGTTACATCTTTGAAGTGTAACAAACACCTACAGAACTGCAACTCTCCCATTTCCGTAACTTTTTCCTGATTTAGATATCCTTGGTATAAGGAAGCTTATAGCAGATGCTAATTTCAATGGACTCCAGTACAAACCCTGAATCCCAAACTGATGAACATGGGCTTATAACCCAGTCAAATTCCAAAAACCAATGAGAGAAGACTGTTCTTCATGTTTTGGTAGCTCCTGAGCCACTGTGAAGACCAGATGCATCTAGTGATGTATTCAGTGTTCTCTCCTGTAGCCATTTTCAATTCCCACTGATGTACATGAAAACAGAATTTTAGGTTAGCAGGCTGTGGCGTTCCCTCAGCCTTTGCCATTTGGATGAATTGCACTCCAGCTCAGCCATCACATTCAAGTAGCTGCAGACAGACAGTCACATGTGAATATGGCTGTTTGGTACAGGCAGATCCAGACAGTTAAATGCAGGGCTGAGTAAATTGTGCAGGGCTGTGATGCTTTAGCCTTGATAATTACTAGTTTCCTGCACAGTCCAGTGCTAACAGTCATGTTTTGGCCTTGCAGGAGAAAATGTTTCTCTGCCAGTGAATATATCAGGTCATTGTGCTTACGCCATTTGCAATGCCTCGTGTCAAATCGAATTAATCTGGGCACAGTGTAAAATGAGTCATACTGAGACCCTAAAGATCTGTGATCCAGACTCTGAAGTCTGCCCACTAACACCTGTTCCCAGTGCAACAAGTCGAGTTCCTACTCCCACAAGGCCTCCTGTGAGTGACTGTCTTGGGCTCATTCCTCCCAGAAAGGTGAGAGACTTGAAAGAAGCTGCATTTCTTCAGCTACAGCGCTGTCTGCAACCAAGATTTTGTGTTCTCCTCTGATGCTGGTAACCACCACTACAGCTGTACTGTAGGTGTATCTCAATTAGAGGATTTAGAATTTTACCAGAAGCCCCCAAATTGCTGAATAAGTTGAAAATTATTCTGTTAGCCTGAAGCACCTATATGATTTTACATGGGCAGAGCTACCTAAGCTGAACAAAGGCTATGAAATCATGTCCAGCAGTGTCCCATCATCAGAAGTGTTCAGGGTCTTAATACTGAGTCTTATAAAAAACATTGTAGAACATAAGTAGATATCAAGGCTCTACTGATTGCTATATTCCAGAGAAAGAGAGGATAGTAAATAATGCTATGTTAGACAATTAGCTGAATGGAGAACAGTTGCGTGTGTGTGATTTTAAGGATTATTTAGTTACGTACCTCTCCTCTTCTGTTTCAACCTACCAATAGTTTAATGAAACATGGAACTTTGGAAACTGCCAGATTGCCACTTGCCTGGGAGAAGGAAACAATATTAAACTGTCAAGCATGACTTGCCCTCCTCAGCAACTGAAACTCTGTGCCAATGGTTTCCCATTCACAAAACACCGTGATGAAACTGGTTGCTGTGAAGTGTTCGAGTGTCAGTGTAAGTAATGTAGCAGAATTCCTAAAACTTATGTTCAGCTGTGCCTCAAGAAAGATAAGTCTATGATCAAAATCTGTACTATGTTCATATTAGTTCAAAAGTCCTATCTAAACCATCTCTGCCTGTTGAGAGCAGATAAATGTGCCCTTGATGGGCCAATTAGTACTTACAGAAAGCTCAGAAGCCAGACTTGGAGTCTGTCACTCTCTCTTCCAGGTATTTGCAGTGGATGGGGAAATGAACATTATGTGACTTTTGATGGAACATATTATAATTTTAAAGAAAACTGCACCTATGTCCTTGTGAAGTCAATTCATCCTGACTCTCACAGCTTCTGGATTCACATAGACAACTACTACTGTGGTGCCATTGATGGAGCAATTTGTTCAATGTCCCTTCTCATTTTTCACTCCAACTCTGTTGTTATTTTGACACAAGCGATGGAACATGGACAAGAAACAAACATGGTAAAGTATTGTGCTAAAATGAATTCTCAATATTATTTTGCTGCAGTTATATTACGGTATTGCCATATGTCCTGTCACGACAAAGGTTGAAGTTTGTTAAAAATAGAGTGGCTATAAAATGTAATTGTATTGCTTTCTCTCTCACACTTTCTTTCTCTCTTTTCTTTATGTTGATGAAGATTTTTACATTCTAAAAATTCAGGAAATTATCACATAATTAAAAGTTGTGGTTTTCCTCCTGATAGATGTAGGAATCAGTGATAGTAAGGTAGACCTGTTGGATACTTTAGACTTGGGGTCCTTGAACTGACCTTGGCTTGTAAGAGCGGGAAGCTGAACAAAGAGGTGAACATCAGAGATGCAAATCAGGGTGGAGACAGCATTTAGGGGCAGCATGTGGGGTTTTGGAGGTTAACCAACCAAATGTTGCTGCCGGTGATTGCGAGTGCATGGACAATAGGCCTGGGCCAATCAGGTTGCTATGAGAAGTGCGTGGACAGATGAGCAAAGGTATATAAACCTGTAAGTTCCAACAATAAAGGTCTCCGCTTTTACATCTATCTGGAGTCCGTCTCGTTGTTTCATTCCCACAGATTGGAGTATTCAGTGTACATTACAACATATTAGAAAAGGAATCACAAAGAACTGCTTAAATGACTGCCTGACAGACTTCATTTGGTGCACCAGAGGTCTGAACTTGTGTCGCTCTACTTTCCAGTTTCACAAACCGTATACCTTACTCAACAGAAGGAAGTCCACAGAGACCTTATGTTTCTCTTATTTTTAGATTTTGTTTAATGGCAAGAAAGTCGTTCCAGACATTTCCAAGAATGGTATCAGGATAACCAGTTCTGGCCTTTACATCATAGTTGAAATACCTGAATTAGAAGTTTATGTCTCCTACAGTCGACTTGCATTTTACATAAAACTCCCTTTCGGAAGGTTTTATGACAACACCATGGGACTGTGTGGTAAGTGTTCTCATCAGCCGACAGTAATGAATGCAATAAATTTTCCTCCTTCTTTTTCTCATCTGCTCGTGGACATCTCTAAATACTTGCAAATGAACTGATTTCTACTTGTCGCAATTTTTAGTAGAATTGTCTCTATTTGGTGGCAAGACACAGTCAGCAGACAGTCTTAAGTCACTTTCATTCTGCTCACAGTCTGTTGGCAGATGAAGATAGGCTTTCACTAAGCCTGGCTCTTGATCCTATCTACTCAATATAGGAATGAACGAAATCTGGAGAGTCTTGTGCTAAACAGAGTGGTCTCAGTTGCTTTAGCTGCTAGAAGAAATACATCAACCAAGACATCAACACTGGTTTTCATGAGTAACTGTCAAACTATTTCTTCTGGCCTTCTCTTCTAATATGCAGTTCTTCTGAACTCATCCAGGAACCTATATGTTGTTACCTTCACAAAAGGAGGAGAACTTGCCTCCAGATTTTCTCTCAAAGGAGTTTCATCAGCATCAACTGCTCTTGAACTGTCTCTTTGCTTTTATATTGCTACCAGGTACCTGCACCAACCAGAAGTCTGATGATGCTATGAAAAGGAATGGTGAGATCATACAGTCCTTTGAAAAGATGGCATTAGATTGGAAAGTCCCAGACCCTACCAACAGATACTGTTATCCACGTGTCTCAGAACCAGTTGAGACTGAATATCATCAGCACTGTGAGCCTTCCAATGTGTGTAAGATCATCTGGTAAGACAACTGCCAAAAATGCCAGGAAAATAAGTACACAAGATAATTTTGTCCTTCACTACATGAAGCTGCTGATAGGACATGGTGAAAACATGAAGTCTATCATACCTTGATAAACTTAACAGTCAACTGATGTGTGAATGTTCCTAAGTGTGACAGATATATTTTTAGCTGCGTCATGAAAATCAGTCCTTCCTTAACAGTGTCTGCTTCTTGGCATTCCCTCTGTCTGAAGAAACCAAGCAGGAACAAGATACAATTCAGCATCTGAAAGCCCTGGATGAAAAGGAGCACAGTCAGAATAGAGTAAACAAAAGTGAATGTCTGTAAAATAATTTTGTGGTTTAATGTCTGTAAAATAATTTTGTGGTTTAAAACAGGATGGTTAAACATGTTGACATAAAAATGTCAGCATATAGATTTATAGTTGTGAGCTGCGCAGCAGACTTTTATTTGCAGGAATCAGTCCAACATCAAATAGCCTTCTTTCAAAACAATGTGAAGAAAAGGAGGTAAAGCTCACTCTTAATCGAGCTGTGTGAATGTATTACCTATTAGAGCATTTTGTAGTTCTATCATTACATTGAGGCATTGAAGGGGGGGGATTGTTTCTCAGTTGAATTCCTGCTTGGAAGTGAGGTGCTGTGTCTGTTTCCTTGTTCTGTGAAGGAACCTGACTGAGTGCCACAGCGTGGTCCCCCCACAGCCCTACTATGAGGCATGTGTGGCCAGCGGGTGCTCAGAACAGCATCCCAGCACTGAGTGCCAGAGCATGCAGACATATGCAGCCTTGTGTGGGCTCCACGGGATCTGTGTGGACTGGAGGAGGCAGACAAATGGGCAGTGTGGTAAGCCTGACCTGTCAGTGGTGAAGTGACTCTGTTCTGTTCTTTCCTCATCTACACGTCTGTTTGTGTTCCTCCACATCACCGGGATGTAATCTTTTCTGAGCTGTTCTGAAACTGATCAAAAGCAGGAACACCTCAAAAAGGTTGTTCTGGTCCAAAACTGATGTTCAATAAGTGCGGAACTGGTCCACACGGTCCCCTGAGCAACTCAGAAGAGGAGCTGTGTGTTACACTGAGCTTCATCACTAGATGGCCACACACAGCTTCCTTCTGCATCTTTGCCCTGCTCAGGGGGATGTAGCGACCGAAGGGTAAGCACTACTAGTACTGGTTCAAGCACCTTTCTGAATTATAGACTCAGAGAACCCCTAAGGTTGCAAAAGACCCCTAAAATCATCAAGTCCAACCATCAGCCATCACCACGACACCTACTAAACCACGTCCCCAAGTGCCATGGCTACATGGTTTTTGAACACCTCCAGGGATGTAAATCCACCACTTCCTTGGGCAGACTGTTCCAATGACTCTTTCAGTAAAGAAATTTTTCCAAATATACAACCTAAACCTTTCCTGGTGCAACTTGAGGTGATTTCCTCTTCTCCTATCACTTGTTACTTGGAGCAAAGACCAACACCCACCTCACTACAACCTCCATTCAGGTAGTGGTAGACAGTGATAAGGTCTCCTCTCAGCCTCCTTTCCTCCAGACTAAACAATCCTCGTTTCTTCAGCCAGTCCTCAGAAGACTTCTGCTCCAGCCCCTTCACCAGCTTCACCAGCTTCGTTGCCCTTCTCTGGACATGCTCCAGCACCTCAATGTCCTTGTAGTGAGAGGCCCAAAACTGAACACAGTATTTGAGGTGCAGCCTTATCAGTGCCAGCTGCAGAGAGACAATCACTTCCCTCCTGCTGCTGGCCATGCTATTTCTGCTACAAGCTAAGATATTGTTGGCTGTCATGGCCGCCTGGGTTTACTGCTGGCTTGTGTTTCAGCTGACTGATCTCCTCTTGCTGAAGCCTCAGAGACCCCCTCACTGGGCAGGAGTCTGGGCTGCGTGGGCCAGTGGGGCAGGCTGCATTAGTGTGTGGGGTTCATCCATTTTGCATTGAAGGATGCAGGTGGATCTAGGCCTTCTAACCTGTGTGTTCTAATGCTCCACAGAGGCCAGATGTGCTCGGGATCAGGTATACAAGCCATGTGGGGAAGGAAAAAGAAATGCTTGCTTCCACAGGTGGGTCATTTCCTAAGGCACTTAATTTAAAGTCCATACTTAACTTAAAATGTCCATAACTTCCAAATTGCTGAGGAAGGCTAGAAACTCACATTCCCCTGGGATTTAGGCGTCTGATTTCCCTGGGGTGCATTTCTGCCTCTCATTCATTCCTGTTCATATTGTAATTATGCAGAGAAGTTGCTACAGACACCCGCCCCTCCCAAAATAACACACCAGTGTTCGTTGAGGGATGCTACTGTCCTGAAGGAAAAATTCTGCTGAATGATCATGACAACGTTTGTGTTTCTGTCTGTGGTAAGAAATGATGCAAATTGTCAGATGGGAAGGAGGGAAAAGACCCTGACTGGAAGTATACCCTAAAGGTGATGTTCTGGGAATAGAGGAAATGGAGGAGACCTTGATACTGACCCTTTCTAGTTAGGCTGGAAACGTTTCAGATTGGCTTCTTCTGCTTGCTCTTATGCAGGAAGAGGAACCTTCAAAAGAACAAAGAGGAGTATCTTTTGGGGTGCAAAGCCCAAAGCTGTGCATTCTGGATCTCTCTTTGTGTCTGTTTCTTAAATATCAAGGCCTTCCTTCTATTCCTGTCTTCCTTCTTCTGTTGTTTTCCCTGATTTGATCATTATTAAAGGAATCTGTAACTCATTTTATAGGTTGCACTGCACAAGATGGGTCAGTGAAACAGGTAAGAAAGAGAAAAATACTGTCTTTATACTATACCTGGGTGTTGTGACTTTCTGTAAAAATGCCCGCATGGGTTTCTTCTTTTACTTCTAAGCTTAAATTCCAGTGAACTGCAATGGCAGTAGGGAAGATTTTAATTCCAAAAAGTTATGAGTCACTTGAGGTATAGAAACAGAAATATCAGTTTGTGGGAAACACTGTTTCCTAGCAGAACTAGCAGGCTTGCCTTCTGGAAACATATAAGCCCGCAAAGGAGTGTGGCAGATAATAGCATCTTTTCTTACTGTTCCTTTCTCCTCTCTCTGGGACTTGAACTCTGATTTTCCTACATAATAGCTTGGGGCAATCCAGTATTTCACTGTCTTGCAGCAGGCTTTCATTAATATAATGCTACTAGGTTTTGCTCTCTGAAATACTACCCCATTGTTTTGACAGCCTAGAGAGGCTTGGGAGCATGACTGTCAGTACTGTGCTTGTCATGAAGCAACCTTGAATATATCTTGCCTTCCTCGCCCTTGTGCTAAATCTCCACCTATCAACTGCACGAAAGAGGGATTTGTACGCAAAATAAAACCACGTCTGGATGACCCATGCTGCACAGAGACAGTCTGTGGTGAGTAGGTAATTTAGATGTCATCATGAGGCATCATTTGTCTATAGCAGCAATTCTCAAGTGAGAACTGTTACCCAACGGGTACCAGATTCAAATAAGCACACTGGAGTGGTCAGTTGTTCTATCTGCATGCCAGGAGCTGTCAGAACAGGTCTCTTGTCCAGCTTGTATTATAAACTATTGCCACAACCTGACATTAAAATCCCCCATGGACTATTGGGTCCACCAGGATCCTCTGTCTCTTATCACTTCTGAGATAAGAAGGTGATATTGCACAGAGATCCATCCAGTAAGGGAGGATGTGTTCATCTTTCAGGTTCCCCCAAGGCCTCCTGTGAAGGTTCTTCATATATGTCTGCTCTCACATTTCCATTTGCATCTTACGAGTCCCAAATGCCTACCACAGCACAGAACCTCCTCATCAGCCTGCTCCTGACCCTAGTCATTCCCAGCACCTACATGAAGGTGCAGGACAAGGGAACTTGGCAATGGTGGTGGGAAGTTTTCCTGTTCCTCATCCCTTTCTGCTCACAGGCAGTGGTCTGTTAGGCTGCTTGGAAGCCTTGAGGACACTGTCAGGGTGTTTTGCCTTGCTTGTCCCAACATTCACATGTTTGGTGCAAATCCACTGCCTTTTCTTTTTTTTTACTTTCTGACTCATTTACCTTTACCCCAGCTGTTTCTCTGTCACTTCTCTAAGGTAAAGGTGTTTAGGTTTTTTAGACATGTCATCCAGTGGGGAAAGAGAAGCAGGAACAAAGGTCAGAAGTAGATGTCTAGGGAAAAGCTTTACAGTAGAACAAGCTTAGAGATACTTCTGAACATATCCCTAACTCCAAAACTGTAATGTTGAAGATTCATCTACTTCCATACAATTTCCTGGGTGTTCAAACTTTGGTCTGTAACTAACACTGCTGGATGGCATGCTTTAGCTTACTTTATCTCTTTTGTCTATTGCAGAATGTGATATAAAAACCTGCATTATCAACAAAACAGCGTGTGACTTAGGCTTCCGACCAGTGGTTGCTATATCTGAGGATGGTTGTTGTCCTATATTTTCCTGTAGTAAGTACCATGTTTCCTTATTTATTTCTTGAACCATGTACCATATTTATTTCTTGAACTATTCAATTTTTTCTAAATAGGTCAAAATAATAAGCAGTAGCCTCTCCCTTTCCCACTCAGTCTTTACAATTGGTGCTTTATTTTAGAGTAACTGGTAACAGTTTTTAGAGTAACTACTTCAGCTCTCTGTAGCTAGTATTCAGTGAGTTAAGTTATTGGTCAGATACTGAATGTCAGTTACATTGAACCCATCCCAAAGCTCTGCTGGCAAAATATATTTCCAGATTACATACCTGACCCAGCTTCCTGTTGGCTCTGTTAGCAGCAAGGTAGTTAACAGTAAAGAAAAGCTCAACTAATCTCACCCATGAGGTGGAAAGACTTTTCCATATGGTAAATACTACATAGAATTACTCCCCACTTCATGCATAACATCTGAGCAGAAGTTACATGTAGGCTTCCAAATAATAATTAGCACCATGTAATAGTTACTTCCCTCCCCTCCTTTTTTTTAAGAAAGGCTACTGAATAAGCTCAGTTCTACTCTGCCTCCTTGAAATTTGTCACAATTCAAAGGTGAGTACAGTAACAGTTTACATAATTTCTACCACATCCTTTTCATTTTCTTTTTATCTTACAGTACCAAAAGGTGTGTGTGTTTCTGAAGGAGTTGAATTTAAGGTGAGTGATGTTCCTTATGCTTCTTTTCACTACTTAATGTTGCCTGAGTCAGAGTTTTCTGATGTTGTTATTGTCAACATTCACACAATTAGGTTTAGAACATCATGTAATTTTTCCCTGCCAGTAGCCTTATGTACTATTGGAAATGTTATTGATAGGGAACACTAGAGACGAGAAGCTATATTTTAGAGTCAAGAGGTCAGAATTGTGATTGAATACAATTTTTAAATCTCATTGGATGTTGCAATATTAATTACTATGTCAAACCGAGCAAAAATCAATGCATGGAATTCATGAGATAATGTAATATCTCATTTAACACAACTGATGTACTTAGGAGAATCAGCCTTGTGTTCATCTTACGATACTCATGGTATAAGGTTTTAGAGATCTGGAGGTATCAATTTCAGAAAGTTTTTCAAAAAATAATTCCCAAGCATAAGCACTCATTTTTGATAGTCCAGGGGATGTATGTTTATTCTAGAACCCACTGAATTCTTGATATGGCTTGTCTCCTCTCCTCTGTATTTCCAGCCTGGGGCTGTGGTGCCTCAAAGCTCCTGTGAGGACTGTGTGTGCACAGATGAGCAGGATGTTGTGACACGGACCAACCGCATCAAATGTGTTCCAGTGAAATGTCAAACAACTTGCCAGCAGGTCAGAGCTGTATGCTCAGCTTCCCCAGCCATAAACAATGGCTGTTAAGGGCATGTACTGTAAAACTAGGATAGTATAACTGCTCACTGAAAGACAGCAGGATATAATCTTCTATTAGATTTTTTCTCAAGTCCTTTTTAGAGTGTTGATTTCTTTTACTTTAGCAAATTTAAGAGTTCATCCTTGGAAAGGTTCTCTGAGGGCAAGTGATTGCAATCCTGTTAAAAGAGAAGTCTAACTGCCGAAAGATGACATTTGTGCTATTCTGTTGGTCTTGCCCACTGTCACCTGAAAAATTAAAATTGTAAAGTATCTGTGCAGTGCTTTATATGTTTCCAAACACTTCTCAGTACTCATGAGCTGAGAGTGCACACAAACTGCTTAGTCTGTTACTGAATGTAAGTGGTTTCCTTTCTTGCCCAGAGAAGGTCAGACACACTGCCAATCCTAAAAGTGGATAAAACCATTATCTTTCATCCTTAAGCCAACCACCTACCAAGAGACCAATGAGTACCTAAAACACAGGAGGGTAAATACGTGATGCATGATCTTCATGTCTGACAACAGCAATTCTTGTGGGTAACCATATCAGACCAAGCATTGATGTTAGATTGTGCAAGTAATCATACACTGAATTAATTTATTTGGCCTGATGTTTATGTTAGCCAGAGGAGGAAGAATAGCCAATGACAGGGTGTTCATAGTAACTGAAGTGCCAAGAAATCACTCTTCAATAAGGGAAATAATTTGTCAGCTCTGAGTGTCAGTCTTAAAATGGGTCCAACAGGTTTCTAAGGACAACAGAAATAAAACCAGAATGTTGGTTTATTTTCTCTGCCACCTTCAGTGCAGTTTCGATCTAAAAATGCTTCATGAAATCAGGTAACATGGCTAAATGGAAACTGTATTCCCACAGGGTTTCCGCTATGTGGAAGAGCAGGGTCAATGCTGCAGCCAGTGCCAGCAAGTGGCATGTGTGGCAAATTTTCCATTTGGCAATGTGACCATTGAGGTAAGCACTCCCTTGCTCTGTAGCAAGGCTGAATTATCAAAAAGACTCCAGTATTTTTGGAATCATAAATTTTGAGGCTGGGAGGACTTTTAGGAGATTTAAAAATGTCTGTGTATCTGAAGTAAATGTAGATGTTTATACAGCTGCTTTCTGCTGTGTGCATCTCATAGGCACCACTGTGTTTAAAATTATGTGTAATTATCTTGCACTGGAGATAGAGGGCTAAACTGTGTAAACAAGCTGATACAGATGCACTATTAGTAGTTCTGGATTTGCTGAGGGAGAAATCAAAAGTGTCATAGCTGCTACAGTGTAGTGCTACTTGTTAACACACCCAAGTAATACATCACATCTTGCGAGCTTAGCCTTGTGTAGACATGGGCTGAGCCTCAGGCTAGCACTTTAGTTTTATTACAGTCTGCTATTCCTGTAAAGAGTTAGTGACAGTATCTCAATCAGTGACTATTGCTTCTCTGGTAACTCTTGTGTTCTGCATCTTTTCTATTTCATCCTTTTATTCCCTGATAATTTATCTTACAAGCTGTCTTCTCCTGTGCCAATAGGCAGTATTTATGTTTTCATGAGGAGGCTTTGCAGTTATCCATTAACCTCCATAAGGAAGACTTTTTTCTTTCACAGTTCTTACTTTTCTTCCATCTATTAAAAAAGAAAACTGTTGAATGTCTTTAAAAATGTTATTTTTCTTTTATGTATGTTTTATCACACATATGTTAACACACCTACCTTCTGGCATTTGTGTTCATACCTCTATGCTCATTCTGCCATCAGCTTTTGATTCTTTCCACCTAGGCAGACACACCAGGGGTTTTGTAGAAGCTGGTAGTGGATGAGCTTGGTCCATAATTTGCATATGTGAGTTCCAGATATCTCAGCGCTTTCAGATAGATATGAACAACCCAGTCTCTCTGCTAGTTCAATGACTGTCTTACTGTTGCATTATTATATTTTTATGGCTATATTATATTGGCTTGGGTTTTTTTTCTTGTTTTCATTCAGGCTGGAAAGAGTTATAAAGTTCCATATGACAACTGTACTGAGTACACATGCACTGAATCAGCGGGCCAGTTTTCCTTAACTAGTAGAGTAAAGGTGTGTCTACCATTTGAAGAATCAGACTGTGTCCCGGTAAGTGTTTGAAAATCAGACAAAAAGCCTTCTGGAATGAGCCCTTCCACTGTTCTGGGAGTTTTCTTTACTGTTTTGAATGAGCTACTTCAGTATTTCATGATCTTTCTGAACTGATCATCCTTGTTTGAAGGAAATGTGTTTTTTTCAGCCTTGAAGAGAGTGTCCTATGGAAGTAAATAAAACTTTTTGTAAACGACTCACACATTTTACTTGTTGTGGGATAAGCACTAGACCTTGAAAGAGAAGGGTGTTGGGGCAATAGCAAAGTGGGATTTTTCATCACTTGAGAAACACCAGCGTTATGCAATGGTAATTCACCAGGGATGCCTGGCGGAACTGATGGACCCCTGGGGAACTGATAAACACAATGCCTTCTGATACGTGGTACATCACTAAGCAAAAAAGTGGTATAAAAATGAGCAAGAAGAATTGTTTGTGCCCTTGCTTTCAACAATTAGTAGTTTCCAGTAACTTTCAGAAACGTTTGGGGCTTCACAGTGGATCTGAAAACCAAAGCAGGGACAAAGGCAAGCATTGACTTGTGTTAGCTTTGGGGTAGGTTCAGGAGCAGCTGTCATTCTTTGGGATCCTGTTTTTTGTGTTGGCTTCAATAAGGCCTACTACATAAGCTCAGGTATGTGTAATGGGACATCTTACCTTGCTTGTGAGAGGATATATGTAGTTTTAAGAAAAATCACTCCCTTTCTTGCTGGATTTTTTTTAAGTATTTTTACATATAGTTGATATGCAAGTAGGTCTGCTGAAGAACCTGTATTGGTTAGAGATGAAGGAATATACCAGGATGCTCATCACTGCTACAAGCTATTTAGCAATACGTGCATCTGAACTGTTGTGATTATGTTTGTTTTCAATACAGGGGACAGTTGATATGACTTCAGATGGCTGTTGCAAGACATGTGAGTGCATTAAGTCACTGATTCCCTATGCCAGTACAGTTAGGTTCTTTCCTGCTTGTAGCCCTGTTTCTGCATGTGTCAAGAATCTTTAGTTTCCACAAACATGAAAACTGTTCTTAGAGCAGCAAAACTGCTTTGTATCTCACAGCAGAGGTTAGAAGTCCACTCGCAAGTGATGTTAAATATCTGCTTCATTCTTCCAATGGAGATGCTAAAATTCTTTGATAACCTTTTCCATATCTTTCAATAGCTGAAGTACTGTTAGTTTGAACTATATTCCTGATAAGAATATTTGTAGAAAATTTCTCTGCATTCTTCCACCTGGAAATTATATGGGGAAAAGGGTCTTTTCTTCTGCAGCATCCACCTAGAAGTCATAGGTTTTTAGAGTCACATATGTGATTTATAGCAATTTTTTAAAACCCAGGCCCTTCATATCTCTTTTAGGTCTTCGTTCAACTGTATCTTTACAAGAACTTATAAAGAAATCTTCATATAAGCTAGCCAACAAATAGCAAAATTACTTGACCAGCAGGAAATTACATTGCTGAACTAGTGCCTCTTGGCACCGTAGGTTTTTTTGTTATGCATTTGAACTGTAAAAAGTTTTAGTAGGATGATCTGCCCTTGGTTTTCTAGCAGGTACCTTTCAAAACATTTAGTCCCCGGTCTGAAGAAGTGTAACAGAAGTGTTCTCCTACACAGGTATTGATCTGCCGCATAAATGCAGACGGAATGTAAAAGAGCAGTATATTGTCCATGACAATTGTAAGTCAGCTGCTCCAGTCCCAGTGCCCTTTTGTGAAGGGACATGCAGTACCTATTCTGTGTAAGTAGGAAACCTTTCTCTGTCTTCTCGAACGTATGGTCTTCTTGGGTTCTTGTCGCCAATGGGCTGCAGCCATTTGCCCTCTTCCTACTGTTTAAAAGGTCCTGGCTGGGAAAATAGGCATGCAGAACAGCAGTCGTTAGCAATGTTACTAAATGTTTTTAGTGTGGCAGTAGTGCCTTATCTTAGGAAAATAGGCCCCTTTGAAAATATATCAGCTACATTTATTAACTACCTGATCTTGAATATGTCCTTATGTTGTTTTTGAACCCCTGTTTCTTTCCTGCTCTTTGATCTCTGCATGAATTCTTTCTTTCTGTCTTGTCAGAATGGGCCTAATACAAAATCCTCGAAGTTACCAAAATTTTCCCCACTGGTGTCAGGTTATCTTGCCCTGCATGGCTAATAGCATCCTGAGGAAAGACTGTTATGCATAAGCAGAAAAATAGATAGGAAATTTTGCTACTCTGCTTCTTAGGGTGTCTCCATTTGGAGAAGCAAATAGGGGTTAGTTTGGGAAGACAACAGGCAGCAAACTGATGTGCTAATCTCATTTCTGTAGGTATTCCTTTGAGGCCAGTGAAATGGAACACAAATGCATTTGCTGCCATGAAAAAAGGAGTCACAAGGTGAAGGTGGAACTGGTTTGCTCTGAGCATAAGAAAGTCCAATTCACATATGTTCATGTAGATGAATGTGGATGTGTGGAAGCAAAATGCCCAAAGAGGAGAACATGAGTATCAACTAAAGGAAACACTTCAGCTCCCATTTAACACTTACCTACCAAGTGACTAGTTTAGAGAACAGCTGTGAGTAACCTTCAAGTGACCATACTCTTGTGCTTTTTCCTTCTGGTATTATATACAGTTATGGAAATTAGTTCGTGATTTTATTCTAAATGTTTGTGGAATAAACCGCATTTCAAAAAGGACTTGTTCTCCTGTTTCAGTGATGCTGCTAGCAGGACAACGTGGCTAATGTTTTTAATGCTATTGGGGTCTAAATGAAATTTATTATGAGACACTCTAAAGAGAGCTGATGCCTTTCAGATGTCCTGTCTGAAGAAAGTGCACATTGTGAAACCATTGCCATACGCATCAATTCGTTTCCCTTAGAAAGGAAACAACAGTCACTTCCATAACAGTGGTTCCATAACACTTCCATAAGAGTGGCAGGGTACATTTGCATTCTTCTCCGAAGTGGTCCTGAACCTACTTTGGCTGTGACCCCGGGGTCACTGGAGGACAGCAAGGTGCTTTTTTCCCTTCTGCACAGTAAGTACTGCATCAGGAGTGTAAAAACATGATTTACATATACTTAACAAAATACATATACTTAACTTTAAAAAAGGGTGTTTGCACCCTTATTGTCAGTCCTTATCTTTTGGAGTTTTTTATTATTATTTTATATCAGAATCTGGGCTGTGTCTCAGGTGAGAGATGGATGTTCAATCTCACTAATCGTTACATGAGTATGATTTGTGTTATAAACAACAGACTTCCAGCTAGTATGTCCAATAGTACTAGTGACAGAGATCATGATGATCCAACAACACCTTCAGTTTATGCAAGGAATGCAGGTGCTTCTGGTACTTGAGCACTATGTGCTTTTGTGACTCGAAAGAGAATGGAAGATTGTGACTTTATTAGATTGCAGTGTCCTGTAGCCTGCTGTATGGGGGCTTTAGGAATTGTTTTGAAGGGAACGCTTTTGGGCTGACCAAGTAGTTATGAAGTGCATTATCCTTTAGCTTTCCATTTTACAATGCAGTGGCTATCGACCCCCAAGTTTACTTTAATTCTTTTTAATGATAAATCATTCCAGCTGATGTCACGTACTTTCATGTGTGCTGTTTCATTATCGTGCTAATGATTGTAAAATTGTGTGGATCTTTGTCTTTGAATAAGCATAGGAATTCAATGGTACATATTTTTCTCTGCTCTCAACTGAGAGTCCCATGCTTATTGGCTTATGACTATTGTGGTGCAATAGGACAGTCTGTGTTATAGCTCTGCAGGATTCAGCTCAGATTGTTTTAACTAACCTGTTCTCCAGCCCATTTCTGGGATGATTTGTCTCAGCCTAAGACTGGTGTAAGAAACTTTGGGAAGTTATCAGTTTCTCAGCACTGGGGATTTCAAGAGCCAGGGTAGCCAACTTACAGAGCTAAAGTCAGAGGAGATGAATTTCATCCTTTGTTTTTATTCTGTTTCCTTATAAAGAATAGAAGACATCCTGGGTGTACATAACAATCACAGTGGGCATAGGTGCACTGCAGATATCTTCGGGAAACATGGACTGAAAAATCAAAAAAAGGTGTTTATATTGAATTAATGAATCATGGAGTCATAGAACATCTCAAGTTGGAAGGTATCCATAAGGAACCAAACTTAATTCTCCCATTCCCAGCCTCTGCACTTGTCAGTGAACCAGTTTGATTGGTTATAAATGATAGGAATCTCCAAATAATTCGGTTATCTGTCAGTGCAATGCAACTCCCTTGGAAGGTGTGTGGTGCAACTGCTTGACAATGAGGCTCATATAAAAATTCATATTAGCCCAGAAAGCATTCTAACTGATACAAATCAAGTGCATGCTTTTACTATGCAGAGAACAGCAGCAAAAAAGGACATTCCTTTCTTGCCTCCTTGCCTTTCCCTGAGGGGAATGGAATCATTCTTGAGTGCTTTTGTCATCAGAAGAATGAACAAACTCTCTAAGTAGTCAGATACACACTCATGTCAACCCCACAAATCATTCTCAGCAGGATGGCTTAGTGAGGCCTTTCCTATCTCTACGTTATCTTCACATGAGAGAATGGCATAAAACACAATCCAGTCTTACCATGTGTATTTAGATTTCTGTTCTCCTGTGAGTTTTAGTGTTGATGAGACTTTATACAGAAACTGAGAGTGGCATTGATTATACTCTCCTGTTCATTTTTGGCTTGCATTTTGCTTTTCAGATAAATGAAAAGCTTGGACAGAAGGAATAGTCCTACCTCCAAAGTACTTTTGAACAGAGGATCATGTGAAACCTCATATGCTCCTTCTCCTTTTGTAGTTACATCTGGCACTTAATTTACTCCCTCTGTCCAGCATCTAACTGGCTTGTGCAATACTATTTATAGCTCTGATGGTCAGGCATTAAAGTGAACTCATTGATCATCTGTTTGCATGTTCAAATTCCCATCTAGCTGAGATGAAGCCAGCAAGACAAGGTCTTTTAAATGAGATCTTTTGGCTTCCTCAGCTCAGAGTCAGTCAATGGATCAAACATTTGCCCCCTACACAAACACACAAATGTACAGAAACACAAATCAGCCTGAAATCCGCTCAGTCTTTGGAAAGCGTTACACTGGAAGAAAATAGATGTAATGATCCACTTGCATGCTGCCCCTTCTTGATGAGTGGGTCTGCCTCTGCATGCAGCAGCATTTCCACTTGCACAGAGCAAGCCGGACTGCAGCTGAAGTATGTGTGTCCTTTTCCAGGATATTATCAAAAGCACCACACCAGAACAGGCAAAGTTGAACACAGGTGGCTGTTCCAGGAAAAGCTTCCCTTACTTGACCATGATCCTGTTGCCACTGCTGTGTGGTCATTTGTGAATGGTCAAGCCCTTATCTGTAGCCCCAGGCCATCTATTCCAGTTAGTGACTAGTCTCTGCAAGTCCAACTTTTCCCTGGAGTAATTCAAGAAAGATCAGTGGCATGGCTCCAAGTACTATTTCTTCCTTTTGCGTGAATTCTTTACAACAGTATCCACTTCAATAGGGTAACTCCAGGAGAACCAGCATTCAACTGAGCCAGTTGGACTGGGGCTCAACTGGTTTCAGCCTGTAGCCATTCTTTTCTTATCATGCAAGGATGGTACTCCCACTCACTGAACTGTTCTGAGGTAACATAGCAGGAAGTACTGTCCCATATTGCTAGAATAAATATTTGCTGGAGATACCGCCTCATGTCAGGTGAATAAGTCCTAAGACACTCTATCATGTCACTAGTGTGTTCTGAGCCTGAGTTGCCATTATGAGAGTTGCCCATCACTTTGTGGCTTGGACAGGTCAGTTCTCAACACTACTTAGATGTAGTTTAGCTAAATTCTTGTTCAGATTTTGTTCCCAGTTATTTGTGATTGCAAATAGGAAGAGAAAATTAAAAATGTGCTCTGGATTTTTATTTGAGGAGAAGGACTGTTCTTTTATGAACTTTTCCACTAAGTGGATACTCTGGCTGTGTAATCACACCTCTGCTGTTATCTACGGTGTGTTGTATCGACATCGATCTATTCTGGTATCTAAAATCTTAAACTGAAAACAAAGCCTGTGAATTGAAAATGCCCTCTAATATAAAAGGAATTGTTTAAAAGAATGCTGCACCTATTTTTTTTCAGTGTACCTGCTTAACAATTAGAATGAGAAAGTTGCAATGTAAACATGAAAAAATTCGTCTAAATATCACTCAGGAAAGTTATCTGATTAGTAATGAACCAGAAAAGAAAATAATCTGGCAAATTCGATGTATGTCTTGCAGGTAAGGGAGAGGCAAAGCATTGGGTGCTCCCAGAGGAGTGCCTGACTCTTCTACAGATTCCTGTGCTCAAATACAAGTTCTTGGCCTTGTTTATATTTCTTTTCTGATCGAAGATAAGGATAAAGCTAAGCCTTTGTTTCTTTTATGTTTGTAACATTTAAGTTCATAAAGCCTTTTTGCAATAGTATGTAACATGCTATTTGCAAACCTGAAGCAGCTACACTCACTTTCACCAGGCATTCCAAACATCCTTTAGGAGAAAGAACTGTGACAATTTTCCAAAGACACCAAGATAAAAGTATCAGTTGTGAAAATCTTTCTGGTTTTTACACTTCAAAGGATCTGATTATTCAGTATCTTTAGGATACAATGCAGTCTCAGTTTACCTTGTACGAGGCCATTCTCACATCCATTTAATCCTTTGACAACAGCAATCCCTCTCTTAGGAAAGTAACCAAATGGCCCTGTGCCCACGGCCTTGGCTTTGCGTCAAAAGCAGGCCAGGGTTTGGTCATGAAGCTACGTAGAGGTTGTAATATCTTATGCACTACTTTTCTCGAGGTGTGAAGACTCAGTTTTCATCAGTGGTCACTAAGACAGTTGAATCGATACTCCCAGGCTTTAATTGAAAGATTTTCTTAATTCAAAGGGAATCTGTCCAGTGGCTTCCTGTAGGCTGATGTCTCTGTTTACAGATATCCACGTTTCACTCAGGACTGCATTCTGTGAAGGCCAGTTTTTAAAATATCCTTCTTGTCAGAAAGAATAGTATTTAGCTACCAGTCCTCCAGAGGATTCAGTGCAGTGAGGTCTCCTGTTGATATGAGTGAAGAAATCAAGGAGGACGGGTAGGCTCTTGTTTACCCCATCTACCTAAAACACCCATGTGTATAAACTAGGACTTGAGGCACTATAATCTTTCTGTGCGATTCCTGAAAATTGCTATGCACCTTACCTGAGAGCTTAACCATTGTCTGCAAACACCTCCACCTCTCCCTCTTTTGAATTCATATGCAGTCTAAGGTAAGTACAGCCCTATCTTGTCTAGATCCTATACAGCAATGTAAGTTGATCTCAAATATCAATTTTATATATTTATAACAGGAAGTGCCATGTATTTACTGCAAATTCTGCCAAACCTATGTCCTGCCTTGAACACTTCAATCATCCTCAGGATTTTCAGTGATAGACACTTTCACAATGTTAAGAACAGTTTCTTTCTATTTTTTTTTTTTCCAAATAGGTTCTTTGTTGAGGACTTGATCTCACTTACTTCTAACATTTATAGTGGTCTTGTATATTTTCATTTTACTCCCTTTTATTGTATTAAAAACAGTCCTTAGTAACTGATTTCATACTCAACCCTGACACAGAGTGAATCACATTTTGATCTACATCTATGTCCCTCAGCATTACTTCAGCAAATCAAAAAAAGCTTAAAATTGGGCTAACTTAGCAGGCTGGGTGTTTACAGCTATTCCTATATGTTTTGTATGTAAGTTAGATTCAGCTTGAATTTCTGAAGGCCACAGAAGACGTCCATAAACCCTTTTGTGTTTCTGCTCAGAAGTGTTGTTTCCATGTCATTAACTCTCCTTTACACTGCCATTCAAAGATAGTCAGGAGGCAAGTCCATTGCCCCTCCTTTACAGCATCTTGCCTTCACTTCTTTACATAACCAGACGTTATTCCGTATTGACTGATCCACTTCTCATAATACCATAAAACCTTGGCTTAAAACCAGAGTTTAATCTGACCCTCAGTGAGCATTGTCCTATAAATGAAAGGCTACCAAAGTGCAATATGGCCATACCAGCTGCTACTTTATGGGCTGAAATTAGCTTTCCCCCCAGGACTGTCTCTCTCAACGACCACAGCAGATACTTCACATCCCCAAGCAGCCCAATTTCTTTCTAGATTGCCCACTCAGACTTTGTGTTTAATCTTGGTGATGTTCTGTGGCTTTTTCAGATGCAGACATTTCAAGTCAGGCAGAGAAAAGATTCCTGTGTATGCAATTTATGCTGTATATCCATCTTTCTTTATTTTTACCCTAGGAAAATTTTCAGCAAAAAATTTTCACTGATACAATTTGTCACACCCTTCCTAAATAACTAGTTTGGGAAATCCTTCAAAGATTTTTTATAGCCTGCAATGATTCTTCTGCATGGTGAAGTGTCTGAAGTCTGTTTACCGAGAACCAGAATCACCCCTGTGGTATCAGTGTTTTCCATCACCAAATAAATTGGACTGGAAATTTTCCCAGAGACATCTGTGCCTTTCTAGCGACAAGTAGTTGATTATCATAGAAGCATAGAATCATAGAAGAGTTAGGGTTGGAAGGGACCTTAAAGATCATACAGTTCCATCCCCCTGCCATGGGGACATCCCACTAGATCAGGTTGCCCAAGGCACCATCCAACCTGGCCTTGAACACCTCCAGGGATGGGGCATCCACAACTTTCATTAGCAAATGGTTCCAGTGTCACCACTCTCATGGTGAAGAAATTCTTCCTTATGTCTAGTCTAAATCTGCCCTTCTCCAGTTTATATCCATTCCCCTCATCCTATCACCACAAGGGACTACAAATAGTCCCTCTCCAGCTTTCTTGTAGGCTCCTTTCAGGTATTGGAAGGTCGCTATAAGGTCTCCTTGGAGCCTTCTCTTCTCCAGGCTGAACAAGCCCAACTCTCTCTTCCAATGACTGGGTGATATTTTTGTATCCTGTGTTGAGCTGCTCAGCCTAGACTATAATAATGACCCTTATAGCCTTTGTAAGGAAAAGCAGTTTCAGGCAAATTCTCACCCTACATCTGGACTTTCATAATTGGATAATTAGGTATTCAGCTACTGGTCATGCCAAGACTTCTGGCAGAAATAGAAGCTATTCCTATTAATTCACCTTTCTTTCTACATAATAACTTGAAAGACATCTGAAAACAAATGCACAAGTTAAAAAAGCAAACAAAGTTTTCCCAGCAGTCTCATATTTTGCTCTCAGAGCAATGCTTGAGAGTGTGCTTGGCTTCCCTGACTGTTTTTATTAATAACTAATGAAAGCTGCTTGCTTTTGGTGTTGATTTTTTTATTGTGAAGTAAGAAAGGAATTTCTTCGCATCCTGGACATGAGTGTTACCATATTGTTTTAGGCCCACCTGGCTGTTTTTTGTCCTGGGATAGCGTGGCACTTTTGATAACAAAATTGTCTGTTCAATTAAAGTCATAAAGAAACGAGTTGTTATTTTATTAACAGTTCTACAACATTATATAATATCACCCTTGCTCATAGATACTGGGGGATTCCATACTATAGTTACTTTTCACTGGTACTGAATCACTTGGGAATCTCTGGATTCTAATAGCTCTGAGCCTGACTCTTTTCTAGTTTCTAGTTTCTAAACGTGGAATAGTTCAGGAATTATCTTTTATTTTAAATCACAGCATTTTATTACAGCTTTAAAACAGAACTATATTTTTATTTTTTTGTTTCTCTCACAAGGTGGGCTGTCTTGCCTGAGAAAGTTTCTCCTAACAAAACAATGAATAACGAAGTTTTTCATTATCACCAGCAAAGCTGAATACTTTGTACATGGAGCTTGTAAAACACTGCAGTCTCCAACTACTTGAACAAAATAGGCTGTTGATAATGCATGCAAAGGCTTATTAGTAATTAAGAACTGTTTCTTCTTGTTCCCGCAGTCAAAACAAAGGAGTAAACATTGAAATATGTAATCTTTGTTGCTAAAGGATTCTGACTGGACTAGCAGGTCCTACTTCATTTGCAAAGCTTCCTTTGAAGGAAATACAAATTAATTGTATGTTAAACCTGCACTTCAGATGGAGACATGAGATGACTCAGTATTGTCCTTCATAGTGAAATATATGCTTATAGCAGCAGATACTGAGTGTACAGAAAGCCATTTGCTCTCTATGAAAAACTTCACCTGTCATTCAATACAAGATAACATTGAAAGTGGTGTTATGATGTGATAGAAACATGGTGCAACGGGATCCCTAGCAAGCCAGTTAACTGAAGTGGAATATTTTTAAAGTAAAAAACAGCTCTCCTAAGCCCAAAAAAGCCCCAAATGGATACTACAGTTCCTACAGCCGTATTTTACTACAGTACAAAATATCAATCTCATTAGGGTGACTCTCAGCAGAGGAACTGCAGAGCTGTTGAGTGCATCTGATTTTAAAAAGTTTGATTAAACAGGTTCCCTGCCAGCTGTGTTTGTGAAGAGTAGGTCCTTTCCCCTGAGTTCAGCATCTGCCATCATCCCTGGAGTTTCCAGATCTCTTCAGGGTCCATGTGAGGCCTCCTTCTCTCCCTCATCTCTGAAGTCAGGCTTTGGATTGCTGTCAGTAGCAGAAAACTCCCCCTCTTCTTCTCTCCCTGTCTGCTGTTCTGTTGCATGCTTGTCCCATACCTCTCATACCCTATCTAGATCCATTTACCCTCCCAAATCTTTTCCCAGCTAAGCCTGAGCAGTTACTCTCAGGAAACGAACCATCTTCCCTTCCTTGAGAGGGTTTACTTCAGGCTCTAGCAAGCATTGGGCAGTTCCCAGCATCAGTGCTGACTGAAGATGACTTGATTGAGAGCAGTCCTGCAGAGAAGGACTTCAGGATATTGGTGGATGTAAAAGTGGACATGAACTAGCAATGTGCACTTGCAATCCAGAAAGCTCATTACAGTCTGAGCTGCATTAAAAAAAGCATGGCCAGCAGATCAAGGGGGTGACTCTCCTTTTAGTCTGTATTTCTGAGACCCCATCTGAAGTACTATATCCATCTTCTGGCCCCCCAGCACAAGAATGACATGAACCTGCTAGGTCCAGAAAGAGAGCCATGAAAATGATCAGAGAGCTGGAAGACCTGTCCTGTGAAGAGAGCCTGAGAACTGGCATTTTTTTCAGGCTGGAGAAGTCTCTGGAGAGACCTTACAGTCACCTTTCAGTTTATAAAGGAGTCTTGTAAGAAAGATATAGAAAAACTTTTTACCAGGGCCTGTAGTGACATGACTACGCACAGCAGTTTTAAACAGAAAGAGGATAAGACTGAGTTGGATATAAGGAAGAGTTTTTATATTTTTTTTTTTTTTACAGTAACAGTGGTGTGACAATGGAACAGCTTACCCAGAGAAACTGTGAATATCTAGTCATTGGAAGTTCTCAAAGTCAGGTTGTATGGGGCTTTGAGCAACCTCAGCTGGTGAAAGATGGTCCAGTCTGTAGCAGAGGACAAACCCCAAATCACTCTATGAAGCTATGATTCTAAGTGTTGTTCTTCTCTACAGAGACGCACCTTTTTACAAAATATTCAAGAAACAACAGGTATTTTCACCAAACTACAAATCAGTAATGGTTACTCTAGAGACTTATATTTATAGTAAACACAAAGACCAATGAAAAGCATTGCGGTGCTCTGCACTCCCCTTAGGCAGAGGAAGCCACTGCACTACTTACCACCACCACTAAAAATCCCTCCTTGCTTGTTGTCTGGGCCTCTAACTTGCCAAGGCACACCAAATGGCTTTCTAGTTGTTTAATTTGCAGATGACGTCAGCCTTTTTACAGGCTTTTGTCCCACAAAAATGTTAGCAAAGTAACCGCATATTGTGATAACTGCTGCTGTTAAAAAATATCACATGTAATTGCATCACTGGAACAGAAACCTCTTTCAAATCTTTTCCCCTTCAGTGACATTGTTACTCTTCAGTTCACTACCAATAGTCAGTATGGTGCCTTATTTATTTTATATAAAACCTGCTTTTCTTTGAGCAAAGATTTGCAGTACTGTGTCAGGAAATAACCTTGGTCTGGACTTCTTGCAGCATTTTAAAATATGACAAATTGCCAAGGTGATAAAAATCCAGAAGTGATTTTTTTTTATACCTTTTTGGCTTAGATTAGATTACTATTCTGCTATAGTAGTAGTATTATTTGTGCTCAGGCTTTTAAGTTGTACCAGCGATATTGTAGGCATTCCAGAAATGAAACTTTATAAAGTTCATTCACTTTATATAAAGTTCATTCACTCTAGTAGGTCTTGATGTTTTCTTTACAATATCTAGCGAGTACAATTAATACAATGATGGTACTAACAGAACAAACTGAAAGCCAAATGTCTATGTTACATCTAAAAGTTCCAAGATGCTTTCTCATCTTTTGATAGAGGATTAGCCTAAGATGCATCCACAAAGATAAAATTTTAAGGAAAAAAACCCCCACAATCTGAACATGTGTCAATCCTTGGTAAATATTTTCTTCATTAACTGGATATTATTTTTTATTTAAGGGAAACATGGAGAAAAATTCTTTTTAAATCAAATCCACGGCCTTCTATTTCATAGAAATAGAAGCATGATGAGAATTTTATTTATAATCCTTATGGTGATATGTAACTATTCTTAAATATTTTTTCATTTTTTTTCAGATATAACTTACGATTTCCTGCTTGCATTTTGATAACTTTTTTTTCTTCTGCTTGCACCAGGCATTCTATCAATACACATGTTTCATCAGTTATGCAACATCTTACTATGATTGGCTTTACACTAATTTTAGCATAGCATATACATGCACATAGAAAATATTAAGTACTTCTGATTGCATTACCTTTTAGTCCACTTGAAACAATCCTATGTTGTTATTGCAGGTGTTATTGTTTTTTCTTAGGCTAATATAAGCCAGAAAAAAAAATCATTGAGCTCAACAGAATTTTAGTGAGACAATAAAGAAATGGTGTGAAGAGTTATAGTTTTGTTTACAGCAAAGCGTTAGACTTAGTAGTACTACATCCATCTGTTTGTGTATCAGTCCTGTTTTTTCATGTATCTTGTATTACAGTTCCTTTAATTCCTTTTTACAACCAGAGTCCTTCTATCTCTAAATATGAATATTTGTTGAGAGCAAAAAGATCTGATGATGGCAGAGCTTTTTCAGGGGAAAGATAAATACCCAATTTGTATATTTTTGTGCACACATTATCTGCACCCAGAAAGTCAATACAAGAAGGGTGGAATATTCAACAGGTTTTACAGAGGTATTTGCTTTTTCTTCCTTAATCTGAAATCAGATATAGTTTGTAAGCCATCAAAAGTGAGAGACCTTGTAACAATTTTTTCTTAAGGAATGGCAAAGGCACAAAGCCCTGTTGGGTTTAAGGTAGAGATTAATGCATTTATGAGTGATTACCTGATGCGATTCCTTCAAGAAGGGAATCTGGTGACCTGAGAATTCTCTTCCACTTTGAGGTTCTTAGCAAATTTCATGGGTAGACCCGAGACATCAGTTTTAGTGGCACAAGTCAGGAAGGCCATGCTGGTGCTTTTAGTTCACGCTAAAGTCCATATGTTGTTTGAATAACAAGTTCCTGACTGTTGGTGCATTTCTTTACAGAGAGCCAAGTTAAACTTCATCCTCTTGCTTTCAGTACATGATTTGACATAAATCATAGCTGCAGTAGCGTGTCCAGGACCTTTGCCAGACTGCACATTAACATAGCTGTAAGTCCTGAGGTAGAATTCATTACCAACCTCACACACTGTGTTTTTAGCACTAGCTTTATAATTTCTGTTCCAATTGTGGCGATGTCACTGAATGTCACCTTATCTTATCTGTGATCCTTTCTTCACCATCAGCACACTGATCTCGAAACATGAAGTTAAATCAAGTGAATTGCCTGTTTTCTTTTGCTGTGTTTCACAGGGAGATGTGGAGGTTTGTGAAAGTGTCTCTGTTTCATGGTTCATGTGCAGTTTTGAAATTCACCGTCACAAATTTAGACTCTCTTGTGCATTCATACTGCAAAAAAGGTGACTGTATCTCCTTCATCCTACCTCAGCCATATTTTCATTTCAGGCTAGCAAATCCTGTGGGACAAAGTGCTACTTCAAGAGCATTCTGTCATGCTTTGGGAGGTCCCAAAGGAAAACATTACTGAAGCAAACTGCTGTATGTCACTAGTGGTGTTCTTGCACTGGACAATGTTTACTTTTTAAGACCTGTGTTCAATAGAGGCAATAAATCCTTTAATTGCTTTTCATATGCCTGCTGCAGCACAGCTAACCTCCTGCTTAACTTGCCAGGCAGACTTCAGCAAACACTGTACATAGGAGAGGTGAAAAAAGGCCCAGACATAATGACAGGAGAAAATTTGTTTTTCTGTTGGCAAAAGCAACTATTTCTCCCTAAATCAAATGGCAACACAATGGAATCACCCCAAAATACAGCATATTGTGTTGCTTTTAGTTTTTAGCATGGGAGTTTGTGCCATCATTGTTCTTTTCAGTATACCGGTAAGCAGTAGTGTTTACTGTACAATTTCCATGGGTTCAGCTTTTATGCTTAGTTAATTACAAGGAAGCAGCTACAATTTAAAGTCAATGCAGTTCTGAAATGGCACAAAGTGCTACCCAGATAAAACCTTTGTATTCTGTGATTGAGCAAGCTCTTTTGAACAGCTTTTAAGGCACTACAGACTTGGTTCTTCCTATCCATGTCTAGCCCTGAGCCTTTTTCACCAGGTAACGGTGAACTCCATGTCAAAGGTGAATAAATTTAAGAGTTCAGTAAATTTTAAATATAAGCATAAGTGGCAGGAATAGCTGAGGAGCACCAGATGATCTGCATGGTGTCTGGAGAAGTCCTGTGGCCTGTCATTCAAAGCACGTGGACCGGAAGATGACAACGGCCAACACTATGAGAAAATATAGCTCCAGAAGGCTTCTACTGTGTTCACTGGAGGTGCTAATAAAGCAGTAGTGAGATAGATTCAGGTCTGCTAGACAACAGTGCTGTTTTCTTATAAAAATGACCCAGACTTAAAGAAGCAACTTAGTTGCAAAGACAATTGACTCATTTTCCTTCCTTTTAAACTGTAAATTAGGTTCACAATATGGAAATGCTCCTGTGCAACAAACTTCCTAGTAAATGACTAAAATCAGCTGCATTCATTTTTGTCCCAGTGATGTTACTAAAGATTCGTTATTTATTTAGAACAATTCAATTTTTTTTAATGATCCACTAAAGGTGAGTCTCTGCAGAGCAACATGTTAGGGTAGTTGCAGGAAGGTTTGCCTTTAAGCTTGCCAGATGCATTGCACATCACCCAACGTCCTAAATGGTTCCAGTAAACAACAAAACCAGTTCTGGTGACACTACTGGCTTTGGAAAAGCTGCTTCCTAGTGAGGTTCCTCACTTTTTTTCCCCCTTTCCTTTATATTCAGCCCATCCTTTTCAATGCCTGTTTAGAATTTTGCATCCATCTTATGTCTTGGATCTGTTTATTTTTTCAGGTCAGTTTATCAGCAAATGCTGGCTTGTTAAAAAAAGAATGTTTCTGATGGAAACTAGTATGGGAGCACGTCTCTCATTTTACCTTTGACTTAAATTAAATATAAATCCTGGAAAATAAACCAAGTAGTGAAACCACACCTCTTGTTCTGCTTTCTCCATGTATATTGGCTGATTAGTGAATTTACTGAAAGCTTATCTCCTTACGGAAGTGAATTTGGATTAAGGGTGTGTGTATGAATTTAAACTGTGCTCCTTGTCATTGATCAGCTTCCTGGGTGATTGCTTTTATTTGGGAATTAAGAGTGATCTGTGCACAAAGCATAATCAGAATAAGATACACTTTCCAGCTTCAGAAAGCTTTTTTTTGGTTTTGGTTTGGTTTTTTTTTTGTTTTCCTGAACTGCCTTCATCTACAAATGAGATGCTCCAAAGAAGTACGGGTGGACGAGGTGCTAAGGGGCATGGTTTAGTGTTTGATAGGAATGGTTGGACTCGATGATCCGGTGGGTCTCTTCCAACCTGGTTATTCTATGATTCTAAGTAGGGAGGGCAGGAAGGCAAGGGCTGCACTACTGGGCCTATAGAGCATCAAGCATGCACCCACAACCTTTTCCACAACCCACGTGAGCTGAGAGAAGCTGAGATAAAAGACATGTATTTGCAGTTGCAAAGTCTCCGTAAGCCTTCTGTGAATAATTTGGCATCTTGGACAACATTTACAATTCTTCCTTATTCATGGACATTTACAGTATTTTTCATAGAGGCAGAAGTGTTTATGACCTGGCATCCTGTATATATTCCACCATGCATACTTCCATTTTGCTTACCCATATTAACCTGTGGTTTCAGCTCCTGTAGCCAAGCATTTGTTTCTTCTTATTCTAAACTGGCAAATAATAGCCATATTGTCAGCCTGTTGACTCACAGGGCAGGGCGTTTCTTGCACTGTTATTACATCTGTCTGATAAAGAAATCTTGTCATATCACCCACGCACAAAACATTTTAAGTAAACCATCTTTCCCTAATTCTTTTAACTTTCCATAGACTTAGCTAAGGAATATGCATTTTCGTAGAATCATAGAGTTGTAGAATGGTTCGAGTTCGAAGGGACCTTAAAGATCATTTAATTCCAACCCCCCTGCCATAAGAAGGGACACCTCCCACTAGATCAGGCTGCCCAAGGCCCCATCCATCCTGGCCTTGAACACTTCCAGGGAGCGGGGGGATCCACAACTTCCATGGGCAACCTGTTCCAGTGCCTCACTGCCCTCATTGCTAAGAATTTCCTCTTTATGTCTGGTCTAAATCTTCCCCTCTTCAATTTATAGCTATTCCCCCTAGTTCTATCACTACATGCCTCTATAAAAAGTCCCTCCCCAGCTTTCTTGTATGCCCCCTTCAGGAACTGGAAGGTCACTATGAGGTTTCCCTAGAGCCTTATCTTCTCCAGGCTGAACAATCCCAACTCTCTCAGCCTTCCAGCATCTTCCATGCTTGGTTAACAAGAGATTTGGGGTTTGTTTTGGTTTGGTTTTACTGGAAAAACAGGCTTTGTTTTTCAGAAATGCAGTTTGGCTTCTTTGTATGACATTTTTTTTCATCATAAGTGATTGCCATTCATTCTGTATTCCCTATTTTCTGATCTTTAGGTATGATTAAAAAGTCCAATATATACAGTTAGCATATTAGCTCTATGAGCACAAATAAAAATCTACACCACAAATAACAGATCAATTAAATCTTGACACTGGGCTTGTGATCAGTGCCAATATTGACTACATCCACTATCTACATTGGCCAGTGATAATAATATGCTCACAGATCCTAAGAGAGAAAAAAAATAATCAAACATTTCTCAGCATTCTCACAGAGTAGCTACATATTCTGTGCTCTTATCCTCATTGCCCAGAGATGTTGAAGCAGCAAAGGCAATGTGGGGGCACACTCTACTTACAATGGCTATGTGCTGTGCACTGTGGAAAGCATTTCACTGTCCAGTTCCTAATGACTTTCTCCAAAGTATTCATATTTAATCCTTGAGCAATAAGAGAAAGAAAAATAAATCATATTAAGTTTGCATTGGAAAGGTTTTACTTTTGGATTTAAAGAAATAGCCAGCTCCCTTAAACATTTCTCCATTTGTTTTACTTTCTGATGCGACTGTCCCTGTGGAACCTGAACAAAACTGTAGGAGCCTTGCAAGCCTGTCTGTATTTACTGAATCAAGAACTAAGACGTCTGTTAGTTTAGCTACATAAAGATGTTGGCATTGTTTGTTTATCTTTAATTGAGATACTTAGCCTAAATTACCAGGATGTGTAGTCTAATGGCATGAAGCAGTGTGAGCTACTTTTCAGAGTGTTTTTCCCAGGACTGACCTCACATACCATTCTTAAGAAAAACAGCATGCACCTTCCTGCTTCGCTTAAGACAGGGCAATGAGGACTGAGCTCATATTTTCTGCACACCCAGGGTGTCAACAGTAATGGCCGAATGGAATCACTGGAATACTAATATTGTTCATTAAGGAGACATTTTTCCACCACTGATTTTTGTCTTGTTTTTTTCAAAAATCAACAGAAATGCAACTTAAACAGAATGGCTGCAGCACAGAAAAGAGATAAAAAGTTCCCCTAAGGATATTAACCTAATGCTACAGATTCCTTGCACATTTATTTTGGTGGAAAGCAGTTTATAAGCTCTACGGAGGAATTAGTAGAGACATATTTAACAATAAGAAAGGCTCTGAAAATGCAATGGATTGTTAGGAAAGTTAACCTCCTTATGTTTTAAAGTATGATTTACAGGCAGAGCTGTGATGTTGGCTATATTTTCAGTTAAGATAGCATGCACACAATAACTTTTTTCATAAAAGCATGAGTATTCTTGGTGAAGAAAGACTCTGTTATAAAAGTAATATATTATTATAATTATTAATACATTAACAATTGTAAGTATTGCAAAGGAAGTGAGTTTTTTGTTCAAACAATATCATTTTGTCATCAAGTCCTATTGATGTACAATATAAATGGGGTTGAATTCGGTCCACATTAATGTCAAAGTCCAACTGAATTTCATTTACAGTGCATTAAGCAGGAAAGAAAGATAATTTGGGAAGTGTGGAAAGTTTGGGCTTTGCTTATTTTGGCAAGACCAATTCCTATGTAATACAATCCTGGCTCTCCCATTTTTGCAGTTAACATCTAATTTTTTTCATTGACAGGAGGTTGATGTGCGTCTTACAAAACAGTTACATAATGTTCCTAGCACATGTAAGCCAAGGGGAAGATCCCTCTATTCCGTGCCCTACAGCCTTTTAAAGACAGCGTTGGCATTTTTTTTCACTCTGCTGCATGTGGTTAATTTTTTTTAACTTGTTGCAAGCTGAAAAAAAAGCAGCCCAGTGTTTTGAATGACTGCATCTATCACAGAACTACGTGGTCCCCGGCTTGATGTGTTTGTGCCCTACACTGAGCCCATTTGGCTCTATGATTCCCCACAGAGATGGGGATTTTACAGCCAGCTTTTGCCTCTGTTCCTCAATTTCATGTTCTTAGCACGGTCCCTCTCCCAGAAGGAGTGAAAGAGTTCTGGTGCTGCTTTTTCATCACCAGCTCCAGCTTCACCATCTGTTCCACAAGATTTCTAGCTCAACGGGTGCTCTGGATTTACAGCAAGTCCAGTCGTACTTCATTAAGACTTGTCAACACATTTCCTCTTTAAATAGCACAAAAATACTATGTGGAAAGGGGGAGTTCATATTTGGATTGCCCAATCTCCTTTCCATTGCCAGCTGGGAGCACTATCTGAGAATTAAGCCTGCATCCAAGCTGCCTTGTTTGCTTGTGGTAGGAGTGTTTTGTGGGGTGGGAGAGGGCGGGAAGGAAGTGGTAGCTGCAAAATATTCAAGGACCTTCTTCAAGCCCATGGATTAATTTCTGGCAGCTCCAGGTGTAAGCAATATAAGTCATTATCTCGAGTCATGACCTTCTGGTAGTCTTGTAGACCATCGCTACTACTCATCAAATTCCATCAGGCTACCAGCTTCACAGCACGAAACTGCACGGAGACTTCTCTTACTCTATTTTTTTAATACTTCATAAGTCCCTCAGCCTAGACATCTCCGGATAAAAATTGCTGTGGAATAGCTGAAGCTGCAGTTGTGGACTTGCTGCCTGTACTCTGGATCACATCTTTTCAGTCCAGTTTGAGAAGGCTCATTTGTGGTGAGATGCTGTGGGCCTTGTGTGGCCCTGGACAGGTCTGGACATTCTTACTGAAAGGGTCGTCAAAGTCTGGCTTCCTGGGGAAGTAAAGTTGTGCTTCTCCACTGCAGCATATATACAGGATATTTTACCTGCAGCTGCTCTATTAATCATTTACTCACTACGCTCCAAATAAATTTTATTTGACCTTAACTGAGTTTGTTGTTAGAAACAAGCTTCCACATGGCCAAAATTTACTTCATCTAGCCCCTTTTGCTGTCCTCAGACATTCAGTATTAGAAGACCTCTCACACACACCTCATGATTTTTGTTCTGCTTTGGGAAAATTCCACTGCTCCAAACTCTAGACATTTTCAGGAAGGTAAGTGAAAATTGGTTACCATTAAATATCAGTCATTGTTTAGTCTGGTCTTGGACCAGTCACTAATTGTTACCTCTTTACGCCGGTCTCTTTTGAAACCAGAATTGCAGCAACCACTCCTTTGCTTCTTAGTGCAACAAGCGGGAGGTAGAAACAGCTTTAAGACAAAAAAAAAAAATCAGTCCTATTACATTTACAGAGGAAGTTCTCTAATTCTCTGTTTCCTAAAGAGTCACAGCATACCGTTCTGTGACTTCAAAACACACACGAAATACCAGGAAGTAGTTCACATTTTTGATGATACCATATCAGTATTACCAATTGTTTGATGGATGGTGTCAATCCCAATAATGAAAAATCCTTAGTTTGTCAAGCTATTGCTTTTACAGATCCTAAAGCTGTGAATATTTCTGAAAAAAAAGAAGAAAATGTTTCCTTTAAAATTTAATTCCTGATCTTCTAGCCCATCCTCTCTTTACTGAGGCACATTCAAGAGTCATGGAGGGTTGGCCTTAAACAAATATTCCAATGAATTTATTACGTCAAAGTCATGTTCACTCCATTGTGTTTAAAGCCAAAGGTATTGAGGAAATTCCAACAGTAAAATAATTTTCCAGTCTCCCTGCGTTCACTGCCAAGAAAAGCATCTGCACAGCTGATAACCAGAGTTGCTGTTGGTGAGTAGCATTCTTTTCAAAGGAAAGCCAGAACAAAAATAGAAGAGTCAATGACATATAATACAAATGGAGAATAAAACCCTTGAACTTAACTGGTTTTGGTTCTCAGTTGAATGTGAATTTACATGAAGTCAGTGGAGCATAAGCCTAAAGTGAAACAGGTGCTCAAGTTTGCTTCTTGAATAAAGACTATGCCCTGGTTGGGACCTATCCATCTTTGGTGTAAACAGGCCATTTCAAGGATATTTGACACTATGTTTTAAGTAAAAGGTTCCTCAGGGTGTAGTGCTCTTCCCAACTTGTTTCAGGCATGGTTGGTACCTTTATATGATATGAGATGCACTGCTTCCCTGCCTCCCACTCCCTACAGTCATTATTCGCTAGTGGCTGACCCTACTGCTGTTTTGGTCTCTTCCATCTTTGCAGAAGAATAAGGAGGCTGGAACAACATAGATAATCTTCCTTTGTATCAGCTGGGATTTATCTCTAGGAAAGTGAAACAGAAAATTTAAAACTCAAAGCAAGAGTAAATAGAATGGCTTTCAATATGCACCATCTATAGTTACTAAATAAACAGAGGCCCTATGTGTACACACACTGTTCCTTATGCTTAAGACCAAAACCTGTTCTCTCCCTCAAGTGAACCAAACATGTTTCAGGTGTTTTTAAAATCAGATCCTGGACCCAAACCCAAGCAAACTCCAAGGTGTTCAAATTCTGTTTTTCACAAGGGACATTTCCCTATTTCACAACTCCTCTAAAAGAGAAAATAGAAGGATGTGATTTTGCACTGCAGAGGCTAATCTCCTTCTGAATTACCTCTCCCACTGCTTATCTGCATTCCTGTACTCATTCTTTCCTATATCATGTGTTTGTGATGCAATTGCAGGAACAGTACATGGCCTCACAGCCCATGCGCACAGCAGAAATGTTATAGCCCTGAGATTACTGCATTTGTAGATCTGAACGAGTTAATGAAGAGTAAAAGGCAACAGGCAACTTGAGAGGAGAGAGATATGTTAAGAACTGAGGCATTGTGTTCTGGATTAATGGTTCGTACAGGGAGAGGAAAGTAAAAACTTTTCCTGTTACAGGCAGTTGGGATTGGTAGAGTCTGGTCACACTGTTGGAAAAAAATATCTTAGCAATTTACTCCAAACAATTCCAAGTAAACTGAAACTTTTGAGGTTGTTTAGTCTTCTTCCTATTATTCAGTTGTGATGAGAGCTGTAGTGTTTAACATCTATGATCGGAGTTGTAGCAATGGGAAGGGAGAATTGAGGTGGATGGATATATATAAGCCTGAGTCTTCCTGCTCTGGTAAACGTGGAGGACAGTAGGAGGTGACTGATTGAAGCTGAAAGGGGTGGGTGTTTAGAAAGGTAACCAAAGCACCTTGAGTTACACATAGAGAAATCAATCTTCAGAATGAATCACTAAAAATGGTCATCCATTGTATTAACATCTTCTTAAATCCCTCTTCTAAGAAAGATGTTATCTAGTTGGTTAAAACAATGTTAATTCTGCTATGCAGAACTGTCTGTAAAAACAAATTTATCTCTAGAAAAAGAAATTCGCATAACTGGAAGAAATATCTCCTGAAAAAGTGTTGTGCAGATTTCCCACTACCAAACAATACATGACAGTGTCTTTTCTTGCTAGTTGGCCAACAGATCTCATTTTCAGTATCTTTTCTTTCCCACACCATGCCTTGTCTTTCCACAGATCATTGCTTCTTCCAAAGCAACTAAGATGATTTCTAGGTATTTACATTCTTCATGGAAGTACTCAGCAGTTCAGTTCCATAGGAACAGTGATTTAAGCTCATTTAATGCTTCTTGACCTACCCTGCATAACAGTAGGTAGGCACAACTCCAATATTGGTCACAAATGTTGTGGACCCCAATGTGTTCCACAAACATGTAGATCTTTCCTCCATCTGTTCCTACGTTTACATGAGCCAGATTCTTAGGAAGAAGAGCCAGAGCTCAAGTTTTCTTGGTGAAGAAGCATAATGTATTGTAGCATGATTGATGTGTGTGCTGTATCATAGCCCTGTGAAACAAGAGAAAACGTCTGTTATATGTATTGTAACAATGCTTAGGGATGAAAGAAAATCCTAAACAGCTAAGCTGTCAGATCTTAGGCAGTAGTTCACAGCTATAGACCTCAAGAAGACTTCCCTACCTCAATGGGACTCTGCATAAATATAAATTTTCTGAGTGTCAGGGTTTCATTGAAATAGATTCCTATGATCCTCTTTGAATTTTAATCTGTATACATGAGGGCAGACCCTGAATACCTCAAATGCCACCTTGTGCTTATACTATTTAATTTATCATAGAATAGAATCATAGAATCATAGAATCACCACGTTGGAAGAGACCCACCGGATCATCGAGTCCAACAATTCCCACCAATCTCTAAACCATGCCCCTCAGTACCTTATCCACCCACACCTTAAAAACCTCCAGGGAAGGTGAGTCAACCACCTCCCTGGGCAGACCGTTCCACTGCCTAATGACCCTTAGCTGTCCACCAAGCCAATATGCCACCAAAGGCTGTCCAGCCCATTAGAGATACAAATCTTGTGTTACTTTTCACTGACTTAGGTCCTAATTTAAGTACTGTGATTAAGTGCCCACATCAGTCTTGAATATATTTAGGTCCCTCATATTTTATTGGCAGGTAAGCTTTTAGCATCCATTGAAACTAGAATTTGCTGTGAGCAATCATTTAAAGATATTCAGCGGGCCTCCAGTCTTGACTTACCAAGCACAAAGTGTTTCTCAGCCTCCCTATCTGTAGTCCATGAAATGACTGTGCTCTGATATGGAGAGAGATCCTATCAGTAATAAGACCAAATTTGACTTTCCATTCTTTATACTGCAGTTTATTGTCAACTTTACCTCTCATTTTGTGTGCACCTTGGAAGAACCAAATACTTTGTGAACAGTCTTGTCCACAAAGCTCACGGTCTAACCTACATTCCGATTCAGTCATAAATCAATAGATACAATAAATCCCGATATGAGTCAGCTTGGATATTACAGACTCTCAGTGAAGATTGGAAAGACAGCATAAAACCAGTAGTAACTTCATAATCAAGGAAATTTTTCATAACGTTGGGGAAACAGAGTTCAGTTGTGCTATCAGCAAATGTCAAGTTAAATATTACTTTGATTTTTGAGGGCAGTCACTGATTCCATCTCTTAGTCCTGCAAAACTGCCTAATCTCAGCATCTCCCTTGACATGTGTGCTCTTGTGATCTGTGGCATTTCATGGAAGTCAGGTCAAGCCAGAACACATGTAAACTTCCAGGAAGGACCATTTTTCATCCATGAAGCCTTTAAGTAAAACAGCAGGTACAGTCAATATTACAAGACCCGGGAAAATGAAAGCATTCTTTCTGGCTTAGGTATTTCTATCAACTCTGGAAGTGGTAGTGTAGAATACTGTTAAATTGTTGGATTTAAAAACCAATATTATTAACCCATTATCTTTACATGTTAGGATTTTGTTGTTTCTTTAGCCACAGTTTTAGAAGACTTCTTTCTTCGGCTTCATTTGTTTCTTAGATTAAAAACATCCTGATTAAGTAGAACTTAAGAAAACATTCCTATAGTTTTACATGTTCACTAAATTCTTATGCAAAACTTAATGTTAATCACTTCCCTTTAAGGGGAAATCAAGTCATATGTAAATAGAAGGGGATAGTTAGATAACATTTCCACAATAATAAAAAAACGTTTGTATGTTTGCATAGTTGTATTCAGACCCGAAGATTTCCCATGTTTGGCCACTGTTATCTATTTTAAAAACAAACTTGCTTAAGTCTATGCTAAACAGTCTGCTTTGATTGACTGCATGAAGCAGAGCCAGAGATAATCCCAAAGGGATTATGTAGGTTGCCAATGAGATGAAGGTTTATTAAGGCCTACTCTATCACTCTGAGTCCCTTCCCCAGCCTACCTGTTCTAATCCTCATGAAGATACATCTCCCTATCCCCATCATGATTTTATGTAGGGATTGGTGAGGAACAAGAGAGAGGGAGAAGTTACTGAGCTGCAAGCACCAGGTTTCTCTTAACAGTGAATGTCCCTATATAGAATTATATTCCTAGCAGGCATCTCTTCACTTTTTAAGATCATGTTTGTGCTGCTGATGGGGAGCACAGTCACATTCACTGGATAGACATTCAAGTCTAGGACCCTTGCAGCAATGGGTCAAGGCTGGAAATCCTATTGATACAGATGATATTGAAAAGGTTTGAGTAGAAACAGCAAAGAGGAATGTGGAGCTCACTGTGGATGCATCTGCCAGAAGAAATCCTTGGCTTCTACTGTAGGAATGACTTTAGAGTAAGCAGGGCTCTCCAGAATAGGAGTAGGGACAACGGTTGGCTGTTACACAAAAATCCATCAGACACATGTCCCAGGAAAACAGAAGTTAAGGAAATGTGATCTATTGTTTCTTGGAGAGGTTGCTTTTTGCCCTAGGGAACCCTTCGCCATAGCCTGAGTAGATAAAACATATAGTATATGTTTTACTTCACAGTGACTACTTACGTGACAACTCTCAGGCTTAAAGTGCCATAAATCATACTCCTTTTTCTTTTTGTCAGCATGCTTAAAAGTCTGATATAAACAGGCTCCTGACAAAAATGTTACACCACTGGAATGGCCAGGAGTCACTGATTTTAGAAGTTTACAGCTTCTCTTCCCCATATTCAAAACAATCCAGTTTACAGCTAAATGTGAGTTGTAATGGGTGCTGTTTCAAATTTTGAAAACCAGTGATATCAGTGGCTTATCCAGTGACAGATTAGCTAGCTTAAAGGGAACTGAGGTGCTCGTTCCTAATAATAATATTACCCATTTAATCACAAATTATTTTTCTGAAAATGCAGATGAAACCATTAACCCAATGGGTAAATTGCCACTTACCTTAAACCCATCTCAATTTGTGCTGGAGCTGTCATAGCAGCACTACAGAGCAGGATTAGTAAATCCACAAAGAGGTGGGAAAAGTGTAACAGCAAAACCCTGACTACAGAGCACTCAAAAAGTTTTTATAAAGGATCTCTCTTCTTCTTTATTTAAGAGGCAGGATCATATTTTCTATTAAACTTAATAGGAGATAGCAGTCCAAAAGAAAAAGTGCCCCATTTTGAAGAAAATCTTAAAAGGCTGAATTTCAGTATGATGAGGTATTTTTCAGATTTCACTCAAAAACATGAAAGGGATGTTGGTTTGGCTGAATTCATGGTTAATGTAGTTTACCTTAGGGGTTAGGCTACTCCGTGTACAGGCACGTGTGTGTGTGTGTTAGTGCATGTACATGAGTTAATAGTAGGGAGGGAATGGGACAGACAAAAATCTAAGCAAGATATTGATGTTAAAGAGCGAGAAATAATATGATGATCGTAGTCATGTAGGAAACAAAGCATGTTTTGGAAATTACCAAATGCCTGTGAATATTCACTGTGGCTCTCAGAAATCTGGCAAGCGTATGAGGAGTTTTCTTATGTTTCCAACAGGAAAACATAGATTGTTTTATTAAAAAAAACACAGCAAATTCATTTGTAACCAGTAAATAAGTTCCAAAGTCTATCTGATGGTGGCATAACAAGATTACAAGTGACAAAAGAGAAAGCATTGGTAACACGTTGCATGCCTCAAGGGCATTTTATCAAATTATCTGAATAGCAAAGATCAGACAAGCTCCAATTAAGAGTGTAATAAAGTCTATACAACATTAGACTTCAGCAATGTAGACAGTTGCAGGAAAGCAGAAGGTAGACTGTCTTATATATCTTAATAAATCCCTGTTTAGTAAGTGCTGTTTGTTTGTGATAAAATAAAACCACTAATGCAGCTGTCTGTGCAGAATACTGTCTATGTAGTTTTGAATACAGATGACTTGTATCTTCATTCCTCAGTTTTCCTTGACAAATGGACAGAGCCCCTCTTCAGCAATCTGTCTTCTGTCAACACCTTCTGAACTATGATTCTGTCTGTGATTCTATAAAAGTTTTTAAGCTAGAGACCTGACGCTTTTAGCTGCTGGAATTTCAATGGAAAAACTAACTCAGGGGACACCCAAACTCAGGTTGATTTAAAATGAGTTCTTTGATGTAGTGAAAGGGGAAAAAAGTAATGTTTTTTCCAATTACAATTCATTTTTATAGTATTATAGTTCTAATTTATTTAAATGCCCTCACATATAACCATACCAACATGCATGTACATTTGTCTTAGTCTTAAATATAGTCCACAAATTTATACTGATATGTTCCCAAAACGTAGAATAGAACCAAAACATAATGCAAGTTCGAGCCACAAAAGGTGGCTCTAAAGTGGCATTTTTACAATGCTGAAACATATCTTTATGGATTGAGAGTTTAATTTTCTTTAACATGATCTTGCAAAATATTTCCTTTTTTTTTTCTCTTCAAGACAAAAATGTTTCAATGGCATTTTCATTAATGTTTTTCAGATTAGCTCAGTTCATGACCTTTGAGTGATTTTGTCTTCAGTGTACTGTATTTGAACAGCAGTTCAGGTTGAAATGATAGCATAGAATAATAGAATCATAGAATAATCATGTTGGAAGAGACCCACCGGATCATCGAGTCCAACCATTCCTATCAAACACTAAACCATGCCCCTCAGCACCTCGTCCACCCGTGCCTTAAACACCTCCAGGGAAGGTGAATCAACCACCTCCCTGGGCAGCCTGTTCCAGTGCCCAATGACCCTTTCTGTGAAGAATTTTTTCCTAATGTCCAGCCTAAACCTCCCCTGGCAGAGCTTGAGGCCATTCCCTCTTGTCCTGTCCCCCATCACTTGGGAGAAGAGGCCATCACCCTCCTCTCTACAACCTCCTTTCAGGTAGTTATAGAGAGCAATGAGGTCACCCCTCAGCCTCCTCTTCTCCAGGCTAAACAACCCCAGCTCTCTCAGCCGCTCCTCTAAGACTTGTTCTCCAGCCCCTTCACCAGCTTTGTTGCTCTTCTCTGGACTCGCTCCAGAGCCTCAACATCCTTCTTGTGGTGAGGGGCCCAGAACTGAACACAGGATTTGAGGAGCGGTCTCACCAGTGCCGAGTACAGAGGGAGAATAACCTCCCTGGACCTGCTGGTCACACCGTTTCTGATACAAGCCAAGATGCCATTGGCCTCCTTGGCCACCTGGGCACACTGCTGGCTCATGTTCAGTCGGCTGTCAACCAACACCCCCAGGTCCCTGTTCTCCAGGCAGCTTTCTAGACAGACTTCTCCTAGTCTGTAGCACTGCACAGGGTTGTTGTGCCCCAAGTGCAGGATCCGGCATTTGGCCTTGTTAAACCTCATGCCATTGGACTCAGCCCAGCGGTCCAGCCTGTTCAGATCCCTTTGCAGAGCCTCCCGACCCTCCAGCAGATCAACACTTCCACCCAGCTTAGTGTCGTTCGCAAACTTGCTAAGGGTGCACTCAATGCCTTCATCCAGGTCATTGATAGAGACATCGAACGGGGCTGGACCCAGCACTGAGCCCTGGGGAACCCCACTTGTCACTGGCCTCCAGCTGGATTTCACACCATTTCCTACCACTCTCTGGGCCCAGCCATCCAACCAGGTTTCCACTCAGGAGAGTGTGTGCCTGTCCAGGCCAGAGGCTGACAGTTTCTCAAGCAGAATGCTGTGAGAAACTGTGTCAAAGGCTTTACTGAAGTCCAGGAAGACCACATCCACAGCCTTTCCCTCATCCAGCAGCCGAGTCACTTTGTCATAGAAGGTGATCACGTTAATTTGGCGAGACCTGCCTTTTGTGAACCCATGTTGACTGGGCCTGATCACCCGGTTCTCTTGCATGTGCTTCATGATAGCACTCAAGATCACCTGCTCCATGACTTTCCCTGGCACTGAAGTCAGACTGACAGGCCTGTAGTTTTCTGGGTCCTCCCTGCGACCCTTCTTGTAGATGGGCACAACATCAGCCAGCCTCCAGTCCAGTGGGACTTCCCCAGTCTTCCAGGACTGTTGGAAGATGATGGAAAGGGGTTTGGCCAGCACATCTGCCAGCTCCTTCAATAACCTTGGGTGAATCCCATCCGGCCCCATAGACTTGTGGGTGTCTAGTCGGGCTAGCAAGGCTCTGACCACCTCCTCTTGGATCATGGGAGCCTCATTTTGCTCCTCTAGCTCCGGGGTTTGTACACAGATGGAACACCTTTCTTTACAATTAAAGACTGAGGCAAAGAAGGCATTAAGTACCTCAGCCTTTTCCTCATCCTCTGTCACTGTTGTTCCTTCTGCATCCAATAGGGACTGTATGGTCTCCCTAGTCCTCCTTTTATTATTTATATATTTATAGAAATATTTTTTGTTATCTTTCACAGACTTTGCCAATCTGATTTCTAGTTGAGCCTTAGCCCTTCTGATTTTTTCTCTACACAATCTCACTTGCCTCCTGTAGTCCTCCCAAGAGGCCTGTCCCCTCTTCCAGAGCCCATAAATGTTTCTCTTCTTCTTGATATCACTCAAGATCTCTCTGTTCAACCAAGCTGGTTTTCTCCCCTGCCAGCTTTTTTTCCGGAACACGGGGATGGCTTTCTCCTTAGCTGCTAGGATAGGAGGCTGAGGGGTGACCTCATTGCTCTCTACAACTACCTGAAAGGACGTTGTAGAGAGGAGGGTGCTGGCCTCTTCTCCCAAGTGACAGGGGACAGGACAAGAGGGAATGGCCTCAAGCTCCGCCAGGGGAGGTTTAGGCTAGACGTGAGGAAAAAATTCTTTACAGAAAGGGTCATTGGGCACTGGAACAGGCTGCCCAGGGAGGTGGTTGAGTCACCTTCCCTGGAGGTGTTTAAGGCACGGGTGGACGAGGTGCTGAGGGATATGGTTTAGTGTTTGGTAGGAACGGTTGGACTCGGTGATCCGGTGGGTCTCTTCCAACCTGGTTATTCTGTGATTCTGTGATTCTGTGATTTCCTTTTCGAAGAGCTCCCAGCCCTCATGGGCTCCCTTGCCCTTGAGTACTGTCTCCCATGAGAATTTGCCAACCAGCCTTCTGAAGAGTTCAAAGTCTGCCCTCTGGAAATTTAATGCTACTGTCCTGCTAACCACCCTCTTCACCTAGAACAGAAAACCCTATCATCTCATGATCACTTTGTCCTAGGCGTCCACCTACTGCCACATCCCCCACAAGGCCTTCTCTGTTCACCAACAGCAGGTCCAGAAGGGCACCCTCCCTTGTTGGTTCATTCACCAGCTGTGCAAGGAAGTTGTCTTCCACACACTCCAGGAACCTCCTAGACTGCTTCCTTTCTGCTTTATTGTACTTCCAGCAGATATCAGGAAGATTGAAGTCTCCCACAAGAACGAGAGGCATTGAGCTAGAGATTAACCCCAGCTGTTTATAGAAGAGCTCATCAGCTGCTTCTCCTTGGCTGGGTGGTCTATAACAGACTCCCATCACAAAATCTACCTTCTGGTGGGCTCCTCTGATTTTAACCCACAGACACTCAATCCCCTCATCACCACAATCCATCTCAACAGTGTCCAAGTCCTCCCTTACAAAGAGGGCTACCCCACCTCCTCTCCTACCCTTCCTGTCCCGCCTGAAGAGTTTGTACCCCACCATAGCTGTACTCCAGTTATATGAGTCATCCCACCACGTTTCTGTGATGGCAACGACATCATAGGCTCCTTGCCCTACGACAGCTTCCAGCTCTTCCCTCTTATTCCCCATGCTGCATGCATTGGTGTAAATGCACTTCAGCTGAGCTGCCGACCCTTCAGCCCTCTTAGAGGGAATAGAGTTCATTCCCAATTGCCTGGTAACTGGAGTAGCTAGCTCCAGAGTTCCCGTGTCTCCCTTAGCACCCTCAGATGTGTTTTCCCCCACTTTCTGTGTGGTGAGGTACTGGTGGTCCGAATCACCATTGCCCCACGTCCAGGCTCATTCCTGTCTAGCCTGGTCTCAACCCCCTCCCCCCTCACATCTAGTTTAAAGCTCGATTTATGAGCTTAGCTAGGTTTCTAGCAAGGGCTTTAGTCCCCCTAGGAGACACACGTGTTCCATCCTTAGCAACAAAGCCTGGGGGTGCATGAGCCGCCCCATGATCAAAGAAGCCAAAGCCCCTCTCCTCACACCAGGCTCGGAGCCAGGCATTAATTGAATTCTTCTTCCTGACTTCCAGCTCCTCTCTATTTAGCCTTGGGATGGAGCAGAATACTATTTGTGCCCCAGAGCCCTCCATCATATTCCCAATGGCCCTGAAGTCTTTCTGGATGGTTTTGGTCTTTTTGTTTACTAGATCATCGTTACCAGTTTGGACTACTATCAGAGGATAGTAGTCTGTCTCGTGGACCAGGGAAGGAAGTTTTCTAGCTACTTCCTTCACTGATGCCCCCGGTAAGCAGCAGACCTCTCTATGGAGCGGGTCTGGTCTGCAAAAGGGTCCCTCCGTTCCTTTTAGGAGGGAGTCCCCTACAACAATCACCCTCCTCTTCTTCTTGATGGAGGATGTTTTTATCTTTTTCTGAGGATGGTGCAGCCTAGGGAAGGATTCTAGCCTGTGGGAGCCATCATCCTCATCCTCAGGGTTGGATTCCACTTGCAGCACCTGGTACTTGTTCACCAGGGGGATCTGGGGTTTTGCTGTCTGGGTGAGGGGAACAGGTTTCTTTCGCCTGGCAGGAACTTGCTGCCATTCCCCATCTCTTGTTCCCCCAACCTTGCAGTCTGCAGGTGGGTGGTGTTCAGTCACACCAGCTCCAGCAGGCTGCTGAGTTAGTGAGAGGGCACTGCTCCACTGGTCTACCTCCCTCTCACACTCCCTGATGGTCCTCAGCCTCTTTACTTCCTCCCTTAACTCCTCCACCATGTGAAGGAGCTCCCCCACTGGAGCGCAGCTTTCACAAGTGGAGCCAGTAACAGAGGCACGAGCTGATGTGGGAGGGGGGCACTGCCTGCAGCCCAGGGTCTGGGTAGCTGCCTGCACCCACTGTGGCTCTGCCTGGGTGGCAGCATCCATCCTGCCTGCTGCAGCGCACGGAGCAGCTTTAATCTTCTGCCAGGTGGCCACCATGGTCCTCGGTGTCTTCTGTCTAGTCTCTAGGTCCTCTCTGCGCCCGACCGACTCTAACTACCACACTCCCCTCCGCGGTGCTCCCAGGGGGACTGTTTAAATCTCCCGCGGGGGCCGCCGGGACCGCCCCCTCCCGTCAGGCACCGCGCGGGACCAGCGTGTGGGGACGGTCAGGACGCCCGCCTGGGTTGTTTCTGGGATTTTCCCGGCTCAGGGAAGCTCCCACCGCCTCAAAAGGTCCACCCCACCACAGAACTCACCGTCCTGCTGCCGGGTACCATACTACTACTACACAACATATTTGCTCCAAGCTTCTACATCTTCTGAAATGATGACAGGTAAAAACCAGGAATGGATTATGATTCCCAATGGAAAAATAGATGGTGTATACCTTTAAAATTTATCCAACATTATCCATGAGTAAGTAGTTCTCAGATAGTCCACTAAAATGCTCTGATGTGCCTGTACCACAGGGTCTGCCACAATGAGCACTAAAGCTTAACTCCATTCTGGAGCTTTCCCTTGGATAGGAGGAAGACACCTTATGTGCAGACATCATCTTTGAACATGTTTTCTTTGAACATATTTTCAAAAAAACCAAATCTTTAAGGTTAATATTGGTATTGTGTGTTGATTTGTTTAAATCCTGCTAACATGCATGGATTTAGAACACTTTGGAGGTTGAAGAGTGGAAATACCAAAAGCCAAATCCCCAAGTGCTCTCGAATACTGCCATTACTGTGAAGATACCCAGCAAAGTTTTTGATTTTCAATCATTGTCCAGAAAGAATAATGCCATTACTGTGAAAATACCCAGCAAAGCTTTTGATTTTCAGTCATTGTCCAGAAAGAAAATAAACTGGTTTACCTCATGTAGGGATTTTCTCACTGTACATGAAATCAGACATTCCTTGATCAGCTGCTCCTGTCTGGACAAAAATTACTGAAGGGTAACAGAGAGTTCTGCAGTGATTCTGAACATATTTGAATATTATAGATGTACATAATTCCTCGTCATACTAAAACATCATGTTTGCAGCTTTTCTGTATGATGGGAGGCTGAGACAGTTCATTGTGTAAATCTCAACATATATAGAAAGAATTACAAAGTGTGCATAAACGCACTCGTACATATACATATATGACTATAAATACAGATGGCTTAATTTCTTTTCACTCAAACCTTCACTTGTCTGATCTGCTCAGTCTTTCTCATTTTCTATAAAATACATGTATTCTACCATGCGATGTCTTTTTTTCTTGAGTCTCTGTTGCTTTGTTAAAATAAGTTAAGAGAGCAAAGCATATTTAACCAAAGATTAAAAGGGGTTTATAACATTTCTTTGTATATGCATAAATGGTTTGAGTTTGAAGTGGGTGGAAGAACAATAAAAAGAGAATGATGCAAACTGGAAACTGAAGTAGGCAAACTATCAGAGATAAACTGGTTATGACCTTGAAATTACCAGGTTTGGCACTGGTCTTCCAAAGACAATTAGAAAACTAAATATCTTGAAGATGGAGCTTGATCCCTAAAGAAGACTTGAGGTAAGTTTGGAGGAGGAATCTTGGACACAGATTCTACAGTTTTTGGTACCTCTGCCCTCCACCATCATCCCAATAGCTCCACAGACAGGGAGGGTGTTGAAGGACAACGTAAGAATCAATCACTTCCCCCATGTCCCTTCATGTATGATTTTGCTTCCAAGTGTGATTTTCAGACTCTGAAGTCCTGCAGACTGGACAGGGTGGAGCAATGCTTTGTGGCATTCTCCTCTCACAGGTACCGAGCTGCTGTAACGTATTTGCACATAGGAAGTTAACCTTGATCTTGAGTAGAGAGAATTTTTTTTCTCACTTAAGTATATTGGAAGAAATTGTTATTCTGTGGAATTTTTCCTTGCTTTCTCTGGCATGGGTGTGATTCATCGAAGTCTATGTTCGTAATAAACAACATCCCACTCTTTTCTGTATTCTTTGCTCTTCTCCTCATAAATGCCTTTAAAGCCATAGACTCTGGCTAGGCTGTTTTGTTTATGTTTCCCTGATTTATGACCTCCAGGTGAGTTTAACCTGGGAAAGCAGTTTTTCAAAATTGTGTCTTTAACGTGATATCCATTCAAGAGTCAAGGCAAGTATTTTTAGGAAAGAAAATATAGTAAGGAACAGTGGCATTTGAAATTTATGTCATCTCCCCTATGGAGCAAAAGTGACAAGCAGACACCTGCTCCAGCATTTCCATGAGGTCTTCTGCCTATGGAGCATTCGTTATGTTATTGACAGCTCCATGCTCACTTTAGAGCTTTATCCTGCTATCACTACATTGAATGCAAAATTGAGATATTTGTGCAACCTCTCAACGTAAGCTATGTTTGCTTTAAGACAGGCAACAGAAGACTCTGAGGCTTGTCTTGAAATAGTAGTGATGCCAAGCCTGGCTTTGAGTATGTAGTCTCTTTGGCATGAGGAAATTTTATGCAAGTAGAACCTATCCCCTGCGTGTTCTTGGCAGATTTCTGATAGGTTTGCTATGCCATGAATGATTTGTCTTTTCTTGTGTGTAACAGCATTACCTGTAGTAAACTGACTAGCCTCTACAAATCATTTGCAACATATTCTTGGAGAGATATCAAATCCAGAGAGAAGTTTAATTAACCTTTGCAGTCAAGCTGATAAGGCACAGACTTATTTGCAGCAGTAATGCTGGCTAAACACAGATGGTTGAGCTTAACAAGGACATGAGCCACCAATATGTCCTTCAAGCTTTTACTGAAAAAGGCGAAATCTGTATCTCCACTCCATACCCTCTTTTTTTAGAAAAAGTTAACTTCATGAAAAAAACTGGTTGTTGTCCTCATTCAAAGCCTTCCATATTCTCAAGGAGTCTTACCACTACCTTCGTCAGCTTTGTTTACAGCTTTAAATTTCCCATATACTTCCACTGCTTTCTTGATAATACAGCTTCTAACAGCCTCCACCTTCATCAACCCCAGGAGCTGCTGCTCACTGAATTCACTCATTTTGCACCACCGAGAATAGGGCACTGCTGCATCTGTTACATATTTGAAAAGATCCGACTTGTCCCAAAGAGTTGAGTCATCTTACTGTGTTCTTTAAGATTGAACAGACTCATTTATAAACACAGGACAAGAAACAATCCGTGTGCCAGAACTGTTCAGTCTTATTTTGGAAGTAGATTAGAACTTGCTTCAGTGCACACCCTTTCTAGCAACTGCCAAAGGATGAAGAATGCCTACAAGGTGTCTGCTGATGTTCAGTGTTGATTTGGTTTGCCTTCTACCAGCCACCCTCCCCCCATCCTGTATGTTGCACTGAACATGCATTTCTTAAATCAGCACCAAGTTTTCTACTAAAGGCCAGATGATGACAAAGGGGCAACAACTTGCCGTGTGATCTCCAGTCCTGTGAAGAACATCTCTGCAAACATTTGTTTCTCCTCCATACATTTCTCCACTCCATGCAGAGTGCAAGAGATGGTATGCTGATAGGTCAGAAGACAGAAATTGTGCAATTCCTGTCCATCGGCTTTCTGTGTTAAGATCTGCACGTGGGTAGACTCCAACCCCACAGACACTGACTGGATAGTCAACAGTAGTCAGGCAGTCTGCTATGTGGAGTTGACCACATCTCCCGCCATGGTCAGGCTGCACTGCTGTTTGAGGTCAAGTAAAAAAACTTAGGGTTGAGATGAAAGGCAGATAGAGGCCCAAGGCCAACAGTAAGAACAAAGTAATTTCAATTACAGCTACAGCTTTACTGACATAGCAGAATTATGCAAAAATGGGTAAGAACGCACGTACACAGAAGCTTCACTGAATGCATTCATTGCGTCACCCCACTATTTGCACTGGTTAAGCTTTAGGCAAAGCAGCAAAGAGTTGGAAAAGTTATCCCAACTGCTGATATAGCTGGAACAAAAAATGTTGTTCCTTCACTTTCATTAATCAGTAGGACGCTGGAGAGGTAGGACAAAATGAATAAGAATAGAATTAAAACTACAGGAATAAATGTTTCTGCTGTCTAGCCTGCTGCATTCTCTGCACTTTAAGCAAATACATACCCCACGTAATAACACTACCTCACATTAATTCAGGGTCTTTCATCCTCTATGGCTTCACAATCTTTTTTAGAATATTGTGGATTTCTATTTGTAGGCAATAGGGATCACAGAGAAACACTGCAGAACAGAGGATATTAATAGCTCTATGTTCAGTTGCAAATACAAGACAAGATTTCTAGCTGTGAAAATTCCTCCAAACTGGAATCAGACTACCATGGGATTAGTATTTTCTCCTTTACTGAATTTACCTCTGATCAATTTTTATCTGTATAATGGTTCTTTCAGCATAACATCATCTTCTAAGAATATGCATGATACAATGGTCTAATGCTGGGATAAAAGGTAAATGGGTCACCTGCTGAATTGTTTATGCCAGCCATTAAGGGTCTATGAAAGTTGAAATTCAAATACAAAGTAGCTGGGATGATGCTATCAAATTGTGTCCGCTGAAAGTTAGTACAGGAATCACTGATATTGCATGCACTTATTGGCAGTAAAAACTAAAGAAGCAAAATATCAGAAATCTTTGCTAAATTATGATATCAAATTGTTCTCTGAAGTTACTTTTCTGAAAAGTGTAATCATTTTTCCTTGTTATTAAAACTTCATGTCCTTTATAACACTGGAGAACTCATAAATCCACACACAAATGAAAAGATACTCAAAACAAAGCTTTTATGGGCTGATCTTAATAACCAACTGCTGAACATATCTCCTGTGTCTTTGTTCTTGTAGAGTCCCTTGTGAGGTTTTGGCAGTTATTACCATAGTGGTTCTGTTGTAAAACAGCAAGGTCAAGTGGAACCTTCCCATTGATTTTATTGGCATTTTTATCAAGATCCCCACATCTTAGATTTTGCTGTATTTTCCACTGGAACATAACAGAAAACATATTATTTTGTACGAACACTACTGACTTTTCAATTTATATGAGACAGTGGCCACTTCTGCCTGTCTTGCCCAATTTTTGACAGTTATAAGTCAAGACTCCTGTTATTTTTAACTGCTGCTTTAATGGAAAAAAATCCCAGCTATGTGGCAAATTACTCTAGAATTTGGAGTACTCTTCCAAGTTTTTTAATTATTACTGGTATAGCGGAAGCATACATAGGAATGTAAAGATCATCTTGAAGATATCAGATGTTTTTGCACTATCTTTAGTGATTAAACCTTGGAAACCTCAGAAGAAAAAAGAGAATATAACCAAAACTTCCTTCTAAAGACCTTTTGCTAATCTCTACTACAGGCCTTTTTTTTCACCACCAGACGCTGCCATATAATCTCTATAGATCTTTCTAACCACCTTGATATTAATTCACTGATTTTACCTAGATGACAAGATTCGTGGAAACATTCACATATCGTAATCTAATCATAGATGAGATACTGTACATGAGCTTTATCTAATATTGGTTTGGAAACTTCTTTCAGCAACCAGTTCCTACTTTGCTTCAGCAAATTCCTCCTATAATTGTTTTATTTAGTTATTTATTAGTCACATGTAGTAAGTAGGATTTTGAATGACTTGGAAGACCCTTTACTATTCAGTTTGGGGACTATTTTTTTTTCTCAAATCAAAGTAACCTACCAGTAAATTAACTGGGTGCAGCTTTCTTTGCAACTGTGTTGACCTGTTTTCACAATAAACTTTCAGGTGCCTGCCAGTTGATGGCCCAAGGATGAGAAACTGAGCTTTACTTCCTCAGGTAAGACATGCTCCAAAAACCAGTTACTGTGCATTTTACGTTGACTTCAGTAAAATTATTACATATTGCTTATTCATAATCCACATCTACTTATTGATCAATGCCTTTAATATATTACCAAAACAAAGGAATTAGCACCTGTTCTGTCTAAATCCATGCACAGATTGGCCTGCTAGCTGTGCATCAGGAAGATGAAAAGCAATTTGAAAAGCCATTTTTTTTTTTAAGTTAATGAATGCTGTGGTACTATCCATGTTAGAGGAGTTTCTCTTTTCTGTCAATTCCAATCAATATTTTTCAAGACCTAACTGGAATCCAGCAGTCTGAAACAAGTTCAGGGAAGACTGATGCCCTGGAGAAATTACCGGTAGTTTCCTTTGAGGAAATGGAAATTTAAGCCCCTTTGGAGATAAGCTCAAAAGTATGATACAAATATTATGCAATTAGTAAAAGATACAAGCAGATATAACTATGTCCACATACACTGAGGAAGCTTGGGTCTATCTCTTGAGAAAATAATATTTTTACTCTAGACTGTTAACCATCAAAAAAAAGAAATAAATCATCATCCAAACAAAGTAGATAATTGCATATCAATCATCTCAGTTTGTGTCTTTAATTGCACTTTCAGCTAATTACAGTTTCTTGAATTATGTGGAAACAGGAAAAAGCATAACGAGACTGTACAATTTTTTTGAAGGTCTATCAGTACTGCACTCCTCTTTTTACTGCACAACCTCTTTTCCTTGAGCCCTGACATCACAACTTTTATGATAAAGTTAATACAGCTTTGTTTCAGTACTACGTTGTGAATTGTACTGTGTGAACAGTAATATAAATGAGCCTACTTCTGTCCAGACATTGCAAAGGAAGGCATAGGCATCTGATACAAACACTGCAGATATTCAACAAGGAGTAAGATGAAGTCCACCTTTTTTCCTTTGTCTAATTAATTAGTAGCCATATTTGTAAACTGTTATCGTTGTTGTAGATATCTTGGGAGGAGCTCTTTTACGTCATACCCTTTCATTCAATACTGTTAACGTAACAATATGCAACACAACGTAGTGAGATTTGTTATGGTTACTAAAGATAAAGATCTACATATTCATCCCCTGTCTTTGAGGCAACTTTAGCTTGATGGTTTTGTTCCTCCTTGCGCAGGTAATATTAGGACTTGGTACTAGTGAGTGAGTGGGGTAAATTCCACACCAAAAGGAGAATGATCACTATATGTGACCATTTTCATGCGTCATGCACAGTCAAAGCAACAAGGAAGAATCTATATTTCCAATCTACACTCCCAGCTTACTGGATCACCAGCTTGGAATCTGGCTGATCTGGTTTGCAAATAATTTGTGTAAGCTTCACAATAAATCACTCCACTAGGAAAAATTTTTGACAAATACGGAAGTCTAGTATGCATGTATGACTTCATCACGTAGAAGCTAAAATATGGACTACATTGATTTATGGAGCAGAACAGATTTTCAGCATTTTCTTGGACTATGTGACGTATGTCTTGCCAATAAAAAGTAAATATTACAGATATAAAAAGGAGAAAAATCTAGTGCCCAGCTCAAAGGCTAGACAGTGAGAAGTAAAGATCAGTGGCTGCTCTACAGCCTCTAGATGGGTGAAAATTCATTTTTCATAAATATGTCAAATCTTTTGCCTTTTTTCTTAAAAAAAATGTGTGTGTTTGACTTGCGGGCAAATTCATGTGGTGAAATACTTATCACTTCAGTTCAGAAAACTAATGGGCCATATTCCTCTATGGCATGATTTGTCATTCCTATACAAGCAAACTCCATATTGTGACCGTAATTATAGTAATATGGAGGTATTACAGTGTATTGTAAGTCATTCCTCCCTAGTGCAGAAATGAACACACCACTTGTATATTACTCAAATAATAGCCATGCTCTATTTTGTTCTGGTAAAGGTTGCACTACTTCTATGTGTAGCGATTAAGGCAACGATCGATGAGGCAATGATTGATGAGGCAACGATTGAGATCAACTTTATTGAGAGTGTGTAAACCTTATATAGTGCCTCTGTATCCAGTAACAGCTATTCCAGTGAATTTCCACCCTTGAGAATCCTGCAGTACAGTGCCAGAGTGCAACCCCTCCTATTTTCCGCAGATGCGCCCCTTATATTCATGTTTTCCACCTAGTGCATTCCTTTCCTCCACGGACAGCGAAGACCCCATTATTCCCAAGTTCCCCATTGCTCACCTTTTTTCAAGGCTCTTACTCATCCGGAGTGCTTCAGTGCTCCACACTGGCCAAAATTCATCCAACTGGGCGTCACTAAGGCAGCTGTATCCTGCGTTTATGACCCTGAATATCAGGGTTTGACCTGAGAGGTGTGGGTGCCTCTCAAGTTGGGCGCCATTTCTCCAATTTCTTTTTTATCATGAATGCAAGTGTATTCCAAGGACTATTAATTGGGACTAGATGCCCTTGATATATTTGCTTCTCCACTAACTTTTGCAATGCACCCAATTTTTCACTTGTTCATGGTTCCAATGTCTGTTCCCATTGCACTTAAAACATCTCTCCTCCTAAGATTAGTGGAATGTGCACAAGATCTGTGTATAGAAAAATCAAAGCAAATCTGAAACAAAAACAGTCAAAAAAACCATCGTCCTCTTGGAGGGACATGTAAAATCTAGCAAAATGAGCAAGGTTATGAGGAAAAAACCACATACGGAGCAAGAAAGCCTGGTTTCATGCAGATCTGCATTATTGGTGATTAGTTCATGGCTTGCCTGATAGGAAACAAGGGTTAAGCTCACACGATGGCCTTTCTTTCAATAGGGAGATTTTCTTTTGCTTGACTCCTATTCTTGGGGAACTTGCAATAATCTAGGGCTTCTAGGATCACATACCTCTGTCAGATTTCACTGAAGTCATCCACTGACCTCAGGTGCTGTCTGGGAACAGCAGATGAAGAGACAAACAGACCCACACTGCATCACTGAATGACCTTAACTCATACACAAAAATCTGAAGCAAGAAGGAAAAAAGCGCAAGTTTTATTCAATATAATAGACAGATAGAAGCAACAAGGTTTTATACTCATTTAAATGTACATTTGTCCAATATTCTGCTTTTCTGTTACTCCTTCTGTTTCCGTGCCCAGTATATCAGTGAAATGGAGCACCATAACCTGGGGCAGAAAAAGACCTTTGAAGGTAGAGATGTAAAAATGCCCATAGCACAGCTGAATCTCCAGAAAGGCCCTGTGACTTTCATCAATCCGTGGTTTCTGACAGGTCCTGCAGCAGAGCCAGGGAAGGATTGAACTGTGCTAAGCAGTGAGGTGTAGCACTGATGCACAGCTTTCTCATCAAGTCTAGGGACATCATGTAGAGCAGCGGGGGAGAATAACCTAGAGGTGGCTGATGAGCAGTGAAGCAAGACAGCAATAAAAGTTCTGTTGCTTTATCTGTGCAAGAAGGGAGCCCCACACAAACTCCCAAGCTGGAGGTCCTGCACCAACTCTTTGTATGCTTCTGGGAAATTAACTTGATGCACCTACAAAAAGAGCCCCTTTGCCTGGAAAATCACATGAGCTTCACGTAAGCTTCTCTCTCCCCCAAGGATCAATTGTCTTGTAGGACAAAGGAATGGTGTAAAATGCCTTGCTGGAGAGAAAAGGAAAATTTTGAATGAGAGACTGTCCAGCAGGATGACCACGGAGTCAGCTCTGTGCCATGTACTTTGCAAACCTGGTGGGTGCATCTCTTCCAAACTCTTCTTTTTCCCAGACAGTATCTTGACACAGAGTGACAACAATCAGCTTGAATATGTTTGAGTAAAACAAATTGGCTGTAGTGTGGCATTTCCCTCGTATCGTACCCTTCGGTCTTGTGTGACACAGAAGCAAACCTGACCCAACAACGAGGACTGTTCCTTTCAGCCCATCCTCAACAAATAGCTTCAGTTCATCATTAGTTTCCAAGATGTAGAAGGGACAACACCTTGCATGCAGGAGCTGCAAGAAGAATTGCAGCAGATCTCTGTAGGCACTGGATCTATTGATTAAGGTCATATTCATTGCTGGGGTGTTAGCTTAGATTTAATAGAAAGGAAGGAGTGAGTTTTGCTCATAACTTTTCTTCTAAGATGTAAACAAATCCTTGTGTAATTGCTAAGTGATATTTTGATCATTACAAATGGCCTCTTTGCTGACATTAAGAATGCATCTCACTGAAAACTGGTAGTCACTGCTGAAAGAGTAATCAAAGTTTTACTTGGACAAGCAATAAGTAAGACAGAGCAAATGACCACATGGACAGCATTATTTTATTTCTTGAATAATGCAAGTCTAAAAATGAGATCAAAAAAAAAGGAGGACTGCAGGGAAAAGATCAGAGTATAGACTTATTGAGTGTGACTACACCAGGCCTGTATTTTCTTCTAAGTGTAGGAACTCTATACAATGATTTAAAATAACATGGTTCCAAGCTTATTACTTTCTCTGCATTTTGGTAAATATAACTGAACTATGAATATTTGCCTTCAGCTGTCACCAGCACAAAAATACTTCGAGTTAGTATCTATTGTACATACCAAGTTACAGATTTAACACCTCCAAATACTGAAAAAAAAGTAATAATTCAGCATAGGTCTGGTGACTGCAGTGGAATTGTTAATGTTTATAAAGAACAAAGGGAAATATTTGATCAAACTGTTAAAATATGGATACTATTTCCATCTGTTAGAGTGCATGTTAAAGGTCACAGTGTTAATACATATTGAATATTAGGGATATCAGGAATACTCAGCTTTAGTATAGATGAGATATTACCAACATGGAAAATGGGGAGTAAAAGCTACATTTTTAAATCATGTTTTAAAACTATTCAAACTATTTTAAGTTAATGATATAGGAATACATGTGTAGGTTGTTAAATAATGACAGGTTAGGTAAAAAGCCATCTTTTTTAAATCAGTATCATGTTTCAATACAATCACAATATTTATTACAGTATAATACGACCTATTTTAAGTAGTCCTGATACTCTAGAAGCTTTCAGTAATAACATCATATAATAAGAGATTTTCTTCTCATATTCACTGCTTTTTGCTTAAGAGAAGCAAGAAAAGCATATGTTGGATAGGAAATGTTGTTTGATTAGTTGTTTTGAATGGGTTTGCATTGGTTCTGTAATTTATATCTCTTATTTTATTGTTTAACATTATAATTACATCACTTTTATATTATTAATATCACTAGAAACATAATGTCAAATATTAACTTTGTGAATAACTTGAAAAGTACTGCTGGACTTAGAAGGATATTTCATGCTAAAATATCTTTAGTGTGTAATTTATAAAGATTTCAGTCTTACCACATGAATGCACTACAGGATTAATTGCTCATATTATTCCTTGAAAGACAGCCATGTGACGGTTCTTATATTAAGGTAAATCATAATATACTTGTTTTATTCATGTGTTCAATGCTCATAACTTCTGTTGTCTGGCCATTGGAGTGAAATGTATTAATCTAGTGAATAAATACCTCTATATGACCATCTAACTCCCTTCTGCATTCATATACAGATGTACTAAAAAGCCTGACATAGGCTACTAAATCCAGCCCTCATTTTTTCCTGTGCATGTCTTCAACAACACATTAGACTTTATTTTTCATAGAACTGTGTTAAGACCTTCAGTGGGGGCACAAAAAAGGGCTTATTGGGTTCTTATGTCACATGAAAAAACAGTTCAGTCCTGATTTAGGGGAGTGTGTGATTGCACTGTAACTGGATAGAAACACAGGACGATCACATTGCAGAAGACTCTTTTCACTTAACCCTGGGGATCTGAAGTTTTGGCACACAAGACCACATAAATACCTCACTTCCTCTATCCTACTCACCCCAAGGGAGAGTTATCATCTAGAGGTGCCCGTCTCTCTCTCTGGACTAAGAGAATGTATATGGACCCATAAGACTAAGAGACTTATCTTCAGATGGCTCAGGCTAAGATATAGGAGTTCTGCTTGATGTGACAGCATATATCCTTAGAGATTTTAGCTTATGAAAAAATACATAATAAATTTTAAAATTAGCTGCAACAGTACTGGCTAATTTAGATTTATTTTACAAAGGTTTTGTGGTACGTCTGCACTTGGAGTGATGGCAGGGCAGACATGCCTTTAGGAAAGGAATATTGGTTCATTTTGTGATTCATGCAAGGTGTTGAAAGCCCTAAAGCCTTGACAGTGAATGCGCTGAGTATAGGCTGGGTACCAGTGGGTGTATGCTGTTCAGAACTGCTTGAGGGTACTACTTGTCCTGTAATTTATAATGCTTTTCTGAAGTAATACAATCAACTGAAAATAAAGCCGTGAAACAAACTAGACACTATATAGCGGAAATCAACTTTCTGAAATTCTGAGATCTCTCATTATGAAAAAAAAAAAAAGCAGCTGGTTTCTGCACATCAACAATATTTTCTTAAATGGGTGGTATGGTTAAAAAGACAGCAGAAAATATTATAGGTATTGTTTACCATCCTTAGACACTATGTAGAAGAAATAGAATCTATCCCTGTTTATCTGGTGTTTATCTCAAACACGCATGAACTACCAAAAGTAAAAGGAACAAATATCTGTTTCCTTATCTACATTTTCTTCAGGCCACTGATTTTTAACTGGCAAACAAAAATGGGTTTGTGGCTCTGAGACTTATCAGTCTTCATCAGAAATGTTTATTTACAAGCAGTTTCTTGAAGTTGACTGTATTATATGGTAAACCCAAACGTTTTATAAGCTAAGAGTCAGCACTTAAGCAAACTGATAAAACACCATTTACGTGAACAGTAGCACACCTATGGTTTTGACCCAACATGTTTACTTACAGCTGGTGTATTAGTCTCTATCTAGAGGCCTTGTTACACTACAGCAGCAGAATTATTTCTGAGGTTGACAAAGCTAGCTCAGTCTAGCCCCAGGGTAAAATATCAGGGATCCTCTTGGTTCATTAGGGCTACATGCAGAGGTTCATACAAAACATGTTGTGTCTCCATCCTTCCTCATTCATCAGCTTGAACTCCACCAGAACTACCAACTCCTGCCACAAGTTTGTCAAGTCCTATGTCTCTACTGCTCGTTCCAATATCCTTCAAACCCATGTGTTTTCCTCTCTTTGGAATATCATTGAAGCTCCCTTACATAAGTCAGCTACATGGCAGCTATGCCTGCATCAATAGCAGTGAATAAATCTTTCAGTTCGACCCCACTGCCCCTAAACCCATGTACTGGGTGGCCAGGTCTCTCTAGCCAGTAGATAGACACTAAAGATAACCATTACACAAACCTTCAGGCCTGAGGAGAGGTAGGAGTAAATTCCTCTTTTTGGTGAGCTACTTGTTTTTGCTACCTGTTGTCAGGTTTCTTGCACTTTTCTTGGAAGGTTCTACTTGGCCTGTCATTGCCAAAGGTAGCTTGAAGGATTTGCAGGCTTAGCTGACAGAATTAGTCTGATGCACCTCTTTGTAAATGTGTTCTTGCTGCCTTACTACTCTTTGTACCATAACTACTTTGCAGCAATTTCCAAGGAATCACAGAAGGTCTTCTTGGACTACCAGCATTTGATAAGACTGTACATGGAGTCTGCCAGCACTAATTCTTTTTATTCCAAGAGGAAGGGCTATTTTACGCCCCAGAGAGACAAGCTGCACAGAGAGGGAAGAAGGTCCTGGGAGGCTAAAGCATGGGTAGGAAACTCAAGCAGTTCTAGCTTGTGGAAGACTGAATCCCTGTGAAGGAGGACCTCTCCCTGTGAGCACTGAAAATGGCTTTGGATTCAAATTTGGATTCCTTTCTCCTTGAGATACTAACAATTTTCTTTACATTAGAACAAGGTTTAATTTAGAGTTCCCATTTCATAATCTATTGCTTTAAAAATATGCAGACCAAAAGCATATAGCTTGAAATTAAAGCAGTATGGAAAGTGGTGACCCTTGGAAGCTTTGTCCATGCATACAACTTATTACAAAAACAGATCCAAATGTATCAAGACACTGAGATAACAAAAAGTTTCATAAACAAATGAAAGCCCAGCTTGAAAAATGAATCTAACAAGAAATCCCAGTCTCTTAAAACCTTCAAGTATTTGTATTTTCAGTAGAAAATCTTGTTCGTATTTCTCCTTTTTCCTTATATTTACCTTAAAACCCACCTCCTTACAGTTTCTTGATGGGTGTTTATGTTTCCAAATTCCAAAATAAATAGTTGTTCTTTTTCTGTCCATCTGGACTTATTTCAGTAGCATTTTAACTTAGTTTTCAGTCTGTCAGCACTGCATTCTTCGTACATTTGATCAAAGAGGTAGATGGCAGATTTGCTCCCCCACTTGTTGTGTTATAGATTTCCTCTTTAGACAATACAATTTCTAAGACACATATAATATTTATTAAAGAGTGTGTATATCTTTGTCTTACAAGCATGTTTGGAGCTTACTTTGACAGTCACACACAAAACTAGGAAAGAAGTTGCACTTGCCTGTTACATAGTTTCTCCATCAGCAGCAAACCTTGACAAAAGCTCCTGGAAGGGAGTTAAACTTTGATATGCAGCCTGTGTCCATGAAACATTCAAAGTTAGTGAGTTAACAGACCAGATTTTTCACTAGCTAAAAATCAAGGTAAGCCTCGAAGTGAAAATTAAGGAGCAGGGGCCGCTGAAAACAATTGCAGGTACAACCTGTTCAACTGCCTCTTTCAAGGCATGCACATTTTTTCTTACCTTTTTGACAGAAATGAGGTAGAGCGGCCATGTAAACCAGGAAGGATCTCCAGGATTCCCATGCACCAAATGATTTTATTTCATTGTGACAAAAAAAAAATTGAAGGACAAACTGGATATGGGTTATAGAGTTGCACCCACATAGGCATGCTGGAGATAAACTCTTGTTTTGCATATCTATATGGTTTTTTGCAGTCTTTGTCCAGTGAACTTGTTTTCTGTTTGTTAACTTGTATAATGCATTGCCTCCTTGGCTAAACAGATAGGTAAAAAAAAGATTAGATAAATGATATAGATAAAGTTATTACTATTTAATAAGTGAGTCACAGTTAAATGACATATAGGGACATGGAGGCATCAGCTATAAGTCAGTAAGGCAAATACAATCTTAGGCTTCATTACACTGAGAAGAAAACTAATATTAGCCACCCTCCTACCAGAAACAGAAAGACATTATTTCACATAAAAGTGACACTCATTTCACTATTAAGTTTCCTAATTTGTTTTTATATGCAGAAGATGCTGTTTTGGAAAAATAGACTTCTAACTCTTTCACTTGCTTTTCTCAATCCCATTTTTGGGAAAAATCTTCCTCACAAAAGCCATAGCTCATGAAAAATTCTGAAATAGAGATAATGGAAGGAAACACGATTGATTCCATGTCCAGGTCTTGCAGGCTGCTATTCTTCCCAAAGCCTTGGAATTTTGGGGTTTTTTGTTTTGGGTTTTTTTAACCATGTTATTGTTTTCTTTTTAACCATGTTATTGTTTTCTTTAAATATGAATGACCCAGAAGAGTTATCCAAGCCAAATATGCAGAGACATGTGCCTTACTCTATGAAACAGCAAACTTCAGTATTTTGAAGCTGCTCAGGGAAAGAAAAACACACAATCCATTTACTCCAGGTTTTGATGTCTTCATTCAATGAAAATCCATTTTGAAGCATCTTTCTTAATGTTTTAAACTGTCTGTGACTTCTTCCTATTTGTCCTCAGTTACCTAGTCCTCAACGTGCTTTGCTCCTTGCCTGTATTCTCTGCAAGCAGAAAGATTATAAACCTTTGTTCATCCCCTATTTGCTCCTTCCTACCTTCTGTCAGACCATATGGTTTAAGGAACTATGTTTTAGAAAGCAATCAGGACACCAGATCTGGAAATGTCTTCTGGAACACATCATTAATAAGTTAACTGGAGAGTGAAAAGTGAACGGAAGGAAGCTGGAACTGAACATTACCCACACTGGAGCTGTGGATTTAAAATAGTTCCCCAGGCAAATGAAAACTAATAAAATATACTACTTCCTGTACTGTGTTTTCCAGAAAATCTTTTTGTTATAACTGAAACACAACTAGAGACTTCCCTCTCAGCTGCTGAAGGACTTATTGAGGTGGCCTTTACAAATGTGTAACTTTGCAGAACCAGGAAGAGAATCTGGATGCCCATGTCACACATAATCTAGAGAGAAACTTACACTGTTGGTAACACAACACCACCTCCCCACCCTTTCCTCCCAGGAGCATGTCAAAGACCAATTACTCATATGGTATAATACAATATGTCACATTACTTAACAAATCCATCAGGAGGACTGACCCTCACATAGCACCTTGACAAATCATTCATGAACAGATTTTCTTTCACCTTTGCATGTTGATTAAGCAGAGGAGAGGAAGGACAAGAATGTGGATGTCATACCAGGAACAACACAAATGAAAATACTGTTGCATGGAAAGCTAAAATTCCCCAGCCTGCGGTCTCAGTTTCTCCAGGAGCTATATGTACATTTTAGAAGCTGTGTCTGTCTGTCGTCTTTGCCACCTGATACTCCAACAGAAATGCCTGCACCCTGCCCACTCTCCATCATGCATTTGACTGGTGGATACTACCTCTTCTTCCCAAGAAGGGCTGATGCAGAGCCTTTGCGTACAGGACTGTGTTGTGCAGGTTTTTGTTTAGGTCAATGTGATGGCAGATATGTTCATGGATTCACCTGGGAAAAGCTACCTGGGAGATCAACAGAGGCTGCTGAACCTGTATGTTGTTCCTAGAGTTCCCCCTATACCAGAAGTATCAAAACTTGCCCAAAGAAAGACCAAGCTTACCTCCAAAATTCCCAAGTTCACGAGAAGAAACTTAGGGCCAGGTTTGCAATGCCCTTATCTTGGGAGGAAGAGCTGCTGCCAAGAGCTCCCTGTCGCAACACATCTGTAAAAGGAAGCTGTGCTTGCTCTCCCACAGACAGGCCAGAGGGAGCATCCTCATGTCTGCATTAGATCCATCATTATGCTTCATACCACAGTAGTGCACTGGATTTTGCTTCACAGTATTTCACTTTGAAGCCCATCCTCGTGATTTTGTGCAGATAATTGCTTGCTTGCTGTGCAGAGAATCTGCTATGGTATTCCTGAGAAATGTGTCTTTCAACACATGGCTTAACAAACAAAAAAACTGAGAAGGGACATGGCAGATGTCTCTATTCAGCTGTGAAGAGTCACTCTATATATATGAATTAGGTCAGTGAATTAATACTGAAGCTTTTCCTGCAGTAGAAAGTCTTTAGCAGGGATATCCTAATAAACATTTTTTTCTTTTATTTGGCTAACTAATATCCTTAGCCTTACAGAAACTTACCAAAACTTGAGACATCTAGCCATCTGCTAAATTAGATTGAAATTGGCCAAAGATCCAGAAGATGTTCTGGGGAACAGATAAATGTTTACAGCAGGAAACACATTACTATTGTATAACACATACTGTGTAAATAAGAGCTCATTATTTAGACAGAGAAACTTTTCTAGTAACTCCTGAAGGTAAAGGTTATAGTGATTTGACTGCCCAGGAGCATTTGTCTTATTTGGACACGTTCACAAGACTTTGGCAACTTCCCTTAGTAAAGCAGAATATGTGCCTGTGCATACTCACTGCTGCTTCTGAAAAGTGCTGTTTCTGCAAGCACAGGTTGGATTGTGTTCAGCAAAGCCAGAAAATGCAGTCAATTTTTGACTATTCACAGGGTCAAACATTTGCATAGCTGGCATATTACTCCATAGGGGTCCAAAACAAACAGTGAAAGCATTTGCAGGAGAAACAAAACTGTTGCAGCAATTTCCAAGAAATCACAGAAGGGAGAATAATGGGTTGGGTATAATTCGTAAAGATTGCCACTATTTCTGGACTCCCACCCTCTAGGTTTGATTAAGCATTTCCTCACTGCTTAATTCCAGTGCTAACAAATACAGACTCAGTTCTCTACAATTTCCATTTGCTGCTTTCACTATAAATGTACATAGGCTCTCATTTGTTAGATAACACAGTCCTATGCTAACTATTCCCTGATGTTTACTTCTTGTAAAACAGAAACTCTTTAAGTTGACAATATTTCTAGTTCAGTTTGCACTGCAATGTCGTCTCTGGGATCAGTTTATCACCCACAGCTGATAACAAGTGAAAGGTATGCCATAGATGGCTCGTCTAACTTAATGTGCACTTCTCCCTCTGGCCATTTTACCCAGGGTAAATCACACAGTACACCTACTACTAGTAGCTAATGACTGCATTTCAATGCACTTTGAAGAAGTTTGGTATCCATCTAGACCTGTGGTGTGGTGTACCTGAAGGATTTCTCATGACTACCAAACAATGAATATACCAGTTTGAACATACTGAATTGGAGAAGACTTTTTTACAGATTTGCCAGTACATTCCTCCATGCCTTTGATAGTGCGTATATGTGTATGTATTTACATGCATATAATAGATACAATATAGCATGATGAGATATGATAAGTATAATCTCAAAAAATCTGGTCAAAATTTCACCAGACTGTGACCTTGCCATACGTCCTTGCATCCTGGTACAATTCTGGGCTAAGCCCATCATTATGGTACTCGTTCCTCAGGTCTTATATTGATGTCCTGAGTTTGAATCAGATTCTCTTGTGTTACCGCCCAGTAGTGGGTGGTACTCCCAACCAGAAGGGGCAATGCAAGCTATCAAATTAGTCTTCAACTGCATTTGCCCACTGTCTCCAAGTGCTTCTATAGCACATTGCCCCACCTATTCACATACTCCCAGTACATTTTATGTCTTTTCAGCCTCCTGGGCTGCACCAGGCAGAGTGTTGCCAGCTGACTGAGAGGGAGGAGGGATCCTTCCCCCTTACTCAGCACTGGTGAGGCAAATGCAGTGTTGTGTGCAGTCCGGGGCTCCTCGGTACAAGAGAGATATGGAGCTATTGGAGCAAGTCCAGCAAACAGTCACAGAGATTATTATGGGACTGAAGCATCTGTTGTGTGAGAGAGCTAGGACTGGTTAGTGTGGAGAAGAGAAGGCTCATAACGTGCCTTAGCCTCATGTACAAATATCTGATGGTTTATTTTCCTGCTGTTTTTCATGTTCCAGGAAGTTTCTAAACTGCTTATTGTAAAGTAGACCTGAGATATCAGAGAGTAATAATACATCTTACACATGCCCTGTTCTCACAATATTCTGTAAGTGTCTTCTGCTATTGATCAGTTATTCACACTTTTTATGTACCTGTGTTTTCAGCAGAATGTTTGTTGGACCATAACATCCACATTCCTGGTGTAGGTCTCCATTGTTTCTGGAGAACCCACAGATGTTCCCTTAGTCTGTACTTCTGCCAGCTATAGCAAGTGGCTGGTTTGATCCCACACCTTCCTGATCTATCTAGATCATAGAAACATTGAATAATAGAATCATTAAGGATGGAAAAGACTTGTAAGATCATCGAGTCCAACTGTCAGCCCAACACCCCTGTGCCTGCTAAACCATGTTCCCCAAGTACCATGTCTACACTTTTTTAACGCCTCCAGGGATGGTGATTCCACTACTTCCCTGGTCATCCTGTTCCAAAGCTTCACCACGCTTTCAGTAAAGATATTTTTCCTAATATTCAGCCTAAACCTCTCCTGGTGCAACTTGAAGCCATTTCCTCTTGCCCTATCACCTATTACTTGGGAGAAGAGACCAACAACCACCTTTCTAGTAGCTGTAGAGAGCAATAAGGTCCTCCCTCAGCCTCTTCTTCTCCAAGCTAAACAATCTCAGTCCCCTCAGCTGCTCCTCCTTATAAGACTTGTGCTCCAGTCCCTTCAACAGCTTTGTTGCCTTTCTCTGGATGTGCTCCAGCACTTCAATATCTTTCTTGTAGTGAAGGGCCAAAAAGTGAACACCATATTTGAGGTGTAGCCTTTACCAGTGCCAAGTACAGGGACACGATCACTTTCCTACTACTGCCAGCCACATAATTTTTTATACAATCTAATAAATTGTAGTTTGTATCTGACATCATGCTCTCCTAATTCCGCAAGCACTTTTCTACGCACTTTCTTCCTTCATGGCCTGCTGGTGCTATCAGCTTTTCTCCCTTCAGGCTCTCACATAAATGATCATGAAGATTTTTATAAAATTATATACTGTTCAAACATTTTACCGAGGCATGATTGATAAATGAACGCAGAATGTTTAAAGATTATTGTATAGTTGTATATATTATTGTGTATATCATTATAACAGCTACTTGTCTATTAATAACCACTTTTCTGAGCAGCTGAGTCAGCTAAGGGAGGTTTTGTGCAAGAAACAGTGATTCTATTGTCAGCTGTCTGCAGATGCCTATTCCACCTAAGCATTGCTTGGGTAGCATGACATTTAAGTGAATATGAAAGGGACGAAAAGTGAAAAAGAAGGCTGTGATTTAGACAAAGGACACAACCTAATCCACAATTAACATAAGAATGGACACAGGACTTCGACTGAAATTGGTCCTGGGAGGACTGAATGTTGATCCAACAGTCTCTGTCTAAGAGAGGGGTTCTAGCTAGTAGCTTCTAAAATAGAATCATAGAATCATAGAATAACCAGGTTGGAAGAGACCCACCGGATCATGGAGTGTAACCATTCCTATCAAACACTAAACCATGCCCCTCAGCACCTCGTCCACCCGTGCCTTAAACACCTCCAGGGAAGGTGAATCAACCCTGTCCCTGGGCAGCCTGTTCCAGTGCCCAATGACCCTTTCTGTGAAGAATTTTTTCCTAATGTCCAGCCTAAATCTCCCCTGGCGCAGCTTGAGGCCATTCCCTCTTGTCCTGTCCCCCATCACTTGGGAGAAGAGGCCATCACCCTCCTCTCTACAACCTCCTTTCAGGTAGTTGTAGAGAGCAATGAGGTCTCCCCTCAGCCTCCTCTTCTCCAGGCTAAACAACCCCAACTCTCTCAGCCGCTCCTCATAAGACCTGCTCTCCAGCCCCTTCACCAGCTTTGTTGCTCTTCTCTGGACTCGTTCCAGAGCCTCAACATCCTTCTTGTGGCGAGGAGCCCAGAAATGAACACAGGATTCAAGGAGCAGTCTCACCAGTGCCGAGTACAGAGGGAGAATAACCTCCCTGGACCTGCTGGTCACACCGTTTCTGATACAAGCCAAGATGCCATTGGCCTTCTTGGCCACCTGGGCACACTGCTGGCTCATGTTCAGTCGGCTGTCAACCAACACCCCCAGGTCCCTCTCCTCCAGGCAGCTTTCTAGACAGACTTCTCCTAGTCTGTAGCACTGCATAGGGCTGTTGTGCCCCAAGTGCAGGACCCGGCATTTGGCCTTGTTAAACGTCATGCCATTGGACTCAGCCCAGCGGTCCAGCCTGTTCAGAGCTGTGAAAGGTAAAATGGTGCTTTCTGGTTTGCCTGCATGCTATTAGATGGGGTGTAGGCAGGCTTATCCCAGGCCCTGGTGCTCCACCAATGGCTTCCAGAACTGCCTGGAACTCCTGCTGCCACTACAAAACACTGGTGGTTACCAAGGAGCAAAATCTCACTGCTATCTACATCAGTGCTGTCAGAAGTTTTTCTTGTTTGAACTGAAACATTAAAAAAGGGACATAACTCCTTCCTACACAGGTGCTTTGTTAAGGGCTGTGTTAGTAAAACACTGATCCTAAGATTAGAAATCCAAAGTGCAGCAACAAAAGGGGAACCAAACTACAAGTAAGCTACATGGTATTTTCTCCTTACATGTTTCCACCCTTGTAAAAGGGAACATAAGCCCTAATAGTATGTCTCACAATACATATAAAATTTTCCATTACTTTGTGATAGTGATGTATAACAACAGTTTCACAAAGGGAAGGGTTTGGCCACATTGTGGGAATAACAAATATATTCTATGACATACAATTACTGGATTATGTAAACAAGGAAAGCCTTGCTTCCAGTTCTGAAATTGGGAATTTTTCTCATTTTTTTTTTATAAATCATTGGCATTTCTGGTCAGAGAATTTATAAACCAACATGTACATCTGTGATATTAAAACTTAAGTTTCTGCATTACTTTTTTTCCCCCTTTTTGACTTCTAAAGATGGCAAAAATACAAGAACCTTAAGGACACTCAAATGAAAAATGAGCCTTCTGATACTGAGGCTTTAGAAAATTGATCCCTACAAGCAGATGGGCCCCACCTTGCAGCAGGTCGAACAAATAAAGAATAATTTATCTTTAGGTGCAATAAGCATCATACGCAAGTTTGCCAAAGGCTGGATAATTCCATAAATCTGCTCAACAAGAAGCCAGAAGTGATTAGAAATGAAAGGTCTGACAACAACACCCTGAGTACTCAGCTCTTAATCAGGTTATCAGACAGTAAGACTTTTCTTAATTGATACAGCCTTTTATCGAATTAGGGTGTTATCTCATAAGTGAGGTCAGAAAATATGAATCACAGAGTCAATAGGATATCTAGCACAAAGGCAATGCTATGCATTATAGAGTCTAAAGATATTGTAGGTATTGTAGATGCTGTTTACTTAAAGGCAACTGGTGAGTGTTATGAACCTCTTCGACCTTAAGCTACATCTACTGTTCAGAGTAATTCTTCTGATCATGATTTGATATTGTTTCCTTGGCAATGTTGTGTGGTATTTTGAACCCAGGGCATAAATTCTCATAAATACCTGCAATTTCACTGATTTTCTATTGCCGTATAGCTGAGATTTTGATTTAGCTAAACTGAATGCATTCTCTGAACACAAAGTTTTGTGTGGTTAAATTAGCAACCAACTCTCTCATATTGGGTAAAGAAAAATGAACATTATAAATTAAGTATTTCACAGCTTAGTAAACTTTTAAGTTCTGAATGGACACCAGTCAGCACTAGAATTCTTATTTTGGAGGTTTGGCTGTGATGACTTCTAGCTTCATACACGAATTCTTGCATGACTTTTGGAAAACCTTTGACTTTCTACAGCTCTTAGGTACCTAACTCTTCAGTGTTGTTCTCCTGCATGAAAACCAGTAACTAAGAATTTTTTTTTAAGCTATAAATTAAGAGAGAATTATTTTATAGACATTATAAACAAAACCAAGGCATTCAGCTAATACTTAGGAGAATCCTAGCAAAGCTCATTTGTAAATAAATGTTTCCATACTGGTGATATTCATCTAACTGCTAATGCTTTAAGTCAGAGAAAACAATGGTAAACTGTAGTACAAAACCCAGTCACAAGATCAGCATGCAAACAATTTTCTTTCTGAAATTATTTTTAAACCACAACAAAAATCATTAAGTTCATTAAAACATCTTTTGTATATATTAGAAATGTTTTGTTTCACTTTCAATCCCTTAATAATGTTCTTAGATATAGAACTACACAAACATAAAAGGCAGAAAGAAAGGTGATTTTTCTTATCATAGAATATCTCAAATTGGAAGGGACTCATAAGAATCTTAAGTCCAACTTACGAGTATCTAATTCATCAATGATGGTGGTTAGACACTCATCTTTCAGGAATAAATTTCAACCTGAAAAATATACACAAGGGAGTAGTACCTAACTTCTTGTTAGAGTGTATTGTATTTTGTTGCACAGCATTCCTAGCACACAGAATACAGAGCAACTCAGCTTCAGTACTTAACTAAAAACACTATCAGGGGTTGCTTTACCAGGCATGCTGAGACTATGACTTCTCTCACACTTCTTCCTGCTTAGTTTCTTATGCAATATTCTGGTCAGCTGCATCAAGTGTATAGTTTTGTCTTAGGCCAGATATGATGGATGAATAACTTCGTTCAGTTAAAAAGGAATAACAACAGCAGAGGAATACTTCTAAGCAGTAATGCAACAGGAATGACTAGAAGAACAGAAAGTATCAACTGACACAGGAAACTAATAAGCCTTGAAGTTTAAACCAATTATGCTCATTATAAACTTGAAAGAAAAAAAAAACATTTCTATACTCTCTACAAAATGACCTGAAGCTTCACTTAAGTTTGAAAAGTGCAAAAGACCATGCCACACATTACTAAAGCCAATAGGCAGCAAAGTAAGCATTCACAGATGACATAGGTGCCTCAGATCCATAGTTGTATTGTCAGAGAATCTGAATGGTCCTAAGAGAATCAGAAACCCTAAGCAAAAACTTCTCTCTGCCACTGACTGAACAGCTTATTTTGTTATACTGAACAAATTTCTACCTTTCTAGACAGAAAAAAATGCCAACTATCACCTTACTGTCATTGGACCTGTTCTGTCCTGAAGAGATCAGGTAGCAGAGCACTACTTAAGTCAGCATTGACATTATTTATGAAAAGATTATATGCATTGAAAAAAAGAGTAATTCAGCTAAGAAGATGAAAGTTTAATTTGAATGCTTCTTCTTAGATTTGAAAGCTTCACAATCCTTACAAAGACACTCCAGCAAAGCTGGAAATTGATTCCCAGTTCCATGATATATGCATATGCACAGAAGTTCACTGTGTCACTGAGTGTGTCATAATAAAGACCAGTGGAGTAACAAATTCACTTAGTTGGTGTATATGAGATAATAAATAAAGACTATATTGTCCAAATGATAACTGTACAATCTTAAGTTACACAGGTTTATCCTGATAATGAAGTATATGTACTAAATGGCTTAGAGAATTAATACTGAAATTTAAAGTCCTATTTCTGTCAACACAGAGTCAAGTTCAGGTTTTAGCTCCACTGACTGCAATTTACCATCTCCTGACTGCTATGTTGTACAGTGTGCTGTGTTTCTGTGGCTTCTTATGAGAACAATAGCCATCAAACCACAATATCGCTAACAGCCTTCTAGAAAGGCAGTTTGCTACACGGTCATGTAGAATGACCTGATTTCCGCGTTTCCAAGTAGGTAAATGCTGCTCAGCTCTTTATGTGTGTTGCTAAGCTGTATGCAGTAGATTATACTGAGAGAGGTACTCACCTCTCTCTGTTAGATTTTTATGACAGCATCTCTGTGCCAGCAGGGAAGCAACAAGTGTGTTTTTGGAAAATTTCAGGCAGATTTTGAGCTCATTGCCTAACTTCGTCTAACTGGAAGTCATACAGCCTATGTTAATTCTCATCACAAGCAAAATCCTACTCCCTGTACAGTCTGGGAAACTCTTCTACAACAAACAAAACTGAAGAATCTTTTCCACTCTTTGGTGCATATTAAAATTTACACCATGAGGTAGCTAGAAGATACTACAGTGGTCAACAAACTCAAGTGTCATGGTACAAAAAATCTAACATGAACCAAGTAAAAAATAACTCAATCATGTTTCTATCTAATTCCTGTCAAGTAATAATTAGCAGATGTTCTGAATTATGGTATATATAGCTTACCTAACAGAACTGAAGCCGTATTCATTATGTATGTAACTGAAAAATTAATGTCTTTCTGAATTCTACCTTACCTGTAGATCTGCTTTTTCCATCATTACAAACATTTTCCAAATCATATAGGAATTCATGGTTCGAGAGGGAACATTCACTCGGCCACTAATGCTTTAAATTCTTTATGTCGGTGAATAAAACACAGTGTTTTCTTTTAGATTGACTCTTGCCAGTGTGTTTTAAAAAAGAGAAAGTTCATTTTATGTATCTATAAATTTAATTTTCATTAGCTTGTTATTTTTCCCTTATCTGTATTCATTGTCTCCTTCATGGAAAAAGATCTCATGAACTCCATATGAACACTCTGTGACAACATGTTCTGATGCAATGACAAGGCAATATATTTGCCTTTGAAACCATAATAATGTACCGTATCATCAGAAAAGCCAGTCCTGTAGAACAATGATAGGATTTCCACCTCTATGTCAAATGTAATGTTTTCTTACAGATCAATCCAAGCAATTTTCTACCTAAATGCAGTAGCTTCAGCTTTTAGAAATCTACCTGCATTTCAGTGAGATCTTTAATCCTATGTTCACACACATAATCTTGGGCCAATTGGGTGCTCGATCTGACTATGAACTTTTCTCATCACTAAAATAAAGTCTGAAATCTACCATCAGTCATGAACATTGCGAACACCTCAAGTTTGACATTAAATATGAAGTACTAAAATGAACACTCTCATTACAGAAAAACAATTCCCTATTGTTTTCTGGTAAGCTTGTGGGTAAGTAAAAGAACTCAAGCTAAGAAACTAAAGAATGAAAATAAAGTCACAGTAGATCACTGGGAACAAGAACTACTCATTTAAAAACTGCAGTGTTACTGAGTTGGCATGTTTCACCACATCTGCAGCCACACTTCATGTATGTGCACTGTAAAGAAAACTGGACTTTACAAACTAGCTTCCCATTTGAATCCTCATATCTCATGCACTTTATAACAAAAACTATCCAAAATTTTTTGAGTAAAGTAGCATGTTTCTTTCCTAACAGTAATTCAGAGCAAGAAGCTGTTGTAAGACTTTATAGGATCTCATTTTCATGTTGGTTCAAATTTTTGCTCATATTTCAACAAAAAAAGAAGTGGGGATTTCCAGGCAGAGAGATACTGCAGTAAACAAGACCATGCCTAGTGGTTCAGTGTGTTTGCCACCTGGACAAAATCCACGCATGAGTTTGAAAAGCCCTTAAATACAGTTGAGCCTAAAGACTAATAGGGCTCTGCACCCAACAAAAGTTGACAGGGGGACAGTCTGCCAAAAAAAAATTAACACGGAACTGAAAATCATTAATGCTGAAAATATATATGGCAAGACAAATTTTTCCACATCCCTGCTGCTATGAACCTGGGAAGTAAGAGACTAGTTCCTCCTTTAAAAGAAATCTAACTTAGTTTCTACACCCTCACAATCATTCCTATGTCTTGGTTTCTACTGGTCACCCATGTTGCATGTATGCCGACTGACTCCTAGCCTCTTATCAGAAACAAACTTAACTCAACCGAGGGTGAAACCTGGATTTGAGGGCTGTCTCCATTTGGTAACTTCCCTTCAGAGGCAGAATGGAAAAGCCCATGTTAGCTCCCTCTAACTTACATAGTCTTTTAGCATTATCCAACCAGGTCTTAAATAATCAAATGTTCTAGTCCCATGTCCAAGATTAACAACTCAAGCATTTGGCATCATGCTTTAAGACACCCCTCTACCCTCTCATTGATTTGTGCACTTTAGATTGAAAAAAGCCCAAACCGAAACCAGAATAATTTTATTTTAGTGTCACAGAAGCTCTACATAGCACCCTGAGGAAATCCAGGTCAAGAGCTTTCCAACAAGAATGTGGCTAGTCTGCTCCAGAGGAAACTCACCTTGGCAGTCAGACATTGTTTGGATGATGTCTTTAGCTGTGAAGGCATAGTGTGGTGTTTATGTCTACAAACCAATTTCACTGCCCTCTGTAATAATCACACAACTAAAATTTGGAATCTCATATTAGCTTTTGATTTTCTAAAGCCAAATTCTTCAGTTTTGTATATATTAATCTCTGGAGTTTTAAACTTGCACACACACATGCACATACAAGCCTGTAACAGATTAGACACATAAAATTGTTTTACACGTCCAACATACTTTCATTATTTCAAGCATACTTAGAAAATAGCCTTTTGAATGTTTCAAATGATCAGATTTTTGTTTCCTCTTTTGACTTTCCCCTCCCTTTTGCATTTCCAAGCCCCTCTTCTCTTTAGGACAAATGTAACAAGAAGAAGGTAGAGGTTCCTGTATTTTCATGTTTTCTCTTGTACTTTTGGGTTTATATCCTGTTACTTTTCTGCTCGTTGTTGGCATAGTGCTGTGGCACAGAAGGAGTTTCACTTTCCTTTTGAAAATTCTGATAAGTGGTAAATGGAAAATTCAATAAGGAAATAGCCCTGTATATAATTAATTTTAATCAGTGTAAAAGGGCTTCAAAGCTCTTTATAATGACATTAAAATAACTGATTTTTTTATATATTTTGGTAGAAAACTAGAACTGACTATGTTTCAAGACAAGAACAGCCTCCTTTTTTTGTTCTCTGTGAGGCTTATAGCTAAGAGATTAACATATTGAGTTGTCATTCATAAGTCACTGCACTACTGGCAGATGTGGAGATCAGATCCCAGCTATGGCATATCTCCAGCTTGCCCACCAGTTTTGGCAGCCCTTATTTGGTGCCATGTGGTCATTCACATAAGGAGAATTGATTCCAGCACTACTATGTATGCCTTTAACGAGGCTGTGTAGCTCATTAGGTGGTGTGGGCATCACTTACTTCCTGCGCAGGTACTTCTGGGCCTTCCAGAGAATGGAGCCAAATGAGAACAATTGTCAATGCAGACCATGCCAATAGGACACACGTCACCCACGTCTGGGGACAGCATTTTTTTTTTTTTGTAGCAAACTGATGCATGGTCAGCATTACCGTAAAGGAATACGGCTTGCCACTGGCCACGGTTGTAAGCCAACTAACCCCATTGGCTGTGAGTGCTGACATTAGCCATGCAAAACTGAAGTCTGTCATCTCACAAAAGAGTTCTACCTCCTTGTTAACCCTAAATGATGGGGGCTTTCTGCTGGTGGTGCCAAAAGGCATCAATGCAAGGATTCTTACTGACTGTTTGCATGGAGTTCCTACAGACATTATGAAGGAGAAGTCTTTGCTACTTTGGAGTAAATAATAGTAAACAGGAGTCCTCTTAATGACTTTCTCAATGTTTCTCTCTCTTGAACAAGTCAAGACAATACTTTAGGGAGATGATTTAATATGGCTGGTTAAAAAAAAAGATAACTCATGAAGACTTTTGTCTTCTTTTTCTAATCACAGATAATACATTTTATATGTTGTCAGGAGTACAGAATTAAAAAAACTCATTTTAAACCCCCATGATTTAGGGCCCAAAATTTGTTGTGGAAAATTCGGTCCAGAGTGGGGTAGGCCTATCACTTTCACTAACTATACCATTGATTCTATGAAGGGTGCCATGCAGCTTGTCTTCCCACACATGAGTTCCCCAAGGAGATATTTTGTCTGATGTGTCTGAGTGTAGACTATTATTGCTAATTATATACTATAATTGCTATTATTGCTAATACCCCCCCTTTCCTACCAAGAAGAGGCTGAATGGGCACACAAGTAGACAGAGTTGCATTCCTATTTCATGGTGTCACTTGCTTGGACAGACTATGCTGCAAGAGATAGACAATGTGGGTAATAAAACCATGTAAGTATTAATTTGAATTAAAGCGTGGTGGGGTTGGAGGGGAGAAAATGTAGGCTCCTTTTTTAATCAGTTCATATAGCCAGAGACATCAGATTTGTTGAGTTGGAATATCACCCAGACTTGTTTTTTGGCACCAGTACAAGAAAAGTCCTTGTCTGACTCAGTAACTTCGAGTTTGTTGCTATTTCTCTGGTTATTAACTGGCATCTAAGAGCTGCTAAATCAGTAAATTGTTAGCATATCTGGATCTCAACTCAGCAGGCTTGACTTGCTCATCCAGTTACTGTTGCACGTGCTTTGACATCAGCTTCAATAAGGAAGAGGATCTGAACCAGGAACTCCTATAAACAATTTTTCTTTGAAAACAGATTAGCAAGTCAGAATGTCAAGTGATAAAAGAAGACTTTCCTTCACAGACTTCCTTCAGCAGTCCTGAGACAATGATATATCCACCCAAACAGGCAGACGAGTTGATTCACTGTCATTACAGAAGAAACATGAAAGCTTCACTTTCCTAGCTACAGAACATAATTACAGATGTATTAAAATCAAGCATATCTTCCCAATTCAAGAAAAAAAAAAGAAAATAAAAGAGTTATAATATGCTTGGAGGAAATGTTCACCCCTAATTCGGATGAAAAAAAAATTGAAACTTTATGGAGGAAGGAATCAACCTGTCATGTCTTTGCTGCTTTTAACCTTAAGGTTCTTTACAGGCAAAAAAGGTGAGCATTCCAAGCAAGCAGATGAAGAGTTGCTTCTTTTGGCTGGGAGTGAGGAAGGGTAGAGGGGCAGAGCTGTTTTTCTTTTTTGGAGTGTGCTGGTTGCTAGAAAGATCTTTTCAGCAAAATTCTCCTGGCATAATGTTCCTGACCATTTCTTCCAACATTTCTTGTATTGATAGAAATCTAGCAATTCAAAGGTGTTCAGCGAGAGACTCAGAAAGGACCATGCTTTGAGGATTCATATGCTGACTATGTCTCTACACATTTGCGTCACATCTACAAAATCTTTGAAGAGCCAGATACACTGAAATCTGTGGTTCCTCATCAAGTAGGCATGCAAGAAACATAGAAGAAGGAGTACATACTGAAAATGTGGGAGAACACTTCCTTTCATAAAAATAAGACAACAATATCTCTTTGTTTTCCTCTGTTGAGTTATGATGATATAGGCCCATCTCGGACTCCTTTTTGGGCGCTGGATTTCCAGAGTAAGAAGTCAAAGTGAAAGCAGCAGGACAGTGAAAGCAATTGAGGAACCTGCAAGCATCCAGACTTCTCCCTACTGAGGAGAGAACTATCCAGTCTAAGAATTTTCATCCTTATGTCTGGTTTTTTTCCATCTTTCCCCCCAAAATTTACCTTAAAAATATCTTCAAAGTGTTGCAATTAGAAAAACATTACTGTTACATTTTAAAACTCTTCTATGTAGCAAAAATGTGGTAATGGTAATTCCAAAATGTTGGCTATTTCTTCTACAGGCAGCATATCAAAATCTCTAGCATCTATATAAAACTGGATGGGTTATTTTTCAATAAGCAGTTTAGAGAAGGGATTTCACATAAATCCTGGTTTACATTGGTCTAACAAAACCTCTTATGCTTAACCGATAGCATCCTATCCAAAATGAAATCAGGAATTACACAGAGGAGGTGAAAAACTCAAGATCGTGAAATGCACTTCACTGGAGCTCTTAAATTCAGCGCTTAGTTTATTGGTCCTTCTCTATTAACACTGAAGAGAGGTACCCTGAGTAGAACACATATTATAGCTACACGTGGAGCTACCATTCTGAGCAAACACCATTAAAGCTGCACTCAGAAGTAGCTTCTGACACCTAATCAAGGGTCATCAGTGTTGCTTCTTTGACCTGATCAATATTAATGCAAAAGAAGAAAACACCTTCTACTGCTGGGAAAATGGAGCTAAGCCCTGTACATCCAGTACTTTCATGCACAAGGTCTAGTTAGTGCCATGATCTGTCTTCAGTGTGGTGGGTCGTTACTCACAGGTCTGGTGTTTCTCCTGTCAATATTTGTTCAAGTCTGTAAATAAGTGGATTACCTGCATGTATATATCTCTGTGACAGTTTGCATGTTAAATTCTGCTCCATTTGCACCCCGATGATTTACCACAGACTTTTCACAGCTACGTCATTTCTGGGATACAGACAAGACCAAAAGACATAAAATAAATAACAAAGCAGGAAAGAAAATTTAATGCTTTTACTTTTCTAGGTATACAATAATGTATAGCTATGTATATTTTCTAGGTATACAATAGTGTATAAGTACACAATAATGAAGTTAAAAGTTTTCTCATCAGAATCAATTTTATAGATAAAAATGGCTTTTTGAGTAAATGTGAATCATTAATTAAAAAAAAAAAACACAAAACACCAACTGCAAAGAAAATAAAAAGGAGAAACTCAAGAGAAATTACTTTTTTTCCATTCTCTTTTTCATAAACACCAGAAAGGTCAGGGAGAAGAATGTACTGAAGTTGTTAATTCAACACCCCTTACACATCTTTGCTACATATCTGGTGGAAAGGTGGATTTCCATCATGCTTTCTACCCACTGTGTGAAGCAGTGTTTCCTAATGTAAGGAAACAGTGTCTCAGAGGTAAACAAAGGATTACACAGTTTTTTATTCAGCTTGGAAAACAACTTGTAGCACCTACCTTATTATGCTGTCATGGAAGCCAAGACCGTGTTGAGTCATTAAATGGGAGTATTGCAGTCAATGGGAGAGTTTAGATTCCTTTGAGGTTCCTGGTTCAGTGTTCACCTCCATTTTCAGACAGTAAATTGTGGGGTTTCCTGACTTCAAAGAAAATAAGTGTTTGCATTCATATCTTAGTATAAGAATGGTATATTCCACTGATGTGTAGGGAACTCTATTTGGACTTGGCTCTGGATATTCATCCTTTGAAACCTATAAAAGGGGCTATCAGAGATGCTCTCAGTCTAAATGCTTCCTAGAGCAACACCTGCTGTAATGAAAAAAGCAGTAGGCTGAAACACGTAAGTTCCAAGAGGGTGATAAAGTCTATTATTAAGGCTACACAGGACTACAGTTAGAACTACCAGCAGCGGGCATTCAAAAGAGCACTTGCACTACATTATGATAGCATTGACTATGAAAAAAAAGAAAAAATATGTACTTCAAAAATAATCAGGTGAAAGGGGTGAAGGAATGGGGGATTTTGCAAGCTTATAATTAAAAAATAACCACAATTATAAAAATCATCTTTACTCATGTATGTTATTTTTATATACTTGCTTTTAGTTTTTCTCAGCTTCCTGTTAATATGAAAACAATGTCTTCCATAAGCCACTTCATAGAATCATAGAATGGTTTGAGTTGGAAAGGACCTTAAAGATCATCTAATTTCAACTCCCCCTGCCATAGGCAGGGACACCTTCCACTAGGTCAGGTTGCTCAAAGCATCCACCCTGGCTTTGAACATCTCCAGTGATGGGGCATGCACAACTTCGCTGGACAACCTTTTCCAGTGCCTCACCACCCTCAGAAGAAAACATTTCCTCCTAATATCTAATCTGAATCTCTCCCTTTTCAGATTAAAACCATTACCCCTCATCCTATCACTATACAACCTCACAAAGAGCCACTCCCCAGCTTTCCTGTAGTGCCCCTTTAAGTACTTGAAGGCTGCTACGAGATCTCCCTGGAGCCTTCTCTTCTCTGGGCTGAACAAGGCCAGCTCTCTCAACCTGTCCTCACGTGGAAGGTGTTCCAGCCCTCTAATCATCTTCATGGCCCTTCTCTGGAATTGCTCTTACAGATCCGTGTCCTTCCTGTGCTGAGGACTCCAGAACTGAATGCAGTACTCTAGGTGAGGTCTTAGAAGAGCGGAGTAGAGCAGGAGAATTGCCTCCCTTGACTTGCTGGTCACAATTATTTTGATGCAACCCAGGTTATAGTTTGCTTTCTGGTCTGCAAGTGCACATTGCTGTCTCCTGTTGAGTTTCTCATCCAACAGCACCCCCAAGTCCTTCTCTTTGAGGCTAGTCATTTGTTCTCAAAGAAATTAGTTTCAAATTAAACTTTATTTCTGCTTGTTTTACCCTTTTTCTTTCCTTTGTCCACATTTTTGTCTTTAAAAATGGTTTATTTCTTTCTCTCCACACCCCGCCCCCCCCCATTTATTTTCACTTAGGTAACTTTCTGCTTGATAACTTCTCTGCTAATACCAATTTTGTACCACCTTTCTTGTAAGCCCCATTTTCTTTTTATGAGCTTCTGGCTTGCTTTCTTCTGTTATACACACATCTATCTCAAGCCCTTTATTCTAACACTTAATGTATTTCAAATAAATGCACTCTGCTTTCTTTATATCTTTTTTTGTTTTCCCTTTGAAGGAAGGTATTTATCTCTCTACTTTTCCACACACTGTTAATGTTTTTATTGGCCTTCTATGGAATACTACCTCTACTTTGACACATTAGTTTGTCAAAGAGTAAATTAGTTTGCTTTTGTTTTATTAGATATTAAAAATGGTTTACCTTTGTTCTTAATGAAACTTAACACTTTTTTTCTCTATACTGCATCCCATTATAACTAACTATGAAGTGTCCATGTTGCTATGCCTTCAGGTTTTGGCTGCAATACTACTTGTCAAACAATCAACTTATTCCCGAAAATCAAGTGAATCAACCACAGCTGGCAGGCAGCATAACTTCCATCATTTTAGAGATATTTTAGCACAGCCACAAAAACAGTTGTTCAGTGTAGGGCATATGTGCTTCAAGTTTTTTATACTTTCTCCCTTCCTCCTACTGGCAGTGCAGCTATCTCTCCTCCCTAGACACACACAAGAGCCAAACAATAGGCGCAGATGGGGACCTGTTATGGGTGAGCTCCACAACCTGTGTGCTGTGCTAACTAGTAGTCTAAAGTGTTGCTTCTGGTCCTCTGCACAGCAAGTACAGAAATAGAGCACAACTCTGCATCCTTGGGAAAGTAAAACTTTTATCCAACAGTTTTGAGCTTTGGATATGAATTTTGGGAGGAGCTACTGGCTAAAGACTCTAATTTGATAAATGCACCCAGAAATCCCAGGGACTTCAGACATGATTATGTTACATCTGTTAAGGTCTATGCATCTTTTTGTTCCATAGAGCACTGAGGAGGGGTGAATAGTGGTAATTCCAAAGGGACAGAGTACCTGCAGAAGCTTGGCTTCCTCTCAGAGATCTCCATGATCCGTCATCCATCTACATATACACAGGACTAATAAGAAGATAAAGACCTGTGTTGACAGAATTCTTACTTAATCCTAGAACTGATATGATATTGTTTCAGGAAGCCACTGAGCAGAACAGTGAACTGAGCAGTTGACTGGTGACCTCTGATAGTATCTGCATATAAGTGGAGATGAAAGATTTCTTTACAAGTAATTCTTGTAATTCCTCTCTAACATCAGAAAGTATTGACCCACTAACAAGGTCATTGCATGTGAAAGAGCTGAGTGCCTATGCTCAACCAAAGTTAGCTGTGCTGAGATTGTTAAAGTGAGAAGTTATGGTCGCAAAAATTCTGGATTAGGGAGGGAAATGAGAACTCACTTTTGGAGATACCTTGAGATTTGATCTAGGGAATGTGAAGAAAGCCAGGGGAAGAGAACAAAAATATATAACAATTTTTGACGACTATGTTTGTAATACATATTGTGTACTGAGAGCTCTAAATACTCTCTTGTGTGCCCTGTTCTGAAATATCCAATCTTTCTTTTGTTTTTTAATGAGAAATATGCTATGTGACTGGCCTCCAGAAAAGAACACAAATTTAATATACAAGGCTTATGCCAAGGAGCAATTAGCTGAATGCTAGTCTCAAGCCGGTAAGAAATGTAGTTAATTGCTAGCCAAAGATCTGTGACTTCAAAATATTTAAAGCCATGTAATTGTGAAGGGCAAGAATAATTTGGAGTAAGATCTGCTTAAATATTAGTAATCCACCAAACTTTAGAAATAGATCATAAATCCTCCTTAACACTCGAACTGTTCCTCCTTTGTTGTGTGGGAAGGATAGAACAGGTTATTAATGAGGAGAGGAAATCTGGAAAATTATGCAAACTACTGGCTGTAACAACACTAGGAGATCTGGAGTTCCTTCTGAATTCCACCACAGACCTCAGGGAAATAAATCAGCTATTTCACTGCTCTTTCCCAGTATTCATGTCTATTCAGAGAGTGAGTTGGACTAGGGAGGAACTAAACTTCACTCTACATGAGCATTATGGGGTTCTAATCTGCAGATGTTTAAAATTATAATAACAAAAATAATCACATACTGCAATCCTTTTCACCTGAACTGAACTCAGTTGCTGTTTTAGATTGCCACCCAGCAAGATCCAAGAGCTTCTCAGCAATTACTCAGAGCTTCTCAAAGATTTTCACCTGTTTGCTACAAATCAAAAGCATCACACTAGTAAAACACATGCTAACAAGTCTTCAAACAACCTTACATGGAAGGCCAGCAACTTCTTTTTCATTGTAGCTTTGGAGTCCTTTTGCTTTTACTTGCCATCCTAACCAAATGTTTAAAGCCATATCAGTAAATCTCACTGCACTTTGAAAAAACCCAGCATATTTTCTGTTACCTTGCTTAAATCACATCACCTTTCTCACCCTATTATAAAAGCAGCTAGTTTCTAGCCCTTTTAATTGCTGCCACTGTCTTCTCTTTGTTCTTACTCTTTCCAACCCAGTCTCTGCTTCCTTCCTCCCCCTCACCTCATGTCTGTCCTTCAGACAGCCCAAGGCTCTCCCTCCTCCTCTAACCTCCGCAAACTCACTGCAGTGGCAATGCCTGGAAGCCTGAAGTCAACCTCCCAACCTGCACTGAGAAGACCTAAAGTATTTCTAATGAACTTGTTCTCTGCACCAAATCTCATCTTTCTTGCTGGCATAAAAAACTTGTTGGGAACTGATGACTTCTGTGACACTGTCAAATCTGCTTTTAAGAGAATTATTGCAAAAAAACCCAAAAAAACACAGAAAGTCATTATCAAGACCATTCTCCATTCTGAACATTGCTCTCTGTTGACATGACTGTTGAAGTAGCAATAAACAGTGGCTATCGGTATAAACACTGGCTGAGAGACTCTTCCATCAGCATCATGATACAGTAACTATGTCTTGAAGGAGGTCCTCATGGACAAATGGTATCTCTTTGTCCAGCTCATGTCTGTCATAACAGAGAGGGAAAAAAAAAGGAGAAACATTAGCTGTGGGTGACTGACTGAACACAAATAACTGGAGGGTAAAGAGGTTTAAAATGCATCTCGTTTCCCCCCTTGACCTAGTTCCAGCCTTAACTATAACATCTTGAAAGTAAATAGTCAGAGGGGGCAGACATTTTTCCTGCAGGGTATTCTCATTTTGCACGCAGATTCATGAGGTTCTCCTTTTATAAGCATCTTACGCAACGCTGTGAGCCAGGCAGAACGGGATGTAGCAGGGTTTTTTCGCATTTTGGTCTCACACTGGCTCCTTCCAATCGAAGGAATGCCTCCAAGAGAACAGGTGTGTAGTGGCTAAACAGATCAGCCGATTTCATACTTTCATTGGACCTGGATAAATATCTGCAGAGATTCTTTGCTAATATTTACTCAAAGAGTTATCCTCTGTGCATATGGAACAGTTGCAGTATGCCTTTTTTCCACACTTTCTAGCCTTTGCACTTGTTTTTAACTAAGACCATTTCCCCACAGAGTATTACTTGCATGCCATTCGCAGCCTGTTTTGCTGTCTGTTGTTTTATTCTTTGGTTGCAAGAGCTTTGTGGCAGAGGGAAATATTTTGCCCTATAACTGCACATCTAGCAGCGCAGAGGTCTGGCCTGAGACCAAGATGTGTGTGTATATATATATATGTAAAAAATATAAAAGAAGGACGGCAGTGCACTTTCTCTTTTTATTTTCATGACTTCATACCACCTTCCATAGCAACTTACTCAAAACTGGCCCTAGGTCACCTAACTCTTTCTCCTTTTCTTTCAGTTAAGTCTTCCCATACTGTTCAATTGTCCCTCAATTCTCAACACTTCATTATTACTAAACACATGGTCTGAGCCATATATTAAAAAATAGCAGATCTTTGCCTGCCACAAACATAGAATATGCAAAGTCCAGTCTGTAACCAGAGGTAAGAATAAAGAGTGTGATTCAGATTCAAACTTTCTCAGGCTTTTAGAAGACAGAAGTTATGGTTTCAGTGTAAATGTTCAAGGGTATATCTGAATCGCCACAGTGAAGGGCAGAGAATCCTAGTTTAGCATCTATTTTAAAGGTTAGTTTTAGTGGCTGTGTGCTTCTCTCTTACAGTACATCATGGACCAGACTCAGAATTAAATCAAAAGAGCTAGATTTAAGTAAGTAGAAGAGGACTGGTTAACAGTACCTAAGAATTTGCCCCCACATAACAGAACAGAAATTTTTCAGCCAGGTGCTTCCAAACAATGGCTTCCTGCAACATTTGATGTAAAAGTTTATTTAAACTAATGTCTGTTTTTCAGGGTTTTTTTTGAAACCATTTGTACTAGAACAGTATTAGAAGACTGCAGGACTGCAGTACACGCAATGGTTGGAGGGATGGGGTGCTAGTATGGGCCATCCGCCTGCTGTCCAGGGGCATGCTGGGGATGCTGTGGTACAGTTGAAGTCCTGTGGAGAAGTCCTGGGGAGGCTTCTGAGGTACTAGATGCCATGAAGGAAACTCCCCCAAAATGTCTTATAGGAAATAAAGGGTCTTCCATCAAGAAGGCAATGCAGCCAACAGCCCAGCTGAAGTACCTCTATACAAACACGCGAAGCTTGTGCAACAAACAGGAGGAGCTGGAACCTACCGTGCTACTAGAAAGCTACAATCTAGTTGCCATCGCTGAAACTTAGTGGGACGAATCCCATGACTGGAGTGTGGCTATCGATGGCTACAGGCTGTTCAGAATGGACAGACTGGGAAGGAGGGGTGGAGGCATTGCCATCTATGTCAGGAAAGGGATAGAAGTGAAGAGCTGTCATTGAAGAGTAGCCATGAACAGGTTGAAAGCTTATGGATCAGAATAAAAGATAAAGGAACCAACAGGAAACTTGTGGTTGGTGTATACTACAGGCCACCCGATCAAGGCAAGCCAGTCGATGAAGCCTTCTTCCTCCAGCTACAGGAAGCTTCACACTTGCAAGCTCTCATCCTGCTGGGAGACTTCAACTACCCTGACATATGCTAGAAAAGTAACACGGCAAGCTGTAGGCAATCCAGGAGACTCCTAGAGTGCATCAAACATCATTTCTTAATCCACCTAATAGAGACCTCCACCCGAGGGGATACGATACTGGACCTGATGGTCACTAATACAAGTGAACTCATCAGTGGCATCAAGATTGGAGGCAGCCTGGGCTGCAGTGATTGCACACTGCTGGAATTCAAGGTCCTGAGTGATATGGGGCAAGCGAGGAGTATAGTCAGGACTCTAAATTTCAGGAAAGCAGACTTCCAGCTCTTCAAGGAGTTACTCAGTAAGACCCCCTGGGACACAGACCTTGGGAAAAATGGAGTGGAACAGAGCTGGCAAATATTTAAGAATGCTTTCCATAAAGTGCAAGAGTGCTCAGTCCCCAGTTGTAGGAAATTAGGCAGGGAAGGGAAGAAACCAGCATGACTGAGTCAAGACCTGCTGGTCAAACTGAACAGCAAGAGGGAACTGCACAGGCAGTGCAAGGAGGGATAAGTAACCTGAGAAGTGTACAGGGACGCTGCCTGGTTGTGTAGGAATGGGTTAAGAAAGGCCAAGGCACAGCTGGAGCTGAACTCGGTGAGGGAAGTGGAGGCTGACAAGAAGGGCTTCTACAAGTATGCCAGTCGGAAAAAGAAGGTTAAAGAAAGCGTACCCCCACTGATAGATGAAAATGGTGGCCTTGCATCAACAGACAAGGAAAAGGTGGAGGTACTTAACATCTTTTTTACCTCAGTCTTCACTGACAGCCGCTCTCCTCACCCTTCCTGGGTCAATGGACAACAAGATGGTGACCAGAGGAGTAAACACCCTCCCACTGTAGAGGAGGATCAGGTTCATGACTACCTGAGGAACCTGAAGATATAGATTTTAGATCCTCCTAGAAGCTATGCTAGAGCACATGGAGGATGGGGAGGTGATTAGTGGCAGCCAGCATGGGCAAATCCTGTATGACCAACCTAGTGGCTTCCTATCACAGGATAACCACAGCAATGAACACAGGAAAACCAATGGATGTGAACCATCTGGACTTCTGTAAAGCCTTTGACACCATCCCCCACAACATACTTCTCTCTAAATTGGAGAGATATCAATCTGATGGGTAGACAGTTCAGTGGATAAGAAATTGGTTGGATGGTCATATTCAGAGAGTAGTGGTCAATGTCTTGAATTCCAGACAGAGATCCGTGACAAGTGGTATCCCTCTGGGGTCCATACTGGAACCAGTCCTGTTGCTGAATGGTGCAGTTGCCACACTGGCAGGACAGGATGTCATCCAGAGTGTCCTGGACAGGCTAGAGAAGTGGGTCTGTATGAACCTCATGAGGTTCAACAAGGTCAAATGCAAGGTCCTACACTTGGGTCAGGGCAATCTGCAGTTTCAATACAGTATGGGGGATTATATGACTGAGAGCAGCCCTGCAGAGAAGGACTTGCAGGTGCTGATTGATGAGAAGCTTGACATGAGCTGGCAATGTGCACTCGCATCCTGGAAGGCCAACTGTATCCTGGGCTGCATCAAAAGAAGCATGGCCAGCAGGTCGAGGGAGGTGATTCTGCCCCTCTATTCTTCTCTTGGGAGACCTCACCTGGAGTACTGTGTCCAGTTCTGGAATCCTCAACATGAGAAGGATATGGAACTGTTGGAACAGGCCTAGACCTTTTCAGTCTTCCCAATGGATTCATCTAAGTTATAAATACATTTATCCTATTTTTAAATATTACGCTATTACACAATTAAAATTCAAGTTAAACAGTGTCAGTAGGATTTCCTGCAAGTCACTCTCTGTAAAAATTCAGCAATGGTCTGGGAGACAGCAGATTTTCAAGGGTTAATGTCTCTTGCCTTGCTGGCTGCAAAGCTAGTGTAGTGGTCAGATACCTCTGAAAGGCTAATTATCAAAAAGAATATTTAATGAGATCAGCAAATGTCACAGGAAACAATTTCACAAATGAGGCGGAGGGTCTGAGCTGGCAGGAAAAGCCAGTATTAACTCATCCAGGATACTGCCTTCCTTGGTTCATCTAGCTGAAGGTCAACAACCAAACAGCAGATGAAAACAGAAACTTTAAGAGTACTGCAAAAAAAACCCTACTTTCATCCCACTGTTCATATGAAAAACAGCGTTTTTATGCAATTGATTTCTATGCTTTCATATGGAAACAGCATTTCTCTAAGGTTTTGTGTATTCCCTTCATTTTATTTGAGACCAAGAATATTTTCTCCTCCAGCAAGAAATGACATGACTGATGTGCCTTCAGACAGCCTTTTTCGTTGCCTCATCACCTGGAAAATGAGATCTCTCTTTCCAATCCTTTTGAAACAATACATGGAAGCATTTTTGGTATCACTTTGCACTATTTGTTGCTACATACAGCTAGAGATCGAGGTGCCTTGCCACAAAGAGTAAAGTACTCTGTGTCCTTAATAAAGTGGAGAGATTCAGTACTTCCAGACAATTAATCTCTTGCCTTGGAAGTCTCTCCTGGGCTCTTCTGCTTTTGAGTTGGATCTTACTGGTGAATCCTGTTTCCCTCTCAAACAGCATTAACTACAACTCTCCTATATATTCCTATGACATCCAAGTGTGGAAAGTACCACTTCCACTCTTTTCCTAATGTAAGGATCCTGTTAGAAATGCAACCTAAAATTTTTTCCATTATAAGATAGGTGTTATTTTCTGTACTTACTAAAAGCCGCTTCCCATCTGGCACTTTGAATAAATATGGAAACTTGAACAAATAAAAGTAGACAAATACTCTATAACTCCCAAAGATGGGAGTTACAAATAGGTGATCTGGAAGTTGTTAATTGAAACAAATAATTACCAGAGTAAGCAGTTCTAGTCATAACCATCTATCATTAATCGCATATGAATGCAGAATTTCCTCTTAAGTGGTATTTGAAACTGAAATTAATTGTGGTGACAGGGTAAAAGCATTCCTTCGTCATTTTCTGACCCTAACAATTGGAAAATTAGCCTTTTTCACTTTTGTACCACAAAAGGAGTTTATTTCATTGAAACTGCCCTGTTCCAACTCCCTCAGCATCATTACTTTATTCTCACATGAGCTTTCCTCTTCAAATCCCTACTTCACTCCTTGCCACTACAGAAAAGCAACTAAAGAGAAACTCTGCCTGTCCGCCATTGCAGAGAGGCTTGCTGCCTCCCTGTAGCCCTGCTACGAGACATAATCAGGGCTCATCAAATAGATCTCTGCCAAACAACCAGGAAACAGGACTTGAAACAAGGCTTGCTTTGGACTGAATTTCACTGGGATAGCAGCACAGTATTTTCCAAATTTAAAGTACTGCTTTTCCAAGCAATGAAAATGCCCCTTCTTGTCAACAGGAAGTCACAGAGTACAGGTAATTATGCTCTCAAACAGCCAAACAAACAATCAGAAGTCATGGCATAATTACACAGATGTTTGAGCTAGTTAATTACAACGACTATAAGGTCAATATATTTTATTACTTCAGCCATAGATTTTACTACAGACCACCCTTCGCAGTCGGGGTTAACTGGACCATGCTGTTTTGTTTTAGGATTAAATTTCCTGACTGAAATGTGCTGATCTGCAAATGGATGTAATTATGGAAATAATCTAGGACATGTGTAGTGTGAAGACAGACTTTGGAGGACTTCATTTCCTGTTGTTGATGCGCCATAGCTATCAACAATAACATGCCCTTTCAGTTGTGTTGTTCCCTGTTTAGTCAGTCAAAACTGAAGCTCTTGGTGATGTTCAGGAATGCTTCCAAGGACCTACAACTAATACAGCAACATTTGTTTCTTCTATTGTATAAAAGATGCTGTCTTACATCCCTAGAAGCCATATGTAAACTGACATGCTTAGCATATATGCTGTCTGAGTGTGGTGTTCAGCTCAGTATATTTCAACTCTTTATTGCTCCACAATGTGCACCAGAAATGAATGATTCTTCTATTTACATTAGACTGACCAGGAGACCCTTTCAGATAAGACTGCAATTTGGGGGTCTTTTTGCTGTCATTGCAGAAATAAACAAATTTAACCTTGTAGTGCTTGATATGAGAAATTTTGACTGAACAAGGATTTCAGATTTGGGACTTGTGTGGTTATGGGCAGTATGGTGACTAATAACAGAAAGCCTGGTATTGGTCTGGGATAAAATGAAGTGTACTTCCTCTTATTAAACATAAGAGTTTTCTTTCAGATACCTGTCTGCACAGCATAGCTTAGTATTAAACATACATTTCTGGGTGGAAACTAACCAACAGTTAGTTTTCTTTTTTATTGTCTTTTTTCTCCTAGATAATGGTTTGAAGAGGCTAGTCTTTGTTTTCACAGATGCTTGGCTTGAAGTTGTTAATTTAGTGTTTTAGCACCAGTGATAACAACTTTTTGGCAGTGCTGTGCATTCTTTATGGCTATGTACTTGCTAAATATCTTGTTTAAAAGTACTGTCACGATCAGAATTTGCTCTTCACTCCAATGGAGAACAGTGAGGTATTCAAAAAGCAGAGATTCTGCACTAGCAATTAACAGAATGGGAAACCCCTAACACAGGAGTGGCACAAATTAATAATTTATTAAAATAATACAGAAAATTATTAATTTATATTATACTAATATTACAAATCACTCTAGTTCTTTGCATGTAAATTGGTATCTGTTCTGGACACAGTTTCATTCAGTGTGTCATTCATGATTTGAAAAATGGCATTTCTCGATGTTACCAGTCTTGGGTGGAAAACAAATACTCTGGAAAAAAAAAAAGAATTGGCATCAAAATTTTCCAGATAAAATGGAAAATATCTAAAATTAAGACCAGAACATAAAAACTGTTTGAGAAGTTGATTTTGGGTTGGCTAAAGAAAATTAGGAATTGCAGAGGGAATTAGGTGCCAAAAGCATTACATCCAATTTGCTATAATTTCCAGTTAGCATGTTAGCAAAACAGCATCATATTACTTCCATTCAGTAATAGTAGAGCATCAGGAATCATCGTCAGACTTACGGCTATCCTCAGATAAAAAAGTAGAGGTTATACTAATAGACTCAAAGTATTGGGGATGTGAGGAGCAATTGCCAGTAAGCTGGATTGCTACCTAAGTCTCTAAATACATCAAAACTGTTTAGGGTCAACCATCTCTGCAAGTTCTAAGATGTTAGTTGCAGATTATGGTAGTTACAGGTGAAGGAAGAAGTCTGTTCATAACATTTTCAGTTCAGCTCAGGCCCTCTCAATTGTATTTGCAGAAGGTGCTTTTAACTCAGCTTAATGAGTGTAACAATACATTCAAGAAACTGTTGCCATAAGCAAATCTCTTCTGTGTTTGTGACCAGAGCTTAAGATGCAACATTACCATTCTAAAAGATACTACTAACAGCTATCATTCCTTCCACTTCTCCTCCTTTAATCTCCATAATTCCCATGAAAGGGACACAATAAAATTCTCTGTGTGCCTACTGGAGCACATTCTGTGGCAATATTTGCCCCAAAGAGTAGTTTTATTCTTTGTGATTATTGGAATGAAGAGAAAACTCAATGCAGATGAGCTGTTTCTCCAGATCGTGTATCACACAATTTTTTTGTGGTTTGAATAGGCAACCTCAAAAAGTCTGCAAACAAAAGCATTGTTTCAGACTTCCAATTTTTCAATAAATACTGTTTTCACACTATAAGATATGGCTCTGATTTTTAAGTGCCTTGTTTTCAAGGAATGGCAAAGGCAAGAGTGATTGTACTTGTGTACCCAGAGTGTGGACACATAGAATCATTATCAATGCCATAGCTCCGGTGTCTGTACTTTCTTAGCACTTAACCTGCTATCCCGTATTTTTAAATGCTGAGCTTTGTTATACACTGTCCTAGACTGCAGCTAGGCTTGTTGTGTACTTAAGATTTTAATGGGATTTGTCCTGGTTAATTTTATATGTTGGAACTGCACAGTGTAAAACAGTCATTCCTCTTTACACAAGAAAATTGTCCTTAGACACATTTATTTACCTATCCACTTACAATTCTGGCTCTGACCACGTTCCTCAGGTGTTTCTACCCTATCCCTTTATTTAACAAGGTGGGAACCAGCATAAAGCACTATCCGCTTAATGTCTCTGATTTTTAAGCTTCTAAGCTAGAAGCCAACTGTGCCTATCTATTTTTACTTACCACACAGCTGTCTCCCCCACTTTTGCACTTTAGGTGTTAGAAAGACCTTTAGTCCAAGCCCATGGAATTTCCCCCTAGCTTCGCTAGTGAAAAAGTAGACTGTCAAAGTAGATTGCTTATCAAGGTGGATCATCTCCCAGGACGACTGAAGTTAATGGATTGTACAACACACAGATAATTATTAGTTCCTCTAGACTTAAGGACAAGCTGAGCAAAGGTTTTGCTTTTGGCTTTGAGAACAATATAGTAAGTTTTGTGAATATCTGCAAAAGAACTCTTCACAAGGTTTAATTTAATATCAGAAGATTTTATAGGTCAGATACGCTGAAACCTGTTTCTTCTACCTAAGAATCTAGGCTACTATACATTGCATGAGAGCAAATGTACAAAAATTGCATTATGAACCCTTAGCAATACGTATAAATTCAGCTTAAAACCACTAGCAGGGAAAGTGATTGCAGTAGGTAAATACGTTGTATTTTTTTCAGCTAGCTTAGTCAGCATGAATACAATGGATGCATATGAACCATGACAAGCTGGTTCTAATGGTGGTCTAGCTTGATGGAATCTGAAGCCAATACGTGCATATATAGTCAGTAATTGCTAAGTATTATGCGAAGTGTAAGACAAATCACAAAATCATTTAAGTCTTTTGATATGCAGTAGTTACAGCAAAGTTGAAATACTCCATAAAGCCCATAAGAGTACACATTGTACATCTACAATGTGGTCAAAACACCTCTGGTCACATATAACCCAAACAATTCCTAACACAGTGAATGGCTTCTCTCACTTTTTTCAGCTACAGGCAGTATTTTGTCTTGATCTGATCCACCTTCACTTAGTGTGGGATAAGACTAGACTAAGTTCCTGGGAGCTGAAGCTCTCCACAAAACCCAAAGCAGTCAAATGTATTTTAGCCGAAGTTTAACGTCACTCTTTCAGCAAACTGAACTATTGCTCAGCTGGGCAATGATTCAGCTCCTGATATATGTATGCTTCCTCCTCCCCACCTTGTGTTAGAAAAGACTGTCAATGTTGAGTATATGACAAGTAGAACAACTTATTCAACAGATGCAGTCAATTTGCTGTCACTGGGAATCTGTGAGCCAAGAGAGGATGTTTGCCTGAATTATTTGCCCCAAGTCAGAAGTAAATTGGCAAGTGAAAACTGTTGAAAAAAGTATGGGCTAAAAAGTGTATGAGAATATAGTCTGGATAATAAAGGAGGAGTGGTTCAACAAAAATTATCTCTATGATCTCTGATGTTTTTATATCTTTGAGTTTTTAAATGTACTAGAAATTGTTTGGAATATAATTGAAAGACTGTAGAACTTACATGCAAGTTTACTTCTGTGCAGCCCTACTGAGTTATGCTGAACTACTTTGGAAGTACACCAGCATAAGACACTTGAGTTTCCTTGAATCTTGAATTCAATCCAAAACTGTAAGAAAAGAAAGCGCTCCCCACCTGTTTGCAAGAATGATTCAGAGAGAACAAATGAGCATACAAAGGAGTTCTAAAACTGCAGGATCCACACCATAAAAGTAAACTAACTTTTCCTGTTTCTTCTTGTTGGACAGAAACACAAAATGGCAATGGACAGCCTTCTGGATTTATTGTTTCAGAAAGCTTCTGAGAACACTGCCGGCTATGAAACACATGTCAAGTATTTGTATTTCTTTCTAAGAATTATAGTAGACTAATTTCTTAATTCCTTCTTGTAACAACAGAAAAAAAGATGTCTCTTCATTTCATGAAAACATTTTCTCTATCAAAAACATTATTGCATTGATAAGAGTCATAATGGAAGACAACCCTTTGTGTCAATATTAATCTGAGATATGCTTCAATAAGAGAATCTACTTCACTTTCGATTTCCACAAAAGTCAGCCTTTAACACAAAAATGGTTTTCAGCCTTTTTCATGGTCATGTAATAATTTATACAATGAACAAGTTTCTTCAAATCCCTTCAGCATCCACTGCATGGAGATTTTAAGATCAGTCAGTTCAGATTTGTATTTGATGCATTCATTATTGTATATCATATTTGCGCTAATGCAGTGTTTTCTATCTGTATGCCCAAAACACTTCCCAGAAACAGTAACAAAATTCCTATTCTGTTAAGACGGGAAGAGAATGTTTTGAGCTGAGTTTGAGTCAATGGTCAAGAGCTTGATCTCCACAAAATTACCTGAACTTATTCAACAGGTCTTAGTTGAAGCAAGTTCTACTTTTCTAAGCAGGATCTACTGTTCTTTCCATCACAAAATTGAAACATACATAAATAACATATTGCAGCCAACAACTTAAATACATTCTCTCACAAAATACTGTTGCTCTGTCACATTCCATATTCTCAAGAGAAGGAAAAAAGTACAGTAGACATATGAAGAACTGAGAGGGATGTTTCCCTAAAGTTAGTTGTGGGGCAATATAAACAAGAGATAAATGTGCTTTGTTGTGTCATACAAAAAGAATCATAGTTCTGTACTTGCATAATGGCTTTAGGCCACAAGCATGCATCAGAACTAACCATACTCAGAATATATCTTAAGATAAGATAATGTAGGACAAATGCATCAGGAAGATAGAATTTGACAAAAAGAATTCCACATAATCCACCTTACCACAGTGGCCACTGTATCAAGAAAGAGATGAGATACAGAAGTGTTTGAAAAACTGGAGAGGAAAATGAAAAGACAAATCTATCCTCTAGAAATTAAGTACTTGAATACCGTTTTGATTATGAAAACCCGGTGAAATTGACACTGTCCATGGAATCTAGATATATCATTATTTTGATTTCTAGGGTGAGTATAAAGAGTTTATAATTCAGACTTTGTTTCCTACTCAGCGGCTTACCAAGATCTGCTTCAGCTCTGAATTCTGTGAGATTCTCTCAGTTCACTTTTTTACTAATAATGCAGACTCTGCCTTCATTCACTCAGAAATACTCTTAGCACTTGAAGGAGCTGTAGAGTCAGATGTACTCAGTCAAAGTTAGACAATGGCTGTAGCAATCACTACCAGCTTACAACATCATACTTGTACTCCTATTGAAGATAGTCAGATAGTCAAACTGCCATTGATAAAGTTTGCTTGATTATGACAAGGGAAAGGAGCAGAATCATACTCTACTCATCCATAATTCTGGCAGCCATTTCAGGTCAAGGAAGAAATTTCAGTCAATACAGTTCTTACGTACAAAACATGAACATACAACATCAGCTTTCAGTCACTTGCCTCAATGCATCAAAGCAGAAAAGGATTTTCATAATACAACCAAAAAACAACTATAAAAGATGTCAACGGACTATTCATCCACTGACGTATTGAATGTTCAATATCTTACATGTCTAGCCGTGCAAGTTTGACAGCATTTTTGGTTTATATCATACTTCGGCATTCCAAAATGATAAGGAGGCTGACAACTCAGCTTAGCAAACCATGCAGATGAATTAGTCACCTCCATGAGACATTTAAAGGAAATATCTAAACCCCACAGTTTGCGATAACTTATAGCATAGAGCCCAGATGAATAAAAATTTCTCATAAGAATTTCTCCTGTACCTACTCAGACTTACGTGAATAATGAGGGCAGGCTATCTGAAGTCATAATGTGCCATCTTTGTGCGTATGCAATATTACGCAATCTCCAAGTGTATGATTGGATCCTGGTATTCTCCACTGGATTTCTGTTTTTCTGGGTGCACATCAAGCACCTGCTGTAGGGAAAGTGAACCCGGATTCAAGGCTGAATGACAGCATGTTGGGAGCATGATGGTTGTCCACAGTCCTCTCTCTCATTGCCTAGAGAATTTGGCTGTTGCAGAGTGGATGTGACACAGAGATGTCAGCATGTTGAAATGGATTCAATTGCTCCCTCATATAGAGTAGTTCTTTTTTGATGTTGTGCCTGTTTGTTTAAACTGCAGCTTTAACAGTCAACGATTTATTTTCTTCTAGATACTGAGCTGGACACTTCACAGTTCTACCTGAAGTCTGCACTCTAAACATGCACAGTACCAAAATAAAGCTCAGTACTTTGAAAAATCCATCCCAGGAGTATTAGACTGCTCACTCAAAATTACTGGCATCCATACCTTTTCTATACCTCATCTAGCCATACGTAAAATAAAGATAATAAATCCCAAGTATTTCCAAACATATTTTCAAAAGCAATATATTACCCTTGATGAACTTCTCAGTGACTGCAGTGATAAGCACCACAGAAGAGTAACTGAGGAAATTGATGACTCCATATTAAAAGGTCCAAATAACGCACAGTAACAAGGTGTTAAAAATAATTCAACAAATGACTGAAGAGATACTCATTGTCTAAGCTTGTCTAAGAAAAGCAAGACCCCCTTCAAAATATTTAATTAATGTAATTTAAAACTATCTCATGAAACTGCACTGGTGGTATAAACACCAATACCTCCCAGTGTTGTGACCTTGTAAATTAGTAATATTTTATAAAAATAAATAGAAGCTTTGCATAACATTTTCTAAACTAAAATCAGAACAACAAATGAAGAGATGTTAGTTTAAAGCATTATATCAATAACGTACACTGAACATTAGGATTGTCTTTGAAGTCGTTACAGTCCAGGTCCCTGTTGCTGCAATAAGTTTCTGCAGAACCAATGGCTAATGTTTATACCACAGCTATAAGTTTAATTGTCTCACAGTCTTGAATCATACATGGACTAAAATGTTTTGTTTCCTTCTCTATGTTTGTCTTTGTTTACATGCTTTTCATTAATATCTTCCATGCACTTCTTGAGTAAATGAAAACTGCTATAGATTTAAACTAAGGGTATATTTGCAAGGATCCAGTGGAGGAAGAGCTGTATGACTCCCACCAATAACAGGACTTCTGAAAAAACTTGCTAGTGGTAATACTATATATATATGTGTGTGTGTATACACTTCTTACAAAGTGTGGTTATATTATTAAAAATGCATCTGAGTGTCATTCAGCAGAATAATGTCCACCACAGTATTCTAATGAGGGTTTAGGTATACTGCTCAGCTCAGCACTCTGTTTCATCCACTTTTATTACTAGCTGTACCATTTATCCCTCTAAACCTGCAAATGCTTAGCAATTTCTTTAGAAGATTGATTTTTTTTTTATTTTGGGGCACTATGGCACAACATAACAGAGTTCAACTTTCAGCTGGCTTTATGCACTGCTGCGATATCCATATGGCACTGTATAGCCCTGGGTAGTGAGATCAGCCCAGATCCCAAACACAATGTTGCAGTTTCAGTGCCTCGCAAAGGCAAATTATCTTAGCTGCAACTTCATATCAAAGTAGTGACGTGACTTCCTATTATAAATTTACCTTGGCTGTTACTAGAAAAGGGATCTCTGCAACATGCATCATTGCACAATGTAAATATGTCCTCAAGTATGTGTGTGTACATCAGTTTTTTAGTCCATAATACCAATTGCAAATATTAGTATACACAGTTGCGGTGTCTGTGTTTACAAGCTATAAAGAGGCTTACGTATTTATCCCTTTTGTAAACAGAGATATCCCGGATGAGTTCAGACAACATGGAAACCTTATGTTGGCCCCTATGCTCATACTCCTTGTGGTATAGGATGCACATTACTTTTTCTGCAGAAATGTCTCTTACTCAGAATTTCACAGGGATCTTTCTGTTAAAATCACCTTTAAGATTTCCTGCTTTGTTTGTTTGTTTTTTGCAGAATTTAAATTTGAAGTGACTGAATGAGGCAGACATTGGAAAGAGTAAGGACAGTATCATCAAGCTGCTTGAGTGAAAAGTTATATATCACATCTTAAATGTGTTTTTTAATTGTGCATTCTTTGTTTTCTGGACAATCAGCTTGAAATGCTGAGACAGAAGGTGTAGAATACTACTGAAAGCAATGGGAGACATACTCTGAACAAATAGTATTGTATGTAATGCCAAATACTCTGAAAAAAACCACCAAAACCAAGCAGATCGCAACTAGGTATGTCAAGAAGATAAAGGACACTGGAGGAAGAAGAGGGAGAGAAGAATACATAGTATGATTCATTCCAGGTAGATCTAATGTAAAGAAGGGCTATTCTGTGTGCAAAAATCCTGGAAATGACAACCTGAAATTTGGCACTCTCTGCAGAAAAGGTGTGAATGGTCTAAAACAATGCTATTCAACCTCTGAATGTTTTATTACAGGGAAAACACCTCATACCAGTGCAGGATTACTCTGGGAACTTGTGGTAATCTAACATTATTGTGCTAATACTAATACCCTGTCCACCCCAGTCATGACATTTCAGATCTTTCTCAGGAAAAGGAACCTCCTTAATATACAAGCCTGAGTATATTTCACATGCAATACTTACAAAATGAAGTCTCTTTACTAACTTTGTATAGGTGGATTGTCTTAATACAAAACTCTAAGGCGATCTGTGTCAAATTTCTTCCCAATGGAAAACTGTTGAATAAAAATAGAGATACCTGTACACAATCTACTTTAATTCCTAGTCATACTGGTATAAAGTAGTCTTTTATGTTGCAGCAACAAAACTTCCAATCCCTGATGTAACTTGTGCTTTGCTTGGGTTGTTCTGAATGACACTGCAGATTTGAAATTAACAGATAATAAAAATAAAACCAGAAATAGATGCTAATCATATGACATTACTAGTTTTATAAGTAAAGCATAGAGCCTGCAACAGAGAGCAAAGTATTATGTACTTGGTCCTCTACAACATGTATGCTAAAAGACAGCAGAATTATCATGTTAATAAAACCTGGTTTCAAATCTCAGGTATTAATGTGATATGACTTTCAATCAATGAGTTTAATCCAAGCATTTGGAAGTAAAGGAGTGGATCAATGACACCATGTTTCACTAAGATGTAGTAAAGAACTTAGAAGGAGTTGTATCTCTATTTTAGTCTTTAACTGTAGCTTTACTTTAGGTAGACTATATCATATCATGCTATGAAATAACTACTGCAACTGTTTGAAATGTAGTTTATTTTCACATAATTAACACAACACCTATAACATTAATGAACTTCCAAGTAGAAACTGCTCAGCTGCCTCACTTTTCCATAGAACCCTCCACATGAAAAACGTGGGTTTGAATTTGCACAGATCAAAATTAGGGGGAATCAGAATGCTACTTCATCTGAATGCAAAGTCTAATGTACCAGCACCAGTTCTGGAGCTTAAACTCAGCCTTAGAAGAGGGCAAATGACCAGCCAGAGAAAAGCCCAGCAGACATATTCTTTTTAGCTTGCGTTTTGGTGCTGGCACATAGGAAGTGCCATAGTTTTTATTATATATAAAGATTTTCCTTCTTCCCTTGAAACAGAGCTACTCCAATATAGGACTAGGTGGACTAGACATCTTCTGCTGGTCTCTATGAGTCCATCATTATATTTTTTAGAAATATAAATGGAGACACTGATTTCAATCATTACTGCATCTGAAAATTAACAAAATTTGCCATGAAATTTTATTTGCAATCTACAGAAAGGATGTATGAAAATGAGATATGACGGTCTCATTTTTTCTTATGAAGAACCAGATTCAGAAATTATAAGTAATATGTATGAATATCATCAGCAGCATGCAGCAGTTGACCATACAGATTTAAAGAGTGGGACTGAAAATGCTAACGGCTCTTTTACTGAAATATTTTATCTGGTTTAATATTGCAGACCCAGAGAGGAGGCATGCAATCAGGTCAAATGCAATATCAGATCTTTTTATCTTTTGTTCTAAATACAATTTGAACAGGAATTAATGCTTTAAATAATTAGTAATAAAACAAAATTAATTTGTCATAAATATTTAGAGATTATTTTTGCGAGTCTCATATTTTGACACATTTTATAATAATTTCTGGAAAGAATCAGCACAAGATAATGGATGTTAACATGGGAGAAGTACTCATCAATGAAGTAACCACTTAAGAGTGTAAGGACAATGTGATCCATGACATGCAAGAGATCTGAGACTTTCAGTCAAAAATGCAGATACAGTGAACCATTTTTGATGGTGCCTTAAAGCTCAGTCAAAGGGGTTAAATTTAACTGTAAGCCAGTTTCAGACTAATTTGTGATGGCCATACAAAGGGAATCATCTGTAGTAACCAAACTGGCATCTCTGAGAGGTCATAGTACTTCCCTGAACATGCAGGAAATGTTAACCTATGTATATGAAACCATAGCATAGCGACTGCTATTATGATTTCAATTTTCAGTCGTAAGCAATGTAATGATTCATAAAGTATATTTTTCTTCTCATCAGCAGAATCACTTAATAAGTTTCTCACCCCAGCTGAGTTTACCATACTATTTTATAATTACTTTAATTATGCACAAGATCTTCTTCCTGGAACTTTGAGAATTACTGTTAGAGGTGATAATAGTTCCATTAAATTTTCACTGCATGTATTTCTGGATATATGAGTATCTTTTAGTCTTCTTGTTGCCATACTGAAATCAACCAATACTTTCCCTCAAGACTTCCAATTTTATTTATTTATTTCATTTTTATTTAAATATTAATAACCAGATGTACTTTTAAAATATTCAGGAAAGACAGCAACTTTGTTTGCTCCTGTTTACTGCTTACAGAAAAAAAGTGCCTCTTATTTCTTTTTTAACTACTACAACATAGAGGAAATGTACTTTTTGAATAAAAAAAAAATCATGTTTGAGGGAATCTCAAATGGCCATTTAATCTATTTACCTGCCCCAGGGCACTATCAACAGCACTTACACCATTTTTAGGTAGGTCTTTACTAAAATGTTCTTTAAAAACACCAGTGATGGAAATTGAAGTCTTCTCAGGCAGTACTTCACCATCCTTACAAAAAGTAATTTTATCCCCAGCATCTAACCTAAACTTTATTCCCAGTTTTAAAACTAATTACATCTTGACCTCTGGCCAGAGATTGTGGAGACCATTCCCCTTCTTTGCAGAAACTGTTTGATCCCATGTGGGATTATGAGGTCTGTCCTCCTACTGAAACACTGTGTTTCTCTGCACTCCAAGATAAAACACTATAGAAGATTAATTCACTAAAGTAATATAAATGTAAATAAATATATTAACATATTCACAAAATGTTGTTCAGTCTCTCATTGTTCCTAAGATAACGAACATTCCAAAGGACATTCCTGCAAATCATTCTTTTTGTGTCTTTAGGAACAGCAGTCACCAAGAAAAGCTGTATTTTTGCAGGTAGAAACAATCTAATTTGTTACAGCCAAATCATGCTTTCTCAAAAGGGAACCAGCTGATGTATCATTAAAACTGCCTATGTGAGAAGAATCCCTCAAGGAAAAGTCCATGCTGATTGAATGAATTTATGAAGGATTTTCACTGTGTAGTCCTGTGTTAGGTCTGGCCTGTGGATAAATGCTGACCTTAGATGGCTTCTGATTTCTCCATTTTGAAAGGAAAAGTAGCTACATAGATAGGTGTAAACTCACTAAAAAAAACCCACCTCTGTGTCAGATGGAACTTCTTTTGGTTTTCTGAGAAGTTAAGTTGCCATCAATTACTATAAGGAGGAAAATTTTTAAAAATTGAAATTATTAACTCCAAGCTCCAGGTGAAAAGTTACTCAGAAGTCCCTTAAATTGTATTTATCCCATAATATATAGCAATCTGGGAAGACCAACCCTGAGCAAAAATTCTTCGTGCTCACTTCTTGCCATTTCATCACGAAGCCCTACAGAAAGACTCCTCCTAGACTGCAAATACCTAAGGGAAAGTCAGAGCATCCTCTATTTACCTGTGCACCTGCAAAGGAAAACTAAAATGTCTGAAGCCCCACCTTTTAAGAACCTTGTGAAACAATCTGGGAACTGAGCCAAAACCTACTCTCTCACTATATAAGACTCAGGAGCATACAGGTATTTCCTCAGAGGCAGGTTGTTCGGTAGTTCCTACCGGACTTCCAGAAGATGGGCACAGGTGGTGGGACGCGAATATCACTATGGATATCAATACTAGCACTTGCCTTCATACACATCAAAGGTAGGAAGATTCACTTGCTTGGTGTTTTTGGTGTTTTTAGTGTTTTAAAGAATTTATAACCTGCTTCAGAGCTTGAAACGTATTTTCCCTTTGGCTTTGTGAATCTAATGAACCTGCTATCTTTATGCAAGATTTTCTTTTATGTTGCAAATACATTCCTTCCTAAGAAGAGGAAATTTACTTGCTTGAAAAATTATATTGTAGTTCATACTCTCACCCTGCTTTCTTCAGTCAAAATCTGAAATAGCTCCACTGAATTCAGTGGAACTCACTTGGAAGTCACATTTCTACCAAAATGCCTCAAAATTCACATTTAGCTTTTGAACTCCACCTCAAGGTGGGGCGGCGTTTCTAAACGCACAAGCCAAAAGGTGCAAAATTTGCTTTAGGAAGGAACAAGTCAATGGAGTCTGCTTGCATGCATTATTAATGGTTTTGCTTTATGTTTTATAAGCTGATGATACAGTATTTTAAAAACAAGGGATTTTGCTTGAAAATAAAGGACAACAGATTTTCGAAGTCTATCTCTTCTTACACATAAGGTTGCATAAAATCTTGTAGCATAGGGTTGTGTTTTGATGGGATAAAACCAAATGAAGTTGCCTTAAATATTCTAAGAGTGCACTTAGTACATACTTACAGATGAGTGTATATTTTTTCTACATATACTTCACCTGTTAATTTCCCCTAAAGTTTAAAGTCACAACAATGTTTGGGTTTAGTGCGTTTGATCTTAGATGCAGATTCTATTGCATTATTTCAGTTTTTCCTACTTCCAGGTAATTCCACACTAGCTCATGTTAAAATGTGGTAGTGTCAAAGAAGCCTATCAAAAGACTAGCTGTAGGCTTACCATCCCGTGCAATGGAAAGGGAATCCACATCTGGCATGAGACAGAGTCTTGTGGCCATAAAATGCATGGAGAGAGAAGCACAAAGCTCTGTGGGGATAGGCAATGGAGAGGAGCCCAGGAGCATTGAATGGTTCATAGCTTAAAAATGGGCATAATGTGTCCTTCCAACACCACCTGGGGCAAAAATGAAGGGACTTGGGGAGCTCCCTGCAGCTCTGCTTTTCAGCATTAGCCCCTCTAGTGGTGCTACCCACAGGCTGCCCATGTGGGATGCAGCAGGGAGTGAGCCTGACTTTTCGGTTTTCTCCAGCCTCCTTTGTGACCTGCCCTCTAATGAGCTCTCACAAAGTGGTGCATTGAAAGTCCCTGCAGCTTCTGCAGATTTTGTGTGTATTCTTATTCTGCTGCTGCAGTGCAATGGATGAAAAACAGTTTCTTGGCTGGAAACAAAAAGTTTTGCTTTTGAGCAAAATCAACAGTGACAAATGCATTTATCGGAAAGACCTGTTTCTGCGAGGCTTGTGTGTTTGTTTCCCTTCTGCTGCTTATTACAAAAAAGTACTTGAAACTTTAAAGAGTAACTTTGCATTTCAGTACAAGAGCACAAAGATCAGTCCTCCAACTCTAAAACAAATTCTTCCTGTACAGAAGGGTCCTATTTTTAAAGCCCTCTGGCTAGACAAATGGTTTTACTGATGCTTAAAGCACAAGATAATCATAAAAACTAAGAAAATTAAGTCCTTCATCTGAAAAGCTTATAAGGTGTACTGTGACAATAACAGAATAAGGATCTGCTCAATTTATCATAGGCATGTTTTTAATAGCTTCCCTGTAGTAATTTATTAGGAAAAAAACCAAACCGAAACCCAAAACTGAAGGAGTGGCATCATTATGGTTAAATGAAGTACAGGTCCTGTTGCAAATCTGACCTCCTGTACATGAATATAGCTTTGCTGATTTTTGATTTACTGACTGTTTCATGTTTAGCAGATATAACTGAGAAACAATGAGGGAACTCAAGAAAATTAGACATTAACATTTTCCTCCTCCATTCTTCTTGATACAGTTGAAGCCCAGGATGATGAACAAATATCAAAATCAAACTATGATTCTTCACCCATCCTGCAGCGACAAAAACGTAAATATTTTTATACTTATCTACTTCTAAGATTTTGCCCCAAATTAGAGTGATAAATAATGAATTTACTAGAATCTTATCCTAGCTAGAACACGTTTTCTCTTCCTCCCCCACCTACTCCCTCCCACCCCCACCCCCCCCAAAAAAAGAAGGAGAATTCCTTTGTACCCTATATCCAATTCACAGCCAATCTCTGACAGCTCTAAACTGGAGAACTTCCTCTGAGGCCTGGCCCAGGGGAACTGGTCTACTGATATGATATAGTTATCTAATCTTTAACTTCATGAAAGATGTATACTTTCTATCTAAAAGCATATTTTCAGTAGAGGTGTGTATATACATACATGAAACCAAGGTATTTGCTACTAGGTAATAAAAGATACATTTTTTATGCTAGATCAAGATGACTGCATTACCATAAGAGAATAAGAAAACTAGCTGCAAAATCATTCATGACACATAACTGTACAGAGCAAACACCATAAATATATAGAATAAGATAAGGGTGGAAGGATACAATGCTGACTGTATTAGGATACAATGCTGACTGGTGTATTAGTGATGATAGGAGGAAACTATTAATCATTAGGCCTGTCCTGCAATCTGCTATTTGTGAAGTTACTAGCTGGCAATTAAAATAGTGGTAAACTCAACTGAAAGTGTACCACAATCTACACTTCGGAAACCATAAAATTCTATGATTTCAATACTTTCAAGGGAGAAACTGCATCAATTCCCCATACTTTCATGTTAAGAAAATCGCATTGCAGTTTCTCTAAGTATTCTATCCCTTTCATTGCTGGATCCAAAGAGAAAATAGTGGATTTGGACACAGAAAATTTAGGGCTGGATCCTACCAACAGAAGTCTTTGCATGAACAGTACACAATTAAAGTTTCACAGAATTTAAACTGCTTTAAAAAAATAAATCTGTTTAGAGTTTGTTGTACAAGTGTGCATGTCTCAGCCCAAGGATGTCAGCTTCAGGAAAAAGTCAGCTGCATTTTTCATCCTCATTTTCTAATATTCAGTAATTTTTTGTTTTGAAGTGTACTGAAGCAAAGGTTCAGATGTAAACATCAGCACTGCTTTTTCTACATTATTATGTGCTTTAAGGATCAGATTGGTGATTTTGAGTTAAGAAAGAACATCAGGGCCAGCATCAAATATGAGTCTTGAATAAATAATGGAAGAAAGTGCTACAGCAAAAGACCATAGTCTTTGGGATTTGGCTGTTAGTGAAATATGTAGAAAGACCAAATGCAAAGCGCTATGTGAAAACCACCAGTAAAACCTTGTGGAAACTTCCTCCTAGAGTGTAGCTAGAAGTAGGAAATGTTAATCTCTAAAGAGACTAGGCAATCTGTATCCATTTTTTAGGACTTCTAATAAAATTAAAGTTGATCTATTTTTCCCTCAAGAATTTCCACCACCTTCGAAATATCACGAAGTGACAATGATCCCACCTTTTCAAAATACACTGAAGTTAAAGGGTAAGTTAAACAAATGGCACAATTCATATCTTTGTTCTTGTTAATCACACAGGTAGAATGTGTGATGGAGTGACTGAAGAGATTAATAAATTAATAAATTCTTTATTAATCTCCTTTATTAAGATCCTTTAGCATCATGAAATAAGAAATTAACAAGACGAGTAGTCTCAGTTCATCAGGTTCTTTTTATTTTTGTATTTTTATATATGTATAAATAATACCAAGTTAAAACACACACAGTAAAGAGAGGGAAATAATATAACGTTCAAAGCACAGGTGAGACACCTTATCTAGGGTATAAGGTACAATTCCGACTAGCCATGTTCAAGTAGAGCAAGTGCAAATCTGGAAGAGATGCAGAGAGGGGCTATGACGATAATCGGGAAGATAGGAGACCCTGCTTGTAAGGAAATAAAGACCGATAAGAGATTTCTATAATGGGTGGGGAAGGAGAGGGAGGTAGGACTTTTTCAAGGTGAAGCGTAATACTGGCACAGGAACAACCAGGCGCACATGAGACAAGAATACATTTTGGAAGATGGTGGCAAAAGTCTTCCAAGCATTCAAAGGTGTGATTATGAGTGGTTTCCCCCTAGTAGGAGTACCAGCCTTTTTTAAACTAACTTTAAACCAGTTTTATGGTGAAACTTTAGAACTTCATATATTTAGGAAAGGATTTATAGAATATGGCTGTCAGCAGAGCAAAATCATTGGAAACAGTAACCCAGGAGGTTTCTTCCAATCTAAGGCCCTATATCCTGACACAAAACAGGGGGCAGGACAAGAGGGAATGGCCTCAAGCTCTGCCAGGGGAGGTTCAGGCTTGACATCAGGAAAAAATTTTTCATGGGAAGGGTCATTGGGCATTGGAACAGGCTGCCCAGGGAGATAGTTGAGCCACCTTCCCTGGAGGTGTTTAAAAGATGGGTGGATGAGGTGCTGAGGGGCATGGTTTAGTGACTGATAGGAATGGTTGGACTCGATGATCCTGGGGGTCTTTTCTAACCCTGTGATTCTGTGATTCTGTGAAAACAGGTTAAACACAAAAGATAATTGAACTAAATAAATAACCAATCAATAAATAAATAGTTTGAAATGAAGGGTAACAGAAGATGGTCTTTTCAGACAGAGGCTAGTGAAAGAAATAAAAGGGGAAAAGGAACTAAAGGGACAGTATCTACAACAAACTACAGCAAATTCTTACTACTTATTTTGAATCCACAGCTGGCAACCCCTCTCACAATGGACGTGTGTGCAGCACGTGGGGTAACTTCCACTTCAAGACCTTTGATGGGGACATCTTTTACTTCCCTGGGGTCTGCAATTACATCTTCACATCCAACTGCAAATCTCCTTATGAGGACTTCAACATCCAAATTAGGCGTGCAATGGTGAAAAATGCTACCATGATCACTCACGTCATCATGAAGCTGGAAGGAACTGTGATTGAACTGACACGTGGCTCTGTCCTGCTTGATGGCAAATTGTATGTTCATAACATGAAATTGCTGTCACCGCTGTCACTCCCAGAGGGCTCTTTGAGCAAGCTTCCCTTTCCTTCATCTGAAATCACATTGCTCCCAAGCAGCTGGAGGTCTCAGGTCAACAAAATAAATATCAACAAAAATAAGAGGGCCTGAGAGTGAGCCAAGTGCCACTTCAGTAGATTATTCCTGTGTCCATTTTTTTCCGATGACCTATATCCCAGATGCTGCTTCACTGCTGCAATCGTGTATATATGTATACACATACAATTGAATTTACAAGCTGTATTTACTAAAAGTATTAGGATTTTTTTGACAGCTTTTGTCCTTGCACTGAACAGTATGCTGTTAAGCAGTGACTGCAACTTGTACCTGCGCTCACTTAAAATGAGCAGGTCTGAAAATTTGCTATCTATGTAACAATGGAGCATTGACTTTGGCATGGGGTGTAAAACCTGTCCAAATGCCTGGGTAAATATTTGGGCAGCTCTCCCACAGTGAGTTGTGTATAAAACAGCCACATATAGTGAGCTAGTCTAAAGGTTATGTTTGGTACACCTTCGTGAATGGCACTCATGTTACAGAAAGCCTAAAGAGTCTATCCCTTTATTATCAAGAGCTTTAAGGGGTAAATAACAATATCCTGAAGCAGACTGCCGACAAAATGGAACCTCCCAGCACTTTTTGGAACAACGCAACCAGAGACACTTGTCAACATTTGACCTATTAAAACATCATTAACAGAGATAACCAAAAGGAACAAGGCTGATCCATTTGTAAAAAAGAGAAGCAATTGTGTAGGAAATAGCCCTAAAGTTACAAACCTGTGTTGTCTGGTTTTAGTTTCTGTTCTGACTAATTCCCTCACCTATGCATGTTGAAGCTTCTCAAATGTAACCAGAGAGGATATCAATGTGGATATTCCATGGATATTCTGTCCCTACCTCCGCTGAATTACAGTTATTTATTTCCCAGGGTTCAGATGCCCTACAGCCATATGGGAATCTTGATAGACAGAAGTAACAATTATTTGAAAGTTTCTGCGAAGATGGGACTGACCTTCCTTTGGAATGAAGAGGATGCCCTCCTGGTAAGAAAATGTCAAAAACATTGCGGAAATAATGTATTTTGAAAATAGCCTGTTCACATCTTTGTAGTCTTAATCAGCTAGGTAGGCATCAGTTACTTTTAGATTTGTGTCTATTATTAATGCATTGTTCTGTCTTCCAGTCTTTTCCCAGTTTCCCATTTTTCCCAATTAGCTCACCTCTGGATCAAGACCCATACTTATAATGCCCCCAACTCACAGTGAAGTATTCCTCATATTCCAGACCTAGCAATGCACTGATATTTACAGCCCCAGGGCTAGAAAAAGACAAGATTTTCTTAGTGGTCACTGACCTTCCCCATGGTGCCTACCTTATTACCACATGACAGACTCTGCACAGCATACGTATTTCTAATTTTGAGTACATAACCAATATTGATGTAGGCTGTGTTCCTAACCATCAAGACTGACATTTTATGAACCTAAATTCTCTTTCCTCATTTTTTTTTTTTTAGGTGGAACTAGATAAGAAATATGCCAATCAAACTTGTGGACTTTGTGGGGACTTCAATGGAATTCCAAGTAGCAATGAATTTATTTCAGATAGTAAGTAATAAGAAGCATTATTAAGTATTGGCACTTCGTTATTCTTCCTTACAAAATTAGTAATACTTCTTTATGTTATTTCTACAATGTTAATTAAGTATGGAGTTTGGGGTTTGAAATGTAATAGGCTACTTCCAGCACTGTTAGAGCCTTTAAGACCTGCTACATGTAACTTTCTACTTGTTTTCAATAGTTTGGATCCAGTTCCCTGTATACCTTCTTCATTTCCTTCTGCCTTTCATATTTAGTGATATTATTTGGTAATCACCATTCATGTCATAGTCGGTAGTGACACAGGAGAAAATATCTCCATGAAAAGCCAGTAAATTAATAAATATTAGTCTAATATTTGGACTTCATTTTACAGATATAAAACTGACTCCCATACAGTTTGGGAATAGGCAGAAGATGGATGGACCCACAGAGCAGTGTGCTGATCCTACTCCTCCTGCTGTTCTGTCAAACTGCTCATCTGAATTTGTAAGAACCTCTCTCTCAAAACTTGTTTTCTAAGAGTAAAATACATAGTCCTTGTCTTAGGTGAAAATTTGTTAGAATTGGGAAAAATATAGCACAGATATGACTCAACAGCAGATTTGGAAAGAAGATTTTTCTAAATTTCATCTTTTATTCTTTGCTAAGAAGTTACATTCCCCTTCCAAGAGAAGACTGGATATTTTCATGAAAGAGAAATTCAATGAGGATTTCTTAATGCAATGAAATTGTATAATGCTTGGGAAGTCTAGTGAGCTGATGGTAACTCAAGATACGGGAAGATATGGGAGTACTTGTTCTGTTGTTATACTTTTCCCTAAACATCTACTTGTGGCTACTGTGGGACAGGTTTCTAGACCAACCAGGTGGACATTTGCCTTTTCTTCTGCTACATGCCTGAAATAATTAATTTGATATTTTCTAAACTCTTGTTTTACCCTCCCTGTTTTGCCTCCTAGGCTTCTATCTGTGAGACAGTATTAACCAGTAAAGCATTTACAGCCTGTAATGCACTTGTGAATGTTCAGGACTACATTGAAACTTGCATACAAGACCTATGCCACTGTGACAGCTCTATGGCTGATTTCTGCATGTGCAACACCTTTGCTGAATACTCCCGGCAGTGTGCTCATGCAGGTGGACAGCCTTTGAACTGGAGAACCTCAGAACTGTGTCGTAAGTATCTCAGGACTTTTACTTGTGCTTCCTACCCGTTTCTAGTAAACTTCAAATATGTGATTTTTTTTTGCCTCAAGACAACAGCTAGTTAAAGGTGCATGTAATTTTCATTAAATCAATTTTAACCTGAGCATACTCAAGACCTTGGCAATATGAAAGTCTAGAAGATTTTGCATTACTAACACGTTTTGATATATATCAGGAAGTCTAAAAGGTTGCAGCCTACACTTTTATCAGGATTTCCCATTACATCTTGACAGAAAATATCCTAAGTTGCAAATACCGTTTTCTCAACATTTCAAAGGAGAAGTCGGCATTAAAATACTCTTCTACTTTCAGCCAAATCATGCCCTTTCAACATGCAACATCAAGAATGTGGCTCCCCCTGCACTGACACATGCAGCAACCCAGAACGATCTGCACTTTGTGAAGATCACTGTACAGATGGCTGCATCTGTCCTCCAGGTAAGCTTATTTCCTGCTCTTTTCTCATAGAAAACTTACCTGTACAAAGGTAACCACTTTCCCACTCTACATCATTCTCACCACATCATTGCTGTTATTGTTTCTATTCAGATTACTAAAAAAAGCCCATTTAAACAACAAAGGTGCCTGACATGTCACATAATGACTTAACTGAGAATAAAATATTCCCCTCTTAACAACAGAGGAAGTCTTCTATTATCAGTATCCATATTCAGTTAACAGGAAGTATGTAATTTTTTGCAATATTTTGGCCACAGTGACAACTCCTGGTGTTATCAGAGCTGTGTTTGGTTCCCCAAATCACCAACAAGGAGTTTAAAGGTTTAGTGTTTGATGGGAACGGTTGGACTTGATGATCCGGTGGGTCTCTTCCAACCTGGTTATTCTGTGATTCTGTGATTCTGTGATTCTGTGATTCTGTGATTCTGTAAAGAGTACTAGACAGTATGTAAAATCTGGCACCTCAGAGAGTTATGCAGGAGAATATCAGTACAAGACAAACAACGCAAATATGTTCTCTTTTTGTACACCTGCTTCTGGGACTGAGAATTGTTACTGTTGTGAGGGAATTCATGGCAGGATCTTCACTCCTTGCACCTCTTCTGCCCAGCCATCATGACATCTCACAGAATTCACCATCACTTGTTTGTATCATAGCATTGATTTCTCTTAGATAATCCTCTACCTTTGGGTATAAAAATATTTACTGTACAAATATGTCCTTGGACAGTCTTACAAATTATTCATCTTTTCCACCTCATTATCTAGTAATTTTAATGAAGTCTGTAACAGAAAGGTATTTCTCTAGAGGTCTCTTTTCATCACCCTAAGATTTTAGATAGTTTTCAATGTAATATAGTCCTTCAATCCCCACATAGCTGGCATCCTATTTTTTTAAATTACTTTCTATTCATGCTCTCTGTAATACAGAGGAAATGGAACATGATTTCAGGCATCTGCCACATATGTGTACAAAGGCATGTTCTGAAGAGCACAGAATGTGTAACAGACATTTCTTTCCCTAGGAATGGTATTCGATGACATTAATGGTGCTGGCTGCATCCCCCGTAAAGAATGCCACTGTACCTATGAAGGTGAAACTTATGCTCCTCGTGCCTCCTTCTCATCTAAGTGCAGATCATGGTAACGCACTCCCTTTTTCATATTTCTTTTTAGGTACGTTTCACAAACATTTTGAAGACAGGGAAAAATTGCTAATTTCCCCTTAGAAAGAAATGAGGAACTACTTTTCAACTGATGTTCCTTGATTACACATTCTTAGATGACAGCTAAATCTCTATTTCTTCCTCACACTTGGAAGCAAAAATTTGAGTTTGGACACAGGCACTCCAATTTCAAGACCAATAATTAAAGGATACAATCAAATTCAAACAAAAAAAAATGTGAATTACTGTGTTACGTCCTTTGTAGCACTACTGTATAATACTAGGATGCTCATGTAAATAGCATGGAAAATGTGAAATTTAGGGACACGTTGCATTAGACTGAGTAGAAGACCACATTTGAGAGGCATGTTTGACGGACATGATATATACTTTTGCAATATCACTATAATTACTGAAGCATCATTGCGTAAGTGCATGCAAATGCACCCACCTACCTATGAATACAAGAACCATAAACATGCATGCTGTTTTCCAAACAATACTTAACATATTTGAAGCTTAAGCCATTCTAATGGTGATGAGCGGTGACCCTTCATGTGTAGCAGAATGTATGCAAGGTTCACCAGGACTGAATTTTGCCCAAAGACTGGAAATGAACAGCAATATTAAAAAAAATATATTACTAATATAAATGTGCCTGCCCCATATAATTATCCTGAGATTTTAAAACAATGTTGTTTTCTTTGATGGCATGATCAATGCTTCAAGAGGAAAATTAAGGCATGAACTGCTCTCATGATCTCTCATTTAATTTACACTTATATTACCCAAGGTTACTGAATGTCTTCTTCATTTCAGTACCTGTGTTGGAGGTGAATGGTCTTGTGTCACCCAGTCATGCCCTGGGACTTGCAGTATTGGAGGAGGCTCCCACATTTCAACATTTGATGAGAAACATTATTCCTTCTTTGGAGACTGTAGCTATGTCCTAACCAAGGTAAAAAATAATCACAATCCTTGCTAAAGCAATATGCTAAAAGAAAATGCTTTTATTACACAGAACTACTGGCAATCAAATCAACCTTCTGAAATGTAGAGGGTCAACATGGAGCCTTAAATGGATATCATGGGGCTTTCTATTAGGGTTATACTAAGTAAACATATTGTAGTAGTTCTGTGTTCTTTGATCATGTTTAAGAATTGTGCTGAGTTTTTAGGTTTCATGAAACAATCTCCATGTTTCCATTAATTTTTTAAATAAATATCACCTGTCTTGTGTTTTATAACTACTTTTTTCTGAGAAATGTGCTTATTACCTCCATTGGGGCTGTTCTTTTTCTCATAGTTAATATAGTCCAATAGCTTATTTGATTAACAGTATTCATAATGGAGTTATTGTTACACAGAATTCATAGCATAGGAGTTATTTCATTAACATGATTGACCTTCCAACCTGTCTTTCCCAGAAAATACAGAATATTCTACAGTTTAAAAGCAAAAAGCTAAGAAACTAAAAGGAAAATGTGAAGAAGCCATACATGCATTCTAAAACTCAAATTAGAAATTGATGACCTACAAAAATACCTAAGATTTACTGGGGTTTTCAGGAATGATTCTGAGTAGATGTATCTAAAACAATGACTGCAGATTTGCAGACTTCAGAACCATGGATATATATTATTATTTATTGCTATCAGAGGAGTAATGTAAAAATTTTCCTAAAGACTTCATATTAAATAAAATCTGTTCTCAAAAAGCTCAAACTAAATATTATCAAGAAATAGAACCATAAATACATAGAAATGAGCTAGAATCAGGTAATTTAGAAATAGACTAGACTAAATCAATGAAAGTTTTTGATGATATTCACAGGCACTTGTCTCAATCCACAAGGGAACTATAGATCATACTTACACGTTAAATTCCCCTTTTGGCACTGGCACATAGAGTTAGATTCTCAGAGATTCTAGAGTAACAGAAAACCTCTAAACTTGGACACAAAAGGTCAAAAAGCCCAAAATTTTAACATTAAATTTTTAGATGGCTGTAATGCTGCATCTCAGCTGCCCTCATTTTAACCTTCAGTATGCCAAGAGACTGATAAAACATGTTCAGAATTACAGCCTTCTGTTTCTCTGTAATGTCTTAGTCTTCAGGCAAACTTCGAATACAGGTCACAGAACACAGCTCAATGAAAATCAGAACAAAGAGAAAAAAATAATTTTGCCTTTAATCAGTACCTCAGTGAACAGTAATTTTAGCTTAACATTCTCCTGTGAGAAGACGTTTAAATTCTTCCCACCTGTTGGAAGAATGTCCAAATCATCAGGCTCTTTCATAACCTATGCAGTGCAGAAGAGACTGGAAACTATTTATCTTCTGTCCCAGGTAAACACCATAACCAACAGGCTAGAAAAGGCACACTTCCTTCTTTTTCTCTAGCATATTAAATTATAATTACCTAAACATTAAGAACTAGCATAACCTAAATATTAAGGAGTTTTAATGTTCAGTTTAACAACTAACTTGCCCTTAAATGTCATAAGTAATGGAGAGCTTCCACTGTGCAGACTTAATGAATTCCAGCTTACTTGGTCACTGTACACTCATATGTAAGAATATATGAACATGAAGAAAAGGAATAAATAGTATTTTAAAAGGCTCACTTTTTTAAGAATGTCATTTGAATGTGAAAGTTTTTAACATAATCCTTTTAACAACATATTTTGTTTTCTTCTTCTAGCTCTGTGACAGCAATGAATTCACTGTTCTGGGAGATATCCACAAATGTGGCCTGACTGACACTGAGACATGCCTCAAGGGTATAGCCATCAGCTTAAATGGAGGACAAACTGTAAGTAGCAAACGTAGATAACAAACATTCCGCAGAGATGTTTTGAAAGCTTAATAGACAAGCGGTTTGCAAACAGCATATAACAGCACAGACAAGAAATCTGCACTGATTTTTTTTTGTTGTTGTTTTATCTCATTTGAACATTATTCAAAGAAGAATTAGGAAGAAATTAGGTACATTGGAAGTCAAGATCCTATCAGTTCCCTGTCATGTAGTTATCTTTGGAATTTTGCTTGTGTCTGACAGTCAGTGGATGGGAATAATGAAGATTAAAGAAATAGTATAGGAATCAGAATGTCATCACAGTCTCCCTTCCCTTTTTTTTTTTTCCTTTATCCTGAATAATACCAGATAGAAAACATTTGGGAAATGTTTTTCCTAAATATGCTCAATAATTACTGCCTTCTTTTGTGGACAGAACATCGTGATCCAGTCGTCTGGCAGTGTATTTGTGAATATGATCTACACACAGCTGCCATTCTCTGCAGGTAAGTTCCTTTGGAAGATTTCTATGATGTTTCTCATTTTTCACTTTAAAATACTATCACATCAGTTAATCTAAAGCCAAATTCTACCTTTGGTTACACTGAAGCAAACCCAAGGTACTTCAATTACCTAAGTACTCCAATTAATTTTAAAAGTAATGTGGTTTGTCCACTGAACCCTTAAAATTTTAGCAAAGTTATGGTCTAATTTTAAGCAATATCAAATTAAATGGAGATTCAATTCAAGCAAATAGTACCATTGCATACTTCCAGATCCTAACATTGGAAAAATTCTGAAACGTAAGAGGACACCAACATCTCAAGTTGTTTAGTTTCCTGGATTCCCTCTGTCCCTTTGCTCACATTCATCACTGCAGAGTTCCTTTCATGACAGTTGTTCTCAAATTCTACTGCACCTGAACAGAAAGTAAACCTTGAAAGGACAGAACAGGTCCTGCTTGGAGTCCACCACTAAATCATGCTATCTAATTTTCATCAGGCTAAGGTGGTCTTTCAAACAGCAGCAGAGCTGTATGTTCTTCCTCTAATTTTAAAACACCTGACAGAAATTGGACATTTTTTTAAAACATGTATTGTTCATAATAAAGACAGCCTGCTTTGGTGCTGGATTCAAAATCTTATACGGCTCACGTTTCTTCCAGTTCTCCAGAAATTAGGATCATATCAAACAGCTGTAGAATCCCTCTATATAATGAACAGCTATTTCAACTGCTCAGCTGATACAAAATTGTAACTCTTATGTTCTTATGTCTCTAGCAAATGTCACCATCTTCAGACCATCATCTTTCTTCATCATTCTGCAAACAACATTTGGTCTTCAGCTGCAGGTTCAGCTCATGCCTCTCATGCAAGTTTTTATTGACTTAGACCCATCACATAAAGGGCAGACCTGTGGTAAGTGATCTTATAACAACTGCCTTCAACAGCATACCTCATTCTGTAGGAGACTTTCACAGCCCACCCATTTCCTTTTAGGTCTCTGTGGAAACTTCAATGACATCCAGACAGATGATTTTAAAACCACCAGTGGTGTAATAGAGGGTACTTCAGCTGCCTTTGGCAATACTTGGAAAACTCGGGCTGATTGTCCTGATGCCAAAATTACCTTTGAAAACCCCTGTACCGTCAGCATACAAAATGGTAAGCTCGGCATATGGTGATTTCTGTTCTCTTTTGTGATGGGATGTAGGAATAAGCTGATCAATTGCCAAGCAGTTTACCAAAATAACAGTGGACCATTTGTACACACACCATTTTCCTCAGGTAACACTAGAAGTCTTCAAACAATAAATAACAACTAGGATAATATTTTGGATCTTAAAAAAAATTCCTTTGGATAAAGAAAGCAAGCAGTTTTGCCAGCTTACTTAAGGGAAAGTGGAACCATCAGCATATCATGGATCCATTCCTGGAAAGGACTGACTGGAATCAAGAAAAAAAGTTGTGCATAGCCCCACACAGAATTCAGAGCTTCATAGCTCTCAGGCTCCATTTCAGCCAAATAAATATGTAATTTTTGAGCATTCACAAGACACTTTTCTGTTTTCTGAGATAAACTAATGCATTTTTAATTCACAATGTGAACCTTATTTTTAAAATTCAGATAAGGATGTCATAGGTTGTTCCATAACACCTACCATGAATTAAGAGCATTCAGTTTAAGATCATGCAGAAGGAAGTATGTGTACAGAGGAAGTGAAAGACTGTGTTCCAGCAAATGCAGAGCTGAATTATATTGTAAAGCTAAGCTTCTGCAATTACCTTGTAGGAAGAATAGTTACATTGAGACGAGAGTTTAGACAATGAAGCGCATTAATAACTTTTATCATGTTTTCATTTCACAGACCAGTATGCTCAGCACTGGTGTGGCCTGCTCTCTGACCCCATGGGACCTTTTGCTGCATGTCACTCAACGGTGAATCCAGAAATTTACCAGAAGGTACTTGGCTTTTAACTTTTTCCCACTTAAAAGACTCAGATATCTGTTGCTAACAACTGAAAGAATAACTTGCCAGCTAGGAGGAGATGCATTCCTGATAGTTCTTTTCAAGCCAAGGGTTCATTTTCATTTACACATCATAATAATTACTCCTTTGTAAAGGTATCTTTCTGTCCATTCCCAGGAAGATAAACTTACAGGTGTATTCCCACTACTCATATATTTAGATACAAACCTAAATGCTTGAGCTAGGAGCTTGGACTCGGGAATCAAAGGGTCAGAGGACAAAAGCCACCTGTCCTGAGATATAAGGAAAGCTTTAGTCATAACCTTAAGTAGCCCTTCTTTTAATTGCTCTGAACTGCTTTCAGAAGGCTTTTGCATGTATGCAAGGACAAGGCAAGAAGTGTGTGTAATGAGCAGCAAAGAGATTTAGGTCAAATGTGAACAAAAATGTTCCAGGAATTCAATGTGAGGAAGCTCTGGAAAAGACTGCCTGGGGAATTTACAAAATCCCCGTTATTGGAAATCTGTAAGATCGTGTTCAACAAACATCTTCTGCAATGGTAGTATTATAGTGACCTTATGCAGCATATCAACACTTCAAATCACTTCTTATTATCTTCATTCCTCTGGTGGAGAGAGCCCAAGTTCATAAGCCTAAGACTTAAAAGCTGGGTGGCACCAAATACCCTTTACTTGTTCTAAGTGTATATGACACAGTGGCTACAGACTGGATGTAGTTGGGAAACCTACCAACACCTGAAAAAGTAAAAAAAGTAAAAGAAAAAAGAAAAAAAAATAGTTTAAAATTCCGGACCTCTAATTACTCTTTCTCCCTGAACTGAATTGTTTTTGAAAGTGCTCAATGAAATCTTCAAAAGACAAATAAGCATACATTAACTTTCGTGTGTAAATCACACTCACTTTTATCTCCAGGGAACATGATGCTCTAAAAAGTATAGAGCAACATGGCTTGGACATGACAATCTGATGATCATATGTTGTCCTCTGTCTCTAGAACTGCATGTTTGACACATGTAACTGTGAGAAGAGTGAGGACTGCATGTGTGCTGCCCTTTCCACCTATGTCAGGGCCTGTGCTGCTAAAGGAGTTCTCCTCACTGGATGGAGGAGCAAAGCTTGCAGTAAGTTCTATATCCCTTTGCATCTTGGAAATGACCATCCAGAAGACCCCATGCAACATCTACTGGGGATATCCACAGTAAATTGCATTAAATTGTGTTTTAAGTATGGCGTTTTCTTTCAAGAATTTGAGGAGGAAAGGAATACTGTAGAAGACAAGCAGTAAGCAGGAAGAAATATAAAAAAGAGACATTGTTAGATTGCCTGCTCAAAATCAGCAGAAGCAACATGGGTCTCCATACTCTTGTAATAAAAATTAAACAAGTAGTGTGTTTCCCAAATATAAAAATAGCAATGAAGGAAAACCACACAATGCATTAATGTAATTGAACCTTTCTTGGTTCTTAACCTGGAGGAAACATTTGTATTTGTGACACGTTTATAGGGGAAAATTCTGCTCTAGCAGTACAAAAGAAAACTTACACTCTTGAGGATATCAGTGAGGCACAAGTATACACATTGACAGGCTTACCAGACTTACTTTACCTCAAATACTGCATTTATACTTACATTGATTCTTAAATGAACTATAAATATAACTCATCTTTTTACTCTCAAGCAAAATACACAACCTCGTGTCCAAAATCCTTGGAGTATACTTACAATGTCAATACCTGTCAACCCACCTGCCGGTCTCTCTGTGAGCCTGATGTCACATGCAACATCAAGTTTGTCCCAGTTGATGGCTGCACCTGCATAAATGGAACATACATGGATGAAAGTGGCAAATGTGTGCCTGCTTCTAGCTGTCCCTGTTACTACAAAGGAATGCCTCTGTCTTCTGGAGAAGTTATTCATGACAATGGTGTTGTCTGGTAAGAAATTTTTTAAGAAAAGAATGATATTAGATATAGGCAATCAGGAAATTATATATACATCATGCAATCTATTAAAATAAAATGCATTTATTTCCTTAATTATTTCAATACAAAAAATCATAGATCCTCAAGAACTGTTAGGTCTATCCATGTTTGAAAGATTGTATTTAGACTGTTACAAGAATTCAGCAAACCATACTGTGGTGGTTTAGCCTTGGCTAACAACCCAACTTCCACTCACTCCTACCCTTCCTTCCTCCCTTCCTTCCCACCACACATATTTTTCTTATCCATGGCTGCAAAAGACTCGTTCTGTGGTACAAGATGCTTAATAATCCCATGACATGTTACTCCCATAGGGATGGTATCCAAAGAACAGTTCCAAAGAACAGTTTCAACCAGGCAAATAGGTAGAGCAAACCTCTCTTTAAACAGAATATCCTTATATTTTGGTCTACTCTACTATAAAATATTTTTTAATAGTATGAACTATTCTGAAAAAGGACACATTTTCTCTGTTTTATCACACAGTAATTATTCATTATTTCAAATTCATTAGGAAATAAGCTGAAACTTAAAAAGGGACAGCAAAACCATAACCTTTCTCCTTTTCTTATAGCACTTGCACCAATGGAAAGCTGAGTTGCATTGGAGAGAAACCTGAACCAGGTAACATATCACTTAAGATTTTATTTAATAAACAAACACTGTCTTACCCTTCAGATGGCTGAAGCAAGTTATAACCCCTGGGTTACCCAGAGGGAAAGAATATTTGATCACCTCACTGAACATGAGGAGAAAACTGTCCTCATTTAAAATAAAATAAAAATGTGAAAAGCATAAAATAATACAAAGTAAACAGGACCTTTCTTTTCTTGTTTTTGCTTTGTTTTGTTTTGGTTGGTTGAGTTGTGATATTTTTTGGAAAGGAAGTGTTTCTCTACTCTAACTAAGCATTAATTTCTATGAGCAGTCCAAACATTAGCACAAAAGAGAGATGTGCATGACCTCAAAGCAATATTCAGTTTCTCCCTTCTGGTCAAATACATTATGTTAAGGTACACATCTCTTACAAAGGAGACTTTTTTCCCTTCAGTTTGGATTAAGGAAACACTAAGATATAACTACATGATTGATCTTACATTCTCATGGCTTTTCTCTCTTTCAGTCTGTGTACCTCCCATGGTCTATATTGACTGTGGCAATGCCACTACCGATATAGTAGGTGCGGGATGCCAGAAGAGCTGTCAGACTCTAGATATGGAATGTGTAAGTATAGACTCTTTATACCCAATTGAAAGCACGCTAGACTAGATCTCTTTTACAATTAACAGCTGCAATTACCCCTTTTGCAATTACTAGGCTCTTCCATCAGGGAAATATTTCTACTCATGTTTTCTATATGGTCCTTGCAGTACAGAACCGGCTGTGTCTCTGGCTGTGTGTGTCCTAATAACCAAGTGTTAGATGGCAAAGGTGGCTGTGTAGCTCCAGAAGACTGTCCATGTGTTCACAATGGGAATTCCTACAGTCCAGGCGAATCAATCAGAGTTGGCTGTAACAACTGGTGAGAGCATACTATCTTCAAGTATCTGAAAGGGAATAGCTAAAGTTCTATGTTTATTGCAGCATTTCAGTCTAATAGCATCAAGATTTACAGGAAGGAACCCTACATAAGGTGATCCACTTTGAACCTAAAAACCAGGCTTTGTCTGTTTTTTACAAGGGCACATGGCACATGGATGTTGTCATATTCCTTTGAACCAAGAAAGCTTTTTTCCTTACATTTTCATTTTTTCCTACATTTCAATACATCCAACAAGATTTGAAAATGTGAAAGATGTAAAGTGTAATGAAGTAACATAATCTTCGGGTAAATCCCGAACACTCTTGAGCAATGTTATAGTTCTGACAATAAACAGACCTTATTTTTTCATCATAGGCTTAACACATTTTAAAATTAGATAGATGCACATGCAGGAATGCACATATAACTATACCACGTTTTTACATTTGGAGTGTTTTTCTTCTTATATAGTACATGTAGAAACAGAAAATGGCACTGCTCTGAGGAACCTTGCTTGGAAACTTGTTCTGTTTATGGAGATGGGCATTACACCACCTTCGATGGCAAACGCTTTGATTTTGAAGGAGATTGTGAATATGTTCTAGTCCAGGTAACAGAGTCCTTTCCAGATTTTTGCATTGTTGAATGTACTTTGCATTGTACATATGTCCATGTAGCATAGTTAACATGGAGTATCATTCCCATATTTCAGAACTACTGTGGTCAACAAAGTATGAATCAGCGAACATTCAGTGTCATCACTGAGAACATTCCATGTGGCACTACAGGAACCACCTGCTCTAAGTCTATTAAAGTTTTCCTGGGGGTGAGTATTTTTCTTTAATAAGTTGTACTCCAGATTTAACGTGCCAGAAAGACAAGTGACAGGGGACAGGACAAGAGGGAATGGCCTCAAGCTCCGCCAGGGGAGGTTTAGGCTAGACGTTAGGAAAAAATTCTTTACAGAAAGGGTCATTGGGCACTGGAACAGGCTGCCCAGGGAGGTGGTTGAGTCACCTTCCCTGGAGGTGTTTAAGGGACGGGTGGACGAGGTGCTGAGGGATATGGTTTAGTGTTTGGTAGGAACAGTTGGACTCGGTGATCCGGTAGGTCTCTTCCAACCTGGTTATTCTGTGATTCTGTGATTCTGTGACAGAACAAGCTGTCCCAGACAGTCTGTATTATAGAAGTGCCTTCCAAGCCAGTGAAAATATTACTATACTTCTTTGCTCACTGCCAATGATTCTGCTCTCTGTTACAGAAAGCAAAGGAGACAATTCTAAAGAGACATTACTTAGTATGAGGCTGTTGAATAGAATAATTTTTATGATAATAGCATTTTTATTTCAATAATAGTTACTGGCAATATACAAAACTGCCCAATAGGTGACTTTTAAAATTTGCCCCTAACAACTTATTTTCCTGTCTTAGAACTATGAGCTTGTGCTCAGTGATGGACGCTCTGATGTCATCCAGAGGACACCTGGAGGAAAAATGCCATTCCAAATCCGTTCCATGGGCATCTACCTGGTGGTTGACACTACCGTTGGCTTGATTCTCATGTGGGACAAGAAAACCAGTATATTCATCAAACTTAGTCCAAGCTTTCAGGTACATTTCAAAATTGAAAATGACTGGATAAAATGTCTCTTGAGTTACATTCATGTTCTCTCTGAAATTAAATAATGGAAATTTAGGCTGTAAGCAGATGACTGGAAGAGCAGCAATTGCATATTACTATCATGTATGGCATGATAGCAACTACATCAGTAGCTTTCTTCATGAAAAGCCATCACTGAAGAAGTATTTTCAAGATTAGATAAAACTGATTAGCTCAATGCTAACAAAAAACCCATGAATCTACTGTGCTTCCTGTTCTTATTCTTCCTAACATGAAAGGTATTTTATGAAAATGTCCAAGACTGTTACCGAAAAGGCCCAGATAGATAACCTTAAGTAGGATTAATCCTGAAGTCTGTTACCCACAGATACTGAGAAACTGTACCTTACTGATCTTTGTACTTTGTGTTTATCCTTGTGCAGGGACACGTCTGTGGACTTTGTGGAAACTATGACGGCAATGGAAACAATGACTTCACTACACGGAGTCAGTCTGTGGTAGGAAATGTGCTGGAGTTTGCCAATAGCTGGAAAGTATCTTCTAGTTGCCCAAATGCCAATCGTACCAAGGATCCATGCACTGCAAACCCATACAGAAAAGCCTGGGCACAGAAGCAATGCAGCATCATTACCAGTGAAGTGTTTGCAAAGTGCCACTCACAGGTATGACAAAAACTTCAGTCTTAAAATCTCTTGAGCCAGAGATTGCATTAATTTTTAGGTAGGATAGCTGAAAAATACACCAAAATTCATGTGGTCATGCTTGATGAAGTGAAGCCAGATCAAGTCCCAGGGAAACTGCATAGATCGTACATTCACTTTAACTTCCTCAGCTTGTGCCTTGAAATTGATAGTTGGGCGTGGGGGTGGGAGGGGACAATTACAGATCTCAGGATATGTCTGTTTTCTACTAATATAAATATCAGTCACCTCATATATATATGTGCTAGCTTGTAGTAATGTCACAGCATTCTTTCTGCAAAGATATCTTGAACAGTGAATAGTTCTTACCTCTACGACTTATTAGGAATAACTTTATTCTATGTTTTCCTCTTGATTTTTAAAAGCATTCTCATTGTTTCTTCCTTCTTATCTTTCTTGCATATACAGAGTTGTCAGTTTCAGATATTTTATTCAGCTTTCTTATGACAGTGAATGCCTTATTAAGGAGGACAGATGAAAGAAAATTCAAATGTTTCCTCCAACAGGTTGAGCCAAATGAATATTACCAAGCATGTGTGGATGATGCTTGTGCCTGTGACACTGGAGGAGACTGTGAATGTTTCTGTACAGCAGTAGCCGCCTATGCTCAAGCATGCAATGAGCTGGACATCTGCATTTCATGGAGAACCCCATCCATTTGTCGTAAGTTTCACTCTACTAGTTTTTGAAGGGAATGAAAACACAGAAGAAAAAAAGAAAAACTCATAGAACGAAGAAAGAAAAAAAGGATAAAATTGTATTTGTAAGAGGCAGTGCTGTATTCTAAAAACAGCCAAAACCCCCACCATGCAAGTTGCATAATGACCAGATGCTGACTTGCCTTCTTAAAATTAAACCATTGATAGTAACTATACCAGTGGTATCATTAGTGCCTGACTTGCTAGTGAATGATGATACAGAACAGATCATCTACAATACTATATTATATTACATTACATTACATTATATTACACTCCCATCTGTCTACATGAGTGCATACTAGCTAAAATCAGTGAATCAATTAATGATCTTTCATGTTTAATGTGTAATTGTGTTTTATGCATTATAACTTTATCGGTGTCAAAAGGTAGTAGAAATGTAACAATTGTATTAAATTAGAAATAAGACAATATACTGTTCACCACCTATGCAATTACGCTGAACACATGGCATTTTTATCCAGCAAAACTGAAAGACTGTAGAGCAAAAATATATTCTGCTGTTTTCCTTCTTCTAGCTCTATTCTGTGATTACTACAATCCCCAAGGAGAATGTGAGTGGCACTACAAGCCATGTGGAGCCCCTTGTATGAAGACCTGCAGTAATCCAAGTGGAAATTGCCTTCATGAGTTGAGAGGTTTAGAAGGTAAACATAATTATGCATATCCTATTCTACTTATAAAAAAGCTGAAGTGCAATATGATTAACAAAATTTATATTATTCAGTATATGACATGTTTCTATTATAAATTACATGAAGATATTTTCTAATAGTGTCTTACTCACTAATGTATCGTGAACTTGTTTGGAGTGAAGATGAGAACAAAATACTTCAAGGCTTTATTGCAATCAAAGAAACAACAATAACAGAATCTGAAATTCCACTTACCATATGGAATAATTTGGGGAAAGCAGATATAAGCAGAACACAGCATCACTTCTACATGTGAAAGGCTTAGTGTCAACATAACTAATTGTTTATTGCAGGCTGCTATCCACACTGTCCTAAGAATAAGCCCTATTTTGATGAAGAAACCATGACTTGTGTTCCTAATTGTGGCTGCTATGAAAATGGAAAAAATTACAAACCAGGAATGCAGATGCCTCCACAGCAGAACTGTCAATCATGGTAAGATTAATAAAGATTTTTCAATGTTGAGTTTACAGCTGTGGAGCATAATTCAACATGCATTAAGTTTTTTTTTAGCCTGAATTTGTACAGCAGAACTGATTATCTGACTCAGAGAAGATAGGGCATTTCTACATTTAAACACACAATGAATGGCAAAGGATTGATAGAAAAAATTGAAACAATAAATGATGTTGTGAGCCAATATATTCACATTCTTCATCTTTTTTTTTTTACAGTGAATGCACAAATCATGGCAAAAAATGCAAATACGATGAATATGGTATGTTGTTTATTTGAGTAGGATACATTTGATGTACTCTGCTCTGTGTTTCAAATACCAAGGAATAACGCTCTCTCTTGATTTATAGAATGTGTCTGCATTTATGAGGGGTGGAAATACAACTATAAAGAAGTGGTCTACAACACTACAGATGGCACAGGAGGATGTATTGTCGCAACCTGTGGTCCCAATGGAACGCTTGAAAGGGTTGTCTATGAATGTCCAATCTCAACATCACCCACAACAACAACATTTCACTTCAGCACTACACCACCTGCCACTGTTTCCACAGGTACATCTTTTATAGCCCATAAGAGCATATTCTGTTCATTAGTGAGTAAAACCATGCCCACACTCATAAGATAAACGAATTAAAACAGCCTCAAAATAAATGACAGTAAGTCTTACTTTTTTTAGCATTTGGTTTCAGTCAGTATTCAGTAACCAAATCAATACTAGGAAATAAACATAGAAAATAAAACAACTTCTGAAACAAATGGAAACCACTGAACATTAGTTTGCTACTATATTTTGCTTATATTCCTAGTGATTCATAAAAAAAACAATATTAAGAGTTATTGTTTGTAATGGTAACTATTTCTGTACCTGGAATATTGTAACTATTTCTAAATCCATTCTTTAATGAATGAATAATTCATTATTTTTCCTATTAAATTATAGAATGTTTACTTTCTATAAAACTCCTAGTAGGCTTCATGGTATTTAGATTTACAGCACTAAGTAGATTGCTTGGATATTGGCATTGAGATACTGAAATGTTCATTTCTAGAATTCCTGTTCAGCATTCTTCAGGTTGTTAATCTCTAATTACTATGGACACATGCTGTGTGGCTGTGTAGTGAAATAAGTATTCAATATAAAATTTAGAACTACAGTTTTTGAAATCACAGAAATCACCAGCGCTCCTGGAATTCATTAGCTATTTTCCAGACATTTCACAATGAAACTTCACCTACAAAGGCTTGTGGACTGCTCTTCAACCAATAAATAGTTTCTTAAGACCAGAGCTAAAGTAGAAAGAGTAGAGGTACTAATAATGCTGCACTGGACATCATTTACTTCAAATGGAGGAGCAAAGACAACACAGCATATAACACAAGGAGTCAACTCATTTGGAAAAACGAAGTACCTATACATCTCAATGGATAGACTAAATGTTGTTCTTTCCATTGCATGTGAATCTGGGCTTTGACATTCTGGAGACACTAATAATAATTGAAACAAGATAAAAAAACAAGCAAGCATTTACACTGAAACAAATCCAAAAAATAATTTGATTCTTTTCCCCCACAAATGTGTATGTAATAAACCAGAGACTTATTTCAGCACCTTGTGAAAGGTAATTGGTATACTCTTGGAAAGTGACACACATCGTATTAAATTGTAAGTATATTAAACTTATGCACCACAGGCTCAAAATGCAAGTAAAGAATCTTGGAAAATTTTTGAATGCGTATAATATAAGAAAAAAGATAATATACACAGGAATTTATTGCAAGTTTTGTGACCTGATTTTGTTTTTCTTTCACAGTATCACCAACTACATCAGTATGTGTTCATGAAGTCTGCGAGTGGTCAGAATGGTATGATGGGAGCCTGCCAACCCCTGGCTACAATGGTGGAGATTTTGAAACCTTTAATGATTTGAGAGCTAAAGGTTATGAAGTCTGTAAAGCTCCACGGGCTGTTCAGTGCAGAGCAGAGAAATTCCCTGACATACCATTGAAAGACCTTGGCCAAGAAGTAGAATGCAGTAAAACAAGTGGACTCCTATGTTACAACAAAGATCAAATTTCAACAATGTGCAACAACTATGAAATCAGAATCCTATGCTGTCATTTTGTACCATGCTCTTCCACACCATATTTCAGCACATCAACACCAATCACAACTGTAGCTAAGACCACTGAAACATCAAGTTCAATTGAAGAAACATCATATTCAACTTCTACACCACCACTTATTACAACTTCAGAAAGTACAATATTAACAACTTCAGTTCCTATAGAAACAACCAGAAGCACCACTAAAATGACACCTATCACCACTTCTCCATCAACAACTCCTCACTGCATTAAAGAAGAATGTCACTGGTCAATGTGGTATGATGTCTATTACCCAGGGTCTGGATATGATGATGGAGATTTTGATACAATTCAGAACATAGAAAAAAAGGGATACAAAGTCTGTGATAACCGAAAGGAAGTTGAATGCAGAGCAGTAAGGTTTCCGAACACACCATATAAACTCCTAGAGCAAAATATCACTTGCAATACAAAAGTAGGTTTGAAATGCTACAATAAAGACCAATTACCACCGATTTGCTACAATTACAAATTAAGATTCAAATGCTGTGAAAATATAACTGTCCCATGTGAGCCAATCATACATCCACATACAACTACGCAACAAACAAGAACAACCAAAATTTTTTCAACACCTCAAAGTACATCATCAACAGAATTAACGACAACACCAATCTTACACACTAAGCATAAAACAACTACAATATCAACAACTCCACCAGAAACCGAATACATTCATAGCAGAACTACAACACCAACAACAATGCAAACCCAAACAGAGACATTAACGTCTAGATCAACAACACAGCAAACTATATCATATTTTCCCAGCGCGACCGCCACCACCACCCAGTCCACCACCACCTGCCAGCTTGAGTGCTCCTGGACCGAGTGGTTTGACGTCGACTTCCCGTCCTCGGGGCCCAACCAGGGAGACTTTGAGACCTACCAGCACATCCGCGCCGCCGGGAAGGAAGTCTGCCAGCAACCCAAGGAAATTGAGTGCCGGGCGGAGGACTACCCCGAGGTTGCCATCCAGCAGCTCGGACAGGTTGTGCAGTGCGACGTCCACTATGGACTGGTGTGCAAGAACGAAGACCAGACCGGCAAGTTAAAGATGTGCCTCAACTACAAGATCCGTGTCTACTGCTGCAGACCCAACAGCAACTGCCCAACCAGCACGCCCGTAACCACCTCCAGCCCCACCACCGTCACCACCTCCAGAACTCCAACCTCCACCACCGTCGTCACGACCTCCACCTCCACGCCCTACCCCTCCACCACCCTGCCAACCTCCTCAGAAACCACTTCGCAAACCTACACCACCACCACCACCAGTCCCACCCCAACACCTAGCACATACTCCCCCAGCGCGACCGCCACCACCACCCAGTCCACCACCACCTGCCAGCTCGAGTGCTCCTGGACCGAGTGGTTTGACGTCGACTTCCCGTCCTCGGGGCCCAACCAGGGAGACTTTGAGACCTACCAGCACATCCGCGCCGCCGGGAAGGAAGTCTGCCAGCAACCCAAGGAAATTGAGTGCCGGGCGGAGGACTACCCCGAGGTTGCCATCCAGCAGCTCGGACAGGTTGTGCAGTGCGACGTCCACTATGGACTGGTGTGCAAGAACGAAGACCAGACCGGCAAGTTAAAGATGTGCCTCAACTACAAGATCCGTGTCTACTGCTGCAGACCCAACAGCAACTGCCCAACCAGCACGCCCGTAACCACCTCCAGCCCCACCACCGTCACCACCTCCAGAACTCCAACCTCCACCACCGTCGTCACGACCTCCACCTCCACGCCCTACCCCTCCACCACCCTGCCAACCTCCTCAGAAACCACTTCGCAAACCTACACCACCACCACCACCAGTCCCACCCCAACACCTAGCACATACTCCCCCAGCGCGACCGCCACCACCACCCAGTCCACCACCACCTGCCAGCTCGAGTGCTCCTGGACCGAGTGGTTTGACGTCGACTTCCCGTCCTCGGGGCCCAACCAGGGAGACTTTGAGACCTACCAGCACATCCGTGCCGCCGGGAAGGAAGTCTGCCAGCAACCCAAGGAAATTGAGTGCCGGGCGGAGGACTACCCCGAGGTTGCCATCCAGCAGCTCGGACAGGTTGTGCAGTGCGACGTCCACTATGGACTGGTGTGCAAGAACGAAGACCAGACCGGCAAGTTAAAGATGTGCCTCAACTACAAGATCCGTGTCTACTGCTGCAGACCCAACAGCAACTGCCCAACCAGCACGCCCGTAACCACCTCCAGCCCCACCACCGTCACCACCTCCAGAACTCCAACCTCCACCACCGTCGTCACGACCTCCACCTCCACGCCCTACCCCTCCACCACCCTGCCAACCTCCTCAGAAACCACTTCGCAAACCTACACCACCACCACCACCAGTCCCACCCCAACACCTAGCACATACTCCCCCAGCGCGACCGCCACCACCACCCAGTCCACCACCACCTGCCAGCTCGAGTGCTCCTGGACCGAGTGGTTTGACGTCGACTTCCCGTCCTCGGGGCCCAACCAGGGAGACTTTGAGACCTACCAGCACATCCGCGCCGCCGGGAAGGAAGTCTGCCAGCAACCCAAGGAAATTGAGTGCCGGGCGGAGGACTACCCCGAGGTTGCCATCCAGCAGCTCGGACAGGTTGTGCAGTGCGACGTCCACTATGGACTGGTGTGCAAGAACGAAGACCAGACCGGCAAGTTAAAGATGTGCCTCAACTACAAGATCCGTGTCTACTGCTGCAGACCCAACAGCAACTGCCCAACCAGCACGCCCGTAACCACCTCCAGCCCCACCACCGTCACCACCTCCAGAACTCCAACCTCCACCACCGTCGTCACGACCTCCACCTCCACGCCCTACCCCTCCACCACCCTGCCAACCTCCTCAGAAACCACTTCGCAAACCTACACCACCACCACCACCAGTCCCACCCCAACACCTAGCACATACTCCCCCAGCGCGACCGCCACCACCACCCAGTCCACCACCACCTGCCAGCTCGAGTGCTCCTGGACCGAGTGGTTTGACGTCGACTTCCCGTCCTCGGGGCCCAACCAGGGAGACTTTGAGACCTACCAGCACATCCGCGCCGCCGGGAAGGAAGTCTGCCAGCAACCCAAGGAAATTGAGTGCCGGGCGGAGGACTACCCCGAGGTTGCCATCCAGCAGCTCGGACAGGTTGTGCAGTGCGACGTCCACTATGGACTGGTGTGCAAGAACGAAGACCAGACCGGCAAGTTAAAGATGTGCCTCAACTACAAGATCCGTGTCTACTGCTGCAGACCCAACAGCAACTGCCCAACCAGCACGCCCGTAACCACCTCCAGCCCCACCACCGTCACCACCTCCAGAACTCCAACCTCCACCACCGTCGTCACGACCTCCACCTCCACGCCCTACCCCTCCACCACCCTGCCAACCTCCTCAGAAACCACTTCGCAAACCTACACCACCACCACCACCAGTCCCACCCCAACACCTAGCACATACTCCCCCAGCGCGACCGCCACCACCACCCAGTCCACCACCACCTGCCAGCTCGAGTGCTCCTGGACCGAGTGGTTTGACGTCGACTTCCCGTCCTCGGGGCCCAACCAGGGAGACTTTGAGACCTACCAGCACATCCGCGCCGCCGGGAAGGAAGTCTGCCAGCAACCCAAGGAAATTGAGTGCCGGGCGGAGGACTACCCCGAGGTTGCCATCCAGCAGCTCGGACAGGTTGTGCAGTGCGACGTCCACTATGGACTGGTGTGCAAGAACGAAGACCAGACCGGCAAGTTAAAGATGTGCCTCAACTACAAGATCCGTGTCTACTGCTGCAGACCCAACAGCAACTGCCCAACCAGCACGCCCGTAACCACCTCCAGCCCCACCACCGTCACCACCTCCAGAACTCCAACCTCCACCACCGTCGTCACGACCTCCACCTCCACGCCCTACCCCTCCACCACCCTGCCAACCTCCTCAGAAACCACTTCGCAAACCTACACCACCACCACCACCAGTCCCACCTCAACACCTAGCACATACTCCCCCAGCGCGACCGCCACCACCACCCAGTCCACCACCACCTGCCAGCTCGAGTGCTCCTGGACCGAGTGGTTTGACGTCGACTTCCCGTCCTCGGGGCCCAACCAGGGAGACTTTGAGACCTACCAGCACATCCGCGCCGCCGGGAAGGAAGTCTGCCAGCAACCCAAGGAAATTGAGTGCCGGGCGGAGGACTACCCCGAGGTTGCCATCCAGCAGCTCGGACAGGTTGTGCAGTGCGACGTCCACTATGGACTGGTGTGCAAGAACGAAGACCAGACCGGCAAGTTAAAGATGTGCCTCAACTACAAGATCCGTGTCTACTGCTGCAGACCCAACAGCAACTGCCCAACCAGCACGCCCGTAACCACCTCCAGCCCCACCACCGTCACCACCTCCAGAACTCCAACCTCCACCACCGTCGTCACGACCTCCACCTCCACGCCCTACCCCTCCACCACCCTGCCAACCTCCTCAGAAACCACTTCGCAAACCTACACCACCACCAGTCCCACCCCAACACCTAGCACATACTCCCCCAGCGCGACCGCCACCACCACCCAGTCCACCACCACCTGCCAGCTCGAGTGCTCCTGGACCGAGTGGTTTGACGTCGACTTCCCGTCCTCGGGGCCCAACCAGGGAGACTTTGAGACCTACCAGCACATCCGCGCCGCCGGGAAGGAAGTCTGCCAGCAACCCAAGGAAATTGAGTGCCGGGCGGAGGACTACCCCGAGGTTGCCATCCAGCAGCTCGGACAGGTTGTGCAGTGCGACGTCCACTATGGACTGGTGTGCAAGAACGAAGACCAGACCGGCAAGTTAAAGATGTGCCTCAACTACAAGATCCGTGTCTACTGCTGCAGACCCAACAGCAACTGCCCAACCAGCACGCCCGTAACCACCTCCAGCCCCACCACCGTCACCACCTCCAGAACTCCAACCTCCACCACCGTCGTCACGACCTCCACCTCCACGCCCTACCCCTCCACCACCCTGCCAACCTCCTCAGAAACCACTTCGCAAACCTACACCACCACCACCACCAGTCCCACCCCAACACCTAGCACATACTCCCCCAGCGCGACCGCCACCACCACCCAGTCCACCACCACCTGCCAGCTCGAGTGCTCCTGGACCGAGTGGTTTGACGTCGACTTCCCGTCCTCGGGGCCCAACCAGGGAGACTTTGAGACCTACCAGCACATCCGCGCCGCCGGGAAGGAAGTCTGCCAGCAACCCAAGGAAATTGAGTGCCGGGCGGAGGACTACCCCGAGGTTGCCATCCAGCAGCTCGGACAGGTTGTGCAGTGCGACGTCCACTATGGACTGGTGTGCAAGAACGAAGACCAGACCGGCAAGTTAAAGATGTGCCTCAACTACAAGATCCGTGTCTACTGCTGCAGACCCAACAGCAACTGCCCAACCAGCACGCCCGTAACCACCTCCAGCCCCACCACCGTCACCACCTCCAGAACTCCAACCTCCACCACCGTCGTCACGACCTCCACCTCCACGCCCTACCCCTCCACCACCCTGCCAACCTCCTCAGAAACCACTTCGCAAACCTACACCACCACCACCACCAGTCCCACCCCAACACCTAGCACATACTCCCCCAGCGCGACCGCCACCACCACCCAGTCCACCACCACCTGCCAGCTCGAGTGCTCCTGGACCGAGTGGTTTGACGTCGACTTCCCGTCCTCGGGGCCCAACCAGGGAGACTTTGAGACCTACCAGCACATCCGCGCCGCCGGGAAGGAAGTCTGCCAGCAACCCAAGGAAATTGAGTGCCGGGCGGAGGACTACCCCGAGGTTGCCATCCAGCAGCTCGGACAGGTTGTGCAGTGCGACGTCCACTATGGACTGGTGTGCAAGAACGAAGACCAGACCGGCAAGTTAAAGATGTGCCTCAACTACAAGATCCGTGTCTACTGCTGCAGACCCAACAGCAACTGCCCAACCAGCACGCCCGTAACCACCTCCAGCCCCACCACCGTCACCACCTCCAGAACTCCAACCTCCACCACCGTCGTCACGACCTCCACCTCCACGCCCTACCCCTCCACCACCTTGCCAACCTCCTCAGAAACCACTTCGCAAACCTACACCACCACCACCACCAGTCCCACCCCAACACCTAGCACATACTCCCCCAGCGCGACCGCCACCACCACCCAGTCCACCACCACCTGCCAGCTCGAGTGCTCCTGGACCGAGTGGTTTGACGTCGACTTCCCGTCCTCGGGGCCCAACCAGGGAGACTTTGAGACCTACCAGCACATCCGCGCCGCCGGGAAGGAAGTCTGCCAGCAACCCAAGGAAATTGAGTGCCGGGCGGAGGACTACCCCGAGGTTGCCATCCAGCAGCTCGGACAGGTTGTGCAGTGCGACGTCCACTATGGACTGGTGTGCAAGAACGAAGACCAGACCGGCAAGTTAAAGATGTGCCTCAACTACAAGATCCGTGTCTACTGCTGCAGACCCAACAGCAACTGCCCAACCAGCACGCCCGTAACCACCTCCAGCCCCACCACCGTCACCACCTCCAGAACTCCAACCTCCACCACCATCGTCACGACCTCCACCTCCACGCCCTACCCCTCCACCACCCTGCCAACCTCCTCAGAAACCACTTCGCAAACCTACACCACCACCACCACCAGTCCCACCCCAACACCTACCACATACTCCCCCAGCGCGACCGCCACCACCACCCAGTCCACCACCACCTGCCAGCTCGAGTGCTCCTGGACCGAGTGGTTTGACGTCGACTTCCCGTCCTCGGGGCCCAACCAGGGAGACTTTGAGACCTACCAGCACATCCGCGCCGCCGGGAAGGAAGTCTGCCAGCAACCCAAGGAAATTGAGTGCCGGGCGGAGGACTACCCCGAGGTTGCCATCCAGCAGCTCGGACAGGTTGTGCAGTGCGACGTCCACTATGGACTGGTGTGCAAGAACGAAGACCAGACCGGCAAGTTAAAGATGTGCCTCAACTACAAGATCCGTGTCTACTGCTGCAGACCCAACAGCAACTGCCCAACCAGCACGCCCGTAACCACCTCCAGCCCCACCACCGTCACCACCTCCAGAACTCCAACCTCCACCACCGTCGTCACGACCTCCACCTCCACGCCCTACCCCTCCACCACCCTGCCAACCTCCTCAGAAACCACTTCGCAAACCTACACCACCACCACCACCAGTCCCACCCCAACACCTAGCACATACTCCCCCAGCGCGACCACCACCACCACCCAGTCCACCACCACCTGCCAGCTCGAGTGCTCCTGGACCGAGTGGTTTGACGTCGACTTCCCGTCCTCGGGGCCCAACCAGGGAGACTTTGAGACCTACCAGCACATCCGCGCCGCCGGGAAGGAAGTCTGCCAGCAACCCAAGGAAATTGAGTGCCGGGCGGAGGACTACCCCGAGGTTGCCATCCAGCAGCTCGGACAGGTTGTGCAGTGCGACGTCCACTATGGACTGGTGTGCAAGAACGAAGACCAGACCGGCAAGTTAAAGATGTGCCTCAACTACAAGATCCGTGTCTACTGCTGCAGACCCAACAGCAACTGCCCAACCAGCACACCCGTAACCACCTCCAGCCCCACCACCGTCACCACCTCCAGAACTCCAACCTCCACCACCGTCGTCACGACCTCCACCTCCACGCCCTACCCCTCCACCACCTTGCCAACCTCCTCAGAAACCACTTCGCAAACCTACACCACCACCACCACCAGTCCCACCCCAACACCTAGCACATACTCCCCCAGCGCGACCGCCACCACCACCCAGTCCACCACCACCTGCCAGCTCGAGTGCTCCTGGACCGAGTGGTTTGACGTCGACTTCCCGTCCTCGGGGCCCAACCAGGGAGACTTTGAGACCTACCAGCACATCCGCGCCGCCGGGAAGGAAGTCTGCCAGCAACCCAAGGAAATTGAGTGCCGGGCGGAGGACTACCCCGAGGTTGCCATCCAGCAGCTCGGACAGGTTGTGCAGTGCGACGTCCACTATGGACTGGTGTGCAAGAACGAAGACCAGACCGGCAAGTTAAAGATGTGCCTCAACTACAAGATCCGTGTCTACTGCTGCAGACCCAACAGCAACTGCCCAACCAGCACGCCCGTAACCACCTCCAGCCCCACCACCGTCACCACCTCCAGAACTCCAACCTCCACCACCGTCGTCACGACCTCCACCTCCACGCCCTACCCCTCCACCACCCTGCCAACCTCCTCAGAAACCACTTCGCAAACCTACACCACCACCACCACCAGTCCCACCCCAACACCTAGCACATACTCCCCCAGCGCGACCGCCACCACCACCCAGTCCACCACCACCTGCCAGCTCGAGTGCTCCTGGACCGAGTGGTTTGACGTCGACTTCCCGTCCTCGGGGCCCAACCAGGGAGACTTTGAGACCTACCAGCACATCCGTGCCGCCGGGAAGGAAGTCTGCCAGCAACCCAAGGAAATTGAGTGCCGGGCGGAGGACTACCCCGAGGTTGCCATCCAGCAGCTCGGACAGGTTGTGCAGTGCGACGTCCACTATGGACTGGTGTGCAAGAACGAAGACCAGACCGGCAAGTTAAAGATGTGCCTCAACTACAAGATCCGTGTCTACTGCTGCAGACCCAACAGCAACTGCCCAACCAGCACGCCCGTAACCACCTCCAGCCCCACCACCGTCACCACCTCCAGAACTCCAACCTCCACCACCGTCGTCACGACCTCCACCTCCACGCCCTACCCCTCCACCACCCTGCCAACCTCCTCAGAAACCACTTCGCAAACCTACACCACCACCAGTCCCACCCCAACACCTAGCACATACTCCCCCAGCGCGACCACCACCACCACCCAGTCCACCACCACCTGCCAGCTCGAGTGCTCCTGGACCGAGTGGTTTGACGTCGACTTCCCGTCCTCGGGGCCCAACCAGGGAGACTTTGAGACCTACCAGCACATCCGTGCCGCCGGGAAGGAAGTCTGCCAGCAACCCAAGGAAATTGAGTGCCGGGCGGAGGACTACCCCGAGGTTGCCATCCAGCAGCTCGGACAGGTTGTGCAGTGCGACGTCCACTATGGACTGGTGTGCAAGAACGAAGACCAGACCGGCAAGTTAAAGATGTGCCTCAACTACAAGATCCGTGTCTACTGCTGCAGACCCAACAGCAACTGCCCAACCAGCACGCCCGTAACCACCTCCAGCCCCACCACCGTCACCACCTCCAGAACTCCAACCTCCACCACCGTCGTCACGACCTCCACCTCCACGCCCTACCCCTCCACCACCCTGCCAACCTCCTCAGAAACCACTTCGCAAACCTACACCACCACCACCACCAGTCCCACCCCAACACCTAGCACATACTCCCCCAGCGCGACCGCCACCACCACCCAGTCCACCACCACCTGCCAGCTCGAGTGCTCCTGGACCGAGTGGTTTGACGTCGACTTCCCGTCCTCGGGGCCCAACCAGGGAGACTTTGAGACCTACCAGCACATCCGCGCCGCCGGGAAGGAAGTCTGCCAGCAACCCAAGGAAATTGAGTGCCGGGCGGAGGACTACCCCGAGGTTGCCATCCAGCAGCTCGGACAGGTTGTGCAGTGCGACGTCCACTATGGACTGGTGTGCAAGAACGAAGACCAGACCGGCAAGTTAAAGATGTGCCTCAACTACAAGATCCGTGTCTACTGCTGCAGACCCAACAGCAACTGCCCAACCAGCACGCCCGTAACCACCTCCAGCCCCACCACCATCACCACCTCCAGAACTCCAACCTCCACCACCGTCGTCACGACCTCCACCTCCACGCCCTACCCCTCCACCACCCTGCCAACCTCCTCAGAAACCACTTCGCAAACCTACACCACCACCACCACCAGTCCCACCCCAACACCTAGCACATACTCCCCCAGCGCGACCGCCACCACCACCCAGTCCACCACCACCTGCCAGCTCGAGTGCTCCTGGACCGAGTGGTTTGACGTCGACTTCCCGTCCTCGGGGCCCAACCAGGGAGACTTTGAGACCTACCAGCACATCCGCGCCGCCGGGAAGGAAGTCTGCCAGCAACCCAAGGAAATTGAGTGCCGGGCGGAGGACTACCCCGAGGTTGCCATCCAGCAGCTCGGACAGGTTGTGCAGTGCGACGTCCACTATGGACTGGTGTGCAAGAACGAAGACCAGACCGGCAAGTTAAAGATGTGCCTCAACTACAAGATCCGTGTCTACTGCTGCAGACCCAACAGCAACTGCCCAACCAGCACGCCCGTAACCACCTCCAGCCCCACCACCGTCACCACCTCCAGAACTCCAACCTCCACCACCGTCGTCACGACCTCCACCTCCACGCCCTACCCCTCCACCACCCTGCCAACCTCCTCAGAAACCACTTCGCAAACCTACACCACCACCACCACCAGTCCCACCCCAACACCTAGCACATACTCCCCCAGCGCGACCGCCACCACCACCCAGTCCACCACCACCTGCCAGCTCGAGTGCTCCTGGACCGAGTGGTTTGACGTCGACTTCCCGTCCTCGGGGCCCAACCAGGGAGACTTTGAGACCTACCAGCACATCCGCGCCGCCGGGAAGGAAGTCTGCCAGCAACCCAAGGAAATTGAGTGCCGGGCGGAGGACTACCCCGAGGTTGCCATCCAGCAGCTCGGACAGGTTGTGCAGTGCGACGTCCACTATGGACTGGTGTGCAAGAACGAAGACCAGACCGGCAAGTTAAAGATGTGCCTCAACTACAAGATCCGTGTCTACTGCTGCAGACCCAACAGCAACTGCCCAACCAGCACGCCCGTAACCACCTCCAGCCCCACCACCGTCACCACCTCCAGAACTCCAACCTCCACCACCGTCGTCACGACCTCCACCTCCACGCCCTACCCCTCCACCACCCTGCCAACCTCCTCAGAAACCACTTCGCAAACCTACACCACCACCACCACCAGTCCCACCCCAACACCTAGCACATACTCCCCCAGCGCGACCGCCACCACCACCCAGTCCACCACCACCTGCCAGCTCGAGTGCTCCTGGACCGAGTGGTTTGACGTCGACTTCCCGTCCTCGGGGCCCAACCAGGGAGACTTTGAGACCTACCAGCACATCCGCGCCGCCGGGAAGGAAGTCTGCCAGCAACCCAAGGAAATTGAGTGCCGGGCGGAGGACTACCCCGAGGTTGCCATCCAGCAGCTCGGACAGGTTGTGCAGTGCGACGTCCACTATGGACTGGTGTGCAAGAACGAAGACCAGACCGGCAAGTTAAAGATGTGCCTCAACTACAAGATCCGTGTCTACTGCTGCAGACCCAACAGCAACTGCCCAACCAGCACGCCCGTAACCACCTCCAGCCCCACCACCGTCACCACCTCCAGAACTCCAACCTCCACCACCGTCGTCACGACCTCCACCTCCACGCCCTACCCCTCCACCACCCTGCCAACCTCCTCAGAAACCACTTCGCAAACCTACACCACCACCACCACCAGTCCCACCCCAACACCTACCACATACTCCCCCAGCGCGACCGCCACCACCACCCAGTCCACCACCACCTGCCAGCTCGAGTGCTCCTGGACCGAGTGGTTTGACGTCGACTTCCCGTCCTCGGGGCCCAACCAGGGAGACTTTGAGACCTACCAGCACATCCGCGCCGCCGGGAAGGAAGTCTGCCAGCAACCCAAGGAAATTGAGTGCCGGGCGGAGGACTACCCCGAGGTTGCCATCCAGCAGCTCGGACAGGTTGTGCAGTGCGACGTCCACTATGGACTGGTGTGCAAGAACGAAGACCAGACCGGCAAGTTAAAGATGTGCCTCAACTACAAGATCCGTGTCTACTGCTGCAGACCCAACAGCAACTGCCCAACCAGCACGCCCGTAACCACCTCCAGCCCCACCACCGTCACCACCTCCAGAACTCCAACCTCCACCACCGTCGTCACGACCTCCACCTCCACGCCCTACCCCTCCACCACCCTGCCAACCTCCTCAGAAACCACTTCGCAAACCTACACCACCACCACCACCAGTCCCACCCCAACACCTAGCACATACTCCCCCAGCGCGACCGCCACCACCACCCAGTCCTCCACCACCTGCCAGCTCGAGTGCTCCTGGACCGAGTGGTTTGACGTCGACTTCCCGTCCTCGGGGCCCAACCAGGGAGACTTTGAGACCTACCAGCACATCCGCGCCGCCGGGAAGGAAGTCTGCCAGCAACCCAAGGAAATTGAGTGCCGGGCGGAGGACTACCCCGAGGTTGCCATCCAGCAGCTCGGACAGGTTGTGCAGTGCGACGTCCACTATGGACTGGTGTGCAAGAACGAAGACCAGACCGGCAAGTTAAAGATGTGCCTCAACTACAAGATCCGTGTCTACTGCTGCAGACCCAACAGCAACTGCCCAACCAGCACGCCTGTCACCCTTTCCAGCTCCATCACCAGTAGTTCTACACCAGAGATATATAGCACCAGTTCTTCTTCTACTCCTATGTCTACGCCATGTTTCTGTAAAATTGGGGATCATGTTTTCTCACCTGGTTAGTTCACAGTTTTTTATCAGTCTATATATATATGTCATTAAAGTTTGGGTTTTTTTTTTTTTATTTTTATTTTTTATAGGTTTTCTCGAATATTTTTTACTTTTTTTTCTTTATGTTATCATTCTTTAAAATCTTTATTCTTTATTTTTTTCTGACTGTGGGGTTTTTTTTTTCAGGTGAATTGATTTACACCAGAATGGATAGTGAGGGATGCAGGTTTTATGCTGTCTGCAGTTCCACATGTACGGTTGATCGCTACACTGCAAATTGCACCATTACTACTCCTCTAACAACTACTTCATCTGAATGGTCTACTGTAACAACACCAACTCCTGTTACTTCTACTTCTCCAATAGTTCCTTTTCACGGTTGTGTTTCTTCTACTTATCCTCCCCTACAGGTATGTCCTTTCTGGCTTCCTCTATGATTGTTGAAATAGTATCAATGTTAGATTGATACTTGAAAGGAACAGTTTTTAGTCTATAATCTTTAAATGTGTATGTTGCCAGAATACTGATGAGCAATACGCATTACATAAAATTCACAACTGCCTTCTTTGTGTTTTTTTTCATATTGAGTAAGCAAGCTATAACATTTTTATAATGACATCAGAGCCTGTAAAACACTTTCTGATGTAATCAGATAAATAACAGACCTCCTTACTTCAATGATATATGAGGTTTTCTTATGCAGTTTTTTTCTTCACTAATGAGAAAATTTTAAGTTTCTTTGGAAGCTGTTATCTGTTTCTATTCTCACACCCTCCTATCTGTACTTCTGTACGCATTCTTTTTTCTTTTCTTTATTTTTTCTTTTTGATAATCGTGGTCAATGCTGATAGTGTAGTAGATTGTACATAGCTAGTATAAAGGATATCAGTTTCTCTAACCTACCTACAAAACTCCTTCAAATTCTTCAAATCTCAGAAGAGCTCCTCATGTGGATGTAATAGCTGGAATTAAGTTTTCCACCTCCTGTTATAATAAAAGAAACTCACTTCATCATGTACAATATTGACAACATTGTACAATCAGTGAAGATTTTTAGTCCTTGCTTCAGGTTTGGAAAACAAAAGTTTCTTATTCTCCATATAATGGTCTGAATTATGAATACCTCTAGTCAACATTACAAGTAATTGTTACCACAAATTGAAAAGAAGCACCACCATTAAACTAAAGATATGAGTAAAGTTCATATCTGTTTGCCAACTCCTGTGACAGCAAGTTTTGTTCATTTTGCAGCCCGGACAAAGTCACAAATTATCCAACTGTACAGAAGTCATCTGTAAGGGAAACAACAAGGTAGATGTAGTTCCAACGCAATGCCCACCTGTTAAGGAAATTACCTGTGCGAACAAATATCCAGCAATTTTGGTACCGGATGAAAATGGCTGCTGTTACCGCTATGAATGTCAATGTAAGCATCAGTAGATTAAGGAATAATCTTTTCAGAAAAAAAAACAAATCTTTGTACAGATTATGTTTCCTTAGAGTTGCTCTATAAATTGTAGTATACTCACTTCAATTTCTAAATTATTTTGTCTATTTTGAATTTCATGTAATCCTTCTACATATTTTCTTTCTACCAGGTGTGTGCAGTGGATGGGGTGATCCTCATTACGTTACTTTCGATGGAACCTACTATACTTTCCTTGAAAACTGCACTTACGTCTTGGTGAAACAGATCACACCTAAATATGACAACTTCCGTGTTTACGTTGACAATTATTACTGCAATGCAGAAGACGGACTTTCCTGCCCTAAATCCATTATTATTTACTACAAATCTGACAAAGTGGTGCTGACCCGTATACTCATGAATCATGTGATGACCAATGTGGTAAAATACACTTTTTATCTCTTTATTTTTGTAAAAGAAGAAATAAGATCCATAGGCTTTACTCATTCTCATTTAAAATACAGTCCATTAGAATATCATATCACATCATGAAGGTGATGAGGGCAGAGGGCATCATTAGGGGGAAAAAAGATTGCATGAGCTTCTAAGAAAAAAAAAACTTAGCGCTATGCAGATGTGATCATATGTATGTGTGTGTATACATGAGTAACAGTAGGCAACAGATTAATACAGCTGATAAAGAAGACAGAAGGAGTGCTTATAGTGGGGCTTGGTTTATGTTTCACTGAAATCAGTACATTGAGCCATTCGTTTATGTAAACAAACACATTATTAAGAAATACAAATACAAAACACAAGCATGATTCTTCTCTCATGGTGAAAGGGGTAAGTTTCCCTTATGAGCTCAATGACTAGGAGCTACTTCCTCTCCTTTGGGAGCTTCAGGCATCAGAGGCGTGACATAATCCCTCCTCCAGTTCCCTGCTTGCAAGAGAGGAATAGCTGCAAAAAAGGGGCATCTGAGGGTGTCAGTTCACCTTCATGATCCTAAATCAGTGTTAGCAATCCAGTGAAAATGAAAAGTCTGTCTCATTGTTACACTGGGGAATTTATTAGTTGGTTAGAGAATAATAAGAGGTGGGAGGAAAAGTTTGTTTCAATATGCACTCTCCCCTTAAAGAGCCATGACAAGTTCTCCTTACCTACAGCTGGAAAAGCAAGCTGAAATAATTAGCCCAGTGATTTCCTATGAAATAAAACCATAACTGATGGTTTAACACTAACTTTATTCCAATTCAATGAAAAGAAATTTGCAGAATAGTTCCTAACAAAATGTTAGTAAGTAAATATGCCCACCTTAATTATCTCATATGAGACAGACGCTGCAAACGGAACAGCCTAGGTTAATGAATAAATGTGATCCCTTAATAAAACTGGCACCAGGGGCATTTCACTTCACTGTAAATTCAGATAACTCTTTGAATGCCAAGCAACATGTAGCACAGTGACAGTGTGATTTTGCAGCAAAGTTATTACACAATAATAACAGGAATATTTCTGTAGTTAAAATAAACTACTACACATTTTTCACATGAAAAAATGTTACAATTAACAAAATTACGAGGGTTACAAAGAAAATACTTGGATTTAGAATGCTGTGCATTAAAACACAACCTGCACAAACATGGTACATAGAGGCCACTTACATTATTAAAACACCGTAGCAATATAAGATGAGATATTAGTGCATATATGTGCTGTTATTGAAATGCCAATGGGCATCAAATGTGATGCACAGCAATATGGAATTATGTAAGATCATGAAGATAAGAATATATATTATTTATAACAATCAGGCAGAAGCAATGTCTATTCTGAGGTTGTGTTTTTTCATCCCTGCATTTAGATGTACTTCAACCAAAAGATTGTCAAACCAGGCTTCACAAAAGATGGCATTTATTTCTCCACACTTGGCATCAACATGATTGTTGAAATACCAGAGATTGGTGCAACTATCACCTTTAGTGGGCTGATTTTCTCCGTGAAACTCCCATACAGCAAATTTGGCAACAACACTGAAGGACAGTGTGGTAAGATAGATGCTCTAATTGGAGGTGGGACCTTTTCCCCAGCTTGCCATGGTTATTCTCATCCACTCTGTCTATGCAGTCTCAGGACTGAGATAAATTTTTAAACAGCAGTAAAATGGAAATGAAAAGTCCTGCTCTTCAGTTTCTGTAGGAAAAAAGCTCAATATTTCAGCAACATGGATTTTGGATTTCTTTTTCTTGGGGCTGGGGTGTAAATTTGTTTGGTTTTCCCTAATATAAGTAAAAGTTTGTGTAACTTTAAAGAAAGCAATCCCTATGAAGTAAGGAACCTTATATGTTTCATGAGCACATCATGTCTAAATGTGATAAAAGCACAATAGTGCATCTCTGATGTGGCTTATGAGACTTACACATCTTGTCTCTTCCAGGAACATGTACAAATAACAAAGCAGATGAATGCCGCTTGCCAAGTGGTAAGATAATTTCTTCCTGTCCCCAAATGGCTCATCACTGGATCGTTGATAACAACAAGTCGTGCCATGGAGTACCAATACCACCAATTGTAACCACACCTCCACCAAAGCCTCACTGTGAAACACCTCCTCTCTGCAAGCTTATCTGGAGCGAGTAAGAAGAAAACTAAATTAATTAACTCTCTCTATTCAAAACTATCTTAGTATCTTACAAGAAGAGTAAGATTTATAGCCCTAGCATGTGATAATAGCTGAAAAATTCAGTTTATTGACAGGATATATAAAGTAAGAGGCCTTTTCAAAACAAACTGCTTTTCTTTAATGACCTGCATGCCCAAGATAACCGAGCAAGGAGAGGTGAAGTCAGAAAGAGAGGGATGCAGCAATCACTAAAATCATACTCCCTGGGTTGCAACCATGCAGATTTATTCTTTCTTCCTTCCTCCTACCTTCCAGGGTATGCTCACTTACTCTTACTTATACTGTTAAGTAAAGACAACCCTAAATTTGAAGGTGGCCTTCAGTACAAATTGTTAAGAACAGCAGATAGAAACATCTAAGCCAAAAAGCATCCTTTATTCTTGGTGCATCTTATGTAAGATATAGAGCTTCTAAAGCACTAAAGCTTCTTTCCTACAATAATTCCTATACTTGTGTGAGCTCCGACAAAAGCTATTTTTCACTTATAAAGGCCCTCTTAAACGTGCTTGCAGTAGTGTCTAATAAGTTATGAGTTATTGTATGTGCAATTTTTCTGCAGTTGCCTTTTTCATGAAATTTCTGATGTCAGACTGCTGAAAGGTTGTGTACACGTACAGAAACACTATGACCATTAGTTTCTTTATTAAAAAAACAGAGCTTCAGATTTCTGCTTTCCTTTCCTGAATGTATCTCCTAGATTACTGGCCATACTTAGGGTTTTGTTTCTTGTAATACATCCCTGAAGGAAAGAGCCATGTGCTATTAACTGGGAAGTGCTGGATTTTGTTTAATGACTGGTACATTTTACGTAAAACATGGAGCACTGAAAGCACAAAGGTTGGTTAACATAAAAGGGGGCTTATTTCTCTTCTGTCTGCAGTATTTTTGCAGAATGCCATGACGTGATACCACCAGAACCATTTTTCAAAGGCTGTGTTTTTGATGGATGTCGCATAGCTGATGAATCCGTGCAGTGTTCCAGCTTGGAGATATATGCCACAGAGTGTGCTTCAAGAGGTGTTTGCATTGACTGGAGACGAAAGACCAATAATAAATGCCGTAAGTATTGCAGAACTCAAAAAGGTCTGTGAGAAATTGTAGCAAATAGTATTTTATTCAGTAAACACATCTTACATCTAGCACTTGACTGTTATCTATAAAAACATGGTGACATCCTCACAGAAGCTGCAGATGAAGAAGGCAAAGCTATAATCACTTTTGCTGAAGAAAAAATGCATCTACTGTTAATTTTGATCTTTTTTTCTTCTTTTTCCATACAGCATACTACTGTCCAGCAAGCCTAGTATACAAGCCGTGTGGACCCATTAATCCTTCTACCTGTGACCAGAGGTATGGAAAGAGAAAAAACCCCACCCCAAAACAACTCCTCACTTTTTTCTTTTTTTTCTGTTTTTACCCATCTACTTTCCTTAGAAAATGGAGTTTCTTCATGTTGAAATGCTCATGACTTTGGATAATTTATTCAAGTTTTATAAATGCCAATCATCTTAATGAATATGCACTTCCTGTTGCAGTTCATAAAATGTAAATAATTTTGCCTCTCTCATATCTGACATGGCAACCTTCTATATACGCTGCTCTCTCTCTTGCTTCACTGCAAAAATGTTGTACTCAAATACATACATTCCTCCCACTCTAGTTCTGTTGAGCATCCTGGCTATGGAGTAACTGAAGGATGTTTCTGTCCTGAAGGAAAGCTGATAAGTAAAGACAGTGACATCTGTGTCTCTGAATGCAGTAAGTAATCTGTTGCTAGTTGGGAAATATATGCAGATCAGAACTGATAGTCGGGGGGCTGTGTTCTACTGTCATCTTCTACATCATTAGATCATGGGCAAATCAGCCTCTTTAAGCATCTTTAGTTTCCCCATGTAAAAATAAAATATTAATCACTATAACCTTTTTTCCATCCTTCTTACATGAGACCTACCAATATGGCAGAATTCTATATTTCAGAAGAATTAGTCTGTATATTCATTTCCTTCTTAGTTTTATCTTCATAGTATTTCTGTTTGAAACTGCACAGATTTACTCCTTTATGTCAGTTTTCAGTGGTGAAAATCTCCACTTTTTTGTGGTTTTTTTTTCTTTACAGCTTGTAGGGAACCAAATGGAATATCCAGACGGGTGAGTATCACAATCAATGTATTTTATCGAGCATAGATGAATGAAATAAGAGGATATTCAGTGTTTCACAAAAACAAAGATTGGTTTAGGCTGGGGGAGACTTCATTTTTTTCCCAAATGTTCATTCCCCTTTAGTCTTAAAAGTAAGGATCAGAGCAGAAACCATACTTCTTCTGAAGAAATTTAACAGTAAGTGGCGGGATAGTCTTTCAATAACCATCATCTGACATACAAAGAAAAAAAAATAAATAAAAGAAAAAAGAAAAATAGAGAAAAAGAGATAGATGGTAGTAGTGGAACTTTAACATATGTGGCTTATGGCTCACCGAAGTTACTAGCGATTAAGAGAAAAAAGGATAACAAAGTTTATTGACTTACTGCTGACAAGGTTGATAGTCTGCATTCTTAGTTCCTCAGCTGCCAACACATTATATAAGTTTCTCTCTGTAACCGAATATGTAAATGAATATGTTGCATGAGAATTTATTAAAAAATGCATGCAAAGCTTGATCACTTCTCCATTAGACCACTTGTATCCATCATATTAATGCTACTAATAAATACAAAGTGATAGCTGTGTATACACACTCAGAAGCTTCAGTAGCCTCTGTCTTCCCCTAATTGTCTTCAGTTTGAGTGTTTATTATAAAGACTAAAAATACTAGCAATAGGAAAAGGCCAATGTAATCACACATCACTGTATGCATGATTAAGTCAGCTAGAAACAAACCCAATGATTTTGCCTTAATTGATATATTATTTTTTCTTTGTTTTTTTTTCATTTTCTTTTTCATATAGCCAGGAGAGAAATGGACAACAGATTGCCAGGAATGTGTCTGTGACAAAAATACTCTTAAAGTGCACTGCACAAAACACAAATGTCCTCTGACACAGCAAGTATTTTGTGATAAACCAGGTTACATGCCTGTTGAAACACAGATACCAGGAGATCCGTGCTGTACCAGGACCGAATGTTGTAAGTACTGTCTTAGTTCTTTATCATGGGGGATATATTATATTAATTTTGGGGAACTACACAAATAATTTCTCATTTTTTTAATACTTTACATTGATTTCATAATGCCTTCCTTCCTCATTAACTTCATAGGGCCTTCTTGCAGAGCATTTACAGGTTGCCTGAAAAATACAAATTTGAAGATGAAAAGATTTTAAATAATTAGAAACTGGAAATGTCCTATAATTTAACACTGAAAAATTTAATACTGCCACCACCTGAAATAACATTCAAAAAATATTCAAAGCATGTTCTGTTTCAAAGACAGGTATAAAAAAAATCTTAGCTTAAAATAAAAAATCTTGAACATTTAAAAATTGCTCAAGAAAGTTCCTGAACCTCTGAGAGTCATAAGACTTCCCATTTAGTATAAATTCCTCTTTGGAAATATCTCTTTCCAGCAATAACCACTCTATTGTTCACAGATGAAGTTTTACAAAGGCTATGGAAAAGTCCATTCACTTTAAAAACAGCTAGACAAACATACTGAATTAGTCATTAAACTGATTTGCATAAACAACACCATATTAGCACCATGGGAAAAATTCTGAAATTCATGTAATGACTTTCGCTTGAAATTTCTGAGTTCATTATTTTCTATATTCTCTTACATTAAACAGATTGCAACACTAGCCTCTGCTCCGAGTTCACACCTCAGTGCTTAGAGGGACAGGAAGTAATCACAAAAATGCAGCCTGGAAAATGCTGTCCTACCTTTGAATGTAGTAAGTATTATGTACCTTCTTCATGTGTTATTGACAACTGTATTTTTCTAAGTTTATGAATACAGAAACCTTAAAAGACAAAGATGCAAGTTATCTGTGTTATAATATTGGGCCTGCAAAGTGGCAGGTTTTTTTCCGTACTTCTGATTCTTATATCTTACACCTCTATGACACCATCATTTTTCCTTCTTTACAGGACATGGCTGTGTAGTCAATGAAACCTACTATGCTGTAAGTACACAGAACAACTACCTATAATAATACACCTTCACACAGGCTCATGATGCAATGTTCTTGAGACTCCTATCATGGACTGTATTTTGCAGAAAGGTCTGAGATAGAACGTTATTAATTATTTCATCAAGGTCAGCATATCGAGACCATCTCTTCAAGCAAAAGCATTTTCTGCTTTCCTTCCTGCAGAATTTAATTCCAAAATCATATTGCAAACAACAGAAATTCTGCTTAAATTAGGCAACTAAAATTGTATTTAAGGATTGTTTAGCCGATGCGTAGTTCAGCTTCATATTGTCTGTGATGTACATACACAAAGTAACTTGCTTTTACTGACTAATTATGACTTTTCTTCTGACTTCCCCAAGCCTGGAGCTGTCATTCCATCAGGCCCCTGTGAAGAATGCACCTGTTCTGTATCCTCTTACTCAAATCCTCACCACACTACTGTCAAGTGCAAGCCTGTTATCTGTGACACACACTGCCCAGAAGTGAGTGCTATTTTGCTGTCAATAATTCCTACCCCATTCAGCTTAAATATACACCCATTAAGGTCAGTGTCCTGACTTAATATCATTTGCTCTCTATTTCTTTCAAAACAGGGTTATAAGTATACAAAGCAACCTGGACAATGCTGTGGCACATGCAAGGCAATGGCTTGCATAGTGACTGTGGGAGACAACATCACACGCGTGCTTGAAGTAACTATTCCTTTTCAGTTTACTTTTGGAGAATTCTGCTAGTCTTTTCTCCCTTTCTTCTCCTTGTCTTTGTCACATTTATTTGCTGCATCTTTTCTTATGTTAGACAAATGCTTATTCAGGCAGGGCATGGACGGTCTCACACAGCTTGAACAGTACCTTGAGCCATAAGACTCCAGTTCTTCTTCCAGACTTCTGGAAGCAGAATCATCTGTGATACTGAACATTGGCTTTCAGAAATAAACATAATTAAATACATAGGTGAAATCGATGGGCACTAATTTGCCTTCAGCTCTGAAAATATGGTACTCATTCTGCTCAAAGGATCATTTTATCTGTGGAGGCAGTTTTCTGCTCCAAACAGCCAATTTCAAGTTATCTGAGAGCTTTAGGACAGGAGGAGTCAATGAAGCCGGGAGAAATTCCGCCCGGTCTCAGCATGGACATACTCATAAACTCTGATGACAGAGCCATCGAAACACAAGTTAATCTTTCCAGATGAGTCCATGAAGTTATTCTATTCACACAAAAATCACATCCATATCCAGATAAAAATACAGACTCTTCACTTGGTTAATGAAAAAAACCTTAAAGTAGTATGATAATATGAGAAGTAACTATTAGTTGAAATTCAAGGAAATTGTTCAGAATGAGCAAACCACAGTAAGAAGCAATAGTAAGAAATGGGAGAGGCATTGGTTTCATTTTTATGTAAGAAGAATTTTATTCACTTTAATTTTAACTGCTTTCAGGTTGGAGAATTCTGGAACCCGTCTGGTGATAACTGTACAACTTACAGATGTGAAAAATATGATAACCAGTTCATTCCAGTCATCTCACAGAGAAGCTGTCCTCCCTTTTATCCTGAAGACTGTGATCCAGTAAGTACCAGCTCTCATGTTTTAAAAGGTTGCAGCGGCTAAGACCAATGGTAGAAGGATCATGGAATCCAAGGAAAATAAATCACATAGCAAGTTGCTCTCATTTTATCCTCTCTGAATCTGGTGCCCATCAAATTTCCTTTCAGAAAAGCAGATCAAAATTTAAATGGGTGCTATATAAACCCTCACTGAGGACTGGGAACTAGAAAAAAAGGTACAGGAAAAAGCGTCAGGTGACCTAGAAGCAAGAATCTTATTGAAAAATCATGGAATTTTTATTCCTTAATTATTTGAGATTATAGATTCTTTTTTAGAATTCACTTATTGAGAGCAAAGTTGAAGGAAAATAAGCTACTTTCGTTTACAACTTCATTCTTCTTAATATAGCTCAAAGCAGACTAGAGCACAGCTAGGGAGTCAGTTACTTTATTGTGTTATCCTAACTGACATAATCTTTCACCTGTACCGCCTTTGGCTACTCAGAATATCCAACATGTGCTACAAGCTTTATTTCTGAAATTTACTACTGAACTCTGATGACAGCAAAGCAGTTCCAGTCCCACTCAATGTCAGCTTTCAAAAAACTCATTAGTATTGAACTGAAGTAGTTATGTGCCCTTTATATTTAGCCTTGCTTAAAATTAGATTCCATGTCACTACAAAGAACTTTCTGCTGCCAGAGAAACTTAGGAAGCAGGCAAAGTCTCTGCTTTTGTATGTAGATGCGAAACTTAAGTTATCTTTTTTTGTTTTCCCACCCAAGGAGGACATCAAGCTATCTGATGATGGCTGCTGTAAGGAGTGCCCAGCTATACCAAAAAGTAAGTAATGATCATTTTCATAAGCATAAGTGAAATGATAATATTCCCCTTATTGGGTATATTAGTCCACTTTGCATTGTAGATGCATAGACTAAAAAGTGAACAGACCAAGTCCAAGACCACTGCTTCACACTAGGGGGAGAAAGTAGACATATGGAAAAAGAAAGGAACAGATGATTTCCAGCACACACTTTAGGGCCTTAGAAAACATCGATATGGTGAACCTTCTCACCCCCTACTACTAAACGGTAGCCTTTTTGTGGGAGAAGACTATGACTCTCTTCCAACTTCTATAGATATGTTCTTTATAAGGAAGAAAGTGAAGCCAGTCCTGGGAAGTGGATGTGCATTGAGCAGTTGCCACAGTACTGCTCTTTTTTTCTCCATCCTGCACCTACACTGCATAAGCAAAAGTGAATTTTTCATTCATTGATAACACAAACAGCATGAGTCATCATTTGGACCTTAGCAATCAAAAGACAAATGCACTGTGACCTAATTTCCTATTTCAGCTCCACCCATCTCAGTTTTCTACTACAAACTGTCTATCATACACAGGTTATCTATTTATATGCACATATATTTTAACATATTTTCCCTTGGTTTGTGACAACCTCAGATTGTAGGAAGCACACTAATAAGACTGTCATCACACATAATGGATGTGTTTCTCCTGCACCTGTTGAGATGACATACTGTGAAGGCAACTGTGATACTTTCTCACGGTAAGTGGCATAAAAGATAATTGTGGTCTCTTGTTTTCTAATCTTTACACCAGTAACACAAAGCAAATCACAAGTGATTTTCTAGTATGTCCAAAATTCACCCAGTCATCAACTCTTTCCATTGTGCTAACTGGAATTTTTAACAGTCATGATGCTGTACTAGCTTAATTACATCAACATTCACAATGTTTGTACAGCCTGTCCAGTGTCATAGTTAATAGACCATGGTTTTGCCAATGTAAAAGTGAGATTATTTTTTCTCACTATTCTCTCATTTTGGACTGGCTTAGTGTGTAATCTGGATTAATTAATTTATCTCTTCTGTGTCGTAATGAAGAGCTAGTCCCACCAATTTTTAAAATGAGGAACAACAGATATTTCATTATTATACACTAAGAATGGTAATAATGAACAATGGTACCACATGCAAGCACACAACTTCTAGTTATATTTTGTAATAGGTGGGAGGGATGGTGGTGTCTCTCACATAATTTCTGAATCTTTCTCTTTTGTTGGTTTTGCAATCAGATATTCTTCAGAAGCCAACACGATGCAACGTCGATGCTCTTGTTGTAAGGAAACCAAGACCAGCCTAAGAAAGGTGACTCTAGCATGCAGTGATGGAACCCATCTCGATTATTCATACATCTATGTGGAGAAATGCACCTGTGGGATAACTGAATGCGTTCCCCAAGTCATCACTGAAGAGGAAACAAACCAGATAAAGGTCTCTCAGAAACAAGTGAAAGTCTGAAATTAGAACTAGACAGATGTCAAGCAAGGCTTGTACATAGGACTGAAAAAAACCTTTGAAAAATACTGAGGTGTCAAAATAAGTTAAAATTTTCTGCATACAAACTCAATATGCCTGTCTACATTATTTCGTTTTTCATTACTAAAATATTTCCCATTGTTTTCCATATCTTTTCTTTTACACCTTGAGAGGTACACTTTAAGGTCATTTTGACATTTTCTGTTCGTTTGTTTGTCTTCTGAGAGGTGCTGTACCGTAAGACTGAAAGCTGGATTTGCACTTGTACAAAGTCTGTTATAAGAACAACATTATTTTTTTTGGCTTGAAGCTTGCTGGTGGCAGCATAATATAGATGCTTGACAATATGATATTTCCATTGACATAGACCAACCTCTTTTATAACATTTACATTCCAGCTCATTGAGACAAATTAGAAGCTAAAGTGCAGAAAACAAACAAAACTGAGGGAAAACTATACCTCTCTGTTTCTTTATTTTTCTTTTTGCATTAAGGAAAACGTAGACTGCAGAAAGCTATGCTTTCTCAAATCTATAAACTTCAATACCTTGAAAAATTTAGGATGGGCATATTTCCCTATATGTTCTTGTGAGAAAAAGAAAGAAATCCTATTACAAGAAGCTGCTGCACACCACACTCTGTTTACATAACACCATCAGCATAGTAACTCTACGAAAACATGAATTTTTTTTTCTTTGTGGTTAACTGTTTACAGAAGAAGTATATATATTATATATATAATTTTTTTTGCCAGCAGGGGCATATGAAGGATTTTTGTAAACAAAGCTTAATAATAATAATAATAATAATAATGTAAATTCTTTCCTAGGAAGCTTTAAAAAGTCAAACCATTGCTATTTATTTTGTTTTTGGAAAATTGATTTATTGGGTCATTTATTTCAAAAATACTATTACCCCTTTTCTTTGTCTTAGTCATGTTGTCTAGGTGTGGTAGACTTTCTTTCTCTGTTTTGTTTTGGAATATTGTTTTCTTTCTGTTCCTTATTGAAAAAAGTAATTATGATTAATAAATAAATTTTAAGCATTTTACAGTGTGTCTCCTTCAACTTGTCACTGAATCCCATATATAAGAGTTGTTGGCCCTGTACCATATTTGCTTCCCATCCTGTCACAGCCATTTCCCAATAGCCTCCAGCCAGATATCAATCTAGATTGTGGTACAGAATCCCCGATACATCTTTGATACTGCTTTCAGTGAAACGCACCCAAAACAGTGTGTTCCAAGCACATCAGATATTATCAGTTAGTGAGTTTCCAGTAGGCAAGCATATCTTTGAGTCTGTACATATTTTGTAGCTCTAAAAGTTCCTTACCTGACAGAAGGAAACTATCCAAACTATCACAAACGATTTAGTCTCATATTTTAGAGCCCACTGCAACATACATAAATCTTGAATCTGAAATTGCACTGTTGTAAATCTATAAGTTTTGACAGGTTATTATGCAGCTTTAGTTGCACTATTCTTTAAACTGGTCACCACAGATCTGTCTGTAGATTGTATGAAGTCAAGCAACACATTTTACACAATTTACAAATGACTACTTTAGGATCTGGAAAGTGATGGCCTTTCTCCTAGCCTACAGTTGGGACAGATTAGTAGGGAAACTAACAGAGCAACTACATAAACTTTCTGCAAAAGTCCTGTGGCAGCTTAGCCTGCCCTTACAACTGTTTTTTCTTCATGGAACACTAACAACCCACATACTGCCCCGCCCAGAAGTGACCAGTGAGCCCTCCCTAAGGATCACTAATAAGTTCCCATTTCCTGTTGGCAAAAGTCCCTACATCCTCCCAGCTTCCTGTTCAGAAATTGTTATTTCACTGGGTTTTTTTAGTGCCTAGGTTCTTCTGTTTCCAAGTGAGGCCCCAGCTGCCATACCACTCTGTTCCCTCCTTTCCACCAAGATTCCCAATGCAGCACTACTACATAATTCATGACTAATTCAATAAGTGACAGATTCTCTGGCCTTCCCAGGCAAGCCAGGACATTATTCTCCTGTTGCTCATTCTGCAGAAAGGAACAGAGATTGTCTATAATATAAAATGAATTATTAGACAATTCCTTGATCTATGACAGAGTTAACTCACTGAAGTAATAGTGTGTTGCTTCAATATCATTATTTGTTTTCCCTATAAAGCCTGTATCTCAGTACCCAGCAACTACCCTCTTCCCAGGAGAACTCTGTGTGTATTATGTCTGTGCTTGAGAGGTAGGTTTGTGTGAAGCTTATGTAGTTCAACAAGGTCAAATGTAGGGTCCTACAACTGAGTTGAGGCAATCCCAAGCACAGTTACAGGCTGGGTGGAGAATGGATTGAGGGTAGCACTGAAGAGAAGGACTTAGGGGTGCTGGTGGATGAGAAGCTCAAGAGGAGCCAGCATGTGCACTTGCAGCCCAGAAAGCCAACCATATCCTGGGCTGCATCTAAAGAAGTGTGATCTGTAGAGGGAGGATTCTTCTGCTCTACTCTGCTCTTGTGGGACCTCACCTGGAATACTGCATTCAGTTCTGCAGTCCTCAGCACAGGAAGGACGTGGATCTGTTAGAGTGAGTCTAGAGGAAGGCCATGAAGACAATCAGAAGGCTGTAGCACCTTCCATACCAGGACAATCTGGGAGAGTTAGCCTTGTTCAGCCTAGAGAAGAGAAGGCTCCAGGGAGGTATTATAGCAGCCTTCAGGTACTTAAAGGGGGCGTACAGGAAAACTGGGGAAGGGCTCCCTACAGGACAGGATACTGTAGTGATAGGACAAGGGGTAATGTTTTTAAGCTGAAAGAGGGGAGATTTAGATTAGATATTAGGAAGACACTTTTTCCTGTGAGGGTGGTGAGGCAATGCAGCATGTTACCCAAAGGATTGTGGATGTCCCATCCCGGGAGGTTTTCAAGCCAGGTTGGATGGGACTCTGAGAAACCTGACGTAGTGGGAGGTGTCCTTGCCCATCATAGAGGGGTAGAAATTAGATGATCTTTAAGTCCGTTCCAACTCAAATAATTCTATAATTCTATTATTTTGTGAAGGGAATGAGAGACGGATATTATATATGGCACATTGGGAGACTGAGAGGTGATAATGGCAGGGAGAGTGGAGACTAAAACCAACCTACAGTTTGGTGGCATAAGAAGGGAAAAATAAAAGAGAAGAAAAGGAATGGACCAACTTCGGTCCTGAAAATGGGGAGACAAGAAGGCAAGGAAGCAAGGAAGGATAACAAGCTGAGGCAAAACACGGAGGCATGCATAATCTATGGCTGAGGTTGTATTGGAGACGTTGCCTCAGAGAAGGAAGGATCTGTATCACCGATATAGTCTCAGTGGTGGGAAAGAGCAAATGGGAACTCTTACTTCAAGAGAAAGAGAACAGGGGACAATGTGCTTGGGGCATGATAGAGCAAATTGAAGTTCTTGCAGAGATTCCCTGAAACAAGAAATGGAGTAAGTGAAAAATAGAGAGATGCAGTGGAAGCCTTAAAGGCTTCCTAGGTTTTTCTTTACGCGAGACCACTCTTTGCTCTGAGTTATTGTTGCCACAGACTGGGTAGCAGCTCCAATGTAAACCTTTCTAAAACTTGGGGTGAATGGGTTCAGTTATAGCTCTCAAAAATAAATTGCCAATTTCTTAAACCATACTTAAATAATAAAATCAGTAAAAATGAAGTTGAAGACAGTGATTGACTTGGTAGCTCTTTATTAACACAAATCAGAATGTTGTACAGGCCACACTGAACTAATCTGGTGTAATTAACGAGTATTACACAAATGTTAACACTAGAGGGCTGTAGCCTCACGGTTATCAAGTTAGCAAGAGAAGATTTTCTGTCAAAAGGTTTTATTGCAAGACACTTCGAAGTGAGCTACATAGTAACTATGGCATTGTTTTCAAATCCTTAAGATAAACTGTGTTCTTAACTTACTCTTGAATCCGCGGGCATCCATTACACATAATATACTAATATCTGTTTACACTTTGCTTTGTTTCCTTGCCTGATCATCTTTGGAACACAAATAAATTGCAGCAGAGAAATCATTCGCTTAGGGCAGAGCTTATTATAGCTGTACAAAAAGCATTCAAAGTTTTGGGGTCTAATTAAATATTGGTTGTAAGCAGTCCTTTCTTGGGCATTAATAGATTTGCTCGTTGCTCAGGAGGACTCCTGTTCCATAGTCTAGCTACTGTGTGACCAGCTTATTTCCCCCCAGTTCTACACTGCATTTTAAAACTCTGCAGTGTAAATAACAAATCTCTAATAAACACTTTTAAACTATGCTTTATAATTATCAGTAGCATATAAAATATAACCTGAAATGATATGTCTACTTAGATTTACTGCATTGGAGTCCACTTCAAGTAATTCATTTGACCACTAAAGCATGACAGTTAGCTTTTAAGCCACATCATGTTCTGAAAGTAGCTATGGAAAGACTTAAGATTGTTTGTGGAACAAACCAGGAGCAAGGCAGCTAAAAGAGAACTGAGGAATGGAAACCACACTTGATAATAGCAAAATCCAATTCAAAGGGGAGAGCTTTGTTACTCTTCAATAGGTTTTGTTCAATCACTGCAGAGAAAGAGCAGCTCTGTTGCAAGTAGTCTAATTATATCAGAGTTTTATAACAGAGCAGGAGACTACTTGTATTTGAACATTATTAATGTAATAATAAAGGAATTGTAAATGCACAGAATCATTTCGCAAATGATGCAGTGCTCATGATGGTCACTTTTTTTTGTACATTACTGTTTCAAAAATTATCCTCAATTCTCAGGTTTCTTTCAGCATTCATTATATCTCTTCTTTATAGCTACAATTTGGCTATAAGGGAATAACAAGTGTTTGCACTGTTTCATTAATTGTTGTTACTCACAATTATTCATATAGTTAAAATCTTTTAAACAGAAACTTACTATGTCTGCTAATTCCTCTTCTGCTATTACAGCCATGTGTGCAAATAAAATCCCAATTTTGCCTCCCTTTGTTTTCAGAGATCAAAGGGTGTCCAGGCAGTAAAAATGCAGCCATTAAACATGAGCAATTATGGACATCTCATGCACTAGGTCTCAAAAAATGCTGTAGACTACTGCACGAGTCTAGTAGCCAATCCTGACACCAAATAATTTCTTCTGCACTTGCACCAGTCTAACCACAAGAATATCCCTCTGATTGTCAGTGGCTTTCACTGATTTCAAAAAAGAAGTGCCAGAAATATATGGGTGTCTGATTCCAAGGAAAAATTGGAACTGGCCTAAGTTTTGGAAAATATCCGATGTGGACTATGCAGTTGTTCCCTCACTCAGCAAGGAGCTAGTCAAAATCTCTCATTCCAATTTAGCTGGTCTCTAGAGAGTTTGGGGGCCAAAACTGAGCTTTACGACATTGCTCAATTTCACACTTACTGAGGCACGTGACTGCCAACTGCAACACATGCACAATATGAAAATTGGCAGGCAGAATATGGCAGTAGGTGCCATAGAATCTGCAGGAAAGAAGTAATAAACACCATTATGGAATGACTTCCTGCCACAGCAGAACTAGCTTTCTTACTTGCATTAGTTGGCAGTTATGCTGCATTCTGGAGAATGAAAATATTCTACCTTCTGCAGGTCTATCACTTGCTCCGCTATTAATGCTTTCATGTTTTATGACTTCATTCTAATGGGAATTCAGGTCTATTGTTCAGATATCTGATATTTTACAGGAAATTAGTATTGTAATTGCACTAAATTTTTGTTGACTGAAGATAATGCAAAACAATACTGAATCATATACCTCATGGCAAGGTGCAGTTGCATGGCTTTTGTAATAAAGAAGTTGTCACAATACACTTGTGGGAATATAACAGAAGATTGGCAAGAGGGAATTGTAAAACATATTCAAGTGTAGAAAAACACATAAATCATGCTAATTATTTCCTAGTCTTTTGTGCTTAACAAGTAGAACCTTTGTGTTTAAATAACATAAGCCTATGATAAACTCAGGACCATCCTAGAAAACATGCTTGATGTTTCTACCCTGCTGTGAGGAACATCAAAGTACAGTGGAAAAATATTCAGCCTCTTCCAGATAATATACAGGCAAAGTAGCAATTTAGGGGTTCTCAAGGACAAAGCTCCACAGTGCCTGTGTTCCTGCTTGTGTTTACTCTGCCTGGGTGCTATTTTGGAGTTGCCCCGGATCGGGAGGTAACAGAAATAAGTTTATTCTTTGCATTTTATCTGTGGCTTTGTGGTTGTTCCTGCGTTCTGCCTGTGTTCAGCTAACACAACACGTGGTCTAACAGGGTCATGTTAAAAAAACTTCACCTTTAGCAAAGAAGCTATATGATAAATATAATCCACCTCTCAGTAATCCTAGACAGGATTTTAATGACCAGAATTTCAACAAAGTCTTTCTATCTCAGTTGAGATTCCCACACAAGTAGAATAATTTTTCAACCTAAACCATTCTCAGATTCCCAATATGCTCTAGGCTTTTATAAAAGAAAAAACAAATGTTTGTTAGTCACTGTGAATGTATATTATGTTGTTGTAGATTCTATATTTATCTATGTATATGTGTGAGTGTGTGTAAAGACCAGCAGAAACATATACAGGACAAACTCATCAACAGTCTTACCTCCCATTTATCTTTTATCTTCAGTCTGAAATGGTTAACTCCAGAGGCTTCACACACACAGCCTATTAATTCAGAGCAACCATTAACCAGAAATAACAGAGTAGCCTGGAATTTTGTTTCAGCCTCACAAGGTGGAAATCCTGAAGCAAGTTTTCCAGAGGAATACAAATACATAGCAGAAAATTCACAAAAGCTGGCTTTTTGCGTAAACAAAGAATAGCCCCTTCCTGTGTTAGCTTATCATTGGTCTATTAGATCTGCTCTGAAATTGTTCCTTGAAGAATTCCTTTAAATCACTGTCTTTGTGAGAGGAACAGTGGGCTTGAAGGAGAAGAAGGAATACCACCAAAAAGAGAATGACCACACGTGCACATATGCATTTCCACCAGCGCAAGAACTCACACATGAAAGAAAGCCCTTCCACAGCAGTGAGCAACCAAGGTCTCAGTTGTATCTTCATAAAACCAGCACAGTCACTGCTGAATCACACCCAGGAAAAGAGAGGAAACTTCTGTAGGATCACCAAAAAAAGAACAGGTAGCAGAAGGAAAACAATTAAAAAGTACATTTCCTGGGAACGTACAACCTTACAGATTGCCCTTATGTGCTAAATGCACTCCTACAAGTTCTCCTGCGACACAACTGCACTATAAAATTGATTTAAAACATCAGCCACCTATTTGGCACAAGGAAGCCTTCAGCTGATTAAAAGACTACATGAAGACTACATGATGTATGCCAATTGGCCCCTTCTCAGCTCTCCAGGTTTGGAATACACCACAGGGAAAAAGTGAAGAATAGCTCAAATCTGCTCAGCTCCTCCAAACCTCACAAAACTCATGAGCACTTCTGCCTCAGTGTCAAAGCAAACATTTTCACACTCCCAAAGCAGTAATTCATACAAAACATCAATTCTAAGCCACATGACCATCAAAGATAGCCTGTGCTCCAAGAAGCACAGAAAAAACTGTCAGCAATGCACTCGCATATCTACAGTAGACATGATATTAGCAGGATTTCAATTTACCTTGCAGGAGAATGCAAATATGCATTGTGACTAAACTCTGAGACTTTGAGGAAACTACAAAAATGGCTTAGAGACTCGTTTACAGTTCATCTGCAGCAACAGAAAAAAATACTGAACATCCCAAAAGCCTCAGAAAGCACACCTCACTTACTAAGTAGAGAAAGCACATTTGAGCAACAAAAAAGGGTGAGAAATAAATAAATAAATAGACTAAGGTTACCAGAGACACTGAAACATTTTCCTACCTTGGTTCGTTCATTCTGGTATGGTCACATTGGTGTTATACCATGATTATTCCAGCACATGTGACAGGAGTATCAGGCCTTCATTCTCAAGGAATCAAACACAAAGCAGAGCATCAGGATTATGGACCTTGTTGCATTTATGATAGAAACGATAAAGAAGGCTCCATCTTTCTAGAGACAGGCTTATTTTGTCAAGTTATCAATTCACTGTAAGCAATTTGAGATTAAACAGATCTGGTGACATGGCCAAGCCATGCATTCAGAAACTGCCCATAATAAAGCCACCCGATAGCAAATTGCTTCAACCCTGATCACTGTGTTTATTAAACGCTTATATCAAAGACAATTAATGCAATGCATTACTCATAACTTCTCACACATAATTTAGTTACAAATGTTGTTAAATAATAAAGAATCAAACTACACTTCACCCAACAGATATGTTTGAAAACTCCTTTTACAAGGTCTCAGAGTAAAAAATATGGAACGAAACAAAATTGTCTGAACATGCCACAATATCTTGATCCATGTTGTAAGAGCATTTCAGGAGGGAGGAAAGAGAACAACCACCCACTGCTTTCAGAGAGCTTTTCCTACTCAAAACACCACAATGGCTGTCACAAACAGTTGCAGATAATGCTGCAAAAAGGTGGCAGTATAGGAACTGTGAGGGGCCAAGGAGAAGGAAGTTGCGTCTTTCTCAGGGCCTAGCCCCAAACTCATGGAGCTCCAGGAATGTCCTCCTAAGAAATATTGAAAAATAAAACAGAGAAAGAGGACCTCCCTTCCCAGGTAGCCTTGAGGGACACCATTAGAGGGTCATTGCAGGACGTGGGGTGCCTGCTGTGGGAAACGGCTTGCTCCTGGGTAGCTGGCAGCTGAGCAGCGGAGGTGGTCAGCCTGAGATGTGCCACGCTCCCTGGCTGTCATCGAGGCTGGGTAAAGCCCCCAGGGGTGATGTCCACCCAAATGCAAGGTGTTGCCTGCCTCTCGGAGAAAGTGCAGCCCTCTCAATTTACCTCAGTTCACCCCCTAACAGAGAGGTGACTGGCACCAACCAGGCAGCACCTGCACCACACACACAGGGCTCTTGCAGCTCCAGGGATGGCCATTCACCGTCATTACCACTTCTTCAGGGGAACGGCAGTGATGTAAGTACCTGCAGCACACTTATCTCCTCGGGAAACCTCTTCTGAGAGGACTTGGCAAGTTTTCTGCATTTATGCTCCTGGGACAGCAGCCAACACTATGCCTGGAAGGACAGGGAATTTTATTTTCCACTTTCTTTTAATTGTTCCTTCTTATTATTTTTTTCTTCCTGACAGGATTTTTGGAGCAGAACAACCACAGCCCCTTATGCAAGCAAGGACCACAAACAAAACCACAGGCCTTCTACCCCAAAAAACCTTGGTGGAGCACAAGCTAATCTTGCCTCAGCAAGGTAATCTGTTAATCCTACCCAAGATTACATGTAAAGGGTGGAAAAGCACTGGTGGCAAACAGCCCCTCAGCACTCCTCAGGCCCCAGCCTCCCTCGGCCCCTGCAGCCAGGGCACAGCAATGCTCTGGCTCCTTCCTATATCCTCTGTGGCGAAGCACACGTCACACAATGTTTATATAGGTGGTATAAATATACAGTACTTATACACAGGTGAATAAAACAAGCTACCCAACCATTCTCCATAAAGTCCAGTTCTTAGCATCACTGGCATTTGGTATGGTTTAACTTCTTTAAAGGGGAAAAAGACAGAGAGAAAAATGTCTCCAGCTGGTTTTTTAACTTATATCATTTTTCCAATCTCTTTGTTTTTATCAGTAAGTTTTTCTGGTTGATTTTGGTTGCCTGGCATAGCGAAGTTGAACAGGTACCTCATTTTACAGCCATCAGTGTGCCTTAGCACATGCCACCCGCCTCTGCCTGGTTCACATTTCTGCTCTGTTCGCAGGGCTTCCAGGCAAGGTTGAGGATCCTGTTAGGAATCACAACAATATAGGAAAGTCTCAAAGCTGTTATTCTTCTCTGTAAGGTATGCCAAACCATGTTCTGGTGCTGCTGAGAATCAGATGTGTCATAGCAATGACCTCAGGTCATTTGAATGCAAAAGTAATGACTGTCAAGATGAAACAGATCACGTACAAAGAAAAAGCAGAATGTATGCAAGGACAACTTGCCTGCCACCTTACTAAAAGAGCAATTCAATAGCAAGAGAGGCTATGACTCTGTTATTATCTATTCCTTGTTTAATTCTTAATATCCATTGGTGTTACTATGTAGCTTAAGACATATGTGTATTGATAATTACATTGCATTTCTTCTGTTCCAGGGTATAGGCTACTGACTGTTTCATTCTGTTTACTGACGTGTAGGTTTTCTTAAAGTTTTGAAAAACATGTTTTAAGCATATTAATTTTTTAATAATAATGTAATTTATATTTTAAATTAAATCCATGAACTTTAACTTTTCTGAAGAAACTGAGTTGTTAGTCTCTAGGAAATACACCTAGCTGCTTTCAGAATCACATAGGAAGTTTCACAACTGTGCATTTGATTTATTTTTTATCAGCAATTGCATAGAAGATCATTGGTTTATCTTGTCAAATTCAAACCTTTGTACAGTACAGTGGCTAAGTGTTCTGCTTGAGGCAACAGGTTATTTTGTTTCTTTCTCCCAAAAAGTTGTGCGTCATAAGGATGTGACTCAGATATTTCAGATATGTTAGGCAATCATTGTTAATATAGATATCAACTCTTACCTTAAGGGTACTTTCTGTGGTTAGTGCACAAGAATCCCAAAGGGGAAAGGATCTACAGGGAAAGTGCAGATTTGTTGTTTATTTTTGTTTGCTGTTTCAACTGATTTTTTTAATCTTATTTTCAGTAATCCATCTGGAGCTACTTATAGCGTTACTCCTCTGAAGTAAATCCAGCTTTTTTTCTCTCGAATGAAGGTCATAGGTGATATAAGTTTTATAGGTAGACATAATGTTTTATTGGCTCAGCTGGCATCCTTAGGAACATTAGGCAAGCTTTTTGGCACAGAAGCCCTTCAGTCAGGTTCAAAAAAAGGTAACTAATTATTTTGCCATCAGAGTTTCTTAGTAAGTCTCCCTAGAGAATTGGTGAAATCCAGCCAGATCCTACTCTCCTCGCCCATTTAGCTGAAGCCAAGGGGACTAGATTTGAAGAGTCAGAATAGAATTTGTCACCTTCAGGAAAATCTTTGCTTCACTGACACAGGAAGAAAAATCCTGCATTATTTTAGAGATATGTTTAAAGGCTTGCTTTTTCCATGTACTTCCACTACAAACACTCTAAACAATCAGTACTACTACTATAATATATATATGTTGTTGGACAACAAATAGTCACTCCCACTATTTCACCTATAAACACATACCAGCAGGACTCCTGGGTCTTGTGCTTAGGAGAAAAGAGGGTTTGTTCCCACCAGATAAGAGTGGTCCCTCTGGTATTAACACTGGTGTGTTTGGGGCAGTGGTTGATGCCTGTTTTATGGAATCTGGCTTCATGGTAGGTTGTTTCAGGGTCCTCCACATCTATCCATGCATGCGATGCCATTAATTGCTGGTAATGGACAAAGTCCTCCTTCTAACTGGAAAAACTGCTTTGCTCTTGACTTGTGCAAAGGTTGAGAGTAGTTGTCATTTTATCCTTGATAATAAATCTATTCTTTTTGACAAAGGCTTAGATATTTAACAGGCGTCACACAAAGTGAATCCATACAGAGCAAACATTCAGACAGACACTGCCATTGTGGATGAGTTGTATTACCTTCAGCCTTGTGGTTAAAAATGGCCTTGAGGTGTGGTCTTGGCTCCACCCCAACACAATGCACATGCTGACAGATCAGGGCATTGTAAAATAATTGCTGGTAGATAAAGTATATCCTCATAAAAAAATGTACACCCTGATGAAAAGATCAATATAAGTTATCAAGAAACTCTATTTGGAAGCTGTGTGAAGGCCACATGAACACGGAACAGGGACTGGGAGTTTTGGTTGAAGTATTTCTTTAAAAATCATACAACAGTATGAGTAACATTCCTGTATAGGAGGGAATGAGTGGCAAGGAAAGGGAAATCTTACTATCCACTGTCTCCCCTTCTATTTTTTCTTGCCCTCCCAATCCCGTCTGTAGGGGTTTTTTTCTGGTTTCTTTATTGCTTTTCATTAAGAATGTTTGGTTCTTAGCTGTCAACTCAGCAACTTTCTTGAGAGAATTTATGAAACTTTAAGCTCATGAATAGCTGTATTGGAACAACTGAGATTACTTCCATTTGTAAACTAAGATTCCACTAAATACCCAATTCCATTCCACATACTTATTAAAAAAATGTAGTTTAAGAACATATGCATCCCACAATAAACTCATTGCTTGCTTTGGCATTAGTGTTACCCTAACAGCTAAGAACCCCAGTCACAGGGACTAGGATTTTCTTGTGCTAGGCATTATAATATACTATGATCTGAATCACTTCTTGGAAATATGCACAGACACACTTTGCCAAACTAGATTAGAGTTTCATTTTTTTTTACATCTCTCAGAAATAGTCCTGTTTATCTAGATATTTATTAAGCTAAGGTAGTGCCTGTAGTGCAGTAGCATTGAATTTCCCTCTGCAGTGCTGTACAAACATGAAACATGAGAATTCTTGGAGATAAAAGTTAATATATAAGACACGGAAGAGGGAGAAAGAGAGAATACTAATAGGCATCTAAGGTTACCTGTGTTATTTATGAAGCTTAAAGGAAATAGACAACTGCTTGAAACTGGGGTTTTTCTAATTATTTCCGTAGTAGAGTGTGGTCCTGCTCTCCCAGCTTTAGGATGGTAGCCACAGTGTTCATGGAGTGAACAGTAGTCATTAAACATAAGGGAGGGATCAAAGCTGACTAGGGGCACAAACTTTTCTTAAACTCCAGCAAACAATGTCATTTAAAGGACACTCTGAGATACAAGGATGTCCGTGCACCACCTCCAAGACAAATAAAATTCAGAAGCATGAAGTCCTTTCCATGCCTTGTTTAGAACAGCGCAGAAAGAATTTTTTATACTGGGTCATTTAACACTTTCAGTCACAAAGGCCAATCAGTATCTTTAGTTGTGCCTAATTCTGTTTACCTTGAGGATCTGGAGGTATAGTCATATTATCCCATTCATTTTTGCACTTGCTACCTCCCACATGTTCCCAGCTTCCTCACTCATCCACCTCTGATACCTCTGTCTCCTCACTTATTCCCTCTAGCTATTCTTTCTTTATGATCCCCTCCCCTCCCCTCCCCTCCCCTCCCCTCCCCTCCCCTCCCCTCCCCTCCCCTCCCCTCCCCTCCCCTCCCCTCCCCTCCCCTCTCCTCTCCTCTCTCCTACCCAGCCAGTGCTCCACTTTCCATCTCCCTTTGTCTCCTGTAAGAGGAGCTTGTCACACTCATACTCCAACTCATAGCAGCAACAGCCAAGGGCAAAAAAGAAAAGAGACAGTGAAGAGGAAGTTCATCTGTTTGCAACAGCTGAGCTGCAACAGAAAGTCATGAAGGGAGTTCAATTGAGAAGTCTTCAAAGTCTTTTAACTTCTAAGTTTGCTTCTTGTCTGTACTACCTGCAACCATGGTCCAAATGTCCTTTAACTTAATAGCTACAACCAAAATCAACAACAGAACTGTAGAGACAGTGAACCCAAAGACATCATAACAGGATCCCCTAAGCTGTATTTTTTGTAGAATATAGGAGAGTATTCTTCAGAATTACCACTTTGTGCTTGCTCAGCTCTTTCCTTGAAACGTTATGTTGGCCTCTGCCACAGATAGGATATTGGGTTGGGTGGGTGCTTCCTCTTATCTACTTCTTATGCTAAATGAACAGAGTGGAACTACTTCTCATTTGGGTAAGCAACACCAACTTGCCTAATGTTCTTGTTTTATGTTAATGTTGGGGGCAAAAATCTCTCCAACATATTAGCAACGCAAATATGTATTTAAAAGAAAGGTTTGATTCTGCTTCCCAGTATCTAGTTTACTTTTCTGCTGAATTACAGAAAGGTTAAGAGTTTGATTTGGCACCCATTAAATGCTTTACCACACAATAGAAGTACCAGGATATCTCTGAGCTAAACGTAACACCCTAGAATGATGTTAGCAGTTGTATGAACAACCTGAATTCCAGTAAATACTAACAAAGAGTAGTTTTCTTTTTAAGTGAAGTTGTAAAGACGTGCTTTAAGCGGAAACAAGATCCCCCCAAATTCCCTTATGCTGCAACATGTTGATTTGTTAAATGATACATCAAGCAATTTGTTCTCTTGCCACATTCTGAGCAGCTGGATCATACTGACTGAAATATTTTCACCCCCTCCTTCCAAAAATACTTGGCAGAAGTAGATAAGAAGTTTGTAAAATGTCAACGAAATGATTAAAAGCTTGACAAGGTCTTAGTAACTGGAAAGAGGGTCTTAGCATGAAAAATGCTGTATAATCCTATCTAGCAGTGCTATAAGTTAAAAAGATATAAGAAGGTCTCAGGAAAAATCAAAACTAGACTCAGTCACATTCTAGCTGATGCATAACTGATGGTTTGAGATAATAATTAATGTCAGTAGATAGGCAGTCATTCATCTTCCACATTGCTGCATTATACATTGCCTTAGGATAGGAAGCATTTTACCAGTTTAGTAACCAGCATGTGAAAGGATACAATCATTATCAATTTATACATCATTAAAGGATTAATAAAAATTTTACAACTTCCATAGATGTCTCTTCAGCTATTTCAGTAGGACGTGAATACTGTTCTATTATATTCTATTGATAAATTAAATTCTTATCCATCTGTGAAGAACAGAGGATCAGTCTCTAAAATACAAGTGCAAATTCTTATGTTTTAGCAAATCAGCATAATTTAAGAAAAATAGGAATTTGCATAGATCTTTGTTATTACTTTCATTATCCAGATCTCTGGACCACAGAAAAAATATCCACAGACAGTTCTTTCTCCAAGATATTCCTCACTAAATCAATTCAGACCATTATCCTTTCTGTAAGCCTAGAGGAAAAGCTTTCCCACATTAATTTTGGAGAGCCATTGAATAAAAAAGGTCAAAGGAAAATGATTTTTTTAAATAACTTTTGATGTAGAACTGTCTAAATTACATGCATAAATATATTTACATTCCTTTCTCTTTATGAGCAAATATTAGCCAGAGTAGTGACTAATTAACAGGTACACCCGCAAGAAAAACCATGAGAGTTTCCTGGCATTCTGTTCTATTTGTTTCTACTGTCCTTGGTTTCAAAATACAACGTAGCAAAGTTTTTGCTCCATTCAGAACTTTTAAATGGTTTTGATATACAAATATCCTAGCAAATAATTATAGAGCCAGAAGTCTTCTTGGGTACAGCTAACATCTCTGACGTACAGAATGAACTCATTCCATCCTTTCATGAGCAATCAAATGGGAAATTCTTTCCCAAAGTCCTACTTGCCTTTGATTTTGATATATACAGGATGTTGCTTCTGTTAGGAGTGAAGCTGGACAAAACAGAAAACCTCTCTGTTTTGTCCAGGTAGTTGAGATACAACAAAGTCATCATAGGTGGAAGAGCCCATTCCCACCCTTTGCACAGGAAAATCTGGGAACGAGGGTTAGCATTTTTACTTAGCAATTTTCAGTAATTAGGGGTTTTTACTCCAGTAACAACCAGTATCATGTTCCTATCATGCTAGTATATAAACCTGGAATTTGCTAGTTCCTTCTTGAGACATTTATAACAAAATTATTTTAGCCAGGAAAAAGATAGAAGGGAAATCAGATACACAGAGGAATTTTGCACTTTGTCATTCTGCAAGGAAGTCAGAAAGTTGAAAATAAATCCAAGGGCTCCACCATGAAATGATGGAGTTCAAGGTTTTTAGGGCAGTGAGGAAAGCATGCAGCAAGCTCACTACACTGGACTTCAAGAGAGCAGATTTTGGCCTCTGCTCAGTAGCATATCATGGGATAAAGACCTGGAATATGGGATGGGGAGGTTGTAGAGGGAAGAAAACTGGTTAATGTTCAAGGGTCCCCACCTCCAAGGTCAGCAGTGATGCATTCCAACAAACAGGAAGTTAGGCAGAAACACCAGGAGGGCTGTGAGGGTTAACAGGGATCTCCTGGACAAACTTAAACTCAAAAAAGAACTCTAAAGAGGGTAGCTGCAAGGGCAGGTAGCTTGGCAGGGGTAGAGAAAAATTCTCCAAACAACCAGGGATCAGGTTAGGAAATCTGAAGCCCACATAGAATTAAATCTGGCCAAGGACAACAACAACAACAAGAAAAGCTTCTATATGTAAGTCACTGATTAAAGGAAGATGAAGGAGAATGTGAGCCCTCTCTGGAAGGAAATAGAAGGCCTAGTTTCCCAGGACATGGAGAAGGCTAAGGTACTCAGCGACTTTTTTGCCTCAATCTTCACTTGTAAGGGTTCAAGCCACACCACCCAGGTTGCAGAAGGCAAAGGCAGGGACTGGGAGATCAAAGAACCACCCACTGTAGGAGAGGATCAGGTACAAGTCCATCTAAGGAACATGAAGGTGCACAAGTCTATGGAACCTGATGAGATCCATCAGGTCCTGAGGGAACTGGCAGACAAAGTTGCTAAATCACTATCCATCATAGTGAGAAGTCATGGCAGTCCACTGAAGTCCCCAGAGACTGGAAAAGAGGAAATATAATCTTATTTTTAAAAGAGGGAAAAAAGGAAGATTCAGGAAACTACAGGCTGATCACTCTCACCTCTGTGCCCAGCAAGATCATGGGGCAGTTCATCCTGGATACTCTACTGAGGCACATAAAAAATAAAGTGGCAATTACTGACAACCAACATGGCTTCACCAACAGCAAGTCACGCCTTACAAATCTGGTGGCCCTCTATTAACGGGGCTACAGCATTGATGGATAAACTAAGAGGAAATAATATCATCTACCTGGACTTGTGCAAAACATTTGACACTGTCATGCGTGATCCTGGTCTCTAAATTGGACAAGTACGGATTTGATGGATGAACTACTCTGCTTGGATGAACCACATTGTTTGGATGGTTGCACTCAAGGAGTTGTGGTCAACGGCTCAGTGCCCAAATGGAGATCAGTGACAAGTGGTGTTCTGTACCAGTGCTGTTTAGCGTCTTTGTCAGACATGGACACTGGGATTGATTGCACCCTCAGCAAGTTTGCCGATGACACTAAGCTGTGTGGCACAGTTGACAGCAAAGGATACCATCCAGAGGGACATTGACAGGCTTGAGAGGTGGGCTTCTGTGAAGCTCATGAAGTTCAACAAGGTCAAATGTAGGGTCCTACAACTGAGTTGAGGCAATCCCAAGCACAGTTACAGGCTGGGTGGAGAATGGATTGAGGGTAGCACTGAAGAGAAGGACTTAGGGATGCTGGTGGATGAGAAGCTCAAGAGGCGCCAGCAATGTGCACTTGTAGCCCAGAAAGCTAACAATATCCTGGGCTGCATCTAAAAAAGGTCAAGAGAGGGGATTCTGCCCTTTTTTCTCTACTCTTGTGAGACCTCACCTGGAGTACTGCATCCAGCTCTGGAGTCCTCAGCACAGGAAGGACATGGATCTGCCACAGCAAGTCCCTCTTCTCTTGCCCTTTTCCTTGCTTACTGAATAATTCAAATGTGCTATAATTTTGTTCCTTGCTCATTAAAATAAAAAGTTTTTTTTTTTTTCACATTTCTAATTGCTTGGCATGGATGCACCTTTATTTGCCTCAAGTGAATCTCAAATATGTGTCAAACCAGGCTTGAACCCAGGATTCTCAAACTGGTGCCTGACAAGGGCCCTTCCAACCCAAACCATTCCATGGTTCTGTGATGACTCCTGACTCTCAGCAGGCTGCTGTTCCCACTTCGGTAAGAGAGCATAGCCCCATCACATTACTGTTCACGATCACATCACTTCAATTCTGATTAGATACGATTTATTTTGTTATTTTTTCTGATAACAATTTGTGCAATATAAATCAAGATTCTTACTGTGAATTGTGTCCTATCCACATTGATATTCAGACACAAGCAGGGTTACCCAGCTTTTGTTTCCTACGCACTTAGAATGAGTTGTAAGTGCTTTGAAAGAGTTCAACTCTTTTACCTACCCAATCAATAGATGGATTGGGAGAGCGTGGCAGTTTTCCTAAACCAATTCATCTTAATCCGAAGAATTGTATCTATGAATTTAAATATTATGCTCTACATAGGCAATGAATCACACTATCGCAGGATAGTATGAGTATGGGGTGCCCCATGAAACATGTAATGACATGATCTGTATCCTCCTGTTTTTCATTATGATGAGAAATTTCAAGCACTTCTATATGCAGTGCTATTTAATAAGCTACTTTGACTTTACTTATGACTTAAGTGCTATCAAAAGAATAAATTTAACAGGTTTGAGTAGTCACTTGAGGTACAATAAGCTGCAAGTGTCTCAGAACTGAAAGGCATGGCTTTATGGAACATAACTGTACTCCTGCTTCTCCAATTCCTTTCCTGATAGTTCTTTTTTTATACTACTCTCTATTTCCCTTTTCAGCAAGACATGCTTCTGCAGCCAGAAGCAGTGACTGAGAAGAGAAGTTGCTTCAGCAGTACACAGCAAGCATGTGTGCAAGGATCTTCTGTCCATGAAAGATCAGAGACACTCTTGTATGGAAGGGTCTAAAAAGAAATATGCAGAGTGTAAGTAGTGGTGTTGCAGGCAGCACAGTTTGAGTTTAAAAGGAAGCTGAGAGGCAATTTGGTAGAACATTTAGGTGAGTATGAATAGCGTGAAGTTGCACAGGACACTGTTTGTTGTCTGTAGGTAGCAGTGGGATTAATGAGCTAGGCACAGGAGTGAGGACTGTTGTAGAGCATGCAGCTGAGGTGCACAGAAATGCATCAACAAATTAAAAATAGAGTGGCAGAGAAAATTCACAGCAATATGTAGCCCTTCACACCATTGCCTGCACTTTCCTCATAGAGAACCAATAAGCTCAGCAATAAAATGGCAGTAGGATTTTTATTCCCAGGTTTTCATATTAAAGTCCACCCTCTCTCTGCATAGGATCCAAATGGCTCATACTTAACCTACAAATTTGAAGAGATCCTATGTGCAGTGGCATAAGTGCCATAAAGAACCTGTAAGGGTTCTTCATTTGAATGATGACCTTCAGGATCTCAGACCACCCCTTCAGCATTGTATAATGTCCTGTCTTCACTAAGCTTCCTTAATACCCCACTATCTGCATTTAATCTGATTCTCAAGCTCCTTATCTGTAAGCAGGGTACTTGACCTTTGGCTATGACTCACAGGAATGTAAATTAAATCAGAATCTTTCTCATTACTTTCAGAAAGCTGCAAGAATAGTCTTTACTGTTCTTTGCAGTGTTTCCACAGGTAAGTAACCATCATTATTGAACATGGTGCTAAAATATAGTTGAGTTTGGATGAAATAAAGTTTCTAGTATTGTGGAGACTCCCACCTTCTTTTCAGATGTGTGCCACAGAAATGAGAAGAAATGAAGCCTGGCTCATTTCAAATTCTCTTTGGGAATTTGAAACTAGAAGTAAAGAAACAACTGCCCTTATAGCTAGCAGGATCATCTCCTTCAGTAGTTACAGTACATTCATTATGGTAAACTAGCAGAGCAGCTTGCATATATGTGCATACACTAACAATAATAAATTGCAATAACAAATTGAATAGGTGACTTGCAGTATCTCCCAGACCAAAGACTGACTGCATGAGATCCATTGACATTCTGCTGTGACTGGCCCTTAAATACCATATGCATAACGGCAATTAATTTCAACCAACTGTGAGTTGTTTGCATGTTCTTTCCATTTGTGAGGAACAATACTTAAAATTAAAACTCACTTCAGCTGTAGAAGAATAACAGTAATAAAAAGAGTTGTATTACTCTGATACCTTTTGCTGCAGCTAGAAGCAATCAAACAGTGCAGTCAGGGAACCATCAACTTTCTTACCAGGAATTGTGTCCTATCCACACTCATACTCATACTTAAGCAGAAATACCCAGCTTTTGTTTCCTAGGTACTTTGAATGAATTGCAAGTGGTTAGAAATTCAGTTCAATTGCTTCACCCACATCAGCAGTGGTAGGCAGCACTTCACTGTCTCGCAGTTCTTGCTTAATCTTAAGATAAAGGATGATGCTGCAGTCCATGGAAAACAGAAGCTTGCTTACACTTACTCCTGCCTAGTTTCTTTGACCGATTAGACTGAGGCAAGAAAAAGAACACCAAATTCACATCCATTCTATGTTTCTCTTATTCTGTTTGCCAGCAGCAGAATATAGTCAAAGAGCAGGTGCTGCACTCACCACCAGCATGGACGATGTTTTGAATGTCTAGTCTTTACTAGTGTTTTGACAGATAACGAATGGACAACTTTGTAACAGGGTAAACTAGCCACAGAGCATGGCTCATAGACCATCTTCTATGGATGTGGCACCCCTTGTAATATCTTATGTGCAGGACAATGTCTAGGGATTCAGAAAATCCTACTTTTACAAAGCATTTGATGGAAGATGACTATATATACAAAAAGGAATTAAACTAGAACACTGATTCCCTGTGCCTGCACAGACAGAAGCACGTTTAATAATCCAATGGTAATTTTTAAACATTAAAGAAGAGCTATGGAACTTAAACAGGAATGAGTAGGGGAAAGAAAGACTAAACTAGAAATATAAGGATGGGGAAAGGCTTACAGGTATTCCTGCAACACCTAGATGGTTTATCAGAAGACAAGGAGGGCTTGTAAGAAGTCCTAGAAGCTCCCTCTAAAAGAGCACCAAGCCGCAAATATGTTATATATAAAAGATATTTTTTCAGTTCATATACCCAAGAATTTAGAGAAATAATAGAACATAAGCCACAAAAATTGATTGATTCCTATAATTGTCTAAACTTTAGAAAATATTAAATTCATGATGAGTAATCTTGCAGTAAAGGGCAGTGAAATTTTGGAGCCAGGTTGTTCACTGACCTGGTTCTCCATGAGGGTCAAAAGAGTGCCAAGGCTGGAGCAAGGAAGGGAGTGGGCATGTGCAGCCAGTGCAGGGGGAAAGGAGAGAGCAAAAGGTCTGCTTTAGATGGATTTGAGCGTCTTGGGAACTGCTTCTCAACTGATGAGGTAGAGCAGGATGTCACAGAGGAGAGCAGCAGGAGGAACCACTGTGGTTTTCTGCACTGACCATCAGTATCAGCCATCCCAAAACAGATGGATTCTGCTGAACACTTGGTAGCCCACAACAAAACTATCTACACTGAGCTTTTATTTGCAAATTGTTCTATCCCAGGAGTTAGTCTGCATAAGAGTTTTCTCAACTTGTAGATTTGTCTCATACTCTCTGTTGGTGACAGAAAAGGAGCAGAAGAGCCATGAACTGAACACTGAATAGTTGTATTGTTATTTGTCTGCTCAGGATAGATGGCAGGTAACTTATGTTCATCTGAAGAATAGAGCTGATAAGAAAATAAGGGATGGTAAGCTTAATTTGTTAGATAGAAGTTCAGCTGAGCCTCTAAACCCAGTCAGCACTGCAGATACGAGTTAAACTTTGAGCCTGGTCCCCACATACAGACTGAACTTAAAGTCACATGCTAATAAGTGCATAAATTTAGTCTGTCTGTTACTGAGGATGTGTGCAGCACTAATGAGCATACTCAATTCTGAACAGTTTTCCATGGAACAGATGCAGAAATGAGTCATCAAATATTACTGACAAAGCCTCACAATACAAGGAAAAATACATCAAAATGTGTTGAACAGCAAATTCTGAAATAGGCAAAGAAATGCAAACGAAAACCTGAGAGTGCTTTGGAAAAAAAAGAATCATTAAAATGAGGGCTAGACACAATTACTGGGGCAGGAAAAATAATTATGTCAAGCTTGCAGAGAAGAAAAACAAAGGAGGAAATTGACTATATCTGAGACTCACACCAAGTATTCTAAAAGCCAGATTTGGCTTGTGTATGTTATTAGTATCCCACAGAATAAGCAGTTTATGAAGTGAAGAAAAGATGCACAGACAAGACAAAAGCATAATAACATATAGGACAGTGAATGCCAAACAGATTATAAAGCGTCTGTGGCAATGTTAGTCCAGAAAGGAATATTCAACATTATGCACAAGAGCAAAACAGAACTGAAATTCATCCAGACAAATTAAGTGAGAGTTATAAACACCATCCTAACACTGTGAGAATCAAGTAAATGCTGAAGGTGAAAAAACTACCAGCTGAGATCTCAGATAGCATGTACAATGGAAAAGTTATGCTTTCAGCTGAATTAAGTGCGCGATGAACCTAAGGACATTAAACCTGGTAAAATGATTTGCCACATACATACATACATATATACATACATACATACATACATTTTCCCAACTTAAAAAAATAGCACCGAACAGTAAATAATACTGACAGAAGGTAAGACATGGCAGTTTTCTGACAGCAAAGCTACAAAAAGTTTTTCCAAGTATTTTCAAAAAAAAAAGAATTAGTCAGTACAGCTATGTAGTCACACAGTTAAAGCCCAGGAGCAAGAATGACGATGAGAAAGAAGGTGTTGAGCTCACCCAGGTTATATACTAACTAAATAGAAATCAAGCAAACTGTGCACTTAAGAAGAGCTATTATTTTGAAAACCACAACATGAATGACCACATTTCATTAATTCAATTTGAATTGTGTAGAAGCCACTGTTGCCAAGATATTAGATAAAAGTTTCATTTATTTTTCTTTCATCTTTCATTCTTCTTATTTAAGGTGAGCAAAGCAAGTGCTCTACTCTTCCTTGCCTGCCAGCAGTTCAAGATACCAGTTACAGGCTCTTCTTTCAAAGGAGAATCAAGAAAGGCAATGGCAGCATAAATGTGCCCTTAAGGAACTAACATCACTAACATCACTGACAAATAAGGCAAGCTACTTCATTTATTCTAATCTTCACTACTCTTAGCTCTCAGGTCTTTTCCAGTTAGATGATCTTATCTCCATAGCAAGCATTTTCTTCTACGTTCCATAGTGCCTTCCATAAAGAGGTCTAAAGTTACTATAACAAACTAAAAAGCAGTAACAGCTATATACAACACAGAGTTCAACTGCCATTCTGGCTTAGAGATTAACACTCTCTCCACATGCTTTTCCCTGTGAGGCTGTAAGCAGCTTTGTTTTCCAGGGAGAAACCCTTCTGAGATTTCTCAGGTGTTGCGACATTATACTAAACAGAAGACAGACTGCATCATATATTCCACGATCCAGGGAAAGGACCCTATGGCCAGAGCATGTCCTCCATTTTCTTCCACAGTGGCAGTGCATGTATTTATTAGGGGGAATTAACAGGTCATTGAAAGAAGGGTGGAGAGTGAGCATGAATCCCTGGGTAGGGCTGGAAAGCAAAACCATGGTGAGTCACCTGTAGACTACCAGCTAAAGGTGAGAAAAGCATGGGCAGAACAAGCCAAGAAGAGCATCAAAACCTCTATAGAGCTAGATGGAAACGGTGTGCCGGATCCTCTGCTAATGTCATCTTGGTTTACGTTACTTGCAGGATGTCATTACTTTACATTACCCACACCACAATAAATATTCTCTTCTCTGATCTATCCAAATATTCACTCATTTTCACAGTTTCCACGGTAAATGAAGACTTCATAAATCTGAGGTACAATGCAGCTTTAGACATCTTCCGACTATCTATGGTTTATTATTCTTGTGAGGAGGTGAAAGTTTCAACACTAGTGGAGTTGTAATTTGAACAAAGGTGGCACAGGAATTTTGGTTTCATTGATACCCTTAATTCTACCACTTCCTAAATTCTGAATGCTTGCCTTTGCCACTCTTGTATTATATGATCTATTTCCAGGTTGTAATTATAGTATTTATAGTGTATATGATATCTGCATTTTATCTGGCATTTGAAATTTTACATTAAATTAGTGTAATCAATGCCTCAAATTTTGTCCCTACTTCTATGAAAGAAACAAAGAAGAAAAGGTAAAACTGGAGAGTTTATATCTATTGTCAGAATTATGGATCAAATAACCCATATATTGAATTTACTGTTACAATCCATTGGCATAGATTAGTGATGCAAGATCAAAAAAGATAAAAGTCAGAAGAATGTTTGTCAGCCAGCTCCTTGGCTGTTGTAATTTGTTTCCAATAACCTTCTATAAAATGAGCTGTTCTGTATCAACTGTACAGATCTATCCTAAATTAATTTCCATGTTATTTGAAGCTGAGATGTCAAGATAAGCTTCTTCATTTCACACAACATTAAAGCTGAGAAAACCAGTCAAAAATGCAGGAAAAAAACCAAAAATGGTTTCAACACCTCCTTGAACATTCCCTCCTACAAACAAAAGTGCTTTGTTTTAGTGCCAGGCAATACCAAACACTACAGTCCCTTAGTGGATTCCTGATGTGCATTGGCATTAAAATATTTCCTTAAGTTTCTGTTATTAAAATGCTTCAAAATTTACTTCTGGGATTTCTTTCCTCTCACACTGAAGAGGAGAACTTACTCCTACCTGCCCGCAAAGGTAGGCTCTTTTCACTGTATCATCTGGGAAACTCACAAGTACTCCAGCTACTGTTTTTTTAATCCATGAGAACCCCTTGGAGGAATCACCCACGTGACCAATGAACATGTTTACTTAACTCCTGCTGAGTTTTGTGATACTCTCATGTACAGATATGATTCTCCCAGCAATCAGTAAAATCTCATAGCCTGATAGCTTTCAAAATTTCACAAACCACCTAACAGAGTGACCCAAATTTCTTCTGTACCTCTTTTGTTATAATATTATCAATTATGCCCACTCCTTTTGGTGGAGAGGTAGGAAGAGAAAGAGCCTGTTTGGCTGGATAAGCTGAACACTGGACTATTATTTGAATACGTTACTACTCCCTGGAGATCAACAATTTCAATCTAAGCAGTAGCAATCATAACAACTCCAGAATATGTAATGTTTTAAGAAAAATATCTGAGTAACATATTTTGAAGAACACACCATCAAATACATCTGGGACAACCTTCACAACAGCTATGTAAGACTGTGCACTGGTAAATGCTAAGTGAATGAGTATGCACAAGTTTGATGTGTGCTATTTGAGTCACAGAGTTATAGTGAGTGAAAACTTAAAAGCTGCCTTAGAAGAAGAAAGAAGTGTTTGATATTAGAGCTCTGCTTAGCAACAGCTCCAGTAAAAGAGATGGGGCAAATGAAATAACAGCCTTGACCCAGATGAGTATCAAAAGCACTAACTGCCCTATCAGAAAACTCCTTCCTTTATCAGTAGTCCCTTGCTCTAGTATACCCAATGAGAAATAAGAAACTCTCTCCAAATGTTTAAAAGTAACATGGAAAGATCCTGGTGTTCTGTTACTCCCTTCATGCAGAGGTGGATTTAACTTAGAAGGGAAGTAAGGTCTGCTACTTCTGACCATCATGTAGCCCAGTGCTAAAGATGTGTGCACATTAGTTGCTGAAAGCCTTGTGTATTGTGTGGCTTCTTTAATAGCTTAAGTGAGACTAGTGCATATTTATTTAAGACAGCTAACTGGTCACGTAAATAAGATATCATTTGCGTTTTCTATGTACAGATAAATTCATATTTATTCTCAGCACTGGCACAGAGTAAAACAATGTTCTATGGGCAGGAAATACAATCTTTTCTCCTGGCCTGCTGAAGCATGAAGATATAGACCTAGAGTGTGTAAACAGCTTACTACTGATTATGAAGTTGTAACTTCATTAAACATCCTGGATATTTTGACAGGAAACCTGTTTCATGCTATAGAAGGACAAGATGTTGACTTAAGTACCCCAACCTTGCCATAGTAAGCTACCACTGAATTTAGTAAAAAATCAAATCCAGAGAACACTTCATAAGGGAACTCTTCTTCATTTATTTTATAATACTTAATGTGTGAGGATCTAATATATTTAGTGCTAAATAAAAGTGGAAATAAGGGCTGAACTGAAATAAACTGGAAAAAAAAATTACACAAACTGAATGGAATATTGTATTGTACTCTGTTAGACTTTTACGGACATCTTTATAAATTTATAATTTTGGGTTAGGATTTTGACAAGAATTCAAAGGAATTAGGCTGTGATCACTTTTTACAACTAGGACAACTTTCTGGCTTTGTCTCCTTCTCCTGCTTCAGCAGAAATTGCCAACATCAGTAGAGTGCTGAACTGAGTCTTACCAGACATGCAGAAGATAATACTGTCCCATTTTATACAAATAAAGTCCTTTCTGCATCTCTACACATCTTAATACACATTTTTCCCTCTCCTTTTCCACCACCTCGATTATATCTCCCCACGTACCTATTGCTAAACTTACTGTCATCTGCGAACTTACTAAAGGAATACTCAATCCCTTCATCCACGTCATTGATAAAGAGATTGAACAGAACTGGACCCAACACTGAGCCTCAGTGAACACCACTTGTGATGGGCTTCCAACTGGATTTAACTCCATTAACCACAACTCTTTGGGCCTGGCCGTCCAGCCAGTTTTTTACCTAGCACAGGGAATGCCTGTCCAGGCCTGTGATAGCCAGTTTCTCAAGCAAAATACTGTTAGAAACAGTGTCAAAGGCTTTACTGAAGCCCAAGTACGCTACATCCACAGCCTGTCCCTTGTCCATTAAGCAGGTAACCTTGTCATAGAAGGAGGTCAGGTTGACTTGGCAGAACCTGCCTTTCATTATCACAAGTTAACTGGGCCTGGTCACCTAGTTGTCTTGTGTGTGCTGTGTGGTAACATTCATAACCTGCTCCATGACCTTCCCTGGCACTGAGATCGTGCTGGCAGGTCTGTAGTTCCCTGGATCCTTTCTGTGACCCTTCTTGTAAATGGGGGTACATTTGCCAACTTCCAATCAAGTGGAACTTCCCCAATCAGCCAGGACTGGTGGTAGATGATAGAAAGGGATTTGGTGAGCAATAAACCCATCCTCTAACACAGAGGGCTACCCCACTGACTCTCCTTCCTCGCATGCCCCATCTGAAGAGTTTATTGCCAACCATAGCAGCACTCCAGTTATGTGAGTCATTTCACCACATTTCTGTCATGGCAATTATATCATAGTTTTCTTGCTGGCTCCTTGAGTTCCCTCCACCCAAGCATGCATCCCACAGGTGAATTCCCCACTGGTGTCTGATACCAGTGAAAGAGGGGGGTACACCCTGCATCATGACATCTGGGTGGCAGCATGCAATCATTCCTGATATTTTCTATGAGAAGACAAAATCAGATTATGCAGAATTCAGAAGTACATTTCAAGGTTTAAGCCTCTCTCTAATAAATGTAGGATACAGTCTAGGTAATGCTGGATTAATGTTTCTCAGATGGGTGCCTAATGCTTACTGGTGCCACACAGAAGGTTTTCAATGGCATACACTCAGTGTCACCATGTGATAGTGCAGGACTCTTCGAGTTATTAGTCTGATATTTTTTACAAGACTAGTAGCCCCAAGAGGCCAAGGATGACTCCCTAATGCTGGGCCCCCATGTATTAAATGCCCCACACCTCTTCAGACTTCAGAAATCATTTGGGATTTTTGCCAAGGAGCTGCCTGGCATCAGTTACGGTATTGAAAAACTTCCAATAATTCCTTGCAGGCCATCCACATAACTGTAAAGAAACACCAAATTATATTTATTCCAGGTCCTGTTATTTGTGAAGGAGGAGTTGTGTTTCGTTTACAATCATGTTATGTGTCTTTATTAGATCAAACCTTAACAAAATGCATGTACATATATGTATATAATCCTCCCAAAATGCAAATATCATTGACCAGTCTCTGAGGAAGGAAGAGCATCCTCTGTTTACCTGTTCATTTGATGAAATCCCCCAAACCCCACCTTTCTAGACTCTCTCAATCAATCTGGGACTGAAGCCAAATTTCCCTGCTATATAAGACTGACAAAGCACAGGCGAAGTACTCCTCCTGACCAACTTTACACCCAACATCCTTGTGCCAGACTCCACTCAAGATGGGGTTTGGCAGGAGGATGTGGGTACTGAAACGGGCTTTGCTGTTAATGATTTTCTGTATCCATCAGATAGGTAAGAAGTTATCTTTAAAAGTACTCTGTTTATATCTAGTAATATTTTAAAAATAAATAGAATGATTTTTTGTTGCATTTAACCGATGATTGCATTTAAACAAAATGTCTTTACACTTTTTTCCATTTTCATTAAGTGTGCAATGACTATCTTTAAATTGGACAGAATTAATTTAATGTTACCTCAAACTACTGCATGTAACTGCATTTGGAAGGTAGCCTTGAAGATCAAATCAAAAAGAAATATTATTCACATCTTAAAATGTCAGTTTTTCAGTATCACTCATGTTTTATGTCTTACAAAAGCTTTTTATTCCCATTGCATTTTATTCTCATTGCATATTTTAAGATTGATTATTATATTCCGTTTTTTATAAAATTTAAAACATTACATTTTCCAGTTGCTAAATCAGACCACTGGTTAATCTATTGTGGTATCTTGTCACCTACCAGAAGCTAATACTGATTCCTCAAAATTTCTTTCAACTTCTTGTGCAAAAGAGACTAGAAGGGAATATGCATATGGCAATGATTTTCAGTTAAGTAATTGTGCATTGATAGTACCCTATGCAAAATATTTGCATAAATTACTGATATTGTGTATGAGCAGGACTCAGAGATGCATCTGACACATGTAATCTATCTTTTTGTATTGGTGTTTTTCTTCTATATATCCATCAGGGCTGGTCTTGGCAGTTTTTGTTAATAGGAGTAGCCCTATTAAATCAATGGGACTGCACAAATTTAAATTACTTGCATGAGTAGAAGCTTTTTAAGTCAGTCCCATCCATGTATAGTAATTACTGCCCTGTCAGCTAACATTTTTAAATCTTCAATTGTCCAAGTAAATTTGTCTTGCATATAATTTTCAGAACACTGACAAGTGCAAATATAATTGTAGACTACTTTATTGTTGTGAAATAAACACTAAAATACTGGTGAGCTGATTTAAGCACAAAATACAACAGTCGCTTAGAGTGTAAGCTTACATTTAGAGTTATGACATGTCAGTCAAAAGCATCTTCGGCCATTCGTTGTCCAAGAAAACTATTTGTACTGTGAAATGCTAGTCTGATAATTGTTTTGAAAACTGAGTAGCAGTTAGACAGTGTCCAGCAAACCCTGCTTTATTCAAGTTGTAATCTGTTGAAAACATCTTGAGATTACCTGAGTGACTATACAGTATTGGTTCAATCCCATGCCAGGTCCACAAACATTCTGTTCCTGACTTTATATCTTGGGTGAAATACCAACATCCATGTATATGGATATAAATTTAGCAAGGTACATCCAGAAATATTCTGAAGAATCAAGTCATTTGCCAAATTATCAAACAGTAAATTATCTTGACTATTTTTACAACTGAGAAATACTTTTTAATGGTCAACAAGGTGGCAATGCACTACTGCTAAATAAACCAACGCAGCTAGAATTTCCTGGCTAATGATGTATTTGCTAAGTAAACAAAAGCCCTTGCTGTTTCTTTAAGAAAATTCAGCCGACCAAAATGTAGTATTTTGCTCTGTTACAAAGATTCTTATGCTAGAATAAACAAATTTTCTGTGATTCCATGCCTGCTGAGTTTCCTATAGATGTGATGGGTGAGACCAAATTCTGGCCTGTTATTAAGACTTATAGAGGCATTTGTCTCACCTGATCAGTATAATTTTTTATCATCTGATCAATATAAATTACAGTCATATGAAATCATTTACCTAGTGATAATATCTGTGATACTGAAAGGCTAATGGGAAATTGTAAATGGTTAAACTCTGTCCTAAGTTACTTCTTTGTACATCACAAGTGGTCACGCCTAAAGTTAAATGAGAAAAGAAATAAACGTTTAGGTCTAAAATAAACTGCAAAAAGTGAAACAACTTCTAGATATGCTGAAACTGCCCAGATCCCTGTCCTCCAAAGACAGCAGTCTCTCGAGTATCTCTTTGGGAATGGGGGCTTGAATCCCTTCAGATAGGCTTCCTTCTGCTCTGGGATCAAGTTCTCAGTCTGCTTACATGGTGGGCATAGCCAGAAGTTACATGAGAAAAATAATAATGAAAAAAAAAGTGTTCCTTATCTGGCTATTTTTAAGGCAGAGGTAGTTGTCCAGCTCTCATGGAGGTATCTGAGCTGAGGTTCTTAAAGTGGAGGAAATGCTCAGCAAGGAAGAAAGTAAGCAATAAAGGGAACTGGCATTTATGGCACACCCTTGACTTCAGCATCTTCCTCTCTTCCACTAACGTGACTCACTGTTAAGTGACATAGGTGTTATGGATCCAGTTCTGAGTCACTGAACCCTTCCCATCTATTGTGCAAGGAAAAAGGGAGCTTAACTTCAGACGAAATTATATAAGCAGTTTCTCTTTGACGGAGAAATTCTCCAGACACCTACAGTGCTTATTCAAATAATCCTGATCAGGATTCAGATCTTAGTGATTTCATCACCTAAATCCTTTGAGGATTTAGGCTTGGCAGCTTATAGATACATGTTATTCTGCATATTCCATGCACTGTTACTGCATGCTGATAGGATTCAATCTTTCACAGAAGAAAATGGTAGCCATTTTTCTTTTACAGGAAATGCATGACATAACTACTTATAAAAGACAAGAGTTTAGAGTGCCAATCTAGGAGCTCAGAGTCACTCTTTTTCTAGGCATGAAAGTGTTTAGATCAATATTTGTCATCTCTCAAAAGTCTTTGCCAGTACCTTCTCTGGTATGGTGTTGTTAGACCATGCATAGAAAGGAATAAAAACTTAGGAGAGAAGAAATCATCAAGACAGTTCATCTAGTTGATCCAGTAACCATTTAACTGGAGGCACAAAAATAAACCTTGAAGCAAGGCACAAGAATAGGACAGTTTTGATGTAGCTGAATGTCTAATCATGTGGTCACATGATCATGGCCTGTTTTTGCCTCCCTTGTCAAGGGAGGTCCCCTCTTTTTGGGACCATGTCTCACCTTCAGGTGGGGTAACAAGAACCCTTGGTCAAATAGACTTACAGTATGATGCTTAAGGTTTTCTGCAGAGAAGATGCGAGTTTTAACTTTCCCAGAGGGAGTAGAGAGGCAGAACAGGAAGCCTGGTTCTTTTGATTACTTCTCCTGGGTTACTGCTCAGGTTATGTGCCCTCGTATTATCACTCAGAGATACCTTCTTGTATCTGGCTGTAAAACAAATCTAAATCCCTGACAGGCTTTAGATTTGCTCCAGAAGAAAAGGCACTGTGCTTAGCTACCAAAGAAACTGGCATATCACAGAATCACAGAATCACTAGGTTGGAAAAGACCCCCAGGGTCATTGAGTCCAACCGTTCTTATCAATCACTAAACCATGCCCCTCAGCACCTCATCCACCCATCTTTTAAACACCTCCAGGGAAGGTGACTCAACCACCTCCCTGGGCAGCCTGTGCCAGTGCCCAATGATCCTTTCCATGAAAAATATTTTCCTGATGTCAAGCCTGAACCTCCCCTGGTGGAGCTTGAGGCCATTCCCTCTTGTCCTGTCCCCTGTCACTTGGGAGAAGAGGCCAGCACGCTACTCTCCAGATATAAATCTCTGCAGCCATTACTGGATCAAATTCTAATTGTTTCATTTCTTTTAAACAGTTCTGTGCCTTTTCTTATTATCTAGCTATTACACAGCAATTTTAATAAATTACTTACTTAAATTTTGTGAATTCTTCTTGTAATTGTTTCACATATCAGTGATATTTAGTGCAGCAGTAAAATAAGGTCTGTGATCCAGTAAAGAGAATCCCTTGTAGTGAGTTTTAAAGGAAACAAAAAAAGCAGATATACATTAAATGTTACTTGTATTTCAAACTCTGCATATTTGCAACAGTTTTTTCTAGAATTACCTATTCCCTTTTTTGGGGGGGGGGCTGTTTTCTTTTTTCTAATGTGGTAAAGAACTGTCCCCTTTATCTTACAGAGATGTATCTGAGTCCTTTGACCCTATCTAAATGCTTTGCTTTAAAAATTCAGATACAGGACATTGTATTTAATATGCTTTTTACAATTTGTTCACAGGAGCCCAAACTGAAATCCAGCAGGAAACAGGAAGCAAATACACCGAGGATGTTCAGCAGAAACATAACAGTATGTTTGTTTATACTGTGTATTTGTATTTGTGTTTATTTGCTACATCTCTACTAAAAATAGCATCTTGTCTGTAATGTCAAATAATGATAAATGTTTATTAACAAGCCTTTCTCTATATAAGAATAGTAGTATCTTTACTAGATACCAATTACTGAACACACTCAGTGTGGCTGTATATAATAGGCAACTCAGAAAAAAAGGTGTGTGTTTGTAGAGGCCGTGTACATATGTGCATGAATGTGTAGATATAAAATCAAAGTGGAGTATACATGCAGGATGTTTGGCTCATTATAAATAAGGAAATGAGACCACTCCAGCAAGCTATAAAGGCAGCAGCTGATGTTAGGAAATCAAGATGGCAACCTAATTTCATTGATTTTTTTTTTCCATGTAATTATTTCTGATCATCCTGTACAATGGATTTGTGGTCATTCCTAAGGGTTTTCAGCCCCGTAACGGAAAAATATTAAACAGAGAACAAAGGGCATAATTAAAGTTTCTGTTCCCTCCTTAGAAAGAGAAGGTGTAATGAGAAGTCAGCTATTCATTTGTACCAATAACAAGCCAATTTAGTACAGCTTAACTCTTTGTTTTATTCAATGTGTCTGAAGCACTCCAATATGCAGAGCTGTGAAGTTCTGCCTCTCATAACACAACACAGAGTTTCAGAAAAGGGTCAGAATTTAAAGGTAGAAAATACGAGTAATTACAGTTGAAAGCAATATCCTATGATTTAACAATCCTGATTTTGACTTTTAGTATATATTTTAACCTGATCCACGGCCTGTGCAAAACATCATAGGCTTAACATGTCTTCATTCGATCTGGCATTTTAGCTTTTTAGTCCTTTCTAGGGCAATTTTAGGGTTTAAGTTTTGTGTTGGTACACTAGTTTTTGTTTTATTTCTTACTCTTCTTTCTAGCTTCTACTACAGTTTCATCTAAAGTGAACATCATCCAGCCAATGCTGACAAATCCAGTAATAACACGTAAGTAAAGGAAATTAATTGTATTCAATAAGTTTTCAGTTTTAGGGGATGTAGACAGAGGAATCTAATACAAATGGGAGAAGGCACTGGTGAAGAAAGTCATGGATCATTAAGAGGAGTAATAGAGTGGTTAATAAACACAATATTGAACTGTTATCTTAGCTGGAATGTGGCCAACTATTAAAGCTCTAGCTGAACATAACTATAACCGTATCTAGGATTATATATGATGAGTAACAGATAGAAGATGAGTGAAGAATGAATACGCAATTTTATAATGGATATATGGACACAAAATAATGTATTAAGGTAGGCAGGTGAAAACTGTTCAATGACAAAATGAAGCTTTGGACAAGATGGTTTTCACCACATTAAGGCTGGGAATTTTAAGTCATTTTATAACATCTAGTTTTAATTCACAGCTTCCAATCCTGCTCACAATGGTCGAGTGTGTAGCACATGGGGCAACTTCCACTTCAAGACGTTTGATGGTGACATATTCTCCTTTCCTGGGCTCTGTAATTACATTTTTGCATCCCATTGCAATGCTCCCTATGAGGATTTCAACATCCAGATTAGGCGTGTAGTGGTGGATAATGCTCCAACAATCAGTCGTATCACCATGAAACTTGAAGGTGTAGCTGCTGAACTAACAAAAGGTGTTGTCATGATCAATGGCAACAGGTAAGTTTATTCATAACCCTTGTTTGGTGAGCACAGACCTTTTTTTGCAAACTTGCCAAGGGCTTGATGGGGAGAGGGACAGGAATTACATCTTCTTCAAAAAAATCTAACAATTGTAACAACATAGATAACAAATTATTTACTGTTAACTCCTTTCAGAGTAAATCAATCCTTCTCTTAAAGATTACCTTAAAACTAAAATTTGGATGAAAAAATCCTGAGAAGTTTGATCCACATTCAGATCCATATTTGATGATGATGTTTTATTTTTAAATCACTTTTCTTTTCACACAACAGCAATATTTTAGAGTCCATACAGATGCTGAACACCACAAGTTATTTTTTTCTCTTTATCAAAGATCTAGATCAGAAAATACCTAGAATTCTTTCTGCCTTTTCCTAGAGTTCAACTGCCATACAGCCAATCTGGAATTACAATAGAGAAAAGCAGCATTTATATGAAAGTTGTCAGCAAAATGGGCATTGTATTAATGTGGAATGAAGATGATAACATCCTGGTAAGAACTTCTCCTGGACCTGTCTACCTCTTCAGAGACCAGAGGCCAGTCCCTACCTGTTTACAAGTTTGCTGTTGCCTTCTCATACTGTTGAGCAATACTTTCTTAATAAAGATAGGTCCACATACAGGTATTCCTGAAGAAAATTACATGGATGTATTTCTAGTGGATAGCAGATGTCTACTTAAAATAGGGTGAAAAAAATCATTTTCATTACATCATTAACTCACTGCTGTTGATGTAGGGCCTACTTACCCCTTCAAACGTAATTTTCTAGTAGAATTTTACTCTCTTAGGACTTGGTGTGTACTACAGGCCACCCAATCAAGGAGAGCCGATCAATGAAGTCTTCTTCCTCCAGCTCCAGGAAGCTTCACGCTCGCAAGCTCTCATCCTACTCGGGGACTTCAACCACCCCGACATATGCTGGAAAAGTAGCATGGCAAGCTGTAGGAAATCCAGGAGACTCCTGGAGTGCATTGAAGATAATCTCTTAAACCAGCTGATAGAGACCCCCCCCGAGGAGATGCAATACTGGACCTGATGGTCACTAATACAAGTGAACTCATCAGTGATATGATCGGAGGCAGCCTGGGCTGCAGTGAACTGGTGGAGTTCAAGGTCCGGAGGGATAAGGGACATGCGAGGAGTGTAGTCAGGACCCTAAATTTCAGGAAAGCTGACTTCCAGCTCTTCAAGGAGTTACTCAGAAGGACCCCCTGGGACATGATCCTTAGGGACAAGGGAGCAGAACAAAGCTGGCAAATATTTAAGGATGCTTTCCATAAAGCGCAAGAGCACTCAGTCCCTGTATTTAGAAAATCAGGCAGGAAATCTAAGAGACTGGTGTGGCTGAGTCAAGACCTGCTGGTTAAACTAAAGAAGAGGAGGAAACTGCACAGGCAGTGCAAGCAGGGACAGGTAACCTGGGATGTGTATAGGGACACATCCCTAGAGGTGTTCAAGGCCTGGTTGAATGGAGCCTAGGGCAGCCTGATCTAGAGGGATGTCCCTGCCCGTGTCAGAAGGATTGGAACTGAATGATCTTTAAGGTCCCTTCCAACCCAAACTATTCTATGATTCATTTTTACTGTGGATTTGAATTTCTTTCGGAAGAATGAATGGAGGCTGAGAGCAATATAGATATTACACTGAAAACTTGGGCCTGCATCAACAGTATCAACATTGCGAACTCTGCATTATAAATCAAATCCAAGCCAATACTTCATTCTATCCCCTGGTTTGATTTAGATTACTAAATAAAATCACTTCTATTTAATGAAAAATAAAGCAGGTGCAGGTGCTATTCAGATGTCTTTACCATGTTTTAGAATGCTTATACTAACTTCTGTCAACTTACTGTTCATCATTTTAGCTGGAACTGAATGAGAAATATGCCAATCAGACCTGTGGACTTTGTGGGGACTTCAATGGCTTACCAATTTACAATGAGTTCTATTCAAACAGTTAAGTTTTTTAAATATTAAAAATTAGTTTCTGAGGTCTCCAGTATGCGTTTATTTTTGTATTCTTTTAACTCTAGTACCATCCACATTCCTCTTTCCTATCCTGCTAAGTGATTTACCCAGAAGATATGGTTCAATCTGTGTTTAAAAATATGTAGTGCAGAAATCAGATAATGTAATTTAATACTTCAAGTATAAATATAGTACTGGTGTTAACAACTGATACTATATTTCTTCTGTGCCATAATTTTATTTACCTAATCAGCTAACCCCATAAAAATGAGCTGGATTTTCTCAAATAACATAAATAAATAGAGTAATATATTCAATAAAACAAAAGGCAATTGTATTGTCCTGTCAATATATTTATTGATTCAGTTCTGCCTTAAAATTAGTATACTACATTTGTGTGCTGAATTGCATAATATTTGTAAGATCTTTTCTTCATCATTCTATCTATTCTCAGCTTGAGCTTTTTCCTAAACCTTGTCTCACAGCAGTCTGTATTGTCCAAAACGCCATTTAGGTTATTTTCTCTCTTCCCTGCATGGGCTTAATATAATCTGAAAATAATTTGTTCTTTTTCTGGTAAAAATCTTAGTTTGCATAGAGATGCAATAGGCTGACAACAGTTCTCTAATGTTTACTTTCTCCAGCATGCTGTGCAAGTTAAGTTGAGACAGCGACGTAGTGATTCCTTTGGAAGGGATGATGATTACATTTAAAGATTTAAAGGAACTACTTGCCTTGACCAGTTTTGAGCAGAATTCTTGAGAGAAGAAAAAGATTAGAAGTAGTTGCACTGAACAAAAAACCCACCTTCATTATTAAACTTCTTTTGCACAGGTATTAAGATGACAGCCTTGCAGTTTGGGAATATGCAGAAAATGGATGGGCCAACAGAACACTGTGAAGACTCCACTTCTACCCCACCAGATAATTGCACTGAAAGTTTTGTAAGGATCTTTTGACTATTCTTTTATTTTTATTTCAAATTCATCTTTTTTCCCCTCTACAGCTTCAGATGGGTCAACAGTAGAAGCCCTTGTGACAGCAACTTAAAAAGGAATATAAGATTCTATCAAAGAAAAATTATACAAAGTAACAGTATTTTAAAGAAATAAAAAAATGTTCCTTTCCACTTTCTGGAAGTTTTTAATTTTTTTTCTCCCAAGGATGACATATGCCAGAAAACATTGACCAGCACTGCATTTGCAGACTGTAATGACCTCGTTGATGTTAGAGAGTACATTAAGACTTGTCAAGATGACTTGTGCCACTCTGAAGAGTCAAAAAATTCCTCATGTATCTGTGATACCTTTGCTGAATACTCCCGACAGTGTGCTCATGCCGGCGGGCATCCTCTGAACTGGAGAACCTCAAAACTGTGCCGTAAGTATCACTGGAAACAGCCTTGCTTTATGCTCAGCAACTAAAACACCAAGCAGCCCTCACGTGGTTCTAAGGATTCCTGAGAAATTAAGGGCCATTCAAGACTGTATTTTCCAGAGAGTTCTGCTGTACAAGTTCCAGCATGATGACTTCAGCAAAAGAGCTAGGAGTTCTAATGCAAACTAGATTAAACAGTATCAAACACTTACATGGAAACTCTATTTGAAAGTCTATGCTATTTAGTTAAGTGGGACAGTAAATGAAGCAAATAAAGAAGGAGAAAAAATGAGGTACACTTGCTTGTTATGTTCCTGTTTCTCTCCTTATCTCATGGTAGCTACAGCATTTTTTATTCTGTTATTAACTGATTGGGTCTTCACAAGTGTTTTTCTTATTTATCTCCTCTTACTTGGTAGTTAGGAGTTTGCACTACTGTAATCTTCCTAGACATTTGCACGGAATTAAATATATACTAGATTATGGGGTGTGGCTGTTGATACCACCATCAGCGTTTGCTGCAAAACAAACTTCCATGAGATACTATTGCCCTTCTAACAGTATCTGAAAAATGGAAATGTAATAAAGCTTTAGGAACTTAAGTCTTGCATTTTACTAGCAATACAGGTGTCCACAAGAAGGGTGCCTTCAGTAGAAACACAGGCCTTGCTCACTTTGTGGGTTCATTACCTTGCTGTCCCCAGAAATACAGTCATTGAGCCAGTTCAGCATCAGACAGTCATGGAAAGCACATCTCAACTGTAAAATATGGATCTAGGTAACTAAATTTGCAAATTTTGAGAACTGGCAGTGGATCTCCGTTTTAGTGTGGATCTACATCTAGCTGAAAAACTTAAATGAATACAAATATTATCATACATATTGAACAAGAAATACTTGTGACTAAAAAAAGCCCTCCTCCTTTAAAATTTCAGCCAAGAAGTGTCCTTACAACATGCAGTACCAGGAGTGCAGCTCCCCATGTGCTGACACATGCACCAACCCTGAACGATCTCAATTCTGTGAAGAACACTGCATGGACGGTTGTTTCTGCCCCCCAGGCAAGTTTTTATGTGCTCGCATCTCTAATCTCAAAGAACAACAACAGCTTACCTGTAAGATTTGGGCAGGTTCCAAGGGGCTTAAGCCTCTGTATTTGCATTTTTTCACATCTGCAAGTGCCAAGCATTTGTCACGTGTCAGCTGAGAAAACACATCTGAATGAATTGCCAATACATATGCAATAGAATAAGAAAGCAAGAAAGCAGAACAGCAAACAGATCAAGACTGTCTCTCAACAAGCCACCTGTGCTACGAGAAGTACCTATTCCAAAGCTGGTGAAATTTAAGTATAAAAATCCTTCACTGTGCATATTGGCATCCTACTATCACCAGCATAGGTACCATGCATGACAGCTGTAGATCTGTCTAGAACATGATATTTAAGATTTGAAACAGGCCAATATGGTGTATAGGAAATGCCTTTTTAATTGATCCAAGTTTTGCCTTTTTTTTAATCTAGGGACTGTATTTGATGACATCAACAGTTCTGGATGTATTTCCCAGGAGCAGTGCTCTTGTGTTTACAATGGCAACACCTATGCTACAGGAGCTTCTTTTACAGAGCAATGCCATTCCTGGTAACCTTTGCTACTTTACTAACTTGCTATTTCCTCTTACATATTTAATAGGTTTAATGTTTTATTATATGTTATTGCACCATTTGTAATTGACATGTGTATTTAACTGACCACTACTATTCCAAAATATCCTGAAAGAACATTGCTTGTTTTTTTAGCAAGACCCTTAACTAGCTTTGCACTCTAACTCAAGGTGATCAAAGCAAGGATTGATAACATTCAGATTTCTCACCAGTCAATTAAAATTCTTCCTCTCTGTTCACTGTGTTCAAACATCTGGACTTCTCTAAGGGGAATGAAGTTACAGTGATTTATATATTTGCAAATATTTATTTTTCTAGAGAAAGCAAGAGATGACATACCACAACCTTGAATTACTAATCCTGTAGCTGTGCACTACCACATCACGTTAGAAAACAGATATGCTCTGCATCAGGAGTAGGTGTGGGGTTAAATGCCTTTTAGTTTCTAGTATCTTTGTATAACAAAATGGAAGATATTTTTATTTGTCATTGTGTTTTATCTTAGCTGCAAAACCCATGAAATTACTCATCCAATAGCTGTTGGTGTAGAGTTCACCTGTTCAAAGAAGGAAAACAATTAATTAAGCAAAGTGAATGCATACCATTCTTTTTATGCATGTTCACAATGTTTTGGAAAATTTTAAGCCTAGATTTACTGTGGGTCAAATTAGAACTTGAAGGGAAAATGAGCTGAATCTAATGTCACTGTAATTAATTTTACCACTGTAACATGACTATTGATTTCAGCTAATTTTATTCTGTCTCTTCCAGTACTTGTAATGGAGGCCAGTGGACCTGCCAAGACACATCATGCCCAGGAACATGTTCAGTAGAGGGAGGTTCGCACATTTCCACGTATGATAAAAAACGTTATGATCACCATGGAGACTGCACTTATGTCCTTTCTAAGGTAGGAATCAGCTATTACTAGGTCATAAAGCCTTATACATTTATAGAAAGAAAAGGTAATCTCAATCAACATTTTTGAAACTTACCTCTTTTGACATACAGACCTTAACTTGCCTCTCACTTAGCCACATGTTTACTAAAACACATGCTGCCATTCAATGACAATCATCAGTTAACTATTAGGAATTTCCAGTTCTGTGATGTAGTAATTGCTAAGGAGAATTGACTTTTTAAAGAATTTACTTCATCTACATTCTTCAGTGTAGTTAATCCAGCTTTCTGATTGAGCTGCATAATTTTTGCCATGTTAATGTATGATATGTTATTAGACCAAACGGTAGAAGTCGGAAAAATTACACTAACAATTCTGAAAGGAAAAAAAACGGAATTTGTAAGACTAGCATTTTTTATTTCATTTCTGGGGAGTTCAGATGCAGAAAATCATTTCAGGTCAAATGATACATTTCTGTTAGATCTTGAAGATTGTTAAGCAGAATTAAAAAGCCAAAAGAAACAGAAAAAAATTAATTATAATGAAAGTATTTAATTGCAGCAATGTGTGAGTAAAATGTTTTGATCTTTTAGGGGGTTTATCTGTTTGTCTTTGCTTTCCTTACTCCCCAAATGCACAATTCAGTTTAAAAAAAATAAGTGTTGTGTGTTACTGTTCTCCTGAAAATGTTTTATCAAAAATTTTTGTCTAGCATCAATACCAGCTACAGAAAGATGAGAAATATAGTAGAACTGAATCCAACATTAGAAGCAGGCATGAACACAAACTCCAAATATGAATATCATTAATAAAATGGAAAACCAGGTTCTAATTCTCTCATTGTTCCTAATCATTACAGAAGGCAAAACTGAATCTGGAAGAGTTTGGATCTTCTCCAGAAACAGAAATACTTTTTCAATGTTGAGAGAAAATTTTACAGGATGCTTCTTTAACTAACCTTTCATGAAACAACTGTTGGCTTTTCTATTTTTCAGCACTGTAAAGATGAAACATTCACCATCCTAGTAGAACTACGTCAATGTGGCCTAACAGACACTGAGACATGCTTAAAGACAGTGACCCTCAACATGAATAAAGGACAAACTGTAAGAATGCAAAATAAGCATGGGAAGTTAGTATTAAAATATGGGAAACAAAGGCGGCCTTAATTGTTCAGGGAACTGCATTTCTCTCTCAAGTAGTCAGCATACGTGATAAGTACCAGTTATATTTAAGCAAGAGAAAAGAAATTGATTTTGTTCAGATCAGCTGCAAATTTGGCTGTGTGGAAGTTGACTGAGTTCAAAGAAACCCTCAGGAGTTGAGAAATTCTCTTTAAAAATAATTCATATATGGCAGGGGAAATTAGTAAAGTGAATGAAGTGGAAAGAGGGAGATGAAATCACAAAACTGCCCTTTTTATTTAATAACTTTTTAATTAATATCAGTGTAGTCATCACCGTTATTACTCTTTGGACTGTAGTTATTCTTCACACAATTGCTTATTGTTCCTCTTCCTTTTCAGCTCGTTGAGGTTAAACCTGATGGTGGTGTGTTTGTGAACTCAATTTACACCCAACTGCCCTTCTCAGCAGGTATTTTTTTTCTCTAACAGTCTGTGACCAATAAGCTCAGAACTTCAACTCCACACATACTTATTTTCTTAAACTGTGGGAGATAAAAGGACTGTGAGTTGTTCAGAAGCTGCATGTTTACACCTTGGTTTTCTTGAGGATATTTCCTGAGTCACACAAGTGCTTTTGAAGTGGAAGTAGGAAGAAATGGGAGACAGTACTAGCATAGCGAAGAGTTCAAATAGAAGAAAACACTTACACTCTCCAGATTTGATCATTGTAAGGTTTACATCCTTCTTACTACCCAAAACTGAACACAGAAGTCATCTGTTTACCTCTTCTACCTCTTGTTTTCTTTTTTCCAAGTTACCATCTCCGGGCTCACACTTCCTCAGACAGAAATTTGACTTTTGCTCTCTGTCTAAATAACAAAGGATTTTATGTGATGTCTCTGACCTCTAGATCTGCTTATTTTCCCTCTCCAAGAGAGTGAGGGCTCCAATGTAAACTGTACAAGCTCAGAAACAAAAATACAAGTATTTTTTTTTAATGCTCAGTGCCATACTGTTTTTCCTTTTTGTTCTCTTGGAAGGAGTAATCTCCAGCTGCTTAATGTTGAGACAGCAAATAAAGTTAACGCCTTGGTAGTTACAAGCAAGTTCTGAACTGTAAATTGTTAATTATATTTCGTATTAATTTTCATAAAGACAACAACTGCAACAGAAATTCAGGATAGTATAATGATGCACTATTGCCAGCATTCAGAAAGATCCAGAAAGTGATCATTCTGTTTTCTCATCTATAGCTAATGTCACTGTGTTCAGACCTTCATCATTCTTCATCATGATGCAGACAAACTTTGGTGTTCAACTTGAAATCCAAATCGTACCCATCATGCAAGTGTTTGTGAGGCTGGATCCTATTTTCAAAAACCAGACCTGTGGTAAGTAAATGAAATTAAAGAACATCTTGCTTAGTGTCTTTTGTCTAGTATGAGCAGTATAAATTTTTCACTGCTTTTCACCACTTTTCACCAGGTCTCTGTGGAAATTTTAATAATATCCAAACTGATGACTTCAAGGCCATAAGTGGAATAATTGAAGGAACAGCAACAGCATTTGCTAATACCTGGAGAACTCAAGCTTCATGCCCAAATATCCAGCCCAGTTTTGAGAACCCTTGTGCACTCAGCATTGATAATGGTGCGTCCTTCTTTCCTAGGCTTTTTTGTTCATCTCTAAGGAAAAAAAAATCCATTGGAAAGAAAGGATAAGAAAGTAAAGGCTTATATACTTGGTAATAACATACATATGAAATTAGAAACAAATATTCAGAATGAACACACTGGGGATAAGTAACTAAGTAAAAGAAGAGTCATAGAAACATAGCTAAAGAAAACTATATAGTCACTGACAACAGAGAGGATGTTTAAGCTGACAAGTTGATGTCAGAGGAGTGGATTGCAGACATCTTTGAAAATCTTATGTTCATCCACTTCAGCAAGTCCTCTTCTTTGGTGTTAGGAACCTTAACCCACAAGTTAAGTGAAATAAAGTCAGGAGAAGGAGAGATTTGATGTGATTTCAGAAGTGGCTCCATACACTAAGGCAGTGTGCTTTTGTTACTAACTAAATACAAATTTTGTATTGTTTTTTTTCTTCACAGAAAAATATGCTCAGCATTGGTGTGGACTACTAACTGACAGCAAAGGACCTTTTGCTGCTTGTCACTATGCAGTGAATCCCTCTGTTTACCACATGGTACTTTCTTAAGCTGCTTTTCCCTTCAGAAACAATAGAAATAGGATCATTACAACTAGCTACAAGAAAAGGACTGTTCCAGACATGTCTCTTGTCTTACACGATGCCTGTATTTCCATTTCTGTACTGCAGCACTTCTTTCTTTCAGCATGTGTTTCCGTTTTTATTGTAACATGTCAGTCTGGTCTTCAAGATCCTGACTAGCTTGGGAATGGAAAGGCAGCTATTTACTCCTGGATAGCTGTACACATAGAGTAGGAAGTGTATGTAAAAGCATGTCAAATGCTTGTTTGAATATCGGTGAATTGTTTTCTTATCAGCTTTGTAGCTTGTTACTTGGCACAGAAAGCACATGAGATAATTATCATCGTTCTGCTATCTATGTGTTGCCAATCTTTATTTTCATGAATCATCCAGGTACGGACGCTGGTGAAATGACGTGTCTAGGCTGCATACTGTGACTAGAGCTTTGCATGCTACTATAAGGCATATTCATAAATAAGGTTCAGAGGAATTTGAAACTGTCAAATGTATAACAAACTTTAAGACTGCTATTTCCCAATAGTAACTGAATCTCCATTCCCTTAATTCTCCCCAGTCAGGAAACTTGGGTAAGGACTGGAAAGTGATAGAACTATCTGAATATCTGTAGAAGAATTAGTGCCTAAGAACAGAAAGATAACTTTTTTTTTAGATTGACAATATTACCAGTGCTCAGACTTTATTTTTCTATGCATTCTTAGAACTGCATGTTTGACACATGTAATTGTGAAAATAGTGAGGACTGTCTTTGTGCAGCCCTGTCGTCCTATGTGAGAGCTTGTTCTGCAAAAGGAATCCAGCTGCAAGGATGGAGGACTGAAGTCTGCTGTAAGTATTTTTAACAATCCACTTTCCTAAGAACACACATCAGTAAAAACTGCTGATCAGGGATTATTTTATAATGATCTCTAGACAAATGCAGTAAGTGTTGAGGAAGGTATTTTGTTAAGTGCTCTCCTGGAAGTATTCCTTCACTGTTCCCTTAGCAGCAATCCATTGCTAGCAGGAGTGAATACACATATATGAGAAACATAGTTTGCTTAGAAAGGAGACTGGTGTTATGGTAGTGCCTCCATCTCGTTTTGTGCAACTTCAAATTTCACTACAGTTTTGTGTATCACAAGTTAGTGCAGAGAAAAAGTGCCATATTAGAATTACAGTACTGGTAATACTAACCAAAATACTTGCAAATGAAAGGTCTCTGAAGCTGCACACTGGGTTCCACTGACCCAGTAGGTCTGTTTTCAGCGTACCAGGAGACGTTCAGAGAGACATCACACCTCAAGAGGTTTAGAAGTCTTAGCAATGTATGGCAGTACCAATCAGAGGTCTCTTTCCAAAACTTCACTTTTAAAAAAGAATTCTGCTTTGCAGGCATCACTTACTTCACATCTACAATAGCTTTTCAAGTCTAACTCTGGAAGTATTCAGAAACACATTTACATGAAAGATGCAACATAGGCAGAATTGTACAGTATTTTTTACATGATTTTCTGCTGCCTGTGGTTTCTTTATTTCCCTCCAGAAATTACTTTCTGGGATTAACAAACCTATTCTATTTTCTCTCAAGCAAAATATACCACATCATGTCCCAAATCCTTAAGCTACAGCTACACCATCTCTGCTTGTCAACCCACTTGTCGGTCTCTGAGTGAGCATGATGTCACATGCGACATTAAGTTTGTCCCAGTTGATGGCTGCACTTGTGTAAATGAAACCTACATGGATGAGAGTGGCAAATGTGTTCCTGCTAATGAATGCCCCTGCTACTACAGAGGATCTCCCATACCATTTGGAGAAGCTGTCCATGAAAATGGGCTTGTATGGTAAGTAAATCCTTTGCAAAACACTCAAGCAATAATATATGTATCTTCTCATTAAAATCAGCTGCATTTAAACTGGTCTCACCCTGCCTTGCCTGAATTTCAATACAACACTCTCTCATTCTTTCAGCTATACTTTAAGAATACCTGGAGATACTGAGGGAGCTGACATAAGTGCTTACCAAGTTATTTTCTATCAGTCTTGGCTGGCAGGGGAGGTCCCAGTTGACTGGAAGTTAGGAGTATTGGGCAAACATCAGGCCTCTCAGTCTGACTTAAGTGCTGGAAAAGGTTATGGAGCAGATCATCTTGAGTGCAGCCTGTTCAGGGTAACCAGATGTTCAGTCCCAGTCAGCATGGGTTTAGGAAAGGCAAGTCTTGCTTAATCAACCTCACCTCCTTCTATGACAGGATGACCTGCCTAGTAGATGAAGGAAAGACTGTGGATGTTGCTTACCTGGACTTTTGTAAGGTCTTTTGACACCATGTCCCAAAAACATGCTTCACAAGAAACTGGCTTGGATGGGTGTAGTCTTGCTGAACAGGCCCAAAGAGTTGTGGTGAATGGAGTTAAATCCAGTTGGAGGCTGGTCACAAGTGTTGTTACCCAGTGCTCAGTGTTGGGGCCAGTTCTGTTTAATATCTTTATGATATTGATCTGATCTGGATGAGGGAATTAAGTGCACCCTCAGTAAGTTTGCATTTGACACCAGTTTAAGCTGGATTGTGGATCTAATTGAGGGAAGAAAGGCTCTACAGAGGGACCTGGAAAGGCTGGATCAATGGGGCAAAGCCAGTTCTATGGGGTCCAACAAGGTCAAGTGCTGGGTCTTGCACTTGGAGCACAATAACCCTATGCAATGCTACAGGCTTAGGAAAGAGTGGCTGAGAAGCTGCCAGTGGAAAAGAACCTGGGAGTGTTGTTTGATAGCCATCTGAATATGAGCCAGCAGTGTGCCCAGGTGACCACGAAAGTCAATAGCATCCTGGCTTGTATCAGAAATAGTGTGACTAGCAGAACTGGAGAGGGGGTTTCCCCCTGTACTCGGCACTAGTGCAGCCCCACCTTGAATACTGTGTTCAGTTTTGGGCCCCCCAGTACAAGAAAGACATTTTGCTGCCACAACATGTCCAAAGAAAGGCAAGGAAGCTGGTGATGGTTCTGGAGCACAAGTCTCATGAGGAGCGGCTGAGGGGATTGGGGCTATTCAAGTCTGGAGAAAAGGAGGCTGAAGAGACACTTCATCACTCTCTAACACAACTTGAAACAAGGTGGTAGCGAAGTGGGTGTCAGCTTTTTTTCCCAAGTAACAGGTGATAGGACAAGAAGAAACAACTTCAAGTTGTGTCAGGGAAAGTTGAGATTGGTTATTAGGAAAAATGTCTTCACTGAAAGAGTTGACATGCATTGGAATGGGCTGCTGAGGAAAGTAGTTGAGTCACCAGTCCTGGAGGTATTTAAAAGCTGTGTATATGTGGCACTGAGGGACGTGGTTTAGTAGTGGACTTGGAAGTGCCTGGTTATGGGTTGGACTCAATGATCTTAATGTTCTTTTCCAACCTATATGATTCTAAGAATTTCTATTTCCAGACTAACAGAGCAATTGTATTCAGGTGCATTTTCTATTTAATTCCATGATTTTTCAAGCATAAAATCATAACAACATCAGCAAAACACTCATTTCAACCTATGATTTTTCCCATTAAGTAATAACAGATATCATACGAAAAGCATCATTGTTTGTGATATTGCAGGAAATTCTTTCCTGAGATTGCATAACAGCATTCTGAAATTCCTTTGAAAACTCTGAAACTTGATGAAAGAATTAGCTCTCAATCTCAATATGTGATTTGAGAAGAGAAAAAAATGTTCTCCCTCCTCTTACAGCACTTGCATCCAGGGAAGACTGAATTGCATTGGAGCACCCAATCCAAATCCAGGTAAAAAAAAAAATTTTCTCTGTGCCAGATCTTGGACTGAAATAGTTGATAGAATTAATTCTTCTTAATGGATTTTTAAATAATAGAAGTGTTTCTCGGTTAGTTATAGTGCAACAGTTATAAAAGACAGAGTGAACCTGTCATTGTTGATTAATGATGAGACCTTTTTCATAAAGATTTTTTTTCTGAAATACTGTGGGGTTTTTTTCTGGGATTTCAGTGTTCTGAGTGAATCTACATAGCAGATTGAATAGGGATAGTAATCCCTACTAACTGAAATACACAAGTTCCAAAGAATTTATAGATGTTTTTAAGAGCTACGGATGTAGGATAAACTCTGTGCCATTTCTTACTGCTCTCACTTCTTTCTTTCCTCTAGTCTGTGAATCTCCCATGGTCTACTTCAACTGTAGAAACGTCACTGCAGGAATAATCGGAGCAGAATGTCAAAAAAGTTGCCAGACTCTGGATATGCAGTGTGTAAGTATGTCCTTGATGGGTTAAATGCTGTTTCCAGATATTGTCTTTGCTCTTGGTGCTGAAGTGATTGATCTATCTGTTCTGTTCCAAATCTACAATACAGGTACTTTGTTCTTATAACAAAAGCCTAAAACTATGCTGTGAAGCAATAACGATGAGACCCTTAAACCAAAATATAATAAAGTAACATACAATTTAATTAATAAAATTGTGTCTACCTTTCTTCAGCTACTGCAGGCAACAGTAATTAGTAGTGAAAATACCTAGGGCTCCGCCAAACATTTTACTTCTTTAGGAGAAAATTATTGGCTATGAACTGGCTAGGAGAAATCACGCTTTCTCATATCATGGTGCAATTGTGAATTTCTTGCACATCTAATTATACTATTCCACCTAAGTGCATGGTAGCCACATGCCATTTCACAAGTAAGTACCATATAAGGCAAACAGATTTCAGTGTAACTCAACCAAATCAAAATTAATAGTACTTACTTTCTTTTTAAAGATCCATTCAATCACAAATCACCCTCTACAAATTACAAGGCTTCTTCAGTTAACACAGAGCAAGACTTCAGATTAATATATTTCAGATTTCACAGACTCCAGCAGAGCAATCACAATTGGCATATACAAAACATTTATCTTTAATATAAATAACTAATAATTAGGCTAATAACTTCCCTTCTGTTCCATTGTCCTGTAAGTACTTCATAGTGCTCTCCCATTTAAGCTGGGCAGCAACAAGACCATATAAAGACATTTTATGAGAATTTAATCTTCCTTTTTCAATTGTGATTATTTCATTCTGAAATTATATCTTCCTCTTGACTTTTCCAGTATAGCACACAATGTGTGTCTGGCTGCATGTGCCCAGCTGGACTTGTGTTAGATGGGAATGGTGGTTGTATTCCTGAAGAGGAATGTCCATGTATTCACAATGAAGCCATGTATCAGCCTGGGGAGAAGATCAGCGTTGACTGTAACACTTGGTAAATATTTCCTCAGAAGTAGCATTCCTGGTTCCATCATTTGCCTTTCCAAAGATCTTAAATAGTACAGCAGTGAGGAAAGGTTTTGATTGCACGTTTCCTTAATTGATGGGTCTTTTAGTTTTGGATTAAACAGCGTGAACCAGTTTCCTTCTGATGTAGGTTGGTGGCCAAAGCATAGAATGGGAGGAAATCTTTGGGACTACAGTGTTCATTAAGTATTATCCTAATTTGCAGTTAATGCATTCAGAGTAGCAGAACAGAGTTTTCCTTTAATTGTTTACATGAAAAATGTAAGAATATTTTAACTCCAGAATCAATATAACATTTACCAGGGACGAGTTGCCAAAAAAAAAACAAAAAACCCAAATAAAAAAAAAGAGTTGTTAGGATATATCTACACAAAATACTGAGTTGTTTTATTATTAAAATGTTTTATTCTCACTCCTAGTGTGTGTAAGAATAGGAAGTGGGAATGCACTGAAGATCAATGTCTGGGCACTTGTGCTGTTTATGGAGATGGTCATTATAATACCTTCGATGACAAAAGGTTCAGCTTCAACGGAAATTGTGAATACACACTAGTCCAGGTACTGATAATTAGCAATAGTAAATGACATGTAAACTTGATCATGTCTATAATATAGTAACATTTTAAATGTTATTCTCTACTCAGGACCACTGTGGGAAGAGTGGCACAGCCAATGGGACCTTCAGGGTTATCACTGAAAATATTCCCTGTGGCAACACTGGGACAACTTGCTCAAAATCTATCAAAGTTTTCTTAGAGGTACGAAGGTTTTGCATACACACCAGTTTTGTTCTCCATCTGTTTAGTGCTTAGGAAAAGCCTAGATATCGATTGCTTCAAGGAAGATGGAAAAATAGTTTTAGGAGTAAATCAACTTGTAAGTTAAATTTATATCAGATTCTGGTGAAATATTTGGTAGAGCTTCACAGCTTTCTCTTTTCCTTTTCCCACCATAACTTATATCACTTTTGGGCAAACTACAGATCTACAGGAAAATTGTCTTTAGCATGAATTTAGACTATCATGTCAGAAGATTTTTTTTTCCGTGCAATGTAGTTCCTCCGTTACTACCAAAACACCCTTTTTTACTTATGCCATTTAAAACACCTTTTTTTACCACAGTTCCAGGAACCTGAGATTTGAACTATTCAGTTTTGATTATATGTTTTCATTGTATAAATTATTTGTAGTACTCTTAAAAGCAGAAAAGCAGGTTTACAACCACAGCTGCAGCTACTGAGTTAATTTCTAATCACCTCTTCCTCCTGTTTCAGAGCTATGAACTGATACTTGGTGAGGAGCATGTCAGTGTTGTAAAGAGAGGACAAAATGACGAGGTGCCATACACAGTCCGCTATATGGGTGTGTACTTGGTAATTGAAACCAAAAGTGGGCTGATCCTCATGTGGGACAAGAAAACAAGCATCTTCATCAAGCTCAGCCCTAATTTTAAGGTGAGAAACTGACAGTTGAATGGCAATTTACAGTCCAGATGTGGACTGCATGCGAATTTTGTTCAGACCCTACTGAGGTCCCAAACAGATGATGTCTCTAGTATTCCTGCAGGATATCTCATGTTGGTTTGCATTCCTCTCGTGCCTCAGAAAACCATATAATCAATCTGCTGCTGTTCTGAACTCTGAAGAAAGCTTTCAGTGCCTGTTTGGCCTGACAGAACCTGAGTTGGCAAACCACTTTTTTAGGACTTGACTTTGTTAAACTTACCCAATGAACTTTGGTAAAGGTCATTAGAGCTTATTAAAATTACATAGCTGCGTGTGTAGAAATCAGTTGAGTAATCTTGGTCTTAAAATCCAGTTTCCAGTTCTCATTGACACACAAATCATACTATAATACTTCAAGAACAAGGCAGTAAAATATTACAAATGAAAGCCTCCTGTAAAATGCAAGCATGTATTTTTCAAGCATCTACACAGGAGATAAGTAAAACGTATTCCTGTTGTCATAGCTTCTCCTAGCTTATGTTATTAAGTACTAAAAACTGTAAATGAGGAATTTGTTATCCTGTTGTTTACCACAGTGATATTTCAATTAGGTATATAAATTAAGTGTAATTTAGAACTCATATACAAATCTCTTTTGATATCATAGGTTCTTTTACTGCCTCATCTACTGGAATTTTATAAAGATACTATTAATATAGGAATTATGCACCTTAGATATACGTAGAAAACATAGTATCTATGGCGGGCTATCACAGTTTTACAGATCTATAAATTTGGAATGAAGGATATTTATGGATGTGCAAGGACTATGTAATTTCTTTTTATACCTGTGAGCACTCTTAACAGTAAAGACTCAATGAGTAGACAATGTAGCTGAACTGGTAGTATTTATGACAGATTTGTAAGGTTGTTATTTTATAAGTACACCTATTGTATAAAATAACACTTAAATGAAAAGCTTAGTCAGCTAACTGTGAGTACTCATTTCCTGGTTAAAGACATATCTTAAAGGCAATAAGGTCTCAATGACAAAGATGGTTTTATTGTTCAGATTGGAAAGAAGAGAAGTCAACAGCAGTATCCTCCTAGCCTTAGTGGCCATGTTCTGTTGCAGAGTAAACAAAGGATGAAGAAGTTCAGGAAAGTTAGAATGTAATGGCACCATTCTAAGAGCTGAATTACAAGTATCCGTTCAGGCTCAGATGTTTTTCAAGTTTTCTCACATCCGTTACTATTTTATTTAATTTCTCTTGCAGGGTCAGGTCTGTGGTCTCTGTGGAAATTATGATGGCAATGGCATCAATGACTTTACTACAAGGAGTCAGTCTGTGGTAGAGAATGTTCTAGAGTTTGGGAACAGTTGGAAAGTATCCTCAACATGTCCTGATGCTTCCAGCATAAAGGACACGTGTTCTACCAACCCTTATCGAAAGTCCTGGTCAGAGAAGCAGTGTAGCATCATCAACAGCAACGTCTTTGCCGCCTGTCACTCTCAGGTATTACAAGGGCAGAAGTTTACTGTGTGAAGACTAGGTCTGTGTATTATTGAAGCTGCTGTCTTCAGGCATGTTTCACTTTAAAATTTATGAGGAAAACTTCAATCTGAATCCCACTCGATGGGACAGTTTTGTAGTCTCTACCTGTAAGAAATGAAAGGACATTTAGTTTGTAGGGAATATTGACCTATTATGAAAGAATAATAATTTCATAATGACTATGTATTTTCTTGTAGTGCAGCTTTGATAAAAATTCTCATGTGCCATGTTCAGAACACAAGCTCAATGAAATAACATTGTAAGGAATTATCAGTATAGGCTTTATTTAAAACTAAGTTCCTACCAAACGATATAGGGTAAGTCTGTGTTCATCCTGTTACCTTAGTTCTCTCCACTGGCAGAGACCTTCATTTTCAAGTGCAGGTGCCTCATATCACTTGGTAACATGAATCCAATATTCCACTAGGACACAAGTCTGAGTGTCGAAAAATCTGTCGATATGTGATTTGGATGTATTATCTGTCACCACCTTTGATGTGAAACAGTGTATATAAACAAAAGAAAAAGAAATTACAGATTAAGGCTTTTCTTCTGAGATACTACAATTTTAAGAAAATAACCCTAGCAAAGCTAAGACAGAAATTTAGAAGGCATGATGTATAATACTATATTTCTTTTTAATAACAGGTTGAGCCAGCGAAATATTATCAAGCATGCGTGACAGATGCTTGTGCATGTGACACTGGAGGGGACTGTGATTGCTTTTGTACAGCAGTAGCTGCCTACGCTCAAGCATGTAGTGAAGTTGGTACCTGCATAGCCTGGAGAACCCCATCAATCTGTCGTGAGTTTTATCTTATAAACACTTCTGAGAGTGCAGTTAAATGTTCAGTGTATGTATGAGCACTATAATCTCACTGCGTAGACTTTTCACATTCATCTGTTTTGATGGTCGTGCAATTTCACTTATTCATTCACCATTTTCAAGACTGTCCAAGAAGCATTGCAGGAATATGATGAACAGACATGAGTAAAAAGATGCTTTCTTATTTTCTGAAGAAGTCCAATTTTTTGTATTTCCTTAGCGTTGTTCTGTGATTACTACAATCACCAAGGGGAATGTGAATGGCACTATAAGCCTTGCGGAGCCTCATGTATGAAGACCTGTAGGAACCCAAGTGGAAAATGCTTCCATGATTTGCCAGGTTTAGAAGGTAAAAAGAGCTGCAAGCACCTTTAAGTGGGTACATTTTATTATATTTTTAACAGTCTTCAATGGAGTGTAATTCTCCCAGAAGCTGCATTTGCACCATTCAATTCTTTTCAATGTCAGTGCACCCACATGAATGGAGGAAGAGTATGGAAATTCAAATCAAAACCATCTCTAGGACTAAGTGCTTGTGCGTGTACTCTTGAGATGCCAGTACTCTTCATTACTTCCTAGAATTATTGGAAAAAATAATTATTAATAATTATGACTATTAAATACAAGATCTGCAAACACATTCTGCACATATAAAACTTTTGCTGATGGTATCTCATTCTCACCTTTTTCACCTTCTACATACCCTTTTCCTTCCTTCAGGCTGCTACCCTAACTGCCCACCAGACAAGCCATATTTTCATGAGGATCAGATGAAGTGTGTCAGTCTTTGTGACTGTTATGATAGTGAAGATGGAAAGATATATAGACGGGATGAATGTAATTTATGGTAAGAACATATCAGCCCAATCATGTACAAGGAAAACGATCAATACAGCAGTGAAAAAATGGCTGTTCCTGTTATATGACAGCACTAGTTCATGCTGCCTGTGTAATGCTAGTTTTCTTTCTACATTGTTGTGAGAAGTTCTTGTGTCATTTTATGTTTTGTTTAATTTGTTTTTGAACATGTTGTAAATCCTCAGCATAAAGGTTAAAGAAGAAGGAGTCCTTTATAACTAGGATATCTCTATTTCCTATTCCTATGGCAGGAAAAATATTGCTCCAGGAGCAGAGATACCTAATAGGGGGTCTGCTTCCAAGGATTTTATTACATTCGTAAACTACTTATAGTGTTCTCCCATTTTAGTCTGCTTTTTATTATGAAAACATTGCAAATGCAAGGAAAGTAATGAAGAGGAAAAAAGGAAAGTCTTCCTTAAGACTTCTAGCTGTAGCTTTGCATAATATTTATCTTCAATTCCATTTGTAAGTTTGTGTTTAATATAAAGAAAGCTTTTGGAAAACAATGTCAAACATGAACTGAGCACTCAAGGAATAAACACAATTAAAATGTCCTGTCTTTTGACACTAGTACCTGGCAGGAAGATGACAAATAAGTTTACCTCATAATCAAAATATGTGTGGTATTTTATGTTTTTTATTTCAGTGAATGCACATCAGAAGGTTTACAATGCAAATTTGATGAAAAAGGTAAGACAGCAGAGAAGAATTATTAAAAAAGTGAAATACTGGATATTATCTTTTCATACATAGATGCCTGACAATAAATAACTTCTGAATTACAGCATGCAACTGCATTTATGAGGGGAACACCTATAAATATGGTGAACTCATCTACAACACCACAGATACAGCTGGATGGTGTTTCAGTGCAACATGTGATGTCAACAGAACAATAAGCAGAAGCATCTTTAAATGTGGCATCTCTACAACAACCCCATTTACATTTTCTACAAGTCAGCCCACAACTACTACTTCAGGTATGCAAGAATACTCTTTAAAATAACTGAAAAATGACTGGAAGGGACTGAAAACTGCCTGAAAGGGAGGGCCTTTTCATCAATTAATGGCACATAATCTTACTGTTAGCTTCTGCTGAAGCCACCGATTCATTTGGAAGCTTCAGCTGCTAAGGATGACCATAATTAAGGATGTAGAAATGAGTACAGCTTTTCTTACAGACACGGTTTCTACTGTTTCACCAAGTTTTTTCCAGGGGAAAAAATAATAGAACTTATTAATCATTGCATCATTGACAATCACACATCCTTGCAAAAAAACCCAGGAGTTCTGGACCAACTTCTGAAAATACCAAAGACAATTATTGTCAATATTTAAATTACTTACAACTTTCACAGTTTCTTTCCACATTATTCTTGAGGTTAACTCATACTGACCATATAATTCTGAGAATTTTTGTGAAATATTTCCACAAAATTATCATAGAATCATTGAATAGGTTGGGTTGGAAGGGACCTTAGAGATCATCTAGTTCTAGTCCCTCTGCCATGGGCAGGGACACCTCCCACTAGATCAGGCTGCCCAAGGCCCCATCCAACCTGGCCTTGAACACCTCCAGGGAGGGGGCATCCACAACTTCCCTGGGCAACCTGTGCCAGTGCTTCACCACTCTCATAGTGAAGAAATTCTTCCTTATGTCTAGTCTAAATCTGCTCCTTTCTGGTTTGTACCAATTGCCCTAGTCCTGTTGCTACAAGCCTTTGTAAACAGTCCCTCCCCAGCTTTCTTCTAGGCCCCCATCAGGTACTGCAAGGATTCTATAAGATCTCCTTGAAGCCTTCTCTTCTCCAGGCTGAACAACACCAACTCTCTCAGCCTGTCCTTATATGGAAGGTGCTCCAGCCCTCTGATCATCTTTGTATCCCTCCTCTGGACCCATTCCAACAGTTCTGTATCCTTCTTATACTGAGGATTCCAGAACTGGACACAGTACTCCAGATGAGGTCTCACATGAGAGGAATAGAGGGGCAGAATCATTTCCCTCCACCTGCTGGCCACGCTTCTTTTGATGCAGCCCAGGATACGGCTGGCCTTCTGGGCTGCAAGCACACGTTGCTGGCTCATGTCGAACTTCTCATCAACTATCACACCTAAGTCCTTCTGTGCAGGGCTGCCGTCAATCATGTCGTCCCCTGTCGTGTACTGAAATCGGGTATTGCCCCAACCCAGGTGTAGGACCTTGCTCTTGGCCTTGTTGAAACTCCCAGGAGCTAGAGGAGCAAAATGAGGCTCCCATGATCCAAGAGGAGGTGGTCAGAGCCTTGCTAGCCCGACTAGACACCCACAAGTCTATGGGGCCAGATGGGATTCATCCAAGGGTATTGAAGGAGCTGGCGGATGTGCTGGCCAAACCCCTTTCCATCATCTTCCAACAGTCCTGGAAGACTGGGGAAGTTCCACTGGACTGGAGGCTGGCTGATGTCGTGCCCATCTACAAGAAGGGTCACAGGGAGGACTCAGGAAACTACAGGCCTGTCAGTCTGACCTCAGTCCCAGGGAAAGTCATGGAGCAGGTGATCTTGAGTGCTATCATGAAGCACATGCAAGAGAACCAGGTGATCAGGCCCAGTCAACATGGGTTCACAAAAGGCAGGTCTTGCCAAACTAACCTGATCGCCTTCTATGACAGAGTGACTCGGCTGCTGGATGAGGGAAAGGCTGTGGATGTGGTCTTCCTGGACTTCAGTAAAGGCTTTGACACAGTTTCTCACAGCATTCTGCTTGAGAAACTGTCAGCCTCTGGCCTGGACAGGCACACACTCTCCTGGGTGGAAAACTGGTTGGATGGCCGGGCCCAGAGAGTGGTGGGAAATGGTGTGAAATCCAGCTGGAGGCCAGTGACAAGTGGGGTTCCCCAGGGCTCAGTGCTGGGTCCAGCCCTGTTCAATGTCTTTATCAATGACCTGGATGAAGGCATCGAGTGCACCCTTAGAAAGTTTGCAGATGACACTAAGCTGGGTGGAAGTGTTGATCTGCTGGAGTGTAGGGAGGCTCTGCAAAGGGATCTGAACAGGCTGGACCGCTGGGCTGAGACCAATGGCGTGAGGTTTAACAAGGCCAAATGCCGGGTCCTGCATTTGGGGCACAACAACCCTGTGCAGTGCTACAGACTAGGAGAAGTCTGTCTAGAAAGCTGCCTGGAGGAGAGGGACCTGGGGGTGTTGGTTGACGGCCGACTGAACATGAGACAGCAGTGTGCCCAGGTGGCCAAGGAGGCCAATGGCATCTTGGCTTGTATCAGAAACGGTGTGACCAGCAGGTCCAGGGAGGTTATTCTCCCTCTGTACTCGGCACTGGTGAGACCGCTCCTCAAATCCTGTGTTCATTTCTGGGCCCCTCACCACAAGAAGGATGTTGAGGCTCTGGAGCGAGTCCAGAGAAGAGCAACAAAGCTGGTGAAGGGGCTGGAGAACAAGTCTTACGAGGAGCGGCTGAGAGAGCTGGGGTTGTTTAACCTGGAGAAGAGGAGGCTGAGGGGAGACCTCATTGCTCTCTAGAACTACCTGAAAGGAGGTTGTAGAGAGGAGGGTGCTGGCCTCTTCTCCCAAGTGACAGGGGACAGGACAAGAAGGAATGGCCTCAAGCTCTGTTCCGTGATCTTCCCAGGCACAGAGATGAGGCTGACAGGTCGGTAGATCCGAGGGTTGTCTTTTCTATGCTTTTTAAAAATGGGCACAATGTTACCCTTCCTCCAGTCACCAGGGACTTCTCCTGATTGCCATGACCTTTCAAATATCATGGAGAGTGGCTTGGCAACCACATCAGCCAATTCCCTCAGAACTCTGGGATGCACCTCATCAGGTCGCAATTATTAGTTCTACAGCAAGAACTAGATATTCAACTTTAAGTCTTCTATTAAATAACATTTATATGAAGAAAGTGGTGTGTATTCTACATGGTTATCTTCATAATGCTAAGAAAATGAAAAAAAATTAAATTAAGTAGAAAATACTAAATTATATATTTCATATATATTAGATTGTATATGTGTATTCTATATTATAATGTATTATATATAAAATATATGTGTTAAATATATATTTTATATTTCTTATTTAGAATATACTACATGTTCTCATAGTAAAATAAGTAGAAAAGTCATTAACCTGTAAAAATACTTTAAAGCCTGTATGGCTGTGCAGTGAAGTACAGAGTTGATATACAGGAGAATTAAATCTCTTCTTGCCTATGACATCAGAATTCTGAGATCACATTATCCTACATGTTAACATTGCACACAATGCACACATTAGCTATATTTAACCACTTCTTTAAATAAATGACATATAGATTGCCACTAGAAAAATAAGACAGACATGAGATCAGAACCTAACTTTAGAAATGAAATCCAAGAATATCAAAGTAAGTTATTTGAAATTAAATACTACAATAACATGTAGAATAATACATACATTAAAGTGTATAGAAGATAATTTTTTCCTGATACCTTCTTCAATAAGAATACAAAGTCCTTATATTTCCTTCTTTTAATTACAGAAATGACAACCGCAAAACCTGTCACAACTGTATGTGTGAAGCATGTATGTACATGGTCAGAATGGTATGATTCCACACAGCCTGAAAACAATGAAGACAGTGGAGATTATGAAATATTTGAAAACCTCAGAGAGAAAGGTTACAGAGTATGTAAAAACCCAGATGGTGTTCAATGCAGGGCGAAAGAACACCCCAATACAGAAATAAACAATCTTAATCAAACAGTGCAATGTAGTCAAAATAGAGGATTAATATGCAATAACAAGGACCAATCGTCTAAGCAATGCTATAATTATGAAATCAGAATATCATGCTGCAGATACGTACCATGTTCAGAAATAGAAACTACAACAACAAGTACCACAGAATTCACAACGACTGCTGTAAAATCAACAGCATTTACAGTAAACACAAAAATAAAACCAACAACAGAAAAGAAACACACACAGGCACAAAACACTGAAGTACCTAAAACATCAACAAAACAAAGAGAAAGCACAACGCAGCCTCCAACATCACCCACTACTTCCTCCACACTCCCCCCAACAGAAGTGACAACCACCACTGGCACCACTGTTGTCCCCAGTACCACTGCTCCACCAACACAGACCACATCCATCATCACAACCACCACCAGAGCCAGCACTGCCAAGACCTCTCCTGCTCCAATGCAGAGCACAACCGTCATTGCACCAACACCAACGGTGCCCACCACAGCCGCCAGCAGCACCAGCACTTCCAGGACCAGTGAAGGAAGCACCACAACGTCACCAGCCACCACTCCTCCAGCAGAAACCTCCACTACAGCCACACAGCCTCCAACATCACCCACTACTGCGTCCACCCTTGCCTCAACAGAAGTGACAACCACCACTGGCACCACCGTTGTCCCCAGTACCACAGCTCCGCCAACACAGACCACATCCATCATCACAACCACCACTGCAGCCAGCACAGCCAGGACCTCTCCTGCTCCAACGCAGAGCACAACCGTCATTGCACCAACACCAACGGTGCCCACCACAGCCACCAGCAGCACCAGCACTTCCAGGACCAGTGAAGGAAGCACCACAACGTCGCCAGCCAACACTCCTCCAGCAGAAACCACCACTACAGCCACACAGCCTCCAACATCACCCACTACTGCGTCCACCCTTGCCTCAACAGAAGTGACAACCACCACTGGCACCACCGTTGTCCCCAGTACCACTGCTCCGCCAACACAGACCACATCCATCATCACAACCACCAGCACAGCCAGCACAGCCAGGACCTCTCCTGCTCCAATACAAAGCACAACCATCCTCACACCGACACCAACGGCACCCGCTTCCGCAAGCACCAGCACTGCCATCACCTCCGAGACCACAAACAGCTGCCAGCCACGCTGTGCCTGGACACAGTGGTTTAACGTGGATTCCCCAAGCCCTGGTACCCAAAATGGGGACATGGAGACATTTGAAAAAATCCGTGCCGCTGGCTATGCACTGTGCAGCCAGCCACAAGACATCCAGTGCCGTGCTAAAGATTACCCTTCCAGGAGTCTGGACACACTGGGACAGGTAGTTGAGTGCAGTCTCAACTTTGGGCTTGTGTGCAGAAATGAGGATCAGATCACTAAGTACCCCATTTGCTTTGACTACAAGATCAAGGTGCTGTGCTGTGACCGTTCACACTGCCAGACCACATCAGCATCTCCAGGCACTACCACGGGCTCCTCCACCACAGCCTCTACTGCAGAAACCTCCACTACAACCACACAGCCTCCAACATCACCCACTACTGCGTCCACCCTTGCCTCAACAGAAGTGACAACCACCACTGGCACCACTGTTCTCACCAGTACCGCTGCTCCTCCAACACAGACCACACCGATCATCACATCCACCACCAGAGCCAGCACTGCCAAGACCTCTCCTGCTCCAACGCAGAGCACAACCGTCATTGCACCAACACCAACGGTGCCCACCACAGCCGCCAGCAGCACCAGCACTTCCAGGACCAGTGAAGGAAGCACCACAACGTCACCAGCCACCACTCCTCCAGCAGAAACCTCCACTACAGCCACACAGCCTCCAACATCACCCACTACTGCGTCCACCCTTGCCTCAACAGAAGTGACAACCACCACTGGCACCACCGTTGTCCCCAGTACCACAGCTCCGCCAACACAGACCACATCCATCATCACAACCACCACTGCAGCCAGCACAGCCAGGACCTCTCCTGCTCCAATACAAAGCACAACCATCCTCACACCGACACCAACGGCACCCACTTCCGCAAGCACCAGCACTGCCAGCACCTCCGAGACCACAAACAGCTGCCAGCCACGCTGTGCCTGGACACAGTGGTTTAACGTGGATTCCCCAAGCCCTGGTACCCAAAATGGGGACAAGGAGACATTTGAAAAAATCCGTGCCGCTGGCTATGCACTGTGCAACCAGCCACAAGACATCCAGTGCCGTGCTAAAGATTACCCTTCCAGGAGTCTGGACACACTGGGACAGGTAGTTGAGTGCAGCCTCAACTTTGGGCTTGTGTGCAGAAATGAGGATCAGATCACTAAGCACCCCATTTGCTTTGACTACGAGATCAAGGTGCTGTGCTGTGACCGTTCACACTGCCAGACCACATCAGCATCTCCAGGCACTACCACGGGCTCCTCCACCACAGCCTCTACTGCAGAAACCTCCACTACAACCACACAGCCTCCAACGTCACCCACTACTGCGTCCACCCTTGCCTCAACAGAAGTGACAACTACCACTGGCACCACCGTTGTCACCAGTACCACTGCTCCGCCAACACAGACCACACCCATCATCACAACCACCAGCACAGCCAGCACAGCCAGGACCTCTCCTGCTCCAACGCAGAGCACAACCGTCATTGCACCAACACCAACGGTGCCCACCACAGCCACCAGCAGCACCAGCACTTCCAGGACCAGTGAAGGAAGCACCACAACGTCGCCAGTCACCACTCCTCCAGCAGAAACCACCACTACAGCCACACAGCCTCCAACATCACCCACTACTGCGTCCACCCTTGCCTCAACAGAAGTGACAACCACCACTGGCACCACCGTTGTCCCCAGTACCACTGCTCCGCCAACACAGACCACATCCATCATCACAACCACCAGCACAGCCAGCACAGCCAGGACCTCTCCTGCTCCAATACAAAGCACAACCATCCTCACACCGACACCAACGGCACCCGCTTCCGCAAGCACCAGCACTGCCATCACCTCCGAGACCACAAACAGCTGCCAGCCACGCTGTGCCTGGACACAGTGGTTTAACGTGGATTCCCCAAGCCCTGGTACCCAAAATGGGGACATGGAGACATTTGAAAAAATCCGTGCCGCTGGCTATGCACTGTGCAGCCAGCCACAAGACATCCAGTGCCGTGCTAAAGATTACCCTTCCAGGAGTCTGGACACACTGGGACAGGTAGTTGAGTGCAGCCTCAACTTTGGGCTTGTGTGCAGAAATGAGGATCAGATCACTAAGTACCCCATTTGCTTTGACTACAAGATCAAGGTGCTGTGCTGTGACCGTTCACACTGCCAGACCACATCAGCATCTCCAGGCACTACCACGGGCTCCTCCACCACAGCCTCTACTGCAGAAACCTCCACTACAACCACACAGCCTCCAACATCACCCACTACTGCGTCCACCCTTGCCTCAACAGAAGTGACAACTACCACTGGCACCACTGTTCTCACCAGTACCGCTGCTCCTCCAACACAGACCACACCGATCATCACATCCACCACCAGAGCCAGCACTGCCAAGACCTCTCCTGCTCCAACGCAGAGCACAACTGTCATTGCACCAACACCAACGGTGCCCACCACAGCCGCCAGCAGCACCAGCACTTCCAGGACCAGTGAAGGAAGCACCACAACGTCGCCAGCCACCACTCCTCCAGCAGAAACCTCCACTACAGCCACACAGCCTCCAACATCACCCACTACTGCGTCCACCCTTGCCTCAACAGAAGTGACAACCACCACTGGCACCACCGTTGTCCCCAGTACCACAGCTCCGCCAACACAGACCACATCCATCATCACAACCACCACCGCAGCCAGCACAGCCAGGACCTCTCCTGCTCCAATACAAAGCACAACCATCCTCACACCGACACCAACGGCACCCACTTCCGCAAGCACCAGCACTGCCAGCACCTCCGAGACCACAAACAGCTGCCAGCCACGCTGTGCCTGGACACAGTGGTTTAACGTGGATTCCCCAAGCCCTGGTACTCAAAATGGGGACATGGAGACATTTGAAAAAATCCATGCTGCTGGCTATGCACTGTGCAACCAGCCTCAAGACATCCAGTGCCGTGCTAAAGATTACCCTTCCAGGAGTCTGGACACACTGGGACAGGTAGTTGAGTGCAGCCTCAACTTTGGGCTTGTGTGCAGAAATGAGGATCAGATCACTAAGCACCCCATTTGCTTTGACTACGAGATCAAGGTGCTGTGCTGTGACCGTTCACACTGCCAGACCACATCAGCATCTCCAGGCACTACCACGGGCTCCTCCACCACAGCCTCTACTGCAGAAACCTCCACTACAACCACACAGCCTCCAACGTCACCCACTACTGCGTCCACCCTTGCCTCAACAGAAGTGACAACTACCACTGGCACCACCGTTGTCACCAGTACCACTGCTCCGCCAACACAGACCACACCCATCATCACAACCACCAGCACAGCCAGCACAGCCAGGACCTCTCCTGCTCCAACGCAGAGCACAACCGTCATTGCACCAACACCAACGGTGCCCACCACAGCCACCAGCAGCACCAGCACTTCCAGGACCAGTGAAGGAAGCACCACAACGTCGCCAGCCAACACTCCTCCAGCAGAAACCACCACTACAGCCACACAGCCTCCAACATCACCCACTACTGCGTCCACCCTTGCCTCAACAGAAGTGACAACCACCACTGGCACCACCGTTGTCCCCAGTACCACTGCTCCGCCAACACAGACCACATCCGTCATCACAACCACCAGCACAGCCAGCACAGCCAGGACCTCTCCTGCTCCAATACAAAGCACAACCATCCTCACACCGACACCAACGGCACCCACTTCCGCAAGCACCAGCACTGCCAGCACCTCTGAGACCACAAACAGCTGCCAGCCACGCTGTGCCTGGACACAGTGGTTTAACGTGGATTCCCCAAGCCCTGGTACCCAAAATGGGGACATGGAGACATTTGAAAAAATCCATGCTGCTGGCTATGCACTGTGCAACCAGCCACAAGACATCCAGTGCCGTGCTAAAGATTACCCTTCCAGGCGTCTGGACACACTGGGACAGGTAGTTGAGTGCAGCCTCAACTTTGGGCTTGTGTGCAGAAATGAGGATCAGATCACTAAGCACCCCATTTGCTTTGACTACGAGATCAAGGTGCTGTGCTGTGACCGTTCACACTGCCAGACCACATCAGCATCTCCAGGCACTACCACGGGCTCCTCCACCACAGCCTCTACTGCAGAAACCTCCACTACAACCACACAGCCTCCAACGTCACCCACTACTGCGTCCACCCTTGCCTCAACAGAAGTGACAACTACCACTGGCACCACCGTTGTCACCAGTACCACTGCTCCGCCAACACAGACCACACCCATCATCACAACCACCAGCACAGCCAGCACAGCCAGGACCTCTCCTGCTCCAACGCAGAGCACAACCGTCATTGCACCAACACCAACGGTGCCCACCACAGCCGCCAGCAGCACCAGCACTTCCAGGACCAGTGAAGGAAGCACCACAACGTCGCCAGCCACCACTCCTCCAGCAGAAACCTCCACTACAGCCACACAGCCTCCAACATCACCCACTACTGCGTCCACCCTTGCCTCAACAGAAGTGACAACCACCACTGGCACCACCGTTGTCCCCAGTACCACTGCTCCGCCAACACAGACCACATCCGTCATCACAACCACCAGCACAGCCAGCACAGCCAGGACCTCTCCTGCTCCAATACAAAGCACAACCATCCTCACACCGACACCAACGGCACCCACTTCCGCAAGCACCAGCACTGCCAGCACCTCTGAGACCACAAACAGCTGCCAGCCACGCTGTGCCTGGACACAGTGGTTTAACGTGGATTCCCCAAGCCCTGGTACCCAAAATGGGGACATGGAGACATTTGAAAAAATCCATGCTGCTGGCTATGCACTGTGCAACCAGCCACAAGACATCCAGTGCCGTGCTAAAGATTACCCTTCCAGGCGTCTGGACACACTGGGACAGGTAGTTGAGTGCAGCCTCAACTTTGGGCTTGTGTGCAGAAATGAGGATCAGATCACTAAGCACCCCATTTGCTTTGACTACGAGATCAAGGTGCTGTGCTGTGACCGTTCACACTGCCAGACCACATCAGCATCTCCAGGCACTACCACGGGCTCCTCCACCACAGCCTCTACTGCAGAAACCTCCACTACAACCACACAGCCTCCAACGTCACCCACTACTGCGTCCACCCTTGCCTCAACAGAAGTGACAACTACCACTGGCACCACCGTTGTCACCAGTACCACTGCTCCGCCAACACAGACCACACCCATCATCACAACCACCAGCACAGCCAGCACAGCCAGGACCTCTCCTGCTCCAACGCAGAGCACAACCGTCATTGCACCAACACCAACGGTGCCCACCACAGCCGCCAGCAGCACCAGCACTTCCAGGACCAGTGAAGGAAGCACCACAACGTCGCCAGCCACCACTCCTCCAGCAGAAACCTCCACTACAGCCACACAGCCTCCAACATCACCCACTACTGCGTCCACCCTTGCCTCAACAGAAGTGACAACCACCACTGGCACCACCGTTGTCCCCAGTACCACAGCTCCGCCAACACAGACCACATCCATCATCACAACCACCACCGCAGCCAGCACAGCCAGGACCTCTCCTGCTCCAATACAAAGCACAACCATCCTCACACCGACACCAACGGCACCCACTTCCGCAAGCACCAGCACTGCCAGCACCTCCGAGACCACAAACAGCTGCCAGCCACGCTGTGCCTGGACACAGTGGTTTAACGTGGATTCCCCAAGCCCTGGTACTCAAAATGGGGACATGGAGACATTTGAAAAAATCCATGCCGCTGGCTATGCACTGTGCAACCAGCCTCAAGACATCCAGTGCCGTGCTAAAGATTACCCTTCCAGGAGTCTGGACACACTGGGACAGGTAGTTGAGTGCAGCCTCAACTTTGGGCTTGTGTGCAGAAATGAGGATCAGATCACTAAGCACCCCATTTGCTTTGACTACGAGATCAAGGTGCTGTGCTGTGACCGTTCACACTGCCAGACCACATCAGCATCTCCAGGCACTACCACGGGCTCCTCCACCACAGCCTCTACTGCAGAAACCTCCACTACAACCACACAGCCTCCAACGTCACCCACTACTGCGTCCACCCTTGCCTCAACAGAAGTGACAACCACCACTGGCACCACCGTTGTCCCCAGTACCACTGCTCCGCCAACACAGACCACACCCATCATCACAACCACCAGCACAGCCAGCACAGCCAGGACCTCTCCTGCTCCAATACAAAGCACAACCATCCTCACACCGACACCAACGGCACCCGCTTCCGCAAGCACCAGCACTGCCAGCACCTCCGAGACCACAAACAGCTGCCAGCCACGCTGTGCCTGGACACAGTGGTTTAACGTGGATTCCCCAAGCCCTGGTACTCAAAATGGGGACATGGAGACATTTGAAAAAATCCATGCTGCTGGCTATGCACTGTGCAACCAGCCACAAGACATCCAGTGCCGTGCTAAAGATTACCCTTCCAGGAGTCTGGACACACTGGGACAGGTAGTTGAGTGCAGCCTCAACTTTGGGCTTGTGTGCAGAAATGAGGATCAGATCACTAAGCACCCCATTTGCTTTGACTACGAGATCAAGGTGCTGTGCTGTGACCGTTCACACTGCCAGACCACATCAGCATCTCCAGGCACTACCACGGGCTCCTCCACCACAGCCTCTACTGCAGAAACCTCCACTACAGCCACACAGCCTCCAACGTCACCCACTACTGCGTCCACCCTTGCCTCAACAGAAGTGACAACTACCACTGGCACCACCGTTGTCCCCAGTACCACTGCTCCGCCAACACAGACCACACCCATCATCACAACCACCAGCACAGGCAGCACAGCCAGGACCTCTCTTGTTCCGTTACAAAGCACAACCATCCTCACACCACCAACACCAACGGTGCCCACCACAGCCGCCAGCAGCACCAGCACTTCCAGGACCAGTGAAGGAAGCACCACAACGTCGCCAGCCACAACTCCTCCAGCAGAAACCTCCACTGTGGTAACCCAGCCTCCAACATCACCCACTACTGCCTCCAGTGTCCCCAAAACAGGTATTTCAAGCACCATAGGCTATACAGGTATTCTTCCAACATCTGTTTTTTGTCTCTGTGTGAGAGAAGCGTGAGAGTGGAATCCATAGTTGATATTACTTAACCTTATCTGGGGGAGACTGTGGTGGCTGAAATTTTTTAAGACACTAGAGCAAAATTTCATAATATTTGGCAAAACTCAGAATATATTCAGTGTAGACCTAAAAGATTTTCACAACCTCCACTTAGCATTATGTCCAATAGTTGAATACAACAAAAATATCGACTAGATTTTCTGTAATTTTTAAGAGTTCTCGCCAATATTTTAAAATTATGACATCGAAGTCCTCTGGTGCAAACTAAATGATGTCTTGTGCTCAACAGTAGCTACCTCTGGTACACCCCAATCAAGTCATTTTACAACAAGAACTTCTGCGATCTTCAGTTCTTCCATGAGCACACCTGTCACAACAGAAGCAAGTACATACGTTACATCAAGCAAAACAACTCCATGTTTTTGTCACGTGCTTGGTCATTTTTTTTCTCCTGGTAAGTGTCTTATTTTGCAGTTATAAAAATATTCATAAGTAAAATAAACCCTTAATACCTTATTCAATTAAAGACAACCACTCATAATCATCTAAACATAGATTTTGTCATTCACAAATATACATTATATTTTCACAGTATTTTCTTGGTTTTTTTTCCATAAGTATTTTCATTGTTTTTTAAATTTCTTCTCCAATTTTCCTCTACAGGGGAAGTGGTATACAACAGAACAGACCAAGCTGGCTGTAATTTTTACGCACTTTGCACCAAAGAATGCGAAATCGACCCATTCCAGGGGCCATGTCCTTCGACAACTCCATTCACTTCAGTAACCTCAGAAACTACAATACAAGCCACCTCATCCACAGAACATGTATTTTCTTCTGTCTCGCCAACCACAGCAACATCTCTCACAACTGCAGTAGAAAGAAACTGCACTGATGTCAATCCTCCACGAAAGGTGGTTCCCCTTGCTATTTTCTCATATATCTCTACTGGAAAACCAGCTCAATTTTTGTCCTGTAATAGCCAATTCAAATCTACTTGTATGTATTTCAATAACAAAGCTGGTCATGTTACAAATGACCTGACAACACATATTCAACCTTACTAGGCTTTTAAGTTATCTGGAGATGGGAAAGCTCAAAAATGCCATGGCAGAGACACTTTAAATGTCATAGACATTAAATGTCATAGAAATATGTACACTAACTACAAAAGTGTTCAAATCTTATTCATTCTACACAGCAGAAAATTCTGTGATTGTTAGCTTGTCTGCTTTTAAGGCCTGAACACTTATGAAGAAAGCTCTAATCTGAACTTCCTGCCAGTTTGGAGTCTACCTCAAGTTGAAACAAAATGATTAATGTGAGAAAGCACTTAAGAATAAATCATTTACATATTTTCAGCCTGGAGAGAACTGGACAAGTGAATGCAAGATGTGTGTTTGCGACCCTGTCACTGTTACTGTACAATGCCAGCCACTCCCATGCCAAACAGTTCAGACGCCCGTTTGTGACGCAGGATTTGTTTCTGTGCCTGTACTACCAGAAGACCCATGTTGTCCTGAATTTGAATGCCGTAAGTATTAAAAATACATATATAAATACCAGGTTATAAACTCTGGTAAGGTACACTCCTGCTTCCATTAATATCTATGTGTATCACAATAACAGCAAAAGCTTCCTTGAATTGTTCTTGCTCAGTGGATATGCATCAGTTTTTGGCTAAATATGCAGTAGGAGTTTATTTAAAAACAAAATATTATTATCAATGAAGTTTGCTGATAGAATTGGAATGGGTGGGAGAGCAGGGTTAATACTTGAAACCTTCAAGTGGTCTGTGTAGCTCAGCTATCTCTGTATCTGTATTACAAAGAATATCAATGCATTTTATTTAATGTTATCAATGTAGCATTAGACCACATTAACATTAGCCTAACTGTAGCTAAACTAAGATGCATAAACTTCTGTGAAAAACAGGAGAAAGCTTAACAGTTAACTACAAGAGCAAGTAACAGAAAGCATTAATACAAAGTGAGTTGTAATCACTAACAGAATTGTCAATGTATGTCAATGTATGTCCATAACTTACACTGTTATGGAATGCTTATGAAAATTTTAAAACATGACAGGTCTGTATGTTTTGTTATATACATAAATTTTATATACATATTTATACAAAAGAATAAAAAGAAAAAAGTAGCCATAAATTAAGCCCGAAACAGGAAGGTCAAAACAAAGGAACAGCTGAGTTTGAAGTAGTTCTGTGAAAGATGGGAATGAGTTCTGCTTTGTTGTCGAATTATTTGTATTACCACAATAAGAATACCTTTTTTCCACTTGAAGTCAATCTTCCATCCAAGTCAGGTTCTGAGAGGCCACAAAGATTCAGTAACAAAGGCATCTTTGAAGGTTACAGGACTTCTAGGGTTCAAAGAGGAAACAACTAATTTAATTTGAGGTGAACCTGATACTGAAGGAGCAAAAAATGGGATTTTTCATGCATGGTGCAAATTTGAAGCCATTCCTTCTCAACTCCTCTAGCCAATATCAAAGAAACAAATCTTTATTTAAACATCCAGCTGTACTAAATATGAGGTCTAAGCACAGAGGTGGGATTGAATTCAAGTTTGCCATCACCTCTGTGTTACTAACAAACCTTGATGACGTCTTGACTTCTCAGGAAGTCTCATAATTTGAGTTTACACAGGAATTATTTTTTTGTTGTTTTTCAGGACGAATACCTGACACTTGCGTGATTAATGGTACAATGTACACGGTGAGAATGTTATAGTGGTATATTGCTGGAATGTACATCCTTTCTTCCAAAATAAGCCTTTGAGAAAGTTCTTTTCCCATTACATGTCCTTTATCTCTAACCCTTAATTGGAAGGGTTTTTTTCAGATGACAAACCCAAAATTGTTGTAGAAGAGTTACTCAACATCTAGCATAAAACAAGAATGTAACATTACTAGTGATGTACTTCCTTTTTAAGCTCTCTCCCACTTCTGAAATCCATGAAATTTCAAAAAAGATGATTAATAGCCCAAACTCAACCACTCTTCAAAGTAAGCCTTCAAAAGGTGCTTCAAAAATAAAGCTAGGATTTTTGCTTTAATTTATACTTATATCTTTTTCTAAAAATGACCTATATCATGTAGGCAAAACTTGAACATTAGCACTGGAGCTTTTTGGGGATACATTTCAGAAAGACTAAAATCCATATGTTGACTTGTATGTCTGCCTATGCATCTGCCTGTGTATCAATTATTTTACTCTCCATTTTAAATTATAATTGGTTTGTTACCCATTAACATGACTACCAGGGGGAAAAAAGTCTCAAATACAGCATTGAAAAGCTAGGAGGCATTACAAACCAATCTTACCTGCATTTTATTAATTTAGTTTTCCTTTCTATATTGCTTTATTTAGTTTCCTCTTAACATGTGCTTTCTAGCAAGCCATAAAGCCAAACAACTTTATGTTTGAGGAGAGCTGAACAACTCAGTTGCACTTGCATTTCAGCAGCCTTAATGGTTCTTAGCAATGCTTTCAGCTCTGCCTATACATTATACAGAAGCTGTTGACAAATGAATTGATTTTTTCCTTTCTTCCAGGTTGGAATGTCAACAATAATCAATTCATGTAAGAAATGTACCTGCACTTCTGAGAAAGATCCAGTGACTGATGAAAATATTGTCCATTGTGAAAGAGTTCAATGTGAAACATCTTGCCCAATGGTGAGTTCAGGCTGCCCAATCAGCTCTCAATTACAGGAAGACTAGAATCCTCCATCACCAACTCAATATACTTTCTCTTCCATCTCCTTCTGAGTAGGGTCATCAATATATGACTGAGGATGGAGAGTGCTGTGGGAAGTGTATTGAAGTAGCTTGCAAAATCAAACTAAGTAACAACACTGTTCACGTGCTCAATGTAAGTACTCCTTCCATTCTCACATCTACCTATTAGCCAATGCAGGTTAAAACAGGTAAGAGTCAACTCACATTCCTTACTAGCAAAAATCTAATTAACACAAAAACAACTTCAAAACCAACGCACCAGCTTTCTGAATTGAACTTTTACTTGGAATATCAAATTCTTGATATGTGTGGTTAAATGGGCAATGGCTTCTGATTTGTGGTCTGAGCATTCCAGTATTTAAACTTTCAAGCTAACCACAGTTTGCAAAATTTCATTTTTGCCTCTTGAAAGAAGTGCAGAAGCATGTGCCAGCAATGCCCAGAGACTGGAGAAGGAATACAAGTCATCGGGAAAGCACCTGAAGAGCAACACAAAGGATCTCCAGCCTGCAAGACAGCTTCATTGGGACCCAGCTTAAGTGCCAGCTTAAGTGCAAATGCATGCAGCATGGGGAATAAAAAAAGAGGAGCTAGAGATGTGTGCAGACCTGCAGGGCTTTGATTTCATTGGCATCACAGAGACATGATGGGATGGATCCTATGACTGGAGGAATATAGGCTCTTTAGAAAGGACAAGCAAGGCAGACAAGGAGGGGGTGTTGCCCTCTATGCAAATGACCAGCTGGAGTCCAACGAGTTCCACCTGGGGACGGATAAGGAGCTGACCAAGGGCTTATGGGTCAGGATTGAAGGGAAGGCAGGGACAGGTGACATTATAGAGGGAGTCTGCTACAGGACACTGGAGCAGGAATACCAAGTATATGAGGCCTTCTATTGACAGACAGGTGCAGTCTTACATTGGCAAGCCCTGATCCTCATGGGGAACTTCAGCCACCCTGTTACCTGTTGGAGGGACAACACAGCAGGGCACAAGCAATCCAGGAGTCTCCTGGAATGTGTTGATAACAACTTAATTCTCCAAGTGACAGAAGAGCCAACAAGGAGGAGTGCTATGCTGGACTTCATTCTCATCAACAAAGAAGGGCTGATGGGGAATGTACAGCTCAAGGGAAGCCTTCACTGCAGTGACCATGAAAAGGTGTTCAAGACTTTTAGAGAAGCAAGGAAGTCATGCAGCAAGCTCACTACATTGGGCTTCAGGAGAGCAGACTTTGGCATCTTCAGGGATCTGCTTAGTAGAGTACCATGGGATAAAGCCCTGGAGGGAAAAGGGGGCCAAGAAAGTTTGCTAATATTCAAGGATCACCTCCTCCAAGCTCAGCAGTGATGCATCCCAACAAAGAGGAAGTCATGCAGAAACACCAGGATGGTACATGGATGAAAAGGAACTCCTGGGCAAATTTAAACTCAAAAAGGAAGCCTACAGAGGGTAGCAGCAAGGGCAAGTAGGGAGGGATACAGAGAAATTGTTTGAACAGCCAGGGACCAGGTTGGGAAACCTGAAGCCCTGACAGAATTAAATCTGGCCAAGGACATGAAGGACAACAAGAAAAACTTCTGTAGGTACGTCAGCAATAAAAGGAAGGCTAGGGAGAATGTGGGCCCTCTTTGGAATGAAAAAGGAGACCTGGTTACCCAGGGCATGGAGAAGGCTGAGGTACTCAATTACTGGTTTTCCTTCATCTTCAACAGCGAGGGCTCAAGCCACACTACTCAGGTCACAGAAGGCAAACACAGGGACTAGGAGATCAAAGAACCACCCACTGTAGGAGAGGATCAGGTACAAGACCATCTAAGGAACCTGAAGGTGCACAAGTCCATCGCACCTGATCAGAAGCATTCACAGATCCTAAGGGAACTGGTGGATTAAGTTACTAAACCTCTATCTATTATATTTGAGAAATCATGGCAGTCCGGTGAAGTCCCCACTGACCGGAAAAGAGGAAACATGACTCCCATTTTTGAAAAAGGAAAAAAGGAAGTCCCAGAGAACTACAGGCTGATCACTTCCACCTCTGTGCCCAGTCATATCATGGAGCTAATCATCCTGGAAACTCTGTGGAGGCACATGGAAAATAAAGCGGTGATTAGTGACAACCAACATGGCTTCACTAAGGGCAAATCGTGACTGATGAATGTGATGGCCTTCAACAAGGGGGCTAGAGAACTGGTGGATAAAGGAAGTGTAACTGACATCATCTACCTGGACTTACGCAAGGCATTTGACACTGTCCCACATGATATCTTTGTCTCTACATGGGGGACATAGATTTGATGGATAGACCACTTGGTGAATAAGGAATCAGCTGGATGGTTGCACTTAAAAGAGTTGTGGTCAGTGGCTCAGTGTCCAGCTGGAAACCTGTAACAAATGACATTCTGCAGGGGTCAATACTGGGACCGGTGGTCTTTCTATCTTTGTCAGAGACATGGACAGTGGGATTGAATGCACCCTCAGCAAGTTGGATGATGACACCAAGCTGTGAGGCACAGCCAACACCCTGCAGGGAAGGGATGCCATCCAGAGGAACCTTGACAGGCTTGACAGCTGGGCCTGCATGAACTTCATGAAGTTCAACAAGGCCAAATGCAAGGTCCTACACCTGAGTCGGGGCAATCCCAAGCACAGTTGCAGGCTGAGTGTAGAATGGAGGAGAAGAACTTGGGCGTGCAGGTGGATCAGAAGCTCAACATGACCCAGCAGTGCGCACTTAGCCCAGAAAGCCAAACATACCCTAGGCTGCATCTAAGGAAGTGTGAACAGCAGGTTTGCCCCTCTATTCTGCTCTAATGAGACCTCATCTGGAGTACTGCACTCAGTTCTGGAGTTCTCAGCACAGGAAGGACATGGATCTGCTACATTGAGTCCAGAGGAAAGCCACGAAGATGATCAGAGGACTGGAGCACCTCCCATATGAGAACAGGCTGGAAGACTTGGCCTTGTTCAGCCTAGAGAAGAGAAGAGAAGACTCGAGGGAGGCCTTATAGCAGCCTTACAGTACTTAAAGAGGAAAGCTGGGAGCCTTATCCCTGGAGGTGTTCAAGGCCAGGCTGGATGAGGCTTTGAGCAACCTAACCTACTGGAAGGTGTTCTTGACCATGGCAGAGGGATTGTAACTGTAATCATTAAGGTCCCCTCCAACTTAAACCATTCTATGATTCTATCTTCTGAGAATGTTTTCAATGTGAGAACTTGATTACCTCAGACATTTTTTAAATAATCATACTGTAACTGATCGCAATTAAAAGAAAAATTGTTTTATTTTCTTATAAAATCCTAGGTTGATGAGATTCTGCCACTCGATAATTGCAGCCATTACAAATGTGAAAAGATTGAAGATCAATTTGTTGCAGTCCAAACTAAAAGAGTATGCCCCGAGTACAACCCAGGAGAGTGCATTCCTGTAAGTTTTAACCAATTCTTTATTAATTGAATACAGTTTAAAAGAACAAAGGCGGGGGGAGGGGGAAGGAAAAATACAACACATCACTTTCACTAAAGTTCAGAAACATCTTAAGAATGAATTTAATCTTGCTGTAACATTAGTAATAAAAAAAGCATAGTATTTTTGTATGAGGCTACAAGGATTCAAGACTTCTATGATGGGGACACTAAGTCACCCATAGTTTCATCCAGTGTTTGTCACAGAGGAGCCTTCTGCCCAGTATCAGTAATGCTAACTCATATTCATGATCATGGTTGTCATCTGTGCATTAATGCAAATCCTTCATCTTTACTTCTGCAAAGGATGAAGCAGAGACTACTCCCGATGGGTGCTGCAAAATATGCAGACGTAAGTAATGTTGTGTTCATTTTTTCTGCTTGAAGAGCACTGTATTCAACTTCTAACTATCCTTGATTGGATGAAATGATTCTTCACTCCCCCATTTTTCACTTACTGTATTTATCAAGACCCTGTGCTTCAGTGTTTATTCAAAATGAAGAAGGAAATTGGTTTTCCTGATACTGAACACCACAACTCAAACCACCACTATTCAAGCCTCTGCGTTATATTCCAAAACAACATACAGCTGAAATCAAAAAATAACCTGAAAATTTCAGATACATTACACATTATCCCCATCTCCACTGTCACATACTGCAGATTCTCAATAATCAGACACCCAGCACTCTGAAACTGTTTTAACATTCGTTTAGTTCTGAAATACAGATCTGAAGTATACTTTTTTTTCCTTTTCTTTTTGTGAAGCTCCAAACTGTAAACCTTACAGCAAAAAAACTGTGATCCGCCATGGTGACTGTGAATCTTCAGAACCTGTTGAACTGACGTATTGTGAAGGCAACTGTCCTGGTTATTCAGTGTAAGTTCCAAAAACTTGATTTAACATTTCTATGGTTTCACTTATACTGATCTCTGAAGTTAATCAGTCACCTGTGGGTACTGAGGGAATTAGCAGAAGTGCTCACCAAGATACTTTCCATCATTTATCAGCAGTCCTGGCTGCTAACCAGGGAGGTCCCAGTCGACTGGAAGTTAGCAAATGTGACAGCCATCTACAAGGAGGACCAGAAGGAGGATCTGGGGAACTACAGCCCTGCCAGTCTGACCTCAGTGCTAGGCAAGGTCATCTTGAGTGCCATCATGTGGCATGTGCAGGATAACCATATGTTCAGGCCCAGTCAGCATGGTTTTAGGAAAGGCAGGTCCTGCTTGACTAACCTGATCTCCTTCTGTGACAAAACAGATGGATGAGGGACAGATTGTGGGTGTTGTTTATCTGGATTTTAGAAAGGCCTTCAACACCGTTTCCCACAAGCATGTTCCTGAACAAACTGGCTGCTCGTGGCTTGAATGTGCATAGACTTCATCGTCTGAAAAACTGGCAGGACGGCCAGGCCAAAAGAGTTGTGGAGAATGGAGTTTAACGCAGGTGGAGGCCAATCACAAGTGGTGTCCCCCAGGGCTCAGTGTTGTGGCTGGTCCTGTTTAATATCTTTATCAATGATCTGGATGTTTAGATTAAATATTAGGAAAAATATCTTCACTGAAAAGGTTGTCAAGCATTGGAATGGAAGGCAGAGGCAAGTGATTGAGTCACCACCCCTGGCACTATTTAAAAGCTGTGTAGATGTGGTATTTAGGGACATGGTTTCATGGTGGAGTTGGCAGTGCTAGGTTAAGAGTTAGAATCTACCATTTTACCGGTCTTTTTCAACCTACATGATTCTATTGTCACAGAATAGCAACAAAGTTAAAGTTATTCTATGATCTATTGAGTGGAATCAGAGTCAAAGAAAGCCAGAACATCTTCACTATTGAAGAGATGGGTAATTAAAATCACATCATAAATATGTATGGGAGGGAGGAAGAGAGGATGTAAACCCCACCCCATCCAAACAAACCAAAAAATCACACAAAACTCCCTCCAAAGCCAAAAAAAAAAAAAAGTAACTAGGGGGTCGGTCTGTGTGTCAGTTTTTAAAGAGAAGATATATTTTCTCTTCCTGGTGGAATACAGGTATTCTTTTGAAGCAAACCAGATGCGACATGAGTGTAGCTGCTGTCAGGAGTCTGGCAGCCAAACAAGAGAGGTGACCTTGACTTGCCAAAATGGAACAAGCATAAATTATAACTATGTCTACGTGGAACAGTGCCAGTGTATGAATGCATGTATTCCAAACACCTCTGCAGCAGATGACTCCCAAGTGAAAAAAACTGGCTCCCAATGGAAAATCAGCAGAAGAAAGAGATGATCATTGGAAAAAGAAAGCAGAGACTCTAGAGAAATTGGAATCATGTTTTCCCCAGAATAACTTGTGCTTTTCCTTTAACAGATCTTATGTCACTTTCTGTTCCCATCTTTTCTCATTTCTTACTTGTAAAGAAAAAAATAAAAGTCAAATAATTAAATCTTGGTGGATTTTTTAAGTGTTACAATATTGAAGGGTAAAAATAGATGACTGTGTAAAATACCTTTCAGTAAATTATAGAAATACACAAGTATGTTTCCATTCAATTACAAAACTGACATTTTGGCAAAAAAAAGTTTTAAGGGGTCTCAAAAACAAAACCAGAAAACACTGTAGCTATATTGCAGTTAGCTCTTGTGCCTAGGGAAAGCTTCATTGCATATCATTTTTAAGGATATACTAGTCATAACAGACATCACAGTGACAGGGAGAAGACTGTTTTCTTGTTTATTTTGTCTCTTATTTGATCAATAAAACTTTCAGCATTTTTCAATTTTGGCAACTGTTCAATATCCATCTTCATTATGTAAGTGACAGAGAATCCAATGGCATCAAGGAGTTTTCTAACTCAGATGTGTACTTCCAAAACCTTTTTCCTGATTGAGGTTAAATTCCCTCACATCCAGGTCTAAACATGTCTGCTTACTGGCATAATGTTTCTTCATTTGAAGAAACAAATCTATATATCAGTGAAAACTCTAACCAGTTGAAGAATACTCAAGGTGAAATCAATGAATGTGGTAAAATCAGAAAATTGTTCTGCCCATAATTTTAACAATATTCGCAAATAAGTTCAGGATGTGGTTTTTAACTGTGCATTCTAAGAGATTTGAATGGATTTACACTACTGAGAAAATAAACTACCTTTTCCCACAGTAGTTCATCATGTTTACCTATATTGTTTGGAGCACTTACCTTAGCAGTAGCTCTTACAATATAAAGCCTGAAATCTACCTTGAAGGCTTGGCTGAAAAATAAAGGAGAAACTGTTTGAACAAAATTTTATACATCTTATTTATCAGTGAAATTCAATCCCTGAATGAAATCAGTAGAGCCTTCACAAGCATGATATTAGGATTAACCACTGGGGAGAAGTAGGCAGGCTTGTAACCTTCACATTTTACTGCTGAACTCCTTTCAACACTTGACTACCCATGGCTTGCTCATCCCACAGCAGGGTTACTAGCTATGACAGTGGAGCAGACAGCTGCGCTGCTCCCTGCACCCTCTCTGACCCAGTAATAAGACACTTTTCATTGGGAACCTGGGCTGAAGCCAGACTAGCCATGCACCTCAAGTTTTACAATTTCAGCACTGCATCATTAAGACCCTGAACACTAGGTACCCAAAAAGTCCTGAACAGAGTGACCAGTGGGTCAAGCAGTTTGACAACTTCAGCATAGCTTCCCAGGTTTCTGGTTTCCATAGGTTTTAGCACTTTGGGCACAGCGCCATGAGAACAGAGGATCTAAAGCAGCACCACAGTGAAAAAAACAGCACTGCTGGCTGTAGGAAGTCTTCCTTTGTGAGAGATATTCACATATACCAGCTATGTTAGACCTGGTGTCATAATACAGAGCTAGCAATATTAATCCAAGATAGATAAATTGATGCCTGTAGAGCTCGTAGGTCAGGGCGCAGAGTGCAAAGACAGTGACACTTAGATAGTATATAGAAAATGAACATCTGTAAACACTTCTGAAGTTCACTTGGAGTTCAGGCTGAAGCCAGTGAAATCTGCAAGCTATTCCCCCCTCCTCTCTAATTCCCTAGTCTCTATATTATGAGTATTTAGCACCATGTTCACCAATTACAAAGCTTCCCTAACATTTTCTAGTCTGCAGGTTTTCCTCAACTGTTTCAAGTGCTGTATTACATATCAGTAGAATATTCCAGTTCAAGTCTTAAGCTGCCCTCTAACGGTCATTATTTGCTTCTCTAAATAAAACTAAAGAAATATTTTCGATTCTACTAGAAATATTAAGCCTTGCAGAGCATGTTCACCCATCAGAGACCAATTATATTAGCATATAAAGTGATTAAATTTTATTTTAAATTCCCAAATTACAGAAGATGCAGAGGCTACTTCTGAAAGCTGAACATCACTTTTTTACATTGGTTACCCATGCGTTTAACTTAAAGACACCTTTGCAACCCTCACTGTTCACATACTTAGCAGCACAATCCACTGCTTAGAAGAGAGAATCTTGATTAGTGGGGATTTCAGGGTTTGGGTTGTTTTATTCTGGTTTTTCTTTGAAAACCAGGCCACTGCAAAACAGCTACAAAACACTGAATTTTCTCTGTTCTCCTTAAATTAGTTTCCAAGTTTATTTTAAAGGGAAATCTATTTCTGCACTTTTGTTCTTTCAAGCCTACACAGAAGAAAACCCCAGGGACTTGTACTTTAAGGAATCAGGATTCAGGAGGAGACAAACATGTAGATTTCTCTTAGGAGAATATGCCATACTACAATTAAAAGTCCAATGAACCTACAGCAATTAATTTAAAGCAGAGAAATTAGCTAAATAGGAAAATATGAAGACATACGTTTGTTCGATATGCAAGAAATTATCATTTATGTTAAAATAAATCTAGTTATTGGGTACTATACCAAGCTCCTTAGAACCTGAAATGATGAAGTGCACATACATCATGATTTTACACCAAAATTCCCAATTATATTAAATGTACAATCATAGCAGCAAAATAATTCTGTTTATAGAACTAGAGATGAATAAATAATATTTCAACCAAGAAACACTATGTTACACAAAATGAATCCTGAGCCCTTTCTTGTCATTTCCAGGTGGTATGAAATTAATCAGAAAGTGCTGACTTTTCATCCGAAGGTATTTACCATAATCAAATTTACTGATGCTTCACAAAAAATTACCATAGAAAAGCATTCATCTACAGCAGATAATAGAACACTTGTTTTTCTATTCTGCTATCTAGTCATTATATGGACTACTGCATTGGGGAATATTGTGTAGTAGTATGCATGTATATGGTGAAACCACCCAGTTAGTGCATTTTATAGATATGTAAACATAATGCTTTTTAAACAGATCTGTCGACAATACTGAGAATCTTTAACAGCTAATTGAACAAAATGTCCCATTGTAAATAAAACCATTTTACAGGTTTTATTGTCTGATGATTTAAATTGGGCAGATATGAAGGTTACGTCTTTCTGTAGAAGTCAGTGCAGTTGTGGAACTGTAATAATTAACCACATGAAAGATACTTGTTAAGTTTTTAATTAATAACTGCGATAAATACTCAGAGTTCATCAGTTGGTGGATAGACATTAATATCACTGACCAAACTAAATTGGGCAAGATATCTATGCAACATTCATATGTAAAGCTGTTTACCGCTCAATTCAAATTAATGATCTATGTTTGCTCTAGGCTTTCCAAAACAGAAAATACCAATGACAATCAATCCAGTGGAAGGCTGTAAAATAGCCAAATAGACTAAAATTAATTTGAAAGATTAGATGAAACTCATTACTCTGTAAATTGGGAAACAATTAGCTTTATTAACCACAACAATTTGGGAGAACTGTAGTTCTTTATTTATCAGTCTTAAGCATATTTTGACAAATTCACATGATACAGAAATACTAAATAACAAGACAAATACTTCTCCATTTATACCAACATTTCTCTATCCTCCTCACCTTTCAATATAACTTTTCCTTTTTGCTCTTTTGAAACAGCACCTCCAGGCAGTGTTTTAAGGACATATTTTGTGGAATTCGGATTCTGACTTTCATTCACCTCCCTCACTTCCCTTCCTCTCTTGATACTTGATAACAAGAACAGCTTCCCATGCTTTTAATACAATAACATTATGGCTAAGGAGTTTGATGTGTTCATTCATGTCAGTTAGTTGCCTTCCAACACAGAGTTCCTGCATTGTTAATTTTGCCACTACACATAATGCAGTTCAATCTTTTGAGAAAGCAGAGCTTGTGTTCTCTGAGAGGCAATATGCTTCTTGGCAATGAGTTACTCTAGAACATTTACTTTTATATCTCCAGTTCTCACGCTTTCATTTCCTGAGTCTCAGATTATATTGCCAACGGGAGGATAATCAGTGATTTGGCTTATTAGGCTCTGCAAATACTGCTTGAGTACCCAAGAGAATTTCACTATAAAGTTCACTTACTGAAATCCTGAAAATAGGAGCTATGTGCTAAAGGGTTTTTCAGATGTACGAGTATAATGCAGAGCATTGACATCTAGAACTCCATAATGAGTTGGCTGCAAACTAAGGACTACCTCCTTTCTACACAGCATCAGAAGGAACCACATCGTATGCTGGCCCTCTTAAAATGACCAATCATACCCCATTTATTTTGCTACAAAAAAATCATATATGCACTAGCTTAGAATCTAGAAATTAAGATATTGTAGATATTGAATTCATTTTTACTTATTCCTCTTTCTAAAGCCTCTGCCTTTTCTCTTCAGTGAAGTAAGAGAATTGTAATGGAATTTTGCCTCCAGTAGAAAAAGACTGAGAATTTCTTTTGCATGAGCTTCATTCACCCTATCCACTCCAACTCACATAATAGCACAAACGAGAATTTTTATTTAAAACATAAATGCAACAATCAAACAAAAACATTGTGTTCTAACATCTAGAGTCACAGGAACCTTGTGGTTGTCTATACAGAGATTGTCACAACATAGTCCTTATGGCAGTGCCGTTTGCAGACAGCTACCTCTATACCACAACACTAAAGTATTAAGCTCCCCTGGCCTTTCCAGCTGCTTTCACTGTTTTGTGTCTGTCCACCATCCCTCATCACCCCCCAAACACAGCAGTTACAAATCACCTTGAATATAAAAATACCCAAATTAGCACAATGGGCTGCGCCATTTCTTTAGTACATTTTACCACTTTTGCTGTATTTCAACAGCGAAGACACAGATCATATTAAATTCTTTTGAAACATTCACTTGACATGAAGGCTGAGTCCTGGTCCTGAGGTAATGAGGCTCTGTATCCCATGACTTTAAGTCCTGAAGTTTGCCAGAAAGTATTTAGCTGCTTCTTGCTTCCATTATGTGTGAACATGCTAAACCATAAGAGAGACACAAATCCTTCCGTTTCTTTAAAGGAAGTGTGCTCCAAAGAGGATGTCAGATTTCTCTTACCAGCTGTTCCAATGGAAGTACTTAAATGTATAATTCTAAAGTATTCCCATAACATTTTGTGTCATTAAAAAAAATTCATAATTTCTTTTGGTATCATCCTGCTAAGGTTTTCTTACTTAGACACCCAGATTCCAGTAGTTTCAAGTAAATTTTTTCAAATGCACAAAAATAACATGTGAAAACAGAGCATTTAGGATGAAGAGGGAACAATTTCTCAACCCTCCAGCTACAGGCCAAATGCTGATTTTTAACTTGAGCTGAAAAAAAAAATAGAATCTCCCTTCATAAATTTTTCTTAACAATAATTTAAAAAAAAAAGCAAAGCATCTTAGAATCATCATAGAATTGCTAGGTTGGAAAAGACCTCTTAGATCGTTGAGTCCAACCATTCCTGTCTGCCACTAAACCATGTTGTTGAGTACCTCGTCTACCCGTCTTTTCAGTACCTCCAGGGATGGTGACTCCACCATCTCCCTGGGCAGCCTGTGCCCGTGCCTGATGACCCTTTTTTCCTGATGTCCAGTCCAAACCTCCCCTGGCGCAGCTTGAGGCCATTCTCCCTTTGTCCTACCACCTGTCACCTGGGAGAAGAGGCCAGCTCCCTCCTCTCTGCATTGTTTCTCACGTGTTTTTTTCCAGAATAACCTTCTCCATAATTTTACAAGGTACTGAACTGAGACTGACAGGCTAGTAATTACTAGAGTCTTCCTTTTTCCCCTTCTTGAAAATTGGGACACTTGCCATCTTCCAGTTGACTGGGACCTCTCCAGACTCCCAAGGCCATAGAAAAATAATAGAGGTTCTGCAATAATATCAGACAGCTCTTTTAGCACACTCGGATGAATGCCATCAGGCCCTATAGACTTCTGTGCCTCATGTTGGAGCAGCAAGTTTCAGATTCAGCTAGGATTTTATCCCCTAAGGCACGGTCTTCCACCAGGGCTCCGTGTGTACCAAGGCCCATCATCAGTGTTAAAGACAGAGATAAGGAAAGCATTACATATCTTCCCTTTGTCTACAACCCTGTTTGTGAGGTGACTGACCTCATTAAGTAACAGACTAATGTTATCATCTTTGATCCTCCTCCTTTTGCTGTTAACATATTTTAAAAACCTCTTTTTGTTGTCTTTCACAGTCCTGACCAGCCTGAACTCGAATAGAGCTTCACCCACATGAATTTTCTCCCTACAGCAGCAAACAGCATCTCACTAGTCCTACCATGTTGTGTGTCCTTACTTCCAATACATACTCATTTTCTGCTTAAGTTCTAGAAGATCCCTGCTTAACCAAACCAACGTTCTGCCCTGCTTGCTTGACTTTGGACACTTTGGAATTGCCTGCTCCTACACTTTTAAGAGATGGCTCTTAAAAAGTGAGCAGCATTCACAGACCCCAAATTTCAAAAGCAGATTCCCAGGGGACCTTACTAACTAGCTCCTTCAGCAGCCCGAAGTCTGCTCTTCCCATATCCATGGTGGAACTTTTACTGGTAGTTTTTCTCTTATCAATGATTTGAAACTCCTTTGTGGTCACTATGATAATGACAGCCACCAATCACCACTTCACCCACAAGTCCCTCTCTGTTTACAGACAGCAAACCTAGGAGGGCATCTTTACTAGTTGGCTCCCTTAGTACCTGCACAATTATCTCTTTGTGCTTCAGGAATTTCCTAGAACTGCTTTCATCTATTATATTCCCAGTTTGTTATATGGGAAGTTAAAATCACCCAGGACAACAACAGATGGCGTAGAGATACTCCTTGATTCCTCATAGAATAATTCATTGGTGTCGTCATCCTGGCTGAGCAGTTGTAGTAGACTCCACAACATCTGCTTTATTTGCTTTTCCCTTCATCCTTACCTAGAAGCTCTCAACCACAGCGTCACAAAGCATAAGCATGATACAATCCAAACCCTCCCTTACATACATCACCACCCCCCTGCACTGCCTACCACTTCTGAGGACCCTAGAATCACCCATCACAGCAATCCAGTCACGGGACACACCTCATCATGTTTTGCTTACACCAATGACATCATAGCTCTGGGACTGGGCCAAAGCTTCTAGCTCCTCTTGTTTATCCTTCATGCTGTGTGCATTAGTACAAAGACATTTCAAATATGCTCTAGTGTACTCAGCACATCTTGGAGCAGGCTGAAGGACCCTGCTAACACACCATCCCTCAAAGACTGTCATGCCACCCCCAGGCTTATGTCTAGTGAGCCTCTTTTATCCGTTTCCCCATTCAAATCGATCTTTCAATGAGTTCTGCTAACTCTTGGACAAAGATCCCTTTGCCCCTTCAAGACAACTGTATCCCATTTGTCAGCAGCAGGCCTGGTATCATGTAGTCTGACCCACGATCAGAAAACCCCAAATTCTGCCAGTGACACCAGCCATGGAACCAGGTATTGATCAGCTGGATCTTATTGTTTCTCCCCTTATCATTCTCTGCAAAAAGAAGGATAATGGAAAACACTACTTGTGCTCCTAATCCCTTCACTAGTTGCACCAAGGTCCTGAAGCCTCTTTTCATCGCCCTTGGACTTCATATTGCACCGTCACCGCTGCCTACATGAAAAAGCAATCAATGATTACAATCCGAAGGCTGTACAGGGGAGAAAGTTTCCTTGTCACATCTTTGACCCAGGCCCCAGGAAGGCAGTAGACTTCCCCAAGAAATGGGTCAGGTCAGCAAACTGGACCTTCTATTCCTCTCAAGAGAGTCTCTTATGACAATAAATCATCTTTTTAGTTTATGAAAGTGTCTAGGCCACAGAGTCTAGGCCAACTTAGCCTTAGCAACTCCCTCCAACCTAGATCAACCATAGTCCTCATGATTGTTTGGTTTCACTTGCAAAGCCTTGTACCCCTATTGTACAAGGGCACCTGCGAAGATGGGGTTGCCACAGAGGAGATATGGCTTCTGCACTGGGAAGGAATCTGTTGCCATTCCCCCCCACTATGTGCATTTTAATGATTATTTAGTGGTTCATTTTTTAATAGCATTACGCATTTCAAATCAACCTGAATGCCCCAGGTTAAGCTGCCTATTATTACAGAAATAATGCATTTAATGTACAAAAACATTGTCCTGTGACAGTGACAAGCTCCTGAATCTAATTCATAGAGAACTGTGGACAGCACAGACATGGAAGACAAATCCAGTGAACTCACCCACTGCAGTTATTTTGTAATTTGAAATAATTCTAAAATTAACTGAATCAGCCTTCATTCTCTTCCAATGATAAATGCACTAAAATTACAAAGGTTATCCGTTAGTATCTCATCTTCATACTCCATATTAGCACACTTTAATGTTTTAAAAATATGTTCTAAATGAATTCTTTGAATACTCCAAACTACTTCCATAGTTCTCCCACACATGGAAATACAGATGAAGCCAAGACCAATTTCAAACTATTTGCTTTCCACAAATTCACTTTTTCCATGTATATGTAAATTCTACTTCAGAAGTTATACCATAAGTATAGTCTACTTGTTCTTACAAAATTAATTATGCTCTTTGGCAAGATAGTAAAGAAAATCCTTCTAAAATATACTGTTAGATGAAAATATTCAACTTGGGTTTCTAAAGAAGCCTCCTGACAACCTGGGAGAGAATACTGAAGTCTTCTGTAGGCTACAACTTAAAACTGCAGCAGACAAAATGTCTAATATGTGTTTTAATTTTTCCTAATTATTCTAAGAAAACATATTTGTATTTCTTCCTAGAGGCCCTGCTCTCACTGATTTACTTAGATGTTTTAATTAAAAATACACTGATTTCTCTTTCCACTGGTTGATCTAGCATTGAAATGAAAAAGCTAATAAATATTAAAATGCTAAATAGATGATTCAGTAGCCAGAAGAACACTAACATTTGTTTAAGTAAATTAAGTCTTGCTTTTCTTAAATCTGCACAGGAGAAATGTGAAAGCAAATTGTATGCTTTTGAACATAAATTGGGATAGAAACTGACACTTCAGGGCTAGAAGGAAGCACAACTTTAAGAAAATTTTATTACATATTAAGTACACTAAGTACATTAGGGAAATAAATCAAAGGAAATTCAGTTGTGAAAGATTCCTCTCAACTATAATCTGTTAAAAAAAAAAAATTCCTGAAAAAAACACACTGAACTGGACAACAAAACCTAAAATGCTAGTTTGACAGCACACTACTACTACAGACTAGCAGTTGATTAATAATAACTAAGCATAGCAATGCTGTTAAATGAGAAAGAGAAACTCAAAACAGCTTTGCAGATATTATATAAACCAAATCTTCAAAATTCATTTATTATATATTAGCAGATAAAGCTAGCTCATTGTAGGTAAAATAGCACATAAGAATGTCTATTTAGTAACTCTTCATTTGGATACCATTCTCATCTGGAGTTCTCATTCCCTTCACACTGAAGAGCATTTCCTCCATACCCATACAATCTTCTTCATAGAATCATATAGAATAACCAGGTTGGAAGAGACCCACCGGATCATCGAGCCCAACCATTCCTATCAAACACTAAACCATGCCCCTTAGCACCTCATCCACCCGTGCCTTAAACACCTCCAGGGAAGGTGAATCAACCACCTCCCTGGGCAGCCTGTTCCACTGCCCAATGACCCTTTCTGTGAAGAATTTTTTCCTAATGTTCAGCCTAAATCTCCCCTGGTGGAGCTTGAGGCCATTCCCTCTTGTCCTGTCCCCTGTCACTTGGGAGAAGAGGCCAGCTCCCTCCTCTCTACAACCTCCTTTCAGGTAGTTCTAGAGAGCAATGAGGTCTCCCCTCAGCCTCCTCTTCTCTAGGCTAAACAACCCCAGCTCTCTCAGCCGCTCCTCATAAGGCCTGTTCTCCAGCCCCCTCACCAGCTTTGTTGCTCTTCTCTGGACTCGCTCCAGAGCCTCAACATCCTTCTTGTGGCGAGGAGCCCAGAAATGAACACAGGATTTGAGGAGCGGTCTCACCAGTGCCGAGTACAGAGGGAGAATAACCTCCCTGGACCTGCTGGTCACACCGTTTCTGATACAAGCCAAGATGCCATTGGCCTTCTTGGCCACCTGGGCACACTGCTGGCTCATGTTCAGTCGGCCGTCAACCAACACCCCCAGGTCCCTCTCCTCCAGGCAGCTTTCTAGACAGACTTCTCCTAGTCTGTAGCACTGCATAGGGTTGTTGTGCCCCAAGTGCAGGACCCGGCATTTGGTCTTGTTAAACCTCATGCCATTGGACTCTGCCCAGCGGTCCAGCCTGTTCAGATCCCTTTGCAGAGCCTCCCTACACTCCAGCAGATCAACACTTCCACCCAGCTTAGCGTCGTCTGCAAACTTGCTAAGGGTGCACTCAATGCCTTCATCCAGGTCATTGATAAAGACACTGAACAGGGCTGGACCCAGCACTGAGCCCTGGGGAACCCCACTTGTAACTGGCCTCCAGCTGGATTTCACACCATTTCCCACCACTCTCTGGGCCCGGCCATCCAACCAGTTTTCCACCCAGGAGAGTGTGTGCCTGTCCAGGCCAGAGGCTGACAGTTTCTCAAGCAGAATGCTGTGAGAAACTGTGTCAAAGCCTTTACTGAAGTCCAGGAAGACCACATCCACAGCCTTTCCCTCATCCAGCAGCCGAGTCACTCTGTCATAGAAGGCGATCAGGTTAGTTTGGCAAGACCTGCCTTTTGTGAACCCATGTTGACTGGGCCTGATCACCTGGTTCTCTTGCATGTGCTTCATGATAGCACTCAAGATCACCTGTTCCATGACTTTCCCTGGCACTGAGGTCAGACTGACAGGCCTGTAGTTCCCTGGATCCTCCCTGCGACCCTTCTTGTAGATGGGCACTACATCAGCCAGCCTCCAGTCCAGTGGAACTTCCCCAGTCTTCCAGGACTGTTGGAAGATGATGGAAAGGGGTTTGGCCAGCACATCTGCCAGCTCCTTCAACACCGTTGGATGAATCCCACCTGGCCCCATAGACTTGTGGGTGTCTAGTCGGGCTAGCAAGGCTCTGACCACCTCCTCTTGGATCATGGGAGCCTCATTTTGCTCCTCTGGCTCCTGGGTTTGTACACAGACAGAACGACTTTCTTTACAATTAAAGACTGAGGCAAAGAAGGCATTAAGTACCTCAGCCTTTTCCTCATCCCCTGTCACTGTTGTTCCTTCTGCGTCCAATAGGGACTGTATGGTCTCCCTAGTCCTCCTTTTATTATTTATATATTTATAGAAGGATTTTTTGTTATCTTTCACAGACATTGCCAATCTGATTTCTAGTTAAGCCTTAGCCCTTCTGATTTTTTGTCTACACAATCTCACTTCCCTCCTGTAGTCCACCCAAGAGGCCTGTCCCCTCTTTAAGAGCCCATAAACATCTCTTCTTCTTGATATCACTCAATATCTCTGTTCAACCAAGCTGGTTTTCTCCCCTGCCGGCTTTTTTTTCTGGAACATGGGGATGGCTTTCTCCTGAGCTGCTAGGATTTCCTTTTCGAAGAGCTCCCAGCCCTCATGGGCTCCCTTGCCCTTAAGTACTGTCTCCCATGAGACTTTGCCAACCAGCCTTCCGAACAGTCCAAAGTCTGCCCTCTGGAAATTTAATGCTACTGTCCTGCTAACCACTCTCTTCACTTCACCTAGAACAGAAAACCCTATCATGTCACGATCTCTTTGTCCTAGGCGTCCACCTACTGCCACATCGCCCACAAGGCCTTCTCTGTTCACAAACAGCAGGTCCAGGAGGGCACCCTCCCTTGTTGGTTCATTCATCAGCTGTGCAAGGAAGTTGTCTTCCACGCACTCCAGGAACCTCCTAGACTGCTTCCTTTCTGCTCTATTGTACTTCCAGCAGATATCAGGAAGATTGAAGTCTTCCACAAGAACAAGAGGCATTGAGCTAGAGACTATCCCCAGCTGTTTATAGAAGAGCTCATCAGCTGCTTCTCCTTGGCTGGGTGGTCTGTAACAGACTCCCATCACAAAATCTACCTTCTGGTGGGCTCCTCTGATTTTAACCCACAGGCACTCAATCCCCTCATCACCACAATCCATCTCAACAGTGTCCAAGTCCTCCCTTACAAAGAGGGCTACCCTGCCTCCTTTCCTGCCCTTCCTATCCCGCCTGAAGAGTTTGTACCCCACCATAGCTGTACTCCAGTTATATGAGTCGTCTCACCACGTTTCTGTGATGGCAACGACATCATAGGCTCCTTGCCCTACGACAGCTTCCAGCTCTTCCCTCTTATTCCCCATGCTGCATGCATTGGTGTAAATGCACTTCAGCCGAGCTGCCGAGCCTTCAGCCCTCTTAGAGGGAACAGAGTTCATTCCCAATTGCCTGGTAACTGGAGTAGCTAGCTCCAGAGTGCCCATATCTCCCTTAGGTGTGTTCTCCCCTACTTTCTGTGTGGTGAGGTACTGGTGGTCCTCACCAGCACACCCTCTCCGAATCACCATTGCCCCACGTCCAGGCTCATTCCTGTCTAGCCTGGTCTCAACCCCCTCCCCCTCTAGTTTAAAGCTCGATTTATGAGCTCAGCTAGGTTTTTAGAAAGGGCTTTAGCCCCTCTAGGAGACACACGTCTTCCCTCTTCCCTTGCCCTCCAAGATTGTCATTTGAACAATGCAACCTCACTAATACCTCATAACGCTCTCTAGATCTGCAATACAGTTAAGGTATTCTTAAGAAAGGAGGACCTAGAACAGTTAGAAAAAGGCATCTATCTAAGATGTATGCTTAAAATACTTTTGAGTGTTTACTGTATTTGTCCCAACAGATGATCACATGAAGAACCAGTGTAACTTATTAACTAGTGGAAAGGCTGAATAAAAGACAGTAATTGATACCTTAATTGTAGATCAGTCTACAGACATGAACTCAAAACTGTAATGTTCTCCAACAGAGACATAATACACTTTCATTTAGATGATACATTTATTAAATTAGAATGAAAAAGTTAAGGTACTTCAGAGTGCAAGAAACACATTTGGACACTGAACCTCAATACAGAGAAACAATGTCTTCAGAATTATTACAGCAAAAAAAAAAAATCCTCTGCATGATACTGCATATTAACCAAACAAGCAATAACATTTGTAAGGGAAAAAACATTCAGTACCATCAGCAGATGCAAACAGTAGAGAAAAAAGTAGCAAGGATCCAGCTAGACAAAAAAATGTTCCTACCTTTAGCAAGTTTAGGCTCTTGGCAAGACTCAAACTAGTACAAAGAGCACTAACTTTTAGCAGATGCCAGTCTTAACACAACTGGCTTTGGCTCCAAGCTGCTTGAAGCTGTTGAGACTAAGAGCAGCATCAAACACAGTATTATCCCATTAGCATTTTGTCAAAAGATACAATCATAGCGAGTGACAATTTGTTTTAAATCAAGAAAGAGACTTCCAGTTCCAATGTTTTCTTTTCACAGACTCTAGAATAACTGAACACTGTCTTTTTTTAAATCTCTCTCCAATTCAAACCTGACAATGAACAGTTTGACTGAAAGGATATGCATGCTGAAAAGCTGAGTAGCCTTATGATCAGTGTTTCATTCTCTTTAAGAAGATGAAGTAGCACATGTTGACATAAGAGTTTCAGCTATAACGCTTAATTAAATCAACACAAAAAATCCACAGAACAATATTTAAGTATAGTGAAAAATGCTGAAATTCATTGACTGGCCATACTGCTCCTACGTATCCCATCTTCAACTCATACATCTACCTTGTTTTGTATAACATTTGCCTAGAACAAAACATACAAAATAATTTCTAAGAACAGGGGCCTCCCTCACAGGCCCAGAGACTAGTTTATGAATAAACCTGTCTAATCTAATATTCGCACTTACCCCTTCTGGTGGTTAGGACTGAAAGGTGTTTTGTGGTTGAAATAAGCTGTAATAGGATGCAGTACAATTTACCAGCCATTATGTTGAACCATGACCACTTGCTTTTATAAAAAGCTGTATTATGGATCCCAACGTTTTAATATAAAATTTTAAATATATACATATTCCCTGAATTGTTCCATCCCTAGCAATTCATGCTATCTGTGTAAAAGTTACAGCAAGGAACTCTCCCTGGAGTCTAAGCATTAAATCCTTACAAAGACTTACACTTTTGGGTGGTGATGTTACAAATTACTGAGCTATATAAAAATGAAGTGCTTCTACATCTACTCAATCACAAAATTTACCATGATTGTAGGGAAGGGGCATGACTAGTTTCTTGATGAACGTTTGTTTTATTTTAGAAAATAAAAATGTGGTGACTCTACAACTAAAGCACTCAAACTGTACCATCGATTCTCATTACTGAAAAGCCAACTGGGGAATGTATAAAGACATTTACAATTTGAATGGTAAATTTAAGATGGCAATGGATTCAAAACAAAACAGAACTGGACATAATGAAAAGGTCAGAAACGGAGATGATTTTTGGTGCTGTATTTCAAGAGTTTCAGTATCACTTTTAATCATAGAAAAATAAATACACATGCTCTACTGCCAGTCCTACCTAAAGGCTTCCTGAATGAAAGGGGGGGGGATAAAATCAGCTTTTCAGCAGATAATAAAATATTTTAAATGTGGGACATGAAACAAAGTGTGAGGAAAAGGAGAATATGGGTCCCATTTCCCTGTTCCAAGCCTGGCTTTAAAATTCTCATGAATCACTCAAGAGCCTGGATTTCAAGTGTACATTCATTCCAACTCTTGAAAATAAAAAGGTCTATGGCTATTACAGAACATATCTGAAATCAAACATTAAAAAGATAAAACAGCACATTGCACATCACTAGAAAAATAAACTGGTGCATACTATTTAAAGTGCATTACTTTACCATCTACAAAAACAGACACCGCAGAAGTTTATCCAACTGGTAACTGGTGCATACTCTAAGATTCTGCAGCTCCAAGATGAACAATCTATCTGAAAAAATAACACTAACAATAAATACAAGCAACCCCCCCACGTCCTCTGAAGATCAGACTGTAACTCAGATATGTTAAATTTTCTCTCACAAAAAATTTATTTTCATCTGCATCAAATAATAATGTATTGACTACAGCAACTGTAGTCTAACAAGTCACTGAGTAACTCAATGCTATTCAAAGATTCTGAAGTTACTTTTCACACTACTTATTTCAGATTACAGGAAAAAAAACACAATAGTTTTTCAACTAATATAAAATGTAATTTTGCTTAAATACATGTAAAGAAAGAAGCCTTATAACCAGGTAATAGATATCAGCTTTTTTAATATAAGATAACACCTTAAATAATTGTTTACGGATTCAGTAATTTTCTACATATAAAATCTTTCCTTCTGCACTTATCCTTTGCAATAGACATGGAGATGCAGTATTAGCAGTAGTTAAGAGTGCAATTAACTACAGCAATACATACTGTACAAGTTAAAAGTCACCTGTTAAGATTTTACAGATACATAACAATACTATATTGGAGGATAAAGGCCTAAATGCACACCAGATTAATATATTGCTTTGGTGCTTGGTGGCTAGATTGAACAGAAGATGCTCATTAGAAATACCAACAGTGCAACCTAAGAAATTTAGCTCATTAAATTAAAAATCTTTAATCCAAAGCAGCTGAATATAGCACAGCAATAACTAAACACCACAGGACAAGGAAAGGGTCCTTCCTTTAATTTCTGGCAGAAATAGGCTGCTTGATGAAATCTGAATACTTCAACAAATCAGTTATGTTTAAAGAGCTAGCTCTTAATGGAAAAAATATTTCAATCTAACAGAGGTAAATCCTTTCTGCATAGAGTTACTTTGTAAGAACAAGTTTATGAAAAGGGGGAGAGAAAGAAGAAGCAGCATTACTCTCCACCCCATCAGAATATAGCCACACAGGGCACAGCTGATAGTAAAGATGCTTCAATGCCATATTGTAGGACATAAGCTAAACTGAGTACATAAAGATTGAGAAATAAAGTGAAAAAGATCAAAACATTCAAGGAGTAAAGGGGTATAATCTTTCACACAGGATGCACTAACAGAAAGCTGTTGGGAAATTCTTCCTCTAGCTAAATCCCTGGCATGGCAAGTAAAAGTAAGTGGCATCAAGGACAGAGACTACGCAGGATGTGATGATCTATGATTCTTCAGCCATCTGAAGCAAGGAGTTGATAGCTGCATCCTTGTTCCCCCTCTGAGCTTCTAGCACTGAGCGGATTACTTCCTTGTCCATGTTGGGAAACATGTCCAGGATAGATTTCAGGTCCTCTTCATTACACAGGTGCTGAGGGTTGACTGCAGGAGGTGGTATTGCCACTGGTACCATGTTTGGATTGCAGACTGCAGGCATCCCTACAAGCAAAAAACACACAAGAAAAAAACCAAAACATACATGACTGAGCGTGGGGAGGGAGGGATGGGATTAAAAAAGTCAATTATTTTTGGGAAGAAAGTGGCTCATGACTTGCCCCAACCCAGCAACTTTGGCATTTTATTCTATCTTTTTAACATGTAGATCAGAAAAAAAAAAAAATTGCAGAGGTTATACCCACACTGTTACAATCAGAATACATTTTTATGGAACAGGTTCTCTGCACTACAGCAACAGGTACAGCTCAAAATTAGGTATTACTTGCATTAACCAGGTTTACACGAGTCACTAATCAAATACGAAGTACACCACAGAAAGGTACGGTTGCTTTCCCCCCAGTCATATTTTAGTTCCTAGTGTATTTATGTTCTGATGAAAAAGGTAGTTTTACACCAGCAATATACATAACTGACATTTAGAAATTCGATGAATGCAATCTCCATTGCATTCAAAGGAAAGTAAAGTACTTCAGGTCTACTAAGAGTCCAAACCACACTCACTAGCAAATTTTAAGCAGATGTTTTTTCCCCCCCAGTAAAATTAAAGCACTGTCACTTTATAAAGACAGTTTTGGAAAACAAGTTTCCTAATTCATGTTAAAGGGAATTACTAGACAGAAGTCCCTTCTTATCATTTAAATTTTATCATTAATAAAACACAGATCTATTGCCGAAAAAACTATCATTTGTTTTTTACAAAACTGAAACATGGTATAGTATATATCTGGAGTCTTTTGTTATCACTTCTGAAAGCGGTGTATTTCACCACTACTCTAAGTAGTTCCAGACCCTGATATATCTTAGTCCCATATCTTACTGTGTTACTTTTCCAGCTCTAATATATTGTTTCGAAGGTAGGGCAAGGAGAACTACCTGCATCTAGATACAAATACGGCACTGCTTCATGTAGAAGCATGAACAAGTTTTTGTATTTGTTCTCTATTTGCTTTCAATCATTTTATCCTCTGTTTCAAATGCTATTCACCAGGTATTTTCATAGAATCGTCCACAGTAATTCAAAGGCCTTCGCATGTAGTAATGACCAATCAAGAAATCGTCATCAAATATGCATTAAGACTTTTCTTTACACATAGTACTTTAACACCAGCCTTACTATGCAATTTTATTTCCCATTTACTATGAGATCCTTCTGCAACCTGCTGCAGCCTAAGACTTCCAAAATTGCTAAGAGTTTTTGTTTTGACATTTTTTTTCAGCCTCCTTCCCTAGATTAGTTTTTTAAAAATGTGATGCACCCCAAAGACCTCCCTCCGTTAGGGGATGACATCCCTTATTTTTGCCTGCTCATCAGCTTTTCCTTAGCAAATAACATTTTAGAAATGCAGCTGACAAGGTGATACACACAGTCCACAGCATTCTCACCCACATACTCATACACCTATAGATTCTAAGATACGAGTTTTCCTTACTATGTCGCCTCATCCTAAATTTTACCTAGATACTTGCTTGTTTCAAATAATCTCATTCTAATCTTCTAGGTTTTAATCAATTCATCCAACAGGGAAAACTGTTACTTCAGAATTGTTTTGTAAAAAAAAAATTCGGTTTCCTATCCTCTAGTCCTCTGAAAGACTAATTAACTAATAGGTTACAAACTGTGTTCAGTAAAAATCCAAAATACAAGACTGGGAATAAATGTTCTCTTACCTGTATTTTCTTACTGGTGATCTTAACAATTAGTGTTAAAATTATAATCTGAGACTCCATCTCCATAAAAAAAAAAAATATTCCTTACTACAAAGGACAAAACCAAACACATTCTCCATTCCTCCCCCAGTTTCATGTTCCCACTGTTTGGTTTTTTTGTTTTCCCTTATAATCTTTTACCTTTATAGTCCTTAACTACATAAATTATTCTAGGTTCTCTACTTCTTTAGAATAGAGAGTTCTCAACCCCTTAGCCACCTGATCTTCAAAGGCTTTGTTAGCCAACTTATTACCAGTTTAGATCAAACATAATTTAACTCTCTTGCATCCCCTCATTTGGGGGAACCTACTGATTTTTGGCAGAAACGTGCTTTACTGAAGAGATTTTTTAGGATTCACCAGTGTCCTTTTTTTTCCTCCTCTCTAATTCGCCATGCATTTACTTTGAGCATACTTTATATATTTTATACTTTACGAATTTTTTTAGTTCACCCATTTAGTTTGTTTTCTGTGACCTTAACTACTTCTCCTGAAGCCAAACAAAGGATGAACTATCTGCATCACCACTATTATATACCGCCAAAATAACTCTTTTTTGAACCGAGTTTCATATATTACTCAGGAACAGATCAAAAGCTGCTTCTCTTCTATTGAATTGCAATTAGCTGCTCAAAAAGCATATTAATATAAAACAGACCTACATCAGATGTCATTTTTCAAGTGTGCCTCTTTGCAGCCTCATCTCTTTGAACATAATGACTAAAGTGTTAAAACAATCAAACGTATCGAAATCATATTATACTGCTTCCATTCAGACTAAACATCTCTTTAAAAAAGCAAAGAGCAATTTTAACATTTAGCTAATCTTAAGATTTTCTTCAGCCTGTAACTATTTTGTCAAATGTCTGTGCTCACTCTTTACTTGCACAAATATTTTAGCATATTAATATTTTCTGTATTAGATTTAAAAATGCTATACTAAAATTCACATTCAAGGTTGGATCAACTAAACCCATCTTAACTTACATGACCTCTGGCTGACAATGTACTGTAATTTAATAGTTTGACTGTGTGCATTGCAACCATGATTTTACATAATGTACTATCTGCTATTTCTTTCCCCACCTTGGACTTCTGTCCTGTCTGAAGGGATGCATTACTGAATAGTAAGTGTACTCTATACTTGTCAGTGTACTCTAATTTTTATTTTAAAATTCCCCTTGTAATCATCTCAAGTTTTATTAGAAGCAAAGAAAGGAACATAGATGCTTTAACTCTAATGTACAGGCTGCATTTGTTTGAGAAGGTTCTTGCTGGCAACTAAAGAAATGTTTCTTTCCCCATGAATTTATTACCTACACACTGGAACCATGTTTCTGCCCAGACACTTGCATCACACCACTACTGAGGACATCTAACGCCTCTTCCACAACAACCTAAACATTAGCTCTAGAGCTTCTTCTGCCATTTGGACCATGGTCCCTGGTATTCTGTCAGGCACTGTGTGTTTGAACATTTGGCAAATCAGACCATGCATGCACTGTGGAGGGAAATCTCTGTGCAGTCCTCTCTGACACTGCAAATACATGATCTACTCAATAATCATTTCAGGCAACCTTTCAAATTGCCTCTTCTGTGGCTTCAACAAGTCTCAACTCATTCCTCATGCTTCCTACGAACAATCTAGGCATTTACAAGAGGTGAACAAAGACGGCCTCAAAAAATAAAGCTGCAAAGTACCTAAAAGACCAGAGCAGTAGAAGTCACGTTTTACTTCTAATACAAGCTTCCTAATATTCTTCAGTAAGTCATCAGCACCCTAAGATTATCCAGCTATCAGGCTAAATTGCATAGGAACTGTCCACACAAAAGGTCAGTTTAAAGTAAATTCAAATGAAACATGAGGCTCACTTTGGGTACCACATCCTACAGCTTACCAATGAAGTTTCAGTGTCTTCTCAGTGTTAAAAAATTAAGATGAGCACACAGATTTCTTACTGCTTTCATCACAACAAGACAACAATGAAGCCAGACACCTGCACAGGCAGTAGTAAAAAAGCATTTTCAATCTAAATATTTCGTTTTAGAGACAGGAAATTTCTTGATAGTACTGGTTTTCACTAATGCTTTTCAAAATCCATTTTCTCAGCTCTTACAGTTCTAGAAATAGTTTCAGCTGGCTACAGCTACACCATATACAAATGGAAGTCAGTATCACAGTGATTTTTAATAACTTTTTCCATGATAAATGCTTACTTTTCACAAAATTCAACATTCGAGCTATACTAATACCAATTTAAAGAGTTATCTTTTTTTTTTTTGTCTTTTTGCTTTGTTCTGCACTCAGGCCAAAAGCATCCATATTTTCTGATTTACAAAATAGTATGCAAGATTTAAGCATAAGATTAAAGAACTACGCACTAAAATTTAGGAAATATATATGTATATGAAGTCATTAGAGAAAGTGATAAACTTTAGAACTGTCAATGTTTGGTAAACAGCTGCTTCACATATTAAGCACCTCATCACAGTAACAGGTGAAAACTGAAACTAAATCACTTAAGAATCCACTATAAATAGAATTGCTCACTCCTGGGTTGCACTCAGATGTTAGGTAAGTGTTACAAATCAGAAGAATGGAGTAGTGTTTTCCAATTCAGTGAAATGTCAATGGCAAACATGCTGGCATAAGCAGTGACATTCCACTACATGAAACAAGCATGGACAACAGCAAGTCAATTGTTATGCGCAACAATGGAAGCATCAAAGCAGCATTAACAGGGTAAATATTTTCTAACTGCACACAAGGCATTACACACTTTTTTCTTTATTTACCTGTTTAGTCAAGTAGCCTATGTCATATTTATTAACTTGTTATTTTTCTCTCATGCATAGACCCCTTCAGAGTAAAATAAAAATCTTGTCAGCACGAATTCTTTCATTTATAGAAATCAGTATCACGTTTTTAAAAATACACAAATAGATCTTAATGATATTTTTTAAGAAATCAGTGCTAAAATGCGCCTGCTATGATCACTTTTTTTTAAGTGTTGCTTCTTTGCTAAGTACTAGAAAAGTGAGGCATATGGACTGACAGATAAATTCTGCAATTCCACTGCTCTGAATAAACCAAATACTTTGCAACAACCAACCATATTAGTTTTACTTACAGCATCTTTCTGAAATTCAGAGCATCAAGAAATGACATTTTATCTAACAAGGTATAACTCTAGAATTTTCTAAACATACTTGACTGAAGACCAATGTTTTTATCAAAGGTAAGGATGTCACAATACCTTTCCACAATCAGAAATCAAAGTTGTCATAGTAAATTAATCTACACACTGATGAAAAAAGCTTTAATCTTTTTGAAATTAATCTTATTTGAAGATTAACAGAAGGCAATTGGTAGTCTGTCTTCTAAACACCACAGAATAGAGCTCTTCACTTACAAAAGTCATGGCATTACCTGCTGCACCAAACTTTGCAGTAGCAGAACAACTGCAAGATTACAAAGATTCTTTTCTAGGAAACCACTACTATCCCTAAGAACAGCTCACTGACATACAACAACTTCTGAATATTAACAGGACGTGTTACCCACGAACACCATTATCATCAATTACTTTAACTATTATAGCTCGAAGATGAGCATATACCTTTAAAGAATTTCCAAGAGGTTAGAGAGACTTTAACAATTTCCAAGAGAGGCATTAAATTGTTCTATTGTAACATATAAGTGGCAATACCTTGTGATACAGTCTGCTGCAACATATAAAGCCGTATAGATGAGCTCATGCAAAGACTCCCGAGTCAATGAGGATGGGAGTGAGAAAAGAGCTTGGAAACTTACCCAGAGCAAAGTACTCAAGCCCTAAAGATAGGTGAAAATGAAGGGGGTAAGGAGAAAGGAATAAGACATGGGAAAGAAATATTAATCTATTTTTAAAAGGAAATTAACCATTTAGCTTCCAAAGGTCAAAGTTGGATAAAGTGAGGCAAGCGGGTAAAACTTAAAACTACCTAATACCAAGAACTAAACGCTGTTAAGATTCAGTTTCTCAACTAACTTGTCTCAGGGCTCTGAACAGCTTTCCCAAGTGCATTGTTTTTACAGAAGTAACAGCTAGAGGAAACATATTCAAAATAAGTCAGTCATCACATGTTTGGAGCAACAATTACATTTAATAGCCCACAAAGGACAACATTTATCCATGGTTTTCTGAACAAACATCAACAATATCTAAAGAAGTAGCATATGTATACGCACAACTTGGCCTCAGTGAAGAATATTCCAGACTCTGACAGAGCTCTGAAACACATGAGTTTTTACCTTAAGAACAACTGTGTAAAAGGTAGGTTAAGTACAAATAGATTCTCTATTTGTCCCGTGAATACTTATGAGCTAAGAAATAGTGACTGCTTCATTGAACTAACTTTTTTTAGCTTGCTCCGATACATTAATAAGATGACCAGCTTGGACTGTAAGCAACCAGTACACCATACTAATCTACAGCCTAAATTAAGTAATCTTTAGAAAGTGAAACAGGAAGAGATAGTAGATAAACTCAACTTTCACAGGAGCAACAAGATTAACAAATTCCAATTTTCCCAAACCAAATCCACAGATCACCTATGGCAACTATAGTTTGTAGCAACTAGCACTAATTAATTTTAATTTTTAAAACTTTTGAAATTATTTAACATTGTGCAGGAATACTTTATGGCCATTTCTGCTTTCGTCACAATTCTGTAAAATCTATCATCAAATGTGGGGGGAAAAAAAGCATGAGTTGTGTGGGCATTTTAAGCTCCATCTGCATACCATAGGGACTGCTTGCTACTACCTTTTAACTCTGTATGATAGAGATAAGTATAAAAGGAATTAGTTGCTTTGACCTTAATTAGAAGCTTACTTACATATACTAAGTTTTGTGCAAAAATTTTCCATTACAGAAAAAAACAGCTTGGCCTAATTTGACTTAGCAGCACCTCTCTTTAAAGTGCCAGTTATTTGGACAGCTAACAAATAACTTAAATTGTCTGGACAAGCATTTTAGCCCACCCATTGTATTTCCATCATAGATAAGACTTAGACTATAACAGCCTTGCCCATCAGCAGAAACTCCTCCATTTCAGATGTAGTTAATTATTTGGTGCTGCTCTTCAACTCTGAAGCAAACTCTCAACTTCTGGAGAAAACAAATAGAACTTGTTATTGACTACATTCATTAAAGTAAATAGGTAAAAAATCTGAATGAGGAAGATGGGCAGAAAGCAAACATTCATGTGGAGCTGACGTCCTTCCAATGCCCTTCTTGAAGCAGTCTCAAAAAGAAAGAAAAGCCTGTACAGTGTTCCAATAAAAGTGTACAGAGTTTCTCCAGATGATACAATCAATTTAGCTGGGCAGGGAAGGCCAGTAGTTTGCATACATCTTTCTGACAGAGTCTGAAGAACCCAGAAGAAGCATCTAGTTCAGCATATAGGAAATATTCTGACAATACTCCACATCTTCCAACATGCACTGTTGGTTCCTTTTATAATTTGAAATTACTTTCATTAAGCCATGCAATTAAATGTACAAAAGTAAAAGGTTTCTGAATGCAAGTCAATTTCGAAGTCCAAACCTAGCCACCTACCTAACTGAGCAGGCCATTGACAGCGAACAGGCAAAAGCTTTAAAACTCACAGTGCTTTGAGAAATTTAGGCAACACCCACAGAAATTCCAAAACAGCAAACACAAAGCATAGCAATATTAAAAAAAAAAATCAAAAAGATAAAAAAGCCTTAATGCATCAAAGGTGGTTTGTAATAATTTTGGTGTGTATAAAGTCAAGGAAGCACATCTAAGCTTTCCCAGAACAAAAGAAAACTTCAAATCAAGGTGTAGTACTTTGCAATGCTTTAAAAATACAAGTCATAGTTTCAGGGAGAATTTTTAATACAGAATATTATCACAGCAGTAACTAAACAAGCATTCTGCAAAGACTGAGAAAGGTGATGCTCCAACACAGGGCACAACTAAATTATTACACTAAGGCAAATCTTCCTATGCTAAAACGTCAGGCATTACTATCATTTGCTAAACTTTACTTATTTTGTCACTTGTCCAACTAGATTTAATAAATAATACTGTAAAAATCCAAGACAAACACAAATTCTACAGAATACTGAGGTCTGAACATCAAGACACACCACTGTACGTGGTTTTCAAACTTTGAAGGCCTAGTATTAGTTGTATCTGATTCTGTCTAGTTTCAGTATTAGAAGCTAGTCTCTTCTTTATTTCCTGTTTGTACTCTGACTGGCACGGTAATTTTGCAACAAGGATACTCTCATTTTGACTTATTCAATTCAAGAAATTCTGCAACATCTACTACACTGCTATATGTACTACCTCAGCTATTGTTTTTCTTTCAACCACACCTAAGACAACTATGTATGAAGTTCACTAACTGCTTCAATTTATAGGGATGTGATGAAGATCTCAATAAGCAAGAAAGATCTGGCATCCACTTCAAACAGAAAAGCTACACAGAATTCCGGTTTACACAATGGAATCACACTTCAGGATGCACACACAAGTTGAAACTACATTGTTAGCAAAGCAAGCAAGACAAATCCTGAAAACTAACCCATTCTATAGATAGAAGCACTTTAAATGAAACAAACTGCATGTTTTCATCAGGGAATAAAGTATGTAACCAAACATTCCCATGTTTTGCTCTAACTTAACTCTATAAAAATGAAACAGGAAGTATGATGCATCAAGTTATGTATCCAGTCTTTTGTTGAAGAGGTTTGTATTTACTGAAAGTGAAATTTTAAAGTCAATCATATAAAAGAGTTTTAAGAAAATAGTATATATATTTGTTGTGTCAGCCCTTAGCACTGTAACTACTTCCTACACACTATCACTTGTTCATACACTTGTATGCAAATAAATTCTAAATATGTACCCTTACATCCTAGTTTCCCTAAAAAGCACACATATTACTGAATAAATGTCCTTACAACAAACTGGAGCTTTTAAGAGCCGTAAGTGAAACACTCCCAGGAAAACAACTTTATGTATGTTGTCCAAGTAGAGCAAATTCAAGCATATTTACATACTTCAAGCTTTTCATCTCTGATAGGAAAGTTACAAAACTGAAGTTAATATATCCTTCTGTACAAGTCCAAAACTCACTTTGCACAGACCAAGAGAACTGGCTATACTTTAGCTGTTCTTAATGTACCTAACTATCTTAGAGCTCCCTGACATTTTTAATCCACTGTGCTACAGACTTCACATGCAGCATAGCAAGTTTCCAACAAAGCATCTTCAAAAGAGCGCAGAAGAGTCTATCCCTTCATGAGCTATTTAAGCTGCAGTTCTGATAGCACGAGTCATCTGGTGCACTTTCTGGAGTCTGAACACATGGATTGCCACTATTTAAATAAGGACAAGTTATATTAGAGTGCAGCCTGTAGATATTTCGTTATTCAGTGACTTGGCATAAGTCTAAAATAAATACTCAAAAAGAGATTTCAGGATGCTTGTTCCAACTTGATAGTAATATTAATCCATTTAATCAAATTCATGCAGCTCCCATAAACATGGTACAATACTGAAAGCAGACCTACACCTAACTTGCCAGCTCTTCTCCCAATAATGTATCACAGAAATAGTAGTGATGGACAAAACTTACAGCTTCGTTTACATTCAAAAAAGAAGTAGTAATCTGGTAATTCCAGTCACTTGGAAGTTTTAAGAGTCTTCAAGGCGAGAAAACATACCTGCTATAGGCACATATCCCACTCCTTGCTGATACACAGTGGGCATCAGGACAACTGGCTGGGGCTGCATCATCATGGCAGCTGGCAAAGACTTAACACAAAGCACAATAGACAGATTAGAACTACTGGAGAAATAAACAAACCAGCAATTAAAATAATTAAAACAGTACTTGCAAAAAGACCACCCCATTGCAAATCCATGTCCCATGTTCAATATTACAATGTAACTCTACTAAATGCTAATCTATATTAAGAGAAATCTCTGGCAAATTAACTGAATCACCCTTTTTAATGACAATTAATTTGCCTGTAAATAAATATGAACATCGTGTCAAATTAGCCTTTTCAACAGTTCAATAAGATCTGCCACTGAAATTTTGCTACCGAAGCAAATTATTTTAAAACATGGCTTTAATCAGCTTTCATGCCTTATTCTTCTGAAATGAATATACAGCTTATCATAAATGAAAACTTGGAGCAAACCTGAATTTAAAAGTAGTATACTGCTCCTAGCAGCAAATTTGAGTTCAAATCAATTATTTTTAAGGTAAAACAGTACTTTAAACAAAACATCCGTTTAACTCCATTCCCTTTTACTACAAAGGTCAGATTCTATGTACAGTACATTCATAGGGAGACAGTTTTAAAGGTTAATTACAAACTCACTTCTCCTAGATGTAATTGAACAACTATTCAGAAGTGGGGCAGAACATGAATTTCAGAGAGCAAGGAACATCTGTTCCCAGGTGTGCACTCAAAAGCAACCTGGAACTTTTGATCACGTACAAGCATAGTGGGAAGTATTCAGGGCTGCACATGCTACATACGCAATCCAACAGTTACTTAAGATATTGGTGACTGATGACAAAATAACCCACAAGATGCTAAACCGGCAAGTTTAACTCAGCAGTTCATGAGCAAAAGCATCAAAAGAACAAGTACAGAAGTAAAACAACCATTAGAAAGAGCATTCCATTTGTCCAGGAAAGATAGAAGCATTTGCATTATTTTTGCTCTTAGTTTGATATGACTTTCTAAACATTTTGAGGAGAAAGATCAGTTATTGTTAGATTAAATAAGAAATTACAATGGACCTTTTGAGTGAGGATTTCTTTTTTATACTTCAGTTCACACAGGAATAAGCTGAATTTTTATTTACCTGGTTTTGCAGTTACAAATACCCACCTACCACTTCACCAAAAAGTATTTACTCTCTAAAACTAATATTTTTTTATTGCTATTCCCAAAGTTTATGATTATTTTAAATGCTAACATGCACAAATACCCACTGAGGTACAATGAAACTACTACTTCAATTTAAAATATGTGCCTCCCACTACCCAAGAAGCTTCTGTCCCTTCTTCTTCTCAACCCAAACTTGGCTTACCGTGTACGACATAACCAGATTAATCATTCCCTCCTTGTCATCACCCTGCCTTCCACTCAGGCTATACCATTCATCCTCCACATTTCCTTGCTTCAGAGACTCCGGAATTGTAATGTGTGTCCATGCGATGCGGTCATCCATTGAAAAGGCCCGCTAGAATGTAATTAAAAAAATATTATCAAGTTAACTATCCTAAAAAAGAAAAAATCTTGAAATTATTTCATTTTGCCATTTTTAAGGTATTGCTTTCAAAATTACTAAGTGTTGGTAAATATTTTAGCCATCTCCTTTCCACCAAGGATGAATGATGCTTTAAGGGGGACTACAGATTGATTACAGATATTTAATAATAAGAAGAAATTGAAAATGTGAAGCAGAACACTTCTAGGAATACAACACAATAATATCAACATAGCCTCTGTGAATCTAGTGACATCATTACAGAGACCACTGAATGAATGTAAACAGCTTCTGTTTACACTACTACAATAGGCTGTGAACTCCAATAATTCAAGAGCCAATATAAGTGCTGATCTGCCACTCCAACTGGAGCAAGAAAAACAGACACTTCAACCAATCAGCTAAGCCCACAAAACAGCAGTGAAAAGCCTCACAACTAGGGCAGGTTCAAGTTTCACCACACACGGTAAAATAGACAGCAAAAAAGCAAACCAGCGACTTTAGCCTCAGTTGTAGCCTCTTAGTTTAAATTGTATAAGAAGGCATGTTTGTGTCAAGTCAAAGTCAATATCCTGAACTGGAAACAATCGAGATGCAGGTACATAATCCCCGCTGCCAATAATCACAACATCCAGCAGAACAATATACTAGAATTCAAGATAGTACTCTGCTAGAAAAGCTTTACAGAGCAGATCACCTACCAGCACCATTACTCAGACACCTTCAATATCTAAAGATGAAACTGTTCAGAAGTTAAGTATTTATTACCACCGTGTCTTAAGTAAAGCACAGACAAATGCCAACATGCCCACCTGGAATGAAATTCAGGGAAGTATTAATTAAGTTATGTTTCTGCTACTAAATCCTAGTATATAGCATCCTATATATCCTATATATATAGTAGCTCTGACCTCATCAAATATCTCTAGGTAAAAAGAGTCCACACCCGGGGGGACAGTGCACTGAATAACTTTGTTCCAGCGGGGGTTCTTGGCTCCATTATGTGCTGTTGGAGTTTCATACACAGCATACCCTAGCCGTATCCGACAATATGGATCCATGCGAGTCATTCCATAGTTCTTTGCCAATTTTGCCTGGAAAGAAAAGACAGCCTGTAAGTGTACAATATTTACATTAACTTGAGAAATTAATTACTGTTAGTTCACAAAGAGAATCAGATATTGAACAAAGGACTAGGTTCAATTATGAGGCAGGCAGGAAGGGAAAAAAAAAGAATAAAAACCACATTCAGATTAAAACACAGAAGAGCCAATGACACTATTAAATGTCTGGGAGAACTTGAAAAGGAAACCTTTTTCACCTGTCGCAGAAAATACAGAACTTCACCAAGGTAAAACAAGTTACTGCATACCAAATCAAAAGATACACGATTATAAGGAAATAGTAATAAGTTCCATTTTTGCCTAGGTATCTGCTCTCCAATATACAATTATATTGACATGATAGGTACCCTGCATATCCTCTTTCACTTAAGTACTTCTAAAGGATGAAATAAAATCCAGTAGCTTTAAGAATAACACACAATACAAAAGCATAAACTGCAAAATAAGTTCAACTAAGGTCAGATCTAGTACCTCATACTTTCCAAACTGATCAAAAAAACTTACTTAATTCAGTGTTCACATTTGATATTACTTAATTCAACGGGCAGCTCAAGTTCTACCTTACTATAAAAACAGATGCTGTATAGAATCAGACGACGTTCAAGATACTTTTGCTGTAACATCAGAAGGATAGAACAAAACAAGTTGGTGACAGTCCTGAAGACAACATTGAGTACTGTTGCACAGCTATGCCAAAGTAGAAATTGGACTTCTTGGACTTGCTGTTTCTCTGGCCTGTAGTAAATAGCTTATAGTTCTTTTTATAGCAAGACGAGTAACAAAATATGATGCCTAGGATGCCTCCCACCTACAGGACACTCAAAGAACTGAAACAGTTGAGACTTGTGCAAGACAGTTACAACGGCTACAGCTCTGGCCTGGAAAGCCCTTTTTGCCTTCAGGACACATGCTGTTTCATTAATTTATATGTTATAGCTGGCGAGAAACTTCTCAGATTTTCCTTGTAAATGCATGCTTAACAATTACAGTTAAAAATTTGGTACCCAAATTACACGCTCTAGACTCTGAAGTCCTGAGACTAAGTAGTTTACCATAAAACTTCACCAAAAGAAAGCAAGCATATAATTGTCTGTCTAGTAATTTAAGAGGATGCAATCAACCATGCTTAGACATGCTCGCCACCAACCCTACACATCTGAAAGGGAGGAAAAAAAAAAAAGCAGTAAACTACCTCCACAAAAACACTTTCTGATCTTCCACTAGTTTATTAGTAACAGAATTAAGGCATGCTGTTCTGCATACTTAATCAACACATTTAAATACAACAGACTTCAACTAGCTTTTCACGTTCCACAGCTAAACTATGGTATATCTCCTATCTAGGATGTCCCATGCCTCAATATACAGCCAAGATTCTCACAGCATTCTTGCATAAACTGTCAGACAGGTACAGCAGACTATCTCTCAGGACACCACAGGGTTGTATGCCATTCAGAGGGACCATAACATGCTGGAGAGGTGCGCAGAATCTCAAAACTTCATGTAAGCTTTCTGCTCCTGAGAACGAATAACTACATGTACCACTACAGGCTGTGGGCCAGCTGGTGCCTGAGCAGAGAAGGACCTGGGGTCTTGGTGAACACAAAGTTGGATATAAGCCAGTAATGCAACTTTGCAGCAAAGATGACAGATAGCAACTTGGGCTACATTAGGAAATGCGCAGCCTTTAGAGTCCAGCAAAGGGCCGCTAGAACAATTAGTAGTTTCATAGAATAACAAGATGACTGAGGGTGAACGGGACCTCTGGAGTTTGTCTAGTCCAAGGTCCCTGCTCAAGGCAAGGTCAAATGCTCAGGCAAGTTCTGAGTGACATGGATGGAAGCTCCGCAACCCTTTCAGTCAACGTGTTCTGATGTTTGACAGTTGTCATAGTATAAAGGTTTTTCATATATTCAAACAAGAGTTCGCTGTGTTTCAATTTGTGTTCACTGCACCTCATGTCTTTCCTCTAGATCACACTGACAAGAGCCAAGCTGTCTTCTTCATAAACACCTGATGGCTGAGACTACTCATTGATAAGATACCCCCTTAAGACTGTTCCCTAGGACTCTCAGTCTTTCCTTATCTGTTTAATTCTTGACTAAGAGACTTCCCGGGGAATAAGCGTTAGGGGTGTGATGAGGTTTGGACAAAATAAACTCAAGATGTCACCTCTAACCTACACTATCCTGTGATTCTATAACAAGAGGTTACGTACAGCCAAGGCATCAAGAACAGCCCTTAGGCTTTATTCTTGAAACGAGGTAAGTATTTTTTTCTTTTCTGCACAAGCACCTAAAAATTAACAAGGACTGAATCTGATAAAGATCAGTATCAGCTCCAGAAGTTCAGCCATCCAAACAGGAATCTGGATGCTTCGGTACATAGCCACTCAATGTGGGATGCAGAACTCCTTCTTGTATTGTCTGCCCTCTTACCTACTCCAGGAACTTCTACCATCTATATGGATTGGATCAACATCCTGTGCCAAAAAGCACTTTCAGAGGTCCAAGCAAACAGCCAAAGATGAACAACCTAAAGAGTAGCAAACAAGGTGGTAGAAACTGCTAGAGAGTCAAGACAGACCTGGCATGCTGTTTGATAATGTTTGTCTCTTTACAGGCCTGAGGCTTAACCTGAAACATCTATTCCTAGCTCTGGAAAAGGTGATACTAAAGTTTCCATGGCTATCCTCTAAAAGCGGTAACATTTTTTGCCGTTCAAAGTTGCAGAAGAAGCTTCTAACATTACACTTCCTAAATAAAGATTGAGAAATTAATCAGAACCAGAAAATGGGTCGCAACTGAAGGCAATGAGTTCAAATGTCTACACCTTAGAAGTAATAAACTTTGAAAAAGCATTATTGCCATTTTAAAAAAGGAAGGATACCGGCTGTGAAAGAACAAATTCACCATTATAAGACACACAAAGGAAGGACCAGTGCCTGTTTTCCTGAGAGACCCTAGACAGGCCTAATCCCAAGCAAAGGTCTCACCATGGAAGCAGTAACCATACTATTCCAGGCTTGGTGCTAAATTTCAGGCTAAATATCTCTTTAGTATATTTTTATAGAATGACTTGAAAAGAGCACCTCTAAATAGATGAGGTGTGTTAAGTTAAAATGAAGGACAGATGGTATGCTAATGCAGACAAACAGAATTGTGTCAATACAGATGTTTTAAAACTTGAAATCTTATGAATGCAATAATACAGTATTACCAAGAGATAAAAGAAAGGATAACAAGGGGAAAAAGAGGAAGCAGAAAATAAAGAGCTATGCACTTGTTATTAATAAAAAACGGCAGAAAGCAACAGGAAAAACAGCAAATGCATTAGAGGAAATGGGGATGGAAAACTGTTCACTGTGGAAAAAAAAAATCATGAGATTACTTGATTATGTTCTATAATATGTTCTATGTTCTAAAAAAATCATGAGATTACTTGATTATGTTCTACAGGAAATTGCTGCATCATGCATGCTGCAGCTATGAAACTGAAAAAATGCTGATTTTCAGAAACAAGAAGCTACAAAAACTTGAAAAAATTACTCAATCTCTATATACAAGCAATGTAGTAACTCAGATTTCAACACAAAGTCTTTTAGTGCCCACCCACCAAAACAGACTAATTATATCAATTAATTGTAATTACTTAATTGTACAAAGATGGTACAATTTATACCTGTACTACAGTTATGCTGAGTCTGCCTACTGTACCCATTGGTCCTCCATACTGTAGCTGTTGAGCTGCCTGGGCATCCAGCTGGATTTGCTGTTGCTGTTGAGTTGGGGTAATGCGAAGAAAATCTTGTGGAAGCTCACCAACATATACCTTAAAAAGGAACAGAAAAAGAAAAAAACTTCAAATTTAAGTCCTCCACTTCAATAATGAAAAAGACGGACGAATATAAATCAAAGCCTGGCAAAAACATTCAGCAGAACTTTGTCTAGTTCTGACAGCATGAACAAAGAGCTAATTAAATGACAACACTGCAAACTCATGTAGAGAATGTTATTTCCACTTTCAAAAATATTAATTTCCAACATAAGCCTCTGTAAAAAGTAGGTCATAGAGCCAACACTGCTTTTCACCTAAACATTTAAAAGTCCATATAGAAGTCAGAGCTACAGAGCTTTACATTCTATTCACGTGTGACATCTGCTGGCAACCATCTTTCACCTCATGCACTCATGTTGCATCCAGCCACCCCTGTCACAAGACATAGCACTGTTTTCAAATGAAAGGGTTACTTTCACAGTCACCTTCAAGACAGATCATAAAGACAACGTCTCCTATGAACCAAATCTTTCAGCATAACAAAGATGCCATAATACTTCTCCAATGTTAAGTACAGCAAGCCTGCAACTGACCACGGGAACAATTTGGGGACTAAATTCCACTGTACTCAAAACAGTAATGGAGGAATTAAAAAATCTGGTCTATCACGAGAATGAACCATTATGAAAAATTCAAAGCTGAAAAATCTTAGAGAAACCCTGTCACATGTTCCAACATGAATCAGCAGTCACCATGTATTTTCTGTTAGCTTTGCAGTAAAAGAAGGGGAAGTTTCTACCTATTACCCGTCAATCTTATTACTGCCAATTCAGCAACACAGGTCATTTCCAAGTTTTAAATGCTAAGTGAACATTATCAATAACACATTTAGAGAGATTGTGACAATGAAACAACAAGTAAAATACATGTTAAAAGGTAAATCAAGTGACATAGAATATTTACAATTAAACGGTACTCATTTCTGTTGTCTATAGGAGTTGTTTACACATTTAATACAGACCTGTCTACTGCATCAAGACAAAAGACAGTGGAATTTCTTATGTTGCTATTCCAGGCAGGATTACTCAGTTGTGTATCTGGCAGATACATGCCTACAGAACATACCTTAAGAAGTTAACAGGCCTCTAGGACATAGTTTTGAAGATCAGACAGCACTTGCACGCCAAGACTACATCTTGCAGATAGCAACAGCAAATGTGATTTGGCAAGACTGCAATATCTGTCTGAGAGCCTCAGGATCTTGGCAACAGTAGGTAAATTACATGCCATAAAGGAAGTTTATTAGAAAAGCTAAGGAGGAAGTACTGAATGCCTGCTGCAAGGTTGTTGGGAGAGAGGGAAAAGAGGGAATCAGTTTTGCTTACAAACACCTTAAAAGTCTATGATTAAGATCTTAAGTAGCTTAAGTTTTCAAAAGCGTGGGAGAAATGGGGGCAGTAAGTGAGAAGACCAAGCTAAAAGACAGTGCTAACATTAAAAGCAAGCTTATTTATATTAGACTGGAAATTAGACAGGGTCTAGTAACAGCCTTCTCATTAGAATACATGTTATAAGGAAGGAGTTTTAAAATAAACAATAATCCATTTAGGAAAGAGTTGAAATAGCACCAGAATTAGCATGGAAATGGCACGTACAACACAGTAGGTGCCCTCCAATCCTTGACCTCCAGGAAGTTTCAAATCTGGTATTATATTATTAGCTTACCTAAGAACAGACATCAAAAAAATTTCCCATAGTAATAAGTGGTGACTGCAGCCCTGAAATTACACTTCCATATGCACAAGCTCCCTCTGTCAGCTTCTCAAAAAAGACAATATATTTTGTCTCAACCATCTCAATGTGGACATTGGTAATCTTAATTCATTCACAACAAGTGAGAGGTCTATTTATTTAAGTCACCCAAATACTGCTCCAAAATAAAATATATAACTTGCTTTCTGTAGGTCCAAAAGGGACAAAGAAAATTCTTAAGGGAAACGAAAGCTGTACTATAGCTTAAGTTGATTTTCAGTCATTTGGTTACCTCACATGAAGGTTCTTATTCTGGAACTGCAGAGGAGATGTACACAGAAACTGAACACAATCAGTGCAACTAAACTCTCAAAAGATGCAAATAGCAAGCTTCTTCAAAAGAAAGAGCGGGAAACAGGTGATGCATATGCCGCCATCTTAAACATTCAGCTCTGACTGAGATCTAGTACAAGTCCTGGTAAAATATCTAGGAGAGATGCTTATTGAGGAAAATACACTACTCAGTAAGTCCTTATGCAATTATCAGTTATCAGTAGGTTTCATATTGATGGAGATAAATCAGTATTGTGCAATATTTCTTGCTGCAAAGAAAACAGTCTAATTCATTCTTCCTCAAAGCATTTAAAAGCAAGTACATAAATGCCACCTACAAACCTGAAACATAAATAGTTACATAACCAGAGCTCAACCACAGTTTTCGTTTTTAAAGTGAGGAGAACAGAAGCGACAAGCTTTTATCACTGATACTACTCAACACACACTTTACAACAAGTGCATTATAGAAATATTTATGGAAGAATGTGAAATTCAACCATTGACAGTAGAACAAAAAAATTAATTCCACTTAATATATGAATTTTATTAGAATACACTTTTCAAGCAAGACAGCAAAATGATAGCACTATGATAGAACGGCAATTCGGGACAAAAATGTTCAGCAGGCTTTCATAAAAATAAACTACTTTGTATAATGAGGAGCGGCTGAGAGAGCTGGGGTTGTTTAGCCTGGAGAAGAGGAGGCTGAGGGGAGACCTCATTGCTCTCTACAACTACCTGAAAGGAGGTTGTAGAGAGGAGGGAGCTGGCCTCTTCTCCCAAGTGACAGGGGACAGGACAAGAGGGAATGGCCTCAAGCTCCGCCAGGGGAGGTCTAGGCTGGACATTAGGAAAAAATTCTTCACAGAAAGGGTCACTGGGCACTGGAACAGGCTGCCCAGGGAGGTGGTTGAGTCACCTTCCCTGGAGGTGTTTAAGGCACAGGTGAACGAGGTGCTAAGGGGCATGGTTTAGTGTTTGATAGGAATGGTTGGTCTCAATGATCCGGTGGGTCTCTTCCAACCTGGTGAATCTATGATTCTATAATAATTACTTTGTAATAAGCTTTTACAGCATTGCATATCAAAAAAAAAAGATTTATTTAGAAACAGAATAATACTGCTCTCTCTATCTGGCTAAAACCACCTAAGAGCTAGTTTTGAAGATCTTCAAAGTGAAACACTGCAAGTATAAAAACTGCATCTCAGCTCCTTCAAACTGAAGGTAGTGTCATGTTCTACAGCTATTCGAGCTAATTTAGGACTGGGCTGTCTCAGTCTTGCCCTCCTATTTAGTCTCAGCCCCATTTCTTCTGCAACATTAAATGGTGCCAAGGCAATTGTTAAGTATGCTAGTGCAGATGGCTGATCAGAAGAAAATTAAACAAGGGTTGAAAGCAAAGGGAAAAGGAGGGGAAGCCATCAGAACCCTTACCACATTAACTGATGATGAGACTATTGTTACCTACATAAGGGAGGAAAAGTGACCACAGAGCCAAGGACAATCACAAATGCCCTGACTTACCAGAGGCTGAGACATGATACATGCAGGAAACCCTTACCAAGGTCTACACTAGCAGTTTCCAAGAAACTCTGATACCAGATTTCAGAGAAGTGACATGCTGAAGAGGTAGCTACTTCTAAGAGTGAGCTCTGTTGTCCTTTAAATGGTTTTATTGTTTTTAACAAGAAAAAGTGAGCAAATTAGAGAGAATTTTTAACTACTGTTTTACACATTGAACTAAAAGTTAGGACCAGATAAGATGCATCCAGAGGTCCTGAAAGAACTAGCTGATATTTTCTTCAGGGCTATTCTCTATCCACTTTGAAAGGTCATGGAGATTTGAGGAAGTCCCCTATAACTGGAGAAAGACAAATGGCATATACAGTTTTGAAAGGGTAAAAAGGACGAGCTGAGGAACAAGCTGAAGGTCAGCTTCACTTCAGCCACAAAGAAACTCATAGACCAAGTGCTTCTGGGAGCCATTTCTAGAAACAGGAGAAAATCAGGGACTAGGACGAGGCAGCCTTCACCGACGGTTAAAAAAAAAAAAATCCAAACCTAGCCCTAAGTATTAACTGGCAGGAAATCTCATGAAATTCAACAAGTGCTAAATTCTGTACTTTGGACACAAAAACCCTTGGTACCCGTACAAATTAGAGAACAACCATCAGGGCTGCAGCTCTACAGAGGAAAATGCGCAGATCCTGGTGGAAAGGAAGCACAAATGAGCAGAGCACTCTCACAATAATGAAGCATACTACATTCAATCAACAAAAGCCTAGTCAGTAGGCTAAGGAAAGCAATTGTTTCCCTTCACTCAGCACTCATTAGACCACATCTGGAATACTGCAAACTGCCTGGGGACAAGCAGTACATGAAAAATCATAAACTTGAGTGAGCCCAGCAAGATGGCCCATGAAAAGAGCTGTAGCAGAAGACTTGTGAGGACAGGCTGAGGATCTGCTTAGAGTAGAAGAAACTTAAGATATACCTCATAGTGGCTTGGAGGGGAGACCTCAATGGTGAAATTTATATGCGGGGGAGGAATCAGCTCTGGGACAACCGAACAGGAACAAATTGCCCAGGAAGATTGCAAAATGCCTCACTTTAGAGGTTCCAAAGGTCTGCTGGAAAAGCCCTGAGCAAGCTGGTCTGAATTAAAAATTGACCATGCTTTTATCAAGAGGTTGAACTACATAGCCTCATAACAACCTTTCTAACCTGAACTATTCTACGATTCCACATAACTCACATTATAGTATGACACATCTGCAGTTAAACTCCTGTAGAACTGTAGTCAAAGGCTGTCCTTCAGAATTTCAATTTAGAGATGAACAAAGGAAAGAATGTAACAGCAATTTAGCTTATTACATTGACAGGTTTTTTGCTGTTTTGGCCTTTTATTTCTGATTTGGGTTTTGGTGTTTTTTTTTTTGGGGGGGGGGGGGTGTTTTAGTTTTGGTTTTTTAATGTCAGCAAAATAAGAAAAGTGCCATGAACCACAAGGTACCAGACATTTCCTCTCCTGTTGTTCTCTGGTTTCCTGTCCCAGAAGCTTCCCATCTACTTTGTTGCTTACGTATGTCTAACTGTAAAGGCTTTATAACTGTATAATCATCACCTTTAACATTGTTTTCGCTTTCCCCCAAGTACACCGCCTATGTATATTCTTGACTAAAGTATTTTGCCACTAGCTACTGCCTCCGGATTTTCCCAGGACATTCAAATTTGTCCAAGACATTAACATTTAAATATTTGCAAAATACATTCCATAACTGTTAATAAAGAAAAAAAGTATGGTTTTACAGGAGCAGAAATGAATATGAACCACTGATTACAATCACTAAAACAATAATTTGAATTCCTACTAAGTATGGCAGGAAGTATTGCATTCACACATGAGCTAAAAATTAAAGATGGAATGAGTGTCCATAGACATCCCAAATACAAGAAGCATTTGCAGTATATTTGAGCTACGCAGATTTGGTCTGCACTCAATGTAACTGAGAAATAAAAATGGGGAAAAGCCACAGAAACAGCTCAAAGCAACTAAACTCCTGAATTCACATTGGGATTAGCATTAAGAAATATAATGCCCATCATCCCATGAACAGGCTTCTGATTTTTTTCTACGCTACCACTAGACATACCAATATAAATCTTTCTTTCCTCCAAGTTTGCGTTAAAAGCAGATGCCACTGGGTCCAACAGAAAACAGGCCACTTAGTGCCTTAAGGGACTTCTCTTACCAGTTAAGAGAGCAAGAACTTCAAAGCATTTCCAATGCTGCCCTCAACATTTTCTGCGGCAGGAATGTGCTCCAGAGACCAGATCCCAGCACTTAAAAATTAATTCACATTTTGCTTAGAAACACTCAATGACACCTTACTCCCTCAACTCTTTTAGCAGCCTCTGAAATCCAAAGTGACTGCAACGTGTGGCACTATGAAATTTCTAACTTCACAGACCAGAATTTTAAAACTAAATATGTCCAGGCTCTAACAAGAAACAAATGGGATGCAAAGGGATCTGAACAGGCTGGACCGCTGGGCAGAGTCCAATGGCATGAGGTTTAACAAGGCCAAATGCCAGGTCCTGCACTTGGGGCACAACAACCCTGTGCAGTGCTACAGACTAGGAGAGGTCTGGCTAGAAAGCTGCCTGGAGGAGAGGGACCTGGGGTGTTGGTTGACAGTGACTGAACATGAGCCAGCAGTGTGCCCAGGTGGCCAAGGCCAATGGCATCTTAGCTTGTATCAGAAATGGCATGACCAGCAGGTCCAGGGAGGTTATTCTCCCTCTGTACTCGGCACTGGTGAGACCGCTCCTCGAATACTGTGTTCAGTTTTAGGCCCCTCACCACAAGAAGGATGTGGAGGCTCTGGAGTGAGTCCAGAGAAGAGCAACAAAGCTGGTGAAGGGGCTGGAGAACAAGTCTTATGAGGAACGGCTGCAAGAGCTGGGGTTGTTTAGCCTGGAGAAGAGGAGGCTGAGGGGAGACCTCACTGCTCTCTAGAACTACCTGAAAGGAGGTTGTGGAAAGGAGGGAGCTGGCCTCTTCTCCCAAGTGACAGGGGACAGGACAAGAGGGAATGGCCTCAAGCTCCGCCAGGGGAGATTTAGGCTGGACATTAGGAAAAAATTCTTCACAGAAAGGGTCATTGGGCACTGGAACAGGCTGCCCAGGGAGGTGGTTGAGTCACCTTCCCTGGAGGTGTTTAAGGCACGGGTGGATGAGGTGCTAAGGGGCATGGTTTAGTGTTTGATAGGAATGGTTGGACTCGATGATCCGGTGGGTCTCTTCCAACCTGGTTATTCTATGACTTTATGAAAATATCTAATAAAATACTCAATTATACCCAGAACTATCAACACAATTATTTTTGTGATGGGAAATTGTATTCAAAATTGCTCATGTGACAGCATAACATATCGATACTGGGTAATACAAACATGAATTGCTCCTTTGTCACCTTTGGTCAAAAAAAATAAAGTTTTGAAGACTCAAAACAAAACATCAAGTAAAAATCGGAGACAAGAAGACTTGTCTGTAGTTAAGTGACAGCATTAGGGCAAGAAGAGAGAAGTAATCATAAATATAGCCTGCCCATTAAAAGATTTCCAATCATCTGAGTAGTAATTATCAGGGAAATTAGGAGCAGAAAACTAAATAGCCCTAGCTTCATATTTGATCTTTTGGAGGCCCTGACATATTTGTCAGCATGATGAATAATCACAGATATTAATGGGGGGGAGGGGCTTGGCTAGCTGAGGAATCATAATTACAAGGTTCTAGTTTCTCAGGCTTTACCTGAAGCCTAATCAAACTGTTCATTTACACCTCTCGTTTGGAAAAGGCATCATTTAGCAGCCCTTATATATTCAATCACAGCTTAGATTATTTCAAAAGCTGTGTTCTAAAAAAAAAAAAAAAACCCACAAAAAAAAAAACCCTAAACAAAACCAAAACACCCAAAAAACCCGTGGAAACGTAACACCCTAAAAACAACCAGAGAAATCTATATTCTGGCAGAATATTTACCAGTGACAGGCCAAATTCCATCTCTGCTGCATCTGAAAAACTAAGTAGCCATTAGAAACTTTAATTGCTCTCCAAATAAGTACTGTCAAAAACCAGAAAGCACCTAATCTTTTTTACCTGCATGAAACAACCTTAAATATTATTGGGTCTGTTCTAAGTGAAAGAAACAGAACTGTTCTCTGCAGCACTAAAGAGAAAATATGTCCCGATTCTTTAGCACCATTTAGTGGCTACTCATTTGTAATGCAGCTATAGTTACGGGAACAATTAGAATTCTATTTTGCACTCAACAGAGAATAAAGAAGGGCTGGCAAGCACGGAGTAAGCAGCCATTCGCAGGTGAGGACGCCGAATGTTGCATTATTTATTCATCTGAAAACATTCAACTCTCTAAAGTGGTTAAGACAACGAAGAAAAGCATGCACAAACAGCGTTATGAACACACGCACAAAGAAAACCAGACAGCCGAAGTTGTACAAGATAAACCAGCATACACCTTCCTATTTGTCAGGCTTAAATCCATTAAGTAACAGAAGATCACCAAAATTACAGGACTATCTTGCTAATTCTGAAATAAGACATCTAGAAGAATAAATTCCTAACCATTGAGATGCAGTTCCTTTAAAACATTTAAGAAGAACTAGGCAGTTACGATATTCAAACATCTGCAAGATTATAGCCATGTCCAAGAAGGTTCTCACTAAAATCTTATCTCAACCCAAGGAGTGGATTTCACCACTTAAAACAAGCAGATGTTCAAAGTATCTCCATTCAATACCAAAGAGGTGTTTTTAATTAAAATTTTTCTTGAAAAGAAATGCCATTCCATTTCAGAGAGAGAAATATCTTCATAATTTTTCCTCTCCAGATTGGGACTGCAGTGAGGCCTACTGTTCAGCTTTAGCCACACCATCTAGTTTGTTACCAGTTATGTCTATCCTTACTCCCACATCAATTCCTACTAATCTTCTCCAAACATAAACTAAAAGATAACTAAAAGTGAAGTCACTTTTGAAGAAACTCTGACTAATTTGTAAGGTATTTACAGTATTTTGAGCTATTTTAGACTAAAACCTGTTAGATATTGACAAAATACTATTTAGGTAAAACCACAGCACCAACTCTCAAACAAGACTTCAGGGATAGAAACTACTTGATTCACCACAGATTCAACTCGACCAACTGTCATCTTTTCAGATGCACCAAGAGAAAGAAAAAAAAAAAACCAACTTATTTCACTCCATTTACCTTAATTCTCCATCTAAAACTTTTATTCCAACAACAATCACCATCACAATCCAGTGCAAAAGGAATCGTTCTGGAAGACTACACAAATAAGGCATTTTAGGGAATTAAATTTGATAATCATATAATATTACTGTCGTGAGACAGCAATAGATGCAGTTCTTCAAAATTAGTTTAACGATTCACTCCTCTGGTCATTCATCGAGCCTGCGTAGACACACACACACAAAGCCCCAAAAAAGCAGCTGTTTCTATTAGTAAAATAGAACAGTTTGAATCGATCGTCCGAGAAAATCTTGCTTCATGCACAGAGCAACACCATATTGTCAATTACTGCCACATCCTTCCAGACAGGAACGGCACCTCAGTCGAGAGCTGATGCTGCACCGCAGTTACACACCGTGTGGTAGAACTGCGGGGCAAAACTATCGCAGGAGAAGTCTTACTGGTAGCAACTTCCCAACAAACTACCAACACGAACTCCCAGAAGACGGTTACATCGTTTTTCCAGACTGCACCTCCCCACACGCCTCCCCGCTACCACCGAGCACGGCTCTGCCCCCCGCGGGCGGCCATTTCAACGCCAGCACGGCCCGGACCCGCCACACGGACACAGCCCATCTCAGCTTTGCAGAGGAGCAGGCGCGGCCTCGGTTCGGCTCCAGCCGCCTCGCGGGCCCCGCGCCGGGCTCCCCCCAGGCCGCTTCGCAGGGCGCGGGGCCGGCAGCCGCGAGAAGCGGGGGAGGAGCCGGGCAAGCCCGAGGGGTGCGGAGCGGAGGGGCCAGGCCGGCCGAGCCCGAGGGGTGCGGGGCGGAGGGGCCAGGCCGGGCCGCACTCACCGGGCCGCGCTGAGTGGTGACGGTGGTCGCCATGGCGCCGCGCCCCGCGCGAGGCTCCCGTCAGCTGACCCGGCCCCGCCCCGGCGGCGCGCGCGCGCGCCCGCAGCGACGCATTCCTCCCCTCGCTGTGCGCACGCGCCGGGGCGGGCGAGGGAGGGGGGGAGGGGAGAGAGCGGACCCGAGGCACAGGCGTGTGCCCGCGCATGCGCTCTCCCGCTCTGCGGCCGCCGCAGCGATGGGGCAGCGGGGCCGGCAGGGGGCGCCGAGGGGAGAGGCGACGGCGCAGCGCCCCCCGGCGGCCTGGGCGGGGATCGGCCTGGCAGGCCAGGCCAGGCGGGGCTCGGGGCTCGGCGCCGCCGCTGGGCCTCGCCCGGCGCTGCCGTGACCTCCCTCCCCTCCCGAGCCCCTGCAGCCCACTCCGGGAGAACAAAAGCGGCTTTAATATTCATCCCAGCGCTGCCTTGGGAGATAAAATCTGATCATTTCAAAGCCTATTTAAATAACGTAGCTGTTTCCTGTTGTGAGGATCTGCTGCGCCGATTTAGCTCTTAATTAAAATTCTAGCGCGGATTTCGGCAGCTGGAAATAGAACAGTGCCATTAGGAATGCTCCAAATATAGCTCAAGCTTTTCTTCCACGCTACCCTAGCATATACTTGGAAACGGCCTCATCTTCTTTACTTGTGTCTTGACACTCGGAAAAATGAGCAGTACAGGATACAATTGATGAGGAGCCCTGGAACCAAGATCGCTGATGCCAGCTGCGAGCCAACCAGCCAGCTGAAGAGAAGGGCCGTAACGCACATGCTTCCTTTTCTGGAAGCGGAATTGAGGTCAACCTACAAAACATTAAAGAAGCAAATCATCCTTCCCTTGTTCCTGCCCCTAGAAAAGAAACCAGACCTGAAAAGACAAGAATTTTTTCCTTAAAGGATAAATTCACGCCCTTCTTTTTCTGTGGTTTGCTTATTTTTTTAAAGTCCCTCAACAGTCTCTTGACATAGGGAGGTTTTTTTTACAGGGAGAAGGGGTGAAGTTTCTTGGAGGAAGCTAAAGGGTGTAGGTTTTTTACCACTACCTCTTGTATAAGCCTTTCAGCAGAGAGAGCACACTGTATGAAGGGGCAATACAATTTAAAGATTAAGAACATTCAGCGTCTTACAATGCCAGATATGTGCCCTGTCTGAACAAAGCTTGTGTAGCGATACAGTTACATTATTTTATAACAAATGCTATACAGTTGTAGCCTCTCTCAGGAAATTCCTCATTTCTTTGCACTGTATATACGTGCAGCCAAGTTTAAATGATTAAATGATAGAAGTCTGTTGAGCCAACATGGTTAAAAAAGTAAAGCCCTCGAGGGAAGACGATCAGTGCTGATCTCTGTAATTGCAATTTTGACATCGTGAGGGTGGGTTGGAGGGAAAAGAGTCTTAACAAGCCTCGCTGATATTCTTACATCTATAACCACACAAGCTAGGAAATTAAGTTTAGGTAAATTAAAGTTTTACTTACCGTGGATTTCATTCTAAGACCTGGTCTAGTCACAACAACTTCAAAGAGATTAGACATAAGAAAATGTTATTGTCTCTATAAAATATATATCAAAAGAAAATAGTAGTAATATTAACTCACAGATTCTTGAGATTTGATTTCCTTATACAGAGATAGACTGTGACTAGAGTGAATATTGTGCCTGCCTGGCAGCACTACCATTTTCTAACCGCATCTTTTATTTTCCTCTTTTATTACTATTTCTAGGAAATCCACATAGAATCTAATCACTTATTTTTAATCACCATTTATAACCTATGCAGTAAAGGATAGGTTGTCAAACAATTCCCTACTCTCCCTTCCTTAAATTAGTACCTTAATATGGCCTGGAAACTCTACAAAAACACCGACTTTGCCATCTGGTGGACATCCAAGGGAACAGCAAGTAGCCTTAGACCTGGAGAGGCAGGTGGGCTTGTTTCCCCCGGTGCATTATAATCACAAATAGGGAGCACTAGTGCAAAAAACATTGGGCGAGACATCTGACGGCAATGTAGTAATTAAAGTGAGACTGTAAGCCATGGGAAAGATGAGAGGAAAAAAGTCATAAAACCCTATTATTTGCAACATATGGGCATCGTTAAAAAAAGTTAAAATGTAATTAAAGAAGCTATAATGACAATAAATTGTATTTATCTTGCAATAAAAATTTAGACATCATTTTCTCCTGCATCATTCTTTCACTCTGCTTCCCAATCTTTTCTCTGTTCTTCCCAGTTCTTCATCTGTTCCTCCCAGAATCTCCCTTCCCCATATCTGCCCCTTTTTGCATGTCCCATCTGTTCTTCCATAAATGGTTCTACATCTTTTGCTTCTCCTCTCCATCCCTGTCTTTTGCTTTTACACTCTGTTTCATCTCATACATTTTTCTATTTAACATTGCTTCCTACAGATTTGTTGTAAGCTACGTGTTCTCTGAAATTTTACCCAGAGGTTTCTGTTTACACTTTTTATAAGCTCATCTCCTTTTTCCCAGCTGCTGACTGGATAAGAAGTAGTGCATGTTTCTGAGCTGTCTGTGCTGCTTTCTCAGTACCCAGCCGAATGCCAAAGGTGACTAGTACCTTTGTTGAAACCTTTGCCTGATGGGTCATTAATAGGGTTTACTTTCTGTAACTAGTTGCCTGTTTTCATGAAATTTCCAAGAGCTTTGTATCCCTGAAGACATTAAGTAAAGACAATTTGAAATTGGACAGCAGGTCAGAGATGTGTAAAGACAAATAATATCCATATAGTGTAGTTTCTTGAATATTATCAAAGAGGCATTACTCCCTAGACTGGCCCCAGAACCTAAAAGTGTGTATACCACACTATGCTTTTCTTCATAAAAACATGACCTAAAGTCTCATGAGGGGGAGGAGGAGAGAATGAGAGTAATGCACATGATGCTGTCCTCATTGAAGAATGGTTACTGAAGAATTCCTGGCAAATTAATCTTGTGCTTGCTCACAAGACCAGAGGGACACTTCAAAGGCTGAGAAGAGTCCAATGCCACGCGGGGAGGGAGGAAACATGAAGTTTAGTGGCATAGCATCTAACTTCTGGACGGTTTTTATTTAGCATTCACCTCTGGAATCTAAAACTGAAACCTGTCAGCTCTATAAAAATGTGTACAGCAGTGATTAGTGTGGTAACAGGACTACATTTGTGCCTCTTCCCTTTTAGGAAGGTCAAGCCTCCCAGTTTATTTAGGTAAGATACATAATAGAGTCCTTCAGTGAGGAAGCAAGCTTCCAACTGTTTGTAAACTGATCCCTTTCCCAGGGAAAGCTCACAACTTAATTGAGTGTTTACATTTTATGCCATTTTTTGTGTCAATAATGAGTATCTGTCATAATACTGGAGGATTTCCCTCAGTTGTTTAATGTGTTTTGAAATGCACTCTTAGCTGAACTAAAGCTGGTACATAAAGCAGAGTAACAAATTATGGTTGTGGAATTTTTAGTTCAGAGATGTTAATCTGGCTCTGCAGAGGTTGACAAAAGGATCTCACAGTAAACTAGTGAAACAGGCTTTGGGTTACATTTTCTAGGTGTTATAAGCATACAAAAATATCATGGAATGGCTGTGCATCAATTACATCACTGGGTTAGGTCTCAGGGAAGATCAGCCCTTGTCAGTGTTCCTGTATTTCAGATGCCAGCCAAAGGTACAGTTCTGTTGCACGGGAGAAGGCATCTTTTGCAAAATACAGAGCCCAGTTCCACCATCATCTCTTACACAGTCTCCCAAAGGTGACTTGAAAGATAGCAGGCAAGGGTGACAATGGAGAAGGGATCCACTGCTCTGTGGATTGTCCATACCAGAGTAAGTGCAGAAAAAGGAAAGGGACGTTGCAGGGTTCAAGCTACAGAAAAGCTCTTGGAGTCCTAGTGTGCTGAGCACAGCTTCTCAGAGTGTAAGTGGCCTTCTGCAGGTGCTGGACACAGCACCAAACACACATCAGAGTGCAATGCTAATCTTTTTGCTCATGGTACCAGCTCAAGCTTGGTGTACAACAGAGCTGAAACAATGACATGGAAATCCCAGATGGCATTCAGACTGGCTGTAACAAACAATAATTTCCACTTCGATAGCATGCAAGGTACTCACAGTGCACAGCAAGCTTTAATTAATCCTCACAGTCCAGTTGGGATGCAAAAGGATTACATCCCTCATCATGAGGGAAAGACAGCTCCATCATGAAACATGGCAAATCTGTAACAGCACACAACAACATTATCCAGGAATTTCAGCCAGGATGCATACTGCACTGAAACAACAAGGGAATTCAATTGGATAGACCAAAGAGAGAGAGAATTAAATACAAACTGAACCTCAAAATCAGTGTTGCATCCATCCTGGCACTGGGCCATGAAACAGAGATGCTAAACAGCAGGCAACTTACCACCATCACAACCACTGCATAATTTCATACCCAGCGTTATAGCTACTGATTGAGCTAGATGAGTATTGGCAAAACTGTTGTTCAAGCAATTGCGGGGGATTCTAGCAGAAAAGCTGAGAGCACTGCCGAGAAGCTAGTAAGTGGCTGTTCTTCAGTCACGCTGCACTCAAAATAGCTTTCCGACAGAGGAAAAGCAAATTCTGTTGGCTTCAACACCTGGTTGAGCAACTTAATAAGGACAAAATTGCAAGTTATAGCTAAATCATTATTTATTTTATAACTACATCTTCATCACATAGTCCACTCCAAAATGGGAGTTATTTCATTTCAAATCAAGCTTGTGCTAGGTTTTTTCTGTAGGCTCATTCAGCACAGGGATGAGGAGAAGGTTCTTTGAAAACAATTTCAGACAACAGCTGCTTCAGAGGAGGAGAGCCATCTACAATCATTGGAAGATGTTTCCCTTTTCTACAGTTCTGTCATGCTTTTCCCAAATTGTGTTTCTTAAGTGTATTTTTAATGCACCAGAAAAACTGTAGCAGTGCAAATGCTGTTACTTGGGTAACATCTTGATTTCCAGGCAGCGCTTCAAAAGAGATGAGCAAACAGTGACGAGAGAAAAATGTCTCTGTCCTGTCCCCACACACAGGACACAGAAAACCACTCGTTCCTCTTGTTGTAATTCCCTTTTATGTATTTGAAAACTGCTATTATTTTACTTCTTAGGTTTCTTTTCTCTGAAGTTCATCTATTTAGATGAATGTCAGTTTAAACAACCCAATTCCTTCAGACTTTCCTTATATTGCTTATGCTTTTATAAAGCCTGATAATTTTTGTTGTCTTCCTTTGGTTTTTTCCCTAATAGGACCTTACCTTCTTTGGAGTATCCCAAATTGGACACAGCATCCCAGCTAGGGCATGGACAGCTCCAAGGAGAGCTGAAGAATTACTGAATGTTCTGTAGGTGATAACACTGGCTATAAATTGCAGTAAGGGTTTGCCTTTTCTACAGTAGCATAACATTGTTTACTCCTGTTCAGCCTATGATCTATGTTAACGTCCAAATCTTTTTCTGCTGTGCTGTTACTTATCTTGTCCTTCCTTGCCTTATGTTTTTGCAGTTCATTATTCTTGCCTAAGTGTGGTAACCTGTTTGTTTTTACTGTTTGGCATCCTCTCAGCTCCTCTTGAAGTTGTTCTGCAATGTATACCTTTTATGTTTGATTGGTAAAAATACCTATCAACAGTAATTGCGATTAAATTAACATGTTTGTTTATTTAAAAATAAGCTGCTCTCTTCTCTAGAGGGAAGTCTAGCATGTGAAATCTTCATATCTTCTTATTGAATCAGATTATCCTTTTTTATCTAGATTATTTTTCAAATAGGAGAATTCCCTGCTGCCTCATATTTAAGAAGACAGAATTCAGAAGTCATTATTTGAAAATAAATACTAAGACAACCAAGATTTTGGCAGTCTAGTCTCACAGGAGGAGGACATGCAGCATTCTCAGTTTTGATATCCTTATTTGTACCTACTGTTATACAATGCTAGTCTGTGTGTAGATATTGTAGGAATTCTGTTCACGTATTGCATGATTTTTCTGTGTATTTGTTTCCTCTTCCCTTTTTTCTCTTTTTTCCTTTTTCCGCCTCTTTCTCTCTCTCTTTCTCTCCTTCCATTTCCCTTTCCTTTTCCTTTTTTCTGAGAAAATAAAATAGATATGCAAAAAAATAAAGGAATTGGTTTTGTCTGCTCACAAAACTTCCCCTCACCAAAATATAAATTAAGACACAAAGCAGAAATGATAAAAAATAAGAGTGAGATGACACAGTGAGAAGCGACAAATTCCTTTAAGAAGTTAAGGATATAATTACAGAGTAACACTAACAAAAAATTTTTTTCAGGTTTCTTCCAAATAGTTCCTAATCACCTTGTTCATACATTTCCCATTTGACCTAATATTTTTGTAGGCACAAGTAGTAAAAAGGTGATACTCTGCTCAACGTAATAAACATTTCCCAGTGGTTCAGGTAAGGTACAATGGGCAGAAATTCTCTCTCTCCCACTCAATCCCCAGAAAAGAAACATTGCTCTTCTGCTTACTCAAGTTCATTGTAGAAATCTTTGCTTATATGCAGCAAAACACAGCTTTCCTCCTCTGTAATTAGCTCATTTGTGGCTCCTTTGATAACAAGATACACATGCAAGTCTATATGCTCTTTCTCTCCAGCTTTTGTTTTTTACAGAATTAAGCACCTTTTTCTTTGTATGCGTAAAAGGCTTGAAGAGCAAATGAATTCTACAAGTTAAGTGTCATACTTTCTCCCACTGGTTACTTCATTTTTATAGATATTAGGTTTTATAATTAACAGTGAATCTTATGAGGACTCTGCAATAGTAATGGTTTTCAATAGTGATATTTAGCAGGTTCTCTCCCTGGTTGGCTCTCCCTCTGTGTCATATTTGGTGCTTAAGTGCCTGCAAGAAAACCATTATTTTCTGTTAGATGTTTAATCACAAACCTCTCAATTTGCTGTTTTCCAAGCAGTGCAGAACTAACTTGATTACAACAGTGACATGCTAGATACACTTGTCAGCTCTGAAGTGTCATCTTCCCTAGCCTATATTCCATGTGGAAAAGATTATTTTCAAATAATACAATAGCCTGATTAGCTATTGCAGTGTTTCCTCCAGAGTCTTTCTTGCTGGATGTGACAGGTTATGGGAACAGGGTAAGTTGCACATAAATACACTTGGTGCCTGCAGTGAAAGGATTCTTTGAATTACTGTCTATGATTTCCTTGTGATCAGATCCTCAGCCTCCTTTGAAGCCAGCACCTATGTACAAAGAGGGTCTAGACCTCTGACCAGTGAGGGACAGCAGTTTTGCTTCTCTGCAGAGCTGCTTTGCCTCAGGGAAGTCAACAGAAGTGGCAGGAGCGCAGCACTTATGAAAATGCAGCACATTTGTCAAGTTTTTAGCAGGTAGGTTTTTTCCAACAGTCTCAGAGTTGTTAGGGAGGCAGTGCTGAGGAAAAGCAACAAGATACTGAGTCAACTGTAGCTTCAGAGTTGTGAAACATGTAGACTGGATAAGTCTACATCTGTGAGCAAATATTTCAAGCATTTCCCAACTCCTGCTTTTGTTCACTGATCATCAGGTGTCACCATATGAGGTGTAACCTTAGCTTTCAGTCACATCAATAGGAAAAATATTTTTCTCCTTACAAGAGGAACATCTAATAATGTATTGGTCTTATCATAGAATCATAGAACAACCAGGTTGGAAGAGACCCACCGGATCATCGAGTCCAACCATTCCTATCAAACACTAAACCATGCCCCTTAGCACCTCGTCCACCCGTGCCTTAAACACCTCCAGGGAAGGTGACTCAACCACCTCCCTGGGCAGCCTGTTCCACTGCCCAATGACCCTTTCTGTGAAAAGTTTTTTCCTAATGTCCAGCCTAAATCTCCCCTGGCGGAGCTTGAGGCCATTCCCTCTTGTCCTGTCCCCCGTCACCTGGGAGAAGAGACCAGCTCCCTCCTCTCTACAACCTCCTTTCAGGTAGTTGTAGAGAGCAATGAGGTCTCCCCTCAGCCTCCTCTTCTCCAGGCAAAACAACCCCAGCTCTCTCAGCCGCTCCTCGTAAGACTTGTTCTCCAGCCCCTTCACCAGCTTTGCTGCTCTTCTCTGGACTCACTCCAGAGCCTCCACATCCTTCTTGTGGTGAGGGGCCCAGAAATGAACACAGGATTCAAGGTGCGGTCTCACGAGTGCCAAGTACAGAGGGAGAATAACCTCCCTGGACCTGCTGGCCACGCCATTTCTGATACAAGCCAGGATGCCATTGGCCTCCTTGGCCACCTGGGCACACTGCTGGCTCATGTTCAGTCACTGTCAACCAACACCCCCAGGTCCCTCTCCTCCAGGCAGCTTTCTAGACAGACTTCTCCTAGTCTGTAGCACTGCATAGGGTTGTTGTGCCCCAAGTGCAGGACCTGGCATTTGGCCTTGTTAAACCTCATGCCATTGGTCTCAGCACAGTGGTCCAGCCTGTTCAGGTCCCTTTGCAGAGCCTCCCGACCCTCCAGCAGATCGACACTTCCACCCAGCTTAGTGTCGTCTGCAAACTTGCTAAGGGTGCACTCAATGCCTTCATCCAGGTCATTGATAAAGACATTGAACAGGGCTGGACCCAGCACTGAGCCCTGGGGAACCCCACTTGTCACTGGCCTCCAGCTGGATTTCACACCATTTCCCACCAGTCTCTGGGCCCGGCCATCCAACCAGTTTTCCACCCAGGAGAGTGTGCGCCTGTCCAGGCCAGAGGCTGACAGTTTCTCAAGCAGAATGCTGTGAGAAACTGTGTCAAAGGCTTTACTGAAGTCCAGAAGCTAATCGCTAATTTAAACACAAGAGCAATATTCATATTGTTAGACTTGATGAAGATCTAAGTTCAGTTTCCATAGGCTCTATTATTTCAATAACTAGTCTGATCTTGCCACACTGCCTCTTTGCTTCCAAATGGGGCTATATTAACACACCTGTTGTGTGTTACAATTCTGCATGCTCAAAGGCAGGGTTGCTGTGTCAATATGCATCCGCAGAGAGTTTAGCACAAAAGGTCCTTTTGGTTAAGGTCTTCAGCACTTACTGCAATATCTAACGTACATATTTACAAGCAGAAATTACAAACTGTAATTTACAGGCAGAAATTACAAACCTGGTATTTAAAGAGCAGGCTTAATTCCTTTCTATCTTCTAGCAGACTGGAGAAAGACAGAAAAATAGAAATGTGTTTAAAAATATAGGACCTGTGGGTGCTGCAATCACTGGTGCCACATGGGAGTTGCCAACAGGCTCCTGTGTTACAATCAGCAGGCTAGGTTTCCCATGTGGCCAAAGGGTGTGGCAGCACACCACAGGCCTGAATGCTAAAGTGAATGTACTGCAGAACATGACCCTATGCTTTCTCAGATTAACTGTTCAGTAGATCACTAGCTTGTTAATATGCAATGGTCTTCTCGTTAGGAAAGGTGCAGAAGGATGTGTGCACGTGAACCTTCATGAGACCTCATCTACACTTCAAGTTGTCTGCAAGAATGCACTTGGAAAGAATGGATGCTAGAAAAAGTAATGCATCAAATCAAAGAGTGAAAATTAAATAAGGCAAGTAAGAAAATGTAGTTTGCATCGTCTTTGTATGCAAAGTTTTCAGATTAAGAAAATGGCTATTTAAAAACAATAGGCTGCTCCTGTAAGTGTGGTTTTAACTGAAGTTGTAATAAACTGTAAAGAAAGCATAAGTTTTTATAACACAGAGATATAATGTATCTGTATAACACCGTTTCAAATCACTTGCTGTTCAGCTTCCTTTCTGCTGCTTATTGGACTGGGAAGCACACTATGGCACAGATGGTATCTTCAACAGAAAGGTGTTGTCAACTGGCTGTAATTGTACAAATTTCCCCTGCACAAATTCAGTCCTATAGCTATATTCAGAACATGAAAAATACATGAATTAAAAATATGACTTAGCTTTTTTTTTTTTTTAATAACCAAGTACATAGTTTTCTTCCTTTTTTTTGCCCCCTAAAATAGAAATGGGAAAGGCAGAAACATCCTAGGATTATCTGAGTCTTCTCCACATCATTCATAAAGACTGCAAACTGTAGAAAGGACACTGCTGCATAAGTGATTTTTTGCCTCATTCTGGTTCTTTATCCCTGGTTTATACAGAAAAAGCTTGGATTTTATATGACCTGTAAATACATGTATTGAAACAGTTTATCAAAAACAGAGAGAGATTTGTTTTCTTTCTGTGCAGAATTCACCATGTATTTATGTGCTATGTGAAGTGACAGTTATGTAAATACATTTGCAAGCTGTAATGCTGCCATTGGCTCCTAGAGAAGCCTCTGAAGTTTTATGCAAGCCACCCTCAGATTTCATATGTTCTGCATGCAGGACAGCAGCTGAAGCTGGTCAAGAAGGTCCATTAAGGGCAACAAAGCTATCTACACTATTGCAGAGTTATCTTCTTCGGCTCTTTTTAGGACACATTTCTGAAACTTGTTCTTTGTGACCATGTTTCCTTTTTAACTTTGACCCCACTGAACATTTGTTTTTCTCATGGCTTTACCTGTGGCACCAGGCAAGAAGAATTAAGTAACATCACTCTGGCTTTGCACAGCTGCAATTGTCAATGAACTGCCAGGTAATACAGTTCAGACTACCTTGGCACAAATACCCCATTATAGACAATTCACCTCTCAGTATTATCTAATAGCAGTAGTACTTAAAGGTCTTTTTTTAGATTGGGACCTAATTGTACCAGGCATTAAACCATTTTTATATGTATATGAATTGTTCTAACTGATGTTGTTGATCCAGGGTAAAAGAGTCCTACTCTCAGCCTTTGCCACAACTCCTTTTCTTTTGCCCCCTCCACTTCATTCTTCCAGCTATTTATCTTATCATTCCACCCTCAGTTGTGTAAAATTATTCTAGTTTTAAACAAACAAACAAACAAATGCTCTCAAGCATGAAAAGAAACACATTCTTTAATATTACTGTGGCATTATTCAGTTGGGGAGGGAAGATGCGGAGAGATTAAGTGACTTGCTAGGGGAAAAGAGGAAGGATGCAGGAAGAAAATTTAGTTCCTCTGAGTCACAGTTCAGCATTTTAAATAGAAGCCTTCTTTGTTCTGACTTCACCTTACCTCTGAGCATTGCTCGATCTCTTTATGCTCGAACTTTCCTCTTCTAGACTGTATCTCTTCTGATTTCAAAGGGTGACTTGTCACACAGGACAGACACGAAGGAGATTAAGGGGTTGTTCTAGCCTTTTCATCTCTGGAATTTTTCTCCACTGCCACTGCTACAAGCTGCAGTGAAAATTATGTCCTGAAATCACAGCTTCCTCTTTTTTTCCCTGTTCAGTGTACTGTTTGTTTGCTAGCTCCTGCCTGGCAAGCTTTGTCTACCTGCTTTGTGTATAAATGTCAGGGATAATTTTTAAGGCTCAGCATGGCTACCAGTAGGCCAGCTGCCATGTTGGTCTTTAGGATTTAACTTTCCATCCACAAAATGGCATTTATTTATTTGTATTTAAAAGGTTCCTGTGCCTGTTGTCTTGAGATGCACAAACAAAAGATTTTAGCTATATGTAAATATGCACTGTCTGAATTAATGTCCACTGATGAAAGCCCTTCTTATCCAACCTCAACTAACATACTAAACCCTCCCACATCTTTAAATTCTTCAATGCTCTTCCTCAAAGTCTGGAGAAGAGATATACTCTGCATAGGTGAAAAAACTTAGAAGATGGCAGTCTAGTAGGGAAGCTTATTCTAGGATCAAGTACTGTGCATGGCCACTTTCAGTCAGATTAACACAAACTGCAATTTTTTTGTCTCCTTTGTCTGAGGAAGTGAGTTCTCTGATGGGTTTTTACTACATGCAGGTATCTACTATAAAATATATTCACAGTTAACAATATATTCATGGTTAATTTAAAAACAAAGCTATGCCCAGAACTTAAAGTTTACTTAATTTCTAAAAAAAACACATGAATTATTGTATTAATGCACAGGAGTGTCATGGTTTAACCCTAGCAGGCAGCTCAGCACCACACAGCTGCTCACTCACTTCCCCCTCAGCAGAATTAGGGGTGGAATCAGAAGGATAAAGGTGAGAAAACTTGTGCATTGAGATAAAGAATGTTCAGTAATTAAAAATAAACACCTGGGGTGGGAGGGAGTACAAACAACAGAGGTAAAACGAACCACAATAAACCAAAACCAAGCAAAACAAGTGTTACCAAAGAAAATAATTGCTCACCATCAACTGACCAATGCCCTACCAGTCCTTGAGCGGGAGCAGCCCATGCCAACCTCCGCCCCACCTGAGTTTTATTGCTGAGCACAGCATCATATAGTATGGGATATCCTGTAGTCAGATGGGGTCAGCTGTCCCAGCTGTACCCCCTCGCAGCTTCTTGTGTACCCCCAGTCTGCTCACTGGTGGGGTGGTGTGAGAACCAGGAAAGGTCTTGTCTGTGTAAGCACTGCTAAAACATCTCTGTATTATCATTCAATGCTGTTCTAATCACAAATATAAAATCATGCAAGCTTCTGTGAAGAAATGTAAATCTATCATAGCCAAAAGCAGTACAAGAGAAGATTACTAACTTGATGTGGACAGCTCTGCAGAGCCTTTATAGCTATTCTTAAAATGGTAATACTGCTTAATTTAAAAAAATAAATAATTACAAGATTTGCACCAGTATATCAAATATACTGCCACTAAACAGTAGTGGAATGGTTGTTGCTGACAAAACAGTAACTGAGAAGTCCAAAGCCAAATGTTACTCACAGCAAGAGCTTTAAGATTTTCCAAATGTAACAGAAGAAATTTTGGATTTAAGCAAAGGGAGAGAGACCTCCAGAAGTCTGGGTTCAGCAGACTTATGCAGTAAGGAGAACATGCAGTTTACTGCCAAAAATGCAGCTTTCTCAGCTAATTCTTCTAGTTGTCCTTTGATCTGCACTACTGTGCAGATCTGCACTACTGTGCAGATCAATTCTCTGAACTTCCCTGAGCCTGTCAAGTACTTCCAATATGTTGCTTAACTGGTAGGCTTGGAGCTGTTCTTGCTCAGTTTCTCCTTCAGTTCTGATGTGACTTGCGGTCATTCCAAATGCCTCTCATTTTCAAGCATATTCCTTACTTCTAACACACCTATCTTTTGATAGATTTTATTATCCCAGTATGCAGAAATCTGACAGGACATCCTATGATCTCTGTCATCAGTTGTTCATTGATTTCACCCCAATTTTTATTCTGCAGTTCTAACTGTTTGGTTTTGTTTTCCTTGTCTTTCAGCATGTCTCTGGCATCACGCACTTCTCCGTGTAGGTCTCTTACTCATGTCCTCAAACAGCTTGCACTGGCCTGCGGTCCCCTGAACCCATCCTTCAAATCTTCACTTTCTTTCAATAAATCCCGGTTTTCAATATCCAGCTCTGCTAGTTTTCCTCTGAGGTGCCATCTTTGATGTTGCAAGTTTTCATTTGTCAGACATAGATTATGCACCAGAGATGTTGTCATGTTGGAGGGAGAAAGCACGGTCAACATGAGAACACACTGTCATGCTCTAAGAGCTTCCAGCCTGCCCAATCATGACATAGTGTGGGTGTCACAATCCCATGGTTCTCAGCTGCCAGCTCATACTGAATGTCTGTGGCTTGCAAGATGTTGTGATAAAAAATACCAGAAAGTGCTATTAAGAAAATTAAGACCTTCAGGCTAAAATGCTTTCATTAGAAATAACTTAAGAGCTAAACAGTGAGCAGGAATAGGTAAGTTTTCAGAACAACTAAGTACTTACTGAGTGTGGTGAAAGGCACAATGCTAGGAACGAAGCTTTTGGTATACTTACAGAATGAATGCTCAGAGAACTGTTATGAACTGTGAAGTGAGCCCATTTTTAGATGACATAGCATTCTGTAATATCATGAAAACAAAGAAATTTAAAAGGCACCTAGGGAGACAATGTGTACATTTTCTATAGATAAGAAATACTGCATGTTAGAGCAATTCCCGCTGAGTTGTACACCAGATTCATAGATAACGGTAAGCGTGTAGTAGGTAAAGGTAGAAATCACGGTGGATAGATCAATAAAACAACAATCCCCATACCATTAGCAGCAGCAGAGAGAATACATACTGGATTGAAAAAAATGATGGGCTGAACAAAGGCCTAGGGGGCATTCTTGCAACAGAACTCCTCTACCCCTCTCTCTGTGGCTCTTCCACCCATCCCCTGCTCCTGTCCATGGCAATTCTCTTACTTGTTTTTATTCAGGCCTCAGCTCATGTTAGTGTACCCTTTCTCTTGGTTGGTGACATTTTTTCTGTAACTCTACTGTGGCTATTTTAAAGAGCAGCCTAGAATGGTTGTGTACAGCACTGAGTGTCATTGCTTTTCTCACAGTAACCCCATCCTCACATATTCCAATGCCAGGACAAGATCTGTGGCACCTTTAGATCATCCATATATTGGAATAATTAATGAGGCTTCCCAATCCATCTTATCAATCTTCACAGTTTCTTCAGTGTTTCCGTCAGCAGTTCTTTTGCTTTGTTAATGAGTACCCTTTCCGGGACAGAGCCCTCAACTTTCATGCCAAATCCTTTATGTGGTTTGTTGTGCCTCTCCCAGCTCTCAACTGTAACGCTCGTTTGACATGACCTGTAGCAGGCTGTGCTCATCTCTTCATTCTTCATTCTCAACAGGTGAAGTACACCAGTGACACCAAAGATACTGGGTTTGTCACAGTCTGTAATACTATGGGAAGGGTTCTCATGAGATGGATCCAGGAGAAGGATTTTATTCAGCTGCAATATAACTTTTTGTCTGAGTGAATTTAGGTGAGCTGTATCAATACCAAGCTTTTTTCCTCCCTCTCTTTCCTTCTGCCTGTTGGCAACATATCTCCCTGTTGTTTGAAACCAGTTAGCAAGTGTATGGCCCTTCAGAACCATCAACATGACTTTCCAATGGATCTTCACTGTCTCTGCCAATTCTCCTTCACTACTGTCACATAATCCCCTCCTTCTGGATGAGTTATTCTTCCATTTTATGCTGTTCTAGCATGAAAATACAAAATTAGATTTCTGTAGGGTTATCAGGTGTATCAAGAAATACAATTCCAAGTGGTCTCAAAAACCTGCCCTTTTAAAATGCTGTTTGAATGGAAATATCCATAAATCTTGTAGGGAAAACAGAAAGATAAGGGGCAATAAAAATTGTGGCATGTTTTGCATTGTAAACTTTGAGCTTGTTAGCCTCATTTTCAGTGTGTTCAGTTTTGATGTCTGGGATATGTAGCAACTCTGCACATAGCTCACTTCTATTAAAGTATCTTTGAACAACGTCCCTTTAAAATACACTTCACTGAGAAGTAAAAAGGGAAAAGAGAAGAAGATTCAGAAATGTTCAATGAATTTCTGTGGAAAGAAAACCTTGTTAGGAGGATATGAGGCTATGTCCCAACTTATTTTAACCCATACAGGATCCATTCAAAGCAGCAGTCCACCAGCTGCACAAAACCCAAAGGAGACTGAGGAGAGTGATAATCACTGGAAAACCCTGCTGATGACTCCTCACGTGTCTTCAGGCTGCCTCTTGAAGGCTCCATGTGTCTATTTCAGAAGTGCAGCCTCCCTGCCTGTGTTGTATATTGATGTAGTAGAGAAAGTCAAATTCATGTATGGGAATATTACAGTTTCAAGTGGATAAAAAGAACCAGTCTTCAAAACCAAAATAAGATGCTTCTTCTACACTGTGGCTTGTCATAAAACTGGAAAAGAAATATCTACATTCAACATCAATTCATCTTTTGATATTACTAGAACAGAAGTCCAAATTTCTAATTTTCTGTTTGAAAGGAAGTTGGAAAGCCAGAGAGTTACACCAGACCCAAACCAGTCCTGCTGTATTTAAGAGAGTATTCAGAAGGTTTTTGGGGGAGGAAGAAATAAAATATACAGAAAAATGCCATGTTGAATAACATGGAAATACTCCATAACAGGTGAAATCATAAACTCTTCATGAATTTTAAACTCATTTCTTATTCAACAAAATGCCTGCTTATGTCAAAAGGAAGTTGGTGAAGGAAAGAAATGAAGATTTGGCCCTAAGTTAATTCTATCCTCTCTTGATAAGCTTCAAATTAACTTTGTGCTAATTAAAGAGGTTAGAAAACATTATAGAGATGGGTGATCTCTGCTGATTGTGATTTTTAAAAAAGTACTTATGACATTCAGGCAATAATTCAGTGCATTTCTCCTAAAATAATTAGTTTTGCAATATTTCAAACTTTTCACACACAAAACTAGAAAGTCTTGAGAAGCTTTTTCTTTCTCTCCTCTCTCCAGACCCCTGTCTCCCGTACGGTGCTCCTCAGTGCTTTACCACTTCCATTCAGAGAACAGCAGGAGGGAGAATCAAACAGAAAATCATGTTGTTCTGCTTTCCCTTTTATCATATTCAACACTTGACCTAAGCAATCAGGAAGCAATTAAAAGCTTCTGTTTCAACTCCCCATCCTGTTCAAATTTTTCCTCTCATTTTTTTGTCTGAAACTGCTTTTTTTAAAAGCTCGCCAGTGTGTGTGAATGTGTGTGTGTACTTACAGACATATGCCTGCCCTTTTTCTTTCAGTCAAGTAATATTACAAAATGTCTTTTCATTTCTAACAAGGTTCAGTCATCTTTGTAATAAACATGTCCTTTAACAAAATTCTCAACCTTAATACTTTTCAAAATGTCTCTAATGATTTCTAATTTACTGACATTTTCCCTGAGCCCCTCATCAATTTAACTATTCAAATTGCTAACACTGTTAATAATTTCTCTGTCTCCAGCAGATCCACTGCAGACCTTGAAATCCCTGTGCTGCCTTTGCAGACAAGAACACATCTGGCTGCACATCCATACCATGCTGGATCAGGGTATTTATTAGTCTGGCAACGGAGTCTCATCACCACACAGTATGATGATTAACAGCTTCATTTTCACCATTGCTATCCAGAAGAGCCTCTCATGGGGCCATTTCCTCCCCTCACTTCTGTCTTACAGTGGTGTAATTCCACTTATTTCAGCACAAGGAGAACAGCATCAGCACAAGGGTCTGTATTTCTAAGGGTTCGTGGCGAAGATTTTGAGAAACATTTGGAGCTACATGCCAAATTGCCTTCAATGCCTTTGAAAAAGTCCAGATGTCTGTACTTTGGGGGAGATTTGAAGGGGAAGCAGATGCAGGCTGACCTGTCTTCAGACAAAAGCTCAAATTTTCAAAATGGCCCTATACAAGCTCTGCTGGGACATTAGGGCTGAAAAGATACTGAAACAAGGTACACATGACCTTGCTGCACATCAGCCGAGCTGTGCTAATTGCTCTTACCTTTTGGTATATAAAAAACACTTGGAAACAGCTCATCTGTTAGAAGAAGTTCAGGTCTTGAAGTGTTTTGCATCCCAGATTTCTAGACAAAGCTTCCATCCAGAGGCAGCTTGTTAAGCGGCTTACCACAAACTTTCATGGATAGAAGTGCTCGTATCTATGGTGGTACGCGTGCAGCTAGCAAGTGATGTGTGACAGTTTCCTAGAAGAGATCCTCCTGCTTGTGCATGCAGAACAAAGAGATAAAATGCCTCTAATGACAATGCCATAGTGAACGAAAATAACCAAACAAATTCAATCAGACCTGGGTGGTTGGCAGCAGATAGTCAGGAGAGGAGTTGTATAGTAGCAGTGCTTCAGGGGAGAATCCCTTCAGAAATGCAGTGCAGTAATTAGAGCGTGAGAAACTTGGTAAAGATTTCTAGAGTCTACGTTTTAACCACAAACTTCCTGTTAACCAAGCTACATTAACCTTCTGAGTCTTGGTTTCTTTGTTCATAAGTTTGCAGTTGAGATACCCAGCCTGGGACAATGTAATTAGCTGATGTTCACAAAATGCTTTGTGATACTCTAGGGGGTGTTAGTGACTGATGACATGTAAGGAGTATTTTTTGTATGGGACAGAATGCGTGAGTTTTTCAGTCTGTTTCATAGCTGCATGTTCTGTAAAACTGGGGTAATAAAAATTAGCAAGCAGGTTGAACAAGTGGCCTCAATGCCTGTGGACTTATGGATAACTGTGAAAAGTTGTTCACAGAAAACAGAAGTCTATCTGTCTGAGTAGTGTTTGCTCCTTGAAAAATAATTTTACTTATGTGAAAAACAAGTTTAGAAAAATATTTACAAAAATAATGTCAGAATTAAGTTTCACATCTCCACTCAAGTGGCTTTCTGAGGAAGACACATAGCCGTGATGATTTTCTATCTGAACTCTAAAGTTTATGAGGCCATAAGTTAGACCCCTCACATGGAATTATATTAATCCATTCCCATGTAACACTTTCGAATTGTATTACATAGAAGTAATTGGAGCAGAATTTGGTCCTCAATCAGATGTTTTGTGAAAATATACAGACACAAATAATGAACTTCATATCTAGATCAAAATCTAATAAAGTGACCAAGGAAAACAAGTAAGTAAAAGCAGCCACGCCTTCAACACCCGATAAGCAGGGCTCTGACCTGTGAAGGAACAGCTAGTTGTGGGATGAAGTGTGTCATTGAGCTGTTCTGATCTATTTAACTTCTTTGCAAGGCCGGCCCAATCAACATAAGTAATATGAGCAGCAAAACCTTAGGGATAGATAATTGTCCAGTAAAAATATGTGGGTGATACCACATGGGAAATTTGCCGCTTTGCCTGGGGCAAGAGCCCTTAGAGCTGTCAGACCTGCTTCTATGCATCTTTCAGTCTCAGATGCTGCTGACACTATTGCTGAGAGGATCTGTTTTCCCATATGTATTAATTTGTAACATTAAAAATAGCTCTTGCATGCATAAGGTCCGAGTGAAGCAGGGGGGCATTCTTCTCTTTTGTTCCATTGTCTCCGGAGATTCTCCATAGCTGCAGTGCCTTTTCAAACAACTTCAGAGCAACATGTTTGAACATTAGTTAGAGACTTCTCCTCACAAATGAGGAAGAAGTCAACATAGATGAATATGTGTTAGAAAACAAAAGATCAGGTTTTAAAGCTCTTGATGTTGCCTATGCATTAGCACAAAATCTTGATTCATATCCCTTACTCTGCCAATAGGAAGGAGGAAGGAAAAGGGCACATTCCCTGCAATTCCATGATGTCCAAGTGCTGATTGTTTCTCTAAAGAAATGAAGGAATAGAATCACAGGATCATTAAGGTTGAAAAAGGCTCTTAAGATCATCGAATCCAACCATAAACCTAACACCATCAAGTTCACCACTAAACCGTGTCTTTAAGCACCACATCTATGTATTTTTTTAGATACCTCCAGGGGTGGTAACTCCACCACTACCCTGGGCAGCCTGTTCCAGTGCTTGACAACCCTTTCAGTGAAATTTTTCCTGACATCCAATCTAAACCTACCCGGTACAACTTGAGGCCATTTCCTCTCATCCTATCACTTGTCAGTTGAGAGAAGAGACCAACACTCACCTCACTACAACTTCCTTTCACGTAGTTGAAGACGGTGACGAGGTCTCCCCTCAGCCTCCTCTTCACCAGGCTAAACAACCCCAGTTCCTTCAGTTGCTTCTCATAAGATTTGTGCTCCAGACACTTCAGCATCTTTGTTGCCCTTCTCCAGACTTGCTCCAGTGGCAAAATCTTTGTTGTAGTGAGGGGCCCAAAACTGTCCACAGTATTTGAAGTGTGACTACAGCAGTGCCAAGTAGAGGGAGGAAATCACCTCTCTAGTCCTTCTGGCCACACTATTTCTGATACAAGCCAGGATGCCCTTGGCTGCCTTGGCCACCTGGGCACACTGCTGGCTTATATTCAGCCAGCTGTCAAACAGCACCCTCAGGTCCTTTTCCGCTAGGCAGCTTTCCAGCCACTCTTCCCCAAGCCTGTTGCATTGCATGAGGTTGTTGTGACCAAAGTGCAAGACCCAGCACTTGGCTTTTTTGAACCCCATACAACTAGCCTCAGCCCATCGATACAGCCTATCCAGATCCCTCTGTAGATTCTTCTGCCCCTCAAGTGGATCCACACTCCCACTCTCATCTGCAAATTTACTGAGGGTGCACTAGATTCCCCCATCCAGGCCATAGATAAAGATATTAATCAGGATTGGCCCCAGTACTGAACCCTGGCAAACACTACTTGTAACCAGCCTCCAACTGTATTTAACTACATTCACTACAAGTCTTTGAGCCCAACCATCCCACCAGTTTTTTACCCAGTGAAGAGTATGTCTATCCAAGCCATGAGCAGCCAGTTACTTGAGGAGCATGCTTGTGGGAAATGGTGTCAAAGTCTTTACTAAAGTCCAAGTTAAAAAACATCCACAGTCTTTCCCTTATCCACTAAGCAGGTGACCTTGTCATAAGAGATCAGGTTAGTCAAGCAGGACCTACCTTTCATGAATTCATGCTGACTGAGCCTGATCACCTGGTTATCCTGTACATGCCATGTGATGGCACTCGAGATGATCTTCTGTGTAAACTTCCTGGCACTGGGATCAGACTGATGGGCCTATAGTTCTCCAGATCCTCCTTCTGGCCTTTATTGTAGATGGCCATCACATTGGTTAGCCTCCAGTCATCTGGGACCTCACTGGTTAGCCAGGACTGCTGATAAATGATGCAAAGTGGCTTGGTGAGCACTTCTCACTTTTCACTGAGCTCCCTCAGTATCCTTGAATGGATCTTATCTCACCCCATAGACCTGTGTTTGTCTAAGTGTTGTAGCAGGTCGCTAACCCTTTTCTCTTGGATTACTGGGGCTCCATTCTGTTCCCTGTCCCTGTCTTCCAGCTCAGGGGACTGGGTACCCTGAGAACAATAGTTTTATTATTAAAGACTGAGGCAAAGAAGATGCTAAGTACCTCAGTCTTTTCCTCATCCTTTGTCACTGTGCTTCCTTCCACATCCAATAAAGGATCGATATACTCCTTAGCCCTCCTTTTGTTTTTAATGTATGTATGGAAACTTTCATACTGTCTTTTCTTGCAATAGCCAGATCAAGCTCTAGTTGGTCTTTAGCCCTTCTAATTCTCTCCCTGTATAACCTCAAGATATCCTTGAAGTCCTTCTGAGTAGCCTGCCCCCTCTTCCAGAGCTCATAAACTCTCTTTTTTGTTCCTGAGTTCCGGACAAACCTCTCTATTCAGCCAGGTGAATCTTCTTCCCTGCTGGCTCGTCTTTTGCAACACAGGGACATTGCTCCTATGCCTTTAAGATTTCCTTCTGGAAGAACAGCTGCACCTCTGTCTTCCTTTTTCTGACAGCCATTCCTTGCAGATGCAGGGGAAGTACTAATTAATCTTCCTCCATTTGATTTCTATATTTCTGGAGAACTTTAAATCAACAAGTGAGGTCTTTTCACCAGTTCATTTTCCCTTGCAGGGTATTCTCTCAATTCCTTTTTACCTCTGAGACCATGTGTACTCAAGCTTTTTGCAACGTCTACTTTACATTCAGCTCGACTGATTTGGCATTTCAGGCTTCACAGCTCTTTGCCTATATCTTGACACAGGAGCCCAGACCAAACACAGTCCTCGATATTACTACTGCAAGCAGGAATTACCTATGTCTTTTTTATTCTTACTCTTATCTGTCTCTGGACTAGCTTAGTTTCTTGTCCTCATTCTCTTCATACCCCTTAAAATAACCATATTTTTTCTGTCTGTGAAATAGGACTAATAAGAACAACTTTAAAAGTGGACTCCACCTTGACATTAACTGTCAGAAGATTCCTTGTCATGATTAAGCATACTGAGCTATAAACATGCTGCTACCTGTGTATCACAGACATAACTAATAAATACAGTATGAGATTCTGTAGGATCTGTCTACTTTAAAGACCACTTTGATGATGTGAAACATGATTGTATAAACTTCAGTGTAAAAGGAAAGAGAGCACTGGTTCTGTTGCATATGACAGATGTGACAATGGGGACTTACAGTTTAACAAGCCCAGTCTACACACTAAAAACTAATGTAATGCTAAATTAGCATAACTAATTAGCGGTCTTAGATAATATAATTGCTATGCAGAACTTCCTAGTTTTAGTTATAATTCTGTATTAACTACTACGTAATTATTAAGGCACCATACTCAGCATCAGCAACTTAATTATCTTTAATACTGCTCCAGTCTTAAGCCTGAATGCCGATGATTAATAAAACACAATTATTTACATTGTAATTGTGGCATTTTATTAAACTGAAAATATGCTATGTTTGCTTTTTGCCACAGTGTTAATTGTTTAAATTAAAGTCAGATCTCTTTATCAAGCTTTTTTTTTTTTTTTTTATCCCTGATTGCAAGTTAGATAGACTCTTGTCATTTTAAGAAAACATTCTGACTGTTGGTGACAAATCACTCTTGGGGTAACAAAATAGCCTCATTGCTCTGGAGTTATGTAATTCCAAAGCTAATAAATAATAGCTTGATATGTTATTTCCACAATTCTTAATTAACTGCAGCGTATTTAAATGTCATTTAATATTCCTTTAGAATTGGTCCTTGCAAGTGTGTTTGTTACTTATATTGTGACAATACTTAGAAGGTCATGTTGACATTAAAGAATTTACAGATCAACAAGACCAAAGGTGAAATGGGAAGTGTTGGCTTACAGAAGTAAAATGATCTGCTCATTGTCACCTAATATGTTACTGTCAAAGCCAGAAATAGTCAAGGCCTCACAGCTCTTATTTCTGTGCTCTGCCTGCTTGATCACATTGCTCCTCATGTTAGCAAGTTTAGAAATGCCAGATGTGTGGAGGCAGAGGCTTAGTCCCTATTTTCATAAAAGGGTTCCTGGCCTTAGTAATAATTAAAGATTTTTTAATGCATTTTTGTAACTCTTCTGACTTTAGAGGATTGCTTTCTTATTTACGCTAGTATAAGACAGATCAGGCCTGGGATTACCAGCTTTCCTTGGAGTGCCAAAGCACAGTAACATTTACTTATACAGAGAAAGACTGATTTCCCTGCCACTACACAGAGAAATTTACTATGAATTTGCAGCAAGTTCTGCCCCAGTTTTTGCCCTTTGAGATATTCTCAGTGCTACCCATTAGAAACTTTGTAGGTAAGATTTAGTTTCTTTTTCTCTAACCAGAATATAACTTAACTCAAAATGTCAATGTGTTTGCCTTGGGGGAGAATACGAAAGAGGATTACCTAGTCCGTTTCAGGGATTAGTTTTACTTGTGCTTGCTGTATTGCTCTATCTTCCAAGTCACAGGACTGGAAGCCCAGAGGTGAAATGGCCAAACACTGGATCAAAAGCCAGGGTTTTGGGAACACAGTGACAGAGGATTTGTCAGGAGGACTGGCTGAAAGGTACAGTGCAGAAAATGAAGACTGGAAAAGATCCATTGGGGAAAAATTATCTGTTAGCTTAGGAACGAAAAAGGTTGTGGAAAGAAGGATGCTTTGGAACTAAAGAACTAAAGACTGGAAGCTAAAGAAGGCTGTATATGGAGCAAACCTGGAAGATGAGAAGGAGGAAGACAAGAAGATGTTTTAATTGCAGTGTCACTTAAATGTGATCTAATCTCTGGCCTGGGCAAATCCAAGACATGTGTGTCCCTCAGCCTTGCACTATTTTGAACTGACTGATTGCCAAGAAAGGGGAAACCAATTGTCTGTGAATAGAAGTAGTTCAAAACAAATAGTTTCAGAGATAGGTAAAGAAGTAAAACAGGTAAAGAAGCTTTCAGTCTATAGGGAAGAAAATCTATGTCCACCACATAGATTCATAAATATGTGCCTGTTATTTCTAGCTTTTACAGAGGTCTACTTAAAAAAAAAAAACCCAAAAAGATCCAAAAGAAGAGTCTCTGTGAAAAAAATCATATAAGCCTTTCTATCCTCTTTCAAAATCCCCTTCTTCATTGGCAACTCCTCCTTTTTAAAGATGTAATTACCAATAATTGTAGGGCTGGATGTTCTTGTCATTTGATTCTTCTGCTGCTCTCACTTACGTGTAGCTACTGTGGACTTACACAAGCAAGAGTCACAAAGCCCCCTACTCTAGGTATCATTTGCCTATTGTTTTTGTTGCAGATCTCTTAATCTCCAGAGATTATTCTTCAGTTACTTAAGCATTTTGGCTGAATTTCAGATGTTGTAATAACAAGTGTGGTGAGGACAGGGGATTTCTAGGGATTAAGAGAAGCACTTTCATTTTGTCCTGAAGCAGACGTATAAAGTTAAGGATGGTAGCTTCATTCCTGAAGCTATTGGAGGCTTTGGGAATGACAGTATTTGCCAATTCAGTGAGAAGATAACAGGGATGATTTACACCAGCTAAAGACTGAGCTAGATTCTGTAGTGCTGCATAGCTATCACAAAAGTGTCCTATATGAAGGTCTCATTAGCTTAGAAAGGCGTCAACTCAATTCTAGTGCTTAGATAAAACAGAAGGATGGTAAAACTTTTCTCAGTCAGACTTAACATAAATATTCTCATTTGCATCTGGTGAGAAGAGGATGACTTTTTCTTCCGAGGTTAATCCCTGAAAGAGTAAGTCCTACTTCTATCACTTCAACATCATTTAACTGCATTACACTTTAACTTAACACCCCTGGGAAACTCAAGATGAGAAACAATTCTATGACCAATTTTCAAAGTAGCATCATGAAAAAACTATTATTACATCTACAAGAAATTATTCCCATCTACAAGAAGGGTAGCAGGGAGGATCCAGGGAACTACAGGCCTGTCAGTCTGACCTCAGTGCCAGGGAAAGTCATGGAACAGGCGATCTTGAGTGCTATCATGAAGCACATGCAAGAGAACCGGGTGATCAGGCCCAGTCAACAGGGGCTTACAAAAGGCAGGTCTTGACAAACTAACCTGATCACCTTCTATGACAAAGTGACTTGGCTGCTGGATGAGGGAAAGGCTGTGGATGTGGTCTTCCTGGACTTCAGTAAAGCCTTTGACACAGTTTCTCACAGCATTCTGCTTGAGAAACTGTCAGCCTCTGGCCTGGACAGGTGCACACTCTCCTGGGTGGAAAACTGTTTGGATGGCCGGGCCCAGAGAGTGGTGGGAAATGGTGTGAAATCCAGCTGGAGGCCAGTGACAAGTGGGGTTCCCCAGGGCTCAGTGCTGGGTCCAGCCCTGTTCAATGTCTTTATCAATGACCTGGATGAAGGCATTGAGTGCACCCTTAGCAAGTTTACAGATGACACTAAGCTGGGTGGAAGTGTCGATCTGCTGGAGGGTAGGGAGGCTCTGCAAAGGGATCTGAACAGGCTGGACCACTGTGCTGAGACCAATGGCATGAGGTTTAACAAGGCCAAATGCCGGGTCCTGCACTTGGAGCACAACAACCCTGTGCAGTGCTACAGACTAGGAGAAGTCTGTCTAGAAAGCTGCCTGGAGGAGAGGGACCTGGGGGTGTTGGTTGACAACCGACTGAACATGAGCCAGCAGTGTGCCCAGGTGGCCAAGAAGGCCAATGGCATCTTGGCTTGTATCAGAAACGGTGTGACCAGCAGGTCCAGGGAGGTTATTCTCCCTCTGTACTCGGCACTAGTGAGACCGCTCCTCAAATCCTGTGTTCATTTCTGGGCCCCTCACCACAAGAAGGATGTTGAGGCTCTGGAGCGAGTCCAGAGAAGAGCAACAAAGCTGGTGAGGGGGCTGGAGAACAGGCCTTATGAGGAACGGCTGAGAGGGCTGGGGTTGTTTAGCCTGGAGAAGAGGAGGCTGAGGGGAGACCTCATTGCTCTCTACAACTACCTGAAAGGAGGTTGTAGAGAGGAGGGAGCTGGCCTCTTCTCCCAAGTGACGGGGGACAGGACAAGAGGGAATGGCCTCAAGCTCCGCCAGGGGAGATTTAGGCTGGACATTAGGAAAAAATTCTTCACAGAAAGGGTCATTGGGCACTGGAACAGGCTGCCCAGGGAGGTGGTTGAGTCACCTTCCCTGGAGGTGTTTAAGGCACGGGTGGACGAGGTGCTAAGGGGCATGGTTTAGTGTTTGATAGGAATGGTTGGACTCAATGATCCGGTGGGTATCTTCCAACCTGGTTATTTTATGATTCTATGATTCTGAGGTTTTCACAGGCCCACTTCTCCAGCCTGTCCAGGTCCCTCTAGTTGACATCTCATCCTTCCAGCATAGCAACTGCACCACTCAGCTTGGTGTCATCTGCAAACCTGCTGAGGGTGCACTCAATCTCACTGTCTGTATCATCGCTGAAGATATTAAACAGCACTTGGCCCAGTACGGACCCCTGAGGGACACCACTTGTGGGTCTCTTCCAACCTGGTTATTCTATGATTCCATGATTCTATGATCTATATTTCTGGGTCTGTAGCTAGGTATCTAAATAGAGTTAAAAATACTAGGATCAACCTGTAAATCCCTAAATTTATACGATATGGTTACCAGAGGGACTGCTTCTTGATTCCCTCACAGCCATCCTGGCGGAGATTTCTAAAGCATTTCAGTGGGAATTCTCTGATTATAAAACAAAGAGGTCATAGGCAGAATGCTTTTCACAGGGTCAGGGTAAGGTCTGGGGATACTTGGATGAGATACATATTTTGTAAAGGAGAAAGGAATTGGTTAGTGCAATTTTACTACAAATTACATATATCAGAGGTTCATAGGGTAGGAATGAACAGCGAAGCATGAGTCTCCTCTGCACAGGGGCTCTTATGATCTCATATCCTTTTAATTACTGCGATGTACTTAGTGTTTTTAGGGCAAGAGGCAAAGTAATACTCTTCTGATGCAAAGCATTGCAATCTGAAAAAAATCCCATTTAGTTTCAGTGGCTCTAAATCAGCTCTATTAAAAGGAACAGCCATAGCAAAAGCCCTTACAAGAAATCCAAGCTAGTTAAATGTTAACAACTTCTATACAGAATAATAATATTTTTGTAAAGCAGACAGTTACGGAGGTGTGATCTACGTGCAATAAATTGGAGAAATCTTGAATGCTTTGCACAATGGTTCATTGTTTTTCTATTACTTCCATTTAAAGAGCTATTTATTATGACTATTTCCACCTCCACGTGTTGCGTTTCATATAATATTTGGGATGTAATATACTTCTGATTTTTAAATACTAAAAAAAATAATTAAAACCAAAAATAAATTATCACCTTCTACTTCACAGAGTTTCTTCAGAAGAAGGAGCACTGGAAAGGTGCCAAGATCTGTATTTCATTAAACAAGTAAATACAAACACAGTCTTACTAAATGTGAATGGAAGAGCAAGACATATTCACTTGAGTCTAAACAACATTAGGTTTTGATGTAAACCCTCGTCAATGAAAGAAGTACACACAGTCCCATTTATTTTATTCCCAATTGCTTTTGCCACAGTTCCTTTCTTCACCTCTTCTTTTTTGGTGAATTCACAGGAAAAGTAGAAAAGCAAAAAAAGCAGACCCCAACCCTCCCTCCCCTATTACAGTATTTTAATTATGTTTCTTTAAATTAGTTCAGCTTATGTTTATTTTATATAGATCTTTCCTAGTTTTCACTGACTTATGGTTTCTATGGTCTTGGCAACAGAGCAACCTGGCTCCATCTTTCTTCTCCAGTTAGCCACAGAGAGCATTAATGCCAGCCGTTGTCTTCCTGTGCATTTAATAGTCCTCAGAGGGTGTGACAGAAGTGAGGAGCTGAGTATTCCTGGGCCAGGTTCTCACTGTCAGCACAAACCTAAATGTTGCATAAATCAAAGCTTCTGCGTGAAAGGATATTGTATACCAATTCAAGCAGAGATTTGCCCCCTTTTTTGCAATGCAGCTATTGGGTAGTGTATGAAGTAACTGGGGAGTTAATGAGTCTGTCTGGTCTCAGTAACTTTAATAAGTAATCCCTCTGGGCTTTTTACAACTAAATACCAATTCTCCCATCCTCTCTATATACATCAGTTTGGATTTCATGGCTGTTTCTTTGTTCTGTATGATATTCTCCCATTTTTGAGGAGGCTGGAAGATGAGTAGCAAATGGAATTGGGGGTATTTGTTAAGAAGAGAACAGGATGGGCTTGCGCTTAAGGTAATCACTGATACCCTGGGAAACTGTAGTCTTTCCCTGCCACTGCAATAGTCTTCAGATAACATGCTGCAAGATAAGAAGTCACATATTTGACATGGGTTCATTACTTGTCTCTTTCTCCATAAGTATCCCATCAGATGTGCTAAGAATATGCAGCTAAAATCAGCATCAATGAGAACAATTTAATTTATAATGCCCAACAAAAAGTGAATAAACAATCTGCATCTAAATCACTGCCTCAATTTCCATCTGGAAAATGTGAATAAAAATAACTAATCTAACAAGAATGTTGCATGGAAAAAAAAAAAGTGAAGTACTGGCACATTGCTGTGATGATTGCTGCAGGAAAACCCACAGGGAAATTAATAATGGTCTTTTTATAAGGAGATGATTAATATTGAGTAAATAAGTGAGATTTGCTAACTGAATAGTTAGCGATGATAATGAAATTAATTTTCATTAGCTAAAATGAAATGCTCTTGCATTAAAAAGGGTATAGTCACCTGCAAAAAATCCTGATGTAAGACTGTGTTGCACTACTATCGGCTTAGGCTTGGGGACTTCCCATGTTTAAAGTTGTCTGGCTTTGTAATTTTAGTGATGAAGCTAGAGTTATTAATATGAAAACCACAAAACCACTGCTGAATTAATTACAAAACATTGCTTGAAAAAAAACCCAAAACAAGGAATCAGCTTCTACACAGTATGTAAAAAGATTCCATGTATCATCCCCAAACTTATAGCATATAAGCTCTGAGTTACTTTTCATATAACTTACAAGTAAATCCATTAAGTAGATTATGTTAAATTAATTTAAAACAGCGTCCTAACAGAGATCTGTCATTTATGATGCTTTTGAATTGGACTCGAATGACCTTCCTGGCAAATAACACAGACACGTCCAACTTTTCAGATAGCAAAAAACTACCAAAATCTCCTCTTTAAAGACATTAAATGGTGTTTAGCAATTGTTATGATTATTTAGGTTAGTGACAAGCTTGAGTCAAGTTAGCATGTGTCAGCATTTGTGGAGATCAAGCAAAGGAAAATGAAGAAGGTGTCTGAATGTCTTAGTCTGATTAGGGAAAAGCAACTCTAAAACTGTTAGCTGGCACGAAGATTCATGAGAGTAATGAAATGGCAGTTTAAATGATGATTAAGCTGAATAGTGTCTATCAGGAGGACACAGAAAACTCTTGTCACCAGGGAAGAAAAACAAAACTGCAGCCTAAGAGACTGACAGCTCCTCATGCCAATATCCTCATATTCTCTTTTCTATATTCCCAGAAGACTTGGGAGTAAAGCAGGCTTCCTCAAAGCACGCTGAAGGAGGGAAAACCTAGGTTAAGCACTATGTCCAAATTGAATGTCCCAAGAGTGACATCTCAGTAGTGTCCTTTTCTGTAAATTGCTCTAAGTAAGCAATTCAACCACTTAATGCTAAGCTTGTACTTAAATGCATGACTGAATTTGTGCCTGTGATTGTCTGGATCCTGAGCACTTTCTCATCCTCAAAATTTTTGTCTAACTTCACTCTTAGCCTGTTGCTCATTAAGGTGCCTTTAGACAAAAGCAGAGAGAAGACGACACTCTTTCTAGAAAGGTCTAGAAATGTCAAATGTCTCCACTTTTTTTAATGTATTCCCTGCTGTCTCTTCACTCTTTCTGTCGCACATCTTCCATCTGTAAATCTTTGCAAAGACTCCGCTCACTCTGCATCATGACTTTGTGGTTAAGCTGCTGTATTGAGCAAAGAGATGGAGCATGTCTCATTCTCTAATGCTGCAGGGAGACACAGCCCATTGCCAAATCTCAGAGGCTGTAGAAAAAGTCCTTTGTTCACGAGCTGGAGGAAGGGGAAGGGGGCAAGGGGAGGAGTAGGGCAGGCGAATAATACTTTTTGTTATTTGAGATTTCGGAGAGGAGTTTCTTTGCATAAAGTGAACTCATATGTTTCATATTGACAGCTGCAGGGGAGAAGGAGGGCATTTTTTCCTATTCATCACTGACTTGTTGGCCACAGGTGTGCCCACAAGTGATGCTGGAGTACAAGAGCTTTACTTGCAGGCACCTGGCAGCAGCCACATTGAATATAATGACAATATCCTTGTATGTCTGTCAGTCTAACTTCCCACAAGGAAGATGTTTTGGTATCTGTTTATGGACTGGAGCTGAAAGTATTGTTTTTTCATCTAGCAAAAACAGAGGCCTAAGTGCTTATGTAATTTTTGCCATCAGAAATAAACAGGAATATACTGCTGTAACACAGAACAAATAACAAATGTAGTGAGATGGATGTTTTTACAGACAAGTTGTAATCTACAAGTCAAAATTCCTGTAAGTGGGAATAGTGGCTGCATCACTTCATAGAGATATGAAGTTTAATTCCTCAATTTGTATAGAAGCACTAAATCAATGGGATACCTGAATCTGCAGAACTCACTCAAGTCCATTATCTCTATGGGGTAGTAGATTAGACTCTGCCTGCGAGACAAATTGCATATATGTTGACTGAAAGGTACTCTGAAATCTAAGACACTACTTGACTGAAGAATGAGGTTACAAAAAAAAGGCAAAATGATGAAAAGAATTGTCATTAAGCATGGTATTGATAAAGGTAACCTCTCCCATTATTTAACTGGTATCTGTCCACTTACGCTTGCATTGGTCTTCTACTACTGTTCCTAAGTCATGTTGAAACGTAAGACCTCCATAATCATTCCCATTTCTAAAAGATATTGTGTGAGCAACTGAGGATGAAAGAAAGATGGCTATTGTCAGGTAGATGAAGGCTTCTGATTCATTAGCTACCCCAGCTTGCCTCTGTTTATGTACTTTTAAGTAGTCTATGCTCATTGAAATTAAACTCCCATAAAGCAACACCACTACTTACATCTCAAAGATCAGGCTCTCCACCATATGCTAATTGCACCTCTATCTGTCCTGAGCCATGTCCTAAAGCCATGTCAGTCATAATAGTAACAGATTATTTCTTTTGAAAATAAACAGCACCACTGTAATTTTCATTATCAAAAGTTAGAAATTGGTTTGGGAAAAAAAAATAGAAACAAAAGAAATTAAATACTTCAATGAAACTCTTTTAAAACAAAGATTCTTTTTTATGTCTTCATCTTGCACTCTGAATTCTACCATACAGGAGTCCCCATGAAATGCCTTTCTGCATTGTAAGCACAAAGTTTTAGTTCCAGAACAATACAAGTTCCTCAGAAACTGATGTTTGTTTGTTTCTATAGGAAAAAATACCTTTGTCTGCAATGGGAACTCATGAGGTTAATGTTATGGAGAGAGACTTCTTTTTCTACTACTGGAAATGGATACCACAGCATAAAAATCATACCACTGCAATTGTTTTCCAGTGGTTAGTTCTTTGGTTCTTTGTCCCAAGTTGCAAACGACACTATGGGTTTTGCAGACTCAAAGGGATTTCCTTTCCTTCCTCTACCGTTTCACAAAGGTGGAAACCAGGCTGCATTTTACAGTTGAGGGAACCATGGTCTCCACAGTGACAGTGAAAGCTAAAACTTTGTTGCTTGCAGGTAATAGGAGTTGAAGGCAAGTGAGAGAGCCCACAGATGCTATTTTGTCCCATGGCCTTTATCCATTCCTCCCCAAAGCAGTAAAGCAAATTTGTTAGTGGCTCTTGACTCATTGTCTGCCCTAGAAAGCTCTGTTAGTGCCTTTTTATACCAGCTTAGTTTGGCTGTTAGAGGGAACCACAAAAGCCTCAATATAGAAAAGGCTTGAATTTATTGTCTGTAGCCCTAGCTGTGCCTGTTTATGCACCGTGTTTTCTGTTGTCACCAGATGTACAGTTATGCAGAATAATGCATACAAATTATTCTTAAGATGGAATCCTAGGCCACTCACATAGCTGTTTATAGCTTTCATCACCAAGATATTGGTTTATAGCTTTGGCATTAGCCCAGTCAAGAAACCACTGTTCAAGTCTTTTGTAGTGTGTTTTCACATGATTAACCAATTCTTGATAATAGGAGCCTTAATTGTGCTGTTGAAGTATTTTGGGGAACTGCAGGTAATAGCCACTAAAATTTAAAAAAAATAAGAAAACGTGTCAATTTAGTGGAAGATTTCCTTAGACAGAAAGTTAAAAGTTCACTGGACATGGATATTTCTTTTGGTGAAAATACACTGGAAGCTTAATCAGATTTCATTCCAAATAACATGATTCATGAGGACAGTGGTACTGATACTAATTCACACTAGCTGAAGATCTGAGCTTGTCTGTTTATATTTCCAGACCTCTACAGTATCCATGCCATGGTATTTATTACACTAATACTTAAAGGAGTTAGAAGTGATAATAGAAAAGGACTGCTGGCAATGCTGAAAAGTGATTGACAGTGAGTTATGATTAGATGCAGCCATAGGGATCATAGAAGACCCAGAAGAATTTTGAAGATGCCGTTCACAGGGGTTCCATTCTCTCAGGAGTCACAGATGTAAGCAAGGAGAACTTAGTGGAGCAACTACATTTATTACCTGTGAATCCACTCTACTCAACCTACCCCTGCAGGCTAGGACAACCCAGATGTATGTAATGGACCTCTCACATGCTTATGGGGTTCGGTTCTGGCAGGCAAATGCGGTTTTGGGGTGGTTCCTAATAGTTAAAATTAGTCTGCAAAATTAGTCTGTAACCTGAGATCAGGACCCCTTGCCCCAGCCGCCTTTAGCAGAAGAACTTTGCCACGTTGACCACTAGAGGGTAGTAACATACATTTGCACTCGCTACCTTATGAATAGGAGAAAGGAGTAAAACGTGAAAGAAGATAGAAAGGAAATGTGGTGTAGAGGGGAGGTGCGAGACCTCACCAATATAAGTATGTTTTGCCCTCCACACACGTGTCACCGTTTAAACAATCATTCACTACTGTGAATCTGTGAGGTCACAAATTATTGGCCAGCTGGGAGATTGATGAAATTCCATGTTTCAAGCAAGTCATGAGCATATTTGTTCTCAAGACCTTGCCTTAGACAACACAGAACACAAAGATCACATGCTACATTATTTTACACAGTTGTATAGGGAGTTGGAAATAGCTCAAATGCCTTGTACCATTACTAACGCTAGCAGAGCCACCAGCATGATTTCTGCATGAGAGGGTGAGAAGTTTTTGACTTGTAATTATCCAAATCTTTACAGATGGGGTGGAAATTTATTTAAGTGATTTTGGTACTCACACATCTGACTTAGGTTCACACGGAATTGAGTTTCTGTCAAAAAGCTAGCTATAAGTCTGCTTTATATTTTTTGCAGAAGGAAAGCTCAAGGATTCAATGTAGTTTGTTCATAGACCTAAATCTTTTCCTGTGTTTATTTTATTCTCATCTGTCTTACTGTGCATGTCCCTGTTCATGCTGCTAGAGCTCTATCCAGAGTGCCTATGAGTAACAAGTACCTTCAACTGTTGTTACTAAAAGCACAATTTTTGCTATAATGGGGACAAGAATAGTACCTTGACCCTTTGGTTTTCAGCTCTTCATGATTCTCTGTTCTACAAACGAAATTGTTTCTACTTTACGTGTCTCCTTTCAGACAGTCAGCTTGATTTCACATCATCAATAACCAGATGCATTTCATGACACATAGTGAGTTGCTAAGCTTTAGCAGAAAGTATTTTGGAATTTTTTGCTTTTGAGTGTCCCAAGATTTCATGGCTTTGGCAAGAAAGAGGCAAAAAAACCTGCCTCATGGCTGCTGAATTGGGACTCCAAAATTGTTTTTAAACCTGTTTCTGTTGTAGACCTCCTAACTGATGCTTGCTAAATTATTTTATCTCTCTGTACCACAAGTCTGTCATTGTGAACTGGGGACAGTCTTCACTGGAAGAGGGTTTGTCACATACTTATGTCCGATCAATGCTTCAAAAGACACAGCTGCTACTCATGGTTGGATCTCTATATTAAAATGTAACATAAAATTGAATAATTTGTAAAGCTGACATGAACAACGTATGTGCAGCAGGTATTCCCATTTTAAAAAATATGTTCTTTTTTTGCAAGAATTCTCATCAGAATGGAAACAGTGTTGACGCTAGGTCTGTTTACCTGCTACATTTTTTAAAAGTCTGTTTATCCCGGCTCAGGAACTTGTCTTCAAACTGTTGAGAGACATACAATGCTATTCTCATTTAAGTTCATTACAGATATTTTGCTTACTTCTATCATTCCATTTCAGGCCTGTTTCACCAGTATTTCTTTCCTCATGACTGTGTTTTTCATTTTAGGTATATTTTGCTTTTTTTAACAGAAGTTGGATAAATGGAAAACCCAGTGAAATACTTCCTCTATGGCCACTTTCATCTCATGCCTTGCAAGTTCTGGGGTTGCTAATGTCAGTCTCTGTGATTTATCTGCTGGGGTGAAGTTGTTCTGACCTGCAGTAACAAAGTACATCATTGTTTGCTTGCATGTTATAAAAATGATGCACAATACTCACATCTAAAAGTCAGAATAAACCTTTTACGCAGCTCTTTGTCAGTTCTACAAATGGTTGCAGTTAATCGATGCTATAAAACTTTCCTTCAGGCACTAGTATTCAGCCTTCGCACCGGGAAATGCAGTTTGAGTCTGACATTTTAAATACCAATGGTATAATCTAATGAAATAACTCGGGGTTTGAAAATTCCCATCAGTAAAAAAAGCACAAGACTGTTGTTGAGTTAGGGTATTTAAAAAAAAAACTCTTTTGGAGCACTGGGAAAGAGAGATAACTTTGTACAGACACTACTATTTGCTGATGTTTTCCTGTAGTCGCTTCTAACTCAACCAGGGGTCTACCATCCCACTGGTGCACCCCTGTAGTTTTCATCAACATTAATGGGAATTATGTATATGAGCTGATGAGGGCATACATTTAATTCAAAAGTCTTCTTTTCTTTATTAACATGTGCCATGCAAGTCTTGTGATGAGGGAAGCCCTTAAGATTTATTTTCTACCTAGCCATAATGAAGACTGTAAATTTAGCAGACATCTTGGGATTTCTCCAGGATATCTTTTTTTCATTTTGTATTTCACAGATTTGCCATTCTCAAACCAACTAGCTCTGTGTCAAGGGCGGTGCAAAGAAGAGAGGTGAAAGAAACTAAAGTCTCCCAGATGATGACAAACTGTGGAAATTCCATAGGCTTTTATCTGACAGTTTAATAGTGAATTACTGCCTAGACATTTTCTTAGTCGCATTTATGTGTATAAAAAGTAAAGATGGCATTTGGAATTTTGCTCTTACAAAGCTCTCAAAAGACAACATTGTATCTATTGAGGCTACCTACTTAGCATTTCCTTAAATTCTGGATATTCAAAAAAAGGGTAGCATGAAGGAAAGATGTAAAAAGATGATGATGGAAAAAGCAGAGGAAAAAAAGGCTTCTGGGATTCTTCTCATACAGTACACACTGTACTGTACCCAAGGCAAGCCCATGCCTAGAGGGCACAATCTATCCTTAAATGTATGTGACCTACTAACCATAGTGAAAAGAAAGAGCAGGTGATCTGATTTACTGCTTTTCTCAGAGAATAACTTTTGCCTTGGCAGGCAAAATTTGAAGAAGACAGTCAGGCTAATTTGTGTGCTGCTATTCCCATGGGGTTCATGGACCACTCTTCAGAGCAGTTGTGGCCCAGCTTTTCAGCAAAAATGTTCACAGAATCACAGAATGCTAGGTTGGAAAGGACGTCAGGATTCATCTGGTCCAACCTTTTAGTTAATACATAGTTTAAATGAGATGGCCCAGAACCCTGTCAAGCTGAGTCTTAAAAGTGTCCAGTGTAGAGGAATCCACCACGTCCCTGGGGAGATTATTCCAGCGTTTAACTGTTCTCATGGTGAAAATTTTTCTTCTGGAATCCAGTCGGAATCTCCCCAGGAGCAATTTATACCCATTACCCCTTCTCTTTCCCAGGTGACTCCTTGTAAAAACTGATTCTCCATCCTCTTCGTAGACACCCTTTATTTACATGGTAATAAGGTTTCCCCTAGGCCTTCTCTTCTCAAGACTGAACCAACCAAGTTCTCTCAGCCTTACTTCATATGGTAGGTTTCCTAGTCCTCTGATCTAGTGGTCCTTCTCTGGATCCTCTCCACCCTTTCTGCGTCTTTTTTGTATACTGGGGACCAAAACTAGGTGCAGTAGTCCAGGTGCAGCCTGACAAGCACTGAGCAGAGTAGGATAATGACTCATTGTTCTCCACTGGTGATGCCCTTCTTGATGCACCTCAGCATTTGGTTGGCCTTCTTTGCTGCTGCAGCACACTGTTCATTTATGTTAAGCCTGTTGTCCACCAAGACCCCAGGTCTTTCTCCACAGAGCTGCTCTCTACCCAGGCAGAACCCAGTCTGAGCTGCACTGCAGGGTTATTTATTTTCGGGTGCAAGACCTTACACTTATGTCCACTGAACTTCATATGGTTCCTGCTAGCCCACTCTTCCAACCTGTCCAGGTTATCCTGGAGGGTATCTCCTCACTCAGCTTGCTGTCATCTGCAAACTTCACCAGGGTGCTCTTGATTCACAACATCCAGGTCACTTATGAAGACATTAAACTGTTGAAAAGGTCAGTGCAAACTGACCACATTAAAAAAAGTCAGTACTTCAGTCCAACTGTTGAAGTGTTTGTTCTAATTTCTAAGCAGGCAAAAAAAAACCCCAAAATATGCAAAGAATTAATTTTTGATACAACTTTTCAAGAATCTCAGTCTTTTCAAGGATCCTTTTTAAGGATCTCCGAGTATATAATAGAAAGTAGGTGACTTGGAAATATTTTCTAAAAGGAATTACACAAAGAACAGGAAGCTAAGGGCAGTAATGGGATTTTAGACTTTTCTACTTTGTGCTGCCTAATTTTTAGCTATTTTTAATAGTACTGATGTTTAGAAGGGCAGTGGCTCTGCACTTTTTGGTAACTGGCTCTCTGCCAGTGCTGTGGCAATTGTCTGTGACACACAAACTCATTGGTTGGTTAGGCAATTCTTGGTCAGAGTGACTTGCCCAAGTTCATGCAGTAAATCAAAAGCAAAACCTGTGTAACAGGACAGAGTACTGATTTCCAAAGTTTGTTTATTCAACCAGTTCGTAATACTTTCTTCCTGTTCCTGTGGAATCATTTAATCACTACAATGCTACAGTTTGTTTCAGCTTTTTATACTGCCAGCAGGTGGATAGCTAAGAAGTACTTTGCTTTCTCCTTTCAGTCACCCTCATAACTTTCTTCTGAGTGTTGTTTTATTTTGCTAGAGGCTTTCCAAACATGCTGGCATTTTCTCTGAAAATCTGGAAGGGCATATAGACAGGACAACTGACCCAAGCTGGTCAAAGGGATATTCCATGCCAGAAAACATCATGCTCAGTATATAAACTGTGGAGCTGGCCAGGGGTGGAGGGTGCTGCTCAGGGGTGGGCTTGTAATTGATCATTGTGTGGTGAACAATTTATTGTTTGTATATTCCATTATTGTCATCATCATCATTGTCATCACCATCATCTCTCCCTTTTGCTGTGCTATTAAACTATCTTTACCTCAACCCACAAATTTTACTTTTTTTTCATTCTCCTTCCCATCCCACTACAGGAGCAGTAAGGGAAGGTGAGCAGTTGACTGCATGGTGCTTGATTGACAGCTTGGGTTAAACCATGACACTTACGGAGCCAGGTACTGTGACCTTCTGGTGCTTGAATTGTTCAGAAATTTCAGAAATTCCTCTTTTTTGAAAAAGAAAAGTCATTAAAACATAGGTTTCAGAGAGTCTGAAATCCCCTCCTACAATTCTTTGGGGAGGAAGGGAAAGTGCTCAAATTGTTCTTCAGTACTTTACCTTCTTTCATCAGATGAAACTCTTCCTATGCTTTATGCTTGATTCCACTGTCACGTGTGCTGGCTGTTGCTAACATTGATAACATCTTGCAGTTTTCATCACAACCACTGTCCTAAGTCAGGAACTACCTTATATGATCTATCTTCCTTGAAAACTTATCTTTTGCATTTGCAACTATAACGTGTGGCAATTTGATGAACAGATACAGAACTGCTCATTGGTGCATGGCAGCCTGCCTGGCTATGTCCTCTGCCTGATCAGCGCAGCCTGTCCTGTGTTCTTATTAAACTCTTTTCTAATTCTTTCCTGGGTGAGGAGTTTATGTTCTGTTGATGTGAGTCCAGCAACTGAAGACAGACGACAGGCTGGAGGGCCTGTGTGTCTGTGGTGCAGTAACTGAGTGTGGGAGTGTGAGTGTGTGATAGCAAAGATCGAGCCAAACCAGCTGGCGAGTATGTGAAGTGACCTGGGAGCAAGGGGGCAAGGGTGTCTCTAAGGGCCAGCTCTGAATGTGAGAGCACCTGTGCACCTCTAGGGGTGGAAGCATTGGAGTTGGGGGGGTGGAGTGGGACTGTAGACCTCACTGGTGCCAGCAACTGAGAAGACTGGGATCCAGGAGCCAGCTACTGTGCAGACTGACTGTAGGAGTCCAGTTGCTGGAGGCACCCACCTAATGCACACACACACACACACACATATATATATTCTCAATAATGGACTTCCATCCTGCTCAGGTGGAGAGAGAAGCAGGGTAAGGCTACCAGTGCTGCCTACGCTCATGTGAATGTTCTTCATGTCCATCTAGGAATTGCATGCCCGTCCGTGCAGATATGCAGTGTTTATGTGTACCTATGTAGATGTGTAGTAGATATCTGTGCTTTATGTGTGTATGTCTGCTTGCAATATATCTTCAACCTCGCCAACGGATGGACATGGGCATATGGAGCGGCAACAGCCATGCCCCTCTCAGGCTGTTGGATTGAGCATGATATATTTTCCTCTAACATACACATACTGCATTGCTCCAGTTCAATTGTGCATTACTGTCAGCCCAACAGATGCATTCCCTGGTTTATCTCGAATACTCCTTTGCACACACACGAAACATGCATCCATTCATTCATTCATACCCAGCTGTGCAGTACCTCCTGATCCCTTTTTCATCAAAACCTCATATTACACATATAGCTAAAACCACTGTGCATGTTTAACTTAAACTGCATGTCTTACTTTCTCTGGTAAAAGTTCCCCTGTGGTCTAGGGAATTAATATTTTCACTTGTTCATCCTGATCAAAACTTCTTAGGCTACCTGAAATCTCTACAGAGAATGCAGGGATAACCTAGTATGTTGACTGAATGTTTCACTGAACCACCTGTAATAAAATCTAGAAAATTTGCTTTATTCAGTGTATTTGACATCATACACCTTCACTGCATATTGTTAGAGTGTCAATAAAACATTCATGATAGCTGCACATGCCATTTTGTGGCAGAAGATGAATGGGTGGAATTGCTCTGCAATAGTAAAACATAGCCAGAAACTGTGTTTCTGTTTCCACATACCTACTTTCCACCTTTTAACCACCAAATGCTCTGATTTCTCAGCTCTACTGTTTCAAGGCATCCTGAGCAGTCACTTTGCAGCTGGAATTGCTCCATACTGCTGCAGGATTTCAAGAATGGTGACTTACTCGTAATTTTCTATGGTTTTGAGGGGTCTTGAGCATTGATCACTGTATGTTACTTGTCTCAAGGATTCACTGTCTCAGAAGTATACACATAATCTGTAGAGATAGTTGGTTGTCTGTCATGGTGTCAAGTTTTTAAGGGAAGACAAAAACAAGCTGATTGAAAAAGAAATCTATTGAGGACTACAACATAAACAGAAACAACTTTTGGCTTAGAAAGTCCTTGAGCTGAAAACAATTGGAACCTGAGAGAGTACCACAGGGAAGAATCATGTACACTCACCCTGAAGTGTCTGACTGCTTTCAAGTTTGGTTTCCATTAAGACTCAGCCAAATGCTTCACATACTGAACCTATGAATGTGTCTGCATACAGTATTCATATTTTTATGAAATACAATGCTCAATGTATGAAAAAAACCTCCACACAGAGGTTTTCACATTGTCTTATTAAGCTGGAAAAAGTCCTTTTTTTGTTTAACTGTTTAACAGTTCTGTGAATCACAGGTGGTGACAGCAGCAGGCTTGAGAAAAGGGCATTAATATTTCCAGAGGGGTAAAGAAAGTCCTACGTCCAGAGTAAGTAATACTGTGAAAGCAATTATCTATTTTATTATTAAACATTTTACAAGCTTTTACCTTAACCTCACTTGAAACAAAGATGCTACGTAGTTCATATTTCTAGATGAACAAAGTAAGGTGCTAGAATATATATAATGCCAAGAATCCTAATAAGAATAGCTAAACACATAATAATAGTAACAATAATCACTAACAACGACAGAAAAATTTCTGTCTATCTAAATACTAACATGGTATACCTCTGCTGAGAGATGTGGACCAGTTTAGGAGCCTCTAAAGTGGGAGTTTGTGGAAGCACTGTCTTCTAAGAACCAGTGTTAACTAGTTCAAGTTCCTAACCACCTGGTTGCTAGTAAAAAAACTGTCTGAACTCTGAGGGTGTTCTAAGAATTTGAAACACCATCCACTTATTAAAATCCCATTCTTTCTTTTCTTTGTGTCTACCTGGACTTTTTATGAAGATGGTAGATATCTAACACAAAAGGCAAAAATTCTCAATTTTAGCTTTTAACATCTGTTTGGAAATGTTGCAGATTGGTATAATTGTTCTCAACATATAGGTTTCATCAGTGTATCAACAGTATTGATGCCTAAATTTCCCTCAAATGCCTGACTCAGTCTATTATAGAGCATTTAAACAATGAGGTTAATTCCCAAAATATTTTATTCCCAATACCACTTATTAAAGGGGTGTCATGTGTCCATAGGTATGTGGATGGAATATGTAATTCAGGATGTGATAATGGATCCTGACATTGCAAACACTCAATATTTTTGCCTCTTTTGTCTTTAATATGTCCTTATCTTTGGTATCAGCTATCAGCTTATTCTAACTGGAGACAAATCCCTATTTTATGTGAAATTCTTCTTGCCATGTGACAACTATTGATTCATTCTATGCTAAGCACACAAGTTTATTCGTGCCTTTTCCTGGAAGCCTGATACTTCCTTTTTTTTAATTATTAATTCCATAAATACATTCAAATGAACAAGTGAATAATATTTTTTAAATGGAACTGTTTTTTCTCTAGCTTCTTGCATCATTTCACGCTCCATCTCCTTAAGATTCTCACGGGAATTAGAAGAAAGGCAATGCCAAGCATCTAAATGAACATGAGGACTTTCGTTAGACATGAGGTAGTGTCAATGGGAGTGGGCAAAAAATGCAAAAAAATGCAGATGATTTTGCTCTGCTTTCTATCAGAAGTATGATAAAACCAAAAAGAAATCTAGGTAATTACATTTTTATTCACTCCTTACTCAAGCAAAACTTCTGCTAGCATCTACATTGAGTCCTTCCTGAGTGAAATTTCTGGGATTTAGTCTTCATTGGAAAAACAATGAAAAATAATTAATGGGGAAAGAAATGAAAGTACTGAAGATGGTGCCAATACACAACTACACACTTAAGTTTACAATGCCTGTTCATTTAAGCACAAGATAATACAGAATAAGGTCAGGGGAAATCATCCTCTATGCATCCCCAAAGATATCTGATATATCTAACGACAGCAGAGCCCTGTTTATTTAAAACACTTTTGGAACATCAAAACATTTGGATAAACAGGGCTTCAAATAATTGAGGGAGTTATTGTATAAGTAAATCACACCAGAGGGACATAACCTAGATTCAAAGGAGTGAGTTTCAGATCAAAGGGGTACAGATAAATGGGATTTTGCTCTATATGAACAAATAAAATAAGCTGCATTTGATTATTTTGGAATCAGGAAGTGTCCAAACATATTTTAAAGAAGAGTTTGTATGAAAGGTCAAAATTGTTGCAATAGGCCACACAGAAGAATATTGCTATGGAATCAACAAATATGACAAATAACTAAACGGGACTAAAAACGTGTGGTAGGGTTTTTTTGGTTGGTTGGTTTTGGTGGGTTTGGTGGGTTTATATTTTTGTGGGGGTTTTTTGAGTTTGTTGTTTTTTTGGTTTTTGTTATAAATCCGCTGATCTTCTAGTCAGGATCATATGAACTTTACCAATTTTTTTTATCTTATACCAGCCACAACACTGACTCATATTTTGTGGTTCAAGGTGGGGATGTCTAACATCCATGGCTCTGTAACTCATTTTCCCCAATGCACAATGGAAGCAAACAGTAAAATATGCAAATTGGGTCTTGGATGGACAATATTGACTGGTTGTTCATCTTTCTAATACTATCATGACCCACATATGGTTTATCTAAATACATACATCAAAAACTCATATTAAATGACCTGAGAATAAAAATAATGGAATTTAAAAAGATGTTAAGTGGACAGATCCATGCTGATATTCACCCACTGCATTGTTAATAGGGTAGTGTGGCTAAGCTGCTAATTTAGACAAACAGTCTAATCCATTTTCTGAAAGTTATGCTCACATTCCTGTAACACATTATTGCTCCTTACCATCCAGGGACCTTCTAATAGTGAGGGTGGCAGGGAAGAAGACAGATGCCGTGTTTAAAGGGGAGTTAAATGTCTGAAAACACAATACATTTTGATTCTCCCCAAACTCCCCCAATAATTTCTGTGGCTGAGTGTCCAGCCATGAGAGTGCTTCTCCCACCAGTGTGCCCCACCTTGAACCACCCTGTCTGACCTGATCTCCCTACCCACGGCAGGGGGGTTGGAACTGGATGATCTTGAAGGTCCCTTTCAACTCAAACCATTCTATGACTTGTAAGCCACAGGGAAAGGAGAGACCCTGCGGGATGACATGCGCAGAAGGCACAAGTTTCAGAGACATCTTTCAACTGTGTACCAAATCATCCTGTTGAATGCACCCTGACATTGCTGGGCCTTGCAGTTGCGTTTTTGAGCCCTTGGTGTGGTCAATGCTGCCAGGTCCGAGTCTGGTGCCGCACTTGGGGCAGGTTCACATCATACGGTGCTGTGCGTCATTCTTCAACCACAGGCCTGTCAGCCCCTCATTTAGCCGCCAGTCCTTACAGCCTACCCCACGGCTCTCCAGAGAGGAACTCCATGCAGCCTTCTCCCCCAGCCCCAGTTTTGGCAGGAGGAGCAGTGCCCACCGCCACGTGCCCGGTCCTGCCTCCTCTCTCCTCCCAGCTCCTGTCCCACAGGGTGCAGGGAAGAGGGGATGGCAGCACGGTGTGGGGAATGGCTGCCCCGTTTCTTGGCATGGCTCTACCCAACTTCCTTTCCTCTCTTTTTGGTGAGGGACTGTGGGCTTAGGTGCGTGAGGCGATGCATCCGGGTTCAGAGAGGAGATGTTTGGGAGTGTGAAGGGGAGCAAGGATTAAATAGGAGAAGCTGTTGAGGTTGCGGTAAGGTGGGGGAAGAACAATGCTCAGTGAACGATCTGGGGAGGGAACTGGGGGAAATGGCAATTTGGAGTTGAGTTTTGTAGGTGAAGACATTAAACAAATGTGGGGCTGGAGGGGGCAGAGCTTGCCGTAAGTAGAAGCAGTCCTCTCAGCAGGGAGGGAGTCCTGGTGGTCATATGGGGTGAAGTCTGGAGGGGGAAGCAGAGGAATGGGGATAATTTAGGGTGTTGTGGAGTTTGCTGTAACGTTGCTGCAGCAGCACAGCCTAGATATGAGTAAAGATGAACCATAAAGAACAAAGCAGGGGAATGTGAAAGCCTGTCTCGAGTTTTGTTTCCTGAGCAGACAGGAGGATACCTTCAAACTGGTTTAAGGTTTCAGTCCACTGGCCTGGTTTCCTCCTGCCTCGTCATCTTGTTGCTCCTCCGCAGTCTGTTGGGTAGAGTTCTGTTGTCTGTGATAAAGGTAAAGAGCTAATTTCTAGTTTTATTCCCATTTGCATCAGCATTTGCTGTCTGTAGATACAAGTATTAAAAAAAGTAAACTTTCATCTTCAAAAAAAAAAAAGTCCAAACCCAACAAACCTGAAATAATAACCTCTCTCAAAGAGCAACAGATAATGAAAAGGCTTGTTCAAGTTTTTCCCTCTGCTTACTCTCCCTTTCTTTTACAGACTTCTCAAGGCTTCCCCCTGTGCTGAAGAATCCTTGTTGTGTGTTATGTCTCAGTGCAATTTGACCAGAATTCCTTAGTAAGTTTTCTGTCTGGAGTGGAGCAGAGGAGAGAAGGTAAAAATTTCTCCTAGAATCCTTCTAGATGCTATGCTGAAGCACATAGAGGACAGGGAGGTGATTCGAGTCAGCCAGCATGGATTCACCAAGGCAAAGTCCTGCCTGACCAACCTAATGGCTTTCTGTGATGGGTTGACCACATCAGTGGACGTGGGAAAAGCAATGGATGCAATGCATCTGGATTTCTGTAAAGCCTTTGACACAGCCCTTCACAATATCCTTCCCTCTAAATTGGAGAGATATGGATTTGATGGGTGGACTGTTCAGTGGATAAGGAATTGGTTGGATGGTCGCATTCAGAGAGTAGTGGTCAATGGTTCGATGTCCAGATGGAGATCCGTGACAAGTGGTGTCCCTTATGGTTCCGTGTTGGGCTGAGTGCTGTTTAATATTTTCATTGATGATACAGACAGCGAGATTGAGTGCACCCTCAGCAAGTTTGCAGATGACACCAAGCTGAGTGGTGCAGTTGTCATGCCAGATGGCTTCAGGGAGAACTTACAACAATCTTTCAGTACCATAAGTGGGCCTACAAGAAAGCTGGGGAGGAACTTTTTACAAGGGCATCTAGCAACAGGATGAGGGGGCATGGATTTAAATTGGGAGGGAGAAGATTTAGAGTAGACATTAGGAGGAAATTCTTCATGATGAGGTTGGTGAGACACTGGAACAGGTTGCTCAGGAAAGTCATGGATGCCCCATCCCTGGGGGCATTCATGGCTGGGTTGTATGGGGCCTTGAGCAGCCTGGTCTGGTGGGAGGTGTCCCTGCCCATGGCAGGGGTGTTAGAACTAGATGATCTTTAAAGTCCCTTCCAACCTAAACCATTCTATGATAATATGAAAACTGCACTTGCGTAGTAATGATTTCAGCTTGCAAGCCTTGGAGTCTGGCTGAAACTGTTGTTTGGTCCTGAATGCAAAAATTTTATAGGCTTGTGCCCAGCTTGAAGCAGATCTGCAGAATCTTCTATTTCATCCAACTCCTTGAGCTCTGAAGGTTAATCACAGGCATAAATAAGTACTCTAGACAAAAACAAAGGAAGTTTTCTTACGCTGCTAGTATGGAGCTTGTGGATATGGGAGTCAGTTGCTGTGGCCTTCTAATCCCTGGATTTTCTGCTGTGTTTCTAATTAAGATAGTGGCCATGCCATTTTTGATCTGCTCATGTAAGGACCTGATGTCTATTTGCTTCCATCAAACTCAAAAGCAGCTCTGTCACCGAGTTCAGAGGTTACAGGATTGGCTGGTTGTATCTTTTTTTTCTGTTCACTCCCCTCCGCCCCAACCAAGGCTCTCTAAAGGGTAAAACTCACAGAAGGTGTAGGTCCTCCAGAATCAAACAGAATCAATGAATTTTTCAAGCTCATTTGCAGAAGTTGGGTTGTGGGGTTTGTTTGTTTTTTTTCTTCTTTTCCTGTTTCCTGCCACAATTTCAGCCTTTAATACTCTAAAGTACAGCTGCATAGTGGAGTATAATTTAGAGGGGGGAAAAAACCACAACAGTGTATGTTTGGGCCTTAAAATAAAATATAAATTAAACTATATTTAAGCGTGCCTTATCAATAGATTGATAAGCTTAGGTGTTTGCTGTTGCCATTGATCATGATGCTCTGTAGCAGAGAGAAGCAGTAACTGCTGCTGATGGAAAAGAAAAGGTAGTGGAAGGAGGGGGGGAGAAGGAGGTGTGAGACGAGGCGATTGGCTGTTTTGAATGTCAATCACAGCTGCGGCCCCCAGCTCTTCCGCTGCTCTAGCTCTGGCTCTCCCTTGAACAGCTCCTGGAGAGAAGAAGGCGTGCGGAGCTCAGATCACCAGCATCATGCTCCTTGGGCTTGGATCGTAGATCCCTCTCTTTGAACATTAAAATAACTCCTTCGTCCATCGGCGTCTCAGGCAGACCTAGCGGGAAAACACACACGTGAGAGAGACAGGGAAGAAAGAGGAGGAAGAGAAAAATCAGCAACCAAGTGGACTAAAGCAAAGAGAAAGAGTGCTTTGCTTGCACAGCTGCGAAGTAGGAATTTAAAGAACTGCAGAGAGAGAAATTCCGTCTCATCAGCACATACACATTGCAGAATTACAGATCCAGGTAGAGATGTCATCAACAGGGAAAGAAGGCAGCGGAGCTCAACATGCACAATATGTTGGACCCTATCGTTTGGAAAAAACCCTAGGAAAAGGACAGACAGGTTGGTTCTTTTGCAGCAGCACCGGCGCTAGGGGGAAGGTGCTGTAGCAGCCAGTGAGGTGATGGGGATAGGGTATTTGAGGGTTCCGGTTTTCTCATTTGGTGTTTTAGTGGAGATAATATTCATAGGGGATTTTTACCTTTATTTATTTTTAGTTTTCGTTTTAATTCTTTCTTTTCTTCCTTTTCTTTTTTTGAAAGAAAGCTAGGATGCTCTCTGTTCATTACTCCTGCTAATGGGTGTTGTTCTGATGACATCCAGAGTGCATGCAGAGGAAAAAAATAGATGATCATCTGGTGCTGAATTTTCACGCCAATTTTTTCACTGCCCTACTTAGAAGCATTTTCTTTTTAATCAAATTATATTGAAATGAAAGGTTCACAGCCTGTAATACCAAGGAGGTGGTGGTGGGGGTAGTGGGGGAGTCACCAGCAGTATTTCATGACATCATGATTGAAAAGGGTGTAGTCCTTAAGGTGCAGTTTGGGGGGTTGGAAATATGTACTGTATGTCCCTGACACTAACTGCTATGGTTATTTAGCAAATATGGATGGATGGGCTAGTGGATTTTGTGGGTAGGGTGTGAAATAAAAGAAGAATAGAGTATTGGTACCAGAATTCGTTCTGATTATGCTGTGTTTTTGTAGGAGGGATTTGGGGGGGAGGGGAGGTTATTTAATTATTTTTCTTAAAGCTTGTTTATGAAACTCGTCCCCAGCAGATTTTCTTGTATGGAACAATGGTAAGAAATATTAAAAAGAGGAAACCGAGTGGAGGGAATTAGAAGAGAGCAGGTGCTTCTGCCCTACATGACATAATTAGATCCCCTAAATGCATTCAAGATCTGGACTTACTGTTGCTTGCTTGGATAGTGTATTCACTTCAAGGGCAGGGGGAGCATTAATTGGAAGAAAAACCCTTAAAAAGAAGCCCAAATATCTTCCCGGTTTAATTTTTTACCTTTTTGTTTGTTTGTTTGTTTTAGTATCAGGTGCAATAAGCAATGGGATCTGGCAAATTGATTGTATGGGAAGCCCTCTAAATGTGTATTGAAACTCAAGATTATAATCTAGCAAAAGGGGAAGATCAGCCATAGAGGGGATTCTTTGGGCATGTGGGTGTTAAGTGTTGTTCATTATGGTAGGACAATAAAACATGATGCATTGTGGTGGTGGTTTTGGTTTTTTTTTTTATAACCCAGCCGAGCTTTGCCCATCTGTTGTCTAAAGGATTTAATAGGCGTTTCCATCCCCAGCTGCTGCCTCTGCTCTGCCTGCTTCCTCACTGCCCTGCGTAGCAGCAGCTCTGCAGTCCGCAATTTTCTTAGGGACACAGTCAAAATCCAGATCTTTCTCTGAAAGAAGCAATGCTCTTCTGAAATGATTGATTTTTAGCCCCCCCCAGTCCTTCCCCCCGTCCTTCCCCCTTCTCCTCACAACCCCATAGCAACCGTTCAGAGGCATGGATGAAGATGACATTGTCTTCTACTGAAAGTGACTTTTATTTATATTCAATTTTTTTCCAAATCTCTTCAGTGTATCAGCTGCTAAATGTAGCTTTCTCTCTCTGTTTTGGTTACCACCTTTATTCTTTGCATAGCTCAATAAGCCATTACTTCTGCTGCTGTATTCTTATTAAAATATTTTCTGATAATGGTAATGAAAATACCAAAAAATTGCATTGTAGTCGTAGTAAAACTGGCCTGTTTCTGCTGGTAATCCTTTCCTGGATAGTCCAGGTGATCAAAGAACTGGCTGTAGATGACATTCATTTTTGTCTTCATCACCATTTCCTTTTTTCTCCATCTCACCTACTCAGCCCCCCTCCCTCTCCTTTAAATATAATTGTGTATGAGATTCCTGAAAATACAGCTGCATTAACCTTTTGCTCCATGTCTATAGCTTGATGCTCTGGTCCTAAAGGGTTATCTGCAGCTTTGGTTATTTTTTTCCCCTCTGCTAATCTTCCTATCTTCTTCCTAAGTGATTAGAGACGTGGGGGTGGAGGGACAAGAGGAGGATATTTAGAGGCTTGCTGCTGTTGGCCTCTGCAGTTATTCAACCAGCTGGACAAGGGTGAAAGTTTCCTTTTGCAGTTCTGCCACATAACTGATCTTTATAGATAGGTCTCTGCTGTTTGCACACATGAATGCACATACAATGCACAATGCATGGTGTCATAGAAGCTGGAGGCGGGGGGAAGAGGAAGAGAAATCTTAAAAGTAGCTGATGTCAGTCTGTGTCTTCCTTGCTATACCCACCCTTGATTAACAGAATAATGAACTGAGGTGAAATCTAACTCGATATTAAACATACATGGCTAAATATGGAAAGATGCCTTCTAGTCTTCTCGCATTTTCTGTGCTAATCACATTTGGGAGCATGCAGAATGGAATGAATGCTGTGTGGTATGTAGCTAGTCCTCATCCTGCTTGTTTTGGAGGGTAAGCAGACAACCTGCAGCATTTAAGGGAGAGGTCAACAAGTGCAGTATGAGGGCCTGATTCACCATACTATGCTGTCATGGTGTGTAACTTTTAATTTGGGTTGCAGTAGCATACAGCTGAAGAAAACAATAGTTGTAATCATTCCTTTAGCACTTGACTTTAAAGCTTGGAAGATCAGGAGGTAATGGCTTGAAATATTTTTTCTGGTTTTTTTTGAAGGGGATGAGGGAGGCTGAGAAAAAATCTGGCAAAATGTAATATGAATGGAAAGAAAGTGTAAGTTTTGTTGCGAAGTCCTGTTCATTTTGCAGTGATCTTCATATCCATAACCTTTTTTTGAATAAAAAATTCTTTACTTTATAATATTATTTCAGATAGGTAGGCCTAGCTTTGCTGCCAGATACATTAATGTTATACACATGTATTAATCACTCTCACCTGCTTTTACTGAGATAAAAAGAAGTTGATTTTGGGAAGGACCGTAGGTTCATAGTTCAGGGCAGGCTTAGAAAAAATGCCAAGGAGGAAGAACGTAATGATAAGTAGAACTCTTGCTGGTTCTCTATGAAGTTCTCACTGATTGCCACCTTAGTACCTGAAAAAAAATGCGTATCAACAGCTGCCTGCCTACTGGTCCTGGCAAAGATGTCCCGTTGCTTGTCTGTGACATTAGTGGGACCTGATGACTTCTGGCTGTGGGTGGGCAAAACTAACAGGGAAATGTTTTCGGTTCAAATTGCTGGGTAACAACCGTTGTTGGAAGTGTTGGTTAGAATTCAGAATAAGGTATGCAAAATTTGTCCTGAGCGGCCTTCTGTGCTGGTGCATCAGGCTTGTGGAGGGTGACTGACGCCACAAAGAGAGGATTAGGGCCTCTTAGAGAAGTTGGAAAAGAGCTACATGGGGCAGTGCTGAAAAATGTGCTTAGCTCTTTGCTGGTACTGGAAATGATAGACGAGCTAAGGAAAGTTATTTTTAATAATGTAGCATACAAATGTATAATTTGAGTACTGTAGTAAGATGGTTTTCTTTTGTAATAGGTTGAATTCAGAGCATCTTTTTTATTGCAGCTGGAGGAATAGCTCATAGAATCTGTATTCAAATGGTTTTGCAAGAAGCAGCATAATCTTAATTATTGTACTGAAAATAATATTCTACAGAACTGTCAGTGCAAGGGTTCATTACGATGGATGTGAGTGTATGGGGAAAGGCTGGTTTATATAAGTTTCATTGATACATTCTTCCACACTTAATTATAGAAGGTTTTCATTGTAATTAACAGTAATGAGCAAAGGATGTGTGTCGTGTTACAATAACACACATGGAAACAGTGTGCCTTGAGAAATCCCAGTCATACCGGATCATGAAGCACTATTTTAGTTTTAGATCAGGCAGGGGCATTTCTCCATTTGCCACTAATTCTGTGTGAAACCAGCTTCTTGCGTATTCCTCTTTTTTTTCTTTTTTTAATTACACAAATTTGTTTGTTCGTAAGTTTCTTTTGGCCTCATTAGCCCCCATTTCACCCTTGAAAGTCTTCAGGTAATTCAAGTTGACTGTAGTGAATATTTGTTAATCAATGCAGATGAGGAACTGAAGTACTTCTTGTGAAGGGCTTCAGTGTTTTGGAGGATTTTCTTGTGTGTTCATTTGACAGTCATTGTATAGGCTACAGCATCATTGCTTGCTGTGGCACCAGTTCAACATACAGTTGAAGTTTACAAAATGCTGATGCTTTGTCTACAGACAATAAAACATTGACTCTAAGTAAGACTTACCCTATTCTTTTTGAGATAAACTTGACCAAAAATGTAATGTTGCTGATCCATTTTGTGTGTTCCTTTCATCTGTTTTAAGCATCATTCTGCAGCTATCCAATACAAAGAATACCAATTGAAACTCATGGCACTTTGACCTTTGGAAAAAGTCTAGTGGGTCCCTTTCCTGCATTGTATGCCATGTAACTTACAGTTATTTCAGTGTATAACATGTTAATAATATATGAGCCATCAGGGAAGTGTTCAGCAGTATGCTATTGGGTTATATAAGAACAGAAATCATCACATTTGGGTCTTAGCAAAGTTAATAGCCTTTTACTCAGTGAGGACGTACACAGGATGTTTCTTTACGGCCTTAACCACTTCTTTCTGTGACACTAGCAGTAAGTGAAATTTGTTGGGGTTTTTTTTGGTTTTTGTCAAATTGAAATCTCCAGACCCATGGTAGCCATGATCTCAGAAGCCTGGTTTTCTTAGGTAAGTAGGCTAAACAAAGAATAAGAGGCACTGGAACAGGGTTGTCCAGAGAAGTTGTGGATGCCCCATCTGAGGATTGTTCAAGGCCGGATTGGATGGGACTTGGAGCAACCTGGTCTAGTGAAAGGTGTCCTTGCCCATGCAGGGAGGTTGTATCTTTAAGGTCCCTTCTAACCCAAACCATTCTATGATTCCATGATTCATACTACTGCTATAATTTTTTTTTTCTATCCCAGTGAGTCGGATCTAGAGAGAATCTAGAGAGTGCGGATTTATTCATTTCAATGTTTAGATTAATATGTTGTTATGAGAGGTGTAAATCATTGTAGTTCCCCCATGACCTTTTTAAACAAACAAACAAATGGCAAACCAGTATATATTCTATTAATGTTTTCATATGCATATTTTAATTTCCTTAAAAAAGCTTGTTTTAAAACAGTGAATCTACACCCTTTGACATGATAATCTGTGAAGATTCAACAGTAGTTTAGTAATCATAGAAATAAAATATTGGAAGCAATACTGTGGGCAGTAGAGGTCTTAAGAATGGAATTTTGCCAAGAAAGGTTATGTCATAGAGACTTAATGGATTTTCAAGTAATGATTTGGTCTTTCTTAACTTTATATTCCTTTGATCTGATGGTTCAAAAGTACTGTTTGCCTGCATTATTGACTGAAGTAAAACTAGTATGACATGTTGCATGTCTGAACTGCAAAGTTCAGATATCAGTTTGACTCTCACTCTTTTTTTTCTTAGAGCAAATTCCTGTTTACTAACTACAGTATTTTTTTTTTATCGTCTATCCTTTTGCAAGCTTAGTTGAGGCACACCATTAGTTTTTTACCCTAGTATCAGTAGCAGAATTATTATGAACTTGTTGAAACAGGAGGAGGTTCTGAATGATTGTTCTTCTTTGTAAGGCACAGTAAGCTTTCTCACCCAAGAGTTGTTGAAATTCAGATACTTTCAAATGAGTAGGACTGTATATCTATTTATATACCTACATTTCAGACATCAGCAGGAACTATGGAAGCAGTGATTTCACAAATAGAGTTCTTGTACTGCTCAAGCACTTTTCTACTTTCTGTCACTGCTCTAATGTCATTTTGTGCCTATGCTGTGGGAAGGACTGCATTTAGAATGATGAGGGGTGTTGGAGAATTTAAAAAGGTTCTCGATAGAATTTACTTCTTGAGAGGAATTCTTCCTGATGTCTAGAAAATTTGTGACTCCATGAGAAGAGCAGATGCAGCATTTTAAGTGGGTTCTTGCAATTCCTTTTGTAAATTAAACAGGGCAGACAGTGTATGTTTTGGATTCTCCAGTGTTGCAATATTTTTCAGTATACCATGAATTTACTCCGTACATTATATTTTGGGCAGTCTTTGATACTGTATGCTTTAGAGCAGTAATTACAATGATAATAATAAATGCTGATATCGACCTCAGAATTAGTAGATAGGTAATATAGAACAAACGTAGTGCTGAAAGAGTCCAACTTCCAGAAAAAAATTTGAAAGAATCTGAGAAAATGGGGAAGTCTGCCCTCTGAAGTAAGAGATGTTGTATGAGGAATGTGTTACGCACATAGGAGAACAGTCAAAATCAGAAGAGGCGAAAGTTTGGATGTAGATTTCCATGAAGATAGAGTAAAGGCAGGGACCTAAAGAACTCAAGGAGCGCTCCTCTTCAAATGCTGAGATACTGTAAATTGCTCGTGAAGTCAGTCAGTGTTTTAAACTGACCTGACAACAGTAGGATGATCGTCAAGCCAATGGTAAATAGATAAGGACAGAATGTTTTTGTTTGTCCATGGACTGTTTTGTTAAGAAATATCCCAAAGAAATTTTCTGGTTTTGTTTTAAACAAGCCCAAGATGTTTAACAATCCTAGTCAATAGTGCTGTTAGTTCACCTTACGGAAAATGAGAAGATTGTTCCATTTTCAGTTTATCCATAAACAGTACTGTTTTGCTACAAAACATCCAAACTGATCTGAAGAGTAACACGAGTAATTTGTTGTAAATAATGTTCTTAATGAACTTGAACCATCTTCTTCTGCAGTGTCTGTAAGTGCAGAGTGATTTCCTTTAAGTCCTTGTTTGTTTCAGATTTTCTGGCAAACAACTATTTTTGTCTCCTTTCCCCAACTCTTTACCTCACTTATGGACTGGTTGCACTTAATCAATATTCCAAGGTTTGAATTGTACTCTTGGATGCAGCCTGTTGGATATGTTGTGTAAGAGTATTACATTCTACTTGGATAGTTACACAAGCATTTCCAATGTAAATGTTAGCAATTGCAGATTGAAAATTTAGTTTTACTGGACAGTTTGGATGTGATTCCTGTTAGCGCTGTTGGTGGAAGATGTAAAGTTTTCCAGAAAGGTTTTTTTAAAAGGTGCACAAATATGGCCAAATCAACCTTATTTTATTTCAAATACCTGCTTTTAGAACATACTAATAGTATTCCTCTGGTTCCATTTGACTTACTCTACATTTAATTTTGAATAGGGATATAACATTATTATTAATTCCTTTAATTCTGTTTACAGACTAGAAACATTACTGATAAAATTCTGGCAAAAAAAACATTAAAAAAATCCACCTAGAAGATTTTTTTTCATTACTTCATAGCTTTTGAAAATTGGGTTTAAATGGAATTTAGGTGGAATAGAGGAAATTGTATTGGTTCCTTTCATAAAAGTGTATTACTAGTTATTGGTGTAGCTGCAAGCATTTTTTTCTTGAATGCATCATTTGTGGCAGAGATGCCTATGAGATTGCCATTGTCCTGTATAAATAGGAATATACTGGGGTTTTTTTGCAATGACCTTGGGACACAGTTTTTAAAGAATAATATATGGAAGTGTGTCATGAGACTGAGGATAACAAGCAGTATGGATAAAGAAGGTAAATCATGGTGTTTAAGCAAAATCTAGAAACATTCTTTTGCAAATGGTGCTGCTGCTTTCATGCCTTCACAGTAGTGCAGAGTTTCTAGTGCAGGTAGCTGATGGATAGTCACTCAGTGCTGAATTGGGTAGGACAGAACAACTTATCTTGAGTTGTCAGCTCTCTTTTTATTTTTAGAAAATTATTTTATTATTTCCTGAAGGCCAAAGAGATCATTGTCAACTGACATAAATTAAACAAGACCTAAAGCTGTCCTATATGACTCTCTCACAAAGTTCTAATGGCTGAACTTACTATTTTGCACGCCATGGCTGTGCCAGACAGTTTCTTCCTTTTAGATGCCTGCTGTTCCTACTCTGGCATCCTTGCATAAAGATTATTGCATGCCTAAAAGGAAAATCATTGTTTTCTAAAATTCCTTGCAAATAAACATTTTCAATTTGGGAGGGTGGAAGGAGTGAGGTTAGACTGGAAGGAACCATTCCTTGTGTGGCTTACGACTGATAACAGACTGCTCTTCAGTTTCTTATCTAACACCCACCCAGTGATAATCAGTGATATGATAATTAAGGAGTTTGTGGAAAGTAGATGCCTTGCCAGCTACTAACAAAAGGAGATTATTGCTGGTAAAAGCTTTGTGCCAAGATTTACGACATCAACTCACAGTAAATGGGTTAATGCAGGTTGCAGGGAGGAACTAGGGTGAGAAACCAGCATAAAGTGGCTTAGGGTGTACAAGTACTATGTCTTTCTTCTTTGTTTTAGTGTTCTAACTCTATGTAGGGAACTATAGGCATGATAATTTTTCCAGTGAAGTGCTTAACTTTGAAAAATTAAAAAATAGATGAAAAACTGTTTTCAAGCATCCATTTAGTAAGTGCTCTTCTGGCTGTCTGCTTCTACATATAAAACAATGTGCTCTCTTTATATCCTCAGGCTCTTACAATTTTGATTTGCTATCTTTTGCAGTATGTGTTTAGTGTGGGATTAAAAAAATCAGTGTGATAATGTATATGTTTGTAATAATGTCTATATTACATATGTATTACTATATATAATATATAGTATAGATAATATACTATTCTATATATAATATATTATACATAATATACTATATATTATATATTACATATATATTACTATATTACAAGCTTTTGCAATGTGTTCAGCCCTATGTTCCATAAACTGACTACCCTTGTCATTTAGTTATTAAAAGCACTATTGACTAGAAGAAAAATAACGGAAGATCTGGTTTTTAGAAGCAAACTGGTCTGGACCAAAACCGTGTTAATTTTATACTCTCTTTCTAAAACCTGCTCTTAGAACTAGAAGTTTCAGTCTTCCAAAGGTTGAGCAGCAGTCCTCCAGCTGCAGATGAGAACGCACCAGTTCTTCATACTGACCCAGCAGGGAATGCTGATGGCTCTTTGTCTTCTTTCACTCTCTTAATTATTTCATGCATGGCTAGCAGTGTAGACACTAGATTTCTGCACAGATGCTCTTCTTGGAAAAGTGATTATTTTTTTACTTTGGTCCAGGATGAGGTACGCCGTAGCTCAGGTTCATAATCTTGGCTTGTGTACCCTATAGTAATATTAATTTATGAGGAAGTGGGACAAGCAATGACATATTTGCACCTAAACATGAACTGGTGTTGTATGATTTCCTTTTCTTAAATTTTATTCTTTAAAAAAACTGTCGTGCTCCAATAAAGTTTGAGCTGAGCTACCACAAGACTTTCCTAAGTTTTATTGCATTTGAATTAAAACACAAGCTTAAGTTAGGAAAAGAAGACTTTACATTGCAAATCCTTGTGGTATGAAATGCACTGTGTGGGATGATTACAAATTTCTTATGTCTTTGGCTGACAGCGAACTGAGGGTTGGGTTACTCATCGTGCCAGCCATTTGCCGTGGGTAAGTTTCATTCAGTGACTGTGTGAATTCCTTTGAAAAACTGTGACCTGTCTCTAAGATTAAGGAATGGATTTAATTCTTAAATTTTTTACCTTACTGGAATCTCTATATCTCTCCCAGTATTTTATTCTGAAGCTCTCAACATTTTTTTTTCAGGTTATAAATGATGGGTAGCTTGGCTGTCATGTTGAGATGACCTGCTGTCAGCACAAGATTAGTCTACAGATTTTCTTCTGAAGTTCTGGTCATCTGTGTTTTGATGCGTTCACATTTTTAAACTATGTGGTCATGGTAGACTGAAAAATAAGGTACACCTAGGGTTTTCTCCCACTTTCTATACAGATGCATTATCTTTGGGAAATTTAATGCTGATACACTGTGTGTCCTTGGAGAATTATTTTCACTTATGCATTTTTTGTCTTCCACATTTCATGTGTCTTGCCTACATTGTGAGCTGAGAGGAAAGACAGTTTGTGTTTTATATCTGCATATAATCCCTTTTATGCTAAGGTACTAATCTTTGGGCCTCTGTGTATGTATAGGAAGTTCCATTTAAATATAGAAAGAAGATTCTCCACTTTGAGTGTGGGTTGAACCTGGCACAGGTTGCCTAGAGATGTTGCGAAGTCTCTATCCTTGTATATATTCAAAAACAGACTAGATGTAGCCTTGAGCAGCCTGTTCTAATTGATTCTACTTTGACCAAAGGTGCTGCACTAGATGATCTCTAGAGATCACTTCTAACCTCAACTATTCTGTGTGATCCTGTGCAACTGAACTATAACTTGTTCAGTGAGCTGTGAAGCTAGGGAACTGTTTCCTCCAGTTTTGTACTTTATATTATCCTTCTCTTCCTGCTCTCTCTATATGTCTCTTTTCTCTTGGGTTAGGCAAAGACAGTAGTTGTGGTTCATTGGGAGCTTTCTTTGCTCCCTATCCTTCTTTTGGAATATATTAAGGGTTAAATCACAATTACCACAAAGTCCCCATTGTGGGAGCAATAGTTTGAATATCTTTTTTTTTCTCCAGATATTGAGCAATTTCCATGAAATTCATGGAATCGTAGAGACTTCCCTTGCTCTTTCAAACTTAGTTGAAACTTGCAAATCTATTCTGGTGTTAGCAGGGAATTACAGACAGACAGCCCGAACATTTAAATTTTGTTTCCTTAAGAAATTAGGCTAAAGCAAAGCTGTCCTAAACAGCACAGCTTTTCTAATCTGCACTTGGTTTTGAAGGCCATGAGGTACTGCTATGGTAAATTTGGATTGCTAGAATACAGCCACTCTTTGGATACTGTCCTCACCTTAGTTTAAGATCCTTACACCAAACGTAGGAGGAAAAAGTGGTGCTAAACCACATTGTAATTCCTTAATGCAGGAGGAATCCCCAGCCAGCTTGATAAGCTGGATTCCTGCCTACTTTCTGCTGCTGGAGCAGTGCAAAGCAGGGAGGATGGAGGCTAGACCTTGGTCCTTTCTGTTTGCAAGCTGAGCTCAGTGATTAGGGAATGTGGGAAGAAAGGAGGCCTCTCTCTATTTCCTACATGTATCCATTTTGGTGCAGTGGCAGTATTTGAAGTAGTCCTTTCCTACAGAAAGCTGAGAGGAAGACTGAGAGCTGCTTGTGTGTTTGCAATGCCTGTCTGTACAAAAATTGTCGCCAACCACAAAGCCAAGTATTATATTAGAACTTGGCAATGACACAAGCTCTATAGTCCTATTAAGCACGGGCATTTGTTTTGTTGAAAAGACGTGGCTATGAGTGGCACAGCTTTTGAGATTCCTTATACTTCACGAGCACCAGACTTCAGCAGTTTTTCATTAGCTTTTGAAACTAGTTAAATCTAAGACTTTATTTCCAAACTTCCCAGTCCTATAAATCAGTAAAGCTTGATTAAAATCAGGAATCATTGACAACAAAGAAAGATCTGTCCTGGTGTTTCTGGGTTTTGTCCTGTGCTGCTTTTGTTCTAGGCCTGTGGTTTATTTCTTTGCTTGCATTTGTGAAATCTCATCTCTTTTGCTTCTGGTTGCTCCCTGAAGACATTACTTAGTCAAATTCCCCGCTCAGTTACATCTATATAGACCCAGTGACTTCAACGCCTTGCTTAATTTTATCTGAGAGGGAAGTTTGGCCCATGAACAAGCTTCTCACTGAGGACAACAGAGGCAGAACTCTGGCAGCGTTCTAGTTAAGGGCATCCTATATGTACATCTCCTCTGCAGTGAATATTCAAGCAAATTAGAGCACAAAGTGGAATGATAGTGCAAGCAAATTCAATTCAATCTGAAAATACAGGCCCAGCGTTTTACGAATTACTATCTTTCATCCTTAAAGCAGAAGTCTGTCTGCTCAGCTAACAGACAAATTAAGGCAAGCAAACGTTTTAATACTTTTAGTAGGAATTCCTCTTTAGTGTACTACACATACATGTATACTGAAATCACCTGTCCAGTTTTCATTATATTTCAGGATGTAGAAAATAACTGTACCATTATGAGGAGTGTGTTTTTGCAAGGGAAAGTGACAGCCAGACTATTAGCATGGTTGTGATAGTTGCCATCTTGTTACTAGGTGATTCTTCCTGCTCAGCGAAAATGCTGCAAAAATAGGCATAGTTTCTGGATCTGTGTCATAATGCTTGTCATTGCCATTACTCTTGTCACCACTGAATCAGATGAGTTACAGCCGAGAGCCTCTCCAGCTCACCAATACTTATTTATGCTCAATGTTTTGGTGCCTGTGGCTCTACGGAGCCAAATGGTCTGTAGACTGCTTATCAAGAATTCATAAAAACATTGATTGGAATAGCAAACTTAACATCATATTTACTGTTGAAGTGTCTACTTCTCTACTACACATTTCTGAAGAGCCCACCAGAGGGGAGAAATGCGTGTTGTAGGCCTTTTTCTCCTCATGGAAATGGTGGGAATTGAAAATGTGGCAAGACAAAGGATCTTGATTAAAGGGTATGTCTACCTTGCAATCAGAGTTGAAACTCTAGCATTAGTGGGTAACACCATTATCTCCTGGCACAAGCATTAGTGAAAATACAGCAGTGAAAATACAGCAGTGCAGGCTATGTGAGGTTCAGAAAAGTATACCAGACCACCCAAGAACCTTGCCCTGTGTAGAAGTCTACTCTTCCCGTTCTTCACCTTATTACTTACTTGTACCAGTTTTACCTTTGTTTTTCTCTCTTTACACAACCCTTATGCATACGCTACAAATCAATGTGGTATGTCAGATGTGGATAAGCAATGCATTATGTATACAAATACTCAGTATGCTTCATTTCAGGATTTGGTTTTTTTGCCCATGTAAAATACCAATCTTGTGCTTGATCCCGTGGAGCTCTAATTCTGGTGTTAGACCTTGTGCATACAGAATAATCTTTGTTAGATCCAACTTCTGAAAGAGTTGGATCCCTGTTTGTGTTCTTATGGTCTCTAAAACGCTACAGAGTCATAGCCAGGTCATTTCTTGGCAGAAGAGTAGTAGAGGTGTTCATTGTCGTTGTGCAGTAATAAGGCAGGTTGTTAACAAACAATAACTATGTAGTCTTCAGTGTCCCTGACAGGCTCAGCCATTGACTTGGAGTGGAGCCTTTGGCAAGTTAATTTATCTTTTCTTTTTTTTGTGGTACCCTGCTGTAAAACTAAGATAGTGCTTGACTTTTGTTTTGGGACTGATAGGATTAGCCAGCTAGTATTGTTAACTTTTTTCAGAAATTAAAAGCAGCATGGAATAACCCTACTGTTTAGGCCTACTGATGGTTGTGGGGTCTTTTAGGTTTTTTTACTAGTGTTTTTTTGCTAAGTTCATTTTATTTAAAGTAACTGGGGATTTTCATCTTGACAACAGACCGGACCATACAGCCTGGTCTGCCCAAGTGTTGATACCTTTTCATGTTGTATTTGTCTTCTATGACTTCTTCTTTTGATTATTGTAATATTGATAAATTTATGCTGAAATCTCTGTGGCTGCAATTTAAAACTGAAGTTGTTTTAATTATCTAATAAAATAGAAAAATTGCTTTGATATTTCCCTTTTGACAATTGTGTCTATGCAGACTTTTGTTGTTTCTTTCCTTAGGGACATCTGTCCCTGATATCTCAAACGAAATGTCACTGAATGAAGCTATGTTTGTATGATGCTGTGTCTTCTACTTACAGAAAATTTATAACTTGGTCACTTTTATTTATGCTCCTGTGGAGCTGGTAGAATTATACTGCAGTGTTAAAATGCAGCAGTTTCATTTTCCTGCAGGCAGCAGCCCTCTGGTGGTGTGTGGTTTTTCTTTTCTCTCTCTTTTTTTTTTTTTTTTTGTAAGTCATCTTTGGAAATTCTGACAGACTGATAGAGAAGCCTTTAAAAATGCCTCTAATTCAGCTGCCACGCAGTCCCATATCTCCTCTATTTTTTTTTTTACAACCCTCACTGCATCACCACCCCCACCTAAATGGAAGTGGAATGTAAAAGGCGAAGCAAGTTTAATAAATGAACCCGGCTGATAATACCAACAGTCTTATTTGGCAAAATGGTATTTTCCAAATGCTATTTCAGTAGTTTTCAGCTTCCAGAACTATTGCCTGGAAAGGGTATAGGTCAGTGTGAAGTGGGTGGTGAGGCTAATGGGTTATTCTAAAGACTGGCTGAATTGTTAGGAATCCAGGCATTTCTGAGGAGGCTGCTGTTAAACTTGAAAATTCAAATATCAAAGAATTTTTAAAGGGTTGACCTTAGTAGTCTGTTATATGAGTGTTAATGATAGTTATACTGCAAATTACTGCCTGGGAAAAAGTTTTTCAGCTAACAGAGGAGGGGAATCTTCTCATCAGTGCCCTAGGAATGAAATTTACCTTTTTTCTAGTATGAGATTTAGTATGAGATTTCTAGTATGAAATTTAGTATGAGATTTCTAGTATGAAATTTTATCATTTCAGTCCCACTTAAGACCTATTTTGAACTATTAGGTTATGTGCCAGGAGATAAAAAGTGGAGTTCAGAAGGTAGATAAAATATTACTCCTTAGAATTTTTGAGATGGTAAGCCAGAGTTACTTGCAAATGTTTTTTAAAATTATTGAAGCTGTGCCAGGGATGCATTTGGCTTGTTCCCTTTGTGAGACCACAGTAAATGTCAAAATCATGCTGTATCTGCAACTATGTTACTGCATAAATGCTCTGTAGGAAGACACCCAATTTTATTATGATTGAAGCCTGAAGTTGTATTTAAAAAAAAGGAGGAAGGAAGAAATTAAAAAAAAAAAAAAAAAAGGTAACCTTTTATATAACCAAAGCTGCACAGAAGTAGTAATTTCTGCAATTTCAAGTTTTGGGGCAAATAATTCTACTTAAAATTAGTTTTTTTAAAATGCACTGGTTTTTGACTGTGATGTTTGAAACCTATTGCGTGTCTGTAAAGTGAAACAAAGTTACTAGGTTTGTTTGCTTTGTTTTTTATTTGTTTGTTTTAAAGAAGGCTAATGGGATTGGGAAATAGAAAGCATTAAAATAAGGAATAAATTCTATTACTGTAAACGATAGATAGTGGTTGTAGCTTACAAGCACTTCTGTGTACTCAGTTGAACTTCACGCTGTAGACAGCAGATAATGCAAATTTGTGGCCTTACTGTGTAATGTGCTATGTCACCTGTGATATAATTACTAAAAATTATCAAAAGACATTTGTACCAACTTAGACATATGATATAAAGGTGTTCTTTCAGCCCTGATACTTTTGGGTTGTCAAGTTGTGACTTCTAATTCATATGGTTAACATAGGGAGTGAAATAAAAGGGGAAACCTAGAAAGAAGAAAATTCCCCTCCCAGTGGCTCTGTCACTGATCTTGAAAGTGAAAGCTTACCTGAGGTTTTCCTGCTCTTAATTCTAAAGAAATAAGTTTGGGAGTAAATCCAATGAATGGAGCGGAGATATGTTGGTGTAAAAATAAGATGAACAAATAGAGGATTTAGCATCTTTAAATGTTTAAGATTCAAAGCTTTTCTTGCCTTAGAGTTGTTTTTTTAAAATAAATGGAGAATTGTAGCAGAGGTCAAGCCATCACTAGTTCTCGAATAACGCACAGTCTTTAAAACATGATTTTGCTTATTCATATTCTCCTTTGTGATTTAAAACACACAACATTGTAACACATGCTGCAGTAGTTTGCTGGTCGGTTTTTGGAGGCTGAATAGAAATGGATTGTTGCCTACTCAAGCATGGCTTAATAAAAAAAGAAAAGAAAAATTAAAAAAGGAAGGAGCTCAGGCCCATTGTATCCTTTTTCCTAAACATCCTTGTCAAATGGGTGTTGAGAGGCCTAAGCGAAACCGTTCTGTGGAGAGGGTTACAAACTTTTGAAGTAAATCCCCAAAAGTGAAAGCAATGCAAAAAACAGGATAAGGGAATTCACTTTTTAAAAAACTGAATTTGCCCTTTCTGCACACAGAAATGTAATTACTGCTGCGTGAACCAAATGTCATACAGTTTTGTGGAGCTTACTGCTGTCTTCCAGTGAGATAAGAGCGGTTATAAATGAGAGTTTTCAGGTTGTTTTTTTTTCTGTAGTCTTTTATGCTAATGTAGTAAACCATGGGCAAAACACATCTGATTTGGAAGGCCAATGCTAGGCCAATTTCAGCTCCATGCATTTCAGAACAAAGTTTTGTCACAAGGCTATGGCAGTTCGAAGCTTTAAATATTTTTTTAAAACTTGAGTTACTAGACTGGGCATGAGGTGAAAGTAAGTTATACTGCAGCTGGAAAAGCGATGTGTCCATCCGCGCACCCCCCCTCCCCATCTTGATTATTATAAATACTTCTAGTGAAAATCTCAAGTAGTGTTTATTTCCAGCCTAAAAACGAATTCTGGTGGTTTACAGTGACTTCTGGAGGTAGGGTGTTGAACTTGATAAGATTTTGGGTTAATCCCAGTGTGGCTGTACATGTATACTAGGAAGAATTAGATCTCCAAGACTTTGTTCCCTAGCCTTGACAGAGAAGCAGCCATGATTATAGCGTCAGTAGCCTGCCTCAAATGCACATTTTCTTTGGTTTCCTGATATCTGCTAACCTGCAGAGTACTGAGCTCGGAAAGGAAATCGTTTTAAAATTCATTTACCCTCTTACAGGCTCTGTTATTTTTCTGGATGCATTTGTTAACGTGACCTTTGCAATTTTTGCAATCCTAATGTTTGGGCTGCTGTAAAGTTACATAGATGTGCTATTTCACCACACTTTGGAAGTAGTATAATGTGGGCCAGTTCACATGCAAAAAAGTATTTAAATACCAGTTTTAAACTGATACATTGCTGTTCTGGAATCTTTGGGTACCCCTGTTCATAGCAGACTGTTTTATAATATATGAGAATCTAAACTTCTCCCGGGTCATCAGATTTGTACCATCTGACTTATGTTCAGGGACTGTGTTTTAGGTGAGAATTTTCCCATAATAATGGGTCAGATTTTTGTTCTTGCTATACTTGTGGTTTTTATTTTTCCCTTTTCTTGTTGCTACTCCAGTACTTCACTGATTTTTCTTTGGATTTACAGTAGTTTGGCATAGCAAGGCAACATAATGTCTTACTGTGGACCTTATTGTCTTCCATGTGTCCATGTAAGAGTCACTGTCCTGAAGTCAGCAAATGGTGTGCTGCCAGAAGGCTGTTTGAAGTGAAACTATTTTGTAGGTGCTGTGCATGAATTACATGTAGGCTGAACAGCTTCAGCAAAGACTAGACCATAAGCATTAAGGGGTATAGATGGAAGTATTAGTCAAATACTATTTGATTATAAGCTGTACCAAAAAAATCCCTTGATGTATTCTCTTACTGTCAACTGTGATGCTTATTTAAAATGACATTTACTGCTAAAGAGAAGCGTTTAGTAATTCAGATGTAAACGGGTGAATAAGAAGCAATACATATGTATCAGCATTCTTTTCCTCCATTTTTGTGTTTTCAAAAAAACCCAGTCTCTGACTCTTATAGTAACAACTATTGACAGTATAGGAAATAACTTCTTGGTTTTGTTATTCCTCTGATCCTCTATTAAATGTTTATTCTCTGGCATTCGGCAGGTCAGTGGTATAGGATCATCTTACTGCTCACTCTTTGATTTTTCACTCTTTCCCTGTGGCAGCTTTCCCTGCTGAATGTATCTGGATTTAACTTGATTCCCAACCTCGCCAGCAGCACTGTAAAATTGAACTGTAGCATTTGAAAAAAACTGGTCTATTGAAAAACAAGCTGGAACAATCCAGACTTGGATTTCAAAGGGAATGGGTAGATCTTGATCCATGCTGCTCTTGCAAGATCAGCACCGTGGAGTGTGATTGACTGAGAGCTCACTTGCCATTATAAAAAAACCCGAAGGGTTTTTAGTGTAATGGCAGGCTGTGAAAGTGGGACATGTGAGATCATGAAGAAGCCCAGAGCCTGTTTCTCTCCACAGGCGAATTAGTGCTTTGCTTATGCTTTTGTAAAAGTGATGTTTCTGAGGCTGTTGAGCCCTACTTTAGATTTAGACTACTGCACAGCAAACGCAGTTTAACCGTGTATTATTCTGGAAACAGTCTGAATTATCACCTTAATTGGAGTTGATTTATTTTATCCAGTGTAACTGAAAGAAAGGTTAGGTTCTGAGACTATGGGTTAGATCATCAACTCGTGCTGTTTGGTGAAGAGCCTTGGACTCCGTGCTGCTGGGCTGGTTTAACTTGGTTATGGATTTGACCTATATGAAAAGGCAGTGACTATTTAAATTTGGGAAAATTTAAATTAGATTTTTGCTTCTTTCTTTTCAAATATTGTTACTTGAGAGAAATACAAAAATATACACATTCTGAAAGGCTTTGATGTCTGAAGTTTTAGATACCACATGCTTTCTGCAGGGAGGTGTGTATATGTTTGTTTTTTTTACTTTTAAAATGACTTTCAGTAATCTTTGCCTTTTCCTTTACTCTCTTTCTGTAAGTAAATCACCTCTGAATTTATAGCAAGTGTTTTTCTATGTTGATATAATAGACAGTGACTGGATATTGCCTCTGTTCTAATCTATCCACAAGTACTTAGTTCTCTTAGAAAACTGATGTTTGGGCTTAAAAATCTTATATTTGATCTATAGTCCAGAAATTACTTCTTTCTCTCTCAAGTGATCTTGATAAAAATCTGTATGACTATGTTTATTTTATTTGGCTGTTGGCAGCAGGAGGTGGTAAGGAAGAGAGGGTCACTAGTTCAGTTACTGGCTGGAATTAAATCCTTGAGAAAATAGAAATAATCCTTCATTTGAGGTTTACTCAGTTGTTTGCTTCCCACTACTTAGCTTGTTCCTCATCAGACTTCATAATTTTTGCTCTTTATTTCCTTTTCATTAGAAGACCTAGAATTTGTTAATTTTGTGTTAATACCCGTTGATAAAATAGTTACATAAGTGAAACATACACTGTTAAACAGAGATTTAAACAGGGGTGCTGTTAATTACAGGTAAAATTTTAAATCTGAGGTCTAAACATCTTTGAATTTCAGGAGAATACTTGTAGGAAAAGCACTTTTTGTTCCAGAACTGAACACAACCACATACTTACTTTTCATCTGAGTAAGATGCAAAACTATAGAAGGGCCTGTCTTTTAGAATGATTTTGGAGATTGTCCTAAATCTCATGCCATTTGGCACTGTCAAGCCCAAACATCAGCCTTGTTCAACTTTCTACACTGCAGTTACTAGCCGGGCAAGAAGGAGGGCTCCAGACTGCTGTGATGAGTCAGGCTGATACCTGAATTTGCTGATTCAAAAGGATTTTGGTTATCTCTGCTCTACACAGCTGTCTATTTTAGACAGTGCAGTTCTTTTTGGGCACAACAGGCATATTATGATAAAAGAGCGGTTTTTGTATCAGACCAGTGTTGCAGCATGGTATAGCAGGTGTTCATTCAGTGGACAGGTTTAGGAATGTTTCAGCAGCTGACTTAAGAATCACCAACATAAGGATATTTTTTCTCCCTCAGTGCCTGTTTGTTAGTAAGTGCCTTCTATCTGAATGTGTCAAAGCTTATCTATTGGTTGGGGTTTATTCTAATATAGGTATATGTGTCTATTCCTTACATCCACCTGTTCTTCAGATATATGTGACTGTAATATCGAACAAACCCCAAAATGAATGGAAAGAAGCATAAAAATCCTTTACTCCTTTACTTCCTTCTCTGTTTCAAACTTTGTTCCCTTTTACTTTATTGAGATAACACACATCCTGGTATTAAAAAAAGGGGGCATTCTTGATATATCTTGTCTTTATACCTTTCATCATCCTGTGTTTGTCTAACGTTATTTCGTACGTCTCTTTTTACACAGGTATTCAAAACTGGCAATCTGTCTGTTTTCATTCTGCTCTGATATCATCCTCATGCAGTCATCATTTTTGCTGCTTGTCTCTTGATGTTTCCTTTTTCTGCCATGCGTTTTCAAAGTCTTTATTTCAACTGAGGATATATCATTGATTTATATATTTGCATTATCTTATTCTCAAGTATAATTTTCAGTCTCTTTGTTCAGCATTTTGTTGTCACTTTTGATTACCTCTGTACATCGAGTTGATATTTTTATTATGCTGTCTGAAGTAATAGTAAATCTTTTCACAAATTACTCCAGTTAACTGAGGAGTCAGAAATGTACGTTACTAACTCACATTATTCTTTTTATTATGCATTTGTCAACACTGAATTTCACATATAGTCATGCTGTCCATCCACTAAACTTGGATATTTCATTGTTTTAAGTGTTTAAGTGGGACTTAAGTAATACACTGGTCTTGTGCTAGCCCGCTCTACAAGAGTAAATTTCACCCTTTATGAGCTGATGCAGCCTGTCACATTAATCAGGGTTGTACTGTGTATTTCCTAGGGCAAGATGAAGGATCAAATTTCCCTATTAACCCTTTCAGAACTGAATTAAGTGTTGATGCCATATCTAGAATGTGCATCACAAACTTAATGTGTCATGATCTGTAGTTCTGATGGTCTGTCCAAGTACAGTCATGGGGGAAATACAGACGTAGCAATCTGTTGGATACCTGAGAGACCTTGAGGCTGAAAAGGTCACAACTAGTGTATCCATGTGTTGAGCAATTTGTGTTCCGTTTTGGTTTTTTTCTGTCACTCCTTCTATTTGTAGCATGGCTTTTTTTTTTTTTCTTTTTTTCCCCCCGAAGTAAGTCTGTAAAGGTTCTTCTAAAGCCTAAAATGTTAAGTGGAATTTTGAAGTGACTTATTTATGCCCATCTATATATTTGCTTTTATTAAAAGGAAAATCCTTTTTTTTTTTTTTGCTGTTTCATGAAAGAATTTCTAGATAGGTGGCTGGACTCAGGCTTAGGAGGTTTGATTTCCTTCATGATCTCTGATTTTGAGATTTGTTTCTTGACACTTCTGTTTTGTTACTTATAATGTTGATAATGGTCCATACACAGAATCCTTCAAGGATTTTCAGACTCGGTGTTCTATAAAACCTAGAGATATTTTTTGAAGTGTAATATATGTAACAGGGCTTGCTGATGTCTGACTTGCCTTACTCTCTTTCATATCCCCCAAATGAGGAGGAAATTATAAAATTATGAAGATTATTCTTCTGCTTACTACCCAAAAATATCCAAAGGAAATAAAACTGCAGTATAAGGGGTGTTGAAATGTGAACAGATGGAAGAATTTTTTTCATTCCTCCAAGCTTATTATTATTATTTTGGTGTTTCTGGTTTGGGAAGAGAACTTGATGGATTCAGTGATCACTGATTGCTGTAAAATTGGCAAACTGTGCCCAGCTGTTCTGTGGATTCTTGTCTGATCATGGAAATCATGCTTACGAAGCAGAGCAGGGAGAAAATGAAAGGAACATGCTGGTATTTTAGTGGATTTAGTATTACGCAGTAGCATCTGCTAAACATTCAGTGACTGTTTTACTTAGCAATTTAGGCTAAACCCCATAATTATTTAATGAGCAACCTCCTCCTTTCTTCTGCACTTATTTTTTACTCCCCACCCCTAAAAGGGCTGGCTTTGAGATCTGTGTAAGACAGAGCTTAGTCTGTTTACTCACTGCCCACCCTGGGCGTTGTATGTTGTTTTGATTTATTTATGAGTCTTTATTTTTTAATCTCTGTGAAATTGATGTGGGGGAGAGGAAGAAGCAGGACCTTTAAATGACAATCTACAGCTCCTCTTAACTAGTGACAGATGCCTTCTGACATGACATTTTAGGGACTTTAAGGGTCTTGATAATAATATATGTGGTTCAAGAATGACCTTGTATATCAGAAGGTCTTTGCCTGTCTTGCATGTCACCATGAGTTAAACATTCTGGTGAAACAGCACAAAACCAGTAAGTGCTGTGTCTGAGGCTCCTACAGCCTCTTTATCCCCTTGTCATGTTTAGGAAGAAAATAAAAATGGATGTATCTTTCTAGAGAATAAGAAAAAAATGTTGCTGAAAGGAAATAGCTGTTTCTATGCTACTTAGTGCAGTCTGTGGCTGTGCTGATGCTTGACTCAGTCAGGGCAGTACATGGAATGCAAGAAGTCTGATATGAAGCCCATTCAGAACCTCGCAAACAGACTTCTAGACCCAGTAAATCACTTATGTCTTAAGCTATTCTAATTAACTGATGTTTGTCTTACTTATAGTCACGTTTTTATATTAACTTATATTTATGGTGCTGGATGGGGAGCCAAGTGAAAGTTGCGTATCAGTTTCCAAAATCAGCTTTTTCTCCAACTTATCAAAACAGATCTTACTCATTTGCACTGACATCACGATCAGTTACTGAGGGAGAATGGTTGTGTCATCAGAACTGAAGATTGTGATTTAGACTGAGCAGTGGAGAACAGCAACATCTGCATTATGTGCAAATGCCCAGGGATACTATTTTGTATCTAGAGATTTAAGGTTGGAAAAACAGGATCTCAAGGGCTTGTCCTTTCAAATGATGCATTCACTTATTATAAGATTATGGTACAATTTACTGTAGTAGTTTTCCAGTGTTGCACTGTGAAGCTTTGTCCTGATCGTGCTTCATCTTTGGAACGTGTTTGCACCAATATGAACTCCTTATCTGAGGCTTGAAGCCTGAAATAGGTCTTCATTGTGTATCAGAGTTGGACCTCCAGATTTTGCAAGGACTGAAAAGGCTGTTGCTTCTAGAAAATGCCTTCAAGCTTCACTGGGGTGCCTTACGTAGTTGGATGGATGGTTGGTGAAGTGGAAACAGGAGGCCAGTGTAAGTGCTATATGCAGCAAGTGAGCTAAGGAAGAGAAGTATTAAAGGAGCACCCAAAACTGTCTGTCTTTCTGTCTGTCTTTCTGTCACTATTTATTTTTCTGCAAGGGTTGCATCTTACCAGAAGCATAGCCATAATTAATGAATCCTTTCGTGCATGTCACGTTGGACCTACTGGTTCTGCCTCTAAGACTTGCTGAAGCCATGAATCAGGAAGACCTTCAGGGTTTCACCACTCCTTTTTCATCCATAGTTGAGGATAAGGAGAGGTTCTAAAGCATTTTCAGAATATTTCATCATTTCATTCCCTGCAGAGTTTGGTGTCTAGTCTGATTTCAGTTCTCCTTGGTCAACAGGAAATTCCCTGTGGAAGTAAGAAGTGTCTGCTTCCAGTACTCCTACTACTCAAGGTGTCTCCTGTGCAAGCCTTGTTATTTGCTTTGGCACGGTATTGTGTTGTAGAATGAAAAAATATGCTGAAGCAGAGCTCTAGCATGGCAGTCATTCATTAATACAAGGTCCCCCAGAGATTTAGTGACATATGTGAGAATGATTCCTGCTCTTGCCTACATGATTGTGGTCTGATTATCACAGGAAGGGAGCTGTAGTTGACTTCTCTGTGTGGCTTGTTTTCAACTCTGAGCAGAGGTAAGCCACAACAGGCAAGTTGACCTTCAAGACAGACACTTGTACAGTTTCAATAATGATGATCTGCTTTGCTGAGTAAAGCTATGATGTCCCCTTGTGTGGTGGGGAAAGTTGACTGAATCAGTCATTTTGTTCAAGAATAATCCTTCTCTTGAAAACAACTTATTTATTATGATACAAAATTGGATTATGTTATTTTCCTGTAATTTTCCCTCTGTTCTCTTCTGTAAACAGTCATGTGTTGGGAAGTTAGTGTGTGTGTGGAGTATAAAAAATAAAGTCAGAAGGTGAGTGAGGATTTAGTTGGATGATGAAGTCTAATGAGTAGGGAAGCCATAAGGCATATATTTATTTGATGTAAATTTAGTGTAGCTGAATTAGTGTTGATTTAAACTGGCTGGTGATCTGATCAGCTGTAGCATGTTCTTACTTATTCTGCTATGCACATCTCTGTTGCTTAGAGTTGTGATCTGAAGAAGGAAGTGTCTATGACGACCAGTATTTTACAGTGGTGAAAAATGCATGGAGTCTAGTTAACAATGCTATGTATTGCCATTTAAATCTCTAACTCTTTACCTGTGAAATTGAAAGACTGAGAAATTATGGTTTGGGCCTCTATCTTTGTAGATTTTTATCTATGAACATAGAAATATAGTACTATATTTCTTAGAACTATACCAGAAGCCACACTGACAGTCAAAGCAGAATATGCCCTGTTACTTGGCTTCTTTGGGTTTGGAATTCGCCAACATCGTTAAGAGAAAGCAAAGGAGCAAAATGGCAACTGGTGAGTAATTTTGTATGTTAATAGGTGAGAATTTTCGGACCAGCTTACTGTTTTAAATTAAGATTATTTAGTTTCTGTCATTAAAGTATTCAATTACAATACTGCAGTGGATGCTTCTTTCACAGACAAGGTTTAATAATGAAAGAACATTCTGGGAAGGACAGTTCTGCTCTTCAGTTTCTTTATCCCATTTTTAGAAGTCTTATAGCTGCTAAATAACACTGGAATCTTAAGTTACTCTAAATATTTTTTCTTGATGTTTTGTACTACTAGAGAAACATCATGTAATCTCTCTAGTTAATTCTCTTTTTGTTGCACAAATTCAGATTCCTGTTAAGTCTTCCTTCTTCTTGGCATTGTGAATCTGATGGAGCCATCAGAATGCCCCTTCCAGTCTGACACTTAAATCTCTACAAGGAACCATTGATATGCCTTCCTTTTTATAGGACAAAAGGCAGGCTTGCTGCCCATGCTGGCTTTGTTGTCTGAAGTTCATGGGAGTAACTATGAAACCTGAAATTACATCTGGTTCTTGAATTGAGGCCCTTTTCATTATCTAGCATTTATTTGTTGTCATGGCAGGGGTTGATGGAAGACACATTGACTTTTTTCACTTCATTTTAAATGATAGAGGAAGTCTTATGAAGATTCCTAACATCAAGCCATGCATCCATCCAGTTTGTATAGCCAGAGGAGAGGTTCTGCTTTCCTCTGTGTGTCATGGATCAGGAGCAATAGGTGTCTTGAAAATAAAGCATATACATGGAGAAAAATTTTGTGAGACTGAGAAGTCATGCTTCCAGTGGTAGATGAAGACTTGCTTGTATTTTTGCCATTCTGGGCAGCTTTATTTTTGCTTTCCTTTAGACAGGAGCAAGCCACGTTGAAATTGTAATACTGAAGTGTTTTACAACCCAGGGGCCAATTCTCCCCTTTGCTGGATGTATATAACCCATTCCAAAGTAGGAGTTATTTGGTATTCTGGGAATATCAGAAACTGAACACTTGGACACCTGGTTTTAACATGTCTACAGCACAGCTCCATAATGTGATTATAATAAAATTCCTATCATCTTTATGCAATGTATAGAAAGGTCATAGCAAGTCATATTGTAAAATTGGATGCGTGGTTATCAGTGTCGTGGATGATCTCTGGCGCAGGCACATAGTGCAAACCAGTACTTAGTTTCTCATGTGATTGTTGAACTCTTCCTGTTTTCTCATCTGTTCAAGCAGCAGAGATCTAGAATCAATTTGTTAAGCTGAGATAAACATCTGATGATTATTGTTGCTGTTTTCAAATTGTATAAATACCTTGGGAATCACCCTCATAGGGAGCTTCATCCTTTCTGAGAAGTTGCTACCCTGACAAACCCATGTTGTGAATATTAAGCTTTGTGGATATTAAGTACTGCCAGGGGCCAAAAAAAGTCATTTAAAGAGAAATGTATTTTTTATCCTTGCAAAACATATATTAAAAACCCAACACCCTTGAATGTTGATGCCCTGCTCTACTAAATATTTCCATATATTCCAATAATTGACAATTTTAAACTAGCTTTCTTCACTGACTCATTTCACATGTTTTGAAACAGGAGTGTCAGTACGCTACAAGATGCATTAGAAAATTGCATGTGTATGCTAGATTTTTTGTGTGTTTTTGTCAACTTAGAGATATTACCATAAAACTTTTCTTGTAAGATATTTTTTCAGTAATAATTGTTTCTGAATTGCAGCAACACAGATATTTTTCATCATTTTTCACAGGCAGTGTATCCTGTAGTAGGCTTCTTGTTTCTGTGTGTCAGTTCATGTTGGATACACACAGAGCATTAATACCAAGTGTATACTCACATTTGTTTAAAACTGCCTTAAATATACAGGGTGACACCATACATAAGTTAAGGATTCTTAGCACAGTGATGGGTCACACTGCATTTGTTCACTTCCCAGTGCCCCAGTGATATTCTTGATCTCAGTGAGGAATTGACCCATCTATATAATTTTTTTCAACAGGAGTAGAGTTTACTCCGTGTGGGAGTGGCAAATCATTGGTTCTGGCAAACAAAAGGAACTGTCCAGCATTTTCCAAGCTGAATGTATTGAAGCACTGATAAACTTGGAGTGGCTTTTAATGTTGTCCTTCAGTGCTTTAAAAGCCTCTCATCTGTAAAATGCTTTTTTTCTATATAGGGTATGTGTGTTTATCTGTCTGTATGTATGGTGAACGAGATTGCAGATAGTCACTAAGACGGATGCTGTTTGTAGCCTAATTTGTGCATATGCAGTGCAAAAGTGATGCAATCCTTAAACTTCTGAATTTTCTTATGAAACCTCCAAAAACCTCTGAGTTTATGAAAGGATATGGAATGAAGAAAGTTGGTTTTAACAGCGATGATACATCGAGGTAATCAGGCTAAATAACGAAGAATTGTGTCTAAATTATGGTACAGCTGAGAATATCAGTAAGGATGAAAGGAAAGGAGAAGAGAGACATAATTCTCAGATTATTGATTTGCTTGGTATCAAAAAACATCTTAAAAATTTCAGAATTAATGAGACGTAAAATCATCTCCCTCCTTTGCAGCTGATTCTCATCAGCCAGTTACAAAAGAGCTATCATAGGAGAAGAGAGTGTACCACTAGCTGTTAGCTCAGAATGACTCTGCAAAATAGTCCTTAAAGGTCTACTGACATCTTTCTTACAGTCTCCTAAAGGCCTCAAAGCCGAGGTATATGAGGCTGTATCAGACTTGGATCTGAGCTGTATAGCAGAAATGTCCTCACTCTACAATTTATTTTAAACCAATAGTCTCCAAATAATGTAACTCAGGAAGATACGCTTCTGCAGGAGTCATCTGAGCTCTGTGTTAACCTATGCATCAGTGGGGGAGATAAGTTTATTACTAACACAGCCATGTTTTCTGCCAACAAACATTACAACTGGATCTCTGCGCTTAATATTATTTTGTTTAAAAAAGGGTACAGACAGCCCCTATGCAGAATAGGACTTGCTGGCAAGTCTACTTTGTGACTATTGGTGTGCAGGCTGCAATGTATATTGTCCTGGAAAACTTGTTCTTACTTTATAATATCTTTCAACAGTATGTAACCTTGAGTGTAACAACCTGCCCAGCCAACAGTCACAGTCTCCTATTATGTAGATATTAATTGTTGTGATATCTAAATTTTCATTACTGTCATTTTTTAATAACTGCTGTAGAGGCTAAAGGATAGAAGAAGAGGGATTTAAAAGAGTGGGAGCTGTGTTGCAGTAGAGTTAGGTATTATAGAACTACTGTGTCTTATTTTCAATTAGAGTCACTTCCTTGCAGTGTCACAGCTGGGTGCAAAGAAGTCTTCTGAGTGCTCAAAAATGTCTGATGAGTTATCGTCCTGAACAGTTAAAGGCAGTTTTGGTAACTGGAATCTTGTCCCCACTTTCCCACTTAACGCATCTAAGCCAGGTGTCATGCAGCCAGCTGGAAAAGCAAAGTTTCCATTAGTGCTCTGCCAAATGTGCCACATTCTCTGAAGCAGGATGAGCCCATTTTTGCTTCTCTTATTTTAGAACAAGTAGCTTGGTTTACACATTTTGATCCTTGGTGTGTTTTGAGAATAGCCTTCCAGTCATTCTGAATTGCATGTGCTGCTTTGTTATTAAATTTTCATGTTACGAGTTCCATTGGAAATAAATGTGTTTTCTACCCCCTGCAGTAAAGTGTTGGTTTATACCAAAGCAGTCTGAGAGGCAAACTGGCTGCTTATTTAAGGATGTCTTAATGAAGCGTTGTGAACCTAAATATCATGATTAGTATGAGCCGATTATGTGAAGATAGCTAGCTAGACTGTGTCACTATTGCCACCCACAAATTAGCACAGAAGCCAGAATCCTGAGAGTTCTTTATTGTGCATTGCTATTTGATACTGGTGAGGAAGTGAGGAACCACTAAAAGCAGAGGACAGTGCTAACCACGTATATAATTTTGGATCGCAACAGTTTTTGAATGTTTCCTTAGCAAATGACAAGGGGCAGGGAGAGAAAAACAGAAAAAGGTGGCTGGGACAACGGTGACATTTGAAAGGGGAAGAACCTTGTCAGATGCTTGACTTTGCACAGATAAGAAATATATTTTCTGACTGTACTGAAGGGAGAGGCTGCTGCACAGAGCAGATAAGAAGTGGGGTTACGTGCTGTTTTATCTGTAAGGAGACAGAGTGTTCCTCTCAGACTTGTGGTGTATTTAATTGAGATCAAAAAATCCTAGGGGATTTACAACTAATCATAAACCAGCATAGATTAGGAAAAACCTCTGAAAAATATTATAGTAAGATATAATATGTTGTATATAAATGAATGCTAGTAACGATACATAAATATATATTTTATGTGAATTAAAGGTCATCCTGCTGTACTAGTGAAGGACATTGCATGGGCAGCGTGCTTAATGGCCTGACTTCTTCCAACGCCAGGCTGATCCGTGGGAGGAACTCATCAGAAGTCTGGGCTACTGTAAATTACACCAGACCTCAGGCAGCCCTGGGCAATGTTGGAATTCAGGAGATAAATATTTTTGCTCTACACATTGTTGTACTTAGTGAAGGAGAAGATAATACTTTATAAGGTTTTTAAGTTTTCATGTTTTATCTCATAGTGGTTGTGACAGTTGTTCAGTGAATTCTCAGTTCTAAAGCAAGTGTCTTGTGGGCAGTGGTAGTATAAAGTTTTTTGTGAAACCCTGCTAATATATTGGAGCAAACAAAACAAAACCCATTCAAAAAAACCCCTCAGACCATTTTTAAGCTTGCTTCCCTACCTGTTGTCTCCATTGCCTTTTCTCTCCTGCAAATTCTAGTGCTTTTTCTGCAGTGTATGGTGTATCTGTATGTATCTGTATGGTGTATCTGTGTGTATATAGGAGCTATGACCAGTCTGTATGCATCCTTAAACTGTCTTTCATCTTACTGGGTCAGCAACCTATAGAGCTTGTCATTACAGACCTGGGCTGGATAAATTTGCCCAGAACCTTAAGTGCTTGGATCAAAAAACACCCCAGCCAATGCTGACGCCTGTGCTGCTCTTGACTTGCTGCTGTTGTAATTGACTTGAGGTAGGCAGATACCTGCCACTATATAGATGCAAGATGCAAGTCTTACGATGTTACTTGTTATAAGTTGAACTCTGACCACATTTTGAATCCTGAAAGCTGACCAAGACCTGCCTGTAATGATACGTTTCGTTGTGTAGACGTAGGTGTGAGAGGCAAAGGGCTCAAATGGTACGAAATCTTTGGAGAGAGACCTGTTGTGCCATCCAGCTGCTGTTCTGGCAAAGATTCATTATATCTTTCTGTTTGCACGCTACATGAGAGCAAATGAAGTGTTTTATGTTAATGTAATTTAAAATTATCTTTGTGCATTGTTTCTCTATTTATATATTTTGTGATATAATACTTTATAACATACACACAGACTAAAGTTTATCGTGGTTGCTAGACTGAGGAATCTGCACATGTTGAACTATTGGAGCACAAGGAACACTCCTACTTGAATAAAACATCACAAGGTGAATAATTACAGTGATAACAGTGGAAGAACAGCAGCTTTGTTTACATAAACCCTGAATTTTGAAAAGTATACAATTCAGAAAGGAAGCTTTTACAAAGATATCCCAAATGAATTATGGGAAAACAAAGCAGTCTTTCAAACTTACTAGTAAGACACTGATGTGAATTTATAAATGGATTTTTTGAAGTTATCCTTTTTTCACAATCCAAGCATAAAGATTCTTTTTGTGCTTCTTTGTTGGAGTCCTCAGATGCTAGGTTCTGAACCCACCGAGGAATTGTTATGAAAGGGTTCAGATGCATGTTGGGAGCACCACCGACTCCATTTTGGCAAGAGAGGGTGTGTGAGCTGGTCATTTTGCTGAGACCTTGATGTGGTCCTGTTCCTTAGTGCTGCCAAATGGTTCAGAACCAGCTGCTTCCACTACATTTCAGGCACATGGTGTGATGAAGCAACCCTGGTTCTTTTTATGTAAAAAATAATTGCATTTAAATTTTATTATCAACATATGTCATGAACTTCTAATACTGTTTTAGCCTATAATAATATAATATAAAATAACGCTGACCATTTCCCTTTTGTGGAAATATCTGTATTTCATAAGCTAAGTTGTAGCATTTTTATTTTTTTCTTTATTTAATCTCAATCCCACCCATTCTACAGATCAGTACAAACTTGGAGCTATTTTTTTAAAAATCTTATATCTTTGTAAGATAAGTTCTTATAGATGAAGAGTTTAAATATTTACCTTTGCTTTCGGTGGAAGCTCAACATTTGTTTATTGTTTTTAAAGAGGCAAAAAGTTAAGGAATAAGCAGGACAGGGTGCCCGTGTGCTGGTGATGAAGACAGCAAAATGTGTCTTGAAGTTAAGTTAATATATGAATGTATTAATTTTCCAAGTTAGAGAATAGCCTGGTGTGGCTGGCAGAATCCCCATTGCGTGAGCAAAGATAGAAAGATTGTACCTTCTATTGCATTTTGCAAACACTCTTTCACGTTCTAGTTATGTGGGTTGCTTTTTGGTTGAAGGAAGGGAGAAAAGGGCATCCTGATTCCCTGCAATCTGCACTGTTGCTTGTTTCTTGGGACCCCACTAGTCAAAACAACGGGATTCATATGTCGACGACAGCTGAGAGACCGAAGCATGACCAGATGGCAAGGGGGAGCTGAGCTGTCTGTTTCTGCAAGCGATAGGCACATTATGGTTATTCTCTTCTGGGGACGAGGGGGTGGGAAGGAGGGGGAGGGGGAGAGAGAAGGAGATATTAGATAAACAGACTGTAGCCTGAATACATATGACATGTGGGAGGAAAGCTTTGTTAAGTAAGAACTGAAAGCCTCTCGCAGAGCATTAAGCAGCACCGCCTGTGCACTGGACTGAGCCAAGCCAGAGGAAACGCAAGCACAAACCTCTAAAACTGCTGTAAGGACAGCGAGGTTCACCAGGCTTCTGGAGAGGTGCTTGGAACAGTACAGAAGTGGGAGGTTTCACTGTTTCCTTAGATCAGCTTACATTTCTTACTAGGAAGGAAGGGTCATTTATTAGCAGACATGACAAAGGTGTGTTTTCCTTATCTTTATGATGTGCAAGCTATATTTTTATGAGTCAAAGTTGATTCGTAGAGTCATTCTGCTAGACTTTTTCATCAGCTTTGTTCATAGGAGGTAGCTTTATGGAGTTCTGTGAATCTGCTGTTTGCACTGAAGTCACTGAAAGTTCAGCCTTGCCAGTGATTTGCTCAGCATGCTCTGTAATTAGGGAGCACATCCTTGATCTAACATCACTCTGAGCCTGATCAGGAGCCAGCTGAAATTTGTAAAAAATCTTCCCACTTAAGTGTATTAGTCCGTATTATGTTTTATGAATGAAACGCAAGTATACTTTTATCAGTTATTGATAGTAGATCTATCAAATCTTTCCTTGCTGACCTCTCTGGCTCAGCCGCATTAGCTGCGATGTTTGTCCCATTTTCTCCTCATATTTTTCTGACTATTATTCTTGTGGGACTTGGGTGAATGAGTAATTAGATCAACTGATCTGATTGTATTAACACACCAAAAAAAGGAAGAGGGAATTTTAATTATTTCACTCATGTGAGAGCAGTGCCTGTCTAACAAACTGATAAGAGACCATAGAATGTTTATTTGAGAATATTCTTTCCCATCTATACATCATATGCAGGTAACATTTTCTTCCTTTTTTTTCCCCTCTCTTTTTATTTTTTTTTTTTGACTCTTGCTTTTCTGACTTGATGACCTTTGAGCGGTTATTTCTGAAGTAAGGTGATATGAAAGCAGCTTCGTACTCTTGTTTTCATGATGAACCAGTCCGATGCACTCTGATTTACATAGGGGAAAACATAACAGATTTGTTGGACTGTGGTACCTAACACCACTGCTTAATAACCTTTTGGAGTGTTTGAACATGGTCACCAGCTTTGCTTCCCTGCTGCTCCCTAGATAGTTGCTTGTGTCATTGATCTGTAGGGGGTAGGGGCAGAAAGCTGATTTATAGATGTAGCCTATTGCCTGGAGGAGTGGGTTAGCTAAGATTGCATTCTGCCTGGTTTGGGTCACAATAATACAAAGACTTTTAGTGGTCTTTGCTACACAAAAAGTGCACCCAGGGAATGGAAAATTTTGATACTCATACATAATAAAAGCATTAAAAGAATTAAAAAAAATCCAAAACCGAAAAACCACAAATGCCCCTCCTCCCCACAAAACAAACAACAAAACATCCCCCTCCCTGAAAAATACACAAACGCAAAACAAAACCAAGACCCAAGCAACAACCAAAACAAAACAAAAAACAAACCCCAAAACAACAACAAAAAAAACCAGCAAAAAAACCCCACACCAAAAGCATTTTTTGGAAAGATGCTGAGTGTTGTATGCCAGCTTTCTATTCACTTCTTAGAAAACCTTTTGCAGTTCCATATGGGATACCATCTTTTAGAACACTGTTATTTTAATTAGTGAACCAAAAAAATGTTCTGCTAATTACCACTGCTTCTCTAATTATGCAGAAGCCCCTTCCACTGCTTGATAGTAGTACAACACATTTAACTGCAACGTTTTGGGATTAACTTTTTTTATTTTTATCCTAATTATAACGGCTAACCAAAAATGCCAGTAAGTTTCTGTTGTCACCCTCACTGATCAGGTAACTTATGACCCTGTTTTTCTACAAAACTTCTACCCCATTGTCAGGACTCATAGAAAGTTAGGTAGGACTTCATTTTGATTCAATACATGACCTGAAAAGTTACTTCCAAGTAAAGGGAGAGAAATAAGTGTTATAGCATTCCAAATTTACATTACTTTTAAATGTCTGCAATTGCAATGGGATTTTTTTTTTCTTTATTGTAAATATGAAAGCCTGTTAAAAAACTATTTCCTTTCTAATTTAAATAATGTAGGAAGCCATAGTTGTTATATAACGTGTAAAAGAAAGGTGTACGCTTCAGCAGTAGCTGTATGATAAATGTCCTTAATACTGAGTTGTACCATGTTTACATAATATAAAGGGACACAGATACTAGGATTAAGACTAGAGGATTCTTCATATATGTAATAGTAGTAGCATGCTCTTCCACTATGTGTAGAATCTTGGGCTCACAAATCCATATTTAGCTGTGAAAATGCAGCTATTTTTCAAAAAATACTAATTCCTAGCATAATCCAGACACCAGTGTGGGATCTGGCACCACCAGGTCATTTTTGCCGGTTTGACTCTTTTGTTTCTTTTTTGAAGTGTCTAAGGAATATTGTGGTATACAATTTTGGACTTTGGCAGAAAAAAAATAATTTGGTTTTAAGTTAGAAAAGTTAGCCAAAAATATCTTCACCAATATGGTAAACATAAATTGTGTAATTATTTGGTCACTTGCTGTTCTTCTAGAATTAAGTGGAATTTTTTATAATTGGCTTTGTTAGGAGAGGGGTTGTGTCCACTCTACTCTTCTGGTTTAGATTATCTGTTGCTAGTTTGGTGTTGATAGTTTTTCACTGTGATCTGCTAGTATCTGAGCTGGTAGGGAGGAGTCTTAATTCAAACCTGTATTTAACAATTTATATTTGACTGTACAGCAATTCCAGTGTTCATGGTCTAATTGGGACTTGAGCCTCCCAGCCAAGGAGGCAAGGAAGATAACAATTGGAATAAGGATCCAGAAAGTTAGACTTGGGGTTTTATTCTTCTCTCTGCTGTTAAGTTACTTTGACATTTCAAAAGCCTTCAGGCACAGGAGTTCATATCTTATCCCATTAACATTCAATTTGATTGTCTTTTGAGCACTTGTACGTAGCATTAAATAAATGCAAGCAATAGAACCTGAAAATTGTGCCTGATGTGTCTCAGTTTATATGATGGTTATTTTCATCTACCTTACCTATGTGCTGGATTGCTAATGAGAGACTAGAAAAATGTTCTGTGATTGTCATAACAGAAGTGCCCAATACTTATTTTATAAAAATGGCAGAATACACTTTGAATCTTGTCTCTGTGTTTTTCCTCTCCGCTTCTTTTGCTCTTTGAGTTTGCTGCCAAATACACTTGAATGTCACCGCATCCATGCTGTTATAATCTGAGATTTTTCATCCTGTGAGTAAGCTGGCAGCTATTAATGGCAACGGAGATGTTTTTAATTTCAACTCTTCAGTGTAGCACTAGGAGTTCTAAGCATTAATGACTGCATTCTTTGGTCCACCCATATACTGAAATGAAGGAGAGAATAACTGTTTTACAGCGATCAGTTTTCTGTATGGAAATGTCAACCATAATTGGGACTTAAAACAGTTCTCGGTGATGGCTACTTTAATAAAAAGTGAGAGAAATCAGTAGTCTGTGGCTGGCATGTTTTTTTGAGCAAAAGGCAGGTTTCTAGAGTTTTAATGTTCTGAATATAATTGAAGTACAGTAGATTACAATATTTAGTTTACTGCTACAGACTTACACTTTAACGTATCATCAGTGGATCACATATATCTTGCATGAATGCAAGTGTATTTGAAGTTAATTTATTTCTATACTGTTACTGAGTTCAAATAAGGATTTCCCACTCTGTGCATGAATACTTGGTCATTACATTTTTCAGTTTCTTAATGACAATTAAAAATACACTAGGTATGTTTCTATAGCAGCTTCTACTCAGGATCTCAAAGCACTTTAGAAATTAGTCTTACTTTCATAATAGCACTCAGATAAAGTGCATATAATTATTCATAATTTGCAAGTGGAGAAACTGAATTAGAAAGACTCTGCAGAAGTTGGTGGCAGCATTAGGAATGTTGCCTGGAGATTTGATCTAAAGCCTATTGGAAGTATTTGGATTGTGTCACATGTTTCTAGTTCCTTTGCAGCATTTTATCCACAAAACCAAGCATCCTTCTATGATGAAGCAGCCTTGAATAAAAATCCTGTTCTCCCATAAGGTTTCTTTTTTTACCCTACCTCTAAACTACCTTACAAGTTTTCTGAAACAATCACTCTTCATGGTTGCAGATCTTTATGTTTAAAAAACTGCCTGATTTTGAAGAATGTCCACATGGGAAAGGAAAGAGGACAGGTAGTCATCTGAACATTTTGAGCATTTGTTCTGGCTGTGCAGACAAAACCAAGACCATTGCCAAACAGCTGCTCAGAAAGCAGATAGAGTGCTTAAAGCTGGTGTCCTTTGTGCAATATCATCAATTGATATCTCAGTAACAGTTTAAAGGAAGTGGTAGGAAATGCAGACATCTTGTTGCATTTTTTTTTCTTTCCCTAATGCACTTTTTTCTCTCTCTCATTTTCTTTGAACTCTATCTGCAATTAATGCTATCTTGAACATTGCATTCAAAAAAGGAAAGGTTCTGTCTGCAGTTGCTCAGCTTTGCAGAAGCACAGATGGATTTGGACAGGACAAAGTTTTTCAGTGCCCATTCAAGAAGAGCTGAATTCTACATTTTTCTGAACTGAAATGGTTTTAACTCTGTTTTCTTCCTTACTTATTCTTTCCGCCTCCCAACAGCTGCCCAACAAACTAAAACCAACCATACTAACAAAAGAAACTCTTTTTCACTTGACAGTAAAATGTATAGTGGCCAAAGGAATAACTCCTTTCTCGTGCACAAGTGACATCTGTGGACTCAAAGTGTTTCTTACTTTTCCAAAACTATTTTCTCTTCCTGCAGCAAAATGAGATTGGAAATACAGCATTTCTTTTGATTCTCTCAGGAGATCTACATGCAGGTTTCTGTCTCTTTCACGCATTGTGTTTGTCTGGCATTCTGTGCATCTTAGCTTCTAGTCTGTAAAATGAAAATAAGCAAAGCTTCCTTTCTCTTGCTTGTATGTTTTCTCGGTGACCACAGGAAGGAAAACTTGGTCTTGACTAAAACTTTTATAGTGTCAAAACACATATTGTAATGACATAGATGGAGGAAAATGAATCTAAGAAAGAAAGTAGTGAATCCTTTCTGGCTCTTGTTTTGAACCTTTCACTAGTCATGATGTTGGAGACTTAAAAATCACACCTTTGAGCAGTGTCATGCTGCTTTTTTTTTCTGCAGGAAGAAGGCAGGTTTACTTCAATTTTGGATTCTCTGTAAAACGCTTCTTTCCTCCCTCTTCCTTTTCCTTGCTTCTTTTGTCCAGTTCCCACACTTCTTATTGAAGATGAAGTCAGGGAAATGGAGGACAGAATTCTACAATTCATCTTCATTTTTATGGCAGATTGTGAGATGTTCATACAAAGTTCCCAGGACAGCTTTGAGATGCAGAGCACTATGATAGGACTTTTTAATTTCAGCTCCTGGTAGACTGTATAGAGACCAGTAAAAAAAAAGAAAACAACAAAACCCAAACCCCTCTCTATTTTACAGTGTATAGGTATCTGGAGAAACAGGAGGGGGAGTCAATAGAATGAAATTTGAATGTTTGGCAGGGTTTGAAGGAGCTGAGTTGACTATTAGTATCTGCTAGCCAGTGAGTGTTCGAATGGGCCTGCCCTGTCTTCGACGGAGCCGCAGCTTTCCTAGGTATTTAAAAAATTGGGACTCTTAGTCAATGTCATGTTTTTTTATGGAGCGGAAGGATTATATTTTAGTGTCATTAACAAATGGAATGAATCAATGTTGGAAAGGAACAGTTCAGGAATACTTTTCATGTTAGTGCACTTGCATGCTGTTTAATTACACACCCTATTTAGTACCACTCTGTTGCCAGCACAGCATTCAATTTTTGTTGCTTACTTGGTGCACTGGCATTTCCGAGGCTTTATCAGTCAGCGTAACATTTTGGGATGTCAGTGCTGAAGGTTTGCACCTTAATGTAAGGACGTGGATGATACTTGCTGTTGACTGGAATAGCTGCATATTATTGCTGTCACCTTAACATGAGCAGTATTAGTGTTGGATCAAATTAATCTTTTGTGCCACTGAAACAAGGTGATTGTGCCTGTGATAAAATTTTATTTGTTGTCTCCTAGTGGTTTGTAAGCAAAGACTTGTAACGATAGTGACATCTGGAAATGCCTGTTGCTGCCCTAGTAAAAATAGCACTTCAGCTGCTTTTTCCCCAGTATAATTTTGTGGGTTTCAAGATTTCCTGTCCTGTCATCTTGTTCCTCTCATTTGTTACCTATTTATAAGTTAGTGTAGTTGTAGTACTCAGTCCAGGATCAGTACTTGGTCCAGGACTACTGTCACATCTCTGAAATACTTTCTTCCGATTCAGTGTGAGAAACACAGCTTTCTGTGTGACTTTAACTTATAAACACATTGGCTAGTTGCACAGAGAGGACAGAGAGGTAATAGTGTTGTTAATAATGAATTTCTGTAAGTTTCTTGAAAACAGACTCTTGGTTAGAGGAAAGAAACAAGGTTAGCGTTCCATTTCAAGGAAATACTGTACTGGAAGCTGAGCCTTTTCTGGGTACCAGAGAATCTGTATGTGAGATGCTTCATACAGCTCAACTACAGAAGAGTCTGGTGTGAGCTTACCTGTTTCATAAACCAAAGAATCTGGTATGTACCGAATATCTGCAGGAGAGCAAGCTTCTTCAGTTGTGCTGCTGACATAATTATTTTTTATCCAACAGTGGATAGATGCTGGTAGTTTGCTGTGAGCTATTATAGCACCTGACCCATCTCTGCAAACATTCAGGCAGAGTTTTCCGAGGTATTAATTGCTTAGTTTATCTGATAATATCATGTTGGATCAAAGGAGAATGAGGTTCTTAAGAAAGATGCCGGGATTAGTTAGGAATGCCCACTATCTGTAACACAGTAAGAAATGCCATACACAAGCTTTTTTCTACTTAACTGAAGGTTGGGAGTTGTGCCTGTTGAACGGTGTCCAAACATAACTTACGATTTTTGATGAAGGAGGATCAGCAGCTGCTTTTGGCTGTACCACTGTACTGTATTCAAGCATGTAGTTATTTACTGGAGACTCCTAAGGAACTACACAGACAGCTTGCGTATTTGGAGACAAGCAGGGAGAATTCAGAAAAATCATCTCTTCCCACTTAAGTATTTCCAACTTATCCTTTGCGACTTGGTAGTTGTAGTTTCTGTTCTTGGCTGACTACGGAAAAAAATTATTTTAAACCCCTAGCTACAGTTCCCTAAAATAATTAGGAGAAATAAATTCTCTATGATGATCTTTCAAGAGTCAACATTGCTATTGTAACTATGGGCCTGTAGGAGTTTCCCACTGATGCAGGGTTTTAGTGAGCAGGTTTATCGTTGTCTCCAAGAACTGCCACAAGGAGCCTGGCTTCCTGTTAAGTTTTCATATGGGAAGCAGCAATCAAACTTTGAAGTGCCAAAGGAGAAAGATCTTTGCAGCTCCAAGTCAGCTGTGGCAAGCATAGTGTGCAAATATACTTTGGCAGGAAACATGAAATCTGAAATCTGTTTCTTGGCATCTTCACTGCCAGTGCTCCCTGTGGTGGTTGGGCTTGTTCATCTTCAAAAAACAAAAAAAAACCAACCACAAAAAACACAACCAAAACAAAACAAAAAGGAAAACAAAATGAAGAAGAAGTCCTATCAAAACAGTTGCCTTTAAATCAGTAGCACTTCCCTCAGTACAGAATACTGCCACCATAAAACAGTACAGCTGAGGGATGTTCCTGACTGCAAAGATGGAAGTTTGCACTGAAGTAGGGCAAAGCAATTGACTTCTGTGACATTTGGGATGGGTGATGAGGAATTGCCTTCAAGTTAAAGCTTACATTTGGCCTAAGAAACTCCATTATTTGTTAGAGCCTTCTTGTCTGTCAATTTTCAGAATATGTGCTGTGTTTGAGGGCAGTGAATGTGTACTTAAGTTCTTGCTGATGCAAAGCAATACTGTCTCTCTCCACGGTACAGGCTACAGAGATGTGTTCCAGCTCTTCACTGGGTTTATGAGATCTTCTTTGCCCTGCCCCAGTCTTTAACAGGACAGATAGGACAGATGTCTGGTATAGGGTAAGGTTTATAGAGCAGCCTATGTTTGTTTCTCTCTGGCAAATTGCAGTTGACAAAACCTATAATAAAATACTAAACAAATCTTTTCATCTGTGTATGGGGCTGTGGACAGATGTGTATATGGCTGTGGACAAATTCATATAGGAGATTATACCAATCCAGTGTAACTATTCTTAGGAAGGGCTGCAAAACCTTTCTAGTCTGCTAAAGCTTTCCTGCTACCAAAGTGTGTTCAGGATCAGTTAGGCCTCTATCCTCTTTAGTCAAAACCACATATACCATTCTTTATCTGTTGCATCCTTGAAGTCTCATAGAGATTTATGTTGCCAACATATACAGAAGAGATGGAATGTGTTCAGATGCTGAAATAATGGGTGACAGGACAAGTCAAATACAGGAGGATTGAGATGAGTACAGTGAATAAATGTTTTTAGCTGCTTGATCTGATCGGAAGACTGGCTGTTGTCAGACTGGACCTCTGACCTAATTTAGTATGTCCCCAAAGAAGTCACCTTGTTGCTATGTGCTTTCTGCATCCACAAGGTTATCTTACTCTCCTGTCCCTTCAGCTGCACCTTAAAACATTTGCAGAAGAAATCAGTACTATGTGTGTGAGTGGATTTAAAAAATAAAATAGCCCAGCAAACCTCTTTCTCTTTGCTCCTTGTTTTCAGAATAAAATTGTGAAATTTCTCTCATTTCACCTTGACTGCTCTGTGAAATTGATCATCACTCTCTTTAGTTTACTGAAGGCCTAAATTTTAAGATCAGGTTCTGGAAACGTAAGCATTGCCTGGTATGGAAATTTTTTGTGAGTGATTTGTTTGGGTCTATGTGTACGCCCAGAATGCCTAAGTTTTTTTTTATACTGAAAACATTCTCTGAAGCAGAAAGCCAACCAATCTTTTGATGTAATTCTTGTACATAGATGATCTGAACACATATATGCTGATTTTTCTTGGAGGTGTGCATGTTTGAAAAGTCATGGGTTTACTACAGATGTTCACATTTGTTCCTACCCACCACGTAAGTATTATTAGAATATAGAATAATATTAAACATAACCATACTTGTGTGGCCACAGGACTGATTAAACCCTTTTCCTTCAATAATGTTACATATTTTAGGCACAAAGGAGGTATTGCTTAAGACCATTTTGCAACTGTTAATGGGGTCTCAGAAGGTCTGAATCAATGGCCGATTCTGCAGAGCGCTGCAAACCATTTCAGTGTAGGTGACAGTTGTTTCAGGGTTCTGACTGAAATAGTGTTACAAAATGCATGAATTCTCTGTGTAGTGTAGACTTCAGGGACTTGGTCTTAAATACTTCAGTGATCTATTCCTGTTGCACCAGTTTACTTGCAAATGTTAGTGTAGCCTAATGTGACTTAGATCACCCATAGTAACTGTAGGAGATGGAGGAGAGGTGTACAGCCCCCACTCCGTGAATCTATCTCCTGTTCTGATCTCTCCATCTCCCTCAGTGAAATGTGAATATTGAAGTCCTGGCTATGTCTTTCTTTTCATATGCTAAGTAAAATTTCTGTGTCAGTCACACATTCAGACTGTAGCGACTAAATTGAAAACTAATGCATTTATCCAGTACAACTGGCTTCATGTGAGTTTCTGGTAATTGTATTTCACGTGCATAAAGGTAACTTTTGTGTGACCGAGTACTGCTTGGAAGGATTTGGCTGTGTTTTGCTATTTTGTCCAGGTTTTTATTCTTTCGTCAGGCCTTGCCATCAAGACTCAAATCTGCTGGAGTTATTCTCTGTAGCATATCTTTGTTACTAAAATAATTCCCTGGGAAGCAGTATTGGGAAGCATAATATAATCTGTACTGTCATTTTTAGGAGATTCTGGGGGGGATTATTTTGACTTTCTATTTATATGTAGAAATGTGATTTAAAAAAAAACTTTTTAAAGTAAAAATGGAAGAAAAGTTTTGCTTTGCTGTAGAGAAGGATTCAGGAGTTGCAGCCACAGGTGTAAAACCTTGCTTACAGCTGTTGTAGGTGACTCTGGAAAGCCATTGAGACCCTAAGGTCTGTAATGCATGCTTTAAACATGGTGCTTTTTATATTTTACTGGTAGAAGTGAGATTTAGTGGTATTTTTGAAATGAATCTCAGTCACTTCTAAGCTCTCTAAAAGGCATCCTTGAAACAATGCTTGTGAATCCCCACAGAAGTTGTATTTCACTGTCTTTAAAATATCCCTATTTTTTACTTCTAATTACTTAAAACAAATGCAGACTATTAAAAGGCGTTGTTTTGAAAAGTGTCCCTGGAGCTGTTTATTCAAATGGCAGGAAAGTATTTATGGTATTTAGGCAAGGATAATCTGCTATATTATTTTGGATAACCCTTACGGTATGTAATTTTGGGGATATTTTAATCCTCCTAAAAATTCTCTATGCCTTTCTGCTACATATCACTACTGTAAATGCAGTCTATTAAAGATACATTATTTATTCTATCTATTAGATGTCTAATACTGTCTAATAGATACATTAGGTATCTATTTATTTCAGATGTTTCTCCTTTTTTTCTTAAGGAAGGAATAACACCGTAGTGTTTTTGTCAAGCAGGTCAGCTGTTGTAATCTGCTATTTTTCTTCAAAATGAGTTAAGGTAATGTATCAGATTTTAAATTTTCATATACTCAGAGGTAAGTTGAGTAAGAGCATACCAGCCTGCTTGGAAGGAGAGAAGCAAAAGGTGTGACCTGGGAGTGGACTACAGGTTTGTGTGAACTACAGAAATACACAGTAAGGATAACTACAAAGTAGTAATTATTCAGGAAGTGCTATTAAGATGAGACGGCTGTCTGACTCCAGAATGGTTTTGAATTGGGTTTGTGGGTTTATGGTGCCTGATGTGGGAACTGTAGGAAGTAAATATCATGTAATGAGGAACTATAGGAAGCTCTGTCCTTCACCTGGGCGAAGCTATTTTGTGCTGAGGATAGGACGGGGTAGTGTGCGCAGGCTTACACTACAACTGTTGCAGCCTTTTGGGATCAATCTAATTTTTTTTGCTGCATTCCTGTTTTTTTGTATGTAACAACCTGGAGTAGTTGGCGTTTTTTAGCTTCTACTCCCTGTCCATCAAGAAACACAGACAGCTTCTATTTTTAATTCAGCCATGTTGTAGTAGCATTACAATTCTCTTTTTTATTTTTTATTTCAGTAAGTAAGGTAGTAAGTAATAACTGAGGTGAGATACCCTGAACAAATATGTCATATCTAATCTTTTAGTGCTTGGTGATGGGAAAACAAAGAATTTATTTGTGTCAGAAATCTCAGAATATGTAAAGGCACAAAGGCTTGGCAGTCTGATGTTGTCTTGTTTTCTTGCTGTGCTAGCGAATAAATTTTAAATCGTCACACCTTTCACAGATGGCTTCACACCCTGCATTATTCAGTCTTTGAAAGGTCTGGTAAATAGTTTCTTTTATAAAGCATGGAGGGGTTTTAACAAGATGTTTTTGAATTTTTAATGCTGCATTAATATGGTGTTTTGGTTTGGTTTTTACTTTATCTTAGAACCAAAATTGAGGGAGGAAAATATTTGAGAAAAGGCAAAATAAAAGTGAACAGAACTTAAACCAAGAAGTTGGTGCAGACATTGTAATGTAAGTGATCAGCTTAGGGCCAGCTAGTGTGGCAGGAGAAATTTTGCCCCTGGATTTGCTTTTATTTGGTAGCCTCTGAGGTCACGTCAGATAAGAGTGATCCTTTTTCAGAAATGAGATCATTCTTGCTAGTGCTGTGCTGCAGCATGAAGGCTGTTTGACAAGGGAGCAGTCTCCTGAGAGATGCAAATCTGTACGACATGATTTCTTTTTCTTGTGACAGAAGTTGGCCTGTTCACAGTTCTGGTATAGCATCAGAAATATTCAGTCTGTAGTAATATCCCCCCCCCCCCATATTACTAATCTGATCTTTTATCCCTTTGCTTACTTGTTAGAGTAATACTGCAAATTGTGTGATTTCACACACCTTATAGTGGAGAGGAAGGCTGGAGTGGAGGGGTAAGTCTTTGTATGCAAGTAATCTCCACTCTGTTCCTAGAGACCCAGTCTGTGCTATGGCTGATTATATGTGTGTTGAATCTGCAGATAATTTCTGAGAGGCTAAATGTAGTAATTTATGCTGAAGGTATTAAAAAATGGGAGATCTTGTGATAGTCACCTTCATGCCGAGTGACATTCCCTTTGCCTCTTTTTGATTTAAGTGGTGACTCAGGAGATGCCCAATCTGCATCTTTTTCCTTGTGATTTTTTTTATTGTTTCCTTTTATATAGCAACAGAAAGATCTAAGGCTGTTCATGCTATTCTTCTGACACATATTGAATCACATTTTGGCTTTCAGGTTCTGCTGTTGGCTTGCATGCTCCATGTTGTAACTCTTCCTTCATATCCAACTCAGAGTGCAGGTCGGAATGACATTGCCTCTTGGCTCAGAAATGCAGAGTTGCATAGGAAAACCTGAAAGGCATCTGGTCATGCTGATAGATCTTTCTTGTTTCCACCAGTCCCATATTTTGATCACCTTACTCTCAGAGGAAAAACAAGTAGCTTTGTACTGGGTTACGGGAAAAAAGCAAAAAGCAGAATTGTCTTCAGTTTGTAAATTGACAAAGTTTGTATATGCAAGACTGTGACCTTCCTCTAGGCTTAATATTTTCAGGTCATTATCTCCAAGTACACTGACTATTTAAATAAAGTTCTAGTGCTGTTTGCACCTTTATAGATCAATTACAAAACCATTTTAAAAACAGAATCTTCTGAAAGGTGAAAATTTTGGAAAAAAAGCACTGTAAATGCTTTTGAAGATCATGTTCTTGGAGGAGTAGGTAAGTTGGAACCCAAATTCCAGACATAAAGATTACAGTTAAAGAAAGTAAGTATCTTTTGCTGTCCTGATTACCATTGCTTGTAATTCTAATTGCACCTATGTTTAAGACTTATTTTTTTAAAAAAAAGAAGCAATGACAAGTAAGATTGAAAGCAAAATAATCTCTTGGGGTTTAGTTAACCTACTTCTAATTGTTGGTTTGTTGCCACCATAAGGGATTTGGCTTTCCAGTGAGGGAAGTCTTGCATGGATGCTAGAAAATGACAAAGGTCTTTTTCAGTTGCAGTCTGTCTCTTTTGTTTAACTACCTCTTTTTAGGATTTGTGATACTGAAACTAACAGGCAATTCTTTGCTTTTTAAAGATGACTTCTTGTGAAATACAGCATCTCTTTATTCCAAAAGGTATATTAACCAGCGTATGGTATTAACACCGTATTTTTCAAGGGATTTTGTTGTAGTTGCAGCGTACTGTGTTAATGCATTATGATCAAAAACCTGAGGATGGAGCAGAGTTGATATAATGAACCTCCTTAAACTCATCTGTACTCAACAATACTTATAAAAAGGACTGTGGAGGACCACAACTGATTAAAGAGGCTTGTAAACTAGTGCTGTTGATATCTGTAGTAAAACTCCTCAATGAACAGAACTAGTTCTACATAGAATATATTCCCGCATTTTGGACACTGGATGTCTTATGTGTCAGTGTGAATGTGAAGATCGTGAACTAGGTGTTAAAAATGGAGATGCTGATAGTGTTTGAAAAATGCTCTTTTCAGTAAGTTGTGAAGCCCTGTTCAGAGCAATATGCTAAATCTGATTTCCAAGCAATCATCTGTCACATTTTGCATTGCTTTGAAAGTTTCCTTATGGAGTTTTGTGACTGGGATGTTGCTGAGAGAAGTGTAGTGGAAAGTGGGAACATCTGTGTGTAGTGTTGTCTGCTGCTGAAGTTGTTCTAGTCAGATAAAACAGGTAAGAGCTTTAGGGTTCTGCTCTTCACTTATAGATTCCCTTCATCCCCACAAATTATTTCAATATGGAAGACCTCTTAGAAAATTACGGACTGAAGAATTGGAAATTATAGTGGAAATGAAAATCTGATGGAAGAGACCCCCAGTCCAGAATCCTGATTTGCCAGGACTCATGCACAAAAGTGGCTTTTGTCTTAGCTAAGCCTGTGAGATTACATTAAATTTCATAAACCTGATCCGGAGCTTACTAAATTCAGTGGAAGGACGGAATGGTTTGATTTGGATTAAACCTCTCCTACAATGAGAAAAGCTGAATAGTATCTATTGTTCCCAAGAGGAGGTTTCCTTACTTATTACTCAGCAATAGAACTTTGATTTGGAGTTATGAGTAGCTGACAGTAAAGAGAACTCTTAACAGAACTGTGGCTTCTGTAATCTTAAAATATTTTTGCCTCCATGTATGAGTCCTTTAAAAATTTCACACTGCTGTTTACAGTTCTGTCCTGCACCTTTATAGTGTTATGTAGTAATGGCATCAGCCGCATATTCTTACTGGTAAGTCTTTGAAAGTTATGGATGTGGGGAATGTGAGTAATGGTTTATCAGACAGGCTTACTAAAGCAAATTAATAACCTTGTTCCTCTGTGAGTTCCCCCTTCTACAGGTAACAATGCTTAAACTTTACATAAATAGGTGGAATACTGTGGAGGGCCTGATAAGTGGATTTCTTCATTCATGCTGAGTCTCCCTTATCTCATATATCCATTCCATTATCTTGTGTGAAATGCTTACTGCAATTTCTTCCGTTTAGTCTCTTATATACGCTATCTATAATGCATAATGGAGTGTGTGTATGAATGAAGGACAATATCCCATGAAGCAAGAAAATTACTTGTAAGTTGCAAGCAGTGGAGCCTTAATGGTAAGATCTCATTAGGTTAGGAAAATAATGCCCTAGTATCAGCCTTTCTACTGTAGAGCTTGATTTCATTTTGTCTTTCTTTTTTAATCTTCTACGTATTTAATCAAACTATGCCGTAAAAGAAATAGATAATGATATTGTAGTAAGTTTGAGGGTCAATAGCATAAATTCTTTTTGTAAATCTGCCCATTTTAAGGAACTTTGTAAAATTCTGATGTGTTTGTTATGTGAGAAGCATCTTTTAGAAACGTTGAATTAATATAGCAGTAGTAGTAGTAGCAGCACCACCATTTTTCCTCTTTGGAGTTGTGTTCTAAACTTTGAAATACAGAATGTAAGTGTATTTTCGTTTTGGAGTTCTCCAGTTTACTGTGTATAAATATTTTGAAGTTCTGAGATTATTCAACATCATTATCTGTAAGAGGGAAGAGGGATTAACCCAAGTCTTTAGCAAATACTGATGTTCAGTTGCATTTGTGTAGTCTGCAATGTTCTTATTTGATAATTACAGTTTAGTTGAAAATAGGTGTTAGAAAAGCTGCCTTACATTATCCAGGCAATGTTCTGTCATTGGAGGATTGTTGTCCGTTGTACGTTGAGACGTGTCTTTCATTTATTTAAACATCTTTTTGCCTATACTTGTTTTTAGGTATTTTGAATATTGTAACTTTGTTCTTTTCCTCTGGGGATTGTTCTGCAATTTCTGTTTCTTTCCTGGTTGTTACAATTATCTGCATTGCCATATTCTTTTTTTTTTTTTTTTTTTCTTCTTAGCTGTCACTTGTACTTGCATTTGCTACGGTAAATAATTCCTTGACATCATTAGTGCATATGTTTTCCTTTATTTCTGATTTTTTTTAATCATTTATTTATTTATTTACTGCTAGGCAAGCTCTGAATAGCCAGTCTTGTTTGTTTGTTTGTTAGCTTTTTGATTAATTTTAAATATTTGCAGAATAGTCCTTCCAAATAGATACTATTTTCCATAACTGATATCCTTCAAGTTGTGCCAATATCTCTTTTGGAAATGGAGTGACTGGAACCAGATGAAAGACTCAAGGCAGAGTCAAACACAGGCTCCACTGGGCTGTGTCGCCAGTCTCTGTGGTGCTTGCAGCCCGAGGACATGGTAACTTAGGTAGCACTGGGACCATGGTTGTGCCTCCTCCCCTCACAACCTGGCCCTTTGGCCTGAGGGAAACAGCTTCAGGAAGCAACCAGAGACACCAGGTGGTACCAACAGCTGCAAAAGCAGCACAGCAAAGGCTGAAGGCTGTGCAGAGTAGCCAAGGCATTCGCTGCCCCGTGCTCTCTGGTGATGCGCTCAAAACTTATCTCTGTTTCTCTTCCTCAATCCTGTCTGGTTTTATCCTCCTCACATTATATCACCTTATTCCAGGCTTTTCCCTTCCCTTGGCTTTGTGGTTAGGTGTCCTTGTCAAAGCACCTATGTAATCCCCTCTGCTTCACCCGTATGCTCCCCACCTCTACACACTCCTGTATTCCTCAGACTGTCAAGACAAGTTACAAGCCCTTGTGCTCACTGCATGTATCTTCAGCATTTCCTCTATTGTGCTAACTGTCTTCTCCAGTTAGATGTTGGGAGAGAGAGATCCCAGCTCCATTTCTGTACTTGCAGAGTGCCTGGCACTGTCAGCAGGCACTGTATCCATTTTTTTAGTTAACCTTTAGGAACTGCAAGAATTAATACAGTTGTTACTGCTGGTAGAAGTAACATTGGAGACCTGTGTCTGGTTTGTTGTTGACTGTCTCCCACAGCAACGGGGCACATAAATATCTCCCTTAACCGTCAAATGAGATACTCAGTTGTCTCCTTGATTTCTATCTCCTTTTCCTTCCTCCTTTCCTTCTAAATTATTTCTCATTTGTTGCGGCTTGCTGTGATATTTCACCTTGAAAGCCTGCTGCTTATAGGTGTTTGTGAACAAAAGCTTCCAGTGGATTTTTGCTCAAACCCCTTAGTTTTGGTTTTGTAATTGTGACCAAATTTCCACCAAATCTGCCCTTAAAAATAAACAAATCAAAACATATTGTTGTATAATGTCATGTTATTAAATAGCTGTCAGGTACTGCTTTGAACACAGTAACATTTCTGTTGTGGGTAACAAATGAAATGCCTGTTGCATATGCAGCATTGAATTTTTAAAGAGCTTTTAGATGCTTGGTGAAGTACTAATTATTTTTTATTTTTACTGGAGTATAAGTGCCTTCAGCTATGCCAAGAAGAATTGATGTCATATTATGTTTTGAATCACTGCAAAGTTCTGTTCTGTAGTCTTGCTTTTTAAGACTTCTTTACTACTTAAAATAGCTATAGTAAATTTAATGTTTCTAAGTTTTATCACCTTATTGAACCTGGAACATAAGCTCCAAGAGGCAGGGGAATTATCAATTCTTTTTAATACACTAAGCACATTTATGGCACAGTAAGTATAATGCACTTGTATAATGAAACTGAAGTTTTATGGTATATATTTTCAGTCATCTCCCTGACATCCTGTGCTTTGATGTATGCAACTTCTCCTAAAGTTAGTCCTGAGTTATGCAGTCCTCTTCAGTTGTGGGAGGACCCTGCTATGTCCAGAGCCCTGTTGGGGTTACTGGATTTCTCTGTGCTTGTAAGACCACAGCAAGAAATGTACCACAGGGCTGGCCTTTGGTGAAACTCCCACATTACTTTGAATGATATGTTTGCTCGCTAAAATGTTCAGGAATTATTCTATAGATCTAGAGTAGCTGTTGGTTGGGATTGCATATTTACACCTCTCTGTATACTTTTTTTGCATGTAAGATGATCTATGTCCCTGCTGTGGTTGCTTATTTTAAAACACCCGAGACTGTAACTGGGTGTGGAAAAAGGAAGTTGCTGCCTTTTCATATCCTCCTGGGCTTGATTCTGGCATCCCTGGGGTGTGTGGAGCTTAAGCATGAATTCTTCAGGATTTTGTGCATAAAGAATGTTGGACAGGATTTTCAGGATTTCATTGGAGGAGAAGTTTTAGGGAACTTTGATTTTTTTTTTTTTTAGAGTGCTATAGTATTCTCCATTTGTGAATCCATGTTTTTACAAATTAATATAACTGCAATACTGTGTACATTGACGCTGACATCTTAGTGCCTGAAGAAATGTTTGAGTGACTGCATGAGTTAAAATCCTAGTGTATTTGTAAGTGTTGAAACAGAGAGATTCAAGGAAGTGGATGTGGCATAGTTTGGAACGAGGTTAGGAGTTCTGAGCTTAAGCCAGCTAACATGAGATGGGATTAGTGCTGCATGCCTGGAGTGAGAAATACGACTTTTCTTCCTCAAGTCACCATCTCAGCCGTCATTTCTCTTGCTGTGTGTGTCCCCTTTGCCTTTGTGGTATCATGACACAGACCATTAGAAGAACAAGCCAATAGCTGTCCATGTACTTTCCTGCACGTATTAATTTATGCATCATCCCTTTTTTTCTGCCAAAGTAGAAGGAGCAGGGCAGTGGCAGGGGAGCTAAAACTTTTCTGGAAGTAAAAACTTTTGTGTTTGCCATAAGATTTGCTCAGAGACTTAGGTTGCTAACAGTAATAAAAAGATTGTAATGTGGCTACCCACCACTGTTTCTGTGTCACTTCTGGCCAGGAGCATCATCTAAATTTCTTCTCCTGCTTCCATGGGCTGTAAAACTCTCTCAGCCCCAATATATTGCCCACTGTTATCTGCATTTCTACTGCAGATATCTTCCCATCCTTTTGGGGTTTGGAGTTTACCCACACAGAGAAAGGAGAAAGCCATAGCCAATGACTGGTGTCAGTATAAGCTGACTTAAGAGGAAGAAGATGACTTTTTATTCTGCTGTGATTGATTGCCTCCCAACTGTAACTTAGAAAAGAACCTTAGAGTGTTAGGGAGGTGTTTGACAAACCAAGGTAACTACTGTCTTGTAGGGAGTGTATCACCAGTTCCTCTGTAATGTAAGCCTCCTTCAAGGGACTTAGTCTATTGAGAGCCGAATGAAGTGTTAAGCTTAGCAGGAGGTGGAGGTAGTGATGTTAGTTTTATGTGAAAAGAAGTAGTAGGAAAATAAACATAGAATCATAGAATCACCACGTTGGAAGAGACCCACTGGATCATCAAGTCCAACCATTCTTATCAAACACTAAACCATGCCCCTCAGTGCCTTATCTGCCCCTGCCTTAGACACCTCCAGGGAAGGTGACTCAACCACCACCCTGGGCAGTCTGTTCCAGTGCCCAGTGACCCTTTCTGTGAAGAATTTTTTCCTAATGTTCAGCCTAAACCTCCCCTGGCATCATTACAAAAACTGAGGACAGCTAAATTATGAAATGTTGCCTCACTGGCAGCTTACCAAATATGACAAGTTTTTCAAGTGGGAAATCGGGATCGTTTAGTGATACATCTCTTCATGGAAATATGAAGGTTAGGAATTAGTGATTGTTGTGCTTAACTGTGGAGATGTAATGATGCACCTTTAGATGTACCCTTATGTTTGATTAGAAGTGGACTTTCATGTTTTACTGTATTTAAGGTAGAACAATATAATATCTCTTACCATTTAAATGGAATATTAGTTGAAAATAGGTTCAAAGATGTGTTTTGACACACATTTCATAAAGCATCATAGTTTTATCTGCAAAATTTATCCAAGTCTCTGCAGGCATCTACTTTACACTAACTTTCGTCCCAGACATGTTTTAGAAGCTGAGTTTTCATTGCATTTGAGCCTAGTGCTAGAAATGTATAAAAAGGAAATAAGATGTCTATATCTATTTGCCTCTTTCCCTATTTCTCTCTTTCCTGTAGGTGAGGACCGAAGTATAAATATATATGTGCGTATTTGTATATTTAAATGCATATGCATATACAAAATCCAGATATATAACTAAACACATTTACCTAACATAAAAAGCTGAAAGAAAACTTAATTTTTTTAAGTGTTTTTAATTAAATACTGGTTTGAGCCATGTGGCTTATGAACAGTGTCTGAAACCTGAGCAGGAACCAGGAGTAATTTGCTATGTTTACAGACCCTCAGCTTATTTTATGAATAACATGACAGTAATAAGAAGGTGCTAATTTGTCCACATGAAATTATTAGTGAGGATTGCATTTAAGAAGACTAAATCTGTGTAGAATAGAGAAATATTTCAAAGCTGTATGTAATTAAAATTTCTGTTCATTAGTTTGAAGTATGTGCTTTCTTAGTTGGATATACAAATGACACTTCTGTTGTGGTAATGTGTGAGGAAGGACTGCTGAACCTTACAATTAAGTGCTCTAGGAAAGAGAGAAATGATACATTTTCTAATCTGATGAGAATGTTATAGTAAATATGGCAAAAATATGACTTCTGTTGAGAACAGTTGAGAATGAATAATAGCATACTCAGAAGCAAGAATCCACAGAGTAGACACTAAGAAAGTAGTGTCAGGAGGAGACAAAATCACCATCATTTGCTCTTCTTATTGGAGAGGTGAGAATTGTGAGAGTGAGACTAATGACCTCTGCAGGGTTACTCCTTGGAGAGCAGAGGTCCTGCATGAGATGTGAATATGCTCCATACAGATCCCAGCATGTCCTCACAGAGATGCAGCACTTTTGAGTTTCTTTTGTTAATAAATTATATATTATTCCCCTTTTTAAAGTGACAGAAACAAGGTCATCTTCCTGGGTACGGAAGGGATTTTGGAATCTTGCCCTGAATCCAAGAAACCAGTGAGGTTTGTGCTGTATCTTTAAATACCATCATCAACATTTCAAGTCCTTTCTGTGATGTAGAATTAATTCATAGGCTTGTGCTTTGTGAGAAATTAGGCCCAAATGTCAGGCTCTTGCTGAGAAACTGTTGTTTTCGTAATAGAAAGGAACTGTTGTGTCAAATGTGTGTTATAATACCTTTAATGCAAGTTCATACCCTGCTCTCTTTTACGATCTTAAGTTATATCTACTGTCTGCACTGGATTGAAGCTTGACACTCAATTGCTGAAGAAATTTACATATTAGACACTTACATGGCCAGCTCCAGTCTCAAATAAGGTTTCTCCCTTGACATGGTGAGCTTCAGAAATTGATTCAGGTGCATTGAGAATTGATTTGAGAAGTGTCTCTGGCCTTATAGAACAGCAGTGAGAAGAAAGCTCAATAAAAGGAAGTTGTAAAAGCAGTCTGGAGTAATAGGCAGTAGCCAAGATCAAAGAAATTGGAATAGGTGCTCTCTCACTCTGAATTTGCATTCTAACTGATTAGGAAATCAACATGATAGTAAAGGGTAGTTTGATGGTAGAATTTTATTTATTTTTTTATTATAATTTTTTCCTTTTTATGCTTGGTCTCTTCGTAAGCCATGTAAGCCACAATACCAAGACAATTCTCAGGCCTATTCTTTGTTCTTTTTCTTCATTATGTCTTTCTTCTTGAAATGCCTTTTGTCTCAGTTATGCTGGTAGTATTTTTTTATGAAATGGTATTCTGATGTCTAGGAAAAGAAACACAGTACCGAAGAAAATGGTGAAGTTGGATACACAGAAAAAGTTGCTAAATATGCCAAACGAACTGAAGAATGAAAGAGAAGACAATAAGAGAAATGTTAAAATCACCAACAAAATATGTGTTGTCTGCTCTCTCCTGGTCAATAATCGTAATAATTACAGGAATAGATTCTTAATGTTCCTGGGGTAATGTGATTTTCAAATTGATTGGGTTCTTTATTAAAATCTTGTCTTGCTTACTGGAGGTCAGCAGAAGCTAAATCTGGAGGAGATTAGAGATAACCACTTGAGACTGATCCTGGGCTAGAATACTAGACTTTAGCATAGAAAAACACTGTCAAAATTCTACCTTTAAATATCAGAGAAATCTCTTTTTCAGGTAATTTGAAATTCATGTTGTAAGGAGCAATGAGCAAATTTTTACTAGTATGGCAATCAGAATAATTGGAAACCATTGTGGCAAACTTTAGGTTTTATTACATACATTTCCTTAACCTAAATTGTGTAAGAGAACCTGACTTGTCTTACGTGAATGACTGGACATGAGCAGGTCTTTAAATCTAGACAGAGTTTTCTTAAATTTTTTCAGCTCCAAGGAAGTGCACTTCCTAAGGCAATTCTTGAAGCAGGTACTGTGACGCAGTGTACTCCCTGTCCTTACAGAGGAGCCACTACCTGTTTGGGTCTTGATTAATTTCTCTTTAACATGGATTGTATCTGTAAGGAATTGAATTGATTAGAGGGATATAAATAGACACTAGTCACTTCAGTCCCCTAATTCCAGCCTAGACAAAAAGTGTATGGCTCTTGGAAAATGAGAAGTTAACTAAGACTTAGAGTAATGGATAAAAGCATTGGTCTGTCAAGTCCAGTATATTGATGAAGAGTTCTTATTGTTATCTATTTATCCTCTGGATACATCATTCAGTTTTGTCCCTTCATAAGACACTTTTTTGTTTTTTAGTTCTTTCCTGGGATTGTTTTATGAAGTGATTTTCTCCACGGAACATGCAGGCACACTTGTTAGGATTTGATATATGTAAGCCACACATTTTATTATGGCGGATGTGTTTCTATAGGATTCTTATTGATTTTCTGATGTTCTAGTCGATGATGAAGTGATGTGATTATAAAGCATGTATGTGCTGCGTTTGTTTTCTTTACCTCTGCTGTGACTTGGACATGCCATTGTAATTTTTTATTTAGATGTGCACAGAGCAGTGGAAAAGTAATCGTTCTCTCAAGTAAAACAGTGTAGCATTAGAGCAATAACTGCTGTTACCCGCTGCATTTTTCCTTTGTAGCTAACTATTGTGTGCTGAGAATCATCCTCACTTCAGTTCTCCCTTTTACATCATACAAAGGTGGTTTGGGATCTTTGTTCATAAAGGGCTTATTTCTGTTTCCAGTGGAGCCAGCACTGAGATTTGTATTGGTCAAAGGGAAGGTTAGAGACAACCATGCAAAATAAATGCAGTGCAAGTCTAAAATTTTGTCAGAATACGTTAGTTTTCATGTGTACAAAATGTTGCTGGCATTCCTGAAGGAGTCTTGTCATTTTTAAGTTGTATTAAATTGACAGCATCTTGAGAATACTTTGCCTGGCATTGGAAACCTGTACTATCCAACCTGTTGGTGAAAACTGTATTTTATCCATGCTGCACAAACTAGAATACCTGTAACTTAGTTGTGCAGACATACCATATCTATAGCATTTTGTACAGGTATGCCCAGTAAGGGAGAATTGCCTGTAAAAGGCAATAGGTAGCTGCTGCTTGTCAAATAATGTCATGAAAACTGCTGAGAGTTTTCAGTCTAGTGATTATTCATTTTCACCTGAAGACCATTGACTTCAGATTTGTGAAGCAGTGTGAGTGAAACAAATGCTCTTATTGTTGTGCACATTTTCAGCCTCTTCAGTGTAACCTGTTGTGTTCAAAGGACAGGGTTGAATTCCCTCAGCATTTGCTTAAAACTGTGTGTTCATTACTCCTTCATGTCACACTTTTCTGACATCTTGGGGATTCCAGATTCCCTGTTTTCATTGAAAGCATCGCTTTAGAACTCATTAAAAAAATAGAAAATGAAGTTGAAAGCTCACATATTTCATCAGTTAAAAATGCAGTCTCACTGAGGTTGGTGAAGTTCCACAGTGTAGATGTGTGTATTAAGCAGGCTGGAGGTGTAACAGCCACTGTCATCAAAGGTCACAAGTAGAAATAGAGGGAGAGAATCTTGTGATGAACTGGTTTTTATTTGCATTCTCGCAGAATGCCTTATCTAGTATTAAGTAGCACATTTCCAGTAAAACAATAATGAATAGCTAATTACCTAAAAATATTTTCAGACTGTCTAAAAAAAATAAATTGCCTAAATCTGGAAAAATAAAAATCTAATTTGACCAATGGAAATTCATTTATTGTCAAGAAATAGCAAAACACACAAGGACAATGGAAGAGGAGAGGTTATATGTTATTGACTTCTTGAAGCTTGGGTCAGTATCCTGAAGTACTGGCAATGCAGCCCTGCCTCAGGTGAGTCAGCACTAGGTCTGTCAAGCAACAGAACTTAAATGTTCTCCACTTGATGATTGAAGGCTGAGCTTTGCACTTCCTGCTTTTCCTGAACGTCTCTTGCTCTTTTCTTTTTTTTTCCTTTTATTTCTTTGTTCTGTATCTGAAACTGTAATAAAAATAAAAACTAACAAATCTAGGGAATAGAGATTGAATCTCTCCTCCCACGCTCAGTAACAACTTCTGCAAGAATGATTTATTCACTTCTCTACACTGACTAGAATTAAGACTGTCACTGAAGTGCCTATACTCCCTAGACACCAACTTGGCCTTCTCTGCCAGAAAGATGGCTTTAGTTTCATAGCAATTAGAAGATTTTTTTCATGCTGAGAAACTAAAGGGAAATGGAGGACACAGAGAGAAAGGTTAACACATCGAGGCAGAAATAGTACAAAGCACTAATTCTGTGCTTATATAGAAGTCCCTCCCATCATCTCTCCCTGCTGTTCCTTTTCCACTTTTACCTTGTATGTGTGTGTTGATTAATTGAACCATCTTTGGGTACCTTGGAGGCTTTATGAAAAGGTTAAGATTACTGGGCTAAAAATGCTACAATTTTATGGTATCTTAAACCTAGCTTCATGAGGGATGGAGGCTTGAGTGATCATGAACAATTTTACCATCCTTGTTTGTCTTTCCTCTTTTCCCCCTTTACAGCTGTGGACCTGTTGGCCAGTTTAAACCAAATCTGACAAGAAAGGTAACAGCCTCCACAGTGCAGGAGAGGAAGTGCCTTTAGTGTGCTGCTCAGAAAACAACATCACGGGTATAACCTTACTAGGCACTAGAGGCTACAAGCATAAAAGCTCTGTTGTGAAAACTACAGCTTAAAGGAAATTTTAAGTTGGAAACCAGCTGGCATACAAACCCATAAGAAACCTGATTTCATCATTTCCTTTTTTATGCCACCAGCCAGGCATCCCTGGAAAAGTGTTCTGACTATGGAAATCAGTGCAACGTTTATGTGAATATCAAAGGCATTTCATTAATGCAACTTTTGTCATTGGGACCAAGCTCATGCAGAATCAAAGCATTAAGATTGTCTTTGTTTTGCCTTTGCGGTGGTTTTGGAAAATTAGTATCTTCTCATGCTGTAATCTTCTGAACTGTGATGTGCCGTGAAGGAGACAATGCTTTTTTGGATGGCTGGTTGAAATTATCTGGTTCTCTCACTGCATATTGGTTTATTGTCTTGTTGCTTGATGGCTAGTGTATTGCCTGACAGACTCCATGCCTTTAGGTCTTGCAGAACTGTCATTCTAGCAGCACTTAGTGAATTACACTATGTACATGGTGCTGGCATCGTGAATTCTACCTTGTTTGGCTGTAGGGATGCATTATATAAGGGAAGTGTTCAGCAGGCTTGATATATCCCTTTCTTATTGATAGGGCAGCCAGTTTTTAACTGCTTTTCTAGAAATACACTTGCAGATGTGTTTTTTAGCCACAGCTTCCTTTCCCAGCTGACTCCCCATGCTGAAGGCTAGTGTCAGAACTCAGTACTATAGTGGCAGTGTGAGACTGAAATGTGATTGAAGCCCATTTTGCTAGATTAAATAAGTGCATAAATGTTTTTATTTCGAACAGATAGTATAAAGAAATAAATTTCACTGAATATGTTGATCTTAAAGGAATTAAATGACATCTCAGACTTGCTGAGGAAATCTGTGTCATAGCTGTGAGCTGAACTTCAGGTTTCTGTATCTCAGCATAGTGTTTTAATGACCAGATCCTACAAATGTTTACTGGGGAAGTGTTCGTCTCTGAAGCATCTGTGTGCCGGACTGGCTGTAATATCATACATGGACTAGAAAGCAGATGTTCTTCTTACTAAGTCCTCTTTACAAACACAATGGTGGAACTCAATGTCCAAGTATATTTGAGATTCATAGCAAATAATGGAGTCAGTAATTTAACTTCTTAGGTTTTGAAGAGGGTGGCATCCAGTTTTGGAGGATTTGGGCACCTTCCTGGTAAGATACGAGGGTTTCATTCTGTCACGAGAATATTACTGTGATATACAAAGTCTGTGTAGCAAGGCGATTGTGTTGCTAGACCTGAAAAAAACATCTGGAGTTAGATTGTATCCATCCTATTTTATTGAAGCTGTTTAATACACCTTGAAGTCCTGTGGGAGCTGGAAATCTCCAAAGTTGTTTTTTTTGCTCCAGTAACCAGTGGGAATGTGTGCCTCCCTGCACTGGGTGCATTCATCGCTCTGAACGCACCTTACATGCATGATGCAGAAGGGGAGTTCTAGTGATGGCAGGATGCTGAGTGGGAATCATAACGCAGTGACCCCGCTGTACATCTGTAAACATGAAAGTTTGTGTTAGCTTTACCATGTCTTTCTCTGCCATGGCAAGTCAGTGTATATTTAACTTTGTGTATAATTACAAAGAAAGAATCAAGATCCCAGTTTTTGCTTTTATTCTGGTACTTCCAAAGACTGTTCATGTGCTAAAAGGCTTCCACCACCCAAATTCGCTCCAAGTTCAGTTAAATAAATTGGTTTTCATTTGGGGAGGCAAAGCTCTGTTAACTGAGGCTTTTGGAAGGGAAATGAAGAATAATCAGCACTTTGGGGCCATGACTTGACCTGAAATGGAATTCAAATTGTTTAAAAACTTACAAAAATTACAAAAAAGACACAAACCCCCACCAAACTAATTTTGGGGAGAATCGGATAAGTCAGAACATCCTTCAAGAGTATTTGTTAAAATAGCTTCTACTGGAGAGGACCAAGAATTGCTCAAACTAAGTATTAAAATTCCTGAAACAGCACATAAATTAAGAGTCAAACTTTCTGGGTAGTTTATTAGTGCTATCTTGCAACTAATTCATAGATCACTGTGCAGTTGAGGTGTGTGGTGATGATGCCAGAGATGCTCTCACCTTACCCAGCTACACCTTGTCAACATTCAAGTGCTGCTTTCTTTTCTAGGCTAACAGCTAGGTGTCAATGTCTACATTTCAGGTATGTTAATATGTTATCACATGTGTCCTTAAAAAGTCAGCAGTTCTTCATTTTCAGGGTTGGACTAAAATGCTGGTATCTAATCCTGCTGAAGTTGAGATAAAACTGGTGTCATCAAAACAGCCTATGGGCTGATGCAAGCAGTGGTTCTTATTCGAAATCACATATAGCTTGATTTACTGTGGAGTTAAAGACGATGGTAATTGGCCAGAATTAAGCAGGTTTTGGGGCTCATTAATGCTTGTTTATTCATTTTCACTACAGGTATGCATGGGCCCTCAAAAATGAATCCTCTCTAGGCCTTCATTTACACTTCTCCAAAAAAAGCCAGGGCCAAGGATAGGATTAAGGGGGTATTAAAAGATCAGTTCTGGTCAAACCAGACTTAAAACCAAAACCAGGAAAACTTTGTTTTGAACCTGTGAAAAGTACCCTTTCCCTTGTTAGCACTTTTCTAGCTTCTGTAAACAGAAAGCTACTCAGCTTATAGTTTCTCTGTAACTTTTGTCATTGCAGTTTGCAAGGTAAAATGCAAGACACAAAACCTCTCAAAGGGGCCACCCGAGTTACTACTAAAACTAGTTGTACCATAAAGTTCCTTTTAAAATAGAAGACCTCTCAAATTAATGCTGGAAGTGGATCATGATCTTCTTAAGTGGTCTCAATGAAATATATTTCCCATTATAATTTTAGGGTTTTGTCCAGACTCGTCAGACTATTTCTTTGGAAATACAGAGTTGACTTCCTTGGACAGTGAGTGTGACCTTTAGTGAATTTTGTGCTTTTATGAAACTCATGCTCCTCTGAATTAATAGATGACAGAAGAGAACAAAATCGTTAATTTGTTATAAATTTTACTCTGAAATTGTGTATTGCAATGATAGTCCTGCAATGTAAAAAAGTGTTGGCAGCAAATGGTAAGAAATATCAAGGAAAGGGCAGAAGTGGGGAAAGGGATTTTAACATACTAGAATCATGCTGTGTCCTCTTTTTGATAAGCTGTAATGACAGTGGCTGTCAAAGCTGTCAGGGTACTGAAAGGCCCTCCTTGAGACATATCTCTTTATTATTGACAGGCAAGGAAAAGTGTCTACATGTGCCTATACACGCGTGTGTGGAAGGATAGAGTTTGATCTCTTTTATTCTGGGTCAGAAGAAAAAACAACATGTTAAATAATATTTTGATTCTCATTTGTAATTATTGTATTTCCAGAAAGTCTTTGGTGCTGTGTGCATGGTCATTTCTTCCGCACCTGTGGTGTAATATTAGGGAGCTCATGGAGTTATAGATAAGTTAATGGATATCTTGTTTGTATATGTTATGTAAATGTATGTCTGTTATAATCTATGACACATGTATTAGTTCAGAGGGATGTAACTGTAAGGTTTTCTAAGAAAGGGATGAAAAGAACCCTTGCTTTCCTTGTCTTTCCAAAACTGCTGCAGTAGAATTCTCCAAATTTTAAAATTGTCAGGTTTCTAACTTCATCTAAATCTGGGTGAGTTTTAGCACAGAACTATGCTTAATACCCTGTCTTTACCTTATGTCCCATCTTCACAAGACTTGTTAGTTAATTGAAATATTGAAATATAAGCTAATACTTGTAACATAATTGTATTTGGAATGAGGCCTTTGGGCAAATTGAGATGAATGAGGGATGGAATTGTTGTGAAAGTCTTGATTTTCTTGACTGAGGGGATTTACCAGTTCCCTTACAAAACTACACCCTGCCTTTTAGTGGGTCAGTGTCGTTTGCTCTATTGTTTTCATACTATAATATTCTCTGCTGGTGAAACTCCCTGCAAATTAATTTCCATGAACAGTTGGATCTTCTACTTTTTCAGTAATGCCTGTGAAAAATCTTTCAAATCCTGAACTTAAGCTTGTAGTCAGTATGAGAGTTTAACTTGCAGTTATGCCAACATGAGTTTTGCCAGAGTAAACAGAGTGAATCTCATAAGCACATGAGGAAGCAGCATATGAGTAGAGATTTGTGGAACGTGAGATGGAAGTACCTGGCCTGTGGGAAGAAATACTACTTTAATTTTAAAAAATAAATAAAAGGAAATAAGCAAATGGAGCACAGATCTATTGTGTTTTCCCATTTTGGTAGCTCCAGTGGTGCGTACAATTGTTTTTTAAAAAAATATTTCATCAGAAATGTATCGGATATGATAGGTTATCCACTCTTCTTACATTTTGAGAACCATATACAGATGTAGAAGTACAGTATACATACAGCTTAGCAGCATCAATATTTGGATTCACTGGTACAAACCCCTCTGAAGCATTCTGCTCGATGGTTGGAGTCATTTAATTTCCAGTACCTTGAATAAATAGGTTCGTCTGTTTTCAGTGAATGCTGTAGCCTTCCCATTGTATCCTGGAGCCCTAGCCATAAAACTGCTGCGAAGGTAACATAGAAGCTAAAGCACAACAGTGGTATGGGTGGTCTGGGTTGCAAAAGTAGCATCTTCAGCTCTCAAATTACCAAATATTTCTTAGGAAAGCTGGAAAGTTATACTCTAATGCTCTGTGAATATCCGCATGTCCTGGTTTGGGCTGGTATAGAGTTAATTTTTATCCTAGCAGGTGGTATAGTGCTGTGTTTTGCATTTGGTATGAGCATAATGTTGGTAGGAACACAGATGTTTTAGTTGTTGCTAAGCAGTACCTACACCAAAGTCAAAGACTTCAGCTTCTCATACTGCCCTGCTGGGGAGGAGGCTGGGGATGCACAAGAAGGTGAGAGGGGGTACAGCTGGGATAGCTGACCTGAACTGGCCAAAGAATATACAATAAAATTGCTCACCACCTACTGACAATGCCCAGCCAACCCCTGATCCATGGTGCCTGCCAGCCAACTCCCTCCAGCGTCATACGTTGAGCATGACGTTGTATGGTATGGAATCTCCCTTTGGCCAGTCTGGGGTCAGCTGTCTGGGCTGTGTCCCCTCACAACGTCTTGTGCACCCCCAGCCTCCTCACTGGTAGATTGGTGTGAGAAGCAGAAGAGGCCTCGACTCCATGTAAGTATGGCTCAGCAGTAACTAAAACATCCTGGAATTGTCAGTCAACATGGTTTTCAGCACAAATCAAAAACACAGCACCATACTAGCTCCTATGAAGAAAATTTACTATCCCAGCCAAAACCAGCACACATACCCAAATCAGTTCTCTTAATTCTGCTGTTTGATAGCTGTTGAATTAGAGTTCCACAGGATATTTTTTAATGGACATTTTTCTGTCATCCCCTTCCCTCTTCCTATTTTTCCTTGATGCTCTAATGTAACAGTTTTGAGGAAGAGCTTGTGGGTCTGGATGGCAAGTTTTATAGACTAGAATGCAGGAGAGATTACACTTTAGCTAACACTTGTGTGATCAAAAATACTTGTGTTTACGATGGTGGTTTGCCAGGTCCTTTGGGAAGTACAATTCCTATTTTTGCACCAAAGAATGACTTCAACTTTTGTAAGCCGGACGAAATAAAAATGCAGAGAATCACAGTGAGTCTCTAGTACAGGAGAGTGACTTAACGGTTATTTAATATGCCTTTTTTTTTTTTTTATTAGAAACAAGTTTTCATTCTGTGATCATCTCCCTGAACCCTTCTTTATCTTTCTGGGCTGTCATTTGGCCAGCTGCCCTCCAGAGCAGAATCACTCAGGCTGTGTACTGGTGAGAGCAGTCTTCACATTGCAGTAACCTGGAGGGCACAGAGAATGGAGAGAGTTCCTACTCATCTCCTTTTCTGTAAGGTAAGATTGGTCTGGCAAAGCAGGGCTTCCTGTTGCTTAATCTGTAGCCTAGTCAGCCATCTTTTGCCTACTGAAACACAAACAGCTGCTCTACATCCAGGGTATTCATACTCCTGCTGCTGCTTAACAATACAGAATGCTTTGCAAAAGCCTGAAGAAGTGTTTAGGGTCCCTTCACTTTGTCTTCCTTCCTGTGTTTATGTGACCTGCATATGTAAAGATGAAGATCCCTACATTAAATATGCAGAGTTTGGGCCTTGCTAACCGTTTGAAGTGGGAAATGTGTCTAAGGATGTGGTTGGTGCTTCGCTGCCTAGTTCAGGATGTTGTTACATGCCAAATCTGCAGTCCAAAGGCTTGGCTGGAGTGCATTTTGCTTTTCATTATATGCAGCTGTACATATCTGATGAAACCAAATAGTACAAATGTTTCTTGGCACTATAGAGAGTGGTGGAACAGAAGGCTTTTGTCCATGGATTCTGGCCCTGCTATAGCTGTTGATGTAGGTGCTGTAAAAAAAGAGGAATAGGTGCCTCTAGTCCTGCAAGCACAGTGGTCAAGACAGAGTTTTTACAAACAAAGCTCTAAGACAATGTTGATGTAAGTGGATAACTTTAGAGGGGATAACTACAGTAGGTTTAGCTAGAAGCAGCTGTTAAAGCTGAAAGTATCAGATTAAAAAGGCATTTGGTGAACTAAGGACATGTACTGGAGATGATGAGTAAAAAAGGATCGCTTGTCACTTGGAGTGCAGCTTCTGAATCCTGAAGATGACATGATTTTTATTTACATGCAGTGTAGCATTGAATCATCTTTCTTTCGAGACTTCTTTTGGTTTAGTTCCAAAATTTTGCTTTATGTTTAGGGGGGACGGTAGATACGATATTGATATCAAATGTGTTTGCAAGCGCTGACACATGATACAGCTCTTGAGAGGCACTATCAAAGTGGAAGCTTTAGAAGGCTGAGTGAGGAGCTTTTAACTGTGAACTTCAGTGTCCCTTGCTGCCAGAAACCTTCAGGTGATATTTCCTCTGTGGCGTGTAGCAACTGTGCTGACACCTAAAAGCTTGATCCTTGGACCTGTGAAGTCACTGGCCCAGCTCTTGGAGGCATCAGTAGTGTAGGATCAGAGCCTGAAATGGCAGTTCTCTGCCTTGCTGGTGGTGTCATCATGTCAGCCTCTGCTACAGCACAAAACACGGGCAACCTAAACCTAGTTCTTAGTTATTGGATAAAAGAAGCAGAACTGTCTTTCTGTTTTGCATTCAGTTTGTGTTTGTTGAAATCAGTATTGTATGCTTGTACTTTGGAAAAGTAACACTTTCCTTCCTTTTAAAAGTGGAAAACATCTATGCAAATCCATCATTTGGATTTTATTTAAGAAACAGTTGCTTCTCCCTCCAACCTTTTTCCTTGTTTCATTGTCACAGATGGTACCAGGCTAAGGATGGTAAGATATTGAGTAGTCAGCCTGTGGCAGGTTAGTGAATTAAGATGCCATGGGGGGGAAGGAGGGAGGAGTTACACCAACAATTTCTGCATTACTAAAATAACAGGTTTTATTGGGCTGAATATATCTACACTGGTGTTGGTATAAATAGCTGTGCTGGAGAAAGATGAGTGGCTGCTTCTGTATCGCCATATTCTATTCATTAACTCCTTACAGCTTAGCATCACTTTTGTTACAGTGCTGGTAGAGGTATTTTGATATGGCATGTGAGGGAAAATGGGCAAGCACAAACGCTCATAGAAAGTGTTCTTAACACTCAGCTAATGCAGCTGTAGCAGGGTGAGAAGGGAAAGCATTTGCAGCCTCTTTTGCAGTTTATGACGTAATTTGTTAAAGAAGAAAGATTTTCTTGCTCCCTATCTGATAGATAGGACAGATAAATGGAAGAGATAATAGCTTATTGTTTCCTGCTCTCTGAATGACATTTCTCTATTGTCTTAAAGCCTCAGTGGAGTGAACTTAGCACAGTAGGCTTTGTTGAAACAAAAGCACTTGTGCCCAGTGTCATGAGAGAACTACAGTGGAAATGCTAATTTGATAGCACTGAAAGTGTTTGAGGTGGAGCCAATGGGTTAAATATGAGATCCTCAGCATCAGCTATTTGCAACCTTTCGTTTTCTGTCCTGGGTGAACAGTCTGTTTCACAGGAACATCAATTTTTGTGCCTTGTCATTTCGCCAATTGCATCATGCAGGCAGATTTCAAATGCCTTAAGAGTAACCATAGTAACTGTAGGTCATTTAAATAAGCTGAAAGAAAAGGAATTCCCTCCCCCGTACAGCCCTTCAGTCAAACAGGCTCCAAAGGTATGGTAAGGTTCAGATTCTCCTCTGCTGCAAACTGGCAGTGCCCCACTGGGTTTTAGTAAGGTTCTACGGATTTGCAGAGGTTGATCAGGTTCTTAAAGTATCTACAGAGCAAATGAGCGTGCGTGAGTGGGTGTAGCTTCCATAGGAAGACAGAGCTGTAGCTGCTGGCACAAGGATAGATTTGTGTCTTTTGTATGCGTCTGCCTGTCTGCTCAGGCAAGCATGGATGTGCCTGCTCATTCTCTTCTCTCCTGAAAAATGTCATGTTTGTTATCTGACACAGAACCGCTATTGCTCTTGTGCTCTTATTAGTAGAGCTATATCGAAGCCTCTGGTTTTACTTTGGCAGGGTTTCTGTAGTCAATTTGGATGAGTTATAGATCTAATCTTAAATGTCCTGAATCAGAATTTTAATACAGGGTAGGCCCAATTCCAAGTGTAACGTGATACACTTGACTCTTGCTTAGTATCACAGTGTCATCCATGCAAGAACTCGAGGAATAAGTCATGTTTGAGCTGTCTTTTTTTGTTGTGACAATGTGGGAAATCTAAATTTCCCTTTCGCTTCTAGCCTAAACTTACCCTTACCTACATTTCACCTCTTCCCTTTGTTTACTAAGGGAAATCAGAGTGCTGTATTGTTATGGAGGCCCTGAATGTTTTATTGAAAAGATTTATCCAGCCATTCACTTAATTGATTCATTGACTAATTCTCCCAGATTCACGCTTACATTGATTTCAGTGAAACATGGTGCTGGTGATTCTAAATGTCAGTGATTCTTATATTTGCTTCTTCATCTTTCCTCTGAGTTTATAATGCAACAGCATAAAAGCAGTCATTAGAGCAGTCATTTGATCGTTAATTTTTCTGAAAAAGGCAAGGACTAAGCCAGGTGAGATTCATGGAAGCAATTGTTCCAGACTCCTGAGCTGAATGTGCTGGCAAAGCGCATGTGTACTGACTGGAGAGTTTGGTGTCTATGCTTGTGGTTAAAAAACCTGTTTTATCTGCAAGAACCCCTTAATTTTCTTGTTTGATATGTCAGTGAGAATTAAAAACCAGGCTAAATGTTGAGCCTCCTTAGAGACTTAATAACAAAGAATATCTTTCAACATCTTTCATTCAAGCCTAGTATTTTAAATCTTAGTGATTCTAAGTTATTAGACTTCCAAAAACCAACCTGCTAATAAGGCATGACTAGGGAACAGAATTAAGTACTTACTATTAGAAGCTTATCCTTCAGCCTTTTATTGTTATAGTTTTCCATTTTTTGGAGGCATTCAGGCAATTTTGAAGGGTTCGTGCTTAAAGCTTCATACCAAAATAGAGACATCCTCATCCTTTGTTGGGCTAACCTAGAGACAAGTTGGATGTTGACTGAATTGTTTATCAATCTCTTTCCCTTGAATTAATCACCACCAGAACAGTATGCATTTTTGGTTTGCATCATTCTTTACCAAAATTATTCTAATGAATGATTCTCTAAACCCCTTCCATAATCTCATTTTTAGTATTTTTTCTGTCTATGTTCCTCTAGTTGAGCAGGATTCATCAGTTAATGCTGTTCCAAAGGCCTGTTGAAAGACCATAGTACTTTCTTGCAATGGAATTTCTGCTGGCTCTTTGACTTTAGTACAACAGCACAGATCGATAGTCTCTGTGTGGCAATGTGCTGAACAGGCAGGTTTTGGAGTCATCACAGGAAGAAGAGTGTAAAGCACCCTGACCTTTTCTAGACAGAGAAGTAAGTGAAGGTGACATTTATACCTCTTGGCAAGGAAGTGAGAATAAAAAGGAAAGGTAATATATCTTTGGGGCATCTTTGTCAACGGTTACAAGAACTCTGAATTTGGGTCTCATTTTTTCCTGTGTTAAATAATATTGTCATCTTTCTAGCTGCGTAGAGGTAGTGTTTTCTCTCCCCTTGCAACTTCAAAAGTTTGCTCTGTTTGTGATGAAGTTGTCTTTTTAGGTTCTTTGTTGTTCCACATCATGTTAATGCTTTTTCCCCATAACCTACTCGGAAAAAAAAATATCTGTAGCTTAACATTTTCAGTTGTGAAATATTACTAGCAACACCTATTGAAATCAGTCCATTTTCATTCTATCCTCTGTTTTACAACAAGATAGAGATGGAATAATTAATCTTTTATTAGGGTACTTAAACATAAGTATTCAGTGCTGGGTCCCCCTTCCTCCCCCTGCTGATTAACATCAATGTTATCCAAAACCTCTCAGATCCAGTGGTCTGAATTAATCTAGGGAAGAACTGAAGTGAAATACCAGATCTGAGCTTGGGTACAGCTTCTCCGGGGTCTATAAATCCTGATCTACTTCGGTTGGTTCTGAACAGATAGTGTTTGACTGACTTCAGTGGTCTTTGGAGCAGGCAAAAACAAGCTAGCAAAGTGGTATTTGACAGTGGTGGGAGTCTGAAGTAAGTTATAACCTGGACTGTTGTATAAGCAGTGAAGACTTTAGGAATTAGGAAGAGATTTCATTGTATTGAGAAGTAGAGAGAAAGTAAAATTTCCTCTCCTGTATTTCTTAGGAAGGTATCTCATAGGTTAATGACAGTTTGAGAGCTGAGGTGATCTTGGACTATTTCATTAACCATTTAGAGAATTTGAATCAATCTCTAGACTCTTTCTTCTAAAGTGTTGATTTTATTTCGGTTATCTGCAACCAAGTACTACATCTCTGGACTGCTGGAGGCTGGCCAGTTGTGGAGCCTAAACATTTGATGAAGAGCTTCTTAAAGAAGAAAATATTTAAACCGCGGATAGCAATATAGAAATATATGAACATTTTGATAGAGCAATAAAACCATACGGTTATGCCACCAGTCCCTGATTTTTAACAACAGTGATTTACAGACCTATTAACACTTGGCAATCCAAAGTCTGAAGAATAATATCAAGCCATCTGCTTGTGCCCCTGTAGGGCTGCTTGTAGCCATGATGCTGTGTCACAAATACATCACTGCAACTCATGTGCTGGAAACCTTTGTTGAATGTCTTAGATCCTTTCTTTTTTAGTTTTGCCTGCAGGATGATGGCAGATGTGCAGGATACATGTGGGTTTTTTGTGTGATTTGCTATCCTGTAAACAGTTGAAATCACAATCTGTGATATTTTTGGCTTTTGTTGATATATAGCCCGAGAAAATGGGGAAGGAGCCTTCAAGGAAAGGCTTCCATGCACTAGAAAGAAGATAAAAGCTGTTTCCCATAAACAGTTTTTAATCTATTTTTCTTGCTAATTCTTCTCACAATAGCATATTCCTCTCTTACTGGCATCGTACTTGGATACTACCCAAATTAATGGGGGCTTAACTGACTTTAGGCTTAATTCTTTACTATAGATACTGTGTGTACTACCCCACAGCAAATATAAGTTCAGATATGCCCTAAAACTGAAAGTCGCTCCACTTTTCAGCCTGTCTTCTCTGGCAACTCTTTGAGGACTGATAATGTTCTTCAATGACTATCTTCAGAAAAGGAGATAAACTCAGATTGCAGGGTTGCAAATCAAGTTTTTGTTCTTACTGCACTTCCACAGACTGATGGGATGTGTTATCTTTGGGATTAAGTGTTCCTATGCTGATCTGTCAAGGACCACACTGCTGTGAAAAACTTGAGAAATGCCCTTTTCAGACCGTGTGTAGTTGCTGGGGAAGGTGCAGCTACAAAGTGGTATTGTTGCAGTTCCTAATTGCTGGCATTGCTGATGACCTCCCTTTTAAGCTATTTGTCATCACTCCTCTTGGCTCCAAGCTGTAGAGAGTTGGTTAAATGGGAGCAACACTCAGAAGGTGAGTGGGGTCAGCAATGTCATATGTGAAGAAGGAGTGAAATGGGCAGATGATATAAAGCCCTGTTTTCTGGTCACTAATGTGATATACCAAGTAACCTAGCATATTTTAATTATTCATTATCTTGGAAAGGTTTACAGCAACAGGCAAAAAGACAGCATCTTGGAGCATAAATTGTGAACCAGGTGGGTCTTGTTCTCTGTCAGAAAAACTTCTCTATTCTGTTCCCCCTTGATGTCTTGTTCTATAAACATGTCGATAAAGCTGTGAACATATCCTGAAGGAAGCAGTAGCTTTCATGGAATCCAACTACTTTCGGGTATGCAGGTATTGGATAGGAAAACAAGGATAATTATGAAGAGAGGCCAAAGAGAGACTTGCAACAGACCCTTGGGAAGCCTTGCAAAAAGGACAGCAAGCCCAGCTGCCTAGACTTGCTTCTGAAAAGAGATTGAATGGAGAAACCATACAGGATTTCAGCTGCCTGTGTTGAATCAGCTGATGGAATGGCTAGTCCTGCAGGGAAGTACTGTCTCCCTGCAGCCCTGTGTGGTCTTTTATTCCAGTGGGGAGTTTGAATAGCAGCAAGCATTTAGGCGCAGTTCAAAATCATTCCCCACATCTATGTGCTTGCTCTGGCACACATGGCAATGTGCTGACCAGAATCCTGTGTTAGTGGTATTGCCAACCATTCCCTACAGCAACAGATGCTGATGTTGGCATCTAGGAGAATATGACCTCTTAGGAGGTCTAGCTGGAGGGAAAAGACTACATTAATAGGGCAGATAGATGAGAGAAAAGTCTTTATTAAAGCCTAAACCTTCATCTATATTTTATTGGCTATTTCACAGAAGAGTTGACTACAAAATCTGACAAGAAGCTCATATAAAATAGGGTTTTAGTTATTTTTCAAGTCTGGTCATGGACTGTATATATATGTCTATTGATCTCACTCTTGTCAAACAGGTTCATCCCTTTTGTCTTTCTTCTGTATTAGGACAATTTTTCTTCCACAGATTTGTGGAGCTCCTTGCTTTGTTCTGGGGGCTGAGTGGTGGGGAATGTGTAGGAATCACAGCAGCCCACATTTATGTGAGGTACGGGAGCAATCCACAAGTTTTCTTTCATATGGATTGTGTGTTCCAAGTTAATTAAACGTCAGAACAGTGATGTTGAGGTGCATTGCTGTGTATATGACATAGTATTGTACCTGTAAATATGATGTATTTTTATATGGCTTTATATTTTTACATATATGTTTGCATATCTCCTTCAGAATCCTCTCTTATTTCCAGTCCAGTAGTTTAAGCTGATCAATACTTTCTCAAATACTGTAGGTCAGGAAAGGTATGTTGTACGTGTTGCTCTCTGGAAATTAAATCTGAACTCACTGCATCAATGCGTATCTGCAGAAGCCCTTTGAATAACTCTGCTGCTTTACCAGTGTAATTAAGAGAATGATTTGACTACCTATGGGATTTTTTAAGCTCCTGAGGGAGTGAGGTATTGGTTGTTAGTGGAGGACAGTAGCCATAGAATACTTCATTTTCTTAAACTAATTTAAAAAACTCTTAACCCATTATGAATGTTAACATTTGGGTATGAAACGAGAGTGAATTTGTCATCTTCATTAAAAGATATTTGATTGAAAACTTACCAAAGGGAGAAAAAAAAAAGGAAGGGTAACATACTTCAATACAATCTGGTAAAGTTATTTTGAACTTCAGTGGAGCTGCAGTAGTTTATAGCCTCACTCATTTGACTCAGAAAGTTTAGTTTTAAAATTAAAGTATTAAAGTTTTAAAATTATATAAGTTAAGATGAGATCGAGGAGAGGGGAAGGAGAAAGGGAAAAGGAAAAAAAGAAGAAAGGATATATTGGCATTTTTCAGACTTTAGAATTACCTACCGCTTGGCTGGGAAAAAAATAAAAAGGAAAACACAACAAAACTTGAATTTTTTTTCATTATAGGTGGTGAGGTCCTGAAGATTGGCCTCCAGGTTTTGGGGGGATTTTAGAAAAGCACTGGTCTAGTCTTGTAGCTGAAATGCAGAAATACAACTAGTTTACTGCATACCTGTTTCCCGCCTCTGTTGTTTTGGCTTTCTGAATGTTGCTCATTATGATGTTGTGCTGCTGGTCTTCTGCTAAAAGGATTTGTACTACTTAGATTTGCCTCATCATTTGGTTTCTGTTACCAATTCCCACCTACTTGTCAAGCATTAGCAAAGTGCTAGTTTGGGATTTCTATGCACTATGTAAATAGTTCAGTAGACCATTTGACTTATCATTGTACTTTCAGATGTGTTGAAGCTTGCTCCTTTAATTCAGATAGTTATCAGTCACCCCTGTGATAACTCTGCTTCCAGATCAATTACATGGAAGTAGCCAACCAGTGATGGCTGTGTAAAGTGATCATTGGAATAGATATGCTATTTATTTATATAATTATTAACTTGCACAGCTAAATCAACAACATGTTGACTAGTTTAACCATGTATTTCAGAGTACTGATGGTTTAATGAATGTTTGTCACATTTGTTCTTTCTTGCCTTTTAATGTTTTTTGTTCGGTTTTTGTGGGGTTTTTTTCATATGCTTTACAAATTCCCATTACACCATTAAGTTGTACTGAAATGGGTAATTGTAGACAAAGTTGAGACAAATTCATGTTCAGCAATGGCCTTTATCAGAAATACGTTCACAAAATTTATTCCTCTGTGCATGGGAAGAAAAAAATTATTCCTTGTGTCTTACTCAGTCACACCTAACAAAGCAAAGCAAATCACATCCTAGATTTCATAGAATCATAGAATAACCAGGTTGGAAGAGACCCACCAGATCATCCAGTCCAATCATTCCTATCAAACGCTAAACCATGCCCCTTAGCACCTCGTCCACCCGTGCCTTAAACACCTCCAGGGAAGGTGACTCAACCACCTCCCTGGGCAGCCTGTTCCAGTGCCCAATGACCCTTTCTGTGAAAAGTTTTTTCCTAATGTTCAGCCTAAATCTCCCCTGACGGAGCTTGAGGCCATTCCCTCTTGTACCCTGTCACTTGGGAGAAGAGGCCAGCTCCCTCCTCTCTACAACCTCCTTTCAGGTAGTTGTAGAGAGCAATGAGGTCTCCCCTCAGCCTCCTCTTCTCCAGGCTAAATAACCCCAGCTCTCTCAGCTGTTCCTCATAAGGCCTGTTCTCCAGCCCCCTCACCAGCTTTGTTGCTCTTCTCTGGACTCACTCCAGAGCCTCAACATCCTTCTTGTGGTGAGGGGCCCAGAACTGAACACAGGATTCAAGGAGCGGTCTCACTAGTGCCGAGTACAGAGGGAGAATAACCTCCCTGGACCTGCTGGTCACACCGTTTCTGATACAAGCCAAGATGCCATTGGCCTTCTTGGCCACCTGGGCACACTGCTGGCTCATGTTCAGTCGGCTGTCAACCAACACCCCCAGGGTCCCTCTCCTCCAGGCAGCTTTCTAGACAGACTTCTCCTAGTCTGTAGCACTGCACAGGGTTGTTGTGCCCCAAGTGCAGGACCCGGCACTTGGCCGTGTTAAACCTCATGCCATTGGACTCTGCCCAGTGGTCCAGCCTGTTCAGATCCCTTTGCAGAGCCTCCCTACCCTCCAGCAGATCAACACTTCCACCCAGCTTAGTGTCGTCCGCAAACTTGCTAAGGGTGCACTCAATGCCTTCATCCAGGTCATTGATAAAGACATTGAACAGGGCTGGACCCAGCACTGAGCCCTGGGGAACCCCACTTGTCACTGGCCTCCAGCTGGAGTTAACTCCATTTCCCACCACTCTCTGGGCCCGGCCATCCAACCAGGTTTCCATCCAAGAGAGCGTTTGCCTGTCCAGGCCAGAGGCTGACAGTTTCCGAAGCAGAATGCAGTGAGAAACTGTGCCAAAGGCTTTCCTGAAGTCCAGGAAGACCACATCCACAGCCTTTCCCTCATCCAGCAGCCGAGTCACTTTGTCATAGAAGGCGATCAGGTTAGTTTGGCAAGACCTGCCTTTTGTGAACCTGTGTTGAATGGGCCTGATCACCCAGTTCTCTTGCATGTGCTTCATGATAGCACTCAAGATCACCTGCTCCATGACTTTCCCTGGCACTGAGGTCAGACTGGCAGGCCTGTAGTTCCCTGGATCCTCCCTGCGACCCTTCTTGTAGATGGGCACAACATCAGCCAGCCTCCAGCCCAGTGGGACTTCCCCAGTCTTCCAGGACTGTTGGAAGATGATGGAAAGGGGTTTGGCCAGCACATCTGCCAGCTCCTTCAACACCGTTGGATGAATCCCATCTGGCCCCATAGACTTGTGGGTGTCTAGTCGGGCTAGCAAGGCTCTGACCACCTCCTCTTGGATCATGGGAGCCTCATTTTGCTCCTCTAGCTCCTGGGTTTGTACACCGAGGGAACAACTTTCTTTACAATTAAAGACTGAGGCAAAGAAGGCATTAAGTACCTCAGCCTTTTCCTCATCCCCTGTCACTGTTGTTCCTTCTGCGTCCAATAGGGACTGTATGGTCTCCCTAGTCCTCCTTTTATTATTTATATATTTATAGAAGGATTTTTTGTTATCTTTCACAGACTTTGCCAATGTGATTTCTAGTTGAGCCTTAGCCCTTCTGATTTTTTCTCTACACAATCTCACTTCCCTCCTGTAGTCCTCCCAAGAGGCCTGTCCCCTCTTCCAGAGCCCATAAATGTTTCTCTTCTTCTTGATATCACTCAAGATCTCTCTGTTCAACCAAGCTGGTTTTCTCCCCTGCCAGCTTTTTTTCTGGAACATGGGGATGGCTTTCTCCTGAGCTGCTAGGATTTCCTTTTTGAAGAGCTCCCAGCCCTCATGGGCTCCCTTGCCCTTAAGTACTGTCTCCCATGAGACTTTGCCAACCAGCCTTCTGAACAGTCCAAAGTCTGCCCTCTGGAAATTTAATGCTACTGTCCTGCTAACCACTCTCTTCACTTCACCTAGAACAGAAAACCCTATCATGTCACGATCTCTTTGTCCTAGGCATCCTCCTACTGCCACATCCCCCACAAGGCCTTCTCTGTTCACAAACAGCAGGTCCAGAAGTGCACCCTCCCTTGTTGGTTCATTCATAAGCTGTGCAAGGAAGTTGTCTTCCACGCACTCCAGGAACCTCCTAGACTGCTTCCTTTCTGCTCTATTGTACTTCCAGCAGATATCAGGAAGATTGAAGTCTCCCACAAGAACAAGAGGCATTGATCTAGAGATTAACCCCAGCTGTTTATAGAAGAGCTCATCAGCTGCTTCTCCTTGGCTGGGTGGTCTGTAACAGACTCCCATCCCAAAATCTACCTTCTGGTGGGCTCCTCTGATTTTAACCCACAGGCACTCAATCTCCTCATCACCACAATCCATCTCAGTGGTTCTGAAGTCCTCCCTTACAAAGAGGGCTACCCCGCCTCCTCTCCTACCCTTCCTATCCCGCCTGAATTTGGAATGTCAAATCACAGGAAGCAAAATTAACGCGCAAAATTCACTGAATAGGCAATAAGCTTGTAAAAATTACAGGATGCACTTCTTAGCTATTCTGAGTTTTTCACTCGAGTCTGTTCGCAAGAGGCTAATATTGTGTGCCTTGTGGATTAGGGCTCTTAAGAGGCTCCAGTCTCTCTGGAAGTCTGTTATCTCATGCAGGCAGCTCTCTGTCTGCTTTGCGTACCTGCATGAAGCTCATCTGTTGTAATGGTCTGACCACGTTAAAAAGAGTGCCAGTGGAGCAGGAGAGAAACACTGACTTCACAACTGAAAGGAGAAAAATGGAAAACAAACCAGAAAATGGGAGTTGAGGACCAAACAGGGTATGGGGGAGAGGTACATCCTTCTGTTTGCAGCTTGCTTGTGTAGCCCTTGAAACCGTGATGATCTACATTGCTTTGCATATTCCCTTGTTATGCTACATCTGCAGAACTGTAGGGGCAGCAGTAAGAAACCCTGCATTGCTCATGTCCTGTGAGTATAATTGGTACTGAGTTCAAACTGTTAGCATTTTTGACCTGGTTTTGGATATTTATTTCCTTGGAACCACTATATGACTCTGAAATGAAACTATTTTGACTTCTTCAAGCTGTGAGCACTGAACAGGTTAAAAGGGAACAAGCTAAAACCCCGTTTCCTTTGCCTGAAAATCCACTGATGCAGGATGAAATTAAAGGCTATAAATAGCTCCTGTCCCTTTAGCTTCATCATGCAAGCTTCCTCTCTGCGCAAGGATTAGAAGAAGACGACAGAATGGATTTCTGTGTGGCGTCAACAAGAGTCAAGGATTATGCCCACTGTGCACATTGTATTGTTCATTTCTCATGGGCTGTTGCAGGGAAATTAAATCCCTTCTGATGCTCAAGGTGCAGGGAGCAGAGTCTGCTTTGAGCAGGACACGTGCATTGCAAAGCAATTTTACACAGTAGCACTTAGCTTCTTGTCGATCTGCAGCATCAAGCCCTGGCTTTGTTTTTGTGCAGGCAGACAACCCAACAGAGATCATAGCAGCAGGGGCTGGGGCTTTCCAGACTTTGAGCTGGAGCTTGTATCAGTGAAGTTCATTGCTACTGAACACATTTGTTCTTCGTTCTCTTCCCTTCTCTCATTCAAATTGTACAGTACTGCAGTGACTAGTGTTGGGTGACAGTATGCTTTCACAGAGTTAACTGCAAATAGACCCATATCATATGCATAATTCTCTTGAAGAAAAGATGCCGTTTCTTTCTTTAGAGGAGCATTCAAGGTCGTGATTACCTTAGCAGGGTGAAAAGTTATTGCATCTTCTCTTTTTTCTCCACTTGCCTTTTCCCCAATGCACCTTGTGTGTAATTAGAAGACATTTGTTTCAAGGAGGAGAATTATAGTAAATATCTCTGTATTATTTATAAAAATGTAGGAATGTTGAACACCAGTATCTGTCCAAAAGATGGACAGATAAATAAAAGACCAAATAGCTCCTTTTTGGAACAGTTTTAATTTTTGAGATTCCTGTCTTTTGAGATGCAGAAGCCCACTTGCTTGCAACTTCTGTAGGTTCAGATGAGATTTGATAGTGCAAAGCATCTTTCATAATTGATATCCTCAGCTGCATATGTATTTAAAGCTGTATAATTACATGTACTATTAATATCTCTATTTTATGTATGATAATTTCAGTGGTAAGAAGGGCAAGAGTGGAGTGACTCTGGACTGCCACCTTATTACTTTGTGAATAATAGGTGGTGTCTGTGCTCTGAACATCTCAATAAGAAAGTAGTGGTAGCAATTGTTACTAGCTGATAACAAGACTTCGTCTACATGTTGGTTTTTCCATATCGTAAATATATCTCGGGACTTCTAAGACTGCAACTGTGTTGTGGCAGCACTGTAATTCTTCGACTAAAATGTCTGCAGGTCAGCATTATGGCAGCATGAGAACCTGTCCCAGTATTTAAACCTCCCCTGATGATCAACTTAAGAAGGAAAATGACTGAGGATGTAGAATTTGCACTAGTTATACAAAACAGGTAAAAACTTTTTTAGATCAAATAAAGGAATTTTATTGTTAAGTCTTGTGGATACATCTGGTATTGCAGTGTGCATGTTTAAAGTGGTGTTTCTAGCTGCTAACAGCAAGAAAGATTGGTCTTTTTTTCCTGACCTCGTCGTCCTGTTGACCCTGTCTGCTGATCTGATGGAAACCGTATTTCCATCTCCTAGTGCTGCACTTGAGGAGAAAGGCATCAATCCTCTGGGAATTCAGTAGGTAGAAGGAAAAATCCTAATCTTTCCTATGCTTTGAAGCCTAAATATAAATGTGTGCTAACCATTGGGCTGTGAACCTACCACTTTTGTAGAAATGTGGGGTTTTTTTATTTTTTTTCCCTGTTGAAAACATTATCAAACTGTAGTGTTGGAACTTCCTGCAATGAGACAGTGGATGTGGGTCTGATTAACAGAGGACTCACTGACTAGTAGATCTCAAGGTCATTCAGTCAATTCTCTGATGCTTTTTTTTTTTTAGACTCATCCATTATAGGCACATCCATTGTAGCTGTCCAGTTATAAATGCATGTTAATAATTGTTTTTAAAAATTAAAGTAAAGAGCAAACACAAAAACAAGGAATGCAGAATTTAGGTGGTATATCTAAAAAGAGCTGGAAAAGCTACTTATTTCTGCCCTGAATTGGCAAAGAGAAAAGTCAGGGGCTTTTGCTACTTCATTAATTTCTTCACGTTTAATGTCATCAAAGACCACTAAAAGAAAAAGCCTTGATTTGTACTCCCTAGTTACTATGAAGAAGATGGAAGGGCTGCTGGATGCAGTTATTCCTTACAGTCAGACTGTGTTCTTTCTCTCTTGCCCTTGAAAATGGATGCAGGTCCTGCTGACCTGCTTTCCCTGACGCAGCCTCTCATTGTGATGCAGAGTAATCAAAATAGTAATCTGCCTAACAGCTCCTGCACTTTAAGCAACCATCCACTGCTCAAAGAAACTCATGTGATGCAGATCCAACTCACGTTTGGTTCTGTCAAGGATGACCGGTATTAAAGAGCTCTTTTGCTAGTTATGTAAAAAGCCTTTACTGGTCCAAACTTGCCTGCAGTTTGTACTTTGAAAGTTCTAGTGATTAGACCTTTGTGAATGTTTCTGTTGCAATATATTTATTGATTGCTTTTCCCCATTAACAAGCTAAACAACATTTTATCTGTGTTCCATGATAAAGGAAAGTTTATTTTTTCTTCTCCAAAAGTTACTGCAAATGTCCTAAGGATGGCATGTGATGTACTGACTGCAACATCAAAGCAAGATCTATGTTGTCATGTGTAGGTAGGAGGAAAAGTAGGAGAGCAGGGAATAGTTTATTTCACTGTTTCTGAGTTCTACCTGTTTCACCTTTTCATATACTGTAATGCTGTAAACCAGGAGTCATAATGCAATAACGTAGTAAGTGCTTTAGCTGGAGACATGTAAGAGCATCTATTAAACATACACTTGAAAACATCCGTTGGGAAAGTAAGATCTAGTAGCCGCCATTGCAGAATTTTATCCTCCTTTCCCCCTCCTTGCCCTCACCTCTTCTCTAAGCATCTCTTCCAAGCTCCAGTCTCTCATCTCATGAACTATACTAGAATGGCAGTTCTCCAAAAACACCCATCAAGGACTTTCTGTCTGGGGCCTGATTCTGCATCAGTCTAGAAATTAGCTAGCCCATACTTGAATTAGTGTGGATCACTACCACCTCATTGACTTTAGTGCATTAGAACAAACTCAAATCCTTTAAATTGTTTTACTACTACAAAGTAAGGCAGTGGCTATAAGTGTGACTACTCCTTATAGGGTTGATGCCCAGTGGTGAGGGCTCTCTTGGAGCCCATAACTCATTGTGTATCATACCATTCTGCGTATCTCCGGTGTAAGGATGTGTTTCTGAATGGACAGATGGTGTTGTCCACCAGGGGATTATCAGGTCCTCCCCTGTGGAAGTAAAAATCTACATTCAGCACTTTCTGAGAAGAGGGATGAAATAGTACAGCCAAACTGAAGAGCCTAGCCAGCTGCCACCTTGCCATATTTTGACCCTATCCTTGATATAGTGCTTTGTGAAACAAATAGTGCAAAATGGCATCATTTCTTCCCAATGAAACCTTGAAATATGTAGGACACAGGCAAGGGAGTCAGAACCATTACTATTCCTAGACATCCATCCAGTCAGACGAGCAGATGGAAAAGTACAAACCGTTCTCAGAGAGAGTAGGAAATATGGACCAATGCCTATAGCTCGATTTCTGTGCCAAAAAACCAGTGTGAAATCAGCAAGAGTAAGATTCCCAGTAGACAAAGCCACTGAATAATGCTCAGTAATACCTAGAAAAGGAAAAGATCTAAAATCCCTTGTCATACAATATAATTATGTTAAGTTTGTAATCTCAAAAAATCTTATTTGCTTTTTGAAAAGCAACTGAAAGTCTTACTCTGATGACTGTAGAAATTTGACAGATGCCCAATTTGTTGAATCTGTAATCGGGACACTCTTGTGACCTGGAAGACTTGACAAATCCTGCAGTGCACCAGACTGTTCATCTTACATGTTTGTGAATTGAAGATGAGAATAAAGAGAGCAGTGCTCTTGCTTGCAGTGTTACTAGCTGTGTAAAGAGGTGGTAGATATAATGTGATGGACAAAGGATGTGAGAAGATGGCAGACCAAAGATAAGAGTTGAGGCAGCAGCCATATGTAAGCAACCTCTGTGTTTGCATTTACTGATGTTAGTCTTTGCTGGACTGGTCACATTTTGAGACATTTGTTAAGAGAACAGAGATGGGAGAAGGACCCAGTGTGTGATAACTACATGTACTTTTAACAAGCTGTGCTGTACAAGATGGAATGGAAGAAAGGAAGGGTGAAGAAATGAGATGAAAGATGCAGAATAGTCAAGGGCTTGACAAGAAAGCATGGCTTAACTGTTGTCAGATGTCAGGTATTTTTGGAACAGTAGTTATTGCATGGTATATTCTTCCTCAATGTCATTGAAGAAGAATGTGTCAATCTAGATGACTGAAGATACATCTGGAGGGGGGAAAAAAAGAAAGGAAACAAACTCGTGCAGAAGGCAGGCATGGTCCTAACTCAAGCCACTGCTTCCCTACAGCACTGATCACTGTCTTTTCAAGGTTGTCTGGAGAGCCTGAAGTGCATTGAGGAAGTTTGAAGTTCTCGTTCCAGATGAATCATGCAGGTACTAAAAGTTATGATCAAGGACTTCAGTGCATCAGCCATATTATGCCACATGAGCATTGCCTGTGTACAGTTACCAGAGCAAGGAGAACGTACAGTCTGAGAAGCAAGTTGAAAGAGCTCACTGAAGGTGTGAAATAGCTTTTGCTATGGGATTATTTTCTAGACATGATGTAATCCATAACACTGTCCGCTTGCTCATACTAGGTTGCAGCATCTGAATCTGTAGCTGGCAGGTGTTTCCATGTGTAGCAGACAAAAAGGCAAGGTATTGTTAGAAAGGGACAATGTTACATCATGTAATTCATCTCTTAGTGAGACCATTGACAGACCTGTGGAACAATTTCCAGTAAAGTAGGGTAAAAAAAATCCATCAACCATGTTTCTGAAAATTTCAAACTAACTGAGAACAAAAAAAAGCCCCAACCACTCTGTGCAGATGTTCTTATAGGTGTTCCGCTTCACCTATGTAGAGCTAAGAGGCTGATAATTCTCCATAACTAAATCTTGATTGTAGAGTGAGAAAAAAAACTTTCATTAGATTTGTTTGCCAGTGAGCTAGTAAGCAAAACCTGACAGGATATTTACATGTCAGCCTGACATAAACTGATCATAACATGACATGACTTGATCATAACCTGCAAGTGCCTGCAATGCACATTGCCAGAGTTACATCAGAAGCTAAATTTTAGACTAGGGAAAGGCTGTGATGTTTCCTTAAAGCAATGGGATATGCTGGCTGACGTCGAGCATTCTAGCCTAGAAAACTGACCTTTAGGTTAAAAGTTTTTATCTTTCAATTCAGTCTTTATTTTGAACATCATAGAATCATAGAATGGTTTGGGTTGGAAGGGACAATGAAGGTCACATAGTCCAACCACCCTGCCATGATCAGGGACATCTTCAACTAGATCACGTTGCGCAGAGCCCCATCCAGCCTCACCTTGAATGTTTCCAGGGATGGGCCATCTACCACGTCTCTGGGCAAAATGTGCCAGTGCCTCACTAACATCAACATAAAAAATTTCTTCCTAGTATCTAGCCTTAAGTTCTCATCTTTTAGTTTAAAATCACTACCTCTTGTCCTATTGCTACAGGCCTTGCTAAAAGGTTTTCCCCCACCTTTCTTATAAGTCCCCTTTAGGTATTGAAAGACTGCAATAAGGTCCCCTCCCCTCCCCTCCCCTTCATAGGGGAGGTGTTCGAGGCCTGCAATCATTTTTATTGCCCTCCTCTGGACCCACTCCAACAGGTCCGTATCCCTCCAGTGCTGAGGGCTCCAGAGCTGGACCAGGTGTGATCTCACTGGAGCAGAGAAGAAGGGCAGAATCACCTCCTTCATGCAGAAGTAGTTGGCAAGAGTTAAAGATTAATCATGCCTCTTGTATTCTATTAAATCAAAACTTTTTTCAGGATGTTTTAAAATGGTATTAATATGTTTTCTTAATATTTATGATTGTTTTACAAGCTTTGAAGTGGGGAGCAGTAGAAATGTTAATAGATAGTGAGGAAGCTTATGTAGTGATTTTGTTGTAGAGGATGTCCTCTACTGAAACTCCTTAGATCAGTCTTTCACAATGTGTGTTTCTGCTTCTGAGAGCAGCAGTGTCCCACCGTGAGACTGTGTTTTTCCATTTCTGTGGTAAAGGGAAGATGTTAGGCAGGAATAAAAGGTCTTGTAGCTCCTATTAGAGCTGCCTTTGTTTTTTAGGCTGATGTTTTAAGGAGCTACACCTTTTCATTTGGGAACAGAAGTTGATCAGCACTCACAAAAAGGGGAAGACCAAAGTGTTTTTTTCTAAATCAAAACAACTTCATACACAATTTCTTTATTCATGCAGGAGATCTAGGTTTCTTTCACAGAATTACCGTTAGGACTGTGTTCTTCCTAGACACATAAACAACGTCTAGCTTGGTTCTCTTCCATAGTGAAAAATTTGTACCTCCTTCCTCCTCCCTTTTGTACACCATGTCACATGAGGTAAAGCTACTGAGGCTAGATTTCATAAGATTCCTTCTGTCATGATTTATGCTTCTGAAAAAGTTTACCCACAATGCAGAATTCCACAGAGGTCTTTGAAATTACATTTCAGTTCCTTAGTGGTCATCTTTTTGCTCCTTGGGTCTGTGGTTACGGAGAAGGAGAAAGCGTACATACTTCGTTTGCAGGCTGTCCTGCCTGGTAAGAAGCAGGTGAGAGCTGCAGCTGTGATAGGATGTGCACTCCTTGGTCTCCAGCAGATCCTTTTGTGATTTTTCTTTTTCTTTTTTTTTTCCTCTTATTCACAAAATTTCAGACCTCGAAAGACAGTTAAGTATCTGTCACTCATGTTTAACAGATCCAGCTGCTTAAAACACCTAATTCCTTATCTGTGAAAGAGTAAGTAAATACTATTTTGTGTTTATTATGAGCATAATTATACTAAAGATTGTAAGGCACTCTATTACCCTAGCAATGGCAGGGAGGAGTACATATTTATTAGAACAACAGTATAAATCAGTATCATGCCCTGTTACACTGTTTCACTCAACTACTACCTCAGTTCATAAGGTACTGGAAGAACAGACTGTCATGAGTTAATGGATTTTTGACCTTCTATACTGCGACCTCCTGCATTATTAAAAACAGTGTTTCCTATATTTTGTGAGCTTTGCTGTTTGGGTGCAGAATGCAGGTGACCTTTTGGGAAAAGAGCTTTCCTGTATGTATCCAGAAGACATTTTTAGAAAAAAATAATGTATTCTTATGCCTTCTTTTGCTTCTTCAGACAGTGCATGTCTGGTTTATGTACAGAGAATGTTGTGTTCTTTTTGTATGATTCTGTTTGGTTGGGGTTTTTTGTTGTTTTTTTTGGTTTTGGTGTTTTGTTTTCTTTTTCAAATAGCACATTTACCACTAAGATTTTTGCACCTGTAGATGAGGTCTCACCTGATTTGAGTTATTAAATTGCCTGTCGACTCATTTAATGAAAGAGGAGATTCTAGGCCCATTTTTTTGGGCACAATTCCAGGTTGGGAAATCATGTTTTTCACTCTTACTTTCTTATCTGCATCTACTTAAATATCATGCCTTTCACTCTGTGTCTTAAGCAGTTTTGTACTACTACTAAATAGCTACATTTCAGTGAGAGAAAAAAAAATATCTAGTATTCACCTTTTGAAAAGTGCTTTGGGATTTGCTCAGAAAGATCTTGTATAAATATGTGTTTTGTCTCTGTAGTGGTTTGCTTAACTGCTTTTCCTTCAAATTAGAAGATTTCTCCTGTTTCCAGGAAGAGGTGTCAGGTGTGACTTCAGGCTCACACATCCTACTGGATTTAAAATCTTCTTTTTCACTGATTAAGAATATATTTATGTAGGTTTTAAATATTGCCATGTCTGTGTTCTGGGATTATAGATATTCTTGTATTCCTGTTAATTATTTGCTGGTGGGTAGCTGAACAATGTTCAGTATGTATGGCTGTGCTTGCATGATAAGAGTCATAACTTTGTCTCTTGGATTGTGAGCAATTTGATGCAAGCGTTCAGTGTTCAAAATCTAATCAGGTTGTGTAATTTTACTTGGATACTTACGAATACACACTACAACGAGAACTTATAGGACCCTCAAACAGTGAAGGGAAAATACATCAGGAAAAAAAAGCGAATATTTTATTTCACCCTTATGTTTGTCCTGTATCTTTGGGTTTACTGAAGGCTGAAATATTACTTCAAGCAATACTGTCTAAGACATTTCTAAACAGCAGTGAGATTTTTAATGTGATTGTTTTCCTTTAAAAATGTTTATGTCCCTTCATTTCTCTACTTTAGATTTCTGCAAATAAAATCATTACTGTACTCTTTGTATAGACTGAACACAAAAGGGTGAGGAACGTGTAAGGGCAGAAATCAATTCCTTTCATTTGTGTGGATGTGAAGGCCACAGCTCCATTTGGGTGTACAGCCAAAGACATGTTTCTTTTGCAAGTAAACTGGACAACTTGATGTATTGTTTTCCCACTTTGCCTGTAGTTTTTTTGAATTAAAAGGTGGATGCAGCCCTAAAGAGCTGGAGAAAGAAACCTGCAGGTAGAGATGTCTAGAGGATGTATCTGTGCTGTTTCACTTATAGGAGTGGATGATCAGAGAATAGCATTCTGTTGTAGCACTTCTGTTTACTGGTTTCTGCACTGCATGTCCACAGATATTTGAAATGCCTAAATCTTAGTAGTTCAAGGCTTTTCTTTCTGCTTCCTGTCTTCGTAATCCATTCTGACCTTTTAGCTGGGGCAGAGACAGCAACATCTCTGTAGTAAACCTATTGTGGAAGGAGAGGTTAGCAGTTGCTGCCCCTCTAAACTAATTAATTCAGGTGAATAGCAATCAGAGAGAGAAAGTGGCTTTGCCTGTGTTACCATGATGCAGTCTTTCTGTACTGAACCTGAATGAGGAAACATGGGAAAGAGGCAGCTGTGTTATCCTGTTGTCACTGCCGTTGCTAATAGAACACGATGATTTCCATCTTTTCCCATCTGCCTATGGGGGGAAAAACGCTGATAAGGCCTTGGGATTGGTTACAATCTACTGAAATCACAAAGCAGATGGATATTGAGCAGATAAGCGTTAATCTGTCCTGGGAGAGGATTAATCGGGTGAAAGATGGCAATCTATGTCTGCATGTGCGTGCGGATGTGTGTGGAAGGGGGTGGGGGTGGAAATGGTGGGCAGCTGGTGCTGCTGTCATCTCTTTTGGTCCTGCTTTTGTCTTGCTTGTATGCCATGATGGCAAGTAAAGTCTGTTTCCTACAGAAGTCTTATTCCTCTAATTTTTGTTGAACTTTGACTGCAAAAGCTGGGGAAATTGTCTTTCATTTTTTTAAACCGGCTAAGTCATCTTTATAGCTCAGCTTTTCTTTCATGTCATTGCTAAAAAAAATCTGTAGCATCTGATTGTCTACTTTTCCTCTTTACTTTTAGCCGGTGTACTTTTTCTTCATAGTAGCAAGCATGGTCTTTGCCCCAAAACACATTCAGTGATTATGTGACATTTGATTTAAATTATTGTTCTGACGTCTACAGCGTTTTATCTAAGAATCTCTAAACGTTTTACAGGCATTAGTTAATTAATCCTCACAACATCCCAGAGAGCTTAGGTAAGCATTAGAGACCTGGTTTCTTTTTTTTTCTTTCTCTTCCCCACCCCCACCTTGAGCATTTGAGTACTTGAGGCACCTACTGCCTAAATTTTTGAATTTGGGATTAGTGCTGAGCACTTCTGAAATTCAGACCTAATGTCTGTTATTGGTGGATATGCTGTGACACAGGGCTGCGTGATCAAAACTGGAGACAAAATTGTATCAATGACAAAGATGGGAATAAATTGATGAATCCAGCATTTTCTTCCTCGCCTCCTTTTTTGCACCACAAAATACAGAGCTTTTCTGATGCTGTATGTGGAATGCTAGTGTCTTGTTTCTCTCTGAAATACAATTATGTCTTTTTCTGCCTCCCAGTTGCGGTTCACATGCTTCCTTTTTCTTCCTATCCCTCTCTATCTCTCTCCTAATTTACTTTTCACTGTAGAAGAATACGTAGTGATGACAGTGTCCTCTCACAGTAATCTGACATGCCTATTCTTTTCAGTGGCTTGGTTGCCAGCATCTGTGGAAGATCTGGCAGCCTTGTATAGAGTCAGAAGTTTATAAAACTTACTGAGGTTATGTGGAGTGCATAAAGGCAAATTCTGTTCTGCTGGTTTGCCTTGGGGTTAGCTCTTGATGTCTACACTGACTTTACTGGTGAGTTGATGAGCATCGTGATATACTTCATGTATAAGAGCTCTAATCGCGTGCCATGGCTAGATTTTCAGAAGGTCCCTAACTCAGTGTTTTGCTTTTGTGCACTCTGAACATCTATTTCCATATGTAAACAGGTTCAATCACAAAGGCATATAAAAAGAGGCTTTTGTAGATTTTAAACTCAACCCATCTGTCTGTTTCTACAGCAGGAGTATTAACAGTGAACGCTATCTTTGGTAAGTTGTGGAGGCGTTTAGGGGCTTATTTCATTCATCAGGTCTGCACAGTAAAGATCCCTGAGGAACTGAAACCTGATATCTCTATAAACAATTTGCTTTGGGTGGACTGGAGCAGACCAACCAGTGTGCAGTATCTTTGATCAGACTTGGGTTTTCCTCCTTCCTCCCTTGAAGATGAAGATTCAAAATCAGTTTTTCAAAGCAAAGTACAGAGATTTTGTTGTCAAAAGCCTGGGATGGGTGGCAGTTGTTACTGGCTCTGCATCAGTGATGTCCCCACAGTGTGGGCAATGGCAACAGAATTTGTCCAGCTGTAAAATGAGCAGAGACTGTCTTGCCCTGTGTCAGCTGTCTCATGCCTTCTTCTGTGCCTCCTAGAAGCTACCCCAAAGAGTAAGCACTATCTTAATTTTTGTTTTGAGTATGAATTCAGGTCTCATTTGGTATTAACTACCAATATTTAGGGGGATTCAGGTGAAAGCTTCCATTTTGCAAAGCCACATTTTTATAATAAACCATTTACAGTGGCTAGGACAGGCATGCTGGTTGTGTGTGTTCTGTCTTATTGTCAAAGGCATGAGGAATGAGTCAGGGAATCATGAGCTACGGAATTAGCTAAAGTTTTTATTTCTTTTTACGTTTATGACATTTTTTTCAATGGTACAGGTTGTTACGGACTTTCCCTTTCATAAGTGAAGACTGGATATCTTTTTAATTATATACTGTAGTCTTGACCACATTTTGCAGGATTGGTTATGCGGGAGACTGGACAAGGTAATTAGAATGGTTCTTTATAGCCTCAGATATATTACCTGAACACCAAGAGGTCAGGGGTCTCCAGACTGGAGATGCTACTTTTGAGTAACCTGATGGTCTTTTCCGCACACATTGGGGTGGGGAATGCATTCTGTCTTTATGCTTCCTGTAAGTTATAATCCTTGGCTGAGTTTCTATAAGTTATTTTCTCCACCTTAGTCTGTGCTTCTGAATCTCTTGATGCTGTTTTACAAATTTCCTGTGGTCAAACAGTTTACCAGAGTTTGCTGTGGGTAGAAAAAGAAAATCTCTTGAGACACCAAGTTATTAAGGCCACAGGGACACACTGGGGAAATAAATTGCTGCCAACATGAACTGAAGTAGAAATATTTGTTAACTTGCTGTCAGATGCGGATTTTTTCCTTTCCTTAGAAAAATTACAGTTTCTTTAATTTTTCTTCCTTCACTGTTTCTTTTATGATTATATTCTTTCCTCTCCTTTCAGTCACCTTTAGGAGGAGCTTTTTGTGTTTTGTTGTTCATAATTTCCTTGGTCTGGAGTGCTTAAGTAGTTATTTTGTAAAAGTTTCTGACAGGTAAGAGGACAGAGCACTATTTATATATATAATGTTCATTGAAGATCCATGTCATAAAGAGCTAGATTCAGGGTTGTACTGGTCAAAGAATGAGGACAATTCTGTTGATTCCTGTGGCTTAGGATGAAATACAAAATGGTGGTATACTAATTTTCATTTTAAATAATTCTTCCTTTTTAGACCCAAATTGAGGGCTGTCTTCTTTTACCCAGGGAAGACTTGGCAGAGTCTGTTTCACATAGTAGAGTGAAATAAAAAATAATTATCTATAATGGATTTTCTATTTGTAATGTGTTCAAAAAGTTTGACAGAGAGAAAAATTTTTTGTTCTAGATGAGAACGCATGAGTATATCCAGTTGTTAAGAGATGATCTTAAATAGAATTAAAACTTTCTTCTTATAGCTTTAATGACAGTCATGACAGAGTTGAAGCAAGCAAAAATAGAATGAAAATTGGAAATATGCATTTGCTTCCCCTACCCTCTTTCTTTTTACAGTGAAATTCAACTCTGAATGCTTCATTTAATCACTTCAGTCCACTGAAGTGCAGCTGTCTGGTGATAATAAAGGTACTGGTTAAATCACCTCTTGTGTTGTAGTAATTCCCTTCCCACTATGGAAGTTACTCTTAAATATCAGGCAGGTGAAAATGGAACCTTTGGAGGAAAGTGTTAATATGTTGTATAGGTTTAGTCTGGTCTTTTGGATTCTATAACCTGCAATGTCTTTAGAGAGGGAAGAAGGCTGCTTAATTAGATGTTTACATGACTTTATAAAAGTAGACACATTTAGGAATTAAGTTAGTGCTTCCCATTGTATTTTGAGAGTTAGTCTGCAAAAATATCTAGCTACCATGGGTATGGCATTACAACTCTCAGTGTGCAAGTAAGTGTTCCAATTCATCTCGTTTGAGAAAATTGGAGCCCTTTTGACTGTGCTGGGATCAGTCAAGGAACTGAAATATAGATTCTGTCCCTATTTGCATGAGATGTTTTAATTACTTAACTTAGAGAGATGATCACACTGGGAAATACTTAATATGATGTGCCAGATCCTTAGCTAATATAAATTGACAGAGCTTCATTGAATTCTCCAGCCAAGAAGTACAACTGATTGAAAAACAGAAAATGGCAATGAAGAAAATCAATGAGCTGAAAATACCTACTTTGATTTAGTTCCACTTGTTCCCAAAGTTTTTATTTTGTTTTTGATTTATTTTTCATATTTTCCCTTATGCTCTATGGCAGACTTGACACTTTTCTTCTTTAGGTTTACTTTTTATTTTTTCCTGGTAAAAAATAGAATGTGAAGGAACAGAGAATACCTGTGACCAAAAGGGAAGAACTCAACTTGGAATTTTCCATTCAAAGAAAGTGGCAGACTCATTTTGTTACAGGTTTTTTTTTTTCATTTTTTTTTTTTTCATTTTTTTTCAGTATGAATGATTTTTTTCTTGTAAACTTGCAAGCAAATCCATTGAGGAAGAATGTTGTCAAATTATCTTAAACAAGTACCTTTATCACTTTCACTTCCTTACAGTAATTTTTCTGGCTTTCCAGGTGGTGATACACTGCTTGGGTCACACTTCAGTCCTGGCCTGTGTTATCAGGATGGTCACATTAGGAGTGGAGTAGGAAACTCGACACATGACCTAGGATTCCTCTTTTTCCCTGACAAGAGTGCAAGATCCTAACTTAATGAGATTTTACTTGAAGCTAGATACTTCCAGCCTGCTCATTTGTTGATGTAATTGTTTCTGGTTTTCTGCCTTCTCACTGTTAGAAATGTCATGTTGTTCAGATATCAGCATGCTTATTTGGAGAAATTTATCAAAGGCGACATAGAGTTTCTGACATACTAGTGGCAGAAAAGTGAAATGAATTTCATGGCTCGTTTGGTAAAATGCTTGTTTTGAACTGGTGGATTTAATGTGACTATTATCTGTTTAAGAATATTGTTGCCCAAAAGAAACAATGTGTTTTATGTGAGAGTAGTAATTAATGAATATGGAGTGGGAAAGGTGGTTCAACTGAATAACATTGTGTGGGATGATTTAAAGCAAGTGGAAGTTTTCTTGTATTACTGGAACCACACTGTACTTTGTTGATTATATTTAGTGTAGTTGAAAAGCATTCAAGTGCGTGCTCCATCTTTAATTTCACTGTCATACCTTAAATACTTGGGAATGGCAGGCCTTGCCTGCATGTGAGACTTCTGCTTTGTCCTTATACTGGATTTTGCTTGTACAGCTGTAGTGAAAAATCCAGGTACATACTAAAATGCATTTTTGAAAGTACTCATTGTCAGTGCTTTCAAGGATGTTCATCTCAGTCAAGCAGGAAATCTAGTTCACTGTAGCCAGCTTTTCTTTCAAACCAGAAACTCTTAGTTCAGAAGTTAGTCCAAGTTGTTTCTTGCTTTACACAAGTGAAAGTTGAGACAAAGAGCCTAAATGGATTTGCTTGAGAGCATCTGCTCAAAAATGTTGTTGTTGGGGTTGGAGGAGAGGGCTAAATGCATAGTGGATTTTAACAATTTGGAACAATCAGAGGACTGTTTTAAAAAATATGCATTCTTGTTTGAGGCCAGCCTATTTTCCCATATTTCGCTGTAAATATAGTTGTAGTGAATCAAGTTCATACCTGTAGATGCAGGAAGGAGTTTGGTGTTGCTTGGTAAAATTCCGGAGAACGTTTCTATAGTGTTTCTCAAGCAGACATTTCTTTACCAGGTAATGTAAAACAGTGGTTATTAAATTTCTATTAACTCTACCCAGGGTTTTAGGAGAAAAGAGGAACCAGGGTAAATAATAGGAGAGACATTAACGATGTCTGTTGTACAGAATGTCTCTTCCCTATGCAAGCCTTGGATTTGAGGTCCCCTGCTAAAGTACTGTCTGGGTATTTATTGAGTTTTCTTAAAAGAGAGTTAATTTTGGTGGAGGTACAGAAAAAAACCCCATTCTTTAAGGCATATCCTACCTTAAGGCAGTAATTATGGAGGGGGCAAGGAGAGAGAGGACAAGAACTCTTCTGTTGTTGAGCTGGAGAGAACAACCCTCTTGAGATTTCAGTGGAGTACAAAGGAACATGGCTTTAGGTGTGTGGTGTGTGAATCCTGCGCGTGTTTGTGTGCACATCTGGACTCTTCAGGTAGGACTCATTCCTCTCAAGATGCAGCGCAATGAATGTGGGAAGCAGAACCCTGTAGCTGCCAAGTTGTCTGTGGCTTCTACAGCTGACTCAGTAGCTGCTGCTGTGGGCTGCCTCGCTCCCAGCTGTCCCACAAGTAGAGGAGTCATACTAAGTGCAGGGATAATTCGGAATGTTTTTGTGTGTTTTAGGAAATAAATGACAACAAAATAATAAAAAAGCTTGTTATTTTCTGGTATTATTTTATAGTTTAATACAAATTTTTCTTTTCAGTTTTTATTCTTATTTTTTATGCACTCCTGAGTGTATTGAATAACAGGCTTCTGTTGTCAGGATTGGCAGGATACTCCATGGTGATTTGAGGTGCCTTTCAGTCCATGAAGTGGCAAATTGAAACCTCATATTTTCGCACTGGCAGATGTTCAGGGTTTGTAAAAGTACAAGTAATAATGAAGGAGAGAAAGAACAGGTTGCAAAAAATTACTATGGATGTTTTAGAAATGTGTTTCTTTTAAATAAATACTAAAAGATAAAGCAAAGCAAATACTTTGCTTCAATATTTTGCGTTTTGAAGATGGCTGCTGGTTTTTTGTATCTAGACTTGGAAAGTGTTAAGAAATCATGTTTTCCTTAGATAAGGAATGATAAGAACATTGTTTTATGTACAGAATGTGAATCGGATCTTAACACCCATTCCACTGTACAAAAATGTAAAAGCTGTCAAAAAGAAAGCGCTTGGAGCACTAGAAGGCCAATATGTGTTCTGGCAAAAGAAGGAGGCTACACAGCTGTGTGCTGCACTGGCAAAAGCTGTAAAATCACGTAAATCTGTTTTTTGTACATGTGTACATCCACATGTATGTGTGTGCTTGTGTGAAAGAGAGCTGGGCAGAATAGCTGTGCAGGATGGATCCTAACTGAGATGCCTTTTCGCTGATGTTAAATGTGCGTTCACAGCCTGCCTATTGCTGATTTTGATCTTTGCATTATGTGTTGGCAGTTGAAAGACTGAAGAAGAGCAAAAGAAAACATATTAAAATATGTTGAGCTGCAGTTGTAGCAGCATTGATGTTTCCTGGACCTCCTCCATCTTGGGAGACTGTAGATGTTTCCAGGAACAACTGCGGGGCCTGATCTAAAGAATATCTAATTACGTGCGGTGGAGGCTGTGTGTGGAAGACCTGTCATTGCTCTGCCCAAGCAGCAGTGCATGAATGCAGGCATTTGCGTGGTTTGCCTTCTGTGTTTCTAATTGAGTGGTTTTGTTGAAAAGTTACTATTTTAGAAATTACTTTTAGACATTATTATTTCAGAGAATCACTAGGTTGGAAAAGAACTGAAGGATCATTGAGTCCAACCATTCCTATCAAAAACTAAACCATGTCCTCAGTACCTCATCCACCCGTCCCTTGAACACCTCCAGGGAAGGTGACTCAACCACCTCCCTGGGTAGCCTGTTCCAGTGCCCAGTGACCCTTTCTGTGAAAAGTTTTTTTTTGATTTCCTGCCTGAACCTCCTCTGGTGGAGCTTGAGGCCATTCCCTCTTGTCCTGTCCCCTGTCACTTGGGAGAAGAGGCCAGCTCCCTCCTCTCCACAACCTTCTTTCAGGTAGTTATAGAGAGCAATGAGGTCTCCCCTCAGCCTCCTCTTCTCTAGGCTAAACAACCCCAGTTCCCTCAGCTGTTCCTCATAAGGCCTGTTCTCCAGCCCCTCACCAGCTTTGTTGCTCTTCTCTGGACTCGCTCCAGAGCCTCAACATCCTTCTTGTGGTGAGGGGCCCAGAAATGAACACAGGATTTGAGAAGCGGTCTCACCAGTGCCAAGTACAGAGGGAGAATAACCTCCCTGGACCTGCTGGTCACACCGTTTCTGATCCAAGCCAAGGTGCCGTTGGCCTTCTTGGCCACCTGGGCACACTGCTGGCTCATGTTCAGTCGCTGTCAACCAACACCCCCAGGGTCCCTCTCCTCCAGGCAGCTTTCTAGACAGACTTCTCCTAGTCTGTAGCATTGCATAGGGTTGTTGTGCCCCAAGTGCAGGACAAGGCACTTGGCCTTGTTAAACCTCATGCCATTGGTCTCAGCCCAGTGGTCCAGCCTGTTCAGATCCCTTTGCAGAGCCTCCCTACCCTCCAGCAGATCGACACTTCCACCCAGCTTAGTGTCGTCTGCAAACTTGCTAAGGGTGCACTCAATGCCTTCATCCAGGTCATTGAGAAAGACATTGAACAGGGCTGGACCCAGCACTGAGCCCTGGGGAACCCCACTTGTCACTGGCCTCCAGCTGGATTTCACACCATTTAGCACCACCCTCCGGGCCCGGCCATCCAACCAGGTTTCCATCCAAGAGAGCGTTTGCCTGTCTAGGCCAGAGGCTGACAGTTTCCCAAGCAGAATGCTGTGAGAAACTGTGTCAAAGGCTTTACTGGAGTCCAGGAAGACCACATCCACAGCCTTTCCCTCGTCCAGTAGGCAGGTCACTCTGTCATAGAAGGCGATCAGGTTAGTTTGGCAAGACCTGCCTTTTGTGAACCCTTGTTGACTGGGCCTGATCACCTGGTTCTCTTGCATGTGCTTCATGATAGCACTCAAGATCACCTGTTCCATGACTTTCCCTGGCACTGAGGTCAGACTGACAGGCCTGTAGTTCCCTGGATCCTCCCTGCGACCCTTCTTGTAGATGGGCACTACATCAGCCAGCCTCCAGTCCAGTGGAACTTCCCCAGTCTTCCAGGACTGCCGGAAGACGATGGAAAGGGATTTTGCAAGCACATCTACCAGCTCCCTCAATACTCTTGGATGGATCCGATCCGGCCCCATAGACTTGTGGGTGTCTAGCTGAGCAAGCAAGTCTCTAAGTCTCAAGATCATGGGAGCTTTGTTCTGCTCCTCTAACTGCTGGACACAGTATGTACACACAGGGAACAACTTTCCTTACTATTAAAGACTGAGGCAAAGAAGGCATTAAGTACCTCAGCCTTGTCCTCATCCTTTGTCAGAGTTGTTCCACTTGCATCCAATAGGGACTGAATATTCTCCCTGGTCCTCCTTTTATTGCTAATGTATTTATAGAAAGATTTGTTGTTATCTTTCACCGACTTGGCCAATCTGAGCTCTATTTGGGCTTTAGCTCTCCTGATTTTTCCTCTGCATGATCTCACTTCCCTCCTGTAGTCCACCCAAGACACCTGTCCCTTCTTCCATAGTTCATCGACATTCCTCTTCTTTTTGATGTCCTTCAACATCTCCCTGCTCAACCAAGCTAGTTTTTTCCCCTGCTCCTCCTTTTCCAGAACATGGGGATGGCTTTCTCCTGAGCTGGTGCGATTTCCTTTTTGAAGAGCGCCCAGCCCTCATGAGCTCCCTTTCCCTTAAGTACTGTCTCCCATGGGACTTTGCCAACCAGCCTTCTGGAAGTGCTTTCTAGTGTGTGTACTTCCCAAGAAAAGTATACTGCACATATATAGTGCTTTATCAGCTCTTTCTTCCCTCAGGCCATCCAACTTTTTCTTTTACTGCAACAGTTTACTGTATTTTGAAGAGATGGGGCCAGCAAAGCTGATTTCCTTGGAAGTGGAGTCAGCTGACATGGATCCAAGCTGAAGGGGAGTGTTCATTTGTGTTACAATCAGCTCGTATGATAGAAGTAGGAAAAGCCAAACATCAGGATTTATTGTGGGGTTCGAATAATTGTGCTTTGTGCATGCCTGTCTGCAAGGCAAAGTACTTTACCCCCTCAAAAAGCATAACATTACTTAAAGGTGGAAGATGATCTGAGGAGAGTGCAGGTGTGAAAGATTTGTGATTTGCCTGAAGTCACCTGTGGCAGAATCACAAGAGGAACGTAGATCCCATGAGACCCAGTCTGTGCTTAATATAATTTATTTTCATTGCTCAGACTGTACTCTAACTTAAATAGCAACTGGCGGAGAACATACACTCTCTCATTTAGTCTCAGTTTATAGTCTGACACATCGTGTACCACATCTTGCAGTGGCTGCTGCAGTTCAATGTTTGATCCTTTTTCAGTATATATCTGCCCTTTCATAGTGTTTCAAACTGGAAATAGATCCTTGCCTCATCTACATCAATACAAATATGAAGAATTTCAGCCTGCATCTTGTCCTTTGCAAAAGACTTTTTCTGCAGTTTGGAGAGATGTTTGCAGAAGAAGTAGCAAGTAATGCAAAGCATGTTGGTAGAAGTTGTGACAGACATTGCATCCCCAGGGCAATGTTTCTGGAAGAATCATTCAGCAATTCTGAGACTATTTAACATAACAAGGTTGGCAATAATTCATAGTGTCCATGGTGTCTGATTGCCTCGGAATCATTGAAACATTAGCTTTTACACTCACCACCCTGTGAGATGGGAAGCCATTATCTGTGTTACACAAAGAAGAAACTAAAAGATGTTATAAATTAAGCAACTTGTTTGAAGTTGCACAGAGAATCATTAATTGAAGAGGGCTTGAAACCAGGTGTCCTGAATCCTAACCCCATGTCTCATTCACTAAGCCATCCTTCATAGCAGTTCACTGTCTCCTGTCATATAGGGCTTTGCCCAGAGGGCTTATGAGCTCTAGCCTTTTTGTAACAATGCCATTCCAGTAAAAAGATTATCTTTTTCTTAGGTGAATCTGCTCTTTCAGTAATAAACTTTTTCTTTTGGACATAAAAGATGTTTTTTTAGTTAGATCAAAAGATATATGCAGGAGAAGTATGAGAGGAATTATGAACACATGTAAACATCAGCCCATGGAAAATGAGTAAGTGCTCCATATCTTGCTGAGAGTAATTTAAAATAGCATTGCTCTCACTATAATTTATCTCATTGTTCCAATGAAGCAGGCTAGCATGGGGTCATATTAATAATTTAAACATTCTTACCCCTCAGCATTCTTCCTCTTCGGCAGAAGGATTAGCACTTAGCAGAACACTGTTGGTTTGGCTTTTGAAGACTTTAATTGGTGTTTCAAAGAGTATGACCTCATTCACTATCAGAACATTTTTCATTCATTTTCTGTTCTCATCCTAAGTTGTCTAGAGCTTAGGTTTACTTGCTTTTCAGGATTTTTTTCCCCTGAAATATTTTGAAGTAGTTAGGTGTATAAAGGAACTAAAAAATTGCTATGCTGTCATCTCCTCCATTATCAACTCACATGCAAAGGCAGTTAAAATAGCTTAGAGCACTCCTGTAGTTTTGTGCACAATTCAGTTTCTCAATACCTACAGAAGTCAGTCACATAGTCTTTACTTTGCTTCAGTCGTTTCCAGCACCCGTTTCACTCTTGCTTGACACCTTTCTGTAGCTTCATTGCAATATCTGAAAGGGGTCTCTTGAGCAGAAAAAAAACTGAAGATCATTCCATACAATATTACGATGAGAATAAAATATTTGAAAATCGCTTTCTGTAATGGACAAAATAAAGCTTGAAAAAGATCCACAGGTTTGAAAACATAGAACTGAATTCCATTATGTGAACTAATATCTTCTCATTGATTTCAGGCATACTATCAGTGGACCTATGTCAATTTTAACCACATAGCACTCTAATGATGAATTAATTTTATAGAGAGAATGTACTTACTACATTCTGGAATCAAGTACCATATGAAAATCCAGTGATGCTAACAGATGCCTTTTTTATTTCTGATGTTTACAAAGTAACGCAGGAGTTCAGACACTCAGACTACTACTGTCCTATTCCCTGACTCTTTAGCTCCAGTCTTGAATTTGTAGAAAAAATATTTTGATGCCTGAAAACTGGGATAAAATTTATGTAAATGATTTTATGTTAGTCCTTGGCTGACTGTTAACACTTAACGACATATACGTGTCTTAGGGAAACTTTCAGACCTTTTCATCCTGATATCATAAACTATTCCTAGCTTCACCTGTCAGCATAAACAAATTAGTGCTCAGACATTGAAAATACGATATACAGATTCCATCTTTGTACCTTCCAAAATGAATTGGTAATTTCAGTTGTTGTGCCTTGCCCTACTGACCCTTAATAGCAGGTGTGAGTAAAAGCTAGATAACAGCCTGATTATCCAAAATTAATGGTCAGGTGTAAAAACAGTATTCTGACACCTGTCCTCATCTTTCTTCTGAGAACCTGGGAAAACTTAGTAATAACTCACACCCTACAGTACCCAGTTCCAGACCTTAATTGTAAATTTCTGAACATAAATTCAAATTGTAATAGCTGACCCAGATTTGTTATTCAAATCTGCTAACTCAGTTCTTCACTTGCTATTTTGTATCGCGCACAGGGACAAAATTGCTTCTGCATTATAGTTCTTACTTTCCAAAACCTGAGGGCTAACCCCAAAGTTTAATGTGACATCAGTACTTCTTGCCACCTGACCATTATTAACAAGGCATTCAGAGTCAAAATACCCACTTCTCATTTCTCTCTGCTGCCCCTTTGAAATTCAAGCACAAGTGCCAGGTGAGCATCCCCAGTGACCTGGAATCCTAACCCCTAAAAACTACTGAAATGTGTCTCTGCTCTTATTTGGCTTACTGTCACAGCCCTGGAACAATGTGTCAGTTGAATCATGGTGTTTTCCCTGCTATCCTAAGCACTAAGAGTTTGCAGTTCTGTCAGTTTTCAGCTGACAAAACTGATTGATTTATACCATAGATTGCCAGGTTAGGAAGCAGTTTGCTCTAGTGTATATGAAGCTGAACTGCTGATCTCTTGGTCCTTTGGTTTTGTCGTTTGGTTGATTTTTGGGCTTTTTTACTGGGGGGGTGGAGTGGGATAGTGAATATGTAAGCACATTACTGGATCAGTAAGCAGAGATGACTATAATCCAGTAAGCAGTATTCTTGATTTTTCTCTAAAAGAAATAATTTAGATTATAAAAACCCCATTGGTGCATGTTTCTTGCTTACACAGGCAGGGTTAGGAATGCGCCCCTGGGAAGAAGCCTTGGATTCTTTTCCAGTATTTGGATATTAAATGTGAGGAAGTCTGGAGTAATAATATTAGCTCTGTTCTTCCTCTTCTTACCAGCACAGTTCTTACATGTTCTCTCTCCTTTATTATTTGACATCTCATTGTCTCAGGATTTCTTCCTCCACCCTTCCCATTTTTTTCCCTCGGCTTTCATCAGACAGCACTGTCGTCTCTGTTTCACTCACTTCTTTCTTTCCTTGCTTGACTGCTCTTACTTTCTCTTTGCTTAGCCCGCCCCACCAACTCTGTCCCTTGCCTCTGAGAAGCTGTATCCAGGAAGGTGTGTAGGAAGTGATTCTGTGAGCTCTTCCAATAAATGCTGCTGCTGGCAGGAATGGGAACTTGTAAAGAAAGGAATGTCTCTTCTTGGGCTTAGGGAGAGAGATACTTAGTGCAAGGACACAGGAGTGGAAGAGAGCTTTCTGCCTGGGCAGGTTTAAGTTTAGAACAGACATGAGGTGAAATCAAGCTACAGTCTCTCCTGTGCACTAAGCAGGCTTGTGGTAGTCCTGATTATATGTAGGAAATGGGATCTTGGTTTCAACCTTAGTCATGCTTTACTTACATGGAGCTTAACCAAAATCCTTTTGAATAATATAGGACTCCTCCCTCTGTTTGCAGTGGTTCTTATACGGGATGGCAGGATGACTTTGGATTCTGGTGGCATTTTAGTGTTTAAATTATTGTGGTCCTTTTTAAGAGAGCAGGCAGCCTTTGATTTTAGAATTTGTATGTTAAGTGAGGTTGGTTGAGGTCAGCAAAGGCTTACAGTATCTATCATCAAAGAAAATGGCTTTGAGAGTGAGGTCAGTGAATCAGAAGGCAGCACTTTTTACACAGATTCAGTGTGACAGTCTGATACAGGAGCCACAGTACTTTAAATGACAGGTCGAGCTAAGGTACTGTCTATTCATGGGCATCAAAAGGCAGTGAAATGTTACTGGTGAGTTACTGACTTCAGTGTCCAAAGCGAATCTGTTCTGCCTGGTCTGACTCCCTCAGATTCCTGCATGTAGTGGCCTTTGATCCTAGTTTTTAAACGACCATGTTGTATTGCGGCACAGTTAAATAGTTGCTATGCTTCATCCCGGTGATGGGAATCCTTTACTGTCTAGGGAATTGTGTGTGTAGTGGCTGATAAACCAGCATGTTAATCCTGTTAATGCTTGTGTGAATCCGCTAATTTTGATGGTGTTGCATTGTCACGTGGTGACAGGCTTGCATGGGTGACCCAAGTCTGTAGCTTGAAGTGAACTTTTTCATATTTTCAAATTGTAGTTGCTATGATTAATTAAAGATCTGTTCTTCTTTCCAAGAAATTGTAAAATAATTGTGGTTCTCCTTAGGTTGCGGATACTGCATTGCATCATGTTTTCTGCAAAAATAGCTAGAAATGAAAGCCTAAGCACAAAGTCTTAAATGGAGTCAAAAACAGGATTGGTTTTGTTAGCAACTCAGCAGGGGAGCTTACAGCATCCTCAAAAATAGGAACAATATTAATTCTTTACATATGCATTAGTAATTTTATCTGTAGTTTTTGAAGAGTTTTATAAAGCTATTACGTTCTCCAGATTGCAAATGATAGAGTAGAAAGTTTAAGTCCTGGAGGTAAGAGTGGCTAAACTAGAGAGATCCCGGGGATAAAATGTGTGTCTGTCCTTCCTCTGCCCGATGAAACATGCTGTTAGTCTGCTCCAGTCTAACTGTAAATTCTGTCCACTTGTGTCTGTGTCACAGCTGGTCTATGCTGGTGTAATTTCTCAGAAGGTGGTGGGTTTGACTTTACCACTTGTATCTTGCCTGTTTTTAAGTTAACTTTCCTCAAGGTGATTTCTATTTCATTTGTGTGTTTATTTTGTTACCATTATGTTGCTTTCTCTCTGCTAGTGTTGTTTGAACAGCTTTGGGAGGTTGGATTTTGTTTAGATTCAAGAATCTCCCTAAGTTTTGTTCTAGAGGGAGAGAACCTGCAGGCATCAGGTTCAGTCTTTGCAACCATCTACAGGGCAGACATGACCGTCTCCCTTTCCTTCCCCTTGCAGGCTCCTGCAGAAAGGATCCCCCTCTCATGTCCATGTGGTTTTCTCCTAGTGCAAGTACGGATGGTTAGTTAGTACTGACAGGCTTTGCAAAGACATTTTCAGTTTTCTTATGCCTTTAAATGTTAATGAAAGGGATTTTGTTTAATTTCTGAGTCTTATAAGTGAACAGTTCCACCACAGATGCATTCAGAGGAGGAAGTTGCTAATTATGTCTTCTGCTTCCCCTCTTCCCTTTGGTACCTGTTTCTCCCTCCTGGTTAGATGCTGTTGACATAGCAACCAACGTTTTTTATCTTGCTTGAGGGTGTATTCATAGATGTGTGTGTTCAGGTGGTGGGGATGTATAAAAAGAAACTGTGAGATGTCAGGAGCCGGAAATCTATCTGAAAGCACTGTTGGTGCTTTGTTCCTTGCATGTCGTAACATGGGAGGAAGTCTCTTGGATTGTTTTCATCTGGGTTTTCTTAGAATGGATTGAGAACTTCCTGTAGCCTTCACGTATTCCCTAAGTGCCTACTTTATCCTAAAGTTCTCTGAGATATCAAAGCAGGAATGCCCAGCAAAGGGGCATAGGAACAGGTAAAAGTATTTTCTTTCTATAATGGAAGTGCAACATTGTCACAGAAGTGTCTTCTTTTTGCAGGTGGCCTCGCTAGTTGTTGTAGCTTTAAATAATTGCTTCAGCAGAATCCAAATTTCAGATATTATAGTAATAATCTTGGCTACTTCTACTGCTCAATCTTTTCATCAAGCTATGACAAGCGGTAACAAAGAATTAAATAGGAATCATAGAATAGTTTGGGTTGGAAGGGACCTTAAAGATCATCTAGTTCCAACCCCCCTGCCATGGGCAGGGACATCCTACTAGATCAGGCTGCTCAAGGCCACATCCAACCTGGCTTTGAACACCTCCAGGGATGGGGCAGCCACAACTTCCTTGGGCAACCTGTGCCAGTGCCTCACCACTCTCATGGTGAAGAAATTCTTCCTTATGTCTAGTCTGAATCTGCTCCTTTCTAGCTTGTACCCATTGCCCCTAGTCCTATCACTACAAGCCTTTGTGAACAGTCCCTTGTCAGCTTTCCTGTAGGCCCCCATCAGGTACTGGAAGGTTGCTATAAGATCTCCTTGGAGTCTTCTCCAGGCTGAGCAAGCCCAACTCTCTCAGCCTGTATGGGAGGTGCTCCACCCTCGGTTCATCTTTGTAGCCCTCCTCTAGACCTGTTCCAACAGTTCCATATCCTTCTTATGTTGAGGATTCCAGAACTGGGTACAATACTCCAGATGAGGTCTCACAAGAGAGGAACAGAGAGGCAGAATCACCTGCCTCAACCTGCAACCTGTGCCTCAATGCAATCTTTGATCTGGATTGGGGTGGCACAACAAAACGTTAATTCTTTAATTTCCAGTTTGCAGAAAAATGGAGTTTGGGGAATTTAATTTGCCTCCTATTGTCTCTGTGCCGCCTTATCTTCACAAGTCTTGTAGGAAGTTGTTAGGCTGCTGGATTTTCATACTGGCACATTGCCAGTCATATGAGTAGCCTTTGTATCTTTGCAGCCAAGAGGATTCAGAGAAAACAAGGTAAATATTGCAAGACTGTTTGATTTATGGACAAGTTGTGCAGCACTGTGGCAGGAGAAACATGTACTGAGCTACTTCCGGTAGCTCATTAAAGCTGTTCCAGTGAGACAAGGGGTCCTCTAATATCCTGCTGACTTTAGAAATGTGCTTCAGTACTTCACACAGAGTTCCTAAATATACTCAGAACAGTTACTTTAATAGTAATGCTTTTATGTAGCAGCTCTAAAGGGTAGTTCTCAAAGCATTCAGTATGGAAAGCAAATACTTCTAATTCCATTCTGCAGATGGGGAAACTGAATTATGGAAAGGAAGTGAATTGTAAAGATGATGCAGCAAGCTACTGACGCAAGCATGAATAAAGCTTAGGTCTCATGTCTAGCATCCTGTGGCCTACTGATCATGCCACATTGCTGTGCTAAAGGTAAGAGTGTAAAACTAGAAGGATTATAAGGTATATTTTACTGTAGCTTGGATGTGAATGTTCTTAACCTCTGTCACAAACAGTTCAGCCAATTGTATACCCCTTTCTGATACATTCACTTTGGTATTGGGATGGACATGTATCTCTCAGCATTGCTTTTGAAGCTGATTTGTGCCCAAACTCTGCCCCAGATTCCAGGATGCAGGCACATGACTCCAGAGAGATCAACAGACTGTGTATATCAGCCTAAAAAAAGCTCTGAAATTGGTCCATCCTCTTGAGTAGCAGAGCAGCAGTGTCAGCCGAAAGTAGCTGCGCGGGGTGTGAAGAATGGCAGTCGTCCAGTTCTTCAGTGAATCTGGACAATGTGCTATTAAACTAACTGTATCAAGTAGCAGGAAGAATACAGTCCTTAAAGGGCTGGGACCAGGTACATTATAAAATGATCTGTGTATATTGGAGAGCTACATCAGTATCAGTATAGGGCTTCTGGAAGCTACCAGTCTTGGCTACTCTCCTATTAAAAGCGTGTGACAGAGGTGGATTCTGCAATAACTTCCTCTACTTAATAAAAATGGTGTCCCGTACATCTTTTTTTTTTCTACTTCTTAATGCATTGTGGTTGAATTTTGTTGTCCAAGGGATAATTCCGAGTGAAAATAGTTGCTGTATGTCTTTGGAAGGTCAGGCATGTAGTACTGCAGGCAACTACTGTGCAAGTTTCTCTGCATGCTGTTCTATGAAATGTGTAATGCCCCCTGGACCTGCAAGATCCCTCCTGGTTATCCAGTCTGTGCCTTCCTGCTCTGTAGGAATAACTAGTTTTCACACTGAAGTATATAATGCTTCTTTGGGGAAGATGAATAGGTGGACGGATGGACAGACACACAGAAAATATGTACAGATCTTGGTTGGGCTAGATGACCTTTAAAGATCCCTTCCAACCCAAACCATTCCATGATATGTATGCACCTTACAGTCTGCAGGTCAGGTCTTCCGGGTACATTTGAATTGTTTCCTGTGGCAAATTTGAATCCAAGTTTTCTATAACAAAAGATGGAAAAGAAAACATTTAGTTTTCAGATATTTCAAGAGTTCTGCTTTTGTCACTGAGTCGTACTGATGTAGACAACAAATAGCATGCAGTGCTAGTATGTCCATGCGAACCTCAGCATACCTGTTGGGGCTAGGAGGTAACCAGCATATGGTGGTGCGGATTGTGCTACAGTCATACTTTCATTATTTTATGTAAATGTAGCAACAGTAGACCTAGACAGAACAGTGAGATATTGTAGACCACAAAATCTATAAATTATGGCTTGAATCCAATTGCTTATTCATCATCACCCTTTTCTATGCCTCTGTGAAGTCTAGCTTGATGCATGATGATGACCTGTTCTGTTTTATCCTTTAAGCAGTTATAGCCTTATACAAATGTGCATATTATAACCAAATAGATGTTGATAGCTTTATAGAAAAGAATCAGATGAAATACATTGTTCATGGCAATGGAGTACAGAAGGCATTAGTTCTTTCAGAAGATTACGTGAGAGTGTTTAATCAAGGAGAGCAGAGCAGAGTTAGCCGGTGCAGCTTTTGCCACTGGTAGATCCTTTCATGCAGTGATATTTTTGTAATGATGTTGTTTGCAATAAAAGAAGCCTAATAATGCTGCTTTACCAATCCTCAAAGACTATTGCTTGATTCTTGTAGTTGATAGGAAGGACAAAAGGAAGTTATCATCAAACTACAATCTCAGTCTTATGCCAACATTCTGAATCAGAACACACAGTTTAGTTGGCATCATTGGGCCTCTCTTCATGCTTTTGTGCATAAGGTGCTCCCTGCTTAGCAAAATGTGGCAGTTTCAGAGAAGAAGAAACCAGTTAGATTGCTGGTGCCTACTTGGAGAGAAGTATGAGGCCCTGAGAGTGCCTAAGCAAGAGGCTTCGCTTAGAAAGAACAGTTCTGGCTCTGTCATGACATCTGTACTGGCTCTGGAGATACCTGGTGGTGATCTGGAGAGGAACCTAGTTACAAGATTGTTATGCAGGAGGTCTGTTTAGTCCTATGGAGTCTGGTAGGGAAGTTTATAGTTGAAAGACCCATGTGTTGTACATAGACAGTGAAATAAGAACACCATCTCTGGGACAAAGTGCAGAGTCAGGTGTTATGAGCACTCCCTGCATTTTGTAACAACAAGAACAGTCTTTGCGAGTTTGTGTCTGGGTTCAGCAGCTGAGGGCTTCTATTCGTGTATAAACTTTCTGTTTGGTCTAAAATAATGATTGTTATTAAAATGTGGTTGAGAAGCAGATTTCCCAAAATTAGTAGATAAAGAACCACAGGTTTGCTGCTTCATCCTCTGGAGGGTTTCATGTTCTACTTTTCCCCTCATTTCCCCTTTAGGTCTTTCCTGAAAATTATACCTTTATTTAAAAAAAGAACAACAAAGGCTTGAAATAAATCAAACCACAAACCTCTTCTGACTCATTTCAGCAAAATAACTGAAGAGATGTGCCATGTTGTCAGTGAGCACTTGCAGAACTGTTGTATGTTAGGCCATGGTGGGTGAGAAATGAATTTATAAAATTCCCTGCAGGAAGGGGGAAGTAGGTTGGCATTGGAAAGCTCTTCTGTGAATTAATGAGAGGACAGGGCAGTTTGGGAGAGAGGCAAGCGGCTCAGAATGAGAAATGCAAAACAGATTTAAAAACAAAATTAAAAAAGAAGGAATTAAAAACAAGGCGAAGTCCATTGGGGGATTCTGTGCTGCATTTTCTGCATGTGGTGGAGTATTAAACATCTTCAGGCCACACTAATGATGTTGATAACAAGCCTAATCTTTTGATGTTTCTGAAAACATCAAAGTGAAGGTCTTAAAAGGTCCCAGTTTATCAAGATCCAAATCCCAGACAAAAAGAACTTTTAATTTGATTTAATAGTTATGGATATTTTATTACACTTAATTTTATATTTCCAGAGGCTTTGGGAAAAGGAAGGAGGAGACAGAAGAAAAAAAAGCAAGAAATTTGAAGTAGGCATGTATAGATCCAAAATATGATTCAGAATAATACTTTGGAGAGCAGTTAAAATCCTTTAAACTACTTTTTTGCTACTTCTGAATTGTGTGGGGAGAAGACAGAAACCATCTTTAATAGCTTTTTGTTTTAGTGAGGTGAGCTTTGTCAATTAGGAAAATCAATGAATACCTGTAGCCTATAAAGAAAGGAATGATTTTTGCAGTTGCTGCCTGACATCTGCCACCCTTTTCCATTACTGAGACCGAGGAAGACCTTTCACAGCTCTAAGCTCTGGGTCCTCTAGTCTTTTTGAAGGACTACTTCCAAAGCAGATTTAGGTGTCCACCACTAAAACTGTAAACTGCTCCTATGTCACTGCTATAAAGAAGTTATGTAGATTAGCACAAATGCATAAAGGTACTGGAATGAGATAGAATGGGTTTTGTAGTTGTGATATCTCTTAAGATTTCGCTTAATTTTGGTAGCCAGTGCTTATAATGATATGAAACACAGGCAAGATACCACTAATGCTTGTATTTCACAAACCTTTAGAATCCCAGGAAATTGTATTAAACTCAGGCTTAGAAGGCCTCTGCTAGCAGTGAAACCTCTGGCATGCATAACCAAAAATGATGAAGAGCTTTTCAGAGAACTTCAGGTAGAATAGACTCACTCTTAGGTCCCTGAGAGACAGGAGCAGAGAAATGGTTTTGATTCTTGTCAATATGTGAAGCCCAGGTCTTGTCCCTTTTGAAACGGATGGTTCTTGTGTAACGTCTCTCAGCTTTAAGTCAGATGCATGTGTGTTTGATCACAAGGCCTTCTTACTGGGCTGTAGTTTGCTGTCAATAGATATGAGATAAGAATTAAAATCTTAATGTAACTAGAGTTTGCTGTGTAGCAAGAAGCCACTGAATAACCTCTTCTGCTGTCATCGTTGCTATGCTCTCTACAAATGGCTTTTAGTTTCTTGAATTTTTGGATCTGTAGTGCAAATCAGGCGTTTAGATTAATCTAAATTAATTCATCTAGTCAAAGTCCTCCTCATGGAAGGCTTTCTGCTGCAGTATATTTTTGGGACTGCTGAAGCAACTCAGAGTGAAATGCTAACACTCTGTCTGACGCTGTGCCGGTTTAGAGGACTTCCTGTCAGGTTCAGTCTTCTCATGATGGCCTGCATTGCCATGAGAACCCATGAGCTCTTGTTAAGGGTAATATGGTGGAGGAACAAATGATAATCGCAGTTGGCACTGCAGTGAGACTGACAATTCAGTCAGATACTTCTAGCTGCTCATTACTGCTTCTTACTTTTAGTCCTGAAATAATATATGCTATGTTCTTTCATTGCTTAATTCCATGGATTTAGATGGACTTGTGATGGACCACTGTGCTCTAACAGGCCTTTCTGAAAAGTGATTTCTACTAGTGCTTTGGAGTCCTTACGTGGTAGACTGGACATACAGGGTGTAAGTCACAGAGAGGAGATCAAGGACAACATCTGTTATACTCTTTCATGAATCATGAGGGCAGTGGGCTCAGGGCACACTCTTGAACAGTGCAGTATATATCTACAAATATAACCTCTATGTGGACAGGATGAGACCAAGTTTTGTGTTAATTTTTGACCAGGACAGGAAGGAATGGTGTTTCTAATTCAAGTCATATGTAGAGTGGTAGTCTATTTGTGAAGATCACAGCAGTACAAAACCCTGGAATCTGGCTGTTAATTTTTGGTGTAGGAACTGACACCAGAAGGAAGCCTAGGGATGCTGTGTACAGGATAGGAAGTTACATACTAGAAATTTTTAATTCATTGGAATTTTACCATTCACTCTCCTTATTGTCCTTTTTATTGCAATCTTTTGACCCTTCTATGTTTATCATTGGCCCCAGTGAGCACCACTGTATGGGGATGTAAATAATCACATTAAAAAAACTCTTGCATCTTTTTCTTTTTTTTCTTTTTTTTTAAAACATGAAACCCAGGCTCTATCATGATGAATAACTTCTTTTTCCTCACACTAACAGCTGTGGCATTGTTTCAGGTTTGCACTTGACTTTGCTGTGTTGCCACAGCTTATCCATTATATTCTGATGCTGTCAAACTGTAATGTATATTACAACCATTCTTCAGTCCTGGTTCTAGGCTCTGTCCTTCTCCCACTGCCCAGCCTTTCCAGATGCATCAATCTACTTAATATTTTTCACACAACTCTGACTTTTTTTTACCCAAATCAACTGCAGACCTTGAGTATTCTCTTTCTTCTACATGTAGTTCATGCTTCATACGTTTATTTCTGAAACTGTATGCAGCTGCAATATGATTCCAACTCTTCTGGTTTTTCTGTTCTCCTGCTTTGCTAGTCCTCAGTCGTTAGATTTCTTCCTCCTGCTCTTGAGTTTTGCACATGCTGAAATCTGCTGTAAGGTTTGTAGTGCAGGCAGGCTTAACAAGCTGGCTTTAATCCATCTACTTCAGCTATTGGAAACAGCGAAGTCAAATGGGCCACAACTTTTCTGCTGTATTTGTGTTCTCCTGTCTCGTGGCAGTGTGGACTGGGCTATCTGATTCTGGTCATAATCTCCAGTGTGTTTTGAGCAGCCTCATTGTTCCCACCGAGCAAGGAGCTCCACTACTTTTCTACGTCAGATATTGCCCAAAGCTCTGAACTGTGCAAAACGTCCTGCTGTGGCTTTCCAGGCTGAGGCTGATAATTCCATTTTAGGTTCTTAATTTTCTTCACTGTAGAAGAGATTGTAGACTTTGCTTTCCTTTGAATGTGTTAATAAAAAGTCCTTATGGTGGGACTAGAGTCATTGTTGGCTGATGACTGTCCAGTATCTGGCATTTGCTTTCCTTCTTGAGAAAAGCAAGAGGAATGTCTGCAGGCACATTCTCTGAGGTTGTACGGGTGAGCTGGCTGCTCTATTGTTGGAATCTCTGACTGCTCATGTGCACTGGTATTTTTTTCCTATTTTGTTTAAATGCCATCTCATCAGCAGTGTTAAAGGAGGCTGAACAACCTCTCAGCGCAGAAGATCCATGGTCACGGTTGGATACATAGATGATTGTGAGCATGACATTCAGAGATGAGCTTCAGAAAGAAGAAAAAGAGGGGTTTAAAAACAAAGAGATGCCAACCAGCAGTCTCAGACACATGCCTAGACAAGACACTTAAAATCACTGAGCTAAGTGGTTTTAATGATAATGGCTAATGGTAAGTTTGCTTCAATTCATCAAATGCATAAGCATAGTGCTTCTGTGAGATAAAAGATCAAAATTCGCACTGGTCACCCTATCTTGGATTTCTTTGCCTTTCTGGGTATTTGGTTGGGGTGAGGAGGAGGAGGAGTGGTGTTTCTGCTGAAGGTGGTTTTAATTTAGTGATTCACAAACTCTCCCAGGTGAGAATAGTTTATCCGGTTAACAGATTAACTAGTTAAGAAGGCAGTAGGCAGGTATTTGCATTCCAGAAACTTTAGCACAATGGAAGTTGTTCTAGTGGGCTCAACCCAATGACCCAACCAACTATTCTATGCCTGTTGAAATACTGTTTGTTTTCCATGTATATTTTACAGCATCTGATAAAGGTGTGTAGTATGTTTTAACACACTAAGTCTGAAACTCAAGGTTCTGCTGCACTTGCAGTAAATAGTATATAGTACAGTAAGTAATTTTAAAATGAAGCAATAAAGGCACTATCAAAGCAAGAGAGGCAGTCAGAAACAGACCTCACTGGACTCCTGTAATAGTTTGTCTTGAAAGATTCAAGGCTGAGGGGGGACCTTGTTGCTCTCTACAACTACCTGAAAGGAGGTTGTAGAGAGGAGGGAGCTGGCCTCTTCTCCCAAGTGACAGGAGACAGGATGAGAGGGAATGGCCTCAGGCTCCACCAGGGGAGATTCAGGCTGGACATCAGAAAAATATTTTTCACAGAGAGGGTCATCGGGCACTGGAACAGGCTGCCCAGGGAGGTGGTTGAGTCACCATTCCTGGAGGTGTTTAAAAGACAGATGGATGAGGTGCTGAGGGTCATAGTTTCATGTTTGATAGGAATGGTTGGACTCGATGATCCTGGGGATCTTTTCCAACCTAGTGATGCTGTGATTCTGTGATTCCAGGTAACTTTTCCCTCTTATGTCTATCTCAAGTATCCTTGGCACCTGCTGATTACAACAAAACTCAGCATTACAGTTTTTCTAATTTCTGTGCATATACTGGGTTGGGTACCTATGGAACTGTTTTATAGTTTGTATTACAGGAGAGTGACCAACGCTTGTCTGCTACTTCTAGCTGTTATTCACATTCCAACACTTAAAAACAAGAAGTCATTAAATGTAGTTGAAAGATTGCAGGCGTGAGTAAAAAGCAATTTTTCACCCATATCACCTTTATGTGCAATTTTTTGAAACTGTTCTTCATCTGTACATTTGTTGATAGAGTTTTTCAGATTTTTAAAAAAAGAAAGTACCCAAAGAAAACACCCCTGAAGTAGACAACTCTCTGCTAGCTCTTCTAATGTGCCTACCACTGATTTTAGATTTTTTGTTTTGCTTTCTTAAGACTTCTTAAGGTGGCGAGGAGGTCCTAACATAGGGAAATTAATCTTTAAAATGCCCAGTGTTTCTCATTGGGGAATATAATTAGGCAAATACAGGTAGCTGAACTCTGAGGAATAGCTTCTGTCTTTCATCTGCAAGCCTAATTCCAAGTATCTGTCTGCATTGTTAAAATCATAGCCCTGTTTTCTCCCCCCTTAGCCCTACCCCTTGTTAATCACAGAAACCGTTTTCTCACTGATCTCTCTAAACAGCTCTCTCACCCCAGCTTTGCTTGCTGTGTTTTCACTGCCTGTGGCACAGTGTCCTTTATGCGCAATTGCTCAGCTGACACCATCTTCCCTCCTTTAAGACGTCCTTAAAAGTGACTCCTGTTTAGTGTCTGGAAGCAATCATCTTGCTAATGATGGCTAGGTTTAGCAGCAGGCTAGGGCTTGCTAATGGTATTTATTTATTCATGCTTCTTGTGGAAGATAAGACATGCAGTTGATTGTGATTAGCTGATCTAGATACCTTTATTCTTATTTTTATCTTGACTCTCTGTCTCTATACAGGTATTTTATTTTAATTTGTTTTGTGATTCAGTTCTGAATTTCTAAAGTCACTGGCCTGTGCTCTTCAGCCTTTAGTAGTGAGGTCTTCATCCCAATTAGGAAGCTTGAACTTAATAACATAAATTGTAGCTATTGGTACTACTGTAAAGTTTTTGCCTGGGATTTTCAAGAATGCTCAGGAATGTAGGTGTGCATGTGACCTTCTGGAATCTTGAATAAACTGTATCCATGGTTTTTGCGCATAGTGGAACTTATCTTTGGAATTTTTCCTGTTTATCAAGGGGGTGCTCATGGGGAGTGAAAACAGTGTCATTTGGGGCACTTATTGGAGGTGAGTCAGTCCTTGCGCTGGGGGCAAAGCTGTAGGACAGCACTAGCACTGCATGCAGTGCTCCAAGAAATTACATGGTTCAGCACTTCCAATGGATAATGGGAAAAATAAAATTTGATTCCCTGCCATGTTGTTCAGCTACTTTGGATTTGGTTGGCTACAGTTTTTCTATTCCATTTGAATCAGTATGAAATCAATGCAACTCTAATAGTCTTAAACTTCAACACTTGTGAAGGAGGACCTGGAAGTCTCCCAGACGTGAAGGTTCTTTGACTTTTCCAATATTCAACTGATCTCCCTATTAGAAAAGTTTTCCTGGACTGAAACTTCCCCACTGCAATTTAAAACCTTTTAAACATCTTTTGTGATTCTTTTATACTCTTTTGAAAACTCTCTGGATGACCGATAACATTCCTGTAGTGTGATACCTGTTGCTGCTGAGGCTTTGGGAGTGTAAAGTACATAGGCATGACTGATGCTTAAAGAGCATAGCTTACAGGTGATACTTCCATTCGTGCCATCTACTGTGATTTAGCAATTGGTGACTCCACTGTGCTGTATGTAGCGGAGTACTGGGTAGCCACATATGTTTCTGGAATATAATTTAAGGTTTGCTGTAAAAGAGTAAAAGTCGTCTCATGTTGTAAAATAAAGTCATTGCTTCCAATCTGGACCTGCTAAATTGATATATGCCATCAAACAGATTTGGGATCATTTTCCACATTGGCCTTGTGGAAATCCCATTGGAATTCACAAGCAACTCCCAGCTATGAGTCATAGATGCTGTTTGAGCAAAACTGGTGTCATGCATAAGAGCACCAGTCCAGTCCTTGGCTGAAATATTTTCTGAAGGATGGATTAGCTGGGCAATTTATTCTTCCTTCAGTTTGTCTCTGTAGCTTTAAACTTACTCTGCTGGTGATCAGGTTCTGGTTGCCTTGTGATCTGTAGTCTCATTGTAAGAAGTGTGTTGAGAAGTAAAGAATGCTTTGAATTACTACCCTGTTGATTTATCCTTCTGTGGCTTATGCTGTTTTTATGAAATAAAATATAAAAATTAGAGACCATTATTGTTTTAAAGGAAGATTATCAGTGCTATGTATCAAATGGTTTGTTGTGACGGCAAGTCTTAAGACATGGCATCTTCTCAGCAAACTTAGATGTTGCCTTTATTCTTTCTCTGTTTTGGTGTCGTTTCTGCATTTATTGCACAATGAGTATGGACAACTGACATGACACAAAAATACCTCAAAACCTGAATTCTTAAGAGAAAATCCTGAGGTGAGGTCACTGCCTTCCAAAAGACCCTGTCAGAAGCAAGCTGTTAAGTTATTGTACATGAGTGCAAACAGCCATGAACTTGTGCAATACGTGAAGACAGACATCCTGTCCTGAAGTACTCACAATTTAGCTCTGGTAAAATATGCAACAAAAAGAAGAGTAGCATTAGGCCTAGGTGGAAATGTAGAGAAGATCTGCTTAGAAAAATTTCTTTATGAAAGCCCAAGCTCAAATTTACAAGAATCAACGGTGTTTCAACAGAAGTAAAAATAATGAGAAAATACCTTTGTCTTCAAGGAATAAAAATAAGAGAGATGTACGTGTCCTGGAACAGAGTCCCTATGCTGTTTAAATATGATTGGTTGTATTTGGACAGGGCATTCTGTCCTGCAATACTGACCTTTTTGCAATGTCATTTGCACACGTTGTCCCAGGAGGGCACTGAGCTTACATGCAAGAGTTAGTGTTGCAGGATCTGGCCCTTTGTTCGGGGAGAAAGATGGAGTGCAGGGAGTGGAGCTGGTAGAACAAGGCAGGTGTTGACAATTAATTCACAAATTAGAAGGGGAAATTCATAAGGTCATCGTGTCCCCCACTGTGTTGTTCATATGCTTACAGAAAATCTTCCCCATTTCCCCTGCTGATGCGAGGCAAAGGGAGGTGTAGAGCTGACAGGATGAATGATGAAGGCTTCCCCCAACCCATTGCCTCAGTGTGATGGAGTGACATATTTAACCTCCCCTGATGCTACTGCTGCAGGTGAAATGAATTATGTGACCCTCTGAATCCCTTATCAGTGCTAGGCCGTCTCATGGGCTGAATGCAGCTGCTATAGTTTTGGAGTTCTTTCCCTGCTTTAATGCCAAGTACAAATCATGCACATTTCTCTGCTTGGAGACCCCAGGCTGCTTTGAATATGGAACTGGTCTCCCTAGGGGATGCAAAGGAGGAGGGGGGAACAGTGATAGAAGATAGGAAACCTGCACAGAATTCCTAATCAGGCTCTGCCCTGTGTCTTCGTGGGCTGCAGATGGCTTCTTGCTGTGTTGTGAGCCTCACAAAGCCAAACACCTTCATTGTCAGACTTGCAGAAATTGTTTTATGTGTCTGCTGCATGGGTGGGTAGGGAACGGATGGCTCCATTTTTAAGATTGCTGGAGGAGCCTAATTAAGCTGGCGATTTCCTTGCTTGGGAGGTGGTCACTGATAGACTTGAAGGTAGAGAAATATGTAAGTCTGAACCACTTTTCATCTCTCTGGAGCAGTGAATTTTGCTTGTCAAATGACCATTGCTTGTTTTACTCTGGACGGTCAGAACTCTGAGTCTCTCTTGGCTCAATTCCCCATTCTGTATTGACATTGTTTGCTCATGTCTCTTATTTCCTTTCAGAAACAGCTGTGACCTCTCCTCTTTCCTGCATATATGGCCAGATAGAAAGATTCTTCTTTTTTTAAAAAAACAACAAAACTACTACAGCAACACAAAAACATTTCACCACACTGCATTTCCTTTTTCTCGTGAACAGAGAAGGCCTTGTGGGGGATGTGGCAGTAGGTGGATGCCTAGGACAAAGTGATCATAAGATGATAGGGTTTTCTGTTCTAGGTGAAGTGAAGAGGGTGGTTAGCAAGACGGTAGCATTAAATTTCCAGAGAGCAGACTTTGAACTCTTCAGAAGGCTGGTTGGCAAAGTCTCATGGGAGACAGTACTTAAAGGCAAGGGAGCCCATGAGGGCTGGGAGCTCTTCAAAAAGGAAACCCTAGCAGCTCAGGAGAAAGCCATCCCCATGTTCCAGAAAAAAAGCCAGCAGGGAAGAAAACCAGCTTGGTTTAACAGAGAGATCTTGAGTGATATCAAGAAGAAGAGAAACGTTTATGGGCTCTGGAAGAGGGGACAGGCCTCTTGGGTAGACTACAGGAGGGAAGTGAGATTGTGTAGGGAAAAAATCAGAAGGGCTAAGGCTTAACTAGAAATCAGATTGGCAAAGTCTGTGAAAGATAACAAAAAATCTTTCTATAAGTATATAAATAATAAAAGGAGGACTAGGGAGACCATGCAGTCCCAATTGGACGCAGAAGGAACAAAAGTGACAGGGGATGAGGAAAAGGCTGAGGTACTTAATGCCTTCTTTGCCTCAGTCTTTAATTGTAAAGAAAGTCGTTCCCTCTGTGTATAAACCCAGGAGCTAGAGGAGCAGAATGAGGCTCCCATGATCCAAGAGGAGGTGGTCAGAGCCTTGCTAGCCTGACTAGACATCCACAAGTCTATGGGGCTGGATGGGATTCACCCAAGGGTATTGAGGGAGCTGGCAGATGTGCTGGCCAAACCCCTTTCCATCATCTTCCAACAGTCCTGGAAGACTGGGGAAGTTCCACTGGACTGGAGGCTGGCTGATGTAGTGCCCATCTACAAGAAGGGTCGCAGGGAGGATCCAGGGAACTACAGGCCTGTCAGTCTGACCTCAGTGCCAGGGAAAGTCATGGAGCAGGTGATCTTGAGTGCTATCATGAAGCACATGCAAGAGAACTGGGTGATCAGGCCCAGTCAACATGGGTTCATGAAAGGCAGGTCTTGCCAAACTAACCCGACCGCCTTCTATGACAGAGTGACCTGCCTACTGGATGAGGGAAAGGCTGTGGATGTGGTCTTCCTGGACTCCAGTAAAGCCTTTGACACAGTTTCTCACAGCATTCTGCTTGGGAAACTGTCAGCCTCTGGCCTGGACAGGCAAACGCTCTCTTGGATGGAAACCTGGTTGGATGGCCGGGCCCAGAGGGTGGTGGGAAATGGTGTGAAATCCAGCTGGAGGCCAGTGACAAGTGGGGTTCCCCAGGGCTCAGTGCTGGGTCCAGCCCTGTTCAATGTCTTTCTCAATGACCTGGATGAAGGCATTGAGTGCACCCTTAGCAAGTTTACAGATGACACTAAGCTGGGTGGAAGTGTCGATCTGCTGGAGGGTAGGGAGGCTCTGCAAAGGGATCTGAACAGGCTGGACCACTGGGCTGAGACCAATGGCATGAGGTTTAACAAGGCCAAATGCCGGATCCTGCACTTGGGGCACAACAACCCTGTGCAGTGCTACAGACTAGGAGAAGTCTGTCTAGAAAGCTGCCTGGAGGAGAGGGACCTGGGGGTGTTGGTTGACAACCGACTGAACATGAGCCAGCAGTGTGCCCAGGTGGCCAAGAAGGCCAATGGCATCTTGGCTTGTATCAGAAACGGCATGACCAGCAGGTCCAGGGAGGTTATTCTCCCTCTGTACTCGGCACTGGTGAGACCGCTTCTCGAATACTGTGTTCATTTCTGGGCCCCTCACCACAAGAAGGATGTTGAGGCTCTGGAGCGAGTCCAGAGAAGAGCAACAAAGCTGGTGAGGGGCTGGAGAACAGGCCTTATGAGGAACAGCTGAGGGAACTGGGGTTGTTTAGCCTAGAGAAGAGGAGGCTGAGGGGAGACCTCATTGCTCTCTATAACTACCTGAAAGGAAGTTGTAGAGAGGAGGGAGCTGGCCTCTTCTCCCAAGTGACAGGGGACAGGACAAGAGGGAATGGCCTCAAGCTCCACCAGGGGAGATTTAGGCTGGACATTAGGAAAAAATTCTTCACAGAAAGGGTCATTGGGCACTGGAACAGGCTACCCAGGGAGGTGGTTGATTCACCTTCCCTGGAGGTGTTTAAGGGACGGGTGGACGAGGTGCTGAGGGATATGGTTTAGTGTTTGATAGGAATGGTTGGACTCGATGATCCGGTGGGTCTCTTCCAACCTCGTTATTCTATGATTCCATGATTGCATATTCCGTCTTGCTGCTCGTGTTAAGGGATAGTTGGGGAGAAGATAAAGGTGTCAGTTCTGATTTCTCCTCCCAGAGAAATCTGACCCTCATTTTTGTGTTAAATGGAAATAAAGTGCTTCTTAGGATTGCTACCACACATTAGTTTTCTGTGGTTCAGTTTTCATGCCTTTCCTCACAAGAGGCGTTGTGCAAATGTGAAGAATTCAACAGGTAAGAATGAATAGGTGCCAGTTTCAGTTCTGTGAGTCTGTATCCCTTTCCTATGAAGTGTGTAGGGAAGGCATTTTTCTGCTGTCAGGTTAAGGGAATCTGATAGACTAGTCAGCATTTCCTTATCTTTCTGTTGAAGTTCTTAGATTAAGACTTTAAGCTAAATTTACTCATATGGTCTGGCTCCTTGGTGTTGGCTGAATGAAATAAGTGTGCCTGAATATATCGCCTCTGCTTATATTGCCTCTGCTTCTCCTTTATGTTTGCTCCTAGCTTCCATTAATCTTAGGGTTTTGAGACTACTATTAACAGCACCCCTTATTCCAAGGCTGTCTAGAGTGTGAGCAAGCAAACAACTGTGAAGGCATTAATACACCAATTTCTCAAGGAGGTGCTGTCAGTGTCAAGCACTGGAGCCTGAATTTTAGTTCTCGCGTATATCAGCACTTGCAGACTGCTGGTACATTGCCTGGGGTGCAAAGCAGACTGGCAGACTGAACTGGACTAAGTCTATGGAAGCTTGTCCTGTTTGTCAGAAGAGTGTAAAGAAGATGAATGACTTAACGCAAAATGTTTAGGATCAGTGGCTCCTTGTCAGTCAGCAGATGTCTATCTCTGTACTAATCATGGCAGAGCTGGTACCTGGCAGGTGGCCTTGCTGAGCTCTGACTCCCCATGCTCTGTGTGCTGGCAGCAGGTGGACTGAGTGAAGGTGTGCAGTAGTTGCCGTGTCAGAGCTGGGGAGCAGTTACCTTTTCCGTGGTGCTGAAGCCTTCTCATGCCCTGCTGTTGTCTGGTATGTTTTGTGATGTCAGTTCTGCTGATGTGGGATGCATCTTAACTGCTGGATGCACCAGCAGCAGGGTTGGGAGCCGTCAGAGCTGAGTCTGTGGTGAGCACATTTATATCTCTTTCCTGTGCCCTTCCTCCTGGACTTCTCTAAAGCCCCATCACACATCAATAACTCTTCATTCATTGTATCTCCTAATATGCTGCATGTCCTGAATAGTACGTGTTAGAAGACTGCTGCAAAGGTTCAACCTCCGAATAATTACACAAGCAGTAGTGAATCAGGATGTAGTATAACAGCACCCTTTCTCTACCTGCAAGTAGCAAGTGGGATGGGTGCTTGTTTTTATTTATTCATAGTTGCATTTCCTTTATATCTCTCTCCTCCTTACTTCTAGTGCTACATTAAGTTGCACTGTGATCCAGGCCCTATAGATTTTTTTATATTATTTTCATTACCAGTTTTGAATTATCATCCTGGTTTTTAGTTCTTTCACACTGTTATAAAAAGAAAAATAGAGGATGTTTGAGTATGATTGATGTTCATTTCACTATGTAGAGTAGAGGATCTGTTTTGGCATTATGTGTCCTAAATGATAAACCAGAAGCAACTTCTTGCATTTTGGAGGCACAGGTCAAATAATATCCAAATATTTCTCAATATATATGAATGGCCTCTAGCTTCCTATGAAAATGTCCTTGTGTAGCGTCTAACGCTTTTTCTGTTTAATGAAATGTTGATTCCCTGTCTGTGCTGCTAACATTAGGGGGTGAAAGCTGAAGCATTGTGGCTTTTTCTGGAAGCCGGTTGGATTTGCCACTTTTCAATAGACACCGCTATGTTTCCAGGTTTATCCCTGTACTGAGTGTGTGGAAACTCTCCTGTTGGTGTCTGGGGCCACTGTAGGATCAGATCCTTATTGACACGCACTTCACGTAACTTTCTTGACATATGTGGGTTTGAACAGCCTATAAAACAAAGGAACTTTGTATATATTCAGCAACATTTTCAAGTTTTAAGCTGTGTAAAAGCAGATGTGTACTTCTGGGAGACTAACACTGCATTCCCAGTATTGCAGGCTGGAGCTGGAGAACTCCTTGATGATTACAACTTTAGTTCTGTTGCAACGCCTATTTCAATGTCAGGTTTGGCTCAATTAAAAAAGAGCTGTGGGGTGCTGTAGCATCTCAGTAATTTATATTGTGAAAACCCAAGCTAATAGGATATACAAGATTAATACAGTAAATGAGGGATAGAAATATTGGAGAGAGAAACTTCTGTTTAAGAGTAGCTAATGTCATTGTTTCCCCTAGAATTGCTCTCAGTACAAGAACAGCACAGCAGGGTTTCATGATATATGAATACCTTCTACTGAGGTCAAGAAAGAGTAGTGATCATCTATATCGGCTGGTCATAGCCTAACTGATGGAATGAACTATGGCCACAACTACTTTTATTCACACCTCTGTTGCCCCTTGAGTCTAGTATCATGATTAAATCTGCCAAGCACTGCCTTTGCAGTATTAGTCAAGGTGTCAACTACTGCAGCCACTACCTGGCAATGTTGTCTAGATTCTGTGCCTATTTGTATATCTTAGCAAGTTTATCTTTATTAAACTGTAAGGGAAACAAGGTGACTTTCTGTCCATGTACTGTTGGGGTTGGAGGCAGGTTGTGTTGCACCAGCTGGTGTTTAGAAGCTTCAGGGCTTCTAAAAAAAAAAAAAAAAAAAAAAGAAAAAAAAAGAAAGGAAGAAAAAAGCTAACTTTAGAACAAGAGTTCATTTGAAAGACAATAAATATAAGAGCTGTATCGGGAACCTCACCAGCTATAAAGAGCGGGAGGTGTTGTGTTTTCTGCCTTGATTTCATACTCTCCTATTCCACACACTTGAATGAGCACAGTTTGGTTTTATTTTCTTTTAATGGAAAACAAAGAAGTAATGGTCTGTACCTTTCCAGGAACAGACTTCCTTGGGTTTAATGCAGTAGAGAATTACAGGTTTAAAAGCGATGCTGGTGAGTCTGGAAAAGAAAGCCTTTGAAAGTGAAAATTATGTCCCTATGAGAACAACTTGCTGATTGTAGACAATGATTATTTTTACTTCATAAGTTCAGCTTGGTCATTCTGCAGTAAAGGTCCCTTAATAGCAATGCGCTTTGTAGTTGGGTATAGAGATATGAGTTTGTAATGTTCAGACTTAAGTTCTTTGTGATACCCTTGTATCCTTATTTAAGATGGTAAGTTCACTCATGTGGTTGCTGTGTGATTAAGTACATTCCTTAAGATTTGGCAAGCAGCAGGATAAAGTATTTGTCTCCACCATTAATCTTCCAATTGCATTTTTCATCTGTTTGAAGGATATGATGGTTATAGTCTGCTGAAAAACATATCAAATTTGCCATTCAAGGCTTTATCTTTTCAGTTATTAGAAATTGTTTGACTAGCATTTGTGTAATACAATTGAAAACAAAACTTAAAACCAACCAACCAACAAAACCCCACGATCCTACCATTGATGAGTTATTTGGGTTGAGGAGATAAAACTGACTGCATAAAATAGGTATGGATATTCTAAGCAGGTTATTTGGATGCCTCATTATTGAAGCATCATCTATTGATAGTAGCATTTAGTATCATCCCACACTCTTATTTCTCCATACAGTAGGCTTAATTCATCTGTGGTGTAAATGCACTGAAATAGTAGAGTAACAGTAACATTTAGTTTACCTCTGACAGTCCAGTTCATTACAACCAAAGGATAAGTCCTGTCCTTCTCATTTGTTTACAGGTACTTTATTTGTGATTTCAGGAGAGCATCTTAGAGAATAACATGTTTTTCAGGTTGCCTAAATGAATAAATTAGGGATGAAGGGAAGCTGCACAGGACAAAGCCTGAGCTAATTTGTCCTGCTTCTTGATGTCCCATGTTGCTTAAAACATTTCAGTTTTCAACTTTTTTTAACCTCTCACTACTGAATGGTCCTCCTTTCCTATTACTGACTATCTGTGTGCAGAAGGATGATTAGCAGCAGTTTTAGTAGTCCTCAAAGCATCATATCTTAAAAAAAGCTCAGTTGGATTTTTCGTCCTCCCTCTTGCTGGCATATCCTAGAAGCTGTTAATGCTCGCTTGAGTTTGAATCTTTTATGTCAGTCAATTATTGTGAATTTATGAAGTTAAAAAATAAGGTTCTATTTTTGACCTTTCACTCCCTAATTTTGGAAGCTGGATTTTACAGTAACAAGCCAAGAGGAGTGATGGGCTAGGAATTTTCTTTCTCTGTAGATTTCAGTTCCCTTTCCTTTACAGAGGAAAACACAAGAAAAAGTGTTTTCTGTAATCATAGAATCACCAGGTTGGAAAAGACCTCTTGGATCATCAAGTCCAACCATTCCTATCCAGCAAATAATGAAAAATAACATCCCTCACTGTCTCTACACTTGTTGCCTACTGAAAAGATATTTGTGTGTCAAGCAACTTAAATAAAACAGTTACACGTAGTAGTGAATCCCAGCTCCTATGTGTTTCCTGAGGGCCCAGTGACTTGGATTTTAGGACACGTTAATGATTTTGGCATCAAACATCAAATAAGTTTATAACCAGCTGATTTTATAGGTAGATTTCTCTTTGGTTTGAAGCATGGAAGTAACTGGCAATTCATCCTTCAGCCAGCACTGGGCCCTCTGCCTGGTGCTGACCACTGTCTTCTGTCTGGGTATGGAGCTGACAGGACCAGCAATTCTCTTACTCCTTTTGGTTGAGTTTTCTTTCTGTCTGTGCCTCTTCAGATTTTTATGCTGCTATTAATTATGGATTCTACCAGTGTAATTAATGTATACTTTGTCCTTCACCTTAAAGAATGCACATCCAGCCTGTTTTAAGCTCAAAGTAGCTGAACAGTAGGTGGCTAATATACAAAAATGTCCCTATTGATGATTTTCTGCAGAAATCCAGAAAATGCCTGTCTTGGGAAAATGTCAGCATGTGGAGAGAATTAAGCCTGTGTTCTGGTTATCACAGAAGTTCCTCTAGAATTTTTGCAGTATAGGCCTTGCAGAGCAAGGAGAGAACTGTTTTCAAGTTTACTGTTGTCATTGTTTAGCTTGATCAGCAACTAAATGCAGTTTCCCCCCAACACAGGGAAAGGGAAATAAAGAAATGAGACAGACACTTGTGGGTTGAAAACTAAAACAGCTTTAATGAAACAATAGTAGTAATAATGAAAATACTGTTAATAAGACAATAATAACATATATATATGTATAAGTACATTAAATGGAACCCCTTGATGGTTATACGTCACCACAGGCACTGTAGAACAGGCGCAGGGAAAGATCCTGGGCTGGACTCGGTAACAGATGGGAGCTGGACTCCGGGACTGGATTCAGGGACGCACAGCTCCAAGATCACGGGCAAAAAGCAGATCAGTTTGGGGTCACCTGTCCTGTCCGCCTGTCCTTGCAGGCGCAACGCTTTTTTGCACCTTTCACTTATGGCATTCCAGCAGCTTGAGGATGAGGATGACCTTCACTTCCATAGAAACAAATATAAGCAATGGTCTTTCTGCATTCCGATGTCCCGTTACTTTGGTGATAGTCATAAATTATAAGCCTTATCACTTCTAGAGACAGACAGTGTCTGAAAACATGAAGTTAACTTTCAGAAAACCATGTTACTTAAATGAGGCTTAGCTGAAAAGTTAGAAAATGAATTCTACTTTAGCTCAAACCAGAACAGCGGTTTTTACAGCACCCCATAGCCATTACGGTATCATACCCTGAAATCTTCTAGCAACTGAAGTTGTTCCTCTGCTTTTTGAGACAATGCCAGCTACTTATTTTCCAAAAACAATCTCCATATTTACTTTCTACCAAGAAGCAGGGGTCTACATAGGTGAGAAACTTGACAGCCATTTGCTTACTTGGTGGTTTGTCCATACCAGAGCTATTGGAAAACTACTCTGGAATCTTGTTTACCATCTTTCCTTACATGATTTTGGACATTATCCATGTTCTTATTTCTTTACTGTTCATTGTTATTTCGTAATACTAGGCTATCAAATTTATTAATATTTGAAGATACTCTAAATCATTTTGAGGGAAACTTGTGCCTTCAGTATCCTAAAAATAGAGAGACTAAGATGTCCTTAATAAATTTTTGTTTTTATCGGAATTTTTAAAACATCCTATTTTAGCAATGGAAACCCACTGTGGAAAGACTTTGAAAAAAATTAGTAGAGGAATATACAAAAGAAGAAAAACATGCTTTTCAGCTCCAGAGAAAAGCAAGAAAGATACCATGAATCTTCTCACCAAGAGCTGAAATGAAAAACTAGCTTTGGGACACAGCTGCCATGTGTCTTTGCAAGACAACTGAGCACAGCTATGTCACTGGGCACCCATGTGAAAAGAGCAGCAAGTATATGCCATCAGTAACTTCCCCTTGCCTAAGCTCTTGGAGTCCTCCAAATTTGTGGCAGTGTAACAAACATTCTTGAAGTAGTGTTATGTAACTATGAAATAAATCGAAGCTTTTTGTTAAGCCCTTGTGCTGTTTAGTATGAAGTGGTTTTACGTTCAAGAGGAAAAAACATTTTAAAGTTGAATAGGGGTGTGCTGGTGGCTGCTGCTGTAGACTGGAGTCCTTGCTCTGCCTAAGCAGCATAGTCTCTAGCCTCTTGCGCAATTATTTGCTCTTCTCCTCCCCTCAGCTAAGAGCAGGTTGACCTGCTGTAGTCCATTTGACTTTTCTGTGCTTCCCATGGTGTGCAAGCACAGTACTGTTTCATTGGGGATTTTTTGTCAATAATCCAGAGCATATATACAGCAAAAGGCCTGTAGATGGCCAATGGGGGTTCCTGAGGGTTCCATTGCAATGCAAGTCAGAAGTCACAGCTCCAGAAGGGCAGATCAAAGTGGGGTGTTTGCTAATATTGAATTGTAGGAGGGTTCTGATGCTGCACACTCTCTTCTTTCACTTAGAAAGCTATACACGTGTTTTCAAGAAGCGTATTCTGGGTCCTTTTCCAAGTGAGGAAAGTCTTTGTAATTCTCTCTGGAAGTGTCATCTTTGACTATGGAGGCCTGTATTGTTAGCAATTACCACTTCTCTATTAAAATGTTTCTTATTTCCATTAAGTTCTCATTGCTACTTCCAGCCTCAACTATTAGTCTTAATGTAAAAGATCTATAAAGAAAAAAAATTCCAATTAAATAATGTGGTCAAACTTACATACCCAAAGCACAGGGAATAGAGATTTTTAAATATAAGCAAGCAAAAATTAGACAAGAGCTTGGAAGTGTGTCACTCAGCTGTATGGTGAGCCAAGGCGATTTTACAGTGCAGAAAGCAACAATTCTTTATTAGTGCATGTAGCATGTCTAATAGTGCTAATGACAGAGTCTGTATCCTGCTGGGTTTTACCGTACTATTATTGGCATGCTAACACTTCTGGGAACCAAAATGATGAGCATTGTTAATGTGCTACATCCAGCCTGTAAGTAAATAGTAAATTGCCATAGTTCCTGCTCTCACAAACATGCCATAGAAGCACTTAATCCCATTCTTTTTAAATATAACTGGAGGCTGCATTAAGTACTTATTGTAGTGACATTTCCCTTTAGAAATTTATTATGTGGGGGCAAAAATTCTTTCATGTGGAGCAATAACGCTTTGGGTCTTTTTTCAAATCTTTGAATAGCAAAGAAATTACTTTTCATGTGTCATTTCTACCTGACTCAATCCTCTCTCTCTCCTCAGCCAGCAGCCACTTTATCATTTCATTATAGTCTTGCTACAGCCAATTCTATATTTAAGGTTGAGATGGCATTTTCATCAGCAGCCTGATGTTCTCATCATTTACACCTTTCCCAGAACAATACCTTTCAAGCTGAAATCTCCGTATTTACTTTCTACCAAGAAGTAGGTGTCTACATAGGTGAGAAACTTGTTTTTCTTAAAAAATAGGATTGGGAATTTCTTTGAGTGATTCCCTCCTCTCCCCATGGAAGGGTTTGACTAACTCAGAAAATGTCAAAATTGTAATTCTGAAAGAAGATGAACACCCTTCCTTTCTGTTAATACACTTGAAAACTACTCAGAGACAGATCTTGCCTGGTGCTGTGCAGTTATACACATGTACAGGAGTGAGTAAGGAGTTCCTTTGCACTGCCCCTGCTACAACTCTTTGTACCAAAAATCGAGGTTTTGCATACATGTGGAAGTTGTTTCAACTGCTGAGCTAGAAGAGGCTAAGAGTAAAAAGTGCACAGGAAGCCTTGTTCCCATATGGGCTTGCCACCTTCATCTTCAGGATGGAGCATGCCTTTCTTAAATTGAGAGATATATGTGAAAGATCTGGTCTAGTTCTCTTTAGGTTATTTTCAGTAACTTTTGAAAGCTTTATTTAACAGGACCATTAAGGCTTGGCTTATGGACTGAGTCAAAGTGCTTTGCTGAATGAAGTCATAGCATTAGTACCTACTAAAGCCTGGCAGAATTTTTCCTTTTACAAATAAGTTTGTCGTTGAATAGGCAGAAAGAGGCAGGGAGCAAATTGAGAAAGGCGAAGTAGTTTGACCTAACAGAACTTACAGATCTGCCTTGTCTTGGTACTTGAAAAGTGCTGTGGCTGATCTTTAACAGCTAGGTGCTACCACTTATTTGTTGTCTGCTGGGATGTTGATGCTTGAGAGGTGCGGACATCTACAAGTGAAAGACAGGAGCACAGGAGTGTTTGAAAGAAGAGACTGTGGTTTGAGCATCTCTGGTTTCCATTCCTTACAGAAGAAAAGCAGTGTATGGTCTAGGCAGTACTTGAATAGGAGATCTGTAAAGTTTAAAAAGGAGTCTGTTCATATGTGTAGCTTTTGTTCCTACTTCCTTGTTTACAAGTCTCAGATAGATCTCTTGCCAGCAAAAAAAAAGAGCACATTTATCTTAACTCGGGTTCCCTCACCGCTTTTGGGTTCATAGGTCATGGTTCAGATTCTCACTGGAACAGACTCTTTACAAACAATAATCATCCTTGGTTTGATTTTACTTTCTTGTTTGCTTTTCAGAACGTTTCTCTATCTGCATCACACTTTGCCATTTGCATCTTTTCTAGATTGAACATATCTAATTATTGTAGATTTTCTTTATGGTGGTGCTTGAGTTGGCATCTTAATTCTGAATCTATAGGTTCTGTGGCTTCAGCCAGTCCAGAATAAATGCTTTGATGTCCTGGAATTCTACTATTCTTCTCAGCAAAAAGGTGAATTCATGTCTTCTGTTTTTATTTCTTTTTAAGACTTGGAAGAGTGTTTTCTCTTCAGTGAAAGCAAAAATCCCAATTTTAGCATGTAAATGCTTATATACCGTGGAATTGGTATTTTGTTCTGCAATGACAGTGATTTAAACAAATTGCCGATCTGGCAGATGTCACAAGTAAGCTTTATTCTCCCTCAATTTTAGACATCAGATTTCAAGCTGGGAAGGTGCAGGACATGAAAGCAAAAAAAAAAGAAAAAAAAAACTTAAAAAAAATCTTGTGTGTTATTTAAATTGTGTGTTACTTAAATAGTGTGTTACTTAAAATTCTGAGCTTTGCAGTATTATTTTGGCCTTGGCAGTGGGACCAAGACAGCACAGTTAGAGAGCCTGATAACGTATGAGAGAAAGGCAAGTAGTGGTTAAATGACTTCTAAGTTAGAATTTTGTGAAAGGTTTTTTTAATACATATTAGGGAATTTAAGTTTTAGAATACAATTAAACGTGGAATTATTCATGTAAGAATTTCTGGAGCACTGTTATGTAAGAAAAGGTGTTTATAGCTATTGAGACATCTAAAATACACAGATCCTGGAGACACCCAGTTAGGACCATTTAATGTAAAATGAAAGGTGGCCATTGTCTCATGATATTTGTCATGAACTTATTGAGAGCAGGCCAGGAAGGTGAGAAAAGAAATATGACCCTCCTTGTGTAAATGGGAAATCAAAGCACTGCTGAAATACCTACTTGACCATAGTATCAAAGAAAATAAACAGAACTTTGGAACAAGATCTTCAAAGCCCTGTTCCTGTTTGTTGACCACCAAACTTTATATTATACAATCAAATTCAAGATTGGATTGACCTTGCATAGTAAGAATTTCAATAAATCTGCAGTAACATTGGATGCATTTTTTCGTGCATGTGGAAGTGGGAGGCAGCTACACAAAAATTGAAAGAATTTGGGAGATTTCAGTCTTCCTCTGCAAAGCTGGGAAATCAGCATAGTGCTTAAAATTTAATATGATATAAACATGAGTGTAGCTGCCTACTTCTGTTCTCTAAATTGAGGGGAAAAATGAGAAATAATCAACTAGCAGCAAGTAAATGGTAAAGCATAATTTAATCTTAATAGTTTTTCCATTTTGATAGTGTAATGTGATGGTTGTAGCAGAAAGCAATTTTAAAAATACGAGTTTCTTATCATGACAGTTTTATAGTTAAATTGTTTTGTGGTTTGGAAATGTGTAATGAAAATATTGCATTACAAATAAAACCCTAATGTCATAAGTGAGCTTCAGCCCATCAGGCACCATTGCAGTAAAAGAGTTTGATATCTTGCCGTCATCTGTAGTACGCAATTAGAGCAGGTAACTAACCACCAACAGAGACTTTCAGTGTGAGAGCAGCTTAACTACCAATCTAAGAAGGCATTTCAAGAATATGTAGTTCTTCAGAGTTTATGCCAGTGATTAAAAGAAAATTATTAAATTTTGGCCGAATGACCATAGATTTTTAAAAAAATGAGGAAAGGTAATGGCTAGTTAAAGCTTCTGTTTCAAAGGAGGATCTTAAACCAATACAGAATGCTGATGTTTTATTTCATTTGGGGTTTCCTTCATTATGGAATATTCAGAAACTGAAACGCCCATCACTGCTGAAAGTTTACCATGTACAGGTCCTGAAAGCAGGGTGTGGTTAGTACTTCTTTATGCCAAGATAAGAATTTTCAGTGCACTGTACTAACTCTCTTACCTTGTGACTGGTAAATCTCCACATTCACATCCTTACTGAAATGTGTTGTTGTTCAAGCACAAGAAAACCCCATGTGTTTTAAACAATGATTTATAAATAAGTTTTTTTCAAGTCTATTTCTGTTGCAGGTCCTGTTTCTTCATCCCTCTTTCCTCATGCAAAACTTATCAGTGAGTTTTGCCTGCTGGTGATGATGTATTTTCATTTAGAAGTGTTTTGTGTGTTGATTACAGGGTGAAGGATCGTGGCTGCTCAACTTGCATTGCATTTAACTTGGGAATAGGATTCCTGGTATATGGTCTGTTGTGGATGCCAACTGCTGAGTGACCTATTGTACAATTAACTGTGAGAATTGAGAGACACCAAATGATAGAGCAAGCTAGAGCTGAAAACTTACCTGGAAGTTTCAGGGACCACTCACCACAGCATTGTCACAGCCTTGTGGAAATGCTTGTTGTAGTGTGAGGTTTAAAACAGCAAAGAAGTAGCAGTTTCTTGCCTTTCCCCATGCCAAGGAGCGGATTGGAAGGCCTGGGGGTGATGTGTTTAAAGAGAGGTATGAAGGTGGTTCATTCCCACAGTAACAGGTGTGTGTCACATAACCTGGCTACACACACTTCTGAGAAGGTGATGTATGGCCGTCCCTGCAGGCATTTCCGGAAGCTGGCTGTGGGTCTGTCTTTCTCCCTTCATCAGCAGTTGGGAAAATGCACCTCTGGCTACATCTCAATGCTGTTTCTGTGCTGTTGTTACAGCATGAAGTTACTTAAGGTTGATTACTGTGCTGAGTGAAGCTATAGCTAGTTCCCTAAACTCAGCTCATGCTGTGGGATACATATCGCAACATTAAAACATCAAATACTTTGGTGTTCTGTGAGCTATTTGCTGGAGTAAAAGGCTTAAAAAAAAAGAAGTGTTGAGTTTTAATATTGCGTAGCAATTTTCTTGCTAGGTACTTTATTACCCAGAGGCTAGAAGTGGTGTCTGAGGCACTCCACAGTAGTGAGCAGAGACTTCCCTGAGTCTGTCTGTGTCGGAGTTTTCTCTCTGCTTACCCTGGAAGACAAATAAAGAGAAGCTGTAGGAGTGCAAGTCAGCTAGATTAAGGGCATTGTTTACATGCAACACCTTATGATATAATAATGCCGGAGTCATGCAAAACTTGGTAGCCCAGGTTTCATTTCCCCTTGAACTATAGAAAGTGGCTGTGTGGAATGACAGGGTTACGTAAGCCACTTGGAAAAGGGTCTTAAATTACCTCTTACCTGTTCCTGCTGCTTCAGTCACAGAGCAATTCAGTAACTACAAGGCATGGCTATTACACACTGGATTATTTTCTCTTGTTTACAGAGGTGAGAGAGAAAGCCTCAGCATAAATTGGTTTATTCTGCTGATGTCCCGTGGAGTCGTATTTTGGCTGTAGCGGTCCCTGTCTCCCCTTTCTGGTGGTGTTACCTCATGGATCAAGACCATATTCACACAATTTTATCAGATATTGATTTTATTTCATTCTCGTTGTACATATTGGTGCCTTTTTGTTGAAAAGTACGATGTCCATGAAAATCTTATTGACTACTAGGCTGACCCATTTAAGAGAGAAAAAGAGAACAAGAGAAAATGGAAGAAAGACATTTCATAGGAAAGGAGGAACATGAAGGCAAGAGCTGGGACTCTAGGGGTCTGGATTCTGTTCTTGCCTCGGGTATCGACTCCCCTGGGCACTTGCTTTGGCCAAGTCAGCATATACCTCTGTGTCTTCATTTCTCAGCTTCTGTAATGGTGAAAGTCACAAATCCCTTCTGACAGGAAAAATACGAGGATTTATTGATTGCGAGTACTGTAAAGAACTGAAATACCATGCTCCTGTGTATAATAAAAGCATAGATAGAAATAAATTAGATGTGCTTCTAAGCACGCATGAATCTTTGTTGCTAGCTTTTAGAGGGTGGGCTTAGGCAAGGCACCTAATCTTTCTGAGCCTGAGACTTCTCACCTGCCAAATGAAGGTGAAAATTCATATGGTTATTGTGGAATTAGTTAAGATCTATTGATGAATTTTAATAAATAGTTTTGAACGCACAGTAAAATATTATTTTGCTCTGGGAGACTAGTACATTATAGTCTTCTTCATTTTAAACATGTTATTATTCATTTAATGAAATTTCATTCATTTCTATTTCATTTAATGAAATAGAGTTTGAAAAAAAAACACCTTCTCCTTCCATAAATCAGAAAACAAAATGTCACCTACAGCAAATAAACAATATATAATTTAATAATAAATAGCTAATAAATGCATGTCATTTAATAATATATATGTGTATTACATATATATGCATAGTAAGTTCATAATTCTGTAAGCTCCTTATACAGAAGGCCCCCAGTTCAGGAAAGCATACCTAAAAATTTCTCTCTATTTGGCATAGAAATTGGAAACAATTTTAAAGATGAATATGTGAGTAAACATCTGCAATTCCAGTAAATTTCAATCGGATCCTTGAATCTGTTCATGGCCTGGGTGGTTTCCCAGGTGGAGTCTTCAAAAGGAGGAACAGAGCAAAGTAAAATACAGGATCTTATTAGGGTTTCATGACTGTTGGTTCACCAGTGGTTGAATTTCCAATTGGTTGAGGTGGGATAGAATATATTCCTGAAAGGGTTTTGTCCTTTTGGATTATGGCTCACTCTAAGATAATAGAAGAGGGAGTTGTTTTAGGTCATCTTCCTTTTGCAGGTTGTTCCTTATGTTATATGCTCCACTGCCATCATCTGTCCTTTTTCAAAAGCAAGTGAAAAAGATGCCCACTTCTCAGCAGGGAGGTTGTTTTTTCAGTCTCATTGATATTGCTGTTAGGAAATTGTTCCTAGTACTTAACCTACATTTTCTTGTGCTGAATTCTATCATACTAAACTGAGTTATTACTCCAGACCATACTAAATAATTATTTTTCTCTGCCCCTACTTTGTGCTGTTATATTTGAATTTGATTTACAGATTATTTTGAATACAAATAACTGTAAAATGATAAAGTTATTAAACAACTAGGCATCCAGTAGGAGAAAATAATGAAAGTGGAAACATTTCTTAAGCCTTCTGTGTTATTAGGCGCAATGACACAGGGAGAACGTAATGGGAAACCAAGCTGGAGCTTTCTAATACACCACAACAGTTTAAAATAAAGATCCTTGAAGCAGAAGGGGGTTAATGTGACTGGAAATTGTTGATCTTCATCCCTCTCCTTTCTTTCTTTCTTTGATTAATACCTATCATACGTCTGTGTTCCATTTGAAACTTTCTACTTTTTACACCTGTTGAAAAGGTAAGCTGTTGGGCTAGGAAGAATATACCACAGAGTATTAAATAATTTCTTGTCCACCTGTATTTCATGTATTTGTGATGTTGCTGCTAGTGATGTTTTGTGGGTAGCATTTTTTCTGTATAAACAGGATATTGGACAGCGAGTATCAATCTGTTTATCACAAACAGATACCGGGCGGTGAGTCAAGGCAGGCTTTCACTGTGCCTACAGCTGTAGGCTTCCTCCTGTCCTGCTAGGAGAACTGTAGAATTCTGGTGGTATGAAGATGTTTTCTTGTTTTGTGTTTTATAAAGGCTGTCTTTTTAAACCACTTTTCACTATGCTTTGGATGTTTATAATCTCAGAATGGAAAGGCCCCACCAATTCAAACTTCAGTACAGTTAGTTCTTTTCGAGTGTTTCAGTTTCCCATTGGTAAAAACTAGTAAGTAAATAAAACATAAATGCACTAATGAGAAATAGTGTTTCCTTTGGAAACCTTCTTCCCTGGCTCTGGCTTCTTTATATTTCTATCTCACAGCTGAGAGTCTTGACATCATTCCTGTAAGGGTTGTGTTACCATTTCAAGGAGGAAGCCATAGGATCAGGTTGTTTTCCATTTTGAACAAAATGGGTTTAAGTCCCTGTCACTAACAGACAGGGAGCCTACCTGATCTCTGGCTGTGGCTGCTTATGTGCCCTCTATCACAGAGTGAAATGGGGATGGTAGCTTTCAACCTCATCTCTGAAGCACATAAAATTCAATGCATCCAGCTGAGTCTCCATGCTGGCCTTTCAAATGTAGCATGTGCCTCTGCTGCTTGAAACAAAGTACATAAAGTGTGTAAGGGTGTGAGAAGTGTAACAGCTATTTCCCTGGCTAAACAGCCAGGACTTGGAGAAGTGCAGAAAATTCAAGGTATGAATCTTATAACTTCACTCACTCAAAGACCTGTGGTGGAAACTGGAGAGGCTGTGACGTGACCTAAGCTTACTGTACAGGATTATGAACCACTGACACCATTGTTTGTATTTGGTTTTGATTTTGTTTTTTGGTTGGGGTTTTTGTTTTTGGGTTTTTTTCGGTCCATAATGATGTTCTGTTCTGTGAGGAAATATCACCCAAATGACCTGTTTCATTCTCAAACTAACAGCTATGTGATTTCAACATTGGATGGAAAAGCACTGAGAGGTGAGGTCCTCTGGCAACTGGTAATTAATCAGGATTTTATTTAAACTGTATATGACTATTTGTAGCATGACAGTTGATGTAGTATTCTTATTCCTGTTTCTAGTTGACTGGTAAAATATTTTTTTTGTAGTATACCAACACCTAAACATTCACAGGGAGAAAGCAGGGATGTGTTATGTTAGGTAATGCGTGTGTATTTAATGTCCCTGATCCTGTTTAGTCATAGCCCACATTGAAGTTCTGTAGCATTTTACCTGCACATAGTGTTGGCACATACAAAAAGTCAGATTAAAGCTGTGTGTTGGACCGATGAGGACTCCATGGGGCTTAGTGTGAGTGAACAGACAGATTTGGGATTCATACTTTGGTGGCTATCTGGATTTGCTTGTGAATGTATTGCTTCTCTTAACTGTTAGCACTTATGTTGCTAAAGTGTTAGGAGTTTGGTGTTAATTTTGTTTATTTTAAAGCACAATTGAAATGAGTTTAGTTTAACTCTGGGTATGAAACTTGTCAAAGTGCATCAGTCTCTTTGACAGTGACACGGGAGAGCTGCACAGAGATACTTGCTCAATGACTGATGCATAATATTTGCATGGCTAACTTGTCAAAACTACTTTCTGCTACCCTCAGCCCTGAAGCACCACCTGGCTTATAAGAACTGGGCTTCTGTCTTCCTCCTTCATACTTCATTGCCAAATAGCCCAAGGACAAGTGAAAAATAATTTGGGATTGCAAATCATAATTGCCAATCAAGACACAGGGATTCCAGATTTCAAATGTCCCTTTGGGAGACCTATTGTTGTGTCCTACAGGCTCTGCAAGAACCCTACTGGGAGCTTAATAAGACAGTCCATTCCTTCCTCTTCTTAACACATTTAATCCCACACCTGTTTTCTAAAGTGTGCTTACAACTAATGTGAGAGAATTTAAAATAAGATTCTAGCCTGGATACGGGAAGATCTGCATTCAGATATGGAGCAATCCAGATGTGATTGATCCAGCAGTGCTTTTCAGAATATTGCTTACACAGAAGCAGTGCTCACCTTTTGAGATAACAGGAGGCATGGTAGAAAGAAAAGGTGTTCTTCCAGCAGAATAGTTTTGTCTTCACAGGAGGGGATTTTTGCATGACATGAAAAAGATGTTGTAATAGAAATAATGTAGACTAAGCTGCTACGTTTTGTTTGGGTTTGGGTTTGTTTGTTGAAAAGCAGCCCTGATGCCGCTTTGGACCTCTTCATTGTCTGTCTACCACTGGTTCCTAGGACATGGGGAAGGGGTCCCCAGGTTTTGCTAGAAATGGAAAATAAAGACCAATGAGACAGGCTGAAGCTTTCTTACCATCCCAATGTACATAATTGGACACTTGTGTTAGCTTAACATCACTGCGTTCTACAGGTTGTTTAAATATGTCCTCAGACCTCCACCTGTGGAGGACCTTGACACTCACAGAATCACAGAATGGTAGGGGTTGGAAGAGGCCTCTGGAGATCATCTAGTTCACCCCCGGACTGAAACAGATTCGCCTGGAGTTGGTCACACATGAGTGCATCCAGGAGGGTTTGAATATCTCCAGAGATGGAGATTCCACAGTCTCTCTGGGCAGCCTGTTCCAGTCCTCTCTGACCCTCACAGTAAAGAAATTTTTCCTCATGTTGAGGTTTAACTTCCTATGCTCCAGGTTGTGCCCGTTACCCCTTGTCCTATCTCTGGGCACTGTTGGGAAGAATCTGGCCCCATCCTCTTGACACTCACCCTTTAGATATTTATAAGCAATTGTAAGATCCCCTCTCAGTCTTCTGTCTCTGAAAGACAGCACAGCCTTCTGGTGTATCAGCCACTCCTCAGCCACTCCCAGCCGCTTTTGTGTCATCAGCAAACTTGCTGAGGATGTGCTCTGTCCCCTCGTCCAGGTCATTGATGAATATGTTGAACAAGACTGGGCCCAATACTGACCCCCAGGGAACACCACTGGCTACAGGCTTCCAACTAGACTCATGTGCCAGTCAAAGGAGCAGACTGTGTGAAAGACTCAATACCAGTTTTGATCAGAACAAAATAGATAACAATGGGTAGACATTACACTAAAATACTCTCACACACATAACCTGTTGCGGTTGGGGTAATCCACGACACGTAGAAGTTGTGGGCAAAAGAACATCTTTGTTGATTTTACAAGACTTTTTATACCCCTTTTCGAGCTGCATGTTCATGCACGATTGGTTTAGCCAGAGAACAACAGTTCATAATGATAAGGATGACTCTTTCTCAGTTGTAACTTCATAATTGGGTGATTCCACGTGTGGCCTGGCACCTTCCTAATCTTGTTTACTTGGCTCTTCTTGGCGCCTTCTACCTTCTCCAAGGATACACGGGCATCTATTCAAGGCCAATGTTAAGCTCACACACACTGACTCCCCAAACTAGCCAAGGTTTCCCACAATAACCCTTCTGAACCAAGTTAGAAAGTCAAGACCCTTTGCCTCTCTTAGATTTGTTTGTGCTTCCCTTTTCTGTGTGGATTCCTCTAAGTTTTTAAAAGTGAGCACTGATGACCAGTTTTCTTGTTCTGTGGAAATTCCTTTCATTTGAACTGAAGCCATCAGTCTTGAGTATATATACAAATGCCACTCATCTCTCTGGCAAAAGAAATGCAAGACAGTTCATAAAATTGAATCAGAAGTTGTATTTTGTACTGACTGCCCCAAATCCTCCTACTTAATGTGTTCTTCTGCCTTCAGAAGCATTGAGGGATCAAAGGCAATTGCTCACTCTGGTTGTTTCATGGCTATGGACTTGCACATGTTTCTGGACAAACACATCTAGATGTTTTGCTGGATCAAGGCCTGAATTCTTTCTGGCTTTGCTGGGGCCAGGATCTCAGACCTTAAAGTGTTTGTCACTCATGAACTTTAAAATTTGCATTTCCGATGCTTAGCATTGATTCCAGAAATGACCTCCTACCTCTGTTTTCCCAGTGTCTGTGTATACCTGAATAATTGATGTGGACTCCTTTACCACCCAGGTTCAGTGGCTTACATAAAGTGCTGTCCAGGTCTGAAGAGCATCTGCCTCTGAACTAGATTTACAATGAAAGTTAAATTGAAAACTTTCCCAAAAATCTTCTATCACTTCACTGCCTTTTTGTTGCCAGTTTAGTTTATGTGTATGTATCTTGTGTCAAGAAAAGCCCTGTGATGTGTCGTAGTCAAATTACATGAGTGCTGAAGCCTGCTGTCAGCTACCTGTGATGCAGGGAGGCTGCAGTGGTGCTTGGAATCGCTGAGGACCCCTGGAGAGCTTCAATTCTATCATCTCTTACTCCAGTGGATCTAAGGTGCCGGGCTGTAAGATCCCCTACATCTGACTGATGCAAGATTCATGCTGCTGAGGGCTGGAGGGGGAAAACTGCATCTCGGTCAGATCATGTTGGAAGAGTTATGCATAAGGAGTGGGCAGAAGTCCCTACCACATACTTCAAAGAGTTTCTGCTTGGATTTGTGAATATCTTTTTGAAGGGGGAAAGAAGAACAACAGTGCTACCACCAACATAAATTCTCACAGTAATAACAAAGATTCTCAAGTCCCCGGTGTATTAATTACTGTGAAGAAAAAACAAAAATATGCATTTATTTTATTTTTAACTGAATTTAGGAAAGCATACGAAAATGGGATTTTGAAGAGTTCCTTTGAATGTTATGGACTGTCCTATGTTCATTACTTTATCTTATGTTTCTAGAACCCTTTTTTGAGTTCAATCCAGCAAGCTTGAATCTGTCTAGTAATACAAAAGTGAAGACAGAGCAATTATATACACTTATTTGTTTATTTTATGTATATATGCAGTTTGTTCATGTGTAAGAAAAGAAGCAACTGAGATGTGAATCTCACTGTGAGCTTCTTTTCAATAGAAACCATATTTTTAATTTTGTACCTAGCAAGTTGGCATTCTTTTAAATGCTTGGAGATCTTATGCACTGTCCGTACAGACAAGGTGAATGTGGTCAGAAAAGGTGAATATGGTGCCTGATATGAATTTCCAATTGTTCTTGTCAGAGCAGGGGAAATGGAGGAAAACAGTAGTTATTCTCTTAATCAAGGCTGGTTCATTGGCCCAAAGTGGCTCAACCAATGCTGTCCCTTAACCAAAGAGGTCTTATGGGTACAACCCAGTCTCAAAGTTACTGGGGTTTGCAAGGTCCCTCTGTCCCCAGCATCATCCCTCTGAGCCACGTTCTTAAGAGCAGAGTTTCTGACTAGGACTGCAAATGCTGCAGTCTTCCCATCAGGTAAGTTGGGCTTTTCCAATCCATCCTTACAACCCTGCTGTTCTGCACTGTCTTTGGGGACAGAAAATGCTGTTCAGGTTGGATTTGACATGCATACTGCTCGTAAGGGAACCTATGGGGCAAAAGAATTGGGGAATATATTGGCCTTGCTAGTTGAAGCAAAATTCAAAAGCAGATGGGAGTGCATCCTGTGATCTCTCAGACTTACTGCAACAATGGATGAATGCCTAATTCTGGCAATGTAGGATTCCCTGTGCTCCTTGAGCATATGGCAGAGAAGTGGAGTTTGTTTTGGATAACAAAATACAAGTTGGATTGAATAAATATCAAAACTTGCAGGTTGCAGGAATTCTCTATGGGAAATACGAGAAAGTACTGTATGTACTAAGGAAATACATCTGTTTCTCTTCAGCTAAATTATTTCTTGGCCTTTAAACTAGTATAGACATATTTATAAGCTTTGATTTTTACTTTTTTCTTTCCTTTTTGTTATCTTTAATGAAAATGTGTCAGACTGCAGAACATTTACCTTGCATGCTTCCTGTGTTTGTCCAGAATTATTTACTGAATTATATGCTTCCTGTGGGACAGGGAATAGAGGGATGATCAACTTCTAGAAACCTAGCATTGGCAATAACTGTGCTAGATAGCAGGGTAAGCAAGAGTGCTTCCTATGTCCAATTAATTACTTTGTGTCTCTGATTGTAGCAATGACAGAAAATTACAAACCAGTAAATTCAATAATCCACCTGGGATGTTCTAGCAGGGCAGAGTTGTGCATGGTACAGTGGTTGGATCAAGGCTCTCCCTCAGAGCCCTGCCACAGAGGCAATTTAATGGATTTGCCAGCGATATAAAAATACCCTTGTAGCTGCAACTGCCTGGGTACGCAAAGTGATTTTTGTTGAAAGTTGCAAGAATGAAACCTGATCTGTGTTCTCTTTTTGGTTGACAACATCATCTTACAGCTCAGCGTTTTTTACAGTTCGTGTCTTGGACAAGGGATAGGTGGCTAAGCGAAAAAAAGATTGAAAGTACTTTTAAATCTTTAACATGTCATTGTTACCTATTTCTTCGCGAAGTAGTAGCTTTTTGTGAGAGATCTGGAGGCCCAGACGTTTCCTTAAGCTCTTCTAATTTTGAAAGCTGTGCTCAGCTGATTAAGGGAAGCAACTAATTCTTTTTGTAGGAGATTGATTGATGGAGTCTAACTCTTAAGATAATCACAACTAACCAGTATCTGTGTTTTGTGTATTGTGTATCCAGTACATGCTCCGAATTATTTTTAATCTCTGTGGGGTTATTAAAAATATCTCAGAAATAATCCAGTGCTGGTGCTGATGTGTCCAATACTGCCTGCTTACCACCATACTTCAAGAGATGTCCCCAGGAATCCTCTGAGACTCTCAGTGGGGTGAAATACTAATTAATTGGCAGCTTGGTTTTTTTATAGGAGGAAACCGCAGTCTCCTTCGAAATGCCATGCAACGTTCTGTTAAGTGGTAGAATGTGAATGACTATAACCCAGTGACTAGATGGTGATACCTTTGGTTTCTGGGTCAAGTAGTCATATATATGCAGCGTGAGCAGGCAGAATCTGTCTGCATATTTTTTTCTTGTGTGTGTATATGTTTGTTTACAATCTGTCTCTCTAATGAATTTATATCCTTGGAAGAACTGTATCCGAATTAGATGAGACAGGACTGTGTGACCTAGATATTTTCCACTACTATATTGTGAGGTGGTCAAGAGTTGGCAGGGGTGGTTTTGAGTCAAATTTGAGTCCGACGGCCCTGTGACCTAGAGGAAGAGTGCATCTTTCTAGGGAGAATGTTAATCTTATTGCATGTTATAGGGTAAAAAAGAAGCCTTTAATCTGAGTTGGTTTAATTTTATCAGACACTGTACTAGCAATACAGATTTTTTTTTTCTCCCTGCACATCTGCTATTCTTTAAGTTCATCAAGCAGAGCAGAAAGCAAAAATGGTGGAAACGTAGGAAAATTAGACTCTTTAAAATGTCTAGTGAAAAGTCAGTGGCACTGATGAGTATGCAGTAGGCAAAAAGAAATGCAAAAATAGAATTCAGAAAAAACATGTTTTTCAATTTATTTTTCTAAATATGTTCTGAATTGTTTGGCAGAAAGATGCAAATCTGAAAATATCTTATTGTTACCAAATGTACATATTGGATTGTGCAAAATAATCTCAACTGAAATGTGCTGTCCATCTCGAGCTATAGATCTCCTTCTTTGTACTGCTTTTAGAAAAGCAAATCTATTCATTGAAAGGACTGCTTATCTCTAAGTACCATTGGTTGAAATTGGGTTAAGTACATTGCTGAGTTGAGCTCACATTTACTCATTGGTCATTTTTGTTAACATCAGGTCAGAGCAGGAAAAGGATTGAGGATGTTGATCTGCAATTATCCATCACCTCTACTTCATATTAGGGTTTCTAGGCACTAGGTCCAGAAAGAGAATCTTTAATCTGATGTTTGATTCAAGTAAATGATGCGATGATTTGACCCCTTTGTTCCTCAATCTTGAATCACACTTGTGAAACTCAAGTCCTTGTAGGCACTTTCTGATACTGTAGTTCCCATTCATCTTTCTTTGTCAGCATATTTGGGAGGAGGCTGGAAGGCAATAGGAAAAGAACATCCTCTTTTTAGACAAAAATAACTTTTATTCATACGAGATTTTAAGATATCTCTTTGAACAGCTACTGCTGAGCTGAATTTTTCCCCCCTTCGTCATTTTTTTCTCTCCAGCCTTTGGAACTGCTCGTTTAATTTGGAAAGTAAAATCCTGAAAAATGCCTCAGTTGGCCATTCATCTCCCTGGACAACTGAATTAGGTTATTTTTGTCTGCTTCACACTCTCTTAATTAGTTGAGTTTCATGGAGCATATATATGGTGAAATTTGTAAATAGGTGGATTAGTCCTGTTACATGGCAGCCAGTGGAATGGATGCCCTGCTTCCTTGCCAGAGATAAATGCTTATTTCTCTGCCCTGTCTTAAAGAAATCTGGGTTTGAGGCAATGTATTCTGTTCTCTTTGTCATGGTCTGCAGCACCACTTTAATTTATTGTTGATTTAGAACCTTATGTTATTATTTCACATTTCTTTCCAGGCAGCTTTTAAGCTGATCTTAAAGCATCCAGAGTATAAGTGGGTCAAAGAGAAGTATTTAAAAGATTCGTAGATGAAGTGCTTAGGGATATGATTTAGTAGTGGACAGGTATGGTTGGGCTTGATGATCTCAAAGGTCTTTTCCAACCTAGTGGTTCTATGTTCCTGTGACTAGTGTCAGAGTAGAGTGGGGAAGACTGGAACTGTTAGAGGTTTGTACTTGTAAAGGTTGAAAGCAAAATAGTTAGGAAGGGGAGACAGAAAAATCCAGTCCCCCTAAAGGAATTGCAGGTGTGCAGCCTCCAGTTAAAAACAAGGAAAAGTGAAGTTGAAGTCCTGGACCGTTTTTCATGCTCTTCACTGTGGATACTGTTTTCATAGCTGGCCCTTTGGCCTGTTCACTGGCTTTTATTATTTTTGTACTTTTGTACAGAAAAAGTTGTGCTTGGTAGACTGGCCAAAAGATGCTGAGCGCTGCTGAAGTCTTTTAGCAGTGTTTGCCTGAAGGGGAGGTTAACCATCAGCGTGATTTCCTTGAATTGGACATAGAGATATCTAGCAATGCTTGTATGATATGATATGATATGAAGATCAAATGGAGCTCAACTAAGTTATTTTAATTTCTGGTAGTCATTCCAGGTGCTTGACAAGTAAGGCATTGCCAAAGATTCAGATTTTTTTTCCGTTCTTTTTTTTTTGATGTAAACATTTTGTTAAACTGGGCTGAAATTAGAGAATTGATGAAGAATTAGGTGGTATCCAGAATAGTGAAATGATTCAGGTATGGCATTAGTTTTGAGGGTAACCTCAATCAGCAAGCTTGATTAGAAGTGGGAAGTTCACTTCTTTTTTTTTATAATTATTATTTTTTATGGGTGCACTCATATAATACTTGCTTTCAAATGCTGTTCATTGTGTGGGATTGTTTATTTTCTCAGCAAAATCAGATGGACCTGGGCTGAATCCTGCTTTCTGAAATCCAGACAGGGTACATCAGTGAGAAAACACTCATTCTTTTCTGTGGTAATTTAGAATCTTGATTCCCAGCGATACATAAGGCCAAGTGCTGGGTCCTGCACTTTGGTCCAAAAAACCCCATGCAGCTCTACAGGCTTGGAGAGAGTGGCCTGGCAGCTGACCAGCAGAAAAGGACCTGGGGGTGTCGGTCACCAGCTGGCTGAATGTGAGCTGGCAGTGTGCCCAAGTGGCCAAGAAGATCAATAGCGTCCTGGCCTGGATCAGAATTGGTGTGGCCTGCAGGTGTTGGGAAGTGATCACGTCCCCATACTTGGTACTGGTCAGGCTGCACCAGGAATACAAGAAGGACATTGAGGTCCTGAAACGTGTCCAGAGAAGGTCAAGGAAGCTGGTGAAGGATCTGGAGCTCAAATATCAGGAGTGGCTGAGGGAACTGGAGTTGTTTAGTCTGGAGAAGAGGAGGCTGAGGGAGGACCTTATTGCTGTCAACAACTACCTGAAAGGAGGTTGTAGCAAGATGGATGGTGGTCTCTCCTCCCAAGTAACAAGTGATAGGATGAGAGGAAATGGCCTCAAGTTGCACCAGGGAAGGTTTAAATAGAATATTGGGAAAAAATTCTTTGCTGAAAGAGTGGTAAAGCATTGGAACAGGCTGCCCTGGGAAGTGGTGAAGTCTGGTGGAGTCCCATCTGAGGAGGTGTTTTAAAGGCATTTAGACATGGCACTTGTGGACACTGTTTAGTAGCCATGGTGGTGTTGAGCTGATTGTTTGACTTGATGATCTTAGAGATCTATTCCAACCTCAATGATTCTACGATTCTATTCTTTGATGCTCTACTAGTTAGTGAATCTTACTGTATGGGCCTTGGGCTCATCTAGCTTGCGCTTAAGGTGCTGTCTCTGCCACTGGGCTGAGCCCCTTCACTGCAGGAACCTCATTCCTTCCGTGAGGCCAGGTGCTGTTGAAGTCAGTGAAGAAGGCTTATCCTAATTCTTAAATGTCTTGACTATGACAGCCAATAGTAAGGAAGTGACATAATGAAGGAAAATCTTGCATGAAAATGCTGTGAGCTCGGTAGTCTACTTTGGAGCCCATTAAGAAGCCAGTTTGTGAACAACAGTGGCTACTTTCAATAGATCCGTGTAACTGAAACTCCATGATACCCAAGACTTGAGACAGTTGGCATGGACAGTTAAGATCTTTATCTTAGTCAATAAGAAACCAGTGTGTCTACTTTAAAGAAACAGAAAATTGGACAAATGGCTTGCAAGCTCACAAGCTGGAGAGTCTTCCCCAAACCTTCCCCTAAAATGAAGATAATTGATAATGATACCATGCATACCATTCTTTGTGTTATAAATTGAATAAAATTTGATATGAGAATCAATGGGAGGAAATAGGGAAATGTGTGGTACTGCAGGCATTGAACAGGTTCAGGGCTGCTCTTCTGCAAACTTAGGTAAGCCTGACTGGAGTGATTTGAGTTATTTTGCTTTACACTGCTGTCATTCATAGCATCTTTTGGCCCTTATTGGCTTATGTTTGATTGCATCTCTGGTGAAAATCATGCCAGGCTGCTTCGGGATAAATGGCCTTTAGAGCTGTGTTTGCAAGTTGATTGAGATGGGTTGTGTAGCCATGGAACCTTCTTCAGCAACTCAAGAATGATGAAATCTTGCTTTTTTATTTGATGAGAAGCTATACTTACTGTGATGTGTGGCTGTCATAAAGCCTAACATGAGCCTGTGTGTAGCAGAGCAATTTTTGTTTGCATAATCTGATGGGTTTTGATTTGCATAATCTCTTTTGTGTGTGTATGTACTCCATAGCTTTCACAGAGAGCTTAGAGCCTGACTATCTCCAGTAAGGGGATCCCAGCTATTAATTGGTAATGCCTTCCTGCTTTGTAGACTGATGTGTATTTTCCTGGGATTTTTTAAAATTCAAAATAAGCTTAAAATTAATCTGTAGACCAACCAGTAGGAAGCATAGGTCTAAAAGTGGATTTACCATTCTGTAGGTGAATGGCATATAAACACCTTTTAACCCCTTGGCTTTCTCAGTTGAATAAAATCTTTGGCATAGTTTCTTTCCATTCAGAAGATGAGTTACCAGCTTGTCAAGTGTTACAGTGGTACTGTCAGTGTTCTCAGTTGCTTCCAATGGGTGATTGTAGTCCTCCCTTGTTTGTACTGATTTAACTCATCAATAGTTCCAACAATCTCAGTTAGCCTTCTTATTCACCTGCTTTTAACCAAGATCAGATGGCGTATTTTTTGAGTCACATTTATTTTGTTTTTTTACTTGAACTCATTTGTTTTACTACTGTCAGTGTCTCCAACATAAACATGTAGGTTATGAAGGCTGATACATCCCTCAATGCATAGCTGGAAATTCTGGTACGCTATTTGGTAGGGAATTGTTTACCAGTTTCCTAATGTGATGGTGAGGGACTCCTAATATGGAAAAGAGGAATACATAGGAAAGGAGAAACAAGGAGAAAATTTGCCGTTGTAGTAAGTTGCAAACCGTGGTTATGGTTTGTATAACTAGGGACCTCAAAGCTGTGTCTGAAAGATGAATGAAGAAGATGTTTCTGTCTCACAATACTACTCATTCGTATGTGCAGCCAAGCACAGACTAGCTGTCTATGAAATACATGCTTATTTTTAAGAAGCAACTTTGAAAAGAAATCACTAAAGCAAACAATCCATCAATTCAAGCAATTACAAGTGGCACGTGTGTGATTAGAACTGACTTAGCCATGTTTAATCTAGCTGAACCTCTGTGAAGGGGAAGATGAGTAACTTGCTTAAGTGGGGGTATGAGTTTTGCAAGGAGAAACCCATGTGGCTTATTCAGTTTGATCCACTCAAGTGTTAAAACGTTCTGGAGGGTGTGTTGTGTAAAGATTGAAATGTGAATTTGAGGTGGACATGTTACAAGTGCAGACCGGTCAATGAGAACTGATGAGTACTGTACATCTGCCACTGTAGAACTGTTAGAAATACAAAGTTCAGCAAATTATCTTTTCTGCTCAGTTCTAAGGAGGAAGAAATGGAGGCTTTACAAAAACACTTTAGAAGTACTTTTGGCATTTTACCACTCAAGTACCTTAAATCCTAGTATTTCTGTGGCAGGTTAATATTAATAAAGTGAAAAAACAAAGACACAAGAAGATTGAGGCCCAGATTCAGAAAGACATGGGGATACTTGGGTCCATGTTCACCAATGCACTGAAATGACATATCCCATGGGACAGTTTCCATAAAGTTGAGAATACAGGTCTTTTCAATCCCATCCTCTGCCTTAACAGGGTAAGTATCTTCTTTCCATCTGTTGTCAGCCATAGTCCAGAAAAAACAGCTTCTCTTATTTGACACCAGAAAAAAACATGCAAGACACAGCTTATCTCAGCCATATTCCAAAAGAACTAGTATCACGTTTGTGGAGTTACTATAGCCTTCAGCTATGAAAAGGCAGCTCTCCTCCTTCTCCAGTTGTATCTTAATTGTAATACAGCAATGCCTGCACTTCTTGGTCAGAACTGGAAATGTTTTGTACTTCCTGGTGTACAGACTGTACCAACCTGTTGCCGTGGCACTAAAGCCCCTACACTCTGAGTACAGGGAAGGCACAAAGGAAATAACTTCACTCCGTGTCACTGATGGGGAATTGTGGTGTAGAAAAAAAAGTGATTCATCAGTGATATGAAGGGAGTTTTTAACAGAAAAAGGAATTGATTTTTGACATTATGGAACTGTACTTGTAGCATTGTGTATGTACATGTCAGTGTGGCTGATCTGGCATTGCTGTTAGGTGAAGTGACCTCTCTTCCCCTGCAGGTTGTGTCGTTCTGTGTGCTGTGTTTGGGCACAGACCTAAATTAGTTAAATCGGATGGGCTTTCAGCTGCTTCTGTTCTCTAAGCTGGCTTACTGCATGGACAATAAAACACTTGCAGGAGACATGAGAAGGTTCCACTACTGCTTGTAGCATTAGTGTTAGCTTCTTTGAGTTTAAAGTGTATGTAAAACTATAGCATGTGACCCTGCTCAAAGTTTGGGGTTGCTAAACAGTTTTTTCTCTGCTTTCATACATGTCTTGTGTACCGAAGTACCCATCCTCCATGGAAACAGGCACCTAATGTCAGTAAGATCCACTGGCGTTTTTGCTGCTGCTGAGGATCACCCAGCCAATCCTGCTGGCAGAGAGCAGGGTTGCACAAGGAAACTTAAGTTTTCTGCCTGTGTGGTACACCATCTCACAGGTTCTGAAGGTACATGTTCTACCTGCTTTCATTCCCTATGTGATAATTTACAGAGAACTCAGTGGTGGAAAAGTCTCTTTGAATCTGAAGCAGTAACAATTTTGAAATGATTCCCCAGAGCTTAGTAGCTTCACTTTGCTTCACAAACAAACAAATAAACCCCTTGCAAATACCTACAGGAAAAGCAACCAAAACTCGTAATTACAAATGACGCCTTTATACATCCAAAATTTTTGCCTTGTTTTCCTCATTTCAACCAAGGGATCTCTCTCCTAAGGCCAGCAGGATTACTGTGATGTAGGAGGAGATGAATATATATGACAGAGGATGTGAAGGGGCAAAGCCTTGCTTTGTATCAGAAATGGTGTGACCAGCAGGTCCAGGGAGGTTATTCTCCCTCTGTACTCAGCACTGGTGAGACCGCTCCTCGAATACTGTGTTCAGTTCTGGGCCCCTCACCACAAGAAGGATGTTGAGGCTCTGGAACGAGTCCAGAGAAGAGCAACAAAGCTGGTGAAGGGGCGGGAGAACAGGCCTTATGAGGAGCGGCTGAGAGAGCTGGGGTTGTTTAGCCTGGAGAAGAGGAGGCTGAGGGGAGACCTCATTGCTCTCTAGAACTACCTGAAAGGAGGTTGTAGAGAGGAGGGTGCTGGCCTCTTCTTCCAAGTGACAGGGGACAGGACAAGAGGGAATGGCCTCAAGCTCCGCCAGGGGAGGTTTAGGCTAGACGTTAGGAAAAAATTCTTTACAGAAAAGGTCATTGGGCAGTGGAACAGGCTGCCCAGGGAGGTGGTTGAGTCACCTTCCCTGGAGGTGTTTAAGGCACGGGTGGATGAGGTGCTGAGGGATATGGTTTAGTGTTTGATAGGAATGGTTGGACTCGATGATCCGGTGGGTCTCTTCCAACCTGGTTATTCTGTGTGATTCTGTGTGACATTGATGGAGGTAATTGAGTTATTGGGGAGGTAGTGTAAAAGTTGGCTGTTTCTTGGGAGAGATATCATATGGCATTCTGGTTGTGGGAACAATAAGTATCTTCTGGCAACATCTATACTTGCCATTTTTTCCCTTTCAGTTAATGCTCCCAATTCCCTTTGGCACTATCTTCAGCAACTCTGGAATTGCTATTTAAGAAAAAAAAGTCTAGATATATTGCAGTATTTGTCATCTGGTCACCTTGGTAGAGATCACTGGCAGGTGGGGGTCCTTCAAGACATTGCTATTTATAACAGGAGTTGCCAAATGTAGTGTTCTCTCTAGACCATGTTAGGAGTACTCAAACACTTTAGCCAGCAGCTGAAATAGTAATCTGGTATTCCTATATGAAAAAAAAAAATTTTTTTTTTGCTATGAAACTTGCATACGTTGCATCTAATATGCACAAAAGTGCAGATCTGAATGCTTGATGCTCTGAACACTGCCATTTTTTAAGGCACACTGTTGTATACTAGTAATTACAGGCGTTAATTATAGAGGAGAACTGTGTTATGACTTTGAGTGCCCTCGTTAGGAAGGGACAGTGTATAAATTGTCCTGGGAGGCTTTGTTAATTGGAGAAAACTTGTTTCATAGCATCTTCCTCACCTTTTTCACCAGGAGGTAGTAACTTACTGCTGCTTATACAAACACCAAATTAGACACTGCTACTGTAGGTCAGCACTGCTACTTGGTGAAGGAAGTAGTGAAAGTAACTCAGCTTTGCTGGTTCATTTCCAGCCTTTTCCCAACCTTTTGCCTCCTCAGCCCTGCTTCACTTCTGCTCTCCTGGGTTTCATTTGGGTAGTCTGTGTGTAGGTCTGTGCACACCTTTTGCGGGGGTGCCCACCCTGTAGTGCTTCATCAAAGACTCCCTTGCAAGACCTAATAGTCACAGAAGACTTCTTCTGAGTATCAAGTATCTCATATGGCAGCTATTGACCACTTCCTATGTTTCTTTAGGAACCCAACCATACACACATGCACAGGCAGCTGTAATTCCGGACAGATAATTTCAGTGCAGTCGCAATCTTGCGACCAGGAGGCCTTTACAGTTCAGGAAACTCAAATAACTCTTCTGCATCTTTAAAAAGGAAAGTAACCACAGGCCCTCTGGAACTCTTTAAGTTGGCTGTGCATGCCGCTAATTATTTTGAGACTGAAACAGCACCTTTGAAGCATGTCCATGAAATACATAATTAAAGTATCTTGTGTTCGATCATACCGTTGGACAGCTAATTGAAAATCACATTGTATCTACATAATGAGACAAATAATATATGCATTTGTGCACTGATGAAATGACTCATCCCATAGTCTTTTCCCCTTTAATTGCTACAATGACAACAGGCAAAAGAGGACCACGTGCTGGGCTGTCCTTGATCAGCGAATCTAACTAACACAGAGCTACCGTTAAGGACTCCCGTGAGTTCAAATAAAAGAGGCTGTGAAGGATACAACTCCTGCTTCCAACAATTTCTGTACAGATGTGTAAGTTGGGCAGAACATGTTGAGTATCCTGCTGTCTAGGAGCTCGGAGGCTAGCACAGCATCTGCCTAGGCTTCATAAAGGAACAGAACATATGACTTGAATAGAGGAATGACTTCAATGGTTTTGGCCTGTGTCTGCCTGTAGAATCGGGCCATTCAAGACCCTTTGTAATGTCCAGGTGACTCTGCTACAACAGAGGGTCCCTGCAGAGCAGCTGGTATTTCAACGAGTAGCTCCAAGTAGCATCTGTAAGTCTTGCAAGCAGTGATTTGTTCCCGTCAGTGTCGTGGGGATATGGTAACTCAAAAAGTATTGATGACAAGGAGTACATCCTTCTTAGCGACATCCCTTGTGGTTTTTATTCCTTCCGTATCTACATTGTTCCCTGTGGTAGGGGAAGTGCTATGCTATGTTTTATTATCATGCTTTGAACGTGTTTCTTGGAACATAAGAGCACAGGAAGGATTCAGGGAGATACAAGGTTTATTGTATTATGCTGTACAGTTATTTGCAGGAGTTAAGGTTGGTGGAGAAGAAAATTAATTTAAGGATAAACATACATGAGGAGGATTCCAGGCTGGTCCTTCCCTCTGAAATGCGCTGATGGTGGCAGCCGTAGAAAGGAGGGCTCTGGGATGTCACTTATTCCTTGGAAGATTCAGAGCCGCATCAGGGCTTAACTACAGTGGATCTTACGGTCTTCTTTTTATGATGATGACTGGCATGATCTCCCTCTTGTCTCAGCAAGAACAGCTTTCCAGCTTACTGGGTCATTCATTTGGGCATAGAAACACCTGAAAAGAGCTGGTTATTTCAGGTTAGCATTTACACATGCGTAGTTCATGTATATGTTCTTAATATGAAATAAATTAAGTCATTTTTCTCAGTCTACAGTCACATAACCAACTGCAGCTTTCCTCTGTAGCTCACGTACTTTCTGACATCTAAAAAAATGTCGTAGTGCATTAATGCTAGGGAGACAAAGACAAGTAAGGAAGTCTGCTGATGCTGCTTTTTACATTTAAAATCATGAAACATATCCAGGGGGTTAGGTTGCATTTTCTCAAGGGGTTCTGTGACCGAAGTTCCCTGCTGTTTACCTTTTGCAGTCACAGTCTTCTAATTACCATGCCACAGTTTGGGGAAAGGCTAGTCACTTTTACTGCCTTCAAACCTTGCATTCCAGAATTAAATTCTGCTGCTGCTATAGTGCCTGACAAAGATCTGGCTTCCAAACAAAGGCAAAGAGGAGAGAATGAAGCAGCAGACCCTGCAAGAGATAGAATATTGTCTGTGTGATTAAAGCTCTTTTATTAGGCTGTGGCCTGTAATGGGAAAGAAAAAGCAGGATCTCCACTGATCTGCATTTTAAACAATGTTGAGGATTAGCAGAGGGGCAGCAGATGCACCTATTGAGCTGTAAAGGAAGGGATTCAAAGCTATATCATGCAGATGGGAGATTATTGTACTGTACTTCCCCACATGTGCCAGTCAGTACTCCTGCTGCTCTGCAGAGCAACACTTATCATCTCCGTCAGCCCTCCTGTCCCAGAGCACACACAGCACAATGAACCTGCCTTAGCCCTGCCACTGAGTTGAGCTGACACTTAACCAATCTAAACAAGCAGAAACCAAGCTGTGGCAGCCATTCTGCTGCTAGGTTCATGATATGAGCACTGGATGATTATCACATCCCTCCCTAACACAGTCTTTTGACCAGCTTAACCCTTTCAATTTGAACAGATCGGTCTGATGATACTGCCTATCATTTTGCTACAAAGCAGTCCTAGAGCAAACCTAGAGCAGAGTGAGTAAAATGACAGGTAAGAGGAGAGAGATTTTCCTTCATGTAAAGGAAAATCTGTTTTTCTCTTCTTCTGTTGTTGATTCCAGAAACTGGCATCCTTTCTCCTGTTCAAAACACAGTGTTGAAATGTCATTATTGTTGTTTTCATTAAATGGATCATAAATTTGAAAACTATCTCACCATGCGAGCCACTTTTACTCTCAGATTTTTCTGCTATAGGTCAGGAGCAGATTTAGTGGTACAAATGGAATTATTCTCCTTTTACATAGCTATAGTGGGGAATGGATGTGAAGTTTATCTGGAATTTAATAAAAATGATGGTCTGCTGGCCGGATGTTTCTGCTCTTGCATGTAGTTTGTAGCTGAAAATACATTAAGAATGATTTTCAGGCTTTTACCTATTCCCACCAACTTAAAATATAATTGTGACACAGGCTTGGTTTCCAGCTCTGCCAAAGGGTTTTTCTCTGACCTTCAGCAAGTTACTCAATTTCTTCATGCCTAGAGTCTTTATCTTCAAACAGAAAAATAGTGTATAATTGGATGTACTCTTTGACGGCCTTGGATCATAACCATCTACCCTGGGGCAGGGCCTAGCAGCTATGACGTGTATGCACAATGTTTGTCCCAGTAGGGTCCCGGTCTTGGGTTTAGTCTTCAAATATAAACAGCAATAATAATTTCATAGGGCTCTCGTTCATATAATTAATTCTGTGTTGCGTTACGTATTTTCTCTTTTAAGAAGCTTTGTCCATGGTCCTGAAATGTGTTAATCAGCCTTGGAAATGACTGGAGGAAATAATTATTTTGTGTAGCATCCAGTTCTTATTGTGCTAAATCTGTCATACGGCTGGTCTTCCCCAGTAGCAACCCAGATATTATCTCATGCTTTGTGTGCTTATATGTGGACAGGAGAGAGAGTGCAAATTCCAGTATATATGTAAATATTAATATCTTTGCTGCTTGGTTAGCATTGATTCTACCTGGGTCATCTCAATAGCTCCATCACTTTGTGGACAGTTGTCTGACTTTGACTTAAAGATTAATCTCTGCTTAAAGCTGGAACCCATCTCTACTTCCTGTAGCACCCCATTTCTCCATCTTGGAATAGGTGAGTTCCCACATTCAACATTAGGAAGATTAGGAAATACGAGCCTCAGACAGAAGGCGGCTGTGGATGCCAGTAATTTAAGTGCAGATGCTGCCAAGGAGGTAGGATTTTGCTGCAATGTGCTCTTGCTTGCACTTCCGTTTGTTTCTGACATGGGGCTGATCTCCTAGTTATGAAGAGAATTATCTGAAAAACAAGTCTGATGTTTTTATATCATTTATGTTTAAATTAAGGCAATTTAGATTGTGGCTTTTTATTATGGTATAAAACAGTAAGGGCAAACCCTGTATTTCCTTTATTGTTTCCATACTTACTCGTCATTTGTGTGTTTTAGCTATTTTCCTAAAAAGAGGTCAGTTTTTCAAATTAGTGGCCATCCAGGTATGTTGATTTGCAGAAAACTTGTCTTCGTACAAAGTTTAGTATTTCTGAAGACATTCTTTACTCCACTGCCCATTCATTGAAGTCATAATGTAGTTAATGTGCGTTTACTTGCATCCTTTCTTTAAAATTTTTTGCTAGGTTATATATTGATGGCTGGCATTTTCTGCTCAGTGTAAATGGACATATATTCTTGATAGGCAATTTGCTTCAACTTCTGCTTGGTTTGGAAATGGAAGTGAAATTGAATTGATTTTAAGAAAAATGTGAAATCATCATTTATTATCCAGATGTGCGGGTTCCATTTGAAAATAAGCACAAAGGAAAAAAAAAAATTTCAAAACAGTTTGGTTTGAACAGTTACAACAACATGTGAGGTACCTCAAGGCAGACACTACACAGAGCGCTCTCTTCTGACTTCCCAGCCCACTTCACTGCTTGCCTGATGTTTCTGGCCTCTGGAAAACAGATTGTTTCGCACTGGGATCTGCAGCAATCCCCATTTGGAATGGACCAACCATACCTTAAAGCAAGGTCTCTGGAGGAGGAAGTTTCAGCTTCAATTATATGTATTGTTACTACTCTTCCTTTCAACAATTCCAGAAAAAAAATGATGTATTGAGAGTGTCTGAGGTAGAAGTAAGGTTGGCAGATTAACTTCACTGGGGTAGGGATAGAGTATGCTGCTGTTATTGTCAGCAACTTAATACTCAGTCCAGCGGTGCTCTTTCCTGCTGTGTGGAAAGAAGCAGAGAGCAGTTTGTATGGCTCGTTGTCTTGTGAGGGCTTGTAAGCTGAAAGAATCAGGAGGAAGGTTGGGTTGCGTTAAGAGAGGCTGTTTCACACATGTAGCTAATAAAATTATGAATTTACCACAGCAGTGGGCCATTCATGACATTGCCTGCTGTCAGAGCAGAAGCATGTCAAGTTATCTGTAAGTCACAAAGATCTCTCTTTGTAGGAGGGCTCCTGTGAATGGACTCTGGCATGGTTGGAAAGTAATAAACAGTTCATTCACACCTATCTTTCCCACTCCCTCTTGCTTGTACAGCCTCTGATTTAGTTTTCTTTGGATTATCTTGTACTAGCTAGAAAACTTTAGTGGCAAGTTTTTCTTTTAGGATAAAATATGGAGAAAACATGAAGGATTTTTGAGAGTAAATAAGATAGCATTCTTTAAAACTGCTGCAAAGAAGCATTGTTGTTCGATTAGGCATCCTTAAAACACTCTGTAATTGTTCTTTACTTATTGATTACTCTAGAGACTGAATGGAAGGAAATGAACCAAATGAACCAAATTTAATACATTATATTTTTGAAACCAAAACCAGGAGGAACCATTGTGCTGCCATCCAGAGGTGTTTTGATATGCTGGAGAACTGGGCAGGTAGGAAAGTCACAGAATTCAGCAAGGGGAAATGTGAAGTCTTGCACTTGGGGAGGAGTAGCACCAGGCACCCGTACATGCAGAGAACCAGCCAACTGTAAGGCAGATCTGTAGAGAAGGACCTTCTCTACAGGGGGGTCCTGGTGGACAACAAACTGACTGTAAACTAGCCATGTACCCTTGTAGCCAAGGTGGCCAAGAGTATCCTGGACTGCAAGACTGACTAGATCAAGGGAAGCAATCCTTCCACTCTACTCAGCACTGGTAAGGCCACAACTGGAGAACTGCAGCCACTTCTGGGCTCCCCAGTACAAGAAACATATAGACTTAATGGAGAAAATCCAAGATAGGATCACAAAGATTAAGGGAGTGTAAGACAAGAGCTGGGACTGTTCAGGCTGATGAAAAAGCTCAAGGGTTTCTCATCTATGTGCATAAATACCTGGTGGGAAGGAATGAAGAGGGAGCTGAATTTTATCAGTAGTGCCCACTGATAGGACAAGAGGCAGTGAATGCCAATTAAAATGCAATTCAATCTCAACACAAGAAGATGGTTATTTACTGGGAGGGTGGTCAAACTATAGAATGAGTAGCCAGAGAAGTTGTGGAGACTCCATCTGTGGAGTATTGAAAACTCAACTGGACATGGTCTTAGGCAGCCTGCTTTAGCTGGTGCTACTTGAGCAGGGACTTGGACTAGATGATTTTGAGAGGTCCTGACCAGCCTATGTGATTCTGTGACTCTAACCAACAGCAGATTCTACATTGTTTTGACTTTTTCTCCTCAGCAGTGGATTCTGGATCACCAGCTCTAATAGGGTAGCATGTTTGGAGAAAACTTGATTTGTTTCTTTATGCTGTTTTAAGTGTGCTGCCACCAAGTGCATTCTGGACACTCCTGTCATAGTATTCACTCACCTAGTTGCCTTTGTGGTTTCAGAGGGCACCTTCTTCTCCCAGTACAGCATTAGATGCAGTACACAGCACCATTCACATACAGCTGCAGAGGTAGATTTTGAGAGGAGTACACTACAGAGAAAAGAGACATGGGTTTTTAAAAGAACCTTCGCTTCAGGCTTGTTCACATAATTGTTTGGTATTTACATTTGGTGCTATGGGCAGGGGTATTCTCCTTTATATTTGTCAGTTTGTAATTACACAAGGCCACAGATTTGCTTTAGTTCCCATTGCTCTTTCCCAGTTCTGGTTTTCTCAACTGTACCTATGACTATAAGCATCTGTTCAGACAAACAAGCTTCTCTTTCTGTATTTCTCTGTCCACTGGTGTTTGCTGAGGCTTTTATCACAGTGAAAGGGAAGGGAAGAGATCTAGTGTAAAGGACCTTTAAAGTCTTGTATCTGCAAGAAAAAATGGTCCCTCAGGAAACTTGGGTCCTTCTGCAGCTGAAATCGGTGGGGCTGAATCTGCTACCCACTCTGCTGTTGATAAGGTTCATAGTACGCATGTGCTTTCAGGCACTCCTCTTTCAGATGTATGTAGCCAGTCTGCTTGCATAGGAAGCCTCATCCTGTGGAAGCAGGTCCTATGCTTATAGCAGTGCTGTTGTACCATTTTGTGACATCGCATAGGTCACTCCAGCTCACAATGTTTCCTATATTGGTTTTATTTGTCCAGTGGACTGAGTCATGCTTGTTGGTTTGCAGATTACCATCTCTGAAGACTGAGGCTTTTCCATATTTGTCCTTTGCTAGAGGTCCTGATTCTCTTTTAGAAAAATCTTTTTCCATCCTTTCTGAGAGTTTTTCAAATTATTCCCGTAATAAGATTTGGACTGCAACCTCTAACCTCTAGTATCTTAAGCAGAGAGGGTTACGCTTGTATAGTGTTTCTGTGGGATGCCTGTCTTGCCAGATGAATGTTATTCAGCTACTGATGATTCTTGTGTTCAGAAGAGACTCTTGCGTACCCCACCCTGGGCAACTTGGCCATTGCCTTTAAGTGCGAGTAGCATGACCCCAGAGTACAAGTAAAGAATATTACAATAGTTTGTAGTCATTTAGGAGGTCATAATACAAAGCCAAGGAATGTAAGTGTGTGTAGCGTTCCTAACGACAAGACAGTATATTCTTGTGCTCTTTACAGGCAGTATCCCTTTAGGCCAGTGGCTTTGCAGAAAGTGATATGTGATTTGTTTAATGCCATTATTGCTGGGTAGTACTTTATTGTCTTAGCACGTTTATCCCCTGTGTATGTCAGGACACTGAACAGGCACAGCAATCTCAATTATTTCTCAGCTGCCTTCTCTTCTGAGCATGAATGGCTCTTGAGTCAACACTAAGCTCCGCTGTGGCCATTGTTTGTAGACTGCGCTGTGTTGTGTCACCTCCTTGGAGAGGCTGGGAGGAATATGGCTCTTCTCAGTCAGTGGGAACTGGGAGTAATTCCAGGGAAGCCAATGGGATCACACTAGGGTATGTGCAGGGAAAACCAGGTGCTCATGTGGGAGTGTGGTTCTTGAGGAATGGTGTTTTTAACTTTGGCCCAGACTTTGTAGCTTGTAAGGAGAATGATGCTTGTTGCTCTTCTGTGTATTTCAATGTAGTTGTCTAGACTTGCCCTTTTTCACAAGGTGATTTTTTTGATTGAACATTCCTGAGTCTTCTGACACCTCATGCTAACTGTGTGAGAGAAAGCAATCAGAGATAAACCTGGGGACGAGATTCTCTGGTGACATCTAGAAACCTCACCCACTCTTTATCCTTCTTTTATTGTGGTTTTGGCCTTGAATTAGTGTTTGTGAGGAACTTAATTTAAGGGCTTTATGCTCATACTGAGAAATTACCAGTCTGAATAAAGGCAGAACTCTTTCCTGTGTGGGGGTGTGGTGCAGTAAAAGGTGCCATAGATTCAGGAATAACAATGCCTGCAGTTTTATTTTGCCTTAGTGATAGTTAACACATACAGGGAGGTGTAAACTTTGAGAACAGCTGGTTCTAGCATACAAGCTCGTCTACAGTCAGATCTTTCAGCACTTCCATCTCATTCACTACAGTAACACCCATTAGAGGGAGCAAGTTTTGGAGAGCCATAAGCTACTGATGAATAACTTAGTCTGCAAATTCTTGAAACAGTCGAGCCTTTGCATTGAGTTCTGTGGGCTTTAGGTCAGACATATGGGGTTGTTCATCATCCTCTCCAGTGAATTCTTTCAGAAAAGAAAAATGCAGTGTGGGATCTTCCAGGAACCCAGGCAGGGATTGTTGCGTAGAAGTCCTGGAACAGAAGCATGACACAAAGATGTGTTTTGACAGCACAGTTCTCATGCCACTGCCCTTCTATAATCACTGGTTCCTGCCTGAGTTTGAAATTGAACTCTATTTCAGGACATACTTAACCTCAGCCACTGTGCTATGAATTTCTGAGTGATAAAGCTGAGTATCAGAAGGTGGGTTGTGGTGTGCATGTTTGTATTTATCCAACAACCATTCTTCTGAAAGAAAATCAGGTTCACTTTAGTTTCTTTATTTTTTTTTGTGGAGGGACATCTGACCGTGCTCTCTAGGTATTACATTGTTTCTCATAAAATTTACCTTAAATTAATGAGGTGCTCGGGCCTTTTTTATAACAGTCTATTGACTATGACCCCCTGCTTTCCTCTCTCTGTGAGGAACACGATGAACCAGCTGTAGGGAAGTTGTACTACGTGAGCAGGCAGCTCCTGTTATTCTTGATGTAGAAGTCGATAAGTGCTTTCAGCTCCATGCTGTGACATGAGTCATTATTCTCACATTAAAGGAAATACTTTTGAAAATTGTTTTTTTAATATGTCCATTAAAATGATAATAGTCTAATTTTTCTGACCTTTAATTCTTTTGCTCCGACTTTCCTTTTTGTAAGCCAGAAATTGGTTTTCAAATGGCCTTTCTTCTTATTGTCCTAAGCCAAAGGCTTGGGGTTTCTTATATGCAGTATGAATGAGAAAACATGGTATTTCCTACACTTTTTACAGAGGAACATATTGCAAAATAGAAAAAGCAGTCTGTTAGAGTTGTGTCATGAGATCTTTGCCCTCGTAGTTTTATAATGTGTGCAATCCACTAGGGAGGACAGGAAGCACTTAAAACATTTGTTCAAATTGAGACTATGTAGGCTTGTGTGTAGGGCTTTAGGAGTCATGTGAAAACACTAGAATCTTATTAAAATCATTTCTTTCCATTTTACCCTATGGAGCTGTGTTCTGTAGGCCCGTAAATCTCCTATTACAAGTCCCCAGGCCTTCCACCCTGTTCTCCTGTCCCTCCAGTAGCCTCAGGGTTGCTCCCTCTCCATCACCTCCCCTGTTCCCTTGTCTAGCCTGCAGCCAAGGCAGTAGAGTAGGGCTCTGCTCAGGAGTTCATTCTCATGCTGGCTGACCAACAAGGCATTTTCTTTTAGCCAGACTGAATGTCTGAAGGCTAATCTCTATCCTTACTTTTCCTGTACGAGGGTGACTTACATGGTCTGTCTGTAGCTAGCTGCTGAATTTTGTATGACCTGTTACTGAGGGATCACTGTTGAATTTAGTGGTTGTTGGCCGGTGGGATCCAAACTTCTTGGATGTGGAGGGTGTGTGGACAGCTAGACATGCAAGGTGTCTGTATTAATCTTGATTCACTCGAAGCCACAGTATTTTTTTTAAATAAATATTCCAGATATCATGCTTTGAACAGGAACTCAAGAAGTCTGAAACTATAATAATACGAAATGCATTAGCAATTCAGAGAAATTTGGACCTGGGCATTAACTCAACTGGATTTAAATTCATTATCTTCTTGTATGTGATAACACAGTAATGTATGGTAAGAGTGTGTCCATGTAAATAATGGAATGACATTAACATAAGGATCTCACAGTTTCGGAAGTCTTTCCAAGATAATGAAGTCCTTTCAGGCTTTGTTGGATGCTGTTGACTGACTACTGGAGGAAGAACCAAATCCAAGAGGGAAATACAACTCAGATGTTGGGTATGCTCTTTGGTAGATGCTGGTTGACCAGCAAGACAGTGTGCTTACAGGCATGGACTGGCTGTAGCACGTGTTGTCTTCTGCAGAGGAGAAAGGAGAGAGTAAGCTATATGGAAGAAAACTTATGGAAGTCGTAAGCGAACCACAGAACAAAAGGATAAAATTGCAGAGAATGTTAGTGCAGGAGACTGTGCAAGGAGACATAAGAAGCTAAAGACCATGGGTGTAAAGGTGTGGGAGAAAACTGTAGGTGTTATGATGTAGCAGGGGAAGTAGGAGGTCTATAGATGTGATGAGGATCTGTTGGGATGGGATTGGAGATCTCATTAGGGAACATGAGGAAGATCCAGGGGTTTGTGGTGGACAATGAAATGAAATTTAGAGTGTGGATCTGCAAGAGATTGGCCCCTATTAGTTCTGCTGAGTACAGAACAGTTTGTCCTTGGAAAAAAATCTGCAGATGTAGAACAATGTATGTAGTGTCCATCCAACACATTTCTCCTCTGGCTGTGTATGGGCCACATCCCACTGCCATCAACAAGCCCTTCTGGAATTCGTGGGAATTGGGATGCATTGCATGTACTTGTGACCTGCTGTTTGGTGACTTGTTCATAGCATGAGTGCAAGAATGCTTAATCCAAATCACTTCTTGAGGCATTACTGAAGTGCAGCATATCGGCAGTCAGTGAAAATCCTGTTAGGAATCTGTCAGCGGGTGATTAAGAGGTGTCAGGGGGCAGAGTAAGCTATATCAGCACTGAGCTGGGTAGATGAAGTGTTCTGTGGTGAGCCTAATCTTGTGAAGAGCATGACCTCTGTCTTCCACATAAAGGTTTTCCATGGTAACCCCTCTTCTTAATTAAGTTCTTAATATACATATACTCTAGCTGAAACAATCTTGGCTGATGGGAGGGTCAAAAGGGTGTGAAGATTTCCCGATGGAGGGGGGTGGAAAAGTGTGTTGAAGAAGGGGAGATGTCAGAAATGAGCATAGAAAATGGGATTAACATCATCTGAAAGCATATATGAAGAGCAGTTTATCTGCTGTTTCCCCTCCTCCTTCCTCACCTCCTCTTTCTCTGCTGTGCGGTGTTCCTCCCTTGGTTGTGCATTAATGGATCACTGGACCAAGCAGGTTGTTATGGCTCGTTACCCAGCTGCTACCTAATTACAGTGACATATTTTCTGAAAGATATCTTCGGCAGGATAGACAGAGCTCTGCTGGCTTTGTGCTGTACCTGACAGTGGCCGTCTTTGGTCATCTCCTGACAAACGATTAATGAAGTCTGAAGGGGGACATGGATCTCATCATTCCTCAAGAAGAGTTCTTCAAGGAGATGTACAGCTCTTGGAAAGTGGGGAAAAAAAGGCTTTTGACCAGGAGAGTTGTGAGCAAGAGCAGAATTTTCCCAATACCTATCCAGAGAAGTAAAAAACCCCATGTATTTCTGGTGCTTCAATGGAAAGATCTGTTATAGTTCATCCTTTTTATTTTAAAACAATGAAACTACTCTTCTCTTTCCCTCTCTACAGAGGGTGGGGGTGCTTCTCAAATTATTTCAGATGTACACTTTGGAAACTGAAATCTACACTTCTCCCATGGCAGCAAAGCTTAATCTCTCAAGTGTGTTTATATGGAAACAAAGACTTGTTCTGAAATAGGAGCTCAGCCCACTAGACATCAGAAAATGCTGATAGATCCCACAGGACTTCAGGAGTTTGTTAGAGTTTGGCTGATGAAATAATGACATTTTACAAAAGTAGCATCCAGTGTGCTCATCAAGGCTTGTGTCTTGGTTCCCAGAGCAGGATGCATGAGTGTGTAAGATGGGAAAGAGAAGTGGGGGGAAAAGGACTCACCAGTCACATTCCGTGCTATGTTCAGGGAGCACAAAGGGTTTTTGTGAAGTATTGATTTATGAAATATTGTTAGAAAGAGACCAAGATAAAAATCAATAAAGGTGATGTTGGTTCTGTGTGTTTTGATCCTGCTGAGCTTGGAGGATGATCCTACCATAATCTCTGAGGCATACAGTGTAAGCCTGCTCCTGATGGGCTGCTGCATATATATGTATATGTCTGTCTCTTGTTCTCTAATATTGGGCATATGGATCTAGTCATATCTGAGCTGATGCATTGTCTTCACCAATCTCTGAGCTTAGGAATGTCCCTTCGGCTGGCCAAGGCAGCATACGTTTGACAGTGCTTGTAGCTTAGGACAGTAAATCTAAGCTATAGCAATTTAGCGTGCAGCTTCCCTGTGCTCTGAGCTGAGGTACGTGAATCTCAGCACCAATGAACATCTTCCATGCTCCTGTTGAGCTTTAGTCCTGCTGTAATTGGTTTATTCCATTTAGAAACAGTTATTGCATGAGACCTCAGAACAGCCTTTTAGCCCTAGAATCTCTGTGTAGAAAAGCCCATGGTCAAATTATTTCATTACCGATGTGAGTAGCTTCGTCCTCATCCTTTTAGATTTCTAGACAACCCTATATCTCCTTTCCCCATATGCAATTATAAATTGATATGGTATAATTTGACTGTCACTTGATATAAGGCTCTGTTTATTTTAAACACAATAATTAGAGGTAACAATTGTTATAGAAAAATAAACATCTGTTCAATGAGAAGACGGAGTAATTAAAGGCAATTATTGGTTTCCATAAGTAGGATGCTCAATAATAGTGTTCTTTCCAGTGCAGCTAAGAAGAGGTAAGATGTATATTTTAGGCTACCAGAAACCTATGCAGTAAAAGAATTGGGAAACGAAAGGGAAGCTATTAATAAGACGTTATCTACAGCTTTCTTTCCAGATTGTATTTAAGATGCACTTTTCCTGACTGTAATATGTAAAACTTGCGTGGGGTTTAGATCCCTTTCCAGCATTCTTTGTAGGGATTAATCAGTTAATCCTGCTACAGCCCTTGCAAGGTAAGCGTTATTATCCTTATTTTATAGCTATTGAAATCATATTGCTGTGGGCCAGATTTTAATCCATTTTCCACTTTTGTAGATCTAAAGCAACTTCACTGCAGTCAACAGGGTTAGACACTGTAACTGAACTGGTTTAACCCTAATTGAAACAACAGCATTTGTGAGGATAAATGTTGAGAATAATGAGTAAGAACATTACATCTTCAGCATTGTCCTATGCTCCACTTGAGTTGTATTAATGCTTTTGTTTGTTTTAAGGGTTTGTTTTCTACACTGGCATCCTTGAAAGTTTGCAGATCTTGCAGATGCTAGTGCATGCAGTTTTCAGGAGTGAGCATCCATGAATACTTTTAAGATTTACAATAGAAACCTCCAATTTGTGGGTATAAATTACATTACTTGTATATAAAGATTGTATGTACGAAGCTTGTATACAGCAATGGTGGACACACACTAAGCTTTTTAAAAAACAGTGTACTCGAGCTTAGATTTTTGTTCCTTCATTAATCCAGATAGTTTGTTACCAGTACTAGTCTGAACCCTGAAGAAAACCACAAATGTTTCTGTCCTGCACTGCCTAGATTAACATTTGCAGATTATTCATTGACTTGAATTAATTGGCAATTAGCTAACTCAAGTTAAAGGTGTAGTGATATTTCTCTCTAGACATTCCTTTAATTGCTCATCCAGCCAAAATAGATACTACTGGCCAAACCAGGGCTTTGCAATCAGATTTTTTTAGGAAGTTTTTTGACAGTGCGCTGTTAAGTGATAAAAAGAGCAAGCAACATGCGACATGCAGATAATCATAGAATCATAGAATAACCAGGCCGGAAGAGACCCACCGGAGTCCAACCATTCCTGTCAAACACTAAACCATGCCCCTTAGCACCTCGTCATCTTCTGAAGTCAGTGACTAGTTTCCCTACTACATAAAATTATCAATACTTACAAGTAGGGCATTGGGTTGATTTTATTTTAAAAGAAAATGAAAAACTTCTATTTTCAATTGGAAAAATCATATGTATTAAATGTAGCAAATGTGCCTAATTTTTCATTCCACTTCTTGAAGCTGTTATTGGCCTTGACGTTGAAAAACAGGATAACGTGTTACTTGTGTTTAACATTTCTGAAAGACTGTGGGAGTGTTATTCATTAAGAATGAGTATAGCAAAAGTGCTATATTTAAGCAACAAGATTGTTTTACTGTTTATTAGGTGCTCTCTCTCAGAATGATAATTTATTTCAGATCCATGTCTTTGGCAGACTCCAAATTTGGATAGGATTGAAAAACAGTTGTCTCATTTCCAGAATGTTTCTTCCTTTAATGAAGAGTTGTGGTACTGGGATCACTAGTAAGGTGTTACTATCCACGGTTGTGTTCCCTCATGCTGCTATTTACACATCTGTGAAATGGATATGAAATAGCACCAGCTCCAAACACTTAGTGTTTTTTTCATTCTGTCTTAGAGAAAATTGCTACACAAAATGAAAGGCAAAAGTAAATCAGTCTTTTCCAAAATCTTGTCCTTTGCTGAAAAGTCATGGAAGTGATTGCCAGTTACAATAAAGGCCACTGAGATGACTTGCTGTGATTGGGAATTCATTGTGTATACATTGTCTCAGTTGGAGGGAAGCTTTTGTTTCTCCATCCCCACAGTACATTCTTGGCTGAAATAAAGGATTCCTCTCTGACTGCTTCGGGATGGCCTTTGCACCTGTCCAGCTGATCTCTGCTCATCACATAAGCTCCTGTCCTTTTCAGAAAAGATCTGTGTATCTTTAAGCATCTGCAGAGTGGGAATTCACAAGCAGCAAAATGCACAGGCATGGTTGTTAGCAAATCGATGCAGTATGAGGCTGTATCAGGCCTATACACTTCCCTTTGCTCTTCTTCCTCAAATGCTCTTCTTCCTTCTTTCCCTTTTGTCATCTGGTGTTCCTCATGCTCATTGGTTTTCAAATCGTGGCTTTTAATTATAAATTAAAAGACAATGTTAGCTTACACATCTTCTTGCTTTTCAGTGTGTTCATGTTTTCTTATTTTCTCCCAAACCTGCAATTATAGGGCTGGTTCTGATGCAGTTCAGTGGTTAAGATCAAAAGCAGCCCAGTGGTTGCAGCTCCCAGGATGTAACAGCATACTTGAAACCCTCACCTGTGGATGGAAATCTGAAGTGTGCCTGAAGGACTAAGCATGTGTGACAGCTGTGTGGGTGATTAGGGGACATTTCAAGTGCTTGGTTCCTATAGCATCGTAGATTCTCTGCAAGGAGTGACCAGAGTTAATTTTAACAATTAGAAAGGTTACTTGCCTACATTTGAGGGGTTACTCATGAAGCTGACAAGTTCAAACCCTGTTAACTCTGTGTGTTGGCTGGTAGACTGGCTTTAAGCCAAGCCAGTACTAACTATTCTTTTAGCGGTAGCCTCGTTTATTTTTCTTTGGGACCACACAGTTACCTGTGCTGGCCTGAATGTATAGATAAGCTTCCCTGGTGCTGGGGAAGATCATGAAACAGGTCATCTTGAGTTCTATCACACAGCACATGCAAGACAACTGGGTGATCAGGCCCACTTACCATGTGTTTATGAAAGGCAGGTCCTGCCAAACCAACCTGATCACCTTCTATGACAAGGTGTCCTGCTTAATGGCTGAGGGAAAGGCTGTAGATATAGTGTACTTGGACTTCAGTAAAGCCTTTGACACCATTTCTCACAGTACTCTACTTGAGAAACTGGCTTCCACTCTGCTGAGTAAAAAAACTGGCTGGATGGCTGAGCCCAAAGAGTTGTGGTAAATGGAGTTAAATCCAGTTGGAGATTAGTCACAAGTGGTGTTCCCCAGGGCTCAGTCCTGAGTCCAGTTCTGTCCAATATCTTTATCAATGACCAGGATGAGGAAATTGAATGTACCTTTAGCAAGTTTCCAGATGACACTAAGCTGGGAGAAAGTGTCTAATCTACTTGAGGGTAGGGAGGCTCTGCAAAGGGATCTGAACTGGCTTGATCAGTGGGCTGAGCATAGGAGGATGAGGTTTAACAAGGTCAAGTGCAAAGTCCTGCACTTGGGACACAACAGCCCCATGCAGCGGTACAGGCTTGGGGAAGAGTGGCTGGAAAGCTGCCTGGCAGAGAAAGACCTGAGGGTGTTGCTTGACAGCTGACTGAACATGAGCCAGCAGTGTGCCCAGGTGGCCAAGATGGCCAATAGCATCTTGGTTTGTATCAGAAACAGCATCCCAGAAGTTCATGATTAAAACCCTTCTATGACTCAATGACAGGATGCTTAAGTGTGGACAAAGGAAAAATAGTTTATAGATCAGCCAGGTTCAGTGGGACAGATGTCTTGATTTGAGAGCAAAACATTTGAAATAAAACCCTGAAGTGAGAGATACCAGGAGGCTTTATATGTTCTTTGGGGTGAAGGACGAGTTACAGAGAGCAGTTGTTCGTTACCTTTATTGACCTCTGAAAATAATTTGTCTGCAGCATGTTACAGTAGTGTGCTGTGCACAGATCCTGGGAGTCTAGATAGAAAGGAGTGAGCAAGAAGTGCTGCAGAGGTTGGAAAGTGTAACTAAGAGTGATGTAAAGAGTGATGTGTGGTTGTGCTGCAAGAGTGGTGTAGAGCTGTGACTTGTGCTGCAAGAATGAAGGAAGTAATTGGCACAGATTGAAACTGTGCACGCTTTCAGCAAGATGACATCAAGTAGCTGCTATTCAAACAGAACAAAGGCAAAGAGAAGAGTAAGTAAGGCTGCAGATGCAATGAACAGTGAACATAGAACCGGTAGTGCTATGGATAACATTAAAAATCTATTGAACAGCCAAAATTCAGACATAAGGGAGAGGATTGACTGGACATCACAGCATCTTCCCCAAGCTGTGCTTCTCAGCTGCCTCAGGCAGAGGACGGGCTATTGCTATATACAGTTTCAAATGGATTTGCCAGTGTGCTACGTTCTTAATTTTTGTGACTTGTTTATGTCATGGCTGAAATGATATCAGCATTTGACCAGATGAGACTGAGGAATTACGTGACTAGAGATATCCAGGACACTTGAGCCTGCCGTAAAAGAGATGTGACTGGAAGTGGTTTGAGAGATTTATTTCTCAGCATAACAACCAATGATTAATGGTTCCTAATTTATGACTAACTATGTAGCAAAAAGATGGACAAGTGTCTGCAAAAGATTGCTGGAATCCTGATGAAACTCCAGTTCACTTCACTGGGGACAGTCTGAAGTAAGACTATAGTCCCACAATGAAGAAGTGTGAAGTTCCGTGTTCATTGTTTCGCTGGACTGCAGAACTGTTGCCTTGACTTTACAGATAAAGCAACGCATTTGGCTTTGTGATTTGTGTCGGGGGTGAGGTCGTGATCTTATCTGCAGCCCACCCTAGGGTCCATGAGCCAAGCTCAGTTTTTTCTTGATGTGTGATGTCATTGCTCATAAATGTTCAGCAAAGCCCCACAGATCTCAGTGACACTACGGAGGTGCCATTTCTCCCTACTTCAGTTATAACAATTTGTCATACCTGATGTGGAGTGGGATGGGATCCAGCCTATCAGTTGTTGTGCTGCATGTGCATGTTTGTCAAAAGCTGAAGTAAGCAAGATCTCACTTGAATAGACCTACAAAGTACGATTATTCTGTTTACAAATTTTCTTGATGGTGATAGTTTTGAGAGCTGAGGGAACCATCTTAAGCTCACTGGTGGGAGATATCTCAATGTACTTTCATGCAAGTCATCAGATTTAGATAAAAATTTTGCAAAAGATAACGCTTCAGTTACATCTTTCTTTTAATTCTTGGAGTCTTGTTCCTTGTTTTGGTGATAGCCTAGGTATCCTGATCCTGCCAGGGGTATATATGTCCTTTTGCATTAGCATTTTAACAGCACTCTAAATTATTTTAGGACAAGGTAAAATAAATAGTTACAAATAAGAACTTAGAATTGTATTAGCATATGTTGATGTTCCTCCATGCCACAATGGCATTCATCACAGGTATATTAAAACAGTAAGGGAAAGCATAATTAAGTACCTTATTATGATGATTATGAAAGCTTTGGAAGGAGATAGGAAAATGGAGAGGTCGTGTTTACACTGCAGACACTTGACCATCTAGTTCTGTTGATTTCTGATTTTTTTGTTGGTGTTGAGTGTCAGCAAAAGCCCTTAGCCTAGTGCAGTTAAATTAGCAGAAGTTTACTTCTTACTGGTAGAACACACTTTGAGTGGGGAGAGCTGGAATACTACAAACCCACGGTTTTAATGATTGCAGCTGAAGCAGTATTAAGGATATTAGCAGATTTGCTGCCAAATGGTCACAAAGTGGGCTGCAGGGTCATGATTACTCACAAGGCCTTCTCTGGCTGGAGGAGGAATGAGTGGAAATTTGTTTGCATATCAGTAGCTAACTGCTGGGTGGCATACTAATAGCAAAAATCTCAACAGTGACTACCTCTAACCAATTCTTCCTTTCTTTTTTTCTCTGTTTCTCTGCAGGGCTTGTGAAGTTGGGGGTTCACTGTGTCACATGTCAGAAGGTTGCGATAAAAATTGTCAACAGAGAGAAACTCAGCGAGTCCGTGCTAATGAAGGTAATTTTCTAATGGGAGATTTAAAAAAAAAATTAAATTCTTGGCTCTGTGTCTTCTGTTCCATACAAAATTAATATCTTTAATTACATATAACAAACATCCCTGTCAGTACTAGGATTATGCAGAGTATAATAACAATAATTTAGTTATGGGGGAGGCTAGGGCAGCTGAAATTAAATGGGAGTATGCCTATGATTCCTGAACAAAATAAACGGTCAGCTGCAGAGTTGTTGCTTCTCTGCTGGGGCAGAATTGTGTTGGGCATCCACTGCTGCAGCAGTGCATAATAGTTGTGGTACATTGCAGACTGAGGTATGGAAACGTCAGTAAAAAAGAGATTTATGAGAGCCTGGTGAATCTGTTTTTTCAACACTCCTACTGCTTGCTCTGCTGCATGGGTTTGTTCTGCTCTCATGCGCTAAGGTCTGTGACTGTTGTAATTCTGTTAACAATCCACAGAGCTGTGCCACTGGAAGCCATTAAAGTGTCTGTCCCGGTGGTCCCAACGACTACAGTGTTCAGAAGAGCTTAATTCATTTTTTACGTAGCCTTGTGAAATCTGTCGCCCTACATGAGTGTCATTGTTTGATCTTGGAAACCTAAAAATAAAATAAAGATATGCATAAAGTTTATTCATGTGATTTGGTGACTAGAAAGACTAAATTCAGCTTGATGGGAGGGAACACAACAGCGCTGCAATCAACGTAATCCCATCAAGCTTTCATCTGCAAATGACACTAACAGGTCTGCATGCGGCACAGAGCACTTTATTGAGGTAACTTCCTTATAAGCACACAGAGCATGTATCTTTACACTCCTGTTTCTTGTATGTCAGCTCTTTTCTGACACAAGAAAGTACAGCAGCCTTACTATGAGCAGAAGGAAACTGGAGATTAAAGGAACGTGCGGTCAGTGAATTATATGCATACAATAGAGGTTTATTTTTATTGTGATGTGTTCAGGCTTACTTTTCTGGAATTTCATGCAAATATTTCCTCTCCTGCAGTACTGTGGATTCAAACAATGTTCTAATGCAGACTAGAAGTTAGAAAGCTAAATAGGTAAGAGAACTGCAATTTCAAAGGGAGTTTCAGCAGATGAATGGAACACAACGAAAGCAAGTAAATGGTAAAATTTGAATGAGACTCTCAACACTTTGAATATTTTCCAGAGTAACATGGTAGGAATATTTTTTAAAAACATGAGCACCTTGTTTGCTATCTGGTATTTGTATAAAACCTTTTATTTACCTCATTGATTTTCAGAGAAGGAGGCAAATCACTTAGCATAGCAAAGTGATCTCTCTGCTTTAGTTGTGTTGCATTATCTTGGTTGTAGTATGAAATCTGAGCAGTGAAATGGAGCGTCAGGCCCTTGTTTACATAGACACATGCTGAAGCATGCCATGTTTTCTATAAGATTGTACAGCGTCTTTCTCAGGACAGGACTACACATTATATTGTTATTCTCATTTTCAGACTATCCTTAGTGAGATTTTCTCTTTCAAGGATTCTGTTCTTTATGCTTAGGAGGTTGGAACAACAGGTGGGGTTGAAGTGGTTTGCCCAGTTCTCACATAAACTTGGTAACCAGATGTCTTTTCAGGAATAGTCTGTGTTTGATGGTCACAGACAGGGTCTGAGACTTCTGAGTGAATTTGGAATTCACTGTACTGTTAGCCAGCTTAATCCAGCCTGGCCAGAGGGGAAAAATACTTGCAGCTTTTGGCAATCCCAGTGTGACCATTACCAAGCATCCAGCTGACAGCTTGCTGCATCGAGTCAGCAGCCCCAAGGAAACAGCCAACAGTGAAGCCAAGTCATGGTGGTGTGGTGGCATTCCTACTTTGCAAATCTTCCCACTAGCTAATCAGTTCCAGTCGCTCTCTTTGCCAGCGGGCTGTACAGAACAGTCCCTGAAGCCAAATAATTCAAGACCATAGCAACTCTCCCAAGCCAGGCGTAGATTGATGGATTTTGCTTTAATCCGTCCTTGGACAGAAAAACTGGATCTGACAAATGCACACACCTGCTGCATGAAGCTGTAACACTGCAGTGCTGTGGCCATTTATCCTAGAGCATAAGGAAGAAGTCTGCTCACAGTCCTTTCAACATCTAAAATGACAGGCACAAGCATATCCAGCAGGCTGCTTTCTCTGCCATCACTATTCTATTTTGACTTGCTTCTTGTAGCCTTCATTTCTCCAGTGTTTTTGCAGTTTTTTATTCTGCACATTCAGGGAACTGTCCCTTCTTTCGGCAGCTGCTCTTCATCTGAGCTGTTCAGAATTGTGAGGCATTCGGTAAAGTGCTTTCTAATCATAACGTCGTAGGATCAAAATTTCTGGAGAGAAGAATTTGGAATTGAAGCAGCTGGTCTCAATTAGCAGAACTGCTGCTATGGAGATGATACACAGGCAGGCACGATGCAGCACAGGCTGCAGTAAATGTATCATCCAAGCACTTGCTGCCCTGTCAGAGGACAGGGCTGCTCAGTGCACATGCAAACCTTTTGCTTTGTCATTCCTTTACTCGCTAAGCACAGGATGGGGAGCAATGTACCTTTGCCACCTCCAGCTTGGGACTGTTTGGGAACCTGGTCTGGGGACAAAGCTACAAATGGGATTTCACGGATGAGAACAGAAGGGCTGGTTCTGTTCTGGCTTCAGCTTTCACACAACTGGTAATAAAGCTTCAGCTGGGTTTCTTCAACTGCACTGTGGTAACCCCCACTGATGTGGAGTCCTACTGCCCATGGTACTTATAGCTTGGCTTTAGTACATGTAGGATGATAGCAAGGTAGACCTATTGGATACTTTTGACTTGGGGTCCTTGAACTGACCTTGGCTTGTGAAAGCGGGAAGCTGAACAAAGAGGTGAACATCAGAGATGCAAATCAGGGTGGAGACAGCATTTAGGGGCAGCATGTGGGGTTTTGGAGGTTAACCAACCAAATGTTGCTGCTGGTGAGTGTGAGCGCGTGGATAATAGGCCTGGGCCAATCAGGTTGCTATGAGAAGCGCGTGGACAGATGAGCAAAGGTATATAAACCTGTAAGTTCCAACAATAAAGGTCTCCGCTTTTACGTCTATCTGGAGTCCGTCTCATCGTTTCATTCCCGCAAGTACACATTGGCAGAGAGATTCAGAAAGGACTGTACTACAGGGAGCATCTTGGGATTGAAATAGGGTTCCTTGGTTGAACTAGGTACCTAGTTTAATAAAGAGAAGGTTAAGACATGATTTATAGTCTGTAAATACTGATAAGGGGCATAGGCATTTGATGATAGAGGATATTACAGTTCTGGGGCAAAAAGCTTATTGGAAACTAATAGTTGTAAGCTGTAAGTAGACAGATCAAATGTAGAAATACAAGGTCTGTTTAACCACTGGATGAAGTTACTAATTGGAACAAGCCACCCGAAGCTCTGGTGAGTTTTTCCCCTGAAGTTTCCCCCCTGAACTTCATCTTAAACTGGTGTGTGCTTTTCTAAAACCTAGATCCTAGTTCAGCTTCAGCTGTCAGACTTGCAGGAGGAAATAGTTGAAGGTGGTTTCCTGATCTGTGCCATGCATTAGCTCTGACTAGATTAATGCAACAGCCTTAAAATCCATGGAGCTATGAATTTCTAATCACACACTTGAAATCTGTAAGAAGTCTCTTATCTCTGTCTGGAGCATAAAGAGCGGTGCTTGTACAAGGTAACTGCAGAAGCAGAAATTTAGGCTTTCCCAAGTGAAGTTAAAGGAGGGAATACTTGAGAGCAGCGTCTTCTCTTTGGAATACCTCATTTTCAGACTTTTCAAACAGAAGACTGTGATATTGGCTGACCTGGCTGTCCTCAGCTGCTGACTGGAGGCCTGGTCTACAGAAATCATTACCAGAATATCAGAAGAGTGTTAGGGAGAAGCTAAATCAGAGACAGAGGCAGAATCAGACTGAATAGTGTAACTTGATTTGAATTCAGTTTTGATCGTAACAAGGGCAGATTGCCTGACATTAGCGAAGCCAAACTCACCAACACCAAATCTGAATTTCACAAAATCAGGATTTTTTTCTTATGTTTCCCTGGCAGCTTAATCGTTTTCCAGCTGCAATATTTAGGTGGTTCACTATTGTTTGCTGTGGAAGTGGTGTTAAGCTGCTGTTGAATCCTACTGAATACCCCTACCATTGAGTACAAATGAAAAAAAGAAATGAGGCCATATAATTTCACCGATGAAATGTGTTTAGATTAATCTAGGATACTTATACAAAAAATTTTTGAGGTGATCATATTAAAAATAGCAAATAGGAGGGAAAGTATTTCCCTTTATTAGACAGAAGTCCCAAAGAAAGGGGTTTAAAGTGTTCATCAGACTTTCTAGGACTCCTTAATTAAAAAATACTGAGCTAACTTGCTGGTACTCATCTATTATTCTTCTGATTGATTGGCATATTGCTGCAAGAGGTGAATAACCCAGAGGACCTTGTATTCATGGCAAAAAAGATCAAAGGATAAAGGAAATTAAATCTCTCCAAAACATGTACATATCTGATACTTTTATTTTTATTTGCTGTTGGACATGCAGGTTGCAAGGTATAAATTAGTATATTCATACTTACATGGATTGTCCCTAGCACATTCACTGCATGTGCTTGTTAAAAACACACACTCTCACCTTCATTGTGGTTTATCTTTAACCTGGAGAATTACCACACACGTATATTTTTTGCACTGGGAGAGACCGGATTAGAAGTGTGTGCATGTCTGTGTGTATATTTGACAATGTGTAGGTGGTGAACAAACTGCAGGAATGATTGGCAGTTATCAAAGAGCATGAACACACAAACACACACTCACGCGCTGCCTCTGTGCCCCTAGTTTGTATTCCAGTCGCAACCCAGTTAGCACAGCACAGCTTCATGTGTGCAAGTGTCTCTTCTGAGTTCAAAGACATAAAAAAAGCACCTTGCAATATGAAAAACACGGGGAAAATGAAAGAGGCTTTTTTCCTCACTGGCTCCCTTCTGCTATAGGGAGTTTGGGAGTAGGGATCTGTTACTGAATATGTAATGTGGAGTGGTTTGTTTTAAACTGGAGCTGGTGGGGAACATTGCAAACCTGTTCACTTGTCAGCTGTTTGAGCAGTTAAAGAAGTTGGGTAATTGTATTTTGCTTCAGAGAAGAATCACTCCCCACCTCCACTTTCCACCACACCCACAAGGAACACAGTTTGAGGTATTCTTAAAGAATGAAATTAAACAGGAATCATAAGCACATGATGTACCTGTCAGAGGAGCAAACCTGTCAAGTGTGCACAGTGCCTTTTGCTTTCTAAAGTTACTATGATAACCAGCTCTGTTTTTTCCACCCTGCTTTTAATTTCACAGACTTGTGTTATAGCAGTCTGGTTCAAACATCTTTTGTACCAAACATGTCCTATCTGTAGCCTGTGTGTGCAAACACATCGATGCAGGCAGGGTACCATCCTTGTGTGGTGCCTTGGTTATACAGCAATAAATGTCCCTCATGAACCACAGCTACAGCTGGTTGAAGTCTAAGAATGCTTTTTCCATTCATTTCACTTGATCATAACTATAACGCCTGGATGGAGATGACTATTAACTGCTCCCAGAGGTGAGATGTCTGAATGTGGTCTACCATCCAGTAGGAGTTACTCTGAAAGACAATGAGAACCCCAGGTGAAGGTTCACTTCCAGGCTCAGAATTGCAGGGCTGCGGTGCAGAGTGTGAAAATCTTGAGGCTAACATCCAGAAGTTGTAACTCCTGATCAGATCCCACAGTGTTTCCAGAATTTCTAGCTGGCCAAACACCCAGATGGTCTGGGAACCTGAAGTTTCAGACTCCCTCTGTCTCTCCCTCTGCCTCTGTAGCAGTGCCACCTGAAGCTGGAGTCTCTGTTAACTTCAGATGTGAGTCATGGGTCTGGAGAGATTAGTTTGATTTTTTTTTTTAATTTGGAGCTGCAGGGTCTTTGGTGCATTCAAAACTTTACTTTTTTTTTTTTTTCTGACTCACTAAAGGTTGATGAGAACTACTAAAAAGCATTGGATTCTTGACCTGACTTAAGCTAAAACCTCTTTTAATTGACTCATTCTACCATTGTTTCAAGCAGCTCTGTTCTATTAATTAATCAGTCTGAAGAGGTACAGGATGAAACCTATCCCAGTCTGCAGGGAGCAGAGGATGCCACAGGAGAGTGGATTCTGGTTGAACCATAGATAGAATTGGCCACATTTAGGGATAGGTAATATGCTTTAGATTATGGATAAAATCGCTTCCCAAATCTTTTAACCTAAAAAGGAGTTACAGGGGCATGGTTTCTGACCTGTGCAATAGAGAGATTTTTAAGTTACACAGCTCCTTATAAAAAATAATTTTCTTTGCTCACACAATATCTTCCTTGACTGAGAGCAAAACTCAGACTGAAACTCAGATGCAGTCAGTTGCATGAATGCAATATTGACAGAATCATTTGAAACCTATATCTATAAGCACCAGAGCAACAGCACAGGCATTTTTAAATCTTTCCTCTCCCCACCCCCTATGCTGGAATTGGCTGAGTGTCTGTTGTGCCAAGATATAGTCTAGGTTTTTTTAAAGACTATTATATCCTGTTTTCATGATTCTGCCACACCAGTGCTTGCTCAGTGTCATTGCACAAGCTTGTAAATGGTTTAGCAGGAAAAAGATGCTGGGATCTCAGCGCTACAACACAGCATGTGCTTTGCAGGCTAATTTCATTAGGGACCAAGGGTAACTTGGCAAGTATGTTTTAAGTTGTTGTACATTTTCTTTTCTGTCTAAACCCTTCTTTCCTGAGTTGCAGATGAAAAGACTTTTGACTCCATTTTACACTGATTTGTATTTCACACTCCAGAATCCTGTCTGGAAACATTTAACGAGGTGCTAAGGGGCATGGTTTAGGGTTTGATAGGAATGGTTGGACTCGATGATCCGGTGGGTCTCTTCCAACGTGGTTATTCTATGATTCTATGATTCTATGATCTTTTCTTCTGGAAAGAGAACCAGCATTATATCAGAACAGTTCTAGCAGTAATGAGACAGGAATCCTTGAGTAGATTGACTGAGATGAGAATTGTTTCAGGTATCTGACACAGCATCTATCATTTAGAATAAGGACCATAAACACCATTATACTGATTCATCCCAATTAAGGAATGTAGTCCAACCATGTATATAGCAGACAAGCCATTTGAGCAGAGTCTTTTTTCAAAGATTATCTTAATTTTTTACTGAAATAACTGGATGGTGCCTTGCATTACCTTTCTGTTATGAAGCATTTCTTAGCCCTGTATTACTTGAGTTTCCCAGCTCAGATAAAACGTGTCACCTAATGGGTATTTAACTAGTACAAATGAGAGGCAAGGGCTGGCATTGTACTGTCAAGCATTGCACTGTCAAGCTAGGGGGTGCAGGCTCTTTTTTTTTGGTTTACGTTCCTTTATCCAAGGTAAGTATTTCACTGATTGTTTTTTAAATGGAAGCCAGGCCTCACTTAGTCTATCCCTGCAGTTCATGCTATTAAGCAGCTGGCACGAATTCAGGAAAAGTCTGGGAAGGCTCAGTCCCAGTGCAAGTATCTGTTATTTCCAGAGCTGTCAGATGGAGCTGAATACAATAGGCCATGGATTTGGTTTGCTGCTCTAGAGAATGTTGATCTGTCTAGTGGTAAGCTTTTAGGTATTTGGGCATTTCCTCTTTTACCAGGTGTTATCTTTGAACAGGTGCTATTTTTGAACCTGCTGCTTTGCCTGCTGTCATCCTGAAAGGCAAAGTCCATAGGTAGCATGTATTTAACATGCTGGTCAGTGCATGAAGAGCACTCCTACAGCAATAAACTGTTGTTTGCATGTTCCTGCTGTCCTCCTGTGGATGCACACACCACCCATAGAGGAGACTGCGGAGTTTTAGTTCAAGATAATATTTCCTGTCCAACTCCGAGAGAATCTTCCAGGTGCACTAATACTAAGAGAGCTCAAGCCCATGATCTAGTGGTCCAGCTACCACACAGTGACAAAATTGCAGTCATGGCATGGTTGATTTTGCTCCAGTGTGGGAGAAACAATCACTACTTTGTGAGAACACCGGTATACTTGAACCTTGCGGTGTAATATAATATGGTGTGCTCTGCTGCTGCACGGGGAGGCAGCAGCACTGGCTTGGTGCTGTGGGGGATAATGGAGATGTTACCTTAACCCTCTGCAAACCATAAGGAAAGAGAGATTGCATTTAATCCTGAACTTCTGCATCTTTTGCAGTTTTTCAGTGTGTAACGATTGCTCAGGAACATCTCTGTTACGCTATTACACACATTGCCTCTGGTAAAAATAGGGCTTTCTGAAGGCCAGATCTTTCTGAGTGTTGACAGCTGTTTAGCTCTCATGAACTTAGGCAAAAATGTTCCTAGGAAACAAGAGCTTTGAATGGCGTTAATTTTAGCATATGCTCCAGATTATGCTAAAATTAACGCATTCAAAGTCTTGTTTTAGAACATTTTGCTAAGGCAGGGGCAAACAGCTGTCAACACTCAAGAAAGATCTGGCCTAAGAAACATGATCACTTATTCCTAGTGCATACTACAGGCAGAAACATTTTTATATCACTTGCAGCAGCTCTCACAACAAGTAACTCCTCTGCATTCAGTAGGAAACTGGTGAGGAAATGTCACTGGTGCAAAGTGTAACACAAAAGAGTGCAGCTCTCTATTTTTTTCTGCTTTTAAGTTTCCTGTTGCTCCAGGAGATTCATTAGTGTCTCTCAGATGCAGGCCTAAATACAGGAAATGAATAACTACAACATGTATAAACAAGGCAGCAACACCTAGTTCAACCTCAAGTCTGTTCATAAGGTATATTCCTTTTTTTTTTTAACGGTGTGTGTACTTTAGCTTATTTTTCCAGTTCTTAATAGCTTGCGGTACACTTTAGTACAGCTCTGTATAACTAAGTAACTAAGTCTAGAAGATACAAAATGAAGAAGAGCTGCCAGAATATGCAAAATTGGAATAAGAAACATACCAGGAGGTAGGGAACACGTTACTAGTTTTCCCCATTGTATTTGAAGCTGATTTTCAACAGCGTCTGATACACACATGTAGTTGTCCCATAAAAGTTGCTGATAGATTATATTTCGTGGTGTTCTGAAAGTCCAGGCACACTGTCTGTCAGAAACTTGTCACTGTGGATCCTTTTAATAGGCTAGAATTTACTGTTGCTCTGTGGGAAAAAAATCTGGTGTGCATGTCTAGATTTCTGTGTATGGAGATGGTCCAACAGAAAGAACTTGCTATCAATAGATGCTGAATAATTTCCCCCAGCTGTGAAATACTTCAGCATAAATTTATTTTTTAGAGATTTTTTCTTCTTAAACTTCCTTCCTAATAGACTGAAATAAATCCCCTCAGTTTAATGTTCTTACCTTCTTTCTTTGATGAATTTCCTCTCTTCATTCCCGCTCCCTCAGCTGTCCCTGAATTTCCTTCCTAAATCCCTTCTGTCCTTTACTAACCTCCTGTTGTCCCTTACCGTCCACTGTAGCGTTCTCAAAGCTCAAAGGAAAGATGCACACAGTGCATAAGTGTATATTATCCTCTAGGTATTATGGATTCATTTTATCCTCATTTCCACCTCTTAAATCAATCCCTGATTTATCAAAAGCAGTAAATAATAACATCTACTTAAGAACAAATGGGTAAGATCGTTGGGTACTGGACAGAGTGGCCCACAGCTGTTCTCACAGTCATCTGGGGTCGTGTTTTCACTTGTTTTGCATATAGGGGTGTAAGTTGTGAGTTTAGCAGCCACCAAGGAGCTTGGGTTAGGGAGTAGTCTTGTGGGGATACCTAAGAGTGCCAAACCCCTCTGGGCAGCAGTGCAGTGAAAATCATAGATTTGATTGCTCTGTAGTACCAGAATATCCCAAATATAAGAGACAAGGCATCTGAGCTCTGGCCAGTAGCCTGGCAGAAAAAAAGACTGTGTTTCAAAGGGACTCACATGAAAGTCCAGCAACAGGTGGAAACGTACCTAGATAATGTCCTTAACATTAAAAAGAAAAACCAGCCCTCACTGATCTGTTAACCTTAAAGCCTTCATTTTTTAAAGAAAAGGTGCCCTTGCCCTCCTGCATCACTGAGTAAGGCCAATAGCAGTGAGCACGCTTTTAGGTAAAATCACTGCTGAAAAATGCTTTACTTAGTATTGAGGAGAGAGCAGTACCAATTACTAGCAACTGAAGACAGGATCTGCTCAGCGCTGGGTAAATTTGCTTGCTGCTTTTATACCAAGAGGGCAGATAGGCTGCAGGTGGCAGGATGGCTCAATAAACTATCACCCATTTTTTGGCAGGTACTATTGATTCAATCTCTCTTTGCATCTGTTAAGCTGCAGATGCATCACAATACAAAATGAACCAGCATTCAGACTCTCAGATGTGAAGACTGGAGCTCATGACATACTGCTTGAGGAAGAAAGAAGATATCAAGGACAAAGAAGGCTAAGCCAGATATAGGGTACAGGACTGAAATATCAGACAAATGTGTAAAATTGTAGAAATACGGGTTGTAAGGAACCTCTGAGGGTTTGCACAGTCCATTCCCTCACTCAAACAAGGACTGCTGTTGACATGGGTCAGCCTGTGTCTAGCTTGAGTTTGAAAACCTTAAGCAAATGAGATTCATCAGCCTCTCTGGACAGCCTGTTCCAGTGCTACGTTACACTCCTAGTGCCATAATTCACCCCTTAAGTCTAACCTGAACCTCAGTACAGATATGAGGAGAGAGATGGGCCAGCTATCACAGCAATTGCATCCAATAATGAATACTCTTGAGTCAGTCATCAAATAAAGACTTGGAGCAATTAAAAAAAATCTATGGGAGCTAGAAGGAAAACTTAACTGCCTCAGAGAACTGGAGAGGCAGTACTGAATGCTGCAGATTCGTGGTAGGAACAACCAATCAGTGAAATTAAGAGCCATGTCAGGAAAATTTAGCATGAAAGGGGGCAGCAGAAACAAAATTGATGAGTAAAACTGGGAAACAACAGACTAGCATAAAAGAATGAGGGTCTCAGCAGGTGAAAATAAACATTACAGCGGTAGCGTGCAAAGTATTTAGGATTCTGGTTCAAAGGCTGCTTTACTGAGGGGGTTCTGAGCCGTAAGTAGCCTAAAAGGAACTCCTGGTGATGATCACATCTTGTTTGTGGCTTGAATACCAACAAGAGAGCAACCACATTAGCAGGCAAAGGAAGAATGCTTTCTTAGAGCCTGCCTGGAGTCTGGAGAGGAGATCTCAGTGATCTGTAGGAGGGGACACTGGAAGTGGGATCACAAATGAGCACATGAGGGATGGAATAAGGACATGATTACTGCATTTCTGTGATTTAAGTGTTAGATATAAATCGAATTTTATAAAGTTCTGTAACTATAGTTTGAGGAAGAACTAGCAGATGATAGATGAGATAATGAATATATTGACATACCTTCACTGCACTTCTAAAGAGGTTTTAACAATTTCTGACTCTTTCATTTCTCACTCTCTCAAATTGCTGGTTCTCACAGAGCCTTGACCTCCATCCCCTGATACTATCTCCCCAGCTGTCCCTTTCATTACAGTTTCTATTTCTCTCCCACTTGTTTTCCAGGTCCAGATGCAGTTAGAGATCCTTGGTCCTCTCTCTTTATTTTTACAGATCTTTTGAACAGCAATACCATTCATATCATGCTTAATTTGTTCTTCCTCATTGGTATAACCTTCTGCTACTTCTGCAAATATGTTTTTCTTCTCCTGTTTTGATTCTCGGTCCTCTGTGTACCTCCTCAGACAGCCCTCCTTCTTTAAAAGTACTGTAGTTATAACCTCTCTGGTAGTTCTGTATCCTCAGACCTCAGTTCAGCCTTTAGCTGTGGTCTGCTAATACCCATATGCCTTAAGAACTGCTCATTTGCCTTCTTTTTTTTCAAAAGCTCCTGGAATTTAAACAAAACTAGAGTCTTATTTTGTGTTCATTCTTAGCCTGAAATATGGTGCCACAAATTGTGATGTCATGTCTAATGGTCTGATACCAGCTCTGCTGCTGTCAGTATGACTGAATACAGAATTTAACACAGCCCAATTTAAAGAAAATGGTGTTAATAGCCAGTCAGAATGATCAGCTCATTTATGTGCATATGCAGATATGAATTTTTGAAGTTGCAGTGTTTTAACCAATGCATATCAACAGTTTAAGCCCTATTCTTATGATGATGATTACAAAGACTTAGGCTTGTAGCACACAATGTAATGATAGAAGTAAGAGATATGAGCAGGATTGAAGAATTTAGGGCCTGGTAAAAAGATTATGTTTGATAGATTTAATGCACATATAGATGTTTAGGTATTTTAAGTTTAAAGCCTATACTTAAACCCTATAGAAATTAAGAATATGTTTAAAGGTTTTATGGGTCAGGCATATTCCTGAAAACATGTTTTCATTAATTGGTTTTGGTTATGAGATTCAGGAATCTAATGATGTAGTAGTTGGAAGATGGCAGTGGCTGCTCTATGCATCAGAATGGATTGAAGCTGGATGGGGATTTTTTAATTGATTTAGTAGACAATATAGAGCAAGTATCTGTTGTCTGGTGAGTAAGTGGCATATGACATAATTCTGCTAACCGCGATGGAAATAACCTTCATTCCTTTTCAAGCAAGAATTCTGTGGCTCAAAATGTATATAAATCTTACTGGCCTAAGCTGGGAGTTATCATAAGAGGATTCTACTCCTGTTGGATTCAGCAGAACCGCAGCTATTTTCTATGGGTCTGAATTTGTCCCTGGAGTTTTATTTATACTGTGTCATCCCTGAGATAAAGCTCAGAGGCTCCCTGATCCTCTTGCTATGAGAAATAATTTTTACTCACCCATGGGCATTTTTGCTCCACCTATTATGTGCATTTTCCAAGCCATAACCTCCTTCTCAAACAGATGATTTGAGGTTTGCTCATTTTTATTTTTAAGTGGTTTCCTTGGGAAGGGGGGGATTTCTGTGCATGTAAAACGACTGTTAAACTGAATCCTCATTACAGTAACATCAAGTGGCTGGTTTAAACTGCTGACCACCCATCTGAGTCATTATGCTAAATGTTCTTTGCTTCTGGGCACCTCCCTCTCTGTGCATGCCACAGTGATGTGAGAAGAAACACAGAGGAATCTGTGGGATCTTGACGTCTCACCCAAAGCACCAAAGGGCATGGACTACATTGGTTTGTAAGTTAGTCTCTTCCCATACACTTGATTTCACCCGAAGGGTCTGCTGGTACAGTGCAGCCACAAAAATGTGTACATCAGGGAACCAGAGCAGAACTGGAATAAGTTTTAATTGGTTGTTTGTAAGCGCGTGTGTGTATGTATGTGTACTTCAGAAATTATGCCTTTGAAAAACCAGTATGAAGGTAACATGGACAGTACTTTGACTCCTAAAATATGTTACAGTATAAAACATACCCTGCATATTATACCTGATGCTGTCTATATAGCTTCGGTTCCTGGAGAGGATGTGTGGCTTCTTTGTCAAAAGCAAACTTTGGAGGCAGCAAAGATTATGTTATTTTATCAGAGGGGCTGTTGTCTTTCAGCCATCCACAGCTGCAAAACCTAAGGTGGTGGGGTTTTGCCCTCTGTATAGGAACCTGCCTTTAATTCCTCTCTGCTGTTGCACACACCCTCCTAAGTCTAGCACTTTCTTTGAGTTGTCTACTAACCATCTGCTGTGAGGGATGAGTAAATGCATGCATACAATGATTTTGCCACTGCTGTGTTATTTTGGTGTTTATTAGGTACAAAATCTGAAAGGACACTACACAGCTTCCTGGACATAGTAGGCAACAGTGTTAGTGGATTCCCTGCACTTGCAGGGAATTAGCTCCACAGCATAGGTTAGTTGAAAAGTATATTTATCTTCAAATGATAACTAGAAACCCTAAGGGAAAACAGACTTTGTGGCAGCTGTTTTTCTCCCCTTGACTGCTCTGTTTTCACTTTGTACTCTAACTCTCTCTTGCCCTCAATTAACCAGTTCTTGATACCTGCTTGGCTTTGCAGGATCAATCACTTAATCATAGACAAAGGCTAAACTTTCTTCTTCGTGGAACAGTTTAACCTCTGAACCTTATGCTCTCTGTGTCTTTGCCTTCCCATGCTTTTGCATTTCCCCAGTCCTGCAATCAAATTTGTCTTAAGTATCTGCAAGTGCACTGCATGTCTTTTCTTTGTTATTCCCTATGAAGATGAATAAGCATGAGTGGAAAATGAGGCCAAATCTGCTTCCTGTCTCACCCTGGGCTCTGGTTATAGTCTGATAGCACATCCACAGCTAATTTCTATGATCTTCCTTTTCATTCTCCTTCCATTACAAGTTGGACAAATTATGAGCTTAATTGTTTCATCCTTTTCTGCTAGCCTTACTCTGGTTTTGGTTTGGGGTTTTCTTTGTACAAATAACACATCAGACTTTCCAAGCAGTTAATGTCACAATAACGTCTGAAATACTATGAGTGACTGGGCTGCCACAAACCCTTTTTTCATTCTCGAGCTTCATGCCTGGTAGTTGTGCCTCAGCTAAGACTCCAGTGTTGTAGAAAACTATGATCTTAGGTTTCATTAGCATTTCTTTACATGCAGTGAATTTTCTTTAATTTGTTGCTTTCCCTCTTCGTATACTAGCCTCAGGCCAATCCCTTCTTCTATTCTGTTGATTCCTAGGCTCTGTTTCTGCGTTGTGTTAAGTAACTTGGGAAGTCTCTACTATGGATGTTTTCAGCTGAAGCCAGTGGACAGTGGGGTAACTGCAGGTTGCATAGTTCACAGTCTGGCCCAATATATCTTTTCATAGGGAAACTAAACAAAGCAGATACCAAATAAAAGTTGTTGGCTTTTTTATCCGTAGAGCTTCTTGCTGTCTGCAGCTGCCCTTATGTATTGTAGGAGAGTAGTTTCTGTTTCAGTGGAGTCCTGAGGTGTAGCTGGAGAAGGAGTGGTACCCTATACCACTGTGAGACATCAGCCCAGCACTTTGGGGTCCTCAAAGCTCTTACCTCTTAGAACCTTCTGACTTTTCACCAATCCTGAAACATTCTGAGGTGGAACTTAAGGAGTTTCAGCCAGAATCATGTGGGTAAGTGGGCAGTATCCACAGTGTTAAGGACTGCTCTCCTCATGCTTTTCTGGCGTTTTGGTAAAACTGTTGCAATAAGGTGCTAGCAAACAGGTGTCTTGGTGGAAGTCAATTATAATCAGTACCACCTTTTCCTTCTTTTCTGTTTTGGTGGGGGGGGGTTGTGTTCTTTTGTGTCCCTCAGTTGCTTCGGAGTCTTGAAAGCTAGAGTAAATGTGCTTTGCTGAAATAAGAAGAGTAGGCTACGTGCTGACTTATAGTGATTCATCAAAGCACAGCAATGACCAGCTTTCCCATTCCATTTCTGCTGTATGAATTTCAGACACGGGGCTCAATAACGCTCTTATTTATGTATGTTGTTCATACAGCTTGCTGTTTGATTTACAGATCTCCTAGTCATCTCATCTGCAATACCTGCTCCAGTCTGCAGAGTTTAGCACTATAGCTAGAAGGCAGCTCACCTCCAAAAGGAGCTTGCCTTTGACCTTGAATGTTCTCACAGTTGTTAAATGCTCCTGCAAGTTTCCTGAGGAGCAGGAAAAGCTAGTTTTGCCCTGTGACTCTGCTTCTAAATGTCTGTAAAAAAAAATTGGTGTTTTAGGTTTTCCTGTTTGTTTTTTCTCTCCGTGGCTTTTAGATCAAGTAAGTCTATTTTCTAATGCCAGTTTCACAAAGTCACTTGCTAAAGGAAGCTTCTACACCTGGAGGCTGGTTGGTCAGCTTTCTTGATGATACAGGAACCAAACTAGATACTACTCCTTCTGTCATAGCTGTGCTTAGTCTGCAAGGATGAGAGAACTGTTAAAACCTTGTTTGTATAATTCTGGCTATGCAGAATCATGTACAAATACACAACAGGGAGCAAGAGGAGGCTTTTTTGAAAGCTGTGCCAGCTGCACTGTCAAAATACTTACGCAATACCAGCACAGCACTGCTGTTGGGAATACAACCTTACTAGTTACTCTCACCCTATGCAAGGCAAACTAAACCAGTGAAAATTGTGTTTTCATGTTGTCACTGCATTGGCAGTAGGAGTTTCTGTGGTCACGGCTTTTTTTAGTCACATGTTGTCATGCCACTGTCTGATATAGTCATATTGGCAGCACGCTGAAGTGCAATCACTTTTCTGACTGTATGTGTGCTTTTAAGCTTACCTATTACAGAAAGGCACCACCAACCCCCTCTAAGCAGGAGACAGATCTTCCCTGATTGTCCTGAGAGTACCAAAATCATTTAATTTGGAGAAAGGACAATCAAAATAAGATACTGCATGATAATCAGAAATTTGGTCCTGCAATGCAGCATTATGAAAAAAAAAAAAAGGCAGAAGAGAGAAAACAGGGCAGTTTGTCTCGCTGCACCACAGAGGGGAATTCAGTGCAAGAGAACTGTGTATTTGGGTCAGCTGAGTCCTAAAGGAGAATTTTCATGCAGTCATTTCAACCCATTTTCATGCTTGTTGAAGATGCCATACCTTAAAGGGACAAATATTAATAAGAAATAATACTTTAATTGTAAACTGGCTGTTTTGTTGCTGCTGCTGTCATTTCAAAAGGAAAACAACAAAGCAGCTAGGGTATGTCTACATGATGCAATACAGGATCCTGCAGAGACACCTAAGTTAGCTCTGAATGTGCCCATACGAGGACAGAAACATTAACCGTATCAGAGCAGCACTCAGCTTGGGGCCATTAGGCAGTTTGTTTGGAGCCAGCTGAGACGTCTCTGCCCAGCATGGAAGTTTCTTACTTGTCCTCCAAATGAGCTTAGGCTTTACCTAGGCCTGATCCACAGCTCACTAAATTCTGAGAAAGTCTTTGCACTGATTTTGGTGGACTTTGGAACAGACATGGACATCTTTTTCAGAAAGATGTCTCTCAGTAGGGTTGTACTCCGTGTCTGCCATGCAGGACACCTCTTCTGCCTGGTGTTCTTCAGGGTCAGATGGAAATAAAAACAGCTTGCTGAGGACTGTGTGAATGGGCAAATACAGAGGAGTATCGCACTGAAAAGGCAGCACATTAGTAAGAAAGATGCTTAGTGTGAAGTTGTCTTCTGGCACCTGCTCTGTGTGAAATGAGACCAAAGTAAAATGCTCATTTCCTCAAATGTCTTTATGTAACTCTCATTATTCCTGCTTCACTCCAGTAACTTCTGCTGTGTTGCTTTTGCTCCTCTCTGTCCCAGGCGTTTCACGCTTCCCCAGGATGCCCTCCACATTATCACCACCAGGGTCAGTTCAGCTTGGATTAGTCTGTTCTCTTCCAGACCTAGCATCAGGTTTTTAAATCTAAACTAAGAGATCCAGAGAGAGTAAAGGCTTGCCCACGTCTTCTCTTTGTAATGGCCACTTTTCAGAGCAAGCCTGAAACAGAGTGCTTCCCCATCTCCCTCAAACCCTTCTTCAAGCATTTAAAAGAAACAGGCAAAAATTTATTACAGGAGGAGTAATCTAAACTTTATTTTACTTTGTGAGTATTGAAGAATGAAGTGATTGTTGCATAACACTAAATTGTCTAAAATTTGTGTGATGACGTGCACCAGTTAAGCAGCCTGGCCTCTGTGTGTGTTTAAAGAAACAAGACTTGTTTTTTTCCTCCTTTTAAGACTAAGAAATAGGAAAGGATGTTTGAGACAATCTCTCTGATATCCAGATCATGAGGTCATAAACCAGGCAGTTTTTTGAAGAGAATTAAAAGGTGCTGTAGTGTTTTAATGTGCCAGCTACAAATTGGCCTAGACAAATTTCATTTCTTTACAGAAAATACAAGATAGTGGTGCAGCAAGGATACTTGTGCTTTACTTACTCAGAAACTGCTGTAGTCAGTTTAAGCTTTTGGCGTAGACTGCAGTTGTACGTCTTCCTGAGAGTCTCCCAGAGTTGCCAGTGTAGGAATATTGGATCATGTAGATTTTAAACAAACCATGAAACGTCCTTTGCCTGGTGATTTATTCCTCATATTTATTTCCGCAGCACCTGAGGGACCACACCATGCTTTGCCAAGTAGCCTAACACGAAGTGAACATGAAGGAGCGCTGAATTAGTACTGAGATTGTGGCAGTGGAGTTAGGAGTAATGCATGTATGTGAACTGCTCGCGATTAATATCAAGTGTGTCTTTTTTTTTTTAGCACGAAGCTGTCATCTTCAAAGTTCCACCCCCCACTTCATCTTGCTCATTAATTTTAATTTTTTTTCCAGTGTTCCTGTTAAAAATGAATTCTTAATGAGTGCTTCTGCTATTTAAAATGCCTCAAATTCCCTCTGTAATGATGCCTCTCCATCAAACTGAAAACATATTCTTTGTAAACAAAAAACAAGACCTTGCAGTGTGCAATTTGCATACCTTCTGTGGTAGCTTTTAATTTATAGTCTTGAAATTTATTTTTAATTTCTTTCTATCTTCTTCATTCTGGCCACACTGAGTGAACAAATGATGTTGATGGTTAGTTTCATTTATTTTTTTACTTGGCCTCTGTTGAAAAAACCTTCCTATAAAGTAGTGTTTGTCATCCCTCTGTCTCTGCAGTTTGAATAAAGTTTGACTTGTTGGTAGTGAATGATTCTGCTTGGGACTGTGTTTTGCTGTCATTTGGAGCTTTGGAAATGTAGCTTAATAATTGTTTTCAGCATGTTATAAATCTGTTCCTGCACCTGGACAGAAGTTTTAATCCCATTGACCTGGGCAGGAATAAAATAATTAGCCAGTAAGCTCATCTCCGATTGGTATCAGAGGAAGCTTTGCAGTACTCATCTTTTTCTGTCAGTACATACACAGAAAATTAGTCTCTTTGTAATAAATTTCCGATGTCTTTGGATTAGCCATGGCAGCCATGAACCGCAATGCAGGAGCAGAAGGCAAAGCCTGAATGAGAATCCAGCAGCCACCTTTCCATGCAAGTGGACTTAATAGTTGGTGCAGAGGTATTCTAACAGTTCCCTGACTGCCTATGCGTTATGGCACAGGCCCTTACCATGGCAGCTGGCTCTGCACCACAGTAGCTGACGGTAAGGAAAAATATATTGAAGGTAGGAAGTTTGTCTACAGAGGCCTGTGCTACCTCTTTTCCTACCTATATGTCATCTTCAGCCACAAGTGAACAAAATATGGTTGACTATCTTTTATCCTGCTGTATCCTTGAGATTGAAGGGGAGTGACCTCAGATGGAAGCATACCTTTCTCCGTTGAGTTCAGCCTTGAAAGCCTGATGCCTCTACAGAAGTGTTTGAGTCTTATGTTTCGGTCTCCCAGTCCAAGAACTACTTTCTTCGATGAGATCTCAGATTATGGGTTCAAATACAGTAGTCAGATTCAAATACAGCACAGATTCACAGCATTGCCTCCTTAAATATGTTGTTTGTTCTAGGCTCGGTTGTTTGTCCAAGGCTGGCTAATCTTGAGGGATACCACAGTATCTCATGACTGAATACTTAAATAGGTGGCATTAAAATTACTAATCAGCTGAATGAGTGTGCTCCAAACTTCTGACTTAGATTCTTAGCAGCCTTTGCTTGCAGAGTGTCTACAGAAATTTTACATTTCTTAATTTCAAGGAGCCTTAGGAACTAAAATATGCTTTTCTGGAAATACTGCGCTTTGATCTCTTGAGCTAGAAACTGTTGTAAAGTGAAGTATTAGACGTTTTGCATGGGAAGGAGCTGATTTCCAAAGCCTTTTCCTTCTGTTTCAGCCATGTCCACTATTACATTTTATTGTCAACTGTTCCTTCTTGCCTTTACAACCAGCAGGCAGGATATATCTTGTCTACTGAAACCAAGGGTAAACCAAGACCACTAGGGGAGAGAGGAACTGCCCATATTGTTATAAAAAATTGTTTGTGCATCAACATAACAGTGATAGAAATGGAGAAGATTCTGAATGGAAGGCAAACAATTATTCATGCAGCAGAAGAGGTTGTAATTTCCAATCGGAATCACTTTAGGGGACCTCATCTGTTTTTGCTGTGTACTGGCTGGCATCTCATTTCCAGGAGTTACTCTGCCTCTATCAGGACAACTGTAATTGCACCCACTGCTGTGCTGGCCTGTAAATCACTGCAGCCAGTTACATGCTCCAGGTTATTGTGCACAGTCTTGAATGCTCTACTGAGGACTCTTCCTGCCAGCACCCAGCTTCCAGGAAATGCATTTCTGCCTTCCCTTGATGAGACTTTCCTTTCTGGTTTCCATTTCATTTCAGAGATCTACTGCTTGGTATTAGAGGCCTTTGTACAACAGAATCTCCTCTTTGCCTGGCAATCAGTGAGATACAAACAACGCATTGCTTGTGTTGTTACACACCTTTTGTAGCATTTAGGTAGGGTAGGTGTACCCACGGCTTTTCTGTTGGTGGTAGAAAAACAGTGAAATGGAAAGTGTCTTTTTACTGTCTCATGTTTCCCACTGACCTAAATACAAAGTTCCCTGAAGTATATTCTTCAGCAAATTTGGTTATGAAATTAATTTCAAATGAATTTGATAGTAAATTTAGGTCTGTTTTCTGCTTCCAAGTTTATGATTAGGATGCTAGTTTGTGAACTTACTGAAACTTCCATGAATCCATTTGTCAGTATCTGAGTGACTTATTGGGGATTAAGCAATTTTCCAGAAATGTATTACTAGCAAAAACATTCATATTAGTTGCTGGCTTATATTCACTGTTTCTAGTTTGTGTCCCTTGTTATCTTGGCTACATGGGCTACCATCTCATTTAGCTGACTACAGCCTTTTAAAGGAGGCAAGAGAAGAGGCTGTTGTCGTAAATAAGGAACAGTATATGCACATCTTCTCACGTAAGTAGCAGGTATACACAGAAAATAATGCAATCCCTTAGACAGCGAGAAAACATCTTTGCCTGGAGGTGTTTAGAAAGACCAGACAGAAGGGGTCACAGACGTAGGGAACTAAATGACCAGTAGGTTCTGCACAGGCTTTGTTTGGCTACTTTATTCCTACATAATAGTAAAGGTGCATATCACTCACTGGAAACTATCTCATAATGAAAAAAACAACCAAACAAATAAAACCCATGAATTAGAAGCACGCATGAGCTTGGTGAAGATGGAAAGGCTACTGTAAAGCACATGATTACAGCGGTAATATTGCATTCCTGTCTGTGTCATTGGGAATCCACTTCCACTCTCAGTATGGTTTACTGTAATGGAGGTTGTACCTGTGTTACAGCAGTGGAATAAGGCACATATAAATGGCGAGTCAGAGGTACTGTAATAGATTCAGGTAGGGGTTGTTGTCAAAGCACCAGGGTCCCATCTTGCTGATCTAAACCTCTAAGTCATAGTCCTGGTCTTGCTTCTTTTTTAATTGTTTCTTTTATTTTAACTCTTTAGCAGGCAACACTGAGTGAAATAATGACTAATGATGCAGAAATAGCCTTGTAGTATGAAGGATGAAGGTGGCAATCATGAACTGCACAGCTTAGAAGAAGTGAAAGTCCCTTCTCTTGCAGTCACATGCTTTCTGGTAGTGTTTGGCTTCAGCATGTCTTAAACTTCTGCTTCTCAACTCTTTCCTTTCTCCCGTGGATCCATAATGTGCCAAATCAATATATGAGGTTTTTTGAGGATATTCTGCCCAAGATAGAGAGGCTGAGTGTCAGGAAAAGGAATGATTTCCAGATTTTTTACTGATAATCCAGTCTACCAGACAGGAGTCAGACCCTGCTCTTCACTGTCCCCACCAAGTGGGACTATGGGCTCTGGCCTCCTCCATCATTCAGCACGCAGCTGCAACGGTTTAAGATATTAACATTGCTGCTCATTAGTGTTGCCATTGCAGAACTGGCAGAAGAGAAGTAGTGAAGTGAGTACATGGACCCAAGTACAGTTGACAAACCAGTGAAGGTAAGAAGGAGGTGCTAGCAGCCTAATCTTGTTATGGCCCTCAATGGTGGCTGGTTTGGGGAAGTAGGGGGAGGGCTGACCTTTCTAAAGGCCAAAAATGAAATCTGTCTAGAGTCTTGGTTAGCAGGACTGTATTTTAATCACTGGTATTGCAGAGTAGCAGGCAAGAATAGTTTTTCTCTCGTAGATCGTTTGAAATTTTGTGAAGTTACCTCTAGGGCTTGTGTAGGTAAGGAAACTAGCTGGAATAGCTGTTGAAACATGAGCTTCTTGCAGCACCTCAGAACTAGCTCCATGTCTAGAACATCTCGCTCTGGACCAATAGTTTAGTTTTTGTCATAGAACTTAATACTCTTTCAAACTTCTGCTGAATGAGAAAAGACAGGTTTTAGTTTACTTGTTGTGCAGAGCGATTTGAAAATACTTATTCTTTTAAAATTTGCCTTCTTATGTAGCTTGTGTAGAGAAGAAAGTAGACAAGTAAATGTGAGAATGCATTTGTCCTGTGAGCTCCAAAGAAGAAACCTGCTTTACAAAACTAAATTGAACCCCCATAAGAAGTCAAAGGCAAACTGAAAGGTACAGGAGTGTAAATACTACCAATTGCAAATGCGTGGCCTTTTATGATAAGTTTCAGAGCCTGATCTTGTAACCTTCCCAGTTCATTATAAGTGCAACTGTGTGATTGTAACTACATCATGTGCCTGGGAGCACGCTGCTCAGTGCTAATCAGATAAAGGTAAGGGTTAGGACTGCAGTTCCAATTACAGCCCCTAGTAAATCTACTATTGGTTTTGAGCTGCAAGGTTATTTATCCAAAGGAGAGAATGGACTGCTTCCTGTAATCTGTAGCTGGGCTCAGGGACAGTGAATAAGGTGTGAGGGAGTGCCTCTTGGAGAAGGGCAGGTTTGGCTTTAATTTGTTTTGCCACCCTTCCTCCTATTTGTTGCTCTATGTATTTTAAATAAATGGAGAAATGTATTTAGCTGGTCTTCTCCCCAAAGGCAGGAGAGGTCTCTGAACACAATCTGTGATGTTTTCTCCTCCAATATCCCTGTTGCTAATAAGACCCATGGCTGCAGCGTGATGCAGTTTCTACATTTCTCTCTTCTCTGTGGGAGCTGCTTTTCCTGTGAACTGAGGTCAGCCATTTGAGGAGATCCCAGCACAGTCTAAACCCAATTTCTCATTGATGCTCACTGTTTCCAGAGGCTGTGAAAGGCACATCTTTAGCAAGCAACGTGGATCTTCCTGTCTAAGGCTCTGATCATTAAGTATCATTCTTATTAAGGCTAATCAGTTATAGGCTCTGTCACCAAGAGCAGCTGTTTGTCTTCTAAATGAGAATTCCCACACCTGCGCCTGTTCTCATTACAGCTACATCCCCACCACACTGCCTCCTGTTCACTTCCTTCCCTTCCTGTGCCTCTTCTAGTTGGAAGACAAACACAAAGACTCCTCCAGCCTGTAGATGTTGTGTGTGCCATATGACAGTTCAGAGAGAAGCCTCGCAGTCCGGCGGCTGGCGCAAATGTCCGCAGGACTGGCAGCGCCTGGGATGCAAGTGCTGGCTAAGCAGCTGACTGTGTGGCCTTGGGCAAGTCACTTGACCTCAGCATGCCTCAGTTAACCCAGCTGGAAAATTGGGTAAAAAGCAGAAGCCTTAATGCTGTGTCTGAGCTGAATTCTCCAGGGAAAAGATATAAATGGCAGGAAGGTGGGTGTTTACTACTTTAGGCTTATGAATTATGTGATGTATTTGGATGACTGCAAGTGCCAACTGGTGTAAGTAGCTGGTTGCCCAGGTGCATGTAGAGAATGGTAACAGAAATTGATGGTAGCACTCCCTAGGGAAGAACACACTCAGATTTTGTCTCAGGCCAGGCACATGCTATGTTTGCAAGGGATGTAGTGGCCAGTTGTTACTAGAGTACAGTGAATGACTGCTATGCTCCTGCTGGGATGCTTTTTCTTGGTGTATTCCTTAAAGATTTGCTCTTTCCTATTTGAGTGATCCCTTATTTTAATAGAATTTTGGAAGACTGTGAGATGAGTTAGAAAAATATTGGGCAGAACTCCATAGACTCAATTCTCTATGATTTACCCGTACCTGTGAAGTAAAAAAGGGAAGAGGGGAATGGAGTATATAGTACAACTGCGATGTGTGAAAGCAAATCTGGGGAAGAAAAGGAAGTAAAAAGACGGTTTCAAACACAGTGGCTGCAATTTCCTTTGAAATATTCTGGTAAATTTGGTCAGCTTGAGCTAGGCACATTGTAGTCTGGAGATGCACAGATTGTGTTCAAGCAGTTTCTCTTATGGCCTTGCATCAGGCTCTGGGTCAGGAACCTCTCCATGACTTCAGTCCAGTAGCTCCATGTTGCTGCTTACCAGCCTACTGCAGCCGTTCTTTTCTTCTCACTGAAGTCCCCAATCTCCCAACAACTCATGCCATGCAAATTTTTCTGGTAAATTAAGACATGGGCTCTTTGCATCTTGCAAATAGCTTGGTAGATGGATCTTCACCTCTTAGGAGGAATAAGAGGTAAGAAAAGATCTTGCATGTTTGAACAGTTCCTCTCTCGTTTACCTCCACTTTCTTCAAGCAGGATGACCAACTCATATATTGTTTGGTTTTGCACTAGGAAGGTGTGATAGCCAGTTCAGAGAAAGAAAGTTGCACAGTATGAAATACAGGCATAGGCTTCATCTAGAAATGAAATTATTTAAAAGGCAGTAAAGATTCATTCCACTCCTCACAGATTGCCCCATGCAGCCTGAGTGGCATTTTTCCCAGTTCCAGTCCTGAGGGATTGGTATTAAGAGCAGACCTGAATGTGCTCTAAAGTACCATTAATCATTGGCCAAGGTCAGCAAGACAGAGCTTGCAGTAGAGGAATATGTTTAGCATGTACCATCATTCCCTCCATTCCTTTTTAACTTCGTGACAATTGACATTGCTGAATTCAGTGGCAGGCCCTTTATCTCAGTGGCGGGCTGCCAGTTTATCTAATCCAGGGCTGACGCACTTGGCTTAAGGCTGTGCTGTCACTTGCCCTGAGCTGTGCACCTGTCTGAGGTGCTCAGTCCATCTCATTTGGACTAGCGTCTTCCCTTTGCCAAGGCTTCTTGCAGGTTGTCTGCTATGGATAAAGGAAAGGCAAGCCAACATTAGAAAGAGCCTGCTCAGAAGGAAAAGAGAGAAGAGGAGCAAGGAACAGTAATAAATTACTAACAGTCATCACTGTGAGCCATCTGCAGAAATCCCCATGACAATACAGACACTGGGGATATTACTTGTAAGCAGTGCTGTTAACACCTTCTGCAAAGGAAAAGCTTTGTGAACACCCACTGATCCCAGAGAAGGCACCCACTGGAGGCCAAGTTTGCAGCAAGCATTACTAATCCCATAGAACAATATGTGCCAGTTAGAAATAGCTGAGCTATTTATCTACTTGAGCAGTGGTAGTGAGCCTGGCCTTCTATATTTCTTGTGGACATCTACTAATCCAGTATCTTTTCTATCTAAAACACATTAACAGAATGATACAGGGCAGACAACAGTCTTTGAAATTATTGTGTTATTTCACGTAGACTTAGCTGAAGCACAAACATGGTATTGTGCAAACAGATATAGATTGCATAGGCAAACCTTTCTCCAAAAGTTAACCATCTCAGTAGTCAGTTAAAGGATAGATCAATTGAAGTGATCTACCTGGCACCACATGGAAGGTAAATGGCAGAGGTAGAGAAGACGCCAAGTCTTGCTTGTGGTGTAATGCCTTTCCCCTATATCATGTTGTGTGAGCACCATTTTTCACTAGAGAGTTTCAGTGCTTTGCAAGGAATCATGAATGAATCTCCACCAGAATCCCATTGAGAATTCATGAAAGGAAGTCTTACAAATTAAGTATTATTGTTCTCAGTTTGTAGCAAGGCACAGGTTGCTAAGACAAAGGTAAACAACAAACAAACCCCCAACGTTTTCACTTCAAATCCCTTTCAGGGATTACTTAAAATATCATTACATTATGCCAGACCTACCATTCCTCTTTTCCATGTGGAAGAAATCAATCAGCAATAGACTGTCATTATTCACATGCAATGTGTTCTTCCTTACATGGAAAACTGCCGTGTCACTAGAGAGTATAAGGAACCTAGCAGCTAGGAGACACAGGTCTAGTGTGGCCTGTGTAACTCGAATGAAGCCTCATACATCCACTGAAAACTTCCCTAAGATTGAGGCTGATTTTCACAGAATCACAGAATAACCAGGTTGGAAGAGACCCACCGGATCATCGAGTCCAACCGTTCCCATCAAACACTAAACCATATCCCTCAGCACCTCATCCACCCGTGCCTTAAACACCTCCAGGGAAGGTGACTCAACCACCTCCCTGGGCAGCCTGTTCCAGTGCCCAATGACCCTTTCTGTAAAGAATGTTTTCCTAACGTCTAGCCTAAACCTCCCCTGGCGGAGCTTGAGGCCATTCCCTCTTGTCCTGTCCCCTGTCACTTGGAAGAAGAGGCCAGCACCCTCCCCTCTACAACGTCCTTTCAGGTAGTTGTAGAGAGCAATGAAGTCTCCCCTCAGCCTCCTCTTCTCCAGGCTAAACAACCCCAGCTCTCTCAGCTGCTCCTCATAAGGCCTGTTCTCCAGCCCCTTCACCAGCTTTGTTGCTCTTCTCTGGACTCGTTCCAGAGCCTCAACATCCTTCTTATGGTGAGGGGCCCAGAAATGAACACAGTATTTGAGGAGCGGTCTCACCAGTGCCAAGTACAGAGGGAGGATAACCTCCCTGGACCTGCTGGTCACACCGTTTCTGATACAAGCCAAGATGCCATTGGCCTTCTTGGCCACCTGGGCACACTGCTGGCTCATATTCAGTCGGTTGTCAACCAACACACCCAGGTCCCTCTCCTCCAGGCGGCTTTCTAGACAGACTTCTCCTAGCCTGTAGCACTGCACAGGGTTGTTGTGCCCCAAGTGCAGGACCCGGCATTTGGCCTTGTTAAACCTCATGCTATTGGACTCTGCCCAGTGGTCCAGCCTGTTCAGATCCCTTTGCAGAGCCTCCCTACCCTCCAGCAGATCAACACTTCCACCCAGCTTAGTGTCGTCCGCAAACTTGCTAAGGGTGCACTCGATGCCTTCATCCAGATCATTGATGAAGACATTGAACAGGGCTGGACCCAGCACCGAGCCCTGGCGGACGCCACTTGTCACTGGCCTCCAGCTGGATTTCACACCATTTCCCACCACTCTCTGGGCCCAGCCATCCAACCGGTTTTCCATCCAGGAGAGTGTGCGCCTGTCCAGGCCAGAGGCTGATAGTTTCTCAAGCAGAACGCTGTGAGAAACTGTGTCAAAGGCTTTGCTGAAGTCCAGGAAGACCACATCCACAGCCTTTCCCTCATCCAGCAGCCGAGTCACTTTGTCATAGAAGGCGATCAGGTTAGTTTGGCAAGACCTGCCTTTTGTGAACCCATGTTGACTGGGCCTGATCACCCGGTTCTCTTGCATGTGCTTCATGATAGCACTCAAGATCACCTGTTCCATGACTTTCCCTGGCACTGAGGTCAGACTGACAGGCCTGTAGTTTCCTGGGTCCTCCCTGCGGCCCTTTTTGTAGATGGGCACAACATCAGCCAGCCTCCAGTCCAGTGGGACTTCCCCAGTCTTCCAGGACTGTTGGAAGATGATGGAAAGGGGTTTGGCCAGCACATCCGCCAGCTCCTTCAGTACCCTAGGGTGAATCCCGTCCGGTCCCATAGACTTGTGGCTGTCCAGTCGGGCTAGCAAGGCTCTGACCACCTCCTCTTGGATCACGGGAGCCTCATTATGCTCCTCTAGCTCCTGGGTTAGTACACAGACGGAACGACCCTCCTTACAACTAAAGATTTTTCTTCTGCTTACCTTCTGTCTTGTTATCTCTGCCCCAGAAAGCCCAAACTCTTATGGTTTTAGGCTACACAAGAGCCCAAAAAACTTTAGGGCATTTTGACTAGTGAAATGTCACTAGAACCCTAAATTTGAGGTAGGCAGCTCGACTTGGCCTCTGTGTCTGCTGATAACAGATGAAGATAAACCACCCGCTGTCACTGAAAGATTGTGCAATGATGACTTCTGCTTGGAGATTCCTTGTAAATAAATAAATGGTGGCCAGGCGCTCCCAAACAATACATCTAGTAGGTGGAAGAGAGCGGGGTTGGTGTCTCCGTTTATATCAGTGAATGTTTATCCAAATGGACTGACTTGCCAGAGAAAATGCATGCTATATAAAACATCTGACATCTGCTATGTTCCAGGTGCCTGCCAAATTCTGCCCTGTCCCAGGTGTACTTATTCCCTATGAAGTCTGTTGCTGCCAGCGCAGTGACAGCATGCCGCAAGTAGAAGGGAGGGTAGTGACGATCAGTCCCTCTGATAGCCGTTTTGGCTGAGTCAAATTGTGTTGCCTTGCTCTCGATGCCCTGCTTATCACAGGATGCAGCTGTGTGCTACTGAAACCAGCTCTAATTGAGCTTGTGGCTGTCTCCTGGAGGATTTTAATAAGCCCTGCAGAGTATGTAGGAATTAGACACTGTCTCTTTAAGCAGTTTGTAAACCCCTTGGAGGTTTTTTTATTTTTCTAACAGGAGCCACCAGAACCAATCCGCATAGTGGTTCATGCAGGTCAGAAGGCTTTGCTTGTTTATATCCAGCAGAGACTGTCATTTTGAATGGAACAGTGGCCATCTGACTTCTTCATATTCCTGACATTGTACAGGGCGAAAATACACCATCTCCTGTTGAGAATCCTAGTCTGAAGAGGTGTGCCTGTAAATCAAAGAGATACAATTGACAGGGGACAGGACAAGAGGGAATGGCCTCAAGCTCCGCCAGGGGAGGTATAGGCTAGACGTTAGGAAAAAATTCTTTACAGAAAGGGTCACTGGGCACTGGAACAGGCTGCCCAGGGAGGTGGTTGAGTCACCTTCCCTGGAGGTGTTTAAGGCATGGGTGGATGAGGTGCTGAGGGATATGATTTAGTGTTTGATGGGAACGGTTGGACTCGATGATCCGGTGGGTCTCTTCCAACCTGGTTGTTCTGTGATTCTGTGAATTCCTCAAATACACTGTTACTATTCAGCTGGTCTTCCTTGATGCTATCACCAACAGTAGCTCCCGCTGCAGCCCACTAGGGGCACAGCATAGAACTGACCTTTTTCAAATGGAGCACCCCTTTAAAACCGTTCTCATATGTTTTAATTAAAAGGTCAAGAACAAATTTTCAGATCATAAAGGCCAACTTTATTCCTAAAAGCAAATACAAGCAGCAGGTAGTAAAAAGAACTAGACCTTTATGGCAGAGCATCGTAGGTAATAAATATTTATCAACCTAATTCACTGGTATAAACATGAGCTCGTCAGTGAAGTTTCTCTACCGGAAGTGCTCTTCTTCCATCTCAACTAGGCACAGCACTTACCTGTTATCCATTTGTTCACTCCATTGTAATCTGCTACTGATTAGGAACGGCTGAGAGAGCTGGGGTTGTTTAGCCTGGAGAGGAGGAGGCTGAGGGGAGACCTCATTGCTCTCTATAACTACCTGAAAGGAGGTTGTGGAGAGGAGGGAGCTGGCCTCTTCTCCCAAGTGACAGGGGACAGGACAAGAGGGAATGGCCTCAAGCTTCACCAGGGGAGGTTCAGGCTGAACATTAGGAAAAGATTTTTCATGGAAAGGGTCATTGGGCACTGGAACAGGCTGCCCAGGGAGGTGGTTGAGTCACCTTCCCTGGAGGTGTTTAAGGCACGGGTGGATGAGGTGCTAAGGGGCATGATTTAGTGTTTGATAGGAATGGTTGGACTTGATGATCCGATGGGTCTCTTCCAACCTGGTTATTCTATGATTCTATGATTCTTTTCTTTCCAATGATTTCTTCTGTAGAAAAGCAGCAGTGAAGAGAGCTAGCACATTATCATTTACAAACTTCCTATGAATGGAAAAAAATGTCATTACAGAGAAAAAAGAAAGGCAAACATTAAATTATTTATTTTGTAGTTTCACTTAACAGAGCAGAAGACAGCTGCTTTTAGTGACTGGAATTCTTGAAGTGGGCAAGCTCATGAGGTACTGGGAGGTAGTCTTTATCTCATTTAGCAAATACTCTTCAAAATCTTAATCCTTGTCCTGGCTATTGTTAACAGGACAGAATGAGCCTCCTATGAGAATGTTGGTTTTGAGATGCGAGTAGGGAATGACCTGCCAGAATGCATGGGAAATCAATTAAATAATCATGATAGAGGATTTAAAATAAACAGACTATCTAATGAAACTGCAAAATAATGGGAGCCTAAAACATGTATGTATAGGTTCAAGAGTTAAAGAGTATCTGTTGGTTAGATGTTTCAGGTCAAGTGGTCCTTGCCAATTGACACGAGCCAAAAGGGGTAGATAAATCAGGGAAAACTCACTCCTTAGTTGCTCTGTTTGTTACTGTATTTCTGTAAGCAGTGGCTGCTGGCATCTCTTGGGAAACCTCTGTACTAAACAGACCTTTAGTCCAAGATCCACCTCTGTCTGTTTTCCCAGTTTCAGTGAGGCTAGGACTGTGTATTTTTTACTTACAGGTATCAAACCAAAGGCATGATGTCAAATGGGGCCCTAGCAAATTATGAATAATAATGATAATTGATAGATAAGTAAAAATAAAATATTTTATCAGCACAAATAATTAGATTATAAGACCAGAATCAACGGAGTGAATAAATCCTATTTTTCGTACGGCATTTGTAAATTTGGGACTGACTTTTCATATCTAGATTATACATACTACCGCTCAGTTTGGCCATAGCCTTAGGCCTGGCTTACCTGTCCAGAGGTCTCAGAGGGATGCACTGGGGCATCCCATCAAGTGTACAACATGAGCAAGCAAAGTATCTCCAGCTGTAAGGGAAGGAGAAGATACTGTGCGTCAAGTGAGCTCAACATAGCTTCCTTGTGGTTTCCCTGTTATGAGATACAACGGTACAGCTGTACCAATGGTTCAGTTGTAGTGGAAGATGTATTGAGTGTGTATGCTCTTTGCCATTAAAAGAATGCCCTTTGGAGCAGGTGATCATTTAATGAGCTCCTTTGTTTGATAAAATGTGTTTGGAGTTAGGTTGAGCGGAAAATGTATTCATTGCAGATTAGCTTTCAGTCATAGCTTTTTTTTTTAAGCTGTGGATGTATGGGAGCTGGGTTTTGTGTATAAGCCCCATTCTCTGTGAGAGCTCATTGAAAAAAATGTGTGATTTCCCATATGTGTGGTCTGAATGCACCGAGTGCTGAAAATCCTAGGGGAGTTAAGCTCCTGTCAGGCATTATGAGCGTTTGGGGGTTGTATCCCAGGAAGACAAATGTTGTCTTCCTCCCTTGCAGCTCTGCCAGGGCATTTTGGCTTTGCTTTCATCTCCCATCCCAGGATATCCACAGGGAACCACAGATTTAGTTCATGTTATCCCTCTCATCACCTCTCCTGATCTCCATTTTCCCATTGCACTATCTGAACACCTCATTATTGCTTGGGATGTTCTGTCTCTGATGATGTGACTGAACCTCTTGTATGCCTGGACACAAAGTCACCCAGTGAGTTTTGCTTTGTGCTGAGCCTGCACTGAAACCTACAACTGCAGCGGGTAGAATGCAAACACATGAGGCCAATACTCCACCATAGCCTTTTCTCCTGCTTTCTCTGTTGTCCACGCTTCTTGCTGTTATTTGTCTTGGTAGTCAGTTAGAGAGATGTACTTTGACACACTCCTAGAATCATAGAATAACCAGGTTGGAAGAGACCCACCGGATCATCGAGTCCAACCATTCCTATCAAACACTAAACCATGCCCCTTAGCACCTCATCCACCCGTCCCTTAAACACCTCCAGGGAAGGTGAATCAACCACCTCCCTGGGCAGCCTGTTCTAGTGCCCAGTGACCCTTTCTGTGAAGAATTTTTTCCTAATGTCCAGCCTAAATCTCCCCTGGCAGAGCTTGAGGCCATTCCCTCTTGTCCTGTCCCCCATCACTTGGGAGAAGAGGCCAGCACCCTCCCCTCTACACCCTCCTTTCAGGTAGTTATAGAGAGCAATGAAGTCTCCCCTCAGCCTCCTCTTCTGCAGGCTAAACAACCCCAGCTCTCTCAGCCGCTCCTCGTAAGACCTGTTCTCCAGCCCCTTCACCAGCTTTGTTGCTCTTCTCTGGACTCACTCCTGATCCTGAAGTGCAACATTTGAGGAGCAGAGAGGAAAGAACTAGCCATTCTTGTGATTTTTGTTTTCTTCTTGCAACCTTTGTTGTGTTCTTGCCTGTCTGCAAAGAGAATGGGAAGGCCCTTTACAGGAGCTGGGGAGGCACTACTCAGTGCTTTCATATCCCTCTGGTGCACAGATGATGGATCGCTCAGCTGCACATGCGCTCTCTTTCTCTCTCTGATGCATCGTTACATTATTAGCCCTTTTCTGGAGGGCAGCAGTATTTAGGATTGGCCAAGGATGTCTATAGGATACATGTTTATTTGCTCATAAAACAGGAAGGATAGAGAGACTGAAAAGTGAGGGAAGGAGAATTGGGTCAGACAGAAGCTTCCAAAAAGCTTAGCTTATTTGGAGAAGAGAAGAAGGAGCCAGAATAACAAACCATAGGACAGTGAAATTGATTCCCCATTCCCTTTTCATCATACCCTCCTCCGGGTAAACCTGTTTCGGTTGATAGTGAATATTTCATGCAGTGCTGAGCGTTTTCCGAACTGTGGTGTCCTAGTTTTTCCACCTCCAGCCCCAAAGGAATGTTTTTACATCATGGAGCTTTATTTTTGGGGAGGGGAGGAGGGAGTGGAGGCTGCAGGCTTGTGTAGAGACGGCAACAAAGAGTGGTTCAGAGAACAGCTTGGCTCTGATGTCTCGGCTGAGAATCTCACCTTCACTCCTTTGTCCCCTCCAGAAAGCTTGGTGAAAAGGGTCAGCTCCCAAGGGGCTGGAGCATGGTTCCAGTCAGAATAAAATAACCCTAAAAATGGCACCCTGCTCTCAGCACACTGCCGTTATCATCGCTGCTTCATTAGCTGACAACAACAAGCTGTTGTTACTGTCAGCACTGCAGGTCTGTATAGCTACTGAGGGGAAGAGCTGTGTCTGTTCTACCTCATGCATCAGCACCCAGAAGACTGCCTGGTATGTCAAGTGTCTTGACTCACTGCATGTCAAGTATCCTTTCAGGAAAGGGAAAGGGAAGGCACTAAGTCTCACCCCTGTTTATTACCACCCAAGCTCCCTCTCTGTGAAGGGTTTGCAGGTGTGGCAGTGCGAGTCCAAAAGCCTCCTAGGTCCTGATCCAGTGCCCTCCAGTGTCAGAGTCCTTTGAGTTCATTTAAGTAGGCTTTAGGTTGTGCTTTTTGTCTGTTACGGAAAACCCTCAAATCCTGCTTGGCACTTAAGAAGCCATGTAGAAAGCAGTGTTGTTCTGTCCCAATGTTTCATTCTCTCTTTTGAAGTCATCTTTTCAAAGTTTCCGTGTATGTTTTTAATAAGCTGGTGGAAGGTGCCTGCTTGAAACAGAGACCTTCCATACCACAGTGCCTCTGCCCCACTAATCTGCCAAACAGCTCAGAATATTGTGTTATCACCCAGCCCAGCAAACTCTGAAGGAGGCCGGTATCCCAGACGCTGCTGTGGATTTGTGTTTCACAAATGCTTCTTCCCTTTAGGATAGGTGGAACAGCTGTGAAGCTTGGAAAAGTCCCAAAACCTAAATATCCTTGCTTCTATTAGCCTCCTAAAAGCACACTTTACCTGACCAGCTGAATTAGCATCTATGGTAACCAAGATAGCAGCACAGCAATTCAGAGTCTGACTCAACCCTGTTATGGACTGCAGAGCCCAGCACTCGTATTGCATGATTCCCTAGATAGCCTCTTTTCTCGTACCTAGTCACGCTTGCCCTCCATGCTCACTGCCCATTAATAAGGGGCACAAACTGGCAGAGCTTTTTCTTCAGACCACTGAGCTGCGGCTCTAGATCCTCTGCTCCCCCAGTGTTAGTCCACAATGTGAAGTGTTTGCTGTGTGTTTGTTAGTCTGCAGCAAGCTGTGTTTGAACACCCTGAAGGGCGTGGGGCAGGAGCAAAGCATGAGACTGCTTAGTCAATGCTTTAGGTTTGAAAGATTTTGGTTGGTGCAAAAAGGCCTGAAGAAGCTGATGGCAGATCTTTCTTCCTTGGTGGTTCTGTTCCCCTTACAAGAACAGAGAGGTGAGGGGAAGAGTGGTGGAAGCAGGAGAACTGTGGAATATCCCCAAAGCCTGCTCCACCTCCAGTGTTACAAAACAGCAGTTCAGCAGGGGACACGGAAGCTCTTAGGGAAACTGCAGCTGAAACTAAGTGAACCTTTCAGTCTACTTATCACAGCATTTACAGTCTGTGCTTCAAGGAGAAACAATAATAAATAAAAACAAATCTTGCAAAAGGAGCTAATATCCATCTAGTGCATTGGATTAAATAAAAAGCGACAAACAAACAAAATCACCAGCTCCTGCTTTAGAAACTGTTGTTATAAATAAACTATCATTCACTGCTGCAGTCCTGCCATTTCCTTCCTGCTGAGAACAGGAGACCCAGAATACTGCCTGTCCTTGCATTCCCTGCGCTTGTTGTACAGCTTAACAGCTCACTCTGTTGTGACAAGGATTCCCTGCTTTTCAGCACGAAGCTTGCTCTAATATTTCTAGTTTACCTGTAATGCTGCTGTCTTCCCCCCCAGCTTATAAGACGCTGTATTTTACTGTGCTAGCAGGTGTGCGGCATCTCTGCTTGCTTCTGGCTTGTATGAGGACAGTTGCTAACACTTGATTCCTTGTGTGGAGTCAGAGCAGTAGAGAAGAGCAGCAGCTGCAGTCAGGTGCTGAGCCATGACAGTGTGCTTTGAACTTACATTTTGCTCCATATGGCATATTGCAGGACTCACCCCCCAGTGCTCCATTCTCTGCAGGCTGTAAGTCGAGTTAGTGTTGATATCTTAAACGTCATTTTTTGCCTCTGTTTGTCAGAGGGTGTGTCCTAGCACGTGCCCTGGCATACTAGGCACTGTAGCTGTGTTTAAAAACAAAGCAAGGGACTGTCTCTGACCTGAGGCGTTTACAGTCTAAAGAGGAAATGCATGTAAAAGGGCAGAAAAATGTAGGAAAAGTCAAATATCTTACTGTCTCCATTCTTTAAATAATGAACTAAAGCACATCTAGATTAAGTAACCCATCCAGGGCAAAAGAAGCTAACAAGAAAATTGGAAAAGTGAAACCAGACTTTCTGAATCCGAAATGAGTGCCTCAACCTCACACCCTCGCTTGTATACTGTGTCAGAGCAAGACAGTATTGATTCCATGTATCCCGGAGAGGTTTGCCAGAGTCGTTCCAGACCCAGTGAAACCAGACTAAGTTAGGACGTCCTGAGACAACTTTGTGGCTTCCTCTGGATATCATTTCAGATAATCATTCCAACTTTAACCCTACCCCATGAAACTTAGAGGTTTTAGGTGTTTATCATTTTGTTTAGAGATACGCCAAGGTTTGGTTTGGATGCAGACCTCGTTCAGATTCTAGTTTGGAACTATATATATGTAAATACGTGTAAGAAAAGGTATAGCAGCTTTTATTTTATTTTAATATTCTCTCTGCTTTATATGTGCAAAGCATTCAGCACTGGTCCGTGTGACATTCTTGTCTCTAAATTGGAGAGACATGGATTTGATGGATGGACCACTCTGTGGATAAGGAATTGGCTGGGTGGTTGCACTTAAAGAGCAGTGGTCAATGGCTCAATGACCAAGTGGGGACCAGTGATGAATGGCATTCTGCCGGGGTCAGTACTGGGTCCAGTGTTGTTTAACATCTTTATTGCAGGCATGGACAGTGGAATTGAGGGTAGCCTCAGCAAATTTGCCAGTGACACCAATGAAGCTGTGTGGTGCCATTGACACACTGGAGGAAAGGGATGCTATTCAGAAGGACCTGGACAGGCTTGAGAGGTGGGCCAGTGTGAACTTCATTAAGTTCAACAAGGCCAGGTGGAAGGTCCTGCACCTTGGAGGACTTGGAGGTGAGGGTGGATAAGAAGCTAAATATGGACCAGCAATGTGTGCTTGCAGCCCAGAAGGTCAACCATATCCTGGGCTGCATGTGACCAGCAGATAGAGGGAGGTGATTTTAACCCTCCACTCTTGTAAGCTCTCACCTGGAGTACTGCATTCAGTTCTGGAGTCCTCAGCACAGGAAGGACATGAATCATAGAATCACAGGATGGTTTGGGTTGGAAGGGACCTTAAAGATCATCTAGTTCAAGCCCCCATGCTGTCGTCAGGGACAACTTCCACTAGATCAAGTTGCTTATAGCCTCATCCAACCTGGTCTCCCCAGATATTTTAGAGTACGTCCAGAGTAGGGCCACAAAGATGGTCGGAGGGCTGGAGCACCTCCCTTATGAGGACAGGCTGGGAGTTGTGATTGTTTAGCCTAGAGAAGAGAAGACTCCAGCGAGACCTTATAGCAGCCTTCCAGTACTTAAAGGGGGGCTATGGGAAAGCTGAGGAGTGGCTCTTTGTTAGGGAGTGCAGTAATAGGATGAGGGGTAATGGTTTTAAGCTGAAAGAGGGGAGATTTAGATAAGGTGTTAGGAAGTTTTTTAATGTGAGGGTGGTCAGGCACTAGAACACGTTGCCCAGAGAAGTTGTGGATGCCCCATCCTTGGAGATTTTCAAGGCCAGGTTGGATGGGGCCATGAGCAACCTGATCTTCTGAGAGGTGTTCATGCCCATGGCAGGGGGATTGGAACTAGATGATCTTTACGGTCCCTTCCAATACAATGCCAAACAGTATGTATGTATCCTGTATTTGGGGTGCTTTTCTCGAGGAACATGCAGAAGACACTTGCTGTAATAAGACTAACTATTCCCACCTCCGGTGGATCTCACAGCAGCCTCTCAGCACCTCCAACATTTAGGGTTTGGCCTAGACTGTTCAGAGGGGCTCAGCTTGCTTTATTAGGACAGATTTTCATTAGACCCGGTCAACTAAAGTGTCTGAGTAACTTGAAAATCCAAGTTTTATATCGTGTCTAATTAGAAAGAGGATTCTTCTTAAAATCTTTACCACTGGTAGTTCAGCAGCCAAAACCTGTCTCGGGAGCGCTTAAATGCAGAGAACCCAAAATTACTGGACTTTTTGAAAATGTGGTCATTACCTGCTGTTGCCACCTACAGGAGAGCTGCCAGAGGGGAAATATCCTTCCTTAAGGGGATTCCTGATGGGGGCAGTAGTCAGCATCTGATGAAACTCTCACTGGCAGTACCTGAATTCCCAGAGGGAAACAAATAATATTGATGAGCAGTATTACAGAAAGCTTTTTAGTGTTTCTCAGTAGTGATCTTTTTAGAATTATAATGATCGCACTTCTGGGAGAAAAAAAACAACCCAACCTCATTTATGAAGAGTCTGAATGCTCTTTAATCCTAATATAAGAAAATTCACTGTGCTCCAACTTGAAGAATGTTTTGCTTGAGAATGAAATGGGTGCTAGCACGTATCGAGGGTCTGACCCAAGTTATGTTAGCACCAGGAGGCTGCATTACAGTCACTGACAGCAGTCCCTAGTGAGAAGGATGTGCCAATGAGGTCTTCAGTGCTGATGCTTTCTAACATGGCCTGCCCACTCACATGTGCCCTGCAGGTCCTGGAGCTACTGTCCATGTCATAGTGACACTGCTCTGAAATGACTGCTTGTTCCAGAGTCCTGAGAAAAAAGTTGCTTGGAAAGGATGAAGGGCCAAAATACAAAAAGGATGACGATCATTCTTGAAAAGACCACCTTGCACCTGGCTGTCCCCAGAGCTGGGGGTGGGAGGGGTGGGCAGGGCTATTACTTGAGGGAAAGAGGGGTGCAGGTGGAAGTTACCACCAGAAAAACATTAAATCCTCTCTCACTGAGTTTGAGTGGAGCTGCTGTACACGCAAAATCCTGTGTGAAAGTAGATGCACCCTGAGTGCATCAGAGCTGCCCTAGGAAAGCTGTATGTGGAAAGCAACTAGTTTTTTTCTTTTTTTTCTGTGCATTCCTGCTTCTTTCTATTTGTCCTGCAGGATAAAATACCCACATTGTAAGAGTAGTCTGTGACACTGAAGGGGTTGTTGTTGTTTGTGCTCAGACAGTGCTGCAGAGGGAATAGGAGCTCTGACATCATTGCATCTGCTTTGTACCAGCACATCAGGTCATGTGCAGCTTCCTAATTTTGCTGTTGATTAGCTGAAAAATAGCAATGAGCCTTACATTGTAGAAATACTTGACGGTCCTGTTGTGGCTGCTGACTGACCTTCAGTTTGGAAAAGCTATTAGAGGAAAAGGATTTCCCTTTTGGTATTACATACTGCATTTTGCCAAGCAGTTGTGTTTGTCAGTTGCTTGAAGGGCACAGCCTCACTTCCGAACTTTCTGTGCTGCATTAGAGGGAGTGGAGATAAAGACGCCTGCCTGTAAGGGTGAACTAGAGTAGCCTCAGAAATGCTCTGACTTGTTTTGATTCCCAAAGGTTTGTACTTCAGGGACTGAAAGAGAATAACAGCTGTGCTTCACCCACCAGCTGGCACTTTCATGTGTCCCTGATATATCTGGGTGGGAAACTGTCACAGAGTCTTTAGTCCAACTCTGCAATGATTATAGCGGCCTTTTGCACAGGACTTTGCTCCCATGCATACATTTTAATGTCCTGATTCTGTTGGAACATCAGTGTAACAGAGAGCCAGGTGCAGCCACCATGAGAACTGCAGTACAGTTCTTTTTCCTGTTTTTAATATCAGAATCAATATTCCTCTGTCATAGAACAGAGAAAAAAAGGATGTTTCCCTTTAAAAACAATTGGGGCAGGGAGAAAAGCCTTACGTAGCAAGGAGGAGACAACATCTTCAGTCTTCAGGTGCAGTAGCAGTTGCATCCCAAATAATTAATGAGCAAGCAGGCTGGATGTGAGCAGAGCACAACCCCCTTTGCAGAGCTGGCTGTGGGGACCCCCAGGGGGAGGCGGGCTGCTCCAATAGGGCAGAGAACTGGGGGTGACCTACAGAGAGCTGACTGCAAAGAAGGCAGCCGCTCTTAATGGTGCTGATGTCTTCATCGTTTGTAGCTTTGGCAAGGACTTGTCTTGCACCCCCATACTTCTCTGGTGAACAAAGGGCTTAAGAACAATAGCTTGACCCTTTGGCATTAGGTGAGTTTGGGGCTGGAAAAAGCATCTGTATTTAAAGAGGTGTCACAAAATGAAGAGAAAAAGGAATAAATAAAGTCCAGGTTAAAAATAAAGTATATATCCTATTTTAACCCTTTCCCAGATTCATTCTACTGGTTTAGGATCACTGCTGCAAAATGTAGATGGTGTTTCGAGCAAAATGAGGGCATTTCTAGAAAGGCACACTGATTTTCTGTAGCAGAACAGTGGTATGATAAACTGTTTGGCAGTGCTTGAGGCATTAAGTGGTCATTCACCCACATAGCCTATACCTCTGCTGGATTCCAGGTGTGTTGTGCAAGGGAAGTTTGCACAGGACCTGGAGACAATCTGAAGGCCAAGAAAACCAAATGCTTATAATAAAAGTCATTCTGCCAAGTAGGACTTCTGGTAAAATGCACACTCACCCATGAAGGCAATCCTGTTTTGGTTGAATAAACAGTATGAAGGAGAAAAAATTAGGCTGGGCATGCTGCTTCTGGCCTAAATTTGAAAATCAAACTCATTTATTCATGTAAACCCTCTGTAGGTTCTTGCAGTCCTGTTTCACCTCTGAGGTCCTGGGTTTTCTTGTAACATCAGAGACTTGTCCCAGAAGAAGGGAGCCTTCTGCAAACCAGGTGCTTAAGTGGATCCTCAGGTCTGAAGGAGATCTACAAATTGTTCCCACTGAAGAACTGCATGGAGGTGCTGACTCTCATCTGGAGGCTTGGAGAATATGCACATGGAAAAGGATGAGGAATCGCAGAACCGTAGGATCATAGAATGGATTGGGTCGGAAGTGACTTTATAGATCATCGAGTTCCAACCCCCATACCATGGGCAGGGACACCTCCCACTAGACCACGCTGCTCAATGCCCCAGCCAACCCAGCCTTGAACATTTTCAGAGAGGAGGCATCTACAACCTGGGCAACCTCTTTCCAGTGTCTCACCATCCCATCATGAAGACTTTCTTCCTCATGTCTACCCTAAATCTTCTCCCCTGCAATTTAAAGCTCTTCCTCCTCATCCCATCACTATGTGCCTTTGTAAAAAGTCCCTCCCCAGCTTTCTCGTACGCCCCCTTCTGATACTGGAAGGCTGCTGTAAGGTCTCCCTGGAGCCTTCTCTTCTCCAGGCTGAACCACCCCAACATTCTAAGCCTGTCCTTATAGCAGAGGTGCACCAGCCCTTGAATCATCTTCAGAGCCCTCCTCTGGACCCCTTCCAACAGTTCTTCTGACTCAGGAAAAAGGTAGTATGGAGCAGAAAAAATTAATAGGTTAGAAATGTTAGCAGCTAAGAATGGAAAACAAGAAGAGAAATAGACGGAAAAAGGGTCTTACAATTTCTAGGATTTCACAGAATGTGGTTGTTCTTGAGTGACTTCTGTGGTGGCATAAGGAATCCACTCTGAAATAAAGAACAGGCTCCCAGTTTGGATGTGTAACATTACCCTGCTCTAAATGCAGTAGCATGTGGGCAGCAGAATGATACTAAATGACATGACAGAACTCTAGATAACCCTTAAGTCATCCAGCTGGGATGAAGTAAGACTGTTATCAAGGGAGGTAAAATTGCCTCGACTCTGTTTAGCAGTTACACAGATCTCTGCAGAGAAGAGGGCTAGTCTTGTAAAGTCACCGTGCTTCCTTATCAACTGCTTTCCCAGCCTTTCTTACTGAACGGCACCCAGCAATAATTGTAGGACTCTTGGAAACAAAAGGGACTTGTCAGTGTTACTGTGTTCCTCTGGCAGACAAATTGTGGGATGGGCTCGGGACAAACTTCCATAGATATCTCCTAGGTACCCTGCAAGAATGCTTTGCACAAGTCTTTAGTTCACCTTGGCTCTTTGGACCTGGCCAAACGTGTCCAGCACAGAGCAAATAGAAGAAAGTGCTGCCCTGCTGTCCCATGGTGTCTGTCAACAAAGCACAGAAGGCAAATCCTTTACCTGGAGTGCATGTTTCCTGCTCAGAGGAGGGACTGTGAATAACAGTTATTTCTGTTTCGGTGCAAGAGTGAACTTTGGGGTAGGAAGTGGTCCGCAAATTAAACTTCTGACCCACACACAAATCCATATTATACAGCACTCTAATCCCTAGCATCATACATACATTAATATAATGATCAGCTACCTTGAGGTTTACATCCGATGTTCTGTATGGTACAAGGAAAGGGTCTCTGTGGTGTCTTCCTCCAAAATACCCGTGCATAGCTTGTAAGCCTTACAAGCACAGGCACTGTTTCCTCCTGTCTGGAGGTACTTCTGGGCTACTGCTGGATTTCTTTAACATGGCATCTGCCACAGCAAGATTTTGGTGGGGTCTGTCCGATGTTTGTGTGGGAGGCAGTATAAGCTTTTCATGGAGGAAAAAGTTTTCTCCATTGAAAAGAAGGCAGTTAATTATGTCTCCTATAAAGAGATGTAATTTGTTTTCTTTTCTATAGAGAGAGGATGATATGAACAGCAGCCCTTGCCTTTTCATTACGAAACTCTGTTGTGACTGTATTGCTGAGTCTTGGAAAACTCCCCAATTCACAGGTGGTTTTTTGTGTATCCCAAACATCTGGGAACAAGGTTCAGCTGACTGATTAATGTGATCTCTGATTCTATGATCTCTGGCAGAAAATGCTGAAAAGCTGGGGAAGAAGAGGGATAAATCTATCCCAGCTGTCCATTTCAGATATTACTGGTTTCAAATTTAGCCTGCCATTTTCTTAGAAAATTGTTTGTGAGCACTTATAAATCTGCATGCGTAAGTGTTACCATAAGTATTTGGCAAGTGCAAGGGATTTTGAATTAGATTGTGAAAGGAGGATGCCTGTATATGTGCCAAAGAATCCCAATGTGTACAGGCCTACGATGGTATGATTTAAGTGAATGCCAATTCGCAAATTTTCTTCTGTTTTTGAAATGCTGGCTCTGCCACTTCAGGGACTAGCTGTAGTAAGCATGTCCAGCCAAAGCCATTCTTTTAGAGATTTTAGCTAATTTGCTTATCATTGGAACTTTCCTGTTGCTTTCTCTATTTAATTTTTGAGTCATTAGCACTTTCTTTAGTGATGCATTATCACCTGACATAACAAAGTATTGCATCCTGCCTTTGCTCCTTATCAAAGGACAAATAGCTTTGAACTCTGTATTAGATGTGTTGTGTAAGGGCAGGTACAAAGGAATGGGAAGAAACTTGAGAAAGCAATGACACTTAAAGATGACTATTCTGAAGATGCATGATCTGCAACACCACCTTCAGAAATAATGAAAATACTGCCTCTATTTCTTTACTCTTCCTGATCTCTGTGCAATAATAATGTGTTGGTGGGTGCATCTGCACTGCAGTCTACCGCTTGTCATGGACATACAGGTTTCTTCGGAGTGACAGGTAATTCAACAGAGAAGTTTTCTGTACTACAAAAGTGGTTGTCACTATGTGGAAAAGATGATCTGTGTTAGGATAGGGGATGCTTTTGACTATGGTTTAGTATGATGGAGCTGAAGAACTCACCATTAGGACACAGAAAGGTTCAGACATGTCCGAGCCCTCCTTTCTCAAGGAGTTTTGGGCAATGTGGAGAAGGAATGACTTTACTTATCCCTGTCACCTGTATTGAGATGCTCAAGAGCCTATCTTTATAATGTTGTTTATAAACCTTCCTTGCCAAGAGTTTTCTTGATCCTGATATTAATGTTGATAGGCTGCAAGATGTCATCAGCACCTCCAGCAACAGAGGACTAGTGTGTGATGGGAAGGATATGAGAAGAGCAGAGATAAAATAACTGAGAAACAAAATGTTCCTCCATTGCTGTCTTTGATCTCTTAACTCCCAGCTGTGAGAGATCCTGGATGCTGATGGCAGCAATTGACTTATTTTCTGCTGCTTCTGTTGCTTGTACAAAGCAGAGGAAGACATTGTCTTCACTGAGGGGAGTACAACTCTTGCTGTAACGTCTTCTGTGGCACGCTGAACCTGAGGGGAGACAGGGAGTGAGCACAGGCAACCTCAAAACTGAGGCAAAACATGCAATTTTATTTCTTCCTCTCGTCTCACTGCCTCTGGCTATGTACTACAATTCCTGCGTTATTAACCACCCTTTCACATATTAAAACCCCATGGAAAGCTCCCAGCCGGTGTTGCTATCTTTGCTGCATCCCTGATGCCAAAGGAAGAAGTGATAGGCACCATGGACAGAGTTGTTGTGTCAGGGCCAGCATCATCTTGGAACCTTGTGTCATTTCTCAGCACTAAAGTGCAGTAGTTGAAGGGGTGGGACGGTTTTACCATAGCTGTATAACTGTCCACCAGTATTTTACTCCTGATCTGGGACTGATGCTGAGTCTACAAAGCTAATTTTGCTGTGTGAATCACCAAAGCACTGAGAGGTACAGGGTTTGAGCCCATCTGCTGTCAGCTAGATCCAAACTGGTAGCCCAGAGATGAAGATATGGAGAGGTCACTGCTGATTTCCCATGCTGTTCAGTCCAGTCTTGCAAGAAATGAAAAGACATACCTGAGGTTGAGGTGGGTCTGCATTTAAAAGTTATAACCCCTCGTATAGATGAGTGGGCAGGGATGTTTGGAAATGAAGTGCTGGTTCATATCATAGAGATACACCAGTTATGGTCTTGTTGTTACAGAGACCTTTGACAAGTGTGTTCCTCAGACGCAGACTGTGCTCATAGTACTTACTTTATGGACAAAGCAGACTAATTTTAACATTATGGATAGGAATAAGTAGTTCTTGGGATCGTTGTCCCTAAGATGGCATGGACACAAAAGTGCTAACGTAGAGCTGGCCCATGACAGGTGGGAGCTGCTGTTCATACTGTAGTGTGATAGAAACTGTTGCTGACCTGTGGTAGAAGAGCTGGACTGAAGGATTCCTTGGCCTTCCAGAGTACACAGCTGCTGGCTCCGCAGTTTGGCAGAAAGTTGACTGTTGACTCCTCTGCCTGCAGCTGCCAGGCCTCCCCTCAAGGCTCTGTCTTGCACACAGTGAAGTGCAAACATGAACTTTGTGAGTCTGTGTTGCCCTTGGCCTTCTTGCAGCTCCTGGATGAGGTCCATGTTGCTGTTTGTCTGGGACTGTTCCCCTCTGGCAGGTGCAGTTGTGTTTGAACAGCATATTTAGAAAATGGAAGCAAAGGAAAGAGCTGTAGGTTGCTTCAATCTCTGCTTCTGTCATTGCCAGCTGTGAGGAACTATTGGGTTGGAGAATGCCTTCTAGATACCAAGCATTTGTATCTTGCTGAGTTCACTAACTCAGCTGAAATAAGATCCTAATATACAAATAGATTTAAATATCCATCTAGAGAGGCACCCAAAAGTGAAGAATGGGAGAATGTAGTAGAGAAACAAAAATCATATTATGTATTTTCCACTCTTTGAAATGATTGATGTCATTAGGCTTGTTGTGGAGCAGAGCAAGACAGAGATAGAGTCTGGCATTCTGCCTCCAGTTTCTGCAAAGTCCTAGCTATTCTACCCCCTCCTGGAGCATTTGTCACTGGTCTTATTTCTTAGGGAACTAGTGATGGCCATTAAGGAAAGATGTAGAGAAGGAAACAGTGGCAATCCTATTGATTGCTTCTGGAAGAATATTAGGGAGAAAATGTAAAAGACATTTGTGTAAGACAGTGCCAAAGAGCTAAACAAGGCCAGTGTGACTAATGGAGGAAAAGGGGGAAAGAGGCTAGCTGAGACACATAGGAAATGGTGGAGAGTTTATCCTTTGAAGCTTTTCCAAAACTGTGCTTTTAAATTTCTTTTCCTACTGATGGTGGACTCCCTTAAGGATTCAGTCTATGGTACAGTCAGCATCACTTCACTGTCTCAGTCCTATTCCTGGATGCTCTTGGGAAACCCTCTGCTTTATCTTATCCTCAACCAATGCTCTCAGAAGCTCTACACTACATTTTTTTGGCAGAATGTTATGCTGTACTGTGCTTGCACCTCCTTTGTGCTTGCCCATATTCCCGTAATGGGATTCAGAATCTCCTGCGTCCTCCACCCACTCTTTGGCTCAGACATTCCAATGTTGTATTTGGTACTGCTTGTATTAAATCTGTAATGTCTCAAATAACACAAGGAGCTCTGCCCTTGGGTTATTTGAAGTCAAACTCTCCATATCCCTCAATTTTGCAGCTTGTTTCTCCTCTGTGTGTAGTGACTTTTCCTGTAGTTGAGCACAACAGCCTGCAAGATATTAAACGTTCTTGAATATACCATCTGTCTTCAGAAGTTACACATACTGGGGGAGAACGAGTTAGGAATTGCACTCCTTTCCTGTGCTCCTGCTTGGCTTCCTATTCCTGTATATACATCTTTAACTTATACATTCCTGAAACAAGCCAGGCATGTGTATTGGTCCTTCACAGGGAAAAAGCTGCAGGTGAGTATCACCTATAGTGTGGCTTGTCAGAGCTAGACTTAGCTTTCTAAGTTTGTAGTGAGCACTGAAGGTCTGTCATTGCTTACATGATAGGGAATGATTGTTGTGCTTTGGAGCAGCAGATATCAGCGTTCCCACAGGCTTGACTATGGCTGCTGATTTTGGGTGGCACATTCCTCATAAACACTGGGCTGGCTGCATGTGCGTTTGTTTTTTCCCTCCAGAAAACATTCAGCTTGGGTCAAAGAAAGCACGGCATGCAGTAACATTAAAAACCAGGATAAGGAGGGGAAAAGAAAAGCAAGTCAAAGATCAGGTTTTTTTTCCTGGAGAACAGCCATTGATTTGTGTACTGTGCCCTGTGCTACTCGGCGATGGCAGCCAGGATGTGGCACTCACCGAAGGTAGCAGGAGGCACAGGGAGGCTATTTGCCTTCTGGTGTAAGGGGCCAACTCTGCTGACTCCTGGCAGAGACTTGCATGTCAGTCACTAGCTAGCTGTGTACCACTGGGCAGCAGATAACCTCATGTGCTGAATGAATAAATCCACTCCTTGTCAGCTCCCATCAGTATCTCCTGCATGAAGCCCTGATGCTTCTTAAAGAAGCATACGCTGCAGATAAGTCTAAGTGCCATATTTCCCCTGTAGCCTATGGCAGAGCACTGAGGAACACTGCAGTTCTTACTTACCGAGTTAAACCATAAAGTTTCTATGGTTAGATAACCTGTACTATCCAATCCCCATCAATTCAAGACTTTGGAATCATCATGCCAGGCCAGATCAGGAGTCATCTTATAAAGGTGCATTGCTACCAGCAGAAATGATTTCCAAGAAAATTCTCACAGTATCCTCTTGGCTGACTTCATGCCCTCAGACTTGATGCCAAAGATGGAGCTTTAGTGGAGCTTTAGAATTGCAGTTTTGAAGGGACTATGGAAAATACTTGTTTCAATAAAGGCTAATAGAAACTGACATTCTCTTACAATAATAGTTTGTGGAAAATACTTTCCCCTACTGCAGCTTCACTGTATAGAAGTTTGCACATGCAAATTTTGACATCAGATACGCAACTCATTTGCTTCTCACTCATACCTATTTTCATTTAAATTTCTGGGGAAACAGCTTTGAGAAGCACATGTGCAAACAAAAATTCTGGTGGAACGAACCCATAATAGAGCTTTCAATTCAATGAGGAATTGCTCAGCTTTCCAATACTATTGTCTGTTTGTTTGTAAGTAGTTAGTACAGCATTGTCTAGCTGCCTGGTTCTTTGGAGATCTAAGTCTGGTTTCTCCCCTCATTTATCCACTTTTTATAGAATCTTCTTGTAATTACTAGTACTTAGCAGAAAACGTGAGTCCATGTTAAAGCATTTGATTAGTCAAAATTGTGTAATAGAAGATTTCTTCCAGGTACCACATGATGATCATTAGAAGGTCTGATTCAAAGCCCACTTAAGGCAATTGATGCCTTTTGTTGACTTTAATACATTTTGAATCTGGCTTAGTGTATTCAGAAACGTGAAGCTAATGGCTACAATAGCAGCAGGAAGTACTCAATGTAGATGGACAGCTTCTGTGGTTCTCCATTTGCTTCCGTAATGGCCTGCTGAAGAAGTTTTGGATAAATGTAATGAAAGGCCTCTTTAAATGAAAAATCAACTAAATTCAGAGCTGCAGAGGAAGATACTTTAATGTTTAATCATTTAAAACCTGATTTCTTTCCACTTGTACTCCGCTCATGCTCACATTGAAATCAAGGATGCAACCAATCTAATGTGGTGTTGCTTAGATTTGGTAATGGCTTAAGTTTGTTCAAAGAATGATATCTCCACAGCCGTGATGATCCCACAGGACATACCGGGCCTACAGTTACTTGCCAATAATGCCATTTCTGTTCTCATCTGATTTCAAGAGTAGCCTGTTTGTTTAGTCTGTGATTATAGGAAAGAGTGAACAGGTGGTCTGGATGGTCTTCACCAAAGCCAGTCATTTTTCGCCATTCTTAACTTTCAATCCCATGTAACATCAAAGCAGAAGTACCAAATTAATAAATACCCAGACTCTGTTCCTTTGATATTTCTGTTACAGCAGGAACACAGACTTTCAAGATAATGTGAAATTAGTTTCTTCCTATCCCATACCTCTGGTTTTGCCACTTCAGTTCAGTGAAGTATCACAGGGATTTACTTTCTGCTTTCTGTGCTCTGATCTTGGAAATGCACATTACCACACAGCAGGCCAAACACTGAAGAAAGTAGGCACTTCGGTACAGGGTACCAAATTCTAGCCTGAGGAGTTCGATGAGCATCCAAATCTCTGCATACTTTGAAGTTCATCCCAAGTATAAATAATTCTGAACTCAGAGGAAGTTCGTGTCCAGGTTTGAAGCAACTGAGGGTCAGCCATGGGTTCTGAAAATTTTTTCATTTAATTACTTCAAAGCAAAACAGGGCCAATATTAGAAAGCTTGATTTTCACAAGAAAACCTACCACACACAAACACACATTTTCTATGAGTAGGAAAACCAGCACAATATATTTGCTGCCTGTTTTTAGCAACCATTGCATAGTTCTTGCACGGTAAGTATAAGACAACTGTCCACTTAAAGTTCTCATGGCACCACATGGGTGATGGTTGACCCAGTTGTTATTGAGCAGATGAATACAAGAGAAAAGGAAACTTTCTTCATTACTGAGACAGACCTTCAGGCTCCCTTGATCTGCCCTCCTTGCCTTCTAGGTGAATTAGCATCCTGTGTGCCCATGAACTTGAAGGCAGGAGGGCAGAACAATTGTTGCCAGTGAAAACTGCCGAGGAGAAGGGCTTAAACCAGAGAAATGTGATTTCCTCTGGGGAAAAGGAGGATGAAGTAGAGATGGAGGAGAGGGAAGCAGAGCTTTGCATTATTCCTCTAAGGGTCACGTTGCCCCGGTGTTGCACTTCGTCATCAGCTGAATTACCAGAGCATCCTGTCAAATCAGCCTCCTGCATAGATTTTTAAAACCTCTAATTGGCACCTGCAAGGTTGCAAGTTAGCAGTGTGTTTCCATTTGCCCAGTACAGCCTTCCACAGATCTTTCCCCCAGCTCCAAGGTACTGGGATGCTGCACAGCCAGTAACCTACAGTGATATGAGGTAAGCCAGGCTGTAGTTGGGACCCTGTGACCCAATGTTTGTGTGACAGACATCGGTTCACCCCTTTCCTTTTGCTTTTAACTGCTATGCAAATGCTTCTCCCTGTTTCCTGTTTATCACAGAGTCTGAGCCTCCCTAGACAGGCTGTTCTGAGCTTGGCCTGTTTTCTGATAATTGCATCTGCAGTAAAGCAAACACTCCTGCAGGGTTTCTCAATTCCCCTGTCCTTGCCAGCACTGAGCTGGACAGCACTCTATGGCTTGCGGTCACAGAGACACGCAAAAAAGACATGCCAAGGGCTGGCAAAGCTCTGGGGAAGGAGGCAAAGCTGCATGTTATTTCAGGCCTCTTTTATTTTGCCGGTGAGCTCAGATACCTCTCCTTTGCTAATGACACGGTGGCTGCTAGGTCCTACTGAGCCATGCATCAGTAAAATCACTACTGAGATCTATAGTCTATGTCCAAAGGGTACCAATTACTAGCTTCTCTGTGGGGATATAAAAGTTGATCCAAGAGAGTCACCAGTCAGAAATAATCACAGTAGTAATTTTGAGAAGGTGATCCATTGCATATTTTTGTGAACTGTTGTTTCTCTGTGGAAGAGAAAGGAGGCAGGACACTGCTGTAAGATTTTTGAGGAAGATCTTTATCAGAGTGCTGTTTAGAGAGCTGGAAATCTCTAGTTCTTAATACAGCCATTAGAGTCTTGCTCCTCTACGTGGGGCCAAGACCTGGATTATGAGAAGTACAGTAATGACACTTTTTCTTCATATAGCCTTTGTCCACTGAAGGATTATGCAAAGTCTTACTGAGATCAGTAGATTAGTTTTGTCCTTGGTGTCCAGCTAGAAGAGGTAGCAGACTGTGGAAAGCTGCCTGCTGCCTGTGCTGGAGTGGTGCAACGCGCCACTGAACTGAATACGTGGAAGTGAAATGCTGCACAGCACATCAAGTCGGATGCTTTCTGCATACCTGGGGTTGAAATCAAGACCTCTGAAACTGTATTTCCTCTCAAGATTTAGTTCCCAGGATATTAAAAATATGCAGAGAACTTTCAACACTCACAGACTTTAAAAGATGAAAGTAAAGTAACTCAGGTTATTTCTTTTTCTTTAAAAAAAATATATCTGTAGATAGTAAGTAAAGTAGATATTTGCTTTCTGGTCTGATTTTCTCTTATTGAACACAGGCCATGCAGTGCTGTAACTGAACCCCCTCCTCCAAGTGATAGTGATAAATCACTGCTGCATCTCATGCTTTAGGACAGTAACCAAGGAGCACCCTGACTGGATGCTGTCATCCATCACTCCTTTGGCCTGAACATACATTGCCACCACACCCACCAAGAGATTTTTCAGAAGTGAGTCACCTATGCAGTTAGACCACTCATCTGCAGGGAATTTCATCTTTCACAGGCAGGGTATCCCTCAGGAGGGAGAAAGGGGTTGGATGGTCCATGCCATAACTGGTGCAATGGTCACATTCCACAGGAAATGCCTGTTCTCCCCCATCCAAAAGGAACTTCGCTAGAGTTCCAGTTTCTGGCCAACTGCAGTACATTGTGTTGATGGTTAACCTCAGTACTACTGGAAGAGCGTTATGGGAGTGGGTACTTCTTCTGTTTTGTTTCTCCTCGTTCTTGAAGCAAATCCAAATTTATCAATTGTAGGGTGGAACAAGCCTTCTGCAAATATCAGTGCATGTCTTGTAAAAGAAAAGAGTAATAGGTGTTTTTGAAGAGGGGTCAAAAACAGAATAAACTAGCTCCCTCACTTTTTTTGTTTGTTTGTTTGGGGTTTTGGGGGGGAGTTTTTGGGTTTTTTTGCAGAATAGTTGTGCAGTTGAAATCTACCTAACTTTCATTTCCTGTTTGTACAGGTGGCTTTCACCTAAATTCTGATCATGAGTAAATTACACCTGCAGAGCTGTCACTGTCAAATACAGTGTGTCACTGAGTTTATAGCAGTTCTGGCAGTCCTGAACTGTGTACATACATGTTTACATGCCTTTGTCGCTTCTCTGAAGGAGCTGTTTCCAGATATCCCAAGCATGGAATTGGATCTCTCAGATGACTTTTGACTCTGGAGAGAGGAATAAATGTCTTTGAAAGACTAAGACTGACATATGTACAAACACCCTCTCCTCCAGCCTGCTGTGCAAGGAAGGCCAAGGGCAATGTGGTGCAAGAGGTGCTTTTGCTGTTTTTTGGTGGTGGTATAGAGAAAGAGAGATCTGAGTGGTGATAACCAGCATGCTGCGAAATCCTTGTCCTCTGTACAGTGCTGGAAACTTTCTAATTTACTGGTGAGTGTATTACTGGCATTCAGGGAAAGTTGTGTTCAGGCTTAGCACAGTGTGATATTTCAGGAAATTAAAGGACATGAAGAACTAAAGTTATACTGGGGTAAGTTCCTAATTACTTGTCTGATCCCTGCAAGATGAATGTTAAGGGATGGTTTTGTAGTTTGTTCATGTTTTGTTTGTTCGCATAGCAGCTCCAGAACAATCAGCTATTTGAAGGACTGGGGGAAAAAAAAAGCAACCCTACCTAGTTGTCCTTGTTTGCTTCTTTTGGTCTTTTTTTCCTGCCTTTGTGGATTCCTGGAAATTTGTCATGCCCAGCTGTGCGATGCTTAGACTGCATCTTGTTCCAGAGTTTATTTCTGTCATCCACAGTCTCCACAGTGCCACATTAACTCCCTTCAAGTTAGCCTAGGTCAAATCAGAGTGATTACATTGTGGCTTTGAGCAGCGCAGAGCAATTTTGCTAGCAGCTAAAGAATTACACTGACTCCATCTCTAATGACTAGGCTTAGTAAATTCAAGTTAAAAGAACCACAACAGTCATGATAGGAATTTTGGGTGCGAACAGGGCTTGTGCTAATTACAGGGACTTAGTCACAGCTTAGTAACTCCATGTCGAAGACACGCTTTTAGAAGTAGCCATGCTCGGGCAGACTGGGAACTGAGAGAAAGCAGAGTCTTACACTTAAGGCTTTGAACACTGCATCTCCAGTAATCAGGTTTAATTTTTTGTTGTGCTTTTTACTTATGTCACTTTTTATATTTCTTTCCCTTTCGGTGCCTCAATTCTGCAGCTATAAAATCTCATGCTGCCTGTCTTCCATTCTTTGTCTCCCCTGCATACACTGCAAGTTCTTTAGGATGGGGATTTTCTAATATGAATCAAGTATGCAATACATAGTGCATACTTGTGCCTGCGGGAGGTCAGGAGAGCACTAAGTGACGTCTTAGAGTTTCTGTACTTCAATAATATGTCATTGGCTTTGGATTGTGAGGGAGGAGCAGCCTTGAATGCTCATATAACTCCTACAGCTAATTCCTTTTGCTAGATTTGGAACTTTTCTTTCAACCCTGGAATTTTGTGAGTTTTCTGTCCTGCAGGATGAGAACTGCTGAGGCTGCATAAATTGAATTTTTCTTAAATTATGTGAGTGCTAAATATGATAGATTGTTATAACTTGTTGTGTCTTCCACATATAAAGATGAGTGGAAAATGGATAAATCAGAAGAAAATGTGTGATGATATCTAATGTATTCTACAATCAAGATTCTAATGTCTATTTCTTTCTGTTTCTTCCAGGTGGAGCGGGAAATAGCCATCCTGAAGTTGATAGAACATCCCCACGTTTTAAAGCTGCATGATGTTTACGAAAATAAAAAATATTTGTAGGTATTCCTGGCTTTCGCCAGAGAAAGGGGAAGGGAAGGAGGAAGGAAAGGAGAGGAGGGATTTGGAACTTGGTGACGTTTCTGAAAGAACAATGCAGGATGTGTTTTCACCCTCATCTGGTGTCCATGTTATATCTGGTACCTGAATGAGAAAGGAACACTTCTTATTTCCTTGGCTTTTCTCGTTTTCCTGTCTGTGCTTTACTTATGTGCTGTTTCTTTTCCTACTTAAAATGGAGGAGAGAAGACAAACCATTTTCTATCAAATAATGAGAGGGGAGGCACATTTGTACCTGTAATGTCTGGAACTATTTTGAATCAAAAGTGTGAAAGACTGTTACAGCGGATAATTTGGATAACCTCCCTTGCCTAACATTTTTCATTAAAGCTCTTGACTCTCACTAACCATATTTTAAATTTGCCCCATCAATAACAATTATTGGTTTTAAGGGCTGCTAAAATCTCCTGGTGGTTCTGCAGTAACAGTTAAATAGCAAAGCCTTTTTCTTTTTTGCCCCCTAGATGATTGCCAGTGCCAGACAGGGATGTTGTCCACAGACAGAGTCATTTTAGCTTGACAGGGCACTAGATATGTTGAATCTGTTGTCAAACAGGCCGAATTAATCTCGGCACAAAAGGGAAAAAAAAAAAATCAATGTTCTCCAGATGGAAAAGGGCAGTCCAGCAGGGAACTCGGTGTTATTTTCGGCTTTTTAACAGGTTATTGCAAGTAGAACTGAGCGGTTAAGAAAAAAATTAAACCATTTCTAAAAAAAAACCAATCTCCATTGGTGACCTCTCCATAGTTTCACAACACAGGAAGGAAATGACTGTTTACCCTAAGAAAGCATGTTGAATGGGGTGACAATCCCTATGGATTATTCAGCAAAGAATTCCTGACACCAAAAGTGAGACCTCTGTGCCTAAGGGTTAGCTTAGTAGAGCAGGCATAAACTTCTGGATTCCTCGTCCTCCTTTGGGGCAAAGCCTGCCATCCACAGTGAAATGCAGTTGCCAGAGTGAACTTGTACAAGCACTGGGTGGAGGCTGGCTCAGATGGTCTCTGAGCTGCATGCTGAGTGCTTTATCCTCAGTGGGATAAATGGTCACAGCTGCATGAAGCCCACTTTGCTCCAGCTGAGGTCAGAGGCCCAAATCTGATGCAGCCTGCTGTGTGCAGAAGGGTAGCAAAGGGAAACAAGGCTTTATAGCCAATGAGTTCTCCTTTAATGCTAATAAGAGAGCCACCATTTATAAGAGTACATTCTGCTGTATCCTTGTTTAAAGGAGGCTAGAATGTAGCCCCAGGCTTTCTTTTGGTTAAGAGAGGGGGAATGTTCTTCTTTGTGATCCTTCTTTATTTGTGTGTTGTGTAATCTTAGGTATGCAGACACAAAAACAAACTTGCATAAACACATCCTACAGCTGATGTGATCCAGGCAGGTATAGTATATGTGGGCAATGGAGACATGAATACGTGAAGAAAAAAGGCCATGATCATCATTTGGGGTGTGGGGATGAGTTATAGAAGTGCTGAATCTTTCTTCTTGCTCTGAATGTCCATGAAGCCAGCAGCTGACCTGAGCTCTCCTTCTTTAACCCCAGAAGTCTGGGGAGCTATTTTGCTCCATGCGGAGAGTATCTAGTTCTCAGAGAGGTGGGGATGGTCTAACCTCAAAATTTTGTAAAAGTTACCACCATCCTTGGCAGGAAAATATCTGCCTGCTGAAAATCACCTTGAAAAGAGAAGTATCCCATATCTTTAAGATACATCTGGATATCCTGGCTTCTAAAACCTGTTAGGCTCCAAAACAGGTTTTTCCAGTGACCATTTAGCCTTTAACAATCACTAAGTCACCTCTCTGCTGTAGCTCTTTTGGCTATAAGACTGAGCTGTCCACATCTCCCTGCAGAGGCACTGAATCCCTCTTCTGAAAGACACCGACTCTGTGAAAGAGCCATGAACCGTTAATTATGTGTCATTTTTTATTAGACATATTTTAAGGAAAGGGCAAAATGCAGAAGTCTGCCAAGTCTCTGTGTTCAAAATTAGGAACAGCCATTGCCTTGGATAAATCTAAGAGGTGGAAGAGATTGCCTGTGGATGGGTGAAGTGCTACAAGTGTGTGGGAGCAGAGACGTGTATGCACGTACTTTCCCAAATATTAAGACGCAGTGACCTCTAGTTCTCACTAGCATCCAAAAAGGGATTGCTCTCTGGTTGTGGCAGCACCTTTCCATCATGCCCACCTTCTCAGCAGTGACCATAGTGGCATCATTTCAGAGGAGCTTGTAAATTATAGGTGATAGTTCAGATGCCAGAGACTAATCTTGATCCAGTGCTAGGGAGCGTTTCCTCAGCAAATGTAAATTTCACAAATCATGTTTGACTTTTGGTTTATGATTTAATTTGTGACAAGGGGCTTTGGTTGAGCAGATTTTTAATGCAACCATGAATCAAATCCTTTTCCCACAGTTTATTTAACACTGAAAATGAGTTTTAAAAAATAACTATAAAAATCTGTTAGCATATCTCGGTTAGCTTAGCAGTCATTTTCTCTTTGTTTTGGTGTTCTTTTACTAAGATATTTGCAGAGATGGAGAATGGCTACGAGCATGAAGACTTCCAGCTTTTTATCCAGCATTTTGAGTTGTCTTATTTAGTAAGACTGTGGACTACAATTCTAGGTGCGTATAGGACAATACAGCTGCACCAAGGCCCTTGACATGCGTGCAGATGTACCACCCCAGATATATATTATTTTGGCTAAACTTAGCAATGTTACTGACAGACAGTGGAATTATTTTGTATTTGTTGTATGATCACTGACAGCCTTCAAACAAGTTGGAAGTCCACAGTAGTAAGTAATTTGGAAATTGCTACAGACAATCTATGCCTCCCTCTTTCTCTCATCATATAGTGTTAATTGACAAAACAGCTAGGAAGATAGGATCATCCTCCCCTTTTAGAGATCAAAAATGAATTAAACTAGCCTGGTATGGAATAATCCCAGAGTTGTGTGAGGACTTATATTACTGATTCATAATGGGGAATGAGCTACCACAATTTGTGTGCACACCAATCATTTTGACTAACCAAGTCAGACAGTCGGGAATTTTAGGGACATGTAAATAAACTAAGGGAATGAGAAAGACAGTAACAAAGCTAATAATATATTTTTGGTGTGTACTGCAATGAATGTTGGAGGGGAAACACTCCTTTGGTCATACGATTTCTGCATTGCAAATGAAATATGTGAACCTGAGTAATGGTCCTCTTTTCTCTGTGCGATGTATTGAAAAGGTCTTTCCTGAACTGGCCCTTGACAGAGTTTGTATAGCAACTGGAGCGGGAGGTGGCATTTACACACTGTACACACTGTTAGGAGTCCTACTGCTGTAAATGACCAGGAGCTTCTCGGTAGCAGACTTGTATAGGATTTCAAAAGAGAAAACATGCAAAGCCCAGTCCTTCCTGACTAAGTGGTTGGGTTGGATTTTGTTTTCTAGGAAGCAATCTTGTGCTTTATTCTTAAATTTCTGATCCATACATTTACTGCATTTTATGCGTTTTATGCAGTAAATTCAACTGTCCTTTTGATCTTAAAAAAGCAATTGTCCCACTGTTGGAGAAGCTGTTAGCTTGGCAACCTAAGTGCCATCATGTAGTCCACAGGAGATGGACATTCCCTTTCCAGAGGTATTAAAGCTGACTGGTACAACTTTGCTGGAGAACTCATAATAGTGGTGGCATTATCATTTGATCTCATTTGCTTAGCTATTTAGTTTAAATTATCAGGGTTTTGGCAGGGAGTGAAAATGAGATGGGACAAAGATAACCTAGGACCGCTCCATGCCCTTTTCTTTCAGGTGTTTATACTAGAATGTCTCAATTCCTTTTCCATCAATGTCTCTGTATATATGTATATCTGTAATTTTTTATTTATAGCTGCATAAAGATATGTGTGTATATATATGTATAGATTTATATTGATTAATTTTTAAATCTTCAAACTTAAGTTTTCAAATTTTATGGGAGCATTTATTTTAACTATGTTGTCCAACTTATCAGAATTGTAAATAAGAATCTGTTTTGAGAGAAGCAGTGAGTATCAGAATATCATAGAATCATGGAATCATAGAATGGTTTAAATTGGAAGGGACCTTAAAGATCATCTAATTCCAACCCATGTTATGTGCTCAGCAGTTTTTCCAAGCACAAGTCCCTTTCTCATGTTTCAGCAGTACAGAGATATCACTGGGCAAGTGCCCAAGCCTCATTGCAGTGTACACAACACACTGCCTTCTGATTTCAGAGGTAAAGGTGCTTCCCAGTGAGCCAGATAACAAAATTAAAATGTCCCCTACCCATGCACAGCTCCCATTTCTGGCTTATACAAGATCAGCTGACAGCAGGAGTCAAAGACTTACAGCTCTGGTAGTATCTATAGAGGCGTTCATGCTGTCAGTCTTTTCCTGCAGGGTTTCCTTGTAATTCTGTTTATTTTTGTTGAAAACTAATTGTGAGGTGCCAGAGGATGCAAGAACAAGGAAAAAAAGATGCGTCTATTATTGGTAGCCCAGGACTTTGACATTTGATCCATCTGCTGGGAAACCTGTCTAAAGGCAGAAGGAGGGTTCTGTACATTGGAGCAGTTCAAAGGGCTCAGCACAGAAAATTAATTTTGTGGCAGGTATGCTTCTTGGTACTCTTGTTGTGGGGTGTCAGATGCTGTGGATACAGCAAAAGAAGATAGAACAGGATTAGAAGATAAAATTATGTTCCACCTCAGCCTTGATTAGAATGAAGAGAAATATTCATAGCCAGCTTTTTTGACCCCTCTTCTGCTGTTGACTTGATTTAGTATTGTCATGAATTACAGGCACCTGTAGACAAAGGAAAGCCAGTCAGCAGTAGGAGTGGAGGAGGATCGCTTGTGAGGTATTAAGTCAAGGGTGGGCCTGGAGCTGGCTAGAGGCTGGGGTAAGTAGAGGTGATGTTGCACCATGGACCGATGTCACTGCATGCAAGAGGAATGCCAGCTTGGAACAAAGCAGGACTTCCGCAGAGGTGGTGGTGATGATTAATACTACACCCTGGGCAACACAGTCTTAAAGAGCTGGACCCAAAAGCCTGACTGTATCTTCTGTTCACTGCCTGATGTGAGCTTACATACCGTCCAGGCTATGATCCTGTGCTTGGGAGAAAACAAGCCCATAGTGGAGCAATTCTGTGATGTGAGCAAAGGTTAAGGGGAGATGTAGCTCCAGAGTCACAGTATATTTGCAAACCTAGTTTATCTTGCAGGCTTCAGTAGGCAACAATGTGTGTGTGGGGGTCCTAGTTGTAGAAGTAAAGGCCACCTAGCTCTGAAGAATAAAACCCAAAAGTCTATGGTCACTAGCAGAATTGAAGCAGTGAGTTGATGGGTGTTGTCTCAGCTCTGCCCATCCTGGGCTGAGGATCCATCTGGCTGGATCCATTCTATATCATGTGCCCAAACAAGGTGACTGCTCCAGTGCTTCAGCTTGCATGACTACACACCATGAAGGCACTGCTCAGAACACCTTTCATCCCAAATAAATCAAAGGTACAGAGTGCAACAGCGTAATCTCCTACTATCTTCCTATTCCCCAAAAGCCCCAACCTGTTCTTGTCTAAATGTAATGAGCAGTCAAATACAATCTTCAGTCAAACAAGCATCCTAGAGTTGAAATTGTCTTTTGAAAAACAGAAAACATCCAACACGTGCACCTTTTCTTGCAGGATAAGAAAAAAAAATTCAAAAAAGGGTGCTTGGCCTGGTCCCAAATTAGAGTTTAAAAATTCATGCCTGCCATAATAATTTATATAACTTCTGAATAATTTATAGGCTGTGCCAATATCAAGGGGCTTAATATCTAACAGAGATTATTTAATCAATAGAAAATAATGCAGTGAAAAAGCCATCAAAGAACTACAACTTGTCAGTCTGGACTGGGCAGCTTTTAACCTCTTCCCTGCTACGCGTATGTCCATTCATATATATGTATGGAACGATGCTTTGCAAGTAGGGCGGTAGTGTGGTAGAGGAATTGCCAGGGCTTATTTTCTTCTAGAGGCTTTTGTTTGTCAGCCTGCCATTCAAGACAGATCCCTTGCTGATTCACCAGGTCATTGAAATGCAATAAGTTTTCTGGCTGAATTGGTCAAAAGGAGTATTTAGTTTCTCTTGAATGATCTGCTGGGGTTTTGGGGTTACTGTGAGATGGTTCAGAGTTCATCAGGATTGGTGGCAAAGCCTAGCAATGCCATTTGTCGTGCAGTCATTTCCATTTGTGTTTCATAATGTGGCTAAACTTCAAGAGGTTTTTACAGATGTGGGCACTAATAAACATAAGCACAGAAAAGAACTAAAGGCATATCTGTCTTTATAAGGGAGATTCCCATGTGACTTGTGTCCTTGGCCTCAGTAATTGCTTAGACATTTGCATCAACTCTGAAGTGTCTTGACCCATGCCATGTTCTCAAGTTTTATTATTATGCTCATGATTTTCATATAATAAGCAGCGATTAAGTGATAAAACAGAGTAGCTGAGTTTCTCAGCAGGTGTGATCATTTCATGAAAAGTCTTACCCATATGCATCACAAAACAGTAAACTCTTGAGCATAGAGTTCCAAGCAGGAACTCTCCTGATTTTTCTCGTCTTTGTGTGTTATCTCTTTCTGTGTAACTGCATCTGGGCTTTGCATCATGCTGGACTGCACACTTGAAGTTGCCCATCTTAAAAACCAGCCAGTGCCACATGAATATCCAGTGTAACTTCTGGCAAAGTACAAGTTCTAGAACATCACCCAGTGGTGTGTGATGGTACATTCGGGCTTAGGCAGGCACCCACCCTACTTGTTTAGGTTTAAGCAAGGCTGGGCATTGTATGTGTAAATATTGTGCCATTTAATAAAGAATGGATGATTAACTGATACCCTAACAGACAGACAGTCACATGCTCTGATGAACAAACCTTCTGTTGCCTGACCAAAACAAGAAGCTGTGTGAATTGACTACCAGAGATTACTTCTTGTTACTCTTAATTTTTTTTTGCATTTATAATACTTAGCTGAAATACTTTGTGTTTCAGTATGACCTTTCATCTAAAGATCTCTATCTATTTAATGCTTTTATAATAATAAATACATTTGTATCGCCCCAGAGGACCTAATTTGTGAAGCTGTGAATGTCTCATAAATTGTCTTCATCTAGAAGGCTGAGAAAACAGAAGCTGCATAACCACACTGGGATGTATAGTAATGAGCTGCTGCAGCAAATCCCATCTGGCAAGAATTTTAGTATTTCACACCATTCCTGCTAATGACTTAAAGACAGCTTTTCATTTTTTACAGATCATAACTGGTGTGTTTGTTTGGAGGCTCTTTGTTATTTTGCCAAAAATATCTGGTAATCCATTGTCCTGGTATTCTCTGTGCCAATTAGTCTTTCTTTAAAAGCCTTTTTCCAGGCATTGCTCAGAGCCAGCCACTTCTTTTCTGCATTCCTGCTTCGGAGGTAGCATGCAGCTGACTCATCTCAGTGAGAGCCCTGTGAGTTATTCCTCAAAGCTCCTTAGGGCTTAGGCAAAGGTACCATTTAATACATTGTAGCATAGTCCACCAAATGGGAAGGAGAAATCATCACTGGAAGTGTCTTAGTTGCTGTTTTAAGTGATGTCTACATAGTCTGTAGTGCAAAGGCAATTCCTCTGTTACGGAGAAGACCTTGCTGTGCTGGCATTGGAAAAGAATGGGACAACCAGCTTATGTTCTAGTCAGCTTACAGTCCAGACCACAATGCTGGATACCCTGTGATGGGCAAGTCCAGCCTGTTGTCAAGCTTCACAGGAAAGAACCGTCTTCAGGAAGACGCTAAAGAAAAATAATGCTGTAGCTCTGTCACCAACAATGATGCTTTTCTGCATGTAGAGAGGGTGATATGACAGCACAGAATTGCTTGCCTGGTTATTAAACAAGTGAATGGTGGAACCTAGTTTTGGAGGCTGGTCAGAGACAGAAGTCAGCTTCAAAGGCCAAGGAATAGATTCTGGATTGGTTAGAGAAGGGGTTACAAGGTATCTAGAAGTGAAGGCAGCTAGTCCCTGTTCAGTATAATATGAAAAAGAAGGCAATGGAGGCATGGAAGGAGTGGTCAAAGTGGAAAACTAAGAAAATTATATTGCAGTGATGATCCCATATCTATTTTGAATCGCCAGCAGTGTGGCAAGAACATATTTATCGAAGTGAAAGAGATTATGATGAATTAATTTAGATACAAGATACATAGCTAAAATTAGACAAGAAATTTTAGCCACATGGTTGGATAGGAGAGCCATTATCTTTTAACGAAGAAAACATCAAGAAGATACCAGTTCAAACAAGTTGTAGGGGCCAGAGGAAAGCCTGAATCAAATATAACACCTGCACGACAAGTCTGAATCATTATCAACCAAGCAATGTTGTCCCTAGTGGTGGAGAAAGGAAGAACTGGAAGAGGGTGGAAAGGCTAGGAATTCTAGCTCAGGCTTGTTGTGTTTGAGCTGATGATAGGACAACCAAAGAAGTCAGAGATGAAAACCAAGATCTTAGGTAATTCAAGAGAAAAGTTAGAAAACAGCGCTGTTACTTTCATCTAAGTGCCCAAATTTTGCAATTTTTTTTTTTTGTGTGTATTTTGGGAAAAAGTCACAGCTTTTTTTTAGAAAAACAAACTTCTTTTAGTGCCATCATAAAACCTCACAGCCCTGTCAGATCATTGGCATGGTTGGTTACCACCAAAAATATGGTGACTATAGACAAAATTGTGGATAATTATCAGATATTTATTGGTCATTCCCAGGGGAAAATGGACCATCCCCTGTGTTTATAATAGTCCTACTGACACGCAGGATTTCGAAAATACTAAAATGACTTGGGGGGTAGTGTGTCAGGTGCAGCAATGATGTGAAACTGGTGGGCTGTGACATATTGTGATTCTCAGAATACAGGCAAGTTTGGGTAATGAGAAGGAGAGGCATAGTGCTTTTTCTTTGTTACATTTCCAGTCTAAGCTACAGAACAAGCCACAGTCAACCATGGGGTCCAGCCACTGTGAATTAGAGAGCTCTAGGGTTTGTGTTGGTTACTGGTGTATCCAGAATCTATGGGGCACAAAGGTGGTTTAAGATGACATTCTACTTTCATCTTGGCTGCTCATCTTTTTCACATACAGAAATATCCCTCCTTTACTATATTGTTTAGTTTTTTGTTATTATTTCTTTACTGTTTTGGTTCCTGAAAGAGTAAATAAAATGAACCAAAAAGAAAGGAAGAAAAGAGCCTAGGATTATTCTAAGTTTACTTTTATAAGCTGCATGCGCATCTCTGATATGAAATGTAGTGGGTCATTTAGGACCTTACAGCTTTTATCGGGGAGGTAGTGATGATGGGATGCAGATGGAAAAAATGGCAAAGGGAACAGATAGAATGCCACTGCATGCAATCTTTCTGCTTCTGTCCAGCAGACGAAATTATTCTTGTATTAAGCGTTCTACTTCTTTGTTTTTTAAAGACCAAAGTCTCGTCTTCTTTAAGCTTTGAAACTTAACAGGAGATTTTTGTTTCATGTCTTGGCTTGTAGCAGAGACATGAGATAACATGCAAGACATGGACCTTGTCGTCTTTATGAAAGCAAGCTCTGGCCTGTGAAAACTTCTGCAGCCTCTGTAAAATGATATCTACTGAGGAAGTAGTTGAGAATTTATTTTTAATGCCATACGCGCTTGGTTTCATATTGAGTTGCAGAAGCTTTTGTTTTCCTGTCTTTGGGGTTTCCTAGCAAGCAGAGAGAAAATTGGTGGTGGGGATAGCAAGGCACAAGGGACCACAGGTGATAATCCCAGCTCTGATACTGGGTGACTGTAACGCTGGGCAAGTCACTTTTCTTTGCAGTTCCCTATCAGTAAAGAACAGGAAGTTAATATTTGTAATGCTTCTGTCATGTGAAATGCAAGGATTAAAAGAGCTGGTGTGTGTCCAGAGCATCCAAGATGTGAGAGCTAAGTGCTCCTACAGAGTCTTTTGTTCTCATATATCTCCTTTCTGTATTACAACAACAGGTAGAATGCATGCTGCCACCCAGAGCCTGGGTTTCCCCATTTCTCGATCCTCCTTGCAATGGCCATTACAGAACAGGGTTTACTGTGTTTTTGCAGGGGGAAAAAAGCTTCTTTCACCATAAAGTTACTTCTTATCTCCAAATGTAATAGGAAACTCTCTGGCTACTGTCTGGGGATTTTTAGAATTCATGGCCTTGCTTAGAATAAATGGGAAAAGTAGCACTATAGTGAGATGAGGACCTGTCATATCTGGGAAAGATAGAAGGGAAGAGGAATCTCAGGAAAATACTTCTTAGTGGTTTTCTCCCCTGCAGGCTATGTGCTATTTACTTTCTTCTAGATCTTCTGAGAGCTGGATCTGGCACACTTCCAATCCTACAGCACTTTGCTAAAGTAAAGGATTTTAGTTGGTGATGTAGACTCAGGAAGTATGGATTCTCTTCTGTGTCACACACTCAGGAAAGATGCAGTGTCTGTATGCCTTATTTTCCAGCCTCTGGAGTAATGTTGTTTCTTTGTTGTGCATTTTCTGTTTCAGTTTTCAGAGTGTGTGTTCTCTTCTTTTATGGTGTCACTCAGACACACACATAGACGAATAGGTGGGTAGATACAGATACGCAGCATTTAGTGGGGATTGTGTAAACCATACAGTGGTAGATAGAACCAGTGCAACACTTGGAAATGTCTAAGCCCCTCATCAGCCTATTTGAAAATAACATGTGTACTAGTACTGTGCCATGTAATGCGCCAGCAAAAAATTGGCTTGCACAGAGATGGAGGCAGGTGTTGAATTATGTCCTTGTTTAATCAAAAATCTCCTAGTTGGGGGCTATCCTAAAAAAAACCCCACATCATACTGAAGGGAACAGGATTGGCAGGTGGCCAGCTGCAAATCTGAACTCAGAGACTGTAGCTGCGACATAACCACATAGTACTTGTGGAATAATCCCTGCAGCATTTATTTGTTGCACTTGACCATTGGGGAATGTGTTTGTTGTCCTTCTCCTGTCATGTTGAGGGTTTTGTCAGATCAGAATACATCGTCACTGTGCTTCTCTGTATCCCTTGACTTGTCATAGGCACAAATCTTTTTCAAATGTTCTCCCCTGTTCATTTCCATTATTATATGTGGTGCTTCTAGGTGGCAAGTAGAAATAAATAACCTTGTAAATGCTCCCTGTCCTTCAATTTGTTTTATTTTTCATACAATGTGTCAGTGCATTTTTGTTGAGTGTTTTTAATAAGATGAAGTTGATGAAAATAAATTGCTTTGCAGTTCCTGCTGTGGGTGACAGAAATGCTGGGTCTGTTATTTTCCAAAACTGTGCATTTGAAACCAGTGTGGAGGGTGTTCTCTATGCCTGTAACTGCAAATCATCTTCATAAAATACCTCCCAGGAAAAGAAAGCAGCTATCAATTTGAATTCTGGGGGCAAGATGCACTGCTGTATCCAGCTTCTGCTGGGCACAGTGAGAGAGGGAGCTGTCAAGGAGAATTTCAGGACTGATTTCATGCCAGGATAGGGTCTGCTATATGGGATAGTTAGCCAGATCTGTCTCTAGTATGAGAGGAAGAATGAATTATATTGCAAACTCTCTTAGCAGAGTGTCTGTTAGCCAAGGCTTGGAAAGTGAGGATTGCCTCTTCCAAATGTGTACATTCCAGTACCCATGGCTACTGCACATCAGCTTTCTTCTCAGAGGTGCAATGTCTTTGCTCAAAAAACGTAGTGAGGATAAATGGTGGCCTCCATATTTCCCGAGTGTACTAAGTAGACAGTCTGGTAACTACCCATCTCTTCTTGGAGACAAAGTAATCCACAAATCCCAGGTGTGATTTTCAAGTTGAGAGGCTTCACTTTTTTACTGATTTTAATGGAAAAAAATTACCATATTTCTTGTAACTATTTCTATCTTGATAAAAATTGCAGAAAATACCATTTTAATTCCTTAAATTTGAGAATTTTATTTTTGTTGTCCAGCTTCTTGTGCATTTGTACTACATACTTTAGCTGGCAAGACGATATTAATGTCCATCTCTTACTGCATCCTCTGCCACACTTCTGTAAGGCAGGGAAATGCTTTCTCCTTGTGCTGGCTGGGAGCTGACACCTGGAAGTTGCACAAGAGCTAGTGTTGGACCCAGAGCTCATTTCCTACTTTTGCAACTTCAAGGCTGATGCCACTATCATTAAGCCTATTTTACTTTTCTCAGAACAGCTGTAACACCTCTATTGTTCCATTTTTTTGGCAACATTGGAAACAGGAATAATTATGCCCCATATTTATAGTAATCTTTTCTTTCCATTTCAAATTTAGAAATATCCTCGAAGATTATGCTGCTGGAGGTACAGAAAAGACAGTATCGTGGATTAATCATTTCCAGTGTCCCTTCAAATTTGAGGAGTTGGATTAATACTGTTAATAAAACTAGCTTGCTGTAAAGCAGAGCATTGAGAGATGGGGATCATACTGCACACAGCGTTCGACCTGGGCTGCTGTGCTGTTGAGAGGAGGGGGCAGAGGAGTGCACTCAAAATTAGAAAAAATATTTCATTCTTGTTGGCAGGATTTCCAGTGATGTCTCTCAAACAAATTGCCAAAGGTTTGAATGCCATGTTCACCCTTGCATTGTCGCTTTACAGAAACCACCTTTCACATCACATGCCTTGGTGCGCAGCCCTGAAACTCACCTCAAAGGAGTTAGGCAGTAAGGGAGGAGTACAGGTTTCTGCCTCTTAGAGGCTTTAAACCAGCTGAAAGACCAAAGAACAAAAGACATTTAAGTAAAAATAATGATATTTTTTTGTTTATACTTGTCATTCCATCCTCTGAATAAATAATACCTCTGCATAATTTCTTCATTGTGTATTAGAATGGTACATGCTGGGCAAACAAGCAAGGAGACAGCAGAGCACAAAATCACAGTGGAGATGGAAAAAGTCCGTGGAGGTTTCAAGCAATCCTCTTGCCAATAGCAGTTTGTTGCTTAGTCTGTATTATCTGGTTTATTTTTAAATGGTTCAGTTGACAGCGTTCCTGCCACTTCCCTGGGGAAACTATTTCATTCCCACTATTAGGCAACGTTTCCAGAGATTTACACTAAGTTTTCCTCTGCTTGACTGCCTTTCATTACCCCTACTTTAAACAACAAGGCGGTCCATCCATGGCAAGTTCTTTCCTTCCACAAGATTTTGCTCCTCTTTCTGTAACTGTCAGGAGTGCTGTGTGAGGTCTGGGGTTTCTTCTCTTGCTCCATTGTCCCTGCTATGTCACATTTATTTAGTCAGAGTCACATTTTTCGTGTGTGAGTACCAAGGGAGGGCAGCTACTTCAGCAAATCAGTGCTGTTCAGCAGCAAAAGCTGAAGCCCTTATGTAGGTTGTACACATGTAGTTCTTTTTTATCTTTTTTCATAATTTAAACTATTCCTTTTTTTTTTTTTTAATTCCGTATGGTTTGTTGACATCTGTCTGGTTCTCTGGTGTCCAAGACAGAAAAGCATGTGAGTGCAGCTTTGCCACAGCTGTTTTATAAAGGAACTGTCAGCTTGGTTAAGGGACCTGAGGCTTCCTAGTATACAATCTGACTCCACAGTAGCTTTAAGAGCTGTTGTGAAAGCTTATATTCAATTATTCTTTTCTTTCCTCTCCCGGTCTTTTGTGTTATTTTTTGACTTCCACATTATCTTTCAGTATTCTAACAAACATTGAATTCAACAATGGCTTGACTGAAGTTTGCAAAACCCCTCTTAAAAATGTTAATCACTCCTGATTTTTAAATTCTGATTCTCTTCCATTGTTCTTTCCAGAAGTGTTCTCCTTGACCGTATGTAAATAGAGGAGTTTATATGTAACTGGGAGGGGGGTAGGGTGGAGGATGGGGTGGTATGATAATGTGCTTACAAAATCCATCCTGGCTTTGTTATTTTCTAGGTATTTGGTGCTAGAACATGTGTCAGGTGGGGAGCTCTTCGACTATCTCGTAAAAAAGGGAAGACTGACACCAAAAGAAGCCAGGAAGTTCTTCCGTCAAATCATCTCTGCTTTAGACTTCTGCCATAGTCATTCAATATGGTGAGTATACCATTTCCAACAGGAGCTACCTGTTACACAAAAGCACAGAATAAAGGGACATTATGTCTTGATGCTTTTAGTTACTATTTTTAGTAATACTATTTTACTACATTTAGCTACTATTACTATTTATAGCTGATGTTACTAGGCTCTAAAAGCATTGGGTAAAGTGCTGATGTATTTTTTAATTCTTGGCTGTTATGATACAGAACACCAGACACAGATAGACTTTTCATGGAGAGGCTTGTCCATCGTTTCTCATTGGTGAAGAATTAATTCACAGGGAATGCTTTAACCAGGAAAAGCAAAAACACTAAGGAAAAGTAGTTTAATTTCCATCATTCTTAGTACACTTGCTAATAACTGAGAATTACATACACTATATCAAAATAAATCCCGAAGAAACTTGGGACAATGAATACACACAAAGTCATTTTGTGGCTTCCTTCAGTTTTTGGAAACCTGCTGGCTTTTGGCAACTTTCACTGAGTCCCTTCTGGGCATTTGAGTCACTGTTGCCTTTAATTTCCTTTCCAGTAGGGAAGAATTTCCTTGATCTGACTGCTATTGTTACTCACTAACTCCATCAAGTAATTTAACCATCAAGTGTTGTTTAACATTTGCTTTCAGATGGTGTTTTAAATTGAACCAGTTTCTCCTTCATCTTAAGCAAGTTTAGGTAATTATGGTTATACTGAAGTCAAGTTGTTAACACGAGTCAGAGCACTGAGTTTCTGTTTAGCTGCTGACCCATAATTGCCTGTTTATTTCTCAGAAATGCAGTTCCTTGCAGTTAGGTTGGCTGGGGGAGACCATTTACATTATGCCTGTGTGGCCGCTTCTCCATAGCCACAAACAGCCATAGATTCCCCCGCTCTAACAGGCCAAGGGTCAGTGATGGATACTGCAGTACCTGCTTACTTCTCAATAACCACACAGTGATTTTCTGTACCCCTAGTTTCATGCTGAGAAATTGTAAACTGAACATCCACAGCATAAATGGTATCAGCAAAAATGGATGCCTAAATATTTAACTTGCTCTTCTAGCCCCCTCCCTTTACCTCTCTGGCTTGTTTCAATGGGAAGTATTAATGTGAAAGAGAACATATTTCTAATAAATGGAAAGTGAAATAAGAGCCTTTTCTGAGGTTATATTAAGAAGAATATACTATTAGCAGAAGAGGCATTTCAGAGGTGGTGGGTCTGGGCAAGAAAGTCCTGAGGACAATGCCTCTCTGGCACAGGCAGGGTCACAGTAGTCAGAGAAATTCCCAGAGAAGCCAAGAGCAGGTTGCATACCCTAGCTAGAGGATCTAAGTTTTCTCTGCTGGCAGAGACCTCTGACAAGTTTTGTTCTGTTTTGTTCCACGATTTTTCCTCCCTGCTAATCAGCTGGGTTGAGTGATCATGACCTTCTTATAATCAGCATAATCCTTGGTCAGTTGTACAGCTGTTATTTTTCATGTATACTTGGCAGCCTTACCACTTGCATGCACAACACGTTTCCATTCCCTGCTTGGCTTAATGCTTAGGAGTCCCAATCCAAGAAGACTCAAAAATATTTAAGTACAACTGAAGAGAAATTATTTACTCTTCCAAATGAATATTCCAGAGAAATACAAATCTCTGTTGGGATAAAAGTTTCTGTGAAAGCATGCATATATACACATACGTACTAGTTCTTTGGGCTTGTGATGGATACCTTGTGATATGGCAGACTTTAATAAACTGGGTGAGGACTGTGGTGAGGCTGTCAGACAGACAAGCACCTCTGCAGGTTTAACAATACATTGAATGTCCAAGGCAAAGTGTGTGTCTTTCTTGAGAAATCCATTTTCCTCTGTTAAACGTATTGGATTGTGGGCAGTAGTCTTGTTTAGAAGTAAATCCCTTGTCTCCTTGCCAACTCCCACTCAACTAGCATCTAGTGCTGAATAAGTTAGCAGTAAATTATAAGCTCTCCCTCTCTATTGGTCACTCTGAGACTTATGTGGTCTGTGTTATATTAGACTCTGTGTTGTATTTTGGACAGTTATCATTAAACCCTTTTTGAAAATTAGAGCATGCATGAATAGATGTGTTTTGCGTGTCTGTATGTATAAAAGTTAATGTGCTTTCCTAAGCAGTGAAGCCTGACCTTGTCCTGTCATAGGGCAGTGAAATGATAAATCATCTCATCAGCCAGGTTATCCAGTTATGACCACATTGAAAAATGAAGGCTTCTGCTTTGGTTAATGACTAAATGTGTGTGCCTCTAATCTACTGGCAGAGTAGATTGATAGCCTGGTGTCCCCAGCCCCATATCATTGTCCCATCTTCTTCCTGTACCTCCCAAAACACTCTGAAATATCCATGGCTGACTTACACAGCAGTATGTAACCACGTCCAGCTTTCACTGCTCGAAATGTATTGATGCACCAGGATTCTTAGATCAAAGAATCAGAAAGGATTCCCCAGTCCTCCCATCACTGAGAGGCTTCTGCTGCTGCTGTGTGGAGAGATCGTCTGTGTCTGGGAGGTGTTTCCAAACAAGCAGCTCAGACAAGGAAGGAGAATAGGCTTGGAACTTGGGTCTGGTTTTCTATTGTTTTAAAAAAATATGAGCTTTCTCTTCTTATTTTATTTAATAGGAGCAGTGGGGCAAGATTTGATGTACCTCAGTCTGAGGTGCAGTCACTTACAGGTTTTTGTGGTACAGGTCGACCATGGGGGAAAGCTTATAGGTAACCTGTCGGGTTCTCTAAGCATCTTTCTGTGTACATAGCACTGTGCTGTGCTAGGGACACACAGGCAACTGCGGGTGTGAGCACCATGCAGAGGTATTATGCGGGAGCCTGCAAACAGTGTATTTGTGTTACCTTGCTGCTTTGCCTGAGCTGGCAAGCAGAGTGGTTAGCTCAGTGATGCAGCATTATTGCTTCTGCTTCCAGCTCTTCCTCTGTGCTCGCTCTGAGGTCTCTGCACCACGCTGCAGTGCCCAGTGCAGACGTGCTCCGTACTGGTGCAAGAAATGGCAGAGGAACCTGGGGTTCCTTGGACATCAGTGTAAGACCAGGAAGCCTGGGAGTTTTTCTTTGGACATAACTGATATTTCTTTCCTAAGCTGCCATTCACTTAATGCTGGGTGTCTGCTCTGCTAAATTCAGGGCCTGTAAGATGTCTCAGCTGCGTGCCCCAAATCAACAGTCCCTTTTGAATATCCTGCCTCCATACTGTGGGAGAGCTCTCAGCTAATTCAGCGCTGGCTTTATTTTCAGTTGGAAACAATGTAGGAGCACGTACTGGGGGAGGTCGCAAATTCTTGCTTTCCTCTGGAAGAGTCTCTTTTATCTCCAGCGAGAGAATGCTGCAGCCAACAGAGGGTGGGAGCTGAGCGAGGGGAGCTGGCGTGCGCTTCATTGGCTGGGTGTGACATCACCAGTGAGAGCTCGGATTGGTGGTGTGCATATTTTGTGTATGTTGGGGTTTTGCTTTGGTCAAGCTCATATTTGGTGTCTGTATCTCACAAGCTGACAAATAAAAATATGATTACAGAAAATGCCCTGTGGCAAACCTTATTATGGCTTCAGAGATAACAGATAATGCCAATTACTGCACAGGGCAGTGGTGACATTGAGAGGAAATCCCCTGCAGTAATAAGCAGCAAGATGATTATTTCACTTTATTTTTATTTTGGTTGGGTTTCATTTTGTGTTTTTTTCCTGAGCATGCAAGAAAGGGGGTTAAGGCAGGTTCTTTATGAATATTGATAAATGACAATTATGAGGGCCCTTTCTCCTTTCATTGCCTGGGGCTGTGCCTGCTTGAGTACGCACAAGGCTCTTGCTGAAGTGTGTCTGTGTGTGCATGCGTAGGCACAGGGGTGTGTGACTTATAAATCTGAGGCAATGAATAAGAGCTTTGTTTGACTCTACGTTGTGTTCTTCCCATAAGTGCAGCAGGGAAAACAGCTCCTTATAAAATAGCATGTGAAGATTTCACAGCAGTAGTGCCAAAATCTGTGGTATATGCTTGCAGGCAGGAGCTGTAGAGCACTGTCAGGGAAGGAAGCATGCTTGTAGGGAGAAAGCTGGGATGTCTTCAACAAATAGAGAGCACTGAAGAATGCCAGACGCCATGTTCTGCCAGATAGTGCCACCCTTCTAATGACTCCTGTTCTGCCTTGCTTCATTTATAGGGCGTGTGCCACAGTGTTCTGCAGGGATGGTCTGTCAGACACTTAAGACTGCAGCAGGTGGACACTTTGAAATTATGATGCAAGGCTCCAAATGTGAAACTGGTCTAGAAACTGTGGCATTTAATAAGGTTGGCTTCTGTTTGGTTGGGATTTTTTTTCTGTTCTTTAAGTCTTTAGGATTTTCGAGTTTTCTTTCAGACTATTGGAAGTGAGGAAGTTGCCTTTTTCCCCCATTGAGAGCTGGAATTCAGCAATCATTGCCTGAAACCAGGAGTTTCAGATCTGTGATTAAGTCTCACTCTAAAACAGCAAGGAATTTTCAGATTTTGCTTGTACAGGGAACCAGAGCAAACCCATCCAGTACAGCAGCTGCAATGCCAAAGGCAAAGTTACCAGCTCAGCTAAAGTCAGAGGACATGTATTTTTGTAAGTTTACTTCTTTATATAAGCCATTGGGAACTCAAAATTGGCATGATCTTACTGTAAGCATAACCAGGTAGCATTCTTTGGCAAGTATAACAGTGCTGTTTAGACCTGACAGTCTGTCCTGGCTTTGAAATACATGAATGTATGTTTTGAGGCAAGATTGGTAGGGAAGAGATATTTTAATAGATCAATGGAAGTAATTGTTAAAAAGCAAGAAAGGTTTTATGCATACAAACCCTTCTTCAGAGCTCCTGATACGTTTGTAGATGTTGTTCTTTTTTCTAGCTATAACTATTTATTTGTGCTGTAGAATTCTGTGAAAAGTAACTGAATTGGAGCATAGCAACCACAGCTCTAAACAAAGATTCTTCTGTAGGTAGATACAAGTTACATGTTCTGATCTGATTTGCAGAAGCAAGAGAAAAAAAACATTAAAGGCTTTTTCTGCTCAAAGATATTAGAAGTATTGCTTCTTATGGTATTAATTATTACTGATAAATTATTTGCATCACATCAGGCACTTTTAAAAGACATACTGCAGAACAATTGTTCTGTTGTCTGGCCCTTCTGGGATTTGGAGGTCAGTAAGAAAAGCATTTGCAAAGTAGCCAACGATTTGATTAGTACAAATGACCTGCAACTATTCCAGTTAGGAGGTTTCTTGGGTTAGAAATCTGTGACCTACAATGAGTTGTCATAGAAACTGTTATGAATGTTTCAGCTCAAAAATCACTTTAAAATAATGTGTTAGTTCATTATCTCATGCCAGGTGACATTGCTTATTTGAATCCAAGATCTGGAGTCTATCACTACGCCAAAAATCTTTTACCAACCCTGCATGACCAGGAGAGAATGTTTTGCTTCTCTTCTTTATGTATGCTGCAACTGCCTGCAGTACAAATACAGGGATATTCCCAGAGCAGGACTAGATAGGCAATGGAGGGAGCTAGAGGAGCTGTCTGAATAGCATCACTGGGAGCAACCAGCAAGCAAGCGTGGCCATTGTGTAAGTGGGATGCTGAAACATGTTAATGCATGTGTGTGTCTTTCATTTTCTATGCACAACCTCCAAGAGCTGTACCCATTTCCATGGGATATTTCTTTCAGACTTCTCTCTGTATCCGTCTTGTGCTGCAAGGGAATTGTGAAGCCTTTGTTGTAATCTGTTAAAGAGGGATATTGTAGAGAGGTCTGTCAGTGTGTGTTTCCCCTCTCCTGCTTGTTTGATGGCTCCCTTTCACTCACATGCTCTCCCTTCAAAAGCCTGCTGTATGCAGGCTCCTGGAGCTAATTTATCACTCCATTGTCTTGATTGAGGAGCCCTGGGCAGTCTGTGGCCACCCTGGATCAGGGTTACACTGACTTCTTCTGCAGTGTTGCATTCCTCTTTCAGATTATTTCTCAGCGTATGCAGGGCTTCATAGAAGAGTTTGCTGTACTTGTCACTGAAAGAGCTGTTTTCTTCTCTTCTGATTTTCCAACCATGTGGTAAAGCCCCTACAGCTTTAGAGCCTTTAGAACAACAAAAGGGTAACGAGTCCTGTGTTCACCTGCAGAGAGAGGAGATGATGCGGTCATATTAGACATGGAGAGCTAGAGAGATCAGCTGGAATGGGACCAAATTAAATGCATTTACTCTACAATGTTCCATTAATGCCAAGTAATTACCACATACAGTGGGATTTTTGTTTTGGTTTTGTTCTGTTTCATTTTGGCACAAGAGAATTCTTTCCAAATATGAATGCATGAGGCTGTCCGGTCTGCTGGGCTCTTAGGTAAATTACAACAAGCCTTCCCAGTTCCCATATGTTCCTCTCCCTTCCTTCTGGCATTTGAAAAGCTGGTGATACAAAGATAGGAAATGCAAATGTGAAGAGGAAGTCTCATTGCCAGTGGTTCTACCACTCTGATGCAGGCTCCTGGCCTGACTTATATCCCCAGGATGCTGCCTCAGCAAATTCAAAGTGGTCCAGAGATGGATTGCAGAGAAATGTTCCAACTAGAAAAAAATTTTCACTGGGGTGTAAAATTCTCTGATGACTGAATGTGCAAGCGCTGCCTGATCCCACTTGCACCCTGATCTCCAAGAGGAGTGGTGCCACAATAGCAAAAAAAATACTAAGCTACCATGAAATTTCCTGTGCTAACCGTCCATAATGGGCACTAAGGCTGCGTTGGAAGAGGGATGGAGAAGGGTCAGAGAGATGCAAAACTGCCATATGCAGTTCTTGTGTTTTAGTGTCCAGTCAGCAATAAGCACAACGGTTCTTGACAGAGTCCGTATGCTCCTCTCTGCTCAGTGAGCTGTAGTGAAGAGCTGATAATTTTTCTTGGTTTTATTTTGGTGAGTGTCTGGAGAAAAAAAAAAACAAAAACAAAAAAACTGAGCGGTCTATTGCCATTCCAGATTTCCTTTCACTCATACTATCCCAGTCCCATGAGTCTTGAGTTCCCAACTTAAGGCTTTCAAAGTGCTCTAGGAGATGGAACAGGACCTCTGCCTAAAAAATACCATTAGCTCATGTAGGGTAATCATTCGTGGAAAAGCATTGCATAGCACACTGAGATGATGATTACTGCATGTTTGGAATGTGGATAGTGGCACCCACTTTTCCCTCTCTCTCTTGCAGTGGTTCTCCAAAATAACAGACATGAATATACTTGTCACTTTTTAGGAACCTCATTTTCCCACATGAACCTCCCTAAAATTCTAGGCCTCAGGCTGTCTATGTTCTGAATCCTGACAGGAAGACAGGATGAAATGAGGAGAATGAGACTTCTTGCCACCAGTGAATACTGTACTAGTTTTCAAGGTGTTGCCCCTTCTTTTTCACTGCCTCTTAGTGGTCTGGGAGAGGGGCTGGTTGAAGGTTCATATAGATTCTTCTCCAGCCAGGACCTGTGGCAGATCTGCTAAGGCCAATGGCTTTGAGGCATGGAAGGGGAACATTTCTACATTTCCTTTAGCTGCACCATTTTCCTAAAATAACCTGAGATGTTTTGTAGTGGGTGTACATCCAGGCTGGAGAAACACTTGTGGACATCCTGTGTTTAGGTCATGCTGTGCCTTGACCGTTCCTTCAAGTTCTCTTCTAAAAAACTATACCATTTTAGAATAAGCAAAGAATTTCAATTTTTGCTATAGACTGTATGAATGATATTAGCCAGTTCACAGATAGTGGAACAGACATGGACAGCAGCACCATCAGCCTCTGCACCTTGTATCCGTTCAGCAGTTCTCTGAGAACAGTTGCCAAGGCTGAAAAACATCCATAGCTGCTGAAAATCCATGCACAGTAGAAGGACACTCAATTCGAGCTGTGGGGAGGTTTCTAGTTACATAGCATCAAACAGGCTAGAGCCCTAGTCCTCAGATAGGAGAACTTAAGTGCATCTCCCTAGTCAAATGAGGTCTTCCCAGCAACTCATTAATGAAACCAGTTGTGAAATAAGAAATGTCCAGGCTGTCTGCTGGAGGAAAGATTAAATCACACACTAATGTCTCATTAGTGTCCAGCTTTCCTAGCTTGCATTAGGACTGTGGGCTCTTCACTCCATTTAACTGCTGGAGCTGGAACATGTTCAGATTTGGCAGTTATTAACAGTCTTGTATTTGTCCAGCACTGCTGTCCTTGATGATGGCATTCAGGGAATCTTTTCATAGCCATTAACTAGTCATTTGCTGCCTCTGGAATATTTCCTTGTCACTCGTCTCCTGCTTTTTTAAGTAGATATGACTGTCTTGGATCTTGGTAATTATTATATGCTAATAAACCTTCTGTCTCCATTTAACCTCAAAATTTTGATTTCTATGGGAAAGGTAGATTTCCTATTTGCTTTGTAAGATGAAAATATGCACAAATGCAGCTCAATTAACTACTGGATTGTTTGCCTGTGCTTAACAAGATCACTTTAACATGCAGAATTTCACAGAATAGATTTGGTTGGAAAAGGCCTTAAGATCCTCCAGTCCAGGTGTAAACCTCACACCACCAAGTCCCCCACTAACCATGTCCCTAAGTACCACATCTCCTCAACTTTTAAACACCTCCATGGGTGGTAACTCAACCACTTCCTTGGGCAGCCTGTTCCAGTGCTTGACAACCCTTTTGGTGAAGTAATATTTCCTAATATTCAATCTGAACCTCCTCTGGTGGAACTTGAGGCCATTTCCTCTTGTCCTATCACTTGTTACTTAGGAGTGGAGACCAATACCTGCCTCGCTACAACCTCCTTTTAAGTAGTTTTAGAGAGCGATAAGGTCAACCCTAAACCTCTTCTTCTCTAGACTGAACAACCCCAGTTCCTTCAGCTGCTCCTCTTAAGACTTGTGCTCCAGATGCTTCACCAGTTTTATTGCCCTTTTCTGAACACGGTCCAGCAACTCAATGTCTTTCTTGTAGTCAGGGGCCCAAAATTGAACACAGTATTCAAGGTACAATGCTGTTCATCATGGCTATACAAGACTGGAGACCAAATTTTATGCTTTTTAAAAATTGAGGGGGGAAAATTCAGTGATAAGGTATCTGCTTTTAATGCACACCATTTTGTTGGAAGTTTGGACATATCTGTTACACTCTCCAGGTGTCCTATTTCTGCAGGCTCTAGTTTTGCCTAGAACTGACTTGCATTATTTACAGGTTGTCTCTAACTGATCATTCCTGACTTCTTTTCAGATCAGAGGAGATTATTTCCAAGACATTGCCATGTCTCTCATGATCCTTTGAGAGGTTAGGCTGTGCTTCTTTACAGTGGTATAGAGGCAGAATTACACTTGTGTGCATGAGAAGTGCTAGAGGAATATCTTAAAAAAATAAAGAGGAAATGGCATAAGATTGCCTTCCATTATGGGTGTCACTGAACCAGACTGTCCTAACGCTGGTTCTTTTGCTGAGTTCAATTTATGGTCAGGGTAAGTGGTTTCAGCAAACTGTTGTTGCAGATGACTGTTGTTTGCCTGACTGTTGTTTGCATGTGTTGCCAGCTGGCCATTTCCCGCAGGTCTGACTGGGCACCAAAGCTGGCTGTCTGCCTGCAAGGTTTGAAAGCTTGTCTTTGAGCCTTTTATTAGCAAGACATCAAAGACTTGTTTAGCCTACTCATAAGCAAAAACAAGAAACGAACTGCTTCTTTAGTCTGCCTGAAGTGCCTCTCTCATCTATGTCACTCATCAAAAGTTGCAAATAAAAATTAAAAAACCAAAGTCATCACAAATTTTGTGCAAGATTTTTGTCTTTGGATATGAAATCAGGTAAACGTAATGTTTGTACAAAAGTGCTTGAGTACTAAGAAGCAGATATGGGTGCACAGTGGTGTTGGCTGTGGGTAATGGAGATTAATAAATTATTCAATATATGGTACCTTTTACTTAAAGCAGGAGTTGCCGTCCTGAAGACCATAGCTACTTGGCTTTACCCATGTTGCCAAATAATAAGAGAACGAGCTTTGACGGAAAGGAGGGAATCCTCTCTTTTCCTCCCCGTTGTTGCCACCTTTAGTTGTAAGCAGTACTGTGTTGAAGTGATTTCTCCATCAGAGCTAACTACCCAAAATTATTTCAAAGCCATATGCCTCATAGAGGCTTTTTGCAGTAACATTTACACCAAGGATGCTTGTTTTTCTCTAAATGTCACTCATTTTGTCTCCCTCAGATTGTGTTGGTATCACTGAAAGTTGGAAGATGTTTATTTCCTATCAGGGTACCACAGCCTCAAGCCTCGCATTAATCAGAAGTGGGCATTTGTGATACAATCTGGAGTATTGCAAAGATTGCATCTTAGATGTATGTGCTCGCCTGCCTGGGACAGGAAAAAAAAATGAAATCAATTAAAATATAATAGATTGGATGCTCTGCTAGATAAAGAACAAGTTTTGGAGTGGGAAAGCTGTCATGGATAATCTAACTCACATTTTGATCCTCTCTTTACAGTCACAGGGACTTAAAACCAGAAAACCTACTGCTGGATGAAAAGAACAACATCCGGATAGCAGACTTCGGGATGGCGTCACTGCAGGTTGGGGACAGCTTGTTAGAAACCAGTTGTGGGTGAGTATCTCAGAACATGTTGCAAAAATCAGCGGTAGATTCCAGATGTAAAAGTTGTCTATAGTAAGAGTTCCACTAAAGACCTGCAGACTTAGACTATGCAATGTTATTTCCCAGTAGCATAATAAATTGATATGATGCATGCAGTGTATAAGGTAGCTCAAAGGTTTTTTAAAGTGCTGTACAGTGAAAAGCAGGCCTCTGTGAGTGTCACATGTGGATATAAAAATCAAGGCTTTCAGGTCTGGATTGTCTGCATATGCTGATGTATGTTTCTTTCGTTGGCCATGATACTTCTAGGAACTGAAAACAATAGTATTGGTTGGTCTTAAGTAGAGGCTTTAAAAATATTAGGAGGTGGGAAAAAAAATCTGGGGCTTCTGAAATGGAATTTGCATGTCCTTATTAGGCTGCCTGCATGCAGCTCTTCCTATTCATGCTCCACACTGCTTCGTGTCGGCTCACATCCAGTATTGACAGGGAGACAGCAGGGACCTTTGCAATTACAAGTGGGGCATGAATACAAGGAAGCTGCTTAGAGCAATATTTCAGGGGCAATGTAAAATCATTTCCATGGCAATTCAGTTTCCAGTAAGAACTTACTAAGAATTTCCAAGAGAGACAGCCCGACAGCTGAGCAAAGCCTGGGTGCCTGGCCAAGAACAGGATGTGCTTTCCGGGGACAGCGCCCTCTCATCATCATTGTCTCTAGAGACACCACCGTACCATGCCCCCCAAACCTGCCATAGCAATGGCTTGGGTCCATGGTGACTGTGCAGGGAGCTGTCGCAGTGAGCTGTGGCAAGGGCAGCAGCTGCATCGAGCTGCTGCAGCCTGGCACCACTACGTCAGCTTTTAGCTGTGTCTGAATTTATTAAAACAGTGAGCTCAGCAAATGGATTTGCAGACAGTTGCAGCCAATTTCTACCTTCTCCCATACAGACTTACTCTTCCTCGCCTTTGGTAGTGTGAATCTGATGACTCCTTCCAGCCCCATCCTCAGCTGCTTAGAGTCCATTTTTTTTTAAGTCTGTGCTCTGAGCCAAGACAATTCAGAGTAGATGTGGAGCAATCCTGATTCTCTGTACAGCCCAGACACTGACTCTCAGTCTTCAGTTGTATGGTTCTGCTTTCCAAGTCATAAATAATGTATGGTGAAATTATTCAAGGTCCATGATATGATCAAATGATGGTTGATGAGTACACCGAGACCCACCCATTCCTTCCTGTCCATGTCAAGTCCACATTTCACCTCTTAACAGTACAGATGAAAAGCAAGGAACTATGAGTCTGCATCTCTGTTGCTTGGGCATGCTTGCAAACCTCCCCTCTAGATTAGGAAATTAAGTCCTCCCTGCAGTTACCACAAAGCCTCTGTATTCTTCAGGTAAAATTTCCTTCCTTCCAAACCAACCCAGTCTCACATTGCTCTGTAAGATTTTTCGAACTCTTCAGGAACTTCTCAGTAGGGTTCCTGTTCTTGTTAGCACCAGGATCTGTCATCCAGGTCTAAAGTCTCAAAGGGAGACTTCGTTTTCTTAAGCTGTGTTGGAATTCAAACCTCCATGCTTCAAGCAGAGCCAGCCCCCACACAGTGGCCTTAAAACGTGCTAATAAAGAAATCAATGGAACGGAAGAGACGTGCCTGTAATAAACAGAACACAGCAGCAAAGCTATGATCTCCTGCCTTGCAGATGCATTTTAACTGTGGTGCCAATCACTAGGCCTCCGTGTGAGCTATTACACCACTTCATTAATTCTCCTGGCATGGAGCCCAGCATGGCTGATACTGGTGTCTTGTGATCTCTCTGGTTTGGAGGGTGAAGGGAGGAAGGAGGTAAGGAGTATATAACAATGTGCCACACTGTTCACAAAGAAAGGCAACAAGGCAACACATTTGTACACCCTTTCCCTTGGAACACACACAGTAACCAACCTCAGAGCTTTTCAAGGCAGCAGTTTTACCTGCCCGTGTAGTTGGTACTTTCAGCCAGCATGAAAAGAAACATAACGGAGTGAGTCATGGCTGAGATACAGAGTTTTAATGAGATGTTCCTCTGTGCACCCAGAAGTTAATTTCCAGAATGGCTTTATCTGTGCTGTGAACACTGATAATGAGATGAAACTGTAACGTTTTCTCTGACAGTCACACAAGTAGTCTCCAGGTATTTCTGTCAGTCAGAGTGGGAGGATCAGATGGGGTTCAGCCATGTTGTGCAGCTAACTTTGTCAATACAACAGAGCGGTTAAAAGTTTCTTGCTGTCACAACTGAACTGCTAAGTTTAGTCCAAAGTTTGGGTAGGTTTTAGGTCACCACAGTGCCTTGACTGGCTTCACAAAGATAGTCATATAACCTGCTGTATTTCATACCTCAGAGTCAGTCATTTGGGAAGCTTCCCCTTAGATCTGCATGGTTTTCTGTAGCACTGATGGCTACCTGGAGAAAACAATACAAGTTCAATCCGATTGAGTTTCTGTAGGAGAGAGAGGTAAGGGTGGACTTGCTGTTTCTCTGACATAAGTTGTCACTGACAGACTGTACATTGGGCCTTAATTGTAATGAATCCCCATTACTGGAAACATGTATTTGGCAAATCTTGCACATACACAGCACAGAGGAATAAGCTGTAGTTTTAAACACATGTCTTTAGACTCTCGAGGGAAAGAGGAGCTGTGTTCAGAGTCTGCAGGAATAATTCTGCTTACTTCAGAAATTACACAGCCAGGCAGTCTCATGGGGAGATGGTCCTTGAAATGCTAAAGTAACACAGTGAGTCTCTGCATTCCTCCAAGAGCAGAGGACATCTCTGAACAAACAGCAGACAAGGAAAGAAGTGGAAGATGTGGTAGAATGCTGCTTCTGTTATTTTAGATCTCTTCAGCTCTTCCTCCTTTTACTCATCCAGGAAATGGCATGCAGAGACACTCCCCCTGTCTCTTTTCACAGCAGTTGTTCCCAGCATGCTCCCTCTCAGTGTTTCAGAATGGTAGATATTGTCCAATCCATCCTGAATTGTCACTAGGCAAGAAGACAGAGTGCAACCTTACGACTGAGACCCAGGTGATCTGAGCTTGATTTCTGTCTCTGCTGAAGGCATTTAGGGTGGTCTTGACAAGATGCATTTCCTTTCTCTGCTTCAATTCTGCATCATTGCAGTGCCCAAGTTGGCTGAACATATATTGCAGTCATTTCTATAGGAGTCTTGGAAAAAAGTAGGATGGGTTGGGGCATTCCCTACACCTTGTTCCCTTTTCTTGAACTAGGAGGTCTTATGGCTAAAATAAAGTATTGAAAGAGAATACTTTTGAGTTGCAGTTGTTGGGAGCTTGTAAAGATCATTCCTAATTCGCCATTGCTTCTTGAAAAACCTGGCATAATGAATTTTTTCATCTTTTCACTTCCTTCCATTTCACTCAACACAGCTCTGGAACACTGAGTTCTACTGGATGGAGATGGCTGCAGGCTGCCAGGTGACTGAGAACCCATAGTACTGCTAGTCTATGTGCTGCCTGCCTCCAAACCTATCCCAACCAAAAGCTAGGGCAGAGTAGGACATGTAAATGTAACTCACTCCAGCACAAGACCCAGTCTTTGCAGAAGCAGTTTGTATGGACGCTGATACCGCTGTTGACAGCCCCACAATTGCTGTATGCAACAGTACCCGTGGCCTGATCCAGGAAGCTGTGTGCGTGTGGGGAGAATGATGCTGATTATGATTTTATTGAGACAAAGAAGAGAACCTTGTGCCTGTCGGTGGTGTAATGGAAGAAAACATCAACTTACAATCCCAGCACAGTTTCTCTACTCTCAGCTATCCCTAGCAGCTCCTAGCAACATTTTGCAGACCCACAGATTGCCTAGATTTATCCAAAAGAAAAAAAAAATAAAAAAAAGGCACATATTATCACTAGGACTTGATTACTGGCTCTATTTGTAACAACCGATGCATTGCGTGTATGTTAGAAATACTAGCAGAGATAATCTAGCTGCTGAGTCCCTTACATCCATGTTGGCTGTATCAGCACACCAGAGATGATCAGATAGTTCAGAAGAGTGATATTCAGTTGTGATGCACCTCAGTGTCCAAGCAGCATTTTTGATTCGATGACAAGACATGATGCTGCACATATTCTTTCCCCTTTATAATAAATGTGCGCATGTTGTGTAAAACACATACAAGTGTCCTACATCCAGTTCTTGTTAGAGTTGCAAATTTAGGCTCTTAAAATCAGAAGTGCCAGAATTAGTACTTTTTACCCCATCTCATCAAGAACTTCCATTCCCAGCACTCTTGTTCCTATCTCTTTCCCTGATTTGCACTCTAGTCTTGCTGACTTCTCCCAGTCATTTCTGCTCCATGTTTGGCCCCAAATCCCAGATCTGCTAGGTTCCAGCTCTAGTTACCCCTACCTGGTTGCCCCAGACAGTTGTTGTCAGTCCCAGATCTATTTGCTATTGGGTTTGCTCTCACTTTGGTTTAGAGTTTCTTATGTTGTGTTAAATACAGCCAGAGCAGCTCACAGTATCAGTTTCAGGTAGAAAAAAATCTTCTGTGAGGTGTTGCCAGTACAGGTAGAATTTTGATCGTGATGCTCTAGATTTAGGGTTTCTGCTAATAAATGGAAACTGCAGTTTTCTAGTGGAAGTGCCATAAACCTATCTAAAGAATGCAAACAAATATTCAACTTTTCCCTTTTTAGTTAAGAATACCAGAAATTTTCCTTTTTTTATAGGAAAAAGTTCCATTTAATTTAGATTAGACTTAGTGGAAATGTTTCGGCCCATACATAACATACAGGCAAACACAAACATGGAACCACTCTGAGGCAGACAAAAAGCAAGGAAAATTGCTTTTAAGTTGTTACATTGATGGTACATCATAAGCAACTCTAATGAGGATTATAAAGGGAGCTACCAGACAACCTTATTAATAACCATTAATACCAGAGTCGCCTATACTACATCCCAAGGTATGTTAAAAGATCTTTAGGTCTGCAAAATCAAGCAGTGAGAATTTAAGATGTGCTATTCTTCAGGTTGCCAGTATAACATTAATGTAGTCCATGCACATTCAAATATGGCCAAGTTTGTACAGTTCTTTTCCAACAAATCTTTCCCTCATTTGGTGTTTCAATGTGTTGTTGTTTTTTGCATAAACAGCTGTTTAATGTTTGATTATTCATCATCATTCATTTTATGGATCTATTCATAGTTTCTGCTCGCTGCATTCAAGCCTTGCTATGAATGCTAGGTAGAATTTTCGTTGTAGTATTTTAGGTGTACAAATACTATACTGTTATTTGACACATTGATGTGATTATCTCCATCTACATGAGGACACATGATTCTGCAAAATGAAAATGAAAATCAAAAAATCAACCAGTTTTGAGTGTGCAGTTGAATACCCTGGGGCCCAGTATCTCCAAATAATCATGTTTGATGAAGTCCTTTACTTGGAGTGCCTACCAACTGCAGCTGCTGCTCCACATGCTTACAAATACTGTAAATCAAACTTCAGGTGTGTCACACTGTGATTTTGAAAACTGTGGAACCTGTAATTCATAATTACCTGTGAGTGTCTTGGTTTAGGGCACCCATTCATCTTCTTTCACAGAAAGATTCTGTAGCAGGGGCAGGGAGAGAGTTTGAGAGTATGTCAGTCAGCTGCCTCTACAACAAGCTTGTCCTTTGTGACTCTAAGTTTTCCTCCCATTGCTACAGACTTTCTAGCTTAGGCCTGAAGTGAAATAGAGGCACTGGGGTCAGCAACACAGCTACCACCTCACCCTGACTTACCCGCAGAGTGTGGTGTAACCTCTTCAGACTTTATTTTAGCAATTCTTAACTTTTGAATTCTCAACTTTGCAATCTTTATGCCTTTTAATACAGGGGTCTTTTTCATTTTTTAAAATAAGATCTCTTAATGGTTCCAAGTCTTAATTTGAACTTACATCTTAATGAATGAGCTGATTTGCAGATTCCCCCAAAATATCATTGCTCTCAATCAGTAAACAGCAGTAAGATGGCTTAGGGCTAGGTAATGAGTTTTCTCATATAAAGCTAAGTGACTGAGATGAAGCTGTAATGGGAAAATAGCACATAGGCTTAACTACAGCTACTGTCTTAATTGCAGCCTTACCTACAGCACTGCCTTCACTGCAGCCCTAACTATCTATTTCTACTGGAGCCGTTTCTTCAGCCTCTCCCTGTCTTACTTTCCTGTGTGATCTACAGCTGTCACTTTCTCCACTCAGGGTGCTCTTATATATGTCCTTCTGAAGAATTCCCTTCATCTATTTTGCAACTCCTCTAGCACCCCCCTTCACCTTAGCCCTTTGCTACCCAGCATGGGAGGAAAGCTTAGGTAGCCTTTTGCATTAGTGAGTAACTGTGGTCTATGAAAGCCAGCTCGCACATGGTGATTAACAGGTGAGGAAGAACAAACTCTAGCATCCAAGCAACAGCAAAAACAACCAGACATGGCAGAACTTCAGTGCACCTGTACAGCCTCCTGTATCAAGGTAACTTCATGCATAAGAAGAACAGAGGGAAGGAGACTTCTTGTTCCTCCCTCTCTGCAGAAACCCTGCCACCATCAGTGAGGCCTAGAGAATGGCACTCAAAAGAAGCTTTTCATCTCCCCAAAGCAGTACCATCGTAAAGCATGAGACCAAAGGACCCAGGCATGGACATTCATCTATGATTTGACTTGGGAACGCATCAGGCAGTGTAACACATGATTTGTCACACTGTGGAGTAGAATCACACAGTTTTCCATGTGCTTCTTGGTCAACCAACTGCTTTTCTGGAAAAGCTGTTACTCTGTTATCCCAGATAAAGCATGTGAGCAGTCAATTTGTGTGTGCACAGCACAGGTCTCTTGTATCTACGTAATGAGACCTGTAGGTTGCAGCCACATCACATCTACACTGAAGATATGATGATGCTTGCCTCAGATGTACTGTAGCCATGCTGTATCTTCATGTGTACAGGCCAAGAACTACTTTTCTAGTTTCTCAGATGAAATTCAGGATAGATACATGAAGGATATACACATTTCTTTCTAAGTGCCCAGCTTACTTGCCCACGGCTGTCCTAGATTTCACCACAGAATCACAGAATCACAGAATAACCAGGTTGGAAGAGACCCACCGGATCATCGAGTCCAACCGTTCCCATCAAACCATTGCACTCTGGTTTATTTCCCCTGTTTGAAAGCCACATAAATGCTTCACTAAGGTCCCCAAGATCCTTAAGATTAGCGTGTCGTAGAGTCATAGCTGTGAACGATCATTCAGAGAACCCTTCCTACCCCAGGCAGACCAGCCTGGGAAAACACACATCACCCTTGAAGTAAACTCTGCCAATGTTGATGGTTTTTTTACAGCAGTACCCGCAGGCAGCAACTGCTTCTTGATCTTGCTGAGCAATATATTTATTTGTTATCAAGGGCAGATTGTGGCTTTTGCTGCAGGGAGATGTAGCTGAATGATGACAGGGAGTGTTGCTCTTGACACATGTATATTGAATAATTAGTGATAAGAGCTAAAGAAATACTCATGACTGTAGAAAGATAAATAGATTTTTGATTAAATTTGAGTTTTCTCTTTAAAACGGTTGAAGTTGTTCTGTGATTGGCAGCATGGAAATGTGTTTTCTATGGCATCTGGCTGGCCAGAGGATCCCTTTTAGAGCCGTTAGCCAAGATATCTTGCTCATGCGTGCTGGCAAGAATTCAGAATGGCTAAGCCAAAAACCTGTGCTCTCTGGGCAGTTGCAGTGCACCTATTGAATGATCAAATCAATCCAACTTATTCAAAGGTTTTATTGTAGCATGTTCTCGACCGATTCTCCTAGATTTTAGTGGAATTTCAGTGGTGTAAGACACCTACCAAATTCCACTGCACTCCAGCTGACCTCGGGGAAGTAAATGCTTTAAATCCATTTGCTGGTGAGACACATAAATAGATGAGTACCTATCTTTGCTTCTTCACAACGCTCACATTCTTCTTTTCAAGGATGTTAGTACAGGAGGGTTTCCAGGTGGTTACATTGCTCAGCATCCATGACTAAGAGTTCTGAAATATTTGTTGGAGTCATTGTATACAAATGAAAAAAAAGAAGCACTCTGCAAACTGAGATACTGGCTATTCCAGTGCACTCAAGATGGTGTGGCCACCCAGAAAGTATTGTGCTGAAGGATGATGCTGAATTGTACAGGATACTATGCAGGATTTGAGAAGTCTGGCTTAAGTTTCTAGCCCAGCCACAGACACCACCTGTAGCAGCCATTTAATATACTGTATGTCTTTGTGAGTCATCTTCTGTAGGGAAAGCAATTGTAGCACAGTACCTGACAGAATGCTAAAATGCATGCAATACTGAGAAACTCAGACACACTAAGTGACTGGAGCTCAACAGTTACCTAGATTGTGTCTTCTCTCCTTTGTTACCCCCGGTACATTTACCAATAAACCTAATGGGACTCACTTACACAGAACACATTAGAACTGGTCTTTCTAATCTGGGGTGACTAAAATGAGTGAGTGTCATTTACCTGATATAGTTCCTAGAGTCTTTTTGCTATTGTGGTTTTTTTCCAAAACATAATTGCATTACTGCCTTCCCAACAGCTCCCATCCTGTCCTCTTCTACAGCTCTGTCCAAGCAATCTGGCACAGGTGACAATAGGCTGTGTTGTACAGTCGTGGGTTGCAGTCCTGATTCTGGTGCTACTCCTTAATTCTGATTTGTGTGTACACAAATAGGGATAGCCTGTACACTCTGCACTGGTTTTATGTATGAAAAAGAAGACACCACCACTAGTCAAGTGTACTCACAAAAATAGTGTAACTTGTCTTCTCAAAGCTTGTAAAATCATGCATTAATCCAGTGATGTTGCTGTACAGTGGTTAAGACTTCAGGGTGTTAAAAAGGACAGGTGTAGAGTAGCTGTTGGATTGCTATAAAGAAGCAAATTCACAGAGGACAATACACGTTGGGGTTTGGGAACGCATACATAATATCAAGCAATTCAGCATCTTACTCTGGCCTCACTTTCTTTCCAGCAGTGGCCAGCAATATGCTGCAAGTCCACCAGATGAAACTCGCGTAGTCAAGGAGCCACAATTTTATTAACATTATTTAGTACTTTAGCTTTATTTCATTATTGTTGCCATCATATTTTTTGTTGTTATAGAAGCTTTTGCCCTAGAAAGTTAAAGCCTTGTACAAGTTGAGAGATTTCAGTCATGCAAACTTCTGTGAGGTATGAACGGTGTGGTGGCATGGCTCTTGTTTTAGTCAAAGGAGTAGACTCATGGTGAGGTTCTGGTCACCTTTTTCAAGCTGTGGGCAGCTCCAGCTTTTAAAAATGTTCAGTAACATTGTTCATGTCCATATGACTGCCAGAAACAGAGCTGATAAGAGAGCCTAGATAGTCTGTCCTATCTACTAGGCATGACTCCCTTATTTTTGTTCTCCCAAGGACCAGCTCTGGCCAGCTCTCTGAGGGAAGACTCTGGTTTGCATTATCTGTTTATGAAATACAGTCTAAATTAAGACACCACTGAGCAGATAGACCTCATTAGAATACCTTTGATAACCTCTGAGATGGAGGTAGGGGGAGTATATTAAACCTTTTAGTAAACTTCTGAATTCCACCTTTCCTAACGTTTTCAAGGGATAAACTGCATTTCTCTCTCCTCGCTTAAGCCTCGCTGTCAAGGTAACTGCAGTCCCAAGTGTACCCTGAGTTTATTATGATCTGCCAAAAGCTGTGATACCAAATCAGGGTGTTGAATGCCTGTGGGGTGATATTTTGCCATATGAGAAGCGTAGTGTGTATGGAAATCCAATTAATGGGCTGTCTCACTGGGCGTTAATGCAGCATCTTGGCACAAAGCTAACCTCACTGTGCTTCTGTTTTGCTCATTACTTTGTGAGACAGGTATTGCCCAGCCATGATTGCATTTGTCACAAGAAACAAATGCACAAATGAAGACAGGCTCAGGGACTGCTGGGAGGTGTCAGTATAAACAATAGCATGATTTGCACACAGGTCTCAGACAGTTTGCCTCCCTTTTACTTGTCAGGTTACTTTAATGAAGGCTGTAAAATAAATAACCATGGCTATAATCTTTAGGAATTAAAATAATTACCTGGCAAGTTGAAGTAATTAACTGTTCTCAGCCAGGAATCAAACTAGAGATATATGGGTAGGAGGATGCAAAAAGAATATATTAGCTCTCTAGGTAATAGTGCTACTGTCCATCCTTTTTAGTTTTTTAAAGGAAAAAAATGTGTGTCAAAATCATGTATCAGCAGCTTTTATGACCGCTGGAGTAATTGAGAGCAATCTTAGCAGAAGGGATTTAGGTATGCATGTGTTTGGTCTGAAAACATTGTTCCGTCTTTTTTCTTATAAAAGGCTAGCCGGCATGAGTCCTTCCTCCTAATCAGACAGAAGGCCCAGTTAAAGGATGGAATGAGAGGGCTGGAATTGTATATAGTTACAGAATACTCCTGGTCTTCTCTTTATTCCTTGCTTTTAAGAAATTCGTAGTAGGGCCATGGAATGATGAATGATGCTAGTTCTTGACCATTTTCTGAATTTCTTAGAGATGTGTTCTCATTGAGGTAAGGAAAAAACAGCTGGGTTTGTGCGCTTGCATTCGTATAAGTGAGACAATTTTGATTCTGCTAAACAAAATTGATATGCATGTGATCCATGAATATCAGACTGTAACATGCTCATTTGATTTTATTTTGTGTTTCAGATCACCACACTATGCTTGCCCTGAAGTCATCCGGGTAAGTTGGTTAACATCACTGTGTGTAAATATATTTTTTGAAGTGTCAGTCATTGCAAGTATGCAGCTAGACCCTCTGTACAGAAGATTTGTCCAAGCCACATAGCATTGGAAAGAACACAGGGAGCAGAACTACAGTTCCATGTGTTTGACTCAGTCTTGAATCAAGCCACATTAATTATATGAGGGAAATGTTAGTGTGTTATTCTCACAGTACTCTTTGTGCTATGTGATCAGGCAGAAATACAGTAGCCTCATTTAACTTGATGTTTCCACTCAGGGAGGGCAGTCCCCTACACTTTCCTGTCTCTGTTGTAGCTGTCATTTCAGTAGAAGACCTTGGAATGGCTGTCAGCGATGTTGGTCTCCATTAAACAATTGAACTATCCTTTCCCTCTGCTTTCCCTTTGTTCTCGGAAAATAAGTATCCAAGATTTCAGTGGACAAGATTCCCTTCTTTTAAAACATATCTTTAATGTAAATCCAAACAAGAAGCATACAGAAGGCGCTGTCCAGACAGTGGTATGAATTCACACATAATACAATTGGTGACAAGCTCCCTGAAGAACCAGGGAGGAGAAAAACACCTTCTTGAGGTTCTTAACACACCTCTGACACCATTTAAGTGCCAGGTCTAACCATTTGTGAGTTGTTGACCATTCCTGCCCTCCTCCCCACTTCTGAACCTGTTCTCAGAGATCCCAGACAAGACTGTAAACTGATGTTCATAAAAACTTCAGTTAGTGGGCTGTGTCATGGCCTCCTGGTTGGGAAGGCTACCTTGGGAAGCAAGTGGCTGAATTGAAATGTGGGGTTTCCCATTCTCCCATCTCTTGGTCTTCAAGGTTAAGTAATTCATTTACTAGCAAGCCGTCTTTTGAACCTCTGTGTCATTGTTGCACAGGGAGAAAAGTATGATGGAAGGAAAGCAGACGTCTGGAGCTGTGGAGTCATTTTATTTGCATTGCTAGTGGTGAGTCATCTTCCTTGAGCTATCCCTTAAAAATAAAAAAAAAGAAAAATCAAAAATGCTGCTGCATTTAATGGCGGTTCTATTGATATCGTGTACAGATGGGATTTTTTTAGCTCCTCTATTTTTGTATCTCGAAGTTGCAGCCTTTTCCTCTTATTTATACATCGGTCCTAAAGGAAGAGCATGAGGAATATTTCACTTTTTCTTTAAAATGCTGCCTCCCTCCACAGGAGTGCATAGATAAGTGTTAAAAACTTGTCTCCATAAATGGTCTTTCCTGTGTTGTGACGTTGCAGCACTTTTTTTGACTGGAAAAGATGTGCAGTGTTTCAGCTGCAGGGTACAGAGAGTGTCAAATAAATTGTCCTATACAGGACCAAAATATGACTGAGTCTAGGAAGTGTTATTTTTTTCTGCAGTATGCATATGTGTGTTTCAGTAGGTATATGCCTATATTGACTGCAGTGTTTTATCAAGAGAAGATTTGAGTGCAATAATTTTGTTTCGTGTAAGTATTGAGCTATATTTATTTCGGTACACTTGGGAGTATAAAACTGAGCCAGTAGTACAAAGTTTAAATTAGTTTCTATCTTGCTCAGTAATACTTTATTTAGTATTCAAAATTGGTATTTTGTAACTTACCCTTCTTTTGATCAAAGTTTTAATTCTCTGTAGAATTTCTTCTGATTTGCAGTGCTAGTGTGATACTCCTAAACATAAAATAGTTCAATGTCCAGCTGGAGATACATAGGCTTGACATTTGTTTCCATGGTACAATGTAGGAAAATATAGTTTATGTTCATATAAACATATAGCATGTGCAGATATATATTGAAATAGATTTTATGTGCATGTTAAGGTTCATTTATATCAATAATTTCTTATTTCATATATTATGTATATTTTATATCTATTTATCTGTGTAATTATATCTTTAATAATTCTTTATAATAGTTCAGATGAGCAACGACACTTACAAAAATAACAAGTTCAAAGTCACATTTTGATGTCCTTGTATATTTATTAGTAAACCTAATTAGTTCACGTAAATGTTTTATTTTGACAAAAGCATTTTTGCAATGTACAATTAGAGTTAGATTCTGCATGTCATTTTTAGTTAAAGTACTTGAAAATTATAAAGGATTTTTGTTTCAGAAAATATGCTGATTTTTTTTTAATGGCCTGAATCAAAATACCTTGAAGTGATCTCAGTACGATGCTTTAATTCACCTTAACCAATCTTTCTCTTTTTCTTTTTAGTCATTATAACTCACTGATGTTTTTGAAGTTTTTAATTTTTTATCATGATGTTACCAGTGAGGAACTAAAATGTCTCACTAGATAGCGTCTGGTCAACTATTGCACCTGAGCAGCTATTCTCATGGCTGATAAAAGAGAACTGTGTAATGAACTCTTACTATAACTTCTTGAATTTGTAAGAATCGAAAAAAGGATGTGTCAAGGTGGTTAGAAATTATAGGAGTGGGCTTCTCATTTTCAGGGGGATTCTTTGGCAAAAATTTACATCTCTCTGTTGCTGTATCTTCACTTGTTCCTACGTATATACATGAGCCTGCAAAGTGGTTGAAATATCATGGAAGGAGAGGGCAGAGCTCTCCAGTTAATTATGTCAGGACAAACCCTACAAAAAGTCTCAAACTATAATAGCAGGTGGTATTAATAAAAGAGCTCTAGTTGTTACCTTCAGGAAATGCCACAAAGCACCCTTGCTGACTTCATCATGGCTTAAATTGCATTAGCCAAATTACTGAACTATCAGAATTGATTTTCCTTTAAGTCTGGAACAGTTAAGAAAAAAGTAGGTAACTCAGGAGATTGGTTACAGAAGACAGGGAGGCTCTCTCTCCTCAAGGCCACTTGAATGAACAAACAACTGTAAATAGTGCCCAGTAACGCTTGCCATCAAGTGGGCTTTCTGAGGCTTCTGTAAATAGATCTGTTGGTCTCCATAAACCATAGACACAGGATTGCTTATACAGATGTCCAACTCACTGTACTAAGAGCAGTGCCAGAATCGACAACTTAAAGCTTCATTATCGCAGCAGCTGACAGCTTGCAGCTTCCCACAAACCATCCTGGAAATCAAGGGAGCTCAGCACCTACTAGAATTAGGTGCTGAAAGAAAGAATTAAGAATATCTAGGAAGGTGCCAACTTGCTATAAAGGGGTATTGGCTTCAGTCGGTGGAGTTATCCTAAGGATTTCAACTTCTTTTTTTCCTTTCTGCCCTTGCAGCAAGGATAGATCTTTTGCTGCTTTTTGTGGAAAGCTGTTGATATGCTCAAAATGCAATTCAGCTAAAACATTCTCAAGCCATTCATGTAAGTGAACTACAGTAGGGAAGGAATAGGAACTGGTGGACTGACCACAGCATGGGAACTGGATGCAGTATATTAAACACGTAGAAGGTCTGCTGCTTCCAAAGGCTGGTGGTGGTTAGGGTTTTTTCAGCTGTGTCATTTCACTGGTCTATCAGAAAGACTGAAAGTCTCTCAAATGCTGTTCACCTCTTTTTCAATGGCTGCAATAGATGTGTCTCAGGAAGATTAAAAATAAGGAGACGGTAAACATTGCTGCTATGAAAGTATGCCCAGGAGGAATACCAGTTCAAAAGCTTGAGCTGAATTTAAGCGAATCCATGCATCTTTGGTGAATTTGCCTGGAAAAGCAATTTTGCATTTTGTATTATGTTTTATACTGGTAGTTGTTTTCTAATTAGAGTTCTAATAAAAAACCTGTATCCTCAGTTTTGTTTTCTGTCCTGGAGAAAATACAGCAGCACTAAGAAATTATTTCTTTTCAACGGATAAAAGTTTTTTTTCACTTAATGTAGTAATTCATTATGAGCTCATTTCATCTTTCCATTCTTTGACTGTGTTTATCCTGGCTTTTCTCATCTTGCCTTTCTCTTTCATCCACCACACTGTCACATCCCTGCAGGGTGCCCTGCCTTTCGATGACGACAACTTGCGGCAACTGTTGGAGAAGGTGAAACGTGGAGTGTTCCACATGCCACATTTTATCCCCCCGGACTGTCAGAATCTTTTGCGGGGGATGATTGAAGTGGATGCCTCGAAACGCCTCACGGTAAGAAGGCATTTGCTGCGAGTTATGTGAACAAGGCTTCATTTGTCACCTTGTTGCAGTTAACAGTTGAATAACTAAGGTAACTTTGATTTACTGCCAGTCCTGTGCATTTCCTCCTGAGCAAAGAATGACTGGAGTTGATGAAGTCTCTGGGAAGAAGTTAGTTACCTTCTATTTTGAATCATTAATGCAGATTACCTTTGTGTGTTTTCTCTAGCATCGTGATTCTCCTTCATATGTAGCAGTGGCCACTTCGAAGAAATACCCTCACAATGTCATCTCAGTGCTACTGACCCATTAGCACATTTTGTAGTCTACCTGAGTTGTCTATCTCTCCTGACTTGTTTGTCAGGGGTGAGATATTACTGAGGGTCAAACCTATTAGGACTGTTATACGAGACTTTGCTATTAAACAGAGTATGTTTTCCTCATGTTTCTGACAAAAATGATGGCTTCTCATTTCATGCTATGCAGTGTGCATTGTATTCTGTCCTGCATTTGCTCTGCATTATCCTCTAGCAGCCTTCAAAGCAAGTCTTCCAGTCTGCTCTTTCATCTTGTGCCCTGTGCTCCTGAGCATGATTAGGCCCACAGTGTTGAGCTCCTGGCTTTCAGCACTGAGTCTTTGTATCTAGGATACCATCACTCAACAGAGACCCTGCAAGGGTGAGCAATGTGTAGTGATTGTCTCCCTCATTAACACTGTGTTAATGTTTTGGAGAATAAAAAAAAATTAGCAATTAAAATCATTTTGGAAAGCAAGATAGCCTGCTTGTCAGTGGAGGCTTTCTGCCTTTATGAGTAGATTGCCCTTGTAAATCCTATTGTCAGGCTGTGGTGATGATTTTATACAGATTTACTAAGCTCACAGATTCTGAGTGGGAGTATGTATAAAGAAATGTAAATTTAAAACTCCTCCTGGTTCTTCAGTCTGCTGAAATATTTATAAATAAACTCTCAGATCACTGCTTGGCCTCTCTGCTGAGATTGCTAACAACAGCACCAGCCTGTGCCAGCTGTGATGCTGCTTTTGGGATGCAGACACCTGTCTGCTAAGAAGTGAACTGAAACTCCCTTCATAACTCTCTTTACAGTATTACCTGGCAGCTGCTGCTGGCTTTTAATTTCATTCTTTACGAAAACCAGGTCATGCTCTTATTTGGTGACATATGTGAAAAATTCTTTATGCTATTACTAGTATCCCTATTTTTGCAAACCCAGTAGCCATTACATTTGCAGTACATAAGTAGCAACTGATTGGGAAGAAAAAAAAAACTATTAGGCACTTTTAAAGGCCTTTTTTAGATAGATTTTTAGAGAAAGAAAGAATATTTTTTTAAGTATTTTCATGGAAAGAACACTGCAGAGTTTAGGGCCGTACCCTGAGACATGAAACAGCTGTTCTTTATGACCAGGAAAGGCACCATGTCACTCTCTTACTTTCCTTTTCTTAATATAATGCAGCCTTTTTTCTGTTGTTTTTTCTTCTCTCAAAGATCTTAGTGCTAATTATTTGAGTATGCCAGGGAGCACATCATAAAATATTAGATCTTAAAATTGTTCAGAACTTTTCCGAAAAGCATAGTCCCTAAATGTTTTGAATTGTGCAATTCAGCAGAGAATGTACACACTTAAGTGAGAAAACAATTAAAGTAAACTAAGGTCCCAGAGTCCCAGAGGGACACCCCTCCCCAGCTCCTTTTCTTGATCAAAATTAAGCTTTAATTTCCTTAGGGAGGAAACAAAAAAACAGATTGAATAGTTACTGGTAAACACTGACCCGTGAATTCTGAATAAGGATTTGAAATACAACATGTTGAAGAGCTGAGAGCCAAGAGGAGAAAAGGATAGCTCTTTTTTTATTAGCTGAAATCTTATTTTCATTATTTTAGAGTCTCTTGGTGTGCTGTCCCTGCTACTATTGCACTACCATGCTGTTAGTGTGCCGGTTGCTTAGATTGTCAGACAGAAAGGAGCTTTTTGTTTACTGCACAGGAGCTGGAAATATATAGTTCATTCTGAGGAGAAATCTGAATTCTATTTTGGCTGTGTCCTGTGAAAATGAGTATAAGTATGGGTTTATTTGACAACATCTATTCCTAGAAAATGTCTCATATGAATCAATTTGATATTTATACAAAGATCTGAGTGAAATTGTGGCTTGGGTACAATAAGTACAGATGTTATTGTAACCATTACTGACCATTTTCTCAATATCTCACTGGTGAATTCAGCACAAAAATACAGTCAAATGTAAGGTCACTAGAACTTTTTTTTTTTAATTTTTCCCTTTCCCTCCCTGCTTTGTTCCTCTTTTCTGACTTGCATCCCTTCCCCTTCCCCTTCCCCTTCCCCTTCCCCTTCCCCTTCCCCTTCCCCTTCCCCTCCAACTATATTTCCCTTCCTGAAGTAATCACCATTTCACAGCATGCCCACACCTTCCCCAGTCCATCTGTTAAAATGATCAACAAAGACAGAACTAGCATTCGCATTTAACTATCATTGTTCAGCTTCAGTGTTGAGACTTGAGAGGATTAATAGAAGGGAGATTATTGTTGCTGTCCCTTTTCTGCTTTAAGAAATAGACATTACCTTTCTTTGTATATGATTAATTTATGGAAAGAGAACTTTAAATTTCTTAGTGGAATAATATCCACACTCACCATATATCATAAAGCCTCAGATATAGTTAGTGGGATGTCCTTGTCCTTTACTTTACTCTTTTACTAAACATGCTTTGAAGTAAAGGAATCCATATTTTCCTTTCAGTAGGCTGCAAAAGTAGCTGCTGGTTGTGATATTTCTGACCACCCATATTCATGAAATTTGAAATCAAACAAAGATTGAGTACTGAAGTGGTCAGCATTTCAGAGAGTCTGTCTGAATAGCACAGCCTAAAAGAGCTTCATGTAGTCTACACAGCTGATGTCTAAGAATGGTTGTACTGGTCATCTACATATTCATTAGAGGTAATTATTAGGAAGAGAAGGATTATTTAAACTAGAGGAAGATACTGGCAGGAAAACACGTGTATCAAATGGACTTTCATGAAAGCAGATGAGAAGTTAGAACAAGCATTTCGGGCATATTAGCAGGGTTCTGGGTCAGCTGAAGTAGGAGTAGTGTCAGGAGGAAAAAGATAACTAATTTCAAGTTTGAGAAGGTTTATGATGTTTCTTTGAGTTACATGCTCTTTGGAAATGGAGTATTCTTTTCCTTGGAGTTTTCTAGTGATTCAGCACCTCTACAGCAGAGAATTGCAGCTCCTGTAGTGGAATCCATTTGCATTCTCAGCTGATATTTTCTTCTATAGACACACAAAGGCAAAGGTGGAAGACTAAAGAGCTTTTGGTCTGCTTTCCTTTTAAAGATGGATGAGCATTATCAAAACTTTGTCTGTAGGGCAAAGTGGATTAGAGCAGATGTTGCAGAATAAGCTCCTCTGATAAAGCTGTTATTGTTCCAGTGTTGACGTTTTATTCCAGAGTAGAATGACTTGCCTTCTATGTTGGGTGTCCACATAGTCTGAAATACCTGGCCCTGAATATTATCCAACTTAAATTACACACATTTTCAGAGTCTCCTGTCTGCTCGCTGTTTCATTTTGTTTTTTCTTGGGTTGAATGTATGCTAGTGATTGACCACAGCATATAAAGGATGTTAAAAAAATGAACAGGGGAAAACTCACTGATTCCTTCTTCATTTTTCTAGAAGGTCATATGGTAAGGTACCTATTGCATCATTTAAATTATCTCACTTCACCAGCTATAGAATAGAGATAATTGTCCAGTTGATGTACATAGGCTGTAAGCTTTTGGCTGCCAAGGGCCTATTTGTGCACCATGCATAGAAACATAGAATCACCAGGTTGGAAAAGACCCACCAGATCATCGAGTCCAACCATTCCTATCAAACACTAAATCATGCCCCTCAGCGCCTCATCCACCCGTGCCATAAACACCTCCAGGGAAAGTGACTCAACCACCTCCCTGGGCAGCCTGTTCCAGTGCCCAATAACCCTTTCAGTGAAAATTTTTTTCCTAATGTTCAGCCTAAAACTCCCCTGGTGGAGCTTGAGGCCATTCCCTCTCATCCTGTACCCTGTCACTTGGGAGAAGAGGCCAGCACCCTCCTCTCCACAACTTCCTTTTAGGTAGATGCATGTAGCACAGTGGTACCTTGTCCTTGTCAAGATCCTTGGAGGCTGTTATAGTATGGTTGCTACTACTGACACAGGTCAGGGTTCTACCAGTGCTATTGGCACTGCAACCTTGAATCCTTTGGTCAGGCATGGCCTTTATCATGGCATTATACAGTAGGCTTAAAGCTCAAACTAGAGAATCTTCTGAATGACAAAGATTCATCTGGGGTGTGGGTCAATCTAGTGCACAGATGAGTTCAATTCTGTACCCTTTCTGGACAGGGAAGTTTGAAATTTGCCATGAGCCAAGCTCAGAAGCCCTCATCTGTATCCACAGACTTCGAGAAAGTTTTTTTCAGGTCAGAACTTTTTAGCTTGGCAACCGCTCTGCCGAGATCAGTGCTGAGGATGTAGACAGTGCTGTCTTCCACCTGCCTGTCTGTCTCCATCTGTTGTTCCCTGACTTAGAATTCAGATGTAAGCTCCTTGGCGGAGGAGACCTCTTTTTTTTTTTTATGTGCTTCTACAGCTCTGTATCACAATGGGTCTCTCATCTGTATACTTCAGTATACCAGTTTAATGTATATTGGAATTACATAAAACCATGATAAAGGAATTTCCCCTCTCCTTCCCTTGCAGCATTTTAGCTTGCAGAAGTCTCTCCTCTTACTGTGCATGTGCAACAGATCTAAGCATGTTTTGCTCTTTCAGAGATGGCGTCATGCCTGCAGTGGCTAGGAGATATTAGAAAGCAGTGTTTTTACAGCTTCCATAAAATGGCATTAAATTTGGCAAACTCATGTGCAAACAGCAAGAAGAACCCTCTGGGAAGGGTTGTTAAATGCCTTCATCACTTAAATGCCTTTAAACATTGTGTTTAAATGAAAGCAGAAGGAGTGAGATTAGCTCCCACTGTGTATCTCCCTCCCCTGCATTGCATAGTAAAAAGCATACAGACTTCTCCCTGTCAAAACCAATTGCCCTCCCATAACCCTCCTGTCACTTTAATGCAGATGAAAAGCAATAAAGCATTAATTAATTACCTTTAAAAAAGCAGTGAAGATGTTGGCAGTAGCAAGCACGCTCGTAATAGCATTTCAATGCAATTACGTTTGAGTCAGAGTAGAAGTTGGTTTCGTAGAATACTTTTCATATCTGGGATATCCCAGTGTACTTCACAGCAATAGTTTTGTCGTGGGTTGAATGGCAGATGAATAGATAAACAGCAGTCATGAGAGCTCTCGTACACCTTTGAGTGTATATAAGGGTGCTATGGGCTGCTCTTTTGGAAAAATGCACTGAGTTCATTAGCTTGAAGGAGGTTGATCAGCAGGGATGGGCAGAAGGGATTTCTCTTTGACATCTTCTCTGAAGGAGCCCAGAGGTTTTGTGACTAAGACATGAACTATTGAGCCTCCTTTCTTCCCCCTCTCTGGCTCAGAAAATGAAATGCTGTTGTCTGCTTCACTACAGCATTTCTGTATATCGCAGGCACAAAAGAACAATGTGACCTGTGGAGACAGAATATCCAGCAGGAGAAGCAAGCATGAAAGAGGCTTGGACATAGCTTAGCTGTATCATCTGCATCTTGTCTGAAGTCATTAATATCTCACACACTCCATGTGGTGTACATGAAATAACGAGTAGATATGCTTCTCATAGTGTGGTTTTACCAAGGAAAGGAGGTACAGTACACTCCTTAGCAGATCCGCACCAGTACTATGGACCTGATAAGTAACCATGCTAAAACCTGTCCCATCAGAACTGTACAAATAGGCTCTTACAATGTTCTGTGTTTGTACCTCAGCTTGCAAAGAATCACAAGGAAGAGGACCACATCTTCAGGCTATTAGGGGAAGACCTATAATGTTTATCTTACCTCCTTGAGCTGGTCGGGGAAGATGGCATTGTGTTAGGAATACACCACCTTTCTCTTAATAGTTCAGGGATGAAAGGACTAACTAATGCAAGGGGAATTTTAATGAAGGGGGACTATTGTGGCAGAACTGAGGCCACAGCTGGAAGCTGTGCAACTCTGCCAGAGCCCGTGGGTGGGTGTATGTGGGAAATTGGTGCTCCCAGCACTTGGGCTGCTTAGAAGACAGCTAGGTATGCATGTACCAGCTGCACCTCTGATTACAGTGTTGATACAGTCTCAGTTTTAAAGAGGTCTGTTTGTCTTTCATACTGATCCCTCCAGCCTCCTGTCATGCTTTCCTAAGCTGCATTCCCTTGGTTTTTTGTTTTCAGGAAAGCCCTGTCTCACTTAAAAAATGGTCTCATGTAGAGCCGACCTCAGATCTTCCGTGTTTCCCAGGCACGGAGCTGTTGTTCAGTAGCACAGAGGGCTCTCATTCCTTGCTCTCTGTGGCAAACACCTACTTTTCATCTCTGAGATTTTGTTGTTTGTCCATTTTTCTTTCTTTTTTTTTTTTCCCCCCTCTCTGATTCTTGTTGGTCTGGAATTGAAGTGGAAAGTAATAAAAACAGAACAGCTGTCTCCATTCTTCCTGACCAGTTTAATGGGTCTGTGATTTCATCTTATAGCTCTTAATACTTGAATTTCCTTCTGGCTCTCCCCTGCCTCTCATCTGCAAGTTGCACAAATGCAAGCCTGTGTGCAGTCAGTGTGCATATTGTTGTGCACATACAAAGGTGCTTCATAAAGAAGAGCATTAGAAATATTGTCTACATAATCAATGATCTCTGGGCATCTATGTGAAGTTCTTTTCTGCTGTGATGATGCTTCAAAAAAAACCCAAACAAAACCAGATTAGGAAGTTGCTGCTCTATGTATGTCATATGAACAGTTTGTTCCCTAGTAGCTATTGAGAGTTTCTCTTGGGGAAAGGGTGTTACTCTCTTTTCAATATGCTTCTGGAAAACATGGTCATTGTGTAACTTTTGCTGGGATCTGCCTTCCATAGGTGGACAAGGCCACGGTTCAGCTTTGATCAGTCCTTCATTACATAGTAAAATGCTCTTGTGTGAAACAGGAAAGAGGGGGAAGTAAAAGAAATTTGCAGCCTGGTGTAAGTTACTGGAAAAATAAACGGTATCATTTTGATGTAGGACCTCATTCTACTTGGTCTTTAGATTTTAATGACAAATGTGAAACCAATCAAGAATGTGTCCTGAGAGAAGGTCTTGTCATATATCCACAATTTATTTTGTTTATTCATATTATCTTTTTGAATCTGTTTCTATTTCCCTCTCTCTCCCTTTTTTTTCCAAAACAAATCTAGAAATGAACTGCATGTGTGAATAATCTGCTACTGTGCACATAAAAAAAGGAGCAGTTTGTTAGCTTCAGTTAGGTTATAGAGGGGAAAGGCTTAGGAAGGAAAAAACTTAAATAGTTAAAACACTTGCCTGCAAAGCGTTGTACTTACAGATTTTCCTGGGATTTGCTCCTGACTGATACCTTATGTCTGGACTTAGTCTCATTTCAAGTGGAGTGGATGAGGATGAGCGTGCGCGTTATGCAGCATGAAGTACCTATTGTTTGTGTAGACCCATCTCGAGAACGTTGGACTGAACCTGAATAAGCCTGGAATAAGAATTCCAGTCTTGTGGAGTTACAATTCTGATTTATGGCACTAATTCCTTGTTTTCTTTTCCTTTACAGCTAGAACATATTCAGAAACACATATGGTATATGTAAGTAACACTTTTTTACTTCACTTCTGCATATATTCGGTATTGGTTCCATTACAGGAGCTGATATTCTAATGATCTCTGAGGAGAGAAACTGGAGACTGAAAGCAGCTTTCACACAGGTGGAGAAATGGGCAGAGGACAGAAAGGCAGCTAATGTTTTGGAGTTTTTTTACCCTTTGCTACTCACATAATTTCATATATATATGTATATATGTCAAGCTAATAACTTTTTATACAGTGGCTAACAGTTGCTTGAAATAAGATATTCATTCCAGCAGCTTGCTGTGTTAAAAAGATACCTGCAAGTGACCAGCAAAACCCCCAACTAACAGTCGTATTTAGTTGCTATCCAAGTGCTACAGACAATCCCTTATAATACGTTCTTCACAAGAAAGCTTTTGTTCGTTCCTTCCTGGCATCTTGGCTTTTCTCTGAAGTAGAAACAAAAATGATGATATTGATAAGTAAGCACCTGTGAACAAGAGCTTTTCTGGCTCATAATCCCTACTCCTTCTTCGCAGAAAGCAAAGAAGCTTCTTCTGACCTTGTAACCTGTTGATGTGAGAGTAGTTCTGTGACTTGATTAAAAGCAGCAGCCTTGACAGTGAAACAGGAGGTCTGTGAGAAACGTATGTGCCTGTCTAGTGGTTTGGGTATAAGGAAGATTGATGGCTTTTGAACGTGACCTTGCACTTTGTGTAGCCTTTATAGTATTGCAAGAAACCTAAATAAATAACATTTTCTTAAAACTGATGATAACCTAATCAAACTAGGGAGAATATTTCACATAGTAAACAAGGAAATGATGCTTTGATACACACTTCTTGGGGTCAGCATACCCACAGGTTCCCCAGGTGGATGATAAGGAAAATCCTGCCTTCATAATCCTATATTGCTCTTGGACAATACTTGAGGATGATACAAACAGGTATTTAAACCTGTTACCAGGAAAAAAAAACCAACAACTTTTATTCAATTTGTTTTGTTTTCTTTGATTCTGTCTTATAGGCATTGTTCACTTCTCTATTTATCTGACCTGGATAGGATCTGAGGGCATTCAGCCATTTGTTAAATAACATGTTCACCAGAAATGGTGGCAGCACTCTGCCCATGGGTTTTTCATGTTCTCTACAGTTACCAGTTCACATGGCACCTTTTTAAATCAAAGAAGAACTGGAGTGTTGTTTGCTGCAGCTATTTTTAAAAAAACTCTCATGGGTAAATGTAGGAGAACGGAGGGAGGAAATCTCAAATTATAGGCTCTGGAATACCCCTCCTATAATGTCTTACTAAAAATTACAGAAGTAAATGCTGTTTACATCAGACTGGACAGCTAATCTCGTCTGTTTCTTCATGGAGTGAAATCAACTGACTTGCTGTGCTTTGATCAGAACTGGAATAGGAAATAAAATGCAATGTCATTGATCACTTATATTATTATTCTAACCCTCCTCAAGATTTTTGCCTGGACGTTTTCACTTGTCAGAAGACTGTTGTCCAAGGGTCAAATGCACAATTAGGCAAATGTTATTTCATTACTTTGTTCTAGTTCAGAATATGAAGATTTTTCTTCTCTGCAGACATAAGCATTTGAACGTTGTTCTGTACTTTTCAATGTGAAGGTCAGATTCTCTGATGGATTGACACAGTAAATACTTTTTACCCCAATAGAAATAGCTTCTGAGGCTATTTTCAGAAGTAGAAACTGAGTTGAAGCAAGTCTCCTGTAATCTCCCAGTGTAGTCAATGCAGAAAGAGAAAGACTCTTCCAGAAGTCCATTCAGATCGCCTAAAATGAAATTTCTGCTCAAAATAGCTTTTTTAATGAGTCTCTTTCTCATTTTCTCTGTAGTGGCCATGGATTAACCTAGGGAGGTTAAGCTCCTTTGGCTAAATTTAGTCTGTGAATAACCTTGCCACCTCCAAAACTCAACTGCTTTCATCTGGTAATGTTTCATAGCCTGTTTGCATTCATTTTGCCTGGAAATATTAATGCTGACAGAGAAGGAGGGATTAAAAGTGTGTTACTCTATGGCTTTTTTGCTCACATCTTTCACTTTTTTCTTATTTCATGTCACACTATTATTCTATGTAAAATCTTCATTCTTTGTCAAATATAGGTTACTGACCTTAAATTTATACTCAAAACATATAAGTGATTTCACTTAATTCTTCAAATAAACATTAAGCCTGTTGCAGAAGTGAGGAATAGATTTAATTGCAGACTAGGCAGACAAAGAGGTCTTGAAAGTTGAAGTCATGATTCACAGTCCTAGAAAAAGGGAAAAAGAAGCCAAAGAGAAACCTTTCATCACCAACCTCCAGTTCTTCTTGCTCTCCCACACAAATTAATTCAGTGAGGTTTTTTTAAACCTTTTTAATTTAAATCATTTATTTTTATCTCAAGCATGGGTTATCATAAATCAGCAAATAAACAGCAGTTATTTTCACATTTTTTAAATAAAGCAAGAAGGCAATTAAATTTAGCTATTATGATAAATACATGCTCCTATAACAGTGAGTTATTGCCCTAATTGTGAAGGTACCAAGTTTACTAAAATCAGTAAAAGGAAAACTGTACTGGTTCTACTGTGCTTTGCACTGATGCAAATGTGCATCTTGGTGAGATTCATGAGGGAATCTCAGAGAGAGGCTGAAAAAGTCTACCCTGGTCTGTAATCACAGCCATTGAATGCACTGATCCTCACAAAAGAGTATGGATTTAAAGCAGCAATTACATTTATGTGGGCCTTTAAAAAATAGACGTGATCTGCAGTATTCATCGTGTGACATTGTTTGATGTCTATGTGGGCTGAAATGCAATGAATTTGTCACTTTTTACCAGACTGAGAATGGAACAGGCAATACAATCATGCCAGTCATAGCCCAGACCTGATGATTTTCATTTCCTGAAGACTGAATTGTGCTGGCAGATGATGAGGCACTTCTTTACAGATTTTACTTGTACCTGACGAGGAGGTGTGAAAATTCCTGACTATGTCTGAGGCTGACCAGGTGCAGGGCATAAGGAAAAGCCACTTTTTTTGCACTGAAGATGGCAAGCTGTGCTCTCTAGAAATGGCTTTTACACTGATTGATACAGAAGCTTTCAGATGATACCTTCTGTAGACTAGGGCAACTAGTAAGAAATGCAGATTTTCTGGAAATTTTCAAATACAGTAATTCTTTTTTAATCTCTTTAAATTACCTTAAGGGCATCTGCTTGTAACATAATGTCTGATTAATTAAGTCAATACTTTTTAAAGTGAACTGCAGGTCATTAAAAGCCAAAGCCACACCATAACTGTTCAAAGGTCCATCCTGCAAGAATTTATCTAAATGACAAGGTCATCACTGGCTTTAATAGTCGAAGGTTATGGTCTAATCATTTCTTATTACCTGCTGAGAGCTAGATCCTGATCCTGTGAGGTAGGAGCAGCTACCTCTTAAAGGCAGAGCACTCAAGGATTAAGATGTTTCTGTAGTTGAACAAGGATTTTTTAATCTAGCCCTTAGATTCAGGACCATGGTTTTATTGCAGAAGACATAGACACTTCTGCAAGACTCTAAGGGGTTTTCAGAAGCTGTTATTCAGTGATTTGACACACAGGAATACTCCCAATGAGCAGATTCTTTCTCTGTCCTGTATATTCTGCTTCCAGCCCCCTAAACTGTGTACAATTGAGTGAGAGACGTGCAAGTGTAAGACATGTGGGATCAGACCCATGTTGCCATGGTCCATGTAACATACACCAGAGTCTGACTCTGTAACATGTATCCAGGAAGGACTGACCACATTTTCACTGCTTCAAGAGGAGATAAAATGAAAATTACCAAGGAGTCTTTCTGCAAGTGATGGCCCACAAACATGGTTAACAGAGCAGATGCCTCACAATTGCTTTTCAGCTTGCTTAAAAATAAATTGCAAGTAGCACCCACCAATCTCCTGTGGTTATGGTGTAGCATGTCACTGTCCTGTCCTAGCATCAGAGACCTGCCTGTGATGACTTAGTATTGTCTTCTTATCTTGGAGGAGATAATCTGCATTGGCTTTCTTTTTGGTAAACTCTCTGAGACTTTGAGCTGATGTGTATGATCCTACCAGAGTTGCTTTCTAGCCTAGCCAAGAAAAATTAGCGGCATTTGAATTGGAGCTTCATTTTTCTGTGTAGATACTTGGAAAGCTCACATGTGGGCCCAGAGCATTTGAAGCTGTGCAATTAAATTCACAAGTTCTATTCACTCTGTTTCTGCCAACATCAAAAGGAAGAATCTCTTGCCCAAGCACAGCCCCATAAGCAGCAAATGCTGGCATCTGATGCAACTTAAATATTCCCAGCTCCTGTTGCCCTTACTGGGAACCTGGACCCAGCAGCCACACATTTACATCACATAAGGGGAGGGAGGACCTCACCCACAGAGTAGGCAAACCCCAACTTCACACAAAGCATCCACTGGAAGATCGGAATCATCCAAGGAAGATTCAGGATAGGTAGTTTCTCCAACCAAAATACCACTACCTCCACATCCACTTTTTTGGTTGGGTAGAGTTTGCATGAATTGCTTCCTGCCTGCCTAAACAAAATTAGAGGATATTCAGCGTGCCTGCAATGTATATCATTCAGTCAGTTATAGATACCCTGACACCTGACCTGTTTCTTACAGTCAAGGCCTTTAATTGCAATAAATAGTAAGTGTTTCCTGAGTCTAGTGAATGGAAGGAGATGATCATGCAGAGGGCTTGTGTTAACTACTTTTAAAAGACTAATGTGCTGTACTTCTAATGGTGTGTTCCTAGATCTGACGCTGACCTCAGACCACAATTTTTAAATTTTCATATATGAAGAGAAGCAGAGATAGTCATATTTGGGCATGTAAATAGACAACCTGGTTTCCCCAAAAAAAACTTTCAAGTGTGTGAAGTGGCAACATGAACACTGAGGTCTCTTAATCACATTGGAAGCTTTAAAGAAAGAAGTAAGCTGCAATGCCAGATATAATCAGAATTGGTGAAAAACAGTGATGGTTTGTTCACAGCTCCTTCTTCAAGAGAGAATCATTCAGCTTGCAGTTTTCAGCCTGATACCCAGTGGTCTGGCCTGCTGATGAGACAGCAAATGTTTTATAAATGTTTGGCATTAGGATGTTGAACACCTGCTTAAATTATCAGGGCACTGGTAAGTGAAGTTCCTACTGCCTTTCTAACTGAACACAGGCATTTCTCATTAAAGACCAAAATCCAGAAGGTGCTGGTCACTTTTAGCCTTCACAGAATCACAGAATAACCAGGTTGGAAGAGATCCACCGGATCATCGAGTCCAACCGTTAACGGCAGTTCCTACTGAAAAGAATATCTGTCTGGTTGCGAGCTCTGGTCTCTCAGTGGGAATTTAACAAGCTATTTTCATCTGTTGCTGCAGGCTGTGTTTCAGTGTACGGGTTCATTTGTGACTCATATTTCTTCTCTCTCCTTCTTCCCCTGCCCCTTTTCTCTCTCTCATTTTCTTTCCTCTGCAGAGGGGGTAAGAACGAGCCAGAACCAGAGCAACCAATCCCTCGTAAGGTGCAGATACGTTCTCTCCCTTCCTTGGAGGATATTGATCCCGACGTGTTAGATAGCATGCATTCATTAGGCTGCTTCCGTGACCGAAATAAACTCTTACAGGACTTGTTGTCAGAAGAGTAAGCACTTGCTCAGTCTTCATATCAGTTGGGTGTTCATGAGCTGGGGTGCTTATAAACCTGGGGAGAGTTAGAGATGGCTTTAACATGTTGCTCGCTGTGGGGGACCAGCAGCAACTTCTTACCCTCTGGCTGCTCATTTGCTAGTCAGGTGTTGGGAACAAGCACTGCGCCTTTCTTGCACCATGTGTCAGGAGCTCACATCCTGACCAGATATGGAGGCATAATGCTGTCTCTTACCTTGCTGTCAGGCAAGGTCACTTCATGAAAAGATGGGCCACGCAGTCCAGATGAGGAGGTATTGTTGCTGTTATTTGTGTTGGAGATGCCTTTGTTGTCAAATCTGTATTTATTTCAAGCTTATGCCTATGTATTTCCTGAGGTGTTAAGAGGAGCACATAGTGGAAAGTGCACTTAGTGGCTTGGGACACCCGTCTTGCTGCCACTCTTGGTTTGGGCTTCTTGCAGACACATTGCCTCATCTGTCCTGTGCCTCTGTTCTGTGTGTGTTATGTGGGAGTCATTTCATTTTCTCACAAGGTGCTTGTTGGGCACAGCAAGGTTCTCAAAAACTTTGTGGATTGTGTATCTAACTGTCAGGTACCTGACCATTTCCAGCCTTTTTAGAATAACTGGAACTGTTTGCTTGATAAGAAGAGTTTATCTACATGTTGATGCTTTATTCTCTTCAAATTTATAGATTTTTTCTTTTTTTCAGAGAAAATCAAGAGAAGATGATTTATTTTCTTCTGCTTGACCGGAAGGAACGGTATCCTAGTCATGAAGATGAGGATCTTCCCCCTAGAAATGAAATAGGTACTACAAATATGACCTCTGTCACCGTGAACCTGTCTCAACTAGTTTCTCTTCACTTCTTTTTTTTTTAATATGTAACCAAACTGTGGCTTCATTTTTCAGGATGTCTGACTCTCAGTGCAGAAACATCCAAGTTGTTCTTGAACCAGATGTTAAAATATATCATGTGGGCCCACGAGCTGGCTTTATGCAAGCAGATGGAAGTTTATAAGTGGTGTAATCTAGTAATTTTCTAATTACTAATCTATGTGCAGTATTGCGGTAATGCTGCTTCTGGACTTAAGCTCGTAAGACACTGTAGCATTGCATCCTTATGAAGTTATATATGTACGCATTCTCACTTCTGCAGGCAAATATATACACTGTTGAAAGTATGAATAACATCACTTACATGTTTATAGTCCGTACATCAAACTGCTATGTTTTTAGACTATCTTAGAAAGATTTTAAAAGCTTAATATGAAGTTAAATTAAATATCTTAGAAAGCCCTTGTGATACTACTTTATTTGTGAAGATTTGTTCATTCAGATCACCAAGGCCTTCACTAATCTAGACAATAGAAAAAATGCTTTCCTAAGGATCTTACTACATGACTCCTGCTGTGCAGAGTGACAGAAGTTTAACTAATAAGGGATTAGTCACTTCAGTCAATGACCTGAAATAGCATTTTTGCATAGTAGTGCTATGATTTTCAGGTATCTTATTTCAGCACTTTGAAGGCTGTAAACAAACTTCTCTTGACTTCCTCTGGAAAGCCAGGAATCTCCCAAGCCTACAGGGTAGTGTTGTACTGAGCTGTAAGTTTGTTGATACTCCGTTGAAGTATTACTTTATCCAGTTTCCAGGCTTCAGGCCCTATAATTTCACAGGTAAATCTCCTCTATAGGAGAAGAGGTGGCAATTTTTAAACTCTTATCTGGATGGAGCTACAGAGATAATGTTAGCAGGGAAGAGGGGTAGATGTGCCAACTGCAGGTCCCATAGTCAAAAGCGCCTTGCTCAATGCAGTTTGTCATCTAGCACTTTACTAATCAGCTTGTGACTCAAACAGATTATCTTGCCATGTAAGGACACCATCATCTTCTTTTAGAAATGCTTTTGTCATAAGAAAAGAAGCAAGTTGATTCTAGAATGTAAGTGAATGTGTATCTATGCCCTAAATACATCCCCACATACCAAACTATTTTCATGGTTTGAATTGAAAAATGTTCCCCAACAGGGAAACGCTACTGTAAATGTATCGTTGTGTCTGATTGGCACAGTTTAGACTCTGAGCATTATTCTTTGGGTGTTTGTAAGTTGTATTTCCTCTTCCATGGGAGGTGTCCAGTTCCCCTGTTTCCAGCAGTATCTCTGATAACACAGGGCAAGATTTAATTAAGAGGAGTCATGCTTCTGATATCTCATCGTTAGCCATTGGCAGTGGCCTTGTACAAACAGTGAAGAGTAGAGAAAAAGTAACAGATTTAATACAGCAGCTTGAAAAACTCACGTTTATGAGAGTTGTGCATTGCTTGAGCTCTTGCCAAAAAAAAAGAGAAAAGAAAAAGTACATCTCTGAGTATTTTGCTTTTTCCTCTTTCTTTGCCTGTTAGGTCTCAGAAAGAATGGATGCAGGTGAAAATACGGCCATCTCAGACTAGTGCTGTCTTCTGGTGCCCCTTTAGTCTGTTTCAGCCACATGAATATTTCTCAGAGGGCCAGGGGAGGGCCACCTTCCCTGTCTTTCAAGTCCACCTTCAATTTCTTTACTTGAAAATATAGAAATGAGAAACTTCTCAGTAAAATGAACAAATGTAAACTACTGTCTCCTTAAGGAATAGGGGAATAGGCTTTTGTGGGGTGGAGTTTCTTAATAAATCAGAGAACAAGAGAATGGGCCGAAATAGCTATATAGGATAGAGGTGCCTCATCCAAACTCAGAAGTGGAACCTTTATTTCCCACCTTCCAGATGAATGCCTTTATAAGTGGATTATTACCTATATGATTTCTCTCTTCCTTTATAAAAATCCTTAGGAATGGTTTCACTTTTCTGATATGAAATACAAGAAAAATGCATGTTCAAAACTATCACAGATCCAGACCAGTACTTGATTGTTTTTCCCTATATAAAATATTTAGAGAGTTGAGAAGGGTAAACACTGGAAGTTTTCCTATTTTTAGATGCTGTGCTTTTTCAAACTCTTCCCATGCTTTTATATGACACCACTATAGGGTTTTTAAGTATCTTTAGACTTGACAGTGATGACAGACTCGGTGCACTGTCACTTCTTACTCATACCCTTTTAAAAAATATGTACAATACTCGCTGTCCTCAGCCATGTATATTGTAGGATTGTAGCCAGTTTTAAAGAAGAATCAAATACCGTTTTTAGAAGTCCAAACACGTTCATTCAACCTTCTGGATGTATTTTCCATCAAACTTATGTGAATTGCTGTTGTGTACTGTATTGGTGTGTTTCTTCACTTGGTCTTTTTTGCTTAGTCTCTCTGTTTAATAGTTTAAAATATGGATTGGAAATCATTATCTTCCAGCATCTTGAGCAGCAAGGACTGATATAAAAGAACCATTTAGCTTGTTAGCAATGGCCTTCTCCTTCTTAATTGTTCTGATCCTCTCATGGTCCCTCTGGCTACCGTCTGTCTCTCAAGCATTCTGTTTCTGGCGGCTGTACAAAACACTGTTATTTGAGTCTTCAGTTAATTTCTCTACACCTATCTTTGTCACTGTCTTTTAATGTCCACCTTATATTTGGCCATTTTTAAGTCACTTTTAAAGTGTCACTCAGCTGAATTTCTTTGCTAAAATCTTGTGTTTTGAACATGCTTGGGTGAAATTGCTTTTTAAAAATGTTTTTCTTGCCTTTTTCCATCTTTCTTGTTAAACTATTATTAACTAACATTGATGCAGTCTGAGCATATTCATCTCCATTCTTTTCACATTAGCCGTCTTCTTTATCTTCCTTCTTCTTCCTTCTTTTTCCCTTTCTTTTAAACTGCGTTCTTCCACGTTCCTTTCTAATGTCTGATATCCCTCTGCAAACATATATCAGCTCTGTTGTAGATACAAAACATAATTACATTGTCATTATGCACGTTACTTGGCTTTAGTCACGCTTCTGATACCAGCAGTTGTCCTGTGGGGTGAATCTTTTCTCATTCCTTGAACTTGTTTGAAGATGCAGGAGTCTGAATGTCAAATGTCTAAACTTTTTCCCTACTTACTTTTGACTTACATATGTGCAGCTGAAGTCATCCAATGTAACTGATTTATTAGGTTGTTCTCCATTTGGTTTTGCCTCAGCCTTATGTACTGCACATTTTTCCTAATCTGAAGATCACTATCCCTACTAGTATTTTCTACTACATTTTTATTACTGGATGTAGTTTTGAAATGGAGTGCTTTTTCAAATTATTTTTTGACAGTAACATTATAACTATGCCTACAAAGAATCAGTAATGGGGTCAGTTGGTATCACTAGCCCACTTCCAATTGAGGCATGTTTGTTCATGCTCATTGTTTCAAGAATAAGCTCTGCCTTAAAGGGATCTTGTTCTTAAAAACATGATGTGTGAGAGAGAAGAAACAAGCATGTAGATGGAAGGGTGAGGAGAGCAGAATAATAAAAATACCATCAGACTAGGCAGTAGAGGTAGAATTGTCAAATACCATATTTGTGGTTTTACAAAGGAATCATGGCACAGGAAGAAGCCTTAGGATCTGGGCACTGTGAGCTTCTTTCTGACTGCAGGGGCAAAGAATACCTCCTTTTACAAGTGGCCACTCTCCAATAAAAGTAAAAATGTGTCTATAAGTAGAGGCAGGGAACTGAAACAGCCCAGCTAAGGAAAAAAATAAGTCCTTCTGTATTTTTTTTTCTGCCTTCCTCCTTTTTACTATTTTGATGCCATAAGAGATGTTAGTTATAAAACATCTCAGCATATCTGGATTTGGTTCCCTGCTTCACCATGGAGGTGTGTATGGTTTGGCAAGGCAAGTCACCTTTTGCAATGCTGTTTGGTATCCAAAGAGTCTTTTCAGATCAACTTAGGTGCTCCTCAAAAACTCAGTAAATGCTTGTCAGCACCTTTAGAAATAAATTGCCTTAAAATATCTCATTCTTATACCTCAGTTTTCACTCTGGAATATGAAAGTAGCACTTCAATACCTCATAGAAATGTTGCACAATAAAAAGCATAAAGCACTTCAGTTACTATAACAGTAAAAGCTGTATGATGACCTCAGATAAATTCAAGTAGCTCTCGGTGGAGATTCATCTCAGGTAGGCTTATATGTTTAATTTGTAATGCTGAGGGAGGAAAAATATGAAGGAGTGGATAAAACTTGAAATCTAATCTTAAAGATGCAAAAAAAAGAGGTATGTTTTCAGAGGAGAATGCAGTTTTGACTTCAGAGCGTACTCATGTCCCTATGTCACGTTTATTCTAGCTAGCAGGGGCATTGAAGGCAAACTCTGGCAAACTGAGTACATGTACAGGATCCCTAGGTGACTTATATTCTGGCTAACAGCTTATGCTGTAGCCTGCGCTGTCATCTTCTTATTACTGTTATCACCTTTGTAAGGTAATTTCGACTAGCTATGCTATAGTTGTACCTTTATTTTACACTGCTCCTGCATTCAGGGAAGCAGCACTGCTCCTCTCTATAGATGGATTGCAAGTTATGTCTTAATGTTTCCAGACTTGGAAGAAGGAAAAGACTACACGTGTTCATCTCCGTCAGAAAGATATCTGTCGCTGTAGGGGAGGTGTGAGAGTGTCGAGAGAGGGTTTAACCAAACTGTGAGGTAAGCCAGAGCAGAATTCAGCTGACAGCATTTTCTTTTCATAAAGATCCCCCCAGGAAGCGTGTGGACTCCCCAATGCTGAACAGGCATGGGAAGCGACGGCCAGAAAGGAAGTCGATGGAGGTTCTCAGTGTGACAGATGGCGGCTCTCCAGTCCCTGCTCGCAGAGCTATTGAAATGGCACAACATGGACAGAGGTGGGTCTCTCCTTTACCCAGGAGCCCTGCCTGTCTGGGTTTGCTACCCCCTTTTATATTATACATACGAAGGAGCTGTAGAGCTTTTCTATTTGCATCAGCACTCATTACAACTTCCAAGCACATCTGCAACGTGATCTGGCAGCCAGCAGCACTTACGCATGCAGGATCAGAAGTCCTGCCAGGGGCTTAAAGTTCTGTTTGCTTGCAACTATTGCTCAGGAAACCACCATATCCTCTGGGCAAGATTCATCTCACCTCCTTTTAATTGTTGAGAATTCAGTCTGAGCTTGCGATACAGGCTGTCATTCTAGGCAGTGGGGACAGACAAGGGCTTTGGAAGGTCTCAGATACATATGTTCTCTGTTTGAGCAACCATAGATGGGATAAATTAGCCTCTGGTTGTTCCTCTCTGTCTCCATAGCCTACAGCAGGAATCTAGATGACAGTCTTGGATTAGGTGCCTAGCTTTTATGCACCCAAAGTTAAATGCGATTAACTCCACCCTCTATGTCATCAGAACAGATTGAATCTGGAAAGCCCTGTCCAGGCATCTGTAGATGCCTCTAAAATGTGCTGTCAGATCCAGCATGCATCTGATCACATAAATTACCACACGCCTGTAAAGTGATGGAATATATATAATATTGCCTCTTTTCTATCAAAGAAAATGTCAGTCTTGTGGAGAAACAGCAGAGGAAAATGGTGTCTCTTCAAGGCAGGTTCTGGGAAAGTAAGTGAACTGTGAAAGTCCACTTATGTGAACCACAGAAATTGCTTCCTTAGACCCTATGACTAGCCGAAGGGAAGCACGTGCATTTGGAATCACACTTATATAAATCAATCAATAAAAAAGAACATTTCACCTGTATGTATGCTGGTGATCTGTAGCTTTGTGTAGCTTCAGCTTTTTTGTTCAGCTGTTAAGATATGCTCAGAAAGAGCCTACTGTGCCCAGAAACTTCCTTTGCTGACTGAGATCTAGGTGAAGAACATAAAGTAATTTCTGGTCCCTAAAATTGCTGTGAAGTTTTGCTGGCATTTGTTACAGTTCTGTCTACAGTGAGGAAAAAGTGGTCATTTCCAGAATCTGCTAGAATTTATTTAAGATTGGCTGTGTGGCCTTGAGATACACAGCCATAAAGATTTACAGTTGTAGTGTAGGTTGGAAACCTGTCTTGAATATGGTTTGCTCTGATGTGAGGTCTGGGTGAAGGAAGTGTTCTGGACAGAGTATGCTCAGTGTTCCTCATAAGCCTCAAGGTGATAAGAATGAACGCAACACTGACAAACAGTTGCTCACTACTTATCCAGCTTACAGTATTTAATCTGGTACCTGGTAAATGCATGGGCCATGAAGCTCCCAGAACCAGACAGAGGTAAATCACTTTCCCCCACCCCAAAGCTGCCTATGTACAGTACTCAACAGCTGTTTACAGTAAATGGCCCATTGGGCAGAACAAATAGGAAGTTTTAGATTGAGCACAAAGTTTTCTGGGAGCTGAAACCTTCTCTTCCAGCTCCAGCTTTGACTTCAGATTCCAAAGTCTGAAGAGGCAAAACTGTGTCTTGCTGTCCAAAGTATTTCTTTTGATTTTACAAGTCTCACTTAATTCTGCACATGAGGGAACAATTGAAGTCAAAAGGTTTGAGAAGAATTCAGAGCAGAGACGTATCCAACCTACATATCAGTAAAGAAGAGCTTTAGCTTAGGGAGGAAGCAAAACCTGCCACACACAAAACAGATACAGGGCAAGGCATACCACAATGCAGGGCTGGATGTAAAGGTTTGATTAAGGATAGAGAAAGGGATGCATTAACACCATGATTGATGATTATGGGCTTGGTAGTGCTTGTTTTTGAAGGGGTTAAAGGGAAGATGTTATTTTACTCCACATGTGAGCTTCCATAATTCATACCATCCACATCCACAGATGACAATGGCACATTTTGTGTCGCTGGCAGCACAGTCGCTTATAACATGAACTGTCTTCATTAATGAACAACACTACATAGGGATTGTCTAGGGACGATGCATTGCTGATGGGGCACCAGCTGTCAGAACAGTCAGTAACAAAATGACAAGTGCCTTCCACCAAGAGTGAGGGATTTTTAATGGCTAGTTGCATATTATAGTCCATTAAATGACCCACTGACAGTGGATTTTACAGCAGTAGTTCTTAGATCCCAGAGGTGGATGCTTTTTTTAAGAATGACATATTTTGTCTCAGCAGATGACTATTCAGTGCTTTTATCCTGCAATACTAGGAAGACAGGGGGTAGACCCTGGAAATGGGCCTCCTGTTTAGACACTGATGACTTGTGTAAACATCTGGAAACACAGAGCCATTTGCTTCTTTCTTAAGCTGGCAGAAATGCTCTTCTATCCAGTGGGTAGAACACACCCATGTGTCTTGTGATATAGTCCTATTGTCTTCTTTCCCTATAGTAAACAGATGTTTGCTTGCAAAAAGGAGATTTATGTTATTACCTCTGGTTTATTTGTCTATGTGATGAACTGTGCTTTTGGAAACGATATGAGGACCCTACAAGTGTCTGGTCTGAGCTTGTTTAAGGGCATATCTTTCCATCAAGATTTGAAACTTGGCAGCCTTCAACCCTACAGGCTGAGAAAGTATTAAGTGAAAAACATATTATTAAGTGACAAAACAAAATGCTAAGTGACATGTAGTCCTGAAGTGACTTAGTTTTGGATAACGGAGGAGAGGAACTCAGCACAAAGGCTGCTTGTTGAGCTTGAAATGCTTGTGCTGACCTCTTCAAGTGTTCTCCATTGGGTCTTTATATATGGCAAATTTAGTACGTACAGACACCAGCCACCCTAAAATTGGTGACTAAATTTTGTTAATTCTTGGTTTTCCCTGCTAGTTGTCAACTAAACAGGTTCATAATAACGTCTTAATTGCTTCTACTGTTGTGTATCCACACCTCTCAGATTATCTGCTATTTCTTTGAAATGGGTATCCACACCTCTCAGATTATCTGCTATTTCTTTGAAATGGGTATCCACACCTCTCAGATTATCTGCTATTTCTTTGAAATGTCAAAAGAAAAGAGGTAGGTTCTGAGCTTAGTTTAATACCAGCTGATTTGTCCCTTGTGCCAAAATCGCACAGATTAGGAAGAGTCTCATGGGAGGTAGAATCCCTTGAGGATATGCCAGAAATTTTGAGCAGCTCTGCTGTAAGAGTCCAGAAGCTGTTCTAAAATGGGCTTCATTAACTATTCATTTTCTTCTTGTTATTGGAGTGGATAGCTTGCATGAAAGATCAGCTAACATTAGGAAGCAGTGTTCTGTGAAACAGTGAAGCATATTACCAGTGAAACATATTAGAGAGAACTGCCCCTTTAGTGAAGCATAGGGCATTTTGCTTCTAAGCTTCTGGGATTCAGACACAAGATGATAAAGGAGGACGTTTCTCTGTACACTGACTGTAGAGAAGAGAGTTGGGAGTGAGTGGTAATGGACCCTACAAATTAGAATACAAAATGGATTGATCTTCTTCTAAGAGTCTCTGTGGTCTGATTTTAGCCTTTTCCCAGACTGTGCTTAGTGTTGAGGTCATCTAGAAAAGTCTGAGTAATGAACACTTTGGAATTTGTGCCTTCAGGCATGTTCTATTTTCCCTGGACCATATGACAATGTAGGTGGTACCTTGTTTTTCGATAGGCTAAGGGAGAGCAAGGTTTACAAGTATGTATGGGCGAAATCATCTTAGACCTCAGAAATCAGGGAGAGATAATGAACTTCAGCACTGTGTAGGCTTGATCCATAGTTGGAAAGCAAAAGAAAAGTTTTTCAGAGCACTGCTTTAAGAGGGGAGGATGGGTTGGGGGGGCTGGGTTTCCAGCATTGCTTCAGGTGACTCTCTTTTATAAATGTCCGCACTAGTAACTCTGTTTTCTCGCTTTGTTCCTGCCATAGTAAAACAATGTTCAGTAAAAGCCTGGATATCTCTGAAGCCAATCCCAAATTCAACAAAGAAGAAAGGTATAAACACTGACAATATGTTCTTCTCCTCTACCTCACTGCTGAGACCTTAAAGATGCAGTACTTACCTTCTCTGTGTGGGGACACAGCTGTTCTCTCTTTAGAGAGAAACAGAGAGGGTGGGATATTGACAGTCCCACACCACATATATTTTTTATGCAGTGCCATTCATTTGAGGCTAACCCCAATACAGCCTGTGACTGTACCAACCTTTTCCCCACTAAAACTTGATCCTGCTGCTGCTCCTAGTTCAGTTCTGCCAAGAGTGAGGATGCCCAGGGTAGAAGACGTGTTTGCTAAGACTGCTTTGGGAAGGATTGGAATATAAAACATTAAGAAAGCCCAGAGTGCTCCACTCCTAGCACTAGAAACAGCAGCACAACTCAGTCAGTGGAAACAACAGTAGGAAACTTTGGAAATCCTGTCCAAATCCTGAGCAAAATGTTAAATGTCTGTAGGTAACAAACTCCTTAAGACTACCTTGTCTGCACCAGAGAACACAGAAGGAGAAGATAATTGAAGATAGAGTTTTTGGAGGGTGATTCCAATATAGCAGTTCAAGTGACAGATGATGAAGAATAACAAACAGGGAAACTCCCAGCTCTGAAGATATGCTGACTACCAGATTTAGGGAGTGCAAGTGGACTCGTGGGTCCACGAAGAGAAAAATAATTTTAGACTTTTGGGAAGGTTTTTAGTGAATATGTTGTCCTAAAATTTTGGTCTCAGAAGAAGAGAATTTTTGTCTGATGTTAAAAGCTGGCATCCCAATGGATAATTCTTCTTCAAAATGTAATCCTTATATGTTTTGGACAATCACTTAGCTTACCCAGAGGTTAAGAGTCTTCCACATATGATTCAAAAAGGGGGAAGCAGTGTGTTCTATAAAGGAACCTATGGACTTGGCAAACCATTCATCTTTCCATTTTGCCTTTTAATAGAAACCTTTCTATTTAAAGATAAATGTGGTCTGTAAGTCTAAGGAGACTTGTAGGTTGTGTGACGGACGGCCCCTGTTTTGGTCTTTTGCAGGCTAAGGCAGTCCTTTGTGGTCAGTGTTTCAAGTCTCAAACCTGCCACAATGAAGAACAACATGCATCTGCAGGAGAGATCGTGCCTCATGTGGTGTGTAAAGCACCCTCTTTAAGATGCCAAGATAGGAACAAGCATTGGACCCAAGTTGTTAAAAACCTTTTAATTTTCACAGCCTTGAAGAAGTAGTGGTTATACAGTCTTTAGTGTCTAGGCTTTGGACTGTTACCCAGTGACATGGGAATTCCTGTTCCTTTCCCTGATTCCCCCTATGCATAATTTCCATTCTTGAACACGTAGCGCTTCTTACATTAAAGGTTAGTCTGAAACTTCTCCAAAGATAAGCTTTTCCACAGTAATTGAAAGGCAGGTCCAGTAAGAGAAGTACAGAAATTTTAATTGTGACAGGAGAAGGGTCTTTCAGTAGATGTTCCCAGCACCGTTCATTGTCCCTCTGTTCTTCTCTAGCAGCTGCTACAGCTGTGTTCAGAGCAGAGAAAATGAGCCTTCAGTAACTGCTGAGGGAATTTCTCAAATACCCATGGGCATTTTGTGTTCCCTCTCAAAGGTGATATTTTTCAAAGTATTTGAGGAGAAGGTTAGAGCACCACACAAGGATCACCCAGGATCCTTCTCGTTGAAGAACTGGACTGATTTTTAGAGGATCGCATATTCTATGGTCTTACCTCTCTCCCCCTTCTAAGAACTAGGATGAAGGATGTCAGTGGTGGTAAAGTGAGAGGACTTGGATTCTGTATCTGTGCACAGCCACATGAAAGGAAGGGATAGGCAGCAAAGAGAACCCCAGTAAAGTGTTGCCAGCTAGTCATGGGCCATTAAATTTTTTACCAGTGTTTAACTATCCAACTTTATGATGTCTTTTTTTAAAGGAATACTGCATCTTTAAGGGTCCCTTCCCTCTAGATGCACATGGTTGTCTTAGTAGCTGAGGCCACTGTCCCTTTCTTTTTCTTTTTTCTTTCTTTCTGACTTTCTCTTTCACCCCCTCCTTCAGTACTTCTCTTCTGTATCTGCGTTGCTGCAGCTCCGTAGTTCACTTGCTTCAGTATTGTAGGGAATGCACATGTCTGCGCTTCTGGGTCTATTTTGTCCTGGGGTTGTTCATTTTTTTTAAACCTCATTTCCCTCTTCCTTTTCCCTATTGCCAATTTGCTTTCCATTCTCTTTGTTAACCTCTTCCGTGCCTTCCCTGTTGGAAAAATGACTTGAAAGAAAAACTCATCTTCTTACACCCATTCTATTTACATTTTAATATACTGCATGTGCAAATATGGGTGTATTTTCTGTATAAATACACAAACACATTCCAATAAACAATGGGTGTCAATTTGCTCTTCTCAGTTACATCACTGTAGATAGAGTTGCATGGGTACAATTGAGGACAGTGTTTGTCCCTAAATATAAACACATATATGTATTTGTGTATGTGTGAATTAGATCTTACCTAAATGTGCGCTCCAGGGTGAAATACAAATGGAGTGTCACTCAAACACATAAAAAAGAACTTGCTGTAATGCTTCTCTCGACTTCTCTATCAATGCATAGCACAACAGCTTTTTCTTTCTATTCTAACGACATTTTAATTTTAACTTTTCTCAAACTGCCTTGCGTTACCCAGCCCAGCGTTTGCGATGTTGATGTAACCCGAAGCATGGCTAGTTGCACTGAGCAGTAAACTGTGAAATCTACTGGGCATTTATCAAATTTGGTATTTCTGTTGGTGACCATCTTGTGAAGAATGGATTTTCCTAACCCAGCCAGAGGTAGCTCTGGCAGCTTGGAGCCGGTTATTGAAAATGGAGAGAATGAGACAGAGAGAGAGAGGAAAAAAAGGTCTACATCCAACTTGAAAATAATTTGGCCTAATAATGCACCAGATTTCTAATCTTTGTTGATGTGAAAAGATGGTGGTATTTTCCTGAGTTTGCTTACCTGCACCTCTGAAAACTTAATAACCTGACTATTCTTTCTGATTTTTAATGCTTGGGTTAGTAGTGAAACATTAGGAATACTGAAGTTTTGATTGCCACTAGGCTTTAAAGTCAAATGTGCCAAAGATTCATTCTGCTTTTAGAGCTGCTGTTTCTGACTCTTTTTAGCACAGCATTGATTTATTTTCCATTCACATTTGAAAGATTTTCTTTGCAACCTTTAACACCAAGAGACTGAATTTATTTTAAATGAAAAATGAGATCCTGGAGCACAAGATGGCATCCACAGAGATAAGTGCTGGGTTGCTGAGCTGGTATGTTCTAGCTGATCTGAATTCCTAACTATAAGACCATCATGACTAATAAGCCAGTATCAAAGCAGATTCACAGCTTGAGCTACAATCTTGTACCCTGGGCTCCCAAGCTGGATCAGAAATGCATGCTTTAATAACCAATATGTTTCACAGTTCATTCGTGGCAAAAAAGTTCTACTTACCAGGCCAGCTTGGGGGACAGAGGGACACGACACTGAGCAAACTGGGGACAAAAAACACAATTTCCTTGATAACAGTCTGATTTAACTGTGCCTTATGTAAGAGGCAGAAAAGAAATGCAGCATGAAGTGTCAATCCCATTGCTCTGCTGACTGCTTTTATTGAGATTTGGCTGGGAATCTTTTTTACAGCTATATTATATCCCTTTCCATATTCCCCAGTGCCAAAGCTGGATGCATCTGCAGTATTGTGAGCAGGACAAAAGTTATTTTCTGGTAAATTAAACTGTCCCCCTAGTGTTCCTGGTCTCTGAAGACATGGGCACCGGTGGCAACAATTATGACCGTTCAGTTCTCCGAACAGTATTTCACTCTGCTTTTCCTGCTCTTCTCTCCACCTGCCTCCACATCCCTCTCTCTTTCTTTCTCTCTCCCTCTCTCTTCATTTTCTCTTTCCGAGGATGGCGAGTGCTGATCCATTGGGGTAAGCTCTAGTTTTGGATTATTCCTGTTGTGAGACCTATTGTATCTTATAGAGAAACTTTTCATTTGCACTTTACAAAGACAATACAGGCTGATATACTAAAGTGAATGAGACTTTACAGCAGAGGGAGAGAGAGAGAGAGATGTGGGAAGAAGCATTTTTGGTGCTTTTGTGTGTGTCTGTGTGCTTTTAGATTGGAGTCACACTCCATATACTTTAATTTGGAGGTCTTTTTGTCCTCGTTTGTCTCTCTGTTTCTGTGACTGTGAGCACAGAGAACTATCCTCAGACACTGTACAGGTGCTAGGAAAACTTATAAGAATGAAAACCCCTTCTCTCTTTAGCGCTTTTTGTGTCTGTTTTATACCCTCAAGTTAATTTTGATCCTAATTTATTTTTCTTTTATTCTTCTTTTTTTTTAAGATTAAGCTGACCCCCATCCATGGCATTAAAAAATGCCAGGTATTCCCTCTCTTTTTAGCATATGTTTTTCAAGAGGTGAACAGGTGGCCTTACAAACAGATATATATTCAAAGTTCTTTGTTTTCAATAAAGAGGTTATAGGTACAACTAGGAATGCAGTCATGCTTCAAATTCAAGTTCCATTTACAAACACTTAACAGAAGAAGAGTATTTTATTAATAGATTATTTAATAAAAACATTGTAATAGATCACTACAGACTACAGCAAAAACTTATGAAGAAGGTACTGGGAAAACTAATTAGCATCTGTAACATTTACTTCTCGTGTTTGTAGCGTGCTTTACTATTTATTAATTCTTTCTAAACCATTTATAAATGGAACTTTAGTACTAATCATTAGCCAATTAAGGCTGGTGGTGTTCTTTAACATCACTCTGTGTGTGCGCTGAATGGGAGAAGAGGTGTGTTACCAACAGCTGTGGTCCTTTCTCTGTACTCTTTGTAAGGCTTCAGGTATGAAGCAAACAGTTAGTACTATGAGTAGACCTGAATTAAGCATAAATATTCCCAGTAAGAGGTGTTATAGTTAGTACTATTTGCACAGTTGGGACTGTTAAGACAGTGGAGCGTGAAATATACTTTATTCATATTCCCTATATCAGGGAGCAAGGAAGCACAGTTTGTATCTTTTGGACACCCTACAGTAATAGTGATGAAATATTATAACACACAACATTTGCCTCATTGCTCAACTATTGCATATTAATTCAGGTCATTTTCAGGGGTTTCATACCCTGACATGAAGTTTAGAATTTTTTTGTTTTATTTGAGTGAGCAAGCAAAGAGGGCTATCAGATTCCACACAGTTTATGCTTGAAGCAGATAAGAGGTTGGCTGGATATTTTGGGAACGAGTTTCAAAACTACACATGGAATCAAGCCAATTCTAAATTTCTAAGACATTTCACCCCGGGACACAAGTCTTATTCAGTACTGCATGCTGCATACACGCTGCAGTCTCTCCTTATTGGAAGCATGGCTCCAGCTTGACCAGCTAAGAGGCTGCATTCAGCATCCTGGTAAAACTGTGCTATGACAACAAGTTCTGCTGGGACTGCAACAAGGTACCAGATTCCCTTTCATTGTAAGAAAAATGTCTATGAGATAGTTATTCAAAGAAAAAACAAATGCCAAATGTTTGAGGCTGGCTTTGAAGCCTTATATTCTATTGGTATATACTACCAGATGTACTGTTTAAAGCACTGGAAAATTAATCTGGATGAAGGGCTATATATGTGTTCTGTATCTGTAGTATGGTTACCAGGTCAGCTGTGCTTTTCCTTCTTGTATTTCTCTCTGCCTACACCTCAGCAGGGTGAGGCTTCAGCCTTTCACCTCTTATAGCTCTCAAGAAATTCTGCATTTCTCTGAAACCAGATGGAAACTGCATTCCAGCTCCTCAGTTTCACCAGGAAGAGATCACTGGTCTAGCATGAATTTGGCCTCACATGGCTTCCCCTTTGACAGCATCTGGCTAAAAAGTAGAATTTACTTTTAAAAAAAGCACCTTTTAACTTTGACACTTCGAAGTATCAAATAAATTGAATAAAATATAAAATCATCTCATCTGCAACCTACAGCCCACACATGCACATTCCTTTTCAGTCCTTGGCTCTTTCACAGCTCAGAAATCTCCAGATTATTTTCAGACTATGAGCTGGGAGGAATAGCTTGCAGTGCCCGCTATATGTTTAGAATGTCCCCTACATCTTTTTTTTCAATTTCTCCCACCAGGCTTAGCAAAACAGCTCTATCAATTTGGAAGGGACTAAAGAGTCTCTTCTTGAGTCTCTAAATCCAGCAGTTTTGTTTGAGGGAGTACTTTTTATTTGAGCAACTACATTAACTTTTCTGCTTGTATTTTCAACAACTTTTTGGTAGTTTCCATTGAGTTAAGTGTCCAGGCTTGTAGCAATGCAAAACACAGAGCAAAATGAGTTGTGCACAATGTTCATAGTTCCCTAGATCATTGCATTTAGTATTAGGTTATTGGAATAATTATAGCATTAATACTTCTAGTGAATTCAATGCCTGTAGAGACTCTTAGGAGAATACTCACTAATAGATGTTTCCCACTAAATAAATAGCCACAGAGATAAGATCACGTCATATATCTCTCCTCCTTTCACACATCAGATCATCCAGGGCCTGCCATATTAATGTGCTGCCTGGAAAGCCTCGTACTTTTCATTTCTGGTGAGAAGGATAAAAATTTAAATTCTATCTGTTCTTTCATTACAGCATTTCAGCGTAAAGCGGCGTTTTCTTTACTTTCTTTTTGGCACTGTCCCAGTTCAGTTCACCTGACTCTGAAATACAGGAGCAGTTCATGTGGGCCTTTTTTAAAAAGCTGAATTCTAGCATTTCCCAGCTAAGACGATCTTGATGGGAAGGATAAATCTGTCATTCTTGCTTGTTAGCATTTTTGTACTGGAGTATAGAACCTGCCACTGTACTGAGTTTTATAGCTAGCTTGGGAACCGTATCCCATTTGTAAAGGTAAATTATGGGAAGTGTATTAAATAGAAGAAAGTGCAAGGAAGTTCTCCTCAGGTTGGGTACCATGTCCCATACCAGCACTCTCTTGTAAAAGGAAACATTTTTGAAAACATACAGCTCTCTTTTAACCCCAACACCTAAAATTAAACTGAGTTTCTTTAAGCTCTTTTCAATGCTCCTATATGCAATTTCCAGTGTGGACAAACTAAAACTTGCCATAGGGCCTACTTTTCTTCTTACATGTTTTGCATGTAAATGAGCAGCAGAAATAAAGCTTGTCTGATAGAATCATGTGGATACTGAATGCATTTCCAGGAGCATTTCACACTAACTCTCTCTTCTGTCCCCTACCTCAGGCTCCAAGGCTGGATAAAAACACAGTACACAGCAACTCTTTTTCAAATATTGCTTCCAATAAGGAACTGGGAGGTGGGAGGTGGGGCCTGCTGTGTTTTGGCCTCTGTGCGTGTAATCATTTTTGTAAAAAAATGGGAGGCTAGGGGGTCAGGAGGGGAGATCTCAGAACTGTGGAAACACCTGATTGCAAAGAGGAAATAGCAGATGGGGACTTTTAATCAAGTGTCCTGGAATTCAGGTGAGTGTCAGAGAGGACTTTCCCACCATAATTAAGAGTGGGTGGGAACAGCTCCTGAATAGGTGCTTAACTGCATCTCTGAGTACCTAAATGCCTTCCACATTTACCCAAGATAATCTATAGGCTCCTTTTGTAATTTATGGTTTGGAAGAATATTATCCTGATGACTCATGCAGGGACTCATGGACTTCCCATATGCACGACACATCTGTGTGGCACTCAGCTACTTCAGTTATAGGAGAGACACATAAAATAGCCTTTCAAAAGTGGAACAGATGGCTCTCCCTTTAAAATTACTTTGCATAAACCTTTATGAGTGTCTCAGATCGTGATGGTACAAGTTATGTTTAATCTTGTTCAAAAGAATGGCAAGACTGAGCTAGATTTTGACTGCTGTACTGTGATGGGCAGTCTGCAGGAGGATACAAGGAAAAATATAAGTGGAGAGTATCTGCATAGAATGAATGTCCCCAGATTTTATGGTGCAAATTTAGATTAAATCTAGCAAAAAAAAAAAGAATGCTGAGACTGGTCTTCTGGGTTTCACCTACTTACAATGATGGGCAAACTGCAGTTTGTCCAAAGAAAACCATCTATGAGTAGTTTCTGCAGAGGATACAAATAGAGAAAACAGAAACTGTCTTTGTGTTCAGTTGTAGCTTACTTTTTCCTTGGAAATATTTGCTCTTTTGCAGTTCATATATTTTTTTATTAATTCTAATACTCAAATTTATTAAGTAATATATGTCTGGGAGAACATTTTAGAAACTGAATTTTTTATTTTATTTTATTTTTCTGTAATAGTAGAAAAGAGTAAACTTGACAGTTCATGATCTAACTTTGTTTTCTAAATCTCTGTTGTATAAGTTGACATTAATTACCTGACCTATATAAATTTTAAATATATATGTGTACACACACACTCATAGACACAAATGGATACACGTAGACACATGCACTCTGTTTTCCAAGCATCTACAGAATTTTACATTTTCATGTTTGTTACCTGAAGGCAAGTAATGGCTTTTGTTGTTCTTAATATATGTGTAACATTGGTAGGTTTGCTATATTTGGCATGTTGCTTGGTGGTTGTTGAACAGCTAGGTTCTTAGCCCAGTCCTCTCCTACAAGATGTTCCAGTCTACAAGACAACTTACTTTCTGTTTAAAAGGATAGAAAGGAGCTGCATCTGGGACTTAATCATTTACAGTCACAAGGAGGGTTTTTCTTCCAGCTGGGCAGCCCCGCCTGGAAGCTGCTGGTTAAATATTTGTGTATTTGGCCTGTCTGCCCCTTCAGCATGTTTAGCATAGCACATTTGTATGCTTTATTGTCTACAGCTGACATTTTTCATAGGTGGCCTTTACTGGAGAGCATAAAAGCATTACAGTGTAGGTGACCTTGTCAGCAAATAGAAGGACAGTTTGTTCTCCCTTGGCTGGCCTCTTTCTGAGGGAATGTAGGCTTTTATCTTGATATTAGTAAAGTCATCAACAACAACAGAACTTGTTATCCATAGACAAGACCTGGCTTGTTTAATGCAAGAGCAAGTAATATTGCTGGAGAGCAGAGATGTGACATCTATCAATGAGAAGCTGGAAAGGGTTAAGTCAACGTGAGTTTTGATTTCACTGGGAAGTCATCACTTAGGAAATGATTGTGTGCTTGGGTCCTGGAGACTTGTCTTTTTTCTTAGTATCTGGAAGAATCCCCTACCTCTGCCTTGTACATATGATGTTTTTCCGTGTTGCTTGTGACAGAGAACATCTCGTTCTGTGTCTACTAGCACTGTGCAGAAGAGTATTCTCACTACCAACATGAATGTCTTGATAGTCCTTTTAGAATTCAGCAGTTCTGCTTGCACAGGTCAGACATAGTAGCTTCCATGACCAAAAAGAAGGTAGTAGCTCCCTTAATGAAAATGGATATCCTCCCTGAGCAAGAGCATTTCTTTGTTTTGAGGGTGGGACAGCTGAAAAGCATGACAGTAGTGGAAGGAGAGTCATGTGCTTTTCCAGAGACAGCCTCCCTCCTCCTCCTCCTCCTCCTCACTTCATGCCTGTGCCTGCAGTGGCTGGTGTTCAGGGTTATTACTTGTCCAAGTTTTCTCAGGGCTGTTTTCCTTATTGTGTCCATTCAGGTCTCGGTCAATCAGCGGAGCATCATCTGGGCTCTCCACCAGTCCTCTCAGCAGTCCAAGGGTAAGTGGTGTTGCTTTAAGATCTGTTGGTCCAACTCACTCACACACATGCTTGATGCTTTTCAACATCTGTTGCTGCAAAGCTGTAGCTCTTAGCTGGGATGTTTTGTTTTTCCTTGGCAGCTTGTAAATTTTCATGGGTGGTGAGGGAAATGTTATTTAAAAATGCAAGCAGATAATTTCTCATATACTTTCTCTACACTGTTAGCAGGGATTGCACCGCCCCTCTGCCCTTTTTCAGTCTCATAAGCACATAGAATAATGCTGCTATGACTAAGCACTGCCATATCCAGCTGAGGTCTGTGTGCAGTGTGGTTTCAGACCAAATATCAGAAACCATTTCACAGCTACCTTCAGTCTGGTCACAGTAGAGTACCAAACTGTGCCAGTTACAACCAGCTTGATTCTGTTTGCTTCAGAACAGCCTGTATTAGAAAGTCAGAGAAAATAAATTATAAAAATTTGAGGGCTAACATATTTAAAAGGAAACTAAGAAGTTGACTGATTAAGATGAGAGAAGAACAGTCAAACTCCTATAAGTATTACAGTATACGTTCATGTGGTCCTATTCAATATGCAGTCCACTAAATACCATTGCTCAACTAATACTGATACTCACCTAGTACAAAATATGCTTGATAGTACGTCTTTTGCAAAGTTATTGCAGTTTCTAAGTGCAATGACAGAGGCGTCCCTCTCCTTGGTAACTTATTTAAGGGCAAAAATAAGTATTCCTAAGTGTTAGCTTAGTCACTTCAAAACTACAGCCCTTATAAAATTCTAGACCTCATCAAGAAGCCTGTAGGGCTGTGGCAGTCCAGGTTATGACACCAAGCTGAGCAATGAGGTTGACACCCCTGAAGGACAGGCTACCATCCAGAAGAACCTTGACAAGCTGGAGAAGTGAGCTTGTGAAAACCTCATGAGGCTCAACAAGGCAAGGTGCAATGTCCTGCACCTGGGTCAAGGCAACCTTCAGTATCAATACAGGCTGGGGGGGCTCAAGAAATTGAGAATAGCCCTGCGGAGAAGGACCTGGTGTCCTGGTGGATGAGAAGCTGGACATGTGCAGGCAATGTGCATTGCAGCCCAGAAGGCCAACCATATCCTGAGCTGCATCAAAATAAGTGTGGCCAGTAGTTTGAGGGAGGTGATTCTGCTCCTGTACTATGCTCTGATGAGACCACACCGGAACACTGAGTCCAGCACTGGACCCTCAGCAGAGGAGGGACTTGGGCCTGTTGAACAAGTCCAGAGGAGGGCCACTAAAATGATCAAAGGTCTGGAACACTTTTCTATGAAGTGAGGCAGAGAGACTTGGAGAGCAGCCTCACTACTGCTGAGTACCAGACAACAATTTCTTCCCTAGTCCTGCTAGCTATGATAAATGCCCATCATCTTGATAATGGTGTTCTCCATTGCACCAGCTGAAATATGGACCTAATATTGTTCTTTATTTCATTATTAAAAAAGCAGTAATTAAGATTCTTCATTACCCTTCGGATTCTTAATGGCTTAAGTAGAAGTTGAACTTGACTTTCTTTCAAATTTGTTTCACAAACTGTCATACACACAGAAGATACAAAAATTGGAAGGAGACACTTGCAGTCAACAGTCTTTGACTCTTATCCATTGTTGTCATTTGTAAATGGTTAATAGTCAGATGCTGATAGTGACTTCCATAAATTATCCACTTCCCTCATCTTTTTCCCTTCCTTTCTCATTTGTGATCAGAATTTACCAACATCACAAACTTCAGCTTAAATTTACCATCCTAATAATAAAACAAATATTTTGGTGCAGTGATTTTCTTTTCATTTTGGTGGCTTAACCCTAAGTTCTTTAAAGTAATAACAAAATTTTTATGCAAACACTTCTAGGAATTAAGTCTTAAATACATTTCTGCATTTTTTTTAAATAGGCAACATTGTGCTAATCCATCAAACCCAGAAAGTAAACTCATTAGTGAGTGTGCTTAGCTGGGACTGAGATTTGAGGCATGGTTATCTGTACATGGTATGTCTGGACAGTGCTTGATTGCAGCTTTTATGCGTTAAGACTGTATAATAACAATGGTGATAAATAATTTACAGGAGACAATAAGTTTTTTAAATCAGAATCTGAGTGCAGACCAAAACTAAAGATCTTGAGTAGTGATTTCTATTTTTACAGTTCTGCCAGGTGTTATAAGCAGTGTTTTGTCAGAATATTCATTTTGTTTTAAATGGGATTTTGAGCTTGCTAATATCCCTTTAACAGACTTCTGTCCCCCCAAGTCTCTGTATGGCTGTTTGCTGTTGACATATGGATGGTTTCCCAAAATGCCTCTAACGTGTAAATGTTCTTGTTTGGGAAAAAAAAAATCATAATCCCATTTTGATAATGCTGTGATGGATTATGAGCTTTGGTTGTCTTTTTCTTTTTAAACTGTATCTTACAAAATAATGGTTCACCCCACCCCCCCATAGAACTGGGACTTAATGGCAAATATTGCTGTGACTTTATGACAGAAATTCCAATTAACAAGCTGTCCTTCGATGTGATGAGGGATGTTGCGGGAGAAGCATAAAGTCTGATGGGAAGTATCATCTCTTCCCAGATAAACAAATTTGCCAGGCCTCTCTAAAGTTTTTACTGTAGCTCTTTACAAATCAAACACCAGCCTGAGTTCCTGTTTTTCTTGTGGTGGTGTGTGCTTAGAAGACTCCAAGTGAATGCTGAGCCGTTTAACCTTCCAAGCCGCAGGAAGAGAGTGGGTGCCCACATGGCATCTCTCTCCATTTTCCCCCTCTTTCCACAAAGGGTGCCTGCAAGAGGGGGGCACATTAGCCAGAGTCAGGGGTAAAGAGGAAGGAAAGAGGTTCTGACTGGTGTGTGCAGTAAACTGTGTGTATCACCTACCACTCTGTACGTATCACACACCTGTTTTGAATTTCATCTCTCTGCTGGATTTGCGTATGGGCACTTGGAGCTGAGAGAGGTGGTCCCATTCTTGGCACATCTCAATTTGTCTGTGGTTTGAGTGGTTCTTCTTCCCCTTTCTCACCTCCCTACAGCATCGTGCTTCTCTCACTGCAGGGCAATCAGAACAATCCCAGAGAGATGGCATTTCTCTCTTCTTCTTTCTTAGTTACTTTCCATCATTTCGGTTGGGTTTTTTTTTACTTTTTCTTTGTTTTTATTTTTTCTTTCTGTTGTTTTCCTTTGCTGACACGTGGTTGGTTAATATGATGAAGCCTGTTATGACACTGTTGTTCTTGCTGCTGCCGCTGCTGCTGTTGTTGATTATGCTGTGTTCCCAGCTAACTGCATGTCTTTTTTTGTTTTTTTGTTTGTTTGTTCGTTTTTGTTTCTTTGCAAAATCCCTCCCCCCCACTGCCCCTTCACCTCCATCACTTGTGTCTCCTTGTGACATGGTGCATCTTTGTGACTCGGATGGATTTTTTTCTGACTTTCCTTTCTCTGCTCGCCCGCTCTATGCGTATTTCACTGGTTTTGATGTGCATGGGCACTCTGTGTCTGTCTCGTAGCCTATCAGAAAGTTCTTCATCCCCCCTCAGACCTCCGACCTCCCTTTCTCTCCCCGACCCCAAGTCTCCTTGGACCCTGATGCTTGTAGGAACGCCTCCAGGCCTGGACATGTACTCCAACCAAAGCCAGCACTTCAGCCCAACCCAAAGACGCAGACTTTGCCATCCAAGAGCAAATTGGCTGAAAAACCACTCCAGTCTACTAAATCCAACCCACTCCCTGCCAGCAATACCAGCGCCCCCTCTTCCCAGAACACCCCTGTGCAGAATGCTCAGGGCCGCTCACCTGCTGCCAGCTTTAACCCACAGCTGGCTGTTCCTAAAGTGCAGATCAACCCTATGTCTCCTGTTAGATTGCTCCCTTCTAGTACTGACCCAAGCACCAAATCTATCCCCATCATACAGGTCACCCCTCACCCCTCTCCAAGGGGAAGTCCCCTCCCTACCCCCAAGGGGACACCTGTCCATACGCCAAAGGAGAGCCCAGCAGGCACACCCAACCCAACACCACCATCCAGCCCCAGCATTGGAGGAATGCCATGGAGGACACGGCTCAACTCAATCAAGAACAGTTTCCTGGGGTCTCCTCGTTTCCATCGCCGGAAATTGCAAGGTGAGTACTCACCCAGATGTACAGGGTGTTTCTAACCTGAAGAGCCATTCAGCCACAGGTTGATACCTGTCTGAGGCTCTGCAAATTTAATGTACTGAGGACTGAATATTGGTATTTAAAATGAGAGCAATAGCATCAGCCAGCCCTAACCCAAGGCACATGTAAGCAGGCTGTGTCATGCCAACACCATCTCCTGAGCCCTCTTCACACTCAAGCCATACAGCTTTTACTAGCCTTGTTGTGACTCTGAGAACACAAGAGAATTTTATCTTTAGCTTTTCCACTCATTTTGTCAGTGAACCGAGAGCTCTGCCATATTCCCTGTGGCTGTACTCTGCTGCCTCTCTGTAGCCACAGGCTGAGCCTTCTGCTGAAAAAAAGATAGCCAGTGGCGATAGGCTGAAATTGTCCTTCTGAAGCGTGGTTTGTTTGATCTTAGTTAATGCTTTTATTACCTCCTTTGGTAACTGGTGTAAAAATGTACTTAATGCAACCGGTGGTTTCATATCCACTTACCTGTTTCAGTTTTCAGAGTCTCTAGAGCATTGAGATGTGCAAAATTTTCTTCTGCAAGCTCTAGGTGGCTTTTTGCATTCAGGCAAAAGGCACCCAAAGTCACATTCATTATCCTCAGATGTCATCAGTAGCTATCCCAGCATCATATGGTTTTACAGGGTCATGGGATGTGGGCTTCTGGGAAGGGAGAATCTACAGCCATGGAAGAGTTAGATTTTGAACTGTGATAATCAGACATTGTCTCTGAGGTGGTCAAAAAACTGCAGAGAATGGCAGCAGTGACTGAGCTGCATACAACTGGGCTTTGAAGCAATTGTAAATCTGTCAGAGTGGCATGGTGTTTGGGCCTGGACCAGAAACCACTGAAGCCAGTGCAAGACTACTTAATGATTTAAGGAAAGATTGGAAGAGCCTTCAAATGCAGCACTTGATTAGATACAGTGATCTAGAGACATATGACCAATGTTCAGATGTTGTAACTAGTCTGCAGAGGTAGTGGGCAAATGCAAGAGGGTATAATGCCAGATTTCTTTCACTGGAGTACAAGCAGAAAATGGAAGGTATACTGAATCATCAATTTTTTTTCTCCCTCCCTCTCTTTGGCTCTGCGTGCATGGGCAGTACCTACACCAGAGGAGATGTCAAATTTAACCCCGGAATCATCCCCAGAGTAAGTAATTTGGCAGTACGCTACTTTTTCCACCATATACCAATGTCTTTTCCTTGCCTGAATGTCACAGGATGACTATATTCCTGTTCTGGATCAGTATGACTCTAACATCTTCTCCTGTGAGTGGGATAGAGATGTGAAATGATTCTTCTACTAAAGATCCTGGATAAAATCTACACCTCAGTAATGGCAGTGGGGTCAGCAGGTGATAAAACAGTGTCCCAGTAACCACCTCACTTTCTCATGGCTTGCTGAATTTACTAGGTTTATAATATGTTCCTTCTCTCTTCTTTCATTTGTTTGTCAAGCAGATCATTCTTGGGGAGAGAAGGTGGTAATCAATGGCTTGTGCTGGCACTAACTGTGTACTAAAAAGCATTCCTCTAAGTACAGTAGAGTTTGCATCTTCAGGATAACATGCAGAAGCCTCTAAGATAATTCAGAGGAATCTTTGTCTGCAATAGTAAACACACTGTTAATTCTAGGAAGCAGCACTGGGACAGGCAAAAGCTATTTCGTATTCACCAGACCAATTCCTAAAAGTCAGTGTACATTTCAACCATTTCACTACACAAATGTGCGGCACTGCATGGCAGGTTTGGAAGCCCCTGCCAGAGAATGCTGTTCCAAACACTTCCTAATATATGCAACAGATGCCAAATTATTCCTTTTTATTTTCACAGCTTGTGTTTGTGCACCCAATGCCCATAGACATACCCTGCCAACCAAGGCAGTTTGGCCTTTTGTCAAGATACTTGTGTAAAATATTCATGAGTCAAAGGTGGAGATTCTAGGCCCGAAGTTTAGTAATTGGTGACAATAGTATTGCCTTAACAACTTTTCCCAGAGATGCCATTGATCTGGTATAAGATGGGTGCTCTATACCTAGCACTGTGGAAGGATAAAGGCTTCAGGAGAGGGAGAAGTAGGGAATACTAAAGGTTAGTAAGAGAAATCCAGGAAGGTAAATAGAATAAATTGTGTTTTCAACACTTCTGGAGCATTTACTAATAGGGAGACATGAGAGAATTTCATAATAAGAAAGCATCTTTATCAAAGAAATATATGATGCTCTCATCTCAAATGTTTTAAGGTCGCTGAAGCAGGAAAACTTGAGAATTAAATCCCTTCCCTTCCTTTTTCCTTTCCCTTCCCTTCCCTTTCTTTTGCCTTGCCTTGCCTTGCCTTGCCTTCCCGCTCGCTCTCACTCTCGCTCTCGCTCTTTCAAAGCTGGTATAGAGAAGTAGTGCCTGTCATTTGAGGCAGTTTGGATGCACGTCAAACCCTAAAGCCCTTTTTTTTCTTTTTCTGTGTAATTGCCAAATTAATGAGCTCAATTGGACTGCACCCTGCAGTAAACATAATAAAAGTCATAAAAAATAATGAACTGGATTATATTTTAACAGTAGATGGTCTTGTTGCTCAGTGCCCACTTCCACAGGCCTTATTTTTTCTAGTATTTTCTTCTTTTCTTTAAGAAATAAGAAATCCTTATCAAGAGCTGTATTGACTTCGTGGGCTGAGTAATAAAAATACAGGTCCTTGTTCTGGTACAGCATTCTTTAACAACTGCCATTCAATTAACAAACATGATGATAAGGTAATATACTTTGACATGTCTGGGTGATGCTATTCTTTCTCGTATGACAAAGTTCTAGAAAATGTGTTAGGGTTGACATTTAAAGAGACATAGCTTCAGCTGCTTTAAACCTGAAAAGCTGCATTTGCTTGAGGAGAAATGCTGTTATTTATGCCAAGCAGGTAATCCTATGGAGTTTACAGATCCATGCACTCAGGGACAAATAGGGAAGACAGTGGGGCTGTTCAGAAGGTGTTGGAGTCAGACGCTCCAAAAGTAGGAAGAGGAGCAACATGATAGCAGTGAGAAACTTGGTGTGAAATAATAAAGCACCATCCTCCATTTTCATGCTTATCTATTTGCTGGACATCTGATTTGATTCCCTAGAGTAATCTGCATATCCAGCCTCCCACACATATCTCCCTCCCCCTTAGGAGGTTTATCACAAAAAGAGAAGATTGTTAATTTTAGTACAGTTTTCACTGCTGCCTGATCTTGTGAGTTGGTAGAGGCTCTCATTCAGGATGCTGAGGATCCATGATTCATATCCATTTTAAACCAAGTTAGTAGCACTTAACACCCTCTAAGAGGAAGGAAACCTTAATTGTGTTGTTTTATTCCAAAACTGCTTCCTCTTCTTCAGGCCTGTTCCCTGGGGGTGTGACCGCAGCTAGTTCTGCTGATTTCCAGGGGAAAAGCCATGCATGTGTGCTATGTCTTGATTCTGTTAATTCGAGAAACAAGAAAGTCCACTGGTGTCTATTCCATCTTAAGTGACAACAGCAAAATTATTTAGTGACTTCCAGTGATTTACAAGCTGGAGTGCAGCCCAGCCTATCAGTGAATCTTCTGGAGTCGGTATTACTGGTGGTGACATTGCTGAAGAGAAGAGCCTAGCTGGATTCCAGAGACTCCAGGCCAAGTTTGCAAGCTGAACAGGAGAAAAACTCGCTATGCTCCATGGCCCTTTTAACCGGTCATTGTTGAGGTCTATAAATGAAGGACCAACACAACTATTAATGAAAACACAAAAATGAAAAGCCATCTTTTAACATGGCAGACATGCAGCTGAATAAGCACGCTTTTTCCAGGCCAAGCTTCCATGCATGACATACATTGGGCCTCTGGAGTCCATATAGACAGCCCTGGTTCAGATTATGATACTTAAAAGCCTAAGACAACAAGCCGTTTTAGATGGATAACCAGGTGCTAATTTACTAATGAGCATAGACCCTTTACATGCAGGGAGCTATTGCCCCAGCTCTCCAGGGGCTTGCGGAGTTGTTATGGTGTGTGTGAGACACATGAGCTAATTAGTATGTAATTTCCTTTCACACTTTAACCCCGGCTCCTTAACGACCCGTTTAAATGAGGAGCCCTTTCTCTTTACTGCTCCCTGTGCTAATCTCTGGCTCACTGACTTAGTTATAGCTGCCTATGAATATTTTAGGGAGTGGCAGTTTTCCAGCCTACTTTAATTGGGTGGGGGGCACTGGTTTACCAAATTGCAAGTGAATCTTTCTGTACTCTTATTTTTGGTTGCCTGCAGTAGGTAGAAGCAAATGATTATTTGCACAGCTGTGGTATCTTCCAGTTGTGGGGTTTGTACTGTGTGCATTAAATGGGCAGTGACATGACAGTTGTGTGATCCATGGAGCACTCTGGAATGAGGAATGAGTGCAAATCGCTGGATGATGCTGAAGTCAAGCATTTTTCTTTATTCTGAAAATCTAGTTTCCTAGTTTGCTGCTCTTTCTCCTTGCCTCTGCCTTTCCTCATTCTGCCTCAGTCTGCGTTTTCTGTGGAAAGTGAATCTACTAATAACTCTTTCCAGATGTTAGTGCTTTGCTGGAAAGCTGATGTACAGTAATCCTTTTTGCAGATGGCTTTCATTGTCTGGAGAGGTTGTCTTCTTCCATTGAGTGGTGAATGTCTGCCCAAACATACCGCAAACTGGACTTGTCGTGGCATTATAAAGTATACTGTAGAAGAAAAAACCTGCAGTCTCTCGGTGGCAGGTCTTTCTATTTTTTGACATTTTCATGCTAAATTCTTCCCTACTAAAATACAGCTGATTTCAGTGCAATATTCTCTGGGTTTAGGTTGGTCCAGCAATTCTTTAGCAGCCTCATGGCTGACAGCATCTTCTCTCCCTCAAAACCACACCTGTCAGAGGTGCTACATACTCCAACTACTGGGTAGTACCCTCTGATAACACTCATGTCCTGCATTTTTCCCTTAGCCTGTTTAACTGAAAAGGGAATGTCAACAAAGTGTATTGAGATGGTGAAACAATAAGCAAGATCAAATATTTGCTGATAAATGTGAAAAAAACACAGCAACTTCATTTTATGATCAAACCATCATCTGATGCTGAAAGGAACTGTGAAAGTTGGATTACTGTCAGTGGAAAGGCTGAAGTGTGTTTTGCATTGTGTAGCTACTTTCTATCTTCATACAGAAAATTCATTCCTTTATAGGATAACCAGAGTTCACTGATTATATAGACACCCTGAATGGGACTAATGACTGGGACAGGCTTTGTCCAGGCCCTCTGCGTAGGAGTGGATTTCACTCACCGGCAGGTTGGAGGTCCAGTGAAACCTACAATTTGCTTTAAAAAGCGAGATCCTGTAATTGTACTGTCAGACCAACAGGACACCTTCAAAAAAGGAATTTTCCAAATCCTGGAACATCAAAGGGGTTGAAATAGAGTAGGAAGGAACTTAAATTCCTGTTACCAGCATCCACATATTGTCACAAGAAAATGAGAGATCCTTGATGACAAACCAGAAATGTGTCTCCTGGCTTATATGTATTTTATATGTACAGTATTAGTTGGTGCATTGGCTCAGTCAGAAAAATTAATATTGCTTCTAATGTGTCATTTTTTGTCACACATACTGCTAGGCTAACACTGTGTGGTCCGTCATTTTAGCAGACTGCACTAAGTGAAATGTTGTTCTGGATGTTCTCTGACACTGTTTTCCACTTACTATTAGTAATAATACCACATCTGGAGTGTTACCAAAACTTCCTTATGTGTTTTTTATATTTTTTCTAGTAAGAAATAGTGCTCAATATTTTTAACTATCTCCTTCTTTTCATCACATCAGGCTTGCCAAAAAATCCTGGTTTGGTAACTTCATCAACTTGGAGAAAGAAGAACAGATTTTTGTGGTCATTAAGGACAAACCGCTAAGCTCCATTAAGGCTGATATTGTTCATGCTTTCCTCTCGGTAAGTCACCCCAGCTGCCTCTTAGAGGCATTGCTCACTGGTCAGTTCCAGGACTCCTTTTACCATGTTATTGAGCAGGGTCTCTGCTCCTTCAAATGTATACTCTGTGGATTTAATTTATGTGCCCTGTTGATTCAGGCCTCCACAAGACTCTGACTGAATTTCTAACTGTATTTAATGCTCTCTTAGGTGAGAAAAGATTTCAGCCTTTTTTGGCAGGGTGTGCAGGTTGTGAGGAATGTCACTGCAGTTGGACAGTGCTCTTGCGGTATTAAGGTATCAAAACAGTGGTTTGCTGCTTTGTCAAACTAACGTTGCAGTCACCATCTGAGCATTAGATTGGATCTCCCTCTGCTGGGTGTGTGCTCTGCCACTTTAGTCAGAGAAAAATCCTGTCTCACATCTGCATTTGTTGCTATAAATCTCCTCTTCAACGCTGTCTGGCCTAAAGAAGGGTTATTTCCTCTGGTGACTGGATGCATTGTTAAATACATTCTAACAGCCTGCTAAGTAAGTCCTTAAGGTCAACTTTTCAAAAAACTCATCTTCATTTTTCCTCCCTAATTAGAGGCCAGATTTCCAAGTGATTTTTTATTTTTTTATCTGGTCTTTTGTGAAGCCATAAATAGAATGCCAGTATGTTACATTTTGGCAGGAACTGTGAATGGTAACCAATTCAAAATTAGGCAGCTATGAAATTTTACCACAGGTCTGAAGATGCAGGTATTGGATGATACCAGAAATCTTCTCAAAGTTCTTTTGCATATTGATAGGAGTTGTAGTTTGGTTAAGTTATTTGCAGCCATGCTTTCCCTGTGGATATCCCAGGCACTTGTCTATGTGTCTGCTCTGTGTCATGATGTCTATTTGATATCCTAGAATCAGCAAACAATTGAGGTTGGAAAGGATTTCAGTTTTCCTGCTGAAAATCAGCTATGACATCAGAGAAGACTGTGCAAGTGGTTTTTATATCCAGTCTTATATCTCACTGAATTTTCTGCACTTTTATTTAATACCAGTTTTCACTGAGCAAAAGGCATTTCTCAAAACTGGTAGATGAGTAGGAAAAGAAAGACTGAATGTATGAAGTTGTGCATCGTGTGTAAATTCATAAGCACACTGGGTATTCCACTGATATGCAACCTTTAAATTCAGGTCAGTCTGTAAGGAGCAGTGCACTCTTCTGCAGTGCCAAGCAACCTACGCTCTTTACCAATTTCACAAGAACAGTTTGTACATTACAAAACCAAATCCAGAAGAAAATCAAGCAAATATTTCCAACTCTGGAAATGTGTATTGTTCTAAATCAAATTTTGCAATTTTTTTTCCCTTTGGTCTGGTTCTACTATCTCCTTCTACTGACCTGTTTCAGATTCCAAGCCTCAGTCACAGTGTCATCTCACAGACAAGCTTCCGTGCAGAATATAAGTCCACAGGAGGTCCTGCTGTCTTCCAGAAGCCAGTGAAGTTCCAGGTGGACATAACATACACAGAAGGGGGAGAGGCGCAGAAGGAGAATGGGATCTATTCTGTCACTTTCACACTTTTATCAGGTAACCATAGCAAAGCTGTAAAAGGGGTGCAAGCCAAATGAAAGAATATAACTGTCTTGACCTCAGGGGAAAATTCAGACAGGGCCAAAGAGGGTAGCGGGAGGCAAAATGGTGTGATGGAAACGCTAGGAAGGAAAAAGATTCATAAAGAGATGAAGTTGCCACCACCATGATTAGTGCTAAAATGGCTGCTTGGTGCATCAGATTTGAAGTATCTCCCTGTACTATCTCCCTGTTTTTACTCTGAGGTCTCAGTGTCTCAGCTGGGCACTGTGAAGCCACTGGTTTCTTCTTTCTGAGTGAAACGCACTCTTTTCTTCTGGTTGGCCACATGGCCCTCGCAGGGGTGAAAACAAAGTTTTTCCTGTATTTCCAAAAGAAACCCATAAGCCATCCTTTCTCCTGTTAAGTCCTCGTTCTCTGTAGCTGGGGGACTGCGTACTAATTCCTCAATATCATGCCTTTGGCTGAAGGGTATGCTGTCAGTACACTCTTGGGGACAAGACTTATGGGAAGCTACTTGTGATCCTTCCCCTCCAGCTTGTGTTGTATGAGCATTTGGCTCCTGCTCCTCTCACAGCCATTCGTGCCTCTTCTCTCCTCACAGGTCCAAGCCGTCGTTTTAAGAGGGTAGTAGAAACCATTCAGGCACAGTTGTTAAGCACACATGACCAGCCTTCAGTGCAGCAGTTATCAGGTAAGTAGTTTCTACTGTTGAGCACCTTCAGCAGGGACAGGAAGGTGAAGTGCCTCTCCATACCAGGAGGCTGAGGGAGACCATCCCTCTGATAACAGCAAAAACCAAACTCCATTCAGACAGAGCAGTAACTCCTTGCACCCGCCCTACTCCTCCTTCTCTCGTTCCCACTCTAGTGCTCCCAGCGCATTCCCCAGCTGAACAGCTTCTGCCCTCCTCCCGCCCAAAGAGCCATTTGCCCACTTCTCCATCAAAAGCTGCATCATCAATAGATCTTCCAAATCTTCTCCAACTCCAAAATCTTCCAGCATAGGTACATACTGTAGAAGACACCCCATTTTCAAACCCTTCAGTCGTGCTTTAGAAACATCCAACTATGGAGAGTCGCAGAACAAAACTGAGAGCTGCTTTTAACTTAGCCATTAACAGCAGCGTTTTCAGATGGTCAGAAGGTGGCTAATAGTTTCCAGTAGTGAGGTCAAATTCTTGACCCAATACTATGATAGCACAAATCATATACTAAGGTTCTGCAGAAGGTATATTTTATCTATTTTTAAAGTAAATTTCAACTACTCATAGTGGTAAAGAAGGCCTTATGTATGTGACCCTGTGCAATGACATCAATCTGATTCTGCAGGCAGTCTGAATTGATAATACAGAAACTGGCCTCATCCCACCATTATGTAGCAAATGTTCTCTCTGAATACTAGTGGTCTCACACACACACACACACAATATCAGCCTTAACTCTTCTATCCTTTAAAAGGATAGAACAAAGCAGGAAGGTGAAAATTGAAAGATTAAGGAAGTTTAGTTATCGGAAGTGCTTCAAGGAAGGAAGAATGGGAGAAGCAGAAAGAATGTACAGATATAGGGAAGGAATAGGAACAAGGCAGAGAGCAGAGGATGCAGGAAGAAGACAGAGAGGCAGGAGGAGTGGGAAGAATTTTCCCATTGTATGATCATGAAAAGCTAGTAACTGAATATTATACAAAAAAGCCAGATTCCATACTTGACCTTTGTGTGAACCCACCAAGGCAAAAGTGGAGAAATTAAATCGGCATTGCATCTTGCAGTTAAATCCCAGATGCCCTTGGCTCATTGCACATATGTGTTACATCCTTCTGGTCTAACAGTGTGGCTGAAGATAAAATAACTCAATCTAAAGGATTCTATGCTTGCTGCATGACAGAGAAGTATGCTCAGTTTAGGAAATACTTTTTTTCACTTTGCTTTTGCCCTCCAGCACTGCCTGACCTTCTGCATGCTGGATTGCAAGAATGCCCAGCACATGAGTTATTCTGTTAGGAAATAGGAAAGGTGAGGATACTAGAACTAGGGTTGATTCAGGTTTTTGCTGTTTGGACTTCTGAAATTAAATTAAACTCAAGGAAGCAGCCAGAATTTTCTGCCAGCTCTTCCTCTGGGGAAATGCTAGAGCCAAGTGGGAGTGAGGGGAATTGGATAGAAAAGCATAGTTCATATTACCTCTGCTGTGTGAACAATGTTCAAGCATTCCTTGTTTCTTGGGGAGAGAAGCATGCCTTTACCTTCTGTTGAGGAAAAAACTGTTTAAAAATAAATAACGTGGTGATATCTCTTTAACTTTTCACCCTAGTATGTGCTTGCTACTGAGGCTTTCTAGAAAGATTTGGATGCTGTTGCACACTTTTGCGTCAAGTAGGATATCTCCCTAAGGAAGTCACATTGTAGCAGGAATAAAAACCATTCATCTGACTAAGGCTCAGGGAGATGTTTAGGGCAAACTGTGCTGTGGGAAATGTGTCATCTGACTTAGAGTTTTGATCTGGTTCTGGAACAGAGAAATAATATTGTAGACACAGAATCTCTTTCTACTGCCTAAAGCTACGTGAGAGCATGTTGTTCTAGCAGGGAAAACCCAGCCTAATCTTTAACACCAAAGCTGAACAGATAACTCCACATGGAGCAAAACCAAAATAAATGGTCTCTTGAAACTTAAAAGTAAGGATTCCCTCAGCCACAGAGTTTTCCAAGCAAGACAACTCACAAGAGACAGGTTGCCAAAATATCCTGTATCGTATCACCTGATCTGATCAGGAGTACGCAAGTCTTGAAAAAGAGGCAGGTAATCTAACCTGAAAAAGTTAGGTTGGAACAGAATGCAAGGAAAAGAGAAAAGGAAAGGAGAAAAAAAAAGGTTGTTACCAAGAAGAGAGAACCTGTGCATCAGAGTAGAGAAGCCCTGTGGTTCACATCCCCAGCCAGGGGGATATGAAGTAAGGGGAAATACAGGGACATGTTCGGCACCTTGCTTCGCTTGGTGGCTGTGGTTGGGAAGATGCATGCAAGAGCTTCCTAGAAATTGCCATGGAATTACTTGGCATTTCTTATTAGAAACAAGGCAAATTCTTCTCTGTTTTTCTTCCTCTCCCATATTGCCAGCTCTGAACATCTCACAGGCATTGTGGTGGTTGGACTTGTATTTGGGTTCACGGCTTAAGGATTCTCTGTAGACAGTCCACTGCTGCAACAGAAAGAGTTCGCAGTTCACTTTGACTCTTCTCCTCCATGGCTTTGAGGATACTGCTGGCTCTGACCAGCAGTACTGACCCAGTGCTGGAGATTTTCCTAGCTCATTGTGCACAGACATATTGTCTGTGTGGTTGTCTCTCCTGCCTTTTGGTTCAGATGCCATTACAGGTGGGATAATGAATACCATCTGTGAAAGGTGCATCCATGTAAAGTGAGACTTGCAGAAGGGAAAGATTAAATAAATACACTATAAACCAGAACAGCAAAACCTGATAAGCATATGGCACTGATAGTCATTTTCTCTCCTGCCCCTCTTTGATCTGTTATGCAGCATGCCCGCCCACTAAGCTGGCTTGCCTGGGTTTCAGAACACACTTTTCTCTTTCTCGTTTCCTCCAGCTCACAACAGTGTTTGTAGATGTTGTGTTGCCCATGCATCTTTCTGTGTGTGTATGTGAGCCTGATATGTATCTGATCTAGGCAGATATGTTTCTGTGTCACACTTGAGCACCTTAAAATTTCCCTTCCCCTGGATATCCCTCCATTCACTTCCATTTTTTAGCTTTGTAAGTCTGGCTTATTTCTTCTGACATACTCTGAAGCAAGAAAACAGCTTCCCTCCCTTACATGAATAAGTGTGTAAATAAATGAAATCTATCCTAAAAGCTAATGTAATACTTCTGAAATCCACTGTCCAGCTGCCCAAATTTAGTGCAACAGATCAGCCTTCTCCCTTAATGTTTCAGGATATTAAATTCTCTCTGGTATAATTGCTGAGACAATACTGGGTCTACAGACTCATGGCTGACATAGAACAAGTAGCTAGGGATTGACTGTTCATTTTTCATTCCCAATGAAAGAACTAGAGGCCATCCTATGAAACTAGTGGAAACCATGTGCCAAAAAAAGTACTTCATGTAATGTAAGACCTGTGGATCTCCTTGCTGAAGCAGGCTCTAAACTTGAGGAGCTTGCAGATGCTCATCTTCCTCTGAGTACTTCTTACTCTGAGGGAGGCTGGACAACTCCCTGGAAGAGAAGTCTTCATGAGGATTGCTAAAAAGAGAAACCACAGCAGGGTCAGGAAATCTGTGACCTGAAAGTGGTGAGAGAGCGAGGTAGTGTTAGGAGGAAGTGTTCTGTATGCTTGGCCTGCTGTTACACTCCTTATCTATGCGTGCCTGACGATGGAGATGGAACACCAGATGGATTTGGCCTTTGACCTGAACCAGAATATCTGTTCTTGTTACTGGTTTCACAAAATCCATTAAACCCAGTGAGGAAGTGATAGGACAGTTAGTTTTGGATCAAGAATGAGTATTCCTGTCTGTAAGAGCAGCTGGCCTTGACTCTCATCCATGCATGGCTCCGTCCTGGAGCCTTATACTCAGAATCTCTACTTAGGTAATCCCTGGGCAGGACTGCGCTTTGATGGAATAAAAGGATTGCCTTTGTGCCTTTGTTTCAACCCAGTACTCTTTCCATTAAATCATAATCTGTTTTCCTCCAATGCCTTGCACAGAAAAGTAGTAGAAACAGCTGGTGAGTAGGGACATGCAAAAACCATCTGTGATCATTCACAAGGTATCAGTTTTTATTTTCCTAATATTTTCTTCCCACTTTGGGTTTAAGCATGGGGAGTTGCATATTCTTTTTTTTTCCCATTTTCCCGTGTTCTGGGCAATCAGCGGTACTGAAATAGCCTCTTTAACTTCTTTGTAATAGGTTTTATGTTTCGTTATTATATTTATTGGCTTCATGTCAGATTTTAGCCATTGACATCTCAAAGTAAAGAGCATTTCAGCATTACTGCTGGAAATGCCTTTCATCAGCATAAACGAGTGTTTAGAGACCGTATCCAGCTTCATATCCAGTGCAAATTCTTGTTCATTGTGTGTATCTTCTGTATGTGCACCCAAGCTCTGTTATTGTGCTGGTGTACATCTCAAAAAGCAAAATGTGTTCATGTCACTCAGCAAACTTCGCTAGTGTACTGATCTGTGAATTCTGGGTATTTGTCTTTATGGCTTACAAGAGCTGTAGGTTGGCTAATTTGCTACAAAAAGTAAGTAAGAAACTTAGAATTTCCAAGCGTGCTAGGGATCTTCTCATCAAGACAAAAAATGGAGCAAAGAGCAAATGATATGCTTTGCAAGGTAAACTTCCAGCTGCAGACTTAGAACAGTGCTGTGCAAATGCCAGTTTGGAGTTGGACCAAAAGTCAGTTTTATCCAGGGCTCATTGAGGTCCAAGGTTTATCTCATTCCCTGCATTCTTATGTGATCTTTTTAGTCTTACCACTTTTGTAGGATCTGGGGCAATCAGTTCACCTTGCTGTCTTAATTCCTACCTGCAAAAGGTGCCATGTAATGGCTAGTTGGATTGGCAGAACACTGCGCTTTTGCTAAACAGCTTTAGTATTATTACTGAATAGATCTCATTAAAATTCACTGAGTGGTCCTGAAATAAGGCATGCAGAATGAAGTCCAAGCTCTCCAGAGTTCTGATAGGAGACCAATGCATTTTAAATAAGCTCCTAAACACTAGGGAATTCCAATCTAAATGATAACTGCCTTGGACAGACCAAAGGAAGTGGTGGCACCTCTGACATCGTCTTCCTTAATGGAAATGTTTATTGAGGACCATGAGCATCTGGCAGGAGATGCTCAGTGCTTTTGGGGATCCAGCATTGGATTTGGAGATCTCAGAGGAGCGGCTGTTTGGGTAAGATTTCCTGGGCTGGGACAGCTCTCAGTCTCAGAGATATCAGACACATTACAAACCTGGCATCTTGATTGTCAAATTTATGTATGATAGAAACACAGAAATTAAAGAAAAAAGAAAATCAGGAAAGAAAATTCAGCAGAACACTAGCATTTTTTAATGGATTCAGAGCTTGTTTGGCCTTTTGAAGTAAGGTCTTATTTTAACCAAAGCATTTGTCATCACTTAATGGACTGATCTGGATGTCATTTATTAAAGAGTCTTGGTCAAATCCAAAGTGTGACTGAGTGCCAGCAACCTCTATGAAATAAGGAATTGCCTTATCATCATAAGGACTGAGAACTGACACTGCCACTGTATTTCAATTAAAAAGAAGCACACATTAAAAATGCAGTTACTTGACACATCAACACTTCTTAGACAGCTAAAGGCTGGACCCTGCTTTTATTCACCTCACATAACACCTGGATCTCACAGTCACTGGGTTGTGAATTACTATCTGTCAGCAGAAGCTGACTGCCGAGAATCTAATTAGAGAGAAAATTCTACTTTAAAATGATGAAATATTTTATCATATATCATATATATTTAATATTTACAAAAGCAGGTATTACAATATGATGGAAATGAAAGACATAGTAAAGTAATTATTATAATAGAGAAGCTTAAGGCTTATTAACTCTGTTAGTCTTCCAAGAGATGTGATAGGAGTTGCTGCTTCTGTTGTGCTCATGTTTACTATGCCTTAGGTATGGGGGAAAAACAATCTGATGGTGTCTTGGAAAGAGATTGAAAATAAAAATGAATTCCTGTGTAGTTCCTGGGACTGGCCGTGGCAATATAGAGAATGCAAATTATAGTTGTGCATAAACGTTTTAAGGAAGACAAATTAGAGGTTTTACTAGTGTTCCTTTAACATTTTCCCATGGTCTTATGTTTCAAAAAAGGGTTTATATTTTTTCCTATCCATCAAAACTAATTCTATAACCTGCAAATTTAGGGTTTTAGGAGCAATATGGGGTACAGAGTCCAAGATGTTACGCTGTCAAGAAGCCTGTGTTACAATCCTTTTTTCCAATTGTAGATCTGCCAGTTTGTATTCTAATCACATGATTAATGTATGTAGCGCTGTTACACAATTGGCTTTAAATGAAATACTAGAAAGAGCTATGCTGACTGCAGAGCACTTAGAAAAAAAGACAGTATTTTGAAGTATTAATTTCAGGAGACATGATTATTTTTAATTTGTTAAAATTAACAAGGAAACAGTAATACCAATTTCAGGAGAATCTTAGTAAACAAATTGCAACATTTACTTCCTCTAAGACAATCCAAGTACTAACTTTTCTGTTTCCAGACTGCTAGTTACTGTGTGGGCAGTTAGTCTGGATACACTTGAAAGGAAAATTCCAGGTGTAGGAGATGGGAGTCAGAAATGATCTGTAGGTCACATTTGAGACTTTCCTTGCTCTTATGTGTTTCTTTCAAAGCATGAATTCTGCTAATCATTGATGAGAGCTCTGAGCTCCGCCACTGTAGATCTCTACTACACTGCATTAAAACAAGGTGTATTTGACTTGGGCCAGGGGGAGGGGGTGGTACTGGACAGGAACAAATAAAAGGCATGAGACAACAAACTTCTGCAAGTACTACTTTCAGTTCTGGACAGATCAGCACAGGAACAACAATGATCTGTTAGAGCAAGTCCAGAGGAGGGTTACAAAGATGATCAGAGGTCTGGAGCACCTCCCATATGAGGACAGGCTGAGAGACTTGGGCTTATTTAGCCGATAGAAGAGAAGGTTCTGTGGAGACCTTATTGCAGCCTTCCAGTACTTAAAGGGGGCATATAGAATAACTCGGGAGGGATTCATTATCAGGGAGTACAGGGACAGGACAAGGGGTAATGGTTTTGAGCTGAAAGAGAGAAGATTTAAATTAGCTACTAGGGAGAATTTTTTTAATGTGGGGGTGATGAGGACTCAGGTTGCACAGAGACGTCATGAATGCCTCATCCCTGCAGATGTTCAAGATCAGGTTGGATGAGGCTTTGAGCAACCTGATACAGTGGGTGGTGTCCCTGCCAATGTCAGGGGTGTTGGAAGTAGATGATCTTTAAGGTCCCTTCCAACCCACACCATTCTATGATACTACGATTCTATACCATGAAGTTATTAAAGAAAATAAGTGATACAAACTTGTGATTGTGACTTCTGGTCATTGTCTTAATGAGCAGCTGTAGGCACTTCTTAAACTTGTTAGGCATCTTCAGGAAGAAATGTATTTTGGGAATTTAATCTGCCTTCACTCAGTCAGACAAGCCAAAGAACCAGTAAACTCCTGGCCTTTCTGACAGCTCTGATGCCTTTTTCCAGTTCTTGAATCCTCTCTTCTCCTTTACCTCCTTCTCTTTCTCTCAGTCTTGTGCCTTTTTGAGAGACCTTCCATGGGTATCATCACCCATTGACCTCTGCCATCCCACCTCTAACCCAGGGGATGGAGAGCACAGAACTACTGCTTGGCTGCTTTGACCAGTGTCACTCGACCAAGTGCCTGCCCTCTCTGCTGCACCTCCCGTCTCTTGTCCAGGCTCTCCCAGATGATCTATGCAGCACAGGCCTGCCTGCATCAAAAAACATACACATCCATGTTCTTCTAGCATGGATTCAGCTTACTGAAGCATATCCAGCACCCCTTTCTCCTTTTTTGAAATTACTTTTCTTGTAATTTAAGGGGGGGAATGCCAAGAAATTTTACTTGCCTTTCCTCCCCTCTCTCCTGCAGACTTTTCAGCAGATAGGGAGTAGCTAGAGCTTCCTAGCAATTAGGAATTTTCAGTTATGTGTGCCTGTTTCCAAGAAGCCTATTTCTTAAATACTGGAATGTTCATCAAGAGGCCAGGCAAGAGAATATCTGACACTGAACTGAGTGCTTTAACTTTGAGCCACTTGCTCAGCAGCAAGTGGGTGCTCCATATTGCCCAGCACTCATGGACATAATGATTTAGACCCCAAACGCAAGGGAATCCTGGCTGACAGCAGCAGTTTTGGCTTGCCAGCAGATTCCACATGGAAATGTCCAGTAGAGCTGGTCCTTTCTTCTCTAAAGCTGACATTTAGAGCTCCTTCTGCTTATTGCACCTGAGTAAGAAGCACTCAGGGGCTGTGGCAATGGGAGCTATACCCAAACCAGACAGTAACGTCTCCAGGCCAGATTCTGCCATCCTTTCCAGAAGTAATCCTATTGTCTGTCATTGAAAGCAAGAGGAGTAAGAGACTACACATTAATGAGAGAGGTAGAGTTATGTTGAGGACATGGACTTTATCCTTTAAGGTCTAAAAGATGGTTTTGAGCTGTGTAAGTAGCCTTCTCATTCCATGTCCAGTAGAAAAAGCTGCCTTTCCTTCCTCTCACCAGGCTTTTGATGTACATGTATCAGCTGGCTGGTCTTTTCCTGGCTGTTGCAGGCTAAATTGCAAAGCTGGCCAGGTGAAACAATGTATTCAAGGCTTTTAGTTTGCTAAAGTGGTGGCAGAAATTTTCCCACATCCCATAAATACTTATAAATACTCATATCTCATAAATACTATGATAACGAGGTAAGTGGAAGCAGCGAGACAGAAGCAGCATCCACTCTTAGTCACAGGGCGAGGTTTGCACTGGCGTACAGTGGGTGGCAGAATTTGGCCTGGGTTGTGCTAAGACCAAGATGTGTATATGTTTCCTGCTTCAGGTAATAATGTGCTAAGTTACTACTTTATGCACAGAGGTATGGAAACCTTTTTTTATGTTTTTCCCTCCCTCCCTCCTCTTTCCATTCTATGATCCAGACACCACTAACTGTATGGAGTTGATGACTGGCAGACTTTCCAAATGTGGTAAGAACTTCCTTCCCTTCTGCCTTTTCTCCTTACCCGGCCCCTGCTAAGCAACATAATAACGCGCCGTCCTGTCCCTTCCACCTGTTCCCCTTCCCTATCCCTGCTCTCCCATGCTCTTTTCAAGACTACCTACCCCGTAACAGCCCACTGCGTCTTTCACTTACCTGGTGGACACAAGCATATACCCCTTACTCTGTTCCTCCCCATCCATGCACAGATGCACAGGCTCCACCACCGCTTTCCCCTTCATAGCACAAGTGTGTGGTGTTGCACTAATGACTCCCTCCCTCACTGTAACCCAGGCGAGTGGTTTTCTTTTTCTTTCCTGTTTGTTTTTTTTTCTCTGTTTTTTACTTACTGCCTTTGATTCACAATTCTTCAGTCTCTTTTCTGCAGTGAAGCTGAATGCTGCCTTGCTAGCTGCTATCTCCCTCGGTTTCCTGCTATTTATTGAGACAGGATTGATGTTATTTAGTTCCATTTTGCATCCACTCCCTTCTTCCCTGGATATCCCTGGAGAAAGATCCTCTTCAATCTTCCATAAGACACACTGCATATTATCTGTCGGACACTTAGTGTAAATAGTCATGGCTCCAGTCTGGTCTTGGGGAAGGATGCTGTGTCTCTAGCTGGAGGAGCAGGGAACCTACTGGAGATTCAGAGTTTTGCTAGGAATTAGAAAAAAAAAATTCCTGCAAAACATGCAGCTCAACTTGCTTGAGGTTTCATGAATTTTGGTTAACTTGTCTTCCCTCCCCTTATGCAGATGGACTGTATTCTTTCTTTCTTTACCTGCGCCCTTAGTGAATCTCCCAAATACAATAGTGTAAATTCCCAAATACTGTAAGAGAGTTTTTTGTCCTATTACCTATATCTTGTCCAGAAAGGTTCTGTGCAAGAGAACTCTGTTCTCTTTAGATTTCCATTCTAGTGTCTAGGTTGAGTTCAGATATCTCTGTGAAAGGGGACACAAGCTGTTGAGGAAGTGGTCACTGAGGTAGTACTGCTGTCCAGCTGGACCTGTAACTCCTGCATCATCTCTTTGTAAAGAGAGGAAAGTTGTTCTGGAGTTGTTGTGGAGCCTGTAGCAACAAAGGAAAATTGTCATGTTGGAGGTTTATGTGTGCGTGACTAAGGCAGAATTTGGCCCATTTCCTGTATTTCAGATGGTATCTTTCCCTTATGTTGCAGCTTTGCTGGTGGGAGTTCTTCCTTTGCTCTGAACGGAGCTTGTTTGATTTCTTATTTTAGTTTTCTGGGTCATACTGTTTTCTTCTCCTCATGAAATCATTCAAGTTTTAGGCAGACCTCCAGCTTCTTCTTGAAGATGTCAAACAGCAAGTCCCTCTTCTTCCTCAGGCCTTTGTATCTTGCCTGGATCTGGCATTCACATCATATGAAAATATTGAAATGCTGATTCTGCTAATTGCTTACAAGTTAATCGATCTATACAGATAACCAGCCAATACTCTGCGTTCTCTATATAAAGAGCATTACTGCTCACTCTCGGCTCAGGCAGGTCCTCCATCTGTCACAGGGTCAGCATCAATCCAACAAGGGACAAAGGGGACAAAGTGAAGGTCAGCAGGGAGGCTATTTTGTGGCAGCTACAGCACAGGCAGAGCACACAGATAGATCCAGAGAAGAGAAAGGATAGATTATAGGGGTTTAATGGAGCTCCTACCTTTAAATCACACATATGCACAACATAAGCAGTGGTGACTGCCCCACGCTGAATTCCATCTTTCTGTATGAGTGAAGAGCTATTTCATGTGCCAGAGAGCTGACCTACAATTTAGACAGGGGAATGGAAGGGAATTATGCCAGCATTTAGCCTGTTCTGAGCAAACTGTCCTCTATGACTCTGAGGAGAGGGAATCCCCTTGTGAAGTTGCCATAATGTTCACCTAGTAGCAACAAATAGAGTAAGAACAACTATATTGTGTGTCTTTTTGACCTCATCATTGTTCCATATTCTGAGAGTGAGCACAAGTTGTCCTATTTTTGCCAGAAAGTTGACACTGGAGCAGGAAGAGCTAATCAGATGCTTTGTGCCTGGCTCAGCCTTGTGAAAGCTCTGGTGGGAATAAGGAATATCTTTTCACCCACTATAAACCATCGAATGTCATAATTAACAGCAAGGCAAATTTATTTAAATGTTATCTCATCTTCTGTTTGCAGTGGTCATCAATCTGAGAAATGATTTTGCATATAGCCATTGGCAGTGAAAAATGAGTTAATGTTGAACAGCTGAAGTATGTCAGAGGAGCTGCCAATATCCAAATGACATAAGAGCTGCTGTATTAACCCTACCTGTGCACACTGAGAAACTCTGCCAACTCTTAATATTTCACAGCAGAAGAAAATAATTTGGCTTATAATAAAGCTGATAAGCACATTGGGGTGGAATATTTCATTTTATATTTCCACTCATTTCAGCAGGTGAATGGGCCATCCTATTTTCAGAAAGACTGAACTGGTTTCCATGAAGTCTTTCATATCTGTTTATAAGATTAGATTTACTTTATAGAAATTAAAACCTTTACATTTAAAATGCAGCTGTAATCTGAAAACTGCCTATGGGAGTGATAGTTTCCAACTTAGCTAATCTATTCAGAGCCAAATCAGTTTAGTGACAGATAAGTTTTATGTGCTGCCATTAAGCTCTATGAAATCAACACGGCTATAAAAGAAAGAGCTGTATTCTGGTTTTTTTGAGGTAGGTTTGAGAGAATTGTTTACTACCATCTAATCTGGTATTTCTGTCTATCTCACTGAAGAATAAGTTGTATAATTGACAATGAGTTTCTCATAGGTTCTGCAGAGCCTTTACATTAAAAAAAAAAAATTAAAATAATACACAAACTGGAAAGCCCTCCGGTTTCAACCACAAAGCTGAGAATCAGAAAGGAAGTATCATTGTAGATTGAGTGCATTGGAGCTGGAGCCATTGATATTCACCACACAGAAGCTCACAGTGCCATGTCAGTAGTCCTTGTTCAGGAAAGAGTCTGTCTTCACAAACTTTAACGACTTCAAGTTCTTTAAATAGTGAACTGAAAATTTCTGTGAGTGGTTGACTCAGTAGTAAAGCTGATATGTAGCCATTGATAGCTCCCCTTTCCAGCCATCCCCATTTTTTTGGAGTCCTTAGTAAGTATGTTTCACCAGGGTGCTGGCTACTGGCAGAAGGCTCTCAAAAGCCTGCATTATTCTTGACTTTGCCTTCTGAACAACACTTACCAGGGAGCCTGTAAACTTTGCAGTCTCTGTATGGTGGCTGTCTAGGGCTGAATTTTATTTCCAAGACAATCTTTACTTGCTGCTTTTCATCCCTCATGACTCTCAGGAAAGTCTTCAGTTACATCAGTGGCACTTCCATGGAACTGGGTGAGGATAAGAGAAGGAAAATGTTAGTACGTATAACTAGTATGGTCAATTCATGCTATCATGTTGGTCACTGCACAAACATACATTCTTGCAAAGCCTGAGACCATAATCCTGTGACAACAGGGTGGCCAGAACACCTCATGTTTTTTCTTAAACATCCTGTATTGCTGCTTACAATCCAAAACCTTGATTCCGGGCACCAGAGTTGAACCAAAAGCTTTATGGATCCTTGTGTGTAACATTGGCTATCACCAAAATTATCTAATCAAAGCAGAAGCACAGCAAATCCAGTTGCCTTTCCTATCTTTCCAATGTAGAGCACTCAATCTGTTGCTTCCAGTGTTTAGGACTTGACATAGCATCCTATTAAGAGCCATCTGGCCTTTCCCACATGGTCAGTCATTGTCCATGCACACAGAGCGATGGCACTGCAGTAGAGACTTCTCTTCACAGCTTCTTGCAATCATAGCTTGATTCATACAGATGCAAACCCATGTCAATAGCATCCCAGGCTACTTGAGACATTAGGAGACATTTTGTAGTTTAAAACTGGTTACATTACATCACATTTGGGTTGCACTTGGAGCATGTAGCTTTCTGAGTGCTAATTTAGAGACTATTGGTGTTACTAGCAGCACCAGGTGCCTGGGTTTGGTGCTCTTGGAAGAGCATATTGGCATTAATTAGAGGAATTCTGCTTCTCATGAAGTAGATGTTTGATGGAAGAGGATGTTGGTGATTTGAATTCATAAAGTCGTAATTGATGACAGGACCAGTGATGCTGAAACCTGCAGAAAAAAATGCCTTCCCAGCTGAAAGGTTCTTCTCACCACTTTTACACTGTGAGGTGGTTAGAATGGTATTTTTTTTATTAGCATTTTGGAAAAACTGGGCTGGCTACTGGTCTTCCAGTGACCCAAGTGAGAGATAAAAGGAAAATGACCCACCTGAAAGAGCAGATATTAATTCATAATGAGCAGACCACGATAAGTAAGATAAGTCAGATTTGCCAAAGAGTTCAAGCCAGGTTTCCCAGTTATTCTTGCTTATTCCACTGGTACCCTTTGCTGTCCAAATGGATGGCTGACTCTCTTGATGCTGTCGTATCTCTTCATTCTATAGATGGCTAGATTTTTACTGTCCAATACAAGATCTATTCCTCTTTCTCTATAATAGTATTGATCTTTAAGGTCCTTTCCAACCCAAACCATTCTATGATTCTATAAATACCTGATACAGAAAACACAGATAACTTCTCTCTTAATTAAGATCACAGTACTTTATTTATGGCAAGTAGCAATTCAGGATACTGCATGTGAATATTTGCTTGGCTATACTAAGCTAAATTTGAGATGGCCTCAATATTAAATCAAATATCTGAATATTAAATCAAAATATTAAGTAAATGCTTTAGAATCATAGAACCATAGAATAGTTTAGGTTGGAAGAGACCTTAAAGATCATCTAGTTCCAACCCCCCTGCCATGAGCAGGGACACCTCCCACTAGACCTGGCTGCCCAAGGCCCCATCCAACCTGGGCTTGAACACCTCCAGGGATGGGGCATCCACAGCTGCCCTCGGCAACCTGTTCCAGTGTCTCACCACTGTCATGGTGAAGAAATTCTTCCTTATATCAAGCCTAAATCTGCCCCTCTCCAGTTTATACACATTCGCCCTTGTCCTGTCACCGCAAGCCTTTATGCGTAGTCCCTCTCCAGCTTTCTTGGGGGCCCCTTTCACGTACTGGAAGGTCACTATAAGATCTCCTCAGAGTCTTCTCTTCTCCAGACTAAACAATACCAACCCTCTCAGCCTGTCCTCATATGGAAGGTTCTCCAGCCCTCTGATCATCTTTGTAGCCCTCCTTTGGACCCGTTCCAACAGTTCCATATCTTTCTTATGTTGAGTATTCCAGAAGTGGACACAGTACTCCAGATGAGGTCTCACACAAGAGGAACAGAGGGGCAGAATCACATCCCTCGATCTGCTGGCCATGGTTCTTTTGATGCAGGCCAGGATACAGTTGGCCTTCTGGGCTGCAAGCACACATTGCTCATGTCAAGCTTCTCATCAACCAGCACCCCCAAGTCCTTCTCTGCAAGGCAGCTCTCAATCATGTCATCCCCCATCCTGCACTGAAATCAGGGATTGCCCTGACCGAAGTGTAGGACCTTGCACTTGGTCCTGTTGAACCTCATGAGGTTCTCATAGACACACTTCTCCAGCCTGTCCGGGTCCCTCTGGATGACATCCTGTCCCTCTGGTGTGGCAACTGCAGCACTCAACTCGGTGTCATCTGCAGACTTGCTGAGGGTGCACTCAATCTCGCTGTCAATATCATTGAAGAAGATATTAAACAGTACTAGTCCCAGTACGGACTCCTGAGGGATACCACTTGTCGTGGATCTCCATCTGGACTTTGAGCCATTGACCACTACTCTTTGAATACAACCATCCAACCTGTTTCTTATCCATTGAATGGCCCACCCATCAAACCCATATATCTCCAATTTAGAGAGAAGGATGTTGTGGGGACACCGTGTCAAAGGCTTTACAGAATTCTAGGTAGATCACATCCGTTGGTTTACCCGTGTCCACTGCTTCAGTTACTCCATTATAGAAAGGCACCACGTTGGTCATATAGGATTTGCCCCTAGTGAAGCCATGCTGGCTGCCATTAATCACCTCCATGTCCTCCATGTGCTTTAGCATAGCTTCTAGGAGGATCTGTTCCATGATCTTCCCAGGCACAGAGGTGAGGCTGACAGGCTGATAGTTCCCAGGGGTCGTCTTTTCTACCCTTTTTAAAAATGGGCACAATGTTACCCTTCTTCCAGTCACCAGGGACTTCTCCTGATTGCCATGACTTTTCAAATATCATGGAGAGTTGCTTGGCAACCACATTGGCTATTTCTCTTGGGACTCTGGGATGTATCTCATCAGGTCCCATAGACTTATAAATGTTAAGGTTCCTCAGGTGGTCACGAACCTGATCCTCTTCTACAGTGGGAGGGGGTTTAACCCCAGGTCACCATCTTGCTGTCTCATGACCCATGGGGGAGAGCGGTTATCAGCGAAGACTGAGGCAAAAAAGTTGTTAAGTACTTCAGCCTTCTCATCGTTTGATACGAGGTCACCATTCCCAAGCATCAGTGGAGGTACATCCTCTTCAACCTTCCTCTTTTGATTAACATACCTCTAGAAGCCCTTCTTGTTAGTCTTTACTTCCCTTGCCAAGTTCATCTTCAGCTGCTCCTTGGCCTTCCTGACCTCCTCTCTACACAACCAGGCATCCCTATACATGTCCCAGGTTACCTGTCCCTGCTTGCACTGCCTGTGCAATTCCCTCTTCTTCTTTAGTTTAACCAGTGGGTCTTGACTCAGCCATGTTGGTCTCTTCCCTTCCCTGCCTGATTTTCTAAATACAGGGACTGAGTGCTCTTGTGCTTTATGGAAAGCATTCTTAAATATTTGCCGGCTCAGTTCTGCTCCCTTGACCCCGGTAACCATGTCCCAGGGGATCCTTCCAAGTAGCTCCCTGAAGAGCTGGAAGTCTGCTTTCCTGAAATTTAGGGTCCTGACTATTCTCCTCACCTGTCCCATATCCCTCTGGACCTTGAACTCCACCAGTGCATGATCGCTGCAGCCTGGGCTGCCTCTGATCCTAATGGCACTGATGAGTTCACTTGTAGTAATGACCATCAGGTCCAGTATTGCATCTCCTTGGGTGAGGGTCTCTATCAGCTGGACTAAGAAATTATCTTCAGTGCACTCTAGGAGTCTTCTAGCTTGCCATGCTACTTTTCCAGCATATGTCAGGGTGGTTGAGGTCCCCGAGTAGGATGAGAGCTTGCAAGCGTGAAGCTTTCTGTAGCTGGAGGAAGAAGACTTCATCAGCTGTCTCTCCTTGATCAGGTGGCCTGTAGTATACACCAACCACAAGGTTCCCGTTGGTTCTTCTGCCTTTAATTTTGGTCCACAAGCTTTCAACCTGTTCGTGGCTACTCTTCAATGACAGCTCTTCACATTCTATCCCTTTCCTAAGATAGAGGGCAACACCTTCATCCATCCTGCCTGGTCTCCCCCATCTGAACAGCCTGTGGCCATCAATAGCCACACTCCAGTCATGGGATTCATCCCACCACGTTTCTGTGATGGCAACTAGATCAAAGTGTTCTAGTATCACAGTAAGGGGCTTTTGAAAGGATTGATTCAGGGGAAATGAGGAGGCAACATTTCACCAGCATACTAAGGCCATTTCTCTCCTTATTAACAGGTCAAATAACTTAAATGCATAAGATCAAACTTGAACATCCATCTGGCAGTAAGGGACAAAATCATATTATTAAGTGCCAATACATTTCTGGTATTTTTATAGAGGAAAAAATTGGAATTGAGCAGCAGCAGAAGTCTCTGAAGAGAATGGGTAGCAGTGATACTATCATCTGCAATGGTTTTTACAAGCGTAGGTCCATCACCTTCCCCTCTCGTGCACACTTGTGTAGGCAGATCTTTGTAAAATGAAAGGCAGATGCAAAGAATTCTAGGGCTGAGTCCTTTACCAACCAATGTGCCAGAACAGCATGATTCCACAACAGAATCTGGTATTTCTTCATCCCACCACTATCTTGCCTGTTCTTTCAGTGCCACCAGCTGTCCAAACAAATGAATGATTGCCCCCTCTCGGTCATCATCTCCTTTTTTGAATGTTATGTGGTCGTGTTGGACTGGCCAGAGTTATTCATCAGTAATAGAGACATTTGTTTTCTGATGTCTCTTCTATTTGAGTCTTTGCTGCCTGTGTTCACCATTCTCTCTCTCATTACGCAAGAGCTACCTCTCTCTGTTATATTGTCTGTGACAGGAGAGGCTGAACTGGGTCTTAGCTTTTCTCTGTGTGTATGAGAGAGAGAAAAAAAATATGCAAGATACAGAGGAGAATGGCCATCTGGATGCATCTGCCTGGTGACAAATATTAGGCCACCCTCCTGCCAAGGAGACAGAATGTTTTAGGGGAATAAGAACAAGGATCAGTTATAGAGCATTTAAATGTCAGTTTGGTTGTCCAGATCTTCCCAGGTGTGTAGCAACTGAAAGTTCCCACTTTGTGCTGGTAGCACGGACACCTGTGCTAACATGTTTGTGATAGTCTGAGTAGTTCCTACCAGCAGTCTGTTTCTGCAAACACTGTTTTTAGTTGGCATTTTTACTGGCAGAGTCTAAGGACTCATTGGAAAATAAGTTCTGTTGTTACCTTGGCAAGTCACCTTTCCCAGTGGAAGTTCAGGTGTCCTGCTAAGAAACTGTAGTTGTTCTGTGAACTGTCTCAATTTTCTAGTCCTAAACTGAAATGAAATCAAAACAACTGTCCCATTAGGTTACTTAACTGAGGAAAAAAATATATGGGAAAACTTGTTCTGGTCAGTCTGTTGTGACAGTTTCTAAATCCAGTAAAAACCACATCCAGGTCTCTTGAAATGCTTTCCTGATGTCCTGTATTTTTAGAAAGTTCCCATCTTGGGATTTCTGCAATTTCTTCAGCTCACTTCAGACAGCCTAGAGTGGGTTCATAGACTAGGAGGACATTCTGTGTGATAGTCTCCAGCAAGACATTGCAGTAGCCTTTCGGTCACCTTTCTCCAGTCTAGAGGGAAGCCTCATACGTCCAACCATTAAAGGAGCAAAAAATTCTTTCTGTAGCCTTCTTCAGTGGTTCTATATACATAGTTATATATGTATACAGGTTCTGTATAGGGGGTTCTGTATTTTAAGGCTTCTGTTTTCAAAGGCAGAAGGGACCCTGCCAACAAAAGTCAAGCAAACAGGCAAAAAAAATGCCTTGTCTTAACAAAGAGGACTAGAACTCTGTCGAAGAAGCAAGATGGGTTTGAAAGGGAATGGATTATCACCGATCAAGAGAGTGTTTCAATATATTATGTGAAAGGAGTTGGATTTTTGATACATGATTCACTGAACCCACAGCTGCTATCAAAATACAGAGAAAGCTAGGGGTGAAAAAGAAAAGGTAAAGAGAAAGGAATGAGTACAGGCAGAAAACCTCAGTATCAGAGGCAGGCAGAAGACAGAAAGGGTGAGAAAGCAACAGTGGAAGGAATGTGGGAAGTCAGGTTGACAAAGGATGTCTCTGTTTCCAGTGGAGATCTATCTTTCCCCATTCACTTTCTCCCAAAGCCTAAGCAAAACATGCAGGAACTCCAAATTTCTCGGGCTATACAGAAAGGGGAGGCAGAGGATGATCCCATAGATGGCATATTTGTTTTGTGCAACTTTGTGTTCAGCACCACAAGGATTAGTGCATTAAAAATATATAGACTTGAGAGAGATGGTTTCACAGAAGGGAGTGCCTCAGGGTTTGCTTCAATTAAGTCGATGGCATTGTTGCTATTTGCTTCAATGAGAAGTGGACCAAGTCCTTATCTGACTGTCTTAAAATGTTACAAAACAGCAGGCTGTAATCAGTGACTGAAGCCTCCAGGCTTATACTGAAATTGCTAGTTCACCATCTCTTTTTACTTTCTATGGAGGACTCTGAGGGTCTTTGCAAGGTCATAGCAGGGTCTTTGCAAGGTGCTTCCTTTCCTGGTGTCACTTCTGGTGCCTGAAGTGAATCACCTCATTCTCTCTTCCCTCTTTTACCTGTGTGCTCTACATCTACTTTGTTTCTCAAATCTGTGACACCACTGTGGCTAGGTGAATGTCAGGCTTCCTAAGAACAGCAGATGAAGTACTGAGGACTGTGAGGGCTGATACAAGCCACATGCCCAGCTTCCCTTTACATTTTTGTTTCAATCTCCAGCCCTGTTTCTTCCTTTTAGTGCCTTTAATGCATTCACAGTTTTGACTTCTTTCATCATCTTTGGCCTTGGCAGTGCTGCACGCAGGTGCCACAAACCAGTGCCTTCTCCATAAATACATTTCTCTAGCATCCCTTCAATACATGACCCTTTCATAATTTTTGGTGCTTGTTTTCAACTCATTCCCCTTCCCCATCTTGCAGCATACAGCTCCTTAGTCTAACTCAAAAATGCACATATTCATCTCCTCCTAGTAGATGTAAACCTAATGTTCTGAACCTTCCCTCCTGCCTCTGATCCTTCTAACGGTTTCTCACCCTTGCTACCCTTCATACCTTCTTTGCTCTGTGTTGATGAACATTTGCTCTCAAGGGGAAAGAAAACCTTAGTTGCAGGTGCATGAAACACCAGGGAAGTTCTGAAGAATCAATGAGCCAAACCTTCATCCCTGTCCAGAGGAAATGGGATGTCACCTCACTTTCTGAAACAAGAGAGGCAGCTTTTTTGGGACCCATAGTTGGACTTAAAGGTGTAAGAGCCTATCACACACATATTGCACTGAAAGCCAGGAGTGGAATATTGCTGAAAAGTCTTTTCTAATCCATCATTACTTGCATTTTCAAGTCTTGTTTTACTGAATGCATAATCCCACAGGGAACTGAGAACTAAGAGGAGCAACATCATGCACCATTTTAATGCTTCCAGCATAGCTGACCCATGTTTACATATCTCCAGAGAAAAATGTGAGGACTCTGTTTATCCGAAGACCAATATCTAAACCAGCCCAACAGCGGGCTAGCAAGCTGTTGTGCAGACAGCATCAATGCAATGTTTGTCTGTATTTTTTGGTGTAGTATTGAGTCTTTCTTGACTGCAGGATAGGAGACGTTATTACCTAGTATTTAGTTACAAGTCTAGATACTACAAAAGGCAAAGGAAATAAAGGGTTAGTAAAATGGCCTATTTTATTTTTCAGCAGCTCTCTTCGAACATCCCTAAGGATTTCTTACTTCCCGTTAAAATTCTACCTGAAAATGCTGATTATAGGGAATCGAGTAGTGATACAGGCAAAGAAAAGCAGGCTGTTAAATACTTCTGCTTTAATAAACCTCCAGGCACTTGAAAACTGGTAGAGCATGGGGAGGAGAAAGGGTGGATTAAACAGGGGCTGCATATTTTAATAGAATGATTAAAGATGCTGTACCAGGATGCAGTAAATACAAGATGTATAATTTTAAAAATGTTTTATTGCTCCATTCTTGAAAGTTGTACTTTTGTCTACTGTTCCTGTCTACATGAAAACAAAAAACTTCCCCAATTCTTGCAGAGCCCTGCTTACTCTGCCTTCTTCTTTCCCTCTATGCTTGTTGAATAACTGCTCAGCTGAATAACTAGAGATATTCCCCTGCCCTTTTCTCCCAACCTAGCAGTCTTTCCCTCTCCAGCATTTTTTTCAGTGCTCTTTTTCATTCTCTCTGCTGACTCCATTTGCTTATGAAGATGAGGGGTCCAAAGCCACATAAGAAATAGATCTGCCCACATTCCTGCATTCAAGGCTGAGTGTTTGCTTTCTTTTTTTCTTTCTTTTCATTGAAAAAGAATATACACCTAAAATAAGTAGAAATTAGCATGAGTAGATAGAAATTAGTCTGAGCAGAGCATGCGCCTGTGAACCCCAAAAAGTTTTTGGAGGCTTAGGGAGATCTCTGAATAGAAGTCATAGATGTGGAACAGATATCCCCCTTCCAAAGCATTTGGATGCATGTTGAAGGAAGCAGGTGGAGCTTACAGAGGTCTGACCTCTGAATGACTGAGTTTGATAGCCCTTCTCATCTTAGCCAGAAATTGAAATACATGCTTTACCTGGTTGTTTGTTTGGGCCCATCTGTAATGTTTCAGTCAGTTAGATGAATGATGCCCTTCCAGATACTAAAAGCCATTTGCTTTGTGGCATTGGTGTAACTGAATTTGCAGACAGAACCAGGGCCAGCAGTAAGCTAACTACAAAGCAGCCAGTAGAAGACGGGAAATCAGATTAATAAGATTGAGATTCTCCACTGTACATACCAGCCGTTTGATTTTTCTCAATGCCTGTCAACATGCAGAGGAAAGCAGCAACTGCCTGGTTAACAGGGGCAGGAAAAAAAAGAGTAACATATTCAGGGGTCAAGTACTGCAAACATTACGTATTTCCTCTTTCTTTGTGTAAGAGCAATTGATGTCCATCTATCACTTTCCATTAGAGAATAAGAAAGCACTCAACAAGCTCTTCAGACAAGTTACTGTGCACAGAAAGTATTCGCCTGCTGTAGTAACTGGTTTGCTTATGTTTGTAATGAAAGTGAAGGGAAATATAATAGTACAAAGCCACCCATGTCCACCAACTGTGGATAAATGGCAATCTTTTCTTTGTAGAAACCTCTTTGCTTCTGATTGAATGTTCCCATCTTGGGAATGGAAGTTTCCGTTTTTCACAGCGTTGGAAGGCAGATACAAGGAGCCCACTTCCTTTTGGGAGCTGGAAAATGAAATTACCTAGGTTACATGTTATTTGAATTTGTTAGAACAATGGAGCCAACAGTCCCACTATTGAGAAAAGTATCATGAAGTTTTAATGATCATGAACAGGCATCCCCTTCACGGTGTATGTTAGATTAAGAACACCTTCAATATCCATGTTCAGAGAATTTAGTGTGACCCCTCCTGTGTCTGATCAGGGTTAATCACCCAATCCAAGAAAATTGAAGGGATTATAAATGCCAAAAAAAGGTTACCTTTCCCATAGTAGCTGGTCCCTTCCCCTCGGTAGCACCCCAGAGCCTTTCCTCAAGTATGGTCTCCCACACATCCGCTGACGCAGGACTGAACTAACAGCATACAACTCTGCTGCCTGGAGGTCCAAACGGCATGAAACATTTGTGTGTGCACAGTGCCCAACCCGTGTTAATACTGCAACCTGCTCTAGTGGCTGGCTTAATGAGATACCTGTTCTACTAGTGTGCTACCCTACACCCCTCTCTGGCTCCTACCTCCACTGAATGTCAGCACCATGGAGGCTGCATTGTAGAGAGAACATAAATTCAGGATAATGAGGAAGCAGTTCCTGACCCTGGTAGGTCCCAGAATTAGTTAGATGCTTAACAGCCTGCTTCCATGATGCATTCAGCATCTTCATTTCCAGGTACCTATTGTAAGAGGGATCTGAAGGTGCTTAGAATCCTGCAAATACAAACTACACATGCAAATGGCAATGCTCATGTCAGCCCTAGCTCATTTTTCAAATGCCTTTGGAGCACTCAGGTGCTTCAGACTTAGTGACTGAAAGATGAGCAAGGAGATACTCATAATGAAAATGAAGACAAAGAAAGCCTAATGACTGATGCAGCCAGAGCTTCACAAGGCTGCAAAGCAATGCATCATTTGGCAACCGCATATAAATACCTCTTGTTTGTACAGCAACAGTAAGATGGGATTTGCCTGTACCGTCTTATATTCACTGACATCTGCAAAGTGGCCAAGTGACTCCAAGTAATAGACTGAACTATTTCAGACACAGTTCTGTGTCCTCCTGCTAGGTGAGACAGCAACGCTCCCCAGCTCAGGAGAAAACTAGGGATCTTCCCCCTAGGTGCTTTATGCTCCCGGCCTCTTTATTTCTGTAGGTGTTCCATCCTAAACACTCTTCCTCTTCCTGCTCATTGTCTTCATCCCCCACACACCCCCAAGCACGTGGCTCTGGATCTCCTCATCATGTTCTTCTCGTTAAAAACCCCATTGTTCATTTGTTTGTTTGTTCTCTCTCTTTCTCTCCTCTTTTTCTCTCTTTCCCTCTCGTTTTTTTTTTTCTTTCTTTCTTCCTTTCTTTCTTTTTTTGTCTCCTCTGTTTTGTGTACCCAGGCAGCCCATTGAGTAACTTCTTTGACGTAATTAAACAACTTTTTTCAGACGAGAAGAACGGGCAGGTGAGCCATCCCCCCGGCACGCCAACCAAGCATAGCGCAAACAGCAAGCGGAGCGATTCCAGTTCTAATGACTATGGGTCTAGAGGAGACAATAAGTACCCTGCTGGCAAAGACAAGGCAAAGATGGTCTCATCAGTCGGCCTACAAGACCAACCTTAAATAAACACATGAAAAATTAAATAACTTAGAAAAAAACAAAAACAAAAAAAAAGCAAGAAAGAATGAAAGAATATTCCTTAGCAAGCTAGCCTCTAAACTAGAAGGATGTATATACCTTGCCACAACAGTACAAAACTGTCTATAGACAAATTTTGTATGAAGGAATGACTGTATATATATACATATATATATTTATATATGATATATAATATATATCTCAGAAACAAACACAAAAACAAATGAATGAAAGAATGAAAAGAAAAGAAAGAAAAGAAAAGAAAAGGTAGCACAGATGACAAACCCAGTTCACCAGATCTTGGGTTGTGGTTTTTTTCAATTGGTTTTTTCCTCCCTTTTTTTGAATGTTTTGCTTTTTTTTTCCTTCCTGATTTTTTGGGTTTTTTATTATTATTATTATTTTGTTTTCTTTTGTTTTGTTTCTTGTTCTGTTCATGCTCTCTCTGTGTTTCTGACGACACCACTTGTTTCCGCTCTGCTACCAGGAATTATCCCGAAAAGTTAACATGTCAGCCACGGCTTCACCTTCTGTGCTCTGCGGACACTTGTTGACGGAAGGCAACCGATGTAGACTGTCCAAGGACCAGTCCTGTTTGAGGTTCCCAGCCTCCCCTCTCCCTTTAGGAAGTGGGTTTCTCCCCCACTTCTCCCCAAACACCTCCCCAGTGCACGCCATGGTTTTTTTTCCTCTCTTTTTCTTTTTTTGTGCTCCACAAGCGAGATCTGCTCAGTTATGGGATTGCAGAGTCTGGGCTGAAAGGAGGTTGCAAATTGTTGGAGTGAAAACTTTACCCTTGGCAACTTCTGTCCGTGCAGGTGAACTCAGCCTGGAGGGGAGGGTGTGGGGAAGGAGATGGGTGTAGCGGGAGCGCAGTGTTTCATGAATCCAGAGCGCGTTCAGAAACCAGCCAGGAGCAAGTCAAAACTAAGCATTGAACCAAGACAATATTGGGGAGCTTCATCATGGGATTTTTCTTAACCTTCTTTTTCTCCCCACCACCTTTTCCTTTTCTTTTGCCCCCTTTTTATATATATACATGTATATATGTGTGTATATTTATATATAAATATACATACATGCATACATATATATGTATATACAAAACAATTGGTTTCTTTATACTGTATCATTTTGCTTTTTGACCTGCTGGAAGGGGAAAGGAGTAAACTTAGGAGGGAGAGGGGGTTCAATGAATAAACACATACAAACAAAACATTAAAACTTAGGGAAAAGGCAACTTCTGGTAGCAAAGCAGGGGGACAAGACTCTGCCAAGGACTGTCTCTCCCGCCACCAGGCACAGTTGCTGCTGCTGCTACCGCTGCTCCTCCTTCGACACCTTCCTCCCCACCTGTCAACTCCCTGCCACTGTGCCACTGCGCTGGGACCTTCTTCGACCAGCTGGATCCTCCACCACACCCTGCATTTAGAGGCAATTGTTGTGTTGCTAGTGCTGCATTGATATCAGTATTATTATTTCTTTAAGTTACCAGTTTCATTTATTGACTTGGGTGATTTTTTTTTCTAAAAAAAAAAAAAAGAAAAAAAAGAAGACGAAGAGGAGGAACAAAAGAGACTTATCTTGGGTTTTATTTCCTGTGTGTGTGTGTGTGCAAATCACTGGCACTTAGTTCATCAGAGCAAGACAAGGTGGAGTCAGGGCAATGGGAGACTTAATCACAAAGCTACTGTAAACTTTAAAAATTACTGCAAGATATTTTTATAAAGTTTTTGGTTTGGTTTGGTTTGGTTTGAAGGGGAGGAGGGTGGGATTGGGTGGATGGGGACCTTTTTTTTTCGTGTTTCAGTTACTAGGTCTTGGTTATTTATATATACATATATATATATTTAAAAAAATAAGCTGTTAGATATATCTTCTGTTTAATAACTGTGTAGAGGCAACATTGATTCTTATTTATTTTGGGGAGGAGGGGGAAAAAAGACACAAAAACCCCGTAAGTGTTCATCTTGTGACTTTGAGAAAGAAGAATCGTTGCCTTTTTTCCTCCTCCTCAAGTTATGTGACCAAGTGTAACTTATTCTGGCCCAAGCTCAAAGGTTAAACAAACAAAGCAAAAAAAAACCGTGGTTTTAGACGTTGAAGACAAAACACAGTGAGAAGTACTTCTTGACTGAGATTTTAAGAATGTAGGCTTAGCATTAGTGTTCAGCTCTTTTATGACCTTCGATTGCTGCTCGTTGGGTTCCTATGAGTGTATGTTGTATTGCAAGATTATTTTTTTTAATAATAATGTTGGATGAGTTATTTTTTGTTGTTGTTGTCGTTGTTGGTTTTTTTAATCATTTTTCCCCTTCTTGGAACAGTTTTACTTGTACATAGGTTTGAAGATTAAAAGAATTTTTAAAGACACAACTGGGGCAAAGTCCTTTGGCTTTTGCCTCATTTCCCCATTCTCCCAAATGGGAGGGATTTATTTTTTTGTTTTGTTATATTTATTTATTTATTTTCCCTATTCTTAAAACTTTTCTCTCTTGTATTGCTGTGTGCATGTCAGACACCAGGGGTGATGGCTGGGGAGGGGGGGAGGCAAGGGTGCAGGAGAGGGGGGCAGTTTTAATTGCATGACATTGCTGTAAATTAGTCTCTTTTGCTTTCGTTGTCTTTCCTGCCTCCACCCTCTCTCTACTTCTCCTCCGAGCTCCCCTCCCATCACCCCTGTCCTTCTTTTCCCTCTTTTCTCTTCCCTTGTGTATAGATTTTGATGCTTCTGTTACATTGTACCTCTACAAAAGGCTGGGATTTCAATACAAAATAATAATAATAATTTAAAAATACCTATATCAGCAAAACCCATGTGGTACAAGCAGGAAGGGGATTACTTACACAAGATATAAGAATAAATGAAAGCAATACCTCTTGTTATCCTTCCTATTTTGTACTTTGAAGACACACACGCGCACACACACACATATACAGACACAAACTGACATTATTTAATGGTTTAAAATGGACAAAAAAATCTGATGTATCCCTTGTTAAATAACTGTGAGCAACTTTAGTTCAAAAACCAATAAATTCATTCAGTAAAGATACTAGCTGTTGAGTGTCCTGTTTATGTCTGTGAAAGTGAACTTCTCGCCATGGCCAGACCCAGTAAGTACCACATTGTGGCTTCCTACACCAGAGGAGCTGAAGATGGCACACAAGGCAGCATCCTCCTGGTCATGGAATTAACACTGTCTCCTGCAGCGCTGGATTCCATGGTGCTGTGGCCAGCGTGCTCCACCCTCACAGCACAGACTTGCCACATAGAGGCAAGGAGCAAGAATGGTTCGACCCTGTACGCCTGGTTTTCCACAGTAACTTGTTGAAAAAGATTAACCCAAATCACAGAGCAATCGCACACACCCTGGATCTGATCTGGATGGAAACCACTGTACCAAAAACTGTCGCTGCTTGTGGTCATTCTCTAACCTGAGCTTCTCACGTTGCTTGCAGATTTAGCATAGGAAGGATTTCTCCACCCTCCCCGCCTGAAACACTCCAAGTCACATACATTTGAAAAAGCTTATCAGGTATGTCCCTGACTTGTGTTGGTTTGGGGGATGTTTTTCGACGTGGTCCATTGGTTTGCGTGGCTGCTGGCCTGTCACACATCGCTCAGCTTTTGGGTGTTCACCATTACACTGGATTTGTAACTTCTTCCAGGTAATTGTGAGAGGCTGGCAATTCGCCTCTTGGACTTGAAGGTTTGACTGGACCATGCCCTGAGACCTGTGTGGGTGCTTCCCTGCACGGCTGGGGCCCGAGCCCGCAGTGGGTCTGTGGCACCTGCCCTGCAGGTATTCAGGCCCTGACCTTGCCCTCCCTGCAACTCAGCTGCCTGCAGCAGGGCCCCTTCCCAGCCTGCACCGTGGAAGCCCCAGCAGAGCTGCCCATAGCGGGGTCTGCGAGGGGCGGCTGCTGCCCAGGGTGGGGGAATCCGCGTGCACAGCCGTCGAGCACGGGCGCTGGGGAGTTGCTGGTGGCAGAGAGTGGCAGGGAGTGAGCGCAGAGGATGTTCCTGGGGCATGGCGCGGCACTGCAGGGCAGCAGAGCAGGGGGGCCCATGGGAAAGAGGCGGGTGGCGGAGCAGCGCTGTCCCTGGGTGAGCGGAAAGGGCATCGTGGCAAAGCGCTGTCTGAGGGCTCCGTGGTGCTGCCCCAGGAGCTCCTGTCAGGTCAGCAGGGCTGTGCCTGGAGACCCATCAGCATGGCCCTCGAGGCCCCCCAGCGTGATGCGTGGCCCCGGCAGCTGCTTCCCTGGCAGGGCGAGGCGTGGTGTCCTTTTGCACGCCCTGTTGCAGAAAGCGAGGGGAACAGTCGCCACCTCACCACCTCCTTGTTGGTGTGGCCACCATTTAAGGCAGTGAGCCATCTCTGCAGGGTGCGGCTGGAGTTGCTCCCCGGGGGTTTGTTTCCCAGGCTTGTGGGCAGCAACCTCTGCACTGAGCAGTCTTGCGGTTAGCGGTGTGCAGGGAAGGTGTGTGCACTGGGGGAAAATGGGTGCTGCAGAGGCGCTAGGAACATTGTGGTAGCTGTCATCATCCAGGGGTGTCACGGGGATGCTTGTGGTCTGTGGCATCTGCCACAGATATGTGCATGAGCCGCTGGAGCACCGTGTAGGAGTAGTGCTGGTGCTGATAAAGCTCTGAACCTTTCAGGCAGGAGTGACAGAGGCCACGCCTCACAAGGACATCCTTGCTGCAGTAAGTTCTCAGCAGGGTATGAGACTCACAGCTGTAGCCGCTCATGTCCTCAGAGGCTGTGGTTCTGGCAGGCAGTGTCTCCGGGGTTGTGGTGTCATGTTAGCACCTGCTGCAGTGGTAGGGTAGGAAGGCTTGCACTGCAGATGGTATCCATCCCCTGTGGATGCAGGAGAGGCAGATGCGGTGGAGGTCCCAAAGGTGTTTGTGATGGAAGGGGTGAGGGGGACAGGAGTGCAGTCACTTCAACATCATGCATGTTATTCATACAAAACAAACTTTTATCTCGGAAAAAGCCAGAGTGTTTGCAACGCCTTTGGGGGATGTGTTGGTCTGCTAAAACCAGAGGAGAGGGAAGAGCAGAAGCCCAAGGAGAGTGGACAACCTAACAAAGATGAGGAGAATCCCAAGTGTTGCAGGATTTGGCCTCTGTATCACTGGGAACTAGCTGTGTATTATTTGCAGCTCTGAAAACAAAAGTATGTGCTGGACTGGAGTGTTGATACAGGGGATGGGATTTAATGGCAGTGTGGTAGCAGGTGCATGCTGCTTCTAGATCTGTTTCTTTCTCTCCCTGTGTTTTCAGAAATGTTTTTAAGCTTATCTTAGCTTTTTATGCCTCCAGTAGTATTCACAGTTAGGGTCCCCAGTATTGCTAAGCATGGTCTCCCAAAGCTGTAAGGAGAAAATAATGAGTTTGCAAAGTGAAGGACCTCACGCCTGGGGCCTACCAACATTTATTCAGTCTTGTTGGCCACGTTCTAACGGTCCCTACCTATATAATGTTATATTATCACCTGTAGTGCACAGGAGTGACTGCTTCTGAGTGAACTGAGTTTATTTTTAAACTGTCTTCTGCAAAACACCCTTCCTATTTTGTAGCTTAAACCCAATGGCAAGCAGCAAATGCGGCAGAGGATTTTGGTAGCCTCTGTGGTTGAGGTAGTTGGATTATCTCTGCTGTCAGGTGCTGCCTATTCTCCTCATCCAAACCCACTACCAGGTGATGGCTACTGAGATGCCATGAGCTGTGACATCTGTTCTTCATTTGATGTGGTTCTAAGCTTTGTGAATCTTTGGTTCTCTTGGAGAGCACAGCTCCTTGACTCAGTACCTAAAAAACTCACTAGTTTAACATTCATCTGTCTGATTTTCTCTGGGTAAAAGAACACATCATGTGACCTTCTGAGCATAACGTGAAGACAAGGCAAGTGTTTAAGATCTATAGTTTGTCTGCACGCATGTGGATACTAATTTTGTTTAGGTACATGCATATACGAAAAATGTATTTGTGCTCAAGGTGAACTGTTATTAATTGAGCCAGTACCTGACATGTGCTACATAAGCAATAGCTTGTGTATAGGCATCAAATGAGCAGCTGAACCCATAGTCATGAGGGTAATTCTCATTGCCACATGTCAGTGTGCAGTGTGAGGGCTGAGAAAGAAGCCACTTGTATTTGAGAGCACTAACACAAATTGTCCAAGCCGTGTAAGTGAGGCATAAAAGTTTCGTCTGCAGTCAGGCTGTTATAGTGGAAGTGGTCAGATACAAATGACTGAGTTTTAATGGTTCGTACTAGGTATAAGCCTTGCCTACAAACTAGTGTTTGCAAAGAAAGGGAAACTTCCACTGAGGCCTCTATATAGTGCTAATCATTGTGCCTACTGCTACGAGGGACGCCTTTTTTTCCTGCTGATTCTGACAATGCATTTAACCCAACAGGCGGACTGTATCTTAAATACTGCAACAGAATCCCTACAGGGATTGTCTTCTGTATGGAAGTCTGCAGGACTTCTCCCCCTACCTCTGCTTTTTTTCAGCTGTATACAACCAGTTGTGTATGAGCTCATGACAGAAGGGCAGTGTGTTTTGGTAAGGAGGCAGATTTAGCTACGAGTTTCTTATTATAGAAAACAACAGAGAGGGGAGAGAGACGCTTGTTTAAAAACTGGAGTGTCTTAGCTCTTTGTTGTACCCTTTAATCTTCTTATTTTATTTAAAACCATTTCAACAGCTGCAGCTCCTGTTTAACTTGAAGAACAAAACCCTAGCAGTTCAACTGTCTGGGGATACTTGAGGCCACAAGTGGAAGGGAAACCCACATTGAGGGCAAGTCCTTTCTTCTTCTAAATGCACAACTTATTGTGTGGGTTATTTTTAGTGCTGTAATCTCTCTGAGTGCTGCTGAGAGAAACTGTGCCAGGCAGGCTGGCAGGCTTTGAAGGGCTTGAGAAATGGGATTTCCTGTTCCACCGGCTCAGAGCTGACTCTTGCCATTGTCAGAAGCTATTATCGACTTCTCACAGCCAAAGCAGATAATGCAGCTTCAAGGTCAGGGAAGACACAAGCTTTCATCAACAGCATTAGCAGAAGGAGTTTGCTTGCAGTCAGGGTGAATGTTTGAGTAGCTGATGTAGTCAGGGACCTGTGTCTGGCAGAGGGGTCTACATGTAGATCATGGAACCACACAACAGTTGAAGCTGGAAGAGATCTCTGGAGACCTGCTCAAAACACGTTCCTCACTGCTCTGTCTGGATGAGTTCTCAGTGTCTGGGAAGTGGATGCTACACAACTTCTCTGGACAGCCTGTTCCAGAAACAGCAGCTGGGGAGAGGAAAGAAATTTATTTTGCTTTTTTGCTGCTACTAAGCATTATCTTTCATATGGATATACCTGAGACTAGAAGGCAGTACAGGTCCAGTCCTGGTAGCGTGGCACATTTCTCTCCATGATGTCCAGAGATGAAGGAAACAGGTTGGTCTAAGGAAGTAGCAAGCCTTGGTATAAGAAGCACTCCCAGCTAGAAGAACTGTCAGAAAAAAGCAGCTGTGTTTATAGTAAAATCTCATACGCTCTTGAAAACTATTCAGATTGAGACAGTGGCTTCAAATTGCAGTGTCTGTTCTGGATAGTTCCTCTGTGGGGCATCGTTGTTCTTAAAGTGAAATTAGGTTTCAGATTGGGTGGAAGTAAGCTGGAAAAAGGCACTCCTGACTCAATAGCAGGGTGTGCACACTGGAGTTACCTGGAATTAGGTTCCAGTGTTATGCTGTTGGTGACAATTGGCTCAGTCAAGTCTCATTATTTATATAACTAGTACTCTAGAATAGTGATTTCTCTCCTGTCTGAAACAAATTACTTCCATGGTTCTGATGTAGTTTATTGAATCATGCTTCTCACAATTAGGTGCACGAATGCATCAGGGAATATATTGGAACTACATATGTTAGGGATGCTTTGATGATACGTGAAACACCACTTTTTGTATTGTGTTACAGCTGGAGTCCTGACTGGGACCTCTCATCACTTTATGGGAGGGCTCACGAGCTCCAGGTCACATAGGGTTCCTAATATATACTCTTGTACACAAATGCGGTGCAGGAAGTTTTTTCTCTCTGCTCAACAGCCTTCAGTTTTAGCACTGATTGCTAATGACAGCAGAAATGGGTGTATGCAGGTAGAGATTGTGTTTACAGAAAAGCTTTAAAAAAAGCCTCGGGACTTGAAGTCTGGTTCCAAAATCTGGTTCCTGTTTACTGAGCTTTAAGCCAATGTTTTGATAAGCTGTGATATCTTTCTGCAGCAAGGGCTCTGCATAGGATGGTGAAAAGAAGATTGGGTCAGGGCTACAATGTGTCCTGGCTTTGGCTTTTGCCTGCTGTGTGACAGTGGGCAACTCCCCTTCCTTACCACTGCAGAGACAATGAAGCTGAGGAAGGCAGCAGCACCTCCTTTGCTTGAGGATCACTGTTAAAAGTGTAGTATAAGTAGTAAGGAATTTTGTTGGATCATTCCCGATTTACAGCACTTGAAGAGTAGAAAGTAGGCTTTGAATGGGAAGCTGACTTTTATCTGAAACACAAGTTTGCCATGGGTCCCTGAAGTTGCGGGCTCCTAATAGAGATATCTCAGCAAGATCTATTCAGATGCTGTTATACTTCATGTGAGAGTTACATTTTCTTTTGCTTGCACCAAGATAGCTCAGAAATGTCTCTGGAGCGACCCTGTAGAGAGGAGACCTGGATCCAGCATAGGGGTCTGTGGCACATGGTGTAACTTCATAGGCCCTGGTCTTAAATTTCTGAAGTTAATTTTCCTATAGGGAATAAATACATAAATTCAAATAACAATTAACCTTAACCATTCAGTGTGAAGGTGCTTATTTGACAGATACTTGGATGGCACAACGGTGACAGCTTTGTCAGCACTTTACAGAGCGGATGACTGAAATCTTAATTGGGCTAGATAAGAGCAGTAGAGAAGGATTCCTCTTGCTCTGCTGAGATTGTGAGAGCAGATATCTGAGAAGAAAAGCACACAACTCTCTTCCCTTCTCATCCTCTTCCCATGTGTTGGATATATAACCCGGTAAGTGTGGAAGGGGGCTAAGTAGTTGATAAATTACAGCTACAAAATAGACTGTGCAGTCTGCCTGCCATCAGAGCTGATGGTTTTCCTGATGCTAGCAGCTCTGCTCTTAGGTGTAACAGAGCCCTGGGAGGGGCCACAGCACCAACATCTGGCAGAGGCCTCTATTGACAGAATTAAGAATTGCATTAAGAAAAAGGAGGTAAATGTCCATGCTGCTATTTCCTTGTTTCTGCATTTAGATGCAGTATAGCTTGTTTGGGCTTGGTGCTCAGCCAGCGGTGGAAGGGTCAGTGCTCAATTTGAGACTCAAGTGTTGCCTCAGCAGCACTGTGATGGTGGTGAGACCTGGGCAATGGGATCTGTTTGCCATACCATTAAGTTCCCTATGCATTCTTTTCTTCTGCAACTGTGTTTTTCACCCACAAAGCAGCAGATCCCTGCTCTGGCAGGCGTGACCTGTGGAGGCTGCCGTCCCAGCACTGGGCTGCCAGCCCGCAGCAGAGTGGCACGGGAGCAGGTGTGGAGGAGCAGAAGTGGGGCAGGTTTGCTGCGCTCACACACAGTGTGCTGGCACTGACCACTCTGGGAAGCCAAGTTCTTCGGTTTGGGTTATGCTACTGCCCTGCTTAGCATGTGTTTTGCTTACCAGGGTAGCCCTGCTCTGTACATTGATGTTAACACAGCATATCTCATAGGTGACTTCCTAGCACAAGATTATGTTATTCACCCCCTCAAATTTTTCCTCAGCTGTTATAATGCATTTTATCTGCTTTCCCCAATTCTCTGCTTTTCCTATCATTCTTTTACAAATAATGACTCAGCAGTGTCTGACTGAGCCAACGCTGTCCTCTGTATCTCAAGCAGGCGTTTATGAGATGACTTCTGATTTGGCAGTAAGAGGAGAAAGTAGGATCAGCCCTTGAGGCTTCATCCTGTTATGTAGCAGCGTGATTGAGTGCTGGAGCTCTGGGGACAGCAGCTCCTGTGCCAGCCCCAGAAACATGCCTGCAGGAGTGTGGGACCTCTGTGGGGATGGAGCTGGAGAGCCAGGACCTTTCATAGAGAGGGGGATTGTGCTCATTATGTTTCCAATAAAAGGATGTTAATAAGTTTGTACTTCTTATTTTAAGGACAGTGTTTGCAGTGCATGTATTCTGCGCTTCTGCTTTGTCAAATATCACAGTTGAAGGAGAAGGCCTGTGGAAGAGCTGAGATCTGGTTTTTTGCCTAAAACTGATAAGGTTGGTGACTTTGGCCAGCCTGCTTAATCCCTTTTGTTTCTATCATTTTTCTCTATATGTTGTCTCCTTCATCTGGCTTGTCAGCTGCTCTGCAAGGCCTTCAGCAGAAGAATTACGACTTGAACCTGGGAATGGTGTTTGACATTGGCCTTGATGCAGCTTTTAAATGCTCCTGTTATCCAAATAATAAATATTGCAAAATATCTCTTGTTTCTTATCGCTGCACTAAGCAATGAAGAAGCAAGCCTGAAATTCTGATAGTAAACCTTGTGGTGAGTCTGGTAACTCCTTTTCTTGCAGTAGGAAGAGGCAGCTTGCTGCTTTTCCCATAGGTGCCAAAAGCAGAGAGTGCAGACACGCATCTGCTGAGAGGCTGGAAACAACTCTCTGCATAGAGAAGCCCAAGCTGGCTGTAAATGAGCTGATTTGTGTGCGGGAAATGGTTGAGCTATGTTAGCTGGCACAGCTCTAGGGTAATGCAGCTCAACTGGATCCACACCCAACAAGTTTATCTGCAGGTGCTTTGAGTATCACTGTGTGATGCAGACAGAAGCGATTCATTTGCTACTGCTTCAGGGTTCCCAAGAGCTGAAGTTTCTGTGTACTATTTGAGGCACCACAGACACCCTGGCTTGGATGTGTCTATCTCCTTGGCTGTGTAAATTTTAATCAATCTTTCACTTTACCCTAAGATAATTTAAAATAAGAAGCCTAGACCGAATGGGAGCATGGGTCAATAGGGTATTTGTAAGTCTGAGAAGCCAGTGGTTTTCTACTTCTTGTTACCTATAAAATTCTGGCACGTGCGTCCTGGTCACAAACAGGGAGGCACATGGGTAAAGAGAGAACTAGCAAGTTCTCTCTCTGAGGAAGGTTCTTCTGATACCATTAGGGTTCAAGGTGGCGTGGCTACAAGCTGTCCTGCTGCACAGCACTCTGTGTACTTACCACAAGGTATCTCCGCTTGAGTTGAGTCATTGAGGGTGGTGATGGTGCAGCAGTTCTTGTTTATGTATCAGGTGGTGTGAGAGAACTATTTGGATTTCCAACAACTTTGAACTTGCAGCACCTTGTGTTGCATAAAGGAAGTGGTTCCAGTGGTTAGCTCAGGTACTAAGGCTGAGATTTTTTAAGTGCTGACTCAACTTTTCCTGCTGTTATGTGGGAGCATTGTAAAGCAACCCGCAAACCCTCTAAAAATCCCATGTTACTGTAGTGCTTGTAGGAGCTGAAAGAAGCCCTGAGCTCGGGTATGCCTGATCCACAAGTCAGTGAGGGAGAAGAGGATGATTACGAAGGGATTTTGACTTGAGTACAGATCTTGCTGTGCCCGTGCAATACCCAGCCAAGCCATGCTCTGGCTTGGCCTCGATCCTGCAATGCAGCAGGAATGCAGAACTTGTCTCTGCAGCCTCTTCTTACCAGTGTGCAGACAAGATCCCCTAATTCAGTGTGTTCTGCTGAGCGCATTCCCACACAGCACGCTGCACCTCTCTTGCACTGGGGAAAAGCATCCGGCAGGGTGATGGTTTAAAGGAGGCAGAAAAAAATACAGTCTTAATCCATGGTTAGGCCATCCTTTTAAGGGGCACATGGAGACTGTGTGCCCTGTCCTAGGAAGAGGTAGTCATTGATGTAGCAGCATACTTTCCCGTAGCTGCTGCCCTGGTAGGGTGCTGTGCGTATCAATTCAATCAATTGAGGGAAGGAGGAATTCATATTTGTACTGCTTAAAAGAGGACATTGATTTATGCATTTTCTAAAGACTGAGTAGATGTACTTGTTCAAATTAATGTCGGAATGGTATTAGGACACAGAAAGGGAACAGTAAGAAATATTTCAAGACAGACTGATAGCTGTTGCTTCAGCTGACAGAAATCCATACAAGGCCATTGGCCTCATTTGGTAAATTGGCCCTGGAATAGTAATAATTCTGGTTCCAGATTCTACTTCTGCCTTGCTGACTTCTCTTCTGCTGTGTTGTGTGCTCAGCTCAGTTCAGAGTACTAGATTATCAAATAGTTCAAGGGAAAATGTTTGGATTTTGGCTTAGCTGTCAGCTGGGAGTAGAGAATGAAATGGTGTTGCTCAAGAAGAATACCCTCAGCCATGTTTTAAAGTACAGGAGTCTTTGGGACTGTTGTTGTGACTTATGATACCTGGGAGTTCAGAGCAGTGGCTTGCAGTGTTCCCTTCTGACCCTGAAACAAACAGTGCCATAAATGACAGCGGGCCTGCTTTAAACCAGTAAACTGCAGCTCAGTTTATATCATGGTCTACACTGAGCATTTTACACTAGAGCATTTTAAACTAAGAACTTTTCTAAAGTGCTGTTTTCATTGCTTGGCATATTAGCTCTAGTTATTGATCTTGTGGAGGCTTGGTTTTCATTAGTGACCTTACCAAGGGCCAGCTACAAGCCATTAAAAAATAGTTTTAAAAGTTGTTCCGCCAGATAAGTTTGCAAATTTGTGGGCTGTATGATCACAGACGTGAGAAAGCAGATACAAACCTGATCTCCAATTTCAGTGGAGTTGCATTGCAAATTTGCTTTAAAAAAAGGGGAAAATAAGAGGAGAGCCTATCAGTATCTATAAGCTAGAACAAGGAGGATTGCTGCCAAATGATCTAATTCAGGAAAGGGGGACAGATAGCTTTTGTCCCCTGAATTTATGCTGTACTTTAATAGAAAGAGCTAACTATGTGTTAAGCCATATGTGAAGTTTGTGCTTGGTCTCCCTTTAGTTTGCCCCAGGCTGTGTTTACGTGCAGTTTCTGCTTGTGCTTGCCTGCTCTGTCTCTTGGGGAGATGAGCTGCAGTAGGATGGAGTCAGATAGAACCTGTAGATCAACACCAGCTACGTCTGGTATGAAAGGTTATTGCAGCCCCTGAGGTTTGAGTGGTAATGGGTAGAACCAAGTGTCATGATGTCACCTGCAAGTACAGACTGTGTGTCTTGCACGTTACTCATGTTTTGCATGAAGGTAAACTGCCCAGTCTGCCTGTGAAGCAGAGCTGCTGCTGTTCCTCTCTCCACAAGGGAGGTGTGGAGAAACAAGGTGACCTTTGCAGCATACAAAAATCCTGTAGAAAAGCCAAACATAGTGTCACCCATTAGATGTTATGGGAAGCAGCTGGGGATACGTTATGCTACAGTGCTTTCTGCTGGGCCTTGTACTGTGCTCAGATGATTAGCTAGTAAGGAGAACAATGTCTAGAACACAGGACCCTCCTCACAGAGAACTGTGTAGCAGAGATGCTATCTGTTCACTTCCTAAAGTCTTCTACAAGCTATATCAAGTGCCTGCTGTCAGTTGTGCTGTGCAAGAGACAGGAGAGGATGAGAGGTGTGGATACGCCTCTCTCTAGCCTGTGTAGCTTCTATGTAGCTCTGTAGAGACATGACAACATTCAGTCTCAGTGTGACAGGAACATAGCTAAACATCAGAGTCTGTTTGCATGAGGGGAAGGACCACGTGTAACCTTGTAGAAGTAGAGCCTGATACCACAGGAGCCTGGACAGGTAAATACTGTGGCATAAGTCTGCTTTCAGTAGCACATGAAAGCTACGAGTCTGTTACATTACATTCTTGGATAGTGCAGAAAGAGACAGCTTTACCCATGTAAGTGTGAATGATGAGAAGGGAAAAAAAAAGTATGTTATCCACATTATGCAGATTCAGGAATTGAGATGAAGACCAATTCAGTGATTCAGTTACTTGCACTAACTCTGTGGCTTGGGCTGGAACTTGAATCCAAATCTTAACCTGGTCTGCAAACCTCCTTGGTGGCCTGTCCCTAAGGACAGGTTCTTTCAGTGCATTGCTTTAGAGTTTCAGATGCAAATATTACAGTTTTCTTTGATAATGAAAGAATAGTTGTTCGGGCATTCCTTCACTCTCTTGTAGCACAGCACTAAGATCCAGCACGGTATCTGCAAACTGAGAACAGGGGAATTCTGGGTCACACAGACTGTCCCACTTGTGCAAGCAGTGAAGCAAGTGCCCACATTTATTTGTGGTCTGTTCTGAGCGATTCTGAGTCCCTTTGTGTTTTGGGACTTCTATGAGTGCATGTGTTCTTCTGCAGGTTCTTTGGCATGTACTAAGTTGCAATTTTTTCCTTGCTGAGGATCTTAAGGGTTTATTTATAGGCTCCCTCTTCGCCTCCAACAGCTGGTTGTTTCTGCAAAACTTGTAAAAACTTTCTAATTGCATTGAGACTCCGACCTTTCTTCCAGGTTCATTGAAATCAGCCAGCAGTTCAAAAGTGTGGGTAAGCAAGAAAAAGGGATAGGCAGATGAAGGCTTGCTTAAGCTTTCTTCATTTCAGATATCTGGCTTTAAAAAAAATCCCATTTTCAATTCATAGGCCAGAAGTCTTTCAATGCAAAATAAAACAACACTCTTATAAGCCACCTGAGCTATTTATATGAGGAGCACCTGGATCAGAAAGTAATATTAATCCAGTAATAACAGGTAATTAAACTGTTATAATGGGGTTTTTTTAATCTCCCTTCTCCAGCTGTAGTTTTGCCTTTTTCCTTCATCAATGAGATTATAATGAAACAGAGGGCTTCTAATCCAATTAGAATTCCTTGATGGATTGTACTTAATGCATTCTTTGCCTCAGTCTTTAATTGTAAAGAAAGTCGTTCCATCTGTGTACAAACCCAGGAGCTAGAGGAGCAAAATGAGGCTCCCATGATCCAAGAGGAGGTGGTCAGAGCCTTGCTAGCCCAACTAGACACCCACAAGTCTATGGGGCTGGATGGGATTCATCCAAGGGTGTTGAAGGAGCTGGCGGATGTGCTGGCCAAACCCCTTTCCATCATCTTCCAACAGTCCTGGAAGACTGGGGAAGTTCCACTGGACTGGAGGCTGGCTGATGTAGTGCCCATCTACAAGAAGGGTCGCAGGGAGGATCCAGGGAACTACAGGCCTGTCAGTCTGACCTCAGTGCCAGGGAAAGTCATGGAGCAGGTGATCTTGAGTGCTCTCATGAAGCACATGCAAGAGAACTGGGTGATCAGGCCCAGTCAACAAGGGTTCACAAAAGGCAGGTCTTGCCAAACTAACCTGATCGCCTTCTATGACAAAGTGACTTGGCTGCTGGATGAGGGAAAGGCTGTGGATGTGGTCTTCCTGGACTTCAGTAAAGCCTTTGACACAGTTTCTCACAGCGTTCTGCTTAAGAAACTGTCAGCCTCTGGCCTGGACAGGCACACACTCTCCTGGGTGGAAAACTGGTTGGATGGCCAGGCCCAGAGAGTGGTGGGAAATGGTGTGAAATCCAGCTGGAGGCCAGTGACAAGTGGGGTTCCCCAGGGCTCAGTGCTGGGTCCAGCCCTGTTCAATGTCTTTATCAATGACCTGGATGAAGGCATTGAGTGCACCCTTAGCAAGTTTGCGGACGACACTAAGCTGGGTGGAAGTGTTGATCTGCTGGAGGGTAGGGAGGCTCTGCAAAGGGATCTGAACAGGCTGGACCACTGGGCTGAGTCCAATGGCATGAGGTTTAACAAGGCCAAATGCCGGGTCCTGCACTTGGGGCACAACAACCCTGTGCAGTGCTACAGACTAGGAGAAGTCTGTCTAGAAAGCTGCCTGGAGAACAGGAACCTGGGGGTGTTGGTTGACAGCTGACTGAACATGAACCAGCAGTGTGCCCAGGTGGCCAAGGAGGCCAATGGCATCTTGGCTTGTATCAGAAACGGCGTGACCAGCAGGTCCGGGGAGGTTATTCTCCCTCTGTACTCGGCACTGGTGAGACCGCTCCTCAAATCCTGTGTTCAGTGCTGGGCCCCTCACCACAAGAAGGATGTTGAGGCTCTGGAATGAGTCCAGAGAAGAGCAACAAAGCTGGTGAGGGGGCTGGAGAACAGGCCTTATGAGGAACAGCTGAGAGAGCTGGGGTTGTTTAGCCTGGAGAAGAGGAGGCTGAGGGGAGACCTCATTGCTCTCTACAACTACCTGAAAGGAGGTTGTAGAGAGGAGGGTGCTGGCCTCTTCTCCCAAGTGACAGGGGACAGGACAAGAGGGAATGGCCTCAAGCTCCGCCAGGGGAGATTTAGGCTGGATATTAGGAGAAAATTCTTCACAGAAAGGGTCATTGGGCACTGGAACAGGCTGCCCAGGGAGGTGGTTGAGTCACCTTCCCTGGAGGTGTTTAAGGCACGGGTGGACGAGGTGCTGAGGGGCATGGTTTAGTGTTTGATAGGAATGGTTGGACTCGATGATCTGGTGGGTCTCTTCCAACCTGGTTATTCTATGATTCTATGACTCTATGATTTGTTGTGCTTTCACATTTAAGCAAAGGTTATGGCAAAAAATTAACTTCCTGCACAGGATTGCCATCTTGTTACTGAATTCAGCCTAGTGGTTTGATGTAGGCAGAAGGATGTAGGCAGGGTACTTGATCTCCACAATGGTCTGTGAGCATTCATATGGCCAAGTTTGCAAAGGTGTCAAAACAGCTCTCAGACGGGTGCCAGCGGGAGTCCACAAAACCAGCACTCATGTCCTAGCCAGACCTACCAGCACCCACAGGTTCCTGGCAGTTCTATTTGGCCCCTATCCTCAAACAGATCAATGAGACTGTGAGTGGCAAAGAACAGCTGCAGCCTATCTCACGATGCCTTCCTGTGAAGGTCTGCAAAATGTGCATTCTGTCTTCAGTGGCTCCACTTGAGCTACCTTATCTGCATGCACAACACAGCACAATTCCCTTTAACAGGTAGCCCGGAAGCTGGTCTCCAAGGAGGTTCAGACTCTGCTCTGCTTGATTTGGAGCAGGACAGGTACTGATCAGTCCCTGAGCATCTTCTGTGCCTTCCTGCAGCATGTCAAAAGTGTGGCTCTTGACCTTCAGTCCATCATAGCGTGCAATGGGGAGTTCAGGGCTGGGAGTGCAGGATACAAACATGCCCTGTATCTCTGTGCTGAATGTCCATTGCAGAATTGCTTGCAATTGCAAGGGGGCAGGTTTCATGATTACACTGTATAGTCCTCTGGTGCCTCAGTGCTGAGCTTTATGTGAGCTTGAACTGATACGGCTTAAGCCCTGAACTCAAGCAGTGCCTTTGTAGTTGAAAATCTCTTGTGGAAGGAGTCTTACCTGTCCAGCTGGAAATAGTGTGACTGCTTCCTTCTCCTCTGCGGATGTCATGTTTTTCCCAAGTATCTGAGCTTCAAACTGTGATTTCTGTTTGGTGGCAAGATGCTAACAAATGCTGGTTTGCTGTGCCTGACTACCTTCCTGCTATCTACTGCTGAATTGTTGAATGTCAGTAAACCTGCCTGAAAAGGATTAAGAGTTCTTTCTGTTACAGGTTTTATGTAGATTTCACGTGACTAAAAATCTTGGATTACACAATGTCAGTTTCCAGCTCTGTTCTAGATTATCCTTCTTAAGTGGAGCCAAGCACAGGGTTCTCCTTATTCATAAAAGTAAATTCTTTTAGTAAGCAGATGTAATTATCCTGGCTGTCTGCAGTACCACTGTCCCCAAATTTGTTACAGAAGACTTTAAAAATCAATGTAGTTCCACCTTGCAAAGTAAAATTATCTTACATTTAGTCATCTAAAACCAGACATACTGTCTGCCTCTTTCATGACAGAGGCAGTCAAGACTCTAATATTAGCTTGCAATGAAACCAAACACCCCAGACTGGTCAAGACAGAGAACTGGGATAAATTTCTGTATCAATAGCTATTTCATTGTCTACCAGACTTTATATGAGAGAGTTAGCTCTTCCAGCCAAGCTACTCTGTAAGCTTTGATGCTTAGGAACAGAAAGAATATTCCTTGGGATGATTTTTGGGAATGAATCCTATGGTAGCCAGGTATTTGGTTTTGACACCTGGTCAAGTGCAGTTAAGGAAGCAGAGGTGGGAAGGGAGAAATGGCATTTAGGAAATCTCATCTGCTCAGAAACAGAGCTTTCTAGTGCCAGTCCTTCCTGAAGCAATTCAGTCCATGCAGAAAGCAGCAGAACGACACTGTAGCCACTGTGTGGCCTTGTTGGAGTCCAACGAGTAAGCAGCGCTATAGAGCTGCACAGCTTTGCTTTTCTTTATTAAACTGAGGATTCACCTTGAACTCCTTGTACATCTGCATTAAAGCCCTTCTCAGGGAATCTTGGGCCATTACATTGGTTCAGTGTTGTGGTTAAATCAGTGACTGGTGCCAAGGACCAGTTTGTTTTCCTTTTGCAGTCCTTGAGGGCAGTACTAGCTTCAGGGCAATTGTCTTCTAAGCCTTACTGATGTCAGGTGAAGCAGTGGTTTCACAGGAGTAGACATCCTTTGTGAGATGGCATTTGACCTTTCTGTATCTATCTGAGCCGATAATAAAGAGGGTTGCTCTCCACTGAGCGGAAAGGCTGTCTAGCTCAGGCTCTTTGCACCCTTTCTTTTGAATTATCTCAGAGACTGTTAAAAGGAGAAGAAGTTTTATGTAAGTGAGTTGCACCACTTTGTGAGAAAATGTTAACCATCTGTGCTGGTGTATGCAAAAGTGTCAGAGTATTTTAACACCCCTTTTAGATATAATGTAAGGAACTGCAAGATGACAACACATACAGAAGAGAGGCTAGTCCTTTTTCTTTTGAATTTATTTAGGCTAGACAAAGCTCTCTGAATTTTCTCTCATCTGAGTGCTTGGCCACAACAATTTCTGTTTTCTGAGTCACATGCTAACCTAGCTTTGAAAAGTCTTATTGTTCATGTCAGCTGTCACAACCAGAACAGTTCTTCTGTCCATGAAAAGAATGGAGACCCCATTAGCACACGAAGGGGGGGTTGCCAGCTGTTTGGTGTTTTTCTCACTTTGTCATCAGTTCCATTAGGAATATTGGGATTTGTCTGTACTGTATACAGCTATATCATGTAAAGATTCCAGATCTGTCTTTAAATCCTTCAGGTACTGAGCTTGTATTCAGACACTAGTATTGCCACAGGACCATGGATAACTTGGCCATACTGAACCCTGAGCTATAAACACTGCCAGCACCCAGGCAGTAGATTTAAACTGTCTGATATTTGCCGTTTGTGCTGGAGATGTGAACATTGGTTTCATTTGTTTAGTAGGTTCAAACAGAATAAAACTACAACCTATTCTTCTGTCCTCAGTTTAGATGATGGAAGAGTATTTCTGGATTCGAGTCTTTGTTAACAGCTGAAATGGTGAGCTAAGGATTGGCTGGGACAAGTTACATGACAGATGTGAGTAAGGGCTTGTTTGGTGTTAGCACAGCTTTGTACGAGATCAGCATACTTAGTAAGCACTCATGAAGTTGGCTTGTTCTTTTGTAGGATTTCTTTTTTTCTGTGACAGTCTTCGTTTTCTGCTCGTGTACAGGAGCTAATTGTTACCTGACAGCACCCACCTTCAGCCTCTGATCCCTTCCAGGAGCACCTCAGTATGTGCATGGTTGGCCAGAACTGGGGGTACCTCAAAGCTAGAACACATCTTTCTCCCTCCTTACACTTTTCTGTCAAAAGAGTGTTCTATAAGAAATAAGGTCAATTTTCTTAAAATTCTTGGTTAAAAAAGGTTGATATTCGTATATAAAATGAGTGGGCTCTCTGGGATCTCAGACTTGATAACTTCCTGCAGTTCTCAGGCAAGAAAGAAGGGCATAGCTCTGATTTTGCTAGGTTCAAGTAGAAGACGGCTGACTTGATTTACAGCTTGCCACTTCAGGACCTTTCTTAGGGTTAGGATGAAGTGGGTCCTATGATCTCTATGCAGTTCTGTTGCCTTGAGGTCAAAGCTAAATGTGTCTGTGTGAAAGGCTTGGTGGCACTGTTCATGTGTGCCTTTCCCGTAAACAGCCAGAGGTAGCCCACGTAGCAGAGAGAAACTACTGACCTTGGTGCCTGCTTACCTGCTGCTGGTATTTATTGTAGATGGCATCTATCAAGAAATCTATTTTCCTCCTGTTCTTACTTAAGGGAGCTTGTGCTGGGTCTTCCCAATGGCACTGCAGCTTCAAAGTCTTACTGATAATGACAAAATGGGGAAGCTGAGGGAAATTTCAGCTTGCTGTAGCATTTCACCCCATTGCTATAAATCTATGCAACCTCAGCTCTTCAGCACATCATTTGTCTCCAGCACACCAAATGTCACAAGTGCAATCCCACAAAACATCCACATGGCTGTTGTTGACTGTAGCCCTATGACAGCTTGTGCTCATTGCCATGGTTTTAGACCCAAACATTGGTTAGAGCTTCTGCACTGCCACGTGTAAAGCCAAGAGCCTGGCAAGGCAAGGCCTGCAAAAGGCATGTACGATGAGGGGGGAGGGAGTGTAGATAGCTCAGAAGGTGTCTTCTAGCAGTGTTCAATCATTTTCTCTGCGGCGTTTTATGTTTTTTATTTACTTCTATTTATTTGGCAACCTTTAAACCATTGTATGGTCCCTCATGATCTTTAAGGTGGGGAGTGGTGGTGTTTGAATGCAGCATAACTGATCTGCCTCTGTTGTTCTGACACCACTTTATAAGCAATTTACAAAACACATCCAAAGCAGTAGTATGATAATTTCCTCCATGTTAGAAGACCTAAGCCTGTCTTTTAGATACAGGGAGATTCGGGTTCAGTGTTTATAGTGCAGACAGTCAGTGACAAGCTTCAGCGGCATCAGCCACACAGAGTTTGAAGACTTGGTAGCACTTCTGTATCTGATGTTACTACACCGTAATTCAGTAACCTCTGAAATATGCCTGGATACCTTCAACCTGAGCTTTACAGTAGCATTTACTGATAAGAAGAACACTAGTGTTGGCACAATTTCAGTGGTTTTTCCTTATTGCCACTGCTAAAACAAACAAGAGTGGCTACACTGAAATAGGGTTCATTATTTGTGTTGTAAAAATATAAAATATTACCCTGCTAGATGAAGTATCCATGGTCTCAGGAACATCAGATGTCTGCAGAATAAACTTGGGACAGCTGCCATGAACAACAGCAAGCATGGGTAACATGGTACTTCACTGTTCTCCAGGTAGCTGAATAAAGGTTTACTGCTTTGCATCAACAAATGGATTCCCAGACTTTGTACAAGGTTCTGTCAGTTCTCCTATGGGAAGCTGAAGAACAGTCACTGTGTTGTGATCTGAAACTTAAGAGCTGTTTCAGAGAGTTGAACTGCCTACTGTTCAAGTCAAACCTTTCCCAAACATCTATCATTCCTAAATGGTATTTTAGAATTAAGATTGCAAATGCTTCTTTGCAAGTAGATCACCAGAAATACTTGCATTTATGTAGTTGTCCTTGCTATTACTTTCTTACCCTGAACTCCACTGTATGCTTTTGTTGCAAGTAGGACAAGGGTCTTCTGAACGGCATCTCCAAGATCTGCTGCTGACCCCTGGTTTTCCTTTCAGACATTAGTGTAGGGAACAGGGATGCAAAGGGTCACAGCAGCACGTGAATGGAGACTGAATGGGAATACTTGTCTGGCTATGGAGGCCATGGCAGGAAGAAGTGGTGGGGAAGGAGTGCTCTTCAAGAGCCGGTGTTAGCAGCACCCAGATGAGCAGGTCAGTGTGACTCCAGCACATCTGCCTGCAGGTTCACAAGGTACCCACAATCTGGAAACAAACAACATTGGACAAGTCTGGGCTCACAAAGTTTGAGGTCATTTTCCCTTACTCGCGCCTCCACTTCCCTCCTCCTGTGCTTGCCCCTTTTTGCTCTTTTTTTTTCCTCACTTGCACATTTTTCTTCCTTTATCTGTTGTTGCTCTTGCACACTTCTTCAAAAGCCTTTTTCTTGATCATGCTTTTTTTCTTTTTCCCTCCTTTCCTACTCATGCTTTCCTTTCTCTTTTTTCTTTGCACTTACTTTCCCTTTTCATCTCTCCAGTGACTTTTACTACAATTGCAGACGTCATTAAAGAGAATTTTGTAGGATTGATGCCAGGTCACTTATTAATTATATATACACACCTCAGGAGAGTGACTAAAATCAGCAACAAGCAATTTTCAGATGCTGCCACAGATTTGACAGAAGCACAATTGCAAGCAAATTTGGCATTTTCATTTCAACTGGAAGTGCTGACTGTAAGAATTTGGTGGAAATGTGCAGGAAAGAGAAATATCACTGTCCAGACACAATATTAATATAATCCTGTATCCACAGATTGTGTGATGCAATATTTCCTCAAAATATCCAGGCGCCCGCTGCATTTGCACAATTCAATTATAAAGAAACAAGAAACTTCTTCCTTTCCACCTGTTGCTTATCTTTGGAGGGCTTGCTTATCTTCAGGTTACGTGGGGAAGGAGGTTCCTAGCACTACCAAAAAAAGCAAGGAATTGATTGTAAACATAAGATAACAGGGTGGAATACAAACAATTATTTACACAGCTGTTTGACAGCGGGGGCAACAACATTCAGTGGTAAAAGGGAAGCTTTTAGGAAGGAGTTCTGATGCTGCAAACACAAAACCAAAGCTTATGGCTGATAGATTTGTTTTTATTATTATAGAACAGATGAACTAAAATAAGCCAACAATATAATTTTATGCCAACAGCCATCTTTCTAGCACAGGCAGTGACTGATTCAATGTACCCTTCTCCCCCCTCCTCAGGCCTCTGTTCAATGGGAAGCAAACGATGGTGGCTCTTTCACATGGGTTTTGGACTCCAGCAATCTCACTCTTTTTACTTGTAGAGGTGTGCCTGAGAGAAAAGGAGGCGGAGGAGCAGAGAAAAGAGTATATATGTTGTAGGAGCAATAAGCAGAAAGGCCTGTGGATCCTCTCGCACGTTCACATGTTGTGAACACATAGATGGGACAACTGGAGAATCATGCTCACTTTCAACACGTAGCAAGCCTCTAGTTGCTACTCTAGTCAAGCCAGGAGTTTCTTCCCATTCCAAGCGAACAAAGGGCAAGATGCACTCAACTGGGGAGTTTTTGGCAAGGTAAGGGGCAGTCTATGTAAAATCAAATCAAAAAACCACCCCACCCCCCAAAAAAAAAACCCAAACAAATCTGCATTTTAAGCCACTTCAAAGTAAAAGTCACTTCTTATAATATAATAGATAATTTTTAAATGGCAGGACCACCATCCTAGAAAGACAAAGGGCTTGCACTCAAGACCAAACAAAGAAAACCAATAAACCAACCAACCAACTGAACAAACCAAAAAAAAACCCAACCAAAAAAAACCAAGAGTTGCCCCACTCAAGCTTGGCTCTTCTCTAAAAACAGCACTCATCATCCGTCTGAATAGGTGAAAGAAGGAGTGGACAGAAAATAAAATAAAACTGGTGCAACTTCTCGCCAGGTGGTGCATTAAACCAAAGCTCCATACAGTCCCGTATGACTACGCGTCCTGTGGTGGCAGCATAATTTCTTTCATTGCTGTATATGTCTGTATGTATATCTGAACATATACATACACATACACAGAGAATATATAATATTGTTTTTAATGTTAGTTCTGATCCTGCAGGGAGGCTCATCTCTCCTTGACGTGGTTCTGTGCTCCTGCGCTGTTGCTGCTCCCATTGCCGCTCCCATTACTGCTGCTCCCACTGCTGCTGCAAAGGACCTCTGTGAGGTCGTCCATGATGGTGGTCTCTTTAGGGTCCACGAGGTTGAACTCCCTGATGAATAGGATAAAGTGTGTGTAGAGCGTGTTTAAATGTCCGTGCAGCTCCAGTGCTAAAGTCTCCTTAAAGTGTGAGGAGTAGATATGGGCCAGCACATGGAACAGGTACTTGCAGATCTTCTTCACTAGGGACTCAAACGAGTTTGGGAATTCCTTGCCTGAAAGGAAGATGCAAGAAACACCATGTTAACTCCATCTGCTCATCTTCAGCCTCACAGCAACATTTGTACAGGCTGAACTGTGGGCAAGGACAACTACCCTACCATATACAGCAGGCAGCCTGTGGGCCCTGTATCATCCTCTCATCTTGGTTTTTTTTTTTACAGAAACTCAGGAGAAGAATCTAAGTAGGTTTTAAGCACTTTCAATTGAAGTTAAGTTTTAAACCCTAAGGGTTAAAAAAAATCAGGAAGCAAGTGTAATCATTCTTTAAAACCACAACATATTTTTGTTTCTGGCTGTAAAAATGATGGGAGGTTCTTCTGGATGCTTATCTAGTTTGTCCAGGAGTAGCAGATTTTTCCTCTGGAAGTACATAATGCTTGGGAGACTAATTAACAGATCCTGAAGTGGAAGCTAAGGTATTAGGTTGGTGCCACTTTGTCATTGTAAACTCTGATGCTTATTTTGTATTAAAGAATCCTTTAACTATGTTAATGTAGTACACCATTTTAAAGTGTGAAATTCACTTTACTTATTTGTCCTAGTGGTTTTGTTTTCACTGTTCTTTCTTTTCTATATTATGCTGTCAAATTAAATATTAAAAAAAGAGAAAATTCAAGCAAGTTTGTTTTATGAGTACAAAAGGGGACATGCAGCAGCGGAAACTGCTGCAATATCAACCAAGCATTTGGCATGGGGATCAATGGATGTACAGCTTCACATCGGTTCCAAGAATTTCATAACAGAAAAGAGAGCCTTGCAATTATGGCATGTGACAAAGTGGATTCTATACAACAATCAATGGCGTTCTGTGCAGTGGCTATACCGAGCTGAAGCACCAAAACACTTCCCCAAACCAAAGCTGCATCAAAAGAAGGTCATGGTCATGGTTTGGTAGCCAGCAAGTGAAATCATCCACTACAGCTTCTTAAATCCTGCCAAGTAATTGACAGAACGCATCCAGAACTGCAATGTTTATGTCTAACTTTGGTCAATCGAAGAATTCATCTCCATGAAAACATCCAACTGCCCCTCTCACAAATGACTCTGCACAACCTGCATGAACTAGACTATGAAACTACCTCACCCAGCTTATTCACCAGGGAAGGTTTTCCACAACCAAGCAGCAGCTTCAAAGAATTTATCAGTTCCAGGACTCCAGAATTCTACACTACCAGAATAAATAGACTTCTTTCTTGTTGGCAAAAATGTATAGATTCTAGCAGTTCTTATTTCAATTAATAAATTTTATTCTGAGTTGAGAGACGGTGCTTTTAAAGCTGATGATTAAAAATGGCAATTATTTTTGCCCCAGCCTAATACAGGGGTAGCGTGCAGCAGTTTGACTAACGTGTAATAACTTCCCTCCTTTAAACACTGAAATTTTATCAAATGGTAAAAGAAAGCAAAGGAAATACTGGGTGCCTTCCGTCAGGTGCAGTTGAAATAGTGCTTGCTGGAGCAGTACTGTGCCTACCTAGTAAAAATGATTATTGGACAACTGGCAACACCAAAACTGAGGCAAGCAATAAAGCAACACCTGCCATCTTGTGCATGATGCACAATACAAAGTATGTTTCTGTCCCAAAGTTCACCCTGGCCACAGGGACAAATCACTTGCATGAAAGGCCCTCATTGCCCTTGAACAAGCTTATTAAAAATAACAACAAAGTCAACTGCACCTGGCTTACTAGATATTGCCTCTGTCCAAATTAAGATGCTTGTAAGCAAAGGCTGATGTTCTATTTCCCCAATAATCTTCCAGGGGGTGCAAGAAACCAGCTGCTTTTAGTGAGTAAGACCACCAACCATATGCCAACTTCCAACTTATTTATGGCATCTGGAAAGAGACAGTGTCCAAAAGCAGACTTACCATATTTTGTTGGAAAGACGTCCTCATCGGTCACTAGTTTCTGCACTGAACTCATGACGAAGTCGACATACTGAGGAGCAGTGCACTTGATCTTCTTTCCCCGCTCATCATACCAGTAGTACTGTCTGTGGAAAGAATTGACAGTGTCACCACATTATCAACTCCTGTAAGAGGCAAGTGTCTAAATAACATAAAGCAGCTGCAACATTACCAAAATATATCATAGCTGCTACAGAAGAAATTCACTTTGGGGCATGTCTTCTTTCAAAACCCTTGAATTTCTATTAGCCAGTTTTGTTTCTCCCTAGCAATTTGGTAGCAGTACCAAGCTCAGAAAGCCTCGTGACAAGTCTCCATGGAGAAGAGCTCTGCTGAGACAGTGATAACTCCCTATTCACGACAGACTGAAGGTTTACTTACAGCTTATAGGACTCTACAGGAAAACATTATGTAACTTTTTAAAGGGCAACAATATTGCACAGTGATAAACTGGTGATCTTCTAATGCTTAACATCACACAACAGAAATTAGTTTTGTTGTGCAATATTATTAAACAGACAGAAGGTGGCTCCAAAAGACTAGCTTCATCCCTACCATTGTGCCTTAGAACTCTGCTTCTTCAGTTACAGACACCACAGAACATCTGAAACTACATTTGACTTCCACCAGTCATTAATTCTGTTGGATCTTAAGGAACAAGTGACATTAGCATATCGCCTGGCTCTTCAAAACAACTGTAATTCCAGCAGTTAGCCATAATCATCTTGATTATCTGCAACCATCCCTCTCCTGACAGAGAATCTGAAGGCTACAAAAGCACCAAATGTTTGTTCCTTTTTTTAAAATTATTAATTAATGCACGGTTAATTATGCACCTCTAACTGTTACCAGGAGCAGTTATCTATTGTGTTAGGCACACACAGTGAGAAATGCTTTACAGATACAGAATTTTGCAGAACACTTTTTAACGGTGAGACACTGGCACAGGCTGCCCAGGGAAGTTGTGGATGCTGCCTTCCTGGAAGTGTTCAAGCCCAGACTGGATGGGGCTTTGAGCAGCCTGGTCTCGGGGGAGGTTGCTCCTGCCCATGGCAAGGGGCTTGGAACTGTACGATCTTTAAGGTCCCTTCCAGATCAAACCATTCTATGATTCGATTTTACTTTTTTTTCTTGGCTACGTCACATTAGAGGAGTCTTGAGTTCCAGTTCCTGAACTTCTCTTTTTATTAAACAGTCTAAATTCCAAGTGCAGTCCTATATTATTAAGGCACTGATAAGAAATCCACTGTATCGGTGTTCCCAGAACACAGCATAGGTGAAATCTGCTGACTACCTTTGGAAGCAACGTTGGAGTGGTTAGAGTGTCAGAACTTGGCTAGAAGGACACCTCATCTACCACAAAAGCACATAAAACAAGGGTATCATTTTTTGCCTGTCAGTTCAGCTCCAACTCTGCTGCTGATGGCTAATGATCTGTTAGCTGACATTCCTCATACAAATCAATAAACAAGCCTCATTGTAGCCCCAGACAAGAGACCTCTTCAGTGTGACACTTAGTCAACTCTGCTCACTATTTTTTTGGCATAGGAGATAAAGGTTAAATGTTTTTTCTGTGACTAATGGGACTAGACTGTATTGAACTGCTAGGCTCTATGTATGCCACTTGGAAAGTGAAGTTTTATACATCTGAGCAGCAGAACAGTCCTGAAGCAACTAAAAAAAAATAGTAGCAAATGAAATGTTTTAATTTACAATGTGTTTTCATTGCCCCAAACGATTCTCAGGGACCCGAGGACAGTGAGGTGAAGACATGGCACTTTTAAAGCCCCAAGCCATATGAAAACAAGACAAAGCTGCAGAAATGAGTAGTTCAGACTTTAAGACAGAAAGAGCAACTGAAAACTACTTCTGCAGCCACTTAATGTGTCAGCTCATTTTCAGCACGTGGGGCCTGGTCACTGTTATGTACTGGAAAGAGCAGGATTGACTGCAAAAGGGTATAAAAACACGACCAAGGGAATGAAAACAACAGGAGTCTAAAGCTCTTCGCAGAACTATGTCAGGCATCACAAGCAGCATTTAGGGCCTTAGGCGTAGACTGATTTTCATGTCTACTTCCTCTATACAATCCACATATAAGGAATTCTACAACATAGTAAACGAACACAAGCCACCTTATTTGCCTAGTCCTGCAATATGAAGCTAAAGCAAGACATTTCTAGGCAACCCAGACTGATTTGGGGTCTTAAGACAATGCCTGTTGCCAAGAGCAGAAGCAGACTATCTCAGCACTTTCCTCATGCCACAGAAATCCTCAGCTGCAAGATAGAAAGCATAGTTGCCTTAGGTGCAAAAATGAACCTGAATAATTGGATTTTACTTAGAAGAAACATTTCGGCAACTGTACGAGTTCATTTGCATGTAAATATAAGTGAATAAAAGTGCTGTAACATCCCACTGCACACTCTTTTTGCCTTTCCTTGAAAATTAGGCTAATTATGCAAAATAGGGATTTAAAAGAAGAATCATTAAGAGTAACAACAAGGTTTGTCCTTTTGATAAGAACTGGGTCTTCCTCATGTTTCAAGTGTTGTGAACAGAGTCTTCACACGTCTTGGAGGAAGAGACAAGCCCATCTCACATCTGGCACACAGCTCCCACCTGTGCTGGAGTTATCTCTTTTAACAAGATAAGAAGCAGGTTGGGGCCATCGAAGGGCTCAGCTGGGCGCAGAAGCCTAACTGCATTCCACCTCTGGCACTGTGACAGTGCAGTCCCATATTAGGCAACAGATGGGAAGCAGTAAGGACAAGACAACAACACTTAAAGGAACTTTTCTAAAAGTGCTCACATGATACAGATTTTGATTATTTTAGTTCCCATTTAAATTCTGACAGATTTCAACTTTCCCAGCATGAAGAGCATGAGGAATTTATGGCTCAATTCTAAATTCCAGGTGGAAATGATTATGGGTTTAACAGAGAAAAGCCTATGATGCAAATAACTATGCATAACACATATAACACATCGGAAGTCATGGGGCTGCATTTTAATCTATGCACACATTTTATCCCTTTTCCTGTAAAACGTCCTGGGTTTGTGCTGATGACAGAAGCCAATGCATCAGTACATAAGAAAATCTTTTGGAAGGAGGGAAAGGCAACTGCTGTGGAAATTGTCTGGTCTGGAAAGGAAGGAGAGATAGTCTTGCTGGAAATACCAAAGATCGGCTATGAAGAAAGCAGGATAGCAAGTTGTATCAAATGCAAGAGCGGTAATATAGTGCTTGACAATAACTTGGAATAACTTTGAAGGTTTGACGGGGCAAAGCAACATTTAAATGGGGAGGGGACGAAGGGGAAGAAAGGAGCCACCACGTAGAAGCATAAAGCTCGGGGAACTTAAATATAAGAAAATGCAAAACATTGCAAGTCTGAGTTAAGATTTCTAAAAGGAAATACCCTCCATATGCAGAGCCACTAAGGGCAAGGTAGACATGATAAAGGAGATTATAAGATAAGAAAAAATGAGTGATAAGGAATTATGAATTAAGGGATTTCACTGGACCAAAGTAAGACCTTTCACTCTTATCCGTGGGCTGCCTAGAAATTTCCATCCATCCTTGATTTATGCCTCAGGAGTTTTGTAATATCAGCCTCATGAACAGCACGTATACACACTCTTAGTTACTCCACGCACTTCAGCACTTTTGAAAAGCTTTGCCCAAATGTCAGCTAGGAAACCAGTTTACAGCTCATGGTGCTTTACAACTACTTTGTGTAGTAATAAGCTATAAAACATAACTAAATTGAAACACTAAACACCTGTGTTAAAAATGTAGTACTTGCTTTACAGTAAGTGATAAAAATACAAATGAGCAGAATTGAGTAATTCTCAAAACCACCTTCATGCCACCCTCATTAAATTTCGAGGATAACTGGTTGTTCTGGTATTCCTCTTGGCATTATCGCACCTTGCCAACAAATGCTTCTATCTCTTCTACAAGAAGACTAAGTTTTGGTCAGATGTCTCTTAGTAACCCTAAGCAGAAATTCCCTTCCTCATTGTGAGCAGATGGCTGTGCTATCTCACATATCTGACAGAGGGCTGAAAGCTGCATCTGTCTGCAGTTTGTCAGTTGGCTGGAGCTCCTCTGAGATGTTAAAACCTTACCTCAAATATTTAACTGCAACTGGTGTTTATTTTGCCAGCAAATTCTCTAAACTTAGGATTCTGAGTATTTTCAGTGCATTTGAATGCAGAGTAACTTAACAAGCAACCTGTTCTCAATAGTTAATTCAACATCTCCCCACTAAATACAAAAAGCCTGCCTGAGATATGACCAGAATGGTGTGATCCAAAACATGCCTTACAAAACTGGGCAGGAAAAACAAAAGAGGAACAGAATACAGATCTTCATACTGAACTACTACTTAAGAAATTAGAATTGAAAAAAGCTGCAAATTGCACCCTATTCCAAAGTATTGTAATTCTGCGACAATTTAATTTAGACAGATGCTAGTCTATTCCAAAGTACCTGAACAAACACATCACAGCCACAGAAGGTCAAACCTGGAGTGTCTGTCAAGTTTATCAGCAACTGACTCTGATGTTTAGGTGATACTCTTCATATATGGAGACATGTCAGGGGCACAATAAATAAGTGTTTCTCCAAAGCAATAAGTATGTCCTTATCTTACTTTATCAGGGTAAGATTTCAGGAAAAAAAAATGGGAGCCGACATACAGCTTTGTCGCAGTCATAAGTGTACATGAATGAATTAGCATCTTCAAAGTAGTTGTCCATGTTCCATTTAGGCATATCTCTTCCAAAGGGGAAGAGCAAGGAAAGGTGGAACATAAGGACTATCGAAAATTGTCATAGAGAGATCTGGAGAACACAATTATGAACAGGGCCTTCAAAGGTTAACTGTACTGAGGTGTGTAAGCGGGTGACCTCACCTCTGTGGTTTTTTCATAGACCCGCACACTTCACACTTGATGATAGAAGAATGAAATATATGGCTTACAGTTTGCAAACATGAATCAGTCACCTGCCCCCAAGTAGAGGAAGACTTAAGTTGTTATAATTTAGCTAAACACAAGCTGTTTCATGTGCTTCACACAAGTGTACACGATTCCTGTTACTCCCAAATAGCACAATTTTTCAGTTTTTCAAAACAAAGGATAGGAACATTCTGCTATCAGTCCTCACCACTAAAAATATACACTACAGGTGGAGCTGCCTACAGGCACTTCCTTTCTTTACTCTGTAGCATAAATTGCTTACAGAGAACTCTTGTTTAAGACTCACTAGCATAGAATGGAGCAACACTTGAAGAGGTTCCCTACTACCGCCTCCTTTTAGCCACTATTTCGCATCAGCGAAGTGGATAAACAGTTAAATTCAGTCCCTTGGACAGCCAGTGCTACATCAAGGATTAAAACAGAAGAAAGCTTGGGAGCAAGAGTCAACAAAATACTTACCTTACTGATCACCATTTCTCATTTACAGACATGCTGTCTCCCTTTGATAATATCTGGGTCCAGAACGGATTTATTATTTTCTGTTTCAGCCTGCTTTCAAAGTCCCTAGCACAGCCTTTAATTCTCTAATGACAGTTATCTTTCAAACTTCTACATGCAGAAATACCCACCATACACTTTGCATTTTTCAGAGTGCTTTCAAAGAAAGCTTCTGATATTTATTTCAAGTGTACAAGACAGCCCAGTGCATTAAGCAGGGATTCCTTTCCAAGCCCTACGTAATTATTGTCAGAGATAGAATACATCGCTCTGGTTCTGTTGCATACATTCTCTGAGATGTTTGTTCGATGTACTATTAACTACTCAGTCTTCCGCTTTAAAATCCTTCTCAACTAAATTAAACCCAGGATATGCAAGAGGAGGGAAGAAAAGAACTATCAACACATGTGCTGGACAAAAAAACCTCACAACACAACAGGCTTATTCATACTCAACTGGATCTCATATTCCATCATGTTGGACTGTGCTAATCAGGAGAAGCAGTTTATGGTAACTATTTCTTATATTCACCATATACAGTAGAACTACAAAGCTCTCTTTCATAAATGACAGCTAGTCACTTAAAGAAGTCTACTGTAAAGTCCTACTGGGGGGAAGTGCCAAGCCAAAACGTTTTCCTTACTCTTTGCAAAGCTGCCACTTGTGTCTTCTGTGCCCAGGGGCTCAGGCAGAAAGCCAGTGGCTCGTGTCAGGCTAGAGGCTGTCAGCAGCCTGGTGCTCAGTCAGCATTCCAGCTATCAAAAGCACTCTCTGAGGTTTTCGCGATTTGTTTAACCTTCCCAGCCTTCTATGGAGTCCAGGCACTGTAACCAGTAAGGACAGTTTTCTCTTGCTCTTCTTCCCTTCTCCCTGCAATCTACACATGTGGTAATTTGCCACTTTGATCTGACATTATAAAACCAGCTTTGAACCATCAGATTCTTGTCCTTCTAGTCCTCCACAAAAACAGATTTCCACCACCCTTCACTGCTGAGGAGAGAGAAAAGGATAACAGCTGCCACATCCTCACTAAGCAGAGGTCTGCTGTAAAACACTTGCCCAATGCCATCTAAAACCGACATCCTCCCCCTGCCAAGCCACTCTGAACACTTCATGGAAAGCCTGTGATTTTAAATATCGACTTACGTATTGCACACTGCCATGGTCTGACATGACTCTCCTGTACAGAATTCTGAGATTGTACTATACTGTAAGTTGATGTGATGAAAGAAGGTTGTTGCTGAAAAATAAACACAAAGGAAAGGAATTCAGAAGAAAAATCTTTTCAAACACTGGTTATCCTCCAGACAATTATTTAAATAGAGCAAATGAAGAGACCTCGGAGTCTTGAGCTTGTATACAAATCTAAACATGATTTAGCTAAATGAGTATAATGATGAACTGCAAAGCAAAGAGGTATACAGAAGAAAAGCTCTTGTTTTGATTTAAGATGAAAGCACCATGAAGCATCAGCTCTTATTACTCACTAAGCGGCAAGACTGGAAAGTGTCTCCATCATCAGCCTCACCTTGACAGTAGAAAACTCTACTACAAGCTGACGGCATACAATTTGCTACATTCTTTTGAAGTCAGACTTAAAATTAATAGCTCTTAGCATTAATAGTTCTCATGACTTATCTCCTTAAAAAAAATAACAGCATGAAAGCTAGTACATTTCTACTTTTTAAAAATCTCCTGAGATAATTTAATATCTTAATACTCATTAGGGTCACCTCACTTTTTCCTATAAAATTTGTCTCTATAAAGTCTCTATAAAATTTGCCAGTGTGCCATTTAAAGTAGTTTCTTGCTACTTCCACATACTGCTGAAAATGTAAACAAGACTGGGTTATAGCTGCAGGTTAGGGCCAGCAGATAAAGCCTTCTGTAAGCCAATACTGTAAATCAGAAATGAGGTGCCCAGATACAGCATTCAGTCACAGTAGTCAGTCACATCTCTGAGTTCCAGTTTGACTACAGTTTAAATTCACAGTAATTCCACCAAAGCTGAGAAGGAGGGTGGAGAAGAAATCCAATGAAAATACTGGCTTTAAGTATAACTTGCTTTACATGCAATTCTTAATATATTAACTACCATTTTTACAATGCCTCTGGAAGACCAACAGCTTCAGTCAGGAATGTGCTGAACCAGCCAGTTTAGCAAATGGTCAAAGGGAATCTGATGCTCCTCAAAAGAGCATCAAAAACTTCAATGCCCTCAGTATCACAGTGAGGGAGCGGGAAGGAGGAAACACATCAAGGCTTCCATGCTGCTGAGCACAGTTGGTTTGTACGTGACAGCTTAATTACTATTCAAGGTATAATGACATGCATTATGCAGTAAGCATAAATACTCATTGAATGTTTTTCTAAGCGCTGAAAACAGTTTAAAGAAATAGAGTGAACAAATGCCTTCCAGAGTGTGGACAGCTCAGAGCTGTACAATCGCAATACTCACTGTTGCTGGCTAGCCACTCGTTGAGATCTATTTCTCGTGGTAACATCACTAGCTCCTTAAATTCGAAGTCAGTAATTCTGGATTTTGTGTATTCTGGCTCTAAGTAAAGTTTCTTCTCTTCAGGTGCTGGCTTTTTACCATTTGGCTTTCCCTTGGACTTCCTGCAAAAGATTAAAAAGAGGAGAAAGGTCACTTCTACTGTTGATGAACAGCTACAGATACCTGAAATAAGCTGTTTTATCCAAACTCCTGTATTTGTGTTTACACTGCTCCTCCTGCCTTCTCACACCTTAGCTTAATTTTTTTTTTTTATTAAAGCAAAGGATAGTTTCTTAAAAAGCATATTTGAACTCAAGTAACTTTTTTCAAGTAGCACTAGAAGTTTTCAGTGGCATTAAGAAACTTGAAACTGAGCTGCTCCATCTCCATGACCCCTTTTATCAGATTAGATTGCAAATTCCTGGGCAAGTTACAGTCTCTTCACACCTGTGAACAGTCATGACAGCAGAAAGGATGGCATTGTGTCTGAAGAAGCTGCTCTAATGCAAGTAAACTAACAATCTACTGCATCATACAAACAACTGTCGCCTGCTAAATGAGGGTTTGGGGAACACCAAAAGCGGACTGCTGCAAGAAAATAGCTCTCAGTTGGAAAAATGCTCTTTCCACGCTGCTTATTCAGAGCTACAGCATTCCTCGCTTCTCCAGTCCTATGTCCTCTGAGATAATAGGAGCCTTCTGAAAGTGAGCATCCATGACTCTAGTTAGAAGCACTGATGACTACCTACAAGCTTTCTCAACTCCTGAGATACTTGAGACAAAAAGATCACAGCTTTTTTTTTTCTGAAAATCCTTTAAAATCCAATGTACTATGAAACGACCTTCCATTTGGATTTACAAAAGCAGACAAACCACATTCGCAAAAATGAGTTTATGTCCAGGGCATATTGTGATTTCCCATTTCTACTGTGTTTGATGTAATCAATAGAGTTTTCATCCTACTCTTTTTTTCAACATCCTCAAACCAGACTCTCAAGCCAACCCAACCCATATTATGGGCCAGGGGTTCAATAAGGACTTCTAAGGAAGGCTGGCGAGTCAGCACTTTTGTCTTTTAGGCTTTTAAGCTGCATATCCATTTATTTCTACAGTTAAAAAAAAACACCTAACCAGAGACAGAAGATGTATTTAATGGTGACGGACGAGTGCAGAAGACAATACTTGATGTGCACTATCACATGAATACTAGGAGGAGATGCCAGGATTTTTTAATGTCAAGTTTTCCTGGTTAAAGAGGTTTTTAGGGATCTGTAAAGCCAAGACAAGCCTGTCTGTACAGACTGCATTAAGTTTGCTGTTGAAACTGATCTACACCTCATCCAAAAGAAACTAACCTCACATTCTGTCTCTTAACTTCAAATAATCTCCTAACCATGCCCCTCACCAAGATATATACAGACTTGATTTTCGCTGTGAGGTCAGGATTCACATCTTTCCTCGAATGCTGCTTGAAGTGCCAGTGCCTCCCCAAAGAAAGTATGATTATTCAGATTTCTGTCTTTATGAGCTCTTTATGATCTCAAGATCAGCTCATTAAAACCGATCTTGAGAATGACTCATTATCCACATTGTCAGGACTGCAGTTGGGTGACCAAGATTCACTCTTCAGAAGAAAGGAACACCATAACTTACTACCAAGTCAGCCACCAGCACTGCCACTGTTTACTATCTTGAGCCTGCATTGAGTCTTGCAACTTCTCCCTAACCAGTATTTTAAGACTGAGAGGTCTTTAAAACTTCAGGAAGGCCATCATCAAGGAAAAATTAAGGAAAACTTACAGCAGCACAATACACACTTATATGGTCACAATACATTTACAAGTCATAGGTGTGCAGAAAGCACTGTAAGAAGTCTCTGCCAGGAAAAAGATGGTCACACCTCATTTCCATATGCTAATGAGAAAGGGGGATTTTGTAGTTAGGTAGAAGATGCCTGTGACATAGAACTAACCTTTAAAGAATACAAATGCAGTATGAGAATAAATTAAAACCAATATACATGAAGATGAACTTAGCACACAGTTACTCTGGCACATTTCTCACTGTCTCCTTTTTCCACAGCAGGGCATTCCAGTTCAAATGAAACCTCCAGGATTTGTCCCTTGCACTTATTTAATGAATTAATCTGCACTAATTCTTGTACCTGTTTCACAAACAGATGTTTTAGGACATGCAAAGTCAGATGTTACTCAGTGCAAGGCCTTTCATACAGAGGGGTTACTCTGCTAGACCAACAGCTCCTGATTGTCAGCGAAGTACTCCTTATTAATAATACACTTTCCTTATTATATTAAGATATACTTAATTTATGCTTAGGCCTGAGACTTCAGAGTTTCACAGAACCTGAGATGATATTAAAGGAAAAAGTTATAGCATTAAAACAACAGCCTTGTTCAATAGTCTGTAACTTGACTTTATGGCAGATGAAGCAACATGTTTGACCTCTTCCTTCTGCAGGAATACCATGCTAAGACTTGAAACTACCTTACCCTGAGAGTCAACAGCATAAATTCAGAAACTATGCACTTGGCCCTGAGGTGACAAAAAACCACTCCAGGCCACTGATTGGCTTAATTCCTAGCACAGGCTGCCTTACTCCTGTGCTGCTGAAACCAAGCCTGGCACGCTCCATACAGCACCCTCATACCTGCTGGGCCTCTGACAGACAACAGTAAGATCTATATTCTGAATATACTCTTCAGAGTTTTTTTCAGGTGGTTGGGTTTAGTGCTTTCTGGTCTGGTTTGTGGGGGCCAGGATTCAGGAATTCAAGGATAAGTTGATTTTTAAAGAAAATTATAGTTCCAGGAACTCATGCAGAAAACACCTTCAGCTTCAGAGACTATATTGACAAATGTCATTAACCACACCTCGGGAGAAAAGTTGTCAGTGAGAAGTAGTTTGGACAGAACAGATTTTATATCTTTGCTTTACTTCAGGACCAAGGGCCCCAGGTTAGGGCTATGCCATGTCAGCTAAGAGCAGTCTTCTGAGAAGTGGAGGAGGGGAGAGAGAGATGAAAAGGTCAAAGACAGTCTGCCACAGAGCCAGTCCGTGGTGGGAAACCACAGAAGGAAGCCAGACATACAAGGCTGAGGCAAACCTTCCACTGAATAGAAATAGATAGGGTGTATCTCATTCTCACTTCAGCATCTTCTCCCCATTTCAAGAAAAGAAACAAAAAATAAACACTAAATATATTTCACAAGTACACTAATGCAAACAGCTATACACCGTCCTTTTACAAAAATCAAACCCCTTCATTTCCACCCGAATGTCACTTCTCTGTTAGATTAGTAAATGCAGCCACTGCGTCTTTTCAACAGGTTGTCTCAAGTCTTTCCACAACTGCCTTGTGCTGGAACTGGAGCATTTTGCACAGTTTCCCGAAGGACCCCACGCTCTGCACCCTTCCAAAGCTTTGGCTCAGTTTAAAAAGGAACTTGACTCATAGGTACCATCACTGAACCTGCAAAATGCCTGTAATCACTGTTACCAAAGGATTTATTCACACTACCAAAATATAAACATCAAATCACCATATGTGGTACAAACTTCTTTTTAACCTTTTACAGCTGCTGAAAGTTAAATCAAGGCCACAGAAATTGTTTCTACCAGCAGATTCTCATGACCTGCATGGAGTGCAGCTGGGATACCACATGGCCCGAGTACTGGAAGTATAAATTAAAAAAATTTCCAGTCTTAGAATGCTGAGTTTTGAACTGGACCACACATCTTCTCTCCATTATGCAGAACTTAGGTTATAAAGTCAGAGTTACTTGTAATTGAGTCAGTCTAGGCTGTAAAACTGTGGGTTTAGTTTGGAAACTGTCAACACTAGTCAATACTAAAGCATTTTCTTAACAGACTTACAAAGCTGGAGCATAAAACAGTACAGAGAAAACAGTTTTAGAAACATGATTATAAATGATTAAAAATCAATAAATAAGAGTTCTATGTTCTAGATAAACCAAAACTCACACCCTCACAATTGCCAGAATTACCAAACAGCCTAAGTTTAGATGTTAGCTTCCTTCCTTCTGCTCTACCCTGCCTCAAAGTTCACCGCTGTTTCAAAGATTTGTAAGAAAAGACCACCTACCCGAAACCAATTCAAAATGTGAAAAACAAAGCATATGTTATTTCCTTTGTTGTGAGTTGTTCCTGTTCAAAATACCTTCCTCAATTTTTAATGTTTAAAGTACACAAATATGAAAATATATGTGTAGCCATTTCTGAGATGCCCTAGAATACCCTTAGTAAGTGAAAACTATAGCAGTAAACATAAAGTGGCACATTCAGCAACAGCTTGTTCTGCGTGCTTTCAGTTAAAGAACAGTAGAGTTTTACTGTTCTACTTAGGTGACACCAAAATCCATGACCTGTAGATGATTACTGTCAGAAAAGCATAACTAAATCTTACGTAAGACCATGAAAAAGGCAGTACCTTTCAAAATGCTGCTATAGGCACCCTAAAACCAATTGAAGTCCTGATTTCTGTTCACCTATGTCTTTCTTAAAAAATAAGAGAATTCTGGTGGATGTTTCTTAACATATCCATGTCATATCAACTGTATCACCAAAGCAGCAGGAGGAATAACTGTTATGCAACAGTTTGGTAGAGGTCTGTCAAGAGGTTAGTTAGACCAAAAGCTGTCTATTGATGCTTAACCACTTCTTAAGGAAAGAAACATTTTTAGCGAATCCAAGGAGATGGCACTCAGCAGTTTTTACTGACAGGCAAACCAGAGTAAAAACTGATTTTTTAAATAGATTTGTGTCTATGTGGTTTTAGACACTCAATGGAACACGATGCCACAGACCAAATCACTGGACTTCCAGAGAGAGAAAAGCGATGGAAGACAGCAGAAGAGAGCTCTCTTGTCTAAAGTCTTAGAAGAAAGTTCAACAAACTGGATCCAGCCAAAGACAGTACATTCACTAATGCTTCTAGCAGGGCTTCCATATGCAGCCTTGTGTTCACCTGGGAAAACACAGCAGCTGGAATTTTGCCTAGACTTCACTGGAGAAAGATGTATAAGATGCTTCACCAAGTGACAGGCCCATGGGGCTGTGCTGACTTTTTTCCCTAGTCTAACTGCTTTGTTAAGATAAAGTAAAACTGCCAATTTCCCAGCTTGTTTTCTTATCCCATCTCCATTAATAAAGATACTCTTTTAATACTTCTCTCTCTATTCATTTTTGATCGGACGTCCAGCATTTTCTGGACTTAAAAACACCCCACAATTTGGAGCATCTTCAAAGCACCATCCAGGTATTAATTTAGTTTTAAAATCATATGAGAAAAGTATTATTCCTATTCCACGGCAGAAACTGGCTGTAAAGTTCAAACTACAAAAGGTACGACTCAGTTTAAACTGATATGGTTTGTTTGGAAAGAAACACATATGAAGCTATCCGATTGAACTGAAGCAGCATGAAAGAGGCCTTGTCCACTATGTGGATGCTTCATAACCTGATGTAGTTCACACCACTTTGGAATAGTACCGGGCATCCACGGTTTTGGCCATGAGAATCTGATTACAAGGTTGATCATAAAGAGGGAATACTATTTATTAAATGCCAAACTTTCCTAAATCAATCATGCAGTTTAAGATTATCTCTGCCAGTTCAGGATTCTTTTTACCAGCAGGAACCAGCACAGCTATCTCCAGCAAGCTGTGCAGTTTCTTACACTGCATCTCAAATGGAAATCTCTTTGAGGACAAGTGATGATACTTCAGTCACCATCTCCTGCCCTTCACACCCAGCTACCCTTGGGGTGAGTGGATGTTCATTTTTTCTTTTTTAACTACAAGTAACCAGTAGCTTTTCTCTTTTTAATGCCATGTATTGAAGTGGTTTTAGTACCAGATAAAAGAATGATTTCAGAAAGCTAGAAAAGTACAGGAAAAAAACCTGTAGTGGTGAGAAGCAGACCTGCAGGCAAAAACTCCGATCACTTTGCGCCCTCTGGATCACGCATCACTTTCAGGCTCCAGCCCAGACTCACACACACTGATTTCCATCTGAAAATTGACAGAACTGGTCCAACAGGCTTGACACGGCAAATATGTCTCCCTGTTTGCAAACTTCAAAACTCACAAGCCATCTCAAATCTGCGAGAATGAAAATTGCCACAGATTATGAACCTTACAGGACGAAGATGCTTAGTCCGTGATTAATAATATTTAATTATCTAGTAACTGACCCTGGTTCTTCCCCAAGGTTAACTGGTATAATCCTAGCAAGTTTAGAAGAGAGCACATCTTGACTTCAACAATCCAGCTGCGATGTGTTCAATCAGTGTTGGCAACAGGAGACTAAAAGCCCCACGGCTCAGTGCAACACATGCAAAAATAGTACAAAAAGAAAAATCTATTTTAAGGAAGATCAAAAAATAAGATGCCCACAGAAACGTTATCAAATTACATTTAAAAAGTCACTTGAGGTTTTGGAGCCTACTTTCAAGTAACCTAGCTTGCACCTTATAATTTGTGTAGTTCATAATCTGGAAAATTTTGGGGTTGAAATGGTGCGCTCCCAACCAAAACATTTATGTGGAAAACTTACAGTCTCCAACAGCAACACCATATTCCACCTCACTCAGGTGTACCTCTACCCTACTGAACTACCGGATGTATCAAACTATCTTGGTCTTTGATTTGTATCCTGTAATTTTTTCCTTTCTTTTTCAAGTATCATGTTTTAAAATATCCTCCACTGATGAAGTATTACAAAGTGAGGTATTCCTGCCAAAACCTTCTTTCTTGGTAATTTGAGAACGAGGGTTAGCTTCTTAAAACATAAGCCAACACAGAATTAGAGAGGCAGTAAGCCAACATTTTAACAGCATCTCTTTAAACCAATCTTTACGAATACTTTCATGTTTTTATATTTTCCAGTGAATAAGGGTTTACAATTAAAACATATACCACATATTTCCATTTTAGCTTCTCCTCCCTTCCTTGGGTAAGGAGTCAAATGGGATATAAGAAGCAAAGCACATGGCGGACAGGGAAGTGATTTGAGACAGCCAGCATGAGTTCACAAAGGGCAAGTGCTGCCTGACTAACCTAGTGGTTTTCTATTATGGGGTGACCATATCACTGGACACAGGAAAAACAACACCCACAATCCATCTGCCCTTCTGTAAAGCCTCTGACATTGTCCTCCACAACGTCCTTCCCTCTAAACTGGAGAGATATGGATGTGATGGGTGAACTGTTCAGTGGATAAGGAATTGGTTAGATGGTCGCATTCAGAGAGTACTGGTCAATGCCTCAGTGTCCAGATGGAGATCTGTGACAAGTGGTGTCCCTCAAGGGTCTCTACTGGGACCAGTGCTGTTCAGTATTTTCATCCGTGATATAGACAGTGAGATCAATTGCACCCCGAGCAAGCCTGCAGATGACACCAAGCGAGTGGCGCAGTTATCACAACAGAAGGAGAGGACGTCATCCAGACTGACCTGGACAAGCTGGGCCTGTGTGAACCTCATGAGGTTCACCAAGGCCAAGTGCAAGGTTAGGGCAACCTGTGGTTTCAGTACAGGCTGGGAGAACAACATGATTGAGAGCAGCCCTGCAGAGAAGGACTTCAGGGTGCTGGTTGATGAGAAGCTCAACATGAGCCAGCAACATATGCTCGTAGCCCAGAAGGCCAACCATATCTTGGGGTGTATCAAAAGAAGCGTTGCCAGCAGCTCAAGGGAAGTGATTTTCCTCCTCTACTCTGCTCCCATGAGACCCATCTGGAGTGATGCTTCCAGTTCTGGAATCCCCAACATAAGAAGTGTATGGAACTGCTGGAACGGGTCCAGAAGAGGGCTACAAAGACTATTGGAGTGCTGGAGCACCTTCCATATGAGGACAGGCTGAGAGAATTGAGTTTGTTCAGCCTGGAGAAGAGAAGGCTCTGGGGAGACTTTATAGTGACCTTCCAGCACCTGAAAGGGATCTTCAAGAAAGCTGGAGAGGGACTGTTTACAAGGCCATGCAGTGATAGGATGAGAGGGAATGGCTGCCCTATTGCTGGAAGTGTTCAAGTCCAGGGTGGATGTGGCTTTGAGCAGACTTGTCAAGTGGGAGGCATCCCTGCCCCCATGGCAGGGAGGTTGGAACTCCCTTCCAACCCAAACCATTCTATGAGTGGAACAGAGGAGAGAATAAAACACATCAAGGTAAAACAAATTAAATATGCAAGCTCTCTCCCTCTGATGTACTCCCTTTACAGAAGAGAAACACACAAATATTTCAAACATTGATGGAGGCCTACAGCTTTGGAAGGAAAATGACGTTGGCTGCTCATAGATGTCCTTGTTTTCCTTTTTCTTCCGTGACACTTTTACTGGAAAGTTATCAGTTAATTTCCAGTCAGAAATATTCTACATAAGTATAGGAGTCCTGAACCCATTCATAGCAGGAAGGAAACAGTTTTATGACCTAAATTTTATGACTCGTAGTGACAAACTCCCACCAAGAACAATGAAGCAAGTTATGCCAGTTTTTACAGGACAGGAACAAACTCTTGAAGACTGTCCAGTTTTCTACTCCAACAGCCCACAGTCTTTTCCCTCCAGTTAAGGACAAGGACTGGAAACTTAGAGGCACTAGCAGCTTTTAAAAAAAAAAATTACTTCTTCGTAATTCAAAGCCTTTATTTGTATAGCAGTCAAGAAAAGAGGAATAACAAGTTTCATTTGAACATCAGTAGAGTTGCCCTTCCTTTCAGAAAAAATAAGGGACAGTATCCGTTTTTTCCTCTTTCTTTAAAACTGTACAAGATTATTAACTCTGTGGAGATTCTTCTGCAATCCCGTCCTGTTTTAACTCCTATCACTGCTAGATCTTCAGCTGCAAGTGCCATATGACAGCACATCCAGAACACAAATCCTAGATATATATACACATGTTCAGAATTGGGAAAGAAGAGAAAAGAACATCAGCATAGGAAGGGAAGTTGTGTGAGGTTTTGGAAAGCAAGCTCAAATCCCAGTAATGCATACAGTACAATTGTTCATGGATTGCTGCGGTCAGACTGTTTCTCCAGGGCCTAGGGAAGGGAAGGAGACTAAGCTTTTTAAGACAGTCTCCACTCTGATTTTCTCTTGCCCCAGGTCTCTGACAGACCCCAAGACCTCAGTTTCTTTCTTCCCCTCTCCTGCCCAGGGTTAGCTCCAGGGCTCAGCTGTTGTGCTGATCTAAGGGGGCTGCGCAGAATGAAATGTCTTTGGCAGAATTTCTGGCCACGCTTCTTCATTTTTGTTCTGTTTTTAAAAGTTACTAATAGTTTATTTAAGAGGAGGAGGAAAGAAGAATGTACCCTACATGCCAGGGAAACTTTTTCTTCTGGATTCTCATAGCACTTCTTCGCCTTAAAAGGGAATCTTTGTTTGGCCTCCGGATGCTCTGCTGTAAACAGTGGTGCCAAGGCATGGCAGGCATGTTAAGGGTGACAAGTGCCATAACATTATTTCATAATGCTGCTTCTCAACAGAAAGCCCAAAACATTCCAAACTGAGTTCCAGCTGGTGCTGCTGGCAGGGCAAAGAGAACATGGGGCACCCACACACACTCCATCTCTGTCTCTGGTACATCGGGTCTTTCCATCTCCTTTTGTAGAAGTCCCCATCCACCTACTGGTGAAGCATTGGGAGCGCAAGTCTTATGAGGAGTGGCTGAGGGAACTGGAGTTTAGTCAGGAGAAAAGGAGGCTGAGTGGAAATGTTATTGCTCTTCACAACTACCTGAAGGGAGATTGTAGCAAGGTGGGTGTTGGTATCTTCTCCCAGTTAACAAGTGATAGGATGAGGGGAAATGGGCGCAAGTTGGACCAGGGAAAGTTTGTTAGATATTAGGAAAAATGTCTTCATGGAAAGGGTTGTCAAGCCAGTTCCAGCTTGCCCAAGGAAGCAGTTCAGTCATTGTCCATGGAGGTGTTTAAAAGATGTGTAGATGTGGCAATTAAGGAACAGTTTAGTGGTGGAATTCGCAGTGCTAGGTTAATAATTTGGCTTGATGACCTTAAAGGTCTTTTCCAACCTAAATTATTCTACGATTCTACTTCTCTCCCTCGTTCTCTCTTCTCTTGCATGTCACCTCCCTGTGCTAACTCAGTATTTGACAATACTGTTTGCCCATAGTGGCATGTCAGCTGCATATTAGCTGCCTGAAACTCCCAGGTATTTGCCAGTGGTCAAGTACCACTGCTGCTGCTTCTTCTATTCTGCTCAGGATCCCCCATCATCTTCAAGGCAGCTCTGGGAAGAACAGCTACAGAGGCAAGGCCAGACATGCAAACAGTTCAGTTAATGCTACAAAAATGTGCGGAGTGCATTCTTGTGGTAAAACATACTGGACTAGAGTTTCCTTTCTTCTCTGGGCGTACCTGCCAGAACTCCTCCCTCAGACTGAGAGGAGGTATCCAGCCTCTCTGGTTGTCTTTGGGTAGGGTCTTCTGTACATATAATTACTGCACTGGTTCAGGCTCCCCTCCAGCCAACACACTTGGGAGGGGCTGAGTGGGACAGAGCCCTAGGAACACAAGGAATGGGATGTCAGATGGGAGACTAAGATTATTTCTTTCTAGGAGCTAGCGATGCAATGTTAAAGGAACCATTCACTAGTAAAAACACAGAACACTACCTTATCCAAGCAAATACCCCATTCCTAATTTTGAAATGTTCTCTTTCGTCTCTGTGCCATACAGCCTTCATTTTCAAACCAGGAGGTGCCAACACGAAGCCTCAGCAAGATTCTTTTGCTAAGTGATTTGCTACAGTCCAGACTTTTAGTAATCTGGGGATTAGGAAAGAAAAAGGACACAAATCTTTCCTAATGTTTATTTTCAACAGCGCTACGTGGAGCCAAATTAGGTCTGTGGTAAGAGATTCAGTAGGTCATAGATTAACAGTGTTGCAACAATTAATTTATACAACATGCAGAACACTGCATCATAGGGTGCCCAAGTCCTGAGTCTGTGACAGACACAGGGTGGTGGTTCTTGGGTTTGTTTTTGTTGTTGTCAAGTCTCTAGCTGTAGGCAAACTCTGGCTGTCTGACAAAGGAAGGCAAAAACCAAGTAGAAAGAGAGTAAATCCCTACTTGAGAGGGTGTCTAAGAGCATATTCTCTCCTGCTTGTGATACCTTCACCCCTATAATTGCATCCTCAGAGCAGACCCTGGTGCAGGGCACAAAGGGACAAAAGAGATCGTATCATGTTAACATCCCAGGGCATCTCTGCCCAGCCATTCATCAATTCATTAACTGGAGTTCTGTGTTCCGGGGTTTGTCCTGTTAACATGCAGCTCCTTTTAGTCCCCAGGTGTGCTCACTCCAAAGCCCCTGGGCCCGAGCACAATACCAAGATAAGGATGCTCCTGTATAGAATAACACAATAGCTTGGGTTGGACAGGTCCTTTCAGGGCCATATAAGCCCAAACTTCCAATATCCTCACCTCTCAGAGGAAAAATGTCATTTGTATTCTATCAACACAAATGCTTCTTTCTGATACTCCACTGCTAAATATACTCCCATACTGTAGCTAGACCCTATGAACAGTGTTCGTTTAACCTAGCCAGGGATATCTGTGTATGTAAATATTTACATATCTGAACTGGCTATCTAAGGACCTTCTGAAGTCAGCAGAAGTATACAGTTTCTCTATACTGGAAAATAATTCAGAGATCTTTAGTATCCCTTAAATTCTTTAATTAAAACACACAGGCGAAGGACAAAAGTGGCTGTCAACTGAGAGCAGACAATGGCAGAGCTACTGAGCCCAGTGCTCTTAACAGATACTACACACTGCAGTGGGGAAATCTCCCACACTACAGAGCTATGAGAACAAGTCATCTGCACCGAGATTTGAAAGTGACTAGGTTTTAGGGTAGCTTTTAACACCTTTTTCATATTGGGGAAGGCAAGTGTAGGCCTGTCAGGCTTATTACAATACTGAGGATAGTGTTTTTTCCACACATGATTTGAAATTTTGGAGACCAGAAAAAAATGCTTGCAAGAACAACTAAAAAGAACATAATTGGCAAAAAAAGTCTGTATCTCTCTGGCAAGGTTTTTAAACTCTGTAAATTGAAAGAAAATGTAAATCTACTGTACTAAAAAACACAGGAACATACTTCACATACCTATTCTCCAGGTTTTTTCAGACAACTCTTAAGCAGTGGGGTTGTTGTTTTGGGGTTTTTTCAATTATTTATTTATTATCTTGTAATCTTCTACTGGAACACACTCAAGAGTTATTTTGACTTCTGTGCCATGATTAAATTCAAGTTCTGACAGCAACTGCTTCTCCTGGTTATTCTGATGCAGCCCTGTTATCTTTCTAGAAGGCTAGGTGCAGTACGCTTTGGTCCACCTGCAGGGAGAGGGAGTTCAGCACCGGAGCGCATAACTACTCTAGATCCTGTTTGTTATCTTCCTTATGAAGTTTGTAAAGCTAGCAGTTTGCAAAGCTATCTTTTTATTTCTAAACCAAGCAAAATTGATTTGGAAACCTCATGGCGTCATAACTGTGGGATTTCACAACACAGCTTGCATAGAGCTGCTTTTCAGGACAGAACTGTGCTTTAATTGCTTGGAATTACTTCACCATGGCAACTTGGTTTCAGCAGTCAGACTTCTTGCTATATAGACCAAAACATACAAATGCAGACAGTCTATTCTGCTCAGAGACTACCAGGGTGCAGACAGGTTTGCCTTTTTAAGATGTGTTTTCATTGCCTCACAGCCTTTTTCCTTACAAGCTCTAGTGTTAGATAAGTGTTTTTCATTGTACAAAGATATACTAACTAGCTTTAAGTACCACTGTAGCCAAAAAAAAAAAAAACAAAACTGCAACAAAGGAAATACAACAAATATGAAGGTCAAGCTCCCCACCTTACCTGCAATATTATGTTTGGGAGGACTGGCACATGTAACATCTAATCTACTTGTAATCTGAATTTTACAACTCTCAACTTTTAGTAGTCTACAAAAATGGCTTAAAATATATTTTATGATTATATTGTGCAGTATGAAAGAAGGCAACATGGACTGTGGGACAGTCCCCAAACAGTTAATAGGAGTACTCACTCCAATAGTCTGTGGTCTCAATAGATAAACATTTTTCAACATGGTGCAACATGTCAGCTTGCAGCTGAGCTCTCTTGTAGTTGTCTCCTCAGCTCCCCAGGGACAAGAAACAGTAAAGGATTGTCTTTTTTTATTTCTGGCAAGATTGGGAAAACTACAACTACTTAGGCACAAAGAGTTCCTTGCATTGGAAGGATAAGCCAGTTATTTTTGTTGCGAAGAGAGTGAAAACAAATCAAAAACCTTGCTACTACAGTTCCTATATGTAATCTCACAGTAGGGAGGACTTCAACAGCTGAATCCTTCACATAAACACAGTTTGGTTTACACCTAAGAAGTGTAGTTTAAATAGGGCAGAAAAGTGCTAGGGCAATACTAGAAGTGAAAGTGTACACAGAAATACAGGTATCAACATAGATACTTCAAACAACACAGCTTTTTCTAGGAGCTTCAGTAAACAGTATCAACTCAATTAGATATATAGCATGGGAAAAAAACAAGTTGTTTTCACTATTCATAAGCAATTCTGTATGCCTGCACCTATAAACTCACTTTTAAAGCATTTGTACTAGCACATACAAATACATCTTGTTGCATTGAGAGACACAGCTCTGAGGAATTCCATTACCTACCCAGTTATTGAACAGGCTGGGCAAACAAATACCAATGTGAGGAAGAAGCAGCTCCACCTGAAATGTTCATTCACTGTATCAAGCTCCACACATCTCATACTTTAAATTAACCACAGCATTTTATTTAGAAGGATATTTATTTACCAGAAATTACCATGGGTCAAGGTCAGTGTTCTCTCAATGGCAGCTTTGAAGATCAAAAAATGATCTTTTTCATTTCTTAATATTTTTGCTTTATTTTAAGGCAAAGTTCATTCATCAGGGAAGTCCCATCCCTCCTGGCACGCCTTAGATCAGGATCCCATGAGAAGTGGTGCCTTTCAGTCTTAGTATGAACCACCTTGTTGAACAAAAAAACCTGAAATCCATAGTTAGAAGGCACAAACTGTCTCTCCTCACAGGATAAGAGAGTTGAAGGTTAAAGGAATCAAAGCATTACCTTAATTAGGTAACTTTCATTAGCGAATTACATGTACAAAACATTCACTGATCTAACTATGTAGTTAATTTTTAAACTTTGTGACAGAATGATATAGTGCTATTTATTTGGTTTTGTCATCAACAGCACACAATTGTTTCAGTATTTCTTAGAAAACACCTCTTTGCACCACAGAAGAAAAATCTACTTAAAATACAGACTCTGTGGAATCATGGGTCAAAGTAAAAAAATCTGTGAATGACTGATTGTAAAAAAATAGAAAGATGGATAATAGTTTAATTACTGGTACAGTTAGATTAGCCACTGTTAATTAGCTCATGAGACAGCAGTGATTCCCACTCTAATTTACTACTTTTCAGAATACACCATGGGAGATGAAAAAGCTCAAGTAGAAGCACCTTTACAGACACATACTGATCCACTAGTAATCAGAAACCCCCCAAACACAGATACATTCAAACTCATAGAGTTATCAAAGACTTGCTGAAATACATATTCATTCTTCTAATTAAGAAGCTAAGAAATGTGTTAAAGAATGTTAGTAATTTAAAAAAAAAATAAAAATTAGGTGTGCAGTTGTGTGCTGAATTTGTTTCATTCTCTGAGCTGTGTGTGCAAATTACAAGCAGCGCCTTTAACTGTTCGTTTGGATTTGCAATTAATCCTCAGAACACAATGTGAAGTCATGCTTTTACACTAGCTTTTGCAACCCGATATCACACCTCTAAACAAGGCATGGTTATGTCCAGTTAACTCTCTCCAAACACAGTCCGCATCACTCGCCTGAGAAGCCCCGTTTCAATTCCTGGCTGCAACCAAAGTTCGTACTGGTTTTGCAGAGATGGAACCATACCACTCGTGCACAGCTGCACTAGCAGTTTCACTGTGAAGAAATGAAAGATGGCCCTTAACCAGCACAGAGAAGTCTCTCTCAAGAGTGTAGTTTACCATCACTGTTGGGTGATTCAGTTACTTCTTAGTATTTAGGTCTCTACTTCAAAAATCAATAGGAATTCTTCTCCAAAAGCTTGTAACTGAAATCACTTAACAGATTAATTAGCTCAGCTACTAAAATGTGTGGGTCAAAAGAACCCAATGAACTATATAACAAAACTTTTTGTATATCTGGACAATGTCTACATGAAAAAAAGCTTTGAATACTGAAAAATAACAGAAAAATAAATACAGATAGGATACAGTTTCCCCTCTGTCTCACACAGATGGTGTTCTCAGAACCCCAACTTTATCTTTTCCCCTGCACAGGTTTGTTCTGAAGAAATAAGGTAGTCACATGAAAACCAAGGACTTTATATAATGAAGAATCAGCACAACCTAGTTTATCATGTCTTGCCAAATGCACCCTGCCGATTGTCAGCACTTATCCCTCTAAGGCTCTGGTATACCAAATCTGGGATCCGTGGTCACATTGGACTGAAGAACAGATCTGGGTAAGTGTCTGAAGCGTGAGTGGTGCTACCAAGGGCACCTAATGTTACCTCTCCTCTGCGTGAATTTTCACAGATCACCAGGAAGAAGCTCAAGTCTTCTTTCTTCATTAATTCCCATCCTTTGTATGGTGTGCCAAAATTAGGGCTTTTTTCAGGTATTAACCTGTCTTAAGGGTTTAATATTCTGTCACTACCCGCTGTTCTGAGGATGGCTGTGCACACTGCTGATTCTTCCTTTTTTAAAAAAATCAAAGGAATTGGAGACATCCACAATGTTCCTTTCACCTGGGGAGCATCTGCTATCACCAGTCCCTGCTGTCTGAACAAGGACACTTCTAAACTTATTTCAGCACCAAACAGAAAAGGACCTGGAAAACTAACAAAGCAGCATTTTCTGACAAGCTCAAACAACCTAGCTCCAATGCTAATGGACTCCATTAACTCCAAGAAGGGTTTTTTTTCTACAGAAAACTAGAAGAAAGGGTTAAAGCCATACATCCAATATCCTTCTCTTTCCATAGACTACGTGCTGGCAGCTCTTAAAAGAAAAGCAAAATCTCATCTTCTCCAAAAGCAATTTGAAGTCTTAGTTAAGATTCTGTTGAGCCTTATGGAACCCAGAATTAAGAAAAGAACAACAAAAGAACATGATCAGTTTTCGTGTAGTCACAGGGAAAGATGCACGTTTGGGGAACAGATACATTTTGTCTTAGCCATATTAGAGACAAGACAACAACTGATGGGAGACCTTCCTAACATCCACACCTTCTCAGCAAAGATCATCAAGGATAGAAAGAGAAAAGTTCTTCTACAGGATTTTTTTCGGCCTATAATTCTACATGGTAAAGACTTTGGGGTGCACAGATGGTTTGGGATACCAGAGAACAGCAGATAGAAATTAAGTGTGAAATAGATACTTTCTCTATAAAGGGCAGCACCAGAAAAATGGGCTATTACAACACAGGAAGCAAAGAAGCAAAGCAGGATTTGCAGTGAATTCCCAGAAGGACATATATTGCACACTGATACTTTGCACTTACATAAACTTTAATCATCTTCCAGGCACAAACAGGCAACTAAAATCTGGAGCAAATCCTACAGTGAAACAGACACATAAAAAGGAAACAAGATAAAAGAAGGGTGAGGAATTTCAGAAGTTTAAGATTGCAATCAAATCTGTTGTTCTTGGAGCGTCCACAAAAGATCTTCAGGAAAAAAAGCAGCATATTTTTGCTCCTCACACAGAGGAAAATGCTGTTAAACACTGGGGCAGGTGCCCTTTCTATACTAGCTCTGGAGACACCTTACAGAGTTATTTCAACACACAGAAGAATTTTAGCAGTCCTCCCTCTCTGGCTATTGCTTCACAGAATGCAGAATACATTAGAAAAAAATATAGCTCAATGTTGCAAACACCTCTGAGGAAAGACACAGACTTATTTAAGTTAATATATTGCACATGGTTCACCAACTTTAATAAACTCACCAGGGTCATGACACTCCTGCAGCAAATAGAAGTGAACAAACAGATCACTATCCCCAAAGAAGTGGAGAGGTGCACGGCTCACTGGACTGCTAGCAAAATACAGCATATTTCCAGACCACATCTTCAACTCCTGAGCTCCAGAAGGAGACTGCCTTGTTACATGCCTTTGTCAGAAGTGTCCAAAAACTCCCAGTTGGGTTGATTGTCAAGGAAAGCGCTAGGAGTTTTTGCAGCCACTACCAGAAGAGACTTTGCTACCCAAGTATGCTGGGGAACACCCGCCTGCACAAAAAGGAAGAGCCACCCCTCTGGAAGGACATCTCAGCTCAATGAGTCCACCAGGCTGGCAATGCCACTCAGGCTAACCTCCACTGCAACCTGCTCTGTCCTGAGGACAGGACGCTCATGTCAAAGAATAATCTCCACAAGCACAGCTATGCTTTCATACACACAGAAGAGCTGCCCCTCCTGCCTTGTCACACCTTGACAGAGCACCAGATGTTACTGCTCCATGGCACCACCGGTCCTTTCCAAGCAGCTGAGTGAGAGTTCTGAAAGGCTGTCATTGAATAAGGAATAAGCTCCTGTTACAGCAAGGCTGAGTGCAACTATTAGTGATGTCAGCTGCCCTGAACCATAGACATTTTAAACTATTTTGGTCGACTGGAAAGTTGTGGGAGGGAGAAAGAAAAAGAACAGGATAAAAATAACTTACGTGGTTCTGAAGAGCATTTTGCCTATAAGCCCCTTCCCTGCACACTGCCCTCCCTCCTTCCCTGCTCTTCTGCCTGTCCTCAGACTTCTGCATTAATCAGATTAGCTAATGTTAAACAAGGCTCTTTCTAATTACTTTCTAATACAGTAGACCTGACTAAATTATTAAAAAATATTCCTATCTAAATCAGGATAAAATAGCATTGATTTTTTAAATATTTGCTTTAGTCTTCTCACAAGCTTCATGGACAACAGCAATCTTGAGCATTAAGAGTCAAGGCAGTGGAGAAGAGACAGCTACATCAAACACTGCCTCTGCTCACCTACATCCCATTTCACGAATACGGTTACGACAACTTTGAATGATTACTTGTGAAACAGAATCTAATGTTAAAATTAACTTGGCTTCTTTCTGATCTTGTTATGAATTATCTGAGGAACAAATAAGGAATTCATTTCTTAAAAAACCCTCTAAGTGCTGGATATAAAGACACCTAGCACTATCCAAGACACCAACATGAGTTTGCTCATACCTGGCTGAAGCCATCATTATTGCCCTATCGCTGAAGACAAATTACTACACCCTTGAAAAATATCTGTAAAAAATCCACTTTGTTACTAATGCCAATGGCATACTGACCCAGGAAGAGTGGGGTTGGTTATTCTGTTTTTTGGTTGGTATCCAAAGCTATCCCTGCTCATGGCTGTAAGAAGGGAAGCTCCTCTTTTGAGAAAAAGGAGTTTTAAGTTATCTATTCCCACACTCATCCTGGACTATGTACCATACTTTATTAAAGCCATTACACAACGACATCACAACTCTGTAGCCCCCATCATTCCTCTTTCCTGACACCATATCACTGATTATTGGTCAACTATACCAGAGGGACTCCATTTCACTGGAGACTTCAAAAGAAATGAACTAATGACAAAGCTGCATGCGTAGTCTCTGAAAATCCCCTGTGCAGGACACAAAGTGCCACCGAACAGCAAATGTGGCGCAGTTCTGAGCCACACTCAAGCATTTGAATTGCGATTCAAGCACTGGCACAGTCAGTGAATACTGTGTCCTGAAGCCAGCAGCATGTGGCTCCGAAGAATGCATACGGCCAGCTCAGTTATCCACTGGGACCAAAGAGGAGAGATCTCACATACCCAAGTCCACCTTCCACTCATCCCACACGAGGGCAGTGAAAAGGACATCTCTCCAAAGAAGCTAGCAGTACTCAGCTGCTTCACAAAAAGCTTGAACAACTAATCCATCAATGTTCCAAAGTAGAACTATATGCCAATTTTTTACACTGTATTTTTCCCCTTTCCCCTCTACCTCTCTGTAGAGCCCCCAACTTATAGAAAACAAAAACTACAACAACAAAAAAAACAAACTAGAAAAACTGCATCCATTCTGCTTTTTCCCTTCCTAACCATGAATTAAATAATTACACAGTTATAGGAGAGGGGGAAAATAAGATTAACATATTTCAAAAACATCTGAAGTGAAACAAAAGCCCTAATTTAACACTGTGCTAAGGAATACATATAACTTCATCTCAGCTACGCTATTATTAATTTAAAGGGGAGATGACACTTTTCTAATGGTATTTTAATGTTTTAAAATCATTATACACATGTAGTCTTGGTCCCTGAAGTATTAAACATAGTTTACTAACCCTTATGATGAAAGATACAAGCATCTCCAGAGTTCCTCATAGCTGAATCACTAATAATTTAAAAGAGTAATAAACCTAACAGTAGCTTTCATAAAAAATTAATTAGAAAGGCTGAGAGCACATCTGTTGCTTTTGTTACATTTTCCCTCCTTTCTGGTTTAGTTGTCTTTCCCCATACTCTTTTAAACCTTCTTCAGGTTCTCAGGACTGCTGCTTCTACTTCTCAGGCCTTTCTGCTTCCTCACACTTCACTCTTTGTTTCCTTCCTGTACCGATTTTTCCTTTGGGAGCCATTATTATTAGTGTGTGACACAGACACTATTTGGCACCCAGCAGCCAGGAGGACTCGGACCTACTAACTAATGAAAACAACTTGCACATTAAAAGCTTCATGAGACTGAGTTATTTTGTAAGTACAATTCATGTAAATAACATACAACAAATTTGCTACAGAAGAAAATCATACTGATAAGGTATCATACTAAAAGAAGTGAGCTTTATAATTCACGACCAGGAGAGAGAAAAGTTGATGACAATTTAGAGAAAAGACGGGCACTCTATCCCTTGTCCACTGTGATTTTCTCCAAGTCCTTGGCAGCCTGCAGAGGGCAAGGAGGGAACACGATGATGGTTCCCAGATACGCCAGGGGAAAAAAAAACTAAAATGCAGCAGGCTATTCCTAACACCAGGCTATGCACAAGCAAGATATCCTTTGATCTCATCACCAAGCCATTTGTAGGTCTGATCAACAGAAGAAAAATTACTTCATCCAAAGTAATCGATTCATCTTCCATATAGACTACAGAAAATGCAATCAGTAGTGTCTGGGGGTGGGAGGAGGCAGGCTTAGAAGTGGTATTTGATACCCTTTGTTCTACACTTACTCTGAAATACATGGTAAAGCACTACAGTACTGTGGGATTCATCTCATTTAACTTCATATGACTACGACGTAAGTGCTAAGAAGTGAGCTGGTCACTTTGTTAGGCTAGTATAGCACCTCTGCATTCAACCATGCCTTTAAGCTCCCTGTTTTTCTCAAACAACAACAAAGGCCACCTTTTTTAGCCTAAGTGAGGTCCCATATGATTCGTTCTTTTACCATCACTAGACTCACACCTTAAGCACTGATATCCCATTTTTGCAATAAGGTAACTTTGATTTGACATTATATTTACCTAAACTCCTAGTTAGTGTGCTTTTACGCTGTCTAAGCTCTTTGCAGAATATGATGAGTTTGTTTTACAGAACAAAAACTGAAGCAACTGAAAGCAAGACGAAGCAACACACAGCCAGATGAGGCATCTTAAGTATATTCAAGAAAAGAAATAAGAGCACCAGGTCTGGCATCGTAAAGTAAGATTTTGTGTCTCTACATTTCTCTAAATGGGTGCAAAAGGAGACAACCCGAAATGAAAAAAAGAAAGACACATTAAAAAACCTCTGCTACGAAACAGTGATCACTCCCATCTAGTAATAGTTTAGCAAAATAAAGCTATGGTACTAATTCCCAAGTCCAAAGTATTTCATGTACAACAACTTTTTCCTGCTTTCACAACTGTTTCATAGTATATGCAGAAAATAAAACTTGGGAGGAAAATGCAAATAAAATTATGCACAGTTTCTGCACATGCTCCAGTTGGAGATGGCAGGACAAAATTAACATTATACTTTCTCAAAAGCATGCACTGAACAAATCACAGAACTATATGTTTCATTGCTAAGTCACAGGAAGTTACCTATACTTTAAAATAAGCTGCCATAGATGCTGAACAAAAGGTTTGGCAACTCTCCCCTACAGAGGCACCCATCTATTTACATCTGGGAGTGCTGCCAACAGAACAGCTACCAAAAACTTCAAAGGGTTCACAGCATGAATAGCAAGCCAATGGCCAAAGGATTTTATTATATGACCAGCTGTGTAACACCATATTGAATTATAGGCATCACCCCACTACCACACTACCCCCCCACCCCCCCACCCGCAAAAAAAAAGGCAAAGAAGGGATGTTAAACTTCTCAAAAAGTTGAAAAAAAAAGCGCCTGAATTCCTTAAACTAATGTTTTCTACAGGAAAGTATTTTTAACGGGTGGGTACCAAGTAGTACTGCAACAGAGCGCTTCTTTAAGAGCAACTCTAGGCAGTTCTCATCAAGCATACTTTAAGCCAGTGAACTTCTCTAGTTTAAGTCACAGCCAGAGCTCAGCCGCTTTATGATCAGAACACTCTGCTTTAATAAATGGCTCTCCTAAACTTGCCTGGGGAGAGAGGAGACATGAGTCAACAGAGGAAGAGAGGGATAATGTTTCTGTTGACAAACATTTAACAACTGGCAACCAACAGTAGGAAACAGGGACAAGGGAAAGCTTGCCAAATAAAGTTACACTGGAGGAACAAGGCTCCTTTTTGGAGAAGCACTGCCATTCTTCACAGGACCGATAAACATATCTGAACACGTTTCACCAAAACAAAAAGCTGCAGTTGTTGAAGAGCAAGGCTGCTAATCCTAATATTTGTGGTGACATTTTCCCTTGCAAACCAGAATAGGTCAAAATTCCTCTGAATCAAATTACTGCGCATCCTTTGCCAAAGAGTCTGGTTTTGGTCTCACTAGTCACACACGTCTCAGTGTTCACCCGAGTCCTTCTGAGCTACATGAGCAACTTTTTCCCCTCGCCTTACGACATTTCTGTAGAAAACATGCCAAAGTATATGTAGCGTCTCGGTCAGACTCCTTATTCGGGAAAATCGGGTCCTTCGCCGTCTGCTCACGTCCCGGAAATTTAGTTCTCGGGAAGCACAAACAGAACTCGACTGCGATATTTCGGACGGACCGATGTTTCTCGGCAAGCAGCGAGGGCGATTCCACTTTCCACCCTCCCCGAACGCCTCAGGGACCCGGAGGGAGCCCGGAGCAGCCTCCGTCCAGCCCCCCTCTCGCCCCGTCCCCCCCGTCCTTACCGCAGCACTTTTCCCACCGCCTGCAGGACCATCTTGCAGCTCAGCCCGGGCTTAGGGCTCTGGGCGAGGACGGGCCGTTCAGCGGGGAGGCTGCAGTGATCCCCGACCATGGTAGGGAGCGGGGAGCACGGCGGGGGCTCTCGCCGCTCGGCCCCGGCTCTCCCCGCCCCGCCCCGGCAGCGGCTCCGCCCGGGGCCGCCCCCGCACCGCCCCGACGCCGCGGAGAGGGCAGCGGCACCGGCACCCGCCAGCACCGCCCCCGCAGCAAGGAGGCAGGTAAAACAGAATCCAACGTCAAAATTAACCCGGCTGATTTCTAATCTTGCTACGCGTTATTTGAGGAACAGTAAGGAACGGAATTTTTCAATGTTAAATGTTAAAGAGGGCACTTCCTAATTACTTTCTAATACAGCAGGCCTGACTAAATTATTTAAAAATATTCCTATCTAAATCAGAAAAAAATAGCACCGATTGTTAAATATTTGCTTTAGTCCTCTCAATACACACAAGCTTCAAGGACAACAGCGATCTTGAGCATTAAGAGTCAAGGCAGTGGAGAAGAGACCACTACAGCAAACACTCCCTCTGCTCACCTACATACCGGTTCACAAATACAGTTACAACAACTTTGAACTTTCTGGAGAAGAGGAGGCTGAGGGGAGACCTCATTGCTCTCTAGAACTACCTGAAAGGAGGTTGTGGAGAGGAGGGTGCTGGCCTCTTCTCTCAAGTGACAGGGGACAGGACAAGAGGGAATGGCCTCAAGCTCCGCCAGGGGAGGTTCAGGCTGGACATCAGGAAAAAATTTTTCACAGAAAGGGTCATTGGGCACTGGAACCGGCTGCCCAGGGACGTGATTGAGTCACAATCCCTGGAGGTGTTTAAAGGACGGGTGGATGAGGTGCTATGGGGCATGGTTTAGTGATCAATAGGAATGGTTGGACTCTATGATCCAGTGGGTCTTTTCCAACCTAGTGATTCTGTGATTCTGTGAATGAATACTTGTAAAACAGAATCTAATGTCAAAATTAACCTGGTTTCTTCCTGATCTTGTTATGAATTATCTGAAGAACGGGTAAGTAATTTAATTTTTCAAAAACCTCTAAGTGCCGGATATAAAGACACCTAGCACTATCCAGGACACCACCATGAGTTTGCTCATACCTGGCTGAAGCCATCATTTTTGCACTATTGCTGAAGACAAGTTACTACACTCTTGAAAAATATCTGTAAAAATTCCACTTTGTTACTAATGCCAATGGCACACTGACTTGGGAAGAGTGGGGTTGGTTGCTTTGTTTTTTGGTTGGAAGACAGTGATGCCACAGGGCATGGCACAAACATGCTGCTGTTGCAGAGCAGGCTCTGTCCCTAACAGGCCATGCTGGACTCCTGGTGAGAAAAGGTAATAACAAGGCCTTTCATGAACAGGGCTTTGCACTGCTCTCTCAGGAGTCTGTGACAAACAAGGGCCTGGGCTGACCCAAGAGCAGAGCTAGACACCTTCTGCCAGAAACAGTTTTACATAGTGAACATCAGCCCAGCAACAACATCAAAACCTTCATCAGTGAGGTTTAAACAGACAAAGGGTAAAGAAGAGTAAAACCATAAACTGCATGAGTCTCCTGCCATTATGACCAGAGTTAAGAGTAGGCACTTGGGTAATGATTCTCAGAGGATGAGTGATGAAGCAGCACCCCTAGATGTGAGCCTTGTTGTGGCACACCAGCAGTTTTACACAGAGAAACCACTTCACTATGAGCTTTCCCAACAGACCTTAGAAAGGTACCGTGTGTCCAGCTCCTTTACCACATCACGTGACCGCCACTCCACACACCTTTTGGACAGGTAGCTGTGACCATGGCTTGCTCAGGTAGTATTTAGACCCAAATCATAACAAAAAAATGTGATGAGTGTGGCTTAACATGACCTAGAACACAAAGCCAGCCCTGAGGACATCACTTATACTGACATGCTAAAACCTGACCCATGACATCTTTGAGAAAATGGTGATTTTGCCATTTATGTACACATGCAACACTGGCTGCAGTAGGAAGGGGCAGTTCCTCAGACAGGTATTGCCAAGCTCTCCAGTTGATTTACTAAACAGGCAACTTCCCCTGAAAACAGAAGGCCAACAGTCTTTTTTTAATTAAACCTAATAAAATCATGCCACTGCAGCTGTCACCAACCCAGCATCACTTAGTCAAAGCGGGTAGGAACGTGGCTGCCATTTGCACAAACCCAAGAAACCACAGACATGTGACGCAACTTGGAGGAATAATGAGCTACTCTCAGGTCCCAAATACCCACCCAGGCAGGGATGTTTGTCAGTTACACACTGTCTTTCAGTCACACCTCCAAGCTGGCCTCCACACCCTTGTGAAGCAGGAGATATTTTTATTCCCACTCTCCAAGCAATCCATTTAAGGCGGAGTTTTAATGAGTTCACTGATAGCACACAGGAAGCCTGCAGTTGAACACAGCTCAGTTTTCCACTCTGCAGTCCGGCACTTCATACAGAAGAGCATCCAACCCTTGAAAAACCTGATACTCCCTCAATCTTTTCCCCAAGTAACAGTGACTTGTCACAGTAACATTAAAGAGCCTTGGCAAAGGGAGAAAGGACACCTGCCAAGAGGGCAGTTGCCCTCATTTCATTCAGCAGTGAAATCTGCACAGAGAGAATTTTGTTTGTTAAAAAACCACCCTAAAACCAACAACCCTGTGATATAAAGCAGCTTATGTTTTAATAAAAGTCTGACTATCCAAAGTAAATTAAAGAAAAATCCAGGGGTCAAACCAAAATAAATACACCTCTGCAGTGTTACAGTTGTATTAGGGAAGCTGGCCCCTCTGCGACTCCGATGGCTAAATATTCGCTCTTCAGAGACCAAGCTTCAGTGGTCTCACACAGGTTAGGAACTGATGCTCTGCTGTTAAAACTGATAGATCAACTGAAATAAAATTTTTAAACCTGATATCTTTTGGCTTTGATCCAGATAAATGACCCATTTCTCTATTTTGTTAGCTTCTGCACCAAACCAGACTTCCCCTTCCTCGGCCATACATGTCATACATCTCCGCAGCACCCTTTCCACCCTTTCCTTCATTCAAGCAATATCCCCTTTTGGATCAACTGCATGCTACAGTTTACCTGTAGCGCTGGATTTTATACAACTGTGGGAAAGCCTAACATCTCAAAGTCAATTTTAAGGCTCCAAAATAATAACAACGAAACAAGGTTGTTATAGGTAGCATTACTTAAGCACATACAGGTTATTTACATGGCATCAACCTATGCAATTCAAAACACATGCAGTATGGATTCTCACAACTTAAGAAATTTAGAGCATGTATGCAAACGGCAATGGGTTTACTTGACAGTTGCTGCATCCAGAAACAGCAGTACTCCATCTAGAAGCCATGTATTTATTTGAACAGAGCTGCTGGTCTGATCTCTCTATATATGAATATTCTGAAGGATGCATATCGGCACTTCCTCAAGGGTGTGTTTTACAGCCATCTGATATCCTGTCTATTTAAATCCATCAGTAGCTTCTTTTTCGCTTACTTCCTCTACAGCCTCTGCATGGAACAACTGTTGGATCAGACCTCGGCACAGGTGTGCAGTGACATACTGCTTCTAGCATATCCCTTACCCACCAGCCAAGCCTGAAAGATCACAACATTGTATATTGAAATCTTGCCTAAAACATTAACAGAAATATCTGTGAATGGATCTATCAACAGCTTTATGACTTCTGCTGGTCCTACAGACACATCAGCAAAACAGCATCACCAGTAGCAAAGCATAAAGGCATAAAACAGGATGCTGGGAAGAGAGGAGCCCCATTTCCCACCACTGATATTACCATAAGTACTTGTAGTACACCAATAGGTTTTCTACATTAATCCCAACTACTAAACCAAGGAATGATATTTATAAACTCGATGAATAATGCTCTGTATTTATAATGATGTTATAAGCAGCAGTTACACAATTACATATTTATTTGTCTTTCTTAGGGTTCCATAAAAATTACATGCAAAGCAGTCACCGCAGGGATGTATACTAGTACCCCGAGGTTTGGCAAAGAGGCAAAGAAAGCAAGTCATATCAACCAGACAAACAATGTCAGGAAAAAAATTAAAATCATAACCATTACTTTAAGGTACAATTCAGCATTTATATATACAGAAATAAGGCCTTGTAACATCAGATTGTAAAGTTCTGTTTTAAATTAAACTGAAGTTTATTATGTGTCCCTGTCTAACATACATTTCAATTTTGCCAGCTAATTAGCCCTTTAACTTTAGCGTGCCCTGGTACCACCTAGCCAAATACCCTTTCCAGTTACCTCATGGTGCATCCCCAGGTCTCTGGAACCACTTAAAAATCAGCAAAGAAAATATTTTATCCTTTAGCTTGCCTCTAAGAAGTATTTATACTGAGATTATATTTGCTTTCCATTTTGTCATCCTCGCACAGCAGCAAAGATAGCATGAGCAGCTCCATCCAGTACAGACAGTAAAGGCATGGATTTGGGACAGAAGACAGACTGAAGTGAAAGGTGTCTCGGTATCAAAAAGTAGTTAGGAGTTGGTCATAGGGAAGGGGGAAATAAAAGATTTCAGGGGTATACTTTCAGCTCTGCTCTTGAGATAACAGCAGCAGAAATCTGTTTCCCTGACCACACAGAGTGTTGTGATACCAGCCTCATGAATAGTGGCCACACATTGCAGGAAGTTTGAGGTGATCAGGAAGTTTGGGTGATCAGGCCCAGTCAACATGGGTTCATGAAAGGCAGGTCTTGCCAAAATAACCTGATCGCCTTCTATGACAAAGCGACTCGACTACTGGATGAAGGAAAGGCTGTGGATGTGGTCTTCCTGGACTTCAGTAAAGCCTTTGACAGTTTCTCACAGCATTCTGCTTGAGAAACTGTCAGCCTCTGGACTGGACAGGTGCACACCCTCCTGGGTGGAAAACTGGTTGGATGGCCGGGCCCAGAGAGTGGTGGGAAATGGTGTGAAATCCAGCTGGAGGCCAGTTATAAGTGGGGTTCCCCAGGGCTCAGTGCTGGGTCCAGCCCTGTTCAATGTCTTTATCAATGACCTGGATGAAGGCATTGAGTGCACCCTTAGCAAGTTTGCAAATAACACTAAGCTGGGTGGAAATGACAATCTGCTGGAGGGTAGGGAGGCTCTGCAAAGGGATCTGAACAGGCTGGACCGCTGGGCTGAGACCAATGGCATGAGGTTTAACAAAGCTAAATGTCGCGTCCTGCACTTGGGGCACAACAACCCTATGCAGCTACAGACTAGAAGTCTGGCTGGAAAGCTGCCCAGAGGAGAAGGACGTGGGGGTGTTGGTTGACAGCCGACTGAACATGAACCAGCAGTGTGCCCAGGTGGCCAAGAAGGCCAATGGCATCTTGGCTTGTATCAGAAATGGCATGACCAGCAGGTCCAGGGAGGTTATTCTCCCTCTGTACTCGGCACTGGTGAGACCGCTCCTCGAATCCTGTGTTCAGTTCTGGGCCCCTCACCACAAGAAGGGTGTTGAGGCTCTGGAGCGAGTCCAGAGAAGAGCAACAAAGCTGGTGAGGGGGCTGGAGAACAGGCCTTATGAGGAACGGCTGAGAGACCTGGGGTTGTTTAGCCTGGAGAAGAGGCGGCTGAGGGGAGACCTTATTGCTGTCTACAAGAGAGAAGGGAGAGGAGGGTGCTGGCCTCTTAAGTGATGGGGAACAGGACAAGAGGGAATGGCCTCAAGCTCTGCCAGGGGAGGTTCAGGCAGGACATTAGGAAAAAACTTTTCATGGAAAGGGTCATTGGGCACTGGAACAGGCTACCCAGGGAGGTGGTTGAGTCACCTTCCCTGGAGGTGGTTAAAGGACAGGTGGATGAGGTGCTGAGGGGCATGGTTTAGTATTTGATAGGAATGGTTGGACTCTATGATCCAGTGGGTCTTTTCCAACCTAGTGATTCTATGATTCTATAATATTGAGCTTAAAAGCAGCATCTTTGTAAGTGACAAAGTACCTGCATTTACTGCTTTATTGAAAGCTCTGGTAACAACAGTTCAGCATCTTTGGCTGCATCGATACTATGAGGGTTTTTTTTCTGCACTAGGTGTAGTCTCACGTAATCTGTAACACGAGAAACAAACACCCCCCCTCCCAAAAAAATACTAGTAAAGCTTCTCCAGGAGCTCATAAGATTTTATATTACAGCATCTTAGAAAGGATGCACAAAATGAGAAAGAGCAAGGGTTCCTCCTATCACTTTACTAAACAAAAAAAAAAAAAAACAAAACCAAAAAAAACCCCCCAAAATACTGTATTTTCCTGAAATGTCAAGAAAGGTTCATCAAGAAGTGTGTATGGATGAGAAGTGATGAGTACAAACGTGTCGAAGAATGCAGCGGCTCAGCAGGAGACATTTGACTCTACAAGCATTGAACAAGTACCCAAGAACTATTAGAAAGGATGGGACTCAGAGTCTACATGGAGCAGTGATGTGAAATAGAGTGCGGTGTTGATTTTTATCACCTGCATTTCAATCAGCCCTCGTTAGTCAGCTCATTCATCTGAAGTGAGAGAAGCCCTCTGCAAAATACAAACTGGCAGGATACTTGTTTCCTGAGCAGCTGTTTCAGGCAAGTTTGTGGCAAGTAGATTCTGAGTCAATGAATTCCCATGGAGGTGGAGAGAAACATCAGATTCAGAACTCACGTTTGCAGTATCCCTGAAAAACCTACCACTGTTACAAAAATAATATCTATTTTTAAAAGTCATTATTCTGAATCCCAGGCAAGTTTCCAAGATTACTGCATTCTGCTTGAAGACTCCCCTACTTTCAGCTTAAAATGCTCTTTGCTTTCTGTACTAAGTGTGTTGTATATGATTACAAGCACCCTATTTCAGTGACAGATATGGTACCTTTCTTACTTAGTTCATTCCAAAAAACCAAAACATCATGACAACACAGCCTGAGGAGGCAGAGTTTTCCTCTTTCTAGTTTGCAAAACAATATGTTTGGCACTACTATATATAGGAACAATAAACTGGAAAATATTTACAAATGAACAGCTAAACAGCTTGAATCAAACACCCTCATAAAACTGCCTTCTGTGTAGACAAAGATAGCTGGGCAAAATCCTGAAAAACCGTTCCTTCATCAAGGGATGAGAACATAAGTAAACACAAGCAAGTAAAGATGTGCCAATGAAGCTAATGCATTTATCATTCTGAGTGCCCAAAAGGATGTCTTTCGACACACACATCTCTGATTAAGCCAGAGAAATAAAGTCTTATTAAGCAGAGTACCCGCTGACAGGCTGTATGGGGTGCGTACTGTAAAGACTGACATGCTCAATTTATACCATTGCAGCTGCTGTTAGTTCCTTCCAAGAGATAACACAAGTGAGAATTTCATCTCACATTTTACCATTCCCTTTTTTTCTTGCCCTAATTTTGAAGTTTAACTAGGCTGCACTCCAGGGAAACATCAGTACAGTATGCATTTCTTACAGAAAAGCTAAAATTAACAACTCCTGTACTTTTCCTTCCCTCCCCTAAATACACAGGGCCTCAAGCTTCATATAAAAAGGTAAAACTTCTAAAACTTGGCTAAGAAGTTCTCCCCAGACTGTTTAACATATTCAGAGCTACTTGCTACATATATACAGAACTCTCCCTGTAAGTCCTACAACACAGCTACTGTTTTCACAGGCGTGGGTAAATATGGCATGGAAAACAACACTCTAATTGCAAATTGGCACAAAACCCTCGACTAAGGAGTCAAAGGTGCAATCAGCACAGGAAAGGAGGGCATCTGTGTCAGCACTGTTATTGGTCAGGACTATCTCTGCTTGGGTGGGAAAGGCATAGAAGGAAAAAGGGGAGATGTTGGGAGTGAACTTGCAGACTTTTCCCAGACAGATGCAGAGCCACTAAGGAAATACAAGCTTCCCTCCTTCTTAGTGCTAAGAATGACTTCATTTCAGCACAGCAAATGATTTTATCTGGTAATGACATGTTTAGATGACAGCATGAGGGAAAAACAATTAATGAAATAAGCATGAAATTTATTCTAGGAGATTTTTCTCCAGGCATGCATTACAAAATATAACACACAGAGTTTACATTATGTAAGATTAAACAGGGAAAACTATTCACTGTAATTCCTGGCACTTACAGAATAATTCCTTAGCTACTATTGCTGAACAGCAGGACCACGAAATCCAGTAGTCACAAAATTAACTTGGTTCACACCCAGAACAGTGCACATTTGCATTCCACATACAACTCAAAACATGCACACTTCATCCCAGCTAATTTGATTTCTTTCACAGATCACAGGCACAGGATGCCAATAATTTCTGCCATGCAAATGATGCCATAAATTATTTCAGTAAAATAAATAAATAGTTCAAATTTATGAAACATGAAAAAATTTCCAACAGCCGTTAAGTCTTGCAAAGCCATGCAAATACTGTTTGCATTGTGCCAGCTCAGGCAAGAGGAGGGGCCACTTCACAGCTCTGAAGTAAAACCTGTTTGGTCAGGTCACTGTGCATGTCAAGGTGTGCAACAGTGAGGGACACTGGGCTACAGAAAGACACTAACAAGTAGTTTGTCACAAGGACTTGCCTCTGCTGAAGTTACATAGCTGCATTTCAAACAGGTGTGGAAATAAAAGCATGAGGATCTTGCCTTTGAGGAATTATCAAACCTAACAAATTTGTAAATTTACTGGAAATAAAACTTGACATTTTACAGGACACTTCTTGACACTCGGTTATATTTAAGATGCTATACACAAGAACCCATAATATTCTCATAGCAGTGCTGTCTTGAGACTTTGCTGTGCTTCCAGTCTCACCTGTGTGAGAGCTCAGCTGCATGTGGGACAGACTTACGCAGGCACAGACACACAAACCTCCATCACATTAGTAATCTGCTTGTAATTTTCCTAAAATTTCTTTTAAAATTTAGCCAGTTTTCATGCTTTGATTTTCTGATAAAGAATATGGCTTAAGAGCATTCGCTTACCCACTTGATTTGAATTTCACACTTTGATGGTAGAAAACTTCAAGCATCTTACAAAGCCCAACATGATCATATGATCTTGAGCTCAACCCTCTTCTACAAATTCTGGATAGATTTGGATAAAAAAGTAGCAGGATAATACAATTTAAGGTTAAGATTACCATATACGTTTTTTCAGACACTGTACTAACTTATGCTGGAAGCACACTGTTCTAATTCAGTAAGGAACTAGTGGATTAAAAAAAGCTTGCTGACATAGGGTTGTTGGATTTGTATCACATTCATTGTTTCTAAATAACATTGCTTCAAAAGCAAGTTAAGATAGCCACTGAGTGAAATCACGCTAGTAATAAGAAAGCCAACATCACGTCTCTCTGTACAGAAATACTTGAATTAACTCAAACCATCAGAAGTTTTCTTCTTGGGCTCAGAATATTTCAAAGCAATTGTTTTTAAAACAGTCCCTCCTAAAAGCATGCAAATATCATGAGAAGGTCTAGTTATATCAGAATTGCTTTCCAAAGTATGGCTTTACAGGACACAGGTATTTTCATCACTGTGACATGATTGCACTGCTGTAAACCCTGGTTAAGATGCGATCATGGATTACATCTGAGCAAGAACTACCATAAAAGAAAGGAAACTTCTATGAACCCAAGTCTCATCTGAATGCACAATGCAAAAGCCCCAAGTTTAAGCCAGTCATGGAGGAAAAAAGAAGACCTAGGTTTAAAAACAACATCAATAAGCACAGATCTCCCTTTGAGCAACACTGCTGTATATAAAGCTTTTGTGATGCGGTCTTGCTTAAAATCTCCATTTTGCCTAGAATTTGTTCTACAGCTAGTTCTACCCCTTTCCCCCCACAGTCCGTTACAACTCTTCCAAGAACATTTATTTACTAGGAAAACAAAGAAAAGCACTGGCTAACAGAAGAGCTTTACCATTCTAGTTAGACAAGTTTGCCATTCACCAGGTTTTACTAATGCAGTAAGAAAATCAGTGCTGTCTGCTCCCAAGCACAAAAAGGTTGCATTTAAGGTACAGGACAGAAACTGAGGAGAAGGCACTACTGCATCTGCCAAGACTATTCTGCATGAACTTTGCTAAATAAGTCTCTAACCCAATTCCACAGTCAGAAAAATAAATTACTGCAGTCTATATTTTGTGTGCCTTGTTTTGCATACTCTTCCTAAACAACCTGCTTTCAGAACTTTGTCTGTATCAATATGTACTGAGACTAGGATCAGCAGGCGATAATGTCATACTACCATATTTCCTACTTAGCTACTGAGAAACACCATTACCATGAACACAGCAAAGACATCTTTTTCAAATGCTTGATGAAAACCTCTAAGACTCGGAAAAGTCCCTGAAGATGCACCGCGAGGGTGCATAGGCAGGCAACTGTCAGAAATACTGTGTGATAACAGAAGATGGGAAGGACAACTTTAGACCTCTCAGAAGTACAACTCTGCCATTACTTTCTGAGATGCGAGTGAAATTGAGCCCCTCTCTAAAGCAATATAAATATATATCAAATCTTAAGTATCAAATTTTATTATAATGCAGTGATATACACTACCTCATGTATTTTAGCATTTTTCTAGGTTTCTTATTGAGGAGGTGAAAGCAAATACTAGAATACATATTCATCCTGCATCTTGAACTACTTTTGCATTTTGAAGGTACGTTATTTGCATTAAGCAAGTGTGCTCCAATACATAATAAACGAACATTACTCGTTTGACGTTCTGCTCTAAAAATGGTTTGAAACTAGAGAAAATACACTGTGTTCCACTATGCAAATAGCAACTTCCCAGTACAATTATAGTACCTTTTGCTGAGAATTGCATCATGACTAGGACACTACCAAGAGGACAAACATTTAACCACTGTTCTTACTTTCTCAGAAAATTTTTCCCATATTACATAAACACATACACACCCACACAAGGGCAGCGCCATCAATCTTGTCATTGTTTTTACTCTATTAAAGGAATAGTTTTTTCATTTCGGTAGCTTTATTTTTGTTAGTGTTACGAAACAGGTATGAACTTTTCTTCTTCAGAATTCTTCACTATTATTCTTCCCTTGTCTTTATTATAGTTGCCATAATTTTCTGTAAGACGAGACCGTAAAACAGGAATAAAAAATTGGCATGTTGATTCCAAAATATCCATAAAACTTCAGTAAAAGAATTAACTTCTAAGTGTGTACTCAACAGAAAAGGGGTTTGTCGAGGAGTTTCTCCTGATGTTTTCATAAAATAGATGCGCACATGACAAAAGAAGAAACAGGATATATTTCTAGTTTATACACATTAACCAGAAGCACTAGGAACAAAACTTAGCAGATTACAAAAAGTATCATCTGAACTTTACAAGTGCTTCCATAGGTTGGCCAGAAGTATAACCCATGCAAAATTATTCTGAACAGATGCAGCCTTATATAATTTTACTTATACGCATATCTCTGTCAAGGAGTCAGCCAGCTCAGGGTAACCACACCTGAGTAACAGTCACATTAAACTAAGATACAGAAGTGCTAAGAAGAAACTAAGCAGTCAAAAGCTAACCTTGGTATATCTAGTCATATTATGTATTCAAGCTTCCGATTATACTTCAGAATTAAATTTTTCATTTCTTTGACTGGAGGATTGCCAAATACAGGATATAGATTCTGCTCCTGTTTGCTCTTCTACATGCTCAGTGCTAAGTCTAGAAGAACATGTGAATGCTGTTAAGGATCAAGTTCCAACCTTCCCAATCCAATAAAGCTGTTAGAGTTACATATAAAACTGATCAGCTTCAAAACAATTTGTGCTATATTAAATTGGAAATTAAGAAGTTGGATCTTAACCTTTTTCAGAACTGCACTCAATGTGATACAGCTTTCTCAGAGGGCCAGGAGGCAGAGGGGATGAGGACATGGTATTTTGGCTCTACAAGGCAGAAGACAATCTTAATTTTCTTCCCAATACATGGTCTACATTTATACAATGAACATACAGCCAGTTAAATGCAAACTTTAAAAAGAATTCTTCTATCATAAAAAAGTACAGTTTTTTATGAGACAACATTCAAAACATTACCTTCAGAAACAGCAATAGCAAAGTATTTTATTCCACAAATTAGGCTTCATTTTGTTTGCATATGCAACTGTTCATTCATATCTGGAACGTGATCATAATTATACTGCTAGCACTACCGCTCGTACATCTGTTGACTAACAATTCTTGTGCTAAGTATCCTTCTGCTTGCCTTTCCCTATGACCAAATTTATAAAGAAACTGGTAAAAACCCACCTAATTGAAGTCAATATCCTTACCTATCACAATTTGGGTGCATGTCAAAACAAAGTAGATACAGAAATAATACCACTGGGAAGTGAGGCCTGACTATCAATCAGCTGAGCAGTGACAGACACTCATTACCCTGTAATCCCAGGCCTCTCTCAACAGCGCTGCAGCTCATCAAGTCCTTCTGGTCTACCTGAGGGAGGAGAGAAGACCTAGGGCAGGAGGGGTGCTTAATGACTACTTCCTACACAAAAAAGAAAAGGGACAAGAAATTGTGCTTCACCACCTGAAGATTCATTAAGTCCTTCAAAGAAACAAGCCTCCACAGACCAAACTTTGCCTCATAAATAGGCAGTTAGAGAAGGAATAAATCAGCATGAATTCAGCTGTTGACAACATGCAGGTAATGCACAGCTCCTTTTATCTTTCGCCTCATGTGACTATTGTTTTGTCTTCACAAATGGTTTGTTGAGGGACAGTAGTTTTAAAGATAAGACAGAACATGTAATACTTATCACAGCTTAAAATTTACACAGAGACAATTTCAGCCAGGTAGGTACAATCAGCATTGCACACCCCTCCTGGGGCTGACTTCATCTGTTTTAACCTTGTAGATAAACTAAACAAGTTGTGTCCTCCCCATGGTTTTCATAGCTTACATATTCTAACTGTTTCACAATGAAAACGTGTGCTTCTTTGACCCGAGAAGATATTTTGCCTACACAAACACAGCACATCAGCAAAGAGCAGCTGCTACTGGAGACCTAGCACTTCCACGAAACCTGTGCTTTGTACACGCAGTTTAGAAGCCACCCTTACCCATGCCTCTGAGCTGTCCAAGTCAAACAAGCTATACTGGTAAAAACACATTTTGCCTATACCTACACTGGACTTTCTTCCAGTGCAGGTATACTCTCAAAAACCTTCCTTCATACTCCAGCCAACAACGCTAGGAGACATTTGGAGCAGAGACAAAACATACACAGGTAACGCCCAATTTTTCCACTGGGTGATTCACATGTTTCCTCCAGTGGCAGGCTAGGCTCGTACACCACAGTACCTACCCAACACTTCCCTGAAAAGCCTGATTTACTGGGATTGCACAAATCAAAGGCACTGCACGTGAGGGGACAACACAGACACCTACCTCCTGTTTGTGAGCCAAGATCAGGTGGCTGCCCCTATCCAGAGCTCCTTTCCAGGGGCCCTCCATGAACCAGAAGCAATTAGGCACTGGCCACAGAAAATGCTACTAGACCCCAGATGCTCAGGGTAGGCTGTACACCAGCACACCACAGCAACCAGAGTGGTAGGCTCTGAGGTCAGAATCAGTCTTCAGCAGTTCTTGTCTGCCTTCCATTTAGTTACCTCTGTAGTGAACCCAAAGCTTAATTAGCCTAAAGCACACCTTCCAGAAAGGCATCTGGTTTTAACTTGTTTATTTGACAAGAAAGAAATCAGTTATTTTGCTCAGTAATTTGGTTCAACGTCCACTGTTAAACGCACGTCCTTTCACTACTTGAAACCTCCAAGCTTTAACATCCATTTATGTTTCAAATTATGATTGTTACCCTTAGATTATAGCTTTCTTCTTTCCCTCTTTCTTTAAAAACTTCATTAGCTAGTTATTATATTCACCTCTTGACCTTATGAGAAACTGAAAAAAAGAATCTCATGTCTCAGTATTAGATATCTTTTTTACAGTCTTTAAATACCGTAGGTCTTTTCTGCCTTTCCAGTCTAGAAGGGATCCAAGTGCCTACCAAGACAATGTAGACACAACTCATCAAAAGATCGGGAACTCGTCTTAAAATCTTACTAGGGATGAACAAGCACACAGAACTTAATCTGGATCTTTATTCCCCAAAAAATTAAAGGATCACTTTGCATTTAACAATTTTGCAAGTTAAATATTTTTAAGTTTCTAACATTTAGAAATTTAAATATTATTTGTATCCTAAGACCACAGAAAGAATGCTAGTACTCTTAGCATGCTCAAATAATGAAAAATCCATAAAATCAATTTATTTACATTCTTCAGACAGAAGAGCTACAAATATAATGTAGCCCTTATTTTATAAATATTTAACCAGCTTTGTAACAAATAGGATCATTTCATCCCACACCGGCTGTGCTACACCTTTGATTAAAAAACTCAAGGAGGAAAAAAGGAGCTTGTTTTTCTTGTAATGCATTTTCTTCACTTTCTCACTCACAAATGGGGCGGGGAAGCCACAGCATGGTAATTCAAAATTAGGTTGTAAGAAACAAAAGGAGAACACATGGCAAAAGTGTTATGTCCTTTTCCACATAAAATTAGCTCCTTATCACTGTGTTGCTTCTGCTATAATCCTTGAATGCCCTTAAGTAAAGAGCAGAATTGATTTGAGACAAATTATCTGAACCAAAGGACTGTGAAGAAAGGGGTGGGGGAGATGATACAGCCTGAAATCTGAATGAATATGTCTTATCATCTGCTCATAAAACTGCTAGTGTGGAAAGCTGCTCAGTTCCACTTTACTGCCCACTGTTTCCAATATTCTCCTCACTCTCCCCCCTTACACTTAGTAAGAACAAATGCCTTCTCCCTTCTTTACAAGGAACATATTCAGACAGTGTCGATGAAAAATCCCAAAACAAGTCGCGCCCCTCTGACTCCCTCAATACTGTCCTTTGTCTTGCTTTAACAATGCTCCTGTTAACGCACAGAACTCAACAGAAAATATATCCATCCATACGTGAACTCACTGAAAAACATCACCCACCCTCACCCTCTCCATAAACACATATCCTATACTTCAAGGATTGTTGGGTTGCCTGATAGATGAGAAAACCTTGGCTTAACAGATTGCCATTATGCAAGTCAGAACTTGCAGACATTTCCCAGCTTCAACATGTTACATCTCTACTAAAAGCAAAAACTACAGTTTATCTTCTTTGGGGCTTCATTTACTGCCTCATTTCAAATTCCAGATATCAACTTTCAAGAAAACTTGAAAGCCTATGCTCTCTCACTGTGCCACAAAGGAAGGCAGATTGTCCTCCTGTACTGTACACATCTGCTTTTGTACCTCAACTTCTGTTAGCAGATTGTTGCTTAAAAACAAAAAACAAACTAGCAATGAGAAACAGATCAGCAGATTGGTGTTTGTTCTACTTGTGTAGCCCTTTAAACAGCCTTGCATTTCCATGAAGGCAAAAAATGGCTGCTCCATGGGAATATAAATACAAGATAAGCTGAAAGCTAAAAGATTGTTCAAAAATTGGCTGAATGGATAAAGAGAAGTTTTAAGAGTATCTGAATGTCAAAGTGAAATTTATTTATTTCTAAAACCCATTTACACATTTACAATAAACAGATATTTAAATAGTAGTCATGTTTACCAATACAAAAAACTGCTAGGATCTTCTGAAATCCTCTGAGGGCATCTTTCCGTGACACAGCTAAACCACTCTACCAGCTACTTTCTTCAGAGGATTATTCCCATTCATGCTTCCATGCCCAAACCAACTGGAAATGGTGCATTTTCATGGCATTTGTTTTCAGCTAGTTTAGCCAGCTCACCACAGAGGAATTTCAGAGTCCATGCATATATAACAAACAGCAGAGATCCAACTAGTGATAGGAAGTCCCTTTCACAGGAGGTTTGCCACTGTAGTGGCTTAGCCGTACTGTTGAACAGCACGCTTATGCGAACAGCTTCACACGTGTGCTTGCAGCCAATACTGCCTAGCATGTGTAACCACACCACATCCCATGAACAAGACTGACTGAGACTCTATACAGAGAAAAACTACACTTGTTTCATTGTTTCACACTGCCGGGGTGTGGCATTAAATACTGCTGTAGGAGGAAGTCAGAAGTGCTCCAAAACACAGGAAAACACTTGGAAACAGGGGACTTAGACTCCAGACTGGAAAGGCAATCCAAGTGGAGCTGTTTGGCAAACACATGTCAGAGCAGCTCAAGGACCATGGGTGTAGACTACCAGTAGGCAATAATTTCCTCCCAATCTTGCAGTTTTCTCACCACCTTTTGAAGGATCACTAAGCAATAACAATAGAGAAAATCAAGCCTGGGCATTATGTCTGAATCTTGAAGGGTGTGTGAAGCTTGAAGTATGGATTTTGGCAAGAAGGGAATTACTTCCCTAAGGATGAGATGAAGCATGCTCTTAAAGAAACACTTGGTTTATAAATCTATTTTCAATCCTCAGAGATTGATCTATTTGAAAGTGCATTTCCATATTCCAATATGTACTAAAAGGGAAACAGACAAACTGCAGTTATTTTTCAAGAAAATGTCAAGAAAAATATTTAACTTGTATTGCAATATAGTTTGTAATGCAGAAACTGCCTCCTTATTATCATATTTACTCATGCTACAGAGATGATTTATTTTGATACACTATCCCAACACATACAGAACTGGAAATTCACACTTCTTATTTCCTATTGACAGCATCGTGGCAGTGAAGTTGAAACAATCTATATTTTCAATACATGTAAAATATCAAAAGCTCTATTTGTTTATTCAGTACACTTTTCTCTGAAACAGTAAGACATTCTCTCCCTCCCACCAAATGCCCTTCAGAACCACCACAGTCAGACTGCAAGCTGATAGAGCAAAAGCAGCAAACTTACACACAACACCTTTCCTGAGCATAACAGAAAAGGGAACTGATAATTCCACAGGCACTTTCTGAAAATCCCAAACCCTTGCTTTTTGTTCTTTAACCACTTTAGGAGAGCTGTTACGTATTCCTAGACCTTTCTAATACACAGTGATGCAGTACTGCTTGTCCTGTATCTGAGCGCTGTGATTCCACTGTTGATCATGCACTGAATTATTGGCTGCAAATTTCTCTCAGAGTGAAGAAGTATTGTTTTTTCCTTAAAAGGAGAGCATAAAGAGGAGACATGAACTTTAAATTGTTTGAAGCAGCCTCTATGAAAGTAAAATTTATTTCTGTAACCAGTGGAGTTGACTTTAAAACACAACATTTTAAATCAAGATGTACAACTATGAATAACGTTCTAAATTTAAGGTGGGAAAAGGCTGAAGCTACTTTTGTTCACCTACATGGGACAGAATTGGGATAGCCATGAAAATCTAAATGAGTAACCTGGCGTTGGAGAAACAGAGCTGCCACACCTACACTGGCACCCCCTGAAGTACATTTTTACTGTTGTTACAAATTGATTAGCATTGCACCTGGAAAGGGGTACGGTTACTTTGTAAACCACTTAAGCATGCGCTCCCTCCCTGCCGCCATATATCCTCTGTTCCCGCAAAACTCAGTCTTCAAAGCTTAGTAATCTGTGACAAAAACAGACCTGTGAACCTGAAAGTAAGCACTTTGGGCAGAAATCCTAGAAGGAAACGGGGAAGATACTAACAATTTTTCTATGCTTCAAAGACTGGGTCAAATTGACATAATAAAAACTACTTCTCCAGCTTTACTATCACCTTTCAGCCAGTTTCGCTCATCAAGTCCCGATGAAGCAGACTGCAGTAGGTGTTTTGCCAAGAGTCGAGGAAAGGAACTCACTGTAGCCTTCAGCTGTTTGCACACTCAGGCTTAGGCTGGCAGCTGATGCAGGGTACATAGTCACTGCCTGTCTTTTGTTTTTCAGAACAAGGAGAAAACACATTTCTCCCCTCCCTTGTCTGGGAAACAGGAAATAGATTCTTAAAGACTCTCCCACATACAGACTGGGCAGGAAAAAGGTGGAGTTTGGCAACACTAAGATTTGTTCTTCAAATGCAGACCAGTAATTATTACATGGTAAGCGACAGGATGGCTGGGTTTAGTAATGTTTACTCACCCTGGTGCTGCTGTTTTCAAATGTATTTATAATTCACCCAGACTCACTCATAAATTTAAAAGTCAGCTCTTTTCACCTGAGTTTTCAGGTGGTTAGACCCTTGCACAGACTTTATTTACCTTTATGTAAAGGCAACAAATACAAAGAAATACACCTTTTTAAATAACTGTACAAGTTTATTTGTTCTTAAGCTCCTTATAAAGCAGCTAGACATTTTTATCCCTCTTTTCTAAATCAGACTACACTGTTTCAAGTGCACAATAGAGCTCCCCAGAGCACACATTCTACACCTTCACTTCAGAAACCTTAAGCTAAGTAGCAGTAGTGTTGTTAGCTGAAGGGGGGAGGAGGGGAGGATTCATTAGGACAGAAGAGTATGTGGGCTTTCTACAAATGTCAGTCACTTGCTAATTTTAACTTGTGTGTTTGGAAGGATAGACCTTGTTGATCTTATGTATTCCAGGGACTCCTATTAAAAACTATTAACAGAGAAAAATAAAATTAGCACAAAGAAAGCTCTCCACTGAAAAAAAAACTGAGATGCTGGTTTGAAGCTACCTGTGTATGCGCTAGGCAAAAGAAAAAAATCCTAAGATAACTTACTAAATCTAAACTTACATTTCTATATGACAGGGTTATTTTTTTTTCCACTAGCCAGAGTCCAAAAGTTTCTGCAACTGCCCACATCACCAATAAAGAATCTGTTTTATAAGCCCTGTAGAAGTCCTTTCTAATTTGCAATCATGGGAGGGGATGGGACCATGCTTAGGAAAAAAAAAAAATCAAAAAGTAGAAGACCCTGAAGGAATACAGTCATGACTGTTTTCACAATGAGTACCAAGTTTACCCCTTGTGTTTTTGTACAGGATGTCTCAACCTACTTTTGAAATGCAAAAATTTGCATAAGATTATTCTTTGTAACACACTCCAAATTGAATTTATGCTTAGAGCTTTTTGAAAGTTTTTCATCACACAAGAACGACACACTTCAGTAAAAAAACGTGCCTCTCCAATATAAATCTGCATAATACACCTGTATTGCATATTCTTCCATCATAGCACACAACTTCCAGCTCATGCTAGTGCAGTCCACGCGTGCACCCTGACAAGTACCCTCTGCCAGGTTCCCTCCTTTCCCCACACATCAGAATCTCTAATCATTCCAGGAGTCTCCAAGTACGAAAAGATCATCCAGCTAGTTTTCCATCTTGTTGGCTGGAGACAACAAGTTCTCCTGCCTTGCTCAGAACAGCAGCAAAGAGCACGTCACATAGTTGGCTTCCACGATAGGACAGTGATCAGTCAGAAATTCAGTGCAGGCAAGCTCCGTCAGCATTAGGGCACAGGGTCCTGCATGTCCATGCTCTTTCTACACTGCTCCAATGCCCCTGGCTTCCAGGTCACCTTGGAAAGGCAGCACTAGTTTCAGAGTTCAAGGCATTCCCTAGAAGGCACTTCACACCAGAAAGCTATTAAAAAATAATTTCTGGATCACAAAACCTTCTCTAAAAGAACTATCAGCCCCCTATGCAAATCTGCCCAGTCCCTTTTATGTCAGACAAGAGGAGGGAAACCCAAAAAAGCGAATGCACAGTACTCTTCTGTGAAAAAGGTGTTACAGACATAGAAAAATAATTTGAAAACAGCATGTTTTGTTTAAACTATACTCTGGAGCACAAAAAGAAAGGTTCCTCATGACACAAACTGTCAGTAGGACCAGCACAAATGAAAGAAATGCTCCTTTGGCAACATGGTTAATTTTCTGTAAAATGTAAGTTGCACGGTAAATGTCTGAGTAACTCCAGAGAACCGCCAGTATCACCTAGTGTTGTACAAGCTAAGATGCAGTGCAGAGCTCCAACTGGCCTCTTCTAAAGTGAGCTTTCCACACTTGATTGTATCACACACAAAGTTCGGTATGTTAACTACCTTCACAGAAAGCATCTAACATCCAAACTGTTTAGTATTAGATTGCTAAATTGGATAGAAGTCAATCTCTCACAAAAAGCCATACTCCAACCACTGAGAAATCAAATTCTTTTGGTAAAGAGACAGAATGAATCTGCAAAAAATCTGATTTCAGTTCCTGAACAGCTACTTTAATTTATGCTTGTCAAGGTCAGACTGCACAGTCCTTTAGCACTAAAAAAGTCACTTTTTAATAACCTTAAGTGCATGAGAGTCCAGAGCATATTACAAAACACAGCGTTTAACACCATGAAAGTATTTCATAGAATCATAGAACAACCAGGTTGGAAGAGACCCACAGGATCATCGAGTCCAACCGTTCCTATCAAACACTAAACCATGCCCCTCAGCACCTCATCCACCCGTCTCTTAAACGCCTCCAGGGAAGGTGACTCAACCACCTCCCTGGGCAGCCTGTTCCAGTGCCCAATGACCCTTTCTGTGAAGAATTTTTTCCTAATGTCCAATTTAAATATGTAGTCAATGTAGTTCCTTTTCAGAGTGTTCTGAGCCACCACTCATTACAAAAATCCCATAACAAGCTCCACAAAATCAGATTACAATGAACAAATGATTAGAGTAACATAGCAGTTTTCTGAAGGCAATTTATCAAGAATTTGCTTGTAATTAAAACTGACTGGTAAAGCAAAGACTTCGAAAAGAAGAGGTTTAACACCTCTGAGTAACATAGCTGCATGACTGCTATGAAATAAAGCTCCCAAACCAATAAAACCTGACATGCACATGAAGTCAGCATGGTATTGTCAGCTACGTAACACTCAGCATCAGGATCTTTCCTGCCAACGCATGATGCTTCATTATGTTTATCATCCATCAGCATTATTGCTGTTCTCTCCCATACAGAATAAGTTAAAGAACTCACATTTTCTTTTAGCTGAGCTAGCAACACTACGCAAAGTGGTGGTTCACCCTGCTTCGCTGGCAGGACAGAGATTTGGGAAAGGAAGATTAAAAAAAAAAAAATCATTAACAGGTTTGGCTTTATTTTTCTTTCTTAGCTTTAGAGTAGACCATAATCAATAGCTCTTTCAATATAGCTAGGAGGAAAGAAACCTCATTTTCCATCATCATTATTGTAGGTATGGTTTGAAAGTGGATAAGGGAAGAAAACAAGCTCCCATTCTTTTTTAATGGTAAATTGGAATTAACTAAAAAAGCTTTTAGAATGGCTACGGTTTATGCATTTGTTCATTATGCCTTCACAGTAATATCCCATTAAAAAACTCTAGTCATCAGAGCATCTTAGTGAGATGAAGAAAAAAAACTTTCTATATCATATAAACTACTGAATCTACAATTCACAGTAATCGGTATAAATGTTTGGAGTGACTTTATTTACTGCCCCTAATTATTATTAATGAGCTATAAATTAGGGCACTACTATTTCTGGTGTACAAGACATGAATTATATGGCTACTTTTAGCGGGCAGCTTGTATATGCTACTTTCATTATAAACCCTGATCACACTCACTCCATACTCCACAAAACAGTTTACCTCGGGGGGGAGGGAGGTTTCATAGAAGGTGACAAAAAAAAAAAAAAAAAAGTTAAGTGTCTGAAGTGTTTTGTTGTTCCCTGGTCTGGCCCCAGGTTGTTAATGGAACAACATCTTGGTAATTCTCAAACCCTAATATGAGCATTTATCACTGCCTGAGATTCCTGTATAAGAGCAAGGATGACAGTTTCTGTACGCTTGTGCCTCATTGTTTTATATCAAGAGGGAAAACATTTCCAGTAAGTGGAGAGAGGAAAAAAGAGAGGGAGAGTGGAAGGGGGGGGGGGGGGAGGGAGGGAGAGTGGAAGAGGAGGAAAAAAAAGGAGGGAGAGTGGAAGAAGGGGAAAAAAAGGAGAGAGAGGAGCCTACATACACATTCTGGAGTTCTGAAATAAATCTCTGCTTCTGGTAGAGATTAATAAAGTTTTTGTAAAGAGTTACTGTTAGCTGCACATAAATTAGGTATGAGCAGGAACATCTGTTCCTTTAGGTTATTCTTTGATTTAAATATTTCAAAAAGGTAGAGACTAACTGATCAGGGCAGTTTTAAGAATATGTATTAAAACGAGCACCTTTATGTCACAGCACAATGTTTTTATTTCTTAACCAGTTTTGCACATAAAAACAACAAATATTTTTCCAACTCAAATACAATCTGGCATAAAGTACCACACTTACAGAATTACATTACAAGATCTTTCTATACTCTATGCCTCACTGATCTGATTATCTGGCTGATCATGAGGTTACCCAAAAAAACCCATTTTGTATTTAAGTACTTATTTTCTGTAAGCATCTGCACCATTCACCACAAAGAAGGCCCAGTTCCAAATCCATATTTGGGAACAGCTCTATTAATATAACAACAATGACTCAGAGAGTAAGTTATAATGAAATCTTCTATTTAGGAAGCATTACGCTTACAATACTTTCCCCATATAAGGCTTACAGTTTAGATCTTTACACATACATTGTTAATGAATATAAAAATGCTTAAACTACTCTTTCCTGCTCACACACACAAAAAACTCCCAAAGAAAACACATGTAGGATCATAAATCTTGTGCTGTAAGACAAATGCTACCAGAACAGCCAGGCTGAATAGAGAGGATGAAAAGTTACAAAAATTATACCCACAACCTCTGCAAAAGAAGCCCCATTCCTGAAGGTGATGATTAACTCAAAACATTCAGAACTACAATTCTAGAAGTGGTTCAGCATTTTGCAACATGTTTCCATCTCTCTCTACGTGGCAAACATACCTTCACCTTCTCATGTAAGGTAGACAGTACCAGGACTGCCTAGGATACATAAATAATGTCAAAATGTGATGGAATTACTGCAAATGTCAAATTCTTGCCATCAGACCGTGACAGTGAGATGAGGGTCAGCCCTACTGCTTGCTTTCAAGACCCTCGTGTTCATCATCACTATTGTTCTCCAGCTTTTGATGGCTCCATACCCCTTCTCCACAGTTCCTACAGCAGAATCAACAGGAAGGTAAGAGGGGTCTTTCTCAGGCAGAGCACTGGGAAGGGCACAGCAACCAGAAATTGCAGTAATGAACCTCCAAGGCACAGAGCATACAACAGTGGTCACAAACACCTAGCAGCCCTCCCTGGCTCCACTGCATGCTGCGTGTGGGTATAGGTGTTAGCCAAATGATCAGGACAGGATTTCTGCCTATGTCACCCAGCAGTAACATGACAGCAAATGTGGGATACAGGGGAGCAGAGTGGGAGAACTGGAAAAAAGTAAAGGAAACTTCTGCTGTTTGTCAATATTTGCCACATTATGCTTGTCCTCAGAGGCTGTTGTCTCTCCATACACACAAAGCAGTCAACACATCCTCAGATCTCAGTCTACATCCAAAGACACACTACTAAAATGTCATTCCTGCACGCACTGCAGTAACCCTCATCCTCCAGAAAAGAACAAAATAAGGGGCCATGTTAGTGACACACCTCACTTTATAATGATGCATACTGAATGAAAATCACTGTCAGCTTCAGGAAATGGAAGAGCAAACCTCTAACTGAGATACAAATGAGCACAAAGGGCTATAGCTGACCAAGAAAGTACTAAGATCACCTCAAGTCAGGCAGCATTCAGTCAGCAGTCCTGGCATACTGCACCTTGGCTTACATTTTTTGACACTATAAAAGCATTCTGAAGAAGGCTCTTCAAAAATGGATTCCCAATCCAACAAAAACCGAGGTGGATAATCTACATTTTTTTTGCCTCAATTTGATAATTCTGTGCTGTGCTTTCCAAGGATAAGTCTGTATTGCTACCCTCAGACGTTCCCTTTTTTCATGATAAAAACTGTGGTAATTCGGCAGTTCAAGCAGCTGCTTCTCCTTAGATAAGATACTGGGTGTTCATAATACTTCTGTCTGCCAGATGAGCTATTTCAACAGGCTTGCACGAGTTGTTTGTCACATCCTTTAATGCTATTTTTCCTGCAGTTACAACAATACTTAAATAAAAAAGTCCTCTAAAGCAGACTTACCATGCCCTTTCCGACTTCTGCTTTTTTGGGCAAAACAAACACATGATACTACTTTTTCTCCTTGGCTTACTTTGTGTCAGTACAAGATGCAAGCACACAAGAAAAATAATTTTTTTTTCCGTTTCAGTGCTTGGCTCAAAATCAAGACTCATTAGTTTAAATCAGTGACTTGGAGCAGAGGAAACAGTTCTTGGGGCCAATAGTATTTTATCAGCATTGGTTAAGCATTCATTAATCACTAAGATATTCCTAAATATTTTGCCCCTGTCCAACTTAAATTTGTTTCAAGGCATCGGTTACTTTGGCCTTTGATTATATACAATCATGTATATGTACACATAGTCCCAAGATGAATGCAGAAAAAAAAAAAAAAAGGATCTCTACAGAGCAGAACTCAGAGCATTTTCAGGGCAGCACCGAGCAGGAGATTGGAGATGTCCAACTATCTGAATCCTCAGTTGAAACACTGACATCACTCAAGTTACACACAAACTTTTCAAGAAGGTCGAGCAAGCACTCCTCAGCAGCAAAGGCACTGACTGAGATGCTAGTTGAAAACATTGTATTTTCAAAGCTTTCACCCTGCTTTACTCTGAATGCACAATCTAGTTAGGTTACTTTGGCACTTAAAGATGTCCCAGGAAAACATGCCACATAGCAGTACAGTCAGGTACAGTAATGATGAGAAGATAAAAAAATATTTCACCAATATTTAAGCATTTTCCTTTGTGCTATATATTTGTTTCAACAAATAAACTCTTGTATAGGCTATTCAGTTTCTGTGATCCATGCATAGCAGGATGGATGCTATGCAGAGATCATTGCTTAGTTTTAAAAGTCATCTTTAGGCAGTTGTTTCTAAGCCTGCACTGGTGTAGAAAATACTGCAGACAAAGCGTATGCTGCAAAGCCTTGTCAAAATTGCAATGCCAAGCAGAAGAGGGGTGAGGCTCACTGACTAGGCTCATCAGAAATCCCAATTTGGGTGCAATTTTACCTAGTAGACTGTTTATCAGTACATCCTATGATATCTGAAGCAAGGTCAGCAAGTTGCCAGCTGTTCGAAGCTCTTCACTTCAACTGCATGATCTACTTAACACCACAGCAAAGCTCTCCTACAGTGGCAGGTAAACCAGCAGGGGCACAGTTCTGTCTGCACTACTACAAAGGAATGCGTAGGCACAGGAAGCTTAAATCACACCAAAGTTCAAGCTGCATATTTGTTTCAGGTGGGCTGAGGTCATATCTTGTGAAATGCATGCTTGGATTTACACCCTTCCTTAAATCATTAAAAGAGGAAATAAATATGTAATAAACAGTATGTTATTTGACACCTTACCAGTGTGCATCGACTTATATTGACTACGAGTAATTCCAAATGCTACAGGGACAAGACAAAAAAGTAGCATTTGCAAAGAGAAGAAATTATGCTGAAACGATTACAGTGCCAATGCATTTTTTACTGTCAATAAATGGAGCACCAAACAAATAAAGGGGTACCTCCCAAGTTAAGATGACCTTCAAAAGAGATCATGTAGAAAAAGAAACTTTGCAATGCAAAGAAACGTAACCAGCACATTGCAGGTTAGCACATAATAGCAAAGCTGACTTAATATCGTCAAACGGATGCAGGCAGGCAAGATTACTACCTCAGTCTCAGCAAGGTACAGTAGGTCTCCTAAATCAGAGTCTCTTGATGAATCTCAGCACCAGATCACTCCGTCTCCACAAGCGTGTAACCACTACCCACTTTAAAAAACAAGAGCAAACATGCCCATACCCAGCGAGATCAGCTCAAAAATACCTATAAATCACTGTTTCTAAGTGAAACTCTGGATTTTACATGTGTACTGCTCCGACACTAGTATCAACTAAGACACAATGGAACAGGAGAAAGGCTAAGCAGGGGGAGCTTTTTGCTGGCATTAGGTTTGAAAACATTAAGTATCTTAGCTCTCCTTGCAGTCTTCCTCCTCCTCTACGAGTTTACAAGTGCAATCCTAGACTGACCAAATCATAGAAAAAGCTAATCATTGTAATGATGCTACAATTCCTTGCTTACAAGCAAAAATAAAAACAAGAATCAGGCATTTTCTGGAAAATTGGTTCAAATATCTGCAGTTTTGGGGAGTACTTTGTGATGTCAAAGACAGAACTATTCCAAGGAAAAGCGAACATCTTCATGCAAAAGACAAAGGTCCTCACATAATCCCTGTATCCTAAAGACTTCGCACTTTCTGGTTGCTCCATCCACAATACCAGCACTGTCTCAAAAATCATAGAAAAATGCTACCTAGAGCTTGATAATGCGATAACTTAATGACTTAGGCATGGTTTATTTACTTTTCAAGAACATCTGGATACAGTACAGAAGGGGAACAAGAAGTTGCACTTTCATTTTAAAAATTGAGGGTTTAAACAGAATTCTTGTTCTCCCTCACAGATGCTAAATTACAATCCTCAGTATGAACTTTCTGCAAATTCAACAGCTCCAGTTTACAAAATAAGATTCCATACAGTAGGGAGGTGCCACACAAAGTGACTTTTAATGTAAAGAATTCCTTCATATTGCTCTTGATGCACAACTTCTATGTTTTAATATATTTCTAAGCATTTAACAGATCACCTTGTCTGATTTGGAGTATACTTGGGAAGCTGATCACCATACTCTGCAGCTACATCTCTGAACACGCCAATTATTCTGAGGTATTCACGCTCGGCTGTACCTAGACCACTGTTTCGTTCTTTTGGTAAATAAAAGAAGCCCAGTTTTCATGCAACACACTGAACATCAATCTCAGAGTTACTGTGTCCTCGCTCTGTAGCTACCTGCTGCAGCAAAGTTCCTGTTTGCCCTACAGTTCACCGCAATGGGCTCTCCTCTCCTCAAGTGACCTGTGTGACAAGGTGTCATTCTACCCAATAGCTGGAACACGCTGTCACAAACGAAAAACACTAAAGATCAAAACAAGCCCTTCTGCTGACATGTCAAAAGTTTAGGCTAAACAGGAAAACATACTTGAAGCTCTTTTTCCATTGCTTTGCATTATTAAATTATCTAGGCAAGAGATAAACATAAAAGGAATTTCTTTAATTAGATTAATTCACTCCTCAGCACCTGTTGTTTAATAGAGCAAAGCGCATCAGCATGTCAGATAATACTGGAGTCTCCCACAAACTCACAGTGGTAGCTTCTTTTTCATGCAAGCACTTGGGCGCCACTGGTTTTACTCACTGTAATACAACACTGGGCTATGACTAGTGAAATTCCTTAAAATGATTATGCAGCATCTTGCAAGTCAGAACAAGGCAGAACAGATACACAGGGTGATCATGCACAACTTATTTCCCTGAAGTTCTATGCCATGCTTTCATTTTTAATAAACCTCAAATCAGAGATTGTTCTAGCAGTAACTAAAATCTAAAAAAATACTTTAATATAAGCAATATCCATTATGTTTTGCATTTCAGCACCATTTCTTAATTGACTCTAAATTAAGACAATCTCTCAAAGGGTCAAAAACCTTTGCCAAAAAACATAAGTTAATGCTAATATATTCTTAACTTCTATCTACTACAAACTCAATCCTATTGAGTGACAAACTCATCTTACAGCTTAAAATCAAACACTAAGATAGTAACTTTCATTAATGTTTGATTTTGCATACAGTCAGACAATGGAATTGTTACTTACAAAAAAAAAGTTATAGATAAACCAGGAAGATGTTAGCATCCATCTACTTTGACATTAAGAAAAAAATCTAACCCCATAAAATTAAAAAAAAAAAAATCAAATGTTGGCAAAGCAAAGGACCCTTATCTAAGTGGCACTGTGCAAGTCAGTGCAGGCAAAGACAGTGCAGATTGAACAACACTGACAAAGTATTTCCGATCTGATCTGCTTGCACTGCTATATGCCTCTCCTGTGCAGAGACTACAAATCAATTGTGCAATGGAGCACAGCTTTAAGAGAACTAGGCAGTTTTGGGCTAGTCTGCACACTTCTACTCTGAAATATATCTGGACTTTCCAGGAATGCAGCACTAAGCCAACTGCACCATGAAGGACTTATCACAATGTTTAGTCAGTACAGAAGGTTAAACGCAGCAAAGGAAAATGACGCTCCGAGACTAACAACTTCCTTAATTTGTAAAGTCACCTGTGAAGTACTAAAACAGTTAACAGTGCTGTGGAAATACAAGTCCTCTTCAGTTCATGTATGCTTTGCTGAGAAATAAAACTTACATCATATGAAGACATATGAGAATCTACTTCAGTGAAATAAATAGCAGTTATAAAAAACCACTCACCTGAAAATTCTGGTTTTAATTATTACAGAAAGCTTCCCTAAACAAGGAATATCTAGTTAGTTATCTTCTTTACAGTAATTGTACATTTGCTGTAACTGAGAGGTTTTAACAGCAATTGGAGAGAAAAAAAAAATCAGTATTTTTAAACTCACAAAGCTAGTGAAGGAACTCAGAGTAGTTTTAAGTACTTGGAACTAACTAATCTTTTAGACTGACTAAATTTAAAGTAATTTGTATTCCCTACCAGGGAGCAACACATTTAATGAGTTTAGCTCATGTTCATATTAAAAGCACTGGGTCGCTGGCGAATGCTTAAATTAATTATCACAGGCATCTCTGGGAATCACACAATTCCTACTGCTTTGGTGGTTTTACTGAGCAGATCCACTTTGTTTTAATACATAGACAATTTTAACCTGCACCCACCAAATGTACATACTTTAAAAGCAAATCTAACAAACTGTAGAAGAAAGCATACTAAATAAGCTGCGTATTTCATATGCTGCAATCCTTCTGCAAGACAAAAGACTTGGTCATTATTTCATGTACCCTGTCACAGTTTTCATGATGAAGATTCAAAAAAGGATGCAGGCTCTTTCTTACCCATTCAGTGTATACGAACCATTCCTCTTGAGTCTCATGCTTGCAGATAAGAATCTTAGGAAAAAATCCAGAATGAGGTGGTTTGTCCTCTGCTAGACCAGAATACAGGCACCTGTTTGGTGATTGCGTGTTTTGTTCACCAGGGTATTACTTTCCTGTTTCTCTGAGTCATCATTGAGGAACAATGCAAAACTGCCACCAAAGCCACTTTGCAGGAAGCCCAGAGGAAGCTGCCTGCAGCCAAACAAGAGTCCGGAGGTGTAAAATCTCCCCGATACACATCTGACAATGCCTTGGAGCCCACCAAGGAAAAGCAGCAAAAAGTCACAGAGGTTTGGGTTTTTTTATAAAATACCTTAACTCCTCCTTGCATGTGCAAAAATAAATCTTGCAGAAAGCTGTATTTTATTGCTGAACCACTCTTCTTCCAGTTAAGCTTCGGATCTCTTCGTTCCCTCTCAGTAGTCCTGCTGTGACTATCACTCAAGTATTCAGCACTACCCTCAGAGCACAAGGCAACTAAATAAGAAGCCCTAAATACAAATACCCAGGCTTTTTCCTCTTTCGCTCCCCCCAACATGAAGCTGGAAACTACATATGTGGAAAGGAACACACAATTACTGGCCAGAAGGCTCATTTGCCTTGTAGAAAGTTAAAAACGGGCAGATCTGAAGTCATGCCTGAATGCTGCAAAGAAAAATAATATGCTCTATCACGCTGGTCCCGGGCAGGCTGCCCTTCATAAATCACACAATTGCACTGTCTCCAATGAGGCTGTTTTCCTTCGCTTCCTGTTCACCCTAGCATTCCCTGATAGCCATGAACCAAACAGCTGCACAGCTTTATGTCTGGACCAGAGGAGTGAATCTCACAGAGTAAAAAATACTCCAAATTGTTGATCATTTACTGCCTGTGAGCAAATCAACACTGACTCAACTAAAAAATCACAAAAAAAACCCCAAACCCAAAAAACCCACTATTAGCAATGAGTATTTAAATGACTGTCATTTGTGGCCTGGGTAAAATTACTCTAGGACAGTGGGTAAACTTAAATTATCCACATATAAAGATAAAATATTCACTACGTCACAGGGAAGCAACGGCTAGGGTCCCACATAACTCTGGCTTGAGTACATTATTCCGTACTTAACGGCCCAAATGTCTAAACACAGAATGTTTGTGAAGCTGAATTTTCATCTTGATCCCATCTTTACACTGTTCTTTCAGATGCGTCATCTGAAAATTCAACAGTTGTAGAAAAACAGCCTAAAAAACCAAGATAATTGCTGAATTTCTTGCCCAAGTTTATACATTTAGGCATAACCACGTATACCTGAATAGGGACTGACTGGATAACAAGTGTTGAGAGGAAAATAAAGGGTTACAATGAACCATTGATAAAAAGCAGTGAGGTGACGAGACCGAGCTGTATAAATATCTGTAAAATAGAAAGTAATTCCCAGCATCTATCAGGCTTCATCTGGAGTATTGTGCCCAACCCTTAGCACCCTTGTTGAAGAGACACGTAGAATAAGCTGGAGCCCAGTGAGCACCAAGAAGAATATTTTCTACCTCACAGATAAGAGAAGTCAGGGAGGAAAACAATATAACACCTTCCAAGAACATAGAACACTGCTGTAAGGAGAAAGGAAACAAAATGTTCTTCCGGTTCTATCACAAAAGGACTTGAACTATGAAAGAAATAAATCAGGTTAGAATTAGAGGGTTTTGTTTGTTTGTTTTATAAGAACAGGAAGGGAATATGGAGTCTCTACTATTGCAGGCCTTTCTGATTACCTTGATCCAGAGCTGGCATCTGACTAGGTAGCTTCTAGAGGTCTCGCTCATTTCTGTGATTTGGAGGCAAACTAACTCAAGTCAAACCACACTACACCATGCTATACATTTCATTTCCCCCAAAAAAAAGTTATACTGGTCAGGACTGCAAATAGGTCCAATGCATCACCATCAGACTGGTAGCAGCACTCTGCTTTTATCATATCCATCACAGGAAATAATTATACTTCACGCTCTTCTCAACCATCAACTTTACAAAGATCCTACCTACATGCTGGCTGGCACGAGGGCCTGATTATTCCAGTTGCTATAGTTAGGCCCTGCTATCCCTCAGGAGCAAGTGAAGATTCTCTTTGCCTACAGATGACCTAGAAGTTAGGACCCTGCAGACAGCTTTCTATCAGCACCAAGCAAAGACATACATTCTTGAAACCTTATCAAGAAAAACAAGGATGATTTATTTCATTAATAATAATGAGAAGAAAAAATAGTTAAATCTAATAAAAAAAAATTTACATAAAGATCATTTCTAAACAATCTGCAAACCCAGAATGAACTCAGTTTTCTTCTTGGAAGCAAAGACTTCTGGGGAAAAGTTTTTTGAGGGGTGGTCTTAAACCCATGCTCAGATGCATCTGACAATATATTTAAAGTAAACAACACTGCCTTTCTTTGGTTATCTACTGGTTTGCATCAGAAGTCCACCTGCAATATGGAACACAGGAGCTATCCTGAGGTGGTGCCTGATGCTTAATAGCAATTGAGTACCATCGTAAACTTGACAATCACAAGTTTTGTAATCTAAAAAAAGTAGACCTTTCCACACTTTAAGCTCCTTTCTAGATGCAAAAAGTAAGCAATGTACCCACAGATTTTTTAAGCATTTTGCTTTTACTGCCTAGCTTATTTTTTAAAAATAAATTTCAGCATTCTGTTGCTGCAAGCAGCTGCTTTTTTTTTTTTCCAAACTATTTCTGCCAAAAGACATGAATGTTTTTTTTCCTTTTCACTTCCCCATACTCTTTCAGGGATTACAGCAGCACAAGAGTATGTGTTCTTTAACATCTCCATCTGAAAACTATTATAGGAAACCAGCAACTAAATATAAACTGTCCAATCAGAGCCAGAGCCAGCCACATTGATGCTGTGATCCCAAACTGCTATGATGAACAAAAGAACTTACCACAAGAAATACAGTGAAAGCCTATTTGTCAACACAACTGCTTCAGAAACAATGAATTCCTGCTTCAGAGAGGTCTTCAAGATAAATGCGTTTGGTTAAGACAAAACACCCCTTATTTTTAGTCAACATTAAAACAAAGACAATAAACTCGCTGCAGTAGGCAACTCTGTGATGAGGCAATATGCTATACACATTATCTCCTACAGTATTTCCAATTAGCTGCTCCTAAAGGAATCCTTTTCTCCTCTGTCTCCCTACACGTATGCATTCCAGAGAGCACACACAAGCTGAATCATCATTACTGTGGTAAAAACACATGGGAGTCAGGAAAACATCTTTACATCTCCTTAAGATCCCTTCTGACAAATAAAGCATTTTTACAGACTGCATCTCTCTCATTCCTTTCCCCAAGCAGAATCCATAAACTTTAGCCTGAATTATTTGTTTCCAGGCTAAACATACATCCAACCACTGCTCCGCTTCTGTAGGGAATTTCAACAGGACCACTTGGCCCAGTTATTCTGGACATCAGCTTAAAGTAAAGTTCTTTAGATAACAGATATTAGTGTGGATGATTAACCATTTTCAGCCCTTTCCCAGCCACTTTGTACTTTGAAAACAGTGTTAAGAGACCTCCATTTCAATTACTGTTAAACAAAGAAAAAAAAATCTCCATTTAATGCGGAAACGTATATGTTAAGTAAAAAGCTGGGTACAGCAGAGAATGGCTAGTACCCTACTACTTGGAAAGACTTACAGTACACTAAGAGCATAATTATTCATCCAGGGGAGTTTTGCATACGAATGAAACATCTTTCTACATCTAAAAAGAAACACTCACTACCAAACTCAGTTCTCCCCATCTGGTCAGGGAAGAGGAGACTGTGCCCATATGTACCCTACTTTCCAAAGCCACAGCTTTTTCACAAATGTTAAGGTTACTTCTACAGCATTTAGTGGTATTTTATACATGTATCCTTGACCCATTCCCTCAAATGTTTGGTTTTAAGATCTACTTGAATTTATTCCACTATTGAAGAGAACAATCTACTCCTTTTCTTCCGGGAAATGCCCACTAACCTAACGCTTAAATTTGTTTTCTACTATCTTGCATCATAACTTGCACTTAAGGGTGGGCCAAGATAATTCCCCAAGACAAATAATGAAACACTGAACTGTTACAAGAAACAAATTTATGTCTACTCTTCTGGTCCGGTTATAGGCTTGGTATTAGTTCACATACTACACAGGGCTCCAAACAGTGGGTCAGTCAGGTTTACCTTACTTCTACTTGGCTAACCCAGGCTTAATTTAAACACAGATTAGAGAAACAAAGAGCTTAACTGTCAATATCAATCATTGCTGGAAAGGGAATGAAAAAGTAAGAGGATAAGTAGAACAGGAAAATAGATCCTGAGACATAGCTGGAATTAAATCTTTTCCCCGAATTCTGATGATTCATTCTGCACATGAAAGTGGTGCTGCCTCAACTTCAGAGCTGAAGAGATTTCTTTGTTAAAGCTGTAAAGAAATCCCATTTCAGTGGGGGTTTTGGCTTGGTACTGAAAAGAAGAAAAACCCTGTGCGGGGACGCTAGTGTTCAATATACAAATGAAAGCCGTATCACATTCCCCATATGCAAACAGAAAGTTCTAACACATTAGAAGTCTTAAGCTTGCTTTTTAAGAGATTATTTTTTAATAAATACAACAGCCAGTTCTGATTTAAGGCAAAGATGACAGCAGCACTGAAAGGGTTACTGCAAGCACTTCATAATACGCAAAACAAGAGAGCTTGGAGAAAGTTGCAGAACTGAAATAACAGAAAAGCAATCCGCCTGGAAACGGAAAAGGGTGGGTGAGCAGTCTCTACCGGACAAGGGCAAAAGCCAGGGTTTATAAATGTAGGAAAAAATACACACCCACACAAAACTTCTCAAGTGTGTGTGTGTTGGGGAGCAGATCGAACAGACAGGGATGGGATATGACACACGAAAAAAAAAACCCACTACCACCAAAACCACACAACATTTTACAAGGCATTTGTATAAATTTTGCCTATTCATTCTTAATGGACATCTGCCCACGGCTTAGTACAAGAAAGACCAAGCTTTCAGCATATGCCAGACTGTCTGGAACACAAACCTTTGGCACACTGCCAGCGTTGATCCCCCACTTTGGGCAGTTTCCTGGAGATAGGTTTGGAGTGAATGAACACGGATAGATCACTCTTTGAAAGGGCTGTCCAAATGACTTAATGTAATGCAACTTTGGTATCGGACTTCAAAGTGCTCATCTGCATTATTTCTAACTTAGATGATTTCTAGTTTTTAAAAACAGAAGCAGCTAGAGAAAATTTAATAGTTATTTTCAGAGTTAAAAACTTAGACTTCCTCACACAGGATTAACAAAGTGCTGTGGCAGAATAAATTTTTCAGTGACAGGTGAAGGTTGCCCTGCTTCATGCAGATCTGCATTACGACCAGCCACGTGGACAAGAGTTATTTATAGAACTAAGCTAAATGGCTGTGGAGCATGAAGACCTCCATTCAGATCAGCCCCCAAAACTTCGTCCATCTCAAAGGAAGGCTCCTAAAGTAACATAAATATTAAGAGAAGACTGATGTTCTTGGCAAGAGCAGCAAGCAAGTAATTTACAGCAGGCACTGCCCCTCAGTCTGAGAACAGGAAAGAACTGTACACCTTACCAAACGCCCCACCCAAGAAGTCCCAGTTGGTATAAAAACTCTGCTGCAAAATTTAGGTAATGATATAATCCAGGAGAAGTCTGGAAGTACCACAGAGGGAGAACAGGAGAGAAATTTCTCAGAAACAGACTTTAAAATTAACTACACACGACCAGGCATGTATGAATCCCTAAGGCCTATAAAACAAGCAGAAAGAAAAAGTAGTTAAGTTTTCTACCGCACTGCTTTCCTTTTTTCCTTTTTTTTTAAAAATTTAGTTAAGTGGACTCACACTAAGGTGCTAAAAGCTACAAGCAATTTTTCTGCTAAAAAAAGGGTTTTAAACTACATCAGTTTTGCTAGTAATGAAATAGCACCCAGATTCCAATTCAGAATGGTACTCCACAAGCAAAATTTCTGTTTCTCTAAAAAAGGAAAAGAAGAAAAATCCTTTAAATATTTTAAAAGGGCTGTCATTTTGGTCAAATACAAAACAAATTAGTTTTATAAGATAGACTGTATGCCATCTATAGGTTAGTGAGTACAACATGCAGTAAGATAGACAGTAAGTATGTGTGTGGTCACTAAAATCTTTTTAATTTGAAACAAATTTGCAATATCAGGCCCTTGCTACTCTCTGAATATCCTTTAAAACATGATTATGAGCTTCCCCTTGCACATCCTCACCAGCATCCTCAAAAATTCATTCATCTCTGCCATTACGGTCCTTGTCATTCCATATACTGATGGGACTCTAGAATGCTCCTCTTGCATGAGTGTAAAGGAAATTTAAGTTCCAAGTTCAGACTGCAGATTCTTATTGCCAATTATTATAAGCAAATAACTTAAAAGAAATTTAACATTTAGATCTGAACGGGGAGTTTTGCTCTCACAGCAAAATCATAGACAAAGTGTTGTTACTAGATTCTTACCTTACATGTTACCATTCTCAAGTCAGAAAACAGAATAAAAAATTGTAGCCCCACCACTAAATTTCATCCAAACTTTGCACAAATGCTGCCTGGCCACAATTCTAGTTTATTCAGAAGTAGTCCATTTAGCTTACTCAGTGGGAAAACCTACAATCCAAGGCAATCCCTAAGAACTCACTTTCATATTTTATCCCATCCCTATATGCAGTCTAATGTCCTGAAAGTGTTTAGCCTAGAGAGTTGATATTAAGTGCCTACATAGATATGGCAATATACTTCTTCAGTAGCCAACTGATAATCTGAGAGAACAAAGCAAAAAAATTTTATTTTAGGAATGAAATATCATCTTCCTGGCAAAAGATGGAGTAACTCAACATTAAAAACAGAACTTGTAAGCAACCACCAGAACTTTTATACTTCTACTGTGCCACTACATCAAAGGACAACCTAATGGGAGCAACTGATCAGGATGCGAAGACCCACATTAGATGAGAGAACCAGTTTTTGGCTGAAAACTTGAATAACCAAGAAGCAACTCGGTTTAAGTTTGAAAAACTGACTGCCAGATTAATGAATTCTCAAAACTTCATATTACAGGTTAGAGTTGCCTGAAAAAACATGTTTTCCAGTTGGTATCACCCTTTCATTTGAAAGGCTCCTGAATGTTCCTGGAAGATTTTATCCATTACCAGTTCAGCCCTACAATACATCCTAATATTCGCATATGACAGTCAATTACTCTTTTTTTCCTTTAAGGGTACATATCTCATAAACCCATGCTTTCCTTACAAGAATTCTCTTCTACTAACTTAACCAGCTTACTTAAGATTGTACTTGTGTTATGCTTCTATTCTTCATGGATTCCATCTTTATTTCTTCCAGAATTTAAAAGGAATACTGTGACTACAGTCATATGTTTTAACTGCCTAGTTCTGCTTACACATATACTTCCACTACAGCACAGCTTCAATAACTACAGTGGGTGAAACACAGGCCAGACAATCACAGATTGGGAACTTATTTTCAAGAGGAGGCTGGGTACCTGTTTGAACCATTCCTTCTATGCACACGCCCTTTTTATAGAATTTCATCTTAGACACTGGGGACTGAACCTAAATCTTGGGTGTATAAAGCACGCTTTTTGGGGTCACAGAGTTATTTGGCATTCATGAGTCAGAATAATTAATTCAAGAGTCAATTGTTACACCTACTCCAAACAACATTTTAGATTCATGACAGATGGGGGGAAAAAAAAGGCAAAAGAAAGCCTGCACAGCAAATTGAGAAAGGGGATTCTCCTTACATGCTATTCTGTAATATCTATTTATCTAATGCTTTATTATTGTCAATGATTACATTATTTATTTTGCTTGGGGTTTTTTTTACTCCAAGTTCATGTAATTTTGCTTAAAGTTACTAAGCTACCATCATAAAAGCAGTCTTGCCTACAGTGCTGTGAACAGGATGCAAGCAAAACCTATACAATTAGCATATAATTTTCAAAGGTCAATTATCACATCATTAGCCAAGCAATTTACATCTCTGCAGTGTGGAGTATTCTCCAATTTTAGACAGTGAAATGAGACAAAAATGGATTAAATTGCTTAGGGTCAAATAGTACAGTGCGTTGCTGAGTAAGAATTTAAACTCTCCAGTGGCTTGAGTAGCTCATAATGGGTCATTTTCACACTATGTCCTTGTCCAGCTGACACCATTTTCCATCAGGTGTTTAAAGACAGCAAGCTTATCTACCAAGAAATGTTAACACTCACTTATACTATGAGTAAACCTTATTTCTCTACCTTAAAAAAAGAACCAATTAGTAAAAAATGTCTGTATTTTTAAAGTCACATAATTTTAAAACTACGTAAATGCAGCACCTATATCTGTCACATCTAAAAGCAAAACCAACAAATTACTAATATGCAGTACAAGCTGTCCCAAAACTGCTTCTAGTTCAATGATCAAAACTATTAAAAGCATACAGTCAGAGCACAATTTAAGTGATATCACTAGAGTAATAAATAAGGTTGCCCCAGGGATTTTAGCTGCATAGAACATATCCAAAAATATGTATATTAAAGCAATTTTGGGCATGCAATGTCAAGCAACTCAACCTTCAACATGCAACAACTAATGACTGCAGGCCTTAAAGCAGTCTTGTTGCATTTATGGATTGTAAAATACTTTTTCGAGTGCTAATTATCATACTATTCTCTTTCTTCCAAAAGAGAAGAGATCATACAACTATTTCCTATTAAACACATTAAAAAGTAATTTCTATATTGCAAAACTATCATCTTCCAATCCTGGAAATGTATAGATGTCTGCAGGTCTGGATCCATGGCAGACCTCTGCCACCTGAGCAGGCACTGCTACCATGGCTCAGTCTCAGTATCAGATGTGAGCGACTTTACAATGGCATTTGCATCGCTAGCCTAGACAAGCAAGCTAGGCAGAGAACTGCTGGGTTCAGCTCTGCCTAATTAAAGACAGAAACCTCTAATAACTGGAAACCCTTCTGCCTCCAGTGGAGATGGCATTTCTTCCCCTACTTATCCAGCTTTCTCCTTATCTGTAATTTGCACCTATGCTCATTCTGCAATTGTATTTAACCTTTATATCATACTCTTCTTCACACCTACACTTCAAGCTCCTGCATCAAGCACAGGATCCTTCAGTTTTTCAGGCCCCCGTCTTGCCACTGAAAGAGCCTATGAAGAAGTAGTACAAAGCAAACTTAACTGTGCATGGCTTCGTCAGCTTTGACCTTCCTTTTGCCCCAACTTGTCGCCCTCACCTCTCTATTTGCTGCTACTCCAAATTTTTTTAAGAAAATTCTATAAAAAGGTTAGCAGAGCTCTCCATTTCTGATTAATTCAGACCTAGGGACTCACCAGAACAGATACTGAACTGATTGCTGTGTTCCCAGAACAGCTGTTTACAGTCCTATTCAGAGCATCAAATAAGCATTACACCTTAACCCTCTAAATCACCTTGCACACAGCTGAAACCCCATTTCTTATTTTAAAACATGGGCTAGATCATCATTCAAAAAAAAAAAATCATACCTGTTCTGTTTGTTCTTTTTAATTCAATGAAAATTATATGCCGTTGATACACACCATTGGGCTCTCCACATCCTAGTACAACAATGGATTATCTGCTTGCCTCAGAAACAAAACAACTCACTAAACTGCCATAAAATAAGATAAAGCTCAGCTCACAACAGTGAAAGCTGCAAAGCAAAGTTACTGTACTTCTGCTGTTAACCTTTGAAAACATAGCCAGTTAAAGTTTAAATGATAAAAAGCTTTATTCTTCGTACATAGTGAATAAACTGAGGCTCTGCAGTCTTGTATGAAACATTACCAGTGCACAAGCCAGTTTTGGTCCTATGCCAGACAGAACAAGTCTTATAAAGCTTTGCTACAGGCTGTAAGTATGTATTTTTTTTTTTTTTCAGCAATTCATTTTCCTCATACACTGCACTTAAGTAATGCTACATACCGAAGAAATTGGATAATCAAGTGAGATGGATTATCCCTACCTCTGAAGCTGCAAGTGTCAAATAAATGATTATTCTAACACCTGTAAAAAAGAAAGCTTTAAATTTGGGGCCAGAGTTCCTTTGTCTCAACCTTTTTAACATCTCTGCCTCTTCCAGTTTACCCCATCTCCTAAAAAGCAACTGATATTTTATACTTATGACCGAATTTAGGTCATTAATAATATTTCATAATAATATTTCATATTATTAATAGGATATTTAAATTTAAATCCACATACTACAAAATTTTACACACAAGAATCAAGCTTATTTTCAAGGCTACCTTTTTCTTCTGTGATTTGTGTCAGTTATATATATATATGTGTTATATACTACAGCTACATAATCCTACCAGGGAACTGTATTAAAACATGAGGCTAACAAGTTAATTTACCAAACAAGGACAGTGAGCAATCTGAAAATTCCTTTATTGACATGATCCTCATACGAAATCTCTGCCTTCTACTCTTAGGTATCATGACCTCATTGCCCCATTAAATTTTAATCAAATCATGAACTATCTGTGGTGATCTCCCCAAGAAAGCTGCCAGTGCACGTACCTCATAAAATTCTGGAAATCTCCTCTCTCACCCAGGAAAGGCATTTTGCTACCACTCAGTTCTAGCAAGCCAGTGAAGGCTGCCATTTAACGCGTGCTCCACTTCCAAGTTCAGTAATAAGAAATGTATCACCACCTTCACATAGGACATACAGTAAACGTTTGAGGATACCCTACATTTTTCAGAAGCATTAAGTGAAAGAAAATAGCTGTTATGCAGAGAGTCTAACATTCTGCACAATCAATGTCTTGGCCTTCTAAGGGCATTCTTTAGAAAAGGAATCTTGTGAAATCTTGGTTACTGTGCGCATTGAAAAGCTCACTAACAGGAAAGAGCTGCTTCATGATCACATTCCTTGAAATATCTTGAGAAGTGAAAACTTACCTTGATTCAACTTAACACTTACAAAGCAAAAACATTCACCATTATCTGGCTGGTTAAAGGCACCAAAAGCAACGCAAAGAATTTTCATTGCAAGACTTCTCTGGAGGTTCAAAACGCTCTTACAGGAAAAAAAGATGGGTGGTGCAATCAGATGTATTTCCATTCTGAGAAGCGTACAAAGACCGTGCCACCTTCATAGGACCATAGAATGGTTGGAAGGGACCTTAAAGATCACCTAGTTCAACCCCCTGCGCCACAGCCAGGGACACCTTCCACTGGATCAGGCTGCTCAAGGCCCCATTCAACCTGGCCTTGAACATTTCCAGGGATGGAGCGCCCACAACTTCCCTGGGCAACCTGTGCCAGTGCCTCACCACCCTCACTGTGAAGAATTTCTTCCTAATGTCTTACTAAATCTTCCCCCCTCAGATTTAAAGCCATTCCCCCTTGTCCTATTACTACATGCCCTTGTCCCTCCCCAGCTTTCTTGTACAACCCCCTCAGGTACTGGAAGGTTGCAATAAGGCCTCCTCAGAGCCTTGTCCAGTCTGAACAACCCCAACTCTCTCAGCCTGTCCTCATAGCAGAGGCACTCCAGCCCTCAGATTGTCTTTGTAGCCCTCCTCTGGATGCGTTCTTCTTATGTTGAGGATTCCAGAGCTGGACACATTGCTCCATTTGGGGTCTCAGGAGATCAGAGTAGAGGGGGAGAAACACCTCCCTTGACCTGCTGGCCACACTTCTTTTGATGCAGCCCAGGATATGGCTGGCCTTCTCGGTTGGCTAGTCTTAACCCAGAAAGGAAAAATATTGTTCTCCAGTAATGTAACACTTGAAGTACACCAAAGGAATAAAATATCCCATTTCATTGGCTTTACAACATGAGAAAACTGACAGGGCAGCATAGTCCACTCAGAACATCATCTACCCTGATCACAACAGACCCCACCAACAACCATGCTTAAGTAACACATGGCTTTGTGACTAAAACATAGCAGCACCAAGACAAAATTTAAGACCAGCTGGTACCATTCTTTCTGTAAACCTTTTCTATTTCAAAATTCCCAGCAAGCCAAGATTCATAAATTTTAGCACCCCTTCCTACAAGGGGATAAGACCCAAATCACTCAGATGAACCCTTGCAACAACTAAAACACCCTCACACACAGAAAGCGGTATACGGACCGGGGCTTAGGCCTCAGAAGAAAGGCTGTGCACCTTTGACAGAAAGACAGAAGCTCCCTTTATCTGCCACTCATCCCTACCAGTACTGCGACCTACAGGGCAGAGATGCTAAGAAGCTCCCCTCCTCCAACGCTCAATGTCTCAGACACTTCCTGTCTCCGCTGGCATTTATTTTCAGCCCTCAAGATTCTTTTCTATATGTTCCAGGAACCCTCCAGCCATCCTCTGTCCAGATGGCAGACTTGAGATGAAGGGAACAGGGTCTTGGAGATTCTTTTCTTGGCGGGCTTCTCAGCAACCTGCTGGAACTTAGAGGCAGGCTGAGTCTTGCACAGACAAGGCTCTGTTGCACTGCAAAAACCCTTCAATCCCTCTCCACAGTTTTCCTCAATGCCCTCTTTGTCCTCAAACAAATTTGTCTTAAATCTTTTAAGAGCTTTATACAATCTACTCCCTACAAGGCTGCAGAAAGCAAATGGAAAAGAAAGCCAGGGAAAAGGGTCTTAATGCTGTAACGGACAACTAGAGCCTCACTTTTTACTGTGTACAAAGCAGATGCTATTTTGACAAACAGATGCAGAAGAAAAAGGTGGATGAGAGATTTCAGTCCCATTGATCTCTGTCATCTGTGAGAGATTTCTGAAATGCAACAGAAAGTCATTTACATACTCAAATTCAATTAGGACTATCATCCTACAATGAAGCATTTTCAAACTATGACTCTCCCCATTAACTAGTCCTTTTTAAAGACCAACACAGTTATCATCCACACTATACATTCGTATAAAGGCTTCAGAGAATGATGTCTATGTCTTGTTTGAGAAAGCCAAATTTTTGTCAAAGTAAGAAGAAAAATACAAAAAAACCCCTTTTGTTTCCAACTTAATCTTCATGGAGCAAGGGTTTCATAAGTTTTAGTAAGATTCATTTAGGATTTCTTTAAACCCATTCACATCAAAAGCTATGAGATTACTTGATTTATTATATATATATATATATGAAAATGAAACCACTTCCAAGACCCAAAAGGGTTTAAATCTAAAATAAAGCTGGATGCTTCAGTGTAGAATATATTTAGGCATGAACTATTCTGAAATCAGATGCAGTAAGCAGGGCCAGTTCCCCATATAAAGACTAGAACTATTAGGAAGACTCTTAACGTAGCTCTTGGCTAGAAAGAGAACTTGAAAAACCCAGCATCTCAAAGGAACTGTTCAGAATGGTGCAGTGATGGGAAAATTAAGCAAAACATGGCCTTGATCTATGAAGGTTAATTAAAAAAAAAAAAAAAAAAGCATCTTCCTTGGTGGGAAAAGCAAGACAATCTAGAGGCAATATTATGTACTGCAGTGGCACTATAGCACTTGTGATGGGGCTTTTTTTTCAGTCAAATGCTTGTCCTTTAGGTTTACTGTTGATTTTAAGTTAGCCAGCTATCCCCTTCTGTCCTTTTCAACATTTACATTTGTCACAACTCTGCCTGTGAGAGGGTATTTTTGGTCTCATTTTGACCTAAAAGAAGTAACTTGAAGAAAACTAACCATTCCTTTAGGGGGTAGTTTGACAACCAAATGCTATAAACAAGCTATATTTGGTACCCTGGTACTTTTTATCATCTATACTACCCTTTTATTTTCTCCCTTACATTTGTACAGTGTTAGAAACCAACTTTTTCAGAGATGCATGAAAGATTCACAACTAATTTCAAATAGTTCAAACCCTTTTCAGATCACACCCCTTAAATGAAAGGAGTTATCTATTTACTTGTTAGGGTAATTAACTAACTGCATGATGATATCTATTGCTCCTCCCAGAAATATTTGGGATTGTCTTATTGAGATTTATCTGCTCTTATGAAATGTCCACAGTGTGATTTACAATGATTTACTGTGCTATAGCTGTTGCTGATGAACTGGTTTTAAGTTCCTGTTTTATCTCCTCCCTTCTTTAGCTGCTCGACAGATAAAAAATAAAGATGTACCTCCATCAAAAATTATTTCAGTTCAGTTCACACATCCACAACCAATGACTAGCTACTATTAGAACATCACTCAACTCCATGAACTGAAAAACTGATCCAAAAATTACGCGGCTAAAAACTGAAATCAGTTATACACCACCTATAAACCTTAGCTGAAATAAGCTAGTGAATAAAACACAGGTGTTGTGAGCCAGATACAGAAATCACAGAAAATTAAGTCCATCAGCTATAGAGTCAATGCAACATAAGGTGACACAGTAAATCATTATGATCCAAGACACTCATCCCTTCACCACTGAAAATATGGATTCTCTTTACTTAAGTTAATGGTCTACTAACCAGACATTCAATGAAAACTAGTGACTTGTGAGAATAAATTACAGAAAGCAAACCAAAATCCAGCAAGTGTGGTGGATTGGCCTCTGATTTGAAGCCATGCCATCCAATAACACCCTTTGCACTGATCTTTCACACTGACCTTTCCTTGCTTGCTCCCTAGCCAGCATGTGTCTGAAAAGCTTTCTAAGAGTATGAGACTGTGGAATGAAGAAAAGATATATAATAATCCTTTTAGAACTCATGCAATTAGTCATGCTTTGAAGAAAACCTAGGGAAAAAATCCAGAACTTAAGTATACAAAGAAGGTCAAGGGAGCAAAGTGACTGCAAGAAAGTGGAGAAGAAGAGACAAAAACTGCAATAACTGCTGAAAAGACACTCCATAATCTGTCAGGATATGCTAACAGAGCAAACTAACAAATATGAATGAACGTGTATTATTATCATTAATGGCTGCTGTATCTGTTAAATTCTACATGTTGTTGCTTTTAAAGTTGGATGGGAAGAGCACATGCCTGGTCCAGCAGTTACAGCTGAGTTGTAATAGACTTAGGGGTGAATGAATAAACAAATAATTTTGCACTAGCTGGTTTTGGCACAGTAGTGGGAAATACAAGAGGTTGCTGCTTTGGGACTTAAGCATTACTTCCTCATACTCAATTTCAATTCTGGTTTTAAAGCTAAGATCAGTCTAGCACTTATGGTATAACGACCATTCCCTTTCATCACAGCAAAGAGTTATGCTGGAATCAAGTAGGAACAACTCTGAACAGCTCAGGACAAGAGCACACTAAGAGCAGGAACAAAAGGGTAAAGTTTACAACGCAATTCTCAGTTTTACAAGCATCTAGGTCTACCAGCAACATGAAAAACAATGCAAGATAATCATACAGAAGATGGGACAGTAATCCTACACATTAGTAAACTTGAAAAGAGCTGAAGCCACAAGCAGCTTTATTATAGACAGCATCTATCTTCCCAGTCATGACATTTTCCACGATCATCCTAAAAATTCACTGTATCACTCTTCTCTTTGTAAGCCGCACAAGGATTTTTTGCACTGATTCAAAACTAAATAAATTACTATGCTGCATTTCTTTCACATTCTATTCTGAAAACAGGATTTGCAGAGAAAAGAGACGATAAGGGAATCCAGCTAAATAGCCACCAACTGCCTATTCCATTCTCTACACTTAACCCCCTTCCATGTGTATTCCCTGGAAGCATCTGGTTTCGGTTGCTATTTTGGTATCTTCATACCAAAATGTAAATATAGCAACTATGATCTTTTGGCTAGTAAGTGCTAAGAAAATCTTTGCTCAGAGACAACTGTATTCAGTTACCAACAGGAATGCCTCTGAACCGTCTGTTGAGGACTTCTTATCAATAGGCCATTGGTCTGTGTAATATAAAAAAAAATATTTATTCCTAGTAAATACACTCTCAGTTTCCTCCACTTTATTATTATCTCCATTCACCCTTAAACTCTCTGGAAATGAGTAATTCTTTATCCAACTTTACAAACCATAATTGGAGTTTGAAACCAGCTGCTATAGAACCACTCACTGTTAAAGAGCTTAAAGATTATGCAAAAGCTTGCATCTACAATATTTTGAAGTAATTGATACTGCCATTACTTTCAGAAAAGAAAGGTATTTTCTGCTAGTGCAAGGAAACAGGAAGGGTGGAGTACTTTGAGAGTTCTTGGAAACTGGACATCCACGTTGGCAGAAGCAGTGGGAGGGAAGGGCAAGAATTCTTGCCCATACACAGCCACATGTCCCATAAGATCTCTGAAAAAAGCCTATGATTTCAAGCTCACTACAACACCCTGCTCAAATTACTTTATATTTTTTGTGCAAGTCAAATATCTGCTCTGAGGTTGTGGTCTGAAATCTAACCTAATGTTAGATTACAGGGAAGGGTTCCACATAAAACTGTCCAAACAGCCTACCATGTCTTCTATACCAACAGATATCTACTCAGTTAGTGATGGTCTGATACTTCAACAGATCGCATGTCAGGGATACATGAAAAAAATCAGAGGTTGAACCAAAGGAAAAATCAATTGAGACAGTTCTTAACATGTCATGGCTCTGATAGCATTAGAGGGAAACTGAAGTTTAAAGAAGAGTTCTTAACTTGGATCTGCAGCAGATGCAGTAAGATGCAGAAGCATTCCAGGGTGGTTCAGCCACTAGCCTACATGAAGCCTACAAATCACTAGTACTGAGTCTGTGCAGAGACTCTCAATTCATTGTAATAAGGGTTAAAGAACACCTGCTTTTTACTGCATTTGCCATATGCTGTTTTCTGTGCCTAAAACTGGAGAGGACCATCAGATAGTGGGGTAGCAACATTAGAAAGGGAGAAAGTGGATTTCTGATATGCAGTTTCTGTTCCAAGTTCTTAAAGTCCTACTTGCTAACCTGGGGAGACTCCTGAACCACAAAATGAAAAATCATAACCAATTTTTCTCTGGCTTACTAGCACACAACCTGCAAAGCATGAAAGGCACAGCACAAATAATTTACTTTGAGAAAATGTTTCATAATCTTCAACTGCAACTCCTCATGTCAAGCACAAAGTGACAACATAGACCCTGCAGAAACTACTAATAAAGTATCATGGTCTAAACATACTGGGAGTAACACAGGAGTTTACTGAAGAAAGGCAAGAAGAGTACTTGTAAAGAACTCTCATTAAACTGCTTCTATCTTCAAATTTTCTTTCCCATAAAGAGATGTGGCAAAAATACATTACTAACATTTGTTATCATCAGAAAAGGCTAGCTTGATGCAGAAAGCTGGAAAGACACTCAAGACTTCAGTTTCTCCCTCCCTGCTGCTACCCGCCCCCATCCAGCCCTTCTCCCCCCCCCAGCTAAGCTGTTTCCCAGCTTTTGCCTGCACAGTACCAGCTCCTGTCCACACATGTCTGTGATAGCTGATGTATAAAATTTTCTTACCAGCAGCAGCACAGTGAGCAGATGATGAATTCCATTCCAACAAAATTAAGAGCAGGGGATTTCCGCCAAGATGGCAATAGAGTACACAGTTTGGATAGTCAAAGAAACATGAGAAGCTCAAGATAACTGATTACTGAAACACAGCCTGAAATATTGGTAGCATTTTTCCAGAATGCAGCAAGATACAACTTCTGACACACTGAGTGAAAACAGAAAAAGGTTTTTTCCTAGACAGAGAGTATTCATAGTTTTGAAAAGACAGCTGCACAAAAGAAAGGAAAATGCTTTCTTTTATGTTATAGCTGTTATCTAAAGTTTTGTCCTCTTCTTTTAGGGTAGGACTGTTTAAAAAAAAACAAAACCAAACCTACTCCTCCCAATTAACGAAGATTTAGCAAGCATTTTGATAATGCTTTTCTCTATCTAGTTCTGCCTACCTTTCAAGTCAATTTGGAAGCAAAGGAAGAGAAACTCCAAAAGAATAAATAAGTAATGAGAACTATTTCTTCCAATCCCTCCTTTCCTCTTTTACAACATTAATTTCAGTGACTCAGACATATTAAAGAGTCCCAAATATCTGTTGAGTCTTTTTTTTCTAAAACCCACCCACTTTCTTGAAAAGCATTTAAATGGTTGTTTTATACGTGTTTAAAGAAATTTCATAAGCTCCATTCATCTTTCTGCTTATTAGTCAAGGGAAAAAATTCCCAGCTGCAGAGCCTTAAAGCTCCACCTTGTGGTAGATGCCTATAATATACAGATAGGCTCCAGAGGGAAAAGGACTCCAAGCTGGGCTCACAATTAATAACTTGTTTGACAGTTACACTTTGTCACCAGTTATACAGTAAGATAGCCTCTTCGATGCATTCTTCCCCAGTAGTAGAACAAGCAGTGGGGGATTACCAATCAAATGAAAAGCTGGTTTTATTTTGCAGCAATAGAATAGTCATTCTGCATCAAAACAGCAGATAACACCCGCAGCACTCCAAAGCAGGTCTTGCTTTCAACATGCTTGCTAATTCCTGCATGCTGGACTTATTCTGTCCATAAGCAGAAAAACAGAGAATCACAGGCAGGTTTAGTGGGACAGCAGGGAGACAACCAAAGTATACGTCAACCCTGCCATTAAGAACAGATAAATGACTAACCAAACTTCATTTTATGATACTAGATTCACTGTAATTTTACATGGATATTTTGAAAGCTATTCATAATCCTCCTCCAGCCTATTACAAACAAACTCTACTCAATGCCTGCATTCAACCACTGCTAAAAGCTTGTATTGAGAAGAGCATAGCACACCCGTCTGCTGCCTATGCATCTACCAGACTTTAGACGGAACTGGAACCAGTGCTGCCCTCTACTGAAAGAAGAGCCTGCACATGAAAATTGCAGCAATTTTTATACCGTTCTACTGTGGTTTTCTGCTTCGTTTATACCTCGTTTTTTCTTGGTCTTCCTTCTTCTCTCTAAGCCTTTACAATATAAAGGTTCTGCTTTATCATGTTTTTTTCCTGCTTCTTCTTCCCCATGAGGGCTACAAACACAGCAGATATGTTTTTAAGTATATACTGTAGTACCATGCCAGCACATAGACTCCAGAAATCAAGTTCAAGCAGTAAAGCACTGTAGACACAGCTCTTGTTTCTAGCAATATAAGAACAGATAAATAAAAAAGAACAGAAAGTGAGGTGTTCAAAAACAACCCCAGCAAAATTAATTTAAAATTTTCCTTTGTCATCTGCAGTACACCAGGCATACAGTAGTGTCATGAGATGTTCTTGTGTAGTAAATTCAAGATACTAAAGAACATAAACCCATGTTGATTCAACACTTTGAATTAATAAATACACCATAATTAGTAGTTTATTATATTCAGTAATCACATTACTAATCACAACTAATCAACAGTAATCACATTACTTTCTCCAATATAAACCGTGTAATGTTTCCATCTGCAATCAGTTGCTCCACTTTGATATTCAGACATTGACAACAATTTGAAACTCTGAATAGCTTAGGGATTGTAATATCACATAAAATCTGAAAGTGGCATACTTTCAGAAACAAATAATTTGCCTGAATAATACATTGGCCTCGAACATTAAGGAGCACAAAGTTTGAACTGGTGGAATGCAGGGTCCCTGGACCTGTAGAAAAGATGTAAGCATGCCTCCCTTTCAAGATAGAGGGAAGTCCATCACTTCAGAAGCATGCCAGTTTTCTTATGCCCAGGGGCTGGGGGAGCCTGTATCTCAGCTGGGAATCCCCAACTGGCAGTGGTCACCAGAAGACTAAGTCACTGTGCAGTCATTGTGTGCACTTCAACAAGTTTCCATAGACTGAGACTAACTCCATTCCCTCAAAATCATCCAGAACATTCCAATCTCACCACGGTGCACCAGCCTCCACGGGAGCTCTGGCATAGAGAGACTGCAGAGGGAGCCCACACTCAGACTGGCAGCCAGGTCCCCTTCCCCGAAAAGGCAGTGACCACCATGTCACACACAGTAATCAGAGCCCAGCCCTGATTTTGTCAATAACAAAATCACTATGTGTAGACAGGATGCCAAAAGCCCCTTTGTGTATTAACAATGACAAAGTGAATGATCTCCTTTTGCCCCTTTACTTTGCTTCAGCTATGCTTGTGTGTTCATATCAGATGTGGTGGTTTGGATTAGTTTACTTGCAGTACTAATCACAGCATTCAAGAACAGACAGGCCACATTTCACTTAGGGCAAGGTATACTTCACTACCACAGACCTGAAGCCACACAGCAACACACTGAAGCTGAGAAAAGAAGCATCTTTAGTAATATTTTAATTTTTTTTTGGAAGGCCTATATATGTCCTTTAAAAACCAGAAGCAGCCAAATAGTTCCTGCAAAAGTGGAAGCAACAACACAGCTACCCTAGCCCAAGTCAGCCTTGTAGAGATAGAACTGCATCACACTTCCAGCAATTTCTTCCTTAGAAACCAAAAGCATGGCAGCAAGATTATCTCTCTGCAAGCCCTGAGTGCTGCCACAAGCTCTGTCACTATAGCAGTATCATTATGCTTGGCAGCCTCACCATGCTTTATCACTCTCTTACTTCAGCTACCATATGCTTAATTTCTTTGGACGAGCGATATTATGCTTGCTGAACCACTTTTTCTGCAAGTGTAAGAAAAGCATCCATCGCATGAAAAGGCTAGCAGGAACTGGCATATAACTTTCGAAATCCGCAACTTCAATTAGATTTATCATCCTACAGAATAAAAATCCATTAAATTCTTAAGATCCCTGTAAGGAACCACAGCAGAGACCTGGCTATTAACATAAGCATATTCTAAATTCACTTTTCAGCATATCCTCTCCATCATGAATAGTTAAAACAGCAAAACTTACTAAGGCTGGGCTCAGGCTACCAGGCTATATAGAGAACTATGTGAAATGATATGATTACAAGAGTGTTCAGAGCAGATAATTCACCCAGAGTATGAGAAAGCTCAGAACCACAAGAAATTCACGCTCGTTTCACCTTACAATAATAAAACAAACAAGTTTATTCACACCCTCCTTTCAGACAAATTGCAGCCCAGAGAGATTCAGGGCATGGAACAAAATGAATCAATTTGCCATAATAATGCACTTTGACAGTAATACGCATACCGTGACCTTTAATCCATGTATGCCTCTTCTGTGTGTTTAAAAGGAAGTCACATTAGAAGTGTGGACTGCAATGACAAATTACATTAGCCTCACTGAGGAGTCTTTTTATGTATTACATCAGTTTCATATATTTAGTAAACGAAGACATTAAAAAATTCCTTAGCCAGTATCCTGACTCACACCCCTCACCCAAGATTTCATGCAAAGTGCAGTTATGCTTATGGTGCCTGCAGCTCTTGGCTGTAAAAAAAAAAAAAAAAAAAAAAAAAAAAAAGTGAATCAAACACCATTCCAGCAAAGGAGGTTATGCAGTTAGGAAAAAAAACCCAAAACCTTGTTTGTAATACTGTGACAGAATTTGACCACTACAATTTAGAACAGCCAATCAAAAGAGGCTTCCTAAAAGAAAACTATCTGGATAAAGTACTAACTAGTTTCAGTCAGTCACTTCCTTGGAAAGTAATACTGATGTAATAAATCTAAATTAATGGAAAGTATTTCTGAATTTACTACTGATATATATGAAAGAATGGAAAGAAAACATTTTTCTTCTTAATTAGTATGCTCACGTTATCTGACCTTTGAGATCTTTTCTATGAAGCTTGCAAAGACTGATATATTCTGGAACATTGTCCTCTGCCAATGTTACAGAAAAATTCGACGTATGTAGTTCAACAGGCAGACTAGTTCATGTTTTGAACCTTCACATCTACTTACATAAAACAATTAAAACCTTAAAATCAGCCAAAGAAGAACTGATAGAAAACTTAGTTTTCCCCATCCAATACAGCCTGTGGGGAAGGGTCGACTCCTGAATCAGCCTCTTAAAGAAAAGGAATTCTATGTTTTGGTTCATTGAGTAATCTGTTGAAAAAGACATCAACACATACATAAAAAGGTGAACATGTAGCCTGCAATAAATACAAAAAAGATGTCCAGCCTTTTTATGCACTTGGAAAATTTAAGCATTCCTTTTAACTTACATTTATATTAATATTTCATGCATACCTACGGCACAGCACACAGATGCAGCTGGACTCTAGAAGCTCAGCTTCTCCTTGCCGCTTTTCATCCTATTGTTACACAATGGACCAGCTTTTATAACATGACTGCCATACTTGTCTTTGGTCTCTGCTTTTAAAGAGTCTTCTATGTTTGTTTTATTTTACAGTAACTTAAAATACAAGATCAGTTATCTCATCATAAAATCTTGTGTCTATCTAATTGGCAATGTCAGCATTATAAGCTTAACAGAGAATGACCTAATCCATCTTCTGCATTGGAAGTAGAGGACTCGGCAATTATCTTTAAATACATGACCTTAAACATACTGCAGTTATCAGAAGCAAACACACACCCTTTGGGTTGCTGGGAACCAGTACTGTTCTAGTTTGCCTGACTTAATACAGGATATCCACACCTGCAGGAGAGCGCAGTAGAGCACAATGACAGGAAAATGAACTTGGTTTTCTTAAGGTACTCTTTACTCTGATTAAAAATAGCCAGAAGCGACAAGTAATTTTAACCTATGGTTACCCCACCTCATTATGACTACATTATATCTTATTCTGAAAATCATTTCATAAGTGATCCTTATGATCACTCAAAAAAAAAAAAAAAGCCAAAACAAGAAAAATCAGCATCAAACAACACGGTTGAGCTAATTAAATCTGGTATGATTTACTGTTTCTGAAAAGCTATCTCTGACCAGCTGACCAGTACAGTAATACTTCTCATTCACAGATACAAAAAAAAGCACTTTCCAAACCCTGCAGTTCCCAAAGCATTTCCCCTGCTACATAGTGTGCAAAACCACATCCCCACAAAAGCACAGGGGTCAAAGGCAGATGAGAAATAGCCTTCATTTCTCCTTATGCCTTAAACAAATGCCTCACATACTGGCCTCAAAATCACCCTTCGACCTTATAAGTAAAGTTCATCAAGGCCTCAGACCTTAATAAGAAAAAAAGTCATACAGGCAAACTTGCAAGTTGAAAAAGGAACAAACATCAAGTTTAGTAAATAGAAAAACACTCATTAAAGCCACTGTAAAGATATCGTAAAAGAAAACATTGAACATGTGAACATGATTATCACTTCAAGAGTCACCACCAAAGCCACAAAAAATTACATTTAGTAACATTTCATTGATTCACTTTATAAACCCATAGTGCAGGATTCAAATACAATCATTAACCAGGTAGTCTTATCCAGTACAGCTTTAAGTGCAATCCAAAATCTAGAAACCAGATAAAGTACTTCGGATGTTTCAGAAAGGACTTAAGGTAACTATCTTCCCTCAGCACACCACATATATCCTGAGCTTTTTTCAAATACAATGCATCCTTTCAAACGTAGTATTTCTCCCTTTCTTGCTTAGAGATATCTCACCACTATGTTAAAAGACCTCATTAGCCTTTTCTTTCTCTCACCTTATCCAGACCTTTTACTCACAGCTAAGTACTTAAGTTTACTGTGGAAGCTTTGCCTAAATGGGCAAACCATATTAAGCCTAGCACTAGTATATGTCATGGGGAGAAAAAAACAGACTTACAATAAAATAGAGACACATGTAGCATACTTGGTCATTATTACTGTTCTTCTGACTTCCAGGTTAACAAAAATTCAACCATGATGCATGCAGCACAGAGGTATATTACTTTGCATTTCAAGAGACTTATCTGAGCCTAAAAACTTATATTAGTTGTGTAACACAGCTGCAACTTACAGAGCCCCTTCACACAGCCACAAAAACTAATGCAGGAAGTCCTCCATTTCCTCTCATTGTCATCACACTCCCAGAATTATACTTGCGATAGAGGCGGCAGCATCCTTCATGTAAACATGTATCTTCTTGATTTGCCTGAGGCTGCACAATACTCCTTTGGAAATATGTCACTAAGAGACTAAAAGCACAACACACTCCATCTTCTCTATGCATGCCTGGGAAACACAATATTCACCCCCAAAGGTCGTTATGAGGAATACCATTTATAACTTGCTAAGCTTAAGAAGCTATATAGCTCTGCATAGCTGTCAATTTAGGGCAGCAGCTTAAACACAGCAGCAGCAAAGCAAAAGGAAGAGTTCCACACTCACAAAGGGCTCTGTTCTCTCACAGAAATCTCATATTTAATGAGAAGCACATCATACAGCAGGTGGTATTCTTACTTGACAAGCAGAAAGATGGCTTTAAATTAAAAAACTGAAGCACAATTCATCTATAGGTCAAAGAGAGACAAATTAATATTTCAGATCCTTAGTATTAGTAGTGGTCTTCCTCTTAAAGTTTTCATCCCAAAATCACTTTCCTTTCTGACAGAAACCACTTCTTTAGATATCGGAATCTTTCAAAGAATTACCTCCTGGGGACTGTAGTAAATACTTGTAAAGATGCAGTAGCCCACAGCAGAGGGAAATTGCCCTTAGTCATGTACAACACATTGGAATCACGTCTTATCTATCAGGCAAATATATTTCAGATCTAAAAGTCAGTAGTGAAGAACTTATTATTTAATGAAAAACAGGGTACTGCGTTTTCTGAAGACAACTAAACATAAGTGACTTAAGACTAATACTTAATATGGTGTTTGCTATTATAGCCATCTTTTTGGACAAGCATGTCCCAGGCTACTGTGGAAACATTACTACTGAAAAATGCGTTCATAGTTATGTTACCAGTAAAACAACAATAAGAAACTCAAAGCCAGAGCAACAACATAGATGGAAATCTAAGCTGAAGTCACAGGACCTGAGAGCGTCACATTTCCTTCTGACTCAGGCCTGCAGATATTCTAGGCAAAAAAAAAAAAAAAAATCCATCCAGGATGGTAAAGTACGCGTTTGACAAACCTGCTGCATCACTGCATTTTTCAGAGACTCCCTTGAAAATGTGGTGCAAGGAAGAGATTTATCTACCCTGAAAAATTAAGTACTCAAAACACTTTTTAGAGCTTCCAACTGTAAATGCTGCCAGAACTCATCCAACTTATTGTAATGCCAGATGTATCTTAAATTCCTGGTAGTGTTTCACAGGTAATTGGGAAACATAATACAACAGTACCTCTGTTGTCAACTCTTGCTTACTTTTTTAAATGTATAAACAAGCAAAGCTGAATTGAAGTCATTATGTTTCAAAACTTCCTCTTCACTATCACTTATTTCATGGGCTACAGTACAATTATTTCTTATTATCCAGTTAATCAAAATATATGCATTTTTGATAGCAAAAACCTGACCTTCTTCCTAAGCCAAACTAATTCAGCAAAAAGATTCTATTTATGATGTATATTTATGTAGGTTTCTGGAAAATCATATCTGGACAATACAGAAATTTCAGCTTGTTTCTTCAAATGGTTTGCTGTTAAATTTTCCATTTAGCTGGAATCCGACAGTGATTGGATGCTTCACAGAATCACAGAATAACCAGGTTGGAAGAGACCCACCGGATCACCGAGTCCAACCGTTCCTACCAAACACTAAACCATATCCCTCAGCACCTCGTCCACCCGTGCCTTAAACACCTCCAGGGAAGGTGACTCAACCACCTCCCTGGGCAGCCTGTTCCAGTGCCCAATGACCCTTTCTGTAAAGAATTTTTTCCTAACGTCTAGCCTAAACCTCCCCTGTAGGAGCTTGAGGCCATTCCCTCTTGTCCTGTCCCCTGTCACTTGGGAGAAGAGGCCAGCACCCTCCTCTCTACAACCTCCTTTCAGGTAGTTGTAGAGAGCAATGAGGTCACCCCTCAGCCTCCTCTTCTCCAGGCTAAACAACCCCAGCTCTCTCAGCCGCTCCTCATAAGGCCTGTTCTCCAGCCCTTTCACCAGCTTTGTTGCTCTTCTCTGGACTCTCTCCAGAGCCTCAACATCCTTCTTGTGGTGAGGGGCCCAGAACTGAACACAGTATTCGAGGAGCGGTCTCACCAGTGCCGAGTACAGAGGGAGGATAACCTCCCTGGACCTGCTGGTCACGCCGTTTCTGATACAAGCCAAGATGCCATTGGCCTTCTTGGCCACCTGGGCACACTGCTGGCTCATATTCAGTCGGTTGTCAACCAACACCCCCAGGTCCCTCTCCTCCAGGCAGCTTTCTAGACAGACTTCTCCCAGTCTGTAGCACTGCACAGGGTTGTTGTGCCCCAAGTGAAGGACCCGGCATTTGGCCTTGTTAAACCTCATGCCATTGGACTCTGCCCAGCGGTCCAGCCTGTTCAGATCCCTTTGCAGAGCCTCCCGACCCTCCAGCAGATCGACACTTCCACCCAGCTTAGTGTCGTCCGCAAACTTGCTAAGGGTGCATTCGATGCCTTCATCCAGGTCATTGATGAAGACATTGAACAGGGCTGGACCCAGCACTGAGCCCTGGGGAACCCCACTTGCCACTGTCACTTCGCTACGGTGTACAACATTGCTTCTGCAAATTGCGGTATTACCCAAACAAAAATCTACTTGTTGGGCTGAAGAGTATAAAATGCACACCGAACAGCCACTTATAAAACATACCTTCAATGTGATTTGCAAGATTCTTTATAGCACCTGAAAATTAAGTGATTGTTCTGACTACTGCTTCTTTCTCGGACCTACAACAGTGCTGCTACAATGGTAAGTGTAGGTTTATTAGCCATCACTTGGGTGGTGTGCAAGCAACCATGGTAGAACAAACACTCAGTTTCGCCAAAACCAACAGGATCGAGCGAAGCTCACAAACAACTATACCCATAATGACCCATGTCAACCTACGTAGCCCAGTCTTACACTGGGGAAGGTAGTCAAACAGTATGAAATTCAACCACAGTCTAGAGTTACTGGTGGCATCGTTTTACTAACATTAATGATGTGCTGCATTTTATGGTACCATAGTTTGTGTAAATACTCATGGGGGGAGGAACAAAAGAAAAAACAGCTCCTTTGCCCTTCTGCCTACCCAGATGTTTAAACACACTTATCAGTGTAAGCTCTTACCATCTCAATAAGATGCACACTAAATATCTCAAGAATATAATCATGTCCAAGTATTTTAAAATTAGTTTTATCAGCAAATCTCAATGACTTATCTGGGACTTAACTATTTTAGAGCTAGCAAGTGAAAGAAAAAGGAATTCGAGAGACATGTCTGAAGCCACCTAGCACACTAATGGCCAAATTCAATGTAAAAATCCAGATGTCTTAGAGCCCTAAACTAGCACTCTCTAGCCACAGCAAGAAAATCTGAAACCCAGTAAGTCAGAACAAGAGCAGCTCTGCTTCTACAAAGGAGTATTTTACTTCATATTCACAACCATTTCTTGGTAAATTCTCCTAGCAAATATTCATAATAATATGGGCACAGCAGAATTCCCTTCCTCCCGCCAAAAACGTAAGGAGATTCACTTGCAACAAACAAGTTTAGAAGCATTTTTATCATCAGAAGTAGTTCCTCAAGGAATCAGTGTGGCTAGTGATTTAGATAACTTTTCACACTAATTTCTCTGTGATAGGTCTATGATACCTGTTCAGCATGACCAAATGCAGGTTACATTTTGTGCCACCTGTGAGACATCTGCTTTGTATCTAATTCAGCTTGTACAGTCATGAATTCAACAACTCCCATGAACACCAATATTTATTGGGTTTTTTTTAGTTACGCTGAATGAAATACTGTCCAATATTCTACAAAATACTTCATTACTTTTTCTTATTCAGTAATTTCCCAAAAACAGACATGTCACAGCTGGCCAGAGTCCTGTCTGCAAATCAGAGAGCACTCTGGCACCAACAGTGCTCCCCATTTCTCTTTCATAGTGCTCTCTGTCCCTGATGCATTACAATACCTAGAGCCAACCAAATAGCTACGGGGGATGAGGGGCATATTTGAGGCTGTGAAAAAACGCCATTCTTCCCTTTCAGCAGTATTACTCCATGTCTTACCTTCTCATTTTTTAATCTGAGGATCAAAGAGCTTTGGAAATTACTTTGGAGATAGTTCATATTCAAAGCATACACTCTTTATCTTTTTTTTTTTTTAATTTTCAGTTACTCAAGAACATGGGTGAAAGAGGGATCCTGCACTTGAATTAAAAAAAGCCAAACCCCAACTTTTAATAGTTCAGATTACTTTGTTACTACTTATTTTACACATTCTTATAACAAAACCCTGATGAAAATACTGTTGTGAATTATTTCACTTTTCATTTACTTACATGGGCAAGTTACTTCAAGAACTTAGACCATGAGGCTTGTCAAGAAAATGAACTGGTAAATTTTATTATACAACACATTATTGAAAACTACGGTATATTTTGGAACAGCCTGTTTCCTCAAATACATGTGTACACTGGTGCAGAAACATCTCCCAGCCTTTAACTGAATGGAATATTATAAACCCTGGTATACACACCCTTCTTTCCCAGTAAGGGCTGCAGTGCATGTTGTCACATTTGTGTTTATGGATAGTATGTTTTCCCTTTTTTTTACCTTTAAAAGGAAGGTTCAGAGATTTGCCTGTGCTAAGAAATATCGGGTAACACTTGCTAAAATGTCGCGCAAAAAACCTGAAAAATCTCCACTCCTTGAGAATGTCCTTGGAAGTAATCAGACAGCCCCACTAATGTTGGTCTTCCAGGGCCTGCTGGATGAAGCTTGCGCTGGTGGACGTCACCATGGTTTGAAGCTGTCTTCTACTACGCTCGCAGCCACCAGGTCTGGCCCAGAAAAGAGAGCTCAGAGGCTGGTTCCCTCTGGAGGGTATTGGTGGAATAGGTGTATAGACATTCCTCCAAGCAACTGAGGTCAGAAATAAACTGATTCATCATCAAGAAGAATAGTTAAACTAAAGAGAACCCAAAACTCACTAGTTAACAGAATTCACAGCACCATAATTATAATCCCTGGTGAAGAACATTAACTAATAAAGAAAGAGCCATTCACAACACAGATGCACAGTGTACCTTCAGGTTTCTCTTGCACTTGACCAAGCAAGCCAGGGGATGCTGAGAACACTGGGAAAAAAGCTACATGGCTTATTAAAACAGGGGCTGCTGACCTTTTCAAGTAACTAATGTAATTTTTCTCCTTTAATTGTTGTTAGTCAGAAGGTAATACTATCATCAGTGGCTCCAGGCAGGACATTTCTCTTATCATTCTCCAGCATTGATTTGGTTTTGGTAACTGCCTTTGGACGCTCTAGAACAACAGACATTATGAAAAATATAAGAAAAAAAATAACAAGATAGACGTGTACTTGGCTGATGAAAAACTGTCTGGCACTGCAAGTAATCTATCCTCTTGTTTGTATCTGAAAGCAATATTAAACTGAGGAAAAAACATTTCATAGTAAATTAGAAGCCTACTGTGGTCATAGCCAACATTAGCATGAAACCTGTACCATTAAACCATGTTCATGTAAAAACAAAGTAAACCAATCTGTACAACCTTTAGTCTTGTCAAGGTTTGTAAAATGTTATCAGTAAAAATTCAAGATCTGCAGGTTGAAGTACAAATACTGGAAGAGCAACGCACAGTTGCTGGCCCTTTTCATCACATGGAAATACTTCCAGCTTACAGTTGCGTTCTTTCACAGCTGCACAGTCGCCATGAACCAGTGCATCAGGACAAAACACAATCTTGCAAGCCAAAGAATTCATTAAGAGTTGACCATTCCCTCAGCACTCTTGCACTGGGGGCGCCCAGATGATAGGTACTGGCACACTGGGTGTGTCCCTGTTTTAAAGGCTTTCAAGCCTTTGACTTAAAGGCTTTCAAACCCTTGACCGCTCCTCGAATACTGTGTTCAGTTCTGGGCCCCTCACCACAAGAAGGATGTTGAGGCTCTGGAACGAGTCCAGAGAAGAGCAACAAAGCTGGTGAAGGGGCTGGAGAACAGGCCTTATGAGGAGCGGCTGAGAGAGCTGGGGTTGTTTAGCCTGGAGAAGAGGAGGCTGAGGGGAGACCTCATTGCTCTCTACAACTACCTGAAAGGAGGTTGTGGAGAGGAAGGTGCTGGCCTCTTCTCCCAAGTGACAGGGGACAGGACAAGAGGGAATGGCCTCAAGCTCCGCCAGGGGAGGTTTAGGCTGGACATTAGGAAAAAATTCTTTACAGAAAGGGTGATTGGGCACTGGAACAGGCTGCCCAGGGAGGTGGTTGAGTCACCTTCCCTGGAGGTGTTTAAGGCACGGGTGGATGAGGTGCTGAGGGATATGGTTTGGTGTTTGATAGGAACGGTTGAACTCAATGATCCGGTGGGTCTCTTCCAACCTGGTTATTCTGTGATTCTGTGTGATTCTGTGAAGAGCTGACCGAGTAGCATTGGCCTTCAACTATCAGCAGCCTCTGTAAGACAATCTGATTTGTGCTTTGTTATTCTAATATATGGATTTGCATAGCATTCCTGAAATATTTTGCTGGACACAGACTACCTTCTCAGCATCACCGTCATCCCAGTCACTAAAGGCTTAGTGGAAGCCATACCCCAGCTTTTATACTTCCATCAGTTGTAAGGAACAATTTATTATCAAGCATGAGGAGGCACTGAACTACTACCCTGTTTTTCACAGCGTAAAGACTGCACTGCAGAATTAAGCAAAGTAATTTTCCATATTATTCCTAAAATTATTTAATCCCAAAAACATTAGCTACTCTTCCTACAGATTCTAAAACAATACGTGACACTAATCACAGATTTTAACTACTGAGCAGCTACGAAACATCATTATCACATCCTTCAATTAAGGATATGGTGTTCTACTTCCTTAATGGTGTCAGATTTTGCCTGCTAAATAACTACAAAGCATCATAAGTCAGTGTCTTGCTTCCTTAATGGTGACTGATCAAACAATAATAGGTAAAATGCAGGAAAAGAGTGCCATTCCTCTTTCATGCTACGTGCAGATCTGATAAATGGTAAGAACCTGTTATTGTAGTCAGTGCTATAGACAGCAAAATGGAAGATAGCTCAGATGCATACCTGGTCTTGCAAGAAGCAGCACGTTTCTTCTGCAGTCAATCATAATACATAAAATACTGAGACCTCAGAACAGAGTTTGTGCAAGTCAGTGTTTGCAAGTTTCAGTACAAGTACTGTAAGTTGTATTCACTTTTATCTAGAATTAGTACTGATCATCTCAAAAAAAAAAAAAAACATATATACACACACACACACACACAGAGAGATCGAGAGAGAGATCAGTCTGGAAGTACAACCAGCTGTCCCAAGTGCTCCTGAGCAATAGCACTGATATCTGCTATGTGGGAAGCATTATTTCACCTTTCTTTAAAGCAGAAGGCCAACATTTTGCTGAGAACCAGAAGAGGTGACTACAGAAAAATTACTCTTCAGGCGATGCTTGTGCTCTCTTCAGACATGGATTCTGGGGCTTTGTTAGCTGCCACGTGCCCCAAAACCAAAAGATGTTATTCTAAAGATGAAGATCTAACTAACGTCTGTCTGATGAAGGAATTCAGCTTATCCTGAGCAAACAAAGACTAAAACCATTGTGTAATTTTTAGAAACACAGGAAAACAGTTTTAATTGATGATGCACTACTTTTTAAAGTTAGCTTCAGTTCCATTAAATCACAAGTGGCATGGCCAAGAGCATGGCATTTTCTGCTTTGCTGGGGTGGCTGGGGTCCAGGCCATCTGTGTGGAATGAACGGCAGGACATTCCACCCTTCCGCCAGCATGGCCAGCGGTGCCAGCCGCTCCTGCAACCCGCCAAGGGGACAGGGAGGAATCTTCTTTTGTTTTCCTTATTTGTTTATTTGCTTTACCCTGGCAGCAGGCAAAGGGCTCTTCTCCTGCCAAGTTCGTTACCACTGTAAAATGGCCCAATTTACACTGAGTAGAGCGCTACAGTGAGCAGGAGAAAAACCTGTGAGTTTACAATTAAACTGCACGACTTTGAAGTCTTGATTTTAGGAAACTGTATATTTAGGAAATTGAGAGCCGTATATAGCCCATTTTTTTGCTCAAATCCCACATCACTCGTTCAAATTACTTCATCCAAATTTGTCAGTCTTTTGTTAAATTAAAGAATCATCCAAGTGCTATCAGCCTATTCACTAAGCGATCTTCTACAAACTCCTTCCAAACAGCTTCCAAAACTTAACAGCTTTATGTCTGTATCTGGGACTATTCAATCATAGATGATTTATTAAATACTATTTTATACAAACGATGATCAGTTTGTTATTATCAACATTAAAAGGCATGCCTGTACCTCTGTTCCCCATTAACTCCCTCCTTCATCCCACAAAGTTCCTGCCCCTCACTCACTGAGTGCAGACACAAATTGTTGGTGCAGCATCTTTAAATCTCCTAAAGATGACAAACTAACCAGCAGCAATATTCTGCTAGTGGCAGAACTGATTCAGGAAAAATCCATCCTTCTTTTCCTCAGTGGCACCACAGCCTCAATCAGCCCATTTGTATGGCTGTGCTCCAAGATAGGGAAAAACAGTACTTTAAAGCATTTTCAAGCAAGCACCCATTATGCTTAAAAGACAAGAAGTACTCCAGTTGTATCACTTACAAAACTCTGGACAACAAGCTGACTGTCACAGCCATAGACAGTACATGCGTAGGACAAGCTCTTACTCATTTCCAACAGAGTTGTTTCTATGTCTACCATGCAATTCAAACACTGCATGTTTTCCTCTAAAGAGATTATATTTGTTGACTTGCCTTTTATGTCTAACATACAGTCCCAAAATACATCCATCATTCTCCCACTTCTCAGATCAGCCAGTGCTATAACAGCAGGGCCTAGCCTGCAAAAGACAGGGGACTTCCCTTTCTGAGAGAGTAATACATTCCTGCGTAGTAACTAGAAATTCTCCAAGCAAAGCAAGGGACAGTACAGAACTACAATTTGACATGCAGAAGCAAGGCTGTCCTATCAAAGATAAAGACAATCAACTAAAATATGGTACTTGTTTGAAAAGCATTATTCTCAAGTCTGTTCTGCTCAGTTGGAGAGCATTTGCTTCATCCATTAAGCAATGATAGAAGACCTGAGCATAGTAATAAGTCCACATCAGTCTACAAAGCTAACAATCCCACAAAACCCACTTCACTTTCTCCAAATATGAGGTTCCAACCCAAAAATTAAATCCAGAAATCTTCCATTACTGTTTCATTGTGTAAAGATGTCACAGTTACCCTTTAATACAAAAGGAAGCAGTAAGACGAACAAATGTTTACTGTCAACCCGTAACCTGCACAAGCTTAGGAAAACGGATGAGCAGAGAAGCTGCATAGGAATGCATAAGGAATAGCATCAAAAGCAAGTACTCACCCACTACTTCCTGAAGTTAAACAAAAGGCACAGAAACTGATCAAGTTGCTATAGGCCCTCTGCCCAGTTCCTACCTGCCATGAAGCTTCTGCCCACATAATACCACAACACCAAATGTGAACACTTTGAAGATTGAATGTCACCCTTCTGTGAAACATTCCAATATTTGTCAGCAAAAAGTGAACAAAAAATGGACTGCTGTCTAAATCAGTTTACCTAAAATAAGCCATCCCTTCTTCAACACTCCCTCCCTACCCCAAGGGATTTAAGCAGCATGCATTGCCATGATCTGACAAGAGGTAATCCAATAAACCAGCCAGCCTCCCTCCCGCCTGCACAAGGACACAGCTGCTCAGACTCCTCATCTAGGCCTTGTATGTCCAAATGTCATCTGTAAAAGCTCAGCCAGATCTTTATTAAAGTAGAAAGTGTTAGGTACTCCTCTAATCAAGGCTGCAATGAGACCCACATGCAGAAAACCAAATTCTGAAGGCTTCTTCAGACACAAAAAGATTAGAAGAGCTTGTGTAAATTTTTCAATGTCCTTTTTCACCTCCTATCTCTGTTCCAGTAGCTCTGCTAAAACTTGATATACTTCCCAAACAAAACTGTCACTAGCTAATCTCTAAAAGTCACCAGCACATGCTCTCTCTCCCCCCTCCACCCCAAATGGATCTGTCCACAGAACAAAACCAGCTGTTTCTGATAAACCTACATAGCTGCATTTCACAATACGCTGGAGACCTGTAAAGCACTGTCCAAGCACAGCATGCTTGGTTCTGTAACAAGTGCATTGACACACTGCCCCTTGTATCACAGAAGCACAAATACTACTGGGAAAAAGTGCAATAAATCAGACACTTTAAGAGCTGAGTTGCTGAGTCACAAGAATGAATGTACTCTGAACAGCAGACAGGTAAATTCAGGTTGAAGAACATTACAGTCATCTTCAGTGACTCACACAAAAAGTACAACTTTCAAAGAAAGTAAGAATGTTCCATTATAACTGATCTTAGTCAAGAACTTCATGTCATTTCCTATTAAAGTGTACTATTGTTTTGTAAATTACATGCTCAATTTTCACATCACAAAACATCTGTCTAGGAACATGTGGCAACAGATAGAATACAATGCACATCCTACTTCCCAACTTCTCTTTGGTCCCCTGACCAGCATGAGTCTGTGGCACTAAGAGACAGGGAGGACATTTATCATTATTATTCTATAACTGTATAGTCAATAAACAGGATTTAATGCATAACAGCTGCATCCAGCAATGGACAATTTGTTTCATAAAATTCAGTCTTTTAACAGAAGGCTACATCCAACTACCCACAAAAGGAATCCATTTCTGTCCCGAGGATAACACTCCCTAACTGGGATGTTAGCACTAAAAACTAGCAAAGAGAGGTAGAATCATAGAATGGTTTGGAACAGACCTTAAAGATCACCTAGCTCCAACCCCCCTGCCATGAGCATGGACTCCTCCCACTAGACTTGGGGTTGAGCTTTTTGCTGGCTGTTACCATAAAGGGTGAAAGAATACAAAAGAAACTACACAGAATGAGTCTGATTTGCATTCACTGTGCCGTAGCAAGGCAACATGAATATAAAAGAGCTAGTCTAATCTTAGCAGAAAATAAGCTGATGTACAAAGTATTTTTCCAACAATGATAATCAAGTTAGAAAGGCTAAATCTCAGCTAAAAACTACATTTTTGGAAAGTGTGCTGAAGTATCTACTAAAACATATCAACCTAAGAGCATCTTCCCTCAAATTTGCACATGTATGTACACACCATCATCACAAGCCTTCATGAGATCCGCAACAATTAAACAAGATACCTGGCATGCCAACACGCAGTTTGTTTCTGCAATTGCCCTGGTCTTCTGCTCTTCTGTTTACCAGGGCAGCCTGATTTTATCACCCCGACTCATTGCACTCTGTCATCAGAAGTTACTTTTCTTCCTCCAAATAGAAACATATTCTGTTACAGTGACATTTCTGAATTCACAGTTCTAGCAAATGACAGGAAGAACTCTATAGACATTTGAACAATTACTTATTTCTCAGAGGACATATTACTTAACTGAAAATTGATCTTTTTTATTTTTTTTTAGTCTGCTTTATAGGAAGTGTTTAATCTCACCTAATACATAACAAGCCTGTGAGAAACCACAGCACCCAATGCCACTGTTCCACAAATACATTTAGCCAGCAAACTGTCACTACCACCATTACCGTTGATCCCACTCCCCCTGTATCATTCCTGGCCTCTCAATTCTCCCTCTGGGGCTCTCCTGTGCAGAGGTATTTGTGCAACAGTACAGTGCATTGGATCAGGAACTGATCCTACTTAAACCAAAATGCTGTCTTCTTCCCATTAGTTTCAAGCCGCATCACTAGCGGGACCCAATTCCTAATGAGATCCCTCAAGCACCTGAGCTGGCAAAAGAGGAGGGAATAAACAGCTGGAATAGTGATACAGGAGCACATATCACGGCAGTCCAGTTGGCCCAAAGAGTTCAGGGTACTATGGCATGAAATACATACGTCTTTGTGTGATATCAAGATTTTTGTTATGGGATATTGTGGTGCTATTTATAAAGACCTGTTACTCCTCCTGAATTTGTACATTTTAAGACCAATTCCACAGAAGAGTCTTCAAGGTTGCTTTTACATGTCCTTCAGTTGTTGGCAAAACCCTCTTCTAGAGAGAATTGGTCTCAGGTTGTCCAGAGAACCTGTGGATGTGTTCAAGGCCAGGATGAATGGGGCTTTGAGTAACCTCATCCAGTGAAAGGTGTCCCTGCCCATGGCATGGGGGCCGGAACTAGATGGTCTTTAAGGTCCCTTCTAGGATTCTACAATTTATATATTAGCAAATAAGAAAAAAAAAAAAAAATCAAGAGATACAGAGCATAGTGATCAGAACAAGGTACCAAAGATATTTTTTCCAAGCCTAACAAAATTAAGGTTTCACAGCAGCCAACACCTCTCTTCTCAACTTTTCCAGAAGTGGAGGTTTTAAAAACGGAGAAAGGATCACAGCAGAAGTGATTGAGTGAACTCCAAACATAGTCAGAGCTCACAGGGGATGCAACCTGTTCTTAGAGACCTACAGTTGAGGTTATTACAGACCTAGTGGTGCCAACATTTATGCTGGCTGACACATTGTTGCAAACAGCAAAACAAATACATACTTGCTTTTGCCTCAAGAGGAAAATTCTCCTCTTCCTCCTCACCATTTCCTCCACCTCATTTCCTCTTTCTCAAGACCATGACAAGACTTCAATGTTTTTACGTCTTCAACTCCACATTGATAATTCCACATTTACCTTCCCCAGCCTCAGTCATGAAGCAAAGCAATACATTTGTTATATTGCTTGGGGCTTTTGTCCAACTGCTTGAGTACTACAAGAGTAAAAGCCGTGTTTAAGACAGAAGTTTATTGATGCTGACTTTATACCGTAATTTTATAGTTTTCATACTTCAGTGTGCTAATGTTTTGCTCAAAATAAACCCAAATGATACAAAATTATAAGTTAAACCTAGCATTTAGTTTTCCAAATAGTACTTGCACATTCTGCATTTTGATACATATGCTAATATCTACTAATAAGAACCATAACAAAGACTTTAAAGATAGGAATTAGGGAGAGGAACTTTCCAAACCAGATTTATTCATTATATGACAGAACACACATTAGCACTATTTCTCCTGTATAATGATACAAAATATTCTCAATAGGAGAAACAGGGGGGAGTGGGAATTCTAATAGGAAAAAAACTTAAGAAAATTAAAAAAAAAAAATTATGCATTTGCCATTTCACTATGTCCAGCTTCAAACACCGTTGAAATGAAAACTTATGTAAATTTTAATGTAGCTCAAAAATAAGAGATACCACAGTTTCTATGTGGTACTGCACAAAGTCTAGGTATACTATCAGAAATGAGTGACAAGCACCATGGAAAGGCTGAATTACAAAATCCATACTGCAGAATTATGGTTAAATTCTCTGTATGTGTAGCAAAACATGGTCGTATTATTTTACAGCACTAAAAGGGACCAGGAAAGTTCCTGCACTCACATGCTTTTTTACACACATGAAGGCATATAGTTTTTTTTATCAGCACTGTAACTACATTAGGTTAAGAGGCTGTTTTACAATAGTGTATAAAAGAAGATGAAGCAATAAAACTTCACTGAATGGGACGATCCTTGTATTAGCAGTTTAATACCAAAGACCACTGAGACAGCGCTAGAGGTTAACATCTGTCTTCATCTTAATAAAACTTCTTTGATACATTCTAAAAGCTCCTCCTTTTGTACTACGTAACTTGCACCAATCATTCTGCTTTATATTAAATACATAAGCAAAATCATAAAAATACCTTTCTAGCAAGGATATGTTGAAAACCTCAAGGTATTTCAGTAAGGCATGAATAGGTTGTTACCTTGTTAGAATTACAAATTACGTTACCTTTTAACAAGTGACCAGCAAGCAGCCACTGGGAAGTGCTTGGTAGTAGATAACTAATTTTAACACTTAGGTTATTGCTAACCCATCTCAACTTTGCAGACTTGTTTATCTCAGCAATCCACACATTTGCAATAAATAAGGGAGAAGTTTATATTTCTGTTCCAGGCTGTTGCTTTCAGTACTTGTGCAAGTTCGTCTGTGGTTACACTGTTCCATAAGGACAGCATGAATATTCAAATTGCTGCCAGACTACTTTTTTTTTAATACGCATCTTGAGGAAAAGAAAGTAGTTGAACCACAATTTAGTCTTAGATATCCACATCATCACAAAATACTTGCAAAAAGCTACAGATCCATCCATTAATTAAAACAACCTTGCTAATCATTCAACTTTTACACCATTTATGAACAAAGGCACTTCTATCCTCAGCATTCACCAACTTGCTCAGATGCAAGTACAAGCAATCCTTCAAGCCACATTCTCAGCAGGAGCACAAGACTGAAGGAAATAACACAATCTGAAAACAGGATGCGCACAATGGATTTTTTTTACATGCACATTCCTAACTTACATCTTCAAGGAAGATTTGGGCAAGAGGAGAACAGATTCAACCCCGGAGCTTTACATAACCAGCAAAACAAACAGCAATAAGGGGGATGGAACAACAATATTATGCTCCGAATGCTGTTGTCTAACCAGAAGGCAAAGCCAAGAAGCCCTGCAGGAAACACAGGCTAGAAGCAAACTGTCTTATTTGCTATTGCTTCTGTGTTTAAAAACATCCCCACTATGCATAAATCAAGATGTCATTGGCAGTGAAAACACAAGCCCAGCTTAACTCCATAGCTACGAGGCTCTGCTAATCCCTTTCTAACATTCGCACTAGGGTCCTTAGCTTCCTTTTGTTCTCACAATATCAAGCTCTGACAAAGAAGCTATGACAATGACACACGAAGAAATTTGTATTCACTTGTCAGATACTGGGTAAAAATATCTCCCTCGTAGGTACAGTAATAAGAATTAAAGCAAGCATAGGCTGCTGTGGCATATGGAAAATCATTCCAATTTTTGAACACAAATTTATTTACTGCAGCACCCAAAACACCGAGAAACTCGCAGCTATAGTCTAAGACAGATCAATATAAAATACCAACATTATTACTTGTTTGGGGTTTGGGTTTTTTGGGGGTTTTGTTTTTTTGTTTTGTTTTTCAAGGTAATCAGTCTTCAGAAACATTCCCAGTTCATGCATACATCAGCTCTGCTTTTTAATATTTCAAGGTGCAGCAAGAAGAATACTGCCCTCAGTAAACTTACTGAATTGATAAACTGGAATAATAGAAAGCAACAGTTCTCTCCTATAAAAAGGAAATCTCATGTGCTAAAAATTGTGATAGCTTTTCTTTCAACAAGATGTATCATACTGAAGTTTATCATGGAGGTCACAAACATGTTGCTGCCACTGTGTCTAAAGGAAGGAGGCACTATATTCTTAACTCTTTGTTTCCTGTCCAGTCCCATACATGAAATAATATTAAAATTATCCAAAGAATTTACCAGCAAATTCATCATTGACTTGTTTTGGTAAAAGGTATACTTTTTGAAAGGAAAAAGGACAAAGAAGACAGCACTTAAAATCTACACAACATTTCATCATAAAGGCTCACAAAAGCTGCTACAGCCTCATTTGCTCCCTTGGCATATGATGAGGTCATGCTTTAGATGATAAAACACAAACTTCTCCAAGAGATTTTGGCAAATATAATACCCAATCAAGTCAAGTTCTACTATATTTTTAAGGAAATAGAATCTCGCCAGGAAGAGCTGAGGTACAAGACTCAGATGTTGGACACAGTCATACTTCAGTTATCTTTTGAACTGAGTTAGCTAATGAATGCAAATTCTTGTACTATCTACACACACAATAACGTGTATGCAAAGTTTCTGTACAATTTCATTTAAAACCTACTAAAGAACAAAACCAGGGAAAAGCAGTGGGTTTTCAAAAGCCTAAAGTAAAAACAGTTCCAAGGAACATAAAAAGGTCATTTCCAAACCTGATTTATTTTCAGCCGGGCACCAACAAATCAGAGGCAGCATTCAACTGATCAGCTGCTTTAACTGGCTTGGTTATATATTACTTCTTGAGTACCCAACAGAATAATATTTTCTCCATCTACACACTTCACTACTATTTATATGTCTCCCAATCAAGAGTTTTCTCCTGTATTTATACTACATAAATACAATAAAGCTAAGATTATTCAACAAGTAATTTACTACCCATAAAAACACAAAGCGTATTTAGATGAGACGCCAAAAACTCTTGTGCATATACAAAAAAAAAAAAACCACACCGAAAAGCCACTAAGTAGTAAAGTACTGACCTAATGAGACAAAAAAAAGTAATCAATAATCTTCTCTATCAAAGATTCTCATCATTAGCAATTTGGGGCAGAGAAAATTCACTGTAGTGTTTACATAATTTTAAGTGGCAACTGCATTTAGGGAAAGCACCTACAATCCATGACCTTTTTGTTTCATATTTCCACATGCTAAAGTAATTCCTACTGAATTATTATAATTAGCAAACCATGCTTAACATTAACTTCATACGGGGTGGGGGGGTGGGGGGTTCTAGGCAAGAGAAAAAAAAATTACAAAAATTACCACAGACTGAAACTTACCCTTCAGACTGTGACAAAGGTTTATTAAAACTTCAGAAGCTTCCACTCGGAGTAGCCAAGAGGAATATGCAAGTTTTAAGTATTTAAATTGTCCAGGAAACACTCCAGATTCAAGACCACAGCCAATGAACAGTCTGGCATCTCTGAAAACACATCCCAAATCCAAGTAGATACTTGTTTTTGAGAAACACCTATAATTAAAAAAAGTATGCTTTGATCTACAACAGTAGATCAGTAATATAACTCATATGTACAGCCAAGTGATCTTGTTTCTCAATTTAAATTCTGCTCTTGCTGATGTTAAAATAGACTCCATCTTAATTCTTACTTCTTTCTGGGGAAGGAAGAAAAATGCTGGTGTGTTTCAGCTCTAGAAAACTAGCAATAAAAGAAAAGCACCACCATGACTCAAAACTAACATCCTGAGATATATTCAGTTCCAGGGAATTTCAAATCTTCTACCCCAAGAACCAATTGAACCTTTTCCCCTCACTATCATTGCATTATAAATACCATTAAAAGTTACTACAAGGATTAACATGTCCAATGACAGTCACAGTCTCAAAGGTGACATTTCAATCACAGGAAGAATGACTTTGTCATCCTTGGGAGCCAGATGGTGTAATTCAGGGCCTCTAAGCAAACACAAGAATAAAATAAACTAATGAGACATCTGACTTCATGAATAATATATCAAAAAAAAAAGGTTGACTTTAGTCCAAAAACTATTAATCTGAAACAAGGAAGAAGGCATATAAATTTCTTAATCTTTCTGTAAAACACATTATGGAGCAGCAAATGTACAAATAGCCCTGACTTAAAAATCAGGAGGAAAAGCATTCCATTAGTACTTCTTAAAGTTTTCCAAAGTTAAAATTGAATCATCAACTAATAAGTTCAGTACTTTAGTAAGAAGAAACAGATACATTACAAGTTATTTTAGAAGAGAGTTACATTTTTGTCCCTCTATAACAAGCAGATTTTTATGAAGTATTTCAACTTCCTGTACACTGAAAGGGGAGGTGTTTGGAGAATATAATACCCAATCAAGTCAAGAAAATATTAACATCATAGCACAGTAAAGCGTAATATGTTCTGAATATCTACCTCTGCATCACCAGACTATGCATAAGGTGAAAAAACAGCCTACCAAGACATATACTCCATTGCTGACAATAGCCAAAACTGAAGTGATTCTGAAGACTCTATGAATGTCTGGAAAGCAACTAATTGCCAAACACCGTACCCCAACAGAAATTTCTTCCTGCCTCTGACTGCTTGGCTTTGATGCATGGAATGAAAACCAGTATCAACCCAACAAGTACTCTTGCTAATGTGGTTAATCTTTACAGAACTGTATTATTTACCTTACTGAATCTTATCATATAAATCCCATACCTCATCTATGGGCTGCATAGAAAAATTCTTCCTATTTATTAATATTCCAACCTTCTATCGCTAAGCAAGAAGACAAAATTGTTCTTTATTGTAAAAGTATGCCAGCAAGTGAATTATCTTTAAACCCACTTTTGCCTTATAGTACCCCCATTTCTGAAGGTGCTCTTGCTTTTCCACATGATGGACAGAAAAAGTAATTATTGAAACCTAGTTAATCTGAAGTTTTTCTGGACTTGATTTCATTATAAGAGTATTTTGGAGAATTTATGCTTTCTTTGGAGGTCTAAGACAGTGCCTGCTGTGATGCATTCTCATTTTTTAACTGAATTCCAAATAACTGATGCAAAGAAGCAAAACCAAAGTGAGATTAAAAAGTAAGTAACAGTCTGATGTTATTAGCTGGCTGTCAGTCAAAAATAATATTTGCTTTAGGAACCCTGAGTTAACTAGTAGTCCCTGGCTATATGATAACCATTGTCATCCTTGAAGGAGACAATGGTTATCACATAGCCTGTCTCCTTTTTGGACAGGTTTATCTCACAATATTTTTACTCCATGACCTATGCACTCCACCCACATCAGTAATCTCCAGGGATCTTATGGAAACAAGCCACAGGAATAGTTCCTGTAAGCAGCCACATTATTACTTTCAGTGGGAACATGGATCCAATTTGGATTAGTTATTCCCACAGCTGTTTGGTCCTGCCTTTTTTTTTTTTTTCCCCGCACGTAAAATGTCCATATACTCAGGCACATCCTAGCAAAAAGATAAGGGGACAGTCCATTTACGCTAAACTCCTTGAGAAACTTCATCTTGGCAACATCCTTTGCCCTCCAGAAAGCAAAGGTTCTTTCCCACTCAGGTGTGGTGTAGTCCAGAAGGGACACACTGATCTAGTAGTTAGGTGCCCTCAAATTCAAATCTCGCATCATTCAGAAGACAGAGTTTCTCCGTCTGAGCCTTTCAGAGGGATCAGTAGTATATTTGGGCCTGACTTGTGATACCATCAAATTGCATACGTTGATTTTTGGCGCAACTAGGAGTAAAACCTTTGTCTGTAAAGTCACAGACCCAAACGAATCACATCTGCACAGCACTTAAAGTATGCTAAGTCCACAAGTAGAAGAAAATATTACACACAAACCACAGGACAAGAACTATTGACCCAGGAATTAAAGGGCAGGCAATAATGTTTGCAGCCACAGGCAACTGAAAATTCACACCAACAGTACACTGTGTGGTACATGGGTAGCATGTTGCAGGCGTCTATTTGCAAACTGCATGTGATGAATCAAGCCACAGATATTTATCTGGATGAACAATAAATTATTCCTTTAGGTCAGGCATATATGGGAAATCCCTGGATCCACGTTCTTCATGCATTTCTTTTGACAGCTACAGTTCAATTACAAAAAGTAATTCTACATAATTGTGTGCAGTATTTTATAAAAAATACCATGGTCTCAGTAATAATGGAAAATAATTACTATTCTTTTATTATGCCCTGACAGAAGTCAATTATGTACATGTAATAAAACTTTGCTAGCACATACAAGCACCATCCTTTTCCCTGTACTCGCTTCCTCCTTGCTCAAATTCTACCTGCTTACTCTAACAGCAACGGCTGCTCTTAGCACTGGGGACCATCAGCCTGGTGACTTCTCTCATGCACCCTCAGGTTTGTTTCAAAAAAAAAAAAAAGTTTAATTTGTTCTGTCTGTCATTGCAAGAGCGCTTTTCTACATAGAAAGTCAAATCAAAGTATTAGAGTAAATTTTAATTGTATCTATTAAAACGCATTAAAACCTTCATGGAAGTCATAATTCAGTAGTTAAGTAACCTCCATGTTAGCTTAAGTCTTGATGCCCACAGAAATATTGAACACTTTTACATTTTTGGCTTAGCTCAGAAATACTGCAGATAGCTGACACACCCTGAACAAGTAGAACCAATGTGTTGAAATTAATCTCTCTTTATTATGAAGTTACTTCCTTTTCAATGAATTTTTACCAACCAGAAAATTAAAAGAGCCCATGTTTCAGAACAAAATGTTTGAACATGAGAATTCAATAGATCTACTAAGCAAGAATATTTCTTATTTACTTAGAAAAGGGACTTCACGCATTTTTACTGAAAAACAAACCAGCAGGTGATTTTGTCCTGCAAGGTAGTGGATAATTATACTGCATGTGTTTTCATGAACTACAGAACATATTTCTCCACTAACAAAATGGCTAATTTCGAGTATTCCCAACCAGTCAATCTAGTAAGTTTTCACTCCACCTAAAATCAAGATGAACTTGATTTAAAACAAAAGCATTGATTCTATTAACAGTAATGAGAAAATACAAGTCTGAACACGTAAATATTTTGCGCACCTGGAAAGTTATATACCACATACAGCAACAGCTGCCTACATTACAATTGATGACTGAGCACATCCTGCCTGAAACAAGCCTGGAAAATAAACACTTAAAAAAAAAAAAAAGAAATAAAAACCACCACCTCATAGTACTGTGTGAAAACCAGAAAGCTACCCAGTAAACTAACCATATTGCCTATGAACTTACACCTAAATATCTAGCTATGTATTACAAGCATTAACATCGAATCTCCCAGAAATTTCTCACAGAAATGCAGAGATGAGTTTTCATAGCATTTTACTCCACCAGCTCAAGCCTCAACAGGCCCAAGTGACTCGGGCCAACATCTTCATATTCAGTAGGGTGGGGCAGGAGAGAGAACCTCATTACAGACACTCTCAGGTTATAAGAGTGCAAATCACCAAATTCAGCATTTTCAATAGCACCCGTAACTCAAAGCTAAAAACTGTGTTATACCAGACCACATGGTAAAAGTCTATCACATGCCTTATACAAAACATTAATAAATACATCTGAAAAAAAGCCTAAAATTTCAGGTTAGTCTTCCAGAATTGCTCATAACCAACAGCATCATAATAATCATGTCAGGAAGGGACACAACATCATCAACTACTACTTCATGCCCATCCAGGAATACTGTGTGGAAGAAACAGTACTTCTAAACACCCAAAACATCAAGCAGCAGAGGGACATCCAATAGACACTCTGCTTTACAAGATGAAGATTAAAACTGAACAGAAAAACAGCTCTAGTCATTAGGCTGAAGTGTTCCTTTGCCTGTTTCTTCTGTTCATCTCTCACCAGGCAGTCTTCTTCCAAACCTCAAAAATCAACTATTTCAAAAAATGGCACTATCTGGCTACAACAAAAAGGAGACACAGATGAGACCCATAAATATGTTAGAACTGCAGGTTAGCACATGCACCCCAACCAGAAACTACAAATGAACCCAGAAAGGCTGGTTCAAAAGTAAAGGACACATTGCAGGGGATTAGGTGTATCTGAGGATGTGGATACCCTACATCAGAACCAGCAAATACTCCCATTTCTAATCTCTTTCCTTTCCTAGAAGAGATTCAAATAACCTTAAATAAAGGTGGTGTTTTGAATGTAGGCTGGTCAGCTCCTTACAAAGGTACAGGCTGCTTGCTAAATCAGCAGGTGAGATTTATCCAGCTGACACAGAGCTATAATACTAACATGGTTTTGTTTGATACAGTCTATCAACATAAACAAGACATACAAGTAAGACCAGAAGCTTTTTCTTTCTTCCCCAAGCATATCTGTTGCTCTAATAAAAGCTATTAGCCCTCACTACAAACTCAGTTTCTTTTATATCTGATGGAAAGCAGTTACACACTAATGCTTCGTGAGACACGACAATCATAAAGATAGTTCTAGCAATAACAGGGTATCAGACAGAAGACTGACTGACAAGAAAGCTATTGATTGTTTATCACACCTGACACAAACCTGAAACCACAGAGTTAACTCTGTAACCTGAGCCCATCCACAAAGCAGACACAAAACACCTCTATCCAGTTTTGCATAACCCATTAAGATACACTGTACAGAACAAAGCCTTTCCTGAGCAACTCCCTGCTGTTCTACAAAGAATCACACACAAAAAAAAAGCTCTCTAATTCTAGACTGAAGGCACATGAAGGTTGTAAAAAATGAAGCAGTTGCAAAAAAAAAAAAGAAAATCTGTCTCAAGGTCACCTCTGTGCAACCTGTTTCACAGAAGTTCAGTGCTTTATGTATAAATGTTAGGAGACTTCTCAGGAAAAAGTCTCAACTCTTTACATGCTTCAGGGTACAGAAGGAACAGTAGTGATCCAATCACTGAACACTGATGAGAAAAATATTCAATTAACACCTTTCTAATCTGAACAATGAAGAAAAAGGCTGGGGAAGGAACATGCAGCTGTATTCCGAAGAGCTCAAGTTACTGGACCCGGACCACTTAAAAATAGTTTTTTACATGCTTACATTCTAGCTTAATGGATTCACTCTTTGAATGTTCAGAGTAAAAAGGAATTTGATCTATGACAGTCATTCCTGCCTTGATTCCAGTTTAATTTCTGACATTCTTCAAGGCCTTGAAAATTGCACCCAAATTCTGAGTTGGCGTTTCGTTTGTTTGAGGTTCTGTTTCATTTTAAATGTCTGTGTTCAATGCTCTTTCTCCACAGCCAGAAACAGACCTTTATGAACTGTGTGAAGAACTCGCACCCTGACCAGTTTCTCTTGGCTGGTAGAATAAAAGAAAACTAACTTCAGACCAAACTGCCGATTTTTCCCCTCCAAATGTTAAAATCACAGTACTGCTGCTCAGCCATTTACAGTTATACTCATCGTTCTAACTCCAAAACTAAATAATTTAAAATTATTGTGCATTGTCTCAGGAGCAGAGAAGCTCCTAGAGTGCAACTGTTTGAAGTGCCGGAACAAAGTCGTGAAGTAACAGCTCTTCCTTAAGTGGTTTCACTGATGTAACAGTCTCCAGTAATATTATAAACAATATGTTTACAAAAATATTTTTTAAAAAAATCATTATAAAGCTTAGTACACTAAAGGGCACACTTGTTTTCTTGTTTGTTTTTGGGGGGGCGTGTTTTTTTTTTAATCGCAGTACAAGATGAGTGGAAAAATTGCTAAGGAGGTCATTAAAAAACTGAACTTTGCAACTAAGATTTCACCACCTTACCTCTGACTGTAGAAGGCTAAACATAGGCTACAAATGATGCACAAGATTATTTCAGTAGTATTCCACTATCAGAAACCCACATTAGAGTTAATAGGTCAGCAATGATTGCAGAACATACAGATCTGACAAGACCAAGTTCAAACTTGTATACACAGCTATCTAAAAATTGCAATCTCTTATCAACTTTACTCTTTCAAGTATGCTTAATCTGGGCCCAAATCCAGCAGATGTAACAGATGGAAACTGCCAGTGAAATATGGCAAAGCTACGTAGGCCATCATGCGTGAACCAAGCTTCCCGAAAACTCTCTTGAATCAGACTGCTGGATTCAGCCAGGCATCCAAAATGCCACCCAACTTCACATTCACATCATGACAGAGCCAAGACTTCTCTCAGGTAGATGAGACGCGATCAAGAGCAAATTCTAAATTCTGAGCTTTTCATAAATATCCAGTTCACTATAAGTATATTTATAGTTTAGCCATAAACTGACTGTAACACAGGAAGACAGCAACTCCAACTGTACTCTGAGGTCATTACCTGCTCCAAGATACCAGCCTAGTAATCAGCCTAGTAAGAGCTTCTCCTGTTTTCAGACATTCTGCAGTTCTTCCAAACAGTTCAAGCAAAAGGATGTATCATCAGAAAATTACTAATTATTTGTAGAGTAATTACCACTAATAATCATAGTGCTATATGATTATATTAAACTGATTTAAGTCCTTGCTGCCACCAAAAAAGTGTTCCTTAAGCTTTATGTTCTCACTAGCTTCACACTGCTTTTAACATTATTCACGTAGCTATACACATAGGCTGCAGAAACTCATTTATCTGAAAATTAACCTTAAAGAAGAAAAAGGGTGAAAAGAAAAAAAAAGGTAAGTTTTCGGTCAGATGAGTATCTTAAACCATCAGCTTTCCTGAATACTCATGCTGACACAAAAGACAAGAGACAAAATAAAGGAATATTGCTACTCTTTCTCCAATGCTCAACTCTTTTTCTAAGGGAAGTAACAGTTCATTTTACCTTAGGGACCTTGAGATTGATCTACTCTTCTTGCCCCTCAATAAAATCCTTGTTGGAAAAAGAATGTTCTTGTAAGAACAAACCAGAATTCATATGCATTGTACTGGCTAAGGGAAAATAACTGCCTCACTGATACAAATTCTGTGGTTTGCTAAAGTAATGCAGGTTTCAAAATGCAAGATTTTTGGCATCTTCTCACAAGAAATCAATAAATGTCTATTGCAGGACACTACAGGGAGCAAGGCTCTGCAGTTATTTTTTAATTTCATTTGCATTACAGTAGAAAAGCTGTAATATAACCAAGCACTTTCAGAACCAGAGACACATAAGAGAACACACCTAAAAAGTTTAAATTGCTCTCATCCAGTCCTGACTCCTTTTCTACAATTAAGATAGCCCTGGAAAATCACATTTCAAACTAACAGCACCTTTCCACTGCTATACTAATGAATATTACAAGTTAATATTTAATGGAGATATTCTTTTACCTACAGACTATTTTACACTAGTTGTTTTCACAGCTAGCTTATAGTTTAGCAGAGGTACCACTCATGTCTGGTGAGTGTATTAATAATATTGACGTTGCACAAATAAGCAGTGAATGGAGTGCAAGTGGCTTGCAGACAGACCTATATTTATCTGGGGAGAAAAACCTTGGAGCCTATAGGTAATGTTACATCTATAAATGGAAATAAATAAGGAACACGTGAATATTTCCTGCCCAATGGGAATGGTCGTGTCTGGTTTACCGATTCTGAGTTATTTTCAGCTCACTTAAAGCAAGGAAAATTGCCTGTGAAGCCAAGAACTTGCAGGGAATGTAATGCAAGGGAAACACCTGTTGTAAGGTCAGTTAAAAACCAGAACAAATATACACACCATGCAAGCTGTGAAAGGTGAGAGGTTGCGGCAGAGCTTCTAGGGGGAAGATTGCCTTACAAAGGGGGGAGACTCTTTCCTGAAGATGACTAAATGGAAGAAAGGGGAAAGCATTCCTTATGGTTACAGTAGCTGAAGAACTTTTATTGTTCTTCCTTTTTATGAAAATATTTGCTATAATTAGAAAATTTCAAACAGTACCTAGAATAAAAGTCATTAGCTACCTTGTCTGCAAGGCAGAGTTCAACTGTATTACGCATCAGCCCAGCTGACAGCTAAGCACGCTGCATGATTTCTCAGTTTCCACTAGAAGACACGTTCCTTACGACTAATGGACTTGATCCTCATGAGTCTCTTCCAACTTGATATTCTATGATTTTAAGATAATGCATCCAGCTCAAAATCAACAAATTTAGTATAACACCTGAAATTAGCATACTGTATATTCACTGACTCAGAACTAGAACACTAGTATGCCTTGTTCACATCTACTCCTTAGCTGTTCTAGCTCAAGGCTAGAACTTCTCTGGATAACAATGCTACTCATATTTCATCATACTGTATCTTGAACTGGACAGTGTCTTAAGGCGATATGAGGAACTTTTTAAAGACACTTCCATAAGCACAGAATGGAAGACAACAAAACAGCAGCATGTGTTACTTTTCTTCTAGCTTTCAAAATCACCGCTTGGGACAACGATGGGGCAAAATCCTATATCCAAAACAAGTGGAAAAAACTGTGAGCTTTATTTTAAGCCCCTGACAGTTACAGCTAAATAAAATAAATGCATGACACACAGGCCTTCCATACTAGACAAAGAGCAGTGTGAAGACCTCAAGAAGTGCTCCTGCACCATTTCTTAAAAATCGTCAGTATAACATCTACTCAAAAAGACTGAATTTGAATAGTTATTATGCTCTCTCAATGCAACATACTTTCCACCTATCCACCCTAGTCAGACAGAGACTATGCAAGGCAGCACATACATGTGGTGTTTGTAATGGATTAATCGTCATTCCTTAAACATTGCAAGTGTGAAGGCTATTAAATTAGATTAGACAACCTCCAGTTTCAGCTGTAGCCACTTCATCTGTCTTGGAGATCAAAGCGCACCCGACTAGACAGAACCTATAACCGGACTGTTTCAGACACAAATATTCTGATCAGGAGTTTGCTTTTTTTGTCTGCTATCTGTATTTTCCTGGTCTTTCTAGGCCATTGCTTTTCTAATTGTCCTCAAGGCTGAAGATTTGGGATACGAGAAAAGGACAGCCTTCAATTATTTCTAGGCCATCCTTTCCAAGCCACCAAGGCAGCATATGAGGAAACAGATAATTGAGCAGTGGATGATATGACAGTGTGGATAACAAGACCTATAGCTTAAATGAAAGACAGAAGAAATCCCTATTGCATGCAGCCCCTTCTCGTTTACTCCACTTAGACTCCAAGTCTGGGAGAAGGAGCTGTTTATCTTTTGACAAGTCACTGTAAGGCACAGAAAGGCAGAGAGAGGGTACACTTGTGTAAAGTTAGCATGCTCCCACAATTTATTTCTTACTGTCACAAATGCCCTCACAACAGCTAGACAACCTGCTGTCCAGAACAAAAAAAAAAAAAAAAAAAAAGTTTTATCACTTAACAGGAGTTTTGCAACCAAAAAAATACTTTTAACAAGCTGCTAGGTGCTGCTGTCTTCCCTCGGAAAAAAAAGAAAAAAAAAAAAGAAAAAAAACAGTCCTTAGTGCTACAGCAAAGCCAAGCCACGCGGATGGGGGCATTGACATTTTAGTGGCACCAGAAGTGCCTATAAAAGGAGTGGACATTTCAACTTGCAAGCAATGCTTACACTGATCCTGGAATAACACAGCCCTCTGATGTAGAGAATACAATCTTCATTGAAGAGTTTAGAGGTAACATTTCACTTCTTGAGTTTTTTCTTGTGCACAGAAGCACTCAAGTAAGCGTTGAGAGGGAATGCTCTCAGTTTACAGAAACAGAAGCTTTCTTGCAAAGGAAAAAAGAGTACCTTTTTTATAGGGCTGGTTTACATGTTGAAGGCTTTTCGAATAGCCTCTACAAAGCTTCCAAGTTCATTTTGGCAAAAGTAGGGGTTTTTCCCAAGTTTAAGATGCATCAGCACAGGTGGTTTGCCATCACAACTGCATTAAACTGTTGCAGTTTTCTTAGTTGCAAACAGCAGAGTCTTAGCTTGCTGAACTACTGAGCTCATAGTTCAGGTGTAGTTCTAGATTATTTTGTGTTTGACAGGTAATTGGTAAAATAATTTGTTTCTCTCTCCCCTTTTTACGTAACAGGTCACAAAAAGAAAAAGCCTAGAGAAAAGAGTCCTCCTCTACTAGAAAAAAATGTGTTGCAGCATCAGGCACCACAGCTGAAGATTAAAAATAACTGACACCATATCAGGTTTACCATTACCATTAATCTGTTTTACTCCTTTTTAACTATGAATTCTAAAATAAATTAAAAGGCATATTTCACAACTGAAGGAACAATGTCTTCATTGCTACTTTAAACTTCAAGAGCAGATCAATGCTATTCGTAACACAAGTTTGGAATTTCTTCCAAAGAGGGTAATCTAGATATCTTTCAGATGTTGGTGAGCAAAGCAATTAAGCAGCACTGATCTCTAGTCAAAGTTGAACTGAAAATAGATCCTATGTACAACAAAAAAGCTTTTTTTTTTTTTTAATGAAGATAATGTACTGAAGGAACAATAGTGTTTCACTTGTGTTAGTATTAAGGTTACATTCAGCAGAAGGGCAAGATATCTACCAACAACAGAAAAAATTTAGGTTTATTTTGGTGCTTCACTGAGTACTATAACATGTCAGTAGCTAATTTTTTTTTAGCTTTCTTCTCTAGTACTTAACTGGATTTTTGAAGCACTTGACTGAACAGAAGGCAACACCCAGAGAAGGTTTGCTGTGTGACCACGTAAGCTTATAGTTGTTTGTTAATCCTTAATAAATTCACTGTTGTTTATAAGCTTCAACTTCCGTTCGTTGTATATTAAGCACTCTGAGGCAAATAGGGACACTTGGGCTGCTGCCTTTGTGGTGTGATTAGAATGTACCCTTCCCCCACATTCCAAGAGACTACAAGTGAAGGGGAGGACCAGCAAGGAATAAAGCAAATCTCACTCTAAATCATCTATTGGATAAAGGCAACACGAGCTTGAAGGGTAGAAGATCTAGAACAGAAGCAATTGTTAACTGCTGCCTAATTTAACACACTTGCACTCGGAGGTTAATTTCTCAGTAAAACAAAGTTAAAACACAGAGCGTGTTTCTCACATCAACACATTAAGAAAGCATAACCAATTACATGAGACATACAAGAAGCTCATGGAAAGTAGTAACTTCAAACCAGCAGGTTCCCAAAGCAGTTAGGAATAAGAAAGATCACAGCACTTTTCTTAATAGCGACACTTACTCAGGAAAGAGTGACAACACCAAGAATCATGGCAAACTGACGGGTTAACTGAGAGTGACTTGTTTTCCTACTATTTCTGCAGGCCTTTCCTTGGCGCACAGAAGACCCAAAAAGCTGAAGTTTGCACTGAAAGAAAGGCTGAGCAAGTGACATTTCCCAAAATCCTACCCTGGAAGACAAGCTTCCTTCATTTTCTTTCTCAAACAGCAAGAAGGATGTTTCCACTTAGACACATACTTGGTAACAGCAGCCATAACTTGGGCAGGATAAGGTCCCTCAGGCCTTCTACTCTTTCTCCCTTCACAATATCAATCCTCTTCCTTCTTGCCATAACCCGCACCCACCCCATTTCACCCTCAAATTCACACTTGCAGAGTTTTAAAGGAGAAAACATTAAGAACATGAGTAGGACAATACTGGGTTAGGTCAGATGAGAAACTATCAGGAAACAGCTACAGAAGAAGGAATAACACACAAATGACAAGGGATCCATGCCCATTTCAAGGGGGAAACAAGGCAAGCCTTTTTCCACATAAGGATGGACCCACCCCCCTAGGTAAAAACGTACACAATAAATGCCATTTTTTGCACAGAAACCTCAAACAGTCCAAAATATTTTTCATAAGAAAATCACCATTTAAACATAATGAGAATTTGGCTAAACTAAAACTTGATTCTTTTCTGCTTTACAACATGATTCACACGAAATAAGTACAACTGAATAAATGAAGCATTTTGAGTCTTCAAATGCCTTCCAAAGGTCCAGAGTTTAACTTTTCCCGTAATTACAGTGGCACTTTGACACTTCAGCATTTACTTTTACAAAGTAAATATAACAGACCACCTGTGCTTTGCGGTCATTATGAAACATCAAAACAACCTCATCATTTATATTTTCATTAAGACTGTGTATAACAGAGTGTAGCCCTCTGACTTACAAAACACAAATGTTGCAGTACACAGCATACAGACCCCTTCACATGCCACAAAAACTGCATTTCCATTGCCCAGCCTGCTGGATGAAAACCCAGCCATTGCTATCTGTCCCACAGATTCAGTACTCACTCCATCAAATTGATATGTCAAACTTACAGTAAAACATAACTCGTATTGACAACCAGCTCAAGAGCCAGACACATCTAGTCTGAAGATAAGTAACACGTGTTGTACTTTGACAAAAGGCAAAACAACCAAGTGACCTTTCTAATACACCACACCTAGCAACAGTGACAAAATAGCTTATTTTGTATTCTAGGCACATGGCATTAGACAAAGAGGCAACCTGAACGGTAAAGATGACAATTCAGGAACCAGATCAAGGTACTGTAAAGAAGAAACTAAGGGCAGCAAGTTCTCACTGCCATAGGGCTTTTACGGAAGCATAAATCTACTGCTCATGTGGTTTTGAAGCATAATTATTCACAGTTCACCTGAGTGCAGGTCACCAGCACAATTCACGCAAGAAGTAACCAAGTTGCTTGGGATACTGGTAGCATATCAGGTCACTCCAATCAACTGCATCTCCCTCTCCTGCATCGAGGTTTTCAGACCTAAAACCAGCAGCAAAGCGCTTCCTGCCTTCTGTCTCGATGTAATTAGCGCTATTAATCCCAGGCTATCCAAGCCCCCTGGCGTGGCTCTGATTTGGCTTTAATCTGCGCCAAGGTCTCTTCTTTCTCTCCAAAGCATTTAAACCTTGGCCAGCGTTTCAGTTTAGAGCGATGTTCTGTTGCAAAGGTATTTGTCCTACGCTCTACTGGAGGGAAGCGCAGGGACTCGCAACGCCTGGACCCCCCCCAAAAAAGGAACGAAAAGTTACTTTTTCAGAGAGCGACCGCTCGGGACGAGGCGAGGGCTCCCCTGCGCCTCTTTCTCCCGTCAAGCGCAGCCGGCTACACCCAGAGAAGCCGCCCCTGCGCTCCGGCGCTTCCTCCCGCTGTCACCGCGGGACGGGCCCGCGCCGCCCGTCCCCGCCGCGGGCAGGGCCGCTCGGCACCCGCGCCGCCCCGCTCACCCCATCAGCCAGTCCATGGCTGGTCCCGCCGCGCCGGGAAGCTCCCGCGGCCGCCGGCTCGCCGCTCAGCGCCCGCTCATGGGGGCCGTGCTCGTCGGTCGGTCGCTCGCGGGCTCCCTCCTCCTTCTCCGCCGCCGGCTCCCGCTGCGAGGCGCGGGCGGGGCGGCCGCCGGCTCCCCGCGCCGCCTGACACTCGCGCACTGGGGCGGCCGGAAGTAAACACACGGCGCTGGCGGCCGCCCGCCGCCAACCCGGAAGCGGCCCCGCCTCCCCGCCCGGGGCACGCTGGGAAATGTAGTCCGTGCGGGGCCGCTCGAGGGGCTTCCTCCCGGCTCGGGGCTGCTGGCCCGGCGTTATTCACAGAATCACAGAATCACTAGTTTGGAAAAGACCCACAGGGTCATCGAATCCAACCATTCCCATCAACCACTAAACCATGCCCCTTAGCACCTCGTCCACCCATCCCTTAAACACCTCCAGGGAAGGTGACTCAACCACCTCCCTGGGGCCTGTTTCAGTGCTCAATGACCCTTTCTGTGAAAAATTTGTTTCTGATGTCCAGCCTGAACCTCCCCTGGTGGAGCTTGAGGCCATTCCCTCTTGTCCTGTCCCCCACCACTTGGGAGAAGAGGTCCTTTCAGGTAGTTGTAGAGAGCAATGAGGTCTCCCCTCAGCCTCCTCTTCTCCAGGCTAAACAACCCCAGCTCCCTCAGCCACTCCTAGTAAGACCTGTTCTCCAGCCCCTTCACCAGCTTCGTCGCTCTTCTCTGGACACACTCCAGAGCCTCAACATCCTTCTTGGGATGCGGGGCCCAGAACTGAACACAGGATTCGAGGAGCGGTCTCACCAGTGCCGAGTACAAAGGGAGAATAATCTCACTGGACCTGCTGGTCACACCGTTTCTGATACAAGCCAAGATGCCATTGGCCTTCTTGGCCACCTGGGCACACTGCTGGCTCATGTTCAGTCGGCTGTCAACCAGCACCCCAGGTCCTTCTCCTCTGGGCAGCTTCCTGGCCAGACTTCTCCTAGTCTGTAGCACTGCATAGAGTTGTTGTGCCCCAAGTGCAGGACCCGGCATTTGGCCTTGTTAAACCTCATGCCATTGGACTCAGCCCAGCAGTCCAGCCTGTTCAGATCCCTTTGCAGATCCTCCCCACCCTCCAGCAGATCCACTCTTCCACCTAGCTTAGTGTCATTCGCAAACTTGCTAAGGGTGCACTTAATGCCTTCATCCAGGTTATTGATAACTCATCCCTGTCCCGGGGGATTGCACTGCCTAGGACTGGACCTCGGCACTTCAGTTCTCACGGGATGCTCCGTGTCACGCCTTGGAGGGACGCTGGGGTGGTTTGCACTGACACAAAAAGTTACAATGTTATAAAAAGTTATTAAATGTGGAATATTTTTTATTTAAGCTGAAGAGTTAAGTTTCATCTAAGTAGTTGTGCTCTTCGAAAGTTATACAGAATGTCCCTCTGACAGTATGTTTCCTTAAAACACTGGTTTTCCAGACACTGTTCATTCTTTGAAGATGACAACGTCTTGTGTTCTGTATCATCTGTGCTGAACAGATGTGTCTTCTGTGATCCCCTCTCTTTGCATTAATTCTCTATCTCAAAGGTAAGGTCAGGCAGAGCTGGACCCAGTTCCAAATTAGCAAGAATATTGACTGTTGTGAAGTTTCATAACAACATTAAAATCAGTCCTTGGAAAGTAATAGAAAGTGCATAAGATTTCTTGGAAAATTTGTACGTATGTATGTAAGTGGAAAATACATTCTGTAACCGGCTCTTGGCTCGTTGCACATGATTAATGGCAATCACTGCTTCATGTTGCTCATGCCTGAGAAAGGATACTTACTTTCTAAAACTCCAAAATGAGTCTTAGAGAGTCTTATTTGCCGGCATTTTCTGTATTAATTGGTCTAATGTTATTGGGCCCCGTCCCCCTTCCTGGGGGATTTCACCATCTGGGACTGGGCCTTGGCACTTCAGTTTTCTCTACACCATGGGCTCCCTGACGGATGCTCCATGTCAGGGCCCTAGAGGTGGCACTGGTCTGGTTATACTCCCTACATGCAAGGCAGAACATGTCAATTTGTAAGACTGATGGAAGCCTGGAGCTCCCCCAGGCATTGCCCCAAGCCACTCCTGCATGGAGACCACTGTTCCCCTCATCGCTTCTGGCAGCCTGGGAGAGTCCTGGAGTCCTGGACATCAGATGCGGGCTGGTTGCCTCTTCACCTGCCTTATCCTTTCTGCTACTATTTGCACCTTGTGCTCCAGAATCTCCTTTTTCATTCAAAATCTTCCTTTTCTCAGTTTTGTGTAGTTGTAAAATAACCAATCAACTACTAGCTCAATGAGCCCAGGAGACACCTGCCTGCACTCATACCCACAGACAGTCTGACATCGCACCTCTCTGAGGTGTAAACCATCCTAACTGGTTTAAAGAGGCAGAACCCTTTTCACGCAAACCACAGAGTTGCAGCATTTCCAAAGGCTGTGTGAGAATGGACAGGGTCCTTACTGATTTCCCCTGATCAGCAGCACCTACTTAGGTGCTTAGATGTTACAGGGGCAGATCTGTTGGGGGTGATTGCATGCTTTGGGGATGTATATTAATTCTAAACTTTATGTTATGGGAGAGTGATCATTACATCATTGGACTCCGTGCAGTCACCAGCTTTCTGAGGGAAGGATCACATTTCAGAGGTTGGTTTAGCCATCTTCCTCCTCACCTCCCCTGCTTCCTCCACCCCACTATGCCCTCCCAGCCCTGTGGTGCTGTGGGTGTGGGGGTTGCCACAATCCCTCATCCCACAAGCACCCACCCATGACCCCACTCGTTCAGGAAGGATCTGTTTCAAAAAAGTAGCATTATTCTGGGGCTAGTAATGCACTGCAAGGGGGTGTCACAGGGGTGATTTGATAGGAACGTCTTGCTCACGGTTGTCTTGTACCCCTCTGTCTCGAGGAAAAGCAGTAGCATGTATAACAATCATATTGTGCTGTCATTTTTGGAAATGACCTTCCTCCTGAAGTCTGCCAGAGATCCCTTTGCACAACACACAACTGCTTTATATGTTGCCATTCTCCTGTAACAAAAGGTCACCCGAAGAATTATTCGAGTATCCAGCAGAGTAATATAAGAAATGGAAGACCGGAAGTTTGAAATGTATGTTGTCTGTGTTCAAACTGGTTATTTTTCTTTAACACGCACATTATATGTTTTAATTGTTTATGGTTTTAGTTATCTTTGCATTTAGAAAATGTAGCAGAGGATAGGAAAGAGGTCTCTTGCAGCAAAACCCCACATACTTTACTGAGTGGTAAGGTCGAGGGTTTTTCTTACAATGTTTGAAATACCAGATCAAACCATCTGCAGAAAATAATTATCCTTTATGCAGACATTTGATCCAGTCATTATCTGCAAACATTTGAGAACAGATGTCCCTCATTTGAATTATGTTTTCTTGTTGCCCTTTGTTAGGAGTATTTTTGGCAGGGCATTTGAAGATGAGCTCCATCCAATTTTACTGTGGGGTGCATTGTACCAGGAGTAGGGTGTTTAGTCATATGACACACATTTTAAAGCAGAGATGACTTCTGATACAATGAGTTTGTCATGTCAGATTAGCTGTTTTCCTCTTGACTGTATCTAGGAAAATATGCAGCAAGTAGCACTAGGAGAATAATTAGTGCAAAAGAAACTCAGACAACAAGCATCTATTTCATTAATCTTTTGTATCATACCTTAAAATAGCACAAGGCATTTGTATATATGTATCTCACCTAAGGTGATTATTTTATAATTTTTTTCCGTTGTCAAACTGACATTATACCTGGTTTTGCCTTCTCCCCTCAGCCACTGGAAACCCCAGAAGTCCCTCTGTCAGACTGAGAATTTCACATTTATCCCCATTCAGATTCCTCTGTGAGCAGCTCTGAATAGCAAAGGATGTGTCAATCCCAGACCAGTCACCAGTAGCTGTCCTGCAACCCTCCTTCTGTTTCTAAACTCTCTAAAAACTGCATTACAGAGATTATTTGCTTGACAACTGCAAGCCTGGCAGATCCTGGGTCTCATTTGTACTTGGCCCCGTACACACGCGTAAAGAAAGGCTGCTCCTTGTTCAGAGCAACAGGCTGTCGATACCCTGTGGGACATGAATGTAAGGTGCTTAACAAGAGACAGTTCTTGGCATACAGATGTGGTAGGAAGCGCAGAGGATTGGGGAGGTTTATAATGCCTGACGTTGGAGGGTTTTGCACTGACTCTTCCCTGGATTACTGTCCCACAGCTTACTTGTGTGTAACAGGATTTAAAATGAAAGATTATTGCCAGACAGTCTAGGCAAAAAGGTTGTAGTGCATCCCATGATCTTGCAAGATCTGGACTGTAAGGCTTTTGGCCTGTGGTGTATACTGTGTTCACTCTCCCCTCTCCTCCTTGTTCTTCCAATGGCATCCCCAGACGTGGCTGACACAGAAGGATGCTGAAGAAGTGCATGCTCTACTCCTCCCAGCCTCCAGGCATAGGATGGCTTTGTTCCCAGGTGTTTCTCAGCAGCACTAGAGCTTTTCTGGAACTGATGGGAGGCTGTGGGGGATTCCAAGCAGAGTAGATCACAGGAGTTGAGGAAGACAAACCTCTTGCATGAGTATGTGGCAGTCGTGTAAAGCTCTGCAGAGGTCAGTATAAAAGCTAAGGAAGGGATCACGGTAAAAGCATGGACCTGGACTGTCCCAGTTTATTGGAGAGCTCTGTTAGGTCCCATAATCCCTGCAGAGAAGCACCGCAGTCTTGAGAATGGCTTAGCACTGGCTGAGAGCTGCCTGGGAATAGCAAGCATGAAGGTTTCCTTCCTTATTTTTCCCTCCCATGGTTCTCACAACCAGGTTTGTGCAAAACAGGATGTTTGATAATAGCACATACAATGTCTGTCATACAAGGATATATCTGATTTTTGTACTGGCTTTTCAGTTGGCTTGCTTTGCCTGTCTGGCAATAAAGCAGTGCTGCAGAGGACAAGCAGCTATGAGGAAGTAATCAAAGCACCGGTCTGTCTGCAACTCTGTCCCTTTACTGCCTCTGATTTTATTGTCATTACCTCCTGTAGCAGGAAAAGTGCAAGGCACAGGTGGGCAAACATCACCTTGCGCGGCTGAGTGCTAAGGGGTGGGAGTGAACTTTGTTCCCTTGCTGGTATTACATCTGAAACATCTTTCCCTCCTTCTCCACGTAATATTGGTGTGGGGCTGAGCAGCTTCATATCTGATATCTTGACAACAGCTTTGCACGTTCCCTCTTCTCTCCCTAAGTGGCTGTGCTGAAGGAATGGGCAAAGAATGAAAGAAAGCATTGCTCAGGGCTGTATGGGTTCTCCTTCTATTGATTTGAGGCAACATCATTCCCATAGAGCTTATCTTACCCTAGACAGCTGAGAAGACTCAGTAGGCAGGCAGACATGAACCCATTTGAGTAGCTGAGGTATTTCCAGTGGGTGGAAGAGTAGCGGAGCAGGTGATGGCTGTCTTGACATAGAAAGAGTGTAGCATTTTTCAGCGATCTGTAAATCTGAAGTTCAGGTCAGGGTCTTCAGCAACAGGAGACACACCCTCAGTGGGAAGATGAGGCAGACTGATGGATCAAAATGGTGTGTTTGTGAAGCCTGAATGAGGCACTGGCTCTTTAAGTCAAAAACATTCACAAAACTCCTTCCCTGGGACAAAACGTCTTTGTCCCTGTGCATGAAACATGTTACGGTTCAAATTCCTACAGAGCCATTAGAAAAAGCAAAGTACATGAGTCTGACAGCGTGGGCTTGCCTGCAACTCTGAATGTGATTATTAATCATGCTGGATATTAATAACAGCATCTCTTCTTGGTTGGAACATTTGATTTCTTTATAAATAAACACTGTGAGTGGTTATAACTATTGATTGCTGCCAGTAATAGTAAGCCATTTTAGATATAGTCTTCCAACAAGACAATCAATCCTGCCGAGGACCAGATTGAAAAAAAAATTGGTGTTTTGGGTCGTCAACTAGCTGGGAAGCATAGCTTGTATTCAGATGTCTGAGAGAGGGCTGAAGCTTCAGGGAGGAGGCTGCAAGCTTTTCCTTGGGGGTCTGCTTTTCCAGGGATGCTGGACAAAGTAGATCTCTGGGTAAACGTTTGCTCTTCCTCCCGGTCACAGAAGAATAAATGTATTAGACATTTCCTCTTTTAGACAACAACTTATGAGTGGATGTCAAAGCAACAGACTAGTGATGATTGGGTTTTATTCCCACCCGCCCCCCCCCCCCCAGCTAATTAAGTATTATTGAGCAATGCCTTCCTCACACATCAACTTCCACTCTTGGAAAATGAAAGAAACACTTCCCTCTGCATTAGAAATCTTGTGAGAGCCTATGTGCAGATGCTTGGAAACCTTCGTTGCTTATGAGTGCTCAAAACTAGGTGGATTTCTCTGTTCTCCCAAGCAGGGAATACAAAAATCATAGAATCATAGAATCATAGAATAACCAGGTTGGAAGAAACCCACCGGATCATCGAGTCGAACCATTCCTATCAAACACTAAACCATGCCCCTCAGCACCTCGTCCACCCGTCCCTTAAACACCTCCGGGGAAGGTGACTCAATCACCTCCCTGGGCAGCCTGTTCCAGTGCCCAATGACCCTTTCTGTGAAAACTCTTTTCCTAATGTCCAGCCTGAACCTCCTCTGGTGGAGCTTGAGGCCATTTCCTCTTGTCCTGTCCCCTGTCACTTGGGAGAAGAGGCCATCACCTTCCTCTCTACAACCTCCTTTCAGGTAGTTGTAGAGAGCAATGAGATCTCCCCTCAGTCCCCTCTTCTCCAGGCTAAACAATCCCAGCTCTCTCAGCCTTTCCTCATAAGGCCTGTTCTCCAGCCGCTTCACCAGGGGCTGGATACAAAAGTGAATTTAATAGTAGACAAGAGAGTTTTAATTTCAGCTGGGAAGTTTAGGAAATGCCAATGGACACCTGTGGGGTCCATATGCCTGGGCTGACCCACATGTGTCAGAGGGCTCTGTAAGCCCTTGTGATTGTGGGTTTCCTTTGTCCCTCAGAAGGTGAAGAGGGAGCTGCACACCAGCTCCCATGCAGCTTGCCATAGTTGACACTGCTTTTCCTTACTGGTAAGCTCTTCCTCCAATGTCTCTTATCCTGTTGCCTGTGTCAGGGCAGAGAAAAGGACATAGGGTGAGAATCAGGAGACAGAATCTTAAGTTTGGAGAGGATGTCCACTTGGTGTGGTTGGGTTGAAAACTACCTGCAAGGACAGAAGGGTGTTGTTGCAGGTATAAGTGTGAGCCAGGGCTTGCCCATCCCCACTGGTTTTGCAGGAAGATGGAGACAGTGCTGGAAATTGATTGTATTATTTTCCTAATGCTGTATATCTCTCTTAGATGGCAAAACTCCCCCTAGGCTTCCACTTGAAAAAAAACAACAAACCAGCCCACAGCAAAGAGCTTATAATAAGTCTGGTTTTTGGTGTCCTGGATGCTTTTAACCAGTCCTTGACAGTTTGCAAAGGCAAAGAACAACTTCATAGCATGCCTCTCCCTCTGGTACAACTACACATAAAACTGTTCACCACTTAACCCTTGAAGTGACCTCAGAGCCCGTGTCATGGAGATGGGTAGCCCATCTCACGTGCACCAGGCACTTCTCCTGAAGGGCAGCATTTGTCCCCTGCAACCATATGCCCCAATGAAAGCAGTACTGGATTTGGAAGCCATGGAATGACGGTGAGACTCGTGTGCCAGGATCACACCCAAGGATTTGCTTTGCGGTCCTGCGTGCCCAGCTTGCAGCTGGGCCTGGAGAACAAGTCTTACAAGGAGCAGTTGAGAGAGCTGAGGTTGTTTAGCCTGGAGAAGAGGAGGCTGAGGGGAGACCTTATTGCTCTCTACAAATACCTGTAAGGAGGTTGTAGAGAGGAGGGAGCTGGCCTGTTCTCCCAAGTGACAGGGGACAGGACAAGAGGGAATGGCCTCAAGCTCCACCAGGGGAGGTTCAGGCTGGACATCAGGAAAAAAATTTTCACGGACAAGGTCATTGGGCACTGGAACAGGCTGCCCAGGGAGGTGATTGAGTCACCTTCCCTGGAGGTGTTTAAGGCATGGGCGGATGAGGTGCTGAGGGGCATGGGTTAGTGATCAATAGGAATGGTTGGACTCGATGATGCAGTGGGTCTTTTCCAACCTAGTGATTCTGTGAAGCTGTGTGCTTGCAGCTCGCTCTTATAAAGTGGGTGAGAGCAAACAGCGGGTGAGCTCCAAAGGCTGCGTTAAAGTGTTCCCAGCCCCCACCGATTACGAGGGGTGCCTGGCAGAACAGGAGTCTGTTTGTCTGCAGCGCTCTGCACAAACAGCGGCTTCTGTAAATACATCTCAAATGAGCAATTAGCTCCAACAATGAAGAGGTCCCAGCTCAGCCGAGCGGTTCAGGGAAGCTGCTTTTTCACCGGGCGCCGAGGAGGATCTCAAAGAGCTAACTCTCCTCAGGTTCGCAGGGACACCGCAGGTCTGGATGTGCGAAGCATCCCCTCCTCGCTGCCCCAGCCCTCTCTGCCGGGGCTCAGTGCCTTGGATGGACTCGGGGGACGCCACGGCTCCCAAAACACTCCCCGGATGAGAACCGAGCATCGAGCAGCGTGGGGCAGCGCAGAGAAGGGGCACGCGTCGCTCTTCAGCTCCTGTGACAGTCTGAGGGCACGAAGAAGTTATTTTAAGGGCGTAGGAAAGATTACGCTATGAAATATGAACTGGTTCCCACCGTGCTCGGAAACTACCCAGGCCCAGCTCAGCAGCCACTCTTATCATTGACTAAATATAATTGTAATTATGTCTTCTTTCCCTCTTTCTTCACCTTGCTAGCATTTTTCTCCTCTATCATCTCACAAAATTACAACCTAAAACTAACGCAGGAAAAGCACTAATAGGTTATTATTCATGCATACTTGCAATGTCAGGTAGAGGCCTCTCAGCTGGACAGCAGGGCTGCCTGTGCCAGGCTCTGGTCATTGCAAAAAAACCAATGAGAATTATTAATACCAAAGCTCTGGAAGTCCTGGCCCCACATCTAGAGGGGAGATGTCAAATGTGATGAGCACATCGCAAGCAACATGCCTTGATGCACAAGCCTGTTCTCTGTATAGTGCACTCTGCTAAAAAAGTGGGGGGAGGCAGGGAGAAGAGTCAGGGCAATGTGGAGGGGACATGGTCCCCCAGCATCGGGAAGCCTGCATATCTGACGTGGGCATTTCTTGTGTCCCGCATCACTGCCAAGGTGGGAAAGTGAGCTTTCACTAATGCAGCTGGCCCTGCTGCATGAGCTTAGTTCATCTTCTCTAAGTCTTTCCAGCAGTCAACACAATTTTTTATTCAGGCAGTTTGTGGAAACCGAGGCTGAAATGCTCCTGTGCTGTTATCACTTGCTCCTACACTGCTATCACTGGAATCAAGCTGCAGGAAGATAGCCAGTCTTGCAAAACTTGTGCAAAAAAAAAAACCCAGAAAAAAGTGGCATAGATGCTTGTTAGTATATTTGGGGACAGCAGAAACCCCTCATTTGCTTTACTTTATCAACATCTATAACGGAAAAAAAAGTCTTTATTTTGCCGTATTTGTAACTGGTCAATAAAACTATTCCCTGTTTGTGAGATGGAGCAAGACGCCAGTGCCTGTCCTTGGGGCTTCACATCCCAAGAAGACTCAATGGCACCATCCGATGGCCGTAAGAAAATCAAGTAAAAGCTGCTCCTGGAGATGGAGTGAGAGTGTGTGAGTGTGTGTGTGTGTGTGAGATTCACGTGAAAGCTATTCCCCACCAGTAACACGATTTTTAGCTAGTCGCAAATAGGATGGTAGTCTTACTGAGGAGAAAAGGAGGTGTTCAGGGGTGTTGAGAGGTGGGATGGTTTGTTCTGCGTGTTATCCTTTTCTGACACTGCAGAACCAGCAGCACCTCTGGAGTAGGTATGTGGAAAATGGGGGTGGGTGGCAGCCAACTTTCAGGGCATAACCAGCAAAAATCTAGTGTGCTGCTGAGGCTTCCCAAAACCAGCTCAGGGCAGAGTGCACAATGCTGGTAGGAAGAAAATATAAACCCTGCCAAAGCAGCCAGAGAAGGGAAGGCTGAGCTCCCGCCAGGGTTGCTGGGAGCATTTCATAGAATCATAGAATTACCAGGTTGTAAAAGACCCATTGGATCATCGAGTAAAACCATTCCCATCAACCACTAAACCATGCCCCTCAGCACCTCATCCACCCGTGCCTTAAACACCTCCAGGGAAGGTGACTCAACCACCTCCCTGGGCAACCTGTTCCAGTACCCAATTACCCTTTCCATGAAAAATTTTTTCCTGATTTTCAGCCTGAACCTCCCCTGGCGGAGCTTGAGGCCATTCCCTCTTGTCCTGTCCCCTGTCACTTGGGAGAAGAGGCCAGCTCCCTCCTCTACACAATCTCCTTTTAGGTAGTTGTAGAGAGCAATGAGGTCTCCCCTCAGCCTCCTCTTCTCCAGGCTAAACAACCCCAGCTCTCTCAGCCACTCCTCATAAGGCCTGTTCTCCAGCCCCCAAGGCCCTTGTTGGTGCGGGTGGTTCAGACCTATAGGGATTTGTTTGCTAAGTGGTATTTAATTGATTTTTCTATGTATAGGAAGTGTTGATGTCTCCAGCAACTGCTGTAAATGAAGGTCAGGTTTATTCCATGTCTACTTTGCAGCATTAGCAGTGGGAGACAATCTGTCCTCTTTCTCCTCTGACTCTGACAACTGCAAGGACAGGAAGTGCAAGGAGTCAGCTAAATTCTGGCCCCTATGCATCATAACATGCTGCTACCTGCATCCCAGGAGGGTAGGGTGAGGGTCAGAAAGCTTTGCCAACAGCGGTTTCCTCAGATATATAGGGATCCAAAGGTGCCATGACTGCATCATCACCTAAAAAAAAATACTGCTGGTTTTTACTGTAGGACCATCATTCCTGCACACAAAACTGGCTGAAACAACTCATTGGAGTTTATTTTCATAGGGATATGGAAATGCACCCATTTGTCTTTTTATAAGACCAGGCCAGTGCTCCAAGACGTGCATCCCATCTGCAAAACAGAGCTGTGTGAGTAGTTTTTAAAGGAAGATACGAAAACCTCTGTGCTGAGCATACAGCACGTCTAGCTGAGCATGGAGGTTTCCTCAGGACATCTGCAGGCTCGAAGGATCTCTCATCCACAAACCAGTGAGAATTAATTGAGATTAATTGAGTGTAAGTTTTGTCTTAGAATTTTTATGACTTTGTTGTTAACCTCCTAGCTGTTGTATGGACAGTGTGTGAAGAGCAGAAACTGGTAAATTATGTCAAGAAGTTTCACTAATTTTGACAAAAGGCTGCGGTCACTACAAATAGTTCTAATCTTGAGCAAGAAGGTAAAAAAACAACCGACCAACCAATCAAGAAAAAACTGCTGCCGGTTTGAATGCCCCCTCCCTTCTCCTCCCTGAATGTCAAGTTTGGTTTTTTTGTCTCTGGGTCCAAAGGAATTAACCCTGTTATCTCTGTGGGGGCATGCCAAGTTATGAGCAGTTTTATTTAGATAAAAATAATGAACACCACAGTGATTATTGTGGAATTCTCAAACAGGCCTTATTAAAATATGAGGGGGGTGACCCTTAAAAATTTTGATAGAGTGCCAACTATCAGCTTATTCAAAATTTGTTGTGTGGTTATTTCGGCAGGCACTTTTATTGTCGTGTGTGTAAGTGGGGAACAGTACACACAGATTAAGTGTGTGTGTGTGTGTGTGTGTATGTGCATCAATAATGTAAGAAATGTTGAACCACCTGCCTAATTGGCAGAGACAAAACTCGATGTCCTTTAATAGAAAGATTTAAAGTTAGCAGTGGTAGAGAATGTATGAAAGCAAAAGCTTTAAAATGTATGTGAAAGTTATCAGCGGTGGAAAATGCATGTGAAGAGAAGGAGAAAGAAAAATTATTTAAAGTTAATATGTTTGCAGCAAGTGTGTAAGTAGTAGTGGTCATTGGATGTGTGTTAAAGGTATAAGCAACAAAGGCATGTGCCTCTGATTGGTAAACTTTTAAAACTCTGATCATCTTCTCAGAACATTGCTGAAATGCAACAGAATCCAGTTGCAATAAATTTGGTAGCTGTTCCTCTGGCAATTTAATTGCTTTGATTATTTATTTTCTAGCTTGAATCATCCAAGCACTGATATAAGAACTATAAGATTAACACCTGGTTTATTTTTCAAGAGATTCAAGGAAGGTTGTTCATTGTTCAACAGTTTGTGTGTGTGTGAGGAGGTGGACTGTTTGGTTGATCCTAACCTGGTGAAAAACCTTCAAACATTTTTGAGAATGTTGTTTAAAATAGATGTGTGATTTTACAAGAAGAGGGGTTTGGTTTTTCCCTTTCGCAGCAAATTGATTGTTGTTCAGCCTTCCATAGTTGGGGGGAGAAGAGGGTGTGCTGACCCCTGAAGTCAATAATATGTACCTTAAAGGCAATTTGTGTGGAATAACTCAATCTCTTGCAGATTTAAGAAAGTGTGGACTGTGGCCCCAAACAGCACTCCTAGATTTTAGCCTACTTCAGATGCCACTTGGACGTGGGGTCCTAGTGAAATCCTGGAAGGAGAATACTTTATCCCTGACATGGGAAGGACCCTTCCTGGTACTTCTGACAATGGAAGCAACCGTAAGGACTAAAAAGAAGGGTGGAGTCATGTCACTAGAGTGAAGGGACCAGTGGCTCTGCCTTCCAGAAAGTGGACTGTGAAACCAGGAGGTGATCTTTTGAAGCTAACAATTAGGCAATAAGTCAGAATAAGTTAAGGGTGAGCAAAATTGATTTGTAAAATCTGTGAGGATGTTTACCTGTATTATTGTTTCTTGTCGTAAAGCATATAATAAGGGACTAGGAAAACTAAATATCAAGGGAGACTGGTGGTACGGTAGAGTGTGTTGCAAGTGACAGCCCTTTGAAAATCTAAAAGGTGATTTCAGGTATATGATGTGCATTAAGCCAAGGGCAAGACTGGATTAGCCTCTATATTTGCCGCCAAGAAGCATTTAAAACTCTGCTATTGGCTGCAATCCAACAAGCATTGAGTGACGGAGATACACGCTGTATCAGACCTTGGCTTATGATGGCTGCCTGGAGTCTCCTACTCACTACTGGGTTATGCTCACCTCCAGCTGTACCCCAGGTTTTCCAAATGAATGTTCTAAATGTTACCAATGTCTACATGTTAGGGGGGCTTCCAGTCTTAGTTACCACACTCACATAAATAGGTATTATTATGAATCGTGAAGCGTAACACTTGTAACTTGGAGAAAATACAATTGTGGTTAGGAAGAAACTTGGGAAAAGGAGAAACAAGGCTAGGAGTAGGGTGTCCTAAGGGAGAAGAATGGATATGTTTCACCAAGGAAGGACACTGGGATATATCGAACGGTGGGGGGGAATACAAGATCGATACAAAGAAGAGTTAGTAAAGAAGGTTACACAACAACTAGCAAACTTTGTCCTGTCAGGGAAACCAGAAGACTTTAACTGATTAGCAAACTCTGTCCAGTTGGAGAAGTCAAAAGACAGTAAGCAATTATATAATGAATTCCAAGAGGAATTGCAAAAGCCACTAGGATTCCTCACTTTGGTATAGAATTTATTTGTAGATCTGGCTGAAAGAATAGCCAAGGAACTAAATGTGTCTGGTTGTTGGGTATGTGGATGTCCTTTAATGAGTGAAGAATAGCCCTGGAACCAGTCTAGATCCTCTCCAAATATTAAAATGGAATCATTCACTCAGTTCAGAAGAAAAGACAAGACCACTGGGGTGGGTCCTAAGTTCTGAAGTAATTGGTATAGAATGTGTAAGTCATATAGGATATGGCGAGTGGGTAGGAGGGACCCCTGTAAATAGGTGCATACCCACAATGACACTCATGGGACCTGGCGGCCTGAAAAAACCCTGTGGTACTAGTCCAAAGATAATAATAATTGTACCAAGGCCACGGAGGAAGGAGTTTTTCCAGGGATTACCAAGGATCCTGAAATTTTGGAAAAACCTAGAAAATACCCCTAGGAACTGATGGAAAGCCCTTGGTGGGTTATTCTGGGTTTGTGGTAAAAGAGCCTATTCAAAGCTACATGGTAATTGAAAAGGGAATTTTACATTAGGGATAATCCAACTGGGATTTTTTTATTTTTTTTTAATGTTGCTTCTGAAGGAGGGGTATGAGTTAGGAATTCCCTTATTTGAGAACTTAAAAGAGAGAAAAACAGTCAGACAGAAGTTGGAGGAACCCAAACCTGGAGAGAAGACAAATGTCCCCCAGAAAGAATTCTCCAGACATATAGACCAGCCGCTTGGGCACAAGATGGAAGTTGGGGCTGTCGGACTCCTATTTGCATGTTGAATAGAATAACTAGGTTACAGGCAATAGTAGAATTAATTACTAATCGGGCAGCAGCCAGTCTCCATTGTTGGCCTACCAGCAAACACAGATGAAAGGGCAATATATCAGAACAGACTAGCTTTAGGTTATTTATTGTCAGAAGAAGGGTGGGTGTGTGTGTGGAAAATGGAACACTTCTGATTGTTGCCTTAAAATAGATGGTAATGACCAAGTGGTAATGAACCTTGCAATTGAAATTCAAAAAATTATATATATCCCAGTGTAAAAATGGAAATTATGTTAGACTCTGGGTGGTGGGATAATCTACTGGGGTAGCTTTGTGGAAGAAAATAGTCTTCATTTTATTATATGCACTCGTTGGGCTTCCCTTTTTACCATGCCTTGTACCATGTTTTATGAGACTGATTTCCAGTGTAGTTGAAGGAATGCAGCTAACCAGTCTGCTGACAAATCAACGGATGGCAGCCTCAGGCCAGAGTGAGATATCCCAGAAAATTATGGTATTGAAGAAAAGAGATCGGAAGAAAGAAGAACAAGATGAGAAATTATAACTAATACTGTGTAAATTAGAACAAAGTCATGGGCTCCAGCAAAAAAATTAATAAGTAAAAGGGGGTGACTCATGAGAATTAATTGATAAGTTTTGCTGCAGCTGGCTTGTCTGTTTAATTATCTTGTCATATAAATCTGTCTTGTATCAAGAGATAATATGCAGACAATCTCCAGACATGGATAAATAACTTGAAAGGACAAACACTCTCTTACAGTTGCAAGAATTTATTGATATGCTTAGCCGTCTTGTGAGATATAACTGGTTTAGGTCAGGAGAAGACCTGAAAGTAGTCTACAGACATGGTTGGATAACCTAAAAAATAAACATTCTTTGAGGATTTACATGGTCATTTGTCTAAAGTCAGTATATATACCTACTGCTTTTGTAAGATGGGATGCCTTTTTTAGAAGGGCATCCAATTCGGCGCTGAATTGTAAAATAAAACTATTATTGCCTTTGCTTCGAAGACTTTGTCCTTTTCAATATTTTACCAGTGAATAAGTGCTTCTCACAAACCTACCCAATAACAAGAGAATTCTCCCTGCTACCCTAACACATCTCCAGGGAAAAACACAGCCACCCAAATCACTCTCTCTGGAGGAGCTCTGTGAAGGCAGCTGTAGCAAGACGTGAGTTTTCCTCCCTCTTCTAGTCACTTATTTCTGTGGGCTGCCAGCCTCAGAGTTTGCCCAGTCAGGGCACTGGGTGGTTGGTTGTCCCTCTCTTTCTTAATCTGGTTGTTGTCAAAGCCAAATCTGCTTCCTAGGTGGAGCTGATAGGTGCAAAGGAGGACTTGATCTCATTCTGCTTCTGGCAGCTGGCACTAGTGTTGATGTTTGCAATGGCTCATTAGTAATTTATGAAGTGCATCCAGGCACCTGGAAATCTTCCTGGGGATGTGAGGAGATTGAGGGAACCTATTTTATAAGGGGCCAGGCAGCAATGTTTGCTTCATGCCTAGAAAAGGAGCTTAGAGCACATGATATGATTTCTGGCTGTAGCTCCAACAGTCTTGTTTTACTCCCCAGCTGATTCCTCACCCAACCACCTGGCTGCTTGAGCAAGGGCGACCTGAATGTGTGGGGAAAGAGGCCCAAGGGGTGTAGGATTGTCCTTTTCGGGGTAGCAGGATGCTGCCGAGTTGATCATTACCTGTAACTGAGTGCTCTCCAGCTGACTAACAAGCTTATCTGCTGCCGTGAGTTTTCACAGAGGCACAGTTGCCTGTTTACTAGTTGGCACAAGCCATGATGACAGTTCTGGAAGTGTGGAAGAGGGAGGAGAGGACACTGCCACGGGCACAGCCCATTCAAAAAGTCCAAGCTGTGGATGAGCAGAGACAACATAGGGTTGGTTCCCATGCACCAGGCTTTCCCCCCCTTTAACCTGCAACCTTAATTTAGGGGGAAAGTCCTCCCCTTCTTCCACTGAGGAAGTCTGAAAGGAGGAATACAGCACACAGTCAGCCACAGCAAACAGGTGGTGCTGGCCGGGCCAACCTCCTCATCCTTCTAATTGCAGTCCAGGTTACTTTTCCCCTAACTCCCAGCTCCAAGGTCCCTCCAACAAGCATTCCTGGAGGTTGTGGAGGAGAGACAAGGAGAGGAGAGGCAAAGAGGTTTCCTGAAACCAAAGCCCTGAGGGGGACGCATAAGAGGTGTGGATCGATAACTGTGCTTCCGAGAGCCTCTAGACTCCCTGGATCAGCAATAATAGAGGGGTGATCTCATTGCTAATAGCTTTGCTGGGTGTGAGAGCCAAGGGCAGCCAGTCCATGTTGCAGAAAGGCTTGGTATCATCTCTGTGGCTCTGTTGGCAGTGCTGCCTGGTGCAGGAGGCAGCAGGAGGATCCTTCTTCATTAATTCTCTGCACATGGACTGTTTTCCTGGTGAGGAGGGGGATCAAGGCTTGATCTTTGTCTGAGTACTATCAATACTCAGTGGAGTTGGTGAAACCACAGAGGTTATCTGAGCTAGGCGACTCCTTGCAGTGATCCGGGTTATCTTGCTGGCTGTGTCCCCTTTAATCCACTATGATGTAAAAATACCATGAAGAAGAAGGCTTCTCACATCTGAGGAAGTTATTCTGCTTCCTAAGAGATCTCTTTACTTACACTGCTACCTTGCTGGGCACCTGATTGCCTGGCTTTGGAGTCGTGCAAGGGGGACACTGGTGTGACTGGGGTGAAGTCTGTTACTGTTGGGAGTCCATCAGGCACCTAAGCCTCAGTTATTCCTGTTTGGTGCCTGCTCCTGCTTTGCCTGGTGGGGTTTGCCTCCCCTGCACCAGCTTTGTGCCCAGTGCTGCAGCATAGGAAGCCAGGGGAGCACAGCAAACAGGATTTGCAGAGGAATGCTGAATTTTCATTTCTTTTAGTCAGGTTCCCAAAACTAAGCAAATTCTTCAGAGCTGAAAGCACTTCACAAACCCTGCATGACCCAGAGAACTGTGGCCAAAAAGGGGCAGGGGGCAGAAGTTTCACAGTCTTCTGAATGCATCCCACTGTGCTGGCCCAGTGATATTACAGCCTCAGCTACAGCTACACATCAGCCAGTGCCTTCACCATGAAGGAAATACTTTTTCTCCCATCTCTGACTCATCCATACCTTGTGTGTCCCCCTCTTAGTGCAGTGCCTAGGGCTGAACTCATGGCTTTCTAGGCTCACCCTGCAGCAGGTATAAGTGGCATAAAACTCTGGGTACCTGGCCATTTTCTCAGGGGTCTCATGACCAAAATATCCTGCCCATCTGTGACACTCTGTCCCAGAGGTTTGTAGTGAGTGAGAAGCAGGTATGTCAGGTGCTTGCAGGGAGCACATCCCTCTACATCCTGGCCCTTGTCCCTAATGGATTGCCTGTGCAGCAGTTAATGGGGATTGCAGGGCCGGGAGAGGCAGCTGTGGCAGCACTTTGGCTTTATGATATACTTCTGCTTGGCATCAGCAAGGTCTGAGGAGTGTTGCTGGTGGGGGAAGGTTAATGCTCTCTGGCTGGAGACGAGGCTGTCTGGCCCTCACTCAGGGCACCACCAAGTCTGCTGTGCAGTGGTTGTGTAGAGGCTTCCTTGGCCAGAACGCAGACGCTTCGTCACTGCACTGTTCAGGGGGCAAAGCCAAAGCCAAGCTTTGAAGCCAGGCTGAAGGAAGCAGCATTCCTGCACACCCCAAAATGATGGGCTGAGCCAGACAGGGTTGCTGTTGAGCTTCCTTCAGCTCCTGGTGTTGAGGATCACACACGTGGGTCACAGATGGGATGCAGAGTCTGGAAGGCAGTGGGGACCTGTCACTGACCTCTCTTGCTGACGAAGATGACAGGCTGGGATGCCAGTAAGGTAGTTTTGAGGTGCAGAGAAGGGTCTTCTGGAAGCAGAGAGGACTGTAGAAACTTGTACAGCGACCTGTCAGCAGCACAACACTTGACGCCTTGAGTTTGCCAATGCCCCAACCCAAACCCCATCCCCAGTGGCTTTAGAGATGCAAAAGACTTGAACTGCATTATTCAGATTAATGAAGCAGGACAGATGTGTCTCTCAGGAGCACAGGGATTCCTTCTCTTCACTTGTACTGTATGTGGCTGGTGTGCTGGAGATAAGATGGAGCTGGACACTGTGGACACCAGATGTCCTTTCCAGCCTGGCTGCAGGAGGGTAGATTTTTTGCAGAGACAATTAGCATGGCTTTGCTTTTATGCTGTAATTTGCACCTGCAGGGTGCAAAAGATTTCATAGCTGAAGCGCAGAGGTAGGCATCTATCCTTCCTCATGTTACACAGCCTAGTGGGGCTGGAGACAGGAGATAGGCTCCTGCCGCACCACGTGCCACCCTCCAAGCTTCTGCATCTGCCCAACAAGGTGTGTAAGCAGCCACTGGCCTTCATCCCTCCCTCCTCCTCCTTGAACCAAGTGCCCGCAGTGGTACCCCAGCACGCTGCTAAATGGGGTTCATCCAGCACCGAGCATCTCCTCGCGTGCTCCTGAAGGACATGAAATGAGGGCAAGGGTGTTTTTTCCCCATCGCTTGGTGTTGCCAAGTCAAAACTGTCGAGGTTGCAAAGAGAACTGCCACTAGAGGCTGCTGCGATGCCTCGCTGCGGGCCGAGCGCTGCCAGGCTGCTGTGCTCAAGACAGCTCCAGGAGGCAGGTGCCAGGCCAAGGTGTCCCACAAAGCTCTGATTTGGGCCACTGATGCCACATGGACTGGCTTTGCTGTGGGGTTCGTGGGGTTGCCACCAACTACCTAGAAGCCCTCGGCGGTGGGATGGATGCTGTGGGGTCTGTGGGACTGGACTGTGTCTGGCAGGTGGTCCTGCTCTCCTCTGGTATCATGCCCTGTGCACGGCTCCACAGACTGACATCGAGGGGAGGTCACTGGGACAGAGGGACCCCACAAATATGTGTTTGCCAGTACCTTGCAGGCAGTTCATTTCCAGCCTGCAGACAGGTGTCCAGGCTCCTTCTTCCCTCTGTCCTGCATCCCTGGCTGCTGTAAGCCCTGGCTGAGCTCAGTGCTACAAAGCCGAGGACACTATCTCCTCCCAGGTGCAGCCACCTAGGTCTCCTGTGAAGGGCTTAGTGGAGAGGCGCTGGGGTCCCATTCATCCCGAATGGATGGAGAGGCTCCCCTTGTGTTAGTGGTGCTTGATCAGGCTCATAGTATCTGCTGTGTAGAGACCCAAGGGAGGGCAATGAGAATCACCCAGGCATAGCCCAAATCAAGAGCAGCTGACCACTTCCATGCAGGGTGGACCTATTTGCACCCAACACATGTCCTTGCAAGACACAAACTAGACCTGGCTCAGGCTGTCTCAGCCATGCCTCAGCGCTGGGGCTCTGTCTCCTCTTGGAAAGCCTTCTTTGTGCTGCCAAGGCTTCATGAACATCTTGGGCTGGAGTAACAGCCCCCCTGGTGATGTGAAGTTGAAGAATGATGCCATGAAACAGCAGGATTGGAAGAGCTGGTTGGGAGAAGGGCAAAAGAGGTACATCAAAGCATCTGGGCTTCATGAAGCATCTCAGGCTGGAGTAATGGCCCCCTGATGATGTGAAGTTGAATAACGATGCCATGAAACAGCAGGATTGGAAGAGCTGGTTGGGAGTACAGCGAAAGAGGGGGTCTGTAGAGCTGAAGCAGCAGCAGGAGAAGAAAATGCCATCCCAATACACTTCCTCCAGCTCTGCTGCCAGTGACACATTTGCTGCACCCCCCAGAGACTGTCCCCACAGCGGCAGGGCAGACAGAGGAGCCATGTCCTCCCTGCCAGTGGCAGCCCTGGCACAGCAGCACATTGCAGACACAGATGTGCACCCGTCAGGATGCAGCTCTGTTCCCAGCATGACTGGCTGTGACTCAGAGAGCGCCTCAGGGGAGCAAACCAGATGAGGAAGATGGTTCCTTTTTGTTGTTTGGAAATGGAGCCGCTTTTTAACATGGAGGACTGTTTCAATTTGCCAAGGTATTTTGCAGACACCGCAACACCAACTGGGCAATGAAACACTCTACAGAGAGGAAGGAGAGTTGCAATTATTGTGGGCTGTGGGCGAGATGGGAGCAGCCAGGTCATGCCGTGGGCATCCAAGAGGCCAGCTGGATTTGGGCACAGCCAGGTCCATATTGGTATTCAATACAGATGGTTTCTAGTGAAGAGGATTTTTGTTTGCATTCTTATGTAGTGCCATGAAATGCGATTTTGGAAGGCATTTTCTCTTGCCCTGCAGAAGGCCACACATCTCCCTCCTAGTAGGGCAGTGAGCAGGAGGCATACCGAGGGGCTGCCAGCATGATCAATGAAGGTTGCAGCATTTTGGGTTGGGGCAAACATATTTAGTGGCACATCCACATCAGGATAATTACCTCTTTTTGCAGATGGCAGCTTTATTGAAAAGAAATAAATAAAACATCTTTGAAGGAGAAGTCAGGGAGAGACACAAACTCCATCCTTGGGGCAAGGCAGAAGGATGAGTAATGGGGCCCTTTGAGTAAGTGCCTGCCCAGCCAGCTCTGAGTCACTGAGAAAACAGCACCAGCCTGGAGCCTGTGCAAGGGCTATTCTTAGCCACTTGCCAGTCAGGAGATGCTGCTGAGGGAGAAGAAGCAGTTTAAGGGGTGTCAGCATGGGGGGTAAACATTTGCTTTTCAACTAAAAAGCCCTCAGAGACAGCCTAAGGCTCACTTGAAGTAATCCATCCTCGAGATGGCAAGCATGAGGATGAGGATGGCTGCTGCTGCAATGCCAGGGATCTCAGGCTGAGTTTCTCAGGGAGCTGGAAGGAGGGAAAAGGCACTTGGGGAGATGGGTGCTCCTTGGCCATGGACATCACCTGGAGGGACCTGGAGGTTCCCAAGTCCTGAGAGCAGCAGGTTGCACAGACTGAACATCATCCTCAGCTGCCACCTGAAGTGTCCCTCCTCCCCAGTCATCCCGCAGGGTCCCACTTTGAGCTTCCCAAGAGCAATCTCCTCTGAGGCAGCCTGACATCCCTGCTGTGATCGGTGTTGCATCAGCAGGGAAGGGAGGTGGCGGAGGGGTGCTGTGAAGTCCTGAGCTTGGTTGCACTCAGGCTCCTTCTAAATAAAGCATCTCCAGTCATATTGGCTCGAGCTGCTGGCTCAGCCCAGAAGCCTGGAAAACTAAATGACATCATTTGGGTACTGTTGACAGACAGTATTTCCATTCAGACACAGAGTGCACAGGTTTCAGCTCCAGAGAAGAATGTGGCCAGGGAGCACTGCTGGTTATAGGGAACCCTCTAAAACTGCCCTTTCTCCCTGCAAAGAATCTGGGCAGGCAGTTGGCCATCGTTTGGGTCTCTGCTTGCACCCAGGGCATCTGAACCCAGACCCTCTGTGGCCCAAGAGGGACCTTGTGCCCCAGGAGGGACCACAATATCTAAGCTCTCTAAGCTAGTCTTGCTCCAATACCGTGCAACTGCAACAAGCCCAAAGACTGGCCCATTGGATCCTTTCCCCTCGTACTGCCAGCACTTCACTTACCACAGCAATGGGGGCTGTTCACCCAGTGCCTGGAGCTGAAGGGGTCAACTACACGTGGCAGCAAGTCCAGGGCCGTGATTCCAGAAGGGAAGTCACGGGCAGCAATTTGAGACTCACAGCAGTAATACTCCAGTATATTCATGAGCTTTTTCTGCATCTACTGCCACTGAGAGCAGGGTATCTCATGACCTTGTGACATGACATTGTGGGGAGGAAGGTAAGCAATGATACAAAGCATCCACATCACTCTGGCATCCCACAGATAAGGACCCACAAGAGGAACAGAACTACCCTGTCTGCTGGGGAATTATAGCCTAGAGGAGTAGGAGCATGACTGGGGGGACAGGTTTTCCCCCATGCACTAGTCTGGCTCGAAGTCTGTCTTTCTGGGTGGCCTTTGGCAAGCAACCTGTCATCCAGGTTTCCTATTTGCACAAGCTGGAGCAAGTGAGGCTCTCCTCTGATTTCCAGAGCTCTCTGGAATTCGTAGAGCTGATCCCCATCTGCAGGGATACATGGGAAAGAAAAAAAATCAAGCCCAATAACAATAATTACTTTTTTCTTTCCCATGGGTGTTCTAAGGTTTAGCTCATGCTTAGCAAAACTCCCTGTAAGCGCTAAGTGTTATTAATGTTTTGGATTGGGCCAGGAGTGAATGTGGCTTTCCAGGGAGTGACGGGGCTTTTCCCTTCACTAGTATGGATCTGCAATGAAGTTGTCACAGCCCAAGGTAAGCAGCGTCCTAATTCTATTAGTCGGGATGTACAGCAGTATCTGCAGCACAAGAGCAGTCCTCACCTCACTTTCCATCGGTGGTGAAGGCATGAACCCCATACCTTCATGCATCAATCTGCAACCAGCAAGGCTCTGGAGGAACACACATCCCACGGAGGGTCTCAGAGTAAGCGCCTTAATATGGGCTTATCTCACCAACAGAGCAAATGGCATCTCCAGAAACACAGTGAAGTTGAGTTGACTAGGGATTGGGTCCTGCCAGGAGCAGCAGAGAACGTGGCTGCAGCACTGCTTGAGGTCTACCTGGCAGCTGAGGCCAGAGACCAGATGCGGCATGACTCAGGGTACAGGTTTCAGTGTTCTGACTTGAGCAGAGGTGCGTGGGTTGGGGTCATTTCGTGTCCCTGGGTGCCCTCAGGGTCCCAACACACAGCATTGCTGTGCGCCAGGAGTATTTAGACTCCTGCAAAGTATGGAAAAGCAATACACATCACCTAATGCTGGAAAGCCTGCAGGAGATGATAAATTCTCTTTTCCAGATTCCACTGCTGGAAAAAGGACCCAAGTCCTCCCAGGAGAGGAAACTGGCTTGTGGCTGGCTCTGCTCCTGCCCGACTGGTCCAGCAAATGTCTCTTCTGGGGACCTCTCAGGTCTCTGGGCAGGGGTGCAGAGGATTGAAGCTCCTCTGGCTTCCAGACCCTGCCACCCTGGCTCTCCAGCCCTGTGGAGACAGGGCTGACTTTTTGTCACCCTTTCTCCCCATGCTGACTCAGCCATGCCCCTGCAGTGGGTGGCCACAGCGTGGGGTGGGATGGCGTGAAGGTAGAGGCAATACGGACTGGCAAGCTTTCAAAGAGGCCACAAGCTAAATAAATAGCCAGCAGGCTATTTCAGTGGCTGCTATATTTAGCTCAAGGAACATTTATTTATAGGCTTGGCAGCCATTCTGAGTCAATAAAAGCCCGAGAGCTGGAAAAATGACGTTCCTGGGTTTCTCATTGCAATAATGGTTTCTGCCATGCAAACCATGAGGAGTGAGAGGAGAAGCAGCCTCGCACCAGAGCAGGGGGAGGAAGCTGTACTGGGTGTTCCACCCATGGGTGCCTCTGCCAGGGTACACAGCATTTGTGTACTTGTAGCCCCAGCTAAAAGCAGACACCCCACATATCACCTAGGTCCCCTCCCGCAAGGGCACTGCTGCCAGTGGGTGACCCAGTGGCCTAGCAGTTCCCTAGCTCAGAGGGACATTTCTCTCCAAAACATGAGGGAATTTAGCTGTGCCAGCGACAAAAGATGTCAGCCCAGGGGACTGAGCTTCAGCATCTTGCCCAGGGCAGCAGGTTTGGAAAAATGAAGCCAGGAACAGATAAATGGAGAGGGAGATTGGAGCATCACGCAGGTTTCTGTATTAAATAATTTTCCCATTCCATGTCTTGAACAGCAATGGGTAGTTGAGAGAAGAGGGCATGCAAACAGCCTCTCTGAAGCCACTAATGGGGTCAGCCAAGCGGGAGACCAAAGCCTCACGCTGGGCAGTGTAATTTCTACCCCAGCAGCAGATGATGGCAGTAGTATTGAGAGCTCGTACAAAAGACTCAGCAATTGCAGCTGGATGAGAGGAGTGAATTTATAAAAGCCACGGGGATTTAGCCCAGCCTGTGGAAAACAGCCCTGGGGATGGATGTCCCTTCTGTGTTTCAGTCAATAAGTGCAGCAGCTTTCTGGAGCCAGAATTGAAGGGAGCCTCCTCATGCCTTCTCCCTCCAAAGCAAACCTGCTGCAGGGGGGAGTGGGGAAACACTTTCCCTGGCCTCTGCTTGAACACAGCTCAGCCAAAATGGGGCTGCTGGTTGGCATCTGCTGGCTACCCCCCAGGCAGAGCAAGGCTGCTGCTGTGGGGAGGAAGCAACAGCTCAGTTGGCTGTAGGGGGACTGGGGTGTGTTTATAGGGATTAGCTGTAGCGTGCAGCAAGCACACAGCTACACACTGCCACCATGCCAGGTGGAAGGTGGGAGCAGAGTATAACTGGGAGACGAAAACATTTAATAATTATTATTAATAACAGAATATATTTCAATGGAAACACTCCGTGCCTTTGTGCTTTTTAGCTTGTCAATCTGTACCATCCCCTACACTTGTATATACCCATATGGAGCAGGATATGGCGAGTCCTAGAAAGGGTCTTCTCACATGCTCACAGCTTCAGAGCCACAAATCACACACCAGACCATCAGAAATCCCTAGAGTGGCTGTTTGCAGTCCTTGGGTTCACGAATGCCCTAATTAATTTTTATCCCCTTACTCTCTTACGAGACTTATTTCTGCTTTGAGTAAGTCCAGCTGCAGCTTCCAGTTGCTGGGCCATAGATGTGGGTCTGGCTGTGCATCCAGGTCTGACTATGTGTCCAGGTCTGGCTGTGTGTCCAGCTCTTCACCAGCTCTGACCCCCACTGATGCAACTGAAGATCCATTGCCCTCCCCAGACTCCCAAAGAGGACCCTCCAGCACCACCCTGAGAAGGTCCGACCCTCAAAAACCAAGGCTGACACCAGTTGTTAAAACACCTATTTGGGTATTTATTACAACACGTTTTTCCAAAATACAAAAGAAAGGAAAAGAAAGTAGAGGGTAGAAAAGCACTGCTGTTTACAGCTTCTGGTAATAAATAAATAAAGACGAGGCAGGGACAGGGTGTCTCCCCAGGTCCGACGCCAGCACTGGCCAAACGGGCAGCGAGGAAAGGAGTGTGGTGGGGCTGGTGGCCAGAGCCTCTCTTCCCTGCTCAGAAGTCCTCAGGTATGCCAGGGTGGGCGTAGACTCCCTCCCCATGTTGTGCTTGCTGAGGAAGGGCCTGATCCTGCAGGGACGGGGGCAGGAGCTGACGAGGCTCAGCCCCAGCACGGTCAGGACCTGCCTGCTCCCTCCCCATCCACGGCTGCCCAAAGGGCAGGTGAGGTAGGAAGGGTGACACTGGACTGGGACCCCAATAGGGGTCTTCAAGGGCCTCCTGAGAGAGGGGTAAGACCTGAGCTCTCTGCTCTCCACTGCGACTTCAGAGCAACCTCAGTAATTAGTTCAGCACAGCATGATGAGAAGGACCCCAGCCCACACCAAAGCAAAGTCACGACAGAGACAAGAGACTGTGCCCAGGCTGCTCGGAGGAGGGCGATGCTTAACTCTGCAAATAAAGATGACTGTTCATGGGGCTGGCGCAGTACAGAGAGTGTTTCATACCACGGTGCAGACAGGGTTCCTCTTCCCTTCCCCTAATGTCTCCTCCTTCACCTTATGGTCATCTGGAAACCTCCAAGTTGTACAAGGTGCCCAGGCGATGGGTGTGAAAAGGCAGCACCAGACTCTGTCCTCTTATGACACCCTGATTTACCAGTGTTGAATAGAGGACGTCAATCTCATGCTGGGAGCCATTCCCAGCCTCTTTCTGAATCCCTCCAGGTTCTGGAGGCCTTTCACATCTCTCCTTGCTGTGCTGCCTCTGAGCTTGCTCTAAAACTGGCCACATGTCCTCCACAGGCTGTGCTGTCCTGGGGCAGGGGGAGCTCACCAGCGTGAGGAGGACACTTGAGCCAAGAAATCCCAGGTCACCTGGCTACAATGCAGTATCAGTGCACAGGCTCGGCTGAGCAGGAGAGCTTTACAAACCAGTTACAACAGCAGAGCAAGACAGCCCTGTGGGTGAAGGTGCAACCTGTAGGCATAGCCAGCAGAAGGTGAAGGACCACAACCTGGAAGGAGCCTACTCCATGAGCTGGGTGCCTGGCCAGTACTCCTCAGAGCTGTTGCAAAAGCGTTAAGCTTTTCCCATTTAATACTCCACTCTTAGTGCCAGTGGGTTCCTGCCTCTTGCAAACACGAGCAGGCACCTGAGGGGAGCGGAGCTGCAGGAAGGAAGGGAAGAATTAACAAAATGGATCTGCCCCGGGTTTTGGTGGTTTTGTACCTTTAGGAATCACCAACCTCCAACTCCTCTGACAAGGGTTTACCTCCTGGGGCTTGAGATGGCTGGGGGCTATGTCTAGCACAGCTCCAGCCGGGCTGCGGGGAGCAGAGAGAAGGTGTGATGGGGCCTTGCGTTTATTCACAACAGAGAAACAAGGAGCAACATACAAAGAGTAATAAGCAAAAAAGTACAGAATCATAACTGTAATAATAATATAATAATAAATACTCAAATCTATCATTCATAGATTGCAATGACAACACTGATAGCTTATTATCATTAGTATTAAGGATGGGATGGGTAAAGGGACAGCAGGAGGGGGTTCTGGGAGGGCATTGTCTTCTAAGGGGCAAATGTAATGGGGATGGATGTCCAAAGAAACAAGCAAAGAGAATGGCTGGAAAGTCATCAGGGCTGGGGATGCTGCTGCTGAGACTAAGGTCAAGCCTGCTCCAACCCAATGCTCTGGCTCAGTGCTGCAAACCTGATCGCTGCGTTCCTGCTGGCTTCGCTCAGCTGCCTGAAAGGCATTTGGGGAAGAAGTTGGCCAGGGGGCTTAGCCCTCAAGACAGGTGGGGGCTGAAGGGAAGGGCATAATGTCCCTTCTAGCCTGAAGGAAAGCTGTGGTTTGCTCTGTCCTTTGTGTGGCGGAAAGTTCAGCTATTGCCACTGCCTTGACTGTTGGGCACTCAACAGCTTTGGACACCTTTCCTACCGTCTGTTCACACTTCTGCCAATACAGGTCCCTTCTAATAAACGCACCATCATCAGTTCAGCATGGAAAGGTAATTTTTGGTTCCAGTGAGGCTTTGGGTTGGGTTTTCTTGCTGTGGAAGTCCATAAAAAGACCTGGCTGACAGATGATGGGAGGGCTACCAGCTGGCACATCCATCCTCATGATAAGTCATAGCTCTCTGATTTGTGGATAAAATGGTCTATTAGACAGAGTTCGATTTTAAAAAGTCATTTAAGTTAATTCCAAGCCACTCAGTGACCCTGATGGCTTTGGGTCAGCGCTGTCAGGAGACATTCATGCAGAACTGCTTCATCAAGACTTATTTTCTGGATGTAGCCTTAAAATATTGCATGAGAGGAATTCTAGTGCACATGTTCAATGTAAAGGGGAAGGATGAATGTAAAGTATTTCAAAATAAGGCTGCAGAGGTGGGTCATGAACGTCTCTTGGCAGTTATGACCTCCTAATTTTAAAATTTACTTCTTCTTGCTCAGGTTTCAGAGGAGAGAGGAGTCCATAGTGCTCATAGTCCTCAAGCATGGCAAAGGATCATCCAGGGGATGGCAGAGTGGAGACGGCAAAAGGCAAATCACATATCTACAGCTTTGCAGGCATTTGGAATCTCATATACTACGCGTGCCCTCTCCTTTCTGACGTACTCCAGCTACGTTTTTGCACTTGTAATGCAGTTGTCAGCTAATGGGATAAGTTACATGAGAGCTCACTAGTGCCTCACCTCATCTTCCCATTTGGCTGTGCCAACTTGTTGTCCTCTTTTTATTAAATCCCTTGGGAAGTCATCAAGCCCCACCCCTAACCCCCATTGCTCAAGCCTTCACCTGACCAGCTCCTGCCAGCAACTTGCCTGAGCTGAGCTCAGTTAAGCTGTGGTGGCACCAACCCTGGGAGGCTATGGGAGGAGCAGGAACTGAGTGATACAGAGCAGAGATCAGCAGCCAATGGCCTCTGGCATGCTTGGGAAGAGATGCCACCAACAAGGACAGCAGGTGGAGAATGGGAGCCAGCACTGCTGCTCGGGCCCGAGGCAGGTGACACTCACCTTGGGCTCAGAGGGCTTCCTGGAGGGAGGATGAATTCTTTTTCTCTCCCTCCTTGGACTTGACATCAATTCCCACTTAGAAGACTCTGCTGCGAGTGCAGCTGCTGAGTAGCTGCATGGTTCGCAGGATGGACTCAAATGCTTACTGGAACCTAGACTCCCTTTTTAGTATCATCATCCTTTCAGAGCCAGAAGGGAGAAGTGTTCAGATTGGCAACACTGAGCTGGTCTGAGGTGGTTGCTGAAGGCAATGATGTGTGGTGGTGGGCTTTCAAGGGATGACTCTTGCCCTCATCAAAAGCGATGTGGGGAGAGAGGCAGGTGGTCCCTGGCTCCCCAGCCACCTCCATCCCTCCCTGTCACACCTCAGGAAACCAGGCAGAAGTACGTGGGGGTCCCCAGCATCTTACCAAATGGCCCCATGGAAACCCAGAAAAACTAAATCTGGCCTCAAAGAGACATAGGAGTCTCCAGGCAAACTTGCCTCAACTGCGGACACAGAGGTGGCTGGGAAAGCAGTGAGCTCAAGCAAGCAGCCCCTCCTCACACAACTGCAGCTCCTCACGCCTCTGCTTTGTGTTCGGTTTTAAACCTGAGATAATTTGGTTCTGTCACATGTAGTTTGATTTAAAGATAGAAACGAATGATGAGAGGAGGTACAAGGGAAAGGGAGAGAAACTGTACGGACCCAGAAAAGAAAAAAAACATCACTCCAAGGATGACACAAGACACATACATGCACAAACAAAGACCCCTGAGGTATTAGCTTTGCAAACTAGTGTGAGACGAGGGAGAAAGCAAAGACAGCCATAGAGAGAGACGTGCCTTGCAGTGGAGGCAGTTCAGTGCCTACAGCTCCAGAAAGCAGCTTCTCAGCAAGCCTGACATTGGGGTTTGAGGGCAAGAGCTTGGCTCCATACTGGGCTCGGTAGCCAAATGCTTCTGAAAATAAGTCAGTTGTGCCCTCTGTGTGCTTGCAGAGCTTTGTCTCTGGCTGATTTATCACCTGCTGGAAGGAGGGGAGCCAGCCTGGAGAGCAACACGGCCGGGGAAGTCCCGGCACTTGCAAACATGCTCCCCGTGAGTTTCTCAGATATGAAGCAAAGCATGGGGAAGCCTGAAAATCCACCACCCCGTAGGGAAAATGGTGTCCACACCTCTCAAGCAAGGTGGCTGAGGTGGGGGGGAATCTGAGGGGCTGGGACAGGCAGGCATGACACCCCCCTCTCCTTCCCACAAGAAGAAATCCCAACCACCACCAGCCTCCCCTCCCCACCTCTGCTGTGGCAGCCTCCAATGCCTTCCTCGTCCCTGTGCAGCTGAGGGTAACACCTGGCATCCTTCCCTCTGCTTTGGGTGACTCCCTCCTTGCTCTCTCCAGTAAGGATAGGCAGCCCAGGGGAAGGGAGGGGGGCATGGCTGGGATGGCGTGGCCAGGATGGGGTGATGGCCAGGATGGGGACAATGGCTGGGAGGGGGGTGACGGCCAGGATAGGAATGAGAAGCAAACAGAGACCAAGGGGTGAAAAAGCGGCAGCAGCTTCCAGAAGAGAGTTTTCTGGCTCAGTTTGTGTTGTAAGAAGGTCTTATGGTTTGCTCATTCACTTATTCATTTCTAGAAAAAAGTGCCCAGAAGAGTCTCCTGTCCCCTTGTCGCTGTGCCCGGAGAGAAGGAGGGGAAAACCTTTGTCGTCGACATGAGCTATAGAAGGAGCCACAGGCCTCAGATATTGCTTAGAAACTCGTATTTCAGATTTAAATACCATACACAGTAAAAATAGAGCTGAAAGTACCGCCCCACATTGTCTGCAAATCATTGCCAGAATGAACAGCTTCAATAAATTAAAAACAAAACAAAAAAATTGAAATATTATTTACGTTTCAATAAAAATCGCAGTAAAACCATTTACCTTTTCCTTTGTGTGTGTGTTTTCAGTTTTTTCTTTATATTATATATAATATATATTTATATATGTATAGGGCTGCTCCAGTGCAGCATTTTTAGGTTACTTAGTCAGAGAAACATGGGAGAGCATGCTTAGTGCACCAGAGTCCAGGGAAGGGGCAACTGTGGTCCCTCCACAGGTACTGTGCCCCATCCCCACAGCAAGGATTGCAACCCCTGCCCCTTGCCACTCAAATTTTATGCCCAAATTTTGAACACAGGACTCCAAGGGCTGGGATCCCCTGGGGATGTACAGGGAAGGACCAGGGCAGATGCAGGAGGGACACTAAGCATCCACCATTATGTTTCCTGACTCTGGAAAGACTAATCTGCCTTCACTTCAGTTTCATCACGTGCGGTCCCAAAAATGCACGCATGGGTATAAATACTCCCTCCCTAAACCCCACCGTCTCCCTCCCCTCTCCCCCCAGCTTAAATAGCCCCCTGCCCTGTCCCCGTCCCCGCTCTCTGGACACCCCAAGTGGGTGTCAGGACACCTCAATGATCTCCATGCTGCCCGAAAAGCTGGACTGTTTGCCAATTTTGCCCAGCTCTTCCCGGGCCCTGCCCTCAGACATGGTCTCCTCAAATTCCATCTGGCAGCTCCTCCGCTTGAACTGCTTCTCAGCGCCGGCTTCCTCGTGCCAGCTGTGCCGCCCATCCCGCGGCTCGGCTCGCGCCTTGTCCCTCAGTCTGATCTCACAGCTGCCTGCCACCCCACCGCAGCCGAACGGCGGTGGATAAGAGCCGGTGCCCGCAAACAGGCTCCCGCCGCTCCTGCCAGAGTCCGTGCCAAAATACCAGCCGGCGTCACCGGAGGGGGTGCTGGGGGACTCCAGGTGCACCCCACTCCAGGCGGCGGTGGTGCCAGGAGCAGCAGCAGGCTGGCCGAGCCGTGGTGGCAGCCCATCCTCAGTGCTAGGGCTCTTGCGTGCAGCGCACGCCCCAGTAACATTGAGGCTGAGCCCATGGGCTGGCGAGCCTGCCGGGTGCCGGTGCTTCCGCCGCTGCCTCACCTTGGCCTCCAGCAGGAGGTCAGGCCCACTCAGCCGGTCAGGGCTGTCCGCCCCAGGGGAGAACGGGCTGAGGCCACCAGTGCCCGAGGGGCTGTCTAACTTGCAGAGTTTGGGGGTGTCCCCAGGGCCGGAGGGTCCAGGGGGGTCCTGCCGCAGGCCTGGGGAGTAAGCAGACTTGATGTCCAGGGAGAAGGAACGTTTCAGGCGGTTAGTGTCCTGGATGCGTTCAGAGGAGAGGTGCAAGCCGTTGAGCCCCTGCTGTAGGGTGGTGGGTGACAGGACCTTCGGGGTCCCACCTTGTCGCTCGGGGTCGCTGTTGGGGGACACCGAGCCGGTGCCTCTTGGCACCTCCTCGGCCTTCTCTGAGGTAGGTGGTGGTGGATGCCGGCCACCCTCAGCCGCCTCTGCCGGGTCCTGCTGGGCATCCCCCTCGCCCCGGTCGCCCTTTGACTTCAGGGCCTTGAGGAGCTTCAGGCTCCTCTCGTACTCCAGGAGCTGGCCCAGGAAGTTGAAGTTGGGTGAGATTGATGGGCGACGATCCTTAACAAACCTGCCAAGAGGCACAGACCAGTTGGTGCTTGGTTCTCACCTACTCCCTCAGCCTCCGTGGGGAGACCTGGCATTGTCCAGGACCTTTTGACTACAACTTCCAAAGGAAGGGTCCTTGGGGAACCATGGGAGCCTAGGGAAGCCCCAGGGGTAGAACTGGGACTGTCTCCTCCCTCCAGTTTTACTGCTCCCAACCATTCCTCATAGCATGCATTTTATGAAGGGAGGTTTGGTTTGATTTCACTGGGACTCAGCCAAAGCAAGACAGAGCTTCAAGAAGCTTCCACTCTCCTCCTGGACTCAGTCTGCTTTGCTTCCCTGGAGTGAAGCATGGTGGTGTAAACCCTCCCTGCCCTCTTGGGAAAACTCACCTGTAAGCATCATCTGATGACATACCCATGGTCTTCATGATGTAGGCGATGGCAATGGTAGCTGACCGGGAGATCCCAGCCAAGCAGTGCACAATCACCTGGCAGCTGGATACCTTGGCCTTGTCTGGAGTATAGTAGAGGAAACACAGAAAAACATTGATGTGGTCAGAGATGATGAGTAAAATTACTATAGTCTCCCTCCCCAACCCTCAACCCCTTTGTATGAAAGAACAAGGGTTGCTGGGAGTAAGACCATGGAGGAAGAAGTGTTCAGGTTCTGAAAGCTGAGAACTGGAGCAAATGCAACCTTTGTAACAAAAGCTCACCAATGAATTCAATGGATTTGTCCAGCCAGGGAAGCAGCTTCTCACAGTAGTTGTCATTGACAGGAATGCGCATGAAGTGACTATCACAGATGAAGTCTGGCTTGGGACAGGAGTTGCTGGCATTGAGGACATAGCTTATCCCATTCTGCGTCATTAAGTCCTAGCGAGAAAGAAGTGATCAAATGATTGGTTGAGTTCAGTCCGCACCAAGTGCTGAAGATCTGCCTTGTCATACATTCCCTGCCTTTTCCCATCCCCATATTTTCCCCTGTGGATCTTCCACTGCTGCCTTGGCCTGACCATAAGGTAATACAGCAGAGATCAGCTGAGGAGGTTGTTTCAATTTAGATGACACAGCTTTGAACCTCAGCAGATCTTTACTCTGGTCCAAGTAAAAGTAAGGAAGACCAAAGATACCTGGAAGGATCCCAGTGGGGAACCCCAAGAACCCCAGTGTGAGAGGTATAGAAAAATGTAAGAAAGAACACCATCAAAAACTCTGGCTGACAGCTTTGAAAGCATTAGCTGAGGGAGAGAGGAGGCATCTCACCAACAAAAAGGGCCTATGTTAACCAATGTCAACCCATGTCTTTGCTCCCACACCCCTCGGAAACACATCAGGAGTTCTCACAGACTTGTTAGCTAGTCACAGTTCTTCACTGTGAACATACGTTCTCATGTTAAGACACAGATAGGTGGCAAGGGGAACCATCTCTTCCCTCTTCCTGACACTGGAGCGAACCTGGACTTCTTTTCTGTGATTTTTCTGCTTTGGCCCTCAATGGCCATCATCAATACCCATATTTCTGACTCAATAAAATAACATGGCAAAAGGGAGACCTTAGGTAAATAAAGTCAGATGAAATACTGCAATAAGAGGCTAAGGTTCAACCCACAGGCCATCCTTCACAGAACTGGCTTGCTGGGTGCGTATGGCCGCATCCACACTAACTTTCATTCCTTCCCTCCCAGAGTTAGAACCAACTTCACCTCTACGCAGTGCTGACACCAAAGTTATGGCTCATCTGACTCATCTCTTTCTCTGTCCATCAGATTAGGTATCACCTGTACAACCAGAGGCAGGTTGCTTATCATAAACGTGAGAACATCTGTGCCAGCTGCTGGGTCTCAGTGACTGGTCTGCGCTATTCGAGGGGAGACCCATAATTAAACAGGAGGAGAAAACATGGATATAAAAGACTGCTTCCACGTGTCATAGTGCAGAAGTCATCATTGTTCCTTCACAATGTGTTAGTCAGGAGAAACATCAACCATACATCACTTCTGCACTTGACCCTGCTTTGCTGCCTATGAATAGAGCATGTTCTGGCCACATTGTGGGCATGGCAGAAAACACAGCTCCAAAACCTTCTGAGAAGGCACGGAGGGAAGGAAACCATTAATTTCGCTGCCTGACATTGGCTCCCCAGGAGAATGCACCAGGACTTCAGCCCTGGCTCTCCAGCAGCTGGTTCCTGCCTGTCCCAGCAGGCTCTGCAGAGCTTGGCCTCAGCTTGGTGGAGCCAGATCAGCTCCCAGGCTCAAATTCTTGGCATTTTTCTCTTTCATTTCCTTCTACTCCCTGTACATAATTTCTCTCTCCCTCCTTTCTGTTTCTAACCCCCCTCTGGCATCATAGTCCCTTTCCTCCTTTGCCTGCCTCAGGCGAGGACACCCAGCTGGCTCCCTCCTGCCTGTGGTAGACAGGCACCCAGTGGTATTTTAACTGCAATTCCTCTTCCTTTCTTCTTGACGCTATTTTTCCTTTAAACAAAATTCCTTTCCTGGCATGACATCACAGCACAGTCCTTCCAGCACCTTTAAACAGGCCCTTTCCCTCTCTTATTCTCTCTCCCCACAGTAAAACTTCACACATTTTTGGGTCCCTGGGCAGAGCTGCCTGTCCCTGCACTGCTGTGGCTGAATACCATAGCTTGCTCCCACGGGGATCACAGGGTTTCTGAAAATGGTGTTATCTGGAAGCCTGGCTGGCAAGGCAAGTGGGTGCAAAGTAGCCACCTGCCCCACAACTCCCTCCAGCTGTGGCAGCAACCCCTCCAAGCCCAGGTGATCTCCTGGCCATGCTCCTCCTACCCCCAAGTTTGCCGCAGGCACTCAGGCAGAGTTTGATCGTCCCAAAGCTCATGAATATAAGATGATTCACCCTGCAACCACCCTCCCCAGTTCTGCTGAGCTCTGCCTATGCACTCCCTGCCTTCTGCCTCCTGGCGTGGTCAGACTGACCAAGTGCAGTCCTCCAACACGGACAGAGAGGAGTCCTTAATGCCCTCGCTCCTCTGCATGGCTGCTATCCCAGATGTACCACGTCAGATGTGTCTCCTCAACAGGGCCATACCTTGTTTAGGACATCTTTCTGGGAGCCCAGGTAGAGATGCGGCAGGATACGTGTTGGGCCGATGTTGGCCACGGGCAAGCATGGCTGGGAGATGCTCATCGGCAGGATGGCAGCTGGCTTTCCCTCGCAGAGCCCTGGGAAGCAGGATGAGAAGGTGGCAAAGCCTCCTGCAGAGAAAATGAGGACATTGAGCTGGTAGCAGCAAGGCTGAGACCATCAGTACCTGGCACTGCTGGCATGCAGCAGTGATAATTCTGCAACACTGAGAACAGAACCTCGAGGAGCAAAAGGCCACCAGCTATTGCTAACCAGTGTGGACACGTTGTGATGACTATGCCACGCACACATGGAGAAAGAAACGGAGACCAAGCTCTGATATTTCCTGCTGCAGCTGTATATTAACGTACACGTCACACATCTTGCATCCCCCTCCCACTTTGCAACTTCAGACAAATGACAGAAAGAAGATAGTCCTTTTCTTGTCTGTCTATTACTCTGAGGGAACAAGAGTCACTTCTTGATAGCAAAATCTACCACGGCGTGATGACAACAAGTAAGCCCATCGAGGTGCAAAGCTCCCTGCATTGGGGAGGTCAGCCCAAACCTTTGCTGCAATGGCTACACTTGCACACTGCAGTTTCTGACAGATGCCCATTCTGCCCAGCCAAGCTGAACCCTTAATTTCCACCCCACCAGACTGGATCGACACATTGGTACCTGCAGGCCATTGCAGTTTTTCATGCTCTGACCTTAGCAAATACAACAGCAAGCAGTACCCAATTTACCATGCCAAGCTGCTGGGCAGTCATAGCCAGCTTGAGCATCTCAGTGCCTGGTATTAAGAGAAAACCCCCAGCTGGGACCATGCTATGTGGCATCTGCCAGTGAGAGCTATTGCCACAGTGCCTGGCATGGTCAAAAGCACAGTTCAAATGTGAATGAGCTTGTCCAAAAGCCAGTCCCCAGCTCAAGCAGCAAGAGCACCAACCTCAGTGGGGCAGCAAGTGTTGCCCTCACTGCAGAAAGCTTGGGGAGCCAGAAAACCTTCATTCAATGCTGTTGCACATTCTGCATGGTTGTGTAAGGCTGCTGGCTATCCTGATTTGCTCTCACTCGCCAATCACACGTTTTGGGGTAGAGACAGGTCTAGCTAGTAGTGGCCCAACTCCATTCTCCTCCAGGTGAAGACATCTGCGTGGCAGCTTGGTGCAACAGAGAGGACTTCGGGTCGTTTTAGCTCAACCAGTCTCTCTTGAAGTTCCCAGTCATGTGAATGAGCAGATGTGGCTTGACATTACCCAAAGACTTTGGGGCTTGACTGTCTTTGACTGTCAAAGTGACCAGAATGCCTCCACAAGAGCCTTCTAAAAGTCCAAGTCTTTGGACTCAGCACCACAGGAATGTCTGGCCCATCTCCACCTCTAAGCAAGACATTTAATGAGCCTTTGGTAAAGACCTTACCATTCAGTCTCTCCCCGTCTTTGGAAGCAGGGCAGCCGTGGCACATCCTCGATTTACCTTCTCCAGCACCTTGTCAACATTACTGCTGACCTCCTGAAGCACTTCTCTGGCTTCTGGTGTGGCATCTATGCTCTAGTGGGGTATGACTAGTGTTGCAGGCAACCCATCCCACAAATTTGGAAGGTGAAGGTGATGAAGAAGCCAGAGCAGCATGTAAAATCATGCTCACACAATCTGGGAACATCCAAAGTCCTCCATCACCAATCAGCTCAGCAGCTCCTGGTGTCAGCTCCCACTACCCCAAGAGGAAGAGGTCCTCCAACCAACCTCTCTCCTCCCTTCTTTTGTATTTTTCCATCTGACAGCTAACACAGCTCCCAGTTTCAAACCCCAGCCATGCTGGGAGGGGTAGAGTTAAAGCACCTTATCTTCTCCAGCACTTCCTTTTCCCTGGCTCCCTCTGAAATGATGTCACCTCTCAAATGGGACATTAAATCAGAGCAAAAGCAGGAGGCCTAGCACAGGTGCAGTGCAGCTCCGGTTTCTGCTCATCCCTGTACAACATTCCCATTGCCAAGGAGCATAAATCACCATTCAGAGTCCAGTATGGACACTTGCAATCTCCCTGCTTCACTCTGTGCTTGAGTGCAATGCTGCTGATGCCCAGGGGATGGTCGGGCAGAAACCCTGCAGAAGAGTATCTTTCAGCCACCCTCAAGGTAGGCTGCAGCGCAGGGGATTGAGCTAAGCACAGATTTGGCCCCTGGACTCGTGCAAAACATGGATTTTTTTCAAAGAAACCCAGCACATGTTTTTGATCAGGGCACATACAAGCACAGCCCCAAGGACTGGTGCCTGTTCCAGCCTCCAGCCTCTCATCCTCACTCATAACAATCAAGAGCCACCTAGGGCTGCATACGGCCTCAGATCACTCTTTAAAACCCTGGAGTGTATAATGATCTCACAGCTAAAATCAGGTTGGGGCATGCCACTGAGCATTCTCTCCTCCTCGCCCACCTCTGTTGGCCCTTGCCCAGCAGCAGATCCTCTGTCCGCTCTGCCTGGGGAAGTCCAGCCATGGGCAGAGGGGGCTGAGAAGCAGGCAGAGATGTTCACAGACAGTGGTGGCAGTACCCTTGACTGCAATGCCTACCATGACATGCTGCTGGCAACTGGAGGACACCAGCACTCAAAATTATGCCTATAGCTTGCCAAGTAAAGCCTCAACCCTGTGTCTGGGAGCCCTGGCACGCTCCCATCCAGCCTGCTGAGGACAGCCTGGGTTTGTGGGGAAACACTAGAGATGGGGCTGGGTACCTGCTGTCATCCCAACCACAGACCTATGCTCACCCCACCCTGCACTGGCTGCTCTAGCATGCCTTTCATTTTTACAAAGCAAAGCAGCTCTTCAAAACAATGCCAAAGGCAGTGAATATCCCTGGCTGGGCTCCAGCTGACACCTGGGCTTTCCCCCTTCCATTCCCTGGGCCATGGGTCCCAGCTTTTCCTGGGAGAGAGCGGCAGAGTCCCACAGGGTGAGGACCAGCACTGTGTCTTTCTAGTCTTTCCTCTTTTATTCACAGTGCTGGCACCAGGAGTGCCATTTCTCTTTGCAGATGGGGAATTAAGCTCGGGAAGGATTTGTATCTGATGGAGTAGGTACTCGGGGATTCCTGCTTTCTTCTTGATGCTTCCCTTGAGCGTGATGAGGGTTTGCTGGGGAAGAACTGGTCACTATACAGCACATCACTGCTCGTGGCTCTAGCACTCCAGAGGGCTCCCAAAACCATTGTCTGGAAAATCCAGTGTCTTCCTGCCTCCTGCCATTGCCTGAGGCAGAGGTGAGGCCTAGGAGAAGAGGGGGGATGTTTGGGCATAAGGAACCAACCCGTAAGTAGGGATGACTTCACAGCCTCTGCTGAAGTTGTAGAAAGGAGAAACCGAGAACCAGCATCACACAGGTCTCTAGGAGGGCTCAGGGGTAAAAATCACCCCCAACCTTTGGGGGGCTCATTCAGCAATTCCTCCAGAGGCCTAAAACCCTTTAGCACCCCTATAACTTTCCCCCTGCTCCCATCTTTGCCAGACCCTCCTCTCCGCACATTTTCCAGCTGAATGACAACCTCCCAGTGAAACCGGACTTCTTGGGAGAACAGATGCCGCAGAGCAATGGTGGCCAGCCCAGGAATCCTTCCCAAGCTTATCCATCAGCTCAGGGGGAAGTCACCAGTAGCATCTGTGGTACCAGCACTGCTGCAACTGTTAGGGAGTCCTACAACTTTTCCCCTTTAGCAATCTCTCTTTGCATCAGCAGCTCCATAAGGCCCTGAGACAGTGATAACCAAAATGTACAAAAAGTCCCAGTGCTGGCACTGGGCTGATGGGGATGGAAGGAGATTAGAAGGTGAAAGGAGAGAGGTATTGGGACTGCCAGGCTAGGAACCTGCCTTCAGGTGCTCTCTGGGGATTTACAATCCACTGAGCTGCATGGGATGTTAGGGGAGATGCTGTTGGGGATAAGAGAGGTGTGGGGCACATTAAGCAGGGCTCCCTGTTGCTCTCTGCACAGAGGCTGTCTTCCTAGAAGTGTGCAGTGGAGATAGGGAAACAACAGGGCTTAAAAACCCTCTTACACCTTGCTCTGATGGTGGCAGACTGCCTGTTCATCTCTGGCCCCATGGACTCAGCTCCTTGAGAATCCCTTGAAACAACCCAACAACTTGTCCTTGATGCTACACCTTGCTGACTGCAAAAAGCCACTAGAAGTGTGCCTAGGGCACCTGCCTCACCCCTTAACTGCTCTTCAGGAGAGCTACATGCTTCTTGAACACCCCAGCCCCATGAGTCTCCTAAATGCCCACCCACCTCCGTGAGATGCATCAAACAGCAGGGCATGTCCTGTTCACCAGTCTCTCATGTGCATGGTAAAGCAAATTCAACACAAAGCTCTCCAGCATGAAACAGGGAGGAACAGGTGACATGTCACCCCACTGTGCCAGTGTGCAGCAGCAAGGAAAAGAGGAATAGGCACAGCCAGAACTGAAAGCTTCCCTGGGCCAGCAGCCACTGCAGCCCACACCTCCTCACTCCTAATCCTCACACCAGGATCTAGCAGGAGACCTATGGGGGTGTATAAAGAGGTGGTTTATAGCCCACCCTCGTTGCTCCTATAATGAGTGTTAAACAGCAGCAGCTGGAGCTGCTCAGGAACCATTTCTCGTTCAGGTTCTGCAGCATTTGTGGCAGCATCAGCCCCACTAGTATATTTTGTGCCTGTGCTCGTTCCTAAGATCCTCTGCCCTCCTAAAGCCATGGGTGGCTGAAAAACGCCAGGGTCTGCCCAGCTCTCATTAAAATGCCTGTAGTGGTTGAAAACCACTGCCAGGGTGGTACGTGGCAAGGGGCAGGCGGGGCATGCAAGCAAGCATATGCCTCGGCTGCTGCCAGAGAAGGCACCACACGAGCATGGCTCCCCCACTGCTGTACTGGCTCAGTGACCAGGATGATGCCTGGATGCCCCCTCCCCACCAACCCAGCCCCCTGGAGACACAGTGCTCCTAGTGCCCTGACAAATCCATCTCCAAGTATTAAACCACCTTGCTGAATTGTGGCATGACAAGAGATGATGAGAGCTGGGGGGACCTATGAAACCCCAGCCTCTGCCTGCATCATTCTCAGCCTTGGCAGGGCAGTATGCTTGAGCATTTGGACAAGCATGTCTGCAGCAGGTTGAATCGAAGGAAGAAAAGCAGAGGGGCTAGACACACCACATGTCAACCCTCAGCGCCACTGGGAAAATCCCTTTTCGTAATCTCCCTGGCTTTTGTGCAGGGTGGGAGCCTGTCAGTGCCGGCAGCTAAGCTGAGTGGCATGATGAAACACTGCTTACTGCCACCCATACTCACTATGCTCTGGGAAGCTCCAGGTCTTTGTCAGCACCTCCTGCTGCCTGGGGAATTTCTGAGTTTTCCCCTTGCCTCCATCCTCACTGTTCCCCTCTTGGCACTGCAGCCCCATTTGCTTTTACCCAGCTCTGCCAGCAGTGCCTGGTGCAGCCTTTCCACCCACCCGGGTGAAACCCCAGTGCTCCACAGCTTGGTCATCTCGCCCTCTCCTGGTTTATGGTCCTTCACTTCCACTCATCTCAGTGCACTGGAGACGGATGTCTGGTGCTCACCCAGTCCCCCATTGCCTGCTTGCATCCCCCTGCCCAGCCCCTGTTCTCTCCACCCAGCCTCGGTTTCTCTTTCCCTTCACTCGACACCAAATTTCATCACCTCACTGCTCGCTCTTTTTTTGTTGGTTTTTTTTTTTTTTCCTCCCCCCCGACAAGCAGTGGGGATGAGAAAGCCAATGAATCAGCCCTGTTACAGATTCATGTGAATTCCTTGTTTCCCCAGTGGTCACCCCAAACAGTCTCTGCCCATCTGCTCCTACATCACCCTGCTGCCTCCTAACCTACATCAGTCCTCCCCAGCCTTGCATGCTGGCCCCAGACCCTCCTTCTGTTCTCACAAACGAGCGAAAAACCTCCTTAAAAAAGAAAAGTAGCAGAAAGGAAGCCCTCCACCCACACAGCCATGGACACACTCCCTGAGCTGCTGGGCTTGATTTTCCGCCGGTGACTGTGCCTGTTTTGGAGCAGCCTTACTTGTTCTAAGTAAAGAAAAATGTGTCATTTCCAGGAGTGACTTATTACTAATGACACCATCACTGGGTTATGTGCTTCATGCCACAAAAACCTGTCAAGCACTTTTAGCAAGCTCCCATTTTACGTGGTGATGGAGGGGAAGTTGCTTGATTCAACCCTTTCGTCATCTAGGTTGTTCCAGGCTCAGCATGTTTTAAAGCTGCTCCAGTTAATACATCCTTCCTCCACTCTGCCCTTCACCCTGGCCCAGGAGGTGGTAACACTAAAAACCCTTTTCTAAAAGAAATTCCCCTGAAGATGGGCAGGCAGCAATGCGCTAGTGAAGCGAAATGGCTCCGTCGGGCAGCCGCCTGGGCGCGGGCAGCAGCACAGCACTCTTTCAACCGATCGCTCCTCGCACACCTCGCTGCCCTCCCTCGCCCTTGGCCCAGGGTGTGGGTCACGCAGCCTCCGTGACCCCTCCAAACCGGTGCCCGAAGAGGCAGAGATGCCAGCAGCACAGACAGCTCTGGCTCTCACAGCCTCCTCCATCCCTCCTTCTCCTCTGCTCCACCTGCTCTCTCGCCAAACTTGCCTGGACGGAGGAGGGTTCAAGGGGTCCCCTCTGGCCGGGCAGCCTCACCGGACCCCACAGCGGGTGGGGAAGCTGCGATGCCAGCCTCCCCGCTGCCCGGAGGAGCTGCCCGCGGGGGCAGCCTTCCCGCTTCGGCCCCGCTGCCCGCGCTGCGCCCGCTGCCCGGCGACCTCCGACACCCGGGGGAAGCAGCTCCCGCCTCCCCCTCCGCCCCAGTCGGAAGGAAAGGAGCCGGCCGGCTGACAAACCTCTCGCGTCCCTGCTCTCCTTCATCCTCCGCACCCTTATTTTCAGCTTCATCTGCCCCTCGCGCATGTCGGTCCAGAACTGGTCCTCGGAGGGAGCGAGCATCACATCCACGGGCATCCGTGCTGCGGCTGGCGGGGGCACCTCTCGCCTTGGCAAAACCGCAGCCGGCAGGCGAACAAAACGCTACAAGCCCCCCAGAAGCCCCCCTTGCGGCAAAGCGCGGCCACCCTCGGCTCCAGCCTTCAGGCTGAAAAAATAAAAAGTATGAAAAGGAAGCGGAGCGGGGCGCGCAGCCCCTTCTGCGAGCGCGGCTCCCGCTGCAGCCTGAATGAGCTCAGCCCGGTCCATCCGGCGGCGCGCTCATAGCTAACGGGTCAGGCATGCGACCGCATTCCTTACTCAGCACACAGACACGCAGGAGAACGCCGGGACACACGCTCCGCTCCCTGCTTAAAGGCGCAACCCGCAATTTTCTCGCCCGAAGCCCCCGCCGCGCCGGGTTTGGCCTCGCGAAGTTAATTTGGGGACAGGGGGTTGGAGGGAGCAAGGCAATGCCCACAATACCTCCTTTCAGCTGTCAAACCCCGTGCCGAAGAGGGAGTGCAGCATCACCCCCTCGCCCCTGCTGTCCCCTGGCCAGTGACGGGCACGCCACAGCTGTGCCCCGCGTTGCCCCCTCCCCACAGATGCAGCTGGCAGGATCAACGCGCATCCTCCGAGAGACATTTAACTTTGCACCTCAGCGCCAGGAAGGGCAATGCCATGATCTCAGCCTCCCAAGAGGGAAACTGAGGCACAAAAGATTAAATAACTTCTTCAGCGTTCTCTGCTACAGGACAGAGGCTGGGGACCGGGCAGCAGGTCCCTAACCAACCAGCTCATATTTTCCTCTTGATCTCTCCACCGAGAGCACTACCCAGGAGGGATGCTCATCCTGGAGTTGTTTCAAACAGCTGGAGGGGAACGGGCCCCAGCAGCTGGAGAAAGGGGCTGATGCTGAGCTGCTCACACTTGTGCACAGCCACATTGAATGGAGTTGCCTTCCCTGTCCTAGCAGAGCAGGACTGTGGTCTGGAGGTGTTGTACCCTCTGCCAAAGCCCTCTCGCCTGGAGAAGTCCCGCAAGAAGGGACATGTAATACTGGGTTTCCCCAGTCCCACTGGGGTCTACCGATCAGCAGTGGCTTCTGAAGCAGGTGAGGGATGTCATGTTTTCACCTTTGCATTTGTCCAGAGGGAGAGAATTAATTCCCCCCCACTTCCGACCTGTGAGACTCCCTAATACACCTTCACACAGCTCCTTATGAGTTTATAGGTCTGAGCCCAGACTGTCAGAAAGTCATTCAGGATTATAGTAACTGGAGGAGCTGGGGTGGGGGTGGGGAGCGCATGTATTGTGCCTTTGAAAATCTGAAGCTTTATGGGCTGAAAAAACCCAGGCTGAGCCATATGTGAGTGACTTCAGTGTTTTTCCTTTGAATGACATCACATGAGATGAGGTCATCGCCATTAACTAAGTGCTCTCCCCTCCCCCTCTCCCCCGAGTGGAGCCAGCCTCCTAACGAGCCTTGTTGGTGTAACAAATATGGTTTGATTATTATCAGATGTGGGTCAGAGGTTGGATAAAATTCAAAGCATGCTCCAACTAGGCTGGAAGAGAGAGGAGCAGCCTTTCCCCAAGAGCCATGCTTGGGGAAGTGACTCTCACAGCAGCTCCTTAGGGGGCTGTTGTTCCCCTACATTTGCCATCTCTATCCCTATGAAGGAGGGTGCATGATGCTGGTGGCAACGGAGATGCCTCCATCTCCTACCACTGCTGTGCCCGTGGTGCTCTACCAATTCTGTGGGGTGAGTCAATTGTGACTTGCTTCTGTGGCTGTGGTTCAGCTCCGGTGGGGTAGAAACCATTGCTGGGTCATGCAGCAACAGTGGCTAGCCGGCTGCTCTGTGGCAGCCGAGGGGGATGCTGCAGGAAGCATGTTGTGAATTAGGGGATGCAGTCATCAACCTGCCCCAAACCCAGCAGCGTACAAGTATGCATCTGCCTTCCCTCAGTGTCCTCTGGTTGCTTAACTCCCTCAATCTTGCAAGAGCCCTCAACACACATTATTTTGTTACTGGCCAGCAGACACCAATCCCCTTCCTCCACCAGTGTGAGGTCCAGCCACATGGAGATGCCACCTGCAGCCACCATTCCCCAGTCAGCATCTTCCTCCCTGCTCCCTCCCCATCTTCTCTATCCCTTTGCCAGGACCACAGTAGGGGTTGGGAGCTGATGCTGGGACATCACGGAGCTGGCAAGTAGAGAGATGAAAGGCAACATCTGCAGTGCAGAAATACATCCCACACATCAGCTGCTGCCTCTCAGCCCTTTCTCCCAGGTACTCCCCCTGGCACAGCTGTTGTCTGTCCTGCCTCCAGCCTCTGTTTAGGAGAGAGAGGTGCATCTCCAGCCCCACTTTGCTCTCATTGCCACTGCACTCATCAGAAAAACATCTGCTGCAACGGGCTGGAGAGACTCATGCAACCCACCTGCAAGAGCAGGGAGCAGAACAAGCCCCTATTCAGCACCTGTTTAGCTATTGTGACAATATCTACAGCCTGGCACAAGCCCAGCTGGGCAGTGGCCAGCGGTTCCTCTCTCCACCCAGGACAAGACCTTATTATAATTGCCAGCACCGACCTTTTACAAGCGTGCAGTGTGGGCCCAGGGAAAGGTGGAGGCGGATGAGGGGAGGCAGGTTTCTCAAAAGGAAGGAAACCATAACTGGGCAGTGGCTCCTGCCCATCGGGATGTCTTACTAGGGAAGTTGCCTTCCACCCATCAGCTTTCCAGAAATGAGAAACAAAATTACACAGTGATTTCATAAGTCTTGGCAACCAGAGGCCTGCTCTCTTCCCTAAGCCCCTTCTCCTCCATCCCTCTCTGCCTTCTGCCCTTTCACTCGCCTTTTCTGGGTTTGATGGTTAAAAACGCAGCCGGAGGGGGAGGGGAAGCTCCTTGGGGTAATTATAGAATCAGGAAAACAAGTTGTCTGACGACAGCGTTGCTAAACACGGAGGTTTAGAGCATAGGTTTGGAATACAATCAGCTCGCACATATGTGACCTGGCTTAACCCCTCCCAGGGATGCAGCCGCCGGTCCTGCCAGGGCCAAAACTCTCTCAGGCATCTCCCGGTTGTGGCAGAGGCTGTGCCATGATGCATTACTCTGATGCTGTGCCTTGGGCTGCAGAGACTAGGAGCACTCTCTGTGGCAACTGCTGGGCTGGGTGACTGGGGCTGAATGCCAGCACTGACTGGATGGGGACTGGAGGATGAGACAACATAGTTTTGCCTGGGCTAAAGTGGTCCCAGATGGATTTGCTGCAAGGAAAGAAAGCAACTCCTCTGGTGCCACGGACCCAAGGATGTTTTGTGCAAGAGAGGAAGGTTTACCTAAACCTCTAGGACTGTAAAAGTCACAAACCTTGGTGGTACCATTTGATTTTAAAAAAAAACACCTCCCCCACCAGGCTGGCAATAGTGTGCTACCTCCAGTCCTCTGGACAGCCAAAAGAAAAGCACCACCACAGGTCATCGCCCTGCACTCTACCACCTATGGCATGAGAAAGGCCAGGTGTAACTCCCTCCACAGCACTTCTTACTCTTCTTCCATTCCCAAGCATAACGTGGGCAAATGAGTAACAACCATGATCCCCATGCACATTACTTCCAAAGCTGTTCTTTAAAAACTTCCAAATCTGGGAGAAGCAAGAAATTGAGAGTCCTGCTGAGCACTCTTTCCAATCTCATCCTACTCCTCTGCCCAGCTTGATTCATACCCACATTTCTGCCACCCAAGGATCTGCTTATTTTGGTTCATCACACTATGCTAAGGCATAGAGACATCCAGAGGTGGGCAGATGTACTTCTGCAAGGTTCAGAGGCAGTAATTGCACTGTAGAAAAAAACTTGTGTGTACCTCTGATGGATTCATACCACTAAGTCCACAAGTGCTCTTAGACCTTGCAGTGTGAGAGCACCTGAAATAGCCCTAAGCCTTGACCTTTGCATGGATCTTCAGGCTCATGTACCGAGTAGAGACTGCTGTAATCACAGGACAAAGTCCACCAGCTAAGAGCATCCTGCATGTGCAATGTCCCTAGGAGACACACTCACATAACAAAGTTGCCAAATGAAATCATGATGCTGTCCAGAGCGGGTGATGAGGAAAGTTACTGTCAAGTAACAAGCTGCAGTGGTGTCCTGTTTCCCCACTTCCATCAGACAGCTTCTGACTAATGACTAAAGTGTAGGCGTTTGGGGTATTTTTGTTTTTAGGTTTTAGATTACTTTTTCTTACATTGCTTTGTAAAGATGCCTCAATTCTGGTTCAGGACTTTGCTAAGCTTTCAGTTTCAGCATCAGCCGTGACAAGCTTTGCAGATTCATTTGTATTTTTGCTGCCTTTTGGATGTAGACACTGTCTCCAGCTCCCTGCACTCTGAATAAAAGCAACCCCCCTCTGTTCTGCCTTGCCTACGTACTACTTTTGTACCTGCCTAGTTCGGCTTTTTTCATTCATCTTCTCTTTTCCTGTAGAACAGCCTCAGCCTGACGTGTTTCAAGAGTAGCAGGCATCAAGGGAGATGTAATGCTGGCATGTGGCTTCTCACCAACACGAGATGCAAAAGCATCATGATATTGTCAGCCAAGGATGAGCCAAGTCACATTCAGCTGCCCTGATGTTAACCTCCTTCTAGGACTGTCCTTACGTAGCAAAAAAAAAAAAAAAACAACTGCTTTTTCTTTATTTTTAATTGAAATAGTCTGTTCCTGAGTCCTTGTTTCTGAAACAATTCCATCCAGCGCTGAACCCACTCATGCCTGGGCAGCTCAAGTCAGCTCCTGCCATGGAAATCCCCTTTCCTTTTTCACTATTTCATTTTGTCTTCTCTGAAGTCACTCTGCCTTTGATAAGACTTCCCCCCAAATCTCAGCCCCCTCTGGATCACCAGCACGGTGCAATTACAACTGTCCCTGGCCACAGCTGCTGGCTGGAGAGGACCTGGGTCACAGCCAGCACTGCCGAGGCCAGCTCACTCGCTGAGGAGGACGATGGCGAGGGGAAGGCTGGGAGGGATTTCTTGCTGATGATATTGTTACATTCTTTCCGAATCCTGGGAGTAAACAGACGCTCCAAATTTAGAAAGAACAGGGCTGGAAAATTTAAACATTCCTTGAAGAATTGGTACAAAAAGGGAGGCGGGGGGGGGGGGGGGGGGAGGCTGAAGATGATCTCACACGAGCTCCTGGGCCAGAGGAAAAGCTCATGACTTGAGTTCAGAAAGCAAGTGAGGGGCCTATTTCAGGTTGGAGTGTGATATTGTGTCAATAAAGCTCCCACGGCGTGATATTGTGTAGACAAAGCTCCCACCACGCATGAAACCACACTGAAAAGAGCCTCTCCTGTGAAAGGGAGCCCCAAATCCAGCAGCCTGGGCTGCAGGAACCACTGCTGCTGGCCACACTGCCACCCATTTCATCTCCATCTGGCATACAGCTTCGGGCACAGAAGAGAGGAGCCCAGCTCTCAGAACAAGGACTAGGAATTGAGACAGAGTGGGCGCATCATCTGGACAAGCATCCCAAACCCTCAGCTGTCAGATTTAGTTGCTGAATGGGAGCAAAGAAAGACCTCTGCACCCTCTGCTGTAGCTGGGCAAATTGAGAGGAGCTGGTGAAGCTCAGCACCCAGCAGCTCAGCACCACACTACAGCTCTGGCTGGGCTCCAATACAAGAGCTAGCATGCTGGAGCCATCAGGGAATGATGGAGCCAGACTGCTGCTGCTGCTTCATAAACAGATAATGGCTGCTAATAAAAACCAATCAGGAGTTTGCAAAGGGGAAGGGGGGGATGGGGGGTGGGGGAGCAAAGTGAGAAAAAAAAAAAAAAGCGAAACCCAGCAAAAACATAACCAGAAACAAGCGAAAATGCTAAGGTTTGTGCTGAAGTAAACAAAGGTTAAAGAACAGTCAGGCTCCTGCAGGAATAGCAGAGCTGGGCTGGGAGGGAGGGAGCATTACGTAATGCAGGAAAAATGTTGGCTCCATTCAGTTTTCCACCACTTCATGTGATGTCAGGAAAACCATATAAATCAACAGGCTTTCTGCTCCCACGGATGGAGGGCAGCAAACAGCTCTATTTATACTTACACAATTAAAAAAAAAAAAAGGGAAAAAATAAGAGAAGCTGATGATTTCCAAGACTGGGAATAATTGACTCAGATTCCTCCTTCCCAGCCACAGCTTCTGGGATGTTAACCATTGAGGGGTCTCTGCCGTCGCTCTCACTCCCCTGCCCACACCCATCAGCCTATACCAGCTGCTTCAAGGGTCTGAAGGATGATGGGTTGGAGGTGAGCAAGAATGGCTAAGCACAGTGTTTGTACAAGACAGGCACACTGAGGCATGGATGTATATCATCCCTGGAGAAACATCTGATGGGGCTGAGGAGAACTGGCGCGCATGGAGAATCTGGGAGGTTTTGGGGTTGCGTAGGGCTGGCACACGGGTCTGGGGATCCTCAGGATGAGATCCACTTAGGGACAGGCTGAGGTTACAGGGCAGTACCCTGAAATTTTGGCAACCCTTGCCAGCCCAACTCCCCACTGGGCTCACATGCCATTACTGGAAGGATTCAGGCACCTCTTCTGGGACATGGGATGGGTTGGGGCAGGACAAGGTGCCTGAGACCAGAGTGGAAAGACTGTGGGGTTAAACCCCACCAGGGAAAGGTGTCAGAATCAGGCCTAGCCCAAACATCCCCCCTCAGACCTCCCAAGAACTGCCTCTAAAACAACCTGGCTGCTACCCACACCACAGGCAGGAGGAAGCTGCGCCTGTTGGCAAGTGTTCCCAGCCTCCCCGCAGACGCTCTCTGCAGCCACTTCCAGTCACAATTTCCATGTAAAATGCTGCCACCATGGCCCAGTGTTCTACATTTTGGTTCCCAATTTTTTCCACCTGCTGGCGGCCCACATTTCTCATCAGGCTGCAGCCCTGCAGTGCTTTTAATTAATCCCAGGACTCAGTCCTAGGAAAGGGGCGGCGTACTGGGGGGTGCCAGGGTCAAGTCGCAAAGGCTGTTTCCTGACCCATCCTGGTGACTAAGCATGTTCCTTCCCAGATGCAACAGAATCTGCCTTCTCCTGCACCATGATCCAAGCCATGCCCTTGTCTGTGCTGCGACGACCTTGGAGCTGCAGGCATGGCTACCGGGATAGGCCAGGGGCTGCCATAGCAATCTCATGGCCAGATCCTTGAGCACTGGCCTCAGCAGAGCTCCTGCAACCCAGGCCATGTTAATTAGCTTTAACATGATGTCGTGTAGTCCCTGCTTGCTTTTGAAACCCTTGCACTGGGCAGCTTACGCCCGCTATTTCTCTGCTCTGTTCTCCCCATCACAACAAAGCTACTCCAGTTCAACAGCACTCACCCATGCTTTGCAAAGGCAAGGCTCCCTGAACACCACTTGCATGTGCCACATTCCCCACCACAACTACCCCTTCCCAAGCTCTGTCATGCTGCTGGGTCTGCAGGGACAGCTGCTCCCTCCATCCCAACGATGCCCCAGGGACAGAGAGGTTGGCACCCTTTGCCTCAGCCCCAAAGCAGTACTCATCACAGCATGAGGACAGGCTGGGGGAATGGAGATGATCCCCATCTCTGTGCTTTTAGCACTACCTAGGAGCCTGGCTGAGCTCAGTGGGACCAAAGGGCCGTGTGGGAAAACAGCTGCCTGCCCCTCTGTGGGCAGGAAGCTCAGAGGTGTGTAGCCAGCAAGGCAGATACCTGGCCATCCCAGGCATAAGGAATTGAACGCAGCCTTAACTCTCCCTTTGGCAGCTCACTGCCTCTTTCTCCTCCTCTCTGCTGTGTTGGAGTGTTTCATTCATCAGATGCCTGCCTCCCGTTTCACTCTACAGAGGGGCTATAATTAGGGCAACGTGTGCCTCCTCCTACCTGCGTGCTCACACCCAGATCATCATCTCCAGCAGACCTTGACTCACCAAGTGATGTCCCTGCCCTCCCTCCCCCTTCTCCTTCCCAGCACATCCATAGATTTCCTCTCCTGTCTTGCCTTTAACAGCAGTGAGAGGTAGGAGAGCACCCGACCAGGTCCAGCCCTTGCCATGTTCACCAGGGATGAAGCACCATAGGTATGGGGGAACGAAGGGCAGTTTTTGGATGGAAGAATCCACGTCCATTCCCACCTCTCTTAGGCAGCTGGGTGTAGAAGGAATGAATGTGCACGGAGGACCTAGCAATGCCAGCGTGGTTCAAGCCTCCTCCGTCCATGTGTGGGGCTGCCCTCGACCACTGGTAGCCGGGAAAGCAGGTGCAGATGGACACATGGGGCTACAGTTCCATACTCCAGGCTACAGGCACAAGTGCCAGGTGAGGTGGTAACTTAGGGCTCCTACCTGTAAGGATGGAGACACTGTGGAAACAGCTGTCCAGCTTGCCCAGAAGGATGGAGAGAAAGCTGTCGGCAGCTAAGCCGGTCACATCCCGCGTGCTCTGATCGTAGACCACCACGTCCTGGTGCTCCTCTGCCTCCACCTGCAGGGGAACAGAAAGAAAAAAAAAAAGGTGTCAGAGAAATAGGCTGAGTACTGAGGATGTTGCTGACCACATCACCATCGGAAACAAAGCTGAATGTAGTGGTCACACAAGTGGCACATCCAGCTCCACGCCATCCCCATGACTTTGCTCACCAAATGAAGGGTCCAGACAGGCTGGGACTCTGCTCCATGGCTACAAATGAGTGTGTGTCAGTATAGATGCCCACTGGAGCAGCTCCATCAACTGCAGGTGCTTTTCAGCATCCTATGCAAAGCAGGGTCACTCCTCCCCACGGCAAGCTGAGGGTGGGCAATTATTTAACTGCATCTCAGAAGTCACTGCGACTTCTTCCACCATCTCCTCCCCACCCATCCTTTGCCCTCAGATACTCTTCTGCAGCCTGTCTGGTGTCACTGGGATTTAGGGTTCTGCAGGCGGGAGTGCTCCCAGCACAGCACTTGTGCTACAGCTGGAGAGAGTCAGGTTGAAACCACAGCTCTCCAGAGTTCAGTCTGGAGATAGTGTGCACAGTAATACCACTGTAGGCACTACCCCTCTCGAAGCTCAACCCAAACCTACACATCACTCCTAAGGGGTGAAAGAAAGGGGGGGCAGAAATCTCTTCTTTAGTTTGGTGCATATTCAGGGGGATGCTTTCTTCTACTTGTAATGCATGCTGGGGCTTGTACACCGCAGAGATGTGCTGCGGTAGAAGGAAAGCAGCTCCTGGGCTGCTTTCATGTGACCTTACACGCCACAAACAACACCCAGCCCTGCTTCCACTGCAGGGTCTCCAGCGCAGGTGAGATGGTGGGGTAGCCCGCAGGCAGGCAGCTGTCTGCAGGCAAAAGTCCTTCCACGCCTGGACTGCATGGGAAGCACTCAAGGCGGCCATTCCTGTGTCTATCTGAAGGTACGTGCATGAAAAGAAGACAAAAATCCTTGCAGAGGCATGGCTCAGCACATTCACTGAATAGCCTGAAGGATGGCATATGCCAGGCAAGCGCCTGCCCTCCAGGGCAGCGAGGCAAGGCACATCTATCACACTGCAGGTGGAGAAAGAAGAGGAAGCGGAGGAAGCAGCGGGCAGGGAGGGAGGGTCTGCACATCTGAGACACTCTATCCTTTGGCTTGTGTTCAAGTTGCTCATTGCCCATCTCATGCCTGCCCCTCTCCAAAATCCTTTCAGGAGACCACTTGAACTAGGATCCACTCACAGACACCCACCTCCTTTTGCTGTCTCACTGCCATGCCCTATTTTACCACCAGCACAGATTCACTCAGAGTTGCTGCTGTTATTAACGCTGCTTTCACACCCTGCTGCAGGTGTTTCCCTGCTCAGCAACGTGAGTGCCATCCAAATAAAACTGCAGGGCACCTTGATTTAGCTGAGCTCATCACATCTCTGTGCTGCAGTGGAAGGACGGCCCCACATTGACAGAAATCTCTGCTGGGGCAACAACGTGCAGCTCTGCACTAGGAAGCAGAAGCTCAAGGGTGCTGCCTGTACCCAGCCTGGCACCAGGCACTGGAGAGCAAAGCTTACCCCACAGGTCAGTGGGATTATGGAAAGGATGAAAAGGCAGCATCAGGACAAGAGGGAAGAGAAAAGGATGTGGGAATTTTAAACTAAGACACTGAAAAATGACCAAGGCCACCTGGGGGTAAGCCAGCTGAGGATCTACCCCAGCATCTCTTCCTCAGTCTTCTCTAAAGCAGGACTTTTGTGGGAGGCCATCCCAAGCACAGCTGGAGGGAATCACAGCAGTTGCTGAGCCGGCCTAGAGCTGGGAGCTCGCCAGTCCTTAGCAGGTCTACTATGCCTTCAAGCCCCTCTATCAAGCTTTTAGCACGTCTCAAAAACCCAGTCCCCAGCCTGAAGCCCTGTGTCATGAAAGCATCTCCCGAAAGGCACGGTGAGGTGGTGAGCAAACTGTGGCAGAGCAGGGACTCGTCCCAGCTGCACGGCCGAGGCCAGGGTGGCTGCAGGAGAGCTATCAGCTCTGGCCGAGCAGAATTATCCCACAATAGGATTTAGTGTTCCCTCTGCATGAGGAGGCTTTGTTTGGGCCATTACTGCAGGGTTGCTGAGCGACGGCAGAGATGAGCGACACGGTTTCCATCTTATTAAAGTTATAAGGTTTCACTCAATGTAAATGCCAAACAAGCGCTGGCCTCGTATGGCCTGGCTGCAGAAAATAAATACCCGGCCTGCTGGGGCAAGGATACCTGCGGGATAGTCCTGAGGAGTCCATGGCTCCCACTAACCTCACACACTCCTTATATGCAGGGGGAGGCACAGCCCCATCCCTGGCCTTAAATGTACAGAGGTTAAAAGCTAACGGGGCAGAGGAGGATAGTAAAGCTCAGGAGATGCTCAGGGCCAGATTCCAGTCTCTGCCAGGTGCTGGCATAGGGTGGAGACGTGGCTGACAACAGAAGAATCCCTCCAAGGAGCAGCATCTCAATGGTAGGAGCTCTTTCAAGGGGCTTACCCTTCACCCCAAGATTCCTGGAGTCACCCTCCAGAAAGGGTCTCCAAATCCAGCCAGCAAGTCTTTTGGCCCCAAGCAGATACATGCCAAGTACAGTCCCCCCCATCACCCTCCCTAGCTCTGGCTGGAGATTAACTCCTTTATGGGCATTTGGTCCTGAGCACTGGGTGGTTCAGTGCAGTCCAGCTCTCAGCTCCTCCTCTCCTCCTGCCAAGCAGGGATGATGATGCTCTATAGGATGCTCCGGACTAAGATACGAGCAAGCTATTCTTATTATCCCAATGACGACTGACATCTCAGTCACATACTGTTTCAAAACACAGTGAATCCCCCCACTGAAAAAACAGGGCTTCCATCAACATAAAGAACAGCCAGGCACATGGCTCAGAACTAAGCCCCAACTTTCCCTCAAGCAAAACAGCTGCTTGCAGAGCCATGCTCCTAACTCAAATAAATAGAATATTCCCATTGCCCAAAGAGACCCTTGTGATGCCTCAAACTCCAGCTATGATTGCTTTGGAGATAGCTATATTTCAGGAAGCGAGAAGAGGTCGAGAGGTGGAAAGATTTGGAGGGGAATCTTGAAGAAGTGAAATTTTCAACATTTCCCTCAAGAAATGCTAGTGAAAACCCCAGGCAGGAATTTCCCATAACCTCTGCCCCCAAAACCGCACCGAGGAGCTACATTATTCCTGTTGTTATTGAAATTTATTATTGGGAGAATTTATTATTGTTAGTATTGGGAGAAGTGTTTGAACCCCAAACCAGAACAGTACATCGGTACCATTTTCGTTTGGAGGGAGACTATTGTTCATTGGGAAATGAATTGCCACTGCAGTTTTTCCCAACTCAGGCACCATGGGAAGATAGCGCACAATGGGGCTTGGGGAGCAGCAGTTTAGCTATGATCGTAGGCATATTATATTGAAAAATGAAAGGGATTTTTATTTTCCTCATTTCTTCATTCCCACCAAATGCTCCTTTCCTTCCCTTGCACCAAAAAAAAAAAAGCCAAGAGTTGCTGTTATCCCACTGAATCACTCCAAATAGCAGCATCCAGTTCCATCATTAACAGCGGTGTGAAAAAGAAGGGTGCAAGTGCTGGGAAAAACAAATTGGACAAATATCCTCTCCCTGCCTGCGCACACGCAGCAGGAGCAGAGGAGAGAGCCAGACGGGGCTGTCCAAAGGCTTTGCTCTAAATTAGCCCCCGCTTCCTCCCCTAAAAAGTGATCACCACCTGGGCAATCACCGAGCAGGGACGCCTAGGTTGAGGTCCCTTTGTGCTGGGCAGGTGAGGAGGAGCGGGATGAGAGGAAGGCTCGGGGCTGCCCTTCCCTGCCCGGGCAGCCCCGCATCCCTGCCGGCCGCCTTTGTCTCGGCAACCCTGGCCGGCCGGGAGCAGGAAACAGGAGGAGGAGGACGAGGAGGAGGGAGGCCCGTCAGAAGGAATAATGGGGCTGGACAATCGCGCCACTGATGTCACCCTTCCTGCCATCTGCTCCCAACGCCAGCCGTGCCCCCCGCCCTCTGCCCCCCGCCCCGGTGCTGGGGCAGAGCAGGCAGGGCTTGGCCAGCGATGGCAGGTGGAGGCAGGGAAACGAGACGGGGGGTAACATCACCCTAAAACGCAAACTCGCAGGTGCGTGCACAAAAAGGTTTGGATACCCCGAGCCACAGCCACCACCCCCGTTTTATGCCAGAGGAGGATACGGCTGTGACACCCACCCCAGTCTTCCCCCTCCAGCTCCCCACGGCAAGCGGCTTAACCTCACAAGGGTACCCCGAGGCTTAATTAACGCCGAGGCTGCGGATGCGCCGAGAGACGCTGCAGCCGCACCAACAAGGAAAAAGGCAGAAGCCGTGAATTGAAGACGGTGGCAACGCCTCTCCCCCGCCCCGCCAGCATCCCCGCTGATGATCACGTCCCCAGCCGGTACCCGGACCATTACGCAACGATCCGGGAGCGGGTTGGAGGCGGCTGCTCCTTCGATGGGGCCGGAGCGGGGACCGCCAAGCCCCCCGGGAGCCACCGCGCCGCTGCGGCTGCCGAGCCGCAGGTTTGCGGGCGGGCGGCATCAGCTGACGTTAACCCTTCCACGCTTCCCCCCTTCCCCGTCCTCCTCCTCCTCCTCCTCCTCTTCCCCCACCCGCGCATCGCCGCTGCCGCTCCACGTGACAGCGGCCACTGCAGGGGTGACCCCGCCGCGGGGGGGGCGGCCGCGCCGCTCTTCCCTCCGAGCTCGCGAAAAACTGATTATTCTGCTTTATTCTCCCGGGGGATTTAAGAGCGGCTAAAGCCGTTCAGGAATCAGCCCTGCAATCCGCTCCGAATCGCCCAGCCCGCAGCGGCCCCCCCGGTCCCCGCGGGTGATGTCACCGGCAGCCAATGCGGGCGGCGGCGGGGACCGCGCAGATGGCTCCGGCTGGGCACGGCGCTTCATTAATCGCCTGAATTACCCTCGCTTTGCCATCAAATTACAAGTCGCGAGGCGGGGGGGGGTTGGTAAAAGCGAGCCTGCGGGAGGGCGGGCTGCAACCCACCCTCCGGCCCGGCCCGATCCGCATCCCTCCCCGCATCCCTCCCCGCATCCCTCCCCGCATCCCTCCCGCATCCCAGGGCGCCGCGCTCCGGCCGGGGCTCCAGCCCCACGCCCTGGCTCGCAGCCACCTCTATTATTTAACCAGGAGCGATAGAGAGAGGAGCCTGGGAGAGATAATATGCCATGACACCGGATAAGAGCTTCTGGCGTCACAGGGGAGGAGGATTACATGTCCCTGAATGGAGTTAGAGATGACAGAGGGGAGGGAAAGAGTTTTTAGCAGGGGATTAAGTTTACAGCTCCAGGAAGGCTTTGGGGGGAGTTGTTTGCTGGCGTAGGGCAACTCCTAAGGCTGATATACCTGTTAGACTTGCCTGGGGAGGGTTTTTGGAGCAGGGAGCCACATCACTAGGGTGGCAGCAACGAACAGGTCCCTAAGGACAGCCCTGCGGCCGCATGAGCTCATGTTCCAGCTCAGCAAAGGGTGCCAGAGAGATGTCGGCAGATACCGGGGTTAGGGAATGGAAGAGGAAGATGCAAATACCAGGCATACACCAGCCCTTTAGGCCAACCTCACCCTGCCCCTTTCTACTGAGAAAGGGGGGTTGAGAACCCATTGTGAAAGGTGAGGGCCAGATCCCCCTACCTTCATCTTGGAAGCGGGCTGGATAAGCTCCGTGATGGAGACCTTGTCCTGCTGGAGCCTCCTCTTGACGAGCTTGGAGCAGCAGATGTTGACAGAGCTAAGGACGTGCCAGGAGTTGTACTCCACAAAGGAGCGGCTGTCGATGACCAGGGTGCCCTCTGCTCCATTCCTCAGAAGGCTGGCCAGCTTCTTCGGGTCCATCACCTTGCGTGGGAGCCTGTCTCCAGCCATAACGTGCCCGTCCCTTCTATGGCGAGTGGGGGAAAGGGGCAGAAGGGCAGGGCAGGGATGCCAGCACCCGTCTCCCCAAAGGGAACGAGCAAGGGGGAAAGGGGTGAGCAGGGCAGCGCCCGTCCTGGTCTCTTCACACTGCTAACACCCAGTATGCCAATTCATTGTGCTGAACCTGGGAAAAAAAGGAAATGAGAAAACAAGCGGTCAGCTGGGCAGGATGCAACACACCTTCAGCCAAGCCACCTTCAGAAGATGCCTTCAGAAGAGTCTAAGAGTGTAACAAACTACACTTTATAGATATGTCCTCCCACATGCCTGTGGGCATCTATGGCTCCAGACCTGCCCAAGCCAGAGGTTTTTTCTTTGTATTTCAACAGTCCTCTGCAGAGCTTTCTTCTGTGAATTTACCTCATTGCTTTTTGAAGCCATGTCAGCTTTTAGCAGGTACTGTGGCTGATAGCAGGGAGTGGAATGGTTTGCCAGCTATGATGAAGTCCTTCCCCTGGTTTGCTCCAAATCTGCTAACCAATGTCTCCTCTGGGTGACCCGTACTACTTGTACTGGAAGAGGCCATGCAGGTCCATTCCCTAATCACCTTTCCTATGGTTCTCACCACATTTAGACCTCATTTAGGAGCCTTTCAGGGTCAGAGCATCTATAGAACTGCCTGTTGCACATTCACCTTTTGCCACCCCAGCCAGCCCTGACACGCCATGTTTGAGAGGCAGGCACACCAGGGACCTGCACAGGGCAAGATGTCTCCTTCTTTCCCTGTTCCCAGCCGAACAGCTTCTCACAATCAATTTGGTTTTTCTGACCTCTTCTCAGCACAGCTAATGGTTTCACAGAAGCAGCTTAGCACAGCTCCAAGGTTTTGCTACTGCATGGTAAATAGCTAGTTCATTTGGGGCCCATCAGACACACCAAATGAGGTTTGTTCACCTACACCCACCACGTCACAGTGAACTTCACCTGCCTTTTTATCAGAGCCTGCTCATGGGTATCTTGCTAGCTTGCCTCCTGGCAAGTCAAGAGAAGATGACATCTCTTGGAAGTCTAGATGCTGCAGTGACCTTCACTCCTGCATTCAATAAACAGGCCAGACATTAGGGGAGGCAAGGGTCTGCAAGAGCAGTAGGCAGGCTGTAGGGTGTTCACCTCAGGGTATCTTCTTAGGTCTTAGTGGCACACGTCATTGCAGGCATTTTTTAATGGCATTAGGTTTTAATGCCACTGCAGTCATTCAGAAAATAAGCCTGGCCTATTACCAGGCTCCTCTTGTTCCTGCCAGACGGTGTTTTAGAAAGAACCCACAAGCTGTTCCATGGAAGCTTTAATGCATCTGAATTAGGAGGACTACGAATACTATGCCTGAAAAGGCCAGCGTAAAGATTTTCATTGACTTCTGCAGGGCCAGGATTTAGTCTATGGACTAGAGGAGGCTTATGAGTCACCCTGATCTGAATAAGCCAGCAGTTCTTGGAAGTCTCTACACCCAGAGCCTCTGTGGTGCAGACACCTACTGCAATGGTAGCTCAAGACACAAGAGAGATGCTTGGGTAAGAGATGCTACTAGGTGAAACAATAGGGATCTTGGTTACCAGTCACAAAACCTGGAAGACACAGGTTTCCAGCTTGCAGAAAAATAATGGAAAGCCACAGAACAGGAGAATGGGGGCTGCAGCATTTGCTGTGACTCACCAGTCCAGCATCAACAGCCCCAACTTCCCAGGGCCTCCAAAACTATGGGGCAGATGTCCTAGGCTTCAGGCTCAGGATTCAAGTTCCCAATACAAGGCCACAATAGGATGTGTAATCCTCTCCTGTGCCTGTATCCTGCTGCCTCTGCCAACATGTTAATTCAAATTAAGGGGGCAGGATGGGGAAAGCCCCCCAAAACTACAATAGTTACGGGCCCTTCTGGCACAAAGCATTTTGGCAGCCCTGCAGCACTACAGCATAACTGTCCCCAGCCCCATGGCAAGCTTGTACTGCTTTGTGGCACCTCGTGCTGACTCCCAATTAGAGCTGCCCCCCTCAGCAGGCGGCTGGCGGTCCCCCCACCACAAGAACCCTGCTCCCCCACATCCCCCAGCTCACCTCCAGGAGGGCTTAAAAATTGAAACAGTTCTAATTAAGGAATCTAAAGGGGAGTGAAGCTGGCTCCTGCTGGGATATGACACACCTCATTACATCGCTACCGCCTTGCCAGAAGACCCCCTGCTGTACCTTGGCTATAGAACCAGGGCATTCAGAAAGGATGCAAATTAGCCAGCTTTTCCCCTTGTCTTCCTTTCACACCCCACTCCCCAAATCACTTTCTGCCTCCCTTCCCCATCAGGACACCAGGCTGTGAATTCTTCTCAGCTCTTCCAATTACATCCAAGAAATGAAAAGGGAATAGAGGGAGTCAATATACAAAAAAAAGATGGGTATAGTCTTGTGGCAGAGGGACGAGAGTGAAAGATTCAAGTGGGAGGAAGGAGTGATCCAACACAGGGGAGATATTGCACTGTATCTCTGGAGATAACACAGTATCTGCTCTCCAGATAATGAACAGGGGTTAAACTTTGGGGGGATCTCAGACACAAATAGAAGGGTTTGGGAAAGATAACAAAAGGTCTCTTGATCCTTGATTGCCTAACCATTCTGAGAGAAACCTGTTCAGAACAGGCTTTCCATGCTTGAAGTTCTGACAGATAACTGGGAGCTTGGGAGGAAGAGATTGGAGGAGACAAAAAAGCAGGTTTCCCAGCTCAGCTAACAGCCACCCTCCTATAGAACAATTGAATAAACATCCACTCCAGCATGCCCAGTTGGAGCTGATGGCAGACATATGTGACACATCAGACAGGTCCCACTCCCAGCTCCACCCAAAAGACATGAAGGGAGGCAGGGCAAGGTAGGCCCATTCTGCCCCTCTTTCTGGAAGCCTTTATGGGGCATGGAGATGACTGACTCAGTGAGGTCATATGAAGCATTAGACCCAAGACACAGCAACATCTTTAAGAGTATGTCCATCCACGTCAAAGGCAGACAAGCCACTTCTCTACCAGCAACCACAGGACATTTTGAAGCTAGATCGAGAGGTGGTGGGTTTATTGCTCATTAACAGGCACCCCAGGCACCAGAAGAGCCTACAAGACCTTCACAGTACCTCACAGGTCTGTTTGTGAGATGTTCTCTAAGAAGAATGAGCTCTAATGCCTCTGTATCTGGGAAGGCTACTGGAGAACAAAGGAAGATGTCTTCCTGCTTCTGCTCAGATAGGTCAAAAGGAATACTGAAGGAACAGCCATAGGCATGGAGCACTGCTGAAGCAAGGAATCTTCTCACCATGGTGGCAGGAGACCAGGGGAAAAGGTTAACCTGGAATCTAAATTAGGGTTTCAGAAACATAGCTGTGTCCCTCTCTGATCAGTTTATTAAAGCCATCTTAATCTTCTTGAGAGTTCCTGAAGAACATTACCATAATCCTTTAATCCCACCTCTCCCTGGAGTGCCTGTAATGAGGAGATGGGCACATGGCTTAGCTGAATGCGGACAGCTAAGCAGGAGAGGCCATGCTGCAGCTGCAGGACAGAAAGATGGGCAGAGCTTAGCACACAGGCTGGGCCAACTGCCCATTCACTGGGACTCTGTCCTCGGCGTCACTTCCACAGACATGCATGTCAAATGAGGGGTACTGGCCATGTGAATCATGAGCATGACAAAGATTCAGGCTGCAAGGGCTAAGGGCAAGTGTTCAACCTGGCTGTGACCCTTTTCTGGTAAGACCAGGCAAGAAAGTAAGAAAACCTGAAAAAAGCCCCAGCCTGAGTCTACCTCTGTGGCCTGACGAACTACAAGAACTCATCCCTGTGCTGGCCCAACAAGTCACTGAGATGGAGGCCACTTCCCTCAATATCTCATCTTGCACAAAATCCCCAGCTGAGACATGTGGTACGGGAAGGGCTCAGATCCGGTTTCTTTTGTACTGGAGACATGAACTGGAAGGCCATCATGTCTCTGTAGCTACCATAAACCTCACTAACTGGCATGTCCACTCTGCACCAAGCCAGTAGGTGTGTCCTGGAGAGCAATAACCTCCACACATGGTCCAGTTGGGGCGATGCTCCCTTCACTGCCTTGGGCAGGCCAGCTTTGCTGCAGGAAGAAGCTCTGACCCCATGAATGTATTTTCATCATGCAAGTGAGACTGGTTCTACAGCATGCTCCCAGTGATGCTCATCCCAGGAACACACTCTTCTGGTGGCATCTCCAACCTGAGTTTACCAAGAGATAAGAGCACCACGTGGATATGCCTCCTCATTTGTCCCCAGTAACCCACCAAAGCAGCTGTTCCTCAAGAACTGCTGTCTCCACTGGGGACCTCTACAGCCCAGCTGTAGAAATACCCGTGTCCTTCGGGCCTTGCAGTGAGATGTTGTCTGGCCAGGTCTCCTACGTGCATCTGGGTCAGCCTTACCACCAGCCCCAGGCGTACCACTGGGATGCTTGCAGGAACCCACTGGCCTCTAGATCTCCAGACACCTAAGATTTAAAACGTGGCGCTTTTGACAAGCCCTCCACCCTTTTATACCTCCCCAACCACTCATTTCTTTCAAGGGCTTCGGCACTTAGCAAACTCCCCTCAGCAAGCTCATGCTGTTTGAGGGATTCCTAAATCACGGGCCTATTACTAATTATTATTATTTTGCAGAAGCAATCAGGGACCCGAGGCTCATTAACAAGTTAGCACCTCTGGTTTCCCTGGAAACCTGCAGCTGCCAGGCAACGGCTGTGTCTCTGGCCCTAGGCGATGCTACTGCAGCGTCCTCAGCTCTCTCCCAGAAAGATGCTCGGGTCTGGCATGGGCTGATGAACCTAGCTTAGCAAATGGGACAGGGTTACAAAAACTCCAGGATGTGTTCCCCTGCTCTATCCCATCTGCTGTGAATGTCAGCCCATCTACTGATCCCCTTCTGCCACTCACAGCATCATAAACTGCACAGTGGCTTCTCCCTCCCAGCGAGAAATGCAAGCTTTCTCCAAGGGTGAGGAATTTGGAGCACTAATGATCCCCCAGGGTGGCAGTGGGACAAAGCTGGCAGGTGCATGCAGTAGCCACTTTGGAAGTGATGTAACCACTGATGATTTCCTAGCATTTACTCAAGGTCCTTTTAAAAGGCAGCACAAAAGATTTCGCTGCTTGAGGATGGAAAAATGGAGTGGTTTTTTTTTCTCTTGCTACTTAAAATGAGTCTGGGAAATGCCACTAACCACATCCACTATCCCAGATGCAAAGTCTGCTTGTCCACCTTTCCCCTGTATATCTCAGGGTCAGGAAGCAACGACATTTGCAAGGCCCAGCAGTATCAAGATGTAGGGGAGATGACACTGCAGTCCACTGCCTTATTCTAACCCTGCCCACAGATCCACAGTGGGTTTTCCCAGGGCAGACAGAGGACTTCACCCCAGCCTCATCCAAGCAGATCTCACATCCCCATCTCGGCTCCCTACACACTGCAGGCATCCCTCCGCAGGGACATGACCCTCTCTATGCAGGGAGGGCTTTGGGAAGAGAGGAAGGGACAGACTCCCCTTTTTCCCACAACATATCACCAGGAGGCAGCCACCGCACCTTTGCCAGAGTTTCAGGCCCACCTGCTAATGACCTCATGATTTTTTTTTCCCCCTCCTCTTTTCAATTCCCATAGGCTGGAAGCAGCATGGTGGGGAGCTGTGCAAGGGGCTGCTTGCACCTGAGCAGCACCTGCTCACCTTCCTGCATCTCCCATTACCTGTCTGCACCTCCAGTCTCATTCCAGAAGGTGTTTTCAACTTGACGACATGGCTAAAGGACCAAGATGTCCTTCAGCAAAGTGCCAGCTGGTGCATTCACACCATATGAGGGACATGCTGTAGAAGCATGTGGCAGCACTGACATGGGGGTGGCCGGCCTCAGGTATATGATTGGGGGCATGGGGCAGCTCAGGGGCTGCTCATGCTCAAGCCACAGACAGGAACACAGGGATGAAAGGAAAGGGGATAAGTTTTTCTCATGCACCCCTCATCCCCATAAGGCACGCTGGTTCTTACGGTTGCAGCTGAGCCAAGTGGAGGAGTCCCTCACCTCCTCCCACCACCTGATGTTGTGCCAACAGCTTTGGGTGGGTTATGACTGCAAATGCAATCACCTTATAGCATTTCCACCAAAGCAACCTAGGTGCATTTAAGCATTTGCAGGCTTGCCATTCCCAGAAAAACTTCTGACTGCAGTCATGGTGGTCAGACTGGAGACCCAGTCAGGAAAAGCCAGGAATGCAGGGAAGGGAACTCAGTCAGAGTCTAGATGACAAGGCCAGTATCTCCTCCTCTTGGTTTTGTGCTTTTAACATGATTTATATGGTTTTCCCCTTTAGTATAAACACAAGCTTTCATTTTAAAGCCTACAAAAGCTAAGACCAAAGATTATCCATGACCAGCCAGCCATTTAATCACTGCCTTTGCCCACGCTGAGGAGGGAGCTCCCAAGCATGCTGCTTTCTACTATCAAAGCTATCCCATTTCCATCCTCACCCTGCCAACCCGAGAGCTGCCCAGGCTCTCATCTCAGAGCTGAAAGCACCTTCTGCTTAGAGCAACTTGGCACACATCATAGAGGACGTGTCACCCTAGAGAAGGAAAATCTAGTCTTACTAATGCTTCAAGGGCCCTTGCTGCCCACTGCCTGACATCCCCAGCATTTGCCATGTGACCCCATGAGCCCAGAATGCTTATCTTGGGGATCTCCAGTAGCTTAATTGCCTTTTTGCAACAGGAGCAGACAAAGGCAGCCCCAAAAGGTATGCAGTTAGATACTTTTGCAGGGCTGGTCTGGTGCCCTCATCCTAGGATGCCAGACACCATAAATACCTGCTGGGAACATTTGCAGGCTCCTTGAGAAAGGGTCTGCAGGACCTGTGTACTATTTTCCTACAACACGTGAAAGAAAGCACAGCATTAAGCTGTGGTTCTTCAAGGCTGCAAATCAACATGCCAGCATTTCACTTCTTCGGGACAACACCAACCAAAAAGAGTGTCCATCTCAGCAAGGCACATGGGCAGTCACGGGTGAGGCCAAGGCTGGTGAAGCAAGCACCTAGCAAACACAGGGGCAGTTTCCTGGCACCTAGCCAATGCAGTGCCATTAGTCTTCCACATTTAAATAGCAAATAGGACCCCGGTCTCACTGAAGAACAATGATGTTGCTGCCTCCTGGTAGGTTTTATGCAGTTTCTGATGATAACCAGTGCAAACTGAGGTGCGGATCTCAGCACAGGTTTCCAGTCAGTAGAGGCCAATGTCCACAGTTACACCACCCTACACCTACTGAACTCTGACCCTCCTTAGAAGAACCAGAATTCAACTCAAATGCAAGAGGTTACACTGGTTTTCCATGGGATGAGACACTCCCCAGGACAGTAAATATGTTTTGCAAGACGCTTCTGACCTGGTTCAAGGCTTGTTGAATTTCCTATATGCAAACAATTGTCAAACTGCACACAGGTTTTGGATGAATTAGCACTTGTCAGCTCAGGCTCTACCTTTTACTATAGCTTCCCTCTGAGTTTTGGAGGATTACTTTTATCTAGAAAAAACACAAAAGATGGGCAAAGCCCAAGCTGATGTTTCTGCCCGACTCTCTACTTTCCTCTTGGGGGCTGTGATGCATCATGAGATAGCTTTGTTCTGTTAATCTGAGGTGACAGAGGGGTCAGTGTTTTACAGGTCTTCCTCCATCCCCACCACCCTGGACAAGCACGTGCCTATTGACCACACCAAGCTGTGGTTTGCTGGTCAGATGACATAGCTCTTCATGTACGAAATCCTACAGCTGAGCCTCTCTACTGAGAACAGGGTATTGCAGCATTTTGTAACATGGGCCTTCTCTCTTAATCTGTATCATCATTGCTGTTGTGGGTGGCAAACTAGATGAACTCATCCACCGTGGGAAACTAGCAGCAATATTCCCCTCACCAACTCCAGGCAGACACTTAAGCACAATATATATATTCTTTTAATCCTAGTTTCAAAACAACAAGAGAGATATATCATGACATCCACCCAGAGCTTCAACATCCTCCAACTTTCTTCCATGCCAGCAGAGCTCACTCATCCTTGCTTCTGACCACACAACAGAAAGCATGGGTAATCATACCAAGCCTTGCCCCTTTAGGGTTGCTGTTTGACTCCCAGTTAAGATCAGTTCAGTCCTCCTCACCTTCCTGCCTGTCCTGCTAGACTCCAACAGAGCTCACATTTATCTTTATATCAGTTACTGCTGAATGAACCTTGCTCAGGTGCCAGACAAAGAGGCAGCCAAGCTCAAAGCAGAAGGGATTGTGAGGATGACACAGAATTACAGGCATCAGCATCCAGCAAGCAAGTGGAGAACGCACCGAGCTATTTTTAATGGTACAATGCAAGTGCTTTACAAAAGGATGTGTCTGGGGAGATTTTGCCCAGTCAGAGACCTGCATTTGGGTGTTTTGCAGCAGTCAACTTCCCTTGGTGCGCGGGAGGTGTTTTGTCCCCTTACCACCCCACAGAATAATTCAGAATCCCAGCTCAGTTTCAGCTGGAAGCTCGCCTCTCTGGGTCACCTTGCTGCCCTCCTGTGTCCTTCTAAATTTCCACCACAAGAGACAAACTTGAGGTAAGCAGCAGGTAAGGTGTAAAGGAGAGCTGCAGCTTGCTTGGCTTCTGGGTCTCAGCCCTGCTGAGCTAACAAAGCTGCCAGGGACATCTCTGCAACGTCCACCAACAGCAGCAAAGCGGTTAACATGTTTTTTCACAGGCTAGCTCAGAAGTTAGCAGTGCTGGCACCTTCTCTACACCAGCCCTCTACTCAACAGCCTCAAGTGCCAAGCGAGCCTCGGGCTGTGCCTGTCCGCTCCCCATGCAGGGCTGCCGGCCAAGGCAGATGAAGATGGCATGAATAACTCCACTCAAGCTATGGCTCAAGGAGGATCAGACTGCCTTTGCGAGCTTGGAAATGAGGGTTGTTAGAGGCAACACAAAAACAATCGGATGCTGTAGATACTTCTTGGTTGCTTCTTTTCAACAGCACTCCACAGAGACTGATGGACCCTCTTTGTTTGGAGCAAAGGTTGCCTAGCATTACCCAGAAGGGACTGGATCTCAATGGGAGATACCCAGTTTAAGCAGATGCAGGTCTAACATGTGGAAGAGCTCGACTTTCTTGACCAAAAAAAAACCCCCTGTAATCACCTAATAAACAGACTGAAATTTCTACCAGAGCTTCTGCTGCATCAGCTGAATTACCATGTGCTAGCTTTAGACAGCAACACTCCTCAAAGGACTAAATCCCCTATTAAAAGAAGAAAAAAGGCAAGATGAAAAGCTGTGGATACAGGCACACCATGCACCTACACGCCAGATGACTAATATGGGTCAACAGAGATGAACCGGAAAGATGCACTGTATCATTAGCAAGGCTGAAGGATGCATGCTGTGGAGGGGAAGATGCCATAGTCATGCTGTCATTGGAATCTCCATATAGGATCAAAGCAGCAGTCCACCTCATTTCACATCCCCTCACCATCACTGCCTAATAACAGGTATTTTATACAAGCTTGGCAGGAGCAGGATGGTGAGTATTTATGGCGTAGTCATGGAATAATTTAGGTTGAAAGGGACCTCAGGAGCTCATCTGGTCCAACCCCTCTCTCCCTTAAAGGAGATCAAACATCAATACCAGAACAGGTCGTCTTATCCCTCTGGTCACTAAATGACTTGTTCCCAGTAATCAGTACGCTCAGAAATTATGCTCCTCATAACGCGGCATGCTGAAATGCTACACAGAGAGCCTCTTTGCAAATTACTATAGCACCTTGAAGGGCTCTGGAGAAATTCCTAAAGAACAGAAGGTCTCTGTCCCAAGAGACCTGATGGCTTAGTTTAAAAATACATAATGATAGCAGACAAGTCATACACACACATACATCAGGGTGGGCAAACAGGAAATGTGAGGGCACAGCAAACAACATGGAAAAAGGCCTGAGAGGAGTGGGAAGAAAAGAAGGAATCAAGGAAGGATTTCCAGCCCTAGATAGGTTGCTGGGATGCTCTTAATTTAAGTCAGTACAAAATGCATCATTTATTTCACCTTCATGCAATACAGTTCCTGCATTTCTGTGCTGTTACTGCTCCCTGTTTGCGCTAGTAAACTTGTACTGGACCAGCTTCCACTGAGCACCTCCAGGTTCTCCTCCAATCCCAGCCTGGGCTATTACCACACTTATCTTCTGAAATACCGATCCTTCCAAGGTACTGTGCAAATGAGCACTACCTGCCACTTTTGGAAACTGGAGGTCCAGCCCACAGAAGCTCTGGACAAAGCAAAGGAAGAGGCTCCCTCCACAACACCCTAGATTACTTGCCCAGCTGGGTCTAGAAAACCTCAGAGGAAGAGCCAAATAGCAAAGAGATGGAGCAAGCCATCCTATAGGAGCCATGGCAGTTTGCGTCATAGGCAGGGGAGGGCTCTGTGCCAACACAGCCCTCCCCTACTCTTACTCTCCTTGCTCAAAGCAGAGACAGCTAAGAGCCAAAAGAGCCTCTTGGACAACACATACCCAAAGGCTTGGGGCAGAAAGGCTACAAACATCTCTTGGAAAAGGAAGAGATAAGACTCTGCTTTCCTTTCCATTATTTCATGCTAGAGGAGACAGAGTGACCAAGGCTCCCACTGTGGCCAGAGCTTGGTATGTTCCACCATCATCTCAACTGTTGGCCTGCTTCTGGCAAAGCATCTCCCACGACAATGTGGCATATGCCATCGTCTCCCCATGTCAGAAGAGCAGGCAAAGCCATCAGGCCATCGATGGGATGCAATACACCACCTGCTGTCCCTGCAGGAACCTGCACTGCCACTGATCACGCTGTAAGCTTTGCCGGGGTTTAAGGGCAGCCCCTGATAACGTGAGAGCAGAGCATCTTGGCACAGTCAGTTTGTGTTCCCCTGGCTGTGTTATAACCCTGCACATGAAATACATCCAGATCTCCTGAGCGAGCTTGAGAAAATCTTGAGTGGAGAGCTTGTTTAACTTCTTATCTGATGAACGCTCTCAGGCCACACATCTCCCTTCCCCAAGCCTGCAAGTTGTTACATCAGGTACCTCCTTCCCACTCAGCATGAGGCAGGACAGGTGTATCCTCAGAGAAGAAATGTAAAGCTTGAAAAACAGGTTTTAAAACCCAGAGGGTATGGGGATGTAGAGGATCGTGTTGAAGCTTTCCTCATAGGATGATGGCACCACTGTTCTGGCTGCAGGAGTTTCTCTGCATAGCAGCAAGGAAAAGAGCAGAGTGAGACCCAGCAGCTGCACCTGGAGGACTGGGAGCACCAGGGTGATTCAGCAGCCAGCTCCCCCTTAGCACTACCATTAAACCCACAGCGGAGGGCAAGAAGGTCTACAAACTCTCCTAGTGCAACCAGCTGTCCTACCAGGCAAAGAGAAGTCAGAATCCACAAGCTCTTTCCCTTTATCACCTCCTTCCCTACAACACTCAGTTTGCCAAACTGTTTCAGTATGACAGCAGCATCCTACGAGCTTGCACCATAAATCAAGGCTGCCAAATGCTGGAGCATCTCCTTTTCTTCCTTCTATCCCTGACAGAGCTAATATTCTCTGCATCTGCCCGTGCCCAGGGCTTTTGGAGCTGAGCTGCGCACTGGAGAAACTAACCTCTGATCCCTAAGAACAGCCTTGCTTAAAGGCTTTTCCAGAGAGGAACACTGACCTTTTTCCAGAGAGGAACACTCAGAGATAACACACTCCCTATATCTTATGCAGATTAAAGCAGCTGGTGCAGAAGTATGGGGTAGTGATGCAGTGGGGACTTGCTCATATCCATGGCAAGAGAAGTTATTTCAGAAATTCAAAGCCACAATGGGTTTCCAGCCTCTGGGGAGGTTTGGGGGGATGTGGCTGCAGGGGAAAAAGCTAGTTTTCTCCCATCTCTGAAGATCCAGTTTGGCAATACGGGACAGATACTACTGCAAAGTCCTACCCAGCCCTCAGGGGTGTTTTGGTAGTAAAAGTGGTGTTGCCTTTAATTTTTGGTGAATTTAAGCTCTCCAAAGGCAGGCACCTCAGTAGCTTTCTCAGCAAGATGCCTAGCACCCAGCAAAAACATGCTCTGCAGACAAACATGGTGCAGCATTGGCAAGAATAACCTCCATACAGAGCCCCCAGCAAACACTCCTACAGACTCTGGCCACTTTGCTCAGCTCTCCTAAGCGTAGCTGAGGCTAGATTTTAAACAGCAATGCTAGATCCAGGTTTTCTTTCCCTACTCCCTATTTCGAATCAAAGCAAGGAAAACTGAAAGCTATGGGGGGCAAATCTGTTGGGTTAAAAGCCTTTTGGTGTGAGACGCTACAATTTCAGCTAGGAGACCCTCCAATCCTAGGTTTGTGCTGCTTGAGTGCATTGCCGATAGGCTGAGGGCAGGAATTTCTGCCGACTGCCATTAGAAAGAGGTGTTTGGGCATCCATCTGCTGCTCACGCACCCAATTGTCCTTTCTGGTCCCAGCCATTCCGACAGTCCTACACATCAAGGCTCTGCCAGCATGGCTGTGCCAGGTAAAATTCAGGTCAAGATACCTGCAAAGCCCCCGCAGGAATTTTAAAATCTCAAGTACCTCTACCTACGGCCAGGAGGGTTTACTGGGTGCTGCAGCTTATTCCATTTTGGAAATGGTTACATGCAAAACCAAAGCAAGTGCAGGAACCCCCAGCCAGACCCAAAACCGCAATAAACGTCTTCTGCAGAGAGAGTCCTCCCAGCACAGATGCCCTCTAACAGTGCAAGCAAAACCCATCAGACAGAGGCAAAGCCCAGCCCTTAAGTGCCAATTCCCACGCATCGAGTCCTTCTGAAAACAAAGCTCTCTGCAGCCTCCTTTGGGTGCACAGGCAGCCGTGCCCCGAGCTTTTTGCTTTAGCGCAGGAGGATGAGACAATGCAAGCGAATGTTAAACACGGCTCCATTGGCAAGCTGCTTTCAAGGTTAACATGGCCCCCGGAATGCCAGGCACAATCCTCAGCACTACCTGTTCAAGGCTTCTTGGATATCCTGACCATCTCCTGGGGCAAGTCTGCCTTTATATCCCAAATCAGAAGGAGATCGATACCTTCGGCATCTATTCCCAATGCGTTTGTCATCACTAGCTGCTTGGGACGGGGACGGTCTCCTCCACACCTGCCTCTGCAGCACCCAGCTCCCACCATGGAGCTATTGATAAAGTACCGCAATACGGAGGAAAAACGCATCCGTGCCCAGAGAAATCAAAATATCCGTAACAGAACAGCACCGCGCCGCATCCTTCCTTCTAACGAAACCACAAATTACTGACCTGTGCACAGAACTCCCCCAATGCAAGCTGAAGCACTGACATCAGCTTTCGCTGTTGCTCAGGAATTTAATTCAGGGGGAGGAGAAAAGGGAGGGGGGGAGCAGGAAGGAGAAGGAACTTATTTATCAATAAGGGAAATAACCAGGATTTTTTAAAAACGACCAACGCTCAGCACAGAAAGCGACATTTACCACTAAACAACAATCACGGGGCCGGGGGCTTGCGGTTAATCGGTCCACGCACATCAGGGGAGACGAAGGGGATTATATTAAACGGGCAGCTTAACTCATTAATTGCCAGCAGCGCTTTCGGGGCCGCAGCCGTGAAGCGTCGCATGAAAACCCCCGCTGCCGAACACATGCCGGCTCCGTTTAAACGCCAAGGACGCAGGGCAGCGCTCCAACCTCTTTCATCATCAGAAAAACCACGGCGCTGTTCGCACCGGCTCCTCGAGCGCCGGCCCCGGCCCCGCGGCCCCCTCCTCACCCGCGGCGCCCGAGCGCGGGGGGTTCTCGCACGCCAGCCCCCCGCCCCCCGCCTCGAAAGCGACCGCTGCACGCCCGGCACGCGCGGCCGCGGAACGCGACACCCCCCCCCCCCAACACATCGCTGCTGCCTCCCGGGCGCGGCACCCCCCGTTTGCTCCTCGCACCAGCCCCCCCCACACCCCCCCCCCCCCCACACGCTGGAACCCCGAGACCCGCGCAGGCGGACAGACGCGGAGGTGCCCCCCCTCCCCGCCCCGCGGAGCTGCGGGGGCTGCACTGACCCGGGCGGCGGGGCACGCGCTCTCCGCTGGCGCGGCCGCTGCCGGCGCCGCAGGGCCCGCATGCCGCGGCGGGCGGGGAGGGGGGGAGCCGCTCCGCGCCGCTCCGCGCGCCGCCGGGACTGCGCGGGCCGCGGTGAGGTCATGCCTCGCGGGCGGGGGGGGGCCGCGGCGCCGCTGACGTCACCCGCAGCCAATCGGCGCGGCCGGCGAGGGGGCAGGGTGACGTCACCCCCGCGGGCGCGGAGCGGAGCCGCGCGGAGGAGCGGGCGGCGCGCCCCGAGCCCGGACCAGGCTCCGCGCCGCTGCCCCTGCCATCCCGTCACATCTATCCCATCCCCATCCCATCCCATCCCATTCCATCTGTCACATCGCATCCCCATCTCATCCCATCTATCCCATCCCAGCTCGGTTGCGTGCAGCTCCCCCATCGCATGCCCTCTCATACCAGCTGTGTGCTGCTCTGCACTGCCACTCTCCTATCCCATCCTGGTCTGGCGCATCTCCATGCTATTCTCAAATCCCATCCCCTCCCATCCCCTCCCATCCCATCTATCCCACCCCATCCCATCCCATCCGCTCCCATCCTATTTATCCCCTCCCATACTATCCCATCTATCCCATCCCATCCCATCCCATCCCATCCAGGCCTGGCTGTGTGCAGCTCCCCCATCACATGCCCTCTCATCCCAGCTGCTTGCTGCTCTGCACTGCCACTCTCCTATCCCATCCCGTTCTGGCACAGCTCCATGCTGCTCTCCCATCCCATCCCATCCCATCCCATCCCATCCCATCCCATCCCATCCCATCCCATCCCATTAATCCCATCCCATCCTGGCTGCACACAGCTTTGTGCAGCTCTGTGCTGCTATCCCATCCCATCCCCATCCCCATCCCATCCCATCCCATCCTATCCCATCCCATCCCATCCCATCCCATCCCATCCCATCCCATCCCATCCCCATCCCATCCCATCCCAGCCTGTCCTGGCTTGTCCCAGCTGTGTGCAGCTCCCCCATCATATGCCCTCTCACCCTGGCTGCATGCAGCTCCACACTGCTGCTCTCCCATCCCATCCTGGTCTGGTGCACCTCCGCGCTGCTCTCCCATGCTGTACCGTGCCATGCCATGCCGTGCCATGCCATGCCGTCCCATCCCATGCCATCCCATCCCATGCCATCCCATGCCATCCCATCCCATGCCATCCCATCCCATACTATCCCATCCCATGCCATCCCATCCCATACTATCCCATCCCATCCCATCCCATGCCATCCCATGCCATCCCATGCCATTCCATGCCATGCCATGCCATGCCATCCCATCCCATCCCATCCCATCCCATCCCATCCCATCCCATGCCATCCCATCCCATACTATCCCATCCCATGCCATCCCATCCCATACTATCCCATCCCATCCCATCCCATCCCATCCCATCCCATACCATACCATACCATACCATACCATACCATACCACACACCATACTGTCCCAGCTGTGCAGCTCCATGCTGCTGCCCCATCCTGCCCCATCCCACCCCTTGCCTCCAGTGCAGTCCCACGCTGGCTGTGTGTGTGGGGCTGCGCAGGGGGCTCTCCGCGGTGCCTGGTGTGTTTGGGTGGTGCCTAAGCAGAAAGGGCTTTTTTGGGGGTGACCCTCCTGGCTGCTGAGGTTCCTCGGCGACACCTGCGGCACCTCGCTGCTCCCAGCAAAAAAATGCGCTTTTGTGTAGTTACTGTTCATAGGTGGTTCCCAGGCTGCTCTTCTGGCCTGATGTGGGACACGCTGAGCCTGGAGCCTCTCCCACAGGCAGGGCCACCCCACCTGCCCATCAATCCACCCTGCTGCCCAACCTCAAACACCCTGTTACTGAACTCAGGGTTGCTGTCGGGTGGCCCCGCAGGATTTGCTTGCTCTGAAGTGCCCGAGCTGAGGAAGGACAGACATAAACATGGTGTGGTCTCAGAGGGCAACATGGAAAGCGTGACCCAAAATTGAGGGGTTCAGCAGGAGCCTGGCCCGAGGGCTGGCTACTGGCTGGACAGAGCTTACCTCCAGCCTGCCACAGGGGCACCAAACGGCTGCACAGCGGCTCTGGCTAACGCAGCAGGGCTTTTTTCTGTGTCCTTGGCCCTGGCCTGGCAGCTCCAGCTTAGAAACAGATTAGGATTTAGAAGCTTAGGTTTTGCTGGTGCTTAGGAAACCAAGGGAACCTTTCTCCCTGCCAATATGGATGCCGGATGTTTTAAAATTAACTCTCATCTCTCTGGACATGGAGCTGGCATCTTACTCAAGATGGGTCTTGAGCTCCCACGGTTACTGGCAGCAAAGTCTTGCCCAGAAAGGTCATTTCTCATAGACCACCCTAGGTATAAAATCCTGGGATGTTCAAAAATCTCACTCTACGTATCGCAAAAACAGTGCTGAGTTCATACCTTTCTCCTGCTGCAGAAAATCAGCTCACCCAAAGCTGTCAGCAGGCAAACTTTTGCATAATCAGGGCTACTCCACCTAAATGGCATGGATTTCAACCCAATTGCCATAATCAGAGGCAAGATGCTGGGGTAACATGGGTTCTTGCTCTTCTAGCACCTCTGGAGCACATGGTCTCGGTGGGAGCAGGAGCAGGAGCACACCCAGCATGATGAGAGCAAAGCTGTGATCTTTCTTCCATTCTGCCTTTCCTCTTGATTTTCTTGCCCAGCTCCCTCCTTGCAGCCACACGGAGAGCCCCAAATGGGAAAACCTGATAAAGACTACTCTTGCTTCATTTTAGGGCTATTTTATTCCCCTGCCCAAGACCCCATTTCAGGGGCAAAATAAAAAGGTAAAAAAGAAGGGGAAAGAAATGAGTTTGAAAATCCCAAAGCTTCCTCATAAAAACTATTACCTAGGCAGGGAGCCATGAGCTTGCAAAGCCTGTGGAAGGAAGAGAATTTCAACAGTTTCATTCCAAATCCTAGTTAAAATCAATGTTTCCAACCTAAGGCCTGGCACATTGCTGCCGAATGAGCATTACAGATCTGCTGTCAGGAAGGTTGCTCCCCAGCTGGCTGGTGGCACAGTGCAAGGGAGGAGTGCAAGGAAGGAAATGAGAGAGGGATGCTGGGCTGGCAGTAGGCAAGGCATGAGAAGAGACAGAGGATGGGGTGCCCCAAGGGTCTGCCAGGCACCTGCCTTGGACTGTTGATTCCAGCAAGAGGCTGAGCTGAACTCTCTCTTGAACTTTCGTCCTTGGCAGCTTCTTCTCAGCCACCTCACAGGCCCCCTTGATGTGTCCCTGGGTGATGAGAAGCACAGGAGATGTAACCTATACAGAATTCCTAATGTGAGCAAACATGAGGAGATGCTCTGGCAGTGCTGGGGACCAGTGAGATGCTGGTTCTCACGGCTGGTGGGAGAGGCTCCAACCCACGAGCCAAGATGAGCCCTGCATCTCTCTCACGCCCACTGCTTCTGCGTGAGGTGCTACAGCCAAGCCCCTGGTGGGGAGAAACCAAAACAAATGATTCACTGCTGTTAAACTGCTCCCAGGATCACAGAGGCTGGGAGCAAGCAGTGACAGAGGCTTGCAAAATCTCATCTACCTCCCAAAGCCAGGAGCTAACCCTATTTAGATTCCAAGCCTGTTCAACCTGAAATTCTGACATTTAGGTGTAGATCTGTGGCTACATGGAAGAGAGCAGCCAGCCTAAGCGAGGACAGCACCGTGAGCACACCTGGTTGGCTCTTGGTGGCTCGGGCACACTGACCTGGTGAGCAGCATCCCTATTTTCCCCAGAGGAAATTAAGCAGGGAGAGCTGGGGCAATGCTGTTATGGTCAGGCAGTCAGAACAAAACAGCCTCATGCCCTAAGCTCCCATCTACCAGATGTGAACCTATTGTGTCAGCCCCAGGGCTGGCATTCCCCCCTCCCCGCCACAACCATCCTGAGCCGAGGAAAAATTATGCAGCAAGTTGCTCTTTGCTAAAGGGAACTGCTTTATTGTAGGCAAAGCACTTTAAAAAGAATTCACTCCACTCTGTTTTTCCCTCTTTCCCAGATTCAAGGCATGTTTGAAGATGGATTGCATCCTAGCTACATGTTTCAAATGAGAGTTACATTTATACATGTAATAGTTCTTTCTAAAATGTTTTCCAGGCCCCTTAATTGCCATGGCAGGCTAAGTGCAGCAGAGCCTCCTGCATCCTACAGGGATTAAAATAGGAACCTGATCATGAAGGAAACTAAAACTAGGAAAGGAAATTTCTGCCAAACTAGCTTTCTTATCCATCAAAAAAGAAAGACTTTTTGCCAACCTGCATTTACCTTAAATGGCCAATTTTATTTTTTTTTTAACCTTACCTGGTGTTCAGATGCAACTCCTTGTGCCATCGGCTGAGCCAGCCTGCCATCACCCTTGAGCCGGAGCACTGGCTGTGACATGGGGCACTGTACTCCAACCTTGAAATTGTGCTGATAGCTGAAGCCAAGATTGACCCTTGGGCTGCCTGATGTGGCTCTGCCTCTGTGAAGCACGGTTGTTTCAACCATGCACATGCCTGCCCCCTTTGCTGCAGTGTCCTGGAGAGGGGCATGGTAAAGTGCTGGAAGAAGGGGTTTGCCAGGCTGCCTATCGCCCTGTTTTGTAAGGAAGCATATTCACTGCAGTGAACTGTGCATCCCACTGTGGGAAGGGCATTGTTCCCCTCTTTGGCTCCTGCCCATGTGCTCCCTAGGAGCTGGGTCTCCAGCTCACCCATCCCATGGCTAGGATGGAGCCCAGCAGATTCCTGGTGAATCCCAGCATGCTGTCTCCTGCAAAACCCAAAATGGTGTCACTTCATTAGCAAAGATAGCTGACGTGCTTGGGCAGGCAAAAGACACTTTCAGCATCACCAGGCAGCTGTTTTTCTCACACAGGGTGCTGCCCTGGATCTTTCTGTTTTCCCAGTAGAAATATCTGCCCGTGCACAATATGGCTCAGCTCTTACAGGGTGTGGAGCTGCGCGTGCACATTGCTAAAGCAGCTACTGTGCAATTAATTGCAGAAGTAGCAGGCTGGAGGGCTGCGTGCTGTGCCATTCAGCTCAGTGCTTGCTGCAGAAGCATTCATTCTGTGGCTCCGACTGTGCTGCAAGGCGCTCCTGCCAAAGGGAAAAAGGAAAAAAACAACCATCATGCATTGAATAAATTCCCTCTGATTCCCTCCACCCTGGACATAACTGAGAAAAACTGGGTAAGAGCATAGAGATGAACCAAACTTGGGATGCTGTTGCTGAGTACCAGCACGATGGGTCAAAGTCAGTCATGGGAGGGGTGGAGGAGCAAGACCTTTGCACCAGCGCAAAGCAATCATGCCAGAGGAGTCAAGGCCAGTGGCAGCAGCTAAGCGGTGCAGAGGCTTTGCAGTAACACCCCTTGGTGCAGTAAGCGTGCCTGCTCCTTCACCCTCAGTGCTGAAGCATCATGCCGTGTTGGCACATATGTGGGTTTGCCCTAGACGGAGGGGGTAGACAAGTGGCCCCAGTGTGCCTAGAAGTGATCTTGGGTCATATTCTCTCCTCTGAAGGCAGTGGGGGAGGGACAAGAGAGAGGACAGGGGTAGGGGAGAAACAATGGGTGGTTTTATTTCAGTATATCCAAGTTTTAAAAAAATAATCACTGCCCAGTGCTCTGGGGCAAGGCATGGCCTTTCTTCTTTGCATGTAAATTGGAAATGGGAAAAACATTACCTCAGGCCAGAAGGAAGCACAGAGTTAGTCTCCATGCAAAGGTCCATCAGGTCCAGACCCTTTATCTCTACCTTGTGCTGGTTTTTGTTAGGCTGCTAACCAGTTGCTAGGTTTTTTTGTTTTGTGTTTTGCTTCAATCATTTTCACTGATGAGAGCATCTGCTGCCATCTGTGCCTCCCCCTTCCCCCCGCCTCCTCCAGCAGGGCTGCACACCACCATGGTCTGCTGGCAGAGCCCAGCACTCTTCACTGTCCAACCTGCCACACACACCCGACACGCGCCTGCGGCACCTGGGGATGGAGAGGGAGGAAGAGGCAGCTCCACTAACACCTTGTTCTTCACTGGTGTCTGCTGACTGTTGTCTGGGCACTGCTGCAATTGCGCTGGTCACAAGGTGCTACGATGCCAAGGTCCCAGAGCCTGGTGGCACTAAGCAAGGCTGCAGTTCCTTCTCTGAGAAGCCAACAACTGGTGAAACAGAGTTGGAGGAGAAAACATAGAGGTGAAGGGGCTTTGGTTACCCAGGACATCATCATTTAGGAGAAGGCTGAGGGGAGACCTCATTGCTCTCTACAACTACCTGAAAGGAGGTTGTGGAGAGGAGGGAGCTGGCCTCTTCTCCCAAGTGACAGGGGACAGGACAAGAGGGAATGGCCTCAAGCTCCGCCAGAGGAAGTTTAGGCTGAACATTAGGAAAAAATTTTTCACAGAAAGGGTGATTGGGCACTGGGACAGGCTGCCCAGGGAGGTGGTTGAGTCACCTTCCCTGGAGGAGTTTAAGGCACAGGTGGATGAGGCGCTGAGGGACATGGTTTAGTGATTGATAGGAATGGTTGGACTTGATGATCTGGTGCATCTCTTCCAACCTCGGGATTCTATGATTCTGTGATTCTATGATTCTATGATTCTATGACATGATTGAGAAGAGAGGACAGAGCTTGGCACCGTGACTGCCTCTGGTCCCACAGAGCACATGGGAGGCAGGGTTATGATGCAACAGCTCAGTGTTGGGGTTTGCTGGTGGCTTACATGCCCCACAGAAGAATAGAGGTTGCCATTAGCGTCTCTTTCTGACTGTTAATTTAGGTCTCCAGGCTGAGGCCTGCTGCTGCCCTGACTCATGTTCTTTGCCTGCACTCCTGGCAGCTCACCTCCAGTGTCTGAACTGGCAGATGCTGGCACTGGGCTGAAAGGTCGTTACCTGAATTGTCTCAAGCTCACCATTTTTATAACTGCCAGCCCAAAGATGCAGGAGAGCCGCAGGGTCATGTTTACCGACCAAATCCATGCCAGTTCACCCCAGCTGGGATTTGACGTGCTGCTGTCTGCAAACTGGCTCGGCGGCATTTGCACAGGGGTGGCATCACCAAGCCCCATGTGGCCGAGCCGCGGCTGAGGCTTGCGTAAGCGCAGCAGTGTTTGCTCACACGTGGGCTTGATGCCTGTTAGTGCAAAGGTGTTTGCTCACACATGGACTCGACGCCTGTTAGTGCAAAAGTGTTTGCTCATATCTGGGCTCAACACCTGTTAGTGCAAAGGTGTTTGCTCACATCTAGGCTCAACGCTTGTTAGTGCAAAAGTGTTTGCTCACACGTGGCCTCGACGCCTGTTAGTGCAAAGGTGTTTGCTCACATGTAGGCTCAACACCCACCCCCGATGCTGCTGGCCCCTGGCCACGGCTCTCTATGGGGAAATGTGTTATGGTGCCCGGACCCTCGCGTGACACGCGTCCCTTGCCCCCACCCGCTCCTGGCTGGTTTTAGGGTGCAGCGAGCCACCCCGCACCAGCTTCTCACGCAAGCCAGTGCTCGCCATTAGCTGGGGCTTGCGCCTCCCCGGCTGCTGGGCTTTGGGAGCCGGGCAGCTGCCCGAGCCGGCAGCTCGGGATGTGCGAAGATGGACCCACTGCTCCCTGCTAGGGGCCAGGGGCGCGGAGCCTCCCGGGCCGCCCAGAGGCCGCGGGGACGGGCGCACAGCGGGGAGCTGCCCGGCGGCGCTGGAGCGGTAGAAGGGGGCCCTCTGCTGCCTCCCGGCAGGTCAGCTCCAGCTCGGCTCGGGCCTCCTCACGAGTGCTGGGACTGCCCTGAAGCCGCTGCATCGCTGGGAGAACGAGCCCCGTTCCCGCAGCATCTCGGTGGCCTTTCCCCGTGCTCACCCCAAATGGCTTTTGTGAACCAGGGGCATAACACCAGCAGCAGTATTTCAGGCACCATCTCACAATGGCGACTAAAAGTGAACAATCATTCCACCACCTTCCCCATTTCTGCCCTCAAGCTAAAGAAAAAGCAAAAAGAAATCCTCATCAAGCTGTCATGCTTGTTTTCCTGAAGGAATACAATTAAATCTCTATATGGCAACATGACCGTCAGATCTTCCCCATCTCAAGAGATGCTTCTCAAGCAGCGTTCGGCTGTTCCTTTCTTCCACCCGCTCCTCTTGGTTTTCCTCTCTGCTGCCGAGTGCAACAGAGGCTGTGGTTTCGCAGCCAAAAAAAGGTGTGATTTGGAGAGCTCAACGCAACGTTCTGAGTGGCAGAAGTTTTCACTTCAGAGTAACCCTCAAAAGCCTGCCTTCTGCTGCATCAGGTGTCAGCCTTGGCAAAACCAGAACTTCTAGAATTTTCTTGTAAAATGAAAAAAAAAAAAGCAATTTGGCTGCTGCTTTTCTTTCCCCTGTTCCCTCAAAATTAGAAAAAAAAAGGTTTTCTTTCACTTAACAGCACAGTTGGTTCAATCTGGGATGTACCTACCTGCCAGTATAGGGGGGACGCAGTTTTCATAGAATCATAGAATAACCAGTTTGGAAGAGACCCATCAGATCGTTGAGTCCAACCATTCCTATCAATCACTAAACCATGCCCCTCAGCGCCTCATCCACCTGTGCCTTAAACACCTCCAGGGAAGGTGACACAACCACCTCCCTGGGCAGACTGTCCCAGTGCCCAATCACCCTTTCTGTGAAAAATTTTTTCCTAATGTTCAGCCTGAACCTCCCCTGGCGGAGCTTGAGGCCATTCCCTCTTGTCCTGTCCCCTGTCACTTGGGAGAAGAGGCCAGCACCCTCCTCGCTACAACCTCCTTTCAGGTAGTTGTAGAGAGCAATGAGGTCTCCCCTCAGCCTCCTCTTCTCCAGGCTAAACAACCCCAGCTCTCTCAGCCACTCCTCATAAGGCCTGTTCTCCAGCCTCTTCACCAGCTTTGTTGCTCTTCTCTGGACTCGCTCCAGAACCTCAACATACTTCTTGAGGTGAGGGGCCCAGAAATGAACACAGTATTCGAGGTGCGGTCTCAGCAGTGCTGAGCACAGAGGGAGAATAATCTCCCTGGACCTGCTGGTCACACTGTTTCTGATACAAGCCAAGATGCCATTGTCCTTCTTGGCCACCTGGGCACACTGCTGGCTCATGTTCAGTCTCTGTCAACCAACTGGCCCTAGGTCTTTCTCCTCCAGGCAGCTTTCTAGACAGACTTCTCCTAGTCTGTAGCTGCATAGGGTTGTTGTGCCCCAAGTGCAGGACCCGGCATTTGGCCCTGTTAAACCTCATGCCATTGGACTTTTGCTGTCTCAATTCAGCGTTACCAAAGCTGGCAAGATGAAATGAGTGCTAAGCACCTTGATGCTGCTGCATGTGGAAGACTTCTGCTTGAATAAGTGAAATTTTTTCTTGGTGAGGCTTGGAAATTTATCCTCCCCCCACCTGGGGAGGGGAGGGGAGTGGAGAAGGGGAGGGGGAGAGGGAGAGGGAGAGGGAGAGGGAGAGGGAGAGGGAGAGGGAGAGGGAGAGGGAGAGGGAGAGGGAGAGGAGACAGACACAGGGTTACTGCATCCTCCTCTGCTATGCTGTTCTTGTCTGAGGCAGGTCTGGGTGGACCTCTGACCTGCTGCAGCACAGCAATTTCAGTGTTCACACCTCCCACAGCAAGGGCAACAAATAGTAAATATGATGGTTACTAACAACAGCCTACCCTCTCCATTCAGGATGCTTTATGCATCAAAAATGCTGCAGAGTCAGTTCAGTACTCCCTCTGGTTCATTAAACCAGGATCCATTTTCCTGCAGATAAGACAGTCCATCAGGGGAAGGGATGATGGCAACTCATTTGTCACACTTGTTAGATGTAGGAAATGCTGGCTTTGGGTCACTTCCAATTTTGTGTCAGCTCTGCCTTTATCTGAGCAGCCCTACGCCTGTAAGCCAAATAGTGCAGCTCTCTCCCATGTGGCATAGGAGATGGAGAAGGTGGCACCATCCCTGCAAGATTTTGCAGAGTCAGAGGGCTCCGAGAGAGCAAAAGCACTTGCAACATGGCTCCAGGGGGTCCCAGCTCATAGAGAGGAATGCACTTCTTGTTGCAAGAGACGCCAGGTACGTTGGTCCTTTAATAACCTAAACCCGTGGCTTTGGGATCCCAGCACTGCAAGCAGGTTCACCCTGTGTGAGTTTCTCCTGAGCCTGTCCTGCCGGGCTTGTGTTTGGACTGCAAAGCTTGAGAGGCACAATGGGCACCCAGACAGTGAATAAGTTGATTCAAGACCTTGGAAATGTCCAATGTGAGCTCAGTGCAGGTACATGAGTAGGGAAGAGGTAACACAACCTCTCCTCTGTGCTCCTCCTAATCCTCAGAGGATTTCAGAGGTACTAGCCTGGATCTTACCTAAACTAGCACCATCCCAGTGGGATTTAATTTGTTCCAGTTATCAGATGCCAGCTCAGGGTGGCTGCAAAGTGAGTGATTTTGGCTGCACTTACCACTGTGATAGGCCATCTCCTTCCTCTGCCAGGGACAAGAACTGGATACAGCCCTTAGATATGTTGAGATGGAAATGCTGATGGTTATGACTCTTCAGATCTTGCTTCAGGGAAGGGATCAAGAGTTAACTGTGAGAGCTTGGGAAGAGTCTTGACCTATAGATGAGCGATCACAGAGCCGAGATACATTCTGGGGCACCATGTACTGTACTGCCAGCAGAAACTTCAGTGCAAAACAGACCCATGATCTAGCCAGGTGTGGAAATGCCCTCCCTTGAGTGGGAAGCATGTAGGAATTCAGGTCCTTCTGCCCATAGCTTCCCTCATAAATGAAGCCCAGGCCAAGGTTAAGGTGTGGAGCTCTGGGCAGGAAGGAGGTGGCTTCCAGGGAAGTGTCCTCATGATCTAGCCCCATGGCTCACTATGGTACAGCCCTCTCTGAGCACAGCCCAGAGGCAGCATATTGATTTAATGGCACACTCGGCAGAGGATGAAGTGTCCCATGATGGCTTGTCTGCATTCCTCATCTCTTGCTGCATCTTTGCTTTCATGGCAGGTGCAAAGGTAAACTCTGTTGCCTTCTCCTGACTCCATGACTGGTCTGCAGCAACTGGTCTCCCTTGGCGCAATATCATCTTAAATCTGGAAAAAGGTGAGGCAGCTGTGGCATATGAAATGAGATGAAGGGTCAGAGGGGCTGAAAAGCTGTATTTTAATCCTAGTCTTGCCATTCATTTGTGGTGTTTTGTTGATCTGCAGCACCACAGGCAGTTGTAGGCAGCTATCAGGAAGGGCTGAGACCTCCTGCCCTGTTCAGTACCAAATGCACAGTGTCTCTGAAATCTTGCTCTCGATAACAACCTCAGTAAGTGCTGTGGTAGCAGCAGGTCCAGACTATGGTGATTTATTTCTGCCTTCAATGTTGGTCCTAGCTGGGGAGGGAGGACCACTTGGCTGCCTTTGCTGGCTTGCCATTGATCGACCATCATAGGAGTTGCTGAGGTCTTTGCTCCTAAATCTGGATCTGTTCCCTCCTTCACAGCTGTGTGTAGCCCTGACCTGCAGCATCATCCCGCACTCTTGCTTTAAATATCTCGCAAGCAGCCACTGGTGACATAAGCATTTTCTCTTGCTGGTCTGTAGGGACCAGGAGCTCAGTGCACCTAAGGAAGGAATTAACTCAGCAGCATCAGATATCAGAGGTATCTTTTATTGACTGTTTACAGAAATACAGTAGCACTCGGTTTGGGGGGCTTAGGTGGGTTCTCCAGAAGGTGCCTTCCTTCTCAGCATTGCCAGGAGATCCCAAGGAGAAACTTGCCCTTTAATGCCTTGGGGTTTCCCTGGAGGCTTTGAGGCTCCCTAGCATGAACTTCCTAACACCCTCAGCTCTCCAGGATGGGAATTATTTGAACCAGTAGATGAAAATCAAGAGACGAAAAGGAAAAGAAACCTCTGTACATCAGGGGGTCGTGGGGCAGCCTGAACACACTTGATATGTTGTGAGCCAGCCCTGCCATGGTCCCCGTACCTCACTGCATGTGCCTTCCACTCGGCAGGACCCCACTGCTTCCCAGAGTTCAGCTGACTGCCACTAGGCATGCATCACTCTGGACTTCACACGCCCTTGTCACATGGCTTGTTGGCCATGAAATAAATATTTCTTGATCTGTTTTTCTCCCTGTACATGTGTAAGAGTGAGACTCTTTCCTACAGCAGTTCACATACTCTTTGGGGGTAGGAAGGGTATGCTCAGCTGGGCTGATAAACTCATTTAATTTTTATTTATGCATTTAACTGGCTTTTTTTTTGCAATCAAGGTGGAGTGTGTTCTGTTTTTTCTTTTTTTGCATCCTTGCTATAAGAAACAACTGCAGACACTTCTGGCATAGAGGCATTTTGGCGGCGGCTGCTGCTGTTGGCCTCACTCTAGTAGTCAGTGAGGGGGTATCGCAAGAAGATGAAGATAAGGATGATACAGAAGGTAGCAAGGGCTGAGCTGGTGATGTTAAAAAGCCGGGCTGTCTTGGCATCTTCAACTGCTCCATTTAAGTCATTGAGGAGTTTCTTATCCCGGACCTGAGACCAAGTAAATAAATAAATAGAATAATTGGAAGATGTATAAAAGATGTAACTTGTTTCAAACAATACCTACAAAACCCATGACACTTGAAAGGTACTTGTACAGCAGCTGAGGGCTTGACTCTGTCTCTTTGCATTTGGACACTTTGGTTGCCATAAAACACACTGAGGTGAGGTTTGTGCCTCAGCTTTGCTACAGATGGGACTTGTGAAGCCAAGCACTGTAATACCTGTGGGCTGGAAACCCCTGGGAGTGCAGAAGACCTGGAAGAGTGACCTGTTACTGTTACCAACCAGGCAAACCAGCTCTCTGTGGCCCCTGGAGTGGGGCAGTGTCATTTCGAGTCTGAGGGTGCACAAGGGAACTTGAGGTGCCATTGTGCACCCCAATGCACATGGGCACTAAAGCATCCTTCGCCTTGTCTCGTAGCCCCCTTGCTTTGCAGCACCAGGTTTCAGCTCACCTGGCCTGTGAGCAAGATGGCTGGTTGTAGTTTTGGAGAGTATTCCCGTGTCTCTGCCTGCGCTGAGGGGCTGAGCTGGTGAAACCTGGCACCGCATCCTACTGCAGCTCCAGGGCTGCGTGTGAGCCTCCAGCATATTAAGCAGCCCTGGGTTAATGAGTTCCTTTTGCAGGTCTTATGCGGCTTGTGTAGCATCTCTGCCACTGGCAGTTTTCAATCCTGACAGCATGATCTGCTCTCTTCATTTATCCTGCAGGCTGAGACTTTCACGGTCTTGCCTTGGGACAGCTCTGCAGCGGGTAAGGACTGTGCATGTTTGTGTCACTGACCTAGCCTCACCTCGTCCAGGCTGCCAGGCAGTACATGGCACTGCCAGACAGCGGACGGCATTATCTGGCAGTGGATGGTGTTATCAGGCAACGGATGGCACAGCTAGACAGTGGATGGCGTTATCAGGCAGTGGATGGTGTTATCAGGCAGCGGATGGCACCACAAGGCAACAATGCCACTAGCGGGCAGCAATGGCATTACTAAGCACTGGGTGGCAGTGCAAGTTAGCAATGCCTCTAGCAGGCAGGGATGGTATTAAAAGACAGCGAATGGTACTGCCGGGCAGCAGATGGCAGAGCCAGGCAAGGCAGCTCATGGCATTGCAAGGTTGTGCATGGCAGAGCCAGGCAGTGATGCCACTAGCAGGCAAGATGACACTACAAGGCAGTGGATGGCACAGCCAGGCAGTGCATGGCGCTAGCAGGTAGCAGACGGCATCGCCAGGCAGTGAATACCACTAGCAGGCAGTTCTAGCACTGCCAAGTAGCAATGGCATCATCAGCCAGCAGATGGCACAGCCAGGCAGCGGATGGCACCGGCTGCCTCTCAGCAGCAGCTCTGCAGTTTGAGCCCATCAGATGATGGGTTGGGCTCCATTCCTTTCTAGCAGGGATGTGTCCCTGACCCCATAATACTTTGTTAGCCAGTACACACCAGACCCAGGCAACTGGAGCCATGAGGATGTGGGACAAAAGGACCAGGAGACTTTAACCCCTCTCCCCTTTCCCATATCTGACTGGAGCATCCAGCACCTGCTTTGCTGCCTGCTTTGCAGTGGGACTGTTGCTGGCCAAGGGGCTGCGTGTCCTTCGCAGCTGCCTTTCCGGTTGGCAGTGTGAGCTGAACATTACGTGTCGGTGGCAGGCTGTGACAAGCAGCCCCAGAGTCCTACCTAGAAACAGTAAAAGGCTTTTATTGACCAGGATCTTCTCCGAAAAGACTGTGATGAATTCAGACCATACCTTACCAACTTCTTCACTTTCCCTCCTGCAGAGCTTACCCACAGGGCTGTCCTGAAAGCCTCTGTGACTTGCTATATAGGGGGAAGGGTTGCTGAACCCCTCATTCCCACTGACCCATGCTCGTTCAGGAGGTGTCCTAAGCCACATCTCATACCCTCAAGCGACATGACCTCCACCGTTACACCAGTGAGGACCTCTCTGCACAAGCAACCCATGCTGTTCATTATTCTTGGACTGCTGGTTGGGATGCTGCTGCTGGCATGAGGCCTGCAGGAGTTAGCACAGGCAGTCACATAAACAAGAATGAGAGCTCTGTTTTCCTCCTTGTATTAAATCCCACAGTGCCATGTCCTTGGCCTCTGTTTCATCTTCACTCCTGGGAGACTGCAACTGAAACTGGGGTCATCCTCCCATCACCCTGCTGCTGAGCATTTGACAGAGCATTCAGCAGCTTCAGGGCATCCTTCTGGGAGCGGGGACAGGGGACAACCACAAAATGCACATGGCTCTGCGGCATGCTTGGCTAGTGCCCTCAGCAGTGGAGGCGACCTCCTGGAAGGCAGAAGCTGGAAGCCTGGGAGCCTCCACGCCTTTTTGTGTCAGATGTGTGTCTGGGATGACTCACCTTTGAAATTATTCAGTAGGTTTAGCATCCTCCAGAAAACCCATGGGTGCAGCAGCACTGGGCAGCCGTCACCTCCTCACCTACAAGTGAGAAGTGTGGAGTTCCCTGCAGCCAGAGCCTCAGGGGCACCGGATTCAGGCCAAAAATCCTGCCCGCTGCTCTTTGAAGCTCTCGCGTGCTTTCCTCTTCTCAGCGGTGGGTCTGCCAGAGGCAAACCCTGTGCAGAGCAAATGCCTTCTGCCTCTTCCTCCTCTGTAACCCACAGCTGGGACAAGGAGCTCTCTCCTGCAGGCAAGCCAGTGTTTGCCATCAGCGTTTGCCAGGCAGACAGAGGTTTCTCCAGCAGACTGGCATGGCCAGTGCACCGAGCTCTGCAACTCTCCTGCCGCCGAGTCGCTTTGTCTTTGCGGGGCCAGTTCCTCTTGGCCACAGACGCTCTCTCCGACTCCTGCTCCTCCTGCTCCTCCTGTCCCCGGGGCACTCTGCCGCCCTAATTTCTGTGCCCAGCCCTCTCCCGGTGCTCCCAGCAGCCTCTCCCATCTGACACAGCTCGCACTCGTGACCGGCGCTTTAGCTCTTTCCCACGGTTCGCTTCAGCATCCCCTGCCCTCGATTTTCCCTCTGGCCCTGCTCCAGTCCGCTGCTCTTCAGCATCTCCAGCGAGGGGCGCCCGGATCTGCCCTTTCCCCAGAGCCACAATTTCCTCCCAGTTCCTTTTTTGTCCTTCCCATCTCTTCTCCTTCCAGCTGTTTGGGCCCAAATGAAGGTACAGACAGCTGCCTTTGACTCCTGCCAAAGGGCACCCAGCTGCCTCTTTTCCCTGCCCCTCCAGTAGGATCCACTGCTCCTGCCAGCCCCTGCAGCACCCTCATCTCTGCCCTGCTTCATCCCTCATCTCTGGCAACCCTTTCCCTTCCATAGCTCTCCTCAAGCTGCTCTGTCCTTGGTTGCTTGGATCCCTCATCCCTGCTGAGTCCTTGGTCCCCATTCTCTCCTCACTTATTATTTCCCCACACACCTTACGGCTTCAGTAGTCACTCTCATGCATGCCATCCCTCATTATAATTTATATCGCAATGGAGCCTTTAAGTGCCAGACAAGTGCCAGGGCCCCTGCAGCACACAAGCACAACGAAAAGACATTTCACCTTCCAAACCACTCACAGCCCTGGCCTCTCACATCTCTCCAGGGTGCCCTCAGCTCCTCTTGCCTGGCCTTGTACCCCTAGATGCTTGTAGACGTCTCCCTTCAATGTCACACTGTGGCATCTGATCAGTCTCAGGAGAAGGAGCTCTCCTGGAAAGCATATACGCCTACTTCACAGCTCTGTCCTTTAGGAGAAGGCATTGTCTTCCTCATAGCTCAGCCTCAGCTCTTCCTATTTTTATGCTCCTGTAGCTACTACCACCATAATGTGCTGGCAGCTAGTGCAGGAGCTTCTGGGAGCCCTGGAAGCTGCTTCTTTCCACAGCCAAGGAGGTGAGGCATAGGTAGGCAGATTCCTAGACTAACAAGGTCACAAGGCTGAACTCCCCCAAATCCAAATGTGGTGTTTCCATAGTCACAGACTCTTCTCTTGTCATCATTTTGACCCTTCTCAGCTTGCCTAAAATTATTTGGGGATTCTTGGCCCTGTTTGCACTGAGATGACTGGTACATAAAGATAATTGTCCAGCATCTGCTGACTGAGGCTTTTCCTCAGGCATCCCAAAGTGATACGTGGGGGCCCTTTTGGAGTTCCCACCCTGGACAAGACAAAGTTCATTTCTGGTCCAGCTTGACAACTTACAAATTTCCTTCCCTCTTCAATGCCTAATCTTCCACAAAATACACCCTGCTTTTGTGGTTTAACATGCAAATATTCCTCCTTCTTTCTCCCACCAGCAAAAGTGGCCAGTGGGTGTGGAGGCTTCCACTGCCACGTATGTGCAGGATAATACAGCCAATATCCTCGCGCTCATTGGCAAGAAACCGTGGGACAGTTAAGCCGGAGGAGAGAACACGGAGCTGAGATAACTGCAAAGAAACTTATGGGACTTTTTGGTTTCTAGAAAAGAGAAACATTTGTAGCAAGTGGAGTTATGGTGAATTCTCTAACTGTTAGACTGAATTGCTGTACTGTGAGACTTCAGTGTGGAAAATCACTGGGATAGCTGGCTAATGAGGCAGATAATCACAGAATCACAGAATCACAGAATAACCAGGTTGGAAGAGACCCACCAGATCATCGAGTCCAACCGTTCCCATCAAACACTAAACCATATCCCTCAGCACCTCATCCACCCGTGCCTTAAACACCTCCAGGGAAGGTGACTCAACCACCTCCCTGGGCAGCCTGTCCCAGTGCCCAATCACCCTTTCTGTAAAGAATTTTTTCCTAACGTCTAGCCTAAACCTCCCCTGGCGGAGCTTGAGGCCATTCCCTCTTGTCCTGTCCCCTGTCACTTGGAAGAAGAGGCCAGCACCCTCCTCTCTACAACCTCCTTTCAGGTAGTTGTAGAGAGCAATGAGGTCACCCCTCAGCCTCCTCTTCTCCAGGCTAAACAACCCCAGCTCTCTCAGCCGCTCCTCATAAGGCCTGTTCTCCAGCTCCCTCACCAGCTTTGTTGCTCTTCTCTGGACTCGTTCCAGAGCCTCAACATCCTTCTTGTGGTGAGGGGCCCAGAACTGAACACAGTATTCGAGGAGCGGTCTCACCAGTGCCGAGTACAGAGGGAGGATAACCTCCCTGGACCTGCTCGTCACACCGTTTCTGATACAAGCCAAGATGCCATTGGCCTTCTTGGCCACCTGGGTAAGGGTATATATAAGGGTATATAAAGCTTTGCTTGTGCATAATAAAGGGATTTTGCTACTGCACCCGAATGGTGTCTGTGCCATTAGTCGCCACAGTGGCCTTTCCCCCCATTCCTGCTTGTCTGTGACCTCCCTGCTGCTCATCTTGTCCTCCACCATCTCCAGCATGCTGGTGGACTACTCCCTTTGACCACCATATCAGAGAATCATAGAATCATAGAATCATCAGGTTGGAAGAAACCCACCGGATCATCGAGTCCAACCATTCCTATCAAACACTAAACCATGCCCCTTAGCACCTCGTCCACCCGTGCCTTAAACACCTCCAGGGAAGGTGACTCAACCACCTCCCTGGGCAGCCTGTCCCAGTGCCCAATCACCCTTTCTGTGAAAAATTTTTTCCCAATGTTCAGCCTGAACCTCCCCTGGCGGAGCTTGAGGCCATTCCCTCTTGTCCTGTCCCCTGTCACTTGGGAGAAGAGGCCAGCACCCTCCTTGCTACAACCTCCTTTCAGGCAGTTGTAGAGAGCAATGAGGTCTCCCCTCAGCCTCCTCTTCTCCAGGCTAAACAACCCCATCTCTCTCAGCCATTCCTGCCCTTCCTCCCCTTGAGGCTTTGCCTTCAGCTTCCTCTCCAAGCATTCACCTCAACTCCTGCCATTGTGCTCCATCCAGGTCCTTTCCCTAGCAGACACCTCTCGCCTCTCTGCTTTGGGACTCAGCCCCTTTTGGTTTTGGGAGCAAGGAACTTGCTGTGAGGGTGCAAAGTGCTGCCTCAGCTTGCAGGAGGAGACAAATGGTTTGTTGATAACGAGTCTAATGAGGCTGTATTTTAGGCAGCCCAGCTTTTAGCAGCCCACAGCTGGTTGTCCGTAAACTCATTTCCTTGCAGAGCTGTGTGTGCCTACACATAAGAAGCTCTGGATGGGATCCTGGGATTTATTTGCTCTGTGAATTGGTCAAGAACTCTCCAGCCCACATACCTCCACCATGCTGGCACCAGAGACATGGGGCTGTGGCCTCCGTGTTTCACCCATCTCCATAAAGCACTGCTCCTCCTGAAACAAAGGCTGAGAGCCTGCCTGAGAGGTCAAGTGCTGCAGCCTCTCAGCTTCTTGAGGTTAATAAATAGCTACAGATTTATGCTGGTCAGCTTCCACTTGAAATGAGGAAGGAAGGTCAACACGCAGGAAGAAGGGAAGGTAAACAGCCGTGCCCAGAGCTGTGTGCTGAGGGCTGGGCAGAAGGAGGACAGGAGAGCTCTCCTGAAGTGCTATCACGTTACAAATTTTGGTGGCCTTGAGGGGCAGGAAAACTCTGTGAGTAATCCTACGAGCTGCTGCTGGGGCTTGAAAGCTAGCAGGTCTCCTTGTAATCTTTGTCTCTATACAACCACAACATCGCATCGGTACTGCAGCTTGTCTCAGATCCCAGATCCTCTGATCTATTGCCTCGTGGTGTAATGGGTACTGAGGAGGACTTGGCTCACCACAGCAGACTCTGGAGACAGATCTCCTAATGACTGAAGTGAGATCTCCTGCCACCACGTGCTGATGCATCACTCATTACTGCTTGGAGCTGAGAAAGAGGAGGGGAGGGAGCTACCGAGTATCAGGGCCATGGCATTGGCTTCTGATGAAAACCAACTGAATCCAAAGTGTTGCCACTGGAACAATCTTTTCATTTGTGTTGGGCTGGGATTAAGGTTACTTTAGGGTTTCAGCTTCCCTGGTCCTGCTGTTTATCTCTTCTTCCCCAGCACCTGCACAATGCTTAGATGTGAACACTTTGCTTGCACTCTAGCAAGCTAACATTGAGGTGCTAGAAATAACCCCTGGAGGGATATGTGAGTCAGTGCGACTCCGTTGCAGCCCAGCAAGCTGTATCTGCTGAGGATCTGGCCCGCTACAGGTGTAAATAAAGACAAGACATGCCATCACACTGTTATTCAGAGCACTTGGCTGGGGTGTCTGTCACGTAGAGTACTTGGCTTAGATGCCACAGTCTTTGCCCTCACCTGACTTCATGTGTTTCTTTTAGAAAGAGGATAAATTCTTTGGTACTGGGATGGGTTTTTGGCATTTTTCAGTAAATGCTGGTCACCGTGAAATAGCATTCCCCTGCAGGAAGAAATCTAGAAGGCTGCAGCTTGTATGCAAAAGGCCAAGCAGACAAGGAGGTACTGCTGTCCCAGCTATGGCTGAAAACCATAAAAGTGGGCATGGGGAAAGAGACAGCTTTACATTACTATTGAAGTGTACCTAAGCACAGTTCAGTGAACCTAAGTTCAGTGTGGGCATCGTGTCGCTGAAACTGGTAGAAATACTAGGGTATGCTAAGGTCCATAATGAAACATCTCATGGGCTTGAGGCATTAAGCAGCTATTGCTTTATTAATAGTATGAATCTGGCAAAACCTGATGATGTTAATGGCAGGGTATTGAAAATGCTATTTCTTATAATGAAAATGATGATTCTAGACATTGCTAGTTGTTTCAGTTATTTAAAGGAAATGGAAAAACCACAACCTGGGAAGTGTTTAATGCCATCAGCACCCTGATGGGCCTTCACCCAGGAAACCCAGCTGACTGCTCTGCTGTCAGAGGTCCCAAAATGGGCTCAGGGAGGGGAAGGTACTGCTCCCCTCCTCTCCCTTGCACTCAGTCTCTGCTAAAAGGGCCAGGATTTGAGTTACCTGCTTCTAGATTGTCTTTACATTAAATTGAAGAGGAATGAGAACAATCTGTTTAAAGGGACACCAGTCCCCAGGGCATTCCTCGCTTCTGATTTCTTTGAACTTCTGGGAAAAACCTTATTGACTGCAAAAGAGATAAAAACAACAGGCTTCTGGAGAAACAGTCCTAACACCCAGCTTGGATGGGATGTTATAAAGGTCTCTGCAGTAGCTATGAGTGAGAAAAGATCACATCTTTCTTAACATCCCAGTATTCTTCCCCAGAACAGACCTGCTGCTGCCATGGCATCCCTGTTGTCTCGCACCACCCATCCCAACTGCAGCCCGCAAGGGCATTTGCCATCCCTTTGATCCACTTGCTAGTTCTGTTCTGTGCCTCTGAGGGACATGCTGTTTCTGGCTTCCCCCTACCACAGTGTCACAGCCACCGGGGAGCTCCCAGACCAGAGCAGGGTTATTTCTACCTGCTCAGCTCTGTGTCTGTTCGGGTACCACCATTACATCCAATCAGCTCCTGCATCTGCAGTCCAAAAGCCAAGGCTGTTTTTTTGACAACTACCTTTTCTTTTTCTTTCTATGATTTGGAGAACATTTGTCCATTTGCCTTCCCTCACCACCACATCTCTTCTGCCACACTGGAGTTTATGTCCTCCAGACCTTTGCAGCCAAACACGGAGCCCACACCTCTGTCCCGGCACGAGGCTCCAGCCCTGGGTTATTGCTGGGCTTTGTTCTTCCTTCCATCTCGTGTCAAGGATGGTGAAGGGTCTAGCCTTTTAAAACCTTGGAGGGCAAACCCTACTCCTTATTGTCCCCTGGGGATGAGTCAGCCTAGTCCTCAGGCTGCGCTGCCCCCATTGCTGGCTGCAGCTGCGAGACCGCATCTACCCAGAGACCCACTGCAGCTACTTCCATGTCTCTGTGATGTGAAACCCTTAAACCCTTTTCAGCCTGCTGTGACCATGCCTCTTGCATCGGAAAAACGCCGATCATTAGAGGCAAATTCAGACAAGCAAAGACAAAAAAAAAAAAAGAGAGGAAGCAAGTTTCTTCCCTTGCTAGCTAAATAAGTGGGGCTGTTAAAAGACTCCTTTCTCCCAACTTGTGTTATGTTGACACTGCCTGGATTTGCCCTTGGCTCAGTCCTGCTTGTGGTCATGCTTAGCCCCGGCATGATTTAAGCTATTAAATGCCTTGCCTAGGCAGCAGTGAAACATACTGAGTGGCAGATGGGTGCTCATCACCCATGTCAGGGAAGAGGATACAGAGGCAGGGACCGTGGTGCCAGTGCTGGGCAAGTTCAGGGCACGGGTCGATGGACTTGGCTCTGAGCCTTTCTGCTGGAGACCCTCATGGACTTGGGAGCAGCATCCTTGCAGTGCTGGGCGCTTGCAATTCAGCTCATGGGAGCTGGACGGAGTTAATTGATCTGCTTCTGTGATGAAGCCCATCTGTGTCCTAGCCTTCCTCTAAACGCTGCCTGCAAAAACAAATCATCTAGCTCCTCTCCCGGGCCACCCAGCCGCCCCAGGCTCTCTGCACATCCATTCAGTTAGTTTTGAGGCTGGCAGGCAGGGAAGCAGAGGACAGCCCAGGCCCCTCTATCCTGGCAGCTGCCAAGGGGCTGCCTGTTTGCTGGGCACCATCCCTGCTGGGCTCTTCTCCCCTGCCACTACTGGTAGTAACCCAGCCCTGTCCCCTTGGCTGGCTGTGCTACACGCAACCACCCCCTCAATCAACACTGTCCTATTTCTCCCAGCCCTGATGCTGTGCAAAGACCCGCTGCACTCACTCCTCCCTCCTCAGCTAGCCGGGGCTCGTTGCCACAAAGCTGGCAGGTCTCCAGGGCTTGCCTTGGGATTTATAGGGCTCAGAGTGGGGGAGCTGGCCACCAGCTCCAGTGTTTTAATTAGGCAGAGGGCAAGAAGGAAACAGGCAGGATTGCCCTGCACCGTGGCAGCCTCTCCCCACCGTGACTCGCCAGGTGCCGGCTGATCGTGCCTGGCTGCTTCTTACTGCTTCTGCCTGACCATCCAGTGCTGCCGGATCCTACTCTAACAAGATCTCTAACTGACAGGTTCCCCAAGAAGGGAACAAGTGCCAGGGTGCCTGCAGGCACACGCAAGCCATTGCCTGTCCAACACCAGGAGACTCTGAGGGTATAGGAGCAAGACAAAGTGCCTCATCCCCACATCAAGCAACATCCCTGACTTCAATCAGCTCTTCCCATCCTCAACTGGGTCCTCAGCCCCATCCCCATCCGATGTAACCTTTCATTTGGGTGCAAAAATGTGATCTACATCAGGCACGACCCCCAGTCACTCCCATCCTCTCCTACCACCCCTCACCCTGCGCCTTGCGCTCAGTACTCACTTTCAACGAATAGGCCAAGGCGATGAAGCCGAGGCAGCAGAAGTTGAGGTATACGAAGTTGAAGATGGACCAGAGATAGTAGTCATTCACCTCGGTGGTGTCGGGGTAGATTTCGATGACGGTGGTGGGGTTGGTCATTGTCTTCTTCTCCACCGAGTGCTTGCACGGGACCGCTGGCCGCAGGCTGTCCCCTTTGCAGCTCTTGCTCTCCATGAGATAAACGGCAGAGGAGGGAGACAGGACGGGTGAACCTTGCCGGAGAGCGGGGGGCTTGGCGATGCAGGTGAAGCAGCCCTGGGGGGGGGCCTGGGGAGGCCTCGGGGTCCAGGCCACCCCCTCGAAGGGGCACGGTGGGCCCAGGGGGGGGTCCTGTGTCCTCTCCGTGGTGGCTGCCGCGGTGTCACCGCGCTCTGCCCTGGCAAAGTGAAAGCCCCCCTGTGAAAAACGGGGGTGAGGGGATGGAGAGACCGGGGGGAAGGGAGAAGAAAAAGGGAGGGAAGGAGCAGAAAGGGGGAGATGTCAGGGGGAAGGCGGGAGAGAGAGAGGGACCGGGAGACAGAGGAGAGAGCGGGGAGAGGAGCGAGGGAATGGGCAGAAGAGAGAGGGAGGAGATGAGGGCAGGCGGGAGGGGGAGGAGGGAGCACGGCTACGCCTGGGGACCCCGGAGCCGCCCGGGCGCGGAGCTGCCGCCGGCCCCGGCCCCGCGGCGGGGGCAGAGGAGCGGGCAGCATCCCCCCGCTCCTCCTCCTCCTCCTCCTCCTCCCGCAGCCGCTGCCCGCTGTCCTGCGTGACCTGCGCTCGAGTCACGAGCGGGGAAATAAATTATAAAAAGAAAGAAGGAAACAAATCAAAGCAGAAAGCAACACTTGGGAGGAACCGGGAGGGTGGAAGTGGGGGGGATGCTCCAGGGCAGCCGCCAGCTAGCCGCCCTGCAGCCCTCCCCGCAGCCCTCCCCGCCCGCCTATCGCTCTGTCCGCCTGTCCGTCTGTCTGTCGGGGCCTTCTGCTTTCTGTCCCGTGCCGGGACGGAGCGGGGCGTGGGGCGGCGGGCGGAGCGGGTCCCCCGGTGCGGCAGAGCTGCCTGGCCCCTCGCCCTCCCTCCCTCCCCCGGGGTTGTTATTTTGGGGTTGGTTATTTTTTTTTTTTCGGCTGAGTCTCATCTGTGCGGGATTACAGATGGGATGGCATTCCCCGATCCCTTCCACCTGCCAGCAGGTCCCCCCACCCCCTTTTTCTTTCTAGGGGGTGGAGGGAGAATATTGTGGCCGGAGAGAAGGAGGAGGGGATGAAGACAGAGGATGGGGAAGGGGATGTGGGAAGAGGTTGGCCCCCACCCCAGTTTCGCAAATAGGAGAGACCGGTCCACCTCTGGCTGCCAGTCCGTCCGTCCATCCTTCTCCTCCGAAGGCATCAGGAGGAGCGAGGGATACTCACAAGGAGGGATGCGCGGAGTCGCTGCATATCCGGCTCAGCACTGCCTCCGGCTCGGCTTCCTCGGCGCTGGAGTTGCGGGAGGGAGGAGGGGAGCGCGGTGGGGGGGGGAGCCCATGGGCTGGGGGTGGGCAAGGGAGAGAGTTACAGACCGGGAAGGTCAACCTGCAGACCCCTTCCTCCCCCTAAACATCCTCCGTGCTCGTCCGGGTTCCAGCTCTTCTCCTCGTGTCCCCCCTGCGGGGACGTCACCTCCTGCTTGGAGCATCCTGGCAGCACCCCGCTGGAGAAGGGCATCTCCTGGGCCCCAGCCAAGCAGCTTCCCTGGCTGGCCAGAGAAGGTGCTCGGTCCTGCTCACCCGAGCATCATCCACAGAGACCTTTGCAGTGGGAACTCGCTGCAGCCGGGATTGCGGGTTTGCTCCCATGAGCCTGGGTGAAAAACCTAAAGCAAGCGTGGCAGGGGCATGTGGGGGAGATTGAGACAGTGTGGCGAGGGGAGGTGGGAGCCATGCAGCACTTTGAGGGAAAAAGTGCTCTGGTTCTAGGGGGTGAATGGAGAGGTGATAAATCCTCTGTGCGGGGTGATAAATTCTGCCAGCACTGAGCAAATCCCAATGCAGGAGCCCTCTGGCAGCAACACACAGGACATGAGGTTGCTTTAGAAGAGGACGGTGGGGATGTCAGGAAGGATGGACGAGCCCAGGAGGATCTGGCGGTGCCCAGCCTTGGCACAGGATCAGGGAAATGCTTGTGCCTCTTGTTAAAATTGCCCTGGGAGCTGCATGGAAATCTGATTCTGGGGTGCTGCAGTAGCATCCCCCCAGGGACATGGTGCTGGAGAACAGCTGGTGCCACACAGGGACGGCTTGCAGGTCATTTGGGAGGACACAGCTGTGGTGCGGGGAGGGTGAGGATATGAGGACATGGTGTGTCACGTCGCAGAAGCAGAGACAAGCCGAGCCCAGCACAGGTGGCCTTGAGGCAACAGCCCATTCGAAGGGGTGCTGAGGAAGGGGCATAGAGACATCCCAGGATACTGGAAACAGGCTGGATAGAACATAAGTTTGTGCATGCAGGGGGAGGGAAACCCTCTGGAAACGCCTTAAGCCTACCCACAAAGTGCTGAGCTAAGAAATAAGTATGGTAATTCATTCACTCAGCTGTTCACAGGCAAGTTTGGCTCCTGCGTTTGGGCGCCCAACCCATGTTCATCCCCATGGGTTACTGTGATGGAAGGGGACTTCTTGTGTGTCTACAGCACTCCCAGGCTGGAGGGGGTCCAGTTTGCATAAGGCTAGCGTAATCCCTCTGAAGGCACCTGCACTGGTTAAAAAAGGCCAAATTGCCCTTTGATTTGACATTTGCCAGAGTGATAGTGGGTCCTGCCAAAGTAAAGAGGGTTTTATTAGTGCTATGGCTGCCTGTGACAAGACCTAGGGCTCTCCAGGAAGCTGCTGAAGAGCAGAAGCAGTGCTGGGGTGAAAAGGATGTTCCCGTGGGATTAAGATGTTTGCAGGAAGGCAGAGCCACTGCCAGCTGTTGTCAGCTGTTCTGGAGGGCTTGGACAAACCTGGGCAACACATGGCTGTGTACAGCATCCTTCCTTCAGGCTCAGGAGGAACAATGAAACCCCTTAGATACAAACTGCTGTTTGCCATAGGAGCTACTGATGAGGCTGCTGTTCACTTGTCCGAGGGAAGTTGCATTTGTAGGACTGCTTCTCTTCTTAATATCAGACAGGGATGGAGGGTGAGCAAAGAAAAAGGTCAAAGAGGGGACTGGAGGAGGCAAGAGGAGGCAGCAGGGTGGTGTAGAGGAATGTGGGGTCAACAGAAGCTGGTGCATTCCCCGGTGTGAATAGGAATGAAAGGTCAGGGAGGCTGAATGGCTGCTTTTTCTCTTCTCTGGTACCAGGCCAGCCTTACAGTTTACAGAGCACTTCTGGGTCTTTGGGTTGGCAATTCATCATCTTTCTCAATGCTAAGTGTGAGCAGTGAGAGGTTTATTACTGCGGGTCACAATGGTACATATGCAACACCACTGGGTCAAAAAACATTCATGTGACTCTTCAGAATTAGGGAACTGGCTTAGAAAATAACGACACAACAAATAAACCCCCCTCAATATTCTGCATTATTTTAACACTTCTCCTGTTTTTTGGGAGTCTTTAAAGGTCATGTGTGTAAGCCTTGAAACATAAGGTCTACGACCACTTTTATTTCAAATAAAAGCTGGGATGATTATGAATAATCACTCATAATACTGTGGCATCAAGAACGGCATCCCCTTGTGCTAAGCATGGGATGAACAGACTAGAAAGATGTTTCCTGCCCCAAAGCAATTCTCCTGTAATCGTGTTAAAGATTTGGGCTGTAGCATAATCAAGTGCTGTAAGACCCGTGAGAAAGTCTTCCATCTCAAATCCTACTCTGGAAAACCATTACCAGGATCCACCCGTTTTTTTTTTGAAGGAGAAAGCCCACAACCTCCTGAATGCTCTTTCCTATTCCTTCTATAAATTTCCTCAACTGGTTGCTACGCCCCATAAGCAGTAAGGTGCTCTGAGGCTTGGAGGGGTAAATGCCATCTCCCCACTCTCCCTTGATCCCCGTCTCCTGTCCTCTAAGCTTTCAGTCTGCTTCTTTTCCCTCCTAAAGGAATCTAAAAATAAACTCAAGAAAGAGCGGAAAAAGAAAAAGCCATCAACCCCCAAAACAGCATTCTTAGTCATTGACAGTGTGTAAAAATAGTTCCCAAAGGAACAAACTGCTGAGCCAACCAGATGAGCGAGTCATCTCCATAAATGAGGGGTCTCATCCTCCCTTTCCTTGGGGAGGTCCTTGTCTGAGTGGGCTTTGCCAAAACAGAGCAGGTTGGAGAAGGATCAGGCCCATGAAGAGAGCCCTGAGGGTCAGGGCCTGGTGCCCTACTACTCATGAGAACATATAATAAAAAAAAATCTTCTTTGCATCAGTAGAGACATGTAATAAAGAGTTATCAAATTGTCATCAGCACGGACTTCTGCATAGACAGCACAGTAAATGGAAGGGCTGGTGTAAACCTGAGCATTTGCTGTGCAAGCAGTGTGCAGGTTGCTCACAGGGTGGAATGTGCTCTACTCCCTGCTGGAAAAGCATGGGTGGACAACTCTGACTCTTGGCTTCTCCAGCTCTTGGCCATGATCAGGCCTGTGATTGTGCTGAGACATAACATTCAGTACTCATGGCACGATTAAAAGCTTAGGCACAATCTTCCGAGCAGAAGCAACGCCTTCGTATTTCTGTTGATAAATTTGGCAGTGGATGACTTGTTCCCCCCTTAAGCTATTGAGGAATGGTGGGCTACATGATTGGTTTTAAGGACCCAGCCAGCCCTTTCGGGTTAAATCCATCTCTTTAATGTAGGAGAACAGCTGATCGGGGTATTAAGGCATCCTGGGGGAACAGAGGCTCGGGACGTGCCAATGGGGAAATCAGTTAAGCTCTCAGTGTGCTTACATCTGCGCTCAGAAAACAGGATGGAACTTGGCTGTATCCATCTTGCTTATGTAGATGATGCTTTTTTCAAAGTAGGGATTAGCTCTTATCTTCCACCTGGCACATGGAGCCTTCATTCTACATTGGAGTCTCCAGCTCCCATACAGCAGCACCAGGACTAAAAATCACACAGCCAGGCAAAACAGATGGATTTTTCCTACATTTTGAAAAAAAAACCCAACCATGCTCTTCATCACCAGGCTCTGGGAGCATAAACTGCACTTCCTAGTGGGTTTTACGCTGGACTTCAAAACTGTAGTCCTGCTTTGGCTGCTACAGTACCACGCTGTGTCCCAAGTTGAGCAGAGCTCATTCTAGCTGGCTCAGAGACCCAAGGGAGTACCCTCTAGGACTACCCTTGGCAGTACTCAGCCAGAGAGATGTGGCCCCAGTAGAAGGTTGTAGACTAGGAGATACGCTGGGAGTGCCTGCCACTCCCATGGTGCTTGGTCAGGCAGATGACATGGTCAAGCCATCCTGAAAAGGCTAATTTTTAATACATTGAAAAAGAAACTGACAGGCTCTGTGCATGTCTCCTTATCAAAGAGAAGGGGAGGAGCCCTTCTGAAACATAGATGGGTAACCTGAGCAGGTGACCAGATTTACTGAGACAGGCATACAGGTTGGGGAGACGCTGAGAAAGTTTGACATCTCAAACTGCTTAAGGAAAGACAACTCTCAGAGTTAAGGAGGGGAAACACTGTATTTTTTTGTTTCAATTTTCTATGTTGATACAGTAAGTCCATCAGCAAATTAGATTAAAAAAAACAGTCACGCAGTTAGAGTTTGGTTTAAAAATGCAAATAAAAGAATAAAGGGAGGAGACTCATTCAGGGAAGACTACAATGAACCACTCCTCCAGCCTGTCCTACAGTAAGTCACTCAGGGCATCATTTTGGGCCTCGCTCTTTCCCCAGGCAGCAGTCTCCTGTCTGCCTGAGTACACATATCAGACCAGCCTTGGGTTACAGCAGAAGCCGTCACAAATGGCATAAAGGATTGCACGCCCAGCAGAACCACAGTCCAACAGCTTGACACCAAAAATGTTCAAAGCCCACAGTCAGCTAAGCATCAGGCTTCCCCTTACACATTGAGTCTAATTAGCAAGTACCTGAGAAGCTGTCTCTGTCTTGCCATGATTCAGAAATCTTGCAGCTGGGAAACATACAGCAGGACTTGGAGAAGCTCTGGGCACTTAACTGGTGTGAAACTGGGGCTCTCTAGAGAAGTGCTGAATATCTGCTGGTTTGAGTACCTACTGATAGTGGATTTTTTTTAGTAACACGCTACTGTTCTCTTGCTAGTCTTCCAACAGATATTCTTGGGTGTCCAGATGCAAGGCTGCAGACAAAGACAATAAGCAGGCACAAGCAAACTTTGGGAGCAGCATTTGTTGCATCCAGGGTTGCAGGGCACAATACAAACATCAGAAGTGTGCCCAGGCCTGTCCCTAACTGTCCACATCAGACCCCTCCAAGGCATTAGGCATAGTTATAGAGCCAAACTAATTAGCTGCAGAGGGTGGAGACAGGTGACATCTGCAGGCTATGTGCTCACTGTCCCCCTACATCTCACCACAAAACATTTTCCCCATCCATACCTCTGATGTTCACAATGAATTAAAAACTGGGAATGATGTACATGTATTGCATTGGGCATAACCACCTATTCACCCCCTGTCCAAAGACCTTTATCAGGAACTCCCTTGGCCCCAGTGGTACTTCTGGCAGGATTATCAGTGAATTTTGGGGAGCCAAGATTTCATCATCTGTTTTTCCTTGTCTGGGGTCATGGCTGGTGCTGATCTGGTCCTCTTACCACCCTCAGCTTTACCTATCACCTGCTGCCACTCCCCAACTTCAGAACCTGATCCAGAATACTGGGAGAACAAAAGTCTTTTACTCCCAGCATGGGCTGGGATTCTTGGCAAACTCTCTTCTGCTTTAAAACTCACTTTATTGTACACCCAGTTCCACTAGCATTTGCCTACTGATGCCACTCCAGTGAAGCAAGTGGCTCCGTATGTGCAGATCTCAACTCTCCAGGAGGATCTGCAAGCACAGCTAAATTAGCTACAAACTCTCTGAAGCAGGATTGTGCCTTACTCTATCTGCAACACAGGTGGACATGAATAGAGCTCTCACCAGCATTAGCAAGGTGGAAGGCAAGGAAGGAGGGTGTTAAAGACATTATTCTCAACTCACTGGCCGTGGACGAAGATGGGAAGATTTGTGGTTTTGGGAACCTGGGAGAAGTCCACCAAGCTCAACAGAACCTGTGCCAAGTGACTTTGCTCAGCAGAAAGCCAGGTCTTCATGGCCATGAATTCAAGTGACAACCATTAAATCTTATCTTGATCCTTTTCGTATTTGTACTCGCTGAAGAGTCCCACTGACTGTAGCCCCCTCCCTGTCCTGTTGGGTCTGGCATGCGGGCACCACACCTCCAGCTCTGTCACTAGTGCCATCGCTACGCAAAAACACATCACCAGAGCCATTGGGCTCCAAAACTTAATCCTTGTGCACACTATTGCAATCCCCCATTGCTCCAGCCCAGGATGTGCCCTCCTAGGACCAAGCCAGCACAAGCCCATTGAGAAATGACCTAGTGGTCACTGCCTCAACCTGTCATGGAGGGGTGATGAAGATGGACTCTTCCTCACCTTTTGCTCCCCCACTTCCTAAGTGAAAAAGCAAGAATAAATAAATAACGAGCTGGACAGCCTTCCCCATACTTCTCTCCCAGTGCAGAAGCCCAGACCCGAGAGCAGCCACACAGTGCCTGTGCAGTAACAGAGATGCCAGAGGCTGGCACTAGCCAGCTGCCCCGCAGGAAGGACACCAGGGCTGGGAGATGCGAGAGGGTCTTGTTCAGCTCTGAGAATCATTCTTAAAAACAAATACTGGAAGACATGGCAGTAAAGCAAGGGCTACTCCAGCTGGAGTGGTCAAATACAGACCTCCCAGCACCACCTACTCAATGGAGGAGAAAAAGTAGCTAGCAGGGCACTAATGACTATTTTCCATGTAATTTTAAATCTAGTTCAATTTTTTCTTTTTTTTTTTCCTTTCCACTTACTGGATTTCTAATCCTGGTAATCTTTCTCTGTGGCTCCTGTGCATGTGTGTAAGTGTGTATGTGGCAGAGGCAGTGGGGGATCAGGCGCTTAGACACATTTGGCAAAGCCAACAGAGTCATTATCACGGTCAAAGACGGTGTAGTAGGGACCAATGAAGACATCCCCCAGGATCCAGAGTGGGCCCCCAGGAGGCGGGACATCCAGGCCTGAAAAGCCACTCAGGCAGATGGTCTCTCCTTGTACAGAAACCTACAGAGAAGAATGAGAGCTTCAGCCCAAGAAGGTCCTCTCCTTCCCTGAACCTCACAGGCTCAGCAATAACACCTGCCGACACCGGCTACACCTCAGCCGCTTCCAGCCTGTGATCTACAGGCTGCAAAAGTAACTCCCAACTTGCTGCTCCCACAGCTCCAAACCCAGCTCCCCCTCCCAGAGCCCTTATTCAGCAAAACATTAAGTAAAGCTGCACGTGTCCATAAACCTCCCAGCCCGTGCAGCTCTGAATGAGAGCCGTTGTTGAAATTCTGCACAAAAACGGTCCTTGCAAGTTGACTTTGATGGCTTAAAAGCTAGGCTGGTGGCCTTTGTTATGACAAGGCTGGCCTCACAGCTCCAGAATCCAGCAGAAAAGGGCAACATATTTGTAGGAAGTGAAGCAACAGCCAGTCTGCCCGTTCTCTCCCATCCTGCTGTCCCCCATGAGCATCGTGCAAGGTCTCATTCCTGCAGGACTTTAGTGGGATTGTCTGGGTCCATGAGTCACCACCCCCGTGTCATCACCCCATCACCTCAACCTTTCAGGCATTTTCTCAAGTGCCACCTCCAGCCTTGCTTTTGCTGCTCTCGGAATTTTCTGGTTGAGGTTTGAGTTGAGAAGGCAAAAGTTAGGCATTGCAGAAAAAGTGTAGGGCTGACAAAAGCTGCTTGTACACACCTTGAAGACATACTGATCTCCAGTGAGCTGGTAGGGTTTCCCTCCTAGTGTTAGTGTGACAACAGGCAGAGACGGCACCTTATCGCATGGGATCACATACTGCAAGAGAAACGGTAAAGGTTTTAGGTAGTAGCTCCTACGCCCTCAGGAAAGGGCATGGTCACTCTGAGGCACAACCATATCTTTGCTGTGGATTTCCTCAAGAATTGCTCATCTCAGGGTGCAGAAGAGGCCTGAGCTAGAGGAAGAGAGCTGCTCCTTGTCCAGGGCTGCAAGCTGATGGGCCAGAGGCTTTTAGGGATAGGGATGGAGCCAAAGGATCCTGGGTTCAATATCTGGCTCTGCTCTGCTAAGCCCCAGGCCACAGCACCTGATGCAGCAGTGCTGGGGTCTTTCCTTTGCAACAGGAGAGGGAGATGGGGTTTGATACAGCCGAGGAACAGACAGGGACTCTCAGTGTGATAAACAGACAAAGCCAGTTTAATTAACACTGGTGAGTCTTGGGAAGATAGCAGTCTAAGCCAGTTGTTGCTGCAGCGTGGGGTCTGCCCACACTGCAGTAAAGCCCTACAAGTGCTCATGGCTTTGTCATTTGGGTGGGGCTTCAAAGTACAGCATCCTTTCTAGGTGGTCCTCACAATCTCAGGGAGGAGAGTTGACCTTGTGATATTAGTCAAGATGGTTACAAATTTTGCAGGGAAGGGCTGTCATTTACATTAAATTTATCTGTATTGAAGTCCCTCTGGACTCACATTAACATGAATCCTTGGCCTTAGGTGCAACTCATGCCCCCTTACCTCTTCCTCCTGGAGACAGGTGGCAGAGGTGACCTAAAGCCTCCTGAAGTTCATGGGACTAAGCTCTCTACTGTGAACATGAGCGGGGCATCAAATGCTACCCAGCATCTAAACATTTTTGCTATGCCAGGGGCTTTTCTAGGAGTTGAGGCTATGGATGGAGAGCAGAGGAAGAAGACAACCGAAGTCTCTAGAAGGATCTGGGTGCAAGTCAAGACATCAGTGTGGATACCACAATGGGCACAGATCTCTACTTTCCCAGCCTGGCCTCACCTGGCCTTTGATGAGCGGTTTTGCACCGATGGCTGTCTGCAGCTCCTTCACTTCCTTGGTGGGGCCAGTGATGAGTGAGGTTCCTGTGTCCACGATGGCCTCACAGCCCCCCTTGCACAGAGTCAGCCCATTGGCAACGTCCACCCTGGAAAGAGATGCCCAGATAGAAGACAACAATTACAGGCCTCCCAGCAAAGGCTGCAAGGAATAACAGGCAAAGACTTGCCTGCTGCCTGCATACCCTGTCTGCCGACCACCACGACTAATGGACATGTAAGTGAGCTAAGGGCAATGCACTAGGGACTCATGTTTTACCTGTACTACTGTAAAAAGCAAAGGGTTAAAGGGACAGCTGAGGAGGTCTTGGGCAAGGCAAGGATTTGTGTACATCAAAGGGTCAAGACAGGAGCTGCTTGGCTTCCTCACGGCATCACATTTCACAGCAGCACGGACAGATAAAGCTTTCCAGCCAAGGGTCTGCCACACTTTGCAAATGTGGCAGGACTAGGCGAAGATGAGAACTGAAACCCTGCACTGAGGAGGGATGCAATCCCCAGGGAAAGGGCACACTCTGATCACAGGCCGCTTTTAAGTTCCCATCACGTGGGAAAGCTCAGAATAGACCGCAGAGCTGGCGGCCGGCAGCTCAGCCCGCTCTCCACCCCTCTGCCTCCAACAATGAGCGCTGATTGCCATGCAGTGCCCTTCAGTCAAGGGCTGTCTTCCCTGAGCCTCATCCTGTTCCTCTGGAGCTGTGAGCAAGTGAGCAATACAGCTCTGTCCTCACTGAGAGCTGAGCAAAGTCGAGGTTTAATCTGTGGGGCTCACCCTGCCTGGAAGTAGGACATGCCTTTTTTTTTCCCCACTTTGCAAGGGTGCGGCAGGCATTTTCAAGTGCCAAGCCATAAACAAGAGGAAAGGACTTTGCACAACATCTGTTGTTGTTTTCTGCCTCTTCTGCTCTTCTAGAGGCAAACAACCCATTCTTAAGGTGTGATTTGAATCGCCTTTTTTTTTTTAAATAAAGGAGTGGATGTGTTACAGGTGTGAGCTGTCTGCACACATAGTCAGGTGGAAGGGGAACTTACGCATCCATGTGGACCTGCCAGTAAGCCTTGCGTGTAACGTTGACCCAGCTGAAGTCACCACTGTAATACTTGGGGTCAGTTCCTCCCAGGAGAAGCTCACCGCCAGGCTGAGCGGTAGGATCTCTGAAAACAAAACAACCCAAAATTGTGAAAATCAGGAGCACAGCAAGAATGACCTCCTCTACGTGCCCCAAAACCACATGCCAGGGTGCTTTGGGGTGAAGCACGGCACTAGCAGCACTGGAGACAGACAACTTATGTTGTTCTATAATATGTCAATATAAAGACAGAAACTGCAAGATACTCTGGGGTGGGGAAACGGCAGTAACTTGGCCCAGCTGAAGCATCTTTCAGCTTTCTGCTTTGTGCTTTCACACAGACAACTTGAGAAACTCGCTGCAGAGAAGCGGGACAGCAAAGGGAAACTAAGCACTGGTGCAGGGACTCCCCAAATAATCGGCTTGTAACAAACACCCGTGTACATGGCTGATGCAGCGTTATCTGCACCCAACTCTGCGCCAGGCAGCAGCCTTAGAGCTGAATCCTCAAGGTTACTGTCAGATAAAAGCTCGCTGCCGAGCAGATGGGAAGAAATATGGTGATGGGGGGAGGGCTGGCACTTGAATGGCCAGCAGCAGCCCTCTCTACCCTCCCTGCTCCCAGTGTGCTACTTTTTGGGCTGAAGTAGTTCAGAGTCTCCCTCTGCAGTGCCAGGAGGGCGATGGGGTGTGCTATGGGGAGCAGCTGTGGGTGCCAACATGTTTGGGGCTGTGCAGGAGGGTTTCCTGGGGAGTGAGGGAGCATGAGCCCCATCACTAATGATGACTGGTAAGGGGCACACTTGCCTGGGAGGTGACATGCTGGTGGCCAGGTGGCTCAAGGATTTTGGCAACAAACTGGGTCTGTGTTTACCCATCTAACAGGGTCTGCACTAGCAGCGTGCAGTCTCATGATCACAACTGTGTTTATTTTTATTCCTCCTTCCTCTGGAAACACCCTCTGTCTCTTCATCAGTTAAGAAATGTGATAGCAGACCTACCCAGCTTTTAATCAGTAAAATGGCTGCATTTCTACTTTCCTTCCTACTTAAAAGCAGTAAGCAGAACAGACATTGCTGAGACTTTCTCAGTGGTGCTGGCCAGAGTTCAAACCAGCACACAGCAAGAGGTGCTACCAGGTCACATGGAGAAACACCTGTTTGGGCCTGCCCTTACAACAAGAGATGCACCACCAAACCAAACGCTACCTGTTCAGGTAGAAGGAGAAGATGTTTTTCTCGATCAGCTTCTGTTGCATGAGGTTATCGAAGAAAGGGGTGACCTTGTCCACAGAGATCCTCGGGAATGCCATGCCCAGGATGCCGTCAAATTTGGCAGCAATAAACGTGATGCCTGGCTGCTTTACAGCTTCCCCAAAGATCTGATTCTTGATTTTCAAGTTCCCGAGCTGAGGGAACATGGGGAAGAAAGCAAAAAGCAGATTGTAAAGAAAACTGACTCAGGAAACTACAGTAGAAATGGGATCTCACTAAAGACAGGCTGCAGCGTATCCCTCAGCATGCTGCCACAATCCTGCCTGCTTTCACCTTTGCATTTGTAGATACCCTGGTGTACTCTCCCCGAAGGAGAGGCAGGCCATGCTAGCTGCACAGTGGCACCTCCTGAGTCCCTGCAAAAGCTCAATGTACATCTGCAGGCAGGAGCCCCCCCCTACTTTTTTGTTCACCTCAGTCAACACTTTCAGCTTTCTGGTGGGTCCCAGCAGTTGGCCATGCCATTTTGCAGCTCCTCCCTCTTTGCACAAATGGCTCTGTATCATTTTGTTCCCCCTATATTTCTTCCCCTATCTCCTACTTCAAACTTCCCTCCCAGTTTGAAAAGCTCTTTTGCTGTGCCTTTAATGCTCTTTTCCACCCTGGGCATCTAAGTCCTCTCCGTGTCCTACCTCCTCGGGTGCTGCACCCATCCCTGGTTGGGAGCACAAATCCCTTTCACCTCTGCCAATGACCCCTGTGATCTCTGCTACATAAGAGACATCCCCAGGATATCGCTGCATCTCCCAGAAGAGCCACCAGCCTGCAAAGACCTCCCATGGGAGGGCAGAAGACCCAGCCAGGAAAGTGAGGTTGAGCACAAAGCTCAAAAATAGCAGTTGGAGTACTATGAAGGCAAAGGTCATCTCTCTTGCCAGTTATAAGAAGTGGCATTCCCCATTGGAAAGACAAAATGCCCCACAAGGGCAGATTCCCCAGAAAGAAGATTACAAAAACCAGGATAGCTCTGCTGATGGGGAGTAGGACATGTCTGCTGGTTCCTGGCTCTAGTGGTTCAGGAGATTTCTGAGCTTCTGGCTGACCACAGGCAATTTTAGCATCCGTGCTAGGACGGTTTCAGCCTCTCAGCCTCCAGCTAGCAGCCCTGCAGTGAACCAGGCTGGACTGAAAAGCTGGCATCTCCTACCTGATGGCAGATAACGATCTCTGTAAATTACTAATACTCCCCCAGGGTTAGACAGTACAAGGCTGGCAGCATTTGCTTTAATGGTACTGGAGGCTCGCGCTAGGAAAGGGCGATCGAGCCTTGCAAAAGCTAAAAGCCACAGGAGAGGATGTGGGGTGAAACAGCTCACAGCAATGCATCCGCTCACTGGCACGTAGCAAGCGCCCCAGTTGCATGCTGCAGGTTTACAAAACCCGCTGCTCCACTGCTTGGCACAGCTGGTCCTGCAGCAGCTTGTAAAGTTTGATAAGGATTCTACTTTAAAAAAAAAAAAAAAAAGCAATAGACTGATAAAACCAAGTGCCAGGTTTGCTCGATTACTGCCCTGGTTGCACATCCCAAGAGGGAGGCAGATATCTGCCTGGCAGTGGGGGATCTCAGCAGCCCCTGCCTCCACTTGATCCTCAGCAGGACTGAAACCAAAGAGCATCTTTAGCAGAGCACTGGCACCAGGTGACAAAACCTTCATCTCCATCCCTCAGCTGGCTCTTGCTCAGACATGGAGCAACTGAAAATCATTCCCAGTGGATGACTGCATGGCAGTGGCCCTCCAGCACTTTGCAGACAGGTGCTGGCACCCCACAGCTCACCCAGCCTCCTTGTTAACAGCCTTAGCCAAACAGGCAAGGGCTGGATGGTGAAAGTGGACTAGAGGCAAGGGCCTCTGTGGCCTCGTTTGGCACCAGGGTTTGGGCTCCTCTCTAGGCAGAGGCACATGAGAGAGGCAAGTAGGGGCATCTCCTGTGCCTTGTACTGGCACTGCAGCCCCAGGAGAGAATTCATGCCCCATGGATGGTGATGCTTCCTTTGCTCTCCTTGAAGGACATCTCAAGGTTGGAATGAGATGTCCAAGCAGCAGAAGGCTGGCTGAACCTGCTGCTCCTTGAAGGGTGAGCAGCACCAAGAGTGCTGTGCTACAAGGCATTATTCCTCCACAGAAGGAGAGAGGATGTTCAATATGAGCTTATGACCCTCTCAAAAAAACCAAAAATAGGGCTGAGAGACTCTGGATCACCTGCCAATCAGCACCTTTAAGTCAGATGCTGTTTCCACCCACTGGGATGGCTGAAGCCTAGAGGGTCACCCTGAAGGCTGTTTCAATGCCTCTATTTCCAGACTACACCTGACTAGGAGCTTGCCTACAAGATGCTGTGCATCAGGAAGCTTCTTGGTGTCCAAGTTGAATGCCCCTGGCCCCCCGAGTCACCCCTGCTCCTGTGTACTGCAAGCATGACAATGCTCAGGCTTCAAGCAAGAGGTTTCTCTTCCTTCTGCCCAGACAGAAGCCAAATTCTACAAGCTGTGCTGGCTGCCAAGAGCCATCCCCACTTCCCAAACAAGCTTAGGCACAAAATCCTTCCTCTGAGCCACTGGGAAGTGGAAAGCTAATTAGCAAGCAGCCATTAGGGTGATAATTATTCCCCCCAGCACCCCCATCCCAAAAAAAAAAAAAAAAAAGAAAAATCCGCTATTTTCCTTCTGTCTCACTTCAGCCCCTGCACTAAACCAGGAAGTGCCTAAACCAGCCCACATTTTCACAGGACAATAAAATTCACTATTTGCCTTGCTGCTCCAATCCATTACTGGGACAAACAGATGCCTCTGCCTGCTCTGTCTGTATTTTTCAAATCTCATATATGAGAACCTATTAACGCTATGTGCATGGTGCTTTCATTTGGCAAGAGCTGCAGGAAGGCTTGGATGGGTAGCTTTTTTTTGCAGCAGGGTGTTTCTAAATGAAGCAAGGGATGCAGGAAATAAATGGCATGAAACGAAACTGAAAATAGTCCTGAAGCTCAGTGGGCTGCAGGGGCAGAGCGCAAAACCAGATGTGCAAAGCTGCTGGCAGCCCCTGGAGTTATCCTCCACAGCCTTGTTTGCACTGATTTTCAGGGTTCACCAAGCCCATTAAAAACCTTCTCCCCGCAAAGAGGGTCCTTCACCCAGCCTGAGCTGCTGACATCTTTGGACACAAGACAGAGGCAAAGGCTGGTGCTTCCAGGTTAGTCTGAGATTTTCCTGCTGTAAGGATGGCCTAAGGAGTGCTCCTTGCATGAACTACCCACCTTGAGCTTCTCTTGGGTATTTTTCTTTTGATCCCGATGAAACTGGTAAGCCAAACCTTTTCAGCTGAACCTAACATGTAAAACTCTAAATCCCTAAATCTACGTGCTTTTTCAAAACTTTTGCTTTGTCTCCCTCCTGCAAGGCAAACATATGCTCTTATCCCTGACAGGAGACCAAATAATCTGGGAGCACGTGTGCTGCTGACATTTGGCAACTGGCAAGCTCTCACAAGCATCTGTACCTGGGAAGCAGTTGTGAAAGTTGCCTGCCCTTCACAGGACAGAAAGCTCAGCCTTTGCTCACTGAAAACAAAATGATGGGAAGCAACCACCAGCAGCCTGGTTGCCTCAACCTGGCCATGAATGCTACCAGGGAACCCCTCCCTAGTTGTCATACAGTCTACAAACATAAGCACCCATTCTCTACATTGGACTAGGATGGGGTAGTGAAGAGCCCATGTGTGGCCAGTGTTTGGGTAGCTGCCTACGTGGACATTTACTATTGCGTGGATACTGGCCACAAACAGGCTGGGCACCACCACCAGCCTGTTGCAGTGGTGCTGGTGTGTGCTTAGGCTGGGAAATTCCCAGGGTTAGGAGAATGAGGGCTGGAAGGATGGCCAGACACTGGTTCATGCCCCTAGCTTGCTGACCTGCTGATTAATACCTTCCCCCTTCTCTGCTTGCCTTGATCATTGTCACTTCCTCAATATTATCACCATCTTGGTTCAAAGCACTTGGAAATACTACGCTGAAGTACGTTCTATAAAAGCAAAACAATTAAAAAGGGAGTTGAAATCAACTGGCTTCAAGTGCTCTGCTGAAAGCAGGCTGGGCAAATTCAGGGTGAAGGCAGTCATTACTCACCGTGACGGTGTCCTGGCTGAGAAACCCAGAGAGGCTCCCTGTCCCATAGTGGATGGCGAACTCAGTGCCGTTCTCCACGTAGGTGCTGGATTTAGAGGCATCATACTTGTGATGCAGCACTGCAGGTGGGGGACACATGGGAACATACAACATTAGTGCTCCTTGATACCTAAGGCTCCCCAAAAACCTAATTCCACACCATCCAGGTCAGGACAAACAGACACTCAATGATGTGAGGGTGGGCCTGAACCCAGCATTTGCCAGGCCTGCACCCAGCATTTGCCAGGCCTGCTTAACAATTCCCCAGACATTTGAAATGCTTTAGGTGGGCAGATCCAATTTGGCTGTTAAATTGGATTTGGCTACCAGGTATTAAAAGCCTAAAGCCTGTGTGGCTGGTGTGTCAGAACGCATTAGACAGCAGAGTGAATCACTTCTCCAGTGTCAAGGCAAAAAACAGTGACTTTAAAAATAGTCTGCTCTGGGCATGCACATTTCCACTTTATGGATTCATCTTTTATTAAGACTACCTGGAATTTTTTTTATACCATCAATGGTTTTTGCACAGAGGGCTCAAAATATTTTTTATTTAGAGAAGGGCATTTCCCTTGTCTAAGCTGCTTTTCCCCCTTGGAAGGGTTGAGAACTGTAAGATATCCCTGGTTTTATGGCTGGGCAGATTTCCACAGATTCCTCCTGAGTCACGAGTTAGGCAGCAACACGTGATGAGCTTGGCCAGCCTGGCTGCATGGCTGAGCCTTGCAGAAACCAACACGCTAAACAGGGACTTCCCTGGCTGGGCCATCTGGATCCCAGTCTGGCAGGGATCAGTCTTGGTGAATATTCATAAAACAAGCCCTTTGGTCCCAGTACCTCCCCTGCCACTGACTTGAGAAACCAGCTCTCTTCTACAGATCAGGAAGCCCCAAGATAGACAAGCCTGGGCCTCACCACCCTACCAGTTTCCTAGATCTCATGTGACATACGCAAAAAGAAGACTTGTCTCTGGGCACTATAGGGCCATACAAGTCGTCCAAACTTCCCCCTGCCCACAAGCACTGTGGGATGTCTTTCATGGTTGCATTTGTTGACTCCACAGGTTTCTCTGCTCTGCATAAGCAGCACAGCCAGTGGTTTTTAAATGACCTTTTGACATAGCTGGGTTTGACCCCTTCACCTGTGGACCTTTATTGCACAGGAACACCACAGAGCAAAAAAAAAAAAAAAAAGTATAATCCCAAAGATATTGTCATCATATTGTGCCTACCTGACTCTTGTTAATTACAAATCTAGAAACATGCACACACATGCTCCGTGCAGCAATAAACCAGAAACTAGGGCAGTTTGTATCAGATCTGGCAAGAGGTTGACTTTTTTTCTACTAGCCTTGTGCAATAGGGCAACAGCAGCATCAGTCTATAATTTGGGGAGAAACATCACAACCTGTGATGCTGCTCCCCAGCTGCAGGGCTGAGGCTGTTGGGGAAGGTTTGAAGCTGCGCGTGGGTGATGTGGAGGGGAAAAAACAGGAAGGGAGTAACAAAGGATTGATGTGGGAGGCTGGGATCCTATTTCCAGCTCTGACCCTAAAGAGTCCATCCACCCTCTGGCAAGCCCTTTCACGTTGTTGCCTCAGTTTCTCCTGTTACAAAACCAGGATCTGCATTTTGCAGGGAAGGAGAAGCTGTTGAGCACTGTAGCTGGCACTGGTGATACTTACGGCAGGCAATGTCCAGGAGCTGACAGTGCACAGATGGCACCCAGAGGTTGGAGGAGCCAGTGTCAAAGACCACAGTGAACTTCTGTGGGGGTGTCCCAATGCCAATCTCACCATAATACTGGGCCTGCAAAGGAGGAGAAGGAAGCCATGAGCAGAGACAGCTGGCTAGCAGCAGGAAATAAAGAACCAAGAAGTCTTCTAGGATTGAAAAACTGATCAGATTCTCATCTAGACACTAGTCCGCTCTTTTTTTTTTTTATTTGGCAGTGATGGGCTCCCAGATTTTGTCCTCTGGAAGGCAGGCTCCTATTCAGTCCTCACACCTCATGACGGCATGTGTGAAAAGGATAAGAGAAGTGTGTGACGGTTGTTTATGGGGGAGGACTTTTTGGGGCAGGAAGACAGGGCAGAAGAGGGAAGGTCTTGCAGACTGGCATGCAGTTCACTGTAGGGAAGAGGGTAACAAAAGAGGGAAGGAAGCCAAGTCAAACACCTGTGTTACTGAAAAGCTGAAACTGGCTGGGAAGCTGCTTTGCTGGCATGTTTGTAAAGGAACTGTGGGTTGCAGCAAGAAGCAATTCTGCTTACTGGGAGTAGATGCATAGCTGCTGGGGCTTTCGCTGTGGGCTAGTGAGACCCAAGGGTGGGGACAAAAAAAGTGCTCAAGTCACAGGCATTGGAAGACTTTGATCCAGCAGGATGCCTTTGATCCAGAGGGAGAAAAGGGCAGTCAGGATCACCCCCAGAGAGGGATTTAGGGCTGCGGGCTGAGAATTTGGGAGAAGTCCCAATGGATACCTCTCTGCCCTGCAAGTGCATCTTTACTGGTATTGGAAGAAACATGGGCAGATGACATGTTTGCAAGGTAGCCCTCTGTCCAGAGAGGAGAAAGGTAAATGGAGAATGCTTGGCACACACTAGGTATGCCCATTCTTCCCCAGCCCTCTCTAAGGGGCAGACAGCCATGCTGTGCTTGGCTAGCAGCTGGATTAGGGCCCTGGAGAGAAGGCTGCTAGCAAGGGAAGTCACCCTGTGGCACTTCCAACCCCATTCCCCCCACCCCTCATGTACTTAATAAGCTGTGGGGGGAGAAAACAGGATTATCAAAGCTGTTCACCTCCAGTGCACTTAGTTTGCAGGGGCTGCTTGCTGAGTAATTAATAATCCACTTGCCTCCAGTGACTCTGTAATAATTGCTGCGGCTTGAAAATGAGCCCTGTTAGAGGGGTCCCATACATCACATACACAGACCTCCGAAGGATCCCAGGTGAGGACCATACAGGGCAGTCTAGGGGTGTTTGGGCCATTCATTCCAGTAGCTCCTCTAGCTGCAAGAGCATTTTCATCTGGGCTGGGAGGGACCCAGTGGTCCCTTATTTCCCATCACAGGTTGGGCTGGTCCCCCTGCAACAAGGGAGCAGCCCATCCCCAAGTGGTAGCCCAAGCTGCAGTTGCAAGATACAACATCATGGCATAACTGTTAGCACCCTGGCTTTCAACACGGTTGATTAAAAAGAACAGTGGCCCTTCCCACCACAGCCCTAGCAGGATGGTGCTGGCTGGGTGACAACAGCCCCCAGGAAGGGGAGCAGGGGGAATATCCAGTGGCAGCTTTATTCTGCCAGCTAGTGCTTGTATCCTACCGCACAAGAGCCACAAGGCTACCTGGTGTGGAACCAAGAAATAGGAAACACCACACGTCTGACAGCTGGGCAAGGACAAACCTCATGTCCTTTATCCGGCTACTCCTTTTATTGCTGCTTCCACCATAAAGGTCTCCTTGCTCCCTAAGCTGCAAAGAAGGTGGAGGTGGAGGGTGGCTTTTCCCACAGCCATGTAGAAGATGAAGAATAACAAGAGAAAGGGTCCTGCATCCCCAGTCCCATAACAAGCTAGTGCCCAGTCTGGGCCCTCTCCCGCGCATCATACTCATTCTTTTATGCCCCTAGGTCCCACACAGTAAAGCATAATTTTTACCCCCCTACCTTGCAGAAAGCGGAGCCCAAACAGACCAGAAGATGCTAGGAAGGACTGCAAACAAGCAAGCCTCTATTTGCAATTGTTAATTAGTGATAAAGGGGAAAGGAAATAGGTCACAGAAGCTCCAAAGCTCCTGCTTGGGTGGCAATGAGCTGTTTATTATTATTATAATAATTATCAGTATTAGTATTTTTAGTTTAGCAATGATGGTGAGCAACTTTAAGCAACCACCCACCAAGCCAGCAGGAGTGCATGAATCTTTCCTACAGGATTGACATATCTCCCTCTTTCACCTTCCTGGCCGTGGTGGGATGGTTAAGCTGGCATGTCCTGCCCTTCCCCTCAGGACAGGTACCCCCAGAGCAATGGTGGTCAGGCAGCTGTCACTGGGGGCAGCCATCACCTTCAGAAGTGACAGCTGCCCGGTTGGCATCGCACTGAGGTCTGCTACAGTTGGCAAGAGGGGAGGTACTCACATCCATGTAGTTCTTGAGGATCTCTGGAGTGGGCTCAGCCACATCAGCAAAGCCCAGCTTGAACTTGAGGAGCTGGGTGAGAGCGGTCATGTCTGGGATTTCGCTGCCCACCTCATTCAGGACCCGCCGCATGGAGGGGAACTTGGTCAGGGGAATCCTGTGAGGGGAGGCCAAACACCTACTTGTTAATGGCTGCATGTGCAGGAACACCCACCCAGCTACACCAAAACCAGCGGGGCGAGGCTAGGCAAGTTTCAGGTTTGTGCCAGACCACCCTCACCATGCCACACTGCCAAAGCTGCAGGATGGGGTCGGGGGCAGCGACAAGTGGCTGTAAAAAGGTCGCTGGGAATAGGGGAAGCTAGTGGAGACCACCCCACAGGCAGGACATCAGCCTTGAACCCCCATCTGTGTCTGCGCGTCAGCCTTCTCCCCCCTGCTTTAGCAGGGTGGGGGGAAGATGCCTGCGAGAGAAGCCCAGGTGCCGCCACTGCGCCAGCACCGGGGTGCACGCCCCACGCCCCAGTCTCCCCGTCCCGGGGCCCAGCCGGCCGCCGCGGCTCACCTGATGATGGCGGCGCAGGGCCCGGCCATGGCGAGCAGCAGCAGGAGGAGCGGGAGGAGGCCGCGGGGCCGCATGGCGGAGGCTGCGCTGACCGAAGGCCCAACTCCGCGCGCCCGCCGCCTCCGCCGCTTTTGTAGGCGCGGCGGCCGCTCGCGGCTCCGCCGGTCACGTGATGGCCCGGAGCGCGGCCCGCGGGTCACGTGCGCGCGCCGGGGCGCGGCCCAACCCCCCCCCCCCCCGGTCCCCTCCCGCCTCCCCCCCCACCCCCCCCCCCCCCGTGACTCAGCCCCGGGGCTGGGGACAAACAGCGCGCGCCGCGTCACGAGGCGCCCGGGGCGCCGCGCCGCCTCCCCTGTCGCCGGGGGCTTCTGTCATTCGCTCCGAGTTTAATGGCTTTTCTTTCTTCCACGGGGGGCAGCGCCCCCCGCAAACCCCTCCAAGCCCCGCTGAAGACACGGCGCGGCGAGGGCTCAGGCTTCCCCGAGCCCGCGGCTGCTCGCAGACCTCGCCACCCGCCCGCTGTCACCGATGCGGGTTCTTTTCGTTTGCCCCGACAGTCCCGTGCTTCTCCCCGCCCCAGGACGCCCCCGTTCAGGGGGGACGGGGGGATGTCATCCTTACCGGCTGGTTTATTGTGGGGGGGGGGGTGTCATCCTTACAGGCTTGTTTACTGGGGGAGTGTCATCCTTACGGGCTGGTTTATTGGGGGGGTGACAGGAATATCCTAGACTGCAGCTTGTCTGGGAAGCATCAGAGCAGGAGACAAGCCAGATGTGCCCCCCCTGCAATGCCACTGTGGCCATCTACAGCCGCCGAGGATGGTGCAGGTGCCAGTCAGAGTCCGGGGCCACCGGCAGAGCCTCCAAAACCCTGCTGGATGCAGTACTCTGTCCCCATCCTAGCCTGGCACAGTGAGGGCTCAGCCTGCCCGAAGCCCGTGGCTGCTCACAGACCTTGGCCACCCACCCGCTGTCACCAGTGGAGTTTAATTTTGCAGCTGGGCCCACAGAGTTGTTTGACTCCTAGTCCTGTGCTTCACCCTGGCTCTAGGACATCCACAGTTCTGGTGGGATTCTTCTTTCCAGGCCATCTTGTTTGGGGGGTAGACAGGCATATCATAGAATCACAGAATCAGAGAATCATAGAATGGTTTGGGCTAGAAGGGACCTTAAAGATCATCCAGTACCAACCCCCATACCATGGCCCCTGCCAAGTTGGATGTGCCCATCCAACCTATCCTTTGGGAAGCAACAAGTCAGATGTGCACCCCCTTGAAATGCCACTGTGGGAGTACGAGGCTAACTGCAGCCATTGAGGATGGTGCTGGTGTCTATCGGAGCCCGGGGAGCGGGGGGCAGTGGCCACCAGCAGACCCTGAGGTCCCCCGCACCACAGGCTGAAGTGCTGAGCTTTGGGGAAAGGCTCTTTGCCACCCTCCGGATGTCACAGCAGGGCTTAGAGGTGCCACCCAGCCGGCTTGGGAGGTAGTGGATGGAGCTAATCTCTGCCCCCGTTCACCCCAAATGAGCTCTTACAGCCACGGGACTAGCTCGAAAAAAAAAAAAAAGTAAGATTGGATTTGCAGATGCTTTCCCTTCCAGGTCCTAAGGGCTGGGGGGTGTTTGTTTTCTGCTCTTGCTTGTGCCTGGCCTTGTGGAGAGGAGAGCAGCAGCCCATGGGATGAGCTGGGCACCTCTAGGGTGGGGGACCATTGGCTTTGTTGCAGAGCCCCTGTCCCTCACCCGCCTCCTTCGTGTTTGTGCAACTTCTGGAAAATTGCTGGGTCATGTCGATTGCTCCTCCTTCTCACTCTCCTTCCCGTAGCCTCTTCCATCCTCCCACGTCCTGCTGCCCCAAGTGTGTGCCTCCCGACCCCCTGCTGCAGTCCATGCCAAATGCTTTAAGGGGTACTTCTGCCCTGGGCTGTGTCTCATCCTATCAGCTGTCTACATTGCCATTTCTCAGTCGAGTTGGCAGTACTGGGAAAGCTGCTGCCTCCTCATGGCACACAGCACCCACCAGGATGAGGTTTTCCAGAGTGATGGCCAGAGGCATTGGCTGAGACCGCTAGGTCCCGTTATTTCAGCCAGCCCCCGCTTCCCTCCTGCCCTGCAGGCATGTGGTCAGGGTGAGTGCCACTGACCCTGAGTCAGCAAAACCTAGCGCCCTCGTGGCCCTGCGGCGCTGCGTGACTCAGCAAAACCCTGTGTGGCTCTTTACAGGCAAGGGGCCAAGGCATGGCAGGTGCCTAGCATCTGTAGCTGGACTCCAGAGGTGTTGCTGCTGCTGCAGTCTCCAGCTTTGGGGTACCCTCCCCTTGTCCTCCTGGGAACCAGTAGCCCCAGTGCTGAGTGCCCATGAGTGGGAGCAGGTCAGACATAAACTAACCCAACCACCCAAGCAAACCCACTCTCCCCAAGGGCTCTAAACGCCTTTGCAAATGTGCTTTACAGACGAAAGAGATAGTCCTGACGCCAGGCCTGGGGGCTCCTTTATAACCTTTCAGGCTTTCCCAGAGTCTGTAGTGGAGCTAGTGAGGTATCAGCCCTCCTTCCTCCTCTCTGAAGTGGTCGGGAAACCATAGCTAGCCAGGCAATGCACACCTGCCCCCTAGGCAGAGACACCTACGGCAGCTCCTCTGTGAGCATTTCCAGTTCAGCCAGTCTCTTCCGTCATCCCACGGCTACAGAGTAGACTCAGGTGTGCTTAGATGGGCTGGTCAGGATGTCATGCCATGCTAGCCCCATATCATCATGTACTGCAGAGAAAACTCAGCAGGGTCAAGCAGTCCAGTTCCAGCCTATGTCTGTTTTTTTTTTAATTCCAAGGGGTTAAGGGCAATTGTTGCAGTTAGCAAAGCTGTTATGAACAAGCCTTTGCTTGGGCTCCGTGGTAGCAGGGCTTGTGTCTGCATCTGGAGCTGCTCTTTGTGACATGCTTCACTAAGTGACTTACGTGTCCATCACACCTGTGAGGCCAGACACTTCTCAATGGTTTATTGGGAAAAAGGGAGGATGGAGCTGTGTTGGGGCACATTACAATACTGACTCTCTCATGGATACTTGCAGGAGGAGGGAAGGGACTCAGGGCTTGCCCCAGAGTGTTTAATTCGTCTCCAGCCCTTAGCACTGGTGGTTTTGGAGCTGACACCACTGTGCCTATGTGCCAGGGACTGGTGGCCCCAATGAGGAGCCAGGATTTCTGCATTACGTCTCTCTCATCACCTCTGTGGAAAGTTTGCCCTGATGTCAAGGCCTTAAGAAATGCAGTGGGGAAGTTTGATTGGAAGCTGGGAGCATGTCTGGGTATTTACAGACTAGGCCCATGAGAGTCGCACCATGTTATCTTCAAAAGATAGACTAGCACAAGCCCAGACTTGGGTTTTTTCACACATTTTTCCGTATTTGTGGAGGCAGACTCAAAGTGCCATGGCTGAGTTCTCTGGAGCAGGCAGAGATATGTGAGAGATGGCTGAGGGACCTGTGCCCCCTCACTCCTGTTTTTGGCATGGTGGATGAACCCCTTTCCTAGCTAGTCTGTCTCCTCAGCCCCTCACATCCTCCTGGCTCTCAGGTGTGAGCAGGAGCGCAGTCCCTGGCGGCCATGGCTGTGGGTGTGGGGTGACACACCCCTGGGAGCGGGCCAGGCTTTCACAACCTCGATCCCTGCTGGAGAGGATTCCCAAGGGGAGGTTGAGTGACTCAGTGCCAGTGGCTCCCACGGGAAGGTGCACCCCAGCCCCAGGAGTGTGCCACCTGCCCTTTGCCATGTGGACAGGGACATAATGCCGCTTAGTTTCAAACACGTTATTTTCTGGGGAGGCTTTTGCAACTCCCCTGTCCGCAGTCTGGCAGTGGTCTGGCAGTAATGCTAAAGCAGCCTCTTTTTCCTTACATTTGGCTGTGCATTTGCCTGAGTGCTTTTCTTTGTTGTTTTGTTGTGGTTTCTTTAATTTTTATTTATTTCTTTATTTATCACAACAGTAGCCAATGCCCCAGACTTCAACAACCCAAAGGGAAAGAAATCTTCAGTTCAGAAACACCAATTATTTTTTGGCCAAGAGGTGTTAAATTCAAAGCTGCAAGTGGGATTTATAGCGAATGAAACTCTTCAAATTCAGCAAAATACATTTAGGATTTTGCAGGCAGTTTCTAAACCAAAAAAGAAAACTATTCCTCAGCCTGAACTGAGCAGAGTCTACAGGTGCACAAGCCCAGGCAGGACTTGCAAACATCCTTACTCCAACTCAAGGTCCTGGTGCTGGTGCGAAGGTGCTGGATGCAGCTCATTAGCAGAGCCTGATTCACCTGCTTCAAGTCCCTGGAGCGAAGTGGTAGTAACTTTTTCCTGACGTGGTGCCAGGACCTCACCTACTCACAACCCCTGTTCCTAAATTGAGGTACAGTTTGCAAGGCGAGGGTGCGTTTTCTAGCAGCACTGGCATGTCCCAAATGCCACTGTTTTTCTGGGTGACACAAAACCAAACCTGAAGGTTCTTAGAGGCAGCTCTGACTGATGGGAAGCCCGGGAGCAGGGGATGGGTTATATGGCAAAGGGGCTTGTCCAGGCCCTGACGGCCATGTCCCAGTGCTGTGGGCATTGAGGGAGATGTCCTGGGCATTATGGTGGTTGCGATATCTGGTCTGCTGGTGCTAGCTGGCTGGGGCTGGTTTGGAAGCAGAGCTGGCTGGCAGCCTGCTTAAACATTGTTTGGCTGCCAGCATGGGCTGCAACGACCTTGGGGAGACACTAAGTGGAGTTGCAAAAGGCTTAGTCTGAGTGGTAATTGTTCCCTTGGTGTCTCTCATGTCACAAACTCTGATCCCAGTGGCTGGTGAGGGCAGCTCACTAGTGCCCAGGTGTCATGGCTGAGTGTCATGATGGGGAGGAACCCTGAGCATGGCTCCATCCCCATCAGGGCTGTTTGCAGCAGCCTTTGGGCATGGTGTGCTCTCAGCTCAGCAGAACTTCTCTATCATATCCTGCTCTTCCAGCCTTTTCTCTAGCCATTAAAAAAAAAAAAAAAAAAGGCTTTATGCAGCGAAATACTTATGATCTTTAAGCCTGTAAGCTGCCCTGGTGTATTCGGTAGAGCTTACTCGTATGCCACCTGTCAGCTCACTAGGCTGCTGACAAACTTGGCATCACCCCTCCCTGCATCCCACGGGCTCCGTGGCCCTGCCCAGATCACTGCTACGCCCATGCCACCTGACCGCACCTGACCGCACTCTGTGTCGGATGTCCTTCTGCATCCCCCTGCTTGTCCTCCCCCGCAGCCAGGGACATGCCTGGCACCCGTATCGGTGAGGAGGGGAGTTGCCCCACCTTGGCTGCCGGCCTTGTCTGCTCCTTGGGGCAGGGATCTCGTGGTGTTTGCCTCACCTGAGTTATTTTGCAGCAGGCTTAAATTGCCAGGGACGGGCAACAACAACCCAAGCAGGCAATAACAGCAGGCAGCATGACTGATGGCTGACAGGATGGGGTGGTGATGGCTTTGATTCATTGACACCTACGCCAGGATGTGATGGGGAGCATCAGGACCCAGCTCACCTCGTTGCCCACCTTGAGCAATCCCTGCTGCAGTCCCCAGGACCACGTGAGCCTGGCTTGGGAAGGGGATATCGGCTCACAGGTGGGATATCCATGCACGATGCAGAGATGTGCCTCCAGCCGAATCCAAGCATGTCATCTATCTAATTTTCTTTGTTGGCACTAGACACCATTTAATTATTTCCTTTAATTTACAGCTGAAATTGCTTTGAGAAGACCATAATTTTTTGCAATTACATCTCCTCCATGTGACAAAGCACTTTCTGGTCCTGGAAGGAGAATAGGCTTGGAAAGCTGAGGGTCAACACTGCATGGTGACCCAAGGATCAGCTTAAAATTGCAATGTGTTTCCTTGAAGTGGGAGCAGCCACCCAGCTCCTCTTTTGTGAATCCAAAGAGCGTCTCTTGTGTGAATATGCTCATAAAGTCTCTTAATTCCCACCCATTTACTGTCACCTTTCTCCTAAGCACTGGCTTCACTTGCTACCAGCACTTTCTAACATGCCCACGTTTTCCAATGTGCCTGCCTGAGTTTAAGATCTTGAATTTAAGCACCTTGGCAAACACAGTCTGTGGCTTTTCATACCCTCTCTCTGAGCTTTTGCACACAAAACGCCCTGTTAATAATTATTTGCCGCCTGGGACTTGGCATCTTAGTCTCTCTGGCTGCAATCCCCTGAGTGTTACCCAAGAAGCTCTGCTTCTGGGATGTTTTAGGGCGAGGTAAAAAAATGTGAAGATGCTTGCCCCATGCTTGCTTGCTGAAGGTGCTTGTAGGCTATGAGTGGAGGGAGGTACAGGAGTACCCCTGGCAGACACTGCAGTTGTGCCCAGGTCCTGCAGCCTCCAGCATTCTCTCCTACTGCAGCCAGGAGACAATAAAGCCAAACTACTCGGATGTTGCCAATGCAGTTGTCAGTTAGCAGCTAAACATCTGCCAATCTTTCCTTCCTGCAGCACCACCTTCTCATTAAAAAATCCTTTCTCTCTCATAGTGCTAGGTTGTTTTTTATTACTGTTGCAACCCTAAATTGGCTGGTGCAGTGAGTGGGGGATTAAGAGCAGGCTCCGGTGCAAAGGTCTCCTGCAGACTAGATGAGGCCAGCCAACCTCTTGATCCCTGTGGTCATGTGCGCCCCCTCCTCCTTCCCTCCACGCCTCCAACACAAGGGCTGCTTGTTCTGCATCGCTGGCAAGGGTGGGCTCAGCCTGCGGGTGAGTGGAATCCAGGCTGAGTGGAGTGGGGCATCACTTACTTTCCTTCCTACTCCAGGATGGTGTCATGGAGGTGTCCCAAGCCATGGCAAGACAGTGCCAGGAGGGGCCCTAACAATGGGCAGCTTTAGCTGGGACAGCATGGTGTTGCTGAAAAGCGATGGCCAGAATAAAATGCAGGTCCTCGGAGCCCCCTTTGCAACTCTTTGGACATCCCTTTGGACCTCTTTGCACTCCTTCATTTCTTTTCCTGGAGGGCTCAAAGGAAGCCTGTCCCTGTGGGTGGCATGGTGGCATGACCTACTCCTGTCTTGCCTTGACCTCCAAAACCTGAGATATTAGGAAAGCATCCTGCAAATGGTCCCAGCAGCTAAACCTGCTTAGGGCTGTAGCAGCAGCAGCTGAAGACCCTTGGGCACCAGCAACCCCTTGAATGAGGGAAATTAAAATGCTTTAGAAAGTCAAGACCCGAGGAACATCCCAGGCATTAATGAACTTACTACAGATGCCTCTAAGTGGGAAACAACAAGTTTGCCCTTGCAGCAGGGAGTGAAGCTGCAGCAGTCCTTGCTGGAGGGTGTTTTTGATGCTTAATCTTAGGAGCAGGACAATAAAGGGCAGTTTTATGCTGTTATCTTTGAGCTATGTCCTGAAGCAACTGCTTGTGGCCCCATATGATGCAACCTTGCAACCCCTGAACTTCCTTCCCTTTTTCCCGTTTTGCACAAATTTCACCCCTTCATCCCCCACAATGCTGACAGCAGAGGATGAAGGCATGTGGCACCTTTCCCTGCCTCAGCAGCTCGTGCCCCGTGAAGGCTCACGTGGGCCTGTCCCCACCACCCTTGACTCAGCTGATCACCCCTCAGCAAAGGCATTGACTGAGTTCCTGCTGGCAAAGGCAATGAGTTGAAGCAGCAGAGGATGTCTGGGACCACCACCACTACCAGGTCCATGTCCCCACTGCCAGCTGCCACCAAAGCAGCTAACTGTGCATGATGAGCAGAGCTACGTATGGATGCTTGCATACCCACACCCAGCCCAGTGGTATCTGACCTGCATAGAAGTGGGATGAACATCTTGTACCTGCTCATCGGGCACGTTTTGAGTATCCCATAATTAACATTTGCTCAGTGATTGAGGCTGATGGGTGCTTAGCATTATTACTGAATGATGAGTAGCTGTTGTTGTTGATGTTGTTACCTCGAGACATCTAACTTCAGCATCTGGACTGACCAAAAGGGCCAGATGCCAGACAGCCAGTGTCAAAACCCTGCTGGGCTTTGTGTCTTTGGAAGTGGCTTCCTACCAAGACTCTACACATGGGCATGCCTGCCTTGCCCTGGCAGTAGTGAATTTGGACCCACAGGGTGGCCACAGTGATACAGACAGGACCTGTGCCGGTGGCACGGTGGGGTCTGCGGCTCCCCCTTCTAGGGCAAGATGTGCAAAGCCCCCAAGCACAAGGTAGCAGCAGGGGAGAGTGGGGCTGGGGACACGGATGCAAAAAGATGTTTAAGGGCCCAATCCAAAGCCCACTGAAGGTTTCTTGTGTACTTAACCAATCTTGATGCACACATGTAAGACCAGCTAAAAGAACTGAATGTCCATAAAGAAGCACCCCGAGCCCTCCTCCCACACTTCTGAATGTAGGAGTGAGGAACAAACATTCACATGGGGATACTTGTTTATTTATTTATTGGGGTGAAAAAAGCATTGGTGAGAACGAGTTTTGTGAAGACTTAGAAAAAAATACTTTCTGTTTATGCCGAGATTAAAAAATCTAAGCCACAGTCATCTTTATCTCCTGTGTCCATAATCCTGCTGCCATGCAGCAGGCACTGCCCTCAGTAGCCAGTTTGTATTTTCTTACAAGGTAGTTCTGGTGAGCTCCCAGGAGTTTGGGGTGCCACCTCCCCAGGCAGCACAGTGGCTCCAGCAGCAACCACACACATCCTGCTCTGGGGAAAGAAACCTGCAAATGAATCTCGGGGTGTGGGGGCTGCTTGCTCTCAAAGAAAATCAGGAGCCAAGTCCTAATTGCTGGGAAAGAGGCATCCCTGCATGGAGGATGACTTGATGCTGCACAGAGTCCCACAGACTGCCTCCACACTGAGCAGCTGCACCTGGGACGCCCCTTGCACACCATCTGCTCGGAGCCATGGAGACCCATTTAAGCTCAGGCCTGAGCACCCACTCCTGCTTCTGCTCCATGGTGTGCTGCTCTGCAGCCCTGGCCCCTGCGCAGCTTGTGCGGCAGGGAGCTCGTCTCCAGTGCCCTCTCCTGGAGGGACATCAGAGCTACATGGCACTCCTGTTTCCTGGACGGACCTCAGACCTGGGTTGCAGTATTGTACCTGGTCCATCTACTGCAGTTTCAGTGTCCTACAGGTCTAGGTCTCCTAATGACACTCTGTGAGCAGCCTGCGTGACTAAGGAAAGGTGCTATACACTTCTATACAGGGGCACAGCTTGAACTTTCTTCAACCTGGTCACCCATCTCTAAAAAGCTTGTAGGTCCTTTACAGCTTTAAAGTCTTTCTACCTCCACTGAATTTGGCTGGAGCTGCCTGAAGGACTTGCTAACACATCGGTCTCCTCAGGAAACCATGCTGAGTTCATCTGGTGAGGCAGGGTCTTGAGGGCTTCCTTTGGCCAGAGGTCCTGGAACTAAACCTTGGAGACTTGACTGAGCACAGCCAAAGCTAGCATTTTTAGTGCTTGGTTTCATACTTCCTTTAGCTTATGTGTAGGGTAATAGCTTCATTTATTTCTTTGCAGAAGAGGAAATTTTCCAGCTTCTACAGGGCAGGCAGGTGATAGTCTTCAGTGTCACAGGAAGGGTGTCCTTCCTTCCTGGAGCAGTTGCATCTTCTGACTTTAGCTGAAGACCTAAAGGACCTGATATGAGGAGCAGAAATGAGCAGAGTCTTGCCTGGTAGTCCATGCTCCCTTGAAATGCTCTCACCCCCTTTATCTGAGGTTTGCTTGCTGCAGGTAAGGAAATGCTTCCTTTTCCACCAGGTTTGCCTTCAACTGGCCCAGTGTCCTTCGCTGCTGGGACAGAGGACTGCTGGCCTGCATCCCATCAGCAGCAGGAAGGGACCCAAGCAGAAGGTACGCCCATATCTTGAGCCCCCTGGATGTTATGAAGGCCATCGTCAAAGAAAATGTGGGGCTGGATCTGGGCGAGGATGGGGCCCTTGGGAGCTCCGTCCATGAAGAAAGCCTCGTCAATGGCCAGACCCCACTCCCGGAGTGTCTTGATGGCTCGGATGCCCATGTCACGGCCACTGCGGGCAGTCACCAGGTAGGTGCGGATGGGGGATTTTTCCTGGCTGAACTTCTTGCGGATCTTCCCAAGGTGCATGGCAAAAGCCTTCAGAGGACCCTGGAAGCACAGCAAGACACCTGAGAGGGAGTGGGAAATAAGGAGACATCTCCTCTGCCTGTACAAGCCACTTGTTTATCTTTCAGGGTCTCTCATGGTTCTCCAGGGCACAGGGATGCCAGAGGAGTGCAGGATTGGGCAGTGTGGGACTGGTGCTGTGCTCTGTGGTACTCATCCTAATTCCAAAGGGACCAGGTACATCCCAGCAAGCAGCGCCTCTGGGTCTGAGTTCTGAAGGGACGTGCACAGCAAGAGGTTCCAGTGTATGAAAGGTGGAGATAACTACAACCCTGGATATTTGGGAGCCAGTGATCACTTACAGGAGACACTGGGCCAGACCCACCTCCAGTGGCACTCCAGATCAGGCCCACGCTAGAGACCGAGTGGTGGACACAAATGGAACCTGTAAGGATTTATGCTTATTTGGGTACTCATGGCAAAGCCCTAGCAGGAGAGAAGCACACAGTGGGTGCAGAGCCTGTGGATGCCAGAGTGGGGTCGCTTGCTCACCTCTCCCATGGGCACAGCCTCCATTGCCCGCTCATATTGCACTGCCCTCTCCAGCCCCTGTTCCTGGAAGACCTGGTCCGTCTCATTGGAGAAGAGTACAGCATCTCCGTCGAACACCACACGGAGTGGGGTACTGGGAGCCTCCACCTCCTGCTGGAAGACGAGTGCTGACGAGACCCCTGTGAGACAGAGTGACAGGGAGCTGAGAAGGGACATCCCCTCCTGGGGGTAGCTCATGCATGCCAGCTCCTTCTCACATATTTGTTGTGGCCCTTTCCCATGTCACAAGTGTCAGGCTCTCCAAGCAAGGGGTATTTTCTGTGGCAGTCAGCCCAGTCTTTCTAGGGCTGTGTTATCACCTCATGGGGATGGGCATGGACAAGAAAGTGCTGCTAATCAGGGACTGATGTTTGAGGAGATAGTCTGCTAACAGATGATGGGTGGTTGTGCAGGCACAAGTAGCCATCCTCCTGGTGCTCGCTCACCTTGTCAAGCCTGGCCTTAAAGCCCAAATTTAGCACTTTGTTCTGTGAGTAATAGGGGCTGGCACCTCCACTTCATTGAGGTAATCGGCTTAATTACAGTCCTTTCTGTACAGGCTGCTCCCTGCCGCCCTCATCTGTTGACTGAGGCCCCAAGATGAGGGACACTTGTGAGAGCAATGATGTTTTTCAAGGAGGCTCCAGGAATGCGCTGTGTAGCAAAGGAAAGCCCTGGCTGCAGATGGCTTGCTCCTGACCTTGAAGAACCTTGGCCAGCTGATGTGCAAATTAATAAGGAGGCGATTAACCCCATTAGAACTGCTGGAGACTGCACTCCCTCTGATCCAGGTCAAGCATGTGCTTACATCTTCCACTGAGCACATGGTAACTCTGCATGTACCAAGGCAGCAAATTTCTACAGCATCCTTACAAGACCCTGGGAATTGCTGATATGCTCTCATAGATTCAGGGAGCAGGAACTTTGATTAGAAAGGCTTAGATGTCAGACAGGGAATGACCAGCTCATGGCAGAGCTATGGCAGAATTATGGATAAAGCACTCGGGGACTAGTGAAGGAATCTGAGGAACCCTGGTGAGTTTACTGGCTACTACTGGGGACAGAAGAGGAGACTGAACTGTTCAGGACTGTACTGGTAATCATCGTGTCATTCACCCCTTTGCCCCTATGACAGCATGACCTCTGGCATTGCCTCTTGGTACTAGGCAGCTTTGGAAAGGCATGGTGGGATGGGGTGGAGAACACACCTCTTCGGAGGGCATTGCAGACATCGATCCTGTCAGCTGAGAGGAAGAGCTTGACCCCGTGGGACTTCAGGTACTGTGTGGAGTCCTCATCACTGACGAAGCAGAATTTGGAGATCTCCAGGCCTTTGGGTAAAGGGATGTGAACAAAGACTGTATGTTACCTATCTCGCATTCCTCAGGGCGATTAATTTCTCAGTGCTGAGTGCGGAACCTACCCCTGTTCTTACCACATCTTCTTGCCCTGTTGCTCTTATTTCCCTTAAATAAGGCTCACTAACAGCACTCTGGTATTAAGCTTTTTGTGGGCTTTTTGGGTTTTTTTTTTGGGTTTTTTTGTGGGTTTTTTTTTTTTTTAAGATGTACATTTCTTTAGTAGTTTCCTGAGGGTGCCCAGGCTGTGCAAAAGGATGCCAGACCCTCTGGTGCAAAGGAAATAGCTGAAAGGAGCTGGGCTCCAACAACGAACCTGTACCCGGAGTGTGCTCCAGCACCCTGAGCAAACTGCATGGAGCTGGCAGGAATTGGGCTTGCTTCCAAAAATAACCCCTTCCTCTTGTGTCCTCTGGCTCTGTATTTGCCAGTGATGTTCTGCTGCGGTGCCTTATCTGCTTCACAGCCTTCTGAGAGAAGCAGACATCTGTGGGGATGGGGTCTCAGTCCCCCTTACCATAGTGCTTGGCACTGTTGACGATGCGCACACCACTCTCTGGGCTGTTGTTGGAGAGCACTAGGATGTCAAAGAGGTCCTTTTCTGCTGGGTTGCTCTCCAGGATTTTCTTGTTCACATACTGTGCTGCCTGCAAAGAGAATATGAGACTCTTTTGGAGAGGCATGGCTGCAATGGCTTTGCCAGGGATTTTCTGTAATTAAGGTTAGTGGTTTGTGCTGCATCAGTCACGTATGGCAAGGCTAACGTGTTATGGAGAGACAGACAAAGCAACCATCCTGCAAAAGCCATTGCCAGGAGGGCAGGGAGAAGGGTATCCCACTAGGTGGGAGGTGGACATGGTGGACTGGTGAGAAGCACAGGTCTTGAAGCAACGAGGCCTAGAAGCCAGAACAGGCATATCTGTACCCATGATGGGAATTGAGACCTAAAGCTGGGAAAGCTGAGCTTTCACCCCATCCTGAGAGTGCCTGCATGTGCCCCTGGCCAGGCATAGGGCTCACCTGGATGAAGGCGAAGGCTGTGCCTGGTGACAGGGGCTTGTCCTGGTTGGCCTGCTGGTGCCTGGCATACTCCTCCTTGCCCTTCTCCAGGTACAACTTACGCTCTTCCTCCAGGCTGAAGATGGCTCTGGTGGTCACCGCAATGACCAGTGCCTCACTGGGGTCTTTCTGCAGGACAGGGAGGAAAGAGAGGCTGCGGGACAGCAAAGAAGGAGCTTGGGGAGGTGGGGTGAGCAGGGAGACACCAGAACTCCACCAACCAGGGTGGTGGGGTTGGGTGTTGGGAGGCATGACTTATGCTGATGCAAGAGGACCTATGGAGAAGAGCTACCAAGCCCATCTTCATCTTCAGGTGATCAAGAACGGGGCAAGAAGTTGTGAAACCCTAACCTGTCTGGTGAGTGCCATATGCTTTGAGGATAGCTCACCCCAGAGAGGATTGCTTCATAATTTTGGTGTTTGTGTACAGAGTACAGCCATGGCCACCTGATAGTGCTGAGCTGGAGAGTCTAATAATATTTATTTATTTATTTATATATGCACAGAAGCTGCTGGTCTCTCCCCCACTCCTCCAAAATTTAAGTGTAAACAAATGCACCTGTCCTGTCCATGCAACTGGAGGTTGAGTCCTGCAACTTCTTCCCATATGGAAATCACACAGGCCTCACTAGGACCAGACACCCAGCAGCCCTGGGACAGGCCATGTCTGCTAAAAGCTAAGCACAAGCAATTCAGGCCACCACAGTTCTGTGTTGTGGTGTGACCTCTCCTGTGGTGGCATTTCAAAACTTGCTTTAGAAATACAGGATGCATGTTTTCTAATGAACAACATTTTACCTGTTTCACATCAGTGTTTATGATCGTGCTTTCAGGCTCTGCCATCTTTTATTTTCAGCCTTAAAAAGAAAATACACAATTAAATTGAAGAATAGTAATACAGCCAATCTGGAGGGAAAGAAAAGTGGAAAAGAAATGGGACATCCTACCCACCAAGCGGAGCAGCCCAAATGAAGTTGTTTCTGCTGAAAACAACTCTGCTCAGAGAAAGCCTGATCTAATAGTACCAATTAAATATGATGAATTGGCTTTTCAACCACAGATCACTGCTTTCTGCCCCCACCACCTCCCAAGAGTATTTTTCTCCAGAGGGTACTGCTGAAAGTGGTTGTGAAGCTCTTCTCAGCAAAATAAGTCTATCTTTACACACCTTAACTACGGCTTGGAGACTGATCAGAGCTAAAAAGCCAAACTAGGTCAGACCTTAAGAGTAGGCTTCTAGTCTATATCCTTATTGCCTTTCTTGCTACTTTTTTGTTTGTTTGTTTGAATGGAAATTTTATATCCAGAAATAAGCAAGTTCCCTGTGTTAGCAGCTCATTTGTGGCTGGAAAAGGCCTGAATAAGTATCAATGTGTGGTGAGGGCTTGGCTGCAGGATGGGATCCTATTGATGGGGCTGGTCTGCCCCTCCACAGCATCTGAACTGGCCAGCTCCTACACTAAAGGTCTCTCTGTACAAGCTGTGCTAACCCAGGTCGGCAGATGAAAGTTATGAAGGGTTTCGTTGTCTGCCTGTGCCTAGCGGCTGAATAAGAAGTCACATTTATTTCTGTACATCCAGGTCCTGTGGCTTCTGTAACCACCATGCTGTATGCTTCATTTTTACGCAACAGGCACCGCTAGTGGACCTTTAGAATTCAGTCTGTAAGGTGGGAACTGTTCCCATCCCCATCAAGGGGCATCCCACAGGGGTTGTTTCCACCCAGCAGCTCCTACGAGTATGCTGAGGGTTTTTTCTGGAGAGCAGAGGCAGAAACGAAGTCTCTGCACAGAATTCACTGCTGGGAATGGTAGGGGGGTAAAAGCCTCATTTACCAGTTCATGCCTTACCCGATTACTGAGCTGGGGGGCTGTGCAAGCAAAGACCAAAGCCCCACACAGTGTAAAGGGGAAGTCATGGTTTCCAGGGAGAATTTTCTTTTGTCCCAGTTTTCTTTTAATTCAATTTTATTATTCAGCAGCCATGCAAGGTGTTGCCTAGGCTGGTAGGAAACATACTTTGTTGACGGTAGCCCCAAAAGCACAAGCCTTGCCATGGGGGTTCAATGCTTACATTCGCAGTGCCCAGCTGCCCCCATGGCGAAAAGCCCTGCTAGCAAGGCTGCTCACCCCGCCAGGGGTTGTTTGGAAAGCCAGGAGATGCTGCACATCCCTCGGCTTCTTCCACCCATAACCCATGCCGGGAAGGGGTCTCCTGCGATGGAGCACAGAAGAGGGTGGCAACCACTAACCCTCGTCTGCTGAGCAAGGAGAGGCTTTCCCCTGACTTTCATCCAGGCACTTTTTTAAAAGAGAAAACGAAATGAGAGGAGGAAACAGAGCTGAGCAGCCCTTCCTGGAGGGAGGCCCCCACCTCGAATTTCTCCTCCGTGCTTACAAGTGCCGCTCACCGAGCCGGACTGTCCATCTCCCTGCCTCTAATAACTGCAGCATTGCTTACACCAGACACGGCATGTGCACAGCACGCAGCTCCCCCGCTGCAGCCCCCGGGCACCGTGCCGGACAGGCACGAAAGCGGCTCAGGCGACACTTGCTGGTCCCTGCAGCTGCGTAGCACAGAGCAGCGACCGCCTCACTGCACACAGCCGGGAATTTACTAGAGAGAAAAACCCCAAACTCACCCCGAGCGCTGCCTCTGCTTCCCGGTGCAGCCCGTCCAGCACCAGCATCCAAACTTTGCCCCAGATGCTGCCTTTTATATTTCCCCCTCCCCGTGCTGGCAGGAAGCAGGCAGGAGTCAGGCTGGTGCAGGTCCTCTCCCTGGCGTGCTGGGATTTGTAGGCAGCCCTGCAGGCTGGCTTCACGCCCAGCACAAACTGCATTTCCCAGCTGGAGCCGCTCAGGGGCTCACGGCCACGCTCTGGGGAAGGGGCTGAGCCCCGGTCTTGCTTTTCGGGCTGCCTTGGAGCTTGTGCTGCAGCGATGTGTATTTCTGTAGCTGGTGGGCTTAGAGTGTGGCTCTAGGTCTCTCGTTTTCCAGCTCTCAAATACATTGTGGTTGTGTTTTTGATCTAAAATACAGGGTTGCAAAATGGCTTGCAGCATATCCAAGGAGCTGGGCCAGGGAGAAAGGCTGTGCAGAGCTAGGCAGGTGTTGATGGGAGCATGGAATCAAAACACAGAGATCAATGTGATCAGCGAGTGTTCACTTTATTGAGCTTCGCTGTTTCTTTATAAACCCTTTTCGGTTACATAACTGGGTGCCCACGAGGGTATCTACAGTGTATTATTGGTTAAAGGTAGCTGTCCATAAGGCTATTACTAACGTATTATTGGCTCAACTACTGCACATGCTAAGAAACCAAGTTATACTAAACTATGTTGACAGTTCTTTTCAATTGTTTTTCTTTCAGCTGGTGCTTGTTCCCACAGAAGTAGCCACTACATTCCTCCCAACGGGCCCCTGTTTATCTTTTGGCTCTCTGTTTCAAGGCCTTGTTAGAGTTGTTCAGTATTAAACAATCTCACAGCATCCAGGCCTAGTTCTCTGTAGAATGTTCCAACAGGCAGGGTGCATTAGAGGCTCACCACATTTGAAATTTTACTGTAATGTTTTTGGGTCCCTTCTCCCTTCTTTTCTAAATGCTGCCTCTCACACGCTGTGCTGAGCAGGGGTGATCTTTGGTCTGGGATCCTGTTTTTTTCTGGGTGGGTTGTACAGCACCCAGCCCTGCAAGGTTTATGCTGCTGGGATATTCCAACATCCCCCTTTGGCACAAGAGATTCTGGGAGTGGGGTGGGAGGAGGAGGGCAAGTCTTGACACAGGAGTAGCTACCATCCTGCTGCTTTTCCCTTGCCCAGCCAGTGCACGTCCCTGCCCAGACACTGGAAGATGGCCCAGAGCAGCAGAGCTTCCACGCTGGCTCCTGCCAAGGGAGACAAAACTTATCTCCATTAAGGTCATGCAGCTGTCCCTCTGTGTGGCACCAGATTATCACCAACATTGCCAAATCTCCCAAAGTGTGGGCTGCAACCGGAGTCTTGCACACCTTGGCTTCACTGAGATTCTTGTCTCTAGCAAACAGACTGTCAAAAAGATTACTGATGTGCTTACCTTTCAGCATGTGTATGCAAATCCCCTTTCCCTTACTGATTTTACTGAGCATGTCCCCTTTTCCCTGTCCTCCTTATGCATTTCTCCCGTGAAACCTCCAGAATTGCCAGTTTAGAGCAAAAAAGTGTTTTGGCATCCGTCTTTCCCTCCCAGAGGTTTGCTGCAGCATCATTCCTGCAGCATTTCCTGCTCCTGGAGATGTTGCTTCTCTGAGCAGCAGGAGTATAGGATACGTGGAAGTGGGGTCATGTTTTGGGTGGCCAAGGGGCTGCCCTGGCACCTCTGCCATGGCTAGGCACCTGGTTTGGTCATGTGAGAAACTGGCAGGACCAGTGAGCCGGGGTGGCTGGGAAGAACTGGGACAGGTATGGTTTCTTGTGCCACTCCCCCTGTGTCCACATCAGCCACTGAGTGCTGGCAGTGTCACACTTTGCTTCAGGCACTGCCCCAAATTTCCATGGTGACAAAGTGGGTTTGGGGGCTGATTTTGCTGAATTGGCAACAAGGGAAGAAGTGTGCAAGCATAAATTTAATGTGACAGGGATGCCAGTGAAATCATCCCTGGCTCTGAGCCCAGTGCTGCTTCTGTTGGCACTGGGGGATGGAGCCACCCAAGCGGTGTCTACTCATCTTGTGTGTCCTCCCTGCTGCTTTGGAGTGGAGCATCCCCATACATCCCCACTGCCACATGCATTTCCCAGGACCTCACATGATGAATGAAACCACCACACGCCCCAGTGGGCCAATGAGTTGTGGTCCCCAAATGCAGAGCTCACCAGGAATCGATGCAGCCATGTACCCATTCCTTCGCAAGCATCCATCTCCTTTCACTAAGTGCCTGCAGCCACATGTTCCAGGCCAGCATCGCTGCAGTGTTAATGGAGAAGCGATTTTGCTGGGCCACAGTGCTGGAGAGCTGACGCCCACCAGCTTCTTGCAGGCAGGAGGGCAGGTTTTGCTTCCTGGTCCAGCAGGGAGTTCCCTGCTGGCTTTTCGCCTGCATGAGCACTGCTTGGGTCAGTGGTGAGGTGGAGCTGACAGTTGCTGGGGCCTCTTGGTTCCTGGGCTGGCAAAGCAGACTTTCCTGTTTCGGCTGTGCAGCCGTCATCCCTGCTGCACCCTCAGCTCCGTGCCTGGTGGGGTCTCGCCTCGCCTCACCTCACAGCATGCCCCTGCCACATGTGGTGGCTGGGACCAGAACCTGCACAGCACTGAAGGGAGACTGAGGCTGGGAAAGAGACAAATCGGTAAGTCTGGTTTTGGGAGACTGGTCAGCACAGGGTGGGAATGAAAAGCAAGGTTCCTCCAGCCCCCTTTCCAGGAGCAGAGATGCTGCCTCTCCTGGACCACAGCAGGGTTGTCCCCATTGTCCCCAGAACAGTGGCTGAGGTCACCTCGTGGGCTGGGATGAGGGTTTTTTTTAAACCACGGCCAATGTCAGACTAATGTGACACAGTCCATGGGGTCTGGCAGAGGAAAATTGCTCAGACACCTAATTCTGTGCTGAGTGGGTGCCTGCTAGCCCATGCTGTTGTGTCCCCCCACAACCAGTCACCTCCTAAATATCACCGACCACCAATTTCCGTGTGTAGAGACAGAAAAATCGAACCGTTAAGGTTACTGGTGGGGCAGCTGCAAGTGGAGGTTGACTGTCCAGTGGCACAGACGTCCCATGTGGCTCTGGACAAGTCATTTAACTGGGACCTCATTGTCCTAGACATGATGCCACAGGGACGACAACAATTCTTATGTCACTTCAGGCTTGTGCCTGCATGCAGTAAAGACTGCTGCTGGAAAAATTAAAGGCTTTTTCTGCCTTCGCAGGCCCAGCGGAGGGAAGCAGAGAGGTGGTTTCTCCCCAGGAGGATCCCTGTGCAAGGAGCTCTTGGGGGTGGTCAGAATGTGGGCAGAGTGCAGCCAGAGTGAGGTGATGTTGACTGCTTGAGCAGGGACCTTTTCACACACAGGGCAGACGGCTAGGGCAGCTAAGGCAAACAGGCACATACCTGCCAGCCTCAGTTATGGCACCAGGGCTGAGTGCCACCAGTGCTGTGATGGCTGCAGACCCGCTCATCATGCAGCCTAGCTCCTGGCACACCTTTCCTCCTACTGCTTGTCACCCGAAATGGGACAAGAAGGAGGTTTTGGCTATGAGGAAGTGTTCATGCTAGAATAAGAGCCTTGCTCTGGGGAGAGCAGTAGTGAAAAATCATTCTGCTTTGAATTTGAAGCCTTCCCTTAAGCTGCGTCAGCATTGCCATGTGCACTGTTTGGGCTTCCTGAGCCAGCATGATCTGAGCCTGGTGGCACTACTGCCACCTGCAATGTAGGCACCAGCCCTGCTACGACCCCAGGAGAATCTGGTCCCACTCCTCAGCCCTGTAAGAGTGGGGGAAATAGCTGAAAAAGAGTATTAGTTAATGGTTGGCCTTGGCTGGGATAGAGCAAAACCTTCGGTTCACACTGTCTGGCCAGGGAGGAGCTGAAGGGCCCTGCTGGCACACAGCCCTCCCTGTCTGTGGCTCCCTCCTGCTTCATTTCACACTTCATTGCCAAAGTGGCCAAGCCCTAAATGCTTACACTGTGCTCTATCTTTTAATTGTGTTTGTTTTTAATAGAGTCCTGGGCCACCACAGCACATGCCCTACTGGAAAGTAGTGCTGCTAATTTTTCGTGCATCCCCAGGTCACCCCGCCTTGGCCATGGCGGTCGCAGCCGGGAAAGGCAGGGCAACAGCCTCCCCACTTGCCAGCAGCCCCATGGCCATCGCCACCACGGCTCAGCCAGGCTTCCTGGATGGCTGGCTTAGCCGGATCCCATGTGAGTATGGCAGTGCTTGCCCTGCTCTCTCAGGCAGCATTATCCAGGGTGGGGCTCCTGGACTCTGTGTATCCACTTCTTTCTCCCTCCAAATCCCTTTTCAAGTGGGGTCCATCAGGTTAGGGATGCTCCAGAGTGGTACCACGGTGCTTTGGGAGCACAGGGCATCCTTGCTTTCTGTTTGGGGAATGATCTTCAGCCACAGCCTCACTGCATGGGGCCTGTCCAGGATTATAGGGGCAATTTCGAGAGTACCACTCCTTAATGCTGAAGCACCAGGAAAGGATTAAAATATACTCTATATGTTTTTGCTTGGTTTTAACTCTACTGTCCACCTCTGCTCCCCAAACATCACTCCAGTACCCAAATGGGCACTCATTGCCGTGGTTGTGGCAGTGGCCGTTCTCCTCCTCCTCTTCCTCATCTGCATGATCAGGTGCTGCTGTGGCAAGAAGAAACACAAGAAGAAGGAAAGAGTCAGCTTGCATGCTGTCAGCAGCTCCACCACAGCCAGCCTCGTAGGTCCTTGCTTTTCCCTCTCCCCCACCTCCTTCCTCCTTGAAGGTTTGCTGCTACACTGCCTGATCCCAGGGGTGATGGGAGCATGGCATGGCCAGGGATGTGACTGAGCATGTCCTTATGATAGTACTGTCCTCTGCTGCAGGTCCAGCCTGAGATGGAGGACCTGGAACGGGGCATGGAGCAGATGGGTCGGGGAAAGCTGCAGTACTCCCTGGAGTACAACTTCCGCATGCAGGAGGTGGGGTTGCTCATGGCCACGGCACAGAAGGGAAAAGGCTTGATCCCTCTTTGCAGCCCACTGAGGTGGACCATACCCCCTTAACCCTGTCCCCCTGCCCACAGCCTGCTGCTTTTTATACCCATGTGGCATAGAGGTTGTCTGGCCCCATCTTTCTCCACCTAGTGACCTTGTGCATCACTCCTTTTAAGCTGAAAGTTGGTGTGAAGCAAGCAGCTGAGCTGAAGGCTATGGACAGTGGCGGCACATCTGATCCATATGTGATTGTCTACCTGACATCCGATATGAAGAAGAAGTATGAGACCAAGGTTTACCGCAAAACCTTGAACCCCATCTTCAACGAGAGCTTCACTTTCCAGGTAGAAGGCTATAGCTGATGATTGCTTTTTGGTCCCATCAAGAGCGTTGCATGAGCACTGCTCCGTGGGCAAAACCTGTCCAAGCAGGGAGATGTCTTTGTAGATGGGATGGAGAAGCACCATAGAGAAAGACCTCCCTGTCCCTTGAGGTAGGGCTGCCACTGAGGAGTGAATCCGGGCTCTTGGGTCTTCCCCTGCAGGTAGCCCAAGCAGAGGTGCCTGAATCCACACTGGTGATGCAGATCTATGACTTCAACCGCTTTGCCAAGCATGACATCATTGGCGAGGTCCGGCTGCCCCTGGCCAGTGTCAGCCTGCAGCACGTCATCGAACAGTGGAGCGACCTGTCAGTGGCCAGTAAAGTGGAGGTTGGTCCTGGCGGGTGGTAAACTGCCAAGAGGGGTGTGCTGTCTCTTTGCTTGCCACCACCTCAAGAAGCTGGCCCTTAAGAGCAAGCGTGGAGGGGGGGAGAATACCCAGGAAACTCAGGACCAGCCTGTTCTCCAGTTGCAGGTGAGCTGTCTCCTCTGTCCAGTGCTCATCACTAGTATCTCTCCATCAGGAAGAACAGCTGGGTGAGATCTGCTTCTCCCTGCGCTATGTCCCCAGCACCAGCAAGCTCACAGTACTCATCCTGGAAGCCAGGAAGCTGAAGCAGATGGACTCCCATGGGCTCTCAGGTTAGCAGGGGCTGCTCATGCTCAGATCTCCCTACTCCTGCCCAGGCCTTAATGATGGCACTAAGAGATGCAAAGCCTTGAAAGCTCTTGGTGTTGCAACCTGCTTCCTCTTGCCACCATCATACCCAGACCATGGCCAGTTCCCAGCCTTCCCTGGAACAGATACTCCAGCTTTGGGCAGACCTGGAGGCATCTCCCAGGAGGTGTTATGGTACAGGGAGCTTGTGGCAGGAGGAAGAAGGGATAGGTTGAGCTCTAGGGTGTTCGGCAAGGGGAAGAGAGGTAGATGCTCACTATGAAGAGTGTCAGGTGGAAGGCTGTACTCTGCTTGGTAATGGCCTAGGGAAGCTGTTTTGTGACTGAGCTTCTCAGCCAAAGATTGTCACTTGTGCCAGCCATGTCTTTTCTCTCCTCAGATCCTTTTGTCAAGGTGCATCTCATCCTGAACAGGAAGAAATGGAAGAAGAAGATGACAAGTGTGAAGAAAAACACCTTAAACCCTTACTTCAATGAGATGTTTGTTTTTGAGGTGCCTTTCAATCAGATCCAGGTGGGTTTCACTGTAGTACCCAGGACTGAGTGGGTCCCCTGCATTGAGACCCCTTCCACTGACCCTCTTTCTTGTGTGTCCTCTCCATAGAATGTGGATGTGGTCATCTCCGTCTGGGACCATGACAAAGTGACCAAGAATGAGCCCATTGGCAAACTCTTCCTGGGCTGCCGGGCCACAGGCAACCAGCTGCGGCACTGGTCTGACATGCTGTCCAACCCACGCCGGCCCCTCGCCCAGTGGCACAGCCTGCAGCCCCCAGATGTGGTTGACAAAGCCCTGGGGCTGAAGTCCCACCTCAAGCTGCCTCTGCACCCCCCAGATGTGGTTGACAAAGCCCTGGGGCTGAAGTCCCACCTCAAGCTGCCTCTGCACCCCAGATAGTAGGGGTCTCCTCCTCCACTCAGGAGGCAGGATGGAGGATTTGCAGAGGAGTCAGGGGCTTCTGCTCAGCAGCATCTACATGTGTTGATTCCAGCTCAGTGTCAGCAAAGAGGGGACTAGGAGCTCTCTTTGGTGGAGAGATGATTTGGATGCTGGTGCAGCTCATGCCCTGTACAATGCTCGGAGCACAGCAGCATTGCACTCCAGGGCAAAGGCTGGATGGGGAGCAGAGAATGCTAGAGGAGATGGCGTGGGCACAGGAGCTGACTCATCCCAGCCACTCATGGGCCAGAGGGGCAAATACACAGTTTCAAGCTCATGCGAAAACACCGAGTCCACTGGTATTTTTAAAGCAGGGGATTAATGGCAGCCTGGGGTGGGCAGTTTCTTTGGTTGTGAGTAACTCGGCAAGAGACGAGTTCTTGGGAAGGCTTTATGTATCCTGTTAGAGCATTTAAATAAGACTAAGATCTTGAAGCACACTAAGGGTCTTGAGTGGAGAGAAAGAGGATAGGCTGGCAAGGAAGGTGGTGAAGTTAGAGGACTAGCTGTTTAGTGCCTCTATGATAAACGTGCTCTGTGTCCTGGCTAAACGCTAAATGAGACAGCAAAATCAGCCACTGGTTGTCCACACAACTTTGCTCAGCCTGTTCCTAACCCATGCTAACTTGTGCACCCCAAGATATGACACAAAGTTTGGGACTCACCAGCGACTATTCCCACAGACCATGCAGATGAGGCAGCAGCGTTGGTTTCATCCCTCCTTGTGTTTCTACTGTACTGATGGAGCAAGGTTTGCACACCTGGAACCTGGAGGTGCTGCTAGGGTGTAGGGGCTGAAGCTCTCACTTCCATGCGATGATCAGATCACACTAACCTGGTGAAGGCTGGGTTGCAGCTCCCCTCTCACTTCTGTGCACGTTTCATGTGAGCTAGGATTTTTTTTTGTGGCCACATATTGTGCTGTGCTTCATGGGGCACTGGGAGAGAGGCTACATAAGTAAAGATCCCTCCTAAAACAAGTTGGCTGGTGAAGTAGTGGAGAGACCAACCCTTGAAATATTCAACGGCGGGTTGCATGGGACTCTGAGCAACCCGATCTAGTTAAAGTTGTCCCTGTTCCTGCAGGAAGGTTGGACTAGACGACCTGTAAAGGTCCCTTCCAACTCAAAGCATTCTATGATCCTATGATTCTAGAAGGATGAGGACATCGGAGAGGTGCCACTGTCCTTACCTGTCCTTGAGTACACTGCGGTTTGTGGTGGCTTGTTAGCAGCTCCTCTCAGCCATCTGCAGGAAGAATCTTGCTGCACTTGTCTGCAGTAGGGAATTGCCCCTGCCTCGAAATTTTTCTGTTAAAAAACAGCTATAGTACATGGAAGATTTAAGCTTCTATCATTGTATTTCAGCCCAAAAGGCAAAAGGAAAGTATAACAATAATAGATACTGCCCAGTTTCTGGAGCGGAGAGAGCCCTGAGCATTAATAAAGAGTCATTAATATTGAAAAGCAGCTAATCTGCAATTACCCAGCTCTCCACAGAGTAACCATCCGAGAGTCAACCAAACACGGTGAAGCTGAGGAAGATTATGAAAACTCTTGATAGAGATTAATGACCTGGGCCTAACTTTAAAAAGCTTCTTCATAAATATTTTTCAGGTTTGCCATGACTGTGAGGAGGGAAGAAATGACAGGGTAGTTTTGAGATGGCTGTAGCAAATGGAGTGTGGCTTCTGCTAAGGAAATGGCATCTGCTGGCAGCATTAATGAGATGAAGGAGGAAATCAGTCACCTGAGAAAAGACTTGTAAAGGGATGCTTTAAAGTCTCAACCTTCAGTTTCAGCCCTAAACCAGACTGAAATGTTCTACGCAGAAAAACCCCCTACTCTGAATCGGGTTTGGTGTCCCAAATACATTGCTAGGTTGTTTTTTGGTGATGCTGTATGTTGATTTAGGGCCGTGTAGGACCTGGAAGGGCTTTTGGAGGTGTTTAGAACAGACATTCCTTATTTGTGCGTGAGTGTGTGTTTTTTCCAGCCCCTTTTTTTGAAGCAGTGGCCTTGAGATTCACTGCATAATTTACGGAGCCAGGCAGAAAAGCATGCACATATTATTCCCAAAATGAATGCAGCTGGCAAAAGTATAGGAGCATCCCTTACTTGTGAAACATTACCAGCAATACCAGTGCCCACCAGTCCCCTCTCCAGCTTGGGCCCTGCTCAGAGCCCAGACCACTGGCACAGTCCTGGGTGAGCAGAGCTGGTGAGGGAAGACTGTGATACTTTTTCTGGGGAAGCTGGAGACCTGAGAGCGAGTGCCCAGCTGGGCCAGCTCCAGGCAGCCTGGACTGAGCCTTGGTGCTGTAAAACTCCACCAACTGATTTGTTTGCTCAAGAGGGAGAGGTGAACAGGTGTGGATGATCTCCACCCAGCTCAAGTTTTTAATGCACTGCCAAGACAGCTACTTCCTCCATCATTACTTTTCCCTCTCAATCAGCTTCATGCTTTTTCAACAAGGATTTGAACACTCTCCTTATCTGGTAGGATCCTTTTTGATCTTGCTGGCAGCTGTTTGAAGCAGGGTTAGTGGAGCTAGGCTTCATTTTGTAGTTTATTGTACCCAAAGTGAATGCTGTCTGCTTGGGAGCCCCTTCATTGGAAGGAAGATGACCCTGTATCGTGTGAAAACATCTCCTTTTCACCTCCCTGTGGCTCTGGCAAGGCCAGTTGCCCCCATTCAACAAAGCTAGATCTCAAATCATCTCCTGGCCGACCAACGCTCCTCTTGTATTTGGAGGGCCCAGAGCAGGATGATTCCCTGGTGGAAGGTGCAACAAGAAGAGAAGTTAAAGGAGAGGGAAACCAACTTCTCAGCTTGTGTCTGTGCTGGATTCCTCCCTCTGCATCTAGACGGCAGGGCAAGTATGTGCTCCCCTGTGAGCTGGGTGTCTGTGTTATCTGATCTGTGGCCCCCATTAGAGCCTCACCAGCAAAGATTTCTTTTTCTGGAGATGGAACACATGCGCGAAAGGGAGAGAAAGCAGTGATGCTGTGTTGCAAGCCTGTTCCCATAACTGCAGAGGTGGTTGGCACCTGTGTGGTGATACTGGGGTGTCCAGGTAGATTTTTCCAGGTGGCAGGAGCCAGCCCATACCTATTCCTGCACCACAGGGGCAAAGGGGGCTTTGCTGGTGGGTTAAGGGGAGCAAAAGGGGACATTCAAAGCCAGTCTGCACAGTCTGTGGTGCCTGGGCAGCAAATGGGGAATTTGTTCCTCTGCTTGGTGCAAGGGACAGTCTCTCTGCATTTAATTATCAGCTTTTCAGGCTGGTGGCAAGGCAAAATGTGGGGCTTGGGCCAGGCAGAGGTCTATTAAAGGAGACAAGAAGTACTGAAAATTTGGATGTTTGCTATTAAGATCCATAATCTCAATTACTTGCATCCAGATCCAGGACTTCTGACCTCCAGAAGTCACTCCCATTTGGGAGGGACTCTCCTTCAGTGATTTTTATGATATTCCTCTCTCTCGTTCAGTGATTTTTATGATATTTGTCCCTGCACTTCAGGAAACCAAACAGGAGAGGCACACCAGGAGAAGGCTGAGCCTTATACTTGCTTGCTGCCAGTCATCTGCTGTGAGACAAAAATGATTATAGGCTGTCATCGTTCAGCCTGTGTATGCTCTGGCTGTCCTCCAGCCACAGATTTTTTGGCCTGTCTCACAGTTTTTAAAAGCTAAGGAGTATCTAAGCTTTTCTCACAAGGAGCAAGCGTGACCGTTTTATAAATATTTGATAACTAGCATCATTATGTCTCACAATTTTATGATGAAATGTGTACTTTGCCATGCAACCGTTTCTTTTTAAAAGTCCTAGCTCCTGCATTTGCAGAATCTAATGCAGGCTTGCAGCTTTTTCTTTCAGAGCACGTTTTTATGCTTTGAGGCTGCAGGGAGGGAGGAAAAAAAATATATGCGACCAGAATGCCTCCAGGCTCAAAACCCAGAGGCAAAGTGAGAAGCTGGTTTACTTTTGATTGCGGCTTTTGCAAAGAAGCGGGGGTCCCAGCACCAGCCCAGGGACCCCACACAAGGGTCACCGCCTGCTGCCAAGGTTGCAAGGCAGATGGCAAGAAAGCTGGTCTATTGGGCACTGGAACAGGCTGCCCAGGGAGGTGGTTGAGTCACCTTCCCTGGAGGTGTTTAAGGGATGGGTGGACGAGGCACTGAGGGGCATGGTTTAGTGTTTGATAGGAATCGTTGGACTTGATGATCCAGTGGGTCTCTTCCAACCTGGTGATTCTATGATTTCCTGGCTGCATTAGAGGAAGAGATACAGCTTGGGCTGCAGCCATCCTCCCCACCTGCAGCCGTGCGGTGTGCTGCTTGCTCTTTGGAGCCCAGGCCCTTGTGACATAGCAGCCTCCTGCCCCAAACAGTCCAAGGAACAGCAGTGATAATGGATGCATGGGATACTCACCGATGGCTCTTTCCATTTGAACTTTGTGGGCAGACCTAAAAACTCTAAACCTGCCATTTCTCCACATTACACATGGAGCCAGGGGAGAAACAGCACAAGGACTTCATTGCTCCTGTGCTGCCAGGCAAAAAATATCCCCCAAAGATTGGCTTTGCAGGTGAACGCATTCCCATCTATGATAACTTATTGCGTGTCAGCAGGATGGGATTTCTCAACTGGCTTTGCTAACTTCATGCAGAAGTGATGAAACCTCTGTGGGCTCTTAATGCAGTTCAATTTGAGCAGAAACAAGCACAAACTCAATCAGGAATAAGAGTTCAGCTGAGCTGAAATGAGGCCTTGACCTGCAAACATGCCGACCTATATGTCAAGTCCTGTGAGCAGTGTCTAGGAAGATGGTTGGTTTGCAAATGAGTGCTTCATTACCCAGCTCATAAGTACGGACTTTGCAGATATTCCCATCCAAGTCAGTTAACTGGGGGTAATAAGCCTTCTGTGTGAAGCAGGCACTTCAAGTTGTGAATGATTCTAAGATGAGAAAAAATGTACCCTTGGAAGAGGTATTTCTTCCCATCACCTGTGAAGAAGGTGGCTGGCTCAGGTAGAGGCTTCTGTGCAGTTGGCATCTGTGTTTGCCCTGGATTGAGAGCATTTTCCTCTCAACTTACATAGAAGTCAGAGCAATTTTGACATTGGAGCCTGAAATTTGGCATGAAGCACATCACTTTAGATAGTCCAGTTAAAAAACTTTGCCTTGATGTGTTCAGGAACTTCACTCTGGATGTGACAAAGCACATGTTCACATCTGCAAAAGCCAGAAACAGACCCAGCTGAAGGTCTCTTTGCTTTGGTTACATTTATCCCACACCACCCCTGACTTTTGACTATGAGCTAAACTCAGGTCTAGTTCCATATGGGAAAACTTGTCTCAGATGATACACTCTGAAGTAAGTGGCACAGGAGATGTTGTTGAGAGACGCTGACTGGGTTGGATGATGAGTTTTCCTGGTTCAGCCTTCTCATAATCTGAGCTCATCGCCTCCTTTCCCAGGCCTGATTGCAAAGCACCTCCAGTTCCTTCCAGAGGCCCATCTCCTTGCATCTGTCTTCTCCAATGGTTCTCTCGCGATTTTGCAGGTAGGTGAGGCTGCAAGGGTCTGATAGTTTTTTTATATACAGCGTGGTGTCTGGGGTCTTGCAAAAAGCCAGTGATCTTAAAATGGGTGATTACTGGATAATCATTCCCTAAGCGGCCATTGGTTAGTAGGACAATCACTTAATCACTGACATTGGGGAAAGAAAGATTTTGTGCTCTATCATTTTTTTTTTGTTTTGAGGGGTTATTATTGTTTGTTTGTTAGTTTTTTTTAGTTTGGAGGGGGTTGTTTTTGGGGTTTTTTTTGGGTTTTTGGTGTGTAACACAGTGTTCCCACTGCTGTATCTTGGCATAAGGAGCATAAGACACCTTTTGAGAGTGGAGACACATTGCAACTGTACTCATTTGAGCACACAGGGATCTCAGCCTGTTCTCCTGACACAATCCGGGTCATGTCCTGTTCTTTAGCAGGGTTTGAGAAACCACAGACACATGGAGATTTGTGATTATGTCTGAGGTCACTGAGATAATACTACCCAGAGGCAGGCTCAATGGGAATGTTGGAGGGATCATCTCCTGGACTTAACACCTGCTGGAGTCCTGGGCATGGACCAGCACTGGGCAGAGGTGTTGCATGTTGGCTTTTCAGAGGGCCTGCCAACTCAGCCTGTGGCAGTAGAGAAAGAGCCAGTCTGTGGCAGGATCTCAGGCACCTTCTAGTCCAAGCGTCCTGGGTGGAAGTGGGTAAAGGTCCTGTGAGGTGCAAGATCCGTGCACAGCGCTGAGCTGGGAATTGAGCAATCCTAACCCTGGCTATGAACACCGCCTCCCTGTTGCTGGAGACTGAGGCCCCCAGGTGCCACTGTAGTCAGAACAGGCTTCATCTAGAGGGGTTTTCTGTTGTTTGCCCACTCCCTCCAGTTACTCTTCACCCCTCTTGTATTTTCAGTTTGAAATACCATGCTTCCTCCTGGCTCCAGCTTTCAATGAGTTGAAAACCCCGCCAGCAGCCCATTCTGAAGAATATTCCTCTGCAATGGAGGAAATCATTAAAATGCCCTGTTTCACTTCAAGATCATTGTTTATACTAAAACACCTGCGCGTGAGTAATTGTGTATGTCTGTACGGAGTTGTTCTATTCTTACAAGCTCTTGTCCAAACTCAGTGATGAGTAAAAATGAAGCACATGAAAAGAAGGGTGGGGATGTGGTGTCTGGAGCCCTGCAGCCTGGCAGGACACATTGGCCATGCTGCTTAGTGCCATTATCAGAAGAGGGTAGCTGCTCTACCAGCCCAGCACTTCATGAGTGGTGGAGTGGTCTGTAGGTCCAAGTGAGCCTTTATGGTGCATTTGTGCCTGTCCCTGTGGAACAGGATGGCTAGGTATTTGGGCTGATGATCTGCAAGGCCTCTGGTGTCTCCAAGTGCTGCCATGAGCAAAGCCAGCTGCCAGCTTGTGTTTCCTTACTGGTGCATCTGGAAGGATGAGTTTCCATGGTCTCACAAGTCCTTTTTTTTTTTGCAAATGGAGAGGCTGAGAGCAGAGGGGCAGCCCACAGCACAGGTTCTCTGGTGCAGACATCCCTTTCTGTGCCCATGGATGCCGTCCCACCTGTGCTTCTTGACCACCATATTTGCCTTCCAATGCCAAGCTCCCCAGATTCTTCTCCTTCTTCTCACCTCTGTTGTGGGGCTCCGAGCCCTATTCCAGCCCGCTACCCTTTGCCAGCTCCAAGAAATCCTTCAGAGGCAGTGGGACCAAAACCCCACATACTGGTCCAAAATCAGGGGAACCTGCATCCTTCCCCTTTGCAGGACCCATCATTGCTTGGTTAACTGATTGCATATGCCTAGGGAACATCAATGTCACCTATGCTGTGGCACTGTGCACAAGCAGCACTGACAACATCATTGACATGAGCAGCCTGCCCAGCGATGGCAGCCTGAGTGTCATCCCTCTGCACCTGCCAACAAAGAGGGTTCAGGCACAGCTGGTCATGTCTCAGGGTCAAAATCTGGGCTCTGCTCTATGGGGATTGTCATGAAGTGGGCAGCCTCACTTCGAGGACATCAATGAGTGCATTGAAGCCTTGCTGGAGAAAGGGAAGTTTGTCCTCATCCACTGCAGGGTTGGTTACTCTCTAGGTACTGCTTTTGTCTTTCAGTACCTAATGGTCAAGCACAGCACTAGCCTGCTGGCAGCCTATGAGTTTGTTAGGGCAGAGAACCCGCTGAATGTCCACGAATGTCATCAGGATCTGCTGGTGGATTTGGAGATGTCCCTTCAGCCTGTCGGTGTCAAAATCATGTGCCTGAAGCAATCCCCATCAAGGAAGATGGCATGGAGGTAAATGGACAGGGTGGCTGTGTTGTTTGGCAGCAACTCTTAAAAGGAAAAGCCAAAAGACTTATCTCCATCTCGTGGGTGAGTGAGGTAACTGTAGCCGTGGAATATCTAGGACAGCACTGACACAAGATGCAACAGCAACGGTTCTTCCTGCTTTCTTTTATAGCAGTTCCTAGAGGCTGGTGTCAGCAGCAGGATTGCGGTGTGGGGAGCTCTTTTAGGGGTAGTGTGGGGAGAGAGAATATCCTGGGTAGAATGGGAGCCATGTGCTTTGCTTTGGTCTGATGTGATTTTGGGAAAGCAAAGGGCAGTCAGCTGTCCTGCCTGAGCTTTTACCAAAATTGCCGCTAAGCAGAAGGCTTGTTTTTCTGCTAAAAGAAATAAGATATAGTGTCATCTGGTGTCATGTCACTCCATAGGGCCTGTCCACTTGATGCTTGTAGAATGTTGGAGAGGAGGCAAGGTATAAGGGTATAGGAAATTGCCATGAGGGACTGCTTGCATGGATCCCTCAGCCTAGTCCTTCCAACACGTGGTGCTTCCCTGGAGGTGCATGGCCCAGAACTGCCACACGTGAGTGTCTCTGAAGAATGCAGAACCTCCTGTACATATGTGCCAGGTCTTCCTTCTGACAGGCCTTGTGGGATGGGGAAAGTGCTCTGGGAATGCTAGGCCATACCCACGGCACATTCCTCTAGCACAAGTGGAGGGGAACGAGGGAAGGGAACAAGGTCATCTGCTCTGCAGGAAGGGTGTTCGACTGCAAATAGTGTGTCCATTCCAGGTTCCTGTGCAATATCCCAACTCATACTTCATAGTCACGGAGCTGAGCACCTCTCTGAGGGACTTGCCAGGAGTTTCCTGATATCTTCCTTGAATTTTCTACAAGGAATTTGTTCAATCATCACTCAAACACAATACTTCCTTTGTAATCCTCTGTCTTTGTTAATGTTAACGATAGCTCCTAACTTTGGGATGATTTTGTTTCTCTCTTCTTTCTGGTCCTCACTGAGTTTCTTCCTCTTGAGGGCCTAGGTCTGGGGCCTTTTTTCTGTGAGAGTTGCCTTACAGATTAAGCTCTTTGCAAGGCAGCTGCAGGGAAAGACTTATGCAGACTCGGAGGCTCAGCTTTCTGCTCACCCTATTACCACACCTCCCCATCCACTCCTCCTGTATCCTGCAAACACATCTGTTAGCCAAAATTCTGCTCATGGGATTTATTTTTTTGAACTTCTTTATTCAGCTATTTCAGGCTAACACTTCCCTATCAGAAGGTAATAACCAAACCCTTGAACTCAAAACAAATCTCTTTTGCTGTGCTGCATGTCTGTGCTCCAGGAGGTTCACACAGCCTTCATTTCATGGAACTGAAGGAAACTCCTTGGATATGGGGAATTTTTTAATGGATAACTCCTGCAGCTTTGATCCCTCCACCAAGACCTGAGCTGCTCTCTGGAGGACTGATGGGCCAGCAGTGGCCAATATGTGTGTAGCTGCATAGGGAGCTAATGAAAATGGTTGTAGAAACCCTGGGATGAATAGTAAAGAGCTACTTTAACTGTAGAGTCAAACATATCTTATGGAGTTAGCAATGAAGAGAGAAGTGAAGCAGCTAAGTTAGCCCTGAATGGGTGATTTTGGCTGTTGGCTGTTGAGGGTGGCTGTGGTCTACAAATGTGCATGCTTGGGTCTCTGTTTTTCCATTTTCTGAGAAACTGGCTTTATCTGGGATAAGCAGACTTTCCCCTTACCAAACTGTCCACTTTTTGCTAAAGACCAGATGCGAGATGGGTGCTGGGTGCAGTGTTGCCTCTACCAGTGAATCTTCCTCAGTGGCTGCAATGATGGATGCTCCTGAGGGGCAGAAGATGCTGGAATTTAACTTCAGTGTTTTCTGTGTCTGCCTGGAACTGAAGACCCATGTCTCCATTAGAGCGCACCATCCAGGAGACAGAGATGTGCAGTAGGTGGATGGGGAGGAGAGCTGGATCATGCTGATCCTCATTACAGCTCTTCCCAAGCCCTGTTCCTTTGCTGGGTGCTGGCCCACAGCTGATGCATGGGAGTCCAGATAGGGGCAAAACCAGCCAAGACCTCTGCTGAACTGCACCTTTGCTGTGCATTTCCAGGAGTGTCATGGTGGATTTGCAAGGAGGTAGCTCAGATCCACAGGACAGCATACATTGACACCAAGATGTTCACTACCCAAACCACCTACCCCTTCAGAGAGACAAATCCTGAGTGGACCCAGCCTTTCCCACACTAGGGGTTTCTCCCTCCTCCACCTGCTACAGGAACAAAACCCTGCAAGATACCAGCACCATCTCAAGGATTTGATTTTCCTTCATTGGCTTCTGCAGCATAACTTGCACAATGCTAAAGGTGGTGAAACAGGAAGCCTGCAGCTGCAGATTTGCCACTGCCTATATAACATCCTAGAGATGCCTGGAAAATATTGCAAAGGCCATGTCTGAATCAGCCTAAGAAAGTCCAGCTGAAAGGGGAGGGACCTCCTGGGTTGGAGGAGGAAGGCACACACACACATACACACTCTACATGTGCTGTGAGCAGGGCTGGTGAGTATTTCCAGCTACATTTCCACCTGGCTCTCCTTTGGACCCGCGGGGATTTAAGTCTGGGGCATCCGACAGTGGGGATTACCATTCCTGCTGACAGTGTAGGGCTCTTCCCCCATGCTCTGCTGTCTTTTCCTCTACCTGTGCTGCTGACAGTTGGAACTTCCCGCAGTGGCTCCACAGGTTTGTTTTTTAAAAAAACATTAGTTGTGTTGAAATATTTCATACAGGGATGAGCTGCTGATATTTCTCATGGGGTAAGTGAGGTTAAAAGAGAATACTAGCGATAGGTGGCTGGTTCAGGGATTACTCTTGCATGTGCTGTCAGCAGTGGATTCGGGGGTGCAGGCTATTTCCCCTCTTCTTTTCTAAAAGACAGAGCTGCTTCCAAGCCCTTGGACACAAACAGGGCCATGTCCTTGTCCATGGATAAGCCACTCTGTGTCTCCAGTTGGAAATTGTATTAGAAGCCTTGCAGATGGATAGCCGTGTGCAGGGAGCTTGGGTTCCCCACAACCTTTAAGCCATATCTAATGTTGCCGGTTGGTGTGAGGAAGAGGGGGAGGAAGGCTCCCTCCTCAGCACTCCCGAGGAAAGGAACCTCCTGGGCTCCACCCAGGTGGCTCTGTTTGCCCACTCCATGGGTAGAAGACGTCTTCCCCTTCCCCACCCCTCCGTCCCTGTCTGCACTCTCCTCTGAGCCTGCCTGCCTGGCCTGCCCCAGCCAAGGGAGGTGCACAAGGGACTCTAGCACTTCATTGGTCTGAGAAGGTCTCCATGCCCTTAAAGAGAAGGTGGATTTTCTACTGAGCCACCCGAGAAGCCCTTTTATACCTCCTTAGTCAGCCAGCTGCCTGCAGCTCACCAGTCCATCCTGTCCGGCCAGCGGGACTCCCTGATTTTCTCCTCCAGACTCGGGTGAGCCATTTTGCATGTGTCTTAAGTGACCCAGCTTGCTCTTAGGGAGTGATGGGGGAGCAGGTTCACTCAGCTGATTTTTAGGGAGGTAAATACCAGGTGGAAGTGACCTCCTGGGAGAATCAGAGGTGCTAATAAAACCTTCTCCGTCATTTGCCTGTTGGAGAGGGCCCGTGCATTGGAAAGATTCCCTCTGTCTTTTCCGGGACCTTCTTTCTCTTTGGTTTCATGCTTTCCTCTCCCTTGGTTGATTCTGCTCTCTGACTTGAGCGGCAAATGCAAGTGGAGCCATAGACTCTCTAATGCCGACCCCCCCCTAGCTTTAGGATGTGGGATCCTTGCCTGCAGTAACTGGCTGATGTTGCCTACTTATATCCCTTCCTCCAGTTCCCAAGCTGGTCCTTGCAGTGCCTTTGTCCCCCAAAACACCCTTGGTGGTGGGCACAGGGCATGGGCATAGGGAGCAACACCCAAATTTACTCTGTGTTTCCCTCAGAACAGGTAATTTAAAGCCCACGTTGCAGGCAGCAAGCCGCAGCCTGGGGTTGTCCCTTTGCTTCCTCAGCATCACTGCTGCTGAAGTGGGTGCCTGTGCACACAGGGCAGGGATGTAAGTAAAAATAGCTGGCGTTTCTCGACCACCCGGTCCCTCAGCTGTAGCCCAGCCACCTGTGGTGGCTTTTGCTTCATATCACCCTGACCTCCCTGAGTCATGGGGGCTGGCACCAGAGAAAGGCTGCCATCTGAGGAGACAGCTGCAGCTCCTTCTGCAGCTCCCTGACCATTTTTAGAAGCACTTTCCCCCCCCTCCTCCCTGAAGTAATGTGATGGGCCTGCACATTTTCCAGGATAAAGTTTCCTTGGCCCTGCAAGCTGCGCCTCTGCCCTTGGGCATGAGCCCCCCGTTAAAGCTTCACCTCCTGACAGAGCCTCCCAGGTCTGCTGATGGCTGTGTTTCCGGGACTTGCCTGCTCTACAAAGGACTAGCTTAGTTTGGGCTCTGGTGACACTTCTGCATCCTTTCATTAGGAGGTATAAGCAGGAGGTATTGCTCTGTTAGAAAAGAAAAATTCTATTTATGGGGAAATAATTTGCAGCAAAACAAACATGCTCTTCCATCTGTTCCCTAAGATGCTGCGTTGTACCTGTAAAATTTCCCATTAAAGAAAATGCACGGAATTGTAAGGAAAAACTGTTTGTGCCCTTACCAATTTCACACCAACTTTCAACCCTGTTCAACATCATTTGTGTTGCTGCAACAGGCTCCCCTGCCCTATGCAATGAATGCAAATACTGGCAGCATCATCCTCTAAAATCCTTCCTCGTCACCTGGGGTCACTGCCAACCTTCTGCAGGCTTTGGGGTATTTCTTGTTCATGAAGTAGGGCAAGACTACATGCCAAAGTGAAGCAGTAAATTGAAAATAGCTTTTTCCTCTTCTTCCTTCACTGCATAAAATGGTTTCCTGGGTGTCAAACAGGAGACATACCTGCAGGATTTACAGTGACAAAGCTCTCTTTTTCTTCTGGTCTGGTCCAGAAGTTCCCTGATGCTGTGGTCTGTGTGGCATTTAAGCACGTGTTTAACTCTTGTCCACAAACTACAGTCTGGTTCCCTATATAACAAATATTTGGAGAAGTTTTGAAATATGAGCAAACCTGTTCCTCTTTTTTATTTTATTTTTTTTTCCCCTAGAAGAATCTTACTTTGTTTTTAAACCCAAGAAAGTCACTATCAGCATGAATAATTGTGAACCTTCTTTTTTTTTTTTTTTTCCTTTTCATTGCAGGCTCAAAACTATCTAAAGCAAGATGTCTGAGTAAGTTCTCAATTTTCTGTCTCAATATGTTGTTGGCATTTAAACACTTTTGTTCAACTGCCAACTTTTTGCACTTGTTAACATTCTTCTGCTTGATTCTAATTAGGATGCTAACTGCCATTTTCTCCCCTTTCTCCTTTTTCCTTCCTTCCCTTCCTTGTCCATCTGCTCTTCCTGAACAGTGAAGAGGTAAGTGTTTCTTGCTGGGGTTTTTCCTTTAGCTATGCTCTTGGTGTCAATCCTGGCTTCACTATTCCTCCTTAGGAAAAGTAGCTGCTGGCTGGAGGGAGCGGAGAGAATGGTTCATGGCAAGGCTTTCTTGCCGATTCCTCCTGCTAAAGATGGAAGGGAGAAGAAAAATCCCTTTTGAAGGTCTTTTCTGCCTCATGGCTTGAAGTTAGATGCTTTTATCCTATTTTCCTTGCTTCCCCAGCTAGCCACGAGATGGTACTGAGAAGGAGGTGGTCCAGAGCCACCTCTCCTCCATCACCCATCCAGAACCCAGCCCTTCGCCTAGCATCCTCTTGTCTTTCCCCATACTTAGCACCTTATTTTCTATCCACTGTTAAACTGCTTCTCAAAGCTTATCCTGGGAGTCCTGGATCCAGGGGAACGCCAGCAGGCTAGAGGTTGCATCCATAAGCAAATGCTTCCTGGCTTCTGGCAGACCCAAAGTGGGACTGGGCTTAAAGCTTGGTGGTGTCTGGGGAAACACAGGGGAAGTTGTGGGAGGCTTGTGAGAGGCTTTGTCACTCTGCATTTCCTCTTAGCAAGTTGCTTCATCCTTCGTGTCTGCTTGGCACCTCCCTATGTGTACGAAACACAAATTCAAGCTTGTCTTCATTGAGAGAAGAGAGTATTTCAGGGACACAGAAACAGTATGGTGCTGATGCTTTTATTCCCCATCAAATGCAGTGCCCTGGAAAAGGCTGGGAGGGCACTCTTTGCTAAGGTACCAGTTTTCAGATGGCGAATAAGCTCTGGGCTAACAGTGCTCAAGGAATCTGCTCTGTTGTGGCCCATGCCCAGATTAATACAAACAAAATCCTTCTGGTTAATGGCACACTGCATCTCTGAGTTGAATGCCTTCTCTCTTCAGAGCCCTCCAGCCCTGTCAGGAGGGCCTTAGCACCATTTAAATATGCAAAATACAGCAGATTTTATTACATTATGCTCTGCAGATCCATATCAACTTCCTTCTCTATGCAGCACACACCCCTAAATGCTACTTTGTACTCTCCCACCATAGGATATCAGATGTTTGGGTGCATTTCCCCTGGCCCAGCCGCTTTTAGTGTTGATTGGTCTTCTGGGCAAAATGCTGAAGAAACAGCTGCAATGCAGCAGCACATCAAAGCTGTGGCTTCTTTTATAAATAGGAGGCCTGCTGCTGATCTTCCAGCACATCACTGGTACAGAAGGGTAGGTTTGGTCTTCCAGGCTCCCCACATTATTTCTCACCTGGCATTCCAGGGAAGAGAGAGCTGGCTTGCGTGTTGCAGCTGCAGCCTCATGGCCCTTTACCTCTCTGGCCAGAGAAGCCTCCAGTCCTGCAGACCCTTTAGTCATGTCTGTCCTTCAGCTGTGATGAACCCCCTTGGCTGCTGGGGCTTTTCAGCTCCAAGAAATTACACAACCTTCGTGTTTGCACCTATGGGGCTGTCCTTCTTACTGGGTGTCCCATGGACTGCTCAGAAAGACATCCCACAGCTCCTGAGTGCCCAGGAACAGCAGGGCTGTTAGCTTGAGTGAAAAGCAAAACACATATCTGAGTGAAGAGGAAATGAAAGAAAAGGCTAGAAGTCCCAAGAAGCCACGTTTGAAGCTGTATTTTAGATGCGTATCTTCAAGATCATCACCTCATTATCTTTTCTTGAGGCACTTTGTAGGTTTTAGCTACCCGAGGTTGGCAAAGCTGGGTTCAGCAGGGAGCCTATTCTTTGAGTGCCACTGATTTGGAGACCAGCTGTGTGCCAAGCTTTCCATCCTGGCTGAATCCAGCTCTCTAGCAGGGCTGCAGGTCCTCAGCAGACTATAGAGTTGCATGGGGAAGGGGAACAGAAAGGGGAAGGGGTGGCTGATAACCTGCTTTTCTCTCGTTCCTCCCACTTGCAGAAAAAAAGGAGGGCAGCCACGGCCCGTCGGCAGCACCTGAAGGTATGTGGCATTGCTGGGGCTGGGTGAGGTGTGTCCCTACCATCCCATCTCCTGTGCTGAGTTAGCCAGCTCTGAGCACCGTACCTCCTGGAAAAGGCTATGATGCGCAATGTGGGGGACCCTGACACCCTTCCCAACTCCTTACTGGATCTGCACCAGCATCCCTCACCTGGAGATATTGGTATTGATGGGGTGTTCCTCAAGCTGCCTCTCCACCAGGGCTCTCCTTCCCTTGTCAACCCCCCTCAGTCCTCCTCAATTTCCTCCACCCCGTGCTGACCATCCTCCTGCCACCTTCCAGAGTGCTATGCTCCAGCTTGCTGCCACTGAAATAGAAAAAGAAGCGGCTGCTAAAGAAGTGGAAAAGCAAAACTACCTGGCAGAGCACTGCCCTCCTCTGTCACTCCCAGGATCCATGCAGGAACTTCAGGTAAAGACTTCTTTAATGCTTTCACTGTTCCAGAGCAGAAAGGATTTGGCTCCCTTAGGCAGCCTGGTGGATCTAAATTGGCCTCATCTTGACCCTCTTCTCACCTATGGGTGCCCTGGTGCTGGCTGGATGTAGAATTAGCTTGAGGAGGAGCTGATGTCTCTCTGCAAAGCAAAAAGGGCTCTGGCTGGCAGGAAAGCTGTATTTCTAATGGTGTGTTAAGGCAGCATTTGTGTGAAGCTGGCCTGCAAGCCACTCTTTGCTGTCTGGTCTTGATCCCATCTGTTCTTCTGGAGTGAGGCCTTTCAGAGCCAGCGTGATCAGGAGAGAGGAGTCACATGCATGGTTCCTAGCAGTCAACATCCCTCCCTGCATTTCCTCCCAGGAATTGTGCAAAAAGCTTCATGCCAAGATAGAGTCAGTGGATGAGGAGAGGTATGACACAGAGGTGAAGCTACAGAAGACTAACAAGGAGGTGAGTTTTCCCAGTACAATCCTTCAGTGGAGTCTCCAGCCCATCCTTTATGCCTCCCTGTGCTACTTGGGTCTGTCTCACCAAACTCACATCCTGCTTTCTCTCTGCCCCACCTCATTTTGTTCCCCTGCAGCTGGAAGACCTGAGCCAGAAGCTCTTTGACCTGCGGGGCAAGTTCAAGAGGCCTCCTCTGCGCAGGGTGCGCATGTCTGCTGATGCGATGCTGCGGGCCCTGCTGGGCTCCAAGCACAAGGTCTGCATGGACCTCCGAGCCAACCTGAAGCAAGTCAAGAAGGAGGACACTGAGAAGGTACCCCTTTACTTTCCCCTGTGCCCATGCAGGAATTTACCCCCATTTTGGGGGGCTCACACCTCCCTGTGTGATAGAGAGGGTTGAAGGCGAGCCTTTCTCCATAATGTTGTTCTTCCTGTTCCTCTGACACCCATGATGCTGAAAAAATAGGGTGCAGCCCCAAAAGGTGTACAGTGTGGGTGGAATTGAGTTCCTCTAGCTGACGTGGAATTTTCCATGTATGGAGGGTGAAGGGCTCTGCCTGGGTGGGTTCTCACCTAAGGGGCACTGCTCACATCCACGTGCTCATCCCTCCCCCAGGAGAAGGACCTCCGCGATGTTGGTGACTGGAGGAAGAACATTGAGGAGAAGTCCGGCATGGAGGGCAGGAAGAAGATGTTTGAGGCTGGCGAGTCCTAAGTGCCTATCTCTCAATTCCCATCTTCCATCCCCTCCTCCCCCCGCCATCCACCCAGGCTCAGTGGCACCAACTGGGTGCTGTTTCTCTCTGGTTTTGTGAACAGCTGCATCCTGGCAGCAGCAGTGTAAATAAAGCTTTGGCGGGAGAGGTGGATGTCACCTGTGTGCGGAACTGGGCCCTGACCCATGTCATGTTGCCAGTAGGGTCTGCCCTGGCCTTAGGGGTCATGGTGGGGATGGGGAGGCTTTGGCAGGAGCCATGCTGTGGGGATTGGGCCTTCTCTGCTGTTGGTCTCCCTCGGAAGCTCATCCCCCTTGTTGTGGGAAGGAAAGGCTGAGGTCATGCCACAATGCTGTGCTGGCAGCTTCCTGCTGAGCTGCACCAGCAGCTCCTGATTATGTCATTTACCCTCACTGATGGTGAAGAGACAAAGAGAAATCCAGCTGGAGGCCAGTGACAAGTGGGGTCCCCCAGGGCTCAGTGCTGGGTCCAGCCCTGTTCAATGTCTTCATCAATGATCTGGATGAAGGCATCGAGTGCACCCTTAGCAAGTTTGCGGACGACACTAAGCTGGGTGGAAGTGTCGAACTGCTGGAGGGTAGGGAGGCTCTGCAAAGGGATCTGAACAGGCTGGACCGCTGGGCTGAGACCAATGGCATGAGGTTTAACAAGGCCAAATGCCGGGTCCTGCACTTGGGGCACAACAACCCTGTGCAGTGCTACAGACTAGGAGAAGTCTGTCTAGAAAGCTGCCTGGAGGAGAGGGACCTGGGGGTGTTGGTTGACAGCCGACTGAATATGAGCCAGCAGTGTGCCCAGGTGGCCGAGAAGGCCAATGGCATCTTGGCTTGTGTCAGAAACGGCGTGACCAGCAGGTCCAGGGAGGTTATCCTCCCTCTGTACTCGGCACTGGTGAGACCGCTCCTCGAATACTGTGTTCAGTTCTGGGCCCCTCACCACAAGAAGGATGTTGAGGTTCTGGAACGAGTCCACAGAAGAGCAACAAAGCTGGTGAAGGGGCTGGAGAACAGGCCTTATGAGGAGCGGCTGAGAGAGCTGGGGTTGTTTAGCCTGGAGAAGAGGAGGCTGAGGGGTGACCTCATTGCTCTCTACAACTACCTGAAAGGAGGTTGTAGAGAGGAGGGTGCTGGCCTCTTCTTCCAAGTGACAGGGGACAGGACAAGAGGGAATGGCCTCAAGCTCCGCCAGGGGAGGTTTAGGCTAGACGTTAGGAAAAAATTCTTTACAGAAAGGGTCATTGGGCAGTGGAACAGGCTGCCCAGGGAGGTGGTTGAGTCACCTTCCCTGGAGGTGTTTAAGGGACGGGTGGATGAGGTGCTGAGGGATATGGTTTAGTGTTTGATGGGAACAGTTGGACTCGATGATCCGGTGGGTCTCTTCCAACCTGGTTATTCTGTGATTCTGTGATTCTGTGATAAGAGTCCAAGTCGCAGGAGGCATTGCAGAACCTCCAGCTGTGGTGAGGAAGGAGGAGAACTGGGAAGGCAGGTGAGGAGTTAGAGCTGCAGGGCAGAAGCAGACCCTTTGGCTCCAGCGGGCTCTGAGAGATGCTAAGTCAAGACAACCTTGGTAACTCCTGTGGCAGCACCCTGGTACGCAGTGCACTGTAAGGTGCTGTGGTTCAGAGATGCTGGCTGTCCTCAAAGCAACATGGGCAGCCAGGGGAGTGGTGGGCCACCCCTTTCCCTGCCATGGTGAGGATGCCTGTGACTCCTTGTTGCCTTTGGGTTAACGCAGCACTTCCTGATTTCAAGCTGCTGGCAGAGGCAATACCTTAAAGTAATCTCAATGGTTTAAAAAAACCAAACAAAAAAATACAAAAAACCACCCCCAATTTTGCCTTCCCTCTGCCCCTCTCCCATCCCCCCAAACCCTCAGCCCACAAAGTTTCCGGCACAGCTCACTTCTGCTGAGCACAGGAAAAGCAAAGCAGCAGTGGCACCCTTGTGCTGGAGCTATCTGTGAGGCTGCTGTGCTGGCCAGGGGAGAAGATGTCAGACTTGGAGGGATGCCTAGAGGGTGCTGAAGGTGTCAGCCAAGTGGGAGATGAATCCTTCGGGGAAAGCGAGAGGTGAGACCTGGGTACCTGGTACCCCAACACGATGGTTGCCTTCTAGCCTTGGGAAACAGAGACTGGAAAACTAGGGAAGCGATGGTGGGAAGGGAGAACACAGCCAAAACAATGATGACCCATGAGGCTGAAATGGGTCAAGTGCTCTGGCAGGCTGGTGACAAGCTCCTCTGACTAAGGAGAAACTTATTCCTGAAGGTCTCATCTCCTTTGAACTTTAAAACCCTTGGCAGTGGGGGGGTTGAGTGAGGAAACACAGGTCCAGCAGCAGACAAGCTCAACAAGGGTTCTAGTAACCTGGACGGGCTCCACAGCTGAAATCAGCCTCATTTTTAAGACTACTGCGTGGAAATCAGCTGCCTCCTCTCTTCACAGCAATCTCTGGGCACATCTCACTTCTTGCTGTGTCCCCTGTGTTTCTAACTGAATTAACCTGGAAATGTTTCAGGCTAGTTGCTGTCTTTTGTAAGGTTATACATCTCCCCGTGTCTCTGCTGCGCTTTGTTGCTTTATCAACAGAGATTGTAAAATGGGTGTCTGTTCACTTCAACTTCCCCTTTTCATGGGGGTTAGAAGGAGAGACCACATCACTCTGTGGTGGAGGTTGTCAGAGATAACTCAGCCAAGGTATATCACCCAGAAGTACTCAGATTTGGACTGGATTCCGGCTGAACATCCAAGGAGCTTGGGGGTTTGCCTTCTTATTTTTGCCTCCAGCTTCAAAGCTTGCATTAGCATTTCTCTCTGAGGCTTCTGAAAGCCAATGCAGTTAATGTTAATTGATAGGAAAAAAAAAACCCTTGAGTGACAACGATAGGAGAAAGGTGTGTCATGTCCTGTCACTAACAGTTGCAGTAAGTGTTTAGGCTGACACCTGACAGCAATTAGCCTTGGCTGAAGACTTGACTGGAAGCTTCAAAAAGCATTGGAAGGCTCTATGCATGACTGCTGAAACAAAGGGTAAGCCTTGGTGGCTGGGGGAGCACGGGGGTTTCTCAGCATTGTCTATGCAATTCCCAGTCCTACTCTATCCTGGCTGTGCCTCCACCACAGGCTCAGCTCACCTTGCAAGAGCAAGGAGCAGATGCTTGGGCCGGGGGCCAAGGCAATTGAGCCTTCTGCTCCCATCTTGCTGGGGCAGATGCAGGTACATCAGCACAGCCAGGGCCAGTGGCGGGGGCTGCTGACGGGGTGAAGTCAGCTTGTTCCCTACTCTTATTTCCTGCTGGAGTTTCAACTAAATAAGAGGCTGTCTGGAGAGGTTTGTTCCGCAGCACTCCAGTTCCTACAGCCTTTAGAACAATGTTTAAAAACTGTGTGCATGATTACCAATGGCAGGGTGACACATCCTTTCTTCCCTAGCTAAATTTTAGACATTTGATGAAATATGAAACTTAATGGAAAAAGCAGCAAGCAAAAATAACTTCCTTTTTGTTTTTAAAATATGGAGAATTACTTTCCCGTCTCAATTTTTATAATAGTTTCATGTGCAGCTCTAAACTTCTCGTGCTTTTATAATACTAGCACTATTTAAATGCTTCCTAGGTTCTGGTGATTTCCACTCCCCGAATGGAGGAAGTGTTTACTTGATGTTTGGGGCCACCTTTTCTCACCCTGTGGTTAGCTCAGCTCTCTGGTCTCTCCTTGAGGACAATGTTCTTTTCAAGCTGACCTGTGTATGGATAGAAGCAGGACAGTGCTCCAAAGGCAGCTTAAGGCGTGCTGCAGGTGTGAGCAGTGAGTCTTGTGATACAGCTGCCACGAAGTAAATCCCAGGGCTCCATAGCGTAAAAGCATAGTGAAGAGATATGGGGAGAAAAACGCTGTTTGGTTTGCTTAAATAACAAACTTTATCTGTTTACCTGTGCCTGGTGTATATAGAAGACGAATTTGTATTAGAAAATGTCCTAGAAATCCTGATTTGGACATAGCTTACTCTGTTTCCCCATACAAATGGGGAATGAAGTTGCTACACCCATGGGTGCCGTGGGCTGTGCTCTGCAGGATGTTTGTACTTCAGTGGCAGCACAGTTTGTGAAGCAGGTTTCTCTTGTTTATGGGGCCTGAGACGAGAGAGTAGCTTCTCTCAGATGCCCTCGTCTTCCTTCTGGGGTTTCCCACCCTGTGAGCTGCCAGGAGCTCTCAGCAGCCCATGTATGGTCACCACCTAGGAGAGGCTCTGCTGCTCTAGCAAGCCCCAGGCTTTTCTTTGCCACCTCTATTCCCAGCTGTCTTGAATTCTCCAGATCCTTAGAGGAGTCCCAAGGGTCCTGGCTAGGATGACTACTGTTGCTAAGTATACCTGCAGTTGGAAGGAGGTTGTCTGTGAAAACTGATATGTGGAGAGTCTTTGGAGTCCTCGGCATTCTGGATTCCTTGGGGGAAGGATAGAGGGACGGCTGATCTTGGCTCAGAAGGGTCACAATTTGACCCATCTGGGCTCATTAAAGTGGAAAAATAGTAGGGAAATAAACAGAGAAAGGCCAGATGGATAAATTAAAGAAGCTGGGCAATATTTTGGTGTTTCCAAATTGGATATAGGTGCTCTGGCAGTGGCATTATGGATAAAGAGCTGTCTCTAATTATAGGGAGGCATCAGGTGCCTTCACTGCCCTTTTCTCTTTGTAAAAAAACCAAAATACCCCCCAAAAAACCTGACTGGCTTTCCTCTGAGCTCATTCTGCAGTGTAAAGCTATGGGTTTGGAGGTGTGTGTGAATTAAAGGAGGGGATTGCCCAGCAGCCTTACTTGAATCTTACTTTTTTTTAAACTACAGAAGACTGCTGGCTGGAGGGCTGGCTGTTAAACTCTTGGAGTGAAGCCCGGGTCTGAAACTTGTCAGAATCCCTTGCACCTGAATTTTGGAGAAACTTGGCTGTGGGGAAGGCTGGCTGTCCTGGGGACCAACCTAGGAGCTACTAGGAGGAGTTTTTGCCAGCACTGCTGGTGTGGAATGAAAAGGCACTTCTGCTCTCTGAGGTTGTACTGGGGCTCCTAGTCCTCTGGAGGAAGGGGAACAGAGGCACAGCCTAGCCTGCACCCTTGGGACACCTAACACACCTGCTGTAGGGGGCCCAGGCACCCACTGACCATATCCCACAAGAGGACTTGGCCTGCTTTGTCCAACGGCACCGATAAATCTGCAGCAACAAGGAAAGTGGAGATGTCCAGGCAGAGTTTTGGGGTATGGCAGGGCTTTCCTGCTTGCAGGGAGCAGGCAAGCATTCCCAGGGTGGAAATGTCCTCAAGGGTGATCTGCTGTCAGGGGATAGTATGGCAATTTGGGACAGTGTGGGGTCCTGGCTTTGGGACAGCTCAGGTTCTGTTTGCAGCCATGCTTCCTACACAGATTAAGCTGTCTAGGTTTTCCCAGGTTTACTGTAGCTGAAACAGCATGAATTCTGCTCCACGGGCACACCTGAGTTCAGCCTAGTGATGCTCGAAATATGTGGAGGGCTGGTTTGGGAAGGTGGGAGGAAAGAGACTTTTCTTCCTTCCCCCCCCACCCCCAGTCTGATCACACTCCTCAGATGTGGGTTTTGTATGGTGTGCAGTTTTAGAGGGTTTCAGGCCTTTTCCAAGATCTGAAAGCCCTTTTCCTAGCAACAACTAGAAGGCTAGAAAGTATCATGGGTGACTTCATGGCAGTGAAGTGGTTAACCTTGGCTTGCACTGGGGATCCTGGGCCACTCTGTACCTGCCCCCACTGACCCCAGTAACCCAGCCCTGGCTGATGCTCTGTCTGCATCCATCACCCCTGTCACCCACATGCCTAACTGCAGGGACTACAAGGTGGCTGAATGAGCGCCTTGGTGCTCTTTCCAGAGCTGGATTTACTCATCCAGCCTGGCTGCTGCCTCTGTTGGGACAGTGCCTTGCATCTGGGCAGTTTGCTTGGCCAGGAGGTGCTCTCAGGCCTCATTGGTACTGCATTTTTGTCGGGAACAGTTTTTCCTTTAGCCAGGTGGGTGGGTGGGTGTGGGGGGTGGGAGGAGGTCGTAATCCTGGCCTGAAGAAACTCATTGCCCAGGCTCCAGGGGTTACCAATGGCTGCCAGGCTCTGGGACTGTAATTTGGCTCTGACGGACAGTGCAAACCTGCTGTGGTCCTCAGGGGCTCAGAGGAAATTCTGCACGGATTTGCTGCTTTCGCTTCATCCTTCATGTGCCGCTTTCCTGGTACAGTCTGGCTGTGTGAACCTGTCTGTGAAGGATGGTACCCACTCACCTGGCATGGGTGAGAGAGGGTTCTGCTCTGCTCAAGGCAACATCCAGCTTGCACAGCAACTTTGACCTCCTGTAGCTTCTATTTCTGTTTCCTTAACACAAGTCCAACAAGATCCTCATCAGGCTGAGTCTTTGGGCTCACTGAGCAGGCACTTTAGCATCCTTTGAAGGCAAATGCATGGGGAATCGGTTCTCATGGGGTGGTTTTAGTCTCCTCACAGGAGGATGTACATCAATGAAAGGAAGACACAGAGATGTATTTGTATGATAGGGATTCACAGGCTTCTTTACCCAGGTGGCGCTCTGGACCACAGTCACCTGGTATGTGGGTCAAAGGTACGTCCTAGGAGGTGCTGTGCAAGCTGAGAAGGCAGCTGCCCTGCATGGCATGACTGCAGTATAATTGCTGCTAGAGCAGCACCTATGGTGCCTGACCAAGGTCAAAGTGTCACTATGGTGGGTGGTCTGTGGCCACCCCAATGGCCTACTTACTTGGGGCAAAGAGGACAGGTTATCTCTATTGCAAGGCCAGACAGCTGAGGCTGAGATTTAGGAAGGGGAAGAGATGCCCTAACCATAGGACTTGCCCACTGTGGACTGGGTACCCAGAAGAAGTGGTTTCCTATGTGACATCTGTCAGCTCTTGGCAGGTTCCTTTGGTAACACAAAGCATTCTTAGTGGCTCTTAACACCTATGTTTAGTCACTTGAATTGCTCCATTATTTCCCAATATCACCTAGGAAGTAGAGGCCACTGTTGAGATTTTAGCTGAGCTCTCCTGAGGCTTAGCCAAGTAACTCTCAGTCCTCAGCCTGTCCGGGTGCTCCACAGAGGCTCAGTCATGAATGGGTTAACCAGCCCTGCTTGGAGCCTGTGTGTGTTTTCCTTGCCAGTGTATCTGTTCTAACACACACCAGATGTGTGAGGCAGCCGCTGGAGTGTCTTAATCCCAGGTTTCAGCACTGGGAATTGTCTTTCTCATGGGCAGGTCTGCAGCAGCTTTCTGAGGGCTCCAACACTAATTTGCCAATGCCTGGGCAGGGAGGCTGGCAGCCCCCATTCTCCACAGGATAATTTGCAGCAAGGTAGAATGAAATACATTCTGTTATTTGCTCCTTTAAACAAGTCTCTCCTGCGACTGGCTGTAGGGGCTGGCAGCAGAGCTGATGCTAGTAGCTCCACCTTGAGTCATATGGGGAGTGTTAAACCCAGGAGCTTCTTGGGTTCACCTTATCTCAAAGGACCAGTGGTGGTTCATACCACTCTTGTGTGCCTCAGAACTGTCCAAGGAATACATGGGTAAACATGAAAATACATGAGCAAAACTAGCTGGATTTATTAATAGATGAAAATGGCAATCAGCAGGTGTCTACTGTTAGCTTGATCGGTGATGTGCACCCAGTGGCCTAAAAACTTGGAGCCACCTGGGAGTAACTGGTCCAAGATGTGCAAGACACTGTTACTTGAAGCTCAATTTATTTGGATTTCTCTTGCTATTGCACAGATGTGTAGGCCCAAATGCTTTTGATAGTGTCCATCAGCAACATCCCGCTATCTGTCATAAAGCTGTGCCAGTTTGTATCAGCTGGAAGACTTTGGTTCTTGTGCTTACATGTTCATTTTATTGAATGAACATGTCTTACTGAGACTCTATTGCTCTGTACAACTACCTGAAAGGAGGTTGTAGAGAGGAGGGTGCTGGCCTCTTCTCCCAAGTGACGGGTGATAGGGGGGAAATGGCCTCAAGCTGCACTGGGGAAGTTTCAGACTGGATATCAGGAAAACATTTTTTACAGGAAGGGTCATCAGGCACTGGAACAGGCTGCCTAGGGAGGTGGTTGAGTCACCATCCCTGGAGGTATTTAAAAGATGGGTAGACGAGGTGCTCAGGGACATGGTTTAGTGGCAGATAAGAATGGTTGGACTCGATGATCCAATAGGTCTTTTCCAACGTGGTGATTCTATGATTCTATGATTTTGAGAATAGATCCTTTGCTAGGGATCAATTCTGTATTACCAAGAAGCCTCTGTCCCAGCTCAAGTTATCTGTTGCTTGCTGCACCTAAATAGACAGTACGTGCAATGCCTTTTATCAAGCCTTTGCCAGACAGTTTGGAAAATATGATCTCTTCTTCTGTGCTTGTGCACACATGTGATTTTCTGCTCCAAAAGCAGTTTCCTTTCCAGAGCTTGCTCCAGAGCCGTTAGCCTTGATAAAGCCTGAACTACTGACAGATCCCAAACAATCATTACTGCCAGTTGTTTGGGAGGAACAAAGTTCTCCCCTAACAAAATTGATGGCATTTATTATTTGCTCTTCAAATAAGTGCCTCCTTGCAGTGGTTACTTAGCTTCGTGTTACAGGAGCTGACAGCAGTGTGTCTGAGCTGAGCTGTCCTCAGACTAATGTGATATACAGGATGTACAACCCTATTCTGGTGGAGTTTCTCCTTCCTTGGGATGGCATTTGTCATCTTCTGCTGCTTCTTCACTCCAGTTGCTGTCTTCCTGCATACAGCCTTAGCCACCTCTTGTGCAGAAAGATTCACCTTAACTTTTTGTTGGGCCTCATTTTTGAGCATTAATGACTACCCTCCCCTTTGACAGAGGTACATGTTGTTCTTCAGGCTTTTTGATGATGATACTTTTGCCAGACTTGGTGAGGGAGGCATGAGTGGATATTGGCAAGCTCAGATTAGATGCCTCTCCCCAAGACAAGGTGCAGCTTCAAGTGAGGGTATAACTTGGAAGCAGGAACTGTCAGATGGTGCCTGGGGGCTCCTTCTGATCCATTAGTCTACCCTGATCCCAGCTGGAGTAGCCAGCTCTGCAGCGAAAGGCAATCTGTCAGGACTGATGGTTGCTAAAACTGCTTGTGTTGCACAATGCGGTGCTACATCAGAGCCTTGAGCCAGCTGCAGATAAGCTAATAAGTTTATATTGGGTAGAAGCTGTATTTCACTTCTTGAAAGCTGTGCTGGTCACCCGAGCAGCATGGCTTGGCACTGGGCTATACTTGCAGAGAGGTACTCTCCTACAACCTATCAACTAAACACTGGCTTTGGTTGATGCTTAAATATATCACACAGATGCACATTGGTGAAAGAAGGTGGTACCTCTGTAACAGGTTGCATCCCTCTTATTCTAAACATAGGAGATATCTGAAAGTATCTTCTGCTGCCCAGTGTCCATGTGTATTATGCATAGCCAAAGCAAAGGCCACTCCATTTATTTCAAATGGACATTCAAAGTTCAAATTCATTCAGCAGTTTTCCAAACCTCAGCGAGCAAAGGCTACTGACAAGGCAATGTGATGCTGGTTTTAAACACTTCCTACAGTGTCTGACGATGGAGGGACAACTTCTTGGCAGCAAGCCTATGGCTTATTCCTCCTGGCTTTGTCCTGCTTCTTGCCCCTTCAGTGAAGAGGCATCCTAAAGAGATGGAGCCGGTCCCCTAACAGCCAATAATTCTCCTCTTGTCCTGTAATAACCCTCCTGCGTGGGCTGGGTGCGTCTTATCTGCAGCCATTGTTTTGTCTTCCTGTCTCTTTCCCAATGGCTTTGTTGATTTAACCTAATATATAGATATGGTGCATGCTGTAGTATCCATGCTGGCCCAACGTGATGGACCAGATGCATTCCTCCAGGGCTTGGCTAAGTCACTTGGTCTTGGCCTGTAAAACATGGATAATAGCTCACTGTAGTGGCTCAGGTGGAATCTCTCCCTGTTTGCACAGTACCTAGCACAACAGGGGCTCTGATCTCAATTTAACCATACTGGGCTGCCTGGTTAATGCTTACACCACCTCTCTCTGCTTCCCTGCTTCCTCTTTTTCAAATCCAGCTCTCAGATGTTCCTTTTGTTTCCTTCTTTCTTGGTTTCCTCATCTTTCATGCTTGTTTTTGTCATCTCTGGAGCAAAAGCGTCTTCTCTTACAAGCCTTATAAGCTTGTGTCTTCCCCTTTCACTAAGCAATGAAGCAAACTCTTGGGATTTTAGGTTTATGAATGTTCCCATGCAGTGCCCTCCTCCATTCTGTGTGACAGCGAGGGGTAGTGGTGGGGTAGAAGAAGAGAGATGCTCCTCTAGATCTGAATTACTCTCCCTCTCATTTCTGCCTCTTTGGACATCACAGAAAAAAAGTCATCATTGATCCCAAGCCAAGGACTTCAGACTTAGCATGACATGATGTGTGTTTACTCCTTGGATCCAGCCCATACTTACACATTCTCTTCATGATGCTCCTCTGAGCACATGAGCCAGGCAAAAGCTCTGAGCTAAGACAGTTCCCGCCTACAGCACCCTGTCGATGAAGACTCATGGAGTCGCGTGTTGCCTTGGAGAAGTCCCCTCCTGATTCATGGCCAGGCAGAGGAAGGCTTGCTGGGGAGCATCACTGGGAGTGGATTCCTTCCCCTGCATCCTGAGCTAATTGCACAGATGAGATGCCCTGCCTTTCTGACAGCACACTTTTGGAGCTTGTAACGAGCTGTTTTGGTGTGAAGGAGACAATGTGCTGCTTTTGGCTCCTAGATACCCTGTTTCCTTGGGGTTATCTCTGACTGCCTGCTTTGGCCTCTCTATTTGGCTGCTCAAAAGTAAGTGCTGGCAGAGTAAGCTGGCCTGAGCTAACCAGGGATTAGGGATGAAGGTGAGATGAGCAAACCCTATCCATCAGGCTAATGTGTAAACCACACTATTTACACAGCTGGCGTACCAACTGGCATGCCCCTTTCACTGAAGCGGGGCTCCCAGGTGGCTGGGCTAGTGCTGATGTCTGCCAAGCTGGTTTCAAAGTGGGGGCTGCACATGCATGGTAAAGAGAGGCTGGTGAGGTGTCAGGAGAGGGAGAGAGGTTTGGGATGGCAGAGGAAAGGATGTATCACTTAAAAGGCAAAACAGAGAGACCCCATCTACTCCATTGTCCTAGAGGGGGCTACTGGTGGAAATGCAGTGTCTCCAGCTGAGACAGGGCTGCTTAGTCCTTGCTGAGGAGGTGAGACTCTTCCTGCAAGAACACCCCTGGGCAAGATGCCACCACTGACATGCATGCATGGCCTTCTGGAAACCATGCTGGCAGCTGATGGCACATACAAAGGACTAGCCCTTGAAACAACTGTATGTTTGGACTTATGCTAACAGCGCTTTGCATCCCAGCAATATTGGAGAAAATTGCTTGGGACACATTTCCTTGCTAGCACAAGTAGAGTCTTTTTCTTTTTTTTTCTTTTCCCTAGACCATGTGTTAGCCTCCAACTGATTTTGCAACTAGTCCTACATAGCAGAGTGATTGTGTAATTTACAGGAACTGGTGTGGCCCTATCTCTCTGGGACTCCTGCCCTCCTTCCTGCAGCAATGGAGGTACTTTCTCCCCCCCCAGCATCTCACCTTCTCTGCTTCTGCTGCTGCTGGGAATAGCTCTGGGAAGCTCTCTTGGTCCTGCAGCATTCTAGGTGTTCCAGCCATCCTTGCTTCCGTAGTGGGGTGCAGTTTTGCTGCTGAGTCTTATGGTGGTCCTCCTAGCTTAAACTCTGCCAAAAAATAACAGATGAATTAATTCTGTTTTTCTTCCTGTCTCCACTGTACTCCTACCCACTTCCTGGTGGGACCAGAAGGTTTATTTCTGTGAAAGGATTTGAGCAGCTGTGGGACTGATGCTGGCCTTACTGTTCTTGGATACGTGGTATGACTCAGACTGATGCACCTGGGCTCAGCAGCGAGGGAGAAGAGGATATAAAAGGTGCTTCTTTTCTTCAGGGTGATGGTGTGGAATTTCTCCTGCACTGCTCTTTTCCTGCGGTCCCTTAGGCTCAGCCTTTGTGCTTTTGAATAGTATGTCCATGTGTCAGTTAGTGCACAGTTCCCTCCCTTCTTGCTGTGAGTTCAGAAGGAGGATTCTGCTCTGCTTTCCTACCCTTGTGGTCCTTCAGGACCCTGCTGATGGTGGAGGAAGGATGAGTTTTCTTGTCATATCTGATATCTTCCTCAAAGATGAAAGCCAGACAGAAGGGCAAGGAACCTTCCCCAGAGGTCGAGTAGCACAGCCACCTTGTGAAAGCAGGAGGATTTTCGAGGATGTATTCAGTACTGGGAATTTCTGTTTTCAGGAGCAATGCAGAGCTCAGTCTGCTGCCTGTTGCAGTACAGGGACCCCTTTCCTTACCTTTTTACTTCTGGTGTTTCCAAATGACCTTTGCACTTTATACCAGTAACAGCTAATGTCACAACCTCTCTCTGGTCCTGGACATCATCATCCAAGCATGCTTTTGTCAGCCCTGTTCATTGAAGACCCACATCTCTCTGACAGACGGTCTGTACTGGGCTTGGGGTGGAAGTCTGCCAAGTGCTTGTAAGATGAGGAGCTCATTCTTCAGGGGACAAACCTGGGTGTTGAGGCAACGTTCTCTTGCTGGAGCAACCAGATTTTTCCTCTACCCATTTACACAGAGGATCTTGCCTCCCGTAGGTAGTGGTGTGCCACTACCTCTTCCCTTCCCCACCCAGCATGCTCCTGCCTTATGGTGACAGGAGCTGCATTCCTCCTTGCCCCTCCTCAGCTCCCTGTGGATCGCCTGGCATGCCTGCCTGAAATAAGAGTGCTGCTGTGATTTCATTCAGTCCCCAGTTGTTGTTAGCCCGTGGCTGCTAGCTATGTCTCTGCCTGCCAGAGCTCCTTCGTCTTGCATCCTTGGCTGGCTTGGACCATGTGAGTTGCTGGCAGGTTTGGGCCAATTCACTCTAAAAAGAACACCCTGTAGGTGCATACTTCATTTCAACTCTGTGGGCAATTGCGGTGAAGTCAATAGGAGTGTTCACATGCTTAGACCTAATGAATCCTGTAAGTACTTGCAGGGCTGGGTCAGCATCTTTTTCAGAAACAGAGACTTTTTGTGGTGGATCTCTCACATCTTCTCACCAAATTTAGAAAGAAAAAAAAAATGCAGTGTGACAGCATCTAAGCAGCCTGCAGAGCAAAGCCAGCATCAGTGTCTGCTTTGTGGTTTTTGTTGTTCCTGATCACTTAGGGGATGCTTAGTAAATACCTGCAGAAAAAAAATTTAAAAGAGCTGTTTTGAAATGAAGAGACAGTGGGAAGGAGGGCAGGCACTTCCCTCTGATCTGGCGTTAATGCATTTTCTTTTTATTGAGGTTTCTGGGTGTATTTCATGGGCAACTTCCCCATTTCAGCTCACCAGGTAGCAACAAACAGTTCTGCAGATGTGACTGAAGGGGACTGAAAGCAAAAGAAAGGTGAAGGTCTAAGCAGGGTGGTCCCATCATAACTGCTTTCATCTCAGGGACAGCCAGGGGAATATTCCCACTTACCCTAAGGGAATATGGACAGGCTGTGCTTGAGTGCCATGGTGCAAGTATAAAGTAGGGCTTGAACTTGCCAGGTACAAGTCTAGGCATCTGTTGGTTTGGTGTAGTAGATGTCTTCCATCCAAAACCCACACATGGACAAGGAGATGCAGGTTAGAGGCAAAAAAGGACTGTTCTTTTCCAAGACATCACCCCCTGATGATGTAGCATGAAGCATGAAGAGTAATCACCTACCAGGTAGCAATGTCCTTCATCAAACACTCACACACTTCTTTAATTTCATGAAATATCAGTGTTTTGAGGAGTCAAGCTGAATTTTTTTCCTCTTGCCCAATTTGATGGCTGGGCAAACTGAGGCATGGGAGAGCTGGTTACCTGAGCAGGCGACGAGGAGGTCTGAGAGCAAAATCAGGGTGCATATTACTTGCACTCCTGGAGCTGCAACCCAGTGGCTTCCCCCAAAATCCAGCTGCTGTTTCCATCTCAGGAGAAGGTATTTCTCTGGTGCAGTGTTTCCCAGCACAAAGCCCCCCTTGCATTAACCTGGCTCTTTGTTGACCTCTGGGCACTTGGGGACCGTTTTGAAGGGAGATTCCTCAGTGAATGGATCAGGAGAGCGATTTACAGCACAAGTTGCCAGCCTGGATTTTTGCTCCCAACTTGCTTTGTGTAATCAAGAAAGCAGCGGTAAAGGTGGAAAAAGAAGGGGGGGGGGGGGGGGAGGGGGGATGTGGGAGGGAGGGGTTGAATAAGGGAAGGAAGAGGGGCTTGAGAAGGTGAACGGGAGAGAGGGAGAAGCCCCCATCGCTGGGGAGCAGGGGCAGCTGGGCTTTGTGCGGCGGGACCCACCGCCAGCTGGGCTCGCAGAGAGCCTCCCGTGACAGTTCCACGAGGGAGGGGGAAGAGGAGGAGGAGGTAGTGGTGGAGGAGACAAGCCGGGGGTGTGGAGCAAGGGGGGGACTCGCAGAAACAAAAGGAAACCAGCTGCAGAACTTCCTGAAGGCGGAGAGGGGGCCGCGGGAGCGGCAGCTGCCGGCGGCGCTGGGGAAGGGGCGGCAGCCGGGACCCCCGCTCAGCCGCGGCCACCATGACCAGCGCGATCCTGAGGAGAAACTCCAGCAAGCAGGGCCTGCAGAACCTCATCAGGTGAGGTGTCCCCACCTGCCCGCCGGGGACAGGCTCCGGCTGGCCGCAGGCGGCTCGCCCGTGGCGACCGGGCTGGGAGCGGCGGTGGCGGGTGGGGGCACCGGGAGGGAGGAGGGAGAGGGATCCCTATTCTATGATTCTGTGGTCCCGGATTGACCGGCTTCGTGTCCCTTTAAATCAGCTGAAGGTCTTTCTCGGACCGGTTTTCCAGCAGGCGCGATGCGCTAGAAGGAAGGAAAATAGATACCCCCCTCCACCCCAAAAGCAATATGAGAAAAGCAGATTTGAACTTACTGATGGCTTTTCCAGGAGCACACGGCTGAAATAACTGAGCACAATGGTGCTGTGACACTCACCTGAGCCGGCTGATTCCCCCCATGCAGAGGATGTCTCAGTATGTGTCTTTTTGTGTCCCCGAGCGCTGAAGGCTTCTGCCTAGAAAAATGATTTTTTTTTTTTTTCTGTAGGAAATCCATGCTGGTTGTTCTGTGATGTGCATTTTCAATTCAGAGATCTGTAAAGGGCCTGATCCTCCCAGGGCTGCGAGCTGACATTGCTCTTTTGATTTAATTTATCACAATAATGCTTTGAACCCTTCTCTTGGACTGTAATTGGCAGGGCAGGGAGGTGGACGGTTCAATTTGGTTTGTTCCCATTTGTCAGCCGGGGAGGATGGCTACATTGTCTGCTGGCGCTGGGATTCCCTTCCATATGCTAACTCTGCTTTTCCCTAGGAGCTGGAAATACCGCTTTTTGGTGGGAGCTGCAAATGCTACTTTCCCCTGTGGGTCTCTGGGACCCTCCTCTGGCTGCCAATGCTGGGGAAGCTTATTCTGTGCTTCTGACTGGGCGGAAGAGACACAATCCTCACCCTTTTATATTTAATTGAGCAGCTGGATGGGTGATAGGTGGAATTAGGGAGTGCTGGACTCCCATGCTGCATGTTGGGCACCCTTGTGCTGTCAGTGCTTGTGGTTCTCCAGATGGGAGGTGGAAGATGTCAAGGTGGGGCATCTGTTTGGGCAGATGTTTTCTAGTCCGTGTGGGATTTCCCTGTCTGGTAACACAGCCTCTAAACCTTGCCCCTTGAATGAGTTTCTTGCCTTGGAAGAGAAACTGGCACCTACAGCCTTCCAGTTCCTACTGCCTTCTCCCAGGGTCTGTTTTGGACCCAGTGGAGTCAGCAGAAAAGCTCCCACTGGTTGTGTGGGCTCCTGGGTTGGAAATTGGGCAGGAGGAGATGACTCCTCTTTGTTCATCTCCTGTTTGGCCCGTAGCGCTCTTTCCCTGGTCTCAGCCCAGAGGGACTGGGATCTTGGTTACCAAACCGTGATTCAGAACAGGGCTCAGCCAGGGGCTAACAGAAATCTCCGTGTTGGTGTGCAGCAGGCAGGGATGGGCTTAGATTTGGGGCCAGCTGGTACTGAGGAGGGTCAAGCAAATGAATTGGGGTGGGAATCACCTGTGCACAGCTGCATGGCATTACTTTGCAGGATGGCAGATGGAGCGGGAGGCTTTGTGCCTCATACACAGAAAATGGGTGTCTAAAGAGCTGTTCTTGGCACAGACCAAGCTAGAAGTGTTCTACTGTCTTTAATGGTGTATTGCTGTCTCCAAGTTCCTCCTGCTGTGGATAAGGAACTTCTGCTGCCCTAGAGACTCACATGGGCTTTTGCCAGAGAAACTCTGGGATTACATTTATCCTGAGTATGGTTATTACGTATAATCTGGCAGAGGCTGGGCTTCGTGGCTGTGTTTTCCAGTCCTGTGTGCAGACAAGGAGGGAGGTGGGGTGTGAAAGATGGATTTTCATCCGTAATTTACACCCAAAGAAGCTTTGCTAATGCTCACAGGAGTCAACAAGAGAATAGGCAGGATCTGCCCTATGCACAGCCCAGCCTGTTTTGCAGTTGTATGTTCTCCTAGAGCAGCTTCTCCTAAGCCCAGCCATGAGGCTGCCCCTGCAAGCCCTTCTAGCCTGAGTGTAGGCATAAGCTGCTTCAATTGGTGAACGGCTTGAGGCTTCTGGCTTGAAGATTCATTGCTGTCAGAATTTTCACTGTGCTCTTCTTTTATTTGTCCCAAGGTGGCCACAGGTAGAGTGGTTACACTGCGTGTGTCCTAGGTGCTTCTGTTGTGTCCAAGTGCATTGGTGACCTAGAGGACAAGGGTAAAAATGGCTTCTCAGAGCTGTGTTCACAAGCACCTGGAATTTCAGTGTGATGCAAGATTTACCCAGCCATTCCTGCCACAGAGCATCAGCTGGGGTAGCTAGCAAATTACCTTTTCTGAGCATCACTCAGCCAAAAGAACTGCTACCAGACTGTCCTACAGCTGGGTTGAGGAATCCTGAGCTGAAAACAGTGAGAAACATCTCGTGAATTTTGAGTTTAAGAGTTGAGTCCCAATGCTTAAGCATTCAGACTTGTGCTTGAGATGAAACCGCAGGCTTTCAGATGAAGTGGCTCATGCCCTTGTGCAGAGCAGGAGTGCCTGGCTGCCACCTCTCCAGCATTGGTCCCAGGAGCCTGATTTGCGTGAAATGGCTTCTCTATGAACTGTACTGACAGTTTCAGCATATGCCAGGCTTCAGGGTGTGTTGGTGTGCTTGAGAGCAGTGGGCCATGTCAGAGGTACCGAAGGCTGAAGTGCTGAGTCAGCACTCTGAGAAACATCCTTTCATCTTTTCACAGCCTGGAAGAGGGTTGGAAAGATTAACCTTCCTTTTTCCTCACTAGCTGCCAGCAGTGGGACATCAGTGCCTTTGCGCGAGCATGCCTTTTATGTCTTAAAGGTTGCAGGCTAAAAAGAGACCAGGGTAATGGCTTGGACCGGAGAATGTGAGTGGCTGAGTAATTACCTGAAGAAGGCATAGGGAAGAATGGGCAATTACATGGTTATCTACCTCCCCTCCTTTGTCCGACATGCCCAGGCACTCCCGTGGTTGGGATATCCCTGGGGATAGATTTCTCCCTTTGTAGTGATCCCTCACATGCCTGCAAGACTTTGTATTTTTTAGAGGTCCTCTCCAAACATGAGTTGCTTTATGTTGTTATTGTGATCTATTTGTTCCTTATCCTTCTAATGAATTCCTATAAATAAGATAGGGATCCATTGCCTGTCATGTTGATTCATTCAGTTCGTTATCTGCTCCTGCTGGAATTTTACTCTCCCTTTATCGAGCCTCGAGTGTTTCACAAAAGAATATGGCTGTTTAATTAACCTACAAATCAGCCTTTCTGTAAATCATCTGTGCCACTCCTCGAAACTGGATTATCCAGGCTCTCGGTGGACACCACTCCCCCCAGGTGCTGCAGTGGCTTGCTGTGGTCACCTCCTCATAGCTGGACTCTTGGTGCCTGCCTGGGGTGTGCAGCTGTGGCGTGAAGTGTAAGTATGGATGGATGTGCATTAGAAGAACTGCACTCTTGTCTCAGCTGGTTTGTTTTTTTATCCAGCCTGTGGTGAATCCCAGGTGTTACTAGGAGGTGAGCTGTGATTTGTTCTTGGGGAGAAAGGACACCTTGCACACGGTTTGCACACTTCCTGGCACAATAGGGGACCTGGCCCAGGGCAGGGGCTCCAGAGCATGGCTGCTGCACAGGCAAGAGATAAGAAAGTGTCTATAATAACAGAGTCAGAAGTGCAAATAATGCTGCAGGGAAGGGGCACTGAATCTTGAGGATGAAACTGCTCAGGGGAAGAAAATGAGTCAGAAAATTAGATTGGGTGATAAACTTAATTATTTCCTCTGTAGGATGGGACTTTTGCGTCTTTATCTTCTGTGGAGTCATTAACATGGAAGCCAAACCACGAGATGTGAAATCATGCTTGCATGCCCTGTGCTTTGGCCTGCCATACGCAATGAGGTGCTTTCCATCTCTAGCTGATGCCAGCACTTATGATCCTGGTACCCAAAAGGTAGCTGCACAGCCCCTTCTTTCTCCCTGCAATGTGCTGTTGCATCATTGAGCAACACCCTGGTGATGCTCAGAGTCCCCCAGCACTACGGGTAGCTTTAAAATTCCCCTAACTCCTTGAATTTTGGTGTATGACATGAATGTAATATTTAGTTTAATGGGGACCTGGGGGCTTTGCTCACCTCTGTGGGATACCTTCCTTTCCGTCTGCATGCAATGTTTCCTGAAGCTTGCCAGGATATGTCTCAGCAGGGAAGATGCTACTCCAGTATTTCTGTCTTGACCTCCTGAGCACTGAGCTGGGAACAAGAAGCTTGAAGCACCTGGGAGGGCTGGATGGTACTTTGAAGGGGCAGGAAGTTTTTGGGGAGGTAGTTGGTGCCAGGACATGGTCTGGGCATTGTTTGTTTACTGGGAGGTAGTGGTTACTTCCTCCAAGGGCTATTGCAGACTCCGCTGCCCTAGGTTGTAGGTAGGTATGCGATGGGGGGGTGGTGGTGGTGAGGAAAGCTTGCCATGAGGTGGGGCAGCTCTTCAGGGGGAAACAGGGAAAATGAATGTGCAGGAATGAACTGGCTCCTGGCGGTGGAACATGGGGAACTGGGCCTTCAGCAGTGCAGTTCATTCTTTGCTTACACGCCAGTGCTCCCCTTCCCAAATCCTCCCTATTTTGATGTTTTTATTTTTGGCCTTTTTCTTATCTCCCTCCATCCCATCACTGGGACCAGGGCAGAGCTGATGGACGCCTTTGCAAGCCCCGTGGGTGGATGGTGGAAGGAAGAGGCAACCAAATGCTGTTGGTGGGGAGGAGCAGCTGGGAGAGCCCTTTGGGCCAGAGTGATTGCCCAGCACCAGCAGGGCATGCCTGGATGCTTGCCACATCCCAGCACTGGTCAGTGACGCCAGCCGCTTTCAGTGCGATATCGCTGCATTTGGAAGCTAGAAAGGACCAGCTGAGCTGTGAAGCAGGGTGGAGGTAAGGGGCCAAACTGGTCTGTGGCAGGCATCCCATCCCTGAATGCCTTGTAGGATGCCTGACCTCTGCCTTCACCCCAAGGAGGGCAGCTTATTCTTATCACTCCAGTGGCAGAGGCTCATCTGCCCCCTCTGAGTACTCTATGGATCCATTCCCTGATTTTCCCAGCTCTGGGGCTTGTTTCAGTGGGAGCACTCCATCTACCATTGACTTTTCCCAGAAGCTACCTGATGATTTTTGTTTGCTTTTAGCCTGGCTTGTCTCAGGCTAAACTTCTACCTGCTCTCAAGCAACAGGATATTTAGGGCCTGAACCCACTGAAATTGTGGGGAGCTGCAGTGAGTCTCTGAGTCCCTTGCAGCTGCAAGTTTTCCACATCCTTTGGTGAGGTGGGAAGGACCACCATTTATGTCTAAGCATGGTTCAGCTGAAAAGGGCACTGGGTGGTGATGCTGGAGTCTGAGGCTTTGCAGCTGGGATGGTGTGTGAAAACAAATTTTCAGTTTTCAGACTCTTTATTTTTTCTTTTTCCTTCTCGCACCATTGGTATGACGTCAGTTGTTCAATTGCATGGGAGTTGCAATCAGTGGTTTTGGGGCAAAGACTGAATGTTCTCATGAAGACACGCTGCCTTAGCGCAGCAGGGACTGAGGACTTGCTGCTGACTCCAGTTCCTGTTACAGCACAACTCATCAGCAATGGCCATAAATGAAGAGAGCCTCAACTCTCCCAGGGAGCAGAGCAGCACATTCCCACGGCCTCCCTTTTACCTCCCACCAGCGCTCGGGTAGCAAACTCCTTTCCTGCTGCTGGGGGCTGCAGGGATTGTGTCACCCTGCGGGCTGCAAAACGAAGGACTCATGGCCAAGCCAGTGGTGTTATAAAAAGCAGCATTCCTAGTATGAATCTCACCCATAATCCGAGTCTTGAAGCAGGGGTGAGGCTGTTGCTTGCCTTCCTAGGCTCAGACTTGTTTTCCAGCCCGAGTTTATCAAGAAGGATGCTGTCTGACTGTAGCCAAGGCAGAGAGGCAACGAGGCTTGCTTCCCTCAGAGAGGGGAAAAATAGAATATGAAAGTTGGGTAAGCCAGTCTGAACCTTTCTGACAAGTCTTACTTTCTACTCTGATGTGCTCCTCCCTTGCAGAAACAGAGACCAGACTTCCTGCTCTTTAGAAAAAAAACTCTTGATTTCTTGAACCTTAGGGCTGAGATGGAGAGACTGTGAGAAAGGGCCATGGTTTGAGGTCATACGCGACACCGATTTCTCACACCTACTGAGTACCGTAGAGGGCTGGGAGGACTCAAAACTCCAGCCCTTTCCACCCCCTTTCTCCAAATTCCTGACTGGTGATGTTAATACATTACCGCACCAGTCTATCTGTGTACTAAGGACCCATGGTCCTGGGGGTGCAATCCATCATCTTGTAACGGATTTGTTGGGATCCTGTCTGACATGGTTAAAACCAATAATAATAAAAAGAAGCAGTTGTTTCCATGGGCTGCCTTTTGCCTCTGTGAATGGCCCGTGCATCACTCAGCATCTGGACTTGCAGACCTTCCCCTGTGCCTTTCTGGAGCCACTGTCCTGCAGGAGAAGGCAGATGAGGCTTGTGCTGAAGGACCGGCCCTGCCCGCATCCCTCCTCTAAGGTCTGCTCTTGCCATTTGCCACCAGCTTTCTCAAATATCTCTTGTTTTGCTTGTGGAAGCTGTAAATTACTAGCTTGGGACTTACCCTGCCCATCACACTGCAGTGCCAGGTCAGTCTTTGCAGGGAATTTAATGGAGCCTAAACTAGACAGAGTCCTATACCTGGCACGTGTGGATGCATTGCTGCATATCTCCATATCCTTCTTTGGCCAGAAGTAAGATGTGCTGTTGTGGAGAAAACCCAAGACTGATTTAAAAAAGAAGAGTTAATTTTATTTTTAACGAGGAGATAGGTCTCTGCCATACTGCTATTTTTCATTCTATTTCTACTTGATGAAAGTTTGGGCTGTTATTATATTCTGTTCGGATGCCTTGTTGAGTCCTTATTGCCCTGTGCGTGAAGCCTTTCTATACCCCCATCTCCAGTGGGTGGTGAGGTCAGGCTCTGTGACCACCTCTGGGTGAGAAGCAGCTCTACCCTGCTGTTAGCATCTTGAAGGCAAGCTGGGATTTATAGGAGGAACAGGGAGACATGGCTGAGATGGTGCAGCTATGGGTGGGGTGGGAAAGCTTGGTATGAGAAAAAGGCTGAGGGTAAAGCATATGTACACATTGTTTTCCTCTCCTCCCTGCCCCCCTTCTTGTTCAAATTCTGAACTGAGAAATGCAGCTGAGGAATTACATGAATGTATGGGAGGGAGAGGCTTTTGGAGCATCTTTGGCTGCCTTTAGCTGACAAGCTGATCTTTCAGAGCTAAGATAACGCATCTTCCCCGAGATGAGGTTTCAATAAACTCCAAGCTGTGACATAATTTTTGATTTTCTTTTCCCAGTCTTCCCGTATTTTACCACTATCTACATACCCTTCCTTATTCAGTGGGATGGTTACCTAGTCTTTGCTATCAAGCTGCATTACTCCTAAGTCACAGAAACCCATCCATCAAGAAGCCTAACTGCTGCATGCCATCTGACTCGCTAATGGCCATGCTGTGGAGCAGCCCATGTCCTGGTGTTGACAGCTGTGTTTGCTGGCATTCAGTAGCAGCCTCTTGGTGGAGCGGTCTTTAGGGGGTTGGATGCCTGCTGGACTACTGCTCTATTCTCTGCATCTTCCTGACTTCGCAGTGACCTTAAAAAAGCCTTTGAGCTTAGGGACAGGTTTCTAAAATGTCTTGGTGTGTGGAGGTAAACCAAAGTCTTAGAGGGATCTATGGAAAGGACTAAGATGCTGAACTCTGATGCCTAACACTGGTGCCTGTGGTGTGAGGCATCCTGGGAACACTACTTTGAGCCAGGGCATATGCGGTTTGCAGGGGTGGAATGAAACTGAGCCATGGCAGCATGACCATGCGTGGCATACAAATGTCCTCAGCCATGACTTCTGTGGTGGCCTGTTGCCAGTTGTCCTGAATGATGTGAGAAGAGGCATTATCTGGCTATTTCAGCCTACTTGACTTGGTCACACAAATCTATTATACGCCATTTATAAGATATTATTAAGTGATTAATTTGTTGGTGGAAGGTCATGCGGGTGAGAGAGTTGCTCCATTCTAGCCTTTTGAGGGTGTCCTCATCTGTTTCATAAGATGGGGTGGACTGCTCGTCTCAATACCCCTGCCAGTCTGGGCCTTTTATAAATGGGTGAAAAATGCAATATCAAATAAAACCTGGCAACTCGGCTCAGCAGCAGGATGAACTTGTTGACAGTCCTAAGTGGTTTATGTTGCTTAGCCAGCTTCAGTGGCTGGTTGCTCGAAGGTGGTGAGAGGGTATTACCCCGAGTGTGGTGAGGGATATCTCTAATGGGCAGCAGGACACCTATATTGGATCTGGCACTGCAACAAGGCTGTGATGGATTATGTGGGAAGAGAAGGTCCTTCACACAGGTTTCTGGTACCTCCTCTGACAGCCCTAACCTCAACAGAGAGGTTGGTGGAATGGCTGCTGGGGGATGCAGGGTACCCTTTCCAATTCTTCTCTAGTTCATGCAACCCTGTTTCTTATGGGTGATACTTTCAGCAGTGGTAGGCGCTGTTGCTTTCACAGGTGATGGGAGCTTTACCCTTGATGGCATTAGGATTTTCTGTGGGTTGATGGGCTATGTGCTGTCTGGGAAACACCATGCTAAGTGTTGTGCATGGCTCCTCCTAAACCCCATTCTCAAACGCTCTTCTGTGAACCCTGGCTCTGAGGGGGCAGCTACCCACTGTATGCTGTGACCAAAGTCAACACCATCCTGGCCCAATACCCTGGTGAGCTCAGGAGACAGGAATGTCCAACGCACTGATAGAGGGTTCCTGGGTTTCTGGCACAGGTCTGCAAGGTCCAAAGCCTCTGGGAGGCATTTTATTTTCCTTTCTGGAATTAGCTTTAGTTCTGAAGGTTGGGTTTGGGCCAGCAAAGCTTCCTTTGAGCCATTGGCCATGCAAAAGACTCCTCGAGTCTGCAGCATTTCCCTTAAATGCAGCTCATCTGGTGCCAGAAATTTCCCTTGCCTGTATATTATAATCTCCTGAAGTGCTGGTGAGGAATTGTCCAAAGGAAACGTGACCTTCCCAGCAATGCTGGATTGTATGAAGTGGGCATTCATGGCCATGTAGAATGGCACAGCCTGTATCATTGTTCTGCTGGAGGAGGAGGTTTTTTGTAGGGTAAAGAGAAATAAAACCCTCCTCTGGCTGGAAGTCCAGAGGGAGGTGAAGTCGAAAGCTGGATCTAACATGAGCAGCTGGCCCTGGTCAGAGCAGAAGTCTGAGCATCCCAGATGCTTGGCAAGCTGTGGCTCCATGGCCAAAGCTGAACTGAGGTGCCTTCAGCCCTTCACTAGACCTGCAGGATCAACTTGGGAAGAGAGGAACACCTTCCACAAAGAGCATTTCATTCCAAACCAAGGTTTCCAAAAGCTGTTGGCAGAGCTGTTGGCGTGAGAGGAACAACCCAGCCCATGGACTCCTGGCTGCCAGGGCAGCAAAGTAATCTCTCCATCCTCCCTTCCCTCTCCAGTCCCCATGATGTTTGTGTGGGGGGTGAATTTCCTTTCCCCTCTCGGGAAAATCCCTCTGTCTAGGCAGATGATTGGGTGCAGGAGTAGCATGCTGTAGTTTATCTTGCAGGTGTTCAAGCTTCAGGTCTTATTGCTTTTTGTTTCCGTACCCTATGTTGGGTGAACTGAAATGAGGAGTTCTCAGTCCCATAAGCAGCTATGAGCCTGCTTCTTCCCAAAACTTCCCCAGCCTGGGACTGACCTGGGAAAGTGCTGGCTGGAGGTAAAGGCAGAAATATGCAGTATCAACCCGATCCTGAAGTACTGGCTAATTATTTCTAGAAACAGGAAAGATGGTTGCACAATACTCTTGTGGGCTGAGCACACTGAGATACTGAATGTGATTGTGAGCAATTAGAGCAAATAGGAGACCATGGCCCCTTCTTAGAAGATGGAACCATTCGGAAATTAAATCTTTCCACCTTCCTTGCTTTGAAAGACAATTTACCAGCTGACCCCTCCTCACACTGGTGAAGGCTTGGGCTTGTCCAAATTGGAATGGCGCATTGGTTTGCAGTCCAACAAACTCTTGTAGCTGACCCAAACATAAGGACTTTGGCAAAGTTTAGTTTCTCATTTGTTTGGGGTTTTTTTTGTATGTTTTTCTCTGAAGACAAATATTTGTGCTGCTAGGTCAATTGAAAAGGAATTGCCCTTTTCCCTCTGCTTTGCGGTGTGACTACTGAACCCCAGAGCATTGCTTATTAAACCTTGCTGTGCTGCCAGCCTGTTTGAACATGAGCAAGAGCTCAGAATCCACTTATAAACTGGTTTTAGTTTTTTTCTGGAGGGCAGTGATATTTCTGAACCCAGGATGAGTGAAAGCCTGGTGGGGACTTTATCCTCAGCCCTTATTACAGAGAGGAGCAGGTATCCCAGCATCACAGCCCCACCACAATGCTCAGTGTGTCTGAGCTGCATCCCAGCGTAGTGGCAGGCAACTCGAGGGCAGCAACTCTGCAGCAAAGGAAACCGGGAATGATACGTCCCTACTTTTGAGAAAAATCCCCCAAAACCATTGCCCCCAGCTCTTCCTCAGCCCATTTGGAGGATGGAGGGACAGAATAGTGAGCCGATGAGGTCATGGGGAGAGAGTTAGTCACATCCAGCTGGGAAGAGGAGAGGGCTGCCAACCAATGTTACTCTTGCACTGTGGCAAGCTTGCATAGTTTGGAGGGGACCCCTTTCCAGGGGCGTACCCCAGCCAAGCTGGAGGCTTGGTGCAGTGTTGCCTCTGGAGTGGCCTCCTGAGGAGCTGGAGGAGGTGGGGAAGGAATTCAATCAAAATCTAATTTGTTCTGGCGTAGATGTGGAACTTGCTTCTCATAACTGGGGCAGTCTGGGCAAGTGGGGGTTAAGAGCCTTCCTGAATCTGAGACTATCTGGAACTGTTGAACAAGGGAGAGAGATCATGGCAGAGTTTAATGAATGACTTCATTTATATATTAAAAAAAACTCCACAACAACACAGTGGCTTCCTGCCAGGCCCACGGACAAGAGTTTCTATGGGAACTTGGGAGAAAACAATAAATGGGAGTGTGGGATGAGTAGGGAAGGGAGGAGGGGAGCTCAGTCTCCTGTCTGGGTCTGCTTTGTTCCCCATGGAGAGCAAGGTGGCAAGGAGTGATGAAGGGGAAAAAGGGGAAAAGGCAGCTGAATTTGCTGCTTGCAAAAAGAGCCCACCCCAAATAAGGCAGGCGGTAATTATTAGAAAGTGACAGAATGCTCTTTTGCATTCTGGGATCTGCTTCATTCCCTGCTTCTCCATAGGCTTGGTGGGGATCGGTGACCTGTCTCCATCTGACTCCTCATCTTAGCTCTGCTGTCTCAAGGGAGATGGGAGTTTGGGAGGACAGGAATGTGGGGTCACTCCTAGCTTTCTACCACAGTGGCAGTGGGACCAGCCCACAAGGGATGGTACCAGGTCTAAGCTTGGCTGTCGTGGCGGTGCCACGCAGGCTCTGAGTGAGTCTCCCCTGGAAAGGCAGACAAGGTTCATTGTGCAATTAGAAGCCAAATTTTTCTTGAACAAAATGTCGCAATTAATCCTGTTTTTTTTTTTCTTTCCCCTTGCTGGGGGATCCTTGCAGGGATCTGTCCTTAATTTCAAATGAAAACAATATCTTAGTGAGGGCCTTGGTGAAGTGTGGCCTTCTCACATAGTTCACAGTCTAGGCTGTGGGCAAAGTGGGGCAAGCTGGCAGAGTGGCAGTGCTGAGGTCAGCTGAAACCTTCCCTATGTTCACTCAAACTGAGCTGAGACAAATCTCAGCTAAGGCATTTTTGGTAATTTTTCCTTTTCCATTCTACAAGTTCTTTGCCCTGGTCTGAACTGATGTCACACTGCAGCTCCTACTGTGCAGGTTCATCCTATAGGGACTACAGTCCTTGGGGGGTACCTGAATGGGGTGGGGAGAAGCAGGTCAGGCTGGGTCCTGCTGCTGACAGGGAATTGCTTTTCCTGACTCCTGTGTGTGTACCTTACACCATTTCTGTGAACGAGCTTGCGAATGCAAGGCCAAACAGCCATTACGGTCCATTCTGGACCTGGCCAAAACGGAGGTGAGTAGGGTGAGGGAGCACCTACCGCAGCATCTGCTCCAGCTTCTGCCCTGACATCAGCCACAGGCGTGTCCCTGTCTGCCTGCATCCTGGCTGGTGCATCCAGCAGTGGAACAGGAGCCAATCCCATGCAGAGGCTGGTGTTATTGCCAGAGGAGGAATGTGGCAGCTGCCTTATCACTTCCTGAGGGATGTGAGAGGCCACTCTGTTGACAGAAGTGTTAATATCCAGCAGCTGAGATGTCTGGAAGAAGGGATACGCACCACATCTTCCTGGAGAAGGGGGAAAGACTCTTCTCCAACTCTCTCCCAGTCCATGTGTCCTTGCACATCAGTCAGTCCTGCTGCAAAGCCATGATAATGGAGGCAAGGGTGCCACTTTGAGGATCACCACTCATGGTGGGAACTCTCCCGTGCACCTTAGAGGCAGGTATCTCCAGGTTTTGCGGGTCTGTCCAAGGATGTTAAGGATGAATTTTCCCTCTGGCTTGGCAGGCTAACAGCACAGTGGAGTGTGGAAGATGAGGAAGAGGCAGCAAGAGAGCGGCGGCGGCGGGAACGAGAGAAGCAGCTGAGGTCCCAGGCAGAAGAAAGCTTGAATGGCATCGGCTCCTGCTCGGAGAGTGCGGGTCTGGCACAGGAGAACCAGTAAGAAATACCTGTGCCTAAATCCTTCAGTGTTACACTCTCTTCTTGCAGCAAAACTCTCCTGCATCCACAAAGTGGGTGTCTCTGTTGTTTGGGGTGGTTTGGGGAAGTGGGAAAGTTCCCTAATAGGTTTGGGTTGGAGGATTTAGCCCAGACTAACATATAGAGTATTTCTAGTTTGGGCAGAAAAAGTCAAAATCCTTGCTTAGCTCTTTTTTATTTATTTTTTTTTTACTGCCCTGAGATTTTAAACCAGGATAGCTTAGGTAAGGCTGAACTCAGGCAGGGGATCCCCATCACCAGGGATTCTAGAGCCTTGTTAAATTTCAGCTTGTGAATCATCTACAGTGCAACTAATGGAAGTTTCTGATATGTGTGAAGACAGACACATGCCTGAAGATGTGATGCGCTGCCCCAGGCAGATCGTGGTAGTGGTGGCTGAACAAGCAGTTAACTTTCCTAGCCAGGGTTGCTGCTTCTCCCTTGGAGAATGCTGCCCGAGCAGTAGAGAGCATGGAGCAGCTCCTGAGCTGGCACAATTCACAGCTCCATGGCTTTAGGTTAACTTGATGCTTTAATGGTGCAGATCCTGAATGGAAGTAGCTCAGGTGGCATTTATGTAGTTACTGAGCTATCTGCTATCAGAGAGGAAACCCCTGGAGAAGGGGAAGGGTGACCAGTCACATCCTCAACATCTCACCATAGCCTCCTCGTGTCCTGAGTTCAGCTGCCCAGGTGCTGTGCAGCACTGGGGCTGGCACAAAAACCAGTCCGCACTCCAAGTTGCCAAACTCTGTCTTGAACACCCCAGTCTTCCTACTATTTATGTGTTCAACTTATTTCTAAGTATATTAAACACAATGGAAAAGTGGCGGCAGGATTTGGGCTTACAGTCAAGAGAGAAGCAGCTGTTCCATTTTATTGGAAAAACAGCAAAAGCTATTTGTAAAAATGCATTCTTTTCATGAAAAGGTCAGGGTTTTTTTCTGGTTTTTTTTGTTTTTTTTTTTTGTCTCGTCTAAAAGCATCGCAAAGAAGATTCAAATTCTTTTGTGGAAATACACCTGGTGGTATTCTGCAGACAAACCCATTGCAGTCTGCCCAAAAAGCAAACAGAAGATCTGGAACATGATAACTGTTAGCTTTTCCAAACCCCACCTTCACACGGGGGCTAGAAAATAATTCTTATAAGTCTTTAAAACAGCAGACAAGATCACTGGTCTCTGATTTACTGGGAGTGGCCTCAGGCACAGAGCAGCACGTGGCAGTCGCAGTAACCCAGCTTGCAGTATCTGGTCCTGTGGGCATAGGCACAGACATGCTGCTGACCCCACAGGACCATTAGCAGTGCCCCGATTTATTTGGATGTTAAATAAGTGCAAAGGGTGTGATGATGAGAAGAACTCCTAAAATGATGGAGTTTGCCTCCTGCTTCCTTAGCTTGAGCTTACTGGGCCAGGCTTCAGCAGGGAAGGATGTTTCTTCTGCAGCTGCTGACAGCCACCTGGGTTTGCTCATGCAGCTGGGGTCAGCCCAGGCTATTAATCTCCTGAAAAGCCTTGCTTTCTCTTGTGTAAACACTGCCCCCTCCTTCCCTTGGCTCTTCCCATGCTGCGACTCATCCCATCCATGTCACTCATTTGTGCAATCCCACCTTTGCCATTTCTTTGCACCAAAAGGACAAAGTGAATCTCCTCTTCCCTTCCCCTGTGAAAAACAAACAAACAAACAAAACCAAAAAAAAGATAACTCCCAAAATAGTGGATTTGCAGAAAAGACACATGTAGCTTCAGGAACTAGAGGGATGGACGTCAACTTAGGTTGTGCTGATGAGGCTGTGCTAGCTCGGTGCTTCCCCTGGGGCTCAGTTTGCAGAGGGTCACAGGGAAGTGAAGAGTTTTCAAACAGGGTTTGGCTGGTCTCCCTTGCTCCTTGGGAGCTGTTTGATAGCCTAAGCACACTTTTGTGACTGGAGCCACAAATCCTGGAGCGATTCTGCCCTGGGCATCATCAGTGCTGCAGCTCACTTGAAGCTCTGACCTGGGACTCAGATCTGTGGTCCTGTCCTGGCTCTGCATCAGATTTACTGAGCATTGTTCTAGGGCATCCGCAGGCTGCTATTACTCACACAGTGGAAAATAACCCAGCTTGGGCTGTGATGTCCTAGACCAACACGATATTGCACTTAGCAGTCTGAGGGGATGCTGCAGCATGGCAAGAGTTGGGCTGTACTCAAAATTGTGGTTGAGCAGCTCTTTTCAGTGTGCAATCCTGCTACCATCCCTCATTAGCCTATCAAAGGCATATGTTTTTTTATAAACCCTCAGCTACTGCAGTCTGTTCAATACGGGATTCCTGAATCTCAGAGAAATGCCCTATATTTCAAGCCACTGGAGTCACAGAAGAGGCTAAACATCTCCTAACACCTCCTAACAGCCCAGAGAGGCAGAGAAAAGATTCACCCACACTTATTATATGTTTTGAATCTCTGAGATTTAAACTAATCTGTAGGTCCCACATCCTAATTCCCACTGCAAGGCAATGTGACAACCCTGTGTCTCGAAAACATCTGTGGAGCCATCTCCTCAGGCTGATGCTTGCTCACCTAGAACCCCTGTCAGGGTGGCAATTATTCTTGAGAACACAAAGAAAGAAATAGGAAAACCCTAACAATCACCATGCTACCTGCATCTGATGCCAGCAGTGCTGTGCCTTAGGAGGGCTGACTCCACACAGCAATAGGATATTCATAGGTGGGGAGCCAGTCATGCAAGTGCATGTGACTGGCTCGAAACAGTATGGGAAAATAAAGATCCAACCCAGAACCTGAGCCAGTGTCCTAATCTTTGGGGTTTCATGCCTTCTTTATCCAGCAATCTGTTCAGGTTGGTTCCTGCTGATGTCTTTTTGATAGCGCTGTATACCAGCACACGACAAGCAGCAACCAAGTTCAAAACACCTGTGGTCCAAACAAGCTTAGGCCAGCTCCAATACAGAAGAAAACCATGGAGGTTTTGCTTTTGATGTGCTGCTTGTCTTTTACTTATCTGAATGTGGCAGTGGGGTGCTCCTGCTGGAGACACAGCTGCTCCTTCCTTTCCATCTTGCAGCGATGCCCTGAGAGATCCCCACTTTGTACACATGGCAAAAATGTCTTTCCTGTAATGGAGGCTAAGGCTTCAAATAGAATTTGGGAGCAGCCACAGGAAAGAAGATGCAATAACAGCGGGGAGAGGACAGTATCAGGCTGGGACTCTTTCAGGCTAGGTTTGGATGGTTGTTTTGTATCTCACTATCCTAATTTTCCTTCTTGCTGTGTTTCAGCTATGACTTTAAGCCATCTGGGACTTTGGAGTTGGAGGAAGATGAAGGGTTCAGTGACTGGTCCCAGAAGCTTGAGCAACGCAAACAGAGGTGGGTAGGACACAGCTAGACCAAGGGGAGAGGGAGTAAGGTGCCCAGCAAAAGGACAGACCTCGAGGAGGAGTGACAAAGCCCAAGCTTAGCATGCATAAGAATGACATTAGAAGCTGGAGCATCAGCAGGGTGGGACGGGCCCTGCACTGCTGTGACAGATGCTCTCTGCCTGCCATTTGGGCTAGTGGGAAGGACCAGGCTCAGGGACTGCCCCAGGCTTTGAGGCTGTTTGGATTGAACTTCACACTCCAAGCGATAGCAGCCTGCTAGGATGCCTGGGTTTTCCAGAGTGACATCAGCAGATTTAAGCCATCTGAGCTGCTGCAGGAGATGAAACAGCCTCTAACATAATCGAGGCCAGCCTAAAAAGCCATTCTAAGTTATTGCTTCTTCCTGGCTTATATTGGCATAGTGTGTGTTACGGCCCCAGTGTGTGTTACGGCCCCAGCTCACCTGGTGCTTGATTCCTCTTTCAAAGAGGGAAAAAAAGTCAGCAAAGAGCCCTGAGAACTGCTTTAGTGCCAGCTGTTTAGTCCCCATCTCCTATCACCCTCTCTTTGCTCAGCTGAACCAAACTCCTGCTGTAACCACTTCCCTTGGACACCACCGACCTGCATGCAAACTTTGTGACTCAGCTCTCTAGGCAGCTTGGTTTTATAGGAAATTTTGCCCCTCTGATGACACAGCCTCTTCTTTACCTCCAAGACTGAAAAAATGCCTAAGACTAATATTTACTTATGAACAAATAAATAAAATTTATTTCTTTCTTAATTTTTTCCAAACACTGTAGCTAAACTACTCTGCAAGCTGTACCTTTGCAGCCCTGATCCTACAAAGTATTGCTTAAGTACCTCATTGTGGTGTTCATTATCACATCTGTGGGAGCAATTAGAAATCAGCCCCATCTGCTTTCTGACATGCTGCCTCTTTTCCCAACCCCTATGCAAAGTGCTTTTCCGGAGAGAAAGGCTGCTGCTATTCCCTCCTTGGCCTTCAAAAGAGAATTAGCTGGAAAAGTTGTGTTATCCTCTCCAGAAATTTCTCCTTGGGTTTTCATGTGATGCCTATGTTTATTCTGTAGTGGTGCAGGAGAGTGCTGAGCAGGGGAGATGGCAGCTATGGCAGATGAAGGCCATCAGAGAGGGGTGGTGCTTTAAGGGCAGTGGCTATAGCTCAGGTGTTCAGCTGGAGGCTGGTTGGGAGAGGCAGCTGAAGGAGTTCAGACCTGGTGGGCTTGCTAGGAGTGGGCTTTTTGTAAAAGCTGGGTTTGCTTCCTTGTGAGTGGCTGTCTCCTATAAAGTCCCTTCAGCAGTTTTACCTTTGCTCATCTGCCTCACCCAAAGGACAAGGTTGGAGTATTGTGTAAGCACAGGTAGGCTGTGCATCTGGCTGGGGTGCCCCACACTGGGCTCAGCGGTGCTGTGGTTGGGGTTTCCCTATTCCCCTCTCTACTGCTTAACTGAATGTGGAGCAAACCCTAGTTTGTCATGTGAAGGGCATTTAGGTGTTAAGCTATGAAAGGGGAGATGGAGACAGTTGCTCCCTGGTGAATGGAGTTAAACTAGCTTGCGCATCCTCTAAGAGCCTTGGTGTTAAGCTGCATTTTGTTTTTTTGTTCTATGTTCCCTGTTTGTGGAGGAGGGTCCATGCAATCAGCTGCAGGCAGGAGAGTGGGAGCTAGCTGTGTTGGCCTAACTGCCTTCTGTACTGCTGTGGTCCAAAAGGTGTCCTATAGACTGCATCATGTCTGTTGGCCTTAATTTTTAATATGAGCTTGCACTTTAGCTGGAGGCATTGCTGGCCTTCTGGTTAAAACCGGTTACCTGGGCCTTCAGGGCCCATTTGCTGTTGGTGACTGTGCTGTTGTGGGAGGACAATTAGAGCAAACTCAGTGAGCCAGCATATGCATTGGCTTTTTTCCTCCTGTGGTCAGTAAGAAGGGCTGGAGTATGAGCTGCCTTCCCTGCAGCAGGGAGGTAGGTGGAAAAGTCTTGCTTGAACTTTTTGTTCAGGTTTTGTTGCTGGCTGGTTAGGCAGAAGCGATGAGTCAGCTCGCACTTCAGCGGCTGCCTGCTAGACAGCTCTCTGGCCTTGCTGTCACAAGCTGGGTGATTTTCTAAGAAATGGGTGGGAGAAGAAAGCTATCATCTGGTCAGGCAAAATGAGATGGCAATAATATCTTGTTGCATGACTGTAAGCCAGTGAGAGCTCTGGGACTACGTGCATCCATCAACTCTGTGCCCAAAGGCGTAGGCTCCTCTGCTTCTGGAGTTCATTGCAAAGTTCAGTACTTAAACATACTCCTGATTCTCCTTTCTGCAACCTCAGCGACCCAGAGGAATCCTCTTGTAAATACCCTGGTTTTTTTTTTTTTTTTTTTAAAACTAAGCCAAGGGTGTGACCTGGCTGCTTTTGAGACTCCTTTGTTTTGCTGTGCTGTGACATGAGTAGAGGTGTAATTCATTCCAGTGGGCAAAGCTGAGGCTATAGATACAGCATTGCCTGCAAAACACTGTGCCTTACAAACAAAAATAGCCCCATGTGAGTGGTTGTGCTGCCTTGCCCCGCAGTTTAGCTTCAGTTAAGGAAAAGGGGGATCTTGGGAAGTGTGTGTCATTGGTTTGATCCACCTTCAGCGAGAGGCTCTGTTAACATGGAAAATGAGTTTATGCAGAGGAATTCTGTTTGGTGCTCTACAGTGAACTGATGCTGGGATATGCAGGAGCAGTGTCGCTTGCCTGTTTGTGCACCAGGTCCATAGAGCATGCTGCTTCACCTAGGATTTTGGTGGTAGCAGAGCAGAGAATTGAGCCATCACTGCAACATGGTGGTAGTGTCCTCTCTGGCTGGGTTCTGAGTGGAGGCCAGGACCTGGTGTTCAGTTCTGTCTGATCCTCGGTCTTCCTGCAGGTCTTGCCTGTGGTGAGGGTGCAAAGGCACAAATACCTTCAACTCTGCCACAACTCTTAGCTGAGCTTTATCCTAGGCATTCAAATTGTGGGAGTGTGATGTAACTGCAGTTACATCTGGGTGTCTGGAACTGGATGGGACCATGAAGTGACTGTGAGCCCTGATATCAAACAAGTTATAGGCTTAGGAGTCATAAAATTTTATTTCTAGAGGTCTGAGCACCTGATGATGTCTACAGGCTCACAACAACATGTTTTGCTTTTTTGACCTCTCTTTGACTCTAGGTCTCCACGACAGTCATATGAAGAAGAGGACAGTGGTGTGAGGGAAGCTGAAGTCAAACTGGAGCAGATCCAGCTGGAGAGCCTGGAGGAGATCCAGGAGGAGAATGTGGTTATCGGGGAGGAAGAGAGCCTGGGCCAAGAGAAAGAACAGGTTCCAGAGCAGGAGGAAGATGAGAGGGCTGAGCAAGAGGTGAGATCAGGAGCTGTTTTTCTCTTCTTCGCAGGACTAGTGGAAGTGCTGGAACTGGAGGCTGCTCTCAAAGAGCTCAGCTCACCATTGCTGCTTACACTGTGGAGTGCTGAGCCCGTGTAGATGTGCTACCATGGTATAACCTGGGACTGGTGCCTTCTTGAGATCACTGCTGGCAGCTTTTGCTCTCTTGTGAGGGTAGTGTTTGCTCCTAGATCTTGTGGTGCTTTAGTCATGTCCCTGCAATACTGAAAGGGAAAGTGCTACTATTTCTTCAGTGGTTTTGTGGGCAGTGAGTAGCTCTTTGGGAAAACTAATATCTAAATTTTACTACTTGTTTTTCTCTCCCTAGCCTTTATTGCACCTTTGGAGCACTTTGGCTGGATATGTATCTAAATCTTGCATTGCTTCCAGCTAAGGTTTTCTTTCTTTGCTCTTCTGATTATGTGAAATTCCTGGTAAATGAGAGATGAAGCTGGAACATGAGTGGTGTGCAAGTCTGTTAGGGTGGCTGAGCTGCAAATATCTTCTGTTGTAAATAGATTTTGACTTGGTGAGGCTAGTTTGCTTTTGAATTTGAATTATGCGTGTGACTCTTTCTAGCTCTTTATCCTAAATGCAGCTACTCTCTCTCCTTGTGGACTCTAAATGAGAAATTCATATTTTCCTATCTTAATAGTGGCAAGAAATATTTATTAACTGATGCAAGGATCTCTTTCCGTATAATTTTGGAACCTTGAATCTGAAATAGTTCTCTTTTCTTTTATTTTTTTTTTCCTCCTCCCCCCAGTTTGACACATGAGCTTTTTCCTGGATGTTTCAAAATCAGATGATGTGAACTCAAAGTTTCTGTGCTCACGTGTTTGTTTAGTGTAAAGCAGGAAGTCTGGGAGACAAGGGAAAAATCACTTTTCTTGCATAGCAAGCACTTTGACCAGCTAACTTCCTGGCTCATTCATTGTCTGTGCTTAGGAAAAGAAGAGAAGGAGAAATGAAGAAGAAACAACACCAGAAAAACGCCAGAAGGCCCCAAGTCCCACCAGTCTGGAGGAGGAGGAGCAGCAGTACTCTGACCACACTGCAGTGTGCTCCACAAAGGTTCGTGTTTCTGGGGCCCCTCTGGAGGTGATAGCAGCTGTCAGCAATAGAGCACCTAACGAATGATGGGGAAAGATAACCCAGGGCTTGCAGTAACTTGGTGTGTGAATACTGTTACCCCACCACTCCTGCTACAGGCTGGGACAAATCACTTGATCAGTGTCCTTAATTTTCGTTGGTTGTCAGCCTCCTCTTCTCCAGCTTTGCCTGCCTAAGCTGTTGGAGGCTGTAACTGTCTCATCTGTGAATACTTTGTCAATCGCTGTAAACATCTAAAGCTCATTGAGGACTCCAAGGAATATTGTAATACTGAGAAAGATGGCTGTGCTTTAAGCTTGTGAATTTGGTTAAATATGAGAGATGAACTTAATCAAAAAATGAAATTTCCCTTCTCAAAAAAAAACAAACCAACAAACCCAAGCTCCAAAACTTGGAGCCCTGGAATTTCCCTATTATACTTAGAATATAATCAGAAACTATGGCATAAGTTATTTAAGCAAACTGAGATTCCTGATCTCTGAAGCATCATGTCCTTCCCAACCATATCTGTTTGGATTGATGCTCTTGCAAAACTTCCGCTTTGAATACCACCTGAATTGCACCTCATGATTTCTGTTGCATTGTCTACAAATCTTCAATTCTGTGCATGTGCTTTTAAATACAATAGCTACAGATAAGTAGCTTCTGTAGTGAATAGCTTTTTGTCTTTGTAAGCCCTAAGCTTATGGGTTGTAGCAGTAAGGGAAATAGTGAGGAACCTGAGGAAACTGAGTAGCCTGTTGATCTGCTGTTGGTATTATCTTTGCTTTTTTTGCATTTGCTTCTTCGTCAATATTTCCTGGACAGGGAGGATTGTATGAGCACCTCCTTTTGCATCAGTAAATAGATTGTAAGAGGAAGGTTTAATAATCTACTATTAGGTTCTTGCTTTTCATGAAGAAGCCTTTTAAAAATCGAATAGAGAGGAGAAAGGGTGGGTTTGTACGCAGGCCCTGTGCTAATGTTAGGTTTGAAAAGTGGAGTCAGAGTGGCCAAAAGCACATACCCAGACTGGGACCAGTGGGGAAATGCGGGAAACGCTTCCAGTGCTTTTTTATGTGCTGAAATTCTCAGCATTACAACCTCAAAACACTCAATAACTTCCTGACCTGAGCTTAACTGCTGCTGCTTAGATTAGCCAGGGAAAGGTTTATAAATATAGTCTCTATGTTTTATAATGATGATGTCAGAACTCATTGATACACAAAGCTGAATGTAAAGCTGTTCAGGGAAAGTGAGCTTGGGATCCTTCCAAAGGAAGGAGGACCTTTACACCCCAGCGAGTAGGGCTTTATGTGAACACTAAAAATTAAACACATTGACCACCAAGAAGGTGTTTTGGCTCAAGGCAGCTTAGCAGAAATATTGCTTGCGATGGAAAGCTGAGAGCATCTGCAGTGGGTGGTGAGTTCCCCTGCCAGCTGTGGCTGGTGGAGGCCAGATACACATCTGGGCCAGGTGAAAGTTGGTACGCAGCATGACAGGGTGTTTGGGGTTCAGAGGGCCAGTGTGGCCTGGGGCTGAAATAGATGCGTGATAGCAGGAGGGAAATTTGTTCCAGGCTGCTTGAGAACTTTGAGTTTTGAGACTGGCTTAGTGAGCAACTGGTTTCATCTGGCCTTCAGAAACTACTTTGGACCAGAGAAATGCATGACTTTCACTGCAAGGAATTTTCTTACAGGGCAGGGGGTGGTGGCCTTCAAATATCTTAGGGAAAGTTTGTTCCCACCTAGACTGTCATGCTGAAATCTGTCACCTACAGCCTTTTCTAGGACCCAGTGTGTTTAACCTAATGATCATCTATGACCTTTCAGAAGCATCTGCGAGTGGTTTGCACCTGCATGAAATCTCTGACAGGGTTGGCAAAACTTTTTCCTATTGATACCTTATGTGCTTGTGATTAAGCTGAGACATAGGCAGGGATCTACCAGGTTCCCTTATCCCCCATGAGGTGCCAGCCTGCCCATCAGTGTCCCAGAGGGATAAGCAACTCAATCTCTGACATGGCTCGGAGGCAAACATCAATTCCTGTAGCACTGAGAAAAGGAGCAAGCTGGCAGCTGACAGACACCCTGCCCAGCAGAAAAAGCTGGGTAATGGGATACCAGTCATGTTGCTGTGTTGAGAACCTGCAGAATGACTCTCTCTAGCACATACCTATTAGCCAGGGCTGCACTGTTTCTTGGTAGTTGTGCTCTTCCCTAATAGGCCTTGTGCTCTGGGGCACAGCTATTAAATGTCCTCTCTGTGATACTGTCTTGTCTTCTACTTAGCAAAATTTAGCACCAGCATCCTGAAAGCGTCTTAAAACGAGCACTTAACACTGCTTTTTTTCTGCTAGCTGGATAGATGATGTTTCCCATGGCTCAGGCAGCAGTTATGCAGGAAGAGAAGATTCCTTGATACTTGGTTGCTGGTCCTTGGCTCTATGGGAGCTGGTGTTAAGAAAGAGCCTCCCTTTTGACTTGAAAGTGATTTTTCTCTGTGTTCTTGTTTTCTGGGGCACGAAAGAGCTGTGATGTTTAGCAACATTTTAACTTTCCTTTATTTAGTGGTTGTGAAGTGTTTGCTTGCCTTCCTGTCTTGGCCAAGGAATTCTTGCAAAGGAGCCTCTTGTGCAAAATTTTCTTTCCTGATGGCTTGCCCTATCTGTGCCCTTCTCTGGTGTGGATAAGTCAATGTAATTCATGCCTCTGCTGCTCTCGTGCTTGACTCCTCCTCTTCTACAGACATGGCTAGCCCTGCCTCTAGTTCTCCCCCTTATCTTTCCACACTTGATGCTTTCTTTGTTGTGCCTGCCTAGGAAGCCAAGTGTCTTGAAAGAGATACCTGGTCTTCAGCAGATGAATTAGAGAAAATGGTCTTGGTCGCTGTTTCACTGTCAGTCAAGCTACATGTTGTTGGTTTATCCCTGAAACTGGTTGGGCTGCTAATGTGCACTAGTGCTCACCTGCCTTGGAAACGAGAAAGAAAGGGAATGCACACTGTCTCTCTGACCAGTGTGAGAACGTGAGATACAGTGAGGTATTTCTAACCAAAATCTGGATGAGGGGTCAGGGAAGAAAAGTGGTTGAATTACTGTCAGCTGAGGTGACCTACATCCATCTGAGGTCCATGGAGAAAAGTAATATCTTTATCTTCTCTCTCCCACTTTAGATCACGGACAGAACTGAGTCATTGAACCGCTCAATAAAGAAAAGGTATTTCTAGGGTTGACCTTGGGGTAAAGCAGGTCTCTTCCTGCAAAGGGACGATACTGGAGGGTATGCTGTGGGGAAGGGTAGGAGTGACAGATTGCCTGTGGCCCTCAAAGTCCTACCTTCTTGAGGCACTGGTGGATCATAATTATTTTCTCTCCTCTGCTCTCCAGTAACAGCATAAAGAAGACCCAGCCTCCCCTCCCTGTGTCAAAGATTGATGACAGGCTGGAGCAGTACACTCAGGCTATTGAGGTGAGCTTCTCTGTCTCTCTATCCCCAGCCTGCAAGGAGCCCTCTTTGCTGAGCATTGCTCTCCCACTGTGCCTCTTGGTCTTGCCATCTGGGAGGTGACAACTGAATGATCTCCCATTAGATGAGAATAATCCTTTCTCCTGTCTCTGTCTCAGCCCACAGCCTAAAATAGGTCTCTTTAGTGAGTTGTGCGATCCTTGTTTCTTTGTGTTCCCTCCTTAAAGGATGGGAGTATCTGGCAGGAACTAGCAAGACCCTACAAGTCTTATTTTACAACCCCTTATCCCTGGGGACCTCCAATTATAGTGGGGGAATAAAAAACATGCACTTCCTGACTAGTTTTCTTTCTGAATAGTTTTCTTTCTCCATTTGTTTTCCAGACATCCACAAAGGCTCCAAAACCTGTCCGACAGACCTCTCTTGACCTTCCCACCACAAGCATGATGGTGGCCAGCACAAAAAGTCTCTGGGAGACTGGAGAGGTTGCAGCTCAGTCTGCCGTGAAGTCCCCACCCTGTAAGGTATGGCACTTGCAGGACTGGACTTGTTAGTGCAGGAGGAAAGGGGTCGGCCTCTGGGCATAACATGCATTATGTTTGTGTTAGCCTGTTGTTATTGCTCATTGGTGGTGCCCACCAGCTCTAAAGGCATCTATATTAGAGATCCAGTCCCCTTCCTCAGTTTGCAAGGCCTTGTACCTCAGAGCTTCACTTCATCTGTGCTAGGGTCCCAAATTATTCCTTGGTGGTACAGTTAGGAAAGCCTCTGTGATGCTGATTGAGGCTCTGTTTTGAAATGGGAATAAAATCAGCTGGTAGTGAGAATGTGTATGTCTTCTGCAGGGTCTAGGGCTGAGCTCCAGTTGTTTAGCACGAAGTTGCATCTAGTAGCAAGATGATAAATCTTTTATACTTGGAAAATGCAAGAAGTATTATGTATTTCACTTTCTGGTTGTTGTGAGCAAGGCTGATTCTCTAACATGTCAGTTGCAAATCTGTGTTTATGTGAGCAAAATTCCTTCCATGTAGAAGAAGCCTTGATGTTAACATGTCTTAAATAGTTAACAAACTTAAGAAAATAAACATCTTGGATCTTTGGCTCTTGTTGAGGAGAATGAGAGAGGAAAACATAGGATACACTGGGAATAAGTGTAGGATATGCTTGGAACAGGAAGAAGTTTCACAATCATGGGTTTTAGTTGCAGCTGTCATAGGTCAGATGATGTGACATTGGAAATAAAAAAGAAGGTCAGATGTGTGGATTTGGAAAGGATGTGCACGAAAGCACGTTCAGCAGTGTTAGCCATGAAGGGTAATAAGAACATAATTTTCTCAGGATATCGTGGCTGGAGACATTGTGAGTAAAAGAAGTCTTTGGGAACAGAAGGGCAATCCCAAACCTGAGACCAACATCAAGGTGAGTTCGAATCTGTGTGAGTACAATACTTGCTCTGCTGTGAAAAAGAACTCTTGGCTGGGTTGGAGGTATTGAGAAGATGGTGATGGAACAAGGGCTGCCTGTATCAATGCAATTGCATACCTAAAAGCTGTTACTAACAGTGAGCTGTTATTGCTTCAGCCCTAGTAGAAACGGTAAAAAAGTGGTTATATAACGAGTAACACTGAAAGGCTCTAGAACAGCATGTTTTTCTCAGCCCATGGGTCAGGACCTCCAACCTTCTAGGCTCAAATTGAACAAAAATGTTGCGTTATTTTGCTCTTGTTATGCTTTTTAATCTTGAGAGTAAAGAAAACACGCAAAATTAAGTGGAACTGAACCTCAGGCAGCATCAACAATTGCAGATGGATCTGGGGTTTTGTGCCCATAGGCACATTTGTGGGAATGCTTATTAAAATGCATCAAGCAGCTGCTACTTGAACTGACCAGACTGGGAGAAGAAGGCCTAAGTATCTTATCTGTTCCTGTGTCGGTACTATTGCCAGTGTGTGGTAAATAAAACTGGCTCTTGCCATGGGTAAAATTGACCCTGTGGCTTGGGAGGCAGGGCTCTTAGATGAGTCCTCCCTTGCAATGCCTGGCATTGGATCCTCCCTTTCCTATTACACATCCTGTGCTTGCTGTCATCTTACACTCAGAGAAGTGGTGATCAGTCTGTGCAAAGAGTTTATGTGGAAGGGGCAAGAAAGGAGTACAGAATAGGCTGTCTCCAAGCCCTCTGAGGTTAGACAACTGTATTGCATGCTCCTCTGTCTTCAGTTATTTGATCTTGACTGCCTGTTTGAGGCAGAAAAATGCTGACTTTGGCTTTTTCTTTCTCTCCTGTTCAGTCCACTCCTTCTGGCAAAAAGTATAAATTTGTTGCAACAGGTCATGGCCAGTACAAGAAGGTGTTGATAGATGATGCCACAGAGCAATAACATGCCTGGAGAACTCATTAACCAGGTAGGTGTGGAATGACCTTGCAGTATATAACAAACTACTGATGCTGTTCTGGCAGGGTGTTGGGGTTATTTCTGCCAGCTACGCTTTGGGTGAGCTGGAAGGTACTGTGTGATAGCTGCTGGAGCCTTGCTTCTGGGCAAAACCCTGACTTTCTGAGCCGGAAGAGTCAATACACAGTGGGGGGTTTGTTTTGGTCTCTGACTTTCTGATGCTTCTAGGAAGTTGGATACCTGTGTTAGTTTAATCTGCAGAATAAGTCTCTTGGCTACAGCTGTTTGGGTGAAGATATTTGTCTTTGGTAGTTTAAAGAACCAGTCTCTTATCTGCTGTTTTTTTTATTTATGCTCTCATGTTGCAAGGAGAAGTAGATAGCTGGAGGTCATTCTGGCTGAGCGTGGGGGTTAATGTAGTCCTGAAATTCAGATGCCTCTGGGGTCTAATTCTCTAATTTACTGAATCAATCAGGGGTAAAACTTCTAATGATTTCTGTAAGCTTTTGGGACCAGTGAATTATTATTGTAGTAGGTTGTAGGGTTGTAGTAGGGAGGACATGAACCTCTGCTGTGCTGTGTAGACCAACAGAGCAGAAAGAACCTCTGACATACAGCAAGAAGGAAGGCAGAACTGGGTTGCTGTCTTGGTTCCCTCTTGAAATGGTCTTTGGATCTCATGCTCACATTGTGTTTATGTTAATAGGTATCCTGATGTTATCTTGAGTGGATGATAGTAGAGGGTTGTGGCAATGACGGGGAATGGTGTAGAGGGGAGTGTTAACTGATTGGCTCCAACTAGGCAGCATCTGGCACTGTGAGAGGAGAGGAAGTTGTAGGGGGTGAAAACAAGCTTGTTCTCTTTTTTTTCTACTATAAAAAAGAAGCTTTATTTCATAGCCAAGCTTATAAATAGCTTTGTCTGCTACAAAACACCTTTTGTTTCCGAGTTCTTCTGGGCACTGTGTTCCTCCCTGAGTTCGCCAAAGGAGCTGGTTTCTGTGTGCAGCATAGCTTTAGTTGTTTTTGGTTTTTTTTTTTCCCTTTTGTGGTGCCCATTTGAAAACGAAGCTCTCTTGAGTGCCACTTTGAGATGGGCAGCAGTACAAACCCAAGAGTACCCGAAGGTATGTTTTTCAGATTTAAAGAAGCAGGAACTCACAGGACCTGTATCCTCAACTTGCTTCTCTGTCTATGACTTTCAGAAACCTATTTTAAGGTCTCCTCTATGATCAGCACTCTCATTTTTTCCAAAAGTCTGTTTTAATGCACCAGGTGGGATCCTGATGGTCTTCAGTCCTTTGTAGCAAGCAGGTTTTGCTAGATTTTCAGCAAGTTGTTTGCCCTACCTGAGCTTCTGCAAGCAGCTCAAAGGAAACTGCCCTCAGCTCTGATCTTCTTTCAGCATCCTTTCTTGAAAGGCCAGTGATTGTTCTGGGATGTCCTCTAGGATCTACCCAGTACTCCAAACCACTGCTTAGTACTGTTGTCCTGTGTGCTTGTTCACAATAAAGGGGAGTTTGACTGCGAATAGCAAAATAACTGCGATAGCTTGAAGGGTCTTGGCTTGCTTCTGTTCTTGGGTGTATAGCTGGCAGTTGTGTGCTAAAATCCTTGCTCTCCAGTTCCTCTCCACCCTCCTTGAACTATGTTCATACTTCTTCTTCCTACTGCGGGATTTATTCATGGTTGCCTTTTTACTCTAAACTTTCTGGCTCACCCTCATGTCACTCACTCAACAGCACCTCATCAACTTTTCCTTCTTTCCCCTCCTGAGCTGCAGAGCCTGTGAGAGGGGGCTGCAGAGCCGAACTTTTTCAGTAAGTGGCAATCTGGGCTCTTATCAACTGCCTGAGGCTATTTGACAGCGAAACCCAACCAAACCCTGTGCTCAGTAGCATTCCCCTTTTCCCTTGTTTGCCACAATGGCTCAGGCTGGGACATGCCACAGTGGCTCTCAAGGAAGAGCCACTGGTGGAAATCTCCTCTTATCTCCAGGCATCTATTATCTTCTCTTCAGTGCTCTTGTGCCAGGGTCTGGTTTTGCTGGACTCGTCATGCCTGCTGTATGCCTCTGCCCTTTGCTGCTGGGGCAGAAGGGCTGATCCCTGCAGCCTTCCTCCACTTCCCACTGCTAGCTTCATTCTCACCACTGGTGATTCTCCGTCCTTCGTCCTTGTGCTATGTAACTGGGCTATAGATGCAGCTTGTTGGGAAGCCCAGCGGATGTAAGACATAAGTCTTTCCTTGTTGTGCGAGAGTTGCTGGTTTGTTCTTGGTGGTCATCTTTGCATGATAAAGAGGACTAAATTGCTTCTGAAACCATCTTTGCTGGCCAGACTCACTTAGTCTGCAGAGTGTAATCAATGTTGGCTGTTCTGCTTCATGCCAATGCTGTGGATCTTGTGAATGCAGACTCCTGCGCATAGGCATCCATCTATCTGTGCTATAGTAAGGTGCCATTTTATCATTGCATGGTAGAGGTCATCTTTATTCGCATTAGGCATTCTGTGTATTTTAAGCAGCACTCTTTGTTGCATGGATCTTTCTCTATAGCCTTTTCTTTCAGCATGTTGAATTATCCTGCAAAGCTTACCTGGATCTACTCATGATTACTGATGTGTTTCCAGCCTACCTCTTTTCAGCCTTTTCTTTTGAAAACTGGGGGTTGGAGAAATCCAGACTTTAGATACTTCGGTTATTCTTCCTTCTCTGCTTTTTTGTGGGTTTTTTGTTTGTTTGTTTTGTTTCCCCCCTTGGACTAGGGAAAAGGTTACAAAACAGAGATTAAGACCAGCAAAGTGACAACTTCAGTGAAGTTTTGATTAATAATTGAGTCCTTCTTGATAGCATTATCACAAAATTTGAAGACTTTAAAATGGTAAAGGGCATTTTGATTTGGTTTCTAACTGTTTGCTGTTTGGATTGGGGTAATTTTGATCAGCTTCATATCCTCTGCACATGAAGAGAATGTAAAGAGCTGTGTATCGAGTTTCCTATTTGGACTAAACATAGCAATCCTATATTAGCTGTGTAGGAACATCCTGGCATATGACAAAGCCCCTTTAAGAAACAGAAATAGCTGATCTCCAGCTTTCATGCTTATAAGCTTGAGGGTGATAGAGATGCAAAAGGTGACTGTAATGTTTGAAAATACAGTTGTCTTTGTGTATGGACAGAATCGGGTATTTGGTTTTAAGTACTCTTTTGTTTCAGGACATAAGGCACCAGTAGGTATGCAATATCATGATGTTGCCTCTGAAAATGAAACTGCATGCTCTTAGAAGGAACCTCCAGAAAAAAACACCTTGTTAAAAACAGAGTTGGATACCCACAAGCTGAAGCAAGCTCTTGTTGTTATCATGGAAGCGCTAACGTCCATCTGTGCTTAAAGCACTGCCAAATACATAACAGAACTTGATTGCTGCAACAGTCTTCTGGGCACTATGATTTAGTAGACTTAGGAGGACATAAAATAATGCTACTTGTTTTTTTAGCCTGGGGAATTGCTATGTGAGAACAGGATGGATTAGATCTTACACTGTCCCTTGACTGTGCCTTGAGTGAAAGGATAAGTTTCCACCTCATTTTCAGCAAATGGGTGTAGGGTGCCCTCCACAGCACTTCTAGTGGAGAAATCAAAGAGATGATGTGAACCTTCTTTGAGTTCAGTTTCAAAGACTCCCTAGAGGAGACATGAAACCATGCAGATTCCTTTGTGTCTCTTTGACAAATGACTTTGTTTCTAGGGTCTCCCTTGTTCTTAAATAAATGCAATAAAATAAATTCAGATTCCATCAGCCTCCTCTTAACTGTGCTTTTCCTAGAGGCAGTTTGTTGTTTTCACTGTGTGCCTCCCCTCTCTTCTCCATGTTACTGCATACTGTGGTTGTTGTTGGCTCTCTTTAAAATAAGCCCACGTTGGTTTCCTTGACTCATGACCTGTGGATGTGGTATGTTATGCATTCAAGCTTACATATATACGGAGAGTAACCCTTAAACCCACAGCATGAGGCTGCTGGCTTGGAGGGGTTTTATTTAACTTTATTTTTTCTTACACTTGGCTTTGGGCAGTAAACCTAGTCGTAGGTGCTCTCTTGCTTGGTGCCCCATAGGAGCTTCCAGAGATGTGTGCCTGGTGGAGTAGCCTGGTTTCAGTTGACTGGCCATCCAGATGCTGTTCTGTTAAAGCTCTTGGTTTGCTCCTCAGTCACTTTGGGTCTAAACCGGCTGACCTCAAACACAGTGGTGATCTTTGTCATGGGTTTGGCAGCCAGTTCCTTCAGTTTCCGGGCATCGAAGCGTGGCTTATGTAGAAGGATGGGTAAGCGGCGGGGAAGAAGGAAGCTTTCTTCCTTCTGCAGCTTCTTCTCTTCTGTTTCCTGCTTCCTCTCCTTGTTGACTGTTAACTGGTATAAAATAGCATCCCACATTCTTGTGGCCCTTGATTTAAACAGCCTGTTGTCTTGGCTGATAATTGCTTGAGAGCTATCCTTCTCCTTGCTCCCTTCTACCTGTCCCAGCTTTTCTGGATCAGTCTGTGGGAAGCTGGGTGCTTCTGGCTGCACCATCAAGTGCTTCCTGAGGCGATGCCAACCACCAGCATTGGCTCCAGGAGGTCTTGCTTCTACTGATGATAGTGCTGGCTCAGCTTTGGGGGAGCTGATGTTTGGTAAGCTGGGGGTCAACTGAGGTTGAATGACATGTTCTGCCTTGGTGTCTATGAAGGGGGCCCCAGTGCTGTCAGCTTGTGCTGGGGTTGCTGGCTCTGGGTGTGCTTGCCTCCAGGGAGTGCTGGATGACGCTGGTTTTAGGATGTCACCATCTTGCTTGGCTAACTCAGGAACACTCTCTGACCCAGATATTTCCATGTCACTTTCATGGGTCATGGGCTTATCAGCATGGGCATTAGAGGTGCTTGGCTTGGGTGAAGTGGCCTTAATAGACTCTTCGGTAGGAGCAGGCATGTGTACCTGATTAGGAGGCTCTGCCTCTGCAGCAGAAAGGAGCGGAGGGTCCTGTGTGGGAGATGTGGCTTTGCTATCATCGAGCGAGGTGGGTATCTGGCCTGGAGATGGTTCAGAGCAGCTTTCAGTTTCAGCTGTCGGAGAAGGCAGCCGTTTGTCTTCCTGGCTGATGGTTGCTTGGGTCTTATTTGATGTGGGTGTCTTAGCCCTGGGTGGCTTGACAGTGTGGAAATAAGTGTGCATCTTGGTGACATAGGTAACCTCTGGTGCACTTTCTTTACTGGCTGTACTGGAAGGAAGAGGCTGGGGGAAAATGGATATTGAGGGATTGCGTGGAGAGGGAAGGTGGGGTTCTGTGCCTTCAGTCTCGGGAGCTCCTGGCTTGTGTAGCAGAGGCAAGGCTGGGGAGGTTGTGAGCATGAGGTGTTCGGCAATACGCCTCTGCTCGGTAACCTTCAGTGTGAAAGGCTTGCTTTTTCGGATAGGAGAGGGCATGCGGTGGGTGACAGGCTTGATGGAAAGGCGGGCTGGAAGGCTGCTGGAGGGACGTGCTGTGGTTTCAGGGGTCTCTGCTTGGGGAGCGCTCTCATTATGCTCTAGGTCAGAGCTGGCCTCATTCACGGGTGAGAGGCTGGACCGAAAGGACTTGGATTGTTCTGAAGATAGAATGGCATTCTTCTTGGCTGCCTTCTTCAATAGCCGCTGGAGCCGCAGGTTGTCTTTCCCAGGCTTTGGTAGGGTGGGAGGGGGAGAAGGGTGGTGGTGGATGGGAGCAGGCTGGACAGAGGATGATACAGTTATCAGCATTGTCATCTCCTGGAAAAAAACACAAGGCTTAGAGTTGGTGTGGGCTTAGCCCTGGGCTAGACTATGAAATACTATACACAAGGCCTCCTCTTCTGCTTTCCAAAAGCTATGAGGATGGAGTCAGTATTGTGGGAGAAGAATATCAGTCTTGGTTTCCTTTGTCTCCTAAGGTAGCCTCAGCTAGTCTTGAGGGTGATGTGGCAGGGTGGGAGATGTTCTTGGGCGAAGTTGAATTGCCAGACCTGGTGCCCTCCTGCACCTGGTTTTATCGTAAAATCCAGTGAAGGCTCCTTGGGCCCCAAGATGTTCATGTCTTGGCAAGTCCTAATGGGATTTGGGAGGAAACGTCAAAAGAAACAGAGCAAGTCTGAAATTTTGAAGCTTTGAAACATTCTCCAGAGGCACACATCAAGAATGTTTCATGGCTTTCCAGCAGTTAATACTCTGATACAATGTTGTGGGCAACAGAACAGCCATAATCTACAAGTCATGCGAGTCAGTCAGCGCTGACCTTGATTGATTAAAGCTGACACAAAGACATCATAGTGAAATGCAGGACTTAAAAAAGCTGGGTTTATCTAGTGAGAAAATGCTTTTATAGAATCATTTGGTCAGAAAAGACCTTTGAGATAGTCCAACCATACCTGTCCGCTACTAGACCATATCCCCGAGCACCTTATCTACCCATCTTTTAAATACCTCCAGGGATAGTCACTCAACCATCTCCCTGGGCAGCCTGTTCCAGTGCCCAATGACCCTTTTGGTGATGAAATATTTCCTGATATCTAGCCTGAACCTCCCCTGGTGCAACTTGAGTCCATTTCCTCTAGTCCTATTACTAGTTATTTGGGAAAAGAGGCAAACACTTACCTCACTACAACCTCTTCTCAGGTTGTTCTAGACAGCGGTAAGGTCTCCCCTCAGTCTCCTTTTCTATAGGCTAAGCAACCCCAGTTCCCTCAAATGCCTCTCAAAAGATTTTTTTTCTCCAGCTCCTTCACCAGCTTTGCCCTTCTCTGGACATGCTCCAGCACCTCAGTGTTCTTCTTGTAGTGGGGGGCCCAAAACTGAACACAGTATTTGAAGCGCAGTCCTAGCAATGCTGAGTACAGGAGCACAATCACTTCTCTGGTCCTCCTGGCCGTGCTGTTTCTGATACAGGCCGAGATGTCATTGGTGGTCTTGGCTACTTGGGCACACTGCTGACTTATATTCAGCTGCTGTCAACCAACACCCCCAGAGCCTTCTTTACCAGGCATATTTCTAGCCACTCTTCCCCAAGCCTACAGCATTGCATGGGGCTATTGTGTCCCAAATGCAGGACCCTGCACTTGGCCTTGTGGAACCTCATACCGTTGGTCTCCGCTCATTGATCCAGCCTGTTCAGATCCCTCTGTAGAGCCTCCCTATCCTCAAGTAGATCAACACTCCCTCCCAGCTTAGTGTCATCCACAAACTAACTAGGGGTACACTCAATCCTTTCATCTAGGTCATTGATAAAGATATTGAACAGAGCTGGACCCATCACTGAGCCCTGGGGAACACCACTTGTGACCAGATTCTGACTGGATTTAACTCCATTTACCATGACTCTGGGCTCAGCCATCCAGCCAGTTTTTTACCGAGCAGAGGGTGCGCCTGTCCAGGCCACTGGAGGCCAGCTTCTCAAGTAGAATACTGTGAGAAACAGTGTCAAAGGCTTTACTGAAGTCCAGGTGCACTACATCCACAGGCCTTCCCTTGTCCATTAGGCAGGTAACCTTGTCATAGAAGGAGATGAGGTTAGTTTGGCAGCACTTTCATAAACCCATGTTGACTGGGTCTGATCACCTGGTTGTCCTGTGTGCGATAGCACTCACCTGCTCCATGACCCTCCCTGGCCCCAATGTCAGACTGACAGGCCTATAGCTCCCTGGCTCTTCTTGTAAATGGGAGTAACATTTGCACACTGACTCTGACTGATCTTTCCTTTTTGTGTTAAGTGCAGCAGCAACCTTCTGCACTGAATTTAAGAGAAAACTTAGTTTTCTCTTTCCCTTGGGGAGCATTGCCACTATTCTGTACGTGTTACTCATTCTTCAATGAAACAGAAATGGGTTGTGGTCTGAGTCAGGTCTTATCCCCAAGAACAGTTGCAGCTGGGCTACCTTTGGTCAACACTGTGCTGCTCCTGGATGGATGCACGGCTTTTTCCCGACTCTCTGTTTCTAACTTACCACCATCTCCTCTTCTTTCTGGTGGGACCTGATCAGATTTCCTGCACAGTGGAGCTAAGGGTCTGTATTGAGGAGAGTAAGGTAAAACTAGTCTCAGTTCTCTTCTTTCTCTTCCTGAGCAAGGAAGAGGAACACCAAACACGGCCTCTGAACTGCACTGGCTCTTTGGTAGCCCCCAGGAAGAAATCTGACTCTACCCTGGCTCTTGCTCAGCACAGAGTTGCTGAGATTTGCTATGAAATGAGGCTAAAATCACTGAGCCCACTAATCCGCAGTGCTGGATGCAACTGAGCATCCTGAAATGGAGGAGGAGGTGGATTGATGCTAGGGTTGCTCAGAGGGGCTATTGCATGTGCTCTGCTTGGTTCCTGCTGGCTCCTAACCTTCTCTAGGTAGTGTGAATGTGTGGCGTGATACCTACTGTACAGGAAAAGTATCCCAAACAAAATTCTCAAGAGCGCAGAACTGTTATTTGTGCTTGAGCACTCAGTGCTGCCTTTGGGCTTCTAGCACTGCTGTCAGCACCAGGCTGGGAAACTGATCTGTACTGAGCAAGCAGTTAGTGTATCTGCCAAGATTGCTTGTGGGTGGGGGGAAACAATCTTTCTTTGGTGTCTAGCAAGAAGAAATCAGATGGTAGCTGTGTGCCACAGCAGAGGGAAGATGCAGACCTGTTGGAGAGGGTCCAGAGGAGGGCCACAAAAATCATCATAGGGATGGAACACCTGTCCGATGAGGAAGGCTGAGCGAGATGGGGTTGTTCAGCCTGTAGAAGAGGAGGCTCCAGGGAGATCTTATTGCAGTCTTTCAGTATTTAAATATACAAGAAAGATGTGGACAGACTTTTTAGCAGGGCCTGTAGCGATAGGACAAGAGGTAACGGTTTTAAACTAAAGATAGATTCAAGCTACGTATAAGGAAGAATTTTTTTATGATGAGGGTGGTAAAACACTGGAAGAGGTTACCCAGAGAGGTGATAGATGCCCTGTCCCTGGAGACATTCAAGGTCAGGTTGGATGGGGCTCTGAGAACCTGATCTATTTGAAGATGTCCCTGCTTAGTTCAGGGAGGTTGGACTAGATGACCTTTAAAGGTCCCTTCCAACCCAAACTATTCTATGAGTCTATGATTTATTTCAGTTGCAGGCATTAGAAACCTCCTGCTGTTTCAGCAAGGGGGCTTGAGGGGATTTGTGCCAGCTGGGCGTGACAACTGTTGGCCATTCGCAGTGTCTTATCAGCCTCATGCCTTAGGCACAAGGCTGGGATTAGGAATTGTTCTTTTCCAAGAACAACTCTTAGAAACAAGTCTGCACTGGCCTGAAAAAAGGCTGAGAGCCTGTTCCTTCATCATATACCTGCTTTCCTCCCCAGCCTTATGGATATTCTAGATTCTTCTGGGGCAGAAAGATGAAATGCCTCAGTTGGAGAGATGCATGCTTGCTTCTGTGCAACGCTACTCTGATTCTATTTATATAGGAATTGGTAATTGCTTGTGTGACTTATCTGCTGCAGTGTGAGCCAGTGCATGCATCTGATGTTAGGATTGATTGTGGAATGATTTAATCTGCCTCAGTTGAATGTGGTCCCGTGGACAGTTTGTACTGCAAGATGAGCTGTGGTCTAGCAGCACTGAGAAACCAGAATTATAAGGTTGACCTGCTTCAGGCTTATGTCATGCGGAGGCAGGGCAGTGAACTTTTTAGCCACTGATCAGCTCTTTGAGTATTTTCTTTGTTCTACAGACTGCACCCCAGAAAAATGCAGCTTACCACATGGGTCAGATCAGGAGCTTGCCTGGGATTTACTGCAAACTGCCAGATACTGCTGAGGAGGGTGTGGAGGTCCTTGGAGTGGGAAGTTTAGATATAATCTGCATGCACAAAGAAAGCTTTCCCTCTGTTCCTAAAGTTAGAGGCTTCTTTGTGCCCTGTAACCTCAAGATTTGCGATCTCTTAAAATAGTCTGTGCTCTTAAAATCACTCCTGCTACTATTTCAGCATCCCATCTGACTTTAAACATGCTGCGCTGGGGGCCTTGGAGATCTTGTGGGTGGTAACTTCCATGGCAAGTGACAGTTCTGGAGTATGTGTTTGACTAGTGAGGCAGAGAGATGCTAAAAGAAAGCAAAAGGAAGTCAGCTCTTAATTTATTTGCCTTCCCTTTCATGCTTGGGTTTGTTTGAGTCTTCTTCAGAACTTTGTGTGCTTAGAAGTTCTGCAACAAGCAACATTTTAGGGTGTTTTCTCCCTTGCCTTGTAATGAAGGGGCAAAGGGGCATGTGAATTTGCTTTATTGCAAGCAGAAAGGATGGAGTTGAAAACCCAGGGACAATGGGGAAAATACTGCCTGAAAAGCTTGGGTGGGTTTGTGGTAAGCTGGAAGGAAATGGAGCTAGAAGCTGAGACAAGAGGCTTTCAAAGGGTTAAGTTTCCCTGCTGCTGGTTGAATCCTGGTGGGTGGAGGGGAAATCACCCACTCTTGAACCCCAACTGTTGTCCTGAGCTTCAGTCTGTCTGCAATCAACCCCAAACTCAGAACAGTGAGGAGAGTGTCAGTGTGGAGGAGTCATTTATCATGTGATGGAAAAGTAATTTGCATGCTGGAGACCCTTGGCTGCACCAGCTGTTGCATGTGGAGCAGATTGAGATTTGCAGGAACCTGATACCACTGCAAATTGGTCACAAGTGGAGAACTGCAGCTGCCAGGGGCTATAGGAACATGCTCTCCACTTTAGTGGCTTTCTTGGGCTTGGAAGGAAACCTGCTAGTCTCCTTCTCGGGAGGAGATGGCTGGACAGGAGCACATCTTTCCCTCTGCCTAGGCAGCTATGACCTCTGCTGGACGTGCAGCCCTTGGCATTTGCTCTGTCTTGGGCATGGCACGGCTGGTTGTCCTGCAGCCAGAAATTTATGGGTTGATTCTCAGAACTTTGTGGAAACGAGTGGGAGAAACTCACCTGTAATTGCTCTACAGCATGCAGCCCCTGTATACCATCTAGGGTATTCTTCGGGGCAGGCCAAATGGTATGCATAAACTTGTTTATTTTGTTTTTTTTCTTGTTTTGCAGCTGAGCTTGGTCCTGGCTCGATGCAACCCTCAATGCCGTTATTTCCTCTGCTCCATGGAAGATAATCAAAGGATGTTTCTATTCTGCCTGATTTCAGTCTGCTTTTGTACAGCCTGATTCCTCTCAGGGTGTAAGCAACACCCCATGCTACTTCTGGTTGGATACAAGGAACTAGATCAGCTGAAAAAACCCCATCTCTGATTTAATCTTCTCTGTGACTTTGACTTTTTTTTTTTATTTTTAAATCTGACTCTGTTTCCTCTCTTCTTTCTCAAGTATTGGAAAAGGAGGATCTACTGCCCTGCTGAACCAGCAGGGCATTTGAAACATGGTGGAGAATTTCTGCTTTTGTGGCTGGGTGGTGGGAGAGAGAGAGAGCTCAACAAAAACATTATAAAAGAGTCAGTGTTTGAAAGCCAGGCAATGGGCAGATCCTGAGCATGAGAGGGTCTCAAGGACTGCTTGTCACCGTGTTGGTGCTAGCTCTGGGTAAAGTCTTCCCCTGTTTACAACACAGCCTGAATCCCATTACAGAATCTGTTTTGAGGGACTTCCATCTACTGATCTCTCTGTGTACATCAAATCACATTCAGCTTAGTCCTGTTTTCTTCTTTAGTTCCCAGTTCATCCTTTAATCACAGTTACATACCTATGCCAAAATGTTTCTGTCACTTTTTAATCTTGGCAGTGGCAATAGCAGCTCTGTTTCAAATACCTGCTGCCTTCCTCTCCCTATCTAACATGGGTTGGAGGTCTCCTTTCCCAGGTGAGGAGTGCTGATCACTGGTATTACTTCCCTTCTATGGGAAAGGGATTTGTTTGTTCTCTAACCTGTGGGTTCCAGTGACTGAAACACTCCTGAATATCAGAGGTGGTGGGCATGTTGCTAACCTGCCTGCTATGCTCCCGGAGGTGGACAAGATATCTGGGAAACAGCTGCTTCTGTTATGCTAGAAGCTGCCCTAGTCAGAAGGCATCCTAGTGACAGAGAATACTTTCCCCTTCTTTGAGGAGGTCAGGCCTTGCTGTGAACATGGGGAAATGGAGTCCATAAAGAGTAGCGTCTGGCCTTAGGCCTGAGGTCAGCTCCCAGGGCTGTTTCTGAGCTCTCCCACATCTTCATACTTAATGGTGTTAGTGTGTCCCTCATCCCCTCTTTAAAGTCTTATTTCTACCCTCTTTCCACGTCAACATAATTTTGCAACATGTCTCTGCCTTCCAGGAGGGAGGGCAGCTTTTCTCTCCTCTTGCATCAGTTTGCTTTCTGCTTAAATTTACTGCGTGTCCTGGATTTTTTTTTTTTTTGTAAGCATTTAATAAAATTTGAGGATGATGTTGTAACAATGGCAACTCTGAGGAATTTATTGATGTAGGGGTTCCTGCAGCAAAGTTTTCCGAGACCTTGCAGCTCTCTGCTTGAGTGGAAAGTGGAGAAGAAACATCAGGCTAAGTGACAAGATGAAAAGGAATTTAATGCATGCAGGAAGGGGGCTTTCTGAGTGCCTGCCCCATTCAGGAGATCCTTGTTATCTTGCTTCATTCCTCATTGTTATTGGGGTAATTGACTGTAAAATGGGAATGAGTGTTTTTTGGGTGAGAGATGGAGAAGCATGCAGAAGTCTACTGGAGTGATCACCTAGGAGAAGCAGAGGGCTTAGCTCCCCAACCTCAGCAGCATCGCAGGCTTCAACCAAAATCACTGTTGATGTCAGCTACAAAAAAAAAGTCCTCTATAGCCTGATTATACACCTGAGGTGAGATTGATACAGCTGTCTGTACAGGAACCCAGCACTCTCATGAGCTGACTGTTCCTATCTGGATCAGTCAAATGAATAGCGTTTTTATGGAGATGACCTTCCAAGTAATAACACTTCTTTGGTGTAGAGGCAGCAGATTAGTATGTGTTGTCCTTACCTATGCTTTACTAAAGTGTTAACAGTAAAGTCCTCAGATATCACTTCTTGCTATCATCTTTCTGCATATAGCATCCTCATCCCCTCCATTATCTGCTTCAGCTCCTCCTGGAGGTAGGAATTAGAGGAATCTGTGTTCCTTGGAGAGCACTGAGGAGCACAGACATCATCTGGTCCCACCTTCCTCCCTTTACCCCTTCCTCTGCCATGCTGGGATTTTCAAGGAAGGCCAGAGCAATAGCAGTGGGCTGTATAGAGATGTCCTGGCTTGAGGTGATAGCAGTACTACTATGCACTTGCATGCATGCAAACTGTTTGCTGCAGTTTGTTTCAACTCTCTTCTGCAGTTGGCTGGTGGAAAAGATGGCCAGAAGCTTCTGTTACTATTCCTGTGCCCTGACAGATTGAAGAGTGCAAAAAAGGTCCCAAAGGCTGCTTGTGTGAGATTACTTCTCTAAGAAGTGTTAATTTGCAGGGCATATTTTCCTCACTTTAAGCCTATGTGTACCTAGATGTGGTTTCAACAGAAACAACTGCTATAATTAATGTTCTGGCTGCAGCACAGAAGTGAGGAGTTATGTGGAAACTCCAGGGAGACCAAAGTGCTCTAGTGGTGGTGAGAAACCAGGGAAAGACCTGACTTGGAGCATGTGTGTAGCTCTTAATGAGATAATTATACCTGCTAGGGGAAATTTTTCCACAATTATATTAACTTTATGATGTGCTGTTTCTTTACTTAGAGTAACCTGGTACATGCATGATGGGAGGAAGTGGCAGTGGGGTTACCAGGATGGTGAAAGACTCCCCCGAAAACGGACATTCCTGTCCAGGTGCTCTGGGTGTGTATTTTGGGCAATGCCAAGAGGGGATGAAGGCTCATTTCTCCCCTCAGAAGAAAACATGTGCTCCTGCTCATCTCTTCCTGCAGGTGAATTTACTGTGGAGAAAGAACAGCATAACCACTGTGGCGGTGAAGTTGTAACTTCTGCAAAGCCAGCCTGCTTCCCACTCCCCTGTGTGTCTCTGGATGTCACTGGGACCTCTGCTCTCTTGGTCTTATTCAGTAGCTGACTCCTCCCTATCTCTTCTACGTTTGTTTTCCACAATATTGTATTTTTTGCAGCATTGGCATTTCTGAAGCTCTTGTTATGAGACCTTAGCTCCGTCTTTTCCTGTGACCTTTGCATTTTGAGGACAAGTATAAACAGGCATTGAGAGAGTCTTTCTTGCAGGATTAAACTTACCCTCAAAGCCTGGTGGAGAAAAACAGTGCTTTCCTGGTCCCTTCATCTGTTGACTGCCTGTCTTCCTCATGCTGACGTGCTATCCCGAATTACCATCCCCTTGGCAGGTAGATGGTGCTCAAGGAGAGGATCTGGAACCCCTATGTGGGTTCTCAGTGCTATGATATTGAGAAATGCCTGAAGATGTTGCTCCTCTCCAATCTCTTCTTTCCCCATTCTGTCTTTTTAGACTATGCTGCAGGGAAACGTCCTTTTGCACAGCAACCACTCTTAAATAAATCTGTGGGGGGCTACAGTAACAGAGAAATGTATTCCTTGTCTTCCCATAGCAGGCTTCAGAGCTGCTTTTTTCCCCAACGAACTAATGCGTGATTCTCCATGAGTGTATGTGAGGTGGGATTGAAAAACATGGCCTGTGACCATTGCAATGCCTACTTTGTGCAGGCCATAAAACAGCATTATTTAAAGTTGGGGAAATCTTGGCTGATGGAAAACTCAAGTCTGTTTTGAATGTTATGCCTTTATATAGCACTTGTTTCACCTCGAGACTGTGGGCTAGAATCCATCTGGTTCTCTTCTCAGGTATAAAATAATTATAGGCTCTTTTTTATGACCATCCTTATGTATATGCGCTGGCTAATTAACAGCTCTCTGCTCAGCCCTTGCTTGCGGCTCTGCACTGGGCCTCCAAGTGAGGTGGCACTCACGAGGACCTAAATTTTCCAAATGACTGTCCCTTGAAATGTGTCTGCAGTTTCTGCTCTTTGAAGGAAAGGTCAGACTTGGAAACACCTGGGCCTGAATGTCAGAGCTTCCCCTCCTGCCACCACCACCTTAGGGAAGGAAAATAAACAAGCTCAAAGAGCAGGGTGGCTATAAATAATGAAGTGGCAGCTGATATGTTGCTGAACGAGGTTGCGAGGTTGGTCTGTTGGTAACTCTTACCAGCTCAACACTCTTTCCTTAATGCTGTGTGCCACATTTATATTTTAAAACAGGTAAAATTGGCTCTGACGGTGACAAGAAGTGCAATTAAAGTTAGCGTTTGCTACAGAAGTTATGGATCTCTTACAAGGGCCTTAATAATGATAATGAGACAGGCCACAAGTGATTTTCCCGTGATTTTGCATTGAGTCCCCTGTGGGTTTTGGTTGCAGTGGAATAATTCAATTTAGATCATAAATTTCAGAAATGTGCTTAATCTCTGTACAATAACTCTAAGTAATAGTGGCTTAGCAATACTAAGGACATGCACTTTTGATCCTTCAAATGAATAGAAAAAACTATCATGGACTTGGGGCTTCCTGGGTGATGGGGAAGAACAGGGGGGAAGGTTGAAGCAAAGTAAGGGAAAATATCATTAGAATTTATATGAGCATTTTAAAGCAAGGTGCTTGGCTGGCTAAGCAGACCTTCCCATAGTTGTGGAGAGGCTGTGGGTGGCTGCTTTGAGCACTTTGGCTGATCTCCTGCCTCACCTCCTCTGGGGACAGCCCAGAACAGCAGCTGCAGGCATTGGTCCTGGCTCCCATCCTCCTGCTCAGGCTTCGTCCTTACTGTCTGACTGTCTCATCCTCTTAGGTGTAAGTAGCCTGAGGATGAGATTCATGCTATGTTTCAAATGATCCATTGTCTTCAGAGGTGTCTCTGAACACAAGTCTAGACCTAGGGTGTCTACGGAGGAGCTCCTGAATCCCACAGGGACTATGCCTTACATGACTAAGACAAATGGAGAAAGCACATCTCCCAAAGTAAGCAGCTGATTGATGGAACAACAGCCTACTACAAAAATCAGGAATCAATATTAACTGAAGAAAGGTGAAATTCAGTACTTACTGATGTGTGATTTGTTTCCATCTGTGATCATTTGTGTGTTGGGTACATCGTGTTGCTTTGTTCAGTTTACAGAATTAACAGGTCATTGTTCCTTCATGATCATTTTGGGTGCTGTTTTCTTGTGATTTTGAGCCCTGTAGGTAAATTCAAAACATCAGATGGAGAAGAGTATTTACAGTAGCAAATGAGTACAAGAAGTTTCTCAAAAATAGTGACTCCTTTTTGAAAGCACGAGAAGTTCCATTGCCTAAAATTAGTGTGAAAGTCTACTGAGTAACACCATTGCTTGCTTCGAGCTTTGGCACTGCAAAGGCTGGCATCTAAATTACCAGAGAGGTGAAGGGCAATTATTCCAGCAGAGTAGCCCCAGGCAATGAAGCCGGTTGGAGGCTTTTCAAGTTTGCCAGTAAGATTTACTGTTTTGCAAAAGTCAGGGTTGCAAAATGCAAATCTAGAGATGTTCTTTGATTGCTACTGTGGCTGGAGAGGAAAAGCACAAATTCTATCTCCGTCTCTGCTTGTTCCTGGTGAGGGATGTGCTGTATGCAGAGGATGAAAGCAAAGAGAGTTTGGAGTTGATTGGTTTGGTGAATTTTGATGGGGGTTTCTGTGCAGTGTGACTTGAAGACAGCAGAAGGGAGCTGGTAAGGACAGCACCAATACCTGCCTTTGCCCTGGGCAAATGTGTGTGCTGCCCAGACATCACGCAGTTACTTACCACCTCTGGGGCCCTGGGCATTTTACCTCCCTTTCCCACTGACCTCCCAGTTTAGGCTTTGCTTTTTCAGTCTCCCAGGAGGCTTTTGGTGTAGGTGCTAAGGAGCTGGTAGGTTAAGCATGCTTACAGGCACATGAGGGTATGTGAGAGTACTTTCTTTCAAGGTCTCCAAAGCAACTTTACGGCTGTGTTAGGCTTGGTCTGTTCTATCTGGCTTTTGAAATGTTGGTAAGCTATGCCAGAAAGCTAACTCTGAAGGCCAGTTCTTGCCTTTTCTCCAGTGCCACCCTGCTAAGCCTTGTTGCTCACTGATCCTGTGCACTTGTGCGTCTCTAATCTGATTTGAGTCACTCTGTCATGGATCAAGATAGCAAAGCATTTTCTGTATCCATCAGAGTTGTGGCCTATCTGATGAGGCCAGTTCTCATGAATGGGATACAGATGCTGGTGTCTTTTGACTTGATGTTGGAGGCGAGGTCTCCATTTTCTTTCTCCCTCTCTGATAACTGATGAGATCATGCCTGGCTCCGCAGGACATGCTGTTCCTTAGAGCAGCGGTGACCTGTGGAAGAATTGGGGAGTAGGTGCTCAGTCCTTCATGCAAATATTCTAATGCAATTAATTCCCCTTTTACTGATGACATTAACAATTGCCATTGTGTTGTAGGACCACTAGTGACTTTGTGTGTCTTCAACACTGAAAGTGTTGCTGGGAAAAAATCCAGACAAGAACAACCAGAGCCAGCTTGACTGGAAACTTAGAACAAAACCTCATTGTGAATAGAAAATTTCAACAAAATTTAAAATGCCAAAGGACACATTGTACCCTACTCTGCCACCGTCACCACCAAAACCACACCAGCTTAATTGAGTGTATTTGCAGCATGCACTGAATGAATGACACTCAAGGCTGGCTTATGTTTGCATCTGATGAATGGACCATGCTTGCATCAGTAGGATGTGTTCAAGTCCCTCTCTGTTTCTTATGCAAACAGGTAGAGTTTCTTCTCTTCCACACTAAGAGAGGATATGATGGGGACACATTCTCCTACTGATCACGTTTCATTGAAAGGATGACACAATAGGGTCCTAGAAACATTTCCAACAGAAATGTTAATTGACTCCCTCCCTCCAGATGCAAGGAGATCAGCAGTATCAGGAAGGTGGATTGAGGCGTGCATATGTAGTTTCATCATTAATAAGAAAAAGCTTGTTTGTTGCCCTTCGTTCTCCTTTTTATGCCCCGAAACTTTGAGATGTCATGGAGCCAGGATGTCATCAAGAGAAGATGTTGGCAGCCAGGAGTTCTCCAGCCTCCCTCCAGGATTTAGGTAGGTGAACCCACAAGATGGTGAACACTTGCTCTCTCCTGTGTCTGAGTGACTGCTACAAGAGGTAAATGGTTATGTGTGGCAAGGACTGCACTGGGTCTCTTCTAGCTGGAGAAAAGGACAAGCTGAGGATGGAGATCCCAAGCTGAAATGTCAAGTGAGGTGTTAGGGGAGTGAAGGGGGAAGTCTGGTCTTTGCTTGACCATTTGAGTTGTCTTTCAGATTCCTCAAGACCCTGTCATCCTCAGTAAAATGGCAGCAGTCTGCTCATACTTAGAGGAACTGATTTTAAAGTTTAAGGTTATTCTGATCTCTGTTTGACTGGCTGCATAAAATAGGCCATTGTATTTTAACCAAGAACAGAAAATAATTAATTATATATCTATTCTGTCCTTTCTGAGTGTACTTACTTAGCCACTATCTGATCTGCCTTTTTATTGGCAGCTGCTTCAACTAAATTGGAAAGAGTGTTTCAGCGAACACAGGGCATCTACTCTAACCTTGAACTGCTGATTAAATCTGACTGCAGACACCATTTTTCTGGGGTGGGACAAAGAGAAAAAAGTGGCGGGGGAAACTGGATAAGAATTTTGTTTTCCTTCCCAAAAAGCCTGCCCTGAATCATGGCAAGTGTTTTATAATCAAAAATGTCACAAAACATCAAAAACCACATCCCCACCCTTTGCCAGTCAGCTTAATCAACTTGTTTTCCTGGTAATGTCAAGTGTTTCAGTGCTGATGTCTGGACAAACATAACCAAATCAGAACAACTATATCATGTAAAAAATCAAAAAGATGTTTTGAAAGCATTCAAATATGTCTTCACAGACAGAAAAAAGAGAATGTGAATGATGGAATGACTCGAGTAGAACATTCTCCTGGCAAAGGTTTCACTTTGGATAACAACCATTTTCAAAGAACAGGAGGTGTCAGTGCAAGTTCCTCTGTAGCTCTAGCATGAAGGTGTTAAGTGGAGAGTCATGGGCAAGATTTGGTGTGGAAAGACTTCGAGAGGTTCTCTAGCTCAACTTGTGGGCCAAAGCAGGATCCACTTTGATATTACATCAGTTTGCTCAATGTTAGTCAGTGGCTGGTGAATAAGGGGTAGATATTGTTTAATTTGAGGAGTTTGATCTCTCCTGGGTTGTGAAAGAGCACCTGTTTTATGATAAGGATGTGGCTAATTTTATTTACAAACTCAGTAGTCTTTAATGAACAAAAAGCCACAGGTAGGATTTCAGACTTCCAGGGCTGTAGAGGTTTTTAAATGTACTTTTACAGCACATTTTCAGCTCCCTGGCTGAGCACTGTCCAGCTCACCAGAGGCAGTGATCCATGGAAATACTGCTCACTGACTGGTGTGAATTGAGCGTAGGGACTGAGGGTATGAAAAAGAGAGACAAGTATTCGGCCAAAGTGCACATCTTCATGCAATTTGTAGAATTATTGGAGGCTAATGTGTATGTACTGTATCTAAAGGCATCTCCCCTCACCAGTGTACTGGATGATGCAACAGGTCAGCCAACAGCCAGAAAAGTTGAGAAGGGCTGATAAGCTTCCCTGCAAGTGGCCCCTCTATGCTGTATTTTCCTGCAGGCTGTCTCAAAGAACTAGTCAGGATGCTCCTACCCACTGAAAAAAAGTACAGTATTGGGGTAGGTTACCTAGTGGAAGCTTCTTATGTCTTTGTCCCAGTCTCTGTTTCCTATTTAAGGGGGAAGACTGGTTTGCTGTCTCCTCTCCCAGGTGGAGATGCTGTCACTGCAAAAGCATGTCAGGCTTTGGCTTGAGGTCAGCAGGTGAATGGACTATATGTAATTTGACACCCAGGTTTGTGACTGTGATCTGCACAGTGCTCTCTTTGGCCTTGGTGCTGTCTCCTAACCTGGCAGAGGGTCTTCTCCAAACACAGGTGCTCATTGCATCACCTTACAAAATCTGATAACATTTGGTAGAAAGGCAGGCACAGCTGGGATGATCTCTCCCTCACCTGCGCGATGCAATCAGTTCGGAGCATGAGGTAGTTGATGGTAGTTGCCTTGCTCTCTAGGCTGGCCTGGCTGCACTGCAGCAGCTCAAAGGCAAGTCCAAATAAACTTTGCTGCTGAAGCAGAGAGAAGAGATGATGACAAGACAGTGCAAAATATATATCCTAGAGCAGGGCAATCTACAGTAAAGAAAGGCAAAGCTGATGATGAAAATGTTGCTGGCTGTGAATGAACTGCTATGCAAAGGCATCAAGAGGTGAAACAAGTACTGCACATAGGATATGCGTGAAAAGCACAGAGTATATGGCTAAGGCATAAAAACAAATATTGGAGAGGATTATAGTTAAGTGCTGGAGCTAACAGAGAGACCCGCAAAGGGAAGAAAGGGCAAACATAAAGTGGACTGTGGGGAATGAACCTTGATTATGCATGTCTGCATGACAGCAGAGTAAATGGAGGATGTGGGCATCAGATAAGCCCTCTTCCAGAGCGATGGAGCAGATCCCCTTGGTCCTGTGGGGAGTAGGGAACCAAATCACACTAGGACTGGAAACAAGATGCACAACATAGACAAGCACTCTGACAGAGGCAGCCCATAGGATGCACATACGTCCTTTGAGACAGTACTGAACAGCTAGATGGGCCATGCTCATAGGTGGTGGTAGAGGGGAAGATGGAGTTTGGACATGATGCATAATGTAAGGATAGATATTGTCTGGAGCAGTTGTTTAACATATTCAGATCAGGAACTGAGCTGAGGGCAGGTGCATGTGTGCAAGAACTAAGGGGATGCTGCAGGCAGCAATGTTTGCATCTCCTCTATTTAAAAACAGAGCTGCAGCAGGTAGAAATGTCTGCTTACCTGTCCCTGTCATAGCCTGCATTAATGTCACATTCGTCAAGATGCTTAGAAGGGAATTAGAGTGATGTGGAGTGCTTCCCTGTGGCTGATGCACAAGCAGCACCACTCTGGGAGAGGGTGTGCGACCCTGCATGATGCTCACATTGCTCCTGTCAACCAACTGGCAGCAAGAGAGTTCAGCCTCGCATCTGCTTAGAACCACCCTGGTGGAAGCCCAGGGTTCACATGCAGTTGCACGTGCACACACACACACACACACACTCACTCTTCATTTTTAACTGATTGATCCAGCCCTCAGTAGAGGAGACCTGAGTTGCAAGGTTCATCAGCAGGGACAGTTTACAACCGGCAGGCAGGTGGAGATGGCTGGTGACTAGCATTGCCAAAATGACTCCACCATGAACACAGAAGGAGAAACAGATGGGAGACTCCTCTCCATACATCCCCACTCTGCTGCCAGTTTAGGCAAATACAGTATTTCTTGGAGCTGTGCCTGGCTGGTGTCGTGCCTGAGGAAAATGAGCCAGTGGAAGATGGCAAAAATGCTTGATAGTGCTGAAGACACATGAAAGCTGGTTTGCTTGAGCTGGGTTGGGGAAGTGGAGGCTGCAACATCTGGTCTGTCCGTGTGTCCCCATGCAGGTTCTGCTCTCCTCTGCAGCGCTGCATGCCCACCCTGCCTCCCCCACCCGGTAAATTCCTTCTGGCCAAAGCCAGAGTTCTGAGGAAGGATGCACTGTCCCTCTCTCACCCAACGAGTAACAAAAGCATTGGCTTGAACTGGGTTGTGGGAGGGAGGTGAGGGGATAAACTGCCAGACAGCTGGAGAATACAAGCTGGAGAGAGGATTTTTGCTCATGCATGTTACCTGGTGGATGGGAGCCTGCAGCGCTGTGCTTCCGCTCCACGGCTTTAAAAGCTTGTCTCTACATCCTCGGGTGGGGATCCTTTCCTGCAAGTGGCAGGGAAAGAGTGGGCAGGGAATGATCTGTGAGCTGGGCCAAAAATATCTGCTGCTCTGCAGCTCCTAAAAGTTTCCTCTGCTCCTACAGGCTGGGGGAAAGGGGGTGCTGCAGTTGGCAGGCACATCGGAGGACATGCTCTGCATCGCCAGGAAGCCCTGCCAAGGGGACAGAGGCAGGAGGGAGAAGATGGGGACCTGAAGCCTGTGAGGTTTAGTGAAATGGAAACCGTGAGCCAGAAGGTTGTTCAAGGCACTGCAATCCTCTGCCAGCATAGCCCTGCAACTGCGGAGGTTCATCGGCGCCTAGAAGATTCTAGTTGGGGTGCCCTCTCTAAGATGTCTTTAATAATATTTTTGTATTGTGCTCTGAGTGTGTCTTGAGGTCAGACATGCTCTCTCCTTGTGTTTCTGCACCAGATTTTTGTTCCAGGTATCCTCAAGCTCTGATGCGTGGCAGAGCCCTGGCAGTCTTAGTGAGAGATGGGTGCATGCCACACAGCACCCACACACAAACACACACACACAATGTGTGTTATGTGCTTCTGACTTCTCACATGCCTCAAGACCACTTGCTTCAAAGAGCGCTGGAAGGTAGAAACACGTTCCTAAGCCCTCTGCAGGCTCTAGCCCTGCAGCACAACTGAGGTCGTTTACATGTAGACGGACAACAGGAAAGAGCCCCTGCCTGTCTGGGAAAGCTGAGGCTGCTGCTGTGTGTTGAGACTGAACAAGCCAGGGTGCCACAACCAGCTTTAAGCAGCAACCATGCACCATGTAGCTGCTGGGCCCCCGCAATTTGTTTCTGAGGTGCCTTTGCCTCAGATACCCCTCTTTAAGCTCTGCCTGCCTAGTGGGGTTGTAAATATAGAAACATAAGCCCAGGAGGTTTTTTTTCCTCCAAACACGTCCCTCCCATCTTAGCATCATCTGTGCAATCCTACCAGCTGCTCCTATACATGGTATGACATTTTTCCCCCCCTTTCCTTGCTCCCCCCTCTACATTCCTTCCACCCCCCACCCTGTCCCTGCTTCCTTCCCTGCCCAGTGCAGGGGGTCTGGGGCCAATCGGCTCCTGCAGATGATCAAATGTCACTATAAGTTGAGAGCTGCATCACCTTGGGACGCTCGCAGATCCCAGCCTGCCTGTCCACTTCATCAGGGAGCTCTGTGCTTCTCTCTGTTCCTCCCAGGTAAGCAGAAGCCCTAGCAAGGGATGCTGCTGGCAGGTAAAACCATAGCGCGGCTGAGTCTTGGTCTGAATGAAGAAGCACCGTGTGTGTGTGTGTGTGTGTGTGTGTGTGTGTGTGGAGTTGGGGGAATCATGGGATCCTAAGGAAAAAGCACTTTTCCTTCCTAACTTTTGTTAGGCATCACACAAAGCTTGTGTCATGTGCAGAGGTTCATGTGCTCTGAACTTTCAAGTATCAGTGGTGGAAGGAAAGACCCTTCTAAAACCAAAGTGTGAGGCTGAGAATGAAGTGGTATCTCTTGGGGCACTCAGGAAAACTCCCTCCAGCAGTGTGAGGGAAGCACTGACTTTTCTTTGCCTGTCTCCAGGAGAAAGCGATGGCTGAGGTCTGAGGGATGAAAGGCAAGATCACCAGGGAGCTGCTGTCAAGCAAGGAAAGCTGTGGAGTGTTGGGGTAGAGGGAGACCTGAGAAACACAAAGGCGGTCATGGAAAACTGCCCACTCCCACAGAAAAGAAGAAAATTGGGAGAGAAACTTCCCATGCACGTGGAGGGGCAGGAGGGATTTAAATTCAGAGTGGTGATGGGATGCTCCCTGTATGCATGATTTCAAAGCCATTTGCTTTGCTGGCCTGACTACCTGGTGTGGGTGGCTTCCCTCTCTGAGTGGGAGGCATCTTCCCCACTAGCCTGCAGCTGTCCCACAGGGCAGAGCTCCTCGCTCTTAGGGGGTGTAGGGGGTGTATCCTGCAAAGGCAGGAGTGTCACCAGCACCGGTGGCTCCTGTGCCAGCAGTCTGAATGGGAGCTGTGCCGCTGGCACGGGAGAGTTCCAGTGAAGATGTAGGCAATTGCTGGGGCAGGCAGCTGTCCCTTGTGCGCACAAGACCAGGGGAAAGATAGCATATACAAGCTAGAGTATGATCATTGTCTTTTAGTTCTCTATCTCAGTCTTGTTGTTCCTAGCAAACACCATGGAGGGATCAGACAGATCATATCACCCTGAAGATGAGGATAAAGGGCACACTTTGGGGCAGGGAATCAGGATTTTGCTATATGTCAGTGGAGCCTGCAGCACCGCTTGTGTCCTGCTGTCCTGTTTCAGCGGCAGTGCTGCAGTGGGCCCTTCACTCCCCAGCCCCGGGGAAAAGAAACACTTTCTGCTGGAAAGTACTGTGCACTTCAGAGACAAAGGGAGGAGGCAAAGGGTTAGAAGAAATACATATTAAAAAAAGTATATGTATATACATTTTATACAGAAAAGTATATATTTATATATTTAATAGATATATACAACACATGTATTTTTTAATATATATATGTATGTACATAAAAATAATAGATGCAATGGGTTTGCAGTGGCTCCTGCTGGGAAAGCATGGCCATGTGGTTCCCAGTGGATTGTAACCCTAGCTGTCCCTGCCAGGTCCCATTGACCATGCATGGACACTTTTGTCTGTCCTGCTTTCCATATGGCTCCTGCTGCCTTGCCTCCCTTGTATGGCCTGGTTTGGGAGGGGATGATTGATGGGTGGGTTATTTCCAGGAACAGCCCAAAGGTGCAAGGCAGCCCATTTGCCCTCCTGGGCGCATTCTCAGCTGTTAAGAGGCTTCTTGGGATGTGCTGGCTCTGCTCTTTCAGCCAAGGGCAGGAGCATTTGGGGCCAAAAGGGATGCAGTGCTCCTGCCCCCCTCAGTCTAGTGAGGACTGGGGTGTTTGTCCTCCAGCCATGATCCGCTTAGCTTAAACAAAATGTGGAAAATAATATTTGCTTTTCCCTTTAACGGGTGGGAGCAGGCAGGAAGTTTTTGGTTTGACAAAACTTTCCAATGTTTTTTGATTTCCTACCAAACAGTGGGCAATATTAATTACTTGATTTTATTACATCCTTAAACCTCAGTCAAGACCAGACCCCATTTTTCTGCTACTGTACAAACAAAACCCAGTTATTGCCTTAAGGTGCTAACAACCTTAATCTTAGGCTGCATTTGCTTTGTGCAAAGTAATTTCTATCCAATGGTAATCCTGAGCCAGCTGGAGACTTTCCATTGCCTTTAGCAAACATAATCCTAACTGCAAAAAATATTGCTTAGCAGATTGCTTGCTTTATTACCTTTTGGATGTAAATACGGTTTGGTTTTGTTGGCTGCTTTGATGACAGGGTTAGCTACGTGGACAGTGGCTGGGCATTAAAGAACCTTTCTCATCTCAGGTGGCTGTTGCTGTTATGATCTGCATTTTGCCTTGGTTTTGAGGGACCAGATGGCTTTTGAGTGCCACAAAGCAGACAGACACCTTGTCCTTCTTGATGCAAGACCTTTCTGGCATTCAGCTACAGCCTTAAATGTCAGCTTCTCCTGGCAGAGAGACCAAATGGGACTGAATGTTTAACCCTTGGCAAGGCTGGTATCTGCATCCTCCCTTGGATTTTTTTGTCCCCTCTGCCTTAACCTGTGAGGTTTCTGCATCTGGCTCATCTCTGCACAGAGTCTGCCAATGACTTGTTATTAATTCATTTTATCTGGGGCCCAGAAACCCTCTCAGGGTGGGTCTTATGGTGTCAGGGATGCTGGCATTCTCACTCAGCTTTTATAGCACATGGACATGCAATAAAACATCCTATAGTGTCAAGGATGCTGGCATTCTCGCTCAACTTTTATAGCATGCGGACGTGCAAAATCCCATTTGCAGCACTTGGATTAACAAATATGGAAGGGTGTAGGGGAACAGCCAATGTGACAGTCCTCAGCAAGATGTCCCTAGAGCTAAATAGGAGACTGGATGAGCTCATTCCAATAACTGTTAGTAGAAAGCCTGATTGCAAAGACACTCGTTGACTTCAATTGCCTTGGAAAGAACAGTATGTGCTGCATTATGTGCCTACCTTACAGAGAACAGACATTTGCTTCCTGTATGTATGTGCAGAGCACTCAAGCTGATTTCTTGTCCAGCACTGAGCAATATTACTCTTCTTGCCACTCAAGTGAGAGGGAAGAAGAGTTTAGCCTAGAGCCCTTTAAAAGTCCTCTTCTTTTTAACTCCACCTTGAGAAGATGGAAATCTGGATTTATAAATTAAACGCAGAATCAGTGGGAAGATTGGCCGTTGCCCTGAATCTTTAGAGATAATGCATATTGGAAGGAGACAACATCTGAGTATCTGGCAGTTTCCTTCTACAAGCTTTTGCCAGGAGAAGCTCTGCTGTCCCACTGCATAAACTAACATATTATCAGAAGTTATTACTAATAACTTGAATAATTTTTGGAGGCTGAAATGAGACTGCAAACCTATTACACTGCTAGCCACTGTGCAGATGGTAAGTGGAAGTCTTTATCCTGAAGATTTGATCATCTGGATAAAAAAGACCAGGGAAGAGAGACCAGAGGTGTTGTAGCATCCAAGTAAGTAACAGAAGAAGCAGTAGGAATTGATGCAGCAGAAAAGCTTTTTGCAGAGCTGAAATTCCTTCAGGATTCCTCCTGCCTGGTGTGGTTAGAGTTTCCAAAGTACTCTTTGGGATGGCTGTTGCACCTGAGGAGTGAGCAGTCACAGCTACCAAGTTAAAAGCAGCCTGAGACCAAGAACCCAGATTGAACCCAGATCTCATGTGTCCTAACAGTAGATCATTCTCCTGTCCAGCTGCTAGATTGGTTCATAACATAGCCAGTGCCGGTATTACTTCCAGGCCAATGCTGAATTTCAAAAAGAGGATAAATGAGGAACTAGAAGAAAAAAAAAATGCTGGCTGTTTATTGCTGTTTAGAACATGGGAGTTTTAAATCCTGTTTGTGTTAGTACATGGTGCCTAGGTTCATTCCTGGGGAATGGAGAGGATCCCTTATAGGGCAGGGTTGGAGGCTATGGGATTACTGCCTTCCTCTGAAATAGAAAGCTGCTGAGCTGCAGTTGTTCCTTTTGAACCCAAGTCATCCCACCTGCTCCTTCAAGATATCTCTCATATATCAGCTGAGTAATGAAGTAATGAAAGTCATGGCTAAGGTTTCCCAGCAAGAAAGGTCTTGGCTTTCTAATTTAAGACCTGCTGTGGATATGGAGGAAGTTTGGGGAGTCCTTCCACACACCCTTCCCCTGACCTCAGGGCTGTCGATACTTTTAGGAGAGCCAGGTGCTGCCATCACTGCACCTGGTGCAGTGTGTGATGTTACCATGATGCTCCCTGAACAGCAGCACTGCTCCCTCTGACTCCAGCTGAGGCTCTGATACTCACATTTGAGGTCTGTCAAAAATCGGCGGAGTGGCTGTATCCAGCCCTCACATTTCCCTGGCTGCATGTCTCGTGGGTGGTGTTCTGACTGCAGCCCCAGCTGGGGCTGTGCAGAAATGCAAGCCATGACAGTGTCGTGGACATGTTCACTTCTGCCCCATGGTGTGAGGATTGGTTGTAATAAGCATAACTGGTTACACTGATATGGATTGCCTAGTCAGGCAATTACATCTCAGATCAAGAGAGCTGGGCTTCTTTAGCCTAGAGAAAAGAAGGCTCTAGGGAGACCATACAGCAGCCTTCCAGTACATAAAGGGGGCCTACGGGAAAGCTGGGGAGGGGCTCTTCGTCAGGAAGTGCAGGGATAGGATGAGGGGGTAACAGTTTTAAACTGAAAGAGCTGAGATTTAGATTAGATATTAGGAAGAAGTTTTTTACTGTGAGGGTGGTGAGGCGCTGGCACAGTTTGCCCAGAAAAGTTGTGGCTGCCCCATCCCTGGAGGTGTTCAAGGCCAGGCTGGATGGGGCTCTGAGCAACCTGATCTAGTGGGAGGTGTCCCTCCCCATGGCAGGGGGGTGGAACTAGACGATCTGTAAGGTCCCTTCCAACCCAAACCATTCTATGATTCTAACGAGGTTTTTGGCCAGTTCTCATCCTAAACTTATCAACAGATAATTTTTCATTCATTCATCAGCTGTATAAACCAGACACTACTATTTAAGGCAGTTTTGGGTCCTGACAAATAAGTGATTATGTCTGGGTATATTGTAGTTTCAGTTATTTTATATTCTTAACTCTCGCTAACGTTTTGGAGCTGGTGCCTTCCCACTTGTGGTAGTGTAACAGAAGGAAAAATTTCTCTGATCTTGCTGGAGCAATGGAAATGTCAGATGGGAGCAAGAGGACACCCGTTTCCCTGAGCTTTGGAGATTATGTAACTTAAAGCCAGGTTGACGGGGCACGTCTTTCCAGATGATCTTTCCCTCTTCCTCTCTCCTTCTCCTCTGACCTGGCTGGCAAATGTCTGTGCTGCTCTCAAAATGGCAGTGTTCGTGAGGGATAGGCTGCTGTGTGGGAAAGCGGATGATTGGATTTTTTTTGTCCTTGTGTGTCAACCCATCTGCTCTGCCTTGGCCTTTCTGAGGAGGCACTCCCACTAATAACTCCTTTTTTTTTCCTCTCTCTCTCTTTTTTCCCCCTTTCTTTCCATGTTTTGTCTAGAAACTCACTGCCAACATGTCTGATACCGAGGAAGTGTAAGTAGAGAGAAAGCTGCCTTCATGTTCATAGTTCAGATTGGCTCCACACGATGGAGTGAGAGCATCCCAGTGGGGAGGAGATGCTGAGTCCTGCTCCATGCATGGCCTGAAGCCCCCTGAGGCAGTGAGGAAGGGACATCTGAGATTCTAGGTGTCAAATGGTCGATCAAAGTTCACCTGATACCAAACCTGTCCAACATGGGACACCCTCCAAACACCTGCATCCTGCTCAGCCTGTGCTCAGTGGCTGCAGCACTACACCTGGAGAAGGAGGAATTAAGCACACAGGATGGTAGAAGAGCCACCTTCTGCCCCGGTTTAACAAACCTACAGTAATATGACCAAATCCAATGGAGTCATTTGACGTTTATGCATCAATAAGTGGGAAGCGGAGATTTAGGGCAATTGTGGGATCAGAGACATCATGGACAGACCTGCAGTGGTCACTTAGTCCCCTTCTCTGCTACAAGACAGGCTTAGCTCGACCTTTGTAATTTTGTCCAGGCTGCTTTAAAAACAAAATTACAAAGGTGAGATTGGACACCTATTTCAAGCAATCTCTTACTGACACATCCATTGTTTAGTGTCTGGCCCCAGGGTTGTTCTGGGCTTTGGGTTTCACGCAAGGCAATGGTAGAGCAGAAGAAGCTGACGAGTGAGGCTAAGGAATGGAAACAGACCACAAGACTGAAGTTGCTACAGCCACGAGATAATCGTTGAGTAGTGTCTGGCTTATTCCAAATTTTTATTAGACAGCTCTAAGGTTCAGAGAGCCTGTAGTAAGTCTGGACTCCGTCAGCTACTGACTTGCCTGGCGCACTGGGGCTGAGGTCCAGCTTCATCAGCCCCTGCAGAACACTTAAGCATAGGCATCATGTCATAGCCCTGTGGCAGTAGGATTATTCCTGGTATGGATCCATACACACCACTAGAATGAGGAACACTATTTAAAATAAAACCCAAACCCAGTCACTTTACTCATCTAAAAACTAAATAGCTCCTGGAATAACAGAGGGAGAATGGAGGAAATTAAAACAAACAGAATTTAAACAGTGCATTGGGTTGCTTCAGTATATAGTGTAATGCTTGGTGATAATATGGAGTGGAAGGACTATTTGTCTTGTTTAAATAACCTTTTTTTCTCTCTCACAGGGAGCAAGGAGAGGGTAAGTCTTAAATCTGTCTCTAATTGCTTTCATGCAAGCCTGGAACATTCGCTGGTAGTGTGCACCTTCTCTTTTCTGCCCAATGTTGATATTTTCACAGAAGGTGAAAATCTGATGTCTTTTTTTTTTTTGGTGTGTTTGTCTGTCTGACTGTCACCAGCTTCTGGTGATTTTGCGCAACTTATAGCCCCAAATTGATGCCCTGGTTGTAGGGGTCACTACTGGGGTTTTTTTTTGTAGGGGCACTGCCATCTGCTGGCAAATTTTTTTTGTGGCTTTTGTATACATAATATTATCTGTTTTAAAACATAGAAACCCACAATACATACAGGAGATATACATATACATGCACAAGTTTCTACTGCTTTTTTCTTACACTCAAAAGCCCTCTCTGACTCCTTTTTCCATTTAACATGTGTATATGCCTGAGTTTCCCAAGGAAAAAAATCAATACAATATTGCCGCCTTCTCCTTTTCTACCTCCTCTTTTTTTCCCTCTCAAAGTAATTTTATTTGCTATTTTACTTGCTGACTTGAAAGAGGTCTCTCAGAGACCATCTTTCCTGTCATCCCTGTGAACAAAAAGGGCTCTACCGTGGATAATATCCTACTGATGTGTCAAGGCTGATGCTTGATCTGTCTGCTTTTTTCCCCCCCTCCCCTATTTCAATGCAGAGGAATACGAAGAAGAAGGTAACAAAAAAACTTGGAACGTAATTTTTCTTTCTTTGATTCTTGATCCTGCTTTTTCCTTGTCTGTATTTCACCCTTCTCTTTGGCACTTGCCGCTAAAGGTTATCTGAAACACTTGATCAGTAGATCAGTCAGAAACCATAAAAACTGGACAAACTAGGTCCAGAATGTGCTGAGCTGTCACGTTACAGTAAAATGCAGTATTTGTATGAGCCATAGGGGATAGCTGTAAAGCTGAGAGCTAAGCTGTCTGTAAACTCAGAGCATTTTAGAGCAGGGACTGGTGCAGAGCCCATCCAACTTATCATCTGTGAAATCCTGGCATTCTCATTTTGGCAATATCCGTGTATTTGGTTTAAATTTTAAAAATTAAAAGAAGAGCAGTATACCCAGCTCCTGTGGAGCACCTAATAGGGCACTGCCAAGGATGGAAAAGCCAAGGCAGAGAACTGACTGGCAAAGATGAAGTTTTTAATATACTTTTAGTTGGCAAAAGGTGATTTGACAAGCTGCAGGAGGCAGAGTGCAGATCTGGAAAGATGGAGCATGAAAAGCCCTTCTTACCTGAGTTGTTTCAACTTGTGTAGGCAGCAGGGAGAGAAAGATTTTGAAGATGTATCAGTGTCTTTGCTGAGCGCTTTTGACATGTTGGCTTCAGTTCAGGCAAGTGCAGCTAGTTGTTATCCTCCATGTTCCCAAGGTGACTCGGACAGAGACAAGTGTCCAAGATATTTTCTAGGGGGTCAAAAGCAAAAGCCTTCACTGGGAGGTGGAATATTTGCACATGGAGGGTAAAAGACTAGCTCTGAGATGGAGACTCGCCCCTGTGCAGAAATGTCCATCTTGAGGATTTTATACACACCAGCTTTTTTTTTAGTCATGGGTTCCCCTAAACTGCTGTAACTGGTTAATTCCCGTCAGTGGTGGTGGGAAGAGAGGTGCTACTGTAGCTGTGCTCAGAGTAGTTCCTGACCTAATGTACATTATCCTTATTTCTCTAATTGCTCTAGCGGTGCTTCTGAGGGAATTAAGGGCTCAAAAAATGAAAACAGACATGTGAAATGGGTTGTAGAGGTGCCTCCAGTCATCATTGGGTCTCTAGTCCTGCCTGGAGGGGCAGAGCCAGGGTTGTGAAGGTGCTACTCATGCTCCATTCTTCATGCCTTGTCAAATGTCCAAAGAGTAACCAAGGGGTGTTGCTCCTACAGACAAGCCTTCCTAGAAGGAGAAGCATTTCTTCTTGCTTTTCTCCTTCCTTCCCTTACTGTGTCCTTTTAGGTTTAAGGATTAATATGAAATTAATAGGCAGGTGACTTCCTGTTTTTTAATTTGCATGACTTTCTCCTCTGAGGTGTATCCCTCCACTTTTGCTTGCCCGTTGTGTTATCTTCCAAAGCCATCCATTTCCATTCCATGTAACATCTCTCCATCACTTTCTAATCACTTTTTATTCCAGGCCCAAGCTCACCCCAATACCAGTTTCTAACACTTTTCTGTTTTCATTTCATTGCTTGCTGTTGCTTCTTGTTCCATGACACTTGCCACCTGAAGCTCAGGAAGAAGGTATGTGACATGGTTTCTGCTTTCTTTCTCTCTTAATGTGGAGGAAGAATGTGTGTGAAGAAATCCAGAGTAAATTGTTCACACACAGTGACTGGGACTCGATCCTGAGCCACAGACATCAATGTAATGATGGACATTGATGTCACTTACTGAGCTGGTAGGAAATTTGGCCTGTTTTTTGGTATTTTTTAAAAAACCAAACCATCTATATATATATATATGTTTACATATATGGATATGCACACCTATTAAAAAAAAATATATAATGCATATATATGCATGTCTGTGTGTATGTATATGCACATATCTATATAGAAACAATATATATACATATTTGTTTTGACCTACAATTTTTACTGAACTGCTTTCATTTTCTTTACCACAATGGTGTCAAGTCCCTTCCTTTCTCTCCTAAAGTTTAGATTTTTAAAAGGGAGGGGAACACCCTGCAAAGTTTGTATCCAATTGTTGAAATACAGGAAAGAATTTCTTTGAAATTTCAAAAACAGATAAATGTTGGTAAATTTTTTTCACTATTTGAAAAAAAGATTTAAAACAAACAAAAAAAAAACCCCAATGATTTAATTGTTGGTTAAAAATTCACCAAAAGTCAATTTTAGGAAATTTCAGCCAGCTCTAATAAGGAATAAAATATTGGATGCTTTTTTAATGTGGTTTTCATTTGTGGCCACATTCCCATATTTCACTAATATTTATAATGTTATAATATGCCCATAAAATGTTATTTTTAATTCTAACCCTGTAATTCCATCATCATGTATACTTGCCGTAACAGCCCAGGAGGTTGGCAAACCTCAAGAATGTTTTAATAAGATTTTTTTTTTAATTTTCTCCTCCCATTCCCTTTGCTGCTGTTTCCCACCTGCAGAAGAGGTTCAAGAAGAAGGTACGTGAAACAGTTTCTTGGACACCCACTTTCCTGCAGCAGGGCTCGGTGCCAATGCACACCCTGATTTTGCAAGGTGGTAGAAGAAAGCAAGAGGCAAGAGAAACACACTGGAACAGACGATCTGCAGGCAGAGGGCTTTTCTTGTTCACACATTGCACCAAAGGTGTCCCATATCCTTGTGTGTCTGTGCAGACACCTCCCTCACCAAAGCCACTGCAGGCTCTGAGGCTGAGTTTCAGCCCTGGGGGTTTGTAATGCTGACCATGGAATAACTGAAGTCTGGCTATAAAGGTTTTTATCAGATGTCAACTGGTTTCTCCTGTGTAGCTTGGCAGATAATGATCAGATGGATTTTGCAATCAAAATCAAAATCCATCTGTGGTAAGGTATGTGTGTAGCCATATGTTACATAATACATATTCTGTAATATGTAATATTATATATAGTATATTTTGTATATTATAAGTTTGCAGACTATAATATATATTATATATAATATAAATATTAATACTGCAGAATGCGGTATTATATTAATCATATCTATGTAGTTGCTGGCAAGTAACCCCAGTGGGCTCCCTGCATTGCACGTCGCATTTGCAAGGTAAAACAGGCAGGACAGAAGAAGGGCTGGAACAGAAACCCACCCTTTGCACTTGAGAGATTTGGGATGTGATGCTCCATGCAGGAGGAGCCAAAGGGTGCGTTGGTTCTGCATTTGCAAAGCTTTCTGCTATAGATATATTTGAAACAAATGTAAACCATTTTAAATGCCATGGGAGACCCGCTTTGAGAGGTTTGCAGGGTTTTTATAGCATCCAGGTCCTGAAGGTTTTACATTTCTTGTACCTGCACGTGTTTTGGTTGCCTGCCTCCATTCCACTTCCTTCTCTGTTTCATACCATCTGTGTTTTTTAGACCATCACTGTTGCATTCACACACCCTTTAGTTTAACTGTTTTCATTTTCCATCTCATTGCTCTTGCTGCCTGTCACATCCCAACTGACAAAGCTCATGAAGCAGGGACATGCCATTGCCTTTTGAATTACTCCCCACAGGCTCCTTGGCAGCAATGGGAGATTCAGGAGTGGTGTGAGAGAGGCAGAACCTGGTTACTTTGCCTTATTGCTTCTGTTGTCTTTGCTTTCCACCTTTCCTTCCTGCTCTGCTGCAGGGTAACACATGGGAATGGTCTTGATGCAAGATCTGGCAGATGTTGCCTCAGTGGTAACCCAGCCTCTTTTACCATGTATGGAGCTCACCGTAAAGCCCATCTGGGCCATGGCAGGAGGTTGTTCCTCTAAAGCTGGAACTAGAGAGAAATTTCAGCATGTGTTATTTGAGCATACTGTGAGATTTTCCCTCTCCAATATGTTTTTGCCTCTTCCCTTCACAAAGTGAAGTTGTTTCCCGACCACATGTGCCTTGAATTCCTTCCCCTCCTGACCATTAGTCTATAATTTACTGGGATAAAACTTCTCCCTCTGGTTTAACAGAGTTTTCAGTCTGTCTAATATAAGCTTGTGTAATAATGTGTTTCTCCTAATGTTCCTTTGCATCCTGTCCTGTGGCTCTTTCCACCTAAAGAAGCTCAGGAGGAAGGTATGTGACATGACTCCCTTCTTTCAGAGTAAGCTCTGGTTTAGGCAGTAAGCCATAAGACGGTAAAAGGCAACAGGATTTAAAAATAGTCATATTAATATAGAATAAAAATTGCCACCATTTTGGTTTTTTGTACTCCCTTCGTGTTCTGTCTTGGAATTGAGTACACTGCTGATGCTATGTGGTAACTGTTGCATGAAAAGAATGCATGGAAAATACTGGGAAATGTAAACCTCTTAAAAGAATTAAAATTGAAAAGCCTCTGCTCTGAAACTAGTTGAGTCTCCCTGTGAGGCTTATTTTGGACCATTTAGGGTGGGCTGAACCTCTGGATGATGTACAGATGTACCCATGATCAGTCTGCTGCTATAGCAGTTGCTGATGCTGCAGCTGCAGAGAGCGTTTTCTCTCCTTTACTGGGCTGACATTCTTATGATACCCTTTCCACATTCCCCTTCTTCAGCTTAATGCAACTGATGACAATTTTGATGCTTTAGCTTTGCAAATGATTGAAGATGGTTTTCTTCTTCATGCAATAGAGATTTTCAAGGCCAGTGTCTCAGACTAGCAAGTGCAGCCACAAAAACCTGCTGGCCTCAGGCTGTATCCACGTGAGAGAGTATCAGGGCTGTGAAATAGTATGCTGCTTCAGGCTTTATGCAAGACTGCAGGAATATGTGTGTAAGACAAATGTCATATGGCCACTTAAATCAGCTTTATGTTTTTAATATCTCAGGCCATTTGTGCCCTCACTTCCAGTAGTGCTTTTTTTGTATCCATGTTTTTATTTCCTTGCATTATACTCACAGGCTTTCCTTCCCCCTCCATTTTGTATGACTGAAAGGTTGTTCAGATCTTTCTAATTCTCTTGTCTTCCTTTGCATTTTGCTCTGTGACTCTTCTCACCTGCTAAAGCTCACGAGGAAGGTATGTGCCATGACCTGCGAATTCCCCTGTTTCTGTCTGAAGTAGTAACACATGCAGGGATTCTGGAGGTGGTTGAAGAAGAGAGGATGCAAAACTATCCTCTCCACGCTCACTGACAGCTGCTTCGCTCTCGTAGGATATGCAGAGTAATGAGTAATAAGTACTTTTAATATAATAACTGCTGCTTTGAAAGCAGTGCCCAAAGCACAGACTGGGCAGTGCTTATATATTCCCCAGCGTTCTGATTTCTCTAGCCAGGCTATCAGTACAGACACCAGTTGGTACACGGATCAGTGCTCCCAAAAGCATTTCCTCCACACCATGTACTGGGGCTGGAGGTGGGTCAGCCATGCCCTGGGGCAAGCCACATCCTTCAGCCCATGCACTGCTTCCTCCTGTCCCCCGTCCACTGCACAGAGACAAAGGTCGCTTTTGCAGCAATATATGCTGATAAGGAGAGATTTGCACCTGAAATCATAAGCGACAAGAGACACCGTGTCACACCTAGTTTTCTTCTGGGCTAAGGACTGGACTGAGTGGCATTGTTTTAGTTGCAGCATATTTGCAGAAAATGCAAGTTCAGAGGAAAGATGTAGTTGCATGCTTTTTTCGTAACTATTGGTATTTTGTCTGGGTTAATGTGTAAAAATCACAACTGGGGTAGCAGGATTGCATTTTTGCTTGACTTTATAATGTGAATTAAAGTCCAGATCTGGTAAGACAGTCTGTGTGATTAGCAAAACGGTAGGTCATACTTATTAAAGCATCAGCCTGACAGCCCGAACCCATTTAGCTTTCAATTGCTCTCCTGCCCCCCTGTCTGCATGTCCAGCTAGGCTCTCATTGGACAATTTATCCTGTAGGATGGAGAGCAGTAACATGCTCATACTTACCTTTGCACATTGGTGTGCGGTTCCATGCACCAGTGTCGAAATCCTGGGCACTGAAGAAATCAATGCCAGCTCCTCCAAGCCATTGATTTCCACAGAGGCTGGGATTTCTATGCACATGAATAAGAACAGGTTGCCTATAGCCTTTTCACACATTCAAGCTTATGGGTAATGAACTTGATTTAAATACAATATTGTTAATGAAAGGCTACCAATGACTCTTTATCTATAACATTATGAATACATATGTTAGTCATCTGCATCCTTTATCTCCCAGCACCCCCTGTCCTTTCTCTTAATGATTTTCTGATTGATATCCATATGTGCCCTCTGTCTCCTTTTAATCTTATTTATAGTTTCTACCCCTTTAACCTCTCCATCCTGGCTAAAAAGCCTAAGTTCTTTTTTTAATCATCCTCTGTTTCTCACTCTAATTCTCTTATCTTTCTTTACATCTCCTTCCCTGCTACTTCCCTCTTAAAGAAGTCCATGAACCAGGTATGTGACTTCTGAATTCCTCTGCATCAATCTGAAGGGTTATTGCGTGCTGGAAATTCAATTGCTCTTCACAACTTCACAATTTGGTCATGTTCTGAAAGGAGACAAAATAGAATTTTTTTTAAAAAAATGAGCAAACAAACAAAAAAGGAGGAAAGACTTGTTTGGCAGCTATTAAAATTATTTATTTTATAGTTGAAATAAAAGATTTTGTTCCAACATTTTATATTTTTTCCTCTTTCCTCTATGGAAGATTTCCAAATTTTGAAATGAAAATTTTATTTTAGTGCTTTTGAAGCATTGATTTTATGGATAATGTGGGGTATACATAGTGTAATGCAAGGCCAAATCTGGAATGAGAGACTGTCACAAGGCAAAAAAATGAGAAGGTTTTGTTCTAGAGATGGTAATATCTATGCAACTTTTCACGGTTGTGAAATGGTTTCAAATTTTTTAACCAAAATCTTAGCTTAATCTACATAAGTTTTGAAATATTTAAATTTATTTGAAACTATGATTTCTATTGGAAAATGATACCAGTAACTCTAATATTATACTCAGGAATTCTAAGATGGTGGAAGAAAACAGATAAAAGTAAAATATTAATTGTAAACTATAACTTGCAGCTTTCTTACACCTTCCACCAGTAATAATTGCCTCTGCCCTGTGATGCATAATATCGAGGATGAGAGCTAACTGTTGCATGAAAACTGTAATAACATCTTTGTAAACAAGTATGTCAATGTATAAATAGTCTCTGACTGGACCCAGTGCAGCCCCTACACCGCGTATGAAAGCATTATTGTGTTTATTATCTAAAAAAAAGAAACTGAACTTGCAGCATCCTCTAAGCTGTCTTTGAAGATTATTCTGTGCCATTTGGAGTAGCTTTGTTAAAGCAGTCACATCTCAGCAGCTGCCCACCCCAGCTATTTCACTCTGCTGTCCGCAGAGGGAGACTAGCCTCTTAGTTTAGATGAGATCAGTACTTTTGCTGGGATTGGAGTGAGTGAGATGAAAGCTGTCTGATTGATTTATGCATGACTTAACACTTCAACATTTGTCTGTGTGCTGCTTCTCATTTCCCTCCTGTTCTCATAGCTTCTCATTTTATGCCATCCTCTTCTCCTTTTAACCATATTCATTCTTGTCTGTTATCGGCTCCTAAGATTTTTCTGATTTTGGTTTGTATGAGTTAAAAGTCATTGCTACCACCCTAACTGTTCTGCCTGCCTCTGTACTTCTTTTCCCTGCTATCTATTAACTGCTACTCATTACCTGAGCATTGGTCTCAAGCTTTGACATACATAAACTTGAAATATATGCAAAACATCAAGTATTAACATAATCTAATTAACAATAAATCCATACCTACAGCCTCCCTATGTTTTCTTTCCCCTCTGTAACATAAAGCACAAAACCCGGGGAAGTTTATAAAGATGTAAATATGACAAGCTTAAAAAAAATTTATGTCAGAGGGAGACTGTACCAACTTTTCATGTCACTGTATGATTATTTACTCTCTCTGTTACTAATGATGTCATTGTCTAACACATATTCTAAGTCATGGCTTTGGTCTGCACAAGTTGAGCGTTCTTGCTTTTGCATGATTCTTACTCTATTTATTTCCTTTATTTTTCTTTGCTGACACTTTCCACCTAACCAAGTACATGTATGTGACTTCTAAATTCCTATGTATTAATCTGAAGCATTCCTGTACATAGGGATTTGAAGATGTTGAAGAAAACCTGAGTCATGAAGAACCAATCCATTCTTTAAATTCCTCAAAATTTATTTTCCTTATAGGAAAGTATAATTATTGTTTGTAACTGAGGAGTCACCTTCAAAGAAGCTTAAAAGAAACATTTTAGAGACTCTGAAAACTGGTAGGGCAGTGACTACATTGCAGCCAGGGCACAGAATAGCTACCCAAGCTGCAGAAACACAAGCTGCTTCTGCTCACAGGTATCGCCTGCAGCAGGATTCTGGCATGCAGGCTCGAGTGGTTTCTACTCTTATGCAGAAGAGACAAGCCCTGTGTATACCTGAATGTTTCCAGTTTTGCAGAGCTAAGCCTCACATTTGCCAGTGGAGGTTCTTAAACAGTGGAGCTTTAGATGCAAACATAGAGCTAAACCCAAAGTAGGACTTCCTTACAGTAATTGTTGTATCCCAGTACCAGCTCTGATAGCTAAAAGGTCATATGCATAGCTGAAATACAGGTTACACTGCACACTTGTAAAACTCTCTTCTTGGGCATGTTTTCTTTCAAATGTAAGGATTACCAGCTTTACTACAGTTGGCTTCTGTTTATATATTTGCATAAATTAATTTGTCAACAGTTAAATTCCTTTTATCTTTCATTTCTATGGCATCCCCTCCCTGTCTACTTCACATCTCACTGTAATTACTCTCCTTTTCCATTCTTATTAACACTATAACCTAGTTTATAAATGATACTTCTTCAACCCTGTCTTACCAAAGTTTGAGGTGATCCCCTCCTGAATAACTTATTTCTAATTCTTTTATCTTCCTTTCCTATGATTTTCCCCTGACACTTCCTACTAAATGAAGCCCCCCCTCCAGGTATGTGATTTAACTTCTAAACTCCCCAGTGCCAGGCTGCTGGGACAGTGTGCATGGTGGGTAGTGAACAGAAGGTGATAGGAGATAACAACCTATCTGTTAATGATAGCTTGCAACTTGCATGCCTTTGGGATTGTTGGCTTTTTAGTTTAATATTGTTTTTTTCTCAGTCAAATGTAATCAGCAGTAAGGAGGAGGAAAGTTACCTGCTGCATGAAAATATACTAAAAACTGGGGGAACACATACACTGTCGTGAAAGAATAGCTCAGCAAAAACTGTCCTTGTGGAATGGGCTAAATTCTGCACTGTGATTTGAGAATGAATGTTTCTTCTTATAGGGGAAGCTTTGTTTCAAATTGCGGCGTAGAGTTTGACCCATTGACTGTACACAGGAAATATAAATACTGTCAGAATTTGCATTATTTTTTTGCCTGCTTTGCAATATATTCAGTGGTGTGTGTGTGGCTGAGAAGCAAAATCTGTCCTGCAAATCCACATTCCTGATTGATTCTTGCTTTGCCAAAAAAAAGCAGAATGAAATGTAGACCTGCACTGACTTTTAATGAACCTTTTCTTCCTATGAAGTAGTGTTTGTAATTCTATGTTGCAAATGGATATGAAGAACAGCAGTAGATTGACATAGGCATCCAAGTTGTCTTCAAGGAAGAAAATGGCCTGAGCCATAGATCTAGAAAAGAGACTGAGCTTCTTTAGAAGTTAGCTGAATGTTGATGATGAGTTACAGCATGTGTTTCAGTAAATTTCTGAACCACGCTATGTTTGTTTCAAATTACTGCAATACTGCTGTGGAAAAGGCTGGATCTAAGCACTTTGAGTGCTGACTATGTTCATGTGCATATTTCAAATCAAGGTAAACCTTGGTACACTGTGCTGTCAGGTTGTGCTTTATGTCATTTAATGCTAATAAGTTTTTCTTAGGCACCGGACTATTATTATAAATCTGCCTGGTTCACCAGACTGGATTCCTTTCCTGTCCTGTGACTTCTGTTTATATGTTATTCAGATGTAATTTATTTATTTTATCTAAGGTTTACTCTCACTTTCATTCCCCTTCCCCGCTTTCCTCTCTGCCCCTCTGGCTGAAGAGCTCTTTTGGTGTGTGAAATAACAGGTTTCTTGTTCTCATTCTCTTATTTTCCATCGCATCTTGTTCCATGACACTTCACACCTGAAGTTCATGAGCCAGGTATGTGACATGATTTCTGATTTACTCCTTCTAGTTGCAGCATGAGACTGTGTGTGTGAGAGAGAGAAAACAGGAGTCCTGAGTTGGTAGAAGAGAACAAAACAAAAGAAACAAATATTAACCACAATGATCATTTGCAGCCCTTTTCTCCTTTAATCTTCATGCTTACTACTACTTTAACCTTACAGCATCTTTAACTTCTGACAGCCTCTCCAGATGCCTTTTCTCCTTACCTTAATTCACTAATTCCTTTATTTCCCCCCTCCCTTCCCCTCCTTCATGCATTCCCCGGTCTCTTTCTCAGGCCTCCAAGACCTTTAAATATCTATTCTGTTGTTTGTTTTCCCTCCACCCCCTATTTCCTGCCTTTCCATCACTTCTCGCTTCATGACACGAGCAGAGGAAGCCCCTGAAGAAGGTATGTGATGCACCTACAGACTCTCACCCTTTTTCTCTTTCAGTGCTGGGCAAACAATGTTAAAAACTGACCTTGTTCAAGAGCAAAGAGAGTACAGGAGGGAAATGGTCTCTCTATGGTGTTGGATGAACATGGAGAAAAAGGCTGTTTGTTTGCCAGATCAAATCACTTAAAAGGTGTTTTTTTCTCCTTGTTCAATCTCCAGAGAGTGCGAGGTTTCCAGAGTAGCAGGGAGGGAGTGCGGGACAGTTGCTCTTAGGAGAACAGCACTGGTTGTGGATTGACTACTGTGCTTCTTCTCTTTTGCTTTTGTCTTTCAACCTACAGCTGATGAAGGCGGCGAATACTGTGATGGTAGCTTGGTGTTGTCTTAGGACAACAAAGTCATCTTTCTAACATCTCACTCTTTTTTTCCCCCCGTATTTCTTTTTGTTCCTCACTTTATATTAAACTCAGGAACTGGGCCAAAACCTCTCTGCCGCAAAGAATCGCTCACTGTGCATATCCAAGCACCCTTGGGGAGTCACTATTGTATTGAGAAGCCTGTACACCCTCATTAGGATAGTAGACCTTGAAAACCAAGCTCTACAAGCTTGCTCTAGACTTCTCTTTTCAAGAGAACCTGTTGTGTCATATGTCTTACCAGCAAACCTTCTCTGTCCCCTAAACATGAGGGAAGTATCTCTCAAATTGCAGCGGCACACTTGAAAATGGAGCTGAGCCCTACATAGACATGCCTGCCTCACCCATCCTTAGAAGGTCATGGTCCCCAGGCCTGAATCTACAGATATTTAACTTTCTGCTTCAGGCATACACTTAAAATTGTGCTAAACATCAAGCACTGAATAAATTTTCAGGCTAGTGGGGACTAGAGAGTGTGTTTGTAATACTTCGTTAGTGGGTGCACCCGTGTGCGCAAAGACTCATGTGAAAGGACCAAATCTAAACGTACGCAGGGTCAGTTTTGGTCTTACATGTGGGCAATATACAGGCCCCCTGGACCAAAATCAGAACTGGTTTAAATGTACAGAAAGACTCTCATGGACTTCTGCAGGCCTTTGAAGTAGCTTGGTTGTGTTCTGACTGTCCTAATCCCTAGAACACCTGGCCAGCTGTTTCAAAAGACAAAGCCCAACAGTTCTTGAAACCACCCTGCATTTTCTGTGTTTCCTTGTTTTGGTTTGGTTTTGTCAATTTTTGTTTGTTTGTTTTAATCTTCTTGCTCACTTTTCAGGCTTTTTTCTTATTTAGGGAAATACCCTGAGGACCTTTCTGAGACTCTTTCTCTCATTTTTGTCTCTCTTTCCATTTATTTTTAATAGCATATTGATTTTTTTTTTCAAGGACACACTGTAAATTAGAGATGTTGCTTCTGAGAAGTGGAATTAAGGGAGGGTGTTTAGGGATTTCTGAATGAAGTAAAGGCAGTTCAGATGCATTCTCAGAAAGGCGGAACACTATGTAAATATTCGTAGGTCAGGCAGGAGAAAGCAAGGTTGTATTTATGGTGGTGTGTACTCTCCACTTGCTAACCCTTTCAGAAACCAGAAACTCAGAGTCTGTACCTTTAATCACCAGGGCAGTGAACTTGGATTTCCAGTGGCTCTTGCCTTCTTTTGGCAGGGATGTATTTTGGGATTTTGTCACAGCCCCACGGTTCATGGGCAGAATGACCAGAATGTCAGTCAAAATCCGGCACAGGAACAGGAATTTGGTATGACAATTCCTGCTTGTCAACAATTTTTGGCTCAGTTCCATGACTTGGTTTCTTGAAAGAAGAGTGTTTAAAAAAAAAAATCACATCCCTGGGCTGCTTTTGGTGCATACAGTATGAACCATGCTGGGTCATGCACTGCAAAGGACGGATTTATTACTGTTTGTCTTTTTAATAAGGGTTCCTATTTCTTTGTTATCTCTTTTTCTGGTTTTCTGGAGGCACCTTTAAATATTCTAACTAAAATTTCTTATTTCAGGAACAACTAACCTTAATTTTTACTTTTACAACTGTTTGTTGCTTTAATTACGTTTAAAGTGCTATCTGGTGGCAGCTGAAACCAGACTCATTGACATTGACATTGAAGGAAGCTGTCTATCCTGGCCACCAAGGTCAACAAACAAAACCAATCCTTTCCTGTTTCCTTTGCCCCCAGCTTCTCTCTGAAATGTTACTAACTGGCAGCTTTAAGCTAAACAGGAATGTTTCTGAAAACTAACTGTATATGTCATGAGGGAAGGGAAACCTGTGTCAATAACATCCCCGATGGACTGGTTAATTATGGTTATTTTTCCTCTCTCCAGATGAAAAAAAATAAATTAATGTTTTAAGAAGGTCACTGGCCATTTGAAAAACAAAACAATTTAAAAAATAACTGGAGAAATACAGAAGCACACTGCTGACTAATGATATTTTTCTTCAGGAGTGATTTGTGGCTTTCTTTATACAAGTGTTCTAAAACACTTTTCTAATTATATGCTGTATAGTTTACTAGCATTGCTCTAGCCTCAACTGAGGTATGTTTCGGTAGGCAGCGTTCTTGCTGTGGATAAGAAAATTCTACCCCCCAAAATGTCACTACTGAAATTGGTGTGGGAAAGTGAGAGAGAAAGGAAAGGTTGGTTTCTGATCTCTTTTACGTACCTCTCACACCTTTTCTCTTAATTATTTTAATAACCCGTTTCCAGATGCTTTCTTGATTTTTTTATTATCCAATATCCTTGAAACTGATGTCTTCACTAAATAATTTCCAGTATCAGTTTTGCTATTTCTTCCTTCTTATAATGTTTCACTTTATTTTATCCTACTCTGTACCATTTGCTATTCCAAACTTCCTCTATCAGTCCCAAAGCACCTGGATGCAAATAAGCATTTGTAAAATTATAACAGCTTTCTGTATCTTGATATGGATAGCAGGGCTTGTGCACCCACTCCTGAGGGAGGGTGTTTTACTTTACAAAGCTGTTTGTTTTTAGCTGATTTAATAGGCTGAGAGCTTTATACCTTAGTTCCTCCTACTGAACCATCACAGGGAGATTCTTGTACTGCAGAATCCAGCAGCATCCCTGTAAATTCAAATATAGTGTGTGGTTATGAAAGTCAACCTGGATCCCTGTGAGACTAGGCCAGAATAAACACCTAGTTTAATTTACTTCTGTTTGTGAAAGAAACAGAGCTGAACTTATTGGCATTATGCTGGAGTTCATAACTAAAGTTTAAAAAGCATAGCAGGGAGGGGAATTGATCACAAGCACAAATGTTAGGAAAGTAACTCGTAAGACAGCACATAGCTGAGAGCAGAGGAAAGGTCACTTGTTGTAGGGGAACCCTTTTAACTGCCCAGAGGGCCCAAGCTGACAGTCTGTGATGGTTTAGCCTTTGGCACTATACCTCTCCTGGAGATGCAAGATCATTCCCATTTATGCCCATGAGAATTTTGCATATACCTCAGCAGGAGAGGATGCTTGCTAAGAGAGAATGGTCTTTCCAGGCTGGATTTGAGGAGCACCACTCAGTGCAGAAGAATAAGATTCTTCCCTATGGCACTAAGCTATATCAGGAGAATGAGCCCTAAGCTATCCCGGGTGTCAGTGAACCTGAAGAAAATGTGGGTCGTGAAGCCTTTTCCCTCCACGTGAGGTATTTGAGTGAAGTTGCAGAAGACTAGTTACCATTGATGTGACTGTGAATTCAGGTTATCTCCAGCAAAAGAAGTACTGATTGAAATAGGCAACATTTTCTATACCCTCCAGCCCAGCTGTCCTCTGTAGAGCTTTGGTCAGGTTGGCTTGAGAAAAATAATTTAGTATTTGCATGAAATCATTATCTTCCAGATACTACATTTGGGACTTCTATACAGTCTCTTGATTCTTTTCTGCCAAATTCTGTTTCAAGGGTAAAGACAGATTCACTCCTAGCAAAAAGGATGTGTGAGTGTGGGTATTACTTTTGGAAGTGCTTGTGATTTAACCAGTTTCTCTGGGATGTTTCCCGTAAGATTTTCCTACCCTCCTTTTCCTTTAGTAGCTGGCATAATTTCTGTTGTTGTAACTGTTCTCCCTCTTTTCCCCTTCCTGTTTTGCTCCATGTTTCCAAATACAGAGGAGAAGCCAAGAATAAAGTAAGTATGGGGAGCAGAGAGTTTCAAAACCCTGGGATCATTTTTCTGATGTAGCAGAAGCTCTTAGATTGTCTACTAGGCAAATGGCCACTAAAAGCCTTTATCCAACCCTCCCCTGGGCAACATCCAGCTGCTTCTGCATGCTTTTCCAGGATGTCTACTTCTGCCAGAGGATGCCTTAGCAGTAGTCATTGACCAGGGTCTTAAAAGCAGTTACTGATGGTCAGAGGACTTGTGAACTGTCCAAGATACAGCAGTCTCACATTGCCCCAAGACACAGATCAACAATAAATGCTCCATGAGAAGCCATGGCTGGGTAAACTACCCACCCATCCAGGATTGCTGACAGTAGGAAGGATGGCAAGTGTTGGACTGGGCTGACTTAAGCTTAAGTAAGTTTTCCTATGGATTTTCTGGCTCTGGGCCCCAGCACCTTCACCTTCCCTTCCCATTCCATCAGCTGCCCAGAATGGAGCATGCAGCACTGTGCCAACAGCCTCATGAACCTAAGTTTTTCCCTGTGGTAGGGAAGGACTGTAGCCTTTGGGAATGTAAAGGGCTTTTAGGAGTAACTCCCTGCCCTGCATGACCTTCCATGAAAGACAATGGTCCTTAGTGCTATTCTGGAGTGGTTTTCCATTAACTTGTGTCTCGCCTTTGTATCTCCATCAGCATTTCTCCTTGTTAGCATCATTCCTGAGGGCAGTTCGGGTTAGGACAGGCTATTTACAAAGCTGCCTGCTCTTTAAGGTGAAAATCCTTTCCCCCTCCCCCTCCCTTTTCCCCCGTTTTTTTCCTTTTTTGACTCTCTGCAGACTAACTGCTCCTAAAATACCGGAGGGTGAGAAAGTAGATTTTGATGTAAGTATTCCTGAGACTTTTACTGTGTGTGTCTGTCTGTATCTGAGCCATATATGTATGTGCAAGCCCACATAGCTCCTCATGTTTTGTATGCTGCTGAAGATAAAGTCAAGGACAAAAGTATGGATGCTTTGCTGCCTCTTTTCAGAGAAGGGTTACTCTCTGCTCCTTGTACCTCTCTGGATACATTTGTTGCTAATGTGACTATAATTTGTGTATTTCTTCTTTTTTTTGCCATTGAATCTTTGAAGCTGATATATGAGGAAAGGAGAAAGTAAGAGCTTTCAGATCCCCTGTCCCATTGTTGTAAAAAGATTGAAAGTTGCATGTTGAAATAAAGCAGACCTATACATATCACCTGCTAAGAAATGCCACTCTAAATGACAACAGACTTTTAATGACAGAGATCCAAGTACCTTCCTATAAAGTTGATAGAGAAATGAAGAAATTCTGGTGTTGAACAGCTCCACAGAAAAATCTGCTTTCCCAAAAAATGCCAGAACATTTTCTAGGTAAGATTCATATCACAAAGTGAAGAGGAAGCAGCTAGCTATATGCAATGAGGAGGCAGCTAAGCAAAGCTGAGGATAAAATATGGTGTAGAGGAATGGGAGATGCAGATTCTGCTCTCTTCTGGGCTATTGACTGCCACCTGGATGAGTCTCTTGACTGTCTATGACCTGCATCAACAGCCATTTAAGATAATCCCATAGATTTCCACGAGTGTCTGTAGACGCTTTCTGCTTTTGTTACTCTGTGTAGGCAGGGTGCTGGGAATGTCCAGGGCATATTCCTAGAGCAACATGGGCTGCTTTAACACATTTTCTTTCTCTTTTAGGACATCCAAAAGAAAAGGCAGAACAAAGACCTGATTGAACTGCAGGCCTTGATTGACAGCCACTTTGAAGCCAGGAGGAAGGAAGAGGAAGAGCTGGTTGCCCTCAAAGAAAGGATTGTGAGTCTTTGTACCACCATTTCCCTGTACTAGATTGAGAGATCCTCTATAGGAGGGATGTCAAATCCATTAGTCCTTTGTCAGTTTGCCAGAAAGCTGTATTGCCATGTACAGAAGGGATTGGTCAAATCACCATCAAATGGCTTCTTCCCACTTCTCTCCCCTCTCTCAGACTCTCATCTTACATTTGGGAATTTCAAATGAGACCCTTCTGCACACTCTGGCAAGAGAGTAGGTGACTCATTCTCCACAAACCAAAGCTCATGGTGGTGGGGCATAATACTGGAGTTAGATAAAGCTACAATGATGACTCAAAGCCTCTCTTCCACTGCTTCTTTCAGGAGAAGCGCAGAGCTGAAAGAGCAGAGCAACAGAGAATCCGGGCCGAGAAGGAGAAGGAGCGTCAGGCAAGGCTTGCGGTAAGTGCCTTTACATCTCTCTCCTTGTCTCAGCATCAAATTGGAGGAGATCTCTAAAGACAGGAAAACCCCTAGCTGTTCTGCCTGTCTTAGTCTAGAGAAGAAATGAATATCCACTTAAAGCAAGGGCAGGAAACAGGAGCTCCTAATTCTCATAAACATGCTTACATGATAACATTCCCTGTAGTGATACTGGCTGCTGGGGAAGCTGTGAGTCTCCCCTGGAGTGACTTGCTTCTACATGTCACACTCCACAGGAGGAAAAGGCACGGAGAGAGGAAGAAGATGCCAAGAGAAAAGCTGAGGATGATCTCAAGAAGAAGAAGGCTCTGTCTTCCATGGGTGCCACATACAGCAGCTATCTGGCTAAGGTAAAAAGCATGGATCGGTGAAAGAAATAAGGCAGCATTAAACCATGACATTGACTGTGAACAGTCTTCATTATAAGCTGAGAAAACATCTTCTCTTTTCTTCTTCTGGATCCCTAGCAGCCTGTCTTACATGCACTGTCACTGAGATAATTTCATTCAACCTGAATGTCTGCCATCTGACTTTAATTGATGTTCTGAAAATAGGCTGATCAGAAGAGAGGGAAGAAGCAAACAGCTAGAGAGACGAAGAAGAAGGTCCTGGCAGAGAGGCGCAAGCCCTTGAACATTGACCACCTTAATGAAGACAAGCTGAGGTAACACGCTTATCCTAACTCACTGAATGTAATCCAGTGACATTTGGTCTTACTGTCCTGAAGTCTTCTCTAGTGAAAAAATTAGGTAGAGGAGAGGACCTTCCTTGAAATTCATCACAGAACAACGTTAAGTTGTGCCCTTCCTTGATCTGGAGAATGGAGGAAATGGAGGTGTGGGGAATTGTTGAAATGGTTTGGTAGCCAGCTAGCCATGTTATTCTGTTAGCCTCTCCTGCTGATCAGGATGAATAATTTATGGGACTAGGTACAAACCTTAAATCCAGTTCTAAGACTGGTTGAAAAAAACTTTAGATTGGTATCTGCAGCATTCCTAGGGGTAAGTTGAGTTCCTAAGGTATGAGTATGGGTCTCCACAAGGCTGGAGGCTTGGGAGCTGAGTGGTCTGGTATAGACCAGTCATGAGATGATGTTACTTTGAAAACAGGGAGTAGCTCTCAGAGAATGGAAAAGATTTGCAGGAAGATATGTGAACTGCATTAAATAAAAAGTAAGTAGTCTCATTACTAGCGATGTAAAAATGGTAGAAAATATCTGATGTGATGTGTTTCTCTTGTCTTCCTTTCCTCATAAACACACAGGGACAAGGCTAAGGAACTGTGGGACTGGTTATACCAGCTGGAGACTGAAAAGTATGACTTTACAGAGCAGATCAAGAGGAAAAAATACGAGGTGAGTTGAAAAGCCATTTTGCTAATGGCACTGGGTCCAAAATGTAAAGATCTCTGTGACTCCTCTGGTAAAAGCCATGTGGTAACATCACTTGGGTCTCCAATGCCCTTTTGCAGTATTCAAACAACAAGGCTGGAACTGCATTCCCCTAACGTACACACATGGACTGGATTTCACATTTTAGGCTGAAATTGAATAGACTACGCTCAAGGTTTTCAATGCCCCATGGAAAGGCAATCCTAATAGAAAATGGACATTTCACCCTCTGCCCAAAACCATCTTGTTCATTCCTGTTTATCTATAGGTAACTTTGGCCTGAAGAATCAGTAACTCTCAAATCACTCATCTCCATTGCCAAGTAATATTATTAAACCCATCTTTGCTTTCACTCTTGAACGTTGTAAGTTTTATTCCCATCCCAGATGCCCTGTGGACTGAGCTCTCTAGTGTCACTGAAAACTGTCTCCAGACAGGAGCATGTGACTGAAGTGTCATATGGTAACTAAAGTGGACATGTTTCCTTCACAGTCACAGAACAGGGCTGCATCCGGCTACAACAGGTTTCAGTGGCTGAGAAATCCTATTGGATCTCTCTCCATCTCATTCTCCTTTAAATTCCCACTCATACAGCCACACACTGACAGGGAATGAGCAACACCAACGTAACTATCTCAATCTCTCTTAGATTTTAACAATGCGTTGCAGGCTGCAGGAGCTTTCCAAGTTGTAAGTACAATGAACTTGCCTGTGTAACAGCAGCAGCAAAGGCTACCAAATGCATGAGCCTGCCGCATGGTCAAGTGCCAGAGAGAAACTGGCATTTGACTCTAAGTGCAGAAAGAAAAGAGAAAACTGGACCTTGTGTTTCTCCCATCACTTCCTTTTTCTCTTCCTTTCACTCTTTGAAAAGATGAAGCAGTAATTTAGGGAAAGAGTTGGGGTCCAACAGGGATGTGGCTAAAGAACAGAACATGCAACCCACTCAGACCATCTCTAAAATAATTTCCTATCCAAACCTCTGCTATTACATGCGTGGACGAGTAACCCTGATGCACCTGGGATACATGCAGAAGCTTAGAGATGCATATGTAATAGCTTGGACTTCATAGAAAAGGATTATATGGGGTTTGGCAAGAATCTCCATCTTGTGGCCACATGCTTATTCTATATATAAATACTGGAGAGGGCTAGCTTAAGGGTAATAGGGCGCCTGGGTGTGTAACAACTGAAATTAAGGCAGTGCCAGGGGAGATGTGCATGCTGTCATAATGAAACCTCTGCATACACAGAGAGATAGGTGGCTGCTGATGAAAAGCAAGGCGAGAAAGTACAAAGAGTGAGCAAAATAGAAGGAAAATGCACAACTGAGGTGAGAGAAGAAAAGTGAAGGAAAAAGAAGGTAATAGCAGGAAATGAGGAGAAAGGGAAGTGAAAACAGTAAAGGGCATGAAGGAGATGCAAGGGAGAGACAAAGGAAGGATCTGGGACACACAGAAGTGGAGCTGTTCTTTAGCTCTAGTGTCTGTTGCTCTTTGGTGCTTCATTGGAGAGTGAGTGTTACAGTCACTATCACAAGGTTGTCAGTGAAGGTAAGTCTTAAGTCCTTGGGTCAAACTGAAGACTGCTTGTTCTCCTCTACACTTGGGAGAAAAATTTGGTTGTAAAAAATAACTTAAACCACTGCTGCAGATATTACAACTTCCATGAGTAAGTACAAAAGCAACTGATCTGCTTATCTTTCCTTCCTTGTGTTGTCCTAATGTTGTTCCTTGCTGTTCCCACTAATGTTTCAGTCTCTTATTTTATTTGTATTTGCCATGGGAAGACATGAGCCAGGAAATACCAATTATCAGGCCAACCTGAATGTATGACTTTTATTTTTCTTGCCTCACATGTGAGTAATGTCAAGTGCCACTTTACATATTCAATTGTTGGTTCATCAGTTTGTAGACCTGCAGAGCCAGTGGAGAACTTTGAACTACACCGTAAGCAGAAACAAAACATACATCTTGGCAAGGGCATTTTTCCACCCCAGGAAAAACGGGCAGAACGTTGACCCAGTTACAAATGAGAAGGTGAAGGGACAAAAGAGGGCTCTAGCACATCCTAGTTCCTGTGGGATCAGCTGAAAGAGGACTTCAGTAGAGAGTCTAGGGCTATGGGCCAGGACTGAGGTGCTAAGTCAGACCATAAGGTGCTCATCCTGTGCAAGGTAGGTGTTTTCTTTCCCATGCATTAGGTTGAAATACGCAGTTTAACTATGGTTAAAAAAAAAGAGACACTGTCTTGTAGGACAGGCTCTCTAGTGGGTAGAAGTTATCAACAGATCTTGGGAAAGTGTTTAGAGCCTCAACTCCAATCTTTTCCTCTGTGATTGCTCAAACTCTCCTTGAATGTTTTCTTCTTTGGCCCTTTTAAAAGTTGTCTTCTCTTATTAAATGAGTGGCTGGGAAGGTGATGATTGCTGCAAGCTCCTCGCCTCCTGCTTTCCCAAGCAACAAAGGAACTCCAGCAGAATGTGTGATCCATCTTCCATTCTGAGGTCCCCATTCGAAGTTCACTGTAGAACTTCGAGCTTATACACTTCTGAATGTGTAGGAGTGGGATTAGAGTGAGAGGGTGAGGCTGACACATACAGGTGGATGGGGCCATGCAAAAGCTTTCCAACTGGCCTGGGTGAGGTTCATTCTAGTTCACTTGCCTGCAGTTTGACGTGTGAGTTCATAGGAGATTACTTTGTATACATAGAAACTCTTCTAATAAGGGTTATAAAATTCTAGCTCTTCTTTCCAATGACACATGAAATTAGCTTGCAGATTTATTGCCAAGGAGTAACATTTTTCTCCTTCAAGCAAGGGTGAGCTTTTGTTTCAAAGGAAGTATTAATCCCTGCCAAAGGCAGATGCTTCCAGCACTTCAACAGGTAAAACTCCCCTCTCTGTGAGGAAACACGGTTTCTTTATCTCTAAAAACCCTGGTCATATATGTTGTTCACAGATTATCACCCTCAGGAACCGGATCGATCAGGCTCAGAAGCAGTAAGTACATATATCCCCTTCCTAGATCCTAGCTTGGGGATATCTTCTCAGTGTTCAAAGTAGTCACTTCAGCTTCAACACTGACATTTTTTTGTTGCAATGAAATTAGGCTAGGGATGGAAGAGCAACTCCCATCCTGCCTCACACCGAGAAAATGAAGGGGAAACTGAAGTGAATGTAACAACTAACAAGAAAAAATAATGTTTCTTCACACTATGTCTGCAAAATTTCCATCTGCTTATTGCTGGGGTTTTCAAACACCTGACTGAGGTGCTCTGAATACTTGAGGGGATACAACCCTTGTTTGCGAAGGGTAAACAAGTGGTTGCTATGATTGTAAGGAATGATGTGTAACAAGACTAACGTAATGGGATTACTATTCTGAGTTCTTTACACTCATAATTTCTCTCCCACTTTCCTTCCCCGCAAAAATTCTATATCATTAGTTTTTTTGTCTTATATCTTTAACTATTCTAAGTGTTTACGGTGAACTTACAAGATACCAGGGCTAGACAAAGCCTGGGGGCTAGGTCATGTAGAAAATTAACAGACACAGATGAGGAACTGCAGGGAAGCAAGGGAAGAGAGCTCTGCTGTGATGGGATTTTATCTTCAAGGTGCTTTTGTATCTTCTTAGCAAAGTCATGCCAGGAGTGAAGTGGTGGCCTTCGGTGACATCTTTGGATAATAGGAGTGACTGGATACTGCCCTCCCACTTCCCCAAGCCACCCTGCTTTATCAGAGGAACGTAACACTGGGGACTCACTCATCTGTAGATGCCACACATAAGGCTTGACCTACCCATGGTGTTTTCTGTACAGAGCTGTAGGTTGATAAACCTCACCAGAATGTGTAGCTGCAAAAGGATGCCATGGTTTGTCTGGATATTGCAGCTCTGCTGAGAGGCACTACCACACCACTCATGACAGGCGGTACCATTATTCCATGCTTGTTCCCCAAGGACATTATACTCTCTCAGGTCATAATTTGAAAAGGTTGCACGGAGAAGCCCACAGTTTGTGAGAGTTCTGTGCACTTAAATGTCTATCCACACTAGACTGTATCATTCCAAAGCGATGTCTGCTAATGTGTTATATAAGGATCAAATGGTCCTTTTGTTTCATACTTATTAAGTTTCCTTAAGCAGACTCTAAAGGTTAGGCATAACATCAAACATCACAGTTGCCTGTGGCAATAAAAAGACTCTGCCTTCATTTGAGGATTTGTGCAGTTCCTATACTGGGTTTTGAACCTGTGGAAAGGCTGGCAAACGGAACACTGAGATGAATTTAAGATTAACAGAAAATACTCAGCTCTCTCTCATGTAAGAGGTCACTTTTTCAAATAGACTGAGTCTAACTTGGTCAAAAGGTAAAGTATCCACTATGTGTACGTCTGTGTCACCATGCTACATCCTTCTGTAAATATGGCTAGGGCTCTTGAACCAGTCCATGGGGCAGCACCACAAACATCTCCACAGATGTGTCATCTACGCTTTTTCTGCTCCCTGGAGGAAAAAGTGGCCCCACCACCAACCCCATGCTTGGCCTCGAGCCCCATGCTCTACCATGTCAAAGAGCTGCCCACAGTCTGCATGTGATTTGGTTCAAGAAGCAGCCTCATCGTTGTGTGTGTGAGATGGAAAGGTTTGGTGGTGTGCTGAGACTCAAAAGCCAAGGTGCTGCGTACGGGAGATAGAGTAGATTCTAACCTAACTAACTTCATGCCTGGCCCCTCTATGACTCCAGGCATGCCTGCTTCTCAGATCGAAGGTAAGTGGCTTGCATGTAGGATTGCTCTACTGTATACAAGTAAATACTATTTGGAGAGAGTTTTCCTTAGGTGCTTTGTGTGGGGAGCACAGCTGGACTGCTCCCAAACACACCATGAACAAGAAGGGGAGACTGATATGAGGGAAGGCCTAAAAATTGTTTGGACTGTTCTGGAGGCTTTTGCTGTCATGATACAAGCAAGCAGCCACTCTACCTTTGCTAGAGCAAAGGAATTCATAGTTGTATTTAAATTATTGTTCATCTCTTTGCCTCCACTACTACATGACTAGAGCATCTAGGGGATTTCACTAGAACTCCCCAATTATGAGGAAATTTTTCTCCAGAAAGAGCTTTAAGTCCTAAAATCCAGATCATAACAGTTTTGAATTCAGCAAATATCAAGTCTGTGGCTGGATAGGCCTGTCATTTAGTTTTGAGACTGTGTGGACTTGTGTCCTAATAATGCAGCAATTTGGAAAAGTCCACCTCTTCCAGGCTTGCACATCCTGGCCTTTCACTAGAAGCCTGAGGAGAAACCTCTTTCCACAATATTGACAATATTTTTCTCAAAATGTGCTCTATGACAGGCGTGCCTAACATGTGAGAAGTGAAAGCAGCTCAGTCCTAAACTGAGAGTCAGAAATGCACAGCGGTCACAAAGCCCCACTGCTTCCATCACGCTAACATGTTTTTCTTTCCTTTTGTTTTGTAGCAGCAAGAAGGCAGGAGCCAAGGGCAAGGTTGGCGGGCGCTGGAAGTAATGAACCAGGCAGGATGGCCCTTAGTGGCATGCTGACACCCTGCTGGTCTCCTTTTTCTTCCTTTACCCATCACTTGTGTTCCCATGCTTCAATGATAAGAAAAGTCACAACATCAGCCTGGGTTGTGCCTTGCTGCTGCTTTTCTTCTTTTTCTTCCTGGAGGGGTCTGGTAGCTTCCTCAGTCAAAGGGAAGCAAGTTCCCTGTGAAACAGAGATGATTCCTTGCTGGCATCTTCAATTTCTGCTGAGCATGTCCTTTATCCTCCTGATACCAACAATATGCTGTCCTGTAGATCGCTGTGTACAAATCTCTGGATTTTGTAAATAAAGCATGACCAGTACCTACTCCAATGACAGCTCTCTGGAATGGTGTTTCATACTTTATTTAATGGCATCACATTTTGCAAAGATTTGGTAGTTGTTCAAATCTGATTTTAGCTTTATTTGATCTAGCTCTTCAGCTTGGAATGAGGTTCAAAATCACCAACAAAGACTCCCAATCAGAGGCGTGTTTTACAGCCACCACACGGGCAGATAAGAGAAGCCAATTCTGTTCTAGGGGAGCTCATCATCTGTATGAGACTTGAAATTGACTTAAAAGTTAGAATGACGAAGGGTACCGAAGAATTTGGAATAAAGGAGCAAATCCATAGAAGCTGTAGTTCTCAGCACCCATCTCAGTGCAACAGAGAGAAGGATTCACTCAAATATTACATTGTTTATTGATTCACTTAACCTACATACACTATTAAAGCGCAATATTGAAGTGCGAGTTAGTTAATTCGGTGTAGATGACCTGGACGAGAGGGAATGGCCTCAAGCTCTGCCAGGGGAGGTTTAGTCTGAACATTAGGAAAAAAATTTTCACAGAAAGGGTCATTGGGCACTGGCACAGGCTGCCCAGGGAGGTGGTTGAGTCACCTTCCCTGGAGGTGTTTAAGGCACGGGTGGACGAGGCGCTGAGGTACATGGTTTAGTGTTTGATAGGAATGGTTGGACTCGATGATCCGGTGGGTCTCTTCCAACCCGGTGATTCTATGATTCTATGGCGGCCTTTGACAGCCTGGTGATTCCATGATGCCGTGAATCCCGGGGCAGGCGGGGGGTGGGGAGGGGGCAGGCACCACCCAACACCGGCCGCCGCCTCCCTCCCTCCTTCGCGCCAGCAGGGGGCGCCACCGCCTCCCTCCTCCCTCTGCGCCAGGAGGGGGCGCCGCCTCCCTCCCTCCTCCCTCCGCGCCAGCAGGGGGCGCCGCCGCCGCTCCGCGCCACTTCCGGTGCGGGCGGCGCCATGGCGGCGGGCGGCAGGAAAGCCGTGTGAGCGGGGCCGGGACCGCGGCCGGGGCCGGGCGGGCTGGGCGGTCAGCGAGCGGCCTTATCTCCCCGCTGGTACCCGCTGTTCCAGCTGGGCGGTCAGCGAGCGACCTTGTCTCCCCGCTGGAACCCGCTGTTCCAGCTGGGCGGTCAGTGAGCGGCCTTGTCTCCCCGCAGGTACCCGCTGTTCCAGCTGGGCGGCCCGCAGCTGCGCATCTTCCGGCCCGACTTCTTCATGCTGGCGGTGCGGCCGGGCGTCCCGCAGCCCGAGGACACCGTGCAGTTCCGGGTCTCCATGCAGTGAGTGCGGGGCGCGCCGAGAAACCCCCCGCCGCCGGCAGCGATCCCGCCCTTGGCGCTGCCGTGGCGCTTATTACGCTGGGAATGATACGGAAAATGCAGGCAAACAAACTCCCTGAGACTCGTTTTGGAGTTTTAGAAAGCGAGCAGCCTTTACCGGGGCTGGGTGACGCGAGGGAGCGATCTCCCAGTTGCCTGCAGCAAGCCGGTTACGGAATGGATTTCCCATTTACATGCATTTGTATTAACTCTCCCAGTTTTGGCACTGGCACAGGTTGCCCGGGGAAGCTGTGGCTGCCCCATCCCTGGAGGTGTTCAAGGCCGGGTTGGATGGGGTCTTGGGCAGCCTCTTCTGGTGGGAGGTGTCCCTGCCCATGGCAGGGGGGTTGGAACTAGATGATCTTTAAGTCCTCTTCCGACACAAACTAATCCATGATTCTATGATGTCTTAAGCATATTCTGTTACTTTCCAAGGCCGAATTTTAATGTTATTATGAAACTTCACAACAGTGAAAACACTTTGCTGATTTGGAGCTGGACCAGCTCTCCCTGACCTTGCCTTTGAGATAAGGAAACACTGCAAACTGAGGTGGTGGCGGAAGACACATATGTTCAGCCCAGATCTTGCTGAACACAAGATGTTGTCATCTTCAAGGAATGAACACTGTCTGGAAAAACACCATTTTAAAGAACATGTGCTGTCAGAGCAACATTCTATCTGACTTTAAAAGAACATGGTTACTTTAGTTTAAATAAAAATCATTGCATTTCTTGTAATAGTAACTACTTCTTTTATCAGGGAAACCTTTTAGAGGTCTGCGAGGGCACTTATTTAACTACAACCTTTGCTTTGCTCCTCTTCCTGAGTTTTAGTGAGGCCCAGGCTTCCCAAGACAGGCTTAGGAGGGAGGAAGTGCTTATGAAAATGATCCAGAGAAAATGAATCATAGAATCATAAAATCACCAGGTTGGAAGAGACCCACCAGATCATTGAGTCCAACCATTCCTATCACTAAACTGTGTCCTTCAGCACCTTGTCCACCCCGTGCCTTAAACACCTGCAGGGAAGGTGACTCAACCACCTCCCTGGGCAGCCTGTTCCAGTGCCCAATGACCCTTTCTGTGAAAAATTTTTTCCTAATGTCCAGCCTAAACCTCCCCTGGCGGAGCTTGAGTCCATTTTCTCTTGTCCTGTCCCCTGTCACTTGGGAGAAGAGGCCAGCACCCTCCTCTCCACAACCTCCTTTTAGGTAGTTGTAGAGAACAATGAGGTCTCCCCTCAGCCTCCTCTTCTCCAGGCTAAACAACCCCAGCTCTCTCAGCCGTTCCTTATAAGGCCTGTTCTCCAGCCCCCTCACCAGCTTCATGAGATATTGTCCAAGTATTTGTCAGAACTCTTTCATGCTGACCGATCTAGCTGCACACACTAAAGCCTGCAGCAGGTCCTGAATAGATTAGAAAATGCTATTTAGAAGGTTAGAAAGGATGCTTAGCTCAGGCAGTGAGAAAGCCTACCTACTCTTTCTGAATACAGGCTATATCTGGGGTTTTGACTGTTGAGGCTACAGAGGATAAAATATTTGTCTTCGTTGCAATTTATAAATACGCTAGGTCTATTTTGTCTTTTAAAAATATTTGGACTTTTCTTAATTTTTTTCCTCAAAATGTTTTTGCGTTGCCCAGAATGACAAAAGTGGATATCAAGAATTACCTTGAAAAAATATATAATGTACCAGTAGCCGCTGTGAGGACCAGGATACAGTACGGTAAGTGCAGTTGAATAATTCAAAGGGATGAATACAGCATCCCTGTGCAGCTAGAATAGACTTTTCCTATCAAAATTCCATTAGATTTCAATGAACACTGTTGCCAGGTGCTTAGCTGGTGAGATCTGTCAGCTTAGTTCTTTATTTGACCCTTCAAATGAATATGCACCACTTCATATTTGAATACTTTGATTAGATTATGACTTAAGTTTAGTTTTAAGAAGAAAAAAGCTTTTCTTTTAGTAGAATTGTACAAGTCTTATCATATTGACAGTTATCTAGCCTGTGCTATGTTTTTTTGTAGTTGGTACCATTTCTCTTTGAAGACCATTGAGTGTCTCTCTTCATAAGGAGCTGCTTCATCTGTATTAACAAAAATAGTAATTAAATTTAATTTCAGCCATAGCTTTTTAAAAAACATAAAATAAATATTTGAGTTGAGATTACCTGGCATGCACACAGAGGAGATGTTACATTCTAATAAAGGGCAAAGTTTGTAGAGCAAAGAAGAATATTCTGTTGGACCAGAAAATAATGTCAGAAAAACATCTTGACAAAGCTTCAATTATTCATCAGCTGTGATTCTAGTCACGGAGTTTCTCCCCTCTGCCACCACTAGAAAAAAGCCCCACCAAACCCCAGAAAACCAACATAAAACCAACCCAAGAGAAAATATTCTTAAATTAAGTCATGCTGAACTCTGGACTTGGAGCAAAGGGTCCCACCTCTTACTGAAATAAGCTAAATTTCTGTAAGATCACCTTTACATATGAATGCTTCCTTCCCCAGAGTTTCTCTGACTGCAGTTTGAATATGGTGCAAAGTCAGGAAGATCATTTTCATTTACTCACCTTTTTGATCACCAGGCAATGCATTAATCTAATGGAGAGTGACTTGTTGGTTAGAACATCTTTGATGACTGGGTTCTTTTTTTCATGCAATGACTCTAGCAAAGGAATTGAATGATGTGTTTATAATATTTTTTATTTTAAAAAAGGGATGGGGAAGAAAGAACTGTAATAGTGAAAAATGGAAAACGGAAGAAAAAGCTTCAAAATAAAGTAATAGAACTGAACATGTAAAAGGAAAAGAAGAAAACGGAAAGATCATCTCTTACTTACTGTGCCTAAAATACTAAAGACATTCAGTTCCAAACAGCACTGAAAAATATTCATGCTTGTCCTTATAACCACCTTGTCCCCCACTGCTAATGCAAGTGATAGCAGAACGTGTATATTCAGGGATAAAAGAGGAAACGGGGTTAGAATGTCTAATAATTGAGAGCTTTAATGTCTATCTAACATGCAGGGTATAAATTGAACTTCCACTATTATGACTTGGCAGAAGATTGAATTGCTTTGTGTTTTTTGGATGTGGAGTGTAATTTCTTGGTGTAATTTCTTTTCTAAACAATAGATCCAGCTTATTAGCTAGGTAGTAAAAATTGACAGGTTTGAAACCCCTTAGTGCCCATTTCCTCCTAGTCTTCCTGAAGCTGCTGATATTATGAGGACTGTTTATCACACTTGCTGCCCTACTTAGGAGATGTACCTCCTTGCTTCATTGCAAACTTTGTGTGTGATGTGAAGGCATGATGGCTGTCAGCAATCTTGAGTCATGATGTCTCAGTTCTCTACTTGTAAACACGGAGACAACTATCTACCAATTTCAGTACATTTTAGTAATTCTGATACTGTGTTGGTACTGAGGAAAGAGTATTACTTTTAACAATAAATCAGAACTATTGAAGTCCTTCCCTTCAACTTGGCCTTGCTTTGGACAACTTGGAACTCCTGTTAAGTAAAAGGTGGGGCTCTTTTCATTTCTGCAGGTGCAAACAACAAGAGGAATCACAAGAATCAGAGAGTGAAGAAGCCAGATTACAAGGTTGCCTATGTACAGCTGGTGAGTTAACATGCATGCTTGTGGGAAGAGAGGAAGGGACTGTTAACCAGCTAGAAGTTCAGTGAATTGGCTGGTTGGTTGTATATTTCTGCTTCTAGGAATGACATTTTCTTTAATAAGTTCCAGAATGTATAAAAAGATTTAAATTACTTAGTTTAAAAATCGAATTAAAACATATGGTTAATTTTCAAGTCCTGTAGTTGTTTGTAAGTTATGGTTAGATGTCATATGGTGCTGCTTTGCCAGTGAGTCTCATGCTGACCCAGTACTTGGTGTGTTGGAAGGTTCATGACTTGTGTGGTTGATTGATGAAATGTCCAGTAAGTGAAAGAATATATTGTAAGGGTAGGGAACTTCTTATTAAACCTTTTTGGCTTTCAGAAGAGATTAAGGCATGTTCCTTGGAGAGTTCTTAGTCATGTCTAAGAAGCACGCTTTGTGGCTAAGCTGGGTTCTGAAATGTATGTTGGTTGCCCAGTGGAAAAGGCGCTTCATATTCTTACAAGTTTCTTTCATAACAAGAGTGCATTGTAGTTTAGATTTCTCTTGGGCATACCTGTCTCTATGTAAAAAAGAAATGCAACCAGTGACAGAAAAACCCTTCACATACCAGAATTACATTAAAGGAATGCTATTTATGGCTGTAAAGCCGTACAACTCAAAATTGCTGTTGGCAACTCAGCCTCAGTGTTACTCCATCCTGGAACAAGGATTCAATGTGGGGAGTCACTGAGTGATTTTAAAGACTTCATAAGGGTTCATATGGACCTGTAGTCAAATTGAAGAGGCACAGACAATGGGAACTCTGATGTTCTGTTAGTATTTTAGAGTTTAAATGCACTTGGAAGTTTTGCTTCTAAGCCCCTTTTGAGAAGGGGAGTGGAAAGAAAAGTAAGGAGGGTGTCTTTTTCTGACATCCCTTGTATTTAAAAGAACAATATAAAGCTCAACGTTAATAGAAAGTAACAGAGTTGTATTTAGATTAGGACTAACCTTTATTTACTGTGCTGAAGTTAAAGGCAACCTCATCTCTGTGGAGATTTTGCATTATGATGGCTTAAAACCACATTTCTTTTTCAAGGAAGAGTCTCTGTTTTTGTAGGTAGATTCTCCTTCCTGGATTGTCTGTGCTAGGTTTTTGTCTGTGAGAGATCAGGTATGAACGATTCTGTAATAACACAGCTGAGAAATGGAATGCCAGGAGTAATGTTGTATCTTAGAAGCTGCTGTCTCTGAGTGCAGTTCCTTAGTAGGCAATTGCAAGGACTTTCCATTCTCACAAAGTCTTGCTAGTGACTACTTTGATTTTAGAGTCTTGTTTCCCAAGAAAGAAGCAGATATGCATCTTTAGCAGATTATGATAAGTTCTCAAATTTTATTTCACTGTATTTAATGGCGTCTTGTTTCTTTTGTTTACTGAGTTGACAAGGAGGTAGTTTACAATCCATAGATACTCAAGGGAAGTAGTGGGAAGCAAAATGCACCTTTTTGTTCGAACAAGCCACTCATTTAAGGCGGTGCCTTTGTGCAATTATTTCATATCAGATCTCTGAACCTGCAACAGTTGCTGTTATCTTAAGGGCAGCTCCGCCTTGGAGAGAATTACCCAAACTAGCTTTGTACTGGAGGCAGTTGGACAGCACTAACTGGTCATTCCTCCAGCCTCTCATTTTGAATGCTGGGCAAATTAGCCTGCACAGAGCCCTGTAGTTCTGTGGCTGAGGGCTGCTCCTGGTATGCGAGAGAGCAACTGCCCCTTACTGCGTTGCCCTATACTGTAGTGTCATAAATTTTTGAAGAATGCCATGTTTCTGTCTGACCCGTGAAACAGGGTCAGGGGACCACCTTTTTCTGTTGTACTTCACCTGAAATGAGGGAATTCTGATCATTTACTAAATTCAAAAGTGAATCTTTGTCTGTGCATTACCCCTTTGCTTCATTTCTACTCTCTCTGCTATTTTTTTCCTATTGTTTTTGGAGTCTGTTAATTCTGGGGTTTTTGTTAACCTTTCGTTCTTTAATTTTCATTGTTAGCTCTAGTGTCTCAGACAGTGAGCTCCCCATTCTATATTCACACCAGATTGAAACAGTGGATGAGACGAGAAACACTGTCATTGCTTATACTGGTTTTGCTTTCATTCTCATTCATGGTGTGATGCAGTTCATTGTTAATATCTGCCTAATTTAGGAAAGTCTTTGGTAACCACTGTAAAATCCTTATTTTCATGAGAATTAGTTTGCATTGACATGAGTCAGAGTACCTGGGTTTTCCCACCGTTTTTACCAGCTGTGTTTTCTCTCATTAATCCAGTTTCAAGTTAAAACTGCTTATAACTAGAAAAATAAGGATGTGTTTTTGGAAGGTCTTGGTTTGATCTTTCTATTGACCACTAGGTGGAAGTATTGCTCTTTCCAGCAGGGACTCGGTAGCAGCTACCTGATGAAATTGAGGCTATTCTCATGACCAGTGACATTTCCCTGCTTCATAAAACATCACCTTATGTGTCCCAATGCAACGTACATATCCATTAGCTTACTGCAGATGTCTCAGAGGTGGAAGGTGTATGAAGTCATAGTCAACGTGCCCTTAGGTGTCAGTTTAGTGCACCAACTGTTCCACTTGTAAGAGTTGTTGTCCTTTCTTTTCCAAATACTATTTCTTGGATATTCAGAGCTGTTTACTTTATTCTCCGGCTGTAACTGGACAAATACGTGATCTATCCAAGCAAAATATTTTCTCACTAAAAAAATACCTCAAATCATAGAAGGCTGTGGATCAACAATATCTTGCCATTCCAGAACCTGCCTGCCTTTTTTCCTCTTTTGGAATGTGGTGAGAAAGGTTTAAGTTAGAAACTTATGGCCCCGTGTATCAAGTGCTACTTTTTTACAGTTTTATTTTTCTTAATTAAAACCAAAGCTATATATCTTTGCAGAGTAGACAGGATGAATGCAATGCAGCAGCCTTTCTCCTTACTTCAACATATTTACAACTGTCCTGTTTAAAAAAAAAAAGTAAAGAAAGGCAGTGGGAAACCTTGCAGTTACATCAACATTAGGGAAATTAAAAACAACAACATCTCCTCCTCCTCCTCCAGTGTTCTCACTGATTTAGCTCAACAGGTGTTAACACCCGTGGGAGCACAACTGTAGACAAGCCTCTGGAATCCAGACCTATTTTTAATTAAACCTGTTTTGAGAAATCTAATGGAAATGACTGTAAAAAGGAGTCCAACCTTGTCAGCGTTAGGACTAACACCTATTTAGCTGCATGAATGATGGCACTGGTGGGAACATTTTTGCAAATGCTTTCTCCTCGATCCCTGTTTAGTGTGTCCATTACATTCATAATAATTAACCCATCAGATGTGCCAGCAGTTTTCTTTTGACGTGTAGTGAATTCAGAGGAAACTCAGATGCTCCATATGCTGTGTCATTCCTAGGTAGATTTTTGAAGTTTCTTTTTGTGCTGCTTTGCCATACTTTTCAATATCAGATGTTACCACTGTGATAGTAAGAGAATTGTTCAAACACACTGGTTTATTAAACTTCACTGCATTTGCTGCTACTGCTGGACTGAATCTTGTACTGTTCAGGGTCCAACGTTTTTCCAGTTAATGATAGTATAAACATCACTTTTCTCCTAATCCTGAAGGACAGTAGTAAGTGCTTCAATTATCTAAATAATGAGAAGATCTTACAATTGTTTACATGATCAGTGTTTGCTGCGTCATTCCTACATAATGATATCTGTGCTGACCTTCCATTCCTAAACTTTCCAAGGGAACGCAAAGGTCAGAGAAGTATAAGTGAGTTTTTGCAGGATAATCCTTCCAGCAATTTTCTGTCATGAGGCTCAGCAGTGGAAAGGCTAATACTTGACTTCATAGGCCTAATTATGGTTACTTAACCTCCCATTAAAATGAATGGAGGCAATTTGTACCACTTGATGTGGTAACTCCTACAGACACACAGAACAAGGTGTGTTTTCAGCCTTTCTAGAGAATGGCTTGAAATCTAAGTGGAAAATACTCGTTTGATGCTTAGGACACTTTTTATCTTTAAGGATTTAACAAATGAGTCGTCATAAGAGCATGTATATAAATCGGTTTTACATTTGGGTAATGCTGAAGCGGGGATTGGAGTTTTGAAGGAGTAGAAGTTTAATGGCTCTCATTTCTGTAATCTAAACACTGGACTGCACATCTCACTTGAACATAATTGTAGAATTTGTAGGAAAAAGGGAAGTCTCTGGGAAGATCCTAAATTGATAATAGCAATGCATAAAATCATCACGTTGCCTTTATTTTTTAGCTATTTTAATACCGCCTCTTTGAGTTGCTTTATTCAGTTTGTTCCTTCTTTTACCATTATAAAGGCTCACTAGGATTTAAGAGCATGTGGTGGTAGAGCCTGCCCTGACGAACTCCAGGGTATCAGTGTATCACCTCACATTGGTAAAAAAGTTCTTTTGCTGACAGTGCTGCATCCAGCTCCAAGACAGAATAAATTATCTAAGTTTGGGGGTTGGTTGTTTTTTTTTGCCACTATCCCACTATCTTGTCTTTTTTACAGGATTTTCTTTTAGCACAGCTGTGTCAGGCAGGATGGTGTTCTTATTTTGTCCCCCTTTCTCTGTGCTTCTAACAAAGGTATTTATGCTGGCAGAAGTTCTAAGGAGGACTGAGCCATAGCCTTTTTAGAGCTCATTTCAGCTACTGTGACTTTCAGTAATTCAGTAATTAAAAGGGTGACCTTGGTTATTTGCCTTCGCTAGCATTTCATGTTCTAGCAGTTTGCAAAACAGATAAAATCCTGTTGAACTTGGTGGAAATTTAGTTGTTAGCTTTATTTAGTTTAGGATTTCGTTCTGAGGATGCATTTGTTGTATGGTTGTCAGATGGCTGCTGTATGGAAAGGAAGACTTTAACAAAGAAAGTGTAAGAAAAAGCAGCACTGCCTAAAGGAGTGATGATCCTTCCATTCCTTTGGTAGGCATTTTTTTGAGAAGGTGGCATGTGAGCTCGAACTTCAGTAGCCTCTGGAATCACGTGGAAGATGCATTGAGTGTAAATATGCCTGGACAGACTCACAGTCCTTCATGTAAGTTGATGCCTTTTGGTATTCGTGAAGTTTTGAAATACCCAAGACACAGGCTTCTTCTGCAAACTAGCTACTGAGCATGCACAACAGCTATTTTTCATGCAGCTTTCATCACTTCAGAGCCTTACAGTGCAGTATTACTGCATAGTATTGTTACTTAAGATTTATCAACCTTCAGTTCTCGGGGTGTAATGCCTTTGCTGTTTCGAATCGTGTCTGGCTGCCAGCCAAAATCAGAATTTCTTCACAAAACAAGAGCTGGAAAGAGGCAAGTTGTCTGCACTGACTTTGATTTATTAAAAGACTCGAGATACAAATTGACATTTTCAGCTCAATATTTGACTTTCACCAGCCTTGAAATGGCAACTGTGAACACTTTGATGAATAGCTGAAAGGTTTGTCTGGTTTTGCTACAGCCTCTGTGTGTATCTCTTTTGTGTTTCCCCCCTCTCTTTTTAAAATAACTATTTTGCAATGCTTGGTGAATTACCATGGATGTTGTTAGTGTGCTTTAGGGACAGCTTTCCTTCATTCTCCAATAAGGGAAGTGCATTGGTGCTGGAAGCATACCAGAATGGAAGTGCTGCATAACAAGAACAGTCCCTTACTACACTGTTACCAATATAAATAGTTCTCAAATTTTCAGTGTAGGTGGTATGCCTACCACGTTAGCACATATTGCTTTCTGACTTGTTTAACTAAAATGGTTTCCTCTCCAGGGCAGATGAGTCCTTAGAATTGGCCTCCTCTGTTCCATAGATACCACATGTCTGAGTGACCTGCCCATGCTGCAATTAAAACACAGTAAATTTTTGTAATTTAAACTAATTCTTTTTCAAATGCTTTAGCGTGCTAAAGTCTTGGGCAGTGCTTGGCCTCAGTGTTGTATGCTGCTGATCCTGCTACAGAAAGAGTTTTAGCAGGCTACAGCTTTGGGATTGCTTTAGGGCATTGATAAGGTTGATTTCTGTGCCTCGAAATGGAACTATGGTTTAATCGTCATAAGACTGCTATTATAAGCATACCTATTCGTAATTTAAGGCTACAAAGGAGTTGAAACCCCAGAGTGTACACTGTGGAAAGGAAAGCCTTGATTTGTTCCAGTTGATCTTATCCAGGCTAGAATCAAGGGAAGAGCAATGTACACTGCAGCTCCCCTGTTGTTTTTGTAGTATGGTCAGATTCTTAGGAAAACCCCAAGAAGTATGCACTACAAAAACAACCAGAGCATTGCTGGCTATGAGTTGATATTTCCTAGATTCTAGTCTGGATAAGGAGACATAGCACACATTCAGTTGGATTAGGGACATGGTGACTTCTTTTTGGATTTAATCATGTCACGTTTCTGATGTAGCATAGGTAGCAGTTTTGTGGAAGGCTCCTTTCATGTCCTTTGTGGAACCATTTAATAACTTAGTGTCTTGTTTGATTATATTTATTGCACAAATGGAAAGAATTGCTAATCTGAAAGAAAACCTGTTTTCATCTGAAGCAATTAAATGCTTTTGTTGAGATTTCTGTATGCGACATTCTGCCAAACAAGTTAATGTATGGTAAGGTTTGTAAGTATTTTGGAGAATAATTTTAGACTTATGAGCTTTCAGTTATGAGTTTTATTACGCAAAGTTCCATGTGGAATGGAAGGGCTGGTATAGATATAGTTGAGTTTAATGAAGTTGCACATAGTGCAAACACCACTAAGAAGTAAGTAGATAATGTTAATGGGATAGAACGTTTCCACAGATTAATGGTTTCCTGCTGTTAGATAAAAACCAGAAACCTGTTTATTTTCCAAGTGGGAGACGTAGATCTGATGATGACATTTCATTAATACAAGTTGTCTGTTAGGCAGAATGACTGAAGCCGATGTAATCACTTTAATCTCATCAGTGACGTATTAGACAGCTTGTTCCCACGATAATTGTTTTACACTATAGTCTTTATTCCAGTTGATAAGAAACCTCTGATATCTGTTATTCTGTATTCCCACAATACACCCTGCAGTAACAGCTGCTAGGACTGTTCTCTTTTATCCTTAGCTGAGATCTAAACAACTATAACCACTGCCCATATCCTGAGTGTTAACATAACGTGCCTGCTCCAGCATGTATTTCCCTGATGGTGTTGCTTGAACAAAATCACTTATTTTGCTCATCTTCCATTTACTGTATGGCTCATACAACACCTTTGAGCTAGTTCAAAGTCTTTGAAGAGGTGTCCATCTCCCAGCCTTTCATCTGCAAAAAAAGATGTCAGTGTCTTAATGAGCACACAAAAGAGGAAAGACTGAAAGTTTGCTTTTTTGGGTGAGAGGGATGGAAACAGGTCTTGAGATGTAAGTGGTACCTTTTTATGCTAGCTGAAACTTCAGGGTGGTCTTTAATAGTAAGTGTATGCATCTTAGCTACTGCAGAAAGGCTGGAATGTCTCTCTGACCATTTGTTTTCTTTTCAGGGCCAAGGACAAACCTTTCAGTTTCCCAACCTATTTCCAGAGAAAGAACAAGACGCAGAAACTCAATCTTTTGATGACTTCAAGAATAAATACATGGAGAGAGAGCAGCAGAAGCACAAAGGTGACCCCAGAAGAGGCGGAGTCCCTGATTGGTTTGGACTTTGATGCAGCAAGCCAGCTGCCTTTCTTTAGGCTCAGAGGGATTTAGATCAGCAGAACTTGCACTCTTCCCTTCTTGTAATGACTGAATGTTTATTCTTCAGCAACCCTTGCTAGTGTGTCATTTTTCCTGGCTGTTTGTGCACAACTACAACAAAATGGATCTAAAGAAATAAAAAGGTAAAATAAATCTAGCTGCATTAAGTCTTTAATCTGAACTTGTTGACTATTGCTTAAATGTGAAATTGCTTCTTGTTCCTGACCATGAGAGTGTCATTGTGCTTACCTTTTTCCTGCTTCTTGGTTGGTTCTGAGTAGAAGAAGGGGGCATGTCATTTTCCAGGTTTGCATTGAATAGAATGTGTAAAAGTCAAGATGAGTCAGTTAGGGGCAGACATGAAGGTATAGCTAACTAGACTGTGTGCTCAGGATGTAGGATTCCCTTATTGTCAGTTATGGTGTCCTACTATCCTGCTTATTGCCTCCTTTGCAAACTGATCCCCACCTTTCCAGGAGATGTGCGTGTGATCTGATTGCACACCTTTGTTAATGGTTGTGTGGAATTTTGGAAGCAGGGTTTATTGGATAGGCTTGTGACCATCCCCAGAAGCATCAAGGAGTGGACAAAGGTGGTGCACATTCTCTAATTGCTGTTGTGCAGTGCAGGTAGTTACCTTCTGTGGCCAGCTTGCCCTAGGAATGTTTACTGGCGTGGTTGTGCTAGTATTCCTCTCCCTGTCCGCAGCTACGTTACAGTGCTGGCAGGAGTCCTGTGTAGACACAGTTGTATTGGCATAGAAATGTTTCTGCCAGCATAGGCTGTTTTGTGCTCAGAATTTATAAAAAGACTCCTTTTACTTTTTCTGGTGCAGCTCCCTCTACTTCCAAGTTGCTGATGCCAGGGCAGTGGTAGAATTTTTGTAGGCCTTCAGGGCTGCCACGTTCAGGTTTTTCATTTCTTGGCTCTGCAGCTGGTGCTCCTTGCTCTCATGAGGATATTTCCTCTTTTCCTTTGTCAAGTAATGTGCTCTGTGGGTGTGTCAGAAACAGCAGGGGAGAAGGAGGACTATGAGGAACTTCACAGATAGAGAATGAGGTGTTTCTGCAGGCCATTGGCTTTAACACCAGCAAATGCAGGGTTAAATGTATGGCTAATGTTTCTCCTGCTTTTGAATTCTGCCACTTGGAGCAGTTGGCAGGGTGGTGAATGAACCCATGCCTTGCATGCTTCTACCCGAGTGCTCTCTTTTATTGTTCTGTGTCTGAACTTCTTGTTTGGACAGCTAGCAAGATGTTTACAAGGAAACAGCTGTTCCCCAGAGAGGCAATCCAAGTATGATTTTACACACCCCCTTCTGTTCATTAGTTGCCTCTTTCCCCCTGCTACTTCTCTTCTGCACGACAGTCCATCTCATTCTGTGGTTTGTTGCTTGCAACCCCAATGCCTCTCCCACCCGACTCTTTGTCCATGTTCCAAGGGGGGTCATGCGTGTTGATCTAAGTCAGCCGGTGCTTAAACAGAGGGATGCTCTCAGAGAGGAACAAGATAAGGGAGGATTTGCTACTCCCAGCCTGCCAGCAGTTACAATAGTAGATGTGGAAAAATACTGAGTTCACTGAAAACAGTTTGGCCTATCTGCAAAACGACCACTCCCAGAGCTTTGTATTGACATGTGAAATTCTAGGTTAAATCAGGAGATGGTCGGCGGTCTTAAGGCAGGATGACTGAATTTATCTAGATGCAAGGGTCTCTCCTCTGCTGTACACAGCCTTCCCACCACCCCCTCCTTTTCTAAATATATTGTTTTAAAGGGGTTGTTCCTCACACTCCTAGCTCATTGCAGAGCTTATCCATGTTGGGGCTGTGGCTTTGTTCATACAGCATAATATTATGGACTTAGCTATTTTTTCTTCAGTTTCCTTTGTGGTCACCTCCCAATATGGGTAACTCTATCTTCTTCGCCACGGTGAAGATAAAAAGAAAGAATTCATCTAGTGCTGCCATATATCTTCCTAACTGGTTGGTCAACCCTGACCAGGCACCGTCTGGTGTGTGATAGTTCTGGATAAATGAGACTGTATTCCATATGTTAGGTGTAAACAGCAAGAGATATATTAACCATTGACCTCTCTGCCTTCCCTGTTCATGGAATCATAGAATAACCAGGTTGGAAGAGACCCACCGGATCATCGAGTCCAACCATTCCTATCAAACACTAAACCATGCCCCTTAGTACCTCGTCCACCCGTGCCTTAAACACCTCCAGGGAAGGTGACTCAACCACCTCCCTGGGCAGCCTGTTCCAGTGCCCAATGACCCTTTCTGTGAAAAATTTTTTCCTAATGTCCAGCCTAAACCTCCCCTGGCGGAGCTTGAGGCCATTTCCTCTTGTCCTGTCCCCTGTCACTTGGGAGAAGAGGCCATCACCTTCCTCTCTACAACCTCCTTTCAGGTAGTTATAGAGAGCAATGAGGTCTCCCCTCAGCCTCCTCTTCTCCAGGCTAAACAACTCCAGCTCTCTCAGCCGTTCCTCATAAGGCCTGTTCTCCAGCCCCCTCACCAGCTTTGTTGCTCTTCTCTGGACTCACTCCAGAGCCTCAACATCCTTCTTGTGGTGAGGGGCCCAGAAATGAACACAGTATTCGAGGTGCGGTCTCACCAGTGCCGAGTAGAGAGGGAGAATAACCTCCCTGGACCTGCTGGTCACGCCGTTTCTGATACAAGCCAAGATGCCATTGGCCTTCTTGGCCACCTGGGCACACTGCTGGCTCATATTCAGTCGGCTGTCAACCAACACCCCCAGGTCCCTCTCCTCCAGGCAGCTTTCTAGACAGTCTTCTCCTAGTCTGTAGCACTGCACAGGGTTGTTGTGCCCCAAATGCAGGACCCGGCATTTGGCCTTGTTAAACCTCATGCCATTGGACTCAGCCCAGCGGTCCAGCCTGTTCAGATCCCTTTGCAGAGCCTCCCTACCCTCCAGCAGATCAACACTTCCACCCAGCTTAGTGTCGTCTGCAAATGTCTGTTACAATCCTTAGGAGAGGTTGGAGTCATAAACTTCTGTACTGGCATGGAGGACCCAAGCTGAGACCACATTTGCCGTCCCAAATATGCTGTAGGCTGAGTGAGTATCAAAAGCTCTTGGATAGGTCTACCATGCTTTGCTACTCTGTGACTTCTCTGTGGGTGATTAATTTCTAGCTTATGTTCAAGACAAGTTTCTGTCCGTGTCTTGCGCAAAAGGGAAGAAAGACAGGTATACCCATATTTATATGAAGATGCTACACTCAGATTCTGGCAGATACCCAAGCTGCTTACAAGAGCAATGTTACTAGCTACCTCTGAAATAGTATTCCGATTAAATGAAAGTAAGATTAAAGAAAAAAAAATCGAAGTCCCTGACCCACTGTTATTTTGCCTTAGTGCTCCTGATAGCCATGGAAGTGAGATTAAAAAGTCCTCAAATAATTCCCAGTCCATTATTGGCCAGTGTTTCTGAGGAAGTGCCAGTAGTTAGTACGATCTGTTGCTTCCCTGCCTCACATCCCCCAAACTGTACGTGTAGGCTAGAAAATAATGGAGATGATACTTGAATAGGAAGGCAGAGATTATGTCATGTATTACAAAGTACAGCAAAATACGTGGTAAAACTAGGACAAGATCTCAGAATTATGGAGTTTTATTGACTAAAATGTGCTTCTTCTGGTACACCCTGATTATGTTGTTTGATGCAAGGGATCAGCAGATCCGATGAGGTCACATCTAGCTCTGCTATCAGAAGTGTTGAGCTGTCCTTGGCTATGTCAGCAGCCATACCTGTGGGCCAAAGATTTGGATACATATGTGAATTAACTTCTCCAAGGACTGAAGTATGACTCGGTTGAAGAGGCTAATGTTCACTGTGGTGCAGAAGAAGCCACGTCCTGCACTTGGCGTGCACAGCTCTGCAGCTGCTGGCTTCTCTGACGTGTGAGGGAGATGTTGAACACTTTCTTTCCCCTCTGAATGTATGCAAACCCCTAAAGAGAGTAATGTGCTGGAACAGTCCATGGATGCATAATTGACTATGACAGCCGCTGTGGTGGAGAAGGGCATCCGGCTACAAAGAACATTGTTGCAGCAATACCAGTACACCTCAGAGGGAAGATGCAATTGCTTTTTTGTTTGCTTGTATTATTTTTTAAAACAAACCAGAACGAATTGCAGAGACAGGGAAGTGACTGTAAGTGGCTCTCCTAACTTTACAGCTTTGAGATGAGTTTTGTGTTGTAGGTCATGCTTGGTTGTGTGCTAGAGAAAGGTTCCTTTCTGGTTGAAGTGGAGCACATAAGAATGTGTGGCTGTCTGCAGGTGAAGAAACTACTGTGTCTTGTAACCATTTCTCACCTGAGCCTTGCTGTGTAACCTCAGAGGGTGCAAATGTTTGTCTTCACAATTCCCTTGAAGTAGGAAGTGCAGCTCAGCTGGGAAGTGGTTCGACACAAAGCTGTGGTAGCTTCATCATCTGTTTGTGGTAGCTTCATCTTCTGTTTGTGTTAGCCACACTATGTCAAGGATTAACTGTAGCCTGGATATCAGTGGCCAGTTTTACACTCCTGTGCATCGTTCCCTGTTTGACGGGCTTCCGGTGGCTGAAAAATTATAGGAAAGGAATAAGTAAAATCTTTTTTATGGATTCCAGAAAAGGTATATTCTAATCCATTTAGCAAATATTCCTGCTCTGTGCAAAGGAAAGCCAAGTCGCGGGAAAGGTAGATGGCTTGCTTTCATGGCTGAACTTGCTTGAGAATCAGTAATCCAGAGTTTCTGATACTTGCTCCGAGACTGGGACCCCCAAATTATGCATCTGATGACAGAGAGAGGGATTCCACAGTCTGATCCACTGTTCACCCACCGTCATTAGCACTTCTGAATGAATGAAACAGTAGGAAAATTTTGCTTACTTTTTCCAAGGCCATCCTGCTGTGGAAAATGTATTCATGGCTGGGGAACTCCTGCTCCATCCAGGTTATCCCAGTTACATCAAAGCTGGATGGGGTTTTTCAGGAAAATTATTTTACTTTGCTGAATTTTCAGGTTATAAGGCAAACTATTGCTGCTTCAGCTCTGGTGTGTTTGTGGAATGACTTGCAGAGAGCAGTAATGGTTGGATAGAGGATGTCTGCTTTGTGTGTGAAACAGGGCAAGTTACACAAAGCAAGCACTAATTTTGCTAGGATGACAGAAAAATGGAAAACTGTTGTCTTGACAATGCTGCTTTCTCCTGAAGTAGAGTTCAAGGACTGCTCAGAGTCCAATTTAAAACAGTTATCTGAGAATAGCTTTCCAGTTTGGCTTATATGCCAAGGCTAATAGGTACCACTGCTAAAAAGGAACATTGTGAGAATCCCTTTTGACCTCTTGAATAACACAGGCCGTAAAATTTTGTGCCATAGTTTCTGTTCATAGGCCAGAAGCTTGCAGTTGAATGTTACTTAGAGTTAATTTCAAGGCTTTAACTTGATAAGCATTGCTGGACAAAGTAAGTTTCCTTGAATAAGCTGGGTCCAAATAGCCAGAAAGTCAGCAAGAGGTTCTTGTCTGTCCTGCAAATTTCTTCAGGTGGTTGTAATTGGGAAAACTGAGCATTGCTGCTGAGGAATCGTGTTTGTAGAGAAGAGAGGTAATTTTTATAAATATTATTTTCTTTAAATGCAAAAGGTTTTAGACTAGCTAAGATGACATCCTGACTGAGATGTTTCTCTTAGAGTGATTTATGGCTGTTTAGATGCAATTTAGGTTTGGGTTTTTTTGTATAGTATGGCTTATCAAAGTGTGTGCTGCTGTTCTGGATGCTGCAGCTTGCAGACTTCAGGAGATGTCCCACAGTCACTTATTCTGTGGCCTGACAACAGAATAACTAGTGCCTCGTGCAAAACTACCTGTTTTTAATTACTAGGACTAACTACCAGTCTCTTAACTTTTACTTCCCTCAGTGGTTAGTAAATGCTGCAAATGAGAAGCAATTGAAATTTTGGACAATTTCTGCAGCGCCAAATTAGGCACTGCATTTTTTTGCATGGTAAGTGGGACTTCAGAGGGCATCTTGAGGCCACCCACAGCAGGTAGGTAGGTCTTGCTTGGGTTCTGGCTCTTAGTTTAGTTAGTGCTATTTACGTTTCATTTTCCAAAGTTCTTAGTTTAGAAGTCAGACCAACGTCAGTGATTCAAGGCTTGGAAAACTTCCTTTCCTAAAAAAGGCCTTGGGGAACTCCCTCTTGAATCAGTGTGGTTTAGAAATATTTTGACTGTGTATCTGTCTGTATGTACCTGGAAAAGAAAAATTTCTCAGAGGCAGAGCATAATTTTGTGTAGCTAAGCAAGTGACATGAGTTAACTAGAAAGGAAATGCTGTAGGGTGGGCAGGTGATATCCTCATAAGTGGAGGAAGAGGCCAGGGAGTTGTTCCGGATCATGTGGTGAATTTCCTGTGGGCCTGTGCTGAAAACAGAGCTTGTGAAGGCCTCTTAGGTTATATATAGTCCATCTCCTCGAATTAAGAGAGCCTGCTGCAGATTGAGCTGTACCTGTGTTGCACACATGGCAAACCTAGTGTGTGGTGTGTCACAACAGCTGTCAAAGACTGGTCGTCATACCCAGAGTCTCTAAACATCCTGTTTATCCTTGCAAGGAGGAACACTTGATTGAAAGATAAATACAAAAAAAAAAAAAACAACACCCAAAACCCAACCCCAAAACTGGTGCTAAGAACAACATTTGCCCTTGGGCTAACAAACCTGAAAACAAAAGAAAATAAACATAGGATGGAGGCAAACAGATTTCTATACAAGTTCAGATTCTAAAAGGGATTTAGGAGTTTAGCTTGTTTTGGCATGCTTGAAAAAGAAAATGCCGTCTGAGCGCCAGGTTTCTTAGGGCTCTGTATGTGCGCGCATGCACCAGGGGAAAAGTGTGGGGAAAGATGGGGCATCTGTGGTGATGTGAGGGGGGAATAGAGGATGTTGGAGCTGCCAAAAAGCTTTGTGCGGGGTCAGCCTTGGGGCACAGCTTGCACATTTTAAGTTTTTTGAAAAAATTAAACATGCTGAAAAAAACTCCCCAAGTTGGCAGCAAGACTTTTTTTTTTCTTCCCCCTCTGTTTGTTGTTCATTTGTCGCTGCACGGGAGGTCTGTTTACTTTGCTCAAGAGAATGAGGGACCCAAGAGCCGCTACTCTGCATGCAAAGCTTTTATGGAAGGGGCTAGGGGAAGAGAAGAGGAGGAACTTCCAAGCCTTTTGAAACAGAACTGAAAGAGTTTATTGGCTATTTCTTTTGCTTTTTCCCCAATGCATGTTGGTTCTGATGTTGCTACTGCTTATACAGATATGGATGGGCTGTGGACTTCAAAGGTGGGTCCTGCTCTTAAGGGCTTATGAGGCAAATCTCTACAGGATGAGTGTGAGGAGGCGTGAGAAGACTGAGATTTGATGCTGAAGTTTGGAGTAGCTTTCAGACTCCACTCTGCCTGTGGGTTCTCTCCTGGTAGGTTGCTTTCAAACTGGAGGTGGTGCTGCTCTCCCCCTGACACCTCCTGTTGACCCTTCCGAAAGAACTGGTCCTGTATTTAGAAGTGAATTAGCCGGTGCCATCAAGATACTCTCATGGATGAGCCAATGCAGCCCTTGATTCCAGGGATTTAGTGTTTTAAAGGGGACTTTTCCTGAGCTATGTGGCAGCCTTCGGCTGATGATGACTCAGTCAACTTCTAAATGCTTCTGTTTCCCCACCTGACTGGATATCCAGTGGAAGGATGACCAGCAGAGATCTGCATTACTTTTGCTTGCTGGCATCTCAGTGGATGAGGCAGCTTTGTCCAGCTGAATCTTCCTCATGTCTTATGATGTTGAAACTACTAGAAAAGTATAGTGGGTAGAAAACTAAGGATGCTGTGCAATGGGGGTGAATGTTTTTAGATGAGCACATCCCAGAGGATACTTCTTTCATATCTATTCTCCTAGGTTCTGGGCAGTGAGAGTGTTGGCATATAGCAGGCAGTTTACTGGTGCGAGAGGGAATTTAAGGGAATGGCAATGGGTAATTCAGCTGCAGTAGACTTCGTAGCTATGCAGTGTCCTGCCATTTGGAGTTTTCTTATCCTTTTTGACTTGTGAGAGAGGACAGGAACTGATGAGTCTGCCTGTAGCCTCAGTCTTGTGTTCAAAGTGGCTATTTTCTAACCCGAGAGAGTTCTGTATTGCCCTAATGTATAGCAGAACAGAGAAATTTCAATTAGCAGAGGGAGTTGACTCCTTTTACTTCCATGTTTCCTGTTTTAACCAACAGGAAAGCTGCTCAGCAATCATGGGACATCTGTTGTAAAGGATCCCTTAAATACTGGGACAGACCATGTTGTTTTGGCCAGTTTGTCTTCAAGAGGCAGGGGAGGTCAGGAGCCAGCTGTGATTGTAGTTAAGGAAGCAAAAAAAGACTTCTTGTGAAAAGAGATTGAAAAGCCTGTAAATATTTATTCTAGGGGAAGAAGAAGTGAGAGGTAACATGATTAGAGATGGGCTATCCAGAAGTACCTCCCATTATGATATACGGGTGTGAGGTCTGTTAGTGAAACAGAAAAAGAGGGCAAGATAGAAACTGACAGAATTTTTTTCACTTGACATTGGTTTGGATTAGTGTTGTGCAATTCTTTGCCACAAAATATCAGGGCCAAGAACTTTGTTGGATGCAGACACACTCTGGCTGTTTCTGTGGATAACTAAGATATCAAAGAGCTAATAGTAATATTAAAAGAACAAGAGTTTTGGGAAGTCATCAGTGCCACATGCGTCAAGGCACAAGCTGACTCCAGCAGATGGAGGCGGGGATAGGAAGAGACATATTTCCTTGGGAAGTGAAATAGCCTGCAAGCTGTCTCTTGCAGGGTTTCATTTTCTGACCTCTGGATCAGCCTCTGTCATGTTGCAAAATTCCAAGTGAGATGGAGCTTGGAAAAGATGGCAAGTTGGGCAGCTTTCTCAGGTACAGTGCATTCAGTGTTAGAGCCTGTAAAAAAGTAGAGTACCTTCTGCATTCTTCAGCTGTCAGTTGTCAATGTCTTGATCCATCCCACTCCCTTCCCAAAGAAATGTCCTTTCTGTGGCCTGAGAATCAGAAGAGTGAACTTAACTTCCAAACTGTATTCATCTGAGCTTGGTCAATTCCTTAACCTCTCATTCTACTTTGTTTGTGTGCTTTGTAAATGTAGAAATTATCTAGGGATGATCACTCTCCTCTGCCCTAACTTGTCTTTCTGCCTAACATCATGGGGTCCTTAGTGGAAAGTGCCCCTTCCATTCCCTTTGTGGTTGAATATGATACACTACACAAAATATCGATATATCGAAGTTGAAGGCTGGTTTCATAGTTTTCCTTTTTTAATCACTCCTTTAACTATCTGGAAAAAGTAGTGTGGGATCTTTGAGCAACTTAGCTGTAGAGCCCCGCTGTTCAGTAACAACATCTCAGTAAAAGAGCTGTTTATTGTGTGTATTGCATTTTCTTTTCACTGCTTTTAATAGCTATAAACAACCCCTCTGTGGAGTGTGTCTTGAAACTTGTGACCAGCTGGATGAGGAGCCTTCATATCGATTTCAATACTGTGGAGAGGAGAGCATAACAGGTCCCTGACTGCCTCAGCCACTTCCTGCCTGCCAAGGAATGCTGGAAACAGAGGTCGTTATTGCACAAGTAATTAAAGGTTCATCATCCCTACCTCTCTGATTGCTTAAGGCCATTGTAGTAAGGGACAAATACTCCTGCTTGCCCGCTGTTATTTGTTTTCTCCTTGCTCTGTTTTTCTTGGCTTGAGAAGAGGAATTAGGAAGACTCATGAGTAGGATCTGGGAGTACTGTGGTCTAATGCGTCTGGCTGTGGCACTGACTGTGTTGTGGAACACTAGTACTGAGAAGTAGAATGTATTCAGGGCCCCCTCTCTTCCTGGTTCTCCCTCAAGTCCAGACACCAGAGAGATGGTTCTCAAAAAGCAAGTCCAAGTTGCCCAGGACCTTGTGCAGGATGGGCAAAGAAGCCAGGCTTGGTGATATCTGTAGAGCTGTGCCTCTGAATGGCTGATGTGCCTCCTTCCCTCACATTAGCAAATGTAGTGATTTTATTACGGCTGAGCTGGACTCCAAAAATGTAAGATTGGCTTATAATGGGAGAGTTTCCTATGGATTTTCTTAAAGGAATTCCTTTCTCTTCTTGTGGTTTGAACTTGAAGTTCAGATTTTTGTATGTTCTCTCCATTATTGTATGCAAGAAATTACTTTGTCTTTTAAATAGACACTGAGACTCACATATGGTCAGAGGCCTCTTAAAAAAAAGTACCAAATGTTGTGAGTCTTTGACAGAATCATGAGAGCAGGGCAGACTGAGCCACCCACTCTTTAACAATCCGTCCCTTGAGATCTCAAGACTCTTTTTATCTCTGGGGAGCCCAGCCCACAGACATTGGAAGTCATGTTGCTGTCCTTCAGTTTATCCTTCTGTGGATGAATGACCATCACCACCACCACCACCAAAGAAATGAGCCCCCATTGTACTGACTCTCCTTACACTTTGAGAGCAACAGAAGAAACAGCTGAGAAGGAAAAGAAAGATGGCTTTCAGCCCAGTTGGTCCAGTAGCATCGTGAGTGAGGTTCACAGTATGGCTGGCATGGAGCGGGGGTTTCCGTCCCTCCTGGGAGTGTAAAAGTGGACTGAACTTGGACTGTGCTTGCTGTCTGCAACCCAAAAGCCTCCTAGTTGACTGAAGATGTTTTGCCCAGGAGAGCCGGGCTGCAGGGGCTTGGCTGTAGCTCAGGAACAGCTTGAAGGGTATTTGTTGGGTAGACAGATGAAGCGGGTGATGGAGATGAACTGCTGAAGATGAGGAAGTGTGGACTGAGAAAGGGAATGATAAAAAGGCAGCTGTGTGGACAGCCCTGTAGGAACAGAGGAGGGCAATAACTCATCTCAAAAGGAGCAAGGGGCCAGCAGTGAAATTGCCTGAAATAAGTGGCTGAGGCAGAAAAGGGCTGGTGAAATGCTTAAGTAAGGCAGACCTGAGGTTATTCTCTGTGTATGTCTATGGGGGAGTCAAATAACTTCTTGGTCAGCCTGCAGTGGCTGTCTAATCAATGGCCCCAGTGCTGGTTGCAGCCCAGGATGCTCCAAGGTAACACTAACCCTGCCGCAGAGCAGAGGTGTGTCTCCAGAGGTACCAGGGGCACCGCATCTTGACACGTGAACGCAGCCCCCAGTGCAGCAGCCTTACAACAGACACTGCATAATGGCCTGGTTTTAATTTGTATTTCATTTGCCTCCCATATGGGATCAGTTTTTCCTCTTTCTTTATTTTTTTAATAGCGTTTTTCCTAGTCATAATAATCACCATTTCCCTGCCTGCACACACCGCCCTCCCCCCCTGCCCCAGCCTGGTCTTCATTTTTCACAGCTGGCTTTGATTGGTTTCAGTCCTGCAGATGCTCCTTCAGACTGAGAAGAAGGGGCAAAGGTTCTCTTCCTTTTCAGCGTGAGGCAGCCTTGCCAGAGGGGTGGGGGAGGCTTGCACGCTCCTGGATTAGCCAGCTCTTCACTGTGGCCCCAGCTGGCCTCTTGTGCATCTGGTGAGGTTTGCCAAACTGCAGGATAATTTCTTTGCTGAAGGTCTGGAGAAGATCACAAGTTGTTGATGGCGTGCATGCCCCTTCTCTTGTGTTGTTCAAAAACAACCACTCTTGCGAGTGAGAGGGCCAGGAGCCCCGAACGCCTTGTGCTTGCAGGCTGTGGGTACAAAGGGCCAGAGCACATCTGTGATCTGCAAGGAGTGCGCTAAGACTGACTCATGTTTCTGTGTCTGTGTGCCATCAGGCTTACGGCAACCAAAGCCCCATGTGTCTGACTGGGCAAGGTACATGGTCTTCTGTACAGGACATGATTAATCTGCGCAACCCTGCGTAGCACATCACCAAAAGGAACTGGCAGATGCGAGACTGAAAAGCACCTTTGACTGCCTGAATTGGCATGGGAAAAAAATAATAATTGGATGGATAGGCAGACTTTCCTGATTTTTAGGGCACGAGTCAAACTCGAATTGCATGGCACAAAGAAGAAACTTCTGTCAGAAGCAGATAATCTGCAATTGCCCAATGTGGGGTTTCTAGCAACTTCTTTCAAAGCAGCTTGTGCTGGTCACTGCCGGAGACAGATGATTGAGTTGACAGTTGTTCGACCGATGCGTTATGGCTATTTGTGCTTTCCAGGCCCCATCCAAGAGAATGAGACATAGCATTGCACAAGACCAAAAGAAAGTAAATGTTTACAGGCACAATGCACATTTCAGCTTGTTACATGTTCCTGAGCAGTGAAAGAAATGAAACAATAATTAAAACAGGTCCCAAGTCTCAGTGTGTATCTTGGCTCACAGTGCAGTCCTCTTGGAGTGCTGCCTCTGCACCTCTCTGATCCCAGCCTGAGCAATACTGCTGGGCCGTTGCATCCAGGTCAAGGTCTTTCAGTTGCTCTGAGTACATTGTCTTTCTGAGAACTGCAAAAGCCTTTTGGTGAAATGGCTTTATGGCTTGTGATGGTCTTGGGTGCTTGATGTTTTCTCCATGCATAGCAGCAGTCATGCTGGGATCTCCCCAGCTGACTAGAAGATGTTTGCTTAGGATATCCAAATTGTCAGTGTGGAGGAAATTATAGATGGATTTATTCCCATGAGAGGAGGCTGGAGAAAGTCGCAGAGCAGAAGAGAAGTGGGCATTTGAATAGTTTCTTCCCTGAATTATCACTTTTTAATGGTCTAGCTTGCCTCTGTGCCCATTCAGGGAAGCAATCTGGGTGTGATGAAACCTGACAGCTGTGCCAGGAAGCAAGCATGAGTTCCTGTCTCTGCTCTCCTGCTCCGCACACAAGGTGGGTCACAGCAGAGTTTGAAGTCTGAGATGTCTCGCTGGGACGTCTCCCTGTGATGAGGCAGGTATGTGAAGAAGAGAGCCTTTGCTTTTGAAAAGGGCCAGCTCTCTGTGAGGACAATTCTACATGAAGAGCCCTAAGCACTGATGTTCATGGGCTTTGCAAATCTCAGTGTGTGCTGGGAGGAACGAGAACTGGTGGCATCTGCTGGACTACTTGCTTGCAGCTCCTTGCATAGAGTTGTCCCTGCAGAGAGTTGGCTGTGTAGAGTTGTCCCGTGGAGAGTTGTCCTGGATCTTCTGCTCTGGCAGCTCTGCCCCCTCTTTTTCCAAGGAGAAAGTTGGAGGGCCATGGTGAAGGGAGTTGTTTTGCATGAAAGGATGAAGCAACGGAATCTTTCTGATTAGGACAAGGAAACAGGGAGAGAGTAGAGGTGCTCTGTGGGTGATGGTACCTCCTCCCATGTTCTGAAGCTCTTGTAGCTCTGTCTTGGCCCTCACACCAACATGAGAACTTATGTCACCCTGAAGGTTAGACCTTGGCAAGAAGAAAGGTAGCTTTAGTAATGTTCAGCCCGCTATGCACACGGCACAGGAAATCAGACCTCCATGCACGCATTACATTGGTCTCAGGCACAGACTTAATATCCACTTATGAGCAATAGCCCTGGCTGCTGACTCACTCACAAAACTCTGCTTGGTTCTCTCAGCTGAGCAGTGAGCTGTCTGAATAGTATTCATTTTACTTGAAAAAATAACTGAGATGTCTACTGAAGGTAAAAATGTTGAGGCTTCCTGTAAGGAACTGAACAAAGTCCAAAAAGCATATGGTAACTGGTGCAACAGACTGTCTCTGAGAGCACAGCTACAGCACTGGCTAGTGCCCATATATGAGGCAGGACAAATCTCCACAGCCACTGCTGAGTGTGCAATTAAGTAGGATTTATTGTTTAGTATATAATATAAAGGGTACTTTTAAGAAGTGGCAGCTACATGGCCTCTTGTCGTATATGAACAAGTTATTTAAAGATCTTGTTGTTATGGAGAAATGGTGACTTTTCTATAAGGCAAGTTGCAACTTGCTTCTATGCAATGTTCTGTTACAGCTTTTCTCTATCCTTGGGGATACCAGGTTTGTTTTGACACTTGCTAGGCTATTCTGAAAGCAAATGATAACGTTTGAATGAAGTTGGGGAGGAAAAAATTGGCCAGTGTGCTTGTCAGTCTTTGTTATGAGAAATTTTGATTTAAGAATTTGATATTTGTGTTCCTCCTGCTGAGAAACAGCTTATCACCAGCTCTTCTAAGTAGTTAAATCTCCTTAATAACTTGTATAGGGGCTGTTGTTGAGGAAAATACAAAAAACCTGAGCACCATCATAAATGCTTACTGTTGTAGAGTGTGTATGGAGCCTAGTCTGGGAGTTAAAGTCCCAAACCTAGTTCTGTCACTGATGATGGGAAGTTGTTTTGTCCTCTCTTCTCTGTTGAAGTTTCTGTGGATCTAGTACAGATGGGCATGATGACATTTCTCTAACTGAGAACGATGAAAAATCTTCCTATAAAGACTATCTGCTTTGGTCTTTTTGGAGTAGTAAAGGCTTGTGTTTGTAAGGCGGAAGAGCCAGCTTTTCAGAAGTCTGTTTTTTTACAGAATGCTTGACACAAAAGCCGTAATTCTGGGATTTTGATTCCCCTGTGAAGTCCTCATGCTTTCAAATTCTTGGAGCTAATTTTCATTGACAACAGGAACATTCCTTGAAAAATGCTGATGTAATGAAGTACGTGCTACTTGAGATTAAAAGATTTATTCAGTGACTCCTTTTTGAAACTTTTGCAAACTGTCTTAACATTTTTATGTTTCTCCAACTGCCAACAAAATCACATTGCACCACACAGTCTGCAACATTAGTCAGATTTTGACACTGGCTCACGCAAGAGGCAGTTTTCACAGTCAGGAATCATAAAACGTTAAAGAAATTGCCATTATTTGAAAACTAGACACAGTTCAGTGAAGCAGATGGACTTACTAACAGTGACTTAGGAGGTCTGGAGCACAGCTGTGTTGACACGGATTATAGACAATCAAAATTGTATATAAAGTACATGCCATAGTTTTAGTTTTAAGCGTATTGCTAACATTTAATGAAGTATGTACCTCATATGGTTTATGTATTTTTATACTGTAGCTGCAAGTTATGCTAAGGCCTTGACTAAACCAACCTTTCCAGAAATCTCTACTGCTATTTGTAATGCAGGCACACAGACTGAGGGTGCCAATAAACCTTTGATTGAATCTTGATTAGTGTAAATATGTTAAGCCTATAGATGCCATTCCAGCCTAGGGAGCTCCTTACAGCTTTTAGCTGTGTCCACATCAGAGATAGAACCCCTTAGCTTCAGATTATTTCTGAATACCAACTGGTGAGTGTTTGGACTTGCTTGTGAAGGATCAGGGTTAAGGATATTTCCTGAAGCCTCTGGCTGGCTTGTTTGCAACACCATCCCAATAAAAATTAAGCCCACAGACACAAACTTAGGAAAGGAAAGAAGAAAACAGAATTATGGTATGTTTCACAACTGTACACTCCGATCCCAGGAGAAAGGCTGGGTAAGAAACACTGTGATCTTTCTTCCTGTGATCTTTCTTACATGTCTGTCTGTCTGTCTTCTAAGTTTTCAGTTAGTTTTCTTTTAGTAGACAAGTCTCTTGAATCAGGTGAAAAAGTTGCCTAACTGTTTTAGTGCATTGCTTTAACTGATTGGTTCCTCTACGAAGCAAGCAGAGAGGTGATGTAGGAGCATAGTGTGCAACCAAGCAGAAAACAACATGTGGAATGGGTGTTGAGGAAGGCATCACGAAGCATGGTATGTTGCAATGTTATCTAGATGGGTGAGATGGATCAACACTGAGTTCTCCTCCTGGCTCTGGTGCATGATAGCATCTGGTGCCTTAGTACGTGTTTTGGTGGCAAAATTTGCAGATGAAATGTGCTGAACATGCATAACTTCTGTGTGTGAAAAGAGACAATGCAACTCCATCATGGGGACTACCTTCTTTCAAAATAAATCTTTATGGGAATAACTGTCCTGTTCTACATCACTGCCGGCACTTGCTAGGAATTCTGCTAATGAGCAAACACTAATTGCAAAGGCACACGAGGGGAAAGGAGGAATAACGAAAGGAAAACATCCCACAGCTTCTGCCCTTTCTGCTGCGGTAAGTCTCTGCAGTGTCTTCTCCTTGTAGATGGCTTCTTCAAAGTAAAGAAAGTGGCTGTAATTCAGCAGGTTGGACCTAAAAGCAGAACAAATTACTTGTATCCCCTCCCACACTGCTCTGTCTAGGCTCTATGTGTTACAGATAGCCATAGGTTAGTACTACTACTGCTACCAGGAGTCTGCCTCTACTTACCGCGAAGGAAAGGATTTCAGTCATACCTCAGTTTTACCTGTGAACAATTTCACCTCTCAGAGTAGTGTCTTCTAAAGCATTAAGAGCAAAGAGCTTCTTTCCAACTCATTCAAGCTTGCCCTTTTCCCTGTATAGTTCATGTCTTTGGTGAGCACCATCAGAACTTTTCATCTTCTTTTACATGTTGGCTAACACATCTGAATACCATCATGGTTCTTGGTAGCTCCTTGGCTTGGGTATCTTTGCACAGCAACAACTGAGAACAGGGGCTGATATCCTGGCTTGTGTTTCAGGTTGGCAGACATTTGGCTCCAGCTGCAGCTCAGCTTTCAGTGAACCTCTTATTCTCCTTGTCCAAACTCTACACATGCAGGCACTTTCGAAAGCCACATGTTGTTCTGCAGATGTCTGACCTTTCCTATCTCCCACCTGCTCCAGGTGTTGTTTTGGTGGCATCTGGCTTAGCATTCCAAGCCTTTCTGCCTCTATGCCTTTCTCTACAGCATATTTTTGATTTTCTGTCATATCAGTAGTGTTTAAGCATTACCCACCCACCCTAAAGTTTGTGCTGGTCTGGCTGACTCCTAACTGCTTTACCAAGGTGCTTCTCTCTGACTGCTCCAGGTAGCAGTCACGGTCCAGACCTTTCTCAGAGCCTTAAACCTCCACACTGCAGACTGGGCAGTTTAAGGCCCTAACTTCCTCTTAATTTTTGCATAAATGTGTAGATTCTCAGGAAAGCCTTGTCTAAATCTGTGTTTTCCCTGAAGTTTGTTTTTTTTTTTATTTGTTCCAGTCTTCCCTTCTGCATATCTTAGTTTTGTTTCAGTCCTCCTGTCGCATGTTGATGGGTGTTGCTTGGAGCACGGGTGCTAGGGAGAGTCTACTTCACCGCTTGACTTCTCAAGAACTCCAGAAGAGGTCTCTGCAACATGAACCTCTCTGTTTTTAATGGGGCCTGTCCAAGGTATGGTTTCTTATGGTCATCTGGCCTAACTGGGTCACTGTTACACCTACTGGTGTTACACCTACTGGTGTAACCGTGCTACGAACACTTAGAGACTGATGCCATTACTGCGTGATGACATTTCTCTGGCTCTCCAAATATTTCCTCTGACCCGTATTTTCTGTAACACCATTTTTCTCCTGTTTTCTATGGCTTACTGCACGTTTCTCTGCTTTTTCTTTTCTTCCTGTTCTCCAGCTAACTTTGCAACAAGCAAAAAGGTGCACAACAGTCAAATATTATTGTAGAACTTGCTATCCATTTTGCTGAAAACAAGATAGTTCTCTTCACTTGCCTTTGCAAAGTAAAACTATTTAATCAAAGAAGAAATCTTATTTAAAAAGAATCCTGTCAGCCTTTAAAACATGCAGTGCCTTGATTTGTGGTTCCCATAAAATTATGTGTGTCCAGACAGAGTTAAGAGATGAATTATTGCCTTAAGTGGCAGAAGAAATTAAAAATGATGGAACCTTTTCTTCCTCTACTGCACATGTTCTGGGGGTCACCATTGATGTTATACCTGTGACTGTGTGCCTGTGGTCCCAGTTTTTTATTTTCATTTTCCTAATCTCAGTAAAACAATCCAGTCAGTGCTTTGTGATATAATTACTTTACCTTTTCCTTGGCTGCATTTGCTGGCGTTCTGGCTCTGTGCATTAGAGGATCACCTCAACTGTTTTTCATTCTCTTGGTTACGCTCCACTGGTTAAACTGCTACATCATCACAGAGAGCCAGCTTGCCATGATGCCTGTAGGGAGTGACATGCATATTTGCATAATGATACTAATCATTGAATGGTTTGGGTTGGAAAGGACCTTAAAGATCATCTAGATCAAATCCTCCTGCCATCCAGGGACACTTTTCTCTGGATCAGGTTGTTCAAAGCCCCATCCAGGTGCAGGACTTTGCATTTAGCCTTGGTGAACTTTACGAGGTTTGCCCAGCCCACCTCTCAATCCTGTCCAGGTCCCTCAGAGTGGCACCCCTTCCTTCCAGAAGCTGTGCCACACAGCTTGGTGTCATCAGTGAACTTGCTGAGGGTGCCCTCAATCCCACTGTCCATGTCTCCAACAAAAATGTTAAACAACGCTGGCCCCAGTGCTGAGCCCTGTGGAACACCACTAGTCTGCACTTGGTCATTGAGCCATTGACTCTTTGAGTGTGACCATCCAGCTAGTTCCTTATCCACTGAGTGGTCCATCCATCAAATCTGTCTCTCCAATTTAGAGACAAGAATGTCATGTGGGAGTGTCAAATGCTTTACACAAGTCCGAGTAAATGATGTCAATTACTCTTCCCTTATTCACCAACTCTGTGGCTCTGTCGTAGAAGGCCACCAAATCCATCAGGTATGATTTGCCCTTACTGAAGCCATGTTGGCTGCCATGAATCATCTTCTTATTTTCTATCTGGCTTAGCAGAGTCTATCGAATGATCTGCTCCATGATCTTGCTGGGCACAGAGGTGGGACTGACCAGCCTGTAGTTCCCCAAGTCTTCCTTTTATTCTTTTTTAAAAATGGGAGTTCAATTTCCCTTTTTTCAGTCAGTGGGATCTTCACTGGACTCAAATATAATAACTACTATATAACTACTTCTCAAATATAATGGATAGTGGCGTAGCAACTTCATCTGCCAGTTCCCTGAGGACACATGGACTTGTGCACCTTCAGGTTCCTTAGATGATCTCACAACTGATCTTCTCCTACCGTGGGTGATTCTTCATTCTTCCAGTCCCTGCCCTTGCCTTCTGCGACTCGGGCAGTGTGCCTTGAGCCCTTGCCAGTGAACACTGAGGGAAAAAAAACATTGAGTACCTCAGCCTTCTCCATATCCAGGGTAAACAGGTCACCTGTTTCTTTCTGGAGAGGGCCCACATTCTCCCCTAGTCTTCCTTTTACCATCGATGTACCTATAGAAGCTTCTTTTTTTGTCCTTAACGTCCTTGGCAGGATTTAATTCTACCAAGGCTTTAGCTTTCCTAACCTGATCCCTGGTTGCTTGGAAAATTTCTCTGTGTTCATGCTGGGCTCTCCACCCTTGCTTCCACTTTCTGTAAGCGTCTTTTTTTGAGTTTAAGTTTGTCCAGAAAGTCCTTGTTCATCCAAGCAGGCCTCCTGGCATTTTTGTTGGACTCCTCTTTGTTGGGATGCATCACTGCTGAGCTTGGAGGAGGTGCTCCTTGACTATTAACCAGCTTTCTTGAGCCCCTCTTCCCTCCAAGGCTTTGTCCAGTGGTACCCTACCAAGCAGATCCCTGAAGAGGCCAAAGTCTGTTCTCCTGAAGTCCAGGATAATGAGCTTGCTGCACACCCTCCTTGCCTCTCTATGGATATTGAACTCCACTATTTCATGGTTGCTGCAGCCAAGGCTTCCCTTGAGTTTCACATTCCCCACCAGCCTTTCCTTGTTGGTCAGAAAAAGGTCTAGCATAGCACCTCTTCTTGTTGGCTTTTCTATTACTTGGAGAAGGAAGTTACCATCAATGCACTCCAGGAACCTCCTGTATTGATTATGCCCTGCTGTGTTGTCCCTCCAACAGATATTGAGGTGGTTGAAGTCCCCCATGAGGACCAGGGCTGGTGAATGCAATGCTGCACTTGCCTGTCTATAGAGGGCTTCATCTTGTTTAATCATAGAATTATAGAATGGTTTGGTTTGGAAAGGACCTTAAAGATCATCTAATTCCAGCACCCCCTGCCATGGGCAGGGCCACCTCACACTAGATCAGGATGCTCAAGACCCCATCCAACTTGGCCTTGAAGGCTTCCAGGGATGGGGCATCCACAACTTTCCTGGGCAATGTGTTCCAGTGTCTCAGCACCCTCATAGTGAAGAATTTCTTCCTAATGTCTAGTCTAAATCTTCCCCTCTCCAATGACATGATTGAGAAATGCAGGTGTGTCTTTTTTGGGGGCGGGAGAGAAAAGGAAAAAAACAAAATATACATGTACCAACAGTCCTAGACTATAGCAAACCTGACACTGCTGCAGCTGGAAAGGTGTCTGGTCACATTTGGTCTAACTGGCTAGCAGAGTTTGCTCAGCATGCCCTGGCTCCTCACAGAGACTTATGACATAGTGTAGCCCAGGTAACAGTGCTTTGGAAGCTCTCCTCTGCAGTAGAGTTGCAGTCTGTACCAGGGATCCTTAAAGAGCAGTCACATCTAAATCAGGTAAATTAGGATGGTAACACACAAATTAATGGAGTGTTGATCAGCTGAATGGCCCTGCATGTGATCTATTCTTTGCCTTTTCTGCCTTGCTCAGTGTAACTTAAGAATTTGATATGATCTCCTCTGTGGCCCATAAAATCATAATAAAAGCTTTAGTGACGCCTCTCTAATTAATGTTGAATTGAATTTTACACTTCAAACATGACTTAAACATTTATTACTCATGAAAAATTATACTATATCCTCCCCAACTTATGCCAAATATTGCTGGAGTACCAAATGATATTTCTGTGAGAGATTTTTTGTTGTTGCTCTTGCAAGTAGGAACTAAAACAGGCTCTGCTATCTCTGCTATGCAGTCCATGTATACAAGGACAAATTTTAAAAAGAGTTTTCCTTAAGCTGCTAAGAAAATGCATCTCTGAACCTCCTTTTGCTGTGGTGTCTGTCCACTTCCTGGATTTAATTTAAAGCTTATTGACTGTGACGGGAAGACTCCAGTTACTTCACAAACTTTTGGTTAGGAATTCTTTTGCACTGTCCATCTGGCAATTAGCTCTTTTTTTTTTTTTGTGAAAATAATGAAAAATATTCATGTGGAAGGAATTTCCCTCGTTTCCTAGAAGTTCAGCTTTTGTCTTCAGTTTAGATTGAAATTGCTGTGTGAGCCATTATACTCATTAGAAATATGCAATGGCAGGCTGGAGAACTAGACTGTTTGATTCAGAGATGGACAGTGATAGCTCTGGCAATGGCCACAAGTTCCAAAAAGAGCAATTCCTATTAGATATTATGAAAAAAAACCCAACCCAAAACACTTCGAGGACTGTGGAATACATGAATATGGGTCCACGTGTGTTCAGGGATTAATATTCTTTGCAGTATTCAGAACTTGTACGGTCAATGTCCAGAGCAACCTGCTCTGAGTTGGCCCTGCTTTGAGCAGGAGGTGGGGTTAGGTGATTACCAGATGTCCTTTGCAACTTGATAGTCTGTGATACTAAGGTGTACCATTTTTTGAGATGCAGGATGAGAATGTTATGAGACTGAAAATAGTAGTTACTTGCAAAGTTACACAAAGTTCAGAGATAGTTGACAAGCACATTGAATAGGAATAAATTGCTTGAGTGCTGTAAGTGTATGGGGGAGAGGAACTAGATAAAAAGTTTTTGATTTATTGTAAAAAAATGACTGTCTAGGGGTGCAAGGTTGGTAAGAAAAGTAAAGGTATTGTCTGTGGGTATCCATTTACTTTGCAGAAGGTGTGTCCTGTTGGAAGGACCTTTAGCAGGCAAAAAGGGCTGAAACATACAATAGGATTCTTCAGACTGGGAAATAGTGAGCTTGGTGGCCAAACTGACCCATTGAAGTGATGTGTGTGTGGATGTTTATATATGCAGAAGAGAGAAGGTCCTTTTCTTTTTCACATGAACATATCTCTCCATGATGAGTCTCTGGTCTGCAATTTGACTATGGGAACAGACAGTGGAGATGAAAGAGTAGAAGGTATGATTTTTGCTTGAAACGTGAAACCCAGGAAAGCTGCTCAGGGCTGTTTATGTTATAGGTGAGGCTCTTCCTTGTTTCTGGTCAGACTTCACCTTATCAGTGGGAAAGCATGAAAGGAACTTCTCTGGCAGTGACAGATGCAACTGAATGCAGAAGACAAGACAGTCATTAAAACATACATGAACTAATGGCTGAGAAAGTGCAGGATCAATCTGCAGACCTTAAGGATGAATATCTTCATGCTATTTCTGTTATTTTACTTTATTTTCATTGTGTGCCTTTTGTCTATTCAGTCTCTCCTTTTAAAAGAAACTTGTAAAGTTTTCTAGTGATCTGGAAGATTTTTTTTTTCCTTTATAGAAAATAGTCTGCAGAATAATCTCCTCTCCTGGGAAGCAAATGTCTTCTTCAGAATAAAACATGCATACACGAGAAAATTCCATTGACTTGGGTAAAAAAGGCACATTTGGCTTGGGCCCCTCTCGGCATCATCTGATATATAGTATTATGTTATCCTTAGATGGTCTGTTATTGTCTTCTTCCTTCTGAGCAGCATGCCAGTAACCATATGTGTGCAAGCAGCTTAAACTGTATATTGAACTCTCTGCTTGTAGACTAACAGCGTGGTCAAGTGGACAGCAGGCTCAAGTTGAGCACAGTTCCTGACTCTGTGGCTGACCAGCCTCAGGCAAGTGACTCCGTGTCTGTCTTCCTTTTCCTGTCCTCTGTTTAAACTATGCACCTCTGAGTGCCTCTACCCTGTGTGATGCAGCACTCTGTGGAGATGCCCAAGGTTACTCCAGCACTTGGAGGGATGTAGTTGTGTCAGTGCGATGCCACAGCTGAGCCAAGCAGCTCAGGAGGCTGGCTAAGCTTGGCCATGGGCCATGCTGATGTGGCTCTCCTGCTTTTCAGAATAATCTAGTCTCTCCATATGGGCGTACATCACACTGACTGGATGTCCCAGCTCGTTTAGAGTTAGCTCAGGGAATCTCTGTGAGAAACTAGAGCTCCTGAGCATATGTATCCCTTGTGGCCAGAAGGTGAGGTGGTAGGTGATTCTTCTGGACTGTCCATTTATTCGCTTAGTCTTCCAGACAGGTGTATGTGCCAGGCTTGATGCACCTTGGCTTGTCTTCACCTAATCTGCATAGCAGAGAACAACGTCAGAAGGGATTGTCAATTCCCTTTACCCTCATGAAAACTATAAATCGTTCCTGAACTCTATCTGTACGCCTACCTTGAAAGCTTTAGTTACATCTAAGGCAGCTGCTTGCATAGGATACAGACAGCTACATAAAAACATTGGAAAAACATTGGACTGTATTGATGGTTAGTGGACATCAGCACAAAAGATGGTGGAACAACACCAAAATGTCCTAGCCAGACATTTGGTAAAATGCATGTGGTAAGTCACAGATGGAAGAAGCATAGCTGCTTTCACCCCAAATCTCCTAAAAATTATTTTGCCTCCATTTCCATTACACCCATGCAAAATGATTAATGGACAAAGAGTGTTTAGTGTTGAGCCTGTGACTCTGTCCTTCAGAAGCCATTCTTTTTACTGGTACCAAATCATAATGGTGGGACTTTACAAAATCTGTGTGTATGTATAAAATGCTTGACTGTAGAGTGATCTCTGCAAAGTAGATCCTTGTGTGTATAATGTACAGTACAGCTTCCTCACCTTCAGCTAGCCAAGGACTTGCATGGAGTTACATTTAGGAGTGCACTTGCTTCTTCATGGACTTCCATAGACTGCCAGCAAGATACAGCCAAGCTTCTCATGCTCGTATGGTCTTTCCTTGATGGCTGCAGCTCTGAACCTGCAAAGGCATCATTGGTCTTTCCTAGACAATTCTATTAGTTTCCTGCTTTAGACCAGGGCTAAGTCCCAGTAAGATCTCTGCTAATTAGTCAGCAATTAAAATGCTACTAAATTAACTGGACAATTAGGTATTTTTAACAAGTGGCAAAAATGCCTTGGGTACTGGATCGCTTTTATCAGCCAGGCTTGAATGCAGCATTTTCCAGAAAACAAATTAAATCATCCAGTGCCACTGTTGCTTGATTGTCTTGGTTCAGAAGTAACCACTGGCCCTGCTTTCAGGGAAAGGTCTAAGAGTTTGTGCAAAGAAGTTATACCCGTCTATTTGGGATGCTGCTTTTAAAGCAATGTAACTTCTCATCATGATGAAGTAACACCGGTATCTCACTGAGAGTATGGAAGTGACCTGTGCATGCTCAGAATGACATCTTTATGCTAGAAGCACATCTACACCATGGTATGCAACATGCAGAGATCTTCCTAGTCCAGATCAAGCACTGGTTAGGATTGGCTCATACACAAGCTTGCATTTATTGAATGGAAGTTATTGTTAAAGAACTCAGTTAAAACCCTGCATAATACTCTATGAGTGAATCAGGAAGTGGCTCAGGCCAAATTGACCCTGTTCAGATAGATCTTTGCCTTGATGTAACTGAATCAGTGGAAAATTCTGTGTTGGGTGATATTTAAATTGATAGTTAGACCAGAATATGTGTTACCAGGTTTCAACCTGCCTGGAAAAACAATGGAGATTACAAAGTACTATATGCAATTTGGAAAGGTTTCAATCTGCTTGGTTTTGTTCTTGTGTTGTGCTTTCATCGTACTGGGATACATGGAGATGGTTAAAAGTCTGTCCACAATGTGTGTGTCGGGGCCGTGAGGTTTAGCATTCCCCATGGATGAGGGCTGCTAGACACAGCTAAGAGCAGAGTTTCCCAGTTCAGTGAGGACAGAGACAATCTGGGCAAGGGAGGTGACTGTTCTTAGTATGGCGGGAATGCGATGGAAGAGTCCTCTGTGGCACAACTCCATCTGCTTTCACTTATTTCTCCCTTTCATATTCCACAGGGTTTTGGTTGCTGTTAGTTTTTCTCATCATCTGGGCCTTCCTCTAGGCTTTGTAAGCACCAGAGACAGCCCTCCCTCCACATTTGGAGACTTTTGTCCCTCCATCTGGGAGCATGGCATGCTCCATCTGCTGCAAGTGGGAATGGGAACCCACAATTCCACCAGGAACTGGCATTTCATCCTTTCCCCAGGAGAGCAGCCACATTTCCTCTGCATTTCGGTGCATCTCCCACAGAGCAATGCAGCTTGAGCTAATGTGCATTCTGCATCATTTGGGTCCAGTGTAATGATCTTCCACTTATATTTCAGGGTTTTCTCCCTACTCCCAGATCCAATGAGTCACTTATGGAATCAGTGGATTCCTCATGTCTAGTTATCGTTGCTTTGAGGTCCTGTTCAGGTCCCTGTGAAACCAGTGGAGTGCTTTCCATCAGTGGAAACCAGTGGAGTACTTTTCATTGACAAAAATAGGAGTTGAGTCAGGCATTTGAGTACCAGTGCCAGAGCTAAGGGAGAGCTGGTGGGTGCTTCTGAAAAACAAGACTGTCCACATGCTTTGAGAAGTGAGGAGAGACCAATGAGGGGGTGGAAACATTTTTGTAATGAATACTAAAGGTCTTCCCCAGACACTAGCTCCCTCATCTGGGATGAAGAGACCATCTAAGAATGAGGAAGTTCTCACACATGACCAGAGGCAGAGCTGAAATGTGAAGAGCAGCCTGTTTCCAATCAAGGTCTCACACACACTCCAGCCCAGCTGCTCTTGCAGGGTGGAGAGACTGCCTTCCATTGTAACATCTTTTGGGTGGGCTCTCAGAGGCAAAGGGTATCAGTAGCTCCTGCTCTTTGTTTGCAAGCAGAGGCCAAAAGATTGTTTACTTTGTGATCTCCACTGGATCCCCCTTAATCATGCAACATGCTTTCCTAAAGTGTGTATTGATTGCCTGCTGTGTGTTACTAAGACAGGTGTTGTCCAGTGCCTGGGCGTAGAAAGGCAGGTGAGACTTAGAGAAGAAAAGAGAAGACTCTTGTGTCCTGTTTCCTGATGAGTTTTTTTATGGTGGACCACTCCAGTTTGTTCAAAACTGTCCTTATGGGACAGTTTTCTCAGATTTTTGTTTTTCTCCAGACTGTTTCCAGCCAGTGCATGTCTTTTCTAAAGTTCACTGTTCTGAGACTAGATGGGATGCTTTGGCTAAGGCTTGCCATGCTGACTAGAGCAGAAAGGTTACTGCATATAGTTTACAGACTAGACTCATGTTTTTACAGCCCAGGAAAACATTTGTCCTTTGTTTGAGGCAATGAGATGTTGTTGACTTCTGTTCAGCTTGCAGTCCACCTCAACTCCCTCCATAATTTTCTAAGGAATTCTGGGCAGTTTTTCCCCATCCTTATCTTTACTGAATGGGATCCAATTTTTTTTTTGGAGATTTCCCCCACTTTGCCAAGATCAGAATTCAAACCTGTCTTCGGGCAGTCTTTCCCAGCTACATAGCAACTGCATATTTTACAAGCGTGTGATCTATTTAATGGCCCAGGTTGTTAGAGAAAACTTCGAAGAAAGCTGGACTTGAAACAAACACAATATAACCCCGCTGGGTTAATCCCTCCATTTTGACAGTGACCCACTGATAGAGTCCAAGTATCATATTTCTAGACAGTTTTGCATCTGCTATGTGGAAGTTTATTTGAGATCATTTATTTGATGTCTTATGAGGATGTTATGCATCTGAAACTTTACAAGTCAAGGAATGTAATGTCAACAGCTTCTCTGATAGCCACGTGGCCCATCACAGCGGCAAATTAGCTTGGTTGTTTGCAATTTGTTTCTGATTAAATCCACATTAGCCGAAGACTTTGCTCTGTTATCTTCTGTGCTTACAAATAGTTTGTGGTATTTATTCATTATTTATTTATGCTTCAGACTTTTTTTTCTGGGAATAATTGCTAACCTGACTTTTTCTCCTTTTACAGTCCACAAGCTTGCTTAATTTAGGGCATAAAGTTTGCTTTATTCTTTCTATTGTGCACCTCAGCCACGTTTGATGAGAGACACATAGGTAATTGCTAATTGTTTCAGCCAGTTCACTAAATCCTGTGAGTTCATCAGGTCCTGCTCCTTCGCCTCTACTCCTCTGCTATTAGTTTTAGCTGTGCTTCTTGTGTCTGTTTATGATAACTGATGCTCAGTGTCTCACAGATGTAGCATGGGGAGAAGGCTGCATGAAAAGTAGCGTAGAGATGGTGAAGCGCATGGAAGTCAGGCAACAATAACAGCCTCACAAAGCTCTCTTGGAGCAAAGTGTAGCAGCCTTTTCTTACGAATGCAGTAATTAAACAGGGAAGTTCAGGTTGAAGTGAGAACTTGTAGCAGGCTTTTGGCTGAGGGCACTTATACATGGTAATGACCCGGGAAGTTGTCTAGGGCTCTAACTGCAGTCCAGAGAGAGTAACTGAGGCCTAAGAGTCCAGACTAGGGGATGGGCAGAGGTGACCTCAATGTCTCTCTGAGTAAAGTGATTCTGGCTTTTTTTAAACTTTCCCCAAGGGAAAGATTGTCCCTGGTTATGGTCTGCCTTGGCACTTCGCTGACAATTGCAGTGACTGGAGGTCTTGTCTAGCCTGGAGGTCCTGATTGGCCGAGCCCTTGGTCAGAAGGGATTTTTAACCACTGGGGTAGCAAACAACACCTCCTTTGACATGTTTTGCTGTCTGAATTGGCCTACAGTTTCCCACCTCCTTTGTTATCCAGGTCATGGTAGCCGGAGCCAGATCTTTTATTCAACAGGGGTTATTTGCAGGGCCAAAACTTGGATCTAAAAGAGATTAAGAGACATCTACAGAGCCCCAGCTCAAAAGATTGTCTGGGGATTTGCACTACACCCAGTCTTCTAGGAGCTGGAATAATACATAACTTGGCAGGCTGTAAATCAAAGTCCTACCCAGAGAGAATCTTACCATGCTGTTTCTTTTTGTAGACACAAGGACTTTTGGCCTTCTTGTTGTCTTCTCGAACTTTCTTACTCTTCCGTACAGCTGGTGATTTCTGGCTCTGTTCTTTCCCTCCACTGCCACATCCCAAAGTCATTACTACCTGTGTTGCGGCCAAGCAGAGACAGTACAGAGTGGACTTTTTGTCTGAGGTCTCACAAGCTCTTCTTGTGAGTTTGGGACCCATCCCCAATCTCAATTCCAGTTTTTGGCCCAGCCCCAAAGCCCATGGAGGGAGGCCAGAAATATAGTTGTTGCAAAGCTCTGGGCCAGACAAGCCAAATAAAGGGATAACCATTTAGGAAAAAAAAAAATAAAATAGAAAACAACCCAGTCCCCTGATTAATTTTGCTCTGGGAATCCCCATAGTCTTAAGTTTCTGGGCCTGGCCTTGTTTTCACTTCATCCTCCCTCTCTGAAGAGCCTTTTCATCCTTAATTGCAACTATAAATAAATCATCGTAGCCAGAAGTAGTATTTTTCCAAGTCTACAACCCTAGTGTCCAAACCCTTCAGTTTCCAGGAATTTGCTTCTTCTTACGCAGAACTTGGGACAAAGAAGTAAAAATCACATTCAGCCTTTATAGTGCTAGCTCCAGGCTAGAGAAGTTTTCCTCGAGGTATTTCTATCCTAGATCCAGACCTGACCTGCAAAATAACATGAAGCCTAGAGCATTGGCACCCCCCTGTCTCCTTGGACCAGCAGCTCCCAGACCTCTCCAAGGCAGCCCTGTGAGCGTGATTTGGTCTCTCTGAACCTCTTCCCTGTGGACATATCCTTGGGAAGCAATCAAACATTGAACATAGGGGACAGAACACAACAAAGCAACTGAACTGAGGAAAGACCCTGCCCTTATGCTACCTATCTGTGAGCACATGAGCTTCTGTTAAATTTAGTTCCTCATCTGCTGTTAAACAAGCTGATATTGGGGAAAGCAGTGACAGAGAGAGAAGTTGCAGCCACAGCCTAGATGAAAAAATCTCAATGTGGCCTTGGACATGTCTTGGGTAGCACATGCTGGTCTATGCTGCTCTTGTTACCTGCACTGGCTCAGGTAAGTAAAAATTTGTATGTCAGGTCTTCACTTGGCTGTGCAGGGTGCTCCGGTCTGTTGCAGAAGTCATCCAACCTCAAGGAGCTTACCCCAGAGGGGACAAATGGCCCTCCTGTGGGACTGAGTCAAAAAGGGTTTTTATCTGAGTTCACAGTATGGTCTGCAGTGAATAAAAGTCACTTAAGAGATCCAAAACCTGCCCTTGTAATGCTGCTGAAGCTCTGCCTTTGGTTAGCTTTCCCCTGCCCCGAGGAGGGTGGTGGATCTGTACTGTGGGCCAGACACAGCCCAGCTGTGCTGGGTGTTGGGAAATGGACTGAAAGCCTTTTGTTTGTGATAGGTGACTGCTTAGTTATTTCCAGAACTTGCAGCCCAGAAGGCAAACCGTATGCTGGGCTGCATCAAAAGAACCATGGCCAGCAGATCAAGGGTGGTGATTCTGCCCCTCTATTCCTCTCCTCATCTGGAGTATTGTGTCCAGTTCTGGAATGCTCAGCATAAGAAGAAGGATATGGAACTGTTGGAATAGAGGAGGACTACAAAGATGATCTGAGGGCTGGAGCACCTCCCATACAAGGACAGGCTGAGAGAGTTGGGGTTGTTCAGCCTGGAGAAGAGAAGGCTCTGGGGAGACTATAGTATCCTTCCAGTACCTGACAGGTCTACAAGAAAGCTGGGGAGGTACTTCTTACAAGGGCATGTAGTGACGGGATGAGAGGGAATGGCTTTAAATTGGAGGGGGGGAAGATTTAGGTTAGACATTAGGAAGAAATTCTTCACACTGAGGGTGGTGAGGCACTGGCACAGGTTGCCCAGGGAAGTTGTGGATGCCCCATCCTTGGAGGTGTTTAAGGCCAGGTTGGATGGGGCCTTGGGCATGCCCATGGAAGAGGGATTGGAACTAGATGATCTTTAAGGTCCTTTCCAACCCAAGCTATTCTACGATTCTGTGAAAACGTTGAACTGGTATTGCTCGTAACTTTATAATGTGTTTTCTTTTCTACTGGTGAAATACTTCAGCTTCATTGATACATGGAGTCTGCCTGCTTGTGTGAATAAGTCTTTAAGTAAAAGGGGGAGCAAACTGGGAGTGAAAACCGCCTTGTAAGGCTAGCATATTAGTCTTTGTTTCAGTCTAATTCTTTCACTGTCACAGGGACATGTGTGATGGTGGTAGTTATCCTTGTGGATTGTCCTCTTGTTCTTTAAAGATCATTAAACACAATTACAGGAAAAAAGATCTTTGTTTCTGAGCAACACTGAGCTTTTATATAAGTGTTCCACATTTTCTTCAAAATGCTTTACCAATTGTTGCTAATTTTAACCGTTTGGTTGGCATGAATATAAGCCAGCCCTTTTCTGCCTACTGATTCCCATTTGTTTTCATGGGAATTGAGTGTCTGGTACCTTAAGTCACCTTTAAATATGCCAGCCTCAGAAAACATTTTCTTCATATGGCTTTCCTGCTGCTTAGTGTCTCCGGGTTAAAACCCGCCCATTTTGGATAGTGATAGTAAATTCCTAGGGGCCTCTGTGAGGGCTGAATTTCACGTCTAAATGAAGAGAGGCTCTGTATTAATGAAACCCATCTTCTTTCCTCGGCTCTGCTGCTGGCCTCTTAGTTTATTGTGAACAATTAGTTGCTCCTCTGTGGACCTCAGCTGGCCCATGTATGAAGGGGAGTGGAACTGCCTTCCTTTGCCAAGGGGCTTTAAGAACCAAGGGAGAGATGTGTTTTCGGAAGGACTGGGCTTAGTGGCACAATAAAGGGAAGAAAAGATGGAGTTTCTGAGCCAGCTGCTGAGGGAGGAGGCATGGTCTGGGCAAGGACTGGATGAGCAGAGTCAGCAGCAGCTGAGGACTAACTGAGATGTGTCCCTGCAGTGTACATACATCTAGGCATGGACCTGTTGCCTGTATTTATTTGTAAAGTATCTTTTTGATCAACGAGGTTTTAGTAACAATAGTGTTGTCCAGCAAAGGACTCTATTTAGAGGATGCAGATTTTCTAAGCTAGTAGAGGCTGTGAAAAAATAATAATGAAAAGGTATTAAAAACCTTCTAAGGCAGAGTGTAAGAGCAAAACAGGTCGGAAAGTGGAAAGTATTTCCTGTCATGAATTATGAGTGAAAAGAAACGTGTTCCTGTGCTTTGAAATTCTTGAGGCAGTTTTTTCCCCATCAGAAATGCTAAAACTTAAAAGAAATTAAGTTAAAAAGAAATAAATAAGATCTTAAACAGCCCCTCCCTCCAGGAAATGAGCTTCTCCATCTCCCTTTTCTATGAAAATATGTATTTAGAAAATAAACTGTTTTTCTGTTTGAAAATAAAACAAACTATCAAATATAAAAGGTTGACTCGCTCCAGCAAAGTCTGGTCTTGCGCTTAAGGCACTGGTTTTGGACAGAGAGACCTGGGTTTAATTTCACTTCTGCTACAAACTTTTCCTGCGTGACCTTGGGCTAATCCTTTAATCTCACTTTGCCTCTGTTCCTCATCTGTCAGATGAGGCTATGACTTCCCCACCTCACAGGAGTGTTATGAGAGTAAACACATCCTCTGTGCCCTGCGCCTCACCTTCCAGCTTGCTCCTCTCCTGGGGCAGGGGGAAGGGAGGGGTATGGTCCATGCTTTGGGAGCCGCTGATTTCTCTCCCTCTGTGGCCATTGAATGAACTGGTGGAGTAGTAGCCCAGCAGGTCCTAACTGTCCGTGGGGAGCGACAAATGAGGGAAGAGAAATGCTAAGCATGTGCAAATCATGTGAAGGAGAGATTTGTTGTCTTTCTGTCTTGTTTTGTCTCTTCTTCCTATGATTTCCTCGTGTCTGTTTCCGCTCCTCATCCCAGCACTCATGAAGCGTCTGTAGCACTCTAACAACCCAAGAACCAGCCCCGTGTTGGGCTGGCTGCTTCCTGAATTAGTCTCCATTTGCAGCAATTACCTTCTTTCCTTTCAAGCCAAATGTTTCTCTGAGCCCGAGGCCCAGCTAATTTTTTTTTGTCAGCTCTCATTGCACTGGGCAGCCTTCCCTTCCATACGGAAAATATAGAGATGCCATTCAGGCACCTCTAATCCTGCTTTCACTGCTGCACTCGTTAAAACATTCCTCTATTTATTTTAATTTTATTCTCTCCTCCCCACCACCTTTTCTAAACAACCACATGCATTATGCTTTTAATTGCCTTTACATTTCCCTTGTGTAATTTCTCCCGCATCTACATAGCCGTAGGCAGAGTGCACAGTGCTGGGAGCCTTGCACATGGTCTGTGGGCTCACTATTGACTCAGTGGCATGCTGTGAATGAGTCAAAGATCCGTGGGGATCACTGGGGTGGACGAAAGGGTGGAAGGATCGAAAGCAGGAATGGAGTGGGGACAGGAGGGAAAAGTCAGCAAGGCAAATGCTCCACTCTCCCTGTGTGTCAGTGGAGCATCTTCCCTCTGCACAAGGAGAACAACTTTAGCTAGGAACTAGGAAGCCAGGCTGTCCTTCTAGGGGTGGGGGCAGTGATAGCATCATGGCTCCATGAGCACGAGCCATTATATGGCATTATACAGGCATGACTTCATCTGTTTCCATAAGATTGCTTTCTCCCTCTCCCTTTCTTTGGCTGGTAATTGAGAAATGCATGAGCTCACCTCCTAGGAGCGGGAAATGAGAACCACAAGAGGAAACGAGCTGGAAAGCATACATGAGGCCAGGAAAAAAAAAAAAAGAGATTAAGTGTATGGGGGGGTGTGGAATCAGAGGTGGTATGGAGAGGAAAAGGGATTCCTTTTGCTCGTGGTTATCGCCATACAGGGTTCACATCACCTTTCTCTGCACTGCAGGGGAAGGCAGGGCTGAAGGACCTCTATTGACATCAGTTTGACTGTGCTTCAGCCTTGAAGGCATCCTCTTGGGCACAAAGGGCTCAGAGGCCCTTTGAAAGGATGGTGTAACAATGTAAGTATCTCATCTGCAGTTTCTTGGTGAAAATGCAACCCAGCTCTTCTTCTAGGTACAACTTAGGACCTGCTGGTGAGCAGGGCTGTAGCCCAAGTGTAAATGGGAGCAGGGGATAAACCCACTCAGGTGGTGAGGCTTTCACAGCTTGAAGGATAAGGGGGAGGCAGAAGGAGTGGTGTTTTAAGTGGAGTTAATCACCTGAACGAGGTCTCTCTTGGGCTGGCAGATCTCAAAGTGTGAGGGCTGCAGGCTGCTGGAGGCAGGACTGCTGTTCAGTCAGGCTGCGCTCTCTGCCCTTAGAGCTTGCTCACAGGCAGGTAAGAAGTGTCCATTGAGACCCCCCCTCATCTCTTTATTTCTTGTCTCTGTGGTGTTGGGGTTTTTTTGTGATCTTTAGGATGAGGAGAAAGAAAATGCTATGGAGGCCAAACTGAGGTTTGGCTTCCACTTAGTTTCTTGTGGCTTCTTGGCTTTTGAAATGGAGAAGTGCAACAGAGGAGGTAGTTTAATGTGATCAGATGGGTAAGGAGAGCCTTGCTTCTCCAGTGCCTTAAGTTTCTCCCCTGGAGTCCACTTTTCTCTTCACTTATGTGTCCTCTGCTTGGTTTTGCTCCTTGCTTTAAAGATGTTTCACCCTGTTGCTGCTTTTGATGTGCAGTTTGGGAAAATCCCAGCTATCTCCTCAGATAAGGTTAGATTTGAACCTGAGGGCTTTATTCTTTAGTTGAAGGGCATGGATATAATGTCACTTATCTGAGGAAGGGTTTCCCAATTTGTTAGTTGTCACCAAAACACAAGTTACTACAACTAAAACACAGCAGAAGAAAAAGAAGGACGTAAAATGAATGATGCTAATTATCTCCAGAAAGCTGGGCTCCTGGGAGTCTTACACGTGGCCAAATGCAACTGAGGTATTGATAAAGCTAACGAAACAACTGCAGTATCCATGTGGAGTTTGCAGTATGGCCTGTTGATGCAGAGGGCTGTTGCAATTCACCAAAGATGTTCTGAGGGTTTTAGAGCTTTGAAAATTAGCCCTCCATTCTTGATCTATGTGATCTTGATTTCAAAGTCTAAATGAAGACAGGTCAGGGTTTAGGACCAGCTGTCTTTGGCATGTGTATCCGCTTTTGATGTGTTCCACCTCTGTATGGGGATTCAGGATTTTTTTTTTTTTTTTAAGTATTTTAAAGGAACTTCTAGCTGAAGGGAAGCCTGTGCAAAGTGTTAGGGCTTAGAACATCTCTCCTGGCACAAGTGGGTATCCCATATACGTTATAAACTATTTATGTTTCCATTTGATTCTTTTTCCCTCTCTCTTCACCTTTTTTTTTTTTTCACAGTTTTTCCTAAGTGAAACACTAATGTGGTAATGTTCAAACCCACAATGTTTGAATGGCCTCTAAATTAGGCAAAACAAGTTTGCCCAACCCTAGTTGAACAGACTGGACTCATTTTGTAGTTCGTACACACTCTGTTCATTTTGCCCTAATAAATACTTTTCTGTCCTAGACTAGTAGCACTGGGGGACCTTGGAAAATCTGACGTTAGCAGAAGAGGGGAAGGTGACCAGGGGAGAAGAGGAGAGATTGGATTGGTATCCACGATGCATCTAGGTGCCTATTAGGAAATTTCATTCATCTCAAACAGGTATTGCATTCAAAGAAGCCCACATTGGAAATTCAGTAAGAACCAAGTTTCTTGGATGTCACACTTGCTTTCACTGTAGAAACCCAGAAGGTACTGAAACTACAGCTAATGAGCAGTAGAGCAGTCTGCTGGGGTTTCTGAGAACTTATTGAAGATGGGCTGGGTTTTGACCTAATTCCAGGTCTTGGAGCACAGCTCTAGTTTGCATTGGACCTGGTTGCTTTTGTTCTTGTTGCAGAGTATCTCAACACCAATAAACTTCTTCACTGCAAGGACTGAGTGTCTTTTGTTAAGTTGAGTTTCTTGGGACTCTGAAAAGGATGGAAATATATGGGCTGCTGTTATTCACGTCTCCCTCTAAATATAAGCACAGTTTTAATAAGCCTTGAAGCTGTGACTTGCAGCGATGGCTGATCTTTGAAGAGGTTCACATCTCTGACAAAGCTAGGCATCCCTGTCCCTGTGTGTGTACCTAAACTGTCCTATGGGTGCCACTAGAGCTTTTTATGTTTGCCATTCTGCTTCATGCAGGTTGCTTGTTGCTTGGAGTTTGGGAAGGTCTGTGCTCCAGACCTTGCAGTCCTCTTTCCTGTTGTTAATTTGGGAGCAGGCCATGAAAAAGACAAATGATTCTGGCAGTGGGAGATCCCTTCTGACTGACACCTATCCCAGGGAGAGAGAAGACTACACATCTGGCTTGTTACAGAGTGCAGAGTTCACATATATATCAAGTGGCCTGACTGCATAGGATATTCAGTCCCATTACAAAGCCGTGTATGGGCTGTGGCATGCACAGTTTTCGACCATGAGGAGAAATTATACACTTCTCTTAAACTGAAGTGTTCGGTCCTGATCACAAGTGTTTTTTAGGGCTCTGATACTTTAATTGTAGATATCCAGTCCTCTGAGAAGGAAGCTAAAGGGCTCTGTCTTCCTTGACTTGGAAAGTTAACACCAGTCAGTTGTTGCTGTGCAGCTTTTTATCCACTCGTGGCTTGACTGTAGGACTCTCAGTGGAAAGAACAGATTGGTGTGTCCTCAGCGCCTGTCAGGAATTGTACTTTCACTCCAGAGCTGTTTTCTCTGGTGGCCTCTTGAGGAAGCAAATATAGCTTTAGAATAGGGTACAGGTCTGTGGTGCAGTCACTACTTGGTGTCAGCAGGTCTAGACTGATGATGAACCTATTTGCCTCTGTCTGGGCTCACAGTGAACACCCAGCCTTTTCTGTAAAGCCCACCAAATGATAGCATGGCCTAAAATAAATATTTACTTCTGCCTCTGTCCCTGTTCACCCTGGCCTTCTACCTTCAGGCCATAGGGTATGAATCAGAACCTGTTTGCCTGGCATTTTAAGTCTTTGCTTTTCTAACCAATGTCTCAATACCTTTGCTTTTGCCCAGCTTTCTTCTTCTTTGCCAGCCTGGCACGTCTCCTTTTTTTTGTCAGGCCCTTTGCCTGGAAAAAGCAGACTGTGCCTTCTACTTTACACACCTGCCCTCATCGGTTTTGGCCACTCTGGTATTTTAATTTCTTTTTCATTGGCCCATTGCACATGTGTTGATAGGCTTTGCAGCTGAGGTCAAGGAATTTCCATGTCGTACTTGGAGAGAGGGTTTCCCCTTCACAGCCTCCACCTCAGCCTTGCACTGGTTCATGTAGAAATAGCTTGGCTGCTCTTGGAAATAGGTCCGTGTGAAATAATATTGTCTTTTTGAGGTTAGGAAAAAAAAATGTCCCTTCATACAGCCATGCATACACTCTTAAAAAGAATTCCACAAAGCTTGGTCTGTTCCCTCCTCTCACACTCTCCTCCCACTCTACCTTTTTCCTAAAACAGTGGAGAATTCAGCCTTGGAGTCTGACGGCACTGAGCATACAGCATGTACTGTGCCTTTTGAAATGCTGGCTGTACATAAAAGCTGTGCTTAACACTGGACTCTGTTGCTTTATTATGTTGTGTGCATGATATGTTGGTGGTGGGGTTCCCCAGTGGCAGACCCCTGGTAGGGAAGGAGGGCAGGTGGTATGAGGATTAGAAGGTGTGCAGAAGAGTGACTTGGGCAACAGGCAATACATGCTGTGGGTCACTGTGAGCTCCTGTTTCCCAGGTTGGGAGGGGAAGCTGGGAGTGGGCAGCTTGATGCCAAAGGTTGTGTGAGTAGCAGTGGGGATTTTGGGGGCTTTTGCATCATTGTTGGTTTTTCTTCTGATTGGGATACTCTGTGCTTCTTTGGAGAAGGGTATATGGAGGTAAAAACATGGAATAAGAAAAACATGGAAGAAGAAAAAAGGGTTCTCACTATCCTGGGACCCTTGTGTAAGTTCTTATCCATCTGCTGTTTCCAAGGGGAAGGATGGCAAGGGCCCTCTTTGGGGATTGATGGTCTCATTCAAGGACCAGGGCCCTCTTTGGGGATTGATGGTCTCATTCAAGGACCAGGGCCCTCTTTGGGGATTGATGGTCTCATTCAAGGACCAGGACTACTGCTTGGTGTACGCATGATTATAAATCCACTGCCAAACATCTATGAGATGGCTTGTCTGGTGACAAGTTCCCAGTTCAGGCCCAGGATGAGGTGCCTGGGTGAGCACCCATAGCACCAGGCATGCACAGTGGAGCAAACCAGCCCATTGCCAGGCCCACGTAAGTGGAGGAAAGCTCAGCTGTGGACATCCCATGGGCACACTGACAGATAGAGGAGCAGAAGGCCTTGTGCTCCTTAATATATGTAGGCGGGATGGCTAGCACAGAGTGTTGTGTGGTGTCATGCTTTAATGCTTCCCATGTGTTTGCAGTACCGCTCCTGTTACTGCAGCTGGAGAGAACATGGGGAAAATCCCTGAACACAAGGGAAAAATGGCTCTATTTCAGAGGACATGAGGGTGTTTCTGTTGTCCTTTCCCATACGCTTGTTCTTGAAAATGGGGTCAGAGCAGTGTGCAGCTTGGGTTGACCCTTATAGCAAACAGAAAGCCCTTTCTCTGAAGATGTTTGATGGCCCTTTCAGTTAGGTAACTGCTAGGATTATGTACAGTGATGTGCAAGCTTTTTGGCCTAACAGAGGTATCTGCTGAGGTGCAGGCACCCACTGCTGCTCTGTGCTGTTGTGGGGCACTGCATGGTGGAGGGAGACCATCAGATACACTCAAAGACCATGAGGCTCTTGGATGGTGGAGCTGTAGGCTCTGTAACCCAGAAAAAAATGTGTTTTCTACATGCTGCTCAAAGTGTGTATCATTGCCATTGGCTAGCCCTTCTTGCTGGCCAAGTGCTGAAGCTGGTCTCTATCTGTCAGCCTAAATCAAACTGTAGACTGAAAATACACAACAGAGATTGAAATTTCCCCATCTGCAATTTGTTCAGATGTTGTCTATTTTGGATGTTTGAATGGTGAACTAGGATGCAAAGGGAATGTGGTCCCATGGGGTGAACTGGGATGATGGTGTTTGGAGGATGGCATGACAGTGCTGAATGGGGCAGCTTGGTCATGGCTTGGCTAGTCTGTCTTCAGGCTGCTGTGGTTGTAAACGTTCACCTGTGGCAAGCATTTGCCATCTCCCCTTTCATCCACCTGAATAGGTATATGCTCTGGCAGAGCCCAGCAATACCTTAATTTCAGCCCCCCTCATGTGGAGAGTGAAGGAGGTAATCCCACAAACATCTCCCTTACCTTTTTTCCATATTGTTAAGAGTTCTTTACCTCCTACTTTCCTCTTCCAAGCATCTTTTTTTTCCTTCAGCCTATCCCTGCCATCCTGCCCACAGCAGGTTCTGTCCTGGCTTTCTTCATTGTCTTTGGTTACTCTTGTCTCTTCCTAGCCCCAGGAGTTCAGTGCTTGTCCAGGCATGTGTGCATCATACATATTTCAGTCATTCTCATGTGATGGCAATGTGGTAAGAGATGGAAGATCACTCTGGATACCAGCTAAGTCTCAGCCTGGCACCTTGTGGCAGCAAGTTTCACGTGTTAATTTAGTAATCTGCAAAACACAGTGGAGATTTTTTTTTCCTGTTTTAGTAATATTTTTGGAGTGGTTTTGGGGATTGCCATTCCTTTGGCATAAAAAGGACAAATGTGAAAACCTTCACTGTCTTGCTCATCATTTTATACACTTCTAACACAAGCTATTTGAAGCAATTTGGACCTTAATCTTTCCAGCTGATGACCTTGGAAACCTTTCTGTGCCTCTAGCAATTTTTGGCAGCCTTCTCTGGACTCTTCTCCTGCTATCCCCACTCTGAAACAGGGTGAGCAGACTTCAGCTCACTTATCAAAGTGTGAATGTCTCATTGATTTATGTTGTGGCATTTATAACATTTTTGGTATTGTTCTTTTTTCTTTTTACTTTTTTTTATCATTTGATGGCCTCTGTGCATGGAGCAGATGTTTTCATTGATCTGTCCGCAGTGACGCCTAGATCTTTTTCCTGAGTGGTTACAGTTAATTTAAAACCCATCCGTGTATTACCTCAGCAATCCCTTGATGTCACTAGTTAGAAGATCCCAGCTGGCTTCTGCTCTTAATTCTATTGCCGGTCTGTTTCCTATTATTTTTTATTATGCTTACATTTACTCGCATGCTGCACCAGTTTTTAAAGCGAGGTGTGCGCAGTCATTTACAAGGAGCTAACACAGGCTCTCAAATTCTTCTGTTCATGTACATAAAAGTAATGTTTGTGCTTGGGTGTTTTCAGGCAATGTAAGTGCTTTTCCCATAGCAGATACTATTGAGTAATGCCAGTATAAGTAAACAAACAAATGTGGCATATGTTTGCACATGCCCATCTTAAGCTCACATCACTCACTGCAGAGAAATGTGGGTCCCTGCATGAAAGAGCAACTTGTATAGTTTACCCTTCAGGATTGTGCCAACAAGCAACCTGTGCTGGGAAGCCCTGAGTGTTTGGCACTATGTTCTTCCATGTAAAATTGTGTGGCTTCAATGAACTAACAGGGAAGGGAAGGAATCCTGGATGCATGGTTGAAAACCATCAGCAGGTTGAAAACAGTCAGCAGATGCTTAGGCAACATAACAGTGCCCTTTGAGATCTCTGCATATGTGTGGTTTCATTGCTTATTTGTTGCATGGTTTTGAAGACCTTTAAAATACTGCATGATACTTTCCAAGGTGTGAAATAACCTAAATAATGCAGAGTCCTGTGGTGCTAAAAGCAGCACGCTGAGGAGATACTGTGGTCTGTGTGTCTGGTGAAGTCACATAGCCCAGAATAGGGCATGCAGGGACATTGCACCAGGTTTCCATTAGAAAGCTCTATCCTCCATCCTGGAAGTCAGTGGAAATGTCACTATTGACTCCCAGAAGAGCAGTAGTAAACCAGTGTTAATGAGAGATACTGGGAGGTTGCAGGTAGGAGCCAAATGGTGTAACTCTGCTTAATGACTGGAAACTTTGTGAAGTCCTCTCTTGCTTTGAACGGCTTTGCAAACAACCTTCGGCAATAGCAATTTTATCTCCTGTTTTGGAAGCCATGTGCCTCAGCTATTCTGCCACTGAGGACAGAGTTGCAGGATGGTAGGACAGTTTAAACAGGAAAACAGAAAGACAGCTGCAATATGTCCAATTTCCTACTGTGAGGAAGATGAAACCAGTCTAATTTTGCTGAACTACGACTCATTTCAGTCCAGAGATTCCAATACCATGCAGTAAATGTTATAAGCCCCTTTGGGGGAGGAATAAACCTCTCTAATTCAAAGGCATGGGAAGAAGTGCCCAGCGAGAGACAGAGAGGAAATTGCCAGTAATGATGGATGAGGAAAGCCCAGTAGGGTACTGCTGAGCAGGACTTGAGCGCAAAAGAGATGAATGGCCCTTGGTGACCAGGCTCCGCTGAAGTCTGTGTGATGTGGGTGAGAACAAAAGCCAGCCACACTCAGCTTGGTGTTGCAGTGTGGGGATGATGACGTGCTGTTCCTTCACTCTGCAGAGCTCCTGGGTGAGTGGTGGATGGTGTTCTCAAAGTATGAAGCCACAGTCAGTTCTTTGGTTCCTGAAAGAAAAACTCAGCTTGTCCCTCCCTACGAAGAAGGGGCGGCTAGTATCACTATGTCAGTGCAGCTCATACCAAAAATGATTGTGAGCAGTGTGCCATGTCCCCATCAGAGGAGAATCACTCCCATTAATCTTAAGGTAGAGTGAGAGCAACACATCTGATAGGCCAGTGTGTGGAAAAGAGGAGCTGACCGAGTTCATATGCATAATCCTGAAGAAGTGCCATATCAGAGCTGTGTGTGTTTCAGCTGAGGTTTTAAATGTGATGGGGCTAGACTGTTCAGGAACAGAAACAGATGAAAGTTTGTTTTGCAAGCATTTCACTTCTTGATGCACTCCAGCACATTACTGGTGATCACAGCTAGTTTTGCTGATTCATAATAGCAACGCAGAAGACTGGGAGATGCTTTCCCAATGCACTTAATGCCGGTAAACCTGATAAGTGGGTCTATGGTGGATGCAGTGAGGATATACAGAAGTCTATTGTCTGAGCCAGGTCTTGGTTGCCAAAAAGCTTGAAATGGAAATGAGGGAATGCCTCATGATACAAAGGGCATAGGATTACAAGGCGGAGGGGGAGGTTAGTAAAAAAGGTTAAGGTATTCTGAAATGTCACTAATGTGGCAAGAATATCACTGAAGAACTATGTATTACAGAGGTTAAAATACTTTGGTCTTCTGCAATGAAGGAACAAGAGTGACTGTGCCTAGGAGGTAAAAGAGGGACGAAGCCTGACTCTGGCACCAAACAAGTAGACTAGAGAACACAAGAATGGTCATCTTTACAATCGCATTTCCCACTTTTTCACTGCCCAAAGAAACTAGGCTGAGGCCACTGTGGCTCAAGCCAGCCAGGCTGTCCTTCAACAGGGGTAGGAGAGGAATAGATATGCAGTAAAGCCAACTATATATGGAAAGATAAAAGACAGTGCAGAAACCTGGAGGCAGTGTTGGCTTGTAACTGCATTGGAGGGAATAAATTTTCTTCCTTGCTGAAAAAAAGGCCAGAAGTGGACCAAGCAAACCTATCCAAGAGACACAGACCAGCCCAGGCAATGGTGAGGCTGAACTATGTGGACTCAAAAAACAGATGGAGGTTTCACTCAGGCCTAGAGTGTGTGGTGAGAAGTGCTCTGCTTACTTCTAGTCTGAAGCCTCTGTTGTTACTGGGATAAATCAATAGTTATTTTATCAAGTTCCTTTTTCCCATAGACACAAGTGCTTTTTCTGGGGCAATTGTTTCACAGATATTACTCTACCACAGCACAGTTTCCAGTTCCCTCCACTAAAATACAGGATCATTTCTCTGTGCATCAGCTTTTTGCTAACTTCTTTGCAAACTGCAACAGAGTGGAATATTCCTAGTGCAGCACCAGACATCTTATGCAGGATTCTGGTTGGCGATCAAATTCAGAGGCTATTCCTTTCTGCAGCAACTGATGTCCATGACACCATGGTACTTACTGCTGTTTTCTTGCTGGTGAACTGCTCGCCAGTCCATTCTGGGATGGCTGCAGCCATTGTCAGCCTGCCTCAGAAAGGTAACATAAGAAAGGTCTTGCTGCACTGCTGTTGGTGCAATTCATTTAAAGATTACTTTATGACGCCAAATCCAAAGGAGCCTCTCTCCTTTCCACAACTTCGTCTGTCTACTTGGTATGAACCCTCAACCCTAGAACTGTGTGTGTGCTCTTAGCAAATGAGGGCTTATAGATGCAATGCCACAGAGAATGATGTGAACCAGGAAAGTACTAAAGCCAGAGGCACTGTAACCTAGAGCTGTGCTGAACAATGTGGAAGAAACGCTGTCAAGTCTGTGTCTGTGTGAGCTATTATAACCCTAGCTAGACCTCCTCCAAAAGTTTGCTCAGCATGCTGACTTTCCAGGAGCTTTCTTAGTGCTTGGAACAAGTTACCTATCTCCTGCCAGAATTGAGAGAGGAACACAACTAGCTGACGAATACCATATGTTTCAGGCTGGCCAAAGGAACCTAATTGTATTTTATTTAGCTTGTCTTTTTAACTGTGTTTCTGTAACAGGACTGATTTGGTTGGGTTTGGTTTTTTTGGGTGAGGTCCTTCCTGGTCCTATCCCTCCCCCCTACCCCATCCCCAATAAATGGAGCTGATCCCTTCTACATGAGAGTTGTCCTGTTCTGTATTCTGCCCTCAAAATGCAGGGCACAGCCTTCTGCCACTTCCTTAATGGAGGAGATCAGGAGAGAGATGAGTAAAGGGAAAGGCGGGTGCCAACAGGAGCAATCAGAAATTGCAGTGCTAAAATCTCATTCCAGACAGGGAACATCCATTTCTGAGAATGCAATAAAAATGTTTATGCTGACCAAAAGAATCCCCCCCTTTTTTTAATTATTTTTTTTTTACTGGTTGTAAACCAGAACTTTTCCCATCAGAAAAAAAACTTTTCCCATCAGAATGGGAAAAGTGTGTGTTTGTGACTTGGGAGAGGGAGCACATCACTGTGGATGTGTAATACCTAGATGTACATTTTCTCTGTTTAAAGCTGTTAAAGGAATAGCTGTATCAGATTGCAGAAGCTAAAGACTGATCCCTGATCTGAGACCACCAAGGCAGAGTATGCCCCTAAAAAGCATAGACTGGAGTTTGTAGAAGCTGAAATTGGACTGATACTGGGTGAGGTTCACTTTCTAGAAACACCAAGCCTTAGATAGAGCTAGAAGAGGTCCCTGTATTCCACTAAACTGCATCACTTGGAGTAGGCCACTTCTCCGGATGTGCTTTGTTGCCTCTAAACATCCTAAATGCTTAGGGGAAGGCACCACCTAATACGGTATGATTGTGCAGCATCTAGCCCAGCCATCACTTGAGGAAGTGGAAGGGACATCACTGAGCCTTGCCATGTTGCCTGTAAGAGCTTTGGCTCATCTGTGGCAGGAGCTTAGCTGGAAACCTCACACCAAGTCTTCTCCTTCAGGTTGTTGGAGTATGTTCTCCCACAGCCTCAGCAGTGGTGCTGCTAACAGAGATGCACAGCAGGTTTTGCATTGGGTAGGAAGGAGTTATAAGTGGTAAGTGTATGCTCATCTTGGCAGAGGAGCAGAAAAGGGCGGAGGCCTTCATTTCTAGCTGAGCAGAAGAGAGGAAATGGAGCTAAAAAGCAACTACCACTTTAAATACATCTCTTTCCTCCCCATCTCTTATTCAGCTCATGCCTTTCCTGTTTACAGCATCATTTCCCTCAGGTCTCATTCTGTTCATTTAGAGGTAAGGTCAATCCAAGGTCTGCCCCATTTCTGAGCACCAAATCAGTGCAAATGTCTCCATCTGATGCCACCCAGGAGATACAGGCTATTGGGCACTTCCCCTCCCATTAGCCGTATGCTGTCATGCCATAGCAAAACTATAGGATGTCTCTGGTTTAATGGAAGGCAGAAGTTGGCACAGCTCTTGACTTGTTCCTCTGAACAAGTCCCCTGCTCTGCTGTGTCCTTTCACTTATGACACATTTGTTTATCCATGGGCCGTGTGCACCCTGTTTTTCTGCCATATGTGCTTTGCTGCCCACACAAGCACACTCAGCTGCGTGCTCGGTGACCCACTTATTTAGATACTCACACATGCTGAATCACCCTTCAATGTACAGTCATAGCCACACTTGCAGATGGACTCTGATCCTCATGAGCTAGACTGAAGTTCTCTTTCAGTCTGCCATACCTGTGTCCTTGAGATGGAGAATGCTCTTCCTTCCTGGAGGAAACATAGTCCTTTGTAGTGTGTTTGCCCAACCACCCATTTACTCTCAGGGCCATGCAGAAACGATGGTGATACCTCCAGCAATGTGGAGAGAAAGGGTAAATGTTGATACCTCATTTCTCCAACCTACCCATGCCTGAGATCTGCCTTTGAAGGATGCCAGCGTGCTTGATTCCAGTGCCTCCTTTTAGTTGGGTAAAGGACCATCTCATCACTATGGCTGAATTTCCACTGTCCTTTCTTGGCTTAGGCTCCTCAGGCTATCATCCTAAGGTTTGTGATGATGACAATAAGAAATTTTGAGGCCAAGCCCCTGCTGGAGGCTATCTGTCCCACACGTGTACCTATGACAATGTACTGTCCCACTGATGCTATGAAATGCGCATGTTGGATAAGACACTGCCTGATCAGAAACATCTTCAAAACAAAACAGCCTGTTGCCTGAACATACCCTGTGACCACTCTGTTCAGCGTGCAGCGTGTTAGCTCCCTTCTCCCGCCCCTACTCTAATTCCTTTACCCACGTTGGACCATTTAAGAATTAATGAAGGCCAGATGCATGTTCTGCAAATGTAGGATCACTGGGTTTTGGAGTAGTTACTGGCTTGATGCCTCCTTGTCCTTTGAATCCTTAGTACAACTAATAACAACCAGAGGCAGCCTTCTTTGGTCTGAGGTAGAGCCCACCTCAGCAGTGACGTCCCTGCAACCACAAAGGATTTCTCAGGGACCTGGAACAGGGCCAGCTTTTAGCCATGGAGCCTCAGGATCTGGTTTCATCTCTCACCAGTGTTGGTGGGATGAACTCCACATGACTGAGCTGTCCAACAGGGAGGTGGTTAGCTAGGCCAGCACTGGATTTCTAAGGGGGAAGGAAGGAATTTGGTGTATTTTGGTGCATGTAAAAATAAGGGATGGATTGTACTAGTGGGAGCTGTCCATGTGTTGAGATAACAAAGCAGATGTGCTGCGCGAATATTGCAGCCTCGTACTCCAAGGTCTTTTGTGAACTGCTAACACTGCAGGCAAGGATGGATCAAGGCAAGATGAGTGTTGTTTTTTCAGACTTGGATCTGACCTGATGAAAGGTCATTGCTACAGCAGCTGTGCTTCCTTGCTGCACAAGCAGAGCTTTTCTTCTCTTGAAGTGTCTCTGAGCCATCTCTGCTGGCCAATGGATGCAGGAGGTTGTTACAGGGCTGTACTTTTGCCATCTTCATGCAAACACATGGTGTATGCTGAGTGTTGCCTAGTTTGATGTGGATGCTGCTGCAAGTGTGTATGTAAGGGTATTAGAAAGAGGGGTACATCAACAGTTTGCAAAACTGATTTTTTCACTCCTTGGAGTGAGAGCCTATAAACCAAATTTTTAGGCCTAAAGATCATTCTGATTTGTTTGTGTAAAAACACAAGTTTTTGCAAACAACTATTTTATGCAGAGTGTTGCCCCTTGGCAGGCAGCTGGAGGTTGGTAAGCATAGCTAACCTGCAGTGAAGTGTGGTGCTGCAATGACTTTTCTCAGCACAGCTGTGCCATCAGCATTCAGAAACTGTTGGGGAATGACTTTGTTATAAGTTAATGACACTAATTTGAGTTTGCAGTGATTTATGGGGAGGCTCTGTGGCTGCTTGTAGCAGTTTACGATGGATATTTCCACCACCCATCAGTCTCTGTCGTTTTGGGACTAACAAAGTTCCCTAGTAGTGGGTGGGATTTCTTCAGAAAAAAAAAAAATCATCTCCAAACAAGCCCAGAATTCTCAGATATTCAGCACAGAACCTTCTCTCTTTTTCTCTTCTCTCCCCATCCCCTTCAAACATACCTGTGGGCAGAGGTAGTGTTATTGGAACAGCCTGTTTGACTGCTATAATATTTTCCACTCAGATCCATTGACTTCTATTTCATGTTTTTGTTGGATCAACACCTTTAGGGAGTAGTTAAAGCGGCTTGTATTTGAATAGCTGGAGACAGTGTGTCACCCTGCTATCTTTTCTTGGTTTCACCTCTAGAAGGCAGCGACGATATGTCTACGTACAGTCACCCAACTAAAATATGTGTCTGTACGTCCTTCTCAGTGGGGATCATTTACCTGTGAGCCTCTGTATACCACTAAACATGTCCCGAAGAAACATGGCATACTTTTAGAGTGTGTTTAGGGCAAATGTGTAATGGAGGTAGAAATTGCCATTTTTTTCAAAGCTCTTTTCTAAGACAGATTTTTCGCTGCTCTGATGACAGAAAGAAAGGAGGGTCTTCATTTGTTTTGTGTTTCTTTTCTCATTACCTATGACAGTCTGGCATAAACAATAAAAAGCAAAAAAGTAAAAAGATCACCTGTGCAGGACTAAGAGCCCTGTCACTTCCTGCTAAACCCACTGTCTTGTTTTGAGTCCTCAAAGGTGCTATTGAGCCTGTGGTTCCTCCCTCTCAGTGTCTCTTCATGTCCTAGGAGTTTGCCCACCAGCCCCCTATATTCATCATCTGCTGGCTTAGGAGAGAGAGACCTAGAAGCACACAAGAGATGACTGAGAAGTAGTAACCTAACAGAAGGGATAAATTTAGGACTCATGATGCAGCCTTTCTTATTAAGACCTTTACTTTGTTTTGTTTTTATTTCTGTTGAACCGCTAGTTTTCATGAGATCTCCAGGGCTAAAGAATTTTAAAAGCGATTCATAGATAAATACTATTACACCCTCTGTTGCATGGTATGAAATAGAGTCCCTGACGTGAGAAAAAAGAAAATAAAACCAGATTCAACGAGGTGGGAATTATCATTTCATGCTTCTGAATGTCACCATCTCTTGTTGAGTATCATCATGAAGCTTGTGATATTTGTGGATTTTATTTGAGACTTGTGGTCTTTATTTGAGCTCCTGGAATCAAGAGGCTGAATGAGATTCTCAGCTTTCTGTTTATTTTTATTTTTTTAAACTAGCATTTCCAGCTCTCTTGATCCTGGAAGAAAACAACTTCATTTGAAAATATGAAGCCTTGAGGGTCCAAATGAGAAAACAGATGAAAAATACTCCAAATACTTTTCAGTTGGTTAAGTCTTATTATTTTGAATCCTATGTTATTCTGTTCTAGGGCCACACACAACATTTTTGAAAGCTGAAAGCTGGCAACACTCATGCTTTTTATCCGAAGGATTTTGGAAAGTGTGTGAATGTTAGTGGCTATCATGAATGTGTTTGTGTGGGAGTGATATTGCAAGCAGCATCTTGCAGGCCTGTAGACTTCTTGTGCACAGTGACATGCTGTCCCTGCCTTGCAGAGTTCATGAACTAGTCATGGTAGGCAAGGGCATCTAAAGCACTATTTTCTTCTTTCCTGTTTTCAGTTATCCATCTATAAGGAAGCAGTAAGCAAATTGCCTGTGAAGCTTAGGAAAGAGGTAGGAATGTAAATCCAATTTGCGGCAGTAAGTTACGTGATCCACCAACAAAGCAATGCTGTGGTTGTGAGAAGAGCAGGGAGGTACTTAACAACGGGATGGTGCCTCATCATGACCTGGGACAGGCATGTGTATCAAAGTTGTGTGGGGCAGAGCAAGGGTGAGAACAGCTCCTGCAAACGGAGAAAAACAGGAACTGTGCAGTGCCAATCGCAGACACTCCTCCTCACCATGGTGGTTGCTGTTGTTGTTGTTTCTGCTTTTAAAACAATATGCAAGGAACCATCCAATATCCTAGGGCTTTTGTTTATCTAGATTTTTATAAGAAAAAGAAAAAAAGGAGAAAAAGAAATGAGAGGGGAAACACACATTCCTTCCAACCAGAAAGTCATGAGTTTTGATTCAGTCTAATTACACAAGTGATATTTGTACAAACTCTGTGAAGTCTCCATGCTTGCTTGGTGTGCATCCATTGTTTATGTGAGAGTGGCCAGGTAGCCAACGTAAAATAACTTTGCAAGAAGAATTCCCTTGGCCTTGGAGTATGCTGCACTCTCCTTTTGCCTTCATAAACAAGCCCATTTTTCCTGGTTTCAGACCTCTTTCACGTTCTTTTGTTGCCTCTTCCTCTAAACCAGTGTTACTCATATTCTGCCAACATGGCCCAGTAGTACATAATTCAGTCAGATCTCCAGTAAATCAAATCACCACTACTCTTCTGTTTGCAGCAACAAAATGTAGCTCATGTGGGCCCCTCCAGTGGCTGGTAAGGGAAACCCCTGCCCAGACATGGTTTTCCCCAGTGTGTGCCCACAAACTCCTTGTGTGGGGAGGGCCAGGCTGTTTGGGAAGCTGCAGAGTGAAGGGAGGGTGCGAGGTGGGTGTAAGCCAAATGCAGTGCCCTACAGTGGCATGTCTGTCTGGGTAGCAAGGATGTTGTCGAAAGGTGGGAGTCCAGCTTTTATGCTCAGTTGATTACTTCTATACTAGCAAATATCCCAGCTCAGACTGTTGCCTCTTTTGGAGATCTACTTTCACTTCTTTAAAGATTGAGGTTCCCCAAGACAGTTGTCTGTGCTTGGAATCAGTTTTGGAGATCCAGAACTAGTCAGGCCTGAGTGACAGCACAGCAGGAGCCTAAAGAAGGCACCATGAGAAGTAAGGTAGTGAAGAAGAAACAGCTTGGGCTCATGGATAGACCTGATAGAATGAGATGGATGGAGCTGTGGAGTTGTCATGTATTCTGAGTAGTGGAAATAACCTTGATTTGCTTTGACTGGTCTTGATTGTTAGTGGTTTTTGTGGTGTTCATCAATAGCAATAACAGTGCTGGCAATGGCTGTGAGCTGGTTCTAGACCTTTGGTGTTGTCTTTTTACCTTCTCAGGAGTGCAGGTGACTTTGCGGTGTCATTATTAAGCTGTCTGGGGCTGCACTTACTCACCACAGGGCAGTATTGCTCTGCAGATGAGGCACAGGGTTCTAAGGATCTGGTGTGAGTGGTGACAGGAGCTGGAAGGAAGATGCTTATCCCTGCAGATATCCAACATTTATCCTACAGGCTGGATGCTGCTAGCATGATGGTGGATATGTTTGTCAGTGATTGGCTGATACGAAAGTTCAAACAAGGTAGACAAAATCTTATCCTTTGCTGAGAAGGTCCTTGTGACCATTTTGTGCTCTTATTATTTGAGATGTGCATATTGCTCATACGGTAGCAAGATGAGTCTTTTCTACAGGGACTGCTATCAAGAGGTGGGGGAAGGGAGTATCTGCTTCAGGATTTCTGGGATGTTATGGGTCAATACCCTCCTGCCTATCTGCTCAGGAAAGTGGAAGTTTTTGTGGAAGGACAGGTCCATGGTGTGCCTCTTCTGTCAGGAGCAGTTTTGCTTTCCTGGAAGTGGACACCTAATTCACTGGTCAATTATATATTAGAAAGGAAGGTCCCTCTTAAGCTTCTGCTGGCAAATTACTCTGCATTCTAATGCAACTGGTATACTGCTCAGTCTCACATGAGCACATGCATTTCTCAGTCTTGTTGGAGACTTGCCTCTCTGCAATTCTACAGGTAATGGCTGGGCTTCGTGTATCTCTCCTTGTGCTCTTTTTAATCTGGGGTGCTTTCGGTCTAATTTTATGTTATATTGACTCAGCCAAAATCCTGCAGCAGGAGTTTCCATGGATTTGTCAAGCTCTATCTTGAGACTCCCATTGCTGGAATGCTCTCCCAAACTTATGCCATTAGCCCCTCGGGTATGCTGTCTCTCTAGGACGAGAGAGTGCAGCCTGGGTTCTTGATGCTAGGACCCATTTGCACATGACTATGTCCCCTCTCTGCTTCACCATCTATCCTTGCCTTTGCAGACTGCAAAGCTTTTGAAGAAGGCTTCAAAAACTGGCCTTGATTTTGGTTGTTCAGTCACAAGTGTAATGCCTGTACTAATTGCAGATGTATGTTGCCTTAATGCTGGTTGCTGTTGAGATATTGCCTGCTGCCTTGTTAAAAAGGACCTCACTCAGAGATCCATCACTCCTTGTGTAGTCACTTCCTCAAGTATTTGAGCACCTAGGTCCATTTAGTAGTATGCTGCTTGGATCTCATGCTGTAACTGTTGTGCTGCTGAGAAATTTGGAGAGTTTGAAAGAGTCAGATTGGCAAAGTCAGATTGGCAAAGTCTGTGCAAGATAACAAAAAATCTTTCTGTAAATATATAAATAATAAAAGGAGGACTAGGGAGACCATAAAGTCCCCATTGGATGCAGAAGGAACAACAGTGACAGGGGATGAGGAAAAGGCTGAGGTACTTAATGCCTTCTTTGCCTCAGCCTTTAATTGTAAAGAAAGTCGTTCCATCTGTGTACAAACCCAGGAGCTAGAGGAGCAAAATGAGGCTCCCATGATCCAAGAGGAGGTGGTCAGAGCCTTGCTAGCCCGGCTAGACACCCACAAGTCTATGGGGCCGGATGGGATTCATCCAAGTGTATTAAAGGAGCTGGCGGATGTGCTGGCCAAACCCCTTCCCATCATCTTCCAACAGTCCTGGAAGACTGGGGAAGTTCCACTGGACTGGAGGCTGGCTGATGTTGTGCCCATCTACAAGAAGGGTCGCAGGGAGGACCCAGGAAACTACAGGCCTGTCAGTCTGACCTCAGTGCCAGGGAAAGTCATGGAACAGGTGATCTTGAGTGCTATCATGAAGCACATGCAAGAGAACCGGGTGATCACGCCCAGTCAAGCTGGGTTCACTAAAGGCAGGTCTTGCCAAACTAACCTGATCGCCTTCTATGACAAAGTGACTCCACTATTGGATGAAGGAAAGGCTGTGGATGTGGTCTTCCTGGACTTCAGTAAAGCCTTTGACACAGTTTCTCACAGCATTCTGCTTGAGAAACTGTCAGCCTCTGGCCTGGACAGGCGCACACCCTCCTGGGTGGAAAACTGGTTGGATGGCCGGGCCCAGAGAGTGGTGGGAAATGGTGTGAAATCCAGCTGGAGGCCAGTGACAAGTGGGGTTCCCCAGGGCTCAGTGCTGGGTCCAGCCCTGTTCAATGTCTTCATCAATGACCTGGATGAAGGCATTGAGTGCACCCTTAGCAAGTTTGCAGACGACACTAAACTGGGTGGAAGTATCAATCTGCTGGAGGGCAGGGAGGCTCTGCAAAGGGATCTGAACAGGCTGGATCGCTGGGCTGAGACCAATGGCATGAGGTTTAACAAGGCCAAGTGCCGGGTCCTGCACTTGGGGCACAACAACCCTGTGCAGTGCTACAGACTAGGAGAAGTCTGTCTAGAAAGCTGCCTGGAGGAGAGGGACCTGGGGGTGTTGGTTGACAGCCGACTGAACATAAGCCAGCAGTGTGCCCAGGTGGCCAAGAAGGCCAATGGCATCTTGGCTTGTATCAGAAACGGCGTGACCAGCAGGCCCAGGGAGGTTATTCTCCCTCTGTACTTGGCCCTGGTGAGACCACACCTCAAATACTGTGTTCATTTCTGGGCCCCTCACCACAAGAAGGATGTTGAGGCTCTGGAGCGAGTCCAGAGAAGAGCAACAAAGCTGGTGAGGGGGCTGGAGAACAGGCCTTATGAGGAACGGCTGAGAGAGCTGGAGTTGTTTAGCCTGGAGAAGAGGAGGCTGAGGGGAGACCTCATTGCTCTCTATAACTACCTGAAAGGAGGTTGTAGAGAGGAAGGTGATGGCCTCTTCTCCCAAGTGACAGGGGACAGGACAAGAGGAAATGGCCTCAAGCTCCACCAGGGGAGATTTAGGCTGGACATTAGGAAAAAATTTTTCACAGAAAGGGTCATTGGGCTGCCCAGGGAGGTGGTTGAGTCACCTTCCCCAGAGGTGTTTAAGGCACGGGTGGACGAGGTGCTAAGGGGCATGATTTAGTGTTTGATAGGAATGGTTGGACTCGATGATCCAGTGGGTCTCTTCCAACCTGGTTATTCTATGATTCTATGAAAGTAAAAATGAACTGTTGAAGTACATGATTACTTTGATAGCACTACTGTGCACCAGCTTCACAGCAAGCCTCTCCGCCTCTTCCATCCTCTGTGAGAAATAAAACTGAGGTCTCAACTGGTGAGTGATTAGCACTGGTCTCTTGCAAGGAGGCTGTCAGCTTCAGTCTAACACTTGTGAGCTCTTCCCACATCTACTGATGTCACTCTGTTTTTCTGATGGGCAGTCAACCACGCATTGCATGTTTGGAACAAGTGCTACTAACTCTCCTCTTGGGTCATGGTTTGGATGATGTGGAAATAAGTGAACGTTCTCCAAGTACATTTTGTCAGGGGGCTGCATGAGGAATGACACAAAGTTTTTAACAGAGGCATGGGGAGCAGTGAAGAGTAGGCTCAGGAAAGAGAGACAGACAAAGAAGAGAGGATAAAAGAGATTGATAAGCTTCAAAGATGGCACTTGGGTTCCTGTCCTTGGATGTGAGATGAGACATTGTGTAAAGGAAGGCAATGACTCAATTAGGAATATGAGAGAAGGAGGATGTTCATGTGGCAGAGGAAATGCTCACCTTAAGGAATCCACAAATAGGAAGACTTGAGATAGGCCATGGGGGGAAGAGACAGAAAGATGGTGACAAGACAGAAGATCAGTGGCATGGAGAACCAAATTCCACACTGCATTTAAGCAGAGGAAACTCCCCTGACATCTTATAGCTTCAGGCAAGTACCAGCAAAAACATCTGGGCTGGATATTGAGCCGCGTAAACCTCCTTGGGATCGTTGACTTCAGGGGTGCCACACCGATTTATGTACATGAAAGGTTTTGCCCTCTGCTTGTTTTGCTGCTTTCAGTCCTGCCTGTTTTGGGGGTTCAAGAGAGCATTCTGGCTGAATTTGTGGGGGTCGATGCAAAGGGTTTCCTGGTAAATGAGAAAAACACCGTCCTTCCATCCTGCTTCATCTGCCTGGGATTTCTGACTGAAAGCCACTGACTAATTCCATCTGGCAGGCTGTCCACGCTTCAAAGACTGCAGATCCTGAGACTTTTAACTTACAAACAAAACCGTGCATTAAAAAAAAAAAAGAGAGAGAGAAAGAGAGAGAGAGGAAAAAAAAAAAAGACAGCTCTCCCCAGGGACAGTCTCTGTGAAATCCAAAACAAGGTCTAAGCGCCTGCCCTGCTGCTTCGGCTGAAGCCAGTGTTTTTTCTGTCCCTTTCAAAATCAAGCTGGTGTGTTCCTGACTACTCTGTTCGACACCTCTGGCTCCCTTACTCCCCTCGGTGAGTAGGGTAGGGGGGAGGTGGCTGGAAGGGAAAGTCCAAAGCATAGAAGGAAAGAAATGCCTGGTATTGATCCATCAAGGCTGGCCAGACTGCAAGAAATTCCAGTTTGTGAAAAATGTTGCGGTTTAGAGCATTTGTTTTTGTTCCACGGTGGGATGAAACCAAGGCTTTTTGGAGGGGGGGAGGTGAGAAGAAGAAGAAAAATGACTCTTTTTTTTTTTTTTTTTTTTTTGGTGTGTGTGGTTGTTGTTGGGGAAGGACAGCCTCCCTGCAGTACGGATGCCCACACAGCAGGGCTGGGGAGCCAGTCCTCTCCCAACAGCCTCTCATGTGCAGCCTATACTTCTCTAATACGGTAGGGCAGGGACTGGGATGAAGCCCTTATGGGAATGAGGGCCAATGTCCTTCTCCCTCCAGCTCATCATATGCTCTTGATGGAACAGGACCAAGAGGTGTCCTGCCTCTGCGACCCTGCTGATGGAGCTTGGCAGCAAAACTCAGTAAGTGCCCACCCTTTGTGACAGTTCTGCCCTTGCTGAGTTTTTGTCATTCAGCTGAGCAGGTTTCCCCAACGTGGGTGTAAGGAGACAGCTGCACAGCTTCTGGGAGGTGAAGAGGGTTCCCTGACTTCAGCAATGTGAAGTAGGGAGGCCCTGACCCAGAGTTCATACAAAGAGGACTTTGGAGTGATTACTCCCCCAAAAGAAAAGACATTGCTCTTCTCTTTTAAAATGGGCGTGTTGGCTTTTCCACAGCCCTCTGGCCTTAGGTAATGGCAATTAATTTCAACAAAGTGTAGGAGGAGGTGAAAAGCAGAGCAGAGCTGGGACTTGAGGATTTGAACACGTCAAATTGTAGGATGGACACAGCACACTGCTTTTGTGCTTTCCAGGCAACTCCTACACCATGGTGAAGCGAGATCTGGGTTTACCTTTAGGTGAGCAAACAGTCTTTTTGAGCAAAGTAGCGGTGATCTAACCCTTTTGCATCTGTCCCAAAGTCAAAGGATGGGAAGTGGATGGGGCAGAGCTGCCCTGGAGGGTGCAGTGAAGCCTGCAGTCCAGGAGCACTCTCTTGCTGTGCCTGCATGGTTTAGGTCAGCTCCCAAATCCCATTATGGGTGCTTGCATGTCCAGGCACAGGACGTGAAAGGTCACCCCACTGTCTGAAGAACTGCCATGACATCCTGGTACTTGATTTCCACTCTATCCCCACATCCCCAAAAACCCCATCCCAAGCTGTGTCACCAGTTGACAAGACAGGGATGACAAGTTATCCTGTGTCCACAGCCAGCAGTCCTTGGGAACTGACTTGTCTGTTTTCTGGGATGTAAAAACTTTTTTTCTGGATGTCAGCAGGCAAGTTATACAGGAGAAAAAGCCAGGGGGAAGTGTCTACCATGAGTCAGAGGGCCCCTCTGGGAGTCTGTGGGATTGTGGGAAGGAGGGTTGAGGCAGAGAAGCACAGCTGCCATAGGCAGACCTATGTACCACTAAGCCACAGGCATGAGGTATTGGAGCTCACAATCTTAAGAGCACAATTGGACCTTATCAGCTCTTTCTAAGGCAGGAAAATTTGCAATAAAACCTGAAGTGTTCGGTATTTTCATTGTCAAAGGCCATGTATTCCAAGGTGAACCCTTCAGAGCAACCACAAGGTTGCTATGTGAAAGCTGGTAGCAGAACAGGTTTATTCCTCCAAAAGGGATTTCTTGGCAATGGCTGTCTCCCAAGCTTTTCCTCTAATTGTAAGTCTGTCTTGTTGGTGGGTCCCCTCCCTCCCATCACCAACTGCTTTCACCCAAGAAAGCAGCCACACACTTGATGCCCTTGTTTTGTAACTGTGAAGCTGGGTGTCCCCTCTCATAGATGAAAGCTTCCTACTGAATAAGACCAATTACAGCTGATGCTCTTGTGATAAGAAGGATGCTGAGATGACTCTTGGCTGCCAGAACAGCTCCTAAGCAGCTGTTTTTGAAGACCAGGACTGTCTTGGCTGTGCGAGAAATGCTTGAAGCTTTCTGCTGTTGTCTGGTGGCATCCAGAAATGCCCAGCATGTTGCAGGCTTCCCAGGTTGTATATAGCTTTCTCTCTCCCATTTCCTACTGGTAAAAAGAGACATACATCCAGTGAAGACGTGGATGGGACTCACCACCATGGATAGTTGGTGTATTTGGCACTGAAGTAGGCTGTTTCTTGCTCTTTTTTTTTGGCATTGACTCTAGTACTAAGTTTCCCATGGCTTCACAAGGCTAGTGCCTGTGTTGCCCATGGGCCAAATTGCTGCAAAGTGATGCCAAGCATCTGGTGAACCATGACTAGCAAAGCACCTGAGTTTAAGGCTGGAACTCCTCTCCCAGTGAAGATGAAGGCAGAGGTGAGCCTGCAATGCTGCATTTCATTACTTATTGTATTGTCTTCACTCAGAAGGGAGTAGGGGTAACATTGTTTCCTTGGTCTCACTATCTTTTAGTTTCAAACAAGAAACAAAGCTCCTTCTTTTCCCCATGCTGGAGTATGCAGATGTGCTGTGCACCTCTGCACGCTGTATTGGAAGGAGTCGCTGTGATCTGTTTTGAACACTTGACCGCCTTTTCATTAATTGTTGGAAAGCCCAGTTATGCGATGGAGTTTGGAGCCTGCAGAACATTACTGTGGACAATAAGTATCTGTATATCCTATAGCTCTGAACGAACTGTTGAATCTTGTGAAGCTCTTGGCTTTGGAAAGTCACTTTTCAGACATGTTTTAACTTGTAACTGAATTCCAAGCTTGTCACTGACTCTCCTCCCCCCTTCTCTTCCCACCCCCGCAAAAAGGACAATAGTTTAAAGGAAGATACAACCATCTTCACACCATGTTCTTCTCTCTGAAGAGAAATGGAGGTCACACACTACGCATTGAAGAACATTTGCAAATCAAGGCAAGGGAAGAGGTGTCTCCTCGTATCCTATTTGAGGTGTAGATGGAACTAGAATTGCTTTGGGAAGTGGTTCAACACTTCCTATCATAAGTCCTTGCCTTCAGTTGCTTATAGCTTTGTGAATTACTAACTCTTCTCACTGGTGTTTTTGGTGCCATGCATGAGACTCAAGCTGGATTTTTCTTGGGATGGTGTCATCTAAAATGGTTTAGCTGTTTCCACAAATGAAATGAGGAGAAAAAACAAGGTTTTCCACACTTGAAAAAAACCAAAAAGCAGGGTTTTTTTGGTTTGTTGGGGTTTTTTTGTGTGTGTATTTCATTTCATTGAGGCATTTTCTTGATCTCCTTCTCCTGAATGAGAGGCTGAGATATTGCTAAGGAAGCATGGGAAGCTGGAGCTCACTTTGTTTCTAATTCTGGCTGTTTGTTAGGTAATTTCTCTGAACTGAAGTTCCTCTATCCACTTTGGAGAAAGATGGAGGTGTTCAATCAGCCCATCTGAAAGTAGGTACCTAATAGAAGTGAAATTAATTGCATCCTGGAGGTTAATGACAGAGATAGTTTATAAAACTTGTTTAAAGTAGACTCTATATTTTTAGAAAGATGAGTTCAATGCTCTGAGGTTAAGGAAGAGCCTGCTGTTGTTCCTATGAAAAAAATGGACTGTCTTCAGCTGTTTTGGAGAATAAAAGAAAAGATATCTCAGTTTGCTCACAGCAGTGAGAGTGTGGGAAATGCTTTGGTGAGTTCACTTGACTAGTGCATCATTGTGTTTATTCCAAAATCAAGAGGGTGTATTTTGTCTGTGAATCCTCCTAGTGACTCCCATGGTAACATGATTCTAGGGAGGAGGTGAAAAAGCTGTCTGTCTCTCTGGCAATTTTGATGGCTTCAGTTCTGCTGATGTTTAGGAAGCAGGAAGCAAACTGATTTCAAATGCAAAGGGAATTCTGGGATCTGAACATAGTGGAGAAGGCAGCAAAGGGTGCAGATAGAGACAAGAAGCCTGGCATGGAAACACAAAGAGGGACATGAGGACTGTCAGGCAATCTGGGACTTGAAATGCTACTCGAAGTCAGCAGGGAAGAGAAGCCTGATACCAGGAAAAGAACCTGAAGAATGGGAAGACAAAGGGAGACTGAGAGACGTGGAAAGCAACTGAAGCTGTTGATGGGGCAAAGAACATCAAGGTGGTAAGGTGAGGTTCAAAATTCAAGACAGGCAAAGTCCAAGGTGATCTGAAACTCAGTTGTGGAGGCAGCAGCACAGAAAGAGGCAGAACAAAGACAATCTGTGGAAGACAAGGCAGAAAAATTCAGGCTTGGATGGCGACCAGGGAAGAACGATCTGGGATGTCCTGTGAAAAAAACTGGCTGTGTCACAATGACCATGTTCAGGGGAACTAGTTATTGCTGTGTGAATAACCTGGATTTTGGCACTTACAGGGCTTCTAGCTCCTGGCATATAACATCCTTTGTGGGTATAACACTGTACAGACTGAATGTATTTTTTCATCTGTTTTTTTCTCTCTGCTCTATTTCTTCTGCTAACCTTTCCTTGGTGTTTTTTTCTACTGCTTTTTCCAGCCTTTCTTGTGCAGACTTTGGGCCCAAGAAAGTTTATGCTGAACTCTCAAACATATGCTGTTCAATTAGTTTGACATTTTGAGAAAAGTGTGTTCATCTTCACTTGCTGGAGTAAATATACCTAAGAAAATGATTTCCAGGAAAAATACACTTGAAAGTCTGTGCAAGAACCTGCCATCTGTTTACTACGATGTAGTCATTTACTTCTCGCTGTTAGCCCCAGTTTTGGGTATCTGCTTTATGCCTGAATCTTTGTCTAAATAGTAATCTAGCAGTTAAAATCAAAGAGGCTTCAGCAGCAGCAAGTCTGGCCTTGATCTTCAAGGTCAACGAGACCAAAAGCAGTCTGTTACAAGGTCCAAGATGCAGCTTGACTTTAAACACCTGCTTAATTGCTTTTGTACTTTCAGTTACTGGGAAAAGTTGCTGGGACTCCTGGGTGGCAATCTATAATTCATGCACTCACAAAGGATCAGCAGAAATGGACATCGTGCTCCACCTAGACTTAGAGTCTACAACTTGATCTTGGTCTCTGTCTGGCAGTGCATTTCAACCCTGGCTGTAATTGCACGTACTTCTTGGACAATCTTGTCTTTTTCTTCACTTGCTGTTCCAAGACCCTCTGGCAGAATCACCTGCCCCCATTATTCATACTGACATGGTTCATAATGCACAGAGCCAGCCTGAGGCATCCAGCCTGTGGCATCCAGCCTGCAAATTTCCCTAAGGCTGCAAAACAAAGAAAAAAAATGTATGCAAACATAAGCACATGGGTGCAAACAACACTTTTTTTGTGTTTTCATGTACTATATGTGCATGCGTGTGTTTATGCATGCTCATCTGCATACATACATGCATTTTTGAATACTCATTTTGTGTCCTGCTGGATGAAAACCCAAGAAGGCTTTTCAGAGTATTTTATAATACTACTCTCCAGTATTATGATAGGATAGGGAGAGAAAAAAGGAAGAAGAAAGGGAAGTGAAAAGAGAAAGCAAGAGGCAAAGGAAGGCAAGAGGTGAGAGAATGGGAAAAGGAACAGGGGGAGGAAAAAAAGACATAAAAGCAGCAGAAGGAGAGAAAAGAAGGAGGAAAAGAGGAGGGAAGAAAGAAAAAGACAAGAAAAATCTGTAGATATCAATGCTGCCAGAGTTTGTATACCTGAGCAGTCTAAAAGCTCTTGACCTACATTCCCCATTTTGGAAATGTACTACAATAACACACCACGGTTTGCTTAAAACATGGCAAATTGACTTGCATCTTATGTTTTGGAGAAAGATTTTACAATAGTGCTGAAGAGAGAGAAAGAAAAGATCTAGCTGTTTCCCTTTACTATTTCCTTCCCTCTGCCTTTTGACATGCTTGGAATCAAACACACTCACTTCTGAAATATTGTAACATTGGTGTTTTTGATGGAGCTAGGCTTGAATTAAAACAAAACAAAACAAAACAAAAGTGATCAAATCCACTGAGACAGGTTGCTAGTATTTATAATAACATGGGTTTATAGACTGACTGTTTTGACATCTTGTATACAGACTGATGGAAGCGCATGCTGCAGAGTGGTCTGCAAGGGGACAGCCATCACGTGGTGTTATGACTCGTTCAGATGGATTTTGATTTCTGTTTGATTTTTTCCGTTTCCTTTCATTTCATTTTGAAGGGGCAGAGTCAAGTGCTCTAGTGTAGGGTCTGGTGCACTAATGTAATAAACAGCATTGTGGACATGTTGGCAAACTCTCAGTTTGACTTGGCTTCGCTGGTCTCCAAAGAGGTATATTATTTGTTATTTATGAGTATGCGAATGACCTTTGGGCAGTGGGGAAAATGTTTATGAATCTAAAAGGCTTAGCAATCTTTAGCACAAAAGCTTGTTTTGTCCAAAAATGTGAACTGTAAGTGACTTCTTCATCATTCAGCCTTACTTGTTGTCTTATTTTAAAAGCCTTTGGTCATCCAGTTAAGCTGTAGAATCAAACCATGTAGCTCAGATGAGCAGTCACATGCCCTGCATAGTAAAAAGTGAAAATCCAAGTGGAAAGCATATGAGTAACTCCAAAAGAGCAGCTGGTTTTGTTCAATGGGCTGGTGAAGATTGAGTTATTCAAAGAAGTTAAAAGGAGTTAGGTACTCCTGACCAATTACGTATGTGGACTTCCTCACTTGTGGGGATATACTTTTTAAAGTTGTAGATTCACTTGAGAAAAATTAGGATCAGTTTATGGACAATTTATAACTCGAAAAATTCAGCCACAGGCTTGGGGTTTTTTCCTATCGGTTCCTATCTGCAGTTCTGCTTTCTGAAACGAGCTTTGGGTTGTCCATTTCTACACGTCATATCAAGAAATTGAAAAAAAACACAGGAAAAAGCCCTCTCATTCTCTACTTTTTGAAAGTCAGAAAAATTACTATTTTCTATCCTTATTTTTTTCTGTGCCTTTTACTTTTCTGTTTTTAATGCACTAGCGTGATTTGAGTGCTGTGCCAGGGTCAGTATTTGCAGCTAGAGAAGGCACTTGTTAGAAGTGATTGGTGAAGCCTACTTGCAAAAAGGCTGATCCCTTTTTACATGCTGTCTTAATGTGCTCTCTTTGCTCACTGTAGGCAAAGCCTAAAGTATGACGCACCAGGGGCTTATAATGTTTAGTGTGTTGCTTCCCCAATGAAAGCTAATAAAAGCTATTTAACTTCCTTACTCCTGGTTACCAATGACCCCTGAGGATCCAGGCAAGAATCAAAGGGGAATAAAACCCAGGCCAGCCACAGGTTCTTTCCTTTTCTGCAGCTGATGCTAAGTTTAGGTATGATTGCAGTTGTTCTGTGTTTCTTTTCCTTGTGAGGATCCTCCACCTATGGATTAAGACAGCATCGCCCAGCTACTTTTTGCTGTCCAGGTCTTACAACACTGTGCCTCTAAGTTTCTGAAGATGGACTGCAAAGTTCAAGCAAACACTTAATCCTGTTTAAGGCACTCTGTCATCCTGTTAGTGGCCTACAGAGTTTAGCATTATTTCTGAGGGCAGAAGGGATTTTATGCCCATTACACTGGTGTAAGGCTGGACAATTTGTGGAGTTGTCTGGAACACCAGGAGTGAAAGCCCTTTAGCCTGTTTTTTTTCTGTTATCAGTGGTGGAATTGCAATGTTGTGGGAAATGAGGCACATCCAAGTACTAAGAGGATGGATGCGTTGTACCTAATCTTATCATGCTTGAAGTGGCTTGAAACAGTGGATGGAGAGATACAGTTTTGGGTGAATGTGTCAACTTTCTTATTCTGTTCTACGTATATGAGTGTTCTTCTTCAAAACTTTGTACCAGATACTTATCCCTTCTAGATAGCTGTGGCTGTATGATTAGAGCTACCTGTGAACTGCTGTCAAAAAGATGCAAAATAATTTATTTGGAAGGAAGCTAGTAGTGAGGGTTTTTAATTCTGAGGCAATCTTCCTGTATTTGCTGGTTTTCCTTCTCTAAATAATAAGATCATGGAGTCACGGGATTTATATGAGACTTGTAAGTTTGAGCTTGTGAAAAAAAACCCAAAACCAAGCCTGCCTTTATTTTGAGTTTGCAGAGTTTAACTGCACAAATCTTAAAACCTCAGAGAAACAGATGGCAAATAAAGGAAAGTCTGTCTTTTGAGGTTTTAAATAATAAAGGGCTTGTTATTATTTAAAACTGGTGTCTCAATGTTTTGAATGCATCTTGTGATATTTAGGTGCATGGATTGGGCAATGCTGATCAGGTACCTATGAAATGCCTAGACTGCTTCCTAGGACACTCCTTGTTATAATCAATATAATGAAGCCCAGAGGATAACTCTCACCTATGCTTCATAGCTAGTTTAAAAACCTCTCAGAAGAGACTCTTTCCCATTATGTTCCATATTGTCATGGAGCTATTCAAGCATCAGTATGGCTTGTTTTCCCTCTCTTTTAAAAAACCATCCACAGACTTCAAGCTCTAAGAACCAGAGGAAGGAAAAATCAAACTAGGAGATGAAAGAAAGACAAGACCCCATATTTCTGTGTGCCTGCAGAAAAGGGGGCAGGAGGGGAAAAATGCCCTTTGCAGCATGCTTTGGGGCTTGTTCCACAGAAGAAGCAGCTTCTGGACAGAGGGCTTTGATCAGTTTCTGACCACTCAGATAAGCTTGCTGGTGCGGAGTGGGAAGGAGCTGGGGAAGAGAAGCCAGAAAGGATGGGAAGGAAGGGAGAGCTGTGCTGGGATTCTGAGGCTGCCCAGTCTCCCTACAGCCTCTGTGACTGGGCTGCCCCACCCTTCCTCCCTTAGCTTCCAGGTGGCTGTGGCTGGGCTGTGCCCGCTGTGGGGCTGAGGTCCAGGGCAGGAGAGATGATCAGAGCAAACTCCCAATTTGTCTTTATTTTTTGCTGGTTTTGATGGCGGTGCCTGGCGGTGCCTAGCGCTGCCATTATCTCGCAAACAAGTCGCTGCCCCTTCTAGCCATCATCCCCATCTCCAGGTAATGAGCGGTTGCTTCTTTGCTGGTGGCACTTGAGGGACAAGGAGCTTCAGGCTACCCAGTGAGTGTCTGTCACTGTGCCATGCAGCTGGCATTCACTCCTGGAGTATCTCTTCTGCATTGCTGAAGCAGCTTTAGCCCCATTAGCAACTGGAGAGAACAAACTCATTTGGGCAGGCAGCAGCACTTGAGAGCATGCACAGCTCCTAGTCCTTACCCTTCCCTCTGCCTGGCTGGGGAGAGCATCTATCATCCTGCCAAGTTTTCCTGCTGCTTGCTGCCGCCTGTAAGGTGTTCCTTGCAAGGGAGGTCTTGTGCCACTTGTCTGTGTTGCTCCATGTTAAGCATGCCACAGTGCTATGAATAACTTAGAAGCTGTTCTCTGCCTTGTTGATTCACTACCGTGCATTTGCAGTGGTGTTGGATCTAGACTTAGCAGGATTAATTTCTCTCTTCTCGCCCTGACAGATGCTGCTGAATAGTTTCCAGAAGTTATATGCTGGGCTGTAAACCTGTACCATGGTGGAAATGGCTGTTGTCAAGGCTTTCCCTCTGTGTCCCTCTGACTCTGTCAAAGCTTTTCTGTTGGTAGTTACTCCGGAGGGCCCTGGAGGAAACCATACCTCACTTTCCTTTCAGCCTCTTTGTAATTCTTTGTATAATAAACATGATAAATAGCTGGTGTCTGAAAAGCATGACACTTTAAGAGCTTAACTTTAATAAGCCTACTTCAAATGATGGCAAGGTCTTGCTGCGCTGTTTTGCGTGTTGTTCTAATGCTGGAGGGACTTTGTCAAGGTGTCACATGGATGCCAGAGAAGTTACCTCCACTTGGTGCTGATCTGTGTGGTTGTTCAGACAAAGACCATTCAAATGTTAGTTTGACATTAAAAAAAATGGCACTGGTGGAGAGCTTTCACAGACCAGAGGGTGTCAGGACTTTGGATTTACAAAGACAAGTAGCTCTGCAAGACTGCCTTTCCATATTGCCTTCTGCACAGCACCAAAACCTGGGAGGAGAGAGGTTTCTTCCACAGCAGCTTGAAGTTCATATACAGCAGCTGAGAAAGCAATCTGTCTTGTTTACAGGCAAGCATGGGATTTGTGTATGCATGCGTCTGATTGACTGCTGGCAAATGCATCTATTTGACTACTTGGCGGGTACATCTTTGTACAACATGCTTTTCAAGCATAATTCTGCTTTTTATTAAAGTAAACTGGCAGTGAAGGAAATGGGGATGGTGTGTTATGTGTTACTGGGGCAAGGGAAGGGAACTGGTGGTAATTTCTTCTTTAATCAAAACCAGCCTCAGAATAGACAGAAAAGACCTTGATAAACCTTTAGTACACACAGAGAACCCTGTACAGCCCTCCGCTTGGATCAAACCCCAGGTTTTGTTGCAGTCAGGTTTTGGAGACTGTTTTCTCCCCCATCTTCCATGTAGCTAGCCTCTCTCTCCACCATGGGAAGCAGTGCTGAGGAAAATTTTAGCTGGTCCAACCTTTACTCTTTGAGCCTCAGAACTTGGGGATTGTTATTTTAGCATAATATTTCTCAGGGTAGTTTTCTGCTCATGAAGTTTTGGAGAATTGCAAGTCAGCTACCTTCAGGCAAATGCTTTGTGAGCTTTCTGCATGGATTCCTCTCACTATTCTCAGTGCTTACATTCTTATGGCCAGAAGCAACTGTATAAGTTATTTAGTCTCACATAGTGCAGCAACGGTCACAGAGCAAGACATATTTGTATCAGGGTCAGGCAGTCTCCTCTCTGTTCCTACATTCATCCTGGGCATCTGCACAGCTGGGTCAGACAGAAGGCCTTCTAAACATCATTGTTTGGGATCCTGGGGGAAGGATGCTGTGCTGTGGTAAGGAAAAGGGAGATGGGAGACATGGCTGGGGAGGTTACTGCTGCAGAGGAGTTGGGATAAATCAGGGGGCGACAGCACCCATCTGTTCAAACACCAGCATGGAGAGGTACTTTGACAAGGCTGGCTTCTCCTAGGACAGAATCTCTGCATCTGCAGGCTTCTTAATTTGCTCCCAAAGCTTCTCCCTTTTCCTTTCTCTTTGATTCCTGGGATTTTTTCTCCTTCCTTTCCTAGGAGCCCAGTACAGTTTAGGAACTGGTGCAGTGACTGTGTTTCTTCTCTGAGCTTAGGCAAGCTGTAGCCAGAGCAGGCAGGTAAGCCACGGAAAGAGGGGTAGAGTTATTTAGTCTGGGATGTTATTAGTGCAGGCAGGCAGGAACCGGAAAGTGCGCTTAGGGGTGGAGGGAGGGAAAATCTGGTTTAAGATGCAACAGTGTGGAGGAATGGGTGGGATTCCTTCTTACCTTGCCCTTCTCCAAAGAGAAAACCTGTTAGTGGAGAGGGGAAAAGGGGGAGAAAACTGCCTCCTGTAAAGAAGGGGAGGTGAGCTCTTGTCCAGCAGCCATGGAACTATGTCTTGCTTTTTCATTATTTACTTCAGTGGGAAATTGGGGTTAACAGCACACAAAGAGACAGTGCAGAGGGGGGCAGCCCACTCAGTGCAGTGTAGATGCTCATCCAAACCTAACAGCTGCCTAAAAGGTACTGTAGGAAACCTGTTCAGTGAAAACAGCTGGGCGGAGAGAAGTAAAATTGAGCAGGAAAGAGACTATATGGCTGGAGCTTAGGAGGCAAGAAGTCAAGAAAGCTGTGAGTTAACCCCAGCTCTGCTACTGGTTGCCTGTAGGATACTGGGTAAATCACAGATTTGTTTTACTAATCTGTTCTCCCTTGCCTGTCCGGAGAGCAAATCCAGCTCTCTGTTTTGTTGGGTGACCAAGTGTAGCAAAGTGTTTTGTCTGGGTTTCTCTATGCAGTGGTCCTTTAGTTCTGGCTCTGCAAATGCTCACCTGCAGGGGCTTTTGGCACCACCACAATACCAACAGCAACAATGATATCTTCCTGCCCTCCATTGCATGAATGCAAATTTCTAGAGATGCTTTACCAGAGACCTCTGAGAGGAAGGAGAGGGCACAGTCAGTGTGGATCTCTAAACAAAGTTTGTGGCCTGAGATTCAGGGTCACTTGGGGGCTAATTAGTTACAACTGATAACAGGTTGTGTTCATTGTAGTACAGTTTCACCTGCTTCTGCATCTGATTCCTGCCTACAAGAAGAGATTAAATGCAAGTTCTGCCCCCTTTCTTAATTTCTTTGTGCCAAATCTGCAGCTGTGAAGGGGAAGTATATGGGCATGGGGTACCATGAAGTTGGCTGGAGCTGTGTACCTCTGGAGGCAGGGAGCATCCTGCGTGGAGTGAGTCCATGCGTGCTCTTTTCTTACATTCTTTCCTTCATTTCTGTTGTTAGTCACCATGGGAGCTGGATATGGAGGTAGGTTGACCTTTGCTCTGAGTTTGTGTGGCTGTCCTTGTGTTACTGTATTGATGCAATTATAAAAGACTTGAGAATCTTAGACCCTGTATGCCCCAAATCTCTCAGAATGAGCTCAAATGCATTGAACCACAACGGAGTTCTGGCAGTCTTACATGGAAGTCTGGGTTTCCATATTGAAACCTGAACCCAACTGTGTTGCACAACTCGCCTGCTTTCCCAGAACCCCACTAGCCCAACCAATGGGCTCACACACACCATGTTCCCCCCCGCCCCCAGCTGGATCACTGAGCTGAACTGGCCACCCACGTGCAGTTCAAAGAGACTTTGCAGGCCCATTTTCCTGTCCCTGAGCTTTCAGAGTCCATGCTGACCTTCCGAAGGGTGGTGTGTATGTGTGGGGCTCTCCAGCTGCCCAATGACATTTTTTGGAAGAGGATCTTTTTGGGAATGAAGTCCCTTGACTGCAAAGGGTTTGCTGCCCCCCTATGGATTTGACCGGCGTGGCTTGGGCCAGGGTACCAAGGTGTAGGAGGCTGTCTGGTGGAGCCAGCTCCACTGTCCTGCAGTGTTCACCTCATTCAGGCTCTCCCTGTGCTCTTGTGCAGTTGATAAGCTGGAGTCTGGGCTCCCATTCAACCAATTGCATAAATATGGCACAACAACAAGGTTTCCCCAAAGCAGCTCCATCTGTGCAGGGCACTTGTTCCTCAGAACTCCATTGGTCATGCTGTGCTTTGCTGGAGTTTGTGCCAAACTCAATACCCACAGCTTAAAAATAACATTTGGGTGTGGCACTTCCATTATATACCTAGGAGCCAACATCGTCTGGTAGGCAGAGACAAATGGCTGGAAATCTGGGGCAAGACATTCTTTTCTCATCTACTACTGTGTTATCTACTACCTCCTGCTGTCTCAATGTCCCTGATGGTGAATCAGGAGTAATGAAAAAAGAGTTCGTGATAACTTCTGCAAGGCTTGGTTACTTTAAAGATCTCAGTTAGGACTCTCAGCTATGAGCAATATAATGCTAAGGCCGACCAAATAGTTACGTATCTTTGTTGGTAACCAAACTTTGAAAGAAGCTATATGACTTGGAAATACATAGTAAAGGGCATCCTGGAAAACTTGCGATAGTGGCATTAAGTGGCTGGTTCACCCTTTACACCCAGAAAAAAATATTGCACACTCCATTTCCCTTAATTTTCAACACAGACAGAGACAGGAGTGCTTTTCATTTCAATGATATCTCTATATCAGGCATCTTTTCTTCTTGACTCTGTACATTAATGATGTCTTAACGTATGCAAGCAACTCTAACATATACGGAGAATCACCTTATGTAGTTGGGGTTTATTTTACAGAAGTCAAACCTTAGAGATTTTCTTCAGTGTCAGAGAATCCTTATTCAAATACTCCTGCCATCACCGGCAAATGTGGGCTAAGAGTCATGAAGGATGCGACAGCCTGACCTGGGACAGCACAAGCTTCAGGAGATGTGAAAAAGGTGGTGTCAAAATGCTTTGACCTCTGATTGAAACTGGAAGCAACATGGTGAAATGGAGCACTGTACTGGCTTAAAAATAGCTGTCTCCAAAGTCTCCCTTTTCCTCCCCACATTGCCCTTAAGGGAATGGTTTAATACCATGGGCAAAGACTGTCTGACCACAGGTAATGCAACTGATACAAGACTGCTGTCTGCTTGAGACACACTGGGCACAACAGGAGCTGAGGTCCCAAATGATGTGCCTGGGCAACCAAGCAAACCAGGTGTGAGGAATCTAGCTTGCCAGAGGACTTATTGAAGTTTCTGTCAGGTGTCCATTACACCCTGGAGTGCTGTGAATTTTTTTTAAGAAGTCTAGATACTTGGGTGGCATGATTCTATGTCATTCCAGTGACTGTCTTGCAGCTAAGCTAGATTTATGGCAGCTAGGAAACTAGCCTGAAGAGCTTAAAGCAGCCTGCCTAGAATTTACTCCCAACTCCCCCCATTTTGTGACGACAGGTTTCCACTCACATTTCCATTCTGCAGATGGCAAACAATTTGGCTAGAAAAAAATGGAATTTCTAGGATCCTTCGGATTAGATCTTGACTTGGAGCCAAACTTTCCAGATGTTCGGGGCTTCAGTTTTGGCCATCCAGCAACAAATCTACCTGCTGAATCTGGAGCAAGAAGCAATGTTTGAAGTGGTTTCCCATCAGACACCTAATAGGCATCTAGTAGGAGTCAAGACCACCCTGCCTCGTCCATTGACTCTACTGCTGCAGAACTGGGAAGGACCCTGACACAAGAAAAGGATTCTTGATGGAATAATTTTTTTTTCTTTTACCTCCCCCTGCTCCCCAGACTTTTGTTTTTCTTGCTACCAAGGCAGGGAAGAAAAAAAGAAGAAAAAGAAGAATTAAAAAAGAAAGAAGAAAAAAAGAAATTCCACAGTGAGCAGAAGACAGGGAGTAAAAATAGTCCAGGAGCTTCCAAATGTGTGCGTTGCACTTAGGAAAGCTTGGTTTTGTTTACTTATTTGTTTTGAATTTCCACTCTTTGCCCTCAGATCAGGCTTCAGGAGAAGGGGGAGCCTGGAAGCAGGTCTCAGATGTCTATGCAGCTCTTAAATGCTGTGAAAGGAACCCTGAATAAAAGTTAAGGCAGTGCAAAGGATACACCCAGGGAGAGGTGTGTAGCACTTTTGATGGCTTTTTGCTGTAGAATCCTTGTTTCCAGAGAGCTTAACCCTCCTTGAGGTGGCTGAAAAAGATGATCACAAGGGGAAGACCAGTCTCTGTTAACCTCACCAGTACTGTGTTTCCCCAATCACAGTTGTCACCTGCATCACTGGAGAGCCTAAAGGCAGAGACCGAGTGCTTGGTACCTCATAACAGGATTCCTTCTTGTCTAGCAGACATGGCAGAAACACAAAGCGCACAAAGAAAGTGCAAAAGCTCTTTCACTTCTGTTAAGCAAAATCCAGCCTGGATGATTTCTAAGTGATAAATGTATTAACTTGTAACACACTAATGATCCTATTGAAGCTGGCTCATATGTAAAATTAAGCATAAGTTAAGTAAGTGCTTTGCTAGGCTGAGTGAGGACCTCTAACGTCTTAAGGCATAAGCCAACTCTGAGAAGACTTAGGAATAAGCAGCCTGAGTGGGTAAAATTTCTTCTTGACTACCACAACAAAGAATTTTTGCATCTGTTTTGTTTACAGACTTCTTAGCTTATGATCCTGGTGGCTGCTGAAACCAGGTTCCTTGTGTAGAGCGCTCCCTGGTTTGAAGCCATGTGGGTGTTCCAATATTTTTTCTGTCCTGTAAACATCTCCTAGAACATGGCAGACCACTTCATTTGTCTCTTGCTAAGCAAAGAATATGATTATTATTATTCATGGAGTTGTCAAAGCAATTTGGTGTGTCCATATTTCACTGAAGATCAGGCATTTTCACCAAGATGCCAGCTACTTCTTCACAGCTGACACAGAGAAAGCTAAAAAACGTTTTCTAAAAAAAAATTAAGTTTACTGTACAGAAGCAAAAGTGCCAAAATACAGACAGAGTTCGTGTCAGGGAATTATTTACAGTGGCTGAAGTTCGAAATCTATTGAGGCCGAAGTTAAAATATCAGCTGGGATCCCAGCCCAAACTTGGTCACAAACGGAACGCGTCAAAAAGCGCTCAGGAAATGAGCAGAGGCCCTGCTGAGCAAAGCCAGCTCTTCTGTGGCTGCTCCTTCCCGCCCAGAGCTCCAGCAGAGATAGAAGAACCCTGCTAAGGGAATGAGAACAGCTGAAGGGAACAAGTGTCATTGCAGTGTAATGTCCTCTGGAGAGCCAGGAAGCTGCTAGGCAAGTGAACTTTGGGCAGCAATGCCCTGGGGAACTGAGGGCCCTTATGGCAGAGGCAAAGAGGAAATTTGCAGCAGACCTAACGTCTATCTTGCAGTCATTGTGGGCAGTAATAGGACCAGAGTGCATTAAAACATCAGGCTAATTTTACAGTGGGTGTCAACTGATGTTTCTCCACTGATTGTGATGGTTCCGTGGTAGGCGAGACTTGATGAGGACCTGGTTTCTTGTCAGCACCCTGAAGAGCACCTTAGACCACGTGGGACCCCCTGAGTATAGACAATGCAGGAATGGGGCTGAGAAGGGTGTGCAGTCTTGGTGGCCCTGCCTTTGGCGCAGCGGATGGTGAGTGATGTGTAGGAGTAGTTGTACAAAGACAGGGAATGGGCATGCATCAGTGGCATAGCTCATGTGGGTGTCATTACCAAACCCAGACGGGACATTCTGTAACACTGCTTGTGTAAGAGCAGGAATCAAAGGGAGCGTGAAGGGGGAAAGAGGGTTCAGTTTGTGGGATGCCAGCATTTGTTAAATTCCCAGAGACACACATGCAGACTTGTTGGTCCTGCCAGGACAGGCGTGCTTCCTCTTCCATTTCTCGGCTCTTTGTTGTGTCTCCTGAGGCAGGCAACAGCAACACCATGTGTTCATCTGCTGCTGCTGCCTGGGCTTCTGGTGTCATCCTCACAGATGGATTCACCTTTCCTTGAGAGAGAGGTAGAGATTTATACAGACCAAGGACCAATACTTGTTCCTTATGGTGGGAGAAGAGTGGGACCTATCCATCTTCTGTGATCACAACATGTCTATGATCAGACCTTTCCCTCTGAAGTTAAGTGAGACTTGTGCAAAGTGCCCTTCATGTTCATGCCCTTTATGCTTGAGTTCATCTTCTGCTGGGTCTGAGTAAGTTCCTTCAGGAATAGTCATGACCAAGGGAGGGACTCTTTCATTTTGGTAGTCCACTCAGTTATCCAGCACCTGTACAACATCTTTAACTGACCTGAATAAAACCAGGAGGCAATCAGTTATCTCACAGACTTACTGGTGAATGCTGATGCTTTCAACATGCTACTGTACTAGACCAAAGTCAGATACACATAGCGAAATCTCTGAACTGTACTATAACTTCATCCAGTTGCTTTCTTTTCTTCCATTGTCCTCACCTGGAGCTGGAGATTACTTGCTGTGTAGGAGAACTCCACTGGAGGTCCCTCACCCACATGCACAGTGCCCTCCCAGGAGTGCTAGGAGGGAGGCCGTGGAGAGCAATGCTTTGTGATCTGGTGTGGAGTGCCGCAAACTAAATGAGGTGTTTCTTCTCCCTGGGGAACACTCACATGCTCTGAACAGCAGCAGCAGAAGTGTGAGGATAACCCCAGTGTGGGCAGGGGGCTGACTCATCTCTCCAGAAGAGGCAACACTGTTTATTAATCACTGCTTCTTTGAAGTGGAAAAATGCAGAAAACCTCTCATGGCCCATGTTGTGATTAACCATCTAATTGTTCTGCTGGTATGTTTGCTTAAGGGGTTTCCTTTTCTCTGTGTGCAGTAAGAAATAGTTTCTCATCCTACCGTTGTTGCACCCAGATGATAGTCATTAGCAATGTACCATACAGACCCATTGTATATGTCTTGTCCTGACGCCTTTTTGTTTTAATCCCTGTGTCCATGTCTGTTGAAGTGTTGGGGGGAGAATGACAGCTCTTCAGAGTAAAGTCCTGTGTTCCCAAAAGATGCAAGGAGTCTCTTCATGGAACAGAATCAATTCCTTGTCCATGCTGACAGACACTTCACTCATCTATTCCATTATAGGAGATGGCACCACAATTGATGGAGAGGGCGCCAACATCCTTTTCTGTGAGAAGACCCATCTGGCTGAACTGCAAGCGCTGTTGGGGTACTCAGGCCTGGCTGAAATGCAGAATTACAGCCTCTCCCACCAGATCTGGGCATGCACATCCTTGACATGGCTGGTGTGGAGCACGGGATTTTGAAGGGAGCTGGCATACCTAGCCCTAGCTGTGGAAATGCCTCTCATTTCAGCACACATACATTTACACGAGGGCTTAAACTTCATTGATGCTCTGTGCCTCCTAGTCTTTGCTTGAAATATTAGAGTGAACTTAAATCTTGGGGCTTGGCAGAGAATATGTGGGTGAGCTTTAGTGTGATTGGCAGTATGAGTAAGACAGAAGATCACTTTGTCTTTTCCTGCCTTATTGTCTATGACTATGAGAAAGCAGGAGAAGTGCATCTCGGTGAGCAAAGCATGGAAGAAAATGGTATCAGTGGAGGACAATTAGTTCTGGAAATTTTTGTCTAATCATTCAATCTAAGCCAAGTTCAGCTAACTGTTACGTATCAGGTACAGTTCCCATAGAAATGCTTTTCAATAATGTTTCAATCTGTTTCTTACTATAACCAACAAACCAAAAGGGATTTTTGAAATAATAAGTAGCTTAAAGCCAGGGAAGACTTGTTCAGTTTCACTGACTTTGCTGTTCATTCTATGCCACAGTGCACATTGTGACCTTTGCAAAAGCACACATTTCCTTAACCCTGATCCTGTGAAAGTCCATGCAAGTGTTACGTGTGTCTGTCACCAGACCCCAGAACACCTTAGATGTTCCCCTACATTGTGCACAATGCAGTAGTTCAATCAGAAAGGTACTTTCATGCACTGGGCGACTGGTGTAACTCAAGTGTGGTGAGTGGCTCCTGCTCTGTTTGGTGCTGCAAGGCTGTGGACTGCAGCTAGAGGGGGTGAGCAGGCAGAAGATAGTTTCAGCTAAAATTTGACATTTTGCCCCCCTCTTTCCTCCTTCCCCTGATCATAGTGGCACTTCCCTTAATTGTAGGCATATCTGTCTCCAGTAGACTGCTCTGCCCATGTCCTAATACACATGCAGGTATCCGTGCTGTGTGTATGTATCTCTGTGTGTATTTTATGTATGTGCAGCGTATCTGACAATTATCATTAGTTACTGTGATTCGCAGTGAGACATCATGTGAGGTCTCAACTGGTGGCTGAGGTTGGAGTGCATCAAGTGTTGTGCACACATCATGAGTAAATGGCCCTTTCTCCAGATATCTTGCAATCCAAGTATATGATTAGGAACAACAGATGGATACCACAAACAGACAGGCGGCGTGGGTGGGGGAGGAGCGCAAAATACCACTGAGATAATTAGGATGAATGATTAATGACTCGAGTGGGTAAGAAGAGGCCAAAACATGCTAGCTGAATATTAGCTGGTGGTGCTTCACAAGAGCCTCAGCAGAGGTGGGCAACAGATAAATAGTATTTTGGACTTGCTCATGATCCAGGCTGCTAAATTTGTTCCCAGTCTATGTTTGTAGTAGTTCAGCTCTAACATTACGCTGTAGCTACACTGTAAGGATGGTGTAACTACAGTGTATTCTTTGTGGAATGCAAATCCAACCACACTGAAACACTAGTCCTTAGAGGAATGTTGATCTCGTAGGATCTGATCCAACACCCACTGGAGTCAGTGAGTTCTTGACCTGTATGGGATTTGGGACAGTCCCAGAATGTTCAAGGGAGCTCCAAACTGGGCAAAACAAATGGGACATGTATTTAAAATGATAAGAAGAAACGCTTTGTATGAAATGCATTTAATATATTTCTCTTTGCATGTACACTGTGTGAAATCAGACTGGTTTTATATCTGCTGCATCTATCTTAACATGTGGTGTATGTTACAGTGGACTGATCAGTTACATGATTAAAATACATGGTAAACAGATTCACAGCGTGCTTAGCACTAGTAGCTTCATGGTTTTGAAGTGATTTTTAACCCTGGTCATTTTGGTTTTGTTGTTGCTTGTTTCTTTTCTCTTGAGAGATTGTCCACTGGTTTCCGAATTCAGTTCAATTTGTCTCATGAAGCTCCTTCCATTACTTTTATAGTAGAGTGACCAGCTAGTCCTAGAGGTCACCCAGCTTTCTCCAGTTAAATCTGAGGTGGAACCACCATGTGTGAATATCTTCACAAGGAGGTACTATGGGCTTGCACACTTTCCTCAGCACCTAGGTGTTCATTGTATCTATTAATGTGGATTATATTTTCAAATACCTGGATGTTCAACAGAACATGGATTTGTGCGCACAGATGGACAAGGGGAAGTATTTGCAGCTGTTGTTACATGTATGTAAAGAAATCTTTGCTTCTTTTCATGCAGAGATTTTCAGACAACCAGGCTCAGCCTGAGGATTCAGAGAAGGATGCTGGCTCTGATGCCAAACTTGTGGTTTCCTCTAACTCATTTTGCAGGGCCTCATTTTGCTGGCTAGAAAGCCTTCACTTGAAATGCAATTACCCAGATGCAGAGAAGAGAACATTCATAGGCCAGCCATACAAGAAAAGAGGAAATTTCCTCAGATTGCCCCTTCACTATCAACAGTGGCACATTTTCTACGATAATGAAAGGGAGAATTGGGCTTGATCCTTGTGTAAATGCATAGCTGCTCAGCCTTATTGACTTCAACAGAGCTTTGCCAGTAAACCTTAAATCATAAGAAAGGGTAGGTAGATATCGGGCCAGGTGTAATCTCATCAGCAGTAAAAATTAGTAATTATGTTGGTGTCAAAGGAGCAATATCAGTGGAGAATCTGACCTTTTGGGTGTACCCCATTAATGGCAACATTGTAGTGAACTTCCTTCTAAAAACTACCTTCCTTTCGTTAACTCTTTCATACATTCTGGTCTGCCATCTTTTTAAATATATGATTTTAAATTTTTTTTTGTGATACATTGAAAGCCTGGTCTCTCTTTGACATTTTCAGTATTTCTTGTTCTCTTTTACGTTCTTTCCATTCACTCAGTTCTTCACTTGTGTGGCCTTCTCTTCCTTTTTTCACTGCTTGTCTGCTTCTTCGTCCTTGTCCTGCATTCAGTAGTGCAAGGCACTGGAATTAACTGAACTGAAATATTCCTGTGGAGTGGATTGACACATATACCTTTCTACTGTGGAGCTTCTCTTCATCACATCGTCCTTTCCCTATGATTCCTTCTTGGGTCTTTACACAGCAACTGATACGGTGGTTACCTCTTCACTGGGGCTGTCTAAGCTCCTGTCCACTCTCAGTCAGGTATCTGCTCAGAATGGACCAGCTGACAGTGGTGGGCTATGCCAGGGTATCTGATTTCTCCTTTTCCAGCTGGAGATACTAGAAAGAAGTAATGACTGTGATGGTAGTACTGAATATTGAATAGACATCTAGAAGACCAGGGAGCTGACAAGAGCCATTTCCCTTCATCCCTGTACACAAGAAGATTCATCTAACTCTGAATTGCTGGGTGATGGAGCAGGTCTGAGCTGGTGATTGTGATAGATGATGGTGCTGTATTCTCTGGTCCACACACAGGAGCTGTTAAGGGAAATAAAGCTGGTGTCACTTGTCATTTTATTCACAGGGTCAGCTCTGAAGCCTACGAGGAGACATGGTGTACACTAGTCTTACACCTATTTGCTCAGAGTTGAGATGTCTCTATTACAGAGTGTACTGCTACCTTTCTGGTTTCCCCAGTCAGAAGGGCCTGACGACCGCCTCGTGAAAGACAAATACTTTCAAGTGAGAAAGGATGGAAAGTCCCCATGTATCTTTCCAGCAAACCTCAGCTTTACTTGTCCCTTCTGTGGTACAAATAGGTAGAAAAAGCCCCACCCATGAGGGCCAACAAGCAGGTCAGCAAGTGGTATAATGTTTGGGAAGGAGGCTGTGTGGGATTTGCTCTTGGGAACAAGGAGACAATCCTAGTTTAGGGAGATTGTGAAGCTTCTTACAGGGTCTTTGGACAATGACAGCAGCCTTAACTGCTGAGAGATGAGCTCTGCACATAGATGAGCTTAATTAAGGGATGGAGCTGATCCAGACAAAAGTCTTTTGCCACCAACTAGGGAGGGCTCATTGAGGGCTTGTGGCTAAAGGATTAGATAGGTAAGAGAATCCTGTGGCTGTACCTTTCTTTTCAAAATAAGGTGGCAGTGATTATGCTCATGGATGTTACAGACATTCAAAGGCTGGTGGAGCATGGGAGTGTGACTGGAGGAAAGTACTGTAGATGGGTATTATCTAACTGAGGGTTTCTGGCAGAGGCCGTGTAGTCCTGGAACAGCTGGAGTGCATGGGAAAGATTTGAAGGATGGAGCTGCAGCTTGAGACTACTTAGCTGACGTGCTAGGAAGGTGAGGAGGTAGTATATGTGATGGAATTCCCGTACGAAGGGCAGCTGTCCACTTAGGGCAAAGGACCCGGACTTATGTAACTATGAAGGCAGAATAGAGGGAGCGGCTTAGTCGTGGATAAGACCTAAAAATAAAGCTTGGGTTTGCCGCTTTGGTGAGAGAAACAAGAGATGTCAGTATAGAAAATCAACTATCCCCCACAAGAAGAGACATCTAGTCCACAGTGATAGCTAAGGAATGGAGCTGAAGAAGGAGCAAAGACACAGAGAAACTAGGATGTTGAAAACAGAGGAGAATATTTACAGTGAAGAGAAAGAAAATCATGTAAAGGCTAAATATTACTGGGTAGATGCATGGGTAGATGGGAGAAAGAAAGCACTGATACTTGTTTGAGTGGGTGATACATTAGTGATAAGACAGTGCCTAACCTATTTGGGGCATGCATTTGGATTGATATGAGACAGCTGAAATAGTTCTATGTAACATGTTGAGATTTTGGGTAACAAAATGTAGGAACTTGAACATACTAGGTGTGAAAGTGAGCATCTTGGGGTAAATGAAAGAACAGTGAAACATAACTATTGAATGCAATTGGTTGCTCAGGAAAGGAAGAGATGGAATATAACCTTGTCCAGGTATGTAGAACTATTGCTAAATTTTGGTTAAGAAACTAGTAAAAGTAGCATGGATGAAAACTGGATGTGTATTGGTCAAAATAATTTCGGTTGTGAGTTCCTAGTACTGAGACTTTTCCATAGGCCCTAGACTCTTTTGATGTGCTCTGGTGGCTTTGGTTTATCAGGGGTAGATTGAAAAGCTTCAAAAGAGTTCTTAGCAACAATGGCTGATGATTTTTTTTTCTAATAGTTCTTCCTTCTTGAGCCAGTTTTGTTACTGCTTTCATGTACAGAAACTAGAAAGCTGCAGAAGGTCTAGTGACCATGAGTTGATAAATTTTTAAATTAAACAGATGTCTAAATAAATCTTCTCCTGCAGCTCAGGTTAGGGACGTTCTGGTGAACATCTTGGAGAGGTTAGTATGCTCAGCTCAATTAAGGGCTCAGCTGCTCCCTTGTGGAGGAGTTCTCCAAGTATGGGATGCTGCAACTATTATGAATCTGTCTCTTAGGTGAGAGGAGAGGGCTAGGAGAGTGCTTCCAGGCTTAAAATAACATGTGAGGTAAAGAGCATATGCTGACTAACTAGGAAGAATCTTTGTCTAAGTCAAACAGATATGCATGGGTTTCCTAAACAGTTAAGAAATTATGTTCTGGGATTGTTTGTTGACACCAAAATTATGTGAGTTTTGTTTGGGGTTTTTTTGGTTTTTTGTTGTTTTTTTTTCTTTTTTTGCAAAAGAGAGAACATTATAACATACTTAGTTCATACAATAAGACTGAATTTAATGAACCAAGAACAAGCTGCCCGTCTCTGGTCTTAAGATGGAGAGGTTTGCAAATATGCAAGTTGTACGGTGGGATGGAGAAGACAATGTTCCAGCTACTCTGTATGAGGGGGGGAGATGAAAGCAGAGATGCATAAATAAAACCTGTTGGGGGCCCAACTGAACATTGCATGCTGCAATAATTCCCTGTCCTCGGGCAGCAAGGCAGGCTCAGAAGTCTCTCTGGCTAGCAGCCATTTTACAAATATGTGGAGCCCTCAGCTCTACTGTAGCTGTACAGAAACGTTGCTCTCAATCCCCTGTTTATGTTTGATTGCTGTGCGACTCAGTACCCCACATCTGAAATGGCTGTGAGTGCCCCAGACATGCCGTGGCTGCTTGAAGTCAGGCAGTCTTTTATCAGGTTGTATGAAGAAGAAGGCACTTCTTACAGGCAGCAGTTTGTTCCCACTTTGCTCATCACAATGGGACTTTCCCTCTGGAAGTGGGTCCAGGATAGTAGTTCACGCTGGCCTCCTTTGAAGAACGGGTGATGCCATGTCTCCCATGTGTTGTTGCAAAGTGGCAGTTGTGGCATCTTGTGGGTCTTATTTAGGAAGGTCTTTACTGCAACATGATGCATAATGGGAGGAGGCAGAATACTAGAGGAAGATATTAGCCGCTGACTGGTCTTGTGGTCCCTGTTGTTGTCATTGTTTATTCATATATCAGTTCATTTTGGGTGAAGAAAGGTCTAACTCGTGTAAGTGCAGCATGTGCCAGCAGGGCAACAGAAATCTGCTATGCGTTTGTGCTGTGTTTGCATTTTAACTTCTTGCACTAATCTTTCTTAAAAGGTTTCTATTCTTTTCCACCCTGTTTTCTGGTTCCTTGAGAGACTGCTTTAATAAAGTACATGACCCAGAGTCAGTCCTAGATAGAGTGACTCTGGCTACTCTCAGGTTCATAACTTCTTATGAACTACTAGCAGAGGAGTGTGACAAAGACATCTGTCACAGAGGACTGGTCTGCTTTTGTCATCTGTTTTTGGTGGCTGCCATGGCTTGGATCAAGTACTTGTACCTCTGTCTTGAGCATCCATATCTATCATGTACATATGTTCTGCATACTTGAGTAACAGTCAAACCACTTATTAACATGTTGTAAGGAATTATGGGAAGGTGGAGGCATTTCTTGGGAGAGTCCATGTTTTTGGGTTTTTTCTGAGATCGGCTCATAGAATCGCATCTCTTGCAATTAATGTAGTACTGTCTTGTAACAGTATTACATAGCTACGTTGATTCATAAGGACAGATCTTGGTGGTTTATGGTCCATCATCTCTTCTGCTGGAAACAATTTTGAAGGTGAACAGGGGTTGTGCACCAAGTACCCAACTGATTAGATCATTGATCTGCTGAGAATGACTGGTCTGAAACATTGCCGCTGTACCTGAAACTCTCGTAGATTTCGGGGTTATTTTTGAATGAGGAGAGTGTTCAAGCATGTGTATTGAGCACACAATCAGGCAGGACCTACTGGTTTTAAATACACTTTGTACCAGAGAATTGAATAGATGCAACAGAAAACAAAATACTCTACAAGCTTGTTCAGCTAACAGTGACTGTTGTGTTAGCTGCAAGTAAGTCATGAATACATCCACTAGGTTGAGCTCTCCAGGGAAGTCAGATTTTTATGCTACTAGTCCTCAAAGAGTGAGGTCACGTACCCTGTCAGTCAGTGCTCGTTTGTGATGTGTACCATAGTGCTGAAGTCCAGGTGTCCCAACTGAAATTCAAAAACATTGCTCCTCAACTGGTCAGTAGCAAGCAAATCCCAGAAGCATGCTTCTGATTCCCCTTCTTGTGCATGAGAAGGGTGCTGCCAAAACTAGGTTATTTCGGGGATTGTCCTTCTGGGTCACTACAAGCTGCTTTTGCTGCAACTCTCTTCCTTGCTTTTTAACTTCGGATTTGAATAACATCGTTTGCAATTTTGCTAGCCTTTACCTTAGTGCTTTCACAGGATGTCACATTAATGCTTGGTACTTTTAAAATGAAAAATAAAGTCCCTTAATGTTTGTTTTCCCCATTAATTGAGTTTTAATTCAAAGTTACCTCATGTTGAGGTTGCATTAGCAATACTTTGTATCTTTAAATCAATGAGGATTTTGAATATGTAGTTACAGAACAAGCGTGTGTTCTCCTGCCAAACGCTGAAATGTGGAATCTGCTCTTGCCAGTTACTTAAAATGCACAGTATTTCTTTCTGTGTCTTTGTGCTCTATATTATCACTCATTGTGACGATATGGGTTCCTATTCAATCCCAAATAGTTTGGCACGCCTGGAATTGCTGTCTTTTCCTCACTTTAAGGTTATAGCGATGTTGCTTGGAGAATGTGCTATGTCTAGTAAAATCGTCTACTACTTTCAGTCTGTCTCCAGTTGTGATAAGAGAGGCTTTCCTTTTATGTTCCTGCTTAATAAAGCCCTTCTGATATAGTGGTGTGGGGGATGCTACTGAAAGAGTTAAACAGCTTTGAGGATTTGCAGAGATCCAAATTCTAGGTTGCTCTAAGTCTGGAATTCTGGGTCACTAACAATGGGAATTGTTCTGAATAATCTGATAATATTCTCCTTGGTTGTGTTGCTTTGTTTCAGGGTGTTGTCAGTTCATATCTGTCTGGAAGTGAGGTAGTGGAAGGAGTTCTGGAATAATTCAAAACTTTTCCTTTGCTTTTTATCCGAAATCTTTGGCCCATGCAGAAATGTGCTGGGATGCCCAGCCCTCCTGAAATACAATGTGAATTCGTTCTCTTCTTTCCCCCTAAAGAACTCGGGCATCCAAGTCTGAGAATTAGATATTTATTGAACTTTCTTTTTATTTGCATACATCTGGGCTGTCAGCAAAGGCTGAGCAGCAGAGAACGATGATGTTCTTAGTGCCAGAGAAACATCATCTCTGGGAAGCAACATAAAGCATGTGGTGAGTGCCACAAATGTCTAGTAGATCAGACAGTTCATATGGCATTCCCTTAGGAAAAACTTCACATAACTTGACTCAAAAGAATATGACTTTGTTACTTGGATCCATCTGATGTCTCCTCCAATCTGACGACTGTTTCAAACTCTAAAAGCTCTGGTATTCCACCTGTGTGTGAGAGATGGGACTTAGTTAACTCTTTTTGGATTGTGCAGCACTTCAGCGCAATCAAAAAGTTTCCTTTGTAACCTCTCCTTGAAACCACTGGCTCCACCACATGCACCTCAAATCTTCTATTTATTTTTATTTCATGTGCCTTTGGGGCCTGGTGGCTTTACAGTGGTCAAAGGTTTTGTAGTTAAAAATGTGGGCCTGTGTCTAGGAAAAAAACTTTTCAGCTGGAGGCCCGATTTTTCATCCACTTTAGATCAGTTTTGTGCAGTAGTCACTCACCAGGGGTTTACACTGGAGGTTTGGATCTGTGGCAAAATCTCGGCCACTGCACTCAAATCGCTAAGAATTTTTGCAGCTCTTCATGGAGCGTGTTCAGGATATATAACCAGTTTTTGGTGTTCTTATCTGGGTGTGCAACTGAGATATAGTCAAGATTTTCCTGGTAGGTGAAAATATAAGAGAAGCAATCCAATTCACAGGTGGTCTTGGCTCTTCTGGACATGCATTTTGAGCGCATTGGAGTTAATGCATCTGAACGTTTTATTACTTGTCAGAAGAGCAATGGTAATTGAACCCTAGTTGTGAGGCTATATGAATTAGCTTGGCTCTCACCAAAACCCTTTTCCTTGTAGTTGTCTTTTGGGTTGTGTAAGGAGCTCTAAATCTCTACTGCCGTATCTGCCTCCCCCATCTATGAGCTTTATGGGACTTGGAAACAAATTCTGCCCTTGACGCTACATGTAAGCTCACTGCAAACCTGAGTTTCTCTTAGCTTGGCTAGCTGAAAGCAAAGGCAGTCTACAACCTGCCAAGAGACATTGTGAACCATCTTCAAAGTTTTGACTGTGTTTCTCCTCACTCAGGAAAACATACAGCATGGAAAGACAAGGGGGAGACATGGATCTCATAAAATATATCTCCCCTTTGGCTTGGATTATAATAACAAAATGTCTGAGTCACCACATGGTACACTGATATGAAGCAACTGCCTGCAGAAAAACCAAAGCCATGCATTTTTCTGAAAAATGAGGGGGAAAGAGAAGAGAAAAAAACATTTATTTTCATTCTTTTGGCTAGCCTAATTTTCTTCTATTTCTCATTAACCTTTAGAAAATAAAGCTAGCTTTCCTGAGGGAAAACAGCACTTCTGTTCATCACCCCAGTAGAGCTGACCTTCAGCAGCCAAATTTAGCTAAAGGCATGCAGTGGTTTCTTGGCCTACTGAGTTGAATCTTACTTCTGGTCTGCAGGGGACCGCTCTTTAAGCCCCACAAAAGCTATTGCTGAAACTATGGAAAATTATCCATTGCTTGGGTGCATAGCCCCTTGGAGGCCATTGTAGCCACTTGAAGTGCTGATGAACTGTGACACAGCTTTCTTGTTCATGTGATTGATATTCAGATACCAAGACCACAAAGAGATACCATAGCCCTTTCAAAGCTCAAAGCATAGTGTTCCTCTCTAACCTCAACCTTTGAAGCTTCTTATCTAGGTTCTCTGCCCTCTAAGGAGAAGGGGATGGGCACCTCTAGAGATTAGTTTCTCTGAACTTGCATGCTGTCCAAGATAACTTCATTCTGTAGGACTTGATCTCTCCAGAGCTTAGCACAGGAGACTAGCTGACTAGCATTAATATATGTTTTTTTCTCAGCTAGAGATACATATAATCAATGTCATACAAACTTGGTGGCTTCTGTAAGTGTTTTCTTTCATATATTAGTGATCACGGATCTCTCTATCTTCCTCCTTCACAGAGGAAATGGATTTTTATCTCCAGCTAATAACAGATTTGTGTAATTGGTTGATGGATTTTCATCTTGAGTAATGCAAAGAAATCAGTGGACTGATGTGAGCTGCTTGCATTAAGCCTTCCAATATGCTTAAAACTTTAAAGGAGGCCATTAGAAATGTGACTTATAACTGAGTTCATGCATAGAAGCATGTAGAAGGCTGTAGTTCATGCTTGAGATTGTATAGAGAGTTTTTCTTCTCCTCAAAGTGGTGTGTGTTTTGACAGCCCGGAAAATTTGAAACATAACATGAACATGTACCAAAATGGGACTTTAGATATATGATTTAGTGCTTGTACTAAGCCAGTATATTGGCTTGGTAAAAATGTGGTGGGATGCTTTTGTGGAGTACCTGGTGGATGCAGCCTGGAACTAAACTGTGCCCTCTGTTAGCTTTAAGTATGGCTTTGCCTGATGACATTCAGTGCCACTAAAACGTTTGACTCATGCACTGGTAGTTCTTCATCTCTTTACGTGTCTCTGAAGTAAATTGTCACATGATATTTTAGGGATGGTCTATGCACAAAGATTTGAAGAAGCACTTGAGCTAGCTCACGTACTAGGAGCATCACAGTCATGTTATTGTAATACACTTCCCTGGCCAAGCAGGACTTTAGAGAGATACCTGTCTCTCCTATTTTTTGTAAAAGAGCAAGGAGTAGAGCTCATCAGGACTATTTCAGTGAAACAAAGGTTTTGTCAGAAATTGTAGATCTGTCTTTCCATTGGGGAGTATTTCAGGAATATTTCAACCTGACTGATTTCCAGTGAGGCAAATGGAAAAGAGTTGGCATAGGCTACCCCTTAGGCTACTCACAGGCCAGACTTTCCAGAGGCTTTCACACTTGCTAGATAATTAGTTTTCCAGCCTGTGGGATCTCATAAATAGGATTCATTTTTCATGCAAAAAGATGGGAAGCATCAAGTGTTTGTATCTGACTCCCTGTAGTAACTGCTGTAACGGTTTGCCTAGTTTACTCTAGATACCTAACCTGTGGGCCTTAAAGTAAGTCACAAATTCCTTAACATGTGCCAAAATCCTGTGTAGTGGGGGATGGGGAAAAGGGTGATGGGGAAGAGGTCAACATTTGACTGGGAGTAGGGAGGAACATCAGTTTTCTGTGGGTCAGAAACTTGTCCATGTCTGTGGTTGCACAGTGCCTAACTTGCTTAAATCTCTTTTGAATGCAAGAGTCGTTTGCACTACATTGTAATAACTTTATTGGTCATCAAGCTTGCAGACATAAGACAGATGGTAAGATTGCCTGTAAGCCACTAGATGGTGATCTTTATATATGTTAGCCACTTGCCCAGGTAGGTGAAGACACTACCTTTTCTAGAAATCCTTTTTTTCCCCACCACAAAGAGACCTAGGTGCACTTCCAGAAAGGAAAGTGAAATGTAGAGCCATTGGTTTAAACCAAACCAATTTGCTTTTACTTTAGGAATGATCTTTTAGATGAGTCTTTTAGAGAGTGAGATTGCCTTTGGTCAAGGTTTGAATGGAGAGGAGGCTGGTGATATGCTCCTGTCCTTCCTCTGCACACCAGGGTCCGTCAATTTGGTGCTGGTTTGCTAGATTCAGCCATCTGGACTATCTTTCTATGTTGTCTGGATGCAGCTGGGGACCAAGACAGTGGTTGTGGGCTCACAGTCTCAACACCTGGAGGTTTAAGGCACTCAGATCTCTTATTTCAGCTTGACTGCATAGTTACCATTGGGAATTAGACAAGTAGCACTGAGTTTGTTTTAATCAAAAGGTAACCATGGCTATATTTGTATTGCAAATCCCACAACAGGGGTGCCTCCATGCTGATGTTTGTACTTGGGCATGAGGTACTGTACTTATCTTGGGCAGGTTCTAACATGGCCTTCCTGATCACAAACTAATACAGGTTGGAAAGGACCTCCTGGTTCAGGCCCTTTCTGAGGAGGGCCAAATCAATTCAAGTTGCTTATGGCCTTGCCCAGTTCAACTTTGAGCCTCTCTGTGGATGGAGATCTCTCAACATCTCTGAACAACGTGTTTCACTGCTCAACTAACCTTAAATATGAATCTTTTTCCTAATATCTAACTAGATTTTCTACTGTTGCAACTGGTATTGTTTGGGCACAAAACTACCTGTGAGAAAACAGTGCATAATGTGTACATTGTCTTCGGTGGAAACAAAATGATATCTCATTTCATTACCATCAGTCACTGACATCTATAAGAAATGTTAAACCATTGGTTGTTTCCAATGGGATGTTAAGGATTGAATTTATCATCACTCTGTACCTTGAAGTGTCCTTTACAGCAGTTGAAACTCTTTACGGTTGTAGATATTAAGTGCATTTGTGTCAAGGAGGCACAAGGGACAAGAAAACCCTGGAGAAGCTGCCAGATCAGTTGAATCCATGCCAAAGCTTCATGAAGACTTGAGGTGGGAGAATTGAAGAATCCTTTGTAGAGTGCAGTGGTGTTTTCTATATTTATCAGAGATATCTGCTTTATCTGGTTCTTGTCTAGGCCATATGTAGAAATTGCAAAGTATAGCTCAAATGGGCCCCTGTTATGATGCATCTTTTTTTTCACTGACAGACAGTGAAGGGTTAACTGCCAGCCAGGGAAGTGTTTTGCCAGCTAGTCTTGATGCACAGGAGACCTCTTAAGTTAGCAGAAGAGCTTCTCTGGGGAGGGTCTTAATCCAAGGAAGCAACACATTAAGGAATAAGCAGTCTGAATTCATGGCACTTGACAAACCTGTCCTATCAAGAAGTACCACCAAGGGTGCTGAAGCTCAGCCTGAGCATAGCTGCATTGCCCTCTCCTGTGTGAGGCAAGAGCCATGGTTCACTGGGGCTTGCAGCTGTGGCTTTAAGATTTGTGTTGCTTCCTGGAAGAGAGGTTGATTGCTGGAGCGCTTTGGAGGACACATCAACCTGCAGGATGCCTGAGTCCTCTTGGTGTGAAAGGTAGCAGAAAGCTGGATGGACAGCATGAAGAACAGACTGGCCTGGTCCTTTTAAGGTACACTGTCTCTCCAGAGGCTTTCCAACTGCGTTTCTGCTGAGGTCCACATATAGACATCCATAAAGGAGGGCTTGTTAGCCTTTCCCAGGCAGATGGATGTTCCAAAAAAACTTGCCTCTCCCTTCCTCCGCACTAAGATGACTAAACTCATTCCAGTGAGATCACGGTCATCATGACCAGAGAAGATCTAACACAGCCAGACCTATTCTGGAAGGTGAGGATTGAGCCTCAGCCAGCATGCAGGATCATTCTGTGACAGGAGGGCCTGTACAAGCTTGGACCAAACTAAATCTAGGTTATGCCCTGTGCTGTAAACACACAAAACATTTGGAGCTCCAGAGCACCACCTGGTCGTGACTGTGTTTTCTCCCATACTGTCAAACCAAAATGCTTGAGAAAGGCATAGCTTAACATGAAATTGCCTTAAGCTGAGTAGGAGTGTGATTCCCAGAATCAACTGAAAGGCAAGCATAGCCCAAATCCGCATTGTACCAACCTGGAGAGCATCAGTTGCTAGACCTTGGTCTGGACTTGACTGCTACTTTCTTGTCCTTTTTTTTTTTTTTTGAGGATGTCAGGAGATGACAAGGTTGGGACTGTCTCTAGACTCTGTTTTTCTTCCTCTCTTTCTTGAAATAGATGAACAGCTATGCTTTACCAGCTTGATTAGAAGTGCTTGTAGATGTATTTACACTGGGGATGAAGACTGTGCCTCTGAAACTTACCCCTGCAAGCTGTTCTGCTCTGTGATGGGCTTCCAGAGATGGGTCTGAAATCTCAGTTTGCAACCTCATCCTCTTCTTTTGTTGCTTTGCTTCACACTCTCTCTGTCTCTCTCTCTCTTGCACACACACAGAGTGTGTCTCCACACACACCCGTCTCTGTTTTTCTTTCCTTTTTGGCTTCCTCTTGCTGTATTGTTTTAAGTTGGTGGCTGGGCTGATTGCCAGTTTAAATTTCATCTGCCTCTCTTCTCCTCCTCTCTCTCCCTCCTCCTCTCCCCTTCCATCCCCAGAAGTGATACTGTTTACTTTCTCTGCTGTTTTCTCAATGTCTTTGTACACACTGCAAAGGATATAATCACCAGCTGCGGAGACCTTTCTGAAACTCAAACTTAAGCCTCTCAGTGCCCCAGAGCTAGAGACTTTGCTATTACAAATAAATAAATAAATACAACAGCGCTGTCTTTAAAAGCAAAAAAATGCATTTTTTACATCCCAGGCTGGATCTTGAACAATCATGCCTGTTTTCCCTCTCCCTCATGTGCAATTGTGGGGCTTGCATATAGATGTATAGATATCTAGTTGGGGAAAAAACCCCACCATCTGCCAAAAAAACCAACCCAAACCCCAAAATGAGAAAACCCAGCCTCCAAGAGTGGCTTTGGTTTTTTTGTTTGTTTGTTTCTGTTTTGTGGTGCTGCTGTTTTGCTTTATTTCCTCAGACAGGAGGAGGATGAGTCCAACATTGAAGTGTCAGACTCCACAGGGCACTTTGTCTGCTGGACAAAGCCTCTGTAGGACTAAGGTGAAGAAAGATTAGAGGATAAAAGTGTTTGCCAGGATCTCATCTTCCTTTTCTTCTTCCTCTGTGTGTGTGTGTGTGTGTGTCTCCCTTTTGGGCAGGAGGTGAAAGAGAGGTCAAACCATGCCTACTGACCTCTGCCCCTTGCCCCCTGTGAACTAGAGGGAAGCCTTTGAAGTTGTAAAGTGCCCACAAAAACAGCAAACCAAACATGCCGCTGGCTTTTCCTCCCCTTCTACCCGCCACCAGCTGCTTAATGGAAGCTGACAGTACAGAGGCAGTGAGACGGTAGCTCAGCGCGCTGTGCCTCTGCCCTGGCCCCAGCGTGCACTTAATTGGCACCATAAAAAGCCCACACACCCAGCGTGAGGGAGAGAGGGCACTGACAAAGCATGAAAATAAGCCTTTGCCCTTCTCTCCCAGTGGCACCTGGGTGCTCCACATCCCTCTGGGCAGCTGTAATGCGGTTGAGGGAGAGCTTCTTCCTGGGACATGTTGGGTTGAGGTGACTGGAGCAGCCTGGAAGATCACTGCAGTAGCTGGGAAGAGGTAAGATTGCTTCCCCAGGTTCCTGCTGGCTCCAGCGTGGCTTCTGCTTGCACAGCTCATGGGCAATGCAGGCAGTACCCTTGTGGGGTCCCTCCTAGCTCTGCTCCTTCTGCTGTCACAGCCTCAACAGGCTAATCAAGGTCTGCTACTCCACGACAAACAGGCAGAAGAAACTGGAAAAGTGCTTGCCTCTCCTTCCCTTGAAATTTGGACCACTTTCAAAAGTGGCCCCAAGCAGGTTGAAGTTCGTTGTATGTAGTCTCACGTGACAGTAGGTAGGGCCTCCAAGCAGATAGCATATTGGCGTTGAATGAGAGGTGGGTTTTTCTACTCTAATATTTAGAACATTGTATGTATTTTATTTGTCTTGTTGTCTTTGAAGTCTACATCTTACCACTGGAAAGTATAGCCTGCAGCATTTTAGATGCTCTCAAAGAACAGAGAGGTTTTTTCTCTTATTTCTGTGTCAACGCCTCTTCCGTTTCCTGCTGGACAGAGGGACAGTTGTCCCTGTCTGACAGCAAAATGGAGCCAGGCTGTAGCTGCTATGAGTGATACTGTGAATCTCCACTTGCAAGAGGTTTAGGCTGGCACAGTTCTCTGTGAGCCCCGGTCTTCCTTCCAGCAAACTGGTGCCTTGTGTAAGATGCCAAGCTATTGATTTGGCAGATTGATGGTTGGTTTTTTTTTTATTTTCTTATTTGCTTGCCATTCAACAGCTCTTTCTTCTTGGTGTATTGCTGGAATTTGATACTGCCCTTGAATCATGTGGGGTTCCTGCCCTGGGAGGTGGAGAGCCTGAGGTCATCCAAGCAAGTGAGCTGTTAAGCTTTGTCACTTTGTGCACAGGGAAACTTCCTCATATACCAAAACTGACCCCTAATCCCCCCAAAAGCCCAGCCCTAAACCTCAGAAAACCATGCTGGGTACTAGCTGAGAAAAAAAAGAAAAAACAACCAAACACCAGCCACCATCTAATGTAGGTTCACGCTGGCCTCAATACAAAACAAGCGCAACTGGGAGCCGTGCATAGCTTCAGCAGTTTCTGCTGCCTTTTTCCTGTGCTTAGTGTGGTTTTTACTCTTCGATGCAGGAAATCCCAGCCCAAATGAAGTCAAACAGAGATTTGTCATTGACTTAGTGGAACCTGGGACTTGGTTCCTTATCTACACCAGCAGCGTTTGGGGATTCATATAGAATAAAACTCCTCTGGCTCTCATTCTTCCTACACTTCTGAGTGCCTAGATAAGCCCTCTGGGTTCCAGCTGGCATTTCTGATCTCATGCGTCTGGGGCCTGATAAGGTGTTACAATGTCCAACGTACAAAACCCTGTTCAGCAGTTTTACCTCCTCTATTCCTGTTTTGGTGGGGTTTCTTTGTTGGGATTTTTTGTGTGTTTGTTTTGTTTTGAGTTTTTGATTTTTTTTATGATTGAAGAGAATGTGGCTTTCCTAGCTGACAGCCTGTCAAGAGCACAACAGTTAACTACGGCTAAATGATTAATGTGCTGTGTGGAAGTGGCAACTGATGCTCAATGCATCAAGAGCTGAAACTGCTCTATTTTAAAAACTACAATTCAGTCATTACTACCACAACCATTTGTATGGATTTATTCAACACCTTTTAGTCTTTGAGCTCAGTAGAATCTCCTGTTTCTTGTTTCCAATTATTGTATGCTCTCTCTATAGCATGTCTGTAGGAGATCTGATTTTACCATCTGGTCTAGCTGAGCTTTTACCTCTCTCCCATTAAAAACAGGACTTTGTTTTATATACATGTGTAGTGATGGATGAAGTTGATTCTCCTTTCATCTTTAGCATGTGCCAGACTTCATCAACATCCTAAAATAAATAAAAATAATAAAGAAAAGTAGTGTTTGCCCCAGCTTATGAGGCAGCATCAAGTTCCCCACGTCACATTCACCATCATTTCCCTCTGGGCTTACACCATGCTGGCCACATAGAGCAGATTTAAGGAATTTGCTGTCATTGTGTAATATTTGCCATGTAGCATAGGAGCCTCAGCCAGGCTGCCTAAACTCTGAATATGAACTAAGAAGAGAGTAAGACACCTCTGGGGTTGGTTTGGACCACATAAGTAGAACAGGAGTTAGGTTGTTACCCTCTGGGCTCTGAATCATGTTCAAAAAATGTCTGATTCTCTTTGTGGAGTTTGCAGGGAGTCTCAGTTTCTAATTCAGACTTCTCAGTGAGGTCCACATGGTGAAATAATGTGAGGACCCCCCTGCATGTTTACTTGAACATCCATTAGGATACGGCTGTGCTCATAATGTCATCAGGCTCCTCTTTTGAGGGGAGCTTCTCTAGGAATGATGGTTTGTTGCTGTATTTTTCATCTCGAGGTCCACCTTTGAAGTAAGACCTGCTTTCACAGATTAATTTATGTATGTATGTATTTATTTCAGGAACAGGTCTTCTCTGTCTCTTCTTCTGTCTCTTGCCTGGTTCTTCCTACATATGTTGAAGAACATTGTTATGTCCCTTCTACAGTTTCTGTAACTGCCTGCTCGCTGCAGCATTGCAAGAAGCCTGTGTCTCCATGGGGAGACATAGCTGCAAGCTGTGCTGGTCTCTGCTCTGGGTTTATCCTTGCACAAAATTTGACTTTGCTCTTTGGAGAATCATGTCTCATGTTTTAGTGCTGAGCATCCTTGAGTTCCTTCCCTGCTTCCCAACATGTTTACTTAAGGAGGGCAGACAGTGCTGGCCCTTGGATGGTTCTGCCCATCAGAAAGAGAAGTCCACCTTCTGCAGTAGCTTGGTTTGAGTTTGGCTTTGTGTTACAGCACAAATGCCTAGTTTCCTAAAGAGTGAATTTTTTCCAATACGTATGACCCCCCATTTGTCACCTAGAATAATGGGGGACTCAATATAGCTACATTTTGCTCCATGACCAGAACATCAAAGCTCTTCCATACATGGCTCTGGGTGCTGGGTGCTTTTTGATGACATAAATTCACTCTGCCTATCTCTATATGGCTGTCTGCAGTGCAGAACAATGGAATTTCTTTAGCAAAATCCTCCATGGATTACAACTTCAAAAGTTTTCTTAATACTATTTCATAGTTCTGCCTGCTGTGTATGTATTAGAAGGTGGGTGCTCCTGTGAGGCAGCTAACACCACATTAAGAAAGCGGACCTTTTCCAGCATGGTTGAAAGCTTCTCCAAATGTCTTTGTTTATCAGCTTGAGGTCCCCTCAATAGTCCCACTGCATGGACACCCTTGGTGCCCTGTGTCTCAAGGCTTAACACCTATATCTGTTCCAGCCCATCTGGTTTCATGTTGCACCTCCTTCTATTTGCTGCACATTTTCCACCCAAGCATTTAAGCAACTTCCCTTTGTTCCCTTCTTGTCGAGCATGGATTTCATCTTGGGAGCCCACATAATAAACAAAAATGCTGCAAATAACTTGCTTTTGTTTTTTTGGTTGTGGAGGTTTTTTTGACAGAGCACTACAGGATATTAATCTCAGCTAAAAACTCTAAACCATCCTGCTCACGTGATGGTCAGCATATCCTGATTCCAAAGGACTCTATGATCTTTCTAATCTTAGATGTCTGTGAAGATGAGGTCTTGGGGCTTGCCTTTCATCTCCCCCCTCCTGGTCTTAGTTAATTTAGATACCTTTTCTGGTGCCTTAGGGATGATGAGATGTCCAGCAAAACATGCCAAGATCATCCAGAAACATGAAGGCCAAATAGTTAGGCAGACTGGTTGGATGGTCATATTCAGAGAGTAGATGTTAATGGCTCAAAGTCCAGGTGGAGATCTGTGACAAGTTGTGTTCCTCAGGGGTACCGGGACAGTGCTGTTTAATATCTTTGTCAATTATATAGATAGTGAGACTGAATGCACTCTCAGCAAGTTTGCAGATGACACCAAGCCGAGTGGTGCAGTTGCCACACTTGAAGGACAGGATGTCATCCAGAGGGACCTGGACATGCTAGAGAAGTGGGCCCCTGAGAACCTCATGAGGTTCAACAAGGCCAAGTGCAAGGTCCTACACCTGAGTCGGGGCAATCCCTTATTTCGATACACGATGGGGGATGATGTGATTGAGAGCTGCCCTGCAGAGAAGGACTTGGGGTACTGATCGATGAGAAGCTCAACATAAGCCAGCAATGTGCACTCGCAGCCCAGAAGGCCAATCGTATCCTGGGTTGCATCAAAAGAAGCATGGCCAGCAGGTCGAGGGAGGTGATTCTGCCTCTCTATTCCTCTCTTGTGAGACCTCACCTGGAGTACTGTGTCCAGTTCTGGAATCCTCAACATAAGAAGGATATGGGACTGTTGGAACAGGTCCAGAGGAGGGCTACAAAGATGATGAGAGGGCTGGAGCACCTTCCATATGAGGAGAGGCTGAGAGAGTTGGGCTTGTTCAGCCTGGAGAAGAGAAGGCTCCAAGGAGACCTTATAGCAACTTTCCAATACCTGAAAGGGGCCTACAAGAAAGCTGAGGAGGGACTGCTTGTAGTGACAGGACTAGGGATTAGAGAGTGGTGAGGCACTGGAACAGGTTGCCTAAGGAAGTTGTGGATGCACCATCCCTGGAGGTGTTTAAGGCCAGGTTGGATGGGGCCTTGGGCAGCCTGATCTAGTAGAATGCGCCCCTGCTCATGGCAGGACGGTTGGAACTGGATGGTCTTTAAAGTCCCTTCCAACCCAAACGATTCTATGATTCTGTGATTCTATGCCTGGTCGCTGAGCTATGGAGCAAAGCCATTTTGTCATGATGTTATTTTAGCAGGTGTTTCTCAGCCATTTCTCACTTATCATTTTGGTAGATGTGGGGTCATAAGAATGTAATGGGTGAGATATTGTCAATGCATAGTATGAATATAAAATTGCCAAAGACCAGAAGCTTTATTTCTGTGGACTAATGTAACCCTAGGTAAACTAAGGTCTAGTAATTTCTTTGCTGTGCCCAATACTCTGTCTTCAAAGTAGAGGCTGTTGCAGCCTACTTGGCATAAGTCTCAGTGTCTTTATGCTACTGAGTGATTTGTTTGCCTCTAAGTTTGCAGCTGGAACCCAAACCAGAAAAGCAGATTTATCTGCCTTATATTCCTCTCCTATGGGTGACACTGAAGTCACAATCGCCAGTCTTTGAGAAATAGATTTATTAAGCATCAGATTTCTCCCTTTTCTCAATTTTTATCGTAAAGTAGACAACAGCAATTGTAACTATGGCAGGGTGTGAGCTTTTATTTCAGTATCTAACAGCAGAATTCTTGCGCACCAGACAAACGCTGCAAGCCCTAGGACTGGCTCTAACGTGGACAGTTCTGGGAAGCATTGACTGCACCATTTTTAGTGTCTCTGCATTTAAAGGGCAGGTTGATTTCTGCTGCTCGGCATCTATCAACACGTAATATGGTCAGCCTCTGCTTTTCTGGAACGTACGTTTTCAATTCAGGTCTTCGCTGAAAAGAACTTTAGCATATACAGATACAACAGCGAATTCGGTACCATGCACAGCCCCTGTAATGTGCCATTCATCCTGTACTGGGCATGAAGCTTTAACTCCTCTTCTAGGAGAGACCTAAGCAAGACAGAGCCCTGTTGTTGCACAGACATTCACACACAGAGTCTGAAACAAGCCATCAAGGATTATTCCTGGAGTGATTAAGGACAAGTCCTAACAAGCCTTCAGAATAATGCAGACTATTTAAAGCTTCTGAGGGCTGGGATCATATGGCAAAGGGCAGGGTAAATGAAAACAGGGCAATTTCTGATGCCATGAACATGCTAAAATGGGAGGTGGAGAATGTGTCTGTGGGTCCGTGGGGGGAGTTGACTGGAAGGAGGGGAACATTATTATAATATTTAGCATTTATGTAACGCTTCACGTATTTAAAACACTGCACAAACACTGACTGGGGAGGAACAGGAATGTACTGCATGATGCCCAAGGGAAAGCTTTATTACAGTTTTTATTTTTTGCTATTGATCCAGGGTAGCAAGTAGCTCCAGTCAGGCGAGTAGCAGCATGGCTTGCCTGGCATGTGAATGGGTGTCACTTACTGCAGCAGGGCCAAAGGGATGGAGGAAGAAATGGGCATGGCTGTGGTGAGTAGAGTATTCTCTGGGGGACAGTGGGGAGATCTGGCTCTGTCATGCCTTCTCTTGTGCCCTTATGAAGGTGTGAGAGCCTTGAAGTATCATTTGAAGCCCCTTGAAGTGACCACGTATTACCCTTGGCTCACCATTAGCTTGGCAAAATGTGAACAAATAGGTACCATGATCAGCAGCTGTGCATTTCTCTCCTTGTGGGGTCAAGGCCAGCTTGGAAGGGTTCAAACTCAGATGGAAGAAGACATTTCCCCATAGCTGTGACCTGATGAGGTGACGGCAACTGCAAGTCCATCTGCTACCAATAGCAGGCCTATGAAGGAGCAGCAAGGTCCTTGGATAATCTCATGTAGGAGATGCGTGTCCTCCATCAGCTTGTGTTGCTGGAGAGCATCTATGGCAGTACAACCAGAGCAGCAGCAAATCCCGGGAGCTACAACAAACCTTGCTTCTTCCTATTTTCCTAGTATTTTAACTCTGGGTTTCTTAGAGGTCCTGGTGCTACATGTAGCTTCTTACACAGTTGCTGGAAGTTTTTTGTCTTGTGGTTGAGGGACTTCTGTGGATGCCTCAGTTCCAGAATGCCTGAGAAGCAGACACAGCCTCTTTAAAAATGACTTGGGTGAATGACTGAAATGACAGGGAACATGAAAGGAATCTTCAATTTTTTTTCTGTCCAGCTTGCTGAACTAAAAGCTACGAGGATTTTTTTTTCCATATTAATTGAAGCACTCAGGGCTCTGCAGGAAAGACATCAAAGAAAGAAGTGTATATTAAGATAGAATTTAATTTCAAATGGAAAATTCAATTTTTCTGCAGCAAACCAAAATAGTTTGATTTTTACTGATTCATGCTTTTCTTCCAGAAAGAACCGAGTCACCAAAATGCAAGGATTGTTTTCATCTATTGTATAGAACCATTGCTCAGTGAAAACATTTCCCTGAAACATTTCCCTTAGTGTTCATGCTGGGCATCTTCTCTGTGCATCACACTTTCTTCATGCAGGATGCATGAGTAGGGTCATGCTACACCCTACTTCCTAGATGCTACTTGACTTTTGATTTTTCTTAAAGATGTAGCAAAAGACTGCAAAAGGAGCTGGGAAAACTAATCAACACTTTGTCAGACCCAGAATCCTCTCCAACAGAGAGGAGAAAAATTTTCTGTTTACAATTCTCATTTTTCATGTGTCTTTAGAGTGGATATGGCTTCAGAGACTTGCTCTGGTGTCCAGCCCTGATCGGAATTTCTCACATCACATGTGTCTGGAATTACAGTATATGTTGCTTATTCTTCCCGAGTGATGTCTGAGTACTATTTTATGTAACGTTTCCTCTTCTGATTCAGGCTGTTCTGCAGCATTTTGCTGTCTCTGTTGATTCTTGATTCTGAAATATCTTCTTTCTAAATGGAAAGGCCTGTCTTGATTCTTGAGAACATCTCTGGATTTTTTTTACTTGGGGACTTCAAGTGCTCTGCAGAGTATTTCTTCTGTTTTCTTTGCTTATGGCATCAAAATGGACTACATGCCTTGTGCTTTTTAGTACTGTCAATGGCTGTTGCCAGAGAAGAGGTGATACCTTGAGTATTCTCTTGTGCCAATGCACTTGGCTGTTGCTTGTGTGAACTCAATATTTGAGGGCTACATTTTCCTGCATTCTCCATTGTTCAATACCCAACTTTCCTGACAGACTTGGCCCAGCTTGCAAATGTCAATGTAAGGTGTCAAAGTGAGTCACTGCACATGCATGTATATAGAGAGCATTTCACATACAATATGATGAAGTCACTGACAGCCACATTATAGAACTGTCACTCATGAATTACAAGGATTACTGGCTGAGGAAGGCTCAGGCTGTGGAACCAACTCATGTAATTATCTATAATGACATGAATATAGAAAACATTAATAGATAACTGAGATATTCTTTCCATTCACTTGGCCCCAGCTGTCCCATTGGGCAGTTTACCCTTTTGTGTATGCTGTTGGCAGGCTTCATTACTAAACCACTGCTTTTATGGAGGACGTTAATGCGTCTCTGTCATGTAAGGAAGATGCCAATGAATCTGGCTACTTGCAGGTAAACAGGGAGCAGCAAGACTCACTAGCGTGTGAACTTTGGTCACTGTTCCACATCTTCACCCTTGCTTTCTTAATCCATATTCCTTTCCCTGCTTTCCTGTCCCCCCAACTTTCACTCTCCCCTCACTGCCTCACCTTCCCCCTGTTTTCTCTCCCTTTTGTTCTGTACAGAAAACAGTTGTGATAGAAACTTTTCATGTTTGCCAGCCAAAATTCTGTGCTCTCTTCCTGTAAATATTTCCATATCATCATGAGACAGCATTAATTTGTTAGCATAGTTTGGCTGAATGGGCGGTATATTCTTCTCATGTTTGTTTCTTCTAGGAGATTTTTCTTGGTGTTTTTTAGTTCCTTAGTTTTTTATTAGCATTTCCTCTTGCCAATGTTTTACTGCAAGAGTGCTGCCTGGTCTTACTATGAATGTTTTGGTATGAGGCAAAAAGAATTCATGTTTCTGGAAGATTCATTCCCTTGGTATGTGCTTTGAGCAAAACCCTATCTCCATGAATGTGCCAAAGGCAAAAATTCTCATGGATTCCTGGGAGGAAAAGGACTGGGTCATGCTTTTGCACCCACAGAGGATTGCTCTACCCCGTGCACGTCCTCGAGGGAGAGGGCTGGCTTGAATGAGAGTGGGTGAGATGGGACTTGTGCACTCCATCTCCACGGGACAGTACTATACTAACATGCACAGCAGACTTGACGTGGTTGCAGTGCTGAAAGGCGTCAGCGTCACACTTCCTGACACTTCTCACATGTCAGAGTCCCCACTTCCCTGTCAGTAAATCGCTGAAAGCTCTCAAAGCTCATAGTCAGTATTTTCAGCCTCAGCCCATTCAAAAATCACTGACAATCGCTGACAAACTCTAAAGCTGAATGAAAAATCGTGAGGCTGAAATATATGCCTACTTCTGTACTGCTGCTGCCTGGTTTGTGAGCCTGTAACTACATTCAGCTATTATCTCCAAGTTTTCCTGTACAAGCACAAAGGCTAGAAATCCTGTTTGTTATCAAAAATAGTACCTTTCACCTGACTGCAAGACCTGAAGTGTGAGAAATGGATTGATTGGTACAACAGTTGGGGTAAAACTGAGAGCACTGTCATATACTTGGGTAAGCTGTCATCCTGGGAGGGACACAAGAAGTACAGGGAAGTGATAGAGGGACGCAAGACCTTGTCTTCAGCTGGTTAACTTGTTTTTTTGAGATAGAATCCAGGGGACTGAGTATGTGTTTCTCTTGCTCATATGTGAGAAAAATTATGATTTTTGATGGAAGGAGGCTGCAGAGTGCGGAGGCCTGAAGCTGAGTGTGTGCTTTGCTAAAGTTGCCTTGCACTGGGCAGGGTAACTACAAGAGAGGTAGGTCTGGTAATAGGAGGTTTTGGTCATGCGTTAGAGACTGATGGCTCTCTGAGATCCAGCAATAAAATGCTTCACAGAAAAACAGTCTGTGAGCTGAGCTGCTGGGCCACATATGGGCTGTGTCTGAGAACTGGACATATCTGCCTGCAACAGGGTGTGTTGAGGGATGCAGGAGCAATACAGACCGTATCCTAACAACATTTCCTTCAAGTGCGTTTGAACCCTGCCCAAAAAAAGAAAAGTTCAGTTTTCTAATTTGACAGTAAAATGCAAGCAAGGCAAATATTGGAAATTGTTTCAGAAAGCAGCATTTTTATTTGCTAGTTCAAGTATTCTTTATTTTCCCCCTCAGCTTCTCATCAGCTTTTATTCTGTTTTGCCATGAAAAGGAAGGCAATAGAGGAAGAATGAAGAAAAACAAAGCTGAAAAACAATTTCTTGTTTTCTGTGTTTTACGAAAAAATCAGAAAAATTTGAGGGAGAGGAGAAGAAAATGCTCATAAATTAATTTTCTTTTGAAGAAAAACCACTGTTCATTTAAAAAAAAATGTTTTGACCAATTCTGCTCTTGCTTGAGCAATTTTACTCATGGAGAAAGAAGACTGGTTTCAGAATTCAAATTCTGAATCCACTGTTTGGCTCAATGCCTTCTTTTTTAAATACAAATGTAGGTAAACATACGAGCTAGAAAAGTTCCTGCAGAATAATGAGGCTATTAATTTGGCATAGCCTTTTTTCTCCACCTACTTATGGTGTGTTTAGTTTTCAGTGACTAGCTGGAATGATGATTAAGAGCTCTGTCTGGACAGCAGCCGCTTGCCTTCAAGGGTAGTCTAACTTCCATCTCCACCATAAATAGTTAGCTATATACGATTTGCCACGTTTCTTCGAAGAAGTTTTTTGGACAGTCTTAACCTGATTTTCCAGGAATCTCCTCTCCCTTGTACTTGGAAAGTGTTATTAAGTAGTGCCTTTCTCTTTCCATCCCTGTTACACATCCCGAGGGTCCGGATGAAAGGCTAAGTCAAATGATTCAACACTGAACATGACTACAGCTAAGTAACATCAAAGAAAACAGAAGAAGGAGGAAAGAGTTTATGACCAGGAGAGTGCTGAACAATGTGGCCTCCTTCATGTGCATCCAGTTGTGGTGTCTCTTCATAGATCACTGGCTTGGAGTTAGAGGACAAATCTATGCTGTATGTGAGCCCTGGCTTTCGATGTAGTGCCACTGTGTAGGATTGCCATTCAGGAAACCTAAAGTGGAAACGGAAGCTGAAGTACAGATAACTCTTGGGTGTATCAGCCTGTAAACAAGCAGGAGCATCTTTTAATGCTCTCAAATAACTGTCCTCTCCTCAACAGTTCTCATGTAATAATGCTTTTCTTTCTATGCCAGTGGGGTGCACTGTGCCATTTCTCAACAATGCATGTATTTTCTTTCCATTGAAAGGCTACGGGGTTACAGTTTTTCAAATTAAAAACTGTATGTTTTTGAAATTTTTTTCCCCACATGAACATTTCTGTTGACTTGCAAAATCCTTTTCTGCTAAAAGTACCAGCAGTGGGTTTTTAACCCATTCTAAGAAACTTCCTTCTGTTAAAAATCACTGATGCCCTTAACTCTCTTAGGAACTGTTTGTCTCCATTTCCCTTACTGAAAAATGATGATTTCTAGAATATTTTTTCTTCCCTTTTCTCCCCTTAGCATTTTCTTTGTGTCTCCATAATTTTTCCCCATCCCTGTACAGCACTAAATTTTGGTAACAGTGATTTTTTTTTTTTTAACATGGAAAGTAACAGAAATAGCGCAGTTTAGCTGGGATTAAAGATGTGATTTAAGCCAAACTTGATCTATAGGGAGAAGTTTTCTTGAACCAAAAGCTGTCATGCTCCTGCAGCTTTTTTGAGCTTAATAGCTTTGTAAGTCCTATGTAAAGTTCTACATGAACTTCTGAATGGATCTTGTTCACTAATAAATTCCAAGTAATTCTTGCCGACTCTTGGGCTGCTTCTCCATTAGATTTTATTACAGAACATAATGGGACAACACAAACAGGAGACTTGGAGCTGCAATTTCAGAGCTCTTTGTTCTGGGGTTGGGAAATCAGTTTCCAGATGTGGACCATGTTGGCGGGTTTTTTCCTCCCCCCCTTTTCTTTTGTGTGTGCGCGTATGTGTATGTCTGTCTTTCCCTTTGAGCAGGAGTGAGAGAGGGAAATTAAGATGATGAATGAAATAATGAAAATAATAAAACAACAATAGTTAAAATCCCCTTTGTTCATGAGTCATGACTCAGCTGAGGGCAGCAGCAGGAGTGCTGCATGAGTCTGCTCTGATGTCAACAGCAAACATTATTACAGGGCATCTTTAGGTACTTTGGGTGGAAGAGGTGGAGTCTGGAGGATGCATGGAGAAATTTGCTAAGGACTTAGAAGGATTTTTAGGTCTATGTTCTCTCCCACGCTCCAATTTCTTTGCACCACTCTGGAAACACAACAGATCTCCCCAGCTGAGGGTTTTCCCAGCATGGGGTAGTCCACAGATGGCAAAGCTGGCTTCTAAATTAACTTCCCACAGCACAGGGTGTGGAGGGGGTGGGCTGTCACTAGCTGATGGGGAAGAGAGCTGCTCTGAGAATGACTCCCAAAACCAGGGGTGAACCCTTCTCATGTCAGCAGTGCTCTGGCTATGGAGCAAACGCTCTAGGTGTTGGTGCGAGTCAGGCTGTCTCCTTTCTCCCTCCTCCTTCTGTCCTCTTCAGGGGAATATTATAAGCCTACTGTACCACACAGAAGCGACATTGTGTGCCTGCCCACCACAATCCACATGACTGGCCACCAAAAGGGACCCCTAGTCTGGCTCCTGAAAAACAGCCCAGGGCTGGAGATGTCTGCAGGACAGAGGCTTTTGCCAGGGTTGTATGAGTGAGGACAGTAGGATTAAGATATATTAGTGTCATACGTGCTGTTGCATCTATCAAGGCAATCAAGTCCTAGTCAATGCCATCACTTCCATTGTTCTGCAGGCATCCACATCATTCCAGCATGGGGAAGGACTCCAAACGGGTTTCTTGTTAGATATCTGTTAGCAGGGCTTTATCCAAAGATCTCTAGGAGTGGATTTTGAGATAGTAAACTGAGAGAGAGGCTCTAAAGTTTAATGCGGAGGAGTTGCATTTTCTCTCTAATCCACCCACATGCAGACACTTTCATGGTGTGTTGAGTCCCCTAGAACTGTTCAATGTTGCCTGCACAGGCTGCCTGGACAGATGCTGAAGAAAAAGGAGGGGAAAGGGGATGCAGGTCTGCTAGCTCTGAAGGTTTTTTCTTCTGCAATCACTGCTTTCAAGTTGTGGACACATCTGGAAGTAACAGCAAACACGTGTAAACTGTGGTTTTGGAGGAGATGAGATTCATATGCAAGGGGGGGTGCTGTCCCTGTCCCAACAGCATGACCTTTGAGGCAATTGGAGACAAACTGGAGGCAGAGGAAGAACTCCCCAGATCATAGAGAGCTGTCCATCCATCTCTGCCATTCCCTCTGGAGGAGCTGGGAGGTTATTCTTGAACCTAACAGACATGCACAGAAGTTGTAACACATGACTCACTCTGGTGGTTATAATGAGATTTGCACCCCCTGCTTAGGTGACAGATGAGACACAAGGCTGAAGTTGGGTGGATGATGGATGCTCAAAATAATCCTGACTGTGTCTTTACAGCTGTGATTGCAGCTAGGATATCCATCATAGCCTGGGAGTCATAATCTCTTTTACCCAAACTGGACATTTAAGACTGTGGCTGCAAAGAATGTACATCTCTGAGCCCCTTTGCTGGTTGTAAAGATTGTTGAGCTAGAAAGCTTGGGAGGTATCAGGTAGCCTTGATATATCATTAGATTTTTTACTTAAGTCCTTTGTGGTTTTGGGTTTCCAGGGGTGGAATCAGATTCTGGCCATGGGCCAGCCTGATGATCTATCTTTACATTAGTTTTACGATACTAAACTTCTTTATGTTGTGTGAAATGGTTTCAATCTCAGCAGCTGAGTGAACTCCGCATTGTAGTCCCTGGAGTCCCTTGTCCAGTCCTGCTTCTGGGGATTTCAAACTCTGTTTTGGAGGTAGTTTTATTATTATACCAATTATTTTATTTTATTTATTTTAAGTTTGACTTACCTTCTGTTTTGATTCATGTATTTTAGGAGCTGTTGTCTGGCAATTTTTTTTTTGTTTGATAGAGGAGTGTGAGTAGGGCATTCTTGTTCTTACAACAAACGGGTTCATTTAAGAGCAAAGTTTTTTCTGGTGTTTCTCCTGATTACTGAATGAATCAGAGAGAGCAGTAGGATGGGGTAACAAGTGAAAGAGAAGATAGCACTTAACCTTTCTGTAACAACCTTTCCTCTGGTGGGTGTATCTTCTGTGTTGTGATATAATGGACAAGGGTCTTAAATGGAGTAAAAATTTTCTATTAAATGTTTGTCTCAAAATAGCAATAGCGTGCTTTTATATGTGATATCTTAACATATTGAGAGCAATGCGGAACCTGACTTTTGCTGTGGTTTTTTGTGTGTTCTTTCCTTTTACATTATTTTCAATCCTGTGAGAGAAGTCAAAATAGCAAGAGAAGCAGAAGTGGCAGTTCATGAGATTGCTGCTGATTTACAGCTAAATCTCTCTGCCTGGTATTTCTTATTGCACGGGCACTTCCAAAGAGCTGGTGCCAGCAAATGTGAAACTTTGTGTACATGGAGTTTGGCAATACATAGGCAGGCTGAATCTACATTTTCATTTGTAAGGATGAGCTGACTCCTGGAACTGGATTACTGTGGCTTTGAAAAGTTTTTGACAGAATCAGGCATTGAAAACTAGAGAGGCAGAGATGCCTGGTTTCCTTCACTGTCCATCTTGGTGGCACAGTAGTCAAAGGGAATATGCGTGATGCTTGCAAATGTGAGCAGGTAGGAACAATGCTTGAGTTGGAAGAAACCAGAAGATAGCTGACCAAAGCTATCCATGCTGCATGGGCCTCCTTGGAGCTGTAGCCAAAAAGGAATCATCTGCATTTCATTTCCCTCATTTGTATCCAATCAGGATACATTTCCTGAGGATGTGAATGGAGAATAATTTCTCAGAGGATCTACTATTCTTAAGTCATATAAAAAGGGACACAGAGTCCGTGTCAATGAGCAACCCAGCTTGGTCTTTAAGCATTTTCATGAATCCTTTTATCTTTGAGTTGAATAGCTCCAAATACATGGCAAGATGGAATGCTAGAATGAATGAAGAGGAAAAAGGAGAAACAATAACCTAAACCAAGCACTTAGATTGAAAACAGGACCCAGGGAAGAACGAGTGACTACTGGCTCTGTAGGCCATCTCTCTCTCTCCTGGAAATTTCTTTCATCGATGAGACAATGTAGGAATAAAATAGAAGCATGTTTAAGACTGCCAGAAAGCATGTCCAGATGAGTGGACATAAGTGTCAAAGAAGTCATGACTGACCTTAGTCTACAAATGTTACTCCACCTGGTATTCACAAGCAGACCTCTGGTACTTTGGTCAAGCAAAGAAAATGAGTACAATTGCCTCTCCACCTGCAGTGGAGCTGTGCAGGGATTGCACAGGGTAATTCATAGAATCATCATAGAATGGTTTGGGTTGGAAGAGACCTTAGAGATCATTCAGTTCCAACCCCTCTGCCATAGTCAGGGACACCTCCCACCAGACCAGGCTGCCCAAGGCCCCGTCCAGCCTGGCCTTGATCAATTCCAGGGACAGGGCAGCCACAACTTCCCTGGGCAACCTGTGCCAGTTCCTCACCACCCTCAATGTGAAGAATTTCTTCCTAATGTCTAACCTAAATCTTCCCCTCCTCCAATTTAAAGCCATTCCCCCTCATCCTGTCACTATGTGCCCTTGTAAACCGTCCCCTCCCCAGCTTTCTTGTAGGCCCCCTTCAGGTATTGGAAAGTTGCTATAAGGTTTCCCCAGAGCCTTTTCTTCTCCAAGCTGAACAAACTCAACTCTAGCAGCCTGTCTTTGTATGGGATGTGCTCCAGCCCTCTGATCATTTTCATAGCCCTCCTCTGGACCTGTTCCAATACCTCCATATCCTTCTTATGTTCGGAATTCCAGAACTGGACACAATAGGGTCACTGGGGTCTCACAAGAACAGAGCAGAGAAGCAGAATCATCTCCCTCGACCTGCTGGACACGCTTCTTTTGATGCAGCCTAGGGTATGATGGGCCTTCTGGGCTCTAATTGTTCTAGCATGCAAATCCCAGATGCTGTCAAAGCCCTGCACTCCCCAGCAGAAAAACTGGAGTGGTAGTACTGCTTAAAAGAAGAGAAAGAAAAGAAAAAACAAAGGAAAAAAACCAAGAACAACTAACTAATTGTCTTTAAAAAGATAATTACTTTTGATGTCTGCACAGCCAGCTGTGACATCCATCTGCTTTTCTCCTTCACAGCATGTCCAACGCTGCTGAAGGTATGGGTGAGAAATCCATGTGGTGGTTTAAAATTCAGCATGTGCCTTGAAATGAGAACTCAGCTGGGCAACATCAATGTGGTTGTAGAAGCATCATTTCTTTAGCCTCAATAATGGGAAGAGAGAAACCTCAGTCTGTGTGTTTCAGTAACCAATTGTTAGTTAACAAATACTCAGTCTTATTTAATCCTGGAGTCCTAACAGGAGTGGCAACACAATTGTTTAAAAAATAGTCTTTCATTAAAAATATTTTCTGAGGTTTATTAGTTAAGAAACAAATGTATCTAATGGGTCATAAATAATATATCTGGGCAGACAACATAAAAAATAAAAGCGATGGATAAGCGAAATACCACCTGTGGTTATATTGTGTAACCCAATGGAGAAGATAACTGTAAATGAGAACAAGACTCAGTCCTATAACTGTAAATATATAGATTAATAAGCAGCTTTAACCACAAAAAAGTGACTGAAATTGTCATACTCCTGACTTCATGCCAAATACCTCAGGGCCGAATTTTACATCCCCTCTGATGTGTTGTTTAGGGAGAGCACTAAAAGGTAGAAACGTACCTTTGTCCTGAAAAACCCTGTCTTGAGCTCTATCACAGCATCTCTCTCTATCCCACTATTTTTGTCCACGCATGACTTTTATTGATCCTTCACCCTTTGTCTTCCTCCCCTCAATGCCTCAGTCTTGAACCTACTGAGATGATGGTGATGCTGCCTTTGAAGTTGAAGTGAGTCCTCCCAGCTGCTGGTACTGGCATGCCAGTCCTGAGCTGCCAGCACTTCCTCTGCCTACAAGGACACATGAAGTTTGGATCCCCGAAGCCACAACCTTTGCTCATTTGGCTCAGTACAATGGTAGGAAAAAAAATTGTGGTGCTACTCCCTTGAAGGTTGATGCTGGCAATGAAAGGAAATTATTGGATTTGAATGCTTGTCTCTTTACTTATTTGTTTGCTTCTGTGTTCAACAGTGGAAAAATATTTTCATCTTCATCCTTATCTTGTCAAAGCACTTTATTCATCACAGTGTGCATCAAAGTGCAAAACTAGACTACAATCATTTCTTTCATCCTGAATCTCTCTTGGTCCTCAGTGAAATGCTGCAAGGCTGGGAGAAAATCTGTGAGGAAGAAATGGCCACCCTCATTCTCCAGGGCCACCACAATCAAATCATCTCATTCCTCCCATTGCCTTGGGATGTTCTCTCCCCACCCCGCGACACTGGTCTGCCGCACATCGTTGATGGAGCTGCCAGCACTAGCCTTGCCTCTCTGAATGGAGAGGGCATGCCCTGCCACCCCGCCTGCTCTCCTTGCCTTCTACTTTATCCTGTCTGTGAACTCCTGACCTTGATTGCTCCCACTTCTTCCCCATGCTCCCCTCCCTCTTCCAAGCTCCAAGACAGTCTCATGTTTCTTGGAATCTGGCAGCACGAGGGCTTCTTGTTGATTGGTATAAACAATCTCAAAGGTCACATTTTTCCCCCCCTGCAGAGGGAGTTGGGGTGTGTGTGTGTGTGTGTCTAAAATAAAAGGCTTCTCTCAAATTAACAACCACAAGGATGTAAACATGGAAGCCAAAGGGAGCTGTTCACCAGAAGCGTGAGCTATGCCAAAAAAGCCCCTCAGGGCTTTCTTAGGAAAGAAAATGTGGGCACAAGATTCGACATGCTCTTGCAGCTAGCTGAGAAAGAGAGGTCAGGCTGCCGGAGGATGGTGGCAATCATGCCTTGTGTGCATGGTGATATAGGATTTGAGCAGCTGTGTTTGCACCAGGGCAAGCATTGGTCATCCCACCAAGTTGGGGTAGAAAGCAGAAGCCCTGGTAGCTTTGAACTGAGGGGACAGGAGGCCTGGAGCTATGGGAGAGCAGATAGTGTTTCACTTAGCCAGGTGCTGGGTGCCATCTAGCTCCTAAAGCCGGTCTGCTAACTTTGTAGATTTAGTGGGAATTGGGTCAGAGCACTGTCTGGGGAGTGGCTTGTAGAAAGAAAATGTAGGTGTTCAGTTGCTTGCTCAGAATTCATGTCTGCTTTTTGGCTGAATTGCACTTCAGAGGTTTACTTGCTCAGTTATGCAAATTCAAGTGCAGCAGGGAGTCACAGTCTTGACCAGCTTGGTTGTGCCAGGAAAACCCTTCATAGGTGCAGCCGACACTGGGATGAGAATCATTTAGCTGGTTTGGTTTATCTAATCCAGGGAGATAGTTTAAATGCAAAAAGGGAAGACTTCTTATTATCGTCACAAATTTTATTTAGTGTCTGAGAGACTTCATGGGTTTAATTCTTCCTAGCCAAGTCCAGTTTGAGGCTTGTAACTCTGCTCTGTGCTGTGCTGCTTGAGATTTGCTCTCCTCTGGTTTTCTGCAGGAGAACAGGAGTGGTCTGGAGCGTGGCATGGTAGCTGTTGCCTCCTTGTGAAGGTTTTGGAAGTGAGCAAGCCAAAGAGCTACTTTTTGGAGCCGGGCCATGTCTTCAGCAAACCCAGCAAAACTTTGTATCCCAGCAAACTTCCGTGAATTATAGGTTCACTAAAATTCAAGGGAATCTGTAAGAGATTGCTAAGTGTGTAATGATTGCATTCTTCTCAAGAAGTTACTGAGCAATAATTATTGGAAGTGAAGAGGACAACACATGGAAGTAGCAAATGTCTGCTGAACTTTATTCCTCCTTGGGTGTTTACTGTGCCTGCTCTAGAGACAAGATACTGATTTAGATTTTTCTACATCTACCTCACCTTCCTGTGGCCTAATTACCTCTCTGAAGGAACAACCAAACACAATTTCTTGCAATGTGCATTGGTGGGTATATTCATAATCTTGTCACTTTGGCTCGTGGATGTAGACAAACCAGAGCAGATGCAATTCCAGTGTCCAAGAGCTGAGAAAGTATTTTGCATGTTTTTCTAGCCATTTTCCTAAGGAAGTAAGCTTTGTGTGAAAGTAGTTTGTATATAAACTTGTGCGCCTGCTTGCCCGTCCATCTCTTTCCTCAGGACTACTTAGCTGGTTTCAACCTAATGAGGGAAAGGGGTTAAAGATCTCAAGGATAATCCAGTTTCTACATATATAATGAAATTGAGAGTGTGAGGAAACACATCCCACTAATGGGCGTGAACCTCAGCACTTACTCAGACATGAAAAATCATCAAGGGAGAAGATCTTAGGAAGAACCTCAGCCATAGGAAAAGCTTCCTGGGTCCAGTAAGTATGTTGGATACCACGTTTCATTATTTCTACTGGGTTTTTGACTTATTTGTGTTATTTTCCTGGACCCCTACTTATCCAGGTTCAAGCCCTGAATGGAAGCAGAGTCTCAGAAACAGCAGGAAAACATTTATTTCTTTGGCTTGTATTACAATAGGTATTAGATGTCCAGAGATCAGGATCCCATTGTCTTGGGTGCTTTCCATTTCATACACAATAATAGACAGTCCCTGGTTTGAAGTGCTTAAGACATCAATTGCAGGCTGAGGAGGGAAACTGGGTCAGTAGCTCACAGGCCAGGGTAGTATCCAGTCTTGAGGGCTTTGAACTTGCTTTCTCCTGAGCAAGAGTCCTTGGTGCCATGCAGTTCCAACTGCCCTTGTAAGAACTCCCTAAAGGCTTGTCCACATTATAACTGAGCTTATTATGGTGCTGGTGATATTCTCCTGCTTTTCTTTAACGCTCGGAAAATGAGGTGCTGACTATTTGCTTCCACATCTAAACCAAAACTGTCCCTCCTCTTTCTTCACAGAACTTTTATTACATTCAAAATAGTCCATTTCTATCTCCTGTGGGGTGGGAAAGGAAGGAAGGTGGCAGGTTTGAGGAGATATGTTTGCGTTTCAAATGGTATGGCTATTGTAACTATTGTTTGCTTTGTTGGTCTGTTGCTAAAGGGCAACAAACCTCACTCCAGTTCCCAAATGTTGGAGGGCTGGGAGATGAGATCACACTGTCTGAGAGTAATTTGCTGATACATCACCTTTGTTTAAATTCCTAGCATATCAAGTTTTCTAACAAAAAAAAGTGCCTGAAAGACCTACTGGTGGCCCAGAGTATTTGTAAATGTTGAGTTTGTCTCAATACAAGTTTGAAAACTGTACCAAAAGTCCTCAAATCTGATGTTTGGGGTTTTCTTATGATTTCAGGTCTGATAAGGGCTTCAAGAAGGTTCCTTTGACTATTTAGTGAAAGGCTAGAGAGGGAGAGCTCCAAAACAGCTAAGAAATAAATGTCATTAGAATCTGGCCTTTAGTGCAGATTATTCCAAACTATTCTTGCTGAAAATAACCTAATTTTATTTAAATAGAACACTAAAAGACAATGCTATTTTCTGTAAGCAATAAACTGTTGTAGGAACTGAAATACTAACCAAAGTCACATAAGCACTTCCCAAAATTTGATTAAGTTTCAGCCAAGTCTTCTGAAGGGCCTCTAATGCTTTCTGAGTCAAGGTCTTGTAAGATGCTCCGAAGGGTCATCCATTAAACTTCAGTTTTCCATGAAAATAAAGAGAGGAAAAAGACTAAAGTTTGCTTTTGTGAAGCACTAGTGTCTTTTAAGACATAGGCAGCAAGGAGGACTGGTCTGGGATCTTTCTTCTAAAGGAAATATTGATTCTGTAGAAAAAAAAAGAAAGAAAAAAATCATACCCAGATGATATGAGCCATTGTGGTATGTTTTTGCCATTATTTTAATCTTCTTTTTCAAGCAGACAGGAGAGCTGATGTTTTCTGTGACACATCTCATCTCATCACATACTTTTCTACCTGTCAAAGACTTCCATGGGAAATCTCCAACCAAACCATAATATTGGGTGTGATTCTTTCCTCATTTCCACTACACTAACATCATCTGAGTGACAGGGGTAGACTGATTTTTGCTAAAAAACTGAGGCTGTCAAGAACTGGTGTGTCTGCCAGAGTGGAAAGGGAAGCGGTTTGGAGAAGTCTGCATACATATTTTTATAAGAGATGTCACGCTCGGGGGAAGTTTGGATCCACAGGATATGGAGGCAAGGCAGCCCACTTCCCCCATGGCAAAGCTTCTCTTTTTTCAGAGAGCGTCCCTCCCCTGTGTCCTGACAGGACTTGGGTCACACTCCAAATTCCATCCTGTCCCTCTGCTTCCTGCCCTTTCACCCATCACCAGAATGGTAAAACACCGGTCCAAAGGCATTGCAGAACTGATTGCTCTGCTATACTTTCCGAAATAAAAAGTACTGTTGCAAAAGCTGTTTATTGGGAATTTCAAAGGGGCTGTATTGTTGTAAGCTGCCCAGCATCTCAAGAGTTTTGGTGTCTTGCAATCTTTTATGCCCCGATAAAAATCCCAACCTCAATTTTTAGATTTTGGTTTTGCATAGACTGCTGTTTAGCAACATGAGAGATGGTCAGCGACTGTCATGTTTGCACTGACAAAAATGTCCCTCATGGAATGGATCATTCAGATTTGGGGTATGGGATTGATAGGCTCAAGCTGAGAAGTTAGACTGCTGGCTTCACAGAAGAAGAGGCAAAAATATCCCCAGGAACAGATCACTGCACAGCTACTGCACAGTTACAAAAGAAAATCCACCCAGATGTGGATTTTCTGGCATTTTTGAAGCATCTGATCTTGGTCACTGTTGGAGGTCAGATATCAGATTAAAGAGAGAGTGGTTGTCTCCATTTTTGTTGTTTTTCTGTTCTCCTAAATATGCAGATAGAGCTATTTTGTGGGTTCAGTAGGGAAAGTCATTTTATGCAATACTTCTGTTCACAGTGAACTTTGGGACTTCTTCAATAAGCCAAGTTGTCCTAGAAGTGATGCTCTGTAGCTGTGATTGACTATGACAATAGACGAGGAAGAAGACGTTTGTAGCAAGGTTAGCAGTATCAATTGTTCTAAGAAAAGATACTACCTTTGCCTTCAGACCTTGCCTCACTTAGTAAACTAAGGTACTTCTATGGCTAGTTAAGCAAGAAATAATGCCGAGATTGATAAAAATAGCTTGGTGTACATTTCAGTTCACATAAAGAGAAATTGGCACATTGAGCTTTTGAATACCAGTGAGGGAAGGAAAGTGGCTATCCTGCTGGAAAGGTCAGGTAATCTTGAAAGTAAGGATGTTGATTTGAGGGAAGAGTTTTAATCAGCAAGGTATGAACAGAGTAATATGCAAAGGCACATTTGCTGGTTGCTTTCCCCATGCCTAGCCTATGTTCTTCTCCTGGTGTGTCCTTAAGATCGTGCTTTGGACATTGGAGAGCCAAAACATTACAGGGGAAGCAAATGGGGATTCTCAAGAGATGATAAGGGCGATTGAGATGTCATGCCAGTGTGTAGAAATGTGTTCACATTCTATTTTTTGTACCCATGAGAGGAGATTGTATAGACATTCTTTTCAATTTTATTTCTTCTATTCTCCCCAAACATGTGGTAGTATCTTTGTTTCCCTGAGGTGACTGGTAGATACTGCAAAAGTGTCTCATGACCATTGAAAATCTCCTTGATTTTTTGACAGCTTCCTCTTGAAGTTCATGGTATTGTCCTGAGCAACCTGCTGTAGGTGACTCTGCTTAAGCAGGGCAGCTTGGACAAGATGGCCTCAAGAGGTCCCTTTCCACCTCAACCATGGTGCAATTTGGCCTTTTTTGGTGTATTTCTAAGTCTGTAATGGGTCAATCTGGATTCTGGAAGTAGCATATCTCCGATAGTACAGCAGAATTGTCTTTTATTAGTCTTTTGACCTTCTCCCTAGCTCATTTGTATGTGATGTCCATGTTCTTTCACACTACGCTTAAGTCTAGACCAACCTGTACATAGCTAAGCAGGGTTAGGAGATGTCCTGCAAATATATCTGGCAACCATCCCTTTCAGGTCACCTTTTTAGAGTAGATCCTGCCCATTTCTCAGTTCCCAGCCCCTTGCCATCCTGTCTGTAGCCCTGGCCAGGCTCAGCATGCCAAAGGAGACAAAGCCTCCTCCAGCGTAGCTTGGGCATAGCTCAGCTGCATTCTTCAGTGACTGTTTTTCCCCAGTGACCTTACCCTACAGCTCTGGTGGTCAGTTGACTATTATGCTGTGAGCTTGCCTACATTCCTCCACCCACTCTGACAAGAACTGCCTGCTGGGAAGGGGTGGTGAGGCAGGGAGGAATCCAGCTGTCTGGGGACTTATTAAAGGGAAACAGAAATTCCAGGCCTTTGGGACTGTTTTGTCCATCACTTCTCCAACAACAGGGGGCTGGAGCAGCTGCGTGAAGAGGGTCTGACCACTGCAGTTGCCACACTCTGCAGTGACAGGCATTCCCATGGCAAGCCAGCAGGCTCCCCTTGTTACCACACTACTTGGCCCTTTCCTCGTGTCAAGAGGAAACCCTACAGAAAACAGCTTGGAGAAACTTTCTTAGAGTAGTTGCCACTTGTCATGTTTGTGGGGGCCTTGCAATAACAGGTTTAGTTCCTGAGCTCCCCACCCCCTTTGAAGGCTTCTAAGCTAGGGATCTTTAAAGAATGTAAATCATACAGCTTGGTGGGTTTGAAAGCCTTTTAATTTTGAACACTTAATGTGCAACTTATAAAATAACAGTTTTATTTTTCTATATATGTGTGTATGAGAGCAAAAGAGAGTCGCTAGATGTGAACTAGAGTAGGGAGTTGAAATGCAGATGATTTTTCAGCTCTGGAGCCGACTCAGACAGATTACAGTGGAGAAAGGTTTGTACAGTAAGAGGAGAAGATTAGAATCCCGCTATTTTATTATTACCATGGTTAGATTAGAAATGTTAAGGATTTGTGAAGAAATGACTAAGTCAGGAAAATTTATGATTCTCAAAGCTCACTCAGCCACTCTGCACATCCTGTATATTTTCTGACATACTTCCAACAGCACAAATATTAATAGAGTAATACTGACATTTAGGGCCTGATCCAAGACTCATTAAATTCAGTAGGAACACTTCCATTGTCTTCAGTGGAAGATAGATCGTGGTCTTGTAAAGGAACAAAGGAGGAGAAAATACCAAGTGGGGCTTCGTGGGGCTAAATAATGTTGTTATCAAATCAGAACTCCTCTGCTTCCTGACTCAGAGCATTTCACTCTGTGACCTTTAACGTTAAATTATTGCCAAAACAGGAAGAAGAAATTAAGGCTTGGTAAGGGTTGTGATGGTCACAGATTTTACTAGCCTCACTGATGGAATGTGACAATTTCTTCAATGGGGGTGAGTTGGGTGTGAATTGTTCATCAGTCGTTTTGATTTATTCAACCTTTCAGCCCTATAGTTTGCAGTGGCAGGGATTACTAGAAGCTCTGCAAAAGAATTTCTGTCCCTCACTTGGTTTATATCCTCTACAGGCACATGAAGAGTTACAGAGAGAGGATTAGCTATTGTAAAATGGCTCCATTTACTTCAATAAAGAGGTAGCTCAGAATAAGCTCTGTGGATACCATGTGAGGATGTATTGCAAAAGCTTTTTTGGCATTGAAATCTCTTTCCTTTTCTAGATCAAAATCTTTTCCCCAAACCTTTCTGCACAGCAACTAGTTACAGCTGTGTTTTGCAAAGCCACCTAGGGAATTTGTATGTCCAGTTCCCATAAAGTGAATTAGGTTTCCAAGCAGATTTGAAAGTTTAGCTGAGTTAGGACTGGAACCTCCTGGATTTGGTACAGTTCTGTACATGGGACCCCTGAATCTATGGATGACAAAAGTTGGGAAATTTGAATTTTCATCATCACCTCGCAGAGCACAGGCCTCAGTGAAGGAGCTAAATCAGAACTTGAAGCTCCTGCAGAAATCATATTTCATATCAGAAGAAGCAAAAGTAATTTTTCCAGTCTTCTCCATGATTGTTTGGATAGATTTCCAAGAGAGTCCCTCTTTGCACCCAAACACAGGCCAGATTTCTAAAGGGTCCATTTATGAAACTACAAATGCTGCATCTCAGTGTGCTGAGCTCTCCTGAAAATCTGGCTAAGGATAAAGTGACCACAGAAGACCATGTTCTCAGGAGTACCTGGCAAGTTGCAGGCCAGAGCAAGCTGTAGGGTACGTTTCCTTGGAGAGATTATCAGTGAATGTATGAAATTTCCCAAAAGTGGTTACCCACAGAACTTCCAGTTCCTCCTCTTGTTAATTAGGAGATTCATGTCTGAAGTAAAAGTACATGCAGGCAGCCTGTCATCTATTTGAAGGAAAATATACAGAGAGTAACAATGGAAAGAGCCAAGTGAAAACAGCTCAAGAATTGCAAGAGTGAAAGTTGGACTTTCACTTTGGCTCTTACCTACCAAGATCAACAGAAGTGATACCTTCACTACGTCCAAAATATGTCTTAGAAGGACAGAGAGGTGGAGAGGAAGGAAATAAGAGAGAAAGCACTTCTAATGCAACTAGTTGATGCAGAAGCCTTGTGGAAAGAGATGGTTATTTAAGCTGGTGACTTAAACTGCAGACTTCTTAGAAAAGGAACATTTTAGAAGTATTTACTGTAGCTACACCAGGAGTCTACAACTCTTAGCCAACAATCTGGAGCCGCATTGGTAAACAAACATGAACTGAAAAGAAAAAAAGACTTTGAGAAATAGGTCCAAGGCAACTTAGATGACTAGCTTTCCAGCACTAGTACTCAGTAGCCACAAGAGCAATAAACCAAAACAATTTCACCCTTAGCAGAAAACAGAAGCAGCTGTTTAGGATCAGTTCTGTTGGGAGCCTCCAACATTGTAAAATTAAACCTGCAGTGACCTGAATGAATGTAAGGATTTTACAGGCCCAAAAAGTGCATGTCTATTTGCAATGCTGTAAAAGAGAGAAGCCAACTGGAGGACTTGAACCAGTCTCCTCACATTTTCCATTTAAAAGCTATGGTGCATATTAGCCCTCAAAGAACAGGAACGGTATGCTGCATTTTTTGAAATCTTGTCCTACTAGTTGCAATATTTCTCTGCAAAAGGTTTTTTACTTTGCTGCATATCTACCACCTTAGCCTTGGAGAGTTTATGGTGTTCCTTAGCTGTCATGAAATTAGCAGGTACTGAAGGAGATGGTATTGGGTACTCAGGGGTGACTTTCTACCCAGGCATGACCTGTGTAAAGGTCTTTTATGCTGCTGGTTGGTCAGATGAACTACATCAGAGAAAGCAGAGGTCCTGTTCTCCTATTCTTGGTGTTCTTGATGACACCAAGCTGAGTATTGTCACTGATACTCAAGAGGAAAGGAATGCCATCTAGAGGAACCTAGACAGGATTGAGAGATGGGCCTATATAGACCTCATGAAGTTCAACAGGACCAAGTGTAAGATCAGGGAAATCCCAAATACGGATATGGACTGCACCATGAGTGGATTGGGAGCAGCCTTGCAGACAAGGACTTGGGGATATTGATGCCTGAAAAACTGAGTATGATCCAACAATGTTCACTTGCAGACCAGAAAGTTGAACATATCCTGGTCTACATCAAAAGAAGCATGTCTAGAAGGTTGAGGGAAGTGATTCTCCCCCTCTACTCCACTTTTGTGAGACTCTACTTGGAGTACTGTGTTCAACTCTAGGGTGTCCCAGAATAAGAAAGACATAGACCTGCTTCAGCAGGTATGGAGGAGCACCATGAAGATGATCAGAGGATTGGAGTACCTCCTGTATGAGGACAGGCTGAGAGTGTTGGGGTTGTTTAGCCTAGAGAAGTAAAGAGAAGGCTCCATGGAGAGCTTACAGCAGCTTTCCAGTACTTGGAGGGGGCCTACAGGAAAGATGGGAAGAGATACTTTATCAGGGAGTGTTATAAGGTGTAATGGTTTTAAGATGGAAAATGGGAGATTTAGATTAGATATTAGGAAGAAATTTTGTACTGTGAGTGTGGTGAGACACTGGAACAGATTGCCCAGATAAGCTGTGGATGCCCCATCCCTGGGAGTGTTCAAGGACAGGTTGGATGAGATCCAGTGGAAGGTGTCCCTGCTCATGGCATGGTCTTTAAGACCCCTTACAACCCAAACCATGGTTTTATGGTTCTATGATTCTGACAACCTTCAGATAAATAATGATGACGATGGTTGGATGCTGTAGGCAAAATCCTACTTCAGTCTCTCATGTTATCAAATGTTGTCTTACTCTCAACTCCAAAAGAACGGGGGGGTTGCCTCCTGCAATTTTTTTTCAAAGTATTGTGGGTTTTTTTAAAAAAGTTTTTCAGAAGTTTTTCTTTCAAAGTCCTGCTGGATGTGATCTGGACATTGACAGGTGGGTGCAAGAACTTGTAAGCCTTAACCTACTGAAGGAAAAAAGATCATTGTGGCTTAGGTAAATGCAAATGCCTCATCTGAAGGACTTAGTGGCTCTTTGTTCAGCTTTACTCAGCTAGGAAAACTCCATTAGAAAGCTAGGATATAAAAGAAGAAATGGACTAGTCTGAATGAAAGGTGCTCATTCCGTGAAGGTGAAGCACAGCACTGCCTGGTGCAGAGGTGAGCTGCAGCTTCATTTGCTGTGCAACCCTTTTCCTCCACATGAAACAAAAGTTCCCTCTTCCCACTCCCTTTTCATTGTTTCCTCTCCTCTCTCTTTTTTTTTCTCTTCCCGTCAAATATTTAAGCAGAGATTTCCTTTCTGGTGGTGTGCCAAGCAGCATTCCAGCTCCCTTACTCTGCCCCCTTCAAAAATAAAAAGGCTGACCCCCATTTCCATAACCAAGGAAGGGACAGGTAGTCTTTGTTTGTGTTCCAGAGCATGACTGTTTTTCTTAGATTCTCACCAAAAGAAGAGAAATGATGGTGTTATTCAGAAGAGGAATTAACCAGTGACCCCAACAAATGCAGTAGCAATGGCAGCGAGAAGGGTGGTATGCGCCGAATGCTTTTTGGTGATGAACCTTTGGCTTCAGTCAATTCCTTCTCTTGCCCTCTTCCTCTCCCCTTCTTCCCCACAAGATTTCCCTTTCTTTCTTCTGTTTGAGGCACATCAAACCCCAGAATAGTCCTCACAGGCATTAGTCACCAGTGATTAAAATAGCCACTAAGCAGGCAAGAGCCTGTGATGATTTGTGCTAAATTGGGTATATCTCTGTTTGTAGCTAGAGCTGCTAATTTGCAAACCTCCCTTGTTAATATTATTGGGTTTTTTATTAATAGTGCCAAGGGGGTCCAGCTGAAATTAGTTTCATTTCACCTGCTGCTGTACGAAAGCAGAGAAGAAAAAAGCGTTTCATCTAGATGAATGCTGTAAAACTTGGGAGCAATGAAGGATTATCTGGTCCATATGGCTGAAGCACAGAGACTCCATCCGTGGACACTCAGGAGAGGGAAAGAGCAGACCTGAGACATGGGCTCAGGTCTCCCCAGATATGAGCTGGTGCTTGGTTGAGAAACTGCTCATCATTGCCCTGCTGACAGCAGAGGTTTCTGTGGCCTGGTGCAGATAAAGCCACTGCCAAGATCGGTGCTCTGATGGGGTTGAAGGTGGTGCTTCTGGGAAGTGACAGTGTGCAAAGATGGAAAAAAATCAGAAACACCACATTCCTGGGGTTTTGTGGCAATAAACTCATTTGAAAGGGTGATAATTTCACCTTGGTCTAGAGAAGTATCGGAAACTGTAATTGCAGATGTGTACCTGCCTTTCCTCACCTATAAAATGAGACAATATTTTGAACTCACAGAGACCATGTGAAACTTAAGTGTCCAATTTCTACATATGCATGCTCTCGGACCATTTCCAGTGACCTCAATGAAAAGACCATTTCTTAATAAAGTTGACCGGTATAATATGGTGATTGAATCTATTAGTTAAATATGTCATGTTCATCTATAGCTATTAGTATCTATAGTGGTTAAGGTTTTCATTTCTAGTGCCTAGAGGAAGTTGTAAGGATTTACCCTATTTTTTAGCCTTTTAACTCCAATAACAAAAAAACCCTGTGGCTTTTATTGCTTGAAGTCTTAGGTTCTGTCCCTGCTGATAGCTCATGGATAATACATGTCTTTGATGCAGAACAGAAATTGGAAATCTTGTAAGAACAGCTTAGGTCAGGCTGTGAGTATATTAAAGGGTTTTTCCCTCTGTGTATCTGCCTCCAGCTGAGAGGAAGTAACAAAGAATGTGTTTAAAATCAATGGAATTAGTCGAACTTCTTTGACTTGTGATAAAGATTGGAACTTCGGGAGATTTTAAGTGCAGTTTTGGCTCTGATTTTGTTTTGTCTGCAGTAGTTGCATATCTGTAACTGTACCATAAACCACAAGATGTAAGCAGAGCTGCTAGAGGTCTGCATCACTCTGCAGCAAACATCACTCCTGCTGCACCCATTAACAGTAATAGCAGTGAATTTATGGAGAGGGCACATTTTAAATATTGGTTGTTAATTTGCATGTTAATGTGTGGTAAATTGAGCTAGGCCGAGAAATCAACCTGCAGTCAGTTTTAATACAGTAGTACATAATTTGAGGCAGCTGCCTCTAGATTAGAACTGTGAGCACTCTTCTTGCAGTGAAGGGGATACCTGATTTGGGAAAGCCACTAATAAGGCATTGAATGCTGAGAAATGATTAGTCTCCCTACCACTGACAAGGCTTGAGCACGGACTTCAAGCAAACTCTGTTTTTTGGAGTGCAGCAAGAGTGTGTGGGAAATGTTGTACCAAGGCGTGAACATGGAGAGCAGAGAAAGTGATGAGGCTTGGGAAGGCTTTGGAGTGCCTGTGAATGGATGTGCAAGAGAAGGACGAAGCAGAGGTGAGCTGTGAAAATTAGTCAAAACATTTATTGTCTTCAGCCAGTTTATTTCAGTTTTCCTATGAAAATGTCATGAGGCTAGAGAATGGACATTTGGCTGCTGGCTTCTCCAGCAAGCAGCATGGTAATTTGGGTTCGGTAATACCACAGAGCTGGAGGTGAAAGTGGAGATGGTGAAGCTTGCTCCTCCCATCTGCAGGATTCGAGAGGGGCTGTTTCTGCTGGGGTGCTACTCTGATGTGCTGACACTGAGCATCTTGAGTGTTCATGCTATTGTAGCTTAGACCGTCCCTTTGGTTTTTCATCCTGCCCAGTGGTTTTAGCTCTCACTTGGTTACTGAGAGGCAAGGATGTGAAGAATCTATGAAACAGCAAAACTACCTTTTCATTATACATTTCCAAAGAGACAGCCTCAAAATATTCTAAGAATCTACCCCAGGGCAAGGAAACATCCAAACCTCCAATTAAGATACCACCACATCACCTCATTTGAGTGAGCTAAGAGGTCTCATTAGATCCTTCCCAAGCCACATCCCAGCTACAGATTTTCTTCCTCAAATACCCTGGATGGGGGGCAGAGGGAAAAAAAATAAAAAGGAAGAAAAAAACCAACCCAACCCACTTTCCAAATGCTGTTCAGTCTGCACTGATTTATGTAACATGATTGATAAAGTTGAGGAGTGAGCTGAGGTCAGAGCCTCAGGATGCTGTCTCCCTGTGTGATGAAGGAGCTTTTTGTGTGTACATGTATGTGCACAGAGGACGAGAGTTGTGTTTGTTTCTTGAAAAACCCTCAAACACTCTCCAAAAAATTCCAAATTTAACGCAATGTAAAATGCTCCATCAAACATATTTTACAGTCTTGGTGTAGCTGCCTGTTAAATCTACCCCAGTAGCTGTTACTGAGAGCTTTTGAATAATCTCTTGATAATGTTTTTCTTGCTGCTGGGCAGAGTCTTCATAGAAAATGGGGAGAGTTGTTTTATAGTCCTGTCTGAATGGGGGAGCCTTGGAGGAGGCTGCTGCACCCAAGGTCACGCAAAGCACATAAAATATATTCTGCCTCTAAAAATAAACAAGACAGATAAATATGGCTGGACCAGGGAGCGTAGCAGGAGTCACTGAGGCATCTGGAACTGAGGACTTGCTTTCAAATTGAACAGAGACTGCAGCACAGCAGTCACATAGAGGTGTTTCCCTGAAGCTTTTCTTGTTTCTCTGTAGTGCCCAGGAGTGGGACCAGGCAGAGTAGAATCCAGAAGAGAGATTTTTGTAGGCAGTCTGATGGTAGATTGCTCTCTCAGCTGGATTCCCTCAGAACTGGCAAGTTCCCAGAGGCAGCAACCATGCTGTTAGCTTACATATTGGTACCGCATCCTGGTCCCTTGCCTCTGGTCTGCTCATTCATGTATTAAAGGGACTCTCTGCTGGTGTATTTAAGGCAGCTCCATTGTATTTCAACCATTCCTTCGCTGCACCTATATCACATCTTGTATGAAGTATCCAAGACTAGGACTTTCAGACCTACTCAAAGGACAGGGAGCTGGACTTCTACTGGTTGATTTGGACTAGGTATGGTACTGGTGCATCAGAGTTAAAATGCACTGTGATAGGATATGATCTCAGCATCACTGCACCCTGACAGAAAAATAAACATCTCAGCTTTGTCTCACTATTTGTTTTCTAGCAATGTCTTTACTCTGTTTTTGCCTTTATGTAGCAGCACGAAACCATTATCCCATGGTATTTCTTCCTTTCTACAAATAAATAGAATGGAGGGGAGAGGAAGTACGGCCAAGTGCTATGACATTGGGAGCAATAGGACTAAATTAAACTTGGAAAAATTGCAGTTGAGTCTGAAGGAAGAAGGCTTATGATGTCTAACACTACAGCCGTGGCTAGGGCTTGACTGTGGTGGGGCTGTGCTCTTAAAAATGGTTCCTGCCTTGAGTTTGTTTACACCCAAGTGAGATATGACAAGTATTGTAATCCTTTCTCTTCAGAGGGAGGATTTGGATATAAATGGTTATATTTTTTGCCTTTGTAAATCAGCGGGACCTTTGCTGCAGCCAGGATGAAGTTTCACTATAAACCATTTAGCTAAGGTGTGTGTGTGGTGTGTCTGTCTCAGTGCCTTACCCATCCTTCTGCATGCAGTCCAGTTTTCACCTCTAAAATGTGAACAGCCATTGTGAAGTAGATACTCATTTTAGAGGTAGCCCAGGCCTGTGCATGAGTATTGTGCCTGACCTTGTGCATTTGTGTAATACGCTGTCCATCATTCCCTTGTGTACTCAAGCATGGTCATGTACAGGCCACTGCAGACCTGTGGATGGTCAGTGCTATACCTGGCAGCAGATTGTCCCTCCAGGTAGGACACACCCCAGGCCATGCTCAGCTCTGATAAGCAGGACATGCTCTGGAAATGCCCGTGAAATGTGTGTGCAAACATGTGCAGAATGGCTTTCACATTGGGGCCAATTCAACCTTTATGTAGTGTGAATTCGGTCAGGTCCTTGTGCCAGGGAGCAAGCTCTGAGCAGTGCAGCCTTATTCAGGTAGTTTGGGATATTTTTGTGGAGGTGTGTCTGGTGGGGATATAGAAACTCAGATCTGGCCTTTCATTGTTAATGCTCACTCTGGGGTTAGCTGTCTTGAGGTTAGAACCAGGCTGCAATCACCCAAGTTATTTCTGCAATGAGGAATGTGTGCACAGTCAAGCAAAAAAAACTCTTGGAAGAAAGGAATTACCAACCAAATATAGATTATTTTATTTTGAGGGCTATCATCCAGTCTACTCAACTTCTCAATCACTCAGCAACTTTTAATGTATATTAATGCCTATATTTATTATAACCACGGGTTCTAGAAGCCCAGCCTGTATTACATTTTTCTTGCTTGTTACTGGCATGTTACACAGCGTAATGTCTTTTCTGTTTTTGAGACACTGAGTGCACAAACTCCTCATGTACAATTATTCCCATATGGGTTTTAGGCCTTTTTTGTGTAGCAATAGGTGGGAGAGGGTAGAGACAGGGCAGGGTAATTTTCATGGTGGGTTAGTTTCTTTTAAATACTTCTTACACTGTTTCAGCAAACTGTATGGGTATTTATTTGTGATAACTTTGCTGTGATTTAAGCATGTGCTAAATTTAAAGGTAAGCTTTGTGTTTTGCAGAATAGTTATCTTAATGCCTTGTTCGAGGGTGCAGCTGTGAAACTGCTCAATTGTTTAATCTGCTTGGGCCAAAGTAGTATGGTAGACTAGGACAGCTAAATCTAGTTAATTACAAGTCCCGCATAAGTAGAGCAAAACTCAGAGACTCATTAATAAGCATCTTAGAAACCCTGCTGAAAATTGGTAGTCACCAAGTGATAAAATATGGAAACTTTCTCTGATAAAGCTAAAAAGTGGTGATTTTTCTTCTGAAATACTGTAGCAGAATCACTGATGAGATAAATGTATTTATGCCATGAATAAAAATGCCTGATGAAAACTGATCTGAGAGACAGAATAAGTGATTGAAGTGAGCCAAGATTGTCAGTATGCTCCATCTGCTTTGCATCATTGGGCCGGGCAAAATATCAGAGCATATTGGTGAATCTGGCAGACGTCATGTTATTTTTATGTCATCCTTATTCTTCCAGTGCCTGATCCAAGCCCCAAGTCCGTAGAAATGAATGGACTTTCCTTTACATCAGCAAGCTTTGAGTTGGTTCCTTCCTTGCTCACTGGTAACGTTAGGAGTCCGTGATAGATCTTGGAGCATGTTGACAGAGCAGTTGGGCACAACTGTGCTTTTGATTTTTAATACTGCATTTTGCTGATCTTGTTATTGATGTATGGTGGTGGCTGGAGTCCTAAGATAAAATCAAATGGGAAACATAACAAACTGGAAAATGCGTACTGATTTAGAAGCTAATGAGACAGTTCCCAGAAGTGCTGAAATTCAATGGGATTTAGAATCCCAAGGACCCTATTATTTTCTAAAATGGACCATGTGCTTTCAAGACGTCTGGGCAGCTCTGAAAACTTCATCCATCCATCTTCAATAAGGAGCAGCATAGACCTTATGTAGTACCACAGGTGACATCCAGAATGGTTGGAAGTAAAACCTGCAAAACAGCCTGATTTTTATGTTTTTCTGAAGGTGTGAATTCCTCTTTTCCTGATGTTAAGTAGCTTTTGTGCTTTGTCCTTTTCTGTTAAAAAAGGAGTCTGCTGTATGTTGCAAAAAGATGTTTATAAATTCCCTCACATGCCTGTCAATCTGTACATCCCTCCTTATTCCCGTTATGTTTATTTATAGAGACACATATGAACCCAACAATCTTACACTTATTAATCAAGGTGATTCAGACCCATGCCTCCCACTGTCTTTCTTTGATTCCAATCTTATTCCAAAAATGAGCCCTAAATATCACTGGGCTTACTCATATAACATGGTGCTGCTATGCATGAGTAAGACTACTTGAATCTGGCCTGGAGTAAAGTTACTAATTCTCAGCAAGAAGCAGACGTAGATAAAGATTGCAAAATATTGTCCATTAATCTGTTCTTGAATCTTAAAACATATTTTTTGTTCCCTGTTAACTTGTGGATCTCTGAGCTAATGATCTTGTTGACAGGAATGTTCACCATAACAACCCATTTACAGCAAATATTGCTAGATCTTTGCACTCTTTCCTTCATTCAAAATAATACTAATCTCCATCCCCAAGAAATGACCAGTCTGTTTTAGAATTTTGTCATTAATTGTGAATATTCATACTGGTAAGATGTTCTGTTTGATTTTCTAAATTCTTCTCCAGCAAGAAAACAGAATTAAACCACCTGAAGTAAAATTTAACAAAGAGTAACCTTGGAGGTCCAATCCCAAGAGAAAGGATGGCCCAGAGGCTGGAGCTGCAGGGAGATCTGGAGGTCAGCCCATCCACCAAAGGCTTTGCTGGGTAGGAGGTCTGCAGTGCTGCACCTCAACACCCCACGTAGGAGCACTCTACCTTGCAGGACACTAAAAGGTTAACAGCTTTCAGGGCCTCAGATACACTGAGGTATGCATGAAGGATGCATAATACTGGAAAATCATCTGCTTCTGAGCCAGCTATTAAAAAAAAAGGTGTAGAAATGGTTTAGTTACAAAGTCCTTACCTAAAGATGTCCTTTCGTCTGCTTGTAGATATTTTCTTCAAGAAGATTATTCATGGAACAAGGTTCTAAAATAAAAATTGAGGAGGATGGAGCAAAGCTAGGCTTTGGTGAATATATCCAAACCCTAGACACGTTGCAAACAATCTGAGCCTGTTCCCAGGCAACTCCCAAGTAGAAAATAGGCACAACTGTTCTGAACGATTTTCTCTACAATTTGTTTGCCTACCTGTAGGGACTTCTTTAGAGCCAGGCAAAATCAAAGGAGGCACAGCTGTTGACCTCAGCTTGCTTTGAATCAGTCCTGTCACAAGAGCTATACCCACACCAAGCTTCAAATTTCAAGCAGTTTGATGTGGCCTTTTACAGAGAAAAAACAGTTTGAATTTTTATTACAATAACAAAATGTAATTTTTCACTCTCTCCTCAATTCAGAAGGTCTTGAAGGGATTTTACTCAACTTCCTTTACTACCTTTAGGCAGAGACTAGATCTGAGAAACTGCAGCCCAATTTTGGAAAGTTCTCAAGATGTGCAAGTCAAGGCTTCTGATAGGAAGCTGCTGTTCAACACACTTTTTTGTTAGGCGGGACATTCTGGGATTCTGCTGCAGACCAGGAGCCCCTTCAGCACTGCTTTTTTCTGATTAATATCCTTCCATAAGAAAAAGTGCCTGATCAAAATGATGGGGGTGTTTGCCCTGTCTGGACCAAGCTGAGTAGAGGGTGGGCAAGATCTGGCTTTGCATAGCTAGGAATTATCTACCAACTTCTAGAATGTGACATCCAGTAGAAAAACTTAAATCTTCAAGTATGTTGCCCAAAGCCTAGCAGAGTCAAATGCAGTCTTGCAGTTTACACAGAGAGCTTTGCCATTGAACCTATCAGCCCTAGACAAAACTACCTGGGCAACTGAGGGAGGAGGAGAGAAATGGCATCTGAATTCATGGGTGCTCTCTTTAGGCAAGGTCCTGAAACCTAGAAAAGATTTTGATTGACCGTTGATGACACAGAACTTAATGGAGTTAGTATTGATCTGCTTTTGCAATGTTCAGTGTTCAGAAGAGCACGGTGTGCCCTTACCAAGAGCAAATGTGAGCCTTATAAATATCTGAATGCAGCTGGTGTTGTTTGCAAGCCCGGTTTAGACACTTGTGTTAGACATTTTGGCAAAATACACCAGCAGTATGGAAAAGAGTCCATAGAACTGGAAAAAATTGCTGGAAATTCACTGTTGTTACATCCACCGATTTGGAAAAAATCAGCATGAAGGCACAATCCCTAAAATAAATGAAAGAAAATGTCTCGTAGTCACCGGCAGGCACTGGAGCTCCCCAGCAGAGGCTGCCTGGGAGCCACAGAAACAACCCTGTGTGATTCCCCGGCCAGAGCAAACAGCAGAGCAGCATTTGCCTGTCTAGGGGAGAAATGTGCTCTTTGCCATTGTCGTAGGTTGCTGATGCTTCGATCTCTTTCTTGACTATAGACACCTAACCCTAATCTGGGATCCTGCATTGCTCCAGGCAGAGCTGGAGGAGACAGAAGGCATGAATGGACAGCCAAGATCGAGCACAGCCAAGGGACTGGCTTGGCTCTGGAAGGCAAAATGCAAGCTGAGCCATTGGAGCCGGCTGTACACAGATGAGAAGGAAAACGCACAAAGTGATAAATAACTTTGCTTGGGCCGCCAGAAAGGGCTGCCAGAACATTCTCACTTGGCTATGCTCTGACTTGGCTCTCCTGTTGCTGCCGGCTCCTCTCCTGCACAGACAAAGCACCAGGCCATGGCCACGCATTCATCTTGGGGCCAGCTCACCCTGTTCCCCCACTGCCCAGACTGCCCCTTGGGGTTGCTGCCTCTGCCCACCCTGCTTCCCCCTGCAGCCATCTCTCTGTCCAGATGGGCAACCCAGAGATACGCCCAGCAAGAAGGCATGAAGATAAAAAAAAAACATGTGAGGTTTTCTGTGAACTTGGGATGTTTTTGGAAGAGCCACCTCTCCCGTCACTCCCTGAGCAATCTGGACAGCATCTGCCACTAGCATCAGCATACAGTCCTGCCTCCATGGGCAGCAAAAACCCTCTTTCTCTAAGGATCACCTCTGCACACTTTCCTTGCAGAGGCAAGTAGCGCACAAGTGATCCAGGTGATTTTAACAGAGGTGATCAGAGCTTTCTCACCCACGAGTTCCTGTCAGTTTGCAGAGCAGCCCTGGATGGACAGCTGGACCTGCAGCACAGGGTGTGCAGAACAGGAATAAAATGCCAGTGCCACACGCAGTGGCACAGAAATCAGAGCAATGCTTCCTCCAGCACCCCATGGTGCTACCAACTTGGTGCCTAAGTGGAGTGGAAGGGCAGGTGGATCCTTTTGAGAATTTATCAGGGAAAAAGAAGGATCTGCATTTCTCATTTTCAGCTGGCAGCTCCAGCTTGAGAGAAACGGTTGCAGGATTTCCAATGTCTTGTTGCCTTTATGATCTGCGATGCACACTGAATATATGTCTTTGTTAGTTACCCACTATTTAACCTAGGTTCCACCACACACACCCTCACCCTGAGAAACTATGGTGAATTCAGGGCATGTGAATGGTTTAATTTATCATTTTCCAATATCGATTGTCCTGCATTTGTGTATAGTGAAAATAATTTGTTGTCAAGTTATCCTTATTTTATATGCTCAATAATGAGCTATTTATAATGATCCATATTCATCAGAAGTCTAAATAACCCAAATATTGCCATCTCACTACAGATAACTACTAAACATTTCCAACAGCGCTGAATCATCCTGATCCCTGGGAGAGCTATGTACACATTTTTACAGAAACAGTTTCTTACCAGAAAATCCCTTTTCAAGAGTACCCAGTTATAGACTTTGGGAAAACTTCCCATTATAAGAATGAAAAGTTATTTCAATTTAAAGAAGAAAATATAATTTTATTGGAATTTATTTTTTGTTCCAAGTGAAATTTATTTTCCTTTTTCCTTCATTCTCTCATATATTCCTTTTACAATGGGTACGTCTTTCCATGGGATGCTGCTCATAGCGGTAGCATGTTCAAGGTTATAGGCATGTCTTTGTGCTAACCACAAGTTATGCCACAAAATGCCCAAGGATACCTATAGTCACTGAAAAGAGAAGGGGAGTCTTAGAAAGTGTTTCATCCCCCTACAGGATACAGATGACCCTTGGCTGTAGCTGTCTCACCTCCTGACAGCTGAGGCAGTATATTATTCTCCTACTTAAATGAGGTTCTTAATTAGGCAGATCAGTTAAGCAGATATGCCTAAAATGGCTTTGGCTGAACCTGGCTCAACCACTTCTTTTGTTCTTCACTGGTTTAGTGTTAAACTGTTCCTCTTCCGTGCAAGCGAGAGACCTCAGTACCATTCCTTACGCTTTAGCATCTGTTTTCTAATCAGCCAACCTGATGTGGTGGCTGCCCTCGGGGATTTAAAACGTATTTTATGGCATGAGTTGACATGATGTGACATTCCCGTTTGGCTTGGACAAGGGACTAGCGACTGCCTGACAGACTATAGTCGGAGTCTAATGACTGCCTGCATACTGCTAGGAGGAACCCCCTGGGGTGGCAGGGGGACTGCTGCCAGCTCTGCTCTGAATTAACATCTTCACTAGGGAGCAGGCAGGGAGATTAGACAGGCGTAGAAAGTAGTACTGAAAAACCCAGCGTTCCAGCTGCCAAGAAGTCAGCCTTTTGAAAATATCCTGAGTATGTTGTTCAGGATGATCAAACAGAAAAATAATCAGAAACCCCTACTGTTTCCAGTGAGCTTTAACACTTCAGATGGATGTAAACATGGGAAGTTGTTATTGGGGAAATCGCAGTAGCTGAAACTGAACTGAATTTGTTTGTATACAGAAATGATCTTAAGGCATACAATTAGTGTATTTGTAATATGAGCTCCTAGCTGCAATTTTGGTGACTTCCTGAAAGAAATTATGAGCTTAGGTGGAAAAATCACTGCACTGTGTATTCTCAAGCTGCTAAAGAAAGGATGCAGAATAAGATGAGGTTCCCTACGGTACTAAAGAAAAAACAGGGGATTTTTTAGAACTGTTTTGAAGCACCTTTCTGGAGGAGGAACACCTTGGAAAAAATCCCGTGTGACACAACAGCAAGAAATGAACACAAGATAAACTCTAAACTTGAGTCTTTCTGGTTTTCTAGCTGCTGTTTTACAACTGTATTTCCAAAAAAGTAATCCTTTGTTCAATTAGAATAACACAATTTTTCTTCTTTAACCTTGAGTGGGCTTTTGAAGGAATTTGGATAACTCTGGAAAGCACCAGAAACAGTGAGGTTTTAAAAAATATTTCTGAAACCAGAAACCCTTTAAGGGGTTTAACTGCAGAATCCACCATCATTCAGTTCTCTCAAAAATGGGTCTGGTTCCTCCTCTTTTGAAATTGCTGGTTTCTATTGTTGTTTTTGTTTGTTTGTTTGGGTTTTTTGCTTTCTTGGTCAGAGAAGGCTCAGATATTACAGTCAGCTTATGTAAATTGACACTGAGTGGGACACCTGGTCCTCCCAAGTTTTGCCTTGGAAAACCTGGTCTGCGTTTTCAGAGAGTAATGAATGGCAGTACAAATGGACATAGGAGACAAACCAGGAATCTCCTGTTGTTAATCAGCTGTGCAACACTAGCATGAAACACCAGCTCAGGAGTGTTGTGGCTTTTTTGGGTGTCAGCGCTGTCAGATAGGATAGCAAGCTCTGATCGAGAGCATCACCAAAAGTGCCATGTGGAAGCCTCTTGGATTTCCTGTCTCTTTCTGATATAAGAGATCATACTAGGCCTTCAGCAAATTGATGCTGAGCCATTGCAATCTGCTGGCTTGTGGTTTTTTGTCATTTTGCTCTCGGTCTCTGTCCATGGTCAAGTTACTCCGTCAGCTATGGCCATGCTTACCTCTGACCCTTACTTGCATTGTCTCATCAGGAAAGGCTCCTAAACAAAGTGTTTGTTCAGGGTTGGTAGCAATTTGTTACTTCTTCAAATTATGTACATCAAATTATGATACTTAGAAAGCTGTTAGTTTTTTTAAGGGGGGGTGGGGCAGGGAGGGCACTGACAGAGGAACCACAGGCCCCTTCTGTTGCTTCTCATTTTGTCAGGCAATATTCTCCATGACTGTTAATACATCATGCTTTCACCCAAGGCTACCCTCATTTCAGGGTACATGAGAGGTGTGGGGTTAAGGACGCGGTATTCCCCACTTTCTTCTCAATGCCTTCCTTAGGAGGTTATGTCCAGCAAGTAAGATAAATGAGAGAAGTCACACGGCTGTTCTGCTCGTATGGACTGTAGTCCATCTCTGTGTATTTACTTTAAAACTGTGATAGTGTTTTAGCTTGCCTTCTCTACATTTTCAGACAGAAGTGCAGCTAACATGATTCCTGTTAAAATGAATGCGAGTGTTATTCATATATCAAATTGCACTCATTTAACAAAATCACTATGAAATAATGTCTTGAGCATTAGCAGTGTGAACTAGGGTAGCCCCAAAGTGATGTGAAATAACCATAGTGATAGTTAAGGATTCTGGGCTGTTGCCGTGGTACTAGCCTGTTTGACTTATCATTGCAGTGGAAGAATATTAGCCAGAAGACAAGTCATTTCTGAGACTTCCACATAACAATACTGCTTTCTGCCAAACCTCCCTTCCCCCCACAGTACTGAAACAAGGCAGATGTCAGACTTACTGCCGTTGATTCTTGCACTGTGGCCCAAACCGTAAATTAGATTTTCAGATGTCATTAGAAGGGGTATTTGAAAACATATTTGAAAGTTTTCATGTAGGCTGCTTTTTTTCTTTCCCCTATATATATAAAATTGTTTTTTACCAGAAGGATCAGGTGTATATATGACGAAAGCTGTTGGCTTTCTACAGAAATTCTTTATGTTTTCCAAAAGATAAACTATTCCAAACTGAAGTATTTTAACCAAAACTTTAGTATATGTTCTGGAAAACAGCACTGTGGTGCCCTTTTGAAATTTAGTCTGAATGTTCCCCTCATCTCACATGGATCAGAGCATATGATCTGAGTTCTCCCAATGTGCACTGAGATCCAGTAGTCCTATATTCACACTGTTAAATGGCTCCAGTTGACTTTCGTCCTGGAAAATTCATAGAATCATAGAATGGTTTGGGTTGGAAGGAACCATGAAGGTCGTGTAGTCCAACTCACCTGCAGTGAGCAGGGACATCTTCAACTACATCAAGTTGCTCAGAACCCCATCCAACCTGACCTTGAATGTTTCCAGGGATGGGGCATTTACCACCTCTCTGGAAAACCCATTCCAGTGCTTCACCACCCTTAGCAAAAAAACATTCTTCCTACTATCTAGTCTAAACTTCTCCTTTTTTAGTTTAAAACCATTACCTCTTGGCCTGTTCCTACAGGCCCTGCAAAAATGTTCTTTTCCCCATCACTCTTATAAGCCCCCTTTAAGTACTAAAAGTCTGCAACAAGATCTCAGTCTTCTCCAAGCTTTCCCAACTCTCTCAGCCTCTCTTCATACAGGAGGTGTTCCAGGCCTTTGATCATTTTAGTGGCCCTCCTCTGGACTTGCTCCAACAGGTCCATGCCTTTCTTGTGCTGAGGGCTCCAGTTTGCTCTAGTCCTTCAGGAATCCTTATGCTTCTGGTGGCATTTTCCACTTTCAGTTCAAGGCACCTAGGAAGTGAGCTGTTAGGAGAAAGGCACTCTTAGCACAACCTGAAAATAAAGCCCTTCAGATATCCTGGCCTTGGATATGTAAGAGACAACCCACTCATGTCACTACCCGTTCTTGAAAATCTGTACCAGACTGTTTTTCTACATATGTGAAAGGACTTTCCTTCCAAGAACAAGATAGTGCTTCTTTGGACAACAGCTTTGAGGATTTCCTCATGACATTTGTAGAGATAACGTTGAATGTGTGTAGTTAAGAGAGTGGTGGGTTTTAGCATAAAACCACGTGCATAATTGTATATATAAAACTTCACAAAACTGCAAGGTTACAGTTCTCAGCAGCAGCATTTTAGGGATTTGAAAGAAAGAGTGAGAATGGCAAAGTGCTCCAGTATTCCAAACTTTTCATTTCAGATGAGTGTTAGATGTTTTTGCTTGGCCCAGTTCGTGAAATGTAGGTATGCAATCATAGAGCCTTGCATCCCAGCACTGAGAGGGCTGGAGTTTGTACAGAAATGCCACTGCCTCATGGACATCTGTGCAGCACTTATTGGAAAGGATAGTGGTCTTCAGCTTTTCCCTCTCTGACTGCTTCTGCCATGGAGACTTGTAGTAGAGGCGCTCCGTGGCCTGAGTGAAGCAGAAATGGAGTGTCTGGCATGGAGGCAGCAGCAGAAGGGTTGTAAGAAAGCCCCTCGATTAGCAGATCATCAGCACATCTACGTGCAGCTTCTCAGGATGCCCAGATCAGGACACAGAGGGCAGTGAGTAAATTCAGATGACTCACCGAGGTGGGACAGGATGGAGAGGCTAATCCCTGTCAGCTCCTAAAGAGTACAAAAAGGCAGATCCAAAACAAGCACATCATCACCAACCTCCAATGAGTCCAGGAGACATGAGAAGATCATGACAGCTGGCATCTCTCATCCTCAGCATTCTTGCAAGGGAACCTGGGCTCTCCACTTGGAGTCAAGCATCTTGGTGCCTCCTGATGGACTGACTGCTTGGACATGTCTTGGTGCCTGTGAGTGTGCAAGTGTGAGACAAATAGTTTTTATTTTAAAATAAGATCATCTCCACCTCCTCAGAGGTCCTGCAGTGAACTTTGCCGCATTGTTGCAACATTTCCTACATTCATTTAAAGAGGAAAAAATAGTTCAGGACCCCACTTTCATCCCAATGTGAGTCAGTCCTGTGTGTACATAACAGTGGGCAACCTTGGTCACATCCAGTGGTGAATCCAAACTGGCACCCGGTGCACTTGAAGGAAGGGTGTCGTTCAGAAGGCAGTCGAGACAAGGGGGTCTGGTGGAAGGACGTAGCCGCTCCCAGCCCTTGAAGTGGCTGAAAGGAGGTGTGAAGATGAGAGATGCTTAAGAGCCAGCACTCAGCATTCTGTGCCAATAATGGCTAGAGAACTCCAGGATGCTAAAGCCAGTTTGGATGTAGATTTATGGTGGTATTGTATAGCTGAATCAAAGCATAAGGCAGCTCTCCCCTTGTCTTTCTTTATGTGAATAGAAGGTACCTCTCCTAAGCATTTTTTAAAAAGCCAAAAATAGTCCCAAAGTCTCAACCAAAAGTGAACATAGCCAGGATTTCTGTGGAAAATGTCTGTAGCTGGATGGGGACGGGGGGAGGAATTTGACAGGGGCTGCCCAGGCATTTTGCCTTGCCTCCAGCCCAGCTGCCTGCTGTACCCCCTCCTACCCTGCTGCGGTGGGGGTCTGACCCAGCCAGAGAGCTGAGACTGGGTTGCTGGCCGGGCAAGCTGGCCTCCCCTGAGAGGCAGTAGAGCCTCCGCCGTGGGCTTCCCTGTTCTTCGTCTGACAGTTCTTGGCAGCTCTGGCGCAACGTGTTGTTAACAGCAGTCCTCCTAATTAATGGGGAACATGTGTGTGTTACAGAAAACTTTTTCTTTTTCTTCTTCTTCTCTTTGGTGGAAATACCGTAAAACTGTTTATATCCAGTATAAAAGGGGGAGGGGGGTACTATCTTCCTATCCCAAAGGTTTCCTTTACCTCAGATCAACCCATTTTGGGAACAGGCATTTCTCTAATCCCCGGGTGTCTTTCCCTAAATGTTTTCTCACATCTGCACCCCTCTGTCCTGCATTCCTGCCATACCATCATCTTGTCCTAATGAAAAGTAGCAGCCTTCGGCCTTGCCAAGTCCTTCTTTTTTTTTTTTAAGACAAAATCCTGTTTATCAAAAAGAATTTCAGAAGTTTGATGATTTTTTCCATTCATTAACTTAATTTTTTTGCAAAAAAATGAAGAAACTTTTGCTTTCCCAACTGTTTTCCCTTCTTGAGTAATAAGGAAACAAATATTTATATACCATCTGCCACCAGCATGTTCTACAGATTATCTGGGAGACTCATATCTTCTGTTCACCTCTAGCTCAAAAATAAGGGTCCTAAATCACAGGTGACTTGCTCTCCAGCACAAAGAGTGTTTTGGTTGGCTTAGGAATAAGGTAGCAAAGCAATGCATAGATCTGTGCTCAGTTCGTGCTGAGCACCAAGAGGACAACTGAGCCCAGTGACATGCAGTCTCCAGTGAATGTGCTAGGGCCCAGTGGATAGAGGTGGTGTAGTCCTGTGCTGAGATAATGTGTTTTGAATAACTTGGAACTTGGCAGCCATTCCTGGTGTCTTGCTTTGCAGAGCAAACATACAGCGTTTATTGCAGCCAGGCTTCAATCAATGACGACTTTCAGACCCCCCTAAGGTAAATGATGATGATATAGGATACACCTATAAAGCTGTGCATGGCCTTCCTTCCCTTGAGACTCAAGCTATATTGATGCATGTAGGAATTCTTTCACAGAGGTGAATTAGACTTAAGATGTGGGAAGAGACCCCTAACAAATCTGGTCTCCTTGAAGAGAGGGAGATACTTCTATTCCCATTTTATATAAAATTTTGAAGTAGAGGAAGAAAGAGACTAAGAAAAACACTACTGGTTGAAGCTAATGGAGAAACCTGTAATGCACAGCTGCCTTTTGAAGTTTTCTATTGCTAGGATGAGGAGAAGCAGCTGGTGACATCCTGCATTTCTCCAAAGTCTGAAGAGGCTTTCACAGCTTCAACACTGAAGCATCATCCTTTGATATGTTCTTCAGCAGCCAGATAGGTAAGGTAGGTTGCAGGCTCGACAAGCAGCACAAGGGCTCTGAAGTTGTGCTTTGGACTTCAGGTTGCATGCACAGAGTGGTAGCTTGGAAAAAAAGCTGTCATATGCTGACAAGTCTGGCAGGAAATGTTATCCTAGCCTGTATCCAGGTTCCTGGATGTATTTGCTGAAAGGCCTAGGAGACTGTATATCAACAAAGAACAGCTGTCCAGTTTCTTCTGGGGAAGGACATAGGTGTGGGGAATACCTGTTTCAGAAGAAGTAGCTTTGTCTAGCTGCTTCTTGAACCTTGACTGCCATGGTAAGGCTTTTGGAGATGTATAGAGTACATAGGAGGGAAGCAGAATGATGAATAGCAATCAGTATGCAATTTTGGCTTAGGGCAAAGTTAAATCTTACATTTTCCAGAAGAATGTTTTTTTCTGGTGGTTTCGGTGTTTTGCATTAGAGAACAAGTTCTAAAATTCCATAGATAACACATTTTCCAACATTTGCCCCAAAAGAGGGAAGAAAGAGAAGGCCATTCGTGAAATATTGCCCTTTGTATCTTGTGGAACACAGCAGAAAATTTGAGACCAAAGAATCAAGTGTTTAACTTCTCATCAAACCCATGGAAATGTCATTTTTTCCAGGTTTACCAGAGCCACAAATATGTTCACATAAGCTGATACTACCAGTACAGCTAATGGGCCAGATCTACAGACAGCATAGTTGGCACTGCCTTGTGGTATACTTGTTATCTTAGCAACTTGCCAACAGTGGTATAATTTTCCAGATGATTTGCATGAAACTATGACAATTTATATCCACTGAGGATCTGGCCAACACAACTGACATCCACCTGGGAGGACTTTGCAGAGCTTTACCCGTATCTTGTAAACCGACCTGATTAAAGCGGCTCACCTTTATGTCCTGTCCTCAGCATCATGTTACAGGACATTTCCTCCATGGCAATGTTTTGCCATGCTGTGACTTTGGGACATAGCTAGCAAAGCTCCTCTGAGAAGGCCCATTCTTGGTGAAGCTCCAGCAAAGGAACATGGCAGCGGTGTTTTGGTTTGCAGGACAAACACAAAAAAGGAAGAAAAGTGACTAAATGGATGAAATTAGTAGAATCACTAAGATGAAAGAAGAGACGGGGTAATTTCTGAATGACTGTTGTAGACTTTGACTGAGTTTACTGATCTATGACAATTTTGAAATCCTATAGACAGTGTTTTTCCCCCACAGCCTGCCAAGACCTTGCTGACAGTATGAGAAAAAAGAATCAGCATACGCAATATCCTGAAAAGTTTCTGGATAATCCTCCTCTAATGTATTTAATGCTTTAGAATGCCGAAGCAGAGGGTTCCATTTTTTTTTTTATTAGTATTTTAAGAGAAGGCAGTTAGTCTTTCTATTCCCCATTTGGTTCCCAGACTAAACCTATCTAATTCTTTGTGCCTTTCAGGCAAAGGGAGCTTTTCTAAGTCTGCTGTTTGTTGTGCCTTTAGGACTTATCCATCTTCTGTTTTGGGCTGTCTTACCTACTGAATGCACATATCAACTTTTTCCTCAATTTCCTTGATGCTTTCATCGACATCATGAGTCTAGTCCTTCAGTGAGCACTCCCTTTCTGGTACCACTGCAGTTTGTACTTACACATGCATTTAGTCTTCAAACAATTTTAAAACAAATATCCTTAGCAGCATAAGCCACTGTTTTCTGGACACTGCTGTCTAAGCTAATAGTGTTGCCAGCTTCAGGTAACACAAACACCATTTGCTTTTAGATGAGCAAGCTAGTGTTCTACAGTAAAGCTGTGTATTAGAGTCAGAAAAGACAGAAAAAGTAATGGTGGGTTGAGAAACCCACAGCATTCTAGCCCTCAAAAACATCCAAAGCCAAGCCAAGGTTCACCTCAAAGAGGGTAAAAATCCCAAATAGGTGAATTTGGGAAAGCTTGCCCAGAGAGGATAACAGGTACACCCATTCTGAATTTTCCCAGGATCAAGAGCATGTTGACTGTGTACATCAACTGTGTGCATAGCTGGCTCCTTGTCACCATCCCACCCAAGCCTGCCTGTCTGCTCTAACATTTCTCTCTGCTGGCAAGGTACCTGCGCTGCAGCCGAGGAGGAACTCAGTGGGGTAATGGAGATGTTGGCCATGCTAAGCACACATGGTAGGGGTTGTGCCATAGCACTTTCCCCATCAAAGCTTAGTTCTGGCTTGGTTTGGCCTTTTTTGTAACTATATATAATACATATTTTCGCGGGATGGCTTTGAACTCCACATGGCCTTTCTACTTCAATCCTCTTGACAAACAGCTCTGTTCAACCTAGACTTCTCCATATCCCCTCTTTGTTTTATAGAATCATAGAATAATTAGGGTTGGAAGGGACCTTAAAAATCATGTAGTTCCAACCCCCCTGCCATGGGCAGGGACATCCCACTACATCAGGTTACCCAAGGTCCCATCCAGCCTGGCCTTGAACACCTCCAGGGATGGGGCATCCAGAAATTCCCTTGGCAACCTGTCCCAGTGTCTCACCGCTCTCATGGTGAAGGAATTCTTCCTAATGTCTAGCCTAAACCTGCCCCTCTCCAGTTTATACCTGTTCCCCCCTCATCCTGTCACCACAAGCCTTTATGAATAGTCCTTCTCTAGCTTTCTTGGGGGCTCCTTTCAGGTACTGGAAGGTCATTATAAGATCTCCTCTGAGCCTTCTCTTGAACAAGCCCAACACTCTCAGCCTGTCCTTGTATGGAAGGTTCTCCAGCCCTCAGATCATCTTTGTAGCCCTCCTCTGGACCCGTTCCAACATCACCATATCTTTCTTATGTTGGGGATTCCAGAACTGGACACAGTACTCCAGATGAGGTCTCACAAGAGAGGAACAGAGGGGCAGAAGTTTGAAAGGCATCTTTATAGCAACTTGTTTCAGTCTTCACCTTGAGATCAGTTGCAAGGTATTCTGCAGCCAGCCATTTGCAATCTCTGCTTCAGAGCATATTACTTATCTGATTCCTCTTTGTGAGTAAAGAAAAAAAGCTCTGATTTCTGGCCCATGGTATAAGACTTAGCTTTTCTCCCTGACAGGCAGATCAAGCACCTTAGGACTAGTAGTTGTCAGATGTAAAGCTGCCTGTCTGACTCCTCCCACAGTGATCCTGTAGCTTTCTAGGTACAGTGTGTAGTATTATAAAAGCTTTCCATATTTTTAGTACTTCAGCCTTGGCAAAACATCCAATTACTTTGTTCAGCCACTGGCTATAGCTTTTTTTTTCCTTACTCTGGCTTTCAGCAGCTATCTAGTACTTGCATAGTCTTTACCTGTCTCCGCTACATCTCCTTCCAACAGTAACAACAGCCCTGGTCAAGGGCAGATCTGCCTTTGTAGGTGAAACCTAGTACGTCCCATCTGGATCCAATTAGGGTGGTGGGGAGGGAGGTGGCACCTGGCATTAATAAAAGGAGGAAGAAGCAGTGAGAAGGGCTTTTGGATATCTGCATGACCTCCTGTGAGGGAGAGATTCAGGAAGGAAGGTAGAAGAAGAGAGCAAAGGAGGTGTTCTCTGTGAAAAGGATGAGGGATGGTGTTGTAGTATAAGTGATTCTCTGAAAGCTTCCACAGATCAGAGCTGAAGAAGGCTATTGTTAGTGGAAATATTAGTATGTGGCCTTCCTAAGCAGATATAGGCATAAGCAGATGAGGAAGGGTAGTGATGAGATCTTCAGCAAGATGCCTGTCTGTCATTCTCTGTCATGAGAGAAAATATATAGGGAGACTGGACAATGTAAATAACTAAAATATCTGCAGGCTGAGCCACAGAAGGCGATCTGTAGGTAAAGTACTTCAGGAGATTTTTGTAGAGAAGAGCTGAGGTGACTGATGGCACAAGAGGCTGCAGAAGAATTTGGGATATAACAGGAGATAGGAGAAAAGCAGAATGTGTATCCTAGTGGACTGCAATTAGGAGTTAAGTAATATGAGGATGCTGTGTCTGCCTGAAGCACCATGTTGCTGGATGTGGGCTGTCAGTACTGTTCAACAGCCCAGGAATAAATTAAATTATCTGATTCCCTACGCTTAGAGGGAAACTTGACAGATGGGCAGGAAGGTGAGAACTGCAGCCATTCCACAAGTTTTGGAAACAAGTGACCTGAGTGATAATAGGAGAAGGCAAATTTCTAAATGTCTAAAAGCATATGGGATCGCTGATTCCTCTTCATAAGACTGATTCAAACCTGCTTGAATTGTGTTAGCTCTTTTTGGTATACTGTAGCTTGGCTTACAAAGAAAAAAAAAGAAAGCAAATGAGGGAATGAACAGACCCAATCTGTAATACATCAAGAAGCCATATAATAGCACATTGCAAATGGGTTCACCATGGGATTGCAGATGACTTAATAGTATATAATGGCCCACAACCCTCAAGTGACTCATTGCCTTTGCTGTATCTGTTCAAGCTCACCATATTAAGCAAGAGAGATTTACCATCAAAAAGCTCTAATAAATTCTGTTGCTTTGAAATATTCATGGTGCTTTGGAGAGAAGTATGGCATATCACGTGCTCTGAGACTGTCTCAACCCACTCTGCAGGGTTCTTGTAGGTCATGCAGACAGATCAGTGTCCTTCAAGCCAGCTAAAAAGCTCACTGAGCTGGAAGTGACTTGAGAGAGCTCCTCTGGATCTTCCTAATGAAAGGTAAGTAAATGATTATGGGTAGAATAGTAAGCTGTGGTGTTATTTCTCACCTCCTCCCACTAGCCAGGGGATGATAGATGCTGCATTTGTTGACTCTGGGCACTGGGGAAGGAACTGTAGAGCTGTCCCATGGCAAAGCTCTTGGCTGTAGAAACAAGCTTCCTGAAATCACTTTCATATGGAATGTCTTATTTTTACAATTCAGCCCAGACTCGGCTGTCAGCTTGCCTCTTTCCAGTGAGCTCTTTAGATGCTCAGCTAAATTGACTTGTAACAGCTGTCTTCAGGTTCTTAATTTTCACTAATTACAAAAAACTGGCAATTTCTGTCTGATATCAGCATGGACTTTGCTTGAGGAATGACTAAAGAAGCTCTTCAGGATGCAGCTCTTCATAGATTTTAGCAGGGGATATTTTTTTTGTTTCTTCAGTGAGGGTGTGGGAGGTGGTTTAATAGCAAACTTTCTAGCTCAGCTTCTTTCAGTTACTTTTTCCATGGAAGGTAACAGATGCTCATTGTGACGTGAACATTATTTCAATATCTACTGAGGAGAAATAAGTGTGATCCAAGCTTAAAGGTTAGTTTATTTCAAATTATTTTATGACGTCAATAGGCATCGATATATATAGCAAAATATTTTTCCTCCTTACTGCAGGGCCTTTAAAAGGATATCTTTGTTGTCTTAGTTGCCATAGCAGTGACTAACATGGAGATATATATATACACGCATATGCATGTATGTGTATGCGAGGAGGGATTCCCTAACCCTGGGGTTGATTGTGTTGGCTTCTGTGTGCTTTTGTGGTTGTATTTCCTCTGCCTTCCCCTGTGTGAGGTGCTCTGAGGCACTAAGACAGCTTGTGAAACATCCTTGACTTGGGAAATCAGTTTTTTCAGTCAACCATCTTAAAGCGTGGGCCTTATCATGTTTTGCAGGCCTCTGTCATTTAGCACTTATCTCCCAAAACAGGTAGCAAAGTCTGGGCAGAGCAGAGCTGCTGCATCACTCCCCCATGCCAGGGTGAGTTGTGTGCAAAATGGATGACAAAGATTCGCGAGGCAATGAAGCTCCATAAATAAATTAGGAGGCCATCAGTAGTAAATGTGCTGTTTACTATTTAGACTTTTCACATGTGCCCAGATTGTGTTGAAAGGTCTTTAACATATTTAGCTCATCCTCACCTTAGAATAGATTTTTATCTCTGTGCTCATGTTTCTAAACCGTTCCTTCCTTTCAGCAGCCTACTAATGTACTCCAGAGATCATCCCGTCAACAGTGTCTGTCGTGGTCCTTCCCTGCATTTTCCCCTAAAAGTCTGCCCTGATCGCTGTGCCTTGTAGACAGTGGGGATACGATACATGCCTGGAATATCCTGAGTGCATCCCTGGTGAAGTGGAAAATTTGCTGAGGGTTTCTTGATCTCATTTTGCCCAAGGGCCGTCAACCAAATTTGAGCCCTTCTTCTACTCTTATGCTGCATTGTATGTACTATTCTTGTTCTAGCCCCAAAATGCTCATGTTAAGAAGTATGGTTGTGTCCATGGCCTGCTGTTTGCAGTCTCTCTGTTGTGTCTGTAGCAATCTGTACATCTGCCCTTTTTGCTTTCCGTGCCTGGTAAAGCATCAGGTGAAGAAAAACCACCAAGGGAAGGAGAGAGGTTCTGTCTGTGGTTTGTTCTTACCTTGCTTTTTTCAGGTTTCAGACCAGGACATCTCTCCTGCCTAGAGGCATTGGTCTCGGACTCCTTTGTCTTAGCTCTCGCCTAGGTTCAAAATAATCTGTTCTATCAGCTCCTCGCCATGGATGGGTGGGCGCTTCACTGGCTTTGCCCTGGTCTCCCTGCCTTTCCTCAGCTCGCTTTGGGAGGAAGCAGTGGCTGGCTTGGTTGCAGGGGTAAAGCTGCTTAACTCCCCTCTGTTGTGGTCCTGTCTCCAATGATAATATGGAACATTCCTGATGCCTTCCCTTTCTCCTCCCCTGCAGTGGGGCCACAACAAAATTTGAGCTGGTAGCTGCAGAGAGGGAGTGACTCTGGTTTCTTTCACTCTTTGAATATTTTTTGCTTTGCAAGTGTCCACAAACCTCAGGGCGGTCCTGGATGCAATATAAGTGTAAGTTCCCCCTTCTCATGGGGGCTGGCAGGAGTAAGAGGAGTCGAAAAGGAAAAGATTGCTGATTCTGAGAACAAATGGGTGAGCATCTTCAAAACTACTTGCAAATTCCATGTGTTTGTTTAGAGCAGCCAGTCAAACTGGACTTGACTGTAATTTAGAGTAGAAAGAGCACTTATACACAACACCATCCCAAGAGCAGAAAGAGAGGAGTCTAAGAACCTGAATGAGCCACCTTATTGGGGTTTAAACTCCTGCTTGCTTATGCTTGTTTTGCCCCAGTGTTTTTCATATCAAGAGTTTTTAACTCCAACTGTCCAAATCTATGCTTCTGCATCCCTGCAGACAGCCAAATTCAGCTTTTCCCTTTTTGCCTGTATTTGTTGTTACTGACAAGTAAGATGCTGGAATGAGAACTTGGCTGGCCATTGTGTTGATGACAAATGAAAGAGAAGCAAACACAGCTTGCTTGTCTGCAGCTACAGTGGTTCAGCAGGGCTGGCAGTAGTAAAGACATGTTATTTGCTGATAAACTACACAATGCCAAACTCTGAGAAAGAGCTGAGATAGACAATATCTCAGTGTGACCATTTGCCTGTCCTGCATGCACCTTCAGAAATCCCAGTCTGTTTTGCTAGCTTAACCTGGAGGAACTGAAATGGTGTGCAGTTCCTGCTGGGTAAGATGAGGAGGGATGCTCCACAAGGGGCTGTGAGCACTTGAAAGTCAGCACGGGGCAAATTTTGACAGGATGCTTGTGGTGGTGATGTGCATCTGCACGCACATTTAGACTTCGCTAACCTAGCATGAATGTTGGGGTGTTTAGATACCCTATTGTGTACATGCATACATGTACGTACACCTCTAGATATTGATGTGCATGCATGGAAGTCCCATGTAAAGAAGCGAAGTGGAAGGCAGCTAGCTGATGCTGTCCCAGTTCTAATCAGAGCACCACCAGTTCCCTGCAGCGTGATCATGCTAATACTATTTAACCTCTTTCTCTTTGTGTCATGCAGGGACTGTCCCTTTGTGTTTGCATACCCAATGCCCAGCATGGGGAGCCTTGACCCCAACTGAGGTTTCTGTAATACCAGTGATAAGAATTTGCAGCTGCTGAGCATGCTGCCTCCTTAAGGCACCTTGAGGAATGACCTCCTAAGAGATTTTCGAGCAGAGGGATGACCTGTTGTCTTAGAGGTGGCTCCTGGAGCTGAAGATCCTTGGTGCAAAACAGTGACAAAAAAGGTCTTGCTACTTTGTTGCAAAAGTTCTGCCTCTGGCCCAGGTAAGGTTTAGCCCCAGTAAAAAAAAAAATCTAGTGTCATAGGCAGACCTCCTCTTGATACTTTGGGTTATGCTGTTCAGTCGAAAAGGAACTGGCAGGTGCTTGCAATACAGTACTGCTTGCCAAAAGGCTGCATCAGGCTGCAGTGTCCAAAGGAGTGCCAGCAAGTTGAGCCGCCCTCTAAGGTCAGCTATGAACACTTGCCTTACTCAAGCAGTCAGGACAGCTGCATGCTGGGATAGAGGTGCACCTTGGGGCACAAACCATTGGTTTCTTGTGCTTTAAGTGTATATCTTTGTACTGACTGTCCTTGCATCTCTGGGGATGGATGCTGGGGTGTTTCTAGTAGGTGATGGGGGCAGGTTGTCCTTCACAGCACGTGCGTGTCCCAGGAAGGGATAGCAGAAGCTGGCATGGTGTCTCAGCTGCTCACATGTGAATGAGGAGAAAACCATGTGAACACGAATAGCTCCAAGAGCTGTTGGATGGGAATGAGAAAGGGGACAAGAATGACCATGTCCCTGAGTGCAGCACAATTACAGGGATATGTTGAGATAAGGGTGAGAAATCTCTATCGAGAAAATGCCTAGACTCCCATCTCTGCCCTGCTGCTCATGAAGACTGAGCTGCTCTAACAAGTTCTGTGGGAAGGGGTGCTTGAAAGCAGTGTGTATCAAATTCTCATAATTATGGTGGCAGCTAGAATAGTAAGAGGCAGACCTTGGATCACAGAGCTTGCAGTCTAAATAGCCAAGAAGCACAGAATGGCAAGGAACGTGGAGCCGCAGAGGGGAGACGTGACTTTCCACGGTTACAAGGTGGGGTGGTGGGGTAGCCAAGAACAGTGGCCTGACTCCCAGGCCACTGCCTTAACAACATGACCACATTCCCCCCAGTGATTAGAGCCACGCTGAACCTTTGCCAAGAACAGGCTTTGCTATGTTCTGAATGGTCACCATTTTTGAGGGGGTTCTGGTGGGGAAAGAGTAGCAGTTCAACACAAAATAAACCCATTCTTTTCTTGTTCAATGGGTACTAAAAGCAGTAGTGTAGGGAAACTGAAAGTACTGTTAGTTTTCTTCATTGCCCCAAACCTACCAGGGGGCAGTGAATTTTCATCTCTGCTGCTACCTTTCAAGAGAAACGTCTCTTCCAAAGCTGATGCCTCTGTTTAGAAACATTCCAAGAGCTGGGTGCTTCTACAAGACTTGTGAAGTTTGCTTACTTCAGACACCATGATGGGGAAACAGGATTGTGACAAACCTGGCTCTTCACCAATATAAAAGTTTGCTTTAAGTCAAAGCCCTCTACTATACAGCAGTAAGTAGTCCTCATCTCACCCATTCATACTTCTGATTTTAATGATTTGATTTACTGATAATACACAGCAATGACCTCTCCCTTGAAAAGAAATCATCTGGCCCCTAGTTAATTTCTACATGAAGATAAACAGATTGTTTCAGAGTTTATGGCTTTTAGGAACACTGGTCCAGGCTCTGAACAACAGAGTCCATTTAATTTCAAGAGCTGAATCTCCACAAAGTGTTCACAGCAAAGCCCCAAACTAGGTGCAATAAACCTAACGCCAGCCAACTTTGCAAGCTCAGGCTGAATTGCAGGAAAGCCCTGGGCCAGGTCTGGGAGAAGCCCAGGGCCAGGTTTCCAGTTAGCTTTGAAGCCACATTTTTCAGGAGGCTTCTGATCAGGATTTTGATCTTCCCACAGGCTATGCTTCAAGTGATTTCCACCAGCCAGGATTTGAATTCACCACTGCCAAATCCCAGATCTGCCTGGGACGAAGCAGTGGTGATGTCCAGAGGCAAGTTTCAGCTATGTCTAGCCCTTGTCCTGTGCAGGACTGGTGCCCCAGGGAAGGTATTCTTGGCATGGCCAGCATCACAGGCAAGGCTGAGTGGCAGGCAGCTTCCCCTATAGACTGCAGTGGTTTCATTTTCATCAGGTTTCAGCACTTGGCTTTTTGGGCTGAATTTCATGCCAAGTGTTCAAATCCAAGAGGCCTGTGGGCCTTGTGGACATGCAAAACCACCAATGTAACAAAAATTGGTTTAAAATTTATTTAGTTTAAAAAAAAAAAATCAAGCCACCATGTGGAAACATTTAGAAGAATCAGTTACTAAGTTTAGGTAAATGGAAGTGAATACCTTTGAATGTGTCCATACAGAGTGTTGGCACAAGACAAAACACATCTATTTACCGTGAATTTTAATTAAACCAGTTTAGCTCCATTTTAATAACCAGCAGTGAGGAAGATTTGACAAAACACCGATACCCCTATGTAGACACCCAGAAATGAGAGAATCTCTCAGTCACCTTTGGAAACTTTTCCCAGCCACTTAACATAATTTGGGGGTGCGGAGGAGCATTGGTGTTTGAGTCCAAGTCCTTTAAAACACTTATTAAAATGTCTAAGTACCACTGATTTCAAAGACAATCTAATGCCTTTGAGGATCTTGGCTTACAGACCTCACTCCTATTAACCTGAGGGGAGGTTTCCAATCTTCTCGGTCAGCTGAATAACTTTGACTGAACTGTGGGATCCCAAGTGACTTAAGCACAGTAGCAATTTATGGTATCTTTTAGGTTTTGAGCCTATCAGGTATTGCAACCGAAACACATAGGCCAGGGAGGTGCTCCATAACTCTAAACTTTCCAGTTGCTTGTGGACTTGTGGAAATCTTCTCTATGCATGGCTGCTTGGAGCTTTAGTGGTGCTTGCTTGATGTCAAAACTGTTTAGTCAATGTAGCCCATTGGGTTGAGGGAATGCCCTTATCTTCTGTCATTTAGCTTGTTTCTATGTAGCCTGAGTAATTTTCAGTTCAATAAAAAGCACTCAGCAGTCCTTGCACTAGGTTTCAGTGAGGTGAATAGCTGGCTGCACATTTCTAGGTAGCTCTGTTCTGACAGTAGTGCTGGAGATTTGTAACTGATGTTGCTGAGCAGTCACAATAGCATTGGTGGCCTTTGTCCTGCAGTTGTTTCATTCTCTGGGTTTATTTTTCCTGGTTTGGGGGATTTTTTTTTTTTTCCTTGTCATTGTTGTCCTGCAAACCTCACCGGGGTGCCATGAATGAAGGATGCTTCTGCTCCCTGTCTTTCTCTTTCACATCTGCCTCAGTGCATGGCTGTACACGTAAACATGGCAACCTCAGAAGCGATGTGATCAAAAGGTTTCAAATAGACTCTGTGTGTTTTGAAATGCTTTGAGGCTCAAAGGGGGAACTCCATCATGAATTCTCCATGTATAACTAATTTGGGAAAAAGGATTAAAATGTGACAGAGCCTCTCTCTTTTTCTTCCCCCTCCTCCATGGCCTCTTTCAGAAAATTAGGGGGCCCCTCTCCAAGGAGAAACTGTTGAAAATTGCACACTGCTTTCCCTTCCCCTTCCTCCTGAACATAGCCAGAACAGCAATATACATTTCTGAGGTTTGGCAGCAGCATCTGGAAGCATGGTTTTTTGCCAGAGAAGGACTAGCTGATGGGGACCAAAGTGCATGTGGGCTTGGGGGACACTCAGACAAGGGAGGGGAAAGCACCTGTGCCCTCTCTTCCTGCCACCACTATTAAGGATCTTATTCCCGCCACTTCCCACGTGCCTGATGATCACACTTATTCCATGGATGTTGTCATTGGCTGCTGGAACGAGATCCATCGGCTGAGATCTGTGCCTAAACTTTGGTTTCATAACAAAAGCAGAGACAGTTGCTCTTGCGACAGACCTCTTCTGACTGAATAAAAACATGTACAACCCATGTGCAGCCCATACAGCCGAGAAATACGTTAGTTAAGCCAATCCAAAGCTAGTGATGATCCTATTTTATGTTAAGCTTTCTTCTGTTGTAACATCACTGCCTTCCTCCTCCTCGCCTTGTCTCTGTCCACCTCCTGCCTGACATGGCACCAGCCCCCTTAGCTCACTGGGAGCCCTCTTAGTATGCTTTGGTTCTTGTTACTGCAATGTCTAGACTGATATTTCAGGCTGCTGTAGGCATGTGGTTTTTTTAGCACCTTGCTGAAGTCTAATGAAGCTGTCTCTTATGGCTCAGAGGAAGAAACTTCCGTTTCATTGCAGAAGTTTCATGGAAAGATTTGAGAAGTTTGGGGGAAGCTGGGGAAATTTTGATCCCAAATATATCTGAAACCTGAAGTTTCTTTTTGGAAAGAAAAAGAAGGAAGAGAAAGAATATAAAAAAACTTGTATTCTCTTCCTTCCCATACAAGAGTTGCAAAATGTCAACCCATAAATGAAACTTTGTCTCTTTGTCTCAAGCATTTTGTTAGAACTGAAAACCAAAAGGTTAGAAAGAAATCTTTAACAAAAAGTCCAGATTAGTTCCCTTTATTAAATGTTAATCTATGGACAGAAGCTTTTCTTATTTCGCCTGTGTCTGAACAGCATTTAGGACATGGAGGCCCTAGGGCATGCCTGAAGCACTCCGAGTGCTGCAGCTGCATGGATGACAAACCTCTATGTTAGCTCACAAATATTTCCTTATGGTCTGTCATCATAATACAGAGCATGGATACATACACTTAACTCATCGCCTTACTCAGCTTGGGATGCAAGGAGGCATTCATGCTCCAGTGAGATATTGCCCCTTGTTTAAACTTTGCTGGACTTCCTCTTTGAGTCCATGGTAGCAGGGTAGATGGAACTATTCTTGCTGCCCCCAAAGTTCAAGCCCCCATCAGAGGAGCTGCAGTTGTCAGCATGGGAGAGAAGAAAGGGGCTGCTGTTATTCATGTTTTTACATGGCTGGATTCTACTTTGGCAGACGGGAGAGACTGCAGTCTGAAAGCCGTGGGCTGATAAGTGTTTTTTGAGAGATAAGATATGAAAGACTCTGTAATTCTGGATGAGAGTGTTGAGTAGTTTATATGTGTAAGTGCAGATGTTCAGTAGAAGGAGCTGTTCCAGCCCTTCAGATGCATGTGTCTGCTTGTACATGTATAGTCTGGTGTGCTTGTGGCACTGGCCAAGCAATGGACCCCAGGAGCAGTGGACTAGGCACTGAATCCCCTGTGGGACTTGGGGAAACCACAGAGTTCAGGTGTTTCCCCATTTCTGTTCTTCTACACAGCCATATTTCACTGTGAGGATAAGAATGCTTTCTGACTGCTGAAGATGCTTCTGAAGCTAAGTAGCAGGGCAGTGGAATCCCCAGGGGAATCTCTGCCCTGAAAGTGCTGTGACTCAGGCTCACTTCTCAGTCAAAGGGGCTGCCTTGTTAATCCTGTGGGACACTAATTTGCTACTAGCCTACTAAATGCTACCCACATGGTGCTGGTGTTGATACCTAAGGCATCCAGAGCACCAAGAGTACCGAGACTTATTTATAGCTTCCCTGATTTCTCCCTTGACTCCCACCTGAGTAATGAGCAAGGTGGAAAGTAGGTCTCCACTTGTATCTGATAGAGATAAGGTGACAGTGGTCAGTGTGAGACAGTTTATCCCTGCCTCTAGGAGCACATTTGCTGGTATTCGGGTATGCAATTTGCTAACCAGCAAAGCTGCGCGTGTACACCTATTCCAGAAAGTGCTTTTCTTGCAGAGGGCAGACTTGTGTCCAGAACAGCTGCAACAGTTAACTGCTCTTAAATGTGAATCATCGCTGAAGGAGGGCTGTGTTTAACTAGAAGTGTATCTTATCAGCAGCCCATGTCTCAAATATGTAGTTACAGGGAAAGGGCTGTTTTAGTAAAAGGCAGACTCAGGGCCAAGTTCCCAGCATCTGTCAGCAGGGGGTAGCTTCCCTAAAATGAATGTAGCTATATTGATTTAAATAGGGTGGGAATTTAGCGTGGATATTCTGCAAGTACATGAACTGTCAATGGTTTTCCAAGCAGACACATCATTTTTTATCTTGAGCAAGATCATTGCAGACAGGGAAACAGATAAGCAGTTGGATTTTTCTTTGGGCTGTGATTTTTTGGGTAGATGCATTGGTTCATCTAACATGAGCTTGTTTAGTCAGTGTTTGAATAGAAACAGGTAGATATCCAAACTTAATAGAGCCTTTTCAGAACCAACCTTCCATAGCAAAATATACATGGGGTCTTTGAATATTTTGATTATTAAGAATCACTAGGTTTTTCAGGTGTGCCCAAGGGCAAGTTATTGCAGACCTGAGGTGTCTAAATGGGGTGGTGGGGACCCCTCTCTCTAGTCTACAGGGTGGAGTGTACCCTGAGAAGACCTTCCAGAGCCTCAATTGCTGCTCGCACCTGCATCCTGCTGATTCTGCCTTCCCCACTGGTAGGGTGGTGTTCCAGGTGGTTTGCCTGGCAGCAGGTGGTGGTAGCCTCTTGTGCATGCACCATTCAAACCAGGGCAGTTCTTGAGTTGGAGATGCCCATACCGTGTGGTGGTTAATATTTGCCACTGAGAATGCCCTGCTGAGAGGCAAGAGAGACATGGTAGGCTCACAGGGGAAAGAGATTTGACTTCAGAGAGCTAAGGTAGGAATGGTTAATGTGGAGTGAATGTGGAAAGCCTCTTAGATCCAAGAGAGACCTGTCTTTTGGCAATATGATCAACTCACGGTGCTGTGTCAGTGTAACTCTGCCCTGCCAGTACTCTGCCTGCCTCTTGAAATTCTCCTCATCCTCACATTGTGGGCTTTCAGACATCACCAGCAGCTCCTGCTGACCACAGCTGCAGAGGAGCATGACCACAGTGCTCTTCTGTTCCACATTAAGCCCGTGATCCGCCTCTGTTGCCTTTAGTGCACATTCCTTGCTCTGATTCATAGTGGCATCTCTCTCTGCTTCTTATTCATTACCCAAACATCTTGGCGAGCAGGGGCCTGTTAGTGGCTTTGTCCACTTGGCACAAATGGTGGAATCTTATGGTAAACCCAGAGACACTTTATGGAGGTGTAATATCTTGGTTTTGGTTTCCATCGCAGTTTTGTAGCACAGATGCCAAAAACACATCAAAGAAGTGAGTCTGGCAGCAAGCACCAACCCTAAATTCATTACACTCCAATTAGACTCTTAAGAAGAGATAAAAGAATCAGCAAAACTGTATGTCCTCTTCATTAACTGCTGGAGTTCCTTCTTTCTTTTGTGGCCTGGGTCCCCAGCTATCCTAGTCCACCACCAGTAATGGTGTTTTGTGCTTGGGGACAGCTGAGGCATCCTTCTCATTACAGCCATGACCAGATCAAAGGGATTTTGCCAAGCCCTGTGGAAGAGCAAAGGGTTGGTTGTTTTCTGTGCATCATCCTTTGTGACTAACTGCTTTTTCACCATTTCACCTCATTGTTCTGGTCCCCTTCTCCTCTCTGCAGTTTGTGATGGACTAAATTGTAAACACGTATCTGAGATGTGAATTCCTTGCTGCAAAGCATGAAGGCAAACATGTTGGGCAGCTGAGGCACTGGGTAATGTCTCTGCACCATCCTTTGCTTGGGGTCTCTGCAGCTGTCCCTTGGTCAGGGTCATTCCTTTGGAAATATGAATGAAACAATTGCTAAGCTATATATATCAAGAAAGAAAATCAGCAGCTTGGTTGCAATTTGGGTATTCAAGGAATGAAACACTGCATTTCAGTGACCTCTCTCAATGGCTTGTTAAAATGGCAAATCTCTTTGGGTTGCATATCACTACTTCCCATGCCACCTAATGCAGACACTTGCAGGAGCAACAGGGGACCCAGGTGGCAAAAGCATCCATGGTGAAAGCTGCCATTGCATTTAGCTACTGGCAGAAGTAGCTCCAAATAACGTAAGGTTTTATATATTTACCAACATTTTATTTCCCTGCTTGTCTAGATGCCTAAATAATTGTTTAGTCTTGTAGAGAGAATCAAAACTATCTTCCAAACCAACAAACAAGAATCACACCTTTCAAACAACATTATTTTTTGTAGCAGTTGAAAATTGTGGCATTTATTCCCCATATCTTGGAATGTGCAAACTCCCTATAGTCAGTCAGAAAAATGAGTATTTTCTCTCACTGTCTCATTCCCAAAAACCTTCAGAAGAAATTTGGCCAACTCGGAAAACCTGATAAAACCTGTGAAAAGAACTTGATGGCTTTGTGGATAACACTGAGTCTATCTTCAAATTAACCTGGCTTTGATGGATGAAGAGTATTTCTGCTAGTTAATATGTGTTGAAACATGCCTGCTCATGGAAAGTGGAAAATATCCCAGCAGGGCCATGATTGCCCTGTGGGACCAGCTGGGATGCTCAAAACTTGGCCAGGACAGGCAAGGAGGTAAGAGCGTGACTGGTCTTTGAGAAGCTGCATGTAAATGATGTATCGAGGTAAGATCTCTCTTAAGTAGAGGATTTGGGACTGCATCTCAGCTTCCCAATTTCATGTCAGGGCACACCCTATCTTCTCCTCCACATGTTCTAGTGGTCATAGGAAAGAAACCTGTGCATGTGGGCTATTCCTATTCCAGCCATTTCCTCTGGCCCAGTTACCTAGCTACATGGTGGCATGGGTCTGTCATGCAGTTTAGATACAGCCACAATACAACTATCCCTAAGTCAAGGGACAGCCTGTTCTTTCTGAATACTGTGTGACAAAAAGGCCACAGACCCAGTGCATGAAATATATTGGCTAACAGTTTTCTTAATGGCTGAGAGAACCGACAGTTTGTCAGATCTTATTAAACAAAGAAAATGAATGATCATCCTCTTTCTCATCCCCTCCCTAGCTGTAACCTTGGTGGCAAGAGTTGGCTTTGTCTTCACTTGGAGAAAATGGTATGGCGTATACTCAACTTGTGCTAAGTAACAGGTAAAAACAAACAAGGGCTGTAATTCCAGGGAAGTCATAGAAATTGTATTTTTTTCCCAATTTTCCAGATCAAGAAAATACTGCCTTTTGGCTGGCCGATTAGCTCATCTGAGGGATGTAAACCATACTGTCTTCCCAAGGATTTTAATTTGTCTCACCCACACTAACTTGTTTTCATCAGTCTTAAGCACTGCTCTTTTTTTCCTAGTGAAGGTCAGTGCCTTCTGTCCTTGTGGATGGACACCACAGCTGGAGAGACCGTGGGTGCAGGCAGGCAGGTGATATATCTCCCTGCAGTTTTGAACAGCTCTTTTGTCTGCATAACTGTAGGTTTGTAAACCTGGTTTAGGTCCTGGTAACCATGAAGTAGGGAAACTCCTACTCCCAAATAACAGAAAGCAGTTGATGTCTTGGGGGGTAGCCAGCATCAGCAGGCTACTTTTAGCTGGCTGCCAGGGAAGAAGAAGCTGCAGGAAGACAGGGGGCCTCGAAGGCATCCTTCACCACAGTTCAAAAAGGGTTTCCTTTGTCGCAGGGGAGGACAATCTTTCAGCACACTTTGTCCCAAACCATGCTCCCATCATGTTTTTTTTCCAGAGAAGGACTGAGCCTTCCCTGGCACTGCACGTGCAGGGCTGACCTCTGTGGCCACACCAAGGCTGGAGAAAGGCATTCCAGAACCCCCTTCCTTCTCACTGAGGAGAGAGCGGGGTACAAAAACGGGACTGAACACTCCCTTGGACAGCTTGAGATAGTACATGTATCTCAGGTAGGACAGGAGCAGGCTGGCCAGATTTTTTGTATATGCTGAACAACAGATAAAAAGTAGAAGAAAGCAAAATTGCTTCTCCTCTTTCAGCTGTGTCTAAACCGATGGGTCCCATGATGGATTGCAATCCAATTGCACAGCACTTCTCCCTCATGCCCTAATCTTTGGTGTGCAGGGAAAGGAGACCTAGTGTGAACAGGCACCAGAATGTGCTCTGGGTGGCTGGGGGACCTGGACCTTTATGTGGGCTGGGGTGTTTCCCCATCACTCAGTCTGTGTCTGGCTCTCTAAAGAGCTGCAAGATAGCTCCACCTAGGAAATGACTTCTCTTCCCCCTCCCATTATCTTTTTGTTTTTGAAGTGTTCAACTTTGTTGTTGTTATTTGAAAAGCTGATCTTTCAAGGCTGCCCCCTTCACACTCCCACAGATGATCAATGAAAAGACTTCCAGAAGAAATTTAGTTTTGGCTGGAAATTGCATTCAAAACCTCTCTCTACAGAGGAAGGCAGAAAGATTTCTACAGAATATTTTCAACTTTTCTGTCAGGAACTGTGGTTCTTTGAAACTGCTTGAGTGACCAATCAGTTGGCAAAATGTCTTCCCATACTCCCTGCTCAATATGTGTTACCATTTTCCAGCTAACAGGCATCCAGCACTCCAAGAAAGTGTTTTCAGCTGGATTACACCCACGTCAGAAATAAGGACAACCCCTTATTGGTAAGCCATTTCAAAATCAGTGCCTCATATGGTGCTAGTAAGAACCTCCCCAATGGGTCCTGGATGCAGTTCTTCCAGTGCACGTCTCAATGTAGCAATGCCTGCAGTTTGGGTGAAAGGTACCAGAACATCTCCTCGCCAACAGCAGCCAGAGTTTTAGCCTCTGTAATGTAATTATTAAACAGGTGGAAGCCTTGATTCTTCCTGTTTGTAACATCTATGCTAGAATACTTCATTAATGATATCACTGATGTTTATTACCTACTAAATTATATCTCTCTCCAACAATCTCTGAGGGTTATTACCACAAAGACTTGCACAACAGATGTTAAAAGCCATCAGTTTAAATCAACATATACTTTTATTAAAAACAAAACCGAATGGGCTTTTTTTTCTAATCCCTGCATTCCAGTCACTAAAGCTGAGATAATCTTCTGGAGAAGCTAATGGATATTGTTAATAGCTGGATTGAATTTATAAAGAGCTAGGAGAGAACAAACAGGAGAGCAGAGATAATATTCAGCAGCAGCAATGAAGGCAATTTGTTGTGCTTTGCTAGCAAAGCTGGGTATTTGTAATTGCTCCTTGCACTTTTCTCCTAACTCAGGATGTCAGACTTTAAGGCTTCAGCAACTGTAATGTTATGAGTGCGTATTTGTTGTCAGCCATTTTTCATTCCTCGTGATTTGCTACAGAAATCTAGACAAGGTATTGTTTGTGGTCAGTTTATCGCAATGTGATACTTTTTTAAAGGTGAATGAAGATATGACTTCTCCACCCAGAGATTCTTTTTCCCCCGACTCATGAATGGAGCTAAGTCCAAGCAAGAATGTGTAGACTAGGTTCAAGTCTCTTGAGTACTGATTACTGCTGAGGATGAAAGATTTTCTTAATTACATGAGTGATGTAAGGAGCAGGTGAAAAGGCTTGGATCCTGATTGCATTGAGTGAGCCCTGCAGTTGGTGTGGTCAATAATAAGCTCTAAGAAAATAGTGATACCCTACCAAACTGAAACAATTACACTTTACAGCGCCACTAGCCATACATAATCTGTGCTAATGTGCATAGTGATACATGATAAGCAGGGCAATGTGAATGATTGCCCCAGCGTGGACTTGCTTTCCAGTTTCCAAGAAAAGCAAGTTTCCAGTTCAGGCTTATTTACATACGTGACTTTCTCAGAACATCTCCTGGAGCTGACATGTATCCAGCTGATCTAAACTCAGAAATCAATTCTAGCATGTAGACTTTAGTGGAAAATTGTGTAATAAAACACATCTTGTGACATTTCATCAGGTACTAGAAAAGGACTTTCTCCAAAAGACTATTTCCCTGATGATTTTTTTCCTCGCTTTGGATAATTTTGTTTTAAAACCTGCCGTGAGTCGCGTCCATCGTAGTGGATTAGGAATGGTGCCTTTGGCATGTTTCAGAGTACTTGGTTTGGAAATAACGTTATGGTTTCTGCAAACAGTGTAAACTGAAGATGTGCAGAGCACTCATTCCTAGAGCTTCAGAGTGCCCTGAGGGCTGGCAGGGCTGGCAGATGCACCTCCCTGATTTCAAAACATGGAGGAGGCATTCTAAAACCAGACTGTTCTTCCCACCCCAGCACCCATCTGTAATCATCTCCCTGTCTGGCTATGCATCACTTGCAGTAGGCATCCTATCTGCCTCTAAAGGACCTCCTTCAATGTCTTCACCTTTCTTAGAAGTGGGAAGCCTTCTTTTCCTCTTTTTTTCTTTTATTTTTTTCCCCCCTCCCCTTCTTCATTCCTTAGCACTGCACTCTCTCAACAGATATGCTGGAGTTTCTCACTGGGATTTTTCTCCCTAGGATAACGCAGTGTTTACTGTCTGTTGCCTTTCCGGTGGTCTCCCAGCCTCCAGCAGTGGGAGTCAGGAGGTCCTTTCCCCCTTGTCCCATGGTCTGTGGTTATCTGTTGTTTTCTGAGCACTGGAATCTTTGTCCCTGTTACGTAGCCCCAAACCTGACCTTGTTGGAGACCACACACGGGTGTCTCTGGATGAGAGGGGAATGTATGGAATGTTTTTCAATGAGCAGTTTATGAAATTCCTTTCCTATAAGTTTCGGAAATTCTTTATGTTAAAGAGCACAAACATTTCTCCAAGGAAACTAGAGTTTGCAGCAGCTCAAATGCAGACACTTGTTTTAAAACACATTCTTTACTAAGAAGGAGGGAGAAAAATGTGGGGGTGGGGAAGATAAAAAGAAAAGAGGAGATGTAAACAAGGAAGCCTAATTCCCTGCTCCGTATACACACAAGCAGGAATAACAGCACAGTGGGGCGGCACGCCTCCAAGGCCTGGCAGCAGGCTATGCCCTCTTCCCAGGGTTGCCAGCCAGCAAAAGTGATGGAGAACTGAACCAACTCTGTGTCTGCAATAGGGTACAAGGGTTGAGATGCAAAGAGCCTCATCCTGACCCACTGAATCAGGGGCCTGGGCTCCTCTTACAAACCGTATAGAAAGATGAGAGACAGAAAGGTGACACTGTTTGTGGAGATGCCCAAGACATGCAAAAGGCAATGCTGAGTGTCTTAAACGGGCGTGTCCATTGAAATCCAAAAGTCTCTCCTGAGGACACAGCACATGGCTTTTGTGTCTGTTTTCCCTCCAACAGTCCTTTCTATATTCACGTATTGAAAATAACACGATCAAGTATTTAAACAAAACTTGGCAGAGAAAACCAGAGCCAAGAACATAATTTTTGCATGCAACTGAAGTACAGGGGCAAGGCAAGGGAGGGCTCTGGCTGGGGCACCCTTTGTGGCATGAGTCTGATTCCTCACAGGCAAGCAGGAGTGGGAAATCAGCTCTGCTTGGGTGTGTGCTCCAAGTACTGAGCTGTTGTACGATAAGGTGGGACCACCTCTTCCGTTGTTTGTGTTTTGGAAGAAAATGGAGTTGCTGTTGCATGTATGAATGGCCCTGTCACTGGAAGGCATGCTCCAAGGGAACCTGGGATGGTCTGGCTGGAGGTGGAGAAGTGGGCATGGAGCTGCCTGCGAAGGCTGAGGTGCTTTGGGGCATGCTCCAAAACAGAGTTATTAATTCTGAAAACTCAGTGGTTTCCAGGGACTGAGGACCTTTGTCTGAGACTCGTATACCTCAGTCACAATTTAAGTGCCTAGGTCCCTTTTTTGGATTTGGGCCTAATCTGCTAATTCAAGTCCAGCTTGCATGCGTCAGAACTGTAAGCCAATATAGAGTTGGCAGGAAACGGCTTTCCTATCCTGTGAACATTTTCAGGATTTTTTTGTTTTAACCAAACCTGGGTTTAAAACTTGGGCCAACAGCCAGAACTTCAGAAACTTTTGCAAAATGAAAACCCTGGTTCTGAATCTTTTTCCTCTAGCATCAGCTAAAACATTTGATTTCAATATTGACTTCTTTGTGTTTTACTCTTTTATTACCAGTGGTTTAATTTTAAAAACAAAAGTGGAATTTAAAACTGGAGGGAGTTGGTTGAACTCTTTCCCCCATCAAAAGTCTTAGACTTGACAGATTGGCATATTCTGATTTGAAAAGCACTTCATCAGAAACAATCATAGTCTGATGAGCTACGACTGTTGGCATGTTATGTCAGTGGTCTGTATTAAGTATGTCAGTGTAGTAGGACAGATGAAAAATACAACAGCTGGCACACGCTGACTATCTGAGAAGAGACACCACTCCTTAGACACAGCAGATGATTTTTTTTTTTCTTCTTATGAGGCATATTTTCTTTTATCCTGGTTGAGGAACATGTGCTATGACTTGTAGTATTGGTGTGTGAATCATGGTGACAGAGAAAATTTGGATCTGTGACCTTTCACCACTACAGATCATTTGAGCAATAGATCTATAACAGTGTCTTTCAGTAATCTGCAGAATGGCTAGGACTTCTCACACTGTATATAGTTTTGAATTTGAATTTTACCTTTTGTACCTTCATTTCTGTTGCCCTCTATGCATGTCACTAGTTCTTCACACCTTGGTTTTGATCCAAAGTCCACTGAAATCAACCAAACTCATTCCACCACTTTCAGTGGGCTTTGGAGTAAATCCCTTGCAAGCTAAAAAAACTCTCTATCTCATCTTTCAGTACTTCCTGCAAAATACACTTCTTTCACAAAGCTTTTAAGCACAGCTGATCCCATGTAATGTTTGTATTGCTTTGTGATAGATGTTCAGCCAGTGAACTGGGTCAATTAAAAGATAAATAAGATTCAATGAACAGGTTTGCTCCATGTTTGCTCTGTAAGAGCATACAAGCAAGAAAGCTAGTTGCTTGTTAGTACTGAGGATGTGTTTTAAAGTGTGATAAGTAACATTTAGAAACGGGTCTTGTGTCACTACTCTTTTGCCATCACATAAAATTTTCAAAGTGATTTGTAGTATCTTTCCACATAGTTATGAGAGTGGTTTTTAAATGGAGTGTGGAAGTATAATGAAAATGTGTGGGAGTGGGATGACTCACTTCAGTGTCTTCTTGATTCCAGTGCCCAATAAATAAGACATCCTGATCTCCTGCAGTGGGCAGTTCTCCATTCTCCCAGTCCCCTGTCCTTTCCTTTCATGACTTGGGCAGTGTAGATTGAGCCCTTGCTGGTGAAGACTAAGGGAAAAAAAGTCATTGAGTACCTCTCCCTTCTTCATATCCTGGGTAACCAGGTCTCCTGTTTTTTTCCAGAGAGGGCCTACATTCTCTCTAGTCTTCCTTTTATCATCGGTATACCTATAGAAGCTTTTCTTGTTGCTCTTGATGTCCTTGGCCAGATTTAATTCTGCCAGGGCTTTAGCTTTCCTAACCTGATACCTGGTTGCTTGTACAATTTCTCTGTATTCCTCCTAGGCTACTTGTCCTTGCTTCCACTCTCTGTAAGCTTCTTTGTTGAGTTTTAGTTTGTCCTGGGCTGCATCAAAAGAAGTGTGACCAGCAGGGCACGCTTCCCCTCTACTGTCTGTGTATCTTTGCTCCCCCTGTTTCTTCTTCTCTCTGTCCCTCTCATTTCTATGATGAGTGCAAGTACTACACTGGTATTTACTGGCCTAGAACTGCCTTTTGAATAGCACAGATGACACAAGCACAAAATAATAAACAGCACTTGTCCCGAAAGGACAAGAAAGGGGAAGAAGATACATCAAATTCAGAAGGTGCTTGTTCAGGACTGAATGTCAGATTGAACTAAGAGAGAAGCCAAACCCTGTAATATTGTCATCTTCTTTTATTATCACAAGGGCTAGTTGCATCATCCTTCTCGCTTCTCAGTCCCCTTGTTTTAGTGTTACCTAAGTGATGGCTCACCTTACTGTGGTCAGTAGAAATACAAATCTAATGGTTCCTTACCCCTGGGACCAGCATCTAGCACCATAACCTACGTGTTAAGCATATTTATCAATCTGATATTCCTGCTGTGAGTGATCTAAATCAGATGAACACAGATACTGGGGTGGCAAGCAGGGCAGCCTCTAAGAGCACAAAAGAGCAGGTAGGTGTTTGTGGTATTATGAATTAATTATTCCTTCAATCAGAATTGTGGGGATCTGTTGAGGTGGAGGAGGCCAAGAGAAGGTGTGGAGAAAGAGCATTGTTTGGAGTTTCTTCAAGAAATGGAGCTTTTCAAAGGACACAAAGGAATGGAAGGAGACAATGAAGACAGTGACAAGCCTGACCAAATATATGGAAGTAGTGAGAGGACAGAAAACAGAGACTGACAGTGTTTGGAGTTTGGTGAGATTAAGTCCCAAGACCAAAGCAGAACATCCTGGAATTGTTGAAATACAATATTTCAACTGATCTAACTAGAATGTTCAGGGTTGCAAAATATGTGGAGATTTAGGAATTCTCTCTACTTTGCTGGGAAAAAAAAAAAAGGAAAAAAATCAGAGATATTGAAAAATAAAAAAAACCCACTGATCTTGAAGGATAACATAATTCTTTAAGGTGACAGAAATCTTTGTTCTCACTGAGATCTTACCATCTGAAAGTCAAACCTGTGGACTTTTCAACAGCAGGAAATACAATTGAAAAGCTCTATTCAGACTTACCTCTCCTCTCCACCCTAATTTGCTTCCACATCCAGACTGTTGTATCCTGAGTACAAGCTATGTCACTGCAGTAGATTTTTTGCTGTACAGTGAATCTGTGAGCCCACAGAGAAGTGACTCCCATCCAGTTGTCACTGCAGTTTTCCAAAGCAAAATGAACAAAGATGAGACCTTCAGCCTATCTAAGAGGAGTGAACACAACTATACTTTTAAAACCATCTGTCAAACAGCTGGCTTCAGAAGAAAAACTTACCAAGCAAGAGTGTGGAGGAACTCAGTGTGTTTGGTTGGTTTTTTCTTACTTTCTTTCATCTGGCTAAGATTAAGTATTTTGTTTTTCTCTTGTACATGCATCAACGTGCCACCATGGGACTGTATTACTTCATACGCAGATGAATAAAAATAAGAAAAAAGTTACCAGTGCTCAAGTAAAAAATCAGCTGGGTTGAAGGAGAAACTGCTCAGGGCTGAAGCAGAGGTGTGGGGAGCACAACACTGACTCCTAGGCAGCAACTTTCTCTGCTTCTTGGGGGAGGATGTAAAACTTTGGGTCGTTCTAGAGGTGTGAGGGTGAGTTTAGAGAAGAATTAGAGAATAGGGAAGAGAAATTTCACTAGCTGATTCAAGGCTGGCTTATTACAAAATCATGGGAATTGGGTCTGGAAAAGAAAACATGTTGTATTAAGTCATCTTATCCGGTCCCTGTAACCAACCAGTATACACTTCCTCCCATGGGCTTTCCAGGCAAGTTTAACCCTTAGAGAATAATGAATGACCATTGCTGAAGTGTAAAATGAAATTGGCTTCTGGATTTCCCCCTCCCTCCCTGCCTCTGAAAGGCATCTTCCCCTCTTTCTGATCCACATCTCCTCTATCCTTCACATCCTGCTGAAAGCCCCTAGACAGATATCTTCTTCCAACTCAAAAAACAGGTCAAGAAATATCGGTGTCAGGAAAGACAAAGATTTAGGAGGAGACTTCAAAGATGGGTGGTCATAGAAGTCCTTAATCCCTTAGTAGAGAAGAGTCTTTCTTTTCCTGCTCTAAAACCTCCTTTCTGCCCCCCTACCTACCTTTGCAAATGCTTAGCAAAGCTGATGATTTACCAGTTGTTATCTAACTTGGAGCTGTCGGTTTCCTGAGGACAAAGGACCAGTGCACAATATGACAACAAGTTCTTACATTTAACCACAAAGTCCCTTGACACTGCAGTGTTCCAGCACACCAGGCTGGAAAATGTGTTGCGGCTCCATATAAATTGAAGGGGGGGAAGGAAAATAAAAAGAAGGAGAAACGTAATGAATTAAATATGGAAATGAATAATGCACTCAAGTATAATCTTCTCTGTGTCATCTTGGTATTCAATTCCATTTATTTTATGTTGCCTTGTGTGATTGACTTGCAGAGTCGCACAGATTTCGGTGTAGTGAGTGCTTTGTAGATATCCATAAAAAGCATGGACGAAGAGAATAGGAAGGGCTTACAGGAGTTGGGAAGCTTAAGAAGCAGCCTAAGTACAGAAGGAAGCATGTAAAACTGGCATTTGTGGCTGGAGTAATTTTAAGCACACACCAACTGCCTTTTAATTGAAATTAATGCCTTTAGGTTTTTCCAGATCATTGGTTCAAATAAAGTTCCCATTCATCATCAGTTTCTTCAGGAAGACGTTATTTTACTGTTTATGAGGATATCTAAGACCACAGAAACAAAGTTAGGCATCCCAGGAGAGTTTTTCAGGAGAGCATGGATCTTCAGTGATGCAGAAGACTAAGCCTAGAGTAACTTAGCACCCTCGCCCTCCACAAGTGACTTCTACTACTTTGATAGAAAGAGGTGTATCTGTTTCTTTTTCCTCTTTTCTAATATCCCAGTATTTCTGTTGTAGGCTTCCTTTTCTTTGATCCCTAGGCAAGAATAAACTATGGTGAGCCTCTGTGTTTTTCTCCTTGGGTATAGTTAGGTTGCAGAATTCTTAGCAGAACCTGCTCTGGAATGAAGTTTTATAAAGCATATTGTTTCAAGAACAGGTTATTTTAAGTTGATGAGTTACTGAGCTGCTCTACAATAAGAGTCCAAGCACATGCTTTTAAGTACTCCAATGTAATCATATTTGTCAAAGTGCTAAAATGCCTATTTGCATCTAACAAACTCCAAATCATTTGTGATTTCATTACATCGCTAATATTAAACTACCTGCACAGTTAGGAAATCATAAGCTGTTTCGCAGTTGCACTTGTCTAACTTCAGCCTGAATTCTTTCTGATTTTTTTAATGTCTCTGGCTGGAAGACTTGAAAGGTCTGTAAGGTCTCTTTTCCATGCGTAAGTACCTACACACAAGAATATCAAGTCACATTTTGGCTAATCACAGTAGATTAAAGGCTTATACTCATCGTATTGCAAGACTTGTTTTCTCTTGCAAGATCATTTTCGTGGCTTTAGTTTGAACTCTTAACACGTCTATATCCCTCCTGAATAGGGAATGCCAAGACTGAAGATATTATTCGTCTACTGATTTTAATAGTGGACAGCTCAAGCTCAAAACCAGTTCCCTGTTTCTGCTTGGTAATCCTTTTTTTTATACACCTGAGTATCAGAATAGCCATCACACACTGCACCAAGATCTCATATTGAGGTGATTAATATTGATATTCTTTGTGCACAGCTTTGCAAGACAAAGGTTTTTCCCCTGAATGTAGGGCCCTGGCTTCAGCCCTTCAAACTTCAGCCAGGCTTCCTGCCCTGGATGTGCTGTCTTTTCTTCATTGACTGTAGAGGAAGCCTATGCCAACCAGGCTGTTTGTTTAGATGCCTCTTTTAGGGTCAGGAGATGGGTGGAATGGAATCTCAGCCTTTCTTGCAAGTATGTTTCCGTTGCCTCTAGTAGCATGCACTTACTCTGATGATTTAAGCAGGAAATTCTTGTACCTCTCCAATCCAGCTTGTCCTCTTCTTTACTATCTCAATAATTTATATGCTGTCTGCAAATCCTACTATCACAGATTTTGTATTATCTGGATTATATTCTGTGTGTAAAGTTGTAATTGAAACACATGGTGGTAAGTCTAATACATGCCTTGCTAATTCCACTCAGTGCAAAGTATTTATTTCTCAACTAAGATCTCATGAGATATCAAATTATATGCCTTGGAGAAAACATACTCTGATAGTGCCATTGCCTTTATCAAGACAGACCTTTGCCCAAAGAAAGGTGACAATTTGTGCTACTCCTGAGTAGCAGAGCAATTTCTTATCTCTGTAGAGTCTGTTTCTAAGTCACTGAATTTACTGGCGACTGGTATTTAGCAAAAGTCCCATCACAAACCTCTGGAGCTCAAATTTACTGCCTTTATTCCCATCAGGAGATGTTGGCACTCACGTCATGTTGTTGTTGGCCACCATCTCCATAATTGTCCATAACTTGCATCTCAAAGAATGCAATCCTTCATTGAGGAGGGATCAGATTTCCTTTAAATCAAAGACTGTTCCTCACTGAAAGTCTTAAACTTCAGCCCACAGTTCAGATACTTGTGTTGTCTGCAGATGGGTTGGCAATGGACAACCTGGGAGGACAGCTTTCTCCCTCTAATCGGTGCTGGATGTAGTTTATCTCCTCTAGTGCCATTATCATTCTCAAACATGATGTACAGGCAATAAGGTGTTATCTGTGTGTCACGCTTTTCATATGTTGATGCTCTTGAAAACCATCCTCCTGTTTTCTTAGGATTTGCCTGCCTTGCTCTGGTGTTTAATTTCTCTTGCTAAGGACCTTGGAGTAGGGACCTATGACTTCTCTTTTTGCCCTTTTTTCTCATTGTAATTGAAAAGAGCCATAAAGACACAGACCTCCTCTGTTACTGAATAAATTATAATGCTAATCCTTTTCATTCCAAAAACTCAGTCTGCAGATTCTTAAGAGAGAGAATAGTGTCAATGCAGTCACAAAAGTGCACATCATCACCAGATGAAACTCAATACATGGCATCGCTGTAGAAGTCCACATGGTAGTACTTGTCAGTAATTCTCTTCCAGGCTGTCAACGCAGTACTTCATCACAAAAACAGGAGGAGCATGTTGTGGGTTTGTATATTTCAACCTCTCTGGGGGCACCACTAATATAAAAAGCATTGCCACCAGAGGCTTCTTCTGCGCTTAATGAAAGGAAATATATTTCCCTTCATTCTCTCCTCAAGCTTGTGGATGCCTGGACACAGAGCTTAGCCATACACTTCTTTTGTGGATAGCATGCGCTGGAAGAACTAGTGGTAACTGTGATAACACAGACTCCTACCCCCTGGAGGTTGACCTAGGACCACTGTTACACATTGGCTGCTCCTATACAAAACTTTAATATCAAGCGTGCAAATCCAGGTGCTAAAGCAATGGGTTGATGTTGCCCATGTGTAGGACCTCCAGGCATTGCATGAAGCTCCCATGCTTCACCATGTGGAGGAGAAACAACAGCAATGTGTAGTGGCTCATTCAGTCACAGCAAGGGCACAAGAGCTTAGCCAGTCATGGGTATACAGCAACGGGAAGATCTTGCAGGATGTGTTGACCTGCAACTCTCTAGTCAGCCATCTTTCTTTATTCATCTCCAGTGGAGCTCTCCACAAGGTGGCAATGTAACACCACACATTCCACCATTTCCTTTGGCAGATGTCCTCTGGTTGAAGTTTCCCCTCATCCTAAGAGTGATGCCTTTGCTTACCTGCACCCATCAGAGGCAGGAATGCAAGCCTGGGTTGGATTGAAGTGAATGTGGATGATCTGCTTGATGGTTCTCTGCCAAGTCTTCAGAAATAAAGAGCAAAGTCCAACTGTGTGGCTACTACTTGTTGACCATGGGAAAAGATGAGGCATGAACATATGGAGTCACCAGGCCTGGAGAAGGATGGTGGTGTTCTTTGGGGAAAGTGGCAGACTTTTAGGATACCAAATCTGGTATGTTTATAATACTAAATTGTGCTTTATTGAAAAAAGAAATCCTGCTGCGTTATGTAGGATATCTTTGAAGTACAAGACCATCTTGACATGAATGAGCGAGCCAAAAAATGTCTGTCCTAGTTTATACCTGCTTCCCATTCATTTAAAAGCAGACAGGAAAGATGTTAGCTGAAAATGAGATGTCATCATCGATAGGTTGCTTATATCTGTTTAAATCTAGCAGCAATAACAAAAGAAGTACAAATGATAGATATGTAACACTAGCTTCCTTCCACACCACTTGCCAGGATTTTGTGAATTATCCCCAGATTTCAGTACCTCCCCTACGGCTTCTGTTCTGACTCTTACAATAAAGATTTGCTTGCCAACTTCTTTGAACAAGGGAAGTGAGCCAAGCCAGTCCTGGAAGGGGTTGAGCTGTGTTTGTTGTGCTGTTTTGGGAAGACCTCTTTTGATATGTATTAAGGTACTTTTCCCCCTTAAGGCTCTTTATCCTTGTAGAGGATCTCTGCTCTTTAGCTGATTCCTTGAGGAACCCTCCCAGAAAATCTGGGGTAGGTCAGGGTGGAAGTGGAAATAATGCTTTAGCAGATCCTCACACATTCAGAGAAGGGACTCTGTCTAAACTGCAAGTGGCCTGTTGCTACTATGAAATTGTGCAGTCTTCTGAAGTACCAGGTATTGGCCGTGGCTGGAATGAGGAGAGCAGATTAAATAGATCCAATGAACTGATCTGGTATGGCAGGCTTTAAGCTCTTTGAAGCCTACGAGGGCATTTCCATTTCCAAACCACAAATTATTTCCAGAAACTGGGAAACAAGAGGAGGGAAACAAGAGGAAGGAAAACTTGCACATGGCAAGATACACAGAGAAGAAAAATCCTTTTCAATGAAGTCATTGGACAGAAAGTAAACTGCCCACAAGCCCTTTTACCAGAAGAGTTTGGATCAAGAGTCCAGTGAATAGGAGAATTATACGTAACATAGTATAGGAACTGTCAGGGCAATAAAGAGGTATTGTCCATAGGTTGGTCTCAAAACTTCCATTGAACCCTTGATTGTATGAGTCAGAGAGAAGATTGGTATATGTGGACCCTGTTCCAGAGCTAGGTTAGAGGAAAGGTGGAACTTTTCACAGAAAATAGTTAAAGCTTTGCTTTATCAGGCTTGCTGTTCACTAAACTTTGTTTTACTTGTGCAATGATTCCTGGCTCCTCCATATGGCCTTCACCTTTGAGTACTATTGATTAACTAGTATCTAGTTTGCCATATGATGCGAGTTCCTCTTACACCTTTCTCCACTATGTCTAAAGGAGTTGGTTATTTTAACCCTTTGACTGGGAACTTACTGAGCTGGTGGCTGATGCCCCTTCTGAAAAGCTTTACGGTAACGATAGAAGTGAGAGAGACCGAAGATCCTGCGAGTGAAAGCCAAACACTTTTAAACTTTTAAGGCTCTGAATTCTTTTTGTTGCAGTAGCATCTAGTAGGCGTACTGCAGCTAGGAGAGGAGGGGCCTGCTGTGCAAGGCACAGGACCAGCACGTAACGAGGGGCCTGCTCCTGCCCTAAAGAACTTGCAGTTTGAATAGAAAACACAAAGAATGAGAGGAAAAATAGAGGCACAAAGAAAAGAGATGACTTGGCCAAGACTGAGCAGTAAATCAGTGGCAAAACTAAGAAGAGTTCCCTTGAGTCCTAATCTGGTGACCTTTCTAGTGGGGCAGGCTCCCTCTGGCTTTTCACTGAAGTGTGCAAAGCATTGGCTTTTGATTTGCAAATAGATTAGAGCATACAGCATCTTATGCCAAAAAATTCAGCACAAAGTTAATGTTGCCTAATAGTGTCTCATATTGTTCCCGAATGCATAGAGGATTAGTCCTCAGCAGGACTTGAAAAATTAATGCATATTTAAACTTCTGAAAAGTAAGAAATATAATGGTTCACACTACAGTGTCAAAATAATGTCAACTTTGCCCACTTCCAGAATAGCCACTATGTATGCTCAGGCAGACAATCTCAGGGAAAATTCAAGAAACAAGGCACATGAAAACATCCAGTACAGACTAATGTTGTCTTTGTCTGAGCGTATCCCATCAAGAGAGATGAAACAGGCAGCAGTGTGTTCTCTTAAATTTCTTCATACACGTTTCCTATAAGTTCATAGGCTTTAAAGCCAGGAAGACCTTGTTAAGACCTTCAGACTCCTTTTAATTCATCTGTACTGAGCCAAATACACTAAGATTGTCCACAGCATCTTCAACAAAGGCACAAGTTCAGATCTTAAGTGCAGCAGTTTCAGTCAAAGAAACCATTGTCTGGTGGTTTTCAGGGGGTCTTGGCTCTGGCTCTCCCCTGCACAGTAACCACAAAGTTGGCTTGCTAACCTTGGCATGCTCAGGAAAGAGAGTGCATTTCAGGATGCTTAGATATGCTAGTTTAGGAGTACTTAGAACAGTCTACCTAAAACCTGATTTTATCTACAGCAGAGCTGAGATTCCTCTAAATTCTTGATGAATTTAATCAAATGCTCCTTTTACTTTTGGGCAAAAGGGTCTAGCACTATGTAAATTGGTTGCAGTTTAGAGAATGGTTTGGCTCTTCAGGCCTTATGACCTCTCCCCAGCTATTAGCAAGGTGTTTACAGCTCAACTTCCTCCACCAAGAGCAAATCAATATATTTATTTAGTTATGATGCTTTCCCATGGAGGGAAAGGGCTAACAGGGCTCTGTAGACTTAGCAGCACCTGCAGAGATGTTGATGGTAGATGGCTGCAGAGGACCAAGCAGCTAGCAGGGCGCTTGTTGTCAGTGTTCCCATCATGACAGTGAGGGACTGGATGTGGGACTGACAGATCCCTCTTGGACTTTGCTCAAAGTACTGATACCTTGTGTGTTCCTCGGTTCCTCACTTCATAACACTGTTCCCTTTGCCTCTCTTACTTATTCAGCTTGTAAACAATTTGGGCAGGGCCTGATGCTCACTCTGTATTCCCTGCATATTACATTTAAGTGTAAGATGTTTAAGCGTAATATGCTAGTATAAGCCCTGTTCCCTGGTTTTATTGAGTCATGGCTGAAAGGAAGAAAAATCCTCTTTTCACATCTGCAGCACACCTAACTCTTGTTATCCACTAAGCAATGAGCTGGGTAGGGAATGCTTAGGCTCATGTGCTACTTAATAGCGTTTAATGTTGCAGCTGGGTGAAATGTTAATGGAGAGCTGTTTATTAGGTATGTTTTCCCTTCACATGCTCAGGTGCTTTGAGGAACTTCCTAGATTTACCAGCTGTGCAACACTTAGTGAAATCATTCCTCCAGAGGAGTTTCAGCCCCAGATCTTTAATGAGTTGAATACAAATATTTTTCACTCATTTTGAGTGAATGCTGGAAGTCTTATGTCCTTCTCTTGCCTTGACAAGGACAGCTGTTTTTATCTTTCTTCAAAAGAAGAAATAATGAGTAAGGGAGAGGATATAATATACAATGGATGGTAATAATTACTTACTTATGTAATGAACAATATCTGTTCAAAGCTTCCACATCACTGAGACTAAAATTCAGATGTTGAAGGGAAAATAACTGAAAGTAGACACTCATACAGACTACCATTCAGAGTTATCGCATTTGGTCCTCACCCCTTGCACCTCAGAACTTCTCAGTCATGATAGGGCTTTATTGTCTCCATCCCGTAGTGATGCAACATCTCTGTCTCGTGGTGGGAACTGAGGCACAGGCTAGATTAAATGTCTTGCCCTGTGGTTAACTGGACACAGGCTCTGAGTCATTTATAATATTTTCTTCACTACCACTGGGCACATTTCCCTGGGTGACGTTTTTTGGAGTTTTTTTTCAGGTTAGGTGGAGGGTTCCTAATGTGTCCTGATATCTCATTTCTGTTTGATCTCTATACTGCTGTTTCCCTAAGCTAAATAAATATCTGTCCATGCCCTGTTCTTTACATTCTTCCCTACATACCCACTACTGACTACTATCAGACCCAAAATACTGCACTGCTCGGACATTTGGTCTTATGTGATATGGTATTTATGTTCTTATGGGGTTTGGGACCTTTCCTGTGTTTTGTTGTGGTCTCCACTGAGCAGGCAACATGTAAAATGACTCCAGAAAACTTGGCAGTTTTGCCAAATGTCTCTTAAACATTTCCCTTCCATCCAATTCTGCCTCTAACAGGGTCAGCAGTTGACTGAGCTCTCTATCACCCACCCAAAATGTCTTTATTAGGTATGTGTTGTGCATTCATCATAGGGCCACACATCCCGCTGGTGCAAATAAAGAGTTGTACAGATTAAACATGTCAGACTCTCTAAAATCCTGGTTATTTTTAATGGCCAAAGGAGCTGCAACAATCAGAGAACCTGATATTCCACATAAAATGGGAGTCAAAATTTATTACGCTAATTGTTGCTTTGATCCCAGCTGCTTTTGGCTGTGTTGGAGAAGGCATGTGGATGCCTCCTCAGCAATGGTCAGGAGGTGGGTATAGGTCTCCAGTAGAGGAGAAAAGAGTGGAAAGGAGGAGAGGCATGCAGCAGAGCCGAGGCGGTACAGCAATGGCCTTTTGACAGGGATGTGGTTTCCAGAATGTCTCCCTCTATTTCTGGCAGAAGCTGTCAGGGTAAATGAATCCTGGAAGCCCACAAGTGCGAGTCTGGATATGTTCTATCTCCATTTGCCAGCTCCACTGAAGGAGAAATGACTGCCACACCACTGTCCCTTCCCTCAGCAGCTATTTGGCAACCTCCCTCTTACATCAACACTGCAGCTGGCTTGCATGTTATCTGCCGACCATTTTCTTTTCCTCAATCCTTAAGCCTCAAACGGATCAAGTTTTAGAATTTACGAAGTGTCAAATGTCCCGTTGAGAACTGTTGGAAAACTGGTGCAAATTGCTAGAAAGCAGCAGTATTTGTCCGCTGAAAAAGGACACTGCAGACAGTGTAAGGGCAAGTACACATCTCCTAGCTCCCCTGCGGTCCTTCAAGCCCCTGCTGAATTTGAGGATTGCTCAAAGTCAACTGGCCACTTTTGGATTCTGGCTCCTTGCCGGCTGCCTTTGCTGATGGGCATGTTCTGCAGCAAGACCAGCCAGCTTCAGGAAAGAAGGAGTAAACCTCCTTTGCTGGCACAAGAGTTTTAGCTCAGATTCAGTTCAGACCTCCTCTCTTTCCCCCATAGACACTTTTGGGTCCACCAATTTCTTTGAGGTGACTGACACCCTCAGATACAACCAGTTCCAGAGGATGGGCAAGGTCATAAGTTGGGGGGGTTTTGTTGCATCTCTTACCTTGAAACATATTAAAAATACATGAAGTCATTGCTAGAGCTGGTTGCAAAATTTATTTTGCATGTTTTTTTCTGCCACAAAAGGCAAATATATTTAAACTGAAATTGTTAGTGGGAAATGGGATGGTTTTAATGGATTTTCCAGCTTGTGAAAAGGTTGCTGCTCTAAAATAATTTTCCTTAATTCTTTAATTATTATAGGTTTGGATTTTTTTTACATTGAAATAACATTTCAATTTTTTTATTTAACTCAATTTTTATTAGAAAAGAGCTTAAACAAAGAGGAAAAGGTCCAAATCAAATATTTGAAAATTATTTTTATCTGCACCTATTTTAGTTTTTCTTTGATTTATTTTTCATTTTTGCCTGGAGATCTATGAACATTTTTGATAATTCCTTCCAGTTTTCTTTCTAATGCAGAAAGGAACATCAACTTATATTTCAAAAATTTTTGCGATAAGGAAAGTCTCTCTTTGCACAGCTCTAGCTATGGCTTGAATATGTCTTAGAACACTAGCTGTCATGAGCTGTGATTACCAGGGAGAGATTGTTTATGTTGTCACACCCCCACATAGCCTCTGAAAAGTGAATAACAGGGAGCTACTCCTAGTGATTTCCACCTGTGCAAGGTCTTAAACTTCTCTAAAATAGAGAGCTTCTCTAAAATAGTGTCAGCCAGGAGGATTTGTAAACAGAATTATGTGATATGGTTGTCCATGAATAAGAATAATGACATGGAGGAAAGGATTGGGAAATAAGAAGTTAGGGACGACTCAGTGTGAATGTCCACACCAAGCAATTGATGTGACCAATGAGAAATTAATGGTGCAGCTTTGAAGTAGAGGACAAATGAGACTTCATTGGAGACTCCAGACTCTAGAGGTTTGCAGCTGAGGGATTTCGTAAGCCAGGAGCTTCACCTTTTTGCTTAAAGGCTACAAAATGTCAAAATGCAGTGTGAATTCAGATTAAAATTTCATATTTGTGACATTTTTTGGAAGTCAAATGGAACTGCTCACTGGGTCTAATCGAAAAGATCCTGTGGTATCTTGTTTGTTAAAGTATATTTCTTTACCCTACCTTTCAATTATCCCCAGTTTCCCTTCTAGACTGAGCACACCAGCCCTGTGGGTTTGACTTTTGTCTGAATTTTTTTAGTAAACCTTCACTCTTTCTTCCACTGAAGTTTCAATTACTGAAAAAAAAAAATCTAAAAATGCAGATTTGAACCTTTTCACCCCACTTTTAACCTTATCTGTACCCTCTCCCTAGCAGAGTAGGTGGTTGGAGAGATGAAACACAGTGTGGCTTTGGACCTGAAGAACATCATATGTTCTTTCTTGTCCTACACGTAAATCTCGCTGGTGGACCTTACCCTATACCACATGGTAAGACTGAGTGACAAGCGTACACTTGGCAGAGGAGACGGGCCGGGTGTAAGTACAGATAGTTTCCAAATGACCACAGAGAAGTGTAGAAATCTTGTTGTTAACAACCATACACTACATGGCAGTGATCAGGACCTTCTAATTAGATGTGATTATTCGAGTTGGCTTCAAAATAGTATAGAAATTAGAAATTGCTGCCTTGGGGATTTAGAGCTTCATTTTACTGGGCAGAGGAAGAGCAGATCAGTGGTGGGCTCAGTCTAATGTCTTGTATTCCAGGCAGTTTGCCCACTTGAGAGGAAACTATTTATTGATCTTTGATTGTGAAGGTTAACAAATCTCTGTTCACATTGGTTCAAACTCTGGCCAGGTCAATCTGAGGCAGATAACTGCTTCTTAACCAGAGGCACTCTGTGAACCAACTGAGTGGAGCTGCCTAGCCAGGGATGTGCATACCCTTGACCTTCCCTCAAGCCTCTGGTGTTTGGGTAGTTTGGATTAAACACATATGGAGTCCTTTGATATTATTATATGGTATTGCAGTCCACAGCATTTTTTCCCATCCCTTCACATCTCCTGTTATGCATCCATGCCACCTTCAGAGAAGGGGAAGCGTCTGCTTGGCAAACAGTCCAATTTCATTACCCCATATGATACCCCTGCCTCCTGAAGCACATCTTTATTAGGACCTCTGTTTGGAAATCAACTCATGCTATACACAGTATGTGAAAGCACCCTGGAAGGATTTTATGAGAGGTTACATGCTCAAGCCTGCCTGTCACTGACCACCCAGGGCTGGCCACCCCATTCTCCTGCCTCCCCAGGGCTTGCCCTTTGATTCCTCACCCTGAACAGCAAATGCCTCTGCTTCAACAGATGTAATTTCCAATTGTCTCTATGCACTTTGGAAGTCTCTCTATCACATCCTAAACAAATATGTCTTCTTTTTTCCCTTTTTTTTCTATGTTCTTCTGAACTAATTGCTGAATAATCAGTTATTTCCCCACTGCCTTGTTTCTTCTCTAATCAAGGACAGATTCCTGTGAAAACAGATTTCTCTCCCTTTGAGTCCAATGTGTGTATGTCTGTTCTTTTAACAAAAAATTCTTAGAACTGGTAGATTTGGCTGGTCCTCCTGATGCCAGAGGGTTAAAGGGAGAGCTTGGTTGCCTGTTTACTCTCAACTTTAACTATTTCATCATTTACAGAGAAAACCCTTTCCATTAGCTCCTCTTCCTAAAAAGGTTCTCTCTCAGGGTGTGCAGCATAAGATGCCCCCTCTGAAACGTTAGCAGCAGCTTTGCACAGGTAATGCCTTCTGATGCCCCTGTTGGTCACCCCTAAACCACTGGCTGATTCCAAGAGATGCTAGATGCCTCCTGTCTGGCACTGAGTACCCTCAGCTCTCACTAGTGATTCTGCAACTCAAGGCAGGGACCCTTTTGCAGGGTTGCGTGCACACCCCGAAGGCCATTGACAATGAGTTTCATCATTGAGGACATCACCTTCCTGGGGCTTCTTGAATTCTCTGGCCTCCCTCTGGGTGCAGAAAGGAACAATTCTCACCTTCCCAAAAGGATGCTGGGTGCCTTGGCAGCGGGACAGCAGACCCAAATGCTGTCCAGTGTCTGGAAGAAGGTGAACTTCTGCAAAACCTGAGGAGGGCACTAGAGAAGTGCAGAAATGTCGAGAAGGGGACTCAGCCAGCTAGAGCATGTGACTGCCATCTGCGGAGACCCGAGTTCCTAGTGCTAGGCTTTTCCCGGCGGGGCGGGGGGGAAGTGGGGGTGGGTGTGTGAGTTGAAGAGATGAGGTGGGGAAAAAGGTTCTTGGTCTTCTTTTTGTGTGGTGGAGCAGCTAAGCTCTTATCAACACTTATTTCCCCATCTGAGCCATGATTATTGAGCCTTCAGATGTACATGCTGGGTGTATGTGTGTAAAAAAATATATGACTGTATAATAAGAACCAGCCAAGAATATTTGGCTGAAATGGTGGTGGAGGGGGAATCAAGTAGTGTCCAAATATACTGATTCATTGGAGCCAGAACTCTTCATGGGAAGTGTCAGGTTTGATGAATTTTCTGTTAAAAAAAAAAAAAAAAGAAAAACGTTTTGACATATTTTAAACATTCCAATGCAATGTTTTTAAACCATTGCCTCCCAGGCTCCTTTTTTTTTTTTTTCTTTTTGCAGAGGTTTTTGAGATCATTCTGAATCAGCCAGAACAGGTATTTGAAGTGTGGTCAATGTCCTAAGCCCCAGCTAAACAGCATCAGTCAATCTCTCTTTCTCCTTTTCCCCGAGAAAAGATTCCTGATAAAACTGGAGCTGAAATGTTCCATAGGGATGTGTCAACTTTGGCCAAACAGTATATTTGACTAGGTGAAGTGATAGCCGCCTGTAATTAAAATGTTTCCATTGCCTGTGTTCTTTGTTGACTCTTCTCACCCATAAGATGCACCTCCCATCCTGCCTTAAAGAAGCTCTTTGGCTAGGTCCCTTAACTGAGCTGGTCTTTGCTTGGTCTCCACACTTCCCTGTATCTGTCTTTTCAGAAAGGCTCCCCACCTTTCTTAGTGCTGCAGGAACACAAGCCCAGTGGGATGGCCAGGTTGGTGAAGGCAGAGGGCAGAGACAAGCAAATGTTGCAACATGTGGAAACCCACACAGTTCAGAGAGGCATTGGGGAATTAGGACCCACCTGTCTGGAGCATCTAACCTGTTAATTAGGACCACATCCATCAGGGGGTTGGCCTGAGGGCCACGTGGATGGTGTTTTTGCCCAAGCTATTATTCATGCTTATCTAGGTAGAAGGCTGTTGTGCTGTAGCCAGATCCTCTAAGGTTTGGCTTGACTGAGGAATCAAATGTCTAAATGACTTTGAGGATCGCAGCCTTAGTCACTGCATTCACAGCCAGCTTTAAATCCACTCTGGAGAACTTATAAATTCTTATAAGCTTTTTGAGCTGGACTCTGACCCTGACAGAGTTTGTCCTGGCACCACTGAGTGCCTCAGCCTCCCTCCTCGCCCTTCTTTCCCCATGTGGAGGGGCTCTGGGAGGTAACTGGAGGCAGCTCCCCTCTTTCTCCAAACCCTTGAGCAAAGCAATCACCCAAGCTGCTGCTTTAGTAGGTCAGTGCAAGTCTGATTAAGCAGAGGCTGGTAGTGTGAGCTACAGCTGAACAAAAGGGTAATCTAAATAAATATGTATTACTATTTAAATAAAATATAGATGTCCCTATTGTTTATATACACTTAAATATACACATTATTCTCATCCTAGTGTTCCTATACTTTGAACTAGTTCTAAGCTGTGTTGAAGAGCTGCAGAGAACAGATCCATTCCTGATGTCAGTCCATGCTGCATGACACCCTCATGGTGAGAGCTGCTGGTCATTGTACCAACATCTGCATTTGGGAGCAGTGGGAAGGATGCAAACATCAGGTTTTGCTCCCTCGGGACCTAGGAAAAGGCTTTCTCCTGTAGGTCACACAGAAGCTGCCAGCACTAAGGTTTCCTGTGCCTTCCTTGCCACCAACAGAGACAAGCTCCTGAATTAAGTAGAATTCCAGATTTGATCCAGCTTGCATATATATTATTGTTCCTTTTTTTTCTGTTCCATCCATGTCGCCTTTAAAGCATATTTCCCTTCCAACATTCTTTTGCATTAATTACAAAAATCTTTAGATATGTTGATAAATAACAGCAAAAAATGCAAGTAAGAAATAATAAATGCACTGTTAAAAGGAACTCTAAAGTATTCAGATGTTAATGAACCATTTCTAAGCATTGATAACATTTCCCAAATCTTTGGGCTGTTTGGAGTCAAGGTTTGAATTTATCCTTTTTTGTAACATGACAAATTCAGGTCTAAACCCAGGCAGAGTTTGAAGGATTGGTTTGGGATCATCTGAACTTAAGAGCACTGTGGTTCTAGGAAGCCTTCCCGTGAGGTTGCCTGACTGAACCCTGGCAGAGCTGAACTTATCCCACTCGTGTGGAAACAGCAGTGACCCTTCCAGGGGAGCCTGACCACCTAACTTCTGGTGGCCCTGCAGCCCAGGAAAGTCCAGCATTGCAGTGCCAGCTAACTGTGCCTCCATACATACCCGAGAATACCATCAGTCCCTGACCTACTTTGATCTCAAAAAAACCCACACCTTTTTCATTCTTATTTTCCTGCTCCTTGCCCTGGTTTTCTACTTGCTCTCCATACCATGCCTCTGTAATGTGCATTCAGGGAATATACTCTTTTTATGGATGTTTTTTGTCTGTAGCCTGCCTATAACACATCCAGAGGATGCTTGATTGACAAGTCTCTCCAAATCAACAGAGAAAAGGACTGTATGCTATTATTTTATTCTCTTCTCCAGAGATCTGCTTGGACTCCCTTCTCCGCAAAGCCAATGCTCAGGACTGCCTGCTCCCAACAGACATTCAGGGGACTTTTAAGGATGCCTCACGTAGATTCTTAGGTCTCAGGGAGCCCTGGGAAGCAGAAAGCTGTCAAAGCACATTACGCCCTATGGCAGGTCTGTGCATGACTGCCCTGGAGTTCTCACGTGAAATCCGTGGCAGAGCTGGCCATGCCAGGGGATGTGCATCTGCATCAGCTCCAGAGCAGGAGAGCATCCGCTAAGCCAGCGGAGGCAACAGCTCCTAGCAGCTTAGGCAGCCGCGCAAGCCGCATGGTCTTAAAGCTGCTGCTTCTCATTTATTCACCTGCTTTTATTTTCCCCCCAAAATCTTTTTGCACATGGATTTCCCTCACACAGGACCTCCCTGCAACTGTCTCTGTTCCCGTTGTTCCCTCCGCTGCACTCTAGGCACTGCATAGGGGTGGGCTGGGGGTGAGTTTGCCGAAGGGCATTGCTTTGTACCTACCAGATGTGTTGAATTTCTCACTCTGGCTCCCTCTGAGCAGCCCCCTGCTTCCTCTTGACCTTGCTGTAATTTAGATTCTCAGCCTTTTGCCAGTCCCTGCAGCTGATTTATTCTCCTGATGTTTAATGTTGGATTTGCCTCTTTGGAGGAAGGTTATAACCACCTTGGAAATATTTGCAGAGCAGAACTTCTCTTTTTTATTTTTTTTCTCACTCCTTGAGAGCAAATTAGTGTTAAGGTATGGGGCTAGACTGCAGTTCCCCAGCTAGCAAATTCTCTACTGGTCAGGTCTCTATGTAAGCCTTTGCGTTCTGTCATTAAGCCTTTAGAGATTTTGCCAGCCATTGGTTTGGCATCCAGTCATTCTCAGCAGGACTGGTTGCCTCTATCCTGTCTTTAGCTAATGCTGTGTTAACGACAGGGGGAAATTCGGCCAACAAGATCTCTATCAGCCTTTCAAGGACCAGCAGTTCTGCCGTGTGGACTGCAGTCCTGCACTTGGGCCTGATCTATTTATTAAAGAGCTCTGCCAATCAGCAGACCTTGTCAAAAATAATGTTTCCTCTTCTCCACTCCCTTCTCCCTGGAAAATGTTGATGTGAGTAACAAAATGTTTGTTTTTGTTGACTTATTCCATGGAAATTTACAGGTTCTATTGGAAAATGAAAGATATGTTTTTAACTGATGAATATCTTTTGCTTTAACACTTTTCAGATGTCCAATAAATGAAAAATAATTTAATTTTTTTAAGTAAAGGCACTAGTCACTGTGAATACATGAATTTCACTGTATGTGCAGCTTTTCAGCAAGACTACTTTTGCTTACGTTCACTAGAGACTGAAAGATTTTCTTATCACAAAGGTGCTCCTGCAGGATGGCTATAAGGCTTGCTATAACATGCATTACCATCTTCTTTCCTGCATAGTGTTCGTTACTTCTTGCCACTCCTTTAGGACACATTGATGTTTTATATTGCTGGTTGAATTGACAGAAAAATGGTCTCTTTTCTTGATCTCTTGATGGAGTCTCCTGGCTGTTTGATCATCTGGATGGCCTTCAAGCATTATTTCAGGTGTGTTATTTATTTGGAAGACAGGTGGAGTTGTGTGGCTTAAATTCCTCTCAGCAAAGACCTTGATCTAATTATTCTTTCATTCTTGCTGTGTGGACTAGCTGTGGCCATGTAAGCCATAACTGGAGTCTTCCATCCTTCGTGTTTGAGAGTCAATATCTGAATGGAGAGAGAGCCCTCCTAGCAACTTTGTACCCAAGATGGGGTCTCACTTCACTCGCTCTTGAGATGTGCATAAATCTGTGGCAAAGCCAAGCTGTTAATACAGGTATCTGTTCTTGCATTTTGCCCACAATATTGCCCTTTCTTGCTCATCCAAGTACACCATGTCCTGCTCTCACTTTCCACCAAGCCTTTGCCTGCTGTTACACTTCAAATCCTAAATACGCGCACGGGAGCACTTCTTTGGTTTTTATCCAGGCCATCGACTTCCTACTTTATGGACCAGAAAGTGAGGCATTGAATCACATCCAGCTTATTAGGCTCTATTCTGCTATACAGGCATGAAAGATGGAGGGGGTTGATCAGATAAAACCTGAAACTGCTCCATCAGTAAGATGTGCTCACAAAGCCACTGTGATCACTGGAATTAAGCTTTAAAATATTCTGAGCAAATATTTTCCTAGCCCAGTTTTGAGAATTGCCTTTGTGTGTGTGTGTGTGACTGTGTGTGTTTTAGCCAGACGCTCTGGCTCAATTTCTTTGAGGTTGGCAGAGGGCTTTTCTCAGAAACTTGGACCTGCAGCTTCAGCATGGAGTGGCTTCTTCTGAGCTGGTCACCAGCTTGATTGGCAGGTATCAGCAAGTCATTTAACTGTGTGGCCACTCTGGGAGCAGCTGCACTGGCAGAAGAAAGCTTTGGAAACCAAAGAGCCTTGCCCATAACTGTCGTCTATGGGAGTTGCATCTCTGCCTGTTGCCTGCCCTACTCTGCAAGTGCAACCCTCTGGGACAAGAGTACCTCTTTCTTGCTACTCCCTGACTGTATGTGTTGTGTGGCCTTGTTGGCAACAGGACTCCTTGTCTTTAGAGGGTCTGTCTATCAGCTGAATTATGGTCTCTGATACCTCTGAAGTAGCTTGACTCCAAGAGACTGATCATTACAAAGCTGGTAGGAGAGAAAAAAGGATAGTGCCTCTCCTGTTCCAGCCTTGCTTTATCCTAGCCCCATAGGAGCAGCTTTTGCAAGGGGGATCTGCGGGGGGATGTGAAGTACCAGCTGAAGCGGTAAAAGGGCAAGGAGCACGTCTCACCATGTCTCTTTGTGCCTAACCACCCTCTTCTCTTTTTTCTGGCTGAGAACTTCAGGATTCATCATGTGGCAGTAGAGGGAGAGGGAGACTGGGGGCAAGCTGCAGACTGATGTGCTGGAGAGGGCATGATGCTGCAAACACCCCCCCAGCCACCATGCTGCACCAATGGGGAGAGATCACAGGACCATAAACCAAATAATGACAAGGGAATATACCTAAAGGAGAGCTGACTGGAATGCCTTTAGTTTACTACATCCTCTTCCAGTCTTATGTGTCTGTGTCCCTGTGACTGGCAGTGGGAAGGGGACACATGAGCTGGTTTTGGTTACTGAAAACTTAGAGGTGGTTGGTGCTCTGCTCCAACACCTCTGTTCTGCCAGGCACAAGATTGCCAAAAAGCTGATAGGGAAACTATGGAAAGAATGGGTTTTCCTTTGGAGAATGCTGTTCTGTTAAAATTCCAAATGTCTTGAACCATTTTTAGGATGAAACGTGCTATTTCTTTATCCTGAAATAACTTTAAAAATGTTGAGCATTCAGTAACCTAAAATATAAAGTGAATAAGTTCAACCAGTCTTGATCAGATTTGAAAAGAAAGTTTGTTGGTTGTTTGCATTTTTTTCACAGAGAATTTAGTTGTATTCAGGTTTTATCCAGGCTTTGAAGAGAAAATCCTTCTGATCCTGACTGAGTCCAAAGCACAGTCCCTCACTTTTTTGGTGAAGCAATCTTGGTCCACTGTGCAGCATAGTGGGAATATTTTTACTTTAGGATCAAAGTCTATTAATGCTGCATAACCATGTTATTCAGTCAGAGTCCTCTTACAAAAGGCTCGGTCCCCAACCTGGAAAATGGGCTAATGTACATGTGGCTAATCATGAAACACGCAGGCTGAATCAGGTGTGGTATCAGTGAGGAAGAGGAATTGCACTGTGGGTAGGGCAGTGGTCTAGGACGCAAGATCCAGGTTCTCTATTCCCTGCAAACTGTCCCTGTGGGCACAGCCCTATCACCTGGGATCATCTTCATTAGGTAGCAGTCCCCCACAGCTATTACTGCCTTGGCAATGTCTGTCAACATGCCTTTAGCACTGATTAAGTGCCCTGTGTAAGCAATGATGACGAAGGTGGCTGGGGATGATGAAGGTGACTACGTACTAGGCATCTGCTCCTCAGCAATAAGGAAAAACACTAACCTTCTTCCTCTTGGCTCCTGTTGCATTACTAAAGCCTCAGGATGGGCCAGAAGATACACAACAGTTGGAAGTCTGTAGGAAGCTCACAAGCTGAGGGGCTGGTGGGACACAAGACCTGATGGACTTGGAAGTGAATAGGAGTAAACCCAGCACAGGTTAGGTGAGGCCAGCAAGTTTTATTTTTGAAGCAGCACAGAGAGAGAGGGAAGAAGGAAAAGAGGAAGCAGCTGTAGAGACATTTTTGTTGCTGACTGGTCCAAAGGAATGTGTATAAACAGCTTTAGATGTATTTTCCTGAGTATGCTAAGTGTATTTACTGCCTGCACTAATTGGTCCTGCCTCAGGTTAGCCAGGACTAAGGGTTCCCATGGGAAGTATGCTTCACTGACTCAAATGATCTTAAGACTGATGTTAGCAGTGTGACCTGTGTTAATGATTGCCCCTGAGCTGTCCTTTCTCACAGCCTTCCGCCAGAGCACCGAGAGCGAGCACAGATTTGGCCCTGCATGAGAGTCCACTGGCTAAGTGTCTTCATTGCAGCACAGCAACAGGGCCCAAGTGGCATCAGTGCTGGATCCAGCAGCACAGATGTAAATGGCTGCATATCCCTTCCAGGAAGACTAATGTGTGTGGCTGAGGCAGCAGATGCTTGAATTTATTTCCTGAGCGGGCTACAAGCTTCTTCACTCAATCTGAGCAAGTTCCAGGTGAGAAGGCTCCCTGAGCAGGGGCTGCATTTTCCTCATGTGCCAGTTCCCATGCAGGCACTGACAACCAAAGGTGGTTTTGTACGTGCAAACATCCCTGCACACACACAAAAGAAGGTCTTCACAGCATAACCTGGACAGACACTTTTCCTGTAAAGTTCAGTGCGAGTACTCAGCAAAAGGCAGGGGGAAAAAGTATAAAACAGTTTCTCATTGCAAAATGCCATTTTGGTGGAACTGACATTTTTGGCAGAGCCAGTATAAATTTCAGTGTTTTGTTTTGTTTGTTTAAAAAACACAAATACAGAAAATGTCCAAATATGTAATACTGACATTTTCAGAACCAAATGTTTTGCTACTTCATCTTAGCACAGTTGTTAAAATTTGAATTAATGTTTTCATAAAAATACTAAGAAGAGTTTAAAGGAAAATTAAGTTGTATGTTCTTCTGAAGTACTTGGGATTTCCACAAATTTTAGCTTTCTGCTATGACTTAAGAACTGAACCCATCCATTGAGGAGAAAACTGAGAGGCTCTCTTTCGAGAAATACGTGTTTCACCCCACTGGCCAAGACGGTTAGATGTGAAAATGTTTCCAAATAGCTGTGCCCATGGCTGGTGGTCTTTTGGGCTGTTGGCACCCTCCTACCAGCTGATCCATACATATGCCTGTAAAAGGCATCCTTGGCAGGGTACTGGCACTGTTGACTTCTCTGCACAGGGAGTGTCAAGGTGGAGGCAGGGTGCAACCTAGGTTATCACCTTGTGTCTAAAAGCAAGATAAAGTGAAAATTTAATCAAGCTTCTGGACTTCTAAGAATTGCTCTCTCTGAAAGTGATCAAGGGCAAGAAGAGTTGAGGGAGGAATTTACGGGTGTTTGCTGGATGCAGAGTGGTACAAGAGCACAGCATAGGGATTGCCACTGACTTACTTGTTGCCAAAATGTTGAGCCAGCAGAGGGTGGTGACAGGAAGCACCAGCGTGGCTCTGACTGCTAGTAAGCTCCCCTGTAAATGCTGACTATAACCACTGATTATGATAGCAGTTCTTCATCATCAATTACATTGCTTTGGGTATACACAGAGAACTCAAACTGAATGAAACCCTGAGCAGTGGGTTTGCATTTGGTGACCCTGGATGCTAAGCTGGGCTTGGGGGCTCCAACAAGGCTTAGTTTGTAGACATGCTGAGCCTCTGCTTTCACTTCTCTTTGATTACCACCTTTCCTTCAAAGCTCTTTCCTTCAGTGTTTCACCAGTTCCACCAGCCTCTGGCATCGTGGCAAAGCCTTCCTGTGTGCCCTGGGGGTGATGCAGGTCACCCCCGTCATTCAGTAGAAGATGTTGCAATAGGGTAATGAGGAAATTTGCCTAGGACCACTGAAGTGAATCAGTGGCAAAGGAGAGAGAGAAAGTTCAGCCTCAGAACAGACCAGGTCACTCCCACCAGGCAATTTGACCTTCAGGAAGAGCAGTGCATAGAACATCAAGAAGGCACAGTATGGAGAGTCACAAGTCCCAACACTTCAGGAGCTTTATTTTGCATGGAAATTGATGTTGTGAGCCCCACAGACCCCCTGTTTGGTCCCTCAAGGCTGGGATAGCAAGATTTGCTGCCCGCAGTCCCAGAGAGGTCAGGTTTTAAAGCTAGCTGGCAAGGCTGTGAAAGCCTTAAATAAGTCCAGACTGCTTTTCACTTATTTTACCTTGAGCTGTCCTCCATGGCACATTTTTCCCTTCCTTGCCATCCTTCCCATGACGTCTCTCTTCCCACTTTCCTCCTGTGGCCCCCACTAGTCCAACTCCACCCATTCCCCAAGTGTCCCAGTTAGGAAGGGAAGAGGTAACTACGTGCCAGCTACTACCTTCTTATCTAGTCACAGTATGTTCCCCTAAGGGAAATTTTGGCCTGAGATTGTGTGTGTGTGTGTGTTTATACGCTTTATTTTTATCACAGAAAGGATAGACAGTACATTATGTCTTCAGTCCAGGAGGTTACACGCTAGATAAGAGACAGGCAGATATACAACAACTCTTCAGCTCATGGAGTTAAGTTCCTGAGATAGCACTGGGAATGTAACAGGTATACTGCTTCCAAACCCCCAGCCAGTGGATTTTGTGTCAACAAATCCAGATCCAAGCAGAGATTTCAATGTTGATGTTCCCACAGCCAGAGAATAAAGTCCACATGGTGCTCCCTCCATCTTTGCCATGCTTGTACTTTCTCATCGGCCCTAGCCTCCAGCCCATCCCCTTCCCATCTGCTCTGCCTTCAGCTTCATCCTCTTCTCCCTCTGTCCATTTCTGGCCTGGACATTTGGTACAGTTCAGCAATTGCCTTGGGATCCTGCAAGAGTACAGCTAGATTCAAAAGGGAATGGGGGTCTGTGTAGCAGTGGCAGTGTCAGCAACTTCATGATAGCAAATGTTAACAAAAGTTGGGGAAGGGAATTTTTAAAAAAACATGTTTTGGTATTAACAACTAGGATCAGAGCTGGCTTATCCATGCCTGCTTCTTGCGCCCTTCTTGAATGTTGCAGAGTGCATGCTAATTTTTAAAGGACTAGGGGTGGGCCACATTATGGTGACTACTTTTTTTTCAGTCACTGCAATACCAGCATCCTTGCCACTGAGCACTGAGCCAATGAGCAGGGTCTGACGAGCATCTACAGTCTGGTTCACCTCACAAAGCTCAGGGGCACCTGGCCACTTCCAGAAAGCTGTCTCTAGACTGTCAAGTGAAGTGTTGCAGAGCCTTTGAGTCATCTCACAAATTCATTCTCTCCCTCACCTCCCCCCAGGCCTTCGTCTCACGTTGTGAAGATTAACAGCATGTTGCAGCATCATCATGCTATGAAAAGGATGGTGGTGCTAGCTTTATATTCTCAGGAGAAACAGATAAAGGTGGCACCAGTTACTACCAAACACCAAAGTTAAATTAGTAAATTTATTATTCTTTTAAACCTGACAAATGTGACACGGGTGGTTTTGGATTTTGATCTAAAGCTTAGCAAAACCCATGACCTCTATATCAGCCTGACAATGAGCAATTGCAGCCATGTTGCCCCAGTATCCATCAAACACAATGATTAAGTGGCTTGACTGGCATAAAAGTCATTGTAGCTAAACATAGTCACAAGATTGATGTGTCCCACTTAGAAAATATTGTCTTAACTTAGGCTTTAGTTTCTGGGTGTTTCTGCAATGGCCTCACCCTAATATCTGCAACCTTTACAAATACTACCCAGACTTTAATGAATATATCTTTGTGGCTTACTTGTGAGATAAGAGCAAACTATCATCCTAATTTCACAGTGGCTGAAATGAAGTAAGAAAACATTATCAGCGAAGTGTAGTCACTCATTTTGATACCTAGCATGCGTCAGATAAATTTCAGTTTTCCTGATCAGTTTTTTGTAGCTTTTTATGCATGGCTTTGTCTGGCCCCAGGTCCAGTCTCGAACGCTGACAACTTCTGCATATCCAATATCTCATATCTTGCACTTGGCAATTTGAAATGAGGGATATGCAACACACATATTGACTCTCTAAAGCCCTAATATGTAAGGGCTTGACATTACCTTCTCAGTGTCCTGATGTTCCTGTTCATGCCATAGATATTCAGTATACATTTAAGTTTAATGTGAAGTTGGCATCACCTTTGAATTGCCTGTTATTTTTAAAGACTTCTGTGGTAAGGCTAATTTGGCCATTACACATATTTTGCAAGATCTATAACAAGAAAGCATATCATACAAATCTCAGACTAAGCTATGCCTATGTCTTCCTTCCCGCAAACTCCACATTGCTTGCTCCTGTGCCACTTTTGTAATGCAAATGTGTGACCATGTGTTTTCTCTTCTAGAGTTTTTCACACGAGGAAAGACAGGGCTACTGGAGCCCAGGTCAGGAAAAGCCATGGACTTCTTAGAGACTTCTCCATCTGCACGTGTCCCCCGTCCCAGACAGCTGCTAGATCTATTTGCAGGTTGAAGAGGTGGGAAGGGAGGATCGTCCCTGCCTCATCATGCTGCTGGGTCCAATCTGAACTCCTCAGTGACAGCTACACTTCTGATGAGATCTTCAACAGCTTCTTATCTCCACTCTGGGGAGCCATGGGCAGAGGGGACCTTGGGAGCTCTTTGCCACCACTATTGCTACATCATCTATGACAATCCGTGCAAGAGCAGTGAAACCACCATCTCCCTGTGTTGTGAAGTAGGGCACCACACAGCACCACAGGCATTTTCATTCCCTCCTGCACTTGCAAGTTTTCTGCTCTTGTTGCAAAAATGAAGCCTTGTGTGCATGCTGCCTACTCCCATGTCCAAACCAGCCTTACCATCCTACAACGATCATCCTACGGTGTGTGCTGAGAAGCTGCAACAATGAAGAATGGAGTTAGCGTGCCCAGAGCTGTGGACAGAAATGCTAGAGATGCCTGAGGTGGCTGGTTCCCAGGAGGTTTTGGTGAGCACTGCAGGTGCCCAGGAGCCAGCTCATTTGGAAGAGGTAGATAGGACAGATGGATGGACTCATGTCTTTGATTCTTCCTTTCTGCAAAAATCCCCCTTTCTGGCTCAGCTTTTGGGACAGCTTCTTGCTGGCTGATGCTCAGCTTGGACAACAGGATGCTTTCAAGCTATGAATTAAGTTCTAAGCAATGATTTCTGCTGATCTTGTGTCCTGACAACTAGTCAGAAGCTGAGGCAGTGCTTCTCCCAAGTCCCTCAGCCCTCTCAAACATTTCTCTCACTTGCCTTGAGGTCCCCTGTGGCTAGCTCCTCTCTGCACAGCAGGAATTTCCCGGGGCACCATAGAGGCCAGTGAACCCACACTACTGGTAAGCCATTCCCTTCCTATGCTTTAAAACTCTATGACTGTCAAAGTTGGCACATTTCTGAGGCTGAGCATCTCACAGAGGTTTGGGTTATTCTGCCTGCTTTTAACCTGCTTTTTTAAATTATTTTTTCTGGTCTGCAAACTGCTCTGCATGTCCAGAAGCAGGGCTAGGATCCACTTCTCCCAGTGTGCGCAGTGGGATTGGGTCCCTGCTCTGCCATACAAGCAATAATTAATTGCTCTCCTTGGTGAGAAATGCCTGTGCCAGCAGTCAGCAGCATCACCCTGCAACTGAGCAGCAGAAAGCTGCATGGTGTGCAGTGGCACAGCTGTGTACAGCATTGACCATGGCTTCAGTATGAGGGTGTTTAAAGCAGATAGTCTCTGCAATGAGGTTTCCCCACCAGCTTTTGTACTCCCATCATCACAGGCCAGACTGGGACGGAGGGGTTGTGACCCAGTAGTTGCTCCCCTGCATGCTAGGTGTGTCATTATGAGGACTGCACAAACAAGAGCAGGAAGGGAAGGAAGAGGAGCCAAACAGCAGGGTCTCCCCTCTTATTGTCTAATATTTTTGGTGATCTTCATCTGCCTGGCCCTGTCTACCTCCAGTGATGTCCACGGTAGCTAGAGCTGAGCTGCACCTCCTTTGTTTAAATGAGACCTCCTCTAGCCACTCCATCTGACTGTTTCACCACTTTTCAAATCCATTTATTATGTTTGCAGTGATGGAAGACAGCCCAAGGCACATCACTGTGGTCTGCAATGTGCCATGCTTCTGCATGTTTCCAGGCTAAGTCAGTGCCACTACACCTCCCAGCATCCACGCAGCACAGAACTAGGACCAGAGTTTTCTGTGAGGGCAGGATGGGGAGACAGCCTGCTCACCAACGCAGCCCTGCCTGCAGGATGCAGCCCCAGGACCAGACGCAACCACACGAGCAAAAAGCCATCAATTGAGGACGATGTTGCGGACATTTGGAAATTCTAATGGAAAAAAAAAAATGAGAGTTTGCAAGTTAATGATAATAATATATTTTGCCTATGTAACTTTTTCAGCAAGATGGGCAGTCATGTCACACAGTTGATGGTATTCTTTGCGTTCTGTTCCTTGACCTTATTTTCATCATCTCCCACCTCTTATCCCAGTCACTCATGAATTGTTCCCTTGTTCACACAAATCTTTAAATGGACAAGAATACAGATTATTTGGACCTTGAAAAGTCAATTCTTTTGTGTATAATATATGAGGCAAGACACTGATATTGGGTGAAAGCAAGCGTTTTCAAAGGGAGTCTCAACTCTTCACTTCCCTAAAGAGACCCCTTCTTTTAATACTTGTGTGTCTGGACTCTGGGTAGTGAGCAGAGGTTGTACTTGCAGCAGTGCAAAAATATTACATTCAGTTCACCTAAAAAAAATCACATTCTGAGAAGTTCCCTGAACATTCTTAAAATAGACTTTTTCATCATTTAGGGTCGAATGCAGAACCCTGCCTGATGAGGTCTGGGAATCTGCCGTTAATTTGCTCATTAGGAGGTGTTTTTGTGGTGGCTTTCAGCACTTGTGAGTTTTGTGCTCTATAACTCTCACTAAACTTCTGATAGCAAACTTCACAAGGAGGGAATTGCCCACTTGGTAGGTCCCATCAGTCCCCTAAAACCAATTCTAAATCCAAACTCTCCCCCAGCCCCCTTCTTTTCAATGTGGTGCCAAGGCAAAATTCAAATGCGCACAGCCCTAAATATACCATGACTGAGAAGTCCTGAATTGAACAGATCTCAATGAGCTTTTACATTTCTATCTCAGGAGTGTATCCCACCGCCTCTGACAGCTTGCATGTGTGCTGATGAAGAGTTCTGGGAAATGACGTATGCAGAGGAGCACTGTGGCTGGGAGAACGGTAGGGAATGCCGAGGATGCCACACGAGGGAGCACAGAGACATAACACATCCAAGTGGGGTAACTGAGGCAGAAGGAGCAGCAATATGATTAAATTATCCCTACGGGATTTGGCTGAGACACTGGAGCGTGCTGAGCTCATTCCGCTATCAGAGAGAGGAAGTGAGCGGAGTAAGTTTCATTGTTTGTGTTTTATTTTATCAGATAGGACAAAACGGCAGCAGCAAACATTGTGGTTTGGGGAAAGAGGCATTTCAGCACATTCCCTGGCTCCTTCTCCCTGGCCTGAAGTGGAGAGAGGGCAAATGAAAGTCTTACTGGATGCACTGGCATAGGAGATGGAGCTATCCATGGAGACTTGCCAGGAAACCAGAGGATGCTGGAGGGTCAGATCCTGTGCATCCCAAAGCAGTGGCCAGAGCCCTGCCAGGTGCACACAGAGCCACATCTGAAGGAGACAGCATATGCCTTTTGTTTTACATGTGTTTCTCATTCTGCAGCACAAAACCTCTTTCCTCCGGCTGAGAAACAGGTCCCAGTTCCCTGAGGTCCTTCCACAGAGTCTTGAGTAAGTCACAGGGATGAAAACAAGAAACAGCGAGCAGCTCATCCATAGCCAGTCTGAGCTACTCCTGTCCAAGGTAGTATGCCAAAGCAAATCTTTGCAGGCTAATTTGGTGTGAAAACTACAAGGCCCTTGTTTGATCTCATTCTTCAATATGGTAAGGAGCCTTCCTTTAAAAGAGTTTCAATTTTTTTAACCCAAAAATTTCATTTACTCCAAAGCAAAAGCATCCATGGGAAACAAAGCAGAGTATTGATATCTACAACGGCATATAGTCTCTTGTCAGTGGTTTCAGCTCTGGGGAATCCTGCACTGAAAATATTTTTGGTTCAGTAATAGTATTAGTAATAAATAGTATTATAATAGTAGTATTTAAATAGTAAAATTAATAATATTAGTATTAAATAGTAAAATTAATAATATTATGCAGTAAAAAAGTTGGGAAAGGTCTACATTGAAATATTTTATTGCTATTGATCTTCTTTTGACATATTCATTGTAACTCAGGCTTCGATAAAGTTTTCCAAGTGTTGGCTTTGTCCTGATTCCAGAAAGATAAAAAAGAAACCCTGATATTCTGGAAATCACAACAGGATTGAGAAACAGAGTTTCCCACTTAATTTATTGATTATTCACCAAGCAGCAAGGCTCTTTGCCCTCAATACTGTGCTTTGTAGAAATACATGCACATACTTGTTCAGAGCTACAGCTCTTCTCTTAAAATCCAGCTGCGAAACAGGCTGAGACCTGTGTGACAAAAATAGGGCATGTTTTCACGTGTCACTTGGGAAATGCTACAATTTACACACAGCGTGAAGATTGTCTCCATGCTGATAAGTGTTTCTAAAATACAACTGTATTTTTGGGTGTTGGGGGGAAGGGCTTGAGACTTTTTCTGTAGTAATAAATCATCTGAAAGTTCCTTTCTTAGCTTTTGCGGGATTCTTAAATGCTTTATACAAGGCACTGAGAAAGCAAGACCACTAGTCCGTCAGTGTAGCATGGCTTGCTAACTCTTCCTCTTTCTGAGCCAGTCTGGGATTATCCCTATCAGGCCTTTTGCATTTTAAGCACAACTTCTGGAGTTCCATCACTTCATTAGGACATAACCATGTCCAGCAACACAGAAAAGAGCAGGAGCAGATGTGTGCCTCACACAAAATCTGGGAACAATTTTTTCAAAAATTTAAAAAGCAATTCTCATAGCAATTGTTTTTGGCCAGTATCTAAAGCATCCCTCATGGCATATCAGAATTAATAAAGAGGACCTCAGAAAAATGGTTTTGCTCCCCACATATATTTCCTTTGAGTGACTCCTGACATTACCATGTTACACATTGTTTATAGGTTAAACCAAAATGGTTTTTTCCCCCAACCTGGCAACTCTCACATGGTATCTGAGCAAGTGAGGTTGCTTTCAGTCTTCTGTGCAGTTCAGAAGTCAGAATGTTTATTTAGAAGTTTCCAGACTATATGGACCATGTCAGAGCTCTGAACTTTGCTGAAATTTCTGAAACAGTTGATTATGGGTTTCAGTTCACATCTGAGAGGAGGATTCAGGTGGCTATTGCTGGGTTCATATTCCTTGTCATTCTCACTTTTAAGCTGTCACCTACCAAAAACATGCTGAGGTCAGGATTCAGCTGGTGGCCTTGATGATGAGAGAAGCAAAAACTGGCCTACAGTTCCCTCTTTTAGCTTTGCATGAGCTTGGGAGTGCTGACTTTACTGAGAATTCGATGTTGTCAGTGCTCAAAGCTGCTGGTGTTACTTAAGAGGCAGGGAGGCAGTAGCCCTCAACTGGTTGAAGTCACTTCTCTTTCAATAAAAACTTCACAGACTTTGTTCCCTCCCCAAAATATTAATTTCTGGTGCCAACTCCAAAAGAGCTGCCCAGCTTCTCCCCCTCCCCTCGACTCCTGGCCCTGCTTTTTGACAAATGTTAGGTAATATGACTTCTTCTTTCTTTCTTTATCTTTTTCCACTGAGTTCAGCCATGGCAGCTGGATGTACATTACAGTAGCCCTGAAATGTTTCTTTCTGATGATACCTGGACCTGATGTTGCCTTTGCCCAAACACCAGTTGGTTTGGCCTAGACCTAAGGCAAACTCTTCCTGGATGCCCTACAGCCCTTCAGCAGAGAGCAAAGCTGGTCACGGCTGTGCTCCTGCGTGTGGTAGCCAAGAAAACCTGCAAGAACCGTAGGCTCAACATATGCCCATGGGGAAGATGACTGTCCTCAAGCTCATTAACCCCTGAAAAGACTTTAGCCAGGGCCAGCTTGCCAAAAAAAACCCAAGGCATAATGACACAGAGGAAGAAGCCAGCTGGTTAGGTATAACCAGAGGACTTAACTACTTCCTTAACCATTGTCCAGCCTTATTAATGGTTAAACTCTCTCCCTGTCATTGCTTGCTGTTTCTGGCCAATTCAAACTCTTTCAAGTGGGAGGGAGAGTGAAGAATAAAGGGAAAACCACCCCAAAGACCTGCTTGTATCACTCAAGACACCCATTTAAACACCACCTCAGGTTACCTGTAAGTGGCATTTGGTTTCCTGTTAAAAAATACCTATATGAATACTGAAGTGCATGAATGAGCAGGGCTCTTAGTCTTGTCATGAAATGGGTGAATGGGTATTTGTGTGTTATAAGTCCCATCCTTTGTATTTACCAGGCCTTCTTTCCTCAGCTCTTCAGTTTTCTGATACTTTATCTCCACAGAATCCTGAGGAGTTCTTAAAAAATGAGGTCTGACTGACTTGCCTGATGTCACACAAAAACAGGTAACAGCACAGAGAATTAAGTCAAGGTTTTGTTGGCACGGTAGGTGGGTCACCATGAAGTCCTTCTAGGGCACCTCAAATCTCACAGCAGCTCCTTGGCCTTGGGCACCTGACCTTCTTCTTGCACGGGGGAGGTGAAGCCATGCCAGCCTCATGCCCTTGTGGGGCTGTGTCCCCTGCACACATCCATGCATGGCATGGCTGGGGTCAGGTAACTCTCTCCCCTGCTCTGTTGCTGGCATTTCAGCTCTTTACTCAACTGAAACAACTGAGAGTGACGTATTTGATAAACCACATATTTTTCCTGTTGCAGTCAGATGTTCAGTGAGGAATAAGTGGAGTCTGCTAACTTTGGACGTATGTATGTAGGGACCGAGACTTCATGGACTCCACTTGAGGTGAAAAAAATAAAACATACAAATCTTCCCTTTCCTATTCTTTTCCTTCTCTGTCCTTTCTTTTATTTCTTTTCCTTCTCTTTTCTCTTTCCCACTCTTCTCCGTGATTCAGTCCTGCGCTAATTGAAGCTTCATCTCTGCTGGTCTCTAACAAACGAAATCAGGTTTTCTGTGGCTCTGAAGCCAGCTAAGTTGCCTCTTTTCTGAGTCACTTGCAGCAGTTTCCAGGTAATCGTTATTGTTTGTTGGGCTTTTGCTTGTTGGCAGCGTCTTGGGAAATGTTAATAAAGCTATTGTTGTCTCCAGTCCTCTGTACCCAGGTGTGGCAGCCTCTTTTGCCCTCAGCAACGTGCAATTCCCTCCGCAGCATCCCGAGAGTTCTCCTTTGTCCATCTCATTCCCCAGCTTGGCAGCAGGATGTGATAGTGCTTCCACCACAGTTTCGATGCAAACGTGCAGCAGGAGGGGGTCTCATCTCCAAGCCTGCCAGGACCTTTCTTCCAGCAGATACTGTCTAACCTCAAACACCACCATCTGGATCTCCAGATCAGTGACCTGAAGCAATGCTCTTCCTTGATTCTGATACTTCTGTCTAAACAATGGGTTAGTTTAGCTAGTAAAGAATATTTCTGACATTACTGATGTGAAGAAACAAAGACCTAGCAAACTGAAATATAACTAGTGTCAAGTTGTCTCTTTATCTGTTTGCGCTTTATTTGCACAAGCTGAAGAACTTCATGGCAACTGGAGGGATGTGATTCTCTGTCTCATAAATTATTTTGGCCCAGTCTTCCTTGGGGAAATAGGGCATGAGAGCAGGAGCTAGCAGCATGGGTTCTGCTCCCAGCTTTGGCACTGACCTGCTGCATGACCTTGGACAACTCACTTCACCTCCCCTGAGCTTCTGTTTCCCCTCCTCTCTTTTGTCTGCCTTGTTTATTTGGACTGTCAACTCCTAGAGAAAGGAATTCAGCCTCCCTGGCTGCTAGCAGATTGCATAGCATGATGAGAGCCCAATCAGACTTGCTCCAGGGAGGTACTACAGTAAAAAATTCATAACGATAACTAAAACCAAGAATTTGCTAAATGTTTGTATGGGAGTTTTTAATTATTAACTGGCATACATGAATTAGCAGGACATCTCTGGCACTCCAGAGCATTTGTCCAGGGGCAGCAACTGCTGTTTCTTTCCTTTTCCCTGGCCACACTGCAGGCCATATCTACCAGAGCTGTAAATTTTGACATCTCCTTCTCCTTGCACAGCTGTGCAGTGGGAGGAGTGGAAAGCATCTGCTGGAGAAAAGGGGGAGTTTGTTGGAGGTAATAAAGAAGGTTCCTCTCGGAGTCCTCCCCCTTGTGAACATTTAGACAGATAACAGCTCTTCTGAGAAATATTGAAAGAGCTGGGGAGGGCTCCTAGAAAGGTCAGGGAAACACTCTGCCTCAGAGGTGGTCAGCATAAAGGGCAGAAGGGCTGAGAGAACTGTAGGGACTAATGCAGCTCCTGTCACCTAGAGGGCGGGGGTTGAATGGATGAAACCGAGGCCATTGAAAGATCATCTTTGTGTGAAACTATGAGAACCTTTATCCAAGAATATGCCTCTTCCAGGCAAGAGCTGCAGCCTTGAAATCAGTTTAACCATATGGATGGTATCACAATGTGTAATAAAAGGTTTGCCTATGTGTCCATGGCTCTGGAGGAGACTCCATGCTTGCCCACTGGCTTCACCTCCATCAGAGTCCCCCAGCAGTGTCACCACTGCCTCTCAGCCAAGAGCATGCCTTCCTCCTCCCATCGGGTGACCCACAGCCAGCACAGAAGGACATCACGATGTGACAAGAATAACATTGTTTGCTCTGTACGCCACTCCACAGCAATAGCTAAGAGCAGATTGCTTCTCCAATGTGCTGAGGATGCTTTCAAAAGGCCCAAGTCCTGCTAACTCCGATTGTGCACTCATCTACTTTTAAAACATCTTCAACACATTGCATGCATTGGCCTGGCATTGGCTTTCTCAAGGTCCAGTGATACAGACAGGTCTGTTGGGAGCAGTGTGAAAAGCAGTTCCTGAAGCAATGCTTTCTAATTGACATGACCGGAGGGCAGGCACTTCTTGCTGTTAGGGGAGAAAGCCTAGCAAGCCATTAAGCAATCAACCAGAGCCCAATGCAGGATTGTATATCCACCCCATCCAGTGCTGCTCTCCAGTGCTTTGCCTGTTTACAGCTGCCCTGGTGAAAGTCCTTTTCCTGCCTGCTCACCCTCGCTTGGTGACTGCAGGAGCACCCCTGTGGTGTCCTTCCTACCCTAGCAAAACGTGAGAGTGCACAGGGGCTTCTTCTGTCTCCAAATGCATTAGGTGGCATGAAGCAGGCACAGGCATAGGAAGGATGATATAATAGAACAGGTTCCACCTGACCTTAATACGCTTCCCTCAACTGCAACAGGAGCATAGGAAACTCAGTAGAGGGATGAGAACACATGGAAGAGCAATGCTCAGGTGCTGGGTGAGCAGGAATGAGGATCCTCCTGTGCGTTGCCATCAAGGATGTTTACAGATCTCTGTTTTGCTACTGGATCCAGTTTGCTGCACACCCAGAGGCCATCACCACATAAAGCAAGTGAACAGCAGCGGCTGCATATTTAAAAGAAACATAACAAAAGAAGACAAAAAAGTAGGTTTTCAGAGCTTGCAGGTTGCTGTTAAGCAGCTACTCCTTTCCATGGCAGTTGCTGTGGCTCAGAGACCACTGCAGACATACAGTTGCCAGGGTCTGAAGAGTAAAATTCCCGTGTCTCAGTCTCCAAATTCCTCAAACAAGTCTCTCCAATTTTTATGTTTTCATAAAGACATGGCCTGTTGCCGGGTGACCTGGAAGAGGCATCGCAGTGCTTTGTCAGCACACTTGCCTCACTGCAGAAGCTAAGGACCAAATTGTCTTATTAATCATTTAAAAAGTAGGGAGGAAAAAAAATAAAAATAAAAGGCATAGTTCTGACTAATTGTAGGGGGGGAAAATGAGGTCAGAGTTCATTTTTCTCTCTGCTGCTGCTTCACAGTTCACTGGCTGACAAGGAAAGCAAGATAACAAGAGACTGGAGACAGTTCAGGGAAAAGCCTCCCTCTACCAAGGAGAAATGAGGGAGTTCATGTTTCTGACATGGATGGAGAGGCAGCTGTGCTGGCTGCCGAGCTGCAGGACTTGGCAGAGGGGATACCCCGAGCTACTCCAGGAGGGAGTGGAGGGTTTTGGCTCTGGTGTATGTGGAGCAAGAAGGGAACTGTTGCAGGTTTTGCCACACCATAAGTGTACTGACATTGGTGCTGCCTGTAGGGAGGTCTGAGCCAGGAGGACTAGAGAGCGTCCCATCACCGTGGCTATGCAGGTTTTCAAGCGGATGCATTTGATTCAATCTTAGCCTCAGGGTTTATCCACTCTGGTTTTTTGTTTCTTTTTAACTTAACATCTATGCAGAAGTATAGATTGGAGTGAAAAGCATAGTTCTGATACAGCAAAGCCTGCCAAACCACCCTTCCTTCCCTCTGTCCCCTACGGTCACTCCTGCTATGAGCGGCAACTGCTGGAGTAACCAAGACCTCCTCAGGAGCGTGAGATCCAGAATCATTCATTTTATGGGGCCCTCCTGTGAGAGCAAGGGATTTGTTACCCTGACTCCTGCTGGGGAAGTGCTCGCACAGCCAGAATGTGAAACACAATACAGCACAGGCTCTGACATTCAAGCTGGGTTATTTGAGGCGAGTTCGTTATACGGGGCCTACACAGCACAATCCTAGCAGTATATGGGCTCGTTGCACCATTTTGACTAGTTAAATGCTAACTCTAGCCTGAAAACACAAAGCCACCCAGCAAAGCCAATGTGCTATGGCTGCTTTTAGGGATGTGGAGGGAGGAACGGGGTCAGGAGACAGAATTGCTACCAGGGGTTGGTTGTTTAACAAAGATCCCTGCACTGGAGGACATATGCTAGCATGGGATATTTGCTTCTGTGAGCATGAATGAGCAGAGAACTGTAGAAGGTGGCTTGGGACCTTCTCCAGCAGTGGCACTTGCAGTAATTTCAGTGCTAATGCACTGTTAAGCTTTTTGTTACGGAAAATGAAGTGATGGATAAAACTCCTAAGTTGACAAAGCAATGTGGACCAAAGTCCCTGGGTTGTGTTAACAAGGTAGGAGAATTTCAAGAGGATGTGAGCAAATAGGGCCAGCAAAATGTCAAGGGGAATAATATTAAGATTGCTTTGTGCAAATGGACCTATTTGACTCTGAATTCACATAGACTGTTCACCATCACTTATTGATGTCCTATTGAAATCATTTCCACTATGATTCCAGTTCAGAAGCTGAAGACAGTATCAGGCATCTTCAACTTATCCTGTCTCACTTCAGCTGCCTCCAATGTAGATCTTAACAAATGAACAAGGCATCCTAGCTCCCATTATCACAGGTGATCTAGTCAACACAGAGAAGTTTGCAGAGTATTTCATGTCATCCTAAAGCAAACACCCCTACCTGGTCAGAGGAACTGTCCCATAACTTTGTGCAAAATGTGTCCAAGAAGCTGCAGCTGTGTCGTTATCACTGCTGGATCTGGATAGTACAAGACTGATGCCTCATGTTGTAAGACTCCTGAACACAGAGACTCTGTTCAGAAACAGAAGCTGTCTCCTGAGGCAGAGTCTTTTGGACAGTGAAGCAAGACCTCACTCTTGACATGAAGACTATGAGTGGCATCTGAATTTCTTCTGTGATGTTCTTAACTAGTGCTCTCATAAATAAGCACATGCACATTGGACACCAAGCGCAGCTGCTCAGAACAGGACCCCACAAAAGCAGTGGGAGCCCTTTGTAGACCATCTTTCATTTGAAGGGTGCAGGGAAATCTGGGCAGATACACAGGTAGCCTACAAAGCTAAAACAGTCTTCCAACAAACTGAAGAGCTTAGCGGTAAAATGAGCATGAACAATAAGCATGTTCTCTCCTGAACATGATCCCTGGTGGGTTGTATACAGGTGTTAGCCCATACCTTGGATAAGCTGTAACAAGGAGGAGAGTGGAAGGTCTTGTGTAATTCACTCATTACTTCCACAAACCCTGGAATTTCCCCTCATACACCTACATCTTCCTTCATCTTTATCCTAAAGCAGGTATACAATAAGAAGATAGGAAGAGTGGGAGACTGGTCAAAGTGTAGATCTGAAGGTTTGCTGAGAACATTTGACTTGGAGCTCTATCTGAGGTAACATCAAGACAGCATGGTTGAACAGAGCAAGGCTTATCCTTGTATCCACTCTGGATGCCAGCAGTTACTGAAAAGCCTGTGCTATGAAAGTCAGGCCATGTCATCACAAAAGCCTGTGAGTCTTTGCCCACATTAAATGGAGGGCTGTTTGGCCTAGAGAGCTAGCTAGAAGATGTTGCCTAAAGGTAAGATCAAAACCAAGGTCCTGAAAGTCTTTTTTCTTTCCTTGATCATGCATTTGCAGACTAGGCAGGTGTTGCAGGGGTAGTGTGAGGAGAAAGAGATGTTTTTAAATCCCTGTGAGAAATTAGTCAGTTTCCTGAAGGCTGCACAACTCCCCACCAGCATGGCTGGCAGTGCATAGCTCCAGGGGGAAGGTGAAAGGCAGGTAGGCCATTTGGGCCAGACACCAGATAAACAGGAACAACCTCCAGCACAACTGTTTCCACCATGCTCCAAAAAATAAAATGACTTCAAAACTAAGGCACGTGAGATGAACAGTGGAAAATAAGGGCTGAATGGAAGGTTACAAACATCTCCAAAGACCATGTCGCTCAGCCCCTCCAGAAAGACTGCCGATGTCTTTCCATCCCAACTCTATTTTGCCCTAGTGCAGGATAATTTCTAACTTTCTTTTAGCCTGGAAGTAGTGTGCATTTAGACATGAAGAAAGAGAAGAAAAATTCTTGTTTTCAGTGAGACAGGATCTCTTCCTCCATTGCTCAACTGCCCATTTGCACAAGGCTTTCTGGCCCTGCAGTATCCTGTTTCCCTGGAGAGTACCATCGACATGGGAAGGCGAGGCAGTGTTGGAGGGTAGCTTGAGGATAACAGGCGTTATAAAGAGGAATTTTTTTCCCTGCTGTTTTTGTTTGTTTTACCACAGAGGCTCAGAGGAGCTGGCCAAGAGCCTCACACAGCAGGTGCTGCCTGGGAATGCAAGGGGAGCAAAATTCCTACTAAATGGAAGCATTATTTGACACCACCGCCTTTCGCAATCTTTTTCTTTTGTTTCAGACAAGCTCCAAGGCCTCCTGGGCTTTGCGGTCAAAGCTGCGATGGAGTCCTCTGCAAGGGACCAAAGGGAAGTAGTAAGGGTGTCCCCAAACACACCAAAGACTTGGGTGACAGAGACTGAGCCTTCTGGAAACAATACTGCTGGGTTCCCACAGAAGTAGTGAGAGAGCCAAGAAAAAAGAAAAATCCCTCTTTGCTCCTTCACAGCAGTTTTATATCTTTTCTCTGTTGGTTTTTTTTTTGGTGTGGTTTTTTTTTTTTTTATGAAGAAGAGGGTTGAGCCTGCACACCCACACCAAAATGCTTTTGCCATTTGGAAACCTCTGAGCCTAGATCCACAGCAGTGGGTCATGGCTCTGCCCAGCTTGGCTGTTTCTTCTCCCCATGGCTGTTGCAAGGCTGGAAGTGAGAGTAAGTAAGACCAGGGGAAAAACAGGCTAACTCCTTCCTTCACCAGAGGCTTCCCCTGTGGCTCAGTCCTTCAGCTCGTCTTGTTTTCTTTCGTACCTCAGCTCCTTGCCTGTAAAACTGGTAAGAGCCATGTGGGGGTCATATATTAGCAGCATGGGATGTGTCATTATTTCTTAAGTGACAGATCTGTAGAAATACCCAGAAAGAAGGAAGTCAGAATTTTCCAGAAATTACAGGCTTTGCCACAGATTTACATCCTTTTTTTGTTTGTTTGTTTTACAAGCTGCTTCTGTCCAAACACTCTCCTCCTACCAGCAAAAATGAGGTCTTAGACAAAGACTCATTTTTCACAGCCTTGTATTTGGATACCTTCAGCTGATGAAATGAACCTGCAGAAGAGCCTGGTGATAGCTCATTTTCAGAAGCCTGTGAATATGCAGTAACTGAATGTGCCTGCAGTGTTCCGGTACATCTGTTTCATGACAGTCCCTGAGCAAAGGGATGGCGTTCTTGCTTGCGCCTCACCTTGTGTGCGAGGGTTGTGCTTGCTGACAGAGCCCTGGGGTGCTCCTCCAAGGCCAGTGCTCTTAATATTAATGATTTTCTTCCCCTTCCCCACTCTGTGGGTCCTGAGAAGCCAATGGATGCTTTTATGCAGCACTGTATGAGACACAACCGCATTCCTCAGCTGCAAGTCTTTACTGTCGTGCACCAGCTCTCCAAAACAAGTTCATAACATGACTTCCAGATAGATGGATGACGTGGCTCTTCAGGCCCCAAGGTAAAAGCTAGAAGCATTAGCACATGGCAGCTAGGTGGTACCCACATTCCTGCCACTAACGTCACTGGCATTTCTGCCTGCCAGCATCCAGCTATTGCATTCCTCAGTCCAAACAGCAGCTTTTTTTCTTGAATTTTGTACACTGCAGAAGATGGAGAAATTTGTGTGACAAGTATATGAGTCTTCCCAGTCCATCCACTACTATTTATTAAGTGCACTAAAAACAATGAAAACCACTGACATTTGGATGGAGAAAATAAAGTCATAGAGTACAGAAGATGAAATTGAAATGAGCCTCCTTTAGAAGACCATTTGCTTATCATTTAAATTTTTGCCCACTTGGAATGAAGGAGAAAGGATAATACTGCACAAAACTGAAAAGCTTCTGGTGTAAATTTGCAATAAAGAGAAAAGCATGTCCTTGACAAATAGCCAGAAGAACAAACCACAGCAAAGATCAAGCCTTTCAGGTTCAGGAGTCCCAGCAAATGGTATAGCTACTGAAAAACAGAAAGAATGCAGAGTAGGATTGCACAACTAATTTCAAAGCTGACAAATATGACTTGATGGTGTGAGACACAGATCAAAAGGGGATGGGGAGAGAGTAACAACATACAACACATCTGTGTAGGTCAATGGGTGAGGTGTTCAGAAGCCTTTTGGCAAGGCTGGTCACAACCCTTAATTCGGTGAGAAGTATCTGTTTGGGTTTTGCATCAGCAAGTTCAACATCTGTTCATTTTTCTAAATGAAAGAATCTTTAATAATATTTTTTGAAACATCCCAGATGGATTTTCTCTGTATTGTTTAAGAACAAATAATAATGCAAGCAACAGTGCAAAAAGTTTTTAAATATCCAAAACTGCAGTAAAGTTGACTCACAAATATTTCTGATACATCAGCCTTTTATCCAGCTGTCAGGCAAAAAAGAAACAACTCCAAAGTTTGAAGAACATAGCTTGCCAGACAATAGTGCTCAGTTATAAAGTGGAGAAAAGTGCAAAACTGGTTGCCAGATGTGAATCCAAATATTAGAAATGAGGCACATTTTTTAATTAATGTGAACTCCAAAAGGTTGTCAGTCTCCAGCTTCTTATGTGTTCACATTCCCATATCTTGGTATGTCCGGAGCTGGATGTTTCTCTGGAAGATGCAGCAAAGCTACTGGGTTGGGTACTGGGCTAATTGGCTGCAACTGAATGGCTTTGAAATATAGGAAGTCATACCAGATGTTCTCATGGTTCCTCCTGGCCTTAAACCCTGTAAATCTATGAATGAATTTCTGAATCTGTGAAATCACAAGTCCTAAGAATACAAACATATGAGTAGAGTTATATTTCTGGCCTCCAGATCAGAAGAAAGATATTGAATGTGCATTGTTGCAATAAATCAAAGAAGCAGCTAAATTGGAGCTGTAATAAAAGTCGACAGCAGATCTTTGTGCAGAAATTGGTCATATGTCATGTGAGGACAAGATTCAGAGAAGTGATTTCTTGACATCTGAAATGACTGTTTTTTGGAGCAGCCCCTTCCAAGCACTGTGGAGTAGATCGTCCTTTGTATGTGGTCCTCAAGGCCACACAGGAGCTCATGACAAGTGACTATCAATGAGGTACTGAAGACTGTTGACCACAGTGTAATTGAGATGGGCATCCCTGCCGTGAAAACCAGCAGTGAGACATTCAAGTCAAGAGAAAGGGTTTTTGTTTTCTTGGGCTTCTGTAAGGGGAAGCTTGTCAAAACCGAGGAAACTGAAATCCATAGTCAGCAAGAAATCTACTAAGCCATCGCATAAGCATGGTCACACCAAGCAGATATCCACCCACGTCCCTCCTCTGAAAAAGGAAGAAGAGCAGCAACAACAAAAAAATGCAAAGAAATTATGATTCTTTTGTATCATTTAATAGCACTTCTAAGTAATCTGATTTGTTTGGGGAGGAAGTCCTCCATGTGCCCAGGACAAGATTCAGGTGACATCAGTTTGAACATCACCACTGCAACACCTTCTTGTCAATCTCTGAACATCTCAGTTTCTTGCCCTTAGCATGTCTCTCAGCTATGTCTCTGGCTGGAAAAGGCATCAGAGCAGGCAGGTGCCGCCTGGCAGCCAGTGTGCCTCACCAGCACAGCTTGGGGTGATTCCTAAGGTGTATGGTTGACCACTGTGATGCAAACCTCTCTTCTCCATACATGAGAATGCTAGAGCCTTGCACAACGAGCATGTTTAGATAGCTGCTTTAAAACAAACCTTCAAGAAATGGACATTTGTTTCAGTAAAATGGTCAGGAGAAAAGTGTGTGCTGCCAAAATCTCCAATGAAGCACCCTTATTATATAATACCATGCTGCATGTGCTGTGGAAAGTACTGGATGTCATTTGCAGAGGGCCTGTTGTTACTCTAACGTCACCATCAATGTCACGCAACACTGGGCGAAGTAACAAGCATGGCAATATCACCAAGCAATACATAATGCCAATGACAGTGGAACTAATGTAGAGGCGATTATCCTTACATTATTCAACACTTCCAATTGCTCTCTGTTTTAAGTGGCTATATGATGTAATAATATATAAATACTGTAATGAAGGGTTTATTTATAGCCATCCTTAGTGTTACCAGTGAAAGTATTAATGCATTTTTCCCACGCTATGTTCATTGACTGCAGCAGAGCACTCCATTTTCAAGGGACTGTGTCAAAAGAGTGTTTAAGCCATTCCTCAGTCTTAGGAAAAGGTGAATGGCTAATGTAGCAGGCAAAGTAATCAGCTTTAAATATGGGCATTAAAAAAAAAATAAAACAAACAAAAAATTGAAGGTGAAGAGAGGATATGACTCAAACAAAAAAAAAGGGTGAAAGTGTCTCTGAGGCTGACAACTACATTCCAGCCAGGGGACATAAGGACTCCTGGAACAGTAGGATCTTGCACACAGCTTTCCTTTAAGACATGAGAGTTGCAGAGTGGGAAGGTCAAAGATAGGAGTAAAAGCAGTTTCAGGTCTCAGATATCTGAAGTGATGCCATTTGCACTGCCAGAGTCACTCTCAAATTCTAACATGATTAGCCTTAATTGAGCTGGTGGTCTTGTATAGTCCTCCACATCCCTCAGCTTTCTAAACCACCCTGGAGCCACCAGTAGCCTCTAGATATTTCTTCCTCCTCCCTGAGGATAGTTCTGAGAGGAAAGTGGTAGGTCCTGAATGGCTGAAGATGCAGGATTTCGGAAGGACTACGTGGCATTTGCAGAGACATCGCAATGATCCTGTTCCTACGCTCCATCTGCAGAGAGAGTTCCCTTTCACTCTAAACACAGCAAAAACAGGAAAAAGCAGAAAGAAAAATACTCCTTTTTCCCTTGTGGGAGAAAAGTGTGATTTCATCATTTTGAAGTGTGGGTTCTTGAAGTGTGTAGGAGAAGCCACAATTACCTGGAGAGACAAAGCAGTGGAGATGAGATTTCTGGCTCTCTGTTCCACCTTCTTCTTGTGCTGCACCATGTCCTGCCCCACTCCTGAGCCACTTGTGTCCCTGCAGCTTTATGCTGGCCCAGGAAAAGCTACCCACATGCTACCTGCATTTCAGCTTTTTAGGGATGATCTTTCCTGCCTTTAAATCTACTAACACATGTGGCTCGTCATTCCTTGTGGGGTGTATTATGTCTTTCCATTAATGGTTCTTTGAATGGTAAAGTCATAGCAAGACTAGTAGGGAAAATATCAAAATTTCTCTACCCAGTTTAGGACTTTCCCCTTTCATCTTTCTTAGAGTTTGCCACTCTGAGAGCATGAAAATCCTGTGTATCCACGTGGGCTTTTAGTGTGAAGCAGAGCAAGAAATGAGGCATCAGCTTTTCGTGCAAGAGTGACAGCAGGAGGGGATGTACCACGCATTGGCGTGCTGCCGGCAAGTGCAAGAAACTGCCTTTTTTCCTCATTTCACAACAAACAGAGCTGCGCTGTAGACAGCATTCATCACACAGGGAGTTCCACTTAGAACTGGGTGAATGCTAGAAAAATACTGTTTACAAGTCCTCCTTCAAATAAAAAACACACGTTTATTTTGGCAATGACAGTGATTCTCCAAGTGATTGCTCCTGGCAAGTGACCAGGCAGGTACAACAGCACTTGCTGAAATATTCAGAGGATGGGGACATGTGGCAGATACTTGTGTAAATATGAGACATTGGACAAATGCTTGTGCAAATCTGTACTCATGAGGGTCTGTGCAGAGAGGGGTTTGCATAACTGGTTTTGAGGGCAGCTGGTGGATTCAAAACTCTGAATCAAAGTGGAGGAGCTCTGCCACGTGATGGAAGTACACAGCAACACACTCATGAACTCACAAAGAGGAGCAAAAATGAGAGGAAAAAAAAAAGGGCAAATAACAAATAGTTGAACTGCAGTCAGGCTGCATAGTTTACAAGCAACCCAAAGACTGAGAAATGGCCAGAGAAACCATTCACGTAATAATGGCATGTCAAACTCATCTGTAAAGTTACTGCAACATTTGTAAACAGAGGCCCAAGTTCAACAGGATTTACTTGGAATGGTTCATACAATTAAAATATCTTACTGGACAGGGCCAGGAGAGGGAACTACAGTTGTGTGGTTGAATTTAGTGAGTAGTCATCCAGCTATATTTCCTCCCAGATCAACACATGGAGCAGATCAATTGGTACTGGAAGAATTGAGGATGGGATCTACAGGAAAAGGAAGAGCAATGGGAGAGCTGGACAGGTGGGCATGCCAAGGTGGGCAGATGGACAGTCTGGCATGCAATAGGTGGTAATATCAGAAACCCAAGGCAAGTGTCACCTCACATCTTCCAAACACCCCATTACACTTCTCCTGACGTAGTCAGAGGCTTAACCATATGCTGGCTGTAACCAATGAGTTTGCATGTGAAAGCAATTGCCATGGCTGGAAAGGGTTGGGTTCTGTTTTGTTTGCGTTGTTCATTTCCTACAAATGCAATTACCAAGGGATAAATTAAATTAGGTTGTAACGTTATTTTGAATATTTTTTCTGGTTTGCTTTACTTCAAATTTTCTGAGAGGCCAGAAAGTTTTACAGTTAAAAATACAACTTGGCAGAAGTACAATCAGGAGTAAGCAAGACACACCACAAACAAAACCATTAAGACCATTTAGAAAATTTTTGCAAAAGACAAACAAGTGTTATGGGACTAATTTCCCACTTGGTTATCATGATCTTATGTCAACAGTAACACCATTGACTTCAGCTGAGCCCTACAGGCACAAAGCTTGTGTGATGGGGTGGAAAACTGGCCCAGTTTGGGATTATGTGTACCATATTATTTAAAAGACAAAGAAGCAAATCCCATGAGTATATAAATACCCTGAAGTCTCTGAATGCAGCCATTTTCCCACTGAAATCAAAGGCAGAGCATCTGTGTACTGGGAGGGGCTGGAATCAGGTGTCCCCTACCTGCCAATGCACTATTTGGGGCTGTGTAGTTTAGGACAGGATGGATGCTTTGGAGAATGAAGAGGTGACTGGACAGAAGGGCATGTCTTCCTCCCTATGCCCATCATCCCCTAGCCACCAATACCTTCTTATTTTTCATTATTTTATATTTCTCAATTCTCAGAAAAAAAATTAATATTATTCCAGATGCACTGAGAACTATTTTACAAGCTCCTCAAATCAGTCAATGTAACTTTTTTTTGTCTATCTGTGTGTGGATAGAGAGATACACATATTAAAAAAAAAAAAAAAAAGACAAGAGGTGTCTCTTACCTGGTTGGTCATTGGGGTTTTTTTTTCATTTTTAGATCTTTTAAAAGAGTAGTCATATTAGACATAATTGGGAATTGGACCACTAGGATGAGTAAAACAGTTTGGGAAAGGAAAAAGTTCGTGAATATTTCAGGGTAATTACTAACAGCTAGTCCCATAACTGAGGATGGGGCGGGAGAGGGCGGGAAATACCAACAAAGAAAAAGAGAGAAGGCTTTCGCCTGTTACTGATTTCCTTTTTGGTTACAGGGGCCATTGTTTGTTTTAATGACAGGAGAAGAGAGCTGTCAGAAGACATTTGCATAGTGCAAATAGGGTCACAAATCAGAGGAACTGCATGGATCTTACAGCAGTGAGCCTGCAGCCATCAGTGTGCAACTGCAAGAATAAGATAGTTTCGTGGAATATGGGGAAAAGCTGATCAGTTTTCTAAATGCAGTTGAGCACTTGAGCAAATTTCAGGGATAAATCTCCCTGCTTATGGCAGAGTCTGCTGGTTTTTGGTGAAGGCGTTCCTGTTTGTTTGTTTTCCTATCTGTGTGCTTAAGATGGATTTAAAAATGTAGTTGATGGGTCTGTTTGTATAGACTGCACTGCTGGTGAGTTAGACCAGGGGTTTGTGTTCATTTGGGAAAAGAGAAAGAATCCTGGCCATCAGAAATGTTTACTATATCAGGAAATGAATTCACTACTTGAGGGTTCCAGTGGACATAAAACGAAAATTAAAACAAGAGCCTTGTATAAACTCACTTTGTATTGTCTCCTCCATAAACAGCCTCATACGTGACAAATCTCGGAGTGAACAAAAGAGGTAGTTTTAGTGGGGCATGTGGAGGTGAGTTAATTGCTGTTATGCTTTGATTTCTTTGCACACGTCAATGAGTTTGAAGCAAAATCTGGTCATCTTTTCTTCCTCCCATTCCAGGGAGAGCTGAGCCTTAGCTGAGAAATAACACTAGGCAAAATGACTTCAAGCTGTCACCATTACACAACCTAAACTTTATTTCTTCATTAATGCATTACAGAGCAAAAAAACAATGAGAGCATTCCTCTGGAATGTGTGTTTACTGAGCGCAAAATGATATGTTTACTGAAATAGCAGTTGCTGCCGCGTTACCCAGTGGGAGAGAGCTTTCTCTTTCCACACCGGTCCGAGACCCTAGTGCTGCTCTGCTCTTCAGCCTTCAGTACTGGTGATTTCCACCCACTGCCCCAGTCCCTGTGCCAGAGGAGGCCAAGGCAGTCCCGCAGGAAAAAGCAGCAGCAGTTCCAGCTCAAGCCAAGGCTCATCATTGTCCACTGGCACCTTTCTGGTGGCTCCAGCAAGCCGTGGAGGAAAGGAGAAAAAGGAGGTGATTTCAAGACATGCCTTCATGAAAAAAGCACGAGTCAGAGAAGAAGGGGCTAAACCTGGGATTTTGGGGTGGGCAGCATCACTACTCTTGATGTGGGAGCAGGAGGGATGGTCAGGGTGGAGGACAGGCACCAGTTGCAATGGACAAAGGGCAGAAGAGGTGGCCAGGGCCTGTCAGAGCATCTCCTGGGTATGGCAGCACTGGGGAAATGTGCCATGGGAAGACGGGTGGGAGGGCAGGCCATGTCCTTTGTGGCCACAGTAATGAGGACATCATTCCTGAAGGCTGGGATGTGATGGGTATGTTACAAACCCCCCAAATAAAAGCAGTCAGGGGTGGGAAGAAAGGTAGCCAGATAAGCAAAGGAAAATAAAACCAATGATGGAGATTTCTTCTTTATCCCAAGAGTCAAATTAAACTGCGCGTGTGCGTTAGTGCATGTGTACACACACAGGTGTACACACACCCCACCCCTATGCACCCAGTCTCATAAATTCAAAGGTGGTTTGGTTGATTTTCTTTCCTCTTTATTCCACTAAGATTCGACAGCAAAAACAATAATTAAGGAGCTTTAGCTCAGTACAACTGCCAAACAGACATCAGGTTGGCTGCAGTGCTGTTTGGTGTGGATATGGCTCTCCAGTGATTCATAACCAGTCCAATCAGAACAGGGTTCATCAGTGCCCCAACCAACAAAAACACAACTGCAATGTTTTGTGTTCATTCCTTTCTCCTTTAAAGAGAAATACACACACACACACAGAGGAAAAACAAAACCAGAGAGTGCTTTCTAACCTGGTACAGCATATTACACTAATTAAGAGATGCTGTTACTCATGCATCATTAACAACCCTGCCAAAACTGGGAACAAACAGTCCCTACAATCTGGATAGGACTGTCTGAGCTTAATTTCATGAAGTTTTCTGATCTGAAAAAGCCAAAATAGGAAACATCCTTCTCTACTGCTAGCTCCCTGTGCTTGGCAATATACCGGGCAATGATCTCCCCCTGATCTGCTTTTCTACAATCACACATTGTTATTCTTGTTCACCTGTGAAGGTGAACGGACCCACAGAACCTCATATGCTGTGGAGACCTTGGAGTCTCCACAGTGTGTCAGTGCCTGCTGTGGTAGGAATGTCCCTGGAAGACCAGAGGATGTTGCACCTGAGCCTTGCCTTCACCCTTGAGGTAAAAGCATCTCCTTGCTGAAACACTCTTCATATTGGTGCTGTGGGCTTTTAGGTGTCCAGTTTGACACCATGGGGACATAGGGGCGGTGCTGCCAAGAGAGTCAGAGGGGTCATTCCCCCAAACCACTCTTGCTGAGGTACAGAGGAGGGGCAATCCTTTCAGGTGTCTCCTGCCGTGACTGAGAGTGGCCAGGGATGCATGCGGTTTGTGTATGCACCATGTACGTGTCTCGGCACTGTGCTGAGAAGGATTGACAGGAGCTGCAGAAAGGCCGAGTAAAATTTTCCAAAATACCTAAGTGATGTAGAAGCCTCCTGTCCTATTTTTAAAATGTGACTGAGGCACAGGAGGCCCAGAGCCTTAAAGGTACCTCTGCAGATAGCTTCTCTGGAGCTGAGCACCTAAAAGAGGTGCCCATCCAAAACAGCTGAGCACCTCCATCCCACTACACTGGTGACTCATCCTCCCTGCTGGTACAGGGTCCTTTACCCTCTCAGTCTTTAGTTCAGTTCCCTATCCCCAACAGGTTGCCTCTTCTGCAAATCCTACAGAGACCTGCACAGACCATTGTTGAGCATCTGTCCCCTCTTTCTCCTCTCTTTCCTTCCACTAGTCCCATCAGAGCTGTTTAATACTCGGGTTTTGCTCCCAGCCACAGTGCCTCTACTTTTTTTCTCCTTTTCCTTGCTGATGCAGAAGCTGCTGCCAGGTGGTAGCTTCTCTTCAGCTTGGCCAGCATCCAGCTGGGCAAACCCTGACCCTCCCAGCCACTGTGCACAGAAATGTTGCTTTCAGCAGACCTTGTAACTCCAGGATGGGTGGCAAGGTGACTTTCACGGTGTCTTTTCTAGTGGGACAGTGATCTCTGGGAGCCCCAGCCTGGCTGGCTTGGCCCAAAATACCTCAGAGTGCTTTCACAGCAATGAAATGTCACCTATTTTTTGCTGCTGATTATTGCTGATGAGAAAGGCAGATGGTCAGGGTGGGCAAAAGAAGAATGGCAGTGCTCAGGGAGATGGGAGAAGATAAAAAGGTCAAAAAGCAGTTATTTTAGCCACCAGTTTTGTGCAATTTTGGAAGCAGGGGACAGTTTGCATTAGATGTAGCAAGCACAGGTTTCATCTGCAACAGCACACTCTTCCCACTCCATGTTTTTGCAAAACTTTCTGCCTATTTGTAGCACCTACTGCTGTATTGCTCACACCAGCCCTTGCTCAAAGAAAGATACCGGAGCCATACGTCGGAGCCGTATGTCTTATCATCACAGTGAGACTCTAGCAGAAGCTATTGCCAGAGGCAGAAATATTCACATGGATGCAGCCAGTAAAATAGGTGGAAATTTTCCAAATTTCTTTTTGTGGAGGGAACATTTTTCCCATGAAAAATGTGGAGGGAATGAAAGGAAGGCTTGATAATGATTTTTACAGCACGTCCTTTCCCATTTCTAACTTCTTCTAACTATCTTTCATATCTTACGTTGCCCTTGCGAAGCCCTGACTCTCTCACTCATGTCAAGGCAGGAATAGCGAGGAAAGAAATATTGTCACACAAGCTGCAGTGCTGAAAGCTCCTTCTTGTCAGCACTCTGATGCAAATAATTGTATAGATACCAGGACATGCTCCTAACGTTTCAGTCATTGAGCAAGAGTCCTTCTGGCCTCTCAGCTGCTGCAGCGGTGCAGTGGTCTTGACTTCCTCACGTCTCTCCAGAGCAAATCCTTCCCCTGTGGACCAGAATATGGTGCTGAGGGTGCTTCTTTGCAATGGTGTTGCAGTGGGTGAAGATGGAGCAAGAGGCAGGTAAGAGAAGACAAGGGTTTTTTAAGCACTGGTGAAAGGCAGGCTGGGTGCTAGTGGAGAACACAGGCACCATGCAGAGCTCAGGCTGAAGTGACCACCATACTGCATGCGCTTCAAGGTGGAGAAACTTAAACCACCCAATATTGCAGCAGGATCACTAACATGATAGGGGGAGAAACCCGTTAATAGCGAGATGTCAGCATGTTGCAGCAAGCAGCCCATAGTGGTGCAAACTCCTATACCAAGGACAGAGCCAGAAGAATGACAAACTCCTGCATACCCTCTAAACATCATCTCCTCCCCACTGTATGAATTCACCTAACTTGTAAGTGCCAGGATATCTATTTTGCTTTCCTTTGAAGTCACAGGATGATTGGAGAGCCATTGCTGGTTTCTGAGCTTTTGTCTCTGCAATCAGCCACCAGCTGAACCCCAGGGACAACTGCACATCCTTCAGGTACTAACAGTTACATCCCTTCCAGCATGATGCAGTGCCAGCCTCTCCACTGGGAGTTGCAGCCACAGGGAAACCATGAGTGGTCCCCACTGGGAGTTGCAGCCACAGGGAAACCATGACCACTCAGATGAACATTTTAATAAATGGCCACACTCCCACCTCCCCTCTGCATGGACCAGAGAACTGCAAGCCAAGGCCATTACTCAGTGTATCATCAGGTGTGTAGCTGTGTCCTGTGCACTCCAAACTGGCAGGGAGATGACTATCGGAAGGAAGCTGAAGCCAAAAGTGCTCTGGCAGCTGGCCAAATCCACTGTCAATTTTAAAGCTGATTCAGTTGTTCCTCTCGTGAAATAAAACAACCATATTACCATATTTTTTCATTTTGCAAAGGACAAAGCTCAACAGGACATGTTTTTTGGCTTTTGCTTTTTTTTTTAATTGCGTTTACATTTATTGAATGCTGTTACATTATTCTTGCTGTCAGGAAACAAGCTGATTTCCCTCACAAGTAGCAAAGCTTGCCTACTGAGCAACTAGGCTGCATGGGGCTTTTTGGCCACTGGTGAAGCTACTGTCTTGGTGGCCTATGAATGTCCTTCAAATGCTTGGCATCTAAGCCCTTTGCTGTCAGCCTCTGGGAGTTCCCCTATCAATAAATGGTGAGAGGGTAGCACAGCCCTTGGATCCAAAGAGAGAAAAATCACACTGCTGTAAAGTCTCTAACACAGCATCTGGTTTGCTTTACATTCTATGTGCTGCATTTCATCCCGGGAGAGTGGCCCTAAGCCACTTGGGATGTGTGCTGCGTGGTCCAGGGGTGTTGGGGAAGGTGCCCTGCCCCCCAGCATCTGCAGCTGGTCCTACATGTTCAGAAATGCAGAGTCACATGATGGGAAATTTGTAAATCTGAACTCTCCTTCCTTGTTCCTTAGCGGAAAGTACAAGACAAAAAAGCTTGCAGTGTTTTTTGTGATGGGAAAGAGCAGTAGAAAGGGGCTGCAAGAAGGGATGGTAGCACAAGTGGAGGAGGAATTGGTGTTTCTCTTACACCTCCTCCGCCCAGTTGTCCATCGTGATTATACACCTGACCCATCCACCTTCACCTACACCAAAAATCTGGTGACTGGCCACCTACCGGCCACCATCTTTCTGAGCTGGAGCAGGTCTCATTCAGGGGAAATATCCCCAGCTATGGAGAAACTGGAGTGAGAAGTGGTATCCTCAGGTTCATTTGATGATTCATCACTATCCTCCCCTCTGATCACCCTGAATGATTTCCTTCTCCTCCCCTCCATGTATACCCTTCAAATGGTTTTAGAATATGACATTGAAAAATAAAGTTTTAAAAAAACATAAACCCAAAGCATTGAAAACATTCAAATATATTGCTTGGCTCTTTCCTCCCCACACCAGTGTCTTAGGAGGGCTGGCATGGAACCAGACTTCTTTCTTATTACCAATCTTAACTACTCCACTGGGCATCGAAAAATAAAGCCCTATAAAAGTCACTAATTAAATAAGTTCTCCCATCTGACCTAATACAAGCAACATGGGAGGTTGCATGATTTTTTTTTCCCCCCTCTCTTTTGTAGAGCCCACTTTTCTGATGGGGATTTGTTTTTTTTCTGGTAAGGGAGAGGGATTTCAAGGTCACAGAATGAATAAGTGATGATAATGCATGGCCATGGGGAGAAGCAGGCACAGTGAGCACACGGCGAGCAAGCGTGGCAGCAACCAAGGTGTTCACTGCCTCCAGTCCCCTCTGAGGGGGATGGGGTTGTCACCCTCAAGCATGGATGCTCAACCTCCCCACTATTGTTTGCCAGGGCAGCTGCTTTTTTTTTTTTTTTTAGTTTTCGTTAATATTTTCCTCTCCTGCAACTCAGGAGCACGTGATTCTCTCATCTGCGTGTCCCCTGCCTCGAGGCTCTGTGGGTTCCCTGGATCTCAGCCTTGCGGTGTGCATGCCTACCCCAAAGCAAGTGAGATGGAAAATTGGTGGCTGGATTTCCTGTTATTCTTGGGGATTTCAGATGGATTAATGGAGCTAGATATTAGCCACACTTTGCCACAGGGGTTCCAGCACTGTGTACATTCTCCTTCTCTTCCCCTTCGCTCCTTGGTCATGAGCCCACAAGTGAGATGAGTTGGGCAGTCTCAGCCTGCTGTTCCACTGCCAGGGCTGTGTGGGGAAACGCTCTTTTCTTTTCTTCACTACTAAGCTTACCTCTCGTGAGGGCATCCCAAGGTTTTCTAGTAACAGGAAGCAGAGCAATGCCTGCCCTGCGGTGCAGCCACACGTCAGAGGTGTGGCTGCCTCCAATTTCAGGAACATCAGTGTCAGGAGGGGCCCCGGTCTTAGTGCGCTTCCTTCTCAGCATCCGCCTTGCTGCTTCCAGCACTATTGCCCTTTTTTCACTTCCTACCCCAATAACCCAAAGGAGTGTAACCAGGTTTGACCTTTGCAGAGACAGACAGGTGCCAGGTAGAGGTGGGGATGCTGAGCCCAGGGAAATACACACCTCTGCTGTGATTGCTGTTTCAGGTTGCCAGAGGTCCCGAAGCCAGTGCTGCTGTGAAGTGGACACAGAAGTGTTTGAGACCACATCATCAGAGGATTTCCCAAATCTTTTTCCCTTTTTAAACACACAGCCTCTGGCACTGAGGGGTCTTGCCCTTTAACAAAGTGACAGATGGGATCTACCACACTAGACAAGCTTATCAGTGGCTCCTCCTGCCTGTCTATGTCTTTGGAGAGCCCGGCCATGCAGACCCCCAGGGACACCTCCTGATGGCCCTGATTCAACTCATTTTGGGCCATGCTGAGAATTACTAGCTGCAGGAGTCTGCCTCTCTCCCCTCCTCATTGAGAACAGTTTTCTCTTTTAAGCTTGGTGCTTTGCTTTCCCCCAAGCTGGGCTGTTTATTCTGTAGCTTTTATTCTAGACCTAGGATGAATGAATGAACTGAGAGGTGGCTGTGGTTATTAGGGAGGGCAGAGATTGATGTTCAGGACTGGGAGAGAGTGGTGGGAGCCTTGCCTGGTGCTGAGCAGTTTCCTAATGCAACCTCTCAGAGAATGGTCCCTGGAGCCAGGGCCATGGAAGAGCTATGTAGCATCCACCTGGCTTTAATCCTGTGGCTGTCGTTGTTGAGCGCATCCATCAGTTTTGAGCGCAAGGCTCTGCCGGGCAGTACAACCTCTCTGCAAACCTGCATGATAGTAAAGCAAAACAGAGCAGCAGCATGGAGCCAGCAGACTCAATGCTTAACCCAGGGAAAGATTTCACATGATTTTTTTGTGACTGGTCACTTCAGATCTTCCAGCAAACACCCTCTGGCTATTAACATTACACAAATACTCCTGCCCACTCATTTATTAATGAGGGGCTCGTGGAAATAACAAACCCCATACAAACGCAGGAGACTGTTCATAGAACAATTAAATTTGCTTTGCACCAGCTTGTGGTCTGGAAAAAACATCCCTAAATTGGGTTCATGTCAATCTAGTCATGAGACAAATATGTTGTGTGACTTGGCTTACATGACAGGGCTCTCCACTGGCTTTCTGAGCAATGGTGAGTGTTTTCATTTAGGGATTGGGACTCAGCAAGTTTCGATTCAGTTGACACTTCGGGTGAGTTTTGCTGTTTTTCTGTGCACCATCCGCAGTCTTGCAAGTCTTCCTATCTCATGCTGCTTATGTGGTGGAAAATATCAGAGATACCTGCAGAGGCCTCTTAGGAGCTAATTCCAGAAATGAAGACCAAATAAGCTGCAGACCAGGAGCCAGGGTGAGAATGGCATGAGCAGAGCCGTGATGGAGCGAGCTTGTCTCCGAGCTTCATAAGACACCCTGGCCAAGACATTAGCAGGACCTAGCTGGCTTCTTACCCTGCAACTCAAGGAGAAAACCGTTTAAATTTATATGTTCTTTATATAATAAAAATATGAGACACATGTACTGTCCCTAATTTATTGCCTGAGCAAATTTGATTAGGAGAGAGGCCAAGTCTTGAGTGCAGAGAGAAATTGTCCTCCAGCAATAGAAATGATCACTAAATATTTAATATGATGTTGAGCATCCTGGTGCACCTTAGATGGGAAGACTAGAGGATTTAGTGCTCTCTCCAGTGACTTCCTCTGGGCCACTGCGGTCTCTTGTTGCTGTCCCACATTGTGAGCATCCTTGGCAATACCTATGCTCCTGCAGGCTACCCAGGGGAAATAACTTTCCTTTTTCCATAGGTAAAGACTGACAATAATTACAGGTGTGGGGGGCTGTTCTGGGAAAAGCAGATGAGTCACATTGCTTCTCCACCCAAGAAAATCCACGGATAAAGATAATAATTAAGTCTTCTGCAGATGCTTGCATTGGGAGCATTGCCTGTCTCCTGCAACTTCTCATGCTTTACAGTCAAACCGATTCAAGATAAAAGCATTTTTATTGGGGAACATGGTACTGGAGGGGGTGGTAGGAATTAGTGTACTGCAGAGCAGGAGAGGCCTGCAGGGCTTGGGATAAGTGGAGAAACTGCTATTGATCAGTAAAGGAAATTGTAATTGCCACAAAGATTTTTCTGCAGGAAAATGCCATCAACCTGTGATTGATAGCCAGGTTTAAGGTGGCAGGGAAATGAAATGGATCATGAATATATTCTAGCTTAGCCTCCAACAACAAACCTTCAGAAACAGCTTTTGTTTGGTTGGTGCTTAGGGACGTTAAAAGACAAAATAACTGAGATCTCCCCTACAGACAGCATGCAAATGGATCACAGTAAAATGCAGTCATGTTTAAAGACACTCATATAGAGTACAGAATATGGGACTATTCTCTAGTATTCACACATAGTTTAAATACATCAGTTCAAAGGCATATTTGCATCAGAATAAACCTACAATCAAAAGCTTGGTAAAAGGGGTTATCTTCTTTTTTCTTTTGTTTGAATAATGCTTCAATGGAAATATCTTCATGTTTTTAGCTTGTTAAGACACAGTCAAGAAGGGAATAACCCATTACATATTTCATTATTTTCCAGACAGCAGAAGAATTCTCCTAGGAATATTTGAAATGTACAGGGCATTATCGTATCTGAAATCAAATGACATGAATTTTGATGATGTGTCAGGACTTACAACAGCTAATGCTAATGCTGATTTTGGGGGAGCCATTACTCAGTCTGCACCTCAATAACAAATGAGATGAGGCTAGCACTGCAAGTTTTGCTCTGTTAATTTTCTAAATAATACTACAAAATAAGGCATAGATAGGCCCCCTTTCTCCCGTTTCTTATTTGCAAACCAGAGCTTCAGAATTACCCCTGATATTTTGTAATATCAGCATCTGAGACATGGAAGTATTAAAGCAAATTGCTACATATTCAGAGCTGCAAGCAGTATTCAATGAGCTAAAATATTCTTTATGATAGTCTTAAAATCAGAATTATCCAGTCTTGTACATGCTGAAATATGTGGGAGTGCATTAAAGCCATGACAAACAACCTTTGACAAATAATTTGGTCATAACTCTTATTACTCTTATTTCAGCATACATCATGGCAAAGCAGAGCAAGTGGAATGGGAAGATGTTGGGCAGCGGCAGAAGCCAGTTTTCAGTGCCAGACACCAAATTTTTATTTCAACAAGCAAAATTATCTTAACCCACTTTATCCATTTTTCTCTGAATTAAAAAAAAAATATAGAGTCATCGTTTTTTCCAGAAACTCTCTTGATTTTATGAAATGTTTGAAACTTGAGAAGAGACTGGATATGCTTTGTCTCCATGAGAACTACTTCATCCTGATAGATTTAGTGGAAAATGCATCTGTGCTCCATGAATCTTCCTCTAAGAAATAGCCGAACGTATTGTTTCCAAATACTAATTCTCTCAACTTCTTAAAATCCCTTGGCACTAATTATGTTCATTCCTCGCAAGCAGTAGTGAAAACAAATGTTCTTTGTGTAAACAGACTTTGACAGAATGTGGGAATCTAAATAAATATGGTTATAATATGGTATAAAAATCAACTTCAAATTTGAAGCAAACTGAAAGTGCACAGGCAAAGAATCTTGTAACTCAATTTTTTTAAAAAAGGCAAATATATACTGAGCTGTATTAAAACAGGTAAATAGCTACTCCGAGGCTCCTAACTGCGTCATATGGCACTAGAACTGTGTAAATATGCCATGTTAAGTAAAACAGTTTCTCCATAATGTCCTTTTGCATAAAACATGCTCTCATTTTTGTTATTCCTCTCCAAGAAAAATGAGCATCCTACCAGTGCTGCTGTCCTCAGTCCACTAGAGACGCAGCGCATAGCTCTCTGTTGGTGTGGGCAGTGACACTGTAGGACCGATGGTAAGCAGGGATGTTTTGAAAACAGGAATGTTTTGGAAAGTTTGTGTGACTTATTTAAGTTAGGGGGAAAAAAAGGAAAAAAAGAAAAAGTATTCACTCCAGAAAGCACAACTGGCCACAAAGACCTTCTATGAGATTGGATACCCTGGATGGTTTTCTGAGGCATGAGGCCAAAGGCCAAAAGAGCAAAACCACCCAAAAAGTGTAATAATTACCCTTTGGGGCAATGGCTGCATGAAATGGAACTTGTGAATAAAGACAAGGAAAACCCATTAAGTAATATTATTGACATGCATCTGACGTCGCTGATAGCCAACCAGCACTCGCCACTTGTGCTCCAGATTTCTGAAATCATTTCTTAATGGAATAAAGTGGTTTTAATTCATAATATCTTTCTACAGATGCTAGAGGATGCAAGTTTGCCAGCCATTCACGTTCCCAGCCTGTGTGCTGTTAATAAATTCAAGGTTTACTTGAAGAACAGTAGTAGTGCTCTGTTATAGCTGTATTGCAAAAAAATTTCAGCTTCACGCAATAATACACAATTGCTATATATATATCAGCATTTCTTAAGCACCTGTTCCTGACAGTGCCAAGCCACTCTGAGAATTACAGGGGGAAGAAATGAGAGACCATTTTCCATGCAAGATGTAGTGTTGTGGTGGCAAATATACCTTTTGATTACATAGTGCAAACAGACTTCAGTGCCAGTTTCAGCGGCAAAGTAAAGGAAAACAGGGCTCAGACGATGCTACAAGCCTGAAAAATGTGTCTGAATCACGTAAGAAAGGCATAAATAGACGATTTTTTACTCTTGAGGTTTTTAAATGTTAGGGTCTGAACAGCTGCTTTGCTTCCATGATTTAATAGCAAAGCAGTTTTAAGAAGAAGAGAAATCAGAACTGTAAGAGGATCAGATGAATAATCAGGCTGCAGAATCAAAGCTGAATACCCATTTAGCAGATGATGATATGGCGGTCATGAAGAAAGAAGTAGTTCTGAAGCCAGGCAATATTTCACCTCCATAAGCCCACAGTCTTCTCCTAAACATGTCATGACATGGACACGGTTTCTGTTGGACGGGATGTGAAGAAGAGAGGGAGACATATCAGCAAGATATGAACCCACAGCCTGGGCTTAGGGAGAATATGACTCCTCTGTGTTTTAGGTACAGTGAGGTGTGACAATACTGATAGCTCTAGAAAGTTGATCCTCTCATTGGACTTCTTTTTTTTCAGTGTTACAACTCTGCAATTATAAAAGTTTCTCTTTTCACTGCTCAGGACTAAGGCTATGTTTGCCCAATTTAAGGAAGTTGACCCTGCTTTTGAGAAGCAGTTTGGTAAGGTAAAGAATAGGTCATTAATAACTCCAAAATTCAGATACTTATCACAGCTAAAAGAGGCATTTACAGTGCCTGGGTGTTAAGCTTTTGGAAGTGTAGAAGTAATTGTACATCTGTTGGATGAGGGATACTTGAGTACAGCTGTATGCTGGGATGGATGTTCAATCACAAATGCTATTTCTGAAACTTCAAGAGCTCCTAGATGCTTTTATTTTACCTTCCTTATATATATGCTGTATCCATCTTAGTATATGTCCTGATGGTGTTTCTGAGTCCCTTTGATCTCTAAGCTAGGCTACGTGATATGATAATGTTGCTTTATGCACCAGAAGCAGCCAAGCGTGCTTCATGGGAGTTTGTGCCCCTTGCCAAGCAAGTTTATCCTAAGTCTCCTCTATGCAGTCACGTATGCAAGGCACTAAGGAGGAGCACAGCCCTGCAGAGAAAAGTGGACTAGGATGTGAGCCCCTTGTTTCATCCATAGGGATGTCCAAACAGACACCAGCCCCAGCTTTTCTTGCCAAAACCCTTCAGCCTGCAGGGGGTGCATGGTGAAGAGTGGCAGGTTCTCACCCATCAGTGTTTCAAAGTCATGCTTCCCCAGGGCTTTGTGGATTGGGAATGGTCCATTGAGGTTGGAGGCTGGTGAGATGAGGAAAGCCAGCTCTTAGACCACCCCACAGTGGGAGGTGGACCTGTTTATCAGCACAGGTCACCTGGTGCCACGCCTTTTCATTTTCAACCTTCCAGACATCAGTAAATATGTTCTTATAAACAAACACCACCATTGGGTGTTTTTCTTCCTTTTACAGCTAAAACTGCTTTGCTTTCAGAGAGCAAGGCAATGTAACCTTTGTAGGCTCTTGAGCAACTTTTAAATGCTCCCTGTTGGGATGGGAGCCTTTGCTTTCTTGGTGAAAGAGGCATTATCGTAGGCAGTAAACAGCTCAGAGACAGTGGAGAGGTCACAGTATAGGTAGGAGGGCTACCCAGGGCTGCATCCCTGTCCTGTGCTCCCAAAGCATGACATGACTGAACTCAATTCAGGGACATATCCAGTGAGGGTGCTTACTGCAGCATCAGATGGTATGTCAGCATCAAGGGCACTCAGAAGAAGGCAAAGGTTTCACCAAGGGCAGAAGAGCACCCAGTGCATTAAAAGTACAAATAGAGGGTCAAAACTATTCCTTGACCTTGCCATCCGCAGTCGGATGTGGGAAGAGATGTGGCAAGGATGGCCAGTAAAGTCCACAGTAGCTTGTCTATCCCTTTAAAGTTTCTCCTGTTTTCCTCTTTTTTAAAATAATTCTTTAAAAAAATCTGCTCTTTTCATGCTTATGTAGCCCTGGTCATGCCGATGGCTTCCCCTTGACCTGACTGACGATTGCCAGTTGGCAGCACTCCCACTAGCTGGCATCTGGTTTGCCCTGTAACCTACTGATAGCTGTTGAGGGATGTAGCATCCCCTTTTCCACTGGAGGGGATAGGATGCCTCTTGCAGCAATACTGATGTAAGTCTTTAGTTGGCCCATTTTCTCCTCTCCTGCCCTCTCTGTCAGGCCTGTAGCCCAGGAACAGTGGAGGGCTGCTGGTTCATCCGCACCTGTTGCTTGGATGCTGGATGCTGCTCTGCTTTGCATAGGGAGGAACTTGGTTCTCTTTCCCAAAAGCCTGCAAATGTCCTTTATTTGCCTGTCTGCAGCAGCAAACTGGAAGTGGTGGGACTATCTCAAAAATCAGACCTCTGCGCATCACAGTTTGGACGTTGAACACTATGAAACTGAAGATTACTAAACTGATCTCACTGGGACATTTCCTAAGGATGCTACATTGCCTTAGGTAAACGTGGTCCGAAGGGTTTCTTTCATTGATCGTTTAAGCTGAGTGACTTCAGCATTGTTAACTGTAAAAAACCAGCTTTTCTACACATATTGCAATGGCCCAGCCACAAATAAGGAGTTTTGATAAAGAAGAAATGGAACTTTGCTTTAGGGTCAGCCAGCAAAGTTTCTTTGCCAGAAGCTTTTCTCTCTTTATCCCCGAGAAGTCATTACAGACCCCAGTTCAGAGAGTGCTTGTAGTGTCAGTGGACTCCTCCTTGCCATGCATGGAGCAAGCTTGCAGCAATGTGGCAGCTCTGCATCCAATACAGTTATATGTGACAGCATAGGGACACCAAGGAAAGGAAGCTGCATGTTCTTCCACATTGCTTCACCTCTCCTACCACTGGCAAGACACAGTAGTTGAAAGTTAAGCTTTTGAGTTACCAGCAATTTCCACTCTGGCGTATTATTGGCTTTCCTGCAGTGCTTTTATAAGCCTGTTTAGAAGACAATAGACAATGGGGGAAGTTGCTGAGGCTCCCACTGGACACATGTTGACAATAAACCCCTGTTACAGAGGTCAAATGTGTGTTCCCAGAATAGCAGAGGGTAACTGGCTGTCGGAGGAGCACAACACTGCAAATGAACTGATATAGAAGAGATGTCTTATTGTCCGAGCCATTGAGTCAGCTTGGCCCAAGAAGGCTAATTTTCCAGATCTGATTTCTTTACTTACTGAAAGGTTATGACAACATGTCTCTTCCATTGGTAATGCTTATGTCTCTGTGAAGGTCCCTGTAGTCATAGATATAAAGTTATTTAAAATTATTCAAAGTGTGAAGAGGCAACACCACCCTGAATGTCATGTTTTTGACCAGGTGCCCCCGCTGGTGGAAAGCCTTTCTTTCCAAGCGAGACACCAGAGTGAGTCAGACAGCAGTTTTGTGTGGGTGGGGTGGTTCTGCTCAGTAATGGGGGGAGGGAAAGAATTATAAAACACTATGTCCTATTTTTAAGAAGTAGTAACTTAGTTTTACTTTTCCCTTTCATTAAGTCTCCTTGGGCAGAAATGCATTTTTAACACATGGTTTGAAAAGAAAAAAAAAAATAGAGTTGTGGAGTTTTCTTCTTTCACTGGCCACTTTTTAGCTCTTTGCGGGTGTCAAAAGAATTAAGAGATTGTTTTTTTCATGTGTGGTTACAGTTTCATTGATTGAGCTCTGATCGCCAGAGGATGACAGGATGACTGACTGTGACTGAACAGAACAACCCATGGTCATTTGTGTCAAAGACAAATTGCTGGCAGACAGACTGCTCATGATGGGTTTCATGTTTGAAGCCTGGCATTCCAAGCTGTCCTTGGTGCTACAGGAGCTGTGCTGTCTGCAAGGCATTATGAATAGCAATGGGAGCATGTATGTGAGCAATTGGGGAGGTTTGCATAGGCTCCAGAAGCATTTTGGCAAAGAAAAACTCTTTCCTTGAAAAAGCACGTGTATCATTTCACAGAAAATATGACCCACAAAGTGACCTAAGGAAGACTGTTGTACAGCCCAAATTTCCTCCATGCTCTGTCTCCACAGCATCAGGGAGGTGAGTTTGCTATCATGCAACAGCAACAATTGTCCTATGTTTAATGCCTATTTTTACTCTTCTTGCCTCCATTTTTCCTGGCACGCAAAGGGCTGGAAGCAAAGGCACCGCACCCTGGAGTGGTGGGGGATATTACAGCAGGAGTGTGGTGCCAAGGTTGTGGTTAGATCCTAAGCTTCCCTTGACTGGTGTCTCAACAGTTTTGTGACTGAGTGTCTTATGAAAATCCAAAGCTCTGGGTCATGAGACAGGGTTGTTTTTTTTAATTTTGGGGGTTTTTTTTCATTTTGGAGCCCACTAGTGAGCAGCCAGTGGTGGAGAAAGGAAGCAACTGTTCAGTAAGGTCAGGTTGGTGGGCTAAATACATTCTCTTTTACCGAATACCATGCCACCAAAGCCAGTGGAGTCACTTAAAGACCCTGAGACAACCAAAGGGTGACCACATGGCCAGGCTAGCTGGGGACACTCCACCTTGTCCAACCCACAATGCTGTTGCACAGCTGTGCCCCATCCAACCTGCAGACTGAGCCTCCAGTTCAAATGGGCATAGACTGGGCTGTGGAGGGTGAGAGGGATAATGGCACTAGCAGGAAAACTGAATATCTAGTGTTTCCAACCAAACCAGCAACTTGAATATTTCCAAAAAAAAATATTTATTCTTCCTGGTTACTGAATTTCTGCAGGCAAATTCACAGTTCAGCCAGCCAGCCCAGTGCATAGACATCTTCACAACAAATGGCTCATTTTTAGAATAGTTGCTTGAGGGCTTGTTTTTTATTATTTTCAACTGTCTGGCCTACAATGTATAGGAGGTAAGATAATTAATGGTATCCCTGAAAAGATGCACATCTCCTCCTCTACCTTCATCAATTCCATCGCTAGCTGTAAGTTTTGCCTTAAGAAAGGAAGCTAGCAATGACAGTCACAACCCAAAACCCCCTTTGTTAGTATGGTAATACCCTTGAAGGTCTTGTTCAAGGAACTACTTACTTTGCTGTTTTAAATGATGTACATGTTGGTTTGATGGGGACATTCAATTTCTTGAAATCTTCACTATCCAGCCTCATAAGGCCCTTCTCCACTTCTGTGCAAACAATGGGAGAGGAAAACCCTTATAATGACATGCTGTCTAATACTAGTATGCTGCTAATAAGTCTTCACATCCTTCCTAATTTCTATATCGAAACCTTCACATAAAAAGAAAAATGCTAGGAGGAAGGGGGGAAATATTTGTAGAAACTCAAACAAAGGAAACAAATAAGATAAGAAGGTAAATACACTCTGAAGACACAACTAAAACAGTGTCCTCCATAGGAGATACCCAACATCATGATGTTCAAGTTGGAAATAATCTTGGGATGTTTCTTCTCTGTTCCCTAGTAAACAGGTAGCGATGAAAGTGTTTGGCAAGTATTTAGACATAAGTAATCTAGGGAGCTTGGAATTTCTTTGCAAACATCTTGTAGAGAGGGGAGCAAAGAAAAAATAATCAGCAAAGTCAGCATTGCCTTGTCAACTTCAGACACAAGCAGGTACTACAGTGCATGCACAGCTTTCTCTTCTCACTTCCAAAATGGATTCCAGAGATATTTTTATTTCTGGGACACCACTATGGGCAGTGGGTGTCCCACCAAAGCCACTAATTTAATTGCCTCATTGGCTAAACTGTTCTGTTAATAGGAAATGTGAAATCTTCCTCTACCCCACCAATACTTTACAAAGTTGCTCAGGAAAGTTTGTAATGCATGAGGCAGCTGCAGTCGCATATTAACTTGCAGTCTCCAGACATTATGCAACTGAAGGTTTCCTAATTATGCAGTCCTCAACAATTCTTGCCTCCACTCACACATCTGCACACTCCTATAAGCATGCACAAAATCCAGGGTAATTTAACCTTTAGTTTATCAAAACAGAACATTTGATTTGCAATCAGCTAGGAAAAAAAATAATAGTTCCTGACCTTAGCAAGGCAATTCCTTCAAAGTGCTATCATGAGACTTTAGCATTTGGCCTCTTGGAGGAGAGGCACAGGGACCTGGTGCTGATGGACACCTTGCTGAAATCCACCTTTGACACTTCTGGTCGACAGTCAAGATAAAGGTGTCACTCAGCAGGGACCAGCAACCACACCTTCAGCTGTCTGAATTTTGCTTAAGAAAACACAATCCTTGGTTTGCTCAGCTTGGATGCTCCAAGTGCAAGTGCTGTAACAATTTGAACTGAAATGGCTGTCTCGTTATTCAGTCTGCTGAAAATTACTTCATTTTTAATATAGCTTCATTGATTTACACCCAGCTATTGTACCAAACACTCTATAGCTGCTTCATGATAAGGCAATCCTCCACTGATTAGACTATGGTACTCCTCTTTCCCTAGCTTCTATTATCTATAGAGAAAGCAAGGAAGAGGATAGGTAAAGCTTTCTTGCACTGATCGAGTGAAGATGAAGTATTATTTCTTCTGAAGTTTTACAGTTACTTTGAACCTCCTAATTTCTGATCTAAGCTGGTTCTGCATTGCCTGTCATGGGAGTAGTTAAACCTTGGTTTAACTTGGTTCTCCTTCCAGGAAACTAAGCTGGCAGCAAGGTTTCCACAGATGGAAGCTGTAATGCTTTATGGTCCATGAGCCATGAGATATTTGGGTGAACTGGTTCCTACTGGTTCTTCTGCTGCTGCCTCAAAAATCATCTAGATATTTGCTGTGTTACTCACCCTTTGGCTGAAGACATCAGCCCCTCTTTTCTGTCCTTACCTACATGTCGCCATCATCGGTTGCAAGTTATTATCTTTTTTGATATGCTGTCTGAACTGCCTGGGTGGTTGCTTTCTAAGCTACTTTCAGTTCGTTGCCAACCAATCTGGAGGGGCAGCATCCTGCAGCAGGAGAGTGGTTGAAGATAGTAAGTTGTCCAGCTGGCTGAGTTGCTTTTGGAAGATGTGTGATCAAGCTGTAAATAGAATCATTTCCTGTGCTTTCCTTCCCAGGCTTTATCTTGTTTATTCATGTGAATGGTACCTGGGGAATAGCTGCGTCTGCCCTTGGTTGTAATTTGTCTGTATTTCAGCAGTGTCATGTTATTATATTGGTGGAATACCAGATTTGAAGGAAATTCATGTGAATGACCTATTCTTGATAGCCCTTTAACTATGGCCAGATGGAGCATGAGCTGCTTGTGGCCACACATTCCACAGTGAGGAGCACATGTTGATGTGCATGGCCGGGAAGACGGGAAGACGTCAGAGCTCTCGTCACAGCTTTCTTGATAGATGGTTTTACTCCACAAAGCATAAATCAGAGCAACCAAATAAAAAGGTGTAAGGTGTTTCTTGGAAGTTTCCAGCACCCTGGATAGGTGAGAAACTGCTCTCTGCCTCGCTCCTGCCAGAGACATTTAGGGGCAGTAGAGTGGCAGGGGGGAGCACCAAGAAGCCTAAGGCTAAGCAGATAAGGTGCAAGCACAATCCTGTACAGCAGCTGGTGCGGAGTGCCTGTGTATTCATAGGATTTCTGCTGTGATCTCGTTTGGGAAACTGCATTTCATTGTGCCAGTTCCCCACGTGTCACCCATAACCCTTGTAACATACAGTAATTCTTAATAGCACACAGTTCTAAGTCATCTTCTGTGTTAGCATCTTTCCTGCAATGCTCTAAAAATCCTTAATACAGTGAAATGTTTCACTTAGTTTTTATCAAAGGGCTATCTAAAGCCAAAGGATAAAGTGATCCTTGCAGGAATGCTTTCAAACCAAACTTCCCAGCTGCTTTTCCAGGATCTGTTGAAGAATAGCAGTTTCATCCACCAGCCCAGCCCAGTTCCGTTTCTTGTGGCCACTAAATTTTTTTCATCTTCTCTCTCAGTGCATCACTGAGGGCTCTCCACTTCAGGACGTAGAAGAATATAACTTCTTCCATGGTTTATCCCCTTTGTACCACCACCAGCCTTAGGCTGAATAACTTCAGGAGAAAGTGGTCTAAGCCACACAAAGGTGAGGGTAAAGCTTATCAAATGCTTGCTGGGGCAATCCAAAGAGCTGAAGGATATCTGCTACGTACTTTGGAGACTGCAGTGGGGTGATGAGATTCTCAAGGCTGCTACAGGGTACACCAGTACTGGGGCACACAGGGATGCCTTCTGCACTACCTTAAGTCTGCCAGGGTTGGAAGCAGGCTGGTTAGTGTCCACATGAGCATAAGGCACAAGGTAGCCACTGTACATCATTTCCTATTTCATTACTTCATTTAACAAAAATGTTTTTAAAGAAAAATTTTACTTTTTCACTCCATTTAAAGAAGCTGTAGAAAGGAAGAGGAAGTCTCAGCATGTTGGGGAGATGGAGTTAGCTGATACTCAGCCACTCCAGCAATGCACTTGGCTCAACATCCATCACAGCTTTACAGGAACTCCAGGTTCTGAAGATCTCCTGCAGCTGGGCTCATCCGAGTGGTACATCCCAGGTGACTGTAGCACAAGAAAACTTCACTTTCTAGGATTAAACTCCAGGATTTCCTCACTCTTAAGCAAGTTCCAGCTCTCTGGGTTCAGCAGAAGCTTGGCCAGATCCTGCTTTCAACTACATACAGATGTAAAACATACCGTAAAGTGGTGCTCTGCTACCCCTCCTGGGTTGAGCTTCTCTGTACCTCCCCTCACTCCTTGGGAGGCTGGAGGGATCTCCCCAAAACAGTACAGTGACCCACTCCCCAGTGTCAGGTTGGGATGTCACATGCCTCCATGCTGTCTGGCTCCTGTGTGGCTGGGAAAGGGTTTGAATGCAATTCATTCATTGCAATCAAAACCCAACAAGTACTGGAAGAAAGTTCAAATGTATGTGAAATAACTTGTCCACAAAGCTGGCAAAGGCAGCTTATTTTTCCTGTCTTACAAGAAGTTATGCAATCAAGTGATTAATTACCCATGGCACAGTCTGAGGGGTGAAAGATTAATATTCCTGGAGACTGCTGCTGTTGACCTTATGTATGTCCCAGAAGAATAAACCTTACCCAATGGTGAGACTGTCTTCTTCATAGTTGAGTGAAGAGGTTAAAGTTTTATTTTTCTTCTTAATTCTGTCCCTCCAGCAGGAAACAGTATCATCAAAAGACTCCCACCCATCTCCTGGATAAAAAGGAAATTCAAGTCTTTTATAATTCAAGGGCTCTGCCTCACCCTGCCGTGGCAGTGGAGTGGGAGCCCAGTATTTGACACAAGCACTGTTGGAAATGGTTGAGTAGCATAGCATGTGTTAACTGGTGGGGAGTGATCTGTGACCCAGCACTCACTGCAGGCAACACTGGAAACAATGTCAGCTGGTTGCAGTTAGCCCCAGGGTGGTGAACCTCAAATTCTATCACAGTTTTAAACAATAGTTCTTGCCTGCACTGAATGCTCATTAATACACATTGTAATATTATTTCTTTCCTGGGGAAAGAACCATTTCCCGGGATGTGACACATGAATTCTACATGCAGTTGCAGTACTCATTCATTCATTCTGCCCATCGTGTGCAGCTGAAGGGTGCTATGTTTCCGTGCAGTAGGAGGCCATGCCTTCTTAAGCATGTTGCTCACCGTATCTTTCTTTCTCTATACAAGTCCATGTGCAGCAATCACCTTCTGCTGAAAATCCCTCACCAGCTTGCTGTCAGCAATGCCAGCATAGATCAAAATCTATCTGGTACTTTTGTTAAAAGGCTGCTTTTCAGTAGTTTTTACCTTTGCTGAACTGAGTGTTTACTTCAAGATGAAGTTATTTTCCAGGGGAAGGGTAGAGCGAACCTTCAGTCCTTTTAGTGATCAGATGTGCTAGGAATAATATTTGATTTTTCCTGTATTGAAAACCTTGCCCACTTTGTTATCAAGCCTTTACAATCCTATTCTTTGGAATATATATTACCATATCCTACCTCTCCTGGATGATTTTTCAGCGATAAATAATCTTCTAAGGAAATAAATACTTATTCAATTTTAAGCTATACTCAGTATAGGAAGAGGGGGTAGAAGAAAGGGCTTGTACAATTTTTATTTCTTAAGTAGTGGTTTCCATCAAAGCAACTTGTTACATGAAAGATCCTAGTGACTTCTTAGTTCAGCTGATAGAGACCTCCAGCCGAGGAGATGCAATACTGGACCTGATGGTCACCAATACAAGCAAGTTCATCAGTGAAATCAGGATCGGAGGCAGCCTGGGCTGCAGTGATCATGCACTGATGGAGTTCAAGGTCCAGAGGGATATGGGACAGGTGAGGAGAATAGTCAGGACCCTAAATTTCAGGAAAGCAGACTTCCAGCTCTTCAAGGAATTACTTGGTAGGATCCCCTGGGACGTAGTCCTCCAAGATAAGGGAGCGGAACAGAGCTGGCAAATATTCAAGGACGCTTTCCATAAAGCGCAAGAGCGCTCAGTCCCCATTTATAGAAAATCAGGCAGGGAAGGGAAGAGACCAGTATGACTGAATCAAGACCCGCTGGTCAAACTAAAGAAGAAGAGGGAACTGCACAGGCAGTGCAAGCAGGGACAGGTAACCTGGGACGTGTATAGGGATGCTGCCTGGATGTGTAGGGAGGAAGTCAGGAAGGTCAAGGTGCAGCTGGAGCTAAACTTGGCAAGGCAAGTAAAGACTAACAAGAAGTGCTTCTACAGGTATGTCAATCAAAACAGGAAGGTCAAAGAGAACATACCCCTTCTGATGATTGGGAATGGTGACCTTCTATCAACAGACAGGGAGAAGGCTGAGATACTCAACAAGGTTTTTGCCTCAGTCTTCACCAATAACTGCTCTCCTCACCCCTCCTGGGTCATGGGGTGGCAAGATGGTGACCAGGAGGATAAACCCCCTCCCACCATAGAGGAGGATCAGGTTCCAGACCACCTGAGGAACCTGAACATTTATAAGTCTGTGGAATGTGATGAGATGCATCCCAGAGTCCTGAGGGAATTTGCAGATGTGGTTGCCAAGATGCTTTCCATGATATTTGAAAAGTCATGGCAATCAGGAGAAGTCCCTGGTGACTGGAAAAAGGGTAACATTATGGTCATTTTTAAAAAAGGGCAGAAAAGACGACCCTGCAAACTACTGACCCGTCAGCTTCACCTCTGTGCCTGAGAAGATCATGGAACAATCCTCCTAGAAGCTATGCTAAAACACATGGAGGACATGCAGGTGATTAATGGCAGCCAGCAGGGCTTCACCAGGGGCAAATCCTGTATGACCAAATCAGTGGCTTTCTATGATGGGGTAACCACAGCAGGGGACACAGGTAAACTTATGGATGTGATCTATCTGGACTTCTAGAAAGCCTTTGACATGGTCCTCCACAACATCCTCCTCTCAAAATTGGAGAGATATGGATTTGATGGGTGGACTTTTTGGTGGATAAGAAACTGGTTGGAGGGTCATATTCAGAGAGTAGTGGTCAATGGCTCAAAGTCCAGATGGAGATCCATGACAAGTGGTGTACCTCAGGCATCTGTATTGGGACCAGTGCTGTTTAATAACTTCATCAATTATATTGACAGTGAGATTGAGGGCACCCTCAGCAAGTCTGCAGATGACACCAAGCTGAGTGTTGTAGTTGCCACACCTGAAGGACGGGATGTCATCCAGAGGGACCTGGACAGGATGGAGAAGTGGGTCTATGAGAACCTCATGAGGTTCAACAGGGCCAAGTGCAAGGTCCTACACCTGGGTTGGGGTAATTGACAATTTCAGTACATGATGGGGGATGACGTGATTGAGACCTGCCCTGCAGAGAAAAACTTGGGGGTGCTGGTTGATGAGAAGCTCAACATGAGTCCACAATGTGCACTCACAATGCAGAAGGACAACTGTATCCTGGGCTGCATCAAAAGAAGTGTGGCCAGCAGGGCAAGGGAGGTGATTCAGCCCTTCTATTCCTCTCTTGTGAGACCTCATCTGGAGTACTGTGTCCAGGTCTGGAATCCTCAGCATAAGAAGGATATGGGACTGTTGGAACAGGTCCAGAGTAGGGCTACAAAGATGATCCGAGGGCTGGAGCACCTTCCCTATGAGGACAGGCTGAGAGAGTTGGGCTTGTTCAGCCTGGAGAAGAGAAGGCCCTGAGGAGATCTTATAGCAACTTTCCAGTACCTGAAAGGAGACTACAAGAAAGCTGGAGAAGGACTACTCATAAAAGCTTGTGGTGATAGGACAAGGGGGAACAGATATAAGCTGGAGAAGGGCACATTTAGACTAGACATTAGGAAGAATTTCTTCACCATGAGAGTGGTGAGACACTGGGACAGGTTACCATGGAAAGCTGTGGCTGCCCCATCCCTGGCGGTGTTCAAGGCCAGGGTGGATGGGGCCCTGAGTAACCTCATCTAGTGGGATGTCCCTGCCTATGGCAGGGGGGTTGGAACTAGATGATCTTTAAGGTCCCTTCCAACCCTAACTATTCTATGATTCTATGATTCTATGATTCTATGATTCTATGATTCTATGATTCTATGATACTATGATTAAGGTCCTTTTATTCAGAGCTGCTTTCCAGTTAGCTTGGCAGCCCTCAGTTCATGATGGTGTCTGGCGTTATTCTGCCTCAAGTGCAGGACATCACATTTCCCTTTCCATATTGTGAGATTCCTGTTGACCCTTACCTCCAGCCTCCTGAAGACCCTCTGAATGGCACCACAACCACCTGCTGTATCATCCATTCCTCCTGGTTTTGCATCACCTGAAAATTTGCCAAGGGTATCCTCAGTCCCATCATCCAGGTAATTAATGAAGACATTAAACAGTGCTGGCCCTGAGTATCAACACCTAGGGTGCACCACTAGTGACTGGCCTCTGGATGGGCTGCATGACACCAATCACAACACTTTGATCCCAACACTTCAGCCAGCTTTCAAGCCATGTCCCTGTCTGTTTATGTAATCAGTATTTCATCAATTTGTCTAGAATGATGTTATAGGAGGCAGTGTTCATAGCTTTACTAAAATTGGCTAAAAAAACATCCACTAAACAGCCCTCATCCACCAGGCCACTCATCTCATTGTAAAAGGCTATCATGATGGCCAGGCATGATTTCAGCATATCAAATTCACCAGAGTGTGAGGTTTTGAGAAACTGGAGAACAGGAACCACACCTTGTCTCCCTTCAGCCTTAGTTTTCATAATAGTTGGAGGAAAACTGTTGTTTTAGCTTTTGTTGTAATTAAGAATGCCTGTCTCCCTTCTGGGGAGTTATGTAGGAAAGGCAGAATTTACTGTAAAAGCTTAGTTACATGTGCTAGAATTTTAGTCTCTGCTTTGGCATGGACTTAGAAAAAAATAATTTAAAAATAAACCTATCTATTGTATTTAACCTTGGCCCATGCAGCCAGTGATATTTGTGAGACGTTCCAGCTATCCACAGATTCTTTTCACTGAAGTTTCCCTTCAGGAAACAAAATAAATTAATGATACAAACAGGAAGCAGCTGTCTTTTCCTAAATAATAATTAAAATGGGGTCCCTTAGTTGAAGCAGTAATAAATGGGAGGGAAAAGACCTGAAACATTGTCGCTTTAACTTTGACCAGCCTTCAGAGGACAGGCTTAGAATAGCGACACAAGCTGTGAAGCTGGGAGGACTTATTTTTTTACAAGCCATTTTTGGATTTTAAAAACAGAGAAAGGTCTGCACGAGGGGCAGATGAGCAAGACGAAGGAATGCAGCTCTCTCAAGGCACACAAGTTCTCCTTCTGTAGTATTCACATGGAAAGAAACATTAATCATCATAATCATTGATGCTGTCCTTCAGTGGCTTTCATCTGCTATCAGCAATCACTAGGAAATTCCAGGGTGTTCCTGATGTGGTGTTGTTTTGGTTTGTTGTTTTTTTTTCTCTTTGTCTCAGACTGTTGACTTGACATAGTTCCTTGAAATTCCACTTTAAAAAGGAAGAAAGACAAGAGAGCTGGAAACTTTTGGCTCCTTCCAGCTGGCTGGGAGGAGGTGTTGGTAGCAATGAGTGTGGTACTACACAGGGCCTCCTGCAGTGGCCCCAGGGCTTGGTTTGCTCAGCACTTCCAGAGATGGAGGGACCTTGCCCCTGTGGGCTTAGCAGTTGAGCCTGTGGGTGACCACAAAAACATACTGGTCAGAGACAATAAAACCAGCGGAGATGACCATGGACAGCAAAAGCCACAAGCAGCACAAGAGTTAGGACTTTTCATCTTTTATTATGCATTGAGGAAGGTGCATTTCTTGACAGCATGATATAACACTTTATTAAAAATTAGATTTGAGTTTGCTCAATCTCGGGAGACAATGTCAATATGAAACAGTAAGACATGGTCCTGAAAAAAGACCTGAGAAGTAACCTTAGTTCGTGCTCTGCCATTTGCTTGAGTAGGTGGTACTGAGTGCCTGTTAGCGCTGATCATAACAGAGTCACTTAATGGAAGTTTATATAGCTGCAACTAGAGAACAAATGCAGTAAAACCTGTGTCATAAACCCAGTGAGCTAGGCAATGCCACATCCCAAAATATAGGGCAGGTGGGATAAATAAGGTTTATGTTTTATTTGTAAGAGTTCAAGACTCTACTTCTGTCCGCTCCCGAACATAGCACTGAGTTGCTGAATGTTGCAGGGATTTACAGGTGAAAAAGGAGGTAGCAGAAAAATTGGTGACAAGCCTTAAAACCTCCTCTAGTATTCAAAGGTATTTGAGGTATGAAAACTCCAGAAAGACCTCATGTCATAGACTCTTGTCCATGAATCAGAGCTGGCAACAATTTTGACTTAAAAATTTATAGAACTGGTTGCTTTTAAGATGGGAAGGCAATAAGGCATCTAGACCTGAAGAAGATTTTAACACAGTTCTTTTACTCTGCACTCAGTGACCCTATTATCCTTACAATCTTTCTTCCATCTTTTTCTCACTGCATTTTATCATAAAAGCTCAGGTTGGTATCCTCTGAGTGAAGTGAGCACTACTACATATTCTTTTTTACCTAGGCACAGCAGTGTCCTGCCAATCCTGTATCTGTAACGCTAAAGGGACAGAGCTAATCTTATGGCAAAATTGCAAATGCTTAACAGCACAAAGCTTAAAAGCATAAGAGAGGTCTGTTAGGACTATCCATGATGCTTTAGCAGCCTTCATCAGGACACATGGAAAAAAATTATCTTGAGTTACCTTCAGATAAAGATGGTGTCTTCACAGACACCATGGAAATTCCCATCCATGTCCCCTGTGTGAGAGGGAAGCCTGTTATCGCTCTCTGAAGGAAAATATAACATTTCAGTGTGAGGATTCTGTGATTCCCAAGGAGAAGTACAGTTTCGTCCCTGGCTCTGTTTGTTTTCACCCAGGATCTCTTCTGTAATATCCACGAGTAGATAAGATGTAGAGTCTGCATATTTCCTACCATGAGGGTCATTTGAAGGATAACATGAGCCAAGGGAGGTCTCCTTCAAATGGTCAGAAGGCAGTCAGGAGAACTGATTTATTCTGCATGAGAACAGCTGTTCAGACAGAAAACTTCAAGGACAAGAAATGAAGGATTTTGTGTTTCTCCAGTGGTACAGAAACGCATCTACAGGGTCCCAAGAAGCCAAGCACATGGCAGTGTGGACACCACCCTCACATTTGTGCCCTTGCACCTGAGAAGTGAAATTGATTGTAGTGGTAAACATTTAACATCTTGAGGAAATTTTGAAGAAAAAACATTTTAATAGATGTTTAGACTCACCAAGCACACGCAGATAAAATGATTAAAAGGGAGACATATGTAATTTGAGGCCTCTTGGCTCCCAACAGTACATATGCCCTCATTTTTAGTTTAAACTAATTTAATCTATTAAGGCCCAGGAAACCTAATTTCACATCTGACTTTTCTTGGGCAGATGCTGGAATACCGAAAGAGGCAGCAAGGTCTTTGTCACAATGTACAATTCAAGGGAAGGGAGAGGTATTATTCATGCGGGTGTGACCTGATGGCCGTGCTTATTCATTCTTCCACTCCAAAGCCCTCCCTGTCCTTCCTAAGCCTTGTGGCACTTGGGGACGCCCTTACAAGAGTCCTTATTTGGTGAAGAGGGCTACATATTTTGGCCTACCTCTTTCCTCCCCACTACAAGTTATTGTTGTGGAAATGGCTCACAGAGGAGGGTAGGAGGTTGTCTCTTAAATATTAGGTTCCCCACAGATAAGAATAGCTTCTGCCATTATGTGAGCAACAACAAAAAGTAAGAAGAGTATCAACAATGTGTATGTCACTGGAGGCAAAAATCCCACTCCACCCATCATGACAGCAGTCCACTTTTGGAGATCTCTGGACAATGCTTGGCTCATTTTGAAGCTATCTCAGAGGGATCCACAGTGGGTGTGGCAAAAGGGATAGCAAAGTTAGTGCAATCATTCTGCATCAAGTAATCCCTGCAGTACTGCAAACGTACTGATAAGATGACATCATCAGCACCAGAGAGCTTTGAATTGTGACAAAGATAGGTGTATTGTTTCCACAACAGACGGCTTGTTATGAAGTCCCCAAAATCTCAAACTGATGTATTTATCTCAGAAGATAGCTCTTGGTACAGCCATGCATGCTTTGCCCTCTTAACTGTCTGGGAGAGAGAATAGGATCAATGGGATCCAGGTATACATCTTTTCTTCATTTTTTATTTCTTTTTCCAGGCCATTTTTTCCTAATTCCCCTTCAGAGGACACTGTCATCCTGACCATTCCAGGTTTACAGCAGTTTCTCAAAGTTATAGTGAGAGACCCAGGTCAGGAGACCTCAAAGGAGCAGTTGGGAATCATAGAATCATAGAATAACCAGGTCGGAAGAGACCCACCGGATCATCAAGTCCAACCATTCCTATCAAACACTAAATCATGCCCCTTAGCACCTCGTCCACCCGTGCCTTAAACACCTCCAGGGAAGGTGACTCAACCACCTCCCTGGGCAGCCTGTTCCAGTGCCCAATGACCCTTTCTGTGAAAAATTTTTTCCTAATGTCCAGCCTAAATCTCCCCTGGCAGAGCTTGAGTCCATTTCCTCTTGTCCTGTCCCCTGTCACTTGGGAGAAGAGGCCAGCACCCTCCTCCCTACAACCTCCTTTCAGGTAGTTGTAGAGAGCAATGAGGTCTCCCCTCAGCCTCCTCTTCTCCAGGCTAAACAACCCCAGCTCTCTCAGCCGTTCCTCATAAGGCCTGTCCTCCAGCCCCTTCACCAGCTTTGTTGCTCTTCTCTGGACTTGCTCCAGAGCCTCAACATCCTTCTTGTGGTGAGGGGCCCAGAACTGAACACAGTATTTGAGGTGCGGTCTCACCAGGGCCGAGTACAGAGGGAGAATAACCTCCCTGGACCTGCTGGTCACACCATTTCTGATACAAGCCAAGATGCCATTGGCCTTCTTGGCCACCTGGGCACACTGCTGGCTCATGTTCAGTCGGCTGTCAACAAAAACCCCAGGTCCCTCTCCTCCAGGCAGCTTTCTAGACAGACTTCTCCTAGTCTGTAGCACTGCACAGGGTTGTTGTGCCCCAAGTGCAGGACCCGGCATTTGGCCTTGTTAAACCTCGTGCCATTGGTCTCAGCCCAGCGATCCAGCCTGTTCAGATCCCTTTGCAGAGCCTCCCTGCCCTCCAGCAGATCCACACTTCCACCCAGTTTAGCGTCGTCTGCAAACTTGCTAAGGGTGCACTCAATGCCTTCATCCAGGTCATTGATAAAGACATTGAACAGGGCTGGACCCAGCACTGAGCCCTGGGGAACCCCACTTGTCCCTGGCCTCCAGCTGGATTTCACACCATTTCCCACCACTCTCTGGGCCCAGCCATCCAACCAGTTTTCCACCCAGGAGAGTGTGCGCCTGTCCAGGCCAGAGGCTGACAGTTTCTCAAGCAGAATGCTGTGAGAAACTGTGTCAAAGGCTTTACTGAAGTCCAGGAAGACCACATCCACAGCCTTTCCCTCATCCAGCAGCCTAGTCAGTTTGTCATAGAAGGCGATCAGGTTAGTTTGGCAAGACCTGCCTTTTGTGAACCCTTGTTGACTGGGCGTGATCACCCGGTTCTCTTGCATGTGCTTCATGATAGCACTCAAGATCACCTGCTCCATGACTTTCCCTGGCTCTGAGGTCAGACTCACAAGCCTGTAGTTCCCTGGGTCCTCCCTGCGACCCTTCTTGTAGATGGGCACAACATCAGCCAGCCTCCAGTCCAGTGGAACTTCCCCAGTCTTCCAGGACTGTTGGAAGATGATGGAAAGGGGTTTGGCCAGCACATCTGCCAGCTCCTTCAATACCCTTGGGTGAATCCCATCCAGCCCCATAGACTTGTGGGTGTCTAGTCAGGCTAGCAAGGCTCTGACCACCTCCTCTTGGATCATGGGAGCCTCATTTTGCTCCTCTAGCTCCTGGATGTGTACACAGATGGAACGACTTTCTTTGCAATTAAAGACTGAGGCAAAGAAGGCATTAAGTACCTCAGCCTTTTCCTCATCCCCTGTCACTGTTGTTCCTTCTGCATCCAATAGGGACTGTATGGTCTCCCTAGTCGTCCTTTTATTATTTATATATTTATAGAAGGATTTTTTGTTATCTTTCACAGACTTTACCAATCTGATTTCTAGTTGAGCCTTAGCCCTTCTGATTTTTTCTCTACACAATCTCACTTCCCTCCTGTAGTCCACCCAAGAGGCCTGTCCCTTCTTCCAGAGCCCATAAACATTTATCTTCTTCTTGATATCACTTAAGATCTCTCTGTTCAACCAAGCTGTTTTTTTCCCCCACCGGCTTTTTTTCCAGAACATGGGGATGGCTTTCTCCTGAGCTGCTAGGATTTCCTTTTTGAAGAGCTCCCAGCCCTCGTGGGCTCCCTTGCCCTTAAGTACGGGCTCCCATGAGACTTTGCCAACCAGCCTTCTGAAGAGTTCAAAGTCTGCCTTCTGGAAATTTAATGCTACTGTCCTGCTAACCACCCTCTTCACTTCACCTAGAACAGAAAACCCTATCATCTCATGATCGCTTAGTCCTAGGCGTCCACCTACTGCCACATCCCCCACAAGGCCTTCTCCGTTCACAAACAGCAGGTCCAGGAGGGCACCCTCCTTTGTTGGTTCATTCACCAGCTGTGCAAGGAAGTTGTCTTCCACGCACTCCAGGAACCTCCTAGACTGCTTCCTTTCTGCTCTATTGTACTTCCAGCAGATATCAGGAAAATTGAAGTCTCCCACAAGAACGAGAGGCATCGATCTAGAGATTAACCCCAGCTGTTTATAGAAAAGGTCATCAGCTGCTTCTCCTTGGCTGGGAAGATGCGAAGGGAAGGCCAATAAGGCCACCAACTTGTTATTTGATAACTCATCTTTTAAATACTGTTTTCTAGGGAAGAGAGGGGTGAGAAAGGCTGTGACTGTTATCACTACTAATAAACCTTTTAAAACATATCTCAAGCAGGATGAATACAATCACAAAGCAGTTTATCTGAGATATGTGCTGTCTCAGCAGCTTCAGCATTTTTAACACAGATGCCAATAAGGACTCAATTTCCATAGCCAAACTCATAACCAAGAAGTCAAACTAGTGACCAGAGTAGAATCCTAATTCACTGCAGACAACTGGGTTCACAACAGTTTCGACATTGTTCACTGAGGTGAGAACAAATGGGACAACAAGAAGGCAAGAAGGGTAGCAGTGTCTGGCATCAGTATTATTACCAAACACTTGATAACAACAAACCCCAAGAGTGATGGACTACTTGGGGATGATGTGTAAGGCAGGCATCACAAACAAGTTCTTAAAAAAAAAATTGTCTACCAGCAGTCAGGATCTTAAGCTGCTGGGTGAACTGCAACCTGGAAAAAAAGCATGTGCAGCAACTGAGATTTGGTGAATGTAGAGTGGGTGAGGATGCTTGAAGATGGTGACCTTTGGGAAGTAACCATACAAGAACAGGATAAAGCCATCCCTCGTGAATATGAAGGTACATAAGGACATAAAACAGCTCCAGTGGTCTGTCTAACCTAACATCCGGACCCCAACCGAGCCCACGAGTGGAAACCTAGTGAGAAGTAAGAACAAGGGCAAACATATACAATACTTCCCCTCAGTGCTCTCCCAGCCTCCGACTATTTTCAGCTCAGGAACTTCCTGAGCCAGATACTGTTTCTATGTATTTAGTAACTCTCAGTGGATTTCTCTTCCGTGAACTCTCCTTGAATCTATGTAAACTTCTCATATCCACAACATCCTTTGGAAAGAAGATCCACATTTCTGCTACCTGTTGCTTGAAGAGCCATCTCTTTCTGTTTGTTTTTCTGTCCAGTTCCTACTGACTTCTTGTAATGCTGCCTGCTCTTGTACAGGAAGAGACAGCAAAACCTGTCCCATACCTGCTCCAATGCCTCACACAAGCTCAGAAATCTCTCTCATACACCTCCCAGTAATTTATTTTCCAACTTGAATATACCTGTTTTAGTTGATATGGAAACTAAGCTGTTAGGTGGAACTTGTAAAGGACTTGGGCTATTTTTATGTATGGCCTCACTTGTGCTCAGACTCCAAAGAGTCTTGTTGCATCTTGCAGTTGTGAATGAAAGCCTCCAGCTTGCTGAGAGCTTGAGTTCCAGAGCTTGAGTTCCAGCTCTAATGCTGCAAGCATCATGTGTTGGCCGAGCTACGGGGATATAAATAATAGCCTGCACTCAAATGCCAGGGAGGAACAGTTCCTAACCATGCTGTATGCGTGCACAAGCCATTCCTGGAAGCCTCTTCACACTCCCATCGTCCCTTATACATATTCAACTTTGCCAGTAACCCATACTCCCAGCTTCACTTCCAGGACTCTTGTGAGGTTATTCAAGTCTACAAGCTGCACTTTGTTGAAAAACTCGTAGAGTTTCTGGCAGTGACCAGCAGCTTAGTGTTTTCTCTCATTGTGCTGGCATATAAATCCGTTGTGAGTGTCCAGGGAAAACAAGAGCCTGTCACCTGCATAAATGTTGCTGAGTACCTACCGAAAGCATAGAATGCTCTCTGCTCTGTGTGTGCACGCACCACAGTGACCTCTGAGAATATAATCTAAAATAACCCCATGCATGGAATCAGGAATAGAAAAAAAAAAGGAAGGATGCATTTTATGTAAATGTAGTCAGAAAGTCTGCAAGACAACTTGCTTGAAGTGGTTTGAAAGATGAAGAAATATGACTCATTTCCAGAAGTAACTGTTTTTGCTGGGCTGGGCTGAGGGTAGCATTGTGTCTTAGGCAAGTACACAGTTGCCATTAGGGCTTTACTGACATCTGTGTGGATGTATTGGGTGTCCCGTAAACTGAATGATGGGCACACAGCACAGGTGTGCTTCATGAACATTGAGGGTGCTCTGCAGGCAGAGGATGCACCCGTTTATCTACAGTGTAGGTCTACACAGAACTTTTGCAACCAGTGTGACTAACATACAGATACTCGCCATGCTCTCAAGAGAAAAAAGACTATGAAGTACCTTTGCCCAGGCCAGTAGGAATCTCTCAACTGATTCACACCAGCAGTATATTTAATGAAACATTCAGCTTCCCATGAAATCAAAGGCAACACTGCAGAGGATGAGTTAAAAGTGCTCAGTGTGGGCAGCCATGCCCTAACAAGCTGCCAGTAGAAGTGCCCTCTGTCCCCTGAGCTATCAGCATTCAGCTCCTCCAAGCATGAGGGTTTAGCTGTGTTTATCAACATTTCACCTGTGAAATGCAGCTATGCGTACCCTTATTCATTTCAGAGATAGCATTCTCTTCCTAGCATTTTTCTCTCACTATCTCTTTGCAGCAATGAGCAATTTCACTGAATCAATCTGTGGCTGTTGACGACATCAGGTATTTTATTTCAGACTATGTTTCTCTCCATAAATCATTGCTGAAACCAGGGCTGCTGTTGCTCATAGGAGAGCTGAGAGGTGCTCTTCATGTGCAACTCCAAGGCGTGCCTCAGCCCCACCATGATATCAGGACAGCAGTGGCCACTCCTTCCCCCTTGGCTAGGCATGCAGTTTCGGCAGCAAAACCTTGCCAGAAATGTGTTTTGGCCCAGGTGTGCTTCTGAGTGGGACCCAGCTGTCACTCATCGTGGCTTGCATTGCAGCAGTCCAGAGACTGAATTTTCCAAAGCCCTGCTTTCATGAACATCCATTGAAGCCAGGAATGCAAGTTCACCCGGAAATCACCTTTCCCTTTTAAGTGAGCACATTTCTGAGCGGGTTTGGTATTTCCCATCTCTAGATTCCACATTTTTTTCCACTGATTCTGCAGGCAGTGCCAGAAGCTTCAGCAAGAGCCTAAATCCATCAGCACACCAGGAAGTGTAGGAAGCCAAACACCCAAACTTCCCATCCCATTTTCAGCAGAGGGGTCAGTGATGTCTCTGCCCTGTGGCGCGACGACCAATTTACCATCATCCCTTTGCTGCCAGGACAGGAAAGTGCACGCAGATGGGCTCCATCCCTGGCGCCCCCAGCCCTTGGCAGCAATCCCTGCCCCGGCACAGTCGCACCCCTGAGATGTGGGTGCTATGTCTCTGCAGCTGCAGGCTTTTCCTTTCCCTCCACCACTTCTTCCTCCAAAGGCAGCGGGTGAGCTGGGCTCACTCACACATGGTGGGGCTGGTGGCAGGGTGGCACAAAGCCTGTATTGTGCATGCTCGCCGCCTTGAGAGGAGATCTAATTGTCTTCCCCAGCTCAGAGGAATAATTTGCTGGCAGCCAGGCTTGTGTCATTATATAACTGGAGATAGTCTGACTTGTAAACAGATCTCCAGAACATGTCCGTCTTCCCTTATTTTGGAGAAACGATAAGCTTGGGGCTGACTGACACCTTGATGCTGTTTGCAAGGGCATGAACAGAGTCTTTGCAGGAAGGGATTTGTCCAGGACATCACCTCCTCTTTGTGTGTGGCAATGGGAATTTGGCAGGGGAATCCTCAAAAAGGCAGGGGCTTTGACAACAAACATGCAGGGCTCCTTCAGCTGCACCTCATGCAATGCAGTGGGCTTCCTTCAGGCTGGGAAAGGACTTGTGCAGGGAAGGCTTTCCTTGAGTACTTCCAGCAATAAGCCTGGAGGAGCGCAGAGGGTTAAGGAGGTGGAGTTTGATTTCCCTGCTCACTTGGGTGTTTTCCTTTCCCTCCTCCCCCTGCCCAGCCCTATCCTATGTTAAACAACGGTACTTGGGAAAGGCTAAAGCTGTCTTCCTCTACTCCCATCCTCAAGGGAGCACATTTCCATGCATGAATTCCAGACTGATGAGAGATTCCCAAAGGCATCTTCTCCCACTGTTTGCTAGAGTTCACGCTGCAGGTACCATGTCGTTATGGTCATCTGTGCTCCTCAGGCTCCTCAGGCTTTCCTCCTCCCTAGGGAGGCTTTGGATTTGGGCTTGTATCCTCTGTGGGGAAGAAAAGAAACTACTCTTCCTTTTCTAAGTTTCATTTTTCTATGCTTCTGCACATGGTAACACCAATGGACAAAAATTCCATTCTGGAAAACAGTTCCTCATTGACTACAGGGAACAATTTAATCTTCATGTTAACTTCAGTGCTGGGCTTCCCAACCAGCCATTTTGCTGCCTGAGCCTGAAACAGGGAGTGATGAAAGGACATTAAAAGGAGAAATTATTTCCTGGGCTCAAATTTCAGGGCCTTCCAATTTTGTTATGTAAAACCCAAAGTGGTTGAGAGGAAAGAGCTGCTAGAGCCTGGTCAGAGCTTGTCTGAAGGCATCTGCAGTGCATAAGGACTGCCATCACTGCCTAAAGACTGAACCGGAATATACCAGCACTAGAAATGGGCTATTTAACTTGTTTAGGTCCTCCCCTTACTGTACCTTTCCTCTGCACTCAATGCTAAGCCTACCTTTTCTGTTTTTTTTTTCTTCTGTCTCGCTTTCCCTGTGCCTCTGAAGCTCTGGGCACCACATCCCTTCCCCTAGAAAGAGGATAGAAAAATATTGAAAGCTTGCTGCTCTGTTATAACTTGGCAGCTGTTAGGTCTGCGTGTCCATCTTCCTCCGCTTTTCTCTCCCCCACTGTTAGATTCGATTTCATAAATAAATACCCTGCGTATTGACGTCAGTGTAGGCCTTGAGAAATAATACTCCTGCCGCTTTCTTTGCTAGGCATGGGGAACGGAGAGGAGAGGGAGGGAGGAGGAACAGAAGCAACAACGTCTTGGAAGACGAAGTCTTAATATTCCTTTAATAGCCACCCTCCCTTTGCATCTCCACCCCAGCTGGGAAGAAAACAGAGATTACCATTATCGGTGTGCCCTTCTGGCTTGAGACGGGAATATCAAGTCTCCAAAATTCCTGTTCTTGGTGATTTTTTTCAGCTAGGGGGATGATAGGGAGATGCTCTGTCCCGGAAACAGGAGGCAAACCCTCAGAGGTCCCTGTGCTTCTCATATGGAGAAGAAAATTGTGCCCAAAACGCTGGCAGAGCTTGGATTAGCACCTTGATGAAATGAAGGAGATAGTTCCTCCATCCAAGGAGAGAAGACAAAAGGCACGGCTGTTAGAAGATTTATCATCACAGGTGGCTTTGTCTGGTAATTAGATGGTTTCTAACCAGCAGAAGCAATAAGATGCCATTGGTCTGCCAATAGGCAAGAAACCTGGGTGCTTTTAGGGAATATCTCTATTAATAAATTATTTTTTTCATAATGTTTGTTTGCAAAACAAATGTTAGAACAAGACACCCAGACCTTAACTGCCTTCTTAAATCAGTTCCTTTTGAGTCTGACACAGCTGAAGGAGGTGGTCTTACACAGAGGGAATGTGGCCTTAAGTTTGTTTAAAATAGGTGGGAGGACAAGGAAACAAAGAGGTTGTCCCAACACTTCTCCTATGGAAAAGTATGAAAATATATTACTTTACATTATAATTGTTGGCATTATTTCATCTCACTGTCGTAAAATTGTGAGCTATGCTCTTTCTAAAGCTGCCCAACAAAGAAGCACAAACATGTCCATGAAATACATGCAAGAGCTTTGAAAAGTCAGTACAAGCTGATTTTATCCCTAATAATTTTGAAAAATGAAGCAGGTATTTTATTTCTGGTGACTGAGTGTGAGTTCTGCACTTGTCTCTGCTGCTGCCGCTATCTATGAATTACTCAGATATTTGAGTAATGCCTTTTTTGCATTCAAAACCTTGCTATGCTTAATGCTTTCCAGCCAATGCTATTTGTCGTGTTGCTCTTGGGACAACACACAGAGAGATGGATGCTCTACCATGGTGTTCACCTCTGATCACTGCTGCATGCTGTGCCTGTCCTGGAAACCCAAACCCAGAGCTGTGAGCAGCTGGCTTAAGACCAGAGCAGCCCATTTTGAGTGTCAAGTTTGACCTTCTACATGGCCCAAGCCAAAAAAACCCTACTTCCAAAATTTCCTGCCTTCAGGCTATTGCCAAAGCCTGGCAAGTTGGAAGCCTCAGCTTTTGGCTCACTGCTGGCAGATTCAAGGAGAAGGCAGGGAAAGAGGCTTTCACAGGGCTTTCTGCAAATGCTGACATGATTTTAATGAGCAAGTGCATTCCTCAGGATGTGCAGAGATGGGAGCGCAGCAGAGTAGCGGGCCAAGATTCCTGCAAGGACCCTGTGTCTTTCCAGCAGGTTGAAGTCATGTCTGCTGCAAAGCACTGCCTACTGAGATAGAGATTCACCCCCGACCCCTCGGTGGCAATAACAGACCTCTCCTAGGATATGGGATCTGTTTGTCTTTGCAAATTGGGGTTCCCCCTTCACCTGCAATGGGAGCTGTGCTACCTACTCTAGCTTCAGGATGTTTTCTGGCTCACCTGCTAAATAAAGTGTGGGGAAAAATATGCCAGAAGATTTTTATAACTGCATTGCTTTATTAGTACAGCATTATGAATGAAAAGTGCCTACTACTGAGTGCACACAACGGAAATATCCATGATACATCAACAGCTTTCCCAGGCCTCCCCACAGACACGTAAAGTATTGCTGGACAATAACACATGCAACAAAGAAATCAGGTATATTTTAAAAAAAACAACAGACATAGTTCTTCCCTTCATTTAGTGCAGCTCAGTACATCATTAAAGACTGAGGTTTTGAAAGCAGGCAGAATGAAAGGGATGAAACTGCTATGAGATATAGATGTAGAGGAACCAGTTTAGAAGCTCAATCCATCCTGATGCCACATGTAAGACTCACTGATAGCTAGGAAAACTTCTCAGCTGCTTTCTGGATTTAAAAAAAAAAACCCAACAGAACAAAACAAAACCAAAAAACAAGCTAAGAAATAATGTAGAAGAGGAAAAGAAGAGGGAGGGTATGTGTTGGCTGGTGCATTTTTTTCCCCTTGTATTTCTCCCTATCCAGACAAAGCCACAGACACTGATTTACATACCTTGCAAAGACTGTGCCCGTTTTTGTACAGCAAGTTGCACCTTCCATCTTGCCAAGTATCCCTTTGTGTATCACACTGGGAAAGTGCCTTCTGAAGATAGGCTTGATGCAAAACCCATTTGCCCTTTGCTTCCTACAGAGATACATGATAATACTGAGACACAGGTGCCAGAGCTGGGGCTAGGCTAGGATAAGGGAAGCATATACAATGAACCTTGCTGCTGTAATTTATCCTTTATCTTTTACCTCCCCACCCTTCTGCATGTCAGCAGAGCAGCAGGTGGAGGTCCCTGGGCCAGCTAGGCTGGATTTGGAGGCGAGTTGGGTGCCCAGACTATTTGTCCCTCCCCAGGAGGCACTGCCAGACACTGCTGCATCCTCCCCTGCTTCTGTGGTCTAGCAGCTGAGCCCTGGGAGCTGTGGCTGTGTGTAGAGGCATCGTAACAAAAATCAGAGTCAATTCTACTCATCCATCTGAGCAAACAAGGCATACTGGGATTGTTCTCAAACCTGCAGTCTGAGATTTCTGAGCTAAGTCCATGATTTATCTGCCAACTTGCAAAGAGGCTTTATGAGCAACAGAAAAAACTTGAACCGAAGCAGAAGTCTAGTTTCACCTAGATTCCTACTCACTGGCCAAGACTTGGCAGAGGTCCCTGTGGCTGTTTGGGGTCTCTTTGCAAGCAAACACAGTCCTTACCAAGACAAAAGACAGGATGGCACATTTTGAACAGTCTCCTAGTATCTAGAGCTGCTCTGATCTCACCCTGTGGTGATCCAGGACAGGAGGGTTACAGATGAGTCATGCTTGGGAACAGCACCGTCACCCTTACAGTGTTTCCAGCACCACTGCCTTGCTCCCTAGGGGGTGCAGGCAAGAGATTTAGCTGAAGTCATGTTTGGTTCTTAATCATCTCTAGATGTCCCCTATGACAGTGGTTTGCATAGCGAAGAGCAGAAAGGGATGAAATCTCCTAAAGGCAAAATTTGCAGCAGTAGCCACCAGAAGTTGTGATGAAGTCAGTCGTCACCCCTTCGTAAGGACATTTAAAAAATTATGAGGAAAGAAAAGCAGAAGTCTGTGGCAGGTTGCAGGATGGGAACAGGAAGGCAGGCACATCCTTTCTCCACCTGCAATGAAGTACAGCCCAAAGGAAGCAGCTAGGCCTGCATCTGTACAAAAACCCTCCTGACCAATCACAAAAATCCTAAGGGCAAAAAACTCTGAGGAAAAAATTCATTTTCTTTTGCTTACTGCAAAATTTATAAAGAAACTCATTTGAAGTATTTATTTTTAAATCAGCAACTCCACTTTTCAAGGGGAAAATCTTTTTCAGCCCAAGTTATCTGGGGCAGGACATTGGATTCAGCAAGATCCTTACTCAAGCCCCTTAACCCACAACAGGACTGCAGAGACAATGCTGTGTGTTATTCATTTTGAGGACTAGGGATGCTTGGGCACTGTTTTGCCCAGCAGTTGCTCTACTAACACTGGAACCACAGTATCTTACCTTCCATTTGCACTGTTGCATGATGGTTGTATGTAATGAAAAGCAGCTCATGAGGATCCCTAAAATCTTAAGAATCTATGTCTAACCTGAGAAACAGGAGAAGCATCATCTACCAGGAAACCTAGACTAGATACAACTTTTTTTTTTTTTCACCTTTTTGCCTTTGGCACATCTTCAGCTCCCATCCAGCTTTCAGGTCTCTGGGAACAGCCCAAACTAGTAAAAGCTGAGCAAATCCTAATGGCCACTGGGAAATATCTCCAAATATTATCAAGAATCACTGGGCATATATTTATCTCGGCAGGTTCAGGAGGCATCTCCCACAGGATTGAGGTTCAGGGTTGGGTTTAGAGGCACCTGACCCTCTCTTGCAGGTTTGAGCCCCCCAAAGAGGAATTGCAATGCACTTTGTTCCTCCATGAAGGGTGGTGCTTCATGTGGCTTTCTCCCCATCCAAGCCTTACCCCAGAAACAAAACTAAATTAAAAGAAAAAGTCAGGCTTCATATTCTGGATGGATATTTATTTACTTAATAGATTTTCTGTTGGTTTTTTTTTCATTTTTTCTTTTTCGGTACAAAGCATCCAGGAAAGCTTTTACTTCTCTTTTTAAAAAATAAAAACTAGGTTTCTTTTAAAAAAAGACACATGAAAAGGAAAAAAAAAGTCATTATTGGCAATTGCTCTGGTTTTATCCTGTCTTCCCTACCCACTTCCCTTCCCCCTCCCCCTTTTAATTTGGACCAATTTTCATTCTTTTCCATATACATTTAATAAAATAAATAAAGGATTTTCTTTGTTGTGTATTGCAGTGCCATTTTTTAAACAAAGGCTTCATGGCTCAACATTGCAAGGTAATAACAAACAAAAAGATTATACATTAAAATCCTCCCCCTCTCAAAACTCCCCCTACCCCACCCCTCCAAACCACGAAATAGAATACAATTCAAGTAGTCTTTTTTTTATGTTTTAAATGTATGGATATATAAGACAAAGCAAGTACAGAACTGGTTAACAGAGTGTCCCCATTTTATTAGCAAGTGAGAGTATATCATAGGGAGATGTAACTGATTCCCCCCTTTTTATGGTTCGTAGACAGATAACATATATTACTTTAAACTCGACCTATTTTACAGCCCTCTGCCCACCTCTCAAACCCATTTGCTCACCAAGTCCCAAGCCTCAAGCCAGAGACTTGCCTTTTCCCCACTGCTTTCCCAGCCTTGCAGCCACCCAAGTGCAGCCCTCCTCCTCTGTGGCCCCTGGGGTGGGGGATGAGGAGATGAAGGCAGGGGGTGCTGGATTAGGGGGGGCGGTCAGGTCCAGCAAGGACGCAAAGGGCAAGAGAAGGTAAAGGAGATGGTGGGACATGGGAGCTGGTGCTTCTGCAGGGGCTCAGCAGCGAGGGCTGCCCACCTGTCTGCCCACTCGGCAGAGAATCGGCGTGCGAGCAAGCTGTGAGGGTGGAGAGGAAGTAGTAGGTCCCCTGCAGCGTGGGAAGCCAAGCTCCACCAGGGGTCTATGCAGAAGCAAGGTCTCAAGTTGTAACTGGCAACACCTTCACCATTCAAAAGTTTGTCTCTAGCACAGTTCCCTTTTAGTATAAATTGTGGTGGGTTTGATTTTTATTTTTTTACAAAAAAGGATGCATGTCGATGTATTTCTGTGTGTGCGTGCATCTGTGTACATGAGTAACAGCCAACTAGCTCATATGGTCATGACCAAGCTATATTTCAGAAGAGAAAAGAAACACATTTATCACACTTTTCCTAAAACGAAAAGCTAAAATTTCAAGTTCAGTATTCGCTATCTTGTCCTTCCCTCCCCACCCTCCCTTGCTATTTCTGGGTTTTTTCCCTTCCAACTTACTTTAGCACCATAACACATTTTAAACATTACAATCCCTCTTCAGATACTACACAAAATGTCCCATAAAAATAGTGCTTTTTTTGCCAAAAAAGTTATATAATATATTATATATATAAATCAACTAAATTCGTGGCAAATGTGCAATGCAGACGCCTCCTCCATTTAAAGTGAGCATCAGCTCACTTCTTTCTTTTTTTTTTTCTTCTTTCTCCTTTCCTTTTCTTCTCTTTCTTGCTTTCTCTCTCCTCTTCCTCTCTTTCTCACATCGTCAATGATTTAAAAAAGGTGCAAGTCGATTTGGAATCTTGTAATGAAGCACACACACAAAAATGCAGATGGGGGCTCCTTGGAACTTCTTTTCAGGTTCGTTTTTCTTTTAAAGGTGCAAAAGAAAGTTATAAAAATAAGAAAACTAAAATTAAAAAAAAGAAGAAAAAAGCGGGGTGGGAATGAGGTGAAAAAATTATATCCCTCAATATTTCTCCCCATTTTATTTGCTTTTCACTTTATTGTCAAGAAAGACACAGAATGGATCTCTTCTTCTTGAGGAAAAATAAGATTAAAAGAAAATTTAACTTCATATCCTTTTTCCCTCTTGCTCTTTCTTTTGTCTTCTGGCATTGGCACTGGGGATGTCACGCAGCGCCCGGCAGCAAAAAGTTCAAGTGCCAAACTGTCCCTTTGCGAGTACAGGCTTGGAAATACTGGGGGCGCAGGGGAATGAAACAGGCCTGGGAAATGAAACAACCCTCCCCCCCACCCCGAAAGGACGATGCCACAGGAGCGGCGCTGCTCACCACCGCTGCCATCCCCTCCTTGCTGTGTCAGTTGTTTGGTTGGGGCCAGAGCGGCATGAGGGTGCCCCGCCACCCCGCTCCTCGGCTCGGCAGCCCCAGGGATGGAGGGACTTGGAGGCTGGGTTTGCCAGTCCTCCCGCCCTCCCCCAGGAGATCAAAAATCATGATGGCCAGTCAGGGTTCATTTCTGGTGGCCTGCTGTTTCGGGGGAGGCCCGTGCCACTGGGGGCCTCTGGCTGGGCAGGGAGATGAGGGGACGGTGCAGTGTCTTGGCTTCCTCAGCAGCCTGCAGCCCCTCCGCCTGCCACCGGTACTGGCGAGCCCGCAGGATGCTGGGTACCTCTCGCTGCAGCCGCTGGGAGCTCTTCTTCTGCCACACATCGTACTTGGAGTACTTGGCATGCGAGGGCTTCTGGAAGCTCTCCTGCAAGGGGACAAGATAGCATCAGTCTCAACACAAGCCTGCCCACCACTCAGACAGGGGTGCCCCTCTCTGAGCTCAATCCACCCCATGGAAACACTGCCCCATACATGGAAACATTAAATGGCAGGTTGGATGAGGGTCTGAGTAAACTACTCGAGTTGAAGGTGTTCCTGCTCATTGCAGGTGGATTGGACTAGATGGCCTTTAAAAGTCCCTTCCAACTCAAGTTATTCTATGACACTATGATTCAGCCCACATCTGGTCCCTTATTAAAAGCTGACTTTCCGTGAGGTATTTGGCATGAGTTGCCATCTCATGGCTATCTCTCAAAGGCTCTGCAGAAGCAGCAGACTTTGCAGTTGGGGTTTCTCCTCTCCCACTCATGGCCGTCCTATCTTTTCTCTTGCTACATATTTCAGAGAAGGGCCACCCTCCCAGTGCAGACCCCACTCTACCTTGCTGAGCATTGGCAGGCTTGCCAGTGAGGTGGCGGAGAGGTCACGCTCAGACTTGACAGACTTGGCACAGTAGGTTTCCAGTAGAGCAAGGTCACAGCTCCGAAAGCAGCACTCCTCCACGATTCCCCGGTTGATTCGACGGTTATTTCGTCCCACCGGTCTACCTGCAACAACAGAGACCCTGATGTTAGCCATCAATGTGGACCAGATCCTCTTCCCTGCTCCATGGCAGCCAGTACCTTGCAGGCATCCCTCCACCAGCCACTGGAGACCAGTGGGTCCCACGCACTTTAAAAAGAGCACTGCTTCTCACAAACCAGACAACAGGCACCTGCAAACCAGCTGAGTTTCACACCAAGATTTTCCCAGACAAATGCTGTAGATGTCAAAAGGGCTCCCTGTGTGCATGCAGTGCTAATTAAAAGTGCTTTATATGACAGTGATTTATTCCCCTCCTGTACTTATGGTGCAGGGGGCCTTTTCAGGCACAGCTAAAATGAGGGGGCTCGACCACAGCCCAGCCACCAGCACTGTGCTGATTACTGCGACCACCTCTGATGCTGATCCTGGCAAAGGAGTTTTATTAGAAAGAAGCGGCACGGCATTGTGGCTGCCAACCTCCTTCTGTCACATCGGTGCTCAGGCAGGTAGAGCGAACCAAGGCGGCTAAATTTTACCAGATGGGACAGCTCTGAGGCAGCTGCAGAAAGAATACAGGCTCTCACACCTGCCAAGAATAGCCGATATACTTTAATAAGGCTTCCTTTCCCATTTCTGCCTGCAGAAGGCTGCGAAAGCCCATGTCCAGTACAGCAACAACTGGGTACATTTCATGTCACTGCTTAATGACTGCCAAAGCACTCCAGAGGAAAAGCTTATATTAGTTTTCCTGGGTTTTCTCCTCCTCTTAAAATAAAAGAGATGGGCAAATTTGAATTTCTAATGCAAAACAAATTTGCTTGAAAATTGTGGCTTCCAAAATGCAAATGGGCCCAAAATGGAAGGACTTTCTCTGCACTTTCACAGATAGCCAATTACATGCTCGCGCTGTTGTGGAGTTTGAGGCAGGGTCTCTGCACACTGCCAAGAGCACCTCTTTCCAACACAAGGGGCTCCAAGGGAGGACAGCAGAGGCCAGCATCAGTGGGGTGTGTAAATGTGATCTGGTACTGCGTGCTAGCCAGGAGAATTTGGGTACAAGAAACATTGACAGTGAGCTGCAGAGGTGCACTGCCTAACGTTATTCATTGTGCTGCACTTAGGCGAGCTCCCATCTCCCAGTCAGCCTGCGGGAACACAGAAAATGGTCAATGTTGGCCCTGTACATGACCCACAATCTCTCCACATGCTCCAGATCAAACAGCGACTCAGACATTTGGCCTCGATGAAGATTTAAGGGCCCTGACTTGCAAGGTGCTCATGAGTTTCCTCAGGGGGCATCTCATCTGGGTGCCTATCCAAAGTGCCTCTGGACAAAGTGCAAAGCACAGGAGTTTCCTGTGCATGCAATGCAACCCCAAACATTATAACAGCCCCACATATGCAATGCAAACACAGATGTGCAGTGCAGCTCTGTGTGTGCAATGCAGACACGCATGTGCATTGCAGCCCTTTATGCACGATGCAGCCCTGCGTGTGCAATGCTGGCATGCAAAACCCTGCGACTATACCTCACCACGGGATGCACAATAGCAAAGCCCCTGGCACCACAGCACCTACTGTCATTCAAAATCAGCCATGCCCCCTTCAGGGGGAGCCGTCTGCCCCATGCTGGTACATTGTCACCATGCTTGGAGGTTGTGAGAGTAAATGGAGCATCAGGGCACAGGGTGATAGGGCAGCTGACTCATATCATGCAGCCCACCTCCAGGAGTCATTTAAAATGCTCTATTTTCCACACTCATCTTCTGCACCACCACACTACTTTTGTTTTTCTTTTTCTTTGGAAAAATTCCAGACATCATCTTTAGCCAGCCCCATGTGAAGGTGAGAAGGATGGCTCCCTCTGGGTAAAGGCTCACTGAAGTGAGCAGTGTTACAAGTTTAATTTTCTTTCTATAAATATTTGCAGCCAACAGACTGGATTGGGCCTTCTCTTTAAAAGTAAGATGTGTTGGGTACCCCAGCTGTACAAGTGATGCTGGTGAAGGCAGCCTGGGTGGCAATGTCCAAAGGAGACAGGGGAGAGAAGCCAGTTTGGGGTCAGGTGCATGCTTGGCAAGGTCCATGGGAGACCCATGGTGCTACTGAAATCCTGCACAGTATACAGCCCCCGCTCAGAACATATCGACTGCAGTATCCCAACCTGCATGTGTGGCAGTTTGCTGAAGCATTAGGCTGCTCCAGAAAGGCATCCTGAGCATGGGCAGGAGAGTTTGGAAGGAAAAGAGAAAAAACTTCAAGTCACTCCCCCTCTCGATAGCACATCCCCAGAGGACTGCATTCACACTCCCGCTAAACAGAAGGTTGCACAAGTGACAACACGCATGGTTCAAGAAGAAGTCGAGGTTTTGAAAGGTTACACGTCTCCTCTCAAAAACAGAATTTGCAGCTATGTGTTTGCTTGGAAAGAAGGCAGAGGAAAAAAACAACAACAAAGTGGGACCATTTTTACTGCCTGCCATTAAGGGTACTTTGTCACATGGGATTGTACAGGAAGATCACAGCAACACGTTTGCAAATGCCTAGGTGGGGCAACCCCAGGAACAGGGGTTACCACAATGGCACAGCCCCTTTGTCCCCTCTCGCTGCCTTTGCCCAGCCAGCAGGCACACACACAGCCCCCAGCCCTGTCATGCTGTCGCTTCTCTCCTGCATAAAGCTGCTGCGTGCTGTTCCCCTTGCTGGTGCCACTGCCAGCTCTGCTACAAGAGTCCAATAGGGCACACTTCCCATTACATAATTGACCGTACACATCTTGCCAAATGCCAAGGCAATCCTCTGTGCGAGACTTACTTTAGGAAAAAAAATAGGCAAACAGAAATGGGAATTTAGTCCCAGAAAGTACCTGGAAACAAGAACCCAGGGAAGAGATGCCAAGATATTGCTGGTTAACAGCAACATACCTGCTGACCTGTATTGGGAAAAGCACTTGACCCTTAACATGATTTACACCCTGGTTGAATTTCCTGGCTTTTGCCCATGGGTGGCATCTCTTTTTACCACTACTGCCAAACCCAGGAAGGATTTTGCTGCTTTGTCCCTTGCCCGCAGGGGAGAGCCCTGCAGACAGCACGTGAGCCACTTCCCATTGCAACGATGACTGCCTTCTCCAAGGAATCATGCTTCCCCTCAGCTGTCAATGAATAGCTATAGTCTCTTTTCTCCCACATAGTGTTCCACCAAAATCTCCCACAGTTCTGCTGAGGGACCAAGCCCAGGGGTGCAAAGCACAGTAATGCAAAGCCCAGTGATGCAAGAGTGTCTGGCAGTGGGCTATCCTGACAGGGAGACCTGGGCATCCCAGTGGCAGGGCAAAGCCAAACCTGCTCCCAGCAGAGCTTGGAGGCTGTGTACCTGCAGCTCAGCTATGCCTCTGCACCACACACGCTGGCATCACCGTGGATGAGGGGGAACAGGAGGATCCCTTCCCCAGCATTGCCACCCCACTGCTCTGGGCTCCCTACCCTCGCCAGGGCCAGGCGGATGCCACAGGGCAGGACGCACAGTGCTGATGCCACCCTGGCCAGATCCCCTCTTCTCCAGTCAATCAGGCAGCAAGCCGAGTGGAAGGGGACTTTGGGTGTAAACAGTCCCCGCACCCCTGTCACAGGAATGTTGGGAGCAACAAGGGGGCCTTTGTGCAGCACCGGGCCCCGTCCCAGTGCCCCTGGCCTGGCCCTCCCCCACCCCGGCATCACACTTTCCCCCCTGCTTTTTCCTAGTATTATTCGGAGGAGCGGCGGGCGCGCAAGAATGTGCGCCGTCAGCACAAGCGGCTGCAAAGAGCTAAATTCTTATCAGCTGTTGGAAAGGAGGAAACAGGAGCTGTTGTTTACAGAGAAGTCTCTCCTTCTGCAGTCCCTTCTCCCCTCCCTTCCAGCAGTGCATGAAAGCAGCTTCGCAACTGGGGCTTCCTTTCAACCTGCCCCACTTTTTTTGCTCAGGGCTCAGCATCCCTCCATGGACCATGCCACCATCCTTGGGGTGGGTGATGCGAAGCAGGGAGAGGGGATCCTGATGTCACCACAGAGCCAGGCTGGGATGCCACCACCTTGGCAGTCACCTGCGGCCGAGGCCCAGAAGTCTTTAAAGTAATGACGGGAAGGAATCACAGCAGACTGAAGTATGCACAGCTCCAGTGGCAGCTTGCCCAGGCAGCCCCGGGATGTGTTGCAGGGCTGGTGTGGTGCACATCACGATGCCCATCCTGCATCCTATAGCTGGGTAGCCCCAGTGCTGCTAGCTCCTGCCCCTGTCCGTGCAGCACTTCTGCAGCCCCCTCTCAGAGGCAGCTTCAGCATCCTCAGTCTTAAGCACCTGCCAGCCACAATGTCTCCAGCGGCACATGCAAGCTGGGACATCCTCCCAACACCAGCAGACAGATGATCATCCCAATTAGAAGGAAGCACACTCCCTCCAATCTAGGTTGGGTACTTCCATGTCATCAGCTGCTAGGGAGACAAAACATTGCTGATACTCTCCATCTGCTTGCATGGATGTAAATAGTGCTGTATTTCAGAGCTAGCTTTGTTAGCTAAGTGCTCCCTTGTAAGAATGCAGAACATTGGTTAAGTACTTAAATCAGTGCTGCAGCAGAAAACTGATAACAGATTTTCATACCAGTTTCATTTTTTTCAAGATGGAAAAAAACGTTTGGATGTTTGCAACAAGCCCTGTCCAGCAAGTGAGGCACACCTCAACCTGCAGGACAAGGCTACCAAAGTCACTGACCTCCCATACAAACAACTGCATTAGTGTAGGCTTCTCACCTGGTAACACAACCCATGCTGAGAAGTGCTCATGACAAACCCAGGCCCAGTTTTAGGATGTAAACCTGCCATCATGAGATATAAGCATGGCCTATTGAGTCTATACAGTGACAATAGAGCAGATATGAGGGCTTGGAAGTGAGGATTAATACGGTCAGGATAATTAATCACTTTATGAGGCCAACTGACGGAGGTAGAGGGAAAAAAATGAAGCAAGCTGGGGATGTCCAAACCCTTCGTCAAGAACCATAGCCCAAACGTCTTAAGTCATGCACAATGGAAGCCAGACAGATGCTGAAGGGGTTAAAAGATGGGACTGGAGGACCTTCATCCTCCTGCACCTGGGGTCTCCAGAAATACTCAAAAAGAAGAGGGGATAGAAGACAACAAAAACCGGCAAGAATCCCCTTGCAAGCACCAGCCCAGCCACTTGGCACCAAGCAACTTGTCTGCCTTCAAAAGTGTTGTTATTTTGGCCTGGGCAGCTGGGTTATTTGAGGTGAAAGGAGGTCAGATTGTTTGTAAAACAAAAGCCCCATTCCCTTTCATCCCCGGAGAAGGGGAGGAGGGAAGAGAAACCACAGGAGGGGGACAGATGGTCCTCTATATTTACGGGGAGAGGAAAAGGTGTGAGAGTGGGAGAGGAGCTCATCTCCTTGCCATGCCAGTAAGGCCAGACCTGGACCTGCCACCTCGGCCGAGGTCTGCCATGGAGTTTGTTGGTGGAGGAAAGGTGGCAGGAAGAGATGAGAAGAGGAAGGCCAGCTGACATGCAAACTCTCGCTGCTCAGTTTGGTGAGAGGAAGGAAGTGCGCCCAGGGCATCCCTGAACGTACTGCCTGCCCGCAGCACTCAGGCATAAAAACATCCTGGCGCTCAGCTGGGACAGGGCTGGTCAGTTGCCCCTGGGTAGCTACAAAGCCACCTGCAGCCCAATTGCCTGCTCAGAATTACACAGCCTAAACTATTGGCTGCTGCTGGATGAAGGATCCCTGCATCTCTCCCTGCCCAACCTTAGCAGGCAGGGTCAGCCAAGTCTGGCTGAGCTTCCAGGTTGAGAAGGGACAGCCAGGGTCATCTCTTAACTTTACAGCACCTTGTTCACTACACAGGCAAACTGGGAGGGGAGGGGGACTGGCTCTTGACTTCACTACTCCAAATAACACCTTGTTACATGAAAGCAACTTTTTAATTCCTTTTCCCCACGCAGTGGCAAGACTGCCAAGTGCATGACACCATATGCAGCTGGTATCTCCATCTCCTTTCCCCTCTCTGGTTTTGTGTCTTTCCCACAGTCAGTCACTCTGGGGTCCAGTCACCAGCAGGCAGCAAGACACAGGGTGTTTTTCTCCCGAGCAAAGCCAGGGTCTGAAACACCAGAGCAAGGTGTCACAGTGTCAAGGCATCTTTTGCCCACATGTTACTGAGCATCTACCACTACTGATTTACTCCTCCTCCTCCTTGTTTACCAATTAAGTCATTGTACTGCTAATGCCAATGGTCCAAACCCTCAGAGCATCCTTGTGGAAAGCCACTCCAGCCAACTGTCCTGAAGCCACCTGCACTCTGTGGAGAACAGCAATGCTGCATTTTTTGGCACTAGCTCTGCTGTAAGAGGGTAAGACACCATTCTTCAGCAACAGGTTCAACAGCAGGTAGCCATAAGACCACAAAGCATATTTTGGGAGCAGTCTAGAAGCTGCTGCTGCAACACCCAAGCAAAGCCAGCCCAGGCAGGGGGAGCGCTCAGCTGCCCACCTGCTCTCAGGATGCAGCACTTGGGCAGCAATGTTTGAAAATAAGCCAGGGCCCAAGTTCAGCAGAGAGCTGGCTGTAGACATCTGCATTATTTTAATCACTTGCCTGCATCACCAGTAAGCCAACCTCTATGGCTTCCCAGTGATATTTGACTTTCCTGAGCATCAAATACAGGACCCAATTTCCCCATGGGACAACACTGTCCTCAAAACAAGCACAAGGTGGGTGCACGTCACCCTGAGAACATCGCATTTCTCACTCCTCTCCTGGCCTACCGCCATGTAAAATGCAATCACAAAAAGCACTGTGCTGGGAAACCCCCTCCTTTCTCTCCCTGCCTGGCTCCACAGAAGCAAGGCACGGGGTGGGGGTAGCATCCTGCCCTCCACTGGCAGCTGCCTGGCACTTACTGAAGTAGAAGCCCCTGTCCCCGCAGACAAATTGCAGCGTGTCCACCAGCTCCCCGCCACAGAGGGTCTCCGCTGTGCCATATGCCGCAGTCGAATCCAGCGCGTAGGCCAAAAAAGCCAGCAGCATCAGCAGCATCCGCCTCGCCGCACACATCCTCTGCACCTGGGGACAGAGGCATAGCATTAACATGGAGCAAAAGACCCCCTCTCTGCCAGCTCCCCCGTGCAATGCCCCCCAACCCCATGCCTGGAGTTCAGTGCCCAGACATGTCAGGATGCTGCTTAGAAGGAGCTTAGATACCCAGACATGCTTACCCTGCTGGTCAGCCACTCCAGCCAGACAAGGTTCGCATTGAAGCAGTTTTTCCATTGGAAAATCCCACTTCAGCCTACCTCTGAAAGGCTTTTATTGCCCCTGTTCTTTCCAAGGTGTGATACTTTATAACCTACCACCCCCTTCATATGGGAAATCATTCAAATTATTACTGGGAGGTTTGGTTTTTGTTTTTTGGGTTTTTTTATTTCTGATGACAGGTTTTCATGCTGTACCTCAATGCATGTCCGTCCAAAAGAGAAACAAATGGAGTTTCAACCTGTCCTAGAGCTGCTTTTGAGGAAAGCTGGGTTTTGCCAGTGAGCGACGGGTTTTGCCGGTGAGCGACAGCCTTTGCTCTGGGTGTGCAAGAGACCCATGTGAGAGAGGCTCGGGCAATCAAGGGACCGATTGCACAAGCTATGTTTGCCGAAAAGAGCCAGGACCAAGAAGACATCCCTCAGGAGTAGAGCAGTCCCACTGGAAACGCACCTGAGGCACCACCAAGGAAGACCAAGGGATTATCAACCAGCACAGAGGATTAAAAAACAAACTCCCTTGATATACGCTAACTAACCCAAAGATTGCCTGGAGAAGAGGAGGCTGAGGGGAGACCTTATTGCTCTCTACAACTACCTGAAGGGAGGTTGTGGAGAGGAGGGAGCTGGCCTCTTCTCCCAAGTGACAGGGGACAGGACAAGAGGGAATGGCATCAAGTTCTGCCAGGGGAGGTTCAGGCTCAACATAAGGAAAAAATTCTCCACTGAAAGGGTCATTAGGCAATGGAACGGACTGCCCGGGGAGGTGGTCGACTCGCCTTCCCTGGAGGTGTTTAAGGTGCGGGTGGATGAGGTACTGAGGGGCATGGTTTAGAGACTGGTGGGAATGGTTGGACTCGATGATCCGGTGGGTCTCTTCCAACCTGGTGATTCTATGATTTCCCCCGACTTGTCTGCAGCAAACAGCTTTCCATTGGCAGGTGTAAAGAGAGGGTACTATTGCCTCACTGGATGAGGCAAAATCCATGAATGGCATCACTGTATATACAGAGCCAAGTAATGATGGTGGCCAGACAGGTCAGCTCAAAATGAAGAGGTGAACTGTGGCAAAATAGCAGCCAGCATGGGGCAATGCTAAATCTCAAGCAGAGCATCCCCTCTCCCTGCTAACGCTCAGCTGAAACGCTGGATTTCAAATGCAGCCTTCATCACCATAGCATCTGAGCAACTCGAGAATAATATCAGTTAATGAATATTACCTCACCCCCCTGGGATGCTCAGAGATGGAGCCAAAGCCCAGGATAGATTAAATGACTTGCCCAAGGTCACGGGGGAAGTCTGCAGTGCAGCCAGGAAATTAGCCCAGCTCCCGCGGGCTACAGTCCTGCCAGCAATAAAGCCACCCTTGCTACCAATTTTTTTACTAGCACATAGCTCAAATCATCACTGCTAGAAATGCACTGTGCTTACAAGTTGCAAACTCTTCTGAGCAGCAGGAGTTTCTCAGCCTGTATAGCCAAGGCTGGCAAAAAGCTCCAGGGCTCTGGATGAGAGAGGCAGCAGCCTTGGGTAAAAACTCGGCTCAAATCAGCAAGTGATGGGGTCAGAACCAGCTTTACCGGTAGCATCAGTCTCTTCAGCCCACCTGGAGTGCTTTAGTCTATATTACACTAATAGCAGAGGGACAGCACAGGGCTGTGATTGTACCACACTGCCAAGCTACAGTGTTTTGCCACACCACACCTTTTGTTTACTGGGTCTCCCCAGCATCACCCACACTGCCCGAGCCACACCACTGGTGTGGAGACATCAGCAGGCAGACAAGACAGCAATGATCTTTCCTGTTTTAGCTTTTTTTCCACATGCAGCTCCTGATTGCTGGTGTCCCCAGGACACAGGTAGTGCCAACAGCTGATTGCTGAGACAGCAAATGCACACCAGCCAGCGCTGCCAATAAAGATGCTGACGTGAAACTTCAGGACACCCAAATAACGCCCCCCCCAATCCCCAATTAGGCCCACACACCTCAGCTAACGAGAAGGTTGCACACAAGTCAGTGCTTGTCCCCGAGAAGGAGCTTTTTGGGGGACACAGGTGACAAGCAGTTTTTCCTCCGCATCCAGTCTATAGAAAGGAGCGAGATGTTCTGAAGCAAAGGGAGAGTGAGGTTTTGTTGGCGGGGCGATATCTGATGCTGGGGAGATGTGATACTTTCTGTGGAAAAAAACTTGTGCTCCTTGGAAAATACCAGCTCCTGCGCAACTCATACCATAGGCACAAAGGCAGCCCCTGGCAGCCGTTCCTGCTTCCACTGCAAGCTCTTTTAAGATGCCTATGTACCCCATAAGTCCAGCCAGGAAGCCTCCAGAAGCCATGAGAACAGGAACAGCCCCAGCACCCCAACGCCGTCATCCAGGGATAATGTGGAGATGTGCAATATAATAAAGCCTCGCTTCACTCACACATAAGTCAACAGCCCTTTCCACTGCTGTCACCTTGGCATCTTTCTGCTCCCTACAGCAGCCATGTAATGAGAAACCGGGCAGCAATGCAAAAAGCATCTTTATTTACTACCAGGTGCTGCAGTTTTTCTCAGCTTGACAGAGCCGCAACTCAACCCAATCCTGTCAGCCTTTTCCTCTTGCTTTGTCCCTACTGATCCTGTGGAGGAAAAGCCCCCAGGCTTCACCCAAAGGCTAGACAGGCTCCCAGGGTGCCATCACCTCTGCAGTGCATCCCAATGACTTTCAATCAATCCTTCCCCCCTCCCACCCCTCCTTAGCAGGGATGAGCAGCATCCATGCAGGAGAGCTCACATGCACCCTGCTGCAGCTGACAGAGTAGGGACTGCTCCCCAAAACAGGGTGGCATAGCACATCTGATTACACACAGCCCATGACCCTGTGCAAGCACCATTCCGGCTGCCCAGACTGCATGCCGCTTCAGTTGTCATGGCCAAATCCCGCTCAGCATTATGAGTCGAAGCCCTGTGAACCTCTCTAAGCCTTCATTCTCCACTGGAAATATGGGACAGCACTGCTTTAGGTTTCTATTCCAAGCGTTAGGACAGAGGCAGAATGCTCAGCTGTGGGACAGGAGTAAATGTACAGCGATGGATGGAAAACCTTTCAGTTTTTATTAGAAAGCCTCTCTCACATTACAGGAAATAAGGCAGTAAGTAAATAATGGAAATGAGGCAGTAGGAGGTAAGCAGAATGCCTTCCTAAAGGACAAGGTCCCGCGTCCACAAGAAGAGTGCCCAGCAAAGGTTCATTCTTGCCAAAGCAGGTTGTATCAGCCATACCACCTGGCAATCCCCACCACATGCCCACAGAGAGCTCAAATGGTTCAGGATGCAGTTTTAACCAGGGATGGTGGGAATGGCAGTACAAGTTATGCTGGGTGCCCAACAACCTGAGCACCAAATCCCTCCTAACGGGGGCTCAGATCCCATGTTGTGGGCAAGAGGGTGATGCAAGAGGAATTTTTTGGTTGCACAGGTACCTTGTACCATCCTGGGAATAAAAACTGAGAGCAGCCTTCTCAGTGTGAGAGACTCAGGTCATCAGAGCACAATGCTGGCCGGCCTCTTCTTCCCTGTAGATGGTCTGCTTTGCTATCCATCCTTCATGTCCCTCTCCTGCCTTCCCATGCACCCCCAGGTCCCCATGGGAAGCCAGGCTGCTGCTGGAGCCAGCTCGGCCACAAACTGCGCTGCACAGGATGCTCTTGGCTGCCTTAGAGATCCTGTGTGCTGCTGCACTCATGGCTGGGGACTGCCAAAATACCTCTCCGCAGCCCCCAGCCAGCAGGGACATACCAGCAGGGAGGGTCCACTTGGAGGGGCTGCAGTGTGCTGGGAGTGAGCCTGAGGGCAGGTCTGCAGTAGAGCCACTCTCCTGCCTGAGGCCATTGCAGGATTTTTTCAGGATTTGTTGCAGAATCAGTTGGATCAGCGATTTCTGTACAGCTGCTGAGGATTCAGGGCCCAAGAGGCCACAATGTGCTACAACGCCCTGTTGCCAAATCTCGAAGGACAGCTCAGGCAACCCCTGCATCCAGGCTTGTGCTGAGCCAACCAAACCATGGTGCCTCTGTAAGGCAACAAATGTCTCCCCAAAAATGGAGAGTAAACCTCCTGTCTGACCTCATTCCTTCTTCAGTCTGGCCTTCATTACAATTTAATATGAACAGAATAACATAGGAGGGAATTGACAGATAGCCCAGTCTGCAAAATTTAGTTTTGGACAGCAAACAGAAAAAAAAAAAATCTCATTTTTTTCTGTGGAGCAGTGCAGTGTTTAAAAGGGAGCACAGCAAAAAGTCATCAGGCAGAAACATGTGCAGGAGGGGAAACCCTCAGGCTGCGCATCGCAGCCTCCATCACCCTCCAGCCCTCCAAAGAAAAGTGGACAGACTGATGTTTTGTCACTCCAACAATTGTCATCACGAGCTTCTGAACACCCCTTTGCGTTACTCCTCCAGGAGGGCAGCCCCCAGAGAATGAGGAGCTGACCTGGTTTCCAGCACGGCTCTCCCGAAGGGGCAGGATGCAGGCGCATGCCAACCTCGCACGTGCCAAGCAAGTGCTACCCCTGCCCACCGCACAGGGCACTGAGCCACGATGCCCCGAGGTGCCAAGTAGCAAAGGGCTAGCAGAGGCCAGCAGGAAGAGGCAGGTACCTTGGCAGCCAAAAACCACCCTGGAGCTGCATCTCGAACAGAGGTGCTGGGAGGAGGTGCCCAGCAGTACCCAAAGGGAGAGGAGGCACATGCTGTGCTGCAGAAGAGCCTTCCTTTTCTACTGAAACAGAAAGGATGAGATTTCCAACTCACAGCTTGGAAGAAGCAAGCTTCAAAACAGAAAACTTTCCACCTTTGTGCTGTCAGGTGAATAAAATCAACCCAGAATCAGGAGTTTTGCTCTTCAGCTCAGGCTTGAAAAAAATAAAAAACTCATGATTCTTGGCACCTGGCTTGCATGACATTCATATGGCTGAGGTTGGCAATGCTGCTGCTATTTTTAGCCCTCACTTTTTGTCTTCGCTGCTCATCCCCACCAGCAGCCCACTCTGCCTGGCGCCGGGGGTCACCTTTCTAGCTCCCATCCTCTGAGTGGGGAGAGAAGCCAGCTTCGTCTGCCTGCGGGACATGGGTTGGGCAGGCAGGGGACCACTGCCCACACCCTGCGTCTGTCAGTGCCACAGCAAGGACTACTGTAGCTGTGGAAAAATCAAGCTGAAAAAGGTGAATGGGGTATTTCGTCCATTTACTCACCCCACTGGGGAGTAAGAGCATATTGCACAAATTTTGGTATGCAGCCTAGAAACATTTGATTTATTGCATAAAAAAAAGGAAATGCAATCTTGCTTAACTCTTCTAAAGTCAGCTGGCAGGACCCAGGGAAGGGATTTAAATCCATTTTAGTAGCTTCACTTAATTTATTTCTTTATTGTTCCTCTCTCCTTTCTACATTACCGTCCAAAACCTGAGGTGTATCAGGGAAAGTTAACAGCAAGTTAAGCTGTTAAATCAGAAATTGTGGTGACTAGAGTCTACTGGCAAGTGATATTCCCACAACACACCGAACTTGCTTTATGTCTTGGCGAAGAGGCTTTAACCCTTGCAGAGCAGAGATGCAACCCCAAGGCAGATTTTTTTTTTTCCCCGCTGTCCCCAACCTCTCCTGACCCCTCAAGCAAACATGTCAAGGGAGGCTGGTATCTCTTTGCCCCGTTAAGACACACGGCAGCCTTTAAAAGCAAAGACAATCCAAAGCAGGACTGGAGAGGTCAGTCCCAGGACACGAGCCAGGAGAGGGTGGGCCATTTACAGTGTTCGTATGCACTGCTGGAAACACACCAGCTCCTCGGTCCCTCTAAAAATAAGATCTCACCTGCTGTGTTTGCTTTATTTAGAAAAAGAAAAGTAAAGAAATGCTTTTCTCTGGTGCTCCATGAGGCAAGCCAGACTTGCCCCAAAGCCTATAGGAATCAATGGGAAGATCCACATTGACACCTCTGGGTTGCCTGGTCACAGCAGCAGCCCTCCAGTCCGGCTGCAAAAAGGATCACCTGTCAGAGAAAGCACTGGGACACACACCGAGACACATTTTGGATCTCAAATTTCATGTGGCGGTGGGAGAGGACCCGCGATGTCAAATCTTTTCTCCGTTAATGAATTTTCACAGGAGCTGGGATAGCCCCTTTGAAAGGCTGGGTGTTAACAACATGGAGGAAGATTTACAGCTCTGACCCATTCACCCCCACCAAAATTGTCAAGTTGGGTCCAAAACAGCTCAGTGAAGCTCAAATCAGAAACGTCAATCAGTTTTATTCCTCCAGATGTCCTTAGCACAAAGTTTCACTCACAAACCCCCACAACCCAGGCTCCTCAACTCCACTCTAAATCAAGGCAAGAGGAGGAATAACAAACCCTACACACCAAACCCTGCGGAGCAGAAGGAAAAAAAAACCACACACACAGACATGCTACCTAACAACAAACAAACCCAAAGAAAAGCAGGCTCTGGCCTTCCAAGCATGTCACAGCATTTGGAAGAAAACTACAGACTTTGTATAAGAAGCTTCGACTCAAAGGTTGAAAACAGCGGTTCTCCCGAGGAGTCTATTTAAAACCACCCACACAAACCTTGTTTTTACACTTGATTGCTCCACGCCGCCCGAGTGTATCAGAAACCCCGCTGAAGTACCACTGGCTCCAGGCAAGGCAGACACATCTGCTGGTACAGTTACGCTAAATCAGAGTTCCCTCAAGTGCCCCAATTCCCTACTGCTCAACAGAGTGCTAAAACCTCTCCAAGTTGTGCTTTTAAAAACAATTACTGTAGGGGAAAGCAATTGGAAAGGGAAAAAAAAAAAAAGAAAAACAAAAAGAAATCAACTCTCACTCCATTTTGGCTTCGCTTTCTTGTTTTTCCTCTCTGTATTTTTATCCCTCCGAGACCAAACAAGCCGCAGTGTTTTGCAGAAGAGAGTTTAATACCCTCCCCGGCCTCCGAAGCCGGAGAGCCTCCCGTCCCTCTGCGCGCGTCCCCCGCTCCCCGAGCGCGGCGGGCGGCCCCGCCTGACCCCGCAGGGCCCCGGCCCCGCTCCGGGCCCGCCCCGGGCTGCGGGAGAGCCGCGGGCAGCCTGCGGGCTGTCCCTGCCCGCCGGGACGCGGGGGACACCCCGGGGACACCCCGCGCACCCCGCCGGCCCGCGGCTGCGCCGGCTCTCGGGGTCCCTCTAGTGACACGCGGGGGGACGGCTCGGACCGGCACGGCTCGGTGCATCCCGGTACAGCTCGGACCGGCACGGCACGACACGGCACAGCTCGGCACGGCTCTGCCCGGCGCGGTACAGCACGGCACGGCACAGCACGGCTCTGCCTGGTGCAGCACGGCACAGCTCTGCCCGGCACGGTATTGCTCGGCACGGCACGGTTCGGCTCTGCCCATCATGGTACAGCTCTCCCCGGCTCTGCCCGGCTCGGTACAGCCCTGCCCGGCTCGGTACAGCCCTGCCCGGCTCTGCACGTCTCGGTACGGCTCTAACCAGCTCGGTGCGGCTCTGCCCAGCTCGGTGCGGCTCTGCCCGGTGCACCATGGCACGGCTCTGCCCGGTGCACCATGGCACGGCTCTGCCCAGCTCGGTTCGGCTCTGCCCATCGCGGCACAGCTCTGCCCGGCTCGGTGCGGCTCTGCCCGGTGCAGCATGGCACGGCTCTGCCCGGCTCGGCATTGCTCGGCACGGCGCAGTTCGGCTCTGCCCGGCTCGGTGCGGCTCTACCCGGCTCGGCATTGCTCGGCACGGCGCGGTTCGCCCCTGCCCGGCTCGGCACGGCACCGGGCGGCCCGGCCCGGCTCTGCGGGGCTCGCAGCGCGGAGCGGCGCTTACCTTGGCGCTGCCGCCGCTGCTCTCAAGTTCCTGCGGCGCTGGGCCGGGGTGGAAGGCGGGCTGCCGGCAGCGCTCATCCGTGTGTGCCCCGGCGCTTGACATGCTGCTCTCCTGCCCGGGCAGCGATCGCGGCTCTCCCTCGCCTTCCCCGCGACCTCGCTCGCTCTCCTCGCTTTGCCTTTGTGGTATGTCAGGTCCCTGCTCGATTTTGTCTGAAGGATGTTATTTTGTTACGATCAGGTATTTTGTTATTCTAGAGAGCGAGCGCGCGCTTTCCTTTTTCTTTCCTTTTTTTTTTCCCCTTTTTTTTTTTCCTTTCGTTCTTTTTTTTTTTCCTTGTTTCCCGCCCCTCTCTTTTTTTTTTTTTTTTCTTTTCCTTCTCTCTTCTCCTGCTTTGACTGCCCCTTGGGTGGCTCTCACTTTGTGTTTACTGATGCGTCCCCGTGGCCGGGGCGGAGGGGCCGGCTGCCTGACTACCCGCTTCTCCCGGCTGGCTGCCCCACGAGCGAGGAGACAGGCAGGGCGCTCCGGCTGCCCCCCTTTTATACCCCCCCAATGGGCATGCTCTGACCTCCCCAGCGAGCACCAGCCCGGCCACGCAGCCAATAATGTTGCAGAGCGGTCTAACCCCCTCTCTTCCCTCCCTCCCTTCCTTTCTTCCCTCCTTCTCTCTCGTAACCCTCCGGAGTCCAGCTCGGGGAGGGAAGAGGGGACAGAAAGTTTGTGCCGCACGGTTTCTTCGCTGGCTGCCCCCGGGTGGGAGCTTTGACCCACTCGGGACGGCCCCGGCGTGGGGGGCTACGCGCATCCCCCACCGCCCCTGCAGGTGAGGGGAGAAGGTGAGGGTCCTCCGCCTCCCAAGCCCCTGCTCGAAATGCTGGTGGCACCCCGTGAGCGCCTCTCACTGCTGGATGGCGAGCCCGAAGCCCTGGAGAGATGAGAGGGGGCAGTGGGCCCGCCTCGCTTTCGGGGCTGTTTCTAGGTGCGCAGGTGTCTGTGCCATCCATCCTGCCCTGTGCCATCCCTCCTGCTCCATGCCATCCATCCTGCCCTGTGCCATCCCTCCTGCCCTGTGCCATCCCTCCTGCTCCATGCCATCCGTCCTGCCCCCAAACCACTTCCAGGGACTCCCCGATGAAGGTGTAAGCGTACAGGAGAGCCAACTGTGTGGACCCCCAGGGCTCGCCCACCCGCTCCAGGGCCCTGTCCTGCATTACGTACCGCAGCACAAGTGGGTGAACCCCTGCCTCAGCAGAAGCAAACCCCCATGTCCATCGGTGCGTGTCTGTCTGGATAACATGGATGCTTCCCCTCCACGGGGCAGCAGCGCTTAGGTTTTGCACCCTGCAGGTCTCCTTCCCAAAGCAATTCCCGCTCGCTATGGCGCCCCTGCTTCTCCATGGGCTTCTGCTAGCAAGCAAGATTGCCTTTAAGCCAAAGGGACTTTTCCCAGGCTTTGCCGTGTGTGTACAGCAGCATGCAGGCTGAATGCACTCCCGCTGCTCTGCCAGTGCTGCATGGCAGTGGCGTTGTGCTGCATTAAGCAAACCTCACCTTCTTCCAAAGACCTGCTCGTTGAGTCTGCCTCACTGGGGAAGCAGCTGCCCCACAGCAAGGGACCATGTCTCACTTTCCACCAGCAGTAAAGGCAATCTCGGCCAGCCTTCAGGTGTCCGCCCCATCACCACTGCCCAGGTGGGTATCTCCTTGCAGGGGGCACACAGCCCATGTTGCACCATGGGCATGCACCTTCCTTAGAGTGGAGAACTGCCTGGGACAGGACACCAGGTTGTTCTGTCTCACGAAGTGCTTGACATGGGTAGTGGCATGGATGGACAAGGATACATAAGTTGTCACCCTAAATGCAATAAAGAAAACTTTTTCTCTCTCTTTTTTTCAAGTTTGCACTTTTTTCTTTCAAGGATGGGGGGCTTGGTGCAGCTCTGAACAGTCAGAATTGCCCTCAATGTGACCAAGAAAACGTGAGCAGGACTGGTCCTTTCTGAGTAGGCTTTAGACATCCTTTTCTCCCCAGCATCCTTCTGTTCTATGAGCTGTCCTCTGGGCTGTGCTTCTCTAGGCTGCATTGCTGCATATCCCACCCAGCAGACCTGGTGTCAGGGTTGTGGTCTTCAACTGAAACACTGGCACACCTGGGAGAGAGACGTGATGCTGAGGAAGCAGTTCTCTGCACACGAGGCTCAAACACAGTCATCAATTCTCAGCTCTATCAATATTTAAGCATGTGAAGAAGTGGTCTGGGCATCATAGAGTCAGAGTATCTGCCACTATGTGTCAGGCCTCCAGACCTCCCCAAAAGAGGCATCTCCATCGATGCTTACCTTTGGCTTTATGAGTTTCTCCTAGATGCTCAGGACTTAGTAAATCCCAGTCGTGAGTCCTTGCAAAGCACTCAGTAGAGCTGGTCTTCTTAACAAAGAAGGACCACCTTTCCTCACTGCAAAAGAAAAACCCCATCAAAGGAAAGGACCCAGCCTTGGCAGGGGGGTAAGCAGCTCTGTAAGCTACTGCTAATAGCCAAAGGAGCCCAGCTCCCTTCCCTTCCCCCAGCTCACCACAAGGACCTCCTGAGAGCAGACAAAAGAAAGCTTGGAGGGTTAATCTCACTGAGAAAAACAAGTGATTTTCCAGTAAACAACTGCAATAGCAAACAATGGGGGTGAAAAATAGCGATCATAAAAAAGTCTGCTCGGAGGAAGAGGCGACCCAGTAAGAGGTGTCTCTCCGGCGGGGGGGAAAACAAGACAGCAGTTTGGTGAAGCTGCAGCAGCAGCAGCAGCGCAAAATAAACCCCACAAGTTGCCACTGGATCTACTTGTGTTTGTGCCTTTTGATCTTTTAATTGCTTCTTAGTTGTCCTTCAGTGCAAATAAATAGTGCATTGTGTCAAGAAAGAGGAGGGGGGCGGGGAAGGGAGGAAAGAGATACAAAAGAAAGAGCTGTCGCACAGAAGAGAAAAGGAACAGGTTCTTTCTCCACCTTTAGAGGACTGAATATATCTGTATTTGGGGAGAAGGGGGAGAAGGGGATAGGATTAGAAATCAAAGCGAAATTGAAGAGAAGCACACTAAGCCTCGGGCATCCTTACAGTAGGAAGAAAAGAAGGAGGTGGTAAAACCCTCCGGGAGTTTATTCGGTGAGTTATGAGAGGATCCACGAGTGTAATATTGTTAAAGGTCAGCCTAAACCTAATTTAAACTAGGGATGTGTGACCTCCGCCCTTCATTTAAAACAGTCATAAGGAACATTACACTGCAAATAGCTGGAACAATAGCTGCCTCCACCCCAAACTCTAGCCCCTGGCATTGCCTGCAAGGAGGGCTTGCAAAAGAGAGCAGGAGGAGGACCAGAAAAGCCAAGGATGCAGTTAACCTGAGGACGGGGAGGCAGAGGGAAAGAGGAAGAGGGGGGCCTCTGGACCACTGCACTGACCTCCAAGTGGCCTGCAAAAGCACAACATCCAAGGAAGCATTTTGGTTTGAAAGTGAATAGGGATGCAGCAAAGTATCACCTGAACCAGTGGAACTGCATCAAAAATAGCCCACCGTGTCTTGCATTCGCATTCGCTAATGACCTCTGAGGTCATCAGTACAGTTCAGGAGAGAAATCGTGGTCATGGGTTCTAGTTAAATTCTCAATAGGCAAGGACAGACAAAACAAAGTCAGCCAAAGCAAGCTGAAACGGAATTAATCTGAAGCGGGAGCTGGAATAAAAACAGCATCTAAAGAGTGCTCTGAAACGACCACGGGATGCCCAGGACTTGAGAGAAAACCTCTGCTGCTGCAGCGGCTGCAGAATCATGCAGGCAGACTGCAAAGCCCCCTGATGGTGCTGCCCATCCGAGCTGATCAAAGCAGCTCGTGGGTGGCCACCCACACGTGGCAATGGGCCGGAAAGCTTTCCAGGGAAAGGGGGAAGAACAGGAAAGCTTGGGCCAGCTTGGACCTTGCGGGCAGGCATTTGAGCCTCGGCAAAGGCAGAGGAATGTAAATAGCTGCAGAAATGCAGTGGTCGTGGGCCAGGGTGGATGCTAGCAATGCTGCCAGTGAGCTGAGCCAAGCAGATACCTTCAGGGGAGGGGACATTTACATGACTTTTCCCTTCCCCTCCAACTAAAATCCAAAGAGGGGAGAGGTTGCCGAATCCCAGCCTAACCAAGACACTCTGTGATGCTCATTTGGATCATTTAATAATTATGCCACAAATGACAAGGTGAGCAGAATGGAATTTTGAAGTTCAGGTGCTGTGCCTACAGCATTACGAAGGTACCCCAGTTTGTAAAGTACCTTATATTCTCATATATCAAAAGTGAGGAGAACCAAGAGAAGTCAGATTGCTTTGCCGACATGCCCAACAGATCTGGGCACCACAGGTTGAGATATCCAAGGTTAGACAAAAGGAAGGTGCAGGTGGGCTATGGGTTTGGACCTCCTGTCGTTGAAGACTAGGAGAAAAAGTCATCCCTAGTGAAAACCGAGAGTGATTAGTCAGAGTTCTATACACGGCTGTTAAATGACAAAGGAATAATTTTATTTGGTCCAGAGCGGTTTTCAGTGGCTTCAAGAAAGCGATACCTTTTGTTTTGTACAACCCAGGAATCTGGCAATAACAGTGTGTCCTTGCATGCTGCTAAAATATATTGATCCTGGGGCATACTAAACTGTTGGAGCAGGAGAGATTCATTGGAGAAAAGGGATGTGATATATGGAAGGTCCCCGCATGAAATTGAAGTCAAAGAACTAAGAGTGGGAGAAATAATTCACATGGGGCCCCTGGTGAACAAGGAGCAAACAAAAGTAGAGGCTGGGCAGGTCTGCTTAGTGCTTCTGGCACCCCTGGGTGGTGAGAGCATTTCGGGATTGTGCTCCCAGGCCAGGGTGTATCTGCTGGAGGATTGTTATATATGGGCAAGGGAAAAGCTGGATGCCCTTAGGCATTAGCAGAGGATGGGTTTTTGGCATAATCAGAGTGAAAGAAGGACTCCTGCATCAACTCTTGTCCAGGTCTCCCAATGCCTCAGAGCGCTCCTCGGCATTAAGTGTTCAGAAGGGCTGCTGGCAGATGCATCCTTAGAACCTGGAGGGTGCTGAGCATAGCAAAAATAAGGTTATTCTAAGGTAAGTTATTGCACTGTTCCAGAGGAATTTGTGACAGTGGTAAAAGGCGCAGGTGTTTTTAACTGTGTTTATATAAAGGACAAACTGTGCATTTTTTGTAGGCTGGACAGACTTAGTATTCCTGTAGCATCTTTTAAAGTTCAGCATCACCAGCAATTAGAGGAAAGCTCCAGCCTGAGCAGCCTTACTTGGCGCAAGAGGCTGCAGGAAGGAGGACATGGGGTAGGGGGAGTGTCATGGTGACTGCATGCAAGGTAGGAATTAAAACAGCTGTGAAACTCTGCTTGTTGGGACGCCATCTGCAGCATGGCCCAAAAGAAAGAAGCCAAACAGTCCCAGTGTCAGAACCCAAAAAGGGACAGAAGTGTCCCCTTTCTTCCCATCATCTGTGGAACAGCAAACATCTCTCAGTCATGCGTGGTTGCCAAAGTGGACACCAGCTCAGCTAACGGCTTCTCAAAAGGGATTTCTGAGAAGGGTGGAATAGGGTAGATATGGACAAATCCCTGACCTCTTCTGTCCTCAGCTTCTTTTCATTGCAGAGGGAGTCTGGAAGGCTCCAAGTTTTGTCTGATTATTTGTGTCAAAAATGTGCAACAAATACAGTAGCAGAGAAGGAAGATGTGTCTGTGCCTACATTAACAGATAAGCACATCACCATTTCCTGTTTTCCTTATTTATTTTTTTAATAAAGCATTTCCATGAAAATGTTCACTGGAATGTCATGGGGAAGAAAGCGGCCAAGCTCGTTTAAGGACCAAGAAAAGCTCCAGCAGGTACAATTAGTTCTTCCAAGCACCAGGGGATGAAGCTGGCTTTTTATAGCATTGTGCAAATATGGATCCAGCTATGGAGCAAACTGAGTCAAAACAGCTTGCAAACACAGTGCATTGCAGGAGGTGATGGGAAACCCTTTGGACTAGTTGCTCTTTAGGGTGAAGGCTGCACCCCATAGCTGTGTTTCTTCAGGGATAGCCTGATAAGGATGCTCTAAGAAGGCAGTGCTAGTAGCAGGCATGTGTCTGGGGAGGAGCTGCGCAGCAAGAAAGGCTGCCAGGATGCCACCTGCCTCTGGGCAGGAGCACACCATGCCCTTTGTGTATGTCTGTGACTCACTCCCAGGCACAGCATCCTCACCCACAATGCTTCACTCTGCCCTTACTTGGAACACTCAGCATTCACCCTTAAAAAGGTTCTATCCTGCTCCTGGGAGCATCAGTATGAACTGGCCAGTCTGGCTGCATGTTCATCTGGAATCTGCTGTGAATTCACACATGTGAATCTGCTGGATTCACGAGTGAAAGCAAGCAAGCCCTTAATAAATTCTTCTTCCTCAAAAAAAAAGAGAGACAGCAGTTGTGGCTGAAGTCCTCTCTGGCAGCTTCAACAAAGCAGCCATTGCTGACTGGCTGGTGGCAATGCCTGCAATGGGCCATGCCAAAGGTGGATGCAGTCCTTGTGCTGATTTTTCCTTGGTGCTTCTTGGAAAGCTTCCCCTTGGCCTCATGAAGCAATTAGCTCACTCAGTAAAGCTCCCCAGGTGAGGAGGTGGGGTGGGTATTTCCAACCCTCTTGCCATGTCCTCCAGCATTCATTACTGATGCAGCTCATGTATTTCAGATGCATCCTTTGGAGATGCACACTTTGAGCACCTGTTCAATACTCCACAGAAAACCAGACACAAGATCCAGTTGGCAGTATCAGCCTCTGATGGGTTATTTTTCCAAGTGCCCAAGAGAGGTGATAGCACTGGGCGCAGAAGGTGATGCATTTTAGGAAATACATGCAAGGCCTTTATTTGCTCCAGAAAGGTGGAGTGGTGCAGATATGTCTCTGTTGTGTAATTAATGGCTTTGAAAAAAAACACCAACCTCGAACCTGTTGGCTAAGCCCAAATACCTCTGAGGGGTTAAGGAATCCCAGCTATGTATCTTTCAGGCGTTTCTTCCTCTTTTTTTTTTTTAATTTTTTTTTTTTTTACATTGCAGTTGTGCTTCAGTGCAGGTCTTTGTTTGCAGCTTTCATTGTCTTCAGGCAGAGGGCTAGGTGACAGCACTTCACCCCTTATAAGGGACCCCCATCTCTGCCTTGGTGAGGGCCACCCCATCACTCCTTCAGTCCCAGGGCTTTTTGGGCAGGATAAATGAGCTGCTGGGCCCAGCCACTGGTACCCTCAGCGGTGAGATGTGCAGTGAAGACTCCAAAGTAGGATACAGGGTTGGTGCCCCATGGGCAAATGGCTGCAGGTGTGAGGAGAAGGAGCAGTGTGGGGCTCACACAGGCAGCCTTCACCACTGCATCTACACATCACCTTGGGCAAGTGATTTGTTTTCCCTCTGGTTTGCATCCCCATCCATCAGCTCTGGACAGGAATAAATCTGTCCCCTCATTGCCTTGTTCTTTTAAGGACAGGGACTATTTATACCTACATCTGGCAGTGAGAGTATTGGAGTTTGCAATAAGGTCCCCACTGCTTATGCCCTCCTCTCATTCCCATTCCTGAAGCAGGTGACACAGGGACATGCCACTTGTGCTGCCGGCATCCCCTCCAGACCATGCTTCCCACACCATGGGTGATGAACACCCATGGGGAGGCGAGAGGGGCAGGCAATTTGTTTTCTTGTTTAAACAAAACACTCTCTCATAATCATAATGAAGGAGGGGAGGCAAGAGCACTTGGCAAAGCAGCTTACACTAAGTGCACTTCACTAGAAATGTTTATACTCCGTCGCTGAAAAATCCACCAAGCATGGTGAAAGTGCAGTGCTGGCAGAGCAGAGGCAGGCGAGGTGGAGATTGTACCCCGAGTCAGGTCCCAGTCAGAGTGGGCTTGGGGATGTCACCAGCTTGTCCTGGCAAAGGCTCCCAGGGTCTCTCACACAGGGACAGCTGGGTGGTGGGACACAGAAAAGGGCACAACGGGCAGCTTTGGGCTTCCTGCACGTGGCTTACCAGGGACCACACACCCTTGAAAGTCTCATCTCTGCTGTCTCTTGTTGGCCACTGGGATTATTTAATCAAATGTATAGAAGGGGTTGGCATCTCCAAGTAGTGTTGCAGGGCAAATAGGCATAATGAAATCCTGTGTGATGGAGGGGAAAGCTCTTTTATGGTGCCAGTTGTGCTCCTGAAAGGTTCTAGTGGGAGAAGCAAGGGGTTTGTACAGATCCCAGCACTCCTGGAGCAGGAGACCTCACAGGGTAGAGCTCTTGGGACTGCTAAACTAATTACTCATTACTAGAAAGGTAACCCTCACCAAAAAAAGTACATGTAGCTTTTCAAAACAGCAGGTGGTATGCATGCATAGCACGTGCAGGCGTGTGTACATGTGCACACATGTATTTTTGTGCTGAGGGGGAAGCAAGTGCTTGGTTAAGTAAGTAGAGCCAAATGGCAGGTGATTCAGATGCTATCCTCTATTTCTGGCACCACTTTGATGATGCCACTTGTGTCCCCATCTCTTCATCAACTGAAGATAACAGGCTTCAAAAGGGAGCCGTGAATCAAGCCCTGAAGCCAACAAGCAAAGGGTTAACTGAATTCTCAAGGCAGGTGGGAGCACGAATCAGACTGGTTGATATCGCAGACACATTATTTGAAAAGTTAAGAAATTGTGGAATTCCTCACCTAATCCAACTTCCCCACAGTTTAAAGAAAACTGCAGTGCAAGATATCAGTGTGGCCAAAGGAGACCTCCCACAAACCTTTCCCTGCATAATCCGTACGTGAATATACACACCGTCAGCCACCTCCCATGGTGCTGGGCTTCTAATCCTCAGAGTTTGCTCTGGATGAAGTTTGTGGGATACAGCCCTGTATGATCAACCCTGTAATGCCTTGACCCAGGTGAGGTGGCTTCTCCATCCCTGTGACATTGTTTGTGTGCACTTCTTGATCCTCCCTCAACCCTTCAGTGGTCCCTTTGCCTTTGTCTGAGCTGAGTGCAAGGACATGCTGCTTGTATCTGCCACAGTAGCTAGAGAGTAGTTAAAAGTATCTGCATGAACAAATGTTTGGTGAGGCAACAAAAAAAATTTGTGGAAACAATGCTCTCAGCTTTAGCAGGCCCCAGTTTAGGGCGTTATGAGAGGTGGCTGTGGTGAGCCTCTGGCTATACAAATACCTGGACATGATTAATGATTAGCAAGTGTAGTTATACCAATGGAAGCTGCATCCCTGGTTCAAATCTGCCTGCTATTCCTCCTTTGATTTTCCCAGTGGGTTTCTTGCTGAGACATCTTGGTCCACCAAGATCTTCATGCGGAAGATTTTTATTTTTTTTTTTGCCTGGAAGTGAATTGCAAAGATTTTTGTTTGGATTTTTTTATGCATTAAAGGCAACCATTTCAAATATGTACAGATCACACGGGTGTTCTTTAGTCAAAACAAGCACAGTAACCACAAGAGGTGCCAGACTAGAACAACCTCTTCTCCACTAACTTAATCCAAGGGAAAAAAAAAAAAAGAAAAATATGTTTTCCAGAGGTAGAATTAATTCCTTTGTCTTTGGGTGTGATATAAGGAGAGAAAAATCTAGCAATGGGTAGCAGGCATCCCCTAAAAGGGACTTTCAGAGGAAAGCTTCTTTCCCTCCAAGAAACCTTATTGTTGGAGCTGGGGAATGATTTGAAGCCAGACCTGCTGGGTCCTACCCAGGGGCTTCCATCATCAGAGGTGATGAGTGCCTGCAGTTGCTGTTTCTTCCAAGCCACTTCAGTATCCCTTTCTGGGCAAACCTCACTGTTTCCAGTGAGTCAGCCCAGGGGCTTCAGGCTCATTTGGGTAGGCTGAGTACTGCCCGTGCTCCCTAATTAATTTACGTGAGCATCATCTCACATTTGCTTGAGTCACTGGGGTATTTCAAGAGCTCCCATCCCAATCCCTGGTTAAGACCCCACTTTTGTAGGGCAGCAGGTCCTGCCACAAGCCAGAACCACCCTGGGGAAGGCACTATTTCTGGGGATACTTCACTGGCCATCCCCACCCCAGCAATGCAATCGGGGCACAAAACCCCTCCAATGGCTGATGCCTGTTTCATAGCTGCTTTCTACCACCCACCACCACCCTTGCCATTCTTGGATACCCACATGAAAGCAGTAATACACTGTCGGGGGATACAAAGTAAAAGATGACTCACTGTAAAGCCTTTGCTCCCACCTTTGGGAGGCAACCAGATAGGGAGCAATCTCCTGGGGAAGGGGGGTGGAATTTAAGTCAGACTGATCTTTTTCTGAAAAACTTTCATTTAGTCTAAACAACCAGCTTGGGATGTTAGCACTTGGCTTTCAAAGTAAGCAAGCTTTTCTGGGCATGATTCTGCCAGGATAACAATGGCCAGATACAGTTTCTGGTCTTGGGAGTGAAAACAGCCCCAGCTCCCCACAATAAAAGGGGAAACCAGCCCCCGAACTTCACTAATTGTTTTGGAGTGTCTGCCCTGGCTGATCGGTAATTCATGGGGAGGCAAGAGCTGGGGAACAGTGCTAGTTTGCAAGTGGGCACAATTTGCATGAGGCCCCTGCAGAAGGCTAGAGCGGAGAAAATTACTTCCACCGTGCTTAGAGGGTTTTGGTGGTGGTTCCCACCTTCTGGACTGTTCTTCCTCCTTGCCACTGGCACACAGCCTCTGGTTAACAAACATGCTGGCCCCTGTGACCTATCTCTCTGTGGCCACCAGTTTGCAGCACCAGGGTTGATCCTGTGATGCTTTTAAAAGATCATCTGCTAGGGGTGAGGGTATTGCGAGCTCCTAAGCCCAGCAGAAGGATGGAGCTCCTTTGTGGGCGGCAGCAGCCCTGCATACAAACCCATCTGCCCTGGGCATGGGGACTCCCACAGCGGTGGGGTAGGAGGTGGAGGATACTGCCACAAGGCTGCAAGAGCCACTCAGACCAGACAGAACGAGTGTGAGCACTTCACTCAGTTTAACCTGGCTGCATTCCAGCTGGCTTCAGCTTTTGGTGCCTGGCTGGGAAGGCATCACTGCCACACGTCTACTGATACAGCAGCTACTTTCTCACCTGCCTTTTCTCCAGTTTCTCCGTGGCACAGGCTGTGGGGAGCTGGTCTCCCAACCACGGACTTTTTGTTTTATAATAATACAAACTGCTTAAGGCCCCTCTGACAATCACTTCTTCCAAGGGCTTCCTCTTAGGGGTTGCTCCCATGTTCTGCAACCACCCTGCTGTGGTTTGCAACTTTGTTGGGGAAGGAAAGCAAAGTGTGCAAGCCAGGATCCCGAATGGAGTGAAGAGAGCTCCACAATGAAGACAGGGGACCTGCAGCCCTGGTGAGAGGTTTCCTGCAGGACTTCAGCCAGTGTGTTGAACCTCACCATACCCCAGTAGGTACCCAAGCAGGACGTGCATGCTAGTGCCCCTGTGGCGCTGAGCTACCCAGAGGATACATGCTTTGACAATTAGAAATGGTCAGATAAAATGGTTTGCAGTGCAGGTTTTGTTACAGAGGCACAACGTGGTAGCCAAGGGGAAAGGCATCGCCCCAGAGCACCCACCACTCTGGGGGATTAATTCTTCTTTCACTTCTATACCAGGCATTGGGTGTTTTCAGAATGGGTATTTTATTAGCATGTGTCGAGGATATCATAGACTGATGGAAATTTTAGGGGGCTGGCCATATCTACAATGGATTTGCTGACAGCTTGGTCATGATTGTTGATTGTGACTGATCGTGATTGACCATAACAAAAGGACGAACTGATCACTCCTTGAGTCATTTTGCACTGATTTTTTTCCCTATTCCTTCACTGAACCCATCACTGCTTTTGCCACCCCATCTTTCTGAGGGCCCACCAGTTCCAGTTTGCCTTGGGTGAGACAGGCTTAGGATGTGAAGGAGTCACCCACATCACAAGCAGAGATTGGCTCTCCCTTCAGATTTTGTTTTGAGTAGCTATAAACTGGAAAGACCAGCCTGTCTTGGGCCAAGGCATTGCCATGTAAAATCTGAGACCAGCTACTGTGTAATGACATGGTGAGGCAGTGTGTCTTTTGCTACAGAGCTGCATAAGATTTCTCCTGACCCAGGCAGAAGATTAATTGGAGAGCAAGTACAGGGAGGAAGGAACAAGGACCTCTCTTTTCCTTCCCAGGGATTTATTCCCCTCATTTGATTCTGACTTTGGAAAGGGAACAGTAACATCAGCAGGCTGCCTGGGTTGGTGGCAAGGTTCACTGGTACATCTTGTCAGTGAGGGTGTACAGGCTGCAATATGAGGTTGTTTTCCAGCAGATATCTTCACTGTCCATTTCTCTGCCCTCATCCACATATTACTTTGCCCTGCAGAGGAGCCCCTTACAGCATCACTCCCTTGTGGCTCCCATCCCCTCTCTTTGTTGAGTGTAAATAATCACTGCCCGCCCACACCTTCTTCTCAGGGGATGAAGCAGAGAGAAGGGCCATGGGTCAGGTAGCACGGAGAGCATCAGGCACATGAGAAGCCTCAGACACAGGTTCTGAGTGGAGAAAGGAGGATTTTCTACATGTCACAGCCAAAGAATTGTACCGAGCTGCTCCTAGAACAAGCATCTGATGTTGAAGTGAGCAACTAGGTCCCATTGAACAAGCTTCATCTTCCATCGATTCAAGCAATGCAAATATTTCGTGTTGACAGCTGAACTGTCCAACTGAGTAGTAAACTCTTACCCACCAAACACCACTCAGTGCAGATGGGCTTAACTTCACCTACCAGACATTATATTTCTTAAGGTGTTTGGCCGCTGTTCATCATGAGGCTTCTCACACTCACCATCTTGGTTGCTACCAAATCTTTCTCAACTATTTTTTGGATCAGCTCACTGAGTACAGTGAGTTCTTTGCTCTTGAGTACAGTGAGTTCCTTGCTCTCCAGTAGAAGGGCAAGTTTCAGGCAGGTCAGGTCATTCCTGCTGCTCTTTTCTGCTTCTTCCTCCAGCTCCCTTTCATCTCTGATGTATTTAGTGGTGAAAATGTGGCCCATTGTCTTTTATCAGGCTCTCAATGGGCTTTGCAAGGGGTGTTAATCAGCCCAGGGTTGTACTAACCAGACACAGCATCTTCCTAACTCGCAGTGCTCTGCTTTCTCTACACAACCTCACTCTGCAAATGATTTAATGATGTATTTATCTCATCTACATCAGGATCCCGACGTGGGCTTGTCCTAACTCAATCCCAGAGACACCTGACGTAGTTACATTACTCTCTCTAGTTACTGATGTCTGCAGACACAAGTTACAAAATTGCCCATTGGTGCTTGGAGAGCCTTGATTTAAAAGCCTGTGATCCACACAGTTAAGAGAGGACTAGCCGTGAGTCTTTGCAGATGTGCATTTGGGTAACTAATTTTATTTCTATTATTGTATGTGAATGGAGATGTTCCCAAACCACTGAAAGATTTTGTGGAGAATAATTTAGACCCCTTTCCTGAGATAAGAGGTTGTTACAGACCCTGCCACGTGTTAAGTCTTCAGTTCACTAATGCAATACAAATTAGCTGTGTGTCGCTCTGTTTGGCCTAAATTCAAACGAAGCTCTGCCTGCAACACCCAAGCTTCTCTCAGTTCCCTGAGCTCCGGTGGTGACATGAGGCACAAGAACTAAGCTGATGTTGGGATGGAGGTATGAATTGCTTTGGAAATAAAATGCTGTTGTAATGATTCCTTGATAACTGAGTTGCAGCAAAGACTTGAGCTCGAAAGCAGCTGTAAGAGCGGAAACCTAGAACTGAACTAATGGGGGAATTTCACTTGATGGCTTAGAGCAGGCACTGCAGCATCTCCCACCCTGGGAATCCTCATGTCTGGTTCAGCCGGTACCCCAGGTCCCCAGGGAAGTTCGTGGCAGGTCCATTCCCCTATCCTGTCACAGCAGAGCATCAGCAGGGTGGTGGCACAGCCAGGATCAACCTTTATTTCAGCACCAGATCGCCCCGGCCAGGGTTTCTGGCGTTTTCCCGGCGCTCCCCAAGCCGTCCCGGTGAGGCAGAAGCTCTGAGCGCTCCCTCTGCTGGCTACAACATCATTTCCATTAGGGCCTAATCGCTGTCAAGAGGAGATACCGGCTGGGGTAGCGGCTGTCCCCAACAGCAGAAGAGCTGAGCAAAGCTGTGTGACCACAGCGCCGTGAAATGCCTTGCGAGCAGTCCTGACTGAGGATTTGAGGACCAGCCCAGTGGTAGCGCTGGGTAGGGAGGCATCCCAGCTTCCTTTGAAATGTTTATGTTTATGTTCAGGAGATATATCTGTGCTCCAGTCCTTCAGTTCCAAGGTGAGACAGAAGAATCCAGGGTTTTGTTGCTTTTTGAGGCAGGAGGTTATTGCGGAACTAAACCCAAGTCTGCTCAAAAGGGGATTTCTGCCTCAAAAACACATGCCCATCTGATTCAAAGCCCTCCATAGGTATATGCTGCATCCAAGGACATACGGGCAGGTAAATTTTCTGCATAGCATACAGTGGAAAGGTGAGCTCCAGGGTGGCAAGTGGTGATGAGGGTGCCCCAGGGGCTGATGATCTCTCTATAACTACCTGAAAGGAGGTTGTAGAGAGGAGGGTGCTGGCCTCTTCTCCCAAGTGACAGGGGACAGGACAAGAGGAAATGGCCTCAAGCTCCGCCGGGGAGGTTTAGGCTGGACATTAGGAGAAAATTCTTCACAGAAAGGGTCATTGGGCACTGGAACAGGCTGCCCAGGGAGGTGGTTGGGTCACCTTCCCTGGAGGTGTTTAAGGCACGGGTGGACGAGGTGCTAAGGGGCATGGTTTAGTGTTTGATAGGAATGGTTGGACTCAATGATCCGGTGGGTCTCTTCCAACCTGGTTATTCTATGATTCCGGCTTCGAGAGCATGGAGGTTCACAAATGCAATCAAAATCCTCCTTGGAAAAATACCACCTTTAAAAAAAGACCAGAGCAAGAGCAGCAGCAACCCAATTCGTCATAACTCCAAGTCGCTGGCTGTACAGGTGAGGGGGAGCAGCACGAACAGGAGCAGCTTGTGGGTCGACAGGCAGCCTACTCACAGCGCTCCAGATATCTCTGTGCTACCCCAGCTCCATTGGTCCCACGGCCTTGGCGCAAAGTCTTACTCCAGCATCACATCTTCAGCGAGTTTTCCTCCAACATATTGCATGGTCTGTATATATTTATATATGTATATATGTATCCCTTTTGGAAGAGGGGATCCCTGGTGCCCATGCCACCTTGCCCTGCCTTAAAGGGTGCTGCCAGGCAGCTGCAGACAGGGGTGCTGAATCCAGCTGTGTGCTGCCCTGCGCTCCATCCCCTGGCAGCATCTGGGACTGCAGGAGAAGGAAAACCACCACAGGAACCTGGTTTTAACAGATTCTCAGCATTTTTGTGGTGCCCTATTTCTGTGACAGAGCCACGAATAATTGCTTTGCCCTGAACAGATCTGTGAAACCTCAGGATCTTTTCCAGGTTGTGAGGACTGTAAAGCCCAACGGGAGAGGGTGATTTCCTCAGGAAAGGTTCCAGAAACTAAAGCTGCATACAGGCTAAAGGAAGAAATCAGAATGTAAAAAGCCTTTTTGGAGATGAAGAAGGCAAGTGATGTGAGGTTAGCAAGGGCTAAGGTGCATGGCTTGAAAGTCGCTCTCAGTCCTATATCCTCAAATGATATGCACAGTGAAATGGGGCAGTCAAAGCAATGGCTCTGCAGGGTGAAGATTTTAAGGGAAAACATCTTGAGAATTACATCAGAGCTCTGTAGTCCAAACCATAAAGGAAAAATGGGCATGATGTCCTCGCTCAATGCCACTCAATGTCCCCAGGGCAAGGTCAGCAATCTTGTGGGAGCAAAGGAGCTACTGGAGGAGGACTTCCTGAGAGATGCTTCAGCCTGTGACTATCCTCCTGCCTCCTCTGCATAAACCAGGCTGAGCCAGGTGTCTTCTCCCCACCCCAGCTGCACCAGCTGTAGGGTGACCTCCTCCCCTCCCTGTCACTGCTTCCTCATTGCTGAGAAGCACCCATGCTTTGGTCAGCCAAAATTCACATGAATGCACAGGGAGACACTTTGGACACCTGCCTTGGAACACCTGCACCGGGACGAGACTGAAAAATAATCTGTCTTCATTTCCTCACAATTTTGTGGGGTCAGATTTTTATCTTGTTTGGGTTGGAATTCATTATTTCAGGACAAGTTGCCAGCATTTGGAAAAATGTGGCCGGGTTTAGCTTGGAGAGATTTTTTTTAAAAAAGTGACTGAGGCGAGATAGGAACATGTGGCAGTTTGCACACTGGGTGTGCTTTTACTAAGCGTAGATCAGGTCTAAATCTGTTTCACCATGATTTCTCTCTCACCACTGAAATCAGAGGAAACCAAGGGTCCCAGACAGCATTTATTGGGAATAAATTTTTAAAATCCTCTCAGATGTTCCCATACCAGGTAGGAAAAGCTGGGAACTTTGGTACAAGATCTGCTAGCAGGCACTCCTACAGAGCCAGGAGCCTCCTGGGTCCCTGGCTTCAAAGTGAAGGAGGTTTCTGATAAGTGGAAAAAAGGGTAGATTTTTTTTTTTCCATTGAAACTTCCACAGAATGGCTTATCATCAGTGTAGAGTGGGTGGTGTCATTTATATTTGATTTTCCGTTTTCCGATTAGCAAAGAGGAAGTGCTATTTTCTGACAAAAAGTTACATTTCATAAGTTGATAGTTCTGTAAAACACCCCTAGCCCCAAAGTCCAGCATTACAAAGCTCAGACGACAACCACTTGGAAATCAAAAGCCAAATCTATTTCTATTATCTATTTTCTTTCAAAATCTGAAAACTTTTCATTGGAATTTTCAGTGAGAGCAACCATAGGCATCGTGGAATTCCTGGCATTTACCAGGTAGGAAAAAAAATAAAAAGCCATACTTTGGCCAGCTCTTTCGGTAACAGAATGGAGCTCAGAGTAGCCAAATGGTTTCCTTGTCTTCTGCCACCAGTCCTAAAGCTGGCTGGGTATGGAAGGAAAGGATTAACACTCGGATCATTTCCTCGTGTGCTCCTACAGGCTTGCTTTGCTTCCTGTTATTGTCTCAGGTTTGCTCCTGTCTGCTGTGCCCAACAGGACCCGGGAGGGCATTAGACTCGGTAAAAAACGGCCTCCTTCCTCCCTGCCACAAGCAGGGATAATTCACCCAGAGACAATGAGCTGGCAATGACTTTCCAGATCAATTTATAGCCTGACCTAAAGCTTTCTTCCTGCCCAGAGTGAAAGGAGAGGGTATTTTTTGTTCAGAATAAGTGTCTTTGGTGAGATTGGTCTGAATCAAAGGGGATTTGGGGTGCCAACACTGAATCTGCTCAGTGCATGCTTTTGAGCTCAAGTCATTACTGCAAGTCAGTTGTTAAGGAATCACACTGCAGATAAGGAGAGAGGCTGTAGACAGGTTTAAAATTTCCCCAAAAGCTGATAAGATAATTAAAAAAAAAAAAAAAGCCCAGGGTATAGTCTGGCTATTTCTTATACAAAGTGAACCTGTGGATTCCCCGGGGTAATAGATAGCATTCTTCTATCTGTGGCTTCCCAGAAAAGGAAATAATACAATGAGATTATCTCTGGGAAAGTGGCAACCTTGCCTTCCTCTCCAGATAAGCTGGAGCAGTGCAGCCCATCCAGCAACACGGAGGACGTGGTCTGTCACCCAGCCACTGAGAACCCCACCAGCTGGTGCCCTGCAGTGGCTCCCCTTCATTCCTGTTTCTGTGTGCATCGATCCCCTTTCCTCAAAACCAGAGTTGAGCCCTTTTGGATAAAGGACCACGCACGCAGGAAATGTCAGTAACTTTGGTCCTTTCTTTTCTAGGCGGTGTTAACAACTGGGCAGACCAAAGAGTTTGTCTTGCAATCCCCTAGCTGCTCAGCTTTCAATTCTCTATTCAAGCAGCATGAATGAACATAAGCCTTTATTTGCATTCTCTTCCAATTGCCCTGCGCCACTAGTGTGAGACCTTTGGAAGTTTGTGGCAAGAGCAGCAGAGCCAAGATACTTTAGCTGGGCATGATGCCCCACCACTACCGCAAAAATCACTTCAAAGCAAATGCTGAGTCAGAATAATGGGGGCTGAGTGCATTTTGCGTCCCAAAGATCAGAATGCAAAGCCCAGCAAGAGGAGGAGCAGGGAGGGAGGTCAGTGGATGCGGCATTTCCTCTCCCTGAGTCACTTCTCCTGCAGGAATTCATAAGGTTTGACGTCTCCCAAGCACATCTGAAAGCAGGGAATGGCCTAGGCAAGGGCACAGGAGTTTGAGGGGGTCTTTGTAAAGAAGTTAAGGACACCGTCGGCAATTGCTTGGGTGCAGTAGGGGGCCAACTGACCACCCTGCCACAGCACAGGATTGGCAAGAGAGCAGCATCATGTTTGCAAGCCAAATCGCTGTGTGCTCTGGTGTGGAAGTGGATAGGGTTGCTTTCAGGTTTCCTTCCCTGGGGTCCCAGAGAAAGAAGAAAAAGTACATTTGTTCTCCTTTGGCCTTCACCTTGCTGCAGCTTTTAAAAGTTAAGAGCTGGCCATGACCAAGGCCTTTATGCTGTTTTCAGTTCTGGAAAGCAAAGTGTGTTCATAAGGATTATTTTTAAGGTTTTCTACAGATTTTAAATTGATGCGGTATTTTCTCATGCACTTCTCAGGCGGCAGTGTGGCTCACCATATGTCATCCATCTCGTTTGGGGAGGAAGGGAGCAACAGAACCTACAGAGAGCTCAGTAAGGGCCTGAGTCCCCAAAAGTGACCTGGTCACCACTCCCTCTTCTTCCGTTCTTCACCATGGAACGTGCTGTCTCCTCTTTCTGGGAGGCAGAAAGGCAAGGGAATGATGGACAATGGGCATCACAAGCCCTTTCTGCTCCTCATCCTTCTCACTTCTGCTCCAGCCCTGGCTAATCACCAGCTGGACTCCTGGTGTGCCTAGACTCCCATCTCACTTAACATCCAAACCTGCTGAGAAAATATTAGACTGCATCTTGAACTGGGTGAGAGGATGGTCCTGCACCATCTTACAATTTCAAAACAATTACCACTCTGTGCTTGCTGAAACCTCCTTGAATTTTTTCAGCAGAAGGAGATCAGGCCACCCCAGATCAGCCAAGAGCCTAGTGGTTATCATGTGGTCTTGGGCAATCAGACGCAAAGGATGAAATCCCCACTCTGATGTCTGCAGAGTGGGCACCTGAACTTCCTACATCCCTTCAGCCCTTTAAATCCTGCCTTGCTGGAACCAGTCTAGTCCTGCAGGAAGTGCTGATTTTGATGAATCAACATTTTCCAGAGAAAAAACCCGTGGCATTTGCAGTTTCCCAACTAGTCCTAATTGAGAGCATTCAGAAAAAGCAAACAAACAAATAAGCAAACTAAACAATAGCAGAGGGCAGGAAACAAGCTGGGCATCTCCAAAGAGCTGTCCTCACCCAAGCATCATCGTTCCCAGGACAGGAATACCAGCAGACAAACAACTTTGGGGTGGACACAGGAAACACCACGCTCTCTTGCAGGAGCTAGACTTTGTTACAAGTTACTGCTGGTCCCTTTGGAGCGGAACATTTGTAGGCTATCTCTGTAATGCACGAAGTTATTACAAATTAGGGCTCTAGACTGCTCTGGGCTGCACCTGTCCTCACCATGACCCATGTGTTCCACTCCTAGAGAGGCCAGAAGTATCTCCACAGACTTGGTTATAAGTCTGTTCCTCCAGCTGTTTCCATCACCACTATGCAGCACTTGGAGAAGTGCTAGAATCAGTTTGGCACTCGAGCTTTTCCTACATGACCTCTTTCTCTTCCAGTATTCATACTTTCAGCCTTTCCCATCAGCAGACCTGTACAATTTTATCAGGCAGGTAGAGATGGAAATCTCAGATTTGCAACACAAAGTCTCAATCTTGTCTCAGAAGAGCCTCTCTGCAAACTTGCTTTCCATGGATCTCTGGTGCTGAGTGCATGATCTCACTCCTATGTGATGCAGGACAAGTTTGAGTGACTCCAACAAGCCTTGGGATTTCAGCCATGAAGGGGAGTACTTCTCTTGGATGTGCTTTCCCTCCAGACCACACAAGTGGACCTCGGGATGGCATCTCCTTGGGGCAGATGGTTGTGTAGGACTGTTAGAACTCTGTTGTGTTCCTAAATATGATGATGGGCTTACCATGAGCAATTGCTCTGCTGTTTTTTCTGCAGTAACACCAGTACTGATCTGATCCTGGGGTACCAGGACAGACAGGAGAACTGTTTCTAGGGACTTCTCTTTCAAAACTACTGGTCTATATGCTGTGAGGTTTGGTGGAAGCCAAGTAGCTCAGAAACAGCAAACATCTTGCCATGCTCTCATAACCACAAGATTTTGGCCCAAGGCTTCCCATCACAGTTGCAAGCTCTGCTGCTGGGAATATTCAGCAGGGCCCAGAGGAAAGGGTGATAGAGAAGGACAGAAGAGTGGTCGGGGGGAGAATCACCAATAGAGCAGCACTTGTGTGGCAGCTGCAGGAGGGAGGCCCCTGTCACAGGCTCTTTGATGCATCAAGGGAGCCTATATGGAGGGTCTCCGCAGCAAATCACTGGTACTTTCTAACTTTCTATTTTATGGCTGTGTTTTCTTCTCAGCAGTTCTTCTGGCTGCTCTTCCAGCCCTTCAGTTTGCAGTGGGTTTGCCAGTTTTCTGTTTATGATAGGAGAGGGAACAACGCATCCTGGCAGGAATGAAATGGCAGCTTCCGCGGGAGGCAGTCAGATCTGGTTTGGGAAAACAGGCTGTTAAAACCACAGCCTCTTTTCAGATAAACTTTCAAAATCTGCCACCAGCAAAATTCAGCCCTGTCCATTGCTGCCACCTCTGCCAGACTGTGACCGTTCACAGGATTCCCTTGGCAGAGGGCACATCACCCTTCCCCACTTTCTCTGCCACTCTAGCCAGCTGGCATTTTTGTGGCAGCTTTTCCTCCCAGAAACAGGCAATTTTGGGAGCAGACACTTGAAAGAGGTTTACAGTGACAGGAGCAGGGATGCTGCTGCCCTGAAATGCCCAGCTCCTGGCTAATACACTCATAACTCCTGTTGGATTAAATCTGCTTTCTACACATAACTTGTTAAACACTAGTGAAGGACAGGGACTCGGCCTGGAAAGAAGGGGGAGCAGAACAGGGAACTACATACACTTTCTACATTGGTCAGGGTGGTTGCCTGCAATTTTTCTGGGTACAATTAGTAGGTAACTTAATTATTTGCTTAATCTGAACTGTTTCCAGTACACAGTGAAGGAAGTTTGGTCTCCCAGCTGCCTTTCTATATTTGGGCTGTGAACTGCAGGAAGTGGATCAGCACGACATTGCCACAGATATTCCTCTGTAATATTTCCCTAGAAAGAGAAATCTTGTTCAAACCTCTCTGCCCTGTCCCCCGGGCACTGGGTGCTCTGTGTACCTGCTACTGTACTGCACAATCCTCCTCCCTCCCCGAGGGTCTATTTGGGTGGCAGAAGAATAATGTGAAATGATGGGTGGCTCCAGGACCTTTTAAAACTGCTTTACCAAGCACAGACAATGACATCTTATAGCAAACCTCAGTGCCCCCTCCCGAAGATGTAAACACATGAACTGGCAAAGTCATTCAAATAGATCAACAACATTTATTCAATCGTTTGAAGATGCAGTAACATAAGTGTGTCTATATCCACGGCCTGCAAGCTCCCCGCTACTGGCCTCTCCACTAGTTGCAGTAGTTTTCCAGTTGGTAGAGGGAGCATGTGTTTTGGCAGCATTGCTCAACGATCCCTCGCTTCACTTTTTCAAACTCCTCCTTCTGGAAAGGCAGCTCTCCTATCTCACCGTGCAAGGGACCGCTCACTGCTGGGGAAGAAAAAGATAAGTCATGGGACATAACACAGCATCAGCCTTAGCTATTAAGTCCCACCAAGACCCTCTTCTAGACACCAGATTTTTAAACCACAGTTGGCTGGAATATGGGGTAGAAGTTGCAAAACCAGGATGATGCTGTTTGTAGCACCTTTAGCATTTCCTCTCGCAAAATAATCCTGTGGTGCTTAGAAGGAGCCAAGCTCAGTGGATATCAGCAGTATGAGGGAGAAGGAGACACAGGGGCTTTATTGAGGCAGGCATGCAAAGAAGAGGAGAAACTCTACATACTTCCTGTGAGCAACTAATAAGATAAAATAGGCTGGTCTGCTCCGGGGAGATGAGTTGCTTGGGACTGTAGCCTGCCTCAGGCAGTCACCCACTCTTCTGGGAGCCTGGGCAAACAGCTGGGATGTCTGTGGCATTGCAAGGACAGTCCAGTCCTGGAGCTCAATGCATTTCCCAGCTGGTCCTGAACAGCCTGCTCCTGTTGGCTGCCTGGATGTAGCCTCAAGCTGATAGCAAAAGCATTTTTGTGTGTCTGTGTTCACAGTTGGGGACAAGTTTTTAGAAGGAATGATAAATTGAGGTATTTGGACACAGACAAAATTTCATCCTTGTTTGCTGGTGGAAACTTGAAGACTTGTGCACAGAGCTGTTTAAGTTTCAGTTTTCTGGTGAAGATACAGAAAATGACAAACAAACCAGTGTTTTTTTCCTATAGGAAGAAAAGAGGCCCTAACAACAAAAAGGAAGTGCCTGAAAAGCAAGAATGAGATGAGGTTTCCAGGGCAATATAAAAGTACAGCACAAGATGCAAAGTCTCCAAGCCCCGAAAGTGTGATGCAATGAATGAGGCACAAAAGTAACAAGAAATCATTATGCTACTGTGCTAGGAGAAAAAAATGGGAAAGGTTTAGTCCAACATTAACTAGAAGAGGAGCTAACTAGTTGATGTTTTGAGATTTACTTTTCATCCTTCTAGCCGCCAGCTGTGAGCAGGCTGTAAACACAACCTGCTTGTGTGACAAAGAGGTGGCAGCTCAGGCAAAATTCCTGGAATGAGAGGTGGAAAGCGCTCAGATGCTTTCAGACTGCTTGGCCCCAATTAAATGCTCAATGTAGTATTTAGGGAACTGGCTAACCAAACTTCTGACCCATTCACAATGGTCTGCAGAAAAAATCATCAGAGAAGGGGGCAACTAACGGCTCAGCTGGCCATTCAAAACAAATCATGGCAAGCCTTCTGGTATGATATTACTTGTTTCACCTTCTGAAGACCTCCAAGACTTTCATAGGATGGTTGGATACACAGGAGAAGGAATCAGATACAAGCAAAACCAGGACGTGATGGAAAGAGAACCGGTGGGAGAAGTGTATTGCAAGCCAAGAAATGTTAAGTAATAGTCCTCTTGAAATGAGAAGGTTGAAATGACTGGATTTGGCAGGGAGTCCCTTCACTTCAGTCTCCATTAGTAAGTAGGAGGACAGAAGAGAGTGTACCTACTTGATTCATAGAGGAGCCAAAGCTAGGAGGAACTGCAGGTACCCGTCTCCAGGAGAGAGATAATCCTTGCATTACAGCTAGAACATTACAGGTCCTGTCCCCTTTTAGATGCAAACACCATATCGAAGAGCAGCTCTCTGCACTGCCTCATCCCACCGGCACTGCCATGCAGACACAAAATGCTGGACCAGAGACACTGACCTGGCACCAAATGTTTGTGGGCAAGGCTGTCATCTCTTCCTGCTTCTTGGCCCTTGTACTCATCCCTAGTCCAGGGGTCCTAAAGAGGGGAACCAGAGCAGCCACACCAGCAGTTCTCTACCATGAAATAAGAGATGATATAAAACTGTGGGGGCTGCAAGCCTCTTGGAGGGCAAGGTTAGGGCTAAAAATTATCTTTGAAATTATTGAAATGATAGGATGATTTTCAGTAAGAAAAGGGCAATACGCTGAAGCATAAACTCCTTTGTGCATCCAGGATGAAGGTTTGACTGTGATAGCAGTCTTTCAGGGACTGCTGATCCACCCAAAGGAGGGCCAAGACATCCAAGAGAGACAGTGATTGCTATCAATCATCAGTGCTGTTTTGAAAAATGCAAACTACCTATATCGCCAGGAACATGGTGTGAAAAAATTTGCAATATAATTCTTCCAGTTTGCTCACTCTGCTTGGCACAGGCAAGGTCTCAGCTAGGGTCCTGTGTGCTTCAGGCATCACTAGTCAGTAAGGATGTGGACGAGATGCAGAACAATTTGCATGGACAGAGATCTAGAACATATGACCTAAGAAGATTGTGGGGGAGTGCAGAGGGGATTTAGCTGACAGCAGGTTAAAACTAGACATGGGAACAGTCTTCAAATATTTTGAAAAGTGGCCATAAAGAAGGTGTACACTCTTCCCCATGTCCACAATGGGGAAGATAAGAAGCCATTTATAAAAAGGGATATTCAGGTTAGATACTGGGAAGAAAAACACAAGAAAAAAGATCTGTTAAGTACTGGAAAAGGCAGTTTCAGTTGGCAGAAGAAGCTTCCTCACTGGAGGTTTTTATGAATATACTAGACAAGCATGGGTCAGGAATAGGATGTGAGCAACTGACTCTGCCTTGGGGCAGAAGACGGCTTCCAGGGTTCCTTCCACCTTTATTTTCTATGAACAGTCCCAGGCTGGTGTAATGGTCACACAAAGAAATAACCAAGTTTGAGCTTTCAGCCACAATTCCTTTTGCCTCATAAATCCTCTTTCTCTGCTTGCCCTCCCATCTGCCTTTTTAACCCAAAGAGCTTTTCATTGGCAATGTGATGATGTTGGTATGTTTAAGGTATTCCTGGCATTCCCCGTCAAGGACATTCCTGGTGTCACAAAGATAGGTGGTTGTTGCCTTTTGCATAGCATAGCATATGACTGAGTTCAGGGTCAGTCTGACTTACCTAGAGGCTGCTCAATGTCCCGTCGGGCTTTAGGGGAGTAAAAGAAACCCCGCTCTCCACACACCAGGTAGAGAGCCTCCACCAAGTGGGAGCCACAGAGGTGCTGGTTGGCTACAGCATGGCTGGTCCCAGGGCCAGAAAGAGCAAGGAGGGCCAGGAGAGGCAGTGATCGGATCCAGAGAGCCATGGTGAGGCCTAGGGTTAAGAGGGAGAGAAGACACAAGGAGGTCTAAGAGGGAAAAATAGGGTGTCATCAAGCATCTTGCATCCTTCAGCTCCTTTGGCATGAAAATGAGACCAAAGTAGCTGAACCTTCTAAAGTTGTCCTAGCTTGAGAGGGAAGGAGAGATTTCTACATCGGTTTTTATGACTTAGAGTAAATTAATAATATTATAACCAAAAGTCTATCTCTATCCTTATCCTCACATCAAATCTGGCCTCCCTGCTGTCTTTCCCCAAAAGGCCAAACTAGACTGGAAGAGCCATCCCGCTGAGCCCTGTAACATACGTGCCCAGGAGAGCTGACACCTTCAGAGGAAAAACTCTTTCAAGTGAGGAAGGGCTTCTCTTTATGACGATGGTGCAAAACCAACACAACACGCTCAAAGACCTGAGAAGAACCACTTTCTTGGGCTGTTGAGTGGACACTTTTCACCACTAGCTGTGAATTTAAGAAAACATCTCTGCAAAACAGGTAAATGCTAAAAGGGCAGCAATCACTTACCCAAAAAGCGGCAGCAAGAAGCAGAGAGGAGTTTGCTCTGAAAGATGAAAACTGTTTGCTTGGTAGTAACATCCCTGTTCTCTTTTTCCCATATTTATATGCTTTACATTAGCTCAGGTGATAGAAAAGCTAGCATGAGCCCCACCTCCTTGATGACTCTCTAGCCAAAATTTTTGCTGCTTGTGCACATTAATTTCCCTCCACATAGCATCAACAGGTCTTCATGCAAGTTAAGGTAGAAGCAACAGTTTGCAGTTTCCATCTCATTTCATCCGAGCTGGTTTTGCTTCCCTGAAGCTCTGTCCTGAGCCATCAGTGACCCTTTTAGCAGGAGATAATGGTGCTATTACAGCTGCAATGATTACTAATTACACTAATGCTGGCAATAAGCACCGCTGGCATTGAGGTAGCTCAACAGCTGTTTCTAGAATGTAAGATTAAAGGCAAACATGTTAATTTGTTTGATTAATATCACCTTGGAAAGTATGCAACGATGGGACCAAGTTGTGAGACCACGCAGTTGTCAGGTGTTAGAGGAAGGAAAACACTGTACTGAGCTGAGGCTATCTGCACCCCCACTCATGGACCACACGGCACACGGTGAGAGCCACGTGTCCACAGCTTGGTCTGGGAGTGATAACTGCGTTTTTTCAGTGCAGGGCCAGAGCTAGAGCATTTGAAATTTCATACGTGAAAAAATAAGACTTTCCCCCTTTGCTCATTGAAAGGCAAGTCCCCTCCTCACGTGCTTCTAATTCCTGTCTGGCATTAAGCAGAGCAGAGACTCAATCTCTGCCATTGGCGGGTGAGAACTCTGAGCATCTCACCTCTTCTGTCTGAGGCTCTGCACAAAACTGTGTCTTGGACACCAAGAAAACATTTCTAGTTAATCCCAGTGAAAACCAGGAGAGAGCTGATGATCCCCATTCTGGCTCATAAACTCACTTTTAATAGGAGATGATGGGCCAGGGGTGGTCCACTAGTTCTCACGGATCTAATTTTGGCAACAGATCTAACTCAGTCTCTCTTTCGCAACATTAGCCCATCTTTTTTGGTTTTTTATACCTCTGTGCTCAAGTTTTCTGCCACCAATAACATGCTCGTACCTTTTTCTGCTTAAAGAGTTTATGTATACATGCATATATACGTATACACATATATAGATATTTCTGCCTGAAAAGGCCCATTTTAAATGCTGGGGATGAAATGACCTTCAAAATTCCCACTGCTCCAAATTTTAAGACTATTAATGCTCAGTACCACTAAAAAGTAGACATTTGAATCTGTTTGAACTCTGCTGTTCGTATAACTTTGAATAAACCTGATTCTCCTTACATGGTATAAATCAGAAGGAAGTTCACTGAAATCAGCAGAATACCTCGAGACTTGAACCAGACTCTTGATTCTTGAGTAGCCAAAGCAATTACATCCATCAGCATCTAGGAGGTAGGAAGTCCCATATGTCCCTATCATGGCTTTAAGTGAGAAGTATCATATGTTTGCTAAACGGCTGTGATTGCAAAAAGGCTCATGAGAAGTGCTAAATCTCTGATGAGCATATGAAGAGGGGACTCATTTGCTAAAACGGATGTGAGACAGGTTATCAGTTACACCCCTTGCCATGTAGGTATTTTTGGCCTCCTGATAATAAATCCAGGTTGTGATGCTCAACTACAGTTAATAGCATCTCTGCATGATGTGCAACACTATCTCTGTCTCCCTTCCCTTCAAAAAAGGTATTGGATGTACTTGAATGACCTAGTAGTATACCCATGAAGAGGGTCTCAGGTTTCACCAAGATATGAGTACAGGGAATTCACTTACTCAAACCTTTTTTTCTATCAGGGTAAGATGAAGAATTAGCAGCTACGCAGGATGAAACCTGGCATTTTACCCCATTTGAAGCAGGTTGTCAAGGCCAGGACCAGAAGCCTTGGGCCATTCACTGTTCCCCCAGAGCAGGGAGCCCCCACCTGGCCTCTCACACAAAGAGAATGACTTGCAGAGTTACTCTCCAGTTCTCCTTTGCAGTCATTTTCCTGCTATCACCACATTGCGTGAAGTTGGATGGACCTCAGTCCAGTGGCCACCTTGTAAAGGCTCCAGAGCAGGGTGTTCCCCAGGTTAGTCACATGCTGAGATTTGTTATTTAGGGCTCTCCTTCTTGCACTTTTGAATGTTACCTGAGTTCACTTGAATAGTGGGACTTTGTAAGGAGGCTCCTCTGTCTGCTGTCTTCTCCCTTCTGAGCAGCATCCCTGCTGGGCTTCCCCCTTCCCCAGGGCTTACCCCACTGATGTAGCAAAAAAAGCTATTTTATTTTGTGTGGTAAGTGCCACGTTATTAGTCTGTTGCTTCTCTTAACCTTGGCTAACCAAATCCTAGAGGTAGCTTTGAAATGCTTGTGGCATTTCTGCAGGATGCCCCAGCAGGGGAAGGGCTGACTGTACCCAAGCATTCAGGAATCCCTCTTAGCTCACTGTAGCTTGGGTGCAGAAACCAGCCTATAGATTTATTGGAAGGAAAAAAGATTTCATGCTGGCTCAAAGATTGTCATGGGCCAAAGTTTTGCAAAACTTTCCTACTATGACATTTCTTTTTCCTTTACAAAATAGAATCACTTTAATTTTTTATTGGAAACCATATTTTCTTACCATAAATGGTCCTTTGGAATATGAAAAATGCTAACAGTGATATAAACAGATATAATGGATATAAACCATGAAAGTTTTGTCTTAGAGGGAAAACTCCCATTTCAGCAGTGAACTGAGAGAGGGAGCCAACAGGGAAGCCCATTTCTCAATGAAAAATCTTTTTCTACAGAAAAATCTCAGCTCATTCCTTCAAGGTTGGGCTTCCCCATGAATTTCATGTGATTGGGTAGTGACAGGCCAAATGTCCATCCATTGTTTCAGTTCCACATGCCTCCCATGACACTCTTAGATCCTCAGCTCCATGTCAGTCTCATTTGGCTGAATTGGGGAGCGGCTAGGTGGGAGTGGGCTGCTCCTGGATCCTGCCCTTCATGCTAAAACTCCTCTGGACGTGACTTGAAACCACTTCCCTCACTCACATCCCCCCAGCCCCAAGCAGTTGCATCAGTGGGATTGAGGTCTAGGCAATCCCCAGTGTCATGTAATCAAGTTTTACAGTCTATTGCCAGCACAATAAATTCTTTACTACTGTAGATGTCTAGTATTTTCAAACCCTGTCCTGAAAAAACAATAAGCCTGCTACAAAGGAACTAGTTAACAATTACAAGTTTGTGCAAGTTTTACTGACAGCAAAGCTCAGGTCTGGAAGTGAGCGAGTTCTGAGAGAGCACCTGGGAACCCCAAAATGTCACCTACATCCCCACTGCTGTGCTCAAGCTCAGCAGCCACCACTAAGGCTGCTCTGTTTGTCCTTGGGTGTGTGCCGTCCCAAAAGCAGAGCAGAGAGCACCACAGCACAAATTCAGCAGCTACTGAAACACACATCCCTGGAGGAATCACTGCTTGCTGATGCACCCCTGTGTTGTAACAGCAACCTGCAAAAGCCAAGGCACCCAGAGGGGTCTGTAACCCCAAGAGCGGCTTTTAGGGGTGCCCAGCCCCTGGGAGCTGCCCCAGAATGGCCGCTGGTAGCTGAGGATAGCTAGTTGAGACAATGTGTTCAAGGACATGGGCCATTTGATCTAGATTGTAGTTTTTTGCCTGGCTTGGGAAAATGGGGACTCCCTAGAGCGTAGAGTTTGCTGCCCCCAGCAGCAAGGCTAGCATCCTTGATGCTTTATGTCTTCATGTGGTTTCCAGAAACTGTGTTCCCACGGGCATGTCCAAGCAGTAGAACAGCAGTGTGCTACTCTGCCAGTGGCAGTGGTGCAAGATGAAGGGTGGAGAACCTGGAACCGAGGAGCGTACTAAAACATGGGAATGCTTACAATCAAATCCTGCAATATCTGCAGAGATAAGTGGCAGGTGGGGCAGTCGCCACGGGCTCAGCAGGGAGAGGAGGATGCTACAGCAAAGGGTGAGGTTCTGCAGCTTATCTGGAGCCACACAATGAGAGATGCCCTTGCTTCAAAAGGGGCATTGTGCAAGCAGGGAAGGAGACTGCTCACTGGGATATAAGTAATCTCAGCTGCTCCTGTAGACTAATCCAGGTGGCCGCCTGGGTGCAGGGTGTGTGAGCCATCCCCATCACCCTGCTGGCCACCAGGCCCAGGGGAGGTACTCCTGCCAGACCATAGATTTCCCAATATTCCAGTCTCTTACAGACCAGGGATGTCATCTTGCTGCTTAGAGCACAATGGATCAATCCATAAAACAGAGGGTGTAACCCAGAGCCCAGCACAACCAACAAGGTCCGACCCATTGGTTTCTGTCACCTTTGGGTTAGCTGCTAGCAGGGGAGAGGGTCATTACTACATCTGCATGTCTGGAGATAGGGTTTACTGGTAGAACATGCTACAGAGAGCAACTCCAAAGAGCCAGTAGCTTTCATTAGAGAACAAGAGAGTTTCCCAGGTGTGCTGTGTCTCTGAGAACTGCCTTCTGCAACCCAAATCCTCTGGCTACCCTCTAGCACATCACATTTCTCAGCACGGAAATGCTGAACTTTGGCCACCCCAGGTCACCTGGGACCGTGGAATCTACAAATTGGTTTGGCTGTACCTTGCTCAAGCTCCCCTCGTTTCTCCAGGTACAGTACTTCTCCAAGTATAGCTACCCAAGCAAAATAGAACAAATTTAATGATCTCTAGAATAAAGCTCCCAAAATTTCTCCCATCCACCTTAGGAAGAGCATATGCAGGTTATAAATATAGATGGAAAAACAACATATGTGTCTTTTAATCCCATTAAAATATTACTGGCCATATATTTTTTGAGAAGGTAGAGGAGAAAATAGCACCTAAAAGCTGCTAATAGTTTCTACACATAGCTATTAGCAGAGGCAGCAGAACAAATTAGTTTGTTTATCAATGACGACAAGTTGAAATCTGTAGCTATTAATGGCCCAAAAGTAATCCTTGGTGTAGATAGAGAGGCATTAGACGAGGTGATGACACCCTGCTGCAGGACAAGTGATGAACAACAAAAGTAACAAATAACTTCCACATTGTCGATAAGCAGTGGAAAAATAGCTTGATCAGCACCAATCCAAAAAATACAAATTTTCAGCACTTCTTTATGTCATGGAAGTCCAGGAGAACACTGAAAGAGGATCTTGACCCGGTTCTTAGGAAACAACCATGAGGCCATTGAATCCATCAGGGATTTTCTCCAGTGTCCATAATTGTAGGCACTCAAATCCCATGGTGCCACCATTACGGCTTCCACAGCAGGCACCACTTGGAAAGCAAAGGCGTGGATAACCAGGAGAAGCCTTTGTTAAAACAAGCAAGAAGACCTGGTCCTTGGCCACAGTGCTGGAAAGCATGAGAGCAGGAGCTATAGCAGAATGTAATGGGTACTATAATCACCAGAGGCACCAAAGAGGTAAAGAGAGAAATGCCAAAAAATGAAGCAATAGTTTTCACTGGCTCAGATTGGATTTATCCCCTGCTGTATAGTTGTCTCACGGATTGAAAATAAATCACTGTGTCACGTATTTCTGTATTTTCTGCCACTGCTCATCTCTGCAGCTGTGTATGTACTGTGGACATCTGCCATGGTTTCCCTAATGATAAAATTAGGGGCTGCAAGTGATAATGTAAGAAGATATTGAGGAACAATGTGCTTATTCTTGCATGACACTATTTGCTGAGATTAAATATAAAGGTTTGAGACGTCGTTTTCTAGAATAATCTTTATTTTAAAAGCCTCTGTTTTGCTATTAGGGTGCTTTTGGAGATTTTGGCTGACACTGCCCTGATGCTGCTGCTCTGAGTCTCCACTTTTCTCCAGAAGATGTGTCTTGCCATCTTGAGATGCAGCGCAGTTCTTTGTCTTCACCAGGTGCTCTGAGCGTTATCAGTTCAGATGCCTTCGGATAGGTTGGGACCTGAAACAGGCTCTGTGATTTCTTCCTTCTTCCCCCTCACTCCCACAGTGTCACCATTGTGGGAGCTGGTGTTCCACCAAGCAGCACAGCTCTGCATCAAAGGACCTTCCTAACACAGCATCTGGCAGTGAATAAAACCCAACACGCCAATGCTCTTGTGAGTGGTGTCCGCTCCAAGGGTTCCATCTCCCTAGCATTGTTGCTGGCTGCCATGGTTATTCCTCACTCCCACTGGGGCCAGGAGGCACTGAGGACTTGCATCAGGGCTGATTCCCTGCCTGCTGACAGTCAGCCAGACCCCAGTGTATAATGCTCTGATCCCTCCTGCCAGGGCATAGGGACTTCCAGGTCCAATATCATTAATTATCAATGGATAAGTGGGTTGTTTTGAGCAGTTAAATCTGCTTTAAGGACTTGAATGCACACCAGTAACCAGTCCATAGGCTTGCCTGTGGGTTCCTAGACAAGGAAGTGTAAATCCTACTGATAAGTCTTGTTAGTGTTAAGGAGCTGTGGAGGGGGAGGCAGGGGGATTTTTGGAGCCAGGCACAGGGATCTCAAGGGGCCAGGAGGGATGAGCCCACCACTGCAGTTCCCTCCGCCTGCCTGAGAGCCCCTGGACAGGGGGAAGCACACGGGTGCTGCGGGAAGTCAGGGTCAGGCTGATTTACAGCAGCTGAGGAACCGGAGCTGGTAATTCAAAGTTGCCGCTTATCGGTGTTTAGAAAGCAAACTCCAATCTATTGGTTAGTGATTTGGCCTTTGCTGTAAATAGAGGGGCCCAGTGCTTTGCTCTGACATTTTTGTCCTTATTATCTTGTCTCCGTCTCCAAGGGAGGTGGGATTGTTATTTAAGGCTGACCTTAGTTGAAGGAAAATGAACAACTCCCTTACCCCACCCTGTTTTTCTCTCTGCAGTCCTGGCTAACAACTGTTGTATTGAAGTATCTGTGAGATACTTAATCCTCCACCATCCCTGCAAATATTTTGTAGATCAATTCAACCTGGTGTGCCCAGAGAAAATAATTGCAAAGACACCAAGTAGTTCTAGTGCCAGGAGTGAAAAAGTGGTCTTTGTATCATTATCCCTCCAGGAAAATCAATGAGGGTGGGCCTTGAGTCCATCAGACACTGGAGCTCACCACTGAGTCTGTCCAGTCTTGCATCACTGTGGTTAAGATCTAATTTAAACCCGTATTTCACATGAGTTTCAAAACAGTTTCTCCGCCACAATCTGAACTTCTGAATATGACATTCAGAAACACATGATAGAGGCTGGTCGGAGCTGCAAGGGTTAGTTTGGATTTGGGGTCTGTGTGCTGGAAATTTAGATCTGGGCACAAAACCTCCACAGCTCTATGGGAGAGTATTCAGGGATGCATGAGCAGTCTGGGTAGGTCCCACTCCTGTTGGCATGTACACGATTTTGGGAGGCTTGCAGTACAGAAGTCAACGTGTGCATGTGCTGCATCTGCTCCTGGGTGACATGCGCTATGTACGAGATTGTCAAAGTGAATTCATTAACAAAGACATAAAGAAACCTCCATTTCAAGCATAGCACTTGCAAGTCTGAACAATCGTCTGATCTCCAAGCTCTCATTTTATTAACGTGCCACTGCCAACTGTACCAGCTATACAAGGAGATCACTGCAAGGCTATGGTAGCACATTGAGGTGCAGTCACATGGGGCTTTAAATTCCTTACCTAATCTTTGCAAGCCTGTCTATTCAGTTAAGAAAAAACAAAAACAAAAAAAACCCAAACAACCAAAAGAAATCTCCTGGTCACATTTCAAGATCTTTCCATCATCTACCAGCAGTCCTGGCTGACTGGGGAAGTTCCACTGGACCGGCGGCTGGCAGATGTTACACCCATTTACAAGAAGGTCCAGAGAGAGGATCCAGGAAACTACAGACCTGTCTGACCTCAATGCCAGAGAAGGTCATGGAGCAGGTTATCTTGAGTGTTACCTCACAGCATACACAGGACAACTGGGTGATCAGGCCTACTCAGCATGGGTTTATGAAAGGCAGGTCCTGCCAAACTAGCCTGATCGCCTCCTATGACAAAGTGACCCACTTGATGGATGTGGGAAGGGCTGTGGATGTAGTGCATCTGGACTTCAGTAAAGCCTTTGACATGGTTTCTCACAGTATTCTACATGAGAAACTGGCTGCCACTGGCCTGCACAGGCACACACTATGCTGGGTAAAAACTGTCTGGATGGCCAAGCCCAAAGAGTGGTTTTAAATGAAGTTAAATCCAGTTGGAGGCCAGTTACAAGTGGGGTTCCCCAGGGCTCAGTGCTGGGTCCAGTTCTCTTCAGTAGCTTTATCAATGAACTGGATGAGGGGATTGAGAGTACCCTTAGCAAGTTTGCAGACGACACTAAACTGGGAAGAAGCATTGATCTGCTGGAGGGCAGGGAGGCTCTGCAGGGGGATCTGAACAGGCTGGATTGATGGGCTGAGGCAGTGGGATGAGGTTTAACAAGGCCAAATGCCGAGTCCTGCACTTGGGACACAACAGCCCCATGCAGCGCTACGGGCTTGGGGAAGAGTGGCACAGAAAGACCTGGGGGTGTTGGCTGACAGCTGACTGAACATGAGCCAGCAGTGTGCCCAGGTGGCCAAGAAGGCCAATGGCATCTTGGCTTGTATCAGAAACATCGTGACTAGCAGGACCAGAGAAGTGATTCTGCCCTTGTACTCAGCACTGTTGCGGCTGCAACTCAATTACTGATTTCAGTTTTGGGCCCCTCGCTATAAGAAAGACATCAAGGTCCTGGAGTGTGTCCAGAGAAGAGTGACGAAATAGGTGAAGGGGCTGGAGAACAAGTCTTACGAGGAGCAGCTGAGGGAAGTTGTGGTGTTTAGCCTGGAGAAAAGTAGGCTGAGGGGAGACCTTGTCGATCTCTACAACTACCTAAAAGGGGATTGTAAAGAGGTGGGTGTTGGTCTCCCAAGTGAGAGGTAACAGGACAAGAGGGAATGGCCTTAAGCTGCACCACAGGAAGTTTAGATTGGACATTAGGAAAAATTTCTTCACAGAAAGGGTTATCAAGCACTGGAACAGGCTGCCTAGCGAGGTGGTTGAGTCAACATCCTTCGAGGTATTTAAAAGGTCTGTAGATGAAGTGCTTAGGAATATGATGTAGACAGGTACAGTTGGAGTTGATGATCTCAAAGGTCTTTTTCAACCTAATGATTCTATGATTCTAAGACACTTCAGAAACTTTCTGTTTTCAACCATGTCAGAAAAAGGTTAAAAGATTGTTGTTCCTGTAGAAAATGTAGTGTTCTCCCAAACATTGTAATGAACAGGTGTAGGAAAATTGAAAACAAATTCTTTGCAGTGGGAAGTATAATACCTTTTATTGTCCCTGGGGAAAAAAACAAGTCTGATTTGAGCTGAATTAGCAGTACAAATGGCAGCTCAGGTCAGCTTCAGCCTTATCTGAATCAATTCTCAGCTCTGCGGGGGCAGTGCATGTGTGCACACATACCTGCAGCTATAGAATTTGTAAATAATTGAGGAGTTGTGATTTGTACCATCACATTGCAAGAAGAAAGATTTGGTCCTGAGTGGGCTGACAGAGGTTCCAGCCCCAGATCTGCCACTTAGACACTTCTTCCTAAAGCTGTTTAGGCATGTAATTACTTTTCAGGCTCTGTGCCTGGTCTGAGTGTCTCTGATTCTCTTCTTTCTTTTATCTGTCAGCCTTTTACAGGGACAAGAGTACTCTTTTACCTCCCAAGTGTATAATGAAGATGAATTCATTACAGCTGTAATACTTTAACAAGCTCTATGAAGATACAGGGTATCCTTACAAGTCCTAAATTAAGAAACTCCATCTCAGACAGTGCTTCAGATAGTGCTGGAGTGCCTGGATGTATGGTCCAGACTTGTGCCGGCACTATATTAATCCACTTCTGTCTATGATTCTGGAAGGGGTTTAACCAGAGAAAAAATCTGGCTTTTACATAAAATCCAAGCTTGCAGCAGTGACTAGTGTTAGTTACCTTAAATATAAAGAAAACCCTGGAGTAAGAAATACTTATGTGGCCTTGGCCATCTCCTCTGGTCTCCAGGGTGCATTCCAGTTCCTGGGTATCCTATATCCCACCCACCACTACAACATGGATGCAGCAGTCTCCTTAGGTCATCTAAAATAGTCCCTGTCCTTAAGCAAGCATGGTTCACCTCCAATAACTCTTAGAAAGATGTTCAACATGTTTAGGATCGGGGTTTCATAGCCTGGTTAATTGCAAACCAGACCACATTACCAGGCACAGTGCATATGCCGGTGTTCCTGTATGGCCTGCATTACTGGAACTGAACAGAAATAGTGAGAAATACTGGAAGAGAAACCATGTAGTGAAGGCAAGCCCCCTAGAAGAGACTTCCCAACTACTGTTCAATGCGTAGTTGTGCAATCAGTAATAAGAAAAAGAAAAGAAAAAGCTTAGATCAGCTCGTTAGCAAACAAGGGATGATTTTCCACATCTGAGTTAACATTTTGCATAAGCACCAGTTATAGATCTCCTGTTACAACAGGCCTCAGGTTGGATTTTGTGTATTTTATGCAGGCAAGATGGCAGTCTTGAATCTGGACAGCAGAAGGATGCAGGAACCAAACTCAGGATGCTAGACCAGAAATATATATTTTTTTATTCTTAATATGTCAGCAGCAGCACAATTCCAAAATGAAAAATAATTCCATTTCATATTTCTTTACACAGAGTGACAGACAACAGATCCACCCACAGCAGAAGCAGCAACAACAGCAAGAGAACACTCAGGGACAAGCAGATACCAGAGGGCGCAGTGGGGCCTGTCTCAGAGGAAGGCTTTTCTCCTTTATTCCTCCCCCATCAGCCCATCCTATATCTATAGGAGTTTAACCAGGGCTAACCCATCATCACAGCTTTCTCCAGGTGACTTTTTACAGAGTTTGCAGCCACATTTTGTCAGGTTTGGAGAAATGGTATGAAGGCACCCATGACCCACCTAAAGGACATGTGCTCATGCTTAGCTCTAAGCAACCACGTAATCCTACAAATCTGCTCCATTGTCAGGAAAAGGGCATTTATTACATCTTGTGGTGGAGACTGTGACTGGGTAGATCCTCCAAGTCTTTTCTTCTGAGATATCTTGTTCAAGGCGACTCTATGAATGGACCAGCCTTGTGCACAATTCTGAAGTAACACCTTAAGACAAAACTGAAATCATGGGAAAAATGTAAAAAGACTCAAAAAAATGCCTACAAACAGGAATACTTGAGGTCTACAGGAAATCCCAACAATATCAGAGATTACAGCAAGAGCTGTGGGCGCCTCTCCAGCCCACAGGAAACTGATGGGTGATAAAGACCAAATGTTCCCCGATACAGGAGAGCAGATGAAGGGAGACTTAAGGATATGCTGCTTCTATTAGTGGGACTGGCATGGGAAGCAGCAATAATCTGTGCCAGTTGAGTCAAGGCAACACCAGAATATCAGATGCTTCAGTGGGAAAACTTTAAAAGAGTCTACTGAGTGACTTGAAGCAAGTTTGTTGTTAGAAAGGGAATACCATCTAGTGGCCCGAAAAGGCAAAAGGGAGGTGCAGTGGCAATTAGAAAATCAGATTGATTTAGGAAAAGAGAAGGAAAAACTGCACAAGTAGGGAGAGGGATTAACATAGATAGTGCAGTGATTCACCCGGGAGCAAGGGAGAGCTCAAAAGGGACCTGATCATAGTAAATGCGAAGCTAAAATTAGACACTTGCAAAAGCAGATTGGGATGCAAAAATTAAAAATAACTGCTGTAGCTGCAGGAAGTGTTGAAGAAAACTGGATTGGGAGCCATCAGAGGAAGACAATTTCAAGGATGATACGGGCAAATGGGAAAAGAAAGAGAAGTTGAGAATAGCAGCATATCCCACCAAGACTACAAGTGCTGTCCCAAGGCAGACAGGTACGGCAGATCAAACTGCTGTAGCTGCTACAATGAAAAACGTTACCAAGAAATGTAGGTGTAGATGTGAAGCCACTGAAAGAAAGTGCAACAGTAGAGTATAGGACTTAGAGAAACTGTTTCAAATGTTGAGGGTATTAAGCAGTAAGTTCATTAGAGCATGTGCTTCATCAGCTTTCATTAATTCCACATTGGACGCCTTCTTAATGAGCACTTAATCATGCCATCATGGACATTAAACCAAATTCCCCAGCAGTAGGGTAAGACAAGGATGCAACTGGCAGAGTTAACAACAGTCCATGAGCTTGAGGAAGGTGGAGAGCCTTTAATATGATGGGGAGCTACTCCAGTGTCAGCAGGACATGATACCATGTAACAGCCACCCACTCCCAACAGAGCACAGGTACCTCCATCGGCCCTGGCAAGGCCAAGGCTGAGTCAGGCTCCTTGGACAGTGGATGAATTAGGAGAGCTAGCGGCACAAATGCACCCCTGTGATTCACAGCAAACTCCCATATGGCAAAATGCAGGGGAAGAAGCAATTTACAGAATTGCTTTCACATTAAGAGACAAACAATATACCTTTAGTTGCATCCCACAGGGCTGAGCACCTGCCCTGCTGCACATGCTTGTGTTAGGAAAGTGTTTGAATGATGGTATCCAGGGGACAAAGACAAGAAATTGTCCTATGTGAATGATATTCGGGGGACCTGCTCACTGCAGAAGCATTGGACTAGATGACCTTCATGGTCCGTTCCAATCAAAATCATTCCACAACTCTATGATTGCAGCTACAGAAGAAGAGGTACATAAGAGAAGTTTTAAAATTAATAGACCAAATGGGACTTAAAGTCAATATGGCAAAAGTAACACAGCCCTGGGTTAACTGCTTGGGAAATGGAACTGGTGAAACAGCATGGATATATGCTAGAAAGGTTAAGCTTTCTGTGAAATGAAGACTCTCACTAATCAGTCCCAACTCTGAAGGGCGCTGGGAGTTTTTAATTTCTTATGGCAGCGTATCGGTATCTGTGCTAATATCTTACGGCAGCTTATCCATCTTAGCAAGTACCAGCAGAGCATTATGGAGATAAAAGAAAAAGAATCGGCAAGGGAGCTGGAGCAAGGAGCAGGATGACGCTTTATCTAATGTGAAGTAAGATGCTTGAAAAGCTTCTGCACTAAAATTCCCAGTCAAAGGAAAGTTATTTGTAATAAGAATTTCAACAGGAAGGGATTCTGCAGGAGCAGTACTGTTACAGAAAAATAGTAAAGGGAAATGGATATCCAGTAGCATGAGTTCTCCCCAGGGGCTGGACCAATGTTTCTCTGGCCATGATAAAGTCTGGTTAGAGCCTGGGCTGTGATGGCCTTTGAGCCTTTCACCTTCAGTGGTTCAGTTGTACCCCAGTCTACTCATGCTCTCCTCTGAAGCACAAGAAGAAATGACTATTAAAGTGGATACATATTTAAGGGAAACCAGTAATAAACCAAAGGTATTGTGCATCCATGGGACTGCTAAATTTGATCAAGGAGGAAAAATAATCCAAGATGCTGCTATCAGTGTAATGAGGGAACAAATAGTGGGGAAACTAGAGAAAGGATTATGCCAATAAAAGGCTGCCAATAAAAGACATAAACACCTCTGCACAATGTCTATCTACAGAGAGTCACTATGCTGATAACAGAATAAAATACTGGTTGCATGATAGGGAGAAAGGCAAAGGCAAGCACAGAATCAGTCACCCATGAAGAAAACAGGAGGTCTCTTTTACAAACTCAGAGAAAGAGTGGAAATAAAATATATGTAGTATATGGGAAGATAGAAAGCAATACTGAGAAACAATTTAGTGGGCAAGTAGATAAATTGACTCAATGTTTGTTAACGGCAGCCCCAACCAGGAATCAGCTAAAAGAGAAGACGGGATAGATAGTGTGGCTGGCTGAATGAGAGCAAGTCATCTTAGACTGCTGTAGTAAGTTACATAATAGAGTAAAAAGTATGCTAAAAAGAGTGCAAAGAGTTTATATTTGGCTCCATATGAAGCAAGATTTAGAGGATATGAGTAAAAACTGTATAAGGTGTGCAATGATGCAGAAGCGAACTAGTAAAAGAAAACCACTAACTATACTATGCTGGCTATATCAAGGACCTTGACAAATACTGCAAAGGGATCATCCAGACAAACTGTCACACACTAAAGGAGGGTATTGGTATCTCTGTCACCATGAATGTGTTTCTAGGGTGAGTTGAAGTTCTTCTGTCTAAAAGGAATACAACTGTCGGAACTGTAAAAATGCTGTTAAAGGAAATTGTCCATAGATATGGAACATTAGCAGAGGTAGGATGAGATGGAGGAGGAAGCTTTGCAGGTGAAGTAACTCAAGCCTTAAAGGGTAACCTGGGCATTAAGCAAGGACTGCATATACCTTACCACCTGCAGTCCTACGGTGTGGTAGAAAGAAATCAGTTAGACAATTGAAAACAGACTAAAGAAAATTGTAGGACCATATTCAAACTAATGGGCTGAAAAGTTAACCTCGATTTTAGTAGCTTTAAGAAGCAATGACAGGTCAGGGACTGGTTTACAACCCTAACATGTATTGTTTGGATAGCCCATTCCTGGGTGGCTCTGTGTCGAGGACCCTAAGATATTACAACAAGATTAATTTCTTCACTACGAGAGTAGTGAGACACTGGAACAGGCTGCCAAGGGAAGCTGTGGCTGCCCCATCCCTGGAGGTGTTCAGGGCCAGGTTGAATGGGGACTTGGGCAGTTTGATGTAGTGGGAGGTGTCCCTGCCCATGGCAGGTGGGTTGGAACTAGATGATCTTTAAGGTCCCTTCCAACCCAAACTATCCTATGATTGTATGATTTTCTGATTCTATGATTTTATAATTCTATGATTCTATGAATTTGACACACAAAATGCTCCACAGAGGAACCTCTGGCACCTGTTCAGCCTGAGCCTGGCACTCACAGTAGTTCCCAGCGCAACTCCATCTCTTGGAAGCAATGGGGTGCAGGCTGCATGTTGTTTACCCCCTGTGTGGCTATAGTAGATCTGTTTATATGCTTGCATACTAACAGGGCTGTTTTATGCTCGAAGTTTTGCTTATTTTCTATTTTTGTCAGGCAACAGATTTTACTACAGCTCCTCAAATAAGCAACAGCTGACAGAGTCACAGAGCAGCAATGCAAACTCTAAGGCAAGGCAGGGGAGTTGAAGGCTACTGAAGTTGCAAGGGTATTTAACTTGGATTTTCACTCCATTTTAATAGCTTTAGTCTTTTTATAAATTGCATTAATTTTAGACATTTAATGAAGCAAGTAATGATTGTGAAGTGCTTTGGAGACCTACAGACCTTTCAAGGCCAGACTAGAAAGCAAATGCCTCCATGGAAACTCCCTGCTTGTTCCTGATCAGGAGCCCGGCTTTGCTGTGGGGTTTGCAGCATCCTCACTGCACTCACAGACATTAGCCCAGGAGCCGGAGTCTCCCAAAGGAGAGGTGGAACAGAAGCCCGTAGTATCATTGCTGTTACCTGCCAGTAACATGGCACTGATAATGCTGACAAGGCCATAAACTGTGGATTAACTGTATAGGGTTCGTAGTTGCATCTTGCCTGTTCGGAACTCTTATTTTCTTTACTTTAGTCTGTTTTACTGGAGTCACCAATAAAATTTTCATGGCTAGATAGCTAACCTATGACCTAACCTGGCTTAGTCTTGCATAGCTTTCTCCAGCTACCTAATCTAACAGTAATAACTTAAGAACCCAAATTAAAAATTGTTACAGCTCTTAAGGGAGCCTTGAGAATTACAGCTCAAGATCTGGATCCACCCAGATTGGGCAATCATAGCTGAAACTTTGGAAAAAGTGTTCTAAAATTACAATAACTGGGTGAACTCAGTTTTATTTATTTATGGGAGGGACAGTCCTCTGAGGAGGAACAACTTGAGGAGAAGCAGATAGCCCTGGTGTTGAACAGCTGATTTCAGTGGTGTTCTTTTAAACAGTTTAGGAGGGGGGTAAAATAAGAAAGGAAACAAAAAGGAGGGATTGAAGCAGGTGGGAGATTAAGTGCTCTCAGTAGCTAAGTAGTTAAAATTTGAGAGAGCTGGGGGTTAAGCATATGTATGTGAAGGTCTGAACTGGGATAAAATGTAATGAGTTGTAAACTATTATGACTGAGCTATAGTAAAAATAACATTGGAAAGCGATGGTATGTATAAGTATTGGAGGATACTTACACCTAATAGCTAAAACTTAATTGCTAAGCCTTGCATTTCTTTACAGAGGAAATTATAAAAATCATGAATAGTGGATAAGGAAAGTAAAAGTCTGTACAGAAATGTTATAATGCAAACAACTACATGTAATTCTCCCCTTTGCTGTCCCCCACAGCTGTTGAGCTGCCTCCACGCATCTCAAGCCCAGCTCTGATACTGCACAGCTGCATAACCTTGGGCCAAACTTCTGAGCAAACCGCTAAGTTATGAGACAGCCTGCAAGAAGATAAGAAAGGCAAAAGTAGGGGGAGGAAAACTGAGAGCTTTGGGTCAGACTAAGCCATTAATATCACAGTGAAAGCCGGATGAAACTGGGTTTGAGCATCCTAACCATATGTTACCTTTCTCAGCAATGGCCAGCAGTACCATTAGTTTCACACCTGAGATACTTCAGGTGACAGTGATATTGGAATATCTAAGAATAAGATGATGCTGTACCTGTGCAACAGACAGAAAAAGCAGAAATGTGTGAAATCTTCCCAAGGGCTGGCGAGTTTGGGACACCAGTGCCTCCACTCAGTCAGTCTGCAAAACCAATAAACTCAGGACACCAAGAGGCTGCCTAAGGCCATCAGCATGCAGGAACATCAATAGCTGTGACTCTTATCTGCTATGAACAATGGCAGCTAGGACCTTGAGCACTCCCTGCTGTGGGAGCTTTTAAAAGAAGGCTTGAAGGGGATGCCCACACTCTGGTCCAGGGTAGCCAGGGCTTGCTCTATGGTGCTTGTGGTGGGGAGGATGCAAGTAGATCAGGGCTGCTTTATGCCAGGCAGGCAACTCCTGGCTTCAGTCAGTTTAGAAGTTCAGGGGACCTACAGTGGTTGCTGCAGCCTTGTGGGGTGGTGCAGCTCAGGGGTTCATGCCCAAGCATCCCTCTGTGTGAGAAGCTAAGGAGAGGCTGGGAGCTTAAATTGCAAAATTCACAGGGTTGGTTCAGGCAGAAAAGCTAGAGCACTTCTTCATCTCCCAAATGTATGGGGCTGCAAAACCACAGAAGATGGTGGGGATTAAGGGTCCCTCATGTAGTTTCTATAAGAGTTGCTTTGGAGCTAAAAAAGCAGATTAATTTATTCTCTCAAACTGCAAAAAAAATAGATTCTTTTTCTTTCTCTCTCTTCATTTCTTTTTTTTAAAATAATAAAGCAGCTTTTCTCCTCTTCGTTGTTTCCAGGAGCCTAGTACACAGCTCTTGACTTCAATTTTGTAGTTTAGCCAAGCTTTTGGTCTGTGCTAAGCCTCTTCCAGCCGTCAGTAGAAAAGCTACCCAAGACATCAGCAGGCCTTGTGTCGGTCCCCCTGCCCTCCTCCGACTTGGCCCTACATACAAAACTGGAAAGCTGTTGGGGTCGCATGGTGACAGGCAGTGGTGCAAGTGTTTAGAGAAGACAGGCAGGAGCTATCAGCTGGGAGTTAGGTGAGGGTGGAGCAGGCCATTCTGGGGCTGCCAGGGGAAGAGGGGAAGGAAAGAGGCCAGTTCTCGTATTAACTGATAACATTGAGCGCGTTAATCAGAGAGTGAAGCTCATCCCTTACGCTCTCCAGGGAGTGACAGATCGTCTGAGGGCTGTCCAGAAGCTCGATGCTGTGGGTGTAGGGCTCATATTTCACTGAGAAGGGCCGCTTGATGTGTGCCGCATAGCTCCTGCAAAGAAAGGTTGCAGAGAGCTTGGTACAAGAAATGGGTCCTGAGTCTGCCTCCTACCCATCACCAGCCACCCAGATCACAACAGGTTAGTGCTTACTTTAGGCACATTTTCTAGGTTATCATGAAAGCTCTGTTTCCAACCTTTCCAGCTCCATAGAGCTGTAGTAGTAGTTCAGATTCCTTTTGTTCAGCAAGGAAGACCATGAGTTTGAGTGCAGGTTTCTATGGACTCAACACATACTATTGCATACAACTGGAGGGTGCACTGAACTGGCCACCTCCATGGCCATCACCAGACACCTTCTACTTCCATTTCTTTTTCTTTTTCTTTTTTTTTTCAAGATTGTCAAGGAGATTGAGAAGCTAATTGCAGGGAAAGCCTGTGGTATTACAGTATTACATTCCTAAATCCTCTCTGACATTAATTTATAGACTAATCCCTACTCGGGGAGGGAGGAACTAGCTGCAAGCCTTATTAAGGCTAGATTTGACAGTCAGTGGATCAATCCTGGACAAGGAATGGGGACAGTGTCACCAGAGCCAGGCAGCAGAGCAAAATTGCATCGTTGTACCCAAAGCCAAATGGAGTCTAGATCTCAGTGATAAGCCTGACTTTGCCTGGTACCTGTCAAGAGCAAGACCTTGTTGCTACCATTCAATTGGACAAGCACACATTTAAGCAAAACCAGTCAAGGTAAAGGTTTCCCCAAAGCTACTCATGTTCATCTCCTATGCTAAGATTTGTACATTTTGTTTCTCTTTAGTGGCTGTGTAAATATGGAACTTTGAATCTGTATTTAGGTTATGATGTTATTCTGGAAAGGCCTGGGAAGATGTGGGGACAAGCAGCACTCGCAACAGGCTTGCTCCTTGCCTCTGCTGAGGCTTCACCCTTTCGCTCCTGAATTGCTTAGCTTAGGGTACCCTCTTGTGGCTACTGTGGGTCTGATCTGGCGCAGGGCTCGGGGCGGCGCATTTCTTTCTCAGGTGCCATGAGGAAGCCTAAATCTGAATCGAGGGAGTCGGGGAGAACACCACCAGCTCCAGATAGGGCCAGGCGGCAGGCTGGTACTTGCATGGAAACAAAACTAATTGCAAACAGAGGGGCTTTCCGCATACTCACATTATCCGCCTCTTAAAAGGTACAGCTTAGCTCATGCCCCGAGCCCTCCTGGGCAAGGACTGTCTCACCTCACTGAATATTGCCATCAGCCACAGCGATAACTCATAGCACAGCTGCTAATGGTTAGAAACCTGCCCCCTAATGCAGGTGTGTTCACTTGACACCTTTTTGAATCGTACAACTACAACATGGGTGCCTGGAAGGGCATTGGGAGGCATCTGTACATCCTAGAAAACTGGTGGAAAGTTTTCTTTATGGGAAAGAGGCTTTTCTTGATAATAAGGTTCATGGTGGAAGCTGCCAGTAATGAAAAAAAAAGAGTTTTAGTGTTTTCACCTTATAGAGTAATGCATGTGTGGTCTCTGAGCTCTTTAAAGAGGATCATTTACAGTGCCTGTCACTGTCAAAATCCCTCTAGCCTAATCTGACCTGTGTATGTGATGTATTTTGCCTTTTTAAATGCAAGGAAATAACTCACTAAGAAACAACCGGTTTTTTGTTTTGTTTTGTGTTTTTTTAAAGCAGCCTAGTGTGTGTGGACAGGCTCCCTAGGTGTAGGCAAAGTTTTCCTCTATCAGGCAGATGTTAAAGGGTTTAAAATCACTTTACTTTTAAAGGCCTGACAGCAGTTTCTAGAGTACATCTGAGACCTGGAGCTGAAAGCAGCCATGGTGTCAAGCCCTGTTTCAGTATATTTCAGCTTCATTTCCTCCTGTTTGGGTCTCTTTCACTGCCCAGTCCTACCTCAGTTTATTTTTGGCATCGCTGAAACTCTCAGACACAAAATATACAGACTGGTAGTTCTGGTCCTGGTAGGGCTGAACAGCAGCAGCATCAGGGTCAAAGTCCCGCACCTCTGGTTCATCTGACAAGGAGTGCTATGGGCACAACAAAAGAAAGTCAGCATAAAATTAAGAAGATCGTAGAGCTCATATGTAATAGACAGAGGTGGAGAACAGATCAGATAAAGTCATTAAAGCTATACAGGGGAAGAAGGTTTTTGCTGTACAGCGAGTAGTGAGGCAAGTTATGCTGGGACTTACTATGAGCTCCCCGTAGGAAGATAGGAGGCCAGCTCCATAGGCTTTGACTATCCCGTTCTGTCTGCAAAGCCCAAATTCCACTGTAAACCAGTAAAGCTGTGAAAGGAAAAAGAAAATTGCATAGCAGACACAGCTCCTCATCTTGGTCTCCCTGTCACTTCTGAGTCCTTGCCCTGTGGCCAGATGATGTGGTTGTTAAGAGGAATGGGCACCTGGCACTTTGTCCCCTCTCCTTACCCTACACCCATAGCTGACAGGGCAAAATGCTAAGCTAAGCTGCTGCCAGACTGGGACAGGTAGAAAATGTGTCCTGGGGCTGGTCCCCTGCGCACCCGGACACAGCATGGTGCTGCCGTTTGGTGCCCTTGGATGGGTCACTTTGCCAAGGGAGAGTCAAAGGAAGTGGATGTAATTTAATCCCATCCCAATGAGTCCCAGCAGTGCTGCTGTTAGAAATGTGATTGCTTGATGATATTCTGATGCCTGAAGAAATTGGGTTAATATGCAGGCAAGCTCTGCTCTTTAACTGATCTGTGCTCTGCATAGTCATCATGAAAGAGCAGGGCTGGAGCAGCACAGGTAGGGACTCTGAGCCTGCAGATCTGGGAAGAACATGCTGGACCAGTTCCACAGAAGTGCTGCTGGAGGAATTGGGGCCCCCATCCAGTAAAGAGAAAAACTTACTGTTGCAAGTTTCTCAATTTCTTCGTCAGTTGCTCCCAGAGATGCCAGCCCAATGTCCTGGGAAGAGAAGGGAAGGAGGGAGCATCAAGATAGATTTGATCTGAGGCCCTTATGCGTGCATTGTTCTGTCTTATTGTCCTGAGAAAACAGATATTGTTGTCCTGCACTGCCATGCATCTGCTGGGGCTTCACCATGCTCAGACTAAAAATGCTTTTCTACAGCATCTGATATTTTTACTCTGTATTAGGTTTCTCAATCTGTCACTATGTTTCGTAAATAAATCCTGAAACAAGTAGGGTTTAGGTGGCAAGACTGGGGTCAGTTAGGGTTCCCACCTCACGCCCTGCCCTTGTGGGGTCAGTGCTGCAGACCTTACCTGAGAGAACTGGGCAAATGTCTTGTCAGCCAGCATCGGAACGTGCCCCAGCAGCTCATGACAGCAATCCCTGCCAATGCCCAGGGGGAAAGGAGGAAAATGTGGTCAGCAGCAGCTAGAGTTTGCTGGTTAGAGAGAAAGACTAATTGCCGGCCAGGTGGGATGTCTGGGCAGGGTAGACTGTCTCATCCAGGTGATACTCACGGCTCAGGGGAGTGCATGGGCGAGGATGCATGGCGGATGTACTGCGTGCACTGGAAGACACGAAAGGCCAGGCTGGCGAGGAAATCCCGCGCTGATAGCAAGCCAGCCACTGGCCGGAGCTGGAAGCCAGTCCTCTCTGAAACAATGCATACTGTCTTTTTGAGTGTGCATGGCCCATGGGCTGTATTCCCAGCACAGACAGCAAAAACATCAGTGCTAGAAACTAAAGGGCTTCTGCTGTGCCAAGCCTAATCTTTTTTCTCTAAGGAGCAACATCTATTCTTTAGGTGATCAATGGGATCATTTGACCTTCAGCTGCAGCCCACCACTGTTACCCGCAGCTCCCTCTGCCTGGGGTCTACCCCTGTCCTCTATGGGCAGTGCAAAACCCTTCACCAGCTCTCCTCCCAAATTTCAGCTCGCATTCTCCTCCTTCAGGTCTGTGTTTCCTGGCTGTAACTGCCACTACCACGCTGGAGACTTGGCAGACCCTCAGCCTAGGTCCCCCAGGCTTGCACACACCTTTCAGAAAGCGGGATACCTCCTCCAGCTGAGGAATATTGTTCTCATTGTAGCCACAGAATTTCTCCAGTAGACTGAAAGCTTCAAGGTATTCCTTGCAGGCATGGGTGGGGTAGAGACTCTTCAGGGTGCTGTACACCTCCTTCCTTCAGGATGAGAGGTGGCAGATGATCAGTGGCTTGGTGTGCCTTCTGCCCTACCATGGACTAATGCCTCTAGATTTCTTGTCCTTCAGCCTTTCTCCACCACTAAGGTTAAGTTCTGTATGCATTGATCAAGGCATTTAAACATATACACGCACATTCAAATGAGACTGTCAAATCAGCATTTGTATCTGCACAGACCCATTTTTGACCCTGAAGGTCAGAGGATTTTATAAAAAGTCCTGCAATGACACTCCTGGAAATGCTCATAATCAAAGGAAGTTTTTCCTAAGAGAAGCCAGCAAGGTACCCTGCAGATATCACCATGGACCTCGTGCTCCTTTCTGCAGCTATGATAACTAGCCTTTTTTTCGGAGGCTGCTTCTAATCCATGTCCTGTTGGAGAAGTGGGACTCTGAATTATCTACGTGGGAGGGTCTTTTGGAGTAACTCCTGAAGGCTGCAGCATGAAAGTGCTCTTGGTGTAGCCCCAAGAGAGGAGGCAGCAGAGCATCACAGGTTTTGAGACAGCTTCCACTCCTGAGTGCAATCCCTACCATAAAACACCATGCTATGGGTTACCAGGTTTTATAACAAACCATTAAGTAGGATGCTTGCACTCTTGATACATTTCCAAGAGGTCACACCGTAACATTTATTTTTTGATTCCCAGCCTCTACTGATGAAACCACTGGAGTTCATAGATTAAATCATTGCTCACCAGGTAGCGATCTCCTCTGCCGTGTACTCCACACGAGGGATTGGGTCCCCGCTGCAAGGTAAATGCAGTGTTATTGATGGCAGCAGAGTGAAAACCAGACTCCTCCACCCTTTGAGCACTTTGGAGAAGCTCTGCATGATGTTGATTAATCTTCTTTAAACTAAACAAAAGCGTGACAGGAAAGACAAAGCCTTGGTACTGGGTCATTTGTACAGGTGCAACATATACATGGACACAGAGAAAAGAATTAATGTATATATTAGGTTATAAATGAACAAGGAATGAGCAAAAGATAGCAGGCATAATACTTTTCAGAGAAAAAAATGTTTTCCACTGGGAAAAATGGAAACTTTGTGTGAAAAGAAATTAATTTCATGTGCCTGAACTGCAGGGAAATGGTGGTTCAAAGAATGAATCAGTGCCTGGGAAATAAAAGCAACCAATAATAAAAAATAAAAGCAATCAATAATAAAAAATAGAAGCATTTGAACTTCAGAAAAATGTATTGTCAGTAAGATTCAGGATGGCAAGAAAAGATCTTAATGTTAATATAAGTGGGAATCAAAGATGACTGACACTTTTGCCTTTTCTGCATCACAATTAACCATTGTATTCCCTTCTTTATTTGAATGAGGTATTCACATATTACAGTGGTAACACATAGTTATTGTTCTATTAACAGCCTGAAGGGATGCTCACAGTGGCTCATAAATGCTAACCTGGAGATCAGATGTGAAAGAAAACATCTTAAATGGATGCATCATCTTAGAAACTATTTCCTCCTGTGCCCCTCAAGACTCTCTTGCTGGCGCAGTGACTTTCAGTGCTTTTAGTACTAGTACAGGATAAACTGTCTTTGCAAAATCTGCAAAGAACATGAAGCCTAGCAGAGCAGAAAGCCATGCTGGGATCACACCAGTTGCAGGGGTAGCTCAAGACAGTGACCCATGCAATTTCCATAGCCTACTCTCAGCATGGCTCACTACAGAAATCTACATTTAAAGTCTTGCTTGGAAAGGGAGATGCTACAGTGGAAGGCAGTGTTACCAAATAGGATCTAGGAAATATTTCACAAACCCAGCTGAGTATTAGAGCTCTGTTTGATGTTGCGATGAAGAGGCTGAGTGGTATCACTGTATATCACAGTATTACAGGAGTATTAAGTAGGAGTACAAGAGATAGTCTTAAATCTATATAAGAAAATGATGAGACCATTACTGGAATCTATTTAATTTATTAGAGTAAAGAGGTGAACAACGTATTCTATGAATACCCTCATAGCAGAAAAAAAAAAAGAAAAAGAAAAAAATCTGATAGCAGAATTCAATCTAGCAGATGAAAGGCAAGAATGATCCAGTGGGTGAAAGTTAAAGCTACCAAAGTTCAGTTTAGAAAGAAAATCTACATTTTTTCACAGCTAAGATAATGAGTCGTTGAAAGAAATTTTCTCAGCACATGGTAGCTTTTACAGCATTTGAAACACTGAAGTTCAGACTAGATGTCATTCTAAAGGAGATGAGAGATTTTGAAATGAAGTTTGAGGTCTGAAGGAATTATGTGTGGGTTTTGTCATGCCGGAGGTTTAATTTGGTTTTATCAATGTATGAATTAATGGCCACAGACATTATTTAATGAAGAAGAAACTGGAATACATAGAGAAGAGACACACAAAAAGAGCTGGCAAGGGTGAATGGGAAGACAAAACATAAGAATTCTCATGCAGGTAGCACAATGACTTCCCAACAGGTTGTATTGACATGGCATAATGCCTGCATGGATGTTAGGAAAGACACTTACTGCTTATACTGAAAAGCAATTTCTGCTATCGATTTCCTTCTCTGGCGATATACTTGGTCAGAGTAGCCCTGTGGTGACAGATACGAACACAGACAGGAGTTTTAATCAGTAACTAAAACTTCACACTGAAATTCAACTTCAGCTGGAAATTCAACTTTTTTCATGCTGGTGATTGCACCACAGTTCCCTGATCAGCTTCACTAATAAGTGTTCTTCATCTCCCTGCTTCTGAAGGAAAGCTCAGGATTTCAAAGTGAGGATGTGCCCCAAAAGACTAACTCACCGGGTGATCCAGATCCAAGTCAGGGTCAAACTTGGTGACCAAATGGTGGCATTTGTCTAATTCACAGATTTTTCTGGGAAACCAGTGAACTGTGGGGAAAGAGAAAGATAAAAACTAGATGCAGAAATGAAGAAGGGATTGTGAAGCTGAATAACATACATCTGACTTGGTGTATAAAATGTGCACACACTACACCACATGACACAGCTGTGCCTTCTGGAAAGTAGTCCCACACCCTCCACACTCCTGTTCTAGAGTTAGGTCTAATGCCATTATCTCTGTCTCATGACTTCCATGCCTATCTCTCAACAGAGTATTTTTTAACAAAACTAAAGAAGATGAAAATTGGATTTTGCTTAAAGATTCCAGGCTTTACATTGAATATAAATCCAGAGGCTCAACTGATTGTAGGAGTGATCACTGCAAACCTCTAGGGATATTTTACAGTAAGAATCACCCTCTCTTTAGAACAGGACATCATGGGTAGTTTAGTGATGAATATGTACAGTGTTCCTGACACACAGGTAGTAAACAACCTTACAATTGTAATATTAAAAAGGAGTAGGGATGGAGTACTTTGTTGGAGAGGTGTGAACAAAACATGAAACTCCATGTTCTATTTCTGTGGTTTTTTGTTTTTTTTTTTTATCTGGCCCAGAAGAATGGGCTATGGGCTCAGGAGTCTGTTGAGAAACGGCCAAGGAGGGAAGCGTCTTTCAGGATTCAAGTGTCCCAGAGGCAGTGTTTTGCTCAAGTTGAGCACACAGTAGCCCTTCCCTTTTTTTTGGGAATAACAGTCTCCACCCTGTTTCTACAGCTCAACCTCTCCACAAAACTGAAACAGTTTGTAAGTTCCTTACATTTGTCTTCCTTAGTGGTCCTCACATCTTCTGCTACCCTCTTGATGGAGCTAATGAAAGTATTGAGGTCAGAGCTGTGTACTTCACAGCGCACGAAGTACTCCAGTTCAGCAGTCCCTTCACGGGGCTTTCGGCTAAGCCTGGTCTCCAGATGGTGAATTTTAGCTTCAAATGTCTTTTGGGACATGGAAAATGAGAACAAAACCATTAAATAACACCTGAAACACCTGCTGGTACTTCCCAAAGATGTCCATATGGAAACTCTTGGGAGGGAGTCTCACTTGCTTTCTTCTTCTTCCCCAACCCACCCCACTGGGATAAACACACTTATCCATGAATTCCACAGGTTTTCCTTCTGAACAGACAAGCAGTGAGACTAGTTAATAGCTATCAACGGAAGACATCCACAGTGGCAAAGAGGATCATATCAAGAGGGGAAAATGATCTGGCAAAATGTCATGTCCCGTGACCCCCTTTCCTTTAATCTCCCACTGAGGACGCAGGAGGGTTTTGCTGGTTTGGGGGGGGTTGGCGGTGATGCCCAAAGGGCGGCTGGGGCGGCACTGGCCATGGTGCTGAACCAGCGGGGCGAGTCCTACCCAGTCTGCAGCAGCGTTAATTTGGGGCTCATCAGAACTGTTATCATTTGAGCTACTCATCAGAACTGACCTCCCTCGAAGACTTAGAAGGAGTCAAGATGGAGTCTATACTCTTCCAAAGAGTCCTGTTAGATTTGCGGACGTTTTCTTTAGCTCAGTGAACACTAGCAGTTCAAGAACACATTTCTGTGTAACGACCCAACCTTTCCAATGACTCTGCGAGATCTTTGGTAGAGAAAGGGACATGATTTCTTTTGTTAATCAGAGGCAGAAAGATGAGAAGGAACAGATGCAATGCCACAGGTAAATTAAATTGAGGACTGTGTTTTCGAATGTACCTACCAACTTCACTATTACATTGTCTCCTAAACAATCAATACCTTTGCAATAATCTGACAGCTGTGATTGCATTAGCTATGCTTTGGCTGCATGTAACACATACAGCAGAGCGAAACCAGCTTCCCTGCAGCCTGGTTCATGATGAAGCAAATGTCATTATGCCCGTCTGCTTTCATATCTTCTACCTGCATTGCCAGAGGGATTTTGGAAATGAATCTTCTTCTGTTGTGGCTTGACATGCTTGGCTTTTTATTATATTTAAATCTCTCCCCATCCCCAACCCCCCCTCCTTTTGTTTTTTCCTTTTTTTTCCCCCAGAAGAGCTCCGGGCACAGCAAGTAAATTGCTCAAGGAAGAAAGAAATGATATTTTAACAAAAGCTGCCTCTGCTTCTTGCTTGATATTTTAAACATTGTTTAAACTGTACACTTTAAATGCAGTGTAATGTAAAATCTACCAAGTACAAGATGGTACTTGGTACACTTCCATGTTTCATACTCACTAAGCAGTGTATTGCATTTGGAAGGTTACAATGATTTATTTCTCATGACTTATCTGGCAGCTGTACATATCTACGATGGTGACACCATGCATGGCAATAAGTTTGACTTAGGGATTCTTTTGGTCTTGAGCCAAGAACTGTATGTCACCTAGAGAAAACAGATTTTCTTGTAATAGTCCTCATAGAGGAGGTGCAAGATGTTTTGTAATTGCTGAAGATCTCCAACAATTTTCATAGGATTATCAGAGATAGTACTGCATGGGCAATGAATAGCTAGAATGCCCTATAATTTTGAGGAAATACTTATCCCTCAAACACATCTTTATATATTTACAGTTGTGAGGTAGTGGTGTTGCTGTATAGTTTTGCTGGAGATCTAGATTTACCCCAGAAGTAGTTGCATTTCCTGGGGAACAGGATGTTATATAATTATTGCATGTATTAATATATGACCTAGCAGCATGCCCTTGTGATGAGAAAGGCTAATCACAATCTGAATTGCAATAACAAGACTGAAGACAACAGGTCAAGCAAAGTGATTTCTCCTCTCTGTCTGAGATGAAGGAGACCACATCTGGAGTACCATGTCCCATAGAAGAAAGACATTGATGTGCTGTAGCAGGTACAGTGGATGGAGGCCAAGCAGCTTGGAGGGGCTGGAGCACAATGTTATATGAAGAAAGACTGAGGGAATTGGATTTCTTCAGCCTTAAGAAGTGAAGGGACGGGAGAGATTAGAACACTGTCCACTAGTACATGGTGGGAAGGTGTAAAGCAAAGAGACAGAGGTTTGTCTCAGAAGTGTGCAGTGGGAGGACATAAGGCAATGGGGTCAAGATGGAAGCAAGAACATCAAAGGAAAAAAAGAAAAGAGAAAAAGCTTTTCACCATGGAGGCAGTCAAACACTGCTCAAGAAGTCTAAGGAACCTGTGGATTCTCTGCTTTGGTGATATTTAAAATGAAACAAACATGGCCCCAAGCAATCTGCTGTGACCAGACCTGCTCTGAGCGGAAGGTTGGACTGGTGGCCTCCAGAGGCCCCTTTACAACCCATGTGACTGATTAATAGGAACAAATTGTCCTCTCCTCTCCCTGATGAAGTCAATGAAATTAAACTACTACAGATAAAATGTATCACAGATCCTCAGTTTACAAAACAATTTTCATCTTTCTGGATGAAAATGTACTATATAAATGCACATTGTTGCATTTTGATTACTGTTTAAACAGTACTTATCTCAGTCTTTCCATTCATGGTACTTAGATCCTAGATAAAGCAATGTTATATTGCTGGCTAGGGGGAAAAACTTCAATTAGTTATCAGTTTTCTTTGGTATTAAAGCCAGTTAAAGGGTGCATATCTGGGGGGAATCAACAGAACCTTTAACATCTGAATCAAATTCATCCCTGAAGTAGGGAGTTCATTTTGAAATCAATATGCTGGTTTTACACCCAGAGTAAAGTTGTTCCTGCAACTCTTTGACCAAGGATCAGTGTGGCAATGCCATTCAGAGACTGCCCAAGCCTTGACCCATAAGTGAGGCAGGTTTGGTCTGTAGTCATATAAGACATACGATGTGTTTTGGAGGTGGGATCAAAGCCCTACACATGAAGTTGAAGTGCTGAGCAGTGGAAGGGGCCGTCAAAGTATGCTACAAGCCACAAGGGTGTGGATTGTAGGTGTGATGTGAAACTGTGTTTTTTGATCCAGAAAGTAAGCAAAGTTAAGTCCAGATTTTAACAGCCCTACCAAAAAGAAGTATGGCTCATTCCTAGTCATGGACAGTGAGGACACACAGGGACATGAGCAAAGCATGACTTGTGCAGAGATCTGACAATTAACTGATAACTGACAGTAGACAGACCTCATCTGGGTCTTCTTTAGTTGACTTGCAGAACAGCCATGAAATGTGTAGTGTATTTCTTGAGTCCAGTAAAATAGGTTAGGTACTCACCTCAAATACTTTAAATACACGGGACAGTGGTGAAGTCTTGGATCCCTTGAGCATGAAGAAGAGGTTCAGCATGGCTTTCCCATCCTTCTCCTCAAAGACTATGGTCTCTGTAGACTCTGTGTCATCAGTGGCTGCTGCTGCTGCAGCCTCTCTTTCCTTCCTGGCATCTTCAATGAGGCTTTGACGTCTACCAATGAACCGTGGAGACTGAAGGCAGAACAGAAATGAATAACACTTCTGATAGAGTTGTAGAGGTGATCAGAGGCATCCCTGGTAGCTGGGTGAGGTGTGACAAATGTGCCTCAGCTGAGGAAGAAGGGCAAAGTTGGACTGACTTGCCTGACTTTGTAGAGGAAGTTCCAGTGATGAGGCCTGAAGCTTCAGAACTGAAATTTTGGAAATGGGGAGCTTTAGGAAACCTCTGTGTAAAATATCCTTAAAGCCTGATGAGAGAGTGGACTGCCCCCACCTCCCCTAGCAATATTTTTCAGTATTCTTCAACAAATGAAAATCAGAAACAATCTCAGGCAGTTTTCAGGTATCTCATTAACTCAAGTGGAGAGGCCTTAAATAAATGTGAAGTCATCTGAGAAAAGACAGTCTGTGAGGGACAGCTGAAGCCCAGAGCTTTGGCCTGGCCCAGTTAACTGTTTGCAGGTGTATTGGCAGGGCAGCATAGCTAAACTTCTCCCAGGATCCAATATGATGTTTTCTTCTGACATTAAGAGATACTTGCCCATTGAAGTGTAATTAGAACCACACCCTTATACATCAGAAAATAAATTACTTCCACTGATCTGCAGATTTGTTTTGTCCCAACACACTCCTGCAAATTCTGTTACTTGGAATTGCACCTAAAATGCTACAAGTCTCTGTCTGGGGTCATGTCAGGTCACTCATTTATATTTGTAGTGAGCTACAAACTATTTCCATCACTGCTGTTTCTTTTGTGGTTAAGATAGCTCATATACTAACTTATTTGTACTTGGTCTTTTTACAACCAGATTTCCAAGTTAGAGGCACCTCAGCTGTTTCCCGTTTTCTGTGTTCAATGTCTGAACCAGATGATAAACTCTCAGAACTTGCTAAAAGAAACGTGGGGCAGCACTGAGGAAGGAGCAGTGTATAAAACCATCCAGCACCTGCATACAGAGTGGGACCGGCTGCGTTTTCCTCTCTGATTGCACTGAAAATGTTTGGAAAAGATGCTAATCAAGCAGTATCGTCCCCAATTTGTGAAAAATTTGGAGAAAGTTTTCCTTTTAAAAAGATTGCCTGTTCAACTATTAAGACTATTTTCTCTCTGGTTTTCAAAGCCTACCATCCTGTGAAAATCCTCTTGGATGCTTTAGTAGTATAAAGCTGACATTTTAAATGCAGCCTGAAAAATGCTGCACATCTAGGCACCAGCCGACTGCTTCTATCTGGTCCTTTTTTAATAAAGGTACTCCTCTGAAATTATATTTGTTGTTCCTCAACTCCATTTTTCCTTGTGGCACAGAAAAACGCCTTCTAGCAAACAAGCGCATATTGCTGCTTGTCTACATTTGTGATATTTATGCCAAAAGAGAGAAGGCATCTAATAAGTAACCTCAGCCATAACTTTTTAAAGCTTATGAGGATGTGCTTAACTTTCAGTGTGTGTTTTATATTGCTACTGTGTTTAAAGTTAAGCCAATGTTTACTTTAAAGTGCCTGCAATAAGCAGGGCAAACAGCCTTGTGCTAGCCACAGTAACCCGGCTCTGCAGTGGTCCCAAGCCAGGTTGTGTGTTAACTAAGGATATTTTATCACATTGTGCCAAATACATAGAAGTGCAGCAGGAGCTTACTTCTAGAGGGGAGAGGAGGGAAATTAGACCCCCATGTTTAGGTTGTAAATCAGGTTAAAATACAACTGGGAAGAGTTTAAACAGTGAGAAGATCTGTGCAGAAAGCTACACTGGGAGAGGCAGCCCCAACCTGTCAAATCTGCATGCTGGGACTGGGTGGCCCCTGGCAGGCAGGAGCAGGCAGATTTTGGTCCCTGTTGAGGGGTCCTGGAAGCTGCTTAGCTCCATGTTGGCATGTTTTGTGTGGGTAAATTAATAAAAAAATGAAAAAATAAGAAAAAGGCTGACTTTTGCCCTGTAGAAGAGCACTGGAAGGGGGCTGCCTGCCTGCTGTCTCCTCTGCTGGGTGGAGGCTGACTGGCTGCACATTCTGCATCTTATCATCCTTTACTCTGCCTCTCACATTTACTCTCATTGGGGTATTACCTCCTTTTGCTGGAAATTGGGAATCTGGGATATGAACTAACCAAACCGATCTCTTGTGATAAATGCTTTCCTTTCTTTGGAAGGTGCCATTACATGATATTTCCAAATCATCTTGCCAACTACCTCCCTGAGTGCACATATAGCTACAGAAATAAGTTTAATTTTATTTTGGAAAGCATTTATTTGCCTAACTGGAGCCTGAGTCTGATATGATCATGCACCTCTTATGAAGGTTTAGTTCATTTGTCCTTCTTTGTGCTGCACCTCAGAGTGTCCTGCCTAAGCAGTGTCATTAAAAAGCACTGTGCTCTGAGTTAAAGTATTTGGCCTTTTTTTTCCCAGATTTTTATTTGCAGTAAGCAGGAAGGATTGTAAAGGCTGTTTCCCTCCCTGCAGCATGAGGACAGCAACATCCCACTCCTGCTTTCATGAGTGCTCCTTCCTGCTGGTTTATCTCCACCTGCTCCCTGGTGCCTGGTTCTGCTTGTGCACCAGTATCCAAGCCCTGCTCCAGCTATAGACCCTGGGTGTCTTGTAAAAACTATTAGCAGCAGGAAAACTAGATAACATAACAAAAGAATTTTCCACAGTGTGAGCTTGAAGTTTGGCTGGCCCAGCTGATATGTGATATACCTGCCAGAGTAGATGAGTTCTGGGATTGCAAAGGCTTTTTTCTCCCTCCAGTTTGCACAGTTTCTTCTGCAGCAGAGTGCTGGTCACTGGAGGGTAATGGCAAGGGAACACTTCAGACCTGCCAGAGCTGGTGCAGTGTTGGGCAGGGGCTGGGTGGCTGACCACACATGGTCATGATGACACCACGAGAGACTGAGACATACGCTGTCACATTCAAATGCAGAGTCATGCTTCTTCTCTGGTACAAGTCAGCAAAATAAGTGACAGCATTGTGGAGATCTCCTGTGCTAGGTAAGAGCAAAGGACAAAGCCTTTCATGCAGCTCACTTTCAAAGCAATCTTCATAGGGATAAGTTCTATGAGTTTTTAAATTTTTTTCTGAGCATTTTTTTTGCGTCCCTTCAAAAAGGTATGCAAAGGCAGACTGAGGTTTTATGTCCACCCCAGGCTGGAGCAGCCACTCACACCAGGCAGGTAGCCACACTCCTGTCAGCACACCTGGTGAACCTGAATTCTTCTGTCAAACACAAAGCAGTGACCCAGAGTGTGTAATAACCTGACATTCAACCCTTCTCCAGACAGCGATGAGTGTCTTACATACTGACTTGATGAGCAACCTGGAAAATACTGGGTTTTCAAGAACCATTTAAGTGTTCATTGTTTTGCCAGAATGAAAATGGTTGTAATAGAGGGAATCCTTCCCTTATTTTCTCTTATTAGAGAAAGCAAGCTTACTTGCAAGCTTACTTGCTTTCTCCTAAATGTTTCCCTTCCTTTCCAGCACACTCCACTCTCCAAAACACCTCTTGCTGCCTATGTAGTGGCTGATTTTACCAAGTTAGAGCACCATATAGGGTTAAGAGGAGAGTGGGGGAAAAAAGAGTAGGGAAAGAAAATAGAAAGCTCTACAACCAGTGTGCTGGAGTCACCCTGCAGACGTCTGCCAAACACATCTGATCCCTAACTAGGCTCAGTTCCTAGATTTTTTCCTGCCAAGCACACTGATGGGGTTCCCTCCCAGTGCACCCACTGCCACTGGCTGCTCTATCTCCTCCAGGATCACCCACAGCCTGACCACATCTCTGACCCACAGAACTGTCCCATGCTGTGAGTCTCCAGCCTCCTCCTGCCTGCTCTGGCATTTGGATTAGGAGGTTAAATGTCGCTGTCCCTACTGCCGGTCCAACGGGTTGGCCAGGCTTGGCTTTCTAAAGGCACTTGTTGGGTCACCAGGAAATTTTTCTTTTCTTCCCCTGACACATACAGATCTACAGCATTCCCTGGGCTAAGCCCAGGCTGAGACCACATCAAGGAAGGTCTGGGAACCAAAACGGAGGAAGGATGTGCTGGGAGAAAATTAAACTGTGAACTCAGCAACAGTGAGCAAACGGACTAAATTGCCTGTGCCTCGTATGTTGTCTGAAAGAACAGACAGACTTTTTCATTATGCTGGAACAGATGAAATCTCCGCAGTTTATTGCCTTGAAATCAGGAGAGCATTACAATTTTCAAATTGCCTTTCACACTGGGGATTCCTTGTTATTCCTGCCTTAGGTCTATAGTTTATTTACCTTGCTTTTGGCTGGGGGGTGATGTGGGAGTGTTGCATTAGTTCAAGCTTTCATCCCCCTAAATGTTTGCATTTTACATGTACCAGTACGTAGAGAGAACTGTTTCAGTAATTTTCCTTTGCCAGCCTGGAGGCTGGAGGTGCCCATGTCAGGGAACTCCCACAAAGGCAGTGTTGATCCATCTATCCCTGCCTGCCTCTGCCTATAGCTACAGGAGATTGTGCAGTTTTTGGATGGGGAGGGAAAGAAGTGGGGTAGGGTTGTCTTACCATGATGGCCTCGGCTTGCTTGGAGTCCAGCTCTGACACCGCCCTGCGGAAACCTTTGGCTGCAGAGGTGGAGATGTTCGGGGTTGGCATCTTTGCTCTTCCAGAAGCTCTGCTCTGTGCTTCCCAGCTCCTTGCCAGGTTTTTATAGGGCAAGGCTGACGTCAAAGACTCTTTCAAATCTTCTCTTCCCCCCCTCCGCCTCCCTATCACCACCTCCCTCCTTTCTCCCCCTCGGGCTGAGAGGAGGAGGGAACGTGCAGGAGAGAAACGTTTCTGTCCCATTAAATCTAATTGCTACAAGGATTGCAGACACCCTGCCTTCACAGACTAGATACTCCCCCCACCTGTTTGCCTGCACCCAAAAGATTTCTACTCTGTTTCTTTCCCTTCATTCTTCTTGACGGAGTTCACTCTCACACCATGTTTCAGCCCGACACCTTTGCCTTCCCAGACTGGGAGTTGAATGAAAATATTGTGATCTCTGAAAGGACAAAATCAAAGGAAGAGATTCAGACCTCTCTAGCTCTTTTTCCTCTGCTTTTGTCTTGTCATTGAGGCAGTAAATGAATAGGAAAATAACACTGATTCCCCAAAGGCAGCTGTGGGACTGGAGGCTGTTCTTGCATGCACACCTCCAGACACCTGGTCCCTGCAAAGTCTGTACATTTTGATGCCCTCCCACCACTTAATGGCTTGGTTTGGCCATGTAATGCTGACAGCAGGACTACAGAATTGGGTCTTCCCAAGTCCTCAGAGATGAAACTGTCTTTAAAGAAAATAACCTGGAGAAAATCTCTCTCAATCCTGCCTTCCCAAGAGCTTTGCTCTTCTTGCAATAATATGTAAGAGACCAAATGGCTGAGGACCTCTGGGACCGTGACAGCAGGTCCTGCTTCATGTGAGCCACTGTAACACTGGAGACAGGCCAGTAGCAGTCACAGAACCCTGTGGCAGGGAAGCTTGAGGCATTTCACTGGTCGACTGATGGAGAGTTTACCCACAACCTTACTGACCACAGCGTTGTTTGGAAGACGTCTGCTCAAGACACATGGTTAGTATTGGTGGCTTGTCCTTCCCATGGCAGGACAGCTGAGTTCATGCCAGTATGCTGATGATTTTCACAGTGCCAAAAGCCCTGGAGGATCAGCATCCCATTAACCTCCTGGAGGCTACAAAGCTCTTGATGTTTGCCATCTCCAGCAAAGAGCAGGGAACAGGGAGCAGGATTAACACAGTTCACCCCACCAAGGCAGCTTGGGAAGCCCTAGCTGGCTAGAGGATGGTAGAAGTGGAAGCTGGAGTGAGAAGCTGGCAGCACTTAAAGATCTGTTCCAGTAGTGAGCCAAAAATAATTTAAACTCAATTGGAGCTCTTATTAAACTCTTATTGCAGGTGCTGAGAACACCCTTTTTTTTGCTACAGTCAAAACCAGAGGAATGAGTTAAGCAGCCACAGAGATTCCTCTCTCCCCAGCCTCTGCACATCACCAGCAGCCCTTGCTCTTGCTTTACTTTCATCCCTAGTCCCTTTTATGTCTCCTAAACTTTCTGTTTGTCGGCTAAACTTTTTTTGTCTGTCTGCTGGGGTGGGGTGGCCTTGAAGACACCTTTACTGAGGGGTATGAATTAGCACACTCCTAATGCTGACTTTTTTGTTGTCACTGACTAAAATGGATCATGGAAACTGAACAAGCCGGAGTGCAGGGAGCACCCTTCTGCGGTAACTGCACAGGCCACACTGCCACTTTGGCCAGGCATCCCAGCTGTGCTCACTGCAAGCTGCACCTTTCCACAACTCTTTTATTTTTTTTCCAGTAGGTGCACAGAACAGATCATCAGCATTGCTTTGTACTGCCACTGAGACCACTGTCACCTGAGGAGTGAAGACTGTCTTTGATGATCATGCTCACTGACATGCTCAGGCACTGATTGCCTTCCAAGTAAGGGAACAAAGTGCTTTGAGGATGAACGTAGGACAAAAATCATTTAAAATCCATCCCAGTTTCTGCCGAAGTTAATCTTTCCATTGAATCAAAGAATATTCGGATCTCGTGCAGGTTGCCACCCACACTATCTCATGTTTCTATATTCTGTCTTGACTTTAAGGAAGCAAAGCTTTTCTCAAGGATCTCATAGACAGGACTTCCAAGCAATATGATACTCATTCCTATGCTGGAAAATTTCTGTCTTAGCCCATTCACAGCCACAAAGGCTGAACAGGGATGCGTACTCCAGACAATTTTCCAGAAGTCAATGACAGGAATTCATTCAGATTTTTACCCCACAAGAGATGTGATCCTTTTCAGAAACCAAGGGTAGAAATACTGGATTTTTTGTCACATTTTAAGCTTATTTTCTATATAGGGGGGCGATTAAAGGCAAGCAGTAAATCAGTAGACTGTCAGAAACAGCTCCTTCAAACAAGCAGATGTCTGACCTAGATTGTAGCAGTGCCTTGAATCAACTCTGTTATCAGTGCTTCCTCGTATGTAAGAAATAGGTGTCACATGGAAATACATGAGTTTAAAGCAAACTAAGACCATATTGATAATCTGAGGATAATTTACAACAGCTGGCAGGAAGAAGAACCAACTCCAAAAGAGGCCACAAAAATAAAAGTTACATATCTATGAGGATCCCTCACCAGGGATTCTGTAGCTCCATTAATGCAAGTAAAGTAATCATATAAAGAAAGCAAAGACGCCTTTTGGCTGTGCTCAAGAAGTTGTCTTGTGCAGCTAAATAGCTACATGAGGCCATTTTGTGTAAAGGTGGTACAAGATACTCTAGGATGAAGCTACAAAGGATTGAGGGGCAGAAAGCTGTAGTTAGGCTGAGTACTAAAGAAATGTTTAATTAAAACCATTCATAGACTTGGATGGTGTGATACACTGTTACAATATGCTCATTTTCAATTGACAGCCTTGCAAAGATTGAGGCAGCTTCACTAGGCTTTAATTTGTGAAAGAAAAAGGACTTGAGTAGGATGAGATTTACAAGAATTGAATTCAAGTATATTTATCAAAGAAAATTTTAATTTCAACTTTGGATGAACTCTTCATTGTACTATCTTTAAAGCAGCACATAGAATATGGAATTTCAGCTTTCTTTTTTTTTAGGTTTTGAATTTAATTTTAGGACCAAAAAAACAGATTTCAAAATACTTCATTGATTTAATTTCAAAATACTAACGAATATTTTAATTTTCCTTCATACTGTTTTTTTATCTTAAAATCAGAAAGATAAATCATTTTGATAGACCTTTGATTTTTGGTAACTGACTTAATTTAAAGGTCTATTTGGACCAATATTTACCAGGGATGATAAACCTAAAATCATCCATCAAAGCAAGTTCCAGTTATCCAAATTTGTAGTCAATTTGCTGAAAGGATAGTGTTAAAATATCAGTTCATGTAAAGAATTGAGAAAATTGTTAAGAACTTAAATAAATACAGAACGAGTCGCTCAGCCGTCCTGCAGGTCGTGACATATTCAGAGATCACATATGAAGGCTCTTCAAACAAATAATGGTTTTAAAATATGCTGATAACATCAGACAAGTTTTCAAGACTATTGTACAAATAGATGGAATTTATTTGAATACATTTTCTGTTTCCCTTTTGTCTTGTTATGTATTGTTTCTCTCCTTTTGAAACCGAGCACTTTATTTATGTTCATTAGTTCTTCTACTTAGGATTCTCATCCCAAAGTACTTGATTTTTAATCTCTCTTCTTTATATGGATGATAAATCACAGGCACAACTCTTTTCTTCTTTAAGCTCTGCTAATCTCTCACTCTCTATTATTGCCTAGTGATGAGAGTCTTGCATTTCATGGGAACACTCTCTAGCATGAGGGCTCTAAGTAGGCAAAGCAAAGTCCTGCTTCCCATGCAACCAAGGGCAAAATTTTCAGCTTGTCATGGGTGATGATAAGACTTCCTCTGGTAAGAGTGGGAAAATCAGGTTGGCTCTCCTGTCCTGAAGGAGCTGACAGAGGAGGTGAACAGGGAGAAATCACATGGCAGCAGGTTCCCTTGTTGGGCAGAGAGGTGGGCAGGAGGTAGATGTCCTTCAGAGCAGTATTATCAGCATAGCTTCAAGAGGACAGGCATTGCTTTTCCAAGCTGATCCAGAGCAAGGCTCATTAACACAATTTCCACCTGTGTCCTTTCCAGGCAAAGTCCTACCTTTTCCGACACCACTCACAGCTCAGACACTTCCATATCTCCAAGTGTCTACATCTCTATAAACCACCTGTTTGTGTCTATGCTTAAGTTCTGCTGATATCAGACATGACTTCTGAGGGGGTATGAGCCTGTTTGGTGAAACCAAGCCAGGCTTGTCTCAGCTTTTGTCATGTTTGACTACCAGATTTGCTAATGAGGTAGAGGAGCCTTTAGAAAGATTTATGAAGGAAACACAGTAGATGAATGGGTGTTCACCAGTGCTTTGTTTCTCACACTCTAACCACATGACGATTTTTGAATGTGTGTGGATGCCATGTGTATCCAGCTGTGTGTTTTAAAGGATTAATCTGACATAAAGCAGAAACAGCAAACACTGTTGGACACTGTTACATCACTATTCCTGTGACAGCAAACCTTATGAACTGGGCAGCTCTGACTGTGCCTCTCTGAATGGTAAAGCAGACCCAAAAAGGATCCTGAAATTGCATTAATGCTGTTCTTCCAGAGGGTCATTTCACCTGCTTTTTGATTCAAGATAGGCAGTGCAAAGAGAAAAGCAAGATAATATCTGCTTTGTATGAATTCCTGTCATCATTTTGTGCATCCTCAAACACTGTTTGCAATAATCAGCATTCCTTAGCATGTCGGGTGTGGGGACCAAGAGGAAAACCCCAAATTACCATCCCTCATCATGGGAGATGGAGAGATCTCCATGTAACAGCCTGTGATCTTGGTACAAGTCCCAGGGACACTCAGTGACAGAAGCAGTTGTGGCCCAGCCTAGTGAGGGGGGTGGTGTCTCTCTGGTTGCCCAAGTAGCTGTAGGGACAGTATTTATGCTGTGAGAGCCCCACCAAGGCCCAAAACAAGGCACAGTGTATGCCGATGTCAGGGCGATTTGTCATCTCCCATCACAACCAAAGCAACCCTGATGGCCACGTGGGGTGCCCAGGCCCCCCTGTTGCTCTTTATCCTACTCACCTGCTCTCTCTCCCTCTTCCCCTCTACAGCATGAATAATTACAGTGTGCCACATGAAGCAATTACCAGGAGGGGATAGCTAGTTCCATCAAGAGATGTTTTTTTTCTGTTCTCCCTACACAGCTCCATTCAGCATCCCTGAGTGCCACAAAGGAGTTTAATAACCCATAATGATACCTCAGGCCTCCACGTCATTGCACTCTCCCTAGGACTGGGGCAGCGGCAGGAGGGAAAAGAAAGATAATTAAAATCTACATCTGCCTCTTAAATTTGCAGCCACCTGTTATCTAGAAAACAATGACTTTCATGCTCATGCCCTTCCACAAGTGATGAGTATGGGAGAAGGGAAGGCTGCAAGCACCAGAGAAGTGCCAGCTCTTCAGTAAGAACAGTGACATGTTTCCTGCCACCCTGTGAGAACAAGTCTGTCATATCAGATTAGGTTTAGCAACTTCCAATTCATTCTGGTGGACAGGCCAGATTTAGGGTCCTGTCCCTTCATTTCTCCTGATGCAGAGCTGACCACTGGGACATGACAAGCCCTAGTGCAGGGGCTGTTCTTCCAGCCAGTGGGTAAATCCCAAGGCAAAATACAAAAAAGCCAATTACATTAAAAAAAAAACAGTGAGAGAAGGTACACTTTCCTAGAGCTGTGCAACCTCCTCCAGTGCCTTCTTGCCTTGGTGTGTGTCAGTATATTTTCAGAACGTAGTGTACAGGATAGGTCTGCCCTACAGATGCAAACCAACAACTTGAGGATCAAGGCCAATACCCTCAGAAGCTAAATGCAAACTTCTGTGTCCAATTTTTCACACTTCAGGGTGCCAGGTCAGGTTTTAGCTAAATCTGAGAATATTCCTATTGATTACTCACAAAAAATGACCTCCCACCCTCCATTTTGAAGCATGAGACTGGCTGGTCTGACCGCTCTGTTTCCATCTCCACATTCAGAATCAAAATTTTGTTCTCATGCTGCTCAAATTTTGCCTCAAAACCCATCAAATTTCCTCTCATTGGTCAACAATTAATTTTTGAAGATTGGGTTTAATAGTGAATTTGCTTTTCTGAAAAGAAAAAACAAAAGTTTGTGCAGGTAAACAACTGTTTGAAAACATCAGAAACAGTATGTCAAGAAATATCAAATGTCCGGCACTGATCCTATCGGCGATAACCAGTGCAGGAAACACGGGGCTGCTTTTCTGTCTGCTCACTGCATGGCCATGGGCAAGTTGTTTAACTCATTGTCTTCGTTTCCTGCCCTTTGCCTCGAGACTGGTAATTGCTGTAACTTTGAGCTGTGAGGAACAAGTTACTTGTGGGCAACAGATAAGAAATGGATGGAAATATTTGGTTTTCACCTCCTTTCAGTCCTCTCACCTGTAGTCTGATTGCCCATCAGGCGTTCGAGTTATTGAATGTATGTGGAAAAGGGACTCATACTACTGTATATTTTCTCTCCATAACCTTGGAAGTTCCAGCACTAAATGTTTGCAGTGATCTGGATCCTCAGACTCTTTCTCTAGATGAAAAGAGAAAGTTGGGGGCATGACCCTATTTTATTACCAAGTTCATAAAGTCCTAATCTTACTGTATGAAGTCATTCTTGAAAGCGGGATTTGGGGTGATAAGTCTCCTCAGTGCTAGTGACCACAGTATCTGGCCTCATGTGCTTAACTCTCTTGCTTATCTACCCACTCCATGGAGCAAGACATAATACCCAACTCATCATGGCATCAGAAAGACAAGCCATGGTGAGGGATTAAAAGCAAGTTCCCACCACCCTTTCAGAAGGACTGGAAACACCTTACTGTGTGTTGGTGTGGTCTTAGCACCGCCAAAGCTGATGGTGCTGGACAAGAAGGGACTCTGACAAATTGCCATCAGTCCCCTGTGAATGTTAGGATCTGCACTTCAAGGCTGGGTTTGGACCACACATCTGCTCTTGTGCCTTCCCCCTGAGTGTTGTTTTCCCCTCAGTTTCCTGGACATCCACCATTCGCTGCTCTAGCTGTGGAAGCCAATGATGCTAGAAGCCAAGGATTTTCCATCAGTGCTTTGTCAGTGTTTGCAAACTACTCTCTTTTTTTCATGAACACGTCACTCCTTTGATATAGATACATATCCTTCTTCCTGCTTTTACCCACTTTGTCATCTTCTGTAATGGCAACTCCAGATCAACAAGGTGGATCAGTGAAATGCAGCTCAGTGCTACTTCCATGTGAACAGAAAATTGCTGACTTCTTACCCATTCGGTTCCTTCTCTCCTCAGGCACTGGAGGATAAAAATCATCTGCCTGTCAAACAAAAGGTCTGATGTAATTTTAGCATTAGGAGTCACATAAAGGGTCTCAGACCTCTGAAAATGTCACAATATTGTATTCATACAAATGTTTATTCATTGTGTTGTTTATAGGCAGAAAAGGATTTTGCATTCAGCATTGAATGGATGAGATTTATTATGGAGAAACAACCAGTTCTGAATTGGAAATTGTCACCAGCATTTCACAGTGAAGCCAATGTTTTCCTATTAATTCAGATTGGCTCAGGATCTCATCTGTTATTCCTAACAGATTGTCATCAAGTAAATATAGGAGAAAGAGCATGAGAAAATATTTTCCTCATATTAGAGAATAAATGTAAATGTATCACCCATGGCAAGGCTCATTCCACCCAGCAGGCTTAAGAGGATGACTCATCAAAGCCCTGTGCTTCTCCTCTGGATCTTCAAGATGTAACAACAATGTTTTATTGATCCACAGTCATTGAAAGTAAAGAAAGAAAAGAGTCTGGGATCTGTACTAGTACAATGTGCTTAACTTCAGTAATTCTTCCATTAAACTACTGGGATGACGCAATGGAAAAGCAGGGCCTACAAGATTACTTTTCCTGTCCTCCAAATGATGACCGTCCTCTACATGTATAGATGCTTTAATCTAGTGGAGAAGAGAGCAAAAAATATCAGTAGATGCAAGTGAAGCAAGGAAGAAATGTTGAAGTCAGCAATAGGATGTGTATTCTTAATTGTGATGGCGGGCAAGCCCAATGGGGATCAGAAAAGCCATGTTCCCTTTGCTTGGAGTGTTTTAACAAGAATGGGTGCCTCACTTGAAGATTGTGTTCATTGGACACACAGAGACAGGACTGGGTAAGACTAATGGGCACAGCACAGCCCATATGGTATGGCTGTGATGACTCATCTCATAAAACATAAAGCCAGAGCAGGGGAACCTACTGTTCCCCACCAGGAAGGCAGGGTAGACCCTTAGCAACTGCTGACAGCACACCATGGCTAAGATCATTCTACCTTGCACCTGGCCAAGACTAGTCTCTGAAACCTCACATGTTTAGTGAGAAAGGCAAGAAAACACCATCCTTGCAGAGGAAATCTTTAGCTTTCCTGAGTGTACCAGCTGGGAAAATGCATGTCTCTGCGTCACTTAATGTGGTGGAAATTATGTGTTTTGAGTGTTCATCTCTGCCCCTTCCCCCTTCCCCTGTTCGTGTAGGCAGTGCCTGGCTCAGGAGAGTTAATACTACTTTCACTTATTTAATTTACATCAGGGACGTGCTAGATGGCAACGAGGTGCGCTGGTACAGGAGGAAAAGCACCAAAGAAGAAGAGGCTAACCCCTCCCAGTCTTCATTGTTCTGCCTCACTTCCCGTTCCTACCCTCAAAATATAGCCAGAAGCAAATAAATGCCCCTCTGGCGGTACTTGGTGTACAGTTTTCTCCAGCAATCTCCTTTTCCTTATGTTGCTTCCCCACATCTCCAGTGGATTTACCTTCCCCCAGCTCCCCATCCCCTTTCCCTCTACCTACGTCTGACCTGCGCAGTGGCAGAAGCCTGGCCATTGCCTGAAGGGACCTTGTGCCTTTAGTGAGATGGCGTTTGTTTCCCTTATCTGTCCCCAGTAGGGCCATGTGTTTTCTCTCTGCTCCCCCTCCCTGCAGATGCATGGTTGAGGGCAACGAGTGACAAGGGGTCCTTGTAAGTGACTTATGATAATTGCAGAGCAGCAACGGCTCTGAAAATCTAAATTCCTCCCTGACATTTCCAGTCTAAAGCTCCCACTGACTCAGCTGCTGCTTGTGATATTTAAACAAGGATTATCTCCTTTTTTATTCTTTTCTTTTTGATAATGGGATGGCAGAAGGTTAGCTTAACACTTTCCTAAGGTTTGTTTGGCTGTTACAGATCCAGCACTCTTCAAGACTGTAACCAAATCACTGTTTCCCAAGTCAGTCATTTAGCATGACTGGGATGAACAAAGGTTCCCATGATTTAAAACAACAAGCATCTTTCCCTGGATTTTCATCTTTCCCAAATTTTTTTTCACCACAAGCTTTAGCATACTAGGAGATTTACTACTCTAGGTATGAAAGGACTTGTCTCACTGGCTCCAGCACAACTGCACTCTATATATCCCTCTAGGTCCTTACATATTGCATCTCACGGTACTTTTCTGCATACTGAAATAGATATTATTATATCGGGATGCTGAGTAGCATCTCCACAAAGCAACCTTAAATAAAGCTCAGGGAACTTTTTGATCCCCAAGAGACACAAGTGCAGCAGCACTGGGGAAGAATACACACTAATCAAGGCTTTCCATCAGTTCAGAAACATCAGTTCATCAGTCAGGTGAGGGACAGCATTACAAGTAAGTAAGCAATACCCCACCGGAATCCCCATTTCAGTGCTTCCAAAGGGTATCCAAAATGCAAAAGTAAGCCACTCACAACAACACAAAACAGGCATCCAATCCCAACCTTGGGTCATCCCAAGTGAGCCATCCATGCCCTGGAGGATGCCCTAGGGCAGCCCTAGGACACACAGGCTCAGGGAGGCTGCCAAGTGGCTCAGTTTCTGGGAGTTGCAGGATGCTGCAGTCTTCTTGCCAGCACTCAGAAGTGGGAGTGGGATCAATGTGCCTGTTAACCTGTCATTATGATGTGCACTGAGCCAGATCTGCCCTTCCAGAGCCCTGCTGCTAGTCAGCCATTTATTTCTGAAAATGTCCAAGAAATTGCTGAGAATGGAGTGAGGGGGAGCCAAGGGGAGGAGCTGAGGGGGCCAAGGCTGAGATGCAATCCCAGCACCACATGCAGAGCCTCACCTTGGCACTGGGGATTTTCAAATCTGAGTGTTTGCCTCTGCTTTTCAAAGAGATGAAAGCATTAGGAGGTGGTAAGGGGTTTTTTTCCATGCCCCATGGTGGGAGTTATGGTAGGGTGAACTGGACAAATTTAAGATGTGCAGACACATTTGGAAGTGCAGAGAAGGTGGGCGCATGGCCATGGACTGGACCTCGTAGAGGTCTGGGATGGGAGCAAGGGTCTGCCTGTGTCTACAGACATCTATAGATCTAGCTCTGGCAGCGGGGGCAGCAGGGGCAGCAGGGGCCCCCAGATCTCATCATGGCCTCTATCACACTGCTGCAGTCAGGCAAAGCAAACACATCCCTAAATGGAGACGCTCTTGCCTCCCTGCTGATAATCAGTGCAGGGTAGGTACAGAGGCAGTTGCCTGTTGTTCCCCATGGCCCATGACACAGGGCTGCTTTTCAACCCCAGCAGTGCCTGTAGGAGGTCGCAGTTTAGCTCTTGTTTGATCAGAGCCAGTGCTGGACTGTATCACTGCTGGGGGAATCCAAGTGAGCAAGCAGTGCAGAGCTGTGTGGTTCCACTGTCTGCTTTGGGTCCTCATTCCAACCTCGTCATCCCCCTTTCCAGTGCCAGGCCTTCCTTGCATCGGAGCCCTTGATCTCGAGGACATCGTCTAGGGCAGGGGCAATACAGGTAACACCAGGCCTCAGATGGGCAGAAAACCTCATTCCATCTCCATCTTATAGTCCCACCCAACCTGGGGCACCTGATTCCACTCCTGGGGTGTCCTCATGGCAGTTCTAACTGCTAGGCAGTGGGGATCTAATGTGGAAATCCAGTGCTACTTGCCATTTTGAGAATAAAGCTCTGGAGAAATAGCACACTCTTCTCTTCTAGCATAACTTGGGGTATGGCTGTGCACCAGCTGTGCACAAGACTCTGGGAACTACTGACCTGACAGCCTCACCTCTGTGCCTGGGAAGATCATGGAACAGATCCTCCTAGAAGCTATGCTAAAGCACGTGGAGGACATGGAGGTGATTAATGCAGCCAGCATGGCTTCACCAGGGGCAACTCAATGGCCTTCTATGATGGGGTGACCACAGCAGTGGACACAGGTAAACCAATGGGTGTGATCTACCTAGACTGCTGTAAAGCCTTTGACACAATCCCGCACAACATCCTTCTCTCTAAACTGGAGAGATCTGGATTTGATGGGTGGACGGTTCAGTGGATAAGAAACTGGTTGGATGGTCATATTTAAAGAGTAGCAGTCAATAGTTTGAAGTCCAGATGGAGATCTGTGACAAGTGGTGTCCCTCAGGGGTCTGTACTGGGACCAGTGCTGTTTAATAACTTCACCAATGATATTGACAGCAAGATTGAGTGCACCCTCAGCAAGTCTGCAGATGACACCAAGCTGAGTGGTTTAGTTGCCACACCTGAAGGAAAGGATGTCATCCAGAGGGACATAAACAGGCTGGGGAAGTGGGCCTGTGAGAACCTCATGAGGTTCAACAAGGCTAAGCGCAAGGTCGGGGCACCTGGGTCAGGGAAATCCCCAATTTCAGTTTATGATGGGGGATGATGTGATTGAGAGCTGCCCTGCAGAGAAGGACTTGGGGGTGTTGGTTGATGAGAAGCTCAACATGAGCCGGCAGTGTGTGCTTACAGCCCAGAAGGCCAACCATATCCTGGGCTGCGTCAAAAGAAGCATGGCCAGCAGGTCGAGGGAAGTGATTCTGCTCCTCTATTCCTCTCTCGTAAGACCTCATCTGGAGTATTGTGTCCTGGAATTCTCAACATAAGAAGGATATGGGACTGTTGGAACAGGTCCAGAGGAGGGCATCTCTACAATCAGGACAGGCTGAGAGAGTTGGGATTGTTCAGCCAGGAGAAAAGAAGGCTCTGAGGAGATCTTATAGCGACCTTCCAGTACCTGAAAGGGGCCTACATGAAAGCTGGTTGGGGGACTGTTTACAAAGGCTTGTACTGGTAGGACGAGGGGGAAGGGGTATAAACTGGAGAAGGGCACATTTAGACTAGACATTAGGAAGAATTTCTTCAAGATGAGAGTGGTGAGACACTGGAACAGGTTGCCAAGGGAAGTTGTGGATGCCCTGTCCCTAGAGGTGTTCAAGGGCAGGTTGAATGGGGCCTTGGGCAACCTGATTTAGTGGGAGGTGTCGCTGCCCACAGCAGGGGGGTTGTAACTAGATTATCTTTAAGGTCCCTTCCAACCCAAACTATTCTATGATTCGATTCTATGATGCTATGATTCTATGATTCTATGATTCTATGATTCTATGATTCTATGATTCAGGAGGCCAGCTGGCTGGAAAGCTGCTTTGCATGGAAGGACCTAGGGGCCTTGGTGGACCTGGTTGTACCCATGCTCCATGCAGCTACTCTGCCTGAGCAGAGGGCTGGACCAGATGAACTCTAGAATCCTTCCAACCTCATCATTCTACTATTCTGAGATTGTCAATGGAAAGAACAGAAAGGAAAAAAAAGAGTAGCTCTTGACAAAGATCCCCTTGAAAAGCCCACCTGACAAACCTCCAAAATGAAAAAAAAACCCCAAACAAAAGAAAAGAAAGAAAAAATAGAGTCTCCTTCCCTCCAGCTGCTAACTGATCAATGTACTTCTCTGTTTGGTGGGAAAAAATTTACCTAAGGACAATTTTGTGCTCTTGTGAATAATATGACACCTTGCTGCCTTCTTCTAATTGCCATGACACTCTGGAGTTGCTACTGAATCAACCACAAGGCTTCTTGCTCAGTGTCAGCAGGTCCCTGATGACTGTGGGGCAGCTGTTGAGCTGTGAGGACAGAACGATGGTGAGGCCAAGCAAGCATGGCTGCTGCTTGTGATGTGCCTGGTAGCCTATTATCTCTGCTGGTGGTGGCATGGAGTGACTCGGTGCTCCAGGCTTGGACATATGCTGTGTCATTGTTCATGTGCCTCCCTTGCTCCCAATCCTCCAGCCATTGTTGGCATGGGCAGAACAGGAGAAACAGTCCTCACATGGCTGATCCCATCTCTGGAGAAGGCTCCCCTTCTCCATCTAGAGCCTATCCAGAAGATGGCTGATATGTGTCCACCTCTGCAAGGTACTTTGGAAGTCTTAGAATGGGAAGATGCCGCATTTCTTTTAAGTAGTAGCAAGAGAAGTCATATTCATGTCCTTTCAAAGGATCTTCTGTAATTACACCACAAGTGCTGCTCCCTTTCGTCTCCCATTATTGTTGCCCCATCAAGTCTCTGACATACAGTAACCAAAACAGGTTGTGTTTCCCACCAGTGCCTCACCAGCTCTCATCATCTCTCAGTTATTCTCCCATCTCACTGTAGGTGATAGGATTGACTGGGGATAGATTGGTTTCTGGATTTCTATTCTTGCTAGCAAGACCTGAAAAGCAGATCTCCTTCTCCCAGAGTCCACAGCTTTGCAGGGCAACGGAAGTGTTTTATTTCTGCTCACTTTGCCCTTTGCACTGCTAAAAGAAGCTCCATTCTTGTGTTTTCTTGAGAAGTGGTGGTCCAGAGATGTCTGGGTAACGGTACTGAACCTGAAATCTCCTTTTGAAGGCCAACTGGCCTTAAAATAGGGGCTACAGCTGGTCTAGAAACCTCTCTGCCTACTTTGTATATAAGGCAGATATAAAGAAACCTTGATAGCTCTCAAAGGTGCATTTGGGAAGAAGAGAAATCCAAACCATTCTCTCAGCTCCGTTCTGCACTGTGACTCACTGCAAAGGAAACAGGTCATAGATGTGTCTGATGTTGCAAGCCTCTCCTTACCCTTCTTCCAAAGCTTTCCCTTTGCCCCAGCACAGGTTGCTGGTGGTCAGCCAGGCGAGTTCAACACTAGGAGGCAGAAAACCAGAGCTGCTCCTGTGGCTTCTCATGCCAGGCAAACTTGGCCTGGGGTGGAACATGTCAAAGGAGGATTGCAAAACCTCAGCAGCTCTCAGGTCTGCTCCTCTCCTCTTCCAGTCACTTCTACCAGGAGATGTACGTAAGGAAGAAGCGATTTCCTGAAACAAGAGGGGCTTGGAACAGCTCCCTTCCTTTCAGTAAACACTCATTTGTTTAATGGGTGGAGAATGACAGGAGGGAGCCCGAAATCTCACTCCCCTGCCGAATTTCCTGGAAGCCAAGCACACTGACTCCAGCTGGACTTACAGCCCCAGCCCACAGAAGCCTCCTATCCCTCATCTGCTCATGACAGCATGTTTTCTCGCCTTCTTTCTCACTTGTAAAGGCTAAAAACCTCTTGTTTGGATCCTGCTTCACTTCAGGGTGACTGTCAACAATTTCTGTGAATGGGTGCCTGCCACTCCCTCCCAATCAGCCCCAACTGCACCCCTGGGATATGTCAGCAGGAGACACAGCTTCAAAACCAAGTGTCCCTCACAATGGGACGGGGCTTGCAGCCTCTCCACTCCCATTCTCCATGATCAAAACCCAGATCATCCTAAAAGGCTTCAGTTCAGTTGCCTGTATCGGAGGAACTGATCCAGGCCTGATTTTCAGAAAAGCTCAGGTCACAAGCTTCACCTGAACCTGTTTCTAAAATGTTTTAAACCCTTTTTTTTCCTTTGTTCCCTGTTCTCCCTATTTTCCTTAAAACTGGAGATGTGGGGCAGTTTCCCTCCATCACTTCTCTTTTCCGCATTAAATAGTGACCTCCTGAAGCGGCTCTGGGATGTGCTGGCATTTTGCAACCTTTTATTAAGCAGTGGTTTACTTACAGATGCTGAAGATGGCTTAACCACTGTGGTTGTCAGGAGGCAAGGAGAAGCGAGGGAAGGGTAATTGAGGGTTTAGACAGCACTTCACTTTGCGAGACAACTAGCATCAAAATCAGGCGGGCCTATTGATCGGCCTCTCAAGTGGTCTGCCTCTCCTATTAGCCCTTTCTTGGGTGATGCACAGGGTGTTGAAGAAGTATAGATTTTTGGTGGCACTTTGCAGTGACACCGGAGGCAGCTGGAATTGGGAGGCACAGGAAAACAGGACAACATGATTTCTTTATGGGAAAAAGACAGTGTTAATGCCCTGGTGAAAGGCTGAGTCTTCATTGTGCCATCACCTTGTAGGCAGCAGCACATCTGAGCTGTTCTGGGGCAGCCCTGTGGCAAAGCCTTTTCAAATAATGTAACCTTAATTTAAGGTACCCCAAAAGACAGGCTGAAAGTTTTCTGTTTAGGGAAATGAGGTGAAATTAAAAGAAGGGTTAGATGTGCAGTATAAAAACTTTGGAGAACTAGCCCACATCAAAAAACACTAGGTAAGAAAGTGGTTGGCATCCTTTCTGGCCTACACTGTTTGATATCTTAACCGTTGGCCTGAAATAAAATGATGGTTGCTAGTAAGCTTTGCAGACAGGGAATGGTGCAGCGGATACTGAGAGAACTGTAGTTTTCTGTGTAGAGTGGTTTAAGATTGAAAACGGATGGGTAGGGGTAATCTCTGCAACACAGAGATAATCTCTGCATGGCTGAAGCTAACAGAAAGGAGATGGCCATGATAAACAAGTGACTTTCTAGAAGAGTGCACTATGAAGGACTGCAACGTGCAGAGGAATGAGCAGGAGTTGAAAGATGCCATCCCAGCAGCAGGGAGACCTTTGCTAAACCCCTCCTGCTCCTATGGGCTGATTCCCTTGCTGGGTGAGTGATCTGTGCTCTGCTCTCAGGCTCCATCACTAGCACCCAGGCCTCACACACTTTGCCCAGGTGGAGCTGGACGAAGGCAGAGGAGCATTTGTGGCAGACATGGCATGGGCAGGAGGGAAATGCTGGGGCAAGGGTAGATGTCACCATCGTGTCACCTCCAATGTGGCACTAAAAGGGGACTGTTCAGCCTAGAAGAAAGGAGGCTAAGGGGAGACCTTATCACTGTCTACAACTACCTGAAAGGAGGTTTTAGAGAGGTGGGTGTTGGTCTCTTCTTTCAAGTAACAAGTGATAGGATGAGAGGAAATGGAACCAGGAGAGGTTCAGATTAGATACTGGGAAACATTTCTTCACTGTGAGGTTTACCAGGTGCTGGCAGAGGCTGCCCAGGGCTGTGGTGGAGTCGCCAACCCTGGAGGTACTTAAAAGATGGGCAGATGAGGTGCTCAGGGACATGGTTTAGTAGTGGACAGGTACGGTTGGACTCGATGACCTCAAAGATCTATTCCAACCAAACGATTCTATGATTCTGTGAATGCTGGGATGTCTCAGTGCTGTCTCTCCCTACTGGTCTGCTCCGTCCCATGTGCCTCAGCATCCTCATGGCAGAGAGGGTCCCGCTGCTGTGTGACAAAGACTGGCTGACTCTGGGGAATCATAGAATCATCGGGTTGGAAAAGACCCACTGGATCATCGAGTCCAACCATTCCTATCAAACACTAAACCATGTCCCTGAGCACCTTGTCTATCCGTCTTTTAAACACCTCCAGGGAAGGTGACACAACCACCTCCCTGGGCAGCCTGTTCCAGTGCCCGATGACCCTTTCCGTGAAAAAGTTTTTCCTAATGTCCAGCCTAAACCTCCCCTGGCGGAGCTTGAGGCCATTCCCTCTTGTCCTGTCCCCTGTCACTTGGGAGAAGAGGCCAGCTCCTTCCTCTCTACAACCTCCTTTCAGGTAGTTGTAGAGAGCAATGAGGTCTCCCCTCAGCCTCCTCTTCTCCAGGCTAAACACCCCCAGCTCTCTCAGCCGCTCCTCATAAGACTTGTTCTCCAGCCCCCTCACCAGCTTTGTTGCTCTTCTCTGGACTCACTCCAGAGCCTCAACATCCTTCTTGTGGTGAGGGGCCCAGAACTGAACACAGGATTCGAGGAGCGGTCTCACCAGTGCTTCGCCTTCCAGGACACGAGCCTAGTGATCCTGTGAGTCTGTGACGCGGGGTCCGGATCTCCGGGAGGCGGCAGCGGCAGCCACCGGGCGGCGCTGTGGGTTCGCCGGCTGCCTCGCGCTGCCCGCTGCCGCTCCCCGGGCTGAGGGATCCGCGGCCCCGGCCCGGCCGCCGCCTCGCTAGGGACAAGCGAGAAGCGTCGCCGGTAAGGGACCGTGCGGAGTAGGGCCGGCCAGGGGGGACATCTCAGTCTCCCTCTTCGGAGGCGGCGGCTGTTACAGAACCACAGAATCACTAGGTTAGAAAAGACCTCCAGGAACATCGAGTCCAACCATTCCTATCTGCCACTAAACCATGTCCCAGGGCACCTCAACCACCTGTCTTTTAAACACCTCCAGGGAAGGTGATTCAACCACCTCCCTGGGCATCTGTCCCAGTGCCCAATGACCCTTTCTGTGAAAATTTTTTTCTGATGTCCAGCCTGAACCTCCCCTGGTGAAGCTTGAGGCCATTCCCTCTTGTCCTGTCCCCTGTCACTTGGGAGAAAAGGCCAGCTCCCTCCTCTCCACAATCTCCTTTCAGGTAGTTGTAGAGAGCAATAAGATCTCCTCTCAGCCTCCTCAAGCCTAAACAACCCCAGTTCCCTCCCAGTTCGTGCTGTTGGTTTAAGAATCCACCTGCAAAGCCCCTTTCCAGGCTCACACCAGCCTACACCCAAAGCATTTCACAGTTTACTACAAGACAAGTGCAGTAATCATGGCAGTGCTTTTTTCCTTTGAATTTACATGCTGTGAGGGCTCTAGGGCGCAGCTTGCACTTCTAGAATTATTTTCACAGAGAAAATAATGCAAGGAATACGTTTCTTACTTTAAGAGTGACAGACTTCTAAAATATAATACAAAGTAGTGCTAATCCTATGGCAGTCTCCTGAGGTTCACAGTAATCTCCTGTTTGTGACGATCTGCCTTAAAGTCTCTGAGGAATTTTGAACTGACTTCAACTTAACCGAAATTCCTACAAGATTCAGCTACTTCTTCTCCCTCTGCTCCCTGCCGCAACCCGGGCACCTCATGCCCTTGCTGGGCTCCCATTGTTTCTGATCAGTAGGGACCAACATAGGAAGTATATGGAGCTGTTGGAACTGGTCCAGAGGAGGGCTACAAAGGGCTGGAGCACCTCTACAATGAGGACAGGCTGAGAGAGTTGGGCTTGTTCAGCCTGGAGAAGAGAAGGCTCTGAGGAGACCATATTGTGAACTTCCAATACCTGAAAGGGGCCTACAAGAAAGCTGGGAAGGGGCTGTTTACAAAGGTTTGTAGTGATAGGACGAGGGGGAATGGGTATAAACTGGAGAGGGGCAGATTTAGACTAGACATAAGGAGGAATTTCTTCAAGATGAGAGTGGTGAGACACTGGAATAAGTTGCCCAGGGAAGTCATGGATGCCCCATCCCTGGAGTTGTTCAAGGCCAGGTTGGATGGGGCTTTGAGTAGCTTGGTCTGGTGGAAGGTGTCCCTGCCCGTGGCGGCGGTGTTGGAACTGAATGCTCTTTAAGGTCCCTTCCAACCCAAACTATTCTATTATTCTCTGACCTGCAGAAAGTTGAGTGATATACAGGTGACAAGTTGTTCAAGAAGGTAGTAGGGTGATGAAGTAGAGGTCCTCTGAATGCCCTATGATTCCTCCATTGGCCCTGAAAGGGAAGGTTGGTGTTTTAGCATTCAGTCTGGCATCCTGGCTACCTCCCCTCCTCTTTCTTGGGGTGAGTGGTTTCAAGGGACTAGGCCATGACACACAGCAATTCAGGTTCTTAAAAGAGGGGTATCCAGGTCTATGTCTCAGCCACCCCTTGATCCCTGCTTGTTTGCTGTCACGAGCATATTCCCCCTGAGTAAGACTGTCACTGTGGTTTTGACACGAGTTAGCACTGCCCTGATGAGCGCAGCTGCCTTGCCCTTGGCCAGCCACAGGAGAGCAGTGCTGACCTGGACACATCCCTGAAGGACACTTTAGTGATAGCCATGAGCCATGCCCAGCGCTATCTTTCCTCTCTTGATGCTCCTGGCCCTTTGCAACCCACTCTTTTACCCTATGAACTCCAAGAAAAAGCAGCTTTTGCCTGGAACACAGATATTCCTGGGTTTTGCTCTCCTGGGGCTGCATGGCCACAACAGCTCTATCTGCCAACACAGTGGGACTGGCTGGTGCTTTGTAAACATGCTGGGCACCTGCCCAAATGGGCAAATTATCTACCAGGACACTGACAGAGATGCCAGAGCTACTGTTGGCCTTGAAGTTTTAGGGATTTTTTTAAAGACACTTTGAATTTTTCAAGATTGTATTAACGGTTAGGCCCTCAATCCCAGCAGTCAGGTCTAACCATGGGCCCAGTCACCATGACATTGTCACCATTGCAGGATCTGAGCTTTTCTCTCTCACTGACGTACTTCTCAGCCCCTACTATGGCAACATGCACCCTTGTTCCACTTGGTTGCCGCATTTCCCAGTTTCAGTCTAGATACTTGAAGAATTGTCGATTTTTGGCAGGTACACAGGCTCACCAGGCTGTGGCAGGCACTGGCTGCTTCTCTGCATCTCTTTGCATTTCTTCTGCTAGAGCTACTGGGGAAGTGCAGCCTGTTTCATGAGAATGCAGCTTGCAGGGAGGTCAGGTGGCAGGGTAGGGGGAAAGCAACAGAAGGAAAACTACGTCAAGTTTGCCACACATGCAATGGTGTCACAGTCTTTTCTGCCAAGCAGAGGGCCTGCTGGGAACCATGCAATTCCCTTGTCACATGCCCAGAAGAAGGGACAAATGGTCACTGCATAGCATCGGCTCCAGCTAATGAACATGCAGCTCCTCAGTGAGGGACAGCCAAGAGTCCCCACCACAAAGTGACCCCCTCGTCCTCCTGCCCCCAGCACATGCTCCTTTCTTTTGTCTTCTCTATGGGAGAGCAAAGAACTCAGGCAATGCAACCAGGCTCCAATAATCATACAAAGAAAGCCCTAGCACAACTCAGGGATCACTAAAAATACTCTTATTAAGTGTAATATCTTTGGTTTTCTGTAGAAATGGCTGGGGTCCAAAGACAGCCGTTGGTCTCGCTCTGCTTTTGCTGTATGTATTCACACATGGAATATATCCCAGCAGGACTTCCTTTGGATGACCAGGACAAGACCAGAATAAACAGGTTTGGAAAGTCTCAGGCAAACATTGACCAGTTCTTCCTATCTGTGACTCTTTCAGGGAAGTGGGAAACAGAATCTGAAAGGAGGGACATGTTCATAAAGCCATGTTCAACAACTTGGTTTTACCAAATTGGCACCTGCAGCTAATTAGAAGAGCGACTGGCATATTTCCAAGTCTAGGAAGACATACACCAACGGCTATCAAGTCTGCAGGGCAGAGCCTGTCCTATCCCATGTGTTTAACCATCATCTTCTCTAATGCATCCCTCAGAGGCAGATTCTAGGTAGCCCTGTAATAAAAGTAATAGCATTAATTATTATAATGAAAAGTAAACAGAACCTGTTCACTTTAGAGTCAGAGGGGCAGGCAATGTTCTCAGATCCACAGAGAAGCATGTGGGACACACCTAAAAGAAGTGTGAAGGCAGCAGAGGCTGTAGCGATGCTGCATGGCAGATGAGCATGTGGTGATTTGGGGGCCCAGGCATGTGTTCCAGCCCTGCCACGGGTCCAAGCAAAGCTTCAACTCAGCTACATTTTATGTAGCTGGATGCATGTGCATCTTTCAGGGTAAAAGGCTGGGATCTGCCACAGGGCAAATTCCTGTCCTGTGAGGGATAACAGTATTAATCTGTTTACCAAGCCTGCAAACCCATTCTGGATCTCTCAGTTTTTTACAGATCTCACGGAGTTTTTTACAGACAATGGCCTGTAGCTGGTCTCCCACAACACCAGTACACCAGCTTTCTCATCACCTCCTGCCACTGTTTATAGCCGAGCAGCACGCTCATCCTCACTAACTGTCCCTACTTGTGGTAGCATAAGCCCCCTGGTTGATCCATGCGAGGGACTAAAACCAGGTTTGTCATTTTTGCAAGGCTGAGGAGCACTAAAGATCACTGCTGATACAATCAGTGGATGGGACTTTGACAGGCAGATGCAGCAAGGCCTCTTGTTTCAGAGGTGCCCCATTGCAGAGACCACTCTGCAGAGGTGAGCTATAGCTGAGAGAAGGGAAGGGTAAGAGCAAGGGGAATGTGAGGCAGGTAAAAACCCCACCAAATATCTTTCAGGCACTGCAGCAGCTCCCTTGAAGTCCCTGGGAGCCTTCTTTCTGCAGTACATAAATAGCTTAGCCTGGGAATCATTGGTGCAGGATGCTCTGCTCCCACTGGCTCCAGGCATGCTTCATCTGCTTCCGTACAATGACAAGGGTCTCTGTGGATATATAAAAGGCAAGGGGTGGCCTCTGCTGACCTACCAGCTGCTTCCTAGCACAAAAGGCTACAGCAACTGGGCTACCTCCCTGCCTGCCTTCCATCTGGAAAGAGGCAGTTCTTTCAGCATTTAAAATACCTCTCTTTTAGGAACTCCCTGACACTTGCAAATGTGCCAGAGCAGCTGACTGCCACTGCAAGAGATAGCTCAAGCAGATGCTGCATGAAAAAAAGCATCTTCTGTGTTAAAATAGAATCCTACCTCCTTCCCTCTAGGCTTGTTGGGAAGGGCTTATGCCTCCAGGTGATCCAGCACACCTTTGGGCTTAAAAAATTTCTGCTGGTAGTGTATGGATTGCACCAGAGCAAACCCAGCTGAAGGAGCATGGAGTTTGCAGAAGCTTGGTACCTCACCTTTAGCCTTCTGGTAACTGCTGTCTGCCGACCAGAAAATGTGTTAATCAATTTCAGCTTTCTCTTCCACATCACCATTTCATCCCTTTGGCCCCCTTTGGCAAGCTGCTGAGAATAGTAAAGATTCGAGAATATTTAGTTTTTACTTCCTTTTTGCCTTAGATATGATGTAAACCAGGTGTCACAAGGGGGTTTCCTTGAGGACTGCATTTCTTTTTTTCTCCAAATGCTCTCCCCACTCCTTCTCAGGGATCTTGCTGCAAATAAAAAGCAATTGTAGAACCAACTTCAGTGGCCCCTGAAAGAGTGATGAAAGGAGGAAAGAATCCATTCTCTAGAAAGGAGAAAAACATCTAACCATGTCTTTCAAACTGTAAAGGGTTAAGTTTTGAGAGAGCTTGGAAGCAGCTTGCAGACTTGCCTAGAGAGAAGCACAGGCACCAAATACAATTAAAAGAGCAAAATGACAGCTTGGCACTGGAGGGCTTCAGAAGCTAGAAGAAATTATTTAAAGAAAAAGAAATATATAGATACATGAGGAAGTTCTCACAATGGCTAGGAGTGAAAGCCTGGTCTGCTTGCAGATGGGGGGGTCCCAACTGCTGTCACCTCCTTCCTCCTCCCAGCTCTGCCCCCATTTCTCTCATTCCCTCCCATCTGGTACAGAGGCTGTGGTGGGTGCCCTCTGAAGAACCATAGGGGACAGGGAGCTTGGCAGTTTCTTGGCTGTACTGAGAAGTGACACTTGAGGATGGAAGGAGAAGGGAAATTGTCAGGTTGTCACCATCCCAGAGCCTGGGGACCCATCAGCTGGGGGCAGCAGGAGGAGCTCAAGCATGGTGGCAGCTTTCTCTCTGCTAGCCCTTTCCACCACCATGTACTGAGAGCAGCTGGGGTCTCTTGGGTTGCTCAGCAGGTGCATGCACAGCGTCCTACTCCCAGGGATGGTGAAGCTGAGACAAGAAATAACCAGCACTTCCTTCCCCACCACACCACCTCTTTACTAAGAAATACTCTTTCTCCACTGAGCATAGGAGTTGTGTCAGAGCTGGGAGGGACCAGCCTCTAGGGCTTCTGTTAGGAGTCCCTGGGGATTTCCCACTCTAAACCCCATGCCCTGAGCACCAAAGTGTCCTGGGACCATGCACACCAGTTACTTTCCTGATGCCATGCACCTTTGCACCATAAACTGGAAGAAACATCATGTTCTCTTGTAAAGTTGTATATTAAATCCCACAGGAAGGCTCCTAGCAGTTTTAAGGAAACAAAGTACAGTGCAGGTGCTGCTGGAGTATAAGTACTTGTAGCCTGCAAAATGTGTATACTTAGTGGTTACTCTTATCCCAAAAAGCTTCTTTATCCCCTCTCCCTCGCTTACAGGCAGTGCATGCGGTTCCTGAGCTTCTGGCTGTGTGCTAACACCAGCTGGCTGCTTGGACACCACCATTCCCAGGGCATCTCTTAGAGAGTGTTTTGGGCTCCAAAGAGGTCCTTCCGTTTACAGCTGCTTTTAGGTATGTCACCCAATCTGTGATTCAGTTAATGTCTCTTAAGTGACTTTTCCATGCTCTCCAATAATTTTCACATCTTTTAGTGACAATGTATTTCTTTTGCAGAGTGCTCTGGGATTACTGGAGCAGGCACAGTGATGCACCCTGCGGATAAGTTGTTTGGCATCCAGTACCTGCTTGCTGGTCCACCAGGGCAACTCTGTACTGTATTGATGGTTGATGCCCTGGGACTTTTGGGGAAGCCTGAATTTGGAGGTCTCCCTGCTGTGTCCCAGAACCCACAGTGCAAGCTGAAGGGCTCCCCAGGCCATGGGGCAGCCAAAAAGCAGTTTTCCTTCCTCTCACCCTCCATAAACTGCTGGTTGTGCAAGTCCCAGAGGCAAAAGCTTTCCTTCTGAGCTCCCAGGGCTCCTCTTTTCCCCTTGATCCCTCATCTTGCAGCCCCAGGGTTTGTCCACAGTCATCCCACAACATGCAGTCTGAGTGATAAAACCAAGACCCACTTGTTCCCATTATCTTCCAATACCACTTCCACTGTGATGGTGGGAATGGTGCAGCGACTTGATGGGAAGCATTTCCACAGGCTCTGGGTTTAAGAGTATCCATGTTTGGGCTATTTCAGGTGGTACTCGGTGGGGTGGGGATTGTAGTTTCACCCACAGCTGTTTGGCAGCTGGATGCTCAAGCACTCCCCAACCAGGTGCATGTAACCTGGCCTCAGGCTGGCAGTGGCTGCCCCAGACAGCATTGCTTGCATCAGGGCAAGATACAGCCTTGCCTGAAGCGACATGTTTTTGAGCCTTCGCCTGCCAAGGTACAGTGCTTTGCAGAGCTGCTGGAGGAGACAGGTGGGTAGGCAGAGCGGGTTGGGTTTTCTTCTGAGACTGCTCCAGTTTTGGAAAAGTTGCATCTGTGCTTCAAACCTGAAAGTATCTCCTCCCCTTCTCTGGGGGCCAGGAGTGCCCCCGCGTTAACCTCTCCCGTGCAAGGAACCCCCCACACACCCTCAGGTTTTGAAACTTTAATGTCATAACCTGTTTGTCCTGTTTAAAGCATGGGGTAGGGCTAGGGAGCTGACAGATCCTGAACTAGCTACGCCTCCAGCTACCCCACATCCTTAGGGCTTAGCCAGGAAGAAAGAGGGGAAAAAACAACCCTTAGAGCATTGCATTTTTCTGTTTCAAAGATTTTTTTATTCCCCTTCAAAAACTGTGAGACAGCATTTGGATGCAAATCTCAACTCTGAGACAACTCAGTGATATGTTCATCTGAAGCATTTGTTCCCAGACCTAAGCCTCCATGTGAAGCTTGCAGAGATGAAAAGGCTCTCTCCCTATCTCCAAAATCAGACTGGCATCTCAACCTGATTCACATTGGCAACTTCAGCCACACACACATGAAGCCATGGTGTTGCAAGTGCTCTAGCATACCTGCAGTCTGGCTCCTCAGCACTGGCATGCCTGCCCAGGCAGAAGCACAGGACAGTGGTTAGGGCTGGATACCAAAAATCCCCTGCCTGCTTTTTCATCCTGCTTTGCATGCCCCACTACCACTCATACTCAAGTACGCCCCAATACAGAGCTCAAAGCACATGATTTTTTGTGCTCATGCATACTGCAGTGCCCTCAATGGCAACATGCTGGGCACTTACACGTGCTGTGTTGCTTTGCTGGACAATGCTGAGCTTTGCTGCTCAGCCAAATATATGTTTGGAAGTATGCACTGTTTCCATTTACCATGTATCTACACCCCTTTGACACGAGCATGGCATGCTTAATGAGGGAGGTAGGCAGTACCTGGATGTGATGCTGCTGGTATCCACAGGGTGAACAGTCAAAAGAGAGATAAATCACTTTTTTCATGTCACCAGCATTGTGTCCAGCATAGGTCTTATCTGGGATTTCACAGAATCACAGAATCACTAGGCTGAAAAAGACCTCCAGGATCATCGAGTCCAACCATTCCTATCTGCCACTAAACCATGTCCCTGAGCGCCTGTCTATCTGTCTTTTAAACACCTCCAGGGAAGGTGACTCAACCACCTCCCTGGGCAGCCTGTCCCAGTGCCCAATGACCCTTTCTGTGAAATCTTTTTTCTGATGTCCAGCCTGAACCTCCCCTGGTGAAGCTTGAGGCCATTCCTTCTTGTCCTGTCCCCTGTCACTTGGGAGAATAGACCAGCTCCCTCCTCTCCACAATCTCCTTTCAGGTAGTTGTAGAGAGCAATAAGGTCTCCCCTCAGCCTCCTCATCTCCAGGCTAAACAAACCCAGTTCCCTCAGCTGCTCCAGCCCCATCACCAGCTTTGTTGCTCTTCTCTGGGCTCACCCCAGAGCCTCAACATCCTTCTTGTGGTGAGGGGCCCAGAAATGAACACAATATTCGAGGTGTGGTCTCACCAGTGCTGAGTACAGGGGCAGAATAACCTCCCTGGACCTGCTTGTCATGCCGTTTCTGATACAAGCCAAGATGCCATTGGCCTTCTTGGCCACCTGGGCACACTGCTGGCTCATATTCAGTCGGCTGTCAACCAACAACCCCAGGTCCTTCTCCAGGCAGCTTTCTAGCCAGTCTTCTAGTCTGTAGCACTGCACAGGGTTGTTGTGCCCCAAGTGCAGGACCCGGCACTTGGCCTTATTAAACCTTGTACCACTGGTCTCAGCCCAGCGGTCCAGCCTGTTCAGATCCCTTTGCAGAGCCTCCCTGCCCTTCAGCAGATCCACACTTCCACCCAGTTTAGTGTCATCTGCAAACTTAGTTAGGGTGTACTCGATGCCTTCATCCAGGTCATTGATAAAGACATTAAACAGGGCTGGACCCAGCACTGAGCCCTGGGGAACCCCACTTGTCACTGGCCTCCAGCTGGAGTTAATTCCATTTCCCACCACTCTCTGGGCCCGGCCATCCAACCAGTTTTTTACCCAGCAGAGTGTGTGCCTGTCCAGGCCAGAGGCTGACAGTTTCCAAAGCAAAATGCTGTGAGAAACTGTGTCAAAGTCTTTACTCAAGTCCAAGAAACCTACATCCACAGCCTTTCCCCCATCCAGTAGTCACGTCACTCTGTCATGGAAGGCGATCAGGTTAGTTTGGCAAGACCTGCCTTTTGTGAACCCGTGTTGACTGGGCCTGATCACCCGGTTCTCATGCGTGTGCTTCATGATAGTACTCAAGACCATCTGTTCCATGACTTTCCGTGGCACTGAGGTCAGACTGACAGGCCTGTAGTTTCCTGGATCCTCCCTGCAACCCTTCTTGTAGATGGGCACTACATCAGCCAGCCTCCAGTCCAGTGGGACTTCCCCAGTCTTCCAGGACTGTTGGAAGATGATGGAAAGGGGTTTTGCAAGCACATCCGCCAGCTTCCTCAATACTCTTGAATGGATCCCATCTGGCCCTGTAGGCTTGTGAGTGTCTAATTGGGCAAGCAAGTCTCTAACCACCTACTCTTGGATCATGGGAGCTTTGTTCTGCTTCTCTAGCTCCTGGATATGTACACACAGGGAACAACTTCCCTGACTATTAAAGACTGAGACAAAGAAGGTATTAAGTACCTCAGTGATTTCTATCACTCCAGATCTCTGAGCTGTTTGATGTCACTTACCAGCTGAAAAAAGGACTGGTCTTTGAAGCCTTCTTAAAAAACAGAATTTTCTTTTCTTCAAGGCACGACAAAAATGGTCAGGAATACTTTCAAATACTCAAGGTTCTACACATTTATAATATATTTGTTGTATATTTATGTCTTGCTCTGTTCTTTAACAAAGAAAATAATGCCATTGTATTGGTTTGTGCCTGGATGTGATAGAGCCTGTGCCAGGCTAAAAGGAAAATGCAGTCACAAGCAGACCCCTGGGCAGTGTCCAGGCTCTCAGGCTGCAGGACTTGATGAGCCCACAGGTGAAGTCAAATGTAATCCTCTGCCTCTTTGCTGGTCAGGATCTAGCCTGGACCTGGTATGAGTAATGTGTCTGAGCAGTTGGCTAGAAAATATTTTAAAACCCACTTGAAGTGGCAGTGGGCAGTTATATCTTACCACACCTTGTTTTCTTCACCTAGTCCCTACGACTCCTTCTGGAAACATGGCTTTAGCCCAAGTACAGATACAGAAGTCCTTTTATGTGCACGCAGGCACGTAGAGAGGTGAAGTTGTAGGACCCAGCAGATCCCAGGGAGGTGGTATGCAAGGCTCAGTGGCTCAACAGTCGCACAACACATGCCCAGAATGGTGCCAAGCACCTTCGCCTTTCAGTAGTGGCAAACAGAAAGCCAAGCACCCTGGCCACCCAACAGGAAACATCTGCAATCAATGAATCATAAAGCAAGCCGGTCGTGTTTTATCCCTTTTATTTTTTTTTTTTTATGACAAAAATAAAATGATAAGTTCACTTTGAAACTTGTTCTTGACTTTAGGGCCTAGGAACTTAAAGCAAACTGGTTTATGACCCCCCCTCCACCTCCTGATATCTCTGCTTGCAGGTGGCAGAGGCAGGCTCAGCCTGATAAGATTACTGATACTGGGCAAAACTGCAGTACGGAGCAAATATGCTCATTAGGCAGGAATCTTAAGAAGTTGGGGATATTTGCCTAATGCCGTCCTCCTCTCTTCCAGCATCTTAGAGGCCAGGCAGTGGCCAGTTGCACAGGGATGGGAAGCAGACGGACCTGGCGCGGGGGAGGAGAGGGGGGAAGTCAGTCTGCCACTTGCACAGGCTTGGCCAAAACTCAAGTAGGCACAAGTGGAGCAGGATTCAATGGGTCCCTGTCACTGGGGTTGCAGCCCAGGCTGGATACAAGTCCCAAAAGGTCTTCAGGGCTGGTCCAGTGGGTCCAAGCTATGCACTTACATCGGGCTAGATTTGGGACTGCTGGTCTAAAGAGACCACCACCATACAGTACCTCCAGATTTAGGATCATTGTTGCTCTAGCAGAGCAGTAACTTGCTCTGGGGTTAGTGTGTGATAAGCATCTTAGTCATCATGAGCAAAGATAGGGGAACAGTCCTGCAACAAGCATAGCTCTGTTCCACCTTTATTTGAAGACCAGCTCTTAAGCAACCAATTGGCCTTTTTAGTGGTTTAATGGTTGCACTAGACATGTTTTACTCTTGCCTTTTTCTTTTCAGGAGGGGATAAAACTGTCACCAGGAAAGGAAATCAGTTCCTCGAACTCATTTCACACTGTTTTCTGCTTTTTGGACGAGCACTTTTATATGCCTGGATTCAGAGCTTCCTTCTTCCTCTTTTATTGTTAATTAAAATAATAGTAAACACCAGTTGCTGGGGTGGAAATAAGGGGGGAGGCATTGCTTTTCAGGGATGGGATGTCCTCTCTCTTGTTGCTCTGCTCCTTCCCTTCCCTGATTGAGCAGGTGAGATGGCTAGGGGCCCCAAGCGGATCTGCTCCATGTCATTGGTGAGATACAACCTTAAAGAGCCTAAATGTAGAAGGTTTCAACCTAGCTAAAATGTTCAGAGGGAGAAAGTCTTCAGGTCAGAGAGGGCACACATATCAGAAACTCAAAGTTCTTAATGAAAGAAGATGTCTACAGTTCATCCACTACCTAGAAGCAGTAACACTCAAAGAAACATCTGGTAATTTAAAGCAGGACTGGTATGATCTAGTATATTTATAACTTGGTTTGATTACATTTCTCAGCTTGTCTCCAAAAGTCCTTTAGGAACTTACCAAAAGGTCCCTGTCTCCATGCCTGCACCCCTCTCTCTGTGCAGTATTTCCTCTCTCCGAAGCAGCCTTCTCTCACCATGCACTGTCTGTCAGGTCCATTGCAATTACTTAGGGCAAAAGATAACATGCAAACACGTTGTTAGTATTCAAAGCACCCTGCAATATCAGCTCATGTAACCGCTATATAACAAAGCACAAAGACCGCAGATTATAGCCTGTGACACCAGGCATTGCCCAACCCTGTGACTTACCCGGAGAAATGATACCAGAAGTAAACACGAAGGCAGCACGATCTCTTTTGCTTGTTAACTGAGCAACCAGTGCAATCACAGACACAGGCACAGCAGCTCCGTTTCAGTGAGCCTCCAGATTTGCTACTGTGTCCCCTGCTAAGAGTTGTTTCACCTCTGTGTATTCCAGAGGTGGGAGGCTTCTCTTCATGCTGGCTCACGTATTTCTCCTTCACCTGCGCAAGAATTTTCCCTGTCAAGGTTTTCCCTTTTCCAGGATTTTCCCTGTTGCCAACTTCTCAGTGCAATGCACCATTCGGTGTTCTGCAAAACTCTCCTCCACCAGCAAGACGAGCCTTGAGTGGATGGGGGCAGAGGGTGGGGGGGGGGAATCTTCACAGACTGCTTACCAATAAGAATGGCACCTCTCTACGTGCCATGCTGAGGGTTGCATGACTGAGTTGCAAAGTGACAAGGCAAGGTGTTAGCTAACATGATAAAGCACAACTCCACAAAGATGTGAAGCAAACAGGGAAGGATGTATGGAAACAGAGAGCACAAGAGAAGGATGAGAAAGGGGGCTGGTGTGGCCTGGAGGGATGGAGGACCAGATTGAGGTGGGCAGGGGACCACAGAGCAGGACGGAATAGGAAGTGCAAGGAGGAACAAATGGCACAGATTGGTGCCTTCCCTTGCTAGAGCCTCATCACTTCCTCCATATACATGGGCTGGTGAGGGAAGTTACATACCTCTTGCAGCCGCAGAGATGGAGCAGAGAGCACTGTGGAAGCAGACCACTTTTGCTCAAAAGTGCACAGTGTGCTGGCAATAAACAGAGTATCAGTTGGCCTCTTCTAGAAAACAAACAAAAAACCACCCCAAGTGAAACTCTCTGACATTCCAGAAAGAATAAATCTGCATCCCCCAGTGTCTAAATCACACAGGCAGGAGCACAAGCTGGAACACGCTAGCTGGTTTCTGTCCTTCACCATGTTTTAGCCAGCTTTCCAAAGCAAACCGAAAGCCCTGACTCCTCCTCTCAGGGAGATGAACAGCCAACAATAAAGAAAGACGCCCTAAATGACTATGAGCAGAAGAAGTCTTGCTCAAGGCTGTGCAGTGCCTCGGCAGGGATCCATGTAAAGCAGCCGGCATGAGAGGACATGACATGACCTGCCGCAGGAATTGTACTGAAACTCCTAGCGTGTCAGAGCAGGAGAGCATCAGGGCAATGACTGATGAAGATTAGCCTAGATAGGGAGGAGGAATGGTATGTCAAAGAAGGAGGGGGGAAGCGATATGGCTATGGGGAAAGGAAGGCAGGGTGGAGCCAGTGATTCGGGCTGGTGCCCTGCCAAGGTACATACATGTTAATTGAGCAATCCTGTTCCTCCCCTTTCCTGGCAGGTAACAAAAGGCATGCACGCTTCTACGGAAAGAGTGAATGAAGAATGCTCCACTGACAGCACCGACATGGTCCAAGCAAAGCCCTCACCGGAGGGACCCCCCTACCCTGGCATGAGCCGGGGTTCACTGCATATGCTACCAAACCATAGGAAAGCTGCCTGGAAAATAAAATAAAATAAAATAAAATAAAATAAAATAAAATAAAATAAAATAAAATAAAATAAAATAAAATAAAATAAAATAAAATAAAATAAAATGCAAAAAGAAAGGCCAGCAAGCCAACAGCAGGTGTATATGAGAAGGGTTTGCAGCCACTCATGGAGGAGGGATAGAGGTGGAATGACCCACAGGGGTTTCTGGGTTGTTGAGTATGAGGGAGCTGGCCAAGCACTTATGCTGCAGCAAGGACAGGCTGGCCACAACCTTGGTAAGGACCACCACCTCACCCAGACACCTTTACACCCATGAAAGCAGAACAGTGTTACCAATGTCCCCATCATTGCTGCTGCACAGCAGACCTCTATGATCATCTTCTTCGGTGGCCTCCAGCTCTGGAGCTGCTTGCCTCCATTATTAGCTTTGGCTCTTCAGTCCAACGTCTGTACAAAGTGATGCGTGTAAGTATGATGTTTTGGCATAGAAGAGGAAATCAGGAACATGCCCTCTCTAAACAGAAGCTGTGCTCTGCTGCACTAGTAGGCTTGATCCTGTGCTCTGGCATAAGGAGCTTGGTTCTCCAGGCTGCAATGCTCCTCTTCCGTCACATATATTTCTCTGTAGGTTGACTGCTTATATGTAGGAGTAAAGCAAAGCTGCTTGAAAATGCCTAGTAAGTAAAACAAGGGAAATGAAAGCCTAGGTGATGGTGGACAGTCACTATAGGCTTTTATCAAGGCCAGCACAACCCATTGCAATCATTGATGCTCATCTCCTAGAAACCATCTGAAGAGTCAACACAGACTCATAAGCCAGCAAATAAAAGATAGTGAGGAAACCCTTAACTTCTGTGTTTTTCCTCAGACATAAATCTTTTTAAAGTCTTTCCTCCTAAAGGTGCTGAGTGCCTGGCAGAAGGGTTTCAGAGCAGCCCAGCACCTCTGTATCACAAAGCTGCAGTGCTGGCGCCCTTTGGGACCCAGGATGCCCTCCCAGAAGGAGGACTGTGAATATCCCTAGGGATGGCTGAGGTCTAGGTGCATCCTTGAAGGGCTCTCACAGCCAGCAATGGCACATGAGCCGTGTTGTCAGTTCTCCTTTGGGCATGCACTGGCTTTTGTCGTTGTTGATCTTGTTAGGTTTGTTTCTTATAGCAAATCCTGATGGCACCACTAGGATGCTAGGAGACACTCGCTCCTCTGAGGGAGTGAAGAGAAAGGTATTAATTTGCTGTGTTACCCGCCTGGAGCTTATACATCACAGCTGATCCTTTCTGATGGAAACTCAGGACTGTGGGCCATGGAACAACCAGGGGCAGGTTCTTCTGCCAGGCAGCAGCCCTGCCTGCAGGAGGAATGGGGCAAGGGCCAGCTGGCGGCTCAGTGAGTGCAGGATGAATCCCCAGGGTCACTGCTGCTTCATCAGGGAAACATGCCACAAAGCACGAATTAATCCCAAGTAGCAGTGTTCCGGGTGGCAGCTACCTCTCCATCCTCCCAGGGATTTCTACAGGTGTCTGCAAGCTCTAATCAGCTCTTAAGAGCACTTACCAAATAGGAAGCACTTGTACCTCTCTACACAAGTATATATTCCTGACATGCAAGCCTATGGAAGCCTCACTGCCTTTCCATGCTGCTCGGGAGCATCAGGATGTCTTTTAAGAAGAAAGACTGAACTAGCCGCAGTATCCTTTGCCTGAGGAGGGCTAAAATACAAATAGGGGACCCAGAAACAAGGCATCTGCGGGTTGGCACTGATCCATTTCTAGAAAAACTGTGAAACACATTTTTGCTGGTGTCTGGCATGGGGAGGGCAAAATGAGTAACACATTGCAGCAGGACTGTAGACTGAGGGTCATCCTGGGCTGAGACTTCTCTGACTGTAGTGAAAAACTGGTTTGGTCCTGAGTCCCATCTGTCACCATGTGGATGTGTAGGCTACCAGCTTGCTTGCACTCACAGGCTCTCAAAACCCCTTAGGGGAACAGGGAGATGGAGGTAGCATGCATGTGCTGCACTCAGAACAAGACATAACCAATCTGCAGGTTGCGTTGCTGGGTATCAGCATGGGCTACACAGGGCCACTGGCATTGTCTCAGCTAGTCCAGGTCCACCCAGAACGATGCCAGCCATGACTCACTTTCAGGATTCCCACTGTCCTTTTGTCTAAGCATTGTGTTCTGTGACATCCAGGCAATGCAAAATGCACCTTTTGCACACATATTGCAGTTCTTGGGGTTGCCGATGGGTCATCCATACGATGTAATGTACAGGTGCCATTCCACATTCCAGAAAACAGTGCCTTGTCCCTCTATGAAACAGCCACCATTAGACACAGCTGACCTATCATTTGCATGGATTTGATTGCATGGCAGAGTAAACTTGAGCTTTTCTGTTGAGAAGCCATAGAGAGAACATCTCATTTGCCTTCTCCTTTTCACATCCTGCCTTTGTACAAACTAAGGTTTTGACTGACGGTGGAACAAAAGACCCCCTTGGCAAAGCGTAGCCCAGGATGGCAGACCAGGGGAGATCAGCTTTGCATCATGCCATTTCTTTGCTATGGTGTGTTGTGCTCAGACTCCTTGCTGGGGTGTGCAAGACAGCTGGCAGCCCAGGTTTTCAAAGTCTCTGCCCAGCCAACAGCATTTCTGCATCCTCCTGACCCAAAAGCAAAATAGTAGCAATGACTTGCCAAGAAATAATTGCATGAATTTTCATGAGCCTAGTTTTCTTTCCATTCTCAACTATCTCCATTATTTGACCCTTGGGTATGAACCGTAAATGAAGATCTTTCAGATAGTTCTATCATGCTCGCAGATCTGTTTTGCCATTTGAATGTAGAAAACTGATGCTTTCACATTAATGGGGTGAAATATGCTCTGTTCCTTGAAATCTAATGCAAGAGCAGAGCCTCTGATCTTTCTGTTTTGAATAGCTATATAACATCACAACAAAGCAGAACTGACCCTTCTCATTGTCAATGCAGACCTTTTAGAGGGAAATCACAGGCTGGGACTTGTTTAGGCTTAGAAAGATGTTTTTAGCATTGGTGCCACTATTAGCCCTGCTTATCCCATAAACAGAGAAATACCATGGAGCAAGATGTTAGCAGGTCACCATGGAGGGGTAAATGCAGCAAAACATATTAAATTCATTCTTGTCCAGGGACCCAAACATGTAAGTCATCCATTCAGCAAGTGCAACAGACACAGAAACATTGAGATCTCTTATGAAAGTAATATTCAGCAAAACTGTACATTTCAGAGAGAAGGTGGACTCTGAAAGGGTGTCTTTAAGTGGTCAGACTTTGGGCAGTCAAAACAAGTTCTGCTCAAACAATGCAAGTATTGGGTGCACGGGGCCCAGTGCTTGCTGCACAGCTCTCTTTTGTGATGTGCATATTTTGTGACCACATCCGAGGCACCTGTTTTTGAAAATGTAGCCTCAGGGCTTTATTTTATAGCTGCCTTTGGTTATAAACACTACCTCCAACCTGCCAAAGAATGCAGCTACAATTGTGGCCAGCTGCAAGTGGGGCATTAGCTCATGAAGTTTCTTTATAGAGTATGCTCTCCCGAAGATCTCCAGCTACTCTGCAAACAGAGGCCAAGGCAGGAGAAGGTGTAATGAAATCTCAAAGGTTCTGCAGTACATCAGTAGCTTAGTGTGGTACCTTGCTTGCAGACTTTTGATACTCCTGTGACCTGTGCACAAAAGAGGCCCCAGGAGCCACCCACAAGCTGGAGTTTCCACTGGGCTGCAGTGCAAGTAGAGAGATCTTTCTGAAACTATCCCATTAGGAGGACCTGAGCATATTTATAATACAGCTGACTCACCCCTTCATAGATGAAGTTTCATCTACCGAATAGCTCCAGCCTAACCAAGGTGCTGGGGCCTTTCTTTAAGTGCCACAACTATGACACAATCAAGTCAGTACCTAAAAACATAGATTATAATCTACTAGGCTTCTGAAAAACTCGTAGGTGCTCAGCTGCCATATGAGCCTGAATCAGCTAGCAAACCCAGCCCTTGGTCAGCATACTTAGCGAGTATAACATGGCTGAAGCAACAGTTTCACCCTTGTTGCATTCACTAAAATATGGCATCAGTATAGCTCCTTTGAAGAGATCCTTTAAGGACACACATAGCATGGAAAGCATAAAACATATCTATTACTGCAGAAAAAATTATTGCAGAAGAAAAAAATGACAGCCTCATGTTAGCAATCCTCTGCCATGACAAAGAACTGCAGATGGGGGTGTCAATTTTCTCTTCTCTGAATCATTCCTCGGTCAAGTTTGCTGAGATATGAAATCAGAAAAGCAGAAACTCAGACCATGGCGAGGTTTCTCCTGTTTCTTTGATTGTTTCACTCGTCCAACCTTTTACAGTTAAAACTTCAGCTTCCACTCAGCAATGCACCAAAGATCTGGCCTGGAAAAGCTGCATGCTCTGCCTTGAAGTGTTTCTTATGAGCAATATTTATTCACTTTGGCAATGGGGATAAAATGAGGATAAAAGAAAATTCTGGTCTCGGTGGTCTAAACTGAACAATAATTTCAGAGCAGTTATAAGAGTAAATTAGTAAATGCAGTGGAAACATATATTTTGAATGAGTAGCTTATGATATTAATGCTGTCAGTAGGGCTTTCCACTTCTGTTTCCAAAGAAGGCTCTCAAGATAAGTCAAGATCTGTGCATTTTTTGGAGTTCAACCTTCCTCCCTTCTTGCAGAGACTGGCACCAGGCTTGTAACAAGCCACATTGTACAGGTGAAGTAAATGACAAACATCTTTGCTGATGATTGATAGGGGTACAGTATCACTCCAGCACGATGCAGCTGGGGTGAGGATGAAGAGAAACTTCCCAAATGAAGGAAAGAAGACTGCTGGGACAGCAGGATGAGCTTTAGCCTTCCCACTACAAAGTGGTGTCCATCATCTGGCTCAAGGATGACAAGTGCCTTGTCCCCAAGGGAGACCCTATACTACCACGCACCAGTGTTGCAACCCATCCTCCTCGTACCCAGGGTGGAGAGGACCTATGAAGACTGGAGAGGCTTGCAAATTCAGGAGAGCAGTGAGTGATGTGGGGACCAAAGGCCAGGGAGGATGAGCTGTTGTAGGGGCCAGTGGTTGTGAGGGCCAGCCAAATAACTTAAAAAAGCACACACTCTCTCTGGTCTGACTTTTGTTTCCTGGAAGAAGTTTTATTGCCACTAATATGCTTCAAGCTCTGTGAAGCCTTTGCCAGCTGGAATCATCTCTTTGCACCTGTCTTTTTGTTTACACAAATCCCTTCTCTAATAGAGCTAATCACTCCACTTTGATAAATTTGCCAGGTCCCCAATACGAGCTCCCTTGGTGCTAAACAAACAGACCATTGTCTCGGTGGGGCCAGCCAGCCTGTTAATGGTTAAACTGGGAGTGGGTGGGATGGGGGGAAGGAGGAGGCCTTCCGCTTCCCCCCCCCTGAAAACTGCAGGTTTCCTCATCCTTTGTGGGGTTTTGCAGCTTTGCTTGGGTCCCTGCTGTTGGCTTGTGAGTATGATCTCTGACTGCCTGGGGACAGGCAATTCCTTGGGGAGCATCTAGCGCCAGGGCACTGGTAGGATGGCCATCCCTGGAAGAAGAGTGATGGGACATGGTTGGACTTGATGATCCAGTGGGTCTTTTCCAACCTGGAGAGGCGCTTTTAAGTTGCACAAAGGAGGACATTAAGTGAGAGAGAAAAAAGTTTAGGCAGACTGAGGAGCAAGCCAAGAAAGTGAGTGTCCTAAGTAAGGATGGGTGACTACCAAGAGAACAAAATTAGAGACAAGAAACTGAAATCTTGGTCATAAAATAACAAAACCTATTTTTGAAGCAAGGGGCAGGAGACAGCTGACTTTCCTCTAGCAGCTCTCCTCCAGCATCAGAGACCTATCAATGCCCAAACCTCAGGCTGAAGTAACACCAACAGAGCACTGTGTTGCTCCCTGCACTCTGCTGAAGACACATAACTCTAAGGTGGGTAACCCTACTAGGAATATAATTTTGCTGCAGATTTACATCTCATGAGGAAATCAACAACTGTTGCCCAACACAAGGCCTTGGCTGGTCACTTTTCAGATCATGTTGCCAAACCAGACTCCTTAGACGATTTGCCACCTCCAGCGACACAGGCTACCCAGACTTTTCTGCATGCATAAGATGAGAAAATGCAGTGATTTATGTGCTGTTTCATGGCAATTGAGGAATGCCTGCAAAATTCAGTCATGCAGACCAGCTCCAAGGTTGAGCAGCAAACAAGCAATAGCCGCCAGCCCTTCACTGGTATTAGCTGCATCTGCAAGAAGATCTTTGAATGTAATAGCCAGGAAAGCTCTTTAGCAAGTTGTAATCAGCCCCACAGTGTTCAGATTAAACCAGTAAACCGTTTATACCGGCTAACAAATCCATCAACACCAGCAGATGATTTCTTGATTGCTTTGCTTGGGCCTGCTGTGTGCCTCAGGCAAGCTTTATTTGTGTAAGCAGAGAGACAAAAGGTGCCCTGGAGGCAGCTCTGGCAGCCTCAGTTACACCCAAAGGACAAGGATTTTGCCCTGCACCCCATCTGCATTTGCATCACATTCAGCCACCCACATCCTTGCTGCCACCACATAACCCCGAGTGCCTTGATATCCTTCATAGCTACAAGGGATGAAGCAGCTCCTAGATTTTTGTTGCTTGGAGATGCAGGGCATAACTGGTGCCCTTAGAGTTCAAACTACCAGTGTGCACTGGTGTGTCAATGCTTTAGGTCCCTGGAGTCATGCTTATGAGAAACAGAGAGCTCTTCAGTGAAGGCTGGCACAACATTATCCACCCCTGAGCCCCTGCAAGTGCTGATGCTTCTTGCCAGAGGTGCCACGCGCTTGAGACCCAGAGAGTGACTCCCTGCCGGAAGGGGTGAGGTGGTTCACCAGATTTCCAAACCAGATGATTAGGGACTTGTTCATGCACGGTCTAATCCTTCTCCACTGTTTGTGTGGGTGCAGGCACCTTCCAGCTCCTTTACACCCACCTCCAGAACAGGACAAAACTTGTGCCCGAGGAACTTGGCAATGCAGGAGAGCTGTGAGGTCAGGAGTCTGGCAGCACCCAGCAAGGGATTACACACGGTACATGGAGTGAAAATAATAGCAGGAACCAAGAGTGGTACAAGATGCTAAGACATTTAAGACACCAAGCGCTTTAGAAAACATGCAGATCCTCATCTGTCATCCAGGAATGAAGCAACACGGGGAATGCAGACTGGATGCAGAGATGGCATCTGATGGGTTTGGGTGCAAGGGCTGGCTTTGACACAGCACCCACAAACTCACTCGCATTCCCTGCATCTAGCATTGCAACCCCTTCTTCCTCCACAGGCGTGTAGCACCCACCACGACGCAGCCTGTGCTGGCTCGCCTCCCCAGCTGCTCGGGGCACAGGCACACGGTCGCACACGCGGCAAGAGGAATTTTTTTTTTCAACTCCTTCCCCAAACAATTAATGTCAATGCGGAGAGGCAGGTGCTCCTGGCACGATGCCCTCCTTTTTGTTTACAGAACACTCCTTGAAGATTATTTGTGTTGAAATCTTTTGGCTTTTCTCTCTCTCCCCTTTTTCCCCTCCCGTTTCCCTCCCCTCATCTTGTTAGCATTCCTCCAGCCAGTTTTCGTGCCCCGCGGGCCCTGGGTGACAAGCCTTGCTGCAGCCTGCAAAGCGGCAAGAGCCCCGGCAGGGCTCAGCCCCTCGCTCTGCCCCAGGCTTGGGGAGAGCAGGAGAGGGGCTCCTCCAGCAGCATCCCTGCATTTCCTTGTGGCTGGAGAGGAGGGGAGCAAAAGGGGCCATTGTCCAAGGGCTGCTGCTGACCTCACCATTTCCATCTGAAAAGCCTCTTTCCTGTGCAAGGGGTGGCTCCCCATCCCCGCTGCTCCACATCGGACCCCTGCGTTGCCCAACAGACCCCTTCCACCCTTCTCTCTCTCAGTGCCTGCTCTCTTCTCGTTCCTCCTGCCCTTCCTCTTCCTCAAGCCCCTGCCCTGCATCAACACCACCCTTCTCTCGCCCTTCTCCTCCAGCTTGGGGAGCACCAGTGTGGGTTGCCGCTGGTGAAAAAGAGGGGAAGGAGGTGAAAACAAACAGGCTAGCTTCAACCAAAATCTTCAGAGAGATGCAGGACACTTGTTTCTCCCTGGAGCATGAAAAATCCCAGCTGTGCCTCCGCAGTGTTTTTCACTCACCTTTGTTACCCATCTCAGCCATAGAAATGTTTCAGCAGTGTTTATAAAGAGATAGCATGGGGTCAATGGAATAAGCACGGCCTCTTTTCTTCAAATTATCTTAAAAGCATGCCTTTTTAATGCATGAAAAATTAGGTAGCTGGCTGTGTCATCTTCCTGAGAGTTATGCATAGCAAACCCAGGGATTTACCAAAGGAAAATCACCCAAGCTCCTGAATTAAAAGCTTTTATTGCCTTTCAGATATGCTCGCTTGGGTGCACATTTCGACTCGTTGCTCCCACCAGGCAGATGGGTGCGAGGCTTCAGGAGGATGCCTGCACCCCTCACTCCTGTCCATTCCCCGTAGTTCTCAGTCTGAGTCACCTTCAGGACCACAGAGCCACTGCCGCCAGCCCATGGCATTTCAGAGTGAGTCACCCAGGTGAGACAGATTATAGAGCATTTATGGCAGTCTCCTCATCATTTCAAAACAGAGAGCAGCCAAAACAGGTTTGAGGCAGTGTTAGAAGGTTGCAAAAGATTGAGACAAAAGGCATAAATACACTCTTTTTAAAAAAAAAAAAAAAAAGAAAAAGGAAAGGAGCTGTTGACGGTCATAAAAATTCCCACCGACTTCACCTCCATCAAAATTTCACCCCACTTGTTGGGGATAGCTCTGTTCAGTAGCAGCCCGTGCTCCTCCTTGCAGTGCAGATGGGGGCCTGTCTGAAATAGTCTGTTACAAAATGCTCAGCGAACATCACCAAGACCCACTTACAGGGAGAAGATGACCTTGAATGGCATCTGTGTCCACTCAAATCCTCCACCAGGCTCCTAAGCAGCAGTTGCTGGGCTCAGCTCTTGTTCTACCCAGTTGCTGAGTTCTGGTAAATGATGAAGAGTGCTCTGGATAAATAGTTGCAGCAGCATAGATCAGCTAAATATTTCTCTACCTGCAAAATAAGCAAACAAACAACTGTTTAAGTTGATCAGTAGAAAAAGTGGTACACAGCAGAATAAACTCCGAGGCATTAAGAAACCACATGGAGAAATTGCCCAGCACAAAATGGGACATGCAGGATTTTGTGCTTTGCAATATGTAGCCATCATGTGAGCAGGACAGCTAGGTGTAATGGCAGTGACGATTTGCATAGAGTAACCTAATACTTCCAGCTGGGTCTGTAGCAAGAGAGATGTTTAAATCTTCATCTCAAAATGACAGGCCGAATCACTTTCTGTCACTTCATTATAGTTAAATCATTGTCCCTGCTGCTGCTGTTGTTGGTCTAGCAGTCACCATTTCTACCAACAAAATGGGTCTAACTGTGTTGATTTTGGAAGTGCCATTTACCTTGCTGAGTGGAGTCGGACACCTCAAGCACGTTTATCATGGCAGAAATATTCCAACCACTCAGGCAGTGAGGGCAAACACCCTGCATGCCACTGGGTGGCCAGCAGCTAAGTGAAGAACTCGCCCTGTGAGCCTCAAGTGCCACCTCTGCTCAGTCAAGGATCTCAGGCAGGCTTGCAGGCAGGGAAATGGCTCTCAAGCCACTGGCAACAACCTGGTTCCTTCCTGCTGATGCTGGGCAGCACCCAAACATGCAGTCTCACAGGTCAGATTCTTTTCTTTATTTTTAGCTCTAAGTTTCATTTCGTACCTATCCCAGAGCACATTGAGCTGTGCTTTCACAGGGGATATTTACTGCACAGCTCAGATGTTCAAAGTCACTTCCTTCAGCCTGGTGCTTCTGAACATCCTTGCGGCAGAGCAAAGCCCCTGGCAGCAGTGCATGGCTTGTCAGGTCGTGTTGCTCACACAAAGCATTCAGTGCTTCCATCCACCACTATCAGATATCCCCTGGCTAGAGCGGTGCTGCTCCAACACTGCACATAGGCACAGCATCCCTCCTTATGCAGAGCCAGCAGTGGCTCCTGTTGTTTGTGTAGCCTTACTCTTGCAACCCTCACCCTGTTTTTGCAGAGTGCCAGGTTTTGAAATAGGCTGGTTGCAATGCAGAAATATTTCTTGCTGAGTAGATCAGTTCACTTTCAGACTAAGATGTTGGAAGGCAGCTATAATGCCGGGGAGAGAGACCAAGAAGGCAGGCAGCTGCCACATTGCAACTCCCAACTCCTTGAGTGGTCACAGCAGGGAACAGAAGCTTCTGTGCCAGTCCTGATAGTGCTGCCCATGTGCACACACAGAGGGAAATGGCAAGACTCAGACTCCTCTATAACCATGAGTGACAATGCAACAGAGACAGGGACTGTGCCTACAACACAGGATCTGCAATGCCAGGAGAGGTACATTACATGCATAAAGTGTGTGCATTCATCCATATGCATATTTACATAAGCCTCAAGGGTTGATGTTTTCTGAGAGGAGAAGCTGTCAATGTTGTGAGGTTCTCAGGGTGTTCCCTCCAGCCTTGGAAGGAGCACAGGTCTCCTCTGGGCTGCATCCCATGGGAGGAGGCTTTAATCCTTGGGTCAGACAGCTGGGCAAGTCAGATCTATGCTTTTGAGCAACCATCCTGCATGTTCTTCAAGTATCTCCATGCTAATGCCAGGATGGTGTGAGAGAGGTGCCTACTACAAGGCTCTCCACAATCAGGCAAGCAAGCAAAGTAGCAAAATCTGCAATAGTAGCTTCCTTTTCTTGAAAACACAAAAAACCCCAGTGAGCAGCCTCAACTAGTTCTTCTCTTGACACGTATGTTGTTTGTGGACATGCTTGCATGGCTGGCTCTCCATTTGTGCACGACAGAATGTTAACAGCCCTGAAAATGAAGAAAGCAGGATAGAAAACCAGTCCCTCAAGGAGCAATGGAAACTGGTAGATGGGTTTTAGCTGAGTATGTTTTTACTCAAGAAAGGCAGCTCTGCAAAGGACTTTATAACTCATCATCGGGGCCAAAGACTTCCTTGTAAAAGGCTGCTGGGCTTGTTGCAACATATTCCTGGTGTGTAAGTGATGCCCTGCCTTGTGCCTTTCACAGTGTAGAGCCCGGGGCCTCGAAGCAAGCAGGGAGGAGGAGGGAGGGAGAGGTGCATGTGTTCAAATTAAATGAAGCAGAAAGAGAAAGCTGGAACCTGCTGTGCCTGGGGCACCACTAATTGAACAGGTTGAACCTGATGGCAGCACAAGGGAGCCAGCAGGAGTGATCTTCCCGCTCCCGGCCAGTGGTACAGAGCCGGGCATGGGTAAAGAAGATGCACTTGAAAAGCTCAGGTGATGGGAGAAGGGGTGCAAGGCAAGGAGTGGCTTATTTGGGGCTGGAGGAGGGAGACATCAAAAGAAAAAACAAAGTCTTTATTAGCATGACAAAGGGAGGCAAAGGAGAGGGAGAGCAAGCATACTCTTACTCCACTTGCTCCTGAGATTCCTAGCTATTGCCCAGGACTTGGTGAGGGACCTCCAGCTCTGTCTCTACCGAGGGACCTGGGGATGCAGAGATGCGTAATGAATGAGCGGAGAGACACCGATCTGCCCTGTTCTCAGAGGCCCTGAGGGCTCCTCCTTGGCCCCATCCTCCACAGATCCCAGCTAACACAGTATCTACACCCCTTTCTTCTCCAGCAGCACCCCAGTTGCAAGGAAGTTGTTCAAAAGCTGGGGCACAGGGAATGCTGCATTCTTCTTCCTAATATTAAAATACATAAAAAATACCTATTTTCAGGGTTTTTTTCAAGACAGCCTCACTAGACAGTTGCCCAGGGCTTTTATTCTAGAGAAACTTAAGGTACAGGCTGATAACATTTTCCTCTCAGCTCTGATTTGGAGAGTTGGCCAAAGGTGGTGGTGAGGCCCCTGTGGGACAGAGACGTCCTGGAGCAGAAGGCCTGACCCTGGTGGAGGAGAGGGAAGGTGAGCACCCAGGCAGCCCCCCAGGGAGGGTGGCAGCAGCAGGACTTGCAGATGCTTGCATAGCTCCAGTGCCTTCCACAGTCCCGGGAGCACCATGAAGGCCTGCACCTGCTTTTTAAATAGCAGCAACTCATTGGGAAGCTGGAAGACATGGGAAAAAGTGGCCAGAAATGTAGGAGCTTGGCAATTCAACAGCAATTCTACATCACTGTTCAAGGGTGCCAGACAAGGGCTTGCCTTCCTTTGCAGAGGTGATGGATGGTGAATGGAGGAAACACTCCCAGTTTCATTAGTGATGTCCAGAAAATTAGAGCAGCAGTAGCTCTGACCTCTGCCATCCCCCAAGCTCTGGGATTGCTCTTTCAACCCTCAGAGGCTGTAGGAGCTGTCACCCAATGCCATTGCCCAGAGCTACAAGGCTGTGGGTCTTCACTTGCACATCCCTTTGCTACATCCTGCCCTGCAAGAAAGCAACATCTCCATTCTCTCCACTGCAAGGTGCTCCCTGTCACCCTGTCCTGTATTAAAACCAGTGGTGATGGAGTGCTGCAGAGGACCGTGCTTGCACTGCTGTGATGCCCTTGCATCCACTCCTACTCTTTGCTCCTGTTTCAGCCTCATTTGGAAAGAGAAAAGGCTCCCTTGGTGAGAGGGAAATAGGTCCCTAACTTTACAATGCTTGCAGGGCCTAGAAGGTAACGCCTTTTTGATTTTTTCTTTTTCTTTCTCATTTTTTCCTACTTCTCCCTTTCTGTGACCTCTGCATCACAATCCAGTGAAAAATAGCCTGAGGGGCAAAAACATTGCATTGAAGAGACAAACCTTTGCTACTAATGACTCTGACAAAAATAGGTCAAGTAGTAACTCCGTGTCCTTTGTGGACCTTGTTCCCAGTCACTTGGTGAGCTCTGCAGGTCTCCACCACCCTCGCTTCCCACTAGTAGCCCCATGGCAGAAATGATCCAGTGTGGTTCCCAGGACAAGATCCTTGGACACACCTCTGTCCCTGGCTGCTCAAAGTAGGGCAGTTTGGGTGCATTCTGAGGTACAAAGAACAGTTTGTAGGTGATTTGTCAAGATGGGGCTGAAAAGCTGCATTGAGCTCATGTGTTTTTGTGGGTAAACTCTTAAGGGCATGGACTCTGCCTGCCTGTGTGTTTGCTTACTGGACAGCACAGTGACTCCACACTGCTAATTCAGACCTGTAGGCATTACTGCAATATAAAGTGCAAATAGTCATCATCATAATTAATAAACATGCCAAAACAAAAACAGTCTCATCATTTAATTATCAACAGTCTTCAGCAGCTTTATCTTGGAGTGAGTGGCTAATTTGTTGGTGCTCTGCTTTTGCAGAGCCTTGTCTCCCATGACTGGAGTGGGCAAGTCTTTGCTGTGCAAATGTGAAAGTCTCTTTTTCACTCAAGGTCCTTCTGAGCAACTTTGAACCAGCATCTTGCAGGGTCCCCATCACCTGAGATAAAGGCTACAGCAAGACAAATGGCAGCTAGAAAAGCCCAGTAGCTATCTTCACCATGCAAGGAATAAAGGCTCAGTAAATCTTGTGACAAGCATTAGAACCAAAGGAAAACGAGAAAGTGGAAAACTTTAGGGCAAGCAGGCTTAGAAAGAGGGTCATAACTTAATGCATGACTTGAACTGATTGCTGGCATCTCCCTGGAACAAGGGGACGCAGTTTTGTATGCCATACATGACTCCTCTAAGGAGCACAGTACTGCAGGGAGGCATTGCAAATTCAAGAGCAGGGGGGTTACCTGCAGGCTGCAGAGCCTCTCTAGCATAAACCAGGCACTGAACTGGGGATGTTTGAGAAGACTTCAGGTATAACTGGGGAGCCACAAGCTCTAGGTGTTGAGTCCTCACCCTGTGGTGACAGCTGTGTTTCTGAGGGGCTCTGAGCAACATTGGGATAAAGTCTCCAGAGCAGGAGACCTGTCACCCTGTGCAAATGTATTTCCTGCTGGGAACATTGCATAGGACTCACCAAACACCAAGCTAAGACAGCTGGGAGCACACAAGGAGGTCCAGCTTTGCTCACAACTCCCTCCCACCCCACCCCACTTATCTGGGCAGCTGAAGGCTCAGCCCTTGACCTCTTCCAAGCAGATCGGGTGGAAAGGCATCCCTTTGGGCTTGCATGACCCCAGCAGGAGCAGGGTGGGCATTCGCCTGCCCCACACTCCAATCTCTGCCGCTTTGAAGAAGCGCATGTATAATCTTTACGAGGCCTTGGAGATAGAAACGCTCTGGGTACATGCTGAACCACACTGGCCATCTGCTTCCCTCTCCCTCTGCTTTCCTCCAAATCCCTCCCCACTGACTCAACCCGAGCTGCAATTGTTGCCATTGCAGTGAAAGTTTCTTGAGCCATTACCAGCCAGCAGCAAGCCACATAATTTCAAGGTCCTGGAGTCCTTTCTGAGGTAATTGCAAAGGAGGAAACAAAAGGAGGAGAGTGGAGGGACAGCTGTGCTGAGGCTCCAGGCAGCATCAGCAACTGAAAGGGTGGCAGGACAAACAGGCAAGAAAGGCCAGTGCTCGAGTGTCTCCTGCTTGGCCTCATCCTACCATCACTCTAATGCTTTGGGCCTCCAAGAAATGCCCTGTTCTGCTGCAGGGCTTGGTGGGGAAATATGGACCAGAGGGGCCATCAGAGCTGGTGCCACCAGGTGAGCATGTAATTACCAAAGTCCTGTTCCTGCATGTTCAAAAAGAGATGTAAAACATGCACCGCGTGCATTGTGGAGGGAAAAATGGGGACTGTAGGGGAAGACAGAGGGCTCTTGGCACTTGAGCTGCCTGTCTATGCTGGACTTTCAGTCTAAGGTAGACACTGCAGTGGCTCCAGAGGCATTTCCCAGCAGAACTCACCTTGGGCAGCATAAAAGGTTTGGGCTTGCCAAAATGAGGCCAGGACAGGGGTGCTGGGGATCGATGTGGTGTGGGTGGGCTCCACCGATCTGCCAGCCGTGCCCTCTGCCTCCGTTGAGATGGAGGAGATAGGGCTGTGGCTCGTCCGGACACCTGAGTACACCAGGGGTGCAGATGTACATGCAGGCTCTTGCAGGCTCAGGCTTCCTGATGGGGATCTGCTCTCCTCTTGGATTTTTAATGAGAACTTCTTGTAATCGCCCCTGTAAAACTCAGGGTGGGGAGATGTTACTTATTAACATTCATTGTCTCCAGGGAAAGTGGAACAGAGGATCTGCCGGCAAAATCAGTGTCAGATGGGCTGCAGCACGCCACAGTGCGGCAGAGAGGTACACACACCCGCACATGTATGTACCCACACACATGCACATGCCCACCCTCTGCCTTCACATGTGAGATGCCATCACCAACCCACATCTGCCACCACGTCCTTGGGTGTCTGCTGATCCTGGAAGATCTTTGCAGCAGTCTACAAAGCAGGAATGATAACAGAGGTGCAAAAGTCCTTTCTGGTGATTAATACATCATGTGTACAAAGAAGGTCTGTGGTGAACGGAGGCTGGAGCCGGGATTAATTGCATACCTTGAAGTGGAGAGATTTATGTAAGGAAACAGACTTGGCGGCCTGCCCTGCTCCAGGCTGTATTTACCTGCCTGGCCTCCACACCTGTCGTGCTGCAGCAGCAAAATATTATTTAATAACATTTGAAGGGAGATCTTAATACCTGTGCACCCTCCCCGCCTCACCCCACTTCCCTGGGTGCCATGGCGAAACTCTGTCTTGCTTTTCCAGCCTCTTTGGCAGACAAGTCAGCCCACTCCCCCCCAGCACTCACAAGGAACAGCTCCATGGCCCCCCTGAAGCACCCACAGTCTAGGAAACAGTGGGTTGGCCAGAGAAGATGAAACAGGATAATGTTGGAGGCTGTCCCCTGAACTGATGTTGACTCAAGTCACTCCCACAAAATCCCTGAGCAAAGTGAGCCTTCCCTCCTCCTGAGCATGAAAATACTGAGTGGATGCACAAGCATTTGGCTGCATGCAGGGCTGCATATATATACATATATATCAAAATATTCATAATGTCCATTGAAACATGAGACAAATATTTGGTAAAACCCTGTTCAGAAATGCTCAAGCACAGGGCTGTCTTGAAAGGGATTTGGCTACTAATTGCAGTTCATTTGGTAATTTGCATACTTATCAGCAAGGTGCAAGACCAAAAAAGGCCCCATGTACCTCTAATGAGAGCATGGACAGCTTTATTTCTTACCAACAAAGCCTCTTGCTAATTATAAGCAAATGAGGGAGTTCTAAGGACTGTTGGAAAGAAGTGCATCCCACCTGCCAGGGCATGATCTCTCCCACCAGAGCTTCCTTCCTGGGATTACAAGCCCTGGGCTGGTCCCTATTGGAAGTCCTGGCTGTTTTATACACTCCCCTGCTGCAGCCAGCGTGTTACCCACTGAGTGCTTGCTCTGAACCAACAGCCTTGCCTGCCTGAGAAATGCAAAACCCAGCAATGAGCCACTACCATGCAGGCAGGTGTGCAAACCCTCTCACTTAGAATTGTAGATTTTGGCACTGAACACCTTCAAATAGAAAATGTCCTGCATTAACATGGAACACAGCAGCAAAACACTGGGTGTTCAGTGCAGGTGTAGTTCAAATAGTCTCGTTGGATTTTCCTCCTCAGCTTGCTGCAGCAGGCCAAGCTGCAGCACCTGGGAGCTCTGTGCACGCTGCTGAGGCTGGGCTGAGCTCAGGGCAGTGGCTCCATTTTAGCCAGAAACCTGAAAAAAAAATCATGAGAGGCTTGCTTTCATAAAGGTACTCTATGTCTGTCCCAACAGCACACGAGGTGAGGCTCTGGAGCGAGTCCGGAAGAGAGCAACAAAGCTGGTGAGGGGGCTGGAGAACAGGCCTTATGAGGAAAAACTGAGAGAGCTGGGGTTGTTTAGCCTGGAGGAGAGGAGGCTGAGGGGAGACCTCATTGCTCTCTACAACTACCTGAAAGGAAGTTGTGGGGAAGAGGGTGCTGGCCTCTTCTCCCAAGTGTCAGGGGACAGGACAAGAGGGAATGGCCTCAAGCTCCGCCAGGGGAGGCTCAGGCTGGACATTAGGAAAAACTTTTTCACGGAAAGGGTCATTGGGCACTGGGACAGGCTGCCCAGGGAGGTGGTTGAGTCACCTTCTCTGGAGGTGTTTAAGGGACAGGTGAACGAGGTGCTAAGGGGCATGGTTTAGTGATGGATAGGAATGGTTGGACTCGATGATCTGGTGGGTCTTTTCCAAACTGGTGATTCTATGATTCTATGATTCTATGATTCTATGATTCTATGCTGTGCGGGAGTAAGCCACACTGACATTTGCAAGGAGATCAGCCTGGGGTCAGCTGAGCGACGCCAAGCACTTGGCACAGGCAGAAATGGGAGCACATTCCCTTTCTACCCCTCTCCAGTGGCAGAGGTGAATAATGCCAACTGAAGCCATTAAACGGCACTGTAACAAACCATGTAAGAAACCATTGCCATCATTTCCTTAAAAGCAAGAACTATATTTCATCCTGTGTTGGTACAGCACTAGCAGAGACAAGGTCACCTGGTAGTACCCAGATAGGAGGAAAAACAGCAAGAGGTCAAGTGAAACTCTGTCCCCTATGGTAATTGCCCCGTGGTTTTACACTTTCTCTTCTCCAAACAATTCTCATGTCCTGCACAAGGCAGAAGAGCTGAAGCTTTTTTGGCATCACCATTGCTACTAACCCCGACTGTCCCAATCCTAGTTCCCTTCTGCATTATTGAAGCAAAACACTGGGGTTTGGGATTTTTTTTTAACCCCTGCAGAACAAACTTCAAAGGAGTAATTAAGACCTCGCCATTTCAATATGAAAAGACCAGGAGACCTGTTCTCCAGGGCCCTTACATATGAAATCTGCCTCATTTCACCCCAATAATCTCAGCAGGGGGCTCCAGAGGGGGGTGAAGGGGAGGGAACAAGGTTCCCCAAGGTTAATCGCAAACTGCCTGCCGCATTAATCGTAGCAGTGCCTGATTGATGGGCACTATTAATCACTGCCCAGAGAGGCTGGAGGTAACTGAGGGGCACCAGGGGTGAGGGGGTTGTGTGCTGTGGGGAGGGTACCAGGATGGGAGCACTGACACTCAGCCACCATACAGCCTCCACATCTGTTCGCCCACACACAGTCTGTATGATAGAGTTTCTTTGAATGCAGAGAAATGTATCTGTCTCCACACTCACTGTGTGGATATTCGTCCCCTCCTGCGATGCAAAGGACACAAGCAGAGGCAGAGAGGAAGGTCTCTCCAGCCCTTTGAAATTCCCTCTGGCTTTTGGTGCCAGATTGGAATTTGGTGTTCTGGCAAGGAGGAGGGCTCAGGGCAAGGTAGGGTTGGGCTTGTCTTGCAGGCTTAAGACAATAATAGAGTTTTCATCTTCTTCATGGACCTAAATCTATATGAGATTCTTACAGGAATAATGAAGGCAGTAAAAGCCACTCAAGTGGGGTCAGATGAGGAGCTTGTGCGAGTGAGTGACTCCATTTAGAGATGGGATACATTTAGATAGGGTGACTTTTCTATCACTTCCAACAATTTACTATACTTTTTCTTTAACTCTGGTCCTAACTGATGCTCATGTTTCTGAACAGGCTGAGGCTTTGTCTGAAGTAATGAAATTTCCACCAGTGTTAACTACTTGATGGCAAATAGTATTGAGGGCTTGAAGCAGGGCTTGACACACTGCAATGTAACCTGTTATACCACAGAAGAAAGCTGTGAAGTATGCAGAGGAATGACCCATGCCCATGCAGCTGTGACAGGAGGCTTGGGATGATTTAATTGTCCCACAGCATTGCTTCTGACATGGGCTACAGGACAGCTTATGTTGCTAAGTGATCTGATATTTCTCAACTGTGTTCTTCATTCCACTTCCTGATGCGTCCCTGGCCTTGGCCATAGGAATTAGACACTCAAGAATGCGTGCAGTCCTTCTCTTAAGCCTCTTGTCCAAAGAAACAAGAATGAAAATGTGGTTTCTAACATAAATATCCTGCAAGTTCACTTTTTAAATTGCTTCACAGGAGATAGCTGTGTGACATTTTCATGTTTTGTTCTTGCAATGTCAAAGGCAGTAGCATTTGAATCCCATATGACTGCTAGGACATGCAAAACTTGTTACCAGCTTTTGCTGGTAACACTTAATGCCACTTAAAGATGAAGACTTGATGGCCAGTGCATGAGGCTTGCAGGCTTTTTCAGTCTGGTCTGTGTTGTAGATCAGGTAAAGTGACCATCAGCAATAATTTCTGACACTGCCTCAGATGCGTTTCTGCAGAAGTGATGCAAAGGCCACTGAAAGCTACAGTAACCTGGACTTCAGTGAATTTTAGGCTGAATATGTGTCATTTCAGAGATGATTTCTTGGATGGGGAAAGTGCATCCGCCTCCATGAGTGCTCAGATACGTAGAGCATGAGGCGATTCATCTACTGTGACCACCTAAAGCTGGTTACTACTGGAAATGTTTACTCACCACAGACCTGCCTTCAGCCATCAGGAGGGATGAGCATCACTCAGGGGCAGTTGATCCCATGTCAAACAGTCATCCTACAGCAAGTAGCATGAATTGCTTTCAGAAAATGCCTCTGTCTTTGTGGACTATTAAAGTGGATGACTAGTCAAATGACTAATTTAAAGTAGACACCACACTCCTCAGTGGCTGAAGGAAGCTATTTGGGGTGGATTTTTATCCTCTCTCATTGCACCCAAAGAGGGCCTCTTTCACCAGAGGCTGTTGACTTTCAAACGGAGTTTCTGCAACACTCACTGAGAGAGAGGAATTCATCAGTAAATGTGGTTTTCTTTGATTTTACAATGTTCCTTCCACAATTAAGACTGTCAGGATTGAAGACATGGTTGTTTTTTAAGTATAGCCATCTCTGATCCCCAGGTCGGTCTCTCATTCAGGAATTATGCTGAATTAATTTAATCAATGACAGTTATCTCCTCCCAGCAGCACATTTTCCTCTCTCTTTGTTCCTGTCCAGGACTGTATTTAGTTCTTTCACCGTGAGCATAAGAGATTTTTCCCAGTGAGTTAATCACCAGTAGCTCCCTTACTTCAAGGCACTATTTTAGTCTGAATTACATTCCCTGTGAAGAATAGCATTAAAAAAAGATAAGTGATATAGGTCCCTGATAAATAGCCTTCTTGCAGTATGTCTGAACACTTCCAGCCTAATCCACAGCTCACAAAGGTCTATGTTAAAACTCAGGTCTCCATTAGGAAACTGCGCTTGGGCTGGCTCACCAGCTTGGGCAGCCTGGGTGAATCGACATCTTTGCTTCTGAATCTTACTCCTGCCTTACGAAATCTGCCTGTTGAACTGCATCAGCTGGGATGAGGATGGGCTGGGCATCTCGGAGTGGGCGGCTTCTTTGTGTGATGGGAGGCATGGTCCTTGAGCCTGGAAACATCTCTAAGTCAGGGTTGTTTTGCCATCCTGGGTGCATGTTTCAACGGCAACATTATTGTAAAACAGCTTTGTGTTTACTTTGTGTACAGAAAAGATAAAATCAGCATTTATATGCAAACATGAACCAACAAGGAATTTCAAAATATTACCATTTCACTCCTCTGAGAAGGAAAGCCAGGATTATTGTGTAACCAGAAACATCTGAAAGCAGGGGATTTTCTGGGTCTAAATTAAATTTAGGTCATAAGAGGCTAATTTAGGATCTGACTATATCACCATGGGCAGCGAACACAGGTTCTAAAACGCACAGAGACAAGGACTTTGGGGTAGAGAGTTCTCCTCTGGTTTGTGCAACCTGAGGCACTGCACGGATCTGAGCTCTCCCTTTACAAACAAAGATGGTGAAGAGAAATGAGCCAAGTGCTCATCTGGGATGAGCCGGTCAACCCCACTCAGATGTCCCCGTCTGCCCTCTGGGGACAGGAGGTGTTCATGTGCCCAGCTCTATCTTCCCAGGGCAGCCAGCATGCACAGCTGGAGCACAGCTCAGCAGAGGCATGGCCACTTGAATGTCAAGGCCTGAGAGCATCAAATACGTAGAATGAGGGCTTTTACTGGGATTTCATAGCTGGAACGTTGTATCTTGCCACTGTGCATTTGTGATTGTTCAGGGACGCATGCTGGGCTGGAGGGCTGGAAAATACAGGGTTCAAAGCAGAGAGCTGCTTGTGGTTTTCTAAAATAAAATATCCACCATAAAAACTCTACGGCACAGGTGTTATACCTCTCTTTGAGATCTTGATGTCTGTTAAGTACCCTGGAGAAAAAGGCTGACTCTGTTTAATGCAGAGCTAAACCAGACCCAGAGTATCATTTCCAAATACCTTTGCTAGCTTTAAAAGTAATATGCTTGGCGATCCCAGCATGGTGGTGGCTTAGACCCTGTTCTAGGAGAAAAATAAACCCATGAGAAACACTTGTAAACAAGACAACCTCCTTTGCCGCATCTAATGCTATGCTATTACTCCTGATGGAGGGTTCAGCTTCCGATAGGCAAACTCATCCTTGCCTGGTAAGTGGGAAAGCGAGGCGCCTTGCTGCGCCTAGCTGCCTGCCTGCAGGGAAGCAAGGTGTTGTTAGGACAACGGTGTGTTTCTCAGGTGACCTGAGAAGGAAAAATAAAAAGAGTGTTGGGACTGTTTCTGGTGCTCACTGAAGGGACTCATTGCACTGCCGCCCCTTGCAGCCAGCAAAGGTGGCTATGCAGAGCCAAAGCCTCAGCAGGTGACTGAGGTCCTCCAAAGTGAGAAGAGGCCAATAAAGACTGATAAACCAGCAGGAACCAGAGAGAAACAAGCGTGTGAGGAGGAAAGCCAAAAGGTAAGAGAGCAGCCCACAGGCATAGCATAAGAAGCTGTTGGTAGGCTCTTGCCCAAACCAGAAAATGGGGGTCCCCCAGCAAACATCGTCATTGCAGTCTGTGGCTGTGGCTGGACAAATCAAATGCAGCCAGCAGGTTGAGGGAGGTGATTCTGTCCCTCTGTTCCTCTCTTGTGACACCTCATTTGGAGTATTGTGTTCAGTTCTGGAATCCTCAACGTATGAAGGGTATGAGGTTGTTGGAATGGGCTGGAGCACCTCTACAATAAGGACAGGCTGAGCGAGTTGGGTTTGTTTGGCCTGGAGAAGAGAAGGCTCCAAGGAGACCTTATAGTGACCTTCCAGTACCTGAAAGGGCCCCCCCCAGGAAAGCTGGAGAGGGACTGTTCACCAAGGCTTGCAGTGATAGGACAAGGGGCAATGGGTATGAACTAGAGGGAGGCAGATTTAGACTAGACATAAGGAAGAATTTCTTCACCATGAGAGTGGTGAGGCACTGGCACAGGTTGCCCTGGGCAGTTGTGGATGCCCCATCCCTGGAGGTGTCCAAGGCCAGGCTGAATGGTGCCCTGGGCAGCCTGATCTAGTGGGAGGTGTCCCTGCCCATGGCAAGGGGGTTGGAAGTGGGTGATCTTTAAGGTCCCTTCCAACCCAAACTATTCTATGATTCTATTATTTGCCCCTCAAAGGCCTATGCATCCATGCCTGAGCACCCTCAGCCACCCAAACCTGAACCTGGTCCTGTCCCCTCATGCAGTGTCATCTGCTATGAGCATTCATATAAGATGGGAAAGGGGATGTGCTCTCTTTTGTAGCCAAATCTGCAAAAGCTCTCTGCAGCCCTTGGTTCATGGCAGGGGGCTGAGCAGGTTGATCAACCCCCTGGCACATGTCACCCCATAATAACATCCCCATGCTCATGTCCCCTGTGCCACCCATGCCTCACCAGGGCAAGTGGAGGGGCAAAAGTGTGCATCTGCCCCAGGGCCACCCTTTCCCTGCAGGCACATTCCCTCCCGCTTCCTACCTTCTACCTTCCCCTGGCTCCAGGGTCTATTTACCCAGGGGTGCAAAAATAAATGGGGATAAGAAGGTAGAAAAGGTCACCTGGGTGCTGGCCACAAAATGGGACATTGTGCCTCCAGGGAGGGGGTGGAAAGGCTCAGGGAAACAGGGGCACTTTGATGCAGTCTGGATGAAGAGAGGGAAAAGGGGGGGAGGAACAAGCAGGGGGAGGGAATGACATCAAAACCCGAAGGGCAACAAAGCCGCTCCCAGCTGGGGCCCAAGTCAGGACAGTCCCTTTATTTAGATGGATAGAGCCAGGCACAATGCGAGTTGGCTGGGGGCCAGCCTGCCCCCGTCCCCCCAGCCTTTTCAAGCCCTTCTTCCCCTCTCTTGCACTCCCCAGCCTCTCACTTTCTTCCCTTTTTTTCTATTTTCTTTCTTTCCTTCACCCTCCTGCTCCACCTCCCACTTCCAGCTGTTTCTCCAGTGGTGAATACACTGAGAAAGAAAGTGGAGTGATGTATGATGCAAAGTTAAGTTCAAGTGGTGGTGAGGAGGGGAATACCAAAAGTAGCAGCAGAGAAAAACAGGGTCACGTAGGCTATGAGGAGACCCCGTGCATACACGAGCCATGACGTCTGTGTTTCAGCACGTTTTTTAGGTCACTGGTTCAAGCTTCGTGCTGCAAAAACCTAAGGCAGGGCTGTATCCTGGGCAGATCCCTGCCCTCTGAGAAACTGCAGGAGCACAAAGGGGGAGAATTAAGACTACATCCATGGTTGGACGAGTTTGGGAACAAGCTGCCCCATGCATCCACACCTCTACAGATGCTCCCAGATGCTCTTACAGGGTTTGCTGGGGGCAATTTCTTGCTGTGGGGGCAGCTGCAGACCAGGGCATTGCCCCTCACATGCCCATGCTCACTCCTGGCATCAGTCTCCTTGACATTTATAGCCCTTCAGTAGGGAAGGAGGTCTAAAGTCCTCAAGTCAAGACACAATGCCAGCAAACAAAGCCAAAACCCTACCACACATTATTTCTTCCAATTTGCCAGTTTTCAGCTGGCCACACAACTTTTTCCAAGATGGACTTGCTAATAATTTGTTAAAATAAAGACAGAGACAGGACTTCTGTTAGCCCGGATGTCATCACAGGACTTTGATGCTATAATTCAGAGGTGCTTAAAAATTCCCAGAAAACTGGAATTTTTAAAACATGTTGACCCAAAGTGGAGTCTTTGCTTTAGCAAATGGTCTGTTGTACATTTGCCCATGCAGAATTTTGGACATTTCAATAAAAAGTTTAACATTTTAGAACTAAAAGTCATTCCATCAAACAGCTCCCCTAATGGATTATTTTTTTAACCCAAATGCTGCACTTTTAAAATGCTTCTTTTTCACGGCATCTGCTTTTTTACTGAAGAAGAAAAGCTATATGGGAAAAAAATAATCTCAATTCAGACAATAAATTATCAGGGGAAAGAAAGCAGCAACAAATTCTCCACTTAGTTTATTTTCAACAAATAACTTAATCAGCTCTGGCAAACTAACAGCCTCCATAATGCTCAGCTCGGAACTTAGTTGGAAGTTCATTACTTGCTTTGTTGTACGCTAACAAGCGATGTGAATTATTATAATTCTCCAACAGAAGTCTCAACTCACTTATTTTATTTAAACAGAACAAAACAAATCCAAATGGGCAAAATTGTTACCACAAATAAATTAACACAAGAAATTTACTTTGCACTTATCTTAACTTTTCTGGCTTGTAACAATTTGCTGGAAAATAGTTATTCAGCTGTTAAGACTGCCTGTGTTCAAGTAGGCGTGTGTTGTGACCCACTGCCCCGCTATGCAGAAGCTCACTCCAGAGCCAAGGCTAATCCAGCCATGCAGCATGGCTTTTTAGTAGGACGAAGTAACATATGCTAAGCTCCTCCAGTGATACCTGAGCTGGTCCTTGCTGTCTCTGTACAAAGTGCTTTCTACAGTGGCTGAAGGGAGCAGCCACAAGACCTCGTTATCGTATCCTGTACAAGGATGCAGGGATGCAATGATGCATTGACACCGTGATGATGATGCTTCATTGGGTCAGGACCGACAGTGGTGAGAAGTTGGGATGGGAAGGTGGCAGCATAGTGCAGGTGGCTATTTGGTTCGCTTGCAAGGAATGGTCCCCAGTTCTGTGTCCCCAAATGCAGCAGAAGCAAACAACTTGCAGGCAGCCTGCCTCACCCCCCACCTCAGCCTGTGCCCTCAGCAGCCTCAGAAGTCCTTGTTCTCTGCTCTTCGTCCAGCTCCAGGTGATATCTGCCACACACACACCAAGTGCAGCCCCTGATCTATATCCTAGATCCCACCAGGTGTCCTGTCCATGTAGCTCAGGCCCAACAGACTATAGGATGGGCATTGCTTTCTTCAGTGGATTTTGCTGCACAGAGGGAGTCGATTATGATTTCTGTTGGACATGAAAGAGTGCTCAGAGGTCCCTTTAACAAGTCATGTACCTTTCTTTCATGGCAAGACTTGCCTGCTGGCAACAATTAACTCTCTTCAGCATCATAAATGGAGTCAAATTCAGCTTATACCACGTCTAAACTTGGCTTAGGTGCTAGTTTTTCTGCCAGTACATTGCTGTTTTCAACTCCAGTCAGCACTGGTTTGAAGTTATTACTGTCTGGTGGTTGGGGTTTTTCTGGTGGCGTATGCATCCTAAATGAGCTTTGTGATCTCCCCACTTCAAAAGCCTCTCTGCTTTTACCTCTTTTTATTGGCTGTCCTCTAGCAAGACCAAAGACCGAAGAGCATAAACCATCTCAGTAACATCCCAGGTTCATGCAGCATGCCAGGATGCAGCCTGCAGGACAACCATCTGGGCTGCTGGAGATGGGGTTTGGGAGAATCAGGCGAGGAGACAATGCAAAAGCATACCAGGGCACACAGAGACCCAGTCCCCATCTTTGCTTCCATTCAAATAAGACCCAAATACAATGCGCTCTGCAAAATCCAAGCTGCTTAAAGCACATTTCACCCTTTCCATTGCCCGATTTCCCCGGTGCCAGGTGTCTGCTTGGAGAGGAAAAGCAGTGACAGAGACTGGCTGGTCAGTACAGAACCCCCTTTCCAGGGCAGCACATGCAGGTACTTCACCAATAGGAGCAACCACTTCCATCAACACCAGTAGGCTTCCCCTTGGTATAAGCAAACCCATGCCAGAGGCAGGCTGGTACCAGGTATGTGAGATCCAGCAGCCTCTGAGGAGGTCTTTGCAGGTACTGTGCTGGTAAGAGGATGATAATATTTACTAATATATCTAACCTAGACTTTTATTTACCTAGTAGGTTTCACCTGGTCTTTCATTGCATAGCCCTGCTAAATGGACTCTGAGTCCTTTGTGGAGCCTTGAAGGAATTGTGTGTGTGAAACTAGGAAACAGAGAGAAGAGAAAAGGTGTTACATTATTGCAACACTTCTCACTAGGATATAATATCCTCACAAAATTCATCTTAAAAAAAAAAATCTTGAAGTGCTTCACTCAAAGGAAAGGTATTTGCTGTGTTATAAAAATGTCAACATTTCATTTACAAATTGGTCATTCTTTTGGCAGTGACTTTAACAGAAAACTCCCCTTGGGGCTATCATGCCTCTGTTGGTTTTTTCTTCCCCTTTAAAAAAACAAACACAAACAACTTAAAAAGCAAGCACAATTTACTGGGTCTGGTGATGGGGTAACTATTGTACTGCAGGCTTTAAGTGGTGGGGCTGAGGCCAGGAGACAAAGGAGATCAAGAGCAGAGAGAACTGAGGCTTCTCCAGCAGCAAGGTGGATGCTTGTAGGTCAAACTTAAAGCACTTCCCTAGTCCCTGCAGCGAAATAATTGTCTTACCAGAAGTTTCTCTAGTTCTGCTGTTTATACCTCTGATCTTACTAACATCTACCCATAAACAGAAGCATTTATAGGGTTGGGGGGTCAAACCCTAATACTTCCAGTTGTCTCCCTGTGTTTATTGCTCTTATTTGATGCATTATACCTTGCACTGCTAACTGCTTTCTTGCACATTTCGCCTTTTCATTTCCATATTCCCCTACATGACTGTTTCTTTCTCCTCCGTTGTAAAACAACAATGCACTAAGTAAGTAGTAAGTAGGCAGACAATAAATGACTGCCTTGTCTTGTTTTTTTTCCTGCTCATTGTCTGTGGATGCTGGTGTTGGAACCTACCAGCTGGTTGGGGTTTCTCTGAGGTTCTCTCACCTGTATGCAGCCACAGCCATGCTAGGACTCATGGGGGTCACTTCACTTATTCTTTTGCCACCTTCCTGTGCCCTGGGACAAAAGAGAGGAGACAGCTGGACGGAGTGGGCAGGGAGCACTCTGCAGGAAATAAGAATTTATTCATCCTGATCTGAACAATGATCTCCAGCTGATTGTAGGCTCTCAAGAACAGAGGAGTAACTCCATTTAAAATACAGTGGGAATTCCAGTCTCTGTTGGTTTTGCCACACTTTCCCTAAGCTAAGGATGCTGATGTTCCCCTTCAATTTTTCCCTTTTGATGATGGTGACAGCAGAGGTGCAAAGCAGCCTCTCTTACTGGGAAGTGCCTTAGCTACGCCTCTTCTCCTGTTCTTGTACTAGCTTTAGCCTCTTCCTCAGCAGATCTTTATTATGGGAAAATAATAGATGGAAGAAATTACTTGGATATAACAGAAAGACTGATCACTGGTAAGTGTAAAACTTCTCCATGCCCACAGACTGAGCTACAGGAGCATCTGCTCCTGTGTTCCACAAAGAAAGCCCCAGAGACTGTCTTGAAAAGACCTGTGGTGAGGTCCCAAGGGATGCTCTGGAAGCACCAGGCAGAGCTCCTTTGTTCACGTGTGCCATGTTGTGCACAAAGCTCAAAAGGAGCCAGGGGTTCATAGGCTTCCCAGGATTTTAAGTCATTTGTTATACTGCCTGATAGCCTCTTAAAGATGCAACAGTAACTTGTGATTATGGCTGATGCTGCTTTCATATCGTTAGTACCGTTACTCCCAGATACACCTTTGGCTAATGCTTCATTGATGGTAGTTTCTGGGAAGAAAATTGAATACTGGATGGCTTATGCCCAAACTGGGCGAAGCGAGGCCAGCTCTACTTGCTGTTGACTACGCAAGGGGCTGCCCTTCTCTCTTAACTATGCACACTCCCAGGCTCCTGGCCCATATCCAATCCAGATAAGAAATGACTGAAAATTGTTATTGTTAGCCGGCTGTTCTGTGACCTGCACGAAAAGAGTGAAATGACCTCAAGACTAGTCTTAGCACACAGTCATCTGCCCACAAACCATGGCAGTCAAAAAGCCTTCGTACACACACCAAAGGCTGGCAAAACAAGTATTTTCCTGGCAGCTGCTCCCTGCAGACAGGAGGAGAGGGGCAGAAGCATGCTAATACATAGAAACCCACCTTACTGCCTGCTGTACCTGGTCTGTAACAAGATCTTTATGAGGTATTAATGTAAAAGTGAGTTGTAAATTGAAACCAACCGTTGGCCGTTCTCTGCAGGAGGATCTGTGGTAAAGCTGGTATTTTCTGGTGATACCATGTGGTAGTAGAAACAGGAGGAAGTCCTCTTCCATTGGACTCTTATCTCTTTGCATGCTTTGAGGCAGGGATCTCCTGGAGATCCTCCAGTGCTGGGGCTCTGCTGCAGCCACCTGCCCTGCATAGAAGGACCAGCAATGCCACTTCACCGGGGAGATGCTGGAGGATACCCTCACACCTGCTTTGTAGTGCTTTCTCCTCATGCTGTGGGAGTCTTCAAGCAGGATGTATAGCCCTTTCCTACAAAATTACTTTTTTGCTAACATGTAAAGAAATTTGGAAAGAGTGTAACCAGGGAGCTGAACTGGAGGTTGCCCATGGAGGGTGAGAACATAATTTAAATGCTACAGTGCAATAATCACAGAATCATGGAATCATAGAATCATAGAATCATGAAATCATAGAATGGTTTGGGTTGGAAGCGACCTTAGAGATTATCCAGTTCCAACTCCCCCACCCTGGACAGGGACGCCTCCCACTAGATCGGGCTGCTCAAGGCCCCGTCCAACCTGGCCTTGAACCCCTCCAGGGAGGGGGCATCCACACCTTCCCTGGACAGCCTAATTTCATGGTTCACTGTGAGGAACTATTTTCACCATGTGCTAGGTTTTATGTGCTTTGGGTGAGAAGGAAAGCTTCAGCCTGAGCAATTTAAAATGCCAAAGGAAGAGAACATGGCTGAAAACTGAAGGGTTCTTTCAGCCCAGGGAGTGGGGCAGCTAATCCTAACACCATCCTGCTAATTGTTTCTGCTTCATTAGACGTGTCCATAACTTGTGAAAAGCTGCACAGGAAAATGAAAATCCATCAGTGGATGTAGATATGAGAGATTTACAGAAGTGTGTTTCATAGCTGCATATTGATAAGCCTGTGCCTCCTGACAACCTTGCCTTGCTACAGCCTTTTTTTTTTAATTCCCTTAATACTCAGAATTCCTTAGCATATTTCTTCTGCCTGAATCTGACTCTCCAGCAGCTCTGTACTTAGGGCTGGGTTTGTGTCTTCCTGAGGACCTAAAGTTTCCATTCTAGGCACTGAATTTCTACTTATACATCTAAAGAAAAACGATGTGCTCGTTGGAGACATTCCCCATGCCTGCCACAAGTGGTTTGGGTAGCAGTTTAGGCAGGCATCTAGACTTCCTGGAAGCTCCCGCAGCAGCCCTTGGCTGATGGCAGCGAACGTGGACACTGAAAGTCCCACTGTCATGTGAAGTGGCTACTCCAGGCAGGAGAAGCACCTGGGTGAAATGGCAGACCTGGTGTTACCCTTGCTGCTTATAGGTGATTCTCATGGTCAGAGGGCTTTCACTTCCAAATCTGTTCTCTGATACTGTTTGACATAAATGGAGCTGAGAGGTCTAGGTGTGAACTTTTATATCAGGAATCTCCTCAGCGTGGGCCAAGCAGTCTTCAGGTTGCTGCATTTGAAGAGAACATGAGTGAGATGAGCTGCCTGAAGGTACCTGCTGTCTATGCAACTGCCACAAAGAACCTATCTTGCATCCTCCCTAATGCTTGCTTAAAAGGGCAGAATGATTCAATATCCTCCTCTCCAGTGTAGCCTCCTTAGCAGCTTGATCTGAGAATCTGCTAGTCACTTGTGGTCACCATGGTTGGGAAAAGAAGAAAATAAGTCCCCCTGTCCATCTTGTGTTTCTAAAACAGGCATCCTTCTCCCTGTGCGTTCTTTTTCTTCAAAAGTTTGAAGACTCACGACCACCTTGACTTTTTCAAAGTAAATTGTACATTCCTGATTTCTTCCCATTTAATTTCTACTGAAACACTGGCTGGCAGCATTAAGGTAACTTGTGATGCTGACTAAGCTCTTCCCCCTCCTTCACTGAATATTAATATTGCTTAAGTGAAAACTGTTCACAGCTAATTTCTTGCCAATACAGGCATAGTTGATGCTGCTTTAATGTTGCTGTAATGGTATCTTAGGTGATCTGCTGAACCTATTAATGATGATGGGATTTACTTGACTGAGAGCTAAATATTGCTTTCAGAAAAACAAAAATGATTAGCGCTCCTAAAGAAGGAAAACAAACACCCAGCCAAGCAGCAGTAAAACTCTCTAAACAAATGCATTCTGCTATAACAGGACACTTGTGCAGATAGCAAGAGCAGTCCTAGTTTTTCTAAATTGCTTGGAAAAGATGGAACTGCTGGTTTAGGCTGAGAATAAGTATATGGGAATCTGCATGGATTTATGCCTGATGGAATTTTTGGAGGTCATCTGTGAAAATGAAGACCCTAAGCCCCGATGGGGGAAATGTACCATGTCACTCCACCACCCCACCAGCCATATCTGCTGCAGTGAAGTGTAGCAGATCACTCAACACCGAGGTCAGCTCACAGCTCTCACTCCTATACTTGGGGCTGTCAAAGAGCCATATAGAGCAGAACCTTTGCAAGGAATTTGCCAAGCACTTCAATTCCCAGCGCCTTTCAAAGGCCATGTTTATTAGACCAACTTTGATTAAGGAATGAACTTGAAGCACAATAACTATTCCTTGTTTGCAGGCTCCTAAACGCTACTTGCTGCTAGAACCTGCATTTCCTATGGGTTTTTTTTTCCCTTCAAATCAAATTATATATGTGGAATACACTTACAGATCTGGGTTTCAGAGCACCCACTGCAATTATTGAATTTGGGACTGCTGAATGATCATATACCTCTAAAACTTCTACCTTCCCAGTACTAACACAGCAGACAGATTATACACACAGTCCCTGCAAAGTAGGTCAATTTTAATACCCCTTTCTGCTTTATGTTTACTCAGCATATTCTATAGCCAGCACATTCTGCTCCATTTGACTAGTAACATTCACTACAGCTATGTAAGGGGACTAACAGACTCTGCTGTGGCTTTTCATGCCTTCACTGTGTTTTGTTTCATATTAGTCTGTCTTACCTCTGAATCTGTTTTACCTCTGGCTCACCTCCACTGAAGCAGGTCTTCAGCATTAGCCCAAAAGTAGCAGATGGAGCTCAGGAGTCTCTGACAATAGTTTCCAAGAAGCAATTCATGTTTGCTTATTTTGTTTAGATAAAGTACATCTACATACAGCTGAAGTTAGAGTAGGACACTTGCTTATGTGTGAGTTCTAAACGCCAACACTGTTCTTGGCAATGCAGCTCTCCTGCATAAAAGCATCCCAGTGTAACTCCTGAGAGTAGTCACCAGGAGAAACAAACTTCAGATACTAGGTTCCTTTCCTTACCTCCCATAACTGCGGGCAAGGGCAGCACAGCCTGCAGCAGCTTTTGCATGCCCTGGAAAGGATTTACCAGCACTGAACCTGCCCTCCTTCCTATACACACCTGCATGTCCCCATACATCATTTCTGTGGTACTTGCAGCTGAGTTCATAAAAACTCGAATGAGGTTAGAAAAAACAAAAGTGGAGCGTGCTCCTTCTTCTTCCCTTCTGCACACATAAACCTAGTCCTGGAGAACTGCTGCTCTGCTGTATCCCTCATTACTTTTCTCTCCCATCCTCTCAGGCAGAAGTTACCTTAAGTATTTCTGGCAAATACATGCATCTTAGAGGCGTGAGGCCATTTATAAATAGGTTTTTATTTATAAAGTAAATTTACATAAAATATGATACTCTTAAAAACTGCATATGTACAACTTAAGAAATCCTAGCAAGTGCATAGAAAAATGCCTTCAATACATCTTTTTTTTTAAAAAAAAACAAAAAACAAACAACTTCAGTTTTCAGAGAAGTGGACCTTCACACCAGGCAAACTTGGACACCACGTTAAGACGCAACATAGATGTAGTCTTTTACTAAAGTGTTCAGAGAGACAAAAACAACCCACTTTTTAATCTAAACTGTGTATGTTCCCAAAACATTCTAGCCGGCAGTGTTCAAGAACAAGGGAATAGGACTTGCTAAAAATAGACCCATCTCCTCACCCCTTTCCTCTAAGCTTTCTCATACAAAAATAAGTCTTCATACACCAGTGTTCCCATAGGCAGTTCAAGTTACATATAAAATAGAATCTGACACGATAAAAAATTCCCGCTCTCCAGAAACAAGGAAGCATCAAGTGGTTTTAATTTCTTTTTTTGTGGTTTTTTTTTTCCTCCCACCCCTCCGAAGCGACGCCGGGAGGCAGCGGTGGGGCAGCGGGGTCGCCCGGGTCTCCTCTTCGCCGGCGGCCGCAGGCGGAGCCGCTGCCCGGGAGGCGGTAGCGGGGCCCCGACAGTCGCCGACACCGTCGCGCTTTCCACAGCCCGAAGACGGCGACCGTAGCGGGACGAGGAGCCGAGGGAGACGAGAGCCGAGAGCCGCCCCGGGGCCGGGGGGAGGCGGCGCCCAGCCCCGTCCCGTCCGGCCAGCGCTCACCTCCCGCCGGGTCAGTAGCTGCCGAGCCAGCTGGTGAAGTCCAGCAGCTCCCGCTCCTCGGGGCTGAGCGCCGCGTCGTAGCCGCTCTCCTCAGAGGAGCAAGGCGAGCCGGGCGCCGAGGAGCCCAAGGAGGGCGAGGCGGAGGAGTAGCCGCCGCCTCCCTCCCCGCGGCCGTCGGGGAAGGCGGCGGCGGCGGCGGCGGCGTCGTGCTCGTCCAGCAGGCGCTGCAGGGCGCGGATGTACTCGACGGCCGAGCGCAGCGTCTCCACTTTGCTCATCTTCTTGCTGGCGGCGCCGTGCGGGACGTGCTGCCGGAGCGCGGCGAAGCCCAGGTTCACCAGCCGCACGCGGTTGCGCTCCCGCTCGTTCCGCCGCGCCACGGCGGCCGCCGCGCCGCTGCCCGGCAGGGCGGACAGGGACAGGCGGCGCTTGCAGCGCAGCAGCTCGGGGGAGGCGGGTCGACGGCGGCCGCGGGGGGCGGCGGGGGGCGGCGGCGCGGCCCCGCCGTTCATCGCCGGGCGGAAAAACTTGAAATAATAATAAAAAAAAAATCAAATAGTAATAAAAGAAAAAAGACCGAAAATTGGAATAAGAAACGAAAACCCTCGACGTACGGAGGAGGGGTGGGCAGCGCGCGGCGGGGAGGGGGGGGAAAGCGGGACGCCGGTGTTTATCCCCCCCCCTCCTTTCCCGCCGCTCCGCGCCTCTGCGGCGCGCGCCGCCGCCGGACGCCCCTTATCAACGCGCCGCCGCTCGCGAGCCCCCGCCGGCCGCACGCGCCGCGCCGCGCCGCGCGGCAACCCCCCCTTCCCCCGCCCCCCCCCCCCCCCCCTTCCCCTCCACCCCGCGCGCACTCCCCGCCACGCGCGCCCGAGGCCGACACCGCCCCCCCCGCCGCGCGCGCCCCCGCCCCCGCGCGCGCCCGGCGCGTGGCGCTGCCGGCCCCGTCCAGGGCTTCCCCCCCCCGCCCCTTTCCCCCTCGCGGGAAGGGGGTGCGCGCTCCCGCCCCTCGTTTTGCAGCTTTTCCCTTTAATTCCGCTTCTTTTATTTTTATTATTATCTTAATAGGAATAATACCCCAGTGCCGCCAGCCCCGGCTCCTGTCCCAAACGCGACATTTCCCCACCCAAACCGGGCACCTCGTGGGTGCTGCCGCCCCGGGATTGGAGGGTGTGGAGAGCGAGTCTTGTGAGGAGCTGGGGTTGTTCAGCCTGCAGAAGAGGAGGCTGAGGGGAGACCTTATCGCGCTCTGCAGCTACCGGAAAGGAGGTTGTGGAGAGATGAGTGCTGATCCCTTCACCCAAGTGACAGGACAAGAAGGAATGGCCTCAAGCTGAGCCAAGGAAGGTTCAGATTGGGCATTAGGAAAAATTTCTTCACTAAAAAGGTTCTCTGGCCCCGGAACAGGCTGCCCAGGAAGTTGGTTGAGTCACCATCCCTGGAGGTGTTTAAAAGGCAGGTGGATGAAGTGCTTAGGGATATGATTTAGTAGCGAACAGGTATGGTTGGGCTTGATCTCAAAGCTCTTTTCCAACCTAGCGATTCTATGATTCTGTGATTCTGGCTGCTGGCTGATGCTCCTTTGGCAAAGCCAAGGGATGCACCAGGGCCCCACTTTGCTAACATGTGCTAATAAAAAGAAATAAAATTCGTAGCAGTTACATGAGTGACCTTACAAAGGCCATTTTCTGCAAGCCAGCTTTGCAAGCTTAAATGAGAGTTTCAAGGATAACGCCACAGAGAGAACAGAAGTGCAAAGCTTTTGTGGCTTGGGGTTGCTCCCAGGCTTCGCTTTACCGCGGCAAGCAGTCCTTCTTGGCTGTCCATCGAGCAAGCCTTGCTTCCAGATCTGGGGAGGAAGAGCAGCAGGGTAAGGTGCTTTTGCATAGCTGAATTTAATGGGTAGACAGAGGAGCTGGTTCTTGGTATCCAGGGAACTTGTGAGAAATAACTTGCATGGTGTTTTGCTAAATAAACAGGGTGGATGGAGGCAGTGTTAGGTGCACCCACTGCCCAGGGGCTGTGGTCTGCTCTTCGCTGCAGCACAGCTTGCAGGATGTGCTCTCCTTGGGGCTTTACTCCTGCCCAGGCTTTAAAAAACCCCAATTGCCAAACCAAAAAAGCTGTGTGATGCTGAAACACCTCTGACAGACCCTTTCACTGGCTTCAGTGGTGATGGCTCAGGCCATTTCTGCCTTGTCCCTTGTGCCAGCCACTGAGCTAGTGCTCATGAAGCCCCTGGGTGTGACTGTCTGCTGGAGGTGAAGGGTGCTCATCCACCTGAGCAGCAGCTGTTAATTGGGATAAGAAGACTGCTAATTGTCTTCTGCAGGGTCTTCTTCTATCTGGAAGTGTGCAGGCAGGAAGGTTTGGGGTAGTTCTGTTACAGGGCCTCTTTTTTTTGGCAGGGAACATAACCCCTTCCCAGGAAGATGCTCAAAGTCCAGGTCTCTGGCAGCAACCTGGTGACATGGATGTCTGCGTACTCGCAGCAGAGCTGTCACCACACAGGTAGGTGCCAGTGAGGCTCTGCTGCAAGATGTGATTTCTACAGCAAGAATCTGTATCCCCACCCTGGATTGTTCTGGTGCTGCTCTTAGGGTGTGTCTAAGCCAAAACCAGTAAAAGAGCCATCCAAGATTTCTAGATGTGACACGGAGAGGACATTTTTCAATGTGTGGGGTATTTAGAGAGCAGCAAAGTTCCACCACATTGGAAGAGGAACGTTTTTCACAGGAATCGGTTGCAGTGGGTTGGAGGAGCAAGCCCAGTTGCAATATCTCAGGCAGCCAGGTTGAAATTCCTGAACTGATGAGAAGGAGCCTGTGAGTGCTTTGTTTGTCTGGAAATCCTGCTCATGCACACATCAGGCTTAGCAGCCAAGTTTGGTGGCTTTTGAGATCTTCTTGACCATGCCATAGGCCTGCCATGCAGCTCGCCTGGAGGATTTGGCTCAAGAGGAGCAGCACATGGTGTGCTGCGCGGGCAGGAGCATTTTGCCTGGTGGGTTCCTGGGAAGCTGCTTGCGTGTATAGACATGCTTGTGTGTGAGTGGTCAGAGGGTAGCTTGCTCAGCTCAAGCCACTTAATGTTGACACTTCTCTTCAGAATCTACAAAGTTGGCTTGGATAGCACAGGGGGTTTACCTTGCCCTTACTAGCAGTAGTGGCTTAGACAGAAAGGCCATTACTGCAGAGGACTAATATCAATGTTCTTTTATTACCTTGTCTCTAATTTCTGACGCAAGCCTTTCTTGCAGGAAAGAGGAAGCTGCTGTCTTTGAAGCTGTTCAGGAGAAAACCTTATGTGTCAAAGAGCCACTCTCAAGAGTAATAACTGGATTTTTATCTTACGAAAATAACTACTGGGAATTTTTTTTTTAATTAATAATGCACTGCTCAAACACTGGTAAATCCAGTCTCAAGGGACAACATGCAGCTTCTAGCCCCAGTGGGTCCACACACAGCTAGACGACAAACTTGACTTGGCCAAATTAGCTTCAGGGCTGCTGATGGCAACACAAGTTTCCAGCCAGATGTGGCTGTTGGGTCTGGGCCTAAGCATAGCACAAAGCAATTGCTTTCTTAAAATACAGCTGGTTTTCCAATAGTTTGAAGGTAGGTACATCTCATAAACTCAGAATTGTAATCTTATTTGAAATCTCTTCATAAAGTTAATGACTATTTAAGACCCAGTAGAATAAGACATCATGAAACACTGTCTGTGTTCGCAATCAACTTCCTGATCATAATCTGGGGAGAGAAAGCATCCAGCAGTGTGCTACCCCTCCCCAGAGGGTGGGGATAAGAAATTCTCTCCTGGCACAGGTAAGGCAAATATGATATACTGTGGTTGGTGTGGACACTTCACAGCTCTGTGTGTCTTCAGCCGATGTGGTGCAAGGTGGGTGAACTCTGCTGAGAGAGAGAGGGTGACTCAGCGGTGAAGAGCCTCCAAGCCCTGGTGCTGTGTGTTATTTCTTATGTCTGCCGGAGGTGAGGGCAAAATGCTGTCACCTGTCTTGACCCACATGTCGGTGGAAGCACACCGGATGAGGTGCTTGGTCAGTCCTGCCGTGACCAATGCATTAACAGCAGCTGACATGAGCTTCTGGCATTTTTTTTGTCAAAATTTTCTGGACCTCAGTGAAAAGAATGGAAGTCCCATTGTGATAGGACTCGAGAAAGCAAATGCAGGATATAAATGGTGAGGGACAGTCAAGTAGTCCCATTCTCCCTAGAGCAGGTGAACCCCTCCTTGCCAGGCTGGGTTCCACTTGCGCTGGTTTTGTGGGAGCAGGGCTAGAGTTGTGTCTAAGTCTATCACTAGCACAGCTGGCTTCACGCCAGTTATGGTCTGCAATTAGATATCATGTGGAAAGTAATTTAGTTTAAGTATGGGGGTGTACTTTAGAGGTATGAGTGCTATTGTTTCACTTTTGAGGCAGGAAAGAAGTTTATTTGAGTTTATTATTTCAAAGGAACTCCCTGTCTTCAGTTTATACTCTTTTCACATGTGATCTTGTACTTGATGAACTTCTTTTAATAACTCTTCTGACGTGTTTTTGCTCACCTACGGTTAATTTCAAAATGCTTGGAAATCACATGAGGGTTTCTGAGACATACTTTAGAACTAATAATAAATAAAAACATCCTTTGGTGATTTTATGATTTGCTTCCTTTTTTTTTTTCTTTAAAGGCAGCCTCCTGCCAGCCTTGTTTCCTTTCACAGTGCAGTTGTATGGTGCATCTGAAGCGTGGCAAAACCTAGCACCTACTCCTTTTCTCCTCCCCTTCCCTTCTTGAAAAGAGACAGCCCTGGGTTTAAAAGTTGAGTTTTAGCTTTGTTTGTGCGTATGTGCTATATGAGTGCTAAGCAGCCTTTACAGTGCATCCTTGTGATGCACCTGGGAAGGCAGACTCGTTCTGTGAGGTCTCCCTGGCTCCTCATCATTCATATGGCTTCGGTGTGGTTTGATATGGGCATGTTCTATATGCAAGCAAGCTCTATGGGGAATACAGCCATGTTATGGGTTGTAGCTGAGGGACTGAATGGGCTGGACCACTGGTGCTTGTAAATCTTGCACATTTGGAGCTATTTTCTACCATGGACAAGTATTTTCTCTAGTGATGGTGTGGGCTGCCAAAGAGAGGCAGCAGGGACCTGGTGCAAATGCATCTTGTCTGGATGATGGGTATAGTTTTGCCTCCTGAGGCAACCTCCTCTTCCCTGCCTCCAGCCCATCTGTTCATGGGAGCATGAGTAGCAGCACCCCAAAGCCAAAGGGGAAGTTTGTCATACCTCCTGCTTGGCTGGGGTTCAAGCAGCTGCGGCTGTGTCCGCTGCTGTGTCGTTGGTGGCTGGACTGATGGAGCAAGAACCCGGAAAGTGGATGGTAAGAAAGCACTAGCACGCATTCAGCCTCTTCTCTTCCATTTATGTTTAGTCTCCCAAGTTCACCCCATGCAGCATCAACGCACCAAATCCCTAGTTCTTTTAGGACATTCATCTGAAAGTGTGGGCAGCATTTCCCTCCAGCTCAGAAGAAGGTTGGAGACTTTTACCTCTGCAAAAAATATGATCTGGCCTTGTTCCCTTTTTAAATCAATCCTTTTCTATTGGATAAGGTGACACAGCCTTCTGACACCCATGCAGGTGATGCCGGTATGTATTTTCACAGCCTAACAGAAGGCTGCAAGCTGCCACAAGGCTAGAGGAAGTGGGCACCTGGGCTTCCAGGGGTATTTTCAGCCTCATTACATTCTTTCTGTGCTCCAGTTGATAACCAGAGATAAGGGAGAAAGCCGCAGATGGGAGCTGTGGTCACCTGTGGTTTTACACTGTGTTTAAGAGTGATAAGTTGTACTTTTACAAAGGGGACCAATTGATAAAACCTGTCAGGGTGGGCAGGAGGCTGAGTCTTGCCGGAAAAGACAAGCTGCCGTCCAGGCCATGCACCAGCTGTGAGTGCCTCCAGCTCTGCCTCTCTTCCTGCTGGGAATGGGCTGAGGGGACACTACTTCCTACCAGGGCTCCCTGGGCAGAGAGATGCTGAGGCAGGACTATAATAATGAGAGGGCACCCAGAGGCCCTTTAATCCTGGGGAAAACAAAGTATTGTGAAGACCCCCATTTTGACGGCCACAGGTAAGATGAACATGTGTACTCCACTGGTGGTTACTTCAGTAGTCCTCTTGCATGTGCTGAATGTGCCTCCCTCAGAGCTCTCTTAATGCCCAAGGTCTACTTATGCTCCTACTATTTATTTTAGAAATTCACGTATGTTCTTCCTCAAACAAAATCTTCCAAGCCATACCAATATGGGATAGAGGATAAGATGAAGGAAGGAGAAACAGCAGAAAAAGCCTCCACCCCTAAATCCAGCACAGTGCCAGAGCAGGTAAGCGTTGAGGGAGAAGGCATGAATTCATAGCACTAAGTAGAGGAGGTGGGAGAAGCATCTGAAGCATCTGAGGACATGGACAAACTACCCAGGAACAGGAATTCACAGACAAACCAAAGGAAACATCTGTTTAAACCCAGGTGTTTAAAATTACAGACCTGCTTTGAGAGCTTGGTAAGGCAGGGAAGGTGCCTGTATTTATGGCTGGAGACATAAGGTAGTAGAGCATCTATTATGGAGAGACTGGGAGCACTTCCAAGGGGTGTAGATGATGATGATGATATTTTGACGTCTCAGGTGGTCGCGCAGTGAGGCATGACGTTCCTGCACGGACAGAGGAAACCTTCGGGGAACTGGGAAAGGAGCCGCCTGGCTATTCCGTTCAGAAAGCCTACTTGGATCATCCAGCCCTTTGGAAAGGTTTTCTGCTGGCCTGTGGGGACCTCTAGTGTGCGATCTGCCTTTGCGCAGGTCTTCGGTAGCGAGTTAAGAGTTGGGGAAGGAAACTGGATTCTAGGCGAAAATAAAGATGGGCTACATAGATTTTCTCGCGTCCCTTGCTGTGAAACGAGTTCCAAGGGTGCTCACAGCGTACACTACGGCTGCACCCTGTCTTCTAATTCACCATTGCTCTTGGTCGGGCTTCTGTAGCTGGTTTTACCCACAGAGCAGTGCTTCAAACCTCCTTGCAACCCTACCATACTTAACCTCTAACTCCACCTGTGGACCAACCCTGCTGCCTTTATACCCGTGCCCCCCTGTTGAAAATGCAGGTGGAAACACAACTGTCTGTCACGTAGCACCTGAAGAAATGACAACTGCGTTTGGATACAGTCCTAACTCTACTGCAGTGTTTTGTGAGGCACTTTCCCCGCCTGGCACATGATGGGGACCATGCAGACACGGTCACCTTGCAGCTGCACTCCTGTCCCCAGGGATTCTGCAGTGCTGCGGATTGTTTCTGGTTCCTGTGGCTGGACATGTGGGGCTGAGCATTGGCTGCTCTTCCAGCCTGTTGCCTTCTCTCTATAGTCTTCTCCCTCCTGCTCTCCTTCCCTGCTGTCTGTCTGTTGATCTTTCTCAGGTGGATTCCAGCTGGTGTCTGCAGTAGGAAGCTCTCTGTGTGCACATGGGTACATCAGCTTCTGCCACTGGGCACGAGGGAAAGGACCTATGAGCCAGGGGGGATATCTCTTTTAGGAAACGGCTGTTGCAGCACTCATTTGTGTCCCCGGAGTTTGCAACCAGGATGTTTTGCAGGAAATCTTGCAAGAAAGCTAGTGATGTAGTCAGAAAACCATGACAAACTTTTTCCTGTGCACATTGCTTTGTGCAACTCACTTTCTCTTGCTTCTCTTTGCTCTGCAGAGCACATCTTTCTTCCTTTTTTCACTCCCTCTTTCCTCTTTGTAATTTTTCTGTAGCTAGAGTTACTGATGTGAGATGTTTTTACCTTTTTCTTCCACTTCTTTGCCATCTGGGGAGAGTGCAGCTATTTTCCATTATTCTGTTTCACCTACTTTCCTCTGGTCTAGCTCCAAAACTAGGGATGATTATGGCACTCAATAATTTAGTCCCTTTTGGCTAGATTGTTTTTGAAGCTTCTTTGCAATATACTTTCAGGAAATATGCATCCAGCAGGCAGCTGGTTTTGAGGACCAGAAATCACCTGAGTCTTCTGTATCTGTGGGTCCATGGGGAGAGGGGAAAGGAGAGAGTAAAAAATGTCCATGAGGTGAGGGTCTCCTGAGCAGAGGGTTGTATTTACATATAGCCATTTTCCTGAATAAAGTACTGCCAAAGGGATTTCCTTCCCTTATCTTGCAAATAAAAGTTTTCATAGTCTCAGCCAAAGGTTATTGCCATGTGGTCTTTTTAAAATGAGAAGGGAAGACTCTTATTCAGATCTGTTTGAGGATTTTGACATTTTCTTTAAACAACAGGTTATTTTTTTCTAAATAAGATTTTCCTAAACTTTTTCCCAAGATACTATTAATGCAGATTAAAACAAAAATAGTTAGTGACACGTTCATTAAGCAAAACTGCATCCCAGTGTAAAGCAAAAACCAGGATGTTTTGATACTGAATCTTAATCGAACAGTTTCAAAACTTTTGAAGGATCTATGCTCCAAACTCTGAAAGTCTGTTTTTCTGTCTGCCTGTCCTCCTTTCCCAGCTGGCTGCATGTCAGAGCAGGTAGCAGTGCACTGAAAGCCCAGGCAGAAGATGTCTGTTCTAAACAGAATTTAATAATCAGACAGGAAGAGGTGCATTGGCACGTGGTGGGGACTACACTTCCCGAGACGCCTTGCTGTGGCCATGCCTCCCTTTGGTAGAAACCCGGGCTTTATCAAGAGCTGGAGGGACCAACTGCCATCTCTCACTGGGGACAAGCAACCATGAGGTGCGGGATAAGGACCACCAAATGCCAGCTACTGGCCACCAGCCTCTGTGTCATGGTGAGCAGGCAGGTTTGGCGGGATCTCTGTGGAATTGGGGTGAACTGTTGCCTTTTCTGTCTCTGGTTGGAAAGGGTCAGGTTTTCCCACGTTCTGTTTTTCACGGGTGGAGGGCAAGCAAAGCCAACTGTCTGAGTTATCGTTGCACCCTGGGCGGTTATCGCTGGCCACCAGCATCGCTCCCCCTCCACTGATAGAATTCTGGTTTCTCAGGGATGTCACTTCACTGTAGGTCTTTCACAATCCAATTGCTGCCTGAAAAGAGAAAGGAAAGGTTGCTGCTGGCAGAATAGGTGTTTTTTAGCAAAAAAAGTTACTTGATTCTGTCTCCTTGGAGCAAAAGAGGGAGGATGGACTTGCTGCAGTCATATTTGTTGCTGGGAGCATGGTCATATCAATGAGGATGGGAAGTACAGATGTCAATAGAAGTATGTGTGAGAGACCTGTGGATCCACACCACAAAATGAAAGTTATTCTAGGGATCCTTTTTATCAGTTCTTGAAGCAAACTCAAGGGGAACTTCTTGACATCTGCATTTAGAGCTGCTGGGAAATAGAAACTTGGGAATGCTTTTGGACATTTTCAAGTTGTATGTGCTTGTTGCCTTTTTAGTTCATCAAAACTTGCAACTTTAAAAAAGAAATAATAATAATCTATATTTAAATCAAAGAGGGTTGGTGGCTTGGAAACAGTGTAATTATAAGATAATGCCTTATTTTGGACCACACATGGAATTTATAGTTTGTCCAAATTTTAAAATTTAGGACTCCTGGCTGTAGTGACTGTAGATTGTTCTCTCTACCAAACAGCAGAATATCTCATTTGGAGGAAATCAAAGGAAGATTGGTAACAGAGGTGTTGAGAGGACATGCTATGGCACGGCCACAGTGGATGGCAAGAATCCCATTATTGCTGTCAGGAGGACTTTTAGACTGGTGTTTCTCAGAAATCCGAGCTAACTGGTGTTGCACTTAGCATTTTCTGGGTGTGGATTGAGATATGCAGTAGAGCACAGCATGGAGGATCAGTAGGTGCCACAAATTAGGTTATTTATAAGCAGGAAATGCTACAGTTTGGGTGTATGTAGTCTCCAAAATTACAACTCTCCAACAATAGCCATTAGTCTCCTCTGAAATAAAACGTCATACAGTGGGGATTATGTTGACACCAGACTGTCACATTTGACACAGGGAAAGCTGCCTTGTGTTTCCATATTTAAAGGCACAAAATGACAAAACCTTATCTTAGAAGTTAGGAGTGGCCTAAAGATCAGGCTGTCTGCATCTGTGTGGAACTCAGGAGTACCAAGATATACCTCAAAGCTTTGTGTGTGCGAAGAAGCAGCTGCTGCCTTGTTAACCCTTTCCTAAAGACTTTCTTTTCCAGCTATTGGGGCTGTCCATTGCCACGCTGAGCACAGTCACCCACTATGGGCTCCATTTCACCCTCATCAGTGACATCTCCCTGGAGAACAACTCCTACAAGGTCATCCATTACACAGGTACGTTGCGGTCACAACCCAGTGAGACCTTTGGTGAACCTAGGAGCTACGAAATCCTCCAGAGCAGTTGAAGCAAATGCAGAGGCATTGTAGGAGGAGGCAGAGGCTGGCTTTTGCAGGGTGCAGTAAGGTTAACACAGTCCCACAGACACTTTTTTTTCTGTAGTGAACCTGCATGCCTGGCACTGACGAGTGCTCTAGGAGCACAGAATACTCAAGTGCTGCTGCATTTGCTCCTGTCCCTTTATTCATCATCTCCTCATCCTTCCCCTGTGCTGCAGTGAAAGCTCAGGGGGAGCTCAGCCAAAGATGGACCCAAAGGTGCAGTGGGGCTGGAAGGACCCTGGGCGCACACGGAGCAGGACTGTTACAGGAGCTGAAGCAGAGCATAGAAAATTGAGGTTTGGGAGATAACTGTATGGAAACATCCAGTTTTGGGGGGAATGTGAGGGTTTTTCCCTACATGAGGGAGAAATACAAACTCTCAGATATGAGGCTGGAGCAAAGAGATGAGAACAGCCTTTACTCTGCTTGCCTCTGCTGCACTCACATCTGCTGCTTCTCCCAAGCTATACTCTGGGTTTAAACATGCTCATGCTTGCTCTAGATCTTGGTTCTCAATTTCAATTTAACAAGGCAGGTATAAGACTATGTTAGCCCAGAGCGAAGGTACAGTCCTCCCCCTTTCCTACTCAGATCAGGGATTATATAGATTGGCACTTGCAAGCTCCACCTTTCCAGCCATCCCTTTCCAGCAATGCTTCCACTTGCTTTGCTTGCAAGCGTTAAACTGTTTGCGCTGTTAGCCCTGAGCGAGGGTTGCAAAGCCCTTTGCAGTGCTGCGGTCCCTGAGCCCTTTCCCAGGGTATCGGCTGTGACTGCCTTAGCCAGGAGGAAACCAGAGGGCGCATGCTGCACCAGATTAGCAGTGTACGTCCAGATAGGGGCTGTGGGACATCTGCTGCATGTCAGCGCCCCCCAAATAGGGGGACCCTTATCTGACTGCTGAAATAATTGACAGCTTGTGGTTTGTTGGGTGGACTATCACCCTTTCAGGGTGCTTTGCCCAGCTGAAGCTGTGGGAACCACTCAGAGGTTTACAGCTCTGCCAGACAAGCAAAGCATATGCAGATGGTGGGTAAATTACAAATTATAAAACATATTGAGTTCTGTAACATGCTCCTCTTGCACCATCTTCCCAAAATGCACTTTTAGGCCACCTTCCGGGCAAGAGCATCAGACCAGGCCTCTGTTAGCCTTGAAGTCTTAGTGTCTGACTGCATTCCCATGTCTGACTTCCTTCCAGCTTTCTACTTTGGTATCTGCCTCAGCATGACCCTGATCCTCGCAGCCCTGCTGAGCTGTGCTGCCACAGTGCGGGAATCGCAGTGCCTCATCGCCATGGTGCGTATCAGGAGGGACTTGCCTGAGAGGGGCTTTTTGTAACCTTGGGATGATACCCTTGAAATGGGATGGTGGGAGCTGTTTTGCCTTGTGCCTGGGAGCATGAATACCTGGGGAAGGACATCCTGTTGCTCCACCCTGTGCTGAAAGGGGACATTTTTTAAAAGGCACGACCCTGCAGATCTGCTCCAACTGAGGACTGCCTCCTTCTGCACCCCATTTCTTTTGCCAAGGAGCTGTGTATGCAGCTTTCAAAGCAAGGTCAAAGGGAGGAGCTTATCTGCCAAAGCAACCGCAGCAATGATGATTCCCAGCATATCTTTTTCTCACTGACCCAACACATGATTTGAGTGAGGAAACCTTAGCAGTGCAGTTTTGTGTCCCACATTGTTCCTCTGACTTATAACAGCAAAGTTAGCTCCCCTCCTTTCCCCCTGGGTGCAAACATCCACCACAGTGGCATACAGGGCATACAAAGCATGGAAGCAAGCATGGGGGCTTTGGCTGTATCCTCAGTTTCAGCCTGCAAGGAAAAGGTGGAGAGGTGCCATAAGAACTGAAATGCAAACTTTCTTCCCTCCGTCATCCACAGTGAAGTGCCTGTTTGGGCCCAGACCATGTCAGCATTAGTAAACTGGACTGTGAGCTCTGCTCCATTTTAAAACAAAGCCTGCACACAGGGCTTAGTCTTAATGGAGCATCTAACAGCCTCAAGGCTGGAGGGATGAGTGAAAAAGTGCTGCTCACTGCATGTTTCCCTGTGTTGTATGAAAGACAGGAGTTAACAGGAAGGTTGCTGCTCATAAAGTCCTACTTAATATGAAATAATTGCATTACTGTCATACATAAACTAGCTTTCAAGAGATTTGTCTGATCTATGTAATCAGGGAAAGTTATATTGTTGGTGGAAATGAGAAGCAGACGCCTTTAAAACTTAGTGAAGAGCAGCCACTGAAGTTAAAGTATTTCATTCTCAATACACAGTCTTCCTCTGTCTGAGATGCTCAAAGGGGCCTGAATGACACAGTTTCCAAGAATACTGCTAGCAGAGTATGTATAATTCCCTTCTCTTTTGCTTGAGTATATTTTAGTGTGTGGCTGCAATTAGTGCATCATCTAAAAAAACAGATGGGGTACGGACATGCTAGAAGAGATTGTCAGGACTGCCTGAAAATACAATTGAACTTTGCTGTAATGTTTATTTTGTTGCCTTGCTCAGTGTGCAGCATGGTTTGGGACGTGCTGCCAGGTAAAAGAGGTTGTTCAAATTACAGCTGTTTCCTGAAGGGATAGTTGAAGAAAAACATACCCAGTGAACTGCAGCATCACTGTTCTCCTCCAAGGGCCACCTGATGCTGTTCCCCTTTCCATTGCTGTGGGAATGAGGATGAGCAGGTCTCTTCCTTCAGCCCCCTGTGGGCTCCCCTGGGGCCAGCCAGTTTGGGACACCACAGCCAAGCTCTGGCCACCAGAGAAACCCCCGGCTGGCAGAAACCCCAGACTAGCTTTTTACTTCTCTCTGTGGCTCCTGGGGCACCCTGTTTGCTTTGCTTTAGCATTCACAGTTCGGGTTCTCTAAGGAAGGTGACTGCCTTCATTTTGTCTCTCTGGACATGCTATCATTTCATAGAATCATAGAATCACCAGATTGGAAAAGACCCACCGGATCATCGAGTCCAAACATTCCTATCAAATACTAGACCATGCTCCTCAGCACCTCGTCCACCCATCCCTTAAACACCTCCAGGGAAGGTGACTCAACCACCTCCCTGGGCAGCCTGTTCCAGTGCCCAATGACCCTTTCCATGAAATTTTTTTTCCTAATGTTCAGCCTAAACCTCCCGTGACGGAGCTTGAGGCCATTCCCTCTTGTCCTGTCCCCTGTCACTTGGGAGAAGAGGCCAGCACCCTCCTCTCTACAACCTCCTTTCAGGTAGTTATAGAGAGCAATGAGGTCTCCCCTCAGCCTCCTCTTCTCCAGGCTAAACAACCCCAGCTCTCTCAGCCGCTCCTCATAAGACCTGTTCTCCAGCCCCCTCACCAGCTTCATTGCTCTTCTCTGGACTCACTCCAGAGCCTCAACGTCCTTCTTGTGGTGAGGAGCCCAGAACTGAACACAGTATTCAAGGAGCAGTCTCATCAGGGCCGAGTACAGAGGGAGAATAACCTCCCTGGACCTGCTGGTCACGCCGTTTCTGATACACGCCAAGATGCCATTGGCCTTCTTGGCCACCTGGGCACACTGCTGGCTCATGTTCAGTCGCTGTCAACCAACACCCCCAGGTCCCTCTCCTCCAGGCAGCTTTCTAGACAGACTTCTCCTAGTCTGTAGCACTGCACAGGGTTGTTGTGCCCCAAGTGCAGGACCCGGCATTTGGCCATGTTACACCTCGTACCATTGGACTCTGCCCAGCGGTCCAGCCTGTTCAGATCCCTTTGCAGAGCCTCCCTACCCTCCAGCAGATCGACACTTCCACCCAGCTTAGTGTCATCCACAAACTTGCTAAGGGTGCACTCAATGCCTTCATCGAGATCATTGATAAAGACATTGAACATTGATAAAGACATTTCCATGCAGGAAAAAGACTGTGAGGTGTTTCCTCCATGGCTGTGGCCGTGAGGCATTTATCCCACTCTTCCCTCCGCATAGGGTGACCCTTGGTTGACTTTAAATTCCGTTTCTGTCATCTCCGACAGCATGAGAGCGAGGGGCAGCTTGCATGGAGCGAGGCTTCCCCGGCATCATTCCAATCAAATCCAGAGAAGAGCAACAAAGCTGGTGAGGGGGCTGGAGAACAGGCCTTATGAGGAGCAGCTGAAAGAGCTGGGGTTGTTTAGCCTGGAGAAGAGGAGACTGAGGGGAGACCTTATTGCTCTCTACTACTACCTGAAGGGAGGTTGTAGAGAGGAGGGTGCTGGCCTCTTCTCCCAAGTGACGGGGGACAGGACAAGAGGGAATGGCCTCAAGCTCCGCCGGGGCAGGTTCAGGCTGGACATTAGGAAAAAAATTTCATGGAAAGGGTCATTGGGCACTGGAACAGGCTGCCCAGGGAGGTGGTTGATTCACCTTCCCTGGAGGTGTTTAAGGGACGGTTGGATGAGGTGCTGAGGGGCATGGTTTAGTGTTTGATAGGAATGGTTGGACTCGATGATCCGGTGGGTCTTTTCCAACACAGTGATTCTGTGATTCTATGATCCGCCACTGGGGGGCGCCAGGCTCCCGCTGTCCCCTCCCGGCTCCAGGGGTCCCCTCCCTGCTCCCCCTTTCCCTCTCCCAGCTCTCGCCTCCCCTCTCCCTAGCCCTTCAGAAATTAATAGGGAACCTGGAAAAGACCTAAGAGCTGCTCACCAGCGACCCGATTCTCCGCTCCTCCTTGTTCAAGCCGCTCGTCCACATCTTAAACCACGTAGGGAAGCTTCGCTTATCCCTATAAACAGCCCCTCCCTCCCCCCCGTTCTGTGTTTTAGGGCAAGGGCCAGCCCCCTGCTTGTTTTCCCGCAGTCCTGACCCCTTAGCAAGGCCCACGTTTAATCTCTGATCTGCAAGCAAGAAAAGCAGCAGGGGAGCGCCAGCCCCTGCTGTTTGCGGGGTGATGTGACTGCAGGTAGGAGCGGGGTCAGTCCTGTGGAGCTCTGCAACTTGCTGGTGATGCTGTGTCCTGCCCTGCTGGGCTTCAGCTGGAATGAGCGTTCAGCCGCCCAGCTTGTATTTTTCTTCTGCTTGTTAATAGAGAGGATTTCCCACCTCCCTCCACTATTGATTTTAAAGGACTTCTCCTGCCCTGAAAAACATGAGTCTTGTTTTGAAGGCCGTTTAATTTACCCTTTAATCAAAGATGGAAGACAACAGAGCATTGGTGCCTGATATCTGTGGCTGTATGGGAAACCAAGCCACACTCAAGGGATGTCTGCGTCGATGTAGCTAATCGACCACAATGCCACTTGGTCAACCTTAGGGAAATGCTAACCGGAATGTAGACCAGTGTTTGAAACCTGAACAGCTCATATTTGTTAAAGCACATGTGTCTCAGGAACTTCTCTTGTAGCTGCACTAGACTAGACGTGTCACTGTGCATCCACTGATGCTTGTGAGGAATTTGGTTTCTAGTCAGTAACTGAGAACTTAAGGACAAAAAAAATATGTTCTACTGGACTGTTATCCCCAAAGCCCCTCTTAAATGGGAAGTGTGGTAACAGGTTTATTGACTCTCTTCCAGTTCTGGCAGACTGTGCTTTCTGGTGATCCATAGTCCCTCGTGCACTCAGTCCTGAACAGAAACATACTGCTTCTGTCATGGCCCCTGAAGGCCATGTCACTGTTGAGGGAGAGGAGAAGGAAGGAGAACTGTGGGTTTGCTACTGTTTGTACAAAGGAAAGACTCTGACTCTGGTGGAGTTGAAGGCACCACATGCTGGTGTTGGTCAAATGGAGAGAAGGGAGAAAAAAAAATAAACCAAAACAAATGGGATGCAACATGCCAACCAGAATATCCCAGCTGAAATTCTTACATCTGAGCTTTCCAGCCTAAAATCCACGTGTCTCGAGTAAAATCTGTGCTCAGGATGGAGCATTAGTTCCAAGCACTGGTTCCAAATAATTTCTGCAGGAAAAAAGCCTCAGCCCAACATAACCCACTTTTTCACTGAGTGTGATGTGCCAGTAGGGCCAGCACACAGCACAGGCTACTTGCTTTACTATTCCCAGGAGTATCATTTTAGGCAAGTGTGTAGGTCCTAAACAACACTGCAGCACACTTCAGCATCTTCATTTCACAATAAATCTGTCTCCTGTGCTCTCCCTTGTGCTGTGGCACTCCTGTGCAAGGCATCTGCGCACCCTCTCTGGGGAGCAGGTGCAGGCGGAGTTGATGTGCTCAGCTGGAGCTGAGGACAAATTCCTCCTTTGGACTGAGATCACTGACTCATGTTTGCTATGTGGAATGGCAAAAATGTTGCTTGCTTTTAGATGAACTGGATCAGGGAAGGAGAGATGCAACTTGGTGTATGCAATCTGAAATTAGCTTCCCCACCCCTTGGCTGTGAAGTCTGGCAGGGAGCTGGCCATTGCAATGGACACAGCAGCAAAAACCCACAGCTGGAGCTGGGCAGGGAACAGATTGGCTCCCTCACTAGGTGTGCAGGGGTTTGGCTGAGCTGCCAAACCCAGTCTGAGCTAAGGGATCCCTCACTTGTCCAAAGTAGACTCCTTTAACCAAAGTGAAAACATCAGAAAGGTGAATTAAAAGGTACACTCGCCAACAGACAAGACGCTATTTCTGCAGATTTTGCCAAGTCTCGCAAAGACAAATTGTTCCTCGCAGCAAGGATGGAAACAAGGTCATTCATAAAAGAGTAACTGATGTTTGTCTGGTGACAACCCTCCACGGGGCTGATGTGGCTGCCTCCTGCAAAGGGAGCAGGCAGCAACCCACAGCCAGCTCTGAGGAGTTCCAAGGGTCTGGGAGATGGTGAACCAGCCTCCATCCTTCCGTATTTTGTATGCAGACTATGCATTGGCTATTCTTTTTTCCTCCAAATGTCTTCTAATGTAATTAGAAAATTGCTCTTCCAAAAGCCTTTTGGCTGGGAAGGAAAAAAGCAGCCTATAATTCATTTATAAGTTGTTCTCAGAGCTGTGTAATTGCTCCGCACCGGCTGGATGGAGGGGGAGCTTCCCGAGGGACCACGCCTCTGTATTCCCAGAGAAGCTAGACAGAAATAAAGGGAGAATTGATACTGTAGATGAAGGACTGAGATGTGGGGTGGAGCTGAGGAAGAGGAGAAGGATTTTAATCTGCTGGGGTTTCTGGCCCCAGAGAGATGTCGTAAGTGCTGGAGATGGTGGGGGAAGAAAGGGAGAGCAATGGGGGGCAGAAATCTAGGTGGTATCACTGGCATGCTGTAGTTCTCACTCTACAGGTTTATGGTGGGTCCTCTCAATTGAACCCTTACTCGAACAGTGTGCAGAAGAGCTTTCACATTGCTATCAGTGCTGGTTTTTATCTGTCATAACTTTCTCTTTTTTTTCTTTTCATTGAGTTTGATATTCATGAAAAAGTTGGCTTTGTTATGCTGTTTATTTGTGGGGGAAAGTTGTTGGAGGAGGCACAAAATGCAGGGTCTGGTCTTAGTGAGGAGCAACCTGAGTTGCCCATGTAACCTCTCCTCCTCCCCACTCCAGTTTGTGCTGTACCTGCAGAGAATAAACCACCCACCATAGTTGGGTTTGGGCTTGGTCATGCCGTGCTTTGGTCTGTGTCATCTGGCCCTGCATGCTCTTCCTCATCTTCGTTACTTGCATCCCCCTTGTCACGTCAGTGTTTGATCAGACTTTCTTCTTCTTTTTGATCCTATTTCTCCCGTTATCCCATTTCATCTTCTGGCAAGGCAGCAAGTAATCTCACCACCAATAAGGCCAGGCAGCTGCCAAAAACATAAAAGAAAAGGAGAGATAAGACATACATAATTTAAACTTTTTTGTAAGAGCCATACCATGGTTTTCCCTGATATCTGATGTAAAGCCTGAAACAAGGCAGCCCCAAAAGAGTGGGGAAATGCCAATGGCAGCTTTGTTCCTGGAGCAAGACCCCAGGCAGGGCATCGTCCTGCCGCAAGCAGAGAAGCACAGCAGGCAGCAAAGGGACAAGAACCAGCAAAAGGCAGTTTATTGGCATGTTCTTGTTCATTTACAGAATTTAAAGTACCACATTTTCCTCTCTTGCTGTACATGAAAGAGTTGGGGCTTTTATTTTTTTTAAATCCTATTTTTTAAGCAGAAGGTTTTTGATGAGTAGAATTGGTAGCAACAACATGCTTCTTCCTCTCCTTAAGCTTGAGTTTGGTAAGCTTTTCTTAAAAATTTAATCTTTTTAAAGTTATTTCAGCTACATCATACTGCTAAAACATAAAAAAAAAGAAAAAAATTTGAAACCAAAAGAAACTGCAGTCAGTTAGGTAATTTTCCCCTGCTACATAACTTTTTGTTGGAAGAGGGACTGGTTCACAGAAAAACTTCTAAGTTTCCACTGGTGCTTATTCATCATCTTTTGCCATTCCAAGACTAAGCTGTGGATTCATATTTGATGAGCCCATTTGGCCTTCCAACACTATACAGGCACCTTTTTTCTTCCATTTATTATTCTTTTTTAATATGAATTAAATACTTCAGTCCAGCTGTCACAACAGGCAAGCACTGTTTACATTAGGGTGGGGGTTTTTTTGGATGAGATTTGTTCAAATAAAGAGACTACACATCTTAATTCCAGCCCTGCCAGCCTAGGGAAATAGACAGAAGTTAAGCCACCTCCTGCATCATTGTTGTTATTGTTTAGACATTTCGGGGTCAGTAGCTGGCCTTGATTACATTTCTGTCATCCTTTTGTCTAACTAGGATGGTGCTGGTTTCAGGAACGTGACTTGCCACCCTGCTAACAGGGTAAAGTCCATCTCCTTTTCCAGAGCAGGCTGCTTTCCCTCCAAGTTACTTGCATCTTTATGAAATATTTGTGTGGGGTTTCCCATCTTTAAAACTGATAACCAAGTTTTAAATGAGGAGGACTGAATCCTGTGAGTAAGGAGATGCCATTCGGAGCCACAGTCCCACTGGAGTAAAGGGCACATACTGTAAACATGATGTTTTTCTCCCCCCACCAGCCCTGGGTGAATTTGGGCAGAATAGGTTAACTGCTGCACAGGAGGCTGGTGATTTTTTGGTCAACCTCTTCAAATGGCCACAGTGCAATTGAAGGGCTCCTGATGGACAATCACATTATTATCCATCTAATTTCCTTTAAGTAATTAACATTATGAGGGATGTTTAAAGAAGGTGATGTTTAGCTCTAACTTTAACTAAACTTGCTCAAATGAGCATATTAAATATGTCCTGATGGTGTTTTCAAATGGATATTCCCCCTCCCCATGCTGTAACTGATGGTGTTTTTCCTCTTTATCCTTAGGGATTTTTCTGTTTTGCTCTAGCCTTTTGCGGATTGATCCCAGCTGCCTTCTGGAGATACATTCACAGCATGGAGGTAAGCATTGGCTGCTAGGAAATACCACCAGCATCTCGTCAGATGGAGATCTTTTTGTAGGAATGATTTCTCCCATAAAAGGGACATCTGGTGGTAATTAAGCCATCCATGCTGAGGTCTATTAGATGCATGCTCTGTCGCATCCATCCTTTGTAAGAACGAGGCTGCCTTTATTAGCTGCCTCTCCAACTGGGTCATCCGAAGGGAGAAGCCATGGAAACCCTCACAAAGGGCAAACGCTTTGTCCTGAAGGCAAAACAAAATGCAAGTCTCATTTTAAATAGCTTTGGTGGTTTGTTTGTTTGTTTGTTTTTTCAAGGGAGTTATGTTTTGTTTTAATTGAGATGCTTGACTTTTGAGAAGTAATTTCCAGCAAGCTTCAATTCCTGCTAATGACACTTAGGACGCTGTATACAAGAGTAGTGGCACGTACAGTGAAAACACTAGTGTGAAAAACGGTACTTTGGGTCGTTGTCACACTGGGCCAAAAAGAGAATATCATATGAGTTCTAATCTACCAGAAAATTGGGATTTAAGTTGTTAGCTCAGAGCTTACTGGTGGTGTGGTAGGTGGTGTTGGAGATGCAAGGTGCTGGGGAAATCAAGCCAAGGCATGCGGAGTTCCTAAGAGACAGCCCTTCCCTTTGCAGTGGGTACCCTTAGCCAGGGGCTGGGATGCCACTGGGGCTGGATAGCAGGCTGCTTTGGAAAGCAGAAAGTGAACTTAATATTTAGCAGCCTAAAGTAGTTAAATCTTTTTTTAACCCTTTCCTAATCTGACATAATCTACTTTTTGTGTACTTACTACTTACTCTTCTCATTCAGAGGAATTTGTTGCTTCATTCCCCTTCCTGCATCCTCACAGTGAAAAGAAAAAAACCACAAACTATTTTAAGAGACATAGGTGTGAAAAAAAATCATGATTTATCATAGAATCATAGAATAGTTTGGGTTGGAAGGGACCTTAAAGATCATCTAATTTCAACCCCCCTGCCATGGACAGGGACACCTCCCACTAGATCAGGCTGCCCAACTTCTTTGTTTCAAACTTCTTTGTTTTTAAAGCAGAACACAGATACTTTAGGCAAATATCCAAATTATCTAGCAGTAATGCAGGTAAGTGTTTGGGACTTTGATAGACATTTCATGCAGTGGGTTGGGCCCTGTCTCCAATTTGCTCCTCCCTAGTCCCAGGCATGTGCCACAACCTGCAATGCTTTGGCCAGAAATGACAATGTGGGTGACATGAAACATCATCCCAATGGATTAGGGTCATGCTGATGCTGCATGCTCATCTCTTTAGGGTTACAGAGGTTGCGGGGGATTGAAGATCAGTGTGTCAGGAAAAGAGCATTAGAAGGGATTGTGTTCTGTGCTCCATCAAAGCCCCTGAGACTCGATCCGTGCTGGTATTGCACTTCTTGGGTATAAGAAGCCCTGTCCCATAATGTTTTGGCGTCCCGTGCAAAAATTAAAATCCATTCATTTTGGAAGCAGAAGTCTAAAAGGCAAAGTCAAGGTTAAGGGGAGGGGCAAGGTCCTGCTTTGCTGAAAAGTTTGTCCAGAGTTACCCAGTGGCCACAGCAGTTGAAAATTGTTTGAAATATGCAGATGACTATGCTGGATCATACCAAAATACCCATGCTCAAACAGGCAGCCTTGCTGTTGGCTGAAGTAGAAGCCTAAAAATTCAGGGCGCACAAAGCAATGTTTTTTCAGATGCCATTATCTTGTGGCTCAGGTGCCTGCTGGTGGCACCTGCTGGTGCCTCTGCCATTAATGATCTCAGTGGATTTTTTATCCATGAATTAGTCCAGCTGCTCTGGAAATGTTAGGGTGAATGCTGATGGCACAGGAGCATCTTTTATCTCTACACTAACCTGGCTGAAGCAGATTCTGTCAGAGCCAAGGCATTCATGAGAGAGAGTCTTTCCACACTTCCTACATGTATTTTCCCTGGTTTAAGGCAATACTATCAGAATTTGTTATTTTCACACTAACAAATTAATATGGAAATAATTTTGTTTTCATGACCAACACAGAACGAAGGCCTTGAGCACAGTTTTCTCCTACTTCTGCAGAAGTTTGTAGTGAGAGATTGAAGCAAAAGCTGTGTTAGTAGAGGCAAAATGACACAAGAAAATGTGTGTGGTTGGTCTTGTGAAATTGCATTATCCAAATAGACTATGTAGTTATACTTTTTGATCCACAAACATGGAGTAGGATGTAAAAAGGCTGCAGGAGAAAGTTATATATTGGTTTAATACACGGATATGTCATCCAGAAAAATATTTTGCTGAAAATATTTAAATAATTACTTTCTCTGTATATCTCTTCATCACTACATCACTACATCTGTCTTTAGTTCAAACTATTTTCCTGTTTTTTGGCTTTGAGTGCCCTGCCCATAAATGCATTCATGTGTTATGGTTAACTTAAGTAGTAAGTTGGGTTTCTTTAAGTAAAACAGTTTCAAAAAAGCAAAGTGAGGGGGTTGTAAAATGTTTACTTTCTGTGTAAAGAAAACCAGCAGTGTTTCTAATAACAAAAAAATTACAATACAATTAGAGATCCTCTTGGGTTTCTTTGCTTTCTAAAATGTAAAGAGAAACAGGGATTATAAATGAGGAAAGATTTAGTTTTGAGTGTCACTTACAAAAGATGAAAATGCAGTTTCATTTTAAAGGAAGGTAACCTATCTCACCAGTGAGAAAAAATGTAGGTGTGACTGCACAGGTAGTCCAGTGGCACAGAAAATGAAATGGAGCAGGTGGAATGCTCCTGAAGTCTCATTATCAAGCACTTTATTTGTCTGACTTTCTCAAAGTGAAGAGCAAAATTAAAGCAGGTGTCTTCCCCCAGCCTACTGTGCATCAGTACTGTCAGAAATAGTTAATTGCCGTAATATTCAGGAGGGTGGGGTGGGGGTAGGAAACAAACTCAGCCAAATTTACAGGTGTCTTGTAAGCCTGAAGGGATGTACACAGCTACTGAAAAAGGAATAGAAATTGAAGATGTAAAACTGAATATGGATGAATTACACATTAAAAGTGCCAGAAGCAGTCCCTCTGAGAGCACCGAGAGCTCTACTGCCCCTGCATTCATAGCTAAACCAAAAATTTGCATTTTTCCCGTGCAAAATACTTTGACCTGCTAGTAAAAAAACAGACAGAAAATCAGCCCATTCTGTTTGGAAATGCCAGCTGGCAGCAGCTGGCACTGGTAGATCCCAACCTCTCCTTCCCCATGGGTGAGGTGCAAAATGCAGGCAGCATTAAAAGTGGAGCCTTCCTCTCCCACTGCCAATCAGGACGTGGGAGGTCCCTCCTGCACAAACCACAGCAGATGCTTTCAGTGTTTTACTCTTTTTGATTAAAAAATGATAATAATAATTGTAAAAGTTCTAAATTTCCTTCATAAAGGAGCCCATTCTTACAGAAAATCATCTAAAATGGAAAAGCTGTTGAAAATTGTTTTGTTGGTTCTTGTCAAGAGGCAGTAGATAGAAATGTTGTTTGAATGTGATGAAAGGAAGATGCCCGTTTTGCTTCTGTGACTCCTTTAGAGACCCATTTACAGTACTTCTTATGGAGAATCTGTGCAGGACAGGAGAAAAAAGAAGAGATATTTGTAAACATTCTGTATTCTCAGACATGGGCACTGTAAACAAAATGGGAATCTTCTAATTTCTTTCCTATTCTTTTCTGCTTTTGTGACCTTCTGTAGCTGCTGAATTAATTCTTTCACTGTTCTAGTTTCAAGTTACCCACATCCTAGATAGACTTGGTGTCGCCTGTCTTTAATCTTCAAATAACACATATCACACATGCAAAAAATATAAATCTGAGGTTTATCATGCTTTACTATAGAACACATCCTTCTGTTCAGCATTGCAATTATTCCTGCTCTATTGAGCCATCCATGGCCAAAGAATGGGTTTTGTGGGGTCCAGACTTCTTCCATGTTATATTCTCAAGCTGCTTTACATCCATCTGTGTTAAAGTACTTTTAATGAGGACCTAATAAGCTGCTCATTCACAAAATGAGTTTTCTTGGTAGGTTCTTCAAAGAAATGGTGAACAAAATGAAGAAGAATAAAAAAATGAGTGTAACATTCCAGATTCCCTCCCTATCTTGCCAGCATGTACAACGTAGCCTTTCCATTAGGGTCTGTCCCCAGTTTGCAAAGAAACACTTTGCCTCTTAGCCAGCAGCGCCAACAGAAAAAGTGTTACAGTCACTTGCAGAGGTGTGAAAACTTCTCTGGGCAGTTCAGCTGCTCAAAGGAAAGTCTGAAACAAAAATATTTGTAATCTGAAGGTTGTTGAAGGACCTTTTCTCCTGCTAGCTGTAGAGATAAGCCGTTCATGCTTCAGCATTATTCTAGCTTGGCTTGTTCTGGGGCCCCATTCTCTCATGCCGTGCCCAGCACTCCTCCTTCACAACTGTCACATCACACTCTCAAGCCCGTGGCTCCAGAAACACCCCAGCCCAGCCTCCAAGCCCCTGTGAAGCTCTAGTGAGCTTTTCTGCCTGGCTCAAATCTCCTGAGAGAGGCGATTCCTTTCCATGTTCAACCTAGTGAAGACAAGGGTCTCCACAAGAGGGAGAAGAATGTTTGGTTTCCCCCCCTATGGACCATTTGGCCTCCAGTCTGAGGATCAGCAGCAATGGTGCAAAGTAAATTAGGAAACAATGTACAAGAGAAGGCAGGGAGGATGACCTCTATACAAGCACCTTTGATGCAACCGCTGTGGTAACCACAGAAATGGTGAGGTTTTTTGATTGTTTTTTTCAGCCACATTAGGAAGTCCTGATTCTTGAAGTCAAAGAGCTGAGTCTTGTTTTCCAAAGTTATTTTTATGGCAGTTCCTTTACCACAAACAGCTGCCTCTTCAGGTGAGATCTTTTAGTCATGCAGCTTTTAGTCATGCAGCTGCGTCCCTGGGATGCAGAGAAGGACATAGGAGAGACATATGTCACATGGGTAAGCCTGCTGCCTCCTCTTCTTCCTGCTTCTCCCCAGCTTTCCTTCTCCATTAACTGCTGCTTTAAAAACTTACTTGGAGAGGCTGGAGGAAATGGTAGCCTCTCAAGCTGCAGTATAAAAGACTTTTGGCAGCCTTGCTAGCCACCACAAAAATAAGTTTGAGGTTTCTTTCTGGGCCCTGCTGTGAAAGAGGCCAAAGGAGTTTCAGTGTCTCATCATCTTCTTCTGTTCGTCTTCCAGCAGCCCTGTGATACTGGCCCCGCAAACTGGTCAGGATTGCAGGGGGAATTGGCCAAAATAAAATCACTGCAACATGAAAGGAGTTTTGCAGCAGAACAAGCTTTTCAGTCACAGAGATTTATTTGTAGGTAAACATTAGTTTAAAACTGATTAAATTATGATGTCCCAAGTCAGGGGAAAATTTGAAACTAAACACTGGTGCAAATAGTTGCCCATACTTCTGGCATAAAGGCCTGATTTCCCACATCCTTTGGATAAAGACGTCACTTGGTTTGCACTAGCAGCAATGGTATGACAATCTCTTAATTTTTACATGATCTTTCAAGTTGCTGGGTGATTTTGGAAAGAGGTATGACCAGTGGGTTTTGGCTCCACATGCACAGAAAAGCATTAGCCTCTCTGCACTGCACTGCATGTACTCAGAGAAAAAACATGAGGATTAAGCTTTTTATGTGATGGGGAACACAACCCACCTATGCACACTCTGGTTCTCCTGCAGTCTTGCTCTTCTTGAAACTTTCTTCAGATGAAACTGTTTGTTGTCCCCTCCTCATACTGGGATGGGAAAACAAAGTCTTTTATTCTTTGTGAGTAAGCAAGGTGCTTTCTCTCAAGGTGGAGGTTTTCTAACAGGGCCTGGGGTTTTAAGCTGGGATTAACAGTTACATCTCTTAAATAATGAGCATTTCTACACTCAGGGCTTGTTCTTGAACAGAGCAGATTCCCTAGCCCTTCCCTGCATATACGATCAGTGCTGGTCTTCTTCCTGCAGCTCTTCCTCCTGACCAGCACCTTTGCGATGCCAGACACAACATTGCCTGGATCCCCAGGAGGCAAATCCTATCTGTGTGTGCTCAAAACCAGCACCAGCACATGCATTGCTTGTTTCTGTAGGTATGCAGGACTGACCCAGCACTTCTTAGGTAATTTCTTAAGTGGGATTGTAGAGGTCCTTCCAGTGGCAAGGAACATCTGTTTTTTCTAGAGTGTGTTTGTTTCTGTCACTCCCGCTAGCGATGTGTGTTGGAGCAAACTCTTACAGGGTCCAGTTTGTCTCATCGGAAGGTAATGCATAAAGGCAGGCTTGGTCCTAGAGATTTTAATGGGATCTGAACACAAGAAGGTGTGTTCAGGTGCTGCCTGAAACCAAACCTGAAGCACACAGGTCGTTTCCTTTTGTTTTCTGATTCACTGGGGCTGAATCAGGACTGTAGACACTCATGGGAGTCTTTCAAGTGTATTTTCAAAAAGCAGTGATTTGGCTGCCAGAACACTGTGAATAAGCTGTTATCTCCTTTGCACTTGCTGTTGTTCTGTTAGGCATAAGCACTTTAAAGCAAGCACTGAGATTTTCCCAGTCTCAGAATTCTATGAAGAAAACAAACAAACAAACAAACAAAAAGGGGGGAGCCCCCTCCCCTTTCCTTAGTGTTTTTAAATATACTGACTTTCCTGGCATTTATGTTCTCATCACACAGTAACAGCCCACTCCCCACAGTGAGGCTCGGCTGTCCTTTCTCTGACATGCCACACAGGTGTTTGTACTCACGGGTTTTATAATTTATCACTGCCACTTGCCATGGCATAGTGTTAGCTGGTGCTCCTGTCCCCAGCAGCACCAGCTGTGGTACCCAAGGCCACTCAGATGGCTGCTGTCACTGTTGCACATCCAACCTTACCACAGCTGAAGGATGCTCACTGCAGAAAAGCAGCCACCACCAGCTCACAGCTGACAGTGTTGCCCTGGGTCTGGCTGTACTGTTGATGTAACTTTTTAAAGCTAAAACTGCTTTCTGTGTCTTTCAATACTTTGTGCTGGGAAGCAGTCTTGCCTGGCAGTGGTTTCAAGTACTACAGGCAAGAGAGTGGTGATGGCTGAGATAATTTGACCACGGCATTGGACGATTCATAAATTGCTGTGTTGTGTGTCTGAGTGAAGGGAGCAAAAAGGGTTGGTGTGGGCTCTTGGCAGCATATTGAGTTTGCAGTTCTGTTATAAAATGGACTTCGATGCTTTGAGTTTGTTTAAAAAAACAAGTAAACAAAAAGGAAACAAACAAAAAAAGCAGGAAACGAGGACCTTGATACATTGAAGCTGTTGTTACTTACAAGGGATGCAGCCCCAGATCTGGAGGTTTTAGGGGAAAATCTTGTTGCTGCTGATTAACTGCTTGCCTAGGTTTTCTGTCCTTCTCTGTAAAGCATCTGGTGCTCTGTCATGTCACAGAGTGATGCTTCTGGCTGCATCCAAGTAGCACAGAGGTGGTCTTGGAGGTTTATCATAGAATCACAGAATGGTTTGGGCTGGAAGGGACCTTAAAGATCATCTAGTTCCAACACCTCTGCCTCACATCAACACCTCATGATGGAAGTTGCTCTGCAACCTGGCTAAAGCATTAAGAGAAGTTTTCCCCCTCTGTTTCACTGCAGTTGCATTGTTGCTTTATCCAAACCTAAGCAGTTGCATCTGCCCTCCCCAGCACACTGTGAACATGTGCATTTTTGTGTGCGCGGAGAGGAAGGGGAAGACCAAAATAGTGAAATGCAGAGGTGGTTTTCTTAATGGACCAAGGAGGGATTTCAAGTGGGTCAACCACTTTATTCCAGTTTTACATCTTAACTGACTAACTAGCAGTTTATAGCTAAGTGAGAGATTCTGCAATAGCTGCTGTTGAAGGGATATTTCTGAATGATGCTAGTGAGTACATCCCTCCTGGTAATGCTGAATGACCATGAAGTGCTGAGGCTGCAGTTTCTTCTGAGTCTGTGGCATGTGTGCTCAGTTTGGTACCTCAAAGGCACTAAGAGCCACAGGAGAGGGGAGTCCTCCTTCTGCTTGCCTTCCTTCTCTGCCATGTCAAGAGCATTCCTTGATAAGCAGAAAGGAGGGTGGTGTGTTTGTCTTTGAGACAATCTTGACATCTACTTTCACTATGTTCTTCTTGAGCTCCAGCACTTCAGAGAGATTTTTGGCCAACAACTTTTGCAAACACGACTCACTGAGTAGGTGTCAGACTGTTCTTCTTAGTATGGGTCTGGATTAGTTACCCAACATACCTTGAAGCAACTAGCTCAGTTTGCCTAGGCAGGAGTGGGGTTCATTGACTCTTCTGGCTTGCAAAGGGATCAGGAACTGAAGGCTGAACCCCTCATCTGATCTTTCTGCTCCAAATCCAATTACAGGTATAAATTATCCATGATATATAACCCAAGTGAAAAATGTCAGTTTTCCTCTTGAAGGAGGTAAGACTGACATTTGCTCTAGTTTCTTATTAGCCAAGGGCAACAACACCAATGGCTTAGGGTAAATGCCTTCCTACAGTCATAAATTCCACTTCTTGGAGGATAAAGGATTTAGAGGATGATAAAAAAATCTCAAAATTCATTCTTTCTTTTAAGTGAAAAATGCTACTCTATTGAGTCAGCTGGCGTCAGCCACATCAGTCTCAGCGTTGATTTTCCATTTGTTGTATCCAACAGCTCATCAATATCATCGCTAAATGAATGTTTCATTAAGGAATGCAGACAGAAATGGGAGGCAGTAATTATTTGGCTAATTTAGAGCTGGAACATTTCACCCAGCATATTCCAGGAAAAGAATGACTGTAAGATGTGACCTCCATATCACTTAACCTGGACACATTTCATAAGCCATCTTCATCTTCAGCTCTCGGTGTTTTTTATTGAGGAGCCTTGTAAGTGCAGTTTCCTTGTGAAGGAGACCATCATCTAGAAATACAACTCCAGCAGTGAATCACAGCATGTTACTAGGTACACGAAAATTCACCTGACCATGATGATGCTAATGTCGGGGGGAGATTGTAAGACCTTTCAAAAAGAAGTTTTTTGAAAGCAGGCAGACTTTCTCTTCTCCAGCTGTATTGGTACATTATATGCTAACTACTGTCTGAGTTAAGGGATGGGACACAGCTGCAGTTTTCTTAAAGCATGTTATTAACACTATCAGATAATCCCTTAAACTCAAAAGGTGTCCTGTGACTTAACTGTGAAAGCAAGCACCCTAATTATTTTTAGTATTTTTCCCCCAACGCTTGTGTAAGAAATAGAAAAGCAAAATTTTTTTGAGGCAATTGACTGAAAGTTGCCAGTTAGTGGAGTGTGCACTGGGAATCTGTTCAGAAGGCACAAAGCAGTGCTGCATTCTTGCTCTTCAGTATGTTAAGTCCCAGATCAAAAGATGGGATGAACTTGTGTCTGCTGGATAAAATAACGTTGCGAATAAAGAAAGGTCATGAAACTATCTGGTTAACTTTGTCTCATGTTTTTAGACTTTACTCTTTATATCTTTAGGCATGCGTAAGTTAGCATGTCATTCAGAGCTGCATAAACACTCCTATGCATGACCAGCACTTCAGAGTTTGGCTGCAGCTCTGAGTATAAACGTAACCCCATGCCAGGCAGAAATATTACTAAGATGATAGTTTGCTAGTGCTATCACTCTGCTCTTGTACATCTTGTTAAACCAGACCTCTCATACGCTCTACAGCAGAACCTCCTCCACAAAAGGAAACAGCCAAAGATAAATATTGAGATTTAGTACTTTATACCTACCTCTGAAATATTTAAAATGAGAAAGCTCTCTACAATAATCTTTGAAAACAGACCGACATGTTGTTTGAAGGCAGCAATTTTCCCATATAAAATCAAATGATCATAGAAAAAAAATCAGAAAGATGGTGTGGAGGAACTACAGTCACTTCACCCTTTAAAAATGGTTTTGTAGTTTGATATTGCCTTACCAGGACCTGGATAGTGTATTCAGATAATAGCTGGATGTAAGTGTTGGATATAATTGCTAGATAGAAATGCTGAGAATGACTAATCAGCAAATTGTGCTCTTAGGCTTGCCCAGACACACATTCTAAAAGGAAATTATTGCTATAAAACATTTTACACTTAATCCTTCGTGCTTTCAGTCCTTGGAGGCTGCTTGATGAAAAGAAAAAAAACAGTAAATAAATGAGAAGTCAGCTTACAAGCAAACTGAGAAACAGGGTGCAATTGAAGTCTTCAGTAGTTTTTATGTACCTGGAGATTACTCTAATCATCATCACCATCACTGTAGTCAAGGTGGCCGTGAAACGATGATTGCTCATGGTTTCTTCCCTTGCTGTTTCCAAGAGTTGGAATAATTTTCTGTGATGGTTTTGTTAATGGCAATCTTGTTCCTTCAGTTCTTTCCTAGCCACTCTTTTCCTTCAAACAGCCTCAGTCTCAATATTCAATGTAATTGCGTGGTACCTAAAATGATGAGGAAGGTGCAGATGTGCACCACTGCATAAAGCAGGACTTCTCTTGGTCAAATGGGAATGGCCTAAGCTCTGCCAGGGGAGGTTCAGGCTTGACATCAGGAAAAAATTTTTCATGGAAAGGGTCATTGGGCACTGGAAAAGGCTGCCCAGGGAGGTGGTTGAGTCACCATCCCTGGAGGTGTTTAAAAGAAGGGTGGATGAGGTGCTGAGGGGCATGGTTTAGTGATTGATGGGAGTGGTTGGACTCGATGATCCAGTGGGTCCTTTCCAACCTGGTGATTCTATGATTCTATGAAATCGATCCTCTCATGGTTTCATGCAGCTGGCAGGAGCTTGCTAGTTTGGTGGCTGCGGCAGGCTACAGGCAGCAGCCAGCAGCTGCCAACATCTGGTCAGCACATCTGCCCCCCTCCCAGGTTGCTTAGTACAGCGTGACCACCGGAGAAGCCACTGAGGTGTACATCAACCTCAGCTGAACCCTGAGGCTTATTTTCGGGACAAAACACTAATGAGCATTGGCTTCCAAGCATAGTGAATTGTGTTCTGGTGCTGTGGTCGGAGCCTACAGTACTGCCAGGAAACCTGTGGTGGACTTTGTAAATGAAACATCACTGGACAAAGTGCCTTCTTACCTTGAATTAAGTTAATAGCCAGATCCGGCTCAAAACTCAGTGCAGTCAAAGGAGTATTTTTGTCAGTTTTTTGTGAGGTTTTTGGAAATGTGCCCAGGCAAGGCAGGGGGCTTAAAAATACCTGTCCCAGCATTTACCAGCCCAATGTCCAGTAGACTTTTAATGTTAAACTTCTGGATTGCTTTTAACCCTTGAACCCTTGCATGAACCTAGCAACTTGCTTGACAACCCTCCCTAGCCTCTTTTTTTTTTTTTGTAAGTCATTGAAATTTAGGCTTTTTGAAGGGAAACACAGCATCCTAATCCAAATGATAAATATGAAAAGGCAAAAATTGCACATGCGGCACCATCATCTTAACAAGACACATATGTATGTATTCACAACACAAAATAGGTTTTATTCCTGCATCTTATACTGAGATTGGGGTATTCAAAAGGTAATAATCTCTTAGGTTAAGAAGCTGGCTGCTCTGTTGTTCCTTCCTTCCTTCCTCCTTCAGGAACGAGGCCACAAGAGGAGGTCAAAAGATTATTCTATTTTTAACTATTCTTAGTCCAATTTTTCAGTGGAAATGGACCCTTTTTTACTTAATCCATTTATTGAATTGCAGCTGCTAGAAAGCTATTTCATGGCTTACAAGAAATTTGAAAAGCTTGGGTGTTTTCCTTTTTATTGTTTAAGGTTTGCTTAGGGGAAGGATGGTGCACAAATCTGCTAGAGGTCTTGTCTTACCTCTGTATCTGACCTGCTTGACGCACTCTGATGCACGGGGGTGACAAGTTGGCATCCTCCCTCCTCATCTTTGTGGGGCAGCTCAGCATCATGAACCTTGCTAGGGAGGATTTTTTTCCTTGGCTCAGAATATCTGTGCCCTGTCCGTCATTTGGCTTCTCTTGTTAAATCGAGATTGCTCTGCCTCACCTACTGATTGCTCCATGATAGGTGATGAGGCATCCTGGGAGGACAGCAGCTTTACTGCAAATAAATGCAGAGAAACCTCCAAACTCTTCCACTTATATCCTATGCTGATAGCCATGGAAAATCTTCCAAAATGAGCCTTTAAACTCTATTCCTGGTGGCAAAGAGCTGAGTTGGACACAAGTAATCTTCTCAACCTCCCTCTCTCCCCTCCTCTGGTTATCAGCCTCCATTAGTTGCTTGCATTCTGGACATCCAGGGAGAGTAGAGCAATATTGCAGTGGTGGCTGTAATCACCTCAAATGACCCCAGTTTCATCCCCAGGCACATAGCATTGGAGTTTTTTTCCCCCTAGAGTAGTTTCCAAGCATAGCCCCACAAGACTGAGCTGAAAAGTCTTGCTGAGAGACAGCTCTCCTCCAGGAGTGTTTGTCCCTCCCTGTGTGGCCACCCACTACATCTGTCTTGCTGATCAATTTTCCCTCCTGAAAGCCAAGATCTGGTTGGATCAATGCTGGTAAGGAAGCAAGGGAAAACAAAAGGAAGAAAGGTTTTCACTTCAGGCACTGAAGGCAGTTGTCATATTTTTTCCCTTTGAAACCCGAGCAGGAATTGGCTGGGGTCTGCCAAGCTGCGAGTTCTCATACATTCGGTAAATATTTAGGATCTGATTCACCACTGAATCACTCTGTTATTTTTTTGGCTCTGTTTGGAGGAACTTCTTGCTCATCCTTTTTGTAGCATCTCATGGTCATATGTGCCTGTCCTGAGTCGCCCATCAGGGCAGGGAGATGGTGGTCACCCCTGCCTGGCAGGGGGACTTGCAGGCTCACTGATCACAGGCACCAGAGTTCTTCTCTGACGCTAAATCTAGAACTGGCCAAAAAGCTCCAGCCATCAGCTGCTGAGATTCTGGTGTGGTGCCAAAGAGTCCATGCATGGCAGAAGGCAATACATGTGCAGCATCACAGCCTCTCTCATGGGGCTCGTGGTGCTCTGCATGCTGTTTGGTGCATGATGGGTCATACACCAGCTCCTGCTGCTCAATGGTGGTCATTTATAATAGCTGTACTATTTGTCTCTCTATTTCTGGGAGACCTTAGGGAAAATGTGAGAGGAGCATCTTCCTCTCCAGAAACAACCACAGACAGTGTTTTCCACATACAGATCTCTGCTTTTATCACAGGTGGAAGACAGCATGATGGATGTGTATGATCTTGTGTACGAGGAGGTGAGGAGAAATGTCTCCAGCTTCAGGAGGCACGAGCTGACAGCCATCCACGAAGCAGTAAGTTGTCTTTCAGTCTTAGCAGAAAACCTTGCACTGGGGTATCTTCCTGGTAGTTTTGGCAGGCTGGGTTTGATGCCTGTGCTATGTGTCATGGATGCTGCAGCCCTGGTTTCCCTCAGGAACCAAGTCCTCCAGCCTGTTGTGAAGTCTGCTCCTCCCTTCCTACTCTTCATTTCCCAGGTTTGACCATTGAGATAATCAACGAAAAGAAAGGTCCACCCACCTGAGCATTACTTTGGTGCATGGTCTTCAAAGCTTCTACATTGTAGCTGGTGTATATATAGTCTGTCTCCACAGGCCCTCTGCCTCTCCCTATCTGTGGTATGAGAAAGTGGATATACATCTGCTTGGTATCCCTGGTCAGGTAGAGAGAGAGGGGGAACTCCACATTGTCCAGCAAAAATATTTGGACTTGGTTATTTCTGTTAACCCTTGAGGTTATGGCTGAAGAGTACTGGAGGCTACATGGCCTCTTGCAATGCTGGAGACTGCTAGAAAGCCCCCCAAAACCACCACCCAGGATGGTATTGGCACAGGGGACTTCTCTGTAGCTCAGCAGGTGAGCAAGGGTGTTTGCCCAGAGCACAGGGAGGATGCTTGGTCTCAAAGCCAGAAGAGAGGAGCGAGGATGACCCCCATTGTGAGAAACTCCAGAGTCCCCACTGAGTAAAGGAGATACCATCTTCTTGAACAGCAGGGCCTGTCTGGGTAGCAAATTCATGTCAAACAGCAGGGCTGGATGGGAGGGCCAGTTCCCCTTGCTTGTTTCCAGACACCTCCCATGCAACTCCCTTTATCCTTCTGTGTTTTCTCAAAATATCATAACAGTACTTGCCAAAGCTGCTTTCATCCATGCTTCCCAAAATGCAGAAAAGGGTTCATTGCAACAACAGTGCTGGCTCTCAGAGCCATGACCAGGCATGGTAGTGCTTGGTTTACAGGGCTGTGGAACAGCACACCCAGAGTCACACTTGGCAAAGAGAATCATGCACAATACCTAGATTCAGTTGTTTATTTTAAGAACTTTAATTGATAGAGAAACAAACCTTCCACTGTTTGTTTGGTTTTTTCCCTCCTACTAGAGCTCTGAGCTGGCCAGTTCACGCTAGATATAGGAAATCAGCTCCACAGTGGATGTTGATAGGTACCTCCTAGCCCATTAGAAACACTGGAAACTTAAGTCTGTGCACCCTTGGGTTTTCTAGAGTAGCCACTGTGAAAGCTGGTGTGATCACAGAGGGAGAGCTTAAAGCCAGCCCCAGGCAGCACTCCTCAAAGAGCACAGGCAAGTTTGGGGCCAGACACATCCACCATCTCTGAGTTTAATCTCCACTGCTTCAGTTGTCGACTGCATGCCTAATACACTTTGCTCCTTGCAGCCCTGGCTGTATAGCCCTGGATGGGACACAGGGAGGAAGGGTGGCCCATCACCGGCACCTCCTGCTGCAGCAGCTGGTGGCAAGGGGAAAGCCCGGGCAGACAGCTGGAGGACTTCTCCTTCTCTTCCAGTTCCTGTGCTGTGGGAAGCGCTCTCCATTTGGGGGCACAACCAATGTTGAGCAGAAGATGTGCCCACCTGGCCAGGCGCACAATATGGGACAGGTAATGGAAAGGTTTCTTCTAGCCCACAGTGGGGTTGTACCGCTGCTCACTAGTTAAAACCTCACTGGTGTTTAAGTGGTGTGTGGTTTTTTTCACACTGTGGGTTGCTGTGGGTTGGGGTTTGTTTTTGGGGGGTTTTGTTGTTTCAGTAAGGAAGCATCTCACCCATTGGAGGAGCTTGGATGGATCAGCAGGTCTCAGACCTACAGATGCAGTTTCCTCTCCAGCTCTAGAGAGCCTTCAAAATGCTTGATTTTGCCACTTGTTTCGTCGCTCCAGCTTCTTCCTCGTCTCCTGCACATGCAGAGAGTGTGAGATACCATGGGCATGTATCTGACCTTAAAAATACCTCTGGACTTTTCCATATGACACTAGTTTCTGAGGCTTAAAAAGTGTCCTGCTAAGAGCAAATGTGGAACTTGCTGTAATTCCTTTCCCCCAGGGCATTAAACAGGTATTAAAATGAGAGACTCATGAAGCAAGATAATGATACCCAGCAGTAGCTTCATCAAGTACATTTCATTCCTCCTCTTAGCAGTAAGTCAGTGAGGCTGATGAAGAGGTCACCAGTATTAGACTGCCTCTGCACTGAAGCTGCAACATAGACTTCATACTCTCTGAGCAAATCTATTGTATGATTATTTTTCTTCCACTGGAGTAGCCAAATCAGCTGAAGCAGCTAAAGTCGCCAGCATCAATATATATAGTCCCCAGGAAAAACAAAACTATGTTGCTACAGCTATATAAAAACACTGTTGTTAGGCAAAGATGTCAAGTGGAAACAGGATGCCATAATGCGCAAGTTATGCATCAAGCCTGTGGGGCAGCATTGCAAAGCGCTGCCTCTAGGAGCAGTACATCTCGAAGGGTCCAAGTGCTAATGATTTGTGTTTCCTCTGATCGTGAGCCAGGGGAGGTGGGTGGGAGGATGCATTTTGCAACCCAAGGAAATGCAGGGTTTGGTAGCTGCACTGCCTTCCCTCCTGGCTTTGAGCACTCCTATCTCACTCTGCAAATCACTTTATCAAGGGCATGCTCTTGCGTGTTCAAAATGGCTCTCTTGGCTAACACCTTCTGGATTTTCATGGGGCCACTGGCATGCTTAAGGCTAATGTATGTTAATGCTTGTGACACCTTAAAAAAATTAACTGTTCATTAGTATCTTTGGGGAATGTATTTAGTATTATGGTGTGCTCTGCTTTTCCATAATTTCATTTCCCTCTTTCCATTTTCCAGTAGGTGGAAAGAAAAAAGCTTTTGCATGACCACACTTACCTGTGCATACACACATCCCTCATAACCTGAGATACATCATACGAAGAAAATCATAGGTGTATTGTAGCAGTAGAAAATATACTGCGTTTGTCTTCCCAAGTTGCAGCAAGCAGCAGAAAAAAGGAGAGTTGCCAATAGAGCAACCCAGCCATGCAGTCCTGCATCTTCCCCTTGCTTCTGCTTCTGTTTGGGGTCATGGCAGTGCTGCTGGGGGGACAAAGTCCCCCACTGACTGGTGCTGTGCTGCAAGGGGTGTCTCTCTCCTTCCAGGACTGCCTGCGAGAGATTCAGGACTTCCTGAAGAAGCATTTGGACTTCGTTTCCGTGCTCCTGGGTGTCACCATCGGCTTCACGGTAGCTATGTCTGTTCCTTCTCATTTTGGCCCTAAAAAGCAAGCTCCAGCAAAGGAGGCATATCCTATATTAGCTCCCAGAAGCTAGGATTTCAGATTATTTTGGAGATTGGCAGCAGAAAAATAAGCAGTGGTATACTCTACCATGGAAATTAAGAAAGGGACAGGACATGTCTTGGCCAGGCTGGTGCCAGAGGAGTTTTCTTGCTGGAATAGGCTCACTGCATGTTTTTTCTGCCCAAACTAGGCGTGGCAACTCAGAGCGGGGAGCAGCGGGAACAGACTGCAGCATTTCATCCATCCAGGCTTGACTACGCATCTTCTCCTGCAAGAGAGAGTCCATGTTGCTTGGCATAGGGCTAGCAGGCCAGTTGGGAAGCTGGCAGTAATTGTGGAAAAGGAGATCCAGCAAAAGCTCCATATTTTAGAAAACTTGCTGCCTTTCTTTGCTCAGAGCTTGCTGTCTCCAGCCCAGACTAGGAAATCACTTTGTGTGACCAGACCTGGAAGCTCTTTAAAGCTACTGAATACCAGTAGCAGAGCTGGAGAGCTGTGCAGAAAGGGAAGGTCTTGTCCTATTAGTAACCATTGACGAACCCAGTAAGGGGCATCTGGGTGGGGGAAGCAGAGGCTCAAAAGGAGCACCTGCGAAAGGAAAGGAGTAGGGCGTGTTGTTTGGGCTCCCGTGTGCTGACTTTGAAAGAGGATCTTACAAGGGGGTAGGATCATCTTTAGAGTATGGTTTGGGTTGAAAGGTCTGTACTAAATTTTTGAGTCTTATTTTGGGGAAGAACAAGAGAAAAAATGAAATGCTGTGAGAGCAGTGTGTCCTTCAGTGGCTACGGGTCTCTGTGGCTGCATGTAGACAGTCTTTTCAGTGCTGGAGAGCACTGCAAATTAAAACAAGTCTGCTCGTGTGCTCACCCACTTCTTGGCACAGGTGTATTGCTGCAATAACCTCTTCACAAGGGCCCAATGCATGTGGTGAAGGATGCCAGAAAACAGTACATGCCAGGAGACTAGTTTCTTTACCGTGAAGGGAGGTTGGTCTGCTGTGATATTGCCATGCTGCTCCCCAGCTGGGGCAACCTTTCCTGACTGAATGTGTATTTGGAGATTGTTTTACTACTTATGTCTGCCTTAGCACAGTTATGGATTAGAAGACATTTCTCCATCAAAGAAAAAGCTCAGAGGAACAAACAATTCTGTATTTTCTACTGCTAGTAGGAAATTAGGAAAACCATCATGCATTTCTATGGAGCTATAAGTGTAAAGCTGTGTGTGAATATGCAGTATTGCTTTCTACTTTTTCTCAAGCATAAGAGGAATTTCACTACAGCTATATTCAGACAAAAGTGGGAGCATTCTTATTATATATATCTTTTCTTCACAGCTTGATGCTACAGCCAGATAAGATGCATGTCTTTGAAGTCCATGTGAGAGGAAATCTCTCTGCACAGTTCACTATTGTGATGGCAGGATGCACAGGAAGCGTGCAACGAGGGCTATAGCTGCTCTGATGTCACTGTCCCTTGGCCAACAATGCACACATGTTCCCAGATCAAGCTGCTATCAAAGGGACTTGCACGTTAAGGCAGACTTTTAGGAAAGAGCATATTGTTGCAGCCCTGGTTATCCTTCCCACAGCAGCCTTACCTTTGTTATGTTGCCTGTGTAAATCCTGATGTTTGATATACCAGACAGGATATCACAATACAGAGGAAGTATACCGTTCTCTGCACTCAAAACTGTGCATATGCATGGGGTGGGTGTTGGGTTTTGCGAGCTTTTTGTTTTGTTGGGTTTTTACTCCAAGCAGCACATGAGGTTTGTGTTTTATGTTTGTTTGCATAGAGGACTGTTTTGTGGCAGGAACTTGAATTCTGAATTCCCTGGTTTTGTCTCATTTCTTGGTATTTTTAGGACTGGTTTTGAGACGTACTATGTTAATTCCAGTCAGATGCTTTAAGCACATGTTGGGGGGTTGTTTTTTCTCCCATGTTGGAATTGATGATCATTATTTTACTGAAAACCACTCTCAAGAAAAATGTGACATCTGGTATATAAGTTCAGAAGTGCCAGGTAGACTAACAAGCACCATTTATGATTTGCACAACTGGAGTATCATAATCAGTTCAGCACTTGAGTGTTTTTGTGTCTTGTTTATTTTATTTCCTTTTAGGTTTACGGGATGATCCTGACTTCATTCCTCTGGTTTTCCATCCATTTCAGCAGCAACCTGGACCGGAAAGGCAAATACATCCTGCGAGGAAGGTAGAAACCCAGCACTTGGGCAACTCTTCCAGGTAGAGCCAGCTCTTGATGCAGGAAGATGTCTGAAGCCACCCACAAAATCCCTCAGGAAGGCATTGTGTGGGGGCAAGTGATGAGACATGTCACACTTTTCCCCTTCCTGCACTACAAGCTGTTGTTCATTTCCAAGCTGATCAGAGTGGATGATGATCTGTGGAGGAGCAGTCCCACACCTTTGCTGAAAACATACAAGGACTAAGATACCTGGGCTCAGAGACGCAGATTACCTTGCCAGGGGATGTATGGGCTGTAGCTCCACAAGCAGGACACAAACAGCCCCTTATGACAAAAACCAGAGAGAAAGCCCCAGCAAAAATCACAGCATTGAATCAAACTTCTTTTACACTGGCATCTAAACAGTTCCCTGTGACCCCCAATGATGTCAGGTTTCTAGGAAGATGGATTTGGATCACAGCCAGGGACCGATCCTATGCTATCAGCAAATATGTGGACACCAAGTGTGTCATCACTGTGGACAAATATGCTCTCCCAGCCTGGACACTCATAATGATTGACTTTGGGTACATTTCTGATCATGTTCAAGTATGTAGGCATCCAACAATCATCAACTGTTTTTCTCCTGCTTTCAAGGGAAATCAGAGATCAGGAAAAAAATCAGAAATCAGTGCATGAAACGAATGACCATCATAAGGATATATGCCACTGCTATTCTTCCCTGCTCATGCAATACACCATTCTTTTTTAATTCTTAGGATTTAGTCAGCCTCTGAGAGCTTGATGCCACACAGATTTCACAATGGCTTGTTTGACTTACAGACTTAGCACTGTGTTTACCTAGCTTCACTAACCCACTGTACTGCTGTGCGATACGAAAGGACTTTGATATTACATATACACGCAGGACTGAAGTTTAAATCTATAAGAGAACAGGATTGATCTCCAGCCAGGTCAAACAATACAATGTTCAACTCCACGTCCTCTTTGCATTATCTTATCAATAACAATAAACAGAAATTTTAAAAGTCTCAACCAACTGAAGAAGTCAGCTCTCAGTCTAGCTCAAATGATGACTCCCTGCTGTGCTTTGCCCTTGTTGCAAGGAGGCAGAACCGCTTCTGAGCTGAAATTCATCATTGCAATAGATTTAGCACCCACTGGAAAATCTACTGCAAATAATATGGCTTTGCGAAATGTCTGTTGAACCAACAACAGCTTTCAGCCCTCTCCTTCGTTCTGGCTTTTAGCCATGAAAAACAGTATGTAGCAATTTTTTATTGAAATAAATGTGGAAACCCTCATGCTGATGTTCAGGATAGGTCTTGGCCCTGAGGCAGGGGCTACTAAATATACAAGAACAGCAGTGCAGCCTACAGCACCTGCTTAGCATTTTAACATGGCTTCAAATATCTTGCATGGAAAAGAATTGCAGTGGTGGTGGTAGGGAAGGGCTATTGCTCCCCATCTGGCTCCCTTGGAACCAGTGGAGCTTCAGCATTAACTTCACTGGAAGCAGAATCAAGTTCCAACTGCTGCAGAGTACTACTCAAGCCACCTCCTGGCAGTCACCAACATGCCGTGGTTTAGCAGGGATTTAGTGATTATATGTACTTGCCAACATATCAACTTTCTAGTTGTGGGGAAAGATGCTCTTATATGTAGATATGTACAATTAAGAGTATTTCTTTCTGGAGAGACACAATCTCCCTTGTGAGCTCCAGCTACTATTGTCCAGGCCACAGCTATTGTTATTCCTCAGGCCAGCTGGCAGCTGATGTGACTCATGGTTGCTTCAATAAGGATTAATTTCTTGCGAAAGGCCGTCATTCCTTTTCTTTTTCTGCCACACATGTGGCTGCCTGCATTGCTCAGGGGGTTGCATCATGGAGGGCCCTCAGTAATTCTTTATGTGCTGGGAAGAGATATTCCCCAGGCAGCTGGTGCTTGCCTGCCCCAACAGCATGCCTGAGCACTCAAGAGGGAGAGGACGGTGTTGGTCCTTTTCAGGAAAAGGAACCACTCATCAGCCTCTTTTTACCTTTGGCCAGCTGCTACGGCAGCAGGCATACACCTCATGAGGAGTAATGCAAGCAGGGGCAGAAAGAAGGCTTAAGGACTCAATCAATAGGGACCAGAGTATTCACATGTAAGACATATTTATGGTTTCACTTTTTTAAACACTTTTTTAGATCTTGACCACTGCTCTGTGTGGGCTGGACAACTGATGATCTTCTGCCAGGTCAAAAAAACATTGGAGATGGAGCTAGTCAGTGGAGTCTATGTTATTGGTGTGGGTTACCTGCCTAAGCATCATCAACTAGTAGAAAAGACTCTGTTAAAGCTTTGCCACTTGAGCTGCTATAGCTTTCAGTTTTCCTCCTTCTCTGCTCATCACTGAAACTTCAACAAGATAAGCAAGCACCTTTCAAGCACTGGCCATATAGGTGTATGTAGCTGCTGTAGTTTTCACATCTCTGTAATGATTGCTGCTGCTTGTGGCAGGGATGAGAATGTGACCTGCATTGAACCATCTCACAAAGACTTAATTAGCCTGGAGAGTAACCACTTCTTCTCAACAAGCTGCAAACTGGAAGAATGCAATTTGTTGTCCCAGAGAGCTAGAAGTCCTTTTCCTTCCTCTGGTAGCCAGCTGTGGCATTTAGGTAATTTTGGGGATAGAAAATACCCCAACAAATATAACAAAAAAACCAACCCAAACCCTTGTTCCGTATGCATGCATTAGCCATCTTGTGTTCTTTATTCTCATTTCACCTGCTGCTGGAGTCCCCATAACATCTTTTATGGGTGGTAGAGCAGTGCCTGGCTAAGCACAATCTTCTGCCAGAGATCATGCTGTGAATAACAGCAGGAGCTCCTGCCACCCTGCAAGGGCGTCCTACTGTTATTTTCAGAAGCAGGAAAGCAGATGCCTTTAACTGTTCAGTTTTTAGAAACATGTTGCAGAAAAAGGCAGTGTCACTATCTTGTTGACAGTCATAGAAATGGCAGAACACAGAGATGGCTCACAAGCTACAAGGCCAACAGATGTCAAGCGTTTTTTTACACGAGTGCCACAGAAAATCCCTGTCCTGTAATCAATCTGCTGGTGCTTACTAGTTCTTAATTTGCTGCTCACTATAGGGAAGTTGTACAATTCTTGTGCAACTGGAGCAAAGCCCCAGGAACCTATTTATAAGAGTTATAAGAGCTGCCAAGATTTACCCAGTATTGAGAAGAGCAAGAGGGAGATTTTGTGACAACAAGAGCAGTGGGGATGCAAAGCTGGAAGCCAGGCTAGGAAACCCCTGCAGACCTGCGCAAGTAGAAGCTGGCTGTTAAAAGCATGTCAACACTCAAACTCTGATAGGAATTATGTAGGCATTGGCAAGAGCAAGAAAAAAAAATTAGAAACTAAAGGTGCAAAGTTAAATATTTAACTGTGAATTGGCTCCAATTAATTGTCAATTAAGCTCCAGCAATTATCAATTAGTTCTGCTAAGGTCACCTGGGCAACCATAGTTTGGCCTTTCTGGGTATGTGTTACCTTGTGCTCATGCATTACCCTTTTATTTTAGACAAACCTCTGGTTTTATCTGAGGATGCAGGAACAGGGAGCAACTTAAGGTCAGGTGGTTACCTGTGGAGCTGGGAAGCGTCAGCCCATGGCAGCAGCAAGAAGCCTTTTGTGCAGCTCTCCATCCTGCACTGCTCACACTCTGCTCTGCCAGTGGCAGCATTAATTTCCCCAGAGGCTTTACATGGGGCTCACCGGGTGCCTCTGGGTGGCCCAACCACAGCTTGCTTACAAGCCAGGGGAGCTTTCCCAGCACCTGCTTTGAAGGGAGCAGATGACACTTTTCCAATGTACATCTTGTGCAAACTGCAGATGAGAAGGGCAGAGCTTTGCACAGCAGCTAAAGGTGCAAATTGGGTTTTTCAGTACCCAGAAAAAAAAATGAGGAGCTCAGAGCACTTGTGAAAAGCACAGGTTAAGCAATTTACTGACCCTCTAGAGGGATTCAGTTGTGAGGAGGGTGGGAATCTTTCAGCCTCATAGTGTGCTGGCTTAGCTCCAAAATAGTTTGCTTCTTCCTGTTCTATTGATGGCTTGTCTGCCAGTTCCCACTGCCGTCAAAATATAACTTCCTCATGCAACACCTGCTCGATTGTGCAGCTCTGGGTCATGCCTACAGCAAGCTCCTAAAGCATATACTGCTGAGCAAGTGCTTCCAAAGCTTTACAAGCTGGCAAATGTGGGTGGACCTTTGCAGTGCTTGCCATCTCCTGCCAAGGCAAAGCTGCGGTTTTGGGCCGAAGACCTACAAAATATTTTTAAAGAAATAGTTGCTAAACATTTTTTTAACCAGGTGCTGAAGCAATGTATTTGCAAAAGCAGGCTGTAATCCTCCTCTAGAAAAGCTGCCAGAGGTTATAGGTGCTCCATGCAGGGGATCTCCGCCAGTACAGCTGAAGGTAGGTACGGTCAGAAGCTGCTTTAAATACAGGGTCAGATCATGCACACGCACTACAACTTTCGCATGACACATCATTGTAGTTCTCTTGTTTGGTAAAATGCTGTAGTGAGATGAAAAGGGTTTCTTTTTCTTAACCACATAGTTTCTCTACTGCGAGGCTGAAAAACGGTCAGCAAGCACCGGCCCCGCCTGCTGGGAGCTGTTGCACCGGGTGGGACGGTGAGGGAAAGCACAGGAGCAAGGAGGGTGAGCCCCAGAGTGGCCTTGGAGGCTGTTTTGGAAAATCACTGGCAGTCTGTTTGGCAGCTTTCACTGCCAAACTGGTGACCGGTTGCCTGCCTGCCAGTGAGGCTGCTCTGCTCCCCACCACGCTGTCCTTCCCAGCCTCAGCACAAACCCAATGCCATCTCTAGTCACCCATTGTTTTGGGGTTCATCAAGCAAATTAATGCCTGAAGGCAATCTGCCTATCTACCCCTGTCAGGAGAGTTGTGAGAGAAAAAAAACCAACCCACATCTCTTTGTGTGGAAGAGGTACAGGGCAGTCACTCGGATTGCCAGGAATCAGCACATCTTGGGAGAAATACTTTATGTGGAGCCTGGAGGTGCCCACCTACAACTAATACTCTCCTGTCTACCCGGTGCTATTCCTCTGTGCTTTGGCAAGTGAAAAGTCCTTCCCAGCATTTTTGCCAGGAAGATGTATATCCCTGCATTGCACAGAGGGCTAGCTGGGTTGTTTATATTATCCTAAGGCAAAATCCCCCCTCACTCCCCTCAGCATCACTAAATGCTATTGTTTAACCCTTGCACCAGCTTGCTTGCAGACATGCTTGCTTTCGTTTTAGCTTGGTTACATCAGCAGTAAGCTACTCCCGCCTTTATTCATCTACTAATGAATTATACATTGGTTATACAATAGAAGATCTCTGCATCGAAGGGCTGGGCTCTTGCTCTCTCACACAGCATCTCACGAGGCATAGCTAAGCCCAGCTGCGGCTTGGCCTTCTCTGATGCCATGAGAAAAATGAATGTTCACTTTCCAGACTCTCAAGCAGCTAAGAGGGAGCATCTGTGTGGGATGGGGAATCCCGCTCGGGTTTGCTCTCCCTCTGTCGTAACTCTGGTGGGAGCCAATGCTGTCCTTCCCCCACCCCCCTTCTCCCCTTTATATAACCTGGCCCATCACCACAGATACGTTGACATAAATATTTAAAATACAGACTGCGCAGATGAGAAACATTTGTTGGGTTTATTAGAAGCAGAAACTTCAGGCATAGCTACAGGTCTCTGCTTGCCACATGCCCCTGCCAAGACTGTGAGGCAAACGCATCCCTTCCAGTGCTGTCACGATGCTTTGGGTGAATTTGCAGAGCAGGCACAGGGATCTGCAGGCAGAGTGAAGCAGGAGAAAGGAGAGGCACTCATAGTGTTCTTTCCTCTATCTTCTGGGTCTGGGGTATTTTTTGCGAACCTGTTTATTAAAGTCAGTACAAAAGCAAATTCAAATGACTGCTCTAGGCCAGGGGGATTTTTTTTTTATTTGGGGGTATTGGGGCTTTTTTTTTTTCCATTTTAGAGTTTGCATTTTTTTCTTTCAGTGATGGAGTCTTGGGAGGTAGGTAGCTTCTTCACAGCCCTGCCTGCAGCTGGCTGCACTGTACACGACTATGCACACTGCTGAGCACTCGAACAGAGCCTGTTCTGCTAAAGAGGGAAGCCATCAGCTCTATTCATAGAGCTTACACTCGATACCAGCATGTGACACCGATACATGAACTGGATTAGCACAAATTAGTTTTAGTTATTTATACAGCAGCATTTCATAAAGAGCTGATAAAGCCACTGAGCATCTTTGAAACACAGGTTTGTTACTTTATGGACTGCATAGCAAGTAGTACAGCATGACAAATGAATATGTAACATCCAAAATCACATGTAATCTCAGGGAACAGTGTGTGTTATCCTCATGGTGCCACAGTGGTGTTTTTATTCTTCTTGTACATTGAAGTCAAAGTTTTCACATATACCCAGCTGAGCTACTTAAAAAAAATACACCAACAAAGCTTGAAATCCCTTTCTACTTCTAAGTTTTGGAGAGGACTTTGTTGGTGTGACCAGATGGGTGAACTCAGTTTAGACTGTAATTGGGAACTACTCAGTGCAGGAGATGATGGGGCTGTGTCCCTGCCCCTCCAGCAACAGCCACGTCTGTCTGTACCTGAGCCCAGGGCAGCAGGTGGTTCCAACACAGCCTGAAGGAAGGTCGCAGAAACAGAACTGAGAGGGTGTATTTCTAATTTTCCACTTTTTTTTTTTCACTTCCCAGCAGAAAAGGTAAAAAGATAGGCAGAAAGTAAGGAAAGAAAGCAACAGTGGCAAAAAAACCCTCACCATCCTGAACTCACTACAAGTATTTTTAATGCCAACTTTGTGGCAGTGATTGCAGCTGAGGTTGCCAGTGCACAAAAATTGATTTGAGAGTCATTTTTCATTGCAGCTTCCAGGGCTGCTGCTGCAGAAGGCCTTATCAGTCTGCAGCTGGTTCCTTCCTCTCCCTCACACAGATTGTCCAAGCGGCACTTCTGGATGTTTTTCTGGAACAGCCATCTAAGCATACAAGAGGCTTCTTGTTTCATGTAGCCCCCTGTCTTCAAATTACCCTTTTGGTTAGGGGAGTGGCAGTATTATTTTTGGTTTAATATTTGTAATTGGAAAGGAGGAGGATGCAGGAAAAAAAAAAAAAAGGTGTCGTGGTGTGCTATTATGTAGCAAGTGAGCAGCTTTGGGATCCTGCTATTATGGTTTGGATTGATGAGCAGGAGCCTCACAGGATTATAGCTATTGTCGTAACCAGATGGGTCATACTGATAATTTGGGATAGCAGTTACATGCACAAATAGCCTCATGAACCTCTAGCTTCATTGGTAAGGCTGGATGAGTGAACATGGCTTAGAGACAAAGGGTTTATACATCCATGGCAAGCCTGCAATCAGGGATGCACTCAGCATAAGTAATTGGGGAATGGGGCCGACTTTTACTCATCACTAGTCCCTGCTGTACTGGAGCACTGTAGGCTGTCACTGAGAGGCAAAGAAAGGTTTGATGAACATTTATAGAGTCCTGAACCAGCTCATCCCTGAGGGCAATGGGATGATTTTGGAACAAGTTGAATCATTTTCACCATACACGTATAGAAAATGTGCTTAGCTAACTGCACGCTCTTGCTTATGGAATACATGGAAGGGAAGACTCCACTGAGTGTGAAAATGTTTGGCTCAGAAGCTGCTTCCTGAAATGCTTCTACTAGAAGAAAGTGCCCAGGCAGAAAGTGGGCAGGCTTCCACGACGCTGCAGGTGGGCACCGAGTTCATTATTAGCATAGTAAAGTTCTGACCTTTGCTGGAGCTGCTGGCTTCTGCCTTTACCAGAGGCCCTCTTACACTCTGATTATGTGGCTAGAGATGAGCAAGTAGGCTAAAGTGGGTTCCACCTAAAAGGCTGGGAAATTTCATTGTGCTTCTGTTGCACAGCTTTGGGAATTTTTTAACTAAAACTTAACTAAAAGGTCTAACACATGTGACTTGAGCCTTTTTGGTGGGCAGTCCTGAAGCCTTCTAGATGCGCATGTGACCCAATAACTGAGGGAAAACATCCTGAGTGGTTCTACTGGACCTCCTGCGATTTCTTGCAGAAATAAAGCCACAAGCTTCAGAAAAAAAAAAGTTCAGATAAAATAGAGGGGGAGGGGGAAGAACAAATGAGAAAATGCTTCTCTGACTTCAAACTTCAAGTTTTAATGTAGAAATACTTTTTTCTTTCTCTTTTTTTTTTCTTTTTGTGAGGGGTTCCCTACATTGATGCACTGTAAAACTTCTTTACATAGAAATACTAAGCCTGCAGCATCCTGCATTCCTTCACAGCAGTTTCTCCCCCACCCTCGGCTGCCTGGTGAGGTTTAGGGGACAGTGGTGAGGTTTAGGGGATGGTGGTCAAGTTTAGGAGATGGTGTTGCTACAGCACCCCAGCACATCCTGTGGCTGCCACTTATGTGTAGGAAACTTTTTGTTGTGAAAAAAGGGGGAAATACACAAACTAACACACACACACACAAACAAAAAAAAAAGGAGGAGGAGAATAGAAAAAAAGGAAAAAAGGAGTGAAGGAAAAAAGAAGGGAAGGAAAAAAGGAGGAAAGGGAAAGGGGGGAGAAGGAAAAGGGGGGAGAGGCAAAAGGGGGGAGAGGGAAAAGGGGAAAACAAAATAAAATGAAAAACAAAAAGAAAAAAGAGAAAAGAAAAAAGAGAAAAGGAAAAAGGAAAAAGAAAGAAAAAAGAAAAAGAAAAAGAAAGGAAGAAAAAAGAAAGTAAGAAAAAAGAAAGGAAGAAAAAAGAAAGGGGAATGAAGAAAAAAAGAAAAAAGAAAAAGAAAAAAAGAAAGAAGATAGAAGAAAGAAGAAAGAAGAAAAAAGAAGGAAGAAGAAAGAAGAAGAATGAAGAAGAAGAAAGAAGAAAGGAGAAAGAAAAAGGAAGAGAAAGGAGAAAGGTGTAGAAGAAAAAGAATAAAAAGGAAAATATAAAAAGGAGAATAAAAAGGAGAAAAAGAAAAAGGAGATGAAGTAGGAAAATAGAAAAAGAAGGAGAAAAAAGAAAAAGAATAAAATAAAATGAAATAAGGAAAAGAAAATGAGGAAGAAAAAGGAGAGGTAAAAACAAAGAAAAGAAAAAGGGGAAGAGAAGAAAGAAAAAAAGCAAAAGGAAAGGAAAGGCAGAAGGGGGAGGCAGCCCCCGGCCCGGCAGCGGGCGGTGCGGTGGTTGCCGCCCCCACCCCCGAGCGGGCGGCGCTGCGAGCGGGGGGCGGTCCCGGCTCTCTCCGCCCGCGCCGCCGCCGCCGCCCCAGCCCAGCCCGGCCCGGCCGCAGAGGGAGCGGGGAACTCGCTGGTTGCGCCGCCATGGGGGTGGAAGGTTGCACCAAGTGCATCAAATACCTCCTCTTCGTCTTCAACTTCATCTTCTGGGTGAGCCGCGGGGGGCCGGGGCGGGGGGGCCGGGGCTCCCCAGCGCGTTGAATAACGGGGCTGCAATATGGCTCGTCTGCCTGCGCCTGGTTTTACCCTCTTCTCCCCCCGCCCGGCGTTAAAACTCGCTGCCTGGGTTATGCCTTAGGGCTTGCATTTTTTAGGGGATGTCAGCTTATCCTTTGCTTTATTTTTTCAATACCTTATAATTATATGCGTAGTTGCTCATACGTACCTATATATATGTCTATATATTTAGAGAGAGAGAGAGAGAGAGATAAAGATGGTTCTACACGTTTTGGGGAAGGGCGGGGGGCATCGCCGGCCGCCCCCCCCCCGTTGCCGCGGGGCTGCGCTTCTCAGCCGGGGAGGCAGGGAGAGGCAGGGATGCTGCCAGGCGGAGGGAGGAGAGGCGCTGGCTCAGCCTCCACCGCAAAGGAGCCGAAAGGGAGAGGGAGGGGGTCAAAAAACACGGGCGATCGGGGCTGGTTTTGCTCCCCCCGCCCCAGGAGCCGGCAGGGAGCAGACGGGTCTTGGCACCCCGGCACTCCATCCTCGACCCCCGCCTCTGGGTCGTGCCCGAGCTGGGGAGCGCTGCATCCCCCGCCTGGGAAGTTATTTTAGGATGCGTGTTTTACCCAGTCTGGAGCGGCTGCCTTTCCTGAGAAAGTTTCTCATGACCTAATCCATCCAGACGTGCAGCTAATTTAGCAAAAAGCGCCCCGTCCCGGTTTCCCTGCAAACCGGTGTCGCCCCAGATAGAAGCTCCCTCCAGCAGCGAGGGGCTGGCACGACAAGAAATGGTGTCTCCCCCGCCCTGTGCCCAGGAGCAATGAAATGTGCCCGAGCAGGCTGCTTTTTGTGTTTTTAAAATAGGCTGTTTTCCGTTCTCCAAAGTGCAATTTTTCCTGCGAGCGAGCCCAGCCCCACCCTGAGGAGCCGAGGCTCTGCTTGCTGAGCGCTGGCTGCGTGCTCAGGATGTGCCACTTGTGGGACACTCTGTTGATGAGGAATTTGGGGGGTTTCTTGATGTTTGCTTGCAGTGAGGAGGGAAGCGGAGAAATGCCTTCTAGAGCAAACTGTGCCTTGACACCCTCGCTGGAGCCTCCACCTGCTGCCTTCTTCCTGGGGAGCGAGGCGAAGCTTTTGCGGGGAGAGCACAAGGTTTACTGTTGCTTGGGAGCAAGCGATGTCAAATCTGGCCTCATTTCAGGCCTCTTTGCCTTGTTTCTGGGTATAATGCTGACCGAGCTCTGACGACAGCAGCGTTAATTGATACCTGATATTTTGCCAGCAGCAAGATGAAGGCAGGACAGCCCTGGAGGTGGGGGGGGGTGGGGGGAGGCAGGGTGGGGTGGTGGATTTTAACCTCTTCCTCCACCCTTAAAATGTCAGGATGGGGGCAGGTGGGCTTGTCTCTGAAGTGTTGTTCCTCCTGAGTTAGCACACTTTTTCTTCCCTTCTGGTCCCAGTTTCCTGCCATTCTTGTTGCTGGACCTGCTGGGTGTGGATGCGAGGGAAGAAGGGTCTCCTGGGTGGCAGGAAGGATGCAGTGGTCTTTGCGCAGCTGCAGCTCCTGAACAAGCTTATTTGCTCACCCCAGTGTTTGCTTGCAAAACAGTGAAGAAAAAAATAGACAAATGCTTCCAAGAGGAATAGCCAATCCATTTTAACTTCCTTCTTAGAGTTTCTGGTGCCCTGCTCTACCCGTTGGAGGAAGCCTGATGGCAGTGGGAGGAGATGCTCCAGCTCCTCTCAAGGAGCTGAGACCCACCAGCTCCCCATAACACCTCCCCAGTGCTGGGCTCACCCTCAGCCACTCTCCTTGGGCCACGTTTGGTGAGCATGGGAAGCCTGGGCTTTATTAGAATTAATGATGTTTTCTGCAAGGCTAGCCAGCTGAAGAGCGGTTGAACACCAGGCTTTAGAGTTTTCAAGCTCTTTTGATTGTTTTTTAAACCAGTAGTCGGGGGGAATTTTTAGGTTTATCATCACACAAACAGTTAGCAGCTAACTTTGCATCCCCCACTGGGAAGGGATGCCTTGGTTACCACTGTAGCATGAAGACCCTTCTTACGGGATAGCACTTGAATGCTGGACATGGTGCTGAGCACCTTTACTGCAGGTTGGTTGTGTCAAGACTCCGGCTCTGACCCCTGTAAGATGTGAGATGGGGCTCTCACAGCCTTGTGGTCCTGCCAGCTGGTTAGCATGCAAGGGATGCTGGTCTCCTCGTGCTCATTTTCTTATCATTTGCCTCGTGCCCAGCCAAGGTCAGGCACTGTTGAAGATAAGCAGGAGACAGAGCCCAGAGTTTGGCATATGCTGCACAGGAGTTTGTTTCAGTGCCCAAGAGGAAGAAAGGAAGCAATTCTCAGCCTTAACAGTGTTAACAAATAAGAAAGAGGCTGATAACTTTTTTAAGTAGTCCTGCTGTCCTGCCAGATTGTAAATAAATTGACATCTCTCTGGCTTTCCCCTCCTGCCCCTTTTTGCCCCTGGCAGTGCATGGGAGAAAAGCAAGAGAAGAAGGTGTCTCCACTTTCAGCTCCCTGCAGTGCCTTGGCAGTGGTCTGTGCCCAAGGTTTTTCTTTTGTGCATGCATTTTTGAGAAGATGCCAGGGTTATGTGCTTGATCCAGGGTGGCTCTCAAGGAGGGAGCAGCAGAGATGCGCAGGCTGCATATACCAATGGGTGCCCATCCTGGGACAGCAGGGGTCCCCACGTGTTCTGCAGTGGCATCTGCTGACTGAAGCAGTGGAGGCAGCCTGGGGATGTCACCTGGCTGTAAAACACAGGGTTGATAAGCTTTTCTGTGCTGTAGAGCTGTCCTGAAACCTTAGGGCACCTGGTGGCAAGGAGATGCTCTGCTTCCCTGACCTGTGAAAGGGAGCATCTGTGATACCCGTTACTGGTGGGGGCCTGTAGCCCGGAGCAAGGCTGGCATGGGCACATGGCCGGGTGGAGCTGCTTCTCCATCCCACTCTCATAGATGGCCAGACTTTGACGGCTTTCCTGAATTATCCAAATCCAACAGCAGAGCTCAGTGCGTGGGGCTGAACTGACCGCTGCTGCAAAGAGTCCCTGGAGAGACCAGAGAGCTATTTTAAAATGTAATTAAACATAACCAAGGAGAAATTGGCATGCTCAGAGAAGAATTGCCCAGCTTATTAGCTAATACAGCCTATGGCAGCCTTCCAGGTCTAGAACACTGCTGACTGCCCTGCTAGAAAGGTGTCTAATTAAAAGGAAGAGCTTGCTTCTACTGCCATTTTCCAGGCATCACGTCACTCTCTTCTCTTGCTTGTGTTGAAGGGATGTGGTGCAGTCAGGGTGCAAAGGGGAGGGCAAGAGCAGAGAGAAGTTGGAAATGAAAGTCCTGTTTCAATAGTCACGATAGGAAGGGGTGGAGGAGTTGAGTGTTTTCTTGTGCAGTGCTGGAACATCTGTTGGCTGTCCCCTGGAGACTGCAAAACGTGCATAAAGATATTTGGTTTCGGTGGTGAGAAGTGATGGTGGGAGGATATGGCAGCTCTCTGCAGTGCTGGTCCTGTAGTGACAACTGCTGAAGGCTTTGTAAATCTCTTGATGTGACGAGGAGGGTGGTGAGCTACCACTATTCACAGGTGTAAACGGGAGGTAGAAGAACTGATGGTTCATGCAGCATGCAGCTCTGGAGCATGAGTTTGAAATAACTGCCTGGTCTCACAAAGCAGCTTGCATTTTAGTTCAGATACATACTTGCACTGAGTGCTACTAAAATGCTATTAGTTATAGCAGCTAGTAGGCTGCTCCACTGCAGAGTGTAGGGCTGGTTGGGTTATTGGTCTCCTTGGGAGATGCAGAGAGCCTTGTGAGGAGTGAGGAGGTGATGCTGGCTTCTTCCACCAACTTTCGGTTTGCTGTCTTGGGACAGTGTGCAGGCAGATGCATTTCCATGTGTGTTTGACCCTGTTGCTATTTAATGTCTGTTGTGGAATTGAAGGGGAGGGGTTTTCTGAGGAGGGTCAGTACCGGGACCCAAGGTTTCCTGCTGATGACTCTCTGGATGTGTTTCTGGGTTTTCTGCCAAGTGAACACAGTCTAGCCATCACCTATGAGACCTCTTTGGAAGCATCTGCATGCAGAAGATTGTTTAAGCATGTCTTTTGAAGAGCTTGGTGCCCTGCTCTGTGGGGGTACCTAATTTCGGTTAATGGGCTGGACTGCAGTGCCAAGGAGAGAGGATCACTGGTGGCTGGACAAAGGATTGCTCAGTTTAGCTGAGGTTATTATATCAACCACAGTAATGCTGATCTCCTGCAAGAGCATTAACCCACACATGATGCCTTGAGAAACACTTTAATCCTGTACCATGCAGGTGCCTTTCACTGTCTTATTAAAAATGGGAAGCAGTTGTATCACCATTGTACTTAAATGCTTAAATATAGGGCCAAATTAATTTTAAAGCAATATCTGAAATTGTTTTCCTCTCCACCAGGCGTGATTAAATTTGGCTGGTAGATGTCAATGTATACCAATACTTCTGTCTGGTGTGGGGATAAGGCTGTGACAGGTGAGGCGCAGCCCTCAGGCTCGATGTTTCTTTTCAAGAACCCTGCTCCTGGATTTCGGTGCCAGATTCCTGCTCTCTTCCTATTCATCAGGCTTTATTTGGCCTCTGGCACGATGCTCGTCTGGGAGTAGTCCTGTGGAGCTTGTTTTGAAAGCCTTGCAGTGTTTTGGGGTTGGTAACTATAGGCACCAGTGGAGAATTTCACCCTGGCCAGCAGCTATATTAATAGCGGGTGCTAGAAGATGGTTGTGGCCGTGCCACTGGGAGCAGAGCATAGGCTTGCAGGCTGCCTTTCTCCTCCTGCCTGCAGAGCACCAGGCTCTTCCCAAATACCCTTTCTGCAGTTCCTGCGCAGATCTTGCCTGCAAACTTTCAGGCTGACTTTTGATAGCTATTGAGTGCAGTTGCTGTGAAAGGTAGCAGAAAGACCTCACCTGTGCTTTCCAAGAAGAGTCCTATCTGTTGCTGTAGTTTTTTAGTGCCATGCTCAGTGGAGAAGCTTTTATGTTTTGTGGCTGTCAAATTGCAACCACATTTGTCTGATTTAAGTCACTTCCCCTGCTTACATCCTGCCAAAAACGTCTTATGGGGTCCTGACATGTTAGTGCTCCAGGGCATCCCACAGTGCACCCTGACAAGCAGTGTGGGGGCAATCTGTAGCACTTCTTGCCTTTAAATTTTAAGTTAACTTTTTTTGCATAAAGTCTTGCCATTGTAACATGAACATTGTAGTATCAAACCAAAGTTCCTGAGTTCATGAGCTGCCATTCAGCTCTCAGTTCCCTGCTGGACCATAAGTCCTTTCAGCACTTCTGCAGGGCACATCTATTTGTGGTGGAACAGAAATTCAGCTTCTGCTTTCCAGGGAAAAAGTCGCAGGGTGTAAGCTGGCTTGACACTGCCTGTACATTTACATAATTTACATTGGCTACCAATGTAAATTGTAATTACAATGTAAATTACATTTACCAATGTAAATTTACATTGGCTACCAATGGTCAAGTGTTCCTTTCCCGACTGCCCCGATCCTCAAGTTGGTAGTGCAAAACCTGTAAGGTCCTAGCACGCATCCTACAGGGGTTTGTGTTGCCTTTCTGAAGGTAATTTCCATCATGCTAGTTATCACTTGCTCCTGGCTTTTTTTCCCACTCATGCTAGGTGCAGTGACAAAGTGATGTTTCATTATTTACATTCATAGAATGGAAGATATATCTGCTGCTCCACCTAGAGACCAACAAATTATCTGGGAGCAAAGCATTTGATCCTAAATTAGCATTTCATTCCTGGCTGTGCCAGGGGTTTCTTGTGTTGCAAGATGCTTCAGCCTTGGCAAGGCATTTAATCCTCCTGTACATGGGTTCCTGACATCGAAAAGGAGGCGGATACAGTTTTACTCCATCTCACTGCTTTGCAGATTATGCTGGAGAGGAGCTGTGGGGAACCTGAGTGGGGACCTCCAAATGGCTCAGCTTCCAAGTGGTATAAGGGAAGCCGCAAGCCTGTGCAGCGTGAAAAACTGTTAAAATTCTCCAATCAACTACCTGAATCATAAAATGACTACAATCCCTTAGGCTTTCTTGGCAGCATCCTGCTTCTCCGTAGTATCAGTGCTAGTTCACAGGCATTGCAGCATGGACTCAGCCAACAGTGTTTTTGCAGCAAGGCAGGAGCTTTTCCTGGCCCCTGGGCTCATGTGGGTTGGGAAGCAGTGTCCCAGCAGCCGGACCGACCATGGCCACGGGAAGATGTGCTGCTAAAAATACAGCATTGTGAAACTGCTGGCACCTTTGCTTCCCTCCTCCACTGGCTTGAGCTGCAGGATGTCTGCTTTGCTTTGACATGCCTGTCAAGCTGCCCTATAGCCAGGACTACTTCCTTCTCTTCCTTCTCTCCACCAGGAAACCTATTTTGGAGAGGGGTGGAGGAAAGGGAGCAGGAGGAAAGGGGGGGCGGGCAGCGGAAGGGACTGGGAGGTGAGGCACATCCTGGTGTATGTGAGTGTCTGTGGAGCAGCAGGTGAAGGTGGGGGCAGGGTAGATACAGGGTGACCTGCATTAAGGAGGAGAATGGAGCCAATCCTTGCACCCCTAAAACACAGGCATTTCACAAGGAGAGGAGTGACTGAGCTACGAATAGTTGGATCTGCAGAATTTTAGGGTTGATGGCATATAGGTCAGTGAGGCTCAGTCCAGGAGGAAGCCCCATTATATGCACGGTGGATGGAGTTGTAAACTGGGGCCACACACCCACCATCATTGTGATGCTCGCACGGTGATATCCCATCATGTGGGGTACCATCCCATCACCTCTCGGCAGGGCTGCTTTTTTCCTAGGCAGCATCTGATGGGGACTTGCCCTCGCCACACCGAAGGAGTACAGGGTCCCTGTGAAAAGTAAGCCTTGGGCAGGCAGGATCCAGCTGGAAAAGTCTGTCTGTGAAAGAAGCAATAAATCTCTGAAAGTTGGAAAATAGCAGTAAAGAGGAAATGGCTGGAGCCTGCTGCACCACCTCTGCTGTGCCAGCAGTCTGCTTGGAGCGTGATCTCCAGGGTCAGCCCTGTCCTGAGGAGCGCTAGTCGTGCACCTCTGCAAATGCCTTTGCACTGGTAGGGGAACGGCCAGCTTGAGACATCAGCTAGGAGCAGTGGAGTGGCAGTGTTGCTGAAGCTGCAGCTTTTAGATTATTTATTTTGTTAAAGCAGTCCTCAGAAATTTAAATGGAGAGCTGTGCTGGGCACTTGAGGTAGATCTGTGATGTGACAGCACCAGCTTCTGTGATGCTACAATCTGACTAGCTGGGCATGTGAAGAGCAATGGGGTAACCTGCATGAGATCAGATGTATACAATGGAAAAAGCAGGGATGTTTAATATTTGAGCATATGCAACCTAGAGATGAGCATGATGCTGCTGTCGGTGGTTAGAGCTCTTCTGGCTCTCATGTTGGCAAACAGCAGCAGTTATAGGATGGAGAGGGAAGAAAATACCAAGATTATATTTGGAACAATTGTTACATTAAAAATGAGATTATGCCAGGCAAGGTGCCCTGGAAGGTGGCATTACTGTAGCAAGCTGATGGGGTTTTCTCCCTCTTGTCACCTCTCCTTTGTGAAGAAAAATGCTTTAATTATTTCTGGCACACCTTGGTGGTGGAAGTATGTATGGTTTTAATGGAAAAAGTTATTCAACGTAGCTTAAACCCTGTTTTCATTAGTAAGTGAATGTTGCTTTCTCTTAAGAAACCCAGCTGCTGTTGAATTACAACTTCCATTCAGAGGTCCACTGTGCTTTGTTTAAAAAGCAAATGGAGTCAGGCAGTGCGGGAGGAACATGGTCTGTTCGTGGGGCACATTCAGACTGAAACCAGGAACACCTGGAGGTGGTTCGGCTGGCTGATGTAGGCAGACCTCACCACTGCAGTGGATTTGAGTTGAAAGAGGCTCTATCCCTTCAGCTGACACTCACAAATGATTAGGAAATATTTTGAGGCTAGCTTGCAGCCTGTGTTCGAGTCTTTGTCGAGCATTTTAGGGTGAGTTTGGTTTGAAAGCAGCTGCTGCTCCTCCTTATGCTGGTGTCACTCCAGCCTCACTGTAGGTGGCAGAGGGTGCTAGGGTGAGTACTAACGGGTGCACTCAGAGCAGAGCAACATTTCCTTGCAGAGGGAAAACCAAGCCAAAAAGGTCTGCAGCCTTTTCTTCATCTCTCCCAGCCAGCACAGAAAACCAAATATTCCTTGGGATCTCATCTTCTCTGAGAGCCTCTAAGAGACCTCTACTTTGAGTGGCACTGATTAATCTGAGGACATTCTCCCTCGCCCAAGAGGATAAACAAGCTTTGTTATGTCCTCGGACAATGAACAAGCCATGCCTGGCTGGATTTGGGTAACTTTCTGTGAAGCCACGAGCTGCCTTATTTGGAATTGGATTTGAGCATGGACTGGCTTTCATGACTTTTCTCTGTAGACAGTGTTTGGAGAAACTTGGGCCCTCCCAAACATGAGAGGCACGAGGGACTGTGCTGGTGGGGAAGTTGCATTCATTGCTGCAGAAGTGTTAAAAGCTGATCATTTTGATAGCGAAAGAGGGGAAAGGCTTCTAAAATCATCCCTTCCAACTCTAGGGAACTGGTGGGGGTTTTCTCCCTCCAGCTGAGTGGAAAAGCCTCTGGGTCAGCTTGCCCTCTGAGTTTTGCACAAATCTCTTGGCTAGGATTTGCAGAAGTCAGAAAGGAGGAAAACCACCAGCTGACCTCCCAGGGGGAAAAGCTGGATTCCCACCGACAGCCTGTCTTGCAAATCTTAGCCTGTGTGCATTCACTAAGGCTTTGCTGTGCTTGCATGACTGAAGACACTGCACTTTTATGGAACAAACTTTTTTCTTAATGTGACCTTGGTGCATCTCACGCTTGTAGCTGACCTGACTCTCACCTTTTGAAAAGAGGATGTTTGAAACAAAGTGTTCCTGCTTCTGTACTACTTGGTAGTTATCTTCTTTTTCTAATACGAATGGCTTCAAGGATTTAGGGCACTTACAATTAAATTGGCATTTGAACAGGTGCTTCCAAATTTTGTAAGAATTCAGTATCAGTGATATTGAATTCTTAAGAGTTTTTTTGGTTATTACATGTGTATTTGTGTCGTCCCCCCCCATCTTTTATGGTTTCAAATGGAAGGGGAGGTGTCATGGAGAACACAGTGAGTCCTGATGGAAATGTTTTGGCTTGAGTTCCTCTTAGTGACACCTTTCCTGCTCCTGTGCCCCTGATCTGCTCCCGTTCTCCACTGCCGTTCACTGCCACTCCCTGAAGAAGAAAACAGTGAGGAAGTCAGTCATAAAACTTCCCGTTACTTGGACATAAATATTCCAATGGTATGCTGGGTTGATGCTCTGTAGGCAGAATAACTCCTCCCATGTTTGAAGCATGTTTTAATCCTTCCCTCGGGGCTCCATCACGCATGTCTGCATGCACACGTGTGTGTATGTGTGGAGGTGCTTTTCTGCTGGATGCCAGCACGGGCAAAGCAGTGATTTCAGCCTCATCAGCTCACAGAGCTGCTCAGCTCTGTCAGTCGTCTTCACAATAGCCTCCAAAAGCGATGTGACTGTGCCCTGGCCTGAACCAAAGGCTTTGTTCTGCTTCAGTCCCTGTATTGGGACATTGAGGAAAGCTGTATGTGCCAGGTGAGCGTGGTCCCAGCTCACAGCCCACCCATGGAGACTTGTGTTCAAGTTTCTCTCTATTGTGTTATAAGATTACACATGCAGTGAACTGAGCAGTGGAAGTGATGGCCACAGGGGTTCCTGTGCTCATGGGACACCTTGGAAGAAGATTAGATATTAATCAACCAGTGTTGTGAGGGCAGCCAGTGCAAATCCTGGTCTGTACCCTCCTGATGTGGAACATTCCTGAAACTGGCAGGAAGGGGGAGTGATGGGATACAACTCAAAGATGCTGCTGGAAATGTTACCAAGTCCTACTGTGTGTGTTTTCTTTGTCATCTGTATGCTTCTAAACACTGTGCTAAGCGTCAAGATGTAGATGTCATGAAAAGTGTGTTCTAGGGGGGTTGGAGACATTTTGAATCCCCTTTGAGGCGTGGCAGCAGTTCGAAGCCACATCTCTGCTCCTGCTCTGCATAACTAGTAGTTTTGCTGCCTTTTGGTGTCATATTGATTGGACAAGTCTCCAGTGAAGCAGAGCCGCTTTTAGGGGTGCAGAAAGCTCTGTCCCACTTGGTCTGCTCAGACTGGGAGCCTGACCCTGGGTGGCATGTAATGTGAATGCAAGACTGGGAGCAGAGGGAAAAGCTGATGCTTTCCTTGCTTTCTGAGGCACAGTTTCCCCATCCTTCCTACTCAGTTCTCAGCATATCAAACAAAACCCAAACCCCTGTTTGTACGTCACAGAGAAGTGAAATGGGATGATAATAGCCTGTTGGGAAAATGGAGTTATTGGGGCTGATCATTACTTGTGTTGAAAAGCTCTCCGAAAAGCCTCAGTTGCACATCTTGTGCTTCTTGGGTAAGGCCGAGCCTTCCATTTTAATAGAGTTCTGAAATAGCTTTTATGAAAGAAATCATCTGCAGGAACTGGACGGGGCTTTGCGTATCCCCAGAATGAGGGGTATTCTCGTAAATCGGGCAAGATCATGTGGCTCACATGGAATGAGGTGCCAAGGGTGTTGCAGGAGTGGGATGATATTTAGGAAGGATGCTCTTGCACATGACAGGAGTAAATAAGAATTTGCAGAAAGCTGAAAAGCAAGCCTTCTGCTCGCACGTGAAAACTGCTGCTCCACATCCAGTGCAGTCAGAACAGTGGGTAATGCCTGCTCCTTTCTCCCCAGCTGGCTGGAGGCATCATCCTGGGAGTGGCCCTGTGGCTCCGGCATGACTCGCAGACAACGAATATCCTCTACCTGCAGCTGGGGGACAAGCAGGCCCCCAACACCTTCTACGTTGGTAAGTAGGCCTGGGGGATGCTGGTGTTATTGTGTGGGCATCATGCCCCAGAATGGACTGCACTGTGCCCAGAAGAAGGGTGGAAAGCTGCGGGTAGGCAGCAAGGAGATCAGACCTCCTGCTCCCCCTGTACTCCCCAAAATATCCTCTGCTGTGCCGACCAAAGTGTTCACTAAATGTTGGCTATGGCTCAGACACAGAGTCCAAAGTCATGGTGGCTAAAAGCACAAAAAGATGTGTCATGGTGTAGCAGGTTTTCTCCAGTGCTGTTCTTTGCTGCAGTCTCCCATGGAGCATGTTTGGGAAGAGGGGGGACTTGGAAGCATGTCCCATTTCCTATCCAAAGGGATGTAGAAATAGCCAATGGAATGGTTGGCAGTAGAAATTGAAGCTCAAGACTCATGTTCTCCAGGAGGGTCAGGTGAAGCCTCTGTGTGTTCTGATTAAACTTAACATGATTTCTGTTAAATTGACAGCATGCTGGCTTGCTGGAAGGTGAAAACCCATATTTTTGCCCTATTTTCCAATGATCATTCATGGGAAACAGGAAGCAGCTTGCAGGAGGGGCTGGTTGCAAGGCAGGGCCCAGCTTGGGGTGCCAGCATTGGGGCAAGGACCCATCTAATCCAATGTCCTGCTCTCACCTGTAGCTGCAATTACCTTCTGGAAAGGATTTTCTGTGCTTGCCCATGAAGTGTCATGCTCAAGTCCTCTCCCAGGCTGTATCTGGTTACACTAGATGCTCCTGCTGTAAATAGCAGTGGGTTCTCTTCTCTTACTCTCTCCCCACTCCTGCCTCACACCCAGAGCTGTGTTTACATTTCCCCTTTGTAGATTTTCAATTTTATAAAGAGGAAGGGGAACTCCTAAGAAGTTAATTTATTTTTCCTTTCCAACAACAGGCCCAAACATCTCTTTCCTTCCAGGAGCCAACAGCTGGTGTCTCCCTAGTTAACACATTTCTCCCAAAATCAGGGGGAAGCTGGAGCATGGGGGCCAAGCCCTCCCCTCCCATTTCTTGGACATTTATTGCTCTTCCACCCCTTTTTGTTTCATCTTTGTCAACCTTTGCTATTTAGAAGACTATGGGGAATGGACCGTGGGTCCCACTACAGCACTGGCTTTTTGACACCAATGAACGGCCCATGATTTGAGGGTACCTGTCTTTTTAAAGTTATATTCAGCAACAGATTGGCCTGAATTCTTTCTGGCAGCTGTAATTTCCATGCAGTAGTAACAGCAGAGCAGTTCTTTCAGCTGCTGCCTATCCCAGCCATCCCTCTGGAGTTTGAAGGCTGGGATTTCTTTTTGCTTCCCCCCACTGCCCCCTTTCCCCGCCTTGTTTCCACCCCTCATAACCGACACTCCCTCCTTTTTCTCCTCTGGCATCCAACATGCACACAATGTTCCCACTTCAGGAGCGGGAACCTCTCTGGTATTGGCCTCCAGAGCTGAGTTTTTTTCCCCCCTTGCAAACCAGTTTTTGATGTCTGGCACAGAGCACTGGTCCTGGGATCCGTCAGGAGCCTTTTAAAGACTGTCCAGGCTGTGCTGCAGGACACAGGGGAAGCAGTCAAAACTGTCAGAGGAGGAAAACTTACACTGTAGGGTTTATAATTGGTGAAGAGGCGGAGTGGGAAGATGGTGCTTTGGTGTCGCCTGCTTTTTCTCAGTGTCCTTTCCCGTGCCCCAGAGTTGGAACTGCTTTGTTAAAGGCTGTTTTCCCAGGATGTATGTGTGTTACAGGAGAGCAAAAATTATTAACATAGCTGGTCAGTGTGTGGGAATTTGATGGCATTGGGAAAGTGGGAAAGAGAGGATGGGAGGAGCAGCACAGCTACCCCCATACCCAGTGCAATGCTTGCCCGCCTTCACCCTGCTGTGAGGCTTAATCTCTCCCCAGAAATAAGGCAGGTATTCACTATGGCAAGCTCAGGTCTCTTGTTTGCAGCACTCTTTGGTGGATCAAGCTTCCCCTGGGCCCCACAGCAGAGTCTGCTGTCAGTGAAGGGGAGAGATGCTTGGGAAGGAAAGGGTCCAGACATTCACGGGAGCAGGAGGAACAGAGCAGTCCTTGCTCTGCGCTTCCCCTATAGCTGCACTGCTGCAGCAGCTGCTTCTGCAGCCCCACGGGATTCACCTGTCCAGCCTGTGAGGAGGGAGGTCCTGGGGCTGGTGTGTCTTGGAAGCAGTACTGTCCCCTGTGCTTTGGCACTGCATCTAATGAGTTGTTTTGTGGTCTGGCTTGGGAGAGTATTAAATGAGCTCTTGTTCATGTGCTTTTCCTCGGCGTGGCTTGCAAGCCATCTGATCCTAACCAGTTGTTGCAGTCTTGGCTTTTGGCACTTCCATTTTGGCTGTGGACCTAAAGCTCCAGCAAATGATGGGTTAATTGCTCCAGTGCTTTGAAGACCAAGTGATGCCATGGATGGGGATAGCTGGAGTGCTGTACTTCCATGCTTTCATGACTGTAAAGGAACATATTTGTTCTTTATCTGAGCTAGGCTTATGATCAATATATATTAATTTGCTTTATTTGTAGTTGAAATAGAATCCTTCTTGCCTCTCATCCTAGCCTAACACTGTGTCTGAATGCCCTGCATGTCTGGAAGCTGGGCAGGGTGTTGATAGTAAGTCAGAAAACTTCCTTCAGGATAGCTAGCAGCATGGATAGGTTGGGTGTTAGCAACTTGTTAACAACTTCTTATATATCTATTGACCATATATATATAAAGTACCGTTTTTTTAAAAAAGAATCTGTGATCCAGTGAGCTGTTGGAGCCCGTGGGAAAAGGCTGAGCTGGTACCTCTCTGTGGATACCAGTACAAACTGGAGCAGTCCAGTTTTGCCACAGTAAGTTGGTGCTGCAGTGTCATTGGTTTTAAGAGCCTGTGGGGATCTCGAAGAGAGATTTGGTACAGGACTCATTGCTTTTGCCCTATCTCAGTGGGATGATACGGAAGATAACGCAAGAGGGGAAAGCCAGGATCCCTGTCCTTCAAGGATTTGGTTATGTTATGCCCAGAGATGGCCGCTGCAAGCAAAAAGGTTTCAGCAGTGTGGGGATAAAAGCTTCGAGTTTTGTTTGCCTTAAATCCCCACCCCTGGATTTCACTTCCCCTCCTTGCTTGGCTGCCTGTGCACTGGCAGCGTCACTGTGCACCTTTCCCGTGCTTCCCTTGGAGCTGCCTGGTGAGGAGTGGAGTGCAGCAGCTGGATTGTCTGGGCTTCATGCTCCCTCACCAGATCCAAAATAGGAAATCTGTCTCCAGCTGCTCACAGCAAGTGACAGGGCGACACGACCCGTGGTTCTAATTAGCTCGGCCCTGGGAGCAGGGCCAGGCATGAGGAAGGGTGCAAAGGCATCCAGAGCTGGGGTGTGGTTTTCCGTGCAGCTTTGGGGATGAGGACGGGATTAGGTTTCCTTCTGTTTATTTTTTTCATGTTTTATTAGTAAATTTTCTGCTGGCCAATGTCTACTCCCCAGAGCACAAGGGCACCAGTGCTCCTTGGGTGGGGTGTAAGGTTTCTGACAGGCATGCAGTGATGGGTTAGACTTGGCCACCGAGGCTGGTGCTGCTGCTCCCATTCCCCACTGTCCTGCTGGGTATCGCTGCCCCAAAAGAAAGGCAACAGGTTTGGGGGTTTTGTGGTTTTTTTTTTGTTTGGTTTGCGTTTTTTTGTTTTTGTTTTTTTCCCTAGCAACCAGGCTGATGATTGTGGATCCAGCTCCCAAGGAGGCCAGTGAGCAAAGCCTTTGGGAGACTAGGATGGGACAGCAGTGGCTTCAGGCTAATTTTAACTCGATCAGGGTGTACTAATGCTGGTGGGGAGACTGGCTAGCAGGAACACAGGCTCTCTAATGAGGTGAATCACAGACTCTCTTCACCATCCTGCTCCATACAAAGACAATCCAGGGTAATGATTTCTGCCTGGAAATCAGTTCAAGCAGCTCTTCACACAGACTGAGCTCGAAAAAACAGGCCAAGAAAGCACAGGAAGACTTTGAAGTCTTTCTCACAGATGTGTACATGTCTGAGTTGAGCTGCAGTTGCATCTTTACTCTTGTTCTTGAAGTCAGTGTGACATCCATTGCTTGGAAGCTTTCATGAGTGTCCTCAGGATGTTTGGAAGTAGTTGTGAGGCTTTTCTGGTTTCAGGATGAGGCTGACCCTCGCAGAGAGGAGAGACTGCTCAGCAGCAGTGCATATATGGGTAGGGATCAGGACACCTGTCTGAGCCTCCCAGGGCTTGTCCACTGCCTTAACAACACGTTTACACTCTTGCTGTGGGTCCCAGATGTGGCCAGCAGTATAGAGCATCCTTGCTCATCATCCAAAAAGATTTGCATTGACTAAGTGGTCATGGAGGAGCTCTGTCCCTTCTATCCAAAACAGCAGCCTTTTTCTTAAATAGCCTTTTTAGGATTTCCTTGGTCAAACCCCAGAGATTTCCAGGGTGTCAGAGAGGTTTTTGTTGCAGAGGAGGTTGCGCTGAGCTCTGATGAGTTGCAAAGGCTCCGGAAACCAGCTGTGAGTGTGGACATGCTGTGAGCAATGGGGATTTCTTGGTTTCTGTTCCTACTTCCATCCTTGTCCCTATCCCTCTAGAAATACTATGTATCTTTTAAAGGTTGTGCCAACTTCTGTATATCATGGAGTTAGGCTCAACAGCAAATCTTTTGCTAAACTTGCGGTCTCCAGTTCCTGTAATAAACACTCATGAAAAGAACACCTCCAATTTTGGCATGAGGTGCTGCAGTGATCCCTGTGAATGCACACAGCTGGTTCAGCACTGGATTTTTCTCTCACCTATTTGTGTTCTACTTGTTCAAGGCTCCATGTGTCAGTGGTATGCCTGTAGAGACATGAGCTGTGGTCAGTTTTGCATGTTTGCGAGTGGAAACCAAGGTTGCCTTGAACCACAGTGAGTAAAATGGATTATTTAAAAAATAAAATATCTGTGGATTTTTTAAATAGGAATACATGCATTTTTCTCTTTCTGAAATAAGCTTATCTACAGCTAAGGGCAATTTAATTGGTCACTTAAAGGAAAAAAAGGTTATATTTACTGGCTCTAGATTTTCTTCTGATTCCTGGCAGATTAACTCCTTCAGTAATACTGAAATTCTTTAAAAAATAGTAGTTTTGAGGCAAAACACTTTGTCAGTACTTCCCTCTAAGTAACTGTCTTACACTACAAATCTGACCATACAAACAGTCCTTTTTTGTATTTGTACCATAGAATTCAATCTCTATTCAAAAAGAAACTTGTATTTAATTGTAATTCAGTCTGCCTTAGTTTTGACCAACTGTTGTGATTCATTTATTGTGTGGACTAAAATTGGTTGTGATGTGAGGCCATAAACTGGTACCATGAGGTTATTTTCAGTTCAGATCTATCCAATGACAAATAATGTAGTTGTCCTCCTCTTTTCTCCCCTACTGTTGGCATTGCCACTGTGACCTTTGCCAAAAGTGGCTTCTTGCTCATCAGAGCCTTATAAACCTGTACCCTTGACCTTTTTTCTTTGAAAACCTGCCACGTGTTTAGGCACGCAAAGCCCATAAGAGATCCTCCAATGGGTTTGGGGCTCTGTCAGTAAGTGGGACACCAGGGCACATAGAGGTCTCCAGAAGTGTTGTAGGCTGGGGAAGCAGAGGATGGGCCAGTGTTTTCCAGCCTGGGTCTCCTGTGCTGCACCACCATCATCCACTCCACTCCTGAAGACGTGCGGTAGACCTCCTCCCAGCTCTCGTGTGTATGCTAATGTTACAAAATTTAAGTTATCTTCCACTGTCTCCTGGGTAGGCAGAAGCAAAGAAATCTGACTGTGGCATGTCTGTGCGGAGTGTTTGGGTACAGTATGCGCACATGAGGATGTTTTTGGGGCTTTCTCCATCTCCCCTTTGCTTTTCTGACAGAGTTGTGTCCTTTGCTTCCTTCGTGCCTTGTTCTTGCAGACAAGAGCAGCCTGTATAGCCTTTCATCTTCCTATGTAAGCCACGTGACCCCAGGAGAGCTCTTCATGCTTTGTGATACTTCCTCCATCTGGAAGTCATTAGCAGCCACAGAACTGCAATGTTTTCCTTGGGAGAGCTAGTGGAGAGGAATGGAGGGGCTTCCCAGTTGTCGTCTTCCAGCAAATCCTCTCATTTTCCACCCCCCTCTCTCTCACCCCACTTCCAAGAAAGCGCCGTCAGTTCCGCTGGGCCAGTTCCACCAGGCAGCTGGACAGAAGCGTCCAGGAGACCCTTCTTCACTGGCTGGCTGGTGCAGCCACTCCTTTCCCACCCCTACCCCATCCTGGAGGGAGTTTCCACTCCCTGCCTGTATCTTCCTCTCAAACTGCAAGGAATTATGTTATGGTCTTGTTTTTTTGGCTACAGAGTGGGTGTTCTTCCAGGACTGGTTGTGTGGGGTAGGGTGGAATCTCCTTCCCATTACTGTCTGATGGTCCTACCCTTCTCTGCAGCAGGGGTGGTGGCAAGCCCTGTGGTATTCAGCACCTCCAGGCCAGGAAGCCTTGGCAGGGTAGGCACTGCCCTGCCTTCCTCAGATGCTTGCAAAACTCTTGGCTGTGCAAAGAGAGCCTTTCTGTCAGGAGAATAAGCACAAAAATTACTCTTCCCCTCTGCTCTCAGCTCCTTTTTAAAGCTCATCCCGTGAGGAGGGCAGACACAGCTTGGAGAATCGCCTGGGCTTCCTGGGAAGCATGGTGTGATGTTGAGGGGGGAGGCCTTTCTTTTTTGTCTTTTGGAAACATTGCCATGGTGACCTGGGGGAAGAGAATGGATTCCATTAGCTTAATAATGGCTGAGTCCAACGGCATGAGGTTTAACAAGGCCAAATGCTGGGTCCTGCACTTGGGGCACAACAACCCTGTGCAGTGCTACAGACTAGGAGAAGTCTGTCTAGAAAGCTGCCTGGAGGAGAGGGACCTGGGGGAGTTGGTTGACAACCGACTGAACACGAGCCAGCAGTGTGCCCAGGTGGCCAAGAAGGCCAATGGCATCTTGGCTTGTATCAGAAACGTTGTGACCAGCAGGTCCAGGGAGGTTATTCTCCCTCTGTACTCAGCACTGGTGAGACCGCTCCTTGAGTACTGTGTTCATTTCTGGGCCCCTCACCACAAGAAGGATGTTGAGGCTCTGGAGTGAGTCCAGAGAAGAGCAATGAAGCTGGTGAGGGGGCTGGAGAGCAGGTCTTATGAGGAGCGGCTGAGAGAGCTGGGGTTGTTTAGCCTGGAGAAGAGGAGGCTGAGGGGAGACCTCATTGCTCTCTATAACTACCTGAAAGGAGGTTGTAGAGAGGAGGGTGCTGGCCTCTTCTCCCAAGTGACAGGGGACAGGACAAGAGGGAATGGCCTCAAGCTCCGCCAGGGGAGGTTTAGGCTGAACATTAGGAAAAAATTTTTCACAGAAAGGGTCATTGGGCACTGGAATAGGCTGCCCAGGGAGGTGGTTGAGTCACCTTCCCTGGAGGTGTTTAAGGCACGGGTGGACGAGGTGCTAAGGGGCATGGTTTAGTGTTTGATAGGAATGTTTGGACTCGATGATCCGGTGGGTCTCTTCCAACCTGGTTATTCTATGATTCTATGATTCTATAAGTTAAAGCTGCCAGAAGAGGAGCAAAATGGAGAAAGGTAGAACGCTGCCTGGGAATGCCCATGCCTGGAGCTGCACAGCATCTCTGATGGGTATGGTGGGGCACAGGCGGAGGGCTGGCCAGGGCTCGCCAACTCCCTGTTTGTTTTAGGAGGATTCTGTTGTGCTTGTTCCTCCTTATATTTGTTTTTCATTATTTTCCTTTTTTTAAAGTCTGTTTTTTCTACTTGTTTTCTTAGTTCTGAGCAGGTTGGGACATGGGTTTTACAACCCTGCAGGCACCAGCTATGCTGCTTTAATGCTCGAGCAATTACTGCCATTTGATACTGCCTTTTTCTCTCCCTTACCTGCTCCCCAAACTGAGTATCCCACTTCCTACCTGGCCTGTAGGCAGGGGGCCTCCACGGAGGTGTCATCTATGTGAGCTGGGAGCTAAGCTGGCCTCTTGGCTGTGTTTTTTTCTCTCCCACCTAGCACCATCCACAGAGAAGCGCTCAATGATTATCAGTCCCCTGGGTCTGATGTCTGGGGGCTTTCCTTGTGGCTAAAGCTATAGGAGGTTTCCAGGGCCCAAAGCAGCACGTGCTCTGGTTGTATCAGGGAAGGGAGGATAATGTTTGGTCTACTGCTGCTGCTTTTTCTGATGCATCACTCCCTGATGCTCTCGAGCAAAGAGGTCATATCACAGTTGCTGTGCTCCTGCTTTGAATTCAAACAGGACCCTGAGTCTCTCTGTAACAATGAGGTGAAGCTGTGGCTGGCTCTCTTTACTAAAGCTTTCTGTTTTAAGGCTCCATGTCAAAAGGAGATAGAGTTTTCCAGGCAATATTGACACCACTCATCTCTGTGAGTCCTCCTTGACTTCCCCAACTCCAAGATACGGGTCTTGTGGCTCATGGCTTGTTTTTGTGAGTGGGTGGTTATACGTGGCAGCTTTAGCGATCTTGTTTACTGCTGTCCTATCAGAGAACTGTACCATAGGGTTAGAAACCACACTGTAGGATTGCTCAGGGATGTGGAGGCATGTTGATACCATGAAGACCTATAAACTATTTGCTTGCTGTACCTGTTGCTGCAGCTGTTCCCAGGGTTGTCTGCTGCTACTGTTGGAGGGTGCAGCACTACTGTAGGCACTGCAGTTTGCATTTTATACCTCTCTGATTTTATTTTTTGTTTATGGAAAACAGCATTTCTTGTTTTAAAACCTCTGAGAAAGCTGCAATACAAATGGGAAGTGCCATGTGAAAGGCAGATGAAGCCTTGCTCATGCAGAATTGTGCCAGTTTGGGTGGAGTCCTGGAGGACGGAATACTGCTTTGGTGAAATTTCTCATTAAAGACAGGCTAGCAGGAGTTAACCCCCTCTCTGATGCTTACATAGTGAGGAAGCTTGTGCTGGTGGGAGTCTCCTCTGACTTAGCACATAACGTGCCATTCATCATGGGGACGACAGGTGCCTTGCTTATAAACACAGAGTCCAAAACCACGTTGGCCATCATCCTTGCCATCTGCCAGGAATGAAACCTAAGCCATATCAGGCAGCTTTCTGGGAAAAGGTCTTGGTCATTTCCATCTGGGCTGTGATTGCTGTGAAATAGCTCCCCAGCTGCCTGGCACCCTGTCTGGAGGCAGAGAACCCCCACCAGCCCCATTCCTTGAGGGAAAGGATGGGAAAACAAACACCATCCAAAGCATGTGGTTGGGTGCTTTGGTTGCCTTCATTTGCTTTAGCAGCCTTCAGTGTGGCATTTCTGTGGAGAGCCACCACTACCATTCATTGTACAAGACCCTATTGTTGCATTAAATATTTTGTGCTTGTTTTTAAATAAACTCCAGAGCAGAGTCCTGCTTTGATGCCTTCTAGGAGACTGTAGTACTCTGGCCTTCGGAAACAAAAGGTGACTCCAAAGCGGCTGCTTGTTTGTGGCTGGGAATGAAGCTGGCCTTTATCCCAGAAGCCTTCCAGGGTTTTTGTGGTCCTCTGATTTCAGACCAGTCATCATCGCCCTCTCCCCTGCCTGGCTGTGTGTTCCTGCTGCTCCCACCCCAACAGTTGCATCTGCTGGGCTCCAGTCAGGAAGCCACGTGTGATGCATGTCTTCTTCCCTTCCCTCCTTTACTTCTTGCTGTTTGCTTGCTTGATGGCAGTGCTGGCTCAGGTGAGGCGTTGGTGAAGCATGGGTGGGGAGAGAAGCAGGAAACGAGGATCTCACTTGTCAGTCCAAGACCTCCACAGCTTGTCTGGGTTGAGAGTTCGGTGGATCAGGTTTGGGTTTGGTTTTTTTGAAGCTGCACAAATCCCAGCAAATAAAAAGTACAGAGGCCTCCAAAAGACTTCTATAAAACGGCAAATGTCTCTGTTCCCTCTTAGTTTCCTCCATCAGTTGACATTCTCACTGTGCTTTTCTCTCCTGGTTTACATTCTCACTGTGCTTTTCTCTCCTGGTTTACAGAATGAAACTTTCCTAGTCACCAGTGGGTCTTAAAGTTTTCCCGATGATATCAATTTAAGAAAGACATTTTAAACAGTGAGAACAATCATTCAGTGGAACAGCCTCCCCAGGGTCGTGGTTGGGTCCCCATCACTTGATGTTTTCAAGATGTAACTGCACAGGGTGCTAGATAGTCTTATCTAGGTTCCCTCTCTCATAAAGAGTTTGACCAGGTGATCTTTTGAGGTCCATTCCTAGGTGGGTTGCTCTGTGGTTTTTTGAACTCCTGGCTATATTTGTTCAGCCGGGAAGTTGCCTTCAGTATTTGTTTTGAAGAATTTGAGAATAAAATCTCTCCATCTATGGGAGTGACCTGGTCATTGAGGTCCCTGTAGCATTGTGCTGCTTGGTCTCCAGATGTACTGCAACTGGTTGTTACCCATCTGCCAGGTTGGTTAGCATGGTAACTTCTCCGATGTTGAAATACTTGCCTCCAGCCCAGCTTTGTCTTCTCTCTCCTGACCTAATGGGAGGAGAAGTCAGAAGCTGCTGCGCTCCAGGATGAGCAAAGTTGCTTTTCCCAGAGGGATCTGTGATGCAGACTCTCTAGTGGAGCCACCCGAGGCTGTATGATGGAAAAACATGATGCAGTTTGGGTTGAAAAGCTAAATCAGCATCATCACTAGTACTAAGCTGGAGCAGTGAGGGATGGTTCTTGGGCATTAGCAGATGACAAGAAGCAGACCCTTTTTTTGAGAGACTGCTATTCATATGTTGTTCTTCTTGAAACAACAGTTATGTAGTGTCTGAAAATCTCCATTAATCTCTTCAGAGTTTGGCAGGCATCCAGCAGGCAGCCTTCATTTTATAGGATGAGTTCATGCCTTCCCATCACCCCCAGACTCTTTGGGACCTTTCTTCCCCATGTTCCCCCAGCCCGCTGCTCACCATTCTTGCTCTCTGCCTGGCTGCCACCACTGGTCCCTCCACCCCACATCATCTCCAGCCACTAAGATAAAATCACGTGATTCTACTTCAGGCAAGCCCACAAAACTTCAGCTGCTGGGCTGTCCTTTCCAATAAACTCTCCTGTCCTTTCCAAGAAACTCCTGGAGAGTTTCTTTTCCTTGCTTTTCCCCTTTCTTCACACCTTCAAGCAAGGAGGTGTCCCATTCCCTCTTGTGGAGCTTCAGCAACCCAATTGCCTGTTGATATGTATCAGGAGGTACAAATCGTGCTTTTTCCCTCCTCCTGCAGGCGGTGTTGCTGCAAGGATGTTGGTGTCACCAGTTGCAAAGCCCGTCAGGTTTTGTGAAGAGGGGCTTCCTGCAGGGTCAGTGTGCTCCATTGTGCCGGCGCTTCCCCTGCAGCTGGCTTCCTCCCTCCTGCGGCATCTAAATATAGCGGGAAGCATTGTGCAAGCATTCTGCTGGTGAGAAATGCTGTCCGGAGGGTCCCTGGGCCAGGACTGCTGGGCGGTGTTTCCCATGCCGCCTCTTGCCTAGTTGGCCCTTTTTTTGGTGCTTGCGTGGTTTGGGTGCTGGTGACTTTTGTTTTAAGAGACGAAGGAGGCAAAGTTGAACCTTTCCCAAGTTTTGTGTATCCATAAGGGTGGGGCTCTAAACAAGTTGGTACTGGCTTAGCTCTTCTCTCAGTGCCCTTAGACCTAGCACTTCAATTATCAAAATATTGTTTAAAAGATAAAAAGGTAAGGAAAAAAATTAAATGCAACAGGCATGTACAAGCAGTTGTAATCTTGAGCTCTGTTTATACTTCAGTGCTGCTCTTAAAGGGGAGTTGAAAGACTGATAAATAACTATAAAAACATTTTGACTTTTAGCAAAAAGAGAACATTTAATTGAAGGGATGTCTCCCAAGCACTAGGAAGATGCACTCTATTGCTGCTGCCTCTGGGATGTCCCATGTACGTTTATTCTCATCCTGATTTACCCCACACACACACTTTGGTGTCAGTTAAAAATGGTGACCGCAGTCTTGCCTCGTTTGTAGTTATTTCTCTGATTATTTTTTTGCATGTGTCAGTTTGCTTTTGGATGGAAAGTAGGATTCACTTACAGACCACAGTACTTGAGAATATTAACAAAAAGGTGCACTAAATATATGGGATACATCAGGAGAAAGCTGTGCTTTCAGGAAAGGAAACAAATATAACTGAGCTTGTAATATTTGGCTTTGTAATCACCATGGTCTGGCCAATCTCATGGTTGGTGAGACCGTGGTGATCACCAGCAGCAGCATACCTGACCTCCAAGCTAAGCTAACCTCTGGTTTCCTGGATGAATAAACTTTTAATTTCTCTGTTTTCTGAGCCCCCTCCTACCCCCTCAGTGCTTACTTTCCAAGCTTTGAACTAGTTTATGGAGTAAGTTGACCATGCAAATTTAAATTGAAGTAAAAAAAAAATCTTCCTCTCTGTAAAGAACCTGTAACAAACAAAAGCCAGATTATATTAGATTAGGTGTTTAAGCAGTGCTTCTTCCTTATTTTTGTGGCTTGTCTGTCTTTAAAATGTTAGCTGGATAAATATTTGTGTAATGTTTAATACAAATAAACTATATGACTTACCATTCGTTTTAAGATATGCTAATGATTTTCATCTCTCTTCTTAAATATTTAAAACAATGTGTATGCTGTGGGAACTCCTGTACTGCAGCTTTGAGGATGCTGGAAAGCCTTTGTGTTGGCTGCTACATCCTCCACCTATTACTGCTCTTTGCTTTTCTTCTGATTTAGAGGGTAATATGGTTGCTAAGTTTCGGTGTTAGCATGTTCAAATACTTAGAGATCTGACTCATGTGTGTTGCGTTGTTCTGCTATGCGTGTCACTACTTCTGCTCATATCTCCTAGGCCTTAATTCTGCACACGGCTAATTAGCTGCCCTAGGGAACAAACGTGTCTGACCAGGCACTAGAACGATGCTGCTGTACAAAGCTCTGCAGTAACATGTTTGCCTCTCACTCTCCCTTGTAGGAATCTACATCCTGATTGCAGTTGGAGCTGTCATGATGTTCGTGGGGTTCCTGGGATGCTATGGTGCTATTCAGGAGTCTCAGTGCCTTCTGGGAACGGTAAGAGGCACAAAGCTTTGGATGCCACTTGTCACCGTGATGTCCTTGTCATGTCCCTGTGGGCAGCACATAGTTGTGCCTCCCTTGCTGGAGTCTTTTGCAACAAACGGGGATGGGAGAATGTATGAGCACGTTGGTGGGAACTAGATGACCTCTGCAAGGAGCAAAACAGCACTGTTTGGCTGAGGACATCTCTGCCTGACATGCTAGAGCTCCAGTTAAGCTGGCAGGCACAGTGCAAGCTCCTGCTTGTGCCTGGCTGCAGGACAGAAGCTGAAGCCAACAGCACAGGAGAAGAGGTGTGAATATTAGGATTCTTGGAGATTAATTTTCTCTGTTATAAGTGGAACATTCCCATGTTTTTTTTTTCCCCACTGTGGTCTGACTGTCTTACCAGGCACACGTTAAACTTTTTCTCACCTGCTGTCCCCTACAGCTTTCTCTTTCATTCAGTTTCAAGGCTGCCTGTGGTGCTTCCAGTTCTTTTAAGGAATCATCTACTATTTTTATCTGTTTGGACAAGGAAACAGCAAAGATTTCCCATAATATCTTAGTAAGGATGTCTAGGTACATCCTGGAAAATCCATTACTGAAGTGCTGAAGACATCCTTGATGTGAGGCAGCAGCTTAGGATTCCTGGCACAGGATGAGCTTAATTGTATAAACTGTAGCCACACCAAAAGCCTTTGCCTTGGGGGTAATGGAGACCCTTTTATTTAAAGCAAGTTCTCGCATCTGGTTCAACTTTAAATTCAATGCAAAAGTAAAAAAAAAGGAAGGGATAAAACATTTAAAAAAAAAAGGAATTTAAAATAAAACTGGAAGGACTTTCCAGCACTTGGCTTCATTGGGCCGGAAGATTCTTGGTGATGTAGTGACCCATGGTGTGGATTCAACTGGGACAGAGGGAAATGGAGCTCCTTTCCCTCGCTCTTGCCGATAGCTTCACCTCTAGTTCCTTTTGTTTCCCAATAAGAAGGAGGTGCTTCTCACCAGCTTTTATAAAGCACTTGTGAACATTGGCAGATGAGAGCTGCTGTAGGTGTTCGCAAGTATTATCACTGCTGCTGTGAATAGGAGGAGCCCATGCACAAATCTGACAGGGGTTGTTGTAGCAAGATCTGGCAGCTTTGGATTATTTTTATTTTTTTAGTTAACACAAGTGATTACAGAATCTGAATTACCCCTCGCTCTCTTCTGAAGTTGGAAAGAGGATTAGAAGGGCAGATGGTACAACATACCTGAGGCCTGACGGGAAGCCATCTGCTTCGACTGAAATTAGCATCTGTAATTGCTATGTGCTGCCCATGATCGCTCACACCTTGAGTTGCTAAGAAAAGGCTGGAGATACCTCATGATGATGCTTTCCACTGGCCAAGGCTTCCATCATGCTTCAAAGACAGTTCCAGGCAGCTTCTTTAGGGTGTTGGAGGGAAGCAGTTGCATTCCCCTCTTGTGCAACCAGCTGGTGGAGTGCCTATAGGCTTATTGCAAAAGGAGAAAGTACCAGGAGGCTCCATGTTTGAAAAATCCTGTGCTGAAGATGGCATGGAAGCTGAGTGGCAAGAGTAAAGGAAGGGAAGGGGGAGCCACTCAGCATGGAGTGGACTTAACTGTCTGGGAAGGGCACATCTGACTGCCTGGCCGGGAACGCTGCCATGTGCCCATAGCGTCAAGCTGAATCTCTGGTGTTTTGCAGGCAGCTTGCGGAACTGAGTCTGCAAGAAGTTGTACCTCCAAAACCGAGAGAAACAGGACATCCTTCACTGGAGGGTAACCCCTGCAAGAGTGAGCCCTAGTGCTTAACCAGAGAGTTACACTGGCATCACACCCACAGTTCAGGGTGATGCAGTTTCTTGGGGGGATGTGGAACCCAGTCTCCCAAAGATGTTCCTGGAGAATCAGGAATAGATAGGTGTTTAAATAGGAGTTGGTTGTTCAGGAACTGGACAAGGATGTTGGAAATCCTTTCCTGCTGTCGGGTCAATAGTCCTGTTTCCATTTTGCTGATAACCCTTTGCTCTTGCTCACAAGGGCCAGGTCATAGCATTATTCTGGAGACTCCTGTATCCTCTGTTGTTGAAGAGAACGTCCTGAATCTGTCTGGAACAAACTGCCCATGATCCAGGGCCTATTGCCCAACTCCATGCTGTGATTTTATCTTCCTTTAACTGCATTTACCTCTTTTGCTTCTTTACTTCTATGGCAACTCTCCCAGTCTGGGACTTTTCCCAGGAAGAAGTCACTATGGATGATGTTGTCATGGAGGTAATGCTGGCTGTGGGAAGTGAATGTGCCTGTCTGTGCCTTGTCACTTGATTCTGATGTATGAAGCATTACGGCTTCCCTCTCCCAGTCTAACAGACCGACTGTCACTATGTGTTCCTGGTATCTGAATAAAAAGATGGAGGGAGGCTTTGGGGAAATGGCAGGGAGGAGGGCTGGGATTGCACAAACAGGGTGGGACTGTGGGAAAACATCAGTGTTAGTGTTTATGCAAAAAACTGCGGTAGCCTTGCAGGGCTTTGGATGCCAAGAGAACTAGCCATAAATCACACCCTGACGCCCCGCGGCTCCTCAGCAGCTGAAATGTGCTTTTAACCCTGCACTGCCAAATCCCATCCTAAGAGCATCTGTGGCAGAACAAGAAGCTTGTCTGTGTGGTAAAGAGGATGCAAGGCATGAAGAGCAATGTGTCTTGTGGCGCACAGGTCACCCTCATCCCTGCTGTTCCCTGTATGGGACAGGCTGTGCTGAGACCCACTCAGCCATCCCGGTGGGAAGTCTGGATGTGGGCTGGCATCCAATGGGTTATAGGAAAATGTGTTTGGGCTAAGCACATGTATGAGAGATAAAATGGTTTGAAGTCAAGTGGCACTTTGCTTTGATCTCCTCTGTTGGTAGAAGTGCCACTCCACACTTCTGCCCACCTAACTGCTGCTTTTTCTTGTAGCCAGATACATTAAGTGTCCTTCTCTTGATTTGTCTTTGCAGTTCTTCACTTGCTTGGTGATCCTGTTTGCCTGTGAAGTTGCAGCTGGAATTTGGGGATTTGTCAACAAAGACCAAGTAAGACAACTCCGAAAGCTGCTTTTTGGTGGGACTGTTAGGCTGGGTCAGAACTGCAGCAGATCCCAACCTGAGCTGTTCAGCTTGTGAGCTGATCCCAGGATGAATCGCTGGGGCTTGGATTAGCTGTGTGACCTGGGCAGTTCACCTAACTCCTATTGTCCTGGTTGATGAACTTTAAATGTGAACACGTGATAGTAGCAGCTACCCTTTACGGTATATAGTGCAATGACTGGAATGAAAATAACCCTGTCTTCCTTGCATCTCCTTTTGCTGCCACACCGTCAGTCACAGTGTGAGCTGATTCATATATGAAGTCGTGAAGGAAAGCCACCTGCACATCCTAGGTGCCAAAAGAGCAAAGAGCAAGGCCAGCCACATGGCCCCAAAGAGAGTGCCATACATGGCGAGCCTATGTCTGCATTAATGGGATTGCTTGATGCTTCCTGCTCTTTGCCAGTATGATGTAACCCGCTTCGGGCCGTTCATCTGCCAGGAGTGAGCTTGCTGCTGATCAATATGCTGTGCATGCATAAGGGCTACAAGTCACGTGCCTGTCCTAGGCAACTGCTAGGGACTGCTCAGATAAGATTCTCTGGGTGGAGGGGATTAGATAAAGGGCAGAACTGAAAACTGCAGCTTTTCACCTTCACTTGCTGCTCACCTTCCCTTCTCTACAATTATATGTGCTTGCACACATCTGGAATTTGATCTCAAAGAGGAAAACTATCAATGCATTGGAACTATGGCCATGCTGCAGCAAGCTGGGGCTGATCACTCAGCCATTGAGGGCTTGGAGGAGAGGAGGGGACTGTTTGTGCTCAAAGCCAAGGTTAGACTCTCTGGCAGAGCAGGAATTGTGTTCCTGAGGGACGTAAGCTGGTTGCATAAGCAGGTGGTAGCCTGCTCAGCTTTCACATGCATGTAGGCCACAGATGACCAGCTCAGCTGTGAATGGGAACACCCTTGTAGTCATTCACTGGGGAGAGCATGACTTCACTGGAATAAACTCTTCCGTGGCTAAATGTATTATTATGCAGGCAGGGTGCTGTTTCCTAGCAACTTTGGCGAGCTAATTAAACCTTTGCAGAGGGGCTGTGCCTCCTGCAGATGTTGGTTTGTGAATCCTGAAGAGTCCAAGATGTGCAACTAAACAGACACCAAAAAAAGTAAAGCCTGAGTAAGGAGAGACACCATGGCTGTTGCTCTCCATGCCACTTGGTCATCAGAGTGTAAAGCATTAAGTTTAGGATTTGCCAATACAAGAGTAATGACCTCAGCCACTTAAAATTAATTTTGTAGTTTAAAATGAATGGTGGCAGCCTGTTGGCCTCAGCTGCTTTTGCAGCCTTGGTGGCGAATGGGCAGTTTGAAAGTCCCTGCTGACAAGGCAGGTGGCTAGGTTTTCCCCACCTCAGTCAGGGGCGTCTTGGGAGTGATGTGCTGGGAGGGAAGCACTGAATGAACCCAGCCACTCAGAGCTGCTGTGACCAGGGACTCTATTCTACCTGAGTTTGCAGTCCCTTGGAAGTCATCTCCTATCACGTGGGCACAAGATGCTCTTCCACAAAGCTGAAGGAAGTCGCTCCCTCAGATTGCCTTCTTGGAGATGATTTAGATACAGAAAGGGGAGGCCAGAAGTAGGATTATTATTTTATTTTTTCCCTTGTACCAGAATCAAATGGTTTGATTGGAGAATATCGTCCTCCAAAGCAAACTTTTCTTGAGCAATGATGGAAGAATGCTGGGAAAATTGATTGAAATCACTCTCCTGCTTGCTACAGTTTCTTTTTTTTTCTGTGCTAATCCAGCCTGCTCTGCCAAGAGCGGATGTTCTAGGAATTGTTTTCCCTTTTGTATTTGCTTGTATTCTGTTTTTCTTTTGCTTCTCTTGCATGTCCTCCTTTCATCTGTCTCCCATATTATTGGAGGGTGTTAGAGGAGAAGCCACAAGGCCAGTTTCCCTGAAAGCAAGGAGTTATTTTGCATTGTGGAGCAAGCCCCTCTGGGTGGCTGCAGTTTACCAGACTGGGGCTAGAGTGCAGGTGACACTTCTTATATAACTGTTTACAGGACTGGGGTGCCGAACTCCAGGTAGGGAGCCTGTCAAAGTTTGACGTCCATTTGAAAGCACCCAAGCTTCCTGACCCAAATGAGCCACCTGTCTAGGCTTTAGTGTACGATCAGTCCCAAATTCCTGCTATTCCTTCTGAGCCAGACAGTAAGCCACAGTGCCCATACCTACAGACAGCCTTGCACACCCACCTTCTCTTGACTTCCGCGGTATCTCCTGCCTCTGCAGCCTCAGCGGGAAACGTATTGCCTGCTTGCTTTGTCTCCATGTGTTAGGTGGTTCAGAACAAGCTGGTTTTGCATCCCTGAGCACAACAGCAAAGCCAGGCAGGTGGGAGGCTATCTCAGCTTTTGCAGTTCACCCCCGGGGCTTGGCTGCTTTTGGCTGCTAGAGAGAGCTCACAGAGCGCTTTGATAGTGTTGGTTGGAACCTTCTGGCTGGTGGATGAGGTTCTTGAAACTTGCTGCTCTTAACAAGCTATGGCTGAGAGGACTTGAGCCCTGTGAAAGACAGGCCTTTTTTTTACTCACCTGTGCAAATAATTTAAAAACTGCTTACCTATCTGTGAGTACCATCAGAGGGAACCCATCCTCTTCAGGCATATCCGCTGGATGGGTTTCCTCCTTCTGCTCTGTCTGAAAGGGAATTTTTCCTCTGTCCTTCCTAGATTGCCAAAGATGTGAAGCAGTTCTATGATCAAGCATTTCAACAAGCCCTCCTGGCAGAATCAGAGGCAAACAACGGGAGAACCGTCGTGAAGACCTTTCATGAAACGGTAAGATGGTTTTGCTGCACCCTCTGCTTAGGCTATGTGCAGGTGGCCAAAGCAGCTGCTGATTGTTAGGATCCTGCGTGCTGCAAATTACACCCGGTAACTTCTGCATGCAGTTTGTCGGTGGGTAAGTGGTGAGGCGTGACTGTTACTGTGCATAGACTGATCCTCCCCAGCGAGGCAGAGGAAGTAAGTTGAACTACAAGTCCTCAGGCAGGGAATGGAGGCAACACTGCATTTTTTGATGCATAGGACCAAACTAGATCAAATGGATTCTCAGCGCAGAGATTTTGCTGCATACTTTCCAAGCCCTATGTAAAAGTCTCCTCTCCATAGGAGTTTATTGCAGCCAGAGGAAATGAGAATGTGCAAGGAAGGAGACTCAAAAGTGAGGGTCAGGAAAATGAAAAGGAAGAGCAGAGTCTAAAGCAGATGATGCTACATGCAGGTCTTAGCCCGTCGAGTTTGATCTTGCATGTCAAGAAACAAAGCTGCACCCTCTTCATTATTCTGTCCTTCACGCTGTGCTGGGAAGTCTGGTCTGAGCTGTAGTTCAGTTGCTTTTCATTTACCTCAGCACCCCCAATTAAGTAAAATTCAATGGAAGAAAAATGTTGCCCTGAGGAACTAATCACGATACTTCATCTGCTCAGCAGGAAACAGTATCTGGAGACAGTTGGGTTCACTCTCCTCCAGGATACCAATTCCAGACCTGTTTGGGACTACTGTAGGAGCAGCTGCATTGCATGGAAAGAAGAAATTCATTTGGAGAGTTGTTTCTCCTCCTTTATTTCCCCCTCTAAGAACCCTCCTCAGTCTTGGATGTCTTCAAGGGTGTTTAACAGTGGGGAGAGCACTGCATGAGTGTTTGCTGTCTGCTAATGCTGTTTTTTATTGTGGTTTTTTTTCCTCTCTCTCTCTGTGTAGCTGGACTGCTGTGGTCCTGATAATGTAGGAGCAGCTTTAACTCCCCTCTGGTCTAATGACCTCTGCCCAAAGAAGGACAACATCCTGAAAAGCTTTCTAGAGGTAGGCATGGCTCCTCTTCACTCAGTGGAGATCTGTGAGGGAACTTGTCTGCTAGGGAAATTTGGGGATTTATTGGGAATGAAGTGAAGGGTAGAGATTTTGTTTATTTGGAGGTGGCATAGGTGGATGTGGGAGGCTCTTGGAGGCCATTCCTCTGCTATTCCTGCTGGAGGGCGCTGGCAAGCATGGAGGGGTAAAGCCTGGTGGGAAGTCTTAGAGCCAGGACCCAGGAACATGAGCAGGACTGGGGAAAAGCAGGCCTGCCTTTCTGGGTGCTGAAGGCAGGTGAGAGAAAAGCAGGCTGTCTGACTGGTGTGCTTCTCTGCTTCAGTTCTCAAACTGCCACAAAAAAATTGACGAGCTGTTCTCCGGGAAACTGTACCTGATCGGTATCGCTGCCATTGTGGTTGCTGTGATCATGGTAAGTGTGACTGCACAGTGCCCTGCTGTTGTGGTGTGGGAAAAAGCTTCCTTGAGGTGCCCTGATCCTGTTCCAGCTGGGCTGGATCCATCCCTCTCCTCCAGATGCTCCTGTGGCTGAGTGTGCAGCTCCAGCTCTCTGAAACCCTACTGCTCTGGTGTGTGGCGAGACCAAGGGCTTTGTCATCACCCTGGGGTTAGGAATGATAGGGCAGGCACCTGGTGAGCACAGGAGAGCAGGAGCACCTGCAACCCTACCCAAAAGGGCAGAACACTTCAAGTCCCCTCGCTGCCTCCAAAATCACTTGTTTCTCAGGCCACTGTGTTTTGTCACATGGTTCTGCAGTGGGAAGGGGTTTGCTTTCTTTGCCGTGGTGGATTTGCTCCCCAGTAAGTTGTGGGTGGCATGGGCTGGTAATACAGTGCCTGCGTAAAGGCTGAGTGGTAGCACCACAGGGATGTCAAAGCATGTGCTGCATAGCTAGTAGCCAGGAGGCTTGCAGTGCACCACTGCTGCTGTCAGAAAGAGAGGGGAGAATATCCTGTCTCAGACTGACCAACTCCTAGTGAAAATAGCAGCAAAAACTTAGCATCTCTGCCCTTATCTCTGGTGTGAGAGTGTTTACATGAAGCAGGAAACCTCAGGACTTGGGGGGAGCTCATGAATCATGCAGGAGAGTATGTCACTGGTGGCTTTGTGTCTCCCCACAGATCTTTGAAATGATCCTGAGCATGGTGCTGTGCTGTGGCATAAGGAACAGCTCTGTCTACTGAGCCGTGAGAGCTGGGAAGGGGAAGGGAGGAGCAGGGTGGATGGCTCTAGAGGGGACCCCAAGTGCCACCAAGTGACCAGGAGACATTTCAACAAAAGACAAAGAAAACTATGTATATAAATACTTCCAATATTACCATACAGTACTTATCATTTTTATTTTGAAGTACTTTTTTTTAACAAATAAAACTTTCCTGTACCCTTGTGGCTGAGTTAGTTACACATCAGTTTTGTGTGATGGGGAAAGCTGCTGTAGCAGGAGATGGAGCCCTTCCTCCCCCTTCCCCACCCCTTGTAACTCAGAAATAATGGTGGAAGATGTACAGAGGAGAAGGCTAGAGCCTGTTATCAGAAAACTTTGCCTTGTTTCTTGCTCTCTTTTTCAACACAGGCTTTTTTTTTTTTTTTAATAGACATAGTTGGATGCTGAAGCAGGATTTAGCATTTTTATTCATTTGTACTCATATTTTTTCCTACCGTCAACCCAACTCCCTGATGTTTCCAAGCTTTCCATAGGGAAGCCTGGCTGACTGTCCAAAACTGGGGAGGGAGGAGAGTAAACAGCCCTAGTCACCTGGGTGCAATGTGTCCCAGGGAAACACTGGCATGGTTTTCCTCTCTGACCTGTTTGTATCAGTAGATCAATCCTTAACGGAAGTCATGGTTAATTTTTCTTTCTTACTCTTTGAAGAGTTTTGGCTTTTTGGTTTTGTGGTTTCTTTCTTGGGACTGTAACTTCCTAAAGTGGCTCATTTCCATTGATTTGTTACATTAAAGCATCAGTGGCTGGGAGTGAATTTTAGTCCCAGTTTGTCAGTATAGCAAACTGAAAATTAAGTCACTTTTTAAACCTCTTTCAGTGTTTCTTTATAGAGATATGGTTTGGGGAGAGTTTACTTCTGTACTAATAAGTTTCCACTGTTAAGCTAATGCTTGCATACAAATGATTTTGCAAAAAAGAATCATAGACTCTTTGAACACTTCTTAAAAAAAATAAAATGTCCTTAACCTTAGAAATCCTGCATTTATGTATTGCAGGATGATGCTGGGGGGTTCCCAGCCATATGCATACATGTTTAAAATTTCATCTTTGCATCACAGTCTTGTTTAATGAAATTTTCCTGACTTATAGCATATTGTCACACACTGTAACATTGCTGGGAAAGTGTCACAATCTGATTTTTTTTGGGGGAAAAAAAAAGTTCATTTTTAAGACCTTCAGCTTCCAGTTACATCAATGGCAGGAGATCAGCTTATCAGAGCAAGGGAATTCAGGATTTTAGATCACATGGGTTGAAACACTTTCTTGTGACCTAATAAGCTTTGATTGCCAGTTTGGTGTATGTGGCTTCTGTTGTTGTATGCCACTCAGTTACCGTGTACATAGAGGGGAAGAGTGACCCAGGAGCTATGTGATAAAATCAGAGTATCTCTAAAAAGATTGATCTATATGTATAGTTCTATAGATATATATTTTTAAGCAAAGCCTTTTCCTTAGCTGTATGGGTACTTGAGCTGGAAATGATAGTGTATCTCAGCTTTTTACCCCTTTGAAGCAGGTAGGGGGAGGAGTTGAACCTAGTGATCACCTTCCCCACTTCAGGAATAATTCTGTTTCTTCACGTATTTTGCTCTCCCCCTTTGTTGCAGTGAAGAGCTCCAGATTAGATAGGGAGGGAGACCTGTGATTGTTTTAAACTCATACCTTGTCCACTGCACATGGCTGCTGTGGCCTTTGCCACCACGAGATAAGAAATTCCTGCACTGGGGCAAATTGATCCATTTGGACCCTTTTCACCTCTTTCACTCCCCGCTTTTTTCCTCCTGCCTTTTAGTATATAGGGCCTTTAAAAAGTATATAGGTAAATATATATATATAAATATATATCAAGTTGTGCTGGGTAAGAGGAGGAAGTGCTTCAACAGAACTTCAGATTGAGGGGTTGGAGAAGAAAAGATTCAGCCTTAGAAACAGCCTTAAAGCAACACTGCCCTGAATGTCCACATTGTGCACATTGAGAATGAAACGAGGTTTTCCAGTAGGCAACCCCTTACCCTGCTCCCCAGCGTAGCTCCTTCAGGTCATCTACTCTGTTATGTGGCTATATGTATATGCATCAACCAAGCATGTGTGTTTACATATATGTGCATCGGGATTGTTAGCATACAGAATGGATGTGTAACTTGCTGCCTTTTTTGTTGACTGTTGATAAATGTGTATAAATATGCCATTAAGCATTTCAATTCTGTTTTATTTTCTTATACTTTTTTTTTTATATTGTTCAGTATTCAGTTGATGCTGTGTAAGTAGCTGGAGCTCTGTTTGAAGATGGATTAGGTCTCAATGGAGTTCAGATGTGTCCTTGGACATAGTGGCTTTAGGGGTCTGGGTTTCCCCATGCAGGACCTATTGGGAGAAAGTGGTGCTTGGAGAAGAAGTCTGACAGCTGTGGGAGGAAGAAGAGCTAAATGTTTGTTCTGACCATGTCCCACATGGGCTACCATTTACTCTCTGGCTCATTTTGGAGGTGGCTTGTCACTGTGGGGAGCTCCAGCAGCAGCTCTGCAGACCATCTCCTGTCCCTGCAGCTGCTGCAGGAAAGGTGCTGTAGGAGGGAAGCAGCCAGGGACTGGGAAGGTTGTGGGCGGGGGCAGGAGGAGTTATGCAAGGAGAGGGTATTGCTTTCTTTAGAGTTACTGTCTGAGAGTCCTCACGTTGGATGGCACGGTCATCAGCTGTAGCAGGAGTCATCAGCTTTGGGAGAAGAGCGACAGAGAGGAATTGTCACGCTTAAGAACAATGAAGTAGCTGAGAAACCCTCACATTAAAAACAACCCACTCAGGTGTTCCCCTAGTCTGGCCTCCTGTGAAGCTAGGCCTATGTTAAACCAGAGAGGGAGCTGTGAAAGGCTGAGGGGACTCTTCCTGTTGCAAGCACTCAGGATCCAAAAGTGACAGGGCTCTTCTGCCAGTTGGTCGGTTCCAAAGCTAGCTGAGGTGAAGGAGAAGACACTAGGAAGGACCCCTCAGACACTCTCCTTTGTGCGTGTGCATTTCTGTGTGTAGTGTGCTCCATCCTGCTCCACTCTGCATCCCCAAAAAACAAAGGATGAAATTGTGGACTGAAAATACAAACCTCTCCAGGGAAGCATCCTCCTGGAGCCAGTGACAGCTGAGAAAATGGCTGTAAGCCGAGATGGGAGGGAGGGGAGAGGCTGTTGGGGAACAGGGGAGTCAACTCTCCAGGTCTAATTTCAAAGACCACATTGAAAGGTCAAACAGAGCTGCTGTCAGCTTAACTGAATGCTTGAGATTTTGTCATACTGTGGAGCATGCCACAAATCAGTGTGTTTAACTTCTTTCTGCCTTTTTTGGTTTTTTTTTTTAAAGAAATGAAACAGAAATCAATTTAATAAACATTTCTCATAGTGTGCATAACGTGATGAACCACTGCAGTTTTACAACCAGTTAACCTTAACACCAGTATGCTTCGTGAACCAGGCTTCAACAGCATGTGTTTTTCCAGCCTCTGAGAGGGGGGCCTGCAGGCAGGCTGGGGACACATCCAGAACAGTGCTTGGAGAAGGCAAAAAGGTTGCTCGCTGGCAACTGTAGCTGGTGCAGTTTTGTCTCCCCTCACGTGAAGGGGGACCCAGCTGTGGGAGAGCAAAACAGGGTGTTGATTGCAAAACAGGGTGACTGTGCTGAAATACAGGGGGCTGCACTGGCAATATCGTGCACACTCAAGGGGCCTCTCCTAAACTGATGGAAAGTGGCCCAAAATGCCCTCTGCTGCCATTTGGTTGGGGGCTGGTCTGATATGTGTGGATGGTCTGGTAACACCACTGTTGCTGCCACTGCCTGCCACTCCACACCATCAGGGAGGAGCCCTGATTCCACAACTGCCTGCCTTTCTTTGCCCTTTCTTGGACTTTCTTGGCTGCATTTCAAGCAGGAATGTCCTGTGATGGCTACCAGCCGTGTCCTGTGCCGGTACAGAGAGGAACGGAATGCTAGGTGAGGGAGAGCGATGTTCATCTGCTGCAAAGGAAGGCCAGCCCTGTTCCCAGCAGCTGTGCCCGTGCTACAAGATCATGCCCATCTGTTGTTCTTTCACTTGTTTACCTGAATGTTAGTGGAGTTGAACATAATGACTTCTGGAAAGAAAAAAAAAAGTACTATTTAAAAACAATAAAAAAAAGACAAAAAGCAAAAGCCCTTGTTAGTGGATTTTTAATGACGTGTTGTCAGATCTTGTTTCTTTCCATCATGTACAGATTTCTGCCACGTTGTCCAAGGGAACAGGCTTGTCTTGTTCTTCTATTCAAGCAAAAGTCCTTAGCTGACCTGCTAGGTGGTTTCCCATGAATGTGATGCTCTTTCCTTTATGCCTGAAAACATTAGTATTGTGATGCTGTGTTGTTGCTCCAGATGGGAACAACATTATTCCTGCCTCTGTGGAGCCAGGATTAAGCTGATATGAGTCACTGTCAGACTCGGTGTTCAACAAGAGGAAAAATGATAGTGGAAACAAACTGGCAGAGCACGGTGCATATTTGGCATCCAGGGTGTGTGTCTTGGGACCTCAGCCTGGAAACATAGCTGGGATCTTAAACCTTCCTGGCTAAACGCAGTTCCCTCTGTTTGCAGCACAGGCCTGAGTGTTAACTCTGATGGGCTCGAAACAAATGAGTTGTGCGTGATGCTTGTGCTGAGATACGGGGAGAGAACTGGGCAAACCAGGCCCCTTTAAGGTGCTGTTAAGTGAAGACATGGGTTATTCTTGGAAAACGGCAGTCCTGTCGTGTAGGATCATGTGAGGCCACATGGATAAAACATTGAGGGAAAGGGGTGGGTGGAACAGTTGGAGCCCGCTTCTTCTCATATTGCCACGACAACCCTGGTTTATGCTTCTCTTAAACATTTTTCTCCAGGGGTCTGAAGGACTTGGAAGGTTACTGGAGACTGTGGACTTCTGATTCCTAGGAATAGGACTGTGAAATGGGACTTTTCACAAAATGAAAATACAAGTCTCAAGTTTTCTGAACTAGACCAAGTTAGGATTTTTTCTGGTAGGATTCTTTTATTCCACCCTCCCAGACTGTAGACTGTTTCTACAGAGATGCTTTCGGAAATATGTTTTGCTTTGGCAAGCTCTATTTTGTAAGCCTTTTCTGGGATGTTTGAGTTGTAAGTAGCAGTGTGCGTAATTGTTTCTTACTAAGACAGATGGAACCAGGCATGAATTGCTTATGTCCATTCCCTAATAAGAGGTTGTCGAAACTGTAACCAACATTCCCACAGGAGAGGAAAAAACCAGCCAGCTCTCCCATGTGAGAGCTGTTTCTGGTGGAGGTTTCCGTGAAGGAAAGCTCCCTCACTGCTGGATCCTGGGCGCACCCTCCCTCCACCTGCCAGATCCGCTTGCCAGGCTTGGTGGTGAAGGATGAGTTTGATAGCGGCTGTGCTCACATTCCTGCTCTGAGCTGCTGTTTCCTTTGCTGGACATGGCAGCATGGCCCTTTCAGTTGGGAGGGAGGAGGGAGTTTATGCTCCAGGGCAAGCTGCTGACAATAGAGGAGACTGTTCTGAAAAAAAAAAAAGAAAAAGAATTAGAATACTTCAACAACCTTATTTACTGGTAAGGCTGGGAGGCTGTGGCTGCAGGGGAGAGGAGGCAAGTGTGGAAATACAGCCCCCAGTGAGGCAACATCTGCCATCAGTGGGTGGCAGAACATCTGCCATCAGTGGGTGGCAGAGGGAGCGGGGAGGGAGGCAAACAATTTACTTCCTGACCAGTTCCTGTTTAAGTGATATAGTTACAGGCTAGAAACCCTAAATCCCGTAAGTACCACGTTGTGCAGTTGAGCTAGAGTCGTGGTGTTAATCTGTGTAGTTTTGTCTGACCACTCCTCTCTCAGTTTCAGCCTGGGGAGCATCAGATTACCTTGCACTGAGCATAACCTAAGCAGGAGGGCGCAGAAGCAAAGACGCACTGTTCCACGCTATTCCAGTGTGAGCACTTCAGCAAATCTATGGCAGCTTGTGTGATGCAGGCAGCCTGATGTTTTCACTTCAGAGCCCAGGGACCAGGAGCAAACGGAAAACACCTCTCAGCAGCTAAAACTGCTGCATAACTGAAACCCGCATTGTTTTCACACTTGCCGATACATTACAGGGCACATAAACTTTGCAGCCAAGCATGCCAATGTGGACTGCAAGGCATTTCTCTGCTGGATTTAGATGGCCCAGCTCAGATGCTAGTGGTTGCAAGTAACATTTCTAATTAGAATTTACTCACTTTTTTTTTTTCTTTCAAGAAAAGGTGTTTCTTGGCCCCAATTTACTAGAGCGTTCCTTCATGTTAGAACATAGCTTTGCTGAGTATTGAAGACACGTTTGTGTTCAGCCAGGCAAGACAGCACATGCACAACACTCTGCCTGCTGTCAGCAAGTAAACTGGTATGATTTCCTGCAGCAAGAGATATGGGGTTAAACGCCAAGCCCTTGTTGGCTACAAAATTGTGTTGGTTAATGAAGGCCCTACAGGTCATGTTCTAAGAATAGGTTTGGGGAGTTTTAGGATTTTGTGGTTTTCGTTTTTTCCTTCACGTCATCTTCAAGGCCCTCAGCTGGTTCCGATGACCTCTTTCAGCCCTTTGCTGCTGCTGGTAGTATCAGGCGTACTGGGACCAGTAACAGGAAAGGAATAAAAGGAAACAAGAATAAGGAGAAAGGTGGGGGTTTTTTTAGTACAGATATTCTGCAGCCAAACTGAAATGAACAGAGCCCTCCAACTGGTTTTGTTTCTTTTAAAATTTCAGATAATTGCAGAGTATAAATTTTACTTTCAAATGACTTCACCTCCTTCCCACACATGCAGTATTTCTAACGGAAAAGGAGTTGTAGGTTCTCCCTGCAAGTCCTCTCCACACTGACAATAACACTGTTATTGTGAAGAATCAAGTTGATGAAGACCCTTATATCCCCTCTGCATTAAAATTCATTCCATAGGAACTATTTCTATGCAGTGGCCTTAGGGAGGAAAAGCATCAACATGGGTAAACAATGCTACAATAAACCTGCTAACAGGTGAGTCAGGACCAAACAAAGGTGCAAAGTAAAACAGGTGAGCAAAGCTTGATGTAGAAGAGATGCACTGTCAAGGAATGCATCCTGGGAAGTCACGCTGCAGGGGATTTCAAAGCTATTTGTAGGCCTTCCAGCAAAATGGAGAGGGCAACTGGAATTATTTCCTTCAGCCTGTACCCATTCTGACTTGGTGTGACTGCATTCTCCCAGCAGAGAAGCAGGCAGTTGTCACTGCTGTGTTTTTGCCTTTTACCTGCAGGAAAATACTTCTTTCCTTTCCCACCTCTCCTCAAGAGCTCTGGCATCAGCTGCACATAGCCACAGCAGATTAACTTCCATACTCCTGCCCAATACGGGAGATGCTGAAAATGCATCTAGTTACTCTGTCTGACTTGCAAGATCTGGGCAGTTGCTAGGGAATTGCCTGATGCTTTCCTGTAGCCACAAGGAAAGGGCCCTGTCAGATACCTACCCCAGGCTCTCAGTGCAGAAGGAGAAGGAGCCTGCCAGTGAGCAGCAGAAACTGTTACTGGATGGGGGCTAAACAACAGATTTCCTTGCAAGAAAGGAGCATCCAGAGCCCAATAATGGGGCTGAGACTGATATGCATTTGCACACACCACCCCCACATGCAGGGACATGCTGGTTTCCTGCAGACACATGTGGCCGTCTCCGTCTCTGCGAAGGAGCCAGCCCCTCAGAGCCCATGTATGGGATGCAGCCTGCTTGCTTGGATGATGTCCTGCACTGCAGCTCAGATCTGCCTTCCAGACCCCCACCCCCTTTCAAGCCACCTTAGTTCATGCCAGCAAGGGGTAAACATTTTACCATCTGTTCATCTTCAGAGTCTGACTCATTATTTTTATTTCAGCTGTCGCCAAGCAATAGTAAAAATCCCAACACACTAGCAGATCCACTGCTGCAAACCGTCTTATTCTTTGCACTGGAGAAAAAGCAGTTCATCCCCAGTCCTCCACAGTGTGCTATGCTAAATCTTCTGCAAAAAGACAGGAAGGAGCAAAAGAGTACAGTCAGCTTCTGAGGGTGACCTTGGTCATCAACATACACAGCAACCAGGCAAACCCCAAGAATTTGTAGCCTCTAAAATGGCAGAACAGTGTTTGTCTCTGAGAGCACCCGTGTCCACAGACAATGGAGGTGATGTTGCCCTCTTCTGCCCATCTGAGCTGCTAATCCAGCACTTAAGCAGGGTTTAAAATGAAAGAACACCATTGTTTGCACCAGTCCATGGCACACTCTGCTTGTCTCCAGACTTAAAATAACGGGATATGCCACCACTCACTCCACATCCTTTCCTTGCTCGTTCCTTACTACCCTCAGAGGCTCACTCCTGGTGTGTACCCAACACCCTAGACCGTGTTACACAGCACCGGTAGCCTTCACCTGTGGTTCACTCTTGGCTCCCTTTGCCTGGTTACTACCCTTCTCCTATCTGTTCCCGCTTGCCTACCAGAAGGCTTATGCTTTCCTTTCTTCTTCCCTCTGGGAACCCAATTAGAATGCCTGTGACTGTAACACCCTATGTGCATATGTTTAAAAAAACAGGAGCACTAAATGGAGAAAGACCTCTAGAGCTGTTGCTTTAAAACTACACCAGGATTCTGGCCAGATGGAAGACATTTTGCACTGGCCTCATCATTGCTGCCAGATGTATTCCAAACACAGCTCTTGTCTCATAAATTACCGTGGCCAGCAACGCTCCAGCAGGCAAAAGTATATATTTAAAAACTGACAACGCAAATGAAGTGGCTGCAGTTTATACTATGGGTGACTCACAGTGAGGCCCTGCATGAAGGGATCCAGGGAATTCTCCTCGGTGGTGAGTGCAGCCTTACCTCTATTGCAACCATCGACAAAGCAGAGTTGCTATGCCATAGGGAGAAAATTGAAGTACCGCTAAAATCAGAGAAAATGAGGCTACATGGTAATTTCTTTTCTTGTTGCAAAATGATGCAAAACATGAGCTTTTCTTATTCTCAAGCCTTATAGGAAATTCCTCAGAGCTTGGTGATCTGAAGCGGTAAAGGCGTGACCTTTAGAGGCTCAGGACTTTTGCAAGCATTAATTCAATTTAAGGATGAAGAGCTGGGGCCATAAGAGGCAGTAAGAGAGCCTGAGCCTGCGGAAGGGGTAAAGATGAGACCTGCAGACTGCAGGCTCACATGCTGGTGCAGCCCACAGCACAGAAAACCTTGCCTTTTCTTTTTTCCTTAACATAGAGTAAACAAAGTAAATATTGAAGCCACTTGGGAGATGTATTGCCACTTCAAATGTAAAGTTTTCACTGAAAGAAGGGGGAGGTGAGGAAATCAAGGCATCTTTAGCCAACACCAAGAAAATGTTTTCAAACCGAGTTCCGCTTGACGCATACACAAAAAATGTTCTTCTGGGACAGAAGATGGAAACTTTTTTTTTTTTTGGATGGACAGTGGTTTTATGCCCTAAGTGACTTGGGGTTTTCTGGTTAGAAAATAAAGATGAACAAGTTCAAAACAAAACTAAATAAGATCCAGACGCTTCCTCTAAAGTGCTCCTTGCCGCCAAGTTCTGCTTTCCTGACGAGAAAAGCAGCCCTGCTGGCCGGGATGGTTCCAGCCGCTTGGGACGCGGTGTCCACTGGACCCTCCTGGCGCCAGGCGGCCCCACTCCCCTCATCCCCACACACAGGACACTGAAAAAAATGGCAAATGAACTCCCTAAGACTGGTTCTGGAGTTTTAGAAAGCAAGAGTCCTATATAAGGGCTGGGCAACATGAGGCAGCAATCTCCATCAACCCTGTGCAGCGAGGCAAGAGCTGGGACGGGATGGATTTCCCACTTACGTCCATGTCTACAAACTTCCCCAGAAATCTTGTGCATGTTCTGCTGCTTCGCAAGGTCTAATTTGAATGTTGTTATGAACTTCACAACAGTCAAATCTCTTGCTAACTTGGAGCTTTAGAACCAGCTCTGCCTGAACTTGAATTTGGGATAGGGAAAGGCTGCAAGTAGAGGTGATCACAGAAGACACATCTGTTCAGCACAGAGCGCAAGACGTTATCATCCTCACAGAATGAACAGTATCTGGAAAAAACGCTTGTGAGAATTATTTGATAAGTTTGGCTGCAGCTGTTTTGTGTGTTTAATTATCTTGTCATATAAATCTGTCTTGTATCAAGAAATAATATGCAGACAATCTCCAGACATGGATAAATGACCTGAAAGAATAAACACTCTCTTAGAGTTCCAAGAATTTATTAATATGCTTAATTATCTTGGAGGATGTAGTTGCCTTATGTCGCGAGATAACCTGAAGGGAGTCTCCAGACATGGTGGGATAACCTAAAAAAAAAATAAACATTCTTTGAGGACTTACATGGTTCTTTGCCTAAAAGTAGTATGTATACCCACTGCTTTTGTAAGATGGAATGCCTTATTTAGAAATGCCAAAATAAAAATATTATTGTCTTGGCTTCAAAGATTTTGTCCTTTTCAATATTTTACCAGTAAATAAGTGTTTCTCACACACTGTTTTAAAAAAAACCACACCGTCAGGGAGACATGCTGTCTAACTTTCAAAAAATACAATTGCTTGGGTAAAACTTTAACCCTGCTTTATCTTAAATAAAAAATCATTCCTCTTTTTGTAACAGTAACTGCCTCTTGTACCAGAGGCGGCAACGCGGCCGGACGGGACTGTACTTGTTGTCCCCACGCCCCTTCAGCCCGAGGGGACAGCGGGCGCCTACAACTCCCAGGATGCAAAGCAGCGCGACCCGCCCGCTTCCCGCCCTCCCGCGCCGCTCTGCATGCTGGGAGTTGTAGTCCTTCCGCCACTCTCCGCCGGCCGGCGGCACGCGCAGAGGACTCGATGTCCCATCGCACCCCGCGCGGGGGCTGCCGGGAGCGGCGGGAAGGCGGAGGCGCGGGGCCCGTGGCGCGGCGGGGTACGAGGCGCTTTCCTTCTTCCCCTTCCCTGCCGTGCGTGGCGCTGAGCGGGAGGGGCGGCCCTGTGTCGCCAGGGGAAGCTGTGGGGGCTGGAGGAGGGCGGCTGCACCCGGGGGTGTGGAGGCCTACGAGGCGGGAGTCGTGTGCAACAGCAGCGCGGCCTGGGGAAGGCAGCTGGGCCCGGGAGGGCGGGGGGCTGGGGCGGCCCCTGTGATGCTGGGCAGGGCCCTGGGCTCTGCCACAGGCTCCCCGTCCCGGGATCGGGGGCTCCCTGGGACCCCGGGGGCTGCTGCCCTCTCCCGCGGGCGCCATCCTGAAGGGCTGCACGGTGGTTGGCAGGGGATTGCTGGCAGGCTTTGCTGCAGCGCTGTCTCTGCGATGCGAGTGGACTCCTGGCTTGTGGTTTGGAGTGACTGGGGCCTCTGTTTTCCTCACAGGCTGCAAGAGGACACGCAGCCTGTTTGAGTAAGAACAGGATGGAAGAGTTTAGTGGGATCCTTCCCATCCAAAGAGACAACATCCTATCAGAGTTATGCTGTGATCATGTCACCGTAACAAACCTGTGAGTCTGGTGTGCCGTAAGGGTCAGTATGTTTGTCTGCTAATACTGTTAAGGCTAAAACATCTTAGGGAACATTCATGGGCAGGCTGGATGTGGCTCTGAGCAACCCGATCTAGTTAAAGATGTGCTTACTCCTGCAGGGAGGTTGGAGTAGGTGACCTGTAAAGGTCCCTTTGAAACAAAAGCATTCTATGATTCTATGAAAATATTTCCTTTCTGTGTAACTGTCCTCAGGCATGAGATACCTTGATTCACAACCTGTGATGAGCACTTATTCTGCCATCTGAAAACAGCTGTTTTGGTAGTCAGTTATGTGTGTTAATGTTTCTTTTGGCTTGTGGTCATTATTTCTGTGTGTTATAAAATCAAGCAGAAAGATGTATGAGTTTCAGATTATTATTTCCCATTTAGGGGTTACACTGAGAGCAATGTTCCCAAAAGCATTCATCAGATCCCTTTTGCCAAAGACAGCCAGACTTTACATGGAACGTAGCACCTGGCCTATTGAATTCTTCGGAAGTTTCTCTGTTTTAATGCCTAATGAAAATCTGGCCCTAGCTGTGAATATGACCTTTCTTTGAAAACAGAACTCATGGTCTTTTTTTGTAACATTTAGTACTTAGGTTCAGTGCGTGATTTATTTTGTATTTTCTCAGCTGCATTTAATTCTGTTAATTTAGTAAGGGTTTGCTGCACATTAAGATTACAGCGTTTGTTGTTTTTTAAAAAAAGAACTCTCTACTCTTATACAGAATAAAGTTAGCAGTATGAATATGGAGAATGAGTAAATATTTTGGTGCCTGCCTTATTCAGCTACATGATTGTTCTTTTGCCAGAAGAGCAGGAGTATCTGCAGACTTTTTTACTAACATGAGTTTGTGTCAGATTTAGAACTCAGTTCTGCAGCTTTGGATAATTCAGGGGAAAAGAATTATTTTAAAAACTCATTTTAAAACTACATTTCCAGTATCTTGATGGAAATGTTTGTTTTCTAGGGTGGAAGTGCTGAGGTCTTTGGTGGCTTTAAGTGACCCTCAGGAGGGGAAGCTGATTCAGTCTCAAGAGAAAGTGAGTGAGTAACAGACTTGCCGTGTCTGTTTATTGCATCGTTTCAGAAGAACCTATATTTAGGTAGTTGAGCTAATTCTATAATAGTAATGTATTAGAATTGTTTCTGTAATTCATGTTTTTGCAAGCTGAAGTGAGTGATTGCCAACTCTGTTTCTGGTTGCCTGGCAAGTGGTAGCATGATCATCAGCTGTCTTAGTTCTACAAGGTTCCCTTCAAGCAGGTGACAGAGCAAATCAGGTATTCCAGCTGTTGCTGGGAGTTGGGCTTCAATTGTCTTTTATTGACTGAAACACTAGCTCTTGCAGACCATTGGTTGCGCCCTTCCTGTGTTTCCATGCACAAGCATGGCATGTGTGATTAGTTATCTTAATCTAGGGGGATTGATGTCTTGAGCTGGCTCCTTTTATGATTCCTGGAATCTAGTAATGACATAAGAGCTTAAACCCAAGGAAGGAGTGGAGCTTGTATTTTATGCCACTTTAAAGCGATCCTGAAACTGCAGCCCTGATATTTTTATGGCTTCTCTGCCACTGACCTCCATCGGTCAGAGTGTCCTTTAATATAGTGACATATTACTCCCCTTTGAACTGCTGAAGATGGTTACTGGCTTTGTGATCTGTGGGACGGAGGGGAGCAAGACGAAGGTCTGGTGGTTGTTCCATGCTGATGGTCATATCCAAGCCTATGTGTGCAGCAAGGATAAGTGGGGAAAAATAACTGTAGCTGTTATGCCTCCACTAGTTGTTGCCTACCAAGATGACCAGGCTGGCCCATGGTCACCCTCCCACATATCAGAGCAAGCAGGCACATACAGCAGACTTACACTGACGTGATATCATACCCATAGAACAAAGAATCGGCAGTGATTCTGAAAGCAGAAGTATTAATAAGTTTTATTAATTGAAATCAGTATATATTATACTTAGATGACTTAACGATACAGAGACCATAAGTTCTGTGTGTTAGAAATAACCTTGGAGTTTTCGGGTCCCTACATGTTGGTAGGGGCTGCACCAGCAAGGCCAGGCCGAAACAACCTGCTGTGTCCCTTATTGACTGCACCACTGATGAGAGATGAAGAAGATAAGATCTGGTCCGACTGCCACCACACATGTTATCACTCTAGACCACACATGAATGGACCATAAGGGAGTGAGCGGAGCAAGCCATAGTTGGAGCTCCCTCTCAGCTGGTCTGAGACCCACCCACCAGCGTCAACATCACTTCATCCTTCACAAACCCTTATAGGATATTAATGTCAGTTTAGAATTCAGCTTATATTCTTGACTTAGAATTGTAACATTCTAGGTAATAAATTAACCGTTTAAGTGCAGTTCTGAGTCCTACTCTGTTGCCATCAGATTTGTGACATACAGACAGAACATGATGGTTATTGGGACAGGAGGTAAAGTGGCTAATGCAGTAAAGGATCATAATAACCAAAGGAAAATCTGAGGGATTAGGATGTGTTTATGTGAATTTATACAGTATGATAAATGCAGGTGTAATTTGGAGAGGTCATTGCTGTCTCTTGGAAAATGTGCAAGACGGTTATGGGGTATTCAGATTTGCTTAGAAACTTTATATTCATCTTTTAGTTACTGGATCTGCTCTAACCTTTAATGAAATTTGATGTGCAATACTATTTGTCATTTCTTTGTATTCTTGTATTGAGTCTTGCGTAAGTGTTTAATTTTAATGCACATTCATTCCTTAAACAGTTTTTTTTTCAAGCAAAATTGCTTAGGAATCCCTTAAGTACATACAGCTGCCTGTGATATTGCAGTAAAAATTATTTAGCATGGCACAGAATGATAGTCTCATACTTGGTTCTCATTTCACGGTTAACTTTTTATGCTCCTTTGTATTCTAGGCATTAAACTCGCTGGGCGTTTGGGAAACTGCATTTGCAGCTGTTCCTGGGCCTACATCAAAGACCTCAGTGGAGCAACAGTTCAAAGATGGGAGATCAGGATAAAGGTGAACCCTTTCTGGGGACAGTGGCTAGTGGTGCCACAGACTACGAAGGAGTTTTGCCCTCAGACACAGTGTCGCTCAGTGATTCTGATTCTGATGATTTGGGGTTAGCGGATGAAGCAGAAGTTGATACAATATCTCCTGAGGAGCCATCTGTAGATGAAGGAAATTACAGATCAGGGGAGGCCCCTGACTCTTCAAGCAGCCGTCATAGATCTCCTGTCCAGCCATTCCATCTGAGGGGCATGAGTTCTACGTTCTCTCTCCGAAGCCAGAGCATTTTTGATTGCCTGGAAGAGGCAGCCAAGTTGTCTGTGCCCTCACTGCCAGAAGATAATGTTGTTGATGGGAGGTTTAAACGTCCATTGCCTCCAACCACAGTTTCAAGTAACATGATTCCAGAAAGCCTAGGAAAGCAAGCCAAACCAGTGCAGGCTCCCAAAACCTCTCCTGCAGTGCCTGACTATGTGGCACACCCAGAGCGCTGGACCAAATACAGCCTAGATGGAGTTTCAGAGTCTACGGACAAGACTAACAGGGCAGTGGCCATGGAATTTCTAGAGGGTTTGAAGAGAAGAGGAGAGGAACGAAGCTCAGCTACCCAAGATAGCTACACACCATACTTCAACCAGGACCCTTCCAGCTGTGGAGCTGGGAGGATTGTCTTCACTAAACCGATAAAAAGGGGTGTTGATGGACTGGAAAAGAAAACATCATCAGGAGAGGATGATAAGAAACACATGAAAGCAGATCTGAAAGGAAAATCTCTTAAGAAGACTGATGACTTGAGGGAGGAGGATAAGGTAGAGCTGGGGCACTTAGATAGTGGAAGTGGAAAGGCAGCAGTGGAGGAGGAGGAGTGCATGATGGCAGGGTACCTGAATACAGAAGGTAAGCTTAGCACAAGGTTTAGTGTTGAAGGTGAAGAGCCGTTCGTGGAAACAGTTGGATTCCATTGCAGTAAGAAGAAGAATAGGAAAAATTTCCGACCTAAAGTAGATGATGAAGGGGAGGAGGAAGAGTCCTGAAGGATGGAGCACATTGGAGGCATCCAAGGACTTGTATTGTCTTTGGATATGTTTGGATTTTTCTCTGACTTTTTTTTTTGTGGTCTGGAAGCCATGTGATAGGTTTTTGTCTAGCAGTTTGCATCATAGCCACCAAGAACATTTTATATTGTTAGACATTAAGCTACCTAAAATACATTTCAGACTTTTTGTTCATGAGAAGTCTTGGTACAGGATAGTTGCACCCTCGCAAGTGAGAATAAGGTGTGCTTCGTTTGCTTGAGCAGCTCCTTGGGGCTTCCTCTGGAGTTGAATTAGCCTCAAGCACCAAAGAAACAGGTGTGTTGGCTAAAAGTCTGCAAGGCTTCCTACTAACCCCCAGATTTAGAGCTGTTCCCAAATCCTGTAGAATCCTGGAACAAAGATGGTAAGCTTATCACACAGAGATTTTTTAAATCAAAATAAAATCTTATGTTCCCCTAGATGTGATTTTTTTGTCCTACGGAGGAAAACCTTTATTTTTTTTTAAATGCGTCCTCTCTTTGCCATTGAGAGAGCCCAATTAAGAGTTTGGAGGGCCCAGGAGGGAGCTGGCAAAATCAATATTTTTTTAAGGTTGGCTTAATATTTACCTTATTTAGTGTTACGTGATGAAGATTTTAAAAAACATAATGTTTCCATCCTGGATACATCTAGGTGAAGGTGCACTCAGGATGGATTTAGCAAAATCTCGCCCCTTTGAATGTAGATCAGAACTCGCAACAGCTTTAGTTAAGTTGGACAGCAGCTTTTCCTCTTTTTGGTATGACATGATGTCACAATTCTTGGCCTGTACATTTGTATGTCCTATCAAGGTGATGCTGTTTCCACATTGATTCTGTGTGTGGATTTGGTGGGAATGAGTTGTTTATAGCAGATCTGAATACTTTTTTGTTCTTTAGGATTCAATAAACTTTCACTTGGAGCTTGATTTCTTCATTTGATCAATGAAGCTGGTGAAGGGGCTGAAGAACAAGTCTTACGAGATGCTACTGAGAGAGCTGGAGTTTAGCCTTGAGAAGAGGAGGCTGAGGGGAGACGTTATTGCTCTCTACAGCTACCTGAAAGGAGATTGTAGAGAGGAGGGTGCTGGCCTCTTCTCCCATGTGACAGGGGACAGGACAAGGGGCAATGGCCTCAAGCTCTGCCAGGGGAGGTTCAAGCTTGACATCAGGAAAAAAATTTTCACGGAAAGGGTCATTGGGCACAGAAACAGGCTGCCCAGAGAGGTGGTTGAGTCACCTTCCCTGGAGGTGTTTAAAAGACGGGTGGATGAGGTGCTGAGGGGCATGGTTTATCGATTGGCAGAAATGGTTGGACTTGATGATCCTGTGAGTCTTTTCCAACCTTGTGATTCTGTGATCTCTCTGCACCATGCTGATTAATGCAGCTATAGGAGTTTTAATAAATACTTGGGTTATTTGGTTTGAGAATTGTCCAGAAAATCTTCTAGAATGTTACTCTTAAGCTTGTCATTTCTCCCTCTAGTCTTATACTTTAGATTCTAAAATTCACATCTTTAACATTTTCAATCATTTGCCGCATATAGAGAATAAGCTGATAGGATGAATCATGTTGTAACAAATGTCAAATATAGTAGTTTTTCACACAGAATGTTAATAAACTTTATAAATAAGGTTGAAGAATTAAATTCTTTGAAAGGTTATGTGATTTGAAACTCAAATTAGTTCTGGTCAGTTTGGACTGACATTTTTTTGCCAGTGTTCTAAATGAAACAGGTCATTTGGATATTTGTGATTGAACAGTTGTGTCATTTGGCAGCAGAAACTGAAAAAAATGCGAAACGAATAATATTGCTTCATCTTTTGAAGTTCACCTTTTAATTTTAAAAGCAGAATGTATTTTCTCATGAGTATACAGTTTGAGTCATGTTAAGTAATGTGTAATTGCTAAATACATCAGTTATTCCAATGCATGTGAGTGGGACACAACAGTCCCAAATGGATATATTTCAGTTCCCAGTGGCTAATCAATGTGTCGATCACAATTAAAATAGTAGCCATTTCAGGATGGAAGCTGCTGCCAAGAGCAAGTCATGCTGGTTGTAAGCTTTGCGTTACTTCCTAATTAAAAATGTAGCTGAGTACAAACTTACTGGTTTTATAACTTTTCTTGCCTAGGGTGAAGAACAGGTAGGACAGTACCAAAACTTCCTTCACTGTTAGTGGGATCACTGGTCTAGGGCACAGCTGAATAAACTGGACAAATGCCTGTTGTATGAAGACCTCATAACAAGACAAATATCTATTGATAAAATTCTCATGTAGAAAAGGTATTTCCATCAGATCTGAGATTTATTTTTTTTATGATTCTGGTAACAGAGAAAGCTTTTGAGCAACCTACATTTATGTTGCATAGAAACAGTAAGGAAATGCATGAGGAAATTAAGTTCAGTTGAAGCTTATCAGGTTAAGAAAGACCACAACCCAATACTTCCCGCTTCTGCCGCTCTTTCTATTCCAAAGAAATTTCCTTTTAAAGCACAGTAGTAATATTTGTTTTATTGGTATCTCTTTTCACACAAAATTATAATAAAGCCAGCTAACTTTTGTATGCTAAAAGCATACATGCCGGTTTAAGTACAGAAAAAAAAATACAGTAAAAATTCCTAGTTTGTAGGAAAATTCTTGCTACACATTCTTGCTTTAAAATCTCTAAGGGAATTTTCACACACACAGCTTCCCCCCCCCGCCCCATACTTTGGAGAGATAAAAGTAAAATGAAATCAGAAACCCGCATAGATGTAGATGTGGTGTTCCATGTGGTGTGATGCACAATGGCAAAGTCTCCTTGAGTAGCAGCAAGCTGACAGCAGCCATGATCTGGCATTAAAACAAAAAAGTGAGTAGCAGAGGCTGGGGGTCTGACTGCCGGACATTTGCCTGCTTTGTGGTTGGAAACTGCAAGACACTGGGAATTAATGAGGAGCCTTCACTAAGGAATGCCAGCAAAGGAATACAGAAGCCAGTGTGGGAAGAGAAGGTGGTGAGTGTGATCATTTAAGGGTTGTAAGAACTCCAGGAACTGTATGGATTGCAATAGTTCTGTATCCCAGGGCCTTTCCTGTGGAAATTATTTCTTGATTTCCTTTCTAAGCAACTCAGAAATACGAGATTGCTTCCTCGGCCAAGGAAGTGGCTTGGTTTTTAGGGTGTATATGGTCACCCTTCAACAGAGAAACATGGAAATAGCAATGATAACGTTAGATTGAGGGTGTGGTATTTGGAGAACAAAGGTAGTATTTAGAAGGTAAGGTAATAGAGTCATTCTGGAGGAGAAAGCTTTTAGTGCAATTTGCGGAATGGAGTTTCGGAGAAAGGACCAAGTGATAGAGGTTCAGGAGGGGAGAAAGCCCAAGAAATGTAAGGAGGAAGACCAACAAATTCTCTGTAGTGTCAAACATCGACAGGACTTCGCAGAAATTTTTGGGAGCTGGGCCATGGGCCTTCATGAGACTAGGTTTTTACTTCTATGGTTCAGCAGGACAAAAGGTTTAATCTAAAGACATGAGAATAAAATTTAATTATCGACGTATGTTATGTTGGTCTCGATCTGCTGGTTGTTCTCTTTCACTGCTTTCTGGCAAAGGCACTTCTGTGTTGGCGTTCATCACACCTACTAGGATTGTAAAATCCATATGTTTGTTTAAAATCCTTAGGACAAAGGACATGTAATAGTAATTGCTTAAGATACTTTGAAATTTTGAGAAAAATACAAAGTAAAAAGATACCATAGATTCTACTATTTTGTATTTTCTCAGCTACTGATAAAAATGGTTTTCTTTATTTTTCAGCAATTTAAGTTTCTGATTTTTATGCAGTTACAGTATTAAAATGTCTGAGGAAGATATTATAGGATGTCTTTTCTTACTGGGATATTGATAATGAAGGAATTTACATATGTGGTTTTTAAGCATCTAGTGGAATTAAGTCAAGTCTGAGATTGGTTCTGGTCAGAGTGATCAGAGGTCTTGGACTTTGCCAAGTTTCCAGCTGCTTCTTTTCCCATATAGTAAATATATGTTAAGTTAATGGTTTTTGGAGAGCTTTTTGTGTAACTGATAGAAATAGGCAGACACTGAAATAGATCACTAAGAAGACAATCCAAAGCCTTTCTTTGTTTTTGCTATCCTGCGGTGGCTGAGAAGTAGTCTGGTTTTGCTTCCAATGTTTTAACCTCCAAATAATGGAGCCCTGGGACACAGGACAAGTTACAGCTCTGAAGGCAAAGGAGCCGTGTTGATTAAAACAAAGTAGGAAGCTTGCTCCGTTTATTTTTTTTTTTCAGTGACTGTTGTTATCCATATTAAATGTTTTAGTAATACCAGTACTATCTCATTGACCAAAGTAACCCCCAAGACACAATCCTCTCAGGAAATAGATGCTTAGTTACATGCTTAAAGTTGTGTGAGGTGATTCTAGCTCCAGTAAAGTGAGAGTCCTTTCCACAAACCTTTGAAAAAATTACCTTTGCCAAGTATATTTAATTCTAAAGTATGAATATTCTGTTCCTTGTTTATATTTTCATTACTTCTAGATATACTCCTTTGCACCTCCTTATGTGGTTCTTTTCCAATCTTTTTTTTCCCTCAGCTTTTTTTTAACTCATTTGTTCAGCTGTATTGATTAGCTTTTTAGTTATTTTTTTCAATACTTACGCGTATAGTGTGGAGCTTGTTGGTTGCACAAGAGGTTAGTTTTCATTAAAACCTCTTCCATTGAAGAGATAACAGCTGTACAGTAGGAAATCTACAGAATAGGTAGTATTTCTACATCAGAAAATTGTTTTAGTACTTTATACATTCTTAAATTTGCAGGAAAGCAATCTAGGCAGCAAGCTGAAACAGCATCAGAGACAGCACAATTTTTTTTTACGTTTAATTTTTTTTTAAGAAGTAATTGAATTCTCTTGGAGGAAGATTGCTATTAAATTCCTTCCCTTTTTTTGTGAGTATATTGGATTATCTCAAGCTGGCACTAACTTATTAAAGCATTTCTTGTGTGTTCCTCTGGACCTGTATTTCATGTCACCATTGTTCATTGAATAGCATGACATTTTTCAGGAAACCATAAAATGGATAAGAAAGAGAAGGGAAACTGCAATGGGAATATTAAGATGAGGAACTTTCAGCAAGACCAGAATTACACTGGAGAGTTCTAGGGACAAAGAAAACAATAGCAGTAGTGCTGCATACCATACGGTAATGCTGAGCATTTTCAGACTGTTTAAAAAATGTTTATATTTCAAGGGTTTGTCATCAAAAGCTCAAAACAGGCTTTCCTGCTATTATTTCTGTTTCACATTTGTATGTTAGACATTTCCCTTTGGTATTTGGTATCTGGTATCTAAGAAAATTAGAAAGACTGATGTCCAAGAAGATTAGTCTAGGTCACATCAGGCAGAATACACATATTTTCAAAGTTGCCAGTTTTAAAGAAAGGAAAGGTGGGGTGAAGGAGAAGAATGCAGGAGGGGGAAAGATGTAGTGTTTCCCTCTAGAAGCATCATTAATTAAAGAAATGAACACTTCTCAAGCAGATTACCAAATAGAAAAAGAAATGCTGTATTCCTGTTTCTCCTTTCTACCAGAGATCAGAAATGTTTATATTTGTATATCACTAAAGAGAAAAAAATAAGGAAAGTGAAATCATAATACCAGTCCATTTGTCCTACCCTTTATCCCTAAATATGATCTGCCAAACCACCATTAAATGAGGGAAACATGGTGAAACCCTAAAGCTGATATAAATGTCTGTAAAAATATTACTTACCTGGGCTTCCATAACTTTAAACCGCTTTTCTTGTTCTTTCAATACACTGAAATATTTAGACAAATTATCCACCCTGTGGAAACAAAGCGGCCACAGTGAGAAAAAAAGAAAGGCCTCAGAAGAAATTCTAAAACGCAAACCCCACATAACTTAGTAGAGCCATGACCCCTCGCTGGCAGTTCTGTGCTGCTGAGACATCCCAGAACCTCCTAAAAGTCTTGTACCTTTGAGGTGTTTCTGCAAAGATTTCTTGAACAGAGCAGCATTTCTGGGACACCCTCATGCACTTGTTGCCCAGGGACTCATTATAAGCTTATAAGGATGTTGTAGTTTGAGGTAAATTAGAGTCATTTTTGTGACTAACTCACTTGCTGTAAGTAACTTAATTTTTCTGAAAGTTAACTGCATGTTTTTTGAGACAGTGTTCTCTAAAACAACAACACATGACATTAGTATGCAAAAAGGCCAATGCTCACACTTAACCAAGGCCATCCTCAAGCTGGTGGAAGGGGGGCAAATAGGGCAGGTGACCCTAAACTGACCAATGGGGTATTCCATCCTATATATGTCATACTTGGTATAAAATTGAGAGGTCACAAGTGCCTCACAATGTTCTGTGATGCCTGATGTCCCGGGAGGACCTCATTTGTCTGGTTGCTCTTGATCCTGAATCCATTTCCTGAGTCCAGCTTCCTCCTAGCCACAGACCCATTCCCTTGTGGCTGCTCTGTGGTATTTGTGGTCATGTATAGTCATTGAGGGGTGGGGGCACAATCTCATGTATTTGTATATTTTTTTATTACTTCCTAATTATTTTCATTATCATTATAATTTCTTTAAAGCTGTAGTTTTAGTTTCCTTACTCTCATTTCCCCCGCTTGTTTCCATGTGGGGAGGGAAGGGATTTTGGAGGCTTAGCTGCACAGTGTTAGCTGTTGAATTTGGCTGTGTGGGGCTAAACTGTGACAACAGATTACAGCAGCTGTTCAGCATCTGGTGAGGGCTACTTAACCCCAGCCACTGTGGAAATCAAGGAGAGCAGAAAGGAGCCTTAGGTGCAATTCTGTCTCTCCAGGCACTCATGTCCCATCTGTACCAAATGTAGACTGATCCTGGTGTGAGAATTGAGGCCACAATATTTCTTCCATCAGCACGGTAGAGATAAGCCACTTAAAATTTTTTCAAGAGGTTTCATTTTTGGAAACTATTTTGACATTCAAATCCCATTTTCCATGCAGTCTGAAGAGACTGTCTAGAGAACTTCCCCACAATGCCTCCAAATCATTGTATTGTCTACATGCTTTCTGCATCCTTCACCTATTCTCTCATCAGTTATTCTTAGCAACTGATTCTCCATAGGCTCCTCAAATCACAATCTGTCCTAACTCCTATTTCAATGTTTCCCTCTAACAGGTTATGTTCTGTTCAGGTCTATGTGAAAAAGCTGCTGCTGGATGCATCTAATGCATTTTGGCATGGGTTCAATGCAAAGTTCAAAGAATTACACTCTGAGGGCTTCGTAGGATCTCAAATACACACTGCTACCACCTAAGAGTGCAGATAAAAAGCCACAGTTTTAGTGGTGTTCATGTGAACCCAGTCTATACAGTCTCTTTTCTGGCCCTGCTATATCTGAAATATTGTGAAACTGGACTGATTCTGACTTTTCCCCTCCAAGCAGTAACTTCATATACAATGTATTATACCATCTTTGAAGACAGAAAGAGTATAATTGTGCCCTTTGTTTGGAAGCAATTATACACATATTTATTGCTCAGACTCAGTAACTGTGGTCTCATTCCTAGCATTTGTCAGTGACCTGCTTATGAGAATGAAGTTCAAACCAACATAATAATTCTAAATTGTTATGAATTAAAGGTCTGTGTAGATTAGAGGGAGAAGAGAGCTTTCCAAGAAGATACTCAAGTATGCTCATCTGGGCTCCAGCTACTCCATGAGTTAGGCAGCTGGAGGTTTGTTTTGAAAGACAGCACAGAAAGAAAATAGCAAAAGAACATCTCCATGGAACTTCCTTATTATGATAACTTTTACACCCATTGTGCCTCTATTTGAAATCAGTTTTATCATAAGAGGAAGCGGCTGAAACAGGTCTTAAAAGCTTCTTTAAAGAAGACTTTTTTTGTCTCCCTTTTAGTATTGTCTTAGATGTTTCTGTTTTCCCTCCATATAACTGCTTTGTGTCTCACTTAAAGACACAAAGTAAACATTTACTTATCCAGAGTAAACCTCTGAATAATAATTTAGCACTTCTATCTTTAGGCTATAAAACCAATTTAAGTGATATTCCTAGTGGTGAGATATTTAAGAAAAGTATTTAAATGGTGACACAGTTAATTAAATACAGCTTTAGAGCCAACATCATTAATTTCTTGTGGAAAACTGGTCGTGTGCCATAAAGTTGTAAATAGCTGTTCTGCATCTGTGGGCTAGGGGTAATTCAAGATATCTTAAACTCCCACTCAAAAGTCTAAGCAATTCAAAAGTTTAATTCAAAATTCTGTTGTATTCCTACAGGGGATGGAAGTGCATGCACTGCATTATAGCAAAAGAACTATTCTTCTACCATTCCTTCATGAATTATTTTCATTGAGCTTGACTGCAGATTTGGCTGGAGCTTACAGGCCTGTAATTGTACATAACCACAAGTACCAAAAACTCTTCTAATACTGTGGTGATGCTGGCTTCTTACATTTTTCATGCACTGCATTTTTCCTAACTGCATTCTAGTTGAACTCTTCATATAAGCTTTACAAGCACCTGACTGATTATCTCATTCAAAGCTGAAGACTTGCAAGGTACACGCATTGTGGTTCAGAATAACATACTTATTAGACGTGGCCTTCAGCCTTTCTTCAGTGCTTTCTTTCCTTTCTTGTTCAAGGTTTCCAAGATAATTTTCTTTTTGTACTAGCTCCCATGTTATGATTTTTTGATCTAGGCTGCCTGGAAGATCTCTTTCTGTAGGAAAAAAGAAAATAAAAATTAAATTTTATTCCCCTTTCTCTTATAATACTAAGGCTGCTATGCTAAAGAAAAATCAAGTCTTGCCATTGCAGGTGTGTCATATTATGAAAATGCGATGTAAAGTATGTGGTTTCTACTTCTTTTTTCTTGTGATGGAAGGCAATAGAATTTTTTTGCAGTTGGATATGACTCCTGAGTTTCCCAAAGGACAGCACAGACCAATTTTATGTGATTCCATTTAAAATTTTTACATCCTTACTGCACTTCTTACATGTTTTAGTCCCAAAGTATTTAATGAGCAGAGCTTTATGTTCAGATGCACTTTATCATTTAAGCTTCTTTATTAGAACAATTATAAATAGGAATGAAAAAAAAAATAAATTCCTTCCCCTTGAAGTATTAAGCCTGTTGTTGTTGTTAAGTATCCCAGCCAACAGCAGGCCTCAATTTCACGAGCATATTTTGACTGCAATATACAATGTTCTTGCACACTGGTAAAAGGGGACAGTTGCTGCATGCTGCACACACCACTGAATCTATAACTGAGGCAGTCGGGTACTTCCTTTCTTAAGGAAAAAAAGAATTTTCTCTCTTTTAGAAGAATCTCCAGCAGTGTGTCTTGATAGCTGGAAGGGGTGTGCATGAAAGGGAGCTTACTCCAAGGGCTCTGAACTAGTCCAGTCTGACAACAGTTCTGTTCCAAAGCCCATTATCAGCCTGCGCATGAGGAGTAAATAGGCTTATTATCAGACACTATTAAACTAGATGGGCCAAGTTTGCCATCACTATAGAAAGTGCTCAAATGCCTTCTGCAATTAGCTGAACTTCACCTGCCTTTTTGACTATAACTTTTAACTTGCCACCATTTCTCTAAGCACACTCCATTTCCCTCTATGTCTCTATATTGGAAAATTCCACTGATCCTACTAGATTTTTAGACTTGGTATATGTCTTTAGAGTTCTTCATACTTAATAATTACTAAAATTCAGGAGCAAATTAAATAACTATTCATTAAACCTACCCATTGCTATCCCTTCAGAAATCAAATCCCTTTAACCAGTTTTATATCAATATCTTTGTTATAATAACTATGGTGCATAAAGGAGTGCATGGTAGGAATCTCTTAATAGTAGAGGATACATTACAAGGTTTAATTTTTTTGTCTGTACTCATTACACTCTGTTAAAAATAAATTGTGACTCTTGGCTTAAGGAAATCTTAACTGCTCTTCTCTTTTGCCTATGCAACATGTCCTAGTAGAGTGTCAAGGCATCCAGTTGCTAGATGATTGTTAATAACTCACCCAGATGTTCTTTTTTATGTTCCATTTTGTTGAAGATTCTTCTGAGAACTAGAGTTATGTGGTTAATAATGATAAATGGTGGTGCTAAGGCAGGCCGGCCATGATATTCAATAATCAGGTTGTAGCGCTGAATTTTCCAGAAGATGTCTGCATTGCCCTGAACAACTTGAAAAGTGTAACTGTAATTGGGGGAGGAAAAAAAAGTATATAACTGTTTTTACCGCAGAAAGCTAAAGCTTATTATTACAAAATTTAGTCCCACGTTTGCTTTAAAAAAGGAACAGCAAACTCAGGAGGTAGTGTTAATTTAATACGAAGTTTTTGCAAATTCTTAGATTTTCAAATAATTGCAGTTGCTGACTTCAAATGTTAAAAAATGCAGTGGCTTTTTTTAAAAGAAAGGTAAATCAACTTCACTCAGGCAAGATCAGCAAACATGCCACGTCAGTTCTTGAACCAAATATATCATTATTAGCTGTGTTGACATCAAGCATTTCCCCCTACGTGCAGATTATCCGCTGTTAAGTCTACCAAGTTTACAGCTGCTTTGCACCTACAGACTTGTGCTGCAGCACAGGCAGGTATCCAGACCCTTCTATGCATGTTTAATTCAATTTTTAGCACTAAAACAGACTTCCTTTTTTCTTGTCTTTGTTGTGGCTAGAGTGAGGATGATGAGAACTTAAGAACTATATGATCACAGAAGTCTACCTCTTAATCCCCTAACAATATTAATTAGGAAAATTACTAGAGTATTCCAAAGGTACTATAGTAAAGATAGGCATTCAGTTAAGCTTTTGCAGCCCCTGACTTGATACTTACTGAATTCACTCTTACCTAAACATCGCAATCAGGAGATTCATAAGGAGAACATTTGTGACTAGTAGGAAGATGACCAACAGAAGTATGACAAGCCAGTTGGCATAGCTATTAGGACATGAAGGGGAGTTCTCCTGCAAAATCTGCAGTGGGTTATATGTACAGTTCCTGGGATACATTCGTGATGCTGCAAAGGAAGACAGAGAAATAACAAAATACTTTTGACAAACCCTACTGTCACATGTATTTCTTAGGGTGGAGACAAAAGTTTTGCATTTTGTTGAGCAAAATTTCTGAATTTCTACAAAGAATGGCAAGACCCACAAATTGTTCCTGAGGTTTGAATTAATAGCTATTTCAATGCAAACAAGAAATTAATTAATATCTCTAAACTTGTCTTTATTAACAATTGATGACATGGGTGAATGTCTATAGTTAGTACCTCTGCTGTTAAACTAGAAATCAAGGACAATGATGATATCGATTACTAAAATGTGATTTAATCTTGGCTGCATATAAACTGCAGCACAATAATTGTTCTGAATATTTTATAGTCATTAAAAGCTTAACTCCAATATTGTGGTAGTATTCTTGCACTGCCCTTGTTGACTACTAGCAGGTTTGTAAATACAAGACTCTTTTAACCATAAAAGGACGGTTTATTGACTGCTTGAGGTGCTGAGCAATCTCTTGCAGTTAAAAGATCATTCATGTCTTTTTTTTCCGTATTCAAACTAGTTATTCATTCAGGTGATAACACTGTGGAGTATCAGTGGAGAGAAACACACACTTCTAGGCAATACTACATCTGACCTATTTCAAAATAAGATTTATCTTATTCCTAAAATAAGTTTTCTCTGCAATTACTTTAATAGAAGTAAGAGTGACTGGTTGTGCTGTGCATGCTTACACCCAGGGATTTAAAGTTCAGTGAGATAAATCACACCTCTGATCTCTCACCTTGTTCAGACTTCTTTGGGTTTTCTAAGGCATATGCTTTTTCTTACTAAGCAGAGTGAACAAGAAAGGATGCTTGCTGTTCTGCTTCTGTCTCTGGGATTTTTTTGGTTCCATCTATATTAATTCAGGTTTGAATCCTGCTTCAATTTGCCACTGCCATTTAGCACTGCTATTCTAGCTAAAACTGTGGTATTACTTCAGACTTCTTCGGGAGATGAACTATTTTGTATTTTACCTGCTTAACTACCAGAAATGTAACCTTTGAACTTCTACGTCCATGTATTTCCACGTCTTGTGATTATTTTTAAGTTGTTTTGTTCGCAATGTTGCACATTTGCTATTACTAGCTTTATTTGATTTGGACAGCTTTACCTCCAGAGTCAACAAATGCTCTAGAGGAATATTTATTCTAACACATGAGTGTTTGCTTATGGGCAGAGCTGTACTGCTTTAACACTGTCACGTTAAAATACTGCCAAAATGTATGGAGGTGCTATTATTTCAGTTTACACAGGGTTATCTGGGTCTAGGTTAACCTGAATGGAATTGGATTGAAGTGAAATAAGGTATGCCAACCTTTAAAACTGCAAATCCTCGTGTGAATATTTCAAACAGCTTGACTAAATAAGGCCAACCCTTATGCTCTAACGTAATTTCACAATGTACGCTATCTTTACAAATACACTATTTATGTCATAGTGATGTGAAAGTGTTGGCCTGCAGAGCAAAGATTGAAAAAAAAACAACAACAAGCAATACTGGGAAGGAATTCCGTGCTCTATTCAGAACTGTGCATTCAAAAGTGACCAAGCTGGTAGGGAAATTTCCTCACTGTCTATTTCATCCAGTGGAATCTGGCCAAATATCTGAAGGTAGGGACGATAAAGCACCCTTCTGAATATCCATTCCACTCGGCTGTCATCAGGATGAAGTAGAGCTTGAGTTGTCACACCGTAGGCAATGAGCCACACACTCAAGAAAAACAGAAAGAAGAAAACATCCTTCATCTGAAAAAGAGGGGGGGAGGGGAGAAGAGGAGTAGAGATGACTCCAATAGTATAGTCAAAGAATGGTAGTCTTCCTGCATGAAAACAGCTCAAACATTTCTGTTTCTTTACAAACTTGTTTAGATTAAAGGGGGTGGAATAGAGTACAGTTTCATGCATAGAATTCCCCTCTTGACCTTGTTGTTGTCACATTGTTTTTAGCCTGTAATCGGCATTTTTCTTTAATAGCTCATTTCGATAAAGACATGTTTTATATTAAAACGTTGCTTTTCAATCATTTAACATTTAAAAATGAAACACATTTTATCTCTTAAGGGAATCTCATTGTACCTTTTAAATGCAGATTTTCTGTGAGATGTCACAGTACTATCAACTGCTTTGTTGTGAATTGCAAGAATTCTGCTGCAGCAGTGAATCCTGGTAACAGTCGGTATTCATTGATGAATACTGAACCACTGATACAGCAGATATTGAAGGCTGCAAGGATCAGGTAGCTTCTTTCTTGAGGTTTTCAAGTGAAGTAATGCATCTGAGGGATTGTTTTCAGGACTTCCTGCTTTTAAACATTGTGTTTCTCCACAGAAGCAGAAGTAATTGAATCCTAAAACACTTTTTGAAAAAAGCACTATATATATATATTTCAAGTGCAATAATTTTTCCCTGGTGGAAGAGGAACACTTCATCGTCTTCTCATCTATTCTGACAGAATTCATTAGAGGCTGTAGATTCATTTCAATTACATTATTGGATTTTGCAGTTACGCAAAAGCATAGGCATTTCAGACCTCCAGGATGGTACTTGGAGTTCTGTTAAGAAAGATGATACCTAACCCAGGCTAGACATAACTGATGTCTCTCTGACTTCATATATTTTGTTTTCTGGATAATTTAAAATTTAGCCATGCTGCAGGACTAGTTAAAAGTCACAAGTCTCAGGGTTTTTTTTCCAGTCTGCAGTCTCTCTGTGAATCACAGAATCACAGAATAACCAGGTTGGAAGAGACCCACCGGATCACCGAGTCCAACCGTTCCTACCAAACACTAAACCATATCCCTCAGCACCTCATCCACCCGTGCCTTAAACACCTCCAGGGAAGGTGACTCAACCACCTCCCTGGGCAGCCTGTTCCAGTGCCCAATGACCCTTTCTGTAAAGAATTTTTTCCTAACGTCTAGCCTAAACCTCCCCTGGCGGAGCTTGAGGCCATTCCCTCTTGTCCTGTCCCCTGTCACTTGGGAGAAGAGGCCAGCACCCTCCTCTCTACAACCTCCTTTCAGGTAGTTGTAGAGAGCAATGAGGTCACCCCTCAGCCTCCTCTTCTCCAGGCTAAACAACCCCAGCTCTCTCAGCCGCTCCTCATAAGACCTGTTCTCCAGCCCTTTCACCAGCTTTGTTGCTCTTCTCTGGACTCTCTCCAGAGCCTCAACATCCTTCTTGTGGTGAGGGGCCCAGAACTGAACACAGTATTCGAGGAGCGGCCTCACCAGTGCCGAGTACAGAGGGAGGATAACCTCCCTGGACCTGCATGCATTGTTCTGCCATTGAAATGCCGTTTTAGTAGCTACCAGCCTCGTTGCAGCAGTTCTGTAGGAAGGTTAAGAAGGAGAAAGACTATAAGAGACAATCTTGGACTCCTTCTCTGTTTAAGGTAAATGATCTTGCTTGAACTCACTTGATGGACTTTTCAAGAAGCTAACATGTACTGAAGCAACTTCCATTGTTCTTTCATTTTATGCAAGGTTCAACACTGAACTACCAAAGCTGATGCATTGGCTTGGATGGGGGTAAGATAAAAGGTCCTGTTTTATGACTTTGTCTAGGCTGATGTTAATGCTCTTTTTTGCATCTTCTTAACCTGTGTTATCTCATATGACTTCAGATGCCAAGATAGCATACACATCACCATCTTTGTTCAAGGCCCTGGATTACCTTGGTATGCAGCAAGGAGAAGTTAGGAGCTAAAGATCAGACTTCTCTTACAACAAATGTCTGCTAATGCTGCAAGCTAGACAGTGTTCAAGAACAAGTATTTATTTGCCATTTACCCTTTTGCTACTCCAAGGAAATGTTATGTTAGAGTTACAGTTTTTGCATTTGTACACAAATCCAGCTAACTTGGTAGTGATGTTTATTCAATATATAGGGTTGTTTATACTGTAGGGCTTTTACTGAGCTCTGCTGTGTGTCACAAATCAAATATTTGTAGATTCTATAATAGCAGTTAAAATTACATGAACTCCTATTAATCAGTTACCGTGAGCCAATTGGCCCAGAGGATTAACATGGCTAAATAAAAATACTTAAACATACCAATGCATACCCAAACACAGTAACTGCAGTCCTAATCTCTCATTTCCTGCAGAAGAGTGGTAATAAATAAAAATCTTTTATCAACATCTTCCAACATATGCTTACAAAGTACTAATATGTTTTCATTGTAACTCAGAGATACAAAGTACAAATAAGAACAACTCCTGTGAGAAACTTGCAGCTACCCCTTTTCACAAATTTTTTTTTTTCACATTTCTTGCAAATAGCGATCTATTTCCCCAAGCAAAACAGAGTAATTCAGTAAATGCCCTGCACTTCTGTAAATTGCCTGTCATCTGTCTGAGGTCTTTGCTCTGAACGCACCCAGCTTATAAAGCAGAAGGAAGAGCTGTTAAGTCAAAGACACTCTACTCTTCCTTTGCCAGATCTGAGGAGAAATGATTAGGCAAGGTACAAGAATTAGTAAATTGGGACTGACTTATTACACTACAGAGCTCTTTGTAAGTATCTATGTCAAACTTATTGCATCCAATAGGCATGATAAATAAGGGAATACCTGCAAAATGACAAGGCATAAAACTATAAAAATCAAGATAGATTATAAAGTTATTTGCTTTGTAAAGAGAAGATTTCCTACTCTCCATTATTTAGAAAGCACAAGTATTTATTTGAGAGAGACTGTACACTTACCATCCTTTCCACAATTATGATCTTAGGTCCAAGTTGCTTGTGAATGGCAAAAATATGTATAAGTCTAAGTGTAAACACCATAAAATCAATGGCAAGTATTGTGCGGCCAGCTTGAAAAGTTGAGTTCAGCATCCTGCAGAACACATGAAATGAAATATCAGATCTCAGTAACTGCTGCTGAGAAGTATTGTCTTGAATATTACACTCAGTTTCCAGGCATAGCGCAGTTAGGAAAGGGCAAGTGCTTCAGCGCTGTGGTTGCATAAGCCTGTAAGAGGAATGTAACACGAAGTCTGTTCGTTGATGAAAAATACCCAAAAGGTGAAGGGACACTGTATTCTCTGTCTTGGATTAAATGGTATTTATTAAAAAAATAATACCTTGAGTAGAAGGGATTGCCCAAAACAACAACAATAAAAAGCAGAGCTTTTCTGTACACGTGTTCGAATATACCAGTATGCTTTTTGTGATCTCTGAAGCAACTTCCACAATACAACAGAATTGTGGAGGCTTTTATGGCAGAATCATATCTCAAAGCTTGCAAAAAAAACCATCAGAGCTTGTCCTCATGTGCACAAGACTCTCCTGTCGGTTGACATACACAGCCCTTGCTACTGATGCTGACCATACCACATAGAACACATCTATACCTGCAGGTTATCCCAATTATAAAGAGGAAGATGGTCACCATATCACATTTATTCCAGTTGTCCTCCACATACAGTTTAAATTTTTTTATTAAATTTGAGTCCTCATCTGTATAGAAACTCTGAAAAAGAATAATAATCATGAGTGGTTATCTATTTGCAGTTTCATTATTTCATTGTGAATCTTAACATAATATGTTTCCTTTTACTCTTTCATTGCCAAGAGCAAAACTGAATTCCTAGTGCAACAGGAAAAAATAAAGCTTCAAAATACAAGTTCACTTTACTGTCTTAAAGCACAAATGTTGGCTGAACAATATATAAAAAATCAAATCTTTTTATTCTTGTGATACTCGCCTTAAGTACATTTGAGGCCTAGTTTAAGTTTTTTGTTGGCATTTGGGTTGCTAAACAATACAACTTCCAGTCAAAATATAGTTTCAAGACATTGCTGTTTAAACAGCATGAACAGATTTTGTGTTTGTATACCAGAATTGTTAGCGAGTGCACGTGCATTTGATTATCTAGGCAAAGAATCTGGTTTAGTAATTGTGTTTTAGCCTGGCACTCTTCACATTTTACAGGTTTATCATGAAATGTTCTTTGATCCAAATATTTTCCACGTTCTTTTCTGATTATGGCCTTGCTGCATAATTTCAAATAAATTGTAACAAACTGGGATCTCCTTCCCTGCTCCTGTTGCTTAAATAATGAACACCAATTTGTTCTTCCAGGGTAAATGTTTATAACTGGGTTTTTGTGTCTAAACAGAACAGCTTTATGCGCTCACAGCTGGCAAAACACTAACACCATTGTTCACACATCATTTCAGTTGATTTGAGGACATTCCAGAACCAATAAATGGGAGAGCAACGAGGAAGTTTTTGTTTGTTTTGGTTTGGGGTTTTTTTTGTTTTTTAAGAAAAGCAAACCAGAAAGTGATCTGCTAATGTTTTGAGTTAAGAAGTATTTTATGAAAAACACAAATAATCTGAATTCATGTGCTCAGTTTATTTAAATGCTCCCCAGCAGAGACTCTGCTGGGGAGCGTTTAAATAAAGGACAAGAGTTCTCTGCTGTGTTCCCAGGTGTAGAATGTAACTTCATTATTTGAAGCAGGAGGACCTAGTTCTGGGGTGTGAAAGAGGAGCACTTCATACAAAGTGAAGGACACCTGAATCTTAGCAGCTCACTTGACTTGACTGCAGTTGCTGGAGGAAGAGGTTGCTTTGAGAGATAAGAGGGAGAGAGAGAGGGAGAGAGAAGTGTTTTGGATAAGGTAAGTTTTGTATTGCTCCTCTGTGTGAAACTGCACCTGATACCTGAAGTGTTCAAGCTTGGTACACTTACACCAATTGTAAACTTACTCTCAATGTTACCTCAAGTTTTACTGTGTTATTATTGCTAAGATGCTGTAGGTTACTGACCTGTCGGATCTCTTCCAAAACCAGAGTAAAAACCCAGAAGTAAAGTACAATTTCTTTAGCAGATGGACCCTCAGGTGGGGGTGGCTTAAAGTCTAGTAAAAGGACGTAAGTAAATAGAAACAGAAAAGCGAAGTACATTATGACGTTCCCCACAAAAACAGTTACAGGGGCACTCCAGAATTTTCTCCACCGAGTAAAGATAAACGTTGCCCACGCTGTGTTTTCAGAAGGGTTATGCTTTTCTGGTTTACCATTTCCTCTGAAAAACAAAAAGAATACAGGCTTGGTGATGTTTTCCTAAAAATAGATCATGGGAACAGGGTGAGTATTATCCCATATAAAGCTTTTTGTAAATAACAAATGTATACTGGGGGTGGCAAGGAAAAAGGCTGTAAAAGTCAGAGCAATCACATTACCATGGCAAAATATTTCAGGTAAAAATGAAGGTTTGAAAAACAAAGTCACATCTGACTTAATAAGTGTATGTTCTTCTGTTAATTTGATTGATAACTTCATTATGTTCCTGCATTTAGTACAAACATGGTGAATCATAGAATCATAGAATAACCAGGTTGGAAGAGACCCACTGGATCATCGAGTCCAACCATTCCTATCAAACACTAAACCATGCCCCTTAGCACCTCGTCCACCCGTGCCTTAAACACCTCCAGGGAAGGTGACTCAACCACCTCCCTGGGCAGCCTGTTCCAGTGCCCAATGACCCTTTCTGTGAAGAATTTTTTCCTAATGTCCAGCCTAAACCTCCCCTGGCAGAGCTTGAGGCCATTCCCTCTTGTCCTGTCCCTTGTCACTTGGGAGAAGAGGCCGGCACCCTCCTCTCTACAACCTCCTTTCAGGTAGTTGTAGAGAGCAATGAGGTCTCCCCTCAGCCTCCTCTTCTCCAGGCTAAACAACCCCAGCTCTCTCAGCCGCTCCTCGTATGACCTGCTCTCCAGCCCCCTCACCAGCTTTGTTGCTCTTCTCTGGACTCGCTCCAGAGCCTCAACATCCTTCTTGTGGTGAGGGGCCCAGAACTGAACACAGTATTTGAGGTATGGTCTCACCAGTGCCGAGTACAGAGGGAGAATAACCTCCCTGGACCTGCTGGTCACGCCGTTTCTGATACAAGCCAAGATGCCATTGGCCTTCTTGGCCACCTGGGCACACTGCTGGCTCATGTTCAGTCGGCTGTCAACCAACAACCCCAGGTCCCTCTTCTCCAGGCAGCTTTCTAGACAGACTTCTCCTAGTCTGTAGCACTGCACAGGGTTGTTGTGCCCCAAGTGCAGGACCCGGCATTTGGCCTTGTTAAACCTCATGCCATTGGACTCTGCCCAGCAGTCCAGCCTGTTCAGATCCCTTTGCAGAGCCTCCTACCCTCCAGCAGATCGACACTTCCACCCAGCTTAGTGTCGTCTGCAAACTTGCTAAGGGTGCACTCGATGCCTTCATCCAGGTCATTGATAAAGACATTGAACAGGGCTGGACCCAGCACTGAGTCCTGGGGAACCCCACTTGTCACTGGCCTCCAGCTGGATTTCACACCATTTCCCACCACTCTCTGGGCCCGGCCATCCAACCAGTTTTCCACCCAGGAGAGTGTGCACCTGTCCAGGCCAGAGGCTGAAAATACAAAAGGAGAGGGGGAAAGTGGACTAATTATTCCTCATTATCCTAAATAATATGAATGAAAAGCAGATAGCCAATGTAGTTTGTGAGTCAGTTCTTAACTATTTTGCCTCTAAAAGTTTCTGGCAGTGTTTGTATGCAGAAGTTCTTGTTGATGCTGTGAGTTTAAACAGTTTGCCTTTTTGACCCCGTCTCAAGAGTGCTGAATCATGTGGTTTTTGACTGTCCTTGCTGAAGTCTGAGAGAACCATTGAAGGAATACTTTAGTTCTTTATACAACTGTAAGTGCTGATATCTTGCCCATTGTAATTAAGTTAGAGTAAATGGCAGATAAAGTAATATTGAAGCCTACTAGGGAAAAAAAGACACATAAATTATTTATTAAGGTAGGAATTAACACAAGTATTTTGGTAACTGAAGGGAAATTTGACCTGTACATCTACAGTTGTTTTTGCTGTGTTTTGGAACATGAAGTGCTATCTATTGGCAATGGAACCTATCCTGTGCAGAAAATGCAAATTCCTTGTATTTGATAGCAATCTGATCTTAGTGTGAGGTTTTTCTTTCACATAAATAGGTCTCCTGTGTAAGCTAGCATTGTTATTGGGTCTTTAATTTTGCAATTCTGACAGGCATGGTCTCTAATGAAGGATGTGCACACAAGGGTATGTTTTCAGTTTCACCTCACAAAAAAAAAGAAATACTCTTCACTCTTTTTTAATTTTCTCTGACATTCTTGCTAATTATTTGTTCCTTTTTACAGCCAGTCTTTTCTATGTGCCAGATTCTATCCTACCTCTCAGTGAATGACATCATAAGATACATTCCCATGGTAATAGGCTAGTATCATAAACAGATAACTGCGGCTTCACTGTAAGATGCTGAAATAGATCTGGGAGGAAGAGAGCATCTTTTGTTAAAATAAAATGGTAAGGTAATAGCAATTGGAACTCACAGTGTAATGACTTAGCAAGTTTGCGGACGACACTAAGCTGGGTGGAAGTGTCGATCTGCTGAAGGGTAGAGAAGCTCTGCAAAGGGATCTGGACAGGCTGGACCGCTGGGCTGAGTCCAATGGCATGAGGTTTAACAAGTCCAAATGCCGGGTCCTCCACTTGGGGCACAACAACCCTGTGCAGTGCTACAGACTAGGAGAAGTCTGTCTAGAAAGCTGCCTGGAGGAGAGGGACCTGGGGGTGTTGGTTGACAGCGACTGAACAGGAGCCAGCAGTGTGCCCAGGTGGCCAAGAAGGCCAATGGCATCTTGGCTTGTATCAGAAACGGTGTGACCAGCAGGTCCAGGGAGGTTATCCTCCCTCTGTGCTCGGCACTGGTGAGACCGCTCCTCGAATACTGTGTTCAGTTCTGGGCCCCTCACCATAAGAAGGATGTTGAGGCTCTGGAGAGAGTCCAGAGAAGAGCAACAAAGCTGGTGAAAGGGCTGGAGAGCAGGTCTTATGAGGAGCGGCTGAGAGAGCTGGGGTTGTTTAGCCTGGAGAAGAGGAGGCTGAGGGGTGACCTCATTGCTCTCTACAACTACCTGAAAGGAGGTTGTAGAGAGGAGGGTGCTGGACTCTTCTCCCAAGTGACAGGGGACAGGACAAGAGGGAATGGCCTCAAGCTCTGCCAGGGGAGGTTTAGGCTGGACATTAGGAAAAAATTCTTTACAGAAAGGGTCATTGGGCACTGGAACAGGCTGCCCAGGGAGGTGGTTGAGTCACCTTCCCTGGAGGTGTTTAAGGCACGGGTGGACGAGGTGCTGAGGGATATGGTTTAGTGTTTGATAGGAACAGTTGGACTCGATGATCTGGTGGGTCTCTTCCAACCCGGTTATTCTGTGATTCTGTGACTAAACCATGCTTCACTCAGGATATAAAAGTGCTTTATGACATCATTTACAAATAGTTCCCAAGAGGCAGATGTTTGTACACTTATTCTACAGGTTAGGGATGAAAAGAGAAGAACTAATGATTTTGTCTAATATACTGGTGGTAAAATGCCAGATGTAAAAATAGAACCGAATAATTCTGACATGGTCTACCACTTCATACTGTGAATGATGCTTCCTCACTACCTATTTCTCATTCAGATATTTCTGAAGTTCTCTTTAAATCATTGAAAAGCTATTTAGCATTATTTAGATATTAAGAGGACCTTGCACAAATCAAAAGTCTTCCTATCCTAACTTAAGTCCTTGTGGCCTCCTAGGTTTCGGTGATTGTGTAGCAGAAGTATAGAGTGAAATTCAGAAGTTCTGAATCACAGATCTAGGAATTATCATGAGCAACTGACAAAATCTTTGTGCTCAGTTATCCATCTGTGCTCCTTCTAACTCTTAGGTTTGTCATTGTACTTCAGGTTCCTTAGTGCCCATCTTTAAAAATAGAAATGAGGAGCACTAGTATGTTGGGAAGCTGACTTAATATAAAATTCCCAAGTACAGATGCTTGCAAGTAATTCTGTCAATTTGTTCGTAGGAAAATATGTAGTGAGGCCCTCAAATAATGTCAGGTTTTGCTGAGAACCTTTTCTGCTCAGCTCAGTGATTTTCATAGGGGTTTAGTTCCTAAATCCAACATTTATCAGCTATAACAAGTTGAAGGGAATCCCAGGAAATGCTTTCCGATTTCCAGGTATTAAGCAGATTCCTTGTTCTGTAGAAATTACCTGCTTAGAACAAGTGAAGTTGTGTACCTTTAAAACAGTGATATATTCCTGTTTATTGTATATGTTCCTTTTAGAGAGCAACAACAGCAGCAATCAGAGGGCACAGCACTTTCTGAGGAGCAATGGTTTTCTTTGTCCTTCATCTCCTTAGATCATTAGCTGGTCACTAATGCACAAGAAGTGTACTATTCAATTGTCACAGAAGTCACAGTAACAAATGTTTTTAAACTTACCTTTCTTCTTCCTTGGAAAACAACAAAGTCCTCTCTGTTTCTAAACTGTCCAGCTCTCTAAATGGCTCCGTCTCATTCTTTGATTGTGTTTCTTCACTGTAAGGAAATAAACTAATTAGTTGAAAGATGATGGTTAGCAATTTTTCACTCCAAAACTGACATTCATACAAACCTGCTGACATGTACTTACTTACCGTGGACTCGCTCTACTGAGAAGCTGTCAACCTATAATCCTTACCTCTGCAAATTCTGTTTATTTCTAAGGAGAAGGCTGAAGTCCCCCATAAGATTCACGGAAGTGATAGTTGGCATGCTTCGCAAAAATGGAGCAGGATGCTCAGTTTCCTCAAATTACTTAGAATTTTGGCAGAAATAAACACTTTGGTCCTAGAAGGCAATACTTCAATGCTCTGTTCCTGGTAACTCTTAGTAGCAATTAAGAGAGGAAATGCCAGAAGCTGTAGGGCACATGTTTTTTATACAACTTCTGTATTTTCAGGGAAAGGAGGCAAAAAAGTCCTCAAAAGAACAAATCTGGAAAGGCTTAGTTTGATAATTTAAACTTTTCCATGAAAATTACTTAAATTTGCGGATCTGGCAGACACTATGACAAGAATGTCATCTTTAGTGATACTGGCAGAAGAAAAGTCTTAAATTGGCAATGCTGAATGAGTTCTCCTCTTTCTTTTTAAGTAGTTTAACAGTTAAGAAACATATACTTCATATTAGCACGTTATTCCATAATGCCAATTCTGATGATTTGTATATGATTCTCACAATATTAGGAGGTTTTCTTAAAGTTTCAGTTCCTGGCTTCTTATGACTGCTTCACTGCCTTTGCTACTTTTTTTTTTCTTTTCTGGTTTTCTTTGGGTTTCTTTTTGTTTGTTTGTTTTCTTTTGTAAGAAAACCTGCAATTTCAGGCATCTTTACTGTGACAAAAAGCTGAAAACAACAATCTCCAAGAAGACTTACAAAGAGATCTCATAAGACATTGCATTTGAAATTCCTAATTATTTCCTGTCAATCCTGTGTTTTTAAGCTTGACTTATGGTTATCAAGGCTTGTGGCTAATAATACTTCTTGATGATGGCTGTTTTTCTAGTTAAGATACCAGGGTTTGAACTAAGCATCTCCAAACCTAGAAATAGATGGTGCTACACCTGAAGATAATCTACACGTTACTATGTAGAATCTGGAGCTGACAGAATTCCAGCAGGCTTTTCTGTGGGCTGTGTAAAATGGAAGCCATTTATGTGAAACCATGGCATTGATCTTTTAAGTATTAGAATAGGCTCTAGTGCAGGAGACACAAATCACTTGGTATCATAGAAAACTGATTTGGTTAATAGTGGTGCAGTCCTTCTGTTGACGCCCTGAGGCAGTAATACTGGTTTTATAACTTAGGTGTGTAATTGCAAGTCTGGATATTTTTATGGCTTATTTTTCATCCTTTACTTATCTCTTTCACCCAAATAGTTGCGTTTGTACCTGAATGCTATTAAATTTGTGTAGATTAGGAAAGGACACCAGAAACCACAAATTAACTTCAGGATCTGTGTGCTTGTAGACATGTCTCCCCACCATATTTTTGTCAGAAAGGCCTGAAAGTCAAGAAAACAAGAGATGGATTTAATATCCCAAAAACATACATGCAGTTGAAGTACACCTGTGTTCTGTGGCTCCTAAGATAGTTAATGCTCTGGAAACCTAAAGAGCAGGCAGACCTTCAGAGCAAATGGGTGCTGTGTCTGTCCTTCTGCAGATGTTGTTGAGTATGCAAAGAGTTGTGAAGAGGGCAGTGGAAAGAACAGGAAGTCAAGAGAAATTAAGCAACATCTATAGTACAAAGGAAGTTCAAGTCAGACGCCGGGAGCGAAAAGCACCATTACTCTTAGTATAGCTTTGTGAACGTAGAAAGGACTCGGGTTGTGAGGACAAAGCTGAATAGTGATTTATCAGTGAGCTCTTCCTTGAATCTGAACAAGGAGTTACTTCACATCTTGGAGCAGCTTCAGTATGCCTCAGGCAGACTTTAAGTACTTTCCTGATGCTTCTCTGTGAGCAAAGAAGGAAATAAAAGCAGTGGAAGGAATAAGAGCTAAACCTTCTCCTCAGTGCACTGGTCCTGTAGGCCAACTGGACACAAGGGAGGTGAATGGGGAACCTGAGTTACTTTGTCAAGAATGTAATATAAAGTTTGCTTCATACAGTTCTAGGAAGAGGGAAGAGTCCTCTGTTTGCAGAATGTCTTTTGGAGAATGTTTCATGAGATTGTTCAGTTGCTTTGCTGTCCTCTTCTGTGCCAAATATCATGTTTAAAGGTCTTGGGGGTTAAGGTGGTGAGGAAATGGTCTGTAAAACTTACCTGGACACCATCATGTGCAAAGAAAGACTTTGCATCTGCTTCTGTAGCCAGCTGAAGGCAGGTGGTTTTGCTCCAGTACTGATTTTTTCTCACCAACAGAGCAAATGCTCTCTCTTCACTGTTGTGGTAGCATTCATTAAACAGTTCTGCCAAATGAAGGAAACATAGACAAATAGTTCTTGTAATTTTAAGAGAAAAAATAATAATAAAAAAATCATAGATGTGTGTAGGGTTCAGCACAGTGGCAGCAAAGCCTGAGCAGTTTCAGATGCTCCTTTCGGCACCAGAGACTTCTGCAAGGCTGAATTAGTTGAAAAGAGACTGAGAGAGCTGAGAGGCATGGGAGGGAGATAGGAACGATGCTGAGCGCAAGAGTAACTTGCTATGGCTTTATGCATGTGTGTGCATGTGTTGGAGCAGAAGGCAGAGGAAACATTTGCCTTCATGAAAAAAATAATCACTGTAGATTTAAAATTCTCATTATTTGCAGAAATGTATGGAGTAAATACCTCAGTACCTCCCTTTTACCTTTTCCTATCTGTATGCTCCCTTCTCAGCCTGGGCCCTCTAACAGGTTTGAGGTTTGTTTTTTTTTTCCTATTGTTTGATCTGAGGAGAATTTTTTTCTTTCCCAGTACTTCTAGAGCAGCATAAGAAACTTCTTGGAAACATGTCAATATTTGTTATGCTTCTGCATCTGTAGTTGCCTCATGTGGAGCTTCAGGCAATATCAAGCAAAACTGAATGTCTTGGGTGATCTTCTTACGCTTTGAAGGCTGAGTTGCCACACTGTCCCCACTCTACTGAATAGACCAAGCAGAAGGACCAGATCTGCTTTGGCTTGCAGCTAACAAATCCTTGGTTTTAAGACATGCCTATTTGACATAAAATAATATTAGACTTTGTAAGTGTTGTGGCATAATTCTGTTTCCAGAGAAGTTGGTCCTGGACCTCAGAAACTAGGATAAACAGTCCAAAAAAACAGGGGTTTCTCTTTAGACAAGACCTGGCGTCTTGTGCTTGCTTCGTTCTGCTGATTCACTTGATTCTCCCAGTACCTTCCCTAGGCCAGCCTCCACCTTGTTCTTACACTCTGAGGGCTGGGGAAGGCATCAAGTTAACTTAGAATAAGCTGGTATATAGACTTGTTTTGGTATTTATCATTCAATGTTTGCTCTACTTAATGTGAACAGTGCTATCTGGACCAGAAATTAAAATTGAGCATCTGATCTAATACTCACCAAAGCCAAGAAGCAGATTTCTGTGTATTGGATTAGGCCCTGTAATTCCATGACTAAATTACTCGAGCCTTGTGATTATAGAGGGAGCTGACTTTTATTTTTTGTAAATAATAATGGTCCTTTGTGAAGAGAGGAATATGTGGTCTCTGTATAAATACTGTAGCAATGTCTGTATGAGCCTTCAGCTGCTTGATGTACTAGATCTAAGGGGACAGAAAGAACCTCTGCATTTCCACATGCCGTTTACTTTAAAGCCCTCTGTTCACACCAGTGCTGCCTTCAGGTATGGATTTGATTGAAGTTGGATCAGCAGAGAAGCTTGTGTGCAGACATCTGCTTTTAAACCACACAAAGGGAGGAATTCTAGCACTGCAGATGTTTGAATGTTTACTGCGGCAGGGAGGGGTGGCTTGTCCGCCGTGAAACCAGTCTAAGCCTCATTGCAGTTTCGCAGCCCTCTTCTGGGTGAGGTAATCTCAAATTATTTTTAGCATCGAAGACAAATCTTAAAACTTGTTGCTCTAGTGGCCCTTACAGAGCAAGCTTGATATTGCAGGAAAATCAGGCTGCTGTGAGCCTGTGTTTCAGTTATTCTATCTTGCCCATCACTGTAACACACTTTGTACTAAGGTCAGACACTTGAGATACCAACATGCAGCAGGAGAGTAATTTCTCCTATGCATCCCAGGGGCCAGTCTTGAAACACTGTTTTTTTCCCAAATGATTGGGTTTTAAGCCTTTCTTCTGTGGTATTTGAATGTTTGGGACTGCCTTTGCGCAGGGTTGTTAAATTATTCATGGCAGTTGACCTTTTAAAACTGAAACAGTATTTTTTTCACTTGCTTGCCTTCCAATGGCAGTCACTTCTTAAATTTTTAATGCTGTTAAAAAGGTGCTGTTACTTACCAACAGCAAGCTGCTCATACTTGGCCTCTTTCATTATACGTGCTACTTGGGTTTCCGTCTCCAGGCGGGACATCTCTTTAAGGATCTTGCAGGCTGCCAGGGCTGAAGCTACACCCTCCTGGCCCTGCGGAATTCAAAGGGGTGATGCTGTTACCATACAGTAGAGGGCATTTCTGAACTAGGGAGACTTCACTGAGGGACACATGTAACAAAAAATAAAATGTCATGCATGTTTCCCCTCAAAGAATCTTGCCTTAAATACAGACTTTATAGTCAAAAAAGTCAATTAAAATGGCAGTTTTAGTGGTATTTGAGAACTGAAAACATATACTGGTAGTTCTTGTGCCTTATAAAGCTAGAGATTTCTGGATTTCATTGACCTTAGAGGACCTGATTTGGGGTAGCAGTCAGAGACTGAAAGGGGAAGAATGCGTTATGGAAATAGAGCAAAATGGTCTCAAAGTGCCAAGACACCTCAAGCATGGCTATGCTTGAGACCCTGCATAAGGACGTATGGGAAGGGAGGGAGCACATGTGGCAGAATCAGAAAGTGGCACATGGCAGAGAAACGTGCCTTCTGATAATAGGGCTCCACAGACACAAGGCTCTGCAAGGTGCAGCTGTGTCTGCTCGCACACACACTCACTGGCTGAAGAGCTGTGCTGCAGTTTTTTCCTGTCCATGACTCCCTTTGCCGCTGCAGTGTGCCAGATGCAGCTGTCTGGAAGCTCAGGGATGGAGCCTGATAACCGTGTCTGTCTCTAGGGGGGAGGGAGGGAAGCCATGGACTGCGCTGCAGATGTACGAGACAGGGCAACAGTTGTGGAGGATTGTGAAACAGGAGCCAATTATGCCAGCTTGAAGCACAGCCATAGAAACTGTGCTGCTCTTGTTCCCTCCACAGAGAGCACGTAACCTAAAGATACTCAATTGGATTGCACTGTCTTCCCTCTTCATGGAGCTAGAACCCAAACAACTGATCTATTGTAGAGAGAACAAAACCTGAGCCTGAGCGGCGAGTCATCAACAGCAAGGGAGAGGAAGGCCAGCTCTGCAGCTGGAGTTACTCAGCAGTGTTTCAGGCTGGGCTGATTTACACCTGCTCTGCACTCCTGCAATGTCAGCCCCTCTGCCCACTGCTGGCATGAGTCATGTGGAGATGAAAGGCCCTATAAATGCCGCATCTCGTATTTTAGAAACAAACCTATCTGTCATCTGAGCTGCAAGGCTGGGTGAGAAACACCCCACATGCTTGACAGATGCCAATATTTCACCTGAAGCAGCTACAGCACAAAGCTTACCATAGCCCAGAAATAGTTTGCCATCTTGTGCCGGTTTTGAAGTACTGCCCATACAAACAAATCCCTCCAAGGATTTTGACTTTTCTGGTTCATATCCAAGGGCCCAGGTAGGCGCTTTGTATTCGTTTTATCCTGAAATACATTTTATAGAAATTAAAGCCTGCTTTGCAGTCTCATTACATGCAAATGACGTGATCTAAGCTGCTCTTGGCCTTGCCAGCTCCTTCATGTTCTTTTGATTTTTCTTTTCAGTAGGACTGAGAGGTAATTAGTTCATTCTTTGCTAAATCAAAGGGTGTTTGTGTCTTCAATATAACTCAATATCTGTGAGATTCTGGATGAAACCATGACTCCATTGAAGTTGATGGTATTGCTCTCGTGGACTTTATTAACGCCAGGGTTTTACCACTGGTGTGTAATATCATACAAGACAAACCTGTGATTAACTAATCTGAGCTTGCATTCAATTACATTGTATTCTGCTGAACTGCCACAGAGGACGTAGTTTCAGACAAAAGGGAACAAAAGGTATTTTATTTCAGCAGAACGAAAATCTCACCACGGCCCTGTATGGGACAAGAATATAGTGCACCAATGCCCTCTTTTTAGTCTTTCCTTTGAGAAACCTCTCCCTCGTACATGGAGTATTTTAAGTAGAACACTGCTTATTCTTTTAGTATTTGATAAAAAGCTCCCCAGAGGAAGTATGGCAACTTTGGTAGAGTTCAGAGTTTTAAGTGTATTTTAAAACTACCTTTATATCTATTGTGTTAATTAGAAGCAGCCAGAGTGGCTTTTTTTTAATAAAAAAAGTTTTGTGAGGGTATATTTTTTAAAATCACTTAAATGATGGGATTCTGTTCAACTTTATCTTGATGGTAATTTTTTGAGATATCGATGGTTTGGGTTTTTGAGCAATTTAATCAAATGAATTGCACAGAAAACTTTCCAGGAGACAAAGATATCCCAAAAGTTTCATCACTCTTGGTAGCCACTATTTCTTAACTTCAAGTAAGACACGCAACTTAGCAGCAGAATACTGTGATAGTCTTTCTGTTGCCAGTGATCATGGGATTGAGCCACAGGTGGCAGTGTGATCTGGCATCTGACTTGGGCCCTATTTACAGCACTTGGCTTTAGCTCAATTACTGCCAAATCCCACAAAATTAAGTTGGATTTTGGTGGCAAATCCTTATTTCTATAAATTTTATAAAGTCTGGAGTCTGCTTAATGACTTCAAAGGTTTCATCCCAAATTGTCTGTCCTTGTGAACAAAGAAACCCTGACTAGATTCAAACTTATCTTGTCATACTACTAATTAATTTAGCTGGACTTTATCAAAGCTAAAGTGATTGAAGCTCTTGAATGAGATTTTTTTTTTTAATTTATCTTTTATTACAAAGAGTTTTAATGATGAAACCAGAACTTGGCAAATATCAAAGGGCTTGATTATTTAGTTTGTCTAAAACTCTGATCTTAATAAAATTTCTCTGTACTTTTCTGTTTTGAAATAATGTGTCCAGACTTATTGCCAATGCTTTTGCAACAACTTTTGGTACTTACAAGTTTCAATGATAAATAAATGTCAAAATGGAAAAATGATTATATATGTATAGCACAATTGTGGACAGTGCACTATAAACATTCCACAGTGATACTGCTCACATGTTATCCTTATCATGTCTTGGCTAGGGTGATTGTCAGGGCCATGTCATGTGGTCATTTTAATTTCTTCCTTTGTGTTTTGTCACTCAATAATAAGACTGCAATGACCTAAGGGCAAATATCATGCACTGCACATTCTTGAATATCCTGTCTGCTCCTAAACAGTATAAATCTGGGAAGTTTTACATGCAAAGATTACCGTATGAGACCTGAAATTGAAAATGGCCATCATCTGCTTGTCTTTCTCCTGGAAAATGTTGTATTTCAAGCACTTCTGCTTACAATTCTGTATGAGAAAGGCAGACTGCTATTTTTATGTCAGATTTCTCCTTAATAAACCTAATCCTATTTCTTCATATTCCTCATATAGCTTTCATTGAATCTGTTCTTACACATGTGAGGCTAATATGATCAAACTGTTCTCTGTGTGTATCCTGCTAGAATGAGGAATGGTTCCTGGAAGTTGAGCTAGAAGAGTGAGAGTTACAGGGGCCTCTACAGATCCTGTAACAGGTCATATCTTAGCATTAGTTCAACATATATTAAAAGCTCGCATAAAACCCCACACGCAGAGGGGGAGAAAGAGGAACCAAAAGCAGTCTATCTTAGAAATTCCTTTATTTTCCTTTTTAATTTTGAAATTAAAATGATCACAGCATTTTAGCTGTAATAATCATGAGTTGAAAACAGGGATGAGAAACTGAAGTCAATGTTTCTCTCATTGTCCCTTCCCATTCCTGCCCCACCCCTAAAGGCTAGACATAGTTAAAATTTTTCAAATTTTAAATTGCAGGGGAGCAGGACTATGATGGAAAGTTGTAACTCACAGATTTCTTTTTGCCTCCACATCTGAACTCTTGATAGAAACCTTTGCATGCATCATGGAGAAAATCTTTGAGAACTCTAGAGACCTCACTGAGAGTGAAGAGTGGGCAAATCTCCTTTTGCTGTTGACCAGTAAGCCCCGACAAGGTCAGCTTGCTTTCTTCATGTTTCTTCAGTAGAAGCTCATAGAGAAGGCATTTCTGAGAAATGGAACAGTAGAGTATCTGCAGACGACTGTATGTCAGGAACTCGGATATGTTAGCCCCGTTGTCAATAAATAATTTTACAAATTCTGGTTTATCATTGACCAGAGCATCCATCATCACTTCCTCCAGGTCACAGGACTAGATTAATGAAGGAGGAAAGAAAAAAAGAGGAAAAAAAAGTGGTTTTGGGTAATAATGGATGGATGAGGAGGGAGGTAAGATTTAACATGAGGTAAAATGTAACACACTCATTCTTCCACCAGGTCAACAGTGGGTATAATGAGAAAAAGGTAGAAATCACTTCATTTCTCCATGACAAAAGAGCTGCATAAGCATTATTGTTAAAATATCAACATAAACAGCATGCTATAGCAGTTATGATGTTAGGTACCCACCACACTGTTTATACAGCAGCTGAAAACAGTGACATTCTTCCTACCATCTTCTAACATTAATATCTGCATGCTTCTTTTGCTTTGTAAGCTCAGGTTTGTTTGTTTTAAAGGTCTACAGAAAGAGAGGAAAGATTCTTGCCCCTGAAGAGATCAAGAAAGAGACCATGATGATTTGTGTATCTTTAAGCCATTATCATATAGGGGACCAGAAAGACAAACAACCTAAGGAAGCATACTACCACTGCACAATCTCTTAGTGGAGAATGCAGGTTAAAAAGTAGTGTTAAAAGCTGAAACCTTCTATCAGGATGTTTGTGTCCTGTACACATTGGATTATACACCAGTTGTCCTCTAAGGCAATAAAACCTGGTACCTTCCACTCCACGTCCCCATTGAATATTTCACTTTTAGCTATGTCCACTCTATTCCAGGCCACTGCCAGCTTCAGTTCATCCAGGTATTCCTTAGCCTCCTGACTGTGACTTTTACAGGCTGGCAAAAATAGGAAATGCAAATTAACTCAGTACTTTATAGTTGTTATATTTAATTTCATATACCGTTGGTAATTTCAACACAAGCTCTCCTTCAGCTGTCACAGATCTGTGGGTTACTTAAACAAGAACTTTTCACAGCACTTTTTTCCTAACTTAAGAAATACTAATAAAATATTTTTTGCTAGCTGAATCCTCTATTAAAACATTCAGTTTAAATATCTGCAGGATTTTAAGAGAGGCCCTGGCTCGCAGAAAGGAGGGGACAGAACTGGCTGTTGGTTTTGTCTTGTTTCAGCTGACATGTTAGGAATAGACTGTTTGTGTTAGCCTAAATATAGCATAGGGGGAAAAAGACAATTAGGTTAACACAAACTCAAGTGCGTAGCAAAGCAAGTAATGTCTTCTTTCAGAAGATACAGTGAAGGTTTCTTATAGGGGAAAAGCATCGTTTCTGGAACTGAGGCAGCTCAGATGTACGTGTGTTTTGGGGTTTTATTTTGTTTTGGTTTGATTTTAAATGGCTTGTAGTTGGAATACCTGCTCTAGTTTATTTCAGTTCTTTTGTAACTTGTACTACTAAAAGAACCAAGTAGTGAAATGAAGGAGTGATTAAAATAGTGCTATACAATGGCACAACTTTAAAAAGCAAACGCTATTTTAAAGCAAGGTTACAAGAGCTGTGGTAATGGCCATAGTTCATTTGTCAATAAGCAAGCAGAAGAAATCTGCATCAGAAATGAAATTGGATCCAACAGCCATCTGAACTTGCTCTGGACAAGATTAAAATACATTTATGCCACAGAGGTCAAATAAGACAAGTAAGATATTGTGCTGTGTTTGTTTTTCTTACCTTTTACCAGAGCTTTTAAAATGACTGTGTCTAGTTCCTCTGAACCGTCTTGCTCAAAGTTGTGTAGAGTCAGAAGATGTTGGTGTGAAATGATGTTCTGAATCTATTGAGAGTTGAAACAAAAATAATTTTACCTCTCGTTCTACTGCTATATATTAATGCCTAAGAGCCTGGTGGAGATCACCCACACTCACACCCAAAGAACTTATATTCTAATCTTAAAGCTGGTGTTTGGCAAAAAGACAAACATTGTTAGTTGCACATGTATAAATAAGGCAAGGAGGAAGCTACTGCCTTTTCCAGAATCACCTAGCAGTCTATGAGGAACAGAATGTGAATATCCTGAGAACCAGAATAGTGCTTTGGTTAAAAGATCCTTCCTTAACTCACAGTCTTATTTGACTCATAGTCATACTGAGGACAGCATACCACTAGTTTTGTTCTACCTTTTCCTGTTTTGACATTTAAGTTTGACTGTCAGAGTTGTTTATTTAAAAGCAGTCCCTAAATTTGCTTTAAGTAAAAGTCATCAAATATTGATATTTACAGTACTCTTTCCTTCTGCTTCTCTGTTTATTGTGTTTTCTTTCTCACACTTCAGCTGCACTGAGACTTTATGAGCATCTGGCAATATTGCTTCTAGATGCCCTTCCATCCCCCTGTGTTAGTCATCTGGCAAAGTTCCCCCTAATGGAATTAATACGTGGAATGTTTAAAGCTGAGGATTATGGCAGGGACTGCAAAGAATAAGTAGTGGGTCAGGTCGAGTTTATCTCAGGCATACAGTGCTCTTCAATCTTCACATAAAGACAATGATAAAGTGGGGTGGTATTTTTGTTTCTTAAACACTTATGCATAGTGGTTTAAGTCCAGCAAATGTGCCTCAAGACAAAGAGTAAGGAAACTCTGTGAATATGTTTTGTCGTTCTTTGTAAGAACACACATAAAAGACGATAGCATAATATCTAAACACTCTTCAATTCTTTTTAATTTATGTATGCTTATCAACAATTAGATTTCCATTTCACAGCTGTAGGCCATGAATTAAGTCTCTTCTGTCACAGCTGCACAAACTCCACAGCTGTGGAGTACAAATAATGCTTCATGTTCTCCAGAAGGACTATGGGGTTCCTGGGTGCTGGCTGTTACTTGTGGAAGTAATTGAAGATGAACAGAGCCCTAAGTGTTTAGCTGATTCACTAGGTCGAAGTAGTTTGTATTATCAACTGAGCACTTTATTTTAATCATAGAGAGGTATTCTATGACACTAGTATTGGAGCACTGGAGCACCCAAAACTTGTGGGCAACTTCTTGTCAAATCTGTACTGTGTGGGCTACTGAAGCTAGAAATGGTAAGTGAGATCTTATCAACACAATGCATGTAATTATCAAACATATGGGCTCACTATTGCTGTCCACTGGAGAATGTCCTTCCACAAGAAGCTTTCTGCAGGGAATTTCTCCTTAAATTGCTTTTCAACAGCTTCTGGTGTGACAAGCTGTGGGTCATTCATGAATGCAGCCAAGATGTCAGCTGTACCTCCAGACCCTGCCAAGATGAGCCAGGGAGCAGAATTTTCCAAACCGCTGCAAATTCTCTGTAGTTTAAAAAGTATATAATTAGAATAAGTATATGGAGACAAAATGTTATTCAAAAGAAGGATTTTTTGCATGCTAGGAATAAATGTGTACGTAAACCAGATTCTCTATGGAATCAGTCCAGACTCCTCTAAACTATTCAGATTTTTCTGATACTGTAGCAGGTCATCTGTGTACAGGCCCCTGACTGGACTACTTTTCATGACACAATTGCAGACTAACTAAGCAACCTGATTTGGACAAACAATGCATTAAACTTTTTTTTTCTCCTGTAGTTTTTATTTCATCATAGTCAAGTGCAAGATGGGCACTATACAGAAATTCTCATCAATATCTTTAGCTGCTAAACCTGGCGTTATAGTCTGAAAATCAGGAATTTGCCTGTGGGAACAAAACATTGGGACACAGGCAAAAGCATAGCAACTACGAGAGTTAAAGGCTGATAATTCTATTACTTGTGCAATTAAAATGAGTCAGGCAAGTTGTTGAGAGAAGAAAGCAGAGGGCATGGCAACATAATTGCAGTAATGTCTATTTGCTGCCCATCTGTTTCTTACTCTGGAGTTACGAAAGACACGAATGAGACTCTAAGACTCTGACTATTGTTAGATTTATTGTTATTTTATTTTTAGTCACTTTGTTCACTAAACTTTGAAGAGAGGATTCATAGGTTGTGATATGTGGTTTTTCAACACCTAATTTTAGCTTCAACACCATATTTAGCTTCTAGAAAGAAAGCTCGAGAGGTGACACAACCTTAGTTTAATCAGCGAGATTTCTAATATCTATGTGTGTTTCAGTCCAGCTGACAACAGGATGCCAAGATACAGAGATTGGAAATTGAAACTAGAAAATGTCACTAGGAATGAGTCATTCTGAAAGAGGTTACCAGCTTGTGTGGCAGAGTCTCGTTATCTGGAAACTAAATTATGGTTAAATGTCACTCTACAGGTACTGTAGAATATTCCTTTTCATCTGAGAATATTATAAAAAAATGTCATGTGGACATACAAGACTGCTATAAAGTAGCAAAATAAAATATCTGTTAAAGTATAAATAGTATCTCCTAGTTAACAAGTTCTTTAAGTTGTAGAACTACTCAGGAAAAAATCAAAACTGATCCTTTACTAAAAAGATGTGGGATTGTTAGCAGACCACTCCAGTTTTCTATCCAACAATGTGTTTTTCTCAGTGAAATTAGGTCACTATAATTTTAAATGGCGTATCTAGCAAACACGGTCACATACGTCCTCTTGACCTCTGTGACACAGACAGCTGTCTTACTGTTGCTGGACAGCACTGGGTGATTAAACTGATCTTTCTATGTGATCTCGAGTAATAGCACAGCACAGTATTTCTGTTCAGCAAGATTTTTTGATAGGAACGGTTGGACTCGATGATCCGGTGGGTCTCTTCCAACCTGGTTATTCTGTGATTCTGTGATTTAGAGCTTGCTTCTGAAGGTTTGTTTTGGTTTTGGATTCCTTCTTCCCACTGTACAAGCTTGCAATGGAAGCTTTAATGATCATCTGGTGCCTATTCAAAAGGAAATATTTCTCCCAAAAAAGTATTGGTAAAATTAGCGTTAACAGAATTCAGTTCTTAATGGTGTATACATATGAATTCTTACTTCATGTAAAGTGCCAGTAGATGTGCCTGTCATCCAGATGAATTTTCCATTAGTTACTTAGTATCAGTTAGTTTATTTTCCTAATGTTGCAAACAGCTTCTTACCTCAAGTGTGCTTGGTCCTCCATTTACCAGTAAACAAAGCACAGGGATCTCAATGCTACCAGCTCCTGTGAAACAGATAGCTTCATTTTTATAGAGGTAACAGGTCTCATAAAACCACGGTGCTTCTGCTAACCCCCTGAAATTAATTCTGTTATGTGCTGTTTTGGTACCTACCAAAACATGGTTGGACTCAATCATCCAAGAGGTCTTTTCCAACCTGGTGATTCTATTATTCTACCAGAACATGAGCCTGCAGAATGCAGGTGATGTTAGAACAAAGTGGTAAAGGAAGAAAATAAATCTGTGACCTAGGAGGTAAGATCTAGCCTAAGATTCAGGACGAAGGCACCTTTGCCTCACATATCCTGCATGATCCTTGGCAAGAAGTCTAGTCTGTTCTCACCTCAATACAACTCGGCTGCAAAATATGGTGTTGGCACTTCCGCATGACATAGCGTTGTTGACTTTAAGTTATTGATTATTAGGTTTTCGGAAAGGCAGCTACCACTATTTATATTAAGACACAGTTAGATGTGGAAAGCTGTCAATTTGTCCCAGGTGTTATGCATGTGCAAGAAGGTGTACTGGAATACAGAAGAAAAGCCTGATATAATGAGGATTTAAGAATACCAAGACGCTGACAATGTAGAGCAGGTAGGGTGAGATGAGTCAGGTATAGAATCATTAGGTTGGAAAAGATCTTTGAGATCTTCAAGTCCAACCGTACCTGTCCACTACTAAATCATATCCCTAAGCAGTTCATCTACCAGCTTCATAATACCTCCAGGGATGGTGACTCAACCACCTTCTTGGGCAGCCTCTGCCAGTGCTCCATAACCCTTTCTGTGAAGAAATTTTTCTGCATGTCCAATCAAAACTTCCCTTGACACAGCTTAAGGCCATTCCCTATTGTCCTGTCACGTATCTCCTGGGAAAAGAGACCAACACCCTTTTAGGTAGTTGTAGACAGTGATAAGATCTCTCCTCAGTCTCCTCTTCTCCAGGCTAAACAACCCCAGCTCTCTCAGCCGCTCCTTGTAAGACTTGTTCTCCAGCCCTTTCACTAGCTTCATCACTCTTCTATGGACACACTCCAGGAGTTCATAGGAAGCATATACTCTTTGTTATTCTGCCTAAAAAACTAATTTCCTTCAGCACAATCTGTTGTGGTGATTATTAATAACATAATCTCATAAATTTAAAAGAAATGCAAATGAAATATTTAACTTATGTCACTGCAGCAAGGAAAGAAATTGTGTAGGCATCCCTGTCCTTAGCCATCCTCCAAGGAGACCCACAGGGGTCCATTTATTTCTACGTGGTTTATACTGTAAATGCTGAACTCATCATGAGATGAATGCCTCTTTCAGTTGGAAGGAAGATAGAAAGCATTTGGTTAAAACCGTTTTTTTATGTTCCCCTTTGTAGGTCTCCCAGAGCACTGTACAAATAGTCATTTGCTACCTGTTGGATCTGTTCTGGGGTATCTACAGGGATAAAGTAGAGCAGAGCTGTAGCCAGGACATGGTTGGGCAAACTTCATTTGCTTTAGTGAATAAGTGTAGCACTGCCATACCTCTATATGGTGATGCTCTAGTTTGAAGAGTGACCTCTGTGACTACAGGATCCTCAAAATACGTGAGGGGAATAGATTCTGACTTGAAGGTGGGAAGTCCTTAATTGCAAAGAATAATTCAGCATATCAAACATTTCCTCTGAATCACTTGGGTCTCTTCTTTTAAATAGAAAAATTCTGCATTACTTTATTGAAGTGTTTAAGTAAAGTCACAGAGCTTTGCTCAGCTTGAATATAAATGCGCTTAAATGAACATCGGTTTTGTTTATAGATGATATTGCTGAATTCAATATGTTCCAGTGAAATTTGTGAAATGAATAGGCAGTTTTTGACAGAAAATTGTTCCACTGGGATTTGTTCTAACGGATTTGGTTTGCAAGCAGAAAGAGGCTACTTTCTAACTCTCAACATTGCAAACTCAGCCTACCATTACAGCCCACCTGTGGTCTTTCCTAAGTCACCAGATAAGCGTTCTTTGGGTGCATTTGTGCTTTCAGGTACATCTGTGCAACCATATTATGGGCTATATAATTGAATATTCCATTGATGCAAACAAGTGCAAATAAGTGAGCTCTCCCTTCTGTTTCAGCTGTGCTAGCACTGCAGATATTACATAAACAAAGGAAAGTTAAAAGTAATTGTATTTGCACTACAACTGAATTCTTTCTACAAATAGCAACAGGAGGCCCGCCCAGAACTCAATTCTCATTGTAAACAAAGGTCCATAGACTTAGATGGCCATTAAATGCTACATTGTTTATCCAGGATAAGATTTTATCCTGAAATAAATATGGCTTAAAATATTTCAGAAGGCTTTGGAACATGTCTTTTCTTCCAGTGTTGGAGCAATTCTAGACCCTGTGTGTGAGAGAGAATAAAAGTATACGATGACCATTCATCTCTTAGAGCAGCTGACTAAGGCACTTAAAGCTGGATTTATTTTCAGTTTGTTGTATTTTAAGGCAATTTGAGCTATGCTTTGATGGTCAGCTTTGAGCCACGTTTAAGTCAGGATTTTTGGTTCAAAGAGCAGTGTTCTCAGCTTCAGAAGACACCTTAGTTCTGCCTCTTACATAATGACAAACGTGTTTACTTGATCTTGCCTATGTAGATGATTGTCTAATTTGAGAATTGGACCTGCCTTTGATAAAGCCAGGGGCCCACAAGTATCACTGTAATATCAGTACTATTCAAGTTAGCATGCCTATGTATAGTGTACTTACCACCATATCCAGTACGCTGTTCTGAAATATACTTTTCCAAGGCGAGACGTAGCTTAGTGGTTCCATCTGGCTCATCTGGTGTTGCGTGATCCACCAAAATAAAATGGGAATGGTTGTGGTCCAGGGAAGACAATGGGCCTTGGATATTATCATCTGATTTGTAGTGTACAAGACTTTCATTCTAGAGAGAAGAGGAGAGAAGTTAGTGTTGTCTATTAAAAACAGTCCATTTTTTTATGGGCTTCATCTACATTTTTGTATTGCCTACACTATGACATAGTGCACCACCTTTGAGAGGCTTGGATATACTTTTTGAGAAGGACAGAGAAGAAAATGATGTTCCTTCTGAAAGGTGCCAGATTTGACAGGGCTAAAAGCTGAAATGCCTGAAATTTTTCTCTTGGGCTCTGCAAAACATAGTGACATCAGTCATCATCTATGGAATACAGGCATTCCTTCAGAGGTTTTAGAAATATTTCTTCAACAAATGGAAAGAGGCCATGAGACTTGATGATTGTGGATGGAACTGTAGTGTCTTGCAGGGCTAAAGTCTCAGCCAGTATAAACAGGGGCAAATATATTTATTTCAGTAGTGTTTTGTCCACGTTTAGCCCAGTAGATAAGTGAGCCTCTTGCATGTCCACGTCAATTTAAATGCAGGTTTATTTAATTGACAGGGTTATATGAGGTCTAGCAGTTAGTCTCAGTTTGGAGATTGCATTCTAGAAGTGAGTGACAAGTAGACTTTAGAAAGTGCCTTCTTATTACCTTCCATTTTTGGTGAGGGATGTTGTAACTTGAGATTGTTTATTTATTTTTTTTTCATAAAATCACTGTCTGGGTAAGACAGAGCCCCTGTTACAGTCTTTTGTTCTAAGGATTGTGCTACATGTTGTCTTCCATACACAAAATTTTTCAAGCTCCCCTTACTTCCTTAAAATAAAAAAACCCAAAACTTTCTTTCCCTTTGTTGTACATCCACTTTGATATATCCTTCCTAGCTGCAAGCCAGGCTGTTAATGCCTGATTATTCTTCTTTTTCATCTTCATAATCAGTCCTGTTGCAAGTGAGCCAGATAAAAGCAACTGTTTAAAATCTGCATTTCCTTCTATCATGCCTCTTTTCCAACTCCGACAGCCTTAGAGTTATGAACAAAACTCAGACTGTCAGCTTGGCTATTGTGCCCATGTATTGCATTTTCCTACCACTAATTTTGTGGACACGGGTGTTAAAGCCTTTCTAGACACAGCATGTTTCTATGCAAGTAACCTAGCTGTATTTAAGGTATGGCAGAGACATATTCCAGTTCTGTTCAGTTTGTGTTCCAGTTCATAATAGCCAGATCTTATGCAGAACTTTTCTTAATTTAGCTTTTGGCAGTGTCTGCTAGGAGGAGCAGGTGCTCAGCTGAATCGTGGGGAAGTCCAGCCCAACAGTAATCCAGTTCTTCTCCACAGCCAAGGCTAAGGCTAGTGTTGGAGAGGCAGTGAACATATCACCAGGAGCTCATAGCAGCATTACTAATGAATAAAAACATTAAGTTGCCCAGAGGACAAGCTCCTTCACACCATGGGTAGAAGGGCTGAGCATGCTGCGCAGCACACCCCTAAGTGGCTTTCTGAAAGGAAGCTGCATGCAGTCAAACAGGATAAGAGAAATCTACAAAGCAAGGTGAAAAAAGGCTATCATCAGATGTTTTCCTATGACATCGTTCCAGGAAAAAAGCAGCAAATTTGCACGTCCTTTACAAAGAGCAAATGCCACAGCTTTTTCTTTTTACCTCTTTTTCTCTGTCTTCCCATTGCTGGGGAAAGCTTCTTTAGACAATTAATTTGGCTTCAAATTTTGTTTTGACAGAGGGCTGCCTATATTCTGCTGCCATGTAGCATTGAGCCTACTTGCTAAAAATCTGGCCTTTGATTAGGACTCAGAGGTACAACAACAAATTGAAAAAGGCCCTGGGGGTTTTTCCTATTTAGTCTCTGAAAATGTGGAAGTGATCTTTCAATTATGTTTAAAGCATACCATTGACACAAAAGAGATGGGAGGAATCCACTGCTTTCAGGGCTTGTTTTTCTCCTTGCTGGGGTGGATTGTTAGCTCTATTTTATACAACAAGCTGCTTGTGTTAGTGCAGAGTATAATGAGAACTTGATTTAGATCAACATCCCAATAAAGTTCCTTTGTCTTACTAGTTACTGGCTAAAATCCAGAATGTCTTTGGGTGGAAGCAATGGCAGATGTAATACGGTCAGGAACGCTCTACGTGAAATATTCCTTGACAAAGAATTTAAGTTTTAGTTAAGGGGAGTGAGGTGGAAATCTAATGCAATAAAAAGACCAGTGCGCTTGTTTTGTAGCTGCTGGTTGGGAAAGATCCAGATGCATTTTGATCACTGAGCCTGGAGAGGAGGTGAAATAGTTTGCACTTGTCAAAGCAACTTCCCTGAACAAAATTCACAAATGAACCGAATTCTTTCCTCTGAGATTCTTTCAGACCAGTTCAGTCACACAAATATGTTGGAATCTTCCAGCTAAAGGGTCGCACCTTGTAGAGCACACAGGTAGCTGTCATTGGCAAAAAGGGTGGAAAAAGGTGAAGCTTTATCACAATAAATTGCTGATATTGTCTGGTGATCTCCCAGCTGCTAGCTAGTACTTGCTTGCCTACCCAAGAGAAGAACTAGGTGCAAGTTCAAAGGGCTGTGTTTGTTACCTTTTTCTTAGCTTCTGCAAGGAAGTAAACTAGCAGAGAGAAACTGTCATTAATTTTTATCACACATCTACTTTATTATTCTAATATTCTGCTTAGGTCAGACAGTCTATCCAGTAACAGAAAGGTCATGCCATGAGCTTTTTACTCCAGGTCCAGGTCAATGCTGTATCAACTTGTCTTGACATTTTCAGCAACTGTTTTGTTGGATGAAGGTGTTTTTAATTATTTTGGTTGGGTTTTGTTTTTGTTGGGTTTTGTTTGTTTTTTTTGTTGATTTGTGGGTTTTTTCCCCTAAACTTTGATTGCATTGACACGAATTGTGAAGTCCCTAGAGCTTCCAATAGCTAGGTAAAATCCCACATCAGTAGTATTTTTGGCCTGCATGGAGAAGTTTTTTGCGTATTAGACACTGATTTAATGACTACTTAAGAAAATTTGGTCTTGAAATATTTATGGCTTGTGTTCCATACTAGAAAATATAATTTTCACATTATTTAAGAAATAGCTTGGAGGAAGTGCTTCTGCAGTAAGGTGACAAGGGAAAAAAATATTAAAGGTACTTTATAGGTACCTTATGACGCATGATTTTTTCCTGATGTTCATCCTTACTCCGGTTGCTGGGCTAATGTCTAATGCTGGCACCTGCTGGATATTTGCAGAATTGCTGTGAAGTATACTGAGTGCACAGGGCATGGAATCATTAGAGTCTAACAATTCTTCCTTCTCTAATTCTGTTTTCCCCAAAAAAACACTTTAAACCTCATTTTTGTTTTTAAATTAGATCAACATTGTTTTTCCTACTACTTCCAGGCTTTGTAAAGGTGCAGCTTACTTCTGAACAATCCTGCCACAAGGGTAGAATAGATGGGAAATACCTTTGTGTTGTCCAGAATTTCTTTGTGTTGAATTTTTCTGAGTGAAGTTATTCCTATGGCAATCACTCTTACTTTGGATGAAGTACTAGCCAGTGCATGATCTCGGACTGCTTGCACTAAGTGTCTTGTTATTCCCACACGCAAAGCACTGGTGAAAATCCAAGCACCTGAAATTATTTTTTTAAAATAGTTAGATAATTTCTTTACAATTGAACATGTTTGTCTGTCAAGTAACATTACTTGCAGTACTGGACTTAAGGTTTTTTTTTTATATACAGATAAACCATAGACAGGTCTTGATGGACTCTAGCACTCAGAATTAAAATACATACAAAGTATGTGAGGCTTTAATAAGGGAAACAAGAAGAAATTATAGGCCCAAGCAGATGTGCTTCACATACCATGTAACACAATGGTGCCATCTTCACTCTGATGTCAACAGACCTGTCAAGAATGCTGTGCCCAGTCGCTTACTGTCTAAATATGAGCAGAAACATCACTATACCAAGTAGGTCTGTTGCATGAGAAAGAACACCAGATGAAGCACGTTATGCCCAAGCTCTTCTGCTACCAGGTTATTGCTTACAACTATTTAGTCCTCTCAGTTGAAGCCAACAATTCCTCCACCCCATCCCTTTGCTCTATTTCTCTTGTGTTTGTTGGAGAGCGAGTTCTTCAGGAGAGTAGGATTTACAGAAGTGATGTTATGGTAACAAAGACTTTGGAGAACCTTAGGTAAACAGCTAACCAAACTTTTTCAAATATGTAATATAAAGGAACTGGAAATCTATCCAGTTTTAAGTATGGAAAGCAGCTGGAGATAGAGAATCATAGAATAGTTAGGGTTGGAAGGGACCTTAAAGATCATCTAGTTCCAACACCCCTGCCATGGGCAGAGACACTTCCCACTAGATCAGGCTGCTCAAGGCCCCATCCAACCTGGCCTTGAACACCTCCAGGGATGGGGCACCCATGGCTTCCCTTGGCAACCTGTGCTAGTGCCTCACCACTCTCACAGTGAAGAAATTCCTCCTTATGTCTAGTCTAAATCTGCCTCTCTCCAGTTCATATCCATTGCCCCTAGTCCTATCACTACAAGCCTTGGTGCACAGTCCTTCCCCAGATTTCATGGGGGCCCCTTTCAGGTACTGGAAGGGTCACTCTAAGGTCTACTTGGAGCCTTCTCTTCTCCAGGCTGAACAAACCCAATTCTCTCAGCCTGTCCTTGTACGGGAGGTGCTCCAGCCCTCTGATCATCTTTGTAGCCCTCCTCTGGACGCGTTCCAACAGTCCCATATGCTTCTTATGTTGAGGATTCCAGAACTGGACACAGTACTCCAGATGAGGTCTCACGAGAGAGGAACAGAGGGGCAGAATCACCTCCCTCGAATTGCTGGCCATGCTTCTTTTGATGCAGCCCAGGGTACGGTTGGCCTTCTGGGCTGTGAGCTGGCTCGTGTCAAGCTTCTCATCAACCAGTAGCCTTAAGTCCTTCTCTGCAGGGCAGCTCTCAATCACACCATCGTATACTGAAATCAGGGACTGCCCCAGCCCAGGTGCAGGACCTTGCACTTGGCTTTGTTGAACCTCATGAGGCTCTCACAGGCCCACTTCTCCAGTCTGTCCAGGTCCCTCTGGATGATATCCCATCCTTCCAGTGTGGCAACTACACCACTCAGCTTGGTGTCATGTGCAAACTTGCTGAGGGTGCATTGAGTCTCACTGTCAGTAACATTGATGAAGTTATTAAACAGCACTGGTCCCAGCACAGTCCCCTGAGGGACACCACTTGTCATGGATCTCCATCTGGACTTCAAGCCATTGACCACTACTCTCTGAATATGACCACCCAACCAGTTTCTTACCCACCATACTGTACACCCATCAAATCCATATCTCTCCAATTTAGAGAGAAGGATGTTGTGGGGGCCTGTGTCAAAGGCTTTACAGAAGTCCAGATAGATCACATCCATCGGTTTACCCGTGTTCACTGCTGTGGTTAACTCCATCATAGAAAGCCACTATGTTGGTCATACAGGACTTGCTCCTGGTGAGGCCGTGCTGGCTGCCATTAATCAACTTCCCATCCTCCATGTGCTTTAGCAAAGCTTCTAGGAGGATCTGTTCCATGAATATATGTGTGGTACCAGAATACCAAAAAGAGCTTTGGTGCTTGGCTGTTCCATTATAAGAAGTAAAACTGTTACAATCTTGTCTGAACCAGTGAAGGTAAACCAAAAGTTTGCTGTGAAATGTGTACAGATTTTTCACTTCATTTTGCAGGGAAAAAAATGTCATCTAAAATGAAAGCCACTTCCATGTATGTTCCCAGACGCTGGCTTGTTTCATTTTGGTTTTAACTGCCTTCATGGCACTTGTCATTCGTGCGAGCAGCTAGGGAGAAGTGCGATGACTTATTTTCTGCTGTGTGTTATGCATTTTTTGTTATATATTACAAACACATTTTTGTTTAAACTTGAGTCTAATCATAAACTGTTTTACTAACAAAGACTGTTCAACTTTTAGATTTGAAGAAAATTAATGTTTCTATAAATATATTAGCAGCAAAAAAACGTGGGGGGGAAACATAGTGACAAAGGATTGAGGAAAAGACTGAGGTACTTAATGCCTTCTTTCCCCTTTTTTACACTTGTTGAAACCAAATTGCCATGCTCTTTTAAGAATTATTTTGCTATAGCAGTAAAGAAGGCAATGTATTTGGTCCCATCTTGTGCTATCTTTCTAATGTCATCTCTGAGGGAACAACCTCAGGTAACTTTACGTTTCAGGAATGGTTGCTTCAAGAAATAACTTTTTTTTTTTCCTAATACAATCTTTCATTTTAAAAACTATTTAATTACAGGTTGTAGGTAGCATTCAGCAAAGCTCTGAACTTCCAAAAATAATCATGTGAGCAGGCCCACTGGCATTTAAAGGTCTCTGAATGCTAGGTGAGAGAATCCAGTAGGAACACAAATTCCTTTTTTGAAGTCTAAAGCACTAACCTGTGCTTTGAGCTGCTTTTGTAAGTCCTTTTTTGAAGGTGTCCCGTAGCCAAGGCTTCATCTGGAAACTTTCTTCTTCTCCTACTAAAGAGACAACTAAATTGGGAGCAGGTAGCTTCCATTTATTGAGCATAACTTCAAATATAACTCCAGGATGAATGGTACACGGCACCTTAATAAACTTCAACAAACAAAACAAAAAGACTTCACTGAATAAAAATGGATTGTAGGATACAGTAGAGAGATTATTCATTGTGAATGCACAGAGAAATTTATCATCAATTAGGTTACTCAAGAAAAAATTACTTCAGCAATATCTGACAGAGAACTAAATACCAAGATGAATTTAGCAGGCTTCTGTATAACTGCCATCATTCTAATTGGGTAAGTTTCGTGGACTAATTCTGTGCTGCAGGCTGACATATCATTCTCTTCTCTAATCCTGCTATTCTTCTTGAACTGCCTTCAGGTCCATGGCAGTCTAGCAAGGCCAACAAATTTCTTGAGTAATTCTTTCATCATTAGGTGAAATATTTACTTGGTTTCATGTCTGTTTTTCAGGAACAAGTTACATGAATCTATCAGTTCTTCCTGTTCTGTGTATATCTTGGCTTTGTGCTTAAGACTGTGCTATGAAACAATGCTAAGGCAGATTTCTGATCCTAAGAATTCCTTCTACTCTCACAGTAATGTATGCAAGGGACTAGTGAGGAGGTGGGTCTCTGCGTACATCCTTCCCTGCATACTAGCAGAACAGAGAGAGACAACCTTAAGGAGGGTCTTGAAAATGCTCAGAAGTATGTTTAAAATGTTGAAATCTATAGTGATTAATTTTTGGCAGAAAGAGACTAAAACAGGGAAATTATACAAAATGAAGGAAGCTAGGCACGTGATTTTTTTTTTAAATAAAAAAGGAAAAAGTGATCAACTGCACTTTGTAGTATGTCAGTGCAAGTCAAGTGATTGACTTCCATATATAAATAGGTCTCATTTTAAATCAAGAGGGTATGGTCCCTGCTTTAGGTACAATGTGGTGCCTTGCACTGTGGCACATTGATCCTTACTATCACTGTCTCTACATTTAATGCTAGAAAGTAACAGCTGAACAACAGCAATAGTATTAAAGACCGGAAACTTCTCAGTGCTGTACCTTTCCACGTTTCTTCCCAGAAGCTGTGAAGTCTATTTCTCCTATACAGTATGGCAGTTCTCTTTTGAAAGCTTCCTCTTTGTCACCACTGCAGAGCTTGGTTTCCATTTCCTCCATTGGATTTGTAAGGTGATCACCAGTAGACCAAGACGTTCACTGAGATGACAGAAAACTGGAAAATGAGAAGCTGTTTAAACTGGAGAAGACACAAAATCCATTAATTTACATCTAGCTGAAATTTTAATCTGTTACGGTTATGCTTGTAAGATTCGGCTAAGGTTGGAAGTATTTGTATCAAATGCTGGATGTCATATGCAGGAGGAGGCAGATACCCCACAAAGCCATGTAACTTAAAATATAAAAAGGCACAAAGGAGTAATGCTCTCCTGACTCTTGTTTAGCAGATAGAAAACTGAGTTACAAACTGCAAGATCCTGCAATGTGTCAAAAGTCACATGGGGTGTCTTGGAGCCCAAAGGTGACCCTAATTCTGCAAGACAGTAAGAGGAACGTCAGCCACAAACTATTGCAAGCAGGAGCAGAGCCGTGTCAGTGAGGGTATGAGTCATAGTTTCTTGATGTTGATACGCATCATGCTACTATGACTTATACTATGCAACATGAGCACTAAATATATGATGACATTGTGTTCATCTGAAGATACTTTAGGAGAAGTTTAGTCTTTGTTTGCTGTAGGAATAGGCTATTTGTTCATAGGATGAAGTATTTAAGGCCAAGCTGTACTTAAAAAGAACAGACAGTTCAAAAAAAGCAGGTGGTTTTCTCAGTATGTAGCTACAGGAATGATGGTGAGTAATCTGTCCTAGAACAAAGGTCATATAACAAGAGTAGTTCTTCTGCATTACAAGAGGCACTGAAAAGGTCTACTTGTTTTTCCTCCACTCCAGTTTGAACTGATATAATTATGATTTGAAAAATACAGATTTCAACTTGCATGCCTTATTTTGTTTTTATTTTTCAAAACAAAAGCAATGGAATAACACTCTCCTCTCTGCCTTCATCTGCATATTTAAGTACATATTTAAGTCCTTTAAAAAATCCTTGTGATACTAAGCCAGCAATGGTAATCAACCCTGCATTAATCCTTATTTCCTAGTCCAAGAGATTTGCTGTGGACTTAAAAGTAGGTCAAACTAGTGAGTCTCTTGTGGGTCTATTAGGATGCTGAAGTAGAGGGTGCAAGCCTTCCAGAAGTTCCTGTGGGATGGAAAGTCCTTTGGGAGCCTGTATCCTGACTGCTTCACTGCTGCTGCCTCTGCATTTTCTTTTTTCTTTTATATTTGCTGTGAAAACATGGTTTGCAGTTTTGCCTTTCGCTCTTACAGTTATGGACACTCTCATGATTTGTTTCCCCTTCAGCTGTTCCACACACTGTATCCACCTGCAAACTTCTGACGGAGAACGCTGCTTTAAAGATGATGTTCTCTCTGCCTACGTGCCAGTCACTTCTAGAAAGAATCAAGTGTTTATTCTGAACACTAGGATGTTGGACTAGCCTGGCTAAAAGTCTTTCCTAAAAGAACTTCTTTTGGATTATCAATAATGCTACACACAGCAAAGCCCACCTTTATGTTTGAGTCCACTTTTCCACTGGAAAAGCAGCTTTATCTCCTAAGAGCATAGAACACAGTATAATGCGGAAAAATAGTTTATACAGAGTCATAATAACACATTTTGACTATTCTAAAGTACAGAAACAACTTCTTGGAACCTGCTGACAGAACAAGGGATTTTATTAGAAAAAATTCAGGATTGAATTCACAAGGTACATTTAGTCATCATTCATCAATGTCCTAGATGGTACACGTTTCTTTATATTTGCACACACTTGGAATAGATAGCAATTTATGAAGCCATCTGATGGTTCATTTGGCCTCATAAATAGGCCATAGATTTTAAGTCTACTTCTAGATCCTAGCTTGCAAAATTTGATCACGTGGTTTTCAAATACTTCTGTTCTGGAAGAAAGACATTGAGATATTCTTGCACTTGGATAGTTATTTTTTTCTCTAGAAATAGCACATTGTTCAATTTTTAGTTTAGGAATTCTGGTTCTCGGTGGTAGTGAAGAACAGTGAAGGAGACAAAACCAGGTAAGATGCCAATACAGTAGCTTTGTTCACAAAGTTTTAGAAGACTGTAAAGTGAGGAAGGTATCTGATAACTGGCACCACACAGAGCACTACTCCTCCTTTAGCCTTTTCTTTTTTTTTAATCCAGCAGTCTCTGAACCATGACATTACAGAATGAGAGCTGAAGAAGTATTACTTCATTTTTCTATCCTGTTCCTATACCACTTCTTCAGCATCCACACAGGCTGTTGTTGGTGATTGGGATACAGAGCTAAATGGAATTTGTTGTGATTTTCTGCAGCTGTCTTGTGTTCATATTCCAAGCCAGGAAGTATTTTAGCATCAAAAGCAGAAATGTGTGACTAACAGAATAGCAAAACAAGTCAAAAAAATCATGCAGCATTCTGAATTGTATCTATGCAAGAATATAGTGTAGCCCTATATGGAGCTAAATCTACATGAGAGATTCTGGTCTATTTTGGAGTGATATTTCCTAATTTTCTGCATGCAGCTTTCAGGAGCTTTTGCAGACAAAGACAATGAGTAATGCCAAGTAGTTTGCTTTTTTCCTTTCATTTTTTTTGACACCCTGCAATTTTTTTCATGCTTTATCTTCTGCCTGTTGTTTGACTTCCAAGGAATAAATACTGTGATTTTCAACATGATTGTAGTAGTGTACAGGTGCAAGAATTCCACATCAGTGCCATGTTCCACCCAGTTGTGCTAACAGAGCAAGGAAGTGTTGCTTTGCTATTTAAAGTGGTGGGAAAGAAGACTTTAAAGGCTGCTATATGGATACTATACAAGCAGAAAAGAAAACCAAAACCAGGAGGCTTTTTGTATAATGAATATTGCAAAATCCCAGAAAAAAACCCCTCCTGCTCAAGATTTGCAGATGTGTTTCTTAAGCACAGAGGCTGACCACGTTAAATGTTCCCTTGTCTTCCCCTATAGCTGTCACATCTACTGAATTGCAACCACTGACTGTTATGGGAAAAATCTCAGAATACTGCATGGATCTGTTTAAGTACTGTGTGTTGTCTTACCACCACTGCAGTGCAGTGGATCTTCACTAAATACTGATCAGGTAGCATACAGACTGCATTACTTCCCTAATATTTGAATACATATTCAGAAGAGGATTTATTCAGCTCTGTCATTTCCTGATGGATTGTTAAGACTTCTGTTCTTAAAAAGCATGTGGACGTCTCACCCAGTGTCCTCTAACAAGCAAAACAGGCGTGTCTTAACAAATTGTGTAATATAATTACAGGGGTTTTTGGAGTGCCTTTCTCCTGGGATTTAATTCAGTCTTGTTCTGCTTGGTTCCTGCTTTCACATAGGTCTCTAGTGGTTTTGGGGCTATTGCTTTAAGACTTCAGGCTGTACTAGATTGCAAATGTATGAGGTCACAGCAATTGGGTCAAATCTTTGTGGTCAAAGTCATGGCATTCCTCTTCAGTCAGCTTCCATCACAGAGTATTGGTTAATTGCAAGAGCCTGGAATAAGCCCGTGCCTTGGGAAAAAAAAACAGGTAGACAGCCAGAAAGAGGAGCATGGCCTAAGCACTTTTTGCATGAGAGAAAAGGTAAAAAGGAAAGCAAAGATTTCAAAGATATGAAGACAGCTGGATGAAAAATCAATGGAGAATGACCAGTACTTCATAATTTTCTTCCTTTCCATATACTATTTTTTTGTTAAAAGTTCTAGAAAATTTAGTTTTAGAAAATTCTAGCTTTTTTATCCTAATATTTAAAGTTTTTTTCCTTCTATTATCTGTGAGAATGCCATTGTATCAAATTTGATGAAAAGATTACTTAAAGGCAAGCAATTAGAAATACTTAAGGGGCAGGGGGTAAAAAAAGCAACAAGAACCTTGTCTGTTCCAATCTATGCATTCATATTTTAAATGTTGTGTACAGAGGTAAATATCAAGCAACAAGCAATCTTAATTTCCGGTTCAGACTTAAGTACAGATTCTTCTATCAAGGCTGCTGCTACATAATTAAGTTAGTAGGTCAAATTCTGTCCTAGATTGACTGTAAATACAAAAATCTATGGAAAGAATGTACCTCTAATGATTACCAGATTGAAATTTAACCTAGAAAACTATTTCTGACTAGCAAAGCAAGTTAAGACAATTATGAGGAAAAGACAATTGCCAGTTCCACCTACATCTGGAAATGTGAGTCAATGTCTTTACATTAGGGATGGATGGCCTGATTAATTAATTCCAAGTGTCAGCCAGTCTCATGAGTCACTATTTCTTTAACCTCATAAGTGGGAGCTGTAGCCTTGTACAACCAGTCCTTGTGATGCTGGAGTTTGACCTGTTTAGTTTTTAATATTAGATGGTCCTAACTTCTTATTTGGGCATTCTAGATTTCTGGGATGTAGGAAATTGGGAGGGAGGTATAACTTCAGGGGGACAGTTGCAATGGATGTAAGGGAACTCTAAAAGAGGGAAATATATCTATATCTAGATATACACATCTCCCTACAGAGATTCTTTCCTGAAGGATTTATCCAGAAAAAGCAATGAGATCAGAACCACAGAAAAACATTTTGATACTTGTGCACATCTTTCTGGACTGTTCTCCCTCCTGTCTCTGGTTCCTCACTCCTTTTCTGCCATGCTTCTCTTCCCAGCCTCTTTTTTCCCCCCCTATGACTTATCTTACTCTTTCCCCCAGTCTCTTCCCAGGAATTGTCTCTGCCACTTAGCCCACTGTGAATGTGCATCTTTTCTGCCTTGTGTGGTAAGAAATGACAGATGGGTCACCTCGAGGTGGGTGACAAGAACATGGGTTCCTTTCATCTTTCCTTTAGATTTTAATGAGGGTTAGGCTGTGTCTATGGAAGGAAGAGATGTAAAAACTGAGCCTTTCAAACATATCTTGTGAAAATGGGCCCCGTAAAGGGATGGCTTGACCTCAGTTGTTGTCCTCAAGGGTAATGGTTTGATTAAGAGTAGGCGTGTGGTAGTTATTAACTCTCAGGACTTGGCAGCAGTAAGAATTCTCCCTCATACTAGTATGCTGATCAGCAGGCTGTGACACACCCTGACTTTTAATCACTATCAGATTCCTCCACCCACTCATGGAGAACATCTGAATATGTAGGTGAAGTGATTAAATATAGTAATACAGTTGGCCCAGTATTGCTGATGTTAAATTTGTCACAAAGCCCTCCTACTTGCCCCAACCCTTCAGCAGTAAATGGAGCGAATCCATTGGTTTCTAAGCTTTTAAAAGAAGCTTTCTTGTAGCTAGAGAAAACGACACCAATTGCTGTGCCCTTACAGGTACAGGGTAAGCTTGCAATCTTAATGAAAAGTAAGCCTTAACTATTGGAGAAAAGAGAGAGGACTAGTGGCAATGGTGCAGTGAATATTAAGGGAGAAACTACAACGAAGACAAATACAATGAACTTTGATGAAGCAGGAGCAATTAACACCCAACGCACGTAATGGGATACCATTGGTTAAATTGCAGTCCTGTTGGAAAGGATCTGAGGGTTACAGGCAAAGTAAATGTAAGTGAGCAATGCTTTGCTGTTCTTGCAAAAGAGAAATGCTGTATAGGACAGTACGAACAAGATAGCCTGTGTGAAGTCACTGAGCTGTAGCTTTATCGGCAATATTCCATTTGAGTTTGGATGCCAGGTTCCAAGGGAATTACAGACCAGCTGGAGAAGATTTGAGCAGGAGCAACAAGAACAGACACCCTGGGCTGAAAGAGAAGGAAAGCTTCAGCAAATTAGAATTGTGTAACCAAAATTGGAGACGCCCTCAGGAAGGGTAAAGGAGAATGTCATAGCTTACGAGGCCAAAAGGACAGCAAGGAAGATGTGCTTTTTATGTTTGTGGCAGAGTAGAATGGTAACAAGGCTGCCCAGGGATACAATAGCAACCACACTTGGATAGTACTTTCCTGGAAAGAATGAAACTCTTCTACAAGTGGTTAGGGAACAAGTAAAGCAACCAGGCTACAGTCCTCCATTGTGATGAGGTCTATACATTGTGACCCAAAGAACTTGACCTTAACCCGCACGTTATTGCAACCCTGAGAGCTGGATATGCGTCTGCAGCTCTGATCCTCGAGATATACACACACCTATGTAACTTTACTAATGGAAATGTTCCTACTGACTTTAGTGCAAGTACTCAAGAAAAATTGCATCAGTGAGTTTACAAGGTCAGTGCCAGCAACAGTGCAAAAAGAATTATTTGCTTCCAACAGTAGCCACATTTTCATTTCCATTTTGAATTAAAACATAATAAATATGAAGAACAGAGCAGATTATGAGGATCAGAATAAAAAAAAACAAACAAGCAAAACCAAACAAAACCCCTCAAACTAAAGAGAAAAGTGAAGGGCAAAGTAAAGACCACAAAATTCCCATTGAATTTCAGCATGTGCTCCAAAGATAAACTGGATGGATTTTAACTGGTGTTTACATTTAAGTGTAAAGAAACAAACCCAATACTTTAATCAAAGGTAAATGCAATGTAGAAGAAAAGGTATGAGAAGTCATTAACTAGAATTCAGGAAGGGAAAAATATCTAAACATGCCCTGAGAATATAAATATATGAGAATAAAAAGAAATCTGAGAGAGACTGATGTATATATACCTATGTGCAATTATACACAATAGTCTGCTTATATTTCTGTTATAATTTTGGAAAATGTTTGTCAGGAATTAGCATATTCAAACTCTGATAATGATGTATGAAACATTTCTGCATCACAGCCTAATGACAAAGCAGAATCATCTGCTGTGATTACCAAGGAATTTCTAAATAAAGCATAAATACTTAGGGATGATGAAATACACCAGCACAAATCATGGCCAGCTGTTCTGCATATGGATTTATCATGCCTGTAGCAAATAAATCCCTAAGAACTGCACAAATAGAAACAGGGAATAAAAGAAAAGTGACTGTCACACAACATGTACAACTTGAACTGTAGCACTCTACACTTCTCTCACAACAAGAGAGCACAGGACAAGAGGGCTTAGAAAAGTTGTTAACTGCCAGAGATGAGAGCTGGTGGGATGCAACCAGTACACAGCAAATAAACTATGGGAAGGGAAGGTTTCTCCATACTTTGACTAGGACAGAGAGGTTAGTTGATGTTGACAGCAACCTTGGGAATGTGTTCACTAACCAGAGACTTTGAGCTTGCAGACACAGGGCCAGACAGGGGCAAACATTAATAGAAACAAGGAACTTGAAGCAAAATCACGCAAAGTAGCAAAGCATAGAAGTGGCCTAGCAGCAAACCAGAAGTTTGGGTAAAGTTTCTGGATATACTTATGTAAATTGGCCCCACTAGAAGCTTTCAAAAAACATTAGTGTTGTCCATATTCTTTCTAGTACAGCAGTTGCTATAGAACATTTTTTCAAGTAATTCTTCTCTCTACTGTATCTGTGCATAGTCAATAATCAGAACAAAAGTTCGGAGGAGGAAATAAGTATTGTGAAAACCCCATCATCAACAGCAAGCTATCAAAGGCTGTGTGGGAAGAGAGCTTTGTTACTGAATCAGGATGGGCTTTGTTTTAACATTTCTAGGATATGCCTCTGGAGGTTGATCCTTCCTGTAATTGCCAGGACACAAGGATGCAAGGCAAATAAGTATTCACATGAGCCTTTCCAATAGTTTCTAGGAGAGTGGATTGTGCTTTGGTTTGGGTGTGTAGCACCAAGCCTTTAACAAATGAATATGCAAAATGCTAATGCAAATATTGGTATGTTGTTTCTGCCTTCATCTGCTTAATGCAGTAAAGAGCACTAGAGGCTGTTTGAATAGTGTACGTTTGGTGAATTTGCAGAAATTTGCATATGGACATCAGCCACTGAATATCATACAAGGGGATTTATTCTGGGGACAAAACCTGAGTGGATGAAGAGGTCATAAAAGGCAAATATAGACAGTGGGGAAGTAAAAAATGGAAGGCACAGATGAGAAAACACACAGCCACACTGCTTGACTGAAATAAAGGAATGGGCTCTGCCTACATAGCACATTGCATTAATATATAGGGTGTGGGGGTAGGGTGACACTAGCTTCAAATGGTCCTAGACCTTCACTGGCCTGTTCCCACAGCATGGTATGCCGCTTTGAAGCTGTGCCAACACAAGTCTTTGTGTGGCCTCACAGTGAATCAGACTGAGTTCACTTAAAAAGGACTTGGTTTTGCCAGGTCATTTTTCAGCAAAATCAGTTCACTAATGTGGTAAACAGTATGACATGCAAAGTTCTGAAAGTAATGTATTGCAAAACCACAGCCTTAGTTCATGCTGAAAGGAAGTACAAGAATGTGGGAATAGTTTCAATTAAAAAAGAAGTGTTTTGGGAAGCACAACGTTCAGATAAGGCAAGCAAAACCATACCTGAAAATTTTGGTTGAAGCTGGATTGTAGGTGGATACTGGCACATGAGTACTATTGAAAGCAAAGGATACAATGAATACTACTGAGAGCAGAAGTACTTGAAAACAAAAAGGACCACTACTTGAGAATCAGAAAGGCTTGAAATAGTCTGGTGTGGGTTTGCACAGATCAGCTAGTATTTTTCATTCGTTAATACCTTAACTTATCATACTTGAAGAATCTGAAAAAAATCACAGATGTTTCTTTGATGCTGACAGCTGACTTTACAAAGCTAGCTGCTAGCTTTATGCTATGTAACAATCTTTACAAATTCCACTTCACAAGCTATGCTAAAATAATCTTTACCTCTTCTCAACTTTGTTGTGTGTGCAATATTTTTTTTTTTTTTGGTAATTTCATGCCTGTAGCCATGCGTTCTTTTACAGAAAAGAGCAATTATTACAGGGGAAAAAACTCCACAGTGTTTCCTTGTGGGACGACTTTCCTCATCTCCTATTTCTGAGTGCTTGTTCAGTGTTTTACGCAAATTTTGTAAGCTCCAAGGGGAAGTATATTCAAAACAAAGAATCTCTTTTGCATATACCATATACAAAGTGTACTTTGAGAATTCCAAACCTTAGGAAAATAACTCAGTCTGGTATGTTTCTTAAATATAACAAAACTGTAGACACAATTTTGAACTTATTGCATTGTGCAAAAATGGTACTAGCAAAATTGTTCATCAACTGTTCTAAGTTTTTCTCGTAAGACATGAATCTCTCTGTCTTTTCCACAGCGGTTGTTCTGCCCCTGTACTTGGCACTGGTGAGACCACACCTCAAATACTGTGTTCAGTTCTGAGCTCCTCACTACAACAAGGGTGTTGAGGCTCTGGACTGAGGCCAGAGAAGAGCAATGAAGCTGGTGAACGGGCTGGAGAACAAGTCTTAAGAGGAGAGGCTGAGGAAACTGGAGTTGTTTAGCCTTGAGAAGAGGAGGCTGAGGGGAGACCTCATTGCTCTCTACAACTACCTGAAAAGAGGTTGTAAAGAGGAGGCTGCTGGCCTCTTCTCCCAAGTGACAGGGGACAGGACAAGGGGGAATGGCCTCAAGCTCTCTCAGGGGAGGTTCAGACTGAATGTCAGAAAAAGATTTTTCACAGAAAGGGTCATTGGATACTGGAACAGGCTGCCCAGGGAGGTGGTTGAGTGACCATCCCTAAAAGTATTTAAAAGACAGGTAGACAAGGTCCTCAGGGACATGGTTTATTGGCAGACAGGAATGATTGGATTTGATTATCCAAGAGGTCTTTTCCAACCTGGTAATTCTATGATTCTGTGATTAACTACAAAACTGAAGTTGTGTTTGGATGTGGTTGTGAATTTCAAAACCCCTTGTGTTTAAGCACCTGAGTTCACTGGGCTGTGTTGCACTGAATGCACTGTGATGTATTTTTAAAATCCCTTTTCAGCAATTTGGATCTCTTGCACATAGCAAGCCCTGCCAATCCTAAGTTTTAAATGCATGCCTATCCTACAGGAAGCCTGACTTTTCTTTTTTCACCTGGGTAGTACTGATTTTTAACCCACAGTTGCAGTAAATCATAGACAAGTTGTTCTTTGACACTTTTCCTCGCGTTACTTGTCAGAGAGGTTCAGATCAGATCAAAATGAATGAGGAGATTATAAAACTGCAAGGTGCAGAAAAAAAGTGTCTTAACGTGGTGTATAGTAGAAAATGGTTGACGTAAACTGTTAAGGACTGTTTCAGTGTATAAGAGAAAGAGGGACCTCACTTATTCTTAAATGTCTGGGATGCTCAACATCTCTGCACGCACGAGGCCTGTGCTGGCACAGGGATTCCAAGTCTGTCAAATTTACAGTGTACTAAAAGCCTCTGTTCCTTCCCCATATGCACATGCTCTACCTATGTCTGCAACAATTCTGCTAGCAGTTATTGGTTATTACCATAAGTAAGAGGTAGACCTTCAAACTTGGCAAATTCTGTGCTTGACAGAGGTTGACGTACTGTTGGAGAGAAACAGAATACTTCCCTACACTTGGTGTTTATACACATTCAAAATGTTGCCCTGGCCAGTTGTTTGTTTTTTGTTTTTTTTCTTGCTTGCAACCTCTGAATTTTATTGAGATGGAAGTTGGACGTGAAGAAATGAACAAGAACATTTATAATAATTCCCTGGTTTTTTTTCTAAAGGCTTGCTCTATCACTGACCAAATTGACTTGTATATCACAGATGAATTTTACTGAGATGGACGTAAGGAAATTATAATTGATTTCCTCTCTTAGTAATTTTTTTTTTTGCTTGTTGTATTTCATCAAGATCCATTTAAAGTTATGGTCAAACCAGCCAACTCGCCCATTAAGCCTTGTATGCCTCCTGACTATTCTTTCTCTTCAACAGCCAAACTTTGAGTTGCATTAATCTGACTTCTGTCTCATCTAGCATAATATGGTCCTTGAAAGAACAATTACAGAGCAAACTTGCTATTACAGGAGACGCTCCCCTGATCTTCCTACACTGTATAATACAAGATTGGGTGGTTTGGGGGCTTTGGGGTTTTTTTAATAACTGTAGATCCAAGGTGCTGTGATGGAGAGGAAAGAAACCAAAACAAACAAAACCCACACTACATCAATCCAGTTTCTATAGGTGGAACTGTACAGAGAGGTGGATAGATGCACAGTTCACTGAAGAGATGTTATTGTTTCTGGAAGTGCAAAATACTGTTTTATCATAGTAGCAATGTAGCTACAGACCTCAATTACACGGTGCTATGTGGGGACAAGTTTTGTAGCGCTCGAATGTACCACAACTTTAATGGGATGTCTTGCTAAATATCTTTACAAACAGGCTCTTTTCTAGACAATGGAGTTCTTAATATGCTAAAGATAAAAGGGGTGATGAATTTTCATCTGTCACAAGAAGAGATTTTAAGAAGTCCCAATTACTCCAAGTATGCTATAGGATCAAGATAGAGCAAAAATCAGTTAGTAGTTAAATAAAACTAGGAATATACTTACACAGTGTCGTCTATGGTGCTGTCACAGGTTTCCTTAGGCAAGCCAGTAGAAGATTAAATTGACCACTCTGAGCTGAAGTAATCAAAACTTTTCATTCCAGGAAGTTAAAAGGCTTCACAGTTGATGCTAGATCCATGAGACATCTCTTTATAGGTTATATCACTGCGTGGGGCTCTGCAGGAGGCAAGAACTGAGAAGAGCACTTCAGTAGTTACTATGTTGTCAGAGGTGTTCATATGTGACATTTTAACAGAATTCTTATTAATATTTCCTGCTATAAAGTTATAAGATAGCTGGGATAAAGCTTTCACAATGATAGGAGGGTGGAGCTATGTATCGAGGACATAACAGTGCTACTTAACCCCAAAACCCACACAGATGAGCATGTAACTTTTAGCTAATTACAGAATGCAAGATTAGAAGAGATTGAAAAGTCACATTTTCACTCCCTATATGTCTCATAAGAACAGCTAAAAATTGAACCTCTATGGAATTATTATTGGCTACCAAAGTGCAAAGTTAATATGTAGCTATAGAGATGCATAACTGTTACTGTCATTATGATATGTCCTATTCCACATTGGCTATGATTATAATATTGGTGAAACAAAAACATATATAGCATAAAATGCTGAATAATATTCAATATAAGACTGAAGCAGGCTACATACTCATCTGGGATGATACTAATTAGCAGGCATTCTGTATACTTCTATGAAGGTCTTAAAAATAAAACTGTTTTGAAGATAATAGACCTAGTGCTTTGAGAATGCATGTACGTAATTTTTTTTACATGAACACTTCCCTTGAGATATCCATTAGAATAGAAAGAATTCTACAAAGTTCAAAAAATTTACCAAAGACAAGAATGACTTTCACCTTTATTATTTATTTTATTTTTTTAAACTCACTAGGAGAAGATGCTTCATGCTTTCCTGGATGAAGAATTAATGAAGAATAAAATTAGCCAAACTCTGGCTTGTCAGTATTTCTGGATGTGTTACCTGTGATCCTGTCTGAATGTTATTTTACAGGCAGTTGACCGCCTTTTATCAGAAACCTTCAAATACAGAAGGCTTTTCTATCCTTATCTATCTTATCTATGGCTTTTTGTCATGCCATATTCAGATTATCTGCTGATCTGAATGAAATCTTGTCAAATAAAAGTTACATGAAAAGTTTAAAAAAGTAAGTATTAAATAGACACAGAGCTGAAGACACCATCTGTGCCCCAAGACACTGTTGGGAATTGCCTTCCAGGGCTGAGGATGAGGAGAGAATAGTAAACGCATGAAAGAGGGAAACAGAGCAGAACAGTGTACAGCTATGTCAGTGTGTGCTCGTGTCCTAAACTTGTGGGGCTGGTAGAAGAACCCTGTAGAGTAGAAACTTGCAGTACAGGAGAGTAGAAGCCATAGGTCCACCTTTGTACTTTGCTGTCTCAGAAACAGCTGTATAGTAGAAAACTGCTTGCAGTTCTACAGGCTGCTAATATCAGGCCAAAACAGTAGCCAAGGTTCAGCGACATGCACGACCCCAAGAAGATTCAAAGTGTTATTTCTAGTGCAGGCTAAAAGGCTGTCTGAACAGTGGACAGCACAAAAATTGAATTGAGATCATTGCATATTATCTGATTGCAGAACAGGACAAGCACAGTAAGTGATCTACTACTTCTGTAAGAAAACTAAAGTACTAAATGAAAAAAAAAAAACCCAAACACACTACAGAAAGCTATCTAGAACATAAACAAAGGACAGCAACAGATAGCTTGTGAAACTCCTGACAGAGAAGATCTGAAAGTTTTACATATACTTCGTTATGCAAAAGGAAGAAAGAGTTGGAATAACTGTTTTATATCACTGCTGGTTACTCACAGATGATGAAGGGGAAAGAAAATGTGAAATGATGATCTCCTTTTGGTTGAATCATAAGCATTTCCTAATTTAAACAATACAGTTAGAGATCCTACCTGCTGGCTGTCCTTTACAAGCAGTCATGACCACCCATCTGCAGGGCTGATTTGCATTGAGGTTGCTGTCGTTACTAACACTATTTGCTGCTGCTCCCTTTTCCTGTTTGGGGAGAGGAAGACACCAGCAGATTACTCTGCACACCTGTCTCTCTGACAATCAAAGTAAACATTGCGAGTGGATAATGATAGCCCTTCTCTGGGATGAAAATAAGCCCTGTGAAACAGATGGAGATGCAAACAAGCATTTTTCTGCAGCAGTAGTGGAGCATAGAGTTATCAGAAACAGACAGCCTGCAGGAATGGACTTCAGCTGTGAATGTATTTTCTAAATTCACTTTTCAAATTATTGCAATAAGCTGGATGTTGAGTAATTGCATCAATATCTAATGCTTCATTCTCTTTGAACAGAGTCATGCACTTTCCGTAGCTACAGCAATCTTTAACAGATTTTCCAGAGCACGTGTGCTCTTAATGATTTAGGTTTCCAAACAAACACTGTCCACTTTTCTTCACTGACAGCTTTGAATTTTCATGCACATCACGTCAACCCTGAAAGTGAATTCATTTAAGAGATTTATTCAGTATATAGAGTACAAAAGTTGCATCATCATGATTCCTTAGGTAACTTGCTTGTGGGGCTTTCCTGATATATAACAGACCTCATTTGGTATAAATTATTGCAGCTCGGTTGACTGCAGTGAATCAAAGGTACTTTGAAGAAGCCAAAAAAAGATACATCTTCGCTTTTAAACTTTTTTATGATCATAATAATGTGTTTCTTCAAATATTTTTGTTCTTCACTATTAAAATAAGTGGCACGACTCCTCTATGTTTGCACTGGGGCTTTGAGTTTTTTGGCATAATTTGATGTATGCCATAAATACACAGTGTCCTCAATACAGATTTTGCAATTTTCATAGGCTTTAAATTTGCCTTTCTTCTGCATGTCTGGATTCCTTTGTGCTTTGTTTCTAAAACCTTTGAAAATGTATCTCTGAGATGCCCTTAGATTAGAATATGAAATGGCATAAAACAGTCCGATACCCAAAGAGTTCAAGAGAACAGCAGATTTTTTTTTTCTCTCATGATGACCTGTGTAATTATTCTGGATTGCTTTAAAATTTTGGAATATATTCATGTATCACTATTTTTAACCACCCATGTTTATGTTGATGCTTACATTTCTAGTAATATAATTGTGTTAAATACTATTACATAACAGTCATAAAAAGTTCTTTCTCTTTGTTTTTTTTTTTATAACATTGACAGTGGCTTGAAGTATAAAAATCTGAAAATAAGCAAGACCATAATCAATAAACATTCTCTAATAGCTGAACCAGATTGTAACGTATGGTCTGGTTGAGTCCCCTTCCCTGGAGGTGTTTAAGGCACGGGTGGATGAGGTGCTGAGGGATATGGTTTAGTGTTTGATAGGAACGGTTGGACTCGATGATCCGGTGGGTCTCTTCCAACCTGGTTATTCTGTGATTCTGTGTTGAAAGCACTGGCTATTTTCTTCCATATTTGACTGATAGTTTTGCCAGAAAGCACTTGGTGCTGAGACAGTGAAAGTCAAAGCTCAAGCTGAAGTTCTCTCTAATGTAGAACTGAGTGGTTTCCTTAACTTGATCTACGATTAAGAAGCAATACTGGCTCTGAGGCAAAATTCTTCACGTACTTGCTCTTCTCTGAGTAAGTCATCTCAGCCCTCCCTGGACTTTCTTCTGCAAGTGTCTTTTCTGTTGAAATGCTAAATACTTTCATCTTTCTAAGCACTATTTGAACTACAGTATTCTGTCAGACAAACCTTTTTTCTTGCGTGTTCTCCCTTCTGCTCAAAGCAGATGTTTTTATTACTAACTTTTTTCCTAGGAAGTTTCATTACCTTTTCTGAAGAGTTCTAATACACCTTGCTGGCCGCTCTGACCAGTTGTCACACCTGTGGATCTGTCTCCTTTCCTGGTAGCTTTCCAGCCTTCATGTCAATCTGCTAAGAAGGAAATAATGCTTCAGTGTGAAGATTCATAATTGATTACTAACTTACAGATGCTTGAGACTGCTACTGAATGTGCCTCCTATACTGCAATTTTATGACACCATTTATCCAGCCATTCCCCACTGTCTTGCTCACTCTGCTAGTGTACATGCAATGACTTGCTACCTACTAGGTGAAACTTTCATTTGGATGTTCATATAAGATTTGAGTTGCTGCATCCTCAACAGAAATCCCACTTCTCCCCCTTTGATTATTAACCCCAGCCACTGATGTGGTGATAGGCTGTGTTCAACTTGTACAAAGGTTGGCCTGTAACTTAAAACATCAGTGTTACTAGTGACAACTAAGTTTGCTACTGTATGGCTGATAAGGCAGGTTATGTCCATTTCTGTGTCTGTTCACATAGTCAAGTTTCACAGCAATGGAAATGCAAGGAAAAGGAAGAATCTCAGTTTGGTATCAGCAGCAGTTAAAACATTCATTCAAGTTTTATGTTTCCATTCAAAACATGATGTCTTGATGTAAAAGCCTGATGTTATTAGTTCTCTCTCTACACCAGAATGCTATACGGTGCTCCAAAACATCCCTGCCTTTATACTGACTAATCCCATTTTTCCTCTTCCTCAGCAAATACAGGTGCTTAACAGGTATCATCACAGATACCAAGGAGGACAGAGTATTATCCCATTTACAAATTAAGTACCCAAGGCACAAATAAGAACTATGACACACCAGAGGTCACACAGGAAGTCTGTGGGAGAACTGTGAGCTGAACTCAGGTCATTCAAGTTCAAGGTTAGAGACTGGAACCTTCCTCTTTGATGAAGGACTGAAAATACATTTTTAAAGTCAATATACTTACAGGAATTTGGTGCTCTCTTTGATAATTATTTATTTTGTAAAACTGAGTAATGCATCAAGTTAAAGTCTATCCTTTGTTTCTTTGTTTTCTTTTTTTTTTTTTTCCTTTTGCATCGATAGCTATCCATCAAGCTACTAAGTTTATTAGGGTTTAGTTTTCATGTGTTGTTGCTTGTAATGGTAAATGTCAAATATTATGCTATTATCTTTCAAGTATTTGCCTAGCTTATTAACAGAAGTCAAATCATAGACATGTTTTCGATGGGAAACATGCCTTCTTAGAAAATAGTCCCATGTTCTCTACCCTGTCACCAGAATTTTGGGTGTCCTAAATGATTAGTGCAGGAGACAACATTGTTTTACAAGTAGTACAGACAGATTCACCTGCTTGTAAGCATACCCTACGATACCACGTAAAAACTGGACAGGTAGATCAGCTGAAAAGACCCTGCAAAGACCATATATATCAGTACTGAAAAGATGCTAAGGTCAGATCCTCAGATGCATCAAATTACCATATTGTGAATCAGTTTGTATCAGATAAGTAAATGAGTTGTATTTTTGAGTTTGTTGCAACAAAGGAAGTCACTGAATCACCTTCTCTGTAGAGTATCAGGTCTCCTATATTCAGAAATAGAATGATTTCTATAAGCTACTTTGTCCTTTTTCCTCCCTAGATTAAAATTTAACACTTTAATGAACTATTCTGTTGTTGCTATTTATGTAAATATAATAAGGCAGCTTGTTCCGCTGAAGACCAGTCGGGCTGTGACCGCCTAGCTCTGCAGTAGGAACTGGTGTGCATGTCTGCGGCCAATTAATTTTAAACAAGTGCACCTGAAAGCGGAGATAGTGATGAATTAAGCAGAGTTCCTTGGGTGAAAGAGGGAAAACGGGGCTAGAAGCTCCTCTCAGCAGTGAAGGGGAGATCTAGGGAAGTACCCTCCAGGGACAGTGTTCCTATATTATGCGTGGGGAGAAAATAACAACGAATAAATGACACTGCCTTCAGTCTTTGTAGATGATTCTGGGATTTTGAGAATCTCAATCAACTTATCTTTAAAAATACATATATCCCAAGAAGAGGTTTACACATCAGATTATTAAATCGTCAGACCTGAAGAAGACAGACTTCTCAAGTAAAAAACTTTGTGTCAAAGAACATTCTGACACAATCAAGCATTACCTCTTCTTGTCTTAAAATAGACCTGTAAAAATAAAAACAAAACCAACTGTGATTGTGATTGAGCAGCAAAGTTGAGCAATCTTGCAGGCAGTGACACATAATTTCCTAATTGTATGAATTATCTTCCTAATTTGTAATGTGCCAGTTATTTTTACTTTTTCTCAATGTGACTAATACTTTTGCTTCACTTTCAGTTTATTTAGAAAGGGGGATTCTCAATGTTAAGGAGGTATTTATCTAGTATCCGAAAAAAATGTAGCAAAACGCCTGTGGCCTATTAAGCCGCACGAGATAAACTTGATACTTTAGCCACTAGGGGGACCTCCAGGAACAGAGTTTGCAAACGCATTTGCAAAGGACTATTTTGAAGTATTATGTGTCTTTAAAGAAAAACCAAAAAGATTTGCAGGTCAAACTAACTGTCCCTTATTTCTGATGACCTCTGAAAGAATGAGAAATATGGATTAACTAATTATATAATATTTGGGGGGGGGGTTCAAGAAAAAACAACTGTTCTCTTGCAAGGATACGAGTTTGGAGTGTTCTTTCCTCTTCACTGAAGTAATGGGGTTAGCCCTTCCACTTTCAAGACTTGTAATTTAGCAGGAAGGTTACATTTTGCTCTTTTTGAGGAGCATAAAGCAAAAACAAGTTGTTCTCTTTTCAGACATTCTGAGACAAATAGGATTTAGATGTGGTGTGGATAATCTGCTATCGATAAATTGAGTTTCTCACTGAATGGTACTTTATCAGAGCCTTCAACTTATTTAAAATTTTAACAGCGGTTTAATAGCCTAATTAACAAATGTTAGTGCCTCATCATGTGTGCAAGTCTTTTCCTAAAAAGTAGTTATGCTACCACTTGGATCACCGGATTTGTAAATTGTAATAAGTCAGGGGAGTGACAAGGGAGGTCTTGTCTCCCCTTTTATACTTCTGCAGTACTATGCAAGAAGTTGTGGTGTTCTTCATGAAGTCTGAGGGTTCTGCAGAGCACAAATGCAACAAGCTTTAGCTCAAGCATAGCTACTGTAAAATGTGAAATCCTGCTAATATAAGCAACCGTCCTTCCGAGACACTAAAGATGAGGGCACAAAGACAAGAACTGCACTTAACCCAATTAGCAAGCAGTCAGGGATGAGACTACAATTTGTCATCAAATCTCAATTTTGGAATATATGAAAAGAATTTTTGCAGGACTTTAAATTATGCCATATTGCATTGTTTAGGTTTACCTGTTAGAATGATACTTGAGGAACATAAACTCTTATTTTGTGAGACAAAAGCAACCTGAAATTCCAGTTTGGCAGAGTTGATAGACCTCAGGAGACCTGTGTAACAATCCTCTGAGTTTCCTAGTTTCCATTTTGTTTGCATTGAGAGGTTGCTGAGGAAAGGTGTAGTGGCAGGAGAGGAGGCATTGCCTGTACCTTTTCTATTATTCTTTGTTGTGTGGGTTTGTTTGTTTCTTTCTTTTTTTTTCTTTTTATTTTTTTCTGAGGCATTAGAAAGCTGTTTGATGAGTCATCGTTTGAAAAATCTTTGCTTCTGCCACAGAGTCAGCAATACATTCCTTGCATTGTACATGTATAACCTCCCACTGAAGTTTTCTAGTAATACCTGCAATTAAAAGATGATCAACCACAGTTACACTTAACTGGCAGATTGATGACTCCAGACATCAAAAGTGAGTTGCAAAGTGGGTCCTGCTGAAGCAGGATTACCTATCCCATACCATTCCATAGGTGTGAAGTAGGATATTCTATGTTACAGATTAACACAGTTGCAGGCAGGAAATGTTCCTTGACCAGGAAGAGATTTAGTGATAACTAATGATTTCTTCACTTGCTTCAGCTCTTAAGAGTGAAACCCTTCCTGAAATATCAGAACATCCTTTTATTCAGCACAGGCTCCCTCCCTGCGTAACTATAGAGCAAAAATTTGAGGGGGATTTCAGAATTTCAAAAGTTCAGTTTATTTATTTGGAGATTTTTTAAGGGGCATTACTTGATACTGATTTTAGTCTAACAAAGAGAGGGGTTGTGACTAATGCAAGAGGAGAATTTTCTTTTGACGCAAGAAGATAACATAACAATCTCTTCATTTGAGGAATGTCATTAGTCACTGCCCTTCAAAACCTTTGCGTGTGTAAGGATATGCACACTGTATCCTGTATGGCATGTGAGTAATTAACTGCCTGTTGAGTCTCACACGTTTTTGAGATTAAAATAAAACACATCTGTCTTAATGATGAAAATAGATGCTGCAGCACTTGGTCAACCTTTTTAGTTTTCTTTTTTGGAGTGAGTCTCAGAGCAATCCTTTTTCAATTATGAAAATTTCTGAATAATTAACCACATCAAAGAACCAGGGAGGATGGGACACCAGGGGCAACTGCTGAAACAGACTAAAACAGAGAATACATAGGCATGTGTGCAAAATTTGTCTGGATGACAGAAATCATAACTGAGATCTCCTAAAGGTATCTCCTCTTAGTTTTATCAGTTTTTCACAAGTTTTAGATTTTTATTTTTCTTATTGGCACTTTGTTCAAGATTTGCCAGTAGGTTGGGAGTAGGAAAACAAGTGTTGAGTAGGATATTTACAAGATATGATGCACCAGAGCAGTTCAGCTACCTTTGAAGTACCACTTTTTCCTTCTTACTGTGAACCCTGCAAGTGCTCTGCCCTGAACTCCCACTCCAGAACAAGTAAACATTTAGGACCTCAATCCTTCAGAATAACTTATGCCTGGAAGCTTTACGATCAAGGAAACTGGAATGAATTTACTTGAAGGAAAAAGTGAGTTAAACTAACACGAGGATTCTTCCTAGCCACACACCTACGTGACCACAGGCTCTAGTGGAGCAGGACAAAGTTGTTATCAGATCTTTGTCTTAATGATCAGGCTTTTGGGGCATACTTCGGTTTCAAAGGATTTATGCCCTCTGTATCTGCAGTTTCTACTGGTGTGCTGCCTAAATTTTTTTTACCAGCAATGCCTGCTATCAGGGAATATCTGTTGGATTTATACATAACAGGCATAAACATATTCAAGAGCCTGTAACAAAGTTCTTGCTTAAACTTGAAAACTAAAGTTAAGCTGGCATAAAAGCTTATCAGTAGTATATTAATAGATTGTGATCAACTAAAGAGAATGGTAAATAAGATTACCAAGGTGTCCAATGAAAAATATGTACAGGTACTCAGAAAACCATTTTTAATTGTAGCTTCACAAATGATTGAAAACTTACATAGATCTCCCTGTCTCCATACTGAAATGGCTAAGCCATAGTCTTCCCAAAATTACGAAAAAACGAACAAAACTCTTCTATCTCTTCCCACTTTCCCTCTCTCTGCTTTGAATCATAAGGCTGAGATTCAGTTCTTCAACATGTTACTGTTGTGTTTTCAAGCTTGGTTGTTTTGCAGCTTTTAATAGGAATATGTTTAAAATAGTGACATGCCTCTGAACAGAATTTTTTATTTGATAGAGAATATTTCAAAATTTATTGTCATACAGTGATTTCTAAATGAAAGTGTATAAACATTCTATGACTTTATTCTCAGTTCAGGTCTGTCACATTTACCTTCATCGATGGCTATTTTTTTAAAATGTCCTACTGACTCTTAAACTGTGGACTCTCCAGGAAATGGAATACCACAAATTATTTACTCTAATTCAAGAAAAATAATCCAAAAATTAATTAATTTTTCCTGTCCTTGAAAAAAGTTCTTTAACATGTCCCCTACTGTAGCTGGGCAGAAAGGGGAAGTGTCATTTAAAAAAAAAAAACCACAAAACAAACAAACAAAAAACATCCCCCAAAGTAATCTAACAGCAAACAAGATGAATTCCATGGCAGTGGAGAACTGGTGTAACCTGTAATTGCAGTGTTAAGTGTTAAGGGCTTCCAGAAAACAGAGAACACTCAGATACTTCATGTTTGTTGGAGTCTTAGTTTCCACAGGGAAGTAATCACATAAAAGATCAAGGTGTCTCTTTATAACTGGCTACACGATTCCACCTTGTAAACTTTCAGCAGTGATTTAGCAGTATGATTTTAATACTACAGCAGGCACAAAAGAGTAATTTGACAATGCATGCAAAACAACAGCCATAAAAAATACACAGCCCCAAGCTGGTACAAGCATTTCTGATCTACTGTAGCCAAATGGTGGGATTTTCAGAAATGTTTTAGTAGTCCTGCTGCGATTAAATGAGTAGAATTGGGAGCTTTACCATCAGCTCCGTTGGTGTATTACCGTCATGCTTTAGTGACTTACCACGCCTCATGTCTAGAATCAGAATCCTCTTAAAGACATAAAGATTTAAAACAGTGCTTGCGAACTGTGGAATGACAAGTATTACTGATACTCATTTTGCCACAGTTCTGTAAATACTCATAGTAGATTAGATTATTATTGTTCTGAGAAACAATTCAGTGTACTAGTTTCACCTTAATACTTAAAATATTTAATATTTAAAATATCCTCTTTATCCAATATATTTTCCTACTCTCTTCACTATCAAAGGCTACCTATCTGGTTTCACAAACAAATTTTAACACTCATCTGCCTCCTCTTCCCATTTTTAGCTCTTCCATGTATAGACCATACTCTCTGGATTTCTTTTTCTCTTCTACTTAAACAATTCTGTTGTATTGTAAAATGAACATGACTAAACAAAAAGGTGTGGCTTCTTAGTAAGGGGAAAAACAGGAACTGCCATTACCATGTTAAAGTATTAATCTTGAAAATATTGTAAATTATAAGACAGTTTTAGTAACTTAATATATAGTAAAGATTATCATTCTTTGTATTCTTGTCACTAAGAAGTCGTCTATTTGAAACTTTTATTTAAGCATGCTTTTGCCTTCACTTATGCCAGACAAATGTTTTAGCATTCAATAACAAGAACTAGCTGGGAATCATCTAACAAAATTACTTTTACTATATAGAATAAGCATCGTCCATCCATCACTAACACATTAAAAAAGTGGATTTTGATTAATTCCTTGACTTCAGGGAAAAGATGTTCAGACATTACCTAAACACTAATTTTAAATATTTTAAAATTCCTTTATTTGTGATGATTCTTTAAAAGATTTAGCCAGCATTAGAAGTTCAGCACAAAACCTTATGAAAAGTATTTCTGATCTGAAAAACAGTTCACTATGTTTGGCTATAGAATATATTTGAGACAGTTCTTGTTTTGCAATAAGAAAATTATTGAAAAAAAACCGTAGTCGCTTGGAACAGTTCCTCACTGAACACTCAGGATCAAATTTAGTTGATAATTTTCTTCCCTGCTTAGCTATTTAAGTACATAATGCCTCTCAAACTATTTTTTTGGAATGAAATTGAACAAGTAATATAAAAATGCCATATTCTTAAATTCAGATATATTGGGGGTTCTATTCTCTCTTTGGTTTATCAGTGGATAAATGATAGCATAATGCCATGACATTTTTTAAAGATTCTGAAAACAGTTTTTGAAGAACAACAAAATGTGTTTAAATACAGCATCTTCTTTTGCTGAACTCTGTAAATGACGTTTTACAGCTGGCTCCAGGAGAAGGTCCTGTGTAACCCAATCAAAATGTTGGTCTTTAAAATAAAGTATAACACTTACATATGGAAACACATTTGTTAACTTCGACATCAAGACTTAAAAAAAGAACAGTTTCTCAAAATAGAGAGAAACCTGGCTCTATTTTGACCACATGCAGTAGAAGTTTCCGTTGAAATGCTGCTTTTATTAAGCTAATCTGTTCGTTTTGCTCTGGTGGTGGGAGAGGAAGCCTTGTTAGTATGCTTTTGGTTTAAAACCAAGTTTTGCAAATATGTTTTAACTGGTTTGGTATTCCTAAGAAGGGTCCAGGTCCTTCACGAGTCTAAATTAGTACTTTACAAGAACCTACAGTCTTGCTCGGGAAGGATCTTGCTCAGTTCCCCTACCATATGTGCACCCTGACATTTGAGTGGAATTACAATTAGCAAGGTTGTTTTTGTTTAACTTTATTTAGCACCTTATCATCCCACAACATTCTTGTCCTAGTACCAGTATCAACCATGAACTCAACATAGCTCCTACTTGTTATGTTCTATTTTGGGCCAGAAGTGAAAAGAAAAAAAAAAAAAGAAGCATTTCAGACCAAAGAACACCCTTCTCCTTTGCTCTGGGAATAGAACATATTAACTAATTAGTGCAACAATGGCTCTTATTAACATGACAAATTGATTCAGGCCACAGTTAAGTCATAACTTACTCCAGTTCTGCGGAAAGTGATCCAAACCCTTAAAACAACTTGTTATTAATGGCCAAACACATGCACCCTCCCACAAAGGCAAAACGGTTCTAGTGTTGGTGAGATACTCAACTTGTAGAGGACGCAAGCCTGCAGACCCGTGTTTATTTTACTCCACAATTTGCTTAATTACTCAGCTCTTTGCTCCCTTATGTTACACTGAGGACTGCAGGGCCCCTTGGCCAGGCCCTTGTATTAAAAAGGATCCTAACCCCTGCCACGTTCCGTCTCTTAGCGGGGCTCTACCACTCCCAGATGCTGAAATGTGGCTAAGATGGACTGAGCAGAAATCTGAGCTAAGGAGTTCATAGAATCATAGAATCACCAGGTTGGAAAAGACCCACTGGATCATTGAGTCCAACTGTTCCCATCAAACACTAAACCATGCCCCATAGCACCTCATCCACCTGTCCCCTAAACACCTCCAGGGAAGGTGACTCAATGACCTCCCTGGGCAGCCTGTTCCAGTGCCCAATGACCCTTTCTGTGAAGAATTTTTTCCTAATGTCCAGCCTGAACCTCCCCTGGCGGAGTTTGAGGCCATTCCCTCCTGTCCTGTCCCCTGTCACTTGGGAGAAGAGGCCAGCACCCTCCTCTCCACAACCTTCTTTCAGGTAGTTGTAGAGAGCAATGATGTCTCCCCTCAGCCTCCTCTTCTCCCCAGGAACTCAAGCCACCGGCCAGGGAAACTCTTGTGGGACCTTTCTGAGCCTATAGGTGCGGAGTGGTCCGAGAAGGTTGGAAAGCCTGCTGGGCTTTTAGGGAGCTGGCAGGCTTCTCCCTGGTCCCCACTCCATCACCTCCGTGTTGGCGACAAGGGGATGGGTGAAAAACAGGCTGACACGGAGAGGGACCCGGACTCGAGCCAGGATTCTCTGCCCAGCCCGGGGGCTCCAGGCACGGCACCGCGGCTGATGCAGCCCGAGGGCGGCAAGGGCGCCCCGGCTCCCCGACGGGGACGGCGCAGCCCCGGTGCAGCCTCTAGGACGTCCCGTTTCCCTACTAGGACAGCGCGGCTCCGGTGCGGCCCCGGCTGATACTGCAGAGCTCTGATACAGCCCTGGGGCGGCAGGGACGCTCGGCTCCCCTCTGGGAGGGCGCAGCTCCAGTGCTGCCCCGTCTCCCCCCTTGGGAAGCACAGCTCCGGCGCAGCCCTACGACACCTCGGCGACCCCCTAGGAGAGCGCAGCCCCGGTGCAGCCCCGCGGTCTCCCCGGCTCCCGCAGCGCCCCCCGCCGGGCAGCGCCCCCGCCGCCGCTCCCCGTCCCCTTCCCGGTCCGGGCGCCGCCCCCCGGGGCCGGGCCAGCGGCGGCGGGAGAGAGCGCTTCGTCCCGCGGTTCCGCGGGCAGCGCGGCCCCGGCACTCGGCGAGTCGCCCCGGCCATGTCGTCCAGCTCCCCCCCGGGCGAGCCGAAGAGCCGGAGCCTGGGCCGGCTGTCGCTGCCCAGGAAGGGCAGCGTGACGCTGTGCAAGAAGCCGTCGGCGCTGGAGCTGGCCGAGAGCACCCCCGGCGCGCACTACTCGCCGCTCTCCGCCGGGCAGGGCGGGCGGGTGCCCGAGCGGGAGCGGCCGCCGCGCCCCGGGGCCGAGGTGGTGGTGGTGAGCGCCGAGTGCCCGCGGCCCCCGGTCAGCCTCGACCCCCGCGTCTCCATCTACAGTCTCCGCAAGCCCCTGCTCAGCCGCAGCGGCGTCCAGGGCAGGGTCTACAACTTCTTGGAGCGCCCCACGGGCTGGAAGTGCTTCGTGTACCACTTCACCGTGTGAGTACCGGGCGAGGAGCGGCCGCCGTCACAAAAAGCGGAAGGTTTTCGATTTAAATTTCGTCTGTGCTCTTTGAAAGTTAGACAGAACGTCCCTCCGACGACACGTTTTCTTTAGAGCGGTGTCTTTCTACCAGACCCTGTTCATTCTTTGAAGATAACGTCTTGTGTTCACATCATCTGCGCTGAATAGATGTCTCTCTGTAATCGCCTCTCTTTAGAGTTTGCTCCTCTCTCAAAGGCAAGGTCAGGCAGAGCTGGACGCAGCTCCAAATTAGCAAGAGTTTTGACTGTTGCGAAGTTTCATAATAACGTTAAAATTGGAAAGTAATAGAATATGCATAAGATTTCTGGGAAAATATATATGTATGTATGTAAGTAGGAGATGTATTCTGTAACCAGCTCTTGTGTCGCTGCACATGGATGGTGGAGATAGCTCCCTCGTGTTGCCCAGGCCTGATAAAGGATGCTCTCTTTCTAAAACTCCAGAACGAATCTCAGAGAGTTTTATTTCAGTATCGAGCCCTCACCCCGCTACGCGCAGGGCTCCCGTTGTGGTGGGGACACCAGCTCCTGGTGGTGCCAGCGGGTCTCAGGGATCGAGGCTTGAACATCTTGTAGATATGGTCTTCTGAGGTGGTATTTTTTCACAGGTCTGGAACAAAACAACAACCAAAAAGTCCTACTGCAGGGGAAGGTTTCTCTTGTTTTGAACAGAAATGCTTTTCTGCTCAGGAGTCTCAGGTATCTCCATCAGGTACAGCAGGAGCTGGCTTCAGGCAATCTTCTTCAGAAAGTTGCCCTGGGAGTTGAAATAAGTTGTTCATTCTGAGCGTGGAAATGAAGTAGCTAACAGGGTCATCCGTTCTTTAGTCATTTTTAAGTGCAGTGACTCCAGATTCTCTAGCCCACTGCACAGCACCTGTTCCTGACAGAACAGGTGTGTTACCAGGGTTGCAGCCCTGTGGGAGGAGAGTGAGAGACAGGCTATGCTCCTTTCCCTTTCCTCTTTTATTGCCCCTTGCTTGTAGCTCCTTGTCCTATCAAGGTACAAATGCCACCACTGTTATTTTTAGACAGGAAGGAGAACGACGACGTTTGTTGAGGTTAGAGCTGCTTAGCTGCAGGCAAGTTGAAAACTGCTCTGGGTATAATATTTACTATGGAGCACGCACCATCCACCCTGAGCCAGCAGGTGGTAGGTATGTGGTGCACAAGGATCTCAACAAGTGCCTCAGAAATTAATGCCTTTTAATTGCGGAAGGCTTGCGTGACCCTTGAGCAATTTGCGTATGTTAAATGTAGGTTAAAAGGTCAAGCAGAATCGTGTTGTCTGTTTGTTGTATGCATGCATAAACAAGTGTATGTATATATATGCACTACATATTTGTGCTTACTGTAACAGCTAAAGGTACAGGTAAAGATGTTTTGTGGTCAAAAATCTAAGACAAAAGAATTTGATAAAAATCAGTTTTTGTGATCTAATTATTGTCTTCTGATTTTAAATTCTAATTCTAATTAACTATTATTTTATGTGAGTTGAGGACTGTGTGCTTACATTCCATACTTGAGGATTCTGGAGTCTTTAGGGTAGCCAGGTCAGTGGTACCAACTTTATTTTAATGGAGGGAAAAGAACTGTCATGTGAATGTATTTAATTGTGTGTAGCTGCTGAGATAATTATGGGCTTCATTCTCTTTAGTGTTATGATAATGCTATTAGATGACAAAACAGCTAATGGCTGCAATTATTGAAGTGCCTAATACTTGTGGTTGAAACAATGTAAAAACACTTTCAGGAATAGAAGTTCCTCCCCACCCCCCCCAAAAAGGTGTTTTAGGCAGGTGTCTTCTACAATATCTGAAATTTTTCAGGTGTTGCAAATTATGTGTAGAAGGGACAGTAAGTTGTGTTCAATATCCTAACTAATATTCTCTAAACCTTAATAGTAAGTCTAGGAAAATCCTGAAAAACGCTTGTTGGAGCTCTTTATTTACCTAAAGTTCTAGCCTGAATTTTAACTTTTATTTTACAAGTATTAATAGTGTGGATTAATTCTGTCTGTGCCAAAAATTAAGATTTTGTAATACTGTTTTAGGAAAGAGATGGTAACATGTATCAGAAGTCATTGCCTGCCTCTTCCCTCAATCCACACTTATGGTGTAAGCTTAGCCCCAGCATTTCCCCTTTTTCCAGAAGACTCCTCTGATGCAATGTTGAATGACAGTGGCAGGAAATATTCTCAACCCTCTTAATAAGCATTGTGCAAATTCCTTTCCTTAGGACTCTGAAGAGACGGAAGAGGCTGCTAACACCCTAACACGTTCCTCAAAAGGCAATCTGCAAGTACCACGTGTGTAGGCAGCCTAAATCCGATTTCTACCAGCAGAAGGAATTGAGTCTGTACTGTTCTCATTCATCCTCGCTTCTTATTTCTATAGTAGATAAGGCTGTGCTATTTGTGCCTAAAATAACATTTTAGGTTAGTGATCTTTGGTCCGTATGTCTCCAACTCTTGGTTCCTAGGCTCCTAAAACAATTTCCTGGGATACTTGTTTTCTGCTGCACCAAGGAACGCTCTCTTTGAGTACAGCCCCTGCCAGCCAGGTGCTGAGTATTGGTAATTAATAGTTGCTACAAAGCAGAAGTTTGTTACTAGAATCAACTGACAAGGCAGACAGCTTGTCTGATCCAGAGAAGCTGTTGTGGCTCAGCCTGTACTCCAGAGTGAAGAAGGGATTTGATTTTTGCACTTGATTTTCTGGCTTTTTTTGCAGGCACTTATAACCAAGTGATGAGCTGACAGCTGAGAAGGACTCAGAATTATAAGACATCCTCCTACACTCCCACCTCACATTGTCATGTATATACTTCTCTCCCATGGGAGGAAGTAACTTGATTTTTGTGGTCAGCATACAAACAGACATTCATAGAAAGCTGACCTGGGTTTTACCTTGTGAAGTGCAAGGACCCTGATGGTCGTCTCTCCTGCCAAAATGAGCTTAACACACTGACGTCGTTTGCCTATTGCCTCTTTGTAGGTCCCTCTGTTGTCTATCCTGCTTTGTTCTGGGGGCTTTAAACTTCTCGGGAAGTCTCAGTTGCTATCTTAAAAGTTCAGAGAGGACAGAAAGGGAACAGGAGCAGTGTTACATCAGGTCATAAAGACCAGAGCTGAGTAGAGAGTTCTGGCCAAGATCTAGCCCAAATATGTGATCAGCAAGCACTGTGGGCTTCTTCATTCTCCATCAGTTGCGGTGTTCTGTGTTGTGCAGAGTGTGTGGCTGTGTTCATAATTATAAGCTAAAATGATTAAATTTGGAAGCAACTCCTGGAAGCGTCAGTGTAACTTGTTCTGGACCTGTATCTCTGACTGATTGTTGAAACACTGTTAATCAAATGATAAGAGCTACATCTACTGATTGCCTGTCACACCCTTTTCCTGCTCGGGGATCTTAGTCAGTGGTATCTAGAAGACTAATAGCTAAGAACTGATATTCAGAACTGATTTGCCTCAATTTTATGTTCTATTGTTTAGAAAAGGGAAGTTGAACACCAAACTTTAATCCAGAGATTCTATGTTGGTTTTGTATTGTTTAGATTGCTGTATGTTTTGGTGTGCAGCAAAGCCCTTCTTGTACTCATTGATCTAAAGGATGGAATCTGGTGCAGTAGCAGAGGGTTGCTCTACTAGGTCAGGCCCATGACCTGTTTACTTATGAATTGTTATTTCTTTAAAAAGGCAGTGCAAATACCTGTTTTTCAAGATGCAAGTGTATATTGTTTCTCTCCTGTTGATGTTTTCAGCATTGCAGGATAATTGGATATCACAGCTGCTGATTAAATCCATTGAAATCTGCACAGATCACTTCTGATTATGGAAACTTCTATTTCAGCTACATGACTTGGTTTGATGTTGTGTTGTACTTCATTTAAATATATGAAGTATATGTATCCCCCAGGGGGACTAGGACAAGCTGGAGAAGTGGGCCTCTATGAACCTCATGAGGTCCTACACCTGGGTTGGGGCAATCCCCAGTTTCAATACAGGATGGGGGTTGATGTTATTAAGAGCAGGCCTGCAGAGAAGGACTTGGGGGTGCTGATTGATGAGAAGCTTGACATGAGCCAGCAATGTGTGCTCACAGCCAGAAGGCCAGCCGTATCCTGGGCTGCATCAAAAGAAGCGTGGGCAGCAGGTTGAGGTGATTCTGCCCCTCTACTCCTCTTGTGAGACCCCACCTGGAGTATTGTGTTCAGTTCTGGAATCCTCAACATAAGAAGGAGACGGAACTCTTGGAATGGGTCCAGAGGAGGGTCTACAAAGATGATCAGAGGGCTGGAGCACCTCCTGTATGAGGACAGGCTGAGAGAGTTGGGCTTGTTCAGCCTGGAGAAGAGGAGGCTCTGAGGAGACCTTGAAGCAACCTTCATGTGAAGGGGCTACAAGAAAGCTGAGGAAGGACTTTTTACAAAGGCATGTGGTCATAGGAGGAGGGGGAATGGCTTTAAATTGGAGAGGGGCAGATTTAGACTAGACATAAGGAGGAAATTCTTCATGGTGAGGGTGGTGAGGCACTGGAACAGGCTGCCCAGGGCAGTTGTAGGTGCCCCCTCCTTGGAAGTTCTTAAGGCCAGGTTGGATGGGGCCTTGAGCAGCCTGATCTAGTGGGAGGTGTCCCTGCCCATGGCAGGGCAGGCTGGAACTGGATGATCTTTAAGGTCCTTTCCAACTCAAACCATTCTATGATTCTATATAGTTATATGTATACTTAATTCTACCAGTGCAAATAAATGGTGCTCCACAGCTGAGATATACACCCATGGCTTCTACAAACACACTTCGTGGCTGCTTGGATGCTTGGATTTTGCAAGAGTGAGCTTGCCCTGTGGTATAGCTGCATGCATGGTAATGTCCTGCTGGAGCCACAGACTGCCCCTTGGCTGTCAGAAGTGAGGACTGAGTGCCACTGTTCTCAATGACCTTCGGAGCTAGGGCATCTTATCACACTTTTCCTAGTAGTGCACCTTGGTGTAGTGGCTTTGAGAGGTGAAATGTTCTGTGGCTGTAATGAATCAAGCTTTCAAGCTATGTGAGGAGTGGTGGTGGGACAAAAGAAGCTTAAAATCTGTCCTTACAGTGGCTTGCTGAAATCCTGAAATGCTGTCCCAGTGTTGGAAATGACTTGAGAGAATAAGCGAAATCTTCAGAAAAAAATTATTTGTGTGAGGGAAGAGCTTCTTCTTACCCTTTTTAAGTAGTTTAAAAGAAAACATCTTAAACTGTGTCTGAAGAAACTTAAGTTGTGAGCTTTCTGGTGATTTTTCTTGTTCTCAGTATGGCAAATGACTTCTGGCAACAGCTGACTGCCCATGTCCTTTGAAGTGTTGACCGTTACCAGAAGGAACAGTGTGGAAACTGATGGACCATTGGTCTGTTCCGGTATGGCAGTTCTCCTTTGTTGCCATGTGAGATAATCAGCTTCTATCTTATCTTTGTATGCGTGTACCTGGTTTAATTTGCTTTCCCTTTGTAGGCATTTGGTTTAATCAGCAATGATTGTCATTGAGTTTGTTTGAATCCCGAGATGTTTACATAAGCTTGGACTGGCCAGTGGCTGATATTTGGGAGACTGATCTCTGGAAGCAGGCAGACTCTCAGAAGTGTGGCTGCATGTGTACGTACACAGAGATAAGAAGCAAGGGTAGATAGAATATTCCAGTTGCGTGTGTATCAGAACTTAGGGTAATCAATTGTTAAAGTCAATGCAGTGTTTACATAATGCTGTTTACATACAATACTGTGAGGAAGAAGCATAACTCAAACTTAAAAGCCCATTTTTGTCACGTTTCCAAATGTACTGCAAACATACTTCTAAACCTGCTGGTTCATACTCAGTGTGTAAACTGCTGAGGACAGAAAAATACCCATAAAATAATTAGTGTTTGCATGTGCTCACACATGACTAAGTTTTCTTTCAGACTGAGTAAATTGAGTGAAAAAAGGGCAGAACATAGAAAGTACTGTTTTGAACATACACACTGGGAAGTTTGGGGATTTTTCTGGCTTGGAGTGAAACTTCTAGGTTATTACTTCTATTTTAAAAAGGATATATAAATCCTCAAGAAAATTATTTTCTAAGTGGAAGGAAAATAATTTGATTATAGTCATATTCTTTCTGCTGCCATTAATTGCAGGAATATCCACGTTTTAGCTTTTTATTTGTCTTGTCAAGACTGAGATTGTTTAGTTGAGAGCGAATTGACTCCCTCATTTTGGTATTTTTGAGTGGAAAATTATGCTTTTTGCCATATAGGGGCTGAGTAGACAAATGTTTGCTTTACTTCTGTATGACTTGCCTACAAGCTCCTCTTGCTTGCAACCAGCATTTATTAATTTATATTTCTGGAGCGCAGTACTCCCATCCCTTCATGCTAAATACAGTTATAACAATAGGAACCTGCCACTTTGTCACTTCAGGTTTTCAAGAGCATGGTGTGCTACAGCTGTGCAGTGGCACAAGGACTACAGCTGGGAAAAATGAAGTGGAAAGAAGGTGATATTGGTAGCCTTGTTGACCCCTCCCACTGCAAGACTAGCATTTGATTTGCAGCAGTGAACGTTGTTGCAATGTAATACTATGTCTCTGTGATTAAGCCTGGTAACATCTTTATCTGAGACAAAAAGGGATTGGAAAGCTAGCATTATGTATTCTCAGAGAGGAGGGAAGGCCTTTTGCCTGTCCTGTTATGGGAGCTGATCGTACATGTAAGACAGCATGCTAATGTTTAGGACTTGCTGTTGCAGTTTCAGCCCTGTTTATTGATCAGCCAGATACTGAAGTTTTGAGTCTTGGCAGATTTTGGGTACAGGTGAGGTGGAGAACTGACTTAAAGGATTGCTGCTTCCTCCTTCCCTGCTGGATGCCAAGTGCAACCCCTTAGCTACAATATTGCATGAAGGTGCTTCTTTAGGACTTGTGTGATTTGAGATAGTATTTGCGTTGGCCAGTATACAGCTTCTACTCTTGCCTTATGCCATGTTTCCCAGTCTGTAACTAGACAGCTGTTTCATTTTTGTGGAGGGCTATCTGCCTGTCTTGTGACTGAGACCAATACCAGTCTGTGCCAAGAAAACCTCAGGAGTGACAACATAATTACTGGTTAAGAGGGGTCACTGTTTCTCTCTCCCAGTGGGACAGCAGGAGTCCCCAGGATAAGAAATGAAGATACTCAGCATAATTGGCCAAAAATGAAAAAAAAAAAAAAATTCCAAATTTACTTAGTAATTGACTGCCATCAGAAATAAAAGCAGCATTGGAAACCAGGTCTTCTCAATGTTAACCACTAGCAGTTAATGTGTGGAAATCACTTTTATTAAACCATCATCATTTGTCACATTAAATGGCTGCTGCATAGATATGATTGTGGAAATGTATTTTGATTGGTGAAGGGGAAGGAATGTGAAAAGCTGGGTGTCTTCTAATTAAAATGCCTTTTAAAGGCACGTGGTATCTCTAGCAATAATTACAGAAATACAACTTTTATTCTGAAAAGCATAGCATGATATGGTTAGCTTCTTGAAAAAAAAACAAACAAACCCTTGAATTTCATCTTGACCTGTGGACCACAGGCAGACACAAAAGCTGCCTGAGGGGAGGGCGTCCTGAGGGGGTCTAAAAGACTTTGCAATTTTAGTTATGTTTAGGTTTTGAATGACTAGTGGAAGCAGAAGGCTGTAAACTTCTGTACACTAATGCTTAGTGGAGAAGCAACTCTATGGAATGCACACATGAAAGTTAGAAATGTATAAAATTTGGTCAGGCTTTCCTGGGTCTAGGCCTTCTGTCTTTTCCTATCATCCTTCCAATGTAGCATTTCAAATCCTTCTCTGGTGTCTGCTTTCCTCCAGTAAAAGAATTATTCTGCCTTTAAGAGTTGCACATGAATGATCTTAAGAAAAGTAGTAAGTGCAGTATTCACATTTCTGTCTCTCTGTCAAATGGTTGGTTGGGCATTTCTGGCACGCTTCCTTGCCCTGGCTCTTCAAGTGCCAGGGAAAAAATGTGCAAGGCTGTGTAGATAGGCTTCTTTCAAAAACTTCATTGCAGCTGAATCAAGGCTAGAGTTGAGATTCAATTGCAGTGAACTAATTAGGCTGGGCTCCAAATGCCTGAGCACTGGATGTATTACAAACAACAGTGCCACATATGCTGTGAGTAACTTCACACGGGCACATTGCTTTGCTGACTTTAAACTTGGCAGTACTTCGTTAATTTTGTGTGTTAATAGGTTGTTTAATGTGCATTAGTGACTGAACACAAAAGCTGTGAACACTTGCTCATTTAGTTCCAGGTGGAAAATAGGGTCTTGTTGAGGGCAAGGTGTTTTCTGCCTGCCACCAGGCAGTCCAACACAAGGTTCAAATGTGTTGGGAGGTTGCCAGATGCAAAGAAGCCGGATAGGTAGGTTCAGTTACAGAAGGATATGTAGATTAGTGAGTTTTTAGGTCAGGTACTGGCCCTCCTCACACAGTCATGCTTCAACAGGCATAATGGCCTGTGAGAACCGAGGTAATACCAGTAATGATAATGGGTGAGCATGTGTATTTGCAACCTTCTATAATGGTAGTAGCTACTCTATTTTTACCTCCTACCAGAAAGATATATATGTGTGTGTATGTATTTATATATATGGTTTTTAATAACAAAGGATGTTTTCAGTGCTTCAGTAGTCAAACTTAATGTCACTGTATGTTTTTAGACAGCATTTTTTTTTAAGCAGGAAATTCTAAAGCTGCTTTAAATCAGAGTTATCCTTGGCTGCCAGCGGCATAATCAGTATCTGAGAACATATAGAGTTTTCTTCTTCTTTTTCCCACTTTATTGTACATAACAGTTAAGTAGCAGCTGTTTTCTATGTTCAAGGAGCTGTAAGAAATTGCACAGAGTGTGAAGAAGGACCTAGGTACCTGTGTAGGTATAGTGCAAGTACTTGTTGTGGTGTTCTTTTCTTTAAAAAACCCAAACCAAAACAACAACAACGAACTGCGCAAAAAAAGGAAAAATACTGTACCACGTTTCTTAAATGGCAGTTTCCTTCCTTAACAGCCACACTTTACAACAGAAAACTTAAAATCTGGAAAATTACAATAAAAAGTAGACAGGCATGGGAGAAGCTGAAGATTTCTTAAAGCTTAGGACAGCCACTATGACAAAAGCAAGTTTTCACTCTGAACTGTGTTAGTATCAAAATTGTCAGTAGTGTAAGTTAGTGAACACACGTTTTCTCAAAATTGACTGAATAATTTTTGAGTTTAAGGGACAGATGTGCCTCTGTGTGTGGAATTTTATTATTTTGAAAGCTAATAATAGGAAGTTATACTGCAAATTGTTGGATGGCCCTTTGATATTCCTAGCAATGTGCTTAGAGTAGGTGGTCTTAGTTTTTCCTCATATGTTCTTTACAATCAATCTGATATGTTAATATGTTATGAAAAATGTAACCAAGCTAAAATAAACCTAGCACAGGGTTTCTTCATCCTTGTAATTTTCTTCTATTTCTGCAAATGTTGATCCTGATCTTTGAACTTCTTATTAAAATTTTTGATAGGATTGTAAATCTCATGCATGCTGTGTTAATGTCAGTGGGCTTATGATATCTCATTTGATAATACAATTTTGTCATATTTGTAATAGAAAACTGAAAGATTTTACTCCTAACTGTAAAATCACTTCTCTTTTTCTGCTGAGGTTATTTAAAAAGTAAATGATTTTTTAATATAATTTGACTAGTGCTTACTTCAAATGAGGAATACACTGTTCTGTTTAGCTAAGATCTTGAAATAGTATAAAATCTGTATCTTTGTTTATCCTAACAGGTTGTGCTCTTGTTCATCTATTAGCTTTACTCTGACACCTCCTGAAAAAATACATAGAGAATACATTTACTTTTGCAGTAGTAGGAGTGTGCAATACATTTCTTAAACTAATTTCTATTTTGATTCTGCAAGAAATGATCAACATTTGTTCAACTTCATTATGCAAATAAGTATTTTCTTTCTGGTGAGAGCAACTAGAACAGACAAAAACTCAAACACACATCTCCAAAATTATGACAATTAAAATGAAATGTCGGACATTGCTCATGGGATGTGTAGAACTCAGTTAAAATTATTTTATTTAAAGTAGAATATTTTTTTTCTGAAAGAGTAAGCATCTTACAGTGTTAATTCTGCGTGAACTTCTACTTTATGCATGTGGCTGTTCACTCTTGCCTGTAGTAAATAAGTTAAATCCCGTAACTGATATGCCTGTTTTTTTCACCATTTCGCCATTAGTTTTGTTGTAGAAATAAATGGCCTTCCCTCTGTCCTTCCCTGCTTGCATGTATTCTAGGCTGGGCAAGAACACACACTTGTCCTCTCTATTTAGACCAGAACAGGCTCATGCTTGCAATAAGTTTCTCACTGTCGGGCAGTAGTCTTGAACTGGCACAAGATTGCACTGACTTGGTTATCTGTAACTCGGGTGCTCAGAAGTCTCTAGTCTCCTGTGGAAATGTACCCCCTTGAATTCTTGGGGATACGTTTAGCTTTTTCTCAATTTTAGCAATTTTTTTTCACTACAGTGTTAATATTGGGGACAATAGGAAGAACATTCGGACACAGTTTGAGAACACAGTGTATATCATCCATCAGGTTACTTCCCTGGATTCTTTCCAAAGACACTAGGTTTAATAGCAGAGGCACGGTACTGGTTGTAAATATTACAGAACTCTTTCTCATCCTTAGTACAACAAAGGCTGCAGTCTTTGTAGTGAAAGTATCTTCCTCCTTTGAAGTAAGAAATTATTTTCAAAGGATATGTTTGTTCCTGCACCAGCTATCCCCCAGCTATCCCAGTGAGAAACTGTGTTGGCTAGAAATGAATAGACTGTTCTTTTTGACAATAACCCTTGAGGGCACCAAGGGCCAGAGCTGAAGATGTCTCATCTCTAAGAGTGTCAACGAGTAGAGCAAAGGAGAATGGATGCAGGAAATAGATACTGGTACTAATTTCATTCCTACACCCTTCAAATGCCTCTGCCCAATTATATGTGCAGGGCAATGAAGATCGGGGACAGAGACAAGAAGAAAGATCTTCCATCCTGTGGCTTAAAACATTAAAAAAAGACTGCCCTGTGCTGATCATGTTAAAAATCAGTGGTGGTTATACTCTGTAGAACAAAGGCTTTATCTATCTTTTACAGACTTCAGCAAATACTTCTTGACTTTTTTTTCCCTAATATTATTGCTAAGCAGATCAAGTTGAGGTTATTTTATTTGTTTGCTATTCACTGCTGTCTTAGAAGATGTTGAAATGTGGTCAAACCTGACAATGAGTAAATAAATAAATAACTATGTTTTGCATTATCCACAGTGTTAGTAAACTTCAAGTGAATGTATGCTCTTATCTTATCCATGACCCAGAAAGTATCGGTAATGGATTATGTGAATGGTTCACCCAAAATAAGCCTGCTTTCTTGATGCTTTCTACGTCAACAGATCATCCAGCATCCTAGTGCTAAACAGTCTGAGCTCCCTGTCTCAAGAGCATATAAAGTATGACAGGCACAGACATCCAAGTTAGTCTTACACCATCCTTTGTCATTCTGTTTCTTCAAGACAGCTTTTTGTAGCTTTTATTTCTATTATGACATGATCTTATTTGGACAACTATGTATTTGAACTGTGAAAATGAGAAAAATGCTACAATAATGCTGAAGGAGCAAAACAAACCTTTTGGAATCTACAGGTTTTGCAACTAATGCAAGGCTGTAGCTGTACTGTGTTAATGCTAACCCTTCTTGGGCATGAGAATTGCTTTTTGCACTCTGTCAGACACTGAGGTCATCTCTTCATGACTTCTGTGGCAATTGTTTTGTGGGACTTTAATGTAATATATATATTCATCAAGTCTCATTTTAAAGTGAGACTGGGAAATTGAGCAGACTGCAAAAATGTGTTGTACTGTGAGAAGAGCATAATCTCTAGAAATTTTTAGTTCGTAGTATCTATAGAAGTCAAGAGACACTAGCTTATGTCTCTTATATAAAATAGTGCAGACATTCAGGCAGACTGATACTTGCCTCTACTGAGGTGGTCTCCTTTTTCTGAGGAAATTTATATCGAACTCCTTTCTCTTCAAATTATGTTCATTTCAGGAAACCTGCATGTGGTCTGTGTTTGTCGTTCCTGAAATAATGTATGTGAACTGCCATCTGATTCTTCTCTTGAGGGTTCTGCTGTGAACCTGAGGAAATCAGTCTGTTAGTTTATACAACATATGTTAGCAGTCAACATGGATTTGCCAATCAAATAATCTGTCAATTTAGTTTCAAACTGATGGAGGAAAAAGATTTCTGGCCAGAGGAAAACCAGATGTTGCCATATATATCTTTATCAGATTCTTGATACTTCCTTTGTTTGCTTATGAACATGGCTTGTTGGTGAAACTGGTACTGTGTGAATAGGAAATGGAAATTGTGAGTACTGTATTTCAGCAAAGATGTAAACAACAGAAAGAAATCTTTCTGGGGAAAAATAAGACCAGAAATCATGATATCATGATCTGAGGAAAGGTAGCTTAGCAAAATTAATACCAGTGGGAGAATGGAAAGTGCATGGCTTGATGTCTTAAAAAAACCACTGCCCTATGTAGGAGGAAAACGGTGTTACTCATGTTCAAGTGAATAAGATAAGAAGTAATGGTCTTGAAAGCATACTCTGAATTTCTGCTATTGTATGAGAGGGATAACGGAAGAGCTGTATTACCTGGAAAGGCTATAGAATCTCCTCCCAGGAAGGCTTTAAGTGTAGGCTGTATGAATATTTGTCAAGGCTCATCTAGGCGTAATTGGTCCTGCTGTGGGGCAGCTATCCAGGATTCTGCATCCACACTGTGAAAGGAATATGTATAGGTCCTGGAAGTTGGGCAATTTTTTGACCTTGCAGCACTTGAATAGATTCTCCTGTATCTCAGTGTCAATAGGTTTTGTTGCAAGAACTTTCTAATTTTGGTGTGAAAGGAGGTGTTAACCCATTTAGGACTTAACAAAGCCGAATGATCTCATGCACAGGTGATGGACGATAGCCATGTCATTGAAAATCCATAACAATCGCATTTTATGTCTCTCAGCCTTTAAGTCTGATTTTGCCAGCAGATTGTTTTATGACCAGTACTTTTGTTTTCGGGAGGCATATGACTTTTTTTATTTTTTTAGGTTTTCTGTTAGCGAATGAGCCATCTCTAAGGTATTAACTGTAGCGATGGTGTCTGTGAAATTTGGCTGTTGATGGGATCGTCAACAAGACAGCTTACCCAGCATCAAGGGTTGCATTGTAAGAGGTGAACAGGTGGCAAAATCACTCTCTCCTTGCAGTCACCAGGTTTAACTGACATGACCTTTGAATCGCTACTGGCCAGTCCTTCTCCAGCTGAGATGTACCTGTGTACAGAAGTTGCTGTCACCAGGTGCTGCCTGGTTGTCACAGATATGTGGTGGCATGCACTTGTATGATGCTCCATGACACATAAACTCATGCCTTTTTAATAATCCTTGAGGTTGTTTTTTGTGAAGCTGAAAGAAATTGAAGAACATAATCTCTCTGCAGAGTCAGAGTTAAGATCTTTCACAAGACTGCAGAAAAGAAGTATCTTTCTGCTGTCAAAATGTTCTCCAGATTTTGACATACCTCATTATCTTAATGCCTCATTTTTTGTGAACTGTTGAATGGTGACCTGGAGCAGTGTCCATACCTTTATCAAGTTCTGTGTGTTGCACTAATGTTATACCATGTCTTCAGTGGTCCATTCTGCAGTTATTGTCGATCTGAATTTTGCCTGTGGGTAGGGGCTTGATGTGTGGAAGTTGCTAGTTGAAAGTGTATGTTGATAACTATTTCTAACAATGTGTGACAGAGTTATCCAGTGTCAGCTGAAGACTTCTAAGATGCCGGAATTCCACTGTCCACTCTCTTTCCAGCTTTCCCCCAAGAATTTGTTTGTGCTTATTTCTGCATTCGGTAGGGAGTTGAAAGCAAAGATAAACCTTTTGTCAGTTATACTTGTGTCCTGAGTAGAGGGAATGTCCCATGGGCTCACTTGTCAACTATGTCAAATCCGCAGCGTTACTCAGCTTATGGTGGTGTGTCTGTATACCTATAGTGGATGGATTGTATGTGTAGTTTATGTATTTCTAAGAGCTCTGATTACTGTTTAGTAACCTCTTCTACTTTCTGCTTAAATTTGGGGGCAAAAAACCCCCACAAGTGGATGTTCAAAGTATTTTAAATGAATTTTTTGGTTCCCATTTAAAAAATACAAAAAAAGAATATTAATTGGATTTTAACTTCGTAATTCCTCCTCTCCCCCTTTAAACTTTCTGGATGTTTTTAATTAGAAATTGCCCAAAATTGATAATTTTATCAATGAGAACTTAGGGAGGCAAAGGCAAAAATGTCATCTGGATACTTAATAAAAGAAAAAGAAATCTGTTGCCACAGCTGAATCAAGAAATAATAATGGATTTTTGCTCTGGTTCTTTGTCAGGTAAATCTCTGTGTAATAACCTACATGATGTTCCAGATTGAGAGTTAGATGCATGTATAAACACGTAAAGTGTTACCAAGCACTTTGCAGAAAATCATTCTGATGTAGATTGATGCCTTCATTCTGTCTTTTTCTACAAATGGGAACTCAAGGGAAAAGATTAAACTCAAGTTTTACCGTATGTGGTGGTAATTCAGCTGGTGCTAAATATTTATTTAGTCATGCCTCATGTTTGTTTTTATCAATTATATCTCTTCTGTTAAAAGGTATATTTTTATGAGCTCCTCAATTGTCACAGAGGGAAAAAAAGGATCAACACAGCCTCATTTGAAATCCTTTACTTAATGATCCAAAACCCAGTAACAGGGAGTTTGGTCCAATCTCTCAACTGCCATTAGCTGTGAGGTGTACTGGTTGCACCTGGCTTCAGAACCAACACAGTTTCAGAAGGAAGGAAAAAAGGGAGTCTTGCAGTGTTAGGAGAATAACAGCCGTGTATATCTCTGGTTTCCTCCACTCTCCATAACAAGTGCAACTTGATGATGCTTCCGTCTGGCTGCTAAAATGAAGTGCTCTATGGGTTCATTGGAATTGCAGCATCTCTCTCAAACACCACATCTGTTTGTTACGCAGACTTCCTTGTCATTGTCCTTTTATTATATAGTGCCTCTTTTTGTCTACTGCCCACCCTTCCACCCCTCCCAAATGCTCAAGTCCTGTGGTGTGTAGAAGAGGCTGTATTCTGCTGAATTTTAGTCACCAGTTACTGTGAAATACCACAGCCATGGGAACACTGTGTGAAAGTAGGACAGGAACTGAAACCAGAAATCAAATCCAGTTGGAGTAAAGTGTCCTGTAGGTGGTAAATGATTAACCAGAATAAAATTTGGCTCTACCACTGAGATTAGCACCTGCCTTCTAAAATAGAACTAGTATTATAGGATATATCTTTTAAAAGGTGTTTAGTAATTGGTTTCTGCTTTGAATAAATGGTATTCCTATATAGTTAGAAGTGGCCACGTTGGTGAAAGTAGTTTCTTCACTTTTCCCTGTTTTACAGGATGCTTAGAGGTAAAATGTTGCTATTGCAATGCAAGGAAGATAAATAGACATGGGAAAGCCAGGTAACATGCACTTTCATATTCAGAGTGTAAATGTGACTTTTTTATATGAATGAGCTGAACTAAATTCGAATATATGGAATGAAAAGGAGTAAAATAGGCTAGACACTAAGCAATGAGGAATGCATGTAAATTTACTTCTTCCTCATAACTCCTCTGAGTTAGCTTTATTAGCTGCTTTGTATCACTTTGTTTACGGAAAAGGAGAAGAAGAGGCTAGCTCTATCAACACCCCATAGACCTGAGTGAAACAATGAGCTTGACTGGCTGTAGCATTCTCTCCACTTCATATCTCTAAGAAGTTTGACATTAGTCCAGGTGCTTTTAAAAGATGTCTCTCCACTGCTTTCCTAGATCTAAATGTGGGTTATAATTAAGCTGTGGCTACTAGATCAGCCTGGATAAACCTGTGTTGAACATTAAGGTAGAGGAAATAGCCATGCAAACCCTGCACTTGTGCCAACTGCCAGGGCATGAGTTGGTTCTAGCCCAAAAGCTAGAGAGTTGCACCAGTGTTGGATTGTGCCTGCGCTAGCAAAGCCTCTGAGAAACAGGACCTATTAGCATAGATAGTCACTAGCAAAGGTAGTAACTATGCCTGACTGAGTAGACATCAACACTATGTACTATAGCATAATCTTCTAGGGCAGGGATTTTCGTGCCTTGTATGTCTTTACAGTATCCAGTACTGTAGGAATATTCAGTGCTTTAAGGTAAAGTCACAGTACAAATGGGTAGCCAGTCTGTACCTGTAAGTTTACCCTGCCCTGGTATCACACTAGTATGTTAGAGTGCTTTGCTTTTGCTCCAGGATATATGTTTATGAAGTAGCATCAGGGACTCACTGACTATTGTATCATTGGTCAAGTTTGATTCTTCTTACTCCCTGACCCACAGGCTTAAGTGAAGTTGTAGGCTGCTTGTCCTAGCTGTAGTGAGTAACACAGTCTAACTGCTCTCTCCCTTGGCATCCAAGTCTAAAGCTGTTATCAGCACTGCTGTGGCTCTGTAAAATCACAGTGGTGTTTGATTTAGGGGGAAATTGGCACCTCTCTGACAAGTGCTGGAATGTCCCAGTCTGTCCTTGGGTGCTGTTGGCATCTTTCACAGAAATAACCCACCAGTCAACAGTCTTGTTCATAGGCAAACACCAGCCAAGTTCACAAAAGCGCTTATCTGTTATGCTGTGCATTCATAAAAAGCAAAGTCATAAAAACCTTCAGTGGCTGGCAATTCCAGAGTTTGCTGTTAAACTTGAAAAGAAGTCCTGAAGAACACAGGCTTCTTATCAGTTTTAATTGCTGGGCAGTGGAGAGGTGCCTTTTGTTTAACGTCATTTGGTATTAGCTCTGTTTTACGCTGTGTTAGAGAGGTGTTTCAGACAAACAATATTGTGCTTGATGTAAGATTGAATTCAACAGAAATACTTGTTTTCAGGAAGAACTCATGTTGAATGATTGAATTCAACAGGTAAAGAAGTGCAAAATGACATCTTAAGAAAAGATTGACTGGAGGTGCATAGTGTAATGTTAAAATGTTTAATTTATGTGTTTTTGAACTTCTTTCCTAGCTAATACATTTAACTGGGAAAAAAACAGATACGCTGCTGCTGAAATTAAGTTCTGGATTACCTAACCTTGCATTATTAAACATTGCATTAATGCTTATGCATTTATGTAAAAATAGAAACTTCGAAGTTAATGTTCACTGAATGGTCCTATATTCTTGCCACACTCTTAAAAGCAAAATTCATGCCACCTTTAAGCTACTGGGCCAGAGATGAAGTCACTTCGAACAGTTGCACCAATGTTTGTAGATAGTTTTGCTCATGAGAGATGTCTTTACTTTTGTTTTGAAGCCAGCTACCTATATTTGAGCAGGCATTTTGCCACATGGGTCTGCAACTAAATCAATAGAAACTGTTAGATGCACAGGTTTTTGAAATACCAAGCAAGTATTTTAAATGCAATTGAAAACACACCTGATCCACTTTTGTAGAAAGCCCCTGCGATTTTAGTTTGAAAATTACAATGGAACTGCAACTTTCAAACAAGAAGCTGATATGAAAAAAATGTGTACTTGAGGGCAGCTGCCAAGGAGCATGTTGTCAGCAGTTAGTTAATCAGGAGTAGCTGCAATAGAAGTCACTTCTCTGATCTCAGCTCTACCCTTTATATAGCAGCTGTGTCCCAGGGTAACCGGTGTGGTATGTAGGTGGCATTTTTACATGTGGATAGGGACGATATGTGGGAACATCTCTCACTGACTTGAAATGAGACCTGCATTTGCTCGTTCTCTGTAGCAGCTTTGCAGGACTACGAGTGAGACTTGACCAGAAATAACCAATTTTAGCACCATGAGTGTGGTTGTTTGCATTTAATGCTTCATCCTTTCTGTTGAGATGGTCAAGGAAGCCGGTTGTTTTGATACGCAATTTACTTGCATCTGTCTATTGCTAAAAGACATGTAGAAAAAATTGGGAAGGGGTAGAAAGTAATGTGTAGAATAGTCTTGTTGACACCTAAAAGGGGTGATACCAAGGGCATCTTTATTTTGGTGCCACATATTTACATGCAGATAATAGATACCATTAGGTCTCTGACAAATGTGCATGCCTGTTAATGTGCTGATTCAGTGTCTGGTTTTTAAAGTACCATACAAACATAATTTCTCTATTTCCTTTATTTGTATGTACATCTGTCTTCATTTGAAATTCTTTTTTCCTTCAGCATTTTTGTTTCTCCTTTTTTGTGTCTCAGCTTTTTGGGAGAGCAGTTGTGTATTAGATTTGAAAAAGCAGCAGTGAGAAGGTAGAGGAGTTGTTTACTTACTGTGTTAAACTCTGCCCATGCTTGGAGTGGAAAGAAACTGCTTTTCCTACTGACTGCCAGTTGCCAGGGTTTTCGTGTGGTGTGGGTTTTTTTTCCTCCTACATGAGGAATGTCATAGTTGAAACTGTCTTGGCTTATAAAATGCTGAACTATTGATATCTCTTCACTTTGCTTATGGAAAGGAGCACTCCTACTGGAGCTATTGCCAGCTGGCTACCTGCATGTGATTGAATAGAAGCAGAAAGTGGAATCAGTCAGTTTTTAAGGGGTCACCAGTTCAAGTCTGTTAATTCAGAGTAGGCTGGCAGCATTACAGTACTGCTGCCTTTGTTTAAAGGTATAGGACATGTGTGTTTTTTCACTTCTCATCTGGATTTTTCTTTTACTGTTCCCTTGTGTGTGTGTTGGCTTTTATTTTTGTGATGTGAAATAGCAGGTGTTTGCCTTTTGAGCAAAATCTTTCTAAGCGTTCACAGTTCTAGCCAGAGAATGGATTTGCTTTTTTTTTTTTCAGAGCAACCAGTTCTTGTTACTCATGAAACAGTCTTTTCTAATGAAGATGCCGGATCTCTGTTATGTAATTAACATAAAATAACCAGTACAGGCATTCTGTAGTGTCAACAGCTTGACAACCAAATACTTTCTGAACTACTCGTAAGCTCTGGTGTCAAACTGAACTCTGACAAGCAGATTTTAATGCTCAATACATGCAGTGATCTTTCAAACAACTTTGCTGCCTGGGTGCCATCTCTTCTTTGTTTTTTGGTGCGTGTGTGCACACAGCGTTTACCACCAAACCACAGTGCTTCATGGCAGAGGTTGCCTGGGGCTGGGGTAACGCAAACAATAAATAATAGGCATCATACTGAAGTCTCTGGATGAAATGTAGCATGGGATAGCCACCACATAATTGCTCCTGTTTTGCTATCCTCAAGCACCGCTCTGTCTTTTCTAAGGGTGGGACACATCCTGCTCAAAACAGAGTGCAGTGCATGGAATGGAAGGTGCTGTAAGCAACCAGAAGACATTAATGGAAGATATTTATGAAAAGGACCTTGCCTGGAGCTAGCCCAGACAGCTGAAGCCAGGGAGTGTTATGCATGACAATCTATTTTGCTTTCAGTGATTTGTTTTTTTCCTGTTGTGGTAATTTGTATTTCAGTTTTAATTCTCCCATGTAGGTGTGACTCCTCCTTGTGACTCTTTCGGTGTGATACAGTATTTTAAATATTGAGTATTTTAAAAAAAAAAGTAACCAAAAGCCACTGTATAAGTTTTCATTCAGAGAGTACTCAAATATACTCCATCCTCTGATAAGATGCGCTTTCGTTTGTTTTCTGTTTTGACCTATTGGTCTTCCATGTGGGCCTGCCAAAAGCATGTTTGCTCAATGACTGTATATCTTGGGAAAAACAAGAGATAGAAAACTGAGGAGAAATGCAGGGTGAAGAAGAGGTAGATGCTTCTGCAATATCAATACTAAAACAGTGAAGTTACAGATACGTTTTTGATGTGGTGGCAAAGTTAACCCAACAAGAGGGTTATTAAGTCTAGATATCCTTGTTTGAAGAGCACTTCAAGCGCTCTCAAACATTGTTGGCCAGATAACTGCAGTAAGACTCTGGGGGTCACTTGCTTATCCCTGTTCCTTTACCATTCCACTACATGTTTCCACAGCTTAAAGTCTGTTCTGGTGTGTGGCTGGGCACTGAGGCAGGAGTGTAAAAGCTTGGAAAGCCTCCTTGGTGTTTGCTGAATGGTGCTACCACACCTGAAGACTGCTATCCGCATTCTTTTATAATCCTTTAGCTCTCAGGCCATTTACAAGCTGTGATTTCAAGAGTGTGACACAGGCTTTTATGAATCCACTATGTGGTTTTCAGGCAGCTGGCGGGAACCATCTATTTGGTAAGTCTAAAGTTTCAGTAAATAAGAGGCCTCAAAAATCAGACTAACCCCTCCTCTAAGAAAAATATTCCACGAAGGTTAAACTTAAAGAAACCCAGAACCTGTAATTAAATTTTGCTTATTTGCTTGTACATCTTCTAGATATCTTTACAACATCTGTGTCCCTATATTACAGGCACTGTTTATTATATTGTGGTGATTGTATATTGTATATGTACTGCTGTAAGGTGTCTGTATTGCATATTTAGAAGCCAGCATGGGTAAGCATACAGCTAACTTCATGCTGGCTGGCACAGAGTTTCCTTAAGTCAACTTGAATTTAGTGCTGTAAATTTCTGTGCTACCAGTCAAATATATTTGCATATGCATGCGATTTTCAACTAATTGCAGTGAACCTCTTAATGAGTTTAATCATTATCTTCTCTCCTGTTTACACACACTTAAAAGCATTCTAAGCTAAAATATACTTTGCTGTTTTCATTACTGTGCCTTAAAATCTAAAGGCATCTTTATTCCAAATTCTTGAGCTACTTGAATGAGAACTGTAGTTCTCACTCATAGGTTATTGCAGTGCTATATTGCAGTTGCACAGCCTCCGTCTAAATGAATTATCAATGTATAAACCACTTAACCACTAGTTGTACTATCATCAGTTCCTCCTGTGTGAAAACAATGTTCAAGTCCTGTGTGAACCTATACTTTGCTTTGTGTGAAAGAGCCCCGGAACAGAAGGAAACAATGTGCTTCCTTTGGGGTCAAACTAAAAGTGGTTTTGGAACTCAATGTGTGTGCTGTACTGTTAATTAAGAGATTTCCAAGTTTTTACTTGACAACGTATCAACTGAGGCGTAGATCAGATCCATGAATCTGTCATTCATAAGGCTATATCTTCTGTGGTGCCTGATGCAAATATGCACCAGGGCACCATCATGGCCAATGGTTCAGTTTCTGGTATGCTTTTGGATCAGCAAAGCTTCAGGTGGTGATAACAAATGAACTTTTAGTAACTTAATTTGCTACAGGAAGCTCTACTTTTGTATCTAAAATATAAATAACACATTGTGTATAATGGGCAGAGTTTTAATGGATTTTTTTGCCATTTTCATTGCTACTTGAATGCTGTAAAACCAAGCAAACACAAAATACTGAATATAAAACCCCTAGAAAACTCACCTCTGCATTCACCTCTGCATCAGCTGATACGAAAATGTACCTATATGCTGGAATTATTAATGACTTCTCTAATGTATATACAAAATAGAACGTTCTGATTTTTCTTGCTGGACTGCCTGGGAATCAAATAATTAATTTTGTTGATTTAAGTCTGGACAGTTAAGATGTGGACAGGTAACCTGTCATTCCACAATCTTCAGGCTTAATTTATTTTTCCCATTTGTTTAGAGTCATGGAAAATGGTTATGTTCAAATATAGTTTCAGGGTCTACAGTAGGTGGCATAACAAAGTTGCAGGGAGGAAGAAAACTTATATTGAAATAATCTAAGCTGAATAGCCATGGTTATGTATTCTTCAGGTACTTAGAGCTAAAACACCTTATGGAGTCTCATGTAAAAAGACAGTCTTGCTGATGTTGAATAATGATTCAAAATGTTGAAAAGGGTTTTTGGTTTTATTTCTCGAAAGCAACACAAAACTGGGGCTAGTGACACTAAATTTTATGTTTGGCCTGTATTTTTTTTTCTTGTTTTTCAGTATCCATTTTATTTTGGCAGAGGATACTTTGGAAGAGAAAAGGGAAAGCAAGTAGAAATGCTAGTAGCCTGGGCCTTGTGATCAGACCTCAAAGAAAATTATGCTCCTGAAGAAGTTTAGCATGGGATAGCTTCCATTTAATTGCTCCTATTTTTTCATAGTAATGAAATAAGTGGTACTTGTAAAAGGAGGATTGAAAACAAATTAATAACTCAAAACTCCCCGAACTGTTTCACTAGATGACTGAAAGTATAAGATAATAAAAGTGTATCTTAAGAATCCTCAAACCAGGCAAATAAGAAATCAATTAGTACTTAGTGATGAAGAAACCCCTAATCTGGCATGAGAAACGTTTTGTTCAGCACCGTCAATTTAAACTCAAAATAAATGCATGCTAATGATTGACAATTCAAAGGAAAAATTTTCAGCAGCATTAATAAAGTGAAAATCATCCTTAGGTAAGTTGCATGTACTTGTGTTCCTCTCTCTGAAAAATTTTGATTATGCATTCAAGTTAAGTTCTTCTATCTTTCAGCTAATAGAAGTAACCTCAAAACAATCTCCAAGAAAGACTGAAAACTATAGAAAGACCTTTTGCTAGGGTTTTTGTATATTTGGAATATTTTTGAGGGGAGATCACCAATTATCAATTCCTCATAGTTTCTTGAAAGAAGCAGGATGTTAAATGTATTATCTTCCCAAGGCTACTTTATTGATGAAGTCTCTTTGTTTTGCCTTTTATCCTGTGATGCCTAGAAGAGGTCTTGATGGCACACTGAAGTCCCACCAGTACCTAGGAAATATAGTGATGTTGCTTTTCAGTCCCCCATGCTGCTTTGCAGTTTTGTTTCTTTTCTTGGGACTCCAGAGTTCCTCAGAAGAGACAGTGTCTTTCTGTCCTTGGTGTGTTTGTACGATGCCTGGTTCAGTGGAGTCCCTGTGCTTCCTTATTGGCCTCTGTTGTTGCAAGTAATTTACCACAGTTTAAGAGTGGGTGTTTTTTCAGATGAGTGGGTGTTTTTTCAGATGAAAGCAATGACGAAATGGTGCCTTGGAAAAGCAGCTACATGAGAAATTGATAAACTTTACATCAAAAAGATTCTGCTTTCTTCTTCATTTGTCATCTCTGTTGTTCAGAATAACATGTTCATAACACCTGTTGTTTAACAAGTATTATGCAGAAATGACAACAAAGAGTAGGCTTCATTATCCATCTTGTGTTATGTTAAACATAATATTCCAGGAAAGAGGAAAAAATACAATGCGTGCCAGTAACAGTCATACATTGAAAGTTTCAGATGACATTTTTTCTGCTTTTTGCTGTGGTGGCTTCTAGGGGCATGGATTGTTTGTACCTCTGTAGCACTTTAAAAAAAATTTGGGCAAAAGGTACCTAAGAACACTTAGAGCTAGCTGCCATTTTTGGCAAAGCAGACTGTATTAATGAGCTTGGCACTCATCTTTTTATGGATGTATTTTATTGTTTCTACATGTGCATTTGATTACCCAGAAGACCTCTAGTTTCCTGCCCTCTCAAGGTGGAAAACTGCAAGAGATATAACCATCAGTGCAATCTGACATACAAACAGTGACCTTGGATGTGTTGGACTTGCTTCCTTGGCTTATTAGGGAACTGCTGGTAAAAAGCCATTCAGATAAAACACAAGTTTGAAAGCGGCATCTTAATAACAGCAGCAAAGTGGTCTAGGGGAAACAATGTTATGAGCTGCACTTTAAATATTTATTGTTAATGAGTTAACATTACAAAACTTTTGCAGAAGAAACAAAGGCTGTTTGCGTCAAGAGTTTCCACGTTGTGTATTTAAATGGTGTTAGGAAGAACTGTGTGTGAACAATAGCACATGATGATAGGACAGGTTGTTCATCTGGTGTTTGCTCATCTAAACTCAATTATTACTGAGTGCTGCCAACATACCTGCAAGGAATAAATATTCTACAAATGGGTGTGCTCTTCTATTATGCTGCTCTATGGTCTTAGAGGTTTTTGTCTCCCTTTGACCCTGTAAGTATGGTGTGCACTATATCATTTGCCATTTGCACCTGCTAAACTAACAGCCTACTACAGCTGCCAGTATTCCATGGAGTAATCCATGATTTCTGTGTCTTTCTGTTTGGGATTGTGCTACATCTGTGTAGAGTTGAGCCCATTCTTCTCTGACCCCCTGTACGAGCAGTGCCTTTGCAGCTGATTGTGTAAAAGAGAAACTCACTTTACATTGATCAGTTTGGTGGAGCATTTGCTTATCTGTTTCGCTTAGCGTCAGAAGTGCAATGAATTTAGTTTACTTTGAATAAACAACAGCATGTGAAAGAGCCAAACCAAAATTATTTATTTCAGATTGCCTGAAAGTTCCATTGATTCCCCAGATATACTGGATATTGTTTCCAGAGATATGATGAACAATTGAGTGCACTCCCTTGGACTATATTTGCATTTTCTAATCTGGCTTGAAGACTTCCTAAATCTAACAAATGCTGTTGGAGAGCTAAAACACACTGCAAATGTCCTATCAACCTGAAAATTTCCCTTTCTGAAAATTTCTGCTTCTCTATTTTTAAAATTACCAAAGTGGGCCATGAAAAGTATTTTCAATTGGTCACTCTTCCATGCTTACTTGTCCCTTTGTGGCAGTGACAGAGCAGGAGGAAAAGGAAAAAAGTGAGGTTAGAAAACTGGAAAATGGGTGAGGGAGAAAAGAAAATTATCTGCTGCTGCTGAAGGAATGTGTATTTGGACATTTGTGACCTGACAGTATACCAGGCTGATCTTTTCTGTAAGGATAATTGGTTATGAGGGATTTCTTGATGCAATGTTTTTAACCCTTGCATACTGGCTTACAAGTCAGTCCTGTTTACCTTCAGGGCAATTTTCTAGGCCTGCTGATTAAAGCACGTTATGTTGACTCTTATTTTCTTTGGTCTGAAGTGAAGTTTAATTTTTAAGCCTACTCTGTTTTTTTCACTCTTAAACTTATGGCAGCTATTGTGATGGGTTGCGATCAACAAATGATGCCTTTCTCAAGAAAAATATCAAGCCATTTCCGACAAAATTAATGCATATTTTTTTCTTATCTGATCCCTATGAGGACTGATATGCTGTTTCACACAGGAAGAACAGGGGAATGAGAATTATAACTTTCTGGTAATTTGTGTTGGGCTTGTGAACAGTGGTAAAAGCACAGATGGCTTTATTCTCAAGCCAAATCTAATGGACTCATTAATGCAAGGATTTAACTGGTGGTGGAAACAAAAGCCACTTTTTCAACTCCTGAAACCTATGGGAAAAGTTTACTAGTATTTTGTATGATTCTACTGGCATCGTCAGTCTCTTATTATGAAATCTCTACACCTTTCATGCTAAAAAAGGTTAGATGATGAAAAATAACAGCAGGCTTATGCCAGGCAGTCCTCCTGATTGCATGCTGGTTGATAAGGCACTCATGGTATTCCTCCAGACCTCTGATTTGGAGGGAAGAGCTGTTACATCTTTCTCCCTGATTTTTGATTTTGTGGAGTTCTTTGTTGTTCACTTTATTATCTCAGAGATATGAAACAACAGGATTTCATTCTTTTGGAAATAAGTAAATTAAGTGGGACTCGTTGAAGGAGGATGAGAAAGAAGCTGTCTGTCTTAGAGTGGAAAATTTTTACCTCTCACGTAAATCTTCCTCTGAACTCTATCGAACCAGAGAAGGATGTTTGAGTCTGTTCTGGGTCAAAGCTCAGGAAACTTGTGAATCTTTTTTGCCTGGATTTCTTTAGAAAGTATGCTGTGAACTTTATATCCTGAAGAGTCAATTTCCAGATGGTTTCAGGCAGATGTGTCTTGTGATGCAAGGGATTTCCTTTTTCCTGATTGCTCCAGTGTTGGCTCCTTGCCCTTGTGTCTGTGGCTTGGTGGATATAGCTTTTGAGGGTGAACTTCCAGTAGAGTTGAGTAAGAGTGCTCAGTTTGTGGCATTCTTAGGTACAGCAGCACCCTGAAAATAGTGATGTAGGCTGTGACTTTTCCAGCTCAAGCTGTTGCATAGAGAAAAGTCTCTGCTGTATTCTTTTTTGACTGTTTTGAAGATGAGTGCCACATCTACCTTTCTCCAGTTGTGAGGAGACTCCTTGCCCCACTTCCATTAGCACCAGAATGACAAAGCACAGTGACGCAATCAAACTCTCTCAGCACCACCAGATGCACCCTGTCTGGTCCCATGGTCTTGGGTAAGATAAGTTCTCTCAAGTCATCCCTAGCTTGATTCTGATTTCTTCCTGGTAGTATCTCTATACATAGATGCAGGGTTCAAGGAGGACAGGACACGGAGATCTTGCTGGTGGACACTGAAGCAAAGAGGGCATTGAGTGCCTTAGCCTTATCTGTCTCTACTGCTACTAAATCACCCACTCCATTCAGCAATAAGCATGTATTTACCTTGTTTAGTCTTCTGCTACTAATGTAGCAGTAGAGCTCTTCTGGCTGCCCTTGATTTTGCATCCAGGTGTTAACTGCAGGCAATCTTTTCGAGCTTATGGCACCTAGTATTCACAAGCTGTCTCTGGTCCAAGCGGTAAATTGACCTGGCCCTGTCTTTTTTCCAGGATGGGTGATATCAAGTGTGTTCAGGGTGATGTGATGGTAGACCACAAGAGATAAAACTTTAAGGACATTCTGCAATTTCAGGGACTAAGATAATCCCTCGACTTCTAAAGGAAATGCAATACAAAATGCAATTGTATGCCTGCATGTGGGTATGCTGTGCTTTCCCTTTCAGGCTTCATGCAGTTCCAGCAATCGACTATCTTTCACCTTCGAAGACTGGAGGTCTGCAGCTGAAGAAAGATAAACTTTTTCCTCAGACACAGGTTCATAAATGGTGGCTCATGGAACTGAGAGGTTCACTTTAACATAATTTGAACTATGATTTAAAAGGTATACAGTAATTTTGTAGAAAGCTTAATCTTTGATGGAGTGAATGGAATGGCTGACGTCTTTAATCCTGTTTTCCTTCTATCCTTAAAAAACCAGGAAATCTAAGCCTTAAACTTATTTCTGAGTAAAGACAAGACGGTAGATAAATATTCCATGTTGGTACCTTGTGATGTTGTGAAAACTTAGAATACTAGATTTTCATACACTGATATGATAGCAAGTCAACCACTCTCTCTCTCTGTATGATGTGCGCGTTACTATGGCTTTGGTTGGAGATGACTTTATTACTGACTAAGGTAAAATACCTGAAATGAAGTCATTGCTTTAGCTTCTCTCCTTCTTTGTTCCCTTTCTCCTAAAATAAAATAGGAAAGCCTAAATTTTCCTGTCATTTACTTGAAATAAAACACCTTTCGTATCTCATACCTTCTCTTGATTTCTTGTTTACTTGATACAGATTTGAAGGTCTTGGTACTCTGTATCTCTTTGGACTTGACCACTGCTCAGATGCATTCTCATTGCAAGGTTCCACAACCTGTTATAGCATTAACAAGGCCAGAAAAAAATACTGGAAGATTTACCCACAGTAACATTTGAAAGATCATGCAGGTTGAAAAGCAGCAAATAAAAGCCCCAATGGATGTTGACTACCTTATAGTTGGTAGAAATTACTTTATCCCAGTACAGAATGTTCATGTGAGGACTTGTCTTGCTGCAGTGATCGAGTGGTACAAAGGGATCTGTGTCTGTGTCTTCTTTAGGGATGTGACTCATCGTCACTGTGTAAGAAGAAATCTCATCTTTGCTTATGCAAAATCTTGAATCAGACAATGTATTTGCACAGTATGTGTGCAAAATTAATACACTCTTTGTGGGAGGTTAATGGAAAGGAAAAGGCTTCTTTAGAGAATGGTGTGTTTCAGCCCTTTGTTAGCTATATCTCATAATATTTAGTAAGCAAAAATCATCTGATTACAGTGCCTTACAGTTGTCTTTCCAAATATTGATAGGAAATATGGATTCTTCCCTAATGCTCAAGCTTGTAACATGGGGTTCTATCTTCAACATGGACTCTTAAGTCTTTGTATTCGTCTATACCTTGAGCATTTTCTAGTCTAAGTAAAGAGAGAGAGACAGCGTTTTGTGTCCCTTTTGGCATGTAGAACTCATCTATATTAATATCCTCTTGTATATGAGTTATTGCTTTGTTTTACCTTTGTCAAATGCAGCCTTGCTCTGCTTGTAAACATACATGATGCTGCTATAAAGCACTTTTTTCCTTTCTTGTTTTTATTCAGATGATTTTTTCCTTTTACAGTTCTATTAGCAGTACCAGTGGTCTCTCCCTTTCAGTTTGACTCAGATATAAGCTACATGAATTTATTTTTGAGGCCCTCATCTTATCCACTGTCATTTTCTCAATGTCAAAAGACAAGCTTTGAGGCTCTTATCAACTTTGTGTTCTGCTTTCATTTCTTCAAATGAAATTATCAAGCAAACATTTTCTCGTCATGCATACGAGCAACTTTCTGTAAGACTCCTCCAAAAGATGCAAATTTCTTACTATTTAAAAGCATACATATATTGTTATGTTTTTTTCTATTTTATCCTATCTGTCATTACGAAGTAGTTATGCAGTTTCTGATGGGAAACCGCCACCTATAATCAATGTTACATTGTGGGGAGTCTCAGTAATGTTTATTGTAGGAAAGGAAAATAATGAGATGGATATTAAAAATGAGAGTAGGAATGTTTGGTGTGGCTGAAGCAGTTTCAGTCCTTATGTCTCCTTTATACTCTTAGCCCCCAGGCAGGTTCTGTGCCCTTTGCTGAGGGGAAATGCAGGGACTGCCCTTCCCCATATGGTGTCCTTTCCTAGAAGACAAGGAGAAGAGGTTACCAAGGGTGCATAAGGTCTGGGTCAGGGTCTTTCTTGAGGGTGGCCCCAGTTCTTCAGGCTTCCCCCCTTGTCATTACTGACCATCCGGGTGTTTAGCACTGGGCACCAGGGTAAGTGGCCAGCAAGCCGGTGGTTGTGGACTAGTTGGGATGAAGCTGCCTTTGTCCCTGCTGAATTGGCAGGGAACATCTTCTTCAGTGTCTAGGCCCAGACTTGGTGGTGCCCACCCTGAAATTGGTGACTGGCTGGTCGGTGCTTACTTAAACGTAAGCCACGCCAGGCAAAGACAGGAGGCTGCCTGCTGGTCTCTTTGGTAAGAAGAGCTGGCCCAGACAGCATGTGGAAATTCAGCTGTGTGAAACTCACTATGAAGCCAGGTCCTTGGAAATCTATCTTCAGCTCTGAACTAGACTTGCTGTATGACCTTGTCGAAGTCACTTAATCTCTCTGCTGTTCCTTTTTCTATGCTAGCAAATGAAGACAATAATTGCTACATAGCCACTGCAATGGTAATTTGCATTCACTTTTTTTTTTTTCAGTGTTAACCTGAGCAAGGAATGTGCTTTGTGCCTGCAAACTTGCAATATATTGTATGCAGTGTGCTTTCAGTAAAGGTCAATCTGTAAGAGCAAGAAAACTACCTGAAATAATGAAGTATATTAGGGTAGAAGTTATGCAGAACTTTAATTTCTTGGTTTGTAAGCTATTTTTGAAGTACCAAACTTTAATGTGTGTCTAGCTGGTAGGTGGCAAATAAGAAGATGGTGGAATTTTAGGAGAAAATAGAGTAAGAGAACTAGATAGTACTGGATTGCTGGCCTCTTCTCACAAGTGACAGGGGACAGGACAAAAGGGAATGGCCTCAAGCTCCGCCAGGGGAGATTTAGGCTGGACATTAGGAAAAAATTCTTCACAGAAAGGGTCATTGGGCACTGGAACAGGCTCCCCAGGGAGGTGGTTGAGTCACCTTCCCTGGAGGTGTTTAAGGCACGGGTGGACGAGGTGCTAAGGGGCATGGTTTAGTGTTTGATAGGAATGGTTGGACTCGATGATCCGGTGGGTCTCTTCCAACCTGGTTATTCTGTGATTCTGTGATTCTGTACATTCAACTAGAAGTAGACCTGTCTTGTCACCACTTGGAAAAGTGGTCATCCTTAAAGTATGCTAGTTGCTTCGATAGCTCTGAAGTTCTCTATAATCATTAGTGTGTGTATATTTACTACAGATACAGAGGTGACCTGTAAATAGCTAATAGTGTTATCTACTTTGAATGAACTACAGGCTGATTGTTAAGAAAATTCCTTCTCCAGCCTTCTTGTGGTGCAGCAATAATAAAACAAGTGAAAACAAGTGGTAGTGGCTATAATGTAAGCAGGAATACCAGGCTGAGTAAATATAAAAAGAAAAAAAATCCACACTCCCGCCCCCAGCAAAAAATACTTCCAAGACTTCTGAAAGCTTTTTATGGACTGCATTTTAGCTGGTGCAGTGCTGCAGTTGCCTCTGTACAGTGTTCTTGTTTATCCTGTCACAGGCTTGTCTGCCTGAAGGAGATATAGATGATGAACCAGACAGTGTACTAGCATCTGCTGGTCTTTGTAAAAAAAAAAAGAAAAAGTCTTTCTTTTTAATATTTTTATTTTCTTAGACAACAAGTTCATTAATCAGCATAGCTGTGCTGGGACCATGCATGCCTTCCTGAAGAGAGGCCAGTTTGGTTTCCAGCTGTGAGTAATGAAACAAATTTTCTGAAGGAATAGATCTAAGGTGTTTTCATAAGAGACTTGAAAGTCCCATTTCAGAATGCAGTTATTTTTAACTAGATTGTGTTACTTTTAAGCATGTGCCTTTCAGATGTTTTTGTAGAAGAAACCATTTCCAAGTTTCTTAAAATGGCTTTGACATAACTAGCCTTGGAAGTGTGAGAGTAGTGACATGTAATGAAATATGTGCAGTACCCTCTTTCTGACCTGTTAATACTGGAAAATGCCTAGAATTCTTAATACAATGATTTGAAGTTTTTTAATCATGATGGATGATGCTTTTGAAAAGCTGTGCACTACTTTAACCATGTGATTTTTGTCACATTGAAACAATATTTAATGACTTATGAAGGGCAAGATCAGGATATCCATTGAAAAACATTTCAGTATAAAAGCATTTAAGATAACTTAATGTAGGTAATCCTAATTTTTTTCTGAAATGGAAAATTTCCATTTTTATGGAAAAAAGGTAGGGGGAAAGGCGTTTTTCTTACAAATAAAGGCTTGTCTTGTATCGACTAAGCCAGGAAGAGGAAGGATAAAAAATTGGAAATGTTGTGCATAGAAAATTTAAATTGACAAATTAAATGTCCAGTTAAGTAATCATAACTTTTGAACAGTTTTGTATATTAATTTATGTTCTTTAAAAAATATGTAAATATAATAAAGTTTTCACTCATTTTAATAAAACAAGGGTGCCTTCTCAAATACATCAGTACCAGCAGACCTAACTGGGGTTGGGACTTCAGCTTGCCTTCGCAGTGTGTGCAGAGAACTACTGGAAATTACACTGGTTGTCCATGAGCTATTCAGAGAAAGCTTGCTGCTGCTTTGGGGCCATCTGCTGGAGTATTCTCTCAGAAGCCTTGTTTCTCCCATGCTTGTGTTACTTCAGGCAGACTTTATTGGTCCACTGAGCCTTCTTTTCTCTGACTCTTATGAGTGCTTGACTTCTGATGATTTCCATCCTCAGACTGTTCCTGTGCTCCTATCTCTTAATCATGATAGGGAACAGCAGCAATTTATCAGACAATTTACTTTCATGGAAAGGAGTCAGTCTCAAAAAGAAATAAATTTTCAAACAGGTGATTATTGTATGTTAAAAGGAGCCTGTTTCTGGAAGTCTGCTGTGAAAGTGATGATGATATTTTAACTTATGCTTATGTGGCTGAGGTGAACAAGAAATATGTCTCTGTGGCAACTTGAGCAAGGCACAAAACTTCACGGACCAATTTTAAAAGTTCAGTGATTGTTGTTTCAAACAAAGAAGCTTCTCTCTGTTCAGAAGAATTGGAGGGTTTTGTTAGTCTTTTGCTGAGGGAGTTCATGACTTCACTGTCAAACAGAAATATTTTGTTTGCTAATGTGTCCCACATTTCTTTATCTGCAACGCTAGGTTTTTCTCAGCTCACATTCTGGAACCAGAATTGTACTGAAAAGGATGTATTTTTATTGTAAAATACTGTTCTCCCATAGATCTGTGTCAGAGATGGATGATGTGAAATTGCCCTTCCTTCCCAATTAAGAATTCACATCAACAGAATTTTTTAGGATATCTCACTATATTTTATTTTTTTTTGAGACCAGTTGTAATAACTCTTTTAAAAGTGATTATTTTATGGGAATGATACTTAGGCCTGAGAACTTGGTATTTATTTATTTACTTATATTTTTGTTGGTTGTAGCAATAAAAATAAAAATAAAAAATAAAAATAAAAAAAGTAGCAGATAGTCAAAATCTCTGTCACAATCTACTGCATTTATCTAACAAATATTAAGAAAACTACAAGAAATATCTAAGAAATATAAAGGCCAGAGGCTTGCACTGGTATCCAGTTTCTGGCATTCAATGTTGCTTCATGTGTTAGTCACACGCAGACTTCCTAGAGTAGGACTCTACCTAGGAAATTGATTGGAGAAGGGAAAAAAGGAGTACATAGATTAAGAAAACTCCCTTCCACTTTTTTTTTTTTTCTTTTTAATTAAGTGTATCCTGTTGGCTGGTCAAGAAATTAATTTTGCTCCATTAGATTATGTAACAAATGTTATGTGCTATGGACATTAGAGATACTTCGTTATTTTCCCAAATCTGCTGCCAAAGACTTTCCAAGTAGAACAATGCTTTTGTTTGTACTGATGAAGGTGAAACTGCATAGGAAAGTATTCTCTAATGGCACAGGTGCCGTTTCAATAACGTCCGTAATCAAACCATGTCCTTCAGGCTTACACTGAACTGCTGACTTCTATTATAAAGCTGTTTGGCATGACTGGTGTTCCTCAGCCTTCTGCAGCTTTCAAAGTGCTTTGCGTTCTTAAAAACAACATTAATTATTGTGAGTTGGGTGTTGACTGTGATAAACAGAAAGAGTAAAACCTCTGTCTCCAGTTGCACCTGTGGACTTCAAGGAAACAAAACATAGTCCTACCTAAGCTTTTAAAAGAAGAAAAGTCATCGTGGCCTGGCCTGAAATTCTGAACTCTATAGGACTTTTGTAGTCTATTCTGAAAAAAATCCATTAAAAATGAAGTTACATTTGTATCTGGGCAATATAAATTTTACCTTTTTTACTTATTGTAAAATTTATTTATAAGCATAGAATAAGGACACTAAATCTTCTACTTGACTGATTTTGTAGTTTATTAATTTACTAGAGATTGAGTGGTCAAAAGCTACTGTGATTTGTTACTTTAACAACACATTCAAAAGGGATCAGTGCTTTAAACTGAAAATCTATTTGAAAGAGTCATGGCTGAGCTCCTGGATGATGAACATAAGTGGAAATTGGATCCTTACATGGAATAATTTTACTTGATGCATGTGAAGTGTAAAGGTTTAATTACAATGCCCTTACAGAAATGCTTTCAAAACATCAGACTGCTTTTAATAGCTTTCATTATAACCACACAAATCTTTTTTTATTAAAAAAACAAAGAAAAAGGTTCAGCATTCTTGATGGGTGATATGGTACCATGTTTCTCTCTTTAGCTTTCATCTCTGCTTTTTTCCCCTCACTGTATTGCCACCAGAATCTACAGGATGTAGTTCTAAGCAATAAATTCCCATATTTGAATACTAAACAGGTAGAATTAGTAAATTCCATGAAATGAATGACTACTGAAGAGTATCTTTTTGAATATTGTGACTGGCAGCTGGTTATGCACATAGAAGGAGATGCATCTACTGCAGTGTCACATAGCTGGGTGAATTTAACCCTGCAGTGTGCTTGGATGCTGCTGTAGTGTTGTTAATACTTTTTTCATATGTCTAGTATTTTATCTTAGAGCATAATTTTGCCATTAGGCTGTATGTTATTCAAATGGATGTTCTTAATATGTTGGCAGATCATATCGATACATTTTACTGACATTTCCTAAACATACACTTGAAATGGCAGCTTAATCTCTAGAGCACTGAACTTTGACAGAAAGTCATCATTTTGTGTTTCCTGGTGGTTTAACCACGAAATGGTAACTTCCTGGAGGGAAGATCTTCAAGATCTGCCTCTCATAAAGGCTTGCACCCCTGCACTTAGTTTTGTGTTACAAATTTGTGTTTAGGTTTATTATTCATTGCAGAGGACCACACATAAAACTAAATACCTACTTAGAAATATTGTAGCTTTAAAAAGAAATATGCAGGAATTGAAATAATATGCACTGCTGTTTAATGCCGTAAAAGTTCTGCTATTTATGAAGCTTAAATGGGATAGAACCCTTTAAAAAAAGGGTCCTAAATTTGAGTAATTTAGTATTTTTGACTTCTTAATGTTGCAGATGTACTACATGCTTTCTTCCACGCAACTGAAACAAGTTCATAGCCAAACTTTTATGAATAATGTGAGGCCTTGCAATGCTAACAACTGACTGGAATTTCATTTATTATTCAAGTCAATGTGCTAAAGAATTAAAATCTTTTTTTGCCTTTTTCTGATTTGTATCAGTGTTTTCAGAAGTATATTCCATGCTGTTAGTAAACCCTTTCTATGTATAGTTTGAAAGCCTTAGTAGGAGCGTGTAATAGAAATCATTTTATGTCATTGTTACCATTTGAGTCATAAACTGTGCAGCGTACTGTCTCACATGCACTGCACCCTTGCTTCCTCATACTGTCTTATTCAATGATACATCAGAATTCGGAGAAATATTGTAAGATGTTAATAATCCTAATGTAAATTTCATGGCTAAGCTCCACTGCGGTTTCCAATGAAGATATGCATTTGAGCTGGAATCTGCCCTGAGCAAAGCTTAAATTCAGCAAGCATTTAATCAAATGCTCAATGTCCAATTAAGTTCAGATTGGACTAACTATGTGTTAAAGGACAGTGTCAAATCATAGTCTTAAAATGATGCAGCTTAGGAAAATTTCTTTTTAAGTTCAGGGAGACAGAATAGCTTAGCATGGTTCAGAGGGCGTTTCCATCCAAGGCTTTTTTTTGCTCTGTTCTTTTGATTGCTTTGCAGCTAGAATGATGGATAGCCCAAGCAGTTTGTCTGCATGAGTGTACTGACCTTTTCCATGACTGTGGAGGTCACAGGGCTAGCATCAAAAGTTAAAAAAAATCCCTAAAAGCTATCCATTGGAATTCTGAATGCAAGGACTCATTTACAATTGAAAAATGACATTTATAGCAAAGCATTTGCTAGGTCCTTATGGAGAGAAGTTGGTGTTGTGTGCCTGACTTTATAGGGACTGTGTTAGCTTTCCAATTCCAAGGCTGTGGCCTATGTTCAGATGTGCCTCAAAATGTTACCATCTCTCAAATCTTTTTTTTGTTAATTAATTTTGATAAAACCTTGCTCATGAAGTTACTTGGCTGAAAACTTGAGGTTTCACGACAAAGCAAGTAGGCTTTCTATCTTCAGCAGCATTGAAAGACAACTTCCCAGAAATGTTTAGATGCCTCAAGGTTTTTAGAGTTGAAGGCATGATGTTTGGACACCTGAAGTCAGCAATGATGCTGATATGTTTTTCTTGCATAATGTTAGAGTAAGTATGATTTTAATTGGTGCTGGTTTGGAAAACAGTCTAAATTAACTTACTGATGTTTATAATCTAGAATATGCATTTTATAACCAAACTTTCTGATCATTATAGTAGGCAAGTCTCTTAAAGTTCCAGCTACAGAAATGTTTGTAGAAGAGGCAAAATACAGTGTGTGTCTGGCAGCATCAGTTGTGAGGCCAATACTGTGAACACAGCAGGGTTGTGTGTGTCCAGTTAATAGTTGATTTTTTTTTTTTTTGTTATGTTGTGTAGAGCCACTGTATTCCTGAATTGGACCACTTCCTGTAAGGTTCAGCATGTAAGCAAAGGTGTGCGGTGTGTAACTTCACATTAACTTCTCTTACAAGGAAGTTCTTTGGAAGTTGAATGTACAAGTTTGAACTCCCATTTTGAAACTTGGGTGTTTTGGACACTAAAGCACCTTGTAATGTCACTTGTATGCAGGCGTTGGAACCAATGTTAATTTTCTTGAACAGTTTTTCTTTAAATGTTTCTTTTTTTTTTCTTTCTTAATTGTATTTCTTTCCTTTAGTATCCTATTAGAATTTCGTCCATTTTTTTCTGTTCAACACATGGGCTGGTGGATGTGGCTGGAAAAGTCAGATAAGCTCGAAGTGTTCCATTTAATGCCTGAGAGTTTGCCTGACTTTCTACCACCCTTATCAGTTAATTTTAACAGATTCTACTTTTCTCTGTCCGGGTTTGCTATGGTCGCTCATCTTGCTATGGTCACAAAACCACAGCTGCTGCTGTGGGTTGTCAAATAGATTTTGGAGAAATGCTACTGATACACTCAAGTATTAAATTTCTTGTAGTTTTGCACTGAGCTTAAGATTTTCTGATACACTGACACCAGCAACCTACCCTTGTATTACAAATGGTTAGTGGTGGCAGTTAACAAGAACAGTTGACCCTGGTCACGCGTTTTTTTGCACATTCAGGAAAATACTTTTTTTTTTTCATACTTTGCTTTATAAAAGTATTAACAATACGCCAGTGTCTGTGAGGATGTTGTGTAGATTTGCAAGATATATTTCCTGAAAGGGTAAAACCAATTTATAGATTAAAATCTCGAATGATTTTAATAAACATTCAAATGATACAGCAGAATTTTTAGCCCAGTGATAGACAATTGGAATTTCCACAAACAGCTAACAACTGATGGAATGATTGAACTAATTATCCTCATAATTTTTAGCTTGGGAAGCTGTCTATTATGTGATTAGTTCATGAAGCTAAAACTCTTAAAGCATAGCATGGATTGCATTTTGGGCATTTAATCTATTTAGGATTTTTTGAGGAAAAGGAATACTGGGCATTTATGTGTTTCATGGAACATTATATATAGAGATTTTTGCATTTACAGAAAATTTCTGTCACTCTAAATGTAAAAGATGCCTGACACTTTCTAGACTTTTTTTATTCTTTTCCCCCAAGCGCCCTTGAAATTGCCATAATGCTCAAAGCAAACAAGAAAGTCAAGTTGCCATAGCTTCCAAGCATTATGTCTCTTCCTTCACCAAACACTTCATCCTCTCTGGAAATGGAACTATGTCTAACTGCCAAGTTCCTCTGGTTTTACAGTAGGAATGTTAACCCATCATGTAGTTTTTATTCCTTGTTTCTAAGCTGTGTTGCATTAACGGTACCATGTTTCTCCTCCCAATAACCTGTCATGGTTTAACCTCAACCAGCAGCTAAGCACCACATAGCTGCTCACTCACCTTCCCCTAGTGGGATGGGGTAGAGAATTAGAAAAGTAAAAGTGAAAAAACTTGTGGTTTGACATAAAGACAGTATAATAAGTAGAGGAAAAGCTGTGCGTGCAAGCAAAGCCAAACAAGGGCTACTTCCCAATGGCAGGCAGGTGTTTGGCCTGTTCCAGGAAAGCAGGGCTCCATCACACACAATGGTTCCCTGGGAAGACAAAATGCCACAGCTCCAAATGTTTCCCCCTTCCTTCTTCTTTCCTCATCTTTATGTGCTAACCATAACAGCATATGGTGTGGAATATTCCGTTGGTCAGCTGCGGTCACTTGTCCCATCTGTGTCCCCTCCCAACTTCTTCTGCATTGCCTCCTTGCTGGTGAGGTGATATGAGAAGCAGAAAATGCCTTGGCTCTGTAGGTACTGTTCTACAATAACTGAAACATCCCTGTATTATCAACAGTGTTTCCAGCACAAATGTAAAATGCAGCCTCATACTAGTTTGAAGAAAATTAACTCTATCCCAGCCCAAACCAGCACATTCTCCACCCCTAGAACTGTGCAGCAGAGAAATGAATGTGGAGAAGCTCAAAAGAAGGTGGCAATACTGATTTCTGTGAAAGCATCTGTCAACTCTATCTAAGGATAATTAATGTAAATGGCAGTGAGAGTAGTTATCCACCTATCAGATCTTTCTCACGGTCTTCATCTTACTTACCAGCACTGATGAAAGTGCCTTTCAAGCACAGGAGAACGCAGCGCAAAAAGGCATTTGGGGGATCAGGTGAAGGGGGCAGGCCAGAGTTGTTCAGGCCTGGTATTGGTTTTTTGATATTTGGAATAAATTAAATAAAGCATCTATCCAGGTCAGTAGTTCAAGTTATGATTACTTCCCTCCAATTTGTATATTTATGAATGTGTGGCTTTTTAGCCCCTGTCACTGTTTCTATTCACAACTAAATATAAAAGGTGCTGTCAAAACGTCAATATTGTTTTCCCATCATGGAGGGGTTTTATTGAACTAGCAGTATGGGTATTTCTTTACAGAACTTACAGAATCTTACAGTCCTGATTTGTGCTGCAATGGAATTGATACACAAGTTGATGTGCACTAGTAATCAGTTGTACAACATAGTGGGATAGTGCCTCTCTCTCCTCAGGTGGGGAGGCAGCATTTCCTTTCTTCTGCCTTGTTTTGCTTCTGTAGGGTAGGAGAGCATTCTGGCTACTTGAAATATCCAGGAGTTGATTACTAAGCAAGCAATTATGTGAGCTGAAATGCTGACCAAGTCTAGTTTTTTTACAGTATTATAAGATGCATTTGCTTTAGGAGGCATAATACAATGTCCCTTGATCTTCAACTGGGGAGGGAGAGTGATCTATAGCTGTACTGCTGTGATGAAAGTAAATGGGGGGGGTGGGAGGTGGGGTGGGGGTGGGGTGGGGAGAATGAAGGGTAATATGTGCAGTGCTTGAAAATGCTCTATTAGATGTAGCTATCAGAATAGCATCCAGCCAGCCTAAGCAAGAGAAGTCATCAGGAGAAAATACAGTTGCCTGTTTAAAGAAATACTGTGTATTTCATGAAAGTAATTTAAAGCTTATTTATTAAAGAAAGTACAATATTTTATTTGTAAAGATTTATTTAATTTAGATTTGATAACAGCAATAGTCTATGCTTGGCAATTTTTCAGAAACTGAGTTTTATAAAGTCTCAGAGAGCTTTTAGTATTTTTATTTTAGTATCTGGATACTAAATTATTTTCTGTCTGCTGCCTTGTGTCTGCTGTTAGAAAAAAAGTAGACTAGCAATCTAGCGAGCCCTCACAGCTGCATAAAACTCCACCTAGAAAACAAGTTTTACTGGTCGTGTGGCGTTCAATTTCTAAAATGTACCCCTCCCCTATCTCCCCCCCCACCCCCACCATATCATTAAAATGAAAAGCTATTCAGAACGGGCAGATAAAAAGGGAGGTCCTCTATTGCAATGTGAACAAACAGTTTGCTTTTGGCAGTCGTGTATTGTCCTAAGCCGTGTTTTCAACTCATATTTGGTTTTGCCTAAATCTGCCTTTTGTGTAAAATAAGGCAGATATGCCCCCCTACCCTGACTGCAGCACAGTTTAAGGGGGATTTAGTCTCAAATGCTTTGAGGGTCCTTTGAGGCATGCTACGTGTTCTCTTGCTTGTTCTGCCACCACCAAGTGACTTGGCGTGGGCAGCTGAAAAGTCGTGGTTCAAGTCTGCTTATCCTTGCATGTACGTCTAGACTGAGTATAAGCTGAATCTGGCATTGATGCTCACCTTGAGATGGGATGGTGGGTGGTAAGTTGCAGGCAATGAGAGCACAGTGGTGGATGTCTTTTGGAACATGCTGCTGTATGATGGGTTTTGCTTTGAATGATGGGGTGCTACAGGACTTGGGCAAACCTGTATGTGGAATTTAGAGGATGAAGAGAGCACACAGAACTGTGCTGGTTTCTTAATGGTAATTTAGAGCGACAAAAAGTGAGGAAGGGATATTCCAAGCAAAATAAGCTGTGAAAATTACATTTTCTCTCCTGCTTTGTAGTGTTTCATCAGACCACAAGAATAAGAGAAAATATTCTATTATTTTACAGTATATTCACTGAGCTTTTCTAGTCTTCAAGTAAAAAAACTAATGACCTCCTTTTCTATTGCTAAGCCTTAAGTGCATGTGAAAAGAACTGCAAAATTATTTTGATTTGTAGTATTGGGTGACAACATTTCCATGTTTTGCACGTGCACTTCGACGGTTGCCATGTTGCAGTGGGGTTGCATGTTACTGATCAGGTGCATTCAAAGATTGTTATGAACCATTTGAGGAGTCCTGATGAATCCAGTCCAATGGTTCACCCAGTGGTTTACATCTCTTGGGTCATACACTTGTTTTAAATGTAGCGTTTACTTTTTTCAGTTTCTTACATAGTACCTATCATCTTTTTCCTGTTCAATCATGCGTATTCTCAAAGGAACCATTAACTCATTGCAGAATGCAATGACATTGCTTTTTGTAAGAAGTTAACCTTTACTCTTGAAGTATCTTGATGTCTGGTTTGCATTTCTACTGCAATCATACTCTTTCCCAAGACCTTACAGGGCTTTCCTGCAATAATTCTGATGCTGTATCCTAAATGACTTTTGATTCATTATGCGCTTTGTGCTTTGATACACTGCCCATAATTTAAATTATTTTTACAGACACTAATCTCCCAGAAGAGCCATGTAAGTGTTATAGAAGCCTTGCTTATTTAGCTGTATAGCTAACCTGTTTTTCTTAGTATCAGACATCCCTGTATTGTATATGGTCTTTCTTGTACAATAAAACCGCTTCCTCACGCGGGACCTAGAAGACAGTATTTCTTTGACAAGGATTCAAGGAGCTGGTTACAAATGATGCCATTGTTTCCTTCAGGAAGCACCAACTATACTTTGCCTTACAGTTGGAACAAATACATATTGACAGGAAGCTCCATCTTATAGACCAGAGCTAACACAAACACAGAATTCACACTTTGTCTGTTGAAGGATTTTTGATGGCAAGTGAGAACTGAGGACAATGATCTGACTACTAGCTTGACCTGTCTAGGACATAACAGGGAGGAAGCGTGTGTTGCACAGGAAACTGTTGTAGCCAGTTCCTGGAGGGAATCATGCTTCTCTGCATGAATGCAAATATACTTCCCCTTCTGCTGGCCATCCTCATGTGCAGAGAGGCTGGTAGATGGGAACGGGCTGTACTCCTTCCTTCCTTCCCTTGCCTCAAAAACAAAACAGAAAAAGATAAATCGTTAGAAGAAAACTATGCAAAGACCCTGCATGCCCAGAGATTTAAACCCCCACCCTTCGTTTTTCCTTTTTTTTTTGTTATCAGGACAAGTTTTTTTTTAACTTGTTCCATTTTCAGCTATGATTTGTGTAGGCGGCTGGTCTTTTCTAACTCCTTGAGAGAGTGATTTTTTAATTATTTTTTTCATACTTTGCCCTATTTAATGGTTCTAGGCTGAAATTGAAATTTATATATTTTCAGAAGTTAAATGATTCTCTCTTAAGCAGATTAGGTGAACTGGTTAGGCAGCACAGCTAATGCAATTATTACACAATTTTCATTCAGTGGACTTGGGGTAGGGTCCAGAATGGCAATGCTTATGCCTTCACATCCAACTGGGAAATAAGCCAGGCCAACCAAGGCAGTGAAAAATGTCCCTTACCTGTCTCCCATGATAAGAACCAGAATGTAGACCATCTCAAGGGCATATATGGCTATGGGGGATCCTCTTCCACCGCTCCAGGGAAACCTGCATGCTCATTAGTTCTCTGAAATAGTTGTGCACCAATGCTTGCAGCATGGGGAACAAACAAGAACAACTACAGATCTGTGTGCAGTCACAGGGCTATGACTTCATTGTGGTCACAGAGAGATGGTGGGATAGCTTGTGTGACTGGAACGCTGTCATGGACAGCTGCATGCTTTTTAGAAAAACAGGCCAGCAAGGCGAGGTTGCTCTTTATATAAGGGAGTGACAGGAATGTATCATGCTCGGCCTGGGTATCAATGAGGAATGAGTCAAGAGTTTATGGGTAAGAATCAAGCTAATGTGGGGGACGCTGTTGTGGGTGTCTACTACAGACCAACTGATCAGGAAAAGGAGGTCCATGAAGCCTTCTACAGGCATCTCGAAGTAGCACTATGATCACAGGCCCTGGTTTTCATGGGGGACTTCAACTATGTGGATATTTGCTGGAAAGATAACACAGATAGGTACATGCAGTCCAAGAGATTCCTGTGGAGTGTTGATGACAACTTCTTGATGCAAGTGGTGGAGGAGCTGATGAGAAAAGGAGTGTTGCTGGACCTCGTACTAACAAACAAAGAAGGTCTGGTTGGTGATGTGAAAGCTGGGACAGCTTTGGCTGTAGTGACCATGAGATGGTGGAGTTCAGAATCCTGTGTGGAAGTTGCAGGGCAGTAAGCAGAATTGCTAATCTGGACTTTAGAAGAGCTAACTTTAGCCTCTTGAAAGACTTACTTGGAGGAATCCTGTGGGATGAGGCCCTAGAAGTTAGGGGTTGTCCAAGAGAGCTGGGCAGCATTCAAGTACTTCATTCTCCAGGCTCAGAAGTGATGCATCCCTAGGAGTAAGAAAGGGTTCAAAGGAGGCAAGAGTCCTGCATGGATGAGGAGTAAGGGGCTTCTGGAGGACTCAACTTTTTCTCTCTTCTATTGTCAATGGTCCTCAGTTTAACAAGTTCTACCCATTCCCCTTCTAACTTCTTCTTCCTTTATTAGATTTTTTTTTTCCCTTAAGAAATTCCAAAATGCTTTGAATGAAAGAAAAGAAAGACCTGGTACCTATATGCAGTAGGAAAATATTTGATATGGACCAGTATGAATCCGCAACGTGGAAGTAACTGTGCAGTACTGCATGTTAGGGGTTTTTGTTGACTTGTAGTAATCTAAATCTGTTCAGAATTTTCATTGGGATTTTTCTGATGAAAATTAAATAAAGAATGACTTCTCTGGCCTGGAATGGGACAGAATATGTGGCAAAGTGAAAAAGCTATCCGCTCTTCAGTGTGTGCCTTACCTGAAGTTGTTTATCTAAATCCTCATTGCAGTAACTTCTTGTTGCTTGGAAAGCTGCGTGAAAATATTCTTTTATGATATCATTGACCTTTTCAGGCTGTGAACACAAAGTAAGCATAAGTATGTGTAAGCCATGGAGATGAAACATGAAATAATAATGCTGTCATATGTTTTAATGAAGTAACATAAACTGATATGCAGCAGTTTTACAGTTTGCAAATTATGATGGTCAAGATAAGAGTCTGCCCTTATTTAATCTGTAACTCACGTCATTCATTCTCAATGTCATCCATCCTGTTCTAAGGCTGCATGCTTAGAAGAAGTTAAACTTTGTTCTTATTACTTTGTTTACTTATGAAATCTGTCACAGTTAAAAGCTAAATGGCAAAAAGTTATGTACTCTGTAAAAAACAAACAAACCCTGCAAAATAAAAATCCAAACCCACCCCCTGAGTTACAGGGTTGGTGAGGAAGTTGCACAGTTGGTGATTGATAGTGCATGTAACTGAACAAATCTTTACATTCGAAGAAAGACAATCCAATTGCACCAAAGTAAGGTGCAGGCAGAGGTTTAAGAACAAGACTTAGGTAGAATGTTACCAGAGACATAGAAGAACCTCAAATACTTTTTAAAAAAAAATTTACAGAATATTTATTTTTTTAGTTTCAGTCATTTTCTTGAGTATACAGCGAGAATGAGCTTCAACTAGCCACTGATGTCATGCAAAAAAAAGAAAAAAAGCTCCAGCGGTTAGAAGGTAAAAGGGCTTCCCTGTATGTAAGGGCACTGATAGCTGGATGCTTTCAAGATTGATAACTGTAATGAATAAGAGTTGTTTGAAAGTAAAGACCAGACTTAAGCCAGCTGTTATGTGACACTGGCTATCCTCTCAAGTTGGGTTTATATAAATTGAACTGAACTTTGTATCTTCCTGTCTATTAAATGTTTTTGAGGTTTCAGCTAATACTAGCTTTTTCCAAGTTAAAGACTCTCCCTGAGAGTATGTAAGGAACACTGAAAGGAATAAAATCTACCCACATTTTAATACTGGTTTTGATGTTGACAGCTGCACGTGCATGATACTAATATAATCTGATGAGTAGATACTTACAGCTTGTCTCATGAATTTTTTTTTAAGTATTCCTGATTGTATCACTGGCCATATTTTATGAAACTTTACCAGGTCTCCTACCTGTGATATTTACTAAATGAGCATTGTTATCTCTCAGTAAGTGGTTAATTGTGCCTCACATTGTTCATTCCACACATTGTTTCAACTCACAAAAAAAGACATGCTCATGTTCTAAAACCATAGTTAAGTACAGGATAAAAAGCAGCAGCTCAGGGCTAAATGCTGCAAAGTACGGAGAGCTACGTGTAATGTGTCACGTTTCTGCAGCTACCACTGAGGTCAGTGAAAAAACCCTAAATCTGAATCTGTTCTGAAAGTTTAAATAAAGTTTGGAATAGTCAGGAACCATTAAATCCCCCTTTAGCTCTTATATATTTCCTATATATTGTAAAGTATAGCATATATAGCAGCTGATCGTGTTTACTTGTCAGCTTTATGATTCTTCTTAAACCTGTTTCAGATAAAAAAAGTATCTAAATCATCTTGCTAACTTCATGAAGTAAGCTGAATTGTATTACTTATGTTATGTTTGCCCACATACACACATCTATGCACATGCTGTCTCACGTGACTATAGACACCTGTGTCTATGTATGTGCTTTTCTCTTTAATGGGTAGTATAGCATAGGCACACATCCCAAGGACATACACAGACCTGAATGTACATGGGCTTGACGTGTTACTGGAGGGCTGCATATTGATGTTGTTTCATACACACTTAGATAGTTCCACATCTGTGTATGACTCCACCACATATATAGTGTCTGTAAAAACTGAGTTGAAAAGAACCACAGAAACTGTCTTCTAGTGAAAACAATGCTGGCTGGCTGAGAGGAAACAGGTCCCCTTGTCCTGGTCCGCTGAAAACATTTGCCATTTTGTAACTGTTAGTGTCCACACTATTTTAATAGTGGCTTCACATCCAGAAGTACAGGATGACCAGACACTTGCAAAATTCTTGATGTTAGAAGAAACATAGCGCTCTTAGATATGAGTTAACCACAAAGACAAGTATTATTGACTGCATCTACTGATGCATCTGTGATTTATCTACATGCAGGCAGATGCCAATTCGTAACCTGGGACGGGCAGTATCACATGATATTGCCAACGCTTGCTTGGCCCCACAATCTTAAGTTAGATCAGAGCTGATGAAAACCTGAACTCCTCATTGCTTTGCTTCCTTTCTTGAAGATAGTCACATTTGTGCATATAGGGGAAACAAGCAATGGGTTTCAGGGGGTAAAAGATTGATGGTTTCCAAGAGACTAAGCCTTTTCTGACTGCTGGAGTTAAAGAAAATTCAGTGTCTGTCTCCCCTTTAGAGGAAAAAAGGTATTATACTGGAATTATTAGGGCAGATGCAGTGGTGAATGTTTGTTCTGCCCGAGTACAGGTGGTGAAATCATCAGGGGTCTATATACTTAGCAAAGTGTTCTAGAGTGGCTGATGCAACTGGATAAACCAGTAGCATCTGATTTAACCTGTAGCAGCTGTGCTGCTCCACTGGCATGGCTGTCCTAATGAGGCTTGTGGTCATCTTCCCTGTAATGTCAAAGAAACGGACAAGAAGCAGCACTATCTGACTGAACCTCTCTGTTTTAATTGACATAATGTGTATTAGTGGGTATGAAGTTGTCTGGTGCTTCAGTTCTGGTGTTGAAAAAAAAAAAAAGAAATGTATCCATGTGCATCAACACCCATAGAAGAAGGTGACTGGCACTTGATGCAGTTCTTGTATCGGCCTTCAATTTTGCTAATAGTAATAAGCAAAGAGTTTTGGCAAACTATTTATCTTAAGTTTATCTTCCTGTTACTTAAGCACAGAAACTTTCACCTTTAATCTTTATTAGGTTCTCATTAGTTACGTTTGTTTGGGAAAAAATACAGAAGCGGGATAGTCTTTGCTTTGGTGCCCTCTTGTGGTTTTATGTATTGGCCGAGTTAACACTTTTAACAAGTTTGTTACTACTGAGGCATAGGATAAGTATTAATTGTTGCTGCTCAAGGTGTATTCAGACAGTTTACACCACCCCACCCAACTCGTTGTTTGCTTTGAACAGGCACTTCTGTGTATGTTGGAATTTTTATCCAGAGACCCTTAACTACGTCTGTGTAACTGAACCTATTTTTGTTCATGTTGTCATGTGTATTGGTCTTAAAGAATTGTGGAAATATTGCAGATAGAAGGGCTGGACATTTGAGGAGTATTTATGTTATGTTTCAAATTAATGGCTCATCTTTACATTTCCCTGCCTTGTCTACATGCCTTACTTCTATTTAAGAGTGACCAAAATTAGACATACAAGATGAAATGTGAAGATTTTAGAGATAAATTGAAAGCACCCACATATTGCTACTTTACTTTGGTAAAAGCATTTCCCCATGTGTGTGTTTGTGTTGGTATGTGATAATCTTTATCCTATTAACTTCAATTCATTAACACTTACTAATTTGATTTTTGTACCAAAGTACCTGCAAACTTCCCTTCCACATTTTTTAATGTGTTTTTACGATATCATTTGTCCTTGCATTCATTGGACTTTAATGCACTGTATTTTAAAGTGATCATGAGGCAATCTAGCTTATAATGTCTAGCTTAGCATATTTTTCTTTCCTTGAGTGCTTGGCCTTTCATAAGTTCCGCTCAATGGAGTTCTCAGTAATGTGAAAAAAGTAAAGGCTCTGGGTGACTTCAGCTGAGCCATGCCAATTTGCAGCCACTGATGTCCTATTTTAATATTTCTCCAGTTCAGTTTTATTCATTGTATCAATTCTTTTTTGCTGTTGTTTTTCCAAGGAAAAAAACTGATTAAACATTTTACAGATCTGTGAGGAAGGGTGATTTAGTTACTGGAATTTGCAGCACTTTTCTGCCAAGTGCAAGGGACTGGTGTTCCTTGTCTCAACAGAACTGTGAAAAATATCCCTTAACAACTAACTCTGTCTATTATAAGTGAATGTTTTAAGTCTTCATTGCTCATGTCATCTTTTAAAAAGAAACATGCAATTGTTTGGGAACTGGAAGCTGCCTATGCCTAGTGTGTAGTGGATAGCATCCAGTTTGGGTCTTCGCTTCCTATATGCATTAAATTCCTTTAAGGCAAACGGCAGTCCTGTGGGGTGGTGGGCATAGATAAAGCTGCTCAGGGAAGGGGTTTCAAGTCAGAGGCTGTGGGACTAGGCAGCCTTGCTCCCCACCCAAGGGAAGAGGCTTGCTGGGAGCTACAAGCAGCTGAGCTGAATTTGCTGCAACTCCCTAGCTGTCCTGAATCTTACTTTAGGAACTAGGACTCCCTCCCTAAAAACTCACTCGTGCAGTGGGGCCCAGGAAACAAACCCATGTATTCCCACTGTCTGATGATTGCTTTGAAATTTTGTTTTATTTAAAAATTGAACCAGTTTTATGTTGTCTTTCAGGTGACAAATGTCAGATTTTATTTATCTTGGGCCTTTTGAGGACTGGCTACAAAAGACAGCGTGGGCAAAGTCTGTTAAGCTCTGGCTTAGTTGGGATTTCTCTTTACTGCTCATTAGAATTTGAAAGAGCAAAAGGGCAAATACTTGAAACACGTTGGGAGTGTTGTATCATGGTCATTCAGCTGTAGTAGCCCTTAGAATGGGAAAAACCAAGGACTGTTGCTCTCCTGAGGGGCTAGGAAACAAGTCTTAGAGGTAGGCTAAAGTGCAGTTCTGTTCTTGTGCAGTTTTGCGTGATGATGTCCAACCCAAAAACTCAGCATCTGAAGAGAAATAAATGATCCAACATAATTTCCCTCAAAAGCTACCCGCTGTGTTTTAAGGTAATCCAGCACCAATAACATTTCTGTGTGTACAGATAATTTGTAATGGCATAATTATCTGTCCTCACTCTAGGTTCTAACTAGACTGCATTCTATGATTCTATGATTCTTATTCTTTTTTTTTTTCTTCACTTACAGCTTCCTTATTGTGCTGATATGCCTTATCTTCAGTGTGCTTTCTACGATTGAACAGTATGCAGCTCTTGCAACAGGGACATTGTTTTGGATGGTATGTATGTGGACATTAATGTGATTGATGTGAGCTTGTTCCTCATGTGCAAATTCTGATCTCCTGAGCTAATACCATATTGAGCAGAATGTTCCTAATGCTTTACTTGACAAGAGGCTTTTCTACTTTTCCCTAATGACTCTGTAAAGCCACAAAAAGTCATGGTAGCAAAAAACCCAGGTTTTGCCCTATAGGTCCTATACTAAGGGCATCTGTGTAGCATCCAACACACACAGCTGTTGTAATTAGACTCAAATCCGTCATATTGCTCAGGTTAATCCATTTTTCTGCCCTACTAGAGACCAGATGCCTGGCCATAGAGGGGAAGAAAAGCAAGTGGAAGTCCTTTCTTTCACTTGATATCAGATCCAGCTTGTTTTCACAAGCAGAAAACTCATGTGTTTTCATTGACTTTAGAGTTAAGACAGCTTGCTCTGCTTGTCCAATGCACTCACCCTTGAATAGAGAAAACAGAGTTACCTTTTGTTTATAGTACACTAGTGCTGCAACAGGTATGTATCAAGAAATTTTCCAAGTGTGCTACTGTCCTGCCAGATTAGATTTCATCAAAGATCCTTTGTTTTGAAGTTGGAGAGGCATGATTTTAAAGGTACAAAACAATTACAGATTTGTTGTATCTCAGCGGAGGTATATTCCTTGCTAAATCATTTATTTCTCTCTGTTTGACCATTATTTTAATTGTGAAAACACTGTCACTTTATTGAGAAAATGCTGAGTAGCAATTTAAAAGTTTTTTCAAAATAGGTCTTGTAACAGTACACTGATAATACTGTTATTATGTATGATATCAATATTAACATGAAAAAGTTCACTTAAAGATCCCATAATTTTTGTTATAAATTTTGTCAATTTATCTATTCAATTGCTAAAGTTTATACTATACTGTAAGAATAAGAATATAGTATATTAAATTTAGTGTCAATCACACTATTTCTTTTGAAGGTATCTTCACACCTGTTGTATTATTTTTAACTAACTTGTAAGATATTTTAACTCCTAGGCATAACATTATAATTAGTTGCTGTCTAAGAGAGTCTTTACATGTATCTCTGCTGCATCCAGTACCTTTTCTGTTTTGTGGTTTGGAGTTTTCTTTTTGTGCAGACTTAAGTTGATATTTTTTGTTTCTTGCTTGTGTTTCTGTTTTGTGGTTTTTTTTAATCCACGACGAGTAGTTTTGGCCACTTCTGCCAGTTTCTACGGTGATTTTAACTTGTGATAATACCTCACTCATCTTTGCAATATATCATAATATTGGACATGTGCGTTTTTTCAGTGAAGTAATGTCTAGTGATAACATAACCAGTGATGTTTCATTCACCAGCCCTCCAAAATCATGGAACTCATATTTTTTTGTTCATGCCACATGGAGTATGTATTGTCTGTCTGTGTGTAACTCATTCATTCAGGATTACATTCAATGTATTAAATATACAGTACATATTGGGTGTTCATACTATTCTGTTTGTTTTACCTTGCTTTGTAAGTAGCATGAATCAGTGTTCCTGTTCTGCATCATCAGAAAAACTATGGTTAATTTTTAGCATTGAAATCCTACTATTGTGGTTTCTTGAGAATTCAGAGGTTGTTTGTTTGTTCAATATTGGCATGTTTTGATATTGTTTTCTTAAAGGATTAACTGTGGTAGTTTTCAAGAAATTTAAGGGTATTAAGGTGACACATTGGTCCAAACCAGTAGACGGGCAAATATGCTCTCTGCTCTACCCAGTTTTGGTGGGATTTCAAAGGAGTTGTAGCACTTGGCAGCACCAATACAAATGCAGATTCTGGTTCCTGTTGGTGTCTACCCAGTAAAATTTCCTATTCTGTTCTTAATTTAGGGTTTTACTTCCACTCTAATACATCATAACAGGCTATTAAAATTAGATGTAATTGAATGAGTGACTGGAATGTGGTGACTGGAAGAAAAGCAATATTACGCCCATTTTTAAAAAGGGTAGAAAAGACAACCCTGGGAACTACTGACCTGTCAGCCTCGTCTCTGTGCCTGGGAAGATCATGGAACAGATCTTCCCAGGAGCTGTGCTAAAGCACATGGAGGACAGGGAGGTGATTAGAGACAGCCAGCACGGCTTCACCAAGGGCAAATCCTGCCTGCCCAACCTGGTGGCTTTCTGTGATGGGGAAATTACATCAGTGGACATGGGAAAAGCAATGGATGTAATATATCTGCTCTTCTACAACGCCTTTGACATGGTCCCCCACAACATCCTTCTCTTTAAAATGGAGAGATACAGATTGGATGGATGGACTGTTCAGTGGATAAGGAATGGGTTGGATGGTGGCATTCAGGGAGTAGAGTGGTCAATGGGTCAATGTCCAGATGGAGATCTGTGACCTGTTGTGTTCTTCTGGGGTCTGTACTGGGACCAGTGCTGTTTAATATTTTCATTGATGATATAGACAGTGAGATTGAGTGCACCCTCAGCAAGTCTGCAGATGACACCAAGCTGAGTGGTGTAGTTGTCACACCAGAAGGGTAGTATGTCATCCAGAGGGACCTGGGCAGGCTGGAGAAGTGGGCCTCTGAGAACCTCGTGAGGTTCAACAAAGCCAAGTGCAAGGTCCTACACCTGGGTTGGGACAGTCCTTGATTTCAGTACACAGTGGGGGATGATGTGATTGAGAGCAGCCCTGCGGAGAAGGACTTGGGAGTGCTGGTTGATGAGAAGCTTGACATGAGGCGGCAATGTGTGCTTGCAGCCCAGAAGGCTGAATCTATATGGAATCATAGAATAGTTAGGGTTGGAAGGGACCTTAAAGATCATCTAGTTCCAGCTCCCCTGCCATGGGCACGGACATCCCACTAGATAAGGTTACCCAAGGCCCCATCTGACCTGGCCTTAAAAACCTCCGGCGATGGGGCAGCCACAACCTCCCTTGATAACCTAATCCAGTGTCTCACTACTCTCATCATGAAGAAATTCTTCCTAATTCTTTCCTTCCAACCCAAAACATTCTATGATTTTATGAATTCTTAAGTGAGGAGTTAATCACAGATGACTTGTTGAAGAGAAACTATAAAAGAAAGAAGTAAAAGAAAGAATACAGGCATTATAGAACCAAAACAGTATAAAACACAGTGCAAGCTTCCAAACTCAAATGATGGTGTAAGAAGACTTATTAAAGCTTAGGAGAGCACTCTTTCTACTGCTTTGTGGTAGGAATTAGTTTCTTATTTGTGTTTGTTGAGGGACTTTTAGTTATACCCCAACAATTTGGAGCCAGATGGTGCAGCTCTGTAACAATGTCATTGTAGTTGGGCAGAGAAGGGCAAAAAAGTTGATTGTCAAACAGTCTCCCAGGAGGAGTATGGGAATCTGGAGGAAGGCTTTTCTGTCTGGGCTAAACTGGGACATTGAGAAGCAGGCAATCTTTGGCCATGTGGAATCTGAAGTTTGTGAAACCTCAAGTTATTCCATGCAACTTGAGTTATACTGGATTACTCTGTGCTCTGAGAGATTAAAATAATGAAAGTAAAACTTTGAGACCTTTGAACTCTTTTCTTTTGATGATTATAAAATTGAGTCCACCTTTCTGTATCTGCATTCCAAAAGGAAAATTATGGAAGCTTTGTTAAAAGCAGATTGCCTTTTACTTAGATGTGATCCCCTATGTGGAGTAGAATTCTTTGTAAACGGATTATGCTTTGTAGTGCATCAAATATAAGGCTGAGATAGTTAGTTGCACCAAATGTGCTTTGAAATTTTGCCTAATTGAGATTTATGGACTACTTGTATTTTTGAGAAGGGAGGCTTTGACCAGGCAGCCATAGGTCTGGAAATGCAAGAAATTACTATATCCTGCTGAATGTCTAGAAAGACAGAGTTAGCATGTGGATATGCTGAGCTGAACAGCCTCATTATTGAGCAAGTTTGATTAGATGAGCTTTGTGCATGGACACTGTAAATCTGATTCATCTTGGAAATGGAATGGAATAACTGTAAAAATATGTGTTTTATCTGCAAGCTGCTGTTGTTATAGAATCCCTTCTACGTCCCACTTGTGAGTTGTATAGCATTAAAGATTCTTGTTGCGAAAAGTACAGAATCTGTTCCTCCTGACTGAAAAACTATTCGTACAAGACCCTTGAAAACACAATAGTAGGAGCTATACTACTTTATTTCCAAGATGCAGCTAAAGCATTTCACTCTGATCCTGTGAAAGATCTAAGCACCTGTACAATGTGAGCAGATAGTCTATTTGAAACCAGGGAGACGGGTCACATTGAAGTTACAGATAGAAGATGAGTGTGCCTTTTTATTATGAAAATGAATTTAATGCTTCAATAATATAGTCCTGCAAGATCATAGAATCATTAGGTTGGAAAAGACCTTAGAGATCATCAATTCCAACCATGCCTGTTCACTACTAAATCATATCCTCAAACACTTAATCTACCTGCCTTTTAAATGCCTCCAGGGATGGTGACTCAATCATCTCCCTGGGCAGCCTGTGCCACTGCTTGATAACCCTTTCTGTGAAGAAATTATTCCTCATGTCTAATCCAAACTTCCCCTGACACAGCTTAAGACCATTCCCTCTTGTCCTATTAGCTATCACTTGGGAGAAGAGACCAACAGCCACCTCGCTACAACCTCCTTTTAGGTAGTTGTAGAGAGCAAAAACGTCTCCCCTCTGCCTCCTCTTCTCCAGACTAAACAACCCCAGTCCCCTCAGCCGCTCCTTGTAAGACTTATTCTCCAGCCCCTTCACCAGTGTCAATGTTCTCTGCACATGCTCCAGTACCTTAATGTCTTTCTTGTAGTGAGGGGCCCAAAACTGAACACAGTATTCGAGGTGCGGTCTCATCAGTGCTGAGTACAAGGACAGGATTGCTTCCCTGGTCCTGCTGGCCACGCTGTTTCTGATATCAGCCAAGACATTACTGGCTTTCTTGGCCACCTGGGCACACTGCTGGCTCATGTTAAGTCAGCTGTCGACCAACACATCCAGATCTTTCTCTGCAGGCAGCTTTTCAGCCACTCTTCCCCAAGTCTTTAGCACTGCATGGGGATTATGTGCAGAGTCCTGCACTTGATCTTGTTAAACCTCATCCCACTGCCCATTGATCCAGCCTGTTCAGATTTCTCTGTAGAGCCTCCCTACCCTCCAGCAGATCGACACTTCCTCCCAGTTTAGTGTCATCCACAAACTTGATAAGGATACGCTCAATCCCCTCATCCAGGTCATTGATAAAGATATTGAACAGCAACTGGAACAAGCACTGAGCCCTGCAGAACACCACTTGTGAGAGGCCTCCAGCTGGATTTAGCTCCATTCACCACTACTCTGGGCCGGTCAATCCAGACAGTTTTTAACCCAGTAGAGGGTGCACCTGTCCAGGTTAGTGGAAGCCAGTTTCTTAAGTATAAAGGCTTTACTAAAGTCCATGTGCGCTACATCCACAGCCTTTCCCTCATCCATCAGGTGGGTCACCTTGTCACAGGAGGTGACCAGGTTAGTTTGGCAGGACCTGCCTTTCATAAACCCATGCTGAGAAGGCCTGATCACCCGGTTGTCCTGCGTGTGCTGTGTGATAGAACTCAAGATGACGTGTTCCATAACCTTCCCTGAGGTCAGACTGGCAGGCCTGTAGTTTCCTGGATCCTCCCTCTGGCCCTTCTTGTAAATAGGTATAAGATGTTATGATTATATGGAAAAAAAAAAGCTATAAAGTTTGTTGAGAGTATATGTACATATTATATCCTTTTTTTTCTGGAGCTGCTTGTCTTATAAATATCACCTCCCACTAACAGCAGAGGGATTAGAAAATGTTATGTTATCAGTAATTTTAAAGCATTTTAAAAATGCTTCTGGTTTTCATAACAATAAGAAAATTGCAACCATAACATTGGAAAAATAAGCAGGGGAAAGTTTATATGTGTTCCAAGTGGTGTTCCAATTCTAGACAGAAAGCTTACAATTAGCAGTTGAATCTTTCTCTACTTGTCAACACACTGCACAAGGCAAAGAGCCTTGATGAAAGCTATACCTAAATGCAGTTGTAATGGGAGATTAGGAGAGAATTGGCCTTTTGTTAGTTTCCAGAATGCAGTGAAAACTGTTTAAATTTGCATGTGTTTATTTTATCTTTTTTTCACTAGATGGTGCTCTTGGAGGGGTTTGACTCCAGTTACTGGTTGGCACTTTCCCAGCATGAGCTGGAGCCTGAGCCAAGACTGTGAAAGGATCATAATTTTGAAGAGTATATGTACACTTGGCCCATTTAAAATAGTGATGTGGGAGAGCTTTTGCCATTACTCATGAAGAGAATGTGGTATATCTGTGTAGAAATTGATTTTGAGACTACATTATTTAAACTATGGAAAAAAGTAATTCAGAGATATATGTTCCCAGAGAGGCCATATTTTTCTTTTATTTTCATAAGCAAGGATTTTATGGTGCCAGAACACAGCAGAATGCTGTTATCTCAGCGTGATCTAAGAAAATCCAAGTGCCTGATCCAAGGGGATTAAATATTCTGCTGATCCAAGGGATATTTAGTGTGCCTGAAAAAGCTATTTTCTTGTAGGAATCTCATTTCAATATTGATTCCAAGAAAAAATAAAAAAGGAAGGGAATGTTTTTACGATGAAAGTATAAGCTCTTTCCAACTTTGTTTTCTGAGTTACTTTTCTACATCAGCATACTTTTTACTTAAGAGATTAAACAGTTTCTAAATAGCAAAAACTGTCAAATTAGATAAAATATAATAGTTCTGGGTGATTGGTAGGCCTATGAGAAAGCTAGATTTTATTTCTCTTTTTAATATAATCATTTGGTTTGAGTATAAACATTGGGTTTTGTTTGCTGCAGTGTTTTGTGGGCCTTGTGAGAAAGAAAGAAAAATACTTACAATTTAGGATTCTGAAGATGGTCTTCACAGGAAATCATACTAGGGACCTTAAAGATCATCCAGTTCTAGTCTCCTTGCCATGGGCAGTGACAACTCTCACTAGATGAGGCTGCTCAAGGCCTATCACTACATGCCCTTGTAAAAAGTTGCTCCCCAGCTTTCTTGTAGGCCTCCTTCAGGTACTGGGAGGCCGCTATAAGGTCTCCCCAGAGTCTTTTCCAGGTTGAACAACCCCAACTGTCTCAGCCTGTCCTCATAGTTAAGGTGTTGCAGCCCTCTGATAGTCTTTGTAGTCCAGAAAATGGACTCGTTCCAGCAGTCCCATATCCTTCTTCTGTGGGGATTCCAGAACTGGACACAATTCTCCAGGTGGGGTCTTGCAAGAATGGAATAGATGGGCAGAATTACCTCCCTCAACCTGCTGGCCACACCTCTTTTGATGCACCCCAGGATACAGTTAGGTTCAAATAGTCTGAAGTGGTTCCAGTGTGTTTGTTTTTTTCTTATTCCCTTCCTTGGTTAAGAAGGGTTAGACAGAGACTCATAATCGAAACATTGGTGCATGTTCATCCTTTTGAAAGATTAGGTGGGATTAATACTTGCAAAGGATGCCTGGTGATGGCTCTACTGACATAGCCTACAAACTCTCTCTGAAGAACAGCTGTAGCTGAGAAAGTGAAGAATTTGTCTTTGTAGCCACAGCTATGTCCCCTGGTCTGACCAGCAAGGTCAGCTGGTGTAGAAAATCTGTGTATGGTATGGTGATCTGGTGCCCTTCTATTCTTTTCCATTGATGGGCCTGCACATAGACCTGTGCAGGAGATCACTCACTGCAGTATTTCCTTTCTGTCATTCCACTGATAGCTGAAGTTGAGAATCCCAGCTTTCATCTACAGTCAGCTTCTCTACATTTTAACTTGTAGTAAGAAAGACCAAATATGAGTAATTCAAAGGCTCAGGAAACGTGAATAGAAATTGAAATCTCCCTCCCACCTTTTAATCAGGTAACAATATAGTTCAGTAGCTGGAACAAGGGGCTTCCTCTGAATCTGAGCCTATTTTTTTCTCACTGTACTTCAGTCTGTGGTTCTGATGTCTGTAGCTGAGCTGTGCTGGGAGATAACGTGAGAGCTTCTGATCTGCTTCATTGCAAAATCAGTTGTGTTGATTTGAAATGCTGCTGGTAGTAACATCTTAACTTGTTCCAGCTGTTTGCAAAGCAATCCCTTGTCAACTCCCCATGTCTGCGTAGGAGAATTGTGTTTATTGTAAATGTGATTTTAAAGGGATTTAATTGATTTGGTTCAGAAGTTTGCAAGAATGTGCTTTTAGTCCAGCTTAGATTCTGCTCTATGTTCATTCTGAACAGGTTTGAGAGAGCCAAATCAGATGCTTCTGAAGTGGAAATAAGATTGTCTGTTAGGGACAGCTGAAAAATTTAATTAAATGGGCTTTAAAAACAACCAAACAAGAAGCCTGTAAGACTTTTGTTATTGTTTAGTGTAGTCTGACCTAAAGAGGTATGCTAGGAAGGAATGACGAGGTACTATGGAAGGAATAAACTGGTAAGGCTAATAAGAGAAGGATGAGCTGCTTTTTGTTTTTACATGTGCTATGGTAAAAATCAAACACTTGTAGAGGGCAGCAACGGTTTCCCTTTAAAATCTGTAGAGGGCAGCATTGTACCATGCTGTGTCCCATCTGAGGTGCCTGGAATTGCACCTTGGATGATGTCCTGAAATAGATAAAAATATCTTTTGGAAGAAGTGAATTGCTAAAGAGATGGTTTTTTTCACATGGACCTGTAGAATTTTATACGACTAATCAACAAAAATAATGCTGGGAGAGAGATGTGGAAGAAAAAGGCAGAGTAAATGTTGCTGCCAGAGACAACTCATGCCACTTCGTGGTTGTGGCCCCAAAATTCAGACTGTTTGTCCTTACTGATTTCTCATCACATGGATGGCTTTTAGAAAAAAAGTGAGAACAACTAAAGCTTTCAGTGAAATGAATTGGATAAATATTTGCATGTACAAGAAAGACATACTGAAATTGTTAACACACTGAAAAATTTCCTGTATGTTATGTCCTTTCAGGTATGCTTGTGCTATTATCTTAGATGTTTCTTTTCTCAGTGGGGAAAAAAAGACAAAGTTTATTTGGCTACACTTGTCCAGAGTTACCACCAAAAATGACTTCTAGATGTAGATGATAAGAATGATGAGTGCTTTTTATAAAGAAGAAAATTGGTTTTTATATGTATTGTCTACATTTCTTCTAGCAAGTTCAAAGGTTCTGGAATTCTGATTTTAGTCTGCTACACTGGAGACTGTATGTGATTTTGTGTGTATCTGATGATGTATTTCTATTTGATAAATTCAATGCAGAAAGTTGATTACTTCCATTTATGCCCTTTCTAAGATATGTGAAGAAAAAATCCCTCCCTCTTCTTGGTTTTCTGTGCCTGGAGTGCTGTGGTGGCTTACCTGAACACTCATTAAAAATAGTCTGCGGCTATGTCACTGTGAGTAAAGGAATCAGAATTCAGCATTTGTCTCCATTAGGTTATGTACTTTATCGTACATTTAGATAAGATGTCTATGAAGCACCAAGTATTTATTGGGGCATAAACTCTACAAGGCGAATATAGGCTCTGGGAAGAGCGACCTTCCTCAAGCTCATGGTAGAGCTGGTGACAGATTGCAGGCCAGTGTAAACTACTGGTAGTAGATTGGTGCCGTCTGCTGGCTGCTTGGTGGCCTTACATGATCTAACACGGTGATCCCTCTCTCTGGCAATGTGGGGATGTTGGCCAAAGACTGAAATCAGCACAGTGTCAAGTTGTTCTTTCAATCCAAGCAAGTTTCCCAGATTTTCATATATGAACAGTAGCATGAGTTTTCAGAAAACGTGCAGCAAAAATAGGGGAATACGTGCTCCAGAGTTATTATTAATTCACATGTTCTGAAGGCTTCTCTTAGCTCTCATGAGTCATGTAGTATATGATATTTTGTTTCTTTATATTTTAGTAGAGCTGCATTCCAATAAATTGTGTTCAAAGGTGCATCTAAGAAAATACCATCACTGGAAAAAATGTATGTTTCATTCGCTGTTATGTTTATTGTTTGCTTTTGCCAAGCTTTTTTCTTAAGGGTTAAAGTTTGACTAAACTTTTCTGGGGTGTAAATCCATGTAAAACCCAGAGCATTTGCTTGATAAACTCTAAAAAAACCCATGGCAAATGTATTTTCTTTGAAATTATACACATTCTTCACTATTTAATATTTTAGTAAACAAGCAGAGTAATATCAAATTCCATCTTAGAAAAAAATTTAAACTGTGAAAAACTGATGCATGGTACAGCTGAGTGGTGAAAAGAAATATTTTTAAATATAGAGTTTATCTGGATTACTGTGTAATGTTTGCAGTGACAGGTGTTTCCTTTATGCTTTGCCCAAATGTCTGGAAAGTAGTTTGTCATTAAGTGCTACATTCAGTGTGTATCTCAATTTCAGTGTAACTGGAGGGTCTATGGCTTTGTTAGGTCCTTGTTTTCACATCTGACCTCAGCCAGCTGGAGTCTATTGTTTTAAGCGTAATGTAACAGCTGACATAACATAACGGATATCAAGCTGAAAAACTGAAACAGTGCAGTGAACTGATGCAAAGAGGGGAAAGGGAGAATTTGGGGAGGAGAGACAGGGCAAAACTAGCTTCGTGATTCAAAGTGGAAGCTTGCTTGCTTGTTTTCCCAGGGGGAATTAACTAGGGAATAATGGGATGAGTCTGTTTAAGTTCTATTTGCAATTGATTACATATGATAGACTACTGAGACAGGTTTGAGTTTGCCAGCTGTCACTAGCTGGTGGCTTGTGAAAGGCTTTAAGTGGCCCTTGGTAGGCAAAACTGTAATAAACTCTGCAGGTGTGGTATAATTATAGTGCAGAAGAGCAGTAAGTGCCAATGTCTTAGAAGAAAGGGGGTTCCAGGACTGAGCAAAGAGAAAATAATGTAAATAAATTAAGAATTTTACTAAGAATGCATTAAGAGTTTTATTTTGTGATGTTGGATCAGGTGCACTCAATTAACTGGCTAAAAACCCTAAAGCAACTTGACTTCTTGGTGGCTTTTCCTTCTTGACAGCTTCTAAAGTAAGCTCCTAAAAACTTCACTATTTAATTTCTTGACTTCTGTGTTTGATGGTAGGAAAGTGCATCTTGGCATTGAATGCCAATGGCACTTGGAAAAGGAATGGGTAAATTAACATCCTGTTAGAAACTTGCCATACTGTTAAAAAAGTGACAAATGTCTGACTTCGCAGAGAGAAGCAACATGAAGGTATAGAGATCACCCCATCCTTTCTTCATATACATTTACGTGTATGCTTCTCTATATATATTTCCTCTATATAGAACATATTTCTATTTTTAGCAATTACTAGAAAAAATACTTCTAGTTGGATTTCATTTCTGTTGAGTAGAGCCTCTGGCAACACAACCCTGCTGAAGGTTTATTCCATGGTTTTAGGCTGGGTGGGGATGAGGCAGTGGAGAGTCAAGACTCTATATTCTGGTTTTTATATGTATATGGATATAGGTAACCGAATTAGGTTATTTGTAAGTGAAGTTTTTATGGCATGAGACTTGAAGTTGTACAGTATGTTTCACTTCATGCCTACAAGTAGTTATTGTGGCTTCAGCAGAGCTTCCCGTGTGCATAAGTATTAACAGAATCAGGGCATAGTAGGAAAAAGACTCTTGAACAGTGTCTGCTTGTCCTTAGGGATAAACTAGGAAGCACAAGAGTTTGATTTATGTAAAAGCTCTATGTATCTCACAGTGTTTTATGTTAATTTTTACCTAATTTACTTCGGTAGCATGAAAAATGACAGCATGACTGAAGCGTCAGTTCTGTTAGACTTATCTTGCACAAGGAGTTTCTGGGATTGCTTCTGTTGTAATATGGGCCTGGTCATATTTCATCTCAGTAATCAGAAACATCTTGTGAAAGAGTTTATTAGATCTATTGATTCCATGGCTAGTAATACATAGCATGGGCAGTTACACTTTATCTCAGCTTATAAAATAAAATAATTTCATTGTAGAGCTTAGAACTTGGTGTTTCTACTGAGCTGCTGGAGAATTCTTGGTAGCCCAGAGAGCTGCTGCATGCTTCATTTTCTGTTCTACGTTGCTGGCATGTCCTGTGCCTTGGCTGTGAAGAAAGATGTGCCCATATGCCCTGGTAGTGACAACATCAGGGGCTGTGCAACAAAGTATGTTCTGTAAGTTTCTCTAAGTTGTCTCAAGGGACCAAATGCTACAGTAATATCCTAAAACTTATGCACTGTTCCGCTATCCCAATTGTTCATTGATGTCAAGCACCTGTACCTTAGTGTATTCTTTACACCTGGTATTTCCCCCTAACCCATTGAACGTGAACATATTTTTAAGATGATGGGGAGCCAAGAATTATTATTAGCTCTCAGAAACAGCAGGATTTTGAAGAACTAACAAAATAACCAAAGTGCTTGTTTTCACGTGCAGTCTGTGAAAGCAAGCTATGTACTGCTTCACTTTGATGGTTTTCCTTATGCTAATGACACCGAGGCTGACCCTTTTTCCCCCTCCAGCACACTGTTAACATCCTTATTAAGGTACCTTTCAGACACACTCCTTTTTGTTGTTGTTTCTGTCAGCTTGACAGGATGTGTTTACACATGGAATGTCTCTGCAGTTGTTCCCCAGATCAAGGTGAGAAAGGATGTCTGCTGTAATGGTAATCTGACTATTCCATGGTTCCCTGGAGCATGGGATGGGTACAATGTGTTTGGATGCTGTTTTGGCTGCAACATTGCAGAACAGTTTTGAATCCAAATATGTGTGTGTGATGACTGACCTCCATCTGGCCTACAGGCAGGGAGCTTGACAGCTACCTTCTAGGAGCTGCTCCAAGTCGTTGATTTACTATATGAAACTCAGAACAAGTTATACTTAGTGGCCAGGGCAGGGGAAAAGGAAGGAGAGAAAATTAAATATTTACTAATCTTACTTCTGTAATGCCTTACAAACGTGAATGTACTTAACCTTGCAGCGTTCTTGGGAGGTGAGTATTAGCAGTTTTATGAGTAAAATTGGATGATCCATTGCTTTTCCACCCTAACTTGGCTTTGCAAGATAAATCCTTAAGAGAACCCAGGCTACACCTTCACGAATGGGTTTTAGCCTGCATAAACTGGTATTGCCACCTGAAGAAATGATCCTGCTGCTCCATTCCTTGTGCCAACACAAGCATTTATGTAGCTATGTTGTAAACTGCATTGGAGAACCCAGATGAGTTCAAACTAACTTTTTTTCTGGCCAGATGAGATTGCTTCTTTTGGCAGCAGTCCTGGCTTAAAGTGTTTATGTAACTGTGAAGTAAGATTTGTTAGCTTTTAATAGTTAAAAGTGTGATGGAAGCTTTATCTACAACAATTTATAAGCAGGCTTGCATGCCATCCTTCTGAGAAAGGGTATTATTGTTGTTTTCTACATACAGCCTATTCCGAGGGCCCTGCCTGTAAGACCAAGTACAATGCTTGGTAGAGTGGGGGACCACATGGTCTAAAAGATAGTTTTTACCCTCATAGATCTGGCAGCCTGAACAGGTGAGGCAGTGAAGAGGTGAGCAGAAGGAAGTGCAAGTAGCCTTTTGCACAGCCAGGCACTGAAGCAAAGAACATAGCTTACAGAGAACCCAGCTTTGGCCTGCTCCAATCCAGGTTCAGTGACTGGCCTCAGCAATCATAATATTAAGATAAATATATTTAATTTTTTGGTCTCTTTTCTTAAGTTAGAACTCTGAAAGCTTTTTTTTAAAAAACCGAAATCTGAGATTTTGGTCCTTTATATACTTGACTCTGTTTGTGCCTCTCTTGTATTGGTTTGACTGAATAATGAAATAAGTAGCATTTTATGCTTACTTTGCATTTGTTTTGCTGCAGGACAGCAGGATATCAGCCTGACAACTGACTGAGACCAGCTTGACTGAAATTAGTTTTATCCTACAGGTCTAGGCATGTCTACTATAATCCACAGCCAGTTATTGAACTTGCATTGGCAGCTAGGCTGTCTCTACAAACAAAAGCTGTTTTGTTCGAACTGGGTTAGAACAGACAGGGTGTAGATAGGGTTACAGAAACAAGTCTCTCTGGAAAAACTTAAGAAGCAGTCATCTGCTAGCTCTTTGCTGCTGCCCCTTAATGCGAGTTTTACTCTGTCCAAAATTGAATTGTACTGCATTTGCTTTCATAGTCTGCTGCGGTGCCTAGCTGCCCTAGAAAGCTTTGTTTACCGCCGAAGATATTTAAAACTAATTTGGTTAGATCAAAGAGGATGAAGAACACTTCCAGAACAGGCTACTGTTGTTCAGCTTTGTGGGTGGTTATCTGCAAGATGGAGAGATGCAGTAATGATGAGTTGGGTGTGGTAATATCTTCAGTCTCTTACTGTCTTTGAAGTGATCGTGAGCATGTTGTTGCACGCGTCAGCATAGTCCCATAGGGTACAATTGTACTATTATGTCATCATTATTATTAATTCAATAACAGGGATATTTGGGTTAGAATTACTGCATCAATTTTGATAAAAAGGAAAAAAAAAACCAGAACCAAACTCCAACTTGCCCATATCTCTTCACAGAATACCAGTACTCAATGTATGTATAGGCTAGTCCAGACATAGCAACTTACCTTATAGATTACTAGCGCTTGTGTGTGTGTATATCTATATCTTAAAAAGCTGCTTGGATACGAGTGGGATTTTTCAGACATAATGACATGTCCTTTCATGTTAGGATCCAGCTCATTATTTAACTGAAACAGTTAAATATTTAAGTTCTATGAGTCATGTGCCTTCTTAAAGCAAACAGTTAAAAAGGATGAGAAGAAAAAATTCTTCTTCCCTTACTCCCAATTCTGAATGGAAAGCTTAGTGTGTTGCTATCCCATCCACAAGGGTAAAAAAATGCAGTAACATTAGGGCAGTATGCTGACTGCATTTAAGTCAAACTTTCCACTGGTATGCACTTACAAATACATTTGTGATACAGTGGGTGAGGTGGAAGGAATATATCTGGGATCATGTAGAGCTTGAAAGCAGAGCAAAGTTTACATCAATAATCAAAATGAGTAACTGTATGTAAACCAAGACTTATTTTTATATTTTGACAACGGAACGAGGAAACTTCTTGTTAAAATGTTGGAAAAATTCTTTCAAGAATTATAGTGATAACATGAAATTCCCTTTTATTTTCTTAATTGATTATGTCAGGTTAATGGGCAATGAGAGTCAGAGGTGAGAAGCTCAGCCATGCGTCAAGTTGCACACTGTAGCCATTCTATCAAAGGACAAATCCCAAAACAAACAGGGGTCTGTCAATCTTACTTTCTCAAGGTCAGCAAATCATGGTTCCAAAATGCTAGTGAAGTCTTTAAGACAAAGCTGTTTCAGGAGCTGATTCCACTTTCGGAAAGCATCTGAACTTTGGTTTCTAAGTATTTGGACATGAGGGACCATCAGGTTTCATGTCCCAGGCAGCTTTATTTGTTTCATAGTTTATGTGCAGGGATGTTCCTCTATTTAAAACCATATCATATCTTTGCAGATATGTAATGAGTTCTGTGATCTAAATTGTTGATTTCTTCTGATTTTGTGTCTGCAATTTGCTTTCATTTGGAAAAAAAGATGACTAGTGTTTGTAAATGCACAGGGTAGGGTGTTTTCGTCTTTTCCTTACTGCAGCATTGCTTGCAGTCTTTGCTAGGGAGAGAGAATCAATGATAATTCAGAAAAATACCCTCTTGCACTTTAAAAATCTCCATTAAGTAGAGTCAGGTGACAGGGGCCTAGATTTTAATCTCATTTTAATATAAGAACTCCTCAGTACTGTGGTTCCTGTACATTTCCTGCAAATGTGTAGGTTGCTTCTTGCATCTGGTAGGGTGATCATCTGGAAAACAGCAGATGAGAAGTGGGAAATTCTGCTGCTATGCCTGTTTGAGCACAGAATAGCATAAAAATGCAGAACAGCATTATGAATAGTCTTAGGGTTAGATGGCTGTTTGTTATAGACAGAACAAGGAGGCAAGCAGGAGAAACATATCTTTCTGATGACTGTTACCTCACTCTGAGTTGTCTGATCTTTGAAACAGCTGTCTCTTCCCCTTGCTCTTAGATTTACTGTAGCATTGACAAAGTTGCTAATACTTTTTTTTCTTTTTTTCTTAATGTTGAGCTAGAGCTTTTTCGCTTACAAAACCTAGTTGCTTTAGAGAGTTGGAGCAAGATAATGGAGACTGTCAGTTTTGCATGAGGGCCTAGGAGGTGGGGGAAAAAATGTTACGAGTACTATAATTCCTTAATGAATTGCAGATGTCACTCATCATGGAACTCTGTTTACTGCCATTCCCACCCTAATGTGAACTTAAAAATCATTATCAACCGAAGCAGTCTACAGGGTGTAGAGAATTCAAACACACACAAAGCCAATGTTGATTAAAATTTGGGGAGGCTTCTGCCCTTTCAGAGTTGTGTGTGACTTGTGTTGCCTTTCTGAATGTGCATTTAGGCTTTCATGCAGAGTATTACTTTGTTTGCATGTAACTTTTTAAAATTAAAATGTCTTTTAATCACTTTTATGTAAGTGTTAATCCTGGCTTCTGTCTCAAGAGGCTTCAGGACATAAAGAACTGTGGCTGTTTTAATAAAAATGAAAATTGAACTAATGTGGGGCATTCTTTAGAACTGTTACTTTTTCTGTTTATTCTTAGTCTTGGATTTAAGGCTGAAAATGGACAGTAAAAATCTAGGAAGGGATTTTTTTATTCTTTCTCTTTTAATTTTATTTCCCAGTAAGATAAATCTCATGTGCTGTGGGACTAGGAAGGAAAACAATGGAATCTGACTGATCAGCATAGTATAAGTGATATACAGAACAAAGAAGGCTTTTTAGTTGTAATCTCTTAGTCTTTTATTCATCTCAATTCATAACACAGGAAATCAATAATTTTCAGTTGCTTCAGTAAAGGAGTATTAGGTCAAAATCAAGCAGTCCTTTTAACAAATGAGCTTACTGTACTGTTCCCAGCTGTAAGGCTGAAGTTTCAAAGCAATGTGCTTTTTACTTTGATTTATGTATTGTGGGTAGCTTCTCAGGCCTTTGTTTGGATTAGGAGCCGTTGTGGATAGCCAGAAATTGAACTTTATGTAATATAATCTATCTGTCAGCTGGTATCAGTTCCCTAACAATGATGCTAACACATTGAGACTTTAGCATCTGGACCTTGCACTAGAGTTTTCAGCCACTAGGTAGGGTCCAATGTTTCGGTGCTTCCATGTAGCTCCTTCCCAGCTATTTCCCATCTGTGTATGACTGTCCCACTTCCCTAGGGGTCAGTCACCAGTGCTGCCAATGGCACCAGACAAGCCTTTTCCCAAGGGAATTTTTTTTTTTTAACTGTACCACTTGTGGAACTGTACTTGACTACCGAATTCACTGCCTTTACCTCAAAAGTCTGAAAATTCATAATAAAGCAGAAGATTGTGGGATTATGCTTGAGCATTTCTCTGAAATTAATATAAAGCTTTTTATTTTATGGGCTAATTAAAAAAAAAAGGTATTTCAGTCTCCTTTAATGTCTTACAAAATGAAGGCTAATGTTTCATGAAACAATAAGGTATAATTGCAGGAAAGACTCAAGAACAAGTGTTAGAACCTACAGCTGCATTCTCAACCTCTCTGACAAAGTCAGTTCTTGAAAGAAAAATTTGTAATTGTTAATGTACTAAGGCTATTAAAATTTGCAACCTGCCTTCCACCCCTCTAGGACCTTTATGGCTGTCAGGCTTTCCTGGGAATATATCTATAGGTATTCCATGCTTTCCTAGCTGGGGAAGACTTTGCAAGAAAGCAGGCAAGCCTGTCCTTGAGCAACAGAAAAAATTCACAAATCTTCACTCTGGGCTTCCTGTGAGCTTCCAAGAGTATGCTTCTGTGATTGCTGCTGCTATTTCATATGCTAGTTGTGGTGCCTGGGAGTTGGCTGTAAATGAGGGAGCCTTTGTGCTTTGGGCCCAAACGTAATATGGAGACTTAAGTACTGAAGAATAAAAGCAGTAGGTGGGCTGGACTGAAGGGCACTCTTCCCCAGATCTCTGCTCTGTTTTGTAGGTAGCAAAGCACCTGTTAGCACTATTGACAGAGGTATGAACCATCAAATAAACAGGATATCTTTTATCATGCTGTCCCTCTGTTTTCTTCCGTGAATTGGCTTCTTGTTTTGGGTGTTAATTCACAAGCTGGAAAGCTCAACTACAGCCAGTGAGGGATAGGCTCAAGGCAGGAGCAGTACCTCTTGTGTCTCTTGAGCCAAGTACAAGGGAGGGAATGAAACTTCCCTCAGAACATCTGGCTGTGCTGAGCTGTCCCGGTACATCCACCCCCAAGGGAAAATGACTGGCTCCTAGGGTGGGGTCAGATCAAAAGGGAGGTGCTGGGAAACGGAAACAAGGGTGAAACAGGATGCCAAAATGTTTTAAAATATTGCTGCTGCGTCTGTCCAGTGGTCTAGCTCCTGTTTGTAGAATAAATTTTATGAAAGATGCTCTTATTTATGTTAGCCTGTGATATGTAGGTCTAGACCAACCGGTATGTTTTAAAATGTTGGGAAAGGAAAAAAAGACCAAACTGTCTTGCCTGCACTTTTTGCTTTAAGGCAATTTAGTCTAAAAATCTTTGAAGTAAAATAAACATGGTATTTTAAGTAGCTGAAGGCATTTACTATGTTTGCAAAGGCCTTTGCTCTTTGCAGTCTGGTTTGAGGAGATTTGTTTTTGTCTAGAAGAAACAAAAATATTTGCAAGCTTGCATTTGACTTCTGAATTGCCGGGAGTCCTCTTCTGTGTGAAGTGGAATTGTACAAAACATTGCTTTAGTATGAGTGCAAAGATGAGATGCACTGTTAGTGGCATGATGTAGAACAGCTATATTAAAGTCTTCCTTTCAGTGGCTGCTTTCAAGAAGAATGGGATATGTTTGTTTTGATTTCCCTCCCTGGAGTGCTGCTGTTAGGGTTGGCACTCCCAGTGGTCTTTATATAGGTGCTGTTTAGTGGTATTACCCACAGGAGCTTAAACAGGTAACTACTGCTGCAAGTCAGGAACTGTCCCTGGAAGTTTCCCCTGTGTTTGCAACTACATAAAATTTGGAGCACCTTTCCAAGTTTTGAAACATTCAGTGGTCCTGCACTGTGTAATCTGTGTTCATCTGGTGTAATTCATTCAGCTGGCAGGGACAGATTTATTGTTAGCAATGGACACCCTTTGAAACATGGCAAATCCTGAAGTCAGATGAAAAGTGTCATTTTCAGCTGCATTTTGCTTTGATCTTCCCTGTCAGCTGGACTGTGAATATATATGGACCAGACCTGAAAATACATTTGTGTGCCCAAAATGTAAATGCTTGCGGTACCTTTGTTAAGCTTAATTATATACAAAGGTTTCACTTGAAATTTAAAGTAGCGAGCTCTACAGATGCTTATTTCCTCTTTGCACATGGGTGGGATTTTACAGTCAGGTTTAGTACTTGCCTGTTTTTTTTCAGTGCACTTGAAATCACATTGTGGCCTTTCGAGGAGCTTTGAGTTTCAGTGAAGTATCACTACTGTCTGATTCAGAGTAGCATTACTGCCAATTCAGAGTAAAGAAATATGTTTACCTTTTCCTACACAGAAAATGTGTAAAAAGACTGACCTGCAACCTAGTGATTTGCTGTTAATGTTAGTCGTTGCCCTTCAGTTTAAGTACACGAACAATCTGCTTATCTATGAACATGCTTTGTTAAATCATATGATTCTTATTCTGCAATTATTTGTGTCAGTGTACCCTACAGTTTAGTAAGAATAGGTAAGAATAATTGAGAGCATTCGTTATAGAAGTACATTGTATTTATTCTAAGGAACGTATCAGAATCAATGACCACTTTAAAATGAAAAATCATGGTAATGAATTACTGGTTATGTAAAGGTGTCAGAAAACGCTTTGAAGTGTGAGAATGTGATTTTGGTAAACAGATAAATACACCAGATTAAAGACCAAACAAACAAACCTGTCCCAAAAGACTTGACCTCAAGAAAACAAGCCACACAGTAGACAGTGAAATCTACTCTGATGTGAAATGCTTAATTTTATGGTTATCAAAATACTAAAGTAAAACACCTAAATTTGTTCTAAATAGCTCTCGCAACAGCAACAGGCATGCATGAATTTCTCTACTGTCTTCTGAAATATTTATAAGGAAAACTACTTACATCCTGGTTTTGCCACTAAATCTTTTGAAAAAGAAGAAAGTTTATGTACATGACAGAATTTTACTTGCTTATGTTGTTAGGGCTTGATTTTGCTCTTTGAATGTAAGGTTATGTTTAAAAGCTACATTCTTTTGGCATCTGCTCAGGTTAGTTCTTCAGAACTCTTTAGTATGGGCTAAAATAAGCAGTAGTAGTGGTTAAACAAATATGGCATAGTCAAAGCAAACTCTTTGATCAAGTAATCAAGTATCCTTGATAAATGTACTGTTATGAAAAGCTTTAAATAACACATTTTATTTCTTCCTTGCTGTACTGCATAGTGTTAGAGAAATTAAAACAGGTGAATTCCAAGAGTTGCATACTTATGTGTTTTAGAAATTGATATGAGTAATCAAGAGTAGTGCAATGTGCATGTCCTTTAGTGAATTTAAAAACATATTTGGCAATAAATACATCATTTAGTTATATAATCAACCCATTAATTTAAAGAAGAAGTTAAGAGAAGTGATGACAACGTCTAACATTTCATATCAATATTGAACCTAGCTACTTATTCTTGTTTGGATAGAGAGTTCAGCTTTTGACAGGGTTTATACTGTCTCGACCACATGTACATTTCAACCTTCTGCAGGGACATATTAAAGACTGAAGCTACAAGAGCTTTGTACTGTGGGTTGTTCTCTTAGTATTTGTGAGATACTATCATGTTGCTTGCCACTTCTTTTGTGTTTGTAGGGTCTGCAGTGATTATGATCCCAAACAATGTCCATTTTTGACAGAGGAAGACATAACTGTTGATTTTTAACAGGGAGAGGCCTTTGCTGCCATATAAATATGTTAATGAGCTTTCTCATGCCAAAAAGATGTGATGATCTGCTAGATACAAATCACTTGATAAATTGGCACAAAAAGTGACAAGCTAGCAGCAGCAGCTGCTTTTCCAGTATATGTTGCACTGCAGAACATATGCCTAAAAATGAAGAATCTTTTTCCTTGAACTTTTAAGGTGTTCAAAATCTGAGCTGCATAAATGATGAGAAGGAACTGAACTGTAAGATGCTGCATTGCATTGCAGGGTTCTATCTGATACATAAACTTTTGTGTGAGCATCTATGAGACAGTTTCTGTTTAATTTTGGTATCAACACATGCAAAAAGTCACCTATCTGTCCCCCAGATGTGAGTTGTTCCCACAGGAGCTGGGAAACAGTCTCATCTGCAGTGGCTCCTTTGCTGCTGCAGTTGTTCACAGTCTGAATCATCAGTTTAAACTTTTGTTGGTCTCGGATTAACTCAATACAATAGAAAGAGAATTTTATGGCCTACTGAAGAGCTGGCATGCACTCACTTTTATCCCTGCTGTTGGATCTGGCAGAAAATCAGTGCATTTACCTCACTGTGGTTCAGCAAAGCTCTTCTTTGGTTTGGGTGGCTTTTTTTGTTTGTACTTCATAGCTTTCGGGAACCTTAGCACAGCTTTTGCTTGAGGCTCAAGAACACATGCCACCTAATCTGAGGCTGAGATGCAAAGCTAGGGTCATAGCATGATTCTAGAGGTGTTTTCCTCCTGTGCAGATGTATGGATGGAGCCATGGCTTTTCCAACTCAGAGCAGAAAGTGAGGTGGGACAAATGCAGGCCCAATTACATTTCTGAAATGAAATACAAGCTTCTAAAATCTCTAAAATGTGTGGTGAATCTTTCTGATGTAGCTGAAGAAGTGTCAGTTGACAGATGTCCTGTAAACACCATCTCTCTTGCACAGTTTATGCTTAAAGTGTCTAGCTTTCTTTACAGGTGTGCAAATTTTGCTCCTAGTGCTACATCACTTTGGAAGATATAATAGGGATTACTAAACCTCTGAAACACTTGTCAAGACTTTGTCTCAGGCAATAATGTATATTTATAGCTGTTGTGTAGGTGTATTGACAGAAAATTGATAGTGCTAAGGGGTGCTAAGGGGCATGGTTTAGTGTTTGATAGGAATGGTTGGACTCGATGATCCGGTGGGTCTCTTCCAACCTGGTGATTCTATGATTCTATGAAAATGTTGTGCCTTGTGATGCACCCTCTAATTTCAGGATCTTATATATTTCCTGGAGATCTAATGAGCTTGTTTAGTTTTCTGATTTAAACAAAGACCTTATGTTTTCAAAACTTGGAGAGGCAAACAAATTTGACACCTCGTTCTCTTTTGTTGCATGAAGTTGTATTTTATTAAAAATACAGGGTTCTGTGTCACTGTTGTGATACAATGTTTGAGGACAGTTGTGATATAAATATCCAAGTACCATTTCATTGTGTGATTTTTTCTAGCAAAATTGCTTTAAAAATAGAACAAAAACTCCTATCCCTTTACTTCTGTGGAATATAAGTGCCTTGATTGTCCCTTGAGAGACTAGCATTCTTTGGAGTATAAGTGAACTCACACTCAGTTGGGAAGCCAGCTCCATGGTCTCGTTGCAGCAGTATGTAATACATTTCAGTGAATTCTTGAGTATTTATTGAAAGCCTTTTTAGCGTGGTGCAGACTGACTGCTCTCACTTCTTTATTGCTTTAGGTTTTATCAGAGCTCAAGTGATCTTTAGACTCAAGCATTTGTAATCCTTTGCTGTGGAGGGGCTGTAAGGGTAAGTTCCTGAATGTAATGAACAAACTCACCATGAAGTGGAAATTGCCACATAGATAAGGTCTAGGGAAGTTGAGTTTAAATGAGGAAAGCGGTAAGATGTAATCTCCCAGGAGATCTGAAAGGAAATCTGATTGGAAATCTGATTGTGCTGGCTGATTTAGAGAAGAAACACTGGTTTTCATTTATGTAGTTTATTCAGCTTTTACTTATCCTACATGTCACCATACAATTATTGTGGTCTGTAGCTGCAGCTCTGGGAAAAAAGGATACAAATTTTCTGTGTTGTTGATATCCCATATAATAAGCACCCATGTGCCTAGAAGTTCTTCGTTACGGCCCTGTCACTCTGCAGATCACAGAGTGGCATTAAATTGATTGGTCAAACCTGTGAAATGTTCTTCTTACAGTGCCCAGCTCTAGAGACTGTATCTTCTTCTTGCTGTGGAAATTCTTCTTACTTGTAATTTTAAAAGGAAAAAATGTCCAGCCCTGTTCTTCAGTATAGTGCAATGGAAAGTGTTGGAGGAGATCATGCAAGCAGCTTGAGGTTTTGGTTGTTTTCCCCTCAGCTCACTTTGGAGGACCAGCAGTGGCTGCTCCCTCCTATATAAACTTCTTTGCTGTCATTAAGACTCCTTGTTTAACCTTTTATTATCAGGATGGTACCTTTTGTCTTCACCCTTGTCTGATACCTGAGGGGACAAAAACCTCTGCAAAACGTGTCCAGTGATGCTGAATGGTAGGCTTGCTGCAAAAGGAAAGTGAGGAAGAATTTGGCTGCTTTTTCTGTGTGCTGCTCCAGGCTGAGCGTGCCCTTATTGTTATTTCTGGATGTGCTCATTAAGCATTGCAATGGTCCGTAATATGTACAAAATAAAAGCAGCTACATGTGTCAGATTAAAAAGTAAACTGGTCAGAGGTGTCCTCTGGTGTGTACTGATAGCTCACTGACATCATCATCAGGAGCTCCATAAATCTGAAGGCAAATTTGACCTGTGTAGTTAATGGAAAAAAAGTGTGCCTTAAGAAAAAGGAGGGGAGGCTCCATATAGTACATTTGGGTGAACACCACTTGTAGCTGGCTGTCTTACTTTGTATATCTAACCTTAGTGGTTAGCCCCTGTTAGGAATAAATGTGATAGCAAGCTGTATCTTTCTGAAGTTCCTTGAAAGTTACAAACAAGCATGACTAAGTAGTTGAAGGACATTAAATTAAACATGTTTGAATTAATAGGGTAATGATTGGTACTGCTTAGAGCTATAAAATAAATACTGACTAGACCTCTGTGCTATGTGACAACCAGAGCGAGCCATGGGGTTGCTGGAGGTATTCTGAAATGATTCAGCTTTGTTGTTCAGTGAGAGAGAGAATCCTAAGAAAGCTCTCTACATAGACTCCCTGCGTGGTTAACGTTTTAACCCCCTTTGGCTTGTTGTTATGACTTCAAAGATACTCTAAAGCCTTTGCTAAGTTGATCATTAACTCTGCAATGTTATAATTAGACATTTGAACTTGGCTGCATTCAAAGAGAAAATGCAAGAATGAAAATCCTAACCAGTGTTGTTTCTCTGCAGCTCATCAGCATGGTCAGACAGATTAAAGTTCCACAGGAGTTAAAAAGCAATGGGAATTGAAGGCATTAACTAGCCTTGCAGTAAGGATAGGGAGCCGTTAATCCACAAAGTTTTTCTTTGAAATTATGGAGTGAGAATAATGTCTGGAACCTGAAATGGGTTGCTGCTGGAGATTTAGATTTAAGCTCATAAGACCATTTAGCTGGGAATGTTGGGCTAGAAGTGTGAGTTGGGGAAGCTTTAAGTTTCCAGCTTAGCAATTGAACATGTTATACCAAGCAGTTGTGTGCTGCTGCTGACCTATTATGAGTATGTAAAAGCAGTGGAGGAAGCACTGTAAGGCAGCTTTAAACAATAGCAACAAGCTCAAGCGGCAGCTAAGAAGATTGAGGGTTGGACTCTGTGGTTAAAGTTTGTGTTCCAGGGCTGGGAGAAGCTCAGCCCTACATCTCCCACTTTATTTCCTCAGCCTGTCCTGATGGAGTACAAGTCGAGACAACAGCTGGTAGCTACTATATGCCCGGCTGCATAGTGGATGGGAAAATGCATCTCCATAGTAACAAAAAAGGCATTGCATGTGCTGCTCCTGCTTGATCTGAGGAGTAGCTGGCTAAAGACATCTGGTCAGTGTAGCAAATTCTCAGGGGAAATTAGTTCATTTCATCTGATAGTAACCACAGAAACTTTTGACTTAGTTTAATAGTGTGATGCTGAACATGCAGTAGAACTGACTATTTCAGCAGTTTCAAAAGTCAAAGATTATCTAACTATTCTTAGATAAATATTTTTTTAAGGACGGCTATAGCTTGTGCTCATTCCCATAGCCCCCACTCGTCCCCATGATGACGTTTCTGTCCAATATGATAGTGATTCTTTGGTGTGGGGTGGGTTTTAGAAATTTAAAGGCAGTTTTCTCTCTGTAGATATTTATTTATTTTGCTTACATGAGCTTTTTTGATTATACAGTTAACCCTCTAATCCTTTCATCTTAGTGGAGCTCACTACAGTGTGAGATACTGCCTGTGTTAACATACTGTGGCTTATACTCTGGAAAGGACATCCTTTGCCCAAAAAGTCTAGGGTCAATTAACTCTTCACTAGTTTCAAAAGAAATATTCTGAACAACCCATATGTCTACAAATAAACTTTCAAAATAATTGGTGAATATATGTAAAAATCTTGAGTTATTTAACATCACTGAAGTAAATTTTTGTACAATACAGGAGAATTTCCAATTGATTTTTGCAGAACAAATTCTGCATCTGATATGTAGAGACTGTACTGAGGATGTGGTGGTTAATTATGCTGGGTTTTTTTACCTGTTTACCATAAAATTTATCAGTTCAGATGTCCTGTGTGACGTTCAGAAATTTGGAGGAAATTGAAGAATGGAAACTTTTTTTTTTTCAATTTGCACGTGAGTTCATCGTTATGTGTTTTTGATATGCCAAGAAATGAATGTAGTGGTTATTAGCTTTTCTGTAAGTTTAATGTATGCAGCCAAGTGTCTTATAAGAGGCCCAAGAGCAGCATCCTAAATATGTAGGGCACAAATATATGTTTGATCTTCCACCACCCCCTGCCCACTACTGACATCTACTCCTGGTTATAAATATTTGAACTCAGTGGGTGATTGTGACCATCATGAACTAGAAAATGAAAATGCATGGACAGGCATAAGCCTGAACCATATGTCCCTCTTTATGGAAGACCATCAGAACTATCAATCTTTGAGAAGCCCTATGCATGATTTCTGTTTGATCGTATGTGGTTGAATGACAGAAGTATGGGCAGCTCTGCTGGACAACAGCAATAAAATGATTACATAGAGGGTAAGAGCTGCTAGCTGCCAGAGTTCTTAAGAAAGATGAGGAGAATCTAAAGGTCTTAGCAGAAATCTGAGAAATGCTTATAGTAAACAAAGTGGCCTTAGCTTCCCAAAACAAGTTGGACAACTGGAGAAGAAACTTGAGGGCCCAAGGTGGGTTATATAGATGTTAATAAACCAGATGAGCTGAAATCAGTTAATGAAAGAAGTTTAATCAATCTGAGTTGTTTCAAGAAGTGACTACATGGTTAATGAATATTGCTTATTGAGTGAAGATTCATTGGTTTGTTTTCTCTGCTGAGCTCAAGCTCTGATGAATCAAGAGTTGTATCTTGCTGTGGAGTTAAGACATTGAAACTAGCTGTCATTTTTTTCCCCCAAATGGCTCTCTTTCCTACCTGGAAACAGTAATGTTACAGTGGGAAGAAGTGGTTGGGTGGGTGGTGGTAGAGAGGACATTGAGGAAGTCTTTCCTGTTTCATTTTTAACTTCATATTGAGTTTCATGGTAAGTGAACTATCCTTGAAACTGAAAAAGAAACTGCAAAAGAAACCTCTTGGTTTCATAGTTCTAAAATGTCTCTCTGAAAGTGGTTTGCCTTTAACCACTTTGTTTTGGTAAACATAAGTTACAGAAATCAATAGGAAAAAATCTACTTAATAATAGAAAAAAACGTATTATAGAAAAATTTATGATGCTAAGGGACTTTGAGATCTCTCTTTTATTGTTTGCCTTTCTGGGGTTTTTTTTGTTTGTTTTTATGAAGCCCAGTGGTTTTGGTTGAAACTTGCAATAAGCCTACCGGAAGCTGGATGTTGATGAAGATTACAGAATACCAATGAGTGTGATTAATAACATGAAGTATGTTCTCTCAGGCTACAGAGCAGATATTTCTTTTCTGCCAGGCTCCTTCAATACTTTTCACAATACTTTCAGGAAGTTTAAATCTCTTCTGACATGCCTGACCTTCTAATATGTCATATCAACTGGTGGTTTTGGGAGTTTGGAGAGGGAAACCGGAGGTAGGCAAGGTAATCATATGGACCTCTCTAGGGAGACCAGCTCAAAAAGAGACCCCCCTCATAAACCTCTCTTTCAAGTGAGAGCCAATAGTAAATTTCTTCTGGTGTTTATACCATTGCTCCAAGATGTGAATACTTTATTGGATAATTCAAGGCAGTTCTTCTAGGCTGACTGATTTTTTTTTGCAACTTTTACCTGTCTAAATGTTAGGTTCTGTAAGCCAATCGCTTAGGCTTTCCCTCCATGGAAAAGGATAGGCGTTGCTGAAAACGTACTTAATTTCATTTTAAGCTGCCTAGGACACTTGAGATTAATTTCCCTTCGTATGTGCCCATGCTCTCCATGAGTTATAGATAAAGCTATGCATGTTTACATTATTCAAGTATTTGGAGTTTTCATTCTCCATGAAGTCACTTTCTAGCCATCACTTTCTAGTATTAATTTAGTTCATCAGTATTAATGCTAACATCGTTTTTATAATTGTTTGGCATTATTGTGGTTTGAGCTAAATTAGAGTCAGTAACTCTTAACTTAGTGGCTGTAAGTAGCTTCATTCTCTGAAAACAACCTGTGTGGTTTTGAGATGGTGTTCTTCTCCCAGAGTGATAATGCAGGGCATTGGTATACAAAAAGGCCAAAGCTTATACATATCCCTATAGTAACCAAGGCCATTCTTGAGCTGGTGGAAGTGGGCTGCACCTGCGAGGAGGGGTAAATAGGGCAGGTGACCCCAAACAGATGACCAACAGAGTATTCCATGCTTTATACATCATACTCAGTTTAAAATTGAGAGATCATGAGAGTCTCACTCTCTTCTGCAATGGCTGACTTCCAGTGAGGACCTCATCTGTCTGATTGCTTCTGACCCCAGATCCATGCATTCCTGCATCCAGTTCCTGAGCTCAGCTCCCTCCTAGCCGTGGAAGCATTCCCTCATGTCTGCTCTGCAGTGTTTGTGGTGACCTATAGTCATCAACAGGTGGGATGGAGGTTTGATCTCATATATTTGCATATATTTTATTACATTATTATTGTTGTTGGTATTATTATTTCATTAAAGCTGTAGTTTTAGCTTCCAAACTCAAAGATTTTTTCCTCTTGTTTCCCTTGGATTTGGGAGTTCAACTGCGCGGTTTTAGCTGCCGAAATTTAGCTGAACTGGGGCTAAGACTGTTACAGGTAGTCGTGATCATGCTTGAAATGCATCACATAGTCAGGGAGGCTTCTAGTTGCTTAACTTGTATTTGAAATATAGTACAATTGCACTCCTTATGCCTGAATACATGCTGACTTTTGTTTATGCTTTCCTTTCAAGAAGCATAAATCATTGATTTTGTGGCTAAGTACTTGGATATCTGTAGTATAAGGGTAAAATCTTCTCCTTTCAACAGATAGGTTCTACTGTACTTTTGTTATGGATTGCAGCTTGCTTCAAGGGTCTTCCCATTGAATTGGATGGGAATGTTTGAGAATAAAGTGGTATACAGTGAAAGTGGTGTCAGAAATCAGGTCTGTGTGATGTAGCGTGGGCAGCTTAGTGTTAAAGCACCAAGCCAAAGTCTAATCCTGTTATCCAGTTGAAATAGAATGTCAGAAGTATTCTTCCTGCCAAAACTCTGAATAGCTTCTTTTATCATTGAGGCCTATGATCATGTTGACACACAGGCAGAGTTGCACAATGTACTGAGCTTCAGTAAAAGGTATGACCTGAGCAAAAGGGAGCTTCTGGGCTCTCAGAGAGGAAAAAATACTTTGGGGGGGTTCCTTTGAACCTGAATTCTGACTGACTTATCTTTGTATTTGTTTTAACAGTAAAATATTTTGAAGGTTGAAATGAACCCCTGCTTTCCCTGCTTTAAGGAGTAGAAAGAACCACAGAAAATGAAGTAAAGTTAAAAGGAACTCCTTGAATGTTGTTAAGGATTCCAAAAGTAGTCTTTAATTGCTGCTAAAAATAACGTGGCTGGAATTTCCATGGAAAACATCAGTGCAGTAGCTAGATAGTATACAAATATCTCCATTCTGCAATAGATTCTCCTCTCTTCTCCCGGCTCCTCCCCCTCCTCAAAACTAGTTCATCCTTTTCTCAGTGTTAAATAAATATATCCACATTTTATACTGTGCTTAAAATGAAACAGTCAAACATGACTTCTCATAGCAATATGAGGAATCACGTGATGGTAACTACTCAGTGTTTCACTAAGAACTGTGTGGAGATCTGATTCCACAACCACAATTGTTTGCTGTCTTTGTAAACATAAAAAATAATCAAATTCGTTGAAGAGATAATCCCCACAGCCTGTGAATCATTTAAAAAGTATTTACAACGAGCACTTTTGTAGTATTTTTCAGGGTGATTTAGGACCCCAGATTAACACACTTCATGTCTTTATAGTAGCAAATATTTATTACTATAACTCAAAAAGTGTGAAACCACAGATAGTATTACCAGAGAGTTCGACCGTATTTTGAGTACCATAAAGCATGCTGTTTAAATAGGCGCAATGTTTCTGTCTTTAAGAGAATGCCATTTGGGACAAGTAATATGGTTCATGATAACAGAATTCTCTGATTAGGGGCAGATTTCTAATGAGGAAAGCATTATTGGTAGATTTACCAAAACTGATGACATGAATGCATGTCTTAGTTATCCCAAGTGCAATAGCTTATAAATATTCAAGTACTCAGTTATAGGATGCAGCTGTACTATACTTTCATGTCTAGTAGGTTTCCTTTGGCCATCCAGATGATGAGGAAATGCACATTGTACACAAAGCAGTCCCTTATGTGCTTTCTAGTGTAATGTAATTGTTATTAATTATACCCTGAACAGTACTATCAATTGACACTTCTGTACAAAGCTCAATGTGCAATGTGTTATGTGTTTGAGAAAGGGGAAACACAAGGTTGTCATTAAAAACATTTTTAGCAGATCTGGAAATAAGACACAGATCTCAGTGTCGCAGACCCTCTTGTTTCATCCACCAAGAAAGAAGTTGCCAAACGGGTGAGTTTGATTTTGCTGCCATGTAGCTGCTCCCTTTTGCAGAGCAGGACAATCATCTAACCCAGGTTTCCATGTTTTAGCCACCTTTACTAATGCTTTAAGAAAACTGCCCAAACCAAACCTCAATTTAAATAGTCTCTTCCTCTTGTAAGAACTGTGAGAGTGGCTAAAACCTTTGCTATTTGATCATTTCTGGAGGTCTTGGTGACTTGAGATACTCTTTCTTTTGCAGAGCCATTAGGAAAGGATGTAACCCAAACTCATTACATGCACTATTCATATGTCAGTATTTGGCTGCTGTGCAGCAAGATTCCCTTTTCTTCCTCCCTCTTAAGCCTAGAAAAGATGATTTTCAAAGGTCCCTTCCAACCCTTACCAAAAGAGTTTAGCCTGATAAATAATTAACTTGGATACTGAGAAAATACTGCTTTACAAGAATGTTTTACAGTGGAAAGAACTTACCATCTCTCATTAATGACTAGATGTGAAAAATGTCACACGTTTCAGTTGTTTGTCAGATGGAGTGGTGGCTTGCATATTGTGTTAGGAAGTACTAATGTTGAGTAACTTCAAAGTGAGGAGTCGCCTTTCTTGAATGTAAAGTCTTGCTTCATTTCTCCTAAGATGACTGGTACATGTGTCAGTTCTTACTAGTTCCTTAGTTGCTGAACAAGTATCTCGTTAGGTGGGATGAATGTCTTTGATTCTAGTGGGTAATCTTAGCTCTCTGGCTTGGCAATAAGACCTTTTGTGTCCAGGCTAGAGTTAAATCTAAGACAATAGGATCTTGAGAGGCTTAAATGGGACAGACACACTAAAACCAACTTTTTAAAATAGTGATTATTGAGAACTGCAGAGGAGATGTAAAGGGTAGGCTAAAAAAATTGGATGATCTTTTGACATTTTAGAAAAAGTTTTCATAATTAGGGCCAGGATTTGTCTAGCTGTGGAGTAAGACTGCCATTTGCTCTATCACATTGGCTACTGGAAAAAATATTTGGAAATCGGGCATTTCCAAAAATATGTTTAGTTTAATTCCTAATTTAAGCAACAATAAATCTCAGATCAAAAAGAAGGCCCTAGAAAATTCAGTTATTCCTAGAAAAAATCTGGAAGTATGGCTCATGTAAAAAGTAGCTATGCCTCAAGCTTTAGAAAGCCGAGCACAGTAGTGATGTAATAGTACCCTGTCTGGGTCCACTGCTACCAGTAGGATGTTGTGATGTGTTAGCAGATTTATAATAAAATGCATAATCAGTGCTTTGGTTGTTCTAATAACGTATATTCTAAAGTAGACTCTAAACCTGCCCTGTGTTGCCCAGTGTTTCAGCACAGAAAAGACTGATGTGTCTCTGAACCATGTTTCTTGTGTCCCTTCCTTTAAGTTGTAATTCCTTTGTCCTCTTCATGTACCACTCCACAGAAGGATTCTTCTGGTTAGGTGGCTTTTCTTTTCTACATCGTTTGCCTGCTAGCCTATTACTGTTGCAGAGCCTTTAGTTTATTTTTGACATGTCCGAGGCATTGATTTTATAAGATCTCAAGATGTTTTGGAGTACAGTGTTTCTGAATTCTGCCAAATACCAGTTCAAGGTTGTTTTATTTTTTGTTGAATTCGTTCAATATAATGCCTATTAGTTTCTTGAGGTATTTGATGTCTTGAAGCTCAGACCAGCTGGCACTGAGAAGGCTGTGGCTTTTTTATGATTTTTTTTCCTCCAGTAATGAATAGTTTACTTGTCCTATATTTCTAAAGGGAGCAGGGGAAAGGTGATAGTGAGTGAAGGGAGTTTCACAGAGCTGGAGTTCTCCCTTCGTAACTTTGAATTCTGCAAAAAGCTGCCTCTGTTGCACCATTTATTTATGTTGGACCCCAAATTGATAGAAACACGAATCTGAGTAAAAATATAAGTCTTTGCACATAACAGTAGCTTGGTTAACGGAGTATGCAACTTCAGAGAGATCTGGCTTATATCTTCATTTTGCAAATGTAAGTTTAGTTTGGTCCATTTGGAACATTATCAAAGCTCTTGACAGAGTTTGCACTGAATTAATCATGTGCTTTCATTGGTATAAATTAACTTCCTATCCTGATGTGCTGAACGATAGCCACAACTGTTTAATGCTCACTGATTGGAATGAGTGCAGGAAATGGGCACGAGGAGGAAACTACTTGCCTTCAGTATGTGAAATGTATTTGCCACTTAGCTGAAAATGCTGACTTTGTTGCCTTCAATTAGGTTTATTTTGCATGTCAAATAATCTTTCTCTCCTTCTTCAGAGATTTTAGAAGCAACTGTAAAATGCTGACTGAATGGACTGTGTACATATGGCATCTGAGAGTTTTTTTTATTAGCTTAAACTAGCACATGTGTTTTCCTGGGAGGAGTATTAAGTGCCTAGACTACAAGTGCAGTGTGTGACTGTTTTTGCAGCTGTGTGGAATAGCATGATGCGTGTTTCCTGGACCAGACCTGGGAGAGAGCTCAAGTATGTTGAAGCAAAAGCAGGTTGTGTTTATGGGAATGTCAAACAGAAATATGGCACTTGAACTCTTATCAGCCCTGAGCATGATACCAGTGACTGAGTGGTGGTCCCCCAGGTGTGTGAAAGGAATGCCCCACTTCTAACTGTGCTGGATTTTGTTTCAGAATTTGATACCACTATCTCACAATGCTGTCCTGCTCCTGCCAGTCTGGTAAAAATGAAAATTTTCTTTTTGCCCTTTTTATCTGCAGATGGTTGAAACCAATATTAGTCCGTTTGAAATTTAGTTCATGTTAAACTGTTATTGAAGAGCATGGTCGTTGCTCAGGCCAGAAATCTTGCTTTTGAGGGATGAATTTTGGAAACTTGATGCTTCTAGAAAAAGAGCATATCATAAGTATTTGTAGAAATAGAGGTAATGTCCTGCTTTTGGTGACCTCTCACTCTTCTGGAAATGTCTTACTCGGGGAACACATATCATGTTTCAGAAAGAGTCCCATAAAACCATGGATAATTTCAGGTTAGCCTGTAACAAGCGCTGGGAGGACAGACAGTGGTTAGTGGAATGGGGTGCTGGTATGGGCCCTCCACCTGCTGTCCAGGGGCATGCTGGTGATGCCATGGCACAGCTGAAGTCCTGTGAGGCTCCTGAGGTAGTAGGTGTCAGGGAGGAAACTTCTCCAAAACACCTTACATGTAATAAAGGGTCCACTAAGAAGGCAATGCGACTGACAGCCCAGCTGAAGTGCCTCTATACAAACGCACGAAGCTTGGGCAGCAAGCAGGAAGAGCTGGAAGCCACCATGCTACTAGAAAGCTATGATTTAGTTACCATCACTGAAACGTGATGGGAAAAATCCCATGACTAGAATGTAGCTATTGACGGCTACCAGGCTGCTCGGAAGGGACAGGCTGAGAAAGAGGGGTGGAGGCATTACCATCTATGTCAGGAAAGGAATAGAATGTGAAGAGCTGTCATTAAAGTGTACCCATGAACAGGTTGAAAGCTCGTGGGTTGTAATAGAATGCCATGGAACCAACAGGAACTTTGTGGTTAGTGTATACTACAGGCCACCTGATCAAGGAGAGCCAACTGATGAAGCCTTCTTCCTCCAGCTACAGGAAGCTTCATGCTCACAAGCTCTCATCCTACTCGGGGATTTCAGCCACCCTGACATACGCTGGAAAAGTAGCATGGCAAGCTGGAGGCAAACCAGGAGACTCCTGCAGTGCATTGAAGATAATTTCTTAATCTAGCTAATACAGATCCCCACCCAAGGGGATGCAGTACTGTACCTGATGGTCACTAATACAAGTGAACTCATCAGTGACATTAGGATTGGAGGCAGCCTGGGCTGCAGTGATCACACAGTGGTGGAGTTCAAGGTCCTGAGGGATATGGGGTGAGTGAAGAGTATAGTCAGGACCCTAAATTTCAGGAAAGCAGACTTCTAGCTCTTTAAGGAGTCACTCAGTAGGATCCCCTGGTCCATGGTCCTTGGAGACAAGAAAGCAGAACAGAGCTGGCAAATATTTAAGAATGCTTTCCACAAGGCACAAGAGCACTCATGTAGCAAATCAGGCAGGAAAGGGAAGAGACCAGCGTGGCTCAGTTGAAACCTGCTGGTCAAACTCAAGAACAAGAGGAACTGCACAGGCAGTGCAAGCAGGGACAGGGAACCTGGGACATATATAAGGTTGCTGCCTGGATGTGTAGGGATGAGGTCAGGAAGGCCAAGGTGCAGCTGGAGCTGAACTTGGCAAGGGAAGTGAAGACTAAGAAGAAGGGCTTCTACATATACATCAGTCAGAAGAGGAAGATTAAAGAGAACGTGCCCCCACTGATAGTTGGGAATGGTGATCTCGTATCATCAGACAAGGAGAAGGTGGAGGTACTTAACAACTTTTTTTGCCTCAATCTTCAATGATAACCGCTCTGCTCATCACTCCTGGGTCATGGAACAGCAAAATGGTGACCGAGGGAGGGGGAAGTGTAAAACCCTCCCGCTATAGAGGAGGATTGGATTCACGTCCACCTGAGGAACCTGAACATATGTAGTCTACAGGACCTGATGAGATGCATCTCAGAGTCCTGAGGGAATTGGCAGATGTGGTTGCCAAGCCACTCTCCATGATATTTGAAAAGTCATGGCAGTCAGAAGTCCCTTTTGACTGGAAGAAGGGTAACGTGCCCATTTTTAAAAAGGGTAGAAAACATGACCCTGGTAACTACCGACCTGTCAGCCTCACCTCTATGCCTGGGAAGATCATGGAACAGATCCTCCAGGAAGCTATACTAAAGCACATGGAGGACACGGAGGTGATTAATGGCAGCCAGCAGGGCTTCACTAGGGGCAAGTCCTGTATGACCAACTTAGTGGCTTTCTATGATGGGGTAAATGCAGCAGTGGACACCAGTAAACCGACAGATGTGATCTGTCTAGACTTCTGTAAAGCCTTTGACGCCATCCCTCACAACATCCTTCTCCCTACATTGGAGAGATATGGATTTGATGGGTGGACTGTTCGGTGGACAAGAAACTGGTTGGGTGGTCATATTCAGAGAGTAGTGGTCAATGGCTTGAAGTCCAGATGGAGATCCATGACAAGTGGTGTCCCTCAGGGGTCTGTACTGGGACCAGTGCTGTTTAATAACTTCATCAATGATACTGACAGCAAGATTGAGTGCACCCTCAGCAAGTCTGCAGATGACACCAAGCTGAGTGGTGCAATTGTCACACCAGAATGATGGGACGTCAACCAGAGGGAACAGGACAGGCTGGAGAAGTGGGCCTGTGAGAACCTCATGAGGTTCAACAAGTCCAAGTGCAAGGTCCTACACCAGGGTTGGGGCAATCTCCCATTTCATTACAGGCTAGGGATGATGTGATTGAGAGCTGCCCTGCAGAGAAGGACTTGAAGGTGCTGGTTGATGAGAAGCTTGACATGATGCGGCAATGTGTGCCATTACAGCTCAGAAGGCCAGCCGTATCCTGGGCTGCATCAAAAGAAGCATGACCAGCAAGTAGAGGTAGGTAATTCTGCCTCTCTATTCCTCTCTTGTGAGACCTCATCTGGAGTACTGTGTCCAGTTCTGGAATCCTCAACATAAGAAGCATATGGAACTGTTGGAACGGGTCCAGAGGAGGGCTACTAAGAGGATTAGAGAGCTGGAGCACCTCCCATGCAAGAACAGGCTGAGAGAATCGGGTTTGTTCGCCTTGGAGAAGAGAAGGCTCCCAGGAGATCTTATAGCAACCTTCCAGTATCTGAAAAGGGCCTGCAGGAAAGCTGGGGAGGGACTGTTTGCAAAGGCCTGTAGTGATAGGGCTAGGAATCATAGAATCATAGAATAACCAGGTTGGAAGAGACCCACCATCGAGTCCAACCATTCCTATCAAACTCTAAACCATGCCCCTTAGTACCTCATCCACCTGTGCCTTAAACACCTCCAGGGAAGGTGAATCAACCACCTCCCTGGGGAGCCTGTTCCAGTGCCCAATGACCCTTTCTGTGAAGAATTTTTTCCTAATGTCCAGCCTAAATCTCCCCTGGCAGAGCTTGAGGCCATTCCCTCTTGTCCTGTCTCCTGTCACTTGGGAGAAGAGGCCAGCACCCTCCTCTCCACAACCTCCTTTCAGGTAGTTGTAGAGAGCAATGAGGTCTCCCCTCAGCCTCCTCTTCTCCAGGCTAAACAACCCCAGCTGTCTCAGCCGTTCCTCATAAGACCTGCTCTCCAGCCCCTTCACCAGCTTCGTTGCTTTTCTCTGGAGTCGCTCCAGAGCCTCAACATCCTTCTTGTGGTGAGGGGCCCAGAACTGAACACAGTACTCAAGGAGCGGTCTCACCAGTGCCGAGTACAGAGGGAGAATAACCTCCCTGGACCTGCTGGTCACGCCGTTTCTGATCCAAGCCAAGATGCCATTGGCCTTCTTGGCCACCTGGGCACACTGCTGGCTCATGTTCAGTCGGTTGTCAACCAACACCCCCAGGTCCCTCTCCTCCAGGCAGCTTTCTAGACAGACTTCTCCTAGTCTGTAGCACTGCATAGGGTTGTTGTGCCCCAAGTGCAGGACCCGGCATTTGGCCTTGTTAAACCTCATGCCATTGGTCTCAGCCCAGCGGTCCAGCCTGTTCAGATCCCTTTGCAGAGCCTCCCTACCCTCCAGCAGATTGACACTTCCACCCAGCTTAGTGTCGTCTGCAAACTTGCTAAGGGTGGAATCGATGCCTTCATCCAGGTCATTGATAAAGACATTGAACAGGGCTGGACCCAGCACTGAGCCCTGAGGAACCCCACTTGTCACTGGCCTCCAGCTGCATTTCGCTCCATTTCCCACCACTCTCTGGGCCCGGCCAGCCAACCAGTTTTCCACCCAGGAGAGTGTGCGCCTGTCCAGTCCAGAGGCTGACAGCTTCTCAAGCAGAATGCTGTGAGAAACTGTGTCAAAGGCTTTACTGAAGTCCAGGAAGACCACATCCACAGCCTTTCCCTCAGCCGAGTCACTTTGTCATAGAAGGCGATCAGGTTAGTTTGGCAAGACTTTTGTGAACCCGTGTTGACTGGGCCTGATCACCCGGTTCTCTTGCGTGTGCTTCATGATAGCACTCAAGACCACCTGTTGCATGACTTTCCCTGGCACTGAGGTCAGACTGACAGGCCTGTACTTTTCTGGATCCTCCCTGCAACCCTTTTTGTAGATGGGCACAACATCAGCCAGCCTCCAGTCCAGTGGGACTTCCCCAGTCTTCCGGGACTGTTGGAAGATGATGGAAAGGGGTTTGGCCAGCACATCCGCCAGCTCCTTCAGTACCCTTGGATGAATCCCATCCGGCCCCATAGACTTGTGGGTGTCTAGTCGGGCTAGCAAGGCTCTGACCACCTCCTCTTGGATCACGGGAGCCTAAACTATTCCTTGATTCTAAAATATGAGTCTGCTGGTATAGTGACCCAGCCTGGACACAGTCCATGGGTCACTGTTATAGGACCCTGGGTCTCCCCATATAATTTATGGTTCCATAGTCACTAGGCTAAATGAAAGCAAAATGACGCCAAACGATTGATCAAAAAGGCATTTATTTGTACAGGCATTCTTAGGAATAAGATTGGCACTGGCTTGCTCAATCTGTGTTAAGGACAAAGAAAGAAAGGGTGGAAAGGGAGAGAAAAAACGAAGTGCAAGGACATCACCTGGGCTCTGGTCCTCCTCTTCTCCTCCCAGGATGGTGGGCGTGCTGTTGATGGCCCCACTTGAAGAGTATTCTTTATAGTTTTTGGTGGGCTTGTGCCATGCTTCTTCTAAGAAAGTCCTGAAATTGAGTTTGTGGGGGCTGCTCTTTCCAGGAGGTCTCTGGACTATTCTGCCCTTTCTCTTCCCTACCAGCAAGATCGCAATGTGACCTCTTTCAGCAGCAAGCACAGCTGGGCTGCTTGTGAGAGTGAGGTAAGGTGTTGAAACACGCTGTCTTTGCTACAGTCTCAACAGTGGTTTAAGGCAGGAAAACAAGTGGTTTAAGACACCCAAAAAGAATCAGTCTCACAGCTGGAAAACACTATTTTCAAGAGGAAACATTCGTTTAATGTAAAAGATAATTGAAAACTAGAGTTTTCTAGCTTCCTATCATTACCAGGTTTTTTTTCCTCTTTTTTTTCCCCTGCCCTTTTCTAATAGAATGAAAAGAGATAATTAAGGAGGAAAATCTAATATTGGCAGAAAGTTATTTTCTGCTTTTCAAAACCTGTAGAGGAAAAATATTTTTCATCAATAGTCTTTCAAATTTCTGTTTTAAACTGTATTGTTGGTTCATCACAGTGTGGCCTCAAACAAAAAGTTGTATGTTAGTATGTCTGAAATCACCAGATTTCAAGTGTTGCTGTAACTAACCTATATAGCAGGTGACCGGAACGTGGCCATTACATCTTAAAAATGCCATCTGCTGTTATGCTCCCTTTTAAGTATAAAATGTGAAGCTACTGCAGGTAAGCTGGGCTGATAATGGCCAGAGTCACCTTTTTGTGTGGCTTTGCTTTCAAGTAAGAGGTATTGTGCAATATTTATTTTCTCTCAGAAGAGAATGGTGTTTTATCAGTGATAGTCTAAGGGTATAAGAGAAACATGGTTTGTTGGAAGACACAGTAGTCTTTATTGCCCTATCATTTATAGCTGGAAAAACCCCCAGACATAGTCTCATTCTTGAGGTCCCCCAATAAACTCAAAAAGAAGCAAAAAGAAGAGCAAAAAGAAGACTTATGAACTATTCAGTATAGGACACGGTGGATTTGAAATTGCTTTTTTAAAAATGGATTGGGAAGTCATTTAATAAAAAGCGTGACAGGATAAAACTAACCTGATCAGGGCAAGGTAGCTACTGTGTAAACAGTGTTAATATGAAAAGTTCTCTGTAACATAAAAATATAGATTACTTGGCTTAGTCTTTTTTCTTTTTTTAAAATTTTTTTAAGAGTCTGTAACAGTTCCTTGCTACTCTTATTAACATATTGTGTGTACTAATGAATGAGTATGCGTCTCTGTGAACTGTGTGTATGTGTGCTTAATCTTAAGTGGGTTAATAGTTCTTTTGAATGCAGTGAGATATAAAATTAAGCACTGGGTTACACTGGGTAGAAGCCAGGGCGTTTTTCAGTTTGAAGGAGAAGATCCTGTGTGAATTCCTTCTAGAAACTTTCATAAAGCTCTGAACAAGAGGTTCATGAAATAAACAGAAAGGAATAGGGTTTTTTTAATCATTTTTGCACCAGCATTAGCATGTTGACAATTCCTTTCTCTTGTCAAATACTTTGGTTTTAAAGTCTATTTCCTGAGCATACTTTGTGATGGGGGAGAACTCCACACTAAAACAAATATTGTAAACTAGTTATGCAAGCCTAGCTTAATTTATTTCTGCTAATTCCTAGAGGATATCAGCAGCAATTAAGTTCAAAAGCTGAAGACTACTGTGTTATGAAGAGACTTGTGCAGGTTTGACAGTATGGCAAGTAATTCTAATGCAGCCATGCTCTGAGACAGTGCCTTCATGTGAAGTTACATCACCAACCTCCAAGACCTTTTGTAGTTGAAGTGAAAATTTCAACTGCCTGTGTATAGATTTGGCTGAAACCTCCAGTGAGAAGAGAGCTAAATAAATCAATTAAAGGCTTTTTAAATGCACCTAAGGGAGTTAGGTGCCTGACTTCTATTGAAATTCAATAGGATTTGATTGCTTGGAGCCTTTGGAAAACTTCAACCTAAAATTGTAGGCCTGCAGTATTGATTAAGGTCCCAGTACTATTGTTCTGTGCTCTTGGCACCGATTAAAGAAAAACAGAAAAGCTCCGACACAATCAGCTGTTCTAACTCTGTCTCCTAGTAAGCATCTTTTTTTTCAGAACGTGAAGGCTTGCATAATATTATTTCATCTTAATTAAAAACATTAATAAAGGTACTTTAATGATGTTCAGTAACTTCTTAGGATTAATTATGGGCATCTGAAGATAGAAATGTGACACTGATACAATTTTTTTTTTCCATTGCAGGTTCAGTGGTTTGGTGCAAATATACTAGTTAAAGAATTTTAGCAAATGATTCTAGGCTTTTTGGAAGGAAGGGACACCAAATGTTCTGGATTTAAACAATTTTTCAAGATCTTATCATTGTTGGATTTCACTTGAAAAGATAGTGTACAAGATCTTTGGAAATGAGGAGATTAAGTAGGGGGAGAAATTTTCCAATCCTAAATAGTACTTGAAGCACTTGTTGCTCAGTAAATGTTTATATAAATGAGAAACCATTTATCTTTTTAATTTTGATCTGTACATCATCAAGTTGGGATTTTTACTTTATTGAGCTTGGTGCCTGGCTTGTCTGTTTGCCTAGGCCATCTGATTTTGCTGTTCTGTGTATGTTGGAAAACGTAGTACAGCTTTCAGGAAAAAATCCTGCCTTTCTCAACAGAACAAAGAGGGGCCTCTCTATACAAAGTGAGTGAGATTAGAAGAAACAGTTGCCTTTGCTGCTGTTAATTTGCATACTCTGCCTGGGCTCTACACAAGTGCTGTCTGATGCATTTTGCAAGCCCTGATGTGTCAGGTGCTGCGAAGTGGACTCTAGCTCTCTCTGATCTAATGTGTAGCCTGCAGTAGTTTGATTTTTTTGTGTACTATCCTTGTCTGAGTGTAAATGAAACCTATTGCTCTACATGAGCAATTTTGCTTTTTTTGAGCTTTTGGTGGCTGTAGAGGACATGCTGCATCCCTGCTTGTGAAGATGCTGAGTCTATTTCTCTGTTGCCCAATCCAGCTCCATAGCCCTTAGCTGACAGCAAATGCCCCCTCTGTCACTTTGCATTAACATCAGCAGATCTATTGTCCCCACTCTGGCTCCTTCAGAGACCTCCTTGTCACAGCCTCTGAACAAAATTTTTGGCAGAGCCCTCACTCCACTGCTGCTGACTGAGATGGCAAGGACATTACTGTTCCACTTTGCTCTTGGTGCACTAGCTTTGTAGCAGAGCTCTTCCATTGCATTGCCTTACAAACAGGTATCAGTGCAGGTAGTGCCACATCAAGTCTTACAGCTAAGGTAATGCTGGTTGGCATGCAATCCCTATATAAGCTGTGGGGAGAGCTTGTTTCCTTTTTTAAAGTAATTCATGGGAAGCTATATTCTGAAAGAATGCAGATTTGAAAGAATCATGAGAGTAATGTGGTTGATCCATCCAATGAGGATAATATAATAGATCTTGTGAAAGGGCAGACATGGGTGGGAGTCATATTCCCAGTAAAACATTGGAGTGGGAGGAAATTCCTATGGTGCAAGAAGCATGTGCCTATAAGGCTTAAAGCCATCCCTCTCATCAGTGCCTCTTGTTTTCCTGTGCTTGTTATCTCCTTTTCCTCTGAGGACAGCCACTTCTTTGGCATATGGAAAAAGCTGTGTTGTCTTTGGTTTTCTCCAGTCTTTGGTAGGCAATCAGAATAACATGGTGGTATGCTTTGCCTCCTTACTCCTAAAGCACGTATTTTACCTTTTATGTTTATGGAGATCATTGACAAAAGTCTAGACTCATTAAGGTTAAGGTCTTCCTGTTCATAACACATTTCAGATAACCTCATCTAGTTCTCCCACGCAAAAAGGCTGCACGAACTTCTGTGATGCTCCATGACCAATTACAGCTTTGAGATCTACAGGCAGAGCCTCAGGCAATATATTTTCTATGCAGATGCTTTCTCAGCCTCCAGAGACAATCTCTTTATCTGTTAAATAGCTGTTGTTATGGTGTCATGATCCATTCTGTGTCAAGATTCAGTTGTGTTTTTCCTGGCCAAGATAATAATCTGTCTAATTGCTTTGAAACATGAGCTTCCTCCAGGTTTAGAGAGTCTGTCTTTCCTTTTGGAGTTGCTACTGCACTTTATCTCACAGTGTGGATGTTGGATTCCTCCCAACACTGGATTGCAGCTCTTCAAGTACAGTGGGAGTAGAGTAGTAAAGGAAGGCCTTTCCAAGATTCATTTATTAGTAAAATAAACCAGATATTAATTTTGCTAATATACTTTGCGTGTACTTGTTCTAATACATCTGACTCTTGATTCACACAGCTGAAGAAGTCTAGTCACTCCTTAAATTCAGTTGCAGTCCTTTTCATAAGTAACTTTTCCATGTTGTCCTGTGGTGGGACATTCTTGTTCTTAATGGCATCCCAAAGTTCATTGGGTTGATAGTCAAAGTGTCCTTATCCAAGCCCAGTTCTTTGGTGCAAGTCAAACTCAATATGTAGGCTTTTCATCACAGCTTTTCTTTGAGCCTTTCTCTGTTTTTTCCCTGTGTGGGCTTATTAAGAAACTGTGATTAGTCCATGGGAACTATGGAAATATGAACTTTAGTGACAGATAGCATGTGTATGTTTGTCAGGGAAGTGCATTTTTATGTATCTTGCCTAAGTTCCTTCATCAAGTAATGAGAGCTGTACTTCAGCCAGATGATTAAGTTATAACATATCTGTATCAGGCTGAGGATGATTTTGATGTCTTGATGGCTCTTTTGTTTTACTTGAAGCAATTCCCAAAGCTGCTCGTGTAGTACCTGATCACAGAATCACTAGGTTGGAAAAGACCCACAGGATCATCGAGTCCAACCATTCCTGTCAATCACTAAACCATGACCCTCAGCACCTCATCTGCCTGTCCTTTAAACACCTCCAGGGAAGGTGATTCAACCACCTCCCTGGGCAGCCTCTGCCAGTGCCCAATGACCCTTTCCGTAAAATACTTTTTCCTGATGTCCAGCCTGAACCTCCGCTGGCGAAGCTTGAGGCCATTCCCTTTTGTCCTGTCTCCTGTCACTTGGGAGAAGAGGCCAGCTCCCTCCTCTCCACAACCTCCCTTCAGGTAGTTGTAGAGAGCAATAAGGTCTCCCCTCAGCCTCTTCTTCTCCAGGCTAAACAACCAAAGCTCTCTCAGCTGCTCCTTATAAGACTTTGAGTTCAACTCAAAGGAACTTCTGTTTATATGTCACAACTGTTACAGTGAGTAGTGAGCACTGAAAAATCTGTCATGAGACTTCTGAAATAAATCCCACATGCTGAGCCCACTCCTACACCAATGTACAAGTGAGGACTTGACCTACTTTACCGATCTTCATGAAAAATACTTTGCTCTCTGGCATGTGCTGCGTGGCTACCTGGAAACATACTATGGTTTCACCAAGCACTGTACCCCAGTAGAAATGCACAAGGCTTGTTGCACTAGACTTGTCTACCTCTTCTTTGTAGCTGAAAGTGTTGTGAATTTACATATGAGAAGTTCCTTACAGCTGGGGAACTATTGACACTGATGGAGTTCTTCAGGAGAAGCTATCTACATGTGTATCTCATGTTCCTCTTCCCTAATTTTTCATCCAGAGTTAATCTGGTCCTTGACCGTGTTGGGATTATGTGGCTGAGAAGGCATGAAGATGGCAATAAATATGTGCCTGAGCTGAGCAGGAGGGTTGGCAGAAGTGAGGGTGCCATGTCCAACTCAATAATTAAAAGGAATAAAAGAAGCCTGCCCTCTTGCTTAAGAGAGTTCTTGTATGCCTAAAGGCTTCTGAGGGAGGTGATTGAGTCACTGTCCCTGGTGGTATTTAAAAGACGGGTAGATGAAGTGCTTAGGGACATGATTTAGCAGTGGACAGGTACAGTTGGACTTGATGATCTCAACATTTTTCCAACCTAGTGATTCTATGATTCTATACAGGTACATGACTGTCACATCTCAGAGGGCTCTTCTTGACATGTCAGTAAAAGATTTTTATCTTCGTTTTGTATTTCTGTTTCCACTTTAGAAAGGAGATTGCATAGATTTGAGTGGGTCCTTGCAGAGTGCTGTTCTTGTCTGTAATTTTAACCAAGAAAACTCAACTGAGCTTTAATCCCTACCCCTGCAAGTGTTTTGCAGGCAGTTATTTTCTCTGTTTTAATTTTTCCTTTGTGATGGGTGTTGCTTTGTTTCTTACTTCACTCATTCTGTACCTCATCTCTGTCTGCTCAGCACTTTATCCTTCCATTTTCCTGTATCAGCTTTTGCTTTGTTCTAAGTCGTCTTGAAGCCTTGTTTCAGTCTAGCTGATTCATTGTGAGAAGCACAAACTTTTATACAATGCATTTAGTAGGCAGGTGTTAAGCAGGCAGTTAGGAGAAAGTATTGAAGAAACAGTGGACCATATTAATCAATAGTGCAATTCAGATTTGCTGAAGTTGTCAGGTGTGAGGCACTGCTCTCTGCCAAGGTGTCTCCTGGTAAATGGAATTAGCCCTAATTACCACCAGCATAAATGAACTAAGGATCAGGTTGACATCTTTCCAGTTAATGTAAAGTTTAATGTTAAGCTGTTAATCAGGAAAACAGAGGCAGTGCTTTTGTAGCTCAGAAAGGTGTAATTTTCTGAATGCATTTTTCCTTGTTGTCTGCAATTTTCTGGCCACTAATATGTGTGTACTGACAGAAAATCATCAGCCTCCCCATCCCCCAAGAGACTACTTATTAGACTTATGCAATGTAAGATATGAAAAACACTTTTGTCTGTCACACAGCCACGGGCAGGGGAGGGGGAATTTGTCAGTTGCTAATGGATACCTGGAGGTTTTGTGTATGGCCATGAAGAACAGCTTGTGCACTTTCACCCCCGATGTTCCCTGAATAACTTAGGTCTCATTTAGGTCAATAAGCCTTTATGAAAATGTCAGGAATGAAAAATGTGTCTTGGTGTAAGCCGACTGGTCGTTCCCTCCAGTCACCGAAGTCTATAGGACAATCAGTGTTCTCTAGGCTTGTCTGCATGTCACGCAAAGAGCTGGATGACAGTAACCATTGACTGCATGTCTGTCGCATTGTCTTTGGGACAGCCCCCATTTGCATACTTGCTGGTGTGCCTGTTATCCAATGAACCATGGAGGGCCTTTAAAAAACTTACGTGCACAACTCCAATGCAAATTTGCTATGCAGAGAATACTTGCTTCTTATAAGCACAATCCAGGCTTTCAATTTCTATCTTCTTGCTATAAAACTGAAACTGTGATCCTGACAGGGCCATAGTTCCTAGTGAGAGTGCTGTTTGTGGCTACATTGTGCTAAAACATTAACTTTTCTCTGGGTTTTCCTTTGCCTACTAAGATAATTTTTTTTTGTTCTTTTGCTTATGGTAATTGCATTTGGGGATATCTGAACAGTATTATCTGTGCTGTCAGATATGATGTAAGGCCATACATCCTTTCTTCAAATTAGTTACTTTGAATAAAGGACAGCTTTTGCTCACTGCATGGGTGCTATTGTCTTTTGTTAAGGGAGTTTCCTTCGTAGCAATGATGGAAGGAGGTGTTCTAGCCTTCTGCATGCAGAAGAGTGCTTGCATATTAGAATTTATTGACCACATCTATTAAATGAAAAAGTTACCTGGTCAGAAAAGACCACCTCTGGTGCTTTATTTTGCTGACACAGTTCAACAGCACCTCATGTGAAGCAAGGCTCTTCATTTTACCATTCATAAATAACACCAGGTGAAACTGGATGAAGGGAGAGTTTCCTTACGTTTGAAGCTTCTATCGTAAGACACAGGCTTTCCTTAAAGTATCTGCTGCAGGTGCTGTTTCTTTAGATATATTATATATGATTATGACCTTATTGAAAAATTTTAATTACAATCCAATTAAAAAAATAGTGAAGGATTTTGGTGGATCTTTTCAGAATGAAGCTGTAGAAGAGATTCTTGGCAAGGTCAAAGGGCCCAAACTTCATGTTTATTACGACCAACGATCTGGACAGTTAGACTATATCTTGAAAATCTAACTGGAATTCAGTTGACTATAAACATTTGTGATAGCTGTTCTACTGCATCTGTCATAGGTTATATGATATTGTCAAAACTAAGAGAAAGAGTCCTGGCTAATGTTCTCCTAGCTTTCCTAGAACTGTCACAGAGTTGAACTTCAACACTGTAGTGCCCTGCAATGAGCAGATTGCTATGCCATCAGGAGACTAGCAATTTAAAGCCACAAAAAAGATTATAATGAAGTGAACTAATGCATATCCCTCCCTTTTATTCCCCTGCATACATGCCTATTATTTTGTTGAGTGTTTGGGGGAATATCCTGTGTATTTTTTAAGCTGATGATGTGACTCCCATTCATCTTGACTGGACTAGGGTTGTACTGTGGTTATTTCAGTTAATTTAGAAAATAATCATAGGTATCATCTTGAGTCCTGTTTGCTGGTCTCTTATGAAGATCAGCAGTGAGCCCTGTAGAAATATGAGGAGGCTGGATAAAATGTCTAGCAGCATATCATCCTCTCTGCAGTTGCTCTTTATATTAAATCAGTCTATGAAATAAGCTGCTCTTTCCCTTAATCTGCATTATTCCATGTAACTGTGATACCTTATGATTGGGTTCTCTGCTTTATTCTCCCCATATGCCATCTGTTGTGTGTTTTCAGTTGGAAGCCACTGTTACTGTTCCAGTTAGTAGATTTTGCTGTTGGCTCTGATAGAAAACGTAACCAGTTATTAATTGAGTGGGCCAATAAGTATTGCAACTCCCCAATACTCGAGGAAACTACACTAAATATGCAGTGTCCAACCAGTGTGTAGAAAAGCATGGGGTTTTGTGCACATGGAGTAAGTTCCAATTATGACATAATTGTATCTGTCTAAATAACAGGAATGTCAGATGCCTGACATATATCACTTCATAGGTGTTTCCAAAGTCATACCCTTAGCATGGGTGTGTGGTTAGCACTTAGCTTGATACCAGCAGTGCTTCAGGAGTAGACTTCTGTTTCTGCTGAAGTCTCTAATTGTTGAAAAGAGGATGGGAAAGATGCACTTGTGGTCTCACTATGTTTTCTGTGCACCTGGAGGTGGACATATGGGTAATGGGTACTACAAATCTTTCTTCGATCTATGTGAGATTAAAGGAAGACTGGAAAAGTAAAAATAAGTGGGAGGAGGTTAAGCTGACACAGTAAATTGAATGTAAAACACACCTCTTCCCGAAATGCAATATGCTACCAGAATACTCATCTTCCCAATACAGACTGTGCTTGTTTTCTTTGGCTCAGTCAGGAAGCCTTTTGTTTGAATTAGACTGAGTTGCACAGAATACTTTTCAGTTTTAAAATATGTAGACAAGCCAAATTGCATGCAATTGAAGTATTTAAACTTGCACTTAATCTTTTCTTTCTTTACCCTTACTGATTTTTCTGTTACTTTAGATCATTTTGATATAGTTGACATTTTTTTCACCTTCCAAACTTTACATTTTATCTTAGGATTTCCTAATGCATTCTGAGAAAAAGATGAAAGACATGCAGGAGAGAATTAACCTGGTTCCCTGTCTGTTTCTTTTAGGAAATTGTATTAGTGGTATTCTTTGGAACAGAATACGTGGTTCGGTTATGGTCAGCAGGATGCCGCAGTAAATATGTTGGAATTTGGGGAAGACTTCGTTTTGCTAGGAAGCCTATTTCAATCATTGGTGAGTACACACAGCTTGCAAAGTTGACATAAACAACAAGTAAAAGTTGTCCTTGAAAGTTTTGAGAAGTGGAATTTCTGCAGTAGTTGAAGCCATGATAGAGCAAGAGCTCTTGTAATTAGCATTAACGTAGATCTGAATTTCCTTTCAGCAATCAGTGACGCTGTCATTTGAGAACAAATGTAGCTTGATTTGTTTTTCCAGAAGAGCAGAGTTTTCTTTTCACAAGTGATCTGAAGCTTTGCCAGAAATAGGTCTTGGCCATAGTCCTGTCTCCTGTGACCTCAGGATTGCAGACCCTGTACAATAGCTACAGCTGTACTTTTTTAGAAATCCTGAATGGCCTTTTTTTTCCCAGCAGACATTTTAATAATTTATTGTGAGTTTATTTTCCACTCTAATTGAGCTCCATACCGCATGGTGGAGCATGATAGATCCACTGTAGTTACTTAGTGTTAAGTGATTCATTTGGAACTGGGCACCTGACTTTCCTTGTTATAGACTGCAGTTGGCTTCCTAATGTGACTTCAGTGTTCTTAGAAATTAGATATATTTAATGCATGTCACAAACCCTTATTTATTTATTTTTTTTAGGTTTTGTAACTCATGTAACAATTTCACTGACATAAACATAATAATCCAAAAATCAATCTGTATTTTCTTAGCCAGTACTGAAATATGTAAAGACCCTTGCCCTGAGGCAGTTAAAATGTAAATGGGTTAAACAAACCAGATTTTGAAAAAGGTTATTGTTATAGAGCGATAGTAACTCTTGCTCTCTGACATAGTTTTTTTCCACTATTCAGAAACATTATTGGTTGTTGAGTAGGAGATACAGTTTTTCATGAACGATGTACGATTTTGCTGAACATAAATTACAAAATCTTGTACCTGGGTGTTTTGATAATCATAAATAGTTTAGTTTTGCTTCTCTGTGCATATATGTAAATAACAATTGTTTCTCAGGTGTGATTGCAACTATAACATGGCTTTGATTGCATCTTTGCACTGTGTCCACAATCCATTTCTCTTGAGACCTAGAAAACTAGGTGTTTTGAGACCATCCAATTATTTCAGCTTGGAAAACAAAACAAAGTTTCACTTTCCCGGATAGGTATCAAGAACTATTTCATTCTCCAAAATACAGAGTTCCTTTCCAAAATTATCTAGGCCTGAGGCACATAGATTTAGATTACAATACTAGGGTAACGTCTGACTTAAACTAAGTAAGTTTCATACACTAATTCCAATGTTTCTCTCCCTTTTAGACCAGGACAAATGAAATAATAGTAAGGCAATTATAAATGCAATAAAGCCCAAAACCTCTTTAATTAATAAAATACTGTCTAAAACAGCAGAGAAAATAAGATACACAGAAGAGATAATAGGTAGAAACTGCTCTGAAATTCCTCATAGGTTATAGTGAATAAGGATTCTAGGCTGCTGGGGCTGTTTTGCAGTAACTCCTTATCACTTTCATCATTCATCTGGAATGTGACCATCTTAGACCCATCTCAGTAAAACCTTCCTATCATATCACACCATTATATTTTCTTCATATGTTACATTAACAATTTCTTGGTAAATAAACAAAAATCTTAATTTGAGGAGACTGCTCAAATTGTTAAAGTGATATTGGTATTGGTTCTAGTAACAGTCTTGTGGAAGTATTGCAAGATGCTGCTAACTCATTCTTTCAATTAACTTTTATTTTCCAGATTTAATTGTAGTTGTTGCTTCCATGATAGTTCTTTGTGTGGGCTCTAAAGGTCAAGTCTTCGCAACCTCAGCTATCAGGTAATTTGTGCAATAAAAATAAATTCTTGAAGGAATAAACAAGTCACTGCTCAGAGTCATGTAACATTAAGTGTAGGGGAAATAAAATTTTGCATGTTGTATGGCTGTAAATGCATTTACAACATGATGGGCATGGAGGTACGCATACCCTCACCCCCTTTCCCCAACTAGGTGGGTTCTACCCAAATCCTGTCTCAGTTTCTTGGCCAAGTTTTATAGCAATTCTTTCATGCTTCATGTCTCTGATGTCTTTAAGCTGCTTCTTCATAAATGTATGGGGTTAGCAGTTGTGAATTCCTGACGGACTAAATCCAGCTTTTGCTCAGGAGAGTCCTACTACTTTGTTTCCTTGAATGAGAGGGTACACAACAGTGTGCTGTGCTCTATGCACTAGCTGCAGTGATGCTCTAGGATTGCAGTAACTCTCATAAAAATAATATTTTAAAATATTAATGGACCATCTAGTTCAAATTGCCCATAAAATTCCTCAGATATGAGGAATTCAGATCTTCAGCTAGCTGTTTCTGTATGTTGTTTCCCATCCTGGTGAGCAGTTCAAATATGAGTTGGGGAATGATTTCTAGAGTATTCACAATTTGTGTCTAAAATTCCTGAATCCTCAAATTATCCTTACTAGCCATGTATGCACACGTCGGTCCTTCTCTTGTGCAATCTCCCCATGCTGTCTTTGCAAAAGATAAGATGAAAGATGGGTGAATAAAGTGAAGAGACAAGTGGGTGAAGAGAAAGGCTGCTAAATCTAACATAAGATACTATGTCTCTCTCTTCCAACTGTCCTTTGGAAGAGACAGAATTCCCCTCTCCATCTCTGTTTCTTTCCTTCTATCTTTAGTCTCTTCATTCATTTAAAAATTGTTTTCCAGGGGCATCCGTTTTCTGCAGATTTTACGAATGCTGCATGTTGACCGTCAGGGTGGTACATGGCGGCTGCTGGGTTCGGTTGTGTTCATACATAGACAAGTAAGTTGAGTACTCTGAGGAATGGCATAATTATTGATGCAAGAGTCCTTATATTCAGAGCAGCATGTATACAGACATGCTGATGATGTCAAATATATTTAGTGTGGAGGCAGGCAGTCATTTATTTTAACCAATTTGTTTTGCTTTCCTCAATTTTTTTAACCTAAAAGGTTAAAAATATTCTATTCTGCTTTGACAAACTTTTGCCTTGTAGTTGGACATAACCACAGAAAACAAGACTTCTAAAAAGAATTCTGAAAATATCTAAAAATATATATCTAAATTCCAAAGTTTGCAAAAATTACTCTATTACTTTTTGGTGGCCAAAAGGTTAATTAGTCACACTTGCAAGTGAGGCAGTTATTTTGGCACTATGTTTGAAATGTACATGCTGGACCAAGTAATCAAGTGTGGTGCAAATTCTTTCACCATTGAGCTCAGTGGATTTTTGTTAATTTGTGCAGACAACAGTCAGTGGCAATGTTTATTAATTGCTGAAATTACATTCTTCAATTACCTGTCACTGATGTTTTTTAGAAAATAATTGGGATACAAGTGTCTCAATAATATCATATTGCCATTATTTTTATTCTCTTTGCAGGAACTGATAACTACACTCTACATTGGATTCCTGGGCCTGATTTTTTCCTCTTACTTCGTGTACCTGGCTGAAAAAGATGCTGTAAATGATTCTGGAGAAACAGAGTTTGGCAGCTATGCAGATGCCCTGTGGTGGGGAGTAGTAAGTACAGCAATTTCATCTGTACCAGAAGTATTTAACGCCTTAAAATGTGGAACAAAGTTCAAGTAAGCATAGAGTTGGAGTGGCACTTGGAAATGGCCTACTTTTGCTTCAATACATTTTCTAGTGTTGTAATTCTATGAAACTAAGAAAATACTGTAGATGATTGGTAGTTTTAACTGGGGTTTATAGTTTTATGTGATCCAAAGTGATTAAATTATTTACACAAGATGTAGAAACATCTATTCTTACTTCTTTATCCCAATTTCCCTTCTGTTTTAATGATTACTTCTTTTTACCTTTCTCATGGTAGGGTTCAACTATTGAAGGTGGTTAGAGTCTTGCTAAATCAGGGCTAGTGTTTTGGGAGTTTGGGGGGGGCGCATCCTTTTTTTACAAACAAACAAACAAACAAAGTAAACCACCACAGCCAAAAAAACCAACCCAAACCCAGGTGTCTATGGTTTGCAATTTGACCTGGGACAGTAATTCCCTTTTTATTCAGAATGGACTAATTCCAGAACAAGTAGCATCTGAGGTACTTAACAAATCCAGACACAGGACTGGTTTAAAATTCTATTGCTTTGGAACTCACTTAATATCCTTATGTGGCATTTGTCCGTGTTATGTTGACATACCATCTTGCTCAGAGATTTGTTAGGGAAATGTATCTTTAGTTTTGCAAATAGAGTTCTGCTTTCTTGCTGTTGCTAGTGACAGTTGTCTCTGTTTTCGTTTATGATATATGCTTACTAGTTTAGCAGATATATTCTGGGATTATATTTTAGTAAACGTTTTAATTTTGTGACTTCTGCTAGTAACAATTCTATCTTTCTTTTCTGGCGTGATATGCAAATATTAGGTTGGTGGCTTTGTTCTGGGATTTCCTGTCTGTAATTATTTCCCTTTCCTTTTCCTATTACAGTTCAAAGAAAGGTATTTTTTTTTGGAATCTGTTTTTTCTTATTGTTAGTATTCAAGCAATGACTTGGTTTAATCTGCTTTAATTGTATGTTGCTTTATAAAACTATGTGTCATCAGTAAGTATTACAGATCTATAAAATTCGTAGGCTTCACTAATGATTCCATGCCTGCTTTTCAAAATATGCTGATCTTCTAGTCTTCCCTTTGCTATTTTAAATCAAAAGGCGTTGTTTCTTTTTTAATTAAAAATGAGACTACTAGTAAGTCATACGTACAAGAACAATAGAACTAACACCTCTGTTTTCCTAATAAAACAAATTTGTTTTAAGAAATATTTTTTAATAAACCTTTGTGTGTGTAATTTCATAGTTATCTCTCTACCAACAGTACTACTTGCTGTTTCAGGGAGGGAAGATCTATTGATAAGTAAGTCTTCTGCAGGTCTCCTGGTGCTGAAACGCATATGTAGCTTTTTCGAATACAAGAGGTTTTGTTTAGTTTGCTACTAAGGTCTGCTGCAGAATTCTTTTCTCCTGCTGTCTGTCTTGGTTAAATACAGTCTCTCTTAGCATCAAAAAACTTGTTATGTAGCACAAGGAAGCTTTCTGACTGGTAGCTTTTTCAATGCTTTCATCATCACAGAGTTTTTATTTTCCAGAACAGCAATCAGATGACTTGGTAATTAACAGTGGCAGATGTAGCTGCATGTAAAAACACATGCTGTCATTGGTGTTGATATTAAAATTTGAATACATGACAGACGAGATTGGCTTACTCAAAATACAGTAAAACCTTCCATAGAAGCAAAACAATCTGTCAAGGTGTTGAAATATTGTCGTTTCAGGGAATTATTGCTAAGTTAATAGACATGCCAGTTATTTTGTCTTTCTTATTACAATAAAATTATTTAATCAATAAGTTTAATTATTATAATATTATTTCTCTGTGATAACTTCTATTATGTTGTAGCATGCCACTTGAAGTATAAGACTGCCATTAACAAAACTATGATGTAATTTCTTTAATATCAAAAATATAATTTAGTGTCCTTGTTCTGCTTTGAATGTGGATTCTATACTTCTGATAACTGCTAAAAACATTTAACAAATGCAAACTGAAATGGATTTAGGTCCATCCATTTCTGATGTTTTGATGCTGTAATATCTCAGCATGTCTACACTGCTAAACAAGTTCTTTGGGTAGTGGCAATAGTATACATTACAGAGCATAAAGCAAACCATATAAGAGATCTGTGTTACCACAACTAAACTGCGTCTGGAATTGGATACTTTTATATTACTGTGCTTTGCCGACTATAGAGACATACCCCAGGGGGCATAACTTTTAATTAAATGTTCTTCATTGTCGTTGTTATTTATAAACCTATATTGTTTTTCCATTTCCATATGTAGATTGGTATCCTGGGTTTTATTTGAATTTCATTGAGATCTCTGGGCTGTAGCTATTGGCAATTTCAGTTTATGGGCTTCTTGAAGAAACCTTAAAGTTACCTTGTGATATAGAGTAAAGATTTGTCTGTATTACTGCTGGCTTTGAAAGCATTGCATGTTGTATAAATAATTCTGCCCGAGACTGTATATCTGTATGTCTTTCTAAAGACAAGTTTAATATTTGCAAGTAAAATACAAGTAATGTGATACATCTTTTAGCTCCCAGTGCAAGTATTTAAAATTAGTCTGTTTGTGTTATCCTTCATGTCCAGACTGATGATCTGAAAGACCCCGTAGGTATTCTAGAAAATAAAACCAAAAATTTAAAAAAAAAAAAAAAGATGCTAAATAGTCTCACTAAATCTGTTAAAGATGACCACGTTCAGGGAATGTTTTGGGGTTACTGTTTCTGGCGGGTTTTTGTCTGTGTTTTTTTGTTTGGTGGGTTTTTTTTTTGTTCTCCTCACCATAAGCATTAAATTCAGTCATGCCTCGGGCACACTGAGAGGACCTCTCCTTTTGAGATGCACTGAATGATATGCAATTTCCAGCCTTCACATCTGAACAAACATCCTTCAGAAAAAACATGTGGATTGTGCTGACAGTCTCTTTGATCATCAATAGTATTTGCCACAAGCAAGTATTGACTATAGCCATGCATGGATGTTACACTGCACCCATTCCTGTGAATTGGATTGAACAATTGTCTGCAAGTATCAGCTTTAATAAGGAGTTTCTTGTTCCTTTAACTCATCAATATGTGCTTTCTCACCAAAATCGAAATTCAACGAAACATTGATAGGTTTGCTTAAAGTGTACATAAAGCCATGTTCCTATTTACCAAAGTCTATCAGTAGGAGCTTAATGTAAATTGAAAATCAAAATTGTGGGAAAACTTTGCTGAAAAGTTGCGGGTAATAGCACTTGAAACTACACCTGCATAGAAATTTTGCTAAATTAGAATAGATCTGATGAAATTTATAAATAGTTGAATATAAATATTGAAAAATTGCTATATAAAGGGGATCTTGTATTATTCAGAACCCTTTTTTCCATCCTTCTAAATTAAAAAAACTGCTGAGGGATGTACACTGACTTCAATATTAGACAAAAGGCGATACTTCATTTTTAGTCTTTGTGGTTCACAAGTCAAGAATACCAACCATAGGCCTATTATAACCCTCTTTTTTGTCTCTGCTCCCCCTCCCCCACTCTAATTTTTGGGATGAAGCATTTGGGATTTTGGGGGAGGGAGTTGGTTATTTTAAGAATTTTTGGAGTGGAGTTTGGAAGACGTGAGTGTTAGTATTTTTAAACACAGCCACTGCATCTTGCAACTGTCTTCTCTTCTCTGACCTTTAACTCCATGAGCAGTCCCAACTACGTTACGTTCTTTAATGAAGATCTGTGGGGTAGATGTGGAGAAACCTTCTGAGCTTCTTTTACAAAGTACAGATATAGATATTCTTACACCTGCAGATCCCTCGTGGGACTTGTTTTCCTAATTCCTAACTCTTTAAACCTCTATCAAAAGATATAAGGAAGCCAGGACAAAAATTGTACATAAAATAATCCAGAAATTTTCAACAGTTGTTTTCCATTTGATGAAATGAAAGTAAAGTGTTTTAAAGTATAAATAACTTTCTGTGTCAGGATCTAGACAAAATAATTATAATTAAGGTAATTAGCTTTCATTTAAATGGCAGTAATTAGCAGAAATTGTACTCCTGTTGAAATGAGTCCATAGGAGGCTGAAACTAACTTTGCTCTAATTTTCCTTTGTCATATGGCTAGAATTATTCTCATAGGAACACGTTTTAAAACTTCCTTCCTAAGATACTTGGTTACCTTATATATGCTTAAGCATTCCCTTTTAGCCTTGTATAGGGGGTGCTACTTAAACTGGCTGCTTTTTGTAACATTTTTTGTACAGAAGTGGTCTGTTAAGGAAGATCTTGATCAGGCAAACTCCTGTGCTATAGGTTAAGATCTATATGCACTCAAGTTCAACACTAGTGAGATCAAGTCCAGTAAGCAGAGCTGGCTGTTAACTTTGCTAGCAGTGTGGCTGATGGTGGCCAGCAGACCTCTCTCTGTTTCCCGTTCATCTGATCAGTAAGAAGTGATGAGCTGGCAACCTGCAGTCTCCCAATGAATGTGGAGATCACTGTACTATAAAATCTGAACAACTGATGATGGATTAATTATCAGGCTAGCATACAAAGCTGCTGGATCTCTTATCAGCTCTATTGCATGTGTCCATGTATATTATTACCATTGAGTTCAGATCTAAAATTGTTTACTTCAATTAAAAATGATCATAGTAACAATCAAATGGAAAAAAAAAAAATCGAATAGCCACCTTCCTGGGAGGCCTTTTCACTGGACTGTGTTTTCCTAATTTAATTACCTTATATCTTTTTAGGGTGAAGGGGCAAAAAAAAAGCTCAGGTGAACCCAACGCTTTGCCTTTACCTTCACTAATAATGAAAACGTCTCCCTATTTTTATGCAAGTTTATGTCCTGTATCTTGTCATCCTTGAGAACCACTACCAGGATGATCCAAGGAATTAATAGACTATTTTACAAGAGTGAGTGAAAACAGCTTTTATTTGTAAGGCTAAACATACAAAGAAAAGGGATTCAATAGCCTTGGAAACGTACTGTGCTGCAGATGTATGTACTACAGGAGTGAAGCAACGGAAGAGTGGAGGGGGGTAAACTGAGACCATGAAGTGGTAGAACAGAATAACAAGGCCAGAAAATCATCTGTCAGAAATGAAGACCAGGAGCTTACAGTAATGTTTGGCTCTGGGTTCATAATTTCTGGAATAATGTCCTGACAGGAACAGTGAGGGGAAGGCTGATTCATTTTCAGATGGAGTTACATTTTCAAGAGACAGTGAATGAGATGACATTATGTGGCTGACTTAAACTGACCAGAATGTAGGAGCAGCAACCAGAAAATCCTTTCAACCCTTGTATTCTTACTGACTTGGTTAAAGCTGCTGTAGTCCCTTTTTTTGTTGCATAGGACAGACTTTGTAAGTTTAGATGAGCATGATGCTCCAACTTGATTTTAATCAGTTGTTCTTTCTTTAAGATTCTTCTAGTTTTTATCTCTGAGATCTTACAAATGGAGATTTTTTTGTTTGGACGACTATTTGACTAGGAGTTTTAGAATGGCCAGTAATTTTGTTGAAACTGATTGATGGATGAAAATGACACCTTGAGGAGGTATTAAACTAAGATCCAAGGATGATGGCTAGTAGTATGGTTTACCCCCAGCCCAGCTTGATTGGCAGGTAAATGTGAGCAGTTTTGTACCACAACCAGCACCGCTCCCTGCCAGGGAAAGGGAAATAGGAGAGAAAGACTTGTGATTTGGAAACTAAAATGGCTTTAACAAAACAATGATAATAAGAAGGAAAATACTACTACTAAGAAAATAACAAAATACACGTAAATATACAAAACTGCCACTCCCTTTTCATGACTGCAGAGTAGACACTGGGAAAAAGTTCCAGGCAGGACTGGGCAGCATGAGGGAGCTGGACTCAGGAACTGGATTCAGGAACACACAGATCTGAGATCAGGGCGAAAAGGCAGAATAGGTCTGTATTGGTCCCCTGCCATCAAAGAGGAGAGCTTGACTCTCACGATCCCTCCATTTTATGCAGAGAATGACATATATGGAATGAAATACTCTGGTCAGTTTTGGGTCACCTGTCATGTCTGCTACTTCATGTAGGTGTGACCCCTTTTTGCCTCTCACTTACGGAATTCCACCAGATTAAGGATGGCCATGATTTCTATAGGAATCAGTATAAATAATGACCTTTCTGCATATTAATTCCCTGTGTTATCACTTTTACAGAGAAACACTGTCTGGAAAACAGCCAGAAAATGAAGTTACACAGACAAGCCTTAGCTGAAAAATTAGAAAACTGCCTCTATTCCATTTCAAACTAGAACAACTAGGCAGATCTAAGGATGTTATTTGAGAGACATGACACTGAAGTTAATATATTCTGTTTGCAAATGGATGGATCCTTCCAATTCATTTCATATCATAAATTATTAGAAGTCTTTCGGTGTCCTTCAGATATAGTTGTGTCCCAGTTATGTGCTTCAAGTACATCAAGAATGGTGGTGTGAGCCTGCAATGATGATAACTGTATGAAAACAGCTTCAAAGTTTTGAGAAGAATCCAACATTGCCTTTAAATGTTTGTTATATTAGTGACCAGAAAGTCCTTTCTTTGGTTTTTAATTTTAATGTTTCAAAACATTTGTGTCCTGTAGGGCACGATTTCTTAACTTGCTCATCTGAAAGATGTGGCTTGAGTCCTCTCAGAGTGCTATAATATACATAGAGATGATTTGCAGCAGAAAGTGAAGTTTTTGTTGGGTGAATCAGTTCTTATTGCTGACATATGCACAAGGAATAAAAATACTGTCATTTGGAAAAGAATTCAAAATATTGGAAGGGTTTTTTTAGCTTTATACAGATTCCATTCTTCACAGTAAAATAAAAGTATGAATGTCTAGTCTGCGTTTGTTCTGTGTGGGTTTCAGCAGCTTGAAAAGATTCTACTTTATATTCAGCTTACATGAATGCAATTGACCGAATAAGGTGTCACACAGTAGAAAGGCTTCTAATGTGTTCATTACACTTTGGCATATAGGAGAGTGTTCAAACCATTTTGCAATTTATTATACTTCAATTGCAAAAAAGTCAGGGAGCTGGTAGATATTTCTGTTACATTGCTGGATGTTATTCTAACTTGATTTAATCAAGACAGATGCTGTGAGTGGGTCAGAAAATTCTGAGTAGTAATTGGTATGCAAAAAAATGCCTAGAGGAATCGATTTTGAAGTTGCAGTGCTGCAAATTCAGAAACAATGTAGTTAAGACATTTTCTATAAGCTGGCTTTCCCTTATTTGCTTTAGTGCTTGGCTTTTTTAATCTTTTAGCTTGTGTTTGCTTCCTTAGTCCTGTGTCGTCTGCCCTTTTAATACCTGTGAATCATGTGTTCTTATATAATATTTTGTAGCTGTTTAACTATCCAAATTTTTGCAAGGCACACAGCAAGGGTTTCGTCAACAGAGCATTGTTACTCACCTGATTAATTTGCTGTGCTCACTTTAGCCTGAGAGCTTTGAATAATATGCCGTCCTTATTCAATGCTGGCAAACATTACTATTTCTTCTTGCCAGTGGATTTTTACTTCATGTTTCTTCCTTCAGATTCCTGATGTATATGTAACAGGAACAAGATTAGGTCTAATACCAAAGCTGGTGGTGGTGTACATCAGATCAAAGCTCTGAAATAGTCAATGGATGAATATGATTTTGTTCCTAATTAAAACTACTAGTTTTACATGCTGATTTTCAATGAAAATTTAATGTGTGTTCTCTTGTATCAATGTAGTTTCATTATGCTGACATGTTTACTTTGCTAGAGTAGAAGTTGAATCAGTATTTCCATTATAAGATCCTATTTTACAACTGTAAAATTAGTATTGTACTCTTTAGAGTGTTATAATCTGCCTGTAAAAATTCAATTAAGGCAGAAACTTGGCATGTAGCATTTCAACAGCATATATCTTGAAGAAAAAAGAAAATGTACTTTTGCAATACAGTGCATTTGTAGATGGATTGCAGTTACAAGGGCAGAGAAAAATGTTAAGGCACGCTTTGATTTGCAACTCTATCAATTCAATTACCAAAATGTTGTGGGATTTATTTTTTATTTTTTTAAAAGCCCTCCTAAACAAACAGCACAGAAAATAGTTTATTGTCACTGGTGCTTCATATAGACCAATTCAGAAGGGACTGTAGCAGAGTTCATAAAACTTCTCAATGATAAGAAAGCTGAAGCATAAACCACTATCTTATCTCAATCTTTTATGTAAGAGGAAATTAGAGGCCACCTCTTGTCATAACTATGTTTCCTTTTTATACCATATTTTTGAACAGGAAATTGTAATTAGAATTTAGTATTTCCTAATTTATTTATTTATTTTTAAACTGACCTTCTGTAAGTAAGCAGATAATGTCATCCCTTCAGTTTTTCATCAGGCCCTGAATTAAGGTGGTATTTCAACAATTTCAGGAATGCAGGCAAAGGTACTTGGGTACTTACCTTAGTAATTCTTAAAATACTTTAGTAGGATTCAAAACAGTGTAGGAAATAATAACCACATTTTAAAAAGCTTGTATTAAAAAATGAAATGCTAATACTTGAATGTATCAGCAACTTGAAACAAACTCAATTGGCTGGAGCTGTCCCTCTGTCAGTGTTTGACAGAGACATAATGATGTTTCTTAGAAGCTGGACAGCTGAAGTGTGGTTGGCTTCCTTTGTGTGTTTCTGAGGAGCTTCTCAAGTTGGAACTTAGATCTATAGGATTCCCCTCTGATGTCTCATCTAGTATGAATAGACAGTTATTATAGTCATGAACAGCCACACGTTTCCTGAAGCACTTATCATGACCTTTTGTTTCCCAGACCCAGGTTCTCCTTTCACCCCCTTAACAAACATCTTGCCACTATAAATCTCCCTTTCCCTTCTGTCCTTCCCTAGAGATGCTGACCTGGGCATTGCCTGTGTTTCTGCAGTTGCTGAGTAATACGCCTTACAGCAGATAGGTAAACTAGGAGCAACTTCAGGATAAAATGGGAGTAGCCTGTGTATATTTTGTCTGGAACTAATTTCCTCTGTGTTCTGGGAAGACGAAACCCATACTGTCAGAAGAAAATCTGAACAGCCAGCAACTGATGTGTGCTTCAATTGCTTGAGAGATTCGTGTTGTTTCCCATGCTCCAATTTGGTTAGCCTTCTTCAATCACAGATAAAAAATCTCTAATTCCAAAATTCAGAAATAGCTTGTGACATAGGTGAATTTAAATTGCTCTCAGATGCCAAATGTATTCTCCTGCTTCAAACAAATCCGTTCTTCCCTTGAGCTCATGCAAACAGTGACTCATTAAGCCTTGTTATGCTACATCACCATGGTGGTAATCTTTACTTCAGTGTTTTGAAACCCAGACTCAACAGATGTTTCCTGCATGTGTGCATTAAATTATCTGTTCTTGTTCTTGATTTATTATATGAATCAATGATTCATTAGACTGTTTTCAGGATCTGTTGCTGCATGGAAATTTTTCAGCAGTTTCTGCAATTTATACCAATATTACTCTCTAGAATACTTCGTCTGACCCCAGTCTTAGTGGTTACAGTATATATACATTCTTTGTATGCAACAGCCCCATAATACTCTCAGCAAGCACCTCCTGCCCATAAAGCAAATTGGCAATTCAGAACTGTTGGCAGCCTCCCCCTCAGGAAGGTGTATGACATGGGCAGGCAGCCCATATCCCAGTAACTTCATATGCTGTAGAGTTGCCTCAGCCATAAAGACTTAAATAGATGGTTTTACTTTACAAGATTTTAAACATGTATTTTATTGTAATTCAATTTCCTGTACCTTTTCCCATCTATTTTAGATGGAGAAGCAAACCTGGAGAGGAGAGTTACCTTCATTGATGTCACACAGACTGTTGTTGGGAGAGTCAGGATTGCAACTGTTTCTTTAAAATAAATAAAAAAGGAAGAAAGGACAGCAACCCAAAACTGCCATATTAATTCACACTGTAATGCTCTATGTATTTCTCTTTGCAGGTGACTGTTACAACTATTGGCTATGGGGATAAAGTGCCTCAGACCTGGATAGGAAAGACCATTGCATCTTGCTTTTCAGTATTCGCAATTTCATTTTTTGCACTGCCTGCGGTACGTTATCTTGTGCTTTTGCTGGCAATTTCTTGTTGACTTATTAGTCACCAGAGGAATCTTTTGTTGTTGATTCTTTACTTTTTATTTAACCTGATGTTACAAAAGCTTTGTATTCAAGTTTTGTATTGTAGTTAAAATATATGTAGCTTGTAGAAGCAAAAGAGCTTCTATAAGTAGCTAAAAAATAAATATGCAGTGTTTATCATACACAGCACTAGATTTGTTATATATTTCAGAAGTAGATGTTTAAGTAATAATAATTTTTCTGCCCATCTCAGAAGTATAAAGGAGACTATTTCTTAATGCTGATTACTTCTAGACTCTGTGACTTTGTGATGTTTTGGCTTTCTAAGGCATTCTTTCATAATTTACTCAGCTGATTAAGCCCAGGGTGAACTGTAGAGTTCTCGTACACATCCTTCTTCCTGCAAAGCTATAGAGAAGGTGTCACTGGCAGAGAGACAATAAGCAGCCAGGAAAACTTTATGCGGCTCTTTGCCAAATCAGCAGCTGTCCATGGCCCAAGTCCCATTTTCAAAAATTACCTAGGGCTGTACTGTTAAAGATTTTATGGCACTTTGGTTGCACTGAAAACAGGTTTCCAAGTACTTTCTAACAAGAAACAAAGCATTTGAGTACCAAGGATAAATTAAAAATCAGCAAAACCTGGACTGTGGTTTGAAAACCCAAAATGCTCAATGCCGGGGTAGTTAAGAGTATTTTTTTGCAAATATAGAAATGCTTCTGAATTGTGCTGTTAGAATATGCAACCTAAAATGTGCTGTTTGAATTTTTATTTTTCAGCAAGTTTTTCAGTTCACTGACACAAACAGTTATGTTAGCAGATGTTAGTGTAGTTGGGACAGGGAAGTGGTGGGGTAAGTACGGGATAGATAAGAAGAGTACTTTTATGCCAGTACCATTACAAAAATTCTTCACAACATGGAATGGTAACTATTAAAACTCCCATGTCTTTTAAAAATTAGTCGCTTATATTAAAGGTACACAACCTTTTGCAGGGGAAGGTAGTTTAGTGTAGATCTTTAGACTCTTCAGCATCAGTTTGCCTTTAAAGCATATTCTTCCCTCCTCCTCATTTTAATCACTTTTAGGTTTATTCCAGAGAGATCTGGTAAATAAAATGATCTGTAAGAAAAACACCAAAAGCTACTATTTTGACTCAAGAGTTGGTTTTTTTTTTTTCCTTGGACTTGAATGCCAGAAAAGATATTGTATAAAAAATTGTGCAGCAGCCCTACCTTCATAACAATGATTTTAGGTTTACCTGTCAGATTTATGTTTGTAGAAGTAAAACAACAGCAAACACCCCTTTATCAGTGTAATTTTGTTAATGAGTCAAGTTGTTTTTATGAGTTGGCCCAAGGGAGAAATGTAAAGTTTGAAGATCTAACAGTAAATAGGTGATAGTAAGTATTGCATGCTTCCTTGTTGCTGTTTTAAATAAGAGGAGCTGGCAGAAATCGCAGTCAGAAGTAATTGTTGTGGCTAAACATAACTGATATGGGTTCTGGATCTAGCAATGAGCCTTCATTTCCCAAATAAGTGATGTTTGAACATCTTTAACTCTTTGATCTTTGTTAATGAGCATAATAGGGAGGGCCTTTCCTGTTCCTTTCAAAACACTTGATGATTAATATGTTTCTTAGAGGTTAAGCCAAGATCGCTGGCTGCTCTGACACCTTGACTTACCATATGTAGAAAATAAATTATGCTTTTGTTGAGTAGGTATAGTCATGTAAGCTGATTTATAGAAGATCTAATTTGTATCTGTAATACTAAAACCTCTGTTAAATGTGTCTGTAGCTATGCAAGTGGTTACATAAATGACTCGCTCTATACTTATTTTTGTACTTATAGTTATACTACATTTAGAAGCTGTTTCATATTTTACACCATCCAGTGCCATTAGTTCACATCCCTTGCCCTGAGAGTGGATTAAATGGCTTTGTGTTGAACTCTGTGAAGTCCTGACCATTTTGTAATATTCCTTTCCTCTTCTTTGTCCTCGTACCCCGGCATGGATTAACATATGGAAATACAAATTACCATGCTACCGTTAAAAGGTCTTTCTTGTGATCTGAAGAATGCTATGCCAAAGCTTTATTTCTCATAAAAATGAAGTTAAGCACATTAGGTTAATATTTCTCCCTATTCTGTCGTTCCCCTGCACAAGCATTTATGAGGCTTTTAGAGGGTATAAAATACCATTTCTGCTCATTCTTTAGCATTTGAATCCAGTTGACTTAAATAGGCTTTGGATCAGGGCATGATAGGATTCACGATTTGTTTAAACAAGTAATATTAACTGAGGCAAAAAAATCAACAGTATTAAGTAATTTCCTCTAAATAATTAGTTGGGTTTCGTAATGCTGAATAGAAGTTCATTAATACAAAATAATTTGGAAAGCTTGCGTGTGGTTTCTTTCCCGCGTAAAAAAATTAGATCTGTGTTTTCCTTCCCACAGGGAATTCTTGGCTCAGGCTTTGCCCTGAAGGTACAACAGAAACAAAGACAGAAGCATTTTAACCGTCAAATTCCAGCTGCTGCTTCTCTCATACAGGTACTGATTTCCTGCATTTTGTGTACTATTATTTCTTTCCCTATATTGATATATAGTTTTTATTGATTTTGGTTTCCATGCCTGATTCCCATTAAAAGTTGTATAGGGCTTACAGATGCAAGTCTTTTAAATGGTTTTGTAAGTCCCACCTTTAAGGTAAACTAATAATCAGAACACTTTACTCCCAAATTAGTGCAAACTGTTTAATTCAGCTGGTTAAAACCAAAACTGAAGTTTATCCAGTAGTTATTGAATAATTTACCAGGAGAAAATGTTACAAAATGCTATGCTTGCAGTCGTGAAAAAACAGAGAGGAGGCTCCATGTGAAAAATATTCTTCTAAACAACACATTGTTGCTTGTAAAAACAAATTTCAGATATGCTTTGTTTTCCTTCAGACAAATAAGTTCTTAAAAATCTCAAGTTTAGGAGAATTAAATCAGAATGTTAAATAGGAAAACCTTGTCTGAACTTTTCAGCTTGAGGATAGGTAGCTGGGAACCACTGATATTTTTCAAATCAGTCTTCGTGTAGAGTAACATATCATGCAGAAAAATTTTGATCCCTTCTGTTAACAATGCAGTTGCAATTCAGTGACCGTATGATCAATGTGATTTTATCCTTTACTTAAGTAGAGCAGCATTTCACCCTGGAAGAGGGTTTCATTCTTGTTTCATTCTAGATTTTTCCAGCTTCTTCTTCCTCACTTAGCATCTGCATTTAGCTTTAGAAGCCCAGGTATCAAATTTAAAAGAACTCTAAATGTGCACCTAAGCTGTATAATTTTTGAGTTCTCATATGGCTTATTTCTCTAGCTTCATGAGTGAATGTGGATTTCCAGGTCAGGCTCTTTATGGAAACAGTAGCTAACTGTAAAGTTTATGCTTGAAACTAAACAGTCCCAAAGTCAATTTGAAAAAAGGTTTCAATTTAGAGCTCTGCTTATAGACAGAGATTAGCCAAAAATCTTCAGACTCTGAGTTTCGTTTGGATTGCATGGTCAGAAAACTGTATGGCTTTGCAAAGAATAGATTTTTAGCATTCCTACTGATTCTTTTGGGAAATCAACCCAAAATTATCAGGAAGACTGAGATTGCATGTCCAGAATATTGTACATGGGTCTATCTGAAATTTTAAGGAGGAGTGGAAGATAGACAATGAGTTGCTGATTACCTGGTCTTAATAGTGATAGTTATGATTTACTAATAGCCTCAGACCTCTGAAGTCCACATTTAATAAGTGCTCCACAAACAACTTACTAAAAGATTATTCTTAAACCAAGAAGTTTATGAAGCAAGTTCAAGACAAGGCAACAGCTGAAATGAGTTATACTATTCCCTTGTATTCCTTCTTATTTTCTTCTAGAGGCTAGTTGTTTCTTCTAGTATCCTATTAACTGTGGTGGGAATTACATGGTGGTTTTTTTATCCTTTACTTTCCAACTGCTGTCTGATTTCCTCTGTCATTCTGCCTGAATTTGTTTCTTTCATCTAGTATTTACTGGCCTTTCCCACTTAAAATTCTGCTGGTGTATGTATGTCCTGTTTTCATGTAGTGTATAAGTGAGGATCCGCCTTTTTAATTTGAAGACTAATTAGCAATCAGCTCTGATTATATATTTACACATTAAACACGGAAGCCAGGAGTGTTTTGTCCCTGGTTGATCTTGTTTCTTGCTTTCCTTTCTTTTTTTGTCTAAGAACATAGAACTTTAGTCATTGGTGGATGACAGGATGGAGGATTGTTCTGGGGTTTTGGCTTCTGGTTAATCTTTTGTGTGAATATAGTCATACTGACTACATCACAAATGCGCCCTTTTTTTTTCTGATAGTACTCTTGTGAGGCTTGGAAGAATATTTTTTTATTTTATTTTTTGCTTCCCTGAATAGGAGATTGAAACACAGAACGTGAAATGCTTAAAGTCAGAGAGGGAAACTGGGGCAGAACAAGAAATTCAACCCCAGTCTTTTGAGCACGGTGTAGAAAGCTATGTTTGTATTTGTTTGTTGCTAATGCGAACAAAGTTTGCACTTGAAAAGCCTGATCTTCCCTTCTGGTTTGCCCAGTTCAAACTGTGTATTTTCTATTTACTAAATAAGGATTCTAAACCATGCTGAGGTTTTTTTTTCAGTGGGGAAATTTAAGAATACTATCAAATAAAGAATGACTGACATGCTACTTTGAAGGTACATTGTAGTACAGATAGCTACAAAATCTATTGCATTGATTCTACTGTTGCTTAAAATATTTGTTCTAGACTGCATGGAGATGCTATGCAGCGGAAAACCCTGACTCTTCTACATGGAAAATATACATTCGAAAACCTGCCAGGAATTATCATTTGCTGTCACCCAGTCCAAAACCGAAGAAATCGGTGATGGTACTAGTAATTAACATTTCCTATTGTCTTAATTTAAAAATTTTAGATTAGATTGAATTTCTTTATGCTTTAGAGACTATTTGTTGTGTTAATTTTACAGATTCTTACTTGATATGAAAGTTTCATTTTCCTTTCAGTGTTAGGATTTTCAGTATACACACATTTTAAACTATAACTTAATTTGCTTCATTTCTCAAACTTGACTTTTTAAATTGCTTTATGGGTTTGTAAAAGAGCAATAATGGCCTAACTCAGGCACATCCATTGGTAACTTACTGTTATTGTTTGGAAAACTATAAGAAAAAGGGGAAAAAAGAAAATTACTATTTCCAAACTAGTAATTTTAATAGTTTAAAAGAAGAAAAAAAACCAACAAACCCATTGCTTCTCCTAGCTATTGATTTTGTGACTTTCTAAATTTCTATGGTGAAGACATCTTGTGCCCACAAATGCTAGTGTTATAATATCAACTGATTCCATAAGTTAAGAATTTCTTGTTTGAAAAACAGCAAAAGTCCCTTTGTTAGAATCTGTAGATTATGTAATACTTCATCTTTGCTATTTTAAGTGTATTGCACAGTAGTCTCAAGCTGGAAAGAGAGGATGTTGTACAAAAATCTTCCTTAGTATCTCAGATTCATCTGATTTCTGTAGCAACATATCAGTTTGCTTTTTGCTGAAGGTATTATGTATTCCATCAATAAAATGGTAAAGATGTTGTAGAATAGTTTGTTTTATATAAACTGTTACAGAGCTAGCAGAATTTTTTTACTGCAGGCAAGGGATTTGCTTATGATGATGTGCAGAATTCTAGTGATTAGCCAGGTTTGATGGCATGGGGGGCTTTCTTACTGAGAAATACACAGTGTAGCATCGTGAAAATGTAACTGGTCACTGACTTTTTTGACTCGTTATAGCTCATTGGGGACTGCATTATTATTGAAGATGTTACTAAGGAAACAACTAAATGTGGCTTTATTTGAGTAACTTTATGTGTTGGGGTTTTTTTAGGTTAAAAAGAAGAAATTTAAGTTAGACAAGGACAATGGGCCTTCTTCTCCAGATAGAGTGTTAACTGTTCCACACATCACTTACGATCACGTGACAGAGGACAGGAAACCTGATTTCAGTTTTGAACCATATGAAAATTCTGGTAAGAAATTCCACTATAAAATACAAGTAACTGTAATGGCTTCTATTAGTGATTTACATCCAGATCCTCTTAAATTCATAAGTTCATTAAATTCTCTGATGTAGCAGTCGAACTGCAGTCTAAAGCTCTGAGTGACATTAGTAATGAATATTAAGAACTTCATTTGAAAAAAAATACATTTAATTGCGTTCATAATCAGTGGAGGAAGAAACAGCCCAACTTAATATTTATGAATTAAAGACATATTCTGTAGGAGAGGATGAGGTCAAAACAAGATCTTGACATTCTAAAGCAAAAATACTGTGCTTTTTCACTTTGGTTGCTGGCTTGTTTGGATGAAATTTCTTTAATAATTGTGAGATTATTTGCAATTTCTGCCTGCCAGAAGAGCTACTGTCAGCTTTTCCACATGAAATTTGCCTAAGATGTTTTACTATTGTGCTTGCACCTCAACTGAAATGGATTGACAAGTTTTGACTGCACTGAACATAGACTGATGAATGAAACAATCACGTGCTCCTGCCACCTGCTCAGTGGAGTAGGCTGTGAATCAAATTTTGAAAGCAGAAGTACTTAAGATAAGCGTGGATTCATCTGTATTAACTGTCACTGTATAAGATGGTACAATATGAGGAAAAAGAAGAACAGACTTTGGTCACCTTGTGATTAATATGCTTTAGCTGTAACAAATGTCCCAAGTAACTCAGAATTTACAATGTGGCTTTTTTACAAATGTGCTTTTGTTAGAAGTTTTTAATGTGTATTACTCAAATTTTGTTAGCAGGGATGTGGTTTAATTTTTAAAGTGTACTTTATTGATTAACCTTATGTATTCATCTTTTCCCTCCTCAAAAATTTGGCTGACCTGATTAAATTTAATGACTTTTAAAATAAGATAGCAATATGGGTTGGCACAGGGTAATTCAACCAGAAAGACTCACTTTCCATGTACTTTTTTGCTACATTTCTGTCTTGTCTTGTTCTGTACCATCTATGCTCTTCCACTGTTTCTTGACTTCTGTTGAAGAATGATTGCAAATTGCATCTGGTGGTAGAAATTGCATAGCTGTTAAAAGGTGAACAAGTATTAAGTTTAATCTGTGTCTAAGGCTTTAAGTACAGATACCTTTTTTCAAAACAATTCAATGAATGATCTGTTCAGATGCTTAAATTTGTAAAGTCTCATCTTTTATCATGAAGTTTTTAAATTGATTCAAGGAAAATATGATTTGCAGACAGCCTAATACTGCCACTTCAACAATCAGCTCTATAGCTCTCAATAAAAGGATTTTCTCTAATTTCTTCTGACACTTAACCTTTTTTTCTTTTTTATCTGTGTTCTGTTCTCTAAACTGTTTCAAGTATACAGGACAAACAGGAATGTTAAAATTGCTTGGTAAGTTGAGGAAACTAATTCTGTCTATGGCATGCCAACTTATGACAATGTAATGTTTGCAGTGCTTTTCATGTGTTTCTACTGCCATATAGCTTCTAAGAAATCTCTTGCAGCCAAGGAGATCTAGACAGACAAAAATGTACGTTTTCATTTTTGTAACCACAATTGCACCCACAGTTTAATTACAAAGAGAAAATTGAACACTCATTTATGTAAGCAAATGATCTCTGTTTTTTTTCATAATTGAGAAAAATTGCTCAGGTACACATAACCAATTGAAAAAGATAATCTACATAGAAATAAATTATAACACACCCAGTACTTAAGTTGTCTGAGTATATAGCTGAAAATTAATTTCTAAAAATAGATTGTGCATTCTGAAGTACATGCATCTGTTCCTGTAAAACTGCTCTGTAGATATTTGTGATCAGATGAGGACCTGTAAATTGTATAAATTGTTCCCCAAAGACTCTAGGGTTAGAGCCAGGTCTGCGTTTTTGTGACAGTGCTGTGAGCCAAGTGTAAACTACTAAAGGCAGTAGAGACTTCTTCTCAGTAATTGAGTGTGAAGATGCTTAGGCTTGGATTAAGTTGTCTGAAAATACAAGGTTCAGTTTCTCCTCTGAAAGTACACAGAACACAGGTGCAGTTAAGTGGATAAAATAGCAGAAAACAATCTCCTTGACTCCCCCTGACCACTCCTTGGTTTGCCCTTTTTTTGGTTTTCATTTTTATCCTACATTCTAAATGATGCATCTCCATTGAGGGTAAGCATGGTGGAACAAGCTCAGGAGAGCAGCAAGAGCCATGAAGTCACCCGTTTTACATGAACAGGGAATTCCTTCATCTTGGGGAAATATTAGAGGAGCTTTGCCAGCCATCACATGTTTAGTTTCTGTTTCCAAGAGAGGCATTGTGAGCGCAGTGGACCTGAGAGATTACCAAACACTGTTCTCACAGTGACTCAAAGAGATAAAGAGTAGAGTGTGTTTTTGTACTTGGTGTGAATAAGATCACCTAAACAGAAAACTGAAGCTGCCAAGTCAAAACCAGAGAAACAAGAAATTGGGAAGTACAAGAATAAAGGATGCTCATTCAGCTTTAATTTGGTCCTCAGAAAGCCTATAGTCTCATATCTATATGCTGCTTTCTCCCATTCCATAAATTCTGGTTCTGTCTTTGGGCTGCCCGCTTATATTCAGGTCTTCACACTCCTGGATCCCCTATCTGGCTTCCCTGACAGTATCTGGGTGCAACCAGATATTTCCACCTCCTTTTCTCCCCTCCTCCTTTCTTCTGGCATCATCAGTTCAGCAAAGACCCAGAGGTTGTGACTGGAATGTGCCTGGCACTGACAGAGCACTTGCAAATGAGGGGTGGGTTTTTTCCAGATTTTTAAACTCCAGTACATTTATATTTTGAGAGTTTTTCTCTCTGTATAAAAGTGAGACAACAGTTCTGAAAAATATTACTCTGTCTGAGTATGAGGGTCACAGAATCACAGAATAACCAGGTTGGAAGAGACCCACCGGATCATCGAGTCCAACCGTTCCCATCAAACACTAAACCATATCCCTCAGCACCTCATCCACCCGTGCCTTAAACACCTCCAGGGAAGGTGACTCAACCACCTCCCTGGGCAGCCTGTTCCAGTGCCCAATGACCACAAGCATTTCTTAATGAAATAGTTATTAAAAGGATGAAGCTATTCAGAAGAACTAAACATAGCATAAACATTGTTTTGCTGAGTCTCTGTCTCATCACTGGCTCCTCATTCTTGCCTGAAACTTTTCCTCCCAGAAATTCAGCTTGTGGTAGGCACTTGGTCTTAAGTTGTTGAAGTGGGCAACTTCAAATGCTTTTTATAGGATGAGTAAGGCAGCTTCAAACAAGGGTGGTAGTACTGGTTCGCCCACCTGACAGAACTGAAATTTGACCAGGAGCTAGCTACACTGTGAACAGCATGAACGAGAGAAAGGGGGGTCTGACCCCTATAAGGTCACTTTGGAAAGGGAAACGCTTGAGGAGACTAAAGTCACAAAGGAAAGGGCAAAACTAGTTTACTTTCCTCAAAATGGGACTGGTATGTAGGGAGGAATATCTTGCAACAGGTGATAGTCATGAAGAACAGGTTTGAGGAGACATGATGCCATCCCTGGTGGTGGTTTAATATTCTGCTAACATGTAATGCACACTAGAAGAGTTTTATACAAACTCTTTTCCATGGGACATTTTATTTTGTGTTTAAAGATGACTGGTACATCATGCTGTATATTAGGTGTGTCTGCATCTCCTCAGCTGCCTCTCTGGAGCTTTTTTCTTTTTTTTTTTTTTTGTCTTTTTCCTTCTCCTATCTGTCTATGTTTTATTTGCATATTTACTCTGACTCAGATTGTCAGCGCTCCTGGCCATCCTTTTCTGCGGAGCAGCAGTCTTCCAGCACTCCTTCCTCTCCAGGTAAAGCTCATAATATTTCATTGCTCCATGACCTTTATTAATTACTAAATCTTTCAATGCTCTGTCTGGAGTTGCCTGTTGTAGTGCAGTTTTTTAAAGAAAGCAGGGGTACGTCAGTAGGGTTTTGAGTTTGGAAAGCATTTCAGGCTGTAAATTGCAAATATTTAAATTTTAAAAAATTACTGCAGAACAGAGGTATTTTCTAATTGCATTAATTAAAACTCAGATTTTCTGTGAAAAAATGCTTTAATGCATTTAAAATTTTTTGTTTGTGCTTGCAAAAAAGGAAATGTAAACTATTTTCTGTCTTGCTAGCCAAATATTCTACTACCAGAAAAATGTCTGCATACATGTCACGTTGTATATGAAATTGTTGTGTTGGTAATATACAAAACCCACCAGTAATTTCTTGTTACTGGGATAGTAATCCTTGATTGATAGTTCATAGAATCATAGAATAGTTTGGATTGGGAGGGACCTTTAAAGGACATCTAGTCCAACCCCCCTGCAATAAGCAGAGACATAGAATCATAGAATCATAGAATAACCAGGTTGGAAGAGACCCACCAGATCATTGAGTCCAACCATTCCTATCAAACACTAAACATGCCCCTTAGCACCTTGTCCACCCGTGCCTTAAACACCTCCGGGGAAGGTGACTCAACCACCTCCCTGGGCAGCCTGTTCCAGTGCCCAATGACCCTTTCTGTGAAGAATTTTTTCCTATTGTCCAGCCTAAACCTCCCCTGGCGGAGCTTGAGGCCATTCCCTCTTGTCCTGTCCCCTGTCACTTGGGAGAAGAGGCCAGCACCCTCCTCTCTACAACCTCCTTTCAGGTAGTTGTAGAGAGCAATGAGGTCTCCCCTCAGCCTCTTCTTCTCCAGGCTAAACAACCCCAGCTCTCTCAGCCGTTCCTCATAAGGCCTGTTCTCCAGCCCCCTCACCAGCTTTGTTGCTCTTCTCTGGACTCGTTCCAGAGCCTCAACATCCTTCTTGTGGTGAGGGGCCCAGAACTGAACACAGTATTCGAGGAGCGGTCTCACCAGTGCCGAGTACAGAGGGAGAATAACCTCCCTGGACCTGCTGGTCACGCCGTTTCTGATCCAAGCCAAGATGCCATTGGCCTTCTTGGCCACCTGGGCACACTGCTGGCTCATGTTCAGTCGGCTGTCAACCAACACCCCCAGGTCCCTCTCCTCCAGGCAGCTTTCTAGCCAGACTTCTCCCAGTCTGTAGCACTGCATAGGGTTGTTGTGCCCCAAGTGCAGGACATCTTCAACCAGTGCAGGTTGCTCAGAGGCCCATCCAGCCTGACCCTGAGTATTTTCAGAAAGTTCAGAATTTCTGTTCTCATGTTGTTGAGAGTGTATTTTCTGCCATTTCAAAGTAGTACTTGGTTCAGCATTGTCAGCTGGATAGTCATGCCTGTTAGCCTTGTTGCTGCTACTACCCATCAAAAATAGAGAAAATAAAGCTTGGAGACCCCTGAATTACAGTAAATATCCCCTGCTACATCTGTTTCCTGTTTATTTTTGATCATTGTTATCCACTGAAAATGAGCTTCCTTTTTTTTTTTTTCCTTTAGCCTGCTTATTTAGAAATTTAGCGTCTTTTTAAAAATACATTTGTTTAACACTGCGTTTTGAGAAAGTCTCCTCTGAAGCAAAATGTCTATGAATTTATTTTTTTAAATAAGACATATGCTGTGACAGTGCAAGCTCCCTGGTACTCTGCTTGACACTTGTTTTAAGGCATTTTTTGGCAGGGCGGCTGTCTTTAATACCATGTTCTTTTCTTGGTACCCCCTCTCTCTCTGTGCAAGCAGGTTGTGTGGCAGTGTTTTCGAGTGGTTCCTCCTTCATGTTATAAGCAGCAACATGCATTTAAGAACAGAAGCATGAAGAGCAGAGGGCTGCACTGTTCACTAGAACAGGCTGATCTTGATTATGATCATCTTAGAAAGTTTTAAAATAAAGAAGGAGGAAGATACCATGTCTGCCTCGTATTAAGCAGGTCTTCATCTTTGCATTCTCAGATAATAGTACTTTCAAATAGAATGAACTACAGTCAAGTACACTGAGGTACAGTGCCGCAATGAAAATATTGTGCCATTCCTTCTCTCCCCTCCCATGAAACTGAAAAGCAATAACTGAATATTATTTCACTCTTTACGTGGTTTTAGGTTCAACGGTTTTATCACTTGTCGTCAGGAAAACTATAAAGACTATGAGTCCTTTTGTATAAATCAGGAAAGTTTCATTTGTATCTTTTATAAATTTAAACAGTGAAAATTACTTTAGTGAAAGCCAAAATGAGTCTGCTTTATGGAGATTTTGCTGCATATCTGAATCTGCAATTATTTTGCTTGTTTCACAGCCACTATTTTGGATGATGGCTACAGTGAAGTGATTAAATAACGTGATACTAAAGCCATACCTAGGAAGCTAAGTTTTACTAAAGCTTCATTTTTAAATGCTGGAAGTGGCTCATGCTTTAATTTGTCTTTAAAATATAATTTTGTCTCCTAGTAGTTGTGTCTTTTTTTTTTTTTCTCTGCTATTTTAGAGGTCTTGCTTTCCTATTACTATTTATGGTGAGCAGACTTTCCCATTGTAATTGTGAATGACCATGTGCCTGATGATAAAATAACATTTTATCTTCTGATTATTTGTAAAAGTTCAAATCCATTTCTGCCATATGAAGATATCCACTTGCTTGGGTGAAATAATTGCATTTTAGAAAAACAAATTGCTTCCTGATATCCCTACTTCTCTTCTTATTATATTTAGCTACATTTAAGTTAGCAATTTCTGCTGTATCCCTTTAGCTTTCATGGGGCTTTTTGCAGAACATTATATACTGTTATACTACAAAGCATTTTCTTTGATACATTAGAGACTTCATAAATTACAACTTTGTAATTATTTCACTGAATGATCCAGCCTGTTGCATAGATGATTTCTCCACTTGTCACAAGCTACATATGATTTCTAAAGAACTTTACTTGCTGTTTTTATTTACTATAAAATTCATTTACAGTTCTGTATAAATACAATGATATTTTTATTTATATACAAATTTTGTGCCTGCTTTAACAAATGTTAGGACCATGCTGAAAAAACCACTTAGGGTTCTTAATGTTAGAGTCCAGCAGAATTTAAAAGCCTGAGTTTAAAAATGAAGTCTCATTTCTTGGATGTGTGGAAGTGTTACAAGTAACTTTGCCACTAAAAACTTTCAATATCTGAAGTTTTATGAAATGGCCTTCACACTAAGGACCTTACCTTGGTTAAATTGAACATCTTGCTGTATGTCTCATGTCTAGGCACAAAGATAAGGCAACCTTGTGTGTGATATGGATTGGGGACCAGTAGGCAAGCTCGGACAGTGTGGGACAGTAGCTGCCTGCTCACTGTGAAAATGCTGAGGTTTCTTTGTTGATGTAGGCCTGGTTTCTTGACCCTAGTCACAGTACACAGCACAAATGGGTATTATAAACAGAAACATGAAGTAGAGTTGATATAAAAGGGAAGTGAACTTGTCATTGAATTGCACTCATGCACTACTGCTGTAGAGCAGTGGTCCATGGTATGACTGAGTATTTATTGTAGGATAAGTTTTCTAGTGCATGAAACTGATTTGATGTAAATATTCTACACGCTAATGTATGAGGAATATGAACAAAACTAAATAATAGTAGTTCTAAGTCTTCAGCAGAAGCTGAAATTCTTTGTATATACGAAGAGTTAAAGTTTTACTTTTCATGAGCTTTTCATGACTATATGCAATTTTTTTGTAGTAACTTCTGTTTGCAATTTTCTGTTAAAATGAACAGTATTTTAGAGATAAGAATGAGTGATAGACCTTTCTTGAAAAAGCTGAATGCTATTGCTTTAACTGTTATCTACATGTTTCTTCACAGTGAAAAAAAGCCCAACGTTTTTAGATGTGAACACAGGACCCTTCATCAGGACTAACAGCTTTGCCGATGAGCTTGACCTGGAGGGTGAGACACTGTTGACCCCAATAACTCACATCTCACAGTAAGTCAAGTCTATTGATTGTGCATTAGTTGACTTAGACAAGAGAAGCCAGTTCAGGTGGAAGGAGCTGAAATATGGAGCTGATAGGGCTATCTCAGATGTTTGTGTCAAACTCTTTTACCTTGAAGTTGGTGTATACTGTTCTGAGTGCCAGTAAATCTTCATGTTGACCTAAAGTTCACTTGTCTGTGACACAAGCTAATGTCCATGAGTAGCTGGTGGAGACAATGCGTGGGAGTATTTGCCTGTTGAGAATTATATTACTCCTTCAACCATTTTCCAGTGGAATAACTGTAAAGTGCAAATTTTTACATACTACTTACATGAAATACCAGTTTTTCCATTTCAGCAGCACCTTCTCTAATAGTTAAATGATGATCTGCATTGGAAGAAAAGATCTATTTTCATCTTTACTACTTCTTTGTGATGTATAAAAATCATGAGATAAGCCTGTATTTTTTATTTTGTTGGGTTTTTTTCCTTTTAAAAAGCATTTTCCACGTCTTTTATACTAAAATGTTATCTCCAGGTCCTGAGATTATTCTGAGAATTGCAAAACATTCTTATTCAAATACCTTTAAAAATTTTTCTGTCATTGCTTAATGCAGACTCCTAGCCAATGTTTATTATTTACTGTAGTAGGTGTGTGACAGTGTGTCCTCTAGCAGAGAAATGAGGCAATTTTTTTCCCCTCCTGTTCCTAGAAATCTAAGAATTTCTGCAGCAAAACCACAGAGGAAGATTCTCGGTATATTCATATTTCTGAGTTATAAAAAATGCAGAAATGCCTGGTGACAATATTTAGGCCTTCTTCCTATAAAATATAAATAGCAGAGAAGCATGAGCGTATTTTTATAGCTACTTTAGAAGGGTGATTTTTTTTAAAAAAAACAGATTTCTGGAAGTCTTCTCTGCCCCCATATGAAAGGACTTGTGTTTTCAGCTGAATCGCCTAAATGTGTGTATATTTGTAGGCAGAGGATTTACAAGACTTGTATCCTGGAAGATTTCCTACTGTTACAAGCAGGAAGAGGAAGTCGTAAATTTCATCAAGCCTTAGAAAAGAACAACAGAGAAGCAAAATCTTTTCTAGAATTTTCCTTTGTGTAATTTCTTTTAAACTTCATTTTACCACAACACTGCAGGCTTTCTTTAAGAGATATAAGCTTTGGTACTGAATGCTTTAGGGAATGAGTTGGTTATTTCTCATTGTTGCCTTCATTGATACATTTCAAATAATGAGGTGAGCCTTCAGTTTTAAGTCCAACTTGTGTAACATCTGAGATTTTGATTTTCTTCTGAACTACTCGTGGGAGATCTTAGGATATAGGTAATGTGTAACAGCTGATGAGCCTTGCCTAGTTACGACCCTAGTCTTTTAGTAACTTATGTATTTCTCTTTTACTTCCTTAATTTTTAGTTGTAACCTTTGTTGAAATCTCCCAAGATTGCTCTTGGTCAAAGGGTACAAAACATGTCCCTATATATGTCTTGACTTGAATCTCTGCTAAGGTGGAAGAAAATGGAAGTAATTGTTTCTTTTAAGACTTTGGGTTTAGATTTAAAACTGGATAAATTGGATTAAATGCAAAACTGGATTAAATATTATGTTAAATGTGTCCCTTTGAAACATGGGTGCATTTATTTCATGTGCAGTTTATTAAAAGGCCTGGAACAATGCCGAATCATTGTATAGATATAAGGGTTTGACAAAAAGTTAATGAAAACTCTGTGTTCAGTAATGTCAGCTGGAGTATGACATTCAGGTAACAGATATTCCCAAATATTTTGAAATGGGAAATATTCTGTGTTTGTTTTATTGTTGGCCTGTGCGTACTGTTTGTGTTTGAGGTGGCTGAAAAGCAAGCTGCAGTACTGCATTTCACTGGGTACCCATGTTGCTGGATGCAGAAGATCAGACAACGTCCGTGAGTTATTTAGGTGAATGCTTCTTTTTCATTCTTCACTTCAAAGTCCTAGGGAACAAATATTTATGAGCTGGTTACACATGTCAGTAGGATCCACGTTAGACACTTGGGAATTGAATTAATGGTCAAATTTTGAACTGTGCAGTAGATATATCTCTCTGTCCAAAGCCACATACTAATTGTCTGTATAATAGAAGTTGGTAGTCATTTCAGATCTATGCCTATGTGTTTTTAATTCAGGATTGAAAGCTTTAGAGAATCTAGGATGAATTATTTTGTTCTGATGTCCTGGGTTGTGAAGCATTTTATTTCCTTAAAGTCATCATATATACAGCATGATTGCTACAGATTTGTTGACAAGGAAATAAGAGACCATATGCAAGTCTACAACCAAGTATTTACAAAAAGGACAGGACCACTTATGAAAACAAATTAGTATGGAAAAGTCAGATCAAGTACAATTATCTCTAGTTTCAGGTCTTCATTCATGTTCTGTCAGAGGAATCGAAGCATGAAGAGAGTTTCAGAAGTAGAATATAAAACATTTATTCTAAGCATGCTTGGATTTGGGGTTCAGAGAACTATTGCCTGGTCAATTATACAAATAATATAACATATGAATTAGCTTACCTATAAGCCATAGAAAAGTGACTCCAGAATAAACATTAATTTTTGAAAGTCATAAATACATAGGTAAATATTACACAGTAATTGGAGATGTGCAATTGGAAAATGACTTTTAGTTGACTGTGAAAAAGATTTCTTTTTGATATATAGTATAAATCTGGCAAGAGTGTGAGGTACCTAATGTGTTACTGACAGGCAAATATTTGGCATCGTTGTGGTTTAAAAGAATGAAGCTAAGTTTGTTTCCTCACTTGCATTAGGTCATGGAAAGAAAATGCCATCTTTCAGTCCTTATGACAAATGGCTCTAGGCTTCTAGGGCTAAAGTCCCCTTTAAATGGAATTTCAGTGTCCTGTTTGTTTATGAAAAAATTATTCTCTTTTTGTAAATGTAGGTGCATGTTCTTACGGAATTTAATAGGACTGGTTTTGTGTCTGTGGGATTAGAAATGTGAGATCTTTACTTTGGGAAGATTACTGTACCAGTTAATCATTTGTCACTACCACTTTGTGGAAACAAAAAGAATCATAGAAACACTTTGAGACTTGAACAGGAAAAGTGATTAAAAAGTCGTAGAAAAAACAGAAGTGATTAAAGTCATAGAAAAACCAGATTTGTAGCAGGTGCGTGTGGACATATAGAATAAGATATAGAATAATATAGCAGTGCATGGAAGAGTGACTACGCTTTTCCTTCTGTGAGAAGTCTTAAGTAAGCAGAAGATGCAGATTCAGGCGGAGTAATCTGTGTACTTGAGTGTTAAGGATCTCACCTATAAAACTGTTAACTGTTTGAAGAATGCAGTACACAGTGTGTTGTTTGAGATAAGACTTGGCTCTTCAGTGGTTTGTTTAATGATTGTTGTGGTCTGTTCTGTTGTAACAATGAAATAGGAAACCAGCCTGTAGCAATACCGCACCTCTCCTTTGGACTTCTCACTGTTCTCATCTCCTGTGTTCCCTGTTTCACTTCCTTGGGTCTTTTGTTATATCTGCATTTAATTGGTGCTACCTGTGGCTGAGCCTCAGCTACCAAGATGTTCTTCCCCTGTGTTTGTAAGTTGTTTAATCTCAGCTCCTTTTTTAACTTTACATTTGGCATTAGGTGAAGCAGCAAAATTAACCAAGCTTCTACGCATACAAATGGGAGGGAGAAGGAGAAGTGATGAGCAGAATTGTGCTCAGAAAGGGAGAGAAGAAAATAAATAAGAACTCTGTCTAATAGATCTTTATATAAATATTTCTCACCTCCTTATAAGAGTTTTAAAAAAACCCTGCATTCTCCATGAATCTTTCAGAAGTGCTACTGAATCAAAAATACGGTAATATCTGTTATTTCTGTAGTTTCTCATTCTCTGGGTTGAGCAGCTGATTTCAGAGGTTTGTTTAACCAATTCTGATACATAAATGTTTGGTGTTTCTTTCTACTACTTATTAAGGGTAGTTTTTCAGGGAAATAGTGTCTCTACATGTATTGTAAATTTACAGCAGAAATTGAAACATTAATCAAAGGTCACGTCTGGATACTGTATTTATACTCTTTATAAATAGAAAGTAGGTCTATTTTTCACAAAGTTTGAAGAGACAGGGGAGATCCCTTAAACAACTTGTTCCTATTTCTGTCACCTTGAGTACCATATCAAATGAGTATTCACTATGTAAACCAACATACTCTCCAACTATGCAGATTGCTGGCAAATTTCTTGTACTTTAAGGTGTGAGTATGGTATTACTTCGTATCCATCTGTCTCTCTAATATTTTTGAAGGGATTACTGTGGATCCAGCTGACTTCTAGGAACGTATTTCTCACTGAAAGCAGTTGCTAACATTGCACATTTGTAATCCTGGTTTTGTCTATATGTAACAGTAATTCTTGATGTTTTAATGATTTTTCCCCATGTTTCATGTACCTCTTTAGGGCAGAGACGAAAATACTTTTCATTAGTTAAGGATTGATATTGCCAGGTTACATGTAAAATAATTTTTCAATGGAGGCATATTTTCAATGGCATATTACTGTGATCTTAGGTTCAATACAGTAGGCTTACACTAAAATAAAGCATTAGGTTAAGAACAAAAAGTACTTTCTCTTTAAGTGTATTTCCTTCTTGAAAAAAATCTGTTTCGTGACATCAGCTTTGTCTTTGCTGTCTCTATCAGCATCTCCCTTGTGGTAGAGAGCCTTTTAGGTATTGTATTAGGAATATTAGCTCCCGTGGTGGAAATGTTTTTAAAAATAAACCTTTCTTTGTCCATCAGCACAATAGATGGAATAATTAAGCCAAAAAAATAAAAATAACGCTTTTTTATTAATTTCCAGATTAAGAGGAAATGATAACATACGGATCTTTCTGAATTATAGAAATAAATGCTTTTGAACACTTCTATTATAAGTATTTCTGTTATATTTCAAAGCGTGCTGGTAAACACCTAGTGCAGTGTCTGTGATGCTGCAGTTACCACTGGCATTTCTTGGAAATAATATTTTCTTTTGTTTTTTTCTTTAAGATACTTAGTAAGCGTTCTGTTTTAATTACTGACATTTAATCTGTTGGGGTGAGAAATAGCCACATTGCCTAGGACACACAGTACTGAATGTGTATTATAACTGTCTCCTTTCTGTTGGATTATCAGTGAGAGGAATCCCTATTTACTTTGATTTGGTACCTCATATTGTAAAAGATTCCTGCTTTTATCTTCCTCTTCTATACCAAAATGCCCCTCTGAAGTCTGAGTAAATATTTCTTTTTCACTCTCGAGTGGCCAGATGTAACGTCTGACAGCTGCTGTCACAAGAATTCTCTTTGAAATGCTGTTAGCAATATATAAACTGTGATTTGCAAGGGGTCCATTTTGTCATTAATGATGGGACATGTTAGAAGAACAGCAGTGGTAGCAACTGTGTGTAAGAACATGCTTGAGTTAAGACCAGAGCCTAACGTTCAAACATTGCTGCTTACTGTTATGTGCCGTTATCCCAGTTTTTTACTCAACTTGCAACAGGAACATCATCAGTACTAGCTCTACACTTGGCAGCATCAGTTTTTCATTTGGCGTGTTTCAGTATGTCATCAAACTCCCTTAGGAATGCTGCTTACAATCTCTGCTGATTTAATAGTTTGCTGAAAAGGGGGGTGTTTGCCTGACCTATTCCCATTAGGAATGGAAAAGCATCATTGTATCCTGTGCTTCCATTATAAATTGGCCATAAACTTGTTCATAGAAATAGGCCCTAGAACTCTGGATGTATCAGGAATCTGATTTTTCTCATCTAGTCAGCTTCTTTGAGCCACTTAGGGATATGAAGTTGTCCTTAAATCTAGTTTAACAAGGAATAACGAAAGTTCCTTTATTCAGAAAGAAACTCAAGAATTATGGTAAATGACAGTGTAATGATTTCAGTGTTATCATCCCATTCTGGTTTCTTCTTGCAGGTTGCATGGGAGGGGAAAAGAGCTATGTCCGTCCCAAATATGACTAATCCCTTAAGCAAGCAAGGATAAACGCAGTGTAGTCAGCAAAAAGGATGCAAAGTGCTTACAATTTAACTTAAAGTATTATTTTGCCAGGTAGTCCCAGTTTTAGGGGGCTGTCCATCTTGTTTGGCAAATGGGCATTTTAGTATGTTCATCATACTTTATAAGAATTTTATTTCTGGCTTGTTGATATCAGCTAGAAGTGCTGCCAAAATAGCGGTGGAATTCCCACTGTAGGAATGAGCTAGTAGGACCAGGGTTGTGCATTTTCTTGTGCAGGTGCCCTGATTCAAAAATCACTGTAAAATCTTCCCTGCACCCAAGGAGTACAGTAGTCTCTGCTGTGCTGAGACGAATGTGTTATCTTTTTTCCAGGTGCTATTGCATCTGTCTGCATATGATTAATCTGTCATCCTACAGCTAGACTGGAGGCTCTTTGAGTTGGGGACTGTTGTTGTCCTGTGTTTATCTAGTATCTAATTGGTGGGATCCCAGCACACGAATTGTTTCTGTGTTCTGCATCCGATCTCTGCTACAGAGTTGGCTAAAGTTGACTGATTGTGTCTTCCATGATGCAGGCAGTTATTAATTGTTTTAATTTTTATAGGTGGATTACCTCAGATGTGCTGAAGTCTTGGGCAGATTTTCATGGTGTCTTATTTCATCCTCAGCAATGTAGTAACAGAGCTGCTTCCGACAGCACAAGAAGTAATGTGGCTAACATCTGTCCTATGTAGTTACTTGTTTCTTTTTATCTTTACGGAGAAGTTCCTATGCACTATGGTGGGTGGTTGCTTTTTTCGTAGATAGAGTGTGTAGTTTACATCTATAGATCTGAAGACCAGAAGGGATAATTAGATCATCTCCTTTGATCTTATAAAAGACGGGCTGTAGGATTCCATTGAGTTGAATGAAGCATTGCTGTGCTGTGTTCTTAATATTAGCAAAAACACAATAGAATAAATGTATTTCACAGGCTTAGAGAGTGAATACATGAAAAATTCAAGCAGGAATCTAGAGTTTGCAATTTATTGTCTCCTTTTTTACTATATTTTAACTTCATGTCTGTTTATTTATTGGAGATGGAAATGCTATCATGCACTGGTGCTACTATTTGCCAGAAGGTAGTACTGAAGAAATATGTCCTGTGTTAGAGGTTACAAGTCTCTATGAAATATTATTCTCATGATCTTTTCTCCCTTACTACAAATTGTCATTGGTGTGTTCAAGTACAGCATAAAATTACTGTTTAGCTATTTTATGTTACTGACATAGTATAAAAGTAATGTGTTGACTTTTCCTAGTGTACAAACCGTCTAGGCAGAAGCTCAGATAGCTTAGCTATTTCTTTTGTGTTGCAGATGAACGTTGCATTCCTTGGTCTCCAAGTGCTGGTTTACATCTTGATTGATGTTAAGTAATTAAGCCAGACTCCAGCTGCTTGGTGATTCAGAAGTACAGGGCTTCTATGCTGTAAAAACAACAAGCAACTCCCCGCTTACTGACTTTTATCATTGTTTACTTAGAGCACCATGCAGAATCAGTGCAAAATTTGGAGGAGGGGGGGAGCAAGGGGGACATGACACAATAAAAATGTCCCATTTCTGTCTAGTATTTTACAAAGTTAAATTTATTATCATCTTGAATTAAAAGCAGAAATAAACACTTCATTTCTGTTATGGGGATGGAGGATAGCTTTTTGCTTTGTTGTTAAAGGGGTTAAAAACTTGAGTAGTTTGTAATGTGTGTATCGCTTTAGGTGGGTGCTATTTTATCCAATAAACAGGATAGATGTTTTGGGTAGTGGTGCATTAATTGTATGATAAAAATTAGTTTTCTACTAATACAGTAACAAAATATTTATCATGAACTTGTAAAATTTAATTTTTTTAAATAGCAGTTAAATTACCATACTGCAAAATCTACAGGCAGCCTTATACCCACACGTGCTGCATATACTATGCTAAATCAGTGTAGCAAATACACCTGGATTTGGCATCATGGCTCTTCAGCAAGAATCAATTTGATATCAGGACAGACTTGTAGGAATGCCTGCCAAGATCAGTATGTGCCAACCCAGAGACATAGTTGACCACTGAGGTTTATTCCATGTGCAGGTAGAAAGTAGTAAATGATCATTTTTTGCAAAATTATTATGCTAATATTGGTCAAAATGATAGCGTTTGTAAATACTTCTGTAGTTACAGGTATCTGTTCATGTGTTTGGTGCAGGCAGAGCTGGAAACCAGCACAATGTGTAACAAGGAAATAGTTTATCTAATGTATATTTGACCTAATCATATAATTGTAGGTTCAAACATCAAATTAAGGCGTGCAACATTATAGTATTAAAACCCAGTATAACGTGTGACCAAAGGTATCTTTCTATTTTAATACTTTAATAAAATTTGATTTCTAACGAGATTTTGTGAGAGTACCTTTGGTAATAAAGAGCATTATGTTGGAAAAATGGAAATCAACATCTGGTTTAAATATCACTGAACAGTGCAACAGGACAGCAATGCTGAATGAAAATACCTTTTTAAAATAGTATTAATGCATAGGGAAACAATTTCAAAAGGAGTAAATGGGATAGAATACCTGCTGTAATGCTCTAATTTTTCAGCATATTGCATGCTGTACAAGGTACGACACAAAAAACCCCAAACTAACCCTATAGCTTGGGAACCAAGAGAGGCAGGGAAGAGACAAAGAGATGGCTATAGAACATATTCTAAGCTGTCAGAGTGAGACAGGCTCAACTCAATTGCTTCACTCACTACAAGTGGACGAGTGTTCAAATATAAATGTTTTCTTACCCTCGGTTGGAAAATGGTGTTGCGCGAGAGTGAACAGCAAGTTAACATCACATTTCTTGTGAAAATGAAGCTGTTGACTGAGGCTTACAGTGAAGAGTGCATGTCTCGTGAATGCATTTTTGAATTACACAAGCAATTTTAGGAAGGCAGAGAAATCGTGAAAGATGATTATCGCCCGGGTGCCACATGCACGGCAGTTACTGATAACATTGAAAAAGTGTGAGATGTGATTTGATAAGACAAAAAGTTAGGTGTTGAAACAGTAGCTAAGAAGTTCATTTAGACAGGGAAGGTGTTTGACGCGTTCTAATGGAAGAACTGAACATGAAAATGATTTGTGCAAAAATGCTGCCAGATGAACAAGAAGAACATCACAAGGCATGTTTTTGGCCTTTCGCAACACACTGAGGATGAACCACATTTGTTGAATTTGGTAATTACTTGTGATGAAACTTGGATATTACATATAATCCAGAAACCAAGTGACAATCAATGCAGCAGAAGACACCAACATCTCCAAGACCAAAAATAGCATGCATGAATTGTCTGAATTTCAAGGCCATGTTGATTGTTTTCTTCAATATCCAGGATACATCGAAGTGGGTTCACTGGGGACAGACACTAAATCAAGAGTATTACATTGATGTCTTGATGCAATTGTGTCAATACATGAGAAGAAATCAACCAGAATTGTGAAGAAATAGATGGATTTTGCACCAAGACAACATGCCAGCCCACAATGCTTAATTGTGAAGTAGTTTTTAGCTAATAATACCACCACTGTGCTTTGAGCACCCACCCTGTTCTCCAGACCTGACTCCTCATGATTTCTACCCCTTTCCAAAGATCAAGTTGAGGCTCAAAGGAATCCACTTTTCGTCAGCAGAAGATGTGAAAGCAAAACCAACAGAGATCCTCAACAGCCTTTCAGAAAATGTTCTGCAGAATTGCATTGAACGTTGGCAGCATCACATCATATGCAGCTGTGTGTCACCTCAGAATAATTTTGAAAGTGATTGTAGCTGATTTTCTTAGTTTGTTAAATAAAGAGTTACAGACAGTCTCATTTTTTGATATCAGACCTCATACATTCTGTGGGTAAAAGTGATCTGAGAATTGCTCAAACATATTGTCAACACAAGTAGGTTTTTTTTCCTATTAACTTAATTCCACAATGTTGTACAAGGATAAATATTGCAGTTGCAGGGTTTTTCACGAGTAAATACTGCTCCCAGTACCACCAACTCAGAATTAATATAGTATTTTCTTTTTATGGCATAGGCATGTTAAATTTCTTCCTCAGCTGCTCTTTCTGATCATTACTGCTGATTTTTTCCTAATCAAAAAAACTTTGAAGTACGCTGTGAACACCCTACTGATGTAGCAAAGCTTTGCTGGAAAGGTTGTAAGGATTTGTTTGAAGCACTAGCTAAACCCAAGGCACAGCTGTAATGCAAAGATCTCTACCCATCATGCTGAGTGCATGAAGTACAGCATGCCTGGCCTTGGGTCCTTGCCCTGGATGGAAAGCCCAGGGGAGTCCATGGAGCTGTTGACTTATGGTTACTTTCTTCATGTGACTGCAAGGACTGAAAATAGTTGTGATTTCAGTTAGTGTTTTGGGGACTTGCTACCATCCCCCAGTGTAGAACTGGATGTTTTGTTTTACTCACTGCAGGAAGTTTTTCGTTGTGCTGCAGACGAAATACCTTAAATACCTTACAGTGCTTGTCAGCCTCTTAGGAAACTAAAGCTAAGCACCTGACCTATTGCTCGTGGTTGTGTTTTGGTCTGTATTTTTCTTATGTTCCCATGTCACACCCATTTCTGTGGTTACCAAGCCTCTTGGTATAAAAGCAAATACAAGAGCTAGTCATCACTATGTCCAGTTACTCCTCTACATCAGTCTTGCCCAAGGAAAATGATTTGCTTGTCTGTGTTTGGGGATTTTTTTCCGCTTCTTTTTCTCCACATTTAGAATGTAACATAAATATAGTGACAAAAAGGTAGTGGATCAGGAAGTGGTAACTGTTGCTATTGTCAGGCTGTTGTCAGGCTGTCTTCGTGTCCTTTTAATTAGGGGGCTGCTTCACCACCACGCAAAGTGTTGTTGGTACAGAAGTGTCACTCTTCCTGAAAAGAGGACTTACAGGGAGTGGTGGGGGACCTGTGGACTTGGTCTTTTGGGAGTTTTGAGTCTGTATGAGTTACAGCCTTGAAAATAAAGGCGGGGATGTTCAGTGTGATGCGACATCCTGCAGAGAGCCGAGCACAGTGGAAACGTAACAGTCAGTGTGTGGCTCTTGTTTGTCATACTGCCTTTTGTAGGTGCAGTGGTTTTTTGAGGGATGGCAATTCCAGGCAGACTAGGTCCATAATACAGGTTAGGTATGCTTGAGAAGTGCTAAAGCATATCAAAGATGATACCAAAAAATGTTTTGCGGTCACTGCAAAAATTTTTTACGTGTGGAAATCTAAAAGGAGGTGAACTGAGAGCTGTGTCTAGGGAAATCTTGCATTTGGAAATTACTTGTTCACCTGCATCTGATGGTAATTTTGCTTTGACCAGACCTTTAAAATAAGGTGAAATTTATTTGAATCATGCATATGATTTTTTTGTCTGTAGTGCACCTGTTACTCTGGGAAGCAGTTGAATGCTTATAGCTTTTTTTAAAACAAACAAACAAAACAGAAAACAAACAACAACAGTACCTATTTAGACATTGGATAGATTTGAGAAAAGATCTTTGGCACTAAAGTCATATGAGTGCTTCTGAAAATTTGACCTCCATATGTTTATACTCATACTTGCCATACAGGCTTTCTCCATGCAAGTTAGCCTCTGCTTAGTGACTGCTGAGATCTGTCTTGCTTGTTTGAAAAATATTCTGCAGTAAGAGCAGGGTCCAGAAGTGCTTGTACAGAGCATGCTTCTCAAATTCTAAGTTTGGTACAGTAGACTTCACAGGTGTTGGGCATTGGTGAATGGTTTGAAAATACTCACAATCCATTATTTTAAAGTTAGTTTTAATGCAAAATGGAAGCTTGCCTTGGGCTGTGTCCCACATATAGTGGGACATGCAGAATAGCTCCAGAGTGGTTAGGATGTCAATATGCCTTTTGTTAGCGAGATGAGCTGGCAGTAGTGCTTAGCTGACTACAGCTAGGGTTGAAAAACCAAGGAAATAAGTTTTGTATGAAACACTGCTTATTCACATAGGTCTGCAAGCCAAGGATCAAATTCCCTCTGTTGTTGAATGTGAAGTGTTCTGGAGCTTTATGTTGGAAGTGTAGGGAGGTTGCAGAGGCAAAATGCACCCTTTTCTTTTCCCGTCCTACCCGAATCCTAGAATGCTGAGCTGCCACACGTGTGTGCTTTCACTATATTGGTTTCCAGAAACCCTGCTCTGGGTCTGGAGTCCTGCTGTGCTTGGCAGTATTCATACAACCAACAAAAATTAGTCCTGTCTGGAGATATACAAGTCCTGTCTGGAGATGTACAAGTTCCTTCTGAAAAGGGACTGAGACACAAAGTTTGGTTTGAAACCACTACACTGTCTTAGCATGGTACTGAGGAAAATTTGGAAGATGGGGATCAATAGGCTGTATCACTGGCTGTTGTTCTCCCAGACTCATCTGGTTTTAGAAAAAGTCACTCTGACATTGAGAAATTCTGGTTTGGCAGCAAACTTGCTAATTTGTCCTTTTTCTTCTCTTTCCACTCTATACTTCTAGTGATTTTTGAAATGGTCCAATATGTAAGGGTTGTTGTCATTACCTGTTCCATAGAATAATTGATGCAGGGGAAATAGGAAGTCAGGTGCATCATTAAACAGATGTTATTAAACTTCATCATAGCTGTGATTATTAGACTAAAAAGTTGAAATGCCGGTCATTCTTGTTTAATTACGTAGTACCTCAAAATGTCGAGGCTTTGTGAACAATGGCTTTATTTGGAAGGAAATGTTAAAGTTTGCATACGTGCTTTATCCTTGAGGATCTGCACTATGCTTGCTGCTGTATATGGAGCCTGTGCTGAGGACCATGTACGTGAAAACTGCTGTACAGGAAATAGCTGTGTTTGAATCCTGAAATGGCGGCTGGGGTAATAAATAATGGAGGGATGTAGCCACAGTGTATTTGTTCTTTTGTGAATTTAGTAACTGTTCTCAGTCCATCTGCTTTTTATTTTAGAAATCTAATCCATTCCTCCCTATGTAAAATTTTCAGATGCTAATTTGGAATGTGTTCTTATCCACACCCCTTGTTACATTCTCGGTTCTTGATCTTTTATATATTGTTTTTATTTTATTTTATTTTTAAGAAGGGCTATTTGTGGTCCTCTTTTTTTTTTTTTTTTTTAAGGCCACCCACATGAGGGCACCTGCCTGATTTTCAGGGGTACTTCCTTTACTCTGCAGGACTCTGAGGTTTTCTGTAAGTGTGTGTGCTGTGTCTCATCCATTTATCATTATTACATCTTAATGTAGGTCTCAGGTTTGCTAAATTATGTTAAATCACTTCCATATTGAAACACATGAATAATTTTAAATCACTGTGTGCTGCAAACAGCAGGATCAGATTATTAGGGCTCTTCATTGTTTCTGCCTTTTTATCTGAAGGTTTTTGGTCATTTACTGTAAATTATGAACTGGCAAATAATGTTTACTGTAGGCCTTGCAGCTTTCCCTTGAATGGAATATTGGAGACATGGTACATCTAGGAACACTCTTTTTCTGAGGGCAGAACAGTTTAAACATATGAACTTCTGAAAAAGAAGCAGTTCAGTATAAATCATGTGTAATGGAGCTATAGTCATTATAGTTTGCAGATCCCTTGAGAGAAGTATGAATTATTAGAAATATTTGGAAGGCAGGAGTCTGTCATTTTTTAATGACTTTTTTTATGTATACAAAGAAATGAAAGAGGACAAAAAGAGAGAGAGGGAGGAAAGGATAAAAGCAAGGCAAGAGTCTGAAGTCTGGGATTATTCACATCTGAATGGCAAGTTTTTGAGTTCGGTTCCACTGATGAATCAGGACATTTGTGTAGAATGCAGAATATAAACGTGCAATAGAGAAATGAGATTGATAGCTATATGGAGTTAAACATGATGGAGAAAAAAATTCAAATGTGTGTGGCAGTAGCGACAGATCTAGCAGAGAGACTGAAGAAAGAGGAAGAGTTTTGATAGTAAGAAAGCTGTACCTTAATTACTTGTTTATCCTTGCCCTATCTGTACTACTTCCTCTGGTCAGCTCATTGAAAGGCTAAAGCATTACAAATGTCTGAATCAGTGGTTTGGTAGGAGGGTTGGAGAGGAAGAGGACAAATCTTGGAGATGCTGTGATGAAGTAGATGGATTGTGGGGGAAAGAGAGAGGAGGAAAGAGTAATTGAGGGATGTAAGCTTCAGTGAACAGGAAGGTTAGTCATATCAGCAGCGACAGAAAGAGGAAATGAGATGAAGTTATGGGAGAAAAGTTGGCTCATTTTGGTGACACCATTGGACTCATTTATGCTTGGAATGTTATGCCTTTAATTCTGTTGGCATTGGGGTATTTTAGAGACTCAGATTGTTAAAGGTGTCTTTATGGCTTCATATTTTTCAGATATTAAATGTGTGATGCTGCGTTGTAGACACCTTGATGTTTGGTACTCTTTTAGGAACCACATGGATGTGTGTTCAGAAGACGCAACTTCCAGGAAATTAACTTTGTTACTTTTTCTTCCTATCTTTCTGTCCAAAAGCTTTCAGTTTCCTGATGCAGGTATCTATGAGTTCTACTGTGAATATGCTCCTTGTTTCCATCAGGTCTACTTAGTTCTGAGCTGCTTGTTTTCAGTTCTTTACTTTTTACCCTCACTATTTCTGTTTTCCAAGGTTCAGTGGAACACCTTGACCCAGCACTTCTCCCCACACCAGTTCTTTGAGCTGCCTCCAGACTTCTGTGTAGGGAAGACATTGGAGTTCTGCAGATTGAAAATTATTTCTTTCTTCCCTTTTCATCTTGCCTACTATCACTTCTAACTAGTGTGTGTGCTCACACGGGGCATGTGCCAGTAGGACAGGGATATGACTGTTTCCTTAGAAGAAAGGAGGGGAGTCCCTGATGGCTCCACAAACCTTAGAGAGCAGCAAGGAAAAACTGGAGACACTTGAGCTGAAGTCAGTGCTGAGAGCCAAAGGCCAAGCAAATTGGTAGTTTGGTTAACAATTCATTTAACAGTGCTTTCTGGTTTAGCTTTGCCAAAGAACCATAGATTGATGAAATGGTCAAAAATGAGGCTGTATTGTAGCCTGGGATTTTGAGGGGAAAGAGTTCTAATTCAGTCTTCTGACTCAGTTTTATGTGTGATCCTTTCCCTTGGCCAGAGGATGTCTCTTTACTTTCATTTATCATTTTTTGTTGTTTTGTTTTCCCTAGTCATAAAGAAAATTACCCAGTTCTTTGCTTGATTCTTGATAGCAAACATCTAATCTAGCTCTGCCTGCCATCTGCCAGCATATTTGACAGGCTCTGACTGATGTTCACCCCCTTGGCTTAAAAAAATAAAAAGCCAAAAGAGCATAAAAATCTGAAACTCTGTCCATCTTTCCATGATAGCAGTGCTCTCCTGTCTGGCCTATGTCCAGAGCCTTGTTTAGAACTTCTCATAATATTATACCTGCATAAAACCTGCATTCCTATCTTGACCATTTGTGCTAAAGGACAGATCAGAACATTTCATAACACATTTGAAATAATTTGTAACTTTCCAAAGATATTCATGGTGGGTTAATATATGTAAATTTTGCATGGGACCAAATTCTTGTTAGAAAAATATGACCCCTCAGAGCCTGCAAACTGAATGTGTTCAGCAAAGATGTTGTTTTGTTTGAGCATATAATTTTAAGTATCTTCTATATGCCTACTTGGACCTCTGATGCCGTTGAACTTTTTGTTTGTAATATAGTATGTTGCATGTATTGATGTAGGAGCTACTAGTGAATTACACGGTATGTCTGACTTCATGAACTTAGCTAACAGTTTTGCTATAAGATTTTATATAATTCATCTTATAACTGACCTATAAGAAAAAAAAAGGAGTTATTTAAAGAAAACAGCCTTTGAGATGGAAACAGCTTTTTCCTTTTTATGTTGCTAATAAACCTGAATTAGGATTCTGTCACTTTGGAAATATATGTTCCTATTTTCCAAATTGCCTTCTGTCACCCATACCCTACATTTTGTTTTGTCACAGGTTTGAGAACAGTGTAAAGCTCTAGTTTCATATTCAAGAAACTAGTTTAAGGGATTTTTTTCATATTAAGAAGAGAGAAATTAGTAGAGATGTGTAAAATCCCCCTGCTAAAGGAGGGAAATCTCGTTTGACACAAGGGGGCAGTCATGTTATATATGAAATTATCAACCATGGATTAATAGTCAACTGGATGACAAAATTAGTGTTACAGGGTGGCATGAGAACAATCTTACCTTTCAGCAGGGTTCACCGATACTCTAAGTAGAAAGGCTGCCAGAATTTTAGGAAAGATTTATTTATAATCTTTTTTTGAAGGAAAAAAAGTCTGTCTGTACATGATAAATGGAATGGGTTCTTAAAGGTTAAAAAAATATATATGAATGTATGTGATAATGTAGGTCATAGATGAGATAACTGCAGTATTTTCCACACTTGTCACCTACAGGCCTCTCACTCAAGTGTTAATATTCACTCAGGGCTGGGGAATAAGAGGAAATATAAGCATAACATATCTTTTAAAAACTATGGATACAAAGGATTTTAGTTGGAAAGAGGACTTGGTTTAAAGTCTGTTCATTCTGTGAGAGGGATTGAGTAGGAGATCTCTCCAAATTTGTATTGGACGGGAGATAGGATAGTACTCTGGAAACCCCATTTCTCTCTTTCACATCCCTGCTCATTGCATTCCTGGAAAGGCCAGCTGGGTAACGTTCAATACAATTAATGAAGAGTCAGTGCATTTACTGTGTTCAGTGCTTGTCGGGAAGCATTAGAATTTTAATGTGGAAGATAGTGATAATATTTTACCTGGGTCATGGTCCTCTTCTGTTTTTTATGTTTGAAAGATCCAAATACTCTCAACATGAAACTGAATCTGCTTGATTTGCCTTCTAGGTAAGGTTGCATGACCACAGAGTACCAGAACTGTAGTTGGAAAGTAAAGTGATTTTAATCCTAATCTGTTGTGACACATCACCTTGCAGCATGGGTGTCAAAACAAGTGGCAAACATAGGTCCACAGTGAGAGGGAGGAAAAACAGTTAGCAGCTTAGCATGTTAGCTAAGTTTTAAACCTGTTTCCTATTAAGAGACATCACATATTTAAAAGCTGGTAGATCTGATCAATAATTGTTTTAGTGTTTTGCTGCTGAACAAGGCTACCTATAGCATTCTGTCACTTCAGCATGTCAGAGATCTCCCTGGTTTCTGGAAATTATTGATAGAAGGAGGAAAACCTCTTGAAAGAGGAGGCAAAAATGTTTTAAATAGTGCTGGAACCACTGAACCTTCAACTAGATGTAAACAAAGTGACTCGGATGGGTGATAATCCTAAATTTTGTGTTGCCATCTTCTAGTGTGCCTTGCTTGAGCTTATTTGCAGATGACAGCAAGCTGAGTAGTGCAGTTGTCACCAGAAGAATGGGATGTCATCCATAAGGAGCTGGACAAGCTGTAGAAGTGGGCCTGTGTGCACTTCAGCAGGTTCAACAAAGCCAAGTACAAGGTCCTACACCTGGTTCAGGACAATTGGTAGTTTCAATACAGGCTGAAGGAGGCTGGGGGAGCCAGCAATGTACACTTGCAGCCTAGAAAGCCAACTGTGTCCTGGCTAGCAGGTCGAGGGAGGTGATTCTCCCTCTCTACTCTGCTCTCGTGAGATCCCACTTGGAGTCCTGTGTCCAGTTCTGGAATCCCCAACATCAGAAGGATACAGAACTGGTGCAACGAGTCCAGAGGAGGGCCATGAAGATGATCAGAGGGCTGGAGCACCTCTGCTATGAGTTGGGGTTATTCAGACTGATGAAAAGAAGACTCTGGGGAGACCTTATAGTGGCCTTCCAGTAGCTGAATAATGCCTATAGGAAAGCTGGGGAGGGACTTTTTACAAGGGCATTTAGTGATACGATGAGGGGGAATGTCTTTAAATTGGAAGGGGGAAGATTTAGTTTAGACATTAGGAAGAAATTCTTCACAATGAGGGTGGTGAGGCACTGGAACAGGTTGCCCAGGGGAGTTGTGTCCTCCCTGGAGGTGTTCAAGGCCCGGTTGGATGGGGCCTTAAGCAGCCTGGTCTAGTGGGAGGTGTCCCTGCTTGTGGTAGAGGGGTTGAAACTAGATGATCTTTAAGATGCCTTCCAATCCAACACAAATCATTCTATAGTTATTGTAGAATACGGATTTTTACTTGGAAAACTATGGTACTTGGGAGGTTGCTTTTTTTTAATGATTTCTTTATCATGGCTGAGAACATTTTATTATGTATTTTGGGGTAGAGGCGGTGGGTTGTGTATTAGTTTTGTCATGTATTGCATACTTTGCTGTCAGGAAATTAAAAAAAAAATAATCAGATAATTTCTCCCTCGTGAGTTCCCTTATTTTAACCTCTTTAGCCAGGTAAATTTAACAAGCAAAGCAGGCGTACGCTGCTGCATTTTTTAAATTTTTTTTTCGCAAGGTTGCAAAGCCAATGTGATCCTGTTGTCTGAATGTCACCAGTCACCAATCCCCAGATAGATTTTGAACACGTTGTCTGGTCTTAGCTTAATTTCTTAGGAGTTAGGTCTAAATGATACTCAATTTCATTAAATATGCAGTTTTGTAGTACAGGCAGAAGAGGGAAAGCTCACAGATGGTTCCTTCACTGAAGTGAAAGGATTCAGTCTGCATTCAGTCTTAGATGAGGCAAAATCCACACAGGGAGCCACAAGAAACCATGTTTTGTAATTCTCCTGTGCATTCAGCGGTTTCTTCTATTAGGGAGAGGATAAGATTATATCTAAGCTAGAAAGCAGGGAAATGCCTTTAATTTAATGAAGTGAATCTCTATAGTAACTATAGATGTGTACACCACATGAGCAATTAAATTGTTAGGGAATATTGCAGCGATAGACTGTTTTCTCAACTGTGTTTACACTTCTTATAGTGAACCAGTATCTTTACAGCTGTTAAGTGGTTGATACTGGGGGACAGCCCCTGCCCCTCATAATTTTTCTGTACTTCTTAACAAGTAGGTTCAGGTTGATTTCATGCGACACTTTGATAGGTATTTCAATTCAGGGAATGAGTATTTCACTCTCACTCAAAGCCTAACTAGTGTGATTACACTAATTTTGAACAAGTTATTTTTCACTTCCAGCATGTATCTGCTCTCAGTGTGAAATTGTGTATATTCTGCTCCAGGTTATAGAGGGAAAAGTAGGTATAACAGTTCTAGGAGAGATGAAGAGAAAGACAGTGCAGCAGTTCTTTGACAACATAAGGTTTAGAGTATCAGTCAAAGTAATTAATTCTTTTGACAGCAGTATGTTTTACTTATCTCCATGAAAGGATAAAATAAGTGAGGTGTACATGGGGCTTGAAGAATTTTATTTTTCTCAAAATTATATCTCAAGTGTTGTGTAGGAGCCCATCACTGACCTTTCTCCAGTACTTGTTCCTCCAAGGTTTTGCATCTTAATGCTGGTTTTGGTGCATTCGTGAAAGAGGAGGTGTTGCTGCATTATGGGCTTTAAAGTAAACTAAAGAGCATACTAATTAAGTCTTGCTTGATTAGAAGTAGGTTCATATGTTCCTATGAGCCCTCCTATAAGATTGTTAAATCACAGATTTTTATCAAATGGAAATAAAGTTAAAGGTTTGTTCATCAGCTTGTCAAGGGAGTTCACAAATCTGTGGATAAATCAGTGGCCAGATTCCTTTGTCCTTTTGTCTCTCCTTTCCACTGGAAAAACAAAGTATATAATTTCATAATCTGTCTTGTGAATTTAAATGATTTATAAAATGCCTTTTTCTCTTGTAAATCATTTTCATGGGATAAAAGTTGTCAATATCTGAAGGGTGAAATTCAAAGTGGTAGCACTTATATCTTTGGAAGTTCAGATTTAACTTTGGGCAGAGGCTCATTTGTAATCCTCATTGGACAATGCATTTGTTGTCTTCGACAGTTGAATAAGGGGAAAAGACATGTTGAAAAATGTGTTCCTGTCCTCTTTTTCTGTGTGCTTTTCTCTACATCTGTGCTTAGCAGAATCCCTCAGGGTGTCCTGGATTGTATTTACCAGGAAGAAAGAGTACCTGACTAGACTAGCATTACTCCTCATGATTATGGTGTCATCAATTAACTTGTATGACTCAAAACTGAAGCTTGCCAGTCATTTTAAAGCTTTGGATAATGAAACTCAGGAAGTTTGTTCCTACGGCAAATTTCTTTTACCTTTGTTTAAAATAGTATAAAATACATTCCTTTAATTGTGGAAATATACTGTTGGCAAAAGGCAAGGGCAAACTATAACTCTTTAAACATTGGAAGAGTTCATCATATCTGACAGGTTAGAACTGGTTTCTGCGCACATTCAATTGTAGACAAATAGCAACAGTGTGATAATTAAAGCTTAATTCATGTAGTCATAAGCTATTATAAGTAATTGTGACTATTGCAGGTTAGGAGTTTTAGTTGTCTTATCTTTCAGAGTGGGATGTTGCCCCCCACCCCCCTCTTTAAAGAAGGGGAAATGCTTCAGTGCTTTTGAAGGGCTGGTAGGACAGCTTGACAGTTATGTAAGCAGCTGTCTGCAGAAATTCATTAAATGTCTGATTGTGCATGGCCTTGGTGCTCACGCTGAGCTTTTCCCCGGCCAGCTACCTTCTTGTCTTTGGTTGATACTATGAGTATTCATTTACAGGGATGCAGACTTCACTGGCCTTCATCACAGTAAAGTATGCCATGATCCCTTTAATTTTAGAGGCAGAGGTTCACATTTTTATGTGAAATGTGAAAGGAATTTGGTTTCTAAACAGTGTGGCTTCTCAGAAGAATGAATGTGATCCTATACACATACTTGCCTCTTACTACTTTTCTGTTTAATTGGTTGAGGCTGTTCCATTTTCTTAGGTGATATTCTAAGAGGTAAAAAAGTAGGGGCTTTTTAATCTACAACTGTACCTGATTCTATTTTTGAAGGTGGCAGCATTTACTGGCCCACTACACACTCCACCATGTCAATGAGAGAATCATGAGCAAATCTAACATTAAAGGAAAGCACAGATTTTTAGTATTTCAAGGGGTGCTCAACAACTCATATATTTGGGATTTGTAACTTTACATCCTGTGCTTATTCTGTTCCATGTTATATCACTTTATCTATCTCCTGTATTCAGCTTTTTAATTTTTCAACATCATAGTTCCTTTTAGTTTTCTTCTTTAATGAAACGTCATCAATATTTCTAAAATGATTCTCAGCAGTTCATGTATTTCTTAGTTCTACCTACATATTGATGACATTTATAGCCAAAAGAATGTTAAAATCAATGTGAAATTCCTTCTGGCTTCTGTTAAGATTGTTTGGGTTTGTGTTTTTTTTTCCTCCACTTTTTGAAGCTGAGAGCTGGCAGGACTAAATCATGCCAAGACTGAAACCAGTAGACTTGGCAGGGCTAGTCAATGAGCAGAAGATATGCTAGAGCTGGCAGTTTTGGGAAGCATTTTCTTAGACTCAGTGTGGTGGAACTATAAGGATGGTTCTAACATTTCAGAAAGCTGTTAGGCTGTGCTTTCTGCTTCTTCAGCTCCAGTAGCTGCACTGATAATTTTGTTTATTGCTACAGCTAATTATTGTACCATGCATTTTATTGGATGGTATTTCTTGTATCAATCATCCCACACTTCCGACAAAATGCCAGACTAACCCAGCTGAGCCAAAGGAAGAGGACACAACTTTTGGGAGAAGCTGTCTTGTGGACATGTAGGCCCTGATTTAGGTAGGTAGTTAAGCATCCGCTTTGAGTGCTTTCAGAGTATTAAGCACTTCAACGGAGGTAAAGTTTTGTTCCACATACAGCACGTGCCTGCATGTGTTGCTGAATCAGATCCAGCCAAATCTCAGTAAAAGATCAGGGATTAGAACAGAAATTCTCCAATTCTCTTGTTCGGACTGTGTCTGCCAACTATGAGCCGGGCTGAGTAATCATAGCATTGCCAGCCTCAAAAAGGTCATAAATTTTGAGTTAGGCCCGGCTGAATAACAAGACTTAAGGAAGTATTGGCATCTCTTTTTAACCTTTTCTTTCCTGAGTGCTTAGGCTACACAGACTTTCAAGTTCTTATGTAAAGCCAGAAATATACTTAAAATTTGAAGATGTTCACATAAATCCTTGAAGTTTCAATCCTTCAAGTTTTTTTTCTTGAATTCTTTCTCTTGTTCTGTTTATTGCCTTTCTCACACACACATACGTCCAATGTCGATTTCCTTTGACCACCCAGAGAGACGGAGACAACTCAAGTTGATGGCTTTAGAGAGGAAGGAGGGTTCCAGCTTCCTGGAGGATTTTGATCTATGCAAAAAAATAGAATAAAGGATAGTGAAGAAACTAAGACATAGAGAAAAAGGAAACCTTTATTATTTCACTAGTTAAAACAACTTCTGCTATTAATTTGTGTCTGCTTTGGCTGGTACATGTCTATAATTTTAAATCTAGAATGTCTGTGGGCTTAACCTGTGAAAAATATGTCAAGAATCAAGAGTGGTTCTTCATTGCTGAAGATATCTGGGTAAAAGGATTTCATTTTTGCACGTGCAGCAGGAAGTATGTAGAAGAGAAGTCAAGGAAAAGAACTGCACCTCAGCCCTTTGAGCTGGGGTAAATAAGAGCATCTGAGCCCATTGTTGAGCAGACCCCTCAGCCTGGTGTATGTCCAGTGATGACATTTTATCCTGATGGAGTGCAAGGCTGTGGGTGTGTATGTATGTATAAATGTGTGTGCATGTTCATTTACAAACTCGTTAATTCAAGTGAGCACTTCCCTTTTTCTACACCATTTATTCCTCTCTGCTGTTAAGCTGATTTGTGCTCCTTAATTGCTCTTGTACTTTTGGCAGCTGAGGTGCTTTTTCTACAGGGAAACCCCATTCTGTTTGATATGTAATCTATGGCTGGTTTTGCAGTTTGTTAATATTACAAAGAGATTCTCTGCGGCAAACCAGTCTCCCCTTCACCCTCCAGCATTTTTTAGTCTCTGATATTTTCTGCCAATATCCAGTTTCTTTAATCTAAGAAAATGATTACCTATGTCCAATAGGGTTATCATTCCTTTCTACTCAGCTGCCAATGCAAGCAATGGAACATGTATATTTTGTGTTGTTGTAAATTGTGATTCATTAATTGACAATCTTACTTAAAATCTCTATAACTACATGCAGTCTCAGAAACATGCACACTTATTTCTCACAAGGAAATGTAAAATGCATTTCTGAAAAAGAGAGCAAAAGTATTTGTGAACTGGACCCAAAGGTAGGCAGTGGGTAGCTGATTTCCTGCCCAAATCCTGAAGTTTGCTCTGCATTCCACTGCTGTGCCGTGTGTTTGTCGTCCTAGCGCAGACACATGTTCAGTCTAGCAGCTCCTCTTTCAGCCAGTGTTTGAGCAGCAGTTAAAAGAAGATGCACTCATGTGGAAAATCCTGGCAGCAGGCACCCTGGATCGTGTTACAGCAGCTGTCCTCAATAGGAAGGCATTGATGTTTACAGTGTGTGTTTTTCCATGGAATTTTGTTTGTCCGACGTATATATACAACACAGGCTATTCTTCTCTGTGTGATGTGTTTTTCAGTGCTTTATATACAAAGTCTTTCTGTGGTAATATTTATATATTAAGTGGGAAAGCAGATGTAAGGCAGGGACTGCCTTGAAAACATTCACAATTAAAAAGTCTGATATGTGGTAATCTAGATTAATCAGCATCTTTTAAACAAACAAAAAAGAAGGGAGAGAAAAAAAACCTTACTAATCTGAAGCATGCAATCTTGCTTCAGCGTACATATTGAAAAATCTGGGGAAGAATAAGAAATGCATTTTAGAATAATCTATTTATCGGAAGATTAAGTATAAATTCTTTTTCATACATATGTTATTTCTTTTTCTTTATTTGTATGGACCCTTGAGGTGGTGTGAACTGCAAATGGTTTAAATGGCGGTAACAATGTTGGTAGGCTTGATACAGGATGAAAAACCCTTTTTGCATTATTTTTCCCAACATATCAATATAATGTGGTATCAATTTTTCATAGCTATTTTTAGTGGAGTTGTCATTTTAGCACCTAAGCCATAATTGGCACGTGTACATGATGATGTCACTCCTTTTGCCTCTGTCACTTGTATTTGTTTTTTTGGGAGGAAATTTTTTCTTGTTTTATTTTTCACTTACTGAGGTCATGCCAGTGGAATTGCATTGTTTTCCAAACTCATAGTTCAGCAAAATGCTTAGACGTCCTTGCTCAAAGTGGACATTAGGTGGCTATTAGATGGCCTTGGGTAGGATTTAAGCACTATCCTAAGTGCTTTTTGGAGCATCAAGTGATTTGTAGCTAATGGATAGGCAAATGCTATTTCTTTTCCCCCTAGACTCTTGCCTATAACAAACTGGGTATGAGATCTAAGTCAAAGCCATTTCAACATCTGTGCAACACCCCTGGATCATTCCAAGATCTGCCCATCCTAACAACATTGTACAATGCAGCGAGGTGTGAAAAAAGGGAGAGAGCACCTCCAGGCAATCAGATTCTAATCCTTTGGATACTTTGTGACTAAAAAGCAGCAGCATAATGCATGTTGGAAATTAAATTGGCATCCCAGACCCTATGTATTCCACCTAAATATGTTTTTTGGATGGAGAAACCTCTGCCTTTGGGTTGGATCACTTGCTGTGTTGCCATTGGGATAGGATGTAGATGGAAAGCTGAAGTCAAGTAGTCCAGCCACTTTTTGGCATTTGCATGCCCTGAAAAATTAGCAGAAAAAAGTTTTAAGGAGCATCTGGATAAACACATGCAGCAGTAGACATGCAATTGTCTTAGGTTTACAGAGAGAAGAACCATGTTTGTGTACAGGTCTACCAACCTCAAAAGTTTTCTCAGAAACATACAAAACCACACTGTGAGGCTTGGGGTCTGGTATAATTAATGAAAATCAGAAAAAAACCCCACCCACATAGAACACAGAATTTGTGAAATAGCCTGCTCTGACCTTTTAGAAAAAAAATCAATATTCAGTACAAAGATTTTAGCCTGTGTGCTGAGCTGTTACATAGGAACCCATCGATGTGTTATGCAGTGAAACAGTCTCTACTTGTACGACAAGGAGTTGAATTTCCATCATCTCCTGTCTTCTGTCTTTGTATGCTGGAGAAAAAAAGCCCCAACTTTTAATCATACACAAAACTGTATTTTCAATGAAAAGACTGTGCAAGTGTAGCAATGGCTATCTGCATCTAGTCCAAGCTCTTACCAGACACGTGTCAGCAGGAGACTCTTACTGCAGTGTCACTGTAATGAAGTCCAAACAACATGAAAAATTGAAGGTGTACAGGGCTCTGCTGTTCATAGGGTCTTCCTTAGGCATCAAAAATATCTTATTTTCACTAGTACCTCACACAGTCAAGCAGTCATCGTTAGTTTGAGCCAAGTCTTCCTTCTCTTTGATCTCTCTGCTGCCTGCTATTATAAGATACTGAATTATAATCTCCTCCTTCAGGCTGTCTCAAAAGTTTACAGATGCAAACTTTCAAACTAAACAGTTTCTCAGCTGGTTTCCCCTTACTTCCTACAATTGCAAACCAGCCAAAGCAAAATTCACAGGAGTAGAATGGTAGAGCAGAACACTTAATAATTATCACCTATTGCTTTTTAAAAAATTTTCTGACGTAATGATGTTTACTCTTTAATAGGGAGCTATGATGAAATCAAACCCACTTTGAAACTTGCGTTTCCGCTAAGGCATTCGTATATTAGTACTGCTAACAATGATGATTGTTTTGTTAATTGGGGTGTGTGTGGTTTTGTTTGTGTATGTGTGTAGCTGTACCTTGTGCCATCAGGTTTGGCTGGAGTGCTGATTCAACAAAAGGAACGTTGTGTGGGAAATAAGGCTCATGTGGAATTGCATATCAATTTCATCACCAAATTACTTCCTTTTTTCCCCTTTTTTCATTAGAATTATTAAAGATGTAACCACAAAGCTCTTACGAAGTGAAGAACCACACTGCTGTCAGTTTTCATTGCATTTCTTGGATATATTGTGGCTTTGAAAGCAGTTTTTCTCTAAATTGTGCAACTGCAGTTTGGGAGTTTGGTTAAAAAAAGTAAGAGTCTTATAATTTTATTTTCAGGTAGGAAAAGTTGCTGCCTTTTCCATTCCTTTGTCTGGGATTCGAAGCAAACTGAAGTAACACTTTGAAAGCTTTTTAATTTCCCAAATTTGTCTTCCATTTCCAATAACACTTCTGAACTCTATTGCTAAACCTTCTAATTCTTAAGGTTCTGTAAGTGTAGGCAAGCTGCATACATTGACAGTGAATTCATGCCTGATTCATTGAACGTTATTTGTTATACTATTATTTCTGCAGTTGCTGAAGATGATAATCCTTGTGGTAAATGCTGATGGGAAGTCAGGGAAGTCAGTAGTCTTGGACCAGGAATGATATGATCAGCATTACATGGTAGAGCAAATGGATGGTAAAGCATTCCCTTGAGAAATATTGTATTTAAAGCAGATTGCTTTAAAAAACATAGCTTAAAGGGCTTTTAAAGCTTTTGGTTTTTTACCAATTCATTCTAAAAAAATGAGTGCAAATAATTTAGAAATACTTTTTTTTTCTTCCTCATTGGCGGATGTGTTTTTGACTGCCTTTTCTTTGTTTCTCTGTCCTTTCCTTGGCCTTTCTTACTTTGGTTCATTAATGTAATTTAATTAAATGATGCTCAGGAAATTCTGTGTGTGTGGTGCAGGTGGCTGGTATGGGCTTCCCACACTCACTTTTTCTGTATCTCAGTAGTGTAATGTGTGTGTTCCAGCCCTTGAACTCTTCTGAGCTGACAATCAGTGGTTCCAAGTAGTAACAACCTGTATTGTGGCTCTGAGAAGATGACAAATGGCAGCTGGAGACTGGTTTGGGAACAACTGCATCTATTTTCATTTGTAACATAATCTGTGCCTTCTTCTCCTTCCCACAGTGTTTTGAATAGAACGCTTGGGTAAGGGAAGGAGAAAAGAAAAGTTTGGCTGACACTTGTTTACCTTGGTTTTAGTTCAACAGCATCAGTGGCCTTGGCAAATCGGGCAGCTCTGGGAGTTGGTAGCTCAGTGCTGTAAAACAGCGATGTGTATTTTGCGTGCTGTACGAAAATGGCCACGGCAGTGCAGGCAGCGCTTAAATTCATATTCAATGATAGCATTCCTTTGTTGTGAGATAGGAGCTGGGTAGTTCCTGCCTTCATGGAAGTCAGCAGGGGTTTTGCAAGAAATTTGAGCAGGCCTTAGATTTTATCCACAGTTTTCAGTGTTGTTTTGTTTCTAGAATTTATCCTGAAATGTAACCATATGTGCCGGGGCTGTCTTTAGTAGCTGCTTTGTACAGTGCATGGATGGCATAATCAAAACATAGCATTTATATGACACTCTTGGACACTGCTGCAGTAGAAATGGTGCTAATCTAAACAGGTTCTGTGTGCTTTTGACTGTGGTTTTTAAACTGACCTGAAAACAACGTACTCTGTACTGAAGCTGGATTTGAGGCTCACTATAGTAGAAAACAGCCCAATAGCTGTCACAAAATAATGGATGGTGCTGCAGGAAAGGAGGGGGCTGATCAGTGGAACAGAAGTGCAGGTAAGAATTATGGGTGTTTCTTAGAAAGCAGCCTGCACAAAGCTGTCTATAAAGACAGACCAAAATAAAAAGCTTCATATACTCTCCTTAGGGACATCAGAAACATCTAGCACATCCAGTTTTCTGAGTCAGTACTTGGGAAGGTGTAATTCCATGCAGGGCAGATACTTGCTTTGGAGGGCATAGAAGCACCAGAATAGGGCAGTTCAAAGATATAAGTCTCTACTCAACACAGCCTCAATAACATAAGCCATTCGCGCTAAATTAGGAACACAGTTGAACTAAGAAATAAAATACAGGTTTTATTCTTAGTAACTCTGTCAGTACCAGTTTGCCACAACTTATTTGCAATTTACAACAGTCATAGTTTAATTTGTTCTCATGATACCTAAATAATAATCTAAGCTAATCTAATCTAAGCTTTAAAAGCTTGCTAAACACAAAGTTACATGAAAAGTTTGCACTGCGGCACTGAGCACGCACGTTGTGTTCATTCCAGTTGCAAAGCAGTGCAGAGCTTTCTAGCACTTGAGAATGAAGATGTACAATTAAACTCTAATTGAAGAAATTTAATATAACTATCCATTTGGAACACACTCAAAAGATAATCAAGATAATGATGAAAATGAACTTTTTAACCTTTTAGTTAAAATTTTAATTTAGCAAATGTTAATATGGGCTTTTAAGAGAAATTTTATTTCTATTTTCTTAAAAACTATAGAATTAAAGCCTCAGGATACGAAATTGTGGCTGATACTCTTGCCTAATTTTAAGGGAAATATCCACTTTTACTATCCTTTTATGTTCTGGTAGTGAAAAATATTGTACATATTATCAAAGTGCATTAAACCCTGAGAAGGACCTGAGAGCAAAGCCAAAAACTGTCTTGGACTATTTTACCGTGCACTTTGACAAACAATGTTGGATGTTTACTATTTGTTTTCTACTAGAAATATATTTTGTGGCCTCAGGCAGAGAACTGTACTTGAACTGCTTTACTGTTTCTCCTCTGTGTATGAAAGAATTGTTAAGTCACCTGTGTCTCCCCCCATGTCTGAACTTTCTACATCTGCAAGAATCTTTTAAAGCAGTATCCTCAAGCGAAGTAGAAATTGACTTTACTTTGAGACTCTGCTTTCTCTGAAACATTTTCTCTGTAGCATCTTTACATAGTTTTTGCTAGTATTTACAACCATTATAATTTCTGGATAAATTTCTGAAGTGGTGTGTACGTTTTGTAAGGCATATAGATGTACGCTTAAGTTAAACACGTTGCAAATCACATCCTTACTGAGCAAACAATTTATGCGTCTTCTTTAATTAAACTTAATGGGATTGTTTATATGCTTAGAATTAAACACACTTTTGAATATTTTTCTGAACTGAAACTTTAGTGATTTGAGGTAGCATTTTAGTCAGTTCTGCAAGCAGAATGGAATAATGGATTTATTGCTATAAATGTCTCGTAACCTTCTGTATGAAGGTTACGAGTATGTATGCTCATCTTCTGATGAGCAGTATGTATGTAGTTTGGTAGAAATTATGAATGTTCTTATTGCAAAGGAGAAAAAAGTTTCTTGGCTTTGTTTTTGTTGTTTTGAAAAGATAAAAATTCAGGTTTAATTCAAATGCTGACTTGCAATTAACCAGAAAAAGTCTGTGATGCTTGCAAAATAATTAACTTCTGATGGTTATTCTGAACTAGTGCACTGCTAGATTGCAGTCTGAACAGTTCAGAAATAGTGCACTGACCGTTGAATTGAAGACAAGCAAATCAAAGCCGCTTTTGCTGTCACACATACTTGTGTTAATCCTACTACAAGAGACCAAGCAGAGACACAGTAGGTGTTAAGAATTGTTGAAAAGTTCAAAGTGTGCGTACTTGGTAGGATGCAGTGACTCCAGGGTGCACACGCTTTGAAAGGGTGATGTTACAGCCTTGCAGAAAGGTTCTGTTCTGTTCAGAATGGCTAAAAGGTACTGTTATATTTGGTAAGAAGGCGGCTGTAGAAAGCTGAATGGGAATGACTGGTATCCAATATCTGTGTGGGGTCCTGAATACTGTGTTTTAATATATTCCACTGGGATCACATTATAAGCAATTCGCACTTCACAAAAATCAAAGAAGGAAGAAAACCATTTAGTTCATCTTGGCTAATACTCTTGCTGATGCAGGATTGTATCCTACTGTATTTTCCTTGAGATGTTAAACTGTCCATTTTTATCTGACTCAAGTGATAATGCGTTCCCCAAGAGGCTGTTTTACAGTCTAATGGATTTCACTGTTAGGAAGTTTTCTGTTGCTCTGTAAACTAAATTTTACTTTGTTTAAATTCAGACTGTTACTGTGAGACAAATCCTCATCAGTTCCCATTGCTGTCCTTGACCGTTTACACTGTTCAGGTAACTTTGGGCTTAATAACTGTGCTATTAATTTATGCTACTGCATAATTTTTTTCACCTGGGAAAAAAAAATCCAAAATCCAGAATACCGTTTGAGTATCCATCAACCTGACCTTTTTACATTGCAACTATGTACAAGTTTGTGATGAAATTCAACCCCCTGTTTATTACAGCATTTGTGGCTTGGTTATGTAGCCTATGCTGTATATATGGTTTAAAGATAACAGCATACACAGTGACGGAAATACAGAAGACATGAAACTACAGGCAGGGGTGGTTTATGCTCTTTTTTTGGCTTTATTTTTTAACACACGTTGGACTGTTTAGTTTTGATCCAGATGTTAAAGGAATTTCAGGCCCTTTACAATAGCTTGGTAACTTAAAAGAACGGTAAAACTTGACTGTTTTGCCATATCCCCAGTTTAGGGGGATCTACATAGACTCTGATTCATCTCTGACCTGTAGATACGGCAGAAGTGTAGACTGAAGTGGCAGAACAAGCAGCTGTTGATACTTCTGTCAACTCAGTGGAAATCCAGCAGTTACCCTTGAGCCATCACCTTTGCCACCTAGTTGTACCTGGCACACAGGGTTACACAGACAAAAGAGACCAGAGTGCAGTTGCCAAACTGTGTTAGGTTCAGCCCCTGGCTGCAGGAGGATGCAAAATGGGAAATGATTCTGTGAGGTCTGACAGATATCTGTGTGAAGTGATAGGTACAAGGATAGGATTCACAGTGCTTGCATTAGCTCACATGGATGAGTCTTATTTCCTGTGCAAGTTCCATGGACATATGGCTAGTACCAGCCTGGCAGCTCTGCTTTTGAAGGTACCTTCTCTAGAAGAACTCCTCCGAAGTTTGAATACTCTTGAAATCACATCTCTGACTGACTTTGGCCAGGGGTAATCTTTTTTTAAATTGATACCTCTAGGCCTGTTGCAGACTCAACATTGTTTTTCCCTAGTAGGGAAGGGAGAAGTGATTATTGTAGAGTCAGGAAGAGAGAACTGGGGCCTGATAAGAGTCCCGGAGATAGAAGGCCACTGTGGTAGTGTGTTCCTATTGCCTGCCCTCTGATTACTAGCTGAAATGGCTCATCTTAATTAGAAGCTTCCTGGCAGCTGTGGAGAAGCTTCAAGGTTGTAGTGCCTCATTTTTATTACCTTTGGCTCTCTACTCTGTTATAAACAATGTGTCTCATTACAAAATGAAAAGCTTTGTCTTCCAAATGTAGACCTACAAAAAGTTTACACTTTGTATTCTGAAATGTCTTTGGCTGAACCTTTTGCTTTCCTTTCTGCTGTGTGCTTATCCAGTACTTTCTTGTGGAATAATTGTGCTTGATTTACCTTACCTACGTTATCTTGACATGGAAAAAAGTCCATTCGGAATTCTTGCAGCTGATTGATAAGTAGAAGAACATTGTAGAGTTGCTGGAATGTACTACGTCTGAAACGCTACATTGATAGCAATGTTCTCTTGTTTCTTTGGGAAGAGGAAAGTTGAATCAGCACTGTCATTAAATACAGTCAATACAGTGTATGGACTGTAGGCCTTGTCTGTTCAAGGTGGCATTTGTTATAGTAGTCTGAAAACACTGCTGTTCTAAAGCATCTGTAAGTACTTTTATTATAAACCCTTATTTTTATAGCCTTATAGCTTGACCATAGAAATTTGCCCTCAGCAAGAATTTGGCACGCAGACTGCTGTCAACACAGGAGTCTAAGTTATGTATTTATTATCTTCTCCTTCATAAATCTAATTAATTTTAATTAGATATGGCCTTGTGCTGCAAAGTTTGGATTCAAATTTTGAACTCTTCTCCCCCAGGTTTAGATGATGTATAGACTTGACACTTACTTTTGGGCCAATCTTTTGTTTTAATTCAGCTGGCAACAGTTAGACAGTGTGGTAATGTCAGATCCTTTTACTACTTTCTTTCAAAGAACAAAATTTTTGTCGGCAGTGTCCTTTCTTCCATTTAGAATGATGTCTTCAGCAATGCTCAATTTATTTTTGAGTGTTATATTCTGGAAAAAAATCAAATGGCTTCTAGGTTTTGTTCTGTTTGGAAGAGAATGAAAAGTTGTGAAGGCTTTTGTCGTAACTTGATTTGGCTTCCTGGAAAAAACACTGGTCTGTGCTGATTGTGTTAATAGCTCCCTAACTCCTGGAACTGGATAATGGCTTTTAGCCCTGGGTATTTCAAGTAAACCCCTAGAAGCAAACACTTTTCTGGGGCTGAGGAACAATCCAGCTACCCATGTCTTAGAAAACTTGTGCTGTAAACATCCCCATCAGATGTGCACATCCTTCCTAGGTTCCCCCCAGCTGTTCAGATCTTTGATTTCTACTTACATCTTACAGAGGCAATGTGTCTGTAAACCACGGAAATGCAAGTTTAGCATGTATAGGCCCACACTTCCTTCTTACAAAACCAGGATAAAATCTGGGTAAATTATGTGTCTGAAAACCATTGAGCTCTTCAGAGCAATCCTGCAAGAGTCTTGGGTGTGAGATGAATTTTTTTTAAGCCAAGCAAGCTTGTCAAGCCTCCTTTGGCCTGGCTGTTGTCTGGCAAGGGTGCAATGACCTGACTGCCTTCAGAGGACATTCCTCATCTAAATGTCTTGTATACCTCTTTGTCCCTGTGTTTATGCATGGAATTTCCAGGCTTGAATCTCCTTTAGCTTCTGGCCAAAGAATACTTCCAAGCTAGTGGCACTGTCATTAGCAATCCTGTTGCTGTTCTGAGGTAGAGCCATCAGCACACCAAGACTGCTCAGCTCCAGTTTTCCAGGTGTACCTGAATTCCTTAAACGGAATCAATGCTCAAAGCCACATTAGTCATAACAATTAATCTGGATGCTGGAATACAAAAAGACTTTGATGAAATCATACTGAATTTGTAAGCTGACACAAATCTGTCTCCTGGTTTATTAATGTGTAATCAAACTTTGACCTAGAACTAGCATCAGTATGTATGAAGATACATGACAGAAATTTAGCTAAGCACATACTCATGTTTTTAACAAGGCAGGAAAAGATACGATCAGAAGGCATCTGCCCCCAAATCAGAAATGGGAAATGTTTATTCACACTATCTAAGTCAGGGTTGACCTTTGTCGCCAGCCCTGGTTCTCAGCTACCTTTTCCACATGTGCAGAACTAGTAAAGAACCAGTGCTTTTCCTGTATTAGTAGAAAGGTGTTAGTCTCTCCTTCCCTTCTCAGTGCATTTAATTAACTTGTGATTGTTTCAATCATCAGACTTCTGAATGCAGAAGTTTTCAAGTCTCGATCATTTAAGTGCTGTATACTGGGATTGTGAAGCATTTAAGGGGGAGTGTTACAGATAAGTCAGTGCTTTTGTCATTTCCACCCCCCCTCCCCATGGGAGGACAAGGGTATATTATTTAACATCACTTGTTAACCATTAGAAAGAGAATAATTTCACTTTCAGGCTTTGGCAAAAATTTGGTCAGCTTGTTATTTCACTCCCTGTGATTATTTTTTCCAGGCAGCCAACTCCAGTGGGATACATAATATTTAGTACTTTAAAAGCAAGTATGAATATCTTCCCGTGCCCTACCTCTTCAGGTATCCTCAGCAGAACCTATGCATCTTCTTTATGTCCTTGCTTTGAATGTCCATCCTCTTGTGAGTGAGAATTACATGTTTGTCCATATCTCCTCTTTCCTTTAATTAATTTTGAAAAATGTTTTAAATGTTAGCTTGGGGATGGAGATACTTGCTGATAATGTGTGATGAAGGGCTGCTTGTGTCTGGAGCAGCTGCCTAGTCATTCTGTGATATGTGCATGCTAGATACTTTATTTTGCCTTTCTGGTTTTAAAAATAGGGACGCATTTCAGAAAATAAAGGGAATATTTTTTCGGTATAAGTATTTTTAAAAAAATAATTTAAATAAAAAGATCTGTGAATGGGCATTTCAGTATTGCTTTTTGTATATAATGTATTTGTTTAACATATAAGTCATCTGCTTAGAATGTGTCTTGTTTTTATCTGCGACTTTCAGTTACTGAAGTATTAAAAAGCCTGTCTTAGGCAATGACAAAGTATATTGCAGCACTTCATCTACTGCTTCCATCAAGGGTCATTACATTTGCTTAACTGTCTACTAATCTGGAGTTCAACAATGCTCACTTTTCATTAAGGCATTCATTGTCCCATAGTCCTTACTTCCTTGTGCATTAGCTACATGGGATCTAGCTGGTGTAGTAGTTGAAGATTAACAATTGCAGTTGGAAATAAGACATTCTAGAAGTGCTTTATCCATGGAATACGGCAGTGGTGTTCTTAGTCAGGGCTCAGATAACAGCGGTTTAAATTTGGCATAAATCAGCAGTGTGCTTATTTACTAAGCTCAAACTGACTTCTCATCCTATGCTTTTCTTGTTACACATTCATAAATGTCTTAATTGTATAGATTCTTCACAGTATGCATTGGCTTTGTCCTTATCCCAGATTAATTTGGAACTAGAGGTGGTATAAAGAAAGAAATTCTTCCTGCCTTTGATTCCTGTTAGTGCAAATACTATTAGGACTTTGTACAAAACAAATGAGGACAAAAATGACTAATATCCTGTGTATTGAATAGGTCTCACATCTTCAATTACTGTATAATGGCTTAATTGCTGTATGAAGGAGAGTCTTCCATAGATGTCCAGCCCTGCTTTTACATTAAGTCAGTTGGTTGCTGTGGTTATGTGACTGGGATGTTTTACAATTGCGTGTTTTGGTGTGGCCAAACACTTCAGTGAAGAATTGTGAAGAAATTAAGAGGCTATTTCCCCACCATGATTCATGTTAAAGAAGAAAAGATTACAAGTGCATACAGAGCAGAAGTGTCTTCTAAATATTTTGGACTTGTATTATTGTTTTATTGCTGAAGGATTTTAGATGAATTTTGCAAAATTAAGTGATTGATTTGATATGAGCCCCTCAAAGTCACATTTCAAACCTGTTTACTCATGCATAGTACAAGCACAGGGTTTCGTGCTGTATGTTCTCTTCAGTACATACTCAGTCCATTCATACTAAATACATCAGGGTGATAAACATGTGACATGATAAAGTACTTAAGGGAATACATCCTGTTACCAGCAAAAGCAGAACTAAACCAGAGAGACTGTTGAGTCCATACAGGATGGCACCATGGTGATGGAGTTGCAGTGTGAACTTTACTGAAAGCTCTGCTGTGTATTGGCTCTCCCAAATATGTGATGTATCATAGGATTTTTGATCACATGAAAATGTCAGGGTCAGAAAGATGTGTCTTTTTGAAATACAGCTGTGTCCTTGTAGTTTAGTGCCATCAATGGAGCTGCAGCCTCATTATTTGTGTGTCTCTTCACTATCATGTATTATCCAGCTGTCAGTTGGTCAATCCAAAGCATTGTTTAAACTTCACTTTCACATGATAATTAGAAAGTTGTCAGAAAACATGTGGTTGCTAAATTAGGAGAAACTAAGCCCTCTTTATGTCATTCTGACAAAATCCAGGCCAGTTCATTCAAAGCTAGGGAAATAGTCCAGATTGAAGTCAATGTGACAAAATAATTAATTTGACCCTCTGCGTATAAGTGCAGATCAGCAGAACCAGTAACACTGTGCTTGCAACGCACACTTGAACTTAAAATAATCAGTTGTGAAATGTGTTATTTTTGGAACATAAGGTAGATTAAAGTGGTTTATGGCCTATTATTCTAGCTTTTGCTTCAACAGTATGATCAAGAAGGTTAAAAACACTTTGTTTGCACATTGCTGTACTCCACTTGTGTCCATAGCTAATATGTGTTTTCATGAACATTGCAAGCAGCTTTTCTGCTGTGGCTACAAGTTAGATTGTTTCCTGGACATTTTGGATGTCAGTAGCTGAAAGGCATACAAAAATAATGAGTTTGTTCATTGGTTTGAGTTTGTCATGTCTCCACTGACCTACCAGGTGTGTTTGAGTGGTGTCAGGGTGAGGCTGCAGAAGGACGAAGAATTCCTTAATCTGTAAACAGGTGATGTCAATGGTGAAAGAGTGAAAAGGATTTGTCAGCAGTTGCATTGGGTCCTGAGTGATGTGTTCTGTCAACTTCTCCATGTCAAGTGCTCTGCTTGGCCTAGTAAGTACTTGATTTCAGTTGGTGGTGTAGTCAGAGCCCTTAGCTAGCTTCTTTTTTGGTGTACTGCAGCTCTTTTGGTCACAGATCAGGCTTATCATCAGTGTAATAGGTGTAGCTCTCTTAGAGTCAGTAACTGAGTAAATTCAGGTAGAAATCTGGATTGCTACATTTCCTGTCAAACTACTGCGTTCTCATTGTGTATTATACACCCTTGAAGGGCAGCAGTGGAATTCACACTAAATGGCTAATCATTTAGCTAAAAACAAAATAATAATAAAAAAAAGTAGAAAAACAAGTAACTAAACGAAGACATAGCTAGCTTAGAAAAAGTGTGAACTTCAACCAGTATTTCATGCTACTGTCACACAAAGGAGTTGGAGCATTTTTGGAGGAAGACAGCAGACAAGGCAGAATAGTTCCAGTGCTCACCAAGAAGAGTTACCCTTATGACAAATTAAATATAGTAACAATTAAGAGCTTTGCCCAAGTTTAGTAGTAACAGCTAGTTTTGGCATGCTCACTATACCATCAGGCTACATGAACTGCCTATATGTTTGAACGCTATAGATTTCTTCAAATGGGACAGTTGAATCAAACTGTGTATACTAAATAATGCAAACAATGTCCATGTGATCAAAGATGACTTGTCTTGAATTTGTAATAGCGGGTTAAAGGTTGTTGTCACCTGTCTTTTTTAACAGAATGTATATTGCTCTTATGTATTCCTTGCTACCCTGAGTATAATAGCATGTAGTTTTCTCTCTAGTTTCAAAATGTAATATCAGGTGCATCCGGACTTGTATGCCTTATACATACAAACTTATCTATTAATTCAGTTCAGTCTTCCTGTGCACAAAGAATCATCAGTTTTGCATTTGTAGAGGCAGACCAAAAGCCTAGAGTTACATATAGGGTTAACCAAAAAAAAGGCACCTGGAGCTGTAGTGCAGGAAATGTAAATGTTCATTATCTGTTGTTCTGTTGAGGGGATTGTTTGTTATTTACTAGAAGACATGAGATAATGCTAGTAACTAGCAAAACAGACTTGAATCGAGCGCCTTTGGGGTTTGTTGCAAGGTTCCTTTGGGGTTTGTTACAAGGTTCCTTTGTGTTTTAGTGTCTTGTGCATGACCTCTATTCCTCATTCACTGAAAACGGCTAAATCATATGTTGAAATGAAATGGTGGAAATGGGGATGGTAAACTGTCCACCTATGTCCTTCCAAGGTGTTTTTCCCTCCTGCTTGTTAGCAATGGATGTACATTAAGCATCCTGGAAAAGAACGCACAGATGAGCTTTTCAGAACAATAAATTGAATTACAATTTTTTTCAGGTTTTCCCAGTGAAAGATCATAAAATTAATTACAATTTATTTTGGTCTTGATAGTCATGAATTTGTGTTCAAACAAACAGAAATTACCCTCTGCACTGTTTTTTATTTTGCATAAGAGATGCCAACTAGACACTACTGGGAATATTTTTATTCCAAAGGTCTATATTAAACCTATCTTGCAAAAAGACACATTTCCGAAATATTTTTCATAAACCTGCCATGCTGTTGTCACGTTCCTTTTCTGATGTGAGCGGTTCTGGGACTTCTGCCAGCATTGTTCCTTCCATTCAAATAGGAAATTTGCTATGAAGTGTCTGGTTCTCGGTTGAATAGCACAATGCTTGTTCATCAACCTGACTTTAATTCATGACTCAAATCTGATGCCGCGCAAAGTAGGGGTAGCCATTATGTGGCCTGTCATGTTTGCTGACACTGTATTTGCAACCATCATTTTAATTGTATGTATACATAAGAAGGGAGGGAAGAGTTGATCATTCTAAGTAGGAGTCAGATCTTTGAAAAACTAAGTTTGTGTTACTTACTAAGTTCTACAAAGAATTATGTAAAAACTGAATGATACTTTGATTTATAGCTTTTTAAAAATCAGAAAATGATACAACATTAGTTCTTCTATTGTCTTTGTTTCTGAGACTGGATAACTGAGAAGTATTTGTACACAGCCTGAGAGGGTCTTGAATCTCTTGAAGCTGCAGTGAATTTGAAGTGTGTGTTGAAACACCTCACTCAAGAGTGGCCATTCAGGGTTTCACCTATGAAATATTTCTTTTCTTTGAAAAGCCAAAAATAGCATTCCTTCAAAGGAATTTGTGTACAGCAGAAAAAAATGTCGGTTTGTTGATCTTTTTCTTACATGCTTTGCAATTTTAATTAGATTTTATTATTATGTAACAAATGGCTTGAATGCATTATCCCAGTGTCTGTCGTTTCATTTAAAATACAGTACTATTTTAGCTCTTGAGTGTTCTGGAGAACAGCAAAAAAAAAATTTGATAACACTGTTCCCTTATGAAAGCATTTAAACTATAAATGTTTCCATTTCTGGACTGTGGAGTACTGTCTGGTTAAATTATATGTTGGATTTGAATACATCATTTATGAGCTTCTTGAACCAAACTTTGACAGCTATTCTAAAATTATGCCAAATTTGGGATTATTTTTTTATATGTGCTAGAATCTACTTGCAACATAGCTGTTGAGCTCTCTTAAGTAATGGTGATAGCTTTCATATATAAAAATAAATTATTTCAATTCATTGCAATAGGCAAGTTAAAATTATATAAAAAGGATGTTTCTAATAGTAACTAAATCTTATACACATCAACATGAAGTTCAACACAGGTAACAGGGAAAGTAGTAAGAACTCTTTCAGCTTTCAGTTCAGGGGGACGTTGAAGTTTTTATGATCAAGGTGCAATTGACAGTTTAGAGACTTAGGATACTTCTGGATCAGGTTATCATATTCCCTAACATGAAAAGCAGGACACAATATATGTGTGTTGAGGGAGAAGCAGGACATTTTTTGAGCAATAGCTGCATGCATGAGACCCCACCAACCAGCTCTCCTGTAGTAAAACTCCCTTCTTAATCTAGACCTCCTTCCATTGTAGAGCTCCTGTCCTATTTATTCTTTCATTCCTCATCAAATTATCCTGGCACTTCTGGTCTGCCTAAGATGCCTGGAGTTTTTCTGTCTCTCTGCCCCACGCTTCTCATGAAAGTTGGTTGCTGTTAACATCACCTGTTGTGTGTCCCCATAGGACTAAATTCCTGACCCAGCACTCCAAGTCCTTGTTGTCACTGGCACCATGCTAGGCTGTGCCTCTATGTTGGCCATCAGTGAGATACTGAGATCTTGCTCTTGCTTCTGACTGAGGTTCCAGATATTGGTAAAGGAGCTGCTTTTAACTAAAATCTGTGGATATACAGTAGCGTTACTCCTGATACAGGTGAAGGAACTGAAGGAGCTGAAGTTGTTTGGCCTTGAGAAGAAGAAGCTGAGGGATGTTCTTATTGCTCTTTACAACCACTTGAAAGGAGGTTGTAGAGAGGAGGCTGCTGGCCTCTTCTCCCAAGTGACAGGAGACAGGACAAGGGGGAATGACCTCAAGCTATGCCAGAGGAGGTTCAGACTAGATATCAGAAAGAAATTTTTCACAGAAAGGGTCATCAGGCACTGGGACAAGCTGCCCAGGGAGGTGGTTGAGACACCATCCCTGAAGGTGTTTAAAAGACGGGTGGACGAGGTGCTCAGGGCCATGGTTTAGTGGCAGATAGGAATGGTTGGACTCAATGATCCTAGAGGTCTTTTCCACCCTGATTATTCTATGATTCTATGAACTGGCTTGGGAAATGGTGGCATCCTCCAGGGAAACCAGAGCATTTTCTACCCTTGTGTGGATCTCAGTTTCTCTGTTTCTTATTTGCTGCTAATATAGCTAACAGATAATACATGTGGGTCTTTTTTTCTTGTTGAAAGTGGCTGATTTAAAGTCATTGTATAATGAAAAAGTATTAAAAAGGCATCACTACACTACTTGTCAAATTATTTGATTTCGAAATGAATATGTATATTGTTGATATTGCAAGACCACCCTGGAATCTGAAAGTCAAGTTGTTTCTTTGCTCCTGTGTCTTTGTTGGTGATAAATAAGGAATTATAACTAGGACCTTACTTTGATGCACCACAGTACAGTTTCAGGCAGCCTGCAATTACATAAGTTATATAAAGTTATATAAATCAAAACTATCACAGTAATAACTGTTACTATAAACTTGTAATATTAGTTAAGTTATAGAATCAGCAGGTCTTTATCATCACTTTAAGTAGTATAGGACTATGGTCCCATTGTAACTTTCCTCTCTCAAATGGCTTTGGAGTAATCATTTTGCTTTTGGTTTTGACCATCTTTCTTCCAAATTCTTAAGAGGTATGACTTCCTGGTAAGGCTACAGGAAAAGCTCAGGTCGTGCTTAGGCTGTTGCTGTACCTATGAGCTAGTGTTTTCCAAGAAAATCATTGTGAATTGTATTTTAAAAGTGACATTTTATTAGGCACACAGTTAATTAAATTGGATTAGCTAAGCATCAGCTCTTCAGTGTGAAAGATGCACTTTCTTGCATTTCTTCTGGTTAAAGCAGAGTGGCTTGTCTAATTTCAGTCTTTCATAAGCAGTGGTGTATCTTTGTATCCACAGTAGCAAGGTAAGACATTGTATCTGAAAACAGCATGCTGATTTTGGTAGGTTTACCTGCATTTATTTATCTGCTTTCACCAGCAATTGTCAAGATCTTAACGTGGCTGAAAGCATAACTGAAATCACAATTAGTTATTGCCATTAGAGTTATTCATACAGCTGCTTAAATCCTGTCTGAGCTCATAGAAGCTAAAGATATTCCACTCAATGTAGCCTGCATTTGCAGGTTCAGATAGTGGAGGCCTGTCCAACAATCTTAAGCAGGTTCTTAAATCATATTGAAGAAGCTACTGTATCATTTAAATTAAGTGGAAGGTTAAATGCTTTTCTGAATATGTGAGGGTCTGGGAAAAATGTAGGTCAGCTTCAACAGGATGTTACAAGAAGTTCGTATATGCACTTGTTTCAAGCACATTCAAGTTGTGCTCTGAAGCTAGGAGTTTGGCCAGTAGCAAACTAATAATTTTCAAGGATCTATAAATTGGGTAGAAAACATTTGATGTATCTTAAGAACAAAATACAAGGCAGGAAGTCCTACACTTATGAAAAACCAAAAATAATTATCTACTAGAAATAATTTCTTGACACACAAATCACTTGCTATTCTGTTAAGTGTTTGTTTCACTTTCTAATTCAGGAGAAACCAATTTCCTTCTTAAATATCGTGTATCAAATGCTGACTTTTTAAATTTTTCTAAAATTTAAGTCACTTTTTATGATCTGTTTAAGATAAACAACTTGGCGTCTTCATTGTGCTGCCAACCATATTTCCAGATCAGTAGTGCATATTTTGATCATAATTTGAATGACTTTATGAAAACACTTGGAGAATTCTAAGGTTTGACACTGGTGAAATGTGAAATGAACTACAGAAATTAAAATACATTTTTCTGACACTCTCCATTATCTGTCTATTCAGAAAGAAAAAGCTTTCAAAGTAAATACATAAACATACGTTTGTTTAGCTCCTATTTCCCACCTTCTTGCTAAGCAATTCAATAGAAGACAAAGTATTATTTTTATCTTTAAATTTGGTAAAGTTGTCATTCTGTTTAGAGTCAGACAAGCCTGAGGTCTAAAGTTACATGAATTTGGTCAAACTGACCCTGAATTCTTGACTGTAAACACCATAAATCTTCCCTGCCGTAATTGGTTTCACATTGCAAAGGCCATGCTGTGAAGGGTAATCCCTCATGCAACAAGTTAAATTTCTAATTTGTTTTCCATAGCACAATGAATACCAAAAGCTTTCACCATGTTTCTAGCAAGTAATTCATCAGCTTCATAATGAAGCATAGAGGGGACATCACAGATCATCTGCAGCAGAAGCTGAATTGTGTATTTCCTTGCAGCAAGAGTAGGCAACAGTGCCCTAGGGCTACAGTATTTAAGAAGATTTTTTTTTTCCTTTCTTCATTCACTCTGTTTTATAAGATATTAAACTTAAAAATCTTTCTGAAAAGTAATCAAAATCTGTAAGTCAAGCCAAGAGATTGAGTTTCTTTATTAATTTTCTTATAGCTACTATATCAAACAGACTTCCATAGAGTGCATAGTATGCCAGTCTTATACTTCTCCACTGAAATACAACATTGCAGTATGGCAAAAGGCTTTACCAATACAGGGAAACATCAACCTTGTGACTCAGCATCATAGGTATATAAGTACATAAGTAAAGATGTGCATAAGCATCTTAAGTACGGAAATACGTAACTACAGGAGATGCTGTCTTTCATTCTATCGTGTCCCATCTCAGAATTGGCCTATTACAGTTTTCCCTGTCTAGACTATAGAATTTTGCGTATCTATGCTTTGTAGAGGAAAAAATATTTAGTATAATTCCTCTTCAGGTACATTTCAGTAATTGGTTTGGCAGCAGTAGCTTTATCTCTAGAGTAGATATTTCAACTGCAGCTTTTAAATCCCTGCTAACCTCAGTAATATTCTTCATCCCATTGATTCCAGTGAGATTTTTTTCACTTTTTTTCCTCAAAAAAACCACTGTTTCATCATTTTGGGGCCTTTTTTAAGGAAGGTGGTTTTGAGGGAAAATGTATTGGACATTAGTGACTCAAATGACTGTCCCTTTAAAAATCACTTTGCATCTATGGTGAAGTAAGAGTGATTTCAGCCAAATAGCTAAAAGAAGTCAGAAAAAAAAGCATTAATTGTGCAATACTTTTTTTTAGGACAGGCTGGTTAGGCAGAAAAATATCTGCCTTTCCACTGCTGCACATGTGAATCAAGAATTCAAGATCATGGTGCTTTTCTGTTGCTTTTGATTTTGGCCAGACATACAACAGCATGTCAAAAAAGTTTACAGGAGGATCCTGTGAATGCGTTTGAACACCACTGTGTAGATCATCTCTAGAGTGAATGGTGACTTGTTGTATTCTGAGTTTCATTTGGACACAGGGACTGTCTAAAGATGCTACTTTGTACCAGATGCTCTAGTAAAAAATATACTGTCCTGACATAGCTTGTGTTGAGGGTTATTAAAGCACTAAATGGGTTATTAAAGTTTATGCTTCACCTGGTTCCTCCCTTCCCTGCAATTTTCAAAGAGATTGTGCAACTGAAACCTGTATCATGAAACAATAAAAAGGAGAAAATTAATCAAGTAAAACGATAAGCAAAGAAGTTGGATGAGATGAAGTACCCAGAGACGATATACTTCACAATTGCTTCATGGATTTTAGTGGATAATCTTTGAACAGGCTGTTCTTAGTGTAGCAAAACTTCTCTTGATGTCATTGTAGCACAAGGGCTTTGTTTCTGGCTCATGTGGCTTATCTGAGAAAAGATACTTTGCTTAACAGTAACCTGGTGTTAATAACCATTATTTTCTTGCCAGCTGTCTTTTCAAAATATATGTAAATCTGTAGAAATGGTGCTGGCTGGTGGGGCACAGTGCTGAAGTTGTTGAGCTCACGAGTTGCAGCTGAAGGAGCCAAAGGTCTTTATACTGGGGGTGTTGTAGTTTTGGTGGCTTTGTAGAGGAAGGTAGAAGTGTTTGTGTTAGGGCAGAACATTGATGATTAGCAATTTGATTAATGCGTAGATTTCAGTGCTTTTGAAAATCAGGACTTAATTAGCAGGACCACCACTTAATGATATATATCATAAACATTCAGTGTATGCTAAACTCAGTGCACATACTCTTATTCTGTTTTACAGGCCTAATCGCTGAGCACCATCCAATTATTATCAGCTTTATCTCTATTAATATTGTCACCCTAGCAGAAAGAGCTCTTTCAAAAATAACAGTGTATCAATAACAAATCCAGACTTAAAATTCAAGATCTTTTAAAGTCTATTTAAGACCTCCCCCAAATTATGCTTCCTTACTGCAAATGTTGAAAGTCTTCGAGTCCTTCTGGCTTCCACTGGATGAATGTACTAGATTCCAGGTATCTGAATTTGTGCATCTGCAATTAGGGGCTGTAAACCAAAAATTGTATTGAAATGTTGTGCTCTGTGTTGCAAAGGTAAAAAGGGAATTGAGTTTTCTTGGCTGAGTATGTACACCTGCCTTAAGCATTAGGCTTACCCTTCTTCAGTAATGCCTTGCCTCCTTCAGGAGATAATACTGAAAAAGTCTGTTGAGTTCATGCATGGTCAAGGATTGTTCGTTCCTGTGTCCTTCCTGCCACAAGTATTATGTAGTGTGGACCAGTATAACTGTTGAAACCCTAATATCTGGGCTAGTATGAGCTAAAAGATTCTGGTTAACTCACAGTAGACAGGGCTGTACAGTTATCTAACTATACAGTGACTTTATTTCTAGTTTATTGTGAGTATAGGCCCTGCTGAACATCAGGCTGTTTCTTTCAAGCTTCTCTGGTATGTCTACATTCTTCAACACAGCGTTGGTTGGGATTGTTAGCTTACTACTACTCTCATCCTTTTATGAGCTCTGACACTGAGTGTCATCTACCATTCATCCTTGCATTACAGATGAGTGTTCTCAACTCGATGCACAAGCTACATCTTCAGCCTCCTTCCTCAATAGTCAGAAAGCCTGAAGATGTGGTCTCTTCATATCTGCATATGTGTTCTTCTTCTTCAGAAACTTTGAAATATGGAGGTGAATTATTTGAAAAAATACCTAAATTATTTTTCAATATGCATTCCATGTTGAAAAAACCCCAGAGAAGACAACCCCATTGACCTGGTCTGAGTCTAGACTTCTCAGTACATATAAACTTGGTCAATCTTTAGAAACTTGGTCAGGACTTTCTCAGAAAAGTCCCCTGCCAATTATGTTAATCCCCTGCTGTTCACAGAATGTAATTTAAATTACTTAGAGACTTTGGGCTTGCTAATGGGTGACTCTTGATGAAGATTGGCTTCGGCTATAGGTTTGGGAAAATTTTCATGGGGAAGTTCAATCATTTGAACTAGTCAGCAATCCATTGTGAATTTCTGAGAGGGGAGAGCTGTCAAAGAAATCTGGCTCATCTTCAAAAAAGCTTTTACAACATAATCTGTTTTGATCTATGGCTCGGCTCAAAAAAACTGAGGAAAAAAAAGATCTGAGATAGTTAAAATGTCCCTGTTGACCTTTTTTTAAATAAAAAGGTCTTTCATGTTCAGGCAACACTTTGTAATGAAGTACACGTTAACCTATCTTGGAATTTGAAAACCAAGTTTTAAAGTGCTTTGATTGACCAAAACTGGAACATAGTTACATTTTTATTTGAAAATCCTCTTTTGATTTTTTTTTAACTCACCCTCCTCTTCTGGGATGGGAACGATTTCTGAAATCATATATGTTTTCACAGAACAAAAAGACTCATTCTCACTCGGCTCTTGAATCTGTTCATGAGCTGAGGATCTGCCCTGTACAGTTCTGGGAACCCCTTGAAGTGCTAACCTGATATTCTGTTGACGTGTGGGTTAGCTATATCACTTTCAAAGGAAGCAGAGGTGTAGGGTCGCATTCTGATATCTGTACTCATGCTAAAGTAGTGCCTGGTGCTGCCTAGAAGTCAAGCTGATTTCATAGAAACAATTCATGGAAGGAAGTCCTCATCAGCAAAAATAGATAGGGAAATTTTTGAAAATGCTTACATACAAATGGGCCTTACGATACGTTTGGACAAGAAGCAGACGAATTCACTGATTTTATGCTGCTTTATTTTAAGGATCAAAAGCTGCAAGAAAATACACTCTTTCTCTCCATCCCAGCCCCCCACATGCCTTTTTTAATATTATTTTGATAAGAGAACATATATTGCATTTGAAAGGTTCAATTTATGTGGAGTTTAACATTATATTGACTTTGAAATCATATTGCAAATAGGGACTTATTGTCTGTGGGCTTCAATGGCAAATATATGTATTCTGACACCTTAAAGGACATTTTAAAAAACCTTCTGAGTTGCAGTGGATCTGTTTCAGTTATGCTTTTACTAAGAGAGTGGTCCTTTAGGGAGTTGTCCTCTTCTGAAGAGAGAACTGTGGGCAAAATGAAGGCTTAGCATTGGTGGCTTTGCATGTATCTTCCATGCTACTGACTCTCAAAACATTGCTAAAATCCAATGGACTTGTCATTTAAGGAAAGCTATTATAACTGAACTTTCTTGGGAAAATTTGCAATAATTTTTGGATACTGAGCTTTCTATGCATTGATATATTTTGAATTCTTAAAATTAGCTGGGCTATGATTTGTTAAAATCACGCACAATGTCTGTGTTTATAGTATGACTCAGTTTTCTGTGTGCTATAAACGTAATATGGTTTTGGAAGTAGAGCTGAAAAAATTGGATATAGTATTGTATGTCAGCTGTTTATAATCAAAGGAATGTTTAAAAGAGTTCTAGGACTTTTATAAACTATGCATGGAAATTACTTTTGAAATAGCTTTATTACATTCAGTTTTGACTGCCATTGCTTTGAGTAACTATTCAAATTCATTGTTATGAATTAATTACTACCATAATATAACCTTTTAATACATTTGACTTCACTTATATCAGCTAATCAAAGGCACATGCATGTTATGATGTCACAGAACATGAATAGTTAATTTTTATTGTTCTCTTTATTTCTTGGTGGGGTGGAAGGGGAGAAAGAAGGATGGCGTCCTAAAAATAGAATGCAAGCTGTTTAAAAGCTGAAGAGATTTGATTGGTCATCAAATGTATTTGTGTCCTCTTAGCAGCAAGAAAAACTAGTGAAATTTTTTTAATAAATTGGCAAGGAAGTGAACTTCTGGTCTGTGCACTTTAACTCCCTTAGGAGTGTGCTGTTCATTTGTTAAGACACACAACACATCATTTCTATGGAAGATGCCAATTCCTGCTGTGTTTCTCTGTTTTTCATTCATTTGCATGCAAACATGCAGTACTTGATTTCCACAAATTTAACTGCTGTGATCCATGGGAAAATTTGCATGCATTAATATGCATGGTTTCAATCAGGAAAAATTAATATTAAAATATATGTACACCTATATGTTCTCAGTTAATGTAAATATGTACATTAAATAAAAAATGTAAAGGCCAGGTTTCTTACATATCTGATGTTTATGCCTGATGTGTGTACTCTGTGGCTAAGGAGGGATGGAAAGCTCATTTGAAAACATTCTCAGACAGTTGACATTGCTGCTGCTGCTATTTTTATCCAAAGCTATACCACATTTACTTTTTCAGGCTGTTTTTCTAACTGGGCGGTAATTGGTCCTGTGTGGTTTATACCATGAACTGAACTGTGCACACTTCTTGCCAGTTTGTCAGCCAGAAACAGAAGAACCTCAAACCTGTTCAGGCCTCAGACCTGAAGAATATGTGGAGAAAATCAGCTAGTAGCTGTGGTCTGTTAATAATAGCTAGAAAAAAACAACCAAAAGTGAAGGGGATTGTAGAGTACACTGCTTGCAAAAGCAAAAATGGGTGTCAGCTAGCCATGAACAAATTGAGGCTGGAGGAGGGAGAAAAAATCTGACTACAAGAAAGTGAGGTTCTGGAGCTGCCCTCCTACAGGAGTTTAAGCATCACGAACCAGACTGGTACTTGTGTAGCTCTTGAGTCAGTTGATGGAGGAATTCTGTGATATGGTTGCTGAAATCGTAGAAATGCAGGTGGTCCAACCTTCTGGTGTATGTTTTATCAGATTCAGGGACACTATACCCTATGCTTCTCCAGAAGGTTCAAATGAGCTTTCCTTTTGGTAACCTAAGGAGATACTTTTTTTTCTTACATCAGAGTAACAAAGATGGGGAGAAAAAAAAACATTTAAAGGAATAATTTTTACTCCTTTTAAATGTGTGCATCCTTCTTATACAAGGTTTACTGTCCCCTCACAGATTTGTGAGCCTCACTCCAGCCACCACAGCAGAAAGCTAAAAATCTGCTCCAAATTTCTGAACACCTTGCTGTGTCCTCGCCTCCCTCACCACATGGTTCTTTGTAAAATGGCAATTGTTTCTTTCTTTTCCAGTGCGAAGTGTTCCAAATCAAGATTCATATCTGATTCCTGCTATTGATCCCATTGCATTGGTGTTAATCCCAGTGTGGAGGTTTATATATACTCGTAAAAAATGACTACAGAGTAGTCAGGCCTATCATTTTGATATCTTTAAAAATGAAGTCAAGTATGAGGCAAATTAATATAAACTTGCTTATTTGAGCTTAAGTCCTGTAATTTCAGCTTTTATATCAGAGTAGTATTTTAAAGGCATCAAAATTCATTTTTTAAATACCTTAATTCCAAATTCTCTAGTGCGTTTAGAATTTTTCTGTTCTAGATCATCTCATAGTGAGTTCCTCCTAGATAACCTTTGTTTATATTCTTTCTCTTCTCCAATTTTACTATCAAATTATTTCTTTGTCCTTAGCTACATATCCCAACTATTACATTTTGTCATCTATGCAACGGGTTAAGCTGATGTATATAAGCAAGTTGGTAAGTTTAAGCTTTAGAAAGGAAAGAGAAAAAAGAACAACTTATGAAAGCAAAATACATTTCCTTTATGAAGTCTCCCAGTCAATGCTTGTGTGCCACCCAGGCTTAAAGAACTGCCTTGCTTATGAAAGCAAAGGCAACACAGAATCAAACAATGGTTCAATTTCATGCCTCATTTCAGACATCATTAAACATACTTGGTTTCACCTCATCTTCGTCAAGGTCCCAAAAAAGGACAGGAGCCCTGATTAATATATGTTGGAGCAAAAGAAGGAAAAGGGGAAACTTAATAAATAATGATTTTTTCTGTTTTCTTTGATGCTTTGCCTGCTGTTGAGCACCTTTTTATTCCTTCTTTTTTTTGGCCATTGTTCTTTCCTATTACTTTCATTGCTCTAGAGGACATAGAGTTATTAAAACCCTGGCAAAAGTGAGCTTGGCCTTGAAAAACTGCCCATGGTTGTTTCTTCTACAGATTACTGTTCTCAGGAGAATTTCTGCACTACCTGACCAGCACCCTGGCACTATTCCTCTTAACTTTGTTTTACAAATGTTTTGAAGACTCCTAACAGAGTATGTGTTGAACATTGTTTAAATTATTCTGTGGTACAGAAGAAAATAGTAGACACCTGCTTTACGGGTTCTTTTTACTGTTCTTCACCTGTATGTCTTTATAGCCAGTGGCCAAGGAGATGAAAACCTGTTTACACCACTCTGGCACTGTTAAACTCATGGGGAAATGTCTGCTGGGTATGATGGAGACTGAATATTTACTCTGTAGGTATTAGATGGAAGAAAGCTAGGTCTCCATTCTCCCCATCCTCCTTCCTTCAGGAAGATTCAGGTGCAGCAGACTCCAGGATGAAGCTACTCTGTCACCATATTGTATCCAAATTACTGATTATGGTGTCCTTTCTCAGAGGATGGCTGGCATGATGACAGAGGTTGCTGTAGAGATTTGTGAATGTTTGTGTAATTGTAAATTCCATGTTAAAATTAAATTGGTGACACAGAGGAGGATAACAGAGGAAACGAAAACCTTTCTAAGTCTTACTCATCACTGTGGGGTGTTAGCATTATATGACCACCAGAAGCAAGCTTTCTCCTGGTGGTTCAGGTGTGTTCACATCCACTAAGCAGAAAGGTTTGGGGGGCTAATGAGAGGTGTTATCTCAGTGGGCAGGAAGCTATGCACTCAAACAGCCAGAGATTGCAGGTAGCTCATGGCTTTGCTTGCAGCCCCTCAGCTGCCAAAGGGTCTGCATAGGAAATTTATTGTACCTGAAGGAATAATAAAATCTTGGTACCAAGTGTTAACTCTGTAAACTACTCTGAATCTTCACAAATGTAGTGCTCCACAGAGTAGAGGTTTTGTAGTTGTTAGAAAAGACTTCTTAATCGTCGGACAAAAAACTTGAGTACTTTGGTTTGTCTTCCTGTAGTTTTGTTCAGTTTGATGTTTGTCTCTCCTTTTCTTTTCTTTCTCCTCACTCTTCATATTTGATGTTTTTCTCTTTCCTCTGAGCCTTGATTCCCTTTCCTGCACCATTATTGAGATTTCTTGAACTGTCCATTTCCCCACCTAGCAGCCACACTCCACATACTGGATTAGTGTCTGCTTTGCGACCTGCTGTGTCCAAATGTGATCTTGTTGTCCATTGAAACCTCATTCACATGCACTGCAAATGAAACCTTGGAGGCAAATGGGGCTGTCACACAGAAGAATTAAATACTAACCTAGATGAAGTTTTGACCTTTGTTACTTAAAGGAGGTACAGCTAATTCAGTATTACCCATACCTGCAGGTTTTTCCAATAGAAGGTTTTGTTGTAGAGCTTTTGTTGCTATTAAATTTTGAAACCTTTGGAGAAATTTTAATTTTAAACTAGTTACTTGATAGCAAGCTGTTGAACTGAACTTTGCTTTTGTTTACACAATATCCAGGGGAATGAGAGAGACAAGGACTTCTCCAAGGGACATTGTCTCTAACAAGCTAACTTTGGTGATTTACATAAATGTTACACTATGTGATTTAAATGAAAGTTAGCATTTCATATTTTAAGTGCAACCTCTTGCCTGTATCATGTGGAGATTTGAAGCAAGTCTTGCAAAAATTCCTCAGCTCAGCAAGCTCACTCTTAAGCTAACAGCTTATACAGTGCAGAGATCAAAAAGGTTGGTTCAGTTTTTTTTGGAACATGCACATTGAGATAAGATCTACATGAGACCTAGCTGAATATTTTTCATGTTACATCTGTGATTTACCAGAAGTGACAGTATCACATAATTAGTGATGTAAGGTTTGAAACATTTAGTAAAGTCGCATGTGGATGTAATCTTTATGCCTAGTGAAGCTGTTATATATTTGTATAGACTGTAACTTCTTTTCTGTAATGTCATCATGGCTCATAGTTGATTGGAATGATGTCTATGGTAACAATCTTATGCCTAAGGGTAAACTTATTGGACGTAAATGAACTAACAACTCTTGAGTGCTGCTTTGTTTTGTGGCCATTAAAAAGCTAAGATTTGTCACCTGCTAAATCAGATACCTAACTCAAGTAGTACATTTCTTAGTGTCTTAACATTTAAATGGCCATATGTGGTCTTTTATTAGTAGTGACAGTTAAAATATATAATAACTATCATTGTGATATAATACAGTATGATAATTAAGTAGCAAAAATCTGTAGGGTTGTGAATTGTGGAACTGAAAATGGATTAATTACATTTGTAATTATTTTTCCGTATTTTAGTCTCATGCTGTGGATGCCTTGTAGCACATTCTGAAGTGTTTGGCTTTGTATTAAGACCAGAAATTTTCTGCATGCTTTTCTGGGTAATTTCTGGGTTCTATTGTGTGGCCAAAATGGGTCATGGCTGACCAGGAGGAGAGATTCCTCTGTATTATGGAACAGTGAGAAGGAACCTTCTGCATTTTGTGGCCAGCTTTCCATGCTCCAGCACTCATGGGGCACTATGGAAATAACAGAGCAATTAGTTCTTTAGGTATGTTCTTCTATAAAATACTTCCAGCCTAAATAGAAAGAATATTTCTTTCCTAAATTGTCTCTGGACCTCTTGATAGTGACTTAGAGCATGATGAGAGTGCCCTCACCTCTAGCACTCTCACAGGTGCAATGACCCTTTAGTTCATTTTCTGCAACAAAACAGTGTTGTGGGTTTGATCTTATTTGTTCAGATTTTTCTTAGATCTCTTTCCACTTCAATACTTAGCAGTTGTATGCATTGCATATTCTCTATTTGGCAGTATCCAATATTTTTGTTAGTTACCATTAGAATAAGATTTTGTCACCTGTGGTATTAGTTTTGCACGTTATTGACATTAAGTGGTGGGCAACTTCCAATTTCAATTTTCGATTTGAATAAGTGAAGTGATACATCCTTTTTTGGGAAGTGATTTTGATCTACTGGTTGGAAGCTTTATGTTAGAGGTAAGAAATTGTAATGTTTATTGTTAGCTGCCATCAGTGTACTGAACTAACAAATGTTTGCCAAGCAGCTACTGCTTGCTTGGTACTTTATATGCATCTGTATTAGTGTGCTTCTTCTGTGGTGGCATCTGGGATGTAGGATCTTGTTCTGATCCCCTATTTGCTTAATACTTTTATCTCTGTCTGTGTGTGTTATATCAAAGAAAGAAACTCAGTGAATTCTCCTTCAATTTATCATTACAATAAACATTCAAAATACTGGAAAAGTAGCATTGGCTGTTTGCAGCTGACTGACCTGGAACATGTGAAAACTCTCAAGGTTAGATTTCTGCTGTTTCTTGAGTGCAAGCCACACCATGTCTTAGTTCTGTCAACCATTGTTATAGGAAATATTTGTTTGACTTTTTTTCTTAGGTGTGTATTGAAAGTGCTGGCAGGTTCCTTGTCTATATTTTGCTGTACTTTTGTCCCTTAAGCAGTGTATTGTACCATGTACAATCAATTCCTAGCCATTCTGGGAATAACAGTACAAATTTTCAGATTTGCTTTATGCTGTAAGTTGTCATATGTGTGCAATAACAAAAGATGACTAAAGACCTAGTTGTTCAAAGACTAGACTTTCTCTAATGAGCTCTTGTTGCAAATGAGCATTATCAAAGTGTCTGTAATGTTCGATACTCTAGCACTTTTGCTTTTAATGAGTGTTATTAATTGTGACATTTGGTAGGACTGCTTGTGATAACAAACACCATGACTCTCTATAATAGATATCTGCATGCACCAGCCCTTACAGTTTCTTACATCAGCTAATGAGAGTATTTTATATGTGCAAGTGTCAGAGAAATTTAACCATACTCTGTGACTAATACTTAATAATAAGTCTAGATGTAATCAGTAAAATATCAGCAGAATTCCATGCAAGTGAGTTTTATTTTTAATTTATTGAAGTTACATGGATAAGGTCCAGAGCATACAAACTTCGAGTTTTGATCTACTGAGATGTACATGATACAAATGAAAGGATTTTTTTTGTAATTTAGGAGTTCAGAAAGACTTTTTTGTTACAGAACTTAACTTACTGAATATTCTTCGCAGAGCAGTGTTGGAAATTGCTGTGCTTAGAAGCTCTTAACACAAAATGTTCTAAAATGTTCCTGGACGATCTATGTTGAACACTGGCTGAGAGATAAGCAAAGGAGTTTGATTTGTTTCGTTTTTCCCCCTATTATTTTTTTCAGCATATTGCCGCCTGTTTCTGACTGTCTATGTAAAGATACCTGGACTCACTGAATCCTCCACTGGTTGAGAAATTTCATCTAGTACAAAATGCTAGCAGGACAGCAAGTTCTAGTTTATTGGGGAGGGGGAAGGGGGGTAGAAAAGAAAAGGCATAATTAGGCACTTTGAATCATTCTCCAACCTGTTATTCTGGGCTAATGCACTCGGAGAAAGAGAAAGAGCAGAAAGAATCTTAGGTGGATATGGCAGCAAGCAAGTGTCAGTGTGTTAGATGATAGAGATTTAATTGTACTGTGATGTATAACAAGTCATGTTTCCGTGCCCTTTAATTAAGCAGGATACCTGCTGGTTCTTCCTGTTGTTTCCAGCTCTGTTTTTAGTTATCTCGATCTTTATGATCTTCTCTCCGTGTAAGTAATCTAACAATAAAATATTCTATTTGGGCAGCAGCGTGGAGCTGAAAATGGAGGCTGAGTTTCAGGCTGCTTCTGGCACCTCTAGGACAAGGCAGCAGAGTGAGTGCTTAGTCAAGGACACTGGCAGTGACATTTTTCATTCCTTTGCAAGTGCCAAAGATGGAGTGTTACTAGGCTTGTCACATTCTCTAGCATGCTGAGTTACATGTGAAGAGCAGATACTTCTAAAGTACTGCATTCATGGTTCATTTGGATGAGCAGGCATTTCTAATTTGGCACCAGGCTAGTGAAAAGATGCATTCCATTCCAGATTCCAGCAGCTGCAGACTTCATTGACTTCCAAGATAATGCCTTTAGTTTTGGCCATGAAACTCGAGTGATACTTCAGCTAACTGCTTCTAAATCCAGTGGTTGTTACATTTAGACAAAAAATAGTGAAATAAGATAGATATATTTTACATTCACCTTATGTTAGTTTGATTTACTGGTAAATTATAGATAATCTAGTAGGTTAAGTAAGAATTAATGGCGTGTGTTATATACAAAAAATCCTGCCCCAGCAAATCCCCAAAGCTTGCCTGACAAAGGGCAGTGCAGAGGAGACTGATTTAATATATAAATGTTAAGCAGTTTTTGTAGTATGGGAGTGAGTCATGTGCTTTCATTTCTGCATTTCTCTGGATTCTGAAGGGGAGAATGAAGGGTAGCAGCTGAGTTGGAAAGTTAGTTTTATTATATATTGAGGATTAACTGCAGTGAATGGTAGATGTATCCTTGTATGTTTAAGAACAAAGGTAAAATGCTGACATTTGATTCAAGGCAAGAAAAAATATTTCATGTATACATTTCACTCTGACTTTCTCTCTCTTTCAGTGCCCTTTATTACATACATTGTTTACTTCCAAACTGACAGAAGAAGCCTGTTTCTGAGATAAATGTTCTTTTCCTGATTTAAATACAAAGCAGAAGAGTTCCCACTTGTGACAGTTTGATAGAAGCATTTACCTGCTGCTTCTTTTGCATACTCTCTTTGTTTTGATCTAAAAATCAGTATTGAGTTTACTTTAATAGATTAAGTTGAGTAATAAATCCATTAGGCTTCTGCTGATACCTGAAATTTAATCGATACCTGATTTTTAGAGATATTAACATGGCAATAGAATAGAATATCTATTCCCTGCTAATTGCAGTTTAATGTATCAGCAAGGACTGTAACACTCACAATAAAGGCACACCTGTTTATTAGGGAAAAAGGCAGGGAGGAAGAGTGTTATGAACATGACTGTTAACTTTGAGAAGCAATTTTTACAGATGTGGCTTTCCTGCACATTTAACTTGAACTTTGAAAGTCTTATATTTTAACAAGCTACAGGATAAGATGAAAAGTAGCCTGAAAGCTACGGAATAAGCCTTAGTGGTGTTGGGAGTGGAAGGAGGAGAAGGGGCATGCTTTGGTGGAGTGGAGTGTTGAGAACAGGCTGTACCCTCAACTTTCCCATGCGGTCAAGTGAGAATGGGATTTTTTTTCCTGGATTTAGTAGAATGAGAGTTGGGGTAGCAAGCTGCTCTTAGGCTAATGGAGCAAACAATAATAATGGAGCAAACAATATAAAAAACATCTGGCATTGTTGGTTGTTGCAGTAGGGTGACCTGTTCAGGTGTTCAAAATGTAGAATTTGGAAATGTTACATACTTGCTTAGGAAGTAAATGAGAGGGCAATGATTGCTAGCCTGGACAGCAGAGTCAGGTAATTAAAGTTCTCTGTAGATATTGAATAAAAATAATCTGTCTGCTACAAGTATATTAATCTGGTACATTTAGAATTCATATATGGTTGGCTTTTAAAGCAAGTTATGTGGGCTCTTTTAATATGAATTTTTGGATATGGGAATTTGACTATTAGCACCCAAGTTTGATACCCTTAACTGAAAAAATTTTGTATTGAGATTTTTTTCTTTTCTTTTTAGGATGATAGGTGTGATCTCTTTTGATTGTATTCCATTTTTATAACTAGCAAGTTTTCTTTCATCCCAAGCTAGGCTTCTATCATAGAGAAGCTTTCACTAGCAGAATGGAAAATCAAACAGAGAAAATTCTTTTTGTTTGTGTGGGTTTTTTTAGGTTTTGTTTTTAATTCTGTCTTTACTCAGGAAACCAAAATAGGGAGCCATATTTTTCTATTTTAATTTTCATGTGTAGCAAAGTGTCCTCTGGCTTGGGCACTGCTGTGCCACAGTGGCCAATGAAAGTTTTTAAGTAAAAAATTACTAACACTGACTTCTTTTTTTAACACTGCCATAAGAAAATCTTGGCAGTTTATTCAGATATTATCTGTTGGAATTTACTCAAAGCCTGAGTTTAAGAGGAGGTAGTTCTGATTTATAATTATAAGGTGGATAATCTAAATTCATCTCTGTTTTTATAGGCATCCATTCAGAGTAAGCACTCTGGACCAGGAAAAAACCCAACAAATCATAAATGTAAAATCCAGACCCAGATGTGGAGAGCTAAAAATTTACATTTTAAAACACAGAAACTGCAGTTCTACTAAAAAGCATGTTAAGTATCTTTGGTAATTAATAGATTTATTTAAACTCCAGAAGATTGTCCTTAGTTTGTTTCTTTAAAAAAGTCTTGTAAACCGTTACGTTGCATCTTTTTTGGATTCAGTGACAAAATGGCTGAGTAAAAGATTTAAGGTATTTTATACCAAGCATGACTTTAACAGCATTTTGACATCAGCAGCAAATTAATGGCACTTTGCACTGCAGAAGACTATTTTAAATGAGTACCTACATTGAGTAAGTAAATACAGGCTTGCATTTTATGGAATTCCCCCCCAGATAGTCCTTTATCTTCTATTGGCTAAACTTCTAGAAAGTTATTTGTTATTCGACACTTTCTTTATGTGGTTCCTCCTAAAATAGTGCTTATTATGTCATCACATTTTCCCTGAAATTTTCTTGTGTAAGCTTAGTTAACCTTTTGGAAACACCAACACTGTTTTCAGATTTTGTACCAAAATATTGCTTGAGTGGCTTTTATAACATCTTTACACTCATTTTTTTTTGTATTAGGGTAATGCTAGGGTAAAACATTAAACACTGATATTCTGGTTGAATCTCTCTTATTAAATTATTTTGCGACCTCAACTGTTTTAAATATAAAACACTCCCATTTTCTGGAGGTGCAATGTGAGATGTAAAGCTCTGAATTTGAGAAAGGTTGACATTAATAGTTGCAGCTGAAATCAGTGGAAGCTGTGCTTGACTCTTATGAAATCTCATGTGACAATACTGCAATTAGATTGCGCTTGATGAGGAGATTGGATGCACGCTTAATAAGTTCGTGGATGACACTAAGCTGGGAAGAATTGTCAATCTGCTTGAAGGTAGGCAAGCTCTGCAGAGGGATCTGAACAGGCTGGATGAGTGGACTGAGACCAACAGGATGAGGTTCAACAAGGCCAAGTGCCAAGTCTTGCACTTGGGACACAACAGCCTCATGTAACGCTACAGGCTTGGAGAAGTGGGGCTGGAAAGCTGCCTGACAGAGGAGGACCTGGAAGTGTTGGTTGACAGTGGATGAATATGAGTCAGCAGTGTGCCCAGATGGCCAAGAAGGCCAACAGCATCTTGGCCTATATCAGAAACAGTGCGGCCAGCAGGACCAGGGTACTGATTCTGCCCCTGTACTCAGCATTGTTGAGGCCACACCTTGAATACCATGTTCAGTTCTTGGCCCATCACATCAAGAAAGATATGGAGGTCCTGCAGAATGTCCAGACAAGGGCAAGGAAGCTGATGAAGAGGCTGGAGAACAGGAGTGGCTGAGGGAACTGGGGTTGTTTAGCCTGGAGAAACGGAGGCTGAGGGGAGGCCTTATCACTGTCTACAAACACCTGAAAGGAGGATGTAGCGAGGTGGGTGCTGGTCTCGTCTCCCAGGTGATAGGTGATGGCACAAGAGGGAATGGCCTCAAGTTGCACCAGGGGAGGTTCAGATTGGACATTGGGAAAACTTCTTCACTGAATGGGTTATCAGGCACTGGCACAGGCTGCCCAGGGAGGTGGTGGGTATTTAAAACATAGGTAGATGAAGTGGTTAGGGGGTATGATTTAGTAGTGGGCAGGTGTGGTTGGACTTAATGATCTCAAAGGTCTTTTCCAACCTAGTGATTCTGTGATTCTATTAATTTTCATGGCCACATATGCAGATATACTGTAAGGTGATAATGAAAAAGATGCTGCAAAGACATGCAAGGGGCTCAGCTTAGATCTTTGGTGCATCTTGGTGCTAGCTCCAGTAGAATTCTGTCAAGTATCTGCAGCTGCCCTCAGTTTGATCAGACTATGGAAACTGAGAGGTACCTTCATTTTGAAAAAAACAGCTTTTACACATTTATAGTTGATGTTTTTTGGCCGTAATCTCACTGTCTTTCTGGTGAGAGTGTTGCCATAACAGCCAGCTGCCTGGAGTGTTTTGAAGCTAAATGTATTAATATTTCTGAAGTATTTATATTCACTCATGGAAAAGACCTTGAAGTAATTAATCATTCTGTATTAATCATAAGAGTTGGAGAGTGTGAAGCCAATGAAGAAGATCTGGCAACTAAGCACCACAGAGTTGTTCACTCACCTCCCCCTTCACCCCTACCCCCAGTAAATAAAATTCCTGGCATGAGATAAGGACAGTAAAAAGTAGAGAGAAAAATAATAATAATGGAATACACAAAACTAGCGATGCACCATACAACTGCTCACCAACCAATGACTGGTGTCCAGCCCGTCCTCAAGCAGCAACAACACCCCCTGCAGACCTAACAGCCAATTCCTCCTATTATATGTACTGAGCATGATGTTATCTGGTATGGAAAATCCCTTTGGCCAGCTTAGGTCAGCTGTCCTGGCTATACTCCTTCTCAGCTTCTTGTGTACCTCCCTGCTGGCAGAGCATTGAAAGCCAAAAAGTCCTTGACTTAGTAAAATATAAACACTACTTAGCAACAACTGAAAACATCAGTGTGTTATCAACATTATTCTCATACTAAATCCAAAACACAGCTCTATACCAGCTGCTAGGATGAAAATTAACTCTATCCCAGCCAAAGCCAGAACAGGATCTTACAGTTCATGAGTAGGAGAAAACAAAATGCTTATAGAATGAGTGGTCCCTTCTGAGAATTCAGTTTTCCAGGGCTGTTGCACAAAACCCATGAGTGAACATTTAGTTAAAGTCTAGATAATAACACTATAGGAATGAGAACTAGTACTGTGTGCTTTTCAGCTTCTGAGTGCATGTCTCAGCTGTAAGAGATTATAGTCACCCTCCATGCATATACTTTTCTAGCACTTTTTTCACTGTACCTGTAGTAAATCTTCTCAGTAAAGAAAAAAAAAAGTAGTTAATGTCAAATAAAATTATTGTAACAATGACAACATTAGGAGGTTTTTTATTCTGCTATTATTTATTCCCTTTTGAGATTCTCTCAAAGTGTATTTCACAGAATCACAGAATCACAGAATAACCAGGTTGGAAGAGACCCACCGGATCATCGAGTCCAACCGTTCCCATCAAACACTAAACCATATCCCTCAGCACCTCATCCCCCCGTGCCTTAAACACCTCCAGGGAAGGTGACTCAACCACCTCCCTGGGCAGCCTATTCCAGTGCCCAATGACCCTTTCTGTAAAGAATTTTTTCCTAACGTCTAGCCTAAACCTCCCCTGGCGGAGCTTGAGGCCATTCCCTCTTGTCCTGTCCCCTGTCACTTGGGAGAAGAGGCCAGCACCCTCCTCTCTACAACGTCCTTTCAGGTAGTTGTAGAGAGCAATGAGGTCTCCCCTCAGCCTCCTCTTCTCCAGGCTAAACAACCTCAGCTCTCTCAGCCGCTCCTCATAAGGCCTGTTCTCCAGCCCTTTCACCAGCTTCATTGCTCTTCTCTGGACTCTCTCCAGAGCCTCAACATCCTTCTTATGGTGAGGGGCCCAGAACTGAACACAGGATTCGAGGAGCGGTCTCACCAGTGCCGAGTACAGAGGGAGGATAACCTCCCTGGACCTGCTGGTCACACCGTTTCTGATACAAGCCAAGATGCCATTGGCCTTCTCGGCCACCTGGGCACACTGCTGGCTCATATTCAGTCGGTTGTCAACCAACACCCCCAGGTCCCTCTCCTCCAGGCAGCTTTCTAGACAGACTTCTCCTAGTCTGTAGCACTGCAGAGGGTTGTTGTGCCCCAAGTGCAGGACCCGGCATTTGGCCTTGTTAAACCTCATGCCATTGGACTCAGCCCAGCGGTCCAGCCTGTTCAGATCCCTTTGCAGAGCCTCCCGACCCTCCAGCAGATCGACACTTCCACCCAGCTTAGTGTCGTCCGCAAACTTGCTCAGGGTGCACTCGATGCCTTCATCCAGATCATTGATGAAGACATTGAACAGGGCTGGACCCAGCACTGAGCCCTGGGGAACCCCAGGTTTCTTTGGCACAGATTCATTCTTAGCTGTAAGCATGTGCTTTTGCACAAAATTAACATAAAGTTATGAATGTTTGTAGGAACATTTTAGCTAATACAAAGCAATGATTCAGGGTAGATGAAATACTAGCGCTATCATACTAGTTTTATTACATGGCCATTATAGCTGAATATAAAAGATAAAATTTTGTAGTTCACATCTTCACATGGAAAATGTCACAAAAAATGATGGCTAGAGTCAAGCACAGTTTTCAGGAGTTTGAGGAATGCACTGAAGTGTATCTACTTTACCTCTGATATTTCAGCAAGAGGGCTTTCCTCGCCATAGGCTTCCGACACCCAACTAGGTTGTGGTTTTGTGTCTGGTCTGCTGGGTGATGTAGGACTATCAAAATCCATTTTCATTTCTTACCACTTTGAATTTGAACTTTTGTCTCCAGAGGTGAAAGCCTAGGGGTTATTAATGCTCTGTTCCAGACAGACCTAACATGTTACTATTAAGTCCAATAATTATAGGTATTTGTGACATTTTTTCCGTAATAATTACACTCTGAGAGATTTGTGCCTTGCTAAAAATGTGATTTTTAGCATATGCTATGATTTATTACCCAGTAGTGAGTCTTTCTACCAAGGTGAACAAATTCGTTGGTTTATTACCTGAGACAAAACAGAACATCTATCCAAATGTTAAGTCAGTAGTTGGCTGTATTGGTTCCATCACAGGAAGACCAAATCTCGATTACTTTCAGTTGTCCTTAGTACCTCATACAGAGCTGGCGTTTTGTGCATGATCACTTTGCAAGAATAAATGCCATCCGTAAATTTTTGTTTGTTCAGAAAATAAAATATGCCAAAGTGTGTGTTTAATCTCTAAAATAACTATATTTGAGTGACTATATAACTGTATTTGTTCAGCTCACGTTTAACAATGAACATGGAATTTAAAAAGATCTTTTTCCTTGAACTGAAATAATGAAAGCAACAGAATAAGTAGCAGTGCATACACCAGAAGATGCCTTGTGTTAATTGTGATACCAAAGATAGTGGTGTTGGGGATAACAGAGCTGTTCTTCAGTTTTTGCAAGCACTTGTCTACACATGTGGTTATTTAGGAACAGCAGTTTTTTAATAACTGCATGTGCTGACACTCTTGTTTCTGTTTAGCTTAACACACTTTGATGGGCTAAATTAAACAGAAATAAGACAACCTTATTCTGGAGTAAGTATGTCTACACATGGAGTTATTTGGGAATAGCTGTTCCTGATCAGTCGTTACTAAATAATTCCATGTGTAGACAGTCCTTTAATCTAGCAAGTTCTTAAGTAATTTCTGAAAACATGACCGTTTCCTGTGTTATTAAGGGATAATATAAATATTTTATCAGAAGTATTGTTTTGAAAAAAACAGTTAAGTTCCAGCTGGTTTTGGAAGTTGTAGGGGTTTTTTCAGGTAGTATGATGCAAACCAATAAAAATAGCACTTTCCAATACAACAACTCAGACAAAGGGACTAGTCTGAACAGTTGTGGAGTGTCTTTCCTAAGAAAGTGGTTTGAGAGAGATGATTATTACTTTAAGGGGGTTTTTGCCTACCAGTTCTGTTCCTGGTTGTACTTAAAAAATAAGACAAGAAATTCAATGTTTCATCGCTGACAGAATAACATTAAAAATGGTACTGTTTGCCTTAAAGTTTAAAAGTGTTTTTTATAGTGCAAAGATTTTTTTTCCCCTTGTGTTAAGTAGGAACATGGAAATTCATTACAATCAGGAGTTTCAGGCCAGTGAAATTCAGCACTTAAATTCTACTTAACTTCAAACTGTGTCTAAATTCATTTATCCCATTTACTTGTATAAGTGGAAATCAGCATAACTCATAAGCCACTGTGTTCAACTTGGCTATTTGAAGAGATGTGTTATTGCCTTGAAAACAGATTACATAAGAAGATTCAGAATTTAAAACATGTGTTGAGAAACCATCAGATTATCTGTTCTTATTAGAAACAAATGAGCCTGAATAATGAAATATTCCAAACTTCTCTATACCGAGGTCTTCTGTAAAGAATGAAAGGTGTGCTATGGTAATTGGTAAGAAGTTCAGATGAGGTTATGTTTTTCTAAAAAAACATTCTGGGTCAGAGTTGGTATTGTATTCACAAATGTAAATATACAGCATGGCATATTATTGTTAATTCAGAGTGAAACAAATGTGCATGATTCAGATGGCAGATGTTTAAACAAGCTCCAAATGTGTATGGCACATGAATGCTGAGTATGGACCTAGTGTTGTATTAATAGCGATGGTGCTGTTGGGACAAGTTATCACTTCCTGTAGCAAATTTCCTTACAGTGTAAGTAAACAAAAGATGTATGCTCTATTTTTCACATTCTTTCTCTGGCATACAAATCTCCTATTTTCCGCGTGCACATAAAAATGTAGATTTTACTATGTTGTTTTCTCCCACTCACATTAATCACATTCTTAACTGAAGGCAGCCAAACTAGCCTTCAATGTAACCCTTTCTCCTAAACACCAACACTAAAAAAATTATCCTTCCATGAGATCATAGCTGAATTAATTAAAACAAGGCTATTGTGGAGCAGAATTGTACCTGATTTGCCTATCAGTATCCTATTCTTTTCTCTTTTGATCATAATGGAGCTGGGTAAGAAGAATTTGACTGCAGTTTTCCTCTCATAAACTCAAGTGAACTTTGGTGAGATCAAGGCATACGGACAATATAGTTGCAAAGTCATAAATGGCATTTCTGTAGATTCTCCAAATACCTTTTAGCAGACTACCAATAGATTCCTTACTGATCTGAAGTAATCCAGTGTAGGAGACTTGAGAAATAAACAGGAAGGTTGTCACTGTGCTAATGTCTAAGCACAGTTCTATGTATTACTGCATAGCCATGAACTATTGAATCAACATTGCAAACGGACTTCCAAAAAAACACATGCTATTTTTCATGGGCCACTGAGTGTGTACAACTTTGGGCCAGGGTACCTCCAATACCCAGCTCTTGTTTGACAGCCTTTGAGTCCTTTAAATTAGGGTAAGTTTATTTCCCCACATGAACGACCCTGCAAAAGTCATAAAACTGGAATTTTGGTTAACAAACCCAACAGGCTTGTGTGTTAGGAGTCTCTCATTTATACCGCTGTCAAATGTGTGTTGATTACAGCAGTCCTACTGCAGTCTGATTTTTGTATGTTGCCAGACAGGCTCAGAGAGTGCTGCAGACATATTGAGAGATCTGTTGATCAAGTTGCTCCCAGTCTCTGCAAAAAAACAGCATAATTCAGTCAGGAAAATGAAATTAAAAATGCTCTGGTTTTAAAATGAAAAGGCAGTGCTAACTTTCTACCTTCCAGGAAAAGATGTTTCTCTGCTTGGGGAACTGCTTTGCATCCCTTCTTTTTGTTCCAGTTATTCCTGAAAGGCAGACCTCTGAGCTTTCACCCTCTCTCAAGCCAGAATTGTAAAGATTGGCAGTTTAGAGTCTGTTTAGTTTGGGGTTGTATGCCTTTCTGTTTGTGCACAATTATCTCTTACAATGTCCCCACAACTCTTCCAGACCCCATGTAAGGTACCCACCAAGTGTGCTCATAATAAACAGGGTTACATGTGATTTAGTATAGCCCATGAAGAAAAGATCTTGGTTAAGCCCCAGGTCAAGCTTTTGGTTTAGATAATCTCAGGCTTTTGCATACTTGTATTGAATCAGAATGTTAAAAACATTGTTTTGCATTAGCCAAGATGCCAGTACTGACTTCAACTTGAAGATTGCTGCAGGTTCCCTTTTCTTCCCTAAATAAACCAGCAAATTGCGGTTTAGTGTTTCCTTGGGGTTGCACTAGTCTTTGGATTTCATACCGCAGTCTGAGGCCTCTTTGGGTGAAGTAGTATTTTGGTCCATGCATAGCTGCCATTCTGTTGGCTTCTCTCAAACCTTGGAGAAGGAAGGGACCAAGCATCAGGGAAAAGCTCGTTGTTTATTCGTGCTTCCTGCTTAGTCTTCTCTACTTTTAGTCTTCTCTACTGCTTAGTCTTCTCTACTTTTTGAGGACTGAGGTCTGTTACAGGGGTGTATATCATTATGTACAGGAAGCTGAAAATGTCACTTAGAGAAAATCCAATACACCAGTACAAAAAGTGCTACATTAGCTAGATCTTTTTTTTTTTTTAATATGAAGTAGGGGGAAAAACACATACATTACAGTTGTGGGTTTATAGTTGGAAAGCTTATTAAAAAGAAGTGGAAGTATATACATGTGCTTGCAAATGTATGCACATTTTTCTAGCATGTCAGACTGACCCAACCTTTCTGTGTAAACAAGTTTAATGAACCTTGCAAGGTACAGGATTAACAAAAAGGAGCTCAGGAGTAGTCAAAATGGCCTCAACATTAACTGGGGAAATGGATTGCTCTCCAAGTACGTCCATTTGACAGCATTTGCGGGCAAGCAATGTGACATTTCCTCTCTCTTTTTTTTTTTTCTTTGTTTCACTCCTTGTCCCATTCTTTTTACTCTGTCAGCTAGTTGGGAAATAGACTTTATTAATCTGCACAAAAGGCACAGTTTACAGATGCCTCCTGATCCTTTAAGGTTATTCATCTCAGGGCAATGCAAAACTAAAACACACATTGTGACTTTAGCGTCTTGGGTTCATCTATGAATTTATGTGATGACTATAACTAGAAGGGGAAAAACAGCCTAAGGCTGCTACTCCTGTTAAAATTATTTTTCTTTCCTAAGCCTTGTGGGTAGCTTTTGTAACAAGTTGCTGTATGAACATTTGAAAAGCCAGAATTAAGCCATGACTATAGTCTTTAATAATTATTAATGGATGTACATATTTATGAATTGTGGTGCTGTGGGTTTATGTATTAGATAGAAATTAAAACACATTGCTATTTTAAAAAGAACATTATCCCCTGCCTACTCTTTTCTCCCTGCCCCCTATGTTTTACATTTTCTTTTCTCTAAAAGAAACCTTTTCTGATTAAGGATCATGTTGAAAACTCAGCAGTTTTTAATCCAGCTCTCTGCAGGCTACAGTTCATGCTTCATTTAACTGATCAGTTCCACTGCTACATTACCAGACAAAATCACCGGTTTGAAGAGAGGAGCAATTATTGTAAGTCATAAAAATGGAAGACCCCACATTTTAAGAAATTTAGTTTAAAAACTCTCCACTTCTCATACAGATTATTTGGAGGGTTTTTTTGTTCATGACCAGATGAATAGCACACTTTTCAGTGTTTTGCTACACTTGTATAATGAATCATGATTAAATCATGAAGTACACGATTAAAGGTTCAGCAGAGACTGTTAAAAGGATTATTCTGTGTGCTTTGAAATAACAGTATGGATGCATGTGAAAAAGTTTTGGCAAAGTAATCCATGAATTGGATGCTGGTGTGAACTACGAGTGTGAGACTTGGACAGTAATTGTAATTAAGGACTTCAAATCAACAAAACTAATGCTTGTTGTTTTGTGGGTCTGCTGGATTATAACTGTGTAAACAGATGCATTGGCCAGGACAACAAATCAGACACTGAGAGGAGATGCTGTTGGAAAACAGATTTCATGTCCTGCTAGCAAAAACCAAAAGGTGTGTGGCCAGCTGTGGAGTGCTAAGTACTCCCATGGACTGCTGCACAGCACTTGTTTAACCTGTTCATCTTATCATGACATAATCCTGAAGGAGTCCTTGCTAGTGTGTATTCTTGACCTAAATCCTCACAGGTTTAATACAGTTGCAACAAGTGCTTTGTGGGTTCAGAAAGTAGCATCTCCAAAGAAGTGCCTAAGTGACAGACCTGTTTGACTGCCTGTCCTTTCTGTGTATGGATGTACACAAGGATACATATACATTTCTGTAAAAAACACAGTAAGCTTCTATTTACACTGAGTTTGTAATATTTTTATTTTACTTTTTGATAATTCTAACTATTTTTTGTATGAATAGTTGTAATGACAAGTTCAGTTTAGCTCTTCCTTTAGCACAGTGCCATTTAAATGTGAAACAGTGCTTGCCAGTGCAAATTTTTTCTCCATTTTCTCCTCATTCACATTTTTCTGTACTGTTTCCATTTTTGTTCTTCTGTTCTTCTAAGACTACTGACAAGACTCTTTGACTAGACCACTTTATTATAGTTGAAAGTATAGTGATTCAGGATGTTTCTTGGAACAGACACATCAAATTTGCATGTTTGAAATACTGGGCATTTCTTATTAGAATATAAATCCACTCATGTTTGGTCAGTGCTTAAACATTTATGCTTCCTTTTTTGAATAAGAAAGGTGCTATTGTCTTACTAGAACATATCTTGATACCTTAGATATTTAGGGCATTGTACAGTGATTTAGTTACGCGAATTCAGTAGTTGCTAATCACATGGAAAAGTCCACATTGACCATTTTCACAGTTATAATGTACAGATGCTGTTTTGCCGGGCATGCTATAAAACCAGGAGCATGATAAAAGGTGGAAAGTTGATCAGATAGCACTGCCTCTGAAGGCTTTTCATGGTGTCAGATTATTTTTTTTCAGCATGTCAGCCCCATGAGAGTCTATTGTGACAATGCAAAAAAGCTAGTTGTTTTAAGATGTTTAGTTTGTGCCCTGTGAGTGAAAAATGTGTTATACTAGTAGAGGCATTTATAGAAAATATTTCTAAAGCAATGTGCCACCTCGTGTGGGGCACTACAGCCTGTGGCAAGTGACATAAGATCATGAAATTTGTCTTGTGAGAACAGATTAAAGTTCTTTTGGGGTCATGATATTGCAGCTGAGTCCACCATAAGCTATGTGGATTTTCTTTTTGGTCTAACATGCGGCTTTATTTTCCACAACACTAAATGTATTTTTCTGTATGGTGTGGCACAAATTCTGCTTTGAGCTCTACCTGCCTAGATGAAGTAAGTTGACTCTCAGGTTATACCACTTTGTAGAGCACATCCATTTCTTACATGAGCAAAGATTTATTACTTTTGCATTGAACTAATGCTTAAGTTAGCACATTGATTTTTTTCCTAACAATCCTATGGTAACAAAATAATATAAGAAGACAGGCCAAATGATTTAGCTGTATGTTAGTCATTAGAGTGAAAGACCTAAGGATGAGATGTTTTCAGGAAGGCCGAATTTGCACACATTTAAAGAAGATTTTCTTCAGTAAGCAGTGGCAGATAGCCAGAATAAGGTTGAGTAATTTGTCTGAGTTCTTCTTAAATTATACAAAAACTAATAGCTTTCTCTCTTCTTGGTAACAGCACACTAATATAAACAGAGCAGGATATACTATGCATTGAATGGGTTTTGCTGCAGAGAGTTTTTCAGACTGAATGACTTAGAGGTTTCTGAAAGCACAAGGAGGTTTTGGATATTTTTGTGTTGACACTATAGGTAGGTGACAGCATGACGTAGTTGATTGGACAGAGTCTGTGTTAGCATATAACATTTCCTTTACTAGAAGCACTACCGTCCAGGAGAGATTACTACAAAATCCAGGAAATATCATTTGGCCATCTAGCTAATCCCCATATTTTTAGAGGCAGAGGGAGAAAATGCTATGGGTTTGGGTTGGTTTTGTTTTGTTTTCTTCTATTTATAAAAAGATACCCTAGGTTAATCCATTTTGAATGTCAAGAGGATAAATCTGACAGGAGTCAGAAGAGCTCCAGTGGGACTAGCACTACAAGTTACAAAACAGCTAACATCATCCAAGACTAATTTCTTTCCCCTGTTTGTCCTACTGTGGAGGGAGAGTTAAAAGGCAATTCTTGCAGAGTTGAAAGGCTCCATAATAGGGCTCCTCTCTCTAAGGGAGCAAAACTGCTTTGTGGCCTTTGTCTTCAGGCTGCTAATAAACCATCCCATGCTGTGAAGCTTTGAGTTCACTCTTAATTCAACTTCAGTTCAGCTTCCATCAGCTTTGGTTTTCCTGTCTTTGTGGGTTGTTTTTTTCTTAAATACATGGTGTATCTAACTCGCATTTAAGTTTTTTCATTCATTGCCTGAGTTTATAAATGTACTGGCTTCATAACACCCTGCTTGGCAATTTTTGTCAAAGCATAGAAATCACCAGAAGCATTTCAGCGGCTGAGAGTTTTGATGGTTACTGCTGCCTTTCTGTCTGTCTCTCTGAATGCACGTCTCTTACCCTTTTATTAACTTACAGATGCAATGTTACATTTACCCATATGAATCTATGTCAGATCTTCTGGACTGTTCATGAAGACACATTATTCTGTGTAGCTGGGAATTGGCATCTCCTTTGCCCCTGTTCCTCAGTTATGTGACTAATCATTTATAACAAGTTTCTCTGCCTATTGCTTCTGTATGTGCTTGTCTGTATAATACCTGGACTTGTAAATTCTGAGTAATTTACAGATGGCAAATTACAGATTTGGCAAGAGATGTCTGGGGGAGTGATGCTCAGTTAATTTTGTGATCCATGAGGTCTGACACTGGGGGAGCAGCTGTAATGGGCCAGTTCCACCCTGCCAGCCCAGCAAGGTACTGTTTACTGCCTTTGTACCTAGAAAGGGCTTAGAGAATGATGGAAAATGGTGGAAGGAAGAAGAAATCTCCCACCTTCTGATGGGTGGGGAACAATCGCATGCCTGTGATTGTGGCCAGGCCTGGGCAGGCAGCACTGCCAGACTTTAGTCCATGTGGGCAGCTCTGTTCCAGGGCTCAGTAATGGAAGTGCTGCTGTTCCATGCCCTCTGCTACTTAACCCTTAAAGTGCCACCCTTGTAGGCTGGCCAGCACTGAGGGAACATGCAGTGGACATGCACAGTCAATGCATCTTGACTTCAGAACAGCTGTCCTGACAAATATTGGTGTGATCGTGTCTTGAGCCAAAGGCACCTCTTAAAATAAAATTAAAAAGATAAAGCAAAGCTTCCACAAAACTTGCATTGTTTTGGGGTTTACTCTAGACACTGGCCCAATCATTTAAATGTCTCTGCAAGTCACATCCTTTTCAAGTAAGCTTAAAATACTTGCAGTTTCTGTTAGGAGTCATTTTAAATGAAGTTGTAGTGCTGCCTGTCTCATTAAGCATTGGTTGCATTTGTGCAGGCACATTTCCAGCATTAACACCACAGGAAAGAAGTAGGTGAGGTAGCATGTTAACTTTGAGGGAAAACAAGGGAAGGGTCTGATGCAGGACAAAGTGTTAGGCTGGATGAAGTCGGAAGTGCCATCAGTTTTAGTAGTGAGCTGAGGCAAAATCCTGTTGTTTAAGGGTTGGGCATTCTTCACTAAAAGGACAAGTCTTATGAGGAGCGGCTCAGAGAGCTGGGGCTGTTTAGCCTGGAGAAGAGAAGGCTGAGGGGAGACCTTACTGCTCTCTACAACTACCTGAAAGGAGGTTGTAGAGAGGAGGGTGCTGGCCTCTTCTCCCAAGTGACAGGGGACAGGACAAGAGGGAATGGCCTCAAGCTCTGCCAGGGGAGATTTAGGCTAGACATTAGGAAAAAATTCTTCGCAGAAAGGGTCATTGGGCACTGGAACAGGCTGCCCAGGGAGGTGGTTGAGTCACCTTCCCTGGAGGTGTTTAAGGCACGGGTGGACGAGGTGCTAAGGGGCATGGTTTAGTGTTTGATAGGAATGGTTGGACTCGATGATCCGGTGGGTCTCTTCCAACCTGGTTATTCTATGATCCTATGACGGAAAATTGGTAGATTGGTCTGTAATAGCTAGTTTGTGACATTTTAGGAAGTTTGCAGTGAGAACAGAGAAGCTGGATAGTCAAGGGGTTCCCCTCTAATTGGTTTTCTCATATACTTTTCAAGAAATCTATCTATTTTCTCTGGTTTGGGTTTGAATGGGCTGTATGAACCTATAAGCATTCTACAGGTTTCTGTTTTGATAAATTCATATAAATAGGTCTTGCCAAATGAAAAAATTGGGAGTCTGATAGGTATCTGCTACTGTCTTCTCAGAATTATATCTGTATAAAATCAAAACAGCATGAAAATTAAGCATACAGTTGCAAGTCAGAAGTTCTGTGTCTTTATAGAAGTGTGGAAAGGAATTAGTTTCCGTTAATTTTAAAATAAGTAAACTATTCTTACATTAAGTATTGGAGAACTTAGTCACGCAAATTTCACTTTGTTTCTGAATGGGTACTGTTTCTGTATCTGTTGCTACTCAGATGTGGAACTAGCACACACACTTACCTCGAAGGATGAATTCTTTGCTGTGTTATAAATACGTTAGGTATTGTTACTTTCACAATGTTGTGTGCATGGCTGTCTGCAGAATGCAGTTTGGGATTTGGGGTTTTTTTGGTTTCTTGGTTAGCAAGTCAAAATGTACTTTAGTTCCATTTCAAGGGGTGAGATCCAGGTTAAATTTGTTCTGTGGATGGAAAAAAAGCCAAACACTCCAAGAGCTGGAGGCCCAAAAGAGAAGGGGTAGTAGAGAATTCAGGGGGTAGGGAAAGGAGATAAGACAAAAAAGGTAGATCAAGGGGGGCAGAAATGTAAAGGAAAAAGAGAGCAGACAAAATAACAGATGGAAGATTAGACTGAGAATCCTTTATGCTATGCTTAGAAAGAATTGGGATACAGAAAAGAGGAAAAAAAATCAAAAAACCACAGGAGGGGTCATTATATGAAAACAGCAGATAGCCTGAAACTAAATACTGAACTTTTGGGGGAGTTTGAGAGATTTTTTGAAAATAATAGCATAAAAAAATGTAATTCTCTGTGATGTCAGGGGGTTTTTATGTTTTTCTTTCTGATCTTTGAAAAACCTGAGCTTATTTACTATTCAGTGATATTCCTAAAAGTTTTTTTTCTGCAAACCCTAATTAATAAAACCTAAGTGTAGTTGGAGGGAGAGAAAATATTATATTTTAAATTGTTACTATCTGCTGCATTCCTACAATCACCCTTTGCTTTTAGGACTGAAAATCAAACTGACCTTCGTGAGCTACGCTAATGCAGCTGAGAACACATGTTGAGAGGGCAAAGGCTTGCACACGTAAATGTGATTTTGTACCCTTGGTTCATGCCAAAAGAAAGTACAATTATTCTCTACTCAAAAGTCTCAGTGGGAACCCTGGCCATTGTCAGAAGCGTGCTTTGTGCACATCTGCTGCGTTGCCCAATGCTTGACTTGACTGCTCACCCTTTCATTGAGGATAAACAAGGAAATAGAAACTCCTGCTTGTGTAACTAAAAGGATATGAAAGGGTATGTCCTCATTTGAAGCATTCTAGCAAAGAGTAGCTCGTCTTGGATCAAATACAGAGGAATAAAATATATCCAGATTTTACCAAGTCAGACTGCTGTTTCATACATATAGCTGTAGATAAATAATTATCCTTAAGCCTTTTTAAAAAATTTATATCCGATTTCTCTGAGATCTCTAAGCAAATGTGTCAAGTGTGATTAGTGTTGTGTGTAGACAGACTGCCATACAGTCCTTTCTGTCCCTGTCTGACCCTATTTAAGTTGCATTCAAAAAGAGACGCCGTCAAATATTGGAAAAGCCATTTTTCAAGTTTCCACTTATTCATGCAAAATGAGGAATAGCCAACACATTTAAAAGCACTTATAATTTGTTGCTATTCAGAGAACTTTTTTTTTCTCCCAGAAACTGTCATTCTGGTAGATGCAAGTGATGTTACTTAGACATCTATCTTTTGTGTGGCTTTATTCCTGGAGTAATATTTTTGATGAGAATTGTTTGCTATGAAATTGTTTGAACCCGAAACCAACCACATCTATACAATTGGTGCAATTATTTATGCCTTCAAGGCGGTGCTCACAGAAAAAGAGCAAAACTAAACTGAGTGAAAAAAGTCCATGACCAGAGAGTAGCAGCAAGTTTAGGTAACATACACAAATGATAGCTTGAAAAAAAAACCTGACAGGCTTGTGCAGTCATTCTGATGTTATGAAGCCTGCAACAAGCCTGCAAGCTGACACAGCCTCTTACCTTCACAGTTTTAAATGCAAACTGTCTGTTCTGATTAGAGATCTTGGATATGTAGTTACACATCAACAAAGGCCCTGAAAGGGAAGGAAATTCATATACTATATAAAATCATGCAAAAGAGTTTACGAAAACCTTCAGGAAAAACTGCTTGGTTTCCTAAGTAGACAAAAGGGTGGGCAGTGCACAAGTAGGAAGGAAGAGCACCTCAAACAAACCTCAGCTAGGACTTTGCTACATGAAAGGTAAGCAAATACTCTGCCAATGGCTTATATAAGGAAAGGGCAGGCTTGTGTGCAACAGATGTTGTCAGCAGGCTCCCATTGTATTTTTCAGTACTGCTAGACCCTTTCACTTAAATCTCCCTGCTTTTCCTCAGGGTAGCTCTGAGCACCCTCTGATAGGGTCATACCTGACCTAGAGTTTCCATTTGCCCATTGTTTCAAGATGTCCCCCTTTCTTGGCAGCCATTGTCCCATAATCATTTCCCAAAGAGGAGGAACTGAGAAGCATCCAGTCACAATGAAATGAGTGGGTTTTGACCCTTTCATGTGAGTATACTGGAGCTAATGAGTGACTTTGCATCATGCGAAAAGCGTGTTTGCTTTGTGAATAAAGCTTGTGAGCTGTTTTCTCTTAAAAATAAACTTTTTTCCATATTTTTCATACACTACTACTTTAATTCCTTCAAAATGAGGGAAGTCACCTTACTTCCACTGCTGTCAGCTGCGAGAATCTTTCAGCTTTCCTCTGGGGTCAGACTTGTTTCAATGCATGCTCTGCTTCAGCCTTCATCCCCTCCTTTCTTCTACTGCTATGGACAGAGAGGACTGCGTGACAGTCCTTTCGCACACACTAATGCTTCCCAATTTAGGCAAGCGGCAAGCCCATCTACTTTTATAAACTCCATGTTGTGCTTTAACCCCAGCTGGCAGCTAAGCACCACACTGCCACTCACTCGCTACCGCCTCCCCTTGTGCCCTTCAGTGGGATGGGGAGAAGAATGAAAAAAAAGTAAAACTCATAGAATGAGATAAAGACAGTTTAATATGACAGCAAAAGGGAGAGGTAATAGTAATAATAATAGTAATAATAATAATAGTAACAGCAGAATGTACAAAACAAATGATGCACTATACAATTGCTCACCATCCCGTGTCCAGCCTATCACTGAGCAGCAATCACTGGCGCTCAGACAACTTCTTCAGTTCGTATACTGAGCATGATGTTATCTGGTATGGAATATCCATTTGGCCAGCTTGGATCATCTATCCTAGCTGTGTCCCCTCCCACCAGCTTTATTGCTGGCAGGCCAGCATGAGAAACTGAAAATTCCTTGACTGCTTAGCAACATCTGAAAACATCAGTGTGTTATAAATATTTTTTTCATACTAAATCCAAAACAGCCCTCTCCAGCCCCTAGGAAGAAAACACACACTCTCCTAGCCAAAACCAAGACAACTCGGGACTCAGTACTTAAATGAAGAACTACTTAACAATGTCCCTGCAGAAAACAGCAACAAGTACAGAGTTATAGAAAGCTGCCCTTCGTATTTAGGGATTAACATGTCAGGCACTGGCAAAATGGTTTCGAAACAGATATCTGCTTTTAACCAACAAATAGGTGCAGCAAGGTTTCTGTAAGCAGCATCAATCATTCTCATGGAAATCTCTTCAGATTTTAAAGCAAAACTCAAAATTACACTTCAGATAATTTAGTGGCAGTCTCAGTCATTCTATAGAAGATGACTCTACTGGGACAGATTCAGGTGTCAAAATGTAGTGCCATTTTACTTATCTTACCTGCTCTGCAACTACCTCTCCAGAAGGACGTGGGTGTGATGTCATATCTGCCAACCCCATGCAGGTGTCTGGGATACCTAGAAGTGCCTAAAATAGCACTACATGCCTCTGTGCTTGCTTCTACATCCCATGCTGTTTAACCTCTTGCTCTGAGATGTAGGAGGAAGCACTATGCTACTTCATGTTTCATTACTGAGTGAAGCAGTAAGTGAAATTTTGACCGCTTATGAGCTTTATAAATGTTAGAGGTGGTTCTCAACAGATCAAGAGCTAAATGCTGTGTCTGGTACTTCAACTTTTAATTATCACCTTAAGTTTGGTCGACCAAACATGTTCCTTCTGTAAGGTTTTAATCATGTTAGCCTTCCTTGCTTCAGCAGTAGGTATCATGTGAATGAACAGGACTAGTCAGCAAGTGGTGTAAATTGTATCTTCATATCTGTGTATAAATGCAGTTGGGTTTATAAAATGCTTGTAATGGTAGTTTGGTGCTAACAAAAACAATCCTTGCTGTGAGAGGCTGCAGTTTGTACAACTGCTTGATGCATCACCCTAGCCATGGGTCTCCTTTAGTATCCAGTGCATGACTGGAGCTTGGAAACCGTTGCTTGCTAGAAGTTCAGACAATGAGACAACAACTAAATAGTTGCCACATTAACTGTCTGTGACCTTGATCGGAATTGATCCTAAAACTATTTCTATTGTTTCTATTATCTTTCTTCTGAGATAAGGCTGCTCACTTGCAGTTTCAAAACCAGAAATTCATTCAGTGCTCTAAGAGGCGTGTATCTCTAATAGCTTATTTCTCACATTTTAGAGAAGCCTGATGAGAATGAGAGAAAAGTAGCTGATTACCTCAAATCCTGTTTGTTCGTGGCTCAGAGAGTCAAGCGTGTTTGTTTGCAGGGTGCATCTTGAGGGATTCACTGTCATGCTCAGTTTTATGCTTGGTAACAGGTAGGAGATAAGAAAAAAATTGGAAAGGTTTGAAAATGAGGGCTGCATTAAACCCAGGTGTACTAAGTTCTTGGCAGGGCAGCATAAGGGTATGTGTAAGGATATCAAGAAGCCAGCGAGAAAGTTTGGAGCTCCAAGTGCCCTTGTTCACCATCTCAATTACATGAGGCACATAGTGGTTTGGTTTTGTTATAAACATCGGTTTGGGTTAGCTGCCGGAGGCAACTGATACTTCTTCCTAAAGACAGGATTCATTTTCAGTTTTGCTTGACACATTTGGATTAATCAACTAGTACGATATCATGGACATCAAATTGCACTAGTATATGTCCTAAAAATGAGCCTGTTGGAAACTTCTAATTTCTGTCAGTGGAAAATGCACTTTCAGCAAAAGGAAAACTTTATGTGTGATTATAGTGAGCTTAAGGGGTTTTCTCTCAGAAATCTTAAAATATTCAATACGAGATGGATCTCCTATCCTACCTGAGAGCCTTTGGGGTTGAATATTTCATTACTTATTTTGTACAGTGTTTTGCTGACTCATAGCACATAGATGGTGACCAGGGGTATAAAACCCCTCCTACAGTAGAGGAGGATCAGGTTCGTCCAGATGGAGATCCGTGACAAGCAGTGTCCCTCAGGGGTCCATACTGGGACCGGTGCTGTTTAATGTCTTCATCAATGATATTGACAGCAAGATTGAGTGCACCCTCAGCAAATTTATAGATGACACCAAGCTGAGTGGTATAGTTGCCACACCAGAAGGACAGGATGTCATCCAGAGGGACCTGGACAGACTGGAGAAGTGGGCCTGTGAGAACCTCATGAGGTTCAACAAGGCCAAGTGCAAGGTCCTACACCTGGGTCGGGCCAATCCCCAATTTCAGTACATGATGAGGGATGATGTGATTGAGAGCTGCCCTGCAGAGCAGGACTTGAGGGTGCTGGTTGGAGAAGCTTGACGTGAGCTGGCAATGTGTGCTTGCAGCCCAGAAAGCCAACCATATTCTGGGCTGCATCAAAAGAAGCATGACCAGCAGGTCAAGGGAGGTGATTCTGCCTCTTTATTCCTCTCTTGTGAGACCTCATCTGGAGTACTGTGTCCTGTTCTGAAATTTTCAGCATAAGAAGGATATGGAACTGTTGGAATGGGTCCAGAGGAGGGCTACAAAGATGGGCTGGAGCACCTCCCATACGAGGACAGGCACAGAGAGTTGGGGTTGTTCAGCCTGGGGAAGAGAAGGCTCTGAGGAGATCTTATAACGACCTTCCAGTATCTGAAAGAGGCCTACCAGAAGGCTGGAGAGGGACTATTCATAAAGCGTTGTGGTGATAGGATCAGGGGAAATGGGTTATGAACTGGAGAGGAGCAGATTTAGGCTTGATGTAAGGAGGAATTTCTTCACCGTGAGAGTGGTGAGATACTGGAACAGGTTGCCCAGGGAAGTTGTGGCTGCCCCTTCCCTGGAGGTGTTCAAGGCCAGGCTGGATGGGGCTTTGGGCAGCCTGATCTAGTGGGATGTCCCTGCCCATGGCAGGGGTGTTGGAACTAGGTGATCTTTAAGGTCCTTTCCTACCCTAACTATTCTATGATTCTCTGAACTGTTTTATAATACAAAGTTTATTCTTCCATGGTCTAAACAAGTATAGTTGTAGTCTTCAAGAACTTCTCAAATTATTTCCTTTCTATGGGAAAGTATGGGGAACTACAAGCAATTTTACGTTCCGTAGCTACAGGTGGATGGACTACATATTGAAGGGACTTTGCTCCTCTTATCTCAGGAAAAGATATTTCTGAAAGGAAACTAAGTACTTTTTTGTGCAGTTGGCCTCCAGGTACCCTTGGGCACAAAAAAATATCTTAACATTGTGACAGGGCGCTGTTACCTGAGGATTACTGATGCAGAGAATATTTTCAAGAAGACAACTCAGTGAAATAAAAATATCTAGAATTTATTGTGATAAAATGAATCTTGCAGCTGTCTTCATTGTCTCATATCAATATCAAGTATGTCCTTGGAATGATGTAGGGGAGTAATTAATTATATTCTGTGCTTTTCCTGCAACTCTGGAATGTTGCTTGAGATAGGAAATTGTGCAGAGGCTTACTTGGGTTAGGCCCTTGCTCATGCCCCAGACCTAAGCAGGGCTGTTTGGGAGGCAGCCTGTCCTGCTGTGACCCTTATTCTTCAAAGTGTACCGATCACCAGCCAGGGCAGTTGATATCTTTTATGTGAGGTGAGATGCTTCTAACACAGTCGGGGGCAGAGCTGGGCTGCTCTCTAATACCTGCCAGCTGCTCATAGCCTCAAGGACAGTAATGAGGCTGGCATTAGCAGGAAATATCCCTTTTCCTGTTGGAAAATGTATAATTTTGTATGATTGAGATGAATAAAAGTAAAGGGAAGGTTGGACTAATTCAGTATTAGCTATCCTACTTCTGCAAACTGGTACAACCCTACTTATACACATATTTTCTTTCTTGCTAATTTTGTATTGCACTGGATATAAAAACAGCTCCTCAATGCAGAATAATGAAAAGACAAAGAGCAAAATTATTCCATGTAAAAATATGTCTTTGGAAGACCTTGACATTGATGACCTTCAGGTTATGCCATTCCTGTCTACAGAAAAAACTCTAGATGGTAGCAGTATTACACTAATGTTCCTTATAAGGTAAAAAAACAAAGTGCAACAACATTTGCAACGTAGAAGAGTAAGAAAAATTAAGTAGAGAATTTTTGACTGGCGGTTACAGAAACCTTATATTACATGCAGCATGTTTGAGTTGCTATCAAATTTTGCATTGTGTAGAAGAGGTTGACTTGTACTTTTGGAAGAATGAAAAGCTAGCGTCTGAGAAGAATATTGAGCTGAATTTGAAATGTATATGAAAAAAAACCACCCAACTTTGGAGTTACAGAATTGATATTTTTTAAAATCCTAGGTGTATAAACACTCACATTTTAAGGAATACTAATTGGCAGATGGCTGTTGAGCCTTGGAGTATACAAACTTTTGGGAAATTTGTTGTCAAAATTGCCTGGAAATCAGATTTCTTTCTTTGAAGCATCTGGCCTTGACTAACTTTCAGACTAGCTTGATCCAGAATTACTTTCCTCTTTCTAAAAGTTAAAGCATTTTTACTGCTAATAACATATTTTAAAATACAGTAAAATGAAATAACTAGGTATATTGATAAAATAATATTGTTAGCTGCTGACACTGTTAATCAGAGCAATTCTAAAACTCGTACCTTATAGAAATGGGATTATGATTCCATATACACGATGTTAAGAGCAGAACCACAGATACTTCGGCTAATGTAGACTTATGATTGCTGGATTATTTTTTTTTATATTGCACATATACTGTGACAAATCCTTCATAAACCTTTTCAAAAATATTTATGTAACATTTAATCAGTAAAATAATATTCATTGAATAAGGATATTGTTGCCACTATTTAAATCTAATCAGTTATTACACTGAAACTTTTCTCAAATCAAAGTTTGAGCTCTCAAGAAGTGTTTGATCTTGGAGAAGATATCCCAATGATTAATGTTAACGATAAGGTGTTGATTGGTGCTTGGGAGAACCTATTCATAAAAACAATAGACTATTATAACCTACTTCAACTACCATATAACAATATTTAAGCTTTACTCCTTAGAAACAATAGTCTTATTTATACATCCCTGTCTGCCTCAAAACCAGCATTAGGGTTTCTGGCTTCCTATTAGGTTGAAAGCAGCTTTACTATTTTCTGTGCTTGGAGGGTTCAGGGTGAAGGAAAAAGCAAGAGGAATTTTTCAGCCTGAATGTCATCTGAAGTTTACTATTAAAAAAGCTGAGCACTGGAACTGCCAGATGTGTTTTGCAGTTAATCTAAGGGGTGTATTATGATTTGAGAAATCACAGGCTAAGTTCTCCTCCTTTTTGAGCTGGACTGTCCAGTGTTTCATAATGTTGCCAAGGGTAAGAGCACCAGGAGCACCAGATTTCTTAGCAACACCAAAATCATCCCAGAATACAAGTTTACTAGAGCATCTGTTTTTCTCAAAGGTGAATATTTGATCCCAGTAGCCTAACAGTCAGAAGTTTGGTGTAGTAATTTGAGCTGCACTGAAGAGCTTGCAGGTTACAGGAATACATAGGCACTGGATGCACGAACTGAGAGTAGAGCATAGATTTCTTTTGTTGTTAAGTTCTTCCTCTATTTAAGAGTGAAGAAGCAAGCCTGAAACCCTTCCCTCCCCAGCCAGGGTGCTGCTGATTATAGATTAGCAAAAGTTGTTTTCAAGAGTTAGCCTGCCTGTAGACTTGGGGAAAGAGAATAATTTACCACAGGGATGACGCAGAACCTACACCTGAAATTCTGCTACCTCAGGTCTTGACACTCTGGAAATACAGATATCCTCTCCTTGAACTAAATAATAGTTAATTTGCTTATGCGTAGTAAAATATTAATCTTTTTAAGCCAAATCTAGAACAACTATATTTTGCTTTGTCACCACACTTTTGTAAGCTGATACAAGAAAAAAAATAAATAGTATTGATGGTATCATTTAATTAGTAATAAGATTTACACACTCAGTTTACCTGGCATTAGATCATTACTAGAGTTGACCACACAGTTACGTATTTAAATAGGCCACGCGCTTAATCCTGTGTTGATCTTCTCTTAGCACAGAGGTACAGCACCGGAGGGAGGAAAGAAGATTCCTCATGCCATGTAAAAAATACACATAAAAATTGAATGCTGTGAGTGACTTAGATTAGAGGAATAATTTGTATTATGTTACCTCAGTGCTTTTTCATCTGGTATTGATCACAATGATGTGGTGCGGCGACCACAGTGGTGAGCTTTTTCTTTAGATGCAACACATGCAGCAAGTTCTAGAGGGTTCATTGGGTACTACTTTTTGCACTGTGGAAGTTGAGCTCCATCTAGCTCATTTTTAAAGTCAACCTTGGTTCTAAATAGCCTTTCTCTGTTTACTAGTACAGCTCATTTTTTAAAACAGACTCTACAGAAAGAAGGAAGCCTTCTGTTTGGAGAAAACGCACAAGAGATTCTGGTAGCTATTGAGGTTTATGATGGATGGTTAGCTTAAGGGAAAATTAGGCTCCTGCATAAGTATTAACCTGTTTGAAGAATGAGGGAATGTTTTCAGTATAGCATGAAAGTCTGAAACTCAGACCTAGGATCAGAATGACAAGCTGTAGCCAACTACAGGATCTGTAGAAGCAGAGAAAGACCATGTAACTACAGACCTACTGAAGGTTGATGGGGAAACAAGGGTAGGAATTGTCATGGCAGTGGGAAGGGAAAGCTGCAAAGCCAGGCAAATAGCATGGATTTTCTTCTTTGAAAGAATCAATTGGGTTTTTGAGGAAAAAAATCCCTAGTATGAATGCAGACAAGGGAAAAAAAACAAAGACAACAGGCTTGTGTTTGCCTAACGTAGATTGATTTTTGAGCAGCTTTGTATCATGATTTGTGGGTGTAGGGTGAGGGAGGACTACCAAGAAAGGGCATTGTTACAGTGGAATCTAACTCAGAAGAAGAGGATTGTTTTCTGTATGCTGAAAAAATGGCAACTGGACAAAAAAGAAAAGGAAATGTAAAGAAGGGCATTATGTATATGTATATTTGAATCTATTAGCTGCCAAAGTTGTCAAGCAGAAATGGAATGTGATACTTTATATTCCTAGTTATACGTATTTCACTCCTACTGGAATTCTGCTGAAAGATGGCTATATTAACAGTTGCTAGAGCTTCATGATGACACCAGTCTGCCAGTACCTATAAAAACTTTCACATTATTTAAAAGTACATTTTGGAAATAACATAGATTTTTACAGTTAGGAAAAAATAAAAATCCTGTCCTACTATCACAACTTCACAGAAAGCAGTAGTTGCTGCTGTTTCTTTTCATGTGCAGCTGGTTCACCTTGGGTCTTTTTAATAAGAACACTGCTAAATCCATTCTTCTGAAGTCTTGCTCAGGTTTTAAAAGTCGTGATATGAGGGCTCCCCTTCATGGCTTTACTTGGTGCATCTTTCTTCTTCCTCTTTGAAACTCTGCTTTTGGAGTTGAGATTAGGATGACCTTCTTGCAGGTCTCCATTCCTGCAAAGACATGCCATACCAACCCTTATACAGAGGAGCTTTCACAACCGGGAAGGCACTGTGGAACACATTTAAAGTAGCGCTGAATTCCACCTAATGTCATCTTGAATATTTTCTGAGTCATTTTATGTATTCTTCATCCACGGGTGTGTTTTATTGTATCCTTACCGCTTCCACTTCTCTCTCGCTTTTGTACTTTCCTGTATTTAAGAAAGGAATTAATTAGTTGAAGGTTTCAGATGACTCTCTTTTCAAAGTCTCTTCTCAAAGACTTTTTTTGACTGAAGAACTGCACTGCAATCCAACCAATTACTTGCACATTGCAGTGTGGTAAAACAATATGGCACTAACGCTTTAAATCCACACAGATGTGCTATAATTGAGTTCCAGAGAACTCAAATTGTTCCTTGCATATCTAATACATACTCAGGTACCTGAAAGAGAATTTGTATCCACTGCCCCATTTTATATTATTTTAGGTCATTTGCCAGTATTAGAATGGATAGATGAGCTAATTATGCCACTTGTATGTTTGCTTTTGGGGGAGCAGGTTATGCAAATCTTTTTTGACTTTTAACTCTTGCGTCCTCTTGGTCATTTTTGCTGTGTATGATCCATCATCATCTTTTCCTTAGAACATATTTCAAAGGTGTTGGAGTGATGTGCTCATTTCCTGTCTTTTTAAGTTCAGGCACATTCTTTTTAATCTTGGGAACTTCATTTAGTAACCCAGGGTCTCTTAAGATCAGACAATGAAAGGCTCCACCATTTTTTCTTGCTAAAGAGGTGGTATGAGGATGACATCATTCGTCTGTGCTAGACACTGACTCATAGGCATTTGACCTGAGGGTGGAACCCAGTAACAGGGGTTAACATGAAGTCATCTGCGGTTGCACAATGCGTTTCACAGTTGTTCTCTCTCTTCTTTTTTAAACCATCTAAATAATTGCTGAGTGCACAATGTACAAAAGTACAGCAATAAGGGCAAACATTTCTTTTGGGGCTTTTCCAGGGTGCTTTGTAGACTGCAGTAGAAAAGAGTAGGAAAATTTTTGTGATGGTATATTGGATTTTACATTTTGTATGTAGAAATAGGTTTGTCCAGTAGCCAGAAAATGGAAAAGAAATTTGTCTTCAAGCTGTATGGTATATAACTTGTTGCATTAATTTTCATTGTGAAATACTAGACCTGGTTTTATATTTGTGGAGCAGTATCTTATTTTTTATATGATACCTTTGAGGTATTGTTGACGTATCCATATCTAACACATGTTGTGATTTGTTCTTTGTTGGTTTTCACTGACATTTTTTGGCTATGTTTTCAGCTTGTCCACAATTGCTTTTTTAGAAGCAATTTTTTTTTTTTCATATTCTGGCATCGTGTCTGGTCTAGTTCTTGTGAGTCACAGCCTAAGCGTGCATTTAAGAGCTGAAACTCATCAGTGAGGTAACTTGTAAGAATATCTGTAATATTAAGAACTTTAGAAAAAGAATTACCTGTTGGGCTCTCCAATTTCTTAGACTATTTGAAACTTGGCAGAATCTGTCATGCAATAATATTTTGGGACATTAGAAAATCTAAGTCTTTCCCTCGATAAATCAATGGACCAGAGATTACTATCTGCTTTTATATTTAACCCTGAGCAGGAGTATGACCATTTCTCTCTGTGGACCATAGGAAAACACACCCATTCTGTCTAACAGACATTCATTTGGACTGTTTCACTAGATTAGCTGGGGAGCGTGGCTGCTCCTTCCCACAACTAAAAGTAATGCTGGGATCCCAACTGACCTGCCTGGAGGTAATGCCATCAAGAGAATGATTGCTCAGGACTAACTGTTTCCAGTATCTCCTTTTCAGTTAGCTAGAACTGGGTCGATGTAGGCTCTTTTTGTCCTTTTATAACATGAGAAACATGCTTTTCCCTGCTTCAAAAGTTGTGGAGAGAGTTAAACGCCCAGTTTATTTTTGCCTACTGGCAAGTGCTATGTAAATGTTATACTCAAAGGAGAAAGAGTTGGAACAAAACACTCACTTCCAGTGTTAAATACTGGATATCTTCGTCTCATGAGCAACTTTGCATTTAAGTATAACATGGTTTAATTTAACACGTCAAATACTTTTCTAGATGGTATATAATTACTTACCTAGGACTACTAACTTCACATATCTGAAATTTAGCCTATAAATAGGCAAGACATGTAGGAATTTATGTTTGGAAATGCGAAGATTCTGTTATAGAGCGTTTTGCAAGAATGAATGAATTATTAAAATTGGGATTGTTGCTGAGGAAGAATGATAACATACATCTAATTTTGAAAATATTGTTTTTCTGAAAATTGTCTAATGATTTACAACATACCAGGCTAGACTTCTCCTCGCCCCTTGAATAATAAGAGACTCGTAGATCACTACTGTGTCCTATTTTTAATTAGAATGTAAATTACGTATTTCCACTTCATAGCTCATATAGATAGATTTATTTCAGTAAACTAACAGTGAACAATATGGGGCTTGCTTTTAAGAAAGTTCTCCCTGTGTAAATGCAGAGTAGCCTGCTTGTTCCCACTCAGTTGGTTCGTCAAAAGGTTTAAGCATGCACATGCTTTTGTATACAACATTGGACTTTAAGAGATTTCTTTATTGAGAGCCTTTCTCCTTGGTGGCTGATTTCTGGTTGAATAAAGGACAGAAAATTGATTCTTGAAAATATATGAATACGTGGGACATGATTCTGCTGTCTAGCTTCTTACCAAAGGATGTGTCAAAGCCTTGGAGTCTGTTAATCAGATGCCCACTTCAGTGGTACCTACACAGTTTGCTGTAAAATTAATGGAAGTGCTATCTGGAACAAGATAGTGTAAAATCTCTTTGGCTCTAGATTATCTGTTCTTGAAAATGTAACTTGGAAAAAACATTTAGAGTATTGAACTTCATCATAAAATAGAGAGAAAGTAGTCTCTTTTTTCCACAGTCATTGTTGAGTTCTGATGCAAATTCCATGCAAATTACTGACCTTGGAAACACTATGAGGGCAGTATTTACGTAGGCGTGAACAATTTCTCCAATGTATAAAGGCATAAAAAGTCTCAGTTTTGACATCTGACATGCAAGAGTTGTTTTCAGGTTACATGTTACTGGAGCAAATGCATTTATTAATGTCATTGCACAAAAATCTGCTTTACTGTTATTCTTCAATAACATTTCCCAGGAGATTGTCTATCATTACTCAAAGGTAGCTGGTTCTTTTCTGAATTAACTTTTGTCTGGGCAGAGAGGATATGTGATTTGGTTAAGGCTGCTTGAGCCATATCTGTGAAAGTAGCGGAGGGTTATGTTCATTGATCCCATGAAATGAGAAATATCTGTACCAGTACATAAGCAGGCAGCTTCTAAATGTTCTCTGCCCTTTGCCACCTTAGATTATGTACTTGGCATCCTACTTTTAGTCATAAAAATATGAATTTAGAAATGAGTATATTAAATTAGATAGGTAATCAAACTATTCAATCTTGAAATGCAGGCGTGCTGTGATTTTTTTTTTACATCATGCACACACACCTCCAACATTGTGATTTAAGTGTATATGTGGGCATGCTTTTTGTCGATTAAATTGCTTATCTCTAATGATCTAGTGAAAAGTGTAAACATTTGCTTTTGGAACTATAGGGAATTATAGTCACACGAGGTCTTCCCTCAGGAAAGTACAGTGACAAGCAGGCTTTTATTTATGGCAGATGGTAAATTTGTGGAGTTTGACTAGGGGAAAAAGAAGGGGGGAGGGGGAAGCGGGAGGAAATGTACTAAATAAAAATGTATATACATTTACAAATCCTGGAACTGGAAATCTTTTCATATGCAAAGCAGTTTTGTTCACCCTCCAACAAGTAAATGTACCACAGAATAAGGACATAAATTTTGTTTGCATTTCTTTCTTTGCTTCTGTGTGAAGAGAACACAAATTGTAACCCATATCCTCCAAACGGTTTGTTGGGTTATTTTTTAAGACTTCATCTTGGAATTCTGTATTATTAAAATACAAGCATATAAAGGAGAGTCTGTCAGAGTCTTAACTGCAGCGGTGCTCCTAGTGCTACTGCAGTTTTGTGTGTGTTTCTTTATATGTCTTACATAGTTTCAGTATGTGATGTAGATATTCCTAAACATTAAGTATATCCTGTGAAATAACGACACCTCATAAAAAGGGATCATATTCATACTAATGATAGACTTAAGCTGTTCAGAAACTAACTGAACTCACAGCTTATTTCCTGAGACAGGATTTGGGGATATATAACCAATTTAAATGGGGCAGCCATAGTGAGTTATGAATTGTGAAATGACCACTATGTTTACTGCTTAAGAGGTGCAAAATTGTTAATTGATACATGAAGCCTCCCTTACAAAGTAAATTCTTACATCTTGCTTGTCTGTATTCTCAACAATTAGATGCAAGACGTGATCTGTACATGTTTAGAAACACTTTGAAACACCATCTGCTGAAAACTTTGCTCATCCTTTTAAAAAGAAAGTGAGGCGGGGTTTTTTTTCCATTTAAATGGCTCAAATTCACTCATTATTGAAAACTGATGTCTTATTTGGACATGAAATAACTTCTGAACATTCCTGTTATATCTGCTTCTCTTCTTTACCTCCTTGCCTTTTTTTAGAATAATGGGATTAGAAGAAAGGGAAGAATTCCTACCAAAAATTAAAGACTAAAGGCTGGAGATGCATCCTATGTATTGACCCATGTGTTATTTGTTGCTTGCATTTCTTTATAATATCTTTATACTGTTCAGGTGTCTTTACACTGCACACAGAAAGTTGAGATTTAGGAAACATTAGTCTCACAATAAACAATACTGGAGGTTGTTGACCAGCTCTGCTAGCAAATGCACAAGTTTCAAAGCCTTTGCTTTCTATATTCTCAATGGGACAGAAAATTAAATATCTGCTTCCTCTTAGGCTTCCTGTTCTTCTGATTTTATTGAGAATTTTCACAGCATCGAGGATTTTGTTTTGTTGTTTTTCCTGAAGACCAAATTCTGAAGCCAGGGGTAGCTAGGAATATTTTATTGGGATTTTTTTTCATAAAAAAACCTTTGATTTCACATATCTTGGAGAAAGATCAGAAAATTAGTATGAGTTGCCAGGTTTCTTCTGTCACATCATTATTAAAACTGAGGCTTTAAAAAAACCCTTTAAGTGTCGTCACTCTTAGGTAAAAGATAAAAGTTAGGATTTGTTCTTCTGAGAGTTTTCCCTCAGCTTTGACTTATCGAATTTGCAATGACTGGAGGTAAAAGAGCTTGGTGTGAAAGCAAATTATGTTTGACCTTTTCCATGCGTTTGAAGCATCCTTTTTTTCATAACTACCATGTAATTTATGGGATTGTGGGAGAGTCGAGAGATAATCCATTTCTCTGAGATAGCATATATTGAAGAACATCTGTCTTCATGTGAAAGAATAATGGTCAAGAAATGAGACTTATATTGTTGCAGCATTGACGTAATATAATGAAAATTTAAAATAAATTACTATGAAATGTTAAATCAAGGAAATTCTCAGTGACAGTTAAACCTGAACCATTAGTCAGGTGTGTTCTACTGATTGTTTTAAATATCAGATTTACATTCATCAGAATTTTAATTTCCTGCTTTTTTGTTGCTTTTTGGGGGGGCAGGGTGGAGAAGCGAGAGGACAGGGGATAACAATACTCTTTAAATAAATACTCTTTAAAAAGATGCATTTTTTGTACTCCACTTCCATGTAAGTGAGGTGCATGTGTAGTTGGTGTATTTTTAAGAGAGTAAGAGTAGTTTCTTAACCTCTCTTCTGCTTGTCTATCCTTGTGTTTGAGGGTTCCAAGATATAGTGAGAAGCATGTTCTCTTGTGCACTGCAGGTTTCCTAGCTGCTTTAAATGACAGTTTTAAATTAGTGCCTCTTCTTTCATTTTACTGTGTTCCTTTCCATCATCCATTTCAGCAGTGAAACTTGACTTGGTGTGCATTGCAGTCAAATAATGATTTGCCTTAGTAGCTGTCTGGCCTTATGCCATGAGCAATCAAAGCGTCATTACTCAATCATAATATGTAAAGTTGCCATATCTCATTGCAGTGATAAGGGAGTTTCAGAGGATGAGGAGGAATAGAAACACAGTGGGAGGGATGACATGTGGTGGGTGAGAAGTTACTGTGGTTGGTTTGGAATTAGGCATATGTTCCTCACATTGGGCAAAAAGAGCCTGTAACAGTTCAGGAAGTTTAACAATATACGTTTTTAAGTTACCAAGTTGGGTTGAGATAGTTAAGAAAAGAAAGGAGGCTTTTGTTTTCAGAAGTGCTATGTGCCCCTCTCAGCCCAAACCTTTGAGCAAAGCAGGGACTAGGAGGCTGCTCCAGACAAGTCACCACCTTCTTTAGCCCGAGTGTTACAATCAGAAAATAAAATGGAAGACCAAGCCATCATAGAGAGTCATGAAAACTTAGGAACCTGGCTTGCTTAACTGGTTTTGTAAATCCTATCTGGCTGTCTAATTCTGCATCTATAAACATGCAATTAGTCTTGTTTTTAACCTGGCTTTCAGACTAGCAATTTATTTCAAAAACCATCACATAACATGCCTGTTTCACACTTTCAGAAGTAATATATGTGTAAGTAAATCTCTTTAACTCATGCAAACATTGTTTTTGTCTTTTCCTTAAGTAAAAAGGCTTCACACAGTAGTAGATGAGGGTACAGGGCCAGGAGCATAATAAGTCTTCTAAGAAACTCACATTAACTAACATCATGCGCATTGAGTTAATGGAATCTTGTCATCACCTGTAAAATTTCTGTCAGCAAACATCTGAGTTAGATTGAACTCTCCAATAAACTGTACTAAATTGACAGGGCACAAAAAGTTTTGTATGTGAAACGCTGAGACAAGAGCTCTAAGAATCATGGTGTTCTCCAGACTGTCATCTCAGAGAATTAAAATATGCTCAAGGGGAAGATGGGCTTTTTCTGCAGAACTGGACTTGACTTTAGCAATTCTGCATGTTAAAAAAAAAATCACAGGTTTCTAAATAAAATCAAATCACTGCAGAAATGTGAAAGCCCTGACTTTGGCACAAGACAAAGAAAAGGATCTTTGTCTTCCATTTCCATGAGCATCTAGAGCATGCTGAGTATAGTATAGAGGATCCATGCAGAGAGCACTGGGTCATTGTCAATGTAGGCCTAGATTAAAAAGCAGTTCATCTGCTTGGTCTTTTTCCATGCTATAAACTTTTTGCTAGTATACCACTTGTAAATGAATTGTTGGTCAAGGGCTCTCACTTAGGTTGCACATTGGTATGACAGTTCAATAACATCAGGACACAGCCCTATAGACAAATTACAGAGGGGTATTTTTCACAAGGAACAGTTGCCCTGCTCTACTGTATTTTGTTGTGGTTTTTATGGCCATAAATAATTGTCAAGAAAGATAGAACATTCCACTATAACGTAAGAAAAAGCAATTTTAATTGTGAGGATGCTGAAATACTAGCAGAGGTTTCTCAGGCTAGTGTGAAGTCTCTTTCCTTGGAGATATTAAAAATCTGACTAGGCATGATTCTGAGCAGCCTGCTCCAGTTGACCCTGCTTTGAGAAGCAGCATTGGACTAGAAAATCTCCAAAGGTCTCTTCGAGCCTTTGTGATTCTGTCAAAAAGTATACTTCAGACTTCATTTCTCAAGCATTTTCTTTTAGCACTTCTATATACTGTAAAGGTAGTTGAGGAGCTTCACTAAACCTCTGTTGTTTCTAAATCGCTGCTTTTGTGATGTGGTCTTCCCAGTGATTAAGAAGTAGTTGTATGTCTGCCTCCCATCATTACTGTCATGGACACAGAGGACTGGGAACAGCACTGGGGTTTAAGGGAAGGGCTGTATTCTGGAGTCTCTTGTAAGGAAGAGGGTGTGATACTGGAATGGCACTAAGACATGAAAAGAATGTGAGTTGTTAATCTAGTACTAATGCCAAAATTAGTTCTAAAATCAAAACATTCAAATTCCACTGAAGTAAAATTCATTGTTTAAAAATTAATGATATTGGTTCAGGAAAATTCTTTTTATTAGTCAGGAAGTGACACAGTAGAGAATGAATGAAGTGCAAGGTCTCATGTGCTTTTGTGATAAAAATGGGAACATTTGGTAGCCTTTAAAATAAGCTTCTGGTTATCTTTTTTGCATTTGCCCCGCTTCAGGTGATGAGATGGTCTACTTCAATCTCTGAAAAGCCTAAAGTGTTGACATGAGATGTGCTATTTGTTGATAGAGGAAGGAGGCAAAAGTTGTCAGTGTTTTGAGGATACATAGTCCTGGCATGGTGCAAATCTGATTTCCATCCTTATTTCACTGAAATGCACAAAGCTGTTCATTTGGCAGGAAGGCTGCTTTTCTCTAAAGGCACAAATCTATTTTTCCTCCAAATTTGACTGTTCTGATAGATGTATTACAAAGACTGCATACAGTCTTTGTAACTCAACCTCTGCTAGTTTGTTGGTGTTATAGTAATATTCAAAATCGTGGTGCCTTTCAAAATCATTGATTTCTTCCTTTTAAACACATTCTGTTCTCTTATTCCATCTGCTGTTTCGGTTTTACCTAATTTTCGTGCCATAGTGCTTCTGAGTGTCTGTCTGAGTTTCTCCACTGCTTGTTCACTACACTCCTGCAACACTGCTCTCTGCCTCTCTTCCCACAGAGGTAAGAGATGGGAATTAATTTCTCACTGTGCACAACAGTACTCTGGAAGTCTTCCTCCTTGCCACCCTACTTTCCTCAAAATATTAAATCCTTACCCTTCCAGATAGTTTTTTTTTCCCCTGGTTTTGACTACTAATGGCTATTGTTGTCATAAAATATCTAGTCTCATTGACACTCTGTTGAAAAGTGAGTTTGAAAAAGACATTTCTAATACTTATAAAACTATCACTTCAGTAAAAAAAAGAACAAACCAGGTGACTAGCAACTGTGAATATTAATGCTGCCGGGTTTAAAATACTTTCAGTCAAATGGGATGTGAGCAGCTTCTGTCTCTCTGTTCCCTCCAGAGTAGAAATATTTTTTTCCTGCCTTATTGTGCCTGTAGGTAGGTGTCCCTAAAAGAGAATGCCCTTCCTAAAAAACCAAATCGAAGCAAACAAAAAAAAAAAAACAAACCCAAAGAAGTCAAAGCAAACAAAAAACACACTCCAAACCTGGGTAGTGTGCCAGCTGTAAAAAGAGGTAGAAAAGAACACATGGAGAGTGAAACAGGAAAACCTGCAATAGCAGCTCTGGTATAAGCTATCAGGCTAAAACTTTTGCTGTCTTTATTTTACAGTGTTTGGGAGACAGGGTTTGCTGTTCCCAGAGATGATGGCCAGAGACAGGCTGCCTGCTGCAGCCTTTCGCTTTATCTAGGTATTCACTTTAATATGCCACTACTGAAAACTCAGTGTAGTTGTATTTTAATTTGCAAATACCAGCTTAGATCAGGCCGACCAGAAATTAAAGGAACAGCAGCTGTCTGTTGGAGGATCAGGAGATCCAAATGTGCTTACATACAAAGCCAAGCAAGTTGATTTTGCACCGCCCAACATACTTTTTTTGCCCTTACTGAATGTCCTTTGTGGCTGGGCATGGAACAGGTGTCTCTTATGAACTCCTTAAATAAACTGAATTTTTAAAAAAGATTCTGATGTTAGTTTACACAGGTGCAGACATCAGTCAGGAGAATGCTATTTGCACACAAACACACTACTGTTTACTGTCTGGTTGCAATCAGAGCAGTGCCAGAAGGGCACTGAAGCAAGATGAAGCAGGGTTTGCTTTGCTGCTGCTGCTGTTGATTGATGTGAACTTTCATAAAGTTCCCTCTCAGTGGCCGAGAGTCCTTTTTGCTCTGTGAAGCATTAAAAAGTGCTCTTTCGAAGAGTGACTCAGGAAAGTAGATGTTGTTACTAATCGTGATATGTGAAATGGATATGAACTGTGTCTGTGCGTCTCCTCTTGGTTTTGCTTGGTAGCTTAGTAGGAACTTTGTATTTGATTTTGTTTGGTTTTCCCCCTCACCCTCTATTACACCTTACCAAGAGTAGTTCATGCTAGGAACAGTTCAGTTAACCTGCAGCATCTGACAATATGTGACAATGCCCACAGGTCATCTTTGAAACAGCTCTGCCAATGCTAAAAAAGCCAACTAGTTGCAGATGGCCCATGAGCAAAGGAGCAGTGAGGTGGGTAATTTTCCAGTTCCGTATACAGTGATGAGCGCAGCTTGTGCATTAAAACACAGTGAGCAAGCAGGAGCAAAGCTGGCCGTACATGAATCACAATCTGGGCTGTCACAGCACCCGATAGCTTTATTAATACACCTTCAGAGAATTTAATTTTTGTCAGATTCTCCAGCATTGCTTATGGTCTGCATAGCTGCCCAAAGACTACAGCAATTGGAGCAATAGGACCCCTACCTACCCTGGTGTCTTTGCAGTACCGGACCTGTCTGCCACATGCTGTCTGTGGTATGTATGCAAGGAAAAAGAGCTGAATATGTCCAAGCTATCTTGTTCATCACATACTTAAATAAGAGCAACAGTAGGATTCCCAGCATGAACCTTTTTCTTCGTGTGGATTTATTTCAAATTCTGAGTGAAGGATGTCCACAGAAATGACAGACATTTCTCTGGCAAGAAAGCCCACAGGCTCTTAATATCAGCCAATGCCCATTAATTAAACTTTCTGACAAAAGGCATGCTTGCCACACCCTTTCACATGCATTGGCCTGTGTAATTTTTTCCTTAAGTAGAGCATTTAGGTATATTTCTACCATTGAAAATAGTACATTAAAAAAATCCAAAACTTTTACAAAAGCAAATTAAGAACAGATGTAGCTGAGCAATACTTTTCAACCCAGGAGTAATAAATGTTTGGAATGGACTGCTGTGAAGGTTATTAAGACTAAAACACTGGGGTCATTCAAATAAGAGTTGAGAGCATCCAAGGGAATGGAATTGGAGTAGAAAAGAAGTGGATAACTGAACATTATCCGCTGTGTTCTTGATGATGCATAACACCCTGTGCACTTGTTTTACGTTGTATGACTTGAAAATCCATCTGCATTGGTTAAACATGTACTAAGGATTATGCCTTGGTAAAGCTAAGCAAAGTTGATTATAATAACAAATGCCAACAAACTATTCCGTGGACTACATCACTTGCGAAAACTTGCCTCAGGAGAAGAGCTGTTTGACTTTATTCCTTCTCCAATCTCTTGGAGGACATAGATATGACAGCTTGAAACATTTAAAAATATTTAAATTTTATACTGAGTGTGGTTACTGTGGAAAGATTTAATACACTGAGAGCAGCATCACATTTTGAGGAAAAAGTAGTATTCTCAGTGTAGTTTAAGTCCATATTGAACAGTTCACTGTAAAGATAGAACCTAGAGACTTGTGATGTTCACAGTTGATGCAAATAAACAGCCAGAAAAGCACTACGCTCTGCTTGTATCTGGTATCAAATGCTTGTCAAATCAAAGATCTGGGAAAGCCACTGTGTATGAACGCTGCAGGCAGCTGACACTGTTACACCTTGGATTTACCAAGGCTATGAATAAAACATTATTGAAAAGGGTTTTTTTTCTCTCAGTCAGTTCCATCAAGCAGGTGCGTATTTAGTACTATTTCTATAGATAGTACATTAATTTGCAAGTATAGAACCTTGGCGAGACAGTTAGATAACCATTTCAAAACACTAGTGCTTAAGATATTGTTGTCGATTATATCATGGCATTCATTGGCTCTCCTTTCTAGAGAGGAGGGTGAGGGAAGGAAAGAAGAAGAAAAGGGAAAGGGAAAGGAAAAGGGAAAGGGAAAGGGAAAGGGAAAGGGAAAGGGAAAGGGAAAGGGAAAGGGAAAGGGAAAGGGAAAGGGAAAGGGAAAGGGAAAGGGAAAGGACAGGCAGTGAAAAAGGCAAGGCGAAGAAATCTTTCAGTTCTTTTAGTTGAGCTAGCTATTCTTTGAATCTAAGGACATCAAACAAACCTGGAAAAAAACAAATTTTAAAAAAATCAAACTATCATAAACTTGTTAAGCTTCAATGTTTGGGGTTTTTTGTTTTTAATTAAATTAAAGCACTGTTAAGGATCATAATTACCTATTCCATCTAGGACTACAGTAGTGCTTAATTGGGTCAACGAATTCTAGGAGGAGCTCAGAATACAAGCAAGGTGAAATCAAGGCATTTTTATTTGTCCATATTTAACTACAGGAATAAATCTAACTGTCCAGGCATTGTGAGAACCTTAACTTCTGATGTAGAAATGAGAAATTCTGTGCATAAAAATGGTAGGCTGAGGTGACATCCACAAATCCACAGCTGGAAACAGAAGTTGGGGGTTCAACTTTTCTGGTCATGTGGCTTGTTGCAAGATGTGCTTTAAGCTGGTAAATAAGTAATACAGCTTAGTGTTCAGATTCATGTCTAGAGTTACTGCCTATGACTTTATAAACCAAGAGAGAATAACCAAATGTGGAACACCACAGCTTAAGTTAGTGAATCCTCGGTAAGGATATTTTCAAATTTTTTTTTAGAGGTCTTAATTTTATACTCTGAAAGGTAGAAAAAATGGGACACAAAGGATTTACCTGTTGTATAGAATTCTCAAAAGTAACAAAATTTAATAAAATTACTTGTCCACGATTTTCACTTATCTAGCTTATAAATAGCATTATGAGCATTATTTAAGCCTCCCAGCACTGTGAGTCATGTCTCCTTTTGATCTTCTCTTCTCAGTTGTCCTCCTATCTGGGCCTATGTACAGTAGAATGAAATTAAGCAAATATTTCTTTAAGCCTGAATGGTGCTCACTTGAGGAAATGACATTTGCTTTCTAAGCGGTGCACTGTTCTCTACGTCCCTGTTGAGTACCTGACATAGATCTAAATACTGATGATGCTCAGAAACACTAAACAGCTTTTCCGCTGCAAAGATCATTTATCAAAGCTGTAATAAGGGCAACTTGCACAAATGACTTGAATACAATGGAAAGTCTGTAAGCTTCCACTGCCTTGGTGAAGTTGTTTCTGAAGTTGTTATAAAACAAAGGGTAGCTTTCCCTTTTATTGTCTTGCAAGGATCTCGTTGACTGCTACAGACCTGAACTTTAACCTTGTAGGCTATTGTTCTTACCAAATTATAAAATATTTATGAGCGGCTAAAAGACACAGTCTTTTTTGTTTTCTTATAAGATTCTCACAGCAGAGTGAAGTGATCAAATTTTTATCCTAAATCATGAGGGTTTATGACTTGAGGCATTCTGTAGCTAATGGTTGCACTTGTAAAAATAACAAAGGAAAAGCAATAAAGAACAAGATTTGCAAATCTCATGAGGCCTCATCAAGTAGCGAATATCTTTGGAGGTGACTTTTAGTAATGAGAGAATTCAGAGTGCCTTGACAACTTGCTGCCTTTGTTCCTGTTACAGGACAGTCCAATGCCTGTATATTAGACCTTTGTTAGCCCAGCTCTCCACATGTGCATTAGCCCTGGTAAATACAAAGGCTACATGACATGACCTCTTTTCCTGTGCACATTTTAGCCTGGAGCCATTGGTCCAGCCTGTCTTGACTGATGACAATCTTCCAGGTGCTGTTCAGATCTTAATCTTCTGGCTGAACCATAGACCTAACATGGTAAGCTATAAATCTCCCCAGGTCACCAAGAAGTCTGCTGGTGTCATTTCTAATTGACCTCAGGGAAAGGAGACCAGCTTAGTTCATAATTTCCTAGGTTTACAGATTCACGGGCTGGCATTTCCAGAGTGGTGCTCATGACTTTTCAGTAATAAATTACATTGAAAAGCCTACAGCTACAATAATTTATGATCTTTCTGCTGCTCTTATAACACATGTTAATTGGAGGGAAAAATTGCTTACAGAAAGTTTTCAATTAAGAAAAAAATAGCATTGGAGCCGGTGTTTCCTACTGAGTAAATTCCTTTGTGTAAACACATCATTTAGAATTTTTTTTTTCTGCAGTAGTAAGAAGAAATAGATGGCAGTATTGGAGGAAAAAGCCATCAGTTGCATAACGGTGTGCTTTGCAGTATATTTCGTGGCACTTATCACTGAATAGCACTGTGTTTTTATGCTGTGGGTTGGGCACTGGGGCTGGATCTTTGGTTATGCTGATCTGCCCAGCTCTAGCAGTTCTTGTAAGTTGTGGTAGATATATCTCAGCCAAGAGGTTGCTCTCTAGGTTTAACATTATTAAAGAATATGAGGAAGTATCTAAACACACAAAAGAAAAGAAGTTCTTGGTCAGTTTTGCATGAACTGTTCTTTTGACAGTGAGAAAACATTTTGCTTAGTCCATTACCATACTTGAAATGTAATCAGGAGTTAGGAACTGATTCAAAGCATGTTGAAAGATTCCTGGTGACCTCACTGTCAGCAAAACAAAGAGTTGTTTAATTACTAAATAGGTTTTCAGCTGTATGGTTCAGATTTTTTTGCAAAGGGAGAATACCATTAATCTCAATTAAGGCACAGTTTATTAGAGCAAATTTGCTGTTAAAATGCTTTAATAAAAGTCTTTCTTTCTTTTTCACCTTCTACCAACATTTTGAATACACTTGCATTTAAAATTAGTTCAATGTTATTTTGGTGAGGAATGATCTAATATTGTACTTCTTTAAATCTGAACAATTACATACTTACTCACAATTCCTTAAATTTCTGGAAAATTTTCAAAATTGTTATCTCTGACTCTTATCAAATTAGATTTTCAGCTAACTGCATAATGAATATCTTACTTTTTGCCCATGTTCCACTGGTGCTCTGGATTCAGTTACTGCTTCAGAGATAATCCACTATTACATTATTTTATAATCTTTCCTAAATCCCTTGGGAACTTTTCCAGAAGGCTTTTTGGGAAAGCTGTGCTATGTAAACATTTCAAAAGTGAAACAGAAGAATTTTCTACTCATTATTGAAGAAGGAAATACTAAGTACAAACACGGTACTTTTACCCATTAAGTAAGAGTGAAGAAATTTGGAAAGCTGCCTCTTAACTGTTCTGGTTTTCAGTATCAGCTTTATGATATCCTTAAAAAGTAATTTAGCACCTTTCAAAAATACAGCACTAATTTCCTGATAGACAAATGAACTTTACTATTAGGTTAGTTTTGGGAGGAGTGATTCATATATTCAGTTCACTGCTACTGACTGGTTTTAATTTGTTATTGATTCCTTACGGATTGTCCAAGTCACAAGTTATTTCTTAAGAGTTGTGCCACTATTTAACTTGGCATTTCTGACCCAAGCTTAGCTCATACATGAAGCTGTGGATCTAAGGCACTTATATTAATCACCATTTGGTCCAGTCTCATACTTGTGGATTGCATTTATATTCCAATGACATTACTGGAATGGTCTAAGCAGGGCAAGAAAATAAACACAGTGAGCCAGGAAAAAATAAATTTCATCTTTCAGCCATCTTTCTGCTTTGTATAGTCACCTTTCTTTTAACCAGTTAATTCTGTAACAAACTTGTTTTAGAAAAATGTGCACCAGGGAAATATTGTGATGTCCCTTGGGGAAGGGAGTGTGGTGTGGAACTGGCACACACGTGAGAATGTGGATCTATGTTGCCCTCTGAAGTAACCATCTGGTTCCTTCCAGATTCTGCTCAGAGAGTTTGTCATAATCTTTACATGCAATTTGATTTTTCAAAGCTAATTTCCTGTAGCAATTACTGCAAATACCTGCTTAATGTTAATAAGCTTACAGTATGCTTTTGTCTGAAAGATACAGAAGTTTATCATACAATGTTTTATAGGCCTTGTAAAGTCCTTGGTAATACCTACTCTGACTGCTTTCCTATTATGTTCTCTGACACCTGGATGCAGAATATTAAGTAACAACATAGGAAATAATCAGGAAGATTGTACCCAGTCACTTGCTGTAACTGTCACTTAATTTAAAATATAGTAAGGCGATTTAGCAAATTAGCATAACAAAAAGAAAATATAGTCCAGTCACATGCAGAAACACTAGCAGAGGTTGAGAAATAATAGCAAAATCAACAGGTAACTCCAGATTTCTAACAAGGAATAGGTTCTGGGAGCCAGGTGATTTCACTTACAGCTGTTTTCCAGCTAAGAAAGCTGTTCCTCATTCCTTGATGTTTGATGATTCTCGTATGTGTGTATGTAGAAATGACACACACGTCCTTACCACCACCAGCTCCAGCTCTCCCTCTCTCTCTAATAATCTATGTTTCTGATTCTTCTGAATCTAGACCATTTCAAAGGTATTAACGCACCAAAGGAAGTGCTTTTTTTGTTGGATTACTCAAAACAGTCAATCTATTTAGGTACTCAGCTATTTTAGAAAGAGGTCATTGTAGGCAGCTTTGTCTGCTATCACCACAAGCTGAAATCTACCTCCTAGAGGCCAACATGCCATGAATCCCAGGAGCCTCATCCGATAGTGCAACTTACATGGGTTGCTATGGCTAAATCCCAGTTAGAAAGAAAAAGGTGTATTCCCATGCAAAACAAGGGTAATTGTTGGATTAAATCACTGATGCTACAATTTAGTGCTGTCAAGGAATGCGCCAAGCAGAACCTGAGTTTCTGTGTTATTTTGGTGCAAGGTCATTTACCCTGCAGTTTAAAAGGGAGAGAGGTACTAGTAGTCTACTTGATGTGTATTATTTTCACCGAAACCTTCTTTATTTGTGTGCATCGAATTCAGGCTGTGGTTCTCAAAACTTTTCATCACCCTTATGAATGTGCTTAGCTATACAGGTGAAAACACCTATGTTTGCATATATGCACATGCATGCACAGCTGCCTAGAGGTCTGACCTCTCCTCTTGCAAGATTTCAGGGCTGAGAAGAAAATTCCCTCGAAGTAGTAAGTGTAATGGCATTTAGATTCCTTGAGAAGTGCTGTCGTAACCCTGCCTAGATTCTCACACTGCTTGGATGTTATTTTTAGCTCTGGCATTCTTGAAGATTAATAAGAATAATGTTGCTGAAATTATGCTTCCAGTGTAATGTTACCTAAATAAAGTGTTACGTAGTTGAGTAATGAAGCTGAGATGATGGCTTAGGGAGAGGCACATGATACAAATTATACAGTGTTTTAGAGAAAGGCCTATTTCAGTTTTGTTCTGCCAGTGGGCAGTAGATACTACTTCTTTCAAAGTGCTCCAGTGGTTTAATCATAGAATCATAGAATAACCAGGTTGGAAGAGACCCACCGGATCATTGAGTCCAACCATTAAGTCCAGATTAACTCCAGTGGCTTAAGTGGAACTACTGCAGGTTGATATGCTGATGAACATTAAGTCACAGGAGGGGTTATATCTAATAAAACTTGGGAAAAAGAAGTGAAAAATGTCTTTGCACACACATTGTCTAGTTTCGTGAAATTTTATATGTATTCCTATGTCCTTTTTATCATGATATAAAAATTGTCTCTATTTTACACTACCTTTGTTCTTCATAGGTAAGTCACATAAGATTTTTTGTTACTGTACTGCATAGGTACACCTAAAAATAAAAAAAAAAGAAAATCTAGTTGCGTAAAACTGAACCTGCCAATTATGTCTGAGAAACTTAACACAAGAGACTTGTTTGTAAATGTTATGAATGGTACTCAATGAAAACTTTGTTTGATTTCACTTATGTTTAGTATAATTTGTTCTGCTCTAGGGCATCCTGAGAATAAGAGATTGTACGCAAATGAATACTGAGTGAAGCAAAGATCATTAAGAGAGGAATTGGGGGGGAACCACACAGGCTGGACACAATTATGTGTGTGTGTTATATTATGCTATCTTGGACACATCAGCACTGACTGCTTTGTTCCTTAGAATGACCTTTGATCAAGAGAGACTGCGTGTGTCTTTGGTCATTCCCACATCCTAGGCTACTGTAGATGAAGGGAATTTCTGTGGTGTCTTAACTATAATCTCGCTGGGAGCTGCCTCATTGTGTGCAAACACTCTGGTAGATGTCTGCCTTGTTGGGAGTTTACAATTGGAGGAAAGGATGGTGGCATTACCTCAAGCATACTAGGCATTGTGCCAGTGTAACTGAGCAGATGGTGACCCGTGGGTCATGGGACTATATTTCTGAGATAGATGGGAAAGGAAATTCTACAGTTTGCAGACCAGATGGAGAGTTCTCACAGAGCTGGCTATAAGGAGTGTATCTACACGTGTGTGTGCATGTGTGTGTAAAAGAATGTTGAATCAGTGTAAAATAGCAAGTGGATATCTGAATAAAAACTTATCAATGGCTTTTACGCAAGAGGATGTCGAGTAATAAAGGTATTTTACGTAGCTCTTAAATGCAGCATACACAAGTTTCCTGCTAGTTTCTGTACTTCACTCTTGTTTTATTCCTTAGCATTTCAATTACTTCTATATAAAGTATCTGTCATTAAAAAGCCCTATTGTTCTTATTCCAAAAAGTTAAGTGATTTACTTTCTCTCTAGTATTCGCTTCATCCAGATTTTTCTTTCAAACTGTGGTTTATTTCCAGATAAATAACTTCTTTTTTTTTTTTTTTTTTAACAAAAAGGGTACCAGGTGCAAAGTTTCTTTACCTAAAATTATACTCTCTGTATTCTCTGTCTGCCAGAATTGCCTTTTTTTCTCCCATAATTATTTCTTGAAGGCTTCGGGGGGCTTTTAGTTGTGCCACTTGAAGGATGCTTGCAAAGCAAAACAGATTCCTCCAACAGAAAAGAGAGCTCTGGCTGCCAAATGTCAACATCTGTGTACGTTTAATTTGCAGGTTATTTGGACATGGGAAAAAAATCCTGCTGTTTCTATTTGAAAATGTAGAAAGTACCTGATCTCTAGGAGTATATACTTCACTAGAAGGACTAATATGTGTCTGACATATTCTGTATCATGAAATAATACAGGCATCACTAAAACAGGGAAGAGAGGGGTTTCTTTTTCTGAGAAATTTCCTTTGATTCTGTTTTAATGAATCTGTATTTCAGTACATAATCCATAATCCATTCCAGGAAGGAAAATTCAGTTGTAGGGTCTCTTTTTCAGGATGGGAATTGCACATAAATCAATTAAAAGAATATCCTTCTGGTCTCTCTGCAGCGATTGTGGCTACAGGAAAGGGCAGTTATTATGCATTGTTCAGAGTAAGAAAAAATGAAAAGTCTTGAGCTCTTTTTGGTTTGTGTTTTGCTTTCCACCTTGAATGTAACTATTAAAGAAAACAGTTCAAGAGGAGACTAAGCAACCTTCTAAAGAACGAAGACCATGAAAGTAATAAATATCTTCAGACACATAAACTATAGGTCATAAAGTTCTGGTTGCTCTTATACTTCATCCTCAATCGAAATAAGCAAGGTAAGTGCAGAATAGTATTAACGGTGCTTTCAAGTCAGTAAAAAGTATATACAGTAAAGGAACTGCAGGAACAGTATTTGCAATAGGAACTACTGAAAGATATTGTCTACTGTGTTTCCTTCAGTTTCCTTAAAAGGCAGTTTTCACTTAGAACTGGATATGCTAACATCTTTTATTTGAAAAACTTCATATTTTTCCACCATTGTTTTCATTTATCTTCTGAATTTTAGTGGTCTTTAAACCTGTCGCTCAAAGGTAGCTCTATGTCCTTTAAATTCAATATAGTGTTTAACAGCTTTATGGGCAGTTGTAGAATTAGAGTAATCTCCATTCAATTTTGTTAGTGCTGAGCAAAATTGGGAAAAGGGAGGGGGAAATTTTATTTCACGTTTCCCAAATGAGTGCTTTAACTACACAGCAAGTGGTGCGAGTCACTACTACCTTTTCAAAGGCAAGCTCTGGGCAAGGTTTTCATCCAGAAGTCGTGTCCCTAACACTAGACAGCTTTGGAGAGGTCTATCTGAGAATCTGTAGGTGCCCACCTGTAAGACAGTGTCTGGACATACTGGCATATTCCATATGGCAAGCTTTTAGGTGTTTGTGTGATGTTTAAGGGCAGAAACTTTGGTACCTAGGTGTTAGATTTCTCTGAGGTAAGAAAACATGTCACAATTCGAGATTAAGATGCTTAAAGAGGTATTAGGTACCTCTGTCTCTAATCCCAGGGTTCCAAGTAGTGAAGCCCATGCTTAACTTTTAAGCGGGAGTGGTCCTTTTAACTTAAATGGGACAACTCATGCACTTTTAAGTTAGACATATGTTAAAGTGCTTGGTTGAACTGGGGCCCAGATTTCTATTTTTATGGAAGACTCACATGTGCAAACAGTAATAGCATAATTAATCTCTTTTCATGAAGTGTTGGTTTTAATAATTTTACTTAGGGCTTGTGTGTAGTACTTCTAATCTTTAAGGCCTTTTATAAACCTCAGTGTGGGGACTTAAATTGGGTGTATGGTTGTGGGAATTGCACAGTCTTATATCTGGCTTTGCAATTCTGTACCTCCACGTTCTTGGCAGGAGGCTCTGGCATTGCAGCTGGGTTGGCTGAACCAAGAACTTTGGCTCTGTCCCCACTTAGCACCTTGACAAATTATCTCCCAGGTGGAATCCTGAAGGCTGTAAGTGGTTTCGAAGCCTCTTCCAGATCTAAATTTTCAAGCTAATGACTTCATTCACAACTGAGTGAAGCAAAGGTGGTAATAATGGCCTCGAGTTGTGCCAGGGGAGGTTTAGATTGTATATTAGGAAAAATTTCTTCATCGATAGGGTTATCAAGCATTGTAATAGTCTGCCTAGGGAGGTTGTTGAGTCATCATCCCTGGAGGTATTTAAAAGATGTGTGGATGTGATGCTTAAGGACATGGTTTAGTGGGACTTGGCAGTGTTAGATTAACAGTTGGACTCAGTGATCTTAAAGGTCCTTTCCAACCTAAATTATCCTATGGTTCTATGATTCTGTGATTCAATGTAGGCTGCATTTGGCATGCTTGGCTCATCCCTTTCTCCTCTTCACCAGAAGCTACTCAGAAATGGGAGAAGGACCAGGAATGCACATGGGCCAAAGTTACATTCAAGATACAGGCATAATTCTTGTTGGCTTCAGAAACACTTGACGTATGTGCTCAGATCTCAGTGCTGCCTGTATATTAACTCATCACAGTGTTTATGTCAACATGTAGGATCTCAGCATCTGGTGATGGATGGCTAATTCCAAACACGCTTTTGAGGTATGAGAGGCATTTAGGGTACAGTGAAACTAAACATTGATCTAACTCATGATGCTGCTATGCAGAGTATTTTACCTGGATTGCCGAGTTCCTTGACTTTTCTTCAAGATCTAGAGGAAGATCAGTTGTTCCGCAGTTTGGCTTGCCTGCTGGGAGTGAGGTTTCTCATTTTTCCATATGTATGATGAGGTCCAAGCCTTGCTATTGGAGCAACCTTTGTTTTCTCTCTGTAAATCTCAGTAGCAGCAGCTATGTGGGAGAGTCTGGGTTTGTTTTTCTTTTTCCAAGGAAGAAAAATGCCTTAAAATATTTTTATTTTACACAGTGATTTCAGCAAAAGGGCCCCTACTACCATTGCTATTTCATTTTCAAAGGCAGATTCACAAGGTATTTACTTCTGCATCTTTCAGAGTAAAAATTCACATCAGTTCAAGTTGTAGGAGAGAAATTACTGTCTTTTCCCATTTTCCTGTTCCTGACAGGAAAGAGATAAGTTGTGTTTTACAGAAAAGGAGCCATTTTTATATGAGTGGCTCTATAAAATACTTGGATGGGTTGCTCTCTGTGACACCAGCCTCCTTACTGAGTTGTGTATTTATTGATGATTCCCTTGGAAGATACAAAACTCAGCTGAAATACCGGGAAAGCATTCTTTTTTTGCCCAGCAGTCTTCATAGGTGATGACAGTGCCCAGTCTTACTTTTTCTCTTCACCTTTCGTGGAGGTCAATTAAATGTTTAACGAGTGCCATGGTCAAGTGAACATATTTTAGATGCATGGAATGAATGAAAATATCATACAAGTGAAGGGTGTAATTAGAGTGCTGCAGTTACAAACAGGCTGATCTTGTAAAAAGACAAACTGAAGGTTATAGGAGTTCTTGGATTTAATGGTGTGCTAGCGTTCATCACTAATGTGTGTGCTGCTGTGCTGCGCTTAAGCGATATACGTGGGAACTCCTGAAAGATCCTCTTCACATAACTAATAAGCCACTAGAAATTCTTTAAAGGATCACACCCTTTAAATAAAAGTATTGCCTCATTAGGAATATTAGAAAGTAGAGAGTCTGAACAGAGATGAAAATGGAGCTTGTGACTTAACAGTTGAAATGCAAATCTAATTAGTCTGGTATTTTAACGTATTAACAGGGAGCCATAAAAAAGATGGATTGCAATGAAGAAATTTGTTGTAAAGAAAATACTGGATAGTGACAAAAGCCCAATTTATTAACACTCCATGATGTGGAAACAATGAAAAGGACATTAATTACTTTACTAGTACTTATTTTGCACCGTTGCCCAAAGTAATTGGTTTATTGACCTCTTTTTAATCCTGAAAAGTTTTTAAAAATTTATTTCAATGGTTAAAATTAAGTTCTTTAAAGGAATCTAGGCCTATTCGTTCTGTCTTATCTTACCTTGACTGTAAGTGATCCATTCCTTCAAACATATATGGCTATATGTAGAGGACAGGATGTCTGTACATTCTCTGTGTCCTAGATCTGATGCAGGCATTATTTTTCAGTCAGTGTGAGATGTACTTAGAAGAAATGTCTATAATAAGGTGTATTTGGTATGTTTTTCTATTCTCAGTTTTATTTCAAGTTTCTCTAAGTACATATGCCTAATAATTCATTCCTGGAAGGAAATTCCTCATTTGTAGTTTTCACAAACTCCTCTCCATATCTCCAGTTTTCTGCAAGGCAGTACTTGAAGCACTTAAAAAAGCCCATATATCTGGCTATCTCTTTTTTCTTTTTCTTTGAGATTTATTCCTATTTGTAAATAGTTTGAATCTTTCACGCTTATTCTATACATATGTATGTATTACTTATAAAACTTTTTTTTTCACTCTGTACTATTTATGATTAGCTGTCTTTGGCCATAATCACAGAATCACAGAATCACAGAATAACCAGGTTGGAAGAGACCCACCGGATCACCGAGTCCAACCGTTCCTACCAAAATAATGAAGCAGAAAACTAAATTAAATGTAACCAAGAAATGGATATATGGAACTGAGCGGAGTAACTTCAAATTAATTGATGTGCAAAATTGATGTGTTCTTTCCTTGGGGAAATTTTTAGTAGCGTTAAGATTTTTAGTACATTTCTGTGTTTGAGGAAGAGCTGAATGAATTATTTCAGCCTATTTACATTGGTATATTATATCAGCCTCGAACCATTGAGAAGTTTCATGGAAGCTGATGTTCAGGTACACTCACACATATTTTACATAACCAAATGGATATTTCTGAGTCACCAGGCTGCGTGATTGCTGTAGTATCTATTGTCTTCCTATTGCTTATCTGTATATTGATTAGCAATTTGTGACTGAAAAAGACTTTTGTTGCTAAGTTTACCATTAGAATCCTGTTTGTCATTGTCATAATGAACAAGCATATGGACTTTAATGACTATATCATTGGGCTTTCAGTCTTGATATGGACCCAAAAGACAGATGATGAATAGCAAGCAAGTAATTTTGGCTTCTCTTCTGTTTGGAATATGTTAAGGACAGAAAAGTTCACAATTAACAGCTGGAAGTGGGTGAAACCTCTGTGGAAAGCAATGTAATTAAAGTAAACAAGTGGTCAAAAACTGCATCATTAATGTGTCCAAGTAGGAAGCCAGTTGATACAATGAAATGTGTAACGCTGCTAATGCAAGGTTATAGTTTTATCTACAAAGTCAGTAAAATTCACCCAACTCTAGCAGCTCTGAGTTGTCTTTCTCTTTTTCCTTCCTTACCTTTCATTTCTTGTGGCTGAGCATCAGGCTTCTGCCCTGCCTGCAAATGGGACTGCATCAGCTCCTTGGTCATCTCCTTCCAGGTTACTCAATAACACTTCTTACTCTTTACCTTCATTAGAGGACACCTTCCTTCAGGCATCTGTTTACTTTTTCTGGCTTATAGTATCCATGTCAAACACTGATGTAACTTTATCATGAGAAAGATGAACAGTCCTCACTCCTGTCAAGTTTTATAATGTTCAGTTGGTTAGAATATTTGTCTAAGTTTAATGCGTAATCCTTAAGTGAAACAAAAGTCCAGTTAAAAGATGAGGTTGACTCAACTGCACAATCTCAAACACTGCTAGATTTAGAGAACTTTGTCATGTATGTTTTACCTAATTTACTTTAGATGTTTAGAAAAATAACATCAGAAGGATAGTGCTTCAGGTCTCTTGGGGTGTATTTGCTGATCATGATCCTGTCACTGTTACCTGGATATATCAATGAGATATTTTGTTATAGATTTGTAGTATATAAAACATATAACCTTGTAATGGGAGAGAAATAAGTCTACTTCTGTACTTGAAATGTTACGGCGGGGGAAATCTTGCATTATTTGATGAGACCAGTAGGAGAAACTACTTGTTTATATCTGTTTGGGGCTTTATTACTTAGTTGTTTAAATGTTAAATTGACATTTAACATTAAATTGAAACTGTGATCGGTCAGTCTTCACTCCTTTGTCTGTGTGTAATAAAAAGGTTAAAACTGCTTCAAAGCTATAGTGGCTTTTTTTGAATGTGTGATCTTTGGTTTTTGTGATGGTAGCTCTTAATACCATATACCTTCTTTCATGCAGAGTGGTTAGAAAAGAAACAAGCAATTTTGTTTTCTATTCAAACTGAGCATTTGGATGAACTGTTTAGCTGTGATCTTCATATATCCTTTTCTAAAGGGTAGAGAGTACTTTATGTAGGAATGCTGCATTTAATCTAAGTGAGAAGGCATCATGTTTCAGAGGAGCTAAGCACTAAATTTTCCTAGTGACTATCCCTCCAGAAATGTTCACACGCTGCATTTTATTATCTACAGGAGGTAAGCTATTCTCGAACAACATTAAATAATATTAAAAATAAAAAGTGTTTTCAGGTTGGGTTTTTGTGGGGGGCAGGGTGGAACGAGTGTAGTAAGGTTAGATGTAGAGTTTCCATCATGTGTGTAAGAAATGTAGTGAATTAAAGGATTTTTTAATGGCACCACAGTATTAGAACATGTGTTCCTACAGTCTGATATATTGCTCCCTCAGATCCCTGGTGAAAGTGGTGCATGTTACCGCATTTATTATTTTTTCATGTTTAGCTCAGCTGGTTGTTGGAGGCAGCCCTTTCTGTGCAGAAATTTTTAGAGGATAATAAAGCTTTCATTCATAAGAAGGGAACCTGATGTTTACCTTTTTTAGGCAGAATTCACCAATCACTCACTAGTAAATCTAAAGTAACAGCAGACTCTTACAGATATGGCTGTCCCTACCTATACCTACTGTGACTGGGTGCCTGGGGAGATTGATCATATCATGAGTGAAGGTAGTTGGCTTCAATTTGGACTGAGTTGCTCAGAAGTAAAAGTCTCTCTTGCACAATGGTGACCAGGGATCTATATGATGTTAATCTAGTTTGTACAGTGACAGGTGTTCTTACCTAACTAGTGCACAGGCACAAGCACATTCTTGCGCCAATTGCTGAGAAGCTGAGGCCAAAATTCACATAGAAGCTGGCCTAGTTTTCCTGTTAAGATGTGTTCCTGAGGATCAGTAAGAGGACAAAGAAAGAATGAATTAAGTAAACAGTAGAGTTCCTGTTCTCATTTATGTAGGCCTTGTGCTTTTCTTTCAGTGCTGTGAATCAACACCTGTTTTAAAAAACTACACCATGAAGAATGGGAGAATACCCAGTCGACATCAAAGCAGAGATAACACCTAACTACAGATAAATAAATAGAGCCAGTTCCTGGCTGTAGGGATGTTTGAGATCTCGATTTGAACTTTGCAGATCTCAGTATCTAAGTAAGCCCCAGAATTTTGAAGTGTTTGCAATCCAGACACACGTTCTACTGTTGACATTTCCATATGTAATTTTGGGTTTGTTGGTATAATTTCAGAGGATAACCTGATCTTTAGTTCAAAGCCAGTTTACCGTTTAGAAATTTGAGTTAAGAAAAATGTCTTACATGCACGGCTTATTGTCAGAAGAGAAAATTCTGTCGCATTCTTCAGTATTTTGTCCTCTCTGGTCATGCAGGAAACAGGCATCTCCTGAGTCTACTGATTTCTGCTCCCTGTCCTGACTGGGTACCAATATCCTTCTGCTGTCTGGGCTCTGAAAACATTCCACAGTATTTCAGATGAAAATAATATAATGCTTTTATAGTAGAGAGTACATCACAGCACATCACCACCTCGCACTGAACCACTAGTTTTATAAGGTCTTTTAAAGAGATTTGAAGACACAACAAAGAGAAGAATTTTCTCTCCATTAATGAGTTTAGTGGTAGCTAAGCTTGTTACGAAGATTTTTAGATTATTTTGTAAACAGTAAAGCTTTAAAAGGAAAATGCTTGCAAAGCTTTTCTAGATTCCATCCCACAAAGAGACTGTACCATTCATTTCAAAATGTTAATGTTTTTTGTCTCTCCTTCATTTTGGTCAAACAATCCCATATAAGTCATCTCAGTGCTGCCATTATTTATAGCTAATAATCTCCTTTAGCTGCCAAACCGAAACTAGATCTCCTTCACTCTTGAGCCGAAAGCGCTTTTCTTTCTACAATGTGCTGGAAATGAGCCAATTTACCAGTTCCATTAACTTAATGAGGTCTGACAGCCTGCAGCAAATTTTCTCATAATCTCTCTTGGATTTAAATTTGGTGCTCTACAAACAACTGAGTACAACCAAGTAGTTGCTTTTTAACTCTATGTATTCTAAGCAAAATTCCTTACACATCTTAAATACAAAGGGGAGGACAGCTTTTTCATCATGCAGCAATTATTACATTTATTGATTAGCTTACTTTTTAATCTTAACAATGATCTGAATGCTGTATTTGTGTTGACCTGTCAAGCATCACTATTAAAACTTAGTAATTTAAGTGCAAGTGATTTCAAGTGTTGTACTGTTGGTGGTTGGAGAAGGATGGTATTTATTTATTTTTATAATACACCTGAATAGTTATATGAGCTGTGAGGTTATGTCATGATTTTCACAGACTAATAAATAATCACTCTTATAAGGTCAACAGTAGTTTTAATGCAAGGTTAATCCTTAGCTTCTGTTTCCTAGTACTTCCAATAATTACTGTTCACTAAAGGCTGGAGTATGTTAATAAATTCACAAGAAACAGAATTGCTCAGCAAATTAAGCAGGACAAATGTAAAATTTTGCTTTCTCTTGGTTGAATTCTGCCTTCCTATCAGTGACAGGTATATGTTGAAGGCAACTGGAGGCAAAACTGAAAAAAATAGGATTATTACTCATTACAAAAGTAGTGGTTTCTTATTTGTATTTTTTTAGTACATCAGATTTCCGTAAATCTGGTAAACTACTTTAAATTTAAGAGTAAGGCATTGTAATAGAACATTGCTAGTGACATACTGTACCTTGAAAATGAGCTTGGAACAAAGGTTTTGTATGAATTTAAAACTGCTAGGGCTATTTCCCCCTGGTGTATTAAAGCTTCTGTAGTGAAGCTTTACTTGTACCAGCTTTTCCAAAGAAGCTGTAAATTTTGTCTTGAAGTTCTTTAGACATTACAAGACCTCAGTACTTGGGAGCAGATGGAGTAGAGTTTGAAAGGAAGTACTAACTTCATGCTGAGTATTGTTACCTCAGCGAAGTCCACAGTCTTTTGGTTAATGTAGATTAATTAATTAATATGTTAGTCCTCTGTTTAATCTGGTTTTTCCTAAAACAGTCTTCTGGTGAGCTGTTCCTTCTTTACAAGAGGCCAAAAAATGTTAAACCTCATCCTTGCAAAATCTTACCAGGATGCTTTATCTCACATGAGGTATTGCCTAGTGCAAGCAGTGGAAGCGTTCATATGTTCATAGAAATTTGTGGTTGAAAATGGAAGATCTTTTTAGTAAAATTAGAATGTCTTTTGTTTCTGACTCGTCAAGAAACTCTTTCTCATATAAACAGATCAAGTTTGTGTGAATGCAAAATCCATGGAAAATTTGAATGACTGTTTAAAATTTACAAAACAAAGCAGTCCAAACAAGAGGTTAAAAATGCAACATATGTGTACAGCATTGTATGGAATGAATATTAACATCTTGCTGTCCATACTGGGAGCCATACTTTAATGGAGAGAGCAGGGAAGTCATTTGTACGTAGCCCCCCCCAGCTTTAATCCTGCTTTTTCTCAGCTAGTGCTAAATGCATAGCTGAAAGATAGTTTGAGACCTGTTTTTCCTCTTGGTTATCTGTCAGCTCTCATGACTATGACCAGTCTTGTCACACCTATTTTGGGTCATTTTATCATTTCAAGGCAATTGATTCATAATTTCCCATGAAGGAGTAGTTTAAAGAAAACATTGAGTTTGCCCCCTAATGCTTTAAATGCTGGAAATCTTCCCTTCCCCTTTCCCTTTAGTTTTTAATTTGATATTCCTTAGTCTGCCTAACACTTTATTTTTTTTCCTTCTCAGCCAAGGTGCTTCTTGAGACCCTGGACATGCTTGGTTGAGCTTAATGGCAGAGTTTAAACACTATTGTATGTTTTGTTATTGTTGTTGTGATGTCTTATGCTCAAGTAAGCAAGTGCATTGTGCAGTCTGGGGAAAAGGAGATTTTAGGGGTATGGAGGCAGGTGGAAGGTCTTTATGTCCTGCCAAAGCACTGAAAAAATCTTGTAGGAAGGATGAATGTTTCTTGCTATATGTCTGAAAGTGTTTTATCACATCCTGTATTAGCTAACTAAATACAAGTTGCTTGAAGTGATTATAGATAAGGGAAATGTTAAAAGAATGATAACATTTTTCAGGTCACACACCTTTGAGACAGACAGGTGCAGTTAAATCTGCATGAACATCGACACAGCAAGAGCATGTGGCTTAACAGTGTTTAATGTCACCTATATATCAGCCACTTCTGATTTGAACTAATGAATTCTGACTATTGTTTTTAACATCAGTAAGAGTAGTGAGGCTGTGTTTCTGCCAATGATCCTATAAAACCAGTAATTTTTACAAAATGCATTGATCTCTTGCACAGAACAGCAAATTTGAAGGGAAATCTGTATAATAGAAAAGCTTAGATAACAAAACTACATTAAATATAAAAAATGAGTGATGGAAGTGAAAGAGGAGAAAAAATTAGCAGCTATAGAGAAATCTATCTAAATTCTCTTTTTTATTTTAGGTCAGCTTTTGTATTCTTGTTATGTCACTGTGCTATAAATGGTAACATAAATATTGCCATTCATAGGTACAGGAAAAGGTAGGAGAGCTGGGGACTGAGAAATTCTGTTGTACAGGTAGGGTTGAGAGCAGATGCAGTGGTGCACTTGGCTTGTGCACTTTGCGTCTAACCATAAACTGGGATTTTCTTCCTGTGCAGACCTCTGCTTGTTCTTTGTGCCTTTATAGAAAAGATGCCTAAATGTTATATCTGAGTAGTGATCATAAATTGGGAAACTACCTGATTAATGTTTGTGTGCATTTGCATGTACAGTGTTTTCTTTGCACTTTAATTCATTGTACTGGTAGGAAATGTGGGGCTAGAGAAATGTTAGTTCATCAGTATATACTTCCCTCTTTTATTCTTTTTTTTTCCCTCCTGTTCTTGAAGGTGTTCAAATAATTTCAGAGGATTTCAGAGGACTCAGAATTTTTGGCTTTGCCATAGACTTCCTGTATATCCTTGGACAAGTTGCTTAAAGTACCACATTTTGACAGGGATCTGCAAAAATGTATTTATGTGAAGCAAGGAAGTATTTTATTATGTTTTCTCAAACGGGAGATCTCCACAATAAATCTTGGAAACAAGTCAGACAGGGCAACTTCTAAGAATGCTTAATTTGTAAGTTCCTTTTATTGGGATGAAATTATCCTCATCAGCAGATCTGAGTGATTCTAAGAAACTGCTCTTTGACTTTTTAAAGACAACCTCAGCAGATGTTCAGTGAGCTGTCCAAGTATCTAAAGATAACAGAAGGAATTCCAACCCACTAACGTCAATAGCAAAATTTTTATTGACCTCAGCACACCAGTATTTTACCCCATCAGAGATCTGTGCTAACCCTTGTGAAGAAAACAACTCTCTGAAAATTGATAAAGATGATAAATAATTTTAGAGCACATCCTCTTGTGTTATGACCTCTCTGCCTTTTATGTTCTCTTCAAAAACTGGTGCGAATGGATAGCTGAACACTTAACTTTAGGATGTATGAGAAAAACAAAGCCTAAATGCTCTTCTGGACACTCCTTTGGGTCTTTTTCCACTAGCAGGTGATTATACATTTGATACTTCCTGAACACTGATATGAGCACTGCCAATGTCAGCATCTATGCTGTCATTTTTCCTGTTTAAAGATAGATCCCACCATGCTGGATAACATAGGGAGCTTCCAAGAACTATTCAATCTTCTGTAAGCACATTTTTTAAATTAAAAATTTATTACCATTGTAAATTGTTTGAAGTCTTGAGAAAAGAGAGAGTATGGTCTTGTTGAACTCAGAAAAAATGCTCTATGTGCTTTCAGGTCAAAAGTTCTCACGTCCAGTCCTCTTTGCCAATTAACTGCTTAGGTGAGAATACATTACAAAAAAACTAAACAACTATCTGTTATTATATAATCCACATGTTTTTATTTAAGGCTGTATTAATAATTCACTAACATATGTGAGTAACACAGAATAGGCAGATATTTTTATTCCAGTGGATTCATACCAGTTATTTTAGCTATCTCACTTAAATTTTCAGAATTTCCACTGACTGAACAGTATGTGTGGACTCCTGTCTTTTGGATCCTCAAGTTAGATGTATGTCTGTTTTGGCTGTAAGTGGAAAAGCACCTTAAATCTTACACGTTTGCTCTGTATATAAGATCCTTGCAAGAATCAACAAACTTGAAAGTGTCTGACTTCATTTACATGATACTGCATTTCCTCCATTTTGTGTGCTACTTCTTTTTTCCTTCAAACCAACTGCTATTATATCCTTTTATCTCAATTAAAAAAACACCCAAAATAAACCGCTAGTTCAGTAGAAGGACTCTAACAATAATCAAGCAAATGTATATATTTATATGCACACACAGAAGGAGAAACTAAAGCTCTTTTTTATGTTAAAACTGAGGATTGTGCTACTGATACTGATAAATCATTTTGTGGTATACTGTTTACATGAAAGGAAATGAGATTCCATTTTTTATTTAGAAGTTCATGTTTATGAAATTCAAAATAATAAAAACCTGTCTTATGAAAGCTAGGTCCAGTTATCTAGCCTTACTAGATATACTTATTTTGTAAGAAGTCAATAGGATAAAGGACTGTCCAGATATAGTTCGGCTACAGTGTAGTTTGTGATGCAGCTATAATTATTTAAGAAATTGAAGGTGAATTTTACAGTGCATTGCTTTAATAATTTCAAATATTATAATAAAAACAAGCTTTAGGACAGCTGTTTGTACTTTAAAAAACTGTCTTTAACCCATTAACACATTAATCTTGTCTGAATACGAATCTTAAGCAGCACGTATTGTTTAAAGGCCCTGCACATGCTGTTTATTAATATATATCATTACAGCATTCACTTCTTCTGATTCAGAAAAGAATTCTTATTTCAGGCCTGACTGCAACCAAATATTTACTCTAGTACCTCAGTATTAATATGTCCTTGGGAAGCAGCAGCTAGAGTTGTCAGTACAGGCTGCTGCGTAACATAAAACGTTTCAGGACATTCCATACCACAGCAGAAAAAATGAACTACATGAAAAAATACAATACGAATTCCATTTAATCGTCTAATGATACAAATAAAAATAACTTGCTGTTGCTTTATCTTATCTGGTTTATGTCTATATACATACAGACAATACATGTAAATACTGCTCAAGAGAACAGTATTTCAACTTAGAAAATAAAGAGGGAAGTAACTTAGGTATATTTTGGCTTGCACTTAAACCTAGGCAGAGGCTGTCTGGTTACAAGACAAACAATACCAATTTGATAATCCATTCTAGAGCACAATGTCATCTTAGTTATCTCAAAGAAATTAGCAGTGGATAAACTTTCTGAGATTTGAGTAAAGATTGCCTCGTGGAGTTTCTCAGACTCATCCTAATCCCAAGACTGGGTCATGAAAGTCTTGTGGGAAAGAGTTTGAGCTGAATGTTTGTTCGTTTATTTTTTCCTGCTTCCAGTTGAGACTGGAAATTCTGTGAAATTGTTCTTTATTGCAGCATTTAATCTTTGGTGCTTTAGATTTTGACTTGCAAACAGAAGAAATGAAGTATAGGTATTTAAGCTTTTTTAAATATGATAAGTCCAAGACTTTTCTAAAGACCAGATCATTTGTTTCTTGTTTGGTCTGAGATTAATTGAAGTTATTTTTGTTTCAGTTGAAAACCAGACTTTTGTAGGTACAAGGCAACTCTGAAAGAGACAGGTAATCAGTAGGATTTGCCTGAGTGTTTAGTACTTAGTTGTCTGTCTGCATCTTTAGGAATTTATTTAGTATGTGTAAAAAAATCTGATATTAAGAAGTGCTGGAGGCTGAAATTCTCTGTCACTTGCAGAAAGCACATTTGCCTTGTAGTTAAGCCCTGCTGTTGTCAAGAGATGTAACTGTTCATAAGTCTCAAAAACAGTCATCACGAACTCCTTGACCTCTGAAATGCACAATGGAGTCACCATGTCGTGCACGCTGTCATCAGGCATTTTCTGCCCTTGAGGAGCTGGCTGTGCCTGGCTCTTCCTTTTTGCCAGCAAACAGACATTGATTTTTAACAGCTTCCCATTATGGCACTCTGTGGTGGAGTCTCTGCCTGTAGTCACCTAGGCTGTTACCCAAACTTCTTTGTGATTTGTCTGGTTTTGGTTGAATGTTAAGTGCCTTATCAGCTTGTTTTTCTTTGCACCTGACCAGGCTGACAGTTCATATTTAAAAAAACATTAGTTATGTGACATTAGCCCTTATTATAACCTGGTAGTTGCTTACTACAGAACATTTAGTAGGATTTTTAAATGGAATTCAGGATACATTAGTTGTTTGTCAGCGGATCTCCAGGAAAATTAATACAAACAGAAGGGCTGAGAGAAAAGGCAACTCTACTTTTCTTCTAATGTTTATTCTTCCTTCTGTACTTAAAAGCTTTGCTAAAGTTAGGTAATAAAAATGTGTAGAGGAAGAGAAAGAAGGGGGTATATCCCATACAGTTTCACTTTTGAATGTGGAAAAGCTTAGATCCTCACGACTGTCTATTTGCACAAATACCTATGGCATTGCTCAGGCTCTAGTAAAGATCTCACTGGATTAATCCAGTGATAGGATGCTTTCATAAATTGGAAGTAGAGGAAAATAATATAAATAAAAAGAGTATGTGAGGTGGGAAGAGCAAATATACCTTCAGAGCCTGAATTAGCTGAAACTGCACCATCCACAGACAGAATACCCTTGGCTTGCTTTATCTTTCCATACAAGCCAGGAAGGAAAGTAAGCAGGAAAGGAAACTGCACAGAAAGCTGCTCAGTGGACTCAGTACGGCCATGCTACTCCTGTGCTTTTCAACATCAGTTCAAAATTCCTAATTGTTTTTCAGTCCCCAAAGTGAGCAGACTTGTGATAATAAAGACTGCAATTAAAGACCTGAATAATGTAAACCTCTCAAGTCAACTCTCTGTTCTCCATTTGAGAGTGGCATCTTACATTAGTACCTTCACTGCTGGTAAAAACTCCATGATGCCCTAAAATACAAATTAGATAATTTTGTTTCAGCATTCCTGCGTGTGCTTAGCCTGCTTTATTCTCTGCTCTTGGCCTGTGCAGAACTCACGGATGTAGAGGCATATACAAGGTGTAAAAGTAGCTGGTAGAAGAGTACTACAGGTTTTCCCTGCTTTCTCTGAAGATTTTCAGTGAGGAATGACTGCTGGTATCTATTGAAAGTCACCTTCCTAATTATGATTTTGACGCTCACTACCTTAAAATACTTTCTTAATTGTGATATTTTCAAAATCAAAATTTTCTCCTCTCTCCAGTTCTTGTAAGCAACTTGCATTAACTTAGTTGTCTCATATTAAAGGAATACTTTTGTATTACTATGTATGTCAGCTTATATAAATGGATATTTTTATGAAATAATTACTCAAACATGGAAATAATTTATAATTTTGTACTACCAATGTATTTGTAAAGCGCTTACTAGGGAGTGCTAGTGTGGTTTGGTAAGTCCTTTTTCCTCAAAAAAACCCCCTGGTCTGGGACGTCACAGAAGTTTGAATGAATAAGTTTTTGCTTGGTTTTAGGACATGCCTATTATTATTTTAATACAGAAAGCACAAAACTTATAACTACATTGAAAGCTTAATTTTGCTATATTTCTATTTAGCGCTTGTGCTCCTCAAAATATGAAGGATATATTCTCTGAGTTGTGTTCCATTGTGAAGAGATGCTGTGCAGGTTAAGAGTAAGGAGAAATATACAAAAGTTTTATTACAGTGTTTGGTGCAAAGCTGGCAAGGAGGGAAATGTGGAAATGTGCCTGCATGATTATCGAATGGTGGCACACAGAGTGAAGACACCCATGAGATCTGATAGCTAGAGTCACAGTAGGCTATGAAAGTCTATGAAAATGGAAATAAGTAACTTTTGACTGATACAACAGAGAGGAGTAACCAAAGGACAGATGCAGAAAACATAAATAGGAGAAAAATGTAATTGGAAAGTGTAGGAGAGTCAAAAGAAAAGAAGAGAGGGACTAAGACCTAATGTGAAGGAAGGCAGATCGAGAAGAGAGCTAGCTCACAGTGGCAGGGAGGGAGAAGAGGAGATGAGAGCCTTATGCAATGCTCTTTTAAATAAGGCTTTCAGGCATATCTAATTAGATCAGTGGTGCTCGGATTTGAACCAGCTGAGGGTTTAACTGATTGCTTCTGATTCTATCTGTTTTGCAGGTAAGACATTTGAGAGCTCTGCGTGTGTGTGTATATGTCTATATAGATATACATATACACACACGTGTTATATTTGTGTTGCCTATCTCACAGCACATGCAAGACAACTGGGTGATCAGGCCAAGTCAGCATGGGTTTATGAAAGGTGGGTCCTGCCAAACTAACCTGATCATCTTCTATGACAAGGTGACCCTCTTAATGGATGAGGGAAAGGTTGTAGATGTAGCGTACTTGTACTTCAGTAAAGCCTTTGAAACCGTTTCTCACAGTATTCTACTTGAAAAACTGGCTTCCACTGGCCTGGACAGGCACATCCTCTGCTGGGTGAAAACCTGACTGGATGGCTAAGCCCAAAGAGTGGTGGTAAATGGAGCTAAATCCAGCTGGAGGCTGGTCATAAGTGGGGTTCCCCAGGGCTCGGTGTTGGGTCCAGTTCTGTTCAGTATCTTTATCAATGACCTGGATGAGGGTATTGAGTGTACTTTTAGTAAGTTCACGGATGACACTAAACTGGGAGGAAGAGGGACCTGAACAGGCTGGATTGATGGGCTGAGGCTGATGGGATGAGGTTTAACAAGGTCAAGTGCAAGGTCCTGCACTTGGGACACAAAAACCCCATGCAGCACTACAGGCTTGGGGAAGAGTGGCTGGAAAGCTGCCTGGCATAGAAGGACCTGGGGGTGTTCGTTGACAGCCAACATGAGCCAGCAGTGTGCCCAGGTGGCCAAGAAGGCCAATTGCATCTTGGCTTGTATCAGGAACAGCGTGACCAGCAGGACCAGGGAAATGATTCTGCCCCTGTACTCAGCACTGGTGAGGCTGCACTGCTAATACTGTTTTCAGTTTTGGGCCCCTCACTACAAGAAAGACATTGGGGTCCTGGAGCAGGTCCAGAGAAGGGCAACAAAGCTGATGAAGGGGCTGGAGAACAAGTCTTACAAGGACTGGCTGCGGGAACTGGGGTTGTTTAGCCTAGAGAAGAGGAGGCTGAGGGAAGACCTTATCCCTGCCTACAACTACCTGAAAGGAGGTTGTGGTGAGGTGAACGTTGGTCTCTTCTCCCAAGTGATGTGTGATAGGACAAGAGGGAACGTCTTCAAGCTGCACTAGGGGAGGTTCAGATTGGACATTAGGAAAAACTTCAAGCACTGGAACAGGCTGCACAAGGTGATGATTGAGTCACCATCCCTGGAAGTATTTAAAAAACAGGTAGATGAAGTGCTTAGAGATATGATTTGGTAGCAGACAGTACAGTTGGAATTGATGATGTCGAAAGTCTTTTCCAACCTAGGGATTCTATGTCTGATCTCGGACCCCTAAAAAAGTAAATTATCAGCATAGTTCACTGTATCACAGCCAAGCAAGATATCTCTCCTCTTTCCTAGGTAACATTTGCTATGTATTTTGTGGTATGATTTACAGTGTTAATCTTGAGATAGGAATCTCCTGATTTGCAGACAGGTATCACACAAATGGTAGCAATGCTGATCCCTCCTTAGTTCCACTATTAATATATTCCCTTGAATGACTGTCTGTCCTGGACTGTAGTCACTCTTCTGGACATTGGTAGTAAAATTTTCATTTCCATTTAACTCTCTCTCTCTCTGCTGATACTGCCAAGAGAAATGCATGGTTGTATTAGTTCTTTGAATACTGGATTCCTTGACTGTATCAATAACACTGAAAAAGAGATTTCTAGAATAAAATTAACTCGCCTGAAACTGGCCAGGATCAGAAGATTCCTATCTGTTATGCTGAGTGTAGTTGAGCTGATGCCCAGCCTTTATCAAGGAAGTGTTGCTTTACAGAAACGTGTGTTGCAAAACTGTAAAGTTACAAAGTAGGATTACATTTTTAACAACATAATTGACTGTAAATCATTCTGTAAACATCATCACATATTTAAACTAAGATAATAATACTAAGCAAAATATTTTTTCTATGTAACAAAACTTAAGTTGAAAGGTACAACAGGATTGTTAACAGTTCCTGAATTGAGAGAGAAAGTAATTAAAACATACTGTTTTCCATATCTAAATTATTAGAGAGTAATTCTAGGCCAAAAAATACGTTGTTGAGCTGTGCTTGTGCTTTGAAGCCACAGAAAGATACGGAGTTCACATACCAGAGTAGTTAGTTCCAGCCAGTTTCTGTCTCCAGCATATCAGCTCATAAAGTTTCTCCCATCTTTTTGCAATAGTAATAACACAGCATAGTTTTTAACTTTTCAATAGAACGAGAGATGTTTCAGGTCAGATTTTTCACACAAAAGGCATGAGCCTAGTTAGTAAGTGTGTATTTAGAGTTCTCCTAAATATATAATCTATTTTTGCTATCTCAAAAGTTTTCTTATATGTACACAGTATTCAAGTTTCCAGTGATCCCTCAATGTGCTAAGCAAGCATGGAAGTTTAGGCACATGTCCTCCCCTTGACTTCAATAAGACTACTCATGCACACCAAGACCTCCTTCCACTTTGGTGAGAAAGGGAGCTTCAAAGCAACATGATCTCTTTAGGCATGAACTTTTGCACAGGACGTAGCAGGCCGTTTTGAACACATAATTCAGTAAACATGATGCAGTCTGTATTTTTAGTGGCTTTGAAAGTGTGAAGTGCATCTTCCTTCATACTAATACAATTTGTATATCTGGTTCTGTAAGTAATAGGTCGGTTTGTCACTGTTATTTAGCTAACTCTTGCGATTTTTCAGAACTTTGTACCCCAAACTAATGAGATGGTGAGTGTGGCATCTAAAGAAGCTGATGATGGGTCTGGAGCATAAGCCTTATGAGGAACAGCTTAAGGAACTGGGGCTGTTTAATCTGGAGAAGAAGAGGCTGAGGAGAGACCTTATTGTCCTCTACAACTACTTGAAAGGAGATTGTAGTGAGGTGGGTGTTGGGCTCTTCTCCCAAATAACAAGTGATAGGACGAGAGGAAATGGCCTCAAGTTGCACCAGAGGAGGGTTAAATTGGATATTAGGAAAAAAATATTCACTGAAAAAGTGATGAAGCATTGGAATAGGCTGGCCAGGAAAGCAGTGGAGTCACCATCTCTAGAGGCATCAAAAAACCTGTACATGTGGCACTTGACAACATGGTTTAATAGGGATGGTGGCATTGGGCTGACAGTTGGACTTAGAGGTCTTATCCAACCTTTATGATTCTATGATTCTATTCTAATTACATGGGCTCATAGACCTCTTTAGAAATTCCAGTGGGGACACCTGTAAGTGTCATACAAATATGATCTCGAGTTCACAAGAGACAAAGATAAGATCTGGATCCGAGCATCTGCAGCACCGACTAAAGCAAAATAAGGGAGGTTGTATTTGAAATTGGACACTGCATTTAAAAACTTCTAGTGATAATAGGATGAAGGTGAAGCAGCTGAGGGTCTAATATTAAGCTTTCAACAACCTATGAGTTTGTGAAAAGGTCAGTCTTTGGTTTGAATCAGTTTCAAAAAAAAACATGGTGGCTATTCCTGTTATTGAGATTTGCTAACAAGAGAATTGTCTCTTGTCTACATATCAAATGTTGGTCATAAGAGAGAATTGTGCTAATAATATTAACTCTTTCCTACACTCTCTGGTTTCCCCAAATCTTTCTTTGCAAGTACAATTACATAGAGGAGTTTTAGATAAATTTTTTAATTGTCTCTCTGATTATTGTAGCACAAAATTTTAGCCATGACTGCATTTTTTGGGTGCTCCCACAATATTACCAGTAGCTAGGATTGAATTTATTTTCGTGCTGTGTTTTCCTTGTGTTCTCAGGTAGCTACTTCTTCACTTGAAAAATATTGAGGTGCCTGTCATTGCCACTTAAAGAGTTTCTTCCCATGAATTGCGGCCTTTTCACCAAAGTACTGTAGCTTTTCATCAGGAGACTTGGGCAAAAGTACCACTTCACTGAACTGTGATCAATAAAGGGACAGAGGCTGAATTACCATGGGCAAATATTGTGTGTACAGATGAGTGATCTGGCAGGTAGTTTAAAATTATCTTTTCTTTTCTTCTTTCAACTGCCCTGGGTTGGTTGGTTTAGGGTTTGCTCTAATATTCTGTTGGTGTAGAGATTCAACGTAATGCACTATCACATTTTATTCCAATCCAAGACCGTTTCTGGATTTAATCATAGTGTTGTATCACATATATGAGTGAATTTCTGGAAGTACTGGAACCCTGACCCTGACAAGGTATAGACTAGTGCTTTGTGGTGATGCTGATATTCCAATCTATTCTTATACACTATGTTTTTTACTTAAAAAAAAATAAATAGAAAAAGTCTGAGTCTCGGTATTCTAGTTTAAACAGGCTATGCTGGGTTTGGGCTTTTTTTTGCCCAGTGAGCCATAAAAGAGGCAAAGAGGTTGGGGATCTTAAAAGACAATAAATAAATGCTCTTTATATTGTCTTAATGGCTTTACATATTTCTGAGGAGAAATTATCGCTAATGTGTTAGTATTAGTTCTCCTATTGCCTGATTAAGGAGTTTATAACCTTATGATGAGACAACAGGCTGCTAGTAACTTGTTTCCCAGTGAAATATAGCCTGATATTCAAAACCAGGGGCCTTTGTTTGCCAAGTCTTGCTCTATAAGAGAGATCCTAATCTCAACAAGATAAACGGCCTAAATAAAAGTTGATGAAAGAACAGTCCGAATAGTGGATTATGCTCTAACTGTTTTACAGTGCTTTGCTTTAGGACAATTCTGTGCTTGTGTCCTTAGGGAAGTTTGTCGAAGAGCTGAAGTTTTCGGTGTTTACAGAATTGAATTAATCTTGATTTTTACCAAGATAATTTCTCCTCAGTACGCATATTCATTTTAATTTTGTGCTGGGAAGAAATTATTGGGAAAGGGTTAAGAGCTTGCTTGCTCTTCATCTGTTTTAAATCCATAAATGTGAGCCCCTGTGCTGTTTCTAGGTTTCAGGTTACACTCTGTGATTTATAGGAAAAGTCTGTTCTCCACAAGCTGAAATCCCATGTGCTTCTCCACCATTGTAAAATAACAAATCCTTGAGAATGTTTCCAGTTGCAAGAATTGCAGTTTTGAACTGCATTTGCATCTGCTTTTTTTTTTCCATATTGATGGCATTGATGTGTGAAGTCCCCCTCTCCTAATGCTATCTGTTCAAGGTTCACCATGCTTTTCATTGCAGTTTACAACAACACCCTTACGTTTATAGTCTTCTATCACTTTATTTTTGGAGGATACACCCACTAAAAACTGCAGCTGTGAGTAGACACTTATATCATTCTGCATAAGTTACATTCAGAGCCCCTACAGAGATGGCAGACTAACAGTCTGTCAGCTTCCCGTCCCTTCTGGTGTCTCATGGTGTAAATCAGTGCAGAATTTGACCTCATGATTTTCAATTCATTTCTGTGGCAATGGTGCGAGGTTTTTTTATATGATATGATTTCAGAATAGAGTGCTTAGAAACAGCTTCACAGCAGCAACAGCTATCTTCTTAATTATTGAACGACAGGAGAATTTGCCAATTATCTCTGTAGTAGAAAACAACGTGGAAAATGTTAGGATTTCTGTAGTAGTATTGCTGATTTTGGTAATGTAAATATTGTCATTCGGGTCTATGGCTTTTTTTGTTTCATATGTTTTTGTCTGCCGTAATTGCTGTCTCTGCAAGAGGAGAGCTGCTTTATTTTGTCAGTCACAACTGCGTAATGACTTTCATTTGTGTTGAACAGCTGAAATACTCCTTTAATTTACCTTTTTTGCCTTGATAGAATAGTCTGAACTTGTGAGAGTGTATGAGTGAATCTAACCTGTTGCCTGTGATTAGTTTTACAAAGGAAAAACAACTTTTTTTGTCTCTATTCACCACAGTTTAAAAATACACATATTACTGAGGTGTGGGGAAAAAATGAAAGAGGTTCTGGCTAAAGTCATTGGATGAGGCTAAATAAGTAGCAATGCAATATTGTTTTGACCTTGCATGGATTCTCTGTAAACTGCATCACTAGTTGATCTAATAAAAGCCTTTCTTTTGTCTCAAAACAAAAGGTTGAATGGGATGTTTTAGTAGTGTTACATGATAAGTGCTAATTAAGACGTGTGATGCTGCACATGTTAAAATAACATGTTGAAGTATTGTGTAGAGCGGAAACAAATGATTGAGAATTCTTAATCATAATTTTGATGCGTTTGTATCTCGTACTCAGCATTAGATATTTTTATGTGCGGGTTGATTCTGATGTCTATTCTGGGCAATGCAGTTTAAGCTAAATAGGTCTTGTAACTCCCTACAACTAATACAACAAAGAGCTACCATGTGTTGTTAACAGCTCATTGAGCATAATTAAGTAGTGTAACATCAGACACTTTAATATTCAAAAGGTTATTGTAAGTTTAATAGGCCAACAATAGAAAGGCAAGTAACCATAGGCAATGAAGTTATTTCTTCCTAGTATCATTAGTTGTAGACCTGCATTATCCTTGTATGATTCAGAACCATGAATGAAAACCTCTGAACAAAAACATTTTGCCAATCTGAAAAGATTGCTCTTAGCACATGCTGAAAAATATTAATATCCATGGTTTTCCATGTGCACTGAACTGCACTCCCTTGTGTTCTCTCTCAGCTTCTTTAGAAAATGAGTTTAACATGTCAGACTATATAAGATAATGCTGTACATTATTATTTCCTTATCTATGATCTCATTTATGTCTAGTTCCTTTCAAATTGCTTGGTCATGAAATCATGTAAAAAAGTAACTACTTTTTGACTCAACAAGATGGAGAATGTGAAAAGCTGAATAATATTTCACTGTGATTTGATATGGGTATCAATATCAATTGGTATTTGATATCGATATCACCAAAGCTGAGGAACAACAGCTAATTCTGATGAAAGAGAAACTGGTTTTTGTATTTGTCCTGCTATCTCTACAGGGTACTTCAGTCTTTTCCAAAAATAATTTTATCTTCCTATTTCTTTTCCCCCCATGTCCTTTGAGTAACTCTTCATACCCTGGTAACAGTCATAAGTAAAAACAGAATTGTGAAAAAATATATCAAATTTGATTTAGAACGTACAACACATCTCACGCTCTTGCCTGATTTTAACACAAACTTTTATAGGAAGTGTTTTGTTCTTAGCTAGCACCATTGAGGGCAGACCACAAAGGAAATCTCTGATGCTACATCTGTTTGCCCCAGCATAACATGAAGAGAAACATATGCATGATCTTTATTCTAGCTACAGGAATTTGTCGTGGTTCTAGACATGCTGTGTGTTGGACCATTTTCCCCAAGAGAAGCTGAACAAATTTGAGTGTTGCACTCCAGAATCCTATGCTGTTAACTACTCCAGGTTCTCTTCTGTTTAGTTGAAAATCAGTTTTGGGGTTTTTTTGTCAGGATATGGTGAGGATTAGAGGAACAACTGGGAATGGAGTAGAGGGTCAGCATAGTTGAAACCTTTGCTTTTAATGGTGTGTTTATCTTCCTTATCATGTGTCCAGTCTCCCAGTATCACGTAAATGCTTTGCAGAAAGCTCTTCTTGAAAATTCAGTTGTAAAATGATCCGCCTAGAGTGACAACAATATAGTCAGCATGCAGCAGCGTAGACACTAGAGGTTGTACTTTAGGTGAATTATGAATCCAAGTCCCTTGTGAGACTTATGTTCCCTATCAGGACCAAGGGCTCTTTCCCTTCTCAGGCCTGCATTTAAATATTCATTTCAGATTACTTTGATATGAGTGTATTTTAAATGGCTGGACTGATGAGCTGTATTTTGTAGAACTGCATGAGTCTCAAATTGCCATTAATGCTTGAAACAAGTCAAGTCACTTGCAGTTGTTTTCCCCTTTCCCTGTAAACCCCCACTTCCGGCTTCCCCACTGTCCCTTGAACACCTCTCCCAGGCCACCATTGCAGAGCCTGGGATTCTTTCTGACCTGCCAGATGTGGCTGATCAGGTTTCCCACCAGCCATGTGGAGGCTCACAGAGCAGGAGAAAATCCCCAGTGCTGTGCTGAAGCCAGCACGTGTGCCCTTCTCCAGCTGCACACCAGTGGTACAACTCTGCTGAGATGCAGCTGAAAGCCGGGGAGATCTCTTCACTCTCCAAGTTGCACTTGCTGAGCTGCCCACCCCACTGCTGCCTCTTTCCAACAGCTTCCTCCATGTTATGCTATGCTCCAATGGCATGACTATGAAAAACTTGAATGTTTCTTTTTCCTTTTTAAAACATTTCTTATAATAGTAGGCTATTTTTGTTATTAACTGAAGATATTAAAACAAAATCTTCCAAAGGCGATGTTATCTTTTAAATTTGTTCTTTTTTGCCTGTCTATTACAAATCCACAAACCAAGTAAATCAGACTATCTGTAAAGAAGGTTACTATAAGTACATGAAAGGATTTCTGAGTTAAGCCCATAATTTTTGAGAAGGGAGACATGAAAGGTGCTATAAAATAAAATATGAATCCATTAAAAGATGACTGTGGATTTAAAATGACACACTTTAAATTAAAAAAAGGTCAGCCACAAGAAGTTGGGAGAATACATAGTGAGGGGAGGAGCTTACAAATGTTAATTGAGCTTTAGTTCATTCCCCTGGGGCTATGTTCACATTTGGTAAATAATAACCAAGATGTTTACTGGCTGAAGGGTTCTTCAAAGGAGTGAATTTGTCATTACTCTTACCGAGTATTCTTGCAGAGCAATTTTTTAATTTGTAGTAACTAATACTTCTGTGGGAAGTCAGCCCCTGCATTCTCCTTAAGTAGGGAACAGATATTACGTTATGAGACTCATACATTTAAGTCAAAGCAGCTCGTATTTTTTTAAATTAAACACTCAAAACATACTATGAAATTATTAATCAAATGTCTTCATAGAAATCATTTGCTGCTGACATTGAATTTTTCAATGCCTAGATGAACAAATGCATTTGATAAAATCTTACCTGTTCGAGACCAATTTGCAAGCATGAATAAGAGTTCAGTAGACATAGATATTTTGTAAACAGATTGTTTGCCAGTGATTACTAGAATTCCTTTGACTGCTAAAACCAAAGAAGTTTTCAAAATCTAGCTTGCCTGCTGTTTGTGATTCTCCTTGTTCTATATATATCTATTATTTCGGTATTTCTTTTGCATTTAAACCTCTGAAGACCCTGGAGGTGAGGACTGCAGAGGTGGCCGAATTAGTTTCATTTGTATTGTCACCAGTTTCATGAATTGATGAGAAGTCCATAGAGCAAAGTCTAGTAAAGAATGTTTGTCCATTAAGAATAAATACATTCATAAATTGAAAATGTTATGGGTGCATTTATGTAAACACTAAGCTTGGCTGAAGCCCATTTAATGAAACTCCAGGTTTGTAACTGTTTTGCTCTTCAAGTGTCATCGTGCTTTTCTGACACTTCTGGGCAGCTTTTACTGGTTTGTCCTTAATGTTTTTTGAGAATCATTTATGGGCCAGGGTATATTCTGAGAGCCCTCACTAAACAACATCGTAACGATGGCAAACAACTCAAACTCTAGCAACAAATGAAAGGAAAAGCTGGATAGGCCACATTATTTGAAATAGTCAGTGATTCTACTTTTGTCCCTGGGTACAGTGGTCAAACATTTTTTATTACAGAGTGCACACCAATGCAATCTAATTCCTTCCAATATATCACTTCTAAAATGTTGTCCAGTCCGGAGAGACTCCCATGAATTGTAATGGGCAAGAATTGATAGAATGTGTGAAAAGACCAGAACGACCTTAATCCACAGCAAATTCTATACCAAAAGTGCCTTTAGGACTAACAATGGAAGATTTCATTAGACATAAATGCACCAGTGAAATGGCTTAATGTAGTTACTCTGAATTTCATCCACCAGAGTCTGGGGCAAGAAACAATTTTCAGTGGTAGAAGGGGGAAAATATTTCAATTCACATGCATGACCTATTATTAAAATCTGATGTGTTAAAGATAAAGTTCAAGTCTAAATAATTATTAGTGCCAAACACTTCAGGCCAACTGACTTCAGTCTTCTTTTTTAATACATTAGCTCTGCACTAAGTCAGAAATTTGAGATGACTGCAGAGAATTTAAATGTGCTTGAACACTGAGTTTGATTTCAAATCAGTGTTAGGTTCATGGAGAAATGGGCATTTTGTAAAAGATATTATAGATCTGTGTCTCCTACTGAGTTGTCATTCTTGTTAAGACTCATTCTGAACAGACAGCATTGACCTTTTCACTCTGATATTATCAGTGTCTGTGTTTGTTGGAGGTCTGTGCCAGTCATTATGGTTCTGATAGTAAAATGTTCTACAAATGAACAAAAAGGCAAGTGTTAAAACCAGGAAATTAGCATCACCTTTCCTCTGTCTTGTTGCTTTAATATTTCTGTTAACACTAAACCGATATGTTGAGGACCTTCCTGAGATGAAAAAAGGAACAAACTTCTAATAGCATTACTAATGATTTGATATAAAATTCAGCAGTTTTGTGGGGACAATAATTATTTCTACTTAGTAATTGTTATTCTTTCTTGTTCTTTAATGAAAGGAATGTGTATTTCAGCATCTTGTAATCTTGTAAATCTTCACTTAAAAAAAAAGAAACTATCAAGTGTTTGGCTGCCTGTGTTGTTAAATATTAATAATATTGCAGTCAAATGTACAAATGGCTCCACTACAATTGCTTGGGACATTTACCAATGTGTAACAACTTCCCAGCCAAGTGAGAATATCTGTAAATTACCTGAATTTCTTCAGCATGCTTGTTTTCCAAATTATGTGAAATTCCAGACCAGATTTCTGATGAAGAGATCAGGTTTCCTCCAAATGGCCTGTTGTAGTTTAAGTACCATAACAACAAAAGGAGGCGGGGGGGGGGGGGGGGGGGGGGAAGTATTTCTAATGGTTTTATTCTCTCAGGCTTTCTTTTGTAATGTGGGTGCTCAGTCTGTTGTATTTTGTTGCCAGGGTTTTTTTATCTTTGTTTCATATGCTTTGAGGATTGCCTGCATCCACAACAGCTTACTTTTTCAAGCACAGATAAAGCAAACCTAGTTTATACCTACAAATAATGTAGTTTTGTATGAATCTTTTGGCCCTATTACCACCGAGATGGTTTTCTGTTGTTGATGTATCCTTCTGGATCATTCCTATGGGTTTTTACAATGTTATGGCTTCATTGGCAGCTTTGGGACCTAATTCTATGAGATGAAGTCAGTGGGAAATGTCACATAGTACCTGCTGTGTTCAAGGTGATCTTGATGTCCTATTTCATAGAACCATAGAATAGTTGGGGTTGGAAGGGACCTTAAAGATCATCTCGGTCCACCCCCCCTGCCATGGGCAGGGACATCTCATTAGGTCAGGCTGCCCAAGGCCCCATCCAACCTGGCCTTGAACACCTCCAGGGATGGGGCATCCCCAGCTTCCCTGGGCAACCTGTTCCAGTGTCTCACCACTCTCATGGTGAAGAAGTTTATATTGAGAAAAAAAATTACTGGTAGCCTATGGAAGTTATTAGCAATTTTTCTTCAGAAAGATGCAGACTGAGACATTGTCTAGTATTGGAAGTAGTAATCTTTAGCTTGATTTTGTGGGCATACAAACTACTTCAATTTATTTTTGAAGGTAATATGCTGATGATTATTGGAATCACTCAGATCCCGGGTAACAAGCAACAGGACAAGAGGAAATGGCCTCAAGTTGCACCAGGGGAGGTTTAGATTGGGTATTAGGAAAAGTTTCTTCACTGAAAGGGTTATCAAGCACTGGAATAGGCTGCCCAGGGAAATGATTGAGTCACTGTTCCTGGAGGTATTTAAAAAGAGGTGCTTAGGGACATGGTTTAGTGGTGAACTTGGCAATGTTAGGTTTATGATTGGACTTGATGATCTTGGGGGTCTTTTCCAACTTAAACAATTCTATGATTCTGTGACTATGAAATGGTGATTGGCAAGTCTTTTGGATGTCAGTTATTATGAGATTATTGGGCTTAAAGCCTGATGAACACTCAGGAAAGGAAAATAGCTTTGTTAGCAAGAGTGCAAAAACTTATCTACTGACGCTGTTGCTAGTGCACTTATCAAACAGACTTTCTCCCAAAGTTCAGCAAAACCAAACATGTAAAAAGGAGGGATTTCAGTTGCAAGAGCACTTAGCTCCCACAACTACACTGAAGCAGGCAGGGTCTCTGGAGTATCCCTGTAACCCCCAAGACCCCTTTCCACAGGGGCCAAGGGAGGGCAACTCTGATGTTGCAGAATTGCTCCACACAGCAGTACTCCTCCAAAGAGTGTCTCCTGCTTGCTATGAGAATGCGTGCACAGCGAGGATATACTGCTGCTGTCTGTAAGCACACTCAGATGATGTCATTTCCTGCCACACTCCTAAAAAAAAGTCTTCATGAAACTCTTGTTCTGGCGATGGTAATGTATCAAGTGACTATCTGGCATCTAAGCATACCATATACCCCCAGAGGTTGCAGACAGCCATTCCATAACCAGAATTCAGATGTCACAAGTGGTTGAACAAACAAATATTGCCAGTTAATGGTTAAGCTCACAATTTGCTAAAGCATTTGTTACCAGTTTGCAGAAGAGATCAAACAACCATGAATCATAACCTTGGCTACTAATTAAATCCTTTATTCCCCTCCCTCATTGCAGAAGCAATTAATCTTGAGGAATCAGGGCAGCCTGTTGTGCAGAATTAGATTTTACCACATAAGCAGAAACACACTTACTGTAAGGTTTCCTACCAGAGCTGAAAATGGGAAGGAATAAAATGAGTATATTAACTTTCCCTCCTGGCATGGAAGTTCATGTTAGCACTGAATGATAATTGATGTAAAATAGCTGCATTGGAAAATCATTTTGGGGGTATAGTTTTGTTATTTCACTAAATGGCAAATACAATTTTTGTTATCCATCTGTCTTGCTTATAGACAAGACTTATCATCTAGACAGAGAGTGAGGGATCTGGTGTGCTTTACTAGTGACTGTTCCATAGTGAAATATTTTACTCAGAAGTAATGGATTGTGAAGAACACCCCAGAGGCAATGAGATGTAAACCAAAATACTGCAAGCAATTTTATTGCAATTAAAATTTGTTTCTGTTTGGCATAAGATGTTTTTATGTATGTTTATGTATAAGATGCGTAGCTGCGTGACAGTTACACTACCACACCTTTGAAATTTAATAGCTAATTAAATAGCAGTTATCTTTTTGGCTCCTATCTCTGTGAAGCAGAACTTAAAAACCCAGAACATTTTATTTCCTTTGGTGTTTGGGGAAGTCATCCTTGTCCCTAGCAGCAGAGTGGTACAGCAAGGGCTCATAGCATTAGACTAATTATTGAGGCAGAGTTGCTTTATATAAATACACTTGCAGTCTTAGTGATCTGTAAACCTGTAGTTAAAATCTGTATTTTACAATGTATCTGGAGATGGTAATCTTTTCTGTCATTGTGAAATCTGAACAATTTCTGGAACAAAAAGAAACAACTTGAGAAGCAGTATTTACATCTAGAAAATGAGAGCTTCTTTTGCTTCTGTTTTCAGCTTAGCTGAAAGCTCTTTTCCCATTGAAAAGCGTGAGTTTTCAGAAAGGGAATACCCCAGCTACACTTGCCATGATGTGCAAAGGGCACAACTTCTGTTTACTGGGGGAAATATATCCTGAGGAAATGCATGAATACTCACTAAAATTCCAGGTTATATTTAACTGAAGGAGCTTGGGTGATACCATGCTAAGTTGTACCAAAGACCCCAACCTGTGCAGAATGTAAATATGACTTTCTCATTCTACAGTATGAATACCATCAGGTTCAGCAGAGTCAGATTGCATGGCTTGGTGACATCTCAACATGTTGATCTATCAGTATTATTAATGATAGTTTTACAAAGATGAAACGTCTGGAATATCTAATTCTGCTTTTACTGCTGCTTCCTCAAAGCCATCACTTAAAGTCTGTTTGGGATGAGAGTTAAAAATACTAGATATTCATGCATTATAAATGAAATAAAAATTGTGCAACAATGTCATTCAAGTGCATCTTGGTAAGAGTAACAGAATAAATCATCAGCACAGCTTAAAAGTGTGGTTTGCTTTTCTACTGTTAAGAAAAACACATAATTTTGCAAGCTTTTAAAATTTTAAATATCTGCTGATTTTAATGAGCTATTTAAAAAATAATGCCGTGTACTATGAAAATCTGTTATTTTAAAGTGCAAAGACCAAATTATTATTTATTTTAATTATATTTTGAGCTCATATGTGTGTGCATGAAGAGGGGAATATATTTGTTTGAAGACCTTTCAGTTTATTTTGTCTTCATATATACTTCAGTTAGGGGATACATGCATATATAGGTATTGCATCCAGATACTGTGCAATCACATAGATTGCTTAGCAGTCAACAGCTCAAAAATCTTTAAAGTCTTTTTAAAAATAATGTTTTAAAAAACAAATTCATGTAATTGAGAAAATATATTGTACTGGACTTGGGTGACAGGGAGAGGGAAACCAGCACAAAAAAAAAAAAACAAAAGTGAGATTTCTAGAGTGTAAGTGTATAAAAGCTGAGCATGGCTGAATATGCAGAAACTTGATAGCTTTTTTTTCTGTGGAAATGAAACTGGGAAAGATGGGTGGAGGTTTACTTAAAGGTAGAGGGGGCTGTGCAGACACCTCTTTTTACTGTGAAATATACGCAAACCTCGCTTAGGTCAGATAAAATCCTGTATTTTTATAGCCTTCCTGAAAAATGGTGAAGGTCAACATAATAGTGTGTTAAATCACAAGTACTAATGTTAAACCTTCACATGTTAGTGCAGCGTTTATGGCACATTGTTGTATTTATTGCCTGGATGGAGATGCTGTTTCTCCCTACTCACCTTCCTTCTTTTTCTCACAGACTGCGAGAACACCACCGCGCTGCAATTAAGGTGATTCGTAGGATGCAGTACTTTGTGGCCAAGAAAAAGTTTCAGGTGAGTTGTGAATAGAAAGCTCCCCCCTTTTCCAAATAAACCCTTTTATTCTACTGATTCATTGCCTCTTTTAGAAGCTTAAGAGAGACTAACACAATTCATTTCAGTAGTGGTGACCTACACCCACTATTCTCTGTCTCCTTCAATAGGGTGGTTGTTTAGCAGCAGGTTAGTCAACTGTGGATGCACTGGAAATAGCATGAACTCCTGAAATGCAGTCTGAATTAAAATGTTATTTTCTGCTAATGGACTTGACCCTTAACCCTCTGTTATCGCTGTCTCTTTCTTGCAGTGCAAACATTCTCATATGTCTCCATTAATTCTGAGCTGTGTGTTACTGTCGTGCTGAGTCAGTAAGATTAGAGATTAAAATACTACCTAAGGCTTGTTTCTGTCTCTTTCTTAATAATAATAAGGTCCTGATAAGACACTGAAATTTGTTAGCGTATTGGAAGGTTTCTACCTCCTTTTCCCTTCTCCCCTCTGCATTGGTCGGAGACCTCCTTCCCAGTTTGAGAGATATTGTTTCTCTTTACTCCTTTAGCCCTCACTGAGGTATGTTTTCTGTGGGCCACTTTGCTTGCTGTGATATTGCAACACTGTAAGCATTTAGCAGTAGCTAATTAACCCTTTTTTCCTGGTCTGAAAAAAAAAATCTGACTGCAGACTTTCTAAGAACATAGTTTCTAACGCAGTTTCATTAATCTTGTAAAAACACACGTCAACGGCCTTCAGCTTGATTTAAAACAGGTGCATAAAACTATTTTTTTTTATTAGAAGTGTATTACTTTACTTAGGATTAATTAATAAGGGGTAATCTCAGGAGATGAGGCTTCACACTGCAAATGCAAAGAAAGAGAGGGGCTTAACTGCCTACATCCATTTTCGTGTATGCCCTCACTACTACTGCTCATAATAGAATAAAATGTTCTCCCACCCTTAATCTAGACAACTGCCCCCCAAGAAGGGAGGGTGTCCTTTTAATTTCAGATTTGAAAGGTGCAAAGTTTAGGATCAAAACAGATGATGATGGTGATAATGATGATGAGGAATTACAGTTCAAGAGATCATTATTTCTGTAAGGCAATGCTTGCTGCTAATTCAAAACCATGATTTTCACTACCTCATTGAAATTTAGAAGCACTGCCGGAATTCTTTAGCAATTTTCTATTTTTAATCTTTTTTCTTTTTATTAAAATTTGTGAGCTAATGTATGGTTAAGGTTGCCTGAGCTTTTCAGAAATGCGTTTGAGTTATGTATAGCGTCCGGCTGTCACCATTTAGGCTGAAATCTCCCATGTCCAGAGTTTTCTTGGAAGTGTGCTTTCAGAAAGTTTCTGCTAGCATATTTCAGCTTTTATTTCTATTAGACTAAAATTAAGAAAGGCACAATGTCTGGACTACTTGAAAATAGTTCTATAGTCATTTGGTTGATAAGCTCCTTAATACTTGCTGGCCAGCACTTGTAGTTTGGCAAGGAATGTGGCCCATCCAATATGTCCCAGTGTGTCCATGGCTGTTCTGCAGTAACTGCTTGAATGTGACCACTTCCATTACATTTTAATTTATTCTCATTCTAAAAACTTATTGTGATCCTTTACTCCATGGTAATTACTGCATCATTGGACTCATAAATTTGGATCATAAAAAAATTTGCAGTGGTATTAACTAAACTGCTGGGAAACAAGAAATCTACACATTATATATCTACCTCCCAAGAGGTATTTGTCAAAAACAGAGTTTGAAAATGCGTGAACGCTGTGTGCAACATTATCCACCTGGCAAATAAATGAAACTCCCCTGTGGCAGATGATTTGATAGAAGCTGAAAAAGCATTTGACTGAATAGAATGGGACTATTCAGTTCATACTTAAAACTTGTTTGTACTCAGTGTCCTGGTTGCTGATCTGGCTTCTCAGTTGTACTCTCACTTCTGCATCTGCAAAAGAGCCGGTCTTGGCCATCTGAAAAAATCCCTCAAAAAGGTTATTTGTCATCCTTCTTTAGTAATCTTTCTTCTTCCTCAGCTATCAATATTAACTGTTGCTAAAGACCTAAAAATGTCAATTTGGCTGAAGTGAAATGTACCTCAAGTCACTCCTGCGTACTAGTGATACGCTGCTGTTTCTGTCAGAAGCAGAATCTCCCAACAGAAAGGTAGGGGGATATCTGATACTTCTCCATAATTTCTGAATACAGGGTTATGACTGAGTTTAAAAATTTGGAGAGCACTAAAGGTACATTTTCAAAAGTAGCTAAGTAACTTAATGCACAAAGTCACCTTGAAATTCAAGACACGCAGTGCTTTTGAAAAGCTCTCCCGTAATTAAGAGATAACCACTGTCATTATTCTTTCCTCAGAAGTATGTTGTAAATCTACTTTGTTCTATTGTATGTACATAAAATAGTCACAAGAAATTAAGATGTTTAAACATGTGCCAAGTAATGACTGTACAGTTTCTAAGAACCAGTCCAATACAATGTCTGAAATTAAGATAAAGCAGAAGACGCATTTTAAAAGTGTATTTTTCACCATTTTAGAGGTCTGCATAGCTGTTTTCTGGTAGATATTTGCCTTCTAAACTTTTTCTATCTCTGTGAAATGTATCTTCTTGAAAGAAAAATCAGATTTTTTTTATAACAATTGCAAAAAAAAAGAAAATTTCAACTGTAGTCTGTTGGATTATTCATGTTTAAAATTAGCCGAAACTTAAGTAATTGCAAGACCAGCACTTAAATGGAGTTTTTTTCAGAGATGCCTCTGAAGCTTTTGAGGAGGTAAAGCATAGGAAGAAGGAGAGGAAGAGGAAAATTTTGCAAAATAGGTCCCAGCATGGTTTTTTAAACTATACCAGCTGTTTGCAGGATACACCTGTATGCCTAAATTTGCCTAGAAACATTTTTTTAAGAGCTTAATTAGTAGCAGGGAGTGATGGCACTGAAAGGACAAAATTCAGTTAGAAAGCAGAGACTTCCTGTTTAAAAATAAATAAATAAATAAAATAAATAAAGAGAAGCTAAACAGAAATACAAAGACATTTCAAAGGACATGAAAAGCACTTCTTTGTGAATCATCCCACTTGGGTATCATTTCCTCTTTAAAGGAAAGGGAAAAATTTATGCTCTGCTTCAAAGTCTGGGTTTGAAGATAATGATGTCTATGTAGGTACCCAGCATAATATGTGTTTATACCCCTGTAAAGTCTGTAGGACTGTTTCAAAATGTGTAGGAAAGATCATATTCTACTTGCAGTCAACACAAGTCCTGTACATTAATTATGGCGAATGGCTCACAGTTAAGGAAGGATTCTCTAGATTATAGGGAAAACAGTACTTAGAAATTAATGGTGTTCTAGGTTTTGTTCACCTCACCTACGAAAAATGAATTTCATATGTTAGTCATAAATCAGATGTCTTTCATAACGGAAGTTCAGAAGGAAAATCACCTTTTATTCCATTAGCTGGATTCATGAGTCAATAACCTTTGTCTTCCAGTCAGGAAAGTTTCTAAATGTCTTAAGACTTACACACACGGATACAACTGTGATATCCATCACAGATGAAGAGACCAGGGATTTGATCTAATTTCCCATTGTAATTTTGAAAACTCTTTTTTCTCTTTCCATGTAACTGCTTCTTGTTGAGTAAATCAGTTTCTCTCTAAAATATGTTTCTAACTTTTGTTATCTTTTTCATATGGCAAATATTCTATAAATAACATAAACTAAAAATACAAATTGTAGTTCCACTGATGACATGCATAACTGTTGCCTGGTTTGTTACAACTTCACTGGAATATCTTGCATTTATGGTCTTATAATTCATCATCTTATGTAATTAATTTCTCATGGTATGAATCATTAATTGTGTGTATAAGCTTTTCTAATCTCTTTATTACTGGGCTGTACCGAACAATGTGGTTCATAGTGCCCTGTACTTCACAGGATATTCTACCTATTTTATTTGACTGTTATTTGGTTACATTTCCCAGAATATTCTTCTTCACTTATTCCCCTCTCCCTTTTGCCTCCCTGCACATGCAATTACTAGGGAGTAGAGACAGCCTGTGGTGTGCACTTAATATACAATGTTGGCTTTTGTGCCTTTTGCAAACTTTCATATGTGATGGGGGGAATTTTAACTCATATAAGAAGATTTTTGCCATGATATGGACATACCTACTCTTTCTACTGTCAGAGGCCTGCATCAGAGTATGTGGATAGCAGGAGAAAGCTCTGCATTTTTATTCTTACTTAACAGCTTTTCTGAACCTGGAGTTTTCAAGCTGATCTTGCAGATGGCTCTCTTGCTTATTTATTAAAAATAATCCAAGAACTCTTTTTTTATATTATCATGTTTACAGTACTAGTCCATGAAAAGACTTATGGGCTTATGCCATAGTTGAATCATATATCTTTCTTTGTGGATGTTATTTGTGATTTATGTTATTTGTGATTTGTGTGTAAGTAGTTAGAGATCTTGGGAATTCTTCTCTGTGCTCTTTGGTTGTATTCAAGCAAATGTCGTTCCTGTTTAGCCTTCCACTAGAGAGTATCTCTCATTCACCCAAGGTTTCAGTTGGCTTTGAAGAATCTGGCAGACTGAAATATAGCATTTGATGAAGTGATATTATTAAAGTAATGATGATTAAAGTAGTGATTCCTAAAATATGGGAGCTACCTCCCAGGCAGATGCAGGGGACTGCATGAAGACACCACAATCTGGTTTTATATTGTATCATGCTTTCCTTTGGCTTAAAATGAACATATTTGCAGCATGGAATTGAGGAAAGCCTGCAGCATGTGATATAAGCAGTGCAGTGACATCTCCTTCTTTTGAAGTACAAATGACAAAATATTTCTGAGACCTCAAACAGGATACAAATTCTGTTTTGTTAGAAGCTACCATTATAAACTCTTAGAATCATAGAATCACTAGGTTGGAAAAGACCTCTTAGATCATCAAGTCCATCCATTCCTATCTGGCACTACAGCATGTCCATGAGTACCTCGTCTACCCATCTTTTAAACACCTCCAGGGATGGTGACTCAACCACCTCCCTGGGCAGCCTGTGCCAGTGCTCGATGACCCTTTCTGTGAAAATTTTTTTCCTGATGCACAGTCTGAACCTCCCATGGCGCAACTTGAGGCCATTTCCTCTTGTCCTATCACCTGTCACTTGGGAGAAGAGGCCAGCTCCCACCGCTCCACAACCTCCTTTTCGGTAATTGTAGAGAGCAATAAGGTCTCCCCTCAGCCTCCTCTTCTCCATGTTCTCAAAAAATGCAGGAAAGGAAAAGCTGTTACTGTTGTTACCAAGGTTTTTGCCAAACCTTGAAAATTATCTGTAGAGTATAGATAGCACAGTGAATGGGTCAGAAAAACAGCATCATGGAATAGTTTGGGTTGGAAGGGACCTTTAAAGGCCATCTAGTTCATACACCTTGCAGTGAACAGGGACATCTTAAACTAGAGCACATTGCCCAGGGCCCCGTCCAACCTGACCTTGAATATCTCCGGGGATGAAGAATCCACCACCTTTCTGGGCAAGCTGTTCCAGTGTTTCACCACAAATATTTCTTCCTTATATCTACTCTGTACCTACCTTCTTTTAGGTTAAAATCATTACTTCTTGTCCTATTACAACAAGCCCTGCTAAAAAGCTTTCTTGTAAGATTGCTAAATCTTTCTTGTAAGCACCCTTTAAGTATTGAAAGGTTTTAGTAGGATCTTCCCGAAGCCTTCTCTTCTCCAGGCTGAACAACTCCAACTCTCTTAGCTTTTTCTTAGAGGAGAGATGTTATATCCTCTGATTGTTCTTGTGGCCCTCCTCTGGACAGACTTCACCAAGTCCACGTCTTTCTTGTACTGAGGACTCCAGAGCTAGATGCAGTACACCAGGTGCGGTCTCACCAGAGCAGAGTAGAGGGGTAGAATCACTTTCCTTGACCTGGTGGCGTATCACTTATTGTTGCTGTATTGTTCGACTAATCTGATTAGTGTGTTTAAGAAAAAAAATTCTACCACATCCTAAGTTCAGGTATTACTGCTCTGTCTGATGTGTGAAGTTTACACCCAACTCTTCTCTCTCCTCTTCTCTGTTATGTTAGAGCTTCATTGCTACTTCTCTTATGTAGCTCTGGCACTGATTGGACTCTCGGTTCTAGATGTAGGATTAAGATATTTTGAATTTCTCACTGCACTTCTACAAGTTAATTCACCTACTTTCCATTTAATCTTGCTGTTTATGGGTTAAAATTATGTTCTTTAATGATACACAGAAGTGTTTTTATTACTACTAGTCAGATTAAGACTCCCATGCATGAAGAGCAAATTACAGACACAAGGCTTTCCTCCTGGTCATTCTTTGCACCAATATTTTCCCAGTATTTCCCAGTTCATTTGAAAGCTCAGCCAGTCATTCTGGGAGAGAAAATGAATCACGCACCCTCATCAAGGACTGTTTTAAACTTTCCATGGTAAGAGCTGAACTGAGAACCCCAGTCTCTTGCTGCTGACTGAGAATATGGGATTACAGCTGTGAAAGAATTCTTTGCTGTTTGGTGACTGAAGAGTATGAACCTTATTTCCAGAATAAATTAGAGTGACCACAAATTTCTGAGCAAAGTGCCAGATACACTTTTTTGACCCCAAGTTCTTTTTGGCGTCAAGTTCGGTGGATAATCTCTCGCAAGGCATGTAGGCCTGCAGTATTCAAAAGATGGATGAAATCAGAACTGTCTCAATTATTCCACAAAAAAAATGTATGATCATGGCAATTATCAAAATATCTCAAATATTTATACAGTGTTACAAGGGGTTAAAAGAACTTACTGTTTACTCTGGGGAAAAAAATCAGCTTTACCAAAGACCATTCCTACATCCTTGTTGCTTAAAGGCGTATTTTTTTGATTTTATTTCACAGCAAGCTAGAAAGCCCTATGACGTCCGAGATGTTATTGAGCAGTATTCTCAGGGTCACCTCAACCTCATGGTGCGAATCAAGGAGTTACAGAGGAGGTATGGCAATAAAGTGCAGCATGTATATTCCTAAATGCTAGCAGAGGGGTGTTCGTAAATAAGTCAGTGACTGGGGCTCGGGATCGAAACTGACAGGGTTACAAATGCCATATTGATTGGGCTGTGCAAAGTTACAGAATATAAACTGACATTCAAGTTAAGTTTTCTTTTCACACAGGAAGGAAATTGCAAAGAGCTTGAAAATCTGATGATCAGAACTTACGGTTTACGTTACACTTAGACATATTGCCTCAGTCCCTGCTAGCTTTGACTCTACACTGTAATCCCTATGTGTTAGGGGCTCTATTATACATACAGAGTGAAATACTGTCATCTGCTTTGGTGGAATTACACAAGAGCAAACTAAGAGATGACAGATAGATGCAACAAGTAAGCTGCAGAAGAACAAGGAAAAGAAGAAACAGTGCTGTTCACATGGAAAAGTGATGCACGTGGTAAAACTTTACAGTGGTTTAAGAAGCTAAAGACCAGTCTAAGTTTAATCCCATATTGTTGCTATTTTTTTTTTAATTTTAAGCTATTCTTAGCTCAAAGCAACTGCTTCACATACAGTACAAAGCAGAACTATTTGAACTTCACTTTGCTGGTTTGTGAAGAGGTCTCCCCGCTCCAGCTGGAGAAAGTGAAGATGCTGGTTTGGGCTGATAAAAACTAAAAATTATTCTTTATGTTTTATAGGCTAGATCAGTCCATAGGGAAGCCATCTCTTTTTATCTCTGTCTCAGGTAAGTTAATATCAAGAATGTGTCTAAAATTAATCTGATGAAGTTATAACTAATGGAAAATACTTGTTAAAATACTTTTTATTTTGTTGCCAAATTTTTAAACAGTGCCAACAAGTTGTGGTTTGAAGTTTAGGCATCCACAATAATCATCAACACCTTTAAAATAGGGTAGTTCTTATTTAGAATGTTAAAGCTCCTATTTTCATTGAAGTTTTTAAAATGTTCACTCTAATCTCCTTGAGGATCACCATATTTTCAATAAAATGGCATGCTGTGATTACAGAATTCCTATGAAGTCAGTGATATTCACATAGAGATTTGATAGCTTTTTAAATAGACAGGAAAGGAACGCTAAGTACCGAGTTTGTTTGCAACAAGTCTGACTAATGACAACTCAATATTATTTTCAAGCTCCTGTTTCTATATTTTATAAGGGGTAAAAAACACAATGTTACCAAATGCAGTGTTCAAGTTGGCTGTATTGTCTTTTGTATAGTGGCAGATTGTTTTTAAATGGCAATTAAAACTTTAACTAAATTGTGAACAGTTTTGTTCTTCCAGGTTGAAGCATAAAACTAAGGTTGAAAGTGCCTTAAAAGCCACAGTGTGGGCTAATGCTATAAAAAGAAATGAAAACCTGCTTTTAAGGAATAGAACTACCAGCCTGGCAAAGGTGTTCAGTTACACTGTGTTGGTGGGCCAGTTAAACACACCCTGTTGTGGCTTGCTGCTATTTTGTTATACTACCACATATTAATTTGAAAATGTTTCTTATTCCACAGAAAAAAGCAAAGATCGAGGGAATAACACAATTGGTGCCAGGCTGAACAGAGTAGAGGACAAGGTAAGCCTGTTAGACTGTCAGTGAGCAAGGATATGGTCTGTGATGAGGGCTTGTTTCATACAATGTGGGGAAAAATTAAGCTTAAAATAGAATTGAATGCCTGGCTTTTCCAGGTGATGGAACATAATTTTTGTTGCAGATTGCATTTTTTGTTCCTTCTTGTCATTTTAACAGAATAAGGAAAAAAACAGACTTTAATTGATTTCAGTCTTTTCTGGGACTCACTTGGGGTTTTGATTTTTAATTGTATATATTACACATGTATCAATGCTCTACTTCCTTCCTCCACACTAGATAAAAGGCTCTGATCCTTTAATACCTCGGTATATTATGGTGCCTAAGATTTCCCTTTGATCATTGCTCTGTTGTTTATATAACTCCACCTACAATTCCTTAGAGAGAGTGAGAGCAAACCTTGTTCTGTCCTGGTTTTCATTCCTCATGACAAATGGAGTTTATCCTTTCAAGTGAGGTGAAGCCAGATAAAAAGTCAGACTTGTTCTATAATCTGAAATTAGCAATTAAGTGCTTTGTGACCCTTTATTTCAATGCTGGCTATGCTTGAACAAATAAATGGCAGGTAGAAACTATGTTATAGTTAAAAAAAAATAGGTTTGCCTATATTGGTATTAAGGAAAGAAGGGGAGAGTTAAGAGAACTGGTATGAAGCCTTTACTGATCTTCCGTAGTGATTTGTTTAGGGAATGAAAGAATTTCTTTACCTTAACAATAATTTCACTCATGTATCTAAACCATTTATTTTATGTTAAGGTGTGAATTTTTTTCTCGAGAAAAAGTGCTTTCAGATTGTTTCTTCCTCAATTGGAAGAATGATAACCTCATGAAGGATTTGTTTTAAAGAAATATCCAACAAATATTCTGCAAACCAAAAGTGGTGTGAGCAACATGTCCCAAAGGATGCAAATTGAAATCTGTATTAAGTCACTTGTGTTGTATTCATTCTTTACACATTTCTCCTTAAATACTTAAGATAAATTTGAATGACAGTACTCAGAATTGTACTTGAAACTATTGGAAATAAATGGCATTTTAAAGGGAACAGGTTCCTTTTGGTATATAGGGTGACACATAGAAAGGGTGAAGGATAGAATGGTACAGTGCATTTTGCACAAGGAAGAATCACCATGCAGTTCTCCCTCAGATCTGTGGTTATTAAGTGTTCTTACATATGAAAGACCTTTCCGGAAAGTTTGGATTATATTTATTTATTTTCTCTCTCTAATGTCAACTAAAAGCATGGAGAACTAAAAAATGTCTTGTGGCAAAGAGCAATGACTTTTCATTTTGGACAAATAATTCTCAAGTGACGGCTAAAATAGCTTCTCAGTACTGTTTGTAAAATCTCCAGCAAGTCTGGGAAAGGTTTGGTGTTGTACTGGCTCAGAGATAAGCTGTTTGGAGGTTATTAATTACTCTTTTTACATCCTTACAAATAAGTACACTGTGAATTTATAGAGACTGTTGTTTTTTGTCTTGTAATGGGACTGTAAAATGCTCCCTATTTAATTTTAGTATAACTAGGTTAAATTTTAGCCTGTTTTAAATAGCAGACCCTTCTTTCTTTGCAGTTGCATGAGGTCATCTGTGGTTTCAGAGTTGTGTGTTATCTGCCCTATACAGCTAGTCCTATCTGTAGGAATTTTATCTGAAAGTAGCTGGAAAGCTAAAAATAGAGAATTTCAGTTGGACTCAGCAAACAGTGGTATAAATAACAACACACTGGCAACACCAAAATTGCATTTTTGCTGCAAGCTAGTGGTCAAATCTAGATTTTTTTGTATTTTTCCTCTCAGAGACTAGCCTTCTCTGTCCCATAAGGAATATCTTACCTGCTATGCTTTCAACATACAATTAAATCCTTCCTGAGCTGATCACTATGTAAAGGATATCTATATCAGCAGGTTTTTAAGGTGACTCATTTGCTGCATTTGCTCATTTGAACAGTTATATGACATTTGTTTTGTGAATTAGTTTTGAATCTTGGACTTCTGAAGGAGAGACTTTCAGTGCTGCAGGCTAGCATTGGCATCTAACCACCTTTTGTGCATTTGAAAAATTTCTTTTAAGCCATTTTAAAACGAGCTGTAACCTTCTGAAATTATTTGGACATTCCTGATACAGCAAGAAATTACATGGTACTTTTCATGCCACAGGAGTAAGCTGAGTTCTACTACATCTTTCTCAATCATCACTGGCATGGTCCTTGCAGCAGAAGACTGGTGTATAGTTGTCAGAAAGTCTGTACAAAAAAAAAGAAAAAAACCCAAACTTTCATTTTTTTAAATTTTCTGGTGCTTCTGCCTATGGATGTCTGCTGGGAGCACAGGGTTTACTACTTGCACATCACAAAGCCAGAATTCAATTTTATTAATATACCTTTAGACTTTTATCGAGGTGGATTTTAATTTGAAAAATGTTTACAAATAAAGACAATTTTGTCTTCAAGAGTATTTAACTGTGTTTCTGGGATATCATGTTACTGTTGCAAAGCAGCTTTTGTATTGCGGCACAAGTAAATGTGGTCTAGAGGTATAAGTTTTGCTGGCAGTACACAGGGGATGTAACATGAAAGGAACATTGTAAAGATAAAATGCTTAGAGTCAAACAGCAGTGTATTGGCAGGAATTATGATATTTTATGACACAAATCTGAACTTCCAAGTATAGAAAAGAGCAAAAAGTTCTGGGTTTAGGCACATGTTCATTTAAGGTAGAGTCTGTTCATCTTGTGCATTGAGTGAAACTTCGACCTTGTAATATATACAGTTTGTGATAATGTAACTAAAGATTGTTTCCTAATGTGCAAGACCCAGGGGGCTGAATTAAACTTGCGGGAACCTTCCTGCAGATTCCTTGCTGCAGAACTTCGAAATTTTGGCAAGCAACCGAAAAGATGGTTTTGCATGTACGTATGTAACTAGAAACTGCACAACCTGATAGGCCTCTATGAAAAGAAATCACAATCCAACACGTAATCATGGCCTATTTTGACTTTGCCATTGTTCTCTGTTGCTTATAAAGCTGAGGGTAACAAATGCTATGTTCTTCTAAAGGTGTTCTGCCATGGCTGAGTGCAGACCACACCCCAATCTGTCGAGACTCCAGCCAGCTTTGGTCCAGAAGGCATGTAACTACAGCCATACAGTGCCCACTCTGAGCTTGTAAACCCCAGAGTAGCAACAATCCAAGTATGTGCACGTAGACACATTGATCTGGTCCCTCAGAGAATGTTGTTGAGCAGGATGTGACCAGCCTTCTCTCTTTTTATCCTGAAACATCTGTGAATGACTATTCAGCCTACCCTCAAGAAACCTAGCCACTGCTGGCTTGCTGCCAAAATCAAAATAAAAAACAATTTTTCCAGATAGGCACAGCTGTGTATGCACAGCACTGTTAATCCTCACGCAGAGAGCAATGCGTGCCAGTGGTTTAATTCTGGGTGTGCCCAGCAGCCTGATCGAGGAGCAAGCCCACAGTACACTCAAGAACTTCTGTGTGCTACATCTCCTCTTTTCTTTTCACTACTTTAATTCTAGCGTGGCTACAAATGACTATAATGCTAACTTTTTAAAATAAATGAATCTGTTCTTTTTCAACTTTTTGCTGACCATTAATTTAGATATAATAGACACAGCTTGCACTTGCCTGTTAATCAGCCAGGCTTGTTTCTTGGCTGCCCTAAGATAATTCAGTCTTAATTACAGGCACTGCATAAAATCATCTAGAATTTACAGTGAGAGCTAAAATTGGCAGTCCCTGGACTCTCAACAGTTTGTGGTGCCTCTTGTGCCTACATATCAGACTCCCCCAGATGTCTGTAGATCCTGTCTGTGGACCTCCCAGAGCAGAATAACAAAATCCAGGTCTACAGAATAAATTTTAAAAACCTTCTGAGCAGTAGACATTATGTTCTATTTTCTGTTAAGTTGTTTTAAAAATAGCTCTTAACCTTATGCAATGATTTTGTCACTTTTAAAATTACTTTTTAGCAATAGGTATAGCAATCTAAAGCAACTTTCTGGGTATCTCTTCTAAATGCTCAGAACTATTCCTGTACCTGATAGGAAGTATAATATTAATATCAGTATTGCCAAAGTTGCAGCTAACATAATGGTCTTTTTCAGTTATGTGGAGCACTAGAAGTAATGCTGTCTACTGCTAAATTTTAAGTTGTAGAGACCTAAATGGAGATTTCAGTTTATTCAGAAGTATGTAGCAGTGAGACATGTGACACCTTTTAATGTGAGTCCAACAGTTCTGCAAGACAATATTCATTCCAAATATACGCATATTTTGCATGCTTACAGCTGAGAATTTGAACCCTCATATTCTGACTGGTGGCAACCCGAAGAGCAACATGCAGAAATTCAAACATGCAGTGTAGCACTGAGCAGAGAATCATTTCACTTTATCAGATTGCGCCACTTATTAAATCAATTAGAAACAAATCTATTTGTGCTGAATTGAATTGCCTGCTCGAAATCTGAACTGATCTTGGAAACCAAAACTAGAAGGACACTCTATTTTTTGCTCAGTTCTTTTGAGTTCCAGTTACGGTGATTTGGTTTTCTGTATTCCCTCTACAGTGCCTTTGCTTGATTGTTAAATGTTCAATCCCTGTGTTCAGTAAAACTGTAAGGATATTACAGCAAGCTGAATGGTGCTCTTGACACACTTAGGGGATGGGATGCCATCAGGCAGGACCTGGACAAGCTTGAGAAGTGGGCCCATGGGAAATTTATGACGTTCAATATGGTCAAGTGCAAAGTCTTGCACCTAGGTCAGAGCAACCCCTGGTATCTATACAGGCTGGGGAATGAAGTGATAGAGAGCAGCCCTGTGGAGAAGAAATTCACTGGATGAAAAATTGGACATGAGCTGGCAGTGTGCACTCGCAGCCCAGAAGGCCAAGGGTATCTTGAGCTGCACCAAAAGAGGTGTGGCTGGCAGGTCAAGGGAGGTGATTCTGCCTCTCTGCTCCTCTCTGGTGAGACCCCACCTGGAGTATTGCATCCAGCTCTGGAGCCCTCAGCACAGGAAAGACATGGACCTGTTGGAGCTGGTCCATAGGAGGGCCACGAAAATGCTCAGAGGGATGGAACACCTCCCCTATGAAGAAAGGATGAGAGAGTTGGTGTTGTTCATTCTGGAGGAGAGAAGGGTTAAAAGAGACCTTATTGCAGCCTTTCAGTACTTAAATGGGCCCTGTAAGAAAGAAACTTTTTTAGCAGAGCCTGGTGAAATAGGACAATGACTTTAACCTAAAAGAAGGTAAATTCAGACTAGATATAAGGAAGAAATATTTTACAATGAAGGTGGTGAAACACTCGAAGAGGTTTCCCAGAGAGGTGGTAGGTGCCCTGAAAACATTCAGTCAGGTTGGATGGGGCTCTGAGCAACCTGCTGTAGTTGAAGATGTCCCTCTTCATTGCAGGAGGTGTGGAGTAGATGGCCCTTAGAGATCCCTTCCAATCCTAACCATTCTATGATTCTATGATATGATATGATATATATTTAATACATTTTTTTTTACTCTACATGTTGAGTATGGAAGTTTTAAAGAGAAGTGCAAGAGCTTTATTTTATATGGTTTTCAAAAAGTGTTGGAGATCTGTATGTTACAACATTTAAAAGTGACATGCCATTTTCTTCTAGCTAAATAATTTTCTATAATTGTTTCACTAGAGCATTTACTCTATCTATATGTGCATTAGAAACTAGTTAGGCTGGAACCCTGTTAAACATAGTCCAGCTGGACAGAATGATCATTGATAAGTCTAGGTCCAGCTTTTTATTTTACTCTTTCTTTCTTGCTTTTACTTTCTAATCAACTAAAACTTCCCAATTGCAAAAGTTTTCATATCTAACCTAATTCTCTTGTTGATTTTGTCAAAAATATATGAACTTGAGACATACATTGAAGAGGAATTTTACTGTAATGTTAAGAAATTTGCTATTTTATTGTATCACAAGGTAAACTGTAATCATGCCATTTCTAATAATGACCTCCCAGCCTATCTAACTCAGAAAAGCTTAGGACATGCTCCAGAGCCCATTAAAGGTGATGGGAGTCTTTCCTTCGACCTGGCAGGCTGTGAGGCAGACCTTTTAATCAAAACATAAAGTAGCCTCTATGAGCCAAAATTTCAGCCTTCCTTCATCAGAGTAGACAAAAGCATTAAGGTTTATGAAAGTTGCATGCCTTCGAGAGGCATTTTTCTTTTAGCTGTTGTGATAGAGTTTTGCTCAGTCACATGGACAGCATTTCTGGTGTAAATGGAAGTATAGATCCGTACATATGTGTCTCGTGGATGCTCTGTATTTACAGTCCTAAAAGCATGCATTATGTACCTTAACATTTTACTTAGAAAAGTACTATCTCGTCTACCTCTTCCTGGGTTCACAAATACTAGGCTTCATGTTGGCAGTTTGTTCACCTAAAAGAATTCTTCATGTGTGGTCAGTCTTCCAGGTTTGTGTAAAATATCCTGTCTAACATAGGATCAAACCTTGGTGGGTTTTTCGATCCTTTTTTAATGGCATTCTGTAGCTTGTGGGTATAGTTACTCTGCTTCCTGGTGTAATATAGCAATTAGTGCAGTCTTAAAAGGCAAACTTGGATGATAGTGGTCTTCTTACACATCAGTATGTAATGGATAGGAACATTTTGGCTTTATTTTTAATTGAATAATCATGCTGAAGAGTTGGTGGTAGAGGAGTGACAGATAACCATCTTCTGACTTTCTGGTTAGTGCTGGAAACTATGGTTAGAGCCATGAGTCACCAGTTGGAAGATGTAGCTTCTGAGAGTGTCTGGCATGGAAATACTCAGCACTTTGCAGGCTGAACATATGTGATACAGTTCAAGTACTGATTATTGACAGTTTCTGCAAAAGGTTTGTTAGCATTTGCCTTCCTGATAGCTGGAAAAAGAATGAAAATCTGTGGGTTTGGATGGTAATTTTAACAGCTATTTAAAGTCAATAAAAATAAAAAGAAGCGCCACCAAGTAGTTACTCATCTTGTATATATATTTTATGCAATAATGAAGAAGTAACAACTTGGAGGATGTGGAGGACCATTAAAGCATATGGAAGATTAAGTATCGCTATTAATTTAATCCTCAGTCTTTTTCCAGATGCTGAAGTACAAGCAGACGGAAACAATTTTGGTGCTGAATTTTTTGATGGAGGACATCCATTTTCTATAAATTGGACAACAACTAAGCACATCCTTCATCAATCTAGGCAGCCCTAAAATTATGATAATATTTCAGTGGGTAAACAAAGAAAAACTGCAGATTTCCAGTTTCAATATCCTATGCTTTCCATCTTCCCAGCTACAGTGAAATAAAATTATCAGATATACATGTTAAAAATGAAAACAAAAAATAATTACTTGTAGGATTATTGCTGCCAGAAGCTTTAGTTGCCAGAGTAGAAACAGAGAGAAAGGTTAGAAAAGGTCACTTGAGGATTATTAAATAACATGTCTGTGTGTAAGCTCCAGTTTAGCAAGTACTTTAAACAGTAGTCAGAATTGATAAAGAAAGGGAAGGTGTGATTTTATTTTTTTAAGACTCTAGTACAGGCCTTGCACCAGAAACAAGATAATTGGGGGAGATAAACTTCAGTATTGTTTGATATAGCCCTTTTTATGCTAGGTTGTTATATACAGCTGCTTACCACTAGACTTGGTCAGCCCTAGAGCCCCACAAAGTTGAACATTGCTGTACAGCATCTTAGGCCTGATCTGTTTACAAACAACATGCAAGCAGACCCCTATGCCTGCCTAGAGACCATTCATGTGAGAATCTGAAGCACCGAGGGTCTTTGGAATAGCCTTCACTTGCATCCATTTGTTAAACATAATTTTATCTGTTTAAAGATCATTAGATCCTACTGCAGCACAAATGAAAAATAATCCAGTTTGGGGTTAATTTTTAAATTGGTTAATAAACATAGTGATAAGTACTGTCTATAACCCGTGGCAGATTATCTAGGTGCAGTAGTTAAGTGTAGTTATAGGCCTGCCCTACAGAGCAGTGTTACAAGATATTGTGATGGTCTGTGTCAGTTTCTGAAATGTCAGCTCCTGGACCACAGGAAATGTGATTATATGAACGCCCTTTGCCCCCTGCAAACCCAGAATCTAAGTGTAAGTAGCCACAGACGGTGAAGATATTGCTGCGTAGTGGCTGACAGCTCCTTAGCTTATTTGCAGGAACTGAGCATGTGCTCTCTCTCAAATACTGTAAAATAAAGTAAAGCAAGACAAAATATTAACTGTTTTCTTGAGAATAGTGACTGAAGGTAGTTCAAGCTTGCATATGTATGCCGTGCTGGTGTTGAAAAGCAATGACTAATTAAGCTCTGGTCATTCAGTCACGTACAGTCCTTTGTGATACTCCTTTACATATTTTATTAAAAGTAAACCAGCAAAACTTAAATACTTCTAAAGAAAAGTATTTAAATGAGTTTAATGAGTTTAAATGAGTTTAAATGAATTGCTATGGATTTGTGCCCAGATTTCTGATGCTTCTGGAAGCAGACAGTGGTTGGGAAGCATGGCGCTGGAGGCAGAGTGTAAACATTCACAAGTACAAAGGGGGTTGGGATTTTTTTTTTTGTTTGGTTGGGTTTTGATTTTTTTTTTAATCTTGCTGATTTCTTCCCTGTTTGGGATCTGATTGATTACTTTTGAGTTCTTAACACTGTTAACAGTTGCATGCTTATGATCTGTATACTTGTTTACTTGCTTATTAAGAGCAGAAATTCTAGAGTTGTTTTAGGTAACATGCAATATATTCCATAAAATCTAGAAATTGGAGGGGTGGGGGAATGGAGGAATTAAATAATGCATTACCGGTTGATAATCTTTTAAACACTCTTCAGATTAGTTGCTAGTTTGGGGATCAGGTGCTTGTGTTTATATTTGAGTAGGTATGCAAGCGGATGTAAGGTCAGCAAATTGAGATGACTCAATCTTTTATTAAACCACATAAAGCCTGTTTTGTCTGGCATTCAAAGATAAACCCAAGCAGGATTTGAAACCTAGCCACCATCATTCTTGTGCATTGACTGTTTCCATTTGATGTGGAATGGAAGTGCATGGGGAATAAGCTGAGAGAGAGAATGTGGAACAGTTTTACGGACTAAGTACTCTGTTGAGTGGATCAGAGAAAAGAGATTTGAGTGAACAACACGCATGCACAGCGTGCTACACGGAAGATTTCTATTTGTCTTTTGTGTATGTTAAAAGAAATGACCATAAGATCACCTCTGCCCTTTATGTTGTGTGTATGTATTGCAGATGAGTGATCAAAACCCATTTCAATATAAATGGCACATTTGGGGTTTGGTACACCGGGATTGACCTTTACTGAAGTTAGATGCATCAAAGCTGAGATTGTTCCTTGTCTATGATCTGTTTTTAGAGTGATCTCAGTGCAATTAAAATATTTTATTTTCATTTGCAGTGGAGTATCAGGGAGGAAAAGTTTGTAGAGTTGAAATGACTCTATTCAGGCTGCAGTCTTTTCAGGTTGGAATCATTCAGCTTTTGGAAAAGATTCAGAGTAAAAAAAGGTATACTCCCTTTCTTACACAAAGTCCCTACCTTCTGTCCCCGTCTGCTCCACTTGCCCCTCTGTTAAATAAAAATTGCAGAACAGTAATGATCTAGTGCTGCTTAGATTGCAGGGAGAGAAATAGGAGAAGGAGCCTTTGCTGTCTGACTGCTGCTTAGAGCTATGGGAGTCAGAGGGAAGAAGAAAATTAGGCAGTCAATAAAACATAGAATATGAACACTCTAGAGCTCAGGAAAACTAGATGGCAAAGATAGTTTCCTCAAATCCTCCTCTGTTCTGGCATCCTACACAATGGGGTTGTGACAAAACCACAATTCATTTTTCAATAAGAAAATAGATTTGCATTACTTCTATAAAAATCCAGAACAAATATGATTACGATGATTTTTTTATACATTTTAAGTATCCCACTGTTTCAGCAATTAGCACAGGGCTGTGAATCTGTGTCATAGGTTCTCTTTCTATCCCAAAGTAACTTATGATACACTAGGTAGCTCTGGCAATCAGCCAGCAGTCCAACCTGACAAAGTGTGATTGTCCTTGTATGCCATGGGTGTGGTAGTCTGTTGAGCTGCCTTCCTTTAGGATAGACCTTAGCTTTGGTAGCTTCGTGATGTTAATCATAGCACAAGAGCTCCTCCTGTGACAAATTAAACAAACAAACCAGAGAAAGGAAGGGGGAAAAAAACCATGCTTTGCCTTTTTTACCACTAATGTGCAGAAAGTGACTTGCCCAAGATATTAAAGTGGCATCTGTGGCACAGCCAGAAGTTTAACTTAAGCCATATCTGAGACTTAGCCACAAATCAGCATTACATTTTGTTATTGTGTTTAAAAGCCCCTCTAGTTTTGAATAGTTATATTGGCCAGTGCAGTGTTCAACATAATCATAGCCTATTAATACTAAAACCATCCAGTGCTTGAGAACAGCATACATAAACATATAAACCACACCAAACTAGCCAGTATAAATGTGCTGGCCCTATTTTAGACACCATACTTTAAATTTCTAAAAATTAATCTACTAACATCATTTTGTAGCCTGGGAGCTTAGGGATGGAGAGTACTGAACATACTTACATGATACAGAAACTGTCCTAGGTATAGGTAGTTATGCCTGTACTATTTAAAGCTAAACAAATAATACTAAATGCTATATTTTCACAGTCAAGCAAAGAGAAATATTCAAGTTCAAATATTCATATAAGTTTCTATTTTAAAAGTCTTGGATCCAACATTGCTTGCCGTTGACCTTTCTGTGACATCTGTTAATCTTGGGTTTATTTCAATTTCTTTCCCTCTCTTTTCTAAACAGATGACTCCACTTAAATCAACACTTGATTTCCATTGGACAGATAGAAGGTGATTCACTTAGTAACATATGCATCTTTATCTAGTTAAGTCCTAATAGCCCTAATATATCAACAAAGCCACTGTGATTAACAGCACTAAAGGTTTTGTCAGGCACTTCACCTAATAAATACTGCCTTTTCCCCAGACAGAGAAGAAGAGAAAATAAATATATTGTATCCAAAATGAAAATGTGTACAGCCTTATAAATGTTCTAAAATTATCCCTATAAAAATATGCATGTTGACAATAGAAGTTACATCTACATATATGCCTGTGTTTGTACATGTCTACCAATCCAAGCATGGGTTGGCTCTTTGCCCTGCCTGGGCTGTCCCTTTTCTGTATTGGTGATTCATGGTGGAGCCACCATTTATGTGTGATTTTCCTCCTGTTCACTTGAGCTTTGAGCAGATTTTTTGATGGTTCTTTGTCTCTGGTTGTCATAGATTATCTGTAGTTGGATATATGAGCATTGGTTGCGCCACTCTCGTTAATGCAGGCAACAAAGACATCTGACTTGGCTTGATTTTTATGTATAATAATCCTGCCAAATGAGGCAGTCAAAACAAACAAAAAAAAACCCCAAAAGCAAGAGTAAAATATATTCAAAGTGTCAGCTTGAATGGAGATAGGGTCCTTGCTTCGTTGTAGCTGAAGTTTTCTATAAACCTTCCAGCTGTGCCACCAGTGTCTGTGATTTTATGCTGTGGTCATCGGGGAACTGAAGGAAACTTTTATTCTGCTACTACCAAGTTTCTAGAGACTTCCAGCCAGAGGAATTTTATAGGAGGACACCTTAGAAAAGAAATGAGCAAGCACAATTTTTGCTACTTCTCAAAAAGATGCTAGCTGAACTATAATCATGGATCTTATTCCTGTGTTTGCTCCATGTTACATAAGGGAGTTTTGGCCAAGCTTTGAGGTCAAATAGACAGTCCCACAGAGATGTTGCTGTAAAGTCTCAGCAGGATTTTGGTAGCAGAAGTGACTGGGGAGGAACACAGTGCCTTTTCACTGATGCAAAGGAGCAACAGCTTCTGCTATAGCACAAGCTTCATACTTTTCCACACAGTGCACTGAAGACATGCTGACCCAGGGCCCAGAGATCCATCTAGCAGCATTTGGGTGACACTACATCCACACATGGCTTTTTGGCTTGGGCAAAATATTTTGCAAAGGTCCAGCTGTTTCTGATTTTAGCATGTGCAGCACTGATGAATGTGGATTCATCCATTTTTATAGTATGATTGTAGTGATGGGGATAAAAAAAGGAAACCAGTTACCAAGATGAACTATTAGAGGTAAATTGGGTTAAACATAAGTCCTGAAAAATGCAGTTGCTACATATGTGGTACTATTTCAAAAACTTTGTGTGATGTTTTGGTCACTGTTTTTTCTGGAGGAAGTTATTGCTAACTTTGGAAAAGGCAAGCAGGATAACTTTAAATTGTGATTCCTTTTGGTTTAAGAGTCTTACAAGCGTATTATTAGTTCACAATAAAAATGAGTATTTTGAGCAATTTGTATGATCTCCTTAACAATGTATAAGGATTTCTTCGGAATAAATTGATGTCTGCAGAGTAGGGTACATACTGGTCACACTTACAAATGCTTTCTTTTTAGGCCACAAGTGGAAAAGTGAAGGAATAATACCAATACTTTAGTCAGCAAAGCGTCTGGGAAGCCCTTGGTACACATTGGTTTAAAAGACAAATAGATATCCTTTTAAAATTAGCTAAGAAAGCTAGTACAAATTGAAGGTTGTATGAAGGTAAGGGAAGAGACTAGTTTAATTAGAAGTTTAATTAAGGATGAAATTGTATTAGCTAAGCTCAGCTGGCAATTATCAAGCAATAATCATGCAATAAGGATCTTCTCTCCTTCCTCTATTGCTCCTGTATTCTTTTCTCACTGTTTGAATACATCTTCCTTGTATGAAGCTGAAGGAGCTGGGGCCAAAGCATGTCTCTCTACAATGCTAGTGAGTACTTGTATTGATTCCTCTGAATAGTTAGTGATAGATAGGATGGCTGGACTCAATGATCCAAGAGGTCTTTTCCAACCTGATGATTCTATGAAGCAGAAGTCCTTTTCCAATACAAATCTCCATTTTCTTCCGCTTTGCCATAGAAAATCCCCCTCACCATTAAAACTGAGAAGTTCATGCTCCATAGGAAATAATAATGAGTATTATTGTAAAAGACTTGTTATTTCTGCCCGTCTCCTAAGCCTTCTTTCATTTCATCATAGATTCATTTTGTACCAAAATAAAGCTGTGAGATACACACGCTGAACAGAAATCAAAGTCGTGCTTTCATCACAGTGCTGAAGCTAATGGGTTGGCTTGTTGCTACAGGCATATGCAGGCACCTTGTGCTATAGTGCACTAGTGTTATGACTTTGGAGGCCCAGCTATTTTAAATCATAATAGTGACACAGTATGCATGCTTTCTTTCAAAAAGCCTGGGCAAGCCATGCTGAGTTGATATTCTTGGCACACTGTGTACCTATAATTTTGTCTAATATTTTGTGGAATATAGGTATCTGGGCATAGAATCAAAAAGCTCCACTGAATACAGAAAGATTTTTTTAAAAAGAAAAAAAACAGCAACAAACACATTCTTTGCTTTTAGCTTGATAATAGTCCTTTAACAGCTATAGATGTTTAAGAACAAAGTTAGTTACTGGGGAAAAAAAGGAAACAAACATTGTGATCGTGGGGGATGTTTTGAAGGTTTTTTTGGCAAAGCTGTCTAGGTGTTTTGTTAGTGAATTTTTCTACCGTGATTTTGGTCCTCTGCTGGTATGCTTACAGTGACTGGGTTGCAGTTACTTTGTACAGCTAGAAATAAGCAGTAACCTTTCATGAAAACCTGAAAAGCCATGTATGTGCTGTAATAGTTGTCAGCTGAACTGACTTGCTCGAGAAGAGTTGTCTAATGGATGCAGTTTATTCTGGGTTGGTTACCCTTGCTCGTGCTGCTAAAGGAAGTAAAGTCACAATAGGAGCATATAGTTCTGTTGCTCCCCGATTCATCTCCCAATAGCCTGATTTACAGAGGTTGTGGCAGACACTGTGGGTTCTTAGCATCACTTTAAAAATAAGCCCTATATGTCTGGAAAGGAATATGGTTCCGTATTGCCCGTGCACATTTGGAGAGACAGCTGCTTTTCATATGGAGGATACTGAGCATTAGAAGAGCTAAACCCACACTTGCTAATCTCTGTGAAAGCAGAAAAAGCGGAGTTCTACAAGGTTTTCAAACAATCTGTAATTTGGAATCATAATCTAATGCTTATGATAACAGCATGAAACGGATAAGCATGGATAGCTGTATCAGGCTCCATTCAAGTACAGACAGAAGACCCAGCTTCAACTGGAAAGTAACTAAGAGGGACCTCTCTGTTCCCATTTCCTATTCATTGTATTAAATTGGCAAATGCTACCTATGCTGTTAGGACTGAGGCTGAGGAAGAGTATCTCCTGCTGATATGCTTTGCTTTTCCTATATGGGTGCAGGAAACTGCCCAAGCCTGAATATAAAGAAAAAAATGTGTGAGAAGGAGTTAACTAATGAATTTTTATTTGCATATTTTTACTATGGTACTGGAATATTGTATTATTGGACTATTACAAAAGAGAACTTTTAGTGCATGCATTATTTGGACATCCCTAGCTATTTCCTTTGTGTCAATAAACAACTACTCTAAAACACAATAATGAAAAAATGTAACTGTGATCCAAAGCTTCCACATTTTCCCCAGTGATTTTATTTTTCTCCACTCTGAGAAGAGGGCTTTTCCCCACAATGGAGTACAGTATATTGCATCTTTTTTTTCTTATCTTCCTTTTCACCTCAAATTTGTCCATTCCATATGACTGTTGATGGTAATGCTTTCCATAACTGCTGAGGTTGGTTGCTTTTGTCAAAAACTTTCTGGAGTTATCCTTGTTTAGCAGAGGCAAGAAGAAGAAGATGGTTTGGTTTTGATTCATGGTAGTCTGTAGACTTAAAGCCCTTCCAAAAGTTTCTTCTGTTTCCAGACAAGAGGATTTGATTTCAGAAAATCAGTCTGTGTAGCTAGTTGTAGGGAGGCAGATTGGTTAAAGTTTACGACTTCATTTTGTTTAGCCTCTGGATCAGTGCCATAGAGTCTCAAGTTCCCTATATAATGAAAGATCTGTATTCGGTCAGAAGGTAACCATTCAAGGTACATGAATGCTGCAGGGTCAATGGCTCTTTCAACAATGAAATCAGTTTGAGGTCTTTAAGATCACAGAAGTACCTTGTGTCAAGACAGTGTTGAGTAGGCAAAATTCCTAAAACCTTTGGAGGCCAAAATACCCACCCTTGAACAAAACAAAACTTCAGAAAATACTAAGCAGGAAGAAATTTCATGCAAATCTCACAATCCTTACAAAGTTCCTTGGCTCTCAGGGAAGCAGAAGAGCTGAGAGTTACCCACATCTTCATTTCCTTCCCAGTGAGTCCTGTGTACTTTGGTTGTTCACATGCATACACATGAGGAATGGTATCTCATGCAAAATATCTTGATGCACTGTTGTTCTTGGAGCAAATGCACCAATGTACCTTGAGTCTGGAGGATTAAGGATCCTAAATAGTTATTCCAGCAAGCAGAGGTCTTGCCTTACTCCCATCTTCCTGAAACCAAAGGTGTCACTCTACACTTGCTAAATCACATTCATATGTTACTCCAGGATACAGAAGCTTTGCCTCAGGCAAATAAAAGACAGGAAGAAAAGAAACATGCTCTTATAAACATTGCATTCAAGTAACAACTTATGGTTGCATGGTGAGAGATGCAGTAGTGAAGTTCTGTGTGTTTGCAATTCTGTTTTCCTGATTTCATAAAATTAGTGGGGAAATGTATTTTGTGTTTTGTTTACTCATTTATCTGTTGGTGCATCATAGTCTTTCAGTAAGTTTCCAGCTGTTTAATTCTTTCTTTGCAGTAATTTACAGAATAAATTCTATCACAAAGAAAACATAAAATGCTGGGAATCTGGTTTTGGCCATCTCTCCATGTGGTTTGGAGAAGTTTGTAAATTGTCTTTGTATATGTAAACTCATCCTTCAGTATCAGCAAGTTATAAGTGGCTTCTGTTCCATAATGTTGTTTTTAAGACTGTGACTTGAGCAAGAGGCAAAGGTGCTAGAACCACTGGGAGTTGTTCCTGACCTAAAAGCCCTGCCATGGGTGATTTACTAATATACCTACTCCATAAGTCCCCGGCACGGTTGTCTAAACTTTGCACTTACAGTATGTTTCCTTGAAGTATTCGAAAACTCAGTATCTTGCTGTTCCTGAGCACCTTGCATCTCTTCCTCTATCAGTTAGTACTCAGCAGACATCACCAGCTTATGTATGGCTTATTTAGCAAATTCATGAAAGCCCCAGTATTTTTGGAGTTATTTGTGGGACCTTGGTTTTGGTAAAAACATGAAGGTAAGGCCTGAATTAATTCCATGCAATTTTAGGCACATGGAACTGTAGCACTAACATCCCTTTCCAGGCAGAAGAGAAAGACTTCATCCTCAAGACAGCTTCTGCAGGGTAGATGGGGTGAACCCAAAGCTGCTGCAACATGCAGCTCTGAGCTGCAGTTGCCAAATGCCTTTACAAGATCCTGGCAATCTCTTGCTTTTACTCATATTAAAAGTTGGTCCATTCTGGGCTGGATTTTTGCCAGTATATCCATAGATTGTAGGTTTTGCAATGAAACTTTTCCAGAAATAAGCATTTCTTGTGCTGTTTTTCTCTCTTTTCTTGGTTTTTTTAAAAGTACGTAAGCACATCTGATAGAAATACATTTGAATGTTTGTCTTTAAAACAAATGGGCTGTAGAACTGTAAACTATTGGGCAGTGTGTTGTGTTTTTTTGGTAATATTGACTTCTCACTGGTTTGTTTTGATTTTTTTGGAATACTAATAATTTTCTGCTTAGGCTAAGCAAGACATAGGTGTAAAGTCTAGTTCACTGAGTGTGTGAGGTGATGCCAAGCAGTGTCAAATAGTCCTCTTCTGGCAACAATGAGCTGTTGTTCGGTATCCTCACACAGGTTAACCACAGAGTTGCTCCTGAGAACCCTTCTGATTTATGATGGCATTGCTGGCAACAACTAAAAGCGCTCTAGCAGTGCTTTCCACACTGCTGTGTCAGTAGTTTCTTATATACACACACACATTCTCAATATATATATATTTATAGCAGAGAATTCTGATGCAATTCTAGTATTCATCCTGTTTGTATTTGCACTTAAGTGATCAGCAATAATGTATCTCTCTACATCTCTAGTTGCAAGTTCAGTGTCTGTACCAATTACACAACTGTGCTAGTCAGAACAGCCCCAGGAAATGAATTATATTGATCTTGTGTTGCAAGTGCCTTGCTAGGAGGAATTCAGTGGGAGGAAAAGAGGCAAGTAATTTGATACAACTTGTCTTCATAAAGCACATAAAATGTTATCAGAGAAGCAATTCTGAATCCACACACACAATAATTATAATACAATTCAAAGTATAATTTCTCATCAGAACAGTATTTCTGCTATATTTGAAAGATATATTTTCCAATTTTTTTTTAAAAAAAATCTTTCATCGACATATAGCAGAATTTACATGAAAATGTTTCTGTCCTGTAGTATTATTCTTGGTACTCTATTTGTACCTTTCTGTCCATCCCCCAAGAATGAAAGAATTTCTGCCCTGTTGTGACTCGTATAGAGTTTGTTTCTTGTCTTTCTTTTTTTCTGTTTACTTGTTTTTACTTGTTTATCTGGCAAAAATCCAGATAAAAACTACACAAACGTGGAACTCATGAGATTTGTATCTTCAACTTCTAGCTGAAGGGTTTTGGGTTTGGGTTTTTTCTGACTAATTTTGGTAGATTGCCCACTCTTTGATTTGTCTAGATTAAGCTACAGTTTTGTCTGTTCTAAGGCAGTAGCATCACGTAATCCTAGCCCCTGAGCCCTAGATGTTGTACCCATATCAAGCTGCATACGGTAATGTAACAGTTTCTAGAAGGCAGTCTGTGGGGCTGTAGTCTCAGATCTAGTCAAGATCTGGACAGTTACCTAGTTCACGCTTTCACTCTTTTCTTCCAGTTTGTGAATGCATAAATAAAAAGATGTTAAAACACATAAAGCATTTTTTTTGTTATTATATTGATATGTTATTGTTTCTTGTAAGCACTCAGTGCAGTCACAAGTTTAATGATACACAGTGACCAACAGGAGGGATAAATGCATGTGATCGCAGATGGGTGAGGCATTCATGCTGCTGACAGAGATGTGTGGGAACAACCAGACAATACCATGCTTAGGTCCAAATTCTTCCACTGGGTGCAAGTCCCACAACTTATCACACGCAGGCACTGCAAGCTTGACTTTTTCTTCTATGTCACTTTCTGCCCTTATGTTGTCCAGCATATCAACAGACTTTTCAGGGAAATAACTGAAGAAACATTTCCTTCTTAATTTTGCAAAGCATATTGCGGTTAATATCTAGAAGTACCTGGAGTCAAGGTTCTTGTTTTTCCTAAAGAAATTTCTGTAACCTATGAATGAATAATAGAATTCTTTTGCTGGATAAGGAAAGTCCTTGAATAGATTTATCATGCTGTCTTTCTGTTTGGATAGAGGGTTGTTTTGAATAGCTTGCTTGACACAGTAGCATTTGGAAAAGAGCTACTAAGTTCTCTCCTGTGGTGGAAGTACTCTGGGTCACAAATACATTAAATCCAACTTAATAGTTTCAGTAATGAGTATATAGGAAAGGCTGTATTAAGATCAGGACTGTCTCTTTTACAGAATCAATATATTTGCAAGATAATATGACTATGCATATCCTTACATAAGGTAGAGAGGAAAAAAAAAAAAAAGAAAAGAAAATCAAAGTTACATCTACGATTTTTGTGGTGGATGAAGCAAGATGTGGCAAGTCACATGTTCGTTCTTAGAATCATAGAATAGTTTGGGTTGGAAGGGAGCTTAAAGATCGTCCACTTCCAACCCCCCTGAGATGGACAGGGACACCTCCCACTAGATCAGGCTGCCCAAGGCCCCATCCAACCTGGCCTTGAACGCCTCCAGGGATGGAGCATCCACAACTTCCCTGGGCAACCTGTTCCAGTGCCTCACTGCTCTCATTGTGATGAAATTCCTCCTGAAGTCTAGTCTAAATCTGCCTCTCTCCAGTTTTTGCCCATTGCCCCTTGTCCTATCACTACAAGCCTTTGCAAACAGTCCCTGCCCAGCTTTCTTGTAGGTGTCGTTCAGGTACTGGAAGGTCACTATAAGGTCTCCTTGGAGCCTTCTCTTCTCCAGGCTGAACAAACCCAACTCTCTCAGAGGTGCTTCAGCCCCCTGATCATCTTTGTAGCCCTCTTCTGGACCTGTTCCAACAGCTCCATGTCCTTCTTATGTTGAGGAATATGTTCTTCTTATGTTCTTAGTCACTTGTATTTAATTCATTAAATTTAAATTCATTAAATTTAATGAATTAAAGGCGACGACATACTTAAGTGATATCTTGTCAACTGGGCTGGATAATCCTCTGCCAACTGCACAAAATTCTATTGTCTATGTGAATAAAGCAGCTTAATAAACCATATTAGTTTATTATCCACTCCACAGACCAGCCACAGGGCTGGATACATGACCCACTTGTTTGCTGTTCCTTGCTGCCATCAGGCACTGGTGAGCCTTGGTAACTGTGGTTTCCTTTCAAGGCTATGAGAAGCAGTGGCATTTTAATGGATGCAGAATTTTCTTCCCCTTATCTACCAGATTTGATTTTGCCGTATACAGTACAATGATTTTTCCCAGACTTTTTTGCCCTCTGAATACCTGTGGTATAGAATCTAACTTTTTACTCCTGCCAGTCTTCACTCATGTTTATCGTCTCATTTCCCCACTGTTCGCAGGCGTAACTTTTTGTTCCACGTGCTTCCCATTCCATCCTTATGGGGTTTTTTTTCCTCTTGTTTGCATTTGAATCAGAGTTATTTTCTGTGTTGTCTTGGCTCAGGCAGGATTAATCAGCAGTGCTGGGAAAGTCTCCTGCACTCACCTGTAGTCATCTCTGTCTCAGCATGAACCCATACCAGACCTTAATATCAGGCATAGTGAAAGTCCTGGGGTTTTGCTGGTTGGGAGCATGGGCTATAAGACTGCTAAAGAGGTATTTGCTGCTAGAACCTCTGTAATAGGAAGGTAAAACTTGCCATTTTCCGGACAGTAATACCATGTTTTTCATATGATGAGCAAGAAAGCACATCTCTTGTCCAAAATATTCCATTATCAGACTTAAGGTTTCTGCTTCAGAAGGTGGAGCCAGACCTTTCCTAAAAAGAATTTTTTTTTTACATAAATTCACTTTTACTTGACATTTCTCTTAGAAAAGGCAATTAATTTGTCTGAAATTTCCTAAAGACTTTGGGGCAGAAGTCAACATTAAAAAAATCAGGCCCAAGAGCTGTACTTTGGCAGAATTACTGAAGAGTTATCATCTAACAGGAAGTCTGGGATAGACTATACAACTGCTAATGTATTAGTTTCAATGGATCTTATGACCTGAGTGAACATCTGACCCATTTTATGATTCTAAGTATACATTTTGATGATGAGTATAAAACCATTTAGAATTGAACACAAACTGAAGGAGGAAAAGCAATGCTGTCTTAAGGATTTGATTTTATAACTGTAGAAAGTGAGTGCCCTTGTCAGTCTTCTAAAGTAGTAATTTCTTCTGCCAAAAAAACAGTAGTGGTAAGCCAGTAATATTTATCAGTGAACAAGCAATTTGCTGTGCTGGGTAAATAGGGCTATAGTTCCAGGAAAGCTCAAAAATTGGAAAGATGTAGTCAAACAAAAAAAATAGTCTATACGAAAAGTGTGTGTGTGTGCGCGTGCACGCGCATGTTTGCATATGCATGTCTACCTATGTATTAATTTGAATTTTGTAGATGATTTTGAAACATTAGCTGTAGGGAAGCAGCACACTTCTGAAGTAAACACAGCAGATTATGCACAGGCTGACACCGGGTCCCTGTGCCTCCTTGTAACCAGCCAGACAGCATCTTCAAAGGAGAGGGAGATGAAGTGGAACGAAAAAGTAAAGGGGAAGCCAGGAGATAGAAGAGATAAAGTCGGACTTGTCACGTGCTACTGTTGTGGGTACCTTTACAACAGTCTGAGTAAAATTGCTAGGCTCTTTCCTTGGTATTGATATGTTGCAATACACTGGCAAGACAGCAAGTTTCTGAGCGCCAGGAACTGAACAGCAGTAGTTGTATTTAACCCTCAGTCTAAGGGAAAGATGTTCTTCTTTACATACTTCCCCAAAACATGAAAAAGTAAAATGCACATGAACAACAAAACTTAACAGAGATAGAGAGTAGACATTAGGATCATACAAAATTGCTTGCCATTTGTTTGTAAATTTGGCCAAACCACAAATGAACAATTGTACGTGGGTGTAAGTGCACTGCTTTAACCCACTGGACTCTACTGACCTTCACTGTAGCAGGTTGCGTTCTCTAGAAGTGCTAGCTTAAGCTGTAGCACATTTTGAGGCTATTCGCTCATTGTAAAAACATTTTGTTTGAAAAAGACTGTTCCCAAATTTAATGCTGCACACTTGACTTTAATTCATCGAGGTACTTAAATATATGCCATGTGTAAGTGTAAATGATTACTGTCCACTTCAGTTGGAAGTACCATTGCTTCAGATTTATATTCTGCTGAAGTAGCTTGTTGAACAAAGGTCCTCATTTGTAGTTAGGTGTCTGTTTTTTTCCCCCCTCTAACTTTAAAAACAATGGTGACTTTACTGTTTTTAAGAAGCTTCCATCTTTTACAAGGAGAGCTGAATCACGACTGTCATGGGCTTTTGTCTCTGTACATATAAATCCTGCTTAGTGTGTGAAGGCAGAGGACGCTAACCACATGCCCTAAAATACACATATGGCTAGAAATGTTTGACTTCCTTATCTCCAGGAATAAAGACTAGACAATTTGCCAGAACAAAACCTTCAGATTCCTAAAGATCATGTCACTGCAGTGAAATCAGGTCTAAACAACTTCAGAAGCTCACTTTATGTGCCAGTAAGTTGCATATTATTGTGTGGACTGTTGAAAAGCAGCAGAATCCCATGCATCCCATTCACTTATGCAGGACTCATGAGATTTCCTTCCAGCCCCTTGCCCCTTCTCAGCAGTCAGCACTCTTGTATATTATTTATGAAGTCAATGATAAATCTCAGATGACTAGGTAGGTCCATGTGTAATTTCTCTTATTTTATGCAATGAAAAACTCTTATCGCATGTTAGTCATAGGAACAGATCCTTCATAGTGAAGATAGCTATGAAGTCTGTTTAGAAAGAAAACAGTTCCAAAAATAAGAAAGTTGCTGCTTCTTGGGTCTGTAAGGAGGAATGATGAGTCTTAGACATCAGAAAAACTCAGAAGACAAGTCTTGCATGGGACCTCCTTCCCCGTGGTATTTTCTGCAGTAAATCACTTCAGAGCCAAGTGTTGTCATATCCCAGTGTGTTACAAGCAGCAAACCTTGAGATTAGCTGTATGTTTCCCAGCAGCTTGCTAGATGCCTATGGTTCTGGAGGCAGGGCGTGGTGGGTTGGTGGTATGCAGCATCCACTCCTCTCAGCACTACCTCCTTTGGCTGGTTAAAACAGCTCAAAGTATGGCCATTCCCAGGCCATTACGCATTGCACCCTACTCCAATCACAGGCTGCCTATGTAAACATTGGGTGTATTTAGCTGCCTATGTAAATGTTGGGTGTCTTTAATTATATGGGTGCTCAAATCCCTATCTATGTAAGAGGTGGTGGGATATTACCTTCCTTCTGCTTATTGTTTTCTTTGTTTATTTTAAACGAAGACATTCTTTGCAACTGGCTCAACAGCATTTGTCAACAGTCATGGCTGATAACCCTACTTGTTCTACTATCAAAGTAGCTGATGATACAGGTAAAACTGAAAGAGAGAAGCCAAAAGTGTAAACAAGTGGTTTTCATACTCCTACCACTTAGTGAGCTGAATCTGCTAGCAGACTTGTGCAGAGGTCTGAGAAACAGTGCAAGGAGTGGGGTGTGACTTCGCAGGAATCCCCAAAATCCAGGTTGGAATGGGATGAGCCCAAAGGAGAGTGTGAAAACCCAGGCTGCCTTGGACAACAGGGAAGGAGCTGGAATGGGAGAAAGTGTTGATGCTGCAGCATTCATTACAATGAAATCCCTGTTTTACTGAATAAAAATGCTTCTTCAGCAGCTTCTTCAAATAGATATAACCTATAAAGTCTTGAAAGACTAGAAGATAATAATAATAATTACTGATATCAAGTGCGAAATTCTGCATTTACTGTGATTGTATCAATAGCTGTCACTTCTTCCTAAGCCAAACATGACATCTCTTTCCATTGTTTTCCTAATGAAAGCAGTCATCTTTGTGCTTGTACATAACCTGGCATTTCTCCCAGCTGTTCTCTGGGTAATGTGTTGGGATTTTCTAAACAGAGTAATTGCTTATCCATCAAGAATAGGTCGTTAAATAAAAACTGAAGAGGAGCTATGACACTGAGTATTTTCCACTGATTATCATTACATGCTATTTTCTTAACACAGCTGCTGATCTTTTATAGGTGTCTTACAGTTGAAGGAGAAAACTGGGAGAGAAAGTATAACTGAATTACTAACTGCTGACAAAGTCTCCAGATACGCAGGGGACGGGAGTTGCTTCTAGAAGAAAGAATTTCCATTCTTACAGGGCTGCTCTAAGAGCAGTGCATCTGCATCTTCCCCTCCCCACAGTCACTTTGATTTAAAGGAACTTAAGTATATCCATGATTGCCTTGAGCCCTACTTCAGTTCACATCAAAGTGTGTGGATAAACTGCCAATTAACTGTAAGGTTGTAGGATCATGACCTTGCTTCTAAGATCAGAAGTAGCATCACAAGTAGCAAGTTAGGCAATGTTACAGTTCAGGACAGTAGCACCGATAGAGCTAGTAAATTGCAGTGACCTGTATTCTGCTCTGAGCGGAACTGTATGCTGATTATAAATGTGTATGTAACTATGTTTGGGAGAAAGGTCATTACATTTTTTGTAATTTTAAATCACTTTTACATTTGTTTTCAAAAGCAATTTGATACTTTTATGCAAGAAAGTTTTAGTATGGTACTTCTTTATCAGAAAAACATTTTTGTAAAGATGTAATTCACAATGTATATTTTATATTCATAAAAGTACACTTTGGCTGAAGTGCCTAAGTTTCATTTGAGGAATCAATGTAAAATTCTGATGGCCAGGCAACACTGCCTGTGACTCAAGTGCTGTTTAAAAGGTCTGTGGAGATCAGCTAAGTTTGTACTGGCATGTGCAGGTGAGCTACTGTGTTATTTAATTGCCATTTAGAAGACACATCTTCATTCTCCCTTTTCATCAGGTTCCCTGCAGGACTGAAACCTGATACATTCCTGTGCTTGGGGATTTCTGTGATGCAGTGTTGATTGGTCAGGTGCATGTGTTTCAGCTAAAGAGCATGGTTCATCTGGAACAATGGGGAGTTGACTTAACTTCTTTTGCCATGAGACAAATCATATAATGTCTTATCAGCCTCAGAAATAGTATTTTGACTATGTCCATTTTACTCATTCAAAACAGATTTTGTATTCATATACGACACTGGCACTTTGCATTTTACAAAATGTGTGTTCAGTACACTGAAGTGTACTTTGATCATAAGATAAATGGATTGATAGACCTTTTCCCCAAGGGAATTGCCATGAGTGGGTTCATGGGCATTTCTGTGCAAGTGTGAGAACTGCAAGAATTAGTGGCTGCATTTTCAAACTCTCTTGCTACTGTCTTGAGTACAAGTTGTTTATACCAGACAAGGTGCAACACCATTTGGAAAGTATTGTTTTCTTTAGTGATGTGTAGTCCTAACATCAAAAAGTCCCTCACTTGGGTATGGTGTGCTTTTCATTAAAGCTCCTTGGAGGTCAGACAGTGCCAGACTGGGTCCCAGAGGTGCAGAGCAGAGAACAGAACTCCATCAAGTTTACACGACACACAAACACTCTCTGCATATGGCTTTGCACAGAATACTGACTTTGAAATGTTTTTTCTCACATAAAAATCACTGGGGTTTTTTTCAGAGCTCAGTGACTTCTAAGGAGCTGTGTGATTTATTGTTTGTCCTGTACTTTCCTTTGCTTTATAGAATATTTAATTAGCAAAGGTCTTTCTGTTACTGTGTCTTTTGAAAGAAGTTCAGGATCCCTCTGACAGCTGCCATTTTTTATACCGTGATACCATTACCTGCAGCAAATTTCCGCTGCTTGAGCTTGCTTTTCTCTGATCATACTCAGTCCCAAAAGGTGGTGGAGTCTCCCAGCCTATTCGTTGCCTTGCCTGCTTTTTTTTTTCTTTTTGAGGAAGCCAGATGGTGCATGCCACATGTAATTTGTGTTAAAGCTAGTTAATGCTGAACGGCTGCAGCATTTTATATATATATATATGTGTGTGTGTGTATATATCCTTTCATAACAGCTGATGTATTTCACAGCTGTTTTGGTGAAAGGACAGTAGGTGTGCTCTGTGCAAAAGAACCAGGTACTCAATCACAGAGGCTCAATCCAGTAAGACATCTTTATCTTATGCTGTCACTATATAAATGGTGTTTACCTTAGTATGGTTAACAATTTCTTTCTACAATACTGACGTGGATCGTTTTCCTGAGAGCTGTAAGGAGATGCTACTTCTCTCTTGCTCTGGCTCCTTATTAGATGTTTAGCATCTGTGTTGTCATCTGCTTAGCATTAGCACAGGCATAGAAGAGATCTGTTTTCATTGAACAAAATCTATGAAATTAAGCTTTGTTTCATTAAATGTATCATTTGGGCCTGTACAATAATGGATGACAACTAATTCCAGTGCAGATAAAAAGATAATTTTAAAACAGTCGACCCCAACAAAGGCAAAAGCTTGTGTGGAATACCTGGTTGGCTTTGTGGCAGAAGTTGCATAAAGGAACAGTGTGTTCGTACATGACAGTATCTTTTTCAGAGAGAAAAGACAGGAAAATTAAATAGGGTGGGTAATACATGTGCTTAATAGACTGAAGTAGGTTCCTTGCCTCATACTTTGATGAGAAGAATTTGAGATCATTTCAGATGATAGAAGGTGAAATGTTCATGGCAGAGACTACAAAGCAGCAACATTTCTTTTGCAGGTGCTTGAGCATCAATGTTTATTAGTCATATATCACAGGAAAATCAATTCTTGTAACATAAGTAACTGACTGTATGTTCACAAAAGCAGGGTAAAACTATGAAATCGAGATATCAATCATAGCATTGCTCTGTGGTGCATCTAACATCCAGTCTGGATAGCAGTATGGACATTTTTTAGTTTCAATCTCTTCTGTAGTTTATTAGACGAAACGCATTACAATTTTTTTGCAAAGTTGCATCATCTCAATTACATAAAACATGAAGAGCCCATAGGGTTGTATGGGACTGCTGTACATTTAAAACATTTTTCTACCAGTATCTATGTTACAGGCGAATACGGTACTTTAAATTAATTGGTCTTGTGAGATGGCTGTGATTTCTTCTCTCTGATTATCAAAAAAAGTTCTAACACATTTCCAGATAAAAAACTGTTCTGTTTTGTGCAATTGGCCACAGAAGTCATAATTTAAAAACTCAGCACAAAACCAATGATAGCCCAATGTCACCAGTGGAGTAGACCCTTCATATCATTTGGGGCAGGAGCTGGAGGAGGGAATGGCAGGCTGCTGCCATCCTTCTAAAAATTATTTTTTAAAAAGATATGTTATGGGCCTAAAAGAGGTCTAGAAATTCTCAGTATTTATTGGTCATTACTGTTTACAAACATAAGACCTTGAACAGTCAGTGAGTGTTTGACCTTTGAGTTGCAGAAAATGCCTGGCAGCTTTTTTCAACCGAAGGGCTATTTACACTGCATGTATGATGCCTTCTGAGATTCGGCTGTGATACCATGAAATACCAGGAGTAACTACAGAAATGATTCAAAGTCGGATGAAGTAACTGAACAAAACACCAAAGGAGACTTTAATGACTATGTACAAATTTGTTAAACGCTCCTTTGGAGGGGTGCAGTTATATAGACATCTAACTGGCAGAACCCCTGTGTACCTTTTGCAGATAGTTACATTTATTTGCATACATTTTTATAAAGTAGATATATATAAACCATACATACACACATATATATTTATTTCAAGAATTGAGAACATTTGTGAGGGATGAATTTAGATCTTGCTTTCAAAAAATCTGGTTTTATATCTCATGGTTTTGTCATGGTAGCATGTTTTATGTTACATGAATTACGTCCTTTAATGTGAATATCTGGAAGATACATTCACCATCGGATTTAACTTGCATTTTGGAATGTCCACAGAAAAAGGATCAGCAGAGCAGTAATAAAAACCAGGCATTTAGTACATTTTTTTCTGACACATCTGTGAACAGTAAAGAGACACAGGGTTTTACCAGCCTCAAGCATTCAATCATAAGTGAAACTTTACAACTGCAGTAACAACAGCACTGTGAAAACATTCACTAAACTGCCACAAACTCTTTACTTACTACTGAAATCCTTAGATAAATATTGAATGAAATTTTTTATTGCAAGGCATGGCAAAGGAAAACAAACACACTTTCATATCCACTTTTTTGCCTCAGATGTGCATCAGGTGACATGGAGGCATGCTAAGTGAAGTTGATTTTCAAAGGCCTTATTTCCAGGCTCTGAGTTGCTACAGGTGCATCTCTCTTGTGGTTGATGGGAATGAAGGACTGAGGTTGTCAACAGAGCAAAAGAAAACATCATGAATATACAAATTCTGTATATGTGGCCACATAGAGCTTCTGTATTTTTCTCTTTAGCTTAGCATCTCACAAACGCTTACAAGTTAATTTAAAGATTGAAGTCTGGTTTGTGTTTTGACAGTATTAGAAAAGGATGTTTATTAGAGAGGCAATAAAAGATGCAGACATTCCCTTAGTTTGTAAAACTTCAGTTCTGCATGCTTAGGTAAAGGGTGTTTTCACTTCATGGCGTGAGGAACGCTGTATTGTTTATCTTTGGGTGAATTTTATTTTCTGGTTGTGTTTTTTTTTCTCATTAAACACATTCTCTGAAAATATTGCAGTAAATTTTTGTCTGATACAGGATGAAAATAACAATTCAAAAAAGAAAAACCTGTATTGCAATACTGATATGGAAACAGTTCCTGTTTTCTTGATTGTGTTAATACCAATTGAACCTGCAGAATTTACTCTGGAGTGACTCTACCCATGGAATGGTTTCTGTGTTCTTCTGCCTTTGTTCTTGGAAAAGCCAAAGTCTAAGAAAATTACCAGGATGTTGATTCTGCGCCCAGGTTGCTTAAATTCATTTAGTGCCAGGAAAATCAAATACACCCATCAGCAGTTGGTTAGATGGTGAAACAACTCTTTTTACCAGTGAGACGCACTGCAGAGAGTGTGTTTTGTGTAGGGATCTTTGGACAATATCCATTCACTTAGAGCCTGTGAGCTCTGGGGCAGACAGGATTCCAACACAGGTACTGATAAGGTGGAAGCAAGTCATGCTGTGGCAGAGGTCAGAAATAGAAAGGCAATAAATATCATTCCTGTGCAGTATGGCTTGGATTTACAAACAAGTCTAAAGGGCTTTGGTTCTTAATGGCCACAGAAAGTGGGTGCATGAAGGAGGGACAGGGGTGTGAGCACCACCTCACAGACTGTGATGGATATCACGATTTTGCTCAGGAAATGCCACCTTTAAGTTCAAAACCAAGCACTGGCCTCCACAAGAGTCAGCTTCTCCTAGCATTGGGCAAAAGGCCTCTGGCACATGTTCGTGTACCACAAGCCTTGCAGAGAAAGCTCTACTTGTTAGGTGGGCTTCAACAAACTGATAACTGCAGTTTGAAGGGGTCGTATTTGTCCCAGTGGCAGTATCACAGAGCCCATGTGGCACGTCAGATCAGTCTGCTGCTTGCTGTCTTCTGTGATGTTTCTTGTAACAAAGGTATGACTTGATGCCACTAGTAAGAAATAATGCTAGAAACCATGTCAGTCTGCTTTCTGAGGGAAGGCTATGTCAAGATGATGTGCTTCAATATCTCTCAGTCCTTCTGAGGCTCTTGGCTTAGGACAACTAGAGTTGTATACTTTAATAGTCAGCACAATTTACTAAAAGAGTAGACAACTAATATGTATGCTAGAAACTGAGTTAAAGTGACACCTTTTCCATATTTAGCAGCATGTATGGCAAAAACTATACATATGCCTGAGAGCTGATGTGTGTATATGGGCAGTGCATTCCCAAAACCATCCACGATAATGGGCTCAGTATTTATCATCACAGCAGGAGACCAGAGGTAGTACAGATTGACTGAACCAGATGCTGCTAAATGAATTAGCAAGCCCCAGTGAACAAGCAGGAGTTGTTGTCCTCTTCTCATGCCAGGGGATGCTGTTTCTTTCATTTCTGTCCTCTTTGTCCTCCATACTAGTCCCTGGTTTTCACACTCTTGCCTACTATGTAGCCTGTAGTTTCTTTGGCAACCTGCCTATCTGTCGCAGTCACCTGTGCCTAGATCACACTCTGAGTGTAGGGTCACCTGCCTCCTGGGTTGTTCCTGCTTATCCTGTGCTGAAAGGATATAGCAATCAAGTGCGTAAAAGTATAATGATAAAGTATAAGGAATTTTGCAGTAGCATTAAGGAAAATTGAAGGCCCTAAAGTGAGGTTTTGTTTTGTTTTGTTTGGATGGAGACAGCAACTCTGCCAGAGTATCAGGCTAATTTTGAATATTTGTAAGCAATTATATGGTGATGACAGGAGAATTAAAATGTGTGACTGAACTTGTCTGGGCAACAAAAGGAAGAGGTGAACTCTTCTGTTTGGTTTCCAGGCTGGTCAGTGAGAAGTAATTGCTCTATTGCTCAAATTAGAAATCAGAACTGTTGTTTTGCTATGCTTAAACTCAGCTACACCCAGAACATCCTCAGTGACCTCCCTATTTATGTATGAATAACAGCTCATTAAAGAGCCAACTAGCCACCATTTTATTCTGCATTCTTTAATGTAGTGCAAAATTAGTAACATCAAGGTGACCAATCAAGAAAACAAGGCTAGCCAGACCAACCACATGGAGAGCTTATGTTCTGGCTAAATCTAGCTTCAGGTAATGATGCTGAGTTTGCTTCAGTAAGGATCCTTCAGTTCACAGCTTCTCTGACCAGAATAAGCTTTTGTTCTGAAAGATTTTTAGTTTACCAGAGTGATTCTTGCATGTTACTGAAGAAAGCTGTTGTTTATTCACAGATAACCTAGCTTGACTCATTTCACCTACTCATTTTAAATGGGGGGAAAAAATGTTCTTATTCTGTAATTTTAGAATCATTGCTTTCTCCTCTTAAAGAAAAGCCCTACTGTGCAGCATGCAAAGCTTGTCCTGAACGGTCTTCACGTTCTATTGAAATGAGCAGGAACAAGTCCTATCCTTAACTTAGGATTATGAACGGTCAGTAAAGGTTTTTGTAGCAGATGGTTAGGTACAAAAGTTCTAGGAAAACGTTTGCTTGTTAGCAGGTACCGCTCTGAGGCTTGCTTGAACTGGGCAGGGAATCAGAGCGGGCACTTCCATGAGGTTGTATTCCAGCGCTGGCTTTGTGGGGAGTCTCTGGGAGAATAATCTCCCCTCTTTTTTTTTTTTTTTTTTGTTTGCCTGTCTGCAACCAAGATAATGATATTTTCCTTGTTTTTCAAAGCACTTTCTCCTCTGCAAGAGGGAAGAGCCACCAAAAAAAAACTTAGTACTTGCTGCAATTCATTCTTTTTAAGCTAGCTTTAAAACTATGTCACTAAATTCATCAGCAGTTCAGAGCTTTATGAAAGCAAGGCCAGTTTATGTCAAAGTAATAGTGAAGAGTTTTTTTGTAGTGTGTGAATGAGGTTTATTTTTAGATTAAGAGTAGATGGGTGCTGACATCTGTTACTGTTTACTAAAAACATAAAAATGAACGAGACTAAATATTTTGTAGTGCTGCTATTAGTAAGACACAAAGAAACTTCCAGCTGGTGTGTAACTCGATAATCATCAAGTCCAAACTAGTTTGAGACTTCTCTGAAGATTCAGCAGTCAGAACTCTAGGAAGGTTCAGAGGCATTTAGTCTGCATTCTCCAAAAAGTTTCAGATAAGTGTTAGAAGTCAGTGGCAAAAAGCAATACAGTGGCAGTACTAGGAAACTGCTTTAGGCTACATGGATTTTTGTAATGCACAAGGAACTGTGCTTTAGAATCTTGGACCTTAATATTGCATGGCAAAGCCATGGCCAAGTCCCAGTCAATCGGACATAGCTGGCAAAATTCCTGTTTAATTCAACTGCCAAGAATGGATCTCAGATCTGAACACATAAAAATTCAGGCTTATTTTGGAAAAGCGCTATTAAAAAGTACTTAATGTAAAGTACTATGTATTTACTGCCTGTTCGAATCTGCCTTCCTTATTTTCCCCAAGCTTTGGTGTTCCAAGGAGCATGAAAAATAATAAAACCAACTGATAAATACATTAAATCCGCACCTTTTTCTCCAGTCATGGTCTTTTCTGGCTTCCCTTGGCAATGCAGTTTGCTATTTGATTTAGGTATTTCTCTGGTTCAGCGAACACTAAAAAGGGGGAGGAAACCATCAAAGTATAAATATACACCAGTTTTACCCACTCATCTCAGGAATGTTCTTCCAGCCCAGCTGGTAGCTTGGGAGAGAAAAGGCTCAAAAGAGAAAGCCCACGACCAGGTGTCCTCCAGCCTCTGGTGTGGCCCTGGGAAGTAAACCCTTGTGTAACAATTTTTGCTACTTTTCTGAATTTTTTAATTTAAAAGGAGAATTTTATAGAAAGGCCTATTCTCACTTTTTACCTGCAAATCCTTCCAGCTTCTTCTATCAAAAGTTTAAGGTAGAATGGAGTGCTGGAAGACTGTGCCAGACACCAAACCATAGCTTTTAAGTGTACAGAGGAAAAATGAAAAGCACCTGGTTTGAATGGAGAGGAGCAGAGGGAAAAGGAGAGGTAGTAGATTTACAAAGTTAATGCAGCTCTACATAAGTCACCTAAATATAGACAAGCTTTCATATTTTCTTTAACTTCCTTGTGAAAGTTTTTGTGAAAACTTCCTTGTGAATTTTTAAAAGTACTAAAAGTGGGTGGAGGGTTTATGCTTTTGTTTGCTTGAGCCCAGCCCATTGCTTTCTGCATCCTGAGCCCGCATGGAGGACAGCTGCCACGTTGGAGAGGGTTCTTGACCAAGCCAGCCTCTGACCTATAACTGGGAGCTGTCATTCTTCCGAGGGGCCATAACTGCAAGAAATAAAATCAAAAGGAATGTTACATGAGTGTGTGTACATACCGGTCCTCCTTATTTATAATCTGAGCCTTAATGTCAATTCATTAAAATCTCTAGAAGTCATCGTCTTCCCACCTTTCAGACTACAGAAGTCTATTAAAATAGAGCGTAATAACACTCTTTCTTAGAATTCAGCAGTTTCCAGACCCTGTTACACTACACAAGTTATGACCAAAACTTAGCCTTGTGCTCCTGTAGCTTGAGCTTTGGTGTTGTTAGTTTACCCAGGATCACTGCTGGGGATCAGGGTGTAGCTTGGGGGTATTGTTTGTTTTCCATGTAAGAAAATACAGTAGCATTTCATAAAATGAGGAGTGGCTGAGAAACTGGGGTTGTTTAGCCTTGAGAAGAGGAGACTGAGGGGACACCTTTTTGTTCTCTACAACTACCTGAAAGGAGGTTGTAGAGAGGAGGAGAGGAGAGTGCTGGCCTCTTCTCCCAAGTGACAGGGGACAGGACAAGAGGGAATGGCCTCAAGCTCCGCCAAGGGAGGTTCAGGCTGGACATCAGAAAAAAAAATTTCACAGAAAAGGTCATTGGGCATTGGAACAGGCTGCCCAGGGAGGTGTTTGAGTCACCATCCCTGGAGATGTTTGAAAGACAGGTGGATGAGGCACTCAGGGACATGGTTTAGTGGTTGACAGGAATGGTTGGACTTGATGATCCTGGAAGTCTTTTCCAACCTTGTGATTCCGTGAAAATTAATTGAGCTGGGGCATCACAGTGATGGCTTGTTGGCCAAGTTGTGCAGCACCAGAGCAGCGCAGGCTGGAGCATCATTAGCCAAAGCACATAATACATCACTGTCCTCTTTCACAGCTGGAGAAACATCAGAAAAGGGAAAGGATTTTAAAATACTGTACTTGATTTTGGGTAGCTCTGGTCTAAAGGAAATAAAATGTCTGGGGTTTGGAAGAAGTGGGAAAACAAGGAGGTAAAAATGGCTCTTGATTCAGATTTTAAATTATTCAGGCAAGTAGGTCTTGTTCATTGCAGACAGGTACTGAGAGGTATTTAGGTGTTTAGATATTGTTGAAGTCAGTGGGAGTGGAACACAAATATCTTTCAGAGGTTAGTGTGAGTGTTCAAGAGAAGGATTTCAGAGACACCAATCTTCACCTCACCTTGATAGAGCAAAAGTGTCAGAGGCTTTTGCCTTGAGATCAGATTTAGTGATGTGCCTCTTCATTTATTCAGGTATGCAGCTCCACATCTGTACCAGGCACCCACCAAGTCTGCACAGTCAGCTGGTTGGGAATGGGCACTGGGCTGGTTCTCCCTGTTGGGATCCTAAACTGGAATGTTCCCTCAGGAATCTGCGGCCAGGATGCGGGACACCATGAAACATGCATCACCTGCTGCTTTGCCTTTCCTAGGAAGAGCAGCATATAAAAAAATGGGGTTTTGTTAAGGCAGGGCAGAACGTTGCTACGTCACAAAGAAAACTCAGTTTATGTACAGGGATGTTTTTTCCTGAAGTGACAGTTTATTAATAAAATCTTTCTTGTTTTTTTGGTAACAGTGACAGGTCCTACATTTCAAATAGGACAAAAATATCTGTAATGCCATCCTGGTGGCTCACTTTTGTGTAAGTTACAATCCATATCCAAGCATTCTTCCAAGGTTTTTCAAGCTTCCAAATACCTAAGAGAGTAGCTATTAGTTTAGCACAGTGCTCTGCCAGCCATATGTTGTGGTTTACGTCTGTAGGGTCTGTGTAATACAGAACAGGGAGAAAAGCTCTGACGTAGTAGAAATCATCTCCCAGAGGAAATGCTGAAGAGCCTTAGGCTACATCTTTTTGGACATGTAAAACAGCTCAGACTGACGTGTATGAGCTTGTACCGCAGAGTGTTTTTGCAGTCCTACCTATGAAACCACAGAGATCTAAAGTCTCCCTGGTTGTTGAAGAGTAGAGATCAGGATAATGTTTGTAAGCTTTTAAGAGTAGGCTAACTCTGTGACTTGTGCAATGTTTTCACATAAAAAATTTGCATTGCAAATGAAACAACTTGAAATATGTGTCTCCAGGAGAAGTAGAGGGAATATACCTTGTATATATTTGCATTTCAATAGCACCTAAATATGTGGTGCAGGTCTTCTGTTTGCATCTGGCTCTCTTGGATAATCAGAAGCCCAATGCCCAGAGGAATTGCTTTTGAAGGGAACGGTTCGCAGCTGGGTCATGAGATTATAGCAGTTAACAGGGTCTGACTGATGGAAGAATTGCAGTCAGTTTGGGCTCATGGAGCAGCACTGCACATTTATGTCTCTGAATGGTCTGCTCTATTCTGTTTAACCCAAAGGAATAGTATTCTGATGATTTTCTCTTAAACAGTGTCAACATCTGATTTTGCAAATACCTCTATTTCCTCCACTACACTGCATATGCGTGCTTTACTGGGGTCTGTCCTATCTTCCCAACTTCTTCAGCAGAAACAGGCATGTCAGGTAAAGGACAATTAACAGCAAAGCACAGAGCAAGGCACTTCAGCGATTTGCACTTAACCCACAGTATTCACCAGTCCAGAGTTTTGCATTCAGCTGTGACACTGTTGGGCAGGAACAAAGTAACAGCATAGCACGCAGGAAAGTATGATTAAGATGGTAGCCTAGGAAGCTGTACTTCTCCAATTCACTGCAGTTCCTAGAAATGTGTTGAGACAAAGAACTGTGGATTGCCAGTGGGCATGTTTGTACACAAAGATACAGAGAATTTTGTTCAGGCATGCCTAAGCTCCTTCTGATAATGATGTACTAAAATCTAGTGAGTGTGCTTTATGGCCATATCACACGTGGTATTTCATTTTCTGAAGTGTTTTAGCATGTATACTGTCAGTATTATTTTTGTTAAAAAAAAATAAGCGCCCAGAAACAAGCAGGAGTCCAGACCTTCAGTCTCAATCCTTCCCATTTCATCACAAATCATGTCATGGCCTGTTTTTTGTGAAGGAAGTATTTCTGAAAATAATAGCTAAAAATGTCAATTTCATTTACTAATTTCTTCCCAAATATGAATTAATGTTTTAAAAACACAAAACATTTTAAAAATAAGCATTTGATTTGATTTTTAGCTACTGACATTTAAATTAGGTGCACAGTGTGCTCAGAAACACTATACAATATCTATTTCTAGGACTTTCCTCAACAGAGCTGGACAAATATTACAGTGCGCACTTATAAAATGCTGTGCTTCATCTCTGGATGTAAGCCATTACTACTTATTATCTGTCCTTATTTTGTTCCTGTACTTGGTTACTTCACAGATTCCTTTACTTTGTCCTCATTAGTACCCACAAACACATCCTTCGTGAACATTGCCAGTGTTCTTTGTTATCAAACACAGATGTGAAGAAACCACTGAGATTTCTTGATTCTTTTTCAGTCACTGGAAATTTCTTTGTTGTTCTCTTTGGTCATGGCCCAACTCTGTAGGAGTCAGTGATTGTCTTTCCGCCAACTTCGTTGGGATTTGGATCTTGTCTTTAGTAGTTCCAATAAATTCATTTTATTTTCAACCTTCGAGTATGTCTCAAAGTTATTTTGTTTTAAAATGCATTCTCATTTGCCTTTTGAACTTCACAGATTTTATATGTTTTTGAATACTGTTATTATTTTCCATCAATTGCTTCTTGTAAAGTTCAAACCTTGTTGCAGTCCTTTGCCCATGTGCTCACTCTCCCTCTCTCTCACCTCCTTTAGAACTCTGTTTTCACTCAACTAACAATGAACTGCTTACCATTGGTCCTTACAGGGGTTTAATCTTAGGTTTCACTCTCCATAAGAATATAAGTCCCTCCCAAGCCAACTGTGCCACCTCTTTCAACTTCAGCAGATCTTGTGTACTGCACCTCTTTGCCAGCAAACATTCTAAGTTTCTTTCATTAAAATAGATTTCATCAAATCAGGCCATGTATTCACAATCATTTCAGACAATAACTTGAGAATCTTATTAAATATTAATCTTGTTTTCCCACTTTGTTTATTCATCACCTCGTTTATTAGCTATACCACAGCAGTGCAAGGGGGGCTACAACCAAGATTCATGCTTGCTGTGTTGTACCAATGCGCGCACACAGGCAAGGAGCAGCCCCTATGCAGGGTTGAACCAGGCAGGACAAATACAGTGAGAGAGCAAAAGTAAAGTTCCTTCTCAAACAGCTGAAGTGACTGGTCAGCAGTTCAAATTAAAATCTTTACTAGTCCACTTTCCTTTTTCAGGTCCATGTATGTGTTTGGGGATTTGATATTTTGTTTTCTTTGTAATTAAAGGCATTAGTTTTCTTTTCTAGTACTGAAAAACTGAATTTAACTTTTCAAATCTTGACTCTCAAGGCTTCTAGTGTGTAGTTTTTTCTGATGGAATGTGTATTCAATCTTCTGAACTAGACTCCTAATAATATAAAAATAACCTTTCTTCATGTATCACACTGGTATTAAGAGAGGTCAGTCATAGTGGTGCCTTTCCAAATGTCCCTCCTAAATCCTTCTGCCACCCATTATCCTCTAATTTTCACATCTGCAACTTTTCTGCTGGCATAGCAATTTTCTTGGGCTCAGGACTAGTTAGTTGTTATTAAAGCAGGACCTAATCAACCCGGTTGATTTTTTTAAAAGCTATTCTTTCAAAGTCTTCCTTTTAGCAGCTTTAATAAACCTTCTTGCTGTTTGAGTTTTCAAGGGTTCTTTGTGGGCTTTTTGGTTTTTGGTTGTTTCTTTTTTACTATATAGTTGAAAAGTAATTTGATAATTCAGAATCTCAGTAAAGGGATATATATCCAGGTTATGCAGATATGCTCTTACATTGTTCAAAAGCCAGAGCTTCTCAGCAGTGCCCTAGAGCAGATGCAAAGCAAGAGCAGAGGGACAGATATACCCTCTGATGCTAAAAGCAGGGAAAGGTTAATCCCCTACCTGACTCATTTAAAATAATGTCACTCGTTCATGTTGGGAGGCATTGGAAAATGTAGTTTGTAGTATTTTCACTGGTTTGGGAGGTTTTTTGGCTTTGAAGGACCTGGAAAGGAGCTGTGATACTACACAGGAGCTGAAAGTACAGGCAGTGCCTCCATAACAGGAGGGAAAGTGAGGTATGAGGCAGCTAGAATCTCCCTAAGGACTTGCACCTAGAGGAGAAATGAGCACCAGCAGCTTGCTGTTAGAGGAGGAAAAAATTGGCCTTGTTCCCAGTTCTAGTGGACACAGCACAAACCCCACCATGATTGTTTTCAGTTATTTGTACTGCCAGTGGTGTCTTTAAAGGGAAAAGCTGTGGCAAAGGAATAGTGTCCAGTCACTCTTCCATCCCGTGGTTAGGATGAATCAGTGAATCTCTAAGGAGGGATTTGACTGCAGTTACCCAGGCTTTCTCTCCTCTGGCTATAACCAGGGCAAATTATTTCATTCTCCAGTGCTTTTGGCCACGTATCTTCCTCAAGCAGGAAATTAATACAGAAATGGAAAGTAGTTTGCCATTAACATGGCAGTGATTATCCGAGGGCCAGACTTGGCATCCATTGAAGTCAAAGGAAAAAAAAAATTCCATTGACTTCCAAGGGTTTTGGCTCAAGGCCTAGGAGAACCTCTTCAAATTCTGAAGATTGCTAAGCTACTGGAAAATAATGTATGGACAGTGCTTCAGTGTACATATGCTGCTTTGATTATTTCATTAATATCACGTGCTTTGATGTTGGAGGCTAAACGAAGACCGCCAAAAAAGATCTGTTAACTAAGACTGTTTATGCTGTAGTAGGCAAATGCTGAAACTGAATTTGGCCTTTTTCCCTTGGGACTGAATCCAAATAAATGTCATGAAGTAACTGCACAAACAGCACTCACTGGAAAAAAAAGGTCTTTGTTTCACTAATAAGCTCTTTTAAGAACAATGGATACAGTTTCTCAGTTTTCCTTACATCTGACAAAATAAAGCAGGCAAGAATTCTATTTTAAGGCTATTTGAATAAAAGCAATGAAAATTGGTTTGCTTAACAAAGGTAACTTGACTAACTATTTGTTGTGGTTAGGAAGATGTGAGAAACCCTCTGAATGTTTCTGGATTCCTGAAAGGAATGCACGGCTGTGGAGGTTTGCTTATTTACTTGCCTGGTGAGGGCTGTTGGGTTCCAGCACAGGGTTTACATGAGGTGGATTTCAAGGGCCAAAATATACCTGAGAGCTGCAAAGTGGTCAGAGGATGCTGATGTTCAGGAATCTCCAGGAGTGGGTGTTTCACTAGGAAGTTACACTGTTACTTGGTTTACTACAGGTTGGGTAGCTATTTTCTGCTTTCTTAGTAGCTTTCAATGGCTTTTAGGATACATGCTCTTTAGTTGAATGCCTTGGAGCCAGGTTCCTCCTGAAGTCTTACTAACTCTACATGCATTACTTGCTGGAGGAGTGGCTAGTTTCTGAGCCATGGGAATACTTCTCCAAATCCAGCCGTGTTGCCAGAAGAAGTTACTACTTTAGCTACTTACTGCTCTTCACCTGTGAAAGGCTGCTCTATCCATCTACTTGCACAGCAAGTTGTGTAAGAGCTCCCTCATTTGTTTTAAGCCAAATCAACTCCATTCATTTTGCTCATCATTGGTCTGCACCTTGATAACTGGCTTGGCTTGAAGCTGGGCCTTGTAGGAAGTGTTCATAGAAACTGTTCAATGAGCACATCAGAGGAGGTGATCCCTAATGAGGAGAGCGGGGGAATGGTGCTGAGCAGCTGAGAGTAGTAACCTCATCCAGCTCACAGCAGGGTCCCAAAGAGGACATCTATTCATGGTTTCTCTCTACAGCTCCTTTGTATGCCTGACCAAAACACTTCTGGCAAAGAAAAAAAAAAAGCAATTCCTACTGTGAGTTTAAAGAAAAAAAAATCACACAAACATTTTCTGTAGGGAAACATTAATTTGAAAGAAATTCCAACAAAAGTGAAATGGTGCCTCTAGTGAAGGAAGTGAGGGTTTTCCAATGAGATCAGTGGAGTCAGGATTTCAAACAAAAATATCTGTTTCAGAATTTCTCACAAAAAAACTGCTTTTTTGAATTGTAGATTTCAATTTGCATATTTACATCTTTTTCATCAAAGAAAAATTGGTCTCTCCACTGCTTCCTGCCACCACTCCCATACTGCTACAAAAAAAAAACAGGAGCACATTTTTCTCTTGTTCACCTCTGTAAAGACTCCAACTCTGAATCCTCAGTGTAGAATTTGACTCTAGCTGTTTAAATGGTAAACTGCATAAAAATGGATGGGCACAACTGTGCCTGAATTCCATAGCAGTGAAAAACCTCATTTCAACATGGCTCATCTACTGTAAAGTGCAGAGAACAAGAAGCTTACTGCCTGATTTCTGCAGCCTAGGATACTTAGCCTTGCCATCAACCCAGCCAGCACTTAGTGCTTCCGAGAACACAGCCCTGATGCACAAATGCATTAGTGTAAGCTAAATACTCTCTGTTTCCTGAAATGACTGCATTACAGTGGGGCAGAATTTATATTTTGCTGTTTGTGTTCAGAACAGAATTGTCATTTCTGATTTCTTTGTCCTGTAAATATGCATTAAAAAACCCCAACATGTATCCTATCCATAGTTTAAAATTTCAATAAATGTCTCTCAGGAGATATTCTGTGTTAAATAATTTGACAATCTATTGGTGTAAGACTTTATGGAGGGACTTTCAAACAGTTTGGAGCAGAACATCCTCCCCCAAACCACAGAACTTCTCCACAATTAGCCCTGTGTGTTGCTTAAAAAACATTGTCAGAGCACATTGCATTTACATGCTTAGAGTATACCATCTCTTATTTCTTCAAACAGGTGAAAAACAGAGACCTTAATGAAGGCATAAATCCTTGGTGTTTAATTTTTCTAAAGAAATGCAGTAGTGTTTGTGCAGGGAGGAAATTATGAAAAAATCAGTAACTACTGAAAAAACGCAGAATATCTCATTATCACCATTTGTATAAACAGTCAGAAGCTGTTTGCTTTATAGTAAAGAATACAAGGAACTCAGTTTTCATCTCCTCTCCCATACATTTCAATGAATAGTAGTCTCAGTGAAATTGTCTTCAACATTAACTATGAAACTATGCTATGATGCCACAGTCATGAGGATACTTCCAACTTCAGTGTTGCACTGCAGAATATTCAAGAAATATCTTATAAGTAGAGCCTGTTAAAAGAGGAAAGTGCATAATGTAAGAATCAGTATATAAATAAGTTGTAACTCTTTTTTTGAATCTGAATTGCTTTTCCTAAATGTACTAAAGTTGTAAAGTAATATCAGTGGAAAATTGTAGCAGAGTGATTTGTTTTTATAGTTCATTTATAGTTAATTTCCTGTACAAGTAGTACAGGGAAAATGATTTAGCAGCGAGTCTAGTGTGAATTCCTTACAAGAAACCAAAAGATAAATAGCTTACTCCCTACTGCCTAAAGGTTTGAGAGTATGGAGGAACTGAATTAATAAAATCTTTGGGGTCTTTGTGTAGTCCAGCTTGGAAGGCATGACAAGTATTCCTCCACTCTGCAGTTTATTTTCTGTACATGTTCTTCAAAAAGGTAGCCTAGAGATAATACAGGACAAGTTACCTTACACTTTGAAAATCACAGTCCACTTCTAAGATCTCTTCATGTCCAGCAGAAGGCTGTGGGCTTCCTATCCTCTTTCCTGGAGAAAAATTGAAGGTGCCTACACACAGCTAAGACATTTGGCAATCAAATGAATGCAGAAAGGGCCATTTGCTGTGCTCTTTCCTTTCCTACTGAGATATGTGGTGTTGTTCTCCATATACATGAGCTCAGCTGTGCTAACTCATCCTTCTGATTTCTTCTATGTGAGCCAGAAGGGTTGTTATTTGGAAGAGGTCACTCCTGTGTCTGAGTGCATGACTGCTGTTACACTAAGAGTGTTTTGTGCTGTCTTTGTCCGTCTCTCAGCTGTTGCCCAGCACTAGCATGCTGGGCATGCTAGTGGCATTATCCGTTTTAGGGAAGGAAGAGAATCAGGAAGGGGATGGACTTCTCAGCAGAACTTGGCAGGATTTTTATTTTGGTATAATTTGACTCTTGCTTTAAAGACACGAGTTAAAATATATATAGATATAGTATGATATATATAAATAACCTACTAAATTATGCAGGTAGGGAGTAATAGATACAACGTATCGCGCTCGTTTCTCATTGGCAGACTAATGAGACTAGCAAGTACATGTTAATAGATCATTGTTGCTCTCCACTTTTCCTGCCCTCCAGCTGTCTGGTTTTGAACAATAATTTGCATTTCCTCCCAAACCTCTTCTAATAAAAGATCTAAACCGCACTGGTCCTGAACTCCTTTTACTAGAGAGAACTGGACTGAGCCTACTGACCAGCTGCTCTTACAGCTGTGAGAATGAGATAAATTCATCCCCCACTCATTAGCTTTCATCAGTTGCATCTGAGATATGGGTCAAATGAGTTGGTCTCAATTATGAAGATCAGAGGAGTTGCACAATTGTGCCTACTTCTCCATTTCATTAATATCAAAAAGTAAAATACACTTTATGCTTTCTTATCTAGTTCGCAAGGCTTTTCTGTACTGGAATATATATGAGTTTAAATACTCAAATCAAAAAATGAAGTAAGGAAGTGCATCACCATGATAAGCTACCAAAACTTTGTTGTTCGTTTTGTAGAGGATAACTTTCATTCTGCGTTGGGTATTATATCAGAGACTCATAATCCTGACTAAGGAAATGTGGTTGAAGCTGTTGATAAACCATGATGTTAACTGGTAACAGAACCTTTGCAGTTTGGGTCTGTTCAGCTTTATCCACCTGGAAAATAAGGATCAACCCATCTGCAATTCAAATGTCAGCATTTAACAATGCCAACAGCTCATTTTAAAAGGATGCATAATGATTAAGTACATTAGAGATGTTATTTATTTTCTTGCTGTGGTGAATACTGGCCATTGATCTAAGACAGGAGTTCAGTACTTGCCATCTGATTACAACATTGTTATGGAAGGCAAAGGCTGAACTGTTGAGTTAAACTCAGTAACAATTAGCTGTGTTTTCTAGTGATATTTTCAGACATAGCAGTTTAAGTTATTAGCATCCTGGTTCATTGTGTAACTGTTAGGGAGACATTGATGTGACTCTTGGAAGGTGGTGAGAGCTTTAGCTGAGCAGATAAAAACTTTTGTAGTACTACATTTGCACTTCTATAGCATTGCTAGAAAAACCGTCCTTGACTCGAAGGAGTAGGATCAGGAGTAGATTTGGGTGTTGTTCTTCACTGGCAGAGACATGCGAGAAGGTCAGTGGGACTTGATGTGTGGATGGATGGGGATCACAGTTAAGTGAGAAGCCTGCTTGTGTACCTGCTCTGATGAATTTATGTCAGAGTATTTAGTGTCTTCAGCCACATATATGCTCTGACTAAAATTACACAAGTAGTTACTTGTGTATACTGTGAGGATGAAGTAGTTTTTAGTGAATGTGCAAATAACAAACACTGCCTGCTTCCTGTTACAAAAACAGATGGCACTAATATTTGACAGTTAATTGAAATAAGTTACTGATGATTTGGTAGTGAAGATCAAGGAAACATGGGCAGGTTTGGATTTTTGGGCAGCTGGAGAAGGTTATCTTATTTGCACTGTTTCTACACAGAAGTAAAATGACTACTGCTGGAGTCCATAGCAGCCCTGTTTACTTATTTTAGAAGTATAAAACAGACATATTATAGTAGGAAACAATTTTCTAATGACTCACCAGCCAGAGAATAATGTAGGAGCACATACAGATGCCACAACTCACATGGACAAGAGTGACCTGCTTCAAATGCTGTGCCAGAGGGGTTTGACAAGATCCCTACTAAAGGACTCTTAAATCAACTCAGAATGGTCCCATGGATGACCCTCTGGTTTGAAACATGGGAAACAGTGGCTGAGAGTAAATGGCTAGAGAGAAGACCACAGGAATCTGGTCTGGAGCTTGAGCTGTTCAATATATTCATAAATGATCCTCACAACAGTGAGCTGACAGCTTTTACAAGTGATCCAAGATTATTCCAGCTAACTGCAATTAAAACTAGTTGCATGGTCTTGCATGATACTAAGTGACTAGCAGATAAAATTCTATGTAAATAAATACAAAACAATGTATAGGAAGAGAAGTATCCTTGCTCTATATGAGGCTTGCTCTGAATTAGCTATTACTGCTTAGGGAAGAAATGAGGAGTTTCTGTAGGTGAAAACTTCCATTCAGTCTCCAAATGTACAGAGAAGAATTTGGAATGGCACAAAGAATGAAACAAACATTTAATACATAATAAATACCTTATTAACATAATACAGAACAAATATAGATTTGCAAAGCGTTGTCATGGTGCAAGGTTGAAGGGTGCAAGCCCTGCTTTATCAAGTGTTTGAGAATCTGCATTGCAGACAGATTAGAACTTTGAGCCACAATGCCTGACCCTGGAGTGGCATAGTGCTCCCTTGTGCCCACTTTGCTGTGAGACCAACAGCTTCACCTAGAGGGGGCAGTTTAGCGACAGTCTCTTTTTGTATCACCATAGCAAGACTTTACAGCAACCTCTGTCCAAAAGAGCTTTTGATGAGGTGTAGGATTCACAGTGCTCAAGTCCATTCAGGTAGGGCTACATGGACTTCTGAGCATGTCTTCACATGTTCTTTTAGATTATGCATTTACGTGAGTTTAACTTTTAGATACCAGTTTATCTAAATATATACATTAAAGTGTTTGTATACCACATACGTTTCCACTATTTGTGTGAGATGGTGGACTAAACTGTCACAAGAGATGCTTTCTTGGAACCAGTGCCCAGCACACCACTACCGGGGGCCTTGAACTGCAGAGCAGCAAACTAAAAACCTGCAGTGTGCTCAGCACTATCCCTTGTCTCCTGCTGGAACACCTTTTACTTGGAAAATATTTCTCTCAACAAAATTTCTCAGTAACTTCCATTTAAATCAAAATTTTTTGTGTAGTTGCAATGAAGAGCTCCTGGCATCCAACCTGCCTTTTTGTGTAATACCCTTCTGCTAACTAAAGACTCCTCTTGCAACCCCATCTAGCTGTGCATTCACTTTCTCTCCTTTGTGATTTTCTAAACATCTATCAGCCCTCTGGCAACACCAGGTTTGATGAGAGTTGAAATGGTCCTTACACATGTACATGTAGTTGTGGAGGGGAAAGGGGACACAAATTTTTTCATTTAACAGGAGCAGCATTTGATCACTCCTGGGGATTTTCTTCAAGCATGTAGGACATGATCAGGTCCACAGCTAGTAGCTACAGGACTTTATAACATTGCTGGTGTGTTTATAGTGTAGTGTGGAAGGAGCTATATAAATATTAATTACTCTATTAGTACTAGTAATTAGTTTTTATATTCTTTATTCATTTTATGCTCTTCATAAGAAAATGCAATGAATGTAGACTACCTTATCCTTCAAGCATCTAAATGTGGTTCATTCCAAGGGTTAACTGTACTTGTAATTTACTGTATTAGTCCCAGTTGTATTTGACATAAAAATGGGTTTATAGTGCAGCCAAATACCAGCATATTTGCGGTTGCAGTCAGATGTTTTTAACTATATTGGATATAACCCACAATGGTTTCAGAAGATATTTCCATTGTTTTAGCCAGATTTAGAGAGGCTGGATTAAGCTATGGCACACCAAGACCAGTGGTGTTTACATATGTCAGTATCAGTCTTAAAGGGCAAAGAATATGATGTTCCATAAACCTTTATACAGAAATAAATACCTCGCAGCAAAAATGTTTTTCTAAGATCAGTTACTATTTCAACTATAATGACCTGCTTGGAGAAGGTCAGGGGCCAAATTCTTCTCTCATTTACACTGGCGTAAATCCACACTAACGTAAGTGTAGGATATGGGCTTGGGAGTGCATACTTTGGAGTTTGTTTTCCCCTGACCTGCAACATTTTAATGCAACCTGTTCAGTTTGAGCTGTTAATTTAGCAAACTCTTCCATGGATAAGATCCTGATGAACTACATAACAGGAGAAATTAATTTGATCAGAGATTCAGGGCAGAATGTAGTCCTGAGCAGAGTTTGTTTCAATTTTCTCTTTCTAAAAAAAATACCATGCTGGTGTTGGTCTTCTAAAAGGCTTGTTCAAGTTGGAGATGTTACTGTTTAAACTTTTTATACATATGTCAGTAATGTACTAATGTTCCGATCCAGCTTTACAAGGGTACCAGTACCCAGAAGTCCCCCACTCATAACTGCCAATGCAAACATCCTCCAGTCTTTGTCCATCTTCTGAATGGCAGAACCAAAGCTCCAGTTCATGTATGTTCCTGATTTTTGCAGTTCAGTTTCAATTTTAAACTTTACGGACTTTTCCCATGTCACCTTTAATTTTGGATTGCAATTAGTATTTCTGATCTTTACTGCTAGCAGTGAACAGTTCATTAATGAAAGATGATTTAGTATAAATTTAAACATCAAAAACTGTTGTAATCGATATTATGTAAATATGAGGGATAATTTTTTAAAACCACATACCTGACTTCTGTGTGTGCAGCACACACACAATGTGTGTACAAAAGGCAATACATTTTGCTCTTGGAAAAAAGCAGCAAATCTTTTTTTGACTTAAAATAGTAAGTTTAATGTAACCAAACTCAAAACCTGACTAGCAGATCCTGTGTTACCAGCACCCATTGTAGCAACTGGCTACCTGGATTCTGAACCCCACTCAAATGATAGAGACCAGGTTAAACATATGTAGAAAATGGAAGGCCAGAATATTTCAAGGAGCCTATAAACTCCTCCATGTATCTTCTAACAATAGCTCTTTTGCAACTCAGTCCCATATCCATTAATATGACACTGCTTAGGAACCTGAATTGGGATCCTCGTTCCAGAATTCAGATTATTCTGCTTCTAGTAACATACATATGTAACACTTGCATAGCCAAGCCACCTCCTAACATTTCATCTTTTGGGTGCCAGTTCTTTGACCATGAATTGTGAAGGCAGCCAACTGATCATTTGAAGCACTAAATCATGTTAAGCTATCATCCTGTCTAGAAGATTTTCACACTGTGCATTTATATCAACTCATGCTGTTATCCTGGCCGTTGGGGAGATGATAGTCAGAAGGGCCAATTTTGCCAGTCTTTGGCATTGTTTAATAAAGATCTGGTTGGATTTCCCCATGCAACCATGCAGTATGTTAGTAGGTACCATCTGTATTAAAACCTGATGTGGTTTTGGATATGCATAGATTAGTTTCTCTCAAATAATTGTTCCCGTCTAATTTGAACATTACACAAATACAGTAACAAGTGAGAGGACTTTTATTGTAGCTTTAATTCAACACAGAGCACAATATGTATACCCATTGAAAACAGAACTGTGACTTCATAGACTCAGATCTGGCTCTTCTCTAGTACTGTGGGCTCTGCACAAAACTCTAATGGAAAAATACCCAGGATAGGATGAGATGAAGTAAAATGGTCTACAGTTCTTTGGAGATGCTGCTGCCTTTGGGGAGGACTTGGGGTGTCAAAGGCAAAACCTTGTCCCTGAAACTGTTGGGAATCAAGACATTTTCAGGCAGTATCTGAAGGTCCATGTGGAAAGTTGCCTTCTTTTCACAGCTCCCCACCTCCCATCCTGAAAGCAGAACTTACTTCAGAGCCCTGCTTCTGTTTCATGGTCATGTAACTGTGCAAAAGGAAGGGAACTCTGAAAGTTTATGGTGGTGTTTGCTACACTAAGCACCAGATGGATTTCTATCCAGATGTCCTAACAGCTGCTGAAAAGGCACGCTGTAAAAAATTATTACTTCTCAGTTACATATGTCATTCCTACATGTAGAAAAGACATGGAAAGGCACTGGTAGAGTTAGGGGTAAAAGAAAGCACATTTTATTTGCCTCATTTCTCACCTACCATGAGAAACTTGGGGCTTTTGTTCTTCTTCTTTAGGTCACTATAGGTTACAGAGTTCCTTATTTCTTGTTTCTTAATCCCCTGTTCTGAAGCCCATGTTTGAGCTCAGATGTGGCAGGGAATGTTGCACATGGAGCCAGCTTCTGCATTTCACTGGGGATTGTTTCCACGTGCTGCTTCGCAAAGTGTGCCGGTCACACTTCCACACCTTTGATTTCTGTTACTCCCATTTTGTGAGAAACTGCAAAGCACAGATTGGGAGATCCAAATATAAGTCAATCAAGTTGATGAAAAAAAAGTCCTCTAACTTCAGTTAGACCAGAATTTTACTCCTACCCCTTTCTCAAAAGAAATGATGGCAAGATTGTGCAAGTGTTAGCATCTACCATGAAAGGCCCAACGTTGCAAAGCAGTTGGCAGAGAGTAACATATTCCCAAGGAGCTATAAGGGGTCTTCTGGTCCCCACTCAACTAAGCTCATGTACCAACCCTCACTGTTGCCTTCCATGGGAAAAGTTCTGGTTTTATGCATGTGCATCTAAGGAGAGAATCTAATAATTCCCAACTCAAAAAAAAAGAAAAAAAAAAAAGAAAAAACAAAAAAACCCAGCCAGCTGGCCTGTTTCAAAGTTGGCTGCTTAAAACTGTATCCTTACATCCGTCCCAACCTGCTGAGTAGTACTAGCAGTTTTCCTCTGTCATTGATGGGATTGCGTACAGAATATGGTGCTTAAGGTAGAAATAAAAGCTCTGGGAAAGGCTACCTCACCATGATATAGTCTGGAGAAAGCTGATACTGAAGGTGTCTTCTTTCTGGAAAGGAAAATATTTAAAGGATGCACTAAGCTGTATGTGAAATGGGCATGAGAGTAGGACTTGGTTCTGTTTTGCAGTGTGAGGGTATTATTGAAGTAGATTCTTGTCATCAAATACATTCAGAATTATAGTCTTTTTATTTTTTTTTTCCCCTTCTTTTCTTGGGAGGGGCAAGAGGGGTAGTTACTCTTTTCTCTAGATTCCAGTCAGCTTCAGGACCCCATTGTATTAGGAGTTACTTAAAGGCACAGAAGGCAGCTACCCTGCCTTGAAGAAGCCCAAAGCCCAGCACACAGAAAGCTGTTGAACATGTATGAGAAAAAAATCGGCTCTGTTAGCACAATGGCTTTTTGCTTTCAGACTAAGCACTTGTTTTTTGGAAGTAGTCTGATCAAATAACCAATTACCTTTTTTAACCAAATATTCAGCTACAATTGTACCACTAGGTTAAAAACTCTGTATGTATTTCATATTTTTAATTTTCCCCCCCCAAAATAAATAAGAATTAGCAGTTAACCTTAAAATGTATTCTGTTCAATGTATGTTGTAATTGCTGTTGTTCCCTATCACATCAAGTTTTTTATAAAAACAACTGTTGTAGTGAAAATTCAGCCTCTTTAATAGCTGATATAGTTCTCTTTTGCTCCATTAGGAAGTTGATCCAATTTCAGTTTCTGAAATGACCTTCTAGTGTCAGAGCACACGTCTTCTGTCAAGTTCAATTAAGAGTAGCTCAGATAGCAGTTTGAGTATTTTTCCATAGCGAATTATAACTTATTCACCTTCTCAAAAAGACTTCTGCAGATGTTTCTGTGACAGAGTATCAGTCTACATTTCGGCATCGGTCCCTTGTTAATGTAAAATAGTATGACTGTGTGTTCTTTTACATGAGAAGCTTTGTTTCATTTTCTGTGCTGTTATTTGAGTTTCATTTCAGAGTGTCTGCATATGCTCAAATTACCCATCTCGCAACACAGCTGGCTGTACCCAAGAGTGTGCAGTCTCAAGTTTACAACTAACACTTCTAAGGGGGCTAGTGAACAGATTAGGAAAATGGAAGGGATGCAGTAGTACAATCTTAATAATGTGAAGAACATGTATTTATTTTGCTTAGGTGTATATATCTCACTAGCTTGGCCAGAGTAATAAGGAAAGGGTATTGCTATATTGCCATTACAGTGTAATTATGCTGTTTTCAGTGTGTCATTACAACTTATTTATGAACTCCCCAAACTAACCAATTTGCTTACTGAGACCCCTTTGGCTGAAGTAGTCACACGTGTTATTATAGGTCAGATAGATTAACTTGTGCTGTACAGTGTAATTATTCTGGGCTGTGTACTATATTTTCTGGTTATAGGTGTTAATAAGTATTGGTATTAAAAAGAAACACACTGGAGCTGAGCCCCAGGCTCAGGTCTGTGCAGGAGGATGTTAACTCTGGCAAACTACAATATTTCTCATGCTTTCTTCCCTCATACAAATTACCCTGCATCATGTTTGGCACAATATGTTTCGTGGTGGGTACTGCTGCCCCGTGCCCTCTGCTTTTGGGAAGGGTTGTCCAGTCATTGCTTGGAAGGGGGGCTTCTGGGGATCTCTAGCACCAGCTCCTGAGGGCTCCTGTTGTCCTCAGCCTAATGAGTCTGATACAAGTACTGAGGATATAGAAGCAGACAAAGCCTTTTACAGAAAGACTATTGATAAAAATGTTGATTTGGGTGAGCAACCAAAATGATGCGTAGGGCCTAATCTTCAAATCTGTAGAAACCCGTGGAAAGTCCTTACTTTCATGCACAGAAAAGGCCTATGCAATATGTACTTATCTCTGATTCTAAAAAAAAAAAGTCAAAAAATATAAACTCCAAAACCCTGTCTGCACATTCTGTCAACAGCCCCATTTAGAAGGCATTTGACCATTTAGCCCCGGTTAAGACCTCTTTGAAATCACTGTCTAACTTTCTGTTGCCTGGATTTCCTGAGTCTCCAGTCTCAGCTGTTGCTGGAAGACATGGTAAAGAATACCGGGCGGTTAGAAAACATTAATTGTACAAAATTATCATTCAGGTCAAGGGAGATTGTGTTTCATGTTATTTACTGATATAGGGAAACATTAGCAGTGGAATTTGTGCATCCTTTACTCTAACATACTCATTCATTTGGCACTCCTTAATGGAAAACAGAGCAATTACATGCAGACAATGCTGTAATGGAAAATAATTGAAGAAAGCCATGGCTTGGGTTTTTGTTTTGTTTTGTTTTAAACAATGCATGCCAGCTCCTGCATGCAAACATCCTTTTTTCCCCCAGCATAAATGTAGCCAACACTTGAACCACATTTAAAACCACAGTTCTGGGGCTCTAACTTCACAGCCAGCTAGAAATGACCAAAACAACATCTGCTACAGTTAGAATTTGAAAGCACTTTTTCACTTTGTTGAGTTTCTTTCTCTGCTCAAATCACCCCTGGTAGCGTTAATATTTTGTAACTGTTTCATCTGAATAAATTGAAAATCTCGTGCATAAATCCCTGTGCACGTAGTATCTGAAGCTTTTCTTGTTATGTCTTCCACAGTGCTGTAACAGTTCAAGCAAGCTCCTTTCAATTTAGCATGCACTTAATGTTCCCTGCTTTTTATGGTTTCTAACATCAATGTTTACCTCTGCTTAAGTGAAGCTGTTAACACAGCATGTTTAATATTAATGTGACATATATACTGATTCTTGTTGCTCTTTTTATTATTAATAGAAAGCATAATATTGAATTATGGTAGTACCTCAAGGACCAGCCATCTTCTCACTAAGTTTTTACAAAAAGGAGTGAAGAGAGGGTCCCATGCCAGACAAAAGATCAGTTGGAAATGAGGCATGGAGAGGAGAGCTGCAGCAGATGAAGAGAAAAGCTGAACTGATGGTGATGGTGCCACATGTGTGACAGGAATCAGAAATAATCAATTTTGATTGATTTGGCAAGTCAAGTACGTTTGAATGCTCTTGCACGTGTTGTAGCAATGTGACTGAACCTCTGGTACTTGTACTGGCCTTAGCTTTTTAAGTCAGGCTTTTCAGCCACAGCCAAGAGGCAATTACGTAGGTCAGCAGCTTTTAGGAGCCTTATGCATCCTCTTCTTGACTAGCAGTGGGAGCAGAGAAGTGGCTTGTGGTGGTGAGAAGCTGTCAAGACTGCATGAAAAACAGAAGGATGAGACTTAACCCATTATACATTGGCTTAACAAGGAGTTACATTGACCCTGCTAAGGATCTGATCTTTTATGCCTTACTGCAGTAACAAATACTGAATTATTCAGTAATCCCCCCAAGAGTACAGAGGACAAGTGCACTTTTCACATTGCAGCTCCTTCCTTAGTATGCCCCCGGGGTCCCTGTTGCAGCCAGCCCATCTCCCATCCCTGCTGGCTGGACTCCCTGCAGCAGCCAGCAACAGACCTTTACCCTTGGAAGCACTGTTTTCAGGGTTTATTCAAAGAAGCCCCTGCAGGTCTGGTTTGACTTTACTAACCTGAAATCCAAAAGGACTGGTTTAATGCATTAAGCCCCTGGCTTGAAGCATGTGGTGTTGAATTCAAATCAGATGTAATTGGGGATATATGATCTGTGTGTTTCAGTGGAACAGAAATGAACTCATGGATCAGCAATGATACATGATGCTTAGTGGTGCTCTTCACTGTCAGGGAAGCCAAGGTCTAAATGGAGAGATGTTCTGTATGAAGATCATTTTTTCTAGGAGTTGACTTACATGACTACAAAGCTAGAAAGACTCCTTTTTCTGAAGAGTTGGTGGATATAAAAAAACTATTTTAAAGGAAAAGTGGGAATTTTCTTAACAGTATTTTTTGAAGCGGCCAATTTTTATATGTGAGAAGTAGTTTATTTTATACTGAATTTATATTGTGTAGTGTTTTTATTCAGCTTATGCAGAAAAGTCTCTCTGATATTTTGCAAACTGTGTTGATGGTGGTAGCCTTGTTCACAGAAGAGAAGTGTTTGTATGTATGTACATAATACTCTCCTTCTGTATCTTAGACATCCACAGAAGCATTTTATCCTTTTGCAGGGTCCTATGCGATGACTTTAATGCTCATTTTGCTATGAATTTGTTCTTTTTTGACATAACAAAAATGCAGATTTGAATCGGAACCACAGCAATCAAAGACCTCTTTTTAGCACAAAAGCAGACCTTAGTACAAGTAGCTGTTGGTATGGCTTTCTTCCCATGAACTACTCTAGGAAGTAGCTTCAGCACTGTAAACTGTTGCATGAAGATTATAATGTCCGTTAGGTTGTGACTATGAGAGTAGAGTGACAGAGTGGAAACAAAAAAAGCAGAGAACTGAGAGCTAAGACATGCTAGTTTTTTGGTTGTTGGGTTTTGGGTTTTTTTGTACTAAATCATACATTGTCAAGTTGGAAAAGTTGTCACATTGGAAAAAAATCTGTCTTTTTCCTTATTGATAAAATGAGTACTTCCACAGTGAGCTCATCAATGAAGGAAAAGATAGAATGTGAAAGGCTTTGATGCAAAGTGCTGTGTGATTGCTATGCCTTACTTCTACTGTTCCTTTTTTTTTAAATTGTGTAAAGAATACTTTTATGCCGTATTTTGATTATTTGACCATTATTGATGGTATTATGCAATGAATCTATCTGTTCTTCATTGTCAAGATGTTATAGAAATTGTAAGCAAGCAGACATTAGGAAAGCTTCAAGTACTCTACTTGTATTGCCACGTATTGCTGGAAATAAAGTCAGGAAATCCAATACCTCCTGCAGTGACAGATTAATAAATTAGAGTATAATTTTGAGCTGATGAATTTATGGATAGTTTTTTTCTCTTCAAAAGCTGAGTTGCACCCAGCTATTGAAGGGGAAAATGTGGCTTTGTCATGCCTGTCTAACTGGCACAGATCCAACATGCTAATGATGCAGTTTTAAATTCTACATAAGCCAAAGATGCAGAAAGAAAAGATGGGTTATGTTAGAAGTTTGCAGCTGACTCGGGAGTGCTACATCCATCTGTCCTCCTGGACGAAGTCATAATGGAAGCGATTAGTGAATTGCCAACATGGCAAGTAACAGACTCCCTAGTGGCATTGGCTTTGATTGATTTTATGCAGCAGTGAGAGGCTCCATGTTTCATACCCAGAGACTCCACCTCCAGGATCAGGGGTTATGGGGATGGACAGGTAGAAGCAGTATGATATCTTCATTACTCAAAGAAAAAAAGCCAAATATGCTGAACACCAGAGCTGCTCCCCCAGCCATCATTGGCATCAGCTCCTGAGACAGAGGGTTGCCAAGTCCCTTGGCCAATATCTGCTGTTCTGGCAATTAGAGCCATCAAGAAGGAGAAGGAAAAAAAAAAACAACAAACAAAAACTAACGAAACAAAAAAGATGAAAGGAATTGCAGGGATGACACAGTAACACAATATTATGGTTTGATTCTGCAGCTGATACCAATTCACTATGAACAGCATAGACTTCAACACTTCAACAGGATTACTTATGGATTGGACCCTCATGAGATAGCATGGTAGTACATCAGTTGCTATTGAACAAGTACAGATATGGATATTTGTATGTATACATAGCCAAATCACAAACTGGGAGTGCATGGTACTACCCAAATATATACAGTAGGGTATGGTTTTGCAATTATCATGAGACTATACCTATACACAACATCTCCATAGAGTCTCGGTGTACGTCTGTGCTCACTAGGGTGAAGATAGCATATTCAGTTTTCTCTGCTGGTTCCTTCCACAGTACAAAGCAGCTGTTTAAAGCTTTTTTTTTGTCTTTGTTCTTCCCCTACCCTGTTAGCCCTTCTCAAGGTTTATGAGGACATGTATGTGATGGTTGAAACCTGCAGGAACCAGGTGTTTTCAGATCCTGACTTAGCACTATGATATCCAAATCCCTTCCTCCAAGATTCAGGGTAATCCTGAATCTGCCCAGTTTTCATTAAAATGTCTTCCACAACAACCACTGAAAAAAGACCCTGCTCTCGCTCTCTGAAAATTAATCATTAATGCTTCTGAAGGTCTCTTTAGCTGTGTAATAAGCTTGGTACGTTTCAGGCCTGGAAATTATTTGCAGATTTTTTTTTTTTTATGGGAAGACAAATAGATCAATAAAAGTATTGAAAATGTAGACTTGGACAGTGGATATAATGAAACTGAGAGTGCTGAGCTTCAGAATTATTAAAATATTTTGAACTGAGCAAGTGGAGACTGTGATGCCCTGTTATGTAGTTTAAGCTAAGGGAAACATTCATATAGCTCATTTAATATATCATTTAATACAGGATGGTGAAAATAACAAAGTAAATAATTTTGCTATATATAAGTTAGTGTTCTATGTTCTTTTCACAATCATATTGCCAGAGCATATTACACATTGTTGATGTAAATTATTAAAATTCAAAATATAATTTAAAGTAAGAAAAAAAATCTTGAAGAAATTTAAGTGCTAACGGTAACTTTCTATGTTATTTTAATTTAAAAGGAAATTACTTGTTATTTCTCTTGTTAAAAATTTCCCTTTATTAAAAAGAAAATATAATGAGACTATTTCTTTCTCTCTCTCCCCCTGCCCCCTTCTTCCCTTTTTCCGTCACCTTCCTTCTGATGTAACGGAAAACAGAGTGGAGAATACACAGTGCTCTCATTTTTTTTGGTCACCCCTTCAAAAAGGCAGCCTTATCTGGCTGCATATTCGTTCACTTCATGCTGAAAAGTGAGCATCTGTTCTTTCAGCACCTAGTGGGGACCACTGGTTCCTCTGGAAGGTTTTCTTCCAGACTTGCCCATAGCAGGATCCAGTCACTCTCTCCAGGGAGCCTTGTGCAGGAGAAACTGGGGGGCAGACTGTCACCCAGGACACACATCAGGTTGAGCTCACCCCAACCCACCTTAGCTTGGGATTGAAGGGCAGCCAAGAGCAGGGGCTGAGCCAGGCAGCTACTCAGGGATATCTCTAACCAGCACAGGATGTTTCCTGTCTCCTGTGCAAGTGGGGTGATATCGTGTATTTAAAGATCTGAAGTGCTTTGCGTCATAGTGAGAGCAGAAGTGTGCAGACAAACCAGAGTTGGTTTTGTGGCTGGTGCTGTTTTCAGGCTAGAAAAACAGTTAAGGGCTTTCGGCTAAGACGTGCATGTCAAAAGGCAATAAAGAAAACAACTGGTCTTAAAAGCTAATCACCATGCACCGTTGTGATTGGGTCTAAAAAATGTTAGCTAATATTTTAAATGTGAGTGAAGGGTCAACAGATGAACCTTATTGTAAACACACACGTCAGCAGGAGGGCAGGGTTGAAGATAAAATTAGAACCATGTGCTTCTCCATTTCTCATAAGGCACAGAGGTCATGACCCCAACAGCTTAAAAGTCCCTCAACGGGGAAAAATATAATACTGTCATATGTCATGCAGGGAGATGCTGTGCTTATTAATTTTGTAAGGTACATGCAATTGCTAAGAATAATGTTTTGTACTGTGAGGGAGAGAGTCTCTTTTAAGAACATCTGGTTTTTATCAAATAAAACTACTCTTGAATCAGGCCTTAACACAATACATGGAAATACAGTTAGAACTTACAATGAACTGTAACTAATCCCACAAACTGAAGAATCAGCACAAATGACTAAATATGATCTTTAGAGCAAATTAATACAGTCATGTGATAAACTTTGGAACTACCTCATTACTGCTATTCAGTCATTAAAGGGCTGTACCAAAGTTAGCATTTATGCTGTTTCCACCCTAGCACCTGAGGAAGCTACAGGCTTTTCCATTACCCATTAAAAATTTCTAAATGTTTCTTTCTGTGGTCATTGTGCTGTTTTCTAGGTTAGAAAGGGTAGCACAGAGGAAGGACTGACCACTGCACTCAACCTAATCCCCCTCAACTAAAGACCAGAATGGTGAGGTGGTGCTTTGAAGGAGAAGGCACTGTTGTATATATGGTGGCTCCATTTATGGTGTAGTGATGGCAATGGCAACTTGCTGTTACAGAGAGGTAAACCCTTATATTGTCTACCCAGAGCTTCAGCAAGTTCTTATGCCCAAGAAACATATACAAGTGTTGCAGAAATCATTCAGGAGTGATACTTTCCCTGGAATACTAGACATTCATGGGGCTTGTCTCTCGAAAGAAAAAGAAGAAAAGGTATTTTTTAGTATTTAGTGTGCATCTGCTCTTATACAACAGTGTCCTCTAGAGGAGTAAAAACAGGACAGAGAGAAAAAGAACCTGAGTTCTGATCTTCACTTTGGGTGATTTTTCATGTCTTGGTAGGAAAATCTCTCTGTTGCTTCTCCTAACACTAAAATGAAATATACCTGTTTCAAGGCATATCTCTGAATATAAGCTAGCTGCAGCTTCTCTGGTTCTTTGAAGATCCAGAAGGTGTACTTTTGTAGTACAGGCACATCATAAAATGCCAGGGTCCTCCTGGCCTTTCCATTCCTCAACATACTGCTGTTCCAACCTCATTATCTTCTCTTCCAAAGCCAGACTTCTCGTCCCCTTTTCTACTTCCTGTCATTCATTGTTCCACTTGTTGTGATTCTTGCCTGCCAGATAGCTGTTTGTTTTATCTCCCTTTATGTGTATTTCAAAACTGAGGCACTGAAATGTCTGGGATGAAAATTGCCCTCAGAGGGGCCAAAGTGAGGAGGGAACTGGATGTTCTACTTAATTCAGATGAATCCATGCTAAAACCATTTTCAGCTGTTTTGTCAAATGTAATTACTGAATATCACCCAAACCAAAAAGACTTGACTCAACTTTTTTCCAGTCCATGTGGATCTGTGTTGATCTTATGCACTGTAGACATAGTTATATAGTGCTGTTGCTTTATGAAGTTGAATAAGCTACCTTCTCCTATTTTCCTAATGCAGGATGCATTCTTTCTCCCTTAATAATCTCTGTGATCCTGTTTGAAATGTGGCTTTTTCTAAAACACTGTGATAATCTTTAAGATAGTCTTTAAGAGTCTCTGGGAAACTTAAGACCATGAATGTTCAGTAAGTTATGTGTTTGCATGTGTTAAAACATATAAATTATGCACTCCCACATATATGCACATGTAAATTTTAAAATCAAAGAAAAAATATCAAGATTTAGGGCCTTGCCAAGCTTTTTTCCCTGTATTTGGGCTGAAGAGATGTCTTGGAGACCCCATTTTCTCAGTTTAGGTAGCAGGATGGAAGGTGCAGCACAAAGACAATCAAAGCAGATCTAAATACAGTAAACAATAATCACCTTCTCTTCTCTACTGAGGATTGTGTGACCTGACCTAGTTACACTTACCTGACCTAGTTATACATACCAACTTTTAGAAACTTGGTATGTGCCCCTACATGTATGACTTCCAGCATAAAGAAACCCTAGAACCAGGCATGTTGTTATCGTGTCACTTTTCATACTCTGGTCATCTTAAGGGATTTCATAAATCATAAGGATCTTATTAATACTTTTTAAATTGTCAAAAACCACTAAACTGTTACACCATTCTACTTTTAATTTTCCTTATTTAAGCTTCTTACAAATGCATATAGCTTAAGTTTTCGTATAGCTGTCAGTACTTTTTCCTGATTTCATTACTTGCAAGCTGATAAAAAGCTGTGCTCTGAGACTACTAGGCTGTGGAGGAGTTAAAGTGGTATTTTAGGAGAGTTCTTCTGTGTCATTTTGTTTAGGCAGTCAGCACTTAAGCTTCCAGACCTGTATTGTAGTAAATGTGACCATGATCTGTTCTGTATATATTCAAAGGCTATGCAGATTCTGGGCCTGATTCTGCAATCACATCTGCACAAGCCTAGATTTGCACGTATGCAGAGCATCATTAATCCTACCAGTGCTCTGAGCAACCGACTGGTCTATACTCTTGATTAAATTTAATAGCCAAAAGAAGATGCTTACCACAAATCAGCAATGGTCAAGTTGCCCACCCCACAGAAATAAGAGGGCTCTGTGTTCTCATGCATTATCCCAATCATACTTAGATCTGTTTGAATGCCAAACCGAATGGTAAATTAATCCAAAACCAAACCGCAAATTGGCTTCTGGCACTTTAGATGCTTTTACTTAGGTGCCACCCAGTTATGGAGGCTCCAAAAAACCGAACTGGTGTTATTATCATCATTTATTCTACTTCTAAGACTGCTTCTGGCTCCAGCTAGGGCGATCTGAGGCATAATAAACAGAATGAAAGGCAAAGAATTTTTTTTTGAAAGTGGTCTCTTATTGCGATCACATAGCTTCTCTTTCCTGAATAGTACCTCAAACTTTTTCATTAGAAAACCATTTTTTCTTCTTCTGACTCTCTTTAGGTCTCTTTCTTAGACACCAGGCTTCAAAAATTTCTTACATTCAAACCCATCTACATAGGCTTTGTTAATGAAATTTTAAGAGAATAAGAAATGGTATTTTTTTATTTGATAAAAATGAGTGTATTGTCTTAGTTTTTTGCAAAGCTGTCATAAAGGCGGCTCTGCTTTGAATTTCCACATGTGTTTCTTTTGCTGATGAGTTTAAAGCGCTGCAGTTAAATAACTACCAAAAGCCAGATGCTTGTGGATACTAGAAAGCTGTGTTGGTGAATGTTCCTGTAATGAAGAAGGAAAAGAATGAGCATGGCAAGATTCCTGTGTGTGCAGTTCCACCTGAGGTGTAAAGGTTTGAATGACTGCCGTTGGGAGCTGTGATATTTTAATCTAGGCACTGACTACCTATTCTTTCCTCTCTTAGAGCTCCATGTTTGTAGGAACTAGTGCCTTAGCCAAGGCAACTTATTATTGCTAGCAGCTTATCCCTGTTCCAATCGGGTTTTGAACAACATGCTTAGCTACCAAACTGGAGAAGGCTATGCCCACAGCCTCAAAAGGTTGTTGACTCTCAGGCTGTTGAATGTGATATGGCATGGTATGGCAGTATGACTGAAATGGAGACATAGCAATGCTAAGTGAGATTTCGGTTTCGTCAGGGTCGGTGGCAGAACCTTATTCACTGCAGCAGGGCAAAGGTTTCAACCCCTTGGGAGGGTGATTCATCTTGACTCTTTGGGTATTTTGCTTTAAGTGTTGACCTCTGTTCTATAAGTCTAGACTTAATGGTCAGGGGAGGAAAAAAGACATATCTAGAGCATGATGCATCTCATCCTAAAATAGGCATCTAAACCAAATTGCGTCGACTACAACCTTGCTGCCCATTTCTGTCCACTGACTATAAAAAGCATCAGGATGACTAGCTCCAAAACACACATCTACATTGATACCTACAAAAAAGATAATTCATTGGAAAGGACTGAAAAGACATGGGGAAAAGTCCCATGATGGTATTTAGATGGAAAGTAACCCAATCAGTGCTGTTACATTGTGAACAGCAATACAGTGTGTATAGCAATATTTGGCAACATTTCTCTATGTAAGACTTGGGAGTGACTCAGGGATCAGGATTGTTTGTTTGTGGTTCCTAACCCTACCATTTGCATGCTTCACTGTGCCTGGGAGGCAGAGGGGGAGATGCGAAGGAAGCATGTTGAATTGGTCTTTATGGTTTTTCCTTTGTTTCTAGCTGGGTTTTTTTCCACTTAATCATAGAATCATAGAATAACCAGGTTGGAAGAGACCCACTGGATCATTGAGTCCAACCATTCCTATCAAACACTAAACCATGCCCCTTAGCACCTCATCCACCCATCCCTTAAACACCTCCAGGGAAGGTGAATCAACCACCTCCCTGTTCAGCCTGTTCCAGTACCCAATGACCCTTTCTGTGAAAAATTTTTTCCTAATGTCCAGCCTAAATCTCCCCTGGCAGAGCTTGAGGCCATTCCCTCTTGTTCTGTCCCCCGTCACTTGGGAGAAGAGGCCAGCACCGTCCTCTCTACAACCTCCTTTCAGGTAGTTGTGGAGAGCAACGAGGTCTCCCCTCAGTCTCCTCTTCTGCAGGCTAAACAACCCCAGCTCTCTCAGCTGTTCCTCATAAGGCCTGTTCTCCAGCCCCTTCACCACTACTATTGTTGTAGTCAAAACCCATTAGATACAGTTGGCATGTTCAAATCTGATATTAAATATACATTTGTAGCTCTTCTAAACAGTACTTTATGCCATCCTAAAAATCTTCCTATTGGAAGTATCTCACAAGAAAGGGAAGATCACAGAAATCACAGTTAGAAGGTAATGTTTATCTTAATTTTGTGGTATCCCTTTTTCAAATATTTGTCATTTAACATTGCATCTTCCACTAAAAAGTGTCATTCCCTCTTTCAATTCAAAATAAATGTATGGAAAAAGAATCAATAATCTATATGTAGTGTGCAGGATAGCTGTGAAGTTGTACTAGAACACCTATTTGGACATTTCACTTTCAGCTGTTTTTAAACAATTGTTTTAGGTGCCATGGTTTTACAGTGATGAGCTATTGTCCAATATTTCATGACTTAGGAAGATAGTGTTTTCCACATTTCTAAATCTATTTAATTCTGGTTTGCTCAACTTTTCAGAAACTTGATCTTTTTCATGTGTGAGATGAAAAGTTTATCCTAGTTTACAATCCAGAAGCTTTAAAAGAGATAAGGGTTTTTCAATGATGGAATGCCTTTGCTGGCACAGAGACACTTTGTTGTTACCTAGCCCTTCCCATTGTCTGAGGCTTTCTGGTTCACAAGAAGTGCTTGTCACAGCACCATCAGATGCCCTGCAAGTTTCACCTCTAATTTCATGAGGCATCGCCTTTAAAAAAAATGAAATGTTTGTTCTGCAATCTCCTGTGGAAGATGCCTGTTGTTCTCTCTGCTCTGCATGGCATCATTTGGAGGATATTGCCAAATTCAGAATACTTAAGGCCTGTGCACAGCAGTTGTGATGCTAAAATTTACTATGCATTGAGAGGGGAATATCTGCAAAAGTAGGCTAACATAATTTTTTTAAGTGAATAAAAGTGTGATTTAATTCTTGCTGTGCATAAGAAAGTATCGTTTGCAACAGAATTTTTGTTTGCTCTGTGCATTTTCAGAAGCTCAGGGCTGCTGTATTTCTGGTGCTCTGTGCTGAGGCTTTGATGCTGCTGAGCACAAAGATTGTTTTCTGGATTTCATTTTCAAACTATAATGAAACTGAAAAAGCTGTGAGGGCTGCATATGAATGCAAATTATGAAGACCAGAAAATAATCCCAAGAGACATATCTCTTGTGTGGCAGAACTGATGGTTCATGTCACTTGGTAAATACTTACTACTATTACTGCATAACAAACGCAGGGATTAATCATAAGAAAAGTCTGCAGGTTGAAAACCTTGAATGAGCAACTGTAGAAGGATTTTCAGAACTGCTTCAGTCTGTTGATGTAGCATGCCATAAAATCTTTCCATATTCATATTTGTTTTTTTGGCTGAAGAAGTTAAACGGTGGTCTGGCTGCTAGTACAAAGTGTTCTGTCTCCCTTCCCCTCCTGCCTTCCTGTATTGCCATGGCTCCAAACTGAGGGAGGAGTCCGGAGACCGAGCAGAATCAAATGCAGGTGGGGATTATGTGCTAACCAGCCAAGACAAACAGTGCTCATGCTGTCTTCTATCTTTTTTTCTCCTTTTTTTTTTTCCCCTGAAGTGTCTACATTTGAATCTATCAGCCTGTTTGTAATTGCTGGTGCATGCACTGGTACAACTGCTGCAGCATCGCATCTCCCTCGTGCAGGCAAACACATACCCTCATTTCTTTTACGTTTTCTCCTCCTCCTGCCCAAACATTTTTCCCCAATGGTTCAGTTTTAAAACAAAAAAAAAAAAAAATTAAGGCAGTGAATAATAGATCTGTGCAAAAAGCCTGGTAACAAAGCCAGAAGAAACTTGGCCAGCTTTCAGCTTTGTTACAGACTCAAGGCTCATTCCAGGTGCGTGGAAAATTTTGCGACTATTCTCCAGACTGCTAAGCAAAACTAGACGCTCTTGCACTCAGACTGGAGTTGATTTCTGGTTTCACATGGCAACATGAGGAAAATCCAGCACCCACATGTTTTGTGGGTCAAAACCTTGGAACTGAAACCAAGGGACAGCTAACTCTCAGCCCACAAATCCAACCAAAGCCAAAGATTTACACAAAGGCTGTGCCCCGTGGTGCTGAATTTGACAGATAACTAATAGTTTTCCCTTTAAGCCTCAAGTTTGAATTACAAAAATATGATTATTAAATTTTTTGTCAGAACATTATACTGAAATTTTGCACCTGAGATACAGTTAATCTCTCTTAGCTCATCCAAAGACACATGGTGAAGAAATTATACTGTAGTAGCAGCAGCTAAAACTAATCTCATATTCTGTTGGCTGATTTGTTCCTTTAAGCAATATTTTGCCACCTGATCTTTCTCTTGGGTCCAGATCTGCCCCTGCAAGGTCTGTCTCTCTGGTTATTGAGCATAACCACACTCTGCAGAAAGCAGTTTCCCTGGGTCTCAACAGAAGTGGACACAGAAGCACAGCTCCTGGAGTGGTATATGTGCATGTAGCAAATACAACCCTGCAGTCACTTTTTATATGCTATAATGTAAATATTTGCTAGCCCCTCATGCATTCTCTAAGACTGCACAAAGTGACTGCTGTCAGAGAGATGTGCAGTGCTTTGTCACAAAGGCTGGTTGTTCTTTATTTCTTTGTTACCTCCTTAATCGTAAAATGCCAGTCATAAATTCTGAAAATATAAAATCCATGCTGGCAGCTTCCTTGTTTCAGTGGCGCGGAATGGAAGTAGAGTCACTCGGACATGGGCTGTGACTGGTACCTCCCATCTGACATCCTGCCCACCCGTCCTCTCCCTGCTCGCACTCAGAGGAGCTCTGCAAAACTCCCTGCCAGCTCACCATGGTATCTCGTTCACTCCCCAAACAAGATTACACGAAGCTGAGGATCACCTTAGAGAAACAGAAGGCATTATCAGGTTGTGTATTTTTCTCTGATCCTCAAAAAGTCTCATAGGTTTCCTTGTCATCAGCTAGGAAAAAAAGACTTCTGCCATTGTTATGTACTCGTTGAGAGATGATAGAGAATTTAACTTCTGTGGGTGCAGAGGAAAGCCTTTGCCAGCACTGAATCAACACCCAGCTCATGTGCCAGAAAGAAACTATTCACCAAAGCCAGCACCCGCAATCTTCTCAGCATTTCTTGCTAGGATTCAGATCCCAGCTGCCGTTAGCGCTGCAGGCAATTACAAAATACAGTAGTTCCTCCCCTTTTTCTCTTAGCTGCATAATGATTAGTAGATCAAAATCTATATCTTTAACATTTTGATCTGTGAAATACTGCATAATGCGCAACCAGTCATTTTCTGCATTACTAGAGATATCTGGGTGCTCTTAAAGTGCATCCCAAGTAGTGCTCAGGGCAAATACCAAGCCTGAAAGGGCAGCAGTTGTGCTATGTGTGTGGCTGTGTCCTCACACAAATAGAGTGGTCTTGCTACCTTCTAGCCAAGTGCCAATACCAGTCCTTTTTGATCCTTCTGCTTCAGGAATGTCTCATGATAGCTTAATATGCTGCAATGATTGCAACACTAACTAGAAAAGAGTAGAAGAAAAAAAATACTGTTAACTGAGACAGCCAGTTTCTTTTATGAAGTTGCTGTTCCTTTTACTATGTTCAGTGGGACATTAAGTTGGGCAGTCAGGTGTATGGTGACTGAGAGTCATAAATTTCCCAATGATGGAAGCAACCAATTCCCATCATTATTTACCCCAATATTTTTTAAGGATGATTATCAAGATTTTTTTAAAATGCTTTCTTTTTTCCTTCTCTCCCCACTCCCCCCGCCCCCCAGCTTATTATATCCTGGGTTAGTACAGTTGTTCTAAATCTCATTTGTCTTTGTTCTGCTTGCTCAGTTTGGGAGAATTTAACTTGTCAGACTTTATTATAGTGAAGATCCTCTTTCCTGCTTCACAATTTAGTGCAGAAGGATTGCAAAAGCTCTATGGGAATAGTCAATTAAATGAGCAGTGAAAACACTCCTAGAGATATTAAGAATTTGGGTTTGTTTGCTTTGTTTTTAACAGAACCTAATGTCAATTTGAATGCTAAATTACTTGATAATGTTTGGTTTTTAAAAAATCAGTGGTAATACTGCAATGTAGTCTCACTGGTTGCCTTGATGCTTTAGCTCAGAGCAGGAAAGTACTTTTGAAGCAATCATCTGACAGTCCCCATTTATTATGGTTTTGTTTTTGTTGAGAGCAGTCTCAGAACACCAGAGAGTTATAAATGTAATCAAACTGTACATATATGCTCCCACCCATAAGGGGCATTCCCTCCCTGGGGCTGGACTAGAGCTGGTCCAGAGCAAATCCACCTCCAGAGGTGGGTGGTGGTGATGTGGCTTTGCCACACCAGCTGCTCTACTGCAAACATCTCCCTCGCTTCACTGCCAGCCATTGGTTCCCAAACTCAGAAAACTCTCTCCCCTTACTTTTATTCTGCACCAAGTGGGAATTCCCAGTCTGAAAGGGAAAGGATGTGCATATCTGTGACTTGTTTTGTGACTATGCTTTATTTAATTGTTACTCTTAACTGACAAAGGTACTTTTAAGGTTAGCGCCCCTTGGACTCAGCTGACCCAGATTCAGTTCCTAATCTTATATATTTTCCTGCATTATTTTAGGCAGTCATACAGCCCGGACTCATTCCATATAAGTTTACTCTCCTGTCACCTGAAGTCCTCTACAAATAGGGACCTCCAGAGTGTGTTGCATTGGCCACACTGGGAATCCAAACCAATTACACCTCCAACAGAAAGCACTTCTGGTTGAGTCCAGGCCTTGGTGCCATCATACTTCAGCTCCCTGTTTATCATGAGACACAAGAAAGGGTGTGTTGATCAGAAAGGAAATCCACCTAGCTGACTGTCCTGCGCGCGGCAATGAACAGCACGGAACAGAGCAAGCCTACAGTGAAACATTTGAACTACTTTTGAACTTACTAGAACATATGTAATTTTTCATGAGATTGTGGGAAAGCAGTTGTTAATTGGCCTTTACTAAAATTCTGCTGAAAAATCAGGTTTTTTGTCAGCCTGAGTAGAACACAAGTATCATGCAATACAATGGACATCCTTGCAGTTCTTTAGTTGTAGCCTCCTTTCAGATTACATTTCAGATATGAAAAATAATACCTTCAGTGTGAGACAGTTCTTTTAACCTTTAAAAGACAGAAACTTTATGCATGCATTCCTGGATCTGCTGAGCATTTTTATGAACACATGGTGCAAAAGGGGTTAAAGGGGGTGGGCTTGGCCTCTCCAGTGAACCTGGCATAAGAGCTAAAACACTGGAGGGCAAAGGATGCCTCAGTCTTTGGCCAGCTGAGTTTTTATGGTATTTGGAGTCTACTGGAAGCAGACTTTTTTTCTAGTCCTCGGTATCTGTGTATTTTAATGCTTTCTGCATAAAGCTGTTCTGATGTGAAAATCCCCCTTTTCACGACACTTTTTTATTATACACCCCGTGTTGTGGGTTGGATTGTGTCCTTGGGGAGTACAGCAACAATGACACTCATCTTTGTTGTGCTGGCAAACTTTTCCTGGTATCTTGGTAGGGAAAAATACACAAGGTAGTTACAGTGATGAGTTACGTTAAAGTTCTTGGAGACTCCATGTATGATTTAATGGTCACAGATGTTTGGTCACAGAGGGGATTTGGACAAGTGGAAATATACTGACCTTGATCTGAGACCTACTCCTAGCTCTGCAAGCTCTTCCTATGTGACCCTGGACAAATCACTTCTCTGCTTTTCCTCTCTCCTTTATCTGTCTTGTCTATTTAGTCTCTCAGGAAACTCTCATGAGCAGAGGCTGTATCTTACTCCCTGTGCAGCGTCTAACATAACAGGGCCCCAGGCTTCCTGAAGTCCCAAAGATGCTGTTGCAATACAAGTCATAAATGTTAAAGAGGTGTAAGAATCTGGCCCGGCTCACCACCATCACCATCTGTTTTTCTATGACAAATTAGTAGTATGAAAGCACGCAGCTGAGTGATTAGAGCTGTGACCGTTTGCTAGACTCCCTAGGTTCTGCTTCTGGGTTTGGCACGCTTTGTAACAAGAGCTGTTTAAAAATTTTCCAGCAACACGCTGTTGGTTTTTCTTCCTTACAGAGTGTCAAATTAGTAAAAACTGAAAATAAGGAGAATTAAAAAAAAAGTCAAAAGCATGCCAGTTTCAACAAAGCTTTAATTGGAGGATGATTTGGGGCCCAAGTTGGAATTCCTGGAAAAGCAGAAAGCAAATGACCTCCTTCTCTTGTCTCTTCTAGAGGAGTCAGTAGTGTTCACGTGCACTGGGGGAGGCTGTTGAAATCTCTGCTCCAGTTCATGTTTTTCATAAAGAGCAGGTTGTGGAACTTAGTAATGTCATGGTGGCTGGGGCCATCACCTGGAGTGTGAAAGGCTGGTTTTTGGTTTGAATTGCAGAGTACTGGTGCAGAGCTGGCTTTCCCCCCTGCCTGATGATTTCCTCTGCTGTTTCAGGGAGGAAGGAGTTGAGATTCTCTCTGCAGCTTTGCACTTGCAAATTTGCAGGGGTTTGAGATTGTTCCCAGTGGAAATGGAAAAGTAAGAAATAGATTATGTTGTGAAGAGATAAGGAAGCTATTTTCTACCCAGCTCATTGTGAAAGCAACCTAATTTCTTATTGTCTCTGTGTCTCCTCTAGTAAGTGGTTACACTGGTGCTTTTAAATAACTTTTGTAACAGACTTTGTGATGTTTAACCAGCCTTATCGCTTTTCCTTTGGGGCTGGTACTTCATCTGATCATCTGGAAGTGTGGAAAGGCAGCTTTAAATAGGTAGTCTGTGCCCTGGACTTTGGGCATTACATGGAGCAGCCTTCAGGCAGTTGTCAGTTCAGTTGCATCTCAGCCTCAGCTGCAGCTTCAGCTTTTTTGTTCCACAAAAAATCATTAACTTTTAGTCGTGCTTCCTCCACACACCACTTCCCTATGGTGATATAATCAGCTGTGCCAAATTTCTCCGCCACCCAGCACTCTCGTGGAGAAAGGGAATCCTCTGGCTGGAGAGGGAGTGCAAGCAGTAAGCAAATATGCACCACTGCTCCAGGATTTAACTCTGTCAGGATGAAATATTGCAAATTTGATTAATTCCTTGCACTAGAAATTTTAACATATACCCTGCTTTAAGTAAAATTTTGCTTGGCTTCTTTTTAGTAATTCCCTGTTATTTGTTGTAAATTATGTCATCGAAAGGACTTAAAAAAATAGATCCTGGAGAGTCTACTTTTAGCCATAAAACTACCATGTCTGGGCTTCTGTCTGACATACTGGATGAGGCAATGACCAGGGATGATGCTTGTTGCGTTAATCAAGCCATTGGATTGCTAAATTATTCCTATGTTTTTATTCTACTTTACTTGGAAGAGGCTTCCTTGACAAGAAGGTGTTTCTTTCCAAGATCATAATCAGTGCAGAAACTGGGTAGTTTACAACTGGCACATTTCCACCAGAAGTATTTCATTACTATCATGTTTATGTCTGTGTCCACTTAATGAGACTTCTACAGGTCACGAGACTCGCTTAGTATGTCCTTAACCCCATAATGGTAAAAATGGTACTCTTGACTGCCAGACTGATTTCCCCTGTAAGGATTATAACATTAAAATTTCCTTTGCAAAACTAAGATCCACATGTTGCCACACACAACTGCCATCGATTGCTTGAATGAATCAGTGCCCTGAATTTTATGACAACTGGAATGACTACTGTAGTTGAAATGAAATTTTTCAGCATCAGGTGTTGCAATCGCAAAGGAGGCTAAATGTCTGAAGTGGAGTGGAGCTAGCTCGTGCAGAAGTAAGCCTGTTCCCTAGCTTGGATCATTTCTTCAGTAGCAAAAGGAACAGATTTTGCCTATCAGTTTTGGGTGTCACAGTATAAAAAGGATATAAAGCTACTGGAGAGTGTCCAGAGGAGGGCCACAAAATTGGTGAAGGGTTTAGAGGGGAAGCCTTATGAGGAGCAGCTGAAGTCACTTGGTCTGTTCAGCCTGGAGAAGAGATTGAGGGGAGACCTCATCACTGTCTACAGCTTCCTCACAGGGGTAGAGGGAGCAGGCGCTGATCTCCTCTCTCTGATGACCAATCATAAGACCTGAGGGAATGGCAGGAAGATGTGCTGGGGAGGTTTAGGTTGGATGTTAGGAAAAAGATCTTCACACTGGAACAGGTTCCCCAGGGAAGTAGTAATGGTGCCAAGCCTAACAATATTCAAGAAGTATTTGGACAACGCTCTCAGACACAGGGTGTGAATTTTGGGGTTGCAAAATGCAGGGATAGGAGTTGGACTCAATAATACTTGTGGGTCCCTTCGAACCCAGGACATTCTATGACCTTGAACTCCAATAATACCCAAGTCACTTTGGCCACTGCATCTCACAAGATGCGGTTTAATAAAATCTGCCACTACTGCAAAGATTTGCACAGAGAGGAAAATAAAAGTTTATTCGTGGGAGAGATGTATCTTACTTTATTTGCATTATTATCAAATTGAGATATTTCAGAGTGAGGCAAATATGGGGGGGGGTTGTTTTTTTTTGGTTTTGTTTTGATTTTTCTCTCTCCAGGCTCAGGCAATTTTGTAAGCCTGTAGCTGTAACTCCAGGAAGTAACAGGTGAAATGAAAAGTAACTTGTCAAGTAATGTAAAGTTAACAGAGCCCTGTTTCTCCAGGCCCAAAGCAGGAATCTTGAGAGACAGCTTAACAGGAAAGAAATTCTCTAAAATAAGTTATAGTGGCTGTCTCTTGTGGTGTAATTGACTGTTGCTATATATTCATATGAGGTGTAGGAAAGTGTTTGGTATGTTTTTCCCAATAAAAGAAGTAATGATGTAGACCTCCATTTTCCAGTAATGAATTGCAACTGTTTCTGCCCTGGTATGTTTTTAAGGCTTAACTGAACTTCAAAGCAAGAAGCTGTTTAGCATCAAACATGACTGGTGGAGAGTCAGTTTTGTCCAGGGATTTGCTTTGACTTATCGTTTGTGGCATCAAACATGATGGGTTTGGTAGTGGATTTTTTATGTAAAGATGATTCAGTACTGACATGGGCTATTTGACATCAGAGACCTAACTCAGTCATATTGATTGATCAATTGCCAAATCCAGCTTTCTGCAGATTCCAAAACTAAAATGAAGCATGAAAAGTGAACCCATTTTAAAGTCCCTGTAAATACATAACTTTAAGATTTTTCTACAATGAGTAGACAGTAATTTAAAATTGTATTTGTTCACATATTTCAGGCGATTGAAGGTTTTTGTATCTCTTGCCCTCTCTCACCCATGAGTCGCTCTCCTAGTCTGACATTCAAGGCATCTGTAATACCAAAACCAAGAATATTATTGGTTTGTGCATGTCATAGCTCTTAATCTGAACTCAGCATGTCTTTCTCGTATAACATAAGAGGATGGAAAGAGGTAAGAAGTGAACTCTGAAGTGAACTTTGTGGAGCCGTGCCAGGGTTCTGCTAAACAGAGGTCTTTATTGCAAAAATGTATTCCTGCAGGTAATTTTGTGATTAGGGGGAAGACGAGAGTTTGATGGATTATGGGTCTGACTCAAAAGTCATTGAAGTCAAAGGAGAGATCTTCAATGATTTTAATAAATGCTATTTTAAAAGTATGTTTTGGTGATAAGCCAGTATTTGCATTTGAACTCTCAGAATTTGGGAAACTGTTGAGATATACGTAGTTAAGACCTGTGAGTAAAGTTTGACTATAAAGTCCTACCTTTAAGAAATTCTTGTGTTGCTCAGCTCCTGATTTTGCTTTAGAGTCTCTGGTATAAAACTCTGAGAGATTTTTACAGTACTAAGTCCTAATTTTACAGTAGGAATTTGAAGGATGCATCACAATCAATTTCTTCCAGGTGAAAAAGAGATAGAAACACAAACTGTCTGTAGGTCAGATTTCTTGGTTAACATGGTATGTAAGTATGTGAATTGTCCATATTAATGGCTGATTATCGTTACTTAAGGCACATAAAATCAGTGTAGCCTATGCAAACTATGGCGTGTATCCCACTGGTGGTCTTACCATGTAAGTAGTCATGCAGAGTTCCAAGAACCACCTAGGAAGAAGTTGCATAGCTTTTATAAGAAGTTATAATATTCACTTTTTTGTAGTTTAATTTGGATTTATTGATGACACAGCTTTATATCTTTAAAGTTAAATCATTGAGAAATAGGTTATTCTCCAGTTTGTCTTGGCAAATCGTTTGTTTTTCTTTATACTCCTTTGCCAGTAATCTAGACCACTCATATACAGTGTTGCTTCAGAGGTGCTGAATTGTGTTATATCCATAACAAGTTCATACTCTGCCAAGTAGAAGCCACCAGATTTTTATTTGATGGATGAATCTTTCAGTGTCCTAGATGCCTCTCTTCCTGCAGCAGCTCTCCACAGGACACCTCTACTGGCTCTCCATGGGGACAAATCTACTTGTGGAGCCCAGAGCACAGCTACCCTGCTGCCTCCCACCACTAGCCGAGCTCCTACAGCTACTTCAGCGCTGGTACTGCCATGTACATTGTACAAACAACACAGTGGCAGGGACTGCTGGTTCCCCATGCTCCTGGTCGCCCGGGGCTGAGGAGGTTGTGAGGGTAGTGAGATGTCCATAAGTCCTTCAATTTAAAAAACAACAACATCCTGCATTAAAAAAAAAATAAATAAACCCACCTCAAGGCCAGCAAAAGGGCAAGCTCTCCCACCAGGGAGTGCTCAGGCAGCCAGATTACCCCTGCACCCAGAGCTGCTCCTTCCACTGCTCCCTCCACCCCACCTCCCCTGCTGTTTATCCTCCTGTCTACACATCTCTTCCTTCTCCTCATAACGTAGTGTATACTGAGGCACTGCAGGAACAAGCTTACTGGAAGTCCTCCCTCCACCTCTCATGAGACACTGCTTGCTGCCAGGTGCTTGGGGCTCCCCATGGAGAGTTGTCCAGTGGAGAGTTGGCCACAGAGAACTGGCCATGAAGCGTTGTTCCTTTCCTCCTCAGCAATGTGAAGACAAAATAGTTTCCCAAAAGCATGGACTGGTCAACATTTGGAAGTGTAGACTTGTTAATATGTGTTTAATAATGTAATACTTATTAATACATCTAAAAGGAAGATATGTAAGATCTGTGTGGAAGTTTTTGTTAACCTTTTGAGTATGTTGAACAACAAATGTGTCTTAGAAATCAAAAGGAAGCCTTTTTGGGATGTGTGAATGTCCCTAAATTATTTCCTAGTTGGTATAGTTTGGATGGATGAAGTTTATTCTACATTTCAAAAGCATCATGTTTGGGTTTAACAGCTATTTCATCTGTGCAACTCTCTCAAGTAATTGGTTTTATTATTGGTGTTTTCTAAGTATGAAAATTATACTTTTTGTCATTTTTTATGTAAAATAGATATTTCTTAAAACATATACTTGTATGCTGACACAAATATTTGTTAAAACATGCCTTTAAAGGCTAATACTAACTCACTGTCCTACATTAAATCGAGTATTTGTCAAAGAATATGCTCTACTGAGACACAAGTACAAGTGATTCCAAAGTCTGTACTTAACCTGACACAAAGCACAAACCATGAAGAAGATGGTGAAATCTTCTTCAGAGCTCCAAATCTTTTTCAGCTGAGCTTCCAAGATGCCAGAGAGTACCTATTCCATTTCCTATTAAAATCCAATTCACTATGAAGAATCCATGGGTGGTTCTTTCATGCTTTCATCTGTATTTTTAATAGACATCACAAACTGGATAAACTAAAGATTATGAAAGTTACATTTTTCTTTCTACTGAAAAGAAACAAAAAAAAGAACAAAAGTAAATACAGCTGTAGTTGTAAACATTTGAACATTTGTAACATGAGTTACAGACATGGATTGCCAGAATTTGTAACCTTCAGAGAAAATATTTTTATAGTACAGAACTTAATACTGCAAAACTAAGTAACAGCATAGAAACTTGGATGTTTCTTCAATGATGTTAAAAGCATACTCAGACTATCGTTTTCCATGAAAGACAGAGTAATTTCTTCAAAATCTGGATACATATTTTTAAAACATTTTGATTTTATTGAACTGTAAGGACATCAGTATTTACCTGGTGTAAGATGCTGTAGCACCATTTACTCAGTGGAAATAGTGATTTATACCAGATTGAAATCTAGCCTAAAATTTCAAGCATTTTGTTTTCAGTTGGGTCACACCATGTAATTATTGTTGTTGATTAATAGTAAGACTTGTTTAGGCTGTTGCCATCAAAATTTGAGTTATTACATTATTTTATCTGATGTTAAAAGAAACAATTTCATCCTGTCTTAATTCATGAAAATGTCTGTTGCTTTTTCCAAGTTTCCAAGCCCATAGCTTTGATTTTTCATCTTTTCTCTTTGCATCCTTCTAAGTCCTTCACCATCATACTGAGCTTATGGCACTTATATTCCTCTTCAAGACCTTTCATGATCTATGTCCTTCCTGTCTGTTACCTTTGATTCAGCACTCAGAGCAGCTTGCATCACCTATGCCTAGATCACTAGAGAAGACTGTTTGTACTTCGTCTCAGATAGGTACCAAGTTTACTGTTGTCGGGAACAGATGAACTAACTTCCAAGGAAGACTGGGAGGGGTCATTGCATTCATAGGAAACTAAGTTCAAAAGAGGACTAGGCTAGACATTGATATGTAGACTTCATATTTGTGAAATTAACTTTTAAGAAAGGCTTGAGATGGAAAATCTTTGCCACAGCAAGCATCTTGTAATTATTCACTTATGATTGAGAAGGGATTTTCCTCTATGTCTTTTAACTAAGATGAAAGTAAATCTGCCTTTGGTTTAAGCTATCATGTAGAACCAGTACAATTTCTGAACTCGCCACTGTGGCCTGTAGAAATTATATACACCACTGTGTGAGCCTGTTACCTTGCTTAAGGTATGTACTCACTGCAATGTTTTCTGCCTACATAATAGTTTCAGATAGTTTTTATTTTCTTCTCTAAGTATTTTAAGGACACAATACAATTGCCATTGACTTAATTGGAAGCTAGATCAGACCCTGTATAAATGATCAGATGAGAGTTCTGTGATAAAAGGGAAAAGAGATTTACTGTCAGGCAAGCAGAAGATGTAAGTCAAAGGGACATCTGGCTCAGGCTTGTAGGTTGTTATTGTCTTCTGTGTAGTTTCAGGAAAAGATTAGCTAGAGGCTATTACTTATCAGAATAACTCCCTTCATAAACTCTAGCCATTAGCTATGTGAGCAGGGAACTTACAGTTTTATTTCCTGCTGTTGTATTTAGTTAATGCAAAGATTTACACTCTTCAAGCATTGGTTTAGAAAGTGGCTTGTTCATGACATGCAAGTATGTTGAAGGTGGCATTTGGTGTGAAATACATGAGTATTCTTTGGGGTAGTATACAGGATATAAGCCTCAGGACTCGGCCCCTGTATCTTGTCACTTCTCTGCTCCTGAGTAATAGCTTTTCCTGACACTGTTGTCCTATGCCATGATTAAATAAGATTCTGTTTACTGAAGGATTTCTACAGCTGTAAAATTAAACAGAACACATGTCCAGAAAAGTGAACAGCACATCATAAATAAGTAACAGTTTATTCACAACCTCTCCAGCAGCTGATGAACCTATCAGGCACAGGAGAGCTTTTGGAACAGGAAACTTCTGTGAAGGACAGAAGCTAGTTTGGGATCAGTGATTTATCATTGCACGTTGTGTAAAAACAGCAGTGTGCTGACACATCTGCAGAGCTCAAAATATAAAGCTGTTGTACAATTTGCCCCAGAAAGCTTGAGAATAAAAAAGTAGTGATCTCTACTTGAGTTCTGGTGGCCTCCAAATTGCATCTAGGTAAGAGAGAAGTCTGCTAGCCCAAGAGGTGTTGCAGGAGGGAGGTCTGGTCTGAAGCCAGGACCCTGGGCTGAGGCTGCATGTGGAAATAAAAGCAGTCATCCCTGTCTTCAAGAAATGTTTGTCAGCTGCATACTCTCTGACATGCTCATTCAATCAGTCTAAAGTGTTGGGGACATTATTCCTCTCCCATGTCCTTTACCGAAGTTGTGAGGAGGAAGCTGGTATCAGCAGCAGTTAAAATTTACTCATTCTTTTGGCTCCATCAGTGCCAAAGTTCAATGTTATCGTCACCGTTTGTGGAGAAAGGTCTGTGTACATGTCAAAAAAAAACAAAAAACAAAAAAACTGAAGTTGTTTGTGGCTATTACTTAAAGCCCTGAATTTTATTCTGGGTCTTGAGGGAGGGTGTCCAAGTTTAAAAAGGGGGGAGAAAGGCACATTACTAGTAATTTTAAAGAAAGTGAAAGTAAAATGTTTTCAAAAGGAGTGTGTGTGTTTCCAGATGTTCCCAGACTTTTGAGGCATACTTTGTAGAGGAAGAATGTATCTTTATGATGTGATAGATACTTTTGTCTACCTTACTCCCTATCTCAGCCTACCTAGTTTTTCTTAAGTAACTAATCCATAGAAGTAACTGATTAATTTGATTAGGATTGATGAGGAAGTATCCCCTAGGCATATTTTCCTCTCTACCACGTGGGGAAGGCTGAAGACTAGCTCATACCTGGTTTTAACCATGTAGAAAGTCAAAACTCTGTCCTTGAGGTAGAGAGGAGGGAAGGTCTAAAGATCTTTTCAAAGTTAGTACAGGCAGGTTGGACTGCACTGGAGATAAACTCCAGTCATTTCAAGCCTCTTTCATGTATTTTAGCAGAGTTCCTCAATCCAGAACTACATGTCTAAAGTTCAGCTGAACACAGACCCTTGCTGCTGACACCTGAGCCAGGGAAAACTTCACTGAGACTTCAAAATCCTGAACGTGTTAAGGCTTGTCAGGGAAGAATACTTGGGTAAATTATTGCTTTGCATTGGTTTCAAACACTCCAAACATGAAAAGATTTCCACAGCCTTTAGGAAACAAGCAGTGAATTTTTATTTTAAACAGTGAGACAGGGCAAACTGGCAGAGGCTTGGTAAAATGATGTTCACTGCATAAACACCTTATGCTTATTATTGCCTTCACATCCATTTAAAATAGAAAACACTCCTTCCCTGAGCTAATTGTAGTTTTTCCTCTTATTATTCATTGCCATTTGTTTCTTCTGTAAGTTCTTACAGAGAAAGGAAACCTGGTCTAGCAAATTAGCTTAGCGTAGCAGGATCCAGATTCGCTGCATGGGTACCTTGGAATTTAGGTACAAATTTTTTTCTCTAAAAACTGGCTAAAGTATTGTATGAACAGATTCAGGATTTGTCATGAAAGGATTAGGTCCAGCTCTTTTCTAGAACAAACTTGAACGTCTTTCATAAAAAGATTAAGCAGACTGATTTATTATGTATTACAGTAATCACACACTAGAAAATTCTTTCCAAATCAAAGGTGCTTTTTTTATTCAATTAAAAAAAAGATACGTTTGTATACAGGAACAGACAGGAACTGCTATATTACTAGTCTGATCCAGTGTGAACAAGCTACTCTTCAGTTTGAAGGTAGTTGGCAACTTTTTGGCAGGAATATTATTTATTTAATTAATTAGAAAGGAAAGAACCATTTGTCTTGTTTTCATGCTCTTCTTAAAAACAAGGGCTTTTGCCTGTTGGATGCTCCATCGCTTCTTACATACCACTTCTGCAATATACTCACTTTTTGCTTCTGCATGATGTTTTTCCTTCCGTTTTGTGAACTGAATTCTGTCAGCAGTAAGCTAGCTCTCTTTGACTCTCAGATGCTCCAGCAGATCCCATGGTTTTATTGCTAAGCCATTAAGAGATTTTTTTTTTTTTTCAATTAAAAGTTCTCTGGGCTGGTTTAAGGCCAGTGGCAATTTTCCCAGCTCATGAGTTTTGTGGTCTGGATGGAAGAGAGGCTCCAAATAAGCACTGACCCTCCCCTCTGGAAGCCCCTCTGTCCACCAGTTTTGAACACAACAGCCTGGTCAGCAGAGGTGGTCAGATATATTGGGATACTCGATCAATTTAATGTGGAGACAGAAGCCCTTTTGGGAAGTTCCTGGTGGTGGTGTGGGGGACAATTACAGGGACAAAATTTTAGTCAAACATTAGCAGATAATTTCTAAAGAGAGTGTGTAGCATTCATCTCCACTGAGGTATGGGAGGGTCTTTCCTAATGGGCACCAGGAGCAAAGGACAGTGCTGAGAGCGTAGGCACAGCAAGCAGAAGGAAATATTTTTGTTGGTTTTTTTTTTCTTATCAGTTCTGCAACTTAAGACTGCCCTGAAGAGATGTGTTTCAACAGAGCTCTTCACACTTACAAACAAAAGAGCTTTTCTCTCTTCCTTCCCCCTCACCCTCCCTCCAGTTTGGATGTATGGCTGGAGAAAAATGATTGCAGGCATTGTCTGGCAACAACTGCAGAGTCTCTTCTGGAAACAAGCTGGGTCAGGTTCATGAGCACACACAGAAAGAAAGAGAAAAAGTGGGGGGTGGGGAAGCTCTCTTCCCGGCCAGATAAATAGCTCACTTTTGGAAGATGCTTCAGCGGTGTCCCTGCTGTTATATGATAGCCTCAGCCAAGATCCAGCTATTTCATATTTGCTTAAGCAAGAGAGTCATACAGGGAAAACATTACTGTACTATGTTAGTTGTTTAGTCATTGATACTGGGAGAGGTGATACGCTAACAAAAGTATGCAGTAACAAGCATTTAAAACATGTTGTTTTATTAGTTGTGCAGTAAATACAAGGAAAGTACTAACAACTAATTTCTGCTCTTAATTTAACTCATGTTGTGAACTTGAAAATGAGGAGAGAATTTCTGTGTGGCTGGGTCCTTTCATTGACCCTATGCATGTTTGCATTTAAATAAAAGAAACTAAATTTCTGCCCATGCACTGCTGGAAAAAAAAAATATTGTTTTGTCTGTGTGTCATGAAAAAAGGGTTTAAATGTAACTTTAAGAAATATAAGTATAAAATGGGGAGGTGATTAGAGCAGTAAAGTAATCGGATGTTAAAGGAGCAAATACAGTATAGCAACTAAAAGCCCAGGAGTGGGAATCAGGCCAGCTGGGGTTCTGCTTCCATTCAAGCATGCTGTGCAACTCTGAGTAAGTCAATAAACTTTGCAGTGCTTCAGTTTGACCATCTGTAGAATGGGAGTAATAAAAATATTATTCCCTGTCTCCTCAAACTGTGGTGAGCCATTGAGATGAGTATTGAGTCAGAGTGCTGTGAGTTGAGAAAGGACAGATTTAAACTTTCCCAAAGTTCAGGAGTTTGCTTCCAGTTCATTTCTGTTTGGGAGGCAACTATAAATCTGTTCTCCTCCCACCTCTATAGCTAGTTGGCATCTATTGGCTGAACGTGAACACTCAACAGACAAGATGCATTTATGTCCTCAACAGTCATTATGAGTCAAAGTATCAACTGTGGCAACAGGGAAAAGTGTGAACAGTTGAGTATGAAATATTGAAGTGAAACCATGGGGCTAGTAGTTAAATTCTTTACATACTTCAGAGATCTCTCCCTCAAAAAATCCACTCACGATCCTACTAACCCAAATCTCATGAGCCCACACTGTATACTTTTAATTACAACTGCATCTTTCTTCTTGAGGTTGTTTTGCAGCTCTCAGATGGAGTGTGCTTTAGAGCTCAGGCATCACCAAGACATATACTTTTGTGTTTACCTCTCTGCACCTTGAGAAATACAATTGAAGTGCATAAGGATTATTCTCAGTGCACAGTTAAATTAAATACTATACAATTTAGCCTTGTTAAATTATCTTTGAATTGTTTCTAGCTATCAATTGTTTTTCCTGTTAATTTTAATCTCTGATTCTGGGTTGCAGTTAGAAACAGAAGTGCTGAAATACATAGCCTGGCTTCCTGGTGTATTTAGCTCAATGTTGGTGTCTCCAGAGATTGAGATAAGTTGCAGAGATGATTTGTTTGCTTGTTGAAAGTAATTTCCAGATCTCCAAGTAGTTCAGAAGGTGAAACAATCAGTTAAATACACTCGTGCATACACACAAGCACAGAAGATCCCCAAAGTGGTTAATGGGACAGAATGTTTAAAAGACACCAGGAGCTCAGTTCAGTAAAGCTGCAAAGACCACAGCAGTTTGGACATCCAGTCTCTTCATAGGCTACAACTGAAATTTCTCACATCTTGTTTATGTTACAAGCAAGCCAAAAAGCAAGTAAAAGAGCAGCACAATTATTTTGTCAGAGTTAAACATACATTTTCCCAGAATATAAATTCTTTCATTTTGTTCTCAAAAGTAATTGTAAAAAGAAACATACACCTGCAAAATGTTCTTCTTTGTTTTCGTTAGCAGCGAGGTTTTAATCACACAGCCCTCACTAGAAGTCTGCCCTATGGGAACGGCTTACAGTGTGTTGTAAACAGCAGGTTCAAATCAAGGCTAACCCAGCCCTCTCGGTCCAGCAAAAGCCACAGGGTGCTTGAAACTCCAGTCTATTGCAATATTGGAAACTAACTACCGTGCAGTAAATTGTAAAGGCTGTTTTTTCATATTGCTGCTCTTGGATGAATTCATTTTCTTTAAGCTAGGGTAAAAAGGCTGACACAAAAGGAAGAAGAATAATCTTTTAGTTACATAATGACCTTTTTCATGGTCTTAAATTTATGATGAGGCAAAATAGTGAATTCAAAGATATTTTAAACTACCAGGTTGAGAAGATTGTTTCTTTACATGCCCTAAAATTCTTTACTTCTTGATGTATATTTTATTTTACATTTGACAATATGGCAGCCTAAGACCTGAAACTCATCTTATTTTGCCTACATTGAAGAAACGTTCTGAAGTGTCTTTAAAAATGTGTCTTTTCTGATCTAATACTACAAGATTCAACCCTGGTCTGTACATGCGGATTCTGTAAAGCACAGCAAAATCTTTAGGAATTTTTCATGTAGCAAGTTTCCCATGAAGTTCTGAAAGCAGAATTTTGCCTTTGCTATCTTATTGTCAAATGATTAAATACCTCTTTAAAAAAAAAATATTAAATCAGTAGGAGTTTAACATCCAGTCATCTGTGTGCCACTGAAGTTAGGAAATATTAAGACTTAGAGTTTACTTGAAGACATTATCCTTTCTGCTTTAGATTGACAAGACTAAACTATGGTTTTGATATGATTGATAGTTTTTCAGTGTATGCCGTGGTCACCAACAGACCTCCATGTATCCTGTGTATTACAGTGGCAGGACTCCAAGGCAGCATTTGGCTATCAGTTTATTCACTAGATTTTTCATTCAAAATCCCTCTTGAGCTTTTCAGTATGGCTCAAGTAAATTATTAGTTGGCTTAGAGTGCTGGCTGTAAATGTTTGGGCCTTTATTTGAGCATTAAAAAAGGCCTGGGAACTATTTCAGGGCAAGTATTATTAGCAAATTCTATGTGATAAAAATCTACTATTTTTTTTGGTTTTCAACCAGGATTTTTTATTTTGGGGGAAAGGCAAGGAGGAGATTGGTGGCAAGGAGAACCATTCATATCAGAAACAATATCACAATTAAACAGAGTAGAGAGCCTGTCAAGAAAACAGGATTTTAAAATCTGTATAGAAACCTCTGTAGCCAAAAAGGGAGATCCCTATGGGTGGCAGAGGAGAGTCTTCAGCACCCAAATTGGTGGCCTGGTACAAGAATATTATTGGAAGCAGAGGTAAAGGTTTTATTAAGAAAGCATTTCAGACAGTCAGCACCCACACCTTGACTTCCAGGAAATAAATGTTGTCCTTATTAACTCCTTGACTACAAATCAAGGTGCAGACATTCCAGGAAAGTGGACAGAATATGCTAGAGTCCCCAAGCAAGGATCCTTCAAAGGGTAATGCCCCCTGTTTTGTAGAATTGCCTTGTGCAACTGGATTTTCTACACAGTAACACTCAGCATCTTACTTTTTTCAATGTCAAATTCCCTCTACGTAGTGTTTCTAGTAGTATGTTAGTCTCATTACGTGTGATTGTGAGTTTCCACTGGTGTTCCTGATTGTGTCATGGAGCTTAGTGTTATCCTGTGCAGCTTTCAGATCTTGCTATGTTTCTTCTTGAGTGGGGATGTTCTTATAAACCCACGTTTGCTACAGTCCTCAAGAGACAACAGGGGCTAAGATTTTTAAGCCTTGCCTCATAGAACCACATGATCAGCTCTTACTGTTTTCTTTCCCCTCTGTATTTTCCCTGGTAATGAGATGAATGTGTACAAGACAGGCGTAACAAATGGAGCTGTAGGATCAAGGTGATTTCTTGTATCACTGGAACTGAACAACACGAGTTTAATGGAAAATTTTCACCTCTACTAATTGAATGCATTTATATTTTCCATCTCTTTCCACGACTAAAAGTCTTGGAGAGACTTTTTTATCAAAACTTGAAAAAGTAGACTAGCATTGACAGTAAATGTCTGTTCAGGTTGAAGTGCCTCAGGGGCAGCCCTGACCTCAACGCTCCCGGGGCTAATCCTAAAGTAAATATGTTGCTGATAAAAAATAATCATTCTTGACTGTACTTCTGCTCTTTTTAAAGTCAACAGCTAAGGCCTCACCAGCTTTAGAGGACACCTATCCTATCATATTTTCACACAGCAATCCCAAAACACAGTCTGCTCTGAAGGGCTCCTTGGTAGCACTTGCTACCTGTTTACCTTGGGCAAAGCTGGAAGTGGAAAGGTGCACTTCAGCAGTCTAAGGACCATACATAGGTTATTGGCAGCCCCATTATTTTATAAGATTAGCTGTTGCAGTCCTGTATGGGGAAAAAGTATTTGCATCTCCAGGGATTTCTGCTAAAAAGAGCTAGTTAGAGCCGCTTACAGAAACAGGAAATTCTTCAGTTTTGTAATGATTTTAAAACTGATAGCCCTCATGACAGGCATTTCTTCAGAGGCCCACTCCAAAGTGCTTCCCCAGTGAACAGGCACTTGTGTCAACATCTCAGGAGGGCAAGCTAATAGCAACACTAATAACTACTGAGACGTAGTTGGGTTTTGCCAGGGAGAAGAGGGTTTATTCAAAATGTTAGAAGTCCTGAATGCCTTACTTTAGGTAAAGCTGGCAAAAATAAGCCTTTTGGAAAAATATAGAAATCCCATTAGGAAGTTCTATGTGGTCACATGTGAACAAGGCTACTTGGGTAACATTTTCAGTCAAGCCTTGGAATCATTGATTTAGACTTCTTCATTTTAATCTGAGGACATTAAAAGGCTTCACTTTTTGTATGTTTTCTTGTCTTTTTATTTCTTTTTAGGCACTTAGAGATAGTGATAGGGTTTTTACTTTTTTAATTAATTTTTTCCTTACTGTCAACAGTCATTATGAAGCTAAATCCATTTAGGTGTTTGCAAATTAAAATAGTTTGCAATTTCCACTTCTTGAAATATCTCAATATTTTGAGAAGTTAGGAAAATGGTGATATGCTACAATTTTACATACAACAGAAACTCTATTTACTGACCAAGGCAAGTAATGATTGTCTGCTTTTCTGTAAAAGTAACCAAAAGTGTGGTATTGAAGCCAAGTAATGAAGCACTGTTTGTTTCTCGTGTAAACATATTTGAGGATTTAGTATGTGTACTCACTTGCTTGTTCCTGGGTGTTGGGAATGCTTCAGAGCCTTAGCAGTACTTTGACACTTCCTACTCTTAAGACTTCAGTTTAGTTGTGTGCAACTTTAACCATCTGACCTGAAGTTTTCCATTTTGGGCACCTTAGACTAAAATTTGTGGGAAGGTTTCAGCTGAGAAACTTCAGTTGTTCCAAAAAGCAAGTTAGGAAGAGACATGATTTTGCCCATAATATTGTGATTATTTTTATATCTTGTGTCTTCTATATACATACTTGGGAATTAAGTACGAAATTTGTCTGGATGTTGTCCTAATTTCAGGTGCATTTATTCTTTCTCTTTAAAAAGAAAAAAAAAACAAATAAATCAAACAACAACAAAACAAAACTTTGACTTTTTATTTGGCCAAAGTAAGAGCCTCTAAAATCACACGTTCTTCGGGTACAGAGGGGCAGCAGAAGGGGAGGTACTGATATCCTTTCTCTGGTGACGTGAGAAAATAGAGTGAAGCTTTGCCAGGTAAAGTTCAGACTGGACATTAGGAAAAGGTTCTTCACTGAGAGGATTATTGGTCACTGGAACAGTCTCCCCAGGGAAGTGGACAGGGCACCAAGCCTGTCAGAGTTCGATAAGCATCTGGATAACACTCTTAGTTGTATAGTTTATTTTTAAGTAGTTCTGTGAGAAGCGGGGAGTTGAACTTGATGATTCTTACGGGTCCCTTCCAACTTGAAATACTCTACGATTCCATGATTCTAAGTAACAATTTAAAAAAAATCATAATAAAAATAGTTTGAGAAACTTCTGAAGTAGAAAGTATTAGTTTTTTTTCAGAATACAAAAGTGTTCTGAAGACGAAGTAACATAGTAGTTCTTTACTAAAACACATATGACTACTCTTTTTTTCCTTTTCTTTTTTTAGTAGGAATGTGTGAACTACAGGTCAGATGTTTAGAGAATCCCATTAAGTGATTATTTACTTTTGTCCTGAAGCATGACACAGTTTGTTGTTTCTGTGGCTGCTTGCACAGAGGACTCTTCAGAGAAATAGCAGAATCCAGACTTCTTTCACCAAATAGGAAATCAAAGGATGGGACTTCATTTTCTATGTTTGATTCTTCTAGTGCTTCAAGAAGCAAAGCCACAAGTAACTATTGCTATCAAATGCATATATTCTTGCAAGAGGTTAGCAGCATGTTTTTCCCCTCCTGCTTTTAGGCCCTGTATGTCTAAGGCTGAATGTGGCTCTGACGTCTCAGCATATAAATAATGCATATTGGAGTACAGTATTGTAGTTAGCAAGGGTAGGGTTAATGAAGGAAGACGAAGTTGATTTAAACTTGAAAACTTTGGTTCTATTCCTAGCTTTTGCCCCAGATATTTTTTGTGTGAGCACAGGCAAGACATTTAATCCCTCTGTACCTCAGTTCCATATGTATAAAACAGGAATGAAAATACAATCTTTGTCCCACCCCTTTTTTTATCTCATCTATTTAGTTCATGCATTTTTCAAGGCAATAGCTGTTTCCCTGTGTGTGTGGACAACTGTTAGCCCATCAGGGCTCTGATCTCAGACAAAGCCCTTAGGTGCTATTACCATCTATTAGTAATAATAACAATAATAATAATAATAATAATAATAATAATAATGATAACAACAACAACAGATGGAGTTCAAATTCTGACAGACAGTCCTGAGCCATTACACGTTCAGGAGTATGAAATACAGTCAAACCCAAGACAGCTATTTTCACAAGAGGCAAAAGTTAACAGTTTGGCAGGATGACCAAAATTGGCGTCATGTAAGCTGGGTTTTGCAACTTCAGACTGTGAGTTTATTTATGGGGTTTTTTTTCCCCTCCATCTCCTTACAGTTCATTCTGCAACTGGCACTGTTTTAGAGCTGGCCTGTTGTGGGATCTACCCTGCTGCAAACAACACTTGGAAATCTGAAAAGAAGATTTCTTTAATTAGCTGAAAACCAGAACCCATAGTGTACTTGATATGAAAAATAGACCGAATTATAGTGGTATTCATAGCCTGCTGGAATGGTTGGATGTTGTGGAAAAAAATTGTTTTTAAAGGAGGCTTGCCAAGAAACTGTTCTCTCAGGAAATGATAAATGACAGTTTGGAGACTTGAGTGGCCTGGGCTATATGTATGTGTCTTGGTAACTGCTGACTCAATCGTGTGTGCTCCTGATGGCTCCCACATTCACAGCACAGGGAATTTACAGTCCTGATTCACAAACTCATTACTGTCCTGCTGTTTGGGACTTTTACACATGGCCTTGGGATTGTTTTATTTGAAAACAATGCAAACATGTTTCTTTAAATTACACTTCAGATAACCTTTTGGTTATCATTACTGCTAAAACTCATGCAATTTCTTTTCCAAAACTATAGTTTCTCTGAATATAGCCTGCCAGGTTTGCTGTTTTCTGCTTCTTATCTTTTTTTTCATAGCATGTTTTCTATGAAGTTGTGAACTTTAAATAACAGAAGAATGATAACATGGCTAGAATTTGCATGACAGAGACGTAATTTAAAAAAAAAAAATACCGTCTCTGTGCAGTAAAGAAAGATCTGCTTTAAATAATGCACTCTGTAGTCATATGAGTTCTTTACAGTGATATGTACTGTTTACGATATACTCTTACTACACAGGATATGTTGTGTGCAGGTGGCCAAGCCTTTGGAGTGTACTCTTCTGAGTGTCAGCAATGATGTTTTCAGGCTCTTAATCTATTGACATCAAGAAGCTCACTCCTCTGGGGTGAAGGAGAAGTGAGGAGACATTGCTGCAAAATATGTCCTCTTCCTCAGTCACGGTGGAGGCAGAAAGGTTCATGGAGTAGAAACAGCTGAAGGGATATTTTTTTTTCTGCTGTTGCCTAGTGAGTCTGACTGAAAAGGTCACACAAATGGTAGAAAAAAATTGGGTCTCCGTGGCTGTGCAAATGTATACTGTGTGCCTGTAAACTAGAAGATGAAGTATGGATTAAAGTGTTCAGAAATAATTTGATAGAAAATTAATCAATTCTTTGCCATTAGCTTTAATGTTATAGTTCCTAAGCACTTTATGAAGAATTTGTGTATTTGGTCATTTGCATCCCTGAAAACCTTTTTAGCATTCACATAGGAGGCAGTTGTGAAAATGGGGAATGCTGCTAAGATCTCTTCTCTGCCCATGCTCCGTTGTTCTTCTGCCTATGCTCCTCTTCTTTGCTGTTTCTTAACAAATTCTTCTCCCAATCCCTTTCTACTTACGCTGCTGGATGGGACTGTGGTGCAAAGCAGCTGTAAACAGCTGGTAGAGAACCATGCCCGTGCCAGCACAGCTCCTTGCCTTTGTTAGAAATGGTGTTACTTTTATATTGAGGACAACATGAAGCCTTGGAGTGCTTTTAATTGAAGGAAGGACTTACCTAAAGTAACTTTCTGCTCTGTGATTTCCCAGTGAGAAATCTGCTTATGGGCTTTGTGTGCAGTCTGACAGATTAGGAGAAGAGGAATGTGAAATGCAGGTATCTCTGCCCCCTGTGACCAGTTAGATGCTGGTATTCAGATTCTATACCATTGATTCTTCCAGTTTTGAATACTGAGATAAGGGAAGCACCAGCACTGATTAGCATCAGTGTGAGCAGGGACTGTCTGGGCAGGACTGCAGGTAACTGGGGAACTACATCGCTGACAAAAATGAATGCTGACCTTGGCGTGTGAGTTCCAGCATAAATTTAGATACAGAAATAGCACCTCTGAACCACAAAGTGAATAAAATGAAATTATTTGATGTTTCTCACATGCTTACAAGTTTTGCTAAGTCAGGTACTGTTATACTCTGAGAGATGGAAAAAATTGTCTTTTACATATAAGTCAAAAGAACGTGTGCTTAAATCTAAGAATAATTCTAAACTTTAGATTTTAAAACCAGTATCTGATTACTCTCTTAATATTCTCTATCTATTCAAATGTTCTGGACTGTCTTCTTGTGCCCAGCAATGGGATGTTACAGTCTTTCACCTTTTGAGACTTCAGAGTGTAGACCTCGGAGTGTGAGTATTTTTCCAGGGTTGCCTAGTTTTGCAGCATAAGAATGGCTCCTCTAGAAAAATAATGATGTCTGTCTCCTGGGGTGGCTGATTTAAAACCTCTGCCATGAGCAGTGACCCCTGAGTGAGTGAAGTACATAATTAGTACAGGTGTTCACTGTACTAACAAAAGCATTTTTAGGCTTTGGGACTGTCTGCAACGATTGAGTTCATGTCATTTTCTATACATGGCAAGCTCCTTTGTCCAGCACTGATATACAAGCCCTAAATTAACTGTAGAATTATAAATAGACCATACATACAATACATAAGGAAAGAAACCTCGTTTTGACCTCTTGTATTGTGCAGTCACTGTTATGGAAAGTTATAGACTGTGTGTTTCACATATACTTTGTCCCAAATACGTGGGTCTTTCTCACTGAAAAGCTCACTGGGAGTCGAGGGCACTCAGAGAGAAAGGGAAGTATTGAGCACCTTGCAGCACTGCATCACAAACGGGTTTGACAAAGTTTGACCTATGTGAAATTTTCTTATAGGAATGTTTCCCTGGAAGATGACACTTATGTGTCAGTTGTATTTGGAGAAACACTGCAATTTAAACAAGCTGCTTTTTTGGCCAGAGGCTTAATTTGTTATTGTACTAGATGCTCTGTTGTGCCGCAGCGGGGTAAGAAAAAGACAAAGAATCAAGATAAAGTGTTATTTGCGAAGATGTGTCTGTATGTCTGCACATCATCTGCAGGCTGTGGATTTATTAGTTTTTCACTCAGTAGAACTGTAATATAAATAATGCATATCAGAACTGATCACACATGGTCTATTCACTTGCACACGTACACTGCGAGCACTGTCTGAGCCAGAGAGGAGTAAGTGCAACCAGACCTCCTCTGCCTTCTCTGTAAATCGGATCTTAAAAAGCAGTCTCAGATACGTGTGACCTCACAGTAGTCCATATCCCATCTAGAAAGTTGCATCAGTGTGGTTATTGTGGGTTTTTTTAGGTGGTGTGGGTGCTGCTACTGACTCAGCCATTATTTTCTGCAGGACTTGAGGCGAGTCATTTCTCCTTCTGTTGTTTCCATTTCCTTAGCTGTGAATACTGGGTTTCATAAAGCATTTTGAAGCTTGGAGGTCAAAAATGAAAACAGAAGCACTTGGTATTTTTGTCATTTATATCATTCCCATAGTTGTTCTGCATCTATCTTAGATATAATTTGATAAGATTATTTCTTGATTTGAAATAGCTGTTGCTTGAATATATGAATCATCGGTGCAGGTAACTAAGGTAAAAACGAGCTACTTATACCTGAAAGGAACTGTGATGCTTGCAACTGAATTAAATTCCTGTCACATTTCAGAGCAGATGTATCAGAGCTATAATTGTTCACTAATTCACATAAAGTCTATGAAAATGGATGAAAATATCTTTATTCAGAGTGATGGTAGCTTTTTCATCTGTAAAGTCTTAGTAGGTGCTAGCTGACAACCTCTTTTCAAAGGTTGCATGCTAAGGCTGAATTAATTTCTCCACTGAGTAGCTGATTACTCTCTCTGTTGGATGGGAAGAAAGATACTACTTAGCAAAAAAAGATTAGCAGAAGAAAGAAAATAAATAAATCCATTGTAAGCTCTAACACTCTTTCAAGGAAAATATGCAAAGGGAAAATAAGGAATATCTGCAGCTAAACCAGTTTGTGCAATGATATTCAGATCTTTCAAGTAAAACACGTTCTGGCTTCTGTGAACACAAATGATCAATCTCCAGGAGGAGAAAGCAGAAGCTCACCTCAGAAAACAGGGGACTGATTCTGTGGTGTTCCCTCCCCAGAGTGCCAGTTTCAATGAAGTCTGTCCTAACTGATGCACAAGACAAATATGGTCCCTCTGTGGAGGCCATCCTTAAGATTACAGTTAAAAGTGATGTCTCTCATCACCTGCAGCTACTGAAGATCCTGTAGCAGTCTTTGTCTGTCTTAGACAGGATTGGATAGCTTCTTTCTGCCACCATTATGTTCCGTTCTTTCATCATATCACTACTCTTTATTCCTATCTGTAAATGCTGTGGAGTGTTACCGTATGCCATGAAACAGATGCTGCCTCCCATTGTAGAGAGCTACATTTTCTTATTGATTTAACAGCAGCTAGTGCAGCGCTTAATGGCAGGGACTTGAGAAGAGAGATCCAGTAACATATTCATGTTCTGCCTTTGTGCAACTGATAACAGTAGTGGTAGGAGATGCGAGTGGAGAAGGGAAACATCTCAAACCTTTATGTGAAGACTGTCATCACCTCTGCCTGAAGGATCTTCCAGTATTTCATCATGTCTAGACTATATGTACTGTGTTATCTTGTGTAGAACTCTGCTGTATCGAAGGATAAAGCTCAAATCCTTTTTGTTTTGAAAGTAATGATCATCATTATCTTAGGAATGAACAATCCAGGCTACTACATGTGAACCAGAATAGTGAGAGGTGGATGGACATCTAACATCTGGAGCTGGGCAGGTCATTTAGTTGTTAAGCTTCTCATGATGATTAATCAGCTAGGAAAGACTGTGAGCCTTTTACTTCCACCACAGAGCAGTTGCTTACACCTCTGAACAGTTGCTTATGCTGCCAATAGATCCACAGTTTTGATTCACAGTTTACTAGTCTGAATAAATGCCCAGCATAGCTATAGTCCTAGAAGATGTTATTGACCAAGAAAAGCACTAAGAATTTTTTGTTATCTTTTTCATCCATTAAATTTTTCAAGCACATTATTCTATCAGAAACATTTGTTTACTTTAGAAGTCATTATAGCTTAAAATGCTATGAAGAGGAGCCTAGATATTTTAACTGACTCAAAACCAGGGAAACCTGCAATGGAACCAATTTGGAACATTAACCCATGCAGAACTTGTTACTGGCAGAAGCCACATGATCTGTCTTTTAGTTTTCAAAATTAATCAGGCCCCTAAAGTGTTAGGAAATTGGCTTAAAGCCATAAGGTTGTATTTAAGCAAAAAAAGGAATCAGATATCAAGAGTGTTTCAAATCTAGTTTCTGAGACCTTGATGTACACGGAAAGCCTATTTGGAAGGTTTCCTCTGCAATGATGTTGGTTAGAAGCTAGCTCTGCTATTCTCGCATATCTGATTGTCTTCAGAACTTCGCATTTAAAGAAAAATGTCTAAAACTGCAACAAGCATAACCAAATAATCACTTCATTTCCCTCAGATTCAACTGGCAGAGCTGTTGAACTCCTGCAGGCATGGTAATGACTTTGTATGACCCATGAAATTTGACTGAAAACCCTTCTTCATTAGCAGTAGGTTGTCTTTGTTGTAGTTTTGCTCCTGGTATCCCCAAGATCAACTGGTTTGCCTTTATTAATAATACCATGACAGCCAACAAGCAGTTTCTTTTGCTTTTAAACATGGGTTTGCACTGGTAAATATATTATGTTCTAGTTCACTCATTGGTTATTTGCTGCCTTATGATTGTATCTGCTTCCACTTTTGGAAGCAGTCACTAAACAAATGAAATGTGGGTTTGGGGTGTCCAAGGCAACTTGGTTTTAGAGGATGCAGAGCACCTGCATCTTCTCTGGATTTTTGATGTGCACTTACATTTCTACAAAATGAAAGCGTTTTTATTTTTAGAGTATTCTGAAAGAGCTATTTCTGAGGATATGATTTCAGCAGAAGTGAATGGCAGTTGGAAAGGCTAAGGGACTAGAGTGTGCTCTAAGACTTTTTATCACCAATAAATTTCACCTCTGATCTCTGTGCAGTGCCTGGGAATGAAAAGTGGCTTTGGAATTGTGTGTGATTTTCTTTCATTCCACCAAGCTTTCCCACTGAAATTTTCTGTCTTGCATCTGTGTCTTTGTAAAGCTTAATGCAATGGCAAAACAAGAGGCCTCCTCCTTTCCGAGGAGCAGACTCAAGCAAGAATGTGTGTTCAGAATGGGCACAAACTTGCCACCTTATTTATCACCAGGATTTCCAATCTTCAAATGCCATGGCCCATAAGTGACTTCTCCATAATAATATTTATCGAATTATTTCTGGTCTAATTATTCATACTTAGTTTGTCCTCTGAAAATTTCTCTTGAAAGAATCGTTTTTGAGATTTTTCTTTTGAAAACAAATTCATGACCACATCAAACAAAGATTCATGTTGCTGTTGGTTTAATTGCCAGCAGCCCTCAGGGAATTTCAAAACTCACTGTTGTTATAATTGCTTCTCTCCCTTTCTCTTCCCCACTGCTTTTTCCCCTTTCATTTTTGAATGCTGCAGAAGTCATTGTATAGCTATTAATTATTTAAGTCCATTTTAGGCACAAAGGAGTTTATGTCTTTTTTTTGTCCATACAGTAACTATCAAATTCAAAATTAATGAGTAGATTATGAATACTGAAAAGGGCCAAAAATCTTTTTTTGAAAAAACGGTTGAAGTTTTCTTGATTTTTAACTTTTTAAGAAAAAAAGCAGCTACTGGTGCCATGCCATGCCACAAGATCAGATCCATAACCTATGGATATATCTCCTTCTCTATTCCAACCAGAAAACCCAGTGCACCTAGCCTGGCTTTATTCCCTTTGAAAAGCATTATGGATGCCTTATGTGTGTGAAACATAGCATAAGCGATGCTGGCCTAACTTGATGTGATATATGGCATATTTGTTTTAAAATGAGCAACAGTCTCAAATCTGTTTTGAATTAGGAAAAATGTTTGAGAGAAAGAAAGGAAAAAAGGAGCCGTTTTGTTGCAGGCATCTGAAAAATAACAGTTTAGAGGAAGGAGGAAAAATGGTCAGGCAAAACCCAACAGTTAAAGCTGAAAAATGTATTTCAAACACTGGGGATTATAAGTGTATATGTTATTCTTTGTTTTTTAAAAAAATAGAATCTTGGCAACTTAAGCGCATACTATGATGATCCAGAATGAGAACAGCTACTCAATAGTGAAATTATCAGCAGTACTCTGGCAAGAGGTTATTAGTCATAGTCCCAGTATCATAAGAGAGCCAGAGCCAAGGCTTCAAGAAGCAAAACATTCCCCTTTGCAGAAAGGTCAAGATTAGTCACTTTTGTTTTCTTCAGTTGATGGAGGTTGGGTTAGTTGGGGGTTTATTTTGTTATAGAGAAGACTTTGGGACATATTTTTAAGTTAGTTGGGTCTTTTACTTTTTTTTTTTAACCCTGAAGTGTTGTAAATATGCCAGTGTTCCACGTTGGAAATGGGAATCTGCAGCTAGGGGAAAGCTGTTGTCTGATAGCCAAACTTCTGACAACAGAAATATGGAGTGATATTCAGAGGCTGTACTGCCGTGCTTAAACCAGCAGAAAGAGTCTTCCAGAGGCAAGTACCATGGGGAGTTTTCTTCACATCTGTGGAACTGAAGCATCTGAACTATAAGTGCCTGCTTGCTAAACAGACTCTTTCTTTCCTTTGCAGATAGGTATCAGGGTGCTTAACCAGAAGGACACAATATAGAAAAGTTTTGCTGAGCAGGAATGCAATTGAGAATGAGAAAGCAATCAGTTCCCCAAACTTCTGTCTCACTGAAAACCAGAAAAGTGCTCTGAAGTTTTCTTTGAGATCTGAAGATCTTCCCAGGAGAGGAAAAAGAATTTTAAGTTTTTGTTGGTGCTCCTCCTTCCAATTTGAAGTTAAAGATGTTTAGCGTATCTGGAGATGGGCCATTAACTTTGCTGCCTCAGTTTTCCCCACTTTGTGCTAGCAATAACAGTTGATAGCTACTGCAGTGTTCTACTACATAGGTACACAAAGGTTCACACAATGCTTTAGATAAAAGATGCACTAATGAATGCTATTTATTTTATAACCATATCCAAACTATCACATAAAGATAAGGGCCTTCTTTTCCTGTTTTTATTTGATCAATACTTCACTTATATTTCTTGTTATCTCGAGACTGTTTGACATCCTCTATAAGGCTGGATTTCAATTTATGTGTAATCTGGGAAACTGTTTATGATGATGGTGCTAGATGGATGTCCAGTGATATTTGTGGATGCATAAATGTCACATATTTTTTTATATCATTGATTCACTTATAAGGAAAGAATCACTCTTTTCTTGCCAACTTGTGTCTTATTTTTAAATGGAAATGGAAGACATTTGTGTCTGGTCAAAGAGATATTATTTCCTGAAGGTGGGGCTGTTGTAAATGAAGATAAGTGAATTCTTGAAAAATCCAGAATATACTGTTAATGGGACGGGTATTTTATCTTCTTTACTAGCTTCTGATAGAAGTTATATTTAGAGACGAGACCCTAAACTTCTCTTTCTTGGCTTGCAAGGAGAGAAAAACATTCCAAGCTCTCTTGTTCATCCACTCATAGTCTGTTAGTTTAGACGAAAGGGTTAAAAAAATAAATATCTGACCTTTGTAATATTTTAGAGAAAAAAAATGCTGTATCCTGAGGCTATGCTGGGCCAAACACTGTAGATTTTGGACACTGTCCTAACTTGAAAATTTCCATGTGTTTTAAGTCTTGTCTCATTTATCTTCAACAAGAGTCAACCACAAATTTTAATTGCTTGGCTATAGCCCTCTGGATGCCAAATAGATCTGAGTGTGTTACGCAGATCTGGGCATGCACTCAGTACTCTTGAGTCCAGCAAGGCTGGTCTGGTAGCTTGGGAGTGATGAGCCAGCAGAAGGGCTTCATGGTCCAAATCTACACCTAGAGCTAACGAAAGATGCTCGGGGAGGGCTGATTTGCAGTGGTTCAGATTTTTCAAATAAGCCGAATATTTTTGCAAGATGTTAATAGCAGCAGCAAAGGCGCTGAGCCAAGGTCACTGTGCTCAGCTTTCTCTTCACAAGTAGCAACCATATCCAGTCTCTGTTTCTACCGTCTCCTCCAGACACATCCATTGTGGTCGTCATTTCTGTCTTTTCTAGCAGCATTTTAGAACACCCATTTCCAACTTTTTTTACCCTCAGACCTTCTGGAATCCTTTCCACTTCTAAAATAAGTACTGCCCCAAAATCTTACCATCTTTTGATGTGTTGTATTCTATAACAGTCCATGCCCAAGTGTATTTCACTCTCCTGTAACTAATTCTTCTGTTTGCCAGTATCCTATCAACCTCCTTTTTAGAAGGAGAGGTATATATTCATCTTACCTTGCTTCCTTTAGTCCAGCAGCAAATTATAGCCAGATAAGTTTATGAGGGTGACATGTAAAAACCAAATCAACTTGTGTGCTTGTAAACTTTTATTTCTATTTATATCTCATAATTTTTAAGAGCTTAAAGGAATTGATCTCATATAAGCACAGTATCTGTTGTTGCTGATTTTTTCTTTGTAAGTCTCATGTAATGGTTTTTTTGTACCTGAATTTTTGCCTGCTGCTGATCTGCAGCTTTTGTTCACATAAGGTTTGTGTACATGATTCATGTGTAAGTGGCTAGAAGTAGTCAAAGATAGTTGTGAAGGTTTCTGTTTTGTTGTGTAACATCATCCTCAACTACTGCTGTTCCTGAAGGCTGTATCTTCATTTTCATTTGGGGAAAGTGACGGTATAATAAAAGAGGCGATTATAAAAGCATAGCCTTTGAGGAAGCTTTTAGAAAAAAAGATGTGTTTCTTTGAGCAAAGACATTTGGAAAGGAAAAATAATTCTCTGTGGTATGGTTATTTGCTTATCAAAATTGCTTTCCTGATTTTAGTGGAAAGAAAGAATGCATTAATTGACCCTGTCATTTCTCCCATTTCCTATAGCATGAGCATCTGGTACCCTAGATCTTGTGAAACACAATCAGGACAAAATTCTTCAAAGAAAACCCAAAAATTTCATTAAAATGCCACAGTCACTAATCAGATGGCCACATGCTGGTGTTACCAGCTTGGTTCACTTCCCAACATAATTAGGAAATATGTGTGACAAAACTGAGTTTCTATACAGTGCATCAAGAGTTTGTTATGCCGAGTCAAGCCCTTTTCAATAGTAGTTCACTGATATCAAGGTAACTTCCAGAGAATCAAAGCTAGCAACTGGCTTATAAATCCTGGTTGCTTCTGTGCTCTTACCCTTGCTCAATGACTCAGATGTTCCCTCACAGCCTCAGGACATCGCCCACTGTTGAAAGCATGAGTTACACATGCAGATTAATGGAGAAATATCAGCAGCTGTTTAAAGTTTACTACTGAAAAAAATAAGGTTTTTGTTACACTTTCAAGATGTGTAGGAGAAATATGTTATTGTGAAAACACAGAGTAAAATGAGACTAGCAACAATCTCAGTTGCTCTTTTTTTCAGTTTACTGAAAAAAACCAAATTTTTAGTATCCCAAAGCAAAGAAGAGATTGGCACTGATAGCTTTATGCAAGAGAGCTGGGTTTAGGACATAGTGTGTAGCAAGTGCTTTTCTTTCCAAATATGCTTTTTGTTTCAAATTTATTCATTTTATTTGTCATTTAATACAGTGCTTATTGTTTTAATATAATATTTTCATTGACTAGAAAATTACTTGTCACATGCAACCCCCAAAACCTGTTGATTTTGTTCTTCAGAAACTCAGCCATTATGTTTTTCTAGCAATGAGTAATCTCATATTAGAGGAAAGTGTTTTATCACTGGCTCCACTTCCTCTATCCTTCCCCTGGACACCGTACACATACTCCCTTCTTTGGCCAACTCTCAAGAGAAAGTACAGACAGTCTGGAGAACAAGCCTTCCTTTGTGCAGATTACATTTTCCTATAAACACCTCAATGATGGGTATATAACCTCCAGCAAGACTGTTGCCTGATCTCTGGTAAAAACATAAACAAGTTGAATCCAGAAGCTCTGATAAGGAGATTCACAAGAATCTAAGATCTTGAGTATTGTGAACAGAAGGGAGATTTTTTTCCTATGATTTTTGAAGAATCATATACTCAAAGAGAGAAACTTTCTTTAATAATACTGAACTATTTGTCTCTCCTGCCGCTGTTATAGAGATATTTAAAATAAATCCTCTTTGAAGATTCCCAAACCTGTCCTTGAGCTTCTCTAGAAAGCCACTCCTAACATATTTGTTCCAGTCCACAGGACCTTCAAAACTAAAGCATTAACTTTTAGAAATATTGAGATACCAAGATCTGTAGGGATTATCAAGCAGAGAAGCTGCTCTCTGAAGCTTCTTCAAATATTCTCCAGAAAAGTATTTAAATAGGATGGATCTTAGTGAAGAAAGATGTGATTTATAACCACACCTTTGCTTACAAAACGCAATCGCTGTTTTCTTAAATGCACTTGATACTGATACCTTCCTTGGTACCACTGCCATTAACAGGTATCATAAATCTTGGAATGTTTTTTGCCTCTTATGTTTTCTTCAAGTGAATCATTAATATGCCTGATGATTATTTTGTTAACAGAAAGGACATTTTTGTGTGTTTTTCTGAAATATAAAGCCAGCTCATTACTGAATATAGTATTGAAAAGCAAATATTAAGGATTCTATACAACAGCATTTACAAGTATGCATAGCTGAAAAAAAATCATCATTTTCTTTCTCTAAAAGTTTGCTACACTACAGAGCAGTAAGGTCCTCCTTATTAAGAGGCCACCAGGAGTGATAAACACATGATGATCTCCCCAGTCATTTTCACTTATTTTGAAAATGTGCCTTAAAGAGTTGGTTCCCTTTGAGCTAAAAAGCTGCGTGCTCAGAAATGAATGCTACTCAAGATAAGGCAGGATAGCAGATTTGAGTGTCTGAAAGGAGCTGAAATTTTCCTTTATCATATTTTCATTCATCCAAGGGTAGCTTGCATTCTGGTTTGCCTCTTCTCCTTTAGCAGCTTTATGCTTGGATTTCTATATTAATAACAAGCATAGCCCCCTGAACCTACTGAGTGCGTGCTGTGCTGATAAAAAAATCCCTTGATGAAGCACAAATTATTTGTTTTCAGTCAACCGTGTTAAGTCCGTGAGTAGGTGTAAACCACCATTCTGTCCAAACAGACCATGAGTTTTACACTTAATAATATTTACTTCTGAAATCTCTAACAATGAGGATGAAGGGCACGAGACAGCTTTAATCAACAGCGTTAATCAGCTTTGATCCCTTGAGATCATGGAGCAGCACTTGGCATAACTCATTAGCAACTTGTGGGCTTTTTGGCCTAAATTATGCCAAACTCCAAACCTTGTCCTTCAGTTTTCTCACTATCTTGAGTACCGTTGGCTGAAAATACCTTTCCCCTCTGCTCCATAATTCTGTCTATCCTTGCCACTTCCTGGTAAATCTCTATAATCAGTTTTGGGAATGGGACTCCGGAGTGCTGCTCTTTACTTCTCCATTACAGGAGACTCCTGCAGAAGACTGGTCAAGCATTAGAACAGGCTGCCCAGGGAAGTGCTGGAGTCTCCATCACTGGAGGATATCTAAAAACATGTAGACTTGGCACTCCAGGACATGGTTTAGTAGGCTTGGTGGTGTTGGGCTGACAGTTGGACTTGATGATCTTAGAGATCTTTTCCAATCTTAATGATTCTATGAATCTATGTCCCTGGACCCACTCAAGCTTCTTTGTTTGAGCAGGGTTTTTTTTTAAGGGAAAAAAAAGCAAATAAAGAAATTTATTGTTACATTTCAGCCTCTGAATTGTACCATGAATTTGTTATGAATGCTTAAAATCACAAGGCATTTAAAATTAATATAATGTGAGAAACTGCAATATTTTAATAAATTACCCATTATTTTGTTTTCTCATCACAAGAACAGTCTCTGTCACAAGCACCTCCTGAAATGCTTTTGATATGTTTATAAAAATTGGTATATCATTTTATATCCAGTTGTAGAGGACTGCTTCTCCTGAAAACATGACCTAAGAGGACCTTGTGGTTCATAGGAACTACGTCATTGCCACTGGTCTCTTGTGTAGGGTTTCAGAGTAGTCACGTGCCTCTAACTCTTTAGGGAGAGCAAAAATCCATTCTGTGACATAGCTACATTGCTTCATGGTGTGCCATTTAGAATCACAGAATCATAGAATAGTTTGGGCTGGAAGGGACCTTAAAGATCATCCAGTTCCCACCCCCCTGCCATGGGCAGCGACACCTCCCACTAGATCAGGCTGCCCAAGGCCCCACCCAACCTGGCCTTGAACACCTCCAGGGATGAGGCATCTACAACTAACATGAGCAACCTGTTCCAGAGCCTCACCACTCTCATGGTGAAGAAATTTCTCCTTATGTCTAGTCTAAATCTGCCCCTCTCCAGTCTATACCCGTTCCCCTTTGTCCTATCACTACAAGTCTTTGTAAACAGTCCCTCTCCATCTTCCTTGTAGGCCCCTTTCAGGTACTGGAAGGTCACTATAAGATTTAAGATTTATGCTCTAATTTTTCAGAGCTATTTGGCTTTTTTTTTTCCTCAGTGCATTGCATGGATGGGCTTTTTTTATTGGTTCAAAAGCTGTTTAAATTTGTTTCTCTCCACCTGTGCTCAATCTGTGATACTTGGATCTTTTGTTTTAAAAAAAAATGCTTATCTCAAAGGATAGAAAAATCTTGTTTTCATACAGTATTTCAGTAATACTTAGAAATAACTGTGATGTGTAATTTCTGAAGTTTCAAACACTGCTTCTTCTCCCCAACAACTATAAAATACAAAGGAAATTATTTGCATATGAAGAATTTGATCATCCAAACATCATGCTTCTGATGAAACATAAATCAGCTAGAAAGAGCTTACTTAGTTTTTCCTTAAAGAAACAGATCAGTCTGAGTTATTTTTCTATGCAATTAACACTGTTTCCTGTTTTAAGTAGAGGGATCAGAGTTGTCCAAAACAGTTAAGATTATAGCAACATCAGCAGTTTTTCTGTTTGTTTTGCTTTATTCATTCTGGCATCATAGCTAATTTCTAATCAAGTCAAAGTGTTTGAAAGCGTGATTCAAGGGAGATGATACACCTCTCTAAACGAAGTGCATAAAGATTATTTAATAAAAAGGGTATTGTACACAGTGACATTTTTCTAGTGGCTATAATTATCCCTGTAGCCAGCAAGTGAATGATGTATTTCAGGATATGTGTTTGGATGATGATGAGCAGATTGGGATTGCTAATAAACTAGGCCATTCACCAGCAAGCCTTTTATTCTTGTACATCAGTGGCCTATGATGACAGTAGAAGTTGCCCTCTGGTAGCTTTTAATTCTCTCTTTAAAGTGTCTTATACTTTAAGCAGACACTCCTTTGGCAGAACCAAGGATGGGGGCAAATGTCTCATTTGTAAATGTCATCTTTTCTGTTCCAACCCCAAGAAGCATGAGCAGAGCAATGCACAGAAAACCAGCTACTCCTTCTCTTGTAATACCCAAAGAAGATGTTACTATTTGAGTTTGATGATTCAGTCCAAGATTGATCCAGAGCCTGCTGAAGTCACTGGAAGTCTGTGATTGCCAAAAACCACTGACTTCAGCATGTCTTGGGGCAAGCCCTTCACGGGCACAGAACTCCCTGCGAAATAGCCTGCTTTATTGGAAAGCAAAACTAGTTAAACAACAGTTAATCACAACCAGCTATCTGGACCTTCCTCCACAAAAGGTTTGTGGCTTTAGAGTCCTACCCCAAAACACAGGAACGTGGAAGATAAAGGTCTTTACTTTTTATCTCATGGCTCAATTCAATAGTTAGCTTCTGCCTCTACTTCTGTGGGCCTCCTGCACTCCACAGCTGCAACTGCCAAACCTCGTTCACTAGAAAAAAATAGACAATTATCTCTGGGAATTTATTTCCCAGCAAGAATATTCACATCTCACTTCTCTCCAGTACTTCATCACCAAGATGCACAGCTGTTGAAGGACTATCCAGATCTCAGTCCAATGTACTGTCATGTTCAATACCTCAGCACTGCATGAGTTTCATAAATGCATATTTTCCGGATATATCTTCAGTCTGTGTTTCCTCTGGTAATCCCTGCCTGGAATCACAAATTAAAAGCATATATGTATATGTAAAAGTGTATACGTATGCATATATGTAAATCCCCTAGTTAGTTTAGAATAATTAGCAAAAAGACATTTCTTGTTATGGGAAAATTGTCCTTCAGACTCTGAAGACAGCTGTTTGTCTACAGTCTTCCACTGCAGTCCTTCCAGAGGAACTGTCTTACAAAGCAAGTGACACCTGGGCAGGGAGAATGGAGGAATGAGATATTTTTGCAGGCTTCACTAGCACTGATTTGTACTGTGACGCTTAGGGCATTGTGAGTTTGCCATCTGTGATGGGCACCACTGGGGCAAAGTGTGCCTTTTTGTAAGGGAGTGAACAAATACTGAAGAAATGAAAACCTGATGATCTGCTTGATTTTCCATCTGTATTTTCTTCTAGAATTCTTTAACTTATATGTTCTTCAGCTTCCTCATTTGAAGAATCTCATCTTTCAACAGCTATTTCCATCCAGAATTACTAGTATTTCATGTACCATCTAGGGTGCTTTGCCTAATGTTTTCAAAACCATCTGCAAAGTATAAATCTCTGGCACCTCATATTTTTAAAGCACTATATCTGCTTCCTTACCAGTTGTACAAAGTGTTTGAAAAAAAACAGCATTTTCTCTATAGTGGAAAAACATTTTACTCTCTGCTGAAATCCTCCAGGTTTGTTGATGTTGTGCTCAGCCTTACTGTCTTTTACTATCCTGTGTGATACTTGGATGATAGCCAGACACATATAAATTGCTCCCACTCATGCTCTCTCTGGCGGTTTTATGTGCCTTTCACTACTTTCTAGCAGATATTTTAGACAGCAATTTATTCGTGTCATGTTTTTTTTCTGCTTACTTTCTTTCCCATTTTAAAACCTATTACATCTTTTTGCCTAGAATTTACCTAGTGTTTTAGGATTCTTGTGGATTTATGGGTCAGAGACTACAATGGCAAAATTGTGGCTTTCTCTTTAAGCTTGTAGAAGGGAGTAGAAGGCCATAAGACTCTTACTGCCCAGGTTCAATGCTTGCCATACCAAGATGCAGAGAGTGACTTTGAAGCTGGAAGTGCCTATCTTCCCCTCAAGACATCTGGCTCAGTACATTGGAGGCAGCACGGAGAGGAGGCTTCCCATGACAGATAAAAGGAGTGGTAGAGATTACTTCTTGACTGGAAAATGTGAGAAACCAGAGGCTTAATCTGTGGTGCTCCTAGAAACATTTTGTTCTTGATTTTCCTCCGAGTGCCACAAGTGTACACCAAATAGAGTCTAAGTTTTGGACAAACCCATAACCTAGTCTCTACTAAGTACCCCAATTTTTCATTATATTTCTCCTAAAGATTAGAATAAAGAGCAGAAAAAGAGGAATTAAATAATCTAAGGAGCTTCTGTCTAAAGGCAGAAGAAAATAAGCATTATGGGTTCAGGCTGAACCTTCCCCTGCAGCCCCTCAGTTGAAAAATTAGCTTTCATCATTCTTGGAAAAGTTTTCGGCTTGCTGTGAATCATGTCATTCAAACAGCAGCAGTAGTGAACACTGTGTCATTGCGGGGGTGAGAGTGTAAAACTGAATCATGCCCCACTCCCAGCCCTTGCCACAGACGCCAACTGCTATACACTTGCATCAGCAAAAATATCTGTGGAGCATTCTGTAGCCTGAGCTGGTAATTGGGCCTAAATGTAACAAACAGCATCACTCAATCCGAGCTTGGAATTGATTAAATCATTGCAAGTACAGCACATATTTACTAGAGCATATTGATATTATTAAGGCAAATAAGCATGTTAGAAGTTTATCATGTTTTCCAAAAAAAAATGGACATAGTAATAACAAAAAAACCACAGAAACTCAGTTCTGGGACTTAGTTTTCTATCCCAGCACATCTCTTTAAAAGCCCATTCGTCGTGCGTTCATCAGGGTATAAAATTAGCGTCAAAGCACATACCAGAGGAGGTATGTCCTTATCCAGCTCTGACCTGTTGCATTACATTTCTAGTACTCTGATGGACTAGGAATCCATGGTGTCTTCATAGGGGTTGTTGTGATACTGATCAAGAAAACAATCTTTCTAATATTGCATTTGTGTCTCCTGGTTTGTTGCAGTTTTCTCATGTGCTGCTACTAGTCAAACCTTTCCTTTGCCTTCACAGGTTACACAAATGGACCAGAAACTGAACCTCATTACAGATATGCTGCATCGTCTGGTTTCCCGTCAGCAGGGGGATCAAGGGAACAATAGATCATCTCAGAGAGGCAACAATGTCAATTCAGATCTTTTCCTCCCTAATAACACTTTGCCAACCTATGAGCAACTGACAGTACCGAGAAGAAACGAAGACGATATATCCTGATGAGGCATAAGTCTGTGTTGGGTGCTTCCCACTGTTGACCTTTAAATGGGACAGAATGTTGAGAACTTGGAAAAAAATGAAGTTCATCAGCCATCCAAGAAAACACACAACTACTGTATCTATATCACTAGTCTCAAATACACTCTTCTAAAGCCACTCATAATAGCTGAAGAATTGCCAGGCTGTCTTCTACCAGGCACAACTTACTGAAGCTCCACATTGATTTTGTTCAGAAACAGATGATCACAACTAATTATTTCTCAGAAAGACCAAAGTAAAGTAAAGACAAGCAAAATGGCAAGGATTTAGAGCTCCTTTAATAATAATAGTAATAATAATATTCTAATAATACTTGAAGTTAGATGGAAGAAGTGCATTCTGTTTATGAATCTGCAGATAGCAATATATTTCTCCTACTAAGATTTTTAAAACAAACTAGGATAACTTATGTTGGTTTTATTGTGTAAACACACACTAACATTCTAGAGAATTACAAACCACATACTGAATGATTTTCTTTCTCTGTTTTATTTTAATGTTACTACATAAACAGTATCAGATAATGACTGGGTTTTTTAAATCTGTTTTTCTTCAGGGAGGAACAAATCCTTAATCTGGAACAATACTATTTATAGTGGAAAGTACTATAGATTTTTTAAGATATCAGTTTTTCATGGGGAGACAATAAACTACTACATAAAAAAAATTATTCTGCTTTCTAGAAAATTGTTGACAAAGAATTTATATGTAAGTAGAAAACACAGTGGTCTGAATGTACTTGTCCTGAAATACCTTTTTAAAAAGAAGGCCCACAACTTCTTAAATCTACTGGGTTTTAGCTAGCAGTTGCCAAGCATAGTACAAGCTGAAGTAACTGGACTTGCTGGTCAAGTGCTTGAGCTGGCCACTTACTGAGCATACATAATCCTCACAGGAATTGAGGCCCCAGTTCAGGAAAGCATCTCTCATCCAGGCAGCATATGTGACAATTTGAATAGTTTCCTGAATAATGTCTTGAGAAATTCAACTCCCTGAAAGAGCATTTGGTATTGAAAAGTGCCAGCTCTAATTTAGAGGACTGAGAGCCTCAGCTACAACCCACAGAGCCGACCACATTACCCAACATGATAGCTGCAATAAAGCCACGGATATTTGGCTCAGTGTGACTTTCACATACACAACATGAGCACAATCTGGGCTTTGACTGCTAAGTTTGAAATAAAACCCTTGCAGATAGTCAGCACCTGTACCATAACAGCCCTGTTTTGAACATGGAACATCTTTAAAGCTGACAGTGTCATGAAAAGCTATTTAGTCCAGGATGGTGGCGGTAGACAATACTGCTGGCAAAAGAGGGAGATGTAGACAAATTTATCAGCTCTTGCACTTTGAGCATCATACACAAACAGTTCACCCCATTCCCCTCACTGCAGAGCTTGTGCCCCGTGGGTCTCTCTCCCTCTCCCAGAAAGCCAACGCCCTAAAGCATCTTAGCTTTGCATAGCAATTAACGTCATCGGTCTTTTATATCTTTGAGCAGTCTGGAATACTATAATACGTAATGAACTGAGATTGCAGGGAAACTTCTTGTAGAACTGCTCGTATACTGGACTTCCTTTTCAACATTTCATCTCTTTCACTTGGACTGCAGAGAAAAGTATACTGTATTTAACTTTACAGTTTATGTTACAATTATCCAGCCTCACTGCTATACAGTAGCTAAATGTTAAGGGTGTAGAAATTTACAGGCATAAGCAGGAATTGTATCGGGCATTATGTTTTATAGAAATCAAAATTATTGTCATGATTTTGAACATTTTGTAAAATTAGATTCAATATGTAATTTCTGGTTCTCAATCAGCCTGTTAATTTCCTAATAAAGTAAGGGACAAGAGTGTCATGTCTTTCAGTTCTTCTAAAATCCAGACACTTCATACACATCGGAAAGCTGTTGACTTTGCTTTTCTTTTTTCTCTTAGCCCACTCTACACTCTACAGTGTACAGATGCCTTCTTTGCAATGCAGGACTGGAAACCTGCTGATTCTTTACTAGAAAAATAAAAGAAATCAGGACTTAATCAGCTGGGGTGGTCTTGGGGAGAAAGCTATGTCTTTTAGCCCTTGCTGAAAGCAACCAGGTCTATGCATTTCCTTTCTAGGGGTATTGTGTTAACCAGAAAATGCATTCATTCCTGCCTGTTTGTTCCCAAGACCATGCCTGTGTTTTCTGTTTGGCAGCTAATCTCAGTGATAACAGTTTGGCATAGCAAACATTTCATGTCAAAGATAATTTCCCTTTCTTGATGTGACAGTTGGTCTATACTCATCTGAAAATCAGTTGAGAGACTCCTTGGAATAACTAGGTTATACATATTCTCAGGGCTGATGGCAAGTCATTGTGAGGTTGGCGGTTGCTTACCTCAGTCCAGCTGATCCTTTGAGAAAAATCACCAGCTCTGAAACCAGCTACTTCAAGTCTAACAATCCACCTCACCCTTCAAAAAAAGATGATCCATTTTGCTGGCTGAAGAGGAATTTCATAAAATGGGCCTTCCAGATTTGCCATGGAGCCACCTGGAACTAGCCATCCCGAGTGCTAACCAGAGACAGGTCTGACATCTCTGCTCAAAGGACCAAACTGCATTTATCTGCCTGCTGGGGCAGCGTCGTCATACCTCAGCATCGTCTCCTTGAAGCAGGTACTTCAGTGTCTTTCTTTCACAGACCATTGTGGAACACCAGCAGCAGAAAGATGAGATGAACACTTGAACGCTGGACCAGCCTGAAGTAACCAGCATGCAGTGACTATGTGTTTCTGCCAGAAAACTACCTGCTGATGTCTGCTGTTCATCCCAACTGTCCAGAGCATGTTTTATTCAAGTGGGTAGGAAATGTTTGTAAGTAGCCTGAAGGGGAGCACAGGAAACTGTAAGGTAAGCAAAGTCTTGGCTTTATGATTTTCTATCCTGTTTTTGTAAACTGTTAAAATAATGGCATCTGAGGCTGCAGAAAGGAGTCTCGTTCTTGAATTGCTCAACAGCAGTTTGCATTCCAAAACTGATGTAAGCTAAGCCTGGACCCCCATACATGCTTAAAACAATAAAAGTCACCTCAAAAGAAGTAATCTAAAAAAAAAAAAATGAGCTGGCTCAGCTTCCGCAGCCTACCAGGGTCTGGGTGCTGTGCCAGATATGGAAGGTGGGAAGTCAGTCCACAGGAGAGGAGGAGAAACATGGGGCGGCCCAGCTGAAGGTGGCAGTGAAAGCTCAGCCTGTCTCAGTCCATAGCAGAGGCAGAGTAAGTGCAAGTTTGCAAAAGAAAGATCTGGGAGTGGAGAGGGTAGAATGCAAGAGAAGTGTTTTAGGAGATGAGCAAAATAACCCTCCTGGTTAGAGGGCTGTGTTAGCATTCAAGAGACAGATGCACTCTGCCTGGCATCAGCATTAATCTACGGTATGACCTCAGGGTGAGTCATTTCACCTGTTTGGCACATCTGTTCCCCCTCTCCTCAGCTCATCCCACTTGCCTATTTAGCTCACATCTTCCTCAGGACAGGGATGGCCCCCTTCTAGATGTTTGCTCAGTGCCTAACACAAAAAGACCTGCACTCTGGGATCTTAAGGTACCACTCATATATAAGTAATTACTTTGGAGGTAAAAGCTACCCTGGAGCCCTGCTATATGCCAGGTCTTTATTATTCTGAACCCCTGGAAGCACCTGCTGCCAAACTGACTAGATGATATTGAGTTTTAGATCTCCTTTGACACAAAATAAGAGCAGAAGTCCAGCCATAACTCATTTTCACTCTTGTATTTTGAAGCAGATTCATTTCAAAAATAATGCAATGAGCCAGCACTATTCTTAAATACTAGCTGAGGCAGAAATCTTTGAATGTCAGTGAATTAAATAGCCATTTTAATTTAAGGGTTGTTGTTAGCAGACACATTTGGACTAATTTATCACCCATCATTTCTGAGAAAGGTGGAAATATTCCAGGGCACTGAGCTGAAAAAGTGTGGGCAAGAACCAAATAGCTTCTTGAAATGTAAAAAAAAAAAAAATAGAAAAGTAAAATACAAGAGGAAGATTTTCTTTTGTGGGAGTTTATAGGAGAGAATGTAAAAACAATTCTAGGATAATCTTCATGTACCCTGCTGAGATAGGTATTACTGTTCTCATTTTACTGATAAGGATGGTGGGTTTGGAAGAGGAGGTGTATTAAGAAGAAAAGGAAAAAGATTAGAGCTCTGATGCAACTCCTGCTATTGTCCTACCCCTGTCAAAATGTATCTATGCGCTTCATTTATACACAGGAGTTGGGCTATTGCCTGCAATGGGACTACTCAGTCCATGTTGTTCAACATAAGCATTTCAAAGTTCAAAAAGTGTAGTAATGATGCATTTCCATGGTCTTTCAATGGAAGTTAGGCTCAGTTATGTATGCAGCATTGCTTTCCTCATGGTCACAGAGCCATGTGAATTCACAGCTTTCTGTTTACGATTTCTGTTTTCAAATCATTGGTCTATAATATGCTTACACACCACTCACATTTTCAAGCCACAATAACTGAAGACGTTTCTCTCCAGTGATATGAATTTCCTTCCCTCTCACACCCAAACACACATAATGCAGTTTCTGCACACAGAGCAAAGGCTTTTTAAGTGCTTTCCAATTTCATTTAAAATAGCTGTGTAATGTTTTCACCCTGGGTTTCCTGATCAGCAGCAGCCGTGATGAAGGTGTGTGTGAAAGGCAGTAAGTTTTTACACCAGTGCAATGTAGAGGTGACAGCTATGTCTGGAGAAAGATTCATTGCCATACAATAACAAGAAGTTGTTGAAATGGGAAATAGCAAATAGTTCTATGAACACTGTTTTTTTTCCTCTCTTGTCCGTGGGCTGACTTTGATGTCTAAGAAGTGCAGATTTCAGCTGAAGCTTTTCTTTGTGGTTGTGATGGAGAGCAGGTTTGGTTTCTGGGTCATTCCCTTGCTGCCCAACGAGATGTGCATTCACACTCAGCCTTTCCTCAACAGGGACATTGATACTGAGCTCCTCTCTCTTCTACCTCAGTGCTTGTTTTCACAAAACTTTTAAGAACTTAATTATTTTGTAGACCTCTACCCTCCTGTCATATTGAGTTGAAGAAGACAAATGGGTTCAAAAGTTGTTAGGAAGAGGCAAAACAAATACATTGGGAATGCATTAACTTCTTTACCACAGGAACTAAGCTAAAAGGCCTGTCTCCACATCCCAAACCCAGAGGTCTGGAAGAGATATAAACCCCCATGCCTCACTCTGGAGCAGAAGACAACCTCTAACTCCTGGGGGTAGGAGGAGACTTACAGAATACATGTTCTTGGGAGTTGGTGGCTCCTGCAAGGCTTGGTGCATCTTGCCTCTGTATCATCTATTGAAAGATGCTGGAAAATAGGGTTTTGCTTATATTGTTCCCAATGACGGCGACCTAAGAGTTAATACAACAAAATGCTTGGTGCCACAACAAAGAAAATGCAGGTGCCAGATAGGCATATTATGAAACATGTCCGTGTGCTTTGTTGTAATAGAGAGTGAAAAGATATCTACATCACTGGTGAGGGAGCACTGCTGGGGAAGGGCTGGCCCAAAAGAAATGGCATTGTCCATGTTTGCATTGCTCCCGCATAAGCTGGTAACTGCTGCCTGTGGTGAGAGGCTTCCTAGGGGCCTGACATGAGGCATTATGCTCTCTTCCCGTGGATTTGTGCCTGAGAAGAACTGATCTATAGAACCGGTCTTGAAACCATCTTGGAGCTGCATTTGCTTCAGAGCTAGCATTGCTCTGGCGAGCTGCCCAGGGATTTAGGCTCGTTTAATCCAGGCTTGGCTCTTCATGGCAGACACCCGTGGAACAAAGGAAATAAAGCTTCCGTGACCCTGTCGCATTGCTGGTGAATCACTCAGCCAGGTGCAGAAAGTGGGCTAGGCAGCCTTCAGCGAGCTTTCTGGGATCAGAGAGAGGGGCAAATCCCTGGCAGGGGTGAGCAGACATATCTTTAGAGATTTTCTTGCCATGATTTCCCAAGTCTGGGAGTGTTGCACTCCAAGCCCCTGATGCCTCTGCATTTCACACAACCTTTAAAGCCAGTTGTGCTGAAATCCATCCCTGCTGCTTTCTGTGCTTGTAATCTTACAGAGAAATAAAAAATGAGAAGCCAAGAAGGAAAATATATTCTGTTTTCAGTTCTGCTTTATGGTATATCCTTTGGAGTATATTGATCATTCATTTGTAAAGATTATTATCTTAGATAAGAGTTGATACAAGCACTACCAGTGGCGTGGGAATGATAAGCACACATGAGGCATTAGGATTACAAGCAGCTTGTGAGATCCTATCATCTGGAACTGTTGTTTAAGCATTGCCCAATAATTTGTTAGTCCTAATGACAGCCTAGTGGGGTTATTAACTGAGTGGTCTACAAGTGGAGCCTAAATGTAAATGTGATTCAGATTTTATTCCTTTTGCATCCTTGGCCCTTACTCTATATGTGAATCTTCTGGTCTGATTCTCTCCCTTTTCCTGGATTTCCCTAGGGATTTCTTTCTAAGTATTAATTGAAACACTGGATACGGGTTTTATTAGCTGAGGGATATGTGCCGTTCAGATCAATTTTGGGAACCATCAGTTAAGAGTTATCAATATGAGGACTGACTGCAACTGCATGAGGGAGTTTTCTGCAAGGTGAAACATCTTTTTTATTCAGTTTGACTTTTAAAGTCTTTATGACAGAAGATGTGCTTATCCCACTGAAACCCTCCTCTGCCCGTGCTGCAGGACTCGCAGCCAGCGTGACATGTGCTCACTTGCAGCCGTTACAGGGTGGATTTTAAATAATGTGTTTGCTTAAAATGTTGCAAATGTTTCTCTGTTATTTCAGTTGGCAATCAAGCAAGTATTTTGTTTTCCATTTATTTTCTGTCCTGTGCTGTGAGGTGGGGAGATCCTCAGCAACCACAGGACAGAAACCAGAAGCAGGAGCGTGGAAAGGTGCACCATAAGACAGGTCCTGTCATTAAGCAAAAAGTACTGCCCCAGGCACACACGCTTCAGTCCCTGTTTCTTGCAACCTGAGCGCTGAAGCATCCTGAACCTTAATTTCCATCTGGCTCTCCCAGGAGTTGATTCAGGGCTCAATCCAAAGCCAGCAGAAGGCTTTCAGCCAGTGAGGCTTTTGGCTGGCTCCAGTGGCTCTTGGGACAGGCCCCTGGGATGTTTCCTTGTGCCTGCACCTCGCAGGCACGTTACTCACTGCTCCTTGGCATTGCACAGCCTGTGATTAACATTTCCTTCCTACGCCAGTCTTTCAGACCACTGCTTCAACTCTGACTTCTTATCTTCCTCCTCCCCCCTTCCCGCCTGAAGAGGAGAACAATTCCTGGAAAAGAAAAAATGCTCTTTCCACTGCGTTGTTGAAACCTTCACAAGGAGAAGAGAGAGGAGACTTTGGAGAACATATGGCTAAAAGCATTTGGGGGTTTTCAAATGGTAAATGACCAATGAGGTCTCAAAGGGGTTTTATTTATAAATGATAGACTACTGAGAGAGAAATAATTGCTGCTCTCCCAGGCATAAAAAAGCAATTCACCTGACAAAAACCCCATGGATAAAATTAGCTAAATGAAAGCTAGATATGGCAACTGTATTAAGCTTCCCCCCCCCTCCCCCCGCAACCCACCCTCTCCCCTCTGCTGAATGGCAAATCATTTTAATTTTGTTTTCCCCTCCTTTCTTGGAAGGAGAAAAAAAAAAAAAAGCCAAAGCAGTGCCTTGGGTCTGAAAGAACAGATGGTGCCCTGGGCGGCCCTCCGGAGCACTCTGCGGCCTGCATTCCTCCACTCCGCCGCTCAGATAACTGAGTTATACAGCACACGACCATCTGGTGTATGACACATCTTGTGTCCCCCGGACAATGCCCCAGCAAACCTCTTCAGGGGAGAGGTTAGTTTCTAGGGTAACAGCAGCATGTGCAGCTCTAGGCCTTATTGAGATTCACGGCTCCTCACTTGTCCCTATTCTTTTCCTCCCTATTGTTGTCACTTGAGCTTTTGCTGCTTGGTTACTCCGAGACTGACAATATCCATCAGTATTTTGTCCCCAGCACAGAAACCATTGTCTCCAAATTTTGTTTCATTATTTATGTTTTCAATATCCAATGGTTGGCTGAAGCATCTGCTGTAGAGTGATAAGGCAAGTGCCTATTGAGGAGGACCACGCTGCTGCCTGACAACGATGGTTTGAATTATTTAGGTTGTGGTTGGACAAGCCTTTGCAAAAAACAGGGTATCCGTGAAGTGCTGAGGTGACTTTATTTATTTATTTGCTTCGGGTTTTTTAAGTGTTTGCGTCTTTTAATCCAGACCCCAAAAAAAAGCTTAAAATCTCCATAGGTAAGTATGTTCATGAGGTAAGTCTGCTCAATGACTGGAGGTCGCTGGATCTTTCCTTACTGGGAACTACTTGGAAAAAAAAAAAAAATCGAACAAGTTTTACTTTCCTTTTGTATTTCTGAGGGGTTTCTTCTGAAATAGCTTTGTTTTTTAAGTGCTGATATTCTCCGCTTAGTTAAAGAGCCAAGATCTGGACTATAACCATGATCAAGCACAGAGACTGTGCATAGTATTCTGAAATTAAGTTTTAATAACATAACTCAGATATTTTAATCAGCAAACAGAAGCAGTAGATAGATGTTTTCTCCACCAATAAAACACATATGTTCCACCGAACCCTTCACTCTGTTGCAGAACAATAATTATATTAGCAGCATTACTCTCTTTGGTATCTGTGATTGTCACAGCTATCCAAAATACCCCAGAATTCATCTTACATCTGCATGGAGTGGACTGTTAATTGAATGAAGCTGAAAATACTTGTTTAAAGAACTAAAACATCAAGCATGAGGTTTAAATAAATACTGAAAGCACACAATTAAGGAAATACCAGTGATGTTTAAGCACAAATACACCGAACTGCAGGCCTAAGTACTTTCATCGGTCAGGGTATGAGTAGCTTTAAAATATTACATCATATCTCAGGTTAAGGTCAAGTATTAGAAAATCAGCAATTACAGTTAAGAGAGATTTTGTATCTATATATCAAATAATACCGAGATATGTGTTGGTAGTTCATTATAATTTTAAGTCCAATTCATTATTTTTCACTCATTTGTAACTTTCTGAATATTTTACTTTCAAAGTAACACTTGTGTAATATATATATACATACACAATCTAAAGGCAATTTTAAAATATATTTACCTAAATTGTTTCAGACCTACTGAGGAAAGAGGAAAAACAGTTAGAGTTTTCCCAGCATGGAACAGTGTTTGTTTTATAGACTTCAGAGCTGATGGCAGAAAATGATTGTAAGAGGTAACCACGAGCCAGAAGACTGGCTTTCAATATTCTCGTGAAATTCAGGTTCGATTTGCAGCATGTTTTGCCCCTGACCTGTTCATTATCTGTGCCATCACAGTAGGCACATTTACTTCATCACATGTTTGAGGTGGCACGTGATCATAAAAGTAGAGACCACATTGGAGTGCATATGCGAGAGGAGATAGAGCTGATTGTGGGCAAGGCTTGCTTAGCTGTGTTTTGCTTGTCAGCTTTCAATAGTGAGGAGGAGGGGTTGGAAATATCCTTGCTTTGTTATAGATTTGGACAGAGTTCCTGGTTTTGTATCTAACTATTGAAAGTTAACAGCAATTTGCTCCACCAGAATCTCCGTGTTATCTTTGTAGGTGCAAAGCCCTCTGTTGAGGTCAACAGAGCAGGACCAGCTGGGAAGGTACAGGCAAAGCACCTGGACTTGCGGTGCTAGTGAGTGCACAACAAAGGTCCATACGCTGATACTGCACAGGTTTGGAACTGGGTCTCAATCATGCAACCCTTCTCCCCTTCCTGCAGCCCTCCCCACCTCTCCTGTTCCAACTTCAGAGATAGGGAGCTGCAGCCCTGAGGTCCCTCAGCATCTCTCCAACTTCAGAGCATGAGAACCAGAGCAGGCAGTCCCCTCCTGTGAAAGGTACTTTTAGTCTGAGAATAGTATCAGGTGAGATATTTCTTCAGAAACTGTGGAAATTATACACCTTCAGCTAGAGTGCTGTATAGTAGTCTGGTTACCTGAGCTGGATGAGTCCTTCCTGAAAGTGGCATGGAGCAGAAGCAAGGTAATGAGGGCAGTCAGAGGCATTGTGAGTCCATATTAGGAGTTTCTCTGCCTAACCTATCAAAGCAAAAGGCTAAGGTTGCTTTCTATAAATATACACATGAAGGAGAAGTACTATTTAACCCAAAGGACAGTGTTACCTCCAGAATAAATATGCAAATTGTCTATGAGTACATTCTTGAAGGTTTCTGAACATCAGGGAAGGAGCAACAGCACTCCCAGCTTGAGGTTGTCAATTGATTAATTTGTGAAAGAGATTATATGATTGCCTGTAAAGGAAGGGAATCAGTCCACATGACTCAGGACATCCCTGTTGCTCATAGCTTTTAAAGGCAGAAAAGCCCATTAGAGCATCTGGTCTGAACTTCTGTATGACAAAGACCATAGATCTCACCCAGTTACTCTTTGCTGAGCCCAGCAATTTGTCTGCCTTGAGTGTTACCTTGTGTCGTGTCATTCAGTCCTGACATGAAGATACCAAGATCCTCACCTTTCCCTGAGTTTTGTCACAGCCTGAATTCCCCTGCTATTAAAATAGACAGTTTTTCTTGTTTTGGTCTGAATTTGTTCACCAATATCTTTGATTCTCATTAGGCTTTCCATATACAAATTAAAAAGCCTTCTAGTACAGGAAATTATGTTTGCCTTAGTAATTATTACAATAAGCCCAATCTGTGAGCAAAGACTAGGGCAAACACACTGTCTGACCCAGAAAAATTGAGGTTTGTAGCCATTTCTTCTATGTTATACCTTCTATGTTTAGTCATCCTTGTGATCTTGTACCTCAGAATTTTAGAAGCTTGTTTGAAAGCAACAAAACTTCCTCAGTGCCTTGTTGGAGCAGAACAACCCAGGTTTGCCTTGGTGACTGTGGGCTTTTGCACAATTTAGTGGTAAGGCTTTGGGATCCTTAAATATTCTTCATGTGCATTGTAGGGGCAGAGGAAACAGAGGAGCAGGTGGGAAAGGAAATACTGCAGTGTCTCTAGACATGCCAGCTGCCTAGGTTATTGGCAGACAGCGACAAGAGGACTTCATTTACCATGGCTGTCGGTCCATTCTTACAACAACATGGTGTATTTGGGATTATTTTTCAAATACTTAGGAAGGCAAAATATGCAGGACAACAAGACACAGAGTTAGACTCCTGAGTGAGCTCCTACATCTTTCTTTAAAGAAAAATAAAATGAGATCTGTGCTTTCCTTTATTTCCACTGGCCAGACCACAGTGCTGCTTAATGAGCCAGATTGGTCCTGCTTTCTTTCCTGTAGAGCATTTTGGGGAGTTCCCTGTCTTGTGCTGGTATGAGCTGGTTTTACAAGTGTCAGTCAGAGTGACATAAGCTCCATCATTTGAGAAAGTGAGGAGAGTGTGTCTATGTGCATGTATATGTGCGTATGAAGTATCCATTACCAGAAAAGAAAAGATTATATATATATATGTTATTGTTGATCATTATTTAGAGGAATGTGAAGTCGCACAGGCAGAGGCACATGCAGTATGGAAAGACATCACAGAACTCATTTCATTTCTGGAAGAAATTACTGCCTGCAAACTCAGCCTAGAACAGTTTGTCCAAAGGAGCTATTTTTATTTCTCTTTTGGAAAAAAAAGAGACTATCTTGCCTCTGATAATTCAGAGCGAGGAAGGTAAACCAGGCAGACACTGCATCTAGCAAGATCCCTGCCTTTACTGCCCTGTCATGTCAGAGCAGCTACTAGAGGCAGCTACTAGAGCTACTAGCAGCAAATAAAGGAAAGAGATTTGTGATCGTAAGGCTAAGCACAAAGAGTGAAAACAAAGGCTGCTTATAGGGAAATTTTTAACCGAATCAGGAGGGAATTACCATCTTTTCCGTTTTCTAAAGAGAAGGACAAGCCACAGAGGATAAAGCTTTGCTCAATTATGAAGAGGAGATCGTTTTGAGAGGTTTGCAAAAAGACATCTCTCTACTATATGGGGGCCACACTTGACCACACTGCTGTGCTTTTGTGCAGACCTCCAAGACCCAGGCAAAACTAACCAGTTGTTCATAACATCTGCTTCTGTTCAGAGCACAGCAAATGGCTCCTCAGCAAAGAGATTTCTCTTTGGAAAGGCTCACTGAAGAAACCCAAAGGCAAATTGAATTAAGACACCCAAAGCAGAGTGCCATAAGCAAAGGGTAGAATATACTCCCATTCACATGTGAAGCAGATCACTTGCTAAGAAGTAAAATCCACTCATTTTTTTTCAGGAACATCTGAATATTTTCATACTTGAAAAAAAAAATAATGGCACAGTCTGTTAAGAGGAAAAAGCAAAACAAAACCAATGGGACCATGAAACATGATGCAATTTGCGTCTAAGTATGTTTTAGAGATAAGAATATGTTCAGAGGAAAACACAGTCTTGCCAGTTCACGAGACTTACTTTCCAGTATCTTTGTGGGAACCAAATGAATTGCAAAACATCTGCAAGGTCCAAAGTGTCAATTATGCCTTTATGTATGTGGAGGAAATGTCACATGATGGAGGCAGTCATTGGACATGGTCGATTGTAGGGTTTTATCCTCTTCTTAGCCTTAAAGCCTCGCTCAACAGTCAGGTTAGACAATGGCACTGTCAGAGCAGGAGATGGATCAGTTTGGCCACTCAGAAGAGTTGCTTATCAGCACAGAAAGTGTCCCCAGCCTTGGACAGCACTGACATTTCATTTGCAAAGACTGGCTCAGGGCTGCTTTGAAAAGTGTGCTTCCAGATTTGCGCATCTAGAAGCAGCCAAACAAAAAACTGAACACAAAGCACAGATATCAGCTAGGATTTGCAAAAGTAATCATGCAAATGAAGCAGGTTTCCAAAGTTTCCCTTAGACCAGATCTGTGTTTCTTCATCAGATTTCTTCTCCACAAGTTTTTTAAAAAATGCCAACTTTGCAGAATCATCTTACAGGAACATATAAAAGGAGATTGTGCATCATTCAAGGACCGTAGGAGCTGTCAAACCAGAAGAATCATTTTAAAAGGCCCATATGTGTGCCTGTGAATGCCAGATATCTTAGTTTTAATGGCTTGCATGTTACAATTCATATTAAGCACTTCAACAAGTCCCAACAGTATTCTCTCCAGAGTTGCAAACTTGTGTTTCTTCTCAAGGAAACTTTTAAATCCAGCAATATTTGTAACATACAATTTGTGCATGTTTTACTGAAGTCAGCGCCTGCAACAAAACAGCATCTATGGTCTGTAAAATTGCACAGCAATGCAACTGGCACTGTTCTCAGCTGCACTCCAGGCTGGGGTCCAATCTCCAGTTCTTTCATCGCTCTATAGCCAACACTAGCAGTATGCCAGATGACACATTTAGGTCCTCCAAAGCCCACACATATGCTGTTACAACCTGTGTGCAACACTAATCTGTAAGAGGGAAGACACGGGTGACATTTTTTTGGTAGTTAATGAAGGGTGCTCTAAAACCTGAGTTTCTCCAAAGTCTTATTTCTAGGTTTCCGGAAAGAAAACTCCTACAGCCTGAACTACATCAGTCTTGTCACCTTCACAGCTGCAACCAGCATCCTCTTACTCTTAAATTACACATCGTCTCACGCAGACTATTGGTACCAGCAAGTGCTGTTAGGCTCTCCTCACATCAAGGGAGGTCTGGTTTGGGCTACTATTTGTTAGTATATTTAATTATTATATTATTGCATCACTATAGATGCTCGTATAAAATCTAGCGTCTGTGTGACTGGGTAAACATGTCTGGATTCACTCTAAGCAGGTGGTCCACCAAGTGAGATGCCCTTTACAAGATGCAAGCCAGGCTGGGTGAGAAAATGAGCAGCAAAGCGGGGTGCAGGGGACGGAAATGTTTGATAATTAGTAAACAACTCTTTATAACAAACTGTGCTTCTGCTGTTGGACTATGGTATTTTTGGTGTCTACACTGTATAACACAGACTTATAAGCTTGAGGAAAAACACAGAGGCTAAAATATGTCATTTGCAAACAGTCTAGTGCATACTTCAGGGTTTCTTTTTCCTCATTAGGCATTGAGTGGTCTCCACATCATACCATTCCAAGTGTTCATACATGGCATCTTCCAGCAGTACTATGCACCCACCATTAATGATTCTGAGACCAGTCATAATACCAGGATTACCCAACCAACATGCTTGTGACACAAGCCCTGGGCTTCACTGCATCATGTGTGCCCCAACAGTCCCTGCTCAACCACCCGGACCTCCTCCTACTACACACCCAGATGCCAATACTACAAACCTGTTGAGCTTTCTGGGAAACTGGAAGAGAACAGGCAGAATAAGTCACTGAATTTTGTATCAAAATCACTAGTAGAATTTGTAAATTATTTTATTCTTTTGTTTCATCTCAAGCTTGCAGAAATCCTTTTGCAGAATTTTGCTTCTGCCAGACCAAAAGAAATCCAGGAAGCCTGGTACAGAGCTTTGAGACCCACTTGTCACAGCATAATCAGGGCCTTGATTACAACACATGCGGAAACAGCCGCTGCCTGGTGTGGAAATGGGGCCAAGGCAGAGTATTTGTTTAAAAATAACCCTGTAAGGGTCAAAGTAGGAATGTGGGCCAGGGCACTGTAGGTGTGTGATTTAGGCAAAGAGGCAAATGAGCAGAAAGTAAGATGTGCAGGACAAGTATCTTCGAATGCTTTAGAAAGCTTGCAGCCAAACAAACAGATTACACATTAAGGATAAAATCTGTTCTGAATTGTAGAAATCTTCACGTTATTTTAACTTAGATTTTTGTATTTAATGTAGCTATGTTTACCAGTGCAGTTTCAGATAGTTTTACCTGCAGGAGGGGTTCAGGTCCCTACCAAAGAAGCAGCCGTCCTCCTCTCATTGCCTGTTCCCTGCACCTTCCTGTCCTTGGCTGCAGAGACCATTAAATCCTCATTCTGTCTAAGACACTGGTCAAAAGCCTGGCTTTAATTAATATACCCAAAAAATGAGAAAGGCAGTTTTGCTCTCATTGTGGCTAGACACGATAATCAACAAGTTATGACAAGATAACCCATATACTTAAATAAGAAAAACAACCGGAGAAGGGATGGGGTTTGCCCTGTTGTTGAGGAGTAAGTTGCCTAGCAACCAAAATGAAGATGTTTATTTAAAGTTATTGGATAAGCCTACCAACACAGGTATTCCAGGAAAGGAAGGAGTTTGCTTCACAATTCCAGGAATTAAAAGGATTTTTACGAAGTGAGCAGACACGCATCGTGTGCACAGTGAGATAAACAGATCTGAAATGCAGTGTGGATTTGGACAGCTTACATTGACATGAATTTGGCTCCATGTTTTGCAGGGGAGAGCTATACAAGATCATTCTAACAGTGAAATTACTTGAAGAGATGATTCTTGGAAAGTGTTTTTAATCTGAATTTTAGGGCAACGGTTTCACTGTGCCAGTGAAACTTGTCTAAGTAACAGCTTTCCAACAGAGAACATTTAATACAGTGTAAAATCCAGCAACCGACGGTGAACAGATCAGGCTCCAGCCTGCAAAAACCTCTCTATAGAAAAACAGCAATTGCCAGGAGGTGTCAGACTGTTGTCCATCAACCACTGTCTTTGCAGTAGACAATGGCTTATATTTAGGGGAAAGAATCATACAAAATCCTACAGTTTCTAACTGAAGAATAATTTCTCATTTCTGTATTGGTTAATATGTTTTCACACATTTAGAAGAATTCTCTGCCTACTGAACTGTAACTTAAAACAGAAGCATCCAGTCCCTCCTCTTCTAAGCTCTTGTAATCGTGAAAAGAGCACAAGAAAGTGTATTTTGGATTAATCCTATTTGGGGTTCTAGAGACATTGCTGAGTAACCAACTCATAGGTCCTGCAAAGCCAGTTGTGCATGGGAAAATGCAGGTTTTGCTACACAAAATGTGTAGTCTTTTACTAAGCTTACTGAGAAAATACCATATACAAGGACTATCCAGATAGCAGTTTCCTCAGGACTTAGTTTGAGAGTATAGGTGGCACTTCCAGCTTTATCCTGCTTTAAAGGTTTGGTTAAAAAGCTACAAATGTGTGGGTAGCTCCTGTTAGAGAATGTGCTCTCAGCAAAACAGTAAGGTTTGTTTCTCCTCTAGCTACCTTGTGCATCCCCTCTGACACATTCGTATCCCAGGTAAAATAAAAAGGTGGTTTCTACTCTTGTCACAATGAGGATTCATTGAGATTGAACAACTGCACTGTTCATCCAGGCCTGATGTACCTGCTGCTGGAGTTGGTAAGTACTGTAAGGAAATGCAGTGGGACCTGAGCCAGGGGCAGAGTTCTTCCAGTTACTATAGGATGAAAGTCGATATCTTCCAGGAAATCAGCCTGCCACACCAATTCACTGCTAGATATTACTCTATGGCTTGAAATGAATGGTACTTAGGCCACAAGCAGGGAAAAAAGAACAGGCTTCCCAGAGAGGTTGTGGAATCTCCTTCTCTGGAGATACTAAAAACTCACCTGGATGGGTTCCTGCACGACCTCCTCTAGGTGAACCCACTTTAGCAGAGGGGTTGGACTAGATGATCTCTAGAAGTCCCTTCCAACCCTCACCATTCTGTGATTCTGTGAAAACATAGCTGATTAAAATGGAAGCATTGTCTTTACTTTTGTCCAACGATCATCTCATGACTTGTTTTCTGAGTCACAGCTTCTGAAGCCGTAGGACCACATGAAAGCCTTGGGTCCTTTGTTCCAAAAAACAGCTTCTTAGCTCTCTGTCTGGGGGAAGGAAGCTAAGTGTAATCAGATTGCAAATCAACCTGAAAGCCAGCAAAATGTAATTTGCATACACCTAGCACATAATTGACTTCAGCTTGGAGCCTCTGAGGGCTGTAGTGCCCTTTGCGGAGCCCAGGATGCTCACAGATGTGGCATGGCCAGCAATCTGAGAAGCAGAAATAACCCAGTGAATAAGCCTCCCCTTCTTCCTGCTGATCCTTTGCTGACCTTGCTTACCTAATTCCCTCTGCAGGGAGCCTTGGGAAAGGCCGTGTCCTAGGTGAGTAGTAGCACTACTAAGCTGTTCCCAAGGAGGATGGAGGAACATCTATCAGGAAAAGAGTGGTGGTGGTGGTTTTGTTTTAATATTTCTGTATTTGCCTACATAGAGTCTGCAAAAAAAACCTAATCAGCTCCTTTTTCTGATAATGACAAGGGGAATTTAGCCTGGTATTTTCCATTTAGTGTAATTTGGAGTTGTTAGCTAGGTAGGTTTGACCTATTCCTTCCTGGTTTACTAGGAAAAAAAAAAAAAAACAGAGCAGAAAGCATATACCAAGATGTTAAAAGAAAGCACTGCCATCTCTGGTGTTATCCCCAGTTATATATCTAGTTTTTAACAAGGTATACTGTGTAGGAGAATCATGCAATATGTATTTTGGCAGATATACAAACACTGCAAGCTGCTGCTGATGGAGAAATATTTCAAGTGTTAGATAGGGTCACAGCAATTGCTCAGCTGACTGTGGCTGTCCTGACTGGTAGATCAGATTGGGCTGGATTTTTAGAGCTTCCATCGTCACAATGCAATGACTTGATACCTAGTCTTGTCATTTATAACCTGTGTGCTCCCTCTCCATCTCAGGATCCCCCTGCTCTCTCGGGGGTGTCGCCTCCTTCTCAGCCTTATTCACCACAATTCCATTAGATTTGTTTCCCCCTCCATTTCCATATTAAATAGTACCAAAACAAGGCAAGTTTGCCTTACATAATCAGCAATGTTAGGTCCTTGTGTTTCAAAGAACCTAGTCTAAACCCTCTTGAAGATGGATTTTGGCAAGAACAAGGCCAGATGAAAATCGGGACCAGTGGAGATTCTCCCCATGAGGCACCCAAATTTTCCAAATACTGTCACAATCCTGCCCTTCAGTTCTTCGTTACTTCAATTAAAAATCGGGTTTTTTACGTTCCTAGTGCTGGGCTCACTGGTTGCCTGGTATTATTTTAAGATCTCTAATATGTTTATTCAGTAGCTTTTGTTATGGTTTGAGCTTTATTTCCTCTTTTTGGATACTCCTCCCATCTTTTTTTTTCCCCCCCCGTTTGCCAGTCTGGGATTCTGTACCTTTTGTTACATCTTTTTAGTAAATACTCCTCTTAAAAGTAGCCCATTTGGTTTTCCGTAATGGTAGATTTTGCTCCTAGAACAACTCTGCCACCTTTCTTTGGCCAAATTACACATACATAATTTCTTATTAATTAAATACTATTTAAAATGACCCTTAGAGTATTTAAAATCTATCTCCAAAAATCAGCATTCAAATGTTTTAATTTTAACATCACTCACCTAGTTATTGTGAAAATGCATTATCCTTATTTTAAAATCACTTCAAATGTTTTCTTTGTGCAATAAAAGTAACACTGTACATACTTGCCTTGAAAAAAAAAATCATCAAGGTTACTCATTATGTTCTCTATGTCATCACTAGATATTTAAACCTGACACATACTCAGTGGCCCATTGGAACTCTTATTTCTGTTCTAATTGCAGCAGTCAGATTGGAGTCTGGTTTTGGAGGGGTTTGGGATGAGTGCATTGGGTGGGAAGTGGGATGGCAACAAAGGCAAAAGTTTCCCTGTTTATTCCTTCATTAAATACAGGATTACATTTTGGTGAAATAGGTACAAGATTTTAAGAAACCGAAACTTCTAATTCTACCTCATGGATAAACATCTTAAATACCAAATGAGTCAGAAGTGTTTTTATAGCTTTCTTTGGTCTGAGAAGACAGGCGAAACTGTCAAGGTTTTAAAAGTCCACGTACAGATCTGCACTGGTAGTTTTAAAGACGATGCCGTTTACCCCTTTATCTCAAAGACAGGGTAATTTTGAAGTGCTGCAATGAAAAAGTAGTATTAGATATGAACTGTTCCAGTGCCAGACATCTTGGTTGAAATGTCCAACTGTTGTGAGAACAGGAGCTGTTCAGACACATTTTCTCACTCTGGTATCATTAGCTCTGCCTCTTAGCATCTTGGAGAGGTTATTAAAATCATCTGTGTTAAGCTCAGAGTTGTATCTCACTGGAGCTGAGCAAACGCTTTGGACATGTATCTTAGTCCCCAAACAGACTGGCTTTTGTTGCCCTTTTTTGTCTGTTACTCTTGTTTCCCTTGTAACCAGAAACAGCAAGGGTTGTCTCCACAGCCCAGTTCAGCTAGTCCAGTGTCAGCTTTATTTCAGCAGGAAATAACAGCAGGGGTGAAGTGAGGCTCCACACACAAACCGTCAACCAGAAATATGGCAGTATGTGCTAAATTGTACTGTAGTGCCTCTGCTTGTCTTCCCTCCTCACTCCCAAGCTGCAAGGAGAGATTGCAGCAAGACATAGTGCAAGCTTAATGTTGTATTTTTTCTGTTCTCCTTTTCAAGGCAAATAGAATCATAGAAGCAAGGGTTGGAAGAGACCTTAAGGATCATCTAGTTCCAACCCCCTGCCATGGGCAAGGACACCTCCCACTACATCAGGCTGCCCAAGGCCTCATCCAGCCTGGCCTTAAACACCTCCAGGGATGGGGCAGCCACAACTTCCCTGGGCAACCTGTGCCAGAGACTCACCACTCTCATCGTGAAGAAATTCCTCCTTATGTCTAGTCTAAACCTGCTCCTTTCCAGTTCATACCTATTGCCTCTAGTCCTATCACTACAAACCTTGGCAAACAGTCCCTCTCCAGCTTTCTTGTAGCCCCTTCAGGTACTGGAAGGTCGCTATAAGGTCTCCTTGGAGCCTTCTCTTCTCCAGGCTGAACAACCCCAACTCTCTCAGCCTGTTCTCGTATGGGAGGTGCTCCAGCACCCTGATCATCTTTGTAGCTCTCCTCTGGACCTGTTCCAACAGCTCCATATCCTTCCAATGTTGAGGATTCCAGAACTGGACACAATACTCCAGATGAGGTCTCAGATGCTCAGCAGCATTGGGTGGGGAGGGGAATGCATTTGTGTGAGTTGTTGGTTATGTAGATTTTTGGAAAATGGTTTTTAACTACTTTTTTTTAACTACTTTAACTTTTTAAACTACTTTTTTAAACTACTTTAAACTACTTTTTAATCTAGAATGTTTCGATACGAGGCTCACACACTGAGACTCACCTCCTCTACCACCTCCGGGTACCATGCTCCCACCTAGAGCAGCACCCCAGCGGGAGCCAGGGCTGCGCTGGGGATTTTAATCACTTCCCAGAAGAAAACTGCTTTATTATTATTATTGCTGTTATTATCAGGGTTGCGGCGCTCGCCTCTGGGCAGGCTGCGGCCCCGCAGAGCCGCGGCGGGGCCGGCAGAGGGAGCGCAAGCGACGCGGGTGCCTTTGGGGGACAGCAAGGTGATCTCCGAACCCGCTACGCTTTGGGCTTCCACACCCCGACCGGACCCTGCGGGAATGGGATTTTTACTTTTTTTTTCTTTTTCCCCCATCATTTTACGCTGTGACGTGTGATTCCAACAGCCCCTGCTGCGGGGCTGAACCCTGGCACTAAGAATTGTGAGACCGTGCTCTGTCCTTCAGAGCATCTGTTCTTTAACCTTACTAAAAAATTTCCAGGAGTAGCCACTTTCCTTTTTAAGGAGACGCTGTTTATGGGAACGCCATCTCCAGCACGCTTTTGATGCTTGAAAATGGCCTTATGAGGAACGGCTGAGAGAGCTGGGGTTGTTCAGCCTGGAGAAGAGGAGACTGAGGGGAGACCTCATTGCTCTCTACAACTACCTGAAATGAGGTTGTGGAGAGGAGGGTGCTGGTCTATTCTCCCAAGTGACAGGGGACAGGACAAGAGGGAATGGCCTCAAGCTCCACCAGGGGAGGTTTAGGCTGGACATTAGGAAAAAAATCTTCACAGAAAGGGTCATTGTTCCCTGGCAGAGGCTGCCCAGGGAGGTGGTTGATTCACCTTCCCTGGAGGTGTTTAAGGCACGGGTGGGCACTGAGGGGCATGGTTTAGTGTTTGATAGGAATGGTTGGACTCCATGATCCGGTGGGTCTCTTCCAACCTGGTAATTCTATGATTCTATGAAGTGATCACCACCTCTGCCTTGGCTGTTAACATCCCAAATTGCAGGTGCCAGGGCCATCTCTCTCCGATACGGGACGGGGCCCAAACACTGATAACAACTCTCCTCAGTTCCAGACTCTAGTGGTCCTTGATGCAGGACTGGTTTGAATACATCTTTTGCATGAAAATTATCAACATTTAAAGAGAAAACCAGATGATAAAAAAAAAGACTGATGAACAGACCTATGCATCAAAAACACCTGATTTCTGCATCTAGCACTCAAAGGACCAGCTGCTTTACAGACAAAAACCACCCCAAACAGCCTGTTATCCGGGAATTCACAAACTGATGCTCAGTGGGGAACTCCACCTGCACAGACATCCACTGACTTCAAGGGAGTCTGCATGAATCACTCCGCAATAGACCTGAAATCAGCAATGCATATAAGAGATGTGCCATCAGTTTATACATTGTCCTGGATTATATTCTTAGTCCATTCCTATGCCCTACCTAACCTTTGTTTTCTGTGTACAATGGGGAAAAAAGGCTAGTCCAGATGTCTCTGAGCTCCTCTCAAAAGCCATTATCTCGCAGTTCTCTCTAGAGGACTGTGCTAACTGCAGGAGAGTTTATAGTGGATATACACTACCTATCCTTTATTTTGATGTTTTTACCAGTAAAAGATCTAGAGTTGCCTAATATGCTTTAAGCAAATCATCAAGACAAGTAATAACAAGGATGATGGGGCAGGAAAAAAAAGGCAAACATTGGAGAGACCTGGATATTTTTGTGGAGGATTAAGAGTAATCAAGCTTGGCTCTGCAGAGCTTTTTTTTTTCTTTCCTAACAAGCCCAAAACACTCCCTGCCTTGTGAGTGCTTCCTGCTCACTATTTCTGTGTTCTTACTGCCTTTCTCTGACCTAAGACTTGCAGCTACCAGGGTCCCCTCTATCCAGGGTGCAAGTCTGTATTCCCAAATGTTCTGTGCCTGCATGCTCCTTCTGAATCTGGAGGATGGTGGGGGGGGGGGTGGAATTGAAAGAAGGTAGTAAGAATTGTTTCTGAACAGCAGAAGCCCCAGGTGTTTTGTGAGGTGGAAATAGCTTCTAATATAGAGATTTCTTTTGCCTCTTCTCACTTCTGAGTGTAGTACCATCAGAAGAAGGTGGAGGGAACCCATGTGGAGGGGAAAGAAAGAAGCTTGTATTGCTGCTTTTTCTCTTGCATGCTCCCAGAAACGTGGGAGTCTTTGGAGGCTGATACAAGGCAAACCTGAAACAGGCTTATCCTGGCTGCAATGTCCAGTACAGGTCCTGCTGCTGCACCTTCCTAGGTTATGTTCTTCTGGTGCAGCTGAAGCTTTCATACATCCAGCCAAGGGCGGCTGGTGGTCCCATCTGCACTCCATGTTGCCAGCAACACAAGAATTGCAGCAGCAACGGAAACCTGTTCCACTGAGCTATATATGTTAATCACAGAATGACTTGAGTTGGAAGGGACTCGCAAGGATCATCGAGTCCAACACCTATCCCTGCATAGGACAACCTACCAAAATTTACAAAAATCTCCCGCCCTATTTCACCTGGAAGGAAAAAACATATATGTTGGGATTTCTAGTCTGCTAAGGCTAGAGGGAAAAAAAAGAAAAACTTCTGAGGCTAACTCCAACCCACTTAAAGAAATGCACTGCTCAAGACGGCAAACTGGCCTGCAGGTTGTTTTGCTTATGCCAGAGCACAGTGGTGGCAGTTACGGTCAAGGCTGGGATACAGGAGCAAGCATCAAGGGAGAGCATCACCTTGCAGAGGCAGCATTTCATGCTTCTGAGCTTGTCCTGGCACATGTGCACCCCATCCAGGGAGCGGCAAAATCCAGTCTTGTCTGTACTGATCGAGATCTTCCAGCTCGCTGTGCCTGTAGCTTGTTGCTAAATCCAGGTAAAAGAAGTGAATCACACAAAATCAGATACGGAAATATAAATGTACACATATGCAGATATAAATATATAGCATCTATGCACCGAACACATCCTCCTGTATATATTTGAGCACTTCTTCTTTGGTTATTATCCAAACACATTTGTTGGAAAAAATCTCAGCCTTATTTTCTTTTTACTGTGGAGGACACAGATTAACTTCTGCCTAAGTTTCCAAACAACACCTATGTCAGATTTACCTTATCCCCTGTAAAGAACCTGCTATTTAGTAAGATGTAGGAATTTTTCATTCTGTTCATAATGCCTACAATACATCTAGCTTTCTCTAGATTGTAGCACCAGTACCTTACCTAAGAGATGGGTCTATAGCAGCTCAGGCAGCTTTATTTTTATTCTCATTGCCAGTACAGTTTGTGGGGTGTTTTTTTATCCTGTTCATATCTGACATAAATTATGCTAATGGATGCAGCACTCTCCAATCCATGTTTGATACTAGGTTTTGAAGTGGTTGTTGCTAGTACATCAGTCGTGAAGTTAGGCAGAGGCTTTAAGCCACTGCCTTCAATTAGGTGGCCCACCTGGCTAGGGATGCCACTGTTTTGTTCAATAACCCTTACAACGTATTTTCTAATCACTGTATGCTTTTCCTCTTTCCTTCAGAGAGCTTTCACAAATCCAAATCTTTATTTTTCAGGCATCCTTTCATGTGCCTTTGCTATTGTACCTAGCTTTTTTCTCCCTCGGGATCTCAACCTTAACAGCTAATATAGTCGTTTGGACCACTGCAGAACGTTAACACAAGGTAAACACAGGGCAAAGATTCAAAGTTAGTTAGTATAAGACTGAATCAGGATCTACCCAGCTGTGGAGCACTCTTGTCCTACAGAAAGTAGCATCCGCTCTGCTTAAAATACACCTTGACAGTACAGTGGGGACTGTAACACGTTTGTGCCGGGTGGTGAACAGCGTTACCAGCCCCAGACATTGCAAAGAGCCATGGTTGCTACTAACAGCTTCAAGTGTGGCACAGAAAGGACCTAAGAAAAAGGAGAAAAAAGCAGGAAAGAACTTATGCTTGGATGTCTAGGGCCATCTGCCACCACAAAAGTACAATACTGGATTCTTGAAATGTAAAAATAGATCTCAAAAGAGACATGTTTTAATGAACTGCACACAAAGAAACACGGTCGAAATAAACTGAAAACAGAAGCAAGGTTCAAGGATCTGTTTGTTAAATGAACACCCAAAGCCAGAATATGTTTTTAGTGCTGGAGAATGCTGGCTGTCTGGTTTCTGCTAAAGCCTCCAGTCTCTCTTTGCGATGCATGTGGGAGAAAGAGGGGGTGAATGGCAGCCCTTGTTTGTCCTCTCTTGAGGAATCTAATTATGTATCAATTGATTTCAAAGCCTGGAATAGTAACTCTCTAGAAAACAGTCGCTCAAGAGACATTGTTCCAATTTTCGCATGTTCATAATTTATTCACCTCCAGTTTCAATGAGGAGGGTGCTCCCTCATACTGATTTGCGCCCTGCAAGTTGCACAGAAAATCACAAGTTTGTGGATTTTTTAAAAAAAACAAAACAAAACAGAAACACAAAACCAAACAAAACACAGGCACACAGAGGAGGGCTGCAAGGAGAGGGGAAGGTGCCTGGGCAAGCAGGAAGGAACAAAACACGATCCCCCCATCGCAGGGCTCACACCCCACCCTGTGGCTGGCAGCCCCCACCATGCCCAGCTGGGAGTGGAGTCTCTTTCCTCATCCCTTGCTGCCAGCACAGCCTGGGAATAATCTGGGGCACCAGGAGAGCTGTGTATCCCCCAGAAGTGCTGCCCCTCAAAGCACTGCAGTGCCCTGAGCAATAGAGGTGCGCAGTGCCCAGAAAACCCCCAAAAGTTCACATAACCCACCCACCACCCCTCCCAGCCACCCAACCTGCTCAGGTCCTCCTGGCTCGAGGCCATCCCGGGGCTGCCCTCTGCTCCGAGATCTGCCGGCTCCTGCCAGCCTCCAGCCACCCCGCAGGACCGCATTTCGAGGTGCCCATGGGCCACCCAGACACACGAGATGGGGTGGTGCTGGGGTGCAACCAGCTGGCCCCGCAGCCCTTGCAGCCCACGGGACGTGCGTGTAAGTGTGTATTTGGGGTGGGGGTCCCCCCAAAGCTCCAGCTGTTTGCTCTCAGGGGGTGGCACGTTGTGCCTGGTGTCCAGCACCACTGCTTCGTCCCCACTCAGGGCAAGGTGACAGCCCCCAGCAGGGCAACTACCCCCCCCCCCCAAAAAATAAAAAAGCAACGGCAGCGGGTTGGGCTTGAATCCCTCCCTCCCTCCTCCTCGAAAGCAGCCGAGCCACGAGTCTCCTGTCATTCAGCTTTCTGCCCGGCTGATCACTGTGAAAAGAGCCGCCCCGGTGACAGAAACACATGAATATTGACTGCAAACAAACCCCGGGAGAGCGGCACCTGGGGGGCTGCGAGTGCTGCTCCCCCCCATCCCAGGGCTGGGGAGCGGCTCACCTGCTGCGGGGCGGGGGCGCGGGCACACACGCGCAAATTCCGCGCAAATACCGCGCACAGCTTGCATGCGCGCCCCCAGCCCCGAGCAAGGGGGTCCGCTCGGCTTTGCAAAGCCCAGCCCAAGCGGAGGGTCCTGCCGGCTGCAGCGCCCCCCGGCTGCTCCTCCCCCCGCGTACCTGCCGCGGGCCGCGCAGGCGGCAGCTGAGTCTATATAGCTGGTGGGTTATAATGGGGCTGTCCCGGGGGGGGGCATAAAAGAAACACATTTCATTTACAACTTTCCCCCAGCTGGCCCCCGACTTCAGTCCTTCTTCCCTTTTTGGAGAGGGAATGGGGGAGATTGGCTTCACACACACCCCCCTTCATTTATCTACCCCAGGCCAAAATCTTTGCTTTCAGAATAACATCCTCCAGCTTTCCCAGTTTAAAGGCAAGAGTCATGGGGGAAGGGGGGACAGGAGACAAAAGCGCTAACCTCCACCCTTTTCCGTATCTTTTTGCCCAGTGGCATCTCTGATTATCCCTTTCCTCTTTACCATCCTCAGGGAAAAATTGATTGATATTTGCTTTAGAAATATACTTTCAAACACCCTACCCTCCCCAGCTCCCCCCTGGAATTAAATAAACAGCATCTGGAAGCTAATATATCATATATCACCATAATGCACCCCCTCTTCTTAGGTTTTTCCCCTTCCCTATTGTTTAGGGCTAGGTCTATAAATAACCTTTCGGTTGGCTTTTATGGACGAGACACTTTTCTAAGGTGTCTCTCCCACCCCCCCCATACTGTCAGAGCAGGGTGTCGAGCCGGGGGGTGCAGCAGAGCCGACCCCACCCCCGCCAAGCCCCTATTAACCGCCTATTACATAGGGTGGGGGGCAGGGAAGGTGCAGATTTAAATGGTCGTGTCTCCCCCCCCCCCCAACGCAGACAATTTTGATGAGTGGGTTTTTGTCCGGATGGTTTGTAATGGTGCCTGTTTTGGGGTGTCCCGGGGGGTCCGGGAAGCTTTAATTCGCTCACAAAGGCTCATTTGCAGGTCAATGCCATGGCACACTCGCCTCTCCCCTTTGCCTAAATCTCCTTTTGTTCCCCTTCGCCTGCTCCTCATGCCAGATGGCCGCGGAAAATGCTAATTTTCTCTTCTCTTCCCCCCCACCCCCCCTTTTTATCTTTTTTTTTCTTTTTTTTTTTTCTTTTTTTTTTTGCATTTAATTGCGGCCCTTTGCAGATGGGGGCTGCGGAGTGTGTGCTTCATTCAAATGAGGTTTGCTTTTTGGTTTCCAGGCACGTTTCTAAAAGTCCGATCTGAGTCAGGCAGGGATTAGTTTGACAGGGAAGTGATCAGATTAAAATCCGTGCATGAGCTCGGCCTCCTCGTTCTTTCCCTTTAAAGCTCTCTTCTTTCCCCGCCTCGACTGCCGCTTTCCTCCCAGGAAAAAAGGCAAATCCTTCTCTTTCCTGAGCTGGCGCAAGAAATTTGGGGTGGGAAGCAGGGTGGATTTTGTCTGAATCCAGACAGAACCCTAGAGAAAATTCATCTTTTTGAAGCAATGGGAAAATAATCTTCCCTTAGCTAGCATCTTGCTAGCATCAGTAGGATCATAAAGCTAGATTTGGCTGAAAAATACATGAAAATTTTAACATGAAATATTTTTTTTCTCTTTTAAAAATTGTTTTCGAAAAGGCAAGTGTTGGTGTTGGTGGGAAGAGGGGAGCAGGTGCCACCATAGGTCTGTGTGTCTGCTGGCGGGGATGGGGATCGGGACGTGCCGAAGGGCACCTGCTGGCACCTGGGCACCTGCTGGCACTGCGATGGGCAAAACCCCTGGGGGCAGCCTCCACAAATCTGCTGCAGAGGGGAAAGCCACCAAAACGGGTCGAGAAGAGATTCTGAGAAAGGTGTGTCCCCCTCCTGCGGGATCTTTAGGGTCTTACTCAGTTTTAGTAGGATGAATTTTTACCCAAATGGGGTCTGTGCCCTTTGAAATGCCTTAAAAGTGGTTGCACCTAAACGCTTTCTTTCAACGAGGAAAAAAAGTACGAAAAGAACAAAAGCAGGGGTTTTTTCCTCTTTAAAGAAAGTTAAGCAGCGCTCGCAACAATTACACGAAACGAAACTCCGGCTCCTTCCCATCTCCTTTTTATCAGGGCACAAGGTAATGCGCCTCACTGCATGTTGGCAATTGGCTGCTGTAGCTCAGATGTGCAGGGGTAACTCAAGGCAGAGCAGTGGGGTTCAGGCTGCCCTTTCTCGTGGGTATTTAACCTCCCTACTGTCAAGGCTTTGTAAATTGGGAGGAGAGAAAGAGGGCTGTGTTTCTCTTCTTCACTCAGCAGCAGGATGGTTTTGCCCCTGGGGTAGGAGGTGTAGGTTGAACTCCTGTTTTTTCAGCTATTACAGAAGGAGTGTTATTCAAGGCAGGTCAGCTGGGTAAGCATCCTAACTGCTGGGTTGCAAACGCGGCAAGCAAAGCCCCTAAATTCTTTCCCCTCAGCCATAATTTAAGCCACTTCTGCATTTTGTGTGGCACTGGATTTGGAATTGTGCTCTACAGCAAACCCCTCATTGGTAGGAAAGGCCCAGGGATCTGCTCCAGTTGCTGATGGGGCTGGACATGGCTTATGCGCCACCAAATCTTTCATCTGGACCAAGACTTGGACCTTGAAGTATGCAGAGGCAGAGCGGTAGGACAGCTTGTAGTGAAAACAAATGTGGCATCTTCACAGAGCCGTAGTAGCTTATCAGGGAACAGTTGCACTCTGGGCTCACAGAAATACATGAACCTCTTAAAAATGCTAAAAGCCTGTTCCCATGATGGAGGGGAAGTTGGAAAAGTATACAGAAAAGTCTTTAAAACTATTTAACGGTGCAGAGAAACAAACTTGTCCAACAGCTTATCATTTTCTGCTCAGTCGTAAATCTACACGTTATTTTTCCTGTACAGTTTGGTCTGTCAGGGCAGGATGCTGATGTTTTCTTGATGACTTTAGAGCATACTAGCCAACAGCTTTGCCCAAGCCCTCTTCAGTTTTCTGGCTTAATTAAAGCCAGCCTGCTAACACTGCCCCAGCTGTTATGCATGCTGGCAAATTGCTGGCACAGACACCTGGATCCATGTCTGGAGACTGGAGGAGCTGCTCTGGAGCAACAGTTGGCTGTCAGGTAGTATAAAATGGTTTTACATACATCTATATATATGTGCACATATATTTTAAATTTCTGAGTTTTGACTGATCTGCCTATTGTGATTTTTGGAGCTTAAGAACATTCATTAAAAAATCAACTGTTGTGATTTGATTGTGCCCTAAGAGAGGAACTTTGCCTATCAGGTAGGGGCAGAGGGTGGGGAGGAAAGCAATAAGGGCATGCATGCAGCCTACTTTTTGCCACTCTCACTACTAGGGAATCACAGTTCTGTTAAAAACGGACTGTTGCATCACACTGGCTATTAGGGCTTAATAACTCATTGTGAATATGGTCTAATGCGGAAACGGCATTATCCCTTTGGGATAACTAGCAAAAATAAAAGCAAAACTACAGTAGACAAAGATTTAACCTTAGTATACTTTAAATCTTTAGTAATTATTTCTCTCTCTTTTTAAAATTTGGGTCAGAGAGGGGCAAATCCCATATATTCTGGATTTTTGTTTAAGTTAGATTTGTTTCTCTAAGAATTCAAGAACATTTATTTGCTTAAAGGCTTGCCAGTAAAAAGGCCCCAGGTCTAATCCTCTTTCTGCTACACACCAATGAAACTTAGGAAACTCTTTGACTATTGACTTTTTCACGTGGAAACCGATCTGCTGAAAGTGAAAAGAAACCATTTCTTGGAGGGGAGAAGAAAAACCTCTGTGAAACTCTGTTTTGAAGAAGTCGTAGTCCTTGGCCTGTGGAGTAGCAGCAGAAGCAAAGGCTTTTTGATCCTCAGATTTGTAAACTTGTAGACATAATAATGCCATTTCTCTAGTGTTAGCAGGTGTCCTGTCTGGAAGTTGCTGCCTCAGCCTCCAGCAGAGCTGGGAATTAGAAAATTGTCTGTCTTTCCTGAACCGTGAAGTGCTGCTCTTAAATAAAGGCCAGGTCAGATGTTAAAGGGACATTCTTGTCTCCTGAAGCCGAAATAATCTACAGTCACATCGAGAAATGAAGGCATCCTCCTCTCAAAATGGTCAATCTCTTTATCTCCCATTATAGTCCGCAGGGTCAAGAAAAATCCCTTCTGTGCTGACGTTTTGCAATATTTCTTCTATGCCTGTAATTATCCTGGTTCTGTATAGCTGAATTTCAGGGAAATATGGTAATGGGGAAGGTTTTTCTTCTCTTCCTTTTTCTTCTCCTTCTCCCCCCCACCACGTCCTTCCTCTAACAGAATAGCTCAGTGAACATAGATCAAGCTTCAATTATAAATTCTGTATTTTCTCTCTGCTTGTTACTAGCTTTCAAATGAAATTAGAGTTGTTTTTTTAAAAAAAAATTTAAGGAGGTTAAAGAGAATTATTGCAGCAAGTCCTGGAAATCCTGCAGGCAGGCACAAAACCAAAACCAACAAGCACATCTTTTAATTTGCAGCTAATTTCATCTGATAAGGTGTCTTTGCACGCTATGGTTTTTGAGTGTTTTTGTAACATGGATTATTATGGAAATTATTCCCAAATCTCCAGCTGTATCCCCCTGTGGAGGTGGCTGCTGCCGCTTGGATCTGTACTGTCCTGTGCTGCATACTCGATTACAAATGCAAACTGCTACTTCTATTGCATTTAAGCTGTAGAAAGGCTATACCTGGCCATTCGGAGGAGGTGCACCCTAGCTCAGGAGTTGTGCTGACAGGGAGAAGGGGTTCCTGCTAGCGGCTGTAGGGCCTGTCCTCTCTCTCCCAGCTATGCCCTGCTGCCCCACACACACTCCTGGGTGCTGGGGGGAGAACGTGAAAATTGGCAGTGGGGGTGCAAGGGAGAGTCTTTTTGTCAGGGAGGTGCCTTTTGCCATCCCAGTGCAAACAAACTAGGCGTGTTCCCCAGTGCAACAAAATCCCTGTAACATCTAGTAACCTGCTGCGCTCCATTGGCTCCGCTCCTCACCTGCACAGCATAGCACAGTAATCCCACCAGACAACCGATGCAGAGGACGGGGGTGCAGAGGTGGGGTTCAGGTACAACCGCACCCTGTCCAGCAGCTCTTTGAGTAGAAAAGCCTGGCCTTAGCAGGTCCAAAATATTTGGTCTTGGAACAAAAGATGGACTTCCTCCTTTGGAGGGATTTGCATCCAGACTCCCTTGGTTAGCAGGATGAAGAAATAGGTTTGGCCTAAGCATGACCACGTGCAGAAGAAAATGGAGAACGAGGTACCAATATTCCCAGTCCTGATTACTCATCTGGTTGACAGGAAAACCTAAAAAGAAGGATTCAGATCTTTTAGGACGACCAGCCTGCAGATGGGATGTTGTACAGCCCCAGCAGAACTGAAGCTTTCTTAACTAGAGACACATTTGAAAACTTCTTGAATGAAGGTCCTAGGAAAGCCAGGCTTTGCTAAACCAATTACCCTTGGATGTATGAAAACTACTTAATTTGTGTCCATTGCTTTCTAGAGTATATTGCTGTAGACCACAGGCCCAGCATGTCTCAAACTGCTTATTGTGACCCAAGCGGGGACTTTTCCCCACACTTTCATGTAAAACCAGATGCTGTGGTGGTATATTCTTGGGGGAAAGGTGGGCTTGGTCTTGTGTGGCTTTAAGGTAACTGGTTTGCCTGTGTATTGCCACCAGCCCTCATAGAGCAGCGTGCAAGAGAAACTGCATGCTCCTGTCCCTCTTGTCCAATCTTACTCAAAAATGGTCCAAATCAAAGCATATTCCAGCTCGGAAAAACTCTTCTCCTCCCCCTACCTTAACAGCCAGGCACAGTGGTGATTTCCCGGGCTTGCTGTGATGGCAAGGGTGGTGGAGCCCACACTCCAGGGTCCAAGTGCTGCACCTGCAGGAGTAGAGGAGGTGGTCCTGTCTCCTTCCTGCTGGAGAGTCAGCAAGGTAAAGATGGGATGGACGGCTGACAGGTGGGGGAAAAAAAGATATGGCAAAGTGAAAAGGCTTGTCAAAGCTTAGGCAGTGATTTCTGTTAGTGTAGAGGTTTGGGGATAAAAAAAAAGAATATTTTTTAGGTTCTTGTTCTAAGTTATATTCAAGAATTACTCTGGTGTGTTTGATGCAGAGCAAGCAGTGATGACAGAGAGGGAAAACGGGGCCTTGGTTCTGCCCCCTTGTGTCTGTGCATGATGATAAAATCTTTTAATTAAATGATCGCATTGAGTGCACAGAGTGAACGGTGCTCGCTTAATGAGCAGTTGCTCAATTTTGTTTTTCTCACCATTCAATGGATGGTGTTATGTCTTATTAATTGCACACTATTCAAACTCTGCTCAAAGACATTATTAATTTCCCCACTGGATTTATATGGTGCTGCTTATGGTACTATCTGAGAGCTTTCCAAATATTAATGGATTAAAATATAGTGAGCGTTATTATCCCTGTTTAACGACAGAGAGCCAACATTACAAGAGATGGGAGCTAATGATTAATTCAGAGTGCTGGCCCAAGGTACCCTATAGCCCTCCCCTTTCAAGCACTGGGCTTCATCTGGTCAAAGACACGTGCAGAACCCAGTGCCCGATGACCCCAGCTGCAGCTGTGGATGCTCGGTGCCTTTACAAGTCAGACCCAAGTGCCTCCTATCAGACGCCCCCCCCAAAAGATGGGCACGACCAGCAGATTCTCATGAAAACTTCAAGCATCTTGCTGAGGACTGTACAAAACATTTTTGGACAAAACCTGCATTCAACTGTTGGTGTTGGCTTAAGTATTAAAGCATCCCACAGGCCCTTACTTTACTTTCTCAGCTTCTTTAGCAAGAGTTTTCCCAGCAATTTTCGCTTTGCTACACAGCCTAAACTCATTCTGCAAGTGCAAGCACTGCCGTAAAGTGGGCAGTGCATACCCTGGGGGAAGAAATGGTATCCATGCTTGTGAAAATGCACCATAAGCCAAGGATTTGGGCTGAAATATAGATGGCTCAGGAACCACTGAAACCTAAGAGTTTCTGTCCCAAACCTTATTCAGCATGTTATACAAGTGTAGTGCACGTGTGAGAGAGTGTTGCGTATGCTACAGTGAATCTGGTAGGGGAGAGTGAGTAATCCTGGAGTGATGTGAAGCCTTCCTCTGAAGGAATGTGCAGAATATAAGTATAAATGAATATATAATGCAGTATATAGATGTCGTTGCCTGTTCCTTCTCTCCTTCCCCTTGCATATGTTAGCAGAATTTGGTGATCCCTGACCATCCTCTTCCAGCATACCCCAGCCTCAGCCATGTTACCGCTCCACCTGTGCCATATTATCCCTGTCTTAGGTGGCTTCTGGTATTGCCGCACCCCTCACCCCCATCACTGCCTTCTGTTCCCTCTCCCTGCATTGCCATCTCCATCCTATAGATTGGGACCCCGCAACACCATAGATACAGACATCAGGCATCACACCCACCACTGGCCATTGCTTTTCCTGGAGCAGAGGCTTTGCCATGTGAATTGGGGCAAGTGGCTCCAAAATTTAGTTTGTTGTGTATTTAAAGGAGTTCAAGGTATTTTTTTTATCTTGTAGCAGGGTCTGCCTCAGTTCTTTTACATTCTGTTAGTTCTTATCTAACTGTTTAGCATCTTTCTCCTTTTTTTCCTCCAAAATCTGTTCTAACAAATGTTTCTTGGAAATATATGGCTAAAAATCCCCCTTGGTGTAAAAAGCAAAGAAGCAAAATGTCAAGTTCTTCTCATTGGGAATTTAACCGCTGACACCAAAAGAGATCATGTGCTCTTTAGTACTAGATACTGGTTGATGGGAGAGGAGATACTTGATTTTCCTTCTTTCTTTGTGAGTCAGAATAACAGATATAATCCCATCTTTTTCTCTTAGGAAAAGATTTTTAGTTTGTGTTTTGGCCTGCTTTGTTCAAAAAGTGCTTGTCAAGAAGAACATTTCTGAGAGGGTACAGGCTAGTGGAGGAAAAGGCATTTGAAAATCATTGTGAGCTTATTCTGCAGCAATAGGTGACAGAGTGGCTAAAAAAACCAGCAGCTTGCTGACTAATTTTACAGTTGAGCATTTACTAAATTTATTTTATTTCCATACTCAAAATGTAGGAAATTACTCTTTAAGATGATGGGGTTTTCCCCATCCTGTTACATACACCCCTTGCTCATTAGTGACAAATATTTGCTCAAGAAGTGGAAAGCAGCTTTTTGTTTATTTTAAGCAATAATAGAACAAGTTTTGGCCCAGCAAGAAAAGTTGCGGCTAGGAAGGAGAATGATTCCGGGTGTCAACCATATGTTGCATTCATCTAACTGGAGTGGCTTAATTACTGGTAGATGTTGCTGTGCTCATAAAGATAGCGCTAACCTTTTTGCCAAGATTGTTTGCTGATAATTGCATTTCCTAAAAGGAAAAAAAAAATCTGAAAGACTTTTTCCCGCCAAGGTTCTTTTCCAGTCTTCCTGGAGTACCCTTTAGGTACCCACCACAGGATTTGCATTGAGAGATGCTCACGTGAAACAGGTCTGTGGAGGTCAAGCAACATTAACGCTCCCACCTCAGTCTCTCTCAGAGCAGGGGAGGAACTCCGCTGGCTGTCCTCTGCCCTCAAAACACACAGCTCTGGTCTTCAGGAGCAGGAGCGGTGTTGATTTGGGGTAGATTATTCTTCTAACTGTGTGGCTGGCTTCAACCTGGGGATTAAGGCAGCTCAAATAATGAGCTGACTTTTTGTAGCTGTAACGAGCAACAAGATCTGTCCTTCAAGACCGCTGATATTTTTGAATCCTTTCCAAAAATATTCCTGACCTCAAGTCCAAAGTGGAACTTGGGATTTACCGCTGAGGGGTAGCTGGGTTGGCGGTAACAACCGGCAGCCTTCCTCGCTTCTGCCTATGCATTCTCATGATAAAGGGCACTTTAAAGCTCCTCTGACAATGAATGAGTCCTAGTTAAATATTTCAAGAACTTCTTTACATGGTTTCCTCTGATGCATGTACTGTTGAGACATCTGTCTTCCTTACTAATAAAGTAGTCTAGATTTAAAATGAACTTCATTGGATTGCTTTGAAACTATAGGCACATATGGTTCATAATTAGCTGGATATCTCTTATAGTTAAATGATTTTTTTCTCTCTCTCTCTGTCGCCCATTCGCATCAATAATAGAAGCAAACAAAGTTCCAATTGTTCCCTGTTGCGGGACATTATGTGCCTGAATAAATGGATGTTGGCTGTGTCTACATGGATTTGCCATATGGCTACAAAGGCCGAAAGAATAGGGGCAGTGTGCTTTGTGGGGCGAGGAGGGCCGGCCGGGCTGGGTGCGGCAGGAGGGCGCCGCACACCTTCCCGCACCCCCGAGCCCCGAGGGGAGCAGAGCCGAGCCCCGGGGGCTGCGGGATGCGGCCCTCCCCGTGCTGGGCTGCGAACCCTCCGGCCCCTCTCAAACGACGCCCGAGAGCTGCAACTATTTGTTTTAATCAAGAGCCCCGTGGTTAAAATCTTCCCCAGGGTGGGAGCTTTCCTCGCGGGCCGGGCTGGGCACACCTCGGCTCCTCCAGCAGAGGTACTTGGGAGCTCGGAGCAGGGATCTTTCATTGCAGAAAGTCCTATTATTAGTTGGGGGCTGGGACAATGGAGGTCCCAAAGGCACCTGCTTTCATGAAAGCGAGAGAAAAGCCCATAAATCCTGGAGGATCCAGCTGCCTCACTCCGGGTATTGTTGGCTTTCATAAGGAAAGGGAAAAGCTATTTTTCTTTTCAAAAGGGGGGGAAAATCGTATTGAGTCACTGGCCACTGATGCGGGCGCATAAAATAATCCCGTTCTGATTAAGCGATCATGGAGCTGGAGGTAATCAATGTTACTTTTACAGCCAGGAGTGTTTGGCGGCCGTGACGGGAGGGGGGGAGCGCGGAGGAGCGCTGTGGGGGCTGGGGGAAGACGATGAGGATAAACCCTGAGCCTTATTCACCCCAAGCCCTATTCTCTCGGCTCCCTCCCCCCACCGTGAAAGAGCACAGTGTCAGAGCTCGTAGGGCCGGGGAGCGATGCCCTCATCCCCCTGCGATCCCCTGGTCCAGCAGGGGGGTGCAGCGCTCCATAGAGGTGACGGGGTGGGGAGTGGGGTCCGAAAGGGACAAATCCGTCCCACTGGTCTTCGTGCACCTAGGACCCCGTGCCCCTCCCGCATCCCCGCTCCCCATCTGTACTCTCCGGCACCCCAATCCTTCTACCACCTGCAACTGGAACCAAATCTGGTGTGTCCCCGCCTCCCTGGGCAGCCCCAAGCAGAACGTGTGCCCCAACCCCATCGGGCTGGGCGCAGATCCCGTGGCTTTAACCTGCTCCTGGGCCAAAGGGACACGGTGCCTCCTGCCAACAGCCTTGGACACGGGGTTGTGACAGCACTGCCCCCAAAGAGTTAACGCCAAAGTGCTGGGTATTTTGTTTGTTTGTTGTTTTTCTTTCCCCGCCCCCCCCCCTCTTACGGCGAGCTGGAATCTCTGCCTTTCCCAGCACGTTTTCCCTGTAAATCATTGCTGGGCTTGGGCAAGAGGTACCAGGCAGGGCTGTCCTGCAGCAGCCACAGCTTCGAGCTCCAGGTTGAGGTCAGAAGACCCAGGGCTAGGTTGTCCTTAGTGCCGAGCCCACCAAGCTGCCACACAGTCCCTCCCCTCGGCTGTCCCCAAGGGATGGAAGCAGCGCCCCCCACCCCCATGTGGTGCGGGGGTGGGGTGGCGTGCACAGCTGGGTCCTCGAGAAGAGGACAGATACAGCTTTGGGAATCAAAAAAAAAAAGAGGGGAAACGGCTAAAAATAAAATAGCCGTGTGCTGCAAGGCCGAATTCGAGCGTACGATGAAGGATGCCTGCTCCTCGCGCTCTTGGCTAACTCCAGCAGAGCTCAGAAAACACTTGCTCTGGAGGTAGAACAACCCTCCCCTCCGGTTGCGGGGCGGTGGGAGCCCCGTCTTCGCGGCGCGGTGCTCAAGACCCCGGGGGCCCCGCGGCGAGGGAGGATCCCCCCTCTTCCCCAAAAGGCGCAGAGCTGGGCTGGGCTCCCCCGCCACCTCCCGCCCTCCCCAGCCGCCCCTGAGGCTGCAGAGAACACACCGGGCAGCCTCGCGCTGGTTTCCTGCATTTCTTTATTATCGAAGTTGTAGCATTATTTGCAGTGGCAGTGGTACAAACCGGCTCAGGAACCATTGAAACAGAGTTGTCAAGTAAAGTCTAGTAATTATTTTGATTCATAGCTACCTCTTGCAAAAAAAAAAAAATCCCACTATAAAAATAAATTTACATTTTGTAAATAACAAAAGCAAATATAGTGCCCTTTGGCTTAACCAAAAGAAAACAACAAAAAATTCCTAATGGATGTCAAAGTTATCCACATTTCTGACATAAATAGAAAATATAAGTTAGTATAACTCTTAAAAAAAAAAGTTTTGTACAAATATACACTTGGTTGTTTCGTTTTTACTTTTTTTTTTTTTTTTTTTTGCACTGAGAGCTCAGCAGAGATTAAACATTTCCATATAAATGACTTTTAAAGCTTTTACACTTCTGGCCAGTGTACTCACATTAGGCATAATACATTTCTATATAAAACGTAATACATTGCACAGTTGTACGTTAACACTGCTCCGCGCGGCGGGCAGGCGCTCCGGCTCCGCTCCGGCTGCGGCTCCCGCTCCCGGGGGCGCGGGGGGGTCCCGGTTCGCCGCGCCGCCCGCTCTGAGCCCCGCGCCTCCTGGGCGCCTCGCCTGCGGGGCGGGGGGCGCCTCTCCCGTGGGTGCCGTAGTGCAAAAGTCTGGGGAAGAGAAAGGAGAAGGAAATAACCATCAGAAAAAAAAAATTAAAAAAAAAAAAAATTGGAGGAGGAGGGGAGGAACGAAGAAAAAGAAGCGCCCCGGGGCGCGCCGCACCTGCCTCATCGGAGCAGCTTGCGGGGGGTCTGCTCAGCCTGCACGGCGGCGGGGGGCGGCGAGCAGCCGGCGGGGCGCTCCGCCGCCGCCTTGGGCTCCGCCGGCCTCTTCCTCCTCGCGAAGAAATCTGGACGGGGAACGGAGAGGGGGAAGGGGCGGGGGGGGGGGGTGCCCGTCAGCCGCCGCGCCGGGACACCCGCGGCCCCCACCCCGCCCCCCGCGCCCCCCACGCACCTGTGATGCGGGCCGGCGGGGCCCTCCGGCGGAGCCCCAGGCGGCGGCGGCGCGCGGCGCGGTTCTCCCGGTTCGGCCGCCCCCCGGGCCCCTTAACGCCGGCGGCGGGCGGCGGCGGCGGCGGGGCCGGGGGCGCCCGGTGGAGCGGGACGCGGCGCTGCCCCACCTGCAGCGTCTCCCGGTAGAAAGCGGGCACGGCGCCGCTATCCACCGCCTCCCAGCGCAGGCGGCCGGGCCCCGGCAGCGGCGCGTCGGCGTGGAAGTTGTAGTCCCAGCGGCGCTGCTCGTCCTCCCCCATCTCCCGCAGGCGGCTCCGCAGCTCCCGGCCCAGCTCCTCGTGGTCCACCGGCCCGAAGAGGCTCCTGCAGACGGGGCTGCGGCCGCTCCCGACCAGCGCTCGCCAGGCGGACAGGCGCTCCAGGGCGGCGGCTCCGGAGAGGTGCACGTTGGACATCGCCGCCGGGGAGGACGCGGGCTGGGACGGGGCGCGGCGGGGCTCGGTGCCCCCCCAACTCGCCTCCCTGCCCGCCGCAGCCGCTCCGCCCGGCGCTGCCTCCCGTCTCTGAGCCCCTGCCCCCGACCGCCCGGGCTTTTAAACCCCGCTCCCCGCCAGCGCGAGCAAAACAACTATTAGCATAACAGTGTTTCCCCGCCGCGATTGGCGGGGCCCCCCCGGCCCCCGGCGGCGGCTCTGCGGCCCGCGCCCCCCATTGGCCCGGCCCGGGGGCGGCCCCGGCGCTGGCCCGGCCCGGGGGCGGCCCCGCTCCCTTTGTCTGCGGCGGCCGCCGCTCCGCCGCCGCGTCTTCCCCGACGACCGGGTTTGGTTTTGTTTTTTTTTTTCCTCCTCTCCGCGCTGCCTTTTCAGCGCGTAGCGGGGCGGGGGCGGCGTTGTTATGATTGTTATTGCTATTTTTATTCTTTTTTTTTTTTTTCCCGTGAGGTGTCGCCGGGAGGATTTTCAGCGTCCGCGGGGGAGGTGATGCGTGTGGAGGAAAACGGGATCGTTTCTGCCTCGGGGGGCGGTTGTTACGATGCTGCAAAACAAAGCGACGTGCTTCCAGATTTCAAAACTAGCTGAAGACTGTTTTCAAAAATAGGGCTTCTCAGCTGCGTGGAAGTAATAAGTTGCAGCCCTACTGAATACATGAAAACCGCAGCGTTTTCCTCTCCTAACTTTAAGACCCACATAATACGTGTTTGTTCACTGCAGATGAACTAATCTCGCTATTGTGTCGCCAGGGATCAGCTGGCTTGTGCTTTACATTTTCTGCAGGTCACTGCGATCGTTGCCTTTTGTTGTTTTGGGATGGAGGAGTATGAAAGGAAAGGGAGGGGGAGCGTAGTTGACACGATGTTAAAATTGGGCCGAGAACATCATTGTAATTTTGATGTGCACCTCGGAGGCTCGTTACCTCGGGGTAACCTTGTTGCTAACAAAAAGGGAAAAGATGGACCTTTATAGCTCTTTGCTCTGGCCTTCCATATACCTGTGGTTTTTGTCTCTGGGAAACTCCAGCCCTCGGGCAAAGACAATTAGGATGGTGGGGTTTTTTTTCCCCCAGAGGGAATAAAATTAATTTTAAATCCTACAATCGTGCTGGCTGCGCAGGGACTGCCAGGGCTGGAGAGGTTGTAGCTTTAGGAACTTCGGGGCAATGGTGACCCCAGACAGGTGTCACCTTCAAGAAGAGAGACAATAGTCTTTGCACCCATGGAAAGCCCTTCCTTTCCCCCAGATGGGCCAAAATAAGTCACCTTCCTTTGTGCTTTTTCCACAGTCAGCCCATGTTTGTGACAGAGCAGCCCTCCAGCACCACTGAGGGCACTCGCCCCTGCCCTTGCCATACCGGTGAGGAGCCTGGGGCAGCCAGAGCAGCTCCCACAGGCTGACAGAGAGCGCACCTTCAGCGGTGCTCCCAAAGATCATCTGCACCAGGAGACACCAGCATTGTCCGTGTTTTTGGACCCATGGACCTGGGGTTGGCCATGGCTGATGCAGAAGTGCAGAGAGGAGGTTACAGCCTGGCTTACAGCACAAGAAGAGTCTTCCCATGCTCAGGCAGATGGGCAGCAAGACAGCAGGTTTGATCTCCTAAAATCCTTTTCGGATGCCTGTGAGGGTAGGTGGGCTGCTCAGCCAGGTCTGTAGCCTTGTGGCTGAGAGAAAAAGACACAATGAATGTCTTCAGGGTGCAGATCCGTGCTTGCTTCCTGTGCAGAAGACTGCCAATCCATGGTACAAACTACTCTCATTTTACAAACAGTGGTAGCACAGGTACTTTAGGGTATGTGAAGGCTTTTTTTTAAAGGTACCAGTTTGGATGTGGTTTTCTCAATAAGTATTCTTGGTTTCCTTTGTGAGCTGGACCACAACCTACTAATGTGGCTATTTTAGGCAACTATGACCACACTGTCATTTCCTTCCTAAAAGGGCCCTTGCGGGTGGCCTTGTGGAGGTCTCCTCACCCAAAAGGTACAATTGAGGGAGAAGGTAATGAGAAGACTCTTCTGGTTCCTCAGAACTAATAGAACATAACCTTAAAAAGCAGGAGGTGAGCATCAGTTGGCAAGGGTTCAGCCAGGTAGAGAAAGGGTGGGTTGTGGGCCAAGCTGTGATGCTTGGGGAACGCGGCACAGTGTTCAGTTGGCACTTCTCTCAGCAGCCATCAGGCGCAGCTTTGGGGATGTAGGATGGGGTGGTCTTAGAAATAAATATGCTACGTGGAGAAAATGCCTCGAGTTCCCCAAGAAACCTGCTGAAAAAGTGCTCTCTGTTCAAGACACAAGCCAAATGGCAATGGCAGGGTCCCCACAGACAGGGGCTCTTTGTGAAGAGTCCTCTCAAACCTGCTGCCGTCCTCCCCCAGCACTGGGAGAGGCCAGTGGCTGCCTTTCCTGTTTTCAGCCTCCTGGTTTTATACATTCCTGCAACGCAAGCCGAGAGAGCAAACTTGCCTGCTACTCGCAAGATGTGGGCGTGCCCTCTGCAGAATCCACATCGTGGTCCTTCCAAACCTTTTTCAGAGGTTAGCCAGTATTTATGAAGTGCTTGAGGGATGCTAGGAACTACGGTTTGAACAGGGAAGTTTTTTTCAGGAGTTGCCTTGTGCTTGAGGCACCTGGGAGGCAAAGCAGATCAAGTTTGAGGTTAGCAGCTCTGGTTTTTAGTTTGTCTTCCTCACTGCCAATGCTTCCCATCTCTTTGACTTTCATATTGTCCCATTATACACTATGTTTTAAACCAGTGGTGGTAGCTTGGGGACTTTCTGCTTATAGTCACCAGTTCTAGCACTGTCTCTGCTTCTCTTCTGTGTAGAGATAGAAAGCATCCAGCCCTTTTGAGGAGAAAATACTGCCTGCACAGAAAGATGTTTTTAATTTAGTGAATTCATGAACTCTAAGGTCACAGGGGTATATTATGATTCTCTAAACCAGCAGTTTGCCTAACATGAGCCACAAAATCTTACCCAAGAGCTCCTACCACCAAGCCCATTAGCTTCTTTAGAAATTCCTGCTCCAGAATACTGAGTGGTATAATTACCACTATGGTTAGAACAATGCCCCATAAGAATGAAGCATTTTTGCTCCAAATATCCAAGTCATATCTGCTTATGTCAGAAAAAACCAATGACTTTAACTAGGGTGTATTCCTGCTGGCAGCACTGCTTCAAAAGGGAGAGGTGAGGGAAAGTAAGCTCCTTTACAGCTTGTGCATCATGGCAAAGGCAGTGTGATATTGCAGGAGGTTTATTGCATTCCTGTTTGGAAGGAGTCCAGGTTGACCGTTAAAGCCAGGACTGAGACTGATAGCTTGGCAGATAGGGAAAGAGAGGTCCTTGCACTGTAAGCCGAGCAAGAAGTAACCAAAGGAACTCGATAAGAAGTTATGAAGGTAACAAAAGAGAGAGCCTCAGCACCGTTGTTGTGATGGTGCTGGTTGTTTCAGAGCTCCAGGTTAACCTCTTCAGAAGACAGAGGCTGGTGAGATGTTTGTGTATGGAGGTGAATGGGTCCCCATGACATGGTGCCACAGTGGAGCACTCCTCAGGATCTCAGGATCTCAGGCTGAACATCTGCGGGAATTGTCCTCAGTGTGCTTCCAGACAAGCCAACCCACTGTTGGACCCCTGAGGCTTGAAGGTTTGTGCTTTATTCGCTTCTCATTTCCTTTAGCACAATGTTATCATATACTCTTAACAATCATTAAATCAGGGTTCTTCAAATGTGGTGTGATCTACATGCAATTGCTTAATTTCAGAACATGTTAAATTTCATAATTGCTTCAGCAAAGACATAGACCAATAAACATCAGTATTTTATTTTCCACACACTTCTTTACTGTGTGCATGATCACAAGCAATTTGCAGGTTTGAATTTACACCAGTGGCAAATTTGCTTGGTTCTTTGGAATCATACGTAAATAAACCGATTGCAGTTAAAGTTCAAGTTAGCACAGACTGCCCAGTCCTCTCACTGAGGCTTTTTCACCAGCAAAGTGATGCTTTGAATGATCCAAGCTGGTGTACATTCAGAATTTTCCATTTCCTGACATGGCCATAAGAAGTCAAATTATTAGATTTGATAGCTTGGCAAAACCATACTAGATCAGGGGTTAAAATGGGAAAAGGTAATCTGGACAGAACTCTGAAAAAATCTGTTAGCTTTACTTCTATTTGAATTGCTTTTTGTTGCATTCTCAAAAATATGCCAAAGCTAACATCTCAGTACATGGTTTATTTCATTTATTTTCCTTTACTGTTTGTTTTATTATTCTGTTTGTTTTCTGTTTGTTTTATTATTCTTTCTGTTCTTGGTTGTTAAAAGAAGAGCTAGCCTTGCTGTCCAGCTGCTGCACATCGTTAGAGGAGCACAAAGGTAGCAGTGAATGTAGCCTAACCTATTGATAGACTTGCTAGTGCATCGGGGACCACTGCCATTCTCTCTTCAGAGTCTTCTTTTTCTCTTTCCATCGTGTTGTTTTACTAGATGAAGTCCACTCACCATCTGGCCATTCTTGATTGACTGGAAGCCTGACTGGTTTGTGGGATGCTCTCCATGAATCGTGGTGTGGTGAGCCTTACCAAGACTATGCTGTTAACTTGGAAACAGGCTAGGAATGGCAGGTACCAAGCAACCTTTTGGGCTCGCAGTATGTGTCTGTAGAGGGTGACTGTTGCTGACTGTCTGGGTGGTCATACTTGGTGACAGTAAAATACTCTATTTGTATATACTCCCTATTTTTCTGTTGGTATCGTTTCTGCGAAAGTTGTGCTCTGTGCTCACAGTACGTTCATTGTCACTCTTTGTATCAAACAAGAGGTTTGCATTTTACTTGTTTTGACTTTCCCCTTGCCTTTTGTCTTGATCCATGACAATATTATTTTTGGAGTAGTTTTTCATGGGTTATTTTTACTTTCTGTAGGGGGGTGGTTGCGAAGAGGCCATTACACAAGTTTTATTTTTGGTTTCATGTTTCTTTAGTAAACAAACTTTTTAATGCTGATAGTCTTGCACCAGTCCTGGAGGAGATGATTCATGACCTGGACTGTTGCAGAGGGGGGCACCTGGTCCAAAAACAAGCCCAAAAGCAGCAGTGAGCGCATCACAAGTATCTTCACATGGATTCCAGTGAACACCTAGAGGAAACATTAGGAAAAAATTAGGACAAAAAAAAAATTTTCTGGACATCAGGAAAAAATTCTTCACAGAAAGGGTCATTGGGCACTGGCACAGGCTGCCCAGGGAGGTGGTTGATTCACCTTCCCTGGAGGTGTTTAAGGCGCGGGTGGACGAGGTGCTAAGGGGCATGGTTTAGTGTTTGATAGGAATGGTTGGACTGGATGATCCGGTGGGTCTCTTCCAACCTGGTTATTCTGTGATTCTATGATTCTATGAAACAAAATTTAAGAGTGCCAACCTCTTCTCCCCCCCCCCAAACACTAGGAGATTGTTGAAATATGACTATGAAAGTGACACACTTGCAAGAAGTAGAGAGCGTCTAGTGAATCATTATGATAAAGACCTTAAAAACAGTTTCAAGGGAGAGTAAATGAATCCGAGTCTTAATTGCCCCAGTCATCCCCGCCCCTCCCATCTACTCCTGCGAGCTCCCGTGCCGGCTGAAGGCCGAGCTGACCCAAAACTGACCCAGGCGACACGTTTGTGCTCCGACCTCGCCCTCCCTCCCGGTTTCTGCAGGTTTCTGCCCCTTTTCTCTCGGCCGCGGGGCAGCGGGGGCAGCGGGAGCCCCGGTCCGGGGGCTTCGAGCCGGGCGGTGGCGGCTGAGCTGCCCGCGGGACGTGCCCCGTGTGCGAGGCAATGGTGCCCCCTAATGCTGGCTGGGCTCGACACAGCCGGGCTCGTCCCCGGGTCCCCGCTCGTCCCCGGGCCCCTCCGCTTCTCATGGGCCCCTCTCGCTCCCGATCCCTACCCTAGTCCTGGTCCCCGCTCGCCCCCGTGTCCCTCCGCTTGACCCAGGTCCCCCTGCTCGCCCCCTGCTCTCCCCGCTCGCCCCCAGGTCCCTCCACTGGCCCCGATCCCTCCGCTTGTCCTGGTCCCTGCTCGGCCTCGGTCCCTCCGCTCACCCCCGGTCCCTCTTTTCGCCCCCCGGTCCCTCCGCTCGCCCCCGGGTCCCTCCACTGGGCCGGGTCGCTCCACTGGGCCCGGTCCCTCTGCTTGTCCGGGTACCTGCTCGGCCCCCGTCCCTCCGGTCGCCCCCGGTCCCCACGCTCGCCCCCGGGTCGCTCCGCTTGTCCGGGTCCCTCCGCCTGCCCCAGGGTTCCCCCCCTCGCCCCCGCTCCTTCCACTCGCCCCCGGGTCGCGCCGCCTGGCCTCGCCGTCTCCCCGCGGCGGGGGTGGGTTTGCAGCACGACCCTCCCGCTGGGCGTTGGCCGCCGGTTGCCTTCCCGCGTGTCTGTCCCCTCGACATCCCGCGATGCGGCTCCCGAGGGTGGCTGCGCTGGAGCCGGGGACTGGGGGCGCCGGCCGATGCCCCGCAGGAGCTCAGCTCGGGGCTGGGCTGCGCGCAGCAACGCGTTTCTGGCCCTTGGCAGGTCACCCGGGGCGCTCTGGGTCACTGCTGTCCGCACCGCCGCGCTGCGAAGTGAGAACAGGTTGGTGTGGATTTTAACCCATCATGGTGAGTGCGGTGCTTCTACAGTAATAAAATACATCGTAGCTGTATTCACTGTCCTCTATTTTTTTTTCAGGCTGCTGAGTCCGTATGATTCTTTGACAAGATATATTAATAAAAGAATATATTCACTTTATTCTGTGAAAATTAGGGTCAAGGTGTAGCTTGGCAGCCGCAGAATCATAGAATGGTTTAGGTTGGAAGGGGCCTTGAAGATCATCTAATTCTGATGCCCCCTGGCATGGGCAGGGACACCTTCCACTAGATCTGGCTACTCAAAGCCTCATCCAACCTGACCTTGAACACCTCCAGGGAGGGGACATCCACAACTTCTCTGGGCAACCTGTTTCAGTGTCTCACCACTCTCACAGTAAACAAATTCTTTCTACTATCTAATCTAAATCTTTCAATTTAAAACTCTTAACTCCTTGTCCTGCCCCTACACTCCCTGATGAAGAACCCCTCCCCATCTTTTCTCTAGGCCCCCCTTAAGTACTGGAAGGCTGCTATAAGGTCTCCCTGCAACCTCCTAAAGGCTGAACAACTCCAGCTCTCTCAGCCTCTCCTCACAGGGGAGGTGCTCCGTCCCACTGATTATCTTCATGGCCCTCCTCTGGACCTGTTCTAGTAGGTCTGTGTCTTGTGCTGGAGGCACCAGAGCTGAGCACAGTACTCCAGGTGAGGTCTCGTGAGAGCAGAGTAGAGGGGCAGAATCACCTCCCTTGACCTGCTGACCATGCTTATCTTGATGCAGCACAGGATATAATCGGCTTTCTAGGCTGTGAGTGCACATTGTCGGCTCATACTCAGTTGTTCATTAACCAATACCCACAAGTCCTTATCCACAGGGCTTCTCTCAATACCCTCATTGCCCGTCCTGTATCCGCGTTTGGGATTGTTCTGACCTAGACGCAAGACCTCACTCTTGGCCTTGTTGAATTTCATGAGGTTCACGCAGACCCGCCTCTCCAGCCTGTGCTTTTGGATGGCATTCCTTCCCTCTAGAGTAGCAACCACACCATTTGGCTCGGTGTCATCTGCAAACTTGCTGAAGGTGTACTCAGTTCCACCGTCCAGGTCCCCAACAAAGATGTTAAATAATAGTGGTCCCAATACAGACCCCTACGGGACAGCACGCAACACTGGTCTCCAGATGAGCATCGAGATGTTGACCACAACTTTTAGAGTGCACCTATCCAGGCAATTCCTTATTCACTAAGTGGTTCACCTGTCAGATCCTTGTCTCTCCATTTTAGAGACGAGGATGTTGCGTGGAACAGTATCAAATACTTTACACGAGTCCAGGTAGATGACGTCAGTCACTCTTCCCTTATCCATCAGTGCTGTAACCCTGTAACTGAAGATCACCATATTTGTTATGCATGATTTGGCCTTAGTGAAGCCATGTAGGCTGTCATCAATCAGCTCTCTGTTTTCCACATGCCTTGGAATAGTTTACAGGAGGATCTGCTCCATGATCTTGCTGGACAGAGAATTGAGGCTCACCAGCCTGTTCCCCAGATCTTTGTTTTTGCCCTTTTGAAAAATGGGTGTTTTGTTTCCCCTTTTCCAGTCACTGTGAACTTCATGAGCATGCCACAGCTTTTCAGATGTAATGGATTGGGGCTTAGCTCAACGGCAGCTCAGTCCCTGGAAGACCAGGAAAAGGAGATGCACTTGTAGAAGATGTGGACCTCAGGACACATACCTAGTTTCATGTAGGGATAGCGTACCTCAGGGAGCCCCAGGAGCTTTGTCTCCTCTACATCTTTCTGTTGCTGGCTCCCTCCCTAGGAATGGGTGGCAAAGTAACCCACTATTGTGGGATCTGGCTGTTCCTTCTCTCACTCCCCAAGTTGGACTCCCTCTTCTAATTTGACTCTCCCTCAGGGTTTACCCCCTCCTTTCCCTGTGATGGGGTGTTGAGATACCATGTGATGACACAGCATGATGAGATAATTTCTCTCCCCTCCTTTCCCCCCAGCTTCTTGTTTGTATCCTTTAATTAATTAATCTTCTTGCCTACACCTTTAAATTTGCTTTTAGCGTAGTAACTTTCTGAAGACACAGCATTAACATTTTATTTGCTCTTAATCTTGAAAAGCAATCATTTTATAATCTCCTTGCTATATTCATAGCATTAATTTTGCTGCAAGCTTTGAAAGTGGACCAAACACAATCCAGTCAGTGGTGAACCTGCAAAGGGAGTAGTTTGATGAGCTCACTTGAGGGAGCCCATCACATTCGTTTTACAGCAGTTTAACTGTAAGAAGGGTGCCCTGCCCACAATATGGCATTTATTCCTACAGAGCAGGGAGATACTTGTACCTGGATCCAGTAGCACACTATAAACACGTTTATGTCATGCAGAACAATTAGTGTTGTGATTCATTGATTGGAGCTCTGCCTGTGTTATATAAGGGGCAGCATTTAAGCATTTGTATGTGCCATCCAACAGCAATCAGCACAAATCCTACTAGCGTTCAGCATCCCGCAGATGCAAAGAGCAACCAAGTACCATATCCTCTAATAAAGCAGAGGAGGTGGAAGACTATGTCTTAAAGATTTTTTTTGTGGTTTGCATCACATCCATCAACACAGGCATTCCTTATTGAGCCAGTTCTTGAGTTTTAGACAGAAGCCGAAAGTACCTGCTCTCTTCAGTAGATGGTAGAGGCCAGGAGAAAGCTACATTTTTTCCCCCACACTGTGACCAGGTTGAAAAATCACCAGGTCATTCTGTAGCCTTAAAAGTTACCCTTATCGTCTGCTTTGCAACTTCTTGCAGGAGGTGTTGCTAAAATAAGTTTGTAGAGCAGCAAGCTCCGGGTGCCTAACCCTCAGTTTTAGGTAGTCGGTGAGTTTTGGACTGAGTAAGGACAGGAGGATCAGGCATGAAAAGATGCTGTAGAGTCAGACTATGTGTGTCTCTTTGCCTTAAACATTTTGTCTGGGGACTACCCACTTGTGGCACCAGGTTGTCTGTAGTGCCGGGTTCAACAGAAGGGCAGTGCAGGAGCAGGCAGGAGTGGCTGCTGTCCCCACTCCCCGCCGCGCTCCCTTCCTCGACCTGCCAGACAACCCAGGCTGGACCCATCAAAAAGACACCTGCAGATGGGGGTCAGACGGGCCTTATAAAAGGGCTTTCAAGGAACCAGGTGGAGTGCAGTCTCGCTCTCACTCACACGCTTCGATCGGACCAGCCTGGACCATGCGGCCTGGAAGAAGATGCTGCTGTCATCACGTGTCCCTGAGAGCTGCTGCTGTCGATGTGGTGATTTCTTTCCTTCTCTCTCTCTCTCTCTCTCTTTTTTTTCGTGTCCCCCTCGAGCTTGGAGCACCATCACCTGCACCGCGGCCGAACCAACTGCACATCACTCAATTCGTGGTGGTGGTAATTAGCTGTGCCTCTACTGTTTTCTTGCTTAGGGATTCTGACTTTTCTTTCTGTCCTATCGCTGTTACCAGTTGTTCTAAAACATAAAGCTCACAAGATTGTATGGCATCTGACCTCGTTTGTGTCTTAATCTCGCTCTTGGGTTTGTTTAAGAACCCTCCTCGATACTGGATCGGGACAGAGGCATTTGTAACCAAGTCTGGATTAAACTTTAATTTCATAAATGTGCACATTCTGATGCTGTGCGGGATAATAGGTATCTCGCTGTCCCCTAGCAAGCATGCAGTTACCCATAAAGGCATTTCAAAATGTCATGGTACAAATTTTTCTAGTGTGAACCAGGAGCTGCATTCTCAAACACAGTCATGATCAAGCAAGTCTGAAACAAATGTTTTCCTAACAGTAAAAGCAGAAGAGGAGCTGGATGAAAGACCTGAAGAGTAAGTCCTGGCAGCGTGGAAATAAGAGGCAAAATTCCCAGTGAATTGGGATCAGAGTTTCAGCCTAGAACCAAGTGATTGAGATCTTGCAGCTCTTCTCAAAGTAAAAATGAGTCAGCTGGTCATTGTTAGTATTCAAAGGGAAAATATAAACCAGGTGAAATCGTTTAAGCTAGCAGTGGCCAAGCGGTAGTGAGTTTGCTGTGAAAAGAAAGAAATATATCTGGATCTGCTATGTTTATGGAGTTTCATTGCTTTCTAGATCAAATGCACTCACTTTGCAAGTAGGAGAATGGCTTTTTTATTTTTTTCTTTTAACTGCCAGCCTGCAAATTTAATCTAGACCCTTTCCTTTTTGTGCAACTCAACCATTAAGCAAGATTATCTGCTGACCTGCCCCTGCAGTCCCAACGAGGTCCTCAGCTCCTCTGCAGTTCCGTGGCTTCCAAGGGCACCTCTGGCAGGATTCAAGGCAGTTGCCACATCACATGTGCAGAGCTGGCTGAATGTGGCAAATTATTTAATTGCCAAGGCTTAGGAGGAATATAACTGACCACTCCCCTGTCTGTGCTGGGGAATAAATAAAGGGAATAAAGCTTTATTGTTTCAGTTGAAGGTAACCAGAAGTCTGGGCAGCGTTGCTGAGTAGAATGGTGTGAGTTTTAATGGGAGCCTCCAGGACCTGGCCAATGTAGGAAACCAGGAGAAACTTCTTCCTAGCACCTTCCCTGGGGTAGTTTGACAGAAATAATTGAAATAATCCCATTGCTGTTCCATAGAGCATTAGGAAAATGCACTGGGATAGATACCGTTTCCTAGCAGCACCTTTTCTCTTTCTTTGTTTCAAATCTCCTAATTATTTGCAAAATGCTCAATGCTAGTTGCCGCTTTGGCAGGACCTTTCTCAACCAGTTTGCACTGAAAATTTGCAAAACTTGCTTGAGTTCTGGAAAAGCCAGGTGGTGGATCCTGGTTTTAGTGCGTGGAGACTTCAATGTAGGGAGCTGTGTGTTCCAGAAATGGAACACATGAACTGGGGTTCAGAGCTCCAGTGAGCTCTTCTTGGGTTATTTCCACCCTCTCCAGAGTGTGAAAAGATTAACAAATTCCAAATAGTACTGGCAGTGGCAAGCCTAGCTCACGACTCTGCAGGCAATGCTGTTTTATGCCTGCCTCGTGTTTGGCTTTAGGAATGGCCTAGAATTAGGCAGTAATGTCAAAGTAAAAAGCCTCAAAACCAAATATTGCAACAGAAAATTTTTAGCACATCCTGGTTGCAGCCGTCATCCAGCCTTCCCACGAGCAGCAGTCAGCTCTGGTTGGGACTGGCAATGTCTTGTCCTTTGGTAATTTTGGAAGCACTAATTCCTTCTCTGTGTTCTTTCTAGGGTATAAATGCTTTGGCCGCTTCTTGTGGAAGGGTCTGGGTTTCTCCTTCTCTGGTGGCAAGTCCACAGCAAGTGCTAATACCTCTGCTCAATAACTAAGGGGGGCTGTGAGCCTGCAATCACCTTGGGGACAAGCTTTTTTTTTTTTTTTGTAAATATATAGCTCTTAGGGATTTTCTCTAGAAAAACTTCTGTGTGCCACTTATGTCCCACTTTAAATTGCTCCTGATGCCAGGGTTGGATCTTAGCAGTGTGCAAAGTTTGCTCTGATTCTTCACAAAGGGACAAATTTAGTTCATAACACCTGGTGTTGCTCCAGAATAATTCTGAAGAATTATTGTAAGTGATGAGCCTTTGAGAGAACACTTTAAAGACACAGTTGAGCAGGTTTGGGGTTTTTTTGTGTGACTGTCAGATGTACTTTGCATCATGTTTGGAATGCAACCTCATCCTTTGCTCTGAATAAATACCATACCTATAAGAGATTGAACTGGAAAGAAGAGAAGCAAATGGCACCATGCAGGTGCTGGACTCATAACAGTGATGTTTCAGATGTCCTTGAATTGGGACTTATTTCAATGGTAGAGTAGATTGACTGTAGGGATGTCTTCTAAACTTTTCCATCTCTTATCGATCTGTCCATGCTAGAGTTGAATTCATTATCCAACATAAGTTTAAATGAATTACCTTGAAAAATTTCCCCAGATCACTGTGAAGATTCCTGATATCCCACTTGAGAGCCATTAGCAGGTCTTCCCTGTGACCTAAGTGCTAAGGAGCCCATGAGGAAATTCCGTCTCTAGCAAAAGAGGTTTGAGTTCTTTTTGTCTGAGGCAAATTACACAAGTAAAGGGCAGATTGGAAGGCCAAGAGGAAGCAGTGAGGTGTCTCCAAAGCCTTCTGATGGTTTGAACAAAAAACCAGCAGTCTTGGGACTATCATCCCTCTTGTATTCCTAACTAAAATCAAGATTGTAATCATTCTCCTCAAGCAGACCTGGCTACAGCCTTTATTGTCAATGCAGGGGATGCAGACCTGGCCGGCAGACTGGATACCTCCAAAGGCTGGTGTGTTCTAGAACTAAAAACTTCTAAAAAGTTCTAAAAAAAAAGGTTCTAAAAACTTTTAAAGTTTCTAAAAACTTTATTTTCCCTGGGTGAATTGTATGACCAGCAGGAAAGCATGCTCTGCTCCAACCTGCAACAGTGTGAACTTGGGGGATTGCTCTGACTTTACAAATCCCATTCAAGCCATTAGCTGAAATTAGGTGTTTGCTTAGACAGAGAAAAGTTAGGACCTTGGGTGAGGCTTTGGAAGGAATTTAGAGCTCAGGTACATCAGGGGGTATCTAGCCATGTTTGCGTGTTTTACCACTACTGAGTTGCTTATAAATCCAGTCCTGTGTGACTATTGACATCTTTGTCTCACCTCTTCCATCCATAGCCAGCGATATCTGCAATATGGGGCTGTCTCCCACCCACATACCCACATAATGGATGGAGCCAGCTGGGTATGGGTGCAGCTGTCCCCCTTCCTCCATATCCCATGTTGGCTCCATGCAGGTTCCAGACCCATATGGAGAAACCAGGTAGCCAAATGGAGCAAGTCTGGGAGAGGACATGCATCATCCCTGGCCCTGAGCAGGTAAGGATTTGTCTGGGGAGGTAACACAGACCCTCCTTTGTGCAGGGAAGCCATGTCTGGGATTCATGCAAGGTTTTACAGCACATGCTTTGCCCTTCTCTAGTTGCTTTATGCAGAAACATACATTAGCAGAAACACTGCACATCCGTATTTAATTTGTGCAGTGTATAGCTTCATCGGAAGGCTAACCAACAGAGAGATTCTTGTTACATTGTGTTGCTGGTGGTCTCCCAAATGCTTGATAGTTATAAATCAGACAATTGTTTTATTCTGAACACAGAAAAATGTTTTGGTAAATGCAGGAGCCTTGAGACTAGCTGAAAATATCCGGGGCTCCCATTGTGTGCAGAATGTAATGTGTGCAGAGGAAATCTGCAGCATTCCTACGGCAAACCACAACAAGAAGCACTATACAGCTCCAATCAGTTATAATTCTCATATAAATTATAATGGCTTAAATGTTATTTAAACAGCTTTTGCATTCCAGACATTGCTGCAATTCCAGAAGGTGGCTGTATAATACTGGCTGAATGAAATATTGCATATTGCAGGCTGAGTATGAGGCTTTATTTGTGTATGTGTGTGTGTGTGTGTTAAATTTTGTCAAGTCTAGCATATTCTTTGGCTATAAACCTTGGACTTCCATCCATTATGCAGTGGTGAGTTGTCTGAAGGTCAGTCATGCCAAAATGTCAGTAAGCTGAAGACACAGCCACAGAGGTGACAGAAGTATCACCGTCACTTAGTAGCGTGTGCAGTTTTGCCTGGACTCTGCTTAGCCACAGGTTAGGCGATGGTATAACCATGCCTTTAATCACAGTTCCTGACATAGATGTCCATCTCACTTGAAGGAGAAGGTTGGTGGCTGCTCTCTAGACAGCCCAGCAGCCCTTCTGCATAGCATAGCAGCCGCTCATTGAAACCTGAGCGGTTTCTGTTTGCCCAGGAAAAATTTTGGGGCAGAGGTGGGCCATGTCCATGGCAGTAGCTGGGAGATGATTCTGGAGATGTGACCTCTGGCTGAGCTGACATACATCCTAAGCAAGGTGCTACTCGGCCTGGGCAGGCATAAGAAGCTCCTGCCCCAGCAAGGTCCTGCTGGAGCCGATGAAACTGGATGGGTACAAAGAACTAAAATTTTTCTTCCTATTTGGTCATGTTATTCTTGGAGTAACTCTCCTGAGTTCAGGCCACAGGATTTTTCCAAAACTTTTACAATTGACACTGTCTGCACCATCTGAAATTTTTTTGTCAAATTCCAGCATTTAGAAATGTTCTCTTTCGGTTTAATTTTTCCAGAATATTAGAGAAGAGTAACTACCCTGTGGTTAAACAGTGGGACTGGAGTCTGACTTGAGACTTCCACAGACTTCCTCTGTGATTTCTGTGATCCCTGTCTGTTAGGGTCACATCTGCAAGACAAAGAGGTTCTAATTCTTTTCCCTCACTGAGTCTCAACCTCTTTTTGTGTTTGCAGGGCACCAAACAGGGCTTCAATATTAGCTGGAGCTTTGGAGTTTTACCATTAAAAAGTTAATAATAACCAGCCATATTTCAGATAAAATGTGATTTGCAGTTTAATATGCTAAGAAACAAAGACTTTACCAAAAGCATGAACAATGGCTTTTCCCATTTCACGAAATAAGTTGCCAGACAGAATAAGCACACCAGCATTTTTATAAAAACAAATTATAAATAATTGCTTTTTGCAATTTAATACACACACAGAAAGAGCCAAAAGAGCTCAGCAGCCACCAGGAATCTGATTTCATTGCCGATTTGTACCGTCTCCATAGTTTTTATGAAAATCCCTGAAGACTGTGCTATTTTGTAAACTAAACATGACTTTTTTTTTTTTTTTTGCTGGCCATGTGGAATCTTTTTTCCATTCATTAGTGAGCTGCTTTTTTTTGTGAATGCAATTAGACAAAGGAATAAATCAGTCAACAAACACGAGACATCATTTTGGAAATACTGGGCTGTCTATGCTCTTATTTGCTTAACTGTATAAATCTTTCACCAAACTACAAATGAAACTGATTCCCTCAGTATTGGGGTCAGGAAGAGAGAAAGATTGGGCCAGATCCTACAAATTTGATGGTTCCTGCCGACCATGGCTGGCGTTGAGCAGTTTCTCTCATTACAGCAATTCAGGATTCCCACTGTTGGGAAATCGCTTAGGAATATTTCTTCCCTTTCCTCTCTTGTATTACAGAGCTAACGAAACATCACTAGGATGATAGAACTCTGAAGTCTTTTCCCTGTAAAAGGTTTTATGTCTCTCTTTGCCCGAATATCTTCATGCATGACTGGTTTTGTTCTGGTGGTCTCGTGATTCTTTTGCAAGGAGGGGAAGGGTGCTCATAACTAATCATCTCATACCTGATTTCTGCTGGGATTGGGCATTCCTGGCACCTCACAGCAAACAGCCCATAAAAATGCATTTTCTCCTTGCAGGGAGAAATGAAAGTTTTGTTGGACCCAAGAACTAATGGTCCCCTCCCTGGCATTCCCAGCCAGCTCTTGTGCTTGCCATAGGTATGGGTGCATACCCCTAAGGGCAAGGATTTGGGACTGAGCTGCACTGAAACAGGATTTATTTCATCCCAATGTATTTTTTTGTGTAGCTGGAGAGACCTGCCAGCTTGCATTCATAGAGGATTTGAGACCTGAGAGATGCGCTTCATCGCTGGGCAGCACTTCTGCAATCTATCCTTCTTCAAGGCTCTTTTGAGGCTGTAAAGCTTGTTTTGACCCTCTATGGACAGGTGAATCCCACCTAGAGTACTTCATTATCATAGAATCACTAGGTTGGAAAGGACCCACTGGATCATCGAGTCTAACCATACCCAACAGTCACTAAACCATGCCCCTCAGCACCTCATCCACCTGTCTTTTAAACACCTGCAGGGAAGGTGACTCAACCACCTCCCTGGGCAGCCGGTTCCAGTGCCCAATGACCCTTTCTGTGAAATATTTTTTCCTGACGTCAAGCCTGAACCTCCCCTGGCAGAGCTTGAGGCCATTCCCTCTATTAAGCTTCCTCTGCGAAGAAACACAAGTTGAGAGAAGTACTTGGGATTTATTTACATGCAATTTGTCTTTTGCCAATCAACATTTTCAACTGCAAGTATTTCTGTGGGTGGATTTCCCCTCCCTGTGCAAATGGACTTTGAGCTGGCCTTCCTATTTGCTGTGATTTAAGAAGGATTTCTGCCCAAGTAACATAAACAGTAAATCTTTACAATTTTTTTTGTAAAGATGTTCTCAAGTTTCCCACTGTTTTTCCAGAGTTCGCCAGATAAATAGGCCTCAGGAAAGATACAGCATAGAAGGCATAAATACCCCAAAAACGTTGAGAATAAGTGTCAAGAGTTGATGTATAGCTAATGGCCTAGTGGGCAGTTTCATCACAAGATGTTTATCTCCTTGTGTACTTTCATCAAAGTCTCCATGGAGTATCTATCCATTTAAAGTTTATGTATCCTACCCAATAAAATTAATTTCCTATTCATAACCTACTCCTTCCCAGTTTTTAAATTAAACTTTGTTTTTAAAAGATGGCTTGTCAGTGGCTGAGCGCTGCCTGTGATGCTCAGCTGCAGCACTAATTGAACTAGAAGGCACCTTTGGATAAAAATGCAATGCCAGCCTTTACCGTCTCTCATGAATGGTGCATTATGGCTGCAGATAGAGATGAACTGTCCTCTAGCTGGACAGCTGCAAATGGAGTGTTCAGTGGGGTGTAGCTTGTAACAGAGTTAAACTCCATCACACTTTGGCTCCTGCAGACATTTTCAGAGGGGCTTCTCACTCACAGGTTTACAGCATGGGGAGGAGGATGGGCCTGGTTGTAGTCACACTGGCTGTTTTTCCACCAGTGCTCACTGCTGTGTTTAGCCCTCAGATCAACAGCATCATGGGGTGAGATTGTAAAAACCAGGTGCTGAAAGTTGGAAAAGTTGAAGTTCCAGTGCAGAAGACCTTGAAGGAGGATACCACGATAATTTAGAACTGCCAACATCTTGGCCAGGTGTGGAGAATACAGCTTATCCCTATGTCCTTGGGGCCGGGGCAGAATGTACCTGGCTCCGTTCATGGCTTTCAAAAGTGCCGCACTCCTCCTTTTGTCCTGTTTATGCCAAAGGGCAGGGCTGGGGAGATAAATGATCCTGCCCAAAGGGACTACTGCTAGAAGAGAATCACTGAGTTTGGCCCAGGCACTTTTGTACTTGCAGCCTGATCTGGGATTCTAAGGAGCAGGCTTTGGAATCAAGAGGCATCCAGTGGCACACAAGAACCAAGTCCAGTGATCACAGTTAGTTCTTCATGGTCATCTCCACACCAGACAGCGAGTTTAAGTTCCCCACTTCTCAGAACTGTGTCTTTTGCCCCATAGGATGAAAATTAAACTCATTTTTATTTTTTTACTCTATTTCCCTTGTCAATGCCAGGAAAAAAGAAGCACACGGCGGGTTAGCTGTCTGTACTGCATGCCCCTGGCCAGGACAGGACTTGTATCTGGTGGAGAGAGGATGCATCTGCAAGTCATTGCTTCTCTCAGTCGCCTTGCTGGGATTTGTTTTCAGTTGCTGCTGAGACAAACTCACCAGTCAAAATACTGGTGCTTTTCAAGGCCAAGTCAGCAATGTTTCCTGTAAGCAGTATTTTACATTGCATTTGCATGAGTCGCTTTTTTGATTGTCTCAAAACCTCCATAAACAGGGTTCTGTCATTAATTTTACTCTTCTATTCAATGCTGGTAATTTGTACATTGTGCTTGTCGAGCACAAACCAGGGAATGACGATGCTGGTGCTGCGCTGCAGGATGTTCAGAGTGCAGGCAAATCCATTGTTTTGCACTGAGATGAACCAAATGTTGAGCACTGATCCTTTGCTAAATTGGGATACATGCTGGGTAATCTTCCTTCTTCAGCAACAAATAGCACTTCTAGGGCATCGTAAGCTGGGTCAGTTTGAGTGCTTCTATATCTATGGGTAAGTCATACTTGAAAGGTGCTTTTTCTTACATGCTCTGGCTGATTTTATGAAAGGTTGTTTCTATGCAGCCTCCAGTGATATGGTACCCACCCCGATGAAATATAAAAACTTTGGTCTTCCCCCTCCTTTGTCAGGAGGTAGAGCCTGGCAGCCCTTGCCAGATCCCAGGGATCACAGCAACATGTGTTGAATAAAAACGCGTGCCCAGAGATCTTACTGAGCTTGGTTGGAAGCCTGGGAGCCCTGACAAGCACTCTGGATCCAAGCCAGCAAATATCTGCATGTGTATTGGTGTGTCTGTGTCAGTCTTCATAGTAAGTAAAGCCTCCATTTCTGAATGGAGGTGTTACTAGATTAGAGGGACTGGCTGACATGGTCACTGACAAAGCCTCGGACTGGAGAGTCTGCATGAAACATGAAAACTGGATCAAACAAAACCTCCGGGTTTTCAACAATGTGAGAGTGGCAACAATTTGCCCCAGGCATGGGGCAGAATATCCACCTGCATCAATGCCAGTTGCTGGGGACTGGCCGGACACATAGAACCCTAGTGTGAGAACGGTGAGTGGTGGTGAAGACAAGGCTGCTGTCAGGAATAGGGCAAACTATGCAAAGGGCCATTTGAGGAGGAGCATGGCCAAGACGTTCAGGGGAGTTGTTATTCCCCTTTGCCTGGTGCTGTTGAGACTGACCCAGTGTCAGGTCTCCTAGTTCAAGGGGGATGTGAACAAACTGGATTGGACCCAGGGGAGGGCTATGAAAAAGGTCAGGGGTCTAGTGTACATAAACTGTAAAACAGGTGGAGGGAATTGGGCTTGTTCGGCCTGACAGAAAGGAGGCTCAGGTGGTCTAACAGACACATGCAACTTCTTGAAGGGCAGCTCTAGACATGATGCAGCCAGACTTTTCTTGGTAGTGGTAGCTGATACCATGTTGGACAACAGCCACAAGCTGCAGTTTGAGAAATTTAGATTGGACATGAGGAAGAACTTCTTTCTCAGGTACTCAGGGAGGGGGTAAACCTCTTTTCTTGGATTCTTTCAAAACTTGTCTAGAAAAATCCACAGCTGAGCTGATGTGCTCAAGCAAGAGGGCAGATGATATCTCCTGAGGTCTCTTTTACCACAAGTCCAGTGATTCTACAAAATCAGGGCATCAGAATTTCTGCTTTCTTTTTCTTTTTAAATTAAAGATAATGTTCAACCAGACTTCCAGGCTTCAACAAGTAAGAAAACAAAAAAATAATGCCGGGAGCAAACAGACAAGCAAACAAAACCCTAAGTAAACAAGCAAGCAAGCAAACAAACAAAAATCCCAAGGGACAAACAAGTATTGTTTATCTAATTTTCCAGTTTGTATTCAGCCTCATGATTTGTGTGGATTTAATATAATGTTTTAAAAAATGTTTTTGGCATTGGCTGGTATTCTGCAGTCTGAGTGGAGTCACATGTGAACATTTGCTAGCTTGGTCTCTCTATAAATTTGCAGTGCTTTGTGCTGATGAGATTAACTCTAACTACACGTAACACCAATGCTTTCAGGATCTGTATAAATCTAGTGCAAGAAGCATGAGGCATTGGAAGTAACAGTTTTGCAGTAAGCTTTGCTTGCAACCATCCAAAATAAAATCAAAGTGGCTTTCATGAAGAATTAAAAGTCATCTCTTCTAAGCTATCTGAGGTAATAAAAGTGAAAGAAGTGAAATGGTTAAAAGGTTGAAGACTTTGTCATGTGCTCCTGTTTGGGGCAAGGTCCACGTTCACCCTGCTAGGACTCTCAAGCTGGTCTTAGTTGTGATGGTCCTAGAAGCAATGAGTCCATGGGGACAAGGCTGAAGAACAAGATCTGTGATTCAATGCATGGTTACCTTTGATCCTTCCTGTCAAGTAAGCAAAGGGGAGGAAAAAAAAGAAAGAAAATATAAATCCGCAGAATATTGACTCAGCACCTTTCACAGTGTAAGCTTTGAACTGTACACACAGCTTCCGTGCCTTACTCAGACTCCACTTCCAGTGAGAAAGCACCTTTGTATCACTTCTCAGCCAGTCGGCCTGCAGGAAGTCACTCCTTGAGCACTATGAATGCAAAAGCCAGCTCTGGAAGTGAGGAAGACTCCTCGGGAATGAGGACTGAGACCCTCGGGGAGAGCAGCTACTCAGGAGAGATCAAGAGGGGACAAGTAATCCTTGTTGCCTACCTGATTGCAACCCTAGAGCTGACCTTCCTCTTCATGCAGATGGGAATTATGCCCGTGAGTATGGATGGTCTTGTTTTACAGCATGTCTTCCCTTGGATGCCAGACTACATAATTTTCCAGCAAAGTCAGAAGAGACCTTCCAGCAGGAGAGAAGAAAGTGTATTCCTACCTAGCAGGCAAGCTGTGACTGTGTTCAGGGTGTGTCCAGGCAGTAAAAGCTGGTTTATTATTTGTACTGCAGTAGTACCTAGAGTCCTTTCCTGGCCTCATGGCCCTGTGTGAAATTGATGTAGTTTGTATCTTCATTCTTGTGCTGGGAGAGAGACCCAACAAGCAGGAAGCAGAAATCAGAGATTTCAGGTCAGAGGTGGGTTTTCTGATGTTGTCATAAACCAGCTGTGAGCAGGAATCATTGCTTCCTATTTGCTGGACTTTTCCATCTGGTTTTATAGAATCACAGAATGATTTTAGATTGAGTCCAACTATTAATCTAACATTGCCAAGTCCAGCATTAAACTACGTCCCTAAGCACCATATCTACACATCTTTTAACTACCTGCAGGGATGGTGACTTAACCGCTTCCCTGGGCAGCCTGTGCCAATGCTTGACAACCCTGAAGTGAAGAAATTTTTTGTAACATCCAGCCTACACCTCCCCTGGCACAACTTGAGGACATTTCCTCTCATCCTATCACTTCTCACTTGGGAGAAGAGACCAATACCCATCTCACTATTATCCCCTTTCAGGTAGCTGCAGAGAGTGATAAGGTTTCTCTTCAACCTCCTTTTCTGTAGGCTAAACAATCCCAGTTCCTTCAGCTGCTCCTCATAAGAATTGTGCTCTAGACTCTTCACCAGCTTTGTTGCTCTTCTCTGGACACAATTCAGCAGCAAAATGTCTTTCTTGTAGTGAGGAGCCCAAAACTGAACACAGGATTCCAAGTGTGGCCTCACCAGTGCTGACTACAGAACAATTGCTCTCCTGGACCTGCTGGCTAAGCTATTCCTGATATAAGCCAGGATGCTATTGGCCTTCTTGGTCACCTGGGCACACTGCCAGCTCATTTCCAGCCAGCTGTCAACCAACACCCCCAGGTCCTTTTCTGCAGACAGCTCTCCTGCTCTTGTGAGCTCTTGGATCAATGATACCATCTCCACTCCTGTTTCTGGTGACACCATGCCTTCTGGGAGGTATCTCTGCTGCTTTGTGCCTCCAGAGGCAAACTGCTCCCTATTCCTGAGGCTAAACCCGCCCATAGTGCCCTGAGCCTGAGAGCTGAGAGTGTTTATTTATAGGAGTTTTGTGTGGTTGATCACCAATCAGTCACAGGGAGTTTGGTGATCTGGGTGCAGAGCACATATCAGGGAAGCAGGCAAGACTGGGGCACCTCCTCAGCTTCTGAGAGCTGAACTTGGCAGAGAGTTTTAAACAACTCTTAGCAGATGGCACAAAATGAAAACATAACTCAGAAACAGCTGTCCCTTGAGTTTATGACTTTTAAGTAAAAAAACCAAAGGACTGTGGCTTTTCAAGGTGTGCATCTGTGGCTTATTGCAAGCTCAGGTGGTGGATGTACCATCTAGATTATAAATAAAGGCAATATCTTGCCCATATTGTGCTGTACTGATCCTGGCTTGCTCAGTTAAACAACAGCTCTAAGACGTTACCATAGTCATCTTCTAGGTGGTACTTGAGCTGTCCTAGGGGCAGGGTCTGGAGTCAAGAAGTCTCCTTAAGTTCTACCTCATCCTTCTTAGCAGCAGCTTAATATCTTCAGCTGTGTTGGACTGCAAGGTAAAGGGCAGTTCAGATTGATCACCTGGTGCAAAATTGACGGTTTTGTTCATATCCAACCAATCTTCATCAGCAGATGATGTGGGACGGAGACTTTTAGTTTTCATTAAGCAGCCTGTATCTCACCTAATGAAGCTTTCATGTATAGGTATGGGCAACTGAAGGAAGTGCTTATTTGGAGCTGTAGTACTCTCCACACAGATATTAAGTTCTTTATTTAGAAATACAGCATATTTCATTTCCCCTAACCTGCTGTTTTGTTTGTTTATTTTTCTTTTTTAGTATTTGGCAAAGAGCCTAGGTTTGGATTCAGTGGGCTTTGGTTACCTTCAGACAACCTTTGGTGTCCTCCAGCTTGTGGGAGGTCCAGTTTTTGGAAGGTAAGCGAGAACAATTCTCATGACCCTTTTCATAGCTGAAAAAGGCCAGGTATTTTTATTCTTTAATAAAAAAAGCCATTTAGTTCTGTTTCATGATCATGTTGAAATGCTTGAAAGTTTTATAAATGGGCAGGGGGAAAAGAAATACTATGATTTGAAATACCGAAACATAGAAGCAGCCTTTATGCTAGCTTAGCTATGTTTTAATGACACACATTTAAGCGTAACAATATACTGGGAACAGGCTTAAACTATCAGAGCCCAGATCCTAACAACTTCATCCTGCAAACATTTTATAACCATGTGTAACCTTAGAAATGTCTTGTGACTGGAAAATCCAAAGAAAGAAGGGATTTATTGATGTTAAGTAGAGCTGTCAATTAAAATGATCAAGGGTCGTGTTACTGCTACAGCTGAATCTCGCTGCATCTACGTCAGTGTTTCATACAAAGCTAGACTTGCGTGAATCTTTAAGAACTGACGCATCTACGAGCTCATCTCTCACAATCATAGAATCATAGAATCATAGAATAGTTAGAGTTGGAAGGGACCTTAAAGATCATGTAGTTCCAACCACCCTGCCATGGGCAGGGACATCACACTAGATCAGGTTGCCCAAGGCCCCATCCAGCCTGGCCTTGAATGCCTCCAGGGGTGGTGCATCCATGACTTCCCTTGGCAACCCGTTCCAGTGCCTCACCACTCTCATGGTGAAGAAATTCTTCCTGATATCAAGCCTAAATCTGCCCCCTCCAGTTTATATCCATTTCTCCTTGTCCTATCACCACAACCCTTTATGAACAGTCCCTCTCCAGCTTTCTGGAAGGTCCCTTTCAGGTACTGGAAGGTCACTATAAGATCTCCTCTGAGCCTTCTCTTCTCCAGGCTGAACAACCCCAACTCTCTCAGCCTGTCCTCGTATGGGAGGTGCTCCAGCCCTCTGATCATCTTTGTAGCCCTCCTCTTGACCTGTTCCAACAGTTCCATATCCTTCCTATGTTGAAGATTCCAGAACTGGACACAATAATCCAGATGAGGTCTCACAAGAGAGGAGTAGAGGGCAGAATCACTTCCCTCAACCTACTGGCCACGCTTCTTTTGATGCAGCCCAGGATATAGTTGGCCTTCTGGGCTGCGAGCACACATTGTCAGTTTGTGTCAAGCTTCTCATCGACCAGCACCCCCATGTCCTTCTCTGCAGGGCAGCTCTCAACCACATCATCCCCAGTTGTGTACTGAAACCAGGGATTGCTCCAACCCAGGTGTAGGACCTTGTACTTGGCCTTGCTGAACCTCAGGCCCACTTCTCCAATATGTCCAGGTCCCTCTGGATGACATCCTGTCCTTCCGGTATGGCAACTACACCACTCAGCTTGCTGTCATCTATAAACTCGCTGAGGGTGCACTCAATCTCACTGTCAGTATCATTGATGAAGATATTAAACAGCATCAGTCCCAGTACCGACCCCTGAGGGACACAACTTGTCATGGATCTCCATCTGGACTTTGAGCTATTGACCACTACTGTTTGAATACGACCATCCAACCAGTTTCTTATCCACCATACCGTCCACCCATCAAATCCATATCTCTCCAATTTAGAGAGAAGGGTGTTGTGGGGGACTGTGTCAAAGGCTTTACAGAAGTCTAGATAGATCACATCCATTGGTTTTCCCATGCCCACTTATGCAGTTACCCCATCATAGAAAGCCACTAAGTTGCTCATACAGGATTTGCCCCTGGTGACACCCTGCTGGCTGCCATTAATCACCTCCATGTCCTCCATGTGCTTTAGCATAGCTTCTAGGAGGATTTGTTCTATGATCTTCCCAGGCACAGAGGTGAGGCTGACAGGTCAGTAGTTCACAGGGTCATCTTTTCTACCCTTTTTAAAAAATAGGCACAACGTTACCCTTCTTCCAGTCACTAGAGACTTCTCCTGATTGCCATGACTTTTCAAATATCATGGAGAGTGGCTTGGCAACCACATCTGCAAATTCCCTCAGGACTCTGGGATGCATCTGATCAGGTCCCATAGATTTATAAATGTTCAGGTTTCTCAGGTGGTCACGAACCTTATCCTCCTCTACAGTGGGAGGGGGTTTACCCCCTGGTCACCATCTTGCTGTCCCATGACTCAGGAGGGGTGAGGAGAGCAGTTATCAGTGAAGACTGAGGCAGAAAAGTTGTTAAGTACTTCAGCCTTCTCCTCATCTGTTGATAGAGGTCACCATTCCCAACCATCAATGGGGGTACATTCTCTTTAACCTTCCTTTTTTGACTGACGTCCCTGTAGAAGCCCTTTTGGTTAGTCTTTACTTCTTTTGCCAAGTTCAGCTCCAGCTGCACCTTGGCCTTTGTGACCTCATCCCTACACAACCAGGCAGCATCCCTGTACACAATAAGAGAAGGGTGGAAAAACTTAGGTTTTCTAGTTTTCTGCCTCATGGCACACATGCTCCTGTTCCTAATGAAACATAAACAGCCAAAAAATATTTGAATGCATTCCCAAAAAGCAGAAAAAAATCAGAAGAGCAATGTAATCCAGTGATAGGAAGTGAAAATGAAACTGAGAAAATCTAGCTTTTCTTCTTAGTCCTGCGACTATCAACAAAGTAATAAATAGATAGGGACCTGGTATGTGCCTCAGTTTTCCTGTCAATATAGGTTGTGAGCTCTGCTGGATCCTCTGGTATATGGTGTGTGACACTTCAAGGATCTGACCTCTAAAATCCCTTGGACACTACTATAATATACATTTTAAAATTAATAACATTAAATTCTCCAGTGAAGTTTGCAAGGAAACATGTTCATTAGAATGGAGATGGTGCAAAGGGCCCAATTGGAATGCTTTTTCTATTAATATACAAAACTAGAGTAGTATTTCTCCTCTGGATCTGTTGCCATCTGAAATCTGGTTTTCCTTTGTGTGTGTCATTCACTAATGTACAGAAGAGATGCCAAAAGAAAGGAAAACAGCAAACTAGAATCCATTTGTGTTTGGGCTCCTACTGATGTAGATGGGACTGAAAGTGTGTATTGCCAGACTGAAGCCGAAATTTGCAATATAGGTTGGAGATAAAAAGGATTTTCTTACATGTGGGGCTACTTCGAGGCAGATAAAGAGAAAATGGGAAGGAAGGGGATAAGAGAGATAAACGTGTAGCTTGGGTAAGTTTTCCTTGTTTTTCTTGCTTAATGCTCCTGAACAGCCATGAGAAGATGAAACACTGAATTTGCACTTAAGTAACAAAACAACAAACGCTCCAGACTACGTAGTGGATCTTGGTCTTTAGGTTATAAATAGCTAATATAAAATTCCCTGGCTTTCATGAAAACAGCTAAGTTTTTACCTGTACCTCTTCCTCAACACTAACACCTTTAATTACTTACGCTTAGCTTTGTTCGTAGACCCGCCTTGGCGTTTGGGAAAGGGTTGTTTCTTTTAGTGTAAACACAACCAATTACCATGCAAGTCAACATGTATCTGATAACTGCAATATGCACCTTCAATAAAATGAAGGAAGGAGGAATTGGAGTGAAAAACTCTAAGACCTACGTTGTAGCAATCTCGGTCCCAATTACTCAGAAACTTTTCTGTGGTACTCTTTGACTTTGTCTAACTTAGCTTTTTAAAGTATCTTGGAGTTGAATAAAGCTCAAACCAAAACCTCATCTGGCTGTTTGGGTTTTTTTTCCTCAAACAGAAGCAAATTTGAGTCATTATTGTGAAGTCTTTACTGAACTTAAATGAAGAAGTATTTACAACGCCCATTGGAAGACATTGGAATAATTTGTATTGCCATTGGACCTGAATTAAAAAATTGGCTAGGCTGTTTCACTGTTCTGAACCAACTCTAAGAATCACAGAGTAAAATGTGAGAGCAGCATGTGCTCTGACGTGATAACATTGAATGAGTTACTGAGCTGAGCTGCCATAACTGCTTCTGACTGTGACTTGCCTTCTGCAGCTCTGAGGTGAATCACCTTTATTAATGGAAAGGCCAGTGGAAGGGACTTAAGCAAGCACACATTATCTTATGCTTATGAGGAGTCTAGAGAGATGCTGAGCAGTAGCAGCCATCTGCACGTTTCCATGATGCACCGAAGGGTCAGTGCCTACCTTCCCAGGTGGGCAGCTGGTGCTTCAGCACTGGTCCTTGCACCTCTCCTCCAAGCAAAGCTTCCAGTTTTGATGAGTTTGCTTAGAGTATTTGCAAGGCAAAGTTTTGTATTGCTGGTAGTCAGCAAAGAAAAGAGGCTACCCAGGGAGTTAAGCTCCTCTGAAATCTAGATCTCTTTTGGGAACAGAGTATTGCTGAGAATCTGATCGGCGCTTTCTAGGATAGATAAATTTGAGCAAGATGGTTGAGAAACTCCATCCATCTTTGATGGGAATGGTTGGACTCGATGATCCGGTGGGTCTCTTACAACCTGGTGATTCTATGATTCTATGAGTCTATGATCTTGGTGCATCATACTTGTGATGTGTGGTCCCACTTTTGATAACCTTGTATAATATCTGTACCAGGTTTGCAGATCAATTTGGCACCCGAGCTGCCTTAATTCTCTCCTGTGCATCTGGAAGTGCCTTCTTCCTGCTCATGTCTGTCTCCACCAGCATCCCCCTCCTCTTCCTATCCAGGCTGCCGGCGGTATTCATGCATGGGCTACCAGGTAAGGTTGATAAGGGCTGAGTGACTTTCCAAATTTGATTTATAGCCTGATTCTACTCTTGTTCACGTTGCTGGAAGTCAACAGACTCAACAGCATGGAAGAAGGCTGGAGAAACATTTGGTGGTTATTGCGGGTGAAATGGTGAGAACATGAAGCAGCAGGTGTATTGGTTATGGAAAGCAGCAGGCAAGCAAGGATGGTAGCGATAGTCCTACATTCATCCTCCTGTATGCTTTGAGAAAACTGCTTGGATTTCACCATCTAGACATGGGTGATGAACACTTGCTGGCAACAGTGTTATCCCAAACTTCTCAGCTGATTTCTTGCAACCAGGTTGTTTTGTAGGAGAGCTTTTCTGTTTCTTCTTGTTGTAAAATGAGCTTATTAGTCAAAATGAAATATGGTTACAAAAATACCTTCCATTACCCACCAAGCTGTTCTGCTTTAGTTCATCTCTCTTAGATGTTTCTAGTAAAAAACATTCAACAACCTTTAACTACCCTAAGTCCTCATAACTTATGCAAGGGAACACAAGTTCATAGGTGTTAAGCCTCCTCTTGCCACTTGTGAAGTGGTTTGTTTCAGTGGTTTGAGTGGTTTTTTCCCTACAACAGATGGGCTGAACCAATTCCACTCAGGAGTGTGCACAAGCATTTGCCCTGGGGTTGCAAAGACTGTGTTGTGGCAGGCACTGTTCCTGTAGCCTAAAAATTTATACCTGCTCTTAGACCTCATGACAAGCTTCTTTCTGGGGATTTGTTTCTCTGCAGGTGCTCAGAAGGTTATTACAGACCTGACTACTCCTTCCCAACGTGCTGATGCTTTGGGGAAACTGGGTCTTTGCTTTGGAATAGGCATCATCATTGGTTCTGCCTTGGGAGGTGTCCTTTCCACCAAATTCAGGTGAGTGGACCACTTGTTTGGTGTTGGTTTTGTTGCAACCGTTGAGGGAGCTACTAAAGGGTATTTTGCTTCCCCTCAGCTTTTACTATCTTACTGCTGGTGGCAGTGATATCATACCAGACTCAAAACTTCGCTTTCCATACTGCTGCACAGAACTAGTCCCACTGTTTTTAAGGTGACCTTGTTGAAAATCTCTTCTTCTGTCTACTTAAATTGATTGGAAAACAACTTGAAGTGACAAATGGATTCTCTCTGTCTCCCAGTTGCCTGCTCTTTGGAGGGGAGTGCTGAAAATCAGCACATACTGCATCAATTGCTTTTAGGAAACAGTGTTGAATAACCAAGAAATGGAAATCGAGAGCAGTGTGAAACCTGTGGGGAACTGATGTACTTGCAGATGCTTGATATAGAGCAAGGCCTTGAGTTGAGGGAGAAGAGTAAGGAAGTCAAGCTCTGTCACAGCAATATGAAGTACAAACTTGCTGCTTCCCTGTGTGCTTCTCACAGCCTGGCATATGTCATAGCAGGCTACCACCTTTTCTTATGTGCTGCTGTAGGAAATAAATGCCTGATTTTACTTAATTTACTTCTCCTTGTTCATTATTAGTAAAGGAAGCTTAAAAGGTGTGGTGTGTCAGAGAATTTTGCAGGCAAGTAAGCACAGGTGGCTGCAATCTTCCTGGAAGATGCCCCGGCATTTCTCTGGTGGGGAAAAAAGTCCCTTGCAAACTTGTAAGCATTTCTCTTGCTTTGCCTCTTTTAGTATGGACATTTGCTTCTGCAGATTCAGGTTAGCAAGGAAATAATTTTTTTCCAACCTTTGTGAGCATTATAGAAGCTCTGCATTGTAGAGCAGAAATTAAAGATCATTAGGGGAAGCTCTGATTTTCAGTAATTGGGCTTGTCCTGGAAGAGATCAGTGTAGCTGGTAAGTGTCAGTGTCTGCTAGGTGTCCCTGCCAGCCTGCCCACTGATGCTGCCTGCAGCTGCCTCTCACCCCCACACTGACCTGGGGCTGCCTTGTCCGTAAGCGCTGCGGACTGTAGATGGTGATACATCACCCGTGTGTTTTGCACAGGGCACACTTGGTTATGGTGTTAGGCATCACGCATTGCTCTGAGTCTTGCTGTGCACCCACATCCATTCACAGGTGCATAAGTGATGCTACTTTGCATCTCAAATCCTTGCAAAGTTTAATTGAGTAGAAGACTTCAACCTTGAGCCTTAGAGAGTGGCCTCTGCAAACTGTTTGCTACTGTACCTTGCCAGTGTTGGGGCAAATTAATTGCTGCAGACAATCTCGGGAGTTTCTTCCTCTCACTTGAAACTTGAAAAGATTTTCTTTAATTCTTTCATTCTTGGTGCCTCTTCAGTGCTGGCCAATTAACACGAGTCTGGCTAGGAGGAGTAGTTTTGTAGCTGTTATGTGGTTACATAAAATGAAAATCGGGGTTGTACATAATATTAACTAGTTCAGGATTTTAAAGTGTTTATAGATGTTAATGGTTGAACAGGGTTATAATAAGTATTAGTTTTAATCAAATACAGTGACTGTAGCCCTTCTGTGTGTTAACTGTCATAAAGTTTACCTCAGTTCTCAGCTTGATCTTTGCTTATGTGCCCATATTTAAGCATCAGCATTCAAGTAGCATTATTATCTAGTAAAAATTTATGGAGTTTTACTTTCCTTTGTGGGCATCAGCCACTGGTTTATAGAAAAATCAGCAGCGGGAGAGAATCCTGTTAATTACTTAGAGGCACTTGAATGCAGCCTGGCTTTTGGATGTCAGGGCTTTGTGCTGTCAGACAGCAGGATGCTTCCAGACTCCCCAAGTTGTGCTTATTTTGAAAGCTTCTGGCCCTTACAATTTTGTGCCTGCAATGTGATGCTAAGAAAAGTGAGCGCTACCTGTAATTATGGGAAAGTAAGGGACCTGCACATGAAAATCTCCCCAGCTTTTGACTTTCCCAGCGCAAAGGGCTGTTTCTCTTGCAACCGGCGGAGGGCAGCTTCGGCTCACAGTTCACACGCTGCCTTTGGAGGACCCTGCTGGGACCCCCAGCAGCAGGTTTGGAGCCGCTCCTGCCAGGACTGGGGAAAGCATCCTGTCTGCCGGCAGCACCTGTTTTTCTCCACGAGGTAGAAAAACATCCCCCTGGAAGGATGGTAGGAATTCCCACTAAGAAGGTATAAACCCCAGTGTGCCGGCAGGCCCCTTCCAACCACCCTGATGCGCAGAGAGTTGTTTGAACAGCATCTCTGGGCTAGAGGACTGCACAAGGAGGCCACTCTGGGCATTTGTTAGCCACCTTTGCTGCAGTCAAATCCTACCTTTGCTCTGACACTGTGTTTAGCTGTTCTGTACAGTTGTTCTGTAACGATTAGAGGAGCACTCTACTGATTTTTAGTGTTTGGGCTGATGTTGGTGGTGAGAACTCAGCCCTGTGAGCAGATGTGCCACAAATCAGCCCCAGGAGCATCCACAGCACCTCTGGCTGTGTCTGCAGCACTGACCTGGAGGGAAAGGCTTTTGGCTATGGTTTTATGGATGTACCTGAGGCTCCTTGGTCCTGTTGCTGTATCCTGCAGACTGGCTGTTAACTATCCCTCCCAGTTTCCCATGTTTGTACAGGAAGTCTCCAGCTGTACTTGGAGCTACATAATCACTTCCATTATTTTTTTTTTTTTTCATAGAAGAATGACCCATTCTCCTTCCTTTGAAAATAAGCATTTCTGCCATGTCATGGAAGAGCAAAGCTGGAGATTTCTGTCCACTCTGCGTTCTTCACTCTCTCTCCCCACAAAGCTGGCTGGCGTTCCCCATCTTTTGTTGACAGCTTTATTCATATGTTAGCAGTGGTTTGTACACAAAAGAGGGTGTAGAAATCAGTCTCAGTTCCTCAGTTGATGTCATTTTGGTATTATTCCACTGTATTATATTTACAAATTATGTACTTGACCTAAAGAGCTGGTCTGTCATTGCTTTCATTGTTGGAATAATATTTGTCAACCCTTATTTGTTAAGAAAGCCCCATGGAAGTTGAATGGGTTGTTCTGATTTTCATAGGATTTTTTGGATGTCAGATTCTGACCTCCACTCCTAAGCTGTAGCTACCAGCTCCAGCCCTTCTTCTTCCTCTCTCTAAAGTACTACCCTTTTCCCCCCAAGTTTTCAAAAACGTTGAATGAAGCTGCAGTAAAGGAATTGTGACTTTTAATTAGACCTGGACATGTTTCAGCTGTGAAATGTGACTTTGCCTTTTGCAAATCAAGGAGCTACTTTGCACTTGTCTCCACCCTACTAAATTTAATTGCTGGAGACCTTGCTTTTATTTTATAATCCTGTCCGCTCACCTCTGTATGAACAGTGCATACAGCTGCAAAGAACATGCTTTCTATGGGCAGGGTGATGGTCAGGCAAATTTACACCACCTGAGGATTAGGAATAAGCCATTTTATTAACAAATGCAGTGGTAATTTTAATAATTTGAAAAGTGTTTTCATGTTTATATTTTTTTTTAATTGGTGTTTTCTGCTCATTAATCAGTTTTGTGATTATAAAACACCTATCTTGAAAATAGCTTCCTGTAGTTCAGCTAAGTCCAGGTTCTTAGTGAGCCTGCCAACTACATCACAGCTAATCCACAAAAGGTGACTAAGAAAATGACCTGTTTGCGCTCTGCACATGTTTCCCCCTCCCTGTACACTTACTGGAAAGCTGTTAGGGGACCACAGGCTGCAGGTGAGTGTGTATCCAGGGAAAGAAGTGATATGGTATTTATAGTAGGCTTTCACAGCAGTGCTGTGGGTGAAGGGTGGAAGAAGGAGGCTGGATTAGTCTTCAGAAGTGGGAAGATGAGCCTAGTTAGCTAATTACAGAGATTTCATCCTTTCTTCTGGGACTATGATTAATTGCATTTCACTTCTTTCTTCTTTCTTTCTAACACGGACATGCAGAAGCTTTGCTGCATGACCTAAGATTTGTTTGCTTTCTATGGACAAGGAGAGATTTCTTCACTTTAGTGACTCAGCTTTAGGCTTAAATCTCTTGGAGCAATTATTCTTTTGAACTTGGGATTTTCCTGGCCAACCTCCTTTGGTCTTTTATTTAATATTATTACAGCAGGCTTTGGGGATAGGTTTTTTTTCCTGGCTGTGCTATTATTCTTCTTCCTCAAGGGGAAAATAAGGAGCTTGTTTGCCTGGAGTAGGGAATTGCATTTCTTTTCAATAAACCATTTGAACAATGTGCTCTGGCAGGGAATTTCTCATTGCTTCGTGGCAGAGTGGAAAGACTGTGGGTGTTGAAAGGGCTGAAGGTTGGAAGCTGGGAAGGCGGGTGGGAACATGGCAAAGGGTGAAAGAGTTGTGCTCTGTTTTGGGACAAAGCAGGGCATTCTGCTGTCAGGAGCTGCTCCTGCTCCCTTCCAGTAGAAACTGCCTGGGATGATCAGCCAAGCAGCATGGATCAGTGACGCAGATACAGGCATTGCTTTGTCCTTTGTGTCAAGGGACTGTGGAGAGAGGGAGGTGGTGTCTGCTTGCCAGTAAGTCATCCACAAGCTGCAACATGGTCTGTCACTGTTGATCGAGCTCTGTGGTGCCATGGGAGAGATGGGGAGGAGGCAGCAAACAGGCTGGCTGTTTGTCCAGGAGCTAATGGATTGGCAAAGGTGCAGAGGGCCTGCTGTGAAAATAAAACTATATCCAGAGCTTCTTTTTCCTCATTTAGTGCATGACAGCAATCTTAGTTTTGAAAGCCATGGTCCCAAATATTATGTCTGTAAAGTCTGTGTTAACTGGGTCTGGATAAAGGGTCATGCACCTTGTCCCTCTACAACTCATTGGCTCACAGATCAGGTCTATGCTATTTTCTCATCCTCTCCAGTGCTAGCACCATAGCTTTCTAGTTTGGATGACTTTTTTAACCTATTCTTGAGCCTCAGAACTGCCTCAGTGCACTCTGGATGGAGTTTGCCTAATCTTGGACAGCTATACCTAAAATTACCATTCAGACTCTGTGGTTGATAGAGAAGCACAAGCTCTTCTGTAGCACCATTTACCTCCTCATGAAGCAGGCCTGAAACAGCTCAGAGAACAGTCTGCCTAGCTAGCATTCTGCTTCCTTGACATCAAAGTACCAAAGCACTAGCTCTGGCCATCCACTTGCTATACCTGTGGATGCAGTGCTGAAGTTTGATGCTGGATCATGAACATAGCAGAAGTCATCAGCACGCAGGTCATGAGCAGTTTCTCCTTTCTGTGCTGCCTCCATGCACAGATGGGTCTGCACCAAACTTGTCCTCAGCCCTTTCTTTCCACAAACCTCTACCTGATACCACCTGCCACTTCTAGATCACCAGTTTTAGTTCTGACTTTCTGATTTTTTTAGTTCTGACTTTCTGATTTTTTTAGTTCTGACTTTCTCTTGTTTACACACTAGAAGACCACACTGCCAGTGCAAAGATGCGCTCATTCCTCTTTTGCACACCTTCAGTAAACCTGGTTCTTCTGTCTTCTCCCTCCATCCACTGGTCTGAACTTCACTGGAGGAAGGCATGATAAAGGGGCCGAGAAGCTCCTCTTTGGTCCTTCACCCATAGGTGGGGCCCTTTCCCAAAGGAGGAGGAGTGGGGTTCAGGGCAGAAGTCTTACTCTGCATGACAATTATAATAGTTTTGGAAGCCATGGTCCCAAAGATTACGTCTGTAAGGTCTATGTTAACTGGATCTGGGTAGAGGAATTATGCACCTCATCTCTCCACAGCTTTTTGGTACACAATTCAGGTCTAGGCCACTTTTTTCCTCTCCTCCAACTGCTCATGTGGCTGCCCTCAAGGGTATGGGGCATGGCTGAGGAGGTCTGGGCTTGGGTTGAGTTAATGGGGTGCTGATTGATAGCCCATTCCTCATCCTCATCAGGAGCTCTCATTTTCCTTCAAAACCCTCATTTCCACTTAGCTTTCTGCAGGGGTTGGTGGGAGGGCTGTGAGTGTGTCTGTGTCGCCTCACAGGGTATGTCCACCCTCCTCCCTCCCAGGCATCTCTGTACTTTTGGATTAGCTGCTGCTGCTTTTTTCCCAAGGAAATCATGATGAAAATACATTAGGAAAAAAAAGTGAGGGGGTGGAGAATGTATCCAGAACTTGCTAACATGTCTGGTTTGTCCTGCTTGGGTGGACAGCAGAGGTCTGGAGGCTGCTAAGGGCAGCTTTGCATCAGAGGCATGGGAAGAGGGTGTCCTGGCATGGTTTGCCTGGTGTCCCTCTATGGGTTGACATCAGTTACATCAGCACAGAGACAGTTAGGAGATAAAGGGAAGGTGGGGGGGACTAACTATGGGGAAGCTAAGGAAATTTCCCCTTTGCCTTCTCCAGCTTTCATTGTGTCTGCACTGGGGGAGGATGCCCTGCCTCACCACCCCATGCCTGGAGTCAGAAAGTGAGGGGGCGGTGAGTGAGCGAAACCCTGCTTTGGGCACATGGTGGCTAGATCGCAATCACAAGTGTATGTGTTTGTGAAGTTGCCTTCACTAAACAATTACGGATGTTTGAACACTGCTCCCCTCAGCTGGTGCTTTGGAAGTGCTAGGTTTCTGTGCGGCGCTGTGCCCTGCCCGGTCTGTTGTTAACTGATGTTGTGCAAGTTTGCACCAAGGTGGTGGCTGATTTTTTTTTTGTCAAGCCTGGATTAACGGCCCCAAATAATAATTTTAAAAAATGGAGGGGAAAAAAAAATTTAAAAAAGAGAGAGGAAAACCAAAGGCCCCAAACTGGAATTTTATGGAAGGGCGCAAAGTATTTTGGGTCTAGTCTTGCTGGCAGCGGCAATATCAGAAGGCTGGATATAACCATCACTGTGCAGGTTGCACAGAAAAGTAGTCTCTGCTCATGACTCACTGGAGCTTCATCTGTTCTTCCCACTCCTGGAATATTTCATGACGGAGCAGAGAATCCAGCAGTAACACTGGGGATCAAAATTCAGGGAAGATATTGTTTTCTTTGTTAACAGAAAATAGAAAGCACAGAACAGACTGTGGTTAAGTCCCTGAACTGGGATTTGGGACTTGGCTCTGCTGCAGTTTTCCAGTGATGTGAGTAAGTTTTCCCATCCCTCTACGCTGATGTTCCTCGTGCATCGTATGGAGCAATGAGATAGCTTCTCCTTTCCTCTGCCAATACTTTTACAATATTACTGTTTAGATAGCAGCCTTTAGGTTGCAGAGTCTCTATCATGAGGTTTGCTCATGTAAATATCTACTGTCTTGGACAAATGCATACAGTTTTCCTGGACAAGTCTTCTTTAGTCCCTGGCATCCCAGGCAAGCAGAGTCTTTGTAAGTGCACCTCCTATCCCATTTTTAGGGAATCTTTTTTTTTTTTTTTTTTTTTTTATAATGTCTCCCCAAACCATGTGCTAGCCTTCTGCTAGTTTAGAAAAGCAGTAGAAAAAACAAGGTAAACCAGCTGTAAAGCTCAGTGCTGGGGGAGTTCCAGAGGATGGGGGCTGACATGCAGGGCTGCGAAGCTGAGCCCACCAAGAGCTAGGGTGGCACAGCTTTCCCCTAGTCATGCACATACACATTTATATGCACAGCTCTCTCCTTTATGTCTCCTAATCCTTTAGATTTAAAGGGTCATGCTTACATTTCATTCTGATCTGCTTCACTGAAGGAACCCAGCCTTACAGTGAGCTTGGGGCAGGAAGGATGTGGTGCTTGTGTGGGAAGGACTATCAGACGAAGGTGGGAGGGAAGGAAGAGATGAACGGAAATGTGTGGATTTGGCATGTGAAAGGTGGACCACGAGGAGTCAGGACTCAGGGAGCTGAGGAGTACAGCTCTGCAAGAGAAAGGCTTAGTGGCTTTACGTGTGTCGGGGTATCAAGGGGCTTGGGGTGGAAGGAAGTAGAATTTCCAAAATGGACCTTCACCTCATGATGAGGGGAAAAAAGGGGACAACATATCTGCTGCTGATCTCCCTGTTTTCCTCCTGCCTGAAATATGGCTGCTGTAGAGGACTGGTTGAAAAGCAGCCCTTTTGGAAGAGTTCGGGTTTGGGCAAAAACCCCTTCTTGGCCATTGCAGCTGGGTGGATGCAATGAGCAGGAGGCTGCCAGGTGGATGATGAGGTGCAACACCTCGTCATCACGGGGTGCCAGTTGACTGCAGCCCCAGGTGAAGGCCAGGTTGTTCAGATGGGGTTCTCAGAGGGGCATAAAAAGGGTGTGACCTTAGCATGAACTATACCAGCTTCCGTCGCCCTACACAGGGTTTTCATTTAATTGCAGTCTCTTTATGAAACCCTGCTCACAGCCACTCAGAGAGCGAAAAGTATGTGAGGCATCCAGGCAGTGAAAGCAGCCAGAGGGCAAGAATGGCCATCTTCAGGCTAACCCCAGTGCTTGTTGGGGCTTGTCTCTTTAACCTGACAAATCACGGACTATTACAGCCAAGGAAGAAGGTATTGCCAGCATTGGAAACGTTCTCTGTAGCGTTCAGATTGCAAGCTCCTCAAGTTGCTCCTTCAGATTGCAAGCTCCCCTCCGACTCTTCTCTGTGTTGTGTAGGGTGCTGCAGCAAATGTTCTTAAGAACCTCTGACCATCAGAGATGATGATCCAGAAGGAGGGCAATGCTAACAGTGCGTTCTGAGAGGCTGGGCACCTTCATGAGTGTCTTAACAGTGCACAGCACTGTGAGTTGATCCGGCAGCGAGTCTACGCCACAGCGCATGCAGAAGCACTCCCATTGCAGGAGACAGGGCAATATACTCTATAGGGTTGTATTGCATTTTAGGGGAAATGGAGCAGCTGTTTTGGAGGAGTGGCACGTGTAATTGTAACAAACTATTATCTGGGAGGTGGCTTGGATGACCTGGGAAAAGACACAGACCCTATACGTTTATAAGAATGATTTGCTTTGCTGTACAAACATGTAAATGAGAAGCAGAGCAATCAGGCTTTCCAGGAATGACTGGGATTTTCTTTCAGTCTCCCATTTGAGGATATCTAATGTAGATGTTCAGAGGATAGGAATTTAGCACTTATGGAATTCTGGTCCTTTTAGGGAGTTCAGGATCTGAAATCTTTGAATATTTTTTAACATCTGAGGTTTTCTTGTTTACTTGTTGTTACTGAAATTGTTGCTTAGATTTCAATTTCTTTTTCTTGGTGGAAAGGGGACTATACATCTAATCCTTTGTGGTTTGTATGCAGTGTTAACTTTCTCCGTCTCTCTAAATGTTTATTTATTTCCTGATATTCTGGGCTGAAACTTTTGGACTAATTACTTCATTGCAAAACTTTACTGTGAATCCTTTTGAAATCTGCACCATCTTTATTTTTACAGGATTTGGTTTGTTTCTCTTTTACCCCAGGGTATGTGATCTGAGATGTACTGAAGTAATTGGAAATGTTTCCTTTAAATAGAGCTCTGGGTAAAGAAATTTATAGAGGAAGGAAGGAAGCAAACCTCCAGAAACCAAAGAGACTCCTGCAGGATATTTCTTTAAAAAATCCAAATAATTAGAAATCCCCTTGGAAAAGCCATCTGGGGAGCATCTAAGCAATACATTCAGGAGGACAGAGCCTTAAATGCTGTTGTCAGACTTTAAATAAAGAGGGGATGAAAGACAGTAATGGCTATTAAAGCCGAAGATGCACATGCATCAGATGTTTAAGCTTACTTCTTACAGAAGCTTAGAAAGGCTCTCTCCTGATTCAAAGCTGTATAACAGATTATCTGTATTGTATAATGGATTTCTTCTCCAAACACAATTGGGTATGAGACAGATGATCTATCAATTCTTCTGGCTAATGTTTTCTAGTTTAGCCCTAGATGTTTCCCAGTCTTCCAGGAATTACTTTTGATGGCAGAAAGAGACCTACTTCTAGATGGACCCATTGACGTTTAGAAAAGAAATTTTGAAACTATTTGTTGAAGAACTCCTTTAGGAGGAGCCTGTGGTTGGTGGCACTAGGCTTACACCTCACACTACACCCACATGTGTTCTCATTGCATGTGATTACATGGTCTGGCTGTCTAATTGCCTGACTGTAATCTGTCCACCCTACCAAAAGTTGCATCATTTTGATTTTGCCCGGGTGCTGTGTGGCAAGCACTTTTCAGATGGAATCTCTTTGCCCTGGAAGGATTCACAAAGTTTTTCCTGTGCTTTTGTATAAAGCCTGATTTTATTTTTTTTTTTTTACTTGTTTTATTTCTTGGGGATGGAGGTTCAGCTGTGGCAGGGATGAATTTTCAATAGGTAGAAAAGTAAATCCATGGCACAAAACTTCCTTGAATAACAGTGGAACTAAATTGTTCAAAAGGTTTCCAAAACACAGACACTGCCTTGACTATTGCAGCATCCAGTGTGAGCAAATTCCATTTGCTTTTCTCCAACTGTGCCTATTCATGCCATTCTGTGGTGGTGAGAGGTCAGGTGCCCACCAGGAGAGGGAAAGCAATCAAGAGCCACGTCCATTAGTCACCTAACTTAGCTTAACAGAACCCAGGGTCAGATGATGCAAAAAATGACTGCTGAATACCTACCTAGAATAATCTAGCTAAGAGATAAGGCCTTGCTATCTGCAGGTCTGCCCTGAGAGGGGGATGTGGTAGCATGCTCGGTGCCAGGCAGGGGTGGCACCCTGTGAGGGAGAAAGTGCAGGAATGTGAATGGTACGCTGTAACAGGGCAATGAAGCAATCTGATGGCACACGCGGGCACTCTTTTATTGTGGACGAGTATCTATTTCTGGACTTTGGAAATGAGCCATCTAAAAGTAAATGTTTAGTCAGCCTTGCAAGCTGTCTGAAATGCATGACATGCCTGTAACAGGGAGGTTTTATGGGGATGAGGCTGACATTTCTTTGCCAAATGTTACTCTGCTACAAAAAAAATCTGCATTTAAAAGAGACAGTAAGGTATGAATGAAGTTTAGTTTTCTGTCCTAAAGAGCTGAGCTATAAGGTAGATAAGGAAGATGGCCACTTCTGCAAGGACTCATAAAGGGCATGAGGGGCTTTCCTCGCCATGGAGGTTGTGCCCTTCAAAACAAGCCCTGACTCTGTAGCTTTGGCATAAAAAACTGAGGGTCTCTGCGAATATTTGGCTGGCAGGTATGAGTGGAGCCACTTGGCTTTGCGTTGCTGCAGGCTTCTTGCTTTGGCCAGGAGCTGCAGCTGTAGCCTGTGAGGGCTGGGTGAAGGCAGCGCAGTGAAAAGTGAGGCTTGGTCACAGTGCTGAGAATGCTATGGCTGCTGGAGCAAAAGGAGATGTGCTGTCGGACACCACAAAGGCATCCCCACCTTGAGTCAGTGATCCAGGGACATGCAGCCAAGCAGCAACACCTAGCTCTGGAGTGGGGCAGAGTGGGCCTCGGGGCGAGGGGGGAGGCTTTGCAGTGTGGGGCAAGAGGGACACAAGGCAGCAGCAGCAGCCGAGCACAATAGCTTGGCCAAAACATTGAGCCTAGAAAGCCAGATACCTAGACTTTGACTACTGGAGACCTGAAGCTCAGACTGTGTGATGGGGTGGGGTGGGTTTTCTTTCATTTTGAGAGGAGTTACAAAACATGGATCTGGGTTCAGGTTACAGTTCTGCTCCCCAGGGCTATTCCAGGTGTTCAAATACAAACTTTTGGCCCAGGCCCATCTCTAATTAGGCATATTCTTTAAAAGTATTTTCCTTCCTCAGCTCCTGTGCTCTTGGCTTGTCTCCACTAGCCCTCTTCGCTGTGCTAGAGCACAGTTTTCTGGGTATATTAATTGAACTGTTTACACACCTGGTTTCCTGCAAGAATAGACATCTAGCTCCTTCTTTTGAAAAGTCTAGCCCAGAGGCTGTAAACAGGAATTGTGCTATGTCTGGAAAAGCTGAACTGCTGCTTATCTGCACTCCCTCAGGCTGTGGGAGCAGCAGCAGCTGCAGACATGGGTCAGCTGAACATGGAAACCAGGTTGCACACTCTTCCCACCAGTCCTGTCTTTCTACCTGGCTCAGGTCTTCCAGCAGCTGGGGACTCAACTTCTCCACAGAGTTATTCTCTTTTATTGTGAAGGTGACAGGAGGGGCCTCACCTGCCATTTGGGTCAGCTCAGATGCATATTTTGCCTCATACATGGAAACTGCAGGTGTCATCCTGGAGTTATGTCCTGCGCAGGACTGCTGATAGGACCTTTCCTCTCTTTTCATGGCTTTATCTTCCAAGTTTAGCTTCTGCCCAAGCTCCCCTAAAACAGTGGTGGATTCATTACCCATTATACTGTAATCATGGCTGAGGGTTATCTTTCATAACATGTTGTGTGGCTCAAAGAATGATTATAAAAAGAAACGATTGGTAAAGCTTGATTGGTAAGGCTTGATCAGATGAAATGGTGCTTTATGGTGTCTTTGGGCTTAAAACTCATAAGCATAAACGAGTGCCTTTGCACAACTTTAATTTCAAGGTAGCAGAGGAGGAGAAAGAAAGGCACTTCACTGATACTGTCAAGGATGCCCTGGCATCTTCGACTTTCTGTGCTTCCTTAGGTTTCCAAAGCACTGTTGATGAAGGCCCCTGCAGGAGTCCCCCCAAGGCAGGCCCTTGGGAAGCAGCATGCAGATGTCTGGGCTGGGAATAGGGAAAATGAAATCAGATGCATCTTAGGCCAAAATTTGCTATCCAAATTCCAGTCCAGCTAGGAACAGAAAGTGCTGCTGTTCTCAAAGCACTGAGCCGGACCGGAATTACTCCAACAAGTCCCCAAAGGGGATGCAGGTAAATCCAGTGGGGAATGAAAGAAGGCATGATGTTAGCTTTTGGGTGCTCATGCCATAAGGGAACTCTAGCAACTCTGTCTGGGACTGGCACAGCTCCTGATCACCCACCAAGCAGTGACTTTGTCGTGGAACTTTATGTTGGCGTTGACTCCTGCTTGGCTGCTGAGTATTGGTTATATGCCATAAGCGTTGCGAGCTGTAGGGCTTGGGAAATCTCAACTCTGGAAAGAGGCCCGGAAGGACGAAGGCGGCAGGTGCTTTCTTCCAGGCTTGCGTCAAAACCCTTCAGTGAGGAAGAGGAGAGACCTTACGCCATCAGCCCATTTACCTTTCCCTCCTGCGTAATTTTGATCGTCTGCCAAAAACCAGGAATTGGGTCTTTTGTTAGAAGCCAGTGGCTAGCTGGATACAGTGCAAAGCAGCATGACGGTTCATGCTTGATTCTGTGCTCCTGCTAATGGTATCAATTCAAGCAGGAAATTATTTTTGGAGCAGTGAAGCATGTTGAAACCCAGCAGAAGGCAGCTGTTTGCGTAACTGGAGTTGTGGGAGAGCTGCCTCCCTTGTTGCCAAGCGCTTGACTTCCTGTGCTGGTGAGAAATGGTTTCCCTGCTCCTGGCGGCATGAGCAAATCCCCTTAGGCTTGGGAGGCTGGACTTGGGCCAGCATCCATCATTCCTGTAGCGTCTGCTTCACAGCTCTGAAACTCCATTTGGCCCTCTTCTCAAAAACAAATGACCTGAAAAATAGAGGAGTTTGTCCAGAGTTTCAAATGCATCTTGGGTAACTCTCAGCAGAAGTCCACATCTGCCAAACAGACTGTGCTGAAACTGAAACATTAATTCTGCCTCAGTCCGAGCATCTACATCATGTTTTTCCACCCTGCCTGGGTTTCCAGCCCCAGTTTAGTGCCCAGGCTGTACCCACAGTGCTTGGGCTGCCTTCACAAGGATGTATTTTGGCACATAGATCTTCTGGCTGCACTTCAGCAACTCCTTTTCAATGTGGCTCTTTCCGCAGCTCCCAAGTGTCTAACAGGGGCTTGTCTTTTGTATGGTTTGGGGTTTTTTTGGAGGAGGAGGAAGGGTTGGCATTGGTTTTTCACTCTCTGGCAATACCACTTGTTACTTCTCTTTTTGCTCTGTCATTCTATGCTGGTGTCCAGGCATTGGCTTTGCCTCTCAGAGGTGCTTCCAGCTGTATGCCGATGGAGCTCCTATGCAAAGACATTTGTCTCTCTGGGCTCCTCTTGGCCCTTAGCCCCTATACACAGAGCAGAAATAAATTCCATCAGTACTACTGCAAACGTCATGCCTAGTAAAACAGCATCGTTAACATGGGCTGTAGGATTGCGTTAGCCAGAAAGAATGACATAAAATTGTGGCTGCAGAGATGGCAACTGGCCTGGTGCAGAGGGGGCTTAAGTTCCTGCCCCAAAAAAGAAATGCTTCTGCACAGAAGTGAAGGACCATACCAGTGCAGAGAAGTTTCAAAAGCCACCATAGGGGTATAAAGGCTTTTTTGTTTGCAGATTTATTATATCATCCCTTGGTCATGCAAACGTCGTCCCAGAAGAAAGACTTTTTCACATAACCGCCTTGTTCTGGAAAAGTCCCTTCCTGATTATTCATGACCACTGACTTTTTCAGCCATGTACTCCTTTCCTAAGCACTGTAGGGGGGAAGAAATTCCCTGACGCAGTGAAAGGCAGGAAAAAATCCAGCGCATCCGAACTGAGTCAGTCTGAAATATTTATGGCTTTCCAGTTAGGCAATTAGGTTCTCATGCAGCCCAGTTATGGTTAGAAAAAGTAACTGTCCTGTGCTGGGTTGAAGTTTGCTACCATCACATGGATGGACATTGGAAATGAGACCCCAGAGCTACAGCAATGATCAGGGCAATTTCCATACTGTATAAAAGTCTTGGTGAAGTAGATTAAACAATATTTTTTTAAAAAGCTGTTTTACTTTATACTAACTTCTCCATGTAAGTGCTTGATGGTTTCTGGATGGTTTGGTAATAGATGATGGGTCCTTTTATTTCTGTTTGTCCCACTCATGTCTAGGACTGCAGCTGTTAAATATTTCATTGTCTAGGGTTGTATAGCATCTCACATCTTTTGTTGCCAATCTAATTATTTTCACCTTGCTCATTGTGGCATCGTTATGCCTCCTGCCTTCAGTTTGGCTTGATTTGGTCTGGGAGGGAGAGAGATGGAGTGAGCGTGCCTTTGGAGACTTCCCAGGTCCATCCCAAGTGGAGCATTCTCCCTTTCTTGCCTTTCAGCTCTAATTCATTTCTTTCTTGTGCTAAGCTGTCTCTCTGTTGGCCTAAGTCTTTTGTGCCCAAATCATTTAGGGGCTAAAGAAAAGCAGTAGAAACCACCTATTTGCTGGCTATTTTAACTGGTCCCTCATGCTTTGCCTGCTCTAAAGCCATCCTATGGTCTACAGTGCTTCAGCTCAAATTTCTTGGGACCTAAACGGAAGCATTTATTAAGTTGTACCCCAAAAATGGAGTCACATTTCCTGACAATAAAATACTATCTATCCCATAAAATGAAGTTAGCATGAGCCTTAGAAGCTAGTATTTCTGCAAAGCAAAGGAAGGAAGCAGCTGCACACTTTGAGGATCAGTATACTAAGTTAATCTCAGTTTGAAACCACTGTAAGTCCTGTTTCCTCAGATGAATGCCATAGTTACATCTGAAGTGGTGAGTCTATTTCTCTGCTCATATTTTACTGAAGGGTATCTGTAGGGGAGGGTTTAATTTCTTTTGTTGCCTTATCTCTGGGAACCACTTCAGTTCCGCTTCAGCTAAAAATGGGTTTATTGTCTATTTGAACTGCCTTTTGCTCTGAGGAACGAGGATATAATTGTAACACAGGAATGACAGACTGAACATGTTCAGGCTTGTCCTGCTCAGTCTTTCCTCCTTTCGATTTCTTTTGTTTTTCTTTTTTTTCTTGCAGCTAGTGCTTATGATTGGGATTTTCCAGATGATAAAGTCTTGGCTAGCTTAGGTGCTAATATGCTTTTAACTAAACAAGCTCTCTGGATGGCTGGATGTACTGTTTCTTTTCATGCCAGCCAAGACTAGGGTTTGCCACTTTGTGTTCACCACCAGAGCATCAATCTCCTGCTGTTTGTGTCTGCAAGATGAGCACAGAGCAAGTCTTGGGCAGATGGCTTTCATATTCCCCCGAGATAAATTTTTCCACGTGCTTAGTGATCTTTCAGTACTCTCTGCTCTTTTTCAGTCGTGTTCAGATTTTGCAAGAAATAGATCTGTGGAAGAAATTAAAGACAAATATTAACCAGACTTAAAAAAAACCACCAAAAGAACATCTCTACATCCTTCAAATGCCATCATATTTTCTTAGGAAATCTCATTATTGGGGTAGTTGAAATGCAGTTTTTGGCTATATCTGTAACTACAGTCTTTAACTACCATGCTTAGTTTGTGTCATTTAATAAAAAATTGCCTTTGAGGGCAGTGTAACTACTAGTCTTGATCTGAAGCAGGGATTAAAGATAAAGATACTGGTACTAAACTCATATAGTCTTTTTTCCTCAACTGCTGCTATCCAAAATGACTTACTAAAGAGCAATGAATGTCAAGTCCTTTCCTGCTGCTAATTCCTATCTCTGCTCTGTGGCTGGGCTCTTTGTACTGGGCGATGCTATTTCAGTGGGGTTTGGTAGCCATCATAGTTACACTGCTGAGTTGGGCTTGATTCTGTAAACCATTTTCAGCTCTTACAGACTGCCTTTATTCCATAATGACACTAGCTGTCTCTTCGTAAGCAGGGTGGAGTCTTGCATCCTGAGGATCAGCCTGGAGCCCTTGAGCTTCAATTATAGCATCAGTGGAAACTTTCTTAGGAAGGACTGACTAAAAATTTTTAGTCAGTCCTTCCTCAGACAAGTTTCCACTGACTGCTATAATTGAGTCAGGGCTCCAGGATGCATCCCCAGGTGAAGCCTGTTACCGAGGCAGCTAGTGCGTGTGGAGATGGGCCAGCTGACAACAGCACGTGTTGACAAGGCCCTTCAGAAGAAATTCTTGAAACAGTAATAGGAATGTCACTTTCAAAATCCACACGTGTGTGCTAAATGGTCTTCTTCCCTCAACGGTGCTGTGATATTGCAGTGCTATTGTTACGTTGTCAGGGTGCTGCAAGATGCAGTGAGTTGTGGTTCCTGTTGCATTAATGCTGTGGCTGGGACAGCAGAAAAGTCTTTAGAGGGGTCCAAGGAAAAGAAAGAGGAGAGATAAACTGTGGTCCACTGATCTAAGCACTAAACTTGCATGTAAGAGACCTAATTTGTAAGGCGCTTTTTTTCCCCACCATCACCTTTATGTGTCTTTCCCGGAGCACTTAGGTTTCTGAGCTTCATTTCCCCATGAGTACGTATGGGGTATTTACACCACCATCACCCATGTGGGGGTGTTATGAAGATGAGTTGTGAGATTTAAAGTGAGAATTTTTCAGCTGTACTGTCAGATCTGTCTTTGTATGTTAGAAAGGGAAAACTTTGTATAAGGACTATTACAAGGACTGATGCAGATCCAGGTCTGGAGATCCTTGTAATCTTGACACCCCAGTATTTCCCTGGTGCTGTATGTCCAACAGGCTTGGCAGCTCTTTCAGCTTCATATTTTCATGTTTTCCCCTGCTGAAAATAAAACTGAAGTGAAATGAAAACACACAGTTCTCTTCATAGTGAACTGAAAAGAAAAAGAAACAACAGCCCTCTAGCCACCTCAAAAGGTAATTAATTTCCTCATCAACTAGTTTGTCTGTTTATGCAGACACACTTCATGCACTGACACCAATCAGCTTCTGTAAAGCTCCAGGATATCACAAGCACCAGTCTAAAATCATTGTCACTGCCAGCCACCAAAGAACATGACCCACTACTGCCTTGAGTTACCCGGTTGTAGCATCTACCCTTGTACAATTCAGGTGGGCTCTAAGAAGTCCTGCCAAAAAAATGTGTAGCTTCTGGCTCTTGCAAGACCAGATGGTTTGAAACATAATTTTTCTAGGTACAGCAAACCCCAACTGTGCAGCAGGCCAGCGCTTCGCTCACTGAAGCTACAGAAATGTATAATTGGAGGTTTTCAAACTCCTCTGCAGGCAGCTGACTGCTCAAACACTGCTCACTCTTCCTTGTTTCCAGCTGCTAATTTGCAATTAAATGCAACTGAAAAATACAGTAAACACTCTGCTCCCAGTCTTCCATGCAAGTCTGTCAGGTAGCTTGCAGTTGCCATCATTTGGTGGTGAATGGAGTAGGCTTCTGCTGTAAATGTGTGGCTGGGTGGAGAGGCTGCATATGAGATTGCCTAAGATGTGGTTCCCACTGAGTGCTTCTGTAAATATCAGTTTAGCATAATGCAGCTGATATTAATTGGCATCCCTGTAGGTGGTCTTAGTAGTGGGGCCAAGGTGAAACCTGGTGTGGAGAATGAACAAAGCGCTTTTTGTCCTCAAGAGAAGTGCCTCCAACTGAGAGCAAAGGTGTGTTAGGCAGAGCTCAAAATGCAACCGCTGCACTATATCTGCAGGTAAAAGATGTTCTTGTTCAGGGCTTTGGCAATGCTGAAATCCAGTGATAGATGCAAGATGCATAGAAGACTGCAATTACATTTGAATGGTATGAAGTACGTTACATTTGTTTTCAATTCATTGCTCCAAAAAGTACAAGCAACTTCAGTTGCTTCAGTTAATATTAAGCCCCTCCCACCCAATTTTTTTTCTAGTACGCCAGCAATGTAGTTGGAAATACATCATTCTGCACAAGGTTTCTTAGCTATTCCTTCACTAGTGTTTGTCCTATAATCTGTGCAGGGCAGAAAACTACTACAATTTGTAAATATGAAACACAAAACAACCTCCTTTTTCAGTATATTTAACACTCAGAAAGCATTGTCATTATGGGATGAGAGAAACAAAATACTTAATTGTGGGAGTTCAGTAAATATAGTAACAGTGAGACCACTAATGCTTTCAGCATACAAAGCTTGCCCAAGCAAGCAAACTGTGCACCTTTAATTACTGGTTTTGCCCATTATTGAAATGGAGTGACTCACTCTTCTCATGCAGATGTCTCCTTCTGGGGTCAAAATCTTCATGGAATCTAATGAGCTTCACTACATCCCTCAGGCTCTCTTTGCTGGAGGAAGGGTTATTTTCAAGGGGCCTGTTGTGCAACCAAAGAGGTTGGAGCGGGATACTGGAAAGCTTTCCACATGACATGTGAAATGTTTTATTTGTGACTTCTGGGTATTACCATTCCAACATTGCCTCCTGTACAAATTTAGCCCTAATATGTCCTATTTCATTACATGGCCTTACTAGACAAAAGATGCTGGAACACTTGATGCAGCACGGCAAGATTTTTTGCACCTCAAGGTAGGAGGTGTTGGCTGCCACTACTTGTTCCAAGGCAAGATCAGTCTGTGCTGTATCTCTGGTAGGATGCTGCATTTACAGTTATTTACCTCAAGGTAAAGAAGTAACTTGTTTTGCCAGGGATTATGTAGCTTAAAAATGTCATTTGCGTGAATAGTATCCTGGTAAGAGACCAAATTTAAGAGTCAGCCTTAACTAATCAATGATTTTGCTGTTTACTAGCCCTGGAGTGTGGAGGGAATCCTTTCTTTTGCATGACACAGGGACTGCTCTCTTGGACAATTGCAGTAGCCTTGCCAGTGCCCTCTTTGAAAAAGGGGCTAGCAGAGGAAGAAGCTCAAGTCCTTTGGCAGGCCAGTGCTGAGTCACCTCTGTGCACTGGCAAAATAGGTAGTTGCATGCAGGATCAGACTGTCTGCCTACAGTCCTGTTGTGTCCTTGCCGATGCCAGAGTGGGGAATCGTGCTCATTGAGGAAAGCTAGAGTATTGGGCACCTGTGTCTGTTTTTGGAAGGTGGGGAGGTCTCCAAAGTAGCAGTCACTGCCTGTTCCCTGTAGTGCCAGCAAAGGCAGAAATCCTGTCTCACCAGAGGTCTCTTTGTGCTTTGTTTCCCAGCCAAATCCTACCCATTCTCCTTGCGAGAACTAAACAGACCCCACCCCTCATCCTTGGGCAGCAAAGTTCAGCTCTGTCTATGCTTGTTTTCAGCCAGCTCCGAGTAAGTGAATGCATCACGATCAGTGAGAGGTAGCAGCTCCACCCAATGCCAAGATTGTAGATCCTCCAAAGCCCATAAGCTGACACCTGACATACTGGGAGTGCAGCCCAGGTTACTACAGCAAATCCTCAACGGTTTCCTGCCCAGCTGAGTCTTTTGGAGTCTGAAGCATTGTAACCTCATAAAAGCTAGAAAAAGCTTGAAGTCATTCAAAGATTATTTCACACCACCTACAGTACTCTATGAAGTCAGACATGCTGTAACGTATGATTAACTATGCGTTCAGTGGTGAGTCACTGGGTAGTCTAGCAAGCACTGCTCACCTTCCAACCAGTCTGTGCGTGGGAGTCCTTACCCAGTGACACACCCAATCAAAGCGTTTTAATGTTTTAGCATATTCTGAGCTCAGAAGAGACATTTTTGTTGTTTAATTAAAAAAAAATACTTGAAGGCTTTGCCACATGTTACGGAACAAACCTCCCCCATGAAGAAGAAGAATATGAGTGAGACCCCCAAAAACTGTTACTACTTTGTATGGTTGGAGTATCCAAGAAAAAGACTGGGGAAAATCCACGTTTAAGAGATGAGGGATTGTGTCTTTTTGTTATATAAAACAATTACTTGAGAAGATATATGAACATTTCTTGCACTGAAATGTAGCTTTAGCCTTTCCCAAGTGAGTGTCCCAAGCACAAAGTTAGAGTTGTGATTATTCTTATTTATTATCTGGAATGCTTGAGGATTGTAGGAAAAAAGCAGCATTTTCCAGGGAATGATCAAAAATTAGTCTGTCTGGTTTGTGAGATGGTGGTGGGAGACACTGTTTTGATTCCTGCTGCAGAGGAGGAAATTACACTTGCGTCTCAACATGATCTGGTATCTTTTCTCCAACAAAAATTGTAGTAAGAAGCCTAGGGAAGAGAAAGAGTGAGACAAATTGCATACTTCACTGATTACTTTTCCCAGCCTCCAACTATTTTCATATCGGGGGACTTCCTGACATGAATGAATGTGGTTTGTGACTCTTTAGTAACCTTCAGTGGATCATTTTTCTAGGTGCTTGACCAGTCTTTCCTTGTAACTGTCTAAACCTTTTGCTTCAGCAATACCGGCAGCACAAACTCCATCTACCTTCTAATGTTGTGGAAAAAATTAGGCTTTTCTCTTTGTATGGAGCCAGTCTCTGGCAGCTATGTTTGGTGCTTCCCAGTTCTTGTGGTGGAAATGACTGTGTCTGTCACTTCCTAACCCCTTGCTCTAAGTCTCTCACAACCTCGTGGACCTTTATTAGATGTTGCTTGGACATGTCCTTCCCCAGGTAAAGGTTTTCAGCCTCCCCAGGTGTAAAATCAGTCATCATGAAATGTCCTTGCTGCCATCCTCTGAGCCTGTTTACTTCTTAGATACTTTTTTGAGCGGAGTGGACCAGGATTGCACATGCTATTCAAAGTGCTGATGAAACAGGAGTTTATACAGTGGTCTAGGGAGGGTGTCTTCTCTGTTTGCTTGCTCTTTCTTTCATGGTAATCCCTAAAGTTTGATTAGATGAGCACTGCACTGATGGTTATTTGGAATAGTCTATGATAGTCCAGAAGTCTCACCCCTGAATAATACTAAGCAGTTCAGAAGCCATCATTTCATGTGAATTTAAGATTTGTTTTTCCTGCATAAATCACTTTAAATGTAATCTGCACTGACTTTCAGCTGCCACATTATTGCCCAATCCCACAGACCTGTAAGGGCTGTATGCAGTTTCCCACTGACTGCTCTTTTCCCCAGTACTCTTTCAGTTGCATATCCTCAGCAAATTTTCTTACCTCACTGCTGCTCCAGATCACTCACAGATAGATTGAACAGCACATGTCCCAGGCTCACTGGTGGGGTGCCTCTGTTGTGAGAACTGACCACTTACACCTACTTTCTGATGCCTATCTTGACCTGTCCTAGCTCATCCAGCATTAGCACTACCGGGATCAAAGTCAGATGTTGCAAGCCCCTGTGCAGAGAGTACAGCTCATGCTTGGTCCTTGTCTAGATTCCTCCATTTCTAGACGTACAGGGTGATACCATGGAGCACCACTTACAAAGATCTTTTGGGGAGTGCAGCGTATAAATGCATGTAAATGTGCAGGTGTTTGGTGCACTGAGATGCCAGCGGGACTGTCTATGCCGTGCTATAGGGAAAAGCAATAATCACACATACAAGTGCAAGCTTTGAATTAACAAAGTGCAGTGTTTTTTAATAGGGTGTTTTACCAGACGAGCACACGAGAATAAATGATACTCAAAATTAGAGGCAGATTATGGGCAAAGCATGCAAATCCGCCCACGTCTTATTGAAGCGTAACTGATATGCCTCTTCCGGCAATTAGCCGAGTCCCTCAGAAGAGTGCTGTGTTGGATCAAGCAGCAGGATGGGCTGGCGAAGGGAGGCTGCTCCAGCTGCCTGGGAATTAGCACTCTGCCACAACCATCTCTTTCGTGCCCCAGCAGCCAGATCTGCCTTGTTTTAGCTGGGGCTGTGGCAGGGGCCAGTTAGTTTGAGCTGCTTTGCATTGCTGGGACTTTCTCTGCAGCAGGCACTCCGCAAGGGGACAGATTGCCTTGTTGCTGCAGAGCCCTTGATTGACAGCCAGAATTATCCATTCACACAGAACACCGCTTAGATAAGGAGCTTTACCAAAGGAGGATTTTCTCCATAGAAGAAGCCCAAGTGTTTTTATTCAATGCCTGGCATTGACCTGAAGTGTTTTTTCTGCGAAGTTCAGTATCAAGTGCCACCAGCAAACTTCCTTGTGCTGGGTCAGTGACACACACAGCAGTGAATGTCCCTTAAGGGAAGTTAACCCACAGCTAGCTCTGATGATTTTGGGGATGGCTGTGAACTCCTGGCTCTTGTCCCATTCCTGGTGTCCCCAGCGCACAGCGGCTCTGACGTGCCTCTGCTGTTACACTCCTGGCTCTTTGCCCTGCTAATGCACCAGTGCCAACCTTCAGCATCCCTCCCTCACCCAGTTCTGACGGAAATGGGTGATGCAGGATACCCATACACCCCTTCATCTTTTTTTCCTTTCCCACAACCTGAATTTTCCATATGATGCTGCCACCAGAAATAAGCAGTTGAATGAACACTTCTGTGAAGATGACTCATTCTCGCCCTGTGAGGGGCTGTGCAGAGGGTGTGGACATGAAGTCTCATCACCTCCTTGGACAACTTGCAATGATGTCAAGGTCACCAGAGTGAGAAACATCCTCCTGCTGTCCTTTAAGCAGCAGCAGCCAACTTCTTGTGCTCCTCATCTGAAACATTTATGAGAAAAAGGACACCCTAGTCATGGTTTCCAATGAAATCAAGGCAGTGAACTCCCTCCTTTTTCTGTTGATGCATGCGTGGGGGTGTGTATCTGCTCAGGTTTTACATTCTGTCTCTAGAGAAATGCCAGGCTCCCAGTGAAATAATGGGAAAAGTGAAACCAACGGAGTCCCACTAAGGGACGGTGGGATACAGGCGATTTATCCCAGGCAATTTGTGAAATACAGGTGATCTATCTCAGGCAATGTGTCCTACCCCTTGTGAAGTACCTTCTACTTGATCACAAGGAAGCAAGTGAGAAAGGGCATCTTTCTCCAGTACATGTTGCTTGGAGGCTGTTTGTGTTCCCACTTGGGATTTAATATTCCTTCAGGTGGCATTAACCTGAGCTCCTCATTTCACATACTATTTTCACATGGACATTTGCTTGGACAGGAGAGCCAGGGGAATGACACCATGCTTATACATATACTTTTGTGTGATTTTTTTTCCCTGAGGACAGGGAGTACGGACTGCAGAAAGGCAGGTGGTTTTTTTTGTTTGTTTTCCTCTCAAAGGTACGGATAAAATGATGAGTGGTAGTGGCTGCACTTCACTGGCAGGGCTGCCTTGAAGCCTGCTGAGCACTGGGATGTCTGGGTTCATTTGTGTTATTGTGCTGTGTTTCTTGCCCTGAGCTTGTTGAAGCTGGACTATCTCTGTACACTTTCATGAACATCCTAGGAAACGTGTGAAATTTTTTGAGGCTTGATAAATTGGTTTTTGATTGAAGCTTTTGTGGTTTTGTTTCTCTAAGAAGCTTTGGTGAAATTTAGTTCTTGCCTTTTTTGTCTTTAGGAGGAATCTCAACAACATAGACCAGACCACAATGGGTCACAGATGAAATGCATTCAGCAAGCATTGTCAAAGCAGTAAAACAAAGTTCCTTGAACAAAACCATGACTACCTTACAACAAATTATGCACTAAGTTTAGGAATCACTAAGCTATCACGAATACAGTGGCCACTGGTCACTTTCTTATGGACCCAGAGCTGAAGAACATAATTTGGCGTCATGGTTTCACCTGAACTTTTTGTTCACTTCAGTTTTTTGCTTTCCTTCTTAACTCACCAGATGTTTTTCACCCATAGTTGCCCCTCTAAGAGTATGCGTAGATGAGGGGATAATGTGGCCAGACTGCAATCAAAGAAACATTTTGAGAGTCCTTTCAGAGCTCTATAAGGAATCTGGGCTGGCTATGAATGCCAGCTTTATGCAGTGCTGTTTTGAAGTAGGAGTGAGTCACTAAAAAACAATTTGTGCTCTCTCCATGTTCAACTTTGACTTTATTAAGAAAAAGAGAAAGAAAACAAACACAATCCCATTCACTGCTGAAATACATATTGATCCTTTAATCCTCAGGGAATCGTTGGAAACTGCTTCCTCCTCAAAAGAATCACTATATTGATGCAACATTTAATTGTGCAATTTGGGCTTTGCAGAGTAGGGCTCTGTGGCTGGAATGCTAATCAGAAAGTGCTTGATATCATCTCTCAGTACATACAGCCTGAACGCAGCCTCCTAGCTGGCAGGAACCCCTAGGTACCTTCATGGGTCTGTCCCAGCCTTTTTAGGATGGAAACCAAATATGGCAATTGAAGCCCAGCAAGGTCAGAGCAAGGACTGGAATTTGGGCTGGAGACCAAAACTGTATCCTGTGTTGATTTGTTGAAGCCTTCCGGGGGAGTGGGAGGCTCCAGCACCCATCCCTCCTTGGCCCTGTCTGGAGGCTGTGGCCGGCAGGCACTACTGGGGATTCTGTGAGCTGAAAATATCACCTGCCTGCAAATGCCTGGTCAGTGACCTCCCTCTTGCTCCATGCCCCTGCCTGATTTTCACATGTTGTGCATGCCTTTATAGGATTGAATTTTTCATGGAAGTTTTGCTTCAAATCTACTGAGAAATGCTCTGCACAGATGTTTTTGTACATTTATATGTATGTGTATACACCCACACATATTCCTTTGACTAGGCCTCATTTTCCAAGAGCTGCATTTGCTGTAAACTTCACCAGATTTTTCTCAAGATTCACCTCTGACTCCAGGAGTGTGCAAAACTTAGCACAAAGCCACAAAAATATTACTTCCAGAAGTCTGGGGAGCCTCAGGAAGCCCTTGCTGTCACCAAAGTGTTACCGTGTCATGTCTTGATTCAGAAATCGAACCTTAATTGCACTTGTTTTCTTCATACTAATTGACCCTGGTGGGAGTGAGTTGCAAAGTAACATACAGCCTGTCCTCATTTCACCTCACCTGGGAAGTGTGGTGCACATTGGGATTTACAGTTACCTGCAAGTGGATACAGAGGCTGGTTAAGCATTAGATGGGAAGAAAGGCAACCCTCCCTCAGCTGGCTCTGAATTCTGAATTTCTTTGGGTTGAATATGTTTACCATAACATTACTGTTAATAGTTTCATCATCAGTTCTGGTTTCCCACCGGCATTAAGGATGAAGTTTCCAGATGAGCAATCCTAGCCGTCAGCTGCTTGGTCCCTATCCATGGTCACAGGCTACTAAATGAGCCTTGTACCTAGACAAACTGTGAGTCCTGAGGCAAGCGTGCCTTGGGCTCACCATCCTGCTTTTTGAAACCCTTCAAAACTTTTTTTAATGGGTGTTTTTAATGCATACACCACAGTTTCCTAATGGCCTTGGGAAAATGAAAAGATGAGGCTTTTGTTGTAGAATAGTTAGGGTTAGAAGGGACCTTAAAGATCATGCAGTTCCAACCCCGCTGCCATAGGCAGGGACACCTCCCACTAGATCAGGCTGCCCAAGGCCCCATCCAACCTGGCCTTGAACATCTCCAAGGATAAGACATCCACAACTTTCCTTGGCAACCTGTTCCAATGTCTCACCACTCTCACGGTGAAGAAATTCTTCCTGATATCAAGCCTAAATGTGCCCCTCTTCAGTTTATACCCATTGCCCCTCGTCCTGTCACCAGAGTCTTTATGAGTAGTCCCTCCCCAGCTTTCTTGTAGGCCCTTTTCAGGTACTGGAAGGTCGCTGTAAGATCTCCTCTGAGCCTTCTCTTCTCCAGGCTGAACAACCACAACTCTCTCAGCCTGTCCTCGTAAGGGAGGTGCTCCAGCCCTCTGATCGTCTTTGTAGCCCTCCTCTGGACCCGTTCCATATCCTTCCTATGCTGAAGATTCCAGAACTGTACACAGATGAGGTCTCATAAGAGAGGAATTGAAGGGCAGAATCACTTCCCTCGACCTGCTGGCCACGCTTCTTTTGATGCAGCCCAGGATACGGTTGGCCTTCTGGGCTGCGAGCACACATTGCCGGCTCATGTGAAGCTTCTCATCAACCAGCACCCCCAAGTCCTTCTCTGCAGGGTAGCTCTCAATCACGTCATCCCCCATCCTCTACTGAAAATGGGGATTGCCCTGACCCAGGTGTAGGACCTTGCAGTTGGCCTTGTCTAACCTTGTGACGTTCGTACAGGACCACTTCTCCAGCCTGTCCAGGTCCCTCTGGATGACATCCTGTCCTTCAGGTGTGGCAACTGCACCACTCAGCTTGGTGTTGTCTGCAAACTTGCTAATGTTATAGGCCTCCAGATCCCTCTGCTCATGTTTTCTTCTTATTTCTCTGAAAGCTTTAAGTCAGGGCAAACTGAGGCTGCTCCTTTTGGCAAAGACTAGTCTTAGTAAAGACTAGCAGAAACTAGTCCTCCTCTGAGTTTGACTGTTTGCTGTCTGGAGATGATTGCTGTGCACCCTCCTGGCACCAAGACCCTGGTGCCCTTCAGTCCCATGCAGGACAGGGTGATGTATTTTGTTTCTCCTTTTCACAGCACGACTGAAAACATGTGAAGAACAGTGGGCAGCTGCAGACTTAGCTGAGAGCCTGAGAAGAGCGTTGCTAGTGGAAAAGCCCAGTGAAGAGTAAGGAACACTGCTGGCAAAAGTCAGCAAGGAACTCTCTCTCTGGATGCAGGAGAAGCAAAGGAATTATAAGCAACATGCTGAAGTAGGCAGATAAAGTTACCCAAATTATTTTGACCATAAAGCCCAGGACAGTAAAGGCTTTTAACCTCTATTAATCAGCAAGAAGCTGGAAGAGGCTGCACAATGATCTCAGCTGTCAAAGCTGCTGCACCCTTTTGCTCCCTTTAATTTAATTGTATTAGTCCTGCCCACTTCCTTTATTCTTCCACTCCGCTCAGGAAATCTGTTCCTGGTTTTGGCAGGGTTTGCTCTGGTTCCACATGGCTGGTTTGTGGACAGCCAGGAGGGAGGAGAGGGAGGGCAGGAAGGGGAAAAGGATGGGGAAAGGTCCCATGGGAGCAACCTGCTTAACATGCCTCGTTTGTCTTAACAGTGCCACTGCATCCCTTCCTGGCCTAACTTCCTCCCAATAAGCCAAGCAGGCAAAACTGAATGCAGGAGGACTGCAGCTGAGCTGATATTAGCAGAGATGAGATTTCATGCTTAAATCTTAAACAAAAAAAAGAAGGGAGAAAAAAAAAATAAGAGTGCCTGTGAGCCATCTCTTGTGTGGCAGGAGCTGTGAATCCAGCAATCATTCCTGCCCTCAGCCTCCCCAGCCTTCAGCTCCACTGAGGGCTCAGGGTGTTCTCCCTTTAGCTTGGTTGTTCTCATTTGTGCCATTTGTTCCTTGTCAGGTGGATGAGAAATAAGAGCAACAGTTTAGTCCCACATCCCCCACATGCTTAGCATGCAGAAAAGAGTCCAGTGAGCACAGCAGAGGGGATTATCGGTGCTGATCCCCTGTTGTTGTCTCTGCTGGTGGCAGTAGAATCAGCTTACCCTTTGCCAGAACAGCCTTGAGGCTGTTGTAAGGAAAGGCCTCTGCCCTCCTGCTGCTAAATGGACTCCTGCGAACTGCCGACACCTTCTTCCCACCTACTTCCTCAGGGCTGCAGCTCTAGCTGAGGCTCTAGCAGCATCATTGCAGCTTCACCAGTTTCCCAAGCAATTGCATTGGCCTCTAGTCTCCTGTCAACATCATTGCAAAAATACTGTCAGGTCAACCCACTGGCATTTGTCTTCCTTGCTGCAAGAAATAATGATTCAGCACATGCACACTAGGTTTACCATTCATGTCCCCTTACGTGACAGTGTAAATATTTGTGTGTCTTCATATAACAGGAATAGACAATGTGCGTAGTTCCTTGCTTACCCAAGCCCCAAAGCGATCCTTACTGGGGTGTTCAGAGGCAATGGGGTGTTCAGAGGCAATGGCGTGTCAGGAAATCTGCTTTATAAAACAGTTGCTTTGCGCTGTAGGAGTGGGAGGATGCGTCCTATTTATGCTGTAGCAGAGAGGTGGCACAGGAGGTGTCATCGTGTGTAATTCATGGTTTGTAATAGAAAAAAAGAAATGAAGCTACATCAGAAAAAAAAATAATTAATGACTTGCTGTGTTGATATGCCATTTTTGTGTATTTTCATCACCTTTCCACTAAGGAATGATAATGGTTAATATGTGGGAAATAATTAAGCATTTACAGAAAGCTGTGGTTAAGAAAAGGTATTTTCACATGATTGTGAACAGTTCAGGCTTGTCTTGGAAACACAATTTTGAGCTCCATGTTTTACTGGATTTCTCTGATTTCAGAATCCAGCTGTACAAAATTGCCACTAATCCATTATGGCAAGCTCAGGTTCCCCCAAATATGCAGAATATCAAGGTTCTCCTCTCCCTTGAACAGCAATGATTTATCAGTTGTAAGCTTGCAGCCAAGTAATGCATCATTTGTTTACTAGTTTTATATGGGAATCCTTTTCTCATTGCTCGCTATAATTCTTCTTGGATCTGAAGAATAAAACATGTTTACGTTGGCATGTAGGTTTCTGGAAAATCTCAGAAATGGAAAGGATGTATTTCTGTCCAATGAAAATTTTTGTGATACGTTTTCCAAATCAGAATGAAATCTTCAAATATAGAAACCACCCAAAAACATTAAGCCAGCTGCAGCTACTTGCTTTGATTATTTTATCCTTTCTATTTTGTTAGTTAATTTACTTTATGTTGCAATGCGAAGTAGAAATCCCAGATTCCCTGGATAAAAATGTGGGTCCTTAATGTTGTTTTCAGCAGTTTGGGAACAGTTTGGCAGATAGTTTTAAAACAGAATGTGGCAATCTGCTGTACTAAAAATCAAAAATAATGATCCAGTAAATGACTAATTTTGTGGTCCGGGGTAATTAGCAGAACAGCTTCACAAATGGAAGGCAGCAGGTCTAAATTACTGCACCAAGTCCATTTGCAGGAAGATATTATCTGACTTGGGTTTTATTAATAATAATTAATGAGAATTAAAAATATTCAGCTGGGATTTTTGCCATTGCTGTTAGCAGGAATACGTGTGTGTGTGTGTATATATATGCATTTGCACTTTGATGCTTTTCTTGGTTGTTTGCATGTCAATCCTTGACAGTCTTGCTCTGGGACTTCAATAATACTCCAGAAATTATTCAGACCATGCCTTTGTCTAGCACAGAGGAAACTTGAGGCTTTTACAATTAGTGCTGCTGGTTATTCCATGAAATATATATGCCATGGTCTGACAAGGAAAGCAGCAGTAAAAAGTCAAGCTATAAACAGTCCTTTATTGGCAGGTTCACAGCGAGCACCACTTGGCCGCTTTTGCATCTTGTTTTTGCATTACAATTTGCTGGGGATGCCTCCAAGTCTGCACAAAGCCACGCAGCTCTAAAGCCTTCTCAGGTGAAATCCAGGCATTACTTTGCTGAAGTCCAAGGTGCTTAAATGTTGATGTGACCAATACGCCATGATGGTCACTTAGTCTCGTGCCATCCATGACACCAGCCTTTGGTGTTTCTGCTAGGCATTCCCACCCCAACTCTCCATCCTGTGGTAGGTTTGAAGCACGTTTTATGAAACCTTTCAACTAACAGGGTTCCCATGATGGCTTAATGGATAATTGCTCTCTGTTGAAAACAAAACATGCTCCTCCCTTTGTTTTCAGCTCTACTCCCCTGAGTTTCTGTCATGCAGGCCTGGACTTTGCTCCACCTGTGTTTGGCAGAGTTGAAGCCCTTCAGAGTCTGAAATCTTCCTACATGCCCTTGAAGGCTAAGATGAGTAATTTCCTAATCTTCTCTTCTAAGAGGACAGTGATAATTAAGGACTTATTATTGACTCTATTGACTTCTACTGTTCTTTGTGTTCAGGGTTTTTAGATAAGTAGTAATCATTCCCTTTTATCATCGTACAACTACTGTTAATAATTACTGTTCATTGCATCTACATTTAAGTATGTGGCTCCACTTCTCTTAAAGATTCAGTGTCTAGGGATCTCATAGACACTTGAAGGGATGTTGATTTGGTTTTGGGCACCTTTGGAGAAATGTAAGTATATCAATCAAAGTGCTGTTTACTCATCTCCTCAGAAGGTTTTGTAAGTCGTGTTTGTTATTTTTAGCAGTTCCTTTTCAAGTGGTATTGTATCTCCAGTGGTTTCAGTTCTGGCTGTAGGCTGGGCTGTATTCTACCATCCTTAATCATCTTGAGTACTTTCTTCACTTTCTTTAACTTCATTTCCTCATTTGATTTTGCTGAGAGATTTTAAGGAGTGAAATACTTAGGTGAATGAAATCGGGCATTAGATGAGGAATTAGATGGACCCTAACAAGAAGATACTGTGTTTTCTGTGGGAAGATTTCTAAGCTTCATTAAACCAAGAGGGACTCTTTTCCCCTAACACTTGCAAATTTAAAAGCACTACATTATACCCTATTGTTAATACAAATGATAAAGTATCTTTGGTGACATTTCAAACCATGGTTATATCCAAAGCTACCATGAAAGGATGTGAGCTCTTTTATAGCCTTATGTACTGTGACTTCAAGGAGGTTGTTCTTCATTCAAGTGCCCAAGCCCTTGCAGGACAAGAGGTCTAAATGTCTTGTTTATGCTATTTATCCATGTAACTGTATCTTTTCTGTTGGCAGCATTTTTGTTCCTGCATATGTTGGGCTGGTGGGAAACCTCATGAACACTGTGATAGCAATGATTTGGATCCCTGTGCAGGCTAAACCAAAGTCAGACCATCATGTGATGCAGCATAGTAAGTATTCAGTGTTTCTGATAAATAGCACATGGATAGGGATGGGGGATTGACATACTGTAAGGACTCTGCTAAAGGACCTGTGCTTGCATTTAAGGGCAAAAAGGTTCCAGCCTTGACACACTAACATTTTAATGCCTAAGCTGTCCTTTTGGAAGAATATTATTTCCTACCTGCTGACCACTCTGCCATGCAAAATTGCAGCCTTCCAGCCCAGTGCTTGCCACGCATCTCAGAAAAGGTGAATGTGGATTCTCACAGGGGTCCTCTCTATGCAGACCCAGCATCACACCCAACCTCCTTTTGTGGGCAGAAGCTGGTGCTGCAGAGACATTCTTTTCGGAAAAGTGGTGGTGAACCTGAGCACACAGTTTCAGCATTTTTTCTTCCTGCGTCTAACTTGTATAAACAGATTATTAATCAATATGTCATATTCTGTAGGCACATCACAGTCTGGCAGTGTGTTTAGCATCCGAGAAATCCTACGCCTGATGAAGTTTCCAGGAGTAATGGAAATATTCATAGTCAAAGTCTTTGCTGGACTTCCCATAGGTAAGTCCATTACCCATTAGCCGTAATTGCTGATGTAGTTAAAATAAGATGACATATACCGCAGACCAGATATGTCATGAGTTAACTAAAGCACGTTGCATCTGATCATGGAGGAGTGAGGATTCAGTTCCTAACTTGATGCTGGATGCTTTCAAATACTCTCAGCTACTTAGGGTCAAACCCCTGGGTCTTAGTGTAAAACAGACTACTTGTCACAGGCTGCTTCTGTGACTATTGGAAATCGCTTAATCTCTCTACCCCATACCTTCGGCGGTAAATGTTTTTTTCTTTTTGAAGGTCATTTCTGTTTTGGTTGTAACCTCTTCAGAGCAGAGGGAAATAGTTTATATTCTGCCAGAAACACTGAGGTCCTTCCTGATTTTACTTAGTGATTTAAGGGGTATGTGTACCCTAACTTTTTTCCTCAACAACTAAATCTGTTGCTGGATGAGAGGTTGTGGCTGCTTTAACTGTTGGCTGCATTCAGGGGAGCTGCTTCTTATTTCTTCCCATGCACATTGATGGTGGTGTTTGTGTTTGTTCTACTCTGCTTTTATCTACTCTGCTTGGGTTTTTTTTGTCATGGTAGGAACCTTCTGCTACCTCAAACCCATCCCAAACCTGCCTGTTCCCCTGCTCCATTTGAATCAGTTACCATCCTTGCATAGTTCATGTCTCTGGATTTTCCTGGTTATACGTACAGTTGGCCACAATTTAATAATCTTTAATTTTGCCTGCCCTCTATCTTCTTTTCCCCAAACTTGTTTAAAGACAAGCCAGCATGTCAGCCTCCTAAGTGGTGGTGCAAGGACATAGTCATGTTCTCCACCTTTTGACACAAAGAGCCTTCATGACTCTTTTCCCAGTCAAACCTCAAAGTGCAGTTTCTCTTTATTATGGTTTCAAGGATTGAATTTTGTGCACATGAAAACAAGTGCACATCATCCACCTGAACAAACTAAGGCACTTCCCCTCCAAACAGGGATCCTAAGAGAGAATTTCAGATACCTTATCTTTTATACTTTGCATCTTTCTCCAATTCATCTGTGTCTGGAGAAACCTTAAAGTTTAATGTGAAACATAATTTACAAATTAAATTCTAGTTTGTAAACTGTAAATGCAGTACAAATGAAAGTAGGTTTGGCTGTGGAGAGTGCTTGAATCAAAAGGGGATGGCCTTTCTGGGCTTGGTACAGTTCATCCTTTATTCCTTGTTAAGGCACTGGGGGAACAAGTCTGACTGGAGCAGTAGAATAACATGCAGGGAAGTAAAAGATTTCTGATTTTTTTATTTATTTTGTGCATGTGCAGTTGGCACAGGCTGAGATCTGTACTGCCAGTTGGTCCTAACCCCACCACTGGAGACGGGATACAGTCTCAATATACTGCTAGCCTGCCCTAATAGTGCACGTTTTTGATTCTTACGAAAGTAAACTTTTAAAACTCTATTTCAGAAAGTATTTATAAAATGACAGCATTTCACAAAAATGAGTCAGTCAAGCAATGTTTTAAGAGAGTTTCCTTTGCTGATTCTGGCTCATTTCCCTGCTTAAAGTAACATTAATTTCTCTGCTTAAAACTGCCATCCTGACAACACATCCATATGCAGCATGCACAGTAATTTCCTGTGCACTTTCTTTTTTCCAAAGGCTGGGTGATACGCACTTTGTTGTAGTCATCGCTGCTGAAATGCAGCATGACTAAATTCCTCCCTGTCTCAGAAGAAGTTCTTCTTTTCTCATGCATGGCAAAAATGCCCACCCAACCAAAATAAACATCTCCTGCTCAAAATTGCAAGGGAACAGTTGGGTAAAGAGAATGGAGACAGTAAAGATGAGATTTAAGGCAGGACAAAAGCTGATAGTCTGTCACTGAAATGGCTGGGAGTATTTCAGTGAAAGTAGGAATGGATTCACCTGAGGCACTGCTACTGTGCTTGCACTACAGTAAGAAGTGATTAAAATCCTAGTGACTCCTCTTTGCAGGTCTCTCTTCAAGTTACTGACTCTACAGTGGCAACTGAAAGGGGATTTGTGCATCACCTTCTTCCCCACAGCTCACAGCTGGAGGCTGAGCTCATCATGAGCTCATTTACCTTTCATCTCCTGGCTGTGACTGTGCAATTAATTAGATCCAAATTACAGACCCCTCTCTATTTACTTGGTAAACAGGCTTATGATACACACAGAAGAAAATCCTTTGTTACTTATGGATCTTATTGTTCTCTAAATCTAGTTTATTTGAGACCAAAAGAGCCTCCCTGGCAGGGCTTCAGGGCTGGGAACCTCCTCCCTGTGTTGCTTAAAAGCAGAGACACAGACTGTCTCCTGCAGGAGGGTAGCTGCCAGGGCATGGATGGGCAGCAGACTGCTCCAGCATAGCCAAATTGCATCCTCAACTGACCTGGGAAAGGTGAGCCTCATTGCATTGTAGTAGATAAGAAACAGAAAATAAAACACAAGGATAAGACATCCCTTTTACAGACCAGAAATCACCAGGGCCTTGAAATATTGATAAATAGCTGCTTGTATGACTATTTGGATATTTTAATCCCTTTGGAAAACCTGATTTCAATGTGATTACTCTAACACCTGCAATGCATTTTTAGAGGAACTTTCACACACAGAGCAGGATTTTGCCATGGGCCCTGGGGTGCCGCGTCCCACCACATTTGCAGTCTAATGTAGGAGACCTGAGATGGGCTGGCAGAGGCCGTGCTCACCCTTTACCTCTGGCTGTCAGTAAGGATTGCTAAACTGGCCCTCCCAGAGTCACAGGCTCCTTTGAGAAATGTCATGTCATTTTTTTTTTTGCAAATACAGTTTTGAACTTTTGAAAAATACTCCTGTGTTTCCTTGATGCTTTTCCTTATCTTTATTGCATTTCACAAAATACTTACCTGCCTTCTGCTGCATAACCCAAATTACTCAGCCTCTGGTGCCAAGTTTTCTAACACCAGTTATTTAGACCTTCCCTCAAAAAAGGTTGAGTTTTTTGAGGATATTTTTTGCTGGTTTCCATTTTTTCCTATTGAAAACCTAAGCCTCATAATGTGGATTAAGGTTTATCTGGGTAGCTCTTTCATGGAGTTCTGGTGTCCCCAGAAGAGCCTGGGGACCCACCACCCCAGTAAGCCCTTCCTCAGGTGGTAGATTACTCACATGGCTGCATTCAGCTGGCCTGCAGCCCACCCAGGTGGGACCTGCTGAGATTTTTGTAAGAAAAGTTTGTTTCAATGGTCATAAAAACTTTTGAGCTCAATCTAGGGCTTGTCTTGCAGATTTCACCAAGAAATATGTTGCCAGAGGGAAAGACCCCCTTAGCTGCTGAAAAAGGAGGGAGCAGGGAGAGTATCTGTTGTCCAGGCACCTTTAAGTGACTATGCAGGCAGCAGGGATGACACCCATCTAAAGAACAGACCTTTGCATCTCCGGGGGAGCCATATGATGTGTAACACTAATTAAAGAACACAGCCTACCCCCCTGCTCTGAAAGAATAGCTTGTTTGTAGGAGAAAGATCCAAATCTCCCTTAACTCGGTGGGGGACTTCAAAGGGAAAAGGAGTTGAAGAAGCTGGTGCGTGGTGCCAGGAAGGAGCATCAGGTATTTAGGAAGGTTGAGCCCCTCCTAGGTGGTAGATGCAGCAGGGTAGCAAGATGAAGGGCGAGCACCCGCTTCGATCTAATCTTCCTTCAAGTGAAACGAAGTGTGGGTTTTCTTTTGTTTCTTCATGTCCCATTTAGAAACGTGTGCAACTCTGTTGCCTAGTTTGGATGCTGTGAGTAAATACTGTTATTTGCATGTTACCTTAAGCTAAGAGTGATTTCAAAGTAACTGGATAACAATGGGATTCTTTCTGCGGAGGAGTGTAGTGAAGGCATAAGTCTTCATAAGCCCCAGCTCCCCAGCACCTTCTCCAAGTATCTGGAAAACAGCAGAGCAAGCTACCCTTCCTGCCTTTTGTCCCTCTTCTCCAGCACCATGGGGCCAGCTGGGATGCGGCTATTCCCATTAAAGGAAGAAGAGGTGTATCTGGTGGGATACTGGAAGGCTTTGTAGCAGGTTCTGGGATGAGAGGGTGGTGGTCCTCCAAGGCGAAGTGTTGAGGTACTTTGAGGGAGGCCTTGTTGCTGCAGGTGCTCTACTGGTAGTAGCACCTTGGGCTGCTGGTTGCAGTGGATTTGCACTGGTTTGATAGGGTGCAAGTCCTCTATGTCATTTTAGTCAGCAATTTGGGATCACTCTCCTCGTGCTTCCAGAAAATCCTTCCCTTTGCCAAGCCACAAGCTATCTTCTCAGTCCTCATACATTGCCTCCTGGTCTCTATTTTCTTCAGGAAAGAAAGGACTGCAACTTCTTATTTACCCATTTTTTTGTTCCTCAGAGGAACCTACAAGTAAAGGCAGGACCCCTAAAGGTCGTCTGCTCTCTTTTCCTCTCCCCAGCAGGATCAGTGTTGTCTGACAGGCATGTTATGGGGATATTCATGGGCAGAGAGCCCCAATTTCCTACTGTCTTTGTCCATCAGAGGTGCATAAGACATTAAGGGAGGCAGCAGTCTCCTACCTCATACCAGCTCTTTGAGAGCAATGTTTTGTCATAATATATTTAATTTGATGTCTCTCTGTGTAGGATTGGAGCCTATGTATGCATGTCTGTATTCGTGTACATTTGGCATTGGGGGAAATGGACACTATTGTATTTTCATGTGAGATTAAGTGAGTGGATGCTTTCCGTTATGCTTTCTAGAAATTGCCATAAGTGAAAAGCAGACCCAGCCTGTGCTGTTTCTGTCTGTACCTTCCCAGCTCTTTGTATCAACAATGCTATAATTCCAGGAGAGTGAGAGGTTTCATGTGGTTCCAATGTCACTGCTGAGGTCTGCAGTGAAACTGCTGTATTTAGGCTGATGTCACTGGGCTGTTTCCCAGCAGCCTTCCCCATGGTGAAAATCTAAAGTCAGGCAAAAGTGGTGAGGAATCCAATCAGATTATTTTTATGGTTGCAGTCTTGTCTGAACAAATGTTTTCTCACTGCCTTAATGCTTAGTCTGGCTTCAATGATACAAATATTTACCAGTTTATAATAAACAGCTGAACCGGCAGCCTACGTAGTCACATTATTTTAAAGATGAAAGTAAGTGGGATAAAAAAGTCAATGTTTAAAGATTAAATTGCTACACTGTCTTTGAATAGCATTCTGCTCATGTTTATATCCAGTCCTGGTAACCTCAGGGAGAGCTACTGACTCGTATTGGAGGTGATTGAGAGCAGAGTCTGGGCATATATATGCAATGCAAGTATATTGATGTATGCTTTTCGTTATCCCTCCCCCTAGGTTTGTTCATGATTATGTTTTCCATCATCTCTATGGATTTCTTTGGCTTGGAAGCAGTGGAGTCTGGATACCTGATGTCATATTTTGGTGTCCTTCAAATGGTGAGTGAAGTGGAAGTCTCCTCCTTGCCACATCACTGTTTAATTTGCCAGTTTGACACATGCTCTCCCAAATCCAGGCATAATATTGAGTGGCAAATCCTAGCTCTGCTACATTGCACTTGGCTTCAAAAAACAGAAGTGGATCTAAACATATTCTGTTCCTTGGAATGCGAAGAAATCAAAGCAAGGAGTATCCTTAAAGCTGTATTCCCCGTGCTGAAGTGCCTTGACTAGAGTTTTCACTGGGGCAGGTTAGCTGATTTACATTTACTCAGTAGCACCCTCTAAATTCCACTTAGGTGGACGCCTAGGACTGAGCGACCATGAGATGATAAAATTTTCTGTTCTAGGTGAAGTGAAGAGGGTGGTTAGCAAGACGGTAGCATTAAATTTCCAGAGGGCAGACTTTGATCTCTTCAGCAGGCTGGTTGGTGAAGTCTCATGGGAGACAGTACTCAAGGGCAAGGGAGCCCAGGAGGGCTGGGAGCTCTTCAAAAGGGTGGTCCTAGCAGCTCAGGAGAAAGCCATCCCCGTGGTCCGGAAAAAAAGCCGGCAGGTGAGAAAGCCAGCTTGGTTGAATAGAAAGATCTTGAGGGATATCAAGAAGAAGAGAAATGTTTATGGCCTCTGGAAGAAGGGACAGGCCTCTTGCATGGACTACAGGAGGGAAGTGAGATTGTGTAGGGAAAAAATCAGAAGGGCTAAGGCTCAGCTAGAAATTGGATTGGCCAAGTCAGTGAAAGATAACAAAAAATCTTTCTACAAATATATAAATAATAAAAGGTGGACTAGGGAGACCATACAGTCCCTATTGGACACAGAAGGAACAACAGTAACAGGGGATGAGGAAAAGGCTGAGGTACTTAATGCCTTCTTTGCCTCAGTCTTTAGTCGTAAGGAGGGTCGTTCCGTCTGTGTACTAACCCAGGAGCTAGAGGAGCATAATGAGGCTCCCGTGATCCAAGAGGAGGTGGTCAGAGCCTTGCTAGCCCGACTGGACAGCCACAAGTCTATGGGGCCGGACGGGATTCACCCAAGGGTACTGAAGGAGCTGGCGGATGTGCTGGCCAAACCCCTTTCCATCATCTTCCAACAGTCCTGGAAGACTAGGGAAGTCCCACTGGACTGGAGGCTGGCTGATGTTGTGCCCATCTACAAAAAGGGCCGCAGGGAGGACCCAGGAAACTACAGGCCTGTCAGTCTGACCTCAGTGCCAGGGAAAGTCATGGAGCAGGTGATCTTGAGTGCTATCATGAAGCACATGCAAGAGAACCGGGTGATCAGGCCCAGTCAACACTGGTTCACTAAAGGCAGATCTTGCCAGACTAACCTGATCGCCTTCTATGACAAAGTGACTAGGCTGCTGGATGAGGGAAAGGCTGTGGATGTGGTCTTCCTGGACTTCAGCAAAGCCTTTGACACAGTTTCTCACAGCATTCTGCTTGAGAAACTGTCAGCCTCTGGCCTGGACAGGCGCACACTCTCCTGGGTGGAAAACTGGTTGGATGGCCGGGCCCAGAGAGTGGTGGTAAATGGTGTGAAATCCAGCTGGAGGCCAGTGACAAGTGGCATTCCCCAGGGCTCGGTGCTGGGTCCAGCCCTGTTCAATGTCTTTATCAATGATCTGGATGAAGGCATCGAGTGCACCCTTAGCAAGTTTGCGGACGACACTAAGCTGGGTGGAAGTGTTGATCTGCTGGAGGGTCAGGAGGCTCTGCAAAGGGATCTGAACAGCTGGGCAGAGTCCAATGGCACGAGGTTTAACAAGGCCAAATGCCGGGTCCTGCACTTGGGGCACAACAACCCTATGCAGTGCTACAGACTAGGAGAAGTCTGTCTAGAAAGCTGCCTGGAGGAGAGGGACCTGGGGGTGTTGGTTGACAACCGACTGAATATGAGCCAGCAGTGTGCCCAGGTGGCCAAGAAGGCCAATGGCATCTTGGCTTGGATCAGAAACGGCGTGACCAGCAGGTCCAGGGAGGTTATTCTCCCTCTGTACTCGGCACTGGTGAGACCGTACCTCGAATCCTGTGTTCAGTTCTGGGCCCCTCACCATAAGAAGGATGTTGAGGCTCTGGAGCGAGTCCAGAGAAGAGCAACAAAGCTGGTGAAAGGGCTGGAGAACAGGCCTTATGAGGAGCGGCTGAGAGAGCTGGGGTTGTTTAGCCTGGAGAAGAGGAGGCTGAGGGGAGACCTCATTGCTCTCTACAACTACCTGAAAGGACGTTGTAGAGAGGAGGGTGCTGGCCTCTTCTCCCAAGTGACAGGGGACAGGACAAGAGGGAATGGCCTCAAGCTCCGCCAGGGGAGGTTTAGGCTAGACGTTAGGAAAAAATTCTTTACAGAAAGGGTCATTGGGCACTGGAACAGGCTGCCCAGGGAGGTGGTTGATTCACCTTCCCTGGAGGTGTTTAAGGCACTGGTGGATGAGGTGCTGAGGGATATGGTTTAGTGTTTGATGGGAACGGTTGGGCTCGATGATCCGGTGGGTCTCTTCCAACCTGGTTATTCTGTGATTCTGTGATTCTGTGAAGCACAGCAAGGTTGTAGTTTAAAAAAAAACTAAAGATGGACAAAATGTGTGATTAGGGGACTTGCAAAATGGGTAATAAGGAAAAATTAGCTGGATTAGGCAGTAACAGGGGCAAAAAATTAAGATGCTGTACTACAGCAGAACTTTCCTTTTGAAGGAAAAGGCTAATAATTTTGCAGAAAGAGCAACAGATGGTTATAAGCAAGTCTCCAGGCAGGAATGCAAGTTAAGCAACATCCTGAAGGAGGGTAATCTTGTTAATAAATCCACCTTCATTTCCTGGCCATTGCCACAGAGTTCCTGTGTGATCTGGAAGAGCTTCTCATCTGGGAAGTGGCAGCTTTAGTTCCTTCTCTTATGATTTGGATTTGGCATAGTGTTACCAGTCTCACTAAATCTGAGCTTCTTGGTAGAATGACAAGCATGGCGATACATCAGCAAGTGGAGTCTGCAGAGTAAACTGGCTGGAGCTGAGGAGCTGGTGCCTTTGCTATGTCGATTCTGGGAGGATGGCTTTGGACTAGCTGTGACTCAGTCCTGAAAGCTCTCTACTACCACCTGGATGCACCCTCCTATCCAGCCTCCCCAGAAAGAAAACCAGTTTGCTGCTCCATAGCATGGAAACAGTGTGACAAGTGGTGTGATCAACAGCTGCTTTTCAAATCATGCTACTGACCCAAACTTCACTGCTAACAGAGCCTTTCCCTACCTCAGTTTTTGTATGCTGCCTCCTAGTTCAGGATCTGCAGGAATCACTTAGGTTTTAGAGGGGCCAATTCACCTTCTGATAACTTCTCCCTTTGAATGTAGAAGGACTCCCCAACAACTGCACTCTTGATTTAGATGTATCATTTAAGTCCCTGTTATATAAGTCTACACTAAGATAAAATTTGGAGATGCAGCATGGCTGTAGCATGCTTGTTTCGAGCTGGGTGGCGTGGGCAGCAATAGCACTTGTACAGTCGGGGTAGGAATGGCTTTGTGTTACTGAGGTGGAGCTTGGATGCTACTGTCTTCAGGACACTGCTGTTATGTCTGAGCTATCTGTCTGTCTTCACTGCCGTTGTTTTCCAGATTAGTTTGGTTGAAACTACTGTAGATAAGGTTATCTGTGCTGCCATGCCAGTGCACCCTATTTACAGGTACAGCCCTGGAAGATAGGGGAATTATAGCATTCACTCTGTTTCCTAATAAATAATCAGATCTCAGTGCTAACTAGAGACATGACCGTTCCCGTAGTCACAGGGGTTCTTGCTGCAGTACCTATTTCCATGCTCTATCTCAGCCATGGCCTACAGGCTCAGGTGCAGCATCTACTTTGCTGGGGATCTTTGCCTCAGGACACTTGGCAAAGAAACTAGCTTTTGTCAGCCAGGAAGTTTTCTTTCATCTATCTGTGCAGTTTCTGTCTATGTTGTTATGCATATTCTACAACTCATGAATCTGGACATCAAAATATCAGAGTAAAGTGGTAGGGTACAAACTTTTCTTCATGATGGTGCATTGGGGTTTGCTCTCAGAATACCAGCAAGGGAAGAAGAGGAAAAGCTTTGTTTTTTTAAAAAAACAGGGTACCTGATCCCTGGTGGCAGCAAAAGCCATCTCACCCGAGAGCTTGCAAAGTACTGCTTTCTGCTATATCACTCATTCTTTCTGCTCTCACTGGTGATTCACAGCTCTACTCTGGTTTATGCAGGAACAGATTCTTAACTGGTCCAAACAGTACTGTCATCATCTAGCTTTTAAATTACTGTAAAACATTAGAATTTGTGCCTTTACTTTCAGATCAGGTCTCTGGCTAGGGCCACCCAAAGATATCTCTTGCAGATAGTGACTGGGTTAATGTTTTATGACTGTTTTCTTTTGGGGTTCCTGCAGTGGGAGATGTATGCAGGGAATACAACAAGTGCCGGTTCTGTCCTGCTGAGCCCCAGAGCTGCTTGTTTGCCTTTGTCTTGCCTAAGCTGGCATTTCAGATGCATTTGTTTCTGCCATACAGTGAATTGATACTGCTGGAGATATAAATGCAGATTAAGGTGCAAGCAAATTCCTTGAGTCTGGATGGGTGAATGGTGATTAATATCTGCTGACTGGCTTCCCCACTTCACTGAGTAAATTATAGCTTTATTCATAAGGAATATAATGTCCTTTTCAATTAAATTAATCAAACAGATCCTCAGCTTTGATATCTCATTCGCTAGTTTGCCTTTCCAAACATTGTAAAGTTTTCTTATTCTCCTGGACTTGCTCTGAGCCCTCCTTGTAGAGGAAATGTCCTCCTCATAAGCATCTTTCCCTGGACCTGAAAATGGGTCGTGTTTAAGGACTTTTATAGATGGAGCAGATGTCACACAAATAAAAGGGAAAATAAGAATTGAACCATGTTCTGTTTACTTTAAACCTCCTTGTAGACACTAAAGATGATATCTGGGTGGTTGCACAGCACAGAGGGCTGATATGCCCAGCACCATGTCCCAGGGTCTCACCTACACCCAGACATGGTGCGTGCACTAAGCAGCTTCAGAGATGCATAGGAAACAGCACAGTGAGCAAGACTTATCTCTTGCCCACAAGTCATATGCTGACAAAAGCATTGTATGGTTTCCTAATTCCTGGGAATTTTCAGTAATATTATTTCTTTGACTTATTGTAGTTTCTCTTTTTTAAATGAAATCTTCTCAAAATGAACATCTTCCTCTTTCACAGAAGGTGAAGTTGCAGACCCCTTTCCCAGCCCCAAGCAATCCCCAGATGGCTCAGATAGCAATGGTTTCTTCCCACTTTCCTCTCCCACCCCAAGGTTATTATGCCTCAATTGCTTAACCTAATTTTTCAGCTTCTCAGCTTCATTTAACCTACTGTGGTGAGAAGTGGCCAATGCTCTGTAAACATCTCTGTTTCTCACCATTCCTCCCCTTCAAGCCAGCTGCAAAGCACCTACAGAGGAGATTTTGAATAGCTTTGTGTGAGTCCACCTAATTTTAAGTAGGCAACTCAAGTACTTTGTTGGTATCTCAGACAGCTCTGCATGAAATCAGCACAGAAACACCAACATTTGCCACCTTTGCAGATGAAGGGTGTTAGCCACCCTGCTATTTCAGGCAGCCCTCCTTAGGGATCACATCTGGAGCACCTCGGTCTCATCTTATGACCCTGCAGGACCCCAGCATTAGGATGGGCACCCGACGCCCAGTCTGAGAGGATCCTTGTGGGTTTAGAAGGTGGATTTGGGGCTGTTTTCTGGAGCCCAGGACCCTCATGACCTTCGGCTGGTCACTCTCCAGAGCACCTCCCTTGCTTTCTCCCTTGCTAAGCATCAGCTCTGTCCACACGGGAAGGGTTCATGGCACTTGCCAGCAGTGAAGTGTCTCAGCTGGTGCTGGTGATGGGTTTTGTCTTTACAATGCTATACTATGCCAATGACCACTGCTTACGGCATGAGGCATCCTCAGCAGCCTCTCCCCTTCGCTGAGTAGGCTACCCACAGTACGGTCACCCTTTACTCCAGTGCTAGTAATTCAAGCAAGCCAGGTCTCTGCAGCGATACTTGAAGCAGCCTGATAGAGTGGGGATGTCTGATGAGCTGGGACTGTACCACCATGAGTCAAGGAGGAGGAATCAGGTGAGAGATAACAAAATGAGGAGGGAAAGGCAGACAAGCAGGAGGGGTACCTCTGTGTCGGGCATCTTGTGTTGCAGACATTCCCTTGCTCATGATATGTTTGAAGCATTTTTATCTGACCCCAGATGGGTCTCCAGGCAAGAGGTGTGAGAGCCTAGCAGGGTTGCAATCCTTTGGAGCTAGGCTTCCAGAGTCCTCTCACCTCAGAAGCCATGCAAATGACATTTCCCTCAGAGTGAATGTAATTCAATCTCCCTCCAGAGAATAATTAATTTCATAACAATTTAAAAGATTTTAATGCTGCCTAATGGGCAGAAGAGGGCCTACACTCTGGCTTTTTTTTGGAGTTGTGAGCACAATAGCATGGAGAACTTCCAGGCATGGTATCTGTCTTGGAAAATGCAGCCGGAGGATTAGGCAAGTGAAATACCTGGAGTCCCTCGTTGATATCTACAGTCACATCTGATGCTTAGATTTCAAACCACGGGAGGAGGTGGGGGAAGCTTTCCTTTAAGGACTTTTTCTCCAAAACACCAAAGCAAAATGCACCAAACAAAAAATCTGGGTGGGACAAAGGGGTAGATATTTATTACCCTGAGGATCAAGAAATCATAAGACATCTATTCTATTTACTGTGTTTAAATTCATATTGTTATACAAACTCCACCTCTAGCTGTGCAGCTTCTGGAGGGACAAGTTCCTACGGAGTGATCCTGAAAAGATGAGAGAGATTCCTGGAGGAGAGATTTACATTGCGTATCATCTTATCACTAGTCTGTCCTCTTGCTTTTTTATTTTTTCCCTTGCACAGCAAAAGAGATAATTAAAGAGACAGGGATTTAATTACAGCCAGGTAGGCCTAGGGGGAAAACCCACTTGGTGAAAGGACCTTGCAACAACAAACAGAAAGTTCTCCAGTTTCCTGGCTTTGAAGGATTTAAATCTGTGGAGGGAGGCAGGTTGGAGGGGGAAAGAAAGTTGGAGTTTGCAAAACACACAGTCTTCCCCCTATTTGACAAAGTGCTGTCTTCAGCAGTCTGGTCCTCACCACCAGCTCTCCTTCCAGTCCCACTGCCCTCCTGCTCCTCTGCAAGACCCCAACTGCTTCTCAAGCGCTTTCTGGCATCACCGTGTCAGTGTAACAATTCTATTTTCCCCCCACTCAAGGTTTTGCACCACCGTCAGCCAGTGCAGAAAAGCCTCATGATTTTTGTTGCCCGCTATGTTGTGCCCCAGGCAGTGCCCACCCATGTGTCCTACCCGAGCCAGCACCACGCTCACCCTGGGAACTGCCAGCTGGGCACAATTTCAGAGGCAAGAGATATGAGTCTGGCATGTGGGAGGCTGCCTCTGATGTGAATCATGCTATCTGTGGTAGGGATGGGGCCCTGCATCTTCTCTGCTAAGCCCTACCAGATTATCTGGCCTGCTGCGTTTGCCTCGCCAACCTTCTCACATCTTTTTCATTTCCAGGCTGTTGGGTGAAAGGGTATTTATTTTGTTGCTGGGCTCTATCAAGCTTTTGATTGGTGCTGAGGGAGAAATCTGTAGAAATAGTCCTGTGTTCACTGAGTGCAGAGGACCAGCCGAGCATCTGTATTAACTCCTCTAGCCTCCACTAATGAGGACAGTTATTTGTGGGTGCCAGCCTTGCTCAGCAGTGGCTCCATGCAGCAAGGCTAGTGCTTCACCACTCAAAAGTCTTCTAAAATGTTAGCACTTTAAGCCTTCAAACAGCAACAATCTTCTCTGTCCTGCAAAGTATTTCTGAAATTTGTTAATGAGGTTAATAATAAAATGGGCAATTGATTCTTCTGAGCAAACAGGAGCTGCTACTCTCCCAGACGTCAAATACAGTCATAGAAGTAAAGAGTGTTTTTCTACATGATCAGCTGAACTAGTGGAGCAAATCCCTAGTTTGGTGAATCCAGCACAATGACAAGGAGAAATTTGGCTGTCTCTACATTTCTTATGCTATTACTGGGAGACTTATTTGCCTTTAAAGAAGGAAAGGGGGAAGGAAAAAAAGATGAGTTGGTTTGTTCTGTGACATGTGTACACAGCCACAGGCAGTGCCTATAATTTCACTTGCAAACAATTTCCTCTCCCTTTTGTTTATTGATGACAGAAGGCATTCCAGCCAGATACACTGGCTCTTCCCCGACTTCAAAGGAAGTCAGGTTACAAAGGCAAGTAACATCCACACAAAATGAAGTGCAGGAGGGGAAGGCCCATCACAACCAACCTCAATGGGAGGTTGCATGTAAGGAAAAAGACCAAAATGCACCAGCAGGAAAAAAAAAATAGGATAAATCCCATTTCTAATTCAATTCAACCAGGGCTTATCCATGGGAGTGGTGATGGCCCTGGGATGCCCCCACAGCCCCCTGGCAATGGCAGCACATGTTCAAAACCTTAATTGAGGGAGTGCCCATGATCCACTGTTTGCTTCCTCTTTCCCAAATGTGCCTGTGCAGGCAGCTGCTGCTCACACATACCAGGGACTGTGCACCCAGGGAAAATTGCAGACTGGAAGTAATGGGCTTTCGGGTCTCAGTTCAGACCAGAAGTGAGGGCAGAGCTTCTTGTCACTAAAAACATTATCCAGCACCAAAATCAAGGCACTGGTGTTTTACAGTGTCCAAAATTAAGGTGATGGTCCTTGCCTGCCTAGGTCTTATGGCTGGATCAGCAAGGACCATGCTGGGCAGACAGTATGGCAGTGCTGATAACCAGTGCAGAGGCTGCAGTCTGTATAGCCCAAAGATGGCTGCTCAGCCCCACAGGGAAGGCAAGTGACTTGGGCTGATGCTTGCCCTTGGAAAAGTCTGAGTTGGTTGTTTCAGCAGTGGTGTTTTACCCTGTGCTCATATTGCCCATGCTGAATTCTAGCCCTGGCACAAGAACCATCCCCCTGCTCTGCTTACTCTGGGGATGGTCCTGATGGCCTCCAGTTTGCTGGTCACCAGATTCTGCCTGCTCAGAGCCTGGCTTTGCTACAGTGGCTCTTGTTCTCTGTGCTTAGATGCTCACATGCAGTGAGGGAGACATTTTTGGGTACACCACTGCCATGGCCACTAAGCCAGGCTGCTCTGGGACATTGCTGATGATCTACCCCAATGATTCAAGGAAGAGTAGGGACCAGGCTGTGCCTACACGATATATCCCAATTAAACATGCCATTCAAGTCCAGGCAAATCGAGGAACAGTTCCTTTCCTCTGGTAGCTCAGCAGAGCTGACCTGGGGTTTGGGTGATGCCACCACTGAGTCAAGCCATACTCTGTGATGGGGCTCATCCCTCATCCCTCATGACTCAGCACAGTCCCAGCCAGGGCAAGCTAGTGGGAGGAACTGGGAAGTTGCAAAAAGTTAATGACGATTCTTCATTAGTATCACTCAGCTTAATGAAGCATTACTCAGCGGCTTCTCCACCCACCCCCGCTGAGTAGGAGCTGTTGGGGCTGGTATCAGCCTCCTCCCATGTCCATGGCAGGTCTTCCAGCCAGGATGACTCAGGTCGCCCCATGCCTGGTCCGAGCATCACACTGCAGCAGGTCCACCAGTGTCCCTCAGGCCACTCAGTGGGTGACATTACCCAGGAGACACACAAGACCCATACCACCATCACACAGCAGCTAAGCACACATAAACCAAGCTCTCAATCCCTGCCTGAGAGTGGGGACAGGGACAAAAAGGAAGCAGGAAGAGAATTTTTTGGGAAACAAAGTATCTGCTTGGTGCAATGTGCCCTCATGTCAAACATGGTGTGTGCTCTGAAGCAATGGAAGAGTTGAATTTTGATGCTTTACATTAAGTTGAAACTTGTTGGAGATATATTCGATTTGTAGCTATTGTTCTTTATGTCAACTTTATTTTATTTTCACTCTATTATTTAATTTTTGCTGGTTTATTTTAATAATTAAGTTGCTTTTTAGATTGATGTTACTTTCTTTTTAACAACTTTCTTATTCATTGTGCACTCATTTCCTTTTAGCTTAGTTTAGCTTTCACTCTTAGAACTAACACAGCAAAGTTAAGCTTGGCATAGCATTGTCCATGTCCAAGCAAAGCCTTAAGGTTTTCTCCAGGCTGGACTGCCATTGAAACAAAGCCATTGCATCAAACAAAGCCTTTTGAGCTACATTTTTTCTTTCAAGCTCTTTTTCTTGGATCAAACAAATCCTTTCAAGGCAGGGAGAACTCCTGTCTGTCTCTCCCCTGAAACTGAGTCAGTCAGGGTTTGTTTTCAAAGTGATGTCTTTCAGCCTCTGTCTTCTCCTGTCCACTTGGGCCAGTGTCACTTGAAGCATGGGAGATGCCAAACACAGAAATAAAAGTGTGAACCTTTGCAAAGTGCTCAAAAAGCCAAATACTTCCTGGGATTTGATTTTATTTGCTCCTTCTTCCCTCTGCCTCTCCCCTAATTTTTATTTAATATCTGTAAAACCAGTTCCCCATCCCTCACATCTGCAGGTACTGATAGGACTGAGTATTAGCATCTCAGTCATACATGTTTCCTATCTAAAAATGATGAACCACACAATTTGTATATTTATAGTTAAAAATAATGGCAAGAATAGGTACAGGAAAGGAGGCGTTTTCCTCCTCTACATACAAATGTACAGTTTTTCTTTGGAAGGACTTGCAAGAATTAAAACCTTAGTATTAATTGTATTTCGCAAAAACATTATGAGTTAATAAAATTCATTTGTATCCACAAGCATCTTTAGAAAGTTTCAATCACTGCTGGTGAGCAGGCAGTGATGGTAACCTCAAGCATGCGACCTGAGTTAAGACTTCCAGATGACAATATGGATCTATCACTAGGATGCAAAATGCTTGAAATAATGGTTTGTGTCTTCCAGTCATTTGCCATATCAATGAGGCCTCTTTTTCCCCCAAAATAAAAAAAACAGGAGAACCCATTTGCTGCCTTTAACTTGCTTCGAGCACTGAGGCAGTTCTCTTTTGAGCTTGTTTAAATTGTTATACATCAGGTGTAATGGTGTTTGTGTGATTCTTTCCCAGGTTGTCCAGGGTCTGGTTGTTGGAAAACTTACTAACCACTGCACGGAGAGGACCCTGCTCCGGCTCAGCATCTTTGTCTTCGCCGGCGTGGGCCTGGGCATGGTAAGACTCGGCATGAAATCATCCATGTTGCCTTTTAATAATGCAGCAGCACAAGGTATGTGAGACCAGGCTGCAAGCTCTGCCCCTTGAAATGCCACCACTGGCTTTGCTGGGTGGTCCTTTGGGGGAAAGCAACTATCCTGGACCTCTGTGCAAACAGACCTGCACTCAGCATAAGCACCATGCGAAATAATGATGAAGAGCTGCACAATAGTTAAAAGGATAAAAAAAAAAAATCTGACACAGAAACTAGTTAAGTCCCTCCTGAGTCACTGGATTTGCATAGAAATCCTGCCCTTAGTTTTGTAAACGACTGCATTTCCTGAACTACCTAGAAGGTAAATGAAGAGGGAGTAGAAATCATTGCAGATGTATGCTGCTGCGAGACAGTGGAGGTTGTGTGCTCTTTTTCTGGGGTTTTATTTTTGCCTAATTCCCCAGGATGAGAGTATTTGGGGACAGAGTACCAAGGTAGTAATTTTGTTGCTCCATTTTGGGATAAGTGATGCTACCCACTACTGTTTGTGTCTGCATGGGTCGATGCCAATCTCAAATGGTAATTGTAAAACTGAGTTGACATAGGTAGCTCTGCCAGTAATAGTGTTTGCTCAGATAAGCTGTGCTTGGGGAACTGATAACTCTGGCCACGCGATGGGGGTGGAGGAAGGGTGCTCACCAATGGGCCCAAAGGACAGTTGAGCTGCATCAGCCTTTCTATGTTCCCTGCAGGATTCAGCCTCAAGGCTTGCTGCCAGGGTGCCAGTGCTCCCACCGGTGTGGGTAGGATAAGTGTCATTCCCACAACCACGCTTCAGCCACAGGGAAGTTAGGGCCAAATCCTGCAGGGTATTGAAGCTCATGGTTTCCAGCTGCATGGATGAGATGAGGCACCTACACACCTTTGCTAATCTGAAGTTAAATTGCTTGTCCAAGATGAGGCTGGGAAGGGAGGATGGATGCAGACAAAGGCTGGATTCCTCAGATGGAGCGCAGTCCTCCTCTCTGGGATACCACTGCTCACAGAGATGCTGCCATGTGGTGCGATGCTCAGGACGTCCTTCCTGGCTGTTGTCATGTGTTTTTTGCTGGCATTCATGTGCCACCTTAGCACAGCACATCTGCACAGGGCTTGATGTTCCTGAGCATGGCCCAGAAAGGACTTTGTAGGTCTCTCTGGTTTTTTTTTGGTCCTGAGTGGGGGCAATTAGGTGGGACCAGATGGAGCACCCCCAACCTGGTGCAGGACAGGGTGCTGCTGGGACTGTCTCCATGATCCAAATTGTAGTCACATGGGAATCAGACAGAGGAGCAACATGAAGTAAATGGCTTGTGTGCACTGAGGTCCCACTGAAACATAGGGATGGATGTAGGAGAGAAAATTTCAGTGGCAGAGGAAAGACAAGCAGCATGGCTTGCAGGCACTAATGCCCCAGTATGGGGAGGCTGACATTGGCTGTGCAAGGAGGGAAGTTGGGAAGGGAAATAGTTTTAGAGTTGGCAATTATAACATCCCTGGAGGGCTGTGGACATCCTGACAGCACGGACCTGGGGACAAGGGTCAGCAATTACTTCCCATGAGAACTATTCATAGGCAAATACAACTGTGATCGTCTTCACTGGGGATGCCTTATTAAAAAGTACTCTGTTCAAGCAGCTGCAGAGAAAACATCCGTTTCTGGGGTGGCTTTCCATCTTGGCAGGGATGAGTGTTGTCACAGCAGCAGGCCCCAAATGCAAAGACTAATGTGTAAAGCTTTTAATCCTGCACAGCCACTGTTGGAGAAGCATCCCGCCTGCAGTGCCTTTGCTGCATCTGGCCTCCAAATGAAGCAAATTCCTTCCTCAAAGGGTAGAAGTGAGGAGAAAAGCTAGCTGTTAATAAAAGACGCTCTGAAACCCATCTTTGTATCTCCAGGAGGTGGGCTGAAGTGTTTTTGGAAGGCAGGCACCACCAGCAACAGACAGACAGGCAGACAGAAGGCAGTACATCTGGGAAGAAGCTGCAGGATGTTCCCAACAATCAGCAGCTGGAGAAAGGAAGGGGTGGGCTGGGAGCTCCGCAGTAGCAACTGGAAAAGGAGAGGAGGGGAGAGCCAGTGTCTGATCTGCAGATGCAAGCTGGGAGCATGTGGGCAGGCTTGTAGGAGTGTTTGGCAGTTGCAGCTGGGAAGTTTTTCTCTGAAGGCACTGCTGTGCCTCGTCCTGCTTTGCTGCCTGTGTTTCCCAGGAGGCTGCTTTTTGACCCTGTCTGCTGAAACTCCTTGTTCTGCCTCTCACCTGAAAACGCTTTCAGATCTGCTCAGGTCAAAAAGATTGATACCTTCCCAGCAAAGGCGTAGCAGAGTTCTGCCTGGCTCAATCCTTTCCGGATCCCAGGGGAGTCAGGAGCCAGGAGCCAGAAGCCATCTCACCTAGTTTTATAGGAGACACAGATATAGCTCAGCTGTTTCCTGTCCACTTGCTTCGGCCCATGAGGGAATTTGTACTAGGCAGGGGAGAGTTAAAGCTGTTTTTTGCCATGAGATCTGCAATGTTGTCCTGCAATGACATTTGCCCTAGCAAGGAATTATTCTCCCTCTGTCTGAATGTTTATGTACCAACTACCTGTCCCTCTGTCTTTGTTCTCTGGTTCCTTAATCAGAAGTGACTAGATCTTAACCAAAACGCAGGTAAAGAACCCCTCCGAGGAGAAAAACCTGGCTGTGTGTGAATCTAGAGAGCAACTAGGAATAAACCTCAATACTTCCTAATCATGAGTGAGCAATGTCTCTGGGCTTTTCCATCTTCTGTAGCCAAGAGGCAGGGACCAGATCTTAGAAAAGAGAACACCAAAGAATGAAACTTCTGGCTAAACCAGCAACAGAGATGTTTTCCAGCTGCAATAACACACCTTGAGACACAGGTGAGGGCAGGAGACTTGCTAGAAAGGGGCAATTTCCTTTTCATGCCCCAGAGAAATCCATTCATTTGAGCAGCAAGGCTTATGAATGAGCTGAGAGCCGCTCTAGCCCCATGGCTTAGGGAGCTTTACCGCTTCTGTTTCAGTATTAAACAGCTGGAGGGATGTCCTCACTAAGAATAGCTGCAATAACAAAATCATTACTCTCCCTAATTATGTTCGCTAATGTTCACTTATGGCCAGGACACCTATTCCAGATTATTGAATTCAGTGAATTTATTAGCAAGGAAGCAGCAGAACAGGACCAGAAATCCCAAAGGTACACTGTTACATAATGCACCACACTAATTTATTTTGACAAGCTCAGTTTAGTTTTAATTATTTATGATAATGAACCAAAATGCCTTCTCTAGGCTGTTTTGTATAAGTAATGCAGGCTTCCTGGAGTACACCACATGCATCTGCTGTTCAACATTTCCTCAGGAGTTGGACAAGAGACAGAAGATTGGGGGGGAGCGCGGGGGACGTCACTAATTCACAGACACTAAAAATACCCACAGCAGTGCCAGAGAAACATGCTGCCAGACTGTAGGGTATCATTTGCTACTTGTGCTCCATGCTTGGAATAATTCACTGCAGACAAATGGTGGGCTGTGAAAGACCCTGCAATGGCCAAAGCCACACAATCATGGATCAGTTGTAGCTCCCAGAATTTGTCTAAGTCACAGCTCTGTCTCATGATGTTTTTCTAGGTTGCCACAGTCACCACTTGTGCTCTGTAATGATTCATGGTCCATTTTGTCCTGTCTCTTAGGCCCTTATGAGGACTGTGTGGCACTACTGCATCATTGCCGTGCCACTGGTGTTCGCCTTCAGCACACTGAACACCATCACCGACAGCATCCTCACCAAGGCTGTCCCCTCCTCCGACACTGGTAAGACTTCTCAAAAAAGATCAGACTGGTCTTTTCTCATTTTTCAATTCATTAGATGCGTCTTATCTCATGTCACTGCTATTGAGCATTGGGGTGCATTCATGGCAAACGCCCAATTCCCCAGCAAATCTGGCTTGGCAGTTGCATGCAGTGGGTGTCAGTAGAGCAGATGAATGGGGACTGGTGGGGCTCATACAGGATGAGCTTGAACAACATTGAGCAAGCATGCTGCAACCCTGTGCCGCCTGCTGATACCCATAGTAAGGGAAGCTTCTCCCAAACTCTCCTTTCCATGTGAACCCGTATGTTCCACCAAAAAAAAAAAAAATCTGCTTTTCCACTGTGAGGGCGACTGAAGGGGCTGTTTGTTCACACCTTTTAGCTTAGGGCATTGCAGGAGGGTATTCTGGATTGCTTTTTGAAAATGTGTTTTGCCTGATGCAATAATTGCCCCCTTCTCTGCATTTTGGCAATGTTTCAGTTGAAGAGTTGCTATATTTCTCTGTACAAGGGGCTGAAATGCAGTGCGAGACCACAAATCTTTATACCTGCTTTTTTTCTTCTGTTGACAAAGGAAATATGCCTACTTTACTACCATGAGAGCCTTGCTGAGTTTGTCCCAGGATGGACCTGGTTAACCCAGTATGGTGTCTTTTGCTCAAGCTCTCTCAGGGTTTCTCCTCAAGCCACATTCATCTGTAAGTTTCTCTGCTCTAGCTCAGCCTTTCTGGGATGCCAGCTTACACTCTTCATCTTCCCTAGCAGCCATCTGAGCAAGATACCTCTGCACAGCCCCTACTGAGAACAGGAGTTAATATATTGCACAGCTCGTTAGTGAAGTATTGAAAGCACTTTTGAGATGCTTCTGGATTGAGAGCTTTTCTAAATGTCACTTCAATAGTTTATTTGTAGACCTGACCACCGCACCTCCTACAAAGGCAGGGAGCCCACAACTTTTGAGTGCGATACTTCTGCTTGGGAGGACCACTTAGTTCCAGGGGAGGTGAGGACTGCAGATGTCACAGCCCCTGTGCTCAGATGGGAAGAAAATCTGCTGTTTCATTACTTCGAGTAATGTTCATGCCAGGAGGAAGAGCCAGAGGGGAAGGGCACCAAGTGGTTTTGGGAATTTGTCCAGCCTCTTCTCAAAGGGGCTTTGTGAGGAAAAAGGGAGCATTGCTTGGCTTTCAAAGCCCGGAGGCAAGCTCCGTTCAGAGATGAAAATGGGTTTAGCTGCCTCACCCTGCTCCCTGCTTGCGTATATTGTTAGGTCAGCCTGTGCCTCAGCAGGATGGATGGTCTCTGCATGGCAGGACAGCCCACAAGGCAGCACAGGTGGTCACGAGGGGGTCATGGGACATTGGGAAAGCCATGGGCTAACCAGGGCATTCTGCTGCCTATCCATCCTGGGCTGATGTCATGCCAAGTGCTGCTACAAATTGCAGAGTTACAGCTGGCTCAAAACTGTGCGTGCTGAGGCAGGATGCTGCTGGCTCAGAGGATCACAATGCTGGTGGAAAATCTTGTGTCCACTGCTCCTCCTTGGCCCTTGCCTTTCAAACCCTGCTTCCTCCTTGTGATGTTTCCAAGGGAAGAGGCATCTGATGGTCTTGCATTTGTTTTGGATGCACTCGGGCAGGGGCCAGGGATGAAGGCAGGAATGCCTGACACAGCAGAGCCGACAAACTGCCTCTTCGCAGCAGCTGCAGCAGTGGCAGCGTGGGTGTCTCACACAGAAATGCAGCTATTAAAATGCCTTTCATCCATCTCTGTCCGTGGGTGGCACCCCACAGCGGCTGCTCCACCCATACAGCAGCTAAAAGGCCACTCCTTCCTATGTGAGCCTGAGCCTGGCTCTGAGAAGTGAGCGTATTGTTGGTATGTTAGAAATCCGTGCATAGAAATCTGGCTTTATGAAAATGCCTCACTGTCACTGCACAAAAAAACCTGAGTGCTAACTTGCAATAACTTTTAATTAATGCAAGGAAATAGCACACTAAAAATTTGCTTGTGGAAACCTCACTTTCGAGACTTGCTGCTGTCTCTTCCTGATGTTCGTGCCAGCCTGGGGTTGGCGGAGCCTGTGGAGGTTTTACTTTGGGCCAGGAAGAGGCTTTCCAAAGGGTTGGAGTTTGGGCTGAGCTCAGGTGCCTGTCTCATTGTGGGGCTAGAACGGATGGCGCGTTGCAAGAGGATAACCTGTCCGCCCTTGCTAGACACTGAGTCACTTGTCCTTGCCTTTTAAATAGGTGTCTTGGAAAGGGAACAGTGGGATGTAGGATGGCACCATTCCTTGCACTCATCATCCTGCTTTTAGGACTGATTGAAGGTCATTTCCTAGTGAGGCTGATGAGATTACTACTTGCTGTTGCTTGTGGCTGGAGCTTTGCTCTGAAAGGAAGAGAGCGGAAATGATTTCATTGATTTCCCTTTGATATTTTTTTCCCTCTCTTCATCTTCAAAGGCAGGAAGGGAAAATTCTCCCCTGCGTGCACATGCTGTTCAGCTGGGTGTGTGAGTTTGTGGGACGGCAGCCCTGAATTGAGGGGGATTTCCATCCACACAAATGCTCCTTGTCAACCACAGTCCCTCCCCAAGAATGGAGGTCTTGTTCTTGCACAGGGCCCCCCATCCTCAGGGGAGAAAGGGAGGAAGCCCATCAGAGCCTCCCTGTGTACCAGGTCCACTTTTCATGGTTTTATATTTACATGTCAGACAGAAAACCTTAGGAGAAGAGCTGGCAGCCAGGTGGGGCTCAGATCACTGAACCCCCCAGCTTTGCTTGGGCTTTGGTGGTTTGAATGTGGCTGCTGGCAGCAATGACTTAATCGTTAAATTAGGCCCTGTGATTGCCCCACGGGCATGTGGCTGATCTAGGCCAGCACCATCATCTGAGCGTGGCAACAGGATGTGAGTTGGAAAGGAGGGTAAGATAGGATGCCCCAGCACAGCGGAGGGTGGGAGGAGGGATGGAGCCGCCCAGCTTGGGGACCTGCCAGCACCCAAATCTGAAACCTGTGGGAGGAGAGGAGGGATGGGGCAGGAGAGGAGGATGGGAGCTGGGACAAGTCATTGCAGGTATGGGTATAGGGGGAAAAAGCTAGGGAGGGAGGAAAAAAGGGCTGTGAAGGTTCAGAAAGTGGGATATTCGTGATGAAGGTAAGCATGTGCTTTGGCAGAGCTCCACAAAGCAACACAGGAACTTTTCTGCTGACATGATGACTTGTCACAGTTAAAGATCTTGCCTTAGATTAGATCCATCACATGAGCAGATCTGCAACAGAGCTAGGGCCACACTGCAGAGATGAGATTTACAGTGTCCCAAAGCTCGAGGGTATCTGACATGAGTGATCTAATTTAAACTCATTAAATAGAAATTATCTTTCTCTGCAACGTGTTGAAGAAGTGCAGAGGGAGAGCCTGGCTTTTTAAGAGAGTTGGTTTCTGCCCAAAAAAAAGAGGAAGGGAAAAAAGTGCTTCCTCAATCCTAAGAGCCAGTTTGGCAATTGTACATAGTAATTAGTTTAATTCAAATACCTAGAGGGGAAAAAATAATTGCAAAACCTGCCCAGAGAGTTTGGTGGTTGTGGGATGGTTCCCATTGGCAAAGGGTCAAGGCAAGGTCCCACCCATAGCCTTTGTGTTCCCATGCACAGGAGGAGCACTCAGCAGCTCTTCCTGGGAGATTTCCCTCTCTGCGTGGCTACGCCTTTGGCTTGGGCTCATTGCACAAGTATTTTAAGCATGCTGATAAAAGCCCAGTAATCACTGAACGACATTACGCGAACACCTGGCTGCCTCTTCTCTCTGAGAGCCAAGGATCGTTTCCCCATGGCTACCCACGTGAAAAGTCACACTCAGCTCCACCTTTTCTTATATGTGTGACAGCATCCTCCTTCCCAGATGCTGGTGGCCTTGTCCAGCAACAATACCTCAATGCATGTCTTGGTGGAAAATTGATCCCAACAGCCCAAATAATCATACTGATATTAAAAAAAAGCAATTTTAATTATTTCAGAGCAAGGCACAAGCTTCTTGCGTATGCTACCAGCTTGTCCTTCCTCTCAGTGTTGCGGAGTTAATGATTTTTTAGCTAGCTGGGTATTTTTTGCTCGCCTGAGCATGATAGCTGTCCTGCATGAAGACCACAAGGCAAAGAGAGCACCAGCTGCATGGGGGACTTCTTTGCGTCCCATGGGACATCCTAGCCATCTGTCTGCACATGGAAAAAAGCCCGCCTTTGCCAAACTGGAGGTGCTTCCCCATCCACTGGGTTCCTGTTAACAATGCAAATGGGAGAGCTGCTGGAGGGGGAACCGGCCCAGCCGGGTGAAGGGCTTACATTTCCATCCAAATTGAAATATCCATTCTTTTGCTGGGGTGGGGGCAGGGAATGAGGGGGAATGGGGAGTATCTCAAAGGGGTTCAGTCTTTATTTGTGATTTTATTTATTTATTCTTAAAGATCTAGTTAGACCTAAGCCTCTCACTCCTGCTGAGCCCTCAAGAGCTGTTCCTCTGTCCCATGCTAGATAATAAATGGCAAGCGCAGCTTGGGTGGTATGGGGCTCCCTTGGGTAATTATGATATTGAAAGAAGTTTCATGATTTGCTTGAAAGTCTTAAACATGACCCTAGAAATTATCTCTCTATCCTTAAGCCGATGCAGCTACCAGCCCTGCTGAGTGCAATGCTCAGAACTGTCTTCTGGGGCCAAAGGCATCCTTAGACCCGGTGAAGGCAGTAGTTGAGTACTGACTTGCCTTTTGGGCAGCATTACAGTTGTCTAGACCACTCAGTAAAGAGCTGAGCTGGTTCATGGTGGAAACTAGCCCCTATGCCTCCAGGAGTCCTTGGGCTTAACGAACCCTAATTGGACTTTTAGGAATTAATACAAGAGATTATTTAAAGTAATTTGTTACTACTATGGGGGAACACCATCAGGGATGAAGGGGATCTTGCTTGCTTTTTTCCCATACCAAGAGCTGCCTTCATCCTAACGTCTGCATGTTTCTCCTGTCTCTCCTAGGTACCATGCTTGGGATTTGCGCCTCAGTGCAACCCTTGACCAGGACAGTAGGCCCAACCATTGGTGGAGTTTTATACAAACAATTTGGAGTCTCATCCTTTGGCTATTTACAATTATTTGTCAATATAGGTTTGTTTATTTACCTCTTAAAAAGTCAAATCCCACTAAGAGAGATGAAAAGCCAATAATTCAGTTGCAAGGGTGTAACTCCCTTACATTTTCCACAGAAATAAAGAAGTTCTTGCGTTTTATTTTTGATTCTATAGACCTGGAATAAAACCATTTGAACAATACTTTGCCTTTGCATCTAGAGTAAGGGACAGATCAGTTTACAAAGGCCTTGAAACTGCGCTGGAACAGCTGGTGGCTGTGGGACCCTGAGAGATATCAGGTTCCCCCCTGCAGCAGTAGCTGTCATTGCATTCAATAGCTCTAGATCCTCAACTGTTGTCAGGCAGCATTCCTGCTTGGATTCACCAAAACTAGGGATTAGAAGGCAGTGCTTCTGCTCTGGTGGTTTGGCTTTTTATTTCACAGCCCCTGCACTAGTACCAAGGAAAATTGAGGTAAAACACATCCGGTTTTGAGCATCATGTTGCTGCATTAAATAGACCTCTGGCTTTCTTATTCTAGAGAGGCATTGAGGCCAAAGGCTTTTGAATGTTGTGGCCAAAAGTTTACTGCATTCACAATTCAGTCATGCGCAGCTCTGCCTCTGCATGACCCCAGTCAGCAGCAGCATCCAGCAGCATGCAGGGAGGATGCAAAGCCCCAGTGTAGCATAGCTGCAGCGCCAGGCTCCCAGTTGATTCTAGAAACTGGGGGCAACCCCCTTTCCAGTTTTACTTCCGCTGCACTGAGCCTCTCTTGTTCTTACTACAGGCTACTTGTAATTACACACTTTACTACTTTCCCTAGTACAAAGTCTCCTGCAAAAACTGCACTCCTATTGGGAAGAGGGAAGTTATACAATATAAACTACCAGTTTTGGAGCATTAGCAGCAAGTACTTTGTCTGCTAAGCTCCTAATCCTGACTGCCAGAGCTGACTCATGTGCTACAGCATTGCTCTCAAGGAAGCCCAGGTTAGTTAGTCATAACCAAGCCTCACAAGGTAAACTGCAGCAGTTTTATTAAAAAAAAAAAAAAAAAGAAGTCCCAGTGCTATCGGAAACAGATTATCTCCATTATTCCTGGTTATCATTGAAACTGAACTTGAACCAGAGACTGCAGAGGTGGAGGAAAAGGAGAAAGTGAGGAGTTCAGCTTACTTTGTTGCAAAGCAGACAAATCCCATTGAGCACTGTTTTTTCCAACATTAAATATCCATTTCTTTGCCTTAGCACAGCACCAAGCTACAGGGAGTGGGGGAAGGATGTGAGGCATTAGCAGACAGCACCGATTTATTGTCACAGGGAGCTCTTGCACCTTGTGTAGCTGCCATTACTCGATTGTATGGGAAAGCAGTTCAAAAGCAGCACTTACCCAAGTTGTGGTAGGGTTTTCCATTTCCACCACTGACTAGAACTGGACCTTAACACACTTTCCCTCCCTGGTCAGGAGAAGTAGTCAAACACAAATAAGTTATCTGGGCTTTCTCCACCTCCCGCTGCCCAGTTCAAGGCACCAAAAAGCTGAGTTTACCCTCTCTTTTTAAACCACTACACCACCGCCTGCTCCACAAACAAGCATCAACAAAAGTTACTGCAGCCCAGAGTATAGTAATAAAAAATGAACATTTCAAGTAATTTATTTGGAATGGACATATTAATGCAAAAGCAATATTAAGACCAGTAACTGCTGAAAGACATTCATCAAAATAAATACAAATATAGATACTAGAAATAATTTAAATTGCGTTTAACACCACCAGTCAGTGTTGAATCTTCCTTTTGTCTCATAAATAGAAGATAATCGTTCACAAAGCTGCGCCACTCAAAACACGTGGACGCTTTGCTAGAAGTCCTTTACGAAAAGTCTTTGGTTTTTCTTTAAATGCATCTCAGGCAAAGCTCGGGGCTCTTTGCTCAGCAGCCTCAACAGGCTCGGAGAAAACCAAGCTGTTTCCAGCTCTCTTCTTCGCTTTCCTTCATTGGTACCCTGTCCCATTTCAGTCCAAGACACTTGATCTGGTTTTTCATCCAGTGGTATGCTCTAAAGACAGCAAGAGAACGGAGGTTAGTTAGACCAACGGCGAGCAAGGGGAAAAGGAAAAAAAACAAAAACGGGGCTTTAGAGAGAGAGCAAGCGTTCAGCCTTTAATTTCAGAGATATTATACTATTAGTGAAATCGCTGCCAAGTACCATTTCCCTCCTAACAGCCACAATCCCAGTGCTCTGCCTAAGCCCGACTCCCACCGAAACCCCCGGGGCCACATCAGGAACAAGCCCCGATTGCCCCGGTCTGGGGGGCAGCAGAGCCGCCTCCGATCCTGTCTGAGTGCCCGGAGCAGGTGCAGAAAGGGGCAAGGGGGAGGGAATAATAAAAAAAAAATAAATAAAAAAGTAAAAAACAGCGCGTTAAAGCTGTCTGAGTGCCCGGAGCAGATGCAGAAAGGGGCAAGGGGGAGGGAATAGTTAAAAAAAAAAACAAAAAAAAACAAAAAAAAAACAAAAAAAAAAAACCACAAAGAAAAATAAAAGGCATTGAAGCCATTCAAAGCCCGGGGTGGGTCCGGGGACGCTCACCGTGCGGCGGCTCAGGGCGCCCGGGCCAATCGCCGCTCCTGGGTACCCGCCGCCTGCTCCATCTCCTGGCGGCTCTTGAAGTCCTGGATGGCCCGCTTGTTCTGGAAGTCGATGAGCGCCATGGTGATGGAGGCGTTCCAGCAGCTCTGGTCCGGGCACCGAAAGTCAATCTCCTTGCGGTCCTTGGTGACGATGGTGAAGTAGATGTACTTGCCCGTGCGCTCCACGCAGTCCACCTTGAGGATGGAGCCGAAGCCCAGCTCCTTGCCCTTGGCCCGCTTGTGCCCGTCGGGGAAGAGACTGAGGCTGTCCTTGGTCAGCACCACCAGCTTCTTCTTCCACAGCTGGAAAAGGCTGTCGCTGCGCTTCTCCAGCTCGCCCTCGCGGATCACCTCGGCTTGCATCTTCATCCTCCCTCCCGGCGGCTGCGGCTCTTGCTACTGCTGTGGCGGCTTCGGCTCCGGCTCGGGAGGCGATGACCGAGCCTCGCCGCGCCGGCAACGATTTATTGCAATGAATCAGCGCCGGGCGCCTTCCGGTGCCTCCCCCGGAGCGCGGCCCGCCCCCCGCCCGCCCCCCGCCCGTGGGCGCCCTGCGCGGCGGGGACGCTGCTCCGGCCCCTCCCCGGGGCCGCGGGCGGCGAGGGGGGTGCCCCGGGAGGCGCCCCGGCTCCGGCCCCCCCCCGCGGTATGCCCCCTGCCCAGCCCCCCCCCCCGCGGGGTGAGGCTGCTCTGACCCCCGTCTTGCCCCTCTGAGCACACCTGGCTGCATCTCAGAGCCTGGGAGCATCTCGGTGTTCCCCGAACCACCTCCCTGGGCTCCTGGGCTCTTGTATCTCTGCTACGTTGGATCTGCCCTGGCACCATCTCCACCTGGGACTCTCAGTGCTCCCCAAACCACGTCCCTATGTTCCTGGGCTCTCCTACCTCTGCCACATTGGATCTGCCCTGGCACCATCTCCGCCTGGCGCACAGGGGACCAATCTCTGTCTATGTTAGGCTGCTGCCACCTCTCCCGGGCACCCAGTTTGAGCGCCAGCCCCTAGTTGCCCAAAGAGACGCAGCCAGGACCTGTCAAGCCCACTAGCTTCTCTTGAGGCCCTGCATCCAATGGGCTCTGTGCCATCCTCATCAGCCCTTCCTGCATCCTTTCCTCAGGGCATCCCACCTCTCCTGTTTTGCGTTAACACAGACCTCCTAACCCTTTTTGTTGTCCTCCGTAATCACCACATTTATTCCATTTTATTGCTCCCCAGCCCACCCTCTCCTCCCAGGGAAGACACCATAGTTCATTATAATCTGGCCAGTGCTCAACACCACAGGGGAATTGGTAAAGTCTGTGGTGGTTGGAAGTGGTATTTAAGAAACATGTGCAAGCCCTTCCCTTTGTAAGCCATTCATTCTGTCACTCTCACAACAGTTGACACAAGGCTCATCCACCTTCCTCGACGTTGCATCAAACCTGCAGCCTAGGGCAGAGCTGTGCTCAATGAACTTCTTCACACCATTTTCAAAGCAGTATTTGCTCAGTTACGTACTTTGTACAGCGTCACCCTTTAGACTTTGAGCACTGTTCCTCTCCATCATCTTTCTTGAATGACCGACACCTCTACAGGTGTTTGTAAGCCAAACCCCAGCGGTGAGTTTACAAAGCAAAGCTTGGCCTCTTTGAAGAGCTTGGCAGCAGTCCCAATGACTTCCGCAGGGTCAGAAGCCCATTCCAAGGAACAAATCAGAGCTACAGCCAAACTCGTTTCCTCTGCAAATCACTCATCAGCTGGATTATACGACCACTCTTTGATAATTCATGGCAGCCTGCACATCTGTAGGGAGGGCCAGAACAAAGGTGGGGGCTGTGCAATGCTCTTGGGGTTTATGAATGAGCCAGGAATGGTTTGGCTGAGCCTCTCAGGGTGGGATGGGCTGGGGACCACTCAGGGAAGGCCACGCTGGCCATCGCTGCTTATGGGGGTGGGGGAGTGGCTGTAGATCATACACGTGGCTGTGTCACAGTGTGAAAAGCTGCAGGCTTTTCCCTGAAAGCCAACACTATAGCTCACATTTTAGAGTGATTTAGTTTGCTTTGTTTGACTATCAAGCTGCAGATCTATATTTTCAGGACAATTGCTGGTCTGCTCTGTAAAACAGCAAGTTCCTGCCCAAAAGACCCCACGAGAATAAGGGAGCTGGAGACAGGCAGGATTAGAGCTCCATCTTAAACAGAAATCATTATGATATTGTTAATTGGGCTCCAAAATACAGCAGAGAATGGTCTTTGTGCACAGGAAATGAGACACCACTTCAAAAAGACAAAAAAACCCCAAGTCAGCAACACAGAAGCATACAAGGAACATCTGGAGGAAGGCTCCTGGTGTGGAAAGGCTGCAGGACATGGCATGTTTGTGCACACCTTGCTTCAAAAAGTCCAGTAAAAAAAACTTGAATTTGCATTTAAATGAAATTCGCATCTGTGGATGCGGGGTCAGCAGCACACTTTGGTCTCTGTCTTTTCCTTTTTACTTTCATCTGAATGATTTTTCTTACGCATTTATCTATCATTTTGAAAAATTCAACACCTCCTCCAGCTATCACCACAGTCAACTTGTCTTAGCACTAGCCAAATTGGAAAAATTCTAGAAAAATAGAAATTAGCAGGAAAAACATGTAAAAAAAAGTGCTCACAGTCTAGAAAAAGGTAGGTTCCTGCAGAACTGGGGCCCTAGTTTCCAATGCACGTCCCTTGTAGGAACATTCCACTTCTTTACATAGAACAGGCTTCTTAAGTGGACAACCACATAAAAGGAAAGTTCAGTGCATTAACATACCATATTTTAGCTCTTTGGCATTGTGACCATGCAAAAATTCCATAAAGTATGTTTTAAAGCTTATTTACCCTTCCTGAGACAGACAGGAATACTGTATATTGTGGCAGCTGGTCACTACTGTTACAAGTGTCTATCGCTACCTTTGCTGGAAAAAGAAAAAAATATGTACATTGCCTTATTTTTTAAATAATAAGAGTTAATAACTTAGGTGAGGTGCTGACAAGGTGAAGGAGTTGACAGCAAAGTGATAATTTAATCTCCAGTGCCTGAGGAGAGGAGTAAGCAATGTGATGGAGCCTTGCACTGTACAGTGGCACTGAAGCTTGGGACAAGCACAGGACAGGTGTCAATGCACGGTTAGACGGTGTGAGGGCAGTGGGTGGCTTTGGTAATTAAGGACCACGGACCCTGCTTTAGCTAATAGGAGCTCTGGTTGATTGCAGTTCAGGTGACTGCTGCTGTCTCAGATTGCCTGGCAAGTCTGAGCTGGGGCTGGTGGCTGGGAGAGACCGACTTTAGTTTGGGTTTACTTTAGTTTGGTTTAATTGTGTTCTGAACACAGCAGCAAGAATAAGAGAAAAGATTTTTTTGCCTTGGAACCCACTCCATCCCCATGCCTGTGCCTCAGCAGTGGGCAGGCTCCCAAGTACAACCGCTGTAGCCATTAAAGAGTCTATCAGGCACCAGCCCTTTGTTCCCCCGAATGTAAGAAATCTGCAGGAATGCAAAAATTTAGGAGCTTGTCTTTCTTCCTAGAAAGTGGGGAAAAATAATGCAGTGGGGAGCGTTAACCAGGGGGAGGTGACTGGAAATACACTGAATTCAGTCCATTCACTGGAGCCTCGCTGCACATGGCTGTCTTCCTGTGCTCACCAGGGATGCTGGTACCACCCTCTGCTTCACCCCAAAGGAATTTCTGTTCTAGTGAGGGTGGTTTTAGAAACCTACATGGCAATTTGGCACTAAATTATGGCTTCAGCCCTCTCCCAGGAAAAGGCAATAGCACTGGGACGCTGCCTAGGGAAGCTTTTACATCCCTACGTGTGTGTGCGCGTTGTGCATAGCATTTTTTTCTGTGGTTATGGGATGGCCACACTCATTCTCAATGGATGGGCTGGCAGCACTAGCTTTTACAGCCTGGCTCTGCCACGGCACGTGTTCCTTAAGTGAGTACCTGCTCCAGTGAAGGGATTTGATCATCGTTTCAGTGTCTGAGCGTCATCTACTCTGCTGCTAGCAACATTGGGTTGCCTTAGCTACATGAGTCATGGTAACGCAGCACAGCATCCATGAGGAGCTGCCAGGAGAGGCCCACTGCCTGAGGTCAAGGCTGAGGACGGGTAGGGCTCACAGTGTGGAAAAATGTAAAAAAATGGGGGTTTGGAGAGTTACCTCCTCTGTGGCTCTCCTTCCGTGCTCATTGGCATCACCTGCTAGTTTTCCTTCAGGATTTAGCAATGCATTTATCCTGCCAAGGTTTCTGACTGACTCCAACACTGCATCTCTCTCCCAAGAGAGGTGGGAGCTCCCAGTGTTGTTATCGTCCGTTGTAGGGTTCCCACTGCCATCATGTTTTTATTCCTGTTGTCACTCTGTAATCCCAGAAATGTGCATCTCCTCACCGCTGGGTCTGTCCCTGGAGAAGAACCCCTAATTTTGCTGATGTTATGCTGGTGTCTCAGAAGCAGAAGAAAATGGAGACTCATGACCATATAACTTATTTTGTTATAATGGCTAAAACATGAAATCTGTAGGGGAAAAAAGCTAGTTTGCATTGATGTTGTAATGCTGCCAGCCAAAGTCGATTAGTAACAGAGAAACATTGCACTGTAAATTGTTGCCCTCCAAGCCTAGGTGCGTCCACAGGAGCATATGGCTGGAGCTCAGTATAGTGGCCACAAGGTCTCCTAGGAAACTGGTCCTCAAAAATCTCCTAAATAGCAGTAAGCCAGGGGTGTGGGTTGCTACTGTGGAAAGGTTGTTAGGAGCAGCATTTCTTCCAAGCTCTTCACTGTTGTTTTTTGTTTTAATTTTTTCACATTTTCATACTCCCTAAAAAGCTTTTGTGTTTGGTTTGGTTTTTTGGTTTTTTTTTTGTTACTTTTAATTAGACTACTCCAGAATATCTCTAGGAAGGTTTTTGGTTCTAGTTCCTTATCATTCTTCTCCTTCAGAAAAGTTCTGGGAGAAACTGGTGTAATTGGGTTCCCCCAAACTTCACTAGTGAGGTGGTGGGTGCCCATCCTCTGCAAGCAGGTCCTCCTGGAGGGACGTGGAGCTCATCAGGGGTGGCTGGCCAGGATGGAGACCCCTGTGAAGGGGATCAGTCTCACTTTGTGTGTGTTTAGGTCTTTCCATTAGTACGGAGGGAGCTTGGGTACTTCACCCCAAGATGGCCAAGTTCAAGTGAAGAAGCTCTTCTTCTAGTGGCAGTTCACTTAGAAAGGTCTCAGCCAGGGAGATGAAGGCCACCAAGGCTGTTTGTTTAATATTACAGCAAATGAAATGCAGCAAGGCTGGAGCTTTGGGGTTAATTTAAACAAGGGCAGCAGCGGAAGCATCTTTGCTCAATCTGTGAGAATTCTTTTTCGTACTCTACGTAAGCCATGCATTAATCAGCAATGTTACGTAGCCCTGCTTGCTCAATTTACTAATATTTATCTGACTAAGACTCTTTTTTTTTCTTAAGCAGCTTGAAATGTCTCATCCCACTGATTCAGTGTGTTACCATTACATGTTGTAAAGTGCGGCAGACAGTCATGGAGCAGGCGTGAGGGGCTGGGGAAAAAAAAGATGTCATTTCCAGTAAGGCAGTTCTTGGTTGTTCTCTGAAGGAGACAGACAAATAAGGATCTCGGGCACTTAAATTCAGTACTGGGATTATAAATTGGGGAGCAGGGTGTGTATTTTCCTCTGCCTTTCCCCAGCAGCCTGTGCATCACTGTGTGTGTAGTATGTCCTGGACATCATGTAGATGTTTAGTTTGGTTTAAAAAAAATAATAAAAGGAATAAAAAGACACTTGTGTTATATGGTCTTTTGAGCTGTTGGTTTTGTGAACTGCTCCAATCTGCCACTGATATGAATCTTTGAGTCTCTTGGCCCAACTGCAAGCCCATATGGCAGAATTAAAACAGGTGGAAAGTTGCTGCAAGGTCTGTGCATAGCTAGGCATGGCTTGGTTCCTCACTTGAACATGCCCAGATTCATCCTCACACAGGCAAGGGTGGTGTTGACCCAACAGCCTGGGTTTGGTCCAGGGCCTCTGTCTCTGACAGACTTGGACTTATCCTGTTCTCACACTTGTCTTCAGAAAGCAGCTTGCTGAACGTCACAGGGGGATCCATGAATACCATGAGGCTCATGTCGGTGGGGAAGAGAAAGCCCAATCACCTGGCTGCCGTGGGACACACGATGGCTCAGTAATTCCCCTTTAATAAAGACTTCTGCTGAGAGCAGGAGAAGACCAGCTGTTTGCCAAGTGTTGCCCTGAAATATGCAGTTATTTATTGGTCCCTTTGAACACCACGAACATTTTTTCATGTCTGATGAGCTCAGGAGACAGTTTAGGCTACAGCTCATGATTTTAAAATGACAGGACATCCACCCTCCAAACCATCTGATTTCCCAAACCAAGTCTGTGCAAGACAAATATTTGGGATCTCTCTGAGACCTCAGCCCTAACTGACGTTGATGTGCTCCTTGCATATGAAGTCTCCAGTGATTACAGCTCATGCCATTCAGCCTGACATTGCCTGTCTGCTACCGCCCAGGCTTTTATTACCCTGGTGTGCTACAGCAATAACATTTATCGGTGATTATGTAGGGTCAGGCCTTCTAGTAACATGCTAACACCACATGCCAAACTGAAGGTCATCTCTCCAGATAACTTAGCCCTTTGAAATCTGCAGAGATTCATAAAGTGGCTGCTAACCATCTTTTTCCCAGTTTTGTCTATGTGTGGAGCGTCCAGCAGGTCCAGTACTGGTGATAGTATGTGAGCGATGTCCTGTGTCACGTCTGAGTACATCACTGGTCTGCACTGCATGGCGTCAGCATGGCATGTGTCCCACCATCCTGTCCCACCAGCTGGTGATTGGGCTCCCTGCTTCATGAATCCTCCTGGTCCTGCTTTCAACCTTTTTGCCTTTTTTGAACAGTGTGTAAACTTTAAGAGTAAACACTGACCAGCATCACAGGAACACATAACCACAACATCAGCAAACTTGAGGGATTGAGGGAGGGAGATGAGGTCATGCTACTGTCCAGATTTGGTGTCTCCTGCCTTCAAGTGAGCTGGAGAGCCGTCACAAACAAAATCCTTCAGCACATCATTCCCAGCAGTGACCAGGGTCGGGCTGCAAGGAGGGACTGGAGGGGAGCATCCTTTCCCCCGGGGCAGCCATCAAGTGCAGGAGGGCAGACAGTAGCACTGATGTCATATTTCACATCATCCTTTGGCTGTCAATTTTTCTTTCTGATGCTGGGACACTGCATTGTGGCAGGTGTGAAGGGAAGAGGGTTTTTTTGTGCTATCTGCCCTTTCTGGAGGTTTTTTTGCCTCCTTGCAAATGTTCTAATTACCCTGACATTTATCTGCTATGACTTCCCTGCTGCTCCCCCTAAACCCACACTCTGCCAGTGCAGCCAGTGGGAGTTGAGGCATCGCATTGCCTCACTGGCAGTGCCTAAGAAGGCTGGAGGGAAATGAGTGCCTGATACAGTGGTTAAAAAAAAAAAATGCTCACCATGCTCAGTTTCAGATGCTCGAATGAAATAATAATAAAAAAACCAAACACACAGGGGAAAACAATAACCCTAAAACTATAAAAAGAATATGAATCAACAATGTGTATTTTTCCAGCTTTGATTGACTTTCCCAAATCTGATCTGTTGGTGATTTATTTCCCAACTCCATCCACCAAATAAAAGGGAATGGGGCAGGTTCAGCAGCCTAGAGCCGTAGAATTTGTTGCATATAAACTCCAGTTGCCACCCGGTTTGTACCTGTCCTTTGCCTTCTGTGTCATACAGTGAGAGGTAACGGCAGCCCACTTGCTCCATGGTTCCTGACATAATATTTGCTAATGGGGATAATATGCAAAAGCCAAATTCTTTTTTTTCCTGTCTATTACTCACACCGCCTCATGTTTGAACTCCCAGCCACACCTCGGCAAATATTTGCAATAAGTAACTCAAAGCATGTCCCAGCCTTGGGTCCTGGGGCCAAGCCCAGCCGTCCCGCTGTAACTCAGGCTGGTCCGAGGGCTGGAGCTGGGGACTGAAGTGAGCAGCAATTACTGTTATTCTCCTCCTCACAGCCTCCAAGCTGCTCAGCTTAACCAGGAGGTTGGAAAGTTTTGGGCCACTCACCACAAGAAGGATGTTGAGGCTCTGGAGCGAGTCCAGAGAAGAGCAACAAAGCTGGTGAGGGGGCTGGAGAACTGGCCTTATGAGGAACGGCTGAGAGAGCTGGGCTTGTTTAGCCTGGAGAAGAGGAGGCTGAGGGGAGACCTCATTGCTCTCTATAACTACCTGAAAGGAGGGTGTGGAGAGGAGGGAGCTGGCCTCTTCTCCCAAGTGACAGGGGACAGGATGAGAGAGAATGGCCTCAAGCTCCGCCAGGGGAGGTTCAGGCTGAACATTAGGAAAAAATTTTTCATAGAAAGGGTCATTGGGCACTGGAACAGGCTGCCCAGGGAGGTGGTTGAGTCACCTTCCCTGAAGGTGTTTAAGGGATGGGTGGACAAGGTGCTGAGAGGCATGGTTTAGTGTTTGATAGGAATGGTTGGACTTGATGATCCGGTGGGCCTTTTCCAACCTGGTGATTCTATGAAATCCCAAGTCATAAAAATAGAAAGATTTAATTTTTTTTTTCTACTCTCCTAAAGAAACCACTGTTCAACAGCAGAGAGAAAGAGGTTTGCAGCAACATCTGCCTGTTTTGTGCAGAGAGCAGAAGCCAGAACTTTTGGAGATGGGATGAGGCTGGTAGCCCTGTGACCCAATGTGTAGCCTGTGCTGGTGCTGCTGGAGGTAGTGGTGACTGCAGCCTTTACGAGTGGAAAAAAAGATGAAGTGAGAAAGTTTGTGATAAAGCAGGGAGGCAGTTAAGGGGAGGAAATGAGAGTGCTTGGCACGTAACCTTGGCCAGGCTGTGCTCCCCAGGGACGAGTAAAAAATAAATTTCCCTGGAGGCAGGGCAGCCAGTGCCCAGGTTGAAGTCCCTGCATGATATAGGGGGGAGCAGCCACAGCACACATGGGGGATTGGAGGAGGCAGAGGTGTGTCACCTGGCTGATGTCTCCCACTGCTTTACCTGGGGTGGTTTCCTTGGGAGCCTGGCACCCACCCTTTCTCCTTTGCATCCCCTTTGTTAGCTCAATCCCCTCCTAATGCTGTGTAATAGTAGCTTAAAACATGGAAATCCCCTTATCGTGGTATAATCACAGAGTGATTTCTGGGCAATGTGTCCTAAAATCTTAGGTATTAATCCCAAATTACTGATGCTCTTTAGAAGAGGGTTCCTTTCTGTGAGCAAAGACAGGCAGCACTGACTGGCATTTACCTTCCCGGGATGAGTTGGTTTGAGCTTTTCTGGAGCAGCTGTAACTAGAGAGGTTGCTACAGCAGGGGTAAAACACTTCAAATCTGTTTCCTCAATTTATTTATTGACTGTTGGATATTTGAAGCATTGAGTCCTGCTGGCTGGCCAGACTTCGGAGCCAGGAAATAACCTCCAAACGGAGCAAAATGAGTTAAATGCCTTGGCAGGTGGCCGGGATGACTAAGTCATCCAGCCTTACTGGAGCAGGGGTCAAAGTTACAAAGCTGGACACATTTCCCATAATCGGAAACCCGTCACCAGAACTGCAAGATCTGGGGCTGCAGTGAAAGCTGCAGTCGCTGCAAGTGGTTGGCAGGGCCACAGGCAGGGCAGCTCAAGAAGGGAGATACACGTCTGATAACATGCATGCTTTGTAAGAAAGAAACCAACGAACAGAGTTAGCAAACCATGCATTTGCCCAAAATAGTGGCAAACGAGGCTGGAGTTTCTGACACGGACACTGCCAGGCCAGTTTCATTGACAAGGTCTTTCTAAAAGCCTCTTGGGCTTACACAGGTACCTCTCCATTCTTAGCTTTTCTTATGAGAACCTGAAATGCAAAGCTGTGTGAGAGCAGAGGGAAAGATGTTTGATTTCAGTGAGTCCCTCTTCTCACTTCCTTCTCCTCCCCTGGCCACAAAGGAGGGATGCAGCAGCACCTGTCATTTGCCTGACCATGTCCAGGATCACTCATTCCCCAATACTAGCCTTCCTTTCCAGATGGGACTTATTTGCAGCCACTCTAGCAATGCGTGACAGTAGTGAAACACCTGTGTGGAGCTGTACAGGTGCTTCACATCTTACAGCTTATTTAACCACCCTATCAGCACTGCTCATTTCACAGCACCACTAAAACCCATCATCATCAGATGTTGCTGGGAAATGGGTGATGGAAGAAGAAAGCCAGGCAGTTGTCCCTAGCATCACCTGGGCTTGTTCCCCAGGTGGATGCCTTCCTGGTGCTGGGATTTTTCGCTCTGGCTGCCCTCTGAGCACATTTCTGTGCAGCACACCCAGCCCACAGCACAGCCTCCTTTGCTGGCACAGCCCGTGGCTGATAAGAGAAAGCGCTTGACCTTTATCTTTGGTGACTCACAGCTGCTTCTGCTTGACTCACACATAAAGGGCTCGTTGCCTTCTCCATGGGAAAGCTCCTAAGTGTTGACCAGGGTGGGAGGAGCACAACCACACCTGCACCAAGAAATCCCCTTTAGCCACGGACAGTCAATTGCTTGTCACCCTGCAGTGCCTCGCTCACTTCTTCCGCTGCTCCTTTCACAAAGGAAAGCAAGTCTGTTAGAGTAGTGCCATGGGAGTTTGCTTTATCTGATCAGAACTGAACAGTGATTGTGTTGGCGTAATTATTAATTAAAAATAAAAATCCTCTCTTATTTATGCCACAGGCCATCACCAGGTGACCAAGGTCTTGAATGGCCAAAGTCATCTCATCTTTCCCAACCCCTAAAAGGCACCTCTGGGTGTCCTAGTGCCACAAGGCAGCTTATCCCCACACTGCCCCCAGCTCAGGAATGGGGATACTCAGACATGCTGAGTGTGGTGCTGGGGACTTCAGGTGTTTTCCCGTGGAAAGAAAGGAGGTCCCCAGGTTGGGGTGGGATGCTTGGGAGTGTCATGGCCTTACAGGAGGTGCAGGGTGTTCGGTTGCCACACAGTGGTGTGTGCACAGTGAAACACCACCTTGCCCTGCCACCACGATGGGCAGTGCGGGGAGATTTTATATTTTCCCTCACGTTTCTTACAGCCATGTCATCTCCCTAAGGCTATTGGTTTATGTGCACATACACATTGCACAACATTGTGCACAAGGGGTACCAAGGTAGTAGCCCAAGACCCACTTGTCTATCCTTAGCTACACCAACATGCCAGCCACAGGTGGTGGCCGTGAACAGATGAAGATGAGTACAAGGAAGAGGAGGAGGAGCAGGTGGCTGCCCTGAGGGAAGGGCAGTTGCCCAGCACAGTTAACACATAGTGCCCTATTCCCCATCCTGAAATGCAGGAAGGTGGTTTTATTTTAATCTTCCCACAAGCGGTTGCCACAAGTCATCTTGAACCATAAGTGATTTCTCATTTTCTCATCTGAAGCAAGAGGGGAGAAGGGGAAAAGGCCTCCCTGTGAGAACGCTGGACACTAGGATGGGGATGCAGCCGTCTCTGCAGGGGTGGGACTGCACATCCATGGAGATCCACTAGTTGTGTGTCATGGCAAAAAAAATCCCTTCCAAAAACCCAGGCTGTGATCAACTGTCACTGAGGGTGTTGAGGCCAATGAGCTTTTGTTGAGTGACAGGGACCCTGGGGCAAAGAGAGCAGGAAGACAGGGAGGAGGTTTGTGTTTGTGGGGGACTGGCAGGGAGCCTTGGGTGGGATCTCAGCCTCAAGCTCCAAAGGGAGAAGGCTGCTGGCTTAGTGCTGACCGCTGGACCCAGCCCAGTTCTTGCATGTTGCTCCCATCCAGGCATTTAAACAAGCAGGTTTCACTTCTCTTTGGTTAAAAGCACCCTTGTTCTCCCATCTGGTGCAGGGCTGGGGCGGCTGGTTGGCAGCAGTGGGATGACTCAGCCCTCCCACGAAGCAGCTCGCCATCCAGCCCCAGCTATATTTGCCAAGCAGGTGAACCAATCCTTGTGCAGAGAGATCTTGGGCCTCGTTTTCTCTCTCTCTCTCTTTTTTTTTTTTTAGATTTCCCTTTCCCTTTTTTCCCTTCCCCTCCCTGGAGCCACACTCCCACGAGCAGCTCTGGCTGGGCGGCAGCACCACCTCCCCAAGCCCCGTGCTCTGCTGGTCAGCGATGCATTGGCCAGCCGGCCAGCTTGCCTGCAGCTGGCATCCCGGTGGTCCCAGGGCCACCTGCCCTCGCCAGCCGCTGCCGTCAAGGGCAAGCCCAGCAGCACTGGCCAGGGTGTGGTGCAGCCACAAAACCAACAGGTTTTTTTTCTCAATGATTTTTTTTATCTCTGGCAGAAGGAAGTTGTAAAACCATTATGTCTCATTGAAACATGGGGAGAAAGGACACCGCATTGCACGGGACGGAGTCAAGGCCAAAGCTCTGGCTTCCCGGCTGCCAGAGGGAGCAATAATATGCAGAGGCTTTGTGGGACTGCAGTTTGACCCCTGCAGTTATCACTGTTTCTCGAGGAAGATTTCTGCCTGTGTTTTTCCCTTCGTGGTCCTGCTTTAGGACAGACAGACAAGGTGGTGCCTACAAGAAAATTCTACATGTGGGCTGGGTGGTTTAGTTCTCCCTTGGTACATGCTGTGCAGGGTCATGGGGCGGATGTCTCTACCAGAGCACAGCTGCCTCCTGCATGGCATAAAATAAAATGAACCAGATAGATAGAATAGACTAGACCTGAATAGAATAAAATAAAATTACTTTTTGAGCTTCTAATTGCTGTTCTGCTCTTGCTTTCAGACACCCATCCCATCCTACCAGCTCCTCCTCTTGCCAACAACCTCCCAGCATTTTATCCAGGAGGTGTTTCTGGCTGGTGCAGTGTGTGGGGAGGGCTCGGTTTGGCTTCAGAGGTTTTTTGGGGTTTGGAGGTTTTTTTAAACTCTTCACTGCCCTTTGATGTGCTGGCTCCAACACCAAAAAAGCTGACTGCAGCTTGCCCAGGGGTGCTGGGGCAGGATCCGAAAGCGCCAGCAGCATGGCCAGGAGGCAGCCAGCTTCAATCTGCTCCTGCCAGTCACTCCAGAGTCCCTTTCAAAGAACTGTCCACCCAGTGAGGGCATCAGGGGACCCTCCCCAAACCTGCCTGTACGCCATGCCCCAAGATCTTCCATGGTACCACCAACACACTCGAAGGGGGCCCATCCCCACCCCCCCCACACACCGCCACCCCCTTTAATTAAAAATTGAAATCATGTAATTGCCTCTTCATTAAAGCCAATTAAAGCCCGGCTGACGAGAGAGGAGGCGGCACATTTTGCAACTCACCACGGAGATGAGAAAGCACACACCGCAATTACGGTGTCTGTTTGCTTTGCCTTCACTCAACGTCTTAATCAGGGCTAGCTTTGAAATTGGACCCCAGATGAAATGGCGCTGGCGGGTTCCTCGTGCCCAACAACCCCTGTGTACTGGTCGGGCCAAGTGCTGAGAGAGGCTGCCACACACTGCAGTGGGAAAGGGAGGCCAGGCTGCCTCCTCTTCATCCTCCTCCTGCCTTGTGCCCACGTGCAGAGCCATCTGCAGAGGAGGGATGCTCAGGGGAAGGAGGGATGGAAAATGAGACTCCTCCATGCCCTGCAGAGGAATCCCCCATGCAGCGGCTCACTGGGATCATGCCTGCATCTCTGCCTTTTGATCTCCATCTCTCAGAGATGCTCCAAAGCCACTGTGGGTCTTCACCCGGGCCAGGAGTGCCCACAGGAGCAGCCTTCAGCCCTGCTCGGTCATGGGAACCGTGCTGACCTCTGTCTGCAAGGTGGCAGTGTGCATTCAGAGGGCTCCTCCTTTGCTGTCCGGAGCTGTAACAGTTAAGAGTTCACAGGAGGTTCCGTCCCAGATGAGACAGGGTGTTGGCCGCCTATTCATCCTTGCTGAGATATGGGACCAAAACCCCCTGGTCCCCAGAAGGCACCAGAGGAAACGAGGTGTGCTGGGAGGGAGGGCTCCATCCTCTCTTCTCCTTGGCCAGGAGACCCCAACGCAAGCCAAGCCATTTCCATGGCTGCAGGAGTTTCCAGATGGACAAGCTCTACCAAGTCTGCAACTGTAGAGACAAAAACACATGCCATGCTGCAGCATTGCTGCTTGAGATGCCAGCTCAGTGATTTACCCTCTTCCTGCTCAACTTTGAAAAGCCTGAGCAAGCAGCCTTTGCGAACACTTTGTTGCACACGCTGCACTTGCCTACGTTTTGACCTGAACTGTGCTTATTAACATTTTTTTTGGGGGGTGTAATAACAGTCCCGCGTTCTTTGTAGGCGATCTGTCTTCAAGATCTCCTTTTTGATCTTTTCATAGGCTAAGCAACAATTCATCCTATATAAATCTCAGATTGAAAGTACATAATTTGTTTTTCCCTGCTTTTTTGAAGCGGTAAGAGATGAAATGGCTTAGGGGAATGTCAGCAGCAGTTATATCTTAATTGTTTTTTCTCTGCATCAAAATGCCTTGAACTATTCACTTGTGTGCAGGAGCACTAAGTGACCTTTATGCAAGTGCTTTAATTCCCCTAACAAGTTATATCCCATCACTGACTTCAGGAGTTTTCTTTGGTAGTTGTTCCGATACTAATTTTGTATGCTACCCTCCTCCTCTTGCACTCTTTCTATCCAGGCAAATCAAAGAGTTTGAAATATGCCTTAAGTCAGGAGCATTGAAAAGAAGACGACAGACTAGATGACTGGGTGAAAAAAAATGTTAAAAAGGGGGAAAAAGAAATCCAAACCCCTCCTCCTAAGTGTGACCTTGACTGTTGGTCAAGTAGGCACTAATGCTAAAGCACTGAGGCAAGTTCCTCCTTTACCCCTAAAAGGTGGATGAATGTGGACTCAACCAGTGGAGTGAATTTGCTTTGCACAAAGATCAGTTTAGCAGCTTAAAAGGGATATTTGCACAGTGTGAAGATTTGCATTGGTAATAAACCAATGGCCCTTCTATTCCAGCACCATCCTATGCTGCTGGCTTTCTGTCCCAAGCAGGGCCAATTTTTTTTTACTTCATGCTCCCCTTTGGGTCACGTTGCATAAGGAGTCAATTCCTTTCCCTACCATTTCCTTTCTTTTCAGCCTTTTTCTTAAGCTGGGATGGGTCTGGTGTTGGTTACGTTTAACTTGCAGGTGCTGGTGGCAAGCAGCAGGGCAGGAACAAGTCAGCGAGAGGCCACTGGGTCTCTGACACTGGCTCCTTTGGGAAAGGAAAATTTGCTAGGAATTTTTTTTTTTCCCCCCCACGCAGGACTATTACCAGGAAGGCTTCTAAAAGCCAGGAGGCTGCACAGAGCTGTGCTGGCAACTGGAGCTTATGCTCACTGGGTTGTATTAACCTGGTTTGGCATCCTCACAAGGTGTCTGGATTCCCACGGTAAAAACCGGAGGGTAAGGTGGCTTGTGCAAGAGGCAAGCGCGCTGCTGGGTGGAGCGTGCGTTTTTGCTTGTGTAATGGCAAGGTGAACAAGCAGAGAGGGAAGCCAGTCTGGAAACAAAAGCTGCCACTTGGCGAACAGCTCAGCCTTCATTCACATGATGCTTCATTAACAGCACACAGGCTTCAAAATTTTTTGGATGCTTGTCAAACTGGAGTGACTTACGGCCCTTACTGTTTGGGCTTCCTGGCCCTGGCCTGCGAGAGGCCGGAGATATTTAGGACAGCAGTAGGGAAAAAATAGCTCTGCCTGCTATTAGTGCGATGACCTTAAACTGTTTGGGGAAGGGAGGGTGAAGGTTCTTCCGTGTACAGGTCACAGCTACAGTGACAGAGCCGTTTACACACCGATTGTAGTGAAAAACATGGGCAATAATAACAAAAAGTGCAAGGACTTCAGCTTCAGGGGAGAAGTCCTGAATAGATACCATAGACACAAAATGAGTGCCTTTGCCCCTGAGAAAATACAGAGGATAAAGAAGCATGAACAGACCACTTAATTTTTTTTTTCCTTTATGCATTGCCATTTACAACTGGCTATCAAGAAGTGATTTGCAGGAGCCCAAAGTAAACTTCATGGTTTACCAAAAGCCCTGCTTTGCATTGACATTAAAAAGCCACAGGACCATATGAAGTTTAATGATGGCAAGGCTTTGGGACACGTAACACATGCTCCAATGGCAAAAGAAGCAAATCTAGCTGCATAACCCACTAGTTAGGCTTACAGGCTCAACTACGAAGGATGTTTCTTCCATTTTCTAGCTCAGTTATAATTGTTTCCAAAAGGGCTCAAGCTAAGATATTGCAGAAAGTGCAAATTTCAAGTGTAAGTCCAGAAGGTTACCTTCTACTTCAGTGTAACATCAGGCATCCAGGGCATGTCTCATATCTTAAACTTACCTCCTGAATCACAAAGCTCCCAAGGAGCAAGCGATTTCCTCTTGCTGGAACTAGCCCAACCTCTTTTTACATGTTCCTGTCCAGTGTAGGCCTTCTCTGGACTGCACTGTGCTGAGCTGGCTTCCTCAGCAAGACCTCATTTGTTCATGGAACTGCCGCCAAGGCAGCATTTAACTGAGCATGAATTCATCACAAGTCCCTTTTTTAAAACAGGAAAAACCTGGTTAATCAGGAGAGTGGAAATATACAGACCATTTAAATTTTTCTAGCTACCGCAAATCCTAACCAGATAGCAAACCCCATATAACTGAACATACTGGAACTGGACCAAAAGCTACAAGTTATCCCAAATAGGAAGCTCCCAGGAAGGCACCCTAATGCTGTGCAAAGACTCCTGAGCAACCAAATCCCTTCCCCAATTTTCAGCTGAAAGCAGAACATTTGCCACTTGTTTCTGCATCAGACAGGGCAATGGAGTTGTTATCTCCAAGGCTTTCTTCCTAGACAGCAGAGGCACTAAGGAGGTATTCATTATGCTGGAGCCTGAGTAGGTGACCCCAAGTTAACCTTGCCTGAAGTGCTTCCAGCTGCTTCAACTTTCAAATCCAGAAATGGATCTTTTCCCCTCAAATGAGAAACTAACAGCACAAAGACTCCATCAGAAGAGTGTGTTCCGACAAACAAAGCATCAGTTTCTTTTATCAGGTTGCTGTGATTGTAATCAGGCACGTATGCCTGATTTTGATATCACCTCACCATTTTTAAAACTTCTCATCTTAGTTCTGCATAGGGCCCTCGATTTATTCACCTTCAGAAAACACCACTACTGATTTTTCAGTTTTCATTTCTAACAGCTCTTACTTCCTTTTTGCACACTCCCACTCCCTGTATTTACCATCAAGCCTGTATTTCTCCAGCCACGACATTCTGACAACCAGCCCACTAGTTCTTCATACTCTGCTAAAGGAACAAGTCAGGCTGCTCAGGTACCCTCTAGTTACTTCTGTAGACAGTCTACAAATAACCATCTGAGAGCAGAAGTCCATGAAATGCTCATCTTTATCATTAGATCTGTAATGGCAAGAACACAGCTAGCTTTTGACAAGATCTGTTTTCTATTCAGCTATGTTAACTGGCATTAGCTCTGCTGTAACAGATCCCAGCTCAGCTTTCCCATCACTTTCCCAAGGAGGAACATCTCGCTAGGCAGCTTCATTACCCACTCATCTCATTTGCGCTCCCTGAATGCTGGCACTATGCTCTACATGTTCTGGAATTTCCCGTTTTCTCAAAATTAAAAAGTTAGCCTTTCAGGACTCATGCACATAAATTACTTCTGTGTGCTCATCTGCAGATGTTTATCTCAAGGTAGCAGAACTCCTCTTTAACCATGTAGTGGAAAGTACTTCTCCAGGATGGGGGAACTAGGATTCAATTTATTCCAATATATATATAAAAAAAAAAAAAAGCTAGTCAAATTTATTTGATGTGCCTAGCATCACTGGGATTAGCCAGTCTGCATGTGGGCAAACGCCATTCATTATTGCCACCCTTCTCAGAGGTGGCTTCACACTGTTCTCTGTGCCTGCTCTTGTATGCTACAATCTAATGACTGCATACAGAACGGATTTATTTTTAATTTTTACTCCTGCATTAACACTATGATATGTCACTCAAGCATTAGAGCTACACATTTTCCAGTTGCAAGGTACTGATGGGGGGTATCTTAACATGTCCCCCAGCACAAATGAATTGCATAGAGTGTGGGGAATCTTTAACAATGATGCTGCCTCCCAAAAAACCCAAATCCTACACTACATTTCAGGCTGTTTACTTGCCAATTGAGCAAGTTTGTTCTGATTTACATCAGAGAATGCTGTACTGCAATATTTAAATGGGCTCCTTTTTCTTTGGCTTTTGATAACAAAGGAAACTGGCAGGATGTTCAGACAATAGCTGTACAAGGCCAAACATCTGGCACAGCCCTTGCTGAACGCTTCACCATTCACTACCAGAAGTCATAGAGGTATTCATTTAACTTAGGAAGTATTATGGACCAGACTGGCACCAATGATCATGTTTCACAACTTTAATAGAATATTCTATCTATTCTGTACAAATTGAGAACACTGTATTAAGTTACAAATGTGTAAGGTAAGGCTGGAGCACTCTACATGCCTGGTCACAGTGTTGATACAGCTGCTATTCAACTGCTGCCAGAGGTTGGCAATGGATGCTGAAACTAGAAACGTGTACCTGAAGTGCCACACAACAACAAAAGGTACATTTGAAGACTTCAGAGCTTTAAATAAAACAAATTGTGGAATGGAATAATTTCAGTGTTGCAAGTAAGACACCAAAACTTCAGATTTATTGAACTGAATTTTGATAAATTTCTGTGTTCATAGTGAAAGGTCATTCCATGCTGGACACTAAGCAACAGGACTACTATAAAGTTGCTGGTTCTTTGGCTGCAACCCACTTCCATCAATGGCAACAGTTTGGCCTTTGCGTTTTTGATCTTCATCCAGAAGAGCTGTCATTTTGATGCAAGTTTGTTTCTCCTGTCTAGACTACATTAAGACCAATTAAAATTATTTGTTTTACAAGTACCCATATTGTATGCAAAAGAGGAAGATTTTCAAGTATATTAAAAACTATTAAAAAGCACTAATTCTGTCAAAGTACTTACAAACATGAATAAATAAATAGTAAGATGAACAACTAAGTCTCAAATATGACGCCCTCTTCAATGAAGTAAAATTACTTCAACTCAATTTGTATTACTGAGATAATAAATATGACATTTAAAGCTGCTCAAGCACTAGTTCAATTTGTAGGTTGCAAGAAACATTAAAAAAGGAGGGAGGGAACTAGCAAAAAAGTCATATTGCTCTATTTGTTTCAGCTACCATACATGTAACCCATTTACTTTAGCCTCTCTGCATATTCCTATTCAATAATTTTCAACATTTAACAAGAAAATGGATAATCCTCACGTGGTAGTCTGGACTATTCCTATGCATAGGGCAAACGGCTCTAAAGGCCAATCGACATACTTAGCTACAGTGTACCAACGGCTGTAGAGTGTGCTTTATTTAAACCTCATATTTCCCAAATGCATTGAAGTTGCCACTGTACATGTTAAGCAATAAAGAAAAGTTAGTGAAAATCATGCATTTTAAAACAAATTAGTTTTAAGCATTGTTAATAAGATTGTGCTGCAGCGATGGAACATCCTGAACTGCAGGCCAGGTATCCAAATATTTGTTACAAGTTGTTCAAATATCACTTCCAAGTGGTATTTCCTTATTACTGTTGTTTGCATTCAGCAGGTTGGCTGGAATCTTTCTGTATTAAGAAAAAAAAAAGGGGAAAAAAACCCCAAAACAGTTAGAAGTCAAAGTAGTATACATGAAAATACTTAAATAATCAGCTACAGAGTTTTGAATTAGCTAGAGATATATCAGCACAAACAAAAAAACTACTGTGTAAACTTAACCTACAACATAAAGGTCTGAAGAGCAGTCACTATATTTATTGGCTTCCCCCTGTTCCCAACTGCTTAGTATCCCATAATGTTTTTAATCTATATTTGTGTTCTTTACAGTCTATCCATTAGGCCAACATTCAAACAAACAAAAAAGCAAACTACTTCCCCCAACCAGAGGCTGAATTTGACTTCCAGTTCCTATTAAACAGTTTAACAATAACCTGCCACCTCCCCACTACCTCTGAGGAGGCGGGAAGGGAGGCTGCTTATTCTGCAGCACGTTCAAGTTTTTCCTTAGAAGCCTTGACCTTTCTGCTAAGGTGATAAAAAAGTAATTAATGTGTTGACTTCTTCTAGGTTCTGCATCACCAGCAGGTAACTATTCAACAGTTAGACATGTAGACTTCTCACCCAGTGTTAATCTGAATATATAAAAAGTAGGAACACCTTCATTAGGTAGTAAAACAACTTCCCCTTTGGCAAAAGGAAGTGTATCTGGGCAGGAGAACAAGCACTCAAACAGCTAAGAATTTCAGGTTTTACACTGCACTTTTTTTTTTTGTTGTTGTAGAATAGGGTTCTTAGAAAGCAGGAGAATTTATTCAGTGTATTTCCTGTTTGCTTTTCCCTTTACTATTCTTAATATAATTTATAATAAGCAAATAGCAGTAACAGAAGCCTGCTGAATTCTAAAGAAAACCACAGGCACTAAACATGATGCCTTAAATGCCACCAACTGCAAAATAAAATGTTTCTTAGTAACTACCCTAATGAGATGTTTTGTGTCCTAAAATGAGTAGACAAAACCTAAGACAACTTAAGCACTTGCCTGTTGTGAGGAAGAACAGGTGCAACTAAGTTTTCTTATCATAAGTTTTGTCCCTGATAATCTGCATTAAACCCAAACTATTTTTCTGTGCCTCACCTAACTGCTTTAGGGCTGTATCGGTTACTATGATTCCCACTGGAAGCCTGGATTAAAGCCAAACACAGTCTCTTCTGCACAGATATGGCAAAGACCTCTCAAAATTCTTCCTTGTGGTTTTCCTCCCCCAGCACATCTGGCTAACTTCAACTTTGTACTCTTTTATCTGCCTGGGGTTTCAAACAACACTGATGTGAATTTACACTGATCTGGGACAAAATACAGCAAGAATTCCCTCTTGAAGAGAGAATTTTTGTTGTACAAAAAATGTTTGTACAGAACACAAAATTAGCATTCTCCCAAAAAAAGAGAAACTGACTGCCACTGGTAGTACACTGCATACTATTCCTTTTCATTCTGAGGCAGGCAAAACCCAACAACATTTTTATCAAAAAGCTTTCGAAAAGTATTTATTTCTCTTATAACTACATTGTATTTCAACTCTGCCACGAAGGAGTCCGCAGTATCACCCCTCACTCTCACTACGTTCTGGATAAGAGCTATAATCAAGTAACGAACCCATTGTCTAGAAAGCACTGGAAAGTATTTTCGTTACCTTCCTTTCTATTCACCTATTATATTTACAAAAGATCCACTTAAGCTGACCACTGCAAGCATTTCAGTCCAATTTTAATAATCAAGCATGTTATATTTTCCAATAAGCTTCACTATCTTTTCTTCATACTCAGCTTTATTTCTGTAAACATTTAAATCATTATTACAGAATCACAGAATAACCAGGTTGGAAGAGACCCACCGGATCATCGAGTCCAACCATTCCTATCAAACATTAAACCATGCCCCTTAGCACCTCGTCCGCCCATCCCTTAAACACCTCCAGGGAAGGTGAATCAACCACCTCCCTGGGCAGCCTGTCCCAGTGCCCAATGACCCTTTCTGTGAAGAATTTTTTCCCAATGTCCAGCCTAAATCTCCCCTGGCGGAGCTTAAGGCCATTCCCTCTTGTTCTGTCCCCTGTCACTTGGGAGAAGAGGCCAGCACCCTCCTCTCTACAACCTCCTTTCAGGTAGTTGTAGAGAGCAATGAGGTCTCCCCTCAGCCTCTTCTTCTCCAGGCTAAACAACCCCAGCTCTCTCAGCCACTCCTCGTAAGACCTGTTCTCCAGCCCCCTCACCAGCTTCGTTGCTCTTCTCTGGACTCGCTCCAGAACCTCAACATCCTTCTTGTGGTGAGGGGCCCAGAACTGAACACAGGATTCGAGGAGCAGTCTCACCAGTGCCAAGTACAGAGGGAAAATAACCTCCCTGGACCTGCTGGTCACACTGCTGGCTCATATTCAGTCAGCTGTCAACCAACATCCCCAGGTCCCTCTCCTCCAGGCAGCTTTCTAGACAGACTTCTCCCAGTCTGTAGCACTGTACAGGGCTGTTGTGCCCCAAGTGCAGGACCCGGCACTTGGCCTTGTTAAATCTTATGCCATTTGACTCAGCCCAGTGGTCCAGCCTGTTCAGATTCCTTTGCAGAGCCTCCCTACCCTCCAGCAGATCGACACTTCCACCCAGCTTAGTGTCGTCCGCAAACTTGCTAAGGGTACACTCAACGCCTTCATCCAGGTCATTGATAAAGACATTGAACAGGGCTGGACCCAGCACTGAGCCCTGGGGAATCCCACTTGTCACTGGCCTCCAGCTGGATTTCACACCATTTCCCACCACTCTCTGGGCCCGGCCATCCAACCAGTTTTCCACCCAGGAGAGTGTGCGCCTGTCCAGGCCAGAGGCTGACAGTTTCTCAAGCAGAATGCTGTGAGAAACTGTGTCAAAGGCTTTGCTGAAGTCCAGGAAGACCACATCCACAGCCTTTCCCTCATCCAAGTCACTTTGTCATAGAAGGCAATCAGGTTAGTTCGGCAAGACCTGCCTTTTGTGAACCCATGTTGACTGGGCCTGATCACCCGGTTCTCTTGCATGTGCTTCATGATAGCACTCAAGATCACCTGCTCCATGACTTTCCCTGGCACTGAGGTCAGACTGACAGGCCTGTAGTTTCCTGGGTCCTCCCTGCAGCCCTTTTTGTAGATGGGCACAACATCAGCCAGCCTCCAGTCCAGTGGGACTTCCCCAGTCTTCCAGGACTGTTGGAAGATGATGGAAAGGGGTTTGGCCAGCACATCCGCCAGCTCCTTCAATACCCTTGGATGAATCCCATCCGGCCCCATAGACTTGTGGGTGTCTAGTCAGGCTAGCAAGGCTCTGACCACCTCCTCTTGGATCATGGGAGCCTCACATGGCATATAAATCTTCCTCCTGTAAAAACTGAGTCACAGATTACAAAGCTCCCTCTTACGGGGCTTTCAGGTGTTGATTACTGCTCTCAGACAAAAAAAAAAATAGTTTAAGGGGTTCTCAGATATGAGTCAGTTATTAGAGAAATACTGCTAGTTAGTGCTATTTTAGCTTACAGTTAAGGGCATGTCTATCTGGACCACGTATGTTTAAGCAGGTCATAGGCAACAACGCAGTATCTCAGATCCAAATTCCAACACACCCAATTTTCTTCCACCACTTCAACAGCACAGCACTGCTCTTGCTAAGCACACCAGCATGTAAGCTCCATGCTGCCCTCAGCCACCCATCAGCCTCATAGAGAGCATCTTGGACTAATCCAGAGGTGACAACTGCACAGATGATTACTGCAATTTTCTTCAACATACAGCTGCCTCATCAGGCATATGCACGTTTTAAATTTATCTTTGGCATTTAATTGTTCCTGTAAGATCAGGGACCAGTATCTAAGCTGCAAGCGTGATCACAATCCTACATCCATAGTCCTTCAGGTGCAAGGATATTAAGCTTGAGCTTGGTCTTCCCATGTGCCATATGCCCAGACTGTGGCTAACATCTGGTCAGTCAACTACTACCAATCCATTTACTGGCCCCAGACTCTATGCTATTTAACTCCCCATTCTAGCAAGACTTCCATTCATGCTCTACTTCCCTAAATTAACTTCCAAAGATATCTTAGAAAGATGAAGTGATTCTATGATTCTATAAAGTGCACTGGCCACGCAATAAAGACCAAACAGAGAGACTTCAACTTTATTTTAAAATAAATTTAAGCAGCAAACACAGGTACTGAAGCTCACTACCAGCAATAGAGAGACAAGAAAGAATTCTTGTCACAAGGAGCGTCTGTAGTAGTCATTTTATATTTTTTCAAGTGTTTAGTGATATTTACTTATGCTGTGCAAGGAGTTTAAACTGCTCTGGGCCTTTTGTTTCAGTCTGAGACACTTCCAATGGAGATATACAAACTAAATAAGTGAAACTCCCACCTATTTTTTCCTCTTTTGCTAACAAGCAATGCTAATGTCTCTTATTTATTGCATCAGTTGCTCAGAATTAAAAGAAAATGAAAAAATATCCTTGCTACAATTTTTATTGTGGCATTTGATGACCCAAGAGAACAATGCAAGAAACTTGAGCTAATTAGCTCACATACAGACCATGTGCTCAGCAATTACATCAGCTAAACTAAATTAGCCACTCATGGACACAGAGAACATGCATCAAATTTAAAGAGGGAATTCACTGAAGATGTTCAGGACCATAGGGCTAAAAAGGAGAAGAAAAGCAGGTCTGAACTAATATTGCTTTCATGACTTTCATACACAACCCACTGCCATCTACCCATCCAATTAATCTGGTGTCCCAGAGGACGGGGGCATAAGCCCAAAGGATCCATGCCATTTCTCTCAGCAATTTAATCCTTTCAAACCAGATCTTTTTCACATAGAGTTACTGCTGAAAGAAACACTGAAATTCTACTTGAGTCAATGTTTAAGCAAAACAGGCAGGATACATTCCTGGGTGATTCAAAAAGCATTCGAGCCTTTACCTCGTTACTTCTAAAAATCACTTTTTGGGAAGCCTCCCCTCCACTAGAGTAGCCTTGAAGGAACAGGCAGCCCATCAAGATCTTGTCTGACTCCCAGATAGACTTTGCTGCCAACAATGGGATCAATGCAGGCAGTAGGCACTAAAGCCCATGTCCTCTCCAGTAGGAGAGAAAGAAAGCCTTTCAATATTTCAAGTGTCTTGCCATGAAATAGTCCAGCTAGGGGTCCCAAAGCTAAATACCTTTGCTCATTTTCTCATCTATGTTATTGAATGAGAAAAAGCAAGGATAACATTTCATATGTATATGTGTGTGTGTGTGTATATATATATAGGGGGGGGTATAGCGGAAGTACATACACACACACACTTTCACTATATAAATATATATAGTGGAAGTAAACTCAGCTTGTGGGAGCTAAGTAAAAAAGTGGTCTGGATTGCCTCCTACACACCTGTTCTGAAAAAGTATTTGCTACTAACAGGCCCTTCTGCCACCATTACTTAAAAGACAGACTAAGCAACTTGAAGCATGGTGCAGTCCATCCCCACAGCAGCTTTTTTAGTTCTCAATTCAAAACTACATTCGATACTATCTTGTCAGCAGCTCATGAATTCAAGAATAGCATCAGTAACATGAAATAAACTCAGCTAGAAGAACAGGGCATGCAAATACACAGGAAAATATACCAGACAAAACAAGCTATTACATCTGTTTTTGCAGCACCTTCTGAAGCTATTAACACTTTCCATCATCTGACTGCTCAGTCTTCCAAAGCTACAACTTATAGCATAACTGCTTTGTAAAGAGATGATAATGATCCAGTTCTAACTGAACAAGTCAAATGCACTTAATACTAAAAGGAGTGAGAGGAAGAAAGGAGGAAAAGATAATAAGGCAGAAAGAGTTGACATTTATGTAGCAAATGTAGTACAACAATAAAGGAGGAGGCAATATAGAAAAGACTGAAGAGGACAAATTGGGTTTGGAAGGAAAATAGACCAAAGATCAATTATGTTTTGTGTGCACGAAAAGGAAAACTATTCTTGATATAAGAAAAAAGGGGCTGGGAGGAACTGAAAAGCAAAGAGAGGCAAGGGACTGCGAGAAACAGGACCAGAAAACAGGGTGAAAGGAAGCAGAAATTGCAAACAGGATTAGGTGTATGACTTAAAAAGACAAAACCAGAATTGCAAGTTGACTTTTAAAAGTGAAGACAGTGGCTGACAATTTCTAATTGTAAGAAGGGAAGACAGCTGTGTAGCAGACTGCAGCAGGATGACATCTAGGCTGCTGTGACAAACAGATGTTCTGTTACAGCAAATGAATAAACAGTGCAAGTATGGTGAGGCAGGGTGGCCGGCTTCTCAAAGCATATCAGATTGGAGAAAAACAACAATTAAAAAAGAAATATCAAACCAAAAACCACAGTTCAAAATTGAAGGCATTATCTATGCAAGGAGGGAACGAGTTGGAGAGATCACAGCATCTCCTAACTAACCGAAGGAAAAAAAAGATACTTTTTTCCCCCCTATATTTTTGCCTTGTATGGAGCCTGTTGCAGGCTTTACTCTCTATTAAGGTATGGGGTGAAAGGTGACAGTATACAACAGAAGGAACTTTTTTTTCTTCTTTTAATTAAAGAGGCAGACAAACAGGAGAACAATACCTGTTCACAATCACAAGAGCTCAAGAAAAAAAAGCTTCTAAGAGTGACTGAGTGCCAGGCAGCATAAGAAAGAATAATGTTGGAAAAGACATACTAAAGAAGCTGATGACTTAACAAGAGTTCAAGATGAGCAGAGCAGATAATAAATAATTTGAAAGTACACTAGAAACAAAGAGACATAACATCAAATCAGAAACAAGGAAAAAAAGTCTGACAAGCTTCATATCTTTTATGATATGTACACAAAATACAGTTTGACTGTTCACAAAGGCAAAGCAGAAGTTGTGCCAGGAAGGCAGAGAAATCATTCTGGAAAATCTAATTTAATTACATGATTTAAAGGCACTCATCTCTGTAGATATTTCTTTCAATTTTTTACTAATAAAACCTGAACTCTGAAGTCAGCATTCCCCCATTTCTTCTCCCCATACAATACAACCAAACCAAACCACAAAACCCTAGAAAACAAACCGCATTGCATGGCTACAAATGGGACTCTTGGAAGTTAGGTATGAATGGAATTCCACCTTACCTAGAAATGTATGAATGATAAACAGACTTAAATTACACCTAAATGGGAAAAAAATTGAAAGGAACTGTCAGCATGAATGAAAAGTGGAATGTACAAAGTCATACAGGAGGCAACAACCATAACGTTCCAAGACACCTTAAGCTTTTCTCCTACAGATACCAAATCTTTTGAAGTGATATTTGACACTCAGCACAAAAAAGCACTTCACTCAAAACTAACAATTTGTTTATCAGCTGTCCAACTTTTTCCCATTAGTTACTGCTGCATTTTGTCAGAATACTTATTTCTGCCACTCTAATCCTGTTTGATAAATCTTTCCAAAAGACAGATTCTTTAGCATACAATATTCTTCATTAAAGAAAAACAAGTTCAATCCTTCACAGTGGCAAAAAACATTTACTTGTGATACGATGATGAATATAAAATCCTGCATCAGAAGAGCGAGGTGTTAACAGCAGCTTAAGACTTTCATCTAAAGATCAAGCAATCTTGCATGCCTTTCACTTTTTCATCTATGCCTTCATAAAAAAAAATAAAATCAAAAGCTGTTTTTTTAAGAACTAAATAAACGCAAGTCCGTCATCACTGTCCCAGCTTCATTATATGTAAGCATTAACTTTACCATGACTGATGGATTGAAAAATACCCATCAGAAGGATCAATAACCCTTAAGGTGGAATTTTAAACAAAGTTAAAAATTCAAAGTTGAGGGCTAGCTTTTTTTGTTTTCTAGCTGAGTGGAGCTACCGGGACAACCAAAACCAACAATACTAAAATAAAGAAAAAAAAACAAGCTAGATGAGATATGTCAGACTAGTTCCAAGTTGAAGTCCAACCACAGAATATTTGAATATGACCGATCTAAAGGAAAAATATGTATCATTCCTATACAGAAATACCATTAAGAAGTAAAGGCACACAGTCTGGAAATTATCTTTCTCTTGGTGCAGGATGGAAGACAAAACTTACATTTTTCTCAATTTATGGAAGCATTAGTTTTTCTTTTAAGAGCAATTTGAGTACTGAAGATGAAAACATTACAGTCTGAAGTCAGGGCAGTTCTTCTTTATTAATCTTTTCACAAAATACTACGACCTTAGTTACACTGCTCATGGCTATAGCCTGTGTTATGACTAAGTACACAAAAGTCCTTACCTTAGGCTCACTCTCTGCATCTTCCTCCTCTTCTCCCTCCTCTTCCCCCTCCAAACCCTATGACAAAATAGAGATAAACTAACAGAAATTAAAACAGGTTAAAGGTGCAACTTTTTGTGATGGAGAGAAAAAACAAAATAGCACATTATATTACCATTGTATTCCAAAGTGTTTCAGATGTCAACATTAAAACTACTTAGGCTGACTTAAAAGAATTCAGCATCTTCAAAACATTAAAGCAAAATCTTTAAAAGAAGATTTAGGACATAAATCTAAAAGGTTCAGCATGGCTTAAGGCAACCTTCCTATGTAAGCTGCTGCAGCCACCAGCAACTTTTTAACTTACATCTGACCCATTATTTGGAGCTTCACATTTCCAGTAACAACTACATATGTCTAGTTTTGTTCTATGTTCTGACCTCCTTCTAAAGAGTCAGTTTATTTGGATTACTACAGACAGGCTGTGGAGTTTTGCACAGGATTCTGCAGTATTTTCAGACACTGTTCTACACATGCCTACATCCAAGCAGTACAACCTGGCACTGGAGACAGATGAAAAATAAATGTACACTTCTATCAAAACCCAGCTTAAAAAATAAAAATAAGGCTGTTGAGAGACTAAACATTTTCTGAAGTCCAGAAATCTGTATTGAAACTTGCAAAGAGACTGCATGGGAAGGCTACCAGGTCACATAAGATCAATAGCTCCGTAATTTCTGATATACTGATATACTATGGAGAGTCAGGTATGCACCTTTAACGTATTACCAGAAACACCACAGTAAAAGCAGTAAAATAAAAATATAATTATCTGTAAAGCATATTACTTCATTTAAGCGTGGTATCATCTAGCAGTTTTGTGCAAAGCCTTTGTTTGTATTCATACAAAATTACTGTAAATGGACCAGATGTCTTGGTATACTATAAACTCCAGCCTAAATTAAGCCTTTATCCCAAGCAGTTGCACGCTTACTCTTTTTTCCATTACATTTAGGAAGGCCAAGTCTTCAAGCTTATGACAACTAACAGCTGACAGTTCAATTCCACTACTGCCTAAGCAACAGTTAAAAATAAGACTGCAGGTTCTTATCATGACGCATTCAAAAAAGAAAACAAACACAAACAAAAAACCTCCTCTTTGATTTTTTTAAGTCATGTAAGAAAACAGCCTTCAAAATACTAGGGAAAAAACTGGATAAATGTTCCTGCAGAAAGTACTTTTGTGAAAAGTAAAACAGTCATAGCTTTTCTAAGTCAGGAACGCTGAACTCTTTTGGAAAGATGTATCATACAGAAGAATATTCATGAACAACTATTTTCTGCTCCATATAGGACTACTACTTCTGGAACTGGAACACTGTTGGCAATTAGATATCTATAAAAGATACAGTATGCATCTCACCTCCTCTTCACCTTCTTCACCTTCTTCAAACTGAAAAACAAATCCGAAGTTTTATTAGCTCTGCTAATACTTGCATAAAATACTCTACTGTAATAGGTTGAGCACATTCAAACACAACTACTGAAAGTAAGCCCCTTCCAAGAGCAAATATTAACCACCCATAGCAAGTTGAATGATTCTTTCCTATTCCTCAGTAACAGGAATCTCTTCAAGTTTTTTGTTATTCTCAAGTAATTAACAATACATACTAGTCTAATCAGAAATGGAGAAGGTTTCCATCCACATGGTGACTAACAAAATGCTGATAGCATACGTACGTTATCATCATCCTCTATAGCTTCCCCAGTGAAATAAAGTACAGCACGAGGAACTATCCTTTCACGGAAGAAGTGTCCAATTTCAAAATCTGCTGCTAAAGTAAACTCTGAATCTTCATCCTGTAAAGCAAGTGAGTTTGATTTTTCTACTAACAATGTGATGCACTACAGAGGAGCAAATCAGAGTATTTAGAGACAGATATCTGAGAAACATCACACTGGTCAACATCAACTGCCAGGTCACACATACTTCCAGTATGCGTAAACTTGTAACAGTAGAAGAAATATCGCAAATCTAAATCCAGATGTACCATAAATTTCCTTCTCCCTACAGGCTACTGGCTTGCTGGAACACCTTCCATTAAAAAGGCTCATACAGACTTTGCTAGTTCTGACACTTGACGTTACAGAATCATTCAGAATGCTCCAGATTGATTTTGCTTTTTTTAAATAAAGGTACCAGCCACGCAGTAGTGCTGAACAGCTAGAGAAAATAACGACCTCTTCCTAACTGTAATCATTATAGATGTGTTGGATCAGCAAGACATGTAACAGTAACATGACAACAGATGACTTGAAGAAATCAACAGTATCTTTCATTTTATCAAGATGAATCTCAGCTTTGGCAAAAGCAAAAATAATAAAAATGTACGGTACTTAATAAAGGAACCCAAACAGTTCCTACAGACATGTTGAGCAAAAAGATATTTTTAAGAGCAATCATGCAATTTTACAAATGTAAACTCACCAATGACTCTCCCTCACCAGACACTGAAAAACAGAAAAACAGTAAATTTAAGAGAAATTTGTACAGTCTAGCCCACCTCAATATTCAAGATGGCAAAATACAGTATAAAGACCTTCTCATATCAGAAAACACTGAGGTTCTGAAGTCTTTAAAAGTCAACTATTAAACCTTAAGGACAATTCAGGTTGATCTTGCATTAAAACCCATAGAAATAGCACTTCAAATAATTTTTTGTGCAAAAGCACAAATATTGACATCAAATATTTTTGCACAGGAAATACTCTTTCTACAAAGGAGTTCAGAAGGCATGCAGATCACATTTCCCCCTCTCAAAGAGAAACACATTTTGTTTCTATATTAATGCTATAATTACAGTAGTTTTAACTTGCAAATGCACTACGAGCTCTCCCTTTTGTCATGACTTTGCAAAGCAGTGTTGAGAAGAGGCCTGGTACTATAACCAGGAAGAGGATGAGAGTTTTGTCTAAGAAAAATAACCAACACCAACAAGAAAAAAAACCTATTTTCCTCCTCTGCTCTGGTGCTGTGGTACTGTGAGCTTACTGTGAAACTAATTTAGCTCAGTCTGTTCTCAAGTTGAAAACACAAGTATCAAACTGCCAGCAGATGTCAGTCTTACCTTTTTTACATAGCTAGATCCAGAGAATGTCCTTTAAGCATTTTTTTTTTAAAAAAACCCACCTCAAGATAAAACCATTATGAGAAACAAATCTCTATCCTTCTCTGAAAGCAGCAACTGCTTGTAACAAAGGATTTGCAGTGGTTTTTAGAAGGGACAGGTAGTTCATAACAGCCCACAACTGAATCAAGAACTAAAGTCCATTTTTTTCAAAATGTCTCTGAAGTCCAAAATAAACTGCTGTTTCCACTCATTTTTGAAAATGACAGTACAATGCGAGATGTATCAAGAAGAAATAATGGAGTTAGAATCCACCTAAATTGTTTTGAATATATAACTACACCTCCAACGTTAGACAACCAGGAAAATTAGGAAGGTATGTATGGGACCATTAGGGATCACTAATTAACTGCAGAAGAAACCACAGGAAATTCCACCACTTAACACAAAGACTTAAATGAAACCAATATGCTATAATTTGACCAACAATGGAAGAAATTTCTTTCACGTTAGAACCCTCAAATTGATGCATAGAGCCATCCTGTGGTAAAAACATGTCAACTTCTTTAGGAGATTCAAAACAAGACTCTTTCCATACTATGAATCCTGTTTCCACAGCACACTTAACTTCATTCTGATGTTATTGTATAGAATTTGGCTATCTGTTTGGACGGTCTGCATTTTGCTGTCTTCCTCTACTAATAAGTATACAATGCAGCTGTACAAATCATATGTAGGCTTAATAAATACAAATATAACACAACATATTTTAAGAATCTCTGAGATTTCTCAATTAAGAAATTCTTGATTAAAGCTTACCCTTTATTGGGCTGAAGAAGTTAAAAAATGAATCGTTCGGTACTTGCTTAGTAATTGTCCGAACTGTGCCTCGACCCTTGTGTTTCTGTTTTTTCCTGATTGTTTTAACTGTAACATTTTTTCCTTTCTTCCAGTCAATAGTACACCTAGAGACAACAAGAGGGAAACAGCATTTTAACACATCAGTGAAGCAAGGAACTGAGCATTAGAGTAACATATGTCAAAGCCAAGATAGCTACCACCCTCTAAAACTAGTCTTACTCACACTGGCAATTTAATGTATTTAACTAGTTGTCACGCAGATGCATCACAGTGCATTCCCTGAATGAAAAAGCCAAATAGTTTGTCTTCTCAGAGTAATCACTGTCCCCATCCCACCAACCATACTTCAATACTCCTTTGCTCCAACTACTAGAGGTTTCTAACCAAGGACATGATTAAGCTATTCCAAACAAATCTCAGTTCAGTTAAGAATTATTCTTCCAACAGTGAGACCAGTAGAAAACAATACGTTATGTCCCCTCATTACTGGCAAAGGCAGTGTCCAGCCATCCTAAAATAAACACACAAAGGGCAGCCAGCAAGAACCACAGTTTTGCTCTCCAAATAACAGTACTGAGACTGGCAGTCAAGTACAGCAAGCTAGAAAGTGCTTACTTTTCAGTTCCTTTCTGCTACTGTGCAAACTGACACTTTTACCTCTGTAAGTGGATGGAGAGAGAATCTTCATTGTTTTAATCCAAAACCACACATGGTAACGTGTGGAGTGAGTGGTAAACATAGCTAGTTCATTTCTAAACGAAATAATGGTGTCACAGTTAACCCTTAAAGTGCCTCAAAATATCTTCTGAAGATAAAGGCTCAAAGTCAACAGTTTTATGCTTAACCTGCATAAAAAGTCAGACAAAGGTCTTCCTGCTGTACTTATTCTAGTGCCTATAATCTTCATCAGGAAGAATGAACTGAAATCAAAGTTTTGAAATATCAGAAACTCTAGAAAATTATTCCTCCTCCAAAACTTAAATAGAAAACATTTTGCTGGAATTAACTCCAGCTTTCTTCAAAATGGACTATCCTTTTACATAAGCAAAAATTTCACTGAACATGCAGCCAATGTTTTGCCTCACTACAGGTGAATTCCAAAGCCCATAAGTAGCACTAAAAGCCAAAAGGTTTCAAGGCTGTCAGAGTGCCTTCAAGATAGCACTTATTTGGCACTTCGTAAGTGTTAGCTCGCAAAAAAAAAAAAAAAAAAAAAAGAAAAAACTAAAAAAAACCACCCAACCAAAAAAAACATTTCACCCAAACACCCTATTTGAAAAGGGTATGGGGAACAATCCTAAAAGAAAAAACACCAAGGTAGCCAAGAAAAATAAGGTACAGTTAAGCACTCTAGTATGGCACTGAACATCAGTTACAATGCAGATTACTGACAGGAAGAGTACAGGTTAGATTAGACAGAACAAACTTGTGCCCAAACAAATCATTTAGCATGGCTTCCAACTCACTGGACTTCCAGAACAGAGATGATAATTCATCATCCCACAACTGGCTTCTGAATACATTTTGCCAAAAAAATTGCTGCATTCTGAATTCATTCAGAAGTACACAGCCACAACTGCCAGAACCAAACTGCAAGGCCAGTACGTTCCAGCCTCAAAACAGGCTGAAAGAACAAATCATACTATGACCCATTCCTAACAGATTCAGAAGTACTACTGGAATAAAAATTGCAGAGATGACCATGAGTTCAAGAGAGTCTAAGGCTACTTATCCAACACCTAAGATGAAGTTACCCCATTACCTGGAAGTAAAAGGCTTGTTACCTCATTAGTAATATATCAAATTTGAAAGGTGCAAGATTTAAACGCACACAATGTGAAAATACTTATCTATGTACCTATTACTTCTGCATGCTGAGGCTAGAACCATGATCATCCCTAGTCTTTTGTCAGCAAATGCTTTATCTTTGTTAATCTCTGTCACAGAAAGAGAAAACAGCTTATGGAAAATATAGACTATTACTTCAGAAGTTTTTTTGAACTTCAAGTTTGCCTTACCCCTCACAGTCAACAATTTCAGGTCCTTCAAATGAAAAGGGATCTGTCTTGTCTGGCTCCGACTTCATCTTGTATGTTTTCGTCAGGACTGAATTAGAAAAGTAGTCATTGGGCCCAAAGTGGAACTCTAATGAGAAAGACTGAAAGGAAGTTCCATTACATTTTGTTACCATTAATTTTTATCTTTGAAACAGTGCATCAGTAGGATTACCATTAACCAAGCCAAGAATGCAGGAAAAAAAAAATCGTAAGAACTTGATGGGAAATATATCTTTCAAACTACAGCAGAAGCAGGAAACGAAGAATGTCAACCAATTCTGAATGTGCAAGAAGCTAGAACAAACTTGGCTAATATTAACACTCAAACTATAATCAGGTAATCTACTACATTTCATTTGCCTTTACATATAGAACTGCTGTCTTAAAAGAAACCATAGAAATAAGTACTTTTAGTTTGATTTTCTGTGGAATACTAGTCACTATCCCTATTTTAACAGGATACAGCCTGAGGCACATACTACTTATGTCTGAGTTCACCCCTTCTGTGACACTCAAAAGTTGTTTGCAGAAATTCAGCTACTTACATGGAGAACAAAAGACTCCAGTTGCAGAAAACCACAACAAACAAAATAAATCAATTCTCAAATATGTAAAACTTTCAAAACCTGACTGCACAATGCTACATATGGCCACTTCGCACTCAGGATCAACCATGAGGTATTTAAAAGCGAAACAAAATTCAAAGTGCCTTGGAACAAGGGAAACAGGTTTTCAGCAGCATTGCTTTAGTTACTTGAAGGATGAAAAAGTCTCCCTAGGCAGGTCAGTTCAACTCAAAACCCAGCAGCTACTGCACAGCCACAACAGGTGTTAACAGTTACCTTAAATACTTTATTTACAACCCCAGCAATATACCATAAGAGCTAAACCTAGCACTAGAGTGATGGGGACTAGCAGCAACATCAGCCTTCCCAACTCATGTGCTCACAGTTTCAGGGAAGGAAGAAACTGGAAACCAGATGTGCATCAGAACATCCATATTGGCTTCACATAGCTTACTTTTGCTTTATTTCCATTTTTTAAGCAATTCAAGATAGGTAATACAGTTTGAAAGTTGTTTTCGGATACGGCAAGTCTCTCTGGCAAGCATGCTTACAGCACGAGTTACAAACTTACCTTATCTGCTAGCAGTGATTAACATTCATACCCAGATACTCCCACAAACTGTCACTGGAGTTATAAATAGATAGCCAGTGGCATTATTTTACATGCAGGATCTCAAGGACTAGCAAGACAAAAATACCTGCAGGGACTGCATTTCAGTATTTCATTCCATACCTGCTAACTAAGAGACAATATTAAGAGGCTGAAGTTTCACACATTGTTTGAAGAGCTGCAATAACTTTTCCAGTAGTCTTTATTTGGATATCTTTGCTTTTGGTATCAGCTTACCTTTATAGCACATATTTCTAGATTTCCCCTAAAGTATGAGCTGTTCTCAAAGTTCAAAAAAGAGAACTGCCTTATTTTAAACTACTTACTCAAGTCATACCCAGATGTGTCATCCAGGTCTGAATATGCTATCTAAGGATCCTGACATCCAAACAAATATAAGTTACATAAATAGAAATCATTTATACAAACATATATAGGTTTGTTCATATGATTATAAATAAATAAAGGCAACCTGTAAAGAAATAGCTTATGCTTCATGCAGGTAAAAGTTTTTATGTACAGACTCTAGGCAAACAGAACTTTGTAAGCACCACTACTGTAGGCAAGTAAATCTACTTTTGGAGGACAGTAACTACAGTGAATCATTTAGGGTCAAAGGTAACAGCAAATTACCACCTATCATGTATTTCTTTCAGTGGCAAAACCTAATCCCCAGCAGAATTAGTGCATTTATTTATCACTGGTTATGTGAGCTATTACTGCTGCAGCAATTTTCAATAGCCAGAGGATTTCTGACAAGACAGCCGTACACAACAACAGGTTTCACTCAAGGAGTTGGGAATGCAGCTTTTTGTCTCCAAATACAGAAGGGACATAGAATTAGTCAGCCTTCCATTATTGGATTTCATGTAGCACTGGAATGGAACCTTTTGACAGAAATATGCTGTCAAGAGGTTACGAACAGTGCAAGAAAAGATAAATCCATTGATTTTTGAAGAGCAGTTCTTCTACTTAAGGTACTGTGAAACAAAGCTCAACGAGAACACAAAAAATGCTGTAGGCAAAACCAATCATTCTCAAATCATCCAAATGCCACTGAACAGCTATGCTTCAAGATTAAAACAAAAACACAATACACCAACTTCTTACAACTACTTTATGCTTAAACAATTCATTTTCTTCATAAAACTCGAATCCTCTCCTTCACCTGTAGCAATATTTAAGTACTTAACTCCCAGTTTTCCTCTGTCTATACTATTTCCCTTGCCTATTATTAGCTCAATTTTTATTGGTACAATGAGCACTTTGCTTCAGCTGTTACTAATCTTTAAAGAGTACTTTGAGAGTCCTTCCATCTTTCTTACGTGACTCTTCAATAAAACAGTTTTTCCATTTATTTTAATCTTTGCCAGAAGACTACAACTCTATAACCAAAAAAACCCACCAAACGTAGGGAAAAGGGCACAAAGATGAAGTAAAGAGGATGTATAGGCTCAAATCCCATCCTCCTCCCTGCTTCCCTCTCAAAAGGAGTTCAAGGAATAAGCATAGTCTGCATGAGCTAAATAAGAAACAGAACAACTTTCACAAACAATATCTGTTTCTGCATACTAAACTTAAACAACAGAACAACTTTGGAAAAGGCAAATTTGTCCTTCAAAAGTTACTCATTGGGTACAATCTTCTTTTGATGATCTATTCAACTAGTAAGTAACACCCATATTTTTTCCACAATTCATTTTCAAACCGAAAGAAGCCATGTAATTTTCTTAGTATGAGTAGCTAATTTGGAATTTGATAGAGAAAAAGAAAGTGAGAACTACACAGGATTGAGCCAGAATTGGAATCTAGAAACTACAATCAAGTCCAGAGATATCTAGCCTAAGGATGAAAAAAAACAAGTATTGGGAAAGCTGAAGGTAAGTCTTTAAAAGGCAAAATACAAAGATATCAGACAACAGAAACCCTCCACGTACATTAAAGCTGAAAAGAATGGAAAGAAAAAATATGAAATGCTGCTAATATCATTACTACAATCTTTATGAGAAACAATCCCAAGAAAACTCACCATAGGCTGTCCGGGTTCGGAAAACTTAACTTTAATATCCTGCAGATGTTTCAAGATTGGTTCATCATATTCCTAAAAAAAAAAAAAAAAGAAATTCCTATTCAGCAAGCAACATTTAGAATAACAAAATTTTGACTTGTCTTGCTTATTCAACCTGTTCTTAAGAAAGAATCAAACCTTCTAATTATTCAACAATTTCAGCTGAAGTTCAGATTTGGATCCTAATTTTTTAATGGTAGTTGCAAATGGCAGTGCCTAAGTCTCAATTGTTATGTCTTGCCTTCATGAAATACAGCTACCGCCATCCCAGGCTGCATGAACATTACTGAAAATAAAGTAACTTAATTCCAGAGAGGTATTGCTGGTGAGATTCACAGGAATATAGCCTTCAGGGGTTCTTCCTTACCAACACTTAAAAGCTATTAAAATAAATGAGGGCAAAACTGCATACACTATTCAACATGAAACCAATCCAAAGATACGCTTACAATACCCTTACAAAAAAAAATCCTTTAAAAAAATTGCAGGGAAACAGCTGTTATATGAACTTGAATTTCAGTATCTATAAGAGTTGTTACAAGATCATTTCTTAAACAATCCACAGTGTTTAGCAATTTGGGTCAGCTGCTCTACTTGACCATCACCAGTCTTTCAAGCAACTTGAGGAATAATATTAGGGAATCTGAAAACTCAAAGATTTGGTCTCATGCTCATTCCGCTAACACTCACTATTAACTGGAAATGTAGCAGTTCAGTAACTTCTATCATGTGTTAAATGTTTTCAGAAGACAAACTTACTTGTACGAATTCACTTAGCATATCTACGTTTCTCAAGATCGTAAACCAAAAGTCTGGAATTCCTTTAATGTTTGTCTCTTCTCCTTTTTCTTCTATTACCGCTACATTTTTCATGTCTCCCTGTGAAATAAATAAATACAGAAACATTTAAGAGATGAAATCATGACTTCTTAATACATTTAACAAACAGAGGCAGACGTACAAAACATTTGCCACCTCTGAACCTGCATTTAAAGAACATTATTTAAAATCTACTGGTTTTTTGTCTCCATAAATGAATGGAGTTAAGAGACAGAAGGTTTATTTACACAACTCAACAAATATACATTTAATTCAGCTTTACTTTCAACTTATTTGGAATTCTTCTGCACAGACTAAATAGGCTGAGTGAGGGTTCACTGACTTGACAAGTAGAAAAAAAAGTAGTATGTTTTTCTATTCATCTCACTCACAGCTTCACGGGCCTTTTGCAACGTTTCATCTAAAAATTTAAAATTTAACTTTGCCCTCTGAAATACTGGTTTATCTTCCCAATTTTGCACAATACTTGATAAAGCTAGTTTTATTGTTATTTTTCATTATTACCTTGTCTTCAATTATTAATGTATTGTGATACAAGATTCCCTACACGTGACTGATGTCAATTGTTATAAACAAAAGAATAATTATGTCATTTCTCCAACCCCCTGAAAACCAGAAAATTCAGAGCCTGAATTATTTGTATTGCACCCTTCCTTTTACACCACTAGATAGCAGCAAATATATAAGACCATTTGAACAGCAGCTGCTTGGCTTATGTCTAACCAAGAACACAAAGCAGCAGTTTGCTTACCATCTAGACACGTTTCTGATCTTACAATTGCATGGAACATGGCCTGTCACTGCTGTACTTGCACAAAGCCTAGCAAACCTCTTCTCTGCTTACATGCACCAAGTACTGCATCATGTTAAATCTCATGAGATCAGTAAAAACAAAGACAATTTGCCTCATATACAGAACAGTGTCTAAAGAAAACTAAGACAAGCCAAGGAAAAAGAGGCAAAGAAAACCTGACAGAACAGCAAACAAAACATTGTAAAAAGCTCATTTCTCTTAAAAAAAGCAGCAAGCCATGGGTATGCGTCTCCAAAAATAATGATGAGTAAAAGGCAGTCTATATCATATAGCCCCTCCTAAATCTAGGTAGCTCCTCTTCAATAAGCAAGTAGTAATACACTAGCCAGAACATATTTTATTAGGCAAATTCCATTTTATGTATTTTTAATCTAAATTTATTAATATGAAAGCTAATTATGTCCCCCAAAATAAAGGGGGCAGGCAGACAAACAGCCAGCCTTCGATTATCTTGGGGTATTATGTAGCACTGGAATGGAACCCATTATCAGAAAGATACTGTTAGCAGGTTACGAACAGTGCAAAGGCAACTTTTCAATTCATGCAAGTTTAAAAGCAATCACTAGACAAAGCAGTATATTCACCACAACAGCACAATACAGATAAAACCTTTATTTCCAAAAGATGAGTCTTCCAATGGAAAACACTGTACAGGAATTAATGCTGAAAATCTGATACATCTGTAGTTCACTACCCAACTTGTACTCACAGCTAGTTTTTCTTCTTCTTCATTTTCACTGTGCCATTCTGACTCTGCATCTGTGGGTTCAGCTTCTCCAGTAATAAACTCTCTTCGCTGCGTTCGAAAAAAAATCAAGAATGTAACTGAAGATGTAAAATTACATATATGCAAATAAAACTGACTCAGCTAGGAGGAGACAAAGATTCCCACCTTATCAAAAAGGGGTTGATAAAGCGCTGCATATTTTCTCTCTAAATCATGTACTTCTTCATAGAATTTAGCTTCTATATGGGCACATTTCACCTGGAGCTGTTTCAAGGCATTAATTCTTCTTTTCACTGCTTTTGGTAAACTGGAAAAAACCCCACCCACAATTATTTTAAGATTAAAAGTTAGTTACCTCAGCATTACTTAACATTATCACTGTGAAATAGGCTGCTTATAAGTAAATCCAATTTTTAAATAAACACCTTATGTCAAACATTAATATTTCCTCAAAATCTATTTCAAAAAGTTGAAATAGGTTCTCCTGCGCAAGTTGTTCTCAAAGGTGTTGTCTTTTGTTCCATTCCCTGGAGCCATCACCCCCGCCATGTAGTTCAGACCCACAATTAATACCTTTGTTTACTAGAGTTGTGCCACTCCATAAATGAAAAATAAGGACTGGGCATTCAACAGTGCAAAAGTTTTGATTCATAGATTGTACTCTGAAAAGTACACACTGCCTGCCTATGCTTTAAAATATTAACTGCATGTAGTCAGATAAAAAAAACATTTTACAGGATTTGTCACTTTTTTTAGAAAAGAGGTCTACTAGCTACTCCCAGTGAACAAATGAACGCACAAGCATCTACTAAATGCGAAATTTAAAGTTTAAGTCTACTCTACAGTTAATACAGAACTAAGGATTTACAAGTCCTGAACTTTCCAATAAATCCTGGATGTAAGTCTTCTAGAAATCATCAATCAATGCAGCACATGCCTTGACAGAATAAGGGTCGCAGAAGGAAACAAAAGGGAGTTACTTCTAACTGAAATAAAAACAGCTAAGGAAGATACTAAACTGGACAAAATTCTGGTTTTAATTTTGTCTAAGTAAACTAAAACTTGAGTCTTCCTTCCAGAAACAGACCACTATATAAATCACTGTTCAAGTCAACCATTTTTCTTAGTGAATCATTTGTCCTAATTTCCTACCTCAATTATACATTAACAACATTCTATTACGTTTTCGGTCTTCAAAGAATTTTATTATGCCCTGTACTTACGTTTCAATGTAACTTGAAGGAGTAAGCGCTGTGCTGTCAAGCCGTTCTTGTAGAGCTGCCAGGACCTGCGGATTTTGCATCACTTGGTCTGCTAGCTTTTCTATGAAGACAGAAGCCCACTTTTAAAACAAATCTGAACGTATCTGCTTTTGTCATACCATTCATCTTACAGCAGTCACAGTAAAAATACTATTTTCCAGATCTCAAATAGTACCAATATAGTTCACTAATAACTCAAGCAAAATTATTTCAGGATTAGATTTCAGAAAAAAATTGAGTAATGGTAGAAAATATGGCGCTCTCTTTGCAAAGATATGAAATCTTTGCTTTTAGAAGGAAGCAGTACATTGATGATGCAAGCAAATTTCTTGTTTTCCCTTTTATGTAAGAGGGCAACGTAGGAATTCCTGTATCCTCCCTTAATACTTGCTGTAGCTCATAAGTCATGTACAAATTTGCAAGACAAAACCGCTGAATTATACCTCCGATACCTCTGTAAAACTCTTCTCCAGCTTGACTCCTGAAAGAAAACCTTACAAAACCTTTGCGTACTATAAAACAAAGCAGCAGAGTAGTATTTTGGTTGGTACAGTTGGGCTTGATGATCTCAAAGGTCTTTCCTAACCTAGTGATTCTATGATCACTTCCTTGACAACTACTAATTTTTACATAGAGATACTTGCAGAATTTGTGATACTTCTCAGTTATCACAACAGCTCACAGAAAACTCTTTATGGGATGTCAAAACTAAAATGATTCTGGTTAGGAACTAAAAATCCTCACTAATAACCACACAGGTGGTCATAGCGGCAAGACATTTGCTTAAACCTTTCCATTGATTCTCACTGTTCTTCCCTTCAGACTTCTAAAAAAATTTAAAAATCAGCCTAGAAACCACTGCTTTGCTTTCAACAGCAAACATCTGTAGTTTTGACTGCAAAGGCTTTGGAACTGTAGGTAAAGAAGCTTCAATACGCAAGACAATACACATATTCCACCTTTGTAATGTTACCTACTACTATGGAGTTTTTTACCTTTTTTGTCACTTGCATTTTTAGCAGCCTCCACAGAATCTGAAGCAGTATCTTCTGTTTTACTAAAAGAATTAAAAATAATATATTAAAAAGGCATCACTTTATAATACATTTAAGAAGAAAAATATTCTGATTTTTCAATGTTTACTAAAGGGCAAGTTTTATAAACAAGTATGCCACTAAAATATACGTATTTATGTCTTCAAGTTTCTCAAAGCTTAAAAGTTTGGATATGAAACTAGTTCTCCTAAGATGAACAGGATGCAAAGGAAAAAAGGGAAAAAAACCCACCCAACCAAAACCCAAAACAAAACAGAGAACCCCCAGAACAAAAATCAGACAGATAAATTAATCTCATTAAGTGAATGTCTGGCTCTTCACCTGTATTGGGTCTCTCGGGACAGGAAAACATTATTACTCCCAAATGAAAATACAAGACACCCTTTTAACGTAGGTGATGAAGAACAGCATGAGAAAAGATACAGGTAAGAAAGGAAGATAAAGAAGAGATCAAAGCTCTTGGAAACAAAGATCTATATCAAGTTGTCTTGATTAACAGGAACATTTGCTCCTGCTCATGTCCCTGTCCTCTCTATCTCCCTGCCGCAATGCCTTTCATCACACTTCCTGTGCTGGAAAAAGACAGAGCCCAGAATGAGTCAAGAGCCAGCAAGCATTCCCTGTGTTGCCGGCCAGTTTATAGGTCACAAAACACAGACTGGGTATTGCTGAAGTAAACCCTAACTCCAATACAAAAGAAGAAAAGATATCACATATGCAAACAGTTTATTATTAGCTGCTGGATAGACTAGCTTATCCAGCTTACTCTGGTACACTGCAAGCCTTGAAGGACCAGCTTCACGTATGTATCTACACCAGCTGAATACTGTTTAATTCCAAAAACACTATAAAATCTAGAAAATAAAACACTGCCTTTTGCATGCTCAAATCATACAGATCAGAGAAACACTGAGGATAAACGTTCTCTTTAAATCTTTGAAGCATTTAAATACAAATACTGAAAACAACCAAGACAACACATTATGTTAATCCAAGAACAGAGTAATTCTGTATCCAATACCCTACATCACAGCTTCTCCTATACTAAAAGAGCGCTTTGTCCTTGCTGTAAAGAAACAGTCTTGTTAGAGAAAATATTATCATTTTATTTTTTTATTCAAGTTGTGTTACCCACTCTTCATAAGTAAAAAAAAAAAAAAACCTCTCTCATGGAAGAGAACAGTCCAACATACCTGTTATCTGCCATCTGCGCGCCTGTATCCACCTGCAAGTTGAAACAGTGTTTAATAATACTTTAATGTTAATTCATTTACCTCAACATGAACATCAAAACAGAACAGGTCATTGCTTAAAACCTCAAAATAAATTAAAGGTCACTGGTTTTGCTAAGAAATCATAATGCATACACTCTTGCAGTAAAGTGAGTAGCTCCCATAATACCCAATCCAAACTGGCACTTGCTCATTTTTAAACGGTCTGCATGGTGCTTTCACTTAACCTTTTAAAATTTATTTCTTTTCTATTAAGTATTCCAGACGTTAATCCATTTCTACCAGACTAAGTCTTCAGTTTGAAGTCAAGCAACCAGTTTCCTCAGCTAGCTCCACGTTGTATTAAAAAAAAAGAAAAAAATCAAGCCAAGAGGAAGAAATAAATATATTATTTTCTAATTCCTTGACAGTATCACAATAAATAACGAAGTTTTTAATCTCTGCATATAATATATTACTATGCTTGATCTGAAAACAACAAAAGTTCAAATTAATTACAAATTCAGAATGACTTTTCTTATGACACTTGAGCAGACAAATACACTTCATGTACGCATCTAGTCAGGACTATTTTTGTGAATAATTGCTTCTGCTGCGCTACACTGAATAACAAACTAAACCTGCTGCTAGATAAAGAGGAGTAAAACACCAAAGGAAAGAAAATTCTTTACCAAGAGGAAGGTTTTTGAAAGTAGCTACAAAGGCAAAATCCTCTGTATAAAGATTTGTCTCAAATTCATTTATCAGTAGTGAGAAAAAGAAGAAGCATAGAATTTGCAGTCTTGGTACTAGTAATGACTGGAAGCAAGTTTAGGGCAGCTACTCCAGCCCTCGAGATCTAAATTAGGTCTCCTAAGCAACTAGAGGAAGCCAGACTGCCTATCTTTTATTGCTGTTATTCTTTTAATGGGGTGAAATACCCAAACCTGTAAATCTGTTTTACTAAGACGTTTTCTTCCTGCCCCCCTCCCATTCTAAACAGTTCATCACAAATCCAAGCACTCACTACAAACCATACAGAAGTATAGGCGATACTTTCCATTATCAAGCTTTCCAGAAAGCAGATGCTAGTCTACAAGTCAAATTTACACTAAGAAGTAACATTCATGGGAGTAGACAGCTCTAATTACTTAGATTCTCTGTAACGGCGAAGCAGACTGATCCTCAGCCTAGCTTCTAATATACAGCTACAAAAGACAAACCGAAATGTTAATGACATCTTGAGTGGCAGCCAGAGCAGGGGGCCCAGAGATTGCACGCACTCTCAGATCTGGAAAAGGCCGATGCCTGCTCAAAGCCAGAAGAGTAATGCTTTCACAGATGCTTCACTAGAGTTGAAAAGCTTTGTTCATTTACAGAAGTTAACAAGAGTATACCTTAGATTGTTCCACAGGAAGTACAGCTGTTTAACATCTACCAAAAAAGCATATGAGACCACCCTATAGTTTAAGTCCAGGAACAAACAAAAAGGGCTTCTTATAGGCTAGGTATGCTTCAACAACCCAGGAATATTTATTTGCAAACACTCGTTCTTGCCTTAAACTTAACAAGACAAAGTAACAATGCCAGCAGACATTCGCTAGAGCTAAACAGAAGAATTTTACTATCTTACAGATGAAGAAATAAAGGCACATACACAAGTCTTTCTTCCATAGCAGACAAAAGGCAGGAAAAAAGAAAGATATTATTAAAAAGGTAAGACACTGCAAACTGACCTAATACCAGAGTTCAGCCAATAAGTTACGTGATCTTAGTCACTATTAGAGAAAGGTATAGTAAGCAACTATAAATATAGACTCACAATACTTAAAAATTAGCCTCAAAGACTTGTTTATTCCAACCTCAGCCCAGTCACAGAGCTAATGGAAAAAAATAAATTCCACACACAAATTCTTCTGCTCAATTGTTTGCGTTGCATTTCCTGCGGGGAGCTACTTCTGAACCCTGCTGAGGGAAGACAAGATTCTCACTCCATCCCCATTCATGTTTGGAAAATATGGAGTAAGGTTCCCATAACAAGAATAATTTTTAAATAGCAGCTGAATTAATCTCCACTGAAACAAACATGAACTGGGCATGTTCTAACAAAAAAAAAAACCCAAGAAAAAAAGGAAAAAAAAAAAAGGACGCTGTTCCCTGGTGCAAATACATACTTTAAGTCTTGTTTTGCTCCTCAAAGTTGTTCCTCCGGTAACTAAAAAGTAAAAAGTAGTATATAAATAAATAATTAAAAGAAGATTTATTGCAAAACAGCTTGCAATTCCCAACTGCATTACAGCCATCTTACAATGACCTAACTGCCACAGTTACTAGTAAAATTGTTCGGTTAAAGCTGGTGCAGGCAGTGAAGGAAATAGTAAAGTGATTTTATAGAGATAAAGTTAAATGCACACCTGGTTGAAAAAGCACAGCAGCAAAGCACTGAGCATTTGTATTTATTTCCTTAGTTATTTTCCGAGCAAGTGAGCTCAGTTTACAGATGCTCAAGACCTGAAAATGCTACCATAACTCAAAGGAAAAAAAGAATGCAAGGTATTGTTATCATCACTACCACCACCCACAAGAAACCAAATTCCTGTCTTACTTTTTCTGGACAGTTCACTGTTTTCAAATAACTACTGCAGACATGAAGCTTTGGGGAAGAGGGGAACTACGGCAACCACTCATCCCATAAACTACGCTGCTGCCATTTGTCTAGCACAAATGTCACACACCGTTAGTCACTTAAAACAGCAGGAAACTGCAAACTCGATGTAGACTAACACAGCAAAAGTTCATCCTAAACAGTGCTCTGAAGGATAGAACTTTAAAGGAAAAGCCTATATTTTAATTGCAAGACATACTAAAAACACAAGTATGTACAGACAAAACGTATGTACCAAAAATACAAGCATGTACAGAACAAACCTTCACTGCTAAAAAAGCACGTCTTGTACAAACCTTCTAAATACAATTGGAATGTGAAACAGGAAACTAGTGGACTCCTGAATTCACACAAAGACACCTACCCACAACTGTTTCTGGTTTTCGTAACTACAACAAATCAGAAGGGAAAGTTATGGCTTCCATTTTAGAGTTGCTGGGATGTAGCTTTGTGGGAAGTCACAAACATAACAGTCAATAGATTTTGTAAGAAAAATCAGAAAAGAAAAAAAGAAAAAATAGTCAAGGGGAAGAAATTCATTATCCTGTTCCACAACCCCTGAACATTAGGAATACTTAAGCTCACCCTGGAAGTTTTCTTGAGGAAGCACTATTTTGGCTAGAGACGACGTTATAAAAGTTTGCCTAGCAGTTCTGGTTTCACCTGTAACTTAGATATTTGATTTTTTTTTTTATTTTGTCATTTTAAAGTCTCGCAGGCAGATGTTAGAGGAACAGAGTCAACCAAATCCTACAGACGCTAGCATTATAAGCGGTAAACAGCCGTAGCAGGAGGAAAGACTTAAACGGGCCCTGGCTTCAGAGGCAGCGCCGTCGACAGGAAAACCTGAGCCCAGCCCCACGCAGCGCCAAGAGAACGCGAGACCGCGGCCGAGGCCACAGGAAAGGGCCGCGCCCGACCTCCGCGGGCCAGGCCCAACCCACCCCGAGCCCCGCGGGGCGAGGCGGACAAAACACCCCGCGGAACGATCCCCCCCGAGCTCCCCCTCCCCACCACCCCGGGCCGGGCCACACACAGAGCAACGCAGACCACCCCTCACGCACCCCCCTTCCCTCGCTCCTAACTTCTCGCCCTTAAAATGGAGCCTCCGAGGCCGGGCCCGCCCCTGCCCGCCGGGCCGCGCTCCACCCGTGCGGCGAGCCCCGCGACGGCGGCGCCGCGGCCCCTCAGCCCCCGCCGGCGGCCCCGCCGCGCCCTCACTTGCCCGCGCCCCGCGTGCCCTCGCGCCCGCAGAAGCAGCCGCGCGCGCCGCCCCGCGCTCCCTCACCCGGGCCGCGCCACCGCCTCCCAAGAAGCGCCGCTGCCGTTGGCCCCGGCGCGCGCGGCCACCGCAGCAAAGGCGCCGCCGATTGGCCCCGGCCGCGCCGCCGCCGCAGCCGCCGTGCCGCACGCGGCCCGTGTTGACTGCCCGACAGCGCGGGGCTCAGCCAATCAGAGAGCGAGCGCGGCGCCCGAGGGAGGGGGGATGTGCGCGCGGGGAGAGCGCGTGATGCGGGGCGGGGGGGCTCGTGCCCGCGCCCTTAAAGGGACAGAGCGCGCTCTCTGCCGGGAGGGTGAGCGCCTCGCTGCACGCCATTCGGCCGGACTTAACTCGCGAGGTTGAAAGCAGGATCGAAGAGCGGAGCGCTTCCTATGACGAAACCGGCCCTTTTTGATGTTTCAGATGGAGCGTCTTTTTGAACACGCCAACAAGAGCTTTCGTAGCATCGTTTCATAGAATCACCAGCTTGGAAAAGACCCACCGGATCATCGAGTCCAGCCATTCCTATCAAACACGAAACCATGTCCCTCAGCGCCTCATCCACTCGTGCCTTAAACACTCCCAGGGAACGTGACTCAACCACCTCCCTGGGCAGCCTCTACCAGTTCCCAATAACCCTTCCATAAAAAATTTTTTCCTAATGTCCAGCCTGAACCTCCCCATGCAGAGCTTGTGGCCATTCCCTCTCATCCAGTCACTTGGGAGAAGAGGCCAGCGCCCTCCTCTCCACAACATCCTTGAGTCCAACCATTCTTATCTGCCACTAAATTGTGTCCTTGAGTACCTCGTCTAGGTACGATGGAATTTCATCTGTAAAAAACAGCAACAACAAAATTCCAAATGCTCCTAACAGTCTGGTTTTTGTTTACCACATGGAGTGTGTTAGAACAGTGCCATTTCAGCATTTGAAGCCCCTTAAAAGAGTTCATGGAATCCTTCAGTCAATAACAAAAACCTCCAACTCTTTCTTGTGGCAGTGGATTCCCTTGTTTTAGAACAGATTTTCTGCAGATCCACAACTTGGGCTTGGATTGCAGTAATTAATGACAAGGGTTATCACCACAATCTTTTCATGGGTAACATTAAAACTGGGAAATGGAGGCCAATATTTATTAATTGCCAATCAATACATTAATGCTGGGTTAACTCAGTTATTGTAGGAATTTAGTGACAGGGATAATTAAGGTATCTTTAGTTAACTAGGTACCAATACTGTAATTAAAGAATTAGATACTTTCGCATTACGTTCAAACAGAACTGCAGGAATGCTCTAGAGCCAATTTTGCAAATTACAGAATCACAGAATCACAGAATAACCAGGTTGGAAGAGACCCACCGGATCATCGAGTCCAACCATTCCTATCAAACACTAAACCATATCCCTCAGCACCTCATCCACCCGTGCCTTAAACACCTCCAGGGAAGGTGAATCAACCACCTCCCTGGGCAGCCTGTTCCAGTGCCCAATGACCCTTTCTGTAAAGAATTTTTTCCTAACGTCCAGCCTAAACCTCCCCTGGCGAAGCTTGAGGCCATTCCCTCTTGTCCTGTCCCCCGTCACTTGGGAGAAGAGGCCGGCACCCTCCTCTCTACAACCTCCTTTCAGGTAGTTGTAGAGAGCAATGAGGTCTCCCCTCAGCCTCCTCTTCTCCAGGCTAAACAACCCCAGCTCTCTTAGCCGCTCCTCATAAGCCCTGTTCTCCAGCCCCTTCACCAGCTTTGTTGCTCTTCTCTGGACTCGTTCCTGAGCCTCAACATCCTTCTTGTGGTGAGGGGCCCAGAACTGAACACAGGATTCGAGGAGCGGTCTCACCAGTGCTGAGTACAGAGGGAGGATAACCTCCCTGGACCTGCTGGTCACGCCGTTTCTGATCCAAGCCAAGATGCCATTGGCCTTCTTGGCCACCAAACAAGCAGCTTGGGTGGGCTTCAGGATGTCCTCAGTGGAAGATGGTCCTTCCATTTCTCCCTATAAGTCCCTTTTGTAACATCAGCAAGTTAAGGGCCTCCTTGTACTTTCATGAATTCTTATTTTGGGACAAGTATACTCATTGTAGTGGTTATGCTTAATTCTCAGTCTTCCAAAGAAGAATATAATGAACTCTGAAAGGAGACTATCTCTAAAGGCATTCCTATTTCACGGTTTTGTTCTTGCTGATGGTTTGTAGCTGTCAAATATTCTTTTAAGCTTTTCCTGACAACCTCCATTTTGTTAAAAGCTGTATCTCCTTTCCACTTAGATGACGTTTGGAGTAAACTCCAAACTTTGCCTCCTACAAAGATGCAGGAGGTTTTGCTTGAGTACAATCTAGCTGCAACTTTCTGCAGTTGTAGGAATACACTGCAGCCCTGTTAAGACTATTTGTTGCGCTACTTCATCTTGTGTGGCATGTGCAGAGTTTGCCCCTCTGCAATAGTTACTATCTCATTAATGCAGTTCTCATAAACGCTGCAAACTCTGAATTAAAATTAGGATGGTCTTGTAGAAATAGATTTGGTTTCTTTGCACCAATTATTAAAGCCATGAAACAGGCCAGAGAGGTGGAAGTATTTGGCTCTCTTCCTCCACTGATGTATATCAAAATAAACATAAATTACTTTACATCCTTAGATCATTAGTGCCCCTCTCCAACAGCATTCATCTTCCATGATCAATGAGAGATTTTTGTTGACTGTTGTTTAACCTCTCATACCAGTAGTAGACCTTTAGGACTAGATAAAGCATAATCTGTGGAGTCATCTTGCTGTCAGGTGCTCCTACCCTGCAGAGAGCTGCAAAAAGATATTTGCTGAATCACCCTGGCTTTATTTAAACACCCAGCCTAGCATAGAAGAGAGCTTGGAGAGCCAAAACTGAGAGAAGGGATTACAGCAGACTGAACAGAGGCAATAGACACTGGAAAGAAAGTTTAGGCTGAGATCTGTAACTAGCATTAAAATGTCTGTGTCTTCTGCCCTTGGGCGGGTATTAATGGAAACCACTCTCACTTAGGGAGCTGCCAGACATGCATAATGTAATTTGAGAGATAAGGCTTAGTTTGTCAATGACTTTTTCTGGAGGGCGAGGAGGAACTTAGATGGTTGCTAAATGGAGTCTTGGTTCTAAATAGCTAATGTGCTTCTTAATTAATTTGTTCTGTCTCGGGAGACATGCTAAGTATGATGCATGTGGTACAGTGTCCTGTTATAGGAAGCGCCCTGTAAAACCACAAAGGAGTAAAAATTCCTTTCCATATTTGTGTGGCAAAAATTACCTAATTAAAGAGGAAGCTTAAGTTGGTGCAACAACTCCCACCACCTGAAAATGTTAGCTTAAAATATAGGAGAAAAAGCTTAAGGTAGGTACTGTACATGGCAGATTTGCTTATTTGCACATTTTAAAATGCATCAGTGGTTTCCTGGAATAGTGGACAGTGAATACAAATACAAGGATAAAGAGGTCAGAGTATCACAAATGTAATTAGGCACTCATTAGTTTAAAGTCTTTGAAAAGATTGCTGGTAACAAGACAAGAACAAACAATTCACAGATTTTTCTACCCATATCCAAACAAACTGAGCAATGGAAGAACTTGTTCTCTTTAGTGAAGCAGAACTCACATTAGACGTTAATGTGAATATTCACATTAGAAAGGCTGAAAGGCACACTCTGAGCAAAGGACAGAAACAGAATTTGCTGCTGCCAAGTTTGGCTTTCAGCCAAGGGTGCAATTAAAAACAGGAGTACTACACTTTTACCTTGCCATCTCTGAATAACTTCTTTGACAAGTGGGAAACTAAAAGCTCCGTGCTGTACAGAGCAACACGAGCTCTGCATTCCAGAAAATTAAAATTTTTAAAAATTCCAAGATTTTTTAATGGGAATTTTAATTTTCATAGTGCTTAGAAAATCACATTTCAGACTGGCTTCTCTGATTACGTGTATTCATGCATGCACATTTAGAAATAAAAAAAAAAAAAATAATACTCTGGAGCCTGTCCTCTCCCATTTCCTACCTGAGACAGGTGACTTAAGATGCTGAATGCGGACCATGGTTATACATTCTCCTTCTATTGCCAGGTCATTCCCATAAAATGAGTACAGTAGAATTCATTTAAGTGCCACTCTGACGGATTGCCAGGGAAGAGGTTTGAGCTGTGTGTTTCAGTGATCACACAGATCAACTGTCACACCTTCACCAAAAAAGTCATCTTAAACAGTGCGATCCAAGCCTGGCAGCAGCATTCTCTGTTTGCTACCAAGGTTTCCTTCACCAGGTCTGCATGTATACTGTTATGTTTTTTGCTAAATTGTGGGTGCAGAGAGGATAAATTTAACTGATCTCCAGTAGCTCTGGACCTTGTTTTTTGTTACAAATCCTAGGAAAGAAAGTCTCTTTTTCTGACTCTTTGCCAAGGTCATCGTTTTTATTATTGTGCTGCTTTCGGGAAAAAAAAAAGGAACTCAAAACATGGGCAAAACTCTGATAAATTAAATTCCTGTTTGGGTACCAAGGTAAAATATTTTAGCAGCTTTTTACAGGAGGAGTTGCCAGTTTTTGTGTGGGTTTTTTTTTTTTTTTTAGATAGAAAACACGTAGGTCTGTCAGCTACCTCAGACAGCTGAAGCAAAGCGGAAGAGAAAATTGTAACTGGAAGACCAGTTCAAGTATGGGAAGGGAAGTTCAAGTATGAGAAAGTTTTGAGGGCTTTATTGCTGGAGAAGCCCAGTGACAGTCTTGCTCAAAGAATCTAGTGGGACATGGCAGGGGGTTGGAACTAGACGACCTTTAAGGTCCCTTCCAACCCTAACTATTCTATGATTCTATGAAAAGTTCATGAACTAGATAAGAAAGCACTATAAAAAGCAGGACAGAATAAATAGCTGCACGAAAGAACAACAATCATCCAAGACACAAGGTGAGCCTGAAGAGGAGAGGATTTCAAAGGCTCTGAACCTTATGAAGTCTATGAAAATAATCCCATTGACTTTAGGAGACTTTTGATTGTGTTCAAAGATAACTCAAAGACAGGAATGCTGTTACGCTGGAGCAGAGATGTTTTGGATAAATGTTCTTCTGAATCACCTTAAGCTTAAAACAATCAAAGTGACTATCAAAATATATAAACGACAAGTATGAACTAAATCTTTTTGGAGGTAGAACAAGACCTGAATGGGGCAGCAAACAGAGCAGAGACCCTTATCTGACATGACTAACTCTGAATTTTAAAAGAATATTGAGGGAGGAAGCATTGTATACATGTGGGAAGCATACATTAAAAATGGAAGATATACTTGGAGAAAGTGCGTCTGAAATGCTCCTAAGACTTATGCAAGGAGAGTTGTCCCAGAAACAAAATGAGGCATTTCAGAAGGGAGAAGCACTTTTTGTTTAGAATTCTTCTACATTGGTAGAGTAGATAAACCACAGAATTGAATGAGGTTCTACTAAAAACAGCAGGAGGAGAAAAAGCCTGAGGGGATGGGGAAGCCAGGATGTTATCATGGAGATGTTATAAGGAAACTAGAATCCAGGACAGTGATGCATCTTCTCCATAGTTATATACAAACTAGCTTTAAGCAAGTTCTAACTCAGATTACTGAAAAAATGATTTCTGTAAGCAAATTACTGTCACTATTTGACATTAAGTAGCAACTTCAGAAGCAGTTCACTTTCAGGAATGTGAAATCTATGCTGTGGTTAGAAATCATTCAAGTCTAGGGCTCCTAGTGAAGCGTACAGAACTCGCCCTGGAGTCTGTCTAGAACTGCAGGGGGTTTGGAATTGGAGAATCTTATCTGGCTGAGAAGCAGGATCTGTAGCCTAGGCACATCTCATGCCTTCATGGATATCCTGAGTGCACATGCGTCTTGGGAGAGCATGGTGGGAAGAAAACACTGGGCTGAAAATGTCAGAGGGGGTTAGAATCCCAAATGGTGCAAAAATGCAACTGATTCTCTTCTGTTCACAGGCCAAGGGATGATGAAGTTGCTCTTGTGGCTGTGGCTGGCCATTTTAAGTACCACTGTGCAGTTTAAACATGCATTTATACAATTCATTAGCAATTAGAATAATCACACACTCAATACAAAATGAACTGAATTAGTAATAGCAAGCTAAAGGAAAAAGCACCTTAACCCACATTTCAACAAAATAGTTGTGGAATAAAGACAAGCTCTATATTCTTCCCACTACACAAAGGTCACGTATAACTTCTACTTTACAACAGATTTTATTTTCTGCATACAAGATGCATCTGCTTTAGCAACCTTCACGTTACGTACATTTTCAAAGGCGAATACAGGCAAACTAGGAAAAAACACCTAACAGGCCTTTCTGTTACTCAAACTATGTTCCTCAGAAAGAGGAATATAAATATAAAAATATAAAGCAAAGATGTTTTAACTCTTAATTAAGGAAAGGAACATGGTCTAATGGTCATACCATGAATTTAAGAGTTGAGAGAACAGAGGTGTCACAGTACGACCTTCTGCAGGTCACCTTGAGGCTTAAGAATACTGGATGAATATATTTCTGCATACTGGATGCTTAGCTGTTATAAGCAATTATGAAGCAGGTGAGATATATTTCAGGATTTCATGAACTTTAATTCATTTAGTAGCTACTGCCAGTGAAATGCATCATTAGGCAACCACATTACATCAGAAAGATCATTAACTCAGGGTTAAATTGTCATGTGAAAAACATCAGTCATGAGTAACAAGCACTGCATAGCTGTATTGCCTAATTGCAATCCAGTCCACAAGCTGTATCTCAATTAGAAACCCTCTATTAATTCTCCTTGGCGCTGAACAGGTATTTAGGTACAGAGTAATCAGCCACTTTGGGAGCACTCCTGTTTCCTTAGAGGGAGAGCTCCAAGAACACACCACCTTCTGCCATTAGACCTTCATGTCTTGACCACCTGTTTGTTCAATGCCTTGTAATTACCCACTTGATTGCAACTGCAGGTTGAGCAAAGATGATGACCTGTCCCCTTTTGCAACAAAGGGGCTGTCAGCTTCTACTACGCAAAGTGCTCTGGGTATAGTTATGAGAGTTTTTAATAACAGCAGCTACAGTATCATAGTGGAACTACCCAGTTTTTCCTGCTTATGTTAAGACACTGAAGTCATCTGGAAAATACTGTTCTTACTGTGGGACAAATTAGTCGGCTCCCATTTAGTAGTAAATTTTGCTGACTGTGACATATTCCAGAATGCAAGCTACAGTGGGTTTTAGATAGAGATCAGTATGCAGGACAAATAAACCACAGCCTGGACAGCTATAATAAACAAGAATCCTTATGTGGATTTGCTGACTGAGCAGCACCTTCCCAAGTAGAACTGGCAACCATTCAACCTGCTACTGTGGCTGTGAAGAAACTTCTTACAGTTTGGCTTTAAGAATGGATTTTTTATTGACTTTCCAGATGACATTATTAATCCACGTAAACAGGATTTTTACTTTGCACATAGTAGAAAGTGTAAACAAACTTGAGCATCAGTACTTGCTCACTTCTTCAATGGTGACCCAGCACTCGCCTTCTAAAAAAAGTCCTGTTGTTTTCAATTTATATTTCCATTCTGAACCATTTGTAGATATTCCTTGTATAGCTTTTCTTGGGTTTCATAAAGTTTCTTTAGCTTCTTAATTTGTCCTTTGCTGAGTTCTTTGCCTTCTGTATCATGGGTGGGAAATCCCTGGAATATTTAAAAAAAAAAAAAAAAAAGACAAGCAATAATTGAGATCAATTCTTGTACTCATTTTTCTCCTTATGGAGCAGTGTTTTAATAAGATGGAGTGATGATGTCATAATGACAAGCTGTCAGGATGGGGTGCATTTTAGCTAATTTTAGTGACCTAGAAGTTTGACAACTAACTGACTATTTGTGTATGTTCCCTTCTTAGTTAATGAAGGGGCAAAGGTTTTACTTATTTTCTGCCATGTACTAGGTAAGGGAGGCTTAGAGAACTAACTTCTACATGGTTATAGTACAGAGAATAATGATCTCTAAACAGCAGGTCGAGAGACCATTTTTAATCATAGTACCATATTGAATCAAAGGCTTAGAGCAAAAGCAGAAGAAGATTTGTGGAGAAATTATGACGAGAACTTTTACGGACATTCTCCTTGGCTTGCAGGGCTATTTTCCAGTATTCACACTCTTCATCCTTACTTGCCCCCAAGGCCTGAATTTGCAAGTGTGAAAAGGACAGGCAGAAGCAGGATAAATATCCCAGATCAAGTGCTGACAAAACAGTGCTTTATGATTCCCAAGAAACATCTTTTATCCACAAGGGGAGTAGTCAAGAGCAAAGTTATCCTCACAGCCCCTTCAAAGACTCTTTGCCAGGAGAGAGCAAAACAGTGGGCAGAACCAAAAAAAGGAAGCACAGGGCCTCCTTAAAAGAAAAAAAACCAAAACTGTCTCCATCAGTTCCGGCAGAGTTGGGGAGTTTGTACTTGCAAGTGAATTCCTTGCCTGACACCGGGGTAATAAATCTGTGAACACACATCACACATGTTCCTATCATATCTACAGGGGATTTTGCTTTGCAGTAAGAGGAGCCAAAGGAGACCAATGTACAATGAAAATACCGTTGAAATAATGGCTAACAGAGAGCCTTGCTCCCCAAATGCAAGGTACATGCAGTAAAATATATTGCCTTTTCTTTCTCTCCTTCCCTCTTCCCATTACATTAATAGTGCTGATGTGGAGGTTCTAGAATAAGATCAGCTACATACACGTATAATTGAGCATGTACAACTGGGTAAGGAAAACCAGTCCCTATTAAAGGAGTCTCTTACATGTTCATCGAACACGGAATATTTGTCATGTTCTGATTTAAACATTTCATGTGGTGGGATCTTCATTTTTGCCAGTTTTGCTGCCTGTAATACAAAAAACATTCATTAACTGCATTAGATTACTGACGATCTGTCACATATGCAAAAGGAAAAGTAGACTATAATCAAAGACCGTTTAATTCATGATTGTTTATCATGTGAAAAGAAACTTTCAGTAAGGAACAACTCAAGAAGTCTTAGCTGTGCTTATCTGAGAGGGAAATATATGTTTTAAATCTGTAGAGAAGCACTTAATAAAACAGATGTGTTGCAGAAACTCAACTCACTTATATACTCCAAAACCTACATCTGATTTTTGCTAATTTGATTCCTTAATGTTTAAAGTGTAAACACAAAGTAAAGATTTCCTATGAATCAAGAATATTCAGCAATTAACTCACTGCAAAGGGAATCATCTTTCTCAACAGTTTCCTGCTGACAAGCACAGGTTTCTATGCAGGTCACAGCAGGATAAGAATGCAAGTAATTGCACTGAAAATAAAATGAACTTTCACTTATGTGTAAAAAAGGCACATCTCAGAATCCTTTCCAAGTAATTTATGCCAATGCAAGGGAATCACCTTTCTGAAAAAAGTGCAAAAAGCTACCTTGAATTTGTGGATGATAAATGCTATTTATCCATTGTTCTCTCTGTACATGATGCTCTCTAACAGTTTACTTCCTCTTTTAATTCAGGAATGCATTTTCTGTACTGCTAGTCATCAGCATGGCAAACAATCTTTTCTTTTTACGAGCTCATCTCCTCAGTCTGTCTACTCCTCTAAAGCCTAAAACCTTTGAGCTACTTCAATTCCAACTGTAGAGATAAAATGTGTTTTTACAAAACAAGCAAAATCTTCTTTAATAGGCATGTAAGATACTACTTTGGTAATTAATACTGTCTATAGACTGAAGTAAGTGCTACAAGTTCTAAAAAGCTTCTGCAGACTTTTGTTGTGTCTTCAAAGACGGCTTCTCTGTGATAATGGCTGAATATTCAAATCCAAACTGCAAGCCAAAGTAATTCTCAGCAGGAAATTATAGAGGAAAAAAAAATAAGTGGAGGCCCAGTTAAGGCCAGGAAGAGAGTCTGTGTTCTAATGTAATGTTTCCTGCACATGACTGTTGCTGCTAACAGTTCTCTCCAAAACCAGATTAAAAATGATCTGAACACTTACTTCCTGTTCTTGTTTTTTCCTGGCTGCTTCTTCTTTCTTCCTTTTTTTCTCTTCTTCAATCTATGAAAAGTAATATTAATGAGTAGAAGGTAACTAACTACTTAATTTGGTTGTTTTCTACGAATCTGAGCCAGCTAGCTCCCCTGGATACCTAATTACAGACAGAACTGACAGCATGACCTGCAGCAAAACCACCACACATTATAATTAGGATTGTCCGATACTTCCCACTGTACAACTTTGACTTCATTGGCTTTTATTCACAGTGAAACCAGTTTAAACTGTTCAGAATGCATTCTGCATGCAAAGTGTATCTATATAAAAGAATACCTACAAAGCCTGACTTTAAAAAAAAACCCAAATTTTGCTGATATTTTAAGCTCTTGCCTCAACTGTGAAGATCTTACAGCTTCTCAAGAAGCAGTTATATCTCTTCATATTCCCAGGGAAACAACTTTCCAAATTTAGCCAACTAAAACAAAAAAAAATTAAAATTTCATCTTGCACTTGCTTAGGAGAGACCTATCTGTTCTCCAGGGGTTCTACCAGTACTGAACAAAATACTGTTTTAAGGGCCCATGCAGCAGCTATACATAAAATGTCCTCAAGCATCTTTTTGATGAAACACCTGGAATTGGCTGAAACGACATTTTGCTTCTCCCTTTTCTAAAAAAAAAATAAAAATCTACATGGAAGAAGAACTGTTGTAAAGTTTTCCAAATATGTCTAGTCATAATGGAATTTTATTATTTGCATGTGAATTACATATACAATCTTACTATCACATAGTAAAATGTGACTTCTTCCCCCACACCCTGCACTCATCCATACTACATTAAGATTTAGGCAGTGCATTTTGTTCTCACGTATCAGATAAATACAGTCTAGTTCTATGGAAAATGTGACCTCCCTTTGTACAGACAAAAGAAGTCTGAATTAACTTCTCATTGGAACTGTTCTTCCAGAGAAACAAGACAGTGTGCATGCAATACTCAACATCCCTCAACAAACTAACAAAAAAACTTAGAGGTATTCATTTAGATCCCAAACAAAATTATCAAGAAGCTATTGTTTAAAAAATTCATTTTCCGAACACACTCAAATTTTGGTATCAATTCTCTTACATTATTTTCCTTGCTGCTAGTCTGCTAAGATTTTTCTTACAAGTTATCAAAGAAATGTAAAAGTATCTGCAGATTGCGCATTACTTTAAATTTAAATAACACAGAATGCTTAAAATAACCTTTTTCTTTTCTTCTCTTTCTTTCAATAACGTGTCCTTATCCACTAATTTAACCACAGTTGGAAGTCCTAAAGAAGCAAAAACAGATGAATGAGTGTCCAATGCTTGAATAGTCAAAGATAAATGCATTAACCCCATGACAGCTGTTTTCGTTTTGCAAGTTGAATGTGACTACAATTGAATAACTATTCAAAAGTGACTAAGAAATTACTCATACATTAGTTATAGAAAAACATCAAAAAGATTGCAATGAACATTTTTATATTCTATACATATATTCCAGTACACAGTTCTAGTATACATATGCCTACATCAGAAACGTGATATGCTATAGCTTTGCAGTCCTTTAGTTTGCTGGATTATTTTGGTTTAATCTTGACAGGTTGTTTTGCCACTTCCTGTAAGAATAGTAAGCTCAGAAAAACAGCTGCCTACAAAGTTGCAAGACATATAATTAGGTACCTTCATGATCTTCAAATCGAACACCAAGTTCAGGAAGGATGTCATCTCGAAGAGCATCACTCAGCTGCAGCACTTCAGTTACTACAGAGCATTAAAAATACTTTTAGTAAAGTAAAAGTATACTTTCACTACATTTATCAGGCTACACTGTTATTTGTATGCAGTTAAGAAATTGCCACCATCCACACAGGGAAGCAGCACGTTTCCTGGCATGGACTTGAATTTCATAAATTTCTTCCAACACTCACTGAGGGGAACAGAAAGAAAATTCAAGGCAATTCAGAAACGATGCAACAATTCTGCCACAATATAGTGGAAAGGTACACGACACAGGATTTCCAATAAGAAGGGTTAAGAACCCTGATTTTGGAAAAATCACAAGTTAACATATCATGTGCTACCTCCAGCAGTGACTTTGATAGACTTTGGTGGTTTGGTAAATACGCATGCATTTGTCAGAGCAACTGTTATCCAAACATCCCCTGTTCCTACAGACAGTTATCTTTACCACCTAGTCTGGCCAAGCTGTTTGTTTGGTTTTTTTTCAAGCAAGCTAGCTGCAGAACAGAACAGAGGATCTTGATCTGGCTTTCTGCATGGTGATCAGGACATTACAACTAACATTTGTTTTTCTTGAAAACCATTTGCTGTCACCAAAGGCGCTTTGACAAGTTAGTAACTCAAAATTTATCTGAAATAGATGCTAAAGATCAGATCTTAAGAAGAAAATAAATCTTAATACAAGGTATTTACTTGGATGAGAAACTGAACAGCTAAGAAGAAGCAAAACAGTTAAGAGGAACTAAATGCATCAAGAAGACCCAGTGTTTAACTGTTGTGAACTTAATTCAGTGGCATTTTTTACAAACAGTCTTGTATTTAGGAGGAAACACCAAGGGTGACAAATGAGATACTTGGGTTAGACAATACCACGTGTTTATAATCAAGTGTCCTCCCTTCAGCAACTCTCAGCTGGTTAAACCTAGGAAGTAATAGGGGTCTCCAAGGTAATAATTCTGGCAGTGGAAGATACCATCCAGACATTGTACTGAACACTGCATGTATCAGTAGATACAAGTACCATCCCTGAGCCTTCATCTCTTCTGTAACTCTCAGAGTGCTGAACAGTGAACAGAGCACCAAATACCCTAACACCGTTAAAAGGAACAGCCACCCGATTTCATTTAACAGCACTCTATTTCATTGCATGGTAGCATTCTGCAATGCTGTCTTTGTATAGGAAAGCACTGCAGTTTATAAAAGCCTTCTATCTGCCGTGAACTATCATTATTTTTCTTGATCCACAGCACTTATACGGAGGGAACAGCATTCATGTTTGATGACACTCTAAGCCATTAAGATAAACAAGGGATAAAATTACCTTACTGACTGTTAGCATTAAAAGGTGTTGACCTTAACCCAGGCAAAGGAATTACACATATCATATCAAGAAGGTATCAGATATATGTACTGCCTACTCAATAACATGTTCAGTTATAAAACTATTTATTTATCTGAAATAATGAATAATTAAAAGTTTAAGAAGAAATCCACCAAGGTATAGAATAAGGAGAAATGTGTAAGAAAGTATGTATTATTTATGAAAGGCCAGATCGTTTGATCTATCCTCTGTCATCTAGATGAGCCAGCATCAAGCTTCTTAGGGCTGAAATGTGCCTGCTCATTGCATGTGGTACCTCCAGTGCAACGATGTTTAGGGATTGGGTACAGGGTTGTTTATGGGCTGCCCCAAGACATAAGCCATCATCCTCACTAAGGACAGTGACTGGAAAACCAGTGGGATAGTGCCTTCTCACCAGTGTCCATGAACACCCTGGCAACTAGACACACTTTGAAACTGTGACTACTTCCCAGACCTCTTTTCACATTTTCTGTGAATTTCAAGCCAAGGAGTCTCAGGATGTGAAACCGATGTTGTGCTGTTGTAAATGGGAACACTGTGACGAGGAGGAAAAGGGAGGCCTTCAAAATTGGCAGCAAAAGACAATAGCAGGCATGGTTACAGTGATCAAGTTTGTCCCGATTCTTGTCAACCCATGATATGTTATGTTAGGAACAGGGCAGAGGGTTTCCCACTGTGTCCTAGAAGCAGCTTAGAACAAGATGCCACATGGCACCAACACCCAGATGCACACAGAGTCCAGCCATAAACACCTTTGCCACAGGGTAGTCAATTTAAGCAGATGTCCTGAGGTAAGTAACCAACAACTGAAGAGACTTGCTCCTGTCTGAACAACTGAATAACAATTTGTTGCTAATGAGAATTCTTCCCAAGCCTCCGGGCCACACTAGAGCACAAACCTGCTCCACTGTGCATCCTCGCAGAGACAGCTATACAGGGTCTTTGCAGCTGGTTGAGTACTGAAGTGAAATATACAATATAGAGATGCTCTGACCAACCAATCACCGATGACTTTTGCAGAGGTCCTCTGCATTTCCTTCCCTTGTACACTAAGCACAGTGTTTTCCTGTTCCAGTTTACCATCACTGCTAGATACATTCACAAATTAAGTCAAGACTCGACTAAAAATGATCAGTGCACGTCTCCAGTTTCCATACAAATAAGCTTATAAAACGGAGACTTTATTTTATTAATATATTTGAATACTAACTGGAAAACACAGTTTTACAAATGGCTGTTCTGTGAAATGTTTTGTAACTACAGATATGTTTTTTTGAAGTTATATGCACATGTATGGGGACATGTGTATTACTCAGCAGGTTTTACAGAAGCTGCATACATTTTATTTAACCTTTAAGAATACTTAAAGCAATAAATATCATGTTAATTAATACCATCCTGCCAGCATCAGGCTGTGACTGGGAAACTCCTTTCACTTACAACTATGCAGAGACAAAATCCCCAGCCATTGTTCAGAGCAACTTTCATGGTAAATTTAACACTTCCTACAAGCAAGAACTTAACAGATACAGAGACACAGATCAGTCGCATGTCAGTGCAGGTCCTGCCACCACTTAGCTTCCATATTTCAAATATGAAAGGTCAAACTGCAGAGTGCTATAACTGCTCTGTAGCCCAACCAAACAGCAAGAAGACTCAGCTTTTTCTTACTGCCCAGTTTATTTCAGGCAAAAAAGTCAATACCTTCCAAGTAAGAAACTCAAGTGTCAGTAAATAATCTAGCACTAAGTATGTTCTAAAAAAGATCTGTAAGAAGTCCTGTGACGTTTAAACCCTTCCACAATTAAGAGTGAGGATCAGTTTAGCTCAACTATCAGAAAGCAAGGGGGGAAAAAAAAGCCTAATAAAATGAGTATTTACACTAAACAGTGAAAGAATAAAGTTCACATTTTTGGCTGAGGATATACACACAAACTTCTTGAATCAATTCAAATTATAGACAATATTTCCTGTTGGAATTAGTCAGCCTATTTCTTAGCATCAATTAGGCCTACTGGAGTACTGGAGTTTGACAGTAATAGCTAAGTAGTCACATTAACAAATACAGTTTTCTGATTTTAAGGTAAACTTAGCCCTTCGAAGAAATCAAACCTTTGCAGAATAAGGGTTCAGCTTATTTGCCAGCTGAATAGGTTATCAACCAGACTCTACAAGTAATCTTATAATTCTATATAATATGCAAGTCATTTATATATGTTTTACATATTAAAATGCCCTATTTTGCTTTCAACTACAAATCTTAATGTAAAAAAGGTTTGAAGAAAACAAGAATTAAGTACATATTGAAGACATTTAAAATTCCACAGGGAACAGCAGAAAATGAAGAGCTCCATTAGGAACTAATCGACCAGTAAAATCAAAGAGGGCTTAACAGAACAATTTTTGCAACACTGTATAGTTCTGCCAACACACACACCACGATCAAGGCATGGAGTGCACCTTTAGCAAGTTTGCGGATGACACTGAGTGGAAGTGTTGATCTGCTGGAGGGTAGGGAGGCTCTGCAAAGGGATCTGAACAGGCTGGACCGCTGGGCTGAGTCCAATGGCATGAGGTTTAACAAGGCCAAGTGCCGGGTCCTGCACTTGGGGCACAACAACCCTGTGCAGTGCTACAGACTAGGAGAAGTCTGTCTAGAAAGCTGCCTTGAGGAGGAGGACCTGGGGGTGTTGGTTGACAGCCGACTGAACAGGAGCCAGCAGTGTGCCCAGGTGGCCAAGAAGGCCAATGGCATCTTGGCTTGGATCAGAAACGGCGTGACCAGCAGGTCCAGGGAGGTTATTCTCCCTCTGTACTCGGCACTGGTGAGACCATACCTCGAATCCTGTGTTCAGTTCTGGGCCCCTCACCACATGTTGAGGCTCTGGAGCAAGATCAGAGAAGAGCAGCAAAGCTGGTGAGGGGGCTGGAGAACAGGTCTTACGTGGAGCAGCTGAGAGAGCTGGGGTTGTTTAGCCTGGAGAAGAGGAGGCTGAAGGGAGACCTTATTGCTCTCTACAACTACCTGAAAAGAGGTCGTGGAGAGGAGGGAACTAGCCTCTTCTCCCAAATGACAGGGGCCACGACAAGAGGGAATGGCCTCAAGCTCTGCCAGAGGAGGTTCAGACTTGACACTAGGAAAAAATATTTCACAGAAAGGGTCATTGCGCACTGGAACAGGCTGCCCAGGGAGGTGGTTGAATCACCTTCCCTGGAGGTGTTTGAAGGAAGGGTGGATGAGATGCTGAGGGACATGGTTTAGTGTTTGATAGGAATGATTGGACTTGATGATCCTGTGGGTCTTTTCCAACCTAGTGATTTTGTGATCAAAAATTTTCTGGGGGGAAAAGGAAGTGCCCAAAACAACATCCACCGGACTCCCAAATGAATTCTCCAAACAGAGCACCCAATTACCATAACGGGAGCTCTGACTCCAACTACACTAACAAATAAGAATGAACGTCTGCTATTTAAACACAGACAGTATCACTGTAGCAATCTACACTTCTAAGAGAATGACAGCTCCCTAGGGGGTACTTTTATACCTAGAAGGCACGGAGTGCCCTAATCTAGAGAAACAACAGCTAGTCCTCGTTATTCCAGAACTTTTAGGTTCTTTAAGAAATTATAAGAAAATTTGTTTAACAGCCTGTAAAAGATTCCCAAATTAAAAACACAGGTACCAGAAATGCAAATATTCAAACCAACTCTGATTTAATGATGCCTTACTTTTATTCTTTAAGCAAAGAGAGACAGTGTTAGCTGGATCACCCACCCTCCCAGTGTGATTCCTACAACCTCCGAGTCTCACATGCAACAACACAGGAAAAAATGAACATTCACCTTTCTTCTCTCTGGCAATTTGTCGTACTCCTTCTCTGAACTCAGAAAGGACTTGTAGGTATGGCATCACTGTAGATTCAATCTGCAGGATAATTATTTCTACAGTTAGCTCATCATTATTTAGATATAAAACATGTACTTCCCCACTTCATATTTACGTGCTGTTGAATGGAACTTTACCCTCAGGGCAGATCTGTATCAATAAAAAAAAGTCATTGCTCTATTGATGTCAAAGAAGAGACGATAATTTGTATTAGCTGCCAATTTCGCTTCTGTGTAGCTAAAACCAACTTGAGAAATTCCGCCTCTCCCCATTCCATTTTTGCCTCCTTCTAATTAGAGATACATCAGTTCCGCAGGGTTATGTTTCAGTACAGCTAACTATAATGCAGCACAGTGATGAAAACGGCACCCAGATAGATTTACCCCTTTATGTTCTGTGTTGTCTTACTTAAGTCCAACTGCTTGTCAGACATAATACCAGCAAACTAATGTTAGGACTTCTCTCCTTTAGAGCATAGACCTGTTCTTCAGATGTTAGCTTATGCTAATTGTATTAATTTCCAATACAGTGCAGTTGCCTGTATTCCTCACACAACTCCCTCCCCCTCAATGAGTTTGGAGGGCTTTACTGGAGAGTTATTTCAGATATAAGTAAATGCTGGTCATGAAAGCTCAAAGAAAAAGTCATGAGAATTCTGCTCTCTACTAGTGAATAGGAGTGAAAAAATCACAAAAACAATAGATTGGTGCTGTCTGCCAAGGCTTTTCTGGAATTACAGGAGAAGTAGTCAGGCACCCAGGGGACTGCTTAAAAACAAAGTTTTATTACTTTGGAGGGTGGGGAAGAGAGAAAAAAAAACGCACAGCTTTGTTTCCCCTACAGTTTCCATGTGTCTTTCCCATTTGTTACATCTCCATGACAAATTTCTATGCCATTAACAGACAAGATAGACATTTCTAGAGCATAAAGAACTATATGAAAGAACCTGCGGGCACTGTTAAAACTTCATAAACGTGAATACTAGGCTTAGAGCTTCAGAACTGGAACCTGTGCTGACAAGTATGGCAGAAAGAACAGGCTCTGGGAAGGAAGCAACAGTCAAATCTCCACTACCCCCTCTATACTGACACTAGCTTAATATGCAAATAAAGCAGCGCTAGGGAAGCATGCACTGTCGCTGCTTTACCAGACATTTAAAGATGAAAGATTTTTATTTCCAGAACAACTAACCTGACAGCACTGCTTAATCCATTTGGACAATGAGACTATTGAACGCGAGGTTTTCTGACTTCAAATCTCTTCTGTCCTCATTCAAGTAAATTACTGAACTACAATAATTAAGCTAACTGATCTTTCAGAGCTTTTGAAGATGATTATGCCTTTTTTTGAGATAATGACTCTACTGGTTCCTTCATCTTCAATTTAGGCAGAGAAACCACATATCTGATCCACAGCCTTCTGTAATTAATGAGAAGTTTTCCAACCTTGCATGTTCACCCTGTAATTTTTGCTAAGAAAACTAAGTATCTGCATGGAAGATTGAAAGACAATATAATATTTAATAAAGTAGCCGAAACATTTTTGATATTATACATATTTATATTAGAATGCTTAAAACTAGTAAAGTCTTAGGTGATAAAAAAGTTTCTTCCTACGAAGAATCTCTGTCTGGCAGGTGTTAGCACAAGATTCTTTCTGCACAAGACTCTCCTGACTCTACTAACCCTTGGCAACATTACGTTAAAGGAGTGAGAGGTCTTAGCTTCTTGTTCCAAGCTGTTGCCAATCCTTCCATAAAGCTCATCTGTTGTAAAGACTGCCTGAACGAAGTGCTAAATATAAATTTAATTTTCATTTCTGCTAAAAAAGGTAAATGTTGAGGTGTTGCCTTTCTTCTGTAATTCAAAATAATTCTGAGCTAAATCAAAATTCTCTGTTGATGGGGTTTGGTATAGAAGACTGAGCATCTTCCCTTTTTACCTTTGTTATATTACTACTGGAGATTTTCACAGCTCAGTAGTGTAAGTATTTGCATGGGCAATTGTCAGATCCACATGCTTCAACCACAAGCAAGCTTTCCTTTTTCTTTGATGATCAAAAAGATTACCTTTTTTTGTTACACCACAAATGTTTTAACTATTCCTTCAAAAGAGGAACAGAAAAATATGGTAACATCTTTGAATGCAGAGAAACACTTGAAAAACAGCACCAATTTGTTCATGTCATTTTTTTTGCATGAAGAAAGAGGGAAGGTTGATAGCTTTCATATAAAGCTGTTTCTCCTGCCGGCACCATGAAACATTACTGCTATTACAGGGCCCACAGCACTTTGATCAGTTATCTCCAAAGTGTTTCCAGAAAAATTCTGCATCACAGTGGAACTGCTGGGTGACCAAAGCAAAACAGCCTTTGAAAGCCAAATAAAAACTGCGGCTACAAACGAGATCAGAAAAAGAGATTGAAAGGCGGATAAAACTCCAGCTGCCTCCAGGCTGGTTTTTGGTGTACCACAAAGAAGTTTAATCAGTATAATTATATTTTTGAAACTACTTAACTTATAAATACTTGTAATGAGTCTTCAAACTGTAGCATGTGCTGTCTGTAGTTAACATGTGGTTTCTTAAACAGACTCATCATTCAGAGACAAGATAATTCTTTTCCTGGTTGCTATACAATTTGTCTATCATTAAGTCAAACAAACCTATACAAAACCCAAGCTCTCATGAAAGAAAAATCCTGCTTCCTAGACCAATTAATTACTTCAGATTCAAATGTCAGAAGTGGAAAGACTGTAATTCGGCTCCATATCAGTAACAAACACTTTAACCTAAGCTTTCAAAGGACACAGAGTAATTTTGTAAAGTGTACTTTGCCCTTCACTTACATTTATGTTTTGACTTTTCCCTCCAACAGGAAAACCAATTGCATCATCACTTTCTATGGCACCAAAAATCTGGTCAAGGAAAGAACAAAAGAAAAAAAAACAAAAAAGAAAAGAAAAGCTTGTATATATCAAATCACAGGTATGTGAAAACTGAGCAAAAACACACATACTGGGGTTTTGAAGACATTTGTCTCTCTTTTAACCCACAATTCACTGCTCTTATAAGATAATGTTTTAGCTTTTAACTGCTAAAGTACATTAAGCATTGACTTTCAGATTTAGCTTTAAAGCCATCAAATTTTACATTCTGACTGTCCGATTTTCCTTGCATACCAGGGGCTCTCCACTATTCAACAAAACATTAACTGGAATTATATTATAACGCAAACATAACTCCAAATCGTTCCTCCTGCAGCACACACTGCAATTTGGGGCTGGTTTTTTTGTGGTGTGCATGAAACATCTCTGGTCTCCTACAAGATTTGAACAAAGAATGTACAGATCCCTGCATAGTTGAAAAATACAACAGTTTTATAATTGCACAGTGCAATAGCAACATTACTACATGCTATTACATACCTTTAGCATTTGAGTGAGATAGGAACTGATGTTTTCTAAAAGAAGTCTGTTTGGCATTTGTCTGGAAGATTTCTTTGCAGCAATATAGGAGTTACTCTGACTGACTAAAGAACGCATTTCTTCTAAGACAGAGCGAGTGTCAATATTGTCACACAGTGCTTCATGAATTGCTGCCTTCTTGTCGTAAAAACTAAGAAGAAAAAATATTTTTTTATTGTTGATGTCAGAAGTATCTGCAATCTACTCTGATGATCTTCCGTTAGAAGAGTAAGGGGACCTAAAACTGCGATAATATTTTGTTGATCATAGTTTCAATTTGAAGGAAGAGCAGAGCGAGAAAACAAAAATATCAGAAAACTGCAGGCAGGATAATATAATTGGCAACAACCACCCAAACAAGTTACATCTAACACTTTTTCAGCAACTGACCTTTTCATACCAGTTTTTAAAACCAGTATAAATTGCTTATTTACTACCTTCTTGTGCTTACTACTTTTTTTTCCTTTTTTGTAGTATCCTATCCCTATGTACCACCAAAGTAGACTGTTTAGTATCTTTCCAGCAAAGAGCATCAATTTCAAAGTCAGCTTACCACAAAGTGAACCATTATGAAGCTGCTACAAGCAGATAACCTTTAAATAATAAAATAATGGAAACCTTTGTAATGTTCATGAATAGGTGTAGTAATACAGTGTATTACATATCGTCACGCAAGAGGTACTACTGTTTCAAACATAATTTTTCCAGAGAAAAGAGCGAAGCAGTAGAGAAAGGAAACAAAACCAAATGCCCATGAAGTATATCTTCTGTTCCTGCCACTCCCTTGTCCCTTCCTTTTGACCTCTCTATTACTTACTATCTTCCCTCACTTTTTAAGACAGTGTTATCTCTATCAACTTCAACTTGAAGGTAAAATTTTCAGAGGACATGACTAAACAGAAGCATCTGCACTTGGTCCTTCAATAGTCAAAATCTCTGTCCACAACAGTGAAATGAATTTGGAACAATTTTAGTACTGCAACATAAGATGTTTCTATACTGAATTTTACTCATAACAGAAGTCATATAGGAAGCTGCTTGTATTACAAAAAATAATGTAGTTTTATTATAAAAATGAAAGACTAATATTGATATCACTGTCTATCTCAGTAACATTTTCAAACACTGGTAGTCTGATCTTTTGTACTTCTAGTCAGGTCAGTTAATTTCTATTTGTCTCAGTTTATTCATTGTACTTTGAAATGTGTGAAATACTATTTTTCCAGTTGTAACCACTGTGAATTATCAGTTGCTTCTGAGACAGAAGGACAGCATGTTAAGTAGTGATGAAAATGACAGCTATCTAACAAAAAAGTTCTCTTTCCCTTCACAAACAGGGACACGAAAGACACCAATGTACTTAACATGAACAAAAGGGAAATGAACAGTTTCATTTATACTTCATAAAGCTGTTGCAAGATTAAATTCAGGAGCTTCTACAGAGTTGGGGTACTCAGTGGAAATGCTATAGACTTATAAATAAACACACAGGAATAATTTTGCAAGGAGAAAAAAATTAACAAGTAGCTACACAATCACTATTCACAGAGAAGCAGGAGTGCTTCACTCACTTTTTGTTCAGCTCTGCTTCCTGATTTTCCCATTTCTGAAACTGTCCTGTCACATCAGTGGGAGCTCGAAGAATATCCTTCACATTTAAAAAGAACTCCTGTAAAAGAAAAATAGAGCTAAAGATCAATTTAAATTAGGCACAACAAATACTTGCTATGAAAAGGCATTATTTCTCAATCAGCCTCCTAAAGTTTACGGTTTCAGCACTGTTTCAGTCAGTACCTGCTGAATGTCTGTTAAAACATAGAAACCCACACATGTGCACAACTCTGTAAATCACAGTTACCATAGAATCTTAGAATGGTTTGACTTGGAAAGGACCTTAAAGATCATCTAATTCCAACCCCACAGCTGGACTGTAATTCAGCTCTATCTCTTGGCTCTACCACTGCATGATACACTATGATACTCTAATAGCAAGCTGCTCAAATATAATACGATCTAAAGAAGTTTAGGCAAGAGTTCTTACAGCAAATTTTTAATTACGTTGCTAGCAACAGAAGCTGAAGAATGAAAATGGTTTTATAGCAACAGCCTATTTTACGTGGGCATCCAGCTTGGTGAAAACTCATTTTCATTTATTCTGCGGCCCAAGCTAAACATTTTACACAAAAAGAATAGCTGAAAAGACCAAGATTGACTATCTCAAAATGCTGTACAGCCTCCTTGTGGGAAATGAGGATTCAAAATCACAACCCCAAACCAAGAAGGGAAAGAAACCATGCTTATGTATTCCCACGAGGCATAGAGGGAAATGCTCCATGTATATGGTGAGGAGACAAGGTAGGAATGATACTCCCTCTTCCCCTTTGGCTAATTTGTGTAGAGTCTGATCTGACAGACAAGTTATGAGAGCGTCTGTTGGACTGAGTCCTATAAGCAAGCTGAACTGAAAAACTTATCTTGCATGTAAGTTCCCAGCTGATTATAGATGTCAAAACTTGGAGAGAGCACCCAGCTGCAGAGAAATGTAGCTATCTGTGGATTTTACTTTACTTCAATGTTCAATGGTAGCTAAACAAATACTGTGAGATCCCACTTGATGAATTCAGAAGGCAAACTGAGTCTGCAGATAAGGCCTTTATGTCCTTGGCTTCTATTCCTTGAAAAACATATGAACACAAAGCTTGGAGAACTGGAGAAGGTATAGAAAACTTACATTCATAAACTTCTCATACTGAATAGCTGACTCCATGGTATTATTTGAATAATCCAGTGTATCCTTCCAAGAGTGCATGAGGAAAGCCAACCGTAATTGTCGTGCTATAAGGAGTTTCAAAATAAACAGGAAAAAAATCATAATCTAAAGGATTTTTATAGCCTCTGATACTGCAGTGGCTAAGAGCATAATTTTTTAATATTCTTACTATCAATATATCCTTCCAAAAAGCAAGAACGCTACTGTCTGTACAGATAAAACCAAGAAGGAACAGAAGGACAAGGAGGCTGTTTGAAAACTAGTGAAGAAGACATCTGAAGTTAGTAATTTTCTGAAAATCCATTATGTGCCTAAATAACAAAATTACAGCAGTCACCACTTGAAGTGCATCAAAAGCATTCAAATTAATTTTACCTGTATGTTTCTTCAGTGCATCTTTTATGGTAATGAAATTCTTCAAAGATTTGGACATTTTACAGCCAGCAATTGTTAAGTGGCCAGTATGCAAAAAATACCGAACCCAGTGATCATTTTCAAAGTATGCCTGCAGAAAAAAAAAAAAAAAAACAAAACCAAAAACCAAAGACCCAGCACTGTTTACATACATCCCATAGAGTAGGATAATTTAAGAATAAAATTCTGAGAACAAAATGTTGTTCTTATACAAAGCACCCATTCACCTCAGACTGTGCCAGTTCATTGTCATGGTGGGGAAATCGGAGATCAAACCCTCCTCCATGAATATCCATTGACTCTCCTAGAATGGATCCAGCCATTGCAGAACATTCAATGTGCCAACCTGGACGCCCCTGTTCAAGAAAAAGACACTACTTGGTTAGTCGTTAATTGTCTTCCTCTCTTATCTATGTTTCATTCCCTTATAGTCTGTCCCTAAGCAGCTACACACCTGAGGAAATGAGATAGGAGGAAAGGAGATACAGCGTTACCAAAAAAAAAAAAAATTTTCAGTCTCAACTTCATAAGAGTATAATGTTGCATTTAAAGATCAAACATGGCGTATACATCTGTGATGCTTTGATTATCCTGCTTATTATACTTTTTAAAATTCAACGGATCATATGAAAAAAAAAGGTATAGAAGTTATTGCAGATAACACAGTAAATAGAAGACAAATGGACAGTAACAGCCATTGTGAGCCTACATGCAGATTTCTCCTTAAGAAGTGTCAAACAGACAAACTGGCATACATTCTAAGTTATTAAATAAACACAGCAACAGAATCTACTATTGAATACAAGATCTCCATAATCTAGTCATCATTAATCTGAGGTGAGACAAAGCATTTGTGTATCATAAAACATGCTGCTTAATTAGGCATAGAAAATCTAATTCCCAATTATACTGTCCTTACCTTTCCCCATGGAGAGTCCCATGAGGGCTCTCCTGGCTTGGAGGATTTCCACAAAGCAAAATCATTTGGAGAACGCTTTTCACTTAAACGATCAGCTGAGATGCTCAGGTCACCTTTCAAAAGATGAAATGTAAATATATACATTTTATTCAAACACCAGCACTATTGATATTTGGCCTTTGTACCTCACATCAAGTGAAATAAACCAAAAGAAGAAACAAAAAAGAAAGGAAAACGCACTCAACCCTCAAAATTCCTCATCATTAACTCTGATAGTTCTTTCAAGTTTCAATTAATGTTTGGTTAACAGGAAAATCTGACAACCAGCATCAGCTTCACTTCTTTCTAAGTTTTGACATGAGATTCCTCTACATTCTCTCTGCAGGCACAATTCTAGTACTGAAGTTACAGAAAAAGAAATACACAGACAAACTCCCCTATACTCAAAGACAAGCAAGACTGCAGAATCAGTTAACTCAAGTTAGAACGATCCACATTAAGACTAGGATTGTCTTAATCGGCACACACTATACGATCACACAGTATTTCTTCCAGCACTAACTCAGCTGCTGTACAGAGTAGTTGTTCAATAGCCATGTTTACTGTTTTGTTAACATCACACAAGTTATGCATTATTTGCTGTTAGCTCCTTACGATCACTTGGGTAGCACGCTCATTATAACATCTTTAAAACACAAGGAATTTACAATTTCTCATAGTCCAACACTAAAAGTGGTAAACAATATCGTCTACTGCATAAGAATCCAAGACAGATTAAAGACAAAATTGTCAAGGTTAAACTTCTCAACTAATTTTGATGTACAGTTTGAAATACCTGCAATCTCAATGGTTTAAAATATCTAACATTATGCACTTTGAACAGAAAAGTTATGATGCTTTTATTTACATGAATGCTAAGCTTTGAAAGATGCAAGTATTCTTGTCTATAATAGCCAAAATTACATTATCTGTCAGGGTAAGGACAATCACTACAAATGAGTCAAAGTAGCTAAGCTGACAAGCAACAACGTGACATATGCATATTCTTGGTTAGTTACAGTACTCACTCAGAATTATTCCTAATTGCAAAAGGAGGCAATTCAACAAAAGTGACTAGTAATCTGGTGGAAATGATAAATTCATGTTACCACAAAGCTGGTTGTTTAAGCAAGCACCTTTTATTTCAGATGGATATAGAAGATTTAAGCTGCATCTCTCAAATATTGCTAGTTTCACCTAGCATAAGTGTTATATAAAAACCTTCTAATATTCTTCTGATAGACTTTGTGTATGATTTGTTATTAAAACTATACAACCTTAGAAGCAGACAATTAATGAGTGTGGTTTATCAAGCATTTTAAGCTACTCCTCTGCTACTTCCTCGAGTCTTCTTGACTCGAAGAAATCTATATTTTGATTTAGTTCAACACAATAAGGTTTACAAATAAAAAGACTTCTCTGTAGGAAAGCAAAACCCAAATATTTGTCATGAACTAACCATAGCCTGGTGTGGAGAGCTTTCACCTGGCATGTGGAAGATCCAGCTTTAAGTCTTTGCTCCTCATACTTTGAACGAGATGAACATCCAAGAAACTGAGCTACAGTCAAATGACTGAGCTATTCACAATTCTGATTAAAAAAAACCCCAAAGAAGCAAAGAAAAAAAATCCAACCCCAAACCATACGAGAATTAATAATATTTCTTAGTATTTTCAAATTAAAAACTTTCAGGAAAGTGCTGGTGAAGCTGCAAACTTTGGAAAATAAATTTATTGGTAAAGGAAATGCAGCAGGTAAACCATTCAACTCTGTCCAACTTTAATCCAAATGTCAGCAAAATCAACTGAAGAAATCAACACACCATCAGTTTCTTCAGTAAATGTTATTTCCCCTTTTTACCTTCACCCTCTTGAAGAGCCTTTTGATCACCTACAGCTTCAGGAACCAACTTAGCATAGGAGTGTTTTTTACTGGAATCAAACTTCACAGTATCAAAGTATACAGATCCATTGGACACGTACCTGAAAAGTTAAAGAACATTATTTAGATAACTTTCTACCAAGACTTAAGTGAATTTTATACCCCCAAATCATTGTCTTAAACTTAAGTTCGCTAGTGAAACCCCATACAGCATGGTACTACTCAGTATTGTCAAGATGACTTTGATGAGCCTCAGTTTTAAGGCCTTACCATAAAGAATTCAGACAAATCACTAGACGTCAAAAAAAAAATTGATCAAAGGTAAATAAGTAACATCTTTTGTTAAACTCTAAGGGGTGATACAGTCCGAAGAGTGTAAGTATCTACACTTCTGGTTCCTTTTAATATTTTGCAATTTAGCAGTCCATTTTGTCTGACAGACACAAAGGTAAGTTTCAGGACCACCAAGAATGCAGATAATTCACTGCAAACAATTTTGAACAGTGTCCTTTGCATTGTGTGTCTCGTCCTCCTCCCCATCTTTTTAAAGAAAATTTTAAAATGCAGGTTTAAAGGAAGAACATACAAGCATGGCAGTCTGGACCACAGGTTTGCCTTCTTCCCCTCCCCCCCCCCCCCCCCCAAATAAAAAAAATGCATATATGTTGAAAAATTGAAGCTATTAAAAGAAAAAGAACTGAACAATTTCAGACAGGAATCCATCATAATACTTGGGAACTTCTAAAGTATTAGCTCAATTATCACAAATACTAGACAATAACAGGAAAACAGTTTGCGACTTCTTTTTTCTAGCCATCTACTCAGGCATCCATTTTTGAAACTACTTGCAGAAGGCCAGGAGTCAAATACAGTTCAAATGGATGAGACTAACTATTTATTTTAATGAATGAGGATTTCACCCTATGAATTTAATAATCTAGCTTCCCTCTTTGTAAGACATCAGAAGGAGTACAGAAGAGCACATTTTTATCAGGTGAGAAATAATAGGTCTTTTGCAAAGGAACCTGACATTTCTTTATTTGGTGAAACACTGCTTCTGGACAAGACTACTATGGCATATGAAAACATAGAAAACAGCTAAGTGCTGAAAGCAGTCATTCTAGCCGTGGTACAGTATAACTGCACAACAAAAGCGTCCACTAGCAAACTTACCCATAACCATTATCCACAATCTTCTTCACAAAGTCCACAATTTCTGGCACGTATTCACTAACCCGTGTTAAAACATCTGGAGGTAAAACCTGTAGATAAAAAGTAGACTTCTGTAGTTTCTATATTTATTTTTTATATTTATATAAAATATTTACACATATGCATGTTATACACTAAATATACATATTGTACATAAGTTAAAAATTGGCTCAAAATCAAGCGGTAGTAGAATCTAAGACTCCTATTTCCAGCTTTCTGCTCAGAAACAACGTGCTCTGGCCAGTTTTTCCCTTAGCCTTTAAGGTGACATTAACAACAAACTACTGCAGGAGACGTCAGCTCTTCTACTTACTGCCCTTCCGACAGGCAATAAGCTCCTCTGATCTGCCGGTAAATAAATAAACCTTCACTGATCTGAACCCCTAGCTATGACAGGGCATTTCATTTGTAAAAGACAAGTCTGTCCTTGATTGTTATCCTCATATAATTTCTCAGGGGATGAAGACTGTTAAGTAGCCAGTCTAAATGCCGAGGCTGGCAGGGCTCTCTTGAGCAACTAAAGACTCCACCTCAAACTTCTGGCTCAGTTTATGATTACAGGCCTACGTCACACCAAGGGGAAGGGACAAAGTTCATGAGTCGAACTTGATCATCAGTTAATTGGCACTGGTAAGGCGTACAATGGATTTTAGATTGTTGGGATGGAAACACACCAGATGCTAATTTAATAGCGATTTATTTACATTAAAGAAATACTTTATCGATAAGGCTGAAATATGAGGTTCTTGAAAGCTATTGAGGAGCTAAATCGTATTGTGGGTATTATAAGCACAACACATACACTTGTACAAGAGAATACAGTTTGTCACTTACATTGAGTGCCTCCATGTCTTTATGAAACTCCCCTTCCCAGAATTTGGGAAGTTTTGAGAATATGGAATTGTCAGTCACTTGGCTACCAAGTTTTGTATCCAACCAGTCAGACAGCAAATCTTTGGCTTCTTCCAACAGTTTCTATAAAATAATAATTGTAAGTGCAACTGATCAAAAACTTGCCCTGTTTAAACTCTGCAGAAGGATCTTATTCTGAACAGAGAGGTTTGTTTGAGAAAAAGATGCTTGTCTATGAATGCAGAGTAATCCATGCTTCCACCAGATTTTTATCACATTGCCCTTCGTAGATACGGATGAAGCAAACAGAGGAAGGATAAGTGATATCTGGTTTTATATCCATCACTTAAACAGGGATGTGAAATTTATGCCGTAAATACTACATGGGACCTGCAATGTCATTATAACATCTGATCCTCCCATTACTGCTGGACAACCCTAACAGAAACCTTACTGTGCACATCATTAAAATTGTTTGGAAGACCAACTTGAACATCAACAAGGATGCATTTTGGCCTTATGTAAAAAGATGACATTTTTTCACATTAGGATATAGCCCAGAAGGTGTGAGTGCTTAGACTTCAACTGGTTTTAAAATTCTGTTAGGTTAGTGTACACTGTTATAAAGGCACTTGATATTAGAATAGCTGGAATTTTTCTAAAAGATAATTCAGAGAGTCTTCTCAGGAAGGAAGCATATACCTTATGCTTCCTACAGCCGATATCACAAATGATCTGAAAGCAAGAGAAGATGAAAGTGGACACCAATTACTAAAAGTTATACTGTCTGACTTTGTCAACAGGACTATTGTCACTAAATGCAATGGGTTTGGGATAAAAATGATCTTGAGAATAATTTGGGGGGGATATATTTTCTTCTCTACTCAGATATGGAAATATTTGTGTAGAAAATTGCCACCAGCACTGCAATGCCATAAATGCATGTTCAGTAATTTACACTGAAACTAATTCATCAGAACAAAAAAAAAGTAAAAGAGAAACTCTAAATACATGCAAGAGAAAAATCCCCACTGGAAAGGCCAAAATAACTGAGCATTTACCACAGTTCAAGGGTGTAAAATAAAAAAAAAAAAAAAAAAGTCATTGAAAACAGCAACCAAAAATCATATAGTTGAAGTCAAGGATCAATTTTTCTGTATTGAATGCAAAGTACTAAAAAAGTACTTCAGACAACCACTCCTCTTTGTATGAATAAAAATTTCCATAGGGTTCCAGGGAATTTCTACAGCTAAATATTACTTTTAAAATTCCTAACAATTATAAGCCAAATATAACTTAAAAAGGAGCTCAAACTGACCTCATGACATCTGTTGATCTCTTCTGCAGGGAGTTGTGCTTGCACAGCTGTTTGTAGGGGGTCAAACGCAGACTTTACTGCATTTTGAATTCTTTCCAACATTTGCTTTTTATCCGGGTCTGTTGTCTCATTTAATTTAATTGAAAAGAGCTACAATTAAAAAAAAAAATTAGAAAGCAACATGCATTAGAGAAGCACTATGTTCCACACACAATACATTATCTTAGCTACATAGTGCCTTGCTAGTGATAAATATTACATTATGCCACATAAAAAGCTTTAATATCAAAATACTGAAACATCCTCACCAGAAATAAAGGTGCAATCAAAAGAGTTACGTTCCCATCAAAATTCAGTTTTACAGAAAGACTACATAAATTACTACATCATCATTACTGTTGCTTAGTAATATTCACTTTCTGTGCTGCTGATCACCTTAATTACACAGTTGATTATCACAAATCTGAAAAGGAGAAGCTTTAACATGGAACAGATTAAATGCTATGCTTAGAGAATATGTCAAGCAACCACAGCTGGGCAAAATTTCCAGACCTCCTATACCCAGGCCTGCATTCAACTAATTAGACTGAATCTCTGTGATCTATAGTTCTAAAAGAGACCTAAGAATCACCTTCCCTCATCTTCAGTCCAGCGTAGACAATTTATTAAATCTCTGAAGCTTTGGAGACTTTTACTCTTTCCAAGGCTATCAATAATAGAAAAGAGAAATCTCACAAGCTTTAAAAGATGCCACTGCTTACTCACTATTTTAAAGAGTTATTTTTAAAGTCTGAAGTATAACACACAGACGCCAAGATGCTTTTTGAGCTTTTCCAATAATACTCCAACAACAACATACATGTGCTCAGAAACAAGTTCCACAGACATAAAAATCAGACATGTCTTTTACACACACAGTTCTTGTCAGTTCTAAAATAAGGGAAATATTGAACTAATGTGCAGTTCCAAGAATATTTTTAACCTGTGTGGTACCAGCTCAACAGCATATTTGAAATAAGCAGAAAGTTTAAGGAGGTAGCAAAGTCAGAAGCATGTTTTTGATGCTTTGCTACATTACTGAGTGAGAATCTAAGACAGTACAAGGAATTAAATACCATGCCCACCTCTGAGGCAGTTTTAACATCTTCAAGGAGCTGATCTGGCATCGATTTGTTCTGTCTATACCGTTCATAAAGGTAGTTTTGTCTTGCTCTCTTGATGATCTACAAAGCAAAAAGATGAAAATACTTTTGTGAAGCAATACATAGTTATACAAAGTGCAAATATAATCTATACCAAAGGCATTTCAGAATCCCTATAAATTTAACAAGCGACAAAAATTATATGCAGTAATTAAACACACTATACATAGTTAATCAGCTACCTCAGAGTTAATTTGATACCTCAACAACAGACAAATAAAATAAGTTATCTTTTTTAAATGCTTAGTCTTCATTATTTATGACAACACTCATTTATATACAAGAATACAGGCTTTGCTGCCATAGGAATGCTACAAAAGTGGAAAAAAAAATCAATAACTGTGTACAAAACGTATGTCTGAGTTAATAAGTGTAAGATTTACCTTGGCTTATCAAATGATAATTACATATGACTGAGTTCCATGCTCAAAGTACAATATTTTAGATTGCGATTTAAAAAGATCTTACCTTATCATCAATATCTGTAATATTCATACAATAGAAAATGTCATATTTAAAATAATCCCTCAAGATTCTTCTCAGGATATCAAATGAGATGTATGACCTAAAACCATAAAAGATATAGGAATGTTTCCAGCGAACACGTCAAGTCCATTATGTGCGTCAATTTTACAGCAGTTTTAATTTTCCCTCATCTACCACTAAGTTTTTAATCACACAGTGGCATAATATTGTAACATGCTTTTAATCTATAATGTTAAGCGTTGAGTCTATTGAACTATTTCCTATTAAGATGCTCATCTAAATAAAGTACCTTTTCCTACTAATCTTTTGCTTCCAATAGACACTACTATGACCCATTTCAAAACAAGGAACTGCAGTACCTGGCATGTCCCATGTGAGAAGCATCATAAACTGTTGGTCCACAGCAATACCACAAGACCTTTTTTCCATTCTGAGGCTGAAATACTTCCTTAAATGAAAGGGAAGGTACAGTGATCAGAAGAAATGGAAGACACGATCTCAGGCCACTAACTCCACATTTAAAGATTAGAACATGAAAATACGGATTATAATTACAAAAAAGGAACAGTTATTCTACTTCCAGTTTTACATTAAGAAAAGATCACTGCTAACTTTATTATCTAAGAGAGATAACAGGGTGTGACTGCTTAAGTTACCTGCACTTTTATCAATCAAGATATCAGACTGTAAAGATTTGGACAAGGCATGGCATTATTCAAGATCACGAACAGAATTTTTTTTTTTTTAAGTGGAAAAAGGTACAGTTTATAAAAATTTCACATATACTTGGATACTATATCCCATATTACATTAGTATTCTTAGTATTTACTCTCCTTCCTAAAGGACCTTCAAATAACACCACAGGAAGTTTTACCAGTTTATATTATAATAATATAATTGAGAAGACTTTTTTTTTTTTTTTTTACATCCAAACATCTAAACCAAAAACCTGCTGTTCCATTCCGATCACATTGCCTGTATTTACATATACTACAGCTGAACCCCTGGCTACTTTGCATGGTGACAACTTGCAATTGTGAACTCTGTATTATGCAATATACACACACACTCATAGTATACATATATTTATTGTGTTTATTATAACATTTGTCTCAGCAAACACACTTGACCAACATAGCATCTCTGGTATGTGCTTGTTAATGTTCAACAAAATACAACCCAGAAACTTGTCTACCCACAGGGTAAATGCCTAAGAAACAAACATTTGATGACTTCTCTATTTCTGTTTCTATGGAAATCTACACTTTTCTTTCATTTAGTCACCTTATTGCGAGTCAGGCTATTGTAGAGGCAGAGCTTAGAGTATTTTGTCCCTTCAGGGGGAGACCAAGGGGGCTGCACACGCTTGCCTTTACCTAGGGGAAAAATAGTTTAAAGAGAACTAAAAAGACACTTTGCACAAGTAGATTTGCAATATGACATTTTCTCCTTATCACATCATTAAGTTATTTAAAAAAAAAACCCCACAACAACAAACCCCACATATAATTAGACAAAGTAGCTCCAATCCTACTAATCCAATTACTCTTCTTAGAGCTCCCTACAAAGCCAATAAAACAAAAGCAAATTATTTCAATCTAGCTTATTTTCTACTCTCTGACCTGCCACCTCCATTAACTTTTGATCCAAGTAACAAGAAGGAAGAGGATATAAAAGTGAGACCATGCAATTCAGTTAAAGCATTAGCAAGAGCTTTGAAATTTAATGAATTATTTATACAGTGTTATAGCAGTCCTGGGCTTCCTGCAATGCCACTGATTTTACTGTGACGGCACCTCATTCAGAATTTGCAAAAAATCTCCAGAGACAGGAGTTAGACTCCAGAGCCAATATTGACAGTGTATGTGTACTTGGGGTGAGAGGCAGGGGAGACAGAAAGGTTTAGAAAGAACCTCAGCTTTCCACCATGCACCATTGCTATATACACAAAGCATTTTTGAACATAGTAATTTACCACAAGTATGTCCCAATTCAGAAAGGGGCTAAATTTTGCCATAAAAGCAAGTAGATAAAACACAGCATAGTATTAGTGATAATATTCTTACATTTTTTTCATTTTTTAAGAAGCAACATAATTGTTAAACTCATGTTTTTTCTCAAACATTAGTATAAGCATGTCATCTGTCAAAGAGCTGCAGTTTGGTGTGTACAGGGCTGCTTACAGCTGTAATGAAGTTAAACTAATGATCACATTAACTACTACTGAAAGCAAACCAGTAAATTCAAAAATAATGCAAGGTTGCTGACTTAGTACGCACAGCACTCTCCTTAGGAATCCTCATGATAAGCACTCTAACTGCAATTAAAATATTATACAAAATATTTGTTTCAACAACAAAATTGCCTTTCCAATCCTGTGTCTCAGAGTGCTCTTCATTAACTCTGCTTCCCTAATATCTTTGTATGAATGTTTTGGTGGAAAACCTTTAACTAATATAAACATTCATGGTATAAGAAATTTAATCTCTTCCTCATCTTCCTTTTTTAATAACTGTCTAAATAAGAAGAGAAGATACTAATTGCAGCACTCTGTCTCACAAATGGACTCCATTTAACCTCCATGTTATGGATCCACAGAAATAGGTATTTACTCCAAATATTTCGTTGTATTACATAATCCTTAACAGAACTCCTAAAGTTCCAGAGCAGTCTATCCAAAACACAGACCATATACCAAGGTATGGACTTGATTACTGTGATTCACAAAGATTACACTGGCACACCTAATTGTGGCAAATGTTTCCCTCAGGGAAGGAAGCCTATGTGGGTTAGCCTAATAAAAGATAAATATGTAAAGCTTTCTTCACTTACAACCACACTAAACATAATGAAAAAAAAAAAAAGATAGTGCACCCTAAAGCTCTCAGCTTATGAGCTAAGTGTCACTTTATATCCACTACAAGGACACCAAGGGCAAAGGAAAAGGCATACTGTTCAGTCTGTTTGAATGTATCTCTCTGCGAGCAGTAGTCTCCCTCTGGTTGCTCTAATCCAACCCTGGAGTCCCCTGATACACCCAAAAAACCCATCAATACAATATTCAAGGTCCAAGAAGTGTGGCAGATTCATGTGTCATTCTCATAGTGAAAGCTGCAGAACACCATTTCAGGACATTAGATACATATGCACAGATTGTCAAGATAACAAGATATAACCCCTCAGAAAGAGAGCCTTAACATCAAAAATTTAACAGACAGGAAAACAGAAACCTTTTCTCTTTTGATCCAGTGCTCCATGAAAGTCTGCAGACAAATTGTAGTTAGTGGTATTAAGTCTGCTACCAGAGCCAACCAACAGTGCAGTTGAGATCCCTTCACTACTGAAAGGAAATTAATAACCAGCACAAACACAGGCAAGCACACACACATACACAGAAACTACTTGCAGCAGTCTGATTTTAACTGCTGCTCTGCTAGGAATTGAGAACACATGATGAGAGGCTGTGAGAAGATGGCATTGGAGTAATATTAGTCAACAACCATCAGCAAAAATGACAGACATGCATGCATTCTTTTGCAGTGCTGCAAACACTATACAACAGCTCTGTGTTATTATTATTAATTATTTCATGACTCCCTGAGCAAGGATCTCACTGTAAAGCAATTAAATTAAACTAGCTCATTGGAAAACAGCTCAGGAGGGTGATGAAGCTCCCAAAAATGCCAGCACCCATGCTTACGCACTGACCTAGATTTACCGATTTGTATTTCCTCAAATCTTTGTCAATCTCTAAATTACCAGGTTTAAAAAAAAAATTAAAAATTCTTTTCAAAATTCAGTGTTAATAACAATTGTAAGAGTTTACTTTATTATGAACCTGAGCAGTTCCTGATGTGTCAGTGAACAAGCAGAACCCACATATTCTTTTACAATACAGTGGCTAGCTTTTTAAAGAAAATACACATAACGAAATTCTGTACACAGGGGAATTCTAAAATCAAAGAAAAGTGGAAACAGAGCTTTAACATTCAAACAGATCAGAATCTATCAATTACACAGTATGCAAGAAAAATTTCATGACCTTCAATACAAGCTGATAGGCTAAATTTTAAAGTGTGCAAGAGAGTACAAAAGGCAACTTAGAACTGTCAGCAATAAAAACCAATGCAATGTCTGCTAGTCTATAACCTGCCCACCAGTTCCATATTACTCACTTGTTTGAAGGTTACAAGGCTCATTTTTTTCACTGCTGCCATCATAGATTGCTTCTATGTGTCTGTACCACCGGACAACATGGATATATTGGTCCACAGGTGGCCCCGAAAACTTTCTGAATACCTCCACATCTGCATGTGAAAATGTGAACCCCTGGATATAACTACGAGTGCTCAGGTACTCGTTCAAAGCCTTCACCCTGGCTTCCTCTTCACTAATGCTCAGAATAAAACTGTAGCTGGAAGCTGTAAAGAGAGGCACAGGACATTTGGTCAGCATTAAAAGAAGGAGATCCCATGACCAAAATATATCCTTATCATTTACATCTCCCCTTCTAAATTAGCTCTGGCAACTGACAAGAAATTTGAGAAAAGAATATATTTAATACAAGCTACTAAATAACTATATATTTCGTACTAACATGACTATGTTCATGCTGTGGTAAGTTTTCTGGAGGCATCCTTAAAAAGAGTAATAAGAACAAAAGCTCATCTTCTTCATGAAGAAATATTATCTACTTGACATTGGAGAAAATTCTTAACATAGCAAACCTAATCAGTCACTCTCTTCCACGCTGCTAAAACACCCACCCTGCAAATATTTAACAGGAATAATTTTATGCACTGTTGATAGGCTGTGAACATGTCCACTGAGGTTGAGCGTATCTTTATGCCTTTGGAGGACTGGTGCCCACTCAGGGTCCCAGCATGATGCTCATTTCCTCCTACTTTCTTGCACAACTCAAAACTCAGGCTGTTGCTGTGCATTTCCATTCTTCAACACCACTTTCTCTTCCCAGACACATAGTATTTAAAATTAGTAAGATCTATAGAAATGAACAGAAAGGATATTAGCTAATGCTCCTCCCTCACAATTTTTAATTCCATGATTTATTTGGTATATAGGCAAAGGAGGTTCAATTATGTCTCATCTTTACCAGTGCAGGGATGCGGAGTAAGCAGTGAAAGGTTCCGTGACTTGGTGGGGATGCTCACAGTAATGGCAGGCCCTGGGCAAGTCAGCAGGCATGAGGCACTGCGGAGGTTATGGCACCTAGGCTCGCGCCGACATTAGGTTAACCTAGCATTCATATTTTCCTGTAATGATTCAACATTTGTAACTCCTTTCGTGTTCGAAGTACTGTACAAACATGTAGCTGATACCCTGCTTAGGTAGTCTGCCAAGAAGGTAATTTAAGACGTAATCAAGGTCATAGTGCAATAAAGTGAGAGGCAATAGAACACCTGCCCCTGCTCCCAAACGCAGACAAATGCCATCGCCACAAGAGTTGCTTCTTACAATAGTACAAACACCTTCTGCACCACTAGTTCCCAAAGCACTGGAGGTGCTCGGCGACCAACGCTCTTGGAAAAGAAAGGATGCAAGTAGATGGGGAAGTGACAATTAGGAGAGAATGTGAGGAATTGCAGAACTGAAAAGTTTTTCCAAATACCAGCAGTCAAGACTCTATGAGCAGTTCATTTCCTACATGGAAATGGCAGCTAGGTACCAAGTCTGTTTGCGTTTGTCTTGAGCGTAAGCGAGCCGTAGAGGCACACCAGCTAAACTAACAGAAAAGATCAATAATTTAAAGAAAAAAATTACAAAAAAATAAAGGTCACAAAAAGGTATTTAAAATTCATACACAAAAGCACGGACAGATTCATGTAGAGTCTCAATTCTTATCAAGGCTATGAATGAAATTGTTCAGTATAAATAGGGAATAACAAGTATAAATAATGGCTCATAAGTAGACCTTACAGGCTTACTTTACCCAGCTGAATAGGATTCAGTTTCAACTCACACAGTTAATTTTACTGTAAAGTTTCAGCTCCTAAATATTTACTGATGTTTATCACCACAGAACTTTACATGTTTATACACATGAAATAGTTACATTTATTAAGGATGGAAACTTAAGACATAAGTCTTCCTTGAATGTGAATTTTGTATTCATGAATCATGAGGAAGAAGGCCAAAAAAAAAAGTGTTACAGGAACGATCTGTGTAAAAATGAAACCGTATCTCAAAGAAAAGATCTTTAATGACCTATTGGAAGGAAAGCAACACTCAATTTGCAAAGTATTATTAGGGCTATTATGACCATTATTCACACACTAGGCTGCTAATGGGAAGCAAGTCTGTGTATCTGAAACAATATAAGTGCTTTCCAACCACATCTGTAAACCAATCTAAAAGGGGAATTGCACAAACTTACAAATACAACAAAGATGACAGAACGCATACAAGCTAATTTCAGTGAGGAAAGACAGCAAATACTGCCTGTGAATGTCAGTACCAGCCCAGCCCTGATAAGGAGAGCAGCCAGAATTGCTTTGAACAATCTTGGCAGGCACATTAATACCTGAAATTATAAAGTGTGACGTTATGCGTAGTTGCAAGAGCAACAGCAGACTTGGAAGTGTGATACATCAAAGAAACCAGTTAGCCCAGGGGACCCAACAGGAGGATGTCTTTATGGTGAGACTGACCACTGACTCAAATTCAGCCTGAAGTCACGTCCACGACCACACACCACAGCAAGTGCAGTACAGCATGAACACACCTGAGCAGCTTTTGATAGGGTTTCTCAGGGCACAGCAGCAGCAGAGCCACAGTAGTCTCAAACTCCAGCAGGCTCACTGTACCAATGCAAGTTTCCCATATTGGTTTCACAGGCTATGCTGAGGTCCAAACTTCTTCTTCTAGACTGACAGCTATTTTTCAAACCATGACAGCTAGCTTATAGCTAGCACAGATGTCTTCTATTCTGTGCTGCAGTCAGATGCAGAGATAAACACAGCAGATTTGCTTGTGAGAGAGTGCTGAGTGATCAGTGTAATTCACTTATATCACTACTGAAAACAAGAGTAGTAAATCTACAGCATCGTGATTTCTGTCATTTATATTCTGCACCCTCAGTTGCTTCCCTCAGCATCTTGAAATGCCTTTAATTCATCACACACTCTCACTGAAGTATTTCCTGGTACATCTCAAATGCTTCATCCCCTCTACCTACACAGTTCCATACCCCACCCTCCTGTACAGCTCCAACTCATCTTTGCTCAGCCTATGTGCAAGAGGCAGCAAACCCTAAATATACTTAAACTGATCAATGGATTCAAAAAATATTGAGGAAGAAGGGCCAATGGACACAGATAGGTCTGACTTGGCTTACCCCTGTTGCTTTGGGAAACCAGGCTAAGAAGCAGCCCTTCTCTCCAACTGCATATTTTTTCTCTTCCCAAAACAGAAAAGTTACAATTGCTATTGCTCAGTTGCATTACAAAGTGTCTTATTGACAACAGAAAAGCAGGAGTATTACAGAGCTGTTGCATAACACCTGAATGTTAACTCATGTGAATGGAATGATTTGTAGACACCAAATCATATCACTCAAGAACAATTCTGTTTAAAAAACAAGCACTGAGCACCAGTATTGGAGAGGTAGAAAAATAACCCTGAAAAATCACAAGAATGAATGTTAACAAAGTAACACTCCATCACCTTAAAGTTGTTTCAAAGACATTCCATCCTAGACATTATTCAATACAGTTCTCATTCAATAGCTGCCAGGGTACGGTCTCTTCGGGCAATATTGTCATCTTTCTGTGCATGGATTGCTTTGGAGACTACTAAAAGACACTAGGAATTTACCTCTAAGACTGCAAGAGCACAAAGACTCAAAGGCATAAGATCACTTTGACATTTTGTTTGTACATAAAATATCTTTGAAGTTTAATCATGATGCGTAACCCACACAATATCAAATCTGATAGAAATTTTTCATTTTTATTACCTTGAAAACAAAACCCTCTGGTCCTTGAAGGTGTTGCCAGCAAAGTAAATGCAGAAAAGCCATAAAGTATGCAGTAAGCTAGCTGACACAAAAACAGGGAGTAACTTTGCTGCAGGGAAAAATTAGTTCTCCTGGGCTTCCCTGAACCTGTTAACCTTGCCAGTCATAACTAGATGGCAACTGAAATGTTCTGGGATTTCTGCAGAGGCATTCTCTGACAAGAAATCTTAGACATACCTCACTATTTTAAGACATCATTTCTCTTCCAATTTCTCTTTCACAAATTTAAAGCAACACATCAAAGATAGGCATTAACATGTCTCATTATCAAGACTGCACCAAACTGGCCTTTTATCATTCCAGCTGACCACTCCAGTAGCAGTGGAAGGAAGTCCAAGTATCTGCTCAGCCAAAATGAATTACCCTTTTCTGCAAAAGTTTCAGAAAAACTGAATCAAAGCAGCTACCCCACCTATGCAAGACACAGCAGGCACACTGAGAAATAAAAGACTTTTCAAGACTCACACACAAGGATCAAGATGCTTTTAGCAGAGCCAGAATTTTTGAAACAGGAGTATCCCACCAAGGAAGAGCTTGTTAGTCCTAGTCACTTTAGCCCTCCAAGTTCCACTTCTCCTGAATGTAACAATTATAACTTAAGTAAAAGGCAAATACTATTTGCCCACCAATATATCTAACAACACAATTTCTTAAAGTTCACCTGAACTGAGCCATAAGTGGGTTTCTCACAACCCCCCAGCCCCTTACCCTAAGATACCAAAAACATACCTGAAAAAGCCAGTCCCCTGACAACAATAAATGCTTCTGGACTCCCTTACCTAAGAATGTTACTCGTGATGAACAAAGTAACAAGGAAAAGGGGCAAAGTCTTTGAATTCACAGACTCTTAACTGGAATGACAGAAATTTCCAAGCCCTTACATACCACCATGGTATTTCATACTTGTATGACTGGTATTCCAAGTTTCCATTTGCTACAGTAGTGTCAAAAATTACAGGACTACCCTGGCCTTCCTTCCATATGGAAGAGTACAGCACAACCCATCATTAAAACACAACCACAAAAAAAAAGTCCAGAAAAGCCAAAAAGTTCAGACATGAGTTCAAGGGAGAACACAGATGACTGGGAAAGATGGTAAGGGAGACAGAGGCAGGACAAAGACAGTGATAAGTTCACAGCCAAAAGGTCTGGCAGCCACCTAACAGCTCTTCGAACCCATCAAGCTGAAGAACAGCCGTTCCCAAACTTCAGCACCGAGAAGTTCAGGGTTTTTTTCCCATAAATAACCATAGACGCGAGACACAATGTGGATCACCTCGCACGGCACCGGAGATCCTCTGATCTATGCGCACCAGCGTGACAGGTGTGACCGGCACCCACAGATCTACACTTCCCACTGTCCCATGGATGTATACACCCCGTCCCACAACTCACTTCAAACTCCTCCACCCTGAAGCGGCATCAGGAGCTGCTTACGCGTCGCCCACCCCCGAGAGACACCAGTCACCCAGCGAAGAGTGTGGAGGGGCTGACCTCACCCACCGCCCCTGCTCCAAGCGCGCTGTGATGGCTGAGGACTGCCTGCCTCGCACCTCAGGGGCGGAGGGGCTGGCTCTGGGGGAGTCCCGCCGCCGCAGGCCCCGAGGAACCCCCGCACCGCCATTCCCGGCCCCGCCGCCTCAGCCACGGGGCGGTGGGCTCGGTGCTTCCCCGCGCCCGCCGCCCCCTGACACCGCGACGCCGCCTCGCCCCCGGCCGCGACAGCCCCGCCGAACCCTTCGCCTCGCCTCGCCGGGCCTTCGCGGCGGCGGCGGGCACTGCCTCACCCTGCTCGGCGGCGGGCGCTGCCATCTCGCTGCTGCTGCCACCGCCTCCTCCGGCCCTCCTCTCGCTCCCGAGCTGATGCAACAGCGTGCCCGGAAGTGCCGCCCCGCCCCTACGCTACTTCCGACGCGCGTCGCCACGGCAACAGGGGAAGCCCCGCCCCCTCGCTCTCGCCCCGCCCCGGAGGGCGCTCAGCAGCAGCCGCGGTTCCCATGCAGGGTGGGGGCGTCAACGCGATGGAGGGGCCCTCAGGGGGCCCACAGCTCTGTAGTGTTAGCATTGATGATACAGACAGCGAGGTCGAGCGCACTCTTGGCGAGTTTGCAGATGACACTGAGTGGTGTGGTTGTCACACCTGAAGGGCAGGATGTCATCCAGAGGCACCTGGACAGGCTGGAGAAGGGGGTCTGTGAGAACCTCATAAGGTTCAACAAGGCCAAGTGCAAGGTCCTACACCTGGGCAATCCACAGTTTCAATACAGGTGGGGGGATGAGGCAATTGAGAGCCGCCCTGCAGAGAAGGCACTGGGGGTTCTGGTTGATGAGAAGCTCAACATGAGCCAGCAAGGTGTGCTCATAACCCAGAAGGCCAACTGTATCCTGGGCTGCATCAAAAGAAACGTGGCCAGCAGGTAAAGGGAAGTGATTCTGCCCTTCTGCACCACTCTCATGAGACCCAACCTGGAATACTGTGTCCAGTTCTGAAATCCTCAATGTAAGAGGAATATGGAGCTGTTGGGAGAGGTCCAGAGGAGGGCTACAAAGATGATCATCTAAAGGCTGGAGCACCTTCCATGAAGACAGGGTGAGAGAGTTGGGCTTGTTCAGCCTGGAAAATAGAAGGCTCTAAGGAGAGCAACCTTCTAGTACTGGACGGAGGCCTACAAGAAAGCTGGGGAGAGACTTTTTGCAGGGGCATGTAGTGATAGGACTAGAGACAATGGCTTTAAAGTGGAAGGAGGAAGATTTAGAATAGAGATTAGGAAGAAATTCTTCATGAGCATAGTGAGACACTGGCACCGGTTGCCCATGGAAGCTGTGGATGCCCCCTCCCTGGAAACGTTCAAGGCCTCCAGGTCTGGTAGGAGGTGTCCCTGCCCACGGCAGGGGGCTTGGAACCAGATGATCTTTGAGGTCTCTTCCAACCAAAACCATTCCATGATTCTATGATTGTGGCTCCACCAAGCTTTTATTGCTGCACTTCAAACATAAGAGTTCTGAGCATACAAAATCAAAACAAAAACAACAACCACCTCAGAAAACAAAGTGTTACAATCCTCTCAAATAAGCAGCAGCAGCCACCTCTTGTTCCCACTGCCTGGGTTCACGTGGCACGGTTCCACCTCACACAAAGGGAAAAGTGAGCGGGAGATCCTTGCTCTCCAGCTGGCTTCCAGCACCCGAGTTGATCATCATACAACTCAAAGGACTTTAGTGTGAACATCACAACTGGAATCCATGCTAACGCCACCAGAGATGGTGAGGAGCATATCAAGTCCATGCCAATAATCTTACTAGCAGTTTGTTGATGCCCTCATTTACAGAAAGTTTGTAAACGTGTATATGTACACAGGAGCACCTTTCAAGTTCATCATAAATATTAATCTGTGGCTTCCACTTTACTTATAATGTTACTACTTTTTAAAGCGTTCAATACATTATCATAAGCCTTGGTATCAAGACACCTCAACTCATCCAGTAACTTAATAATAGATTGTTTCTCTCCCAGTGTGTTTTTCCAGGTGAGAAGCATCTGATAAGATTGCTCTTCTACATCATTAGGAAAGTCATACATAATTTTAACAATATCATTTTCCTGCAGATGAGTTCTCATAAACCGCTTCCATTTTTTTGGTGGTACTTCCTTTATAAAGGTCCCAAAACAATCTCTCAGTTCTGAAAGAAAAAACACATAACTCTCATCAGCTTAGGTTCTAAAATACATTTTTTTTTCACCACTAATATTCATGTTTTCACATTAATTTTCAGCCAATATAAGCACAGACCAAACAGCAGCAGGAAGGCCACTTTAGGCACCCAAGACACAGTAGGAAAATCAGGTTTCCTACTCGGTGATCTGGAAAGAAACTGCGGGTAACGGTCTGCAAATCTCAAAAGTAGTCTTGTAAGACAAGACAACATTCAGTAAAGGTGTTTTTGAGGAAGATCATGTTGGCCTGCACATCTGCAACTTAACAGGGCTACTCAACAGTAGGCTTTGCTACTGGCACAGGTTCACAATGCCAAGACCAGCATGAGCAAAACACTTGAACATCCAACACATCAACTTGCTGGGTACAGGTAGATGTACATGGGTTTAATGTGGGCTTCCATGTAAGTGGACATTTGATAAAAACATCTCCTGCTCTGACCAACACTTCACTTATTAACACAGAGTACACTGCTGCACCGTGGATTTGTTCAAATCATACAGAAAAAAAATATTGTACCATTGTTATTCTTAAAAGCATGACTGCATTATATTCCTGTGCAGACAGCCATGCTTTAAATTACAACATTTTCTCACAGGAATTACAACTTCTCTCAAATACTGTAATATTCCTGTTTAAGCATATTTTACAACAAACTGAATGCCTTATAGCTCTAAGCAACATTCATCAGCCCCCCTATACTAATCCTTAAGTAGACTAAAGTCAACAGGAAAAAAACAAATTTAAAGTACTGCCAATTTATTGAATATTTACCTTTTTGAGAGAGATCTTTGACAATTATTCGACAGTTTGGTTCTTGTGCCTGTAATACAAAAGTCGGACCGTCACTCCAGCATATCAGAGCCCTCCACTCATGATTACTCTCAAGCTAACAGGTGGCTGGCTCCCACAGCACACACACCAGTAAGAAGGAGGGCAAGAGCTTTCATAGCACAGCTGAAAGCATTTGAGTAAATAAAGTTGCACCCAGAAACAGCCATGCTACTAGCTCCAAAGTGCAGCAATGAGGCAACACATTTGCTACTATTGCTAAAGAATAGCTTCTGTGTAAATATCAAACAGGGAGATGAGAGAGGCAGAGAAGATTAAACAAGGGACTGAAGTTTGCTTTCCCAAGATACCACTTCACATACTCCTTTCCCTACCATTGTGTCTGAAAACAGCATCTATCGCTCAAGGTATAGTTAAGAACTTGACTGAAATTAGACATGTATCAGAGAAAATACAATCATTTCACACACACACACACTTACCATATGATTTGCTGGCACCCTACCACTTGGTATTTTAGATGGGGCATTCGGATGAAATGCCCCAGGTTTTGCAGGTAGCGAAGACTCAGTGATCCTTCTCCAACACCTTTCCATACGGTTCCTCCAGCCCCCGTGTAAAACAGAGCCCCATGCAGAAAACACAACACTGTTTTCCTCTGGTGATACGATGTTTACTTCTGAGGGAACACCACTTTGTGCTTGGCCTTCTGGGCTCTCATCGGAGTTCTTATCCTCTGGGCTGGTTGTTTTATCTGCAAGTGTCCTCACTTCTGGTAAAATGAGGCGTTCAGTACTGCCCTTAGGCTCCTATAAAGAATAAGATATTTAAAGACATGTTTCATGGGTAGGCCTTCAAGGACAGTCTGGAGGAAGAAAACAGAAAGCTTGAAGTCACCAGGTACCAGATATCAGAGAAATAATAGGAGAGCTGCTAGTCTGGGAAAGTTACAAACAGCCTTTATGGAGTTGGACTTCAAATGGTTTTGGAGCATACTCTCCCCCTTTTGCTGGCTGTTCTGCTCCCACTGGACTGCAGGGTAAGGCTCACAGGCTACCTACACAACAAAAACAGGAGACTGCCTAATGTTTTTTGTAATGCCTATCACTGCTTGCTCCTGTCTATGTATGGAAGGTACACAGCTCTCCTGAGGCAGGATGAAATTAAACTGCCTCACTGCACCTGAGCTGACACACTGGGAACAGGAGCCTCAGGCTTGTCTTTGTATCAAGGCTGAAGCTCTGGGAGCTTTTGCTGAGCCAATAACAGCTTATCAGCTCCCTGTAAGTACACTAATTCAGCCTTTTTTTGTCCAGATTGTTTTTTCTGGCAGATTCACAAACTAGAATCAGCTGCATGAAGCCACTGAGTACCTGTGCACACGGCATAGCCTTTGCAAAGGTACAAAGAGGGGAGTGAGGAGGCTACAGCATTTTTAGCATTGTCAATACAATAAACAAGTATATCCCAGGGAGTATGGCTCCAAGTCATCAAGAACAGTGCAAGTACAAAGCAGATGAGCCTTTCTCTAGCCTAGCAGTGCTGAAACTGCAAAGCTTTCAGATTTATTTTTTTAAGGTGGAAAATGAAGGCAAGGAGCAACTGCTTCTCCTATGAGACTTGTGTATGTTAAGGTATTGTTTCTCCAGAAACGTAAGTGACTATGATTTGTGTTTGCACAAGGTCAGTGACCCACATGTGACATCACCACATGCCCCATATGCGTAAGCAAGGATGTGAAGGGAACCACCCCACACACGACACAGGTAGTTGTGCGCCATACTCATTGAATCCACTTTCTGTTTAAGGATGTAAACAGGTTAGGTAAGTCGATTCTAATTATAGGGAATAGTTCTTAAACAGGTAGCTGAGCAACTGAAGGTATACAGCACAGCTGACTAATAGCTGCTGCTCTATTTTGGAATGAAATACAGTATATTCTTTTTTACAGCAGTATAAATCCACTGGCACTTTGGAAAGGACAGCACATTGGTGCCAAAACAGAGGGTCTCAGGACTGCATTGGTGTAACTCTCCATAGCAAATAAGCTTTTTGTTACAGTAGCATGAACACTTCAAATGCAGGGACAGACTCAAGTCTGTGACAACTCTTTCATTAGAGCCAAGTACCACCCATGTTATTCTGCCACCATTTTATTCCAAATAAAGAGATGCTAATTTGCCTATTCCTATGCCATAGTGTTTTGATCCAGTTTTGTGGCAGGTTTCTTCATCAGCTTCTATGAATACATGAAGTGCTGTGAATGAGGCCAGGACATGCGGGGAGACACAACCCAACAAAAACCCATGGATGGCTCATGTATTTGAGCCACTTATGGACCTTTAAAAAAGAGAAGAGTTCAAAAGTGATGGTTTTATGGAACTTCCAATTCTGTTTCTTCAGTCTTAAAATATTTGTGACATAATTGAGTTGCATTTGACCACTTGAAATGTCTAGCTACCAAAATCAGACAAGGGCTTACCCCAAGGGTGAGTAGTGAGTGCATTGGAAGGGAGGGGAGGGGGGGAAGGGGGAGACAGACAGCAGGGAAAAGGTGTTTTACACATGCTACAAGATGAATACGGAAACTTTTTGTAGATCCCAGCTCACCAGTGAAGAGTGAGCTCATTTTTGGCTTGCTGGGCTGTTATGAGTGTTGCTTTCTAGATAAGCTAGAGCTATACCAGCAAGATGCAAGCTATTTTTGTACTTATTTTTCAAAATGCTAGACTAGTAATAGTCTTTAGACAGAAACAGTGAGGTTCTGAAATAGTGTTTGACTACAGGAGGCCAGCGTGAATCTAGCTTTAAGGTGGAACATACGCCAGCAGCCAGTCTTAGCTTGGTAAGCCTTTTTCAGGGTTTAATTCTGAACTGCTATGCCCCAAACTCCTTGTCTTATGGGACTGTCTAGGACCAAGCACTTGGACTGCCAGATCCTAGACTGTGGCTTGTGACACAAGCTGAAAGGTAGGAAGGACTCATTCACTTTGCTGGGTCAAGATTAGTCAGTTTTATAAACAAATAACATTTTAGTCAAAATGCAAGGAAAGGTAGACCACCACCACACAGGGAAACAATAGCTGATGTTGCCTGGGGAATACATGCACGAAGCAGCAAAGAATTAATTGGATCAAGGCATCACTCAGACAGTGGAAGCAAAACCTCACATTTAGCCTAATTGTTTCCACTTTCAAAAAATTCTGGACACAGGCACTGTAATGTTTCCAAGGGAAGTAATGGAAAGCCCAACTGCAGTGGACATGTGCAGCTAATAAATGCATCAGGCCCTTGCTAACATCTGGCCCTGTATGAATCAACTTGTTGCCTCACAGGAATGCATCCTACCACAGGTCTACAGCAAAACAAAAATTGAGCTGTGTATCAGGTACAATTAATCAAGCTTGCACAAAACAGATATGAAACACTCCATCACATACTTACCAGACCTTTCTCCGCATCTTTATTATCAGTCGAAGTAGCTGGAAAATAAGATAAATGTCTAATAAGCTTACAGAAATTGCAGCATCTTAAACATATCTGAATTGACACAAGACACGTGGAGTAGACACTGTAACACAAATCAAAGCTTTAATACAATCTATTTAGGTTCCCTGATCTGTCATACTTCCTTGGGAGCACTACCCCTAGGTTCCTCAACAGCACAAACAGTGTACCTTTACACAGGGGATCTAGGGGGCCACTTAATACAGACCACAAGATGCAGCTTGGCTTTTAAGCCACTTTTACACACACACTACCTCTCTCCCTATGCTAATGCTTCTTAACATTTTGTGGGCTACTGCAATTTAAAAAGCAGAAACTGTCTTTACTGCAATACAATCAGTAAGACATGATTTGAACAAAGTTAACATTCAAAACGCAGAACAATTTTCAACATTATTCCAAGTAAATCAGTTGCAAAAGCACTTTAATACGTAGTAGTGGAAAGAACAGTTTATCAGGAAAAACTCAATTTCCCCTAAGAAAAAACATTATTCATGCAGGACTTCTAAACCTAACATGAATGTTAAGGAGCTCAAATGATGAAAGGACAACAATCAACAATTTGTTGAAGTTTCCAAAGATAAACACAATTAATAGAAGCAGCTAATGATCTCATTAGTTGCTACTTCTTGCCCCTATGTTTGAGCTCACTGGCAGATTTTTCTCACTCTCTGCCAACACAATGCAAGTAGATAGGAATTGCCCTATTAAGGGCATAATCTTCCTTTGAAGCAAAGGCATCTGTCAGCAAAGCAAGAAAGCTCATAGTTAAAGTCTATGCATTTTATTTACTGAACAAAACTAGTCTCCATGGCACAGGAAATAATTGAATGACATAATAAATGATCTAGAGCTTAAATAGGTCCCCTATAAGGCAACATAAAAACCAGATAGGCTTAGTGTATGCTTTTGCCTAGTTCTGGCAAGTTTATAGTTAGTAATCGGTTACCTTTATTATTTCTCAGCTTTTGAATTACTAGGAACAGCAATAAAGCAACAACCACCAAAATAATCACAGTAATCCAAACATCTATTCTTCCTGCAAAGGAAAAAAGGAAAATAATTAGTACTAAAGCAGTCCCCAAGCAAGGTATTCTGAAGTGCAAGTTTTCCCTGCTGTCCTAGATAACAACTTAAGCTCGGCACCAGTACAATGACCCAGCCACCTTCCACCTTGTCCTGAAAAAGGCACTGGGACTGTCAGCTGACCCAAACATGCAAGTCCTTGTTTGCACCGCACACCATTATCCCAAAGGCAGCATGGCAATTCTGTACACAGCTGCAACACAGCTCCCATAAGGCACTCTGAGGAAATGTTTAAGAAATGGGGAAAAGGGGAAAAAAAGTATGCAAAAGATGACGAGCTTCAGGTGCTGTAGCATTAGTGGTGTTAGCTCCTTCTTCCTCTGCCTTCTACCAGGAGAAGAGAAAGCCCCTCCACAAGCAGCTTTTTAGAAAGCACACATCCTTTATCAGGTCTGGGCAACCTGAGGGAGTGATCTCCATCAATCACAGGCAACGAGACAAAATGTGGTTACAGAATACATTTTCCACTTGCATGAACATGTATAAACTTCCCCAGAAGTCTGATGCATATTCTACTACTTTCCAAGGACAAATTTTAATGTTATTATGAAACTTAATCAAAACTCCTGCTAATTTGGAGCTGGCTCCAGCTCTCTGCTTGACCTTGCCTTTAAGATAGGAGAGTAACTCCGAACAGAGGTGATTACAAAAGGAGAGAGATCTGTTCCGCACAGATCATACTGAACACAAGACATTATAATCTGCAAAAAATGAAATGTCTGGAAAAAAACACTGTCTAGAAGTAAACATACTGTCAGAGGGATATTCTAGCTTTCAAAAGCCACAATTGCTTAGACTAAATTTAACTCTAGCTTAAATCAAAATATTCCACATTTTGTAATAGTAACTACTTCTGTATCAATAGAAAACATTACAGAATTCTGCCCATAATTTTCAACAGTGTCACTGTTACAACTTCGAGAATACTGGCAAGACATGTAGCTTCTCACCAAGTAAAATTTGAGATCATTTGTCACTCAAACCACTTAGAGAATTTGTCTCTACCAAGTATTTTCCAGACCAAAACACAGAAGCTCTTAACCACATTGCAGTAGTTCAAACCACTCTTTTACAGACTGCTCTGGCATTACTAGCCAGAAGCCACATACCCACAAACCAAGCTGAACAGTATTTGTGTACCAGACCTTGGTTGAGTAAGCCACATTCTAGGTCTGTAGTAGCGTTGCAATTCTGCACAATTTCTTTCCCTTCTGGACACCTGCAGTGGATAACAACACAAGGTAGTATCAACATTTCCAGATCCCTATGCAGCTCCACCTAGGCCCAATTTTTCTCAGGCAAAGCTTAAAAGACATGTACAGCACATGTATGAACAAGTAACTTTGTTAGAAGTGCATCTTTAAACAATTCAAGATACTATTACAAGATTAAAAAGCCACATAGCAGATAAAGCTCATGCACATTAGCCTGTAAGAGGTAGGGGAAGCCCCACAGAACAGATGCATTTTTCACGGACAGTTTCCTCAAACAGGTGGTTCTACCTCCTGAAATTTTGGACTAGCTGCTGAAAAACTCATTCAAGTGCGTATGTGGGAAATGCTCATCTGAAGACATCAGAAGTGTAAGCTTACAGACATAAGCAACAAGCACAACAATACCAAAATCCATATCTTTCTAGGCGTCAGCCATGCATATTTTGATGCCTAAAATTTAAATGCATGAATAATGCCGTTTGGCTTCAGAGTAGTTATTTACAGCCTCATAGCATGCGTTAGGTAGATCTGTGGCCCAATCTATGCCAATAAAGTTCCCTAGAAGGAACAAATGACTTAAAGTCATAATCAAACTTACGTTGTACTGCATTTCTGACATATTTCACAGCCACCAGCAGGGCAGAAATATCCTTGCTTGCACTGGCATTCAGCATCACTTGTCAGAGTGCAGGGTCTCAAGGTTATCTGATCTAAAAATATAAGTTAAAGTAAACCTAAAAGTTGTGACTTTCTACCACCACGCAAAAGTTAAATTGCCTTTATGGCCCCAGTACAAGTTCAATATTCTTAGTGACTGGAAGTGCAAAAAAAAAAGAGGACCAGGCTCTAGACATTAGAAAACAGGAAAAGGGTTAAGATCCCATAAAAAATTGTGCTTAGTACCCTCTTTGCACTCTCTGCATGGCAAACATGCCTCCAAGCCGTTCTCATGAGCGGTATAACTCTCTCCTTCGATGCAAGGGGCACATCTTCCTCTGGAATGTGGAGCAGGGCAGTGCTGAGCAACGTAAGTACCTGTGGAAAAGGAGAACCAGCAGCGGCACCAGAGTCTCAAGGGATCATTTAACAGGCAAAGGACTAACAGGATGTGACAACACAAAGCCAGTTTTGGTGAAAGTTCAATGCCTCCTTGCAAGTGAGCAGTATTCCACATCAATCAAGCTGCATGACAGGGTCAGGAAGCACATTCACAGCTTGCCGCTCACACAGGGAGCGGTGGCAAACCAGGCATCCAGCCAGGCCTGTGCTGGGACGCACAAGGGACAAGAATGAATCACTGCTGCAGCACAGCCACCCACACAGCCAGCACTATCTCCTCTGAATTGAAATGGCAGCCACAGAGAGAATTGCTTGTAACAATCTGTCTTCTCTTTCACCTGATTTATCTTTAAATATACTCAATAGCCCTTAAATACTAAGAACAGATTGCTGCTTGGCACCAAGCTTGTTAAGCCTGCGCACATTGAGCAAGGAAGGGAGAGCAAAGGCACACCAAAGTTACCTACAGACACAAAACTCTCCAAACCCCATAGGCCCATTCTTTGTGCTGATTTATTTAAAGAAACATCAACACCACCTGAGTTGGAACACTTCATCCTCAACAGTGCCAAGGCACCTCTCCCAGTCATTACCTACTGCACAAGGGGCTCTCGCTTCTAAATGGAGCCCAGCCTTAACCGCACCAAGAAGCCACCACAGCTCCAACCAGGCTTATGCTTTCACTGGATGCAATGTTAAAAAAAAATAATAAAATAAATAGTGATAGTCATTTCCATGGGGAAAAGACAGTTATTAGCTGTTACCTGCTGGACAAGATAAGCAGCAGCGACCTTCGTACAAGTATTCTCCCAGCCGGCAGCCCTTCGCTCCGGCCGCAGGCACCATCAGCAGCGCAACCTACACCAGAGACAAACAGGTGGGGAGTGATTCACCCTCTCGGGACACGATAGCCATCTTGAGCCATTCCACGTAAAGACTTGAAAAAACCATTTGGAAAGCCACAAAGGAAACCCAAACTAATTTCTGCTAAGTGCGCGGCTCGCAGCGGTAATTACAGCCCCAGAGCCGGGACGGGAGCAGCACCGCGCCGCGGCTCACGGCTTTCAGGCAACCTTTGCCTGCGTTTTCAACTCCTACGTTCTCTTCATTCACTGTTCTTTTAAATTCTCTGCAACCGAACATTAAAGGCCGGAGTTTCTGCTTTGGGCAGGGGGTTCCCTTCCCCCTCCTCATCTTTTGAACTCGAGGGGGTTCAGCGTCAGGTAAAACGGGGGAAACGCCCCGGGGGGCGCATCCAACACTTCTCGCTAGCTCTGCGATTCCCAGAGAGCAAGGAGAGGAGTCGCTAACCAAACAGGAGCATTAGGAAGCTTTTTTTTCCACCTCAACACGCGGGATGCGACGAGGAAGGAAGGGGGGGAGGCCGCTCGCAGCACACGCCAGGGGGGAACAGAGGCAGGAGGAGGGGTCGGGGTGCCCCCAGCTCCCCTCGCCCCCAGCGAGCGGCTTCGGAGCCCCAGCCGGGAGCCTCCCCCCCCGCCCCCGAGCTGTGCTCCGGGGCGACTAAAAGTTTCCCCAGCGCCGCAGAGCTGAGAAACCCACCGATTCCACGGTCGGACAACGCGAGGACTATTGCGGAGCTCACGCCCGACCCCCCAAAGAAAAGAAGGAGCGGCTGCAGCGAACGCGCTGGGGAGGGCCGGGAGCGGCGCCCCCGCAGCCGAACGCGGGATCCCCAGAACCCTAAGCGGTTACTGAAGCCGCTAAAATCTCTCGAGGAAGAAGATGAGAATAAAAGGCTCGCGACGCTCCCCCCGCCACTAACCAGCAGTCCCAGCAGCGCCCCAGCCCCCATCGCCGCGCTCCGCTCGGCGCAGCTCGCCCCACGGCGGGACCCGCCCCGCTTTATCCGCGCCGGGGCCGCTCCGCTCCGCCTCCGCCTCGCCGGGGGAGCGGGACGACGGAAAATCCTGTGTGCACGCTTGTGTTTCGCTTGGCGCCGATGAGGAGAGGGAAGGAACCGTGTCAGGGCATGACCCGAGCGCAGCCTACCCACCCGGCGCTCACGTGTTGCTGCTTAGAATCACAGAATCACCAGGTTGGAGGAGACCCACCGGATCATCGAGTCCAACCATTCCTATCAAACACTAACCCACGCCCCTCAGCGCCTGTCAATCTGTCCCTGAAACACCTCCAGGGAAGGTGACTCGACCACCTCCCTGGGCAGCCTGTCCCAGTGCCCAATGACCCTTTCTGTGAAAAATTTTTTCCTAATGTTCAGCCTAAACCTTCCCTGGGGGAGCTTGAGGCCGTTTCCTCTTGTCCTGTCCCCTGTTCCACCCACTTGGGAGAAGAGGCCAGCTCCCTCCTCTCCACAACTTCCTTTTATGTAGTTGTAGAGAGCTTGAAGCACTGCTCCCTGAGCACGAAAAACCAGTGCCAAGGATGGAAGAATTTTCCCAAAGTACCTGAGCTGGGTGCCCGGCTGCCTGGAAAGGGTTCTCGAAGTCTCCACCAGTAGCTGTTCCTCCTGGAAAAGCAATATTTCTGACCGGGGTTTTCCTCTATGGGCACCTAACCAGCTCGCAGAAACATTCGCCTCCAGGTGTTGAAATTGGATTGAAATTAATGGCACAAAAATTTATAGGTTGTTGCTTTTTGGATTATTTTTTCAATCCCCTGCGGCAGGAGCAGTAAATGTTGGAAACTCCTTTGCTGATGCATAATTAGTTTACGTAGGTTAATGGTTTCTTTCATTGAACTGCTCCTCTTAAGGTAACATCGTTTGTCTCATTTAACTGCAGTAACAGGTCCAGCGAAATCCCCGTGGCTACGTAGTTTGGTGAAATGGAAATGATCCAAAGAATCTCAAGCATTTGCTCTGCACCTACAGAAGGCACCTTTCTGTTCAGCACCGCTTCTCCGGTTCAGGTGGGGATTTATTGTTCTTATTCCTCAAACTCAGAATATATTTGTACCTGAGAAATGTAAATATCCCTATGGGAAAAAGGGAGGTTCAGTGACTGGAATACATGGCCCACAGGGGGATGTGTGTGACGAGGCCAGAGGTGTGCCGATTTGCAAAAGCATTCAAAAGGTTGGACTCGGTGATCCAGTGGGTCTCTTCCAACCTGGTTATTCTATGGTTCTATGAAAAGGAGTGTTGCAAAAGAGCGTGCAATGATCTGAGCACCTGGATAGCAATAAGAGACTAAGTGACACTTGTCTGTATTAAATAGAACAGTAGAACTTGTTCCAAGTAAAAGATCAAAGCACTCATAATCTGATGTAAAGGACATCTGGACCAAAGAAAGGCATATTAAATCAGGCCTTGTCATCAAGATTGCCACTTTTGCAGAGAAAGCTAAAGGAAAAGTGTCTTTAGAGCAGACCCCAACTCAATGAATATGCACAGCATATATGATGAACCACATTTAACTGTATTACAATGATACATAAATCACTAACCAATCATTTGTAGAGGGAAGTGCTTGGCATATGTTCACTTTGTAGCTCTTGTAACAAAACCAGCATGGAGGCTCCTGTCAGCTGTGCTGGATTTGAGGAAAGCCAGTGAGCACCCAGCCTTGTGCAACTCTGAACTAAAATCAGTGTCTTGACTTGCTGTGTGAGACTGGCTATTTGCAGGCCACACCATGGATCCAACTTTTTGGACAAAAGGAAGTTTCAGCAGGAAATTAGCAGACGTGTTTGCTCAACATTAGGAGCAAACTCTTTCAAGGTGCATACGGGACTTTGCATAGCCAGGCAGGCATTATTAGAGGCCAGACTTGTTTTCACAGGCAGAGGGCAGGGGAACTCTCACGGAGAGTAAAACTCTCAACGAGTTTTACATCACATGTAGCACAGGTCAGACTTCTCTAGAAAGGAGCAACCAGGATATCTCTCAAAAAGGCACATGGTGCGGATCAATAATGTTGACATTCTTCCAAGGAGGATTGCTGAAGAAGAATCCTTTGCTTTTCTGGAGACTTTTGCTAATAACAAAATCACTCTCACCCTTTATTATTTGTGATTTATTTCTTGAATGTTGGCTTCTGGATGCTGGCTCTTTTTCTATCTGTTCATGTCAGAGAGCTGTGGTTCTCTCCATGGAACTATCTGTTCTCTGTCATCAGGTTACCTCCTTAATATAAAGTTTTACTAAGTCCAAGACAAATCTGCACTTTTTCACAGTAAAAATCGAGGCGACTACTTTTCTTTCTGTTCTGAGGAAGTTGCTACAAATGGAGAATTTGAGCCAGAGGACTATCAAAACACTATTGCTGTTCTAACCTATGGCCCATGTCTGAGATTCTTGAAGGCCTTTTACTGCAGCTTTTCTCTAAAATGCATGGCCTAAGAGCTGTTTGCTTGTAAAATGCTACAAACCACAAAACTGAGTTCAAACACACAAATAATTTGTCAGATAGACCACCACTGAAAGTTGTGTGTAGTTTTATTTCAACATCTTGAGCACAAACAGGTTTCCCCTAACTGGGGAATATGACAAGGAATGTACTTAAAAATTTGGAAACATTTACATTGAAAGATAGCCCAGACTGGCACCACCACTAAGTATTTTAAGGCTGTATATATAGCAGTATTTACCACTTGGAACTACTTCAGGCCAGAAAAGAAAGGCTTAGTATTGTCCGCAGTCTACAGAAAATATTGCAAAACTTTAAAAAATGGTGTAAAATAGGAAGACTATTAACAGAGCTGACAATGCAGTGGCAAAACCCTTCTTCCTTCCTGACCTTTAACAATAAATGTGCCTACAACCACACACACGAACACCTATATCGCTCCCATCCTTCTCACCTCTACTGGGGCAGTGGATTCCTCCCTACAATGCTAGTGTAGGACATTATAAAACAGCCATATAGCAAATAATAACAATAATAATAAGTGACAGGGTTTACAAACAGGCGTGTATGTCATCACACTCAATGGGCCGGGCCAAGGACACCAGTCAGCTCCATAATCAAACAAGGAGCTTTCACTGAATACTTCCCGTTTCCTAAAGAGGAATGGCTCTAGGAAATTGTGCGTATTTACAGTCCCGTGGAATGGAAAACAAAACACATCCTGAGGTCCCATTCTGTGTGTGCTGACAAAACATATCATGACTTAATATCCCAGGGGTGGATTTTTTGGATCAAGTGTTCTCCCTCCCACAATCAAGTCCAGCCAAACAGGCACCGTGAACATCAATTCTTTACAGCTCCCCAGTTGCTCTATGAACCAGAGTGGTGTGACCGTTCCAAAACACTGGGGTAGTTACCATTTTGGGGATACCAATACTGCTGGGTAATTATTAATTGCATCAGAATATGACAAGACATAGAAAACAAATTGCACAATTAAAGCTACATTTGGCTTCAGCATTAAGGCCCATACAGGTTAAGAGGTCCTTGAAGATGTACATGTAAAAGGCAAAAATGACATAATCTGCAGGAACAAAGTTTTGCAGGTTCCTAGGTCCCTTTTTAACCTTGTTTTTCAACTTTCTTCCACCTCTGCTGCGTTGGTTCTAAAGTGCTTTGGTGCCTCGCTGGGCTCCTTGCGCGAGTGGCCCCCCTCCCGCAGCCAGTAACCATTATTGCTGCCAAACATAGTGATTTTATTTGAAGACATAATTAATGAATAGTTGACACGTAAGAAAGATGCAGAGGAGAAACCAACAGCGAGAGTCCAGAAGGAAGCTTTCAGAAGAGACCTTCCTGTGGAAGGACTTTTTGTTCAGAGCACTGAGGTTTCTGGAAAAGAAAGCAGTATATTTATTTGTGTGTTGGAGAGAGGTGTGCATTCACACATGTGCGTGTACTCAAGAGCTTCTACACTAGGAGGGATCTCTGTACTTCAGGGACAACCTCATAGACACAGCAGACTTTACCTCCCCTCCTCTTAACAGAAAGATAAGCACTCTTGTGTGCTGCTGGAGCAGGCAGAGCACGCTGGTTGGCATGAGAAGGCGTTCAAACCCCTTCTTAGAGCACACACCCCAAGAAATCTCTTCATCCAGCAAACCTGTGCCCTAACCTTCCCAACTACAAGTACTTGCCATGAGCGCCCCAAGAGCAGCAGAGAAGAGCTAAAGCCATGTCACCAATGGCTCCAGCATCCAGAAATACTGTGCCTCATGTGCTGATCCCCTCCACTGAAGCTTTAAGAGGGCAGGATAATACTCCTCATGCAGTGGGGAATCAGCAGGGCTCCCTGGAGCGGATATAGCAGTTAATACCGTCCCTCCCCAAAGGTGTCTGCTGCGTGAAGCCCTCCGCCAGTGGCAAGTTAAGTGGGTGTGCTCACTGCTTCCCACAGATAACAACTAGCAATTTATAAAAAAAGTGGGAATGTAGTGCTTTTCACCCATGAAGCCCAGTTTTCAAACCACATAGCTGCATCTCTGCAGCAAAATGAGCAAACTCCTAACATACCTGATGAGAAGGGAGACTCCATGCCTTCTTGCCTAGCAGAGATTTATTTATAGCTAGGACCTGGCCTAGACCCTCCCAATTCCTGCAGCTGTTTTGCAGTTGTAAATGCCAAGAGGTGCCTAACATGCCGAGGTGATGCTTTTTGCCCCATAAGAGTCTTAGGAGGAAGAGATTTCCTCACTGTTTCAAGCAGGAGGTGGCTTTGCCTTTCCTTCCAGTGCATTAATAGGTTACCTATTGAAAAAGTTGTTACCAGCCCCCCTGCAGCTGATAAGGACAATCCAAAGGCTGCAGTGGAGTTAAATCCCACGGGTTATTTTTAGCTCTTTAAGATCATTGATTCAATGAGAGAAAACAGTTACCTGCGTATGTCTTGTTGAGCTTTCTGTAGGGATAAAACAGCTGAATGAATTTCCTTCAGGTGATTCATTTCTTTCCCACACTGAGCACACAGGCTTTCAAACCCTGCAGCAAAGTATAGAAGGACATTATGTTTTGCATCACTATCTCTGGTGATGGTGACAAAGCACAAAACAGTTTCACGCAGCTAGGGGCTGGCTGTGATCAAATTGTCACAGACAGGGAATGCTCTCAGGAGGAAACATGGGGAGAAGGAGACAAGCGAACAGAACCTTCCACCCTAAAGACACAGGTCAATGGAACAGGTCCTGTGACAGTGGACTGAGGCCCCTTCTTGGCTCCCAGGAAACAATTATTGCAGCGTCCTCCACAGCTGAGGGGAGGGGAATGGGGTGCTCACACCTGCCCCCATATCTGAAACATTCAAGGTCACCTCCAAAAACACCTGACAAAAGGGAATGAGAAACAGAGCCTGTTTCCTATCTGTCAATTGGAATGTCAGTATGTTTTCCTAAAGTGTTCATTCCAGCTTATACCTACTGGAATTTCAGTTTATCTCCCCAACATGTTTGTGCCAGGAGCTGGGAAATCCTTCTTGGCATGAACAGCATAAGGCAGACAGGGGAGCAGAAGTATGTAAGGAAAATACAAAAGCACAACATTCTCTGTGTTTGCCTGTGGATTGTAGGCCTACAGTACTAACTGGGCTGGGATACGTCCAAGGGCTGGCTCAAGGAATATGGTAACAGGGTAAGAACATCAGAGCCTGACCCAGCAACACACAAATACTTGCCATCATCATCTGAGAGCTCCTGCACAGACTCTGGTGTTGAACTGCTCTCTGTTGAGCTGCTCTCTGTGTTCTGGCTGTGGTTGGATGGCTGATCACTGGTTTTGCGGCGTCTGCAGTCTTTGGCAGACCTCTGGATAAAACAGGGATTAAAAGAGACTCAGTTACTGTCAAATGGAAGACTCTCGTGTCTTCCATAATTTGGGGTGCTGGGGAATATTTGTGAGATTGCAAAGTTTAAATGCTTTTTGGGCAGGTCCTAGTAGTTGGTCTTCTGGCAGATAGCTAAGGATATTACACATATGCACTGTACAGAAGCATTTCCTCAAACGTCAACATCCTTAAGACACCCATCCAAATTACTCCTGTCGCAGCTTTAGCTGACACACAACAGGGATGAATTTTATAGTTGTTTCACGAAGTTGCACACCTGCCAACCAGACACATAAGAGAAAGGATGAAAAAAAATTTAGAATAAAATTTCCTAGGGATGATTTTTCAGAAGGTGCCTGAAAGATTTAAACATCACTGAACTTTTGTACCTAAATTCTAGGCGTACTTTGGAAAGTTTCTCCCTACTCCCTGAATGGGTAAACTAAATGCATTGATTCAAATACTTCTTACTGGAGGATCTGAAAAGCAGTTATTAACTTTGACTTTCCCATTGTTTCAGAGATGTTCAGATTTGGGGTATTATATAAGAAAAGTCTGTGTTCATAATAATATACAAGTTCCTCAATGTAATGTGGGTGATATCTAGCTAGTTCAGCAGTCCTACATTTACAAAGCATTTTATTAATGACATATATTACTCCAAAGATGAATGCAATAAACTGAGAAAGCATCATCCCTGTTTAAGGGAGAGGACAGAAAGAAGTTTCTTGTCTAATCTAAAAGAAAGTTAAGACAGATGGCAAAGACCAAAACTGAAGTTGCAGGATCTCAGTTGTGTACTCCAAAACCTTGCCCACATCCTCACTACAGGAAGTTTTCTGATTTGGAAAATAAAGTTCGTCTCAGGCAGGTGCAAAACCCAGTATAAGAGTCACTGTCACTAACACTGGGTGAAATAAAAATGCCAAAATGAATACGATACATCAACCAAGAACTATCATTACTTGAAGTTAATGATGGTATAATATTGCACATCTAGAGTTGTAAGCAACATATAGCCCAAACAAACCTTTCAGCCTATGCTGTGCTTATATGAAAATGCTGCAGAAAAAGGCTACATATCTAAACAGTCTTAAAGAATATTATATTCCCCAAAACAGGCATTTTACCTTGTGCCGTGTAATCTGATTGTTTATGCATGTTGCTTTGTGGTTTGACATCTTTGTTGATAAGTGTCTTTCCATGGTCTGAAGAATCCCATTCTTCTCAAACTGGGCAATGTCATTCAAAGGATCCCAAGGTCTTAAACTTTTGAAACCAAAGGAAAAAAACATCAGAAAAGCAAGAATCCCACCAGGTACGGTCAGAGAATGCACCAATTCCACATGCATCAGGACAGGCATTCACTCCTGACACTAACAAGTGTTTCTGCAGATGCAGCCTGAGGAGTAACAGCTACATCCCTCTGCATTCACAGTTCCTAGCAACAAATGAGGGATGTTCAGACTCCAGAGGCTTCACCCTTCTTGCCACGTGAGGACAGCACAATGCAGAAAACCTCTGCTAAATGACTTACATTTGATTGCAGCAATAGAGATTTGTACCAACGGCAGAGAAGACTTTCTGTTGCCAAACTCTCATTTCCAGCTATTCCCAATTAGTATCAGGAATATGTATTCTAATAATTACATGGAACTCAGGAAGTGCAAGCCTAGGGCATAGTTTGGGGAATGGCAGGACTCGAATTACAGGTCTGTAACCTTGCTTACATCCCTGAGGACTTAAGCAGTGAGGTCTGTTCGTAGCCCCTAAGCCCACACTCACTCCTCATATTTGTAGTGCCATTCGTTAGTTGTGGTATCATGCTGGAAGAGCAGCGGTTTCCATTCTGTGCCATTCTCTCTCCGCTCACGGGCAGCATTCCTCTGCTCCTCTTCCAGCACAAACTTTTCCTGCGTCGCCTTGTGTTGATCACCTTTGTTTATTGCACTGGTAACATGCTGCCAAAGCCTAGAAACAAACAGGAAAGCAAGTTAAACCACCTTAAAACCAACAACGCATTTCACCAGCTGAGACTGGTAAACTCCAGAGGAACTGTAACCAGATTGCTCAGGCTCAGTTTTGGCCTGTAAATTAAAGGAACATCATGAGAATGGCAACACTGAATCATAGAATCTCTAGGCTGGAAAAGACCTTTGAGATCAAGTTCAACCTTATCCATCCACTACTAAATCATATACCTAAGCACTTCACCCACCAGTCTTTTAAGTACCTCCAGGGAAGGTGACTCAATCACCTCCCTGGGCAGAATGTGCCCGTGCCTGATAACCCTTTCAGTGAAGAACTTTCTCCTAATGCCCGATTTGAAACTCCTTTGGTGCAACTTGAGGCTATTCCCTCTTGTCCTATCGCCTATCATTTGGCAGAAGAGAATTCTGTATACAATGATCTACTGAAGAACAGGGATACTTTCCCCATCACCTGCATTATTAACTAAAATCTTCAGTGCTGTCTATGAGAACTTTATGACAATTACACTCAATTCATCAAGGTCAGTGGTCTCTTTAGAGGCAATTAATGTATAATGGAGAATCTGTTATCTGCCTTGCCCTTTTAATCATTTGTGTTTAGAAGCCATTGTGTTAATGGCTATTCCTGAACCAAAGGCTTTATATTTAAAGTTTAAATGCATTGGAAAACGAATTCATGTGCACAGCTTGCAGCTAAATATGCCATGTTGCACTTCTAATTAGGATTAGCAACCAGATTCATAGGAAGCTGGTCCAATCTGCAAAAAATGGACATGTCCTTGTGCTCACAAATGGCAAGGACAAACACAGGCTTTCACTTGCACTTGTTTTCAGCTGCCAAAAGATACGTGATCTCTCACATGATGTCTCACTGAGCCTCTGGCCTGAGAAGAGGAACTTCCTTTTACAAGAGAAAAATCACTGTTGTTTTTTTTTTTAGCTACAGCCAAGCTGTGACAGGTTTCTTAACAGGTCTTCCAATCAAAGCACTTAAATCTTCATTTGAGATTGGAAATACTTCTGAGATTAGCCCTCCCAAAACAGTACCGAGTAGTTTAGTGGTTAGAATACGCACTGGAGATCCAGGCTGTTCCAGTAGTCCCAGCTCCACAGAACACTAGTTCGCCATTTAGAAAATGGGTACAGTACTGCATTTAATTTGGAGCTTGCGGTAAAGCTCTTAATTTAAAAGTGATACTGATTATTTCATTATATTTCTAAAACCATATGTTAACACAGCACTTCCAAAAAAGCAGCCTCTTTGAAGGCAGTAACTGCCGGCAGAGGAACACTTTCCTGTCCTTTTTGACACGTCACTCATATTTTCCTGTGTATGAATCTCTTCTCCCCAAAACAAAGGAAGGAAACTCAATTTAAACTTAAAGTGATGGGGGTGGGAGGAATGAAAATAACAGCCTGAGAAAATACTGCATGGCATAGGAAGTAATTTCTAAGGAATGTAGCGAGTCCTCTAATTCTGAGAACCTCAGAGGAACAAATACAAAATTGTCTGACAAAGGCAAATTACTCCATAAAGAGCTGTATGTGTCAGACAATAAGACCCTCCATGGTGAGCTGCATAATGGTATGAGCTTCAGAGAGTCTCTAGCATTTGTGAAAATGGGTGATTTTCAGCTCTACAGGAAAGACTAAGCAATTCAGGCAGAACATAACCTGGATTAGATGGCAATTTATTCGTGCAACTACCAGCCAGGTGGAATGTCTGTTAGGGATCTCTGGAACCTTTTCTTTCGCCTCTCACCCCTGATGCATGCATCATTATTAAACTCTGATGTAGCAAAGGGAGTAAACTCTGGCAGTACCCTGCTAAACAGAGAAATGGGGATTGTCTGCAAGACCAAGATTTCTCTTCTGCTTTAAGATAATCTTCAGAAGATTAATACAGAAATGAGCTACAGTCTGCTCTCCTCTGTGACAATGGCAACTGCACAACTCTAAGTTATAAATACACACCTTATTGTCCTCTACTGTCCAGAACAAATTAAATGTTAATGTGTTTTCACTTCTGTGCAACCCCTTTCTTTACCCATAAAAAAGGGAGTTTTCGTAGTGTGACATGATGCAACAACAAAATTAGATGCCCATAGGGAAGTGGCCAATGTAATCCAGTGCCAGGCAGCAAACTGCATGTACTGGCTTGGAATGTTAGCTGGCACTGGTTGATGATAATGGTGAGGTAGCAGGACAAATTGGTTTGAAGCCAGTACCACATGATGTTTGTCCAGAACTGTTGCTCAAGAACTGTCTCTGCGATGTGCATTGCATCAGGAAATCATTCCCTCCATTTCCTCAGTCATGTGCCAGGACTATATTTTCAGGTAATCTAGATTACTCTAAAAAAAAAAAAAGTGCAGACTTCATTTGAGATCTCAGCTGAGATTATGAGGCAGGGTTAAAGATCTGTTTAATTATATTCTCTCACAAAATCCTGTTATGTGGTTCAAACTACTGCTCTGCTCATGCCAGGACTTTCCACATGATTCCTACATCTAGTTTAAGAGCCTGTGCTTGAAACAACTCTTCTTAACAAGACAGCTGACTTCAGATTGATATCTTGCCTTTCCATAAGATGTTCCAGCAGTTACAGAGACTCTGCTCATGATGTCTGGAGTTCAGGGAAAGTTGGTATTTTAGCAGACAAAATCACACCCAGAATCACAGAATCACTAGGTTGGAAAAGACCTCCAGGATCATGGAGTCCAACCATTCCTGTCAACCACTAAATCATGTCCCTGAGCACCTCATCCACCCGTCTTTTATTTCTCAGCCCAGATCCCTGGTTATTTCAGAGTTATACTTCATGGAAATACTCCAGAGTTAGTAGACTGGAAAAAAAAACAGGTAAATGGCTGGGTAATCTGTGCAGGCAAAGCAGGTCCCTGCCTTTCCAGGACTGTGCTAAGGAATTGGAGCCTTCTGTTCCGAGTTCCTCTACCAGTGGTGAAGTGGCAGCAAAGCATTCCCAGAGCTCCTTACCTCTCCGACTCAAAGTCTGTTTGCTCTTCAAATAGCACAATATGGCGCTTCAGTCTCTGTCTTCGTACTTCACCGGTTGGGTTCCAGAACATTTCCATGTTCCCATTCTTCAACTCATTTATATGCACTTCCCCATCCTGAGAAGGAAAATCAAGCAAAAAGGTTAATGGCAGAAAATAATCCTGACAAATGGAAGCTGCTTCTGGATAATGATCAGACATAGGGCCTGGTTAGAAGCTTCTTTCCTCCCCTATCCCATTAAATCTCACTGAATACTTCCTAAAATTTGTAAAATAAATGAGGCGAGGCATTCCTGGAAACACTGACTAATTAATCAGAAAAGAATTAGAAAGGGACCCGGTCTCTTTTGTTAGTCTTGTCCTCAGACAAGGGTACCCCTAGAAGCCCTGAGATGCTCCCAGGTACCACCCAGCATACATAAACAAGAACCCTGGCTCATTTTCCAGTTTTTCTTCTGTTCCTCAACACTGAAATCTCACACAGACCTACTGAAATACCATCCTCTCTCGAATGGAGAGCTAAAACTGAGATACTCTTTCATATTTACTTTTTTTTTTTCTTCAATTTAGCCAGGTTTTCCTATTATTGCTCTTGAATTTCATTTAGTACTTCAAAATCTCAGGGTTCTTTAATTTTTATTGCTCACCGATTTACTTGGCAACCAACTGTTAAGCAGCACTTCCTGATCTGAGGCTGGCCAGACAGTATTGCTGTGTTCTGGCTTAACTAAGCTGCTTCTCAGCCTTGCTCAAAGACACAGCAATGCCACGGAGCCAGACGAGGTAGTTTAGAGAGGATATAGCAAACAGCATGAGGCTGACTACAAATGGAATGAATCAGACGACCACAGCTACTGAACAGCATGTGCATCGGTGCTGTTCAGTTGCCTGGACATGGTATAAGTATCATGCAAATCTTATTTAGGTCATTGCTATTGGCTTTGCCTGTTGCTGCCTGATTTCTTTGTGTCTCAGCTGCTTCATTTCTTCCGCTGCCATGGCCCCTTGATGCATGTCTCAAAGTCCACTTCCCGCATCTTCAGCTGTGAAACTCCCTCAGCCCTGAGGGACTTTCATCCCTCCTCAAAGTCTCCCTCAGGACTTCCTCTGCCATGTGCCACATGCCAGTGCCAGGACAGATCTTGGGTCCTCAAGAGCCCCTCAGCTGTGGCTGGGAGGAGGCAGGCAGCCATTATCAAACATTACTACGTGCAGCTCTAAAGGGCCTATATATACAAGTCCTCAGCTACTGATCTGATTCTGGGGCTGAGAAGCATTGGGATTTGCTTCCCTTCTTTATTCAGGTAGGTTTTCAGGTCCTGAGGCAGAGAATGAACCTTTCAGCTGTGAGAGTTTCTGTCAGGAAACTGGACAGTGCCAGAGAAAAGCCTGCAGAACTCAGGCTGCAGGTCCTCAGCAGGGAGGGAGGAGAACAAACAGCATCCCTACCGCTGCACAGCAGCTACTCTATTCACAGCATGCAACTGCAAACAGCAGCTTACGGAGCCACCCTTTCAAAGCCATCTAACTTCTTTTATACATCATTCTAATTTTGTGCACCACGACCAACCTGCACAAAGAACAAGGGAGGAATAAATTATTTTCAGGCTGATCAGACCCAAACACTGAAGGCTGAAAGCTGAGCAGCACACAACAACGTGGCTCAGCACCCCAGGGGGGGCACTCGATTTCATGTTGCTGTGGATGGTGTTCACAGGACCCACCACAGACAAGGAACTCCACAGTCTAGCACCACTGACAATTGCCAAGGCTCATCCTGCAGGAAAGGGAGCTCAAACTGGAGAAGCACAGGGAGCAAGTCTCCTTGTATCGACTGAGAAAGGGCAAATCTCCCAATTTCAAAATGGTCATTAGTTTTTTTATGTAAAAAGACAGATTTCCTGAGGGAAGGAGTCCAATGCCAAAGGCTACACCATGGTTAGGACCTCACTTTAGAAAGGGCTTTATCCAGGCACATTTCACCTGACCTACTTTAAATACCTCTTTTATGATGAGACAAACCTTGTCTCAGGAGTGACAACTTCTGTGGACTGGACAGAAAACAGAGGTCAACTATAATGAAGATGTAGGTTTCTAAATGTAGCTGAGACAAACACCCAAGTGTTCAGTCCAAAGTAAAGGCTCACTGCTTTTCCCAGGAGTTTCCAAACAAAACTCTAGTCTACAGCCTTCACTATGCAACTTTATTCTTGCTGGATTTTGGCTTAAGGATGCCTCTGAGTGATTCACTTGTGGATACGTGGTTTGCAAAGGTGCTAGCTGCTCTGCTGACTATTCTGAGCTGCCCATACAGATAGACTCTCACAGAATCTGTTTCTTGGTCCTTCACCTCATGAACACAGGAATAACTATCTTCTATCATAAAGGTTTGCTATGAAAACAATGAATTTTAAAAGCCATGAAGTTCTTCCCTGATACTGCCGTAGCTGGGGAAGTATTAAACATAAGACAAAAGGAAGCCTCATGGTTTTCACAATCATGCATGAGACACAATGTCTCCTGCCACCAGTGCTTGTCCTAAGCCTGGGACGCTAAATACAGAGCCGCTGGCTTTAATGGAAATGTGCCTCACTGGTCTCAGCTCTGTCCCAGACTCTGGGAGTGCAAGTGTTACTCCCACTGCAGGTGGATGGAACTACTGAAGCATAAATGACCTTGAGAGGTGTGGCCCGGAAAGCTCTGCTCGCCTGCACTCCCTGGGGATGGTGGGAAGGTGCGGGACATGGGCCTCCACAGCCCTCACTTCAACCGAGGGAGCCTTCCCAAGGGCTGCCAGTCCTCCCACGCACCCTGCCGCCACGCGCACTTAAACTGCCAGCAACTTCAGTTTTTGTATGTTACCCAGTGTCCGCTGAGATTTGCTAACACTTCTTCTCCTGATTTAATCTTCCCAGAGATCTGATTAATGCTTGCGCTTCCACCGAAGAAGGGCTGTCAGGGGAGAACAGAAACAGAAAATATGATCAGTCCAGTGAGAACTGGAAGGGAGACAAACACAGTGATGCAGCAGGAGGGAAGGGAAGTGCAACCTGCTTGATATTCACTATTTCTGGGCAAAGGCAGAGTGAATTCTAACATGCGTTTTGACTGTCTAGCATTGTGCCCACCTCCTTTTGTGTGCAATACCAAAATCACCGTGGGAGCTGCAGGAAGGGAGATAAGACTTCAGGTGCATTAACATCCAGCAGTGTAAGGCCTCGCCTTCATTGCAAATACATCTATTGTCAGCTAGACACGGGGATAAATCTATGTGGGCAAGTCCTTCCTGTTGTCCAGAATCACATTACAGTTTGCACCGTTATTCTTGCAGCCTTGTCCAAAGAAAAGGAGCAGCACTAATGCAGTTGGTGACTTTTCCTGCTCATGTGTGGTACTGCTGATGGCTGCATCTGTCTTCAGTGTGAAGAAGCTCTTGTCAGCAGCAAACAAAAAAAGAAAAAGGGCATTTCCTGAGACAAGGAAAAGATTCTCAGAACAATGGAAAAATCCCCTCACCCCCTGCCTGCCAAATACAGGAAACAGCAGTGATAAAGTGACCAGCTCTTCTATTCATGCCACACATTTCTTCAGACATTTTAGCAGCTACTTTTCAATAGTATTTGTGCCCAGGACCTTTTTTTTTTTATAATAACAATATAAAACCAAATTTCCTGCAACACCCATGGAAAAAGAAATCACAAGTACCTTAAGAATCAAAGTATGCAATCCAGCAGAGAATGGGTATATATATATATATGGGTATATAGTACAAGACTATTAGTAATCAAAGAGAAAGGCATTGCTAATGCTGAAGTATGCAGCCTAAGATTCTGCCAGGTTACGAATAGGCAATTTGGCCGACTATCTAAACATACATATGCTGAACTTCTAAGGATGAGAATTTTCCTTAAAATTTCAGTAGTCTTTTTGTGAAAATCAGAAACAATTCATTATGGCATATGTCATGTCATCTAAAAGATAGAATATCTGAGAACCAGCTCCAAGACTTTCACTTAAAAGCTCTCTTTGATCCAAAATGCCAGCTTTATGGTTGGACTCGATGATCCGGTGGGTCTCTTCCAACCTGGTTATTCTATGATTCTATGATTCTATATCTAAATTAGTATCAAATTTATGAGATCTACCTTTAACTTCTCACGATTCTGTTAAAAGAGATGGCTAAAAAATATTCGAAGCAGAGCATGTAATTAAGCCACAGGGACCTTTCTGAGTCATGTTTGTATTGTTTTCAAGCCAGAGAATAAGGGTCTGTGTTTTAAGCTCTGAAGTATTTGTAGGTTTGGGACAATACTGACCGACATCAGGAAAATACTCCATTGGCCTCAACACAGTAAGTCAGGCCTATGGAAAGAACAGGCTTTAAAGACAAGTATATGGAAATGTTAAGGAAGTACCTGGGGAAACAGTTCACTTTGCAAGGGGAAATAAAGACAGAAAAATATTATTGCCCCAGAAAAACACAGTCTGCAAAAGACTTCCCTAACCCCAGTAATCTCTTACATTTCTGTTGGCTAAGGCTGCAACTCTAAAGTCCTACAGGCTGTCAGTTCTCCATCTTTCATTTTATGCCCAGGCAAGAAACTGTTTGTTGGAACAGAAAAGAAGTGGGTGTTCCTTAAAAAGAAAGTTAACTCTCCAAGAAAAGTTACAGGTTATCATCTTCCCTCACAAATTTTAACACACAGGACTACAGGAATGCTCCAAGATGTTTCCATTGTATCTGCATACCACAACCCTGCATCACCAGGCTTCCTAGGGGAGGGACTAGCTACATGAACAAATCAGGCAATGACACTCTGACTCATCAGTGTGACAGGCGTTCAAAATTATCTGCTTGCAAATGGCCGCTTTCCTAACATCCCGCAAGCCTTAGGCAACACAATAACGATAACAATACCTGCAAAGCAAGAGTATGTATGCGATGGCCACTGAAAAGCTACACTGAAAATCCACATTCTAACTTGCCTCAAAGTAGTTTGTAAACCTCAAGGTTGTTTGCAAGCAAAATAATTCCTAAACACAAGCCACACTGTCATTGTCAAATATTCATAACATAGTTTGGCCAGTAGCCTGTTGGTGAACGAGTCGTGTAAAACTCAGGCTTCCTGGGTTCAAATTGCATTGCACTACACAGAACTGACTGCAGGACAATGCCTCCTCTCTGGGTAGGTCACCAATGTCCATGCATACATTGCTAATTCATAAATGATCTGGTGTGTTTGGTCAAACCTGGCCTGGAGTGCATGGGCTAGCCTGAGACCCATTCAAAATGGGGCTACAATGTCCCTTACCTTTAGCTTGAATTCCAGTTCTGCCCTGTGGTTAGTTTTCTCACAGTCGATGGTAACTTTCCCTCCAAGCTCCATTGTCATTGTGCCATATAAAAGTCCTGAAAGGGTAAAAAGAGATTTCAGAGAGACGCCAATGGAAGGAATCTGCTTTCCCAACTCAAACTGGCTTCCACTGAAACACTGTGAGATTTGCTGCTTGTCTTAAAGTTTTGAAAAGACAGAAACCCAAGTTCCCAAGAAATGGCTCTTTACTATAAACATGAACAATCTTTCCGAGTCCACATTCCGCACTTATTACATCAGCTCGGAAACAGCTAGACTCATAGGTTCTGATAGTGCATCTGTGGCAAGTTGAAAGTAGGAAAGGAAAAACAAGGAAAGCTCTGCCTAGCAACTTCATTTATAGTAGTGCTTATATAGACTCAGCCACTTCTTACAGGCAGATGAGGCAGAAAGGAGCTGTAACGGGATTCAGCAGAATCTGAGGGACTAGCAGTCACGTAGGGGACTCTTTTTTACATATGCTTACCTTTTTCTGAAAGGTCATTTGTCAAAAAAGAAAAATTGCCAAGAGAAAGATCTATGTACAGGAATAGTTGACAGAGGGCATGATTTACAGAAGTTACTGTTTTCAGGTAGCTAGACCCTCCATAAATACTGGAGGTCAATATGTCAAAATAAAAAATATTCAACCCCCCAAACTGGACCAAACTGCTACAGGAGTGATTTTACCACTGTGGTTGAAATGCCACCAATGCTTAGCTTCCTAAGGAGAAATGCAAAGTTACAGCAGTTAATCAGCAGCCGTCTCCTGGCCTCAGTGCACATTTAGCTCAACAGAGCAAAGCCACATGGTAACAGCCTCACTGAGGCAGCTCATACACTGACGAGCATCATGGCTAGAGTAACAAAGAAATCAGGAGAGAAATCAGGAATTTCCTTTAGTTTCAAAAAGCCAGAGAATACATTAAACAATTCCAGTCTTAACAGTAGAAAAACTTATTGTTCTCAGAAGCTTAGAAATGTACTCATATTCTGCCTGTCTTTACTTTATCTGCAGTGCATATACATGGTATTTTTTGATTCTACATAGTGTTAAAACTAACTTAGATGGGCCTAATTCTGTCCTCAGCTCTGCACAGACAAATCAAAAAGACTTCAACAAGGATTGCCAGTCTTCTGCTGATGCTATGACTCACGTGGGGAGCAAGTGCTCCCTGGAATTACCAGTCCCTGCAGTGCCTGGTATTCAAGAGGAAAGGAGAGAGCCACGGCAAAGTTAATCAGTAAGATACTAGTACATTATTTTGCCTGTTTGCTTCCTATTTGAGCAGTTATAACTTACCCTTACAGTGGGCGTACGGCATAGTAATTATGTAATCTTCCCCCTTGTTTAGAAACGTAAGCTTAGCTTTCCCATCCAACAGTGCAGAAAGTGAGTTACCTAGAATTCAAAAGAATATATTAAAAGAACACATTAAAAAAATTAAAAAATCAAAAAATATTAAAAAATAAAAAAATTAAAAAGCACATATATATTAAAAAATGCATGTTAGGCTTGGTCACTCATCCTACTTTATAAAAGTAATAAATTCTCTGCTCTACGACTCATATTTGCTCTGGCATTTAAGCCCTGTTACAGCAAGGGCAGTAGATTAAATAAGTCATTAGTGGGATGCAGAAAGCAGTTCCAATGCTTACAAGTTTTTCTGGTCCTTCTGTTCTCACAGCTTTCCTCACATGTATGATCCCAAACAACAAATAAAATTGTCAAAAGGACAGCAATGATTATTTACAAGTGTTACAACAAATACATTTACCAGAGGACAGTACTTAAGAGGTGTGGGTCTAAACAAAAAACTGATTTCAAATAGCAACACTGTTTCAGAGCCTGCGGTTGTGCTGTCTCCATTGAGATTAAAAGATTTGAGGACATTTTTAAACTCTAGGGTTCAACTCAGAAATCTGAGAGCTAGATAAAGAGTTACATTTATATAGAGACTTCTGCAAAAGTCAGCTGGATAATCAGATATCTATAAAATGAATCATCTGTGAGCATATGCAAAGTAGTCTGACAGCCAGTTGCTGATACATTCTTATGAACCTTTGCTTTCTGAAAACCATGTTTTTAAAACTTTCGATTTTTCTATCTGAAATTTTTCTATCTATCAATTTTTCTAATCTGAAATAGTGGAAATGGGGAAAACCTAGGAGAGCCAAGGCAAGGAATTAGGATGTCCTGGTGTTAGAACTCTTAAGCATCTCTTTGCTTTTAACTCTCAACATACTCAGGAGTGATTGAAAAACATACCAAAAACCAATGCCACAATGTTCCCTGGAAGATGCCTAGGCTTAATGCCTTACCATAAAACTTGGACCTAGCTAGAATGCTGCCAGTAATGCAGAATCCATCCTTCCTATTGCTGACATGAAAAGCTGACACTGGCGGATGATGGGACACCTAGAAGAAAAATAGGCACAGGTCATTTACAGCAGTCTTTACAGGCTAAATGGAGTGGCGGGTGCATGCACAGCCTCACGTGGTGTTACACATGCCCTAGGGATGTAAGATGTAGGCTGTAGGACTAAGCAGAGTCCTCAAAACCCCATCTATCCCATTAACCTCAATGTTAAGGAAGGGAACATTACATGTGAGTACATATATGTAAACTTTCTCCTCCATCCCATATTTTCTTGTCCTTGTGCATTTGAGATCACTTTAGGCCAACAGGTACACTGTCAGATTTTCAACATAGTAAATGACAGTGAAGTTGGTTTTGGCAGCATCTGCATAACCTCCACAAAATGGATGCAATGGCTGAAACAAAATAAAACAGAATAAACTTTCTTTGATTAAATAGGAAAAAAATGTATGTGACACAGGGAGTCCCTGTACCAAAGTCCACATGGTTCTCAGATCTCTTTAGAAATACCGTAAATCTCAAACTAAATTTTGTCAGGCCAGTTTACTTGTGACCTCTGCCCTTAATTTATCCTCAAAGACATTGAGAGAAGCTCTCAATTTAATCCCATTAAAATAATTATAGAAAGTTTAGAAATGAGGGAAGGTAGGATTTGGTTATGTGCTCTATGCCCCTTATGACAGAGGCAACACAAAACATGTTTTATTAACAGCATGAAACAATCAGGCAGAATCCCATGGAAAGGTCTTTGTGGAAGAGGCTAATGTTATGTATGGGAGACATGGCTCTATGTCATGAGCGCCCACCAAAGCTCACATAATCCCTGTAAATCTAAAAGGAAAAGAGATCTGCAGCTAGTTTTCCACATGTCCGACTCCCGATGTTTACACAAAACTCCAAGTTCCTCTCTTCGGGTAAGACGAGGGGCATATTCCAATGCTTATACCTCCTGTGTACAGAGGTACATGCTGTTCGCAGCACCTGACCAACTTACCTGTTCTGCTATGTAAAATGTGTGACTGTTTGTCTGAGGGTGAAACCAACAGCAGCGAAATGTCTCTCCCAGAATAGGGTTGTATGGCTTTTTTATTCCCTGAAAAATAAAATAATCAAAATGTGCTATAAATGAAGATTTGCAATCCACCTCTACAGAGATGGCCACAAAACAACATATTTTTCTACTACATGTTTCAAACTAAGTAAATCACAAGAATAAAACTGAAGAACTGGTTACACGTATCCTCTTAATTTAATCTTTTAATCTGAGCCATGGATTCATCTGCTGTTCTCACTAACTTAATCTTCAATACTGCCTGATCAAAGCTTTACAAGATGATCAAAATTCATTATTTCTGCTACTATATGCAGCAGGTGTGTAATGATGTGGAAACATGGCACTATGCTACCAACAGGCCTAAAAAGAAAAAGGAGACCTGCTGTCAAGGAAGGGAAAAATCTTGTATCCTAGGACATGTTATTTATTGGTGACTAGTGTTGCCTTTTAACTGCCCAGTGCAAAGGCTCCAAGGTTGATCAACACTATTTTGCATTCAATATCTACTCTGAAACCAAATGCAACTCAATTTTAAAAGTAATGGTCAAAGTTGTCTGAACAATAGAAGATGTAAAGTGTCAAAGGAAAGGCACTAAAGAAATACACAACCATAACAAGATTTCAATGCCTGTTACAACCCCAACTTCACGAATTTTTTTACCTTTGGCTTCTTGTAGAAGCCAGACAGATACCACCTCACAACTTGCTTCATTCGACTGTATGGATCATCTTCAAGGACAGCCCTGTAGGACAGGATATAAAACATTCTTCATACTGTTCACATACCACATTCATTTCATACCAGTATAAAAGCATTAATTTCAATAGTATTTCCCCAGTACTAATGGGAAAGACCTCCTGTGCTGCTGCCAATGAGAAGGTGTCTGCCAGCAGAAATAATTTTTTTTTTAATAATGTACATCACACAACACACACAAAAACTCTTAAAAAGTGGTGCCCCTTGCCCTGCACTCCAGCAAAAGGCTAATAAAATTTCAGGAGAGTATCAGGATTGTTGGACATTTAAGTGTGTTAATCTGGAACTGCCACTCACACTAGCATTTAGCTACAGCTAATGGTATGGTGAGAGTCATAAAATCAGTAATACTTATGCCACCAAGACCAAAGACAGTTCTAGTTTTTTCCCTTTTCCTTTGTTTCCCTCTTCCTTAAAACATCTTTAAAGCTGATGTGCTACATGGCCTCTTTCAGTACTTTGAGATTTCATACACTAACTCAGGTTAGAAAGGACTTCTCAAGGTCATCTCATCCAACCCCTCCCCACTAAAACATGAAGTGGAAAGTAAATACTAACAATAGAGTTCCTGGTATTTCCAACCATTTAGTCAGGTTTGAAAGTCAACCTGGACAAGTTCTTTCAAAATGCATTTAGAAAGATCTTCTGTACTACAAAGAGTTTAATTTAACAAAACTTCCACACCTCTTAGATCTCAGCACTGAGGAGAACCATTTCCTTAACCTCAGATTTTACAAAAAACAGAAACAAGGCTTGAAAATAACACAATGCTGAAATTACCCAGTGAAATAAACATGAATTGTTTACTGTTGCTATTTGAATATTCCACACACTGGTTTTAAAATATACCAGGTCTCATTGAGAAGGCTGGTCCCATCTGCAAGCATAACATTTTCTGTTTTCTACTCTGCTGGTCCCCACAGGTCTCTCTCATCGATGGTATTAAAATATGATTCTTATTTGTTATCAATCAATACAATTATTTGCTTTTGTGGGCAGAAGTCCTTGACAATTCTGTTTGCTCTCTGTCCTACTCCCCCTCTGTACATGAGTACACCAGAAGGTGGCACAGCTCTTTTGTGAAATGCTCAAAGTCATGAGCTGAATCCTCGCCAGCTTCAGCCAATGCTGGCAAACATGTGAATGTGCAAAGGTAGTTTTGTCTATGTTTAATTGTTTTCCTTGCTTCCTTGCCTCTTACTGGCAGTAGTCTGTCTTTAAAGGGTCACTGCAGCTGGCACCTGGCTTGATTTACATCAAATCCAGTGACCTTGTTATTATTTGTGAGCCTTTCAAGCATACAAATGCACTCCAGCCAGCATCGCGCAAACACCGTAACACATTTTCACAAATATAAGAAAAGTGCCCATGTCAGACATGCTCTGTGTGCTGCTTACTGGGAAAGCAGGTCAGCGTGGTAATAGTAATCAGAGAGTTTGTTAAGGAATGAGCGTGGCTCCAGGATGAAGGTGGGCAACACCACCCGTGACAAGTCCATGCCAGGCCGCAGTTGCTTCAGTAGGATCCACATCAGGCTCTTGTTCTCCTCAGAGACTGTTTCTATTTGAGATGATTCACCTGTCTACAATGAGAAAAGGGAAATTCAGGGCAGGAATAGGAAAACCATTTCTTGCAGGTCCATTTACCTGGAGGGTCTAAGCTTATGAGGCATACCTGGCCCTGGCACAAGCGTGAATGCTCTGTTACACCACTGCAAGGACACATCAGCTCTATCTCAAGAAAAGTGAATCCCCAAAGCACTGAAATGAGTGCTATGAGAAGCCCTGGGCTGCTGCAAGAGCTGGCACAAGGCTGGGAGCACACCTCTTCTTCCTGAGCCACTGTCATACCTCAGGATTGCGATGAGCCAACATGGACCAACACTAACCAAGAGGACTCTGCACTGCAGTTCCTCAGGAAGTGTGGACATGCTCAAGGCTGTTACAGCATCACTGCAGCCTGGTGGGATGTATACAAGAAGCTCCTCTCTGTCCCATTCTCAGCAAATGAGAAGCTGTAAGATTTACTATCATAGGAGATAAACAAGTAATAAATAAAGAATGGAAGCAGTCCTCCAAGTTCAAAATAAGACAAACTGGTAGTGTAGGTATGATAAAGGCCCCACTGCCAGGTGATGTGCACAAAAACTACTGCAGCCCCCAATGCTGCTCAGAGCCCTTTGCAGAAGTGCAGGTAATGGTTAAAAAGCCAGGGATTGTGCTGTGGTTTCAGCTATAACTGCATAGTTTCTCTGCATTCAGTGAGGCGTTCAGGAAGTTTTAACATGGCGGAATGGGCCTTTCAAGCCACTGGAGGAAGAAAAACTAAATTTTCAACCATGCATGTCATTTTAACTCATCCTAGGCATCATAATTTAACAAGGAAAGAGAATACTCGGGCTTTCTGCAATTTTCAGGCAAGACATTTCTAGAATGAACCTTCACTTGGGAGAGGACACATAGCATTTCCCAACAGGATTTGCCACCTGAGCATTGCCAGCACTACCTTTTTGGCTCCAAATAAGCCCTTTTACTAGTCATGCAGAAACACATTAAATCCAGCATATGGGCTGAGGGGAATTTCAGATTAAGAAACAACAAAGTTCTTTTCACTTCATTGGTTTTCCATTATCATACCATTCTTCTTGTGACAGACTGATGCAATACACAGCTTGAACCTCCAAGAAGGAACAGAAACCACTAAAAAACGTAATACCACAGAGTCAGCCAAGGCTTATAATACATATGGGTCTGTCAGAACTTTCATTACTTATCCAGGTTCTAAAGTGTGCATGTATCGGCAATATAAATTAATGCCATGTTGAAACTGCTGTACCAATTCAAGTGTTACTTGGAATGAATCGCTGCAGAAGGGATGGATGAAAAGGGAAGGAGAAGGTGCAGAAGGATGAGAACAACTTCAGCTCATTTCTGGTTTGCTTTCCCCTAAAATACATCACTGTCAACAATCCTTTTTGTAACTTAATAAAACTAAAATCTTGGGATTTTTTTTTTCACTATCAGTCTACCTACCGAGGAAGTGTCCTTTTATATTCTAGACCAGCTTTTGCAATCTCAAAGTCCTTCTGACACCTGTCTCTGCCTTCAAATTCCTCCTGCAAACAAGGCAAAGCTGGAACATCAGAACAAGCACTCACCTTTCAAACACATACAGATGCACATACATATGTGCACACCATTCAAATGAGCTTTCCAAGCCAAACTGAAAATTTAACAGTGATAGTTTGCATCTATGACCTTTGTCCTGCCAAATCTGAACTGTATGCACAGACTGTGGGGCAGCAGCTTCAGTTTAAGATGACAGTTGATGTTACTAGTTGGCATGTGTTTACCTTGATGCATCTCCACCCACTGCTGATAGGGAACCAAGTCATTGCACACAACCTACTTTTCCTTATCATAATTACTGTCACCAGAGAGAAAAGACTCAACAACTAGTCCTATCTGTGTGTCCCAGGTGACAACAGCTCCATCTCTTGGTAAACAACAAAAATCTACCAAAACATCTAATGGCCAAGGCTACATGAAAATTCTTTCCAAAAGCCCACTGGAAGTCTGAGCAGCCACGCTACGGTTAGCCTTGTTTTATGCCAAACAAAGTACAAATATACTCCTTTCCATTTGGTTTTTACTGTTGTTTTTTATTTAATTTTAATGTAAAACTGCAGAGATCTCTCACACACCCACATACACACATCAGCATTTCTGTAAGGCTCATTCAAACACCAAAGTATCAGCCTGTCCTACTAACACTTCTAGGACAAGTTTGTCACATAGTAAAAGGTAATTTCAGAATAAGTAGCTGACAGAAATTGTTAGAATTTGCCTTCGTTTTGCTGTTGCTTAGTTTCTCAGCTATATTCAAAATCCTGTTTGTACCTGGTTACCACTTGTTGTATGCTTGCGGTGGGATTTGTGGGGAGAGATGCACAGAAGAGGAGTTGGGGTTTTTTATCTCTGTTGGCAACAGTTCTGCTTGCAAGCACAATTTTTACAGCAGGGGCTTGCATCTCACACCTGACATCTGAAATGGCAGCAAACATATGCTACCTGGATTGCTGGCTCCAGACCACAAACTGCTGCTCTTGGGGATGGTTGTGCTGTGGAAAGGAGGAGGCAAAACTGAACTCCTCCTGCACCTCTGCAAGGTGGTAAGGGAGAGATGTTCTTTTGTGGTCTTTTATGTAGGCTGTCCTGCTATAGAGTCTGTGGAGAAATAAATAGGAGCAATGTACTCTGTGTGGGGGACACCTAACCATTCTCTATGTTTTAAGTTATCACTCAGTGAAACACAGGGTGTAATTAGGATATATTTACCTATATTTGTTTCCTCCATATTAGTAGTGCACTCTCAGGGAAACATTGAAAGAGAAGCATAAGAATCTGTTGAAGGGTCTGGGGCATAAGTCTTACGGGGAGCGGCTGAGGGAACTCAGGTTGTTTAGTCTGGATTAAAGGCGGCTGAGGAGAGACCTTATAGCTCTTGACAACTACCTGAAAGGAGGTTGTGGTGAGGTGGGTGCTGGTTTCTTCTCCCAAGTAACAAGTGATAGGATGAGAGGAAATGGCCCCAGGTTTTACCATGGGAGGTTTAGATTGGATATTAAGAAAAAATTCTTTACTGAAAGTATTATCAGGCACAGGAACAGTCTGCCCAGGGAAGTGGTTGAGTCACCATCCCTAGAGGTATTTAAAAGATGTGTAGGTGTGGTGCTCAGGGACATGGTTTAGTGCCGAACTTAGCAGAGTTAGGTTTATGGTTGGACTTGATCTTAAGGGACTTTTCCAATCTAAATGATTCTATGATTCCATGATTCTAAAAAAAGAAACAGCTTTCTAGCAAAGAGGTTTTCTTTGAACCACCACCAAGACTTCAGATTCCTTATTTGAAGCAATGGGCAAGGGAGTACTCAGACCCCTCCCAGTGCTGCAGCAGAGTTCCTCACATTTCACCCAGCTCTGTACCACTGCCTTTCTCAGAGGTGTTGCAGTAACATCCAGCTAAATAAAGCTCTTATGCGGAATAGAAATGCATCCTCCTGCTGTTAAATGACATAAGAAATGGCTTTCCTACAAGAAACTGTCATTTAGGAATCAAGTGTCTCAAATGCTCCTTTAGGACACACAAAAAAGATGTTGCATGCATAATGAAAAAGGGAACTATCATATTTTGTATCATGCAAGGTCTGAGCATCCTAATTGGCCAGGACACATGCCCAGAATAATAACTCCCCCTCCTGCTGGCTCCACAAAGCACTGTGCCAATGCTATGCAGCTCTTTAATGCAATAACTGGTTAAAGCAATCACTTATGCTGGAAACACGCCAAAGCACAGTAGCGGGGCTGCCGTTCATAATGCATAATTATTAGAGCACATGATAATTCAACATAATTTAGCAGAAAGCTGTACACTGCTTTATCTGTAAAACTCTGGAACTCACATGACTGGCTCTTAACTGCCATGCATCTAGAAGGCCAAACAACAAATATTATGAACAGAGACAAACAGTGATTAAAATTACTTTTTTGGCTTTTACCTCCCCAAACTCCTCATAGATCTGTTCAATATATGTTGTCCCTTTCCGTCCTGGAGAGACCTCTCCGTGGATTTCTGACTGATCGCTCTCGCTTTCATTTGTCTTCCGGCTGTTCTCGTGCATTTCGTTCTCTGACTCTTCTACATTGTCTCTCTCAGACTTGTCCGAAAAAGCATCGTTTTCCAAGTGGTGGTGGTTCTCCAGGGCTGATTCATTCAATCTGCAACACACAGTTCATTACTTGCTTCAATTTGATTCACAAAGTCAGATTACTTGAGGCCTTTTAGATAAGGCAAAAACACCCTCCAGGATGCGCAGCCCAGGAGAGTGTAAAATACTACTTTCCTGAATAGCAGCATTTTTATCATTGAAACAGTGATATATTTTCCATAAAAATTCTCCCTTTCAAACTGCACTTTGCAAAATCTTCCACACAGCTCCACTTACCCACCCTTACACAGAATTGCTGGTGGCTCCACATGGGAGCCCACACACCAAAGGGATACAGAGCACACACTAACAACTGTACACCGCTGATTAGAGAAGTGTCAATCAATTAGAAGAGATTTTTCCCTTTACAGAAGCAAATCAGTGGATTGCAGCATATGGGAAAAATATGACATTATTGGATACATTTTATTTCCAGTACTACTGCTACTTTATTTCAATGGATGGTGGTCTTAAGTCAGACCCACAATAGAAAAGGCAAATTTAAAAATCAATAGGAGCAAGTATTTTCACACACATACCTAAACTAACCTGGGGAACGTGTTTCCCCAGATAATGCTCTGTGGAAGAGCCAAGTTCAAATTATGGATTGGGCAATTACATGTAAGAATACCTAGATTATAACAGCATTATAACAGCATCCAAGGGATGGAAGGTGTAGCAAGATTCATGGTCAGTGATCCAGGCTCTAGAGAATGAGGAGAAAGCCAAAAACTGTCTTCCAAATAGCCTATAGGATGCCCATTTGAAGAAGCAGATGCAGTTCATACAACAGATGGCAAACATGATTAGATGGGCCAGAGGTCAGATGATAAGAATTATTCACTAAATGTCTGTTTTTAAAAGTGATATTTAGCACGGGCTTCAGTTTTCCTTACTCATACATATCTTTGCACATACATCACCTCTTCCATGGCCTAGTCTAGCTCTCATGTGCTTGACTTTCCTATGAAAATTTCATACTCAAGTCCTCATGCAACATTAGTCTCAGATAAAACAATAAAAAAAGATTTCCAGTAATACAAAAAGTTTCAGAGGACCTAAACATGTCCTGGATCTTGACGAGTTTTGTTACTTCCCGTAGCCCATCTCCCTATCAAAGCATGATTTCTCTCCTCAGTTCATGCGAATGTTCTGTCAAGCTTGAAGTCTCTCCATGATGGGACTTTATTTGAACCCTTTTGGGCATGATCTAATTTTGATTACAGATCAATTCTGAAGGTCTCCATCCGCTCTTCTCCCTCAATTAGACATTGCTAGTTAGAGCCAGATTTTAAAAAAAACCCAAACCAACAGAAGAGTCAGAACACAGAAGTGGCAACAGCTTTTCAGAAGATGTAAACTTTTAGCTATGCACTGAAATAAGCTCATGATTTCTAACGTGCCAAGCAAGCCACACTGTGACAGTCACAGCTCAGTTTCTGGAGAAACTCAGTTTCTAGAGTTCTTTCGAAAGAATTGTCTACAGCTTTCTGTGCCTTTATGTCAGAAAAGATGTTGAGCAAAAAATGACCATGAGTGCTGCCGAGCCTCTGGAGACAGACTGCAGAGAGCTTTGATAACCAGCGAGCCTCCGGCCTGAGAAGACTCAACATCAGGGGCATAAACAAGAAGGCATGAAGACAACAACAGTGGTCACGAGGAGCTTGGAAGGAGAACATGCTGTGGAAATTTTTATGAAGGACTTGCAGGACTGTTGTTGACATTTTCACTAAGGTATAAATATGAGCTTGTAACAATAAACTTGGTCTTAGCTTGAAATGAAAGCTGAGTCCGTGCCTGTTAATACACCACAAACGGCACCCGTATTGGGTCTGAGCAGAGGCTGCATTAGGAGCAGGGTCTGGTGGGGACACCAGCAGAACTTTTGGAGGAGCTGAAATGAAGCCTGGGGGGCACCGCAGACACCTGCCTGCTGGACAGAAGGTGAGCTGCCGATAAGGGGATGGGGAACACAGTAACCCAGGAACAGAAAGATGTAATTGACTTACTTAAATATATTTTAAAGAATCAAAACCGAACACTAGATATTAATGATCTTAAAGTGCTTTTGATGTGGGCTCAGGATCATGAGCCACCTTTTGACGTTTGCTCGGCATCCGAACAAGAAACCTGGGATAAAATTGGAGTTCGACTATGGGATAAAGCGACTAGGTCAGATAAAACAGCTACTAAGTTGCTCGGCCCCTGGCAGAATGTTCTTGAAGCGCTAAAGGTGTATGTCAGCTCTAAGAAGCGCAGCGATAATTCAGAGCCAAGTGCAGGATGGCCAGCAACTGCACTAACCCCCCGCCCCTCTAAACTGCCTGCGCTTGCCTCTGCACCCCCCCGAAGGGGATGCTAACAATCCCTGTGATCCGGGTCCGAGAGACACCGAGAAGGAGCCTGATCCATCTACCCCCTGTCCCTCAGACCGAGGGGCACAAGCCAGGAGGGGGGCGCAGTGGCAGGGGGGAAGCTGAAATGTTTCAACCTTCTCCTGTGACCTGCGCACGGGACGCCAATTAGTTCCGAAGCGAAAAATGAGATTCCAAAAGCTGCAAAAGAGAACACTAACTGTTCTGCAGCCGATGTTCCCGCGGCTGCAGCAGCCCCGGGACATTCCCAGCTTTGTGACCCAAGGGCTGCAAGAATCAGCAAGTTTAACTGCCTTCAAAGAACAGGAACATGTCACACTGCAGTTCAGCTCATCCGCACGGCAGTTAAGGCCCCTTAGGAAGCGGAATTAGTGCACTGTTAATTGGACCATCATTTATCACAAAGCACAGATTGTTTGTTTTACCGGGACTGATTGATGCCGATTTTACGGGAACAATACAAGCGATGGCTTGGACGCCTGTGCCTCCCCACTTTACGTCAAGGGGCACTAGAATTGCTCAGCTTAGCTGTCTTCCAGCAATTGTACTCCAAGCAGCAAATGGCATACGGGGAGAAGGAAGCGTTGGTACTTCTTACAGATGGATCAGGGAAAACTGGAAAATCAGTGATTGTTTGGAGGACCAACAAACGGTTGACAGTAACTGAGCATGAGCCAGCAGTGTGCCCAGGTGGCCAAGAAGGCCAATGGCATCTTGGCTTGGATCAGAAACGGCGTGACCAGCAGGTCCAGAGAGGTTATTCTCCCTCTGTACTCGGCACTGGTGAGACCATACCTCAAATACTGTGTTCAGTTCTGGGCCCCTCACCACAAGAAGGATGTTGAGGCTCTGGAGCGAGTCCAGAGAAGAGCAACGAAGCTGGTGAGGGGGCTGGAGAACAAGTCTTACAAGGAGCGGCTGAGAGAGCTGGGGTTGTTTAGCCTGGAGAAGAGGAGGCTGAGGGGAGACCTCATTGCTCTCTACAACTACCTGAAAGTAGGTTGTGAAGAGGAGGGTGCTGGCCTCTTCTCCCAAATGACAGGGGACAGGACGAGAGGGAATGGCTTCAAGCTCCGCCAGGGCAGGTTTAGGCTGGACATTAGGAAAAAATTTTTCACAGAAAGGGTCATTGGGCACTGGGACAGGCTGCCCAGGGAGGTGGTTGAGTCACCTTCCCTGGAGGTGTTTAAGGGATGGGTGGATGAGGTGCTGAGGGGCATGGGTTAGTATTTGACAGGAATGGTTGGACTCCATGATCCAGTGGGTCTTTTCCAACCTGGTGATTCTATGATTCTAAGACATGTGGAAATCAGACATTTGTCAAGTGTCAGGATCACTTCAAACTGTGGAATTGGCTGCAGTTGTTAGACGCTTTAAGCTGTTTTCACAACCCATAAACATTGTTACTGATTCAACCTATGTTGTTGGTATTGTTTCACACTTGGAGAATGCCTATTTAAAGTATGTAGACAATGGACAGCTACAAGCTTTTTTTAAAGGAATTGAATTATCTGTTAGACAATCGACATGAACCTTACTTTATAATGCATGTACGTTCTCATACAAATTTACCAGGATATTTGGCTGAACACAATCGCCGAGCTGATGCTCTGGCAGCCCCTGCAGTCATTCCAGACACATTACAACAAGCACGTATGTCACATGGTTTTTATCACCAAGGTAATACAGTCCTTAGGAAAATGTTTCAGTTAACTCATGAGCAAGCTCGACAAATTGTACAGATGTGCCCTGATTGTCAATTAATCCCAAACACTACTTTTGATGGTTTAAATCCTTGTGAATTAGGTCCACTTGAAATATGGCAAACTGATGTAACACACAACCTCGAGTCTGGACGCCTAAAATATGTACATGTATCAACTGACACCTTTTCTACCTGCACTGTTGCCTCCACACATACGGGAGAACGAGCAAAAGATGTAAAAAACCATTTGTTATATGCAATTCCTATTTTGGGGGTGCTAAAAAAAGTAAAAACAGACAATGGCCCAGGATATGTTTCCAATATAAAAAAACTCCTTTTTTCAACAATGGGGAATCACACACATCACAGGTGTTCCTCACTCACCGACAGGGCAAGCCATAGTTGAACGAGCTCATGGTACATTAAAAAATATGTTGTTAAAACAAAAAAGGGGGACCGTGGGATACGCCCCCCAAGAGAGAATATTAAAAGCTATGTATGTTCTAAATTTTTTAAATCGTTGCCAAAACAATATTCCCCCAATAGAGTGACACTTTATCACGAAATCATACGATAACATGAGTAAAGCTAAAGTAATGATACGTAACTTAGAAACGAGACAATGGGAAGGTCCACAGCCATTAATAACGTGGGGGCGAGGGTATACTCGTGTCTCTACAGATCATGGACTGCAATGGATGCCAGCAAGATGTGTGCAACCTGCATTGCAATAATTGTGGGAATTTCGTGTTAAGCAACCACCATTCACAGAACCACAGAATCACCAGGTTGGAAGACACCCACAGGATCATCGGGTCCAACCATTCCTATCGATCACTAAGCCATGCCCCTCAGCACCTCATCCACCCTCAGCCTCCTCTTCTCCAGGCTAAACATCCCCGCACAATCCCAAGAAAACATCTGGGTAACCCTTGACAATATGGCATAGCAAGATTCATTGTGTTTGTCGGTAGCAACTACAGCGTATCCATTTGGCACCTCTTTAGTGAGTTTGCTGATAGATGATGTTCTTCATTAGGTGTGATAAAAGTAGATTTTAGTAAATATTTTACTTATATAAGAAAAAAATGTAACACTTACATAAAATGTTAATTCCTTACTTAGTGTGTGTTGATATGATTTTATATGATGTAATTACATATCTGCAGATATATCCAAATCCAACAACATCTCCCTGCAATTACCAGAAGAACCGTATCTTATTTGAGGAGATAGAGCATGGGAAGGTATTCCTTCCTATATTTCAGGAGGCCCATGTACATTAGGTAAATTCACATTATTAACTCCGAATGTTTCTATGATTTTAAACCACACTTTGGCTCACCGTCATCAAACAAATGCCACATTGGCAGCTTTATCTAGTCTTTTGACTAATTTATCAGACCATTCAGAATTTATAAATAAAAGTATTAACACCTTAGAAGATTTAACAGAAAAATTGCAAATACAGAATGAATGGAATACATTTGCAGGACATTTTGTTGGAATTGGACCTTGGATTATAAAATTAATCATGACAGGTTTTATGATTTTACTTGGTTTTTTTCTAGCATATTGATTTGTATGCCTTGCTTAATCAAATTAGTGCAAAGCTTGATTCATAGAGTGTTAAGACAAATATTAGTAGTTCACAAAAACAAAAAAGGGGGAGATGTCAGAAGAGATGTTGAGCAAAAAATGACCATGAGTGCTGCCGAGCCTCTGGAGACAGACTGCAGAGAGCTTTGATAACCAGCGAGCCTCTGGCCTGAGAAGACTCAACATCAGGGGCAAAATCAAGAAGGCATGAAAACAATAACAGTGGTCACGAGGAGCTTGGAAGGAGAAGAACATGCTGTGGAAATTTTTATGAAAGACTTGCAGGACTGTTGTTGACATTTTCACTAAGGTATAAATATGAGCTTGTAACAATAAACTTGGTCTTAGCTTGAAATGAAAGCTGAGTCCGTGCCTGTTAACACGCCACAAATGGCACCTTTAGAAAAATTTTTCTTTTAACTCCATTGGTGTATTTATGTATGTCTGCATATGCATCTACATGTGTATATATAAACTACAAGGTTTTTTTTTAATTTATGATTTCACTGTAAAATAAAAATAAGATCATAAATCAGACAGTTAATGATCAATTGTCTCCAGCACTAATAATTTGCTATTAGACATTATATATCTTCATTAGTCTAGTGCCAGGAATTTAGTTCGTTTTTTTTTTTTGGCTAGCAACCTGCAAGTGTAATGACTGATAACCAAATACACTAGAAACGCAAAGTATAGCACTCTCAGGACAGATATTTTCTGGATGGTAGGTCCAGGCAATTATTAGCTATTACTTGCTGATCATTTAAATACATAATTTATTTCTTAATTTTTCAATGATTAGCTAAATATGTGTTTGTCTGTGGTTGCTATGCTCACTTACCCAGGGAAAATGGTGTAAAAATTTTTACCCAGAGGTGTAAAAATGCTTGAAAGAATAGTTTATTTTAAGTCCTCTGGTTCATGGCTGAGAAGTAGTGCTTGTTTCTATTTCACATTTGTAAGATACGCAAGTGTTTTTCAGTGTCACCTGCTTCACATTCAGTAAATATTTGAAGTTTCCATGGAGCAAAAGACTCTTTTCTTAGCTTCCTCTGCTCCTCTCCATTACTTCTAAGGATGAACTAGATGATTTTTAAGGTCCCTTCCAACCCAAACTATGATTCAATGATTCTAGGATTCTAGGATTCTGTGATTTCAGATGTAATACAAGAGGGAATTAAATTCATGTGAAAACCCACTAAACTGTGAACCAACTACTCACCAGACACAAACAAGGCAAGACTTAACACATCCAGAGACAAGGAGCCATTCTGGATAACCAAAGGGGAAACAGATGCTCCTCATACTGAGGAGCAAATGAGGTATTGAGGAGGAGCCAGGCTCTTCTATTCCCCCAAAAAGAATCATCATGGAATACATACAATATGCTAAAAATAAATAAATAAAAAAAAGCCATGCCATGATCTTGAACTAAAATTAATGTAAAGACTTCCCAGGGGCTTCCAATGGGATTTGGACCAGGCTTCAAAAGCTGGGAGGGAATGACTAAGCTAAAAGTCAACAACAGATGAACATGAATAACCTGGCATTTTCCGCAGCTAATTTACTGTTTCAGCATATTGGAGCAGTCTTACATCAGTGCTTTATTCTCTAGAGGCATTAGTGGAAACTTCAGTGACTAGAACTACTTTGGGTTTGATATCACTCCTCTAGCAAATAAAAAAAATGCATTTGGCTTTTGTCAAACAAGTAAACTAGCCAGGGTCCTGGTGTCACTGGAGATAACGGAAGCCACAAGAACTACAACTTAAAAAGAAAAGTGCCTGGTGCCTTAAATGCCTCTCGTCTAAAATCACAAATTTACACAGTACTTTAGCTTTTGATTCACTTGCACAGTTCTCTCTCTCTCATTTTTATACGCCACTAAAGACATGGATTTTACAATGATTGTGTAATCATGACTCCTTTCCCAGCAGGAAAGGAGCAAAACAGCCAGCAGACAAATGGAACCTTGGCTCAATGGAAGACTCGCCTTTGCCAGCTCCCATGGGTTTTGTTCTCCCTATTATATCCATCATCTCCCTTTTCTTTTTCTTTTCTTGACAGAACAGTTTGGCTAATTTGAAGATAGAGTTAAATGTAATTAACTGGTCCCCTAACAACAGTGTGCCAATTTAATTGGTAAGATTCCCTGTAGGGAAGGCATTTAATTAGAATGATTGAATCCCTATGAGGAAACCACTGTCAGTGGCAAACCAAAACCTCTTTGCTCAGCACTTGCACAGTTTTGGTTTTGCATTCTCCATTGTTTAAATGCCCTTTATTCTTCCAGGGATGACAGCAAGTCATCCTCCTGTCCCACAGCCATCAAACTCCCCTGGGCTTTAAGCACCGGGGAAAGTCTGAGTACAGATTAAAACCAGTGTGTACTGTCCAGACAACCAGACACTGAGCACACAGCTTGAACCAGACTCAACTAAAATCTGATCCTGTCAGAAAAGTCTGGTTCCAGTTGTGGGTGCTCTGTCCTGCTGAAAACTCTGCCATGTGTACTACTTTTGAACCCCATAATTCGAAAGGGCTTTTAATGTTGAACAACTAAGAAGTCAGAGGCATCATTTAAGTGTTATTTACTCATAATATTTTGCAGAAATACTTAATACAATTTTAATTCTATCTTCTGCACCTCCTTACAGTAACCATGTTACTGCAAAGTCTGCCTTGAATGTTCTCAGTGCAGCAGGCTCCATTTTAATACTGGATTTCTGTATGCACATCCATCAGCTGAAAAATGAGTCCACTGCATTCCTGGATTCATTTTCACAGCAAGCACAGTCCTAAGGGACTCTCTCTCAGGCAGAAAGAAATTAGAAAGTAAAGTATTAAGGAAGAAGCCCAAGAACAATAGAAGTATTAGTACAAGGCGACATGCCCTGGTAATGCACCAGATTTCCTTCTCTTCTCCCATTGCTCTTCAGCAAAGCTCTTCTTTAAACTCTAGCTAAAAACCCAAATAGCTAGACTGGAGAACACATGCTGGGAATACCAGAGCCGTTCAGAACAAAGGGCAACATCTCTTTGGTCCCATGGGACCACAAAAACCTCAATGCTGTGACTCAGATTCCTGCTGTTGTTATACTTAAAAACAGAGCCTAAGTAACCACTTGAAAGTGAGGTCCCACTGTACGAGACATCATCTTTGCAGACTGCAAGAATTGCTAACCTAAAAACTGCATAACCAGTGGTGCTTTGCTGTGAGCCCTAAATGAAATTTGTATCAGCAGAACTAGAAAGAGACACTACATCTGCCAGTTCTCACTCCAAGGGCCAAGCGTCTTTACCAGAGGGATTTGTCAGGTTGCCTATTTAGCTATAGGAAACAGATACAGCCTGGAGTTTTTTAATGCTTACAGAGCTTTGATGTGAGTTGATGCAGTAATACTAGGAATATGAATAGAAAGAAGGCTGTGGGGACTTCTTTTTTGCTTTATATAAAAAAATTATCTGATGCATCAAGGAAGACATCGAAAACCACTCAAAACCCCTGCAGAGAGAGGAAGTAATTATAAAACTAAGGATGTAGAGTGTGCGCATTGCTGACTACAACACAGTATTATTAGAAAAGAGAACACATTATTAAAAAATATATCAGACTCAGAGCCATATGTGTTAGCCAACAGAGAGATATTGCTAGTGATTGTTTCTGTGCAACTACAGGTCTACTCTAGTAGCTAAATTCTGCAATCTCTACTCAGGCAAGCCATTTTTCATGGCCAGCATCTCCAGACAGCATTTTGGCCCAATCAGGGGACAACAGAAAATTATTTATGTACACATGAACTCCGCTGAGGTTCCCCTCAGTCTCTGTGCTCAAGCACTAGGTGATGACACACCTAACATGCACCAAAGCCATATATTAGTGATGGATGCAGCAGAACAACATACAGGCTGCTTTTTAAACAACTTTCCTTAGTGGACTCTGGCTAGGTTACGCTAAAGTTAAAAGAATGACCTAGTGTGAGCATGACAGCCCCATCTTACTGGAAGAACTCCTGGTCTGAGACAGGGCTTGAGTGCAAGAGGTGGTTGAGCCCTGCATGCGCAGAGTCGCTTGAACAGTTCATTTCTCCATCCTTTCCCTGCTTGGAAGCACTGAGCCGGAAGAGGCTGGAGCAACGCAGGGCAAGTTCCAAAGCATCCAGCCAGCATCGGCCTGTGAAAACAAAAGCAATTGTTTAAGCACAGGAGAGTAAATAAGACAGTTCATGCATTGCTTCTCAAAAGCTTCTTGCCTAGGAGTAAAGCTCATCATATATAATTCAGGAAGTCACTGTGAACAATAATCTATTTTTCATATATTTAACCCTTAGGTTATCTTGCCAGGAATGGTGTGGTTTAATGGCTGCATGAGTAATATGGAGAGAAGTTCACCATACCCCTCCTTCGATAACAGCAACTCTTCTTCTGATTTCCTACAACCTGTTCACATCCTCTTTTGCCTCTTCCTGATTTCGTCCAAGATCATAGAATCACAGAATGGTTTGAGTTGGAAGGGACTTTAAAGATCATCTAATTACACCCCCCTGCCATGGGTAGGGACACCTCCCACTGGATCAGGCTGCTCAAGGCCCCATCCAACCTGGCCTTGAACACCTCCAGAGATGGGGCATCCACAGCTTCCCTGGGCAACCTGTTCCAGTGCCTCACCACCCTCATTGGGAAGATGCAGGAAATGTGTACAGGCATGATGCTTTCAAACCACCTGGCAGCTCATGTCTGCAACTAACACACCCCAAAACCACATTCAGCATTTGGCATCCCACCACACACACCACCCAATGGCAGGGAGATGGAAAGGCACTGCGCTGTGCATGAGAGGACCCTGCTTACAGCAGGATGACTGAACTACAAGGCAGCTTGGGGGTCCCGTGCACGGTGTAGTGCTGCAATAACATTCACTCCAAACAAGAGCCAGGATGATCAATGCTTACCAGAGTGATTAAGACTAGAGGGAGTTACTTGTCAGGCTGTTTATTTGTTCTCCGTCTCTAAATTTTTTCTGCTTTCTCCACTCCTTCTCCTTGCCTAGTCTATCAGATTATCTGTGTGGAACATCAGCTTTTCTTATCTTGTCACAAAAAAATCTTTACCTGGAGGGTCTACTTTGCAAATACCAGAAACTGTAAGCATAGCACAGAGACAAGATTCTATGGCAATTCCAACACACTGCCTCACTGGATTTTCTTATGGACTGTGTAGGTCCCACAGGCAGGCAGCAAATGAAGAGCACAGGAATACAAACTGACCCTTGGCTCTTTTTGCAACAATCCATACCACTCTACAAAGCTGTGTGTTAGTATTAAAGCCTAACTACCACAACACTGGTGTTAACTGTATTCTTAGAAGCACCTGAAAATAGCCTGCTTCCATAGTGCAGTCATTAATGAAGCCAGGACACCTGCAAATTCAAGAACTGAAGTATCAAGGGAGCTATCCTCTAATTTCAAGCATGTAAAACAGACCTCTTCATTACATTCCTCAGACCATATTTTGCAATAATTGGCAGTGAGCTTCAGAGGCAGTGGAGAAAACAAAAGGACTTTGCTCTAGCAATGGCAAGTGCTAAAAGCCGGTTTTCCCTGGATCACATTCACTCCTAGGTCCCATTTAGGAAATGTTTCGATTGTTACGTTCAATTCTGCCACAGACTTAGCTCAAGCATATGTGTAAATCTCATTGGGATCCTGCTGTCCTCTTGGGCAAAATTCCAATCAGCTTCAATACAACCAAAATCTGGCTCCATAAGAATATCAATGAGAGTTCAAAAAAAATCCAGATCTTATATATATAAAAAATTGTTTAAAATTTGATTAGCTTTCAGTGCTCGCTTTGATACAAAACTGCAACCAGTAAAAAAAAGAAAAAAATTCAAAAAACTTTGAAGAATTGCGCTTGAACACTGAGCAAAAAACACCACAGAGCCCAAATTTATTCTAATTTAATCTCGTAAATTCCTTCAGCATCAGCTTACGAATTAATAATAACATCACACATAATGGTTAATAAAAGATTAGGAAGGCTGAAGGCTGTTGGAATTGATTTCACACTATTTTGTGTTTAACAAATATTCTTGCATTAAAGCTTTACACACAGAGATTTATCCCCTTCACACCATGTAGAGGATTTGCATGGATAACCCATCAGAGTTAATGGCTGCACTGAGCACAAATACACTTCTTCCTACATATCCCCTCTCCCTCAAACCCACCAAGAGGAAAACCTGTTTCAGGCTATTCCATACAAGGGAGTGCATGCTGCAAAAGAGTGCGCACCACTCTGAACACCTGGAGAGCAATCGGTAAAGGACTAACATTTGTTTATATCAAATAGAACACACTCCCTGCTTAGGCTAACCTCTTTTGATTTTCCTCTCTCTTTACTTTTGCTTTTCTTCTCCAGTTCTGCAGAGCGAGGACCACATGATTTCACATTTGAAAATGCTGCATTTCTCAAGATATTTTTATATAAGGGTCACAGGTTTGCAGGAAAGCACCTAAAGAGCAACACAAACGTTTTCCAGCCAGTAAGTCAGCTTCCCTGGGGGCCCAACTTAAGTGTCTCTGCGCAAACACAGGTAACATGGGTAATAAGAGGAGCTATAGACGTGTGCATGCCTGCTGGGCTATGATCTCATTGGCATCACAGAGTCACGGTGGGATGGATGCTATGACTAGACTGTGGGAATGGAGAGATATGGGCTCTTTAGGAAGGACAGGCAAGGGATACGAGGAAGGAGTGTTGCCCTCCATATCTATGACCTGCTGGAATGCATGGAGTTCCACCTGGGGATGCATGAGGAGCTGAATGAGAGCCTATGGGTCAGGATTAAAGAGAGGGCACGGACAGGTGACATTATCTTGAGGGTCTTCTACAAGTTATCGGACCAGCAAGATCAAGTAGATGAGACCCTCTGTAGACAGAGTGCAGCCTCACGTTCACAAGCCCTGGTTCTCATGGGGGACTTCAATCATCCCGATCTGTTGGAGGGACAACACAGCAGAGCATAAGCATTCCAGGAGGTTCCTGGAATGCGTCAATGATAACTTCCTTCTCCAAGTGACAGAAGAGCCAACGAGGAGAGGTGCTATGCTGGACCTTGTTCTCAACAACAAGGTGGGGAATGTGAAGCTCAAGGGCAGCCTTGGTTGCAGTGACCATGAAATAGTGAAGTTCAAGATCCTTAAGGCAGCAAGGAGAGTGCACAGCAAATTCACTACCCTGGCCTTCAGGAGTGCTGACTTTGGCCTCTTCAGGGGTCTGCTCATTAGGTTACCATGGGATAAAGCCCTGGAGGGAAGAGGGGCCCAGGAAAGCTGGTCAGTATTCAAGGATCACTTCCTCCAAGCTCAGGAGCGATGCATCCCAACAAAGAAGAAGTCAGACAAAAATGCCTCAGTCTTCACCAGCAAGGGCTCAAGACACACCACTCAAGTCACAGAAGGCAAAGGCAGGGACTGGGAGATTGAAGAGCCACCCACTATAGGAGAAGATCAGGTGTGAGACCATCTAAAGAACCTGAAGGTGCACAAGTTCATGGAAGCTGATGAGACATATCCACGGGTCCTGAGGAACTGGCAGACGAAGTTGCTATGACATTATCCATCATATTTGAGAAGCTGTGGCAGACTGGTGAAGTTCCCACTAACTGGAAAAGGGGAAACATAGCTCTCATTTTTAAAACAGGAAAAAGGGAAGACTCAGGAATTACAGACCAGTCAGTCTCACCTCTGTGATTGGCAAGATCATGAAGCAGATCCTCCTAGAAAATATGCTAAGGTACATGGAAAGTAAAGAGGTGATTGGTGACAGCCAACATGGCTTCACTAAGGGCAAATCATGCCTGATGAATCTGGTGGCCTTCTACAATGGGGCCACAGTGTTGGTGGATAAGGGAAGACTAACTGACATTATCTACCTGAACTTGTGCAAAGCATTTGACACTGTCCCGTACAACATTCTTGTCTCTAAATCAGAGAGACGCAAATTTGATGGGCAGAAGATTCGTTGGATAAGGAACTGGCTGGATGGTTGCACTCAAAAGAGCTCTGGTCAACAGCTCAATGTCCAAGTGGAGACCAGCGACACTGTGCTGGGGTCAGTATTGAGACCAGCATTGTTTAACATCTTTGTCAAGACACAGGGAAAGTAGGATAGAACACACTATCAGCAAGTTTGCTGACAACACCAAGCTGTGTGGTGCAGTCAACATCCTGGAGGGAAGGGACATCATCATGAAGGACCTGGATAGACTTGAGAGGTGGGCCTGCGCGAACCTCATGAAGTTCAACAAAGCCCACTGCAAGGTCCTGCACTTGGGTCAGGGCAATCCCAAGCACAAATACAGGCTCAACATGAGCCAACAATGTGCCAATTGTATCCTGAGCTGCATCAAAAGAAGTGTGACCAGCAGGTCAAAGAAGTAGATCGCCCCTTCTACTCTTGTGACGTCACCTGGAGTACCGCGTTCAGTTCTGGAGTCCTCAGAAAAGGAACGACATGGATCTGTTACAGTGAGTCCAGAGGAGGGTCACAAAGATGATCAGAGGGCTGGAGCACCTCCCATATGAAGACCATCTGAGAGAGTTAGGCTTGTTCACCTAGAGAAGAGAAGGCTCCAAGAAGACCTTACAGCAACCTTCCAGTACTTAAAGGAGCCCTACAGGAAAGAAGGGGAGGGACTCTTTATCAGGGTGCATGGTGATAGGATGAGGGGCACTGGTTTTAAGCTAAAAGAGGGAAGATTGACATTAGATATTAGGTAGAAATTATTTATTGTGAGGGTGGTGAGGCACTGAAACGGGTTGCCCAGAGAAGCTGTCAATGCCCCATCCTGGGAGGCAAAATATTCATTTTAATATTCCAAGGCAGAAAACACAAAGCTTTAGAGGAACTCACTGTGTGTTAACAGTCAGCACTATTTGTTCCCCATGGAATGCAGAAATGGCACCTCTGCATGCCCTTGTATTCATTTGTAACAGGAATTGAATTCAAGGGATGCACAGCCATAAGGTGGTGCTGTGAATCCAAACAAATATATGCCACAAACCCAGACATAAAATATGACACTTCCTCTGCAAATGAAAAGGTTACATTCTCTGCAAGTCAACAGCGTGTTAATTGCAGCATAACACCGTAAAATTATATGCTTTCAATTGCAGAGATTGCACACATGATAAACCTGGTTTATTGCTAAAGGCCTACTTGAAATGTTTTTACATTTGAATGATCTTGCTATTGAGTAATAGTTTTCTTTATTGTGAAAATGATATAAAAACTCTAGCATTTAGATTATTTAACTGCTTACTTGACAAGGCTACTCACTCTCTCAGGAACTGCAGAAGGGGAAAAAAGTATGGTCACATAATTAAAGACTGTCATCTATAGTCACAGTAGCCTGCATAAAGGCTTCATAGTTACCTTAATTCTCACATTTTCTACCTTTGAGTGGTTGACATAGGTAATTTTTTTTTGTAAAGGTAAGGTTACCTTTTTTTTGTAAGGTAATTAGATCAGAGAAGTGTGCAAAATGCAGGTTTCTTCAGAGAAGAATGGCAATCTAAAATGATGTGTATAAGGAAGCAAAAAAGAGCTGTGAAGGAGTTACAATGGTATTCCTTTATTCAAGGTTTTTTAAAGCTGCAGTGTAAAACACTGCAATCAATTATCAGTTAGTTTCCCACAAATTGTGGCTTAGATCAAGCATATGTTTAAATTCAGAAGGAAAACTCAAGACTATATTGTCAGCCTATGGCAGAATCTCCCCAGTCTTTTAAGCTCTTTTTATATCCAACAATATATACTCCATCCACTGCAGTGATTACTTTTGGACAATTTCTGCATTACCTCCTTTTGCTTGGCAGCTGTGAACTAAGTAATCCCTTCAAACATTACCTCTGAGCTTAACCGCCTCTCCATTGTACTTAGTATTTTGCCACTGATTTCCAAGGGGCAGTCTGCAGAGCAAGCTCTGGCTCTTTCAGCCAAACTAACAGAGTTCTCAGTGAGGACAGCAACAGAGAGAAATGACACCCCACCCAGAGAAGATCCTCAACTCTGATATACAAAGTCAAGTCCAGCTAGATCACTCATACTGGCAGCTAGCACAAGGAGGACATTTCACATCACCCATCTTTTGGCACCTGAACTGGTCAGGTGGGCAGGTTGCCCAGCAACCTTTGGCTCCCTTCAGGAACACTGAGGAAAGACTGAGACTCTTCAACAAGGCTGTTCCTGAAGTGCCAAAATTGGATGTCCTACCAGAGTGCTACCACTACCTTGGGTTCCTGCTCTATTTTGTAGCAGCCTCTCTCCTTGTACCAATCATTGGTTTCAATATCCATTCCCTCCATCACTTTAGCAAATTATGATCACAGCATTGGACATGTGACAATGTCCTGAGAAAGTGGGATGTCAGAAGAACACATATGCGTATCACTTAGCTGTGTTCCCTGCAAAAAGGAAAAAAAAAAAAGAAACAGAGGTGTCTCCTCTGAGTAGGCCTGTAACTCTTCTTCTCCATTATATATATTTACCATAAAATGACAGCAGTCATCAGCAACAATTTCAAAAAGGAAACTCTCTGAAAAATCAGTTAAACACAGCTGGGTTCCAAAGTTCCTTCCTTCTTGAAAGATTTTTGGGAAAAAAAAACTTAAAAAGGGCCTTGACTTTACAAAACCAAAGCTCAATATGCATACCACATATGCTTTCAAACTTCCTGTACGCTTCCTGCTTTTCCAGGCATTTTGGCTCAGCAGGCTGGAAAAGCACCCTGTGGTCCTTGGAGACGACCTCTGCAGTATAGTTGCTGAAATGGGAATCACTGAGGTTTCTTGCAGGATGCTTCCTGGCTCCACAAGGCACCGCCGGCACCATGCAGAAACCTGGCAGCTGCAAAGCTGAGCAGCAGCAGGCATGCACTCACACCAACTACTTTGTTCATAGAGAAAAGGAACTACTAAAACCAAGTGACAAATCCCATCACTTCTCCCTCTTGGTTAAAAACAATCAAAGGTTGCTTATGCTGCTAACCCAGTGACAGTTCAAGGAATACCTTGAGTCAGTCCCAGAAAAAATCCCACAGAAAAAAACCCCAAACAGGCAGTATTGGAAACATTAAGCTATCCAGATTTGAAATTCTTTACAGTCACCATCATTTCACCTAGAACAACTCATAATTTGACATGCCTAGTCTATCTGCTGCATTTTGAAACAGCTGATCACAGAGGAGCTAGCCAATGTTCTTTCAGCACTAACCAACAACAAATATTTGCTTGAGATGGAATCACATTGTTGCACATGGAAAAGCATCCAGGACTATACTTTTTTCATTGCAGTCGTGTAGTTACAGAATGGCTGGGATGAATTTCTTGCCAATTAAGACATCAAAAACCTCACATATAGTAACCATACATTCCTCTAGAGAGTCATCACTAAGGGAATATTATTCTTCTTGAATTATTAAAGTCATCCAGCTTTTGGCCTCGTGCCTCACGCTTGCAAGATAGATGCTTTTAAAAATCATCCTGAAGTAGACTGTCACCTGGAAATGACGAATTCTTGCTCAAGTGCACACAAATCACAAATGATGAGAAAGAGGCTGATTTGGTTCAGTCAGTGAACATTAAGGTCATTGTATTCAGCTGACTGCTTATTTTGCTGTACCACTTGGGTGCCTACATGCATGGTTTCTTACACTTTAGCTGTCAAGATGCACGGATGTGATCCCTCGATTAGCTGCAGGTGCAATTTATGCACCCAGCTAAATGAAATCTGGTTGCAAATGCCTGGATTTTAAACTGCTGTGAAAGGTCTAAGGAATGTGAAGGGCAAACATACAGGTAATAAGGTAACTTCTATTTTTTCTAATATTGCCAGGATCCAGTGATATATTTCATTGTGAATTTGGTTTCAAATTGCAATCAACAACTCCATCTGCATCAGGCAGTGGAGACTACCCAAAGCATGCCTGAAAGAGGGGTCAGACATAAGGGACAAGATATAAATGTGGTTTACAATTCCATTGTTAAGCCTTTAACCCTTGCTAATCTGCAGTTTGAATTCCCCTGGTAGCCCCTTTGGTGGCAGTGCCTGTGGCAAGGTGGAGATTCGGGCTGAGATTTAAGCAGGTGACTCAAAATGCTTAGGAGGTCTGGGGATCTCAGGGGCAGCCCTCAAATGGTCCAGGCAGGAAGGTTGGGACAGGTTTAAACTATTAATTATAAGCCATTCATCAGCATAATTCTGGAATGCATACACAGGCACTGGTTTGGAAAAAGCAATTTTCTTTTCTGAAGCTGGTAAGAAAGACCCTGTGTTTGTACAGGTTGAGCCTGTAGGCTGACATGACCTTCCAGATGTCTTTAAAACACATCATAAAGCAGACTGTTCAGCAGTCTGTGAATGTGAAATCTACTGTAGCTTGGCAGTGGTTCTGCAGGCTGTCCAGAAGTCAAGACTTTAAAACCTACTAACAGTCTGTCACAGATGGTATGGCAGAGGGGAAAAAGGGGATTCTAAAATGCTGAGAGAAAAAGTAGGCCATGTAGCTGCTGATCATGATATAGTTGCCTGGATAGCAGAACTGTACATCTAACATATGCTCCAATTCAATATTCTCAAGCAAGTCAGAGGCCTCTGTGAATTTCTCTTGAATTTGCCAAATGCTCTGCAGTTCAGTTTCCAGTAGTAACATAGTAACATGGGAAACTGTGTTAAACAAATCATGGTTGGACACCTCCTCAGAGAGGATGTAAATTCACACAATGTTGCATCTACAGAGGCGATGTGAACCACACTACAAATATACTACAACATTATGCAAGGGAACAGATTCCACCTGCCCATTTGTGTCAGCTAATTTAACTACTTCTACCTTATTCTGTCTCTCTTGACCATACTGCACCCTCTGCGTTTGTCCAGCATGTTAAAGAAATGAAACAACTCAGGTACACTCTCTTGGAGATGTCTCTTTACAACAAGTAAAGCTATAAGTCTACAACCATTTCAGTAGCATCTTCTGGGCTTAAAATCAAATTGTATTATTAATAATTGCAAAGTACAAACCTTTGTTTGCTGCAGTTAACACAGACTTCTTTATATGCAACAGTTTCTGCTCCTTGTGTCCTTACCTGCATATGTTTCACTGATGTTACCACACACTGATGTTAATATCACTCCCAAGTCACTCATCTCCAAGTGTGACACCCACGTATTTGGCCACTTGTCAGCATGTCTATATCACTAAAATGAAGCAGATGTCCCCAGGCTGCCCACATGAGGGCTAACTAACAAATGAAAGGAGCATAGTACAGTTCCCAAGCCAGGACAGCTCTTGTGTCTGGGAGGGAGGCTAGCCTGAGTGCACGAGCTGTCCTTCCCTCTTGTCCGCAGATTCACATCCTTCCTTTCCTGTATGAGGCACAGCTACTTCTCACAGCTCATTGACCTCAGCTGTGAAGTCAAATACTCTAATTCAGCTGAAAATTACACTATTTTTCATGCTAGTATTTCTGGTGCAATACTAAATCTTTTTTTTTTTTTGTGAAGTCCATTGCTAAATGTACGGATCCCAAAGCTTCACTTCATGTCAGCTGTCATGGTCACCTCCTCATATTCTTAAGATTTACCTGGCATAATGTGGGTGCTCCAAACCTGTCCAGGTGGCTCCAGGGCATTGCTAGTGCTGTTCAAGAGCACTATCTTATCCTTAATCAAAAGCCTTAGTTATCTTCTATGTATGTTTATGACATTTGATAGATAGGTACCTCAGTTCCTCCTCCTTCTCTTGATCACACTGGCTTTCCATTTAACCTTAAGACCCTACTGCAGAGAAGTAGCAAAGTAAAGGAAAACCATATTTAATCCTTAAGTAACTGAACTTTGACCTGCCTAGCCTCTGCATGTTTCCCAAGAATCTTAGCCAATACAATCCAGTAACTCACTGTTTTAAGCTCTCGTGATATCAGAGATGTGTAATAATTCACTGGGCAGAAAGCTTCCCACAGGCATTTAAATATTAAAAAATCTCATGCACCAGATATGGTCCCTTTTGTGCTTTTTTTCAGCATGTGGTGTATGACCCAGACAGAGAGATCACAGCTAGGGAAGTCTTACTTCTGATGATCTCTTGGGAGCTCTTGGGAGCCTTTACGGGTAAGGTTAGTTAGAAGAAATCTAAAGCTATTCTACATCACATAACTGGCCTATGGCAGTCATTGTAAAAAGAGAGTTCAGCCACAGGTCTCTTTGCCAGGCTGGCTTTGAAGTTTAATCACTAGGTTTCCACCATTATGAAAGTTTTCACTTAAAAGACAGCTGAAATGCTAGAACAAAAAGTACTTTATGAGACAGCAATCTGTCTTGAACACATCCAATGACCACATTGATCTCTTTGTGCATTTTCTAATTAAGTTAATAAAAAGACAAATATTTCTCTAAGGAAATAATAATTTAGAAAATCTGGGTTGACAGACAGTTGTTGAAGCTATATGGTTGCCTAGGAACTCTGTGAAACTGTTCCATATATCATTGAATCATAGAATCATCAGGTTGGAAAAGACCTCTTGGATCATCGAGTCCAACCATATCTATTCTGTGGGCTGTCTGCGTAACCAGGATTTGAAATGCCTGTACCAGCTCTACCTCAAATCCACTTTTTTCCCTAAGAGATGGTTGTATCAATCTATCCCATTCTAGACAGGTGATATCTGGAGCTGGTTTGGGGTCCTGTATTCCCTTCCGCAATAAGCTGTACTGTTCCATAAGCTACAAAAGCATAATATTCAAAGAAAGAGATATGCTTCTATGGCTCTATACAAGTCCACATATTTTCATTCACTTATATATCATTTCACTACATTGGCACCTGCAAGTACCTTTCAGTGTCAAGATGTCACTGGACAAGAAAGACACTGCTTTCAAAGCCCACTGTGCTCCTTAAAGAAAAAATATCTCTGTGTCCTTAAAGTTACTCAAGATGAGACCCAAAGAAGCATATGGGATATTTGAGCATCCTTGGTGAGGCAGGTGAAAAACATCCATAAAATGAACAGCTTGCGTTAATTTGCTATAGCAAGAAAAAAAAAATACAGTAGTCTGAAGGTCAAATGGAATAAAAACATGTTTTTAATCCTCTTATCTACTTACAAATCTCTGATACTTTAGGTACACTAAAGTAATTTATAGAGATTTTCACATAACAAGCTGGCATGCCTGTTATACACTGACCTAAATTTACCTTCCATAATTTTGTGAATTCCCAGAATGGTATTTTTACATGTGGAGTCACCAGCATCTCTGCCTGCTATACTCTAAACCATGGTACAGCAAGTTTTGAGGATGATTCTAGCGGTTGAGAAAGCAAACAAAGACCAAAACTTACCATCTGATTCAGAGGCTGCTCTGAAAATCAGGTAGCTGCTGGGAAGAGGCTGAGTGATCGAACCAACGTTTTCTCCCTTTGGGCCCTGGAAATGCACACAGACAAAAATATATAAGTCACAGAAGATACAATGGACTGCTCAACGTCTTTCCAGCCTTCCTAGGTAGTGTGTGTATGTTTGTAATAGGAAAGAAGGAAGGAGCAGATGGAGAAATTTAGAGACTCATTAGTAATCACTACATTGTTGCTGGAGCTACAAAGCAGTAGTGAGCTCTGACATAAATGGGGCTTGGTCTAACCTCCTCCTCCTCCTCCCTTACACTTCCAGAGTTGACCCAGCCATCTTCAGTTCCTCCTCTTTCTCACTTTATAACAAACATGAAAGCAGATCCTTTTTGAAATATGCAGATATCATACCAGAAATAAATGCAGAACAGAAAACATCATCAATACTTCTATGACCGCTATATCAGCTGCAGGGTGGGAGAAACAGTTTTCTCCAGGATGCTCAAATACAAATTTCCCTGAGTTTCTAGAGCATACCACACAATGCTGAAAATCTGTCAGCAATTTTTTGCAGTTTGAATACAACTCTCCTTACATGGACCTTCATAGTATCCCATGCTGTTCCTGAAAGGATGACTTCTCCCTAGCATTAGTTTGTAAGCAGGGAAATGTGACTTCTACTGAACACTGCTCCTGGATACATGTCTGGTAGTTAAATGGTGGTTTTATCTGGACTTTTGGTTTTGAGTTCCACTCAGGAAACCCAAATTTGCTAAGAATGAAGAGCTGCACTCTTCAAGAATAGGACAAGCATCAAATTGCGTGCTGAGTCTACACCACGAAGATGCAGGGCTGAGAAATGGTCTCCAATCCAGCTTCTTGTCTTCACATCTGCAGTGTTCTGCTTCCAGGAGAAACTGGGATCCTTGTTACTCACTTCTTTTTCCCCTCCCCTCTCCCACAAGAGGTTCACAAAATTAAGACTATTTAAAGGCATAATAGTCAGGACTGGTAAAGTTGAGATTTGATTAGTAAATCAGAGCAGCTTAAGACACTGCTAGTGACATTAATGCAATCAGGCATCACTCCTGACAGCATTTTTCCTTTAACTAGCTTGCAGCTGAGCACAGTGTTTGACAACTATTAGGAACACCATTACTTTTGTTTTCAGTGCAGAGGGGGATTTTTGTTTCCTCTGTTGGAGGAAAAAAAACATGACCAAACAGTACAGATCCAGAGAACTATTATTAACAAAAAGCAGGAAAAGGGAAGGAAGGAATAACATAAGGTATTTAAGCATGTGGATGAACAAAAGGAGCAGCCAGGTCATTCTGTCAAGGAATTGTATTCAATAGTAAGGCATGCTCAAACACAGAGGGGTCTGTTTCCCACAGCAATAAGAGTAGAAGAGAAGAGAAAGGCCATAAAAATAAAGTCAGCATCTTCAAAGAGTAAATGAAGTTCTGTACCTGCACAGCAGAGATAATGATGCTTTCTGTCTCTCTGCCTTTGAGCATCATACCTGTTCAGAGCCTAAGACCTCCAAGACAATGCCTATCTCTTACTAAAAGTGAATGTTATCCCTTGTACACTAGGACCCAGAGCTCGGTTGAAGCCTCTAGACAGTACAACTAAGAAACTAAGATCATTCCTGTCTTTATGTTTGATTTGAGACTTAAAAGGTAGTGTTAAACAGGGGTTGATGAGGCTTTGAAAAATGGAGTGGATTCACACTGTTTTAGATCATATGACAAGATATCTAGTCCTAGACAATCACTAAACAAAGCTTAAAAAAGAGGAAAAAATGCCCTTTCATTAACAGAACTATGGATAACTAAAGATGAAGATGAAACTGTGCTGTATTATGGAGCAAAACAAACAATTGTAAAAACAGCAGCACAAGCTTATTATTAGAATATTTTCCTCTAACGGAATGACTCAATGTTCTTAAATTCAACAAAATTGAAATTATATATATTCCCAGATTCAGTGGGTCTGACCCCAACCAATTTAGTGTCCTAAATAAATGTCAGAACAAGCTGCAGACAATAAAAGCCTTCCCAAACTACACTGTTCAGCTATATTTTGAGCAAGCTCAAACGAAATACAAACTATTCCAGGACATTTTCTTGGGGACAGCTGGGCAAACACTCCCTCTGCAAAGCAAGAGGACAGACACCCACACCCTCACACTGATTTATTAGGTTGGCATTCCTCAGTCTCCTTCAGTCACATTGGCAGAAAGTCTCTTCCCCAAAGCAGTGTGGGATCAAACTGCATTCACAGAAAGGATGAAGTGTCTCTGTAGCAGTATTTGGAGTGGGGGGAGGAAAGCTTTTCTTACTGCTGCTTGTGCTACTAACTGATTTTGAGACCTTAGTGGTTTTAGCCTTGGGTTTACAAAGGCCTGCGCAGAGCAAAAAAGTCTAATCCATTTGTGCTATGAAGGAGTTTTGGGCTAAAACTCTCAAAATGCCAGGAAAGTAGCGCAGAATGAGGACCCTCTCCCCTTAGTGATGTGCTTTTAAGACAGCTCTAGCCACTATAGAGCCTCACATCTTACATACTTATCATTTGAAAGGTGCCCCAAAATCTCATCCTGCTCTAACTGAAGTTAAATGCCTGCATATCAAACTTAATTGGCTAGTACAACTATAAATGCTTATGGCAGTGCTTAGACCAGACTTTTGTTCTGGGACCAAACCCAGTTAAATTCAAACATTTGTGGAGCAGCCAGGCCAACACACTGAAAGGAGCTCATTAATTACCCTGAGTTAGATGGAAGTCCGCTGACATGAGTCAAAACTGGACCATCAATTCTAATGTGGAAAATCCTTGAAAATTTCACAAGCCATTTCAGCCAAAAGTGGAAATTGTTTAGCCAGATCTTATACCTGTCGTGATGGATGGTAACTTGGGCTTTTTGCTTAAGCACTGGCTAATCTATATTTAATGAGAAGTAGGCTTTCTTTGCACAGTTATACATAACAAATTTAGGTCAGCCAGTTTTTCTCCAGTTGCTTTAAAAAAGAAGGCCATAAAGTTGCATAAAATGAAACAGTATTTTTAGCAGTTTCAGCCTTAAACTGTTGTCAGAGTGCAGACAGCTTCTTTGACATCAAGTGGTTCACTGCTGAATTTCTTCTAGATGTGTGTTCTGGTATTCACCTTGTGGCTGAAAGCATCTATCACAAACAACAATCCTGGCTGAACTCAGGTTTCAGGAAATATCCTACTATGTAGCTGAAATGCAGCTTTTCTAATATCTGTCTCAAGTGACTGATTACTTTGAGTTTAAAATCCAAATCTCTTCGGACTTCCTCTAGTACACAAACATTTTCAGAGATATATTCCCTTCATATTTAATACACTAATACTATTTCTGTGATATATTTTCTCAAGAGACATGAGAATTAGATATACACACACATGGACAAATACATGTATATATTGATAAAAACATCCTCTTTGGATGATTCATATCAAGGGAAGAGCATTCTAGCATAACACTTCAGATCTGTCAGCAACACTAGTTTCCAGTACCTGACTGCACTTTTGATTCTACTTTTTAACTACCTCTCCTGACTGTGCTTTTCAGAAGAATTCAGTTGACCTGTCAAGTCACAAGGAATTTTTCTGTTGATGGACATCAAATGATCAATGGCCTTCTCAGGTGCATGCTCTGAATTAAAAAAAACATCAAAACTCTCAAAACTGAGTAAGAAGCAAGGTAGCAATGAAACCTTCAGGACTTACAGCAAAAGACTTGCATCTAGCTACAGATCAGAGCTGAGATACTGTCATAAAACAGCAGCTCTTACCCCTAGTTGTTGAGGTGAATTTTAATTCCTTTCTCCTACCTTATTAGAAATTGCAAGACTTTTTATAGTGACTGTACAGCTGTGTTTAACACTGTTCAATTAACTGCAGAGATGAGCAGGAGTAAGGCTGCTTGATCTGCTCCCACAGGGCTTCTCCTCCATTTTGTTAGGCCTTCTGATGCCAATGACAAATACCTTGATTGCTCTCACAGGAGTCTTTCTAAGTAGATTTACTCTGCTGACCACCTTGCAACAAGGCAGTAGCTTGTAATGCCTTGCGTACACTGGTGATGTCTCCTAGCGAATTTATGTCTGCAATAACTCTGAGTCACTGTTTTTAATGGGGAAAGAAGAGTTCAGGAACATTTAAGTTTTGTCTTCACGGCATCCAACAGATGTTGCTCTCAGTGGTTCTCAGGAGGTTCTGGGGTCTTTCTCTTTGCTCCTGGGCATTAGATAAGTTTTTCCTTTTTGCTTATTCTTAAAGGAAGAGAGAAAAAGAAATGCAGCTCTCTAAAATTTGCAGGGAGTTATTTTAGGAAACTATTAATCATTTGTTTTACAGGGAGATCCAGAGGCCACTACATTAGCTTCTGTGTGCACAGGAAGTTATTGTCTCAGCCTGTGAGTAACAACAGATCGAAGAGCAACTCAAAGGAGAGAAGGAGAGAAAAACATACTATTTTCATTTCAAGGACAAGAAAATTATGGCAACCTATCCAAAGTCACACCTTTGTGGAACTGTCAAGGCTTGAGCAAAGCACTGAGTTCCAAGTTCATCACAAACAAACCCAAGCCTTAGAGGCATTAGAAAAAACAAGTCAAATTTTTCATCTGTTCTTTGCCACTTTACCAACCCTCTTGCAGTGTTGTGCAAAACACTTGGTGTTTTGTGTGTCCTTGTTTTAGGAAAGCCAGTTAACTGACACCATTCCTCATCTCTTTTTAAAGATGTAGGCCATGGCTTGATATAGCTTCTAGGTATTGGATCTTTTTTTCCTACATTAACATGTTTCCCCTTTCCTCAGTCTAAGCATGCATCTGTACACTAATAATGACACATTTGTATAAATGTAGTATTTTTATGCAATCAATTGACCATTGCTAACAGCAACTGAATAACTGCAAATCTAGATAATACCGATGCCAGATAATACTAGTGCTCAGACACTTTAGTGACCAAGAATAGATTGTTCAACGCATCAGGACTATTACCTTTACAGCCCAGATTGATTGATCCAAAGGATGAAAAAGTTTAAAACAGAAGCCATCCTTTTTGGAGGGCCTCTCGATCAGCTCACAAGAATGGAGCAAGATTGTCCCAACCCACTGTCCGATCTTTGGTGTCTTATAAATCAGCAGCACTCCTGGTTTCAGAACACACCACAACTTGGTCCAACTCTTCAGAGTCCCACGAATCTGGAGGGAAGCAGGGAGATAACAGAAAGTTGCATTTATGTTACTCCTTAAAAGAAAAGCAATGTTTATTCAGTATTTATACAGTATTTCCAGCATATGTTTCTCCCAAGGCCACACTAGAATACACATCCTTGGGAAGATGCACTGTGTTGTCTTAGGGATCTCACAGCAAATTCCTAGACCTTGCAAATATCACTATCAGAATTTAGTTTTCATATTTTTATTACTGGCTTAGTGTTAGCAGGTTGCTTAATTTTTTAGGCAGCCAGCACTGCTGGCCCACGTGAGGTGATTTGGTAAAAATTATGAAGAACACGCCAACCAGAACATTGCATTGAATAACATTATAGCTACTCTAATTTGACTTCTAAGTCATTTTAATAGTGTTCTGTAGAACAAAGCTACTAATGGATTTTGTCAAGCACCCCATTTTTAAAAGCACCTTCTCCAGCTGTTTTACGTCTCTGTCAAGCTGAATGGACATTCTCTGTTGTGTAGAAGACATTAAATCTGATAGCGTATATTAAAGATAACAGCCTTAGGAATAGGGAAGTTTCTCAGTAAGGCTTGATTTTGCCTAATGCCTTTTTGTCTTCCACATACAGAAGCCAAACCTCAAGTCCTATGTCAGTGTTCTGTTTTTGTGGCCCAGCATCATCTGCTGCCAAACCAGAAACTTCCAGCCACAAGAAACATGCAACGGCTATTTTATTTAAAAAAATCTCAATATTTATCTATCATCAATGCCAAATACTATGGGAAAATGTTGTTGCCAATCTAAATGGTCAAATAAAAAAATACACATCTCACTTTTCTGGCCTCCAAGACTGATTGTAGAATGATGCTGGACGTTTTTCACACTGATCAAACGCAATCGTATTGTTTAATGAAATCCCTAAGTTATTTTCTTTTTTTTAATAAAGAAAAAAGCTATGTGTTTGGTTACAACTGGAAATTAAGTCTTGCCATTATAAAAGAGGTGGACAACTCACTATTAGTCAAAAAGACTAAATGGCCCCAAATGAGGAGAAAAAGCTGTGGTCAAAGGTAACATCTGTCAATGTCAATCCAAATTTATTTTGCCACATACAAAATGACATCTTCGATGAGAAGATGTCACTAGTTGAGTCTTTGCACAAGGAGAAATTACAGTTGTCACCAGGTCAAATATGTTTTGTTCTGTGCTGTTCTGTGCACTTTTTTTTTCTACAGCCTCAGAAGTAATGGTCTGTCTTACATACCTTCAGCCAGTCTGCTGTGATGACTACACTGGGATCCTTTAGTGCACTGAAGAGTTGTTTGGTAGCTCTTTTCTTCTCCTGCCTGTAATTTTTTTTTTGTACCTGGTTGAGAACAGAGAAAATATAACAGCTGTAATCATGGCCTCTTTTCAGGAGGAAAGAATATAAAGCATTAAGGACAGCTATGTATAGCACAGCTAGAACTTGACCCAGTACAAGTTCCCCAGAAATGAGCACAAGGAAGAAACAAAACATAATGAGACAGCAGGCATTTTCTTTGCTCCTGAAGTTCTGCTAAACATAATCTAATTTGGATTTTCTTTGAGGGGAACAGAAAGAGGCTGAATATGCAGTCCTCTCCCTCCCCTCAAATTAAATAGATTAAATCTAATTTAATCCAAACCAGATTATTTATACTTCTGGTTTGGCAGACAAGCAAGTGCTCAAGCAGTAATTTGCTCATATTGCCTAAGCACACCCCTCCAATGAAGGATTACAATCCTCTTGAGGTCCCTAATGGCTCTGGAACAGACAAAGTGAAATAATTACACTGATACGTTCTGTTTGCAGTATATAATCTAATCCTGTATATAAACTCTGTAAATGCCCTTGACCCTTAGTGACTCCTAGGTAGAGTTGGAGGCTTCTCTGGGTCTTGGGGAATGACTCAGAGTAGTTCCCAATGGTTTATTTGGAAGGTACTACTTGTTTTGTAAAAGAAAGGCAGCTGATGTTGACTTGGCTGTTTTGCATATACCTTCAATGTTTCCTTCTTCGTGAATTTGGCTGTGGGAGACACACACTCTTTGTCAGACCCATTGCAAAGCTTATACTCGATCTAAAAAAGACAAAGAAGAAATAGGAATGAGTTAACATGAAGATGTTCAAGTCACGTGCTAATGAAGAGTTGTTTAAATCTTCCAGGAATCCATGAAAGAGCTGGATTGCAGACTTCAGCAGCAGAACATGAGGCAGGCACAGAAAACGTATCTGCAGTGCACTCCAAACTTCAGACGTTATTCTAGATAAAATAAACCAAACCAAAACAAAACAAAACCTCTAATCTTATTCCTAACTTTGAAAACTGTCCATCTCTTTTCAGATCTGAAAGCACTTCAATTACTGGAATAAAAATTATGAGAAGCCAGTATAGATGTTTCGGAACTACACTTGACATTGTCAATGAATGTTGCCCTAGCCAATATGTCCAGAAACATAAGTGGGCAATAAATGACCTAATCACATTACAAATAATAGCGGAAATTATCATCATTTTGGCTTCATCAACAAAGACAAAATATACGGTCACTTCAAATCATGTTTGATAGCATCACTGCTGTTTAAATTCACTTTCAGAGGCTGAAGATTGATCTCATAATCATGCTGATAGGCTGAAAAAAATGCTTTAGTTTTCTTATCACAATATCACTGTTCCTGAAATAATGTATGCTTAGAGAGCACAGCTCTCTGGACTGACTCACAACGTTAACAAATTGCCCAAAACTCAGGGAAGGTTAGTGGCGTGAGACTTGTGGTACCATCTGGACTCTGCTACTTATTATATAACTGTGAGGAAATTAACTTTCTCTCCCTGTACCTCTTTTACTTCCAATGTTTCATGTGTCTGATGCATTCAGACTGTGATCTTTTGGGGTCAGGCACTGTCTCTGCCACTTATGCAGAGTAGTTCTATAAAAAAGCTCAGCCCTCAGCCACCTTGATTTAATGGGTATGATACAAAAATGAGCTGTACTAAGGAAAATAAAAATTACTGGTATGATGTGAAACAAACCCACTGGGCTCGCAAACTCTCTCTCCTGTATGTTGTGAATTGATGTAATCATTTTACAGTGCCTTCAGGTTTGAGAGGCCCACTTTCTTTTTCCCTCCCAGTGACATAGAAACCTCTCTGGCTACTACAGCCATGAACAACACTGAACATTAGCATGAGCAGGAAAATATTTAATGACAGCCAGATCAGCCCTTTTGACATGACTTAGATAAAAATACGCAAATGCATGACCAGATCACAGCAAACAAGCCATCAACTATGCTTTGGAGACAGTGGCAGGAGTAAGAAAAGGAGATAAAGGTGCATGCTCAACTGAGCAAAACTCTTTCCAGATGATACAGGATTAGAAACCAGGGACAGAAGGTGCACTTTGCAACAGTGCCAAGGTAACTGTAGAACCAATTACTTGTTCTCACATATCCTTATAGCAGTCTTTCACCAAAAACAAGTACACTTCACACTTAAGAATAAATAGAGAAAGGATGGCACATCAAGACCAGTGAGGTCCCTGATTTGACTGCCCAGTTTACAAGTCAACTTGGCATCGAATTCACTCAAAGAAAATGCCAGCTCTGGACTCCTGCAAATCATTCAATACTTGCAATTTCTGTTTTAATAGAATGCACATCCTGTCTCCTCTACCTGCAACGCGGTTGCTGATGCATATTTTGTATTTCTGCACATGGGACTTCACTGTAAAAACACAAGGTTTACGATGGGGACCAGTGCACAGATAGAGTGTCTAAGCAGAGAATTGTGCCCACAGGGTCTTTGTCACATTTCAAAGAGCAGTAGTAGACGTTTGGGAGATATGCTATAAAGCTTTTCTTTACAAGGAAACATTTCCAGGAGCTCAAATGTCTCTCAGCAAGAACCCTTTGGAATTATTAGGAGATTACGTCTTCATGATTTGAGACGTGTGCCCTCTGAAACTGGCTAGAACAATTCTCCCCCGTTCTCTAAATCAGCAGGGAGAATGTCCTGTCCTTGAGATACAACTATGAGAAAATTGTTTATTGGTAATTTCACTCCCTCCAGCCTGAGAGATCAGACTCAGAGAGAAACACTGCATACTATTCCTCATTAGCCAGCATGCAAAGTAGAAAAAGAACAGACGTTCTTGAGATTCTAGGCAATCCAGCTCAGGTGTCTGCAAAACATCAGGATATAATGCTTGCTTTTTGTTTAACTAAGTAAAACAAGCTACAGTCTCTTGTTTTCTAAACAATTACATGTGAGCACTTATAAAAAGAATAAAATCTTAGCCCCTAAGCTCACTTGGCTCAAGAAAATTTACTTGAAGATGATTTCAGAAAGGCTTACCAACAACCACCACAAACCATGCAAACCTGAGCCCTAAACCTGAGCTCATGGGGAACTGGCATAAACACAGACAGAGGCACTTTCACTGCTCTACCAGCCACACCTGCCTTCTCCTCGGAGTCTCTCTGGGTAAGGCTAAAAATAGAGCTAAACAACCACAAGACTTCAAACCTGGGATATTTACACAGAGACATTCATTCAGCCTCTTCCAGAGAGCTGACTTGTAGCTCTGTGACCAAGGACACCATGAACCCAATGCCAGCCAATAATGCTATGCATGTTATAAAGCAGCTGCACACAACAACAGATCATAGAATCATAGAATAACCAGGTTGGAAGAGACCCACTGGATCATCGAGTCCAACCGTTCCTATCAAACTGAAGAGATAATCTCCCCTTATACCTCTTCAGCCTTTAGGAGTTCAGTAAATACAGTGAAATTCGTCTGAAATCATTACAAACTGGTCTTTTACTTGCTCAAAGCAGCTGGACTGACAGCTGTGGAGGCTGCTGCAGTGGGTTCCTGAACCACTGTGCTGCTTCCTTCACGCACTGCCTCCCCCACACCTGAGTGATGTCCAGACATGCTGAATTTGCTAACCTTGCCTGTAAAGGGATACACAGCCATGGAGATGCTGTACACTAAAACAGGCTTGAGAACGGATGAGAAAGAAGCATTAGTAGTCCCTCACTGCCTGTCTAAGAATTTCTAGGCATGAGAAAACAAGTATCTGTGCTGCCATGTCCCAAAAAAGGTGATGTACCAGCTGCGTGACAGACAGCGCAGCTCCCTAGAAGGGCTGTAATATGACCGATCTTTATGAAGTAAGAGAAACTTTTACTAAAACCAAGCCATGGTTTTAACTAGGAGTCATAGACAAACTTTTGGATGTGCCCAACCTGGGACTTCAGGATTTTGGAAACTTAGTGCTGTTCCTCAGCTACTTTTTTAACGAGGCAAATCAATTACTTCTGCCTGCCACCTTTGCTTCTTGTTATGCTTATCAGGGTACACCATCACAGATCCTAAGTAGTAGCTTGCGTGCAGGTGATCTCCAGGTCTACAGAGTAAAAAGCATTGCAGTTCTGTGTTTACAGTTCTTGCCCTTTCGCAGGGAAGGTGGGATCTAAAGCCTTAGGACTGCATACCACAGGCCCCCATGCTGCTGACAGCAACATACAGTTCCTCCAGGTTTTACCTAATAAGTGAAGTAATATGATTTCATGTTTTTCATTAATCTGTCTTAATAGTTTTAATTGTAACTCATGGCATTCAGTAAATCCAGGCCAACAACTCTAAAGATTGCTAAGACACAGCAGAGCTTCACATCGCTAAGACTTGTCAAGAGCATTTAGTGGCCCTGCCTTTCTCAGCCTGGCAGAAAACTAAGTCATTTGTCATCACAGCAAACCTTCCAGGTACACTGGGATAACGCTTGTGCAGGATTTCTGAATTTGGCCCCCTTTCTCTGCAACAACACATGAACAACACCAACCAGAGATGAGACTTTGTACAATGAGAATATTTGTGTCCTTTTAAGGTAAAAAGAAAAATCACAGGAATATTCTAATAAGAAAGCAATACATGTGTTTTCCATATACTGGTTCTCTTAATTTTAAGGAGAGAAGACTGTTAATCTGCCAAAAAAACTTTTACCAGGGCATGCAGCAACAGCTGCCGGGGTAGGAAACTGTTGTCTCTCTTTAGTTCTCTAACCAGATCTGTCCTTTCCAGGACTGAATGATGACCCTGCTGGCTGACAACAGGCTGTACTGTACTCCCAGACATACTTTTTACCCTTGTTAAGTTTCTGTTCCTTTTCATCTCAGCCATGTAGCTCTGGACATCCACTGCTGATTGTTAGCAGTTATCACAATACCCTTACACTCCTGCTAGGGTTTGTAAAAGAGCATACAGAATCCTCACAATAGCACCATTCCGATCCAGTGTATTTTTGGTGACTTCACTTCCAAGACGAACTAAATCATTTCAGAGAAAAAACAGTCTGTGATTGACTCTGGTGAGGAGGATGCCAGCCCATCACCCTGCAGTGCCATGGAGAACAGCAAGAGGAATATACTGTTGTTTAGTGCAGGCAATTGTTGCTGCACGGGACGAACACAAGAAACATTTAATGAGAGACAAACAGACACATTTATTCCAAGTCAGAAACATTAAAATAAAGTAATTCTCACGCTGTGGTCTGCATGTTAACACCAGTTGCAGCTTTCAAGTCACTCGTTTTTCTTCTTTGCATCCAAGTGAGAGAGACAAAATCAAATGGGAATTTGAAAGCAGAACAAAACTAGTCATTGTCATAAATTACTTTTCACAACAACACAAATAGTCATCACATGGGAGACATATCTTTGCTCACATGTAATTTCTCCAGTATCTTTTCTAGATATCATTGCTACAGACCAGTATCACTACAGAGATAAAAAAAAAAAACGAAACAAAAGTTCACAAAGTAGCATAAGCACTATGGAAAAGCTCGGTTTAACATTGGAAGTGAAGAGCTTCTTGTTACTGATGTGCATATTTGCAAATATCTCAATCACATTTAAACAACTTTGTTTTCAATTCACTCTAAGCAGTTCTTTTTCAAAACTTTTCTATTTTATTGTGAGTTAACAGCTCATCCACAGCGAAGTACAATCAGTGAAATCACAGAATCACTAGGTTGGAAAAGACCCACTGGACCATCGAGTCCAACCATTCCCATCAATCACTAAACCATGCCTCTCAGCATCTCGTCTACCCATCCCTTAAACACCCCCAGGGAAGGTGACTCAACCACCTCCCTGGGCAGCCTGTCCCAGTGCCCAATGACCCTTTCTGTGAAAAATTTTTTCCTGGTGTCAAGCCTGAACCTCCCCTGGCAGAGCTTGAGGCCATTCCCTCTTGTCCTGTCCCCTGTCACTTGGGAGAAGAGGCCAGCACCCTCCTCTTCACAACCTCCTTTCAGGTAGTTGTAGAGAGCAATAAAGTCTCCCCTCAACCTCCTCTTCTCCAGGCTAAACAACCCCAGCTCTATTAGCCGTTCCTCATAAGGCCTGTTCTCCAGACCCTTCACCAGCTTCATTGCTTTTCTCTGGACTCGCTCCAGAGCCTCAACATCCTTCTTATGGTGAGGGGCTCAGAACCGAACACAGTATTCGAGGAGCGGTCTCACCAGTGCCGAGTACAGAGGGAGAATAACCTCCCTGGACCTGCTGGTCACGCCGTTTCTGATCCAAGCCAAGATGCCATTGGCCTTCTTGGCCACCTGGGCACACTGCTGGCTCATGTTCAGTCGGCTGTCAACCAACACCCCCAGGTCCTTCTCCTCCAGGCAGCTTTGCAGCCAGACTTCTCCTAGTCTGTAGCTGCACAGGGTTGTTGTGCCCCAACTGCACGACTCAGCATTTGGCTTTGTTAAACCTCACGCCATTGGTCTCAGTCCTATGATTCTTATTGAAATTATTCTTATTGAAAAACAAGCTTTGCATTATGAAAGATTACCCTTCAATTAATATGCCGCTTTACAGCAAGTTAAACAATTTTCACCTACAACTTCCTTGTTTGAAAAAAAAAAAAATAAAAAAACAACCTTCCTTATTTCAACGTTACAAAGACACAGCAACTGTGTTTATACAACACTGAAAGAGCACAATGATTAGCACAAACGCCTGTATAAATAAACAGCTGACATGACAGAATTTTGTAGGGAAAATCCTTGGTGAAATTCAGCTAGCCAAGCAACTCCAAATATCTAGTTATACTACTGTTTAGAGGAATGTTTCACTTCATTTTGCCAGATTAGAGTAATTAAAGAAAAAGTCACAGACTCCATGGGATTTCTTTATGATCATTAAGTGTGCCTTTCATCTCAAGAACGATATTCAAGTTTAGAACATTTTAGGTGAGATGGGAAATTGCTGTTTCACATGACGGATGCAGTTGTAGTGGTAAGCAGAAATCTGAATCAAAGCTTTGCTTTCCCCTCTAGCTACAGATACAGCTTTTACTCCTAGGCTGAGTTTAAAGAAAACAAGAAAGTGAGCAATTAAAAGCAACCGGATATTCAGCTTATAATATCCTTTGCTAAATGGTTTAATGAATTATTTCAATTTTACTACCTCCATTTATCCTCATCTCCCCCACCAGAAACACTAGAGTAAGAAATTATGATCGTCTGTGGCCTGAGGTGACATGACAGGACTGCTGTGGCTTATCCAAAGCTACCAACTTGGAGACCTCATTTCTGTAAGTGAACAGTTACTACTGTCTGCATTCCCCAGTGTGAGGCACGTGGACATTTCAGGGCTTGTATGCACCTACATAAATTAGGGATGCTTCATGTTTCCTACCTCTAAGTGCAAAATCCCACTCCTTGTCTACGCCCTTTTCCCGGGATACTCCAGGCTACATCTCTGCTCACTTGGAATCAGCTGCAAAGCCCTCTGTGGATGACAGTGATTACCCTAAAATGCTGCACATGGAATGAAAGAAGCAAGGTCTACATGGGCCAGGGCACAGGAACAGAGTGTAAGCAGTGTAAGTCTCGATAGAGACAACAAACTCCAAAATTATTTCATCCACAATGCTGGCAGCATAAAGTATGGAAATGAAAAGTCAGCAAGGATCCAGTTAAGCGTAACACCACCTGGAAGGGCCAAGCTTTCCAATAAGCTGTGTTTAGCACACAGAGGAGTGCTTCACTCTTGAGCCTCTCTGAGGTGATTCCTGCAACACCTGGATCTCTCTGACAACTGATTCCTCAGTTTGTTGGCTAAGTGAGAACAGAGGGAAAGGTGCCTTTGCTGGCTGCCAGAGACATGAATGATCTTTTATTATAGTCCCAAATATAACCACAGTGGAACTAACTCAGAGTTTAAGATTATGATTGGTGGATCTACCAGGATGAACTTTGAGATAGCATAGGAGTTGTAGCTTAAATCTCAAGTGATCGATATGAGCTGTTTCAAACTACTTTGAAGTTAAGATAAATTTCTAGCGGCCACTTATATTTATATTTCAGATTACAAATCACACAATAAAGACTGGAACAATTCAGGCATGTGGAAAAACTCATTTGTGATGAACAACGCAATCTAAGCTTTGTCATCCCATTTGTCATACAACTGTGCACACAACAGCCATACTCCTACAGTGTGATAATTTCAGACGTCATTGTGGCATTAGTGGGGGACTGAAAAGAGTGAAGTACCACTGAGCACCAACTTCAAGATTTGTTTTACTATACTTTAAAATACAATTCAATTCTCTGCATTTATTTCAAGAGACCCGGTTGCTCTCCAGACAGTAGGATAAGTAGGCAAGCATACGAAGGAAAGAAATAGAAAATGCAACACCACATACTGCAATAAAAGGTGCCTTAAGGGATGCTAACAGTGCCAAATGAGACACAGAATGAAAGAAAGTCATCTTCTGTCACTACCAGGTGCATGCTAACTGCACTGTCTGGCTGCAGAGACAAGCTCAAGGCTTATGGATAGTTCTGCGATACTTTCACACTTCACTATGAGCACTGGTCCCAAGAAACAAGGCTAAAGGGCTCTAAAAAAAGAGAGAAACCAAGATGACAAACAAACTGAAAGAAATAAGCTAGAATTTTTTTTTCCCACTTGACAAAGAAGAGGAAAGAGACTTCACTTGAAAAATGAAATAGGATAAAATACACTACAGTAAAGTTAGCAATGTAATATGTAGCTGAACTGTATCTAAGATTTATTTTAATAAAATCTTGAGTGAAAAGGCACAACCGAAATCAGAAATATATATTGCTAAAAACTACATAAACACACTGAAAGCAAATGTTCCAGCATCAAATACTTCCCTGGATGTGTTCACACCTCAGACAGAGACTAGCAGTCCAGCTGTGAGCTCCAGCACAGGGTGGTGTCATTGCAATTAAATGGCTTCACAACTCACAAGTTCACAGACATTTATAGGATTCTGAGGAGATATTCTGCTTGGTGTCTGGTAACCTGGGAAACCTGCAGTGCCCTCCATCATACAGTGTCGATACGGCTCGAGTGGATGAAATGTAGAACTGCTTCCATCTCACTGATGAAATGTGAAACAGAAACGCAACTGCCTGGGGAGATGCAGGGACTCAAAGTCAGAGCTGGGAATTCAAGGTCCCCTAGGTTCCAGTCCAAACACCAAATCACTCGACTGGCTTTTCTTTTCTCTCATTACTGGGTGAAAAGAATCAATGTGGTGTGATACACCAAAATAGTGCTGCTGAAGGAACACTGATTCACAACAAGATTTGTTATATCCACAGCACCAAAAGAAGGGTAAGTATTCATGGCACAGACCTGTTACCTACAATATTTACTTTTTAATCCATTAATTAAACCTGCACACCCTACAGTCTGGTTTCTAAAAATTATTGCCCCTTTGCTATGAGGAATCTAAACATAACCCAATTAGCACACACTCCCTCCTGTGGTTCAGGTAGGTGGAATTGCTATTTATTTTTAAACTGAAACACTGTGACAGATCCCTACTTACAGTTTTGGACATCTGACAGTAAGGTTTCATTTTATAGCCTTAGAGCTGAGTGGATGTGAAAAACGAAATATTAAGCAAATTGACTACCAGTTTGCCTAAATATTTAAGGTACAAGACATTTCACAGCAGGGACTGCCTACTTTCACTGACACTGCAAAGCAAGACAGGAGGAAAGTTACATGACTGGAGAAGAACAAGGTAGCATATAACACAGCAAGGTGAAGCAGAGTGAAGTGAGAATGGCAGGCACTACTGCACAGGTCCAGTGAGGTGGAAAGTCTCTGAATCAAAGATTGTGAGTCTAAGCAGAATGTTCAGGGAGTTAAGTAAAACGCAGTTCTGGCCATTCATTAGGTAAAGCAATTGCCTGCAACACTGCAAATGAGTAGGCAAGTTGAAGCTTGGTGTTATGAGGTCCTCACGCTCAGTTTTAGTCCTCACACTCAGTTTTAATCCATTGGTGCTTCAGAGGAATTTTGACTATTGTAAAACAGAGGTCTTGGACACAAGCTTTGTTTTCACCAACCCAGGTCCAGACCCCCATTTGTTTTGAGTCAGTTGTTTTGCACTGTGCATTTTCTCTTATCTCTCCTTAACAACTGCTCTTGACACTGTCAAGGAGAGACCCACCACTGCCTCCCAAGTGCACACAAAGCATGGCAGAAAACTAGATGGGCACCCATGTCTTCCAAGGCTGCCTCTACTTTCAAAAACTCACCTCCTGGAGACTAAATAGCAAGGCAGGCCCAGACACTGGGAAAACACACCTGGGCCATGCTCCCACCCAGATAACCTCTCATGATTACATTCCTACTCTTGTGTTCATTCTGCATCACAGAAATCAAACAAAAACTCTTTCAGACAGCATTTCAGTGTTCTAAGTTGTTCCGTTCAGAAAAAGTCCTTCTTTACATTCCCAAGACATTGGGAATTTAACACCACTCCTTGCAAGGTGTGCAAGCCATCCGGCTTTAAAAAAAAGCCCAGGTTACCTGGTCCTTGGGCTTCTCCACTGGCAGGATAAATGGGAGGCTTGGTTCCCATAAGGAACCTGCCTGAAAAAGCAAAACCAAGATGGGTTTGCAGCTTGCCAGGTTCTAACAATAGCATATGACAAGTACACTAGCCCTTGGTTACGTGCTCCCAAAGTCCTCACATCACCATCTCCCTGTGCTGACCTCTGCCAGGGCATCCCAGCAGAACAACCTGCAAGCTCCAGGCCAGCACAGTCAAATATATTTGAAGATGCAACACCTGTTTTCATGTATTATAAGAAAGCACTCATCTGCAGCTGCTTCCTTCATATTTTCATTTCAGCTGGTGTCATTTGCATTTTATAGCTTCATAGTTGAATAAATTTAGTTTAAAATTTAGTAACAGGCCTTGCTCCTACTTCTAGTTACTCTTCAGAAACACGTCAGGGAGCTGCAGCCAAAAAAGCCTGTACATGAATCTTGAAGTCAGATCTACTTTATAAGATGATTCCATCTCTACAGGAAATCAAACCCAGGCACTCAGTAACTCTAGATGGAGGGCCAGGCTTCACCCAGAGCCTTTAGATCCAGTTTTACCTCTCAATAACAGGCTGAATGGAAACGTGTTCAGGAAATATCGGTTAGTTTGCATTCCCTCCCTCTTACACCAATTCCCAGGGCTCTCTCCCAGGATCTCAACTCACAGTTTTGGATGCTACGCTCTACACTAAATATTACAGCTTTCTCTTCCAAAACAATTAAGGTTTATGAATGCCCTGCTGATCAGGAACAGCAGGAGACACCTCTGCTGACAAAAATCAACCTTTTAACCATAATTTTTCATACTTAATTACACTGTCAAATGAGGCCCACATAAACAGGGTTCTTCTTTGGTGGGTTCTATCAAGTCAGAGGAAAGTGGGGGTTCTCTGTTTGCCCAAACATGCAAACCCAGTCATTTTCTTTTTCTGAAAACACGCACACACAGTTCCTGCAGGAACAGAGGAAGAGGCTTTCTCAATGACTTTAAACAAAAGATGAACGATTAATAACAACCTGAGAAGAAATGAATGCAAGATTAGGGATGGATCCCTACCCCACCGTACCTTACTAATGGAGTTCGGAGTCTGTGGTATCTCATCCCTCAGCGCTGATGGGCTGTTTCCTTCCACGTCTTTTCCTGCAACAAATAAATGTGATTCAGAAAAAGAGAAATTCTGTGCAAAATTGTGGCTACTCATGGCCTTGGAAGAGCTACTGCTAACAGCAAGCAAGAGAAGCCCTCATGAGCTGGAACAGGCACACCAGGATCACAGCGAGGCATCTTGCAGAGCTCAAATTAGTCTGGATCCAGATGCATGCAGTATGCAGCAAGTACTGCTTTAAAGTTAGGTCTGAAAACACTGTGGTAAACCAGCATGATGGTTGCAAAGTCCAGCATATGAAGGCTGGAAAAAAACAGAAATAGCATTGTTCATGCATCCTTACTTAACTCCCTTCCATGTCTGCATTATGATGCAGTCTTAATTACATTACCACAGTTTGTTCTTTTCTTACAGACCCTATGCCTCATTCAATGCAAATAATAAATGGAATTCAGCTAATAAGCAGCTATTCAATGCATTAGCTTCCTTGGTCAGTATCTGGAAACTATACACAGATGCATTTGATAGCACGCTTTGTTTGACAAATAATAACCATGATCATAAAATGTTACAGAAGACAGAACAGCATCTAGACATAACTAAGAAAACAAAATTTAAAAAGACCTGCAGAAGATCATTCTTCTGACGGAGTTATTTTTTAAAACAAGATTTTTTTTCAATTAACAAGGGTATTTATGAACACTTTGACACTTTTAAATCATAGTAGAGATATATTTCCACTAGACAATTATATCAAACACGCAGTACACTGTACACATTATATAGTAGCATGAGTGTGGGCAGCTCTTGTCCAAGCAATAAAATGTAATAGTAAATTTTGTTCTTTTTGCCAACTTTAATCATGTCCATACAGTATAAGAAAAGCATAGAGCTGCTATTGAAAAAAAAAAGAAAGCCAAAAATAGCATCTGATGAGACTAGCTTTTTAGTGCTAAGACATTCATTGTTATCCAATTGCAATGCAATGTTCTTCTCAAAATTGTTAGCAATCAGATCTTCAGTATACTGGATGCAGCAAAGAACCAGCGAGACAGTGAAATATAATCCATTTGTAGCACACTGTAAATATGAGAACTGTTAAAAATGTTTTTAAACATTGTGTGGGCCAATCTTGGAAACAGCACCAAATCAAAAAATCAGCAAGGGAAAATCCTGATTCTCCTGAAGTCAGCAGACGTTGTCACAGAAGTGTCAGAATCCACAAAGTCCCCAAGAGTTTTCAGAGCAGCCATTTAAGAAGCCAAGCACCATTAGAAAATCCAGCCAATGAAGCTCACTGAAAAATATCTATCCTCATGGTCATGTTCTGCACTTCCATCATGGGACATGTGAGAGAACAAGCATGTCCTATTGTAACTGCAACTGTACTATAGGGTTTCACTGCTAAAGAGGCAAGACAAAAAATATGCCCTTTTTACAGGCATTAACAGGCAGTTTGACGTATCCATTCTCAAATTTAAGAAAAGGCTTTGTGTTCCTAGAAGGTGTTCAGCTTTCCACAAGGTGACTGGGATGGTGGGGGTTTCAGCTGTGTTTCTCACCCTGTGACATAGTGCTGCACTGTGCACACGCATGTAGCTACGTTGACACAGAAAGCAAACATTTCCAAGCCTGGGAGAAGAGGAATAGAGTGTGAGTTGCTCATGTGGGGAAATGAAGCAGAGGAAGGACACATGCAGTCACATAGGAAGGCGGTGCAATAACAGGGAACCTATACCTTAACCGAGCTACTTTACTGCCACTCCTCCCCTTGAAACACACTCAGGAGCCTTATGTTTGTGGGCAGGAGAAAGTCCCAAGTGGTCAGATATTTGACAGCCCCCTTGTGCTACCATGACAAGCGGGATGGCCATAAGCCCTTCTGTCTGCGGTTTAGGACCTGCACCTCTAAATTTTTTCTGTCTCTGATGGCGCCTTGCTCTCTATAGCCCCCACTCTCCCAACAGATGAAGAGGAGGTTGGAATAAACTCACAGAGCCATGTAGCTGCTGCACGGGTATGGGGAAGTAACACATCCTCTACAAGTTGAAGTAAAGTTAATGAGAATCAGTTGCTGCCTGCTCTGAGAGAATGGCGTCTATTAGCATAATAGAATTCACATCCATTCTTTATTATGTCTCCTTTCTTAAAGAAAGCTTAACTCCAAACTGGTATCTATACAAAAAGCCTGGACATAAGAGATTTCTGCCTTCTCTCAGCAGAACAGTGAAAAGGGTTTGCACCTGCACAATCAGATTTTCACTGTTCATGAGGTTGTGCACCATCATGCTCACAGAATATTATGAAAAATGGGAACATGTAACTGTTCACTCTTAGCATATCATTTGCTACAATTCATAAGACATGTTTATGGACTGGCACATACTTGTTTCTTACGCCAAACTTGTTAAGCCTATTGCCACTTGTGAGAGAAAAGTCATTTTTCGAAGGAGAGCTATCTTTGCTGTCTGTCTCAATTAAGACTTGCTGTAGCCACACAGAAAGAGAGAGACAGCCTTTGTTTGGAAACCAAACTTCACTGAAATGATGGGCAAGTTTCTCAAAAACCCATACACATGGTTAAGTGCATAGAAAGTCCAACAGCAAGAGTCCCACCCAGAGCAAAACAGACATAGCTGCCTCGAGAAAATAAATAGGAAACCACATAAAAAGATACAAGAAGCTAAATATTAACTGGCTATTGAAGCTGAAGTTCTTATCTCTGTGATCTAGAAAACATAATGCCCACAACAGAAACAGACTTGAGTCTCTCCTGACTTAAAGTGCTTGCTGCTAGTAGGGCATGCAAAGAAGGCTCCTCCATAAAGTAGCTCAGAAGTTTTGCACCAAATAACGAAAAATATTTTGGGAAGGGAATCAGTGGTGGTTATGGAAAAAGCCCTCACATATCATAACAAAAACTGCCAACACTCCAGTCCTGTGGTCACAGAGTAGAATTACTGATACCTTCTTTTATCCCATTACTGTCATGCACAAGAAAAAGAAATACTTAGTTCCTTTCCAGAACAGTAACTATTCGCATTCTTTGGTTTTCTGCTGGGCTTCAGTCCTAAAGGTGAATTTGCTTTTCCCCTTCACAATGAATGCTACAGCAAGCATGACTGATCAATGGTAACAGGAAGCAAAATTACTGGGTTATTGAGAAATTCATTATTAGCTCCACACAGTACGAACTATTAATTTATAGGCTTTCTGATAAAGTATCTGGATAACTATGAGAGGAAATACAAGCTCTGATGAGTGCCAAAAACTGTTGTGAATAAAACCCATTACTGCTGTAAATACCAGCTACATGGTCTAGTGTGTACACCAGACTGAAACGCAGTTCCATGCATTTATCACAGTTAAATTCCCATATTCACGAAAGGGCATACCTTAGGATGCAGTAAGCTAATCTAAATTTTTATTGAAAGACACTGTGATCTCACGGTCTAGTCAAAAAGAGACATTACCTAGAAGTCCTTTTAGCTATTCTCCCAATAAATTTCCTACCCTCTGAAAGAGAAAGATTCTCTCCGGAGAATTTTGCTAAGTGAAAGAGAGACAAGGGCAAGGAACATGAACTCATGTCTCTAGTTTGTGAACTTCCTATAAAAAAAAAAGCCTTCTTCAAATTTCTCTTAGTTACCAGAATCATAAACATTTTGTACATAAGCAAGAAGCAAAAAGTCCTGTTATTTCAGATCATGTCCTCTGCATTTCCCATATGCTTCCTTTAAAAAATAATTCTCTCGCTGAACTGAATCCTCATAGTGTAGCTTGCCTGAGGTGTAAAGTCTGTCAGGCCCTTCTCACTGAATTATTTACTTGCACATCTTTGTTGTTGAAGGGCTAATCCTAGGTGTTGGTGCTGCGAGACCTGCAGCTCCAGTCATCCTGCAACCCACCGAATTCCTTGAGGGAAATCACTGGGCTTTGCTGCCTACACTGCCCACAGCACCTGCCAACCTCAACAAGCCCAGTGCTCTCGTAAATAAATTCTGCTGGGGTCAGGCAGAAAAACAAAAAAGCCTTGAGAACTCAAAGAAAAACCGGAGAAAGAGAAATATTGAATGCAGCTTACGGACAGAGACCTGTGGCTTATCTACGGTGATAGCAGCATCCTTCAAAGGGATGGGAGAAGGTGGGGGGAAGGTACAAAAAGTTCAGAGGAAAACAAGGCAGAAGCAGCTGTGAAGGAGTGAAAGGAGATCCCACCACGGGAAATGGCAACTGAACGTGAAGAACTTCTTATGGGAAATGCGAGGAAAACAAAGAGGCAAGACAGCCCTGTGGGGACCAGGAAAGAAAGTAAAGGACTTAGGAAAAAAAGAGTAAGGATGGACAAAACCTAGACTCTCTGCAAGAAATACCCTGACAGAAGCAATAACTTCTATTTGTTTAAAAGGGATATTCTCTCCTTTACAAACTCTCTGGCCTATGCTCTTCCTTTGCAATACAGAGGGCTACTCAGGAGAACTGTATAGCAGAACAAAAGCTCCAGTGTGGCTCAACGTACTTGTTCTGCTGAGCCCAGTAAAGCCTGTTTGGTCCAGCTGCCAGCAGGGATCAAGGAGAAATAAGGTGATGGGGAAAGCCAAGGAAGAGATAAACTCTTCCAGCAAACTCCTCCATGCTGAAACCCTCAACTTTCCCTGGTTTCTGAAAGATTACAACACTGAAATACCTCTGTGAAGGAGTCAGTAACTTTTTAGCAGTGAAAATGCTGGTAAGAACTGAAGAATGGGCAAACCCTAAGCTATGACTCCCTGTCTCCTGGAAGCAAGGGGAAGTGACTCCAGCCTGAAAAATCAGCCTTTCAGCTCCCAAGGATAACAGAAGTAAAACTGCTATTTACTTATCACACATTTGTATGGATGGTACTTCTGGGCAGCTAGCTGTTCAAAACTACCTGTAAGTTTTAAGTTGCATAAGATATTTGGTGTCCCATTTTAAGTTGTTTTCAATTTGATTATCAAAAGATGGTTGAAGCTTCCAGAAACCTCAGTGACAGCCAGGATTAGTCAGCACTGCTGAAAATAGCATCCCCATTGCCTTAAAGAAGACACATACAAACAGAAATACCTGCAAAATCAGAAGCCCTAAAAAACTTTGCACTGAAAGACAATTAACTTTGGAAACCCAGACCTGGTTTTGCTTTACATATGCAAAGCGCAGAGAGTCTGTCCGGTGTTACATCTATACAGACACTGAAAACTTTTGACAGGTGTTATGTTCTTTCTCTAGATATCTGTGTTTTGAGAGCTCACAAAGGTGCTGTGAGGTTTGATTATTTAGCATTGACATGGCAGCTGCAAATGACAGCTCTACAAACTTGTGATTGTTCCCTGAAGCACTTGTTTACAGACTGGAATGGAAGCATTGTTTGCAGACCGCAGTCAAGGAAAGACTTGGATGTTCATTGTTAGCAACAAATTCAGAAACAATAAAATGAGCTCTATTTCCTTCCAAAAGGGTGCTAGGAAATTCAAAGCAAAAAAGAAGCAAAAAGAATTCTTAAAGCCAGTCTGCCATTCAATGCAACCTGTCAAGATCCTAGTACATGTAGTGCTTGTAGATATTTACAGAACATTAACCACAGAAAGTTTGCCCTTGTAATATTTATCCTGGGCTCTAAATCTGAACAGGGAAACCTGCTATTAAACGTCTGCAAATGGGGCCAGTAAATCTTAAACAAGTCCAACGCTTAGGGTGAAACACATCAAGTGCCTGAAAGTGGAAGCACCTGAAAACATTAGTGATTTTTTAAATATGAGCCCATGCACTGTTCAAGTAGTTTTGAACCCCAGCTTTGATGCCCTTTGTTCCCATTTAATGCCATGGCAATGAAAGACAATAGCATCACAAAAGCATCACTGTTTGGGATCCAGTAATACCTCTGTCACAACAGCTTCTCTTCCCTTCACATTAACTTGTTTCTCTTTGCTTCCTAGCAGAATGCTGAAGTATCTACTTGCAGTCAACCACCTGAGACACACTTCTTTCTGCACTGACACACCAGAAACCAACCTGGGCTGAGTGGGTAGATGTCATTGTCGGCCCCAAAGAACAGATTGCGTGTCAGCTTGCGAGGATCAACCTTCTGAGGGGTGGATGAGGCCGGGCAGAGGGAGAACCTGCGACGAAGAAAGTTCTCCTCCTTCATGGCATGAGCTGTGGGGGTTTTCTGAAAAAGAAAGGTAGAAATAACAGTTCATTTCAAGACACAGGAAATAGAAGTTTCACACCCAGATGACTCCGCTGCTTCAAAGCCGCCTAATCCTATGCAGTAAGCCAGATCTTTTTATAGAGTGCCAGAAGGCTATGCAGGAAAAAAAAATAGTTAAATTAGTTTGAAGCTACTGATTTGCTGACTTGCAATATTTGCAAACTGCAAGGAAGCAGGACACACTGCTCCTTAGTGAATCCAGGCAGTGTAACACCCTCCTACCTACAAGGATCTATCTAGGATAATAGCTACTTACTGGGTTTATCCAGTGCACAGCAGCTAAAACTCTTTTTTTTCCTTAAGGTTTTAGAGTCTTTTTCATAAATGTAACTCCATTGGTATCAGCAGAGTTAAACCATGTCTGCATAAATCACCATTTAAGCTGAGCTGCACAGAGGAAGACCAGCTGCATTGGCTGTAGAGAGCAGAGCAATAATGCCAGAGTCATTCCTGTCCTTATTTCCTATTACAGTACATATAAATAATTCCAGTTTTCTTTAAAATGGTAGTTAGATCAGTCTTGCAGTTTGATCAATAAGATAAACCTTGCCACTCTGTGAGGGTAAAGAACAGCATTTTTCTCCCCAAAAGCCTCTCTGCATCCCCGTACAAGACCCTGGTGGTACAGTGCTCTTTATCATCACTTGGCTAATGCATTAGACTACCCTGGCTAGAATTAAAGGTTTCTTTTATACCCATCCAACAAGCAGTTCTTTCTTACCCATTACAAACAGATATTACGACTGTCTCCTTCCTGCGTTAGAAGCTTTATTCTCTTCCCATGTGCAGCCAGAGGCAGGGCTCTTGCTAGCAGTAGAAAGCGTAACTCAGCCTGTGGGTGGGCATTACAGAGCACAAGGTCTGCTGCTTCTCTGGGGGACAGATATTGCAGTAAGAAAAGCCTTTTAGGATAGTACACACTTCCTGAAAAGATCCTCCACGTTTTCCCATCTCTTTTTGGCTACTGTGAAATCAAAGGGGAAAAAGTTGCCCAGAGTGGCAGTGCAGATTGGAAGGGTAGGACCAGAATACATGCAAGGCAACCTGTGTGGCACTAGGTGGAAAATGGGCTGATTAAGGCTGATTACTACCCCAATGCTTGCACCAAACACCTCAGTTTAATGGGGAATCCCCAGTGACCTCTTGGAGCTCAGCCTTCACAGCTGAGACACCGCACAGTGGGATGCCACAAACATGTCCCAGTTTGAGAAACTCCCCTCCTGTGTTTTACCTGAGCTCTGTCCCTCCACCTGCCCTGCTAATCCCTGTAGAAGGCAGTGAAATGTTTCAGGTTTTGCAAATTATTTCCTATTTGTTTACACAGCAGGCTGCATCAACTTTATAAACCAGCTGTGACTTAACAAGGCGAGACAGAATCTGTCCCTTCTTTCCTGCAAATGGTAAGTGTCCAAGAGTTTAGTTTGATCAAAACCAGTGCAACAAAGAGCATGGATTACCAAAACCACTTTGAGCAGTAAATCTTTCTGAATCCAGCTCACCATGCTGGGATGGGTGAACCACGTGAGGGTCTCTAACATCCAAAAAGGGGCTAATGTCTAGCAGCTAGCCCAAAAATAGGACTCTTCCAGGCCATGTAGCTGCAATTTGAAGGGGATGCGTGTCCCCTGCTGGCTTACATCACCTGTGGAAGATGAATTAAGTTCTGTGCAGTGCTCTGAGGACACAACATTCTCTAAAAGCCCTACACATTATTACATTCCTCCCTGTGAAGGGGTTATAAGACACTACAGCAGCAGCATTTCAACATACTACTTCACACAACCCTCAGTGAAAGCCTTTGTATTTGAACACCAGGATGCTGCACGCTGGATGGGGCCAACCCTTAGACCAACCCCATGGACCAACCCTTCACACAGCACATCACGTGAGGCTGTTTCAGGCCAATGATGTGTGATGACAGCGAGGCGAAATGAAGCAGTTGCAGTGCTTTCCATTCACTGTTGCCCTGCCTCCTGTTAATCCAACTGCCCAACAAAACCCCCCTGCAAACATACGTTTGGGCTCAGAAAGTCCTGAGGTTCCCACTGCGGCCAACAGCATCTCCAAAGCAGCAGGCAACTTAGCTACCTAACATTTGGCAATGTAAACAACTCTTTTTTTGTATAGACACACATGACTGCATACAGTTAGGTGGTGAGAAGATGCAAAATTAAAGCTAACTTTGAAAGAAGAAAAGAGTGAGAGGAGGAAAATGCAGCTAGTTACATGTCTGAAAGCAAAATATTTAAAAATAATCCAAGTCTAAATACCTGGCTTTGGAATGTTAACACTGAGCTGTTTTCTGCCCTTGTTCCCAGAAAGGCTGTCTAGGCTGTCTCAACACTCTGCCTCTGGAACTGCTTGCTCATTAAGTGGCTCAGAGCAAAAGCAGATCCATGGGATAGTCTCCCCAGAAACCGGTGTCCTGGCAAGGTCAAGCCAATTGCGCAGGAAGTTGTTCAGAAATCCAAGGTCGATCCAGTGGAAAGCAGGCTGGGGAACAAGTTACAAATATAAACCATCCATCCATCCATCCGGCTCTTATGCTCTGCTCTCATGGTGGAGAACATTCTCAACAGGGCAATCAAAAGGCTGCCTTCAATGTCATTTTGTCTCAGCAAACCTGTGAGCCACGTCAGTGGAGAACTGACAGCCAGCTCACACTGATGTTGGTGGCAAAACCCCTTCAGACACCAGAGCTAGAGCAGGCTGTATACAGGGTTGTACATACCAGAACACATGTTTTTTCATCTGCTGTTTTATTTACCATGGAGAGAGACTCTAATGTTTCCCTTACCTATTATTTCACACTATTCAACCACAGAATAATTGACAGAATTATTGTGCTGATGCTCTGTCTTTCCCACATTTATTTAAGCCATGGGCTTGACAGCAAGCAATCTGGATGCTTTGCTCAACTGGGAACAGCCAATCGGCAATAACAAAGGAAAAGACTTTTCTCAAGTCTGCAACATGCTTTGGCTCCTCCCTTACATATCTTAATACAAACTTGTGGCAGCAGCTCATCTCTTTTTAACCACAAAGATCAATTTGAATAAGTTCCTTTTAACTGGGTCCTTATTGGCAGAAGACCTCCAGCAACTGAAGCTTCCTGAGACGCAGCAGTGGGGCCTTGTCTGCCAGCCACACACATGCAACCACGCAACACACCGTGCAACCAACATCCTGGCCTGGTTTTCAAAGATTATCTAGCATCGCGTTGCTTCAACTCACATGCACAGATCCTTGCTATATTTAACCCTCATCCACACAGGCTCTTACGCCACCCACAATTTCATATGCTTCACTCCAACTAGAGGCTGAAAGCAACAGAGCCTCTTGTTCCATGTTCTGTATAGCATGCAGGCAGCTCAGCTTACTTTTCCTTTACTTCAGATACAACAGAAGAATTCTTGGCCTGCAGTTCATTCCCCAAGACTGCACCATCTTAGATTACCATGACATTTTTTCAGAGAAAGGCTGAGATGGACAAACTCAATCTTCAAGATTTTACCTCAGTATGTAGTGCAAAATGCAGCACAAAGTCACAGAAAAGGGTTGGGGTTATTTTGGTTTGGTTTGGTTTTTTGGGTGGAGGAGGTATACATCAGGCACTTTTTTTCTTTGTGGGAGAAAATGTAGTTCACACTATTAAGATTCTGTAATACACCTGAAACATTTGGCTTGGTTTCCAGAACATATCACTGTGTGTGTCTGCATCTGCATCTAATCCTGCTTTATCCTCCTTCCCAATGCCTTTCATACCATTGGCCAAAGTCAAGGAAATCTGACATATCTTACAAAACTTGAAAACATCAGCTTCTTAACAGTTATGTGAAAATCAATGGCTAAAGAAAGGAGGGAAACTACTGTTGTCCTCAAAAGAAAGGCAGGACTAGGAGCCTAGCCATTACCAAACATCAGCAAATACAACATAAGCCACAAATTAATAAGAAAATTATGCTTTTGGCTTACCTACTCCGATAACTACTTGTGACAACAGTCCATAAGTGTTTGTCTGCCCAAGCTAGCTTCAAATTACATAAAGTTCATGAGAGTTGTAGAGGATGCCGAACAGTAGGTGCCAGGGGCAATTTTCCCAAAGGATGTAATAGGAAGATGAGAGGTATGTCCAATGTTTTTCACAGCAGGGCTCTTCAGACACCTAAATAATACAACCCAGAATCATCTGTGCAAGACAAGAGGCTGTGAACGGTTCCAAGAATACAGTCTTGTACTAAATCTACTTTGTACTATTAATGTGTGATTACCTAGAAAACATACAAAAATTCACTGATGATGAAGTATCTGATAAGAAATAAGCAACCACAGAAGATACATTTCTATACATGAATGCTTGTGAGCCTCAAATCTTGCATGACTGATTGGAGGACAATGTTGTTGTGAAACTCGAACCTACTTATAAATCAGTATTTTGGAGGTTGCTTCAGGACATGGCAGATGCTTCATGGAAACCAGGTCTGTGGGGGTTTGAGGAATAGTGAAAATGGAAAAGTCAAAATCGGGCCAGAATTGCAGAAGGCCAAAAACTGCCATTACTTTACCAAACCACTTACATAACGCAAGGCAATGTATTTCACCCACTGCTCCTGTGCTCCCTCTAAATGCAGCAGATGAGATGGAGAACTGCCTAAGAAAGACACAAAGTCTTCATTTGAAAACATCAACGGATGCACAATCCATAAGCTCTCTTATGAAGCTAACCTCACTTTGAAAAATCTTCACTCTAGTTCTTGCACGAATTTATCTGCTCGTTAGCCAGATAAGGCTAAAGGTACTTAAAGCACCTTGAAGTTTGCAGGTCAGGTCATTTCTGGCCTTCTATTCAGTGTTCTCAATCATAAAAATGAAGGCAAGGTATTACAGAGTGTATCGACAGAGCCGCTAAACACAGTATTTTTCAGGATTGCCCTATTTGCGTTGACAGCTCTCTATGCAGTAATGGGCTGTTAGACGTGGGCTGTTCAATGGAGCTTAAATAGGAATAAATAATTCAGCAACAATAAATAAAATCCTTGCAAACCCTGTCCTTGATATCACGAAAAATACAGCAAATGAAAAGTCTGTGTCAAACCCCCCTGAAACACTGGACAATTAAAGTGTTGAACTTAACAGGGCGCAATTGCCTAATGGCACTCCCAGGTGGCTTCAGGAACAGCCAGCAAAAGAGCAATGGGCAAGAATAAAAGTTATTTTATCAGCAAGCCTTGTGGCTACAATTAAAGCCAGTCTGAACTGACAGTGCTTTCCTCTTCTGGCACCAGACCCATTTTGGGTGAAGGCCGCAACTAGTACATTTACAGATGATCAGTGTTGATGCGGATGCCTTTCACACAGCTGCTCTGCATTTTGAGCCTTTTGTGCCTGCTGAGAAGATAGTGGCAGCTTTCAGCATCAGGCCTAGGGGTTTTGAGGACGGAATTTTCCTGGCTTCATCTTTAAATTTTCCAAGTTCCTGATATATAATTACTACACAGTTAAACATTGTGCACACATTATGCTGCTCCTACCCTCTGCAAGCTGGTGGGTAGGCTGGTTTGCTTACTCTCATTTTCAGCATTTTAAAATAAATTGGAAATATGTACATCGCTATAAATAGTTAATTAAGGGGTTTATATAGTCAAGAAGACTGTGCTAGTTAGGGGTCTCTTAATTTATTCAAAGCTTGTTTCAAACAACCTTTCCTTTTTCTGGTCACTAAATATTTCCCAGAAATCAAATTAAACCATATTTTATAGTCACAGCAGTCATTCACTCCAGAACCCACATCAATACAGAAAATGAAATCTAACGGCACTGATATTTCCTGATTCAATTAACCCCGAGGAGGTAAAATTTTCATGAATGAAAAGAGAGGGCGAATTGTTAGCAGATACATTTCCAGCGACTATAGTTCTAAGTATTCACAAGGAAAAACAGCAGCACAGATCCTCAACAAGGGTGACTTATTAGTTCAGTGGGGCACTGGTGATTTATAACAGATGAAAAACTAAAATCAATTCAGAAAGCCCATGAAATCTGCTCCTGGAAACTATTCCTAAAATATCTATTTACAAGATAGGTAATTGGACAACCATCCCCCTACCAAAAGTTAAATACAACCTGATACAGTGAGAAGTGTCTGTGTGGGGAGTTTTTTTCCCTACCTAATCCATATTTTTTGGTTACGGATGTGGCAAAACACACACATTACAGCTAACGTCGAATGTTTTGGGCTGTCATGCTGTTAGCCGGAACCTGAAGCAATAAGGCTTGACAATAGGTCTCAGTTATCTTTAAGGTCCCTTCCAACCCAAACTAGTTTATGAATCTATTCCCCAGAATTTTGGGGTCAGCTGTTTCTCTGTAATGTTGGCAAGGGGACTTCTCCTTACCAGTGATGGTCCCCAGTGTGTTCATACTATACTACGTCCTGCCTTATTGGTTCCCAAGCCAGTCCCAGCAGCTTGATGGAACACCACTCTTTTGATTCTTCATGGTCCCCTGATAAATATACTGAAATGCTGGTACTGCAGGAGTGCTGTAAGGACTGCCATGCCGTCTGCTGCATGCCATATCACTCATCTTAATGATCAGTTCAGGCTGGAAAATAAAATAACATGGGTCACTGAAGACACCCATGTGCAACAAAAGAACCAAGTTACGGAAAGATAAAGCTACAGACAGCTTTAGTAAGATTCCACACAACAGTAAAGACTTCTCTCAGCTTCTTGGGCAAGCTCAGGAATGTGGCTAGTTCATCCCTACACCCTAACTCGAAGCTCACATGTCCTGCAGAGTCCAGCTGCCTTTCTCATGATCTTTTTGTGGAAGATGCCCACCACAGCCACCCCAAGCAATCTTCTCTTGCTTTCTCCAAGAACAGAAGAGCAACTGCTTTCTATCGCCTCCTGCTTCTCTGTCTGCCTTTTCCTGCACTGGGCAGTGAAAATGATGTAGTAATCGGGAGACAAAACTATTTCCTCCCTTAATTCTCTGTAAGACATCTTGATTAATGTTTCCTTTGTGTACACCAGAACATTTGCAGCTTTAGGCACACCAGCAGCACTTACACACATAATCTTCTCACAACTAATCTCTCTCTCCAGTGTACAAAGACCACAAACAGAAAAACTACAAGCAAAACCAGGTCCTGAATGCCTACACTGAGGAAAAAAAAGTCCCAGATAATTAGTTCTGGGAATCTCTTTTTAACTCAGGACTAAGAAATTTGCGAATAGTGACACAAAGGGCAAAATATTTTTACTGGACACGTAGGAAAAGCTCATCTTAATAATCACCTCTGGTTTGGATAAACATCTGTGAGCAGGAGCCATGGTGTGTTTGGGAAAGGGATCACTGTGACCTTACGGCTTAGAAATGAGCATTACAATAAGTATCAAATACACAATCCTCACCTGTTTTTTGTCTTGAAACACTTGCAATTTACTCTGTAAAGATGAAGCTAGAGAGTTCTTCTGACTAAGAATATTGAGTGGGTCACTGAAACGAATGGTTAATGATTTTTAAATCTACCTCCTCTGCCCTTTAAACTGTAAATTGATTGTTATGCAGAAGGCTGTTAATTTAACAAAGCATATTACATTTCCCACTAGCACTGAGAGGCTTCTCCTGAGTTAGCACTTTCACTGGTGTTTCCCCCTGCTAACTGCATAGATCATACCTCACTTGCTGCAATTACAACTAGTACATCAACATTAATTATTTCCCCAGTAACAACAGTTGCATGCAGCACTAAAGGTTTTACCCATACTACCAGATGGATAATAAAAATCCCCAGCATTCTGTGAAAGCCAGGATTGAGTATCGTTCCTGCAGACCTTTGTCTTAACCCCTCACTTTATTTTCAGTAACTCATATTTTGCATAATCTCCTTTAGACTCTGATTCTACAGAAGGCATCTCTACAGAATAAAGCTCATGCAAAGGTATTCTCTTGAACCACCAATCTATGCAGGAAGGTAAAGTGCTTTCTTTGAATCCTCTCCAGCCTTTTAATCCCATGTTCTAATATATTCAATTGAAGACAACCAAATGGTAAATCATAGCTGTTAAGCATACATAAGCATCTGAATGCTTATGCATACTACTGAATTTTTATTTTACTGATATCTCTAGAAGGCATTCTTTTAAGCAGGAAAGCCACGTCAAAATGCAATTAGCAATGACTCCCCACTAAAGCATAATGTACAATCAAGCACATATGCAATGTGGAGGAAAAAAACATGCCATCACAGATCAAAACTGATCTCCTGATGCAGTTTTTCTAACACACTAACCAAGAAATTCCAGTTACGATCAACTTTGAAATAAACCCAGGAACCAGATCCGTGTTTCTAAATTTCTGTTTAGGCAGAAATATTTATATCCTTCTTTAAATCAAGGTTTCATATAGATGACACAAGGATTCATGTGGCTATCACAGCTGTTTCTTGGCAATGAACTCAAGAGGCTGTTTGAGATACATTTACAACAAAATTAAGGTATAAGAGCAACTCAGACACATGTATATAAATTACCTTTGAGCTAGCTAGCTGAAGTAAGGATAACAGCATGGTCACAGTAGTAAGGCATGCAAGGCAGGCTAGAAATTGTATCTGAGAAAGAACCACATGGCCAGATGATTCTGAAATCTATGCTGATGTCTGCTAATAAACAAGCTTGTTCAAGTGTTCTGGTAAGCAGATATAGGCCACCATCACACCTCACTTGCAATACAGATGACTTTTGAGTCCCTGCTGCTTGTGCTGGACGTGCAGGCACAGCTCCTGGCCAGCCTACAGCAGTTGGCAGCACATACTCGAGCCAAAAGGCAACGCTCCTTTTGACTTCCGTAAGTGCAAGGCTCAAGCACAGAGACACGGTATGAAGTTAGGCAATAAAACACAGTGTTAAGAGCTTTGTGCTAGTTAAGGAAACAACTGCTCAGTTGTGCACTATTCATTATAAATACTATTAGGGCCAAAGAAGAATAGACACATGACTCAAAAAATATCCACCTGAAAAGCAGATTTGAAGTACTCCACTTCCTTTTTTATTGGTGTTATTAATATTGATAGCTCATCCACCAGTGACATTTTTTGTTTGAGGCACACTGTGAAGACAGGACAAGGGGGAATGGCCTCAAACTCTGCCAGGGGAGGTTTAGGCTGAACATTAGGAAAAAATTTTTCACGGAAAGGTTCATTGGGCACTGGAACAGGCTGCCCAGGGAGATGGTTGATTCACCTTCCCTGGAGGTGTTTAAGGCACGGGTGGACGAGGTGCTAAGGGGCATGGTTTAGTGTTTGATAGGAATGGTTGGACTCGATGATCCGGTGGGTCTCTTCCAATCTGGTGATTCTATGATTCTATGTCTCCAAGACTGAGCATTTCAGGGAGCAAGTCTCTGAGTCTCGTGAACTGTATTAACGAATTACATAATTGTAAACTATGTTCACCTTTGACACATTGAGCTTTAGTAATTCAGTAATTACCCATAACTCAGTACACAGGCTAGTTGGGGAACACATATACCCCTGTGCCCTTAAGCTTTTTTATGCATTGTTCGTAACAACCTCTGATGACCTCCCATGCAATCATTTCAAACCGTAGCTGACGCCCTAAGTGAATAGCTTGGTAATAACCCAGCTTTTTCTAGCAGTACCTTAGGGGCTAGAGACCCCAGGCTGTGGTCAGGACTACCCTGATGGAGTTCACCATGACTAGTCTTCAGAAGACGAAGCCTGGCCCCGCATGACGCCAGCTGTCCCCACTGCCTGGACAAGAGCTCCACTGAGCATGTTCCTTTGTTGGAGGTGACAGGATCTGGGATAGGCCCATGGCAAGTATGGCATCAAGTACACAGAAACATTAATGAGAAATTCACTTAGCTGCTTTAGCTAAAGCTCTCAGAGATTTAAAGCCATAACAAGAAAACATCTCTTTGGACAGGCATGCAGTTACATCATTTGCAAACAGGCCACATCTTCAAGGTTGCCTTGATATTTTCCCTTAAAAAGAGCATATTAAAGAGCATCACTACAGCCTCATACCACTATCTAAATCACATAATGAGATCATATTCCCTTTATAATGGAAGGATCCTACTTTGAGCTTTAATGACATTTAAGAAAACCAGACTACCACAAGACTCGCTGATGGCTTTCTACAATATCCACCTCTGCCCTTATATAATTAAATCTAGAAAAGATTGTGCTTTGGGGCTGCGCTCCCACCACACAACTACAAGGAAATACCAAACTAATTTTAAGACCTGCTTTCATGCTTGATATGTCCTCCTGACATTACTCCCTTATTTATGAAATACTCCCCCCTTGTAACAAAGTAAAAAAAATTAAATAAAAATAGACTTACATTTCAAGTCCTCTTGAGCCATTTTTAAACTCGATCTCAAAAGTGAACTTCAACATGGCACTAAGACACGCTTAATGGCAGGAAAGGATGTTTACAAACCAACCAGGGCTTATAGATTTTACAAAGATTTCCTGGAATCAGTTCCATATTATTTGTGTCATGAGCATCCACCCTCCCAAACACATGCTCACAAAGAATTAAATGGATGATCCTGAATGCCATGTATATTGGATTGGAAGTATCTTTTTACCCTAATCTTCTGTATATGCACAAAGTATACTTCCACCCAATGTCTTTGACGCCAAGCCCACTAAATTACAGATGACTTGGCCCCTCCGCTTCTGCGGAACAGCTAAGCAATAGAGGAGTGACCACATGCCATGGCACTGTGCTTCAATCATGCTGAATTTTCCACTCCTTTACTTGCCAGATTCAAATGGGCTCTGTAAACCTCAGGGGCCTTCACAAGGAGGGCTGAATAAACAAGACCAAATAAATTTTAAGGAAGTGTATCTATTTCTGAAAATATCCTTACACGCCCCTGGTTAGCTTTTCAGACTTTTGGGCACTGTAGCAAGATCTGCTGTACAGTAGTTTAAATTTAGCATCCACCTATACTTCCTCTGGTACAGCCTCTCTCCCTGAAATTCTACAGGAAATTAATATACTGTGTATTTTTGCATAAACTTCACTGTTTCTCAGAGACGAGAGCATCAAGCTCTTCCTTCAACAAAAGATAAAAGATGGGACTGCGATTATTTTGGTCCTAGATTTTTAATTAAAAATCTCTGTGGGAGGAAGGAAACCAGACAACCCACAAAGAGCATTTAAGGTGGAATTTATGCTGTGCTAAATGAGCCCAAAGGACTCAAACTGCGCCCAGGCTGATGCAGCTTGCACAAAGAAACCCACTCGCAGCTTCATTTCTCAAGCCAAAAACCTTTCTGTGCCTTTCTCAGTCCTTCCCTCTCTCCCAGTTTATCTGTGAATTACCCAGTGAAAACAAGCAGATAGGATAAACTCTTTGCACTGGCACTTACCCTTGACTCACCCTGAGGAAGCTTTAGGCACACAGGTGAACAAACACACCCACCTCATACAAATTTAACGGTGCATTTGTCTTTGCTGATCTCCTCCTAGCTGTTCAAATAATACTATCCTAATATTTTTGCTGGTGATGACTCTGGTATTGTGCAACTATCCCACTACCAGACATAGCCATGTACGTGCCGAGCACAAGCCAGAGAGAAACTCTTTGTGTGAGTTATCTGCCTTAAGCTAAAGCCCTGGAGAACCCCTGCAAGAAAGCAGCTATGATAGAGTGTGCATTTTGCCTCTGAATTCATTTCAATGAAAAACAAAGGTCCCAAGTGACTCAAGTGTGCTTTGTAGTGTTTGCAAGCATCCTTTATAAGAGCATCTAACACATCTCAATGGCAATTAGTTGGAAAGACCTGATAACCAAGACTTGAGTCACCTTCCCCTGATATTGTTTTTTATATTGAAATAGTACCAACGGTGGCAGTGAAATTCCTTCTTGCTGGTGCCAGTGTAAGCCAAGGCAGGATCCAGCTCCCAGTCTCATGGGCAGCAAACTTCACAATACAGCTCTTGACAGAAGATGACAAATCTGAAAGTTGTGGAATTCAGAAAGAGGACTCTTCTCATCACTTTAAAGCTAACCTATACTGACACCAGTTCTTTTGGTCACTGAATGGAAAGATCCAAGAAAAAAACCCAAACAAACTGCAACAGTACTGCTTGTCTACAAACACTGACAACTGGAAATACAAGAGTGGGGGAGGGAGGGATTGAAAGCAGCCCTGCCTGGAGAGCTAGGGGTTCCCAGCTGGGTAGGGTAAGGAAAGTACTAACCATGCAGCACAACACTGATACAAGGATATCTACAGCAGCTCTAGCATTGCCACAAAGGAGTGAGGAGAGCTCAAAGGAGGATATGGAGAAGAGGAGGCACCTGCAGACCCCATCTATAGATTATGGATCACACTGACCTTCAACAACTCCATGTCTAAAGCGTCAAGATGGCTTTAAACAAATAAACAAAAATCCCTGCCTCCCACATAAACAGAGCTGAGGCCTGGCAAAGAAGGAAGATCAGGTCCTCAGCATCCAGACTGGCCCTGGCTGAAAGGAAGCCAAACACAATGCAGTCAATTCACAGCATTTTCTTTATCACAGCGCTAAGAGCAGCCAGACAATGCTTTCCAATACAGACCACAGCAATTTATTACAGGACACAGGAGTTAGCAGGAAATACTCCCATTATCTCCCCTACAAAAAGGAAGCGGCAAGGAGAATGGCTAAAAGGTGACAGACAGATTTTATGAGGCTGGATTTCAGCCCTGCTCAGTGTTGACCAGCTCATCTTTTCCACACCAGAAAAAAATGATACGCTTCAACTGTGTGGGTCTTACAAAACAGGAGTTAGAGCTGTTGCACGATGACTTTTCCAAGAGAAACAAACCAAGACAAATGAAAATATTTCAAAAGCAACTGTGCTGCACCAGATCGCCAGGCTGTGTATATCAAGGAAGTTTTATGGCCTTCTTAGCAGGATGATGCTGACTTACAGTGGTGAACACAGGGCTTGGCATCCAACAAGTAGAGGGAGGCAATGCCAGAGAGACCTGCAACGCTGTAAGGAGGCAGCAGAGGATAACAAGAGCCCATGGTGCTTTCCGGCAACTATTTGGTGTGTATCACAAAAGCAGGCTTCAAAGTGGTTGCTGCCTACAAGCTCCAAACACAGGTGAGTTTATAAACAAAAGAGCCCAGATGGAAAAGATTTGAAAGGTTTGGGAGGGTAACAAGGGAAGAAATAAACAAATATCTCTGAAATGAGGTAAGGAAGCACTTAAAATGGCAGAAGCCTGGATAGTTTGTACAGACCTTGTGGTGCCTCTGAAAGGTACAAAACTTAATATCCCATGGCTGTCCACACATACCGAATTCTCCTACAAGGCATAAACACAGATTGCTATTATCAGGTGCCAGTAAGAAAGACTATTGTCCAACCATTAGCAGTCGGCCGGCACACTAACCAAGAGTGCCAAGAGCTGTACAATCATGTAATAAACAACTGCCCCTGCTTCAGAAAGGCTATTGAGTTTCTAATGTCTCAAGCAGTGCTTGGACCCAAACATATTTCCTAAGGCCACACAAGCTAATGTCTGAGTGAAGCATAGAAAACTAAAGAGCGTAACATTTTCATGTCTTTCCCTTGATCAGGTCATCTCATTTACTGCCTTTTTCAGCAAAACTAATCTTCCACTACAGTCATCTCTTTATCTTTAGGGAAATGTAGAAACACAGATATTAATTACTTCTCTCCTGCACAGCTCACAATGCATCACTGCAGCCATCAGCAATGTGATTGCTGTAAGTACAGTTAAGTGCTTTATAACTAACAATTTCACATCTGGTTAAAAGTGGAGGCAACAATAAAATAAAAAGGAGTTTTCCAAAAGTGCTCACCAATGGATTCTGCAGACTCCTGTGGGAGCAAGGCTGAGCTGATACTGCTTCTGAACAGATACTGCTCCTGTCTGCCAATCTGACGTAAACTGTCCCAACTGCAAGCCTCGCTGCCAAGAACTGCAGGCAAGGACCTGTCTGATGTCTCTCCTTCCTGGGCTGCCAGGGTTGCTGGACTCCTTATGGAGAAAGATTAGCTGTTGACAGCCTGTGGCTCCTACTTGATCCCAAGAGAGCAGGCAAAACCTATGAGTCAGCCCAGGGACAGAAGTAAGCTAAACCAGTAAAGGCAGCATCACAAATTACTTCCTTCCTAGAAAGAAGCAGCAAAAACCGGGGCAAGCTGGACACTAGGCTGGGTTACAGCCCAACTGCAGGTTTGTCCGAGGTCTGCTGCTTGCTCTTGACAAGAATACACCAGTTTTACCAACTGCTGCCTGTCTCCACCACCCCAACAGCCTCAGCATCATCCAGCCACAGCCACAGCCTCCCAGCCTGCTCATGGGAGCCACCTCTGCCACTGTCATCTGAGTCACAGGGAGTCAATGAGCTTGGGGAAAAAATGGCAAAGGAGTTTTCCTCCCCACTCTGCAAAACAGGCCAGTTGCAGTTTGGAAAGCTGCTTCTGAAGCAGTGTTCAGTCTGAAGATAATGAAGTCGAAAAATGCAACATTGAAATGGCACTCACAATAAGCAAAGGTGGGAATTAAATGAGACGGAGTGACACTCACAGGAGGAAACTATTAGGTTCTGTGAACATTTATTTCCCACAACACCTGGCAAGGTAACTGTATCAACAAGCAGCACAATAAAGTACATTCATCCCATCAAAGCTTTGGAGTGTCCCAGTGGCATCAGCTTCTCCTCATTACAGACTCCTTCATGTCACCGTCACCTGCCTTAAAATCACCTCTTATCCTAAAGAAGGAAAGGGTCATATAGGTTTGTTTACTCTGTGGTAGAAGAAAACCTAGAAGTTTTAGTTAGGTCCTATATTTCCAGTCACCTGTCAAGCATGTGCAATTAAGAGAGTTTCTCTCCAAAAGACCCTAGTCTGGTGGTGGCACTGCCTTCCCCCAGTAACTTTGAATGTGAAGTGTTTCCCATACCAAATATATTACTTCTTTGCCTGCAAACACCGAGAGTTTTCCTACATGTTTCTTGTTACAAGGCACACAGTGATCACCTAGATTAGCAGCATTACTGGGAAAAATCCATCAATAAACCATGATATTCGGGATTATGGTATCTGATTGGAATTTTTTAAAGTTTCTTCTCTGTACCTGTTGCCTGTTGAACTCCGGACTGCCCTGCCCTGCTGAGGACTGAGGCAGATGACCACAGATACAAATGCCAAGTATTTCACAGCCACCAGGCACCCACTCTTCACTGGCACAAGTGGCCTTTCAGCACCCAGATTTTCAGCATTGCTAGAACACCTCTGTATTTCCCTGCCAACTCAAAGGCACTTCCAAGTAAGCATTACTGGAATTTGCATCTCTGCCACAGCCCACTTACACTAACAATATGCTTCAAGTAAAAACAAAGGTCATCAATCACTCTGAAAGTGAATAAAGTCTTACATACTTCATTAAAAAATACACTACAGTCATGACTTTATAGACAACACAATGAGCAGTTCTTAGCTTTTTTAATTGTCACTACATAATGAAAGTAACACCAGGTCTTTCCCCGGTACCTCCAGTCACAGAGACAAGATTATAAACACGCGGCATATTCAATATTCGCTTGTCAAGGAGTTATTGAGGCAGAGTGCAGATCAAGACTTGTTCTCTAGCTCACCCATATTAAATTACAAGTATTGTTTACTGGTATATTTCTGCCAATACAACAGAAGTGTGGATGTAGTCAGAGCCAAATAAAAGTGCTCCATACTGGAATAGCTTGTTCTCCTTTCCCACAGGGGGATAAGCTATGCTGGTATAAGCATGTTCATACTGGCATACCTCAATTCGCACCAGGGGAGGGTTATATCAATGTTACCGAATGGTGGTTAAAAGCAGTGCAAGTTGTTTACGTAGGCAAGACCTAATTTTGTAGGGGATTTGCTCCAGATCTTGAAATAACTACTAAAACTCCTAATTCTACATGCAAACTAGACACAGAGCAGAATTCACCGATCAGAGTTTTAGTTGAATAAAATATACCACACATCAGTACAAACTGCTGAATAATAACATCATAAGGAGGAAGCACACTTTGATGTGGGCTGTTACTAATAAAGCTAGGGGACTAACAAAAAAATCTAGGGGACTCCGTCCCTTTCAGCGGGTGAGAAGTTACCCAAGTTGTTCAGCAGCAAGGGGCAGTAAAATGGCCAATCTCATTATATCAGACCAAATTCCTGAAATGTCAACAGACGAAGCAAATCACAGGATGCCACTGCCACAGCTGCTTCTAGCAGAATTCAAGCCTCCTGACAGCTGAGTGCCAGTGGGTTTTTTTTTGAGCAGGCAGGCAGAAATGCAAATAGGCTGTTCAGGTACTTCTAAATCCTCTAGAGACAATTCCTGCCAGAGCCCAAAGCATAAGGCTACAAATGTTCAAAGAGCCTACGGTATTTGCATGAAACGGTGTCCAGTCTCAAAGACACAGAGTCAGAAACAAAGAAAGAAAGGGAGACAGAAAGCAGAGGAATAAGAGATGAGGCAGAAGAGGAGGACAGGTAAAACGGGAGAGATTGAAAAGAGTAAAGAAAGAGCCTACATGAAGAGAGATTTTAAAGAACTACAGGAACATATAGGAAGGCTGGGATCAGTCTCAGGGAAGGAGGGAAAAAAGGCACTCACCGCAGCGCCTGCTGGCTCAGATGGCACTCACTCTCCTCTCCCATGTGACACCTGCATTAAGAGTCGCCATCCCTATCCCAGATCCTTGCCGCCTGCTATGTGCACAGCAGCTTTCTCGTCCCCTCCTGAATGCTACACTCCTCCAAGCTGCAGATCGGCACAGGACCCAGAGAAGACACCCGCACACAAAGCCTCTGCTCCAGGGGCACATGGCAATGAAACACACCTCCCACACGCTGCCAGCGCGCTGTCTACGATCGCAGCTCTCACTCTGAAAACCAGAGCGACTCTCTAACCATGGTGACTGTGGAAGAAAATCCTAAAAAGAAGCGCAGCATGATTCAAACCAGTGATATGTCCAAAGAAAGCTTGAAACAATAGACCTGATGGGTATGATTTGCCACTGTTTGTCAGGGTAAATATAAACTGTAATGCTTGCTAACAATTATTTAATTGTCAGCACTGTTAACAGTTTCATTGCTGATCAAAGCTGGGCAGCACCAAGAAACTTAAAGCCAGTTGCAGCCACTCAAAGGCAAGAGATTTTTTTAATTACAAGTTTCAGAGAGCATTCTTATGCTTCAGGGCAACCCACACACCTCTGAATGCTCTGTGCTAGTGATACGCAGACCCTGGTGTTTGCTGCCCCCTTTCTAGCTCTGCCCATCTGCCCCACAGTGCCTGCCCTGCAGCAGAGGAGTTGAATTGACCTCCACTCACCTCACACCACAGCTTGCAGCCTACAAATACCCAGTGCCAGAGAGCGGTGTGCCATGGAGACCTAGGGAGCATTGCAGGTAGACAGGAGGAAGAAATAAAAGGCTGAAAACCTTGCTACAGTAATAAATAGTGTGCAGCTCTGTGACAGATTCTGTTCCTGTCACACATAACCTCTTGCACTCTTTCTGTTTTTTTAGTGGCTTCTTAACACATAGAATCACTGTGAAATGAGACGTGGAAAAAAACAGTTTGCTTTCCTCTGTAATTAATCTGCAAGGAATAAGAAAAATCCTTGCATCAGTGGGCTGGTGGTGGTGAAAATCACTCTGTGCATTCTGCACAGGAGTCAGATACACCCAAGTTTGACACAGATTTCTCAGCTGATGCTGCTGAGCACAGTAAAAGCACCATTTCCTAAGCTGCACAGAACCTCTGCCATGCAGAAGCAGGTTTGCCAAGCACAGGCATCAGGCACACTGACACAGTATTAATGCTTTAGCTTTAAAAATAGTCCAATGGATGTTGCTAGTTACAGTATCCCATAGTGATTGTACACATACTTCAGTAGGCAAGCATGCATAATTATAGTCCTGCTTCTTCCTGCATCATTCCACATCTGGAAAATATCCAAATGTTTTTCTTTGTGGGTTTTCCCCATATTGCTCAATTAAGTGATAAGCTCAAAACACACACCTTGGCCAAAGTTTGTTCCCAAAGCTATTTGTGTTGCTGCTGTTCTCCACAGCACATGCTCTTCTCTGGCCCTTGAGCTCTCACAGTGAAGGAAGAGTTTTGCAAATAACATCTATATCTGCCGGTGTCACCAGCTGCAGTGCATCAGCCTGTGTCATTTCGTATACAGTTTTACAGTGACTTGTTTGGGTTTGTGTCAGATCACATTCCTCCAAGACATCTGGCATGATGTGACTGAAAACAATAAAAACCTTTGGAAGAACTCTCACTTGTTGCACTGATTTCTCATGAACAACTGATATTCCAAATGATGGAAAATTAAGATGACAGTGGCAATAGTAACAATAAGAAGCCAGCATTTCTGAGGTTTTTTACACCCTCAAAGCACTGTGCAAGCAAGGATTTAAAAATGTACACATAAATATCACCTTCTACACGTGAGAGTCCACAGCATGCCAAAGCCACAGCGACTGCTGAGACATGAAGATCTTTTATTAGATCAGAAATTTCAGCTATCAGAGACACTGTTGCTGTGGGAAACTGTTGAAATCCTCGTGGGAGGCAATGCTCACGTGTCAGGCAGCACGAACACTGCTGGGATCCTAACACTGATGCCTCAGGAGGAAGCAATGCATCCTGGTGGGGCCCTGTGCAAGGAGTGATGCCAAGGCCAGGGGTCAACATTCCCTCTCCCATGAGGGCCAGGAGAACAAGGACGCCCAGAAACACCATCTCACGTCTTGGGGTGACCAAAAAGGGCAGGAATCATGCAGGTTGCACACTGTGCACAGAAAAAAGTCCAGCCTCATATAAGAGGGCAGAGAAATCCTGCAGTAAATTCCAGTAGTATGTGACATACAGAGTGGAAAGTAAGTTTTTTGTATTGCATGTACCAGAGCTGGTCTGGGCAGGCGGCACAGTTAATTAACCCAGTGCATTTTGGGTCTTGGAGCCAGTGTTCAGACAAGAGTGTTTCTCTCGCTTTCAGACAGTTATTAAAGGACCCCTCTGCACATGGGTATGAGCCAAAAGGAAAAAACAGAATGAATTTTAAGAGAAAGGCTCACAAGCAACTGGCACTGCAAGGAGTCTGTGATCTCCTACATGAAAAGAGGATGCAGGTGAGCTTCTGGCTAGGAAGGATACCCTGAGACTATGCTAGTTTTGAAGGCACAGAGGACTTTTGAGGGCACATGAGACACAGAGCTGCCTGGAACAGTTTTGTCCAGGAAAAAGATTTTATGGTCTCTGCAGGTCTCTTACAGTCTTGCGTTTCTTTTGGTTTATAATTCCTTCATTTTCATCACCCAGCACTACCAAGATAAGTTAGTCTTTCAGCAATTACTCAGGCTGTTTGGCATTTGCAGCAACGCCAGCAAATCATACAGTGCTGCAGCTGGCAGCTGAGAGAGGATGGTCAATTTTTGAATCCATAGATGCAGATGCAGCTGTAAGCAACCCCTTCTCTACATTGAACCAATACTTGTCACAGCAACTTAGGGTCTCCTCACCAGTAGTTCTGGACTATAATCTGCCCTTGTTAGCCATGAGAGTCACTGATTCCATGCAAGGCATGGAACTGCTGCTGCATTATTTGTGAGCAATGGCACATCTGCCTCCACCATCTCAGCCATGACAAAACAAGAGGAAATCCTCAAATTTCTTTACAGAAGGAAACTATTATACCACCCTTCTAAGATGTCCTACCTCTTCCTTACATAGCCTAGTTCAAGATTAATGGTATAACAAAACTCATTTCTGCGTACTGGTATGTGGTTGCTCTCTTGCTAGCTCGTACCGCTCCTCTGGACATGGGTCAGTGGTGACTTGTTTGGGGTCAGTATGGACAGGATCAGTCTTAATGCTACTTGATCTTAAAGAGACTTGCTTGAAAGTAGTTTTCCACGTGCCTGGTAATCACATTCCCACTGTTTCTTTCTTTGTTTATGCTCCATTTCTGCCAAGCAACAGGTTCCCTCCTGTACTTGGAAAAGAATGTCTGCGTCCCCAAGCTGATACCAGGTGATTTTCTTTATAAATTTGGCTGGATTGTTTCCCCTCCTAAAAAGCAGGCAAAACATTCCATTATAAATGCTATTAGAAAGGGAGCAAGTACCATAGACAGCTTTGTGTTGCTAAATCAACATGTAAAACCAGATCTTAGAGCAGACTGTCACACTTAAAATCCCTCTAAATTCTGATGCTTGCAACGAATCAGTCATGCTCAATTTAAAACTAGAAAACAATGGAGCTGGTGCCTGGATTCCACAAGTAGGTTCAGCTCCCATGCAGCAGCTCATGATCCAGTAGGGAAGCTGCTTTCAAAGACACTACAAACTGGGAAAAGCTTGTTAACCTCTCAGGAATATCTCAGAACACTCCCATCTGAATGTCTACACTGGCCCTTTTCCTCTGGGCATAATTTATTTGGCCAAAGACAATGCCCAAGTAACATAAAACACAGCTTGTTCCTATGTCCAAGTAGCAAAGGCCCAAAGGCATCTCCCTTTGTGTCTTCAGATTTCCTGGAAAAAGGCACACCTTTTCCTTTCCAATACCTCTGAATCACAGAGCAGAGAGGCAGCCCTTAACCCTCTTTCAGCCAGGCAGAGGGTGTAAGTATTGCTGGGGACACTTCCTACACCCCTGCTCACCCCTCCAGCCTCAGGAGCCTTTGGACATCCCAATACCAGCCCAGTGTAGACATGCCGCGAGGTCTTCTCCAGCAGCTTTAACAAGGAGGGCTTAGCACAACTGAACTTACTGGGCCTTCCTTTGATTGTGAAGGCTCCACAGTGTATTTCTAGCTCTGAAATAAACAAACCAAAGCAAACAAACAAACCAAAACCAACTTATTTTTCTTTCTCATTTTAGACTTGGAATCATCTTGAAATATCATTGAGGTGCAAGAGACTTGGGCTGCATTTTTCTGTGGTCACAGAGTGCAAACACACACATATTGGCACAAAAGAAACATGCTAGGCTCCATAGTGCTGCTTTTCCATTAAGCAAGACAAGGAGGAGACAGAAGACTTGCTTTCTGGTGTACACCTGGCCATGCTTTCTCACTGCATCCAGACTCCCCACTAACTTCACATTTTCACAACTGCACATTTTGGAATGACAGAGGCAAGTTCTTGGTTTCTATTAAGATGCATGCTAAACCATTCTATAGCCAAAACTCTGATAAAGAAAAATCATTTGGTTCTAAATTGCTGTTCTCAAACATGCTTACAATATCTTTCATGCTGCACCTTCTCATGCTATTTTCAAACTAAAGGTATTTTTTAAAAAATATAATTACTTCATTCGTTTTCTTAAACTGCTCCTAAGACACTCTGCAAACAGGGTCAAGTCTTAACCAGCTCCCTATCACACCATATATATATATAAAAAAAAAAAAAAGGTATAGAATGGACATTTCAAATTTCCAGAAATACATGCTTATACTGCTATGGTTTAAGACAATTCTCCAGGTTGTGCCAATAGCTTTACCAGCAGCCAAAACAATTTCCTGCTATTTTCCTAATTTCATACAGTTATCTTAAGCTTCTATTTTTAAAGTGGCTGCTATACTTTTAATGTGAAATTCAGATAAATGAAGACAGCTATAGGTATAAAACAGAGGCTACAGAACCCAAACTTCTGACAAGAACTCCAGCAGTAATGGCTTTTCACACAATAAGTATGATTTATTGCAATTCACTCATTTAGTTGTGTGTGGTAACAACCCGCTCTGTGTCTTCACTGAAGTAAATTCTGACCTGCAGTGGTGCCAAGGAAGTCACTGTGCAGACCACACCACCAGGTGCTCCTGGCTGCACCAAACCTGGGCTGGGAGAAGTTGCTCCTCTGGAAAGGGTCTGCGCTCTTGCACCAAAACCATCACAGCATCGCTTTTGAGGATGCCCTGGGTCAGACAGAGCAGACAGGAGAAACAGCCAGCGCTCCTTTATTATGCTAACAGTCCTACACGCTAAAAAGCATCTTTTGCCTAAATACCACCCTTTTCTGTCTGCAAATTAATAGGGCCACAGGAAGTGGGTTATTGACAGTACTGAGGGATGCTTACCACTTTACACAAAGTACAGCTTTGAGAGGATACTGCTTTTCACCAGCAACGCTGCCACTGTCATCAATTTAGCTCATGTGAAGGAAGTAACCTTTCAAAATCACAGTACTTTCATTCCTGAAGCATAATAGGATTAGCAACAGCCCTGCTCCCATACCCAGGTCTAAAAAGGTGACTGCGGGCTTCTCTGTGAATGCAGTCCACTGAAAGAATACAAATCAAGAACTTGGCTGATCCATAGCATTAACACATGTTATACAGTGCAGGAACTTCCCTGCCATCACCACTATCGATGCTTGCGATGCTTTGCTATTTCACTACAGAGCTGATTTTTCGAAGAGTGCTGCCTTCACAGGGGCTCCACTGTATCTAAGGAGTAAAATACTGTAGTAACAGGGTAGAAAATTGAGAAAATGAAAGGCTTTATATACTTGCAGCAATGAAAGGATCAGATTAGAGAGGTACCATTCCAGACTTTCATAGACAGATACTTGAAGATACTTTTTTTTTTTAAAAAAAAGATACTTTTTTTTTTAAAAAAAAAGAGAGAATGAAAGAATTACAGCCAGTATTTCTTGTAGTTCAAAGAATACAGAGTCCCAAAAGTCACAGAGATGTACAAAGACAGCTGGCCAGAAAAGAATCTGAAAACAAAATCTGTTAGAAAATAATAGAGAAGGCTTGAATGGCAGCAATGGGGGAGAACTAAGAGCAGCAACAACATGTTCACTAGCCATCCCACTAGGCAAATTACTCTTCTTGGGATGTTTCTGGCTAACAGGCTGATCTTGGAAATACCTTTTTAACATTCTCTGTGCCTGTTATTGCGAACATGGCCATCAGATGCAAGCCTGGCGAGAAAGTACAGGTAGGTCTGGGCCTTTGGACCCTAGTTTAGGAGAAAACATAAACCTTTTTCCAAACATGTGATTAGGTCCCATGACTGAGGAAGAAGCAAGAATGTATGTGTTTAAAATCTTGCCACATCTGATGGCTGCATCCAAACTCTCCATTAACAACTTGGTAAGTGTCCAGTAACAGGAGGTTTTCCAGGGCTAGGACAATAAGGAAATACCGCCTCGTGAAACAAGCACTATTGTGATGATATTCCCAAATGGCACGATGTAGTCAAGACAGGATTTGTGCTTGCCACCCAGTTAGCCTGAATCACTGCCATGCTGCCAATAAATGACAGTGCTTTGGTTTTGTTGTTCTTATTCCTCAGTTTAATAAACAAAAGCTGCAAAAAGAAGTCTTTTTCTTGAAGGCAGACTGCAAATCTGCAGAGAACAATAGGAGAGAATTTGTCTTTGAAAAGTAAAAGACACCACAGAACTATGAACAAAGTTCATCTCCACAAAAAAACAAAAGCTTTTTAGCCAGGCTAGAAGGTACCAAGAGTCCAGCAAGCAATCTGCAGGGACTCACACATGCACAGAAACATCTGCAGCACCCAGCTTCTCTCAAGGAATTACAGCAGCGGGTTTCATTTGCAGTGAGCAGGACTGTGCTGCCAGAGCAACGCTGCCCTACAAAGATCAGCCCCACACTGGGGGAAAACAGGGGAAAAGCAGATGGGCAAGTCCAACCACCCAGCTGCGGCCAGCAAGAAAGGGATGAGGAGGACTGGCAGCCCCAAGAGCTGCTTGGTTGAGAACGGCTGTGGCTGGGCAAGTTCAGCCATCCATGGACAAGTCGGTCACTAACCCAGGCAAACCAGGTGTTCAGTCTGTTGAAAATCAGGGCAGAGGCTACTGAGAACTGTTTCAGAGCCCAGTGCTCCCCAGCACAGAGTGAAGGCAGGACAAGGGTATTACTTGCCCACCCAAACACCTTCCTCTGCTTCTAGCAGCTATAGAACACAACAGGAGGTTTACACTGAAGAACTCCATATGGTGAAATGTGCAGGCTGCTACAGGGCAAAGTAAACTTTCTAAACATGCTGAGCTATCATTATTATGTGCAATCCTGAATTGTTTGTTGTAACTTCAGTTACTAAAACAGGTAGGAAAAAAATATCACCCCTTAGTTTTACACATACTGTGAGAAAAAAACAGTAAAAGGGATAAAGAGGAAATTTATTTTCCTTGTTGCCTAACATGCAAGAGCTGAACTGAGACCGAATTCTGCAATTAAGAAGGCAGAATGAAGAAGTGTTTTTAAATAGTGGCCTTGCCTTCTCAGCAGTGTCAGCCTGCATCCACAAAACAGCATGCCTCCCCACTCATTTGCATGACTTGTAGCTGCATCCACAGCTTTGGTCCGTTTTCAGGTTCACACTTAGTGCTTGGTGTCAATATGTTTTGTTCTAAGTACTTCTTTACAGTAGCATAACACAGAAGGCATCTGGTAAGAAACGGGGCCACTGAGGATGAAATGGTACAAAAAAGGCTTTTGTTGGCTAGATTTACTCGGATTTGGCAAATTTCAGCAAAAGGCAAATTTATTCCAAATCTTCAGAAACACAGCTTTCATATGTTCAAAGGTTTGTCATTTTGTATCAGAGAACTTGGTGGACTGAAGTAATTTTGATGTCTCCTAATATGACTTTGATGCTATTTTACACAATAAAACCCACATACATCAAAATACACCAATAACTTATTCAATGGTCAGGTTTTTTTCAGCACAGCCAGTACTGACTAGTTGAATGTATTAGGCACTTAAACTAACGCAAATTAAGCCTAACAAGCAGATTAATGTAGATGCTTAAAGATGAGTTTATTGTCTGGAGCTATATGAGGATACAGTGTTTCATTAAAGTAGGAAGGAAGGAACCCCATAAAAAGTAAACAATCTTATTTCTTATAACATTCTTGTTTTCATTACGGCCTTTTACACAGACAAATATTGTGTATTGTAGCTTAAAATGAAGCCAGAACCATGGGACTGCAGACAAGACAACCAAAGTGTCCAGCTTCTTTTGAATCCAGCTGTAAGTAACCAGAATCAGAAACAGCTTGTTCTGCTCCCAGTTCATGAACCCTTTTGCTTTAATACTTTTGGATCTACAAGTTTTTCCTTTTAAAACAGCTCCCAAAAAGAAAAAGATGTTATACAAATGGTAAGAAAGCAAATAATGGAGCCAGATGCAGTGAGAGACAACAGAATCAAAAAACCTCAGGAAAGGTCTCTTTAAATACCATTATCTCTGCTGGCTGAGAACATGCCAGACATGTGGAGCCAGCCACAGCTGTTGAACTGACTTTGATGCAAGTGAGGTTATTTACACGATGCCTTTTTATGTTTAGCAAAGAGCAGGATCTGTTCGAGAGGACAACTGTGAGGCTCCAGACTGTCTTTGAACAGCTAACATAGCGTTTCATGCTACAGATAACTGGGTATCATGTGTTCATTGGCTTCTGATTTTAAACTGTGCTGCTGTGGTTAAGCAGAGAGGCTGCACAGCAAGGAGGGAATGACTCTCAACCCCAGAGAACCACCAGTGCCCGCACTCCAGCCAGGAGAGTGCTGTATATGCTGGAGGCTACAGAGTACAATACGTGGCAGCTAACTCAGAGTGAAGACAGTTGGGCTTGAACCCTGTTATTCAAGCCTTTTCCTGGAAAGGGTGGGTGCCCAAAGGAAGGACCTCCAGTTCCACGTCTGCTCTCCACATCAAAGAGCACGTTTCTAAATCTAAAGCAAGGGTGCTCAGAAGAAGCGATTCTGACAGAACATGTCATTTTTAAAATGGCAATGTAACATGTTTGCCAAAAGACTTTTTTCTGTGAAGCCATGCCTGTTGTAGTCTCTTCTGCCAAGAAAATCCATTTCTGCATCTGTGGCATCAGTGACTCAGAGATTCCATGGTGCTGAGCCCCCAGACTTGTCCCATCAGTGGTCCAGTGGCAGCATGGGTAAGAAAGGGAGATATGCTCAAGAGGGCAGGGAACCAGGACTGACACCTCCATATGACCCAGGTTGGCTTCTGGAGCATTTTTTCTTGTATTAAAAAGAGTGAATACATCAGCGAATGCAAAAACAGATTGTGAGCTGTGATCCCATAGCTGGAAAATGGCAGTGGAAGAAGGGCAATACAAACACTCTTTCTTTGCAGCTCCCTGCATTGATCATCAGCTGATGACAACAAGTGGAAGATAAGACCTGTGTAGCCCTCATGCCTGCTGCTCCTGTTCTGGCATTTTACAGTTTTTCCAAGTGGACTGAGTTCATGGACTGCCATTCTTCAGTTTAGGGACTGACAGGAGGAGAAATGGTGCAAGCAAATTACTTCCCCATGGGACAGGCAAAAACGTGGCTGACTGGAGATCTGATGGTGAAAATCAATCAAGAAATAAAAGAAGTCAAGTGTACATTTAATCCCTTGATATCTGGATTCAAATCTTGAGTTTACAGCTGGTCAACTCCAGGTCAGGATTTCCAGAGATGTTAAACAGGCCTGGGACAGCTAAACATGGTGTAGAAGGGTCACATCTGCATTGCAAGCTCAGGATCAGAGCATGACAACCACTGTTTTGCAGGACCATGACATTGAGGCAGTGCTTGGGGAAAGCCAAGCCTGCAAAAAGCACCAGCAAGTTAGGTTGAAATGCATTCAGTGCCACCCTTGCCCAGCCTGACCAGATGTGCAGGCAGGACCAGCTGGGCTCACACTCCTCATGATCAAGCCCTTTGTCTTCCAAGCACTCTGGGCAACATCTGATACTTAGATCTCTATGTGATAATATCCACCATGTTCAGTGACAGTAGGATCCAATATAACTAAACACAAGCTCTCTACACCCGTACACACCGTAGATACATGTATTCATACACACACACATCAGTACCTATATACACATACACACAGGTATGGATTCAACACAAAGCTCATATCCTCAAAGAAAGGCAGGAAAATCTACCCACAATATTACAGTGCAGTGATGATATCTTAAGTGCTATTTCAAGACACTGTCACTGGAAAAGATTTATATCCCTATCACTGTGCCTGCCCATGCAATTAGTCTATCTTTGTGCCAAATTATATTAATGGACAATGAATGGAAAATTCATATTAAAAAAAAAAAGCTTCACAGGAAAACAAACACTATGGAGATACATTGCCTGTAACAAAAGAGAAAGCTCAAGACTGAGAAAGTTTAGTGCTATAGTCCCTGCGTGAAAAGCACCAGAAATTTCCAATTACCATCTCTTGACTCCTGTGTATCAAAGTTTCCCGCTTATAAACAAAAAGGATCACTGCAATTTAATCAGCAAGGGAATAGTGCAGATTAGTTTATGGTGTGTGGAGAGGCATAGTTAAGCTTATGAACATGCAGTAAAAGTAACTTGGAAGTGCTAGAGTCAAACCATAAATATCAATCATGGCTGCAAAAATTTATCCCTCACAAGAGCTTAATGTCAATTGATAGGTTCCTCCAGGAAACTAAAATAGGAAATTCTCCTATCATATGCTTCTCTAGACAGACAAGCACTACTGAGACACAAAGGAACTGCAGGCACCTTCTGGTTGTCCGTGAGAGGCTCTGCACCTAGGCCAGACCTTGTCATGCACACCGCAAAGGAAGCAAAGCAGTAGTGAACACACGCCTCTCCAGAACAGCGCTCAGCATGACTTAGGATTTGGCCCCAGATTCTGACTGCTCCATATTGTGCTGCACAGGCTGTAAATGAAATATTTTTGCATTCATTTTATAGCACCTATGCTACAAAAAAATATATCAGAACTATGAAAAACACTTGGTGTTCCTTCTCCTTAAAGAGAGCAATAGCTAAATTTCTGCTGGGTCAAACAGCACATTGTTACTAATGCTCCAGTCTCCATCTGGGAGCTCTGCACAACAACCTTCCAGTCAGTCACTCAGTTGGAAAAAGCTCCTCTTTGATTCTGAGTCACCTCCTACAAAGCATTGAAGAGGAGTACCTGGGCTTAAATTAAATCACTGCTAGGATTATCATGATGAGAAAAGGGCTTCTCTCTTCTTCCCTCAACCCATCTCACAGTCCTTATATGACATTCACACAGAAAAGAGCTCTGGCTTCAGAAAAACACATCATCTTGGAATCTCATCAACTCTGCACACTGAACTGACTTTCACCAAAGCAGAAGAAAATTTCACAGAAACCTTACTTGATCAGACTATTCAGCTCAATCAAACTCTGCAGGAGAGAACAAATCCAGGCAATTCCATCAAAGTAAAGAAAACAATAATTAGAAATGGAGCTTCCTCCAAAATGCATTGGGTATTGGAGCACCAGAGCAGGAGGTGCCATTTATTTAATCCCTCATTAAGTGAAACGTAGGTATGGCATTTCAGCAAAAGCAGAAAAATGCATCAGGATGAATATACTAATATTTTCACAAAGAACCACGGTTCAGATCTTGCCCTGATGAAATATGGAACCACAATGAACCATAAAATCCAGGTTTCTTCTGCAGGACATCCTGAGTCCATGCACCTAAGTAAAGAGCAGAGCAGAGGTTTGAAAGCTGCCAGAACTGGACACTGCTCCATTGAAATCACAATTCATTTACAGAACTGGACACTGCTCCATTGAAATCACAATTCATTTACAGCAGGGAGTCCTTTTTTGCAAATATTCCCTGAATAAATGAGGTGATCCCATTGGAAACACCCTAGTGCAAGACAAATCTTTTTCAACAGGGACCAATCTCTGGTAAGCCCCCACAAAGTGAATAATGCTGTACTCCATAAATAGCCTGACTGATCCGAATGAGTGGTTGTGATGAGTAAGATAATACTCACAGGGAGCAAGGGTGATTAAAAAAAAAATAATCTGTTTTTTCCTGGTTATCACAAAAAGGTGGCTTCTGCATATATGAGACTAACAGCATGTAGAGAACAGACTCATGTTTTAGGTGTGCCTTCTTTTTGTAAAGACTTACATAAAAAAAGGGGGGAAAGTGGATTTTTACCTTGTAGACTGCGTGGATTCAGTATCTTTTGGTAAGCAAGGAATGCAATGTCTGTGTCCTCTGCTTTATGTGATTTAGATGACAGATTTACACACACAGGTAGTATGACAGGACAGCCTGCTTCAAGTATTTGTTGATGAACATACCAAGTCAATAAGTTTCAAACACCTAAAATGGGCATTGGGCATTGTAATAACCCATGCTGGAGCTGATACTTCTGCTGTCTTTCACACCAAAACCCAGCCCAGGTCCTGCCCTAAGCAACTACTTATCCATTTCCCTGCACAAGTGCCCTAGAGTGGTCTAAAAGCAGAATATGTAGCCTCTGTGAATGCCCAGAACAGCTTTTACAGAACAGTGAAGTTATTTAACACCATAAGTTTGTAGAAAAGTAATAATTTTACACATATTGTCTTAAATGTATTTATTACTATCCTGCTACTACGCAGTACAGAAGTAAGGATTTGAATGACATTAGCTTTGGCAAAAGTCTCCAAATTTCTTATCAGCATGGTATTATTGCTGTTTCCAGAAATAATGTGAAGTCAAAAATGAAACCAAATACTCTGCTTTAATGTTCTCATAAAAGGAGGAAATCTCTCCCATTTCTGCTTCCCTCACAGCTTCATCCTGAGCACTTCAGCTTTGTTTGCTCCAGACATCTTAAGTGTATCCACAGGGTCAGCTGGTGTTCTCAGCTGAATATCCAGATGGCCACACGCATGCAGCACATTGTCATATGGATCTGATGGTCTTGTGCATCTAACACTGGATTGGAAGTTAAAAATAAAAACCCAAACCCCACACCTTCTGCATTTCTGTTTTCTAGTCCATATATAACTGTACAAACATGTAGGCTGGGGAACTTTCACTCTTCCTGTTGGGCAATGCATGAATGCATTTCTGCGTTCTGATCTCATGAAAAGCCTTGATGTACTCTCAGATTTGTTCACAAGGGGTGTTGCTCCAAAAATGACAACGCAGTGCAGATGCCTTTAATTTGGAAGCACATCTTTTTGAAGATGTGTTCACCAGCTAAATGACCAGCCAGGTAGTAAGTGATTCCCTGCAATCGTTTTCCAAATGTGGTGGGCTTTCCAAGCAAAGATAAGCTAAGGTGGGCCAGCAGCTCAGTCCTTTATTTCCCAGCTTTCTTCCTCCTACCTAAAACTGTCACATATCACACAATGTAAAGCATTACCCATAGCCCTTTCTTTTGACTCCCCTCTACTCCTTGGTGGCAAATCACATCCCAAGCTCTCAGGCTGCTCCATTCACAAATAAAAGTATAAATCTTAGACTGAAAAGAGAAAAACCCTTAAACTGGAAAAAGAGTTGAAACTATTAGCAGGTGGAATAGAGTGGAGTCAGGATGCAACTTATGCCTGGAGAAACAGCATTAACAAGACTGATAGAAAATAAGCAGCAGCGCAAATCCTGCCCTACTCTTCTCTGGTTCTCTGAAGTGCAAATCCCTGACACACAGCTCCAGCAGCAGGGGATCTAAGACTATTGCTCCAGCCTGTAGAGAGATCACATTATCAACAAAAATGATACCTAGGCATTCCAAGCAGACATTTGCTAGGAGCAGACTAGGACCTAGGAAGATAAGCAGTACAAACACATATACACTGAGAATATACTGCTATGCACAAGAACACAGGAGCCTAATTTTGATTATAGTTGATGGTAAATTAAACCCCAGAGCAACTATGGCAGCTTCCTGGTTGTTGTATATCACATCCCACCTGCAGCAAACTCCAGAAAACTGTAGATGCACTAGGTAAGCATTCTAGCAGTGTCCACCTCTTTCAGGGAGATCTTCATTGCTGGTATTTACATTGCCCAACTTCTGCTAAGCAACTATGGCTCTTCAATTAGGAAATTAGTCTCTCTGTTTTTAGTGGAATGAGAGAGGCTGCTGCCAAGAGAGACTCAAAGCAGCAGCCTCTCTTAGCAGGACTCTAGTACCCCTGCACTCTTAAGGCAGACATTTAAGTCAGACATCTCAACAGAACAAACGAAAACACACACTGAAGCTCCTTTCCATTCCCCTCACACATATCTTTTTTTGGGAAGGGAACACCACTTTTGGCTACATGATTTTGGCTCCTAACTTTTTGGCTGACTGACTCCTCCTGAGTCAAGGCTGCGTTACTTTCTCCTCCAAGACTGGCTGCAACTGCACATAGAAGCCTCATGCATGAATGGAAATACTGGGGTGGAGGGGAGAATCCCAACTCTGGAGGTTTTCAAGATTTGCAGCTCATGACTTCGACCAGAATTTGGAACAGGAGGCAAGTTTGTAATGTTTCAGAAAAGCCACTGCAGTGACTCTTGATACATGCCAAGCAGCATAAATACAAGATGCAATCCAAAAGCGCTACTGCTCTTTCTCTCTGTGGTTATACAGCATTGTGCTGTGCTTGCTGCCTTTACCATCAGAAGTACAATCAAAACCAACCCAAAACACCAGCAGATCACCATGCAGATGCAGCTGCCCCAGAGGACTTCCATTTGGTGAGTAGACAGCACCAAACACTAGCTGATACACTTTGCACCCAAATGCTTCCTTCAAAGTAAGTGATCTCTGCTCTGTTCCACAACAGCTGCCAACACCATACAGTGCTAGAACGACAGCAGAGCACAGCCTGCTTATAGGGATTTCTGAAGCTGTACCACACACTGTTGTTCTAAATCTACTGCACCCAGCAGTGAGGGCAAATTAACTATAGTTATGGTGCCTTTTTGATAAGGGACTGCAAGAGAAAGCAAATTACCACTTAAGGCAACATTCATTATGTAGAAGAGGCATGTAAGAAAATTATGTGAAATGGTTATTAACTCATGAATGTGTTTTCCTTTCATCCCAGCTGAAAGAGATCCCAGGAAGTCCTGTAATGGATATCTTTCTCATGCCTCTGCCCAAAGCAAGACGGAGTGTACTCAGGTCATGCCTGGCAGGTTTTTCTCCAGGATGCCCTCAAAGATCTCCAGTGAGGAAAACTGCACAGCTTTTCCTCCACAGCCTCTTCCAATGATTCATCATCTCTACAATTACATGCTTTTTCCTAATACTTCATCTGACTTATTTATTTGAACTAAGAATGAGAGTGCCATGGGCAGTGGTAGACCAACTTACTAACATCATTACCCTAGACTTCCTAGTACAGGACTGCTACTCAACTGAATTTCAGCTATTTGTGTTGAAATTCAGCACCTCAGCCACCTGCCTTAAGGCTGGTTTAAAGGATACTTCAACCAGATACAATCAGTATGAATGAGTAAAGATACAACATAGTTTTCACGCTAGCAAGATATCTTCTCTTTGAAAACTTTAGTATTGAAATTCTGTCCTGACTCCCCATTTTGAAGCAGGAACTTACAAATACACCCTAGCACTGCTCCTATGGAAAAAGACCAAAATTTCTTCAAGCTGTGAGTTTTTATTTCAACCTCACTCACATGACAGAAGATCAGAAACAAGCCACAAACAACTCAAAAAGACTCACAAGTTGGACAAGGAACATGCTGAGCCTTTCCTCTGAAAACCAGGAGCCTGGCCTTCACACACTGAAGGTGTGCTGAGAGCAGACAACGGAGTAAGACACAAATGAAGATGCAAGATGCAACCAGAGGTAAGTCTCCAAGAAAACAGTCTAGGACCTGATGCTATTCACTCAGCTTGGTGGCAAACCCCATGGTAATCTCAGCGAAGCAGAAGATGGTTCCTAGCCCTTAATTCACAATCTACCCTTCCACCTCCCCTGTGACTTCTCCAGTTCAAAGATGAGGTACAGTGGCAAGGTAAGGCCAGGTAAGGCAGGGAAAAAGTGTATGTTCCTACTTCGAGCATGGTAATTTGTCTGCAAATAAAAGGAGTATTGCAGTTCTGAAAGCTATCATGCGTCTCTCTTCAAAGGCACAAATTTTGTAAAATTAACAGATCAATCAAGCTGGAAGTGTAATACACTCCAATTTGCAGAAAAAAATCTCACTGTAATTACCTTTTCCCATTGCTTACCATCACAATATATAGAATGGGCACTCGTGGGCATGCTGCCTGGAGGGTCATTACACATAAGCAACAAGCTTTTCACAGCTGGAGCATGGGAAGGGGCATGAATCACATCAGCATTTTTCAGAGGGACCTCTTAGGAGGAAGTTCTCAATTTGCAGTCACTCAGTGAAAGGGAAACAAATAAAACCTTAAATGGGCTGGCAGCAGCTTTGGGGACAGATAAGAAGATCTGGTTAAAAAAAAACCCTAAACAAACAAAACCTAAATACAAATCTTGCTCTCTTAGGCTGTAATTAACCATAATATAACAACATACAAGTAAACAGAAGAAAATAAGCAAGGGTGAAACCCCTACAAATACTGGTACCTGGAGATAGATCATCCATCTTGCCTGTCTATAAAAGAAGCTGTGTGACAGTTTGCACCTCAGGAGGGTTCTAGCAAAGACACAGCATTTCAAGAGGGCACACATAAATAATTTTACTCAACTTAGACTAATCTCCAAATCTTTTCTTCATTCCTGGTTTTACACTGATGAGCAACTTCATTTCCACAGCCATTCCTCTTAGTCCCACCTACACCTATACCTGACACATTATTTATGTATACAGGTCTCTGTGTATATTAAGTTCTCTTTTTCACTTCACTCTTGTAAAAAGAATGTTAAATGACAGAAAGGAATCCTATTCAGACTATGTCCGAGATGAAGGAGGGAGTCATGTCAGTCTGTTTTTCAAATTAAAACTCCCCCAAGTTAAAAAAAATGCAAAGCTTCAAGTGCTTTCCTGCCTAACAGATCTATTCATGTCAGTGAAATTATTCAAGTGTGCAAATGTTTGCAAAAGAGGGGCCTGTCACTGTAAGCTTCCCACACACATCTGATTACAAAGCATAAGCCAATGAGTGCATCTATTTGACAGCTCTCACATACACATAACAGCACAACCAAGGGCATGTGAATGTGTGAGGACTGAAATAAGCACAGCTGTGTTTGGACTCTGCTATGTGCATGTTCCCGTTCAGATCGTGCAGGATTCAAACCTCTGCCATCTGGAACAGCATTGCCAAGCTGTAAAGAGCAAGAATATTGCTGCAGTACTGGGGATGTAGTTCTCATTTAAAATTCACACCTCTAGAGCAACTTTCTACAGAAAGGTGCCTGTCCTTGCTGAAGGCCATGTGAACTTTTACAGACAAGTTTTCTGTATTACTCAAATCTATAAACACAAAAGTGGGGTGAAGTATCATTTGGTGACTTCAAAAATCCCCAAACAATCAAACTTTATCATGTTTTCTCCAATTCAAAAATTATTAGTGTGAGGAAGCAAGTGAAAGCTGAAAAAGGAGCTTTTTGGTTCTAATCCTTACAGTATTACTTTAATGCTGAAGAAAAACGTTCACTGAAATCTGTCCTATCTTTGTAAGGAAATAGACTTAAACATATAAAAGGTCTTACATTTTTCAACTCTCTTAGCATATGATCTTAATTACAGCACTGGCATTTTGACAACAGCCAGACATTCAAGCCCTCGCTTTCAAAAACAAGTATCTTGTCAGCTTGGAACTACACAGAGAGGAAGCTGCAAACAAAACTAGACTATGCTCCACACTGTTTATGAGAGAGAAGCACATCAGAACCCACTACTTCTTCATGAGGGAAACTCCTCTGGTTTCAGAAGATGCCATGACAACTCTTACAGCAAAGCACAAGGCTATCTTCTGCAAATTAAACAGACTATGGCAAACATGAATTATACCTTTAATGCACATTACAAAAGCTGGCATTTTAAAGTGAACAAGACAAAAAATATGCAAAAATTACACAAAGCTGTTAGGTAGGTATTTATTCAGAAATAACTCAAACTAGCAGGCACTCCCCAAATGCACTAACAGCTCTGAATGTATGGCAAAGGGAGAGCTCCCAGCTGAAAAGGCTGGCATTTCAGAAAAGGAACTGACATTCCCCCAGCCTTGTCTCCAATAGAAAGGCTAAGCTAAACAAACAGTATCTACGTGCTGTCAGATGTGAAAAATCATTGCAAAAGGTACTGCTGGTTTATACAGACGGCTCACCCAGAACAGTAACAAGGAAAGGTTTAGGGTTTTGTTTCCAATGTTCTGCCTGAGACAGAGGTTCATTGCAGTTATGGAAAGTATTGACAGGAAAAGGGCAGCTGAAATGAAAGTAAATCTGCTTGTTCATAACGTGTTTGGGCTTCCCCCACCCCACGCAAGCTGTTATGATTGCTGTAAAGCAGAAAGAGCTCTAAAAATTAAATGGCAATATATAACAAAGGGCTGTGACTAACACAGCAATGCTAGTTTGGGCAGGACCTGCCAAGAAAAATTTCCTTGGACTTCTCTCGCTTCCAAATGAGTTTTCTAGGGCAGCAGCGCACAGTGACATCTAACCAAGAAGCTCAGTCCAGAACACCAGTTAGCTGACCATGTGGACTAATTCCCTAAGTAGGTACTGTCTATAGACTTGGTAAGATAAATGAGATCTCAGCCCTTGTAGCATTTGGTACCTTGAGTCAGGCCTAAGGAGATTTACCAGAGGAAAACATTAGATTGTCCATACATTTCAAATGACTACAAAAACCTCTTCTGGGACCAGTGCAAAGAATGTTAACTTACTAGCAAAGACCCAGTATCAACTGACCTGGTGACTAGGAGTGGTTTTGCTGCCACACAGCTGGGAAAATTAGTTTGTGACTTGACAAAGACAAGGGAAATCTGCAACACAAGAAGTCAGGAGCAGTAGATGGTCCATATCACATTCCAGAATACTTGTGGTATGTTCAAAACTTCCACTATACTTCAAATACAAGTTCCAGTCCAGGATTTCTGTATTTTCATCACAACCACCATTATAAGGATATAAGGACAGAGCTATGGAGCTCTCCAGATGATCAATCCACTTTTTGAAGCAGTTATCTTCAGCAGTCTGACATGGCTCTTCAGATGTATTTGGCTGCAAGATGTGATTGCTCTTTCCCTACTGTCACCCCCCTAGTTTCCCAATGATATTTTCTGTTTTCTGTCCTGTTACCCTCCTGCTGCCTATGTTATATTGGGTCTGGTCTATGACATGAAATTCCCTGTGGAAAGATCTCTGGCTACATCACTCAGGTACAGGCTGTAATTTCTCTGCAGGACGGTCACCAGTAAAAGTTATGACAAAAATTACTGTGCAGTCATACTCACATAAGCATTAAAAAAAGCTTGGCTTGTGGAAGTCTTTAAAATGCCTGCTACTGCAGATGACTTGCTTTCTGTATTTTCCCATTAACAACACATGGAAATGATTAAATAGACCCCTTTTGGTGCCCCGCTTGCTTTATGACTGCAAGCATTTTCTTTCCAGTTGATGATGTGGCTTTTTTATTTGGTTTGGATGAAGTGCAAAAGGAAGGAGTCATTCACTCAGAATAGCAGAATATTTGTTTCACGTGACTCATGCTGAACTGAAGGCAACTTCATTTTCGTCCTGCATCAGGACTAACTCTCCATTTGCTAACAGCAATAAACAAAGAAGAAGTCTAATGCTGTACGCCCATAATGAGCTTTGCTGTAACAGAAAGGCAAACTTGTAAGAGAACACAACAGAAATCTCATGGAGTCCATTCCCAAGGCACATAATGAGAAGACGGTCAAACCAGTAGCTTTCCCAAGAGATTTATAATTAAATCTGACAATTTTCATTAGCCTGAAATTTTTGGCATCTAATAATGAACTGCACATTCTCCTAGCTCCAAGGCAGTGCTCCCAACTCTAACTCTTCCTCCTGACCCATTTGACACACTCTTTCAAAGATAAGCAAATGGGAAATAAGCTAATTTAAGTATATTGCACCTCTTCCCTCTTCTCATTTGGAAAGGCCTAAAATGCCTGGCTGCTACAGACCTGCCCTCCATCGACACCAGCAGAGCCGCTTTAAGCACCTTATAGACACTCACAGGAGACACATAAAATAATTTTCAACTGCAGCTTCGTCTGTCTCTTGCATCTCCCACTGAATTTCTCATTTCAGAGGAATTAGGCTGAATCCAGTCATCCAAGGCCCTGATCTATCTACACACATTCCAAGAGGTGGCTCATATTCCAGATGAGCAGAACTGACAATGAAAAACCTGATTTGTTGACTTCTTGCACTTATTTTATGATTATTTTGCCCATGAAATCCAGGAACAGTAGACAAAGTAAGTGCATTTCAGTGAATGCTTTTGCAATGGCCATGTTAACAGAACTTCATACAACACCTCATCTGTAGCATTGTACAGCATCTCAGTCTCTTAATTTGTAAATTATTTATGCTCTCATTCTGTAAACACTGATGGATAGTCCCAGTGTAGGACACCTGCATGAAGAGTGCCCTCCAAAGGAGGAGGAACATATGTGTGTACTGCTTAACAAATGCAGAGATGCTCAAATTAGCAAGACTCTAAAACTGGCAAAAAAAATTTAAAGCACATCATATTTGTGCGTTTGGCAGAAGGCAAAGCAATGCTACAACCACCAAGAGACAGCTGCCTATTAGGCTGCAACCAGAAATATCTTCTGCTAAAGCTTGAAATGCACAGTTTATATTTATCTTTGGCTGAAATTCATTTTCTCTCCCACAGTCCACAGTGTATTTCAATGTACACAGAAAGATGTTTGTCTCAGCTAAGCTCACATCAGCATAAAAGCAGACTTTTCAGTATTCTCCTGGTTACAACTATTTAGAAAGTAACAAAAAGGCTCTAGTGGTCAAATTTAAATTAATACTTCATAAAAGTGGCTCAGAATCTGAGAGAACTGCACATCTTTGGATGTTTCCTTCTCTTTGCAAAAGTGATTAAAGATTTAATATCTCTGCTTCTGCCAATTGTAGTTCATCTAACTCAGACCACTGGGACTGGTTTAAAGAGATTTGGGTTTGTTCTTCTTATTAATGTGTTATTTATAAAACTGTACTTAGGTCTGGATCAGCATTTCCATGCTAAGGACTCATTTTCTGAAATGTGGAACATGTTTGTACCTGGTACAAGTAACATTCTTCTCTGGCTGAAACTTAGCACAGAGATTTCCACTACCAAAAGAAACTGATTTTCTGCTTCCAATTTGCTTGGTTCATTTTCAAATCTTCATTTTTGTTACTACAACAAGGACATATTTCACTGGAAGAACTTTCTTACCTGTTTTTCTCACGAACAACGGGGACTATACTCAACAAGCTTGTTTACATTCCTTATTTTACTATTGATTTCATTAGAATGGATCTGTATTTTATTGGATTTCCCACTTACTTCACTAAGAACCTAAATAGTCTGTCATGTCTGATCCAAAGTATCTATCTGCTCCATTATGCCTTCTGAAATCACAGTCAGAAATATCTTCTCCAAGCTCTTAATTCTTCTCTCCTATTCCTGGTTACTGAATTTAATTCAGAAATAAAGCCTGAACGCACAACTCAACATGGTGTCTGTGAAAAAAGGGAGAGAGATCAACATTAACAGTGTCTTACAAACTCATATAAAACGTTTGGAGAGTCTTTCCCTGGGATCTGCCACTGTAAGACAAAGGGTTATTTTGCAACACGTTATCTCACTATTCATGGCAGAGGAATAGGGCTTACTGGCAGGATCCCAAGTAATTACCTGTTTTGTGTCTGGATTGATAAACAGACATCTGTTATAAAAGCAAAGTTGGTCTTTGCACACAGGGGTTTTTTAAAAATACATATTCTAGAGCGAAACTCCTTGCCAGCATGTGAAAGGGGCTTCCAGCCAGAAAAATAATACAACAGGAGATGTATGAAGAAAAGATGCGACTGGAGGATTATCAGCAAAGTAGAAGGAGAACATGGGTGTCAGACAAAAGCCATGCCTGTGATGTGAAAAATAGTGCTGATAGAAGCAATAAGGGAATAATTTGCCTACAATTACTGTCCTCTAGGTCATGATTTGTGCTGCTGCCATAGTCTGCAGAGGTCCAGCTCATCTGCCAACATCGTCCTGAAAAGACAGCAGTGAGATATTTTTTCCTGGGCTCTTTCATTTAAGAGGTGAGATGATGCCTGGTTCGTTATAGTGCAACGAATTCTTAATAAGGAGCCCTGAAACGACTCTCCAGCCCTAGAATCAATAAGCAGCACAGCTTATAAGTGTTGCTGCTTACTTGCCTTTAAAGCAATAGGCTTTAGGTGAGACCCACAGGAGAGAGAACGTTTGTCAAGACTAAGCTGAGAAATCAAGCCTCTCACCCTGGGGTGCAGGGCATGTGAGAAGTCTGCAGGAGAGATGCTCTGTGCCAGGCAACTCCACACCACTTCACAGGAAGTCCAGGTTTGACAGTATTTTGTTGAGAACCTTGGCCATGATTCTGCTTTGTGAAGCAACAAGAGCTTGCAGGATGGAGCCTGTATTTAGTCATTCCCCATAAGCATCCTATTCCAGATGACTGAGATTTTTTGGTGCTTCTATGCTATCTTGACGTGCAACCATGGTGAAGTAAAAGGATACATGCATAAACAATGCTTTTGATATAGATGCCATCACCTGCAAGCAAACCAGGTAGAAATATAAGAAAAGAAACCACATCCTGTTATATATTACCACAGCACTAAAAGAGAGCAATCTGTCCAGAATATGTAGCTGGTTGGCTAACGTTATTCTCTGCTTTCCTGCTGGAGATGTCACAAGACAAGGGGGAGCATCACAGAAGTCTAGAAACTATGTGGTTCCCAACATTAAGGCATTTTCCATGCAGAGAAAGACCAGAATAATTATAAGGCCGTTACGTGACCTTCAACATGACTCCTCATGACAGTCAAAAGCCTCCTGCATGCTCCCAGAACTGCCAAGACACAGTACCATATACTCAGGAGTCAAACCATAAAACTCACAAGGCTAACTAAAAAAAACCCCATGAAATCATAAAATAAAATATTTTTTCTGTTCTTTCATTTCCTTCCTGTTTTTCAAGTAGGAGATGCAAGACATTCAAAATGTTCTAGCACTAGCTGCATTTCAGGGCAACTCCCTGGTTTCCAGAATCAGGTCTAAAGTTAAATATAAGCTACCCCAAGTCTAACATGACAGGAAAATGGAAGTAACAGCAAGACAGCCATCTGAGACAAGAGCATGAGGTTGGTTCTTGGTCTGTTTAAATCATCTGGAATTGTACTGTGGATTGTGAGCCCGGATCTTCTCCAGCACCTCAAGTGGCATACCAAAGATTTAAGATAACTTGAAATCAAGGCTGACATTTGAACAACTTTGACCAGTCCATATCTGTGAATCCCTTATGGCCCGTGCCCAGAAATTAATTTGCACATTGGATTTCCCAGAAAAATATACTTCATTCAGTGAAAGAAAGCCACATACATGGAGTCTGGATTTCAAGGCAGTGCTCCTGCTGTAGCTGTAGTTAAACTGAAACCAAGAAGAGACGACATTGAAGGCTTGGGTCTGAGAAGCACAATCATGACTCTGCATTTAGACCTGATGAAAAGGAGACAGGGAAATGGGGAAGTAAATCTTGAGACCAATATGTTGAAATAAAACGTCCTCAGTTGAAAAAAAATAAAAGTCATAGCCTAACATGTCTAAGGACAGATGAAAGTTTTATTTAACAGAATACAGTCTCCAAAAATGTCTCTGAATTAAAAACTAAAAGAATTAACACAGTACAAGAATAATGTGACAGAATGTCTAACTTTGAGAAACAAAACAACAAAAACCCTACCAAGTAGCTGTTGGCATAATACGAACCAGAGCAGCATCTTTCTCTGAGCTATTCATTGCAGTGTTTTAGAAATTACATAAACCTAATTTATACCACCTTTCTAGGGCAGCAGTTCAGCAAAATGTTCAAGTGCATGCTAAATATTCCAGTTCAGCAAAACACACGCATCTAAGCACACGAAGTGTCAGCAGGGCATAGGTTAGTGCAGCCTATATAGACTAAACTGTACATCGGAGATTTGCAGAGTAGGACTGCTTGCTTGAATTAGGATGTAAAACTGTCATCAATAAAAGGCCTTTACAAGCTAGAAGCTATAAGTTACCTGAGTTCTGGGATATCGTTATTATTAGGCATCTCTTCCAGCCTTGAAACTTTCTCATCTTCAACAACTGTTTCTGCAACATCCATGCTGATTATTTTCAGTCTTTCCATCTGGAAGATGGGCTTCAACTGCATCTCAAATGTAGTTTGAAGTTCTTGTATTCAGTGCATTCTGTGTTACAAGGTATAACACTGCAATGAACGGGAAACTCTGACTTTGAATTTTATTTTCTTTCCATTTATATGCCCAAGTCAGAACACCTACTGTTCTTCCTGAGGCCTCCTGTCAAAATTTTAAAAACACAAATATACAACCAGAAAGAACTCTAGTAACCTTTGCTGCACTAACAAACACCAAAGCTAACCACCTTCCAGCCAATACACTTACCTTGCTGCTGGCCTGATTACAATAATGGAACGATCTCCAGAAGCAAGGGGGGCTTCAGGAAAGTTAACAGGAATTACATTTTCATATAACTTTCCCAGGTGATAAAAGAGAATCATTCCAGAGTACGATGCTCAGATGTGTACATCTAAGTGCACATCTGCTCATCTGAAGAAAACCAGCCTGGTTTTCAAAGGTCTGAGCAGCCATACATTTTACCAACTGCGGTTGCTACTGCAAAAGTCAGCACTTCTGAAAGCCATCAACTTTCACACAAGTACCTAAAGGACATCTCTGTGCCAAGGTGCCCAGCTCTGAAGATCCTAAATGTATGTTTTCCTATTGACAAGTTCAGAGGCTGGGGTTATATAATAAAAATAAATAAATTAATCAAATAATAAGGTGTTGGTATTGTACTATTTACTTTTTGTGAAAATGTGCCATTTCATCTCCAATTTAAAAAGATTTAGCATATTTCCTCAAATATGTGTTCCTGGGGACACGTGAACAAGAATAATATCAACTTTTATTTAGGAAAATATAGGCTTCTAGCTCTCGAGACAACAAAAACATGAAAACTGAAGACATTTATAAAAGAACCATCAATAAATTAAGCTGATTGCTAAAACACCTCAGGTGCTGAGGGAGCCAAGAGCATGCTATTTCACTACAGAGCTGGCAATTCAGTATTTACTATTCTGCTTGGACTTGCAAAACCAGCAACCGAAATGTTGCAATTTGAAATCAGAATAGAGGCAAAAAAAATGCCCTGTGTGCTGAAATGCCATTTACTTGCCTGCTGATTGCCTGATTTGAGTACTATTTTGAAGACACTGTGTGATAATTGATGAGACGGAAAGAAATGTAGTTCCATACAAAAGTCATTGGTTTCAGCTACTTCTAGAAACTGAGAGTGCTAGGCTAGCATTTGCATTTCTGCATACCTCCAGGGGATGAAAACAAGCTGATAAGATTATAATAGCACAGAGAAATCAATGTGAAAAGCCATAAGCTGTCCTTGCAGTACTAATGTGAGCTCTAAGCCTGCCTGCACAAAGTTCAACCCCATCATAATCAAAAGATGGATGGTCTTAGATGCAACTGGGTAAGCACAGGAGAGAAATAAGTCATAACTAGATGAGCTGACTTGAATGTGGGAACAGCAGCACTTAGTTTTCCTTTAAATGTAACTGCTTAGATTCAGGGTAATGCAGTGACTTTTATGAACATTTTAAGTACTCCATATCTGTATTAAAGTATTCTTTGTCTTGCCAGAAGAAAACCGCAGGGTGTAATTCTCATTTACCACAGCAACTGCTTTCCACTGATCTGTCAGTGTAAAGAGACATAAATGTAATTTTCCAAAGCTGAAGATCCCTTCTCCTTACCAGAGCAACAAAAACCATCCCAGGCGTAAGATGTTTGTCTGGGCTTTTTTTCCTCCATTTAAAGCAAATTAAAATGGCATTAAAATAGAAGTGACAAGTAGGGGAAAGAAACATAGCTAGTCTCTTGATAGTCTTCATCGCAGGAATTATTCTAAAAGCTGTTTCAAGTAACTAACAAAACCTCTACTCATTAAAATCTACACGGATCTAATTGCAAGAGAAACACAAACAGAAACTGAGGTGGTTCTCTGAGCAGATCCTTTTCAGAATCTATCTGAAATTTCAATGATCACAGGAGGACTTCTGGTACAAATAGGAAAAAGGAACAGTGACAAATCACAACTAGATGGCATTCACTTGAGAATTTTAAGAACACTCATATCTGAGACAGCTGAATTAGTAGAAAATGAAAAACATGAAGCCTTTACAAAAATTTTCAGAGGATCTGGAGAACTACAGGCCCATATGACTAATATTTGCATCTGTCAACTTTGTGAAGGCTGTAATAAAGGACAACAAATACCCACATAAATACAAGCTCCTTTCAGAGTCAACACAGCTGCTGTAAGGGGGAGCCCTGCCTTTCCAGCCTCTTGGAGTTCTGCAATATGTCAGCAACCATGTGGATAAGTGATTTATCTCACACAATCTGGCTTTCAAAAAGAATTGTGACAAAGACCTTAATCTAAAGCTCTTTAATATTAAAAGCTGCAGGATAAGAAAGGAAGTCATTGCATAGAAAAAACAGTTGTTTTAAGTTAGGAAATAGGATAGGAGTAAGTGTTCAGTTCTCAGTGAAAGGAGATCATCAGTCAAGTTTCATTAGGAGCCCACAATGGAGTATGAAAGACAACGTAAATCCTCTGCTAATCAACACATTGAATACTACTTGAAATTCTGGTCGTCTCACCTCAGACATGATTAATTAGATTTGGAACATGCTCATGGAAAGACAGCAAGGATGATCAAAGGTACTGCCCTGGATAAGGAATGACAGAACTGTCCGCGACTCATTAGTCTGGAAAACACCAGTCTTGGAGGGACAAAACAGAAGTCTGTAAAATGATGATTGGTATCAACGTGGATAACAACTGATTACTTGCTATCTTTTCCACAGCAGGACCCTCGAGTCTGCTAAGTGAAGCTAACAGCATCCCTGTTCTTCACACAAGTAGGATAGCCCTGTGAAAGGACACTGTGAGTGCAAGAAGTTTACATAGGTTTGGGAGGAGACTGAATCAGGAAAGTAAGTTTCACTGTTAAAGAGAGCACTGGATCTGGAAACTGCTCCCTAGGCTTCTCTATGCAATCAGGGCATTACATTTATCTGCATCTGGGAAGGTGAAGCTGTTCAGCGACTACTGCAACATATAGACATATAGTGTCTCCTGTAGCAAAGGAAAAGGACCCCTACACTGAAGCTTCTAACACTGCATTCATTTTTACTTTCAATTTATATATCTTCCTCACATCTGAAAACACAGAGTCAGGATGTATGCAGACATCCAAGCTGAAATCTTTCCATATGTTGCATTAGGGAGCCAGCTGATGTTATTGTACAGTTACTAACTATAAGATGAGCAAACAGCACAACAGGAACAGCAGCTGTTGCAGAATTATTGCTCATCTCCTGGATTATTCCATTTCCACTACAAGGAAATCACAGCTTTGTCCAGTGTAATTTGAAGGCTGTAGTAGGCACTTGCCATAAACCGTGGTCACATTTCCCCAGCTTCTTTGCAGACTCCTTGCTGGTCTAGAAGCAGAAAGCTCATTAAACATGACTTGTAGCTCTAATAGTTAACTTACAGGATAATGGGAAAAGTCTGCATTAGCTCAGTCCAGAAGGTGGCTGCACTTAATTGCTTCTTTCATCAAAGATCTGTTCCTTTGTGAAGAATAGCAGAGAATTGCTGATCATTATTACCAATTTGCTGAGATACTTAAAACATCAATCTCCTCACACAGAAAGCATTTGCTGAAATTACTACCATTTACTCTCTCTGATGAGCTTTGCTCCTCTTTGCAATTTGGAAGCAGGCCACCCCATTAATAGATTCCTGGACAGGTTTAAGCAGGAAGGTATTAGTGTGTCGCTGCTAGTAATAACAGTACCGTGGTGTAAGTACTAGCAAGTCTGCTGTAAGGCAACGACAGAAGTGTCTATAAGCTTCCTGTGCATGAGGGCTTGTGCTAAATTAAATTCCAGCCACAGAAATTAAAACTCAGGACTGATTTGTTAGCTTAATGAATAGCTGAGGTCTTACAGAATAGTTTTAATGTTAATGAACTCAGAATAAACATGCCAGCAAAGTAGGTATTTGACTCTAAAACAGAAAAAAATATGGTTCTCTGGTCCCTGCTGAATTAGGCTGGGGATGGAGCTAATGCCCTAAATATGACACATTTGGGTCCAGATTTATGCAATCTTATTCCAGGTACCCATGCAAAGAAGTACCCTCAGAGATGCCTGGAGACCAGCAACAGCCCGTACCTTTCATACCTCACTGGCAAGCCTAAGGCTTAGGAGGAAGACTCTGGACCTCTGTTCCTTTACATGATCTACCCCAAATCCACCCTCAGGCATGGCAGGTGCTGGTAAAGACAAACTAGCCACACTCCCGGCAACTTTTCACAACTGTATCCTTAACAGCAGTCATTTCAGCATGGGAAGCAGCAGCACAGAGCAACTGCTATCAAACATTAGAGTGAGGTTCTTCACAAATAGCAGTTCAGGAGTCATTTCTGCCATTTATTACCACACAGGAATGCCTCAGAGTCCTAAAAGCTTCTTTAGCTCCTTTCCACGTCACTCTTGCTGGTATTAAGGCCATGAGCAGAACATCATGATTCAAAAACAAGAAACAAAGGCAGAGCAGTTAATGATCCAGGTTGCTGTTCTCCCAAATCCTAACTAAGCATTCTCCAGCACTCTGAAATCATTACTAGACTGTACCAGTGGCAGAAGCTCATTTTATAGCAGTTTAATTCCACCCAAGACTTTTATACAACATTGGAAATCATTCAGGTAGCTACTACCATCTTCCTCCCACATATCCATAGCATGTGAGGTAAGATTCAAAACTTACTTCATGATTTCTGGGTAAATTTGTGCATTCAACAAACCACATAAAGAACTATCACGAGACCAGGACCAGGTCCAAATGTAGACACATCCAAAGCCAGAGGAATATTTTGGAAGGAGAGGAAGGTGAGTGCAGCATGCAGCTGGCAGCTGTGGCACAGGCTGCTACTCACCAGGCACAGCCCTTATGCAACCCAGCAGACTGCCAAGCTCAAATCCCTTTGATGAAAGAAGTCAAGGGGGCTGGAGTATTAAACAAAGCAACCAATGATAATGCAATACTTTTGCTCAACTTTTGCTTACTCAAATATTAGCTACTTAAAACTCTAAGAAGAAAGAAATATAGTAATCAGACACACGTACCAGTAGACACCTGGAGTTACACATTTACTATTGCTGTATTACCAAAGAACATGGGCAAAGTTGAGTAACAGCATGCTTGCAGAAGACCTCTTAAAATGTGTTTCTAGTTGACCGCAGAGCGCTGTGAATTCCCTAACAGATTAATATTAAACTTGAAGACACAAGGGACTTCAAGTAATAAGTAGCTAACTGCCAGCCAATTTTAAAATAAAATAACTAACACACATACAAGATGGCATTTGTCTTGCAATTAGTTATATGCCACATTAAGTTTCTCACCAGTCTGCTCACTTTCAGCCCCTTCCCTCTTGCTTCTCAACTCCACCCAAACTAGCCAGAAATAGCTCGCCATTACTTAAAATGCCCCAGCTCCTATCTCCAATTGTTCTGCAATTCAAAGCAGTCCAAGAGCTATGTAATACAGCCCTCCTGGCTACAAAGGTATACTTTAATCCAGTTTGCATTAAGGAAATTATCTCTGCTCCACTCTTTTATGCCACCTTCTCCCCAGGAAACATCTTTCTCTGCCAGTCTGGAATAAAACTCACTGCACCAGTAGTTCACTAGGAATACAAAGAAGAGAGGACCAGGAGACCAGTATGTAAGTTAAGCAAGGAAAAAGGCCAGGGTGAGATAAGGTGTCCCAGATCCTTGAAAAGTGAGTCTAGTCCCACATCAAGTTTGGCCGGAGGCTTCTGCTCCCGACTTCTCGGGGCCACTGTCACCTAGGGCCATCACCATGGCAAGTAATGAAGGCATAAAAGAAGCTAAGTGCCCAGCATGGTTGGGTCCAGGGATGCTGTGCAGTCTCATGCCCAGCCAATAAGCCTCTTTTATTGGCTATTCTGAAGAGCTACCCTAAAAAAATGTCTTCTGTAGACCTTCGGTTCTTTTTAAAAGCAGAGAGGCTAAATTTGGATGTGTCTGCTAAGCCTGGCACTTCTCTGAAATAAAGTTCACAAGCAGCAGCAACAACAGAAAGCCAAGCGTGGGAGCCAGCAGAAAAACAGAAGTGCAAACTGCACAGTGCCAAGGTGGAAGAGATGTCTGCCTCCTTCCTGGCAGGAGAAATACATTGTTGTTCCAAAGGAAAAAAAAAAAGGAAAAAAAAATATACCAAAACAAGACAACAAAGAAAACAAACTTAACCCTACAAGCTTTAGACACCCTCTTTATGAAGCTGATTATGCAAAAGCTGATTTTATCCAAGGACATCACTGGACTTGGGTTGACAAATACCACTGGTACAGGCAGGCTTGCTGAGAATGCGTTTAAGATGAGGAAGATAACATTTAAAGCTTCCATTCTCACAGGAGGGGAAATTCCCAGACTTCGTGCTTGCTGGGAAGCATTCAGCTTTCACTTTGTAGTGCTCTGAGAAAGTCTCAAAATTGCTGCTACTGCTTTTCTCACACACCAAATGCGGTCAGCAGCTTTGGGCTCTCCCTTCTCCACAACCTCCTTGAAGTGGAAGGGCACCAAAATTGAGAAGAAAGTATTCATCTCCTTCAATCTTCTGGATATGCTTTTCACAGGGCGGCCCAGCAGGCAGTTTGTCTTGTTCACAACATCGGCTCATCTTTAACATTGTGTCCACAGTGGTCCTTCTTGGTAGGAAGCACAACAACCAGCTAGTTCCCAGCTCGGTTAATCACAGAATCACAGAATCACCAGGTTGGAAGAGACCCACCGGATCATCGAGTCCAACCATTCCTATCAAACACTAAACCATATCCCTCAGCACCTCATCCACCCATGCCTTAAACACCTCCAGGGAAGGTGAATCAACCACCTCCCTGGGCAGCCTGTTCCAGTGCCCAATGACCCTTTCTGTAAAGAATTTTTTCCTAACGCCTAGCCTAAACCTCCCCTGGCGGAGCTTGAGGCCATTCCCTCTTGTCCTGTCCCCTGTCACTTGGAAGAAGAGGCCAGCAATGCTACCACCCAGTTCAGCATATGACAAATACTAGATTTATCCAAAATCTGTATCCATTTAACCCCTTTAAGGTCAGCGATGCTGTCTGTTGTAACACAACTGTAGCAGACATGCCAAGTAGGAGTAACACAAGCAGTGCCAACTGCTTTTTAGAAGTGGTTAGGAGATGTGGAAGCTTGCTGGATCTAGATCAAACCAAAGACTTACTAAAGACTCAGGCCAGGTTTCAATTCAGAGGAATACACATTGACTAAGGTGTGTCATGCAGACTTCTTACCTGGGCTTTTCCAATTTCAGTGTAAAGAAGCCTCTTGTGCCCACCGATTGGTGAGGTTGGCTGTAGTCTTGCAAACAGTAGCAAAACCCATTCTGCACCAAAAAATACTTTGCAGAAGCAACAAAAATGAAAACACTTTGATAACTGTTATTCTGTTGGGGAAAACAACATTTTCTAGTAATTATATTTTTTTTCTAGTGCAGGCCCATTTCAAGTCAGCTTGTGTGAGCTGGTCATTGCTTATTATACCACACATGAATGCTTTCCTGTTACCTTGTTCCCTCTCTTCTTGATATCGTAAGGCCAGCTCATACATTCCTAGGACACTGAATACCTATCTTTAATAAAATAGGTCTGTATAATATGTAGCACAATGGAGCTTTGATCCCAGGTCAGAAACTCTAGGTATTACCATACAAGTAAGTAATAATATTCAACCAGGATATTCAACAGAAGCCTAAATAAGCAAATCCTAGCAAATATTAGTTACAGTAGGCTATTGCTGGTCAGAAAATCAAGCACACAAAAATGAAAAGTAAAACCAAAAGGATTAGACTGAAGTTGCAAACTTCCTATTGAATATTGTAATGGAATTGATAAGACTCAAAACTCTCTGAGCAGTCTCTCTATAAATCATATTTCCTAATATCGCCTTCTAATAGCTGATTAAGCCTCCCAGCCCAAGAAGCCATGGCAGACTGCTGTCTGATCTCTGCTCACACAGATATTCAGACTGTTCTCTTGGGTATGTAGGCTGCCTTGCTGGATAAACGAGAACATAAATCACAGAAAATAACTGAGCACCACATTCCCTGTCACTTGGCTTTTTAGTTATATTTGTATAAAACCACACAGGACAGCAAAATATTTTCATAGCTAGGAGAGAACAAGTGAAGTCAAAGGCCAGAAACCCATCACCCAGCCAACCTCGCTGCAGAACAGCATCACTAAATCAACAGGCCAGACTCACCCCCCAAACAGCAACATGGAAAACTATGGCTTTTTGACAGTGTTTTGGAATTACAACACTTGCTTCCCTATTTATCTGTGAATTCAGTCATTCCTACATCATCTCCAAGTAACACATGCAGGTTATTAAATGTATTAATAACCTTCAGATATTAGTCAAAAAGAGGGTGATGCCCAAGCCGTTCTGACATCAGCTTACTTCAAATCAGTGAGAAGATCTGAGAGGTTTAGTAAGGCTTTGGAGCTATGGACTACTCTTTGGCCACCATAAACAAGGCATATGGGCTGATCTGCCATTCCACTCATATTTCTAGCTAAATCATTTTGCAGACTTAATTGTGCTTTTTGAGGCAAACCCATTTGACCTTGTCTCCTCCATCCGTAGTAGGAGTTCTGCTACTGTTTTTCAAGGTAGGAATCTCAGCATTTCATTTCACATACCCAGAAGTTCACATTAAGCTAAATCTACAAGAGCTAAACCTAAATGCTACCTGAAGCCAGCAGCTACTTCAGCAAAACCCTTTGGTAATGGTCCTGAAGTTCAGGAGCAGAAAGAGGCCTTTACAAGTTCATTAAGGACAACACTGATACTAGCTAAAGTTACTCCTCTATTAAGACGCTTCACCCAAGAAGAGGCTGATCTTAAGCCAAGCAACCTTCATCACCTGCTGCTTCATTTCTGCAAAAAAGTTACCAGATGCTTTTTTTAAGTACCACACATGAAGTGCTTGCTAATCTGAAAACACTGTTTCTTGGAAGCCAGTTCCCTCTGGGTCTTAGGCTCTCAGGGTGCAAACCATCATATTCCCACAGTCTAATAAGGAACAATTTCTGATTCCTACTACTGTCCCTCCAAAGCCTTCTCTTTCTCTTCTCACTCTTCAACACTAAGGGTACACCATGATGTGACACCAATATGCATGCACTAATGTACCCTTCTCCTAATGTACTTTATTACCCCAGCCTTAAACGGCTGACAAAGTCAGCTCTGAGAAATACACCATGACCTGACTGGTACTTTCACAAATGGAATGAAACTCAGCCTTAATTCTGCCAGCTGCTGCTCCAATGAGAAAAGGAAATATCAAACCTGATCCAGTTTCTTAGATTAGCACAACAAGGCAGAACAGTCTGTGAGCTAGAAGGCTAAGTGGTCAACAAAATGAAGAGTCGTAAGAGAGAAATATTTTGGTCTGGAACCATACAGACAGTTTGGAATTAACATGCCGGCTGGCACCTGTCAACTACATTCGAAGGTGTATCTTAAAAGTCACCATAGCAACACCATGACCCAACCACTCGCTGCCTATTTCCGAGAAGAACAGAGGAAGAAAAGAAATAAAGATGCTAAGCCAATACTAAATGTATTTAAACATTTCTGCTCCTCAAAGTGCATCACATTTAAAAGAGCAGGTACAGACATAACAGAGAGATGTGGGGATTAACACTGTTCACTAAGAAACCTGCCAGCTTCTATCTACATTTGGGATCCATCTTGAGATTGAACTGAGATGCAAAGGGGGTGGAGGGAAGACAGAGGAGAGGCCATGGTAGCAATTCTGTCTCAAGCTCCCTACCAGCTTGCAATTTTAGGGATGTCAGACCTTTCAGCTTGTATAGCCGACAGGCGCAGTGGTGCAGCTTTCAGATTTCTAAGGTCCCCATTAATCATTCCCCTCAGAGTTCCATGGTAGATAGCTTCATATTTCATGACCTTAGGGGAGAAGAATTCAATTTTTATGATGTATCTTCATGTGGGACCTTTCCCACTGACACAACAGTATACACTTTGGCAGCTCACGGATAAATCCTACTACTGCAACAGATTAATCTCAGATTTGAGAAGCAGACTGGGTCAGCTGAGGGCTGTACCTCTGGAGTCCCAGGCTCCTGGTGGTAGTGTTCAACCTCACCAGATTCAACCTCAAGTCACCAGTGCATCTGGGGAAAGGACTGACAGCTCCATTTCATTTCGTTTAAACTCAAGGTGCACTCAAACTCAACTGCACTTTGTTTCTAAAGCTCTTCCATCTCCAAAGCTTAGGAGAGGCTGTCTTTATTACTAGTGCCTGGACAGAAGCCCCCAAGAGGTTAGGGCTGCATCTTTGCTCAGCACCACCCATATCACCCTGAAGGGGCTTAAAACCTGGTGCTGTCAAAAACACAAAAGGGGAGAGGAGCCTTTGTTCTACAGTAGTTACAGTTTGGAGATTTTGTGTGTGGAGGGGTCCAGAGAAAACAGAAATGCAGACATATAACAAAAGATCTTCCTTTTATAATGCAGATTGAGGAAAAGTACATTTACTTTCCAGCAAGTCCCAGAGACATGGAACAAAGGAGGGTGAATTCACAAAGCTAAAGGCACCCCATCCTACACCTACTTGGAGCTGTTTATAGATATGGTGGCAAAATTCAGACTCTGATTTTCTACATTTTAATTCTTAACTGTAAGCCACGATCCCCAAGAATCCTGTCACAAATTCAGGCACCTGAATAATATGTGGAAGTACTGACTACCAAGCAAGTCTGCCTGGGACACAGGCTATTTTCATATTTCAAAGCTGGCACTGTAGATGGGAAAAATCAACACCACTTTCAACTTTTAGATACAAAGGTATTGCTTTCTAGCATCTATTTGTACTTGACATGTAATCAACTTCGGGATCCATGTTTGAAATGAATTCTAACAGCATCTGACTGAATAGCAACAGCCCGACTGTAGAAAATAGCTTTGTTCCTTAATTGAATTTGTCCTTCACAGAGGATGGGGCATTTAGCCAGATGGAGCAAAGCCCGCAGTACATTTTCGTGGTAGTTTTGCAAGGATAAGTCAACAAGCAACAACTTAGACTACACCAGCCTGTTCCAGCCCAGCAGGAACAACTTTCTACTTGCTAACTGCCAAAATAAAAAATAAATAAATTAAAACAATATTAGGTAAAAAAAGGATCAGAGTGTTTCCTTACTGCAACCTATTACTCTCAATATTGTTTGCATAATACATAAGAGTGCTGAAGAGGCGCTCCATCGTTACCCCTCAGGAGCTCAGTGACTAGCCTTGTCACTTCATTAATTGTAAATCAGCTCCTGCAGATTCAGCTACAGGATGTTCTCAGGTTATCAGTTCGTGTTTCTGGTTGTCCCAGGGAAATTTAAACCAGGTTTACCCAACATTATGAAAATAAGGAAACTCAGCCACTGGTAAAACATAATAACCTTTTCAGATGACTGCTGCAAGCTGCGTCTGGTGCATACGACACTTTACACCAATAGCGACTTTATGAGCACAGAGCTGCAGCACAAAACCATGATTTTGGGATTGAGGTCAGCTGAAGCTATTCAACTATGACCTATGTAACTCACTGCAACCCAAAAGGACTTTATCCCACAGGTTCCATGAGATATGGGACACTAACATCCTTCCCCATGTCTTGGAGGTCCGACTGTGCAGCTTCAGTGTAAGCAGAAAGGGCAACAGCCTCAGAGCAGATAAAAGGAAGCACTTGCAGAGGGTGCTCCCTGCAAAAGAAAGCCCTGGAATGGGATGATGAGCTGCAGAGCTCTTCCTCTTTCAGAGTCCAGTAAAGGTTTTAGGAATGTTTCTTGGAGCTGACTCAAACTCTGGCATGGTTAGATGTTTAAAACTTTCTGGCTTTAGAAAGATATGAGCAAATGGTTCACAAGGCAAACAATTCCCTGTCCAAGACCAAGCAGAAAACAAAACATGATATAAATGCTAAGTCATTAGCACTGACAGCACAGAATTGATAGCACATTGGCTGCTGGTCCTCTTCCCCCAAAACAGAAGTCTAACACTCCGGTTACTATTTTCTCTTTTGAGGGGACTTTTGCTCACACCTTAGAACACCCTGACCCTCTCCTACAGACGGACACGTGGGAGCAGACATTTTGGCCCTACAGTTGAATTATGCAGGGCTTTGCATAGACACCATTGACATGACAGTGTTGGGGCAGGGGGAGAAATATCAGGAATGGGCCCTGAAATGTGAATTCTTCAAGGTTCAGGTCTGGGTTTTCATCTGCCCCAGAAAATCAGAGCATTACGTTAGGATGCATAAGAAAAGATTATGGTATGAATAGTTCAGTGAAAATCAACTCTGCTCAAGCTAATGAGACTCTTAATAGACTTTTAAAGCTTTACACATGACATAGCCAATCAACTACAACCTATATTAACATGGAGGCAAAGTGAAGTGGAATCCTTTTTACTTCCCCTTAAGTTATGCTTGAATGTGAGGCTTTTACTTATCTTCTCAGAAATGCACTCTTTTTTTCACATGTCTTGCCCTGGAAACAAGAGCCCCTGAGTTTCCTTCAACTTACTGGAAAGGGATGTTGACATATGAAAAGGTTACTCACATGACATTTCTGAGAAGGGCATTGCAAACTTGCTCAGAGAAAGCTACTCTTGTGTGCTCTTCCGTGCTGGATAGCCTGCCATTAACAGTGACACATCCACTTCATTCTGCCACTCACTCAAGAGAGTTCCCCAGTGCTCATGCCCTGCCTCCCAGTAAACAGGGAAGAAGCATTATGTTCATACTTTAAAAAATAAAAAGTGAAGGGGTGGAGGTGCTTGGGTTTTTACGCCTCCTTCCATGGAAGCAACTTGTGCCCATGAAGCTAACCCACAAAAGCAGAAGAGTGGTGAGATAAGAACAAAACAAAAATCCCTAAAACTTCATGAACCCACCCTTTCTTACCTGAAATCAAATGATATAGGAAAGATTCCAAATCAAAAAGAAAACAAAAAGAAGCATATTTAGAGACTAGATTTACAAATGAAAGTCTGTTCTTCATGTACTTTGCTACCAAAATAGTTGTCAGTATCTTGTGTTTCCTCTGTGATATTTGTTAGTAATACTTCCACTGAAACAGCACAAGAGTAGCGTCCTATAAGTCTAGATGTAAACTACAATAAAAAGCACAAACATTAAACTCCAATTTCAGAAGGTTAAAAGCCCTCCAGTTTGCCCTGGAGCACAGAAGACCTATGAGAACAAAACTGAGCTCTGTTATTTGCTGGTTAGAACTCAACAACATCAGTGGCCACATTAAACATACATCCCACTCTGCTGGGGCCAAACTTAGAAGTAATGTGATAACTCACAATACTTCAATCCTATTAATCTGCTGCTTCCCTTGTGAAAGGCCCTCAGACAACCTGTCTCCTCCCTGCTCCCACACAGCATGTGGGAGCCCGGACTTAAACACTGGGCTGATTTCTCCAAGGCTGATGATGGGCTGATGTCTTTCACAAACATGAAGATCCAAACTCATGAACTGCAATTACTGAGCTTGCAGATGAACCCGGATTAGGGAATCAAGCTTCAGGACAGGTTTTACTCTGGACTATCTCTTCTGGTTATCATAAACAGTTGGACCACAGCATAGTTTCATCTGAAAGTAATCCAGTTTGCATACTCCAGGACTATTCCACAACATGAAATTAGAGCACAGGAAGTGGAGACTATTCCACAAGAAGCGGAGACTGTATCTGCAAAGCACAATCCTTATATGAACCAAAATGCTACTGGAAACACCCTGAATCCCCTCCCACTGCACCATGCACAGCACAGCCCTCAACCTCAAAGCCAGATGAGACCTTAAGTATGTGCTACACTTCGGTATGCACTATAATTCTGGCAGTACAAATGTGTGTAAAAACAAGAGACCCATTTTTTTCTTTCCTTTCTGAGACTTGTAACTCACACATGGACTACACCTCATCTAATCAAGCCCCAGAAAATCACCACAGCTGAGATCTTGAGGGGGATCACCCTCCTGCTAACACTGCATACCCCATTTTCACACAGGATCCAAACATGCCTGATTCATGCAGTTAAGCTGGAGGGAGAAAGCCCACTCTCACAATCCAGTCATTGAAAATGCAAATATGACAGCCTGGGCCATGAGTCAAGCCACTAAAAAGGGAAATTTAGGTTTTGGGCTTCAGACATAACTGCTCAGTGATGGTTATTCTAGACCCTCCACAAACAGCACTGCAGTGGGCAGGGAGCGGAGAGCAGCCTAACACTGTACCAGGAGTGCAAGAGCTGCCTCTTGGTTGCCTGTCTTGACCACAACTCAACTGTCCCTGTGTGTCTTTGCTCAGCGAGCCACAAGACAGGAGCCTTTCTTCCTAGCTGAGCTTCTCAGTGTAAACTGCCCAGACACTTTTCCAATTATATGGTATAACACAAAGCAAAAAAAAAAAAAAGAAAATCACACATGGAAAAAAGGAGACAAAAGCCTATTTTGGGGGACAAAGGCCTGACATTTCAAAATGATGGATCTGTGGTCTTTGTAAGGAGTCAGCCTTGCAATTTGCAGCCCACACTACAGCACTCCACAGCTATTCACCCTGTTTTGCCAATGCTAGTATTGTGTTTGCATGCCCAGCACTTGTGGACTGTTCCAGGATTTCCCCAAGCACTGACTGGACACATTCTTCACCACGCTAAGAAGGGGGTGACCCATCACCTCAGGCTGAGGGGAAATGCGGGTAATTGCTTTTGAGAAGCACAACCACCACACTTCTGGCTCATAGGGAGGAAAGGCTGGACCCTGCTCTCCCACCCAGCAGACCAGAGCAGCAATGCTAGCTCAATGCAGCTCCGCATTCCCTGGTATTTATCAGGAATTTGACATTTATATTCTGATTTATTAAAGCATAGAGCTCAGTCTGTTCAAGAACCTGCTTCATTTGATTTGCATTGCCCTTCTGCCCAGTTGGCTTTGATGCACGCGACCCAGCACTGGTGCTTGCCATGGTGGGAGTGTCCGTGTTCAGCAGCAGCAAAGGGAGCCCCAAGCTTCATCCCCAAAACCACCCAGCCTCCTCCCTCTTGCGGGATGACCACACAAACTTCTCAGAGCAATGGCAGCTTTCTGTTCACAATTGTTAATAAAACTCAAACCTCAAAAAACTAACAACAATCTTACCTTACAAAATACAACTTGAATAGATTTTGTCCCCCTTAGATTCATTCTGCACTTATGCAATTACAGGGTGTGTCTGAACTCGCAGCTGTCCAGCACTGGCAGATCCCCATGGAAGTGAAAGGTTCTGGAAAAGCCTGGTTTCAATTATATGTGAGCAGTGGGGTAAAAAAATCCTACTGTTTGACAGCAGTATTTTACCTCTATCTAAATAGAGTCCTTCAGGTTTTCCCATGCATTTGGTAAATATTTATTAAGCTTACAGTGCCTCTGTGACAGAAGGGGGTATCATCCCAAACATGTAAGGGAAAAAAGCTTGAGACTGAGAGATAAACAAAAATTACTTACGGATATGCTAGAAAAGAGTCAAGTTGTAGTGACTTTCCCTGGATAGGTCAGCAATAAGGAAGGAAGCTTCTGGGAGCCATTTCCCACAACACATTAACTTCAAAGGACTAACTTAGGCTGCACTGGAGAGCACAGGGAAGAGCGGAGGAGAGAAGGAGCAGGCAGCCAGAGCACTCACACCGCAAAGGGCGGGTGACCCTGAGGCTGGTGGAGCCTCTCGCTGGCGGGGCTGCCTGGAACACAGCAATCTCGTTCTGCAAAGGAATTCAGGGTCTCAGTGTTTTCTTTCACACTGCACGAGCAGTACTGACAATGCTGAGCTCAAGCAACACTTCATATCTGAAGGACCAATCTAGCCAACTTGTTCTTTGCAATAAGCAAGCCCTTAATGCTTGGAGGTAACTATCTTTAGGGCCATCATTTCCCCTCTATGCGTAAACTGTACAGGAGAGGCAAGTGTAAAGTATATCATGGCACATTATACACTGAGGTCTTGTTCCTTCAAGCACAGTTGTAGGTGGATAATGAAGTCAATGAGGCTCCATATGCAGGACCTTACACATTCATCTGTATAGGCAAGTGAACACAGCAATTTCTGCATGAAAACAGTACTACTTATACAAAACTAATATATTAAAGAAAAAATTATATATGGAAAGGACTGTATTTCTACTCTGCTATGGATTTAAAACACAAAGTACTAGTACATCCTAAAATGGGTGTGATTACCTATCAGCAAGGCCAATATAATGAGATAAAGGGGTGTCTCCTTGGTCAGCATCACAGATCACATGTCCCACAAGCTGCAGTCTGGAGTTTATAGCATTATTTTTTAGAGAATAAAATGAAATATCAATTTCTGGATAGCCTATACAGTATACGTGCAAATAAGGGAGGAGTCGGGGGGGAGGCAGCACGGCAACAGGAGCACATGGACAGACACATATAACCCAAATATGAAGTGAACTGAAAATTATTTCCACAGATATTGAACAAAATATCTAAGAGATGGTGCCTAGTTAGATAGAAGGCAGAGACAGAGAGGAAAATGACCTTGTTCTGCACAATGGAGTGATTCATATGGATGAACCAGATAACCCAAATTCCCAGCTTGGAGAAGTGCATTGCAAATGCAGATAAACCTCCAGCATCTCAAAGGCTGACTCAATTCTGTTTGCAAAATGAGAAAATATGGAGAAAATAAAGTCAGTCACCTTTCTGAACTTTGTAAAAATGTAGCAGCTACTGAGCAGAACCTCCAGGTGGTATAAATGAGTACAGCTTTTTTGTTAGGATGGATGGCAAAAGATGATACATTTTTGAAATAAGTTGTTCTCCCACAAAATCAAGTGCACACATTGCCTGATCTCCTCTGGCAGCCTGTGTACATAGACATGCACATGGGCATACCCACACTTGGACAAGTTTCACAGAATCCCTGTGTCTCACTTCTGCAGTGCTGAACACTTCAAATGAGGGAGTCTTAGCTCTGCTCTGCCATGGTCCTCTTATAGGCATTGAAGGGAGATGATTATATGGATGACAGGGTTGGAAAACCTCCGCTTCAATTTATGCAATAAAGATGTTTTCTTCTAAGAAGCTTTAATCTGCAAGACTGTAACTTTCACTCCCCAAACAGAGCTCAAATTCCTGACCTTGGCAAAACATCACAGAGGCCTTGTTTTCACTCACATGGATTAACTGTCACTGAACAACTCATCCAAGATAATTGGCACAACCACTCCTCTTCTTCAAAGCTAGCATTTCCTCACCTATTTTCCTTTCGTCCTCTGATGATCGCATAATGTACAATAGTAAGTACATAATGTATAACAGTGACTCTAATTACCACCACATCAATTGGCAAGAGTGTTACAATGAATAAAGACTGCCAATTATATAATGAACAAAAGTATGGCACAGCGCTGTATAAAAGACATCTGCAAGTGTGCTGTATCAAGTACCAGACCCAGTTATGAACACTGCTACGTACTCTGCCTGTTTGCTGAGAAAGGAGATGCAGCAGCCCAGGAGGACCACCTGCACATACGGCTACATCACTTGAAGACTACAAGTAAGTGTGCTGGTACTGATCACTTCGTATGGACAAACCTATATTTGTGCTGTTATCTGCATCTATCCACACAGTTTACACGCTGACAGAGAGGCTTATGACCCATCCATACTATTATCTTGGAGTTAAATTCAACGTATTTTGTTCTCCTACTGGGTGAATGTCTTCCTCTGGCTCCAAAACTACAATTCATAAGCTTGAAAGGTATCAGGACTGTAAAAAGGGATACAAAAGAGATGTTGGCTCTGTTTTGGTTTTTTTGGTTTGTTTTTTTTTTTTTAACTGCTGCTATGATTTGCAGTTTCGTAATCACTTTCACTGTATTTTTTTTTCCTTTTAAACCTCAAAGCATTGCTTTAAAAATATATGTTTGTTAGTAAAAGCAAAAGGTTGGGAAAAAAAAAGTTTGGAAGTGTGCATGGAGCATAAATTAGAATTTTAAAAATTTAAAAATAAAGAAGGCTTCTTAATCTTCCTCCTTCCTAAGTTGCTTTTTTTAAACAAAGCTGCACAATTTCTTGCAACTTCAGGATCTCTGAGACTGACAGTATTGTCCTGGACATTTAATATTATCCCTAACCAATGGGTGAACGAAGTACTTTTTAACAAGCACTGTCCCAACTATTTTGAATATATCTGCATATTAGAGCTTTAATTTTTACTATCTAGTCATATGTAATCTGCCTCTCCAGCTTTGAATTGGTCTCTGCCTCATTTAAATTTATAAAAAAGCTGGAAGAATGAGTAGGAGCTCTGGAACTGGGCAGTTTTGCCCGCTCTCTCAGTAGCGATTCTCAAAGGGCTGTAGTTCAATGCCCGACCTAATTGTGCAAATACAGGCATGCTCCTCTCCCTCCAGCTGCATACTCACTCTTCTTGCCTTGCATCCAAGCAATCATGTGGCCTCCAGGGATTTCCCTTGGTTTATCTGACAGAAAGAAGGTGGTCCAGCTTTCCCTTGGATCAACCTAAGTAGCCATTGGATTTTATACACAGGACGCAGAGCGCTTGTACAACAAGGTGTGCGGTGCCCGAATACCTTGGCTTAGGCAGAACATGAAATCACCTCCAGGAGAGTTAGGTACCCAGAGCCCACACCCTTTCAAGGGATTTACACAGCTCAGGAAGCCTCCCTTGGCAAACCCCAGCTTGGTTGTTTAATCAGAAAGTAGATGACAGAAAGAAGTTAAATGCTACTATTGTAAAGCACTGTCTTAATTTCAAAAACACCTCTGAAGCAAGCAGCAGCAATTAAAACACCAGCCTTTGTAATTACAGCACAGGAACCTGTCTCCACCTGCACAGCTAGCTGTAACTACTCTCACTTCTGGAGCGCTCTTCAGCAGCCATTCTCATCCACATCGATGCTCCAGCTCTCCATCCAGCTTATTACTGTCTACTAACAGCTCTCTGGGGCTTGTTTGAGCAGCATCTTGCCCTGGTCGAGGGTAAGGACTTTGGGACGCTACTGCTATAAAAAATCTCAACAGTAGCATAACATAACAAGCATCTTGTTTCAGATGAACTGAGGTAGCTGTAAAATGAAGGGAAGGAGCTGGAGAAAATTTTAGCCATTACACAATGAAACTGTTCCTAATTTTATCCACCGAAGACAAAATGGTAATGTACCCTGATCATGGCCCACAATCATTTAGTTGCTAACCTGATTTACCCATAGTGATTTCTGTTCCTACAACAGCTGGTGAAGTCTCTGCTGGACAACTTGATTCGGAATTTTATGCAGTGAATAGGCCATTTCAGTCACAGTATATTACTAGCTTCTCAAAAATATTTCTCTCTGCTTGTGGGAGGAACGCTCATCTGTCAAACACCTTGGTGCCTTCTTTGCTTGCCATGCGCTACAATTATTTGCTTTGGCCCAGCAGATCTCTGACAGCAAGCAGGCAACTGTTGTTTTCCCCAGTGACAGCACTGAAAAAGGGAAGCCATATAAATTATAGCAGTCTCGTAGCTACCTTCATTTACCCTGTGAGGAATGGGAATTTTTTTTGTGTGTCTAGCACTATTTCTTTTTGAAAGAAAGACACTGTACCATTACTCCCAGCTTCCCTTGCCCTAAGAAGAGACAGCACGGCTGTGCCAGGGCTCCCCAGTATGCAAATAAAACTTCATGGAAGAAAACCTTGTCAGCACAAGGTACCTGAGCTCTGCATGCCCTGGGGGAGACAGCAGAAGACTCTCTGCCCCGATTTTACACACATTTTGCATCCTTTTGCACTTCTAGAGCAGCTGCTGTTTTGCATACTGGAAAATTCATAAACACCGAGTAAGGGCACGACCTGCTTCCACCTACAAATATGGCAGGTCCCTGACATCCTACATGTCCATTGCATCACACCGTCAGTCCATGCACAGGTCAGAGAAAACAAGACCCCAATGAAAGATCAAATGTGTACAAAGATAAATAATGATAAATACATAGTCAAGTCAGAAATAAAACCCATGGGCTTGATTTACCTGGTGTTCCCATCATTTGTTTTGCCCCAACCCCAATGGATATATAGAATAAAAAAAAATAAATCCATTTCAAGAAAAGCTTGTAAACAGTTTATCACTTTCTTTGACATTACATTACAACCACCAGTCCTGGGAAGGACTTCACCAAACAAAGGAATGCGACATATGTGTCCACTTGAGTGGGCTGTCTGAAACAGCATAAGATCCCAGTGCAAATAAAGAAAAGGCTCTGGAATACTGCATGTTCAATTAAACTTTGACGTAACTAGTGCTGTAATTTTTAATCTGGATTTTATTAATACTAATAAGGAGAGCTGCTGAAATATTCCTTATGTTTCCTTAACATGATTTTATCCAGCAGTCCCTGGAATGTATTCAATGGCAACTTGTATCTTTTCCCTGGAACAGACATCTACACTGGCAGCTCCTAGCGCTGACAAAACACATCAACTCACATCAAGGAAAAAATCACCATTACCTAAAAATATCTGAACGAAAATAAAAAAGTGTTTTGAATGCTATGGGATTACCCTGCCTTCCTTTCCTTGGCTCTGTCTTTCTTTTCTGTGTCCACTGGGACACTCTCTGATATTTGCATAACTGCGTAATTTACTATGAGTTTTTAAAGAAGAGAACTGGGAGACATTTCCTTGAATTACGCCGATGAAAAAAACACAGCCTGATAAATGGCATTTTTGTTACCAATCCACCCAAAGACCATGAAGAACTAATGGAAATATCAAGAAAAGGCCCAGTAAATCATCTGTGAATGAAAAACAGTGACAGGCCATGACGTATTTTTTCCCTCCTCCTTTCCCAAAACTGCTCATTAAATTCAGTTTTCAGCTGGGGTGGAGACAAGCCACAGAAATTCCTAGGATGAGATAACACTGTTATCTGATTAATGAGAAATGTAACATCAATCAGATGGACTTGCAAGTAAGGTATCATTGCCGTGTGTACACAGACGCTGGGATTACACAATGTGTTTGCTGCATAGCACCCTGCCCACCTGCTCCCTCCCTTTTCAACTTAGACCTTCCTGAAATTAAAAGCATTTTTCCAGTCTCATTCAAAGTTTCCACCTTTATCTTTCAGTTGATTGTGCTGGCCAAAAAACCCCAAAAAAAGGTCTTTAGGAGTGGAAATGACTGTATTTTGAGAGACCTACTCCAAAGAGCAGGAGGAGCAGCACACAAACTGAAACAGCAATGTTGGATGCTTTGACAAGTGAAACCTTCTGCATCCTTTCTTACAGTAGAAATGACCTTAGAGAGGAAAGCATGACCTCCAGACCTAAGTTATCCTAAGAAAAAGATACCTTAAAAGTAAAACTTGAGATTTTTGTACTTCATGTACTAAATGCAAACCCTTAAGGGTTTTCTAATGATAGTCTGTTTAGGTACTCTGCACACCTTTGCTGGGTGAAGAAACGAAACACATTTGGTAGAAGGCAAGTACAGAAACGCACAGTCTTTTTCTGCACAAGCACGATAAGCTTTAAAAACAGTTAAATATAAAAAGCTAGAAAAGCAAGCATGACTGGGACTCCTCATATCCCTCATATCCCTTGCACAGCCAGCAGGTTGCTCCAGCACCTTTCAGCATTTTAAGATGCAGCAGCCACTACCAGAACCAATATCCCATACTACACACTAGTACTAACATACCTCTGTAAAAAAAAGTAAAATCCACTGTGATGCCCAAGAGCTATTTGGCTGAAGCAATTCCACTGCCAAAACAGCACCTCTAAAAAGAAATCAACTTCAAGTGGATCTGCCTTGTTTCTGACACCAATTAATAGCAACATTGAATACTTGGGCAGCTAAATATGCAGCTTCTGCCTCCTGGACTTTCATTTAATGACAGTGTAAAACACTAAAAAAAAACCTGACTCAGCCAGAGACTGCATGCTGTTTCCCCAATACAGACTGTTCAAGGCTCCCTTTTTTGAAAGTATTTACATTCAAATTCATTTGGAAGGTCATTTGGCAGTAAGAACTGCAACACACAATTCCTCTGTCTACTGTAGCCACTTAATTGTTATATTTCAGCTTTCTAGGCATGCTTTCTTAGATATTTACAGAGATGCTTTAAAGGATAGCAGCAAATGCCTCATTACAAGAGAAACAAGCCAGCACTCAACCGCAAGACACTTCTGTTCATTTCCTTCAACAAAAATACACTACCATGTGGTGCCTCCCTGCAAAATACACTACACTAATTCACAGAACTAAGGCTCATCAACCTGCCACAGGAGCCTGCTGTTCCCCCTCTCCAACAGTAATGCTCCAAAGAGCCAGCACCTTTCCCTTCAGGCTCCCATGTACCCACCCAAGTCCTCCATCGGGACTGGTGTTATAACCCTCCAACTAAACTGCTGATGCTCACCTGCTGCCCAACCACTTCTGGGATATTTAAGAAGCCACAGCCTTGTCTCCAACAGTATGTTTTTTGCATCTGTAAGGGCCTTATGAGGTTACAAGAAAAAAAAAGCACTGCAGTTTCAAACTCGGGCATCTGAGAGACAAAAATCAATAGGGAAGTTAGGAGGCAAGGAAAAAAAAAAGATGCAGCGTTGTATTTCATTGAATTACTGTACTTTGGACACAACAGAGGATTCTTAATAGGTAACACAGGAAACCATTGCTAAAAATTAGAAATATGTAAGATCCCATGAACCTAAGAGTAGACAGATAATTCTAACAGTCTTTCAAATCAGCTTAATGTCTCATTTTCCAAATAAGAACTTCTGATCACCACTATTGTATCTAGTGTACAAGGCACAGGTTTCCTCTTGCTTCTTGCCTCTACTCTGCTTCAGGAAAGGCCAAATCACTGGAACAGGAGCCAGTGGATGCTTGGGAAAGCTGCTCTAGCTTTTCTTTTTTTACAGTCTCTTACAAAGTTGTGGATGGCTGAAATTTCATTGCAAGGAAACCACGCTCTGTTTAATAAGAACAATCAAATGCCATGATTTGTAGGAAGTAACATTTTTCCTTGACCTTTTTATTACTGGCAAAATGTCAACAGATTATTAAAGTGCAGAGAGCACAACCTATGATAAATAAACTTGTGTTGCCATGTATCAGACCAAAACGCCCCCTCCTCTCTGTCCAGACACGTACCTTAGTTTTCAAAAATGTCTCTGATTTATAAAGAAATACAGCTCACCAACAGTCTGAATGCCAAATGCAATACCGTGGGTGAACAGAGTTTGCTCAATTCCTGGAAGTATAAATAACAGGGGAAGGAACAAAAAAGTAGAAGTCAAAATTCAGCCTTACTTCTTCATGTGGCAGCTGTAAGATCACTGCTGGCATAACACAAGTGATCTTTACCTCTACCTGAAATATAGCACCATGAAAAATTGGGAAGGACACAGCAAAGAACCCCCATAATATTGTCTATAGGTCTTAAATTAACTGCAAAAAGATATTTAAGGTGCTTGACCTACTTAACCAATCAAAGACACAAAGCACCACCTGATCATACACTGCAATTACTTTGAGGAAAAAGATGTCAGAAAGCTGGAAAAATGAAGCTAGAAAAAAGACAGTTTAGAGAGAAAGTGCACATCTTTTATTGTGAAGATAATTACCCTTTGCACTCACTGCTGAAACGCACAAAAGAATCACCAACAAAAAACTGAAATGCACTGCATGTCTAAGATACATGCTGTAATTCATCCAGAAGTTATTAGACGGGAGGCAAGAATCACAGGCTATAATCCCATGGCTTGCATACGCAAAGTCAAACGAGATCAGTAGGGCTGATACTTCTGGCTTTCAAGTCGAGGATGCAAAGAAAAGCTGAACTATCCAAAAAGCAACTTGAGCCTTCCTACTTTCCCACCTGAGCCCTCTTGCTCACCACACAAGCACCTTACGACATCACCATGCCAAATGCCGCAGATTCTTTTCTCTAGGCTACCCAAACGCTGTGCCCCACTGCTCTGTAAGCAAGCAGCAGGGCAGCCTGCAACGGGCAGCTTGTGTTGCTTGTTAAACATTTCTAGCCCCACAACACTGTATTTATTCTCCACTTAATTTTTCTAAGGTCCATTTCCAAATCAGCCTGAAGGAAAAAATTGCTTTACTGACTTCAGTAAAATAAACCTTTTTATTATTTCATATGCTGTTTTATTGACTGGTATTCAAAACTATATGGCACAGATATTTACAGTACTGGAATTCTCATTGGTAGCTCATGTAAGACAGAGTCACTCAGTCAACAGCTTAGAGCGCAGCAGGATTGCCCATTAAAAATACACCAGCATAATTCAAGGCTTCCTGCGGGCACCATCTACATGTGCAGCTCAGCTCATTCTCAAAACATTAAAAGCCACACTATTTAACTTACCATTTAATTTTTAAAATTAAATGAAAGCAAAGAGCATGAAAAAAAAAGTGGCAGTGAAAAACAAACAAACGAACCAACCAACAACAAATGGCCTGAAGATTTCCCGTTAGCTTTATCCAGAGAGCAAACAGGCATACTCTGGCTGGGACAGGGCAGGCAGACACAGCCAAATAACCCAGAGAAGAGATCCTCCCTCTGCCCTCATATCAGTCTTGTAGGCCAGCAGCACAGAAAAATAAATCAAAACCCAAACCCCAAACTTACTTTCTGTTCATTATTTTTCTGGTGCAGACAGAGGCACGGGGGGAAATGATCTCCTCACAGCAACACGAAGCCTGTGATGGAAGTAGGAACTAATGCTGATCTCCTGAATCAAATGCCAAATGCCTTAGCCACAAAATTATCCTACTTTCATTACATCAACCTGTCTGAATCCAGAAGTACCAAGTTACTGGGGGAAGGAAAAGGGGAAGAAGGGGAAGAAAACAGGACATTTACCAGGAATATTTCCAATCCACCCAGAAGATGCTACTTATATTGGTGTAAGTCTCCCATATTGCAGTCCAAGGAATTTGGAACAAGGAGATGAACTTTTAGTGCTTTTAGACAGGGGACTGAAATGCTCAAGAGATTAAATAATTCACACACTGCCTTTCCCCAGAGGTCCACATTCAGCCCGGATCACAAGTGTCAAGTACAATCATGTGCACTCTTGATAGACTTTGAGAGGTAAGAGTATAGGCCAAGTATAGTTCCCAGAAGACAAATGCTTGATGGGACAAGGCCCTGTGGATCAGCTTGGAAGCAGTCCTAGAAGCACAGCAAGTGAAGCCAGTAGAGGGAATACTGGAGGGAAGTGGTGTCTTGCATCCCAGGGTACAGAGGTGAATAAACAAGGGAACACACTTTGACAGTTTCAGCTTCTCATGATCCAGTGAAATCCTGTCCCGAATAAATCACACAGGAGAGACAGGGTGTGCTTACAGCAGTTTCACATTAAAAGCATAAAGATGCTGTTCTCATTTGCACCAAACATGCCAAAACAAAGAGCTAGTGAGTTTTTACATAAGAGACGTAGCTCTGCACACCTTGTGATTTGTTCAGGCACCCAAAGGAGCCAGAGGGAAGTGACCATCCACACCACGTGCCCGTAGATCCAGTCGGGGAAGAGCAGCAGAGGCAGGTGCTGGCGGATGGTACAGCAAGCTGGTGTACACCCATTCCCCCAGCCCAGGGCCCTGAGCCATGAGCTGTTGCAGCTTGCTACAAGCAGAAAAGAAGAGCAAACTACATCTTGCTCTGCAGCATGGGTGAAGCATGGAGGGAGCAGAGCCCCCACGGAGCCATTTGGCAATGCAGTGACTTCAGAGCAGCCTCCTGCACAGCATTTTCCATGCAGTGCCCCTGCTTATGTAGCTCCAGGCTTGGCTTGAAGGTGCAGTCTGCTTCTTCACTCTATTTCCACAGCCATTTTCACTTGGAGTCCCTGCCGTTTCCTTTCAAAAACTGCTGCATCCCTGATACAAAGGGCTGGAAGCTCATCTAGCAAACTCTGACAGTCAGCAATAGAGAGGGGAAACTAAATTATTAAGGACCACATTGATGCAGGTTTTTTTTCTTTTTTTCTATATGGAACTTAAATCTCGTCTCTCTTCCCTTGTCATGGCTACGGTAATAATAAACAACTATTCATGACCTTAATATTAATTAGAAAAGTCCCTTTCAATTTATCACTTAATGTAATTATTGCAAATTAAATAGTGTCTAGAAAAAAGTCTTGCTTTTTCAGAAATATTGTCTTACCTCTATGGAACTCTAGCAGTTAAAAGTGAATCTAGCTACTAAACAATAATCTATTCAGAGAGGAGAAAAGTGAGATGTTCAGTTGAAAATTCTTGAAATTCTATTTCCAAATTCAATACCACATCTCCAAGGGAAAACAGGAGAATCTCATTAATGATAGCACAATGTCCCTTTCACATTGCAGAGATAGTAGCTGAGCACCAGTTCTCTGTTCATTTGCATTCACCTCAACAAAGTTTCTTTTTTTTTATATGGGGAGAAAAATTGCATTTTACAAACAACAGTGGAAATTATTTCCTTTGTGTGCTTTCAGCAAAAGTTCTCTCTGGCTACCGAAGTATTGTTAATGTGATTTCTCTGAGACAGACACAGGATGAAAAGCACTTGTCTGCTAGCAAGTCAACAGGAAAACACACAGACTTGAAGAGGGTCAGCATGTCAAATACAACACAGGAGATCAAACTACAGAGGCCAAGACGAAATTAGGTAAGAAGACGGGCATATTGGCACACCCTCCAATAAATATATGGTGATAAGTGGTAAAAGCTTGGAAGATCCAGTTCTGCAAACAATGACTCACACAAACAAGTCCCTATTTAGAACAATCGCATTGCACTCAAAGTGATTTAGTTTGTGAGGACAAAATGCAGACGTGGATTTCATGCCTATTCACATCTATACCATGGAAGAACGAGTAAATTCCAAATGCGGATCTTACGCAGAAGCTTAATCTGTTTAAAGCAATTAATTTCTACACTGCTACTCAGGAAAAAAAAAACAAACTGAAAGCATCCCCAAGAGGTATCCAAGACAGTCCCTTGGTAAATGGTCATTCTATGTTCTTATAATTAAATACTGTCTCAGTAATATTTGAACTGCTATTAGAAGCATTATTTTTAACACAACGTAAGCATACTAGCCATTGGGAATAAAATATTAAGCAGGAAATAGAATCATAGAATAACCAGGTTGGAAGAGACCCACCGGATCATCGAGTCCAACCATTCCTATCAAACACTAAACCATGCCCCTTAGCACTTCGTCCACCTGTGCCTTAAACACCTCCAGGGAAGGTGACTCAACCACCTCCCTGGGCAGCCTGTTCCAGTGCCCAATGACCCTTTCTGTGAAGAATTTTTTCCTAATGTCCAGAATACCTTTACTATATCGTCGTTGAACAACTGGGAGAACATTAGCAATAATTAGCAGCCAGCATTATAAATGCTCTCTGCTAACTGTGCATCTTGTGGGTAACAGCAAGGCTTAGATTAACACAATGATGTCAGTTGACGACAGCTTTATAACAGAGAACAGCATATTGTGCATTTCTGGGAAAAGAAATCTTTAGCACGGTAGGGATTATTGTGGTTAAATTGCTTCTGAGTCAGTCAGTTGTTGCTTAATATTTTTCATTTAGTTCCTACCTACCTTTTATTTCCTGACGAGGATACACCTGTTTGGAGAAGAGACTAAAACTGGCACTGTTGTACCCGCTCTCTTGGCTAATTTAGAGGAGTTATTCAATACCTTGTTTACACAATGGGATTATTTTTATTTATATTACAGAACAGCCCAGCAGAAGCCAAGGCCAAATTGCATTAGACATTGTGTGAACTTAGGATAAAAGAAAGACCTCGACACCAAAGAACATGTAACACAAGCAGGCACAGGAAAAGATGAAAAAGGCACAAGAAGCTGATGTTAACACACCCTGGTCACTTACCTTCTCGAGGTGCTCAGGAATAGGAGACCCTATACCACATTTCTCAGATACACTCATGGCTAGGAGATCCTCCTAGCTTCTCAGTACACCTCACTCTCTTGGAAAAGAAAGCTTTCAGCACCTACGCTGAGGGTTTCCGCACGCCAGAACATGAATATTAGGTTCAAAATAATTAGGTTAGATGCCTGACAGTCTGGGCTTGGTTTACACAGCCTCCAGCCCTGTCCACAGCTAGAGTTCCCCAAGTCTACTGCAATACATAGATGTAGCAATAAATGAGTGCAGGTATGTCAATGTGCCTCCCATGCCCTGGAGTCCAGAGAGGAATTAAGGCGGTAATAGCAGAGCAATTATAGGCAACAAACAAAAAAAGTCCATTTATACCCATTCTTATCAAATTACATCTCCTCTTCAGTGAGGGATGTTACAAAGGCAAAGCAAGACAAGAAGGTCAGACTTCAAAACTGAAAGTAGAAGATCGATTTTGAACCAAATTAAAAAATACAAAGATTGTGTATTTCATGCCTAACACATCTTTGTCTTGCTCTAGATTGACAGTAACAGAGGGCTCCATGGAAGGCACCTTAAATTACTGCCTTATCCACTAGTGCTGCAATATGTATAGTGCGTTCAGTGCTCATAGAAAGCCTCCACAATCTGAGTAAGGATTTACACCTTAAGAGGGAAAAAATGATATTGCTTAGAGCTGAACTTTCTTTGACCCACATATTAAAGAAAAGGTCATGAAACAATTTGCAAATCAAAATTTCTTTCCATAGTAAGGTAAGGGCAAAATAATTATTCACTGTATCAGCAACTGTCAGGCTTGCAGCATTGTGTGAGGTTCTTTTCAAAGCAACACAGGAAGAAAAGGCAGAAAGATTCATCTTATAAAATGTAAATCTCATCTATTTGCATCCATGTCAGGAGCTTACCCATGTAACCCCCCTCACCCCCACCCCGGCCCAGCATTAATTCCAGCAACAATTTCACATTCAGCTTCCAGGGATTTTACAGATAAGCCAGCAGCAGCTCCTTAGATGAACTGTGCAATGTTTAATAAAGTGTCAAAAAGCCTTGGTCAGCTCCCACCACTACACAAAAGCGATTCTCTCCCGATGCTGAAAGTCTTGCCAACAAGAAAAAAGGTAAGAAGAAAAGATTAAAAAACAATAATTTTCTTTTCATTCTGCCAAGACTACCCACAGGAGTCCCCTTCCTCTCCTCAGGGGGACACAGTCCTCATTGCTGTGAGGAGAGAGTTCCTTGTTATTATACTCTAAGAAAAGAGCAAAACAAATAAATAGTGCAACACTAGCACTAGGCTTTGCACTAGTAACTGGCATCAGACAACACAGGTAACAAAAGCCAAACCCTCTCTGCAGCACTGAAGGTGGGTAAGAGCAACAATACACAGCTGAAGTGGCGGACTGAGATGCAGAAGGACCAAGTCCACATTCAAGCTTTCCACTCAACACAGACTCAGACACTTCCTTACTCAATGCCTCTTGCACACCTTATAAAGATAAGCAGCAAGTCTGCTTTTATCTTGGCCTCTGCTGATCAATTTAGACAGCATACCTTTTGGGAATCTGCTACTATAGCATCCCATTTTGGGAATACACACAAAATAGCTATTATATTATTCCCTGGGGGTATGATTTCACATCGATTGATTCACTGACAGATTAGACAGGATGAAGCAGGCACTCAGTGTTGGTGTCTCCCCCCAGGACAGCTGCACGTCCCAGTTCATAAAAGATGTGTTTTTTTCTTTTGCCTTTAGTTGATTATTTTTATAGGGATATTACAATAATGCAGATGGTAACTGAGTTGTCAAAACACCCAAATTCACACAGACCTACAGACGATTCCCAAGAAGTCGAAGCTTGACTTAGAGTTCAACAAAATACAGAAAAAAACCTGTTATCAAGAAGGCTGCCAGCAGGATAAAGTTATTGATTCTGGCCCACAGCACAGACCTCCACGGCACATTTCAAAAAGGAAGCCTAGGTATACACCTAGTTGTTTGTTAAACAAGGAAGAGAAAAGAGTTTTTTCAATCTAGAGTTTGATTTATACCTCTATAAATCCTTAAATCCAAAAGGAGCATAAAGGAAATAATGGCACAACTTCAACTCCAGCTCTACAAACACAACAAAAAACTATCAGAGACCAGAGATATGGTCCTATTTTATACGGAGATTGCAAGAAAAAAAAAAAAAAGAAAAACACAAACCACTCCAACTCCCCAAGCAAACACAGATGCAGCTGGACTATTCTAACCTGAGAGAAAAAAGAATCCACCTTTCACATCAATTGTCTTTTGTGATAGGCAGAAACAATTCAAAGGTAACTCTCACTAGCCTGCTGTCAGCTGCTTCCAATTTTGCAGGATGTTCCTATTTAATCCCTTGATCATTTTATATTACCCAGATGCATATACAGTACCTAGAACCTGATGAACGCACAGCACCCCTACACCTTGAAACAGTACTCTCACAATTCAGAAATTACTGAAGTAGTCTTGGCTTTTGAATCCCTCAGTGATAAATTACTCTTGCTCAGCAGGCATTTTTGGGGGAAGATTTTGCTATTTTCTAGCTCACCTGAGCTCACATTCCAAGCTTGTGAGAGAGCATCCATGAATTAATTTTGCTCCCACCACCTCCAGAGTAGCCACGGACAGAACTGTTTCAGCAAGGGGTCTCAGAGCTGCTACTAATTGAAGGCTGGCTTAAAATATACAGTGTGCCGCGTTGTGCCGTGTCCAATTAGTATCACAGCAGAAGCACACGGGTAGTGAATTTTGTAGGCAGGAAAACTGCTCCTGAAGAGTAACCCATCACCATCGCAGGGAGACATGAAGAAGGCAGGCAGGTACAATGAGAAGATGAGAATGCAAAACCAGGGCAGTGGGTAGACAGGTATGAGGAGAACAACATAGGATTTGGAATGAAGTCCTCAGCAGCTCATCCTAGAGCAATGAGGCAGCAGGTGATAAGGTTTGGGCAGGACGTACACTGCTCCTTAGCCCTCCACAAAGGCTCAGCAGCTGCTTCTCAAAAGGGTGTTTTGCAGGGTAGTTGTCTCCTTCCACCTTCATTACGCGTCCAGAAAGAGCCACAGTGCTGGGGAGGGACTGGGATGAGGACAGAATTCATGATTTAGACACAGCCCTGTACAATTAAATGCACCACAAACACATTGTTCTAAAAGCAGGGCTGTGAGCTCTACATGCAGCAGCATCTGGGAGGAGTTTGCTCAGTCTCAGAAGCCTGGTGCTCTGGAAAGCACAGCACAAACACCAGCAACGACAGTCGGGAGCCTGCACAAGGAGTAAGCAAGCCAAGCCCCACACTGAGACAAGCTGGCACAGCAGGTCACTGTCATTCTTGCCCAAACCCACATGTGTTTGACATTTGGATTGTCTGTTCCCGTTCCCTGGGCTGCTTCTTGTGTTTCCTTTACCTTAGTAACCACAGCAGGCATGCACAAACACCTACAGTGTGCTGCCAAAGACATCTCGTGTTGAGGAGTGGAGGCGTGAGGAACAGCATTTCTGCCTGGGAAAACACTGTTGCTATTAATGCTCCAAAGGCAGGGAGGTCAGCAGAAGGAACACTAAATGGAGCTTTTTTCCCCAAAATAAAACAGGAGATCGAATAGCAGAAATCTGCACAGTTGCAAGTGGGAGGTCTGTGCTCCACAGCTCAGGAGCAACAGGAGCCTGCTGACACACATCAGGGCACTCTCATTTTTGCCTGTTAAGGCCCTGATGCAGCCCTAAAAAACCTTTGCCACTGGCGATGTTGATGATCTCACAATTGCCTCCAGCAGACAACAGGTTCCGTAGACACAAAGTGAGTCTAACCGAATTCAGATCAGTTTAGCTAATATTTTTATGATCTGTGAACACAATATGAATTAGTCAAGTCTGAATTTTGCTCTGAACAAAGTACAGACTTCAAGACTGCCCATTACAGATTATAGGAATGGCTTTTTCCTAGAGATATCCCAAATTCCAAACCACAGCACCGTATCGGACACAGAGAATTTCTTCCCCTGCTGTAGCAAAGATAACACCTTGCTAAATACCTAACCCAGCACTGGAAACTGAACTACCTGTACTGTGCAAGCCTCCCTCCCACTCACCTGATGAATCAGTGTTGCAACAAAGCACATGGAAATTAAATGAAGTACCACGAAAAGATTACAGCAGTAAATCCACCTTTCTGTTACATTCATGTAGCACCACGATTAAATCATGGCTTTGGTTCACATTTGTCTGCTTCAGAACAAAACAGGCTGTGGGCTAGACTAAGGCCTGCATTTTTTTCCCCTTGAAACACAGAATTGCTGTCCCTACCTTGATTAATAGTGGCACAAAGTAAACAGTGGTGCTGAACCAGACTCCCTGGTTGCCCCCACATCTTTTTGGTCCAGCTCAGCTGTCGCTCTCCTTGCAAGGCTGAGGTAAACTTACTCTCAGGGTCACCTATCACGCCACCGTGAGCTACTCTGTGGAGAACACCCATTCTCCACTTTCAGCAAGAAACTTTTCAGCAAGAAACTTTTCACCAAGAAAACTTAACATGTGCAGAGGAGAAACCACCGTTGAGCACAGCTTGAGGCTTATCTCCCCCACCACCATCACCACTCACACCTCTTTGGAAACTTGCTGCCAAGGAGGAAAGGTGGCAGCTGGGGACACATCCAATGCTGTGGCTGCTCTCTGCTGTACAGACATTGCTGAACACTGTCATCTTGTGCATCAGTGCAGAGTGAAGGAATATTTTGACAACAAAGATAATGCTGCAGCTGGATGAAGCGAGGAGGTGACTACACAGCTTAAAAAAGTTTCGTCCTCACTTAAGTTAAACACGTTACAATGCTTTAGGTTTGTGTAGCACTCGAAAAACATGGTTTCTGATCCAACAGACAGTTGTATGTGCTTATGTATATTTTTCTCTGGAAATGCTGTCTTGCGTCACTTCATGCAATCTAAATGCATTTTCAGACTTGAGTCTACCTGTTTTTTAGATAGCAATGCAAATTATCTCCTATTATTGCCTATAGGAAAGGCAATTATTAAATTCCCTTACACAGTCAGCATCAGTGCAGTTTCCTGACTATTTCATCATCATCATCCTAGAAGAAGTACATTAAAAATGGGTTCCACCGACCAGATGTGCCCACGTATCTAAAGAAATTACATCACTTTGACAGCCTGCAATCCCCTACACCACGCTAGTCACATGCTGGCCGTGCCGCGATGCTGCTAAGTGTGGGGCACCCCACATCTCCCACCACCAAACCCTAAGCCGCAACAGGCACCCACAGAAACGGCAAAACCCCTTGCTACACACAACGTGGGCACAAAGCATGGGCAGAGGCACCAGGGTGGCAGCGCTCAGCCCTTTACTGGAATCACTTTGCTCATCAGAGGACTCTGGGGTACCACACCACGATTAAACAGGCAGCCCGGCTGCGCGGGGGACAGAGAGGAGGACTGGGTTTGAGGCGGGGGGGGGGAACGGATTTATTGGGATAATTGGGGGGGTTGGAGGGTATTTTGGGGAGGATGGCTTTGTGGGGGGCGAAGGGCTGGGAGCCAACCGCCCCACAGGCTGGAGGAGGGGGGAGCCTGGCGAGCCTTACCTGCTCGGGGCGGCCTCCAGCGCGCCGCGCCCCGCCCGCATCGCCGCCAGGACGCGCGTGGGATGCGGGGGGGACACGCGTGGGATGCGGGGGGGGACACGCGTGGGATGCGGGGGGGGACACGCGGCACGGAACGCGCGGAGCGGCGGCCGCAGCCGGACAGCTGCTCGGGGGAGGCGGCGGCGGCGGCAGGAAATACCAAAAGCCTGATCCAACCACGCTAGGGAGGGAGGGAAGAGAGGGAGGAATAGAGGAAAAAATAGAAGGGGGAGAAGGAAAGAAAAAAAAAAGAGGAGGAGGAGGGGAAAAAAAAAAAAGAATGGAAACGTGTAAAATCCGGGCGGGATCGTTGCGGAGCGGGCGCGGGGCTCGGCTGCCCCCGCAAGAGCCGCCGGAGCGCCCGGTCTCGTCCCGCAAGGCTCCGCTCGTATCTCCCCCCCGGAGGTTGTTTATTTCTTTCTTCTCGACCCAGGGAGAGGCTGAAGCCGAGGCAGAATAAATAAAGCAAAAAATCCGAACCCCAAAGCCCCAGACAAAAATCATGCAGACACACACACGCCCCTCCCCTCCCCCAAGCAAGGAACCGGCCATCCTGGGGATTCACCGACGCGGCGTGCAAGGTAATGAAGAAAAAATCAACCTGGGGAGATGGGCACGCTGAAGCCCTCCGGCTGCAGGAGCACTTTGTCTCAGCATCCAGCCATTCGCCTCCTCCGGGTCTCAAAGGCGCCCGTGCAATGTGCGGCCCCGACACGCTCTGAGCTTCGGCTGCGCATCCAGAGTGAAAAATCAATCCCATAGCAAACACAGACCCCTCAGCTCCTCCAGACGGAGGAGGACAGTCCAATCATCGCAGCCCTGGCCACGGCCTGCCCCTCGGGGGAGTCAGGACTTTACACGCAGCGCAGTACCAACCCGGCCACGCTCATTGACTGCCGCTTCCTCTCCTCTTCACCCGGCGGGTCCCACGATTCGAAGGTCCACACAGTCTCGGCGCAGCAGAATTAAAAGGCTCCCAGACTTTGAAACCAAAATCACATGAGGGGGTAATGTGATCAACACATGCATCTGACTTTCATCACCAAGTCTGAATAACCCATGTACAGTTGAGCCCTTTGTGCAAAATAGAGTGTGGAGCTCAGAGTCATACTTCTGAAAAGAGAAGTGTTAAACCAGATGCCTCAAGTGCTCTGCTACTCCACCCTTCACAGAAAAAGCTAGATCCTTTCTCTTTTTAGAGTGTGCAGCCTCGAAACCAAGACAAAGACCCACCAGCTCCAGTGGTGCTCATGCTACCCAGGAAGTCTGCCGCCAAGTCTAAAAAGCAACAACTCATTAATTGAAAAGGTCACCTGGATCAAAGAGAAAAATCCTGAAATCATCCAAAGCTGCAAGCATAACTTGGACCAGGACACAATTATTCCCACTTACTGCCTCCGGCTAACTACAGCCCATCCACAGACTACAAGGCTTGACCCTACATCACTTAGATCCACACACCTAATGTTAGCCAGCAGAGGTAGCCAATTTTCTCCTAGTGAGCTTAGTAGGACATAGAGCAATATGCACTTTATCTAGCTGGGAATAGTGTGGTACTAGAGAGAAAATTTATTTATTTTTGCTCTTTTCTAGAAGTTCTAGCATGAAGCAGGATTATTAACAGATCATAAACTAGACTATGAACAGATCACACAGCTTAAACTATCCCTGCTATTCATTAAAAAAAGCCACCATAGCTCTTCTCTGTCTATTAAATAAGCCCCTGAATCCCTTGCAGGCAATTATTAAATTCACCTGTATTTGTAGTGATTTCTGCCATCATCTGCAAGATGTGGAGGATTGTCATGATTCCAGCTGCCTTCAAGTCGACTAGAGTTTTAACTTAGTTCTTGCCAAAATTTTACCCCAAGGACAAGCCTGTACTTCACAATTGGACGGGGCGCTGCACAGAGATGCCAGAACTGGCATGAGCCAAGGCCTCTCATCACCCTGGCTCAGAGCACTGCCAGGCAGAGCCGCTGTGCTGGAGTCAGAAGCAGCTGACACTGTCTCATACTGCCTCTCCTGCTTCCTGCTGCCTCCTACCCTGTTTGCTCCAGGCCACACCAGGCTCCTCTCCATGCCCTCTGCTTCCTTCACCCTTCTTCTTTTAGGGCTGCAGCCATGTAGTTTGTCAGCACCTTGCTGGGTGCAAATGGCTTTTTCACTAAACCATGGGCTTGACGTTTATCCAGTTGTCTGCATCCAGATGGGCTTTGTCTAGCCATGGCAACAGAAGTGGTTCCTCAGCTACTTTGGTTCAGAGATCTAGGGTTTCTAACATCTGTTCTAACATTACATGAATCACAGTGGGACTCAGTCCACTTTCCAAGGACTTCCATTTTGAAAGTTTTAAAAACCCTTTCAAAAATGTTTTGGCTAAAGTTTTCCACTAAACAATTTTCTTCTCAGACAATCATTCCATAATAATTAATGTTTTGGTTGTCCACTGCCACACCTCCACACAGAGCCAATTTGATAAAAAACCTGAGCATCCAGAAACATGCCTGTTAAAACAGTTAGAGACCCTGATAAGGAATAATCCTTTCTGCTTGCCTAGGACAGCGCATGTGACATTAGTGATGTGGATACCCAGAGCAAAAGACTTGCCAGTTAAACTGTCAGTATTTTATAAGTAAAACTGGATCATCAGAGAAAATTTACATCAGACTGATGCTCTGCATCATGTATCCATGACATTTCTGACGTGGTTCAGGGAGTGCTGAAATTGGATTTGCTGTGTCTTCAGATCTTGTACCAGATGGGTCTTCTGATTCTGGGTTAGAGAAGAAGAGCAACATCCATCACTTCCCTGCCTGTCTGTCAAAGACAGGATTTGGACCCATTCTTTCCCTTACAAGTCCCCTACAGAAAAGTGAGAAAACAACCATGCAAACACTAGTATTTTTAAAGACTATTTTCCACAGCCCTCTAGTGTCTGTTCTGTTAATAGCCATTCAGAAGACAACACATCTGCTTTGGCTCTGCTGTTTATGATTATTTTGCCTGCGCTGTTAGTAGTTCATGCAGATATACCTGAGCTGCCCATAAAACCGTAATGGGGTAGCTATGGAGCACAGAGCTCCACCCAACCCTAGATTTAGAACAAGGCTTACTATGCACACCAGCTTCTGTCCTAATACCACCTGAGCTCCCTGTCTGTCCCCAGGTATGACATATCCCTTTGACAAAAGCTCTCTGATGGCTGTATTTGGCCATTAGGGCTGAGGTCCTTTCTGGCTTCAGTCCTCCTTTGCAAGAAACCAGCCTTCCTTTAGAGGGTCTGCAGCTCTGAGAATTTCTTTGGGCATTTGCCAGTGTTTGCAACACTTACCTTTCCCACCACAGGAAGACAACTTTGTCCTAAGAGGGCTTGTAAACCGATCTGAACTCTGTCATAAGCAAGGGTAACAAAACCAGCAAAGCTGTAATTGTAGTTCTGGGAAAACAAAATCAGAGTGATTCAGTTGTGTTACTCTAGTCCTTACAACCCAATAATGCAACCCAGAGAGCTTAATAGTGAAGGCACTTAAAAACAGTATCTAATGTCTTTTTATGGCAACCCTAGAAGATGTGCAACAACACAATATCAGTGCTGTTTAGAAACTGTGATAAATGAGAGGAAGGAGACAAGCTGCAGCAAAAGACAGATCATTGTTCTTCCAGGTCAGCAGCCTACTATTTACTCTAGGAAATGATTGCAATACTTTCCCCTGCATCTTCCTTTTGAATCCTTCACCTCTTGATAATTGCTGAGCTCCTCTTCCCCTCAACAGAGATCTCAACCCCACCTATGTAAAATGCAAATAACATACTCATTTTGCAGTGTCCACAAGACTTGCATTTGGTGCTTTCCTATATCTCACAACAGACCTACAATTGTTCTATAAATTCCAATTTATGACTAGAAAGGTTATTAAACACCATAAAAGCCATCGGTTATATTTTGTTGGCCTCTATTAAAACGGAAATTGAGAGGAACAATGTTATTCCTGTCATAATAAGTACAAGATCTCTACAGCCATAAACACATTAATCAGACATCACACGATGTCTAAATGGTTGTTAGCATTGCAAGACATTGCTTTAAGCTCATGACACACAGTGAGACAAGAAGCAGAAAGCTTTAAAATAAATGAGTTAAAAAGAAGTTATTAAACACGTCTTTATCATTAGCCATAAGCTTCAACACAGCTGCATACAATTTATGATAAGAAAAAGATCACTTTTACCTGCATGCATTTTCCAGTGAAAAGTTCCTTAGCAAAAATATTCAATGCCACAGCTGGATAAAGCTTGCATTTCATGTTAACAAATAGTAGTTTGTCTGTTTAGAGCTCTGAAAAACTAAGTTCACAGCTACATATGTTTGCTCATTTTATGTTTTGGAAAACAGAGCTATTGCTATGCCATATTCCTAATTGCAAGTTTGCTGGAATGGGTCTCCAAGAAAGTTAGAAAAAACCACAAACATCTCCCTGGAAGCCACTGGAGACTGGAGTCCTCTTGTGGCAAAAGTTAGAGGAAAATTTTTAGCAACTGATGACTGCTGAGAGTTGGGGCTCTACATGGGAGGCTAAAAAGAGCATAAAAGCAGTAGCATGAAGCTTTGCAGATGGCATTGGGGAAGCATCAGAAGGAGAAGAATGCCACCATATTTTGATACTGCAAACTGTGCTTCTTTTTGCTTTAGCAGCTCCTCTCTGTTACCTGTTGAGATGATGTTTCTGTCTGGGTTTTTTTTTCTCCCTCTGTTAATAGATGTAATTTTTCCATGTGTTTCACTAGTGAGAACTTTTCTCCTGGCTAATATCTTCACTGTATAATAACACAGGCCAGCTCCTGTCTTTCTTGTCAGTCTGCTGCTGAGGTGAGTAAATATCACAATTCTAAGATCTCGTTTAGATCCTACTGCTCTGTATTTCATCTCCTTTTCTGCTGAGTTGTTTTCTACCTGCAATAGTCCTTGTGGACTGCCTTAGGAGACTTTTCACGTGAATGATGGATGTTGGTCATGTTAGCACCATGCTCCCTGCCTGGAGCAGTACTAGAAAAGGTACAGTAAGTAAACAATCTGAGGCTGTTTCTCTACCCACACTCTGTGGTCAGAAGACTTTCAGACGTTCATATTTGGGCTTGGTGTTACAGCAAAGAGTTTATCTAATTAGGAATTTCACCCAGTGGGCTAAGCCTCCAAAGGGTTCACAAGCAACTCACAGCTCTGATGGTCCTGTAAAAGATGATTTGATCTTTCCAGGAAGTCTCCTGCAAAAGGTTGCAGCAGAGGCTTCAGAGGCAGTTTTAAAGATCTGCCAGTAACAAGATAAAAGATCACAAATGTTCTTACCTTCTTTGTTTTCTGTATAGGAGCTGTCATATGCTTCAATGGTGTTCTGCTTTCTACAACCTTAATCCCAAGGGTGTTTTTCAGGACTCTAACTAAACACAGCATCCTTTCAACTACTACACAGACCTCATCCCAGAGACATCTTTTGTATCTCCAGTATTTTATATTAAACAAGACTTCTTGGGCAGATCTCATCTTCCCTACCCTGCATCCACTCACATAAACGTCTGTCTCAGGGAGGCTCCCCCTTAAGAGTCCTAGATTAAGGTCTGTGCTGGAAGGTAAGATTGTTGTTCCATACACCTTGGTCTTGCTGCAGCTGGACTCAAATGAGGTTTAGTCGTGACTGCCTGAGGTCCTGGTTTCTTATTGCTCATCTGAAGGCTGCTCACATCAAGCTCCATAAACCCATTTTGTTTTCCTGTAAGTGTCTAAGACAGCAAATTAAGGTGAATGATGCTGCCATTATGGTTTTTGTGTGAAAAATAGATCAAAGAGTTTGGTCACCACTGATTTGCTCCTGCAGTTCTGGGTAGTAACTAACTGTAAGTTTCCTCTTAGAGGGCAGCCCATCACACTGAGCTGACATGGTGAGCAAGGTTCCTTCTGCAGCTAGCAGCAGGCTAGAAAGCAGCCAAGATATCCAGGATCTGATAAACTGTCCAGCAAAATCTGGGCTAGATTTCAAACCCCTTGATATGACATGACATGAAACTTATTTGCTATTCAAAAACATTCCAATAGCCCTTGCTCTTTGTTATATTTCAAGCTAATTGCAACACATGATAGCTTACAAGGCCTTGAAGGGTAAAACTGAAACATACGTGTATACATAAATATATGTGTGCATAAAAATATATGTTACTGAACTTTTTGGATATCTGTGTAAGATTGGAACATCCACATCAGTGTGGGTAGCTGATGTGTTTCTGAATGATCACAAATTTCCTCAACAGCTAATGGGAAACATTCATATGATGTCAAACTTTATTATAAACAACCAGGAGTTTTAGCTAATTTTTCTTTCTGTTCCAGAAAAACTTTGGAAGAGATGCCAAAAAATTTAATCTGTCTGGACTGAGCACTGCTGTCATACAGGAAACATTACAGTGACAAGAAGCATAAACAAATGTCTCTCTGTAAAGGAACTGATCATCAGACTCATAGATACAGGCACACAGATCTTTGTTTAGGCCAATATCAATCTCTCTACATATATCTATTTATTTATCGACTGATGATACTCTGACCATACTTGAATTTGGATCTAGGCAGACACGAAGTCTCAGTTTAGTTCTGCATTGTTCATTACTTCATTCTCTCCAGAGAGGGGCATTTTGACTTAGAGATGACTGAATCTAGTTCCTGATACCCAGCGTATGCTATTGATCTAGAAGTTAGGACAGCGAGTCACAAATTTGATCTATTAGTAGCTTTGTAATAACACTATATCATACTCCCAGGCTTACAATTCTTCCAAACATTACCAAATGTGTTTGTTCTCATACTTGACCCCTTTTATTTTGCCTGATTCTTGCCTCACTCTTGCAGCCAGCTCACCTCAGATAAATTATGGAATGTCTCACAACTTCTTTCTTGCTTTGCTCTCTGAAATTCATCTTCTGTCTCTATCCATGATCAAGCAAAAAAGTCTCCTTGACTGCTGCAATTCCTTTTAAGGATTCTTTGTTATTGCTGATGTCTCCCAGGAACAGGACACCTGCATGTGACACAGGGGCTTGAAGGAGATCAGGAAGAGACGGTACAAGAGTATTTTCTGCTGCTGCTGAAGGGCAGTTGGATTATCAGTTTGTCTTCACAGGGGAATGCTAGTATTTTTGTCCTCCTTTTGCTTCGAACAGGAAGACCTGTCCAGTGTTTCTGTCACAAATTACAGTTGCAGAAGTAAAACAAAAAAATGAAGCCTGGAAGAAACAAATCTGTTTTTCCCAAAGAGATCTAACACTATCAAAGACCGTACTTTGACTTACAGCCCAAAAGGGCAGCTCACAAAGGTTTGTTCCAGGGCAAAACATCTATCTCTCTTATGCCATAGAGGACCTGATTTGATCCTGCTCATTGACTAAATCTGTGCTATCGAAGTCATAACACAAAAGCAGTATCAGAGAGGATGGCTGGATTTAGCTACCATTTGAGTCTTGAAATTGCGGAGTAATAGCTTGGGAAGTACAATAGTTACCACAGAGAAATGTAGATGGTTGCTCCATCAATATGCAAATAAAATTATTAGTGTCCCAGCTATTTTCAGCCCTGATGAACTCTGTTGTTCCAATGCCATTTATTATGTTTCCTGATCCCCTCATACAGTGAAATCAGGGGATGTGTTGTTTTCTTGTGCTGCTGCTGCTGCACTAGCAAGCAGGAGCAGATCTGGAGGGTGAAGAAATTGGTAGTAAAGGTACCACATCCACACTATTTGCATTTCAGAGAGCTGGCTTTGGACTAGCTTTAGTCTGTTCCCATCAAGTCAGCATCCATCAGCAACTATAGTGAATTAGGTGTGCTCCTAGAGTGCATCTGCCCATGCTGTTTCACTGAAAAAGAATCCAGGTGCACGTACTCTGAGACTGCTCTGGCTGTGAATCAAAGAGCAATAAATAAAGATGATCTGGAAATCTACCTCAAAACCACATGGCTGATCTGTCTGGAAAAAAAAAAGTGTGACACATCTGAGATATGAGCAGGCTGCTGACTGAAGAAAGAGATACTGGTGGAAAAAAATACTGCTGAATGCAGAGACAGATTTTAGGATAACATGATGTCACCTTATCTACTGACTGTTAATAGCTCCTTAGGTTTGTACAAGCCCTGGAGCACATTGCTTAGTCCTTTTATCATATGCTCCCTCAATTACTACTTGGCAATGAGAGTCAGGCTACTCATCCCCACTTCACACCTAGGGCTGCAAGGCCATGTGGCAAGTGGGGCAGGTAGCCCACATGAGGCACCACTGGATGCAGAGCTCACAGCTGGACCACTGCATCCTCATATTCCACCCAGGCCTCCACCAAGTACAAGCCTTGTAATGGAGCCAAAGGCTGCTTTCTTCAATCAGCCACTATCGTATGGTATTTTAATACTAATGTTTTGAAGATGAACCATGTTAACTGTAGCAACCATTCCATTTGAACTCACATGGTAAAGATACAGGGATTAAAAATAAGACCAACTTCTAAGAACAGATGCCTTTTAAAAGGACAGTCAGTGAAAAATACAACATGGTTTTGAACAAGTACTACCTGTGATTATATAGACTGAGAAATTGTAATAAATATCCAAATTATGAAATGTGTTAGTTTAAAATGTTATTACTTGTATTTATATTTGTATGACTATGGAACTAGAGGAGTAATGTTGATCAGGGATATTTGAATGAAACCAGGGTTCAAGACCATCAACGATCTCTTACTACCCAGAATAAAAGACCTTCTGGGACTATATGACATGCAATTAATCCATGTTCAGCTTCCTATTAGATCCTTGGGTACAAAGCAGAGAGTAGAATGTAGAACAGAATAAAATATTACCTTCAGCTCATCTCAGGGGGAGAAAAACCATTGCGATTGAATATGGAGAGCTAACTTTATAGTACTTTGCAAAAGTACTTTAAGTAGCCCGTGGCAAAAGAGATTTTTTTTATACACATCAGAATCCAAATTAAGCTTCCTGGGTGTGGAGTGATATTAAAACATTAAAATTCAGCCTATTTTCATCAGAGCTGTGCCAAGCATCTCAGCCAACTTGTAGTTCTGCTGCAAAACTCTGTGCTCCTCATAAATGCCAGATTTTCCAGTGGAAACAGATGAAACTCAGCAGTTCTGGACTCAGCCAGAAAGCTCATAGGAGGCCTGTATCAGCAACAGCACAGATACAAGGCACTGCTAGTTAAAGCCAGAGTGAAGTACAGGTTATAGATTGGTTTTGAAAAATTCCACTTGCCAGTGGTGGGAAATTGCTTTTGTGAGGCAGCAAAAACATAACTAGACTAGACTAGATCTATAATGGAGCAATGCCATTTATGTCAGCTGGTGGTTTGGAGATCATTATCTATTCTTTTTCTTTACCTGAGAAGATTGCTCTGAGGTTGGGTCACTGGGTTATGTTGAATGGGCTGGTAAATTTCGGGGATATTCAGGCAAAACTGTTTTCTTCTCTCAAATATATGTCTTAGAAACCTGCTTGTACATGCACATACAGTTTCTCCCTGAACAGATGTTACTTTTCACAAAATTACAGGCTATCATCTGTGATGAATACTAAATAGTTTCAAAAAGCCTGTAAGCTGGTATAGAGCATGAAGCCCAAAAAAAAGAAAGCAGAGTCTGGTGAGGAAAACGATGTCCTCATCAGACTAGGTCTCAGTTCTGGCCTCTGCTATTGAATTACTCAGTGCAAACCTTTTACCTGCTCACAGTTCTTCATCTGCAGGATGAAGCCTTTCCCTCAGATTTTGTTTACTTACATTTTAAATTCTTGATGCCAGTGGATGTCATACCTGCTGTGTCTAGAACTGCTATTACTTATATTCTGATATAAATAACAATATTTTATTTCAGTTCAGAACTACAGTTTTGCCCTGACTTGTTCTTCTCTTTTGATTTCCTGTGGGTTCATTAGATTTTCCCTCCAAAACCCCAAGGGGTTTCTAAAAGCAACAATGAGTTTTTAGAATCAAAGATACTTTTTTCCAAAACTGAAAGGACCTGCAAAGAAGAAAATTTAGCTTTAGAGAAGAGATTAATCAGTCAGAGACGGTGTCTCTAGTTCTGTATTTAGGCAGTGGCATGCCCAGAAAAAAATCTTAGTAAAGGTGTTTCTATGGCTTTTTTATAAAGCAGACAGCAAGATATACCCTAAATGATGCAACCCTAAAAGCATAAGGCCTTGACTTGGCAATAATTTCTCTTCCCCTCTCATATATATTTTTTTTTAACAGAAAGAAAAGCTTGCTTAATATGGTAGCAGTATGCTTGGTTGAGGAAGGCTCGGAGCGGAAAAGTAGGAGAGTGCTGTCTGGGGAGGGAGCAGACTCTCAGTTCTTACCCAAAGCACAGGTAAATGGCATCAGCTCCAGGAAATACAAAGGATTCAATGTCTGTCAGTTGCTTGACAGACTCTCAGCTTACTTGTATACTGAAATTCTGTTTTGTTAAAATGGGAAGAGATCTTTCTAAACACAAAGTGAATACAAATAGGTACTTGTGAGCTCGCCTACACAGATTTTTTCTTTCTGGATATACTGGTCTAATTAAACGGCTTATGTTAGACCAGGGTGGACACTCTGATTTTAAGTGAAGAGTGGATTTTGTCAGAATAGCTTTAAGTATCCATGCAGCATTGTGAAGGAATAAGGACAGCCCTTAATTTTAGACACAAAGTGTCCTCCTGGGCACTGCTGCTGGTTTAATTACAGAGGCTGAAAGCCTTTCCCTTTCTATAATAACTATCCCATGTCAATAAGCCAAGTTTGAAGAGAGACTGAACTGATTGCTCTGATGCATGATATTTACCTTCACTTGAATGAGTGCCAACTCAACTGACAAGTATAGTTACTGAAATGCCAGTAAACATTAACTATTTCACTTCTAACAAAACATACAAGGAAATCAAAGGACCAAAGGACGTGGGCCTGCAGAAACGCTTTCCAGGATACAGAACTTGAAGAATACAGAGATTGGCTGCTGGCGTATGTAACATGGATATATTTAAGTCTGTCTGCAGTGAAACTGCAAGGAAGTTGGGGGCAATGACACCAAATGAAGTCATTTTTTCTAGAAGAGGTTAGAGATGGGCTCAGCTTTCAAATATTAGAGAAATGATACTCTTGTTAATGGGGCTCTCTGTTGTTCCCAGAGATACATCCTTCTTTAGGTCTGAACACAGGGCACTTGTAGGGCCCCCTCGAGAGGCGTAGCACTGACCTGATAGGTGGGCAGGGGTTGTTGGAGAGTTTTTAATGAACTGCATGGCTTTCTCCAGGGACTTCAAGAGCTTAAGATGCTGAGAACAGTTTATTTCAAGATATGCCAAGGGGAAGGAGCAATAAATGGGGACTGGTGGTCTGCTGAATTCACTGCACTGCATAAAAATTATGCCTTAAAGACTTAACTGTCTGTTGATGAAAAAAGAGGTTTTAAAATTACTGAAGTGGGTAGTATTGAGCACTTCAGAGGAATTATATTCTGCAGTTTTGAGGAATTCTCTGAGAAGCCTTCTCTGAAGGTTTCAGAGAATAATCACAGCCAGTTTTCTGAGCGTCTCGTGATGTGAGAAGCGAAGTTGGAAATCACCTCTGCAAAAGGGCATTTATACAAAATATATCTCACCAGCTAGGTCTGAATATAGCTATCTTACAAGTCCAGCTTTCCAGAGCTACTACGACATCAGTTTCTCCAGTGCATACAGGGAACTTGGCACACATAAATCCTAAAAAAAAATGTAGCAGATTCAGCCCACTGAGCTGTAAAAAAATCCCCATGCAAATGTCAAAGAAGTCAGCCATGAGTCTAACTATCCACCTGAAGTGAGGATCTTAACTCTGCAAAAATTTACTTCCAGGAGTAAATCTTATGGCCCTTAAACCTCCCTGACAAAACAGGACGGGTCTCTGCAGTAGCTCTGTGACTAACATCACATAAATACTGGTTTACTGACTATATCTTCCTTCCAATAGTGCTGCTTTTTGAGACTTGTATTTCTAGTTAGGAAGGCTTTACCAGACAAAAGGAGAAAGTGCAGTGGAAGGACAAACTAGAGGTACATGAAGTTCACTACAAAAAAGAATTAAATATACAATAGCAAGAGGCAAAATTAAGCAGTCTCATGGTAACTCATTTCTATTGCTTCTGTGAAGGGAGGGCTGATTATTGTTCTTAAAGTGACTTAAAAATTAAGAGCCCAGCTACCATGAGGCGTGCCAGACCAGTAAAAAAATCAACAGAATTTCTCATCACATCTTGCTAAGAAAAGGCCTATTAAGTCACCCCATTGTGTCTATATCCAAGATTGTTCCTAGTCCTTGCTATATTTTCTTCATCCCTCTAGAGACCCTGTCTGCAGCTACTCATTTGCAGCAAGAGACTGCAATGGCTCAGGGCTGGAAACAGAGGCCAGGGCACAGAAAGCCTGGAAAGAAAAGCTTTCTAATAACTACAACTACATTTAATTAAACAGATGCATTGTTTTGGGCTCTGATGTTTTAAACGTTTCTTTTAAAACAGACAGCGCAAGATTTTATTGTGTCCTTCTTTTTTTTTTTTTTGGGTGAAACACTGGAACAAGTTGCCCAGGGAGGTAGTTGAGGACCCATCCTGGAAACACTCAAGGTTGGATTATATGGGGCTCTGAGCAACCTGATCTAGTTAAAAAAGTCCCTGCTTCTGCAGGGGGGTTGGACTAGGTGACCTGTAAATGTCCCTTCTAACCCAAACCATTCTATGATTCTTTTTAAGCAAGCTGCTCTGGCAACATCAGCTGCAGCACAGCAAAGCTTTCCCTCTGGTCAGAACCTAAAAGACATTTTCTCTGAGAACACTCAGAATCAAATGTGCATTTAACTCTTCATTCCATTTCACACTCCATTTCTAGTGATTAATGTTCCTGTTCTAGATGGATGAAAGCTGAAACAGATGTTATCCATTCACAATGCCATTCTGATAACCCTGAGCTAAAGGCTGAAATCCTTAGCAGATTGGTGGCTGAAATAAAAAATGGATGAATAAAGTGGGGAATGCTGGTGAACAAACTCTTATAGGTTTTATTTCTGGGGATAACAATGCACAGAGGCTATGTAATCTATGTGCTAATCTGCCAGAGGAAAGATTAAATGGCAAAATTCCAACACTGAGACCTGCAACTCCACTCTGCCTCAGTATGACCAAATATCTTTTTAGGAGAATGTCACCATGTAGACTTTATTATATTGTGAAAAATGGGGTTTCCCAGTTTATTTTCTTGTTATTGAATAAACAATAACATTTTTTCTTATACATTCCTATTTCTACCATTAAATATAGTTGCAGCCACTGTATGATTCAACTGGTGCTGAGGAGGTTAGGAAAAGTGTTTCAATGTTCACTTAAATGAAATTCTGAGTAGCTTTTATCAAATAAGAAGACAATTTTTTTTTTTTTTTTAGAAAATTTGGGACTATTTTTCATATTCCTTCCTGCAGACCTTGGAAGTCCTTTGGAGCAATGAACTTGGCATAGCTACGTCAGGGAAAAACTTAAAAACTTAAACTCCTTTCTTCTTTTCCTAATAAAGCTAACAACATGCCAAAAAGCTGTGGTGTATTGAAGTATAGGCAAGATAAACCAACTTGGACACATTATTGGAAAGAACGAGATCTGCAGCATCAATAACCTGAAGAGCAAAGAACTGACTAGGTACGTACCAGCTCTATAGCTCAACATATCATCAAAACTGCTTTTTTTCTTTAAGACTTTCCAATTATGCTCTTTAAAGCACAGGGATGACAACATGGATGCAATAATCTAGTCTGTTATCCTGCCTCAGACAGTAGCAGATGTTTCTGGGGAAGGAAATAACAACCTGCAGTAGGGTGGTGTAGGATAATCTTACCCCCACATCAGGTCACAGCTCAGCCTTCAGTAGCTGAGAGACTGGCTTAAAGCATGGTATTTAATAGACTTTAGAGAGGGTTATCTACTCTGGTTACATTAATGATTAATTTCTTTCCAATACCCATCATGGCATCCTAAATGTCTTTGTTTTAAACATCATATCAAGTCTCATAAGACAGTTAAAATAGGAGCTAAACATAGACAGTAACTCAAACTACTTTTTCCAAATGGAGAGAGGTACACTCAGCTTGCTATGTGTAAATTGTTATTGTTTGAATTCACATTGCAAGCTCCTTGAGGCCTCTCACATCATTGCCCAATTATGTGTTAGTTCTGTGTCTATCAATAATGCATAATAAATGACAGCAAAACAATCAGACAGGAAGTCCAGCTTTTTCTTCCCTCCTCAAGTACAGGACTAAAGACCCAGATTTTGCAAAAAAAGCATGAAGAGAGTCACACTATGCACTCTATGACGTAATGTTGACACAATAGGTGTGAAATGAACAGCAAGAAGGTAAAGTTATTCTTTTAAAGATATGTTATAAAAAAGCACTTCCAAACCCATGAACCTCTTCCCACCTCCCACAAATAATTTTGTGTTGTTACAGACCGTAAGATGACTTAGCTAAGGAATAAAGCAGCATTACGAATGTCAGGGTTTCATCCTCTGATGCAAAAATCTCCAGATCTTCAGTCCCAACGAAGCCACAGGAATGTCTGGCTCCAAATTGCTTTTAACTTTCACCAGGCTCCTCTTCATGGCGCTGCAGTTAAGACCCAGTTAATACCATTACAAAAACTGCACCTTTCCTGGCTCTTCAGTGACACCTTCTGGGACAAAAATAGACCAAGCCAGTCTTAGGACTCCTGCAGCTGTTTTCACCTATGTGTGGTAGTTGAGTGAGGTATTTGAAAGCTAGTTCCCAAGAAATGCCGAATATACAAGAAGTGGTACCCAAATACAACGTAGCTGCCTGTATGCAGCGCCCTGAAAAGTATGATCTCTCTGGAGACTGGACAGGAGATGGGTTCCAGATAGCCATGAAACTGTAAGCTATCACTTCTTCTAACACATATTTTGATTTCCTGAATTTGCTAACCAGGAGGGGAAAAGTGTCACTTAAAGAGCTAGATCATCCCTGTAAGACAGTAAAGATGAAGGTGAAAGTTTATATTAATGTATTTTATTCTTAGTGAGAATGATCTCATCTTTACTTTAGGGCAAGTTTTAGATGCAGCTGTGATGTGACCCCAGGGTACAACACTTGCATTTCACTGTGGAAGAAGCACTGTAAAGGGCTGGACTGCAATTGCCAGTCCCATGCAAACCCCAGTCGCAGAGCACAGGGGCAAACAGGGAGGTTCCCCCAGTCACAGGTGAAAGACACCTCTTTATTCAGCAGAACATGCTGGGAAGACAAGCAGGCTGTTCTAGACAGGGTATTAATTCACTGAATAGGTTAGCTGAGAAAGAGAGCACAGTTATCAAATAAATCTGGTCTAGCGGACGGTATCTTTGCCCATGGCAAGAGGGGTGGAACCAGATGATCTTTACGGTCCCTACCAACCCAAACCAAATGCTCTTCAAGTATGACATACAATGTGCTTTCTTCTGACCTGAACAAAAAGTGAGCCAGAAGAAGGACACCCTCTCCACCCAGGGCAGCTGGCAGTACTGCAACGCTGACATGGATACTGTGTTCCATGCCCAAAGGAGAGGGTTTGCACTAGCAATTACATCAGTTTGACCTGCTCTACTATGTTGACAAGTTAAGCTACTGTGTGTAACTCTTTCTATATGCCATCCCAACACTGTCTGCTTTCATCAGTGCACGTTTTCCTGAAACAGTAGGGATTCCTTGTAAAGGAGAGTGTATCTAGCATGGCACATTGGAGTCTGGAGAATTTATTTGTTATAAATGGGAAGCGCTGCACAGACAAGCCCCACAGACAAGGTTGGCTATATGCAACATAAACAATGTGATTCATAATCAAAGCAGAAATCTGTCACTTACAGCGTCTCCTCTGGACTGGTGCGTTAATGATCCATGTCCTTTTGTTGGAGGGATGCTAATGTAACCCATGAATCATCTGTAGCTTAAAAAGAAAAGAGGACCAAAGAATAGCTGCACTATCATCTTTTCATTTCTTCTCTGCAGCAGCCAAAGGCTGAGCTCTTCGCCTAGGTGTTAAGAGCTGCTAAGTACACTGCTACAAAGCTGAAAATAAAGTAGAGAATCTTAAGCATGTCTGTGCTTGTCCTGTGGCTCCAGAACAGAGAAGTACAGATCTCCATGTGCTTGTTTCCTACCCCCCAGAAGACCTAAATGCCTGGTCCCAAAGGTAGGGTTGTATGTGAGTGTTCACAACTGCACAAGTAAATTTTTCAATCAACATCTATTAGTCCTTGGGTCCTAAGTAGGTGAGTTCTTTTGAAATAGATGGGACCAAGTATGGGAGTGGTCCTCTTGTTGTGACTCTTGGTTTGGACACTGAAGAAAACATTGCCCCTCAAACCTTCCCTGCTTCTGCCTTCTATGAATCCCCAAATACGTATTCTGGGCACAAACCTGATTTTTTTCTTAGGCAAGATTATATGTTGGAAGCCACAGAGAGCTTTTCCTAAGTATTGGGTTCTTTCAGAGTATCAGAGCTTATCTGCAATTCTGAATACAGTTTGCTGCCACTGATTTTTTCAGGGTTAAAAGACAAATGCCACATAAATTGTAAACCTCTGTGTTAATAAGAATGCTCAGTAAGAATGTTTTATGGCTTTTCTACTTTAAAGAGACAGGATCTTCTGATTATTTTTCAGTCACGATACTGAGGTTGCCTGACCCAAACTGTGTCCCCAGCATGCTGGATTGTTTCTATACAGGTGCAGAATAAAAGCAGTTCATGAGAGCAGAAGGTTTCCCAGGCAAAACATTGAGATTTGTATTTGATCTCTTTGAGAATTGATCTCAGCTGTCCTCAAGGTCTCTGCGATTTTTCTTTTTAGAGCTCTTTTACTATTATAGCAATCTTTACCACAGGCTGCATCCTGCCTCACCCCCTGGAAGCACTGGTTCACCAGAAGCTGCACAGCTATGGGTTAGTTCTCCAGAGAATCACAGAATCACTAGGTTGGAAAAGGCCCCCAGGATCATCAAGTCAAACCATCCCTATCGACCACTAAACCATGCCCCTGAGCACCTCATCCACCCATCTTTTAAATACCTCCAGGGATGATGACTCAACCACCTCCTTGGGCAGCCTGTTCCAGTGTCCAATGACCTTTTCTGTGAAATTTTTTTTCTGATGTCCAGAAGAAAAAACATACTCCAGCTTCAGAGTCTTTTCTCATATACTTTGGTATTTCCAACCTCCAAACCAGGTTATGTCTTCTTTTTGCAAGCAACTTAGAAAGGGTCCTCTTTCTGCTGTCAGTAATGCATGGCAGTAAGCATGCTTCTGTTCCCAAGTGTAAATGTATTAAATGGATTTGCAGACTCTCTCCTGTGCACATTGCATAGGCTGTCTGCGGAGCTATGAGACTTTCTGCCCTGCTTGCAGGGACACATTGGCCTTGGGAAGACAAAAGGTGTGCTCAGACAAAGCCAACTGAGCTGCCTGCACTCACTCTGGATCCAGTGAAGTGTGTGCTACTAGTGCACATTTGGGTATCAATGCATGTTCTGATGTGCTCATATTTTAGACAGTCTTTGCACAGATATTAGTGAGTAGCCCAAGGATACTGGCAGCAAAGCACCAAGACTTAGGGTAGAATTACAACTGCATTCAGCATGACATACAAGCAGAGTGCCAGAGGGCCTGTTATGGATTTATTCCTTTTGGGTTCATATTTTCCATTGACTACCACTGCTTAACAAGAAAGGCAGTGTGTTTTTAATAGACTGGAAGATAAAGAGTGTAGCATTTGTCCTGATTGCAGCAGTCCAATGACTTTTGAGCAAATGTTACCTTTGTTTTCTCCACAACTGTAGAATGGAGGGACTTTGAACTGACCTGGCATAGAAAAAGACTTCCCATATCTTAAAATATTGCATTGTTTCCTATCCTGGATGTGCCACAAAGTCAGATAAATCTTCAGCAGAGCACCACACCTGGAAACGAACAGAAAAAATGTTCCCTGGGCTTCTTTTCAAGTGCTCTACTGCAACTGCCAGCAAGAGGGCCTCTTCCCACTAACAGCAAAAGTGACAGCAAAACAGCTATCCTAGAAACAGACTGCATATCAGCGATCCTAGAAACAGACTCCCAGGCACCAGTAGCCTGGAAGTACCATCTAATTTTACACCAATTATTCCCAGCTAAGCAGATCTCCCAGTCTGCCTGCACTGGTTCAGGCCCTGTGCTTTGGAAAATGCCAGAGGAGTGGAAAACAGGTAAAATGCTCCAATAGTGGTGTGCTGTGAAAGCCCAAAGACTTTGGCCTCCCCTTGTTACTCCACGTCTTTGGAGAAGAGGAGGTGACTGCACTCGAAAAGGAGGGAGCAGAGTTCACTGGCTCAGGCAGGCTTTGTATATCCTGCAGATCTCTGAGACAGCAGTCAGTGTCTCATCGTCACTGATTATGAGGTTGAAGAAACCCAAAGCTTAATGGTCACAAAATCACAGAATTGAATCACAGGTTGGAAAAAACCCTGAGGATCGAGTCCAACCATTCCTATCAACCACTAAACCATGTCCCTGAGCACCTCATCCACCCATCTTTTAAACACCTCCAGGGATGGTGACTCCACCACCTCCCTGGGCAGCCTGTTCCAGTGTCCAATGACCCTTTCTGTGAAAATTTTTTTCTGATGTCCAGCCTGAACTTCCCCTGGTGGAGCTTGAGACCATTCCCCCTTGTCGTGTCCCTGGTCACTTGGGAGAAGAGGCCATGCAGATATCAATCTTTCCAAACGGCACAGTAAAAAAGAGAAAAGCTAAACAGAAGTTTTAGCAGCAAAACTGCTTTAACAGCTATTGCAGGTCTAGTGAGACTGCTAAGGAAGGATGGAAAGCATCTGGATTAATTTTATTGGCATAAATCTGGGAACATCAGCAAAGCTGCTGAAAACATCATCAAGTCTTTGGAAATCAGAAAAAAAGATAGTCTTTTGGTGCAGAGAAATGGAGGAGGAGATAGGAAATAATTTCTCAAAAGAAAGATACCTATCTTATTTCATATATATTTTTGGGCTCAAAGTCAACTTCAGCAGCATATTTAAGTACAAAATTAGCTTTAAGAACAGGCTTCATCCTGACTGAAATCAATGTGTGCTTAATCACATTGCTGCATTTTTTTTTGCCTAAATCAAAACTGTACTAAGGCTTTCAAAACTGCTTTGGTTTAGAAGAGGTATAAGCAGTCAAAATCAAATACTCCAGGGTCAAAGGGAAGTTGCTACTGCTGCTGAACTGTTAGAAAAAAAAGGAGTTATCTTTTACCAAGAAATTACACTATGCTACCTTATGACAAAGAGAATTTGTCTTTTTGGCCATTTCCTACTCTGATTCTTATTAGCTGACAATTACTCTGCAGGAAGCCAGAGGCCAAAACGCAGCCCAAATTCTCGGGACAAAAGCTGAAATGCAGCTAACTTTGTACGTAACATTAAAAAATACCTAATGAATTGCATGAACTGATTCCACAGATAAATGCAGCTGATGGTAAGTGCTAAGAATTATTCAGGCTGACCAGATAGTCTTAGACTCTTATTGCTGTAAAATATGAAAATGCATGTTGCATGTCTAAATCACAAATATTGCAATTCAGCAAAATACTTCAACATGTGTTTCACTCCCATTGAAGAGGAGCTCCATTACAAGGCTGGCTATGCCTTAGTAGTGCTCATTTCAGTGAATGAGCCGACTTCTGGAACTTAAAAGAACTGGAGCAACATCTAAGAAATCCACATTAAAATAAATAAAAAAGCCCAAACAAACAAAAGCAACAACCCAAATAAAAACAAACTAAAAGACAATTTCACTACTTTTGTCTACTACAAACATAGTACACTAATTCATAGCAAAATCATTGATAGCAGGATACATAATAATTCAATGTTTAAATTGCTCTGTATTCAAGAACATAAAAAGATCCACAACTTGTTTCAGACCTCGTTTCTAATGAGATGCTTACAGAATCATCATGCCACAAAATTTCTTGGCAACCCAATGTTATGTGTCTTCACCTTTTTTTCCCTTTGTCATTCTTCAGTCAAGAGAGTCAACTTCCAGTTTTCCAAAACAGAACACCTTCTTTGAATGTTCTACAGCAAAAATACACACACACCAGAATGCTTCCCATATTCATGGTGTTGGCTTTTATCAGAAATACTATGGCCAGCAGGACTCAGGATGTGATTTTTCCCCTGTACTTGGCACTGGTGAGCCCATACCTCAAATACTGTGTTCAGTTTTGGGCCCCTCACTACAAGAATGGCATTGAGTTGCTGGAGTGTAAGCAAAGAAGAAGCTGATGAAAGGTCTGGAGCACAAATCTTACGAGCAGCGGTTGAGGGAACTGGAGTTGTTTAGCCTAGAGAAAAGGAGGCTGAGGGGAGACCTTATTACTGTCTACAACTACCTGAAAAGAGGTTGTGGTGAGATTGGTGTTGGTCTCTTCACCCAGGTGAAAGTGACAGGATGAGAGGAAATGCCCTCATGTTTAGATAGGATATTAGGAAATATTTCTTCATTGAAAGGATTATCAAGCACTGGGACAGACTGTCCAGGGAAGTGGTTGAGTCATTGTCTCTTGAGGTATTTAAGAGAGTGTATATGTGGCACTTAAGGACATAATTTAGTGGTGGACTTGGCAGTGTAAGTTTTATGGTTAGACTCAATGCCCCTGAAGTCTTTTCCAACCTAAACGATTCTATGATTCTATGATTTCCCCCCCTTTTAAAAGATAAATGAAAGTATCCTTTCCTTTGACACCACTCAGGAAGGAAGGAAGACTAATATAAACACTTCAGGCTTAATTTTTTTTAAAAGTGATGCTAGCTTCACATGTCCAACTGTTGCCATGCTGGTTAAAGACCCATGTTAACCACAGACACTTCAAATTCCCTTGCATGCACATCTCCCTGCCTGTCAGACCCATGCTCTGAGAGGGACCTCCATTTTTTAATCTGTTTGTACTAGACTAAACACCATAGAGCTGCTTGGTGTTAATTAGCTGAGCACGAGACAGACCTCCCAGAGTAGCAAGCTGCTATTTGCCACTGTTGTGTGCATCCATGGCAGGCATTCATGGGAGAGTCTATGACCAAAGTCAACGCACTGGAGGACATCTTTACTGGAAGGCACTCTGGGTGCTATTGCTCATCCTGAGCTCAGTGCTTAGAAAAGTGGAAGAAAAAGCCCATCCCTTGGCTACCAGCTGAGGGCTGGTCCCAGTGTCCAGCCAGCACAGGGGCTTCTCAGGTGCTGCTAATAAAAGAGAACGAAGTTTTCTGTTTAAGACGCTGCCTTCTACCTGGTAAATTGTGTGCCTGCCTTATCTTTTCTGGACATTCCTCTTGCTATTAGGCTTGCCGCAGTCACCATCACAGTCACATAAAGCCAGTTTCTTCATTGGCTGTCTCACGTTTAGAGATATCACACCTCACTTCCAGAAAATTCTGGGAGGTGAGATTAAAAAAAACCCAAAACCACACATGAACAAGGAAGGTAATATTTTTGTACATTAATGCTGCTGACTTTTCTTGTAGGCACGTCTTCTAGAAATGCCCTATATAGCGAAATGCCAACCTGCACAGGGAAGGCTTAAAAGGAGGGTTTAGGAGATTTGTAAGCCTTACGTCAGCCTTAAGACTGAGATGAACGTTTCCCCAGGCTACAGAGCTCTCTTATTTTCCCTATGGCCCTTTCCTCCCTGAAGGAGTTTTTTAGAGAGAGAATATTATACCAGTCCCGAAGAGACTGGCTAAAACAAATAGAAGATAATGTAACTAAACCTCAAAATTACTAAAAAAAGATAAATGAGACCCCAGTGCTACCAATAATACAATTAGATGGTTGTTACATGTTAACAATAGACATTTTTCAAGAATAAATGCTTACACTTTCACTAGATATGGCTTTTCAATGACCAGCTCTTCTAAGAGGCTTCCAGATAAGTGAGTTCAAAGCAAATTAATGGAGAACATAATGTAGTCACTTAACATTCCTGATATTGATTCCATTTCATTAGCTGGTAAGCACTTTATACTCCCGCAGAGAGATTTTCCTCCTTCCTTAGGTATCTATTTATATGAATAAAAATAACATTACAGAATCTTCCTCTTGGAGCCTACCTCTAGATATATTTCCAGAAAAATAACTTCATGTAATTTTTTTTTTTTTCCAGCCAGGATTACATAGAAATTTTAGTGTGAAGAAGAAGATGTGACAAGTTTTTCTGCAGGATTTAAGAATTTGATTTGCCTGTTGGAAACACTGTTCATTAAACCTGCACTGCAGTCCTCTTGTACTTCATAAAGAGTGGCAGAGAAAGCCATTTGATATGACAGGATGATATTTCCTGTGCCCAGATTAGCAAGGGGTATCTGCACATCAGTGTGTGTCTTTGAGGGATTACTTCCTGTTTGTGGAAGTTGTTCCAGGATGAAGCTTGAGACTTCCTTAGTTGTGCTGCCCATTCTACAAGGGCTTCAGGATTACTGAGGCAGGGAGGTACACTTTAGCCAGAAGACAGCAAATTTGTCTTGCAGTACAATATATACCAGCAACACAGCTTTCCTGCCAACTCAGCTGAAGAATATCATCCACTGGCATCATTCGTGGTAGCTATATGACTTCTCTGACACTCAGGGTACCCTGTGGAGAACAGGCTTGCTATCTCTCTACAGCACACACACTGTAGAATGCAGATACAGCTTTAGTTTTCACAAAAGTCATAATGGCTCTCCCATGCAGAGTGGATTAGTAAAAAAGCAAGACTAAAAAGAACATCCCCGACCAGAGAAAATTACTTGGGTCTACAGACAACTTAAAGTCAATACGGCCTGATCAGATCAGAAAGGATTCAAGAAGATTTGGTATATATTGTGATAAAACTTTTTTTTTTCTTCCCTGAATTATATTCAGAATCAACACAAATTTGCAAAGTGTTTTGCTGATTTTCAATCTGCATTTTTTTTTATTGCTGAGCAAGATTTACCCACTTGTAGCCCTGACTGGAATGGAAATGACACAATAACTACAGGAAATTGCTTCCTTCTGCTGCTCTCCACAGCAAGTGGTTTAAACACACAGAAATCAGTACATTGTTCAGAAATGGAAATCATCCAAGACATGAAGGAAGTACAATATGCCTTATAAGACTAAATCTGCTCCAATATTTTCAAAACGGCATGCAAGACTTGAGGTGCATGATTCCCACTAGCACCAGGGAGAGTCACAACATTGCAGTATGGGTCTTTGAGATGAATGTGTTTGAGACATTATTTCACTAAAATTTAAACCAGCACTGCATTGCAAGAGCTTACAGCATTCTGGGAGTATAGATGAGAAAGCAAACAAACAAAAATGAGGAGAAAAATATCTTAGTAATGAAGGAAATGTATGAGGGAAATATAAACAGAAATAACAGTATTATTTGCATCCATTGCCTAGAAAATTGTCAATAATCAAGGTGATCAAGATGAAAGCTTTTAAATGATGGATAATCTGAGTTCTTTTAAATTAAATTCATTGCCAGTATGAACTGCAACTATATATACACACATTTTGACAGGGAAAGACTGACTAAGTTGAAGCCTTTTTATAAACGCCTAAACAAATATGGTGAAGAATAAAGATAGTGAGTTAACTGTTGGAAGTTGTATCCATCTAGACAATGGTGTAATCACCCCAGGCAGTGCAGAGTAACCCAGGTCTTCACATTAAAGTAAAAAACGTTAAGAATTGTACGTTCAAGAGTAAAATCAATTATCTTTAAAGGAGTGCTATCAGAAAGAGAGCTGGGCTTCCTCTAGTGATTTAATTTGGTCTGCAACAAACCACACCAAATGATAGCATCATCTCCTGGATCTTAATGCAGAAGTTCATCAGATTTCACATGTCCACAGAAAACTAAAGGGTTTTAACCATCTCTACAAAAGCAAAGCACTCAAAAACTAGTTTGATTGTCTTTTTTTTAACAGCAAGACAGTAGAAAACGCTGCCTGGCACCTTGTGGCACAGGACGACAGCCAGCTGAGAAGGAGCCAGGGGTATCACCTGGCTTTGTTGGAAAATCATCCTCCTTATGCCAAAGGCTTTTTCACCACCTTAAAAACAATCACAGTAAGGAGATAAAGCTGGCTTTTCCCATAACACACTGAATAAAAAAATAAAGAAATTCATTCTTATGCCAGTGTTAACCCACAGATACAGCAAAATTTAGTCTCTAAATCAGTAACCTGAGAAGAGATAAGGACTGACCAGGTATTCCTAAAGGGGATCATGGCAGAGTTTTTCCCTCTTCCCCATCCTACCTAACCCAGGACCTTCCCCTGCAGCTGGCTCTTCAATCCTGACCAAAGAAAGGCACTGAGAACAATCAGAGATAAAAACTCCTTCACAGGGTCCTCTTTCGTGAGTAGCTGATATCTTGGTTGCAATCTCAAGATTATTATGAATTGGGACCAGTCACCTGTGCATTCCTGCCATAAGCTCTGCACATGGGGTCCACACTGTCACACTAGGGCTAAGGTTACAGTCTACCAAAATGAAGTTTTAGACTATGACACTGTCAAATACCATGTAATAAAAAGACTCCAAGTGTGAGGCCAGAGAAAAGCATTGCAGGCTTAAAAGGCAAAGCTGAGGGTACATTGTTCTTCAAAGCAGAGGGAATATGAGGTGACAAGAAGCTAAAAATCAAGCTGCAAAAATATTAGTGCCCCTGGGCATGTCCAGAAACAACTAAAGACGATATTGTCTTTTGTTTGATAGAAAAGAAGGTGTCTGTTGCCCCAAAGAAAAACAACTGAACTCCATTTCTTTGAATTTACTTCACTACGTTGCTGGGTTTATAGATGTCTGGCATAAGTCCTGAAGTAACTGGAAATCATATCAGTAGAACAATTCATGTTTATAGCAATTGACAATGCGGTTCAGTGTGTTTATAAGAGTTTTTGCAAAAATCTTTCAGTAGAACCTGATTTTGCATATCCAGGCTTTTACTGGGACCAATACGACAGCACAGTAGAGTCGTGTGTTCCCTCTATGGGCACATCAGGAAACCACAACGCAAATAATTAGTGTGTGAGAGCTGATGCTTGACAATCTTGGGCCAGCAGCCAACCCAGCAAGGATAGCACCTGCAAAGCTCAGGCAGAAAAGCTTTAAACTCTACCTTCGTGGCTGCAAGGGCTTTTGTAAATCCTACCCTCTGGAAATAGGTAACCCATTTCTTCTTGGCTTCTGGTTGAGTACACACTCCTCTTGATAATAAAGCAAAGCATCTCCAAGGAATTCACCACTACTGGAAAAAAATCTAAAGTAAAATAGCAATTTAATTTGCAGAGCTCCCGATAAATTTGTTTTACTTTGGGATACAACTGGCCCCTCTTCCATTGAAGCAGTCACTAACAAGACAACACAGTTAACTGTGAACAAGGTGTTTATAAACTTCTTGATTACAAATAAAGCAGAGCCAAGGCCATGCAGAAGTGTGTTCACAACTTGCAGCACCTTGCCTACTCCCACAGTTCAATGCCTTTGGCTCTCCTGCTGGTTTTTCTAGGTGTGGTGGCACCAGAGGCTGCCCTGCTTCCAGTGCCACTTCCCTCCAAAGTGGAGTCCAGTCCCAATCCCACATCTCTTAAGGCATTTTGGAAAACAGCAGCTGAGCACACCAGAGTGCCAGAAAGCCCATACTGGACACTAGTCTGAGCAGCCTCAGTGAGATACCTCTTTATAATCACTAGTAACCTACACATAAATACATTCTAGCAAAATACAGCCTACGGTCTTTAAAAATAACTGTTTCTGCTGATTATTACAGCTGGGAGCAATGAAGTGTATGGGAAAAGAAGCAAGAGACCTAATGGACCTGAAACATGGTGAAACCTTTACCAGGAAAGCTGCTCTAGTCTGTTCAGTGGATTTTGGCTTAATATTCAAAGTCCCTTAATTTGCATAAATCCTGATCTTCCTCAGATTCATGCTTGGTCATGCTTAACTCTGCTAATATTAAGGAGACAGTTTTTTTCACATTGAGCCCTCAGTTCTTCAGAAGTTCTGGACTCCAAGACTTCACTTCAGCTTTCCATGTTTAATTCTACAAAGGGATTATTAAATACTTGGAAAAATGTTAGTTGTTTTATATCAGAATAAATGAAGGTCACATTAACTAGTTATGAAGAACTCATTTTTTATTAAACATACTATTGTGTCAAAGTAGGATCCAGACATAAGAGGAGACATATTTCAAGAGAAAATTAATAATATACTTCTAATATTCATTATAACTCTATAAATTATGTATGGAGTCATTTTTACAAGGCCAGAAAAGATCACTGTGATCATCGTCTGGCTTCTTGTTTGGAACAAGGGAAAAGATGTCATTGAACTTGTTCATACATATGTATTTTGCATTTTAAAAAACATACCTCATCTTGATTTAGCAATTGCAAGTAGTGAAGACTCCACAACAAGCACTGGTAAGTTGCTCCAGTGATTGATTAATCTCTTTCATGTAAAGGCTATGTTTATCTGCTTCTCCTCCACTGCCAGTGCTGACTGCCAGACAGCAGAACAGCTGACATGCTGTTGTCTCTGATAAGAGGTCTCCACAGCAGGATGCAGTGCTGGGCAATGACAGCGGGGCTAAGTCAAGTACAAACAGCAGCACGGCCTCCAGGTACTGCTTCCAATGTAACTGAATTAGCCTCGTTGCAAGGCAGGGTTTAGGCTGAGCTAAGGCAGTTATGCTGCTTCTAGTACCGAGAAAGAGCCATGGGGAAGTAGTTCGGGTGTCCCTACATGGCATTTTCTTATGCTGCTGATATCCAAGGGCTGCAGTCGGGTGACATGGGAAAGGAGCTCCTCCTGGCACATCACCAGAAGATGGACAGCTTGCAAGCCACCCACTGCCATGCTTCCCAAACTGCCGTTTCTGGTGAGAAGATTCCAAAAACTAGCTGCACCTGACTTCCCTCCCTGAGCTTCAGCTCACCTGGTTCAAATCCCCAAGGAGAGTCCCTCTTCCCCCTCCTCTTGCATTCATCGCACAGAGACATGGCTACGTAGAAACACACAGAGTTTGCTCTCTGCGCCCACCTCCAGCCAAGCCAGACAGCCCTGACCTACCAACCATCCTTTATTCCTTTCTGTCTCTGACCCATATGTCATCTACTGTCAGTGTCAGCAGCACTTCTGCTGCTTCCTTCCAGGTCACTGTCATGACTCTAAAAGCACATTCCCTCTGTCTCCAAAACCTCGACACAGTCTGATTTGAAACAGCCACTGTTAGCATTCACTGCTGGCAGCCTGACCCTCAGCTGACAGCAAAGTGGGTCGATCCTCCCCCCTCCCAATTCCTGCCACACGCACAGGGAGGGAATGCAGAGGGAAAAGCAAATCGCTGCTTGGCAGAACAAGGAGCATCAAAGCAGAAAGCTGCAACATATCCTGTCAGTGATTTTTTGATGGGGGACCAAGGGCCAAGTTCGACAGGCTTCCCTATGCTTTCCACGGCAGATTGGCAGCCTCTCACAGCTCCAGATTGGTAGTATATGGGTGCTAAGATATACAGAGTTACTCTTGAAGATTTACTCTTTATGGATAGGGAAATGAGGAAAAAAATACAAGGTTTTTACATATCTTGTCAGATACAAAATACCTTTTGTTTCTTGTAGGGAGGCAACACTCCATATTTGATGCTACATAATTTCCATTACAAAGCCCTATTTTATTCTCCTGTAATTTTGTGCAAGAAACTTGCTCCAAGTTCCAAATTGCCTGATTTTATGCTGCAGGAAAACAATAACCTCCCTGCAAGCACCTAGTATTTACTTACAGTTGAACAAATCTTGAATGGCACTTGTCTTTGTAAATGATCAATGAACATCACAGATATCTGTCCATGGAGCTGGTTACCCACTGAGTGGTGAACTCAGCTGGCTTTGGCGACACCCAACCAAATGGTGCCAGGCAAAATTCTGCCTCAAAGTCTGAGGTTGCTCTTTTTAAAATACTTAGCTATTGATCTTATTTGGAGTGTCTTCCAGGAAGGACAGCCTATCTGAAAGGTAACAGGTCAGACTGATCTTAAGGATGCCCTTAAGAGTTTCTTTTCTTTTAAATGAAGAAGCCCTGAAAATTACTTACTAAATTGGCATCACTTTAGCAGATTTTTTTTGCAGTAGAATTTTGAGACTTCAGTGTCCCATGTGGCTGTTCGCATTTCTGTTCTGTGCTTAAGGAGGAGACAGTGAAAAAAAGGCAGTGAATCAAAGATTCACAAGCAGTATAAAGTAGCATCCTACTACTGAAACAACAGAACTAAGAAATATCTAATGGGATTTGACTTCATCTGATATAGTCTCAATAATCTATTATAAAGCGATGTATAACAACAGAATCACAAAGTGGTTGAAGTTGGAAGGGCCTTCTGGAGGTTGTCCAGAGCCCCAGTTGTACTCTGTCATTGTCCTACAAGCAACTAGAAGATCCCTGGAGCTGTGGGCAAATGAAGCTCTGCACCATCCACCTTCTCTATATCTTGTCATGATCCTACAAGCAGCTGGAGGGTCCCTGCAGCCATGGACCAAGGGAGCACCACTTCACCCATCTTCTGTGTGAAACTTAAAAATTTTCTGATTCAGGAATCCATTGGCTGGTTTGGGTCATCTTTTTTGCGAAATCTTTTGAGGCTTTTCCTTTTGCATAAGGATTGCATAAGCCTCAGCATCTTAGTAAATTGAGCTAAACAAAATTCAAAGCATATTAAGTGGCATATCTAAGATTAGAGTCTGCAGGCAGGGATATGTAAACCAAATGTGTGCTATAAAGGAAACAGCAGGTCCTTCAGCAGTGTAACTGAAACACAACTGGCTCCTTGGCTGTTCATGAGAATCTCTCTCACATCTGGAATTCAAGCCTCTGATGGGCCCTCTGGGACGGAGGAATGAGCAAATCTTAGGTTTAGCATCAGAACAGACAGACTGTGAGCACCCAGAAAAGCTGAAGGACTCACTTTGATTTATAGACACCAACTGTCATGCTCTATAATAATTAATTTCATTAACAGGGCTGAGATCAGTGTCTCCTTACCAAAAAAGTGGCAGGAAAACCCTCAAGCAAAACAGCAGAAAATATCTTTACGCATCTGCAACACATAGACTGACAAATATTTTGCTCCCATGCTGACAGGACTGCTAATGTCACAAGAGCAGCTGAACCAAAATGAGCTTTCTTACAAGACAAGCAAATGCAATGTACTGTGAAGCTGCGTGCGAGGACTTGTGCTTTTAAGGATAAGGAATGTATTACGTGGCAGCCAGCTGACCTACATTTACAGCTGAAGACACAAAGCTGACCCACAGGGAGTTCTGTCTAACCTACAAACACAGAAGGAGTGCTAGTCAAACAGACCATGCCTTTTAAAATTATAAACTGAGCAGGAGCAGCAGCATGGGGATGGGGTTTTCCTGCTGCCATATGTAAGAAGCAAACAGTTCAATACAGCACGATGAGCCACTGCTGGCAGGGAAGCATATCTCAGAATAACTCCTACCTCCTCAATATCCCATGCTGCAGGGAGGAAAGCACACTCTTGGTACGTGGAGGCAAACCAAGTGGGCAGTTAGTGAGATGGCAGCATGGACTGAGCTGGACAAACCAGGTCGTGGGACCCTTTTGCAGACAGTAAGGCTGCTGCAAAGCCAGTGCTGCTGTGGTTTCACTGCCACTAAGTTCGTGTCATCACAGCTCACAAAAGTAACAACACCCAGACACAAACACAACCTGCCACATGAGCATGGAGAACCTTCAAACAAAAACAAGGGGATAAACATTGTAGGGTTGCTAGGCCATAAAGAGAGGAAAGGAGGAGACAGAGGTAAAACCTTCCCCCAGCGCACTGGTGGTAATTGCTTCAGCATAAGGAGAGAATCACACATGCTTGGAACCAGAATTTCAACTGCCACCAAACAAAGTAGCTCTGTTGAGATTAGTGCAGTGCTGCTTCACACTGAGGATCCCCCTGTTGGCACAAATCAGCCTTTAGAAAACTGGGAAGTTAATTTGCTGAGTCCTGACTCAAATATATCAACTCTTCTTGAACAGAGCCTTTCCTGGCCCTCTGTGACGCTCTATGGTCATATGACAACTAAAGAGCACGTGAGCTCTTTTTCCACTGCTAGAGTGGAAAGGGAAAGATGTAAAAGAAAAATTGAATGTTACTGCAAGAGGAAATTGAATATCCTAAACCCACCTATTAAAGACAAGCTGTAAGGGCTAGGTCAGCCACCTTGCCTTGCTAATTAAGCCACTAACATTTCATCTCTGGCAAGCATGAGTGACAGCTCTATACTTTGGATTTTTATGAGAAAAAACCAGAGCAAGGAAAATAACTCTGCTGGGCTCAATAGATGTATACAAATAACCACAGTAGGAAACAATCATTAACAAAGCTTGGGTAGAAAGACATCTCTCAGATTACTTGGCATTACTTCCTTTTTAATTTTATTTTTCAGAAATCTAACTATCTTTTTTCAAAACTTCACACAGAGATGAATTTTCCTGGGAGCAGCTGGTGCATTTCTGCAGTGTTCAGGGAAAGCCTGAAATGCAGCCATTGCATCAATGCAAATGCCTGATGCAAATGCAATAACTTCCTAAAAGCCAGTGCAACTTAACTGCAGTTAACTGCAGTGTGAAGTGGGGACTAAATGCCGAGACATATCCACATGGCTCACTTGCAACTCAGAGCTTGTGTTGGTGCAAGTTGCTGCAGTGAGTGTACATATATCTCACAGACTTAACCAGGTCAAGATTTTTACCTGCACTCCCACGCAGAAATCACCATCCGCATAGGGTCTTCATGGTATTTCTCTGAGACACTGATGAAAAGTATAATGCTCATATATGGGAGCTGACATAAACTTGAAAACAAATCATATCATATTTTAATGTATCACATCTTTGTCCTTCAAGACAGAGAGGGGTAAGAAGCTGGTGAAATGTTTCCTTTTTTTATATTAAACTTTGATGTCCACCATATTAGAAAAGGGCAAGGGGAATGAGGTTTGGTTTGCAGACCAGGAAGGAACATTTAATATAAAAACCTAATGTGCTGTGATAAAACTGCTTGGGGAAACTCTTGTTTCTGGCATGGATTCTGGAAGAAGGAAAAATAATTCAAGCGCTCATTGTTCCTTTCCTGAGACAAGTGCATTTTTCCTCTGTGCTTAGCTTCAAATGTGATCATTTATATTACAAAAGTTAAGACATTTAGTCATTACTGTCCCTGATACTCTTATCAGTTCAGCACGTAACTTCCAAACTTTACTCCTCACAGAAAATATTTCAGTCATTTCATGATCAGCAATTCTTTGTGGTCAAAGTTAGGCATTTTTTTCTTCTGGTAAACAAAGAACTTTCTATTCATTCAAGGAAGATGGGCTAGAAAGACATTTCAAGGATGATTAAAGGATTCAACAGCATAAGCACCTATCTGAGCCACTTTTAAAGGTTAGACAGTCAGCAGCTTTAAAGATACTTTTGACAACTCTAAACATTTTACCCCAATTTTGAGATACAGCAATTTGCCAGAACCTGAGAAGATGGCAGACTATTCCACACAGTCTGAAACAGCATGTCAGGCATATTTTTTGTTAGTTGCCACCTCCTCTAAGAACAGAGGAAGTGACCAGCATATATTCTATGTGGCAAATTACATATTTCCTAAAATCTGTACTAGTCATCTAGGTTTATGAAACATTGCAGAACTCTTTTCCTCTAAAGGGAAATATAAAAATAACAAGTATATAATTCCTCTGTATAACATCAAAATTATAGGTGTGTAACTTCAGATAGAAAAGTTAGTTGAAAGGAGAAACCAGGTATGTTGGGGAAACATTTTATATGTTAAGATTCAAGTGTTTGGCTGAAAGTTCACAACACTACTAGTTTTCACAGTGTTTTAAGTGCTTTATATTTGAGTTCCGTGAAGCACTAACTTAAATGATTACAGGATCCTTTGAAGGTTTCCCCCCCACTTTAGTTACATATGCGAAGAACAATTTTTTCAACTTTGTGCCTTGTACTAAGACTCCACATGAGAGCTTATTTTAGCCTAGATTCCCACAAATTGCCACATTTTAATGATTTCTTCGTCAAAGGAGCAATGTCCATCTGGACACACTTCACCAGCCTCATATCATCACATACAAAGTGATGCATGATGCATGGTATGGAAATGCACCATCTGCCTTGGGTTTTAAGCTATCATGTTGTACCCACCATTTGCAGTAGGTTAGGGGACACAAATCTTTGCTTACATGGAACAGCGGGCAAGTCTGTGAAGTTGGTAGTTCACTACTGTCAGACCAGAAGTTCACACTACTTTGAGGGTGCTGGTAGTGTTGCAGCAGGCTATGAGAGGACATAGGTTGCTATCTTACTGATGAAACTTTCCTGAAGCGACACCAATAGGCCTTCTTGCCTATCCTTCTCCCTGCTTCCTTCCTGCGTCACCTTGCCCTTTAAAGGACGACATGAAAACTGTGAGGGAGAAAATCTCCTTCGTTCAGGGAAACAGAAATGTACATACATGCATGTGTTTTAAATACATAAGATTACATTAAAGATATGAGTCATGTTTAATCAATATAATTTTCTGGTAGAAAGCACCCCAGGAAGGTCCCAAACACTTGCTGCCCACTCAGACCAAAGTGGCTAGAAGAGCTAAACTCTAAGGGAGGACACGAGCTGCTCTGGAGAGATCTTATCACCCATCCATCTGTTGTGACAGTGAGCATAGAAAACAGGGAGACTAGTTGTCACCTAGCTCCTGTTTTCTGCCTCATAGCAATGTTTTGAGGATAATAATGAGCAAACTTCAGAAAGCTTTGCTTTCCAAGATGATATTTCCATGGAGATATTCCTGAATGTCTCCAGATGGTGTCCTGGATATGGATTTCAGTTTTGTATCTACAAGGCATGATAACACTGTGATTAAAAGCAAACAGGTTGCCTTTATTCTGAGGTGTGCAGAGGGTAGGGGTGAGAAGGGAGGAGGATTAGATTGGGGATTTTTTTTTTCAACGCATATTTCTCACGCACAAGAAGTTCTAATTTTGCTTTGTTTTCTAAATAAACCCCAATGCTCTGGCTAGTTTTTATCTGTCCCTGTATGCCAGACATCCTGGAATCTGGATTATGCACCATGGAAAAACTGTCCTCACACATTCTATGAAAGAATGAAACTTGCTGGTGGGGAAAAGCCATTCTGGTTTTACCTAGTTTGACTTAGAACACAAGGAAGTTGCTGACCCTGCTGATGAGGTGTGTGTAACATGCACCAGACCTTCACACTGGAAAATGCTGATTTATCTAAGGTACCTTCTGGTAGTGTCCATTTTCTTACTGAAGACAATCTTCTACTCAGAAAGCCAAGATTATATGTTATGTTCTGTATTGCCTGAAAATAAATGCCTTAGTGTTGCAGAAGCTGCAGAGCATGTGATCAAAAAATGCCATATGGGCCACTTATTAACAATGAAAAATGAATGCACCATTTGTTAGTCTGTAATTAAACTGAAGAATAATATTCTGGTTTTCATTTCCATTGTTGATCTGACAATTTGTATCAAAGAGAATAAACATTCTCTTGCCTTATCACTCCTAGCATGAATTCACAGCACATCAGGTTTACAAATGGATACTGGTATTATCACAAATACTTCATATTATGGCTTAATAATATGCTGATATATATGTAAGCACATTGCCTGCCAGCTTCCTCCTTATATACATGTTAATAGGACTGTGTTTATACACATTTAAAGGAATGTAAATTCACATCCAAATTAACACAAAACCAATCAAGATAAAAATAAAATCACTGCAGTCAGTTTATATGTCATTCTGAATTTCAAGTACTTTAAAATACTACTGCAATCTCCAAGTCCACATTCTAAACTAACTTACTGTAAATGTATCATACAAAAGCTATTTTAGAATTCGTATTTCCACTTTCTTCACTCACATCTTAATTTAAAAACAAAACATTTTCAAATAAATGCTTTTTTAAAAGTCTGAGAATCATAGTTTTCCCTCAGATCCAGTTCTACAGAATAATCAAATATAACCATTAACAAAGATCACAAGCTTTATGATATTTTTAGTTGCCTCCTCTTCTGAGATTTTTCCACTTTTCTCCATTTTCCTCCCTCAAAGCAAAAGGGATAGAAATGCCCTTATCTTTTACCAACTCCAAGAAAAAAAAGAGAAGTCAGAATAATCCTGGCACATTTAAAAGGCCAAGGGAGGCAATTGGGGTGCAGAGTACACACCCAACAACTGATGGCAGAAGAACAAAAATCTGCAATGCTGTTTTAAGGCTGACTGCAACTGCTGCCTTCACAGTCCTGTGAGTTGTGTCACAGGCCAGAAAAGGCTGATACAGCCAATGTGACCTGCCCTCCTCCCCTGCCTTCCCACAGGGCCCTGGGCCATCCTCACCTCCCAAGGACTGCTCACAGAGGCCACCAACACAGTGCAGGCAGAAGGAATGCTCCTTGGAAATCCATTCCAGAGGTGCTCGGAGTGAGGCCACCTCCACTTTGGCTTGACAGTGACAGAAGTCACCGGCGTTTTACCTGAGAGCAGCCTGTATTTAGCACTTGCATGACTGCTGTCTTGCAGAAACACACCAACAGCATACCAGTAACAGGGTATCAAAGTGCCTTCCGAAGGATTGAGAGGACCATGTGTCCTCCCTCAAGTAAGTTGCATCCTGCTTAGTGGTAAAGCTTCATTTCTACCATGGGTTGCTTTCAAGTGCTTCTCATTTAAACCTAAAACCAGCAAAATCCACAGCTCCATGCTCAGTTTCCTTCTCTTTTCCTTCTTTTTTTAGTATTACAACTACAACAGACACAGACTGCAACTTCAAATGCACGTCTGACATTAGTACAAAAAACTTTTCCAGGAGGATGAATAGGAACCAAGCTGGTATGTCAATACTGTTTTCCGAGTGTATTAAACTTAAATCTTAATCTGAAAGAAGCCCTAATTGAAATTACACAACAAAATCCCAGGAAATCACAAACCCATCTATAAAACTAGATAATTCTGTTCTGCAGACACTGCCTCACATTCCGTAGAATGGCAATGCCTGTGATTTCTAGAAGGGATGTTTGAAATCCAATAAGTATGAATGTCAGCTTTCCGTGTCTCCCTTAGAAGCCTCAGCCAGCAGGAATAGGAGCAGGAGTAGAGCAAAAACACAGGAGAAGGGCAAAATTTTAGTTAAAAATAGTTTTGACTATTTACCTGGTCAACAAATGAATGTTTAGAAGACAGAGCACCAGAGTTTGTCAATGCCACCTGGCACAATTGCACCGAAGCCATACTAAAACACATTTGCTGCATCATTTCCCATTAAGATAAGGTCCTATTTCACTCTCATAATTGCTGCTGATACTAGAGCTACATGACCTCATATACTGCCATTCCACTTGTCATGGGAATTGGTTCAGCATGGTTATTTCCTCCTGCAGCTGAAACACAACTAGGAATTGCACCAAGTGAGGCCTCCCGTCCACCCCACTTGGGCACAATAGGGAAACTCTTCCTTACAAATACAGCTGCAAATCCATGTGCACATCTCTTTTCCACCTGCAAAACCTGGCCCTCCTACTCTGATCTCTTCCTGTAGTTTTCAAAACATAACACCAACGCAGCTTGGAAAGGCAGCTGTAATGCAGGTGGTTTTAAAAGGCTATAGCCTGCACCATGTCATCTATTTCTGGTTCCTTAAGAAACTCATTGCATCCCAGGCCAATGTGGTACTTTAAAGCTGTTCCATCAAAGGCAAATCATGAAGCTGCTCAGGTTCCCCTTGGCCCTCAGGAAGAATGAAGAAAATCATTGTTGCCTTCAACACAGTTGTGCTAAGCACAGCCCAATAGTATGCAAGGTTCTAGTTCAGGAAGTGTTTGGGGACTGTAAAGCTATAGCTTTACTAATCTTTAATTTAATACTTGGTCTTAGCCCTGAGGATGCTATATAGTCCCTTCACTATGCATACCAGGGTCTATTTGCCGAAAACACTACCACCCCACTTCCTCACTCGCTTATCCTATGAAGAACAATGAAACATTAGAGTGAGGTATTTTGAACAGGTACAGTGATAAAAGGTTGTTTCCTAAAGCTATCAAAAAGTCACAGTTACCAACTCCACTCTGGCTATTAGGTTGTTAGAGTGACATTAAAATATTTGGTACTGCTCCTGAAGCAGCAGGTATGCTGTGCTCTCAGGATTACCTGCACCTTTAAATACTATAGATCTGCTGCAGTCTAAAAAGCTGCATTCCTTCAATCTGTTCTAGTGCTGCAGGTCAACCATCAATTCCTTAGGTAGCAATAGTTTTGGAGTCTCTTCCAGAAATGTTCATCTGGAGAGTTGTTTGCAACTGATGCAGGTGCAATGCAGTATCCTGCCACTTTGAGCACCACACACTTTGGGGGCTACATTAAAAACATTCTCTTCCTCAGCTCTGCCCTATTTTTGCTCTGTTGTAGAGCACAACTTGAAAAACAATCCATAGCATCAAACTTCACAAAAGATATCCTTAAAAAAGAAAGGGCAAGATTAATCAGCAGTTTTTAGAAGATTTGAGCAAATATTAGCAAGCAGCTCTCATATTTTGAGTTTCCACTAGCAAAAGAATAAAGCTGAAGAAAACATTTTAATATCAACATCTTGCAGATGTATTTTGTTCTCTCATGGTAAAATGCTTCAATCAATGTCTTGCAGCACAGCAAATAACCAGACAAGGAGACAAATGCAGTGTTTCAACTTAGATCATTGCAACAGTTAATTGAGCATTTTGTGACAGCAAGCAATTTACCAAGTACATTTTCACATAATTAAGCAGCAAACCAGACACAGTCCACAGGAGCTGCACATTTAATTGTGTCAGCAATTATATCATAAAGCACTTCACGCATATATATGGGTATAAACGGACCTATCTTTATATACTTACTGTGCAGCAAGGCATGGGTGTAATGTTGGTATCGAAACAAGTGCTTTACAGCCCCAGGCACAGCAACCTTCCTCTCACTCTCATCTCGGGCAAGTCAGTGTTTCTGGAAGGTGGCCAGGCAAGATCAGATTCATCAGCCAATAAAATTGTCTAAAGCTGCTGTTCCACAGGAGACCGTTCCTCTGGCTGCAGACTCAGGAGCAGCCAATAAAGGAGAAAATCGGCTTCAGAGTGCGGGCAAGCATTTAATCCCATGTTAAGGATCTGCTCTCCAAAAATTCAGCTTTCCCCTGCCTGTCCTGCTGTACACAGTCAACCTGCATGAAAAACAACTTGTACTTGACTTGACTGGCTAAAATAGATTCACAGCTATTCTGAACACTGACAAGGGTAAAGAAATCAGTCAAGCAGGTGCCTGATGTACTGGGAAGCAATATAGCAACATCCTGAGATGAGATGTGAATTCATGCTGCTGGCGGAAGTACCACATCAGACCCAGCTTTGTAGGGGGTGGTGGGAATTACTGCTCAAATAACAGTGCATTCACTTAAGGGCAGATATGTTGTTCATGGTAGGCAGTGTGGAGAAAGTCTTACCTCTATTTTATCTTCCAGAGCTGGATGTGCTGCAGTGGCTGCATGAAGCCATCCTGTCCTCAGACCCATGTGTTCACCCTGGAGTTCATTGCCATTCGGAAAAGCCCTTGATTTCAACCTGCCAGTCTGCTGGCAGCAGCAAAATATCCCCATGTGCAACAAAATTTTACAGAGGTGGCAGTTGGAGAGGGCTGACATCCAGAGACATCTGGGAGACCCTAGGTCTTGCTTTCACTAGGAAAAATATGAAAGGCAGTCTTAGTATGTGTTAACTAACGTCTAGTAAATCCTAAATGTGACAAGGCATTTGTTGCAATTATGCATGTTAGTAGATCAGGAAAGGCCTTGGGAGGTCTTTATTTCTAAATTAACACTATGAGGAAGACCAAGTCTATATGACACCAGTCTGAAAATGTGTCGCTTGACAGCACATGATCTATTTTGCTATGAAATCCGAATAGAGAAAAAAGCACAGGTGGTCTATGCACTCTGTTTTACTCCCTTGCTGTCATTCACTTTTCTTAAGTTCTTTGAGGTAAAAACTACTTGAATTTGTTTGCACAGAAGTATTACACCAAAGTGCTTCATCTGCAAAGTTGGCTTGCCATCCAGTCTGAGGGCAGTCCAGGGCAAGGCCCACATCTCCAGCAACATTGAATTCAGTCTCCTGACACAAGTGAAAAGCAAATAACCATCCAGTCTTCACCAGTACCATTAGATATCCTCACCTACATGTATTAGAGGACAAAGCTGTCTGCAGCGCAGACAGCCTCTTGGAAAGTTAAGACTTAGCAAAAAGCTACACCACACCTTAACATGGGAGTGGTTTCTTAATGAAAAAGCAAGTGGCAAGACAGAAAAGGGTTTTCTTAGAAAAGGGTCAGAAAGACTGTCATTAACAATAACCACTTTCCCCTTTCATGTAGCATTGCCTTTAATCTCCTGTTTTGATACAGACTTTTCACTTATTTTTGCAAGATAGTGGTCCTTCTGCTCTCTTTACATGCTAATACTAAAGACCTTTGGAGGACCACCAACCAAAGATGTTACTGCTGGAGCTCTGAAGGCTGTGTTACACTGTAGGAGTGGAAAAGAGGCTCCTGAAGAGCCTCGCTATGCTAAAATCAGGCGGCAGGGTGGCACAGCCTAACTGAATTCAATAGCCTGGACTTTGATGTAGGAAAGATACATGTGCAAGCATTTATGATGTGGGTTTTCTTTTGATGTAAATTGGCATAGATCCATGCCAATCCACACAGGTTTTTCTTCCAGCTGGGGATCTTCTGCTGTCTTTGGAAAATGTGGGGTTTCAGTTGAAGCCACAGCACACTGTCATATTCCCTATTCAATGGCAGTGCTGGGCAGAGAGCGCATGCCACCCTGAAGGCATGCTGGGTGCACACTCAAAGGGGATCTTGTTGCTCTGGAAAGACGCTTGTCAAGTAGTGGCTTAGAAAAATAGTATCTTGCTTGCAAAGAGAAGCAGGACATGTCCTTACTGGAAGCAGCCATCTTAGGGGAACACAACAAGCAAGTGAGGATCTCCCATACCTTTGCGAGTAGGAGGGAACAAAGGTAGTCACAGGCTAGCACCCATACCAGTTGCATATGAAAAAGGGGGATGCCAAGCATGTTACCGCAGCAGCCTGCCTCCAGAACTTCTTTATTTTCATATAGCTAATAAAGGAAAAATCAGTCAGCCATGCAGCTGTGCTGGTATCCCACTGGCAAGCATTGGGTTGATCTGTTTTGCAAGTTGTGCACATTGTGCTATAAACCCAGTAAACACATACATTTTCTCCTTCCCTGTATTTGGAGGGTGGTCAAACTGTACAGAGAGCTGCTAATGCAGTATTCGTCTTGTCATTCATCATAAACTTCAGTTTCAGTGTCAGCAGTGGAGAGCATTTTCTAAGCTGCTTTCTATGCGTATTTGAGGTGGTTTTGGCTCTAATTAATTTGGAACAGGGCAGAGAGTTCAGAAATTTTCCTTTTCTCTCTCACATCCCTGTGTCCCACTTTACTTTTAAAGTGGTAAGGCCCGTCTAGATTGAGGCACTAGGAGGAGAAGGAAGAGAAAGAACAAAATCAAGCAGAATTAGAGACAGCTGACAGGGCATTTCATCGTCACAGTTGTGTGGTCAAAGCTTCTCAGAAACCATAACATGAATGGCCATGCAAATCAGAGACTGATTGCAAGAGCTGAAGGGGAAAAATCCTAGCACAAAAATTGAAAAAAAAAAAAAAGAAAAAAGAAGAAAGCAGAACTCTGCTCGCTTGCTGAACCTGCTCACTGAGCAGTTTCCATAGCATGCTGAAGCTTTGCCTGGCTGTAGTACATTTTTATTCGCTTTAGTGCATATGTCTTTAGTGCATATGTGAAGTAGGGCATTACTTCTGGGAAAGTTACATTACTTTCTAACTGCTCCTGGAGTACCCTGGAACAGGCAGGAAGACTACAACACTCCAAGGAACTGAGGAATATCTTTATTCTTATGGGTAAGGCTGTTCAGACTGCATTGGACTTCTCTAACACAAGAGAAAAAGCAACTTCCCTTTTCTCCATCCCTTCCAGCACCTGAATAAGCAGCTGCATCTGCATGTCATCAATAAGGGGTTTGTACATTCTTAGCTTCTTAACAGCAGTCTCCTGTTTTCACATACTTTATGGGCTCAGTATTTGCATGTTTTTTCAAGATACATTTTTATGTATATAAATGACCTCAATGTTTAAAGAGAACGTACTTATTTTGGTGGGGGACAGCTATTTATACTCAACCCTTCACACCTAGTCTGCACACAAATGACAGCAGGACAGCGTTACATTCCATAGTTTTACTCCTTCTAGCAAGGAATGTGGAAAGAGATACAGGAAAAATTATTAAACAAACAGAAATCAGACTTTTTTCCCTACCTCAAGTCTAAGCAGTCCCTGCTTGAAGGTACTGTTGTGTCAGCTTCAGAAACACACAGGAATCTAGATGCCATCCTAGGAGAACAACTCCAGTATACACCGGAGAGCATGCATCACTCCTAGAGTAGAAATATGAAGCTTGCAGAGAGGAACTGAAAATTATTTCCCTGTGTATTATTTACACGTGTGAGAAATAAGATACCTTTTCTTGGAGCAGGGAGGTTATCAGACATGACATTCAGCAGCCCTTGCTTTAAGGCAGAAGGCTGCTTTGGAGCAAGCAGAGCTTGGAAGGAGAGACAAGATCAAAGGACTGGTGTTTCAGTAAGCCATCATGTGAAGGTTGCAGGAGTGGTAAGAAAGGCTCAGTGTTCCTGGCAGCCTCACACAATCCTACTCCACATGCAGACCGTGATAAGTAAAAGGGACAAAGCCAGCTGAGTCAAAGCTGGGGGATTTGAGTGTTAGAGTAGAGGTACCAGCTATCTGTAATAAACACAGGTGGTAACCTGTGATCTATCATGACAGATACCTACCTTATTCATCAACATAGGTAAGGAAGCCTAAAGCAATTCACAGCGGGGAAAAAAAAAGAAAGTCATGTTGATTGGAACTTACTTTGATTCAGATGAAGCAACTTTGCAAGGCTAATAACACATCTTTTGGCCTTTAGTGTTATTTACAGGAGAACTGAACATGAACAGATTTGTCAGGTTTGTTTAAAAAGCAGGAAGGGACTGGGTTTTTATTTACACCCCCCACAACTCCCTTAAATCCATTTCACATCAAAGTATAGAGTCAATGCCCTCTGGTTGGTGGCCTCATTACCTTCTGTAATGAATGTGACATTTTAAAATATAAATAATTTATGTTGTAACAACAAATACAGTTTGGAAGGAAGAAAACATTTGGGGAAACTGGGATCAGAAAAGGCTAAAGTGAGTCAACATGAGCCCCTTGGTTACCATGGAACTACAAGCATTACCCTACCCGCCTTAACTGCAATACACCCAGAGCCTAAATGACCAGGCTGACTCTCAGCACGGGAAATATTGCATCAGATTATCAAATGGGAAAGTCTAGTACTATGCAAAGAGGGAGATCTCCCAGGTGGGGAGTGTGCTGGACTGGGACACAGCAGGAACCAAATTTGTTTTCCAGCTCAGTTGCCAATTTTCTGTCCCACTCTGGGCTGAACCCCTAACTGCAAGAGGGAGGAAACCTGTAATGAAAAATTTTAACAAACAGCTGTTCTGTATAAATGCCTTGTCACATCCCATTTTATGCTTGTTGAAACAAACTTTACCCATGCTGCTTTTGCTGAGCTTGGACTAATTTATTGTGCATTATGTATGTTGCTCTATCTCAGTGTTTAATTTTTCATTAATCCATCCACCCTCACCCCTTTTCCCTTCCACTTGCACAAAGATCAATCAGCACGATTCATCAGCTCGAGGCTTTCATACCACCAGCTCTCAAGGGCTTTAGCCGGCAGGCTGGGCTGGCTCTGGGCATTGCTGTCTTCTGCTAGAGAAACCAAAATCCTGCATTTTCACTGACTGGTTTGGTTCAGACCTTGGGAAGGTGTAGAAGCACTGTGTTAGACAAGGAGGCTGATGCATGGCGATGTCAGCCTCCCTGTGGGCTCACTGACACCTCTCCTGCCTCTCGAGCATGTGCTGTGGGCTGGGAAGAGCCTGGTGTGCCCCCAGAAAGCACGGTGCAGCCATCAGTACACGCCCCAGAAACCCTAGTGTGAGGTCCAAAACAACCCCCTTCTGCCCCCCAAAGTAATGGGGGTCCCTAAGGAGATGCCTCAGCATTCCCTCCCACCCGCACCAGGGCAACATCAGCCCTGGCAGACCCTGAGGGCACTCTTGCCTGGGATGGGGCTCCCTGTTCCTTCCAGCCACATTTTCACTTCATTTCTATTTGGAGGGAAAGATCTGAAGAAGGGAGGCCTGCTTCAGGGCCAGCGACAGAGGGAGAAGGGTGGATTGGGTGTGGTGGCCAGGTTGGATGAGGAACCCAGATGTAACGGCCATGCAGTGGTGAGGAGGAGGTCTACATGAGGTATCAGCACCCAGGTTGGGGTAAGGAGGTCCACGGTGTGGCTGCTGTGAGGAGAGGGGCCAGCCAGTCCCAGCCAATTCCAGCCAGTCCCTCGGCAGCCCCAGCACCAGGCACTGCCCAGCCTGGCAGCGGGGCTGAAGGTGACCTCTGGGAAAGAGCAAAATGCCACAAAGGCAGCAAAGAGTGAGGGGTAAAGTGTGAGGAGCAACCCTACCAGCAGCCAGACCGGAGGGGGAAGAGGGGCAGGGAGAGCTCGGGCTGCTGGAGCAGGGGTCCCCCCTCCTGCCATCTGGGAAGGTGTGAGGAGGAGTGGGCAGTTGTATCTGGCCATGACCCATTGACCATAGCCTGTGCCTCCCTGGGGAGAGGAGCTGGGGATGAAGGAGCAAAGATCAGCCTGAGGAAAAGGAAGGCAGTAGTGTTTTGATTCATCTTTGTTTCTTGCTATTCAAACCTATTTTAATTGACAATACATTAAGCTGAGTCCATTTTGCCCATGACAATAAATGGTAGGCAATCTCCCTGCCTTTATTTCAGCCCACAAGCTTTTTAATCTTATTTTCTCCCCCATCCTTTTAAGGAGTGAGAGCAGCTGGAGGAGTTTCCAGCTGGCCCAGACCAATTCACTGCATATTATTATTTATCAGACTACAAGCCTTGCACTTGTTCTTTTCTCTTCTGTTAGATTTATGATTGTCTCTCTACTACTTATTCTTCTTTAGATTTGCTGTACCTGTTTCCATGGGCAACAAAGACAATTTCCCTGTGTGTTTCACTCTTTCCAGTGGACTCAGGTTCCTCCACATCTCTGTGCCTTAAAGGTGCATTCCCACAGGGCGACGGATACATCTTTGCTCCCACAGTGGTACCACCTCTGTGTTTAGTCCACTGGTTTCAGGATGCTGTTATGCATAAAGCCATGGAATAAGATACTACATAGGCCACAGCAGCATTTTCCATGAGCCAGTTTTTAAATGCTGCTCTCAACTGCCAGTGCCACAGGAGTCTTGCACTCATGGATGTGCTCAACAGGATCCTGCATCAGAGTGATGAAGCCTTCCTTAAAAAGAAAATCTTTGGTGTTGGCCTGGTCCTTTTGAGTCAGCTCCACACAGTGCAAGTCCATAGGCACAGCCATACTGAGGACAAGTGCGAAATTATTACTGGCTTCTGAAATTTAAGTACCAGATACCTCTGCTTGCATTTCATTCCTTCTCCCATTTCCAAACGGGTACAAGTGGATATCTGTTAGAAGAAAACCTTTCACCTCCTTTCAGTAACTGTGATTTCCTGAAGGGTAGGAGAGGTATAGATCTGTTGTCACCACTTTTCTGCTGGCCCAGCTCCCTCATCTGTGCTGTATTGCAACTTTAGTTAGCGCAGAATGCCTCGGTCAGCTTCACCAGCAAATGCATCAAGTATAATGTGCTTTTTTTAACTTTTAAGGCTTCCCCTGCAGCTTGCATAATGTTACACAGCTGATCTCTTAATTTCCTACATGCAAAAATTGAGCTTGTTGTTCTGAAACCACACGGCTTTGATCTGCTGCCAAAGGGGAATCCATGTGGGTGCCGCGGCTTCCGCCCTTTGAAACGAGTCCTCCATGCACAGGTTAGCAGGCAACAGGCCTGCGGCCACACTCAGGATGCCTGCTGGTTTTGGTTTACCAGCAGAGTAGGGAGGATTAGAGACAGCAGACATACTCAGGCTACACACAAACCCCTCCTTGCAACTAAAACAGTCAGCTTCTAGGGTGGAGGCCTATGTCCAGATGTAGCAAGACCCCAAGCACCACTATTTTCTGTTTGACTTTGCTCTGAAGTTTCTTAGGAATAGTTGAGTTAACTATGAGTTATTTTGAGTTTTCCCATCCACAGCAGCCCTTTTCTATCTCCTGGTTTCCTGTGCAGTGGCTTTCTTTGGCATGGAGGGCCCTGAGCTGGACCTGGGGACTGGCCCAGGCCAGGGAGACAGACCCCTGCCAACTCCTTTGCAAGGCTGGCAAGGCACCACAGGGAACTGCTGCTCTGCCCGCTGTGATTTCTTGGGCAGGCCCCTCAGCTGCTTTTGCATAGCAAGTACCAGATCAAAAAGCTAGGCACATCTTTAGACGACTTATTTACCCCAAAGGTCTCTTCCCCCACCCACGGCCTTTAGCTCCGACAATCCCCCTCAAGCCTGACCACCCTCATGCTTGCTGTCTGTGACTTTGCACAGCTCTGACCCCCACCTTATATTTTAGTTTTGTCTTTAAGGTTATTTATTGCTGTAATTAGTCAATTGATCCCCCCATATGTGAGTAGTGAGCCACTCTGAGACTGTCACTTCAAAGGACTTTTGTCAGATCTGTCACCAATAATTAAACGGTCTCCACCCAAGCAGACTGTGCTTTTGATCAAGAATATTCAGTTTGCTCCTGACTGTGGGCCAAGGAAAGCCATGGTTTGATCACCGCGCTGGCAGATATCCTACTGAGCAGGGGAAGCTTGCTTTGTTATGCTTAGCAGCTCCTGCCTTTCAAGCATGGGAAATCATAATTTGACTATTAGCATGTAAGAATTTTCCTTACACGCCAGCAAAGTTAAAAGGCCACTGTCAGCTTGGAGCATGATGCCTTCCCTGTGGAGGCTGATGAGAGACTTCACACTAATCTCACCCTGCTGTTTGCCTGCTGGTTTCTGGTACAGGCCCAGGTTATTAAGATGTTATATTAATTACAATGGAATTATTTAACTATGGGGAAATGCTTTATTTTTTCCCCTTCTCTGCTGTGTGAAACAAGAAGAAGAGGCGCCTCAGCCTCCCTTCTGCAAACATTTGCAGTGCACACCCGCAGGAATTCATACAGGTTTTCCCCACCACAGCCCCTCAGCTCCAGCACAGCATGAACATGTTTCATTTCCCCCAGACCATGGGAAAACGATTCAACTCCACAATGCAGCTGCTGTCAAAGATGTAAATTCATTTTGCTAGTCCTTTTTGTGGTATTTCATAGGTGATTATGTGCCTTGATTAGTGACAGCAACAGTGGTTGTCTAGGCTTTACATCACTCCCAGCCCCCTCCAATTTTAGTACCTCTCCACATATTTAACTGAAAGGAACTTCTCATGAACATTTTGCAAAACTGTCTTCAAATGTCTTCTAAAAATTTTGTATCCAAGGAATCTGGAAGATGTTAGACAATTGCAAATGGAGCTTAGTAGCATGACCATGGTCACCACACTGCTGTCTTGTGCCTCACTTACCTGCTGGTTATGTTTATCTCCTGCCTCTGGTCACGTCTTGGTTGTAAACTCTCATGAGGAGATGGTCCTTCCCTCCTCATCAGCTCTGTCCCCAGCCCAGAAAGCAGCCAGCCTGACTCCCTCAGAGCCATCCTGCCTTTTCCAAAATAAACTAAATAGCACAGTCCCTGAAAGTTGAAATAGTTGCTGAATGAAAGACCAACCCTGGGAAAAACTGCAGCGCCGTGTTTTCTCTGAGTGCAGAGGGAACAGCCTTTACTGACTATGGTATGTGTGGTTGTGTTTTCATGTAGTTTCTAGCTCTACCTAGTAAAAGCATTTACAACATATAGATCACTTTAATAAATTGCTTCTGGAACCAATTGGCCATATTCTACAGAATAATACTTCCACATGGTTCTAATACCATTTAAAGCTGGTGACTTTGAGAACCTGAAGGCTCTGTTTTTATAATAACACTTTACCTTTCCCAGACTAACATGTAACATCCAGCCTACCCAGCCCTGTACAGTTACACGGCATTAGAATCACTAGGCTAGAGGCAAAAAATTTTTAAAAAAGCTATCTAACCTCTGTCTGTGAAATGGAAAAAATACATAAATACACATGGTGGATGACTCAAGTGCAGCACTTTTCAGGGAAAAGCATATACTTTCCACAGCTGATTAGAATAAGGCCTTACTCAAATCTATAAATTAGATAAAAGAATACTCTGGGAGAAGTACATCTCATATGTATTGACTTGTTTCAATACTAAAATCTATATACAGGACAGCCTTCAGGGTTTGGGTAATCTGTCTTCAGTTCTAGGTAGCTCATGTTACCATCTGCAGAGAGTTTAAAGGGATATTACTGATTGACATCCGTGTATATTTAGATTTCCTGTTCTCTGTCCCACCATTTTCCAGCTGGGTGCTTAATTTTTGTAATGTTTTCTAGAACCCTAAAAAGCTCATTTTCAAAATACCAAGTTGCAACACCAAGTATTTCAACAGAAATAATGTGACTGGTACCAATGTGCTGGCAGTGAGCTTGACAAATTAAAATATCGATGGTCTCACTGCAGCTAACACTATGAAATCTGATTTGCTGGCATCTAAGTCACACTTTAGGAGATCATCATGCACAGGAAAAACAGTTTAATAGTTTTAGACATGGCTTTTAATTAAATTGCAATGGTTTTAAGCATTTGATTGATCCTTACTGTTCAGAAATTTTTCTTACCATTTTGGTAACTGGCCTGCACATGCCAACCTGTGACCATCAGTGCCAGAAGCATCGCTTAGGCTGGGGTCAGCAGCCAAGGGCCATTCAGCCTGGCCAGACCCTGCTCAGCAGATCTTCCACGGCACCAGGACTGATATATGAGCATGAGAAGTTTGGATGTGCAGTGTTATTTCTAGTTTTGATTTATCTCTCATTCAAAGGGGGAAGGGTTTGTAAGCAGCTGGGTGGTTGTAGATATATCTTCCAGTCGATTTAGAGCATTTGCTGAAGCTCTCTTTACAAGCTGTGCTTGTAAAAATATATATCTACCTATCACTAGAGCTTTGCATTAAAATCTCCCTGTATTTCAGGCTGGAGACGGAAGAAGCCAAAGTAACTCAGCAGATGTTGCCGGATGCTTTAAAAGGTGCATTTAAAACCTCCCTAAGGACCTACGTAAAAAAAAAAAAAAAAAAAAAAAGGCAAAGAATAATCATGGCTAGTGTGACACACACACACATAAACAGATCCATTAACTGAAACAGCCTTTAAGCTGTTACTCACATTGAGCAATATGAGCAAGCACATCAGTGTTTGCTGTCTTTATTGATGTATCTGCACTGTGTTCAGCAATCCTATAAATCCGTTATTGCTGGGAACAGCTGCAGGGTAGACTGATAGGCTGGGAAATGACCACACAGCTGACAAAGCTGAATAACCAGATCCAGGCAGGTCCAAGCTGGAGCCCTTACACCATGGACTACATAGACCATCAAAAAACGCCTAGGCATCAGCAAGATTCAAGTGCAAGAGCACTTTCCAAGGAAGCAAAGGAGAGGAGGTTGCTGGCCTCTTCTCCCAAGTGACAGGGGACAGGACAAGAGGGAATGGCCTCAAGCTCCACCAGGGGAGATTTAGTCTGGACATTAGGAAAAAATTGTTCACAGAAAGGGTCATTGGACATTGGAACAGGCTGTTCAGGGAGGTGGTTGAGTCACCTTTCCTGGAGGTGTTTAAGGCACGGGTGGACGAGGTGCTGAGGGGCATGGTTGAGTGTTTGATAGGAATGGTTGGACTCGATGATCTGGTGGGTCTCTTCCAACCTGGTTACTCTATGAGTCTATGATTCTATTTGGCATTGTCATGCTATTATTGAACTTAGGTGTTTCTGAAAAATGTCATCTGATCAGTTGTACATGGCTCTGCAGATAAGCATGAGGCACCCAGGTCCTCTCACAGGCGCGGTGTCTCAGATTTAACTACTGAACATGCACCGAGCCTGGAGGAAACAGTCTTTGCACCTACAGGGTGGGGAGGAGGAAAGGGAAACAGCACAAGGGATGAAGGGAGACTATCAGAGTCTGGGAAATAAGTGAAGCCTGGCAGGAAAAGCTTTCCCTGGAAAGCACAGTGGTATCATGTGCCATCTGGAGGCTTAAAGCAGAAATGAACACGCTTGATTTTCCTTCTGCAGAGACAGAAATCATCTCTTAAGGAGACACATACCTTAACTAGAGCTGTCATTAAATTAGCATTTACCACAGATCCCGTTTTTCTTCTGACAGTACATTCCCAACACTGGAAATACCACATCAGAAAACTCCCAGATAAAGAAAACAAGTTTCAACATTTTCTGCAGCAGATACATGTCTACCTGCTCTTCCTGCCCTGCACCGAAACAAGGGCAGGGACACAGCACAGCACATGGAGAGCACTCCATCCCCAGCACACTGAGCACACAGCTTCTTGTAAGCACTATTAATACACCGGGGATGTCCACGGAACATGAGCAGTATGCATAGAACAGTGTTCCAAAGAATCTGACTCTTCCCTGGTTATTTGGAAAGTTGGAGATAAAATGTGAATTAAAAGTAACTCACTTTAGTCTAGCTTGATCCAGCTTTTCTCAGTGAGGTGGGATAATTTGCTGGCTTTGCTCTGGCCATCAGGAAGTGATGTCTAATAATTAAATAAATTCAGGAAAGCAACTTGGATAAATACATGGGATCCTGTTAAGTACCAGGGACAAAAAAAAGGCTTGGATCCTGAATTGTTTCCTTCATATCTAAGAAACCATCTGAGAAGGGCTGTCATCTTTTCACTTGTGTAAGATGTACAAACAGCTCATTCCCATCTGGTAGCAAAGCAGGCAGGAAGCAGCTTCTCCTGGTGCTTCTAAGTCAGACTTTCTGCTTTGTTTGCCTCATCCTCCAACACAGACAAGAGGCTTGGCATGGGTAATGAGCTCACCCAGCCTGACAGAAAGAAGAATAGAATGAAGGACAAGACTAAAGAGACACTGCTAGGTACCAACTCTGTAAACACTTCTGCACAGAGCTGAAAATGAAGACAGAGGTTTCCACAACACAAGGTTGCTTACGTGAGGATTTGAAAGGGAGCCCCTGAAGCAGAGCCACAGTAACAGGAAAAAGGAAGTAAAGTAACTTCTCTGGTAGGTGGAAGAAGACTGTACCTATGCGAGAAGTGAAGAAACAGTTGATCTCTGCTTGCCCCTCATTCTGCCCCTGGACAAAAGCAATTGCATCTGCATTTTTTAATTAGTTCTAACTCAGATCACCCAGGAGCTATTAAGTCCTCACATCTTCCCCATAGCTAAGTGGGATTTTTCTTTTTGCTTGAGAAAAGCAGTGTGTGCAAAGTTTTCATGCGTTTTTCCATTCTAAGCTCCCATTTCATATCCTCTTCCACAAAAACATCCATATCTGTTCCTCTCCAAACTCCACTTACTGCCTGAAAGCACCCAGCCAGGAAGGGCACAGAAGGGTAGCAGTATTTCTGACTACATGCCACTTATATAACATTATGTCCTCTCCAACATTCACTTTTTTAGTCTCAAAAGGCAGCAAAACTAGGAAATGACATGACCAGGTATAGAACACAAGTGCCCAATAGAGATGTTCAACTCTACTCACCTGCACACATTAACATACCAAATGACAGCCAGAACATTTGGCTTTGTTGAAGTTCTAGTATTTCAAACCCACCCACGCATTTTAAGGGGAAAAAAAAAAGTGAGATGTTGCTCCCCCAAAGTCACCCTGAGGCTGATTGCCCCTGACAGGGGTGGTCACCTGCTGCAGGTAGTGCAGTGGGAGTTTCATTGTCACAGGTCCTCTTTTGTAGCACAAGTCTCACCTAGAGCACTCGGATGGCCACTTGTGTGGCCGGCACATGCTCCCACTGGAATGTGATGAGACTATCACACTTTGCTCTTCCCATCTCACCACGCAGTCATTTCAGAAAATGCAGCCACAAAGGATCACAAGATTCTACAGTAATTGTCAGCATCCCATGAGGAATTGGAGAGCTCTTGAGTTCTAGTATCACCCTCCAGGCATGTGATCTTCCTTGGGAGTGATTCAGACTGCAACCAGGAATAGAAACCAGGAATTTTAGAAGAAATGGATTTAACTGAGGTAATTTTCCATGGATCTAGAACAGGTAATTTGTAATCAAGAAGCCAGCTATAACACCACAGAGGTATTTCTTCATCCCCTTCTATCATCTTCACCTGTCAAGAGAACAGCCCCTTCAATGGATCAAGAGGTCCTTGCTCTCATTTTTCTGAAAGTACCTTTTTTTCTGAAAGTTTACTTTCACAAAAATGAGAGCAAGGACCTCTTGCTCTCCTTGAAAACACTGGGCCTTCCCAAGGCTATTTCATTGAGTGGAAAACCTTTGATTTACCTGGGATCAAGGCACTGTTCTTTTAACTGGTACCAAGCTCCTCATTTACAGAAACCAGCAACTGCCAGGACACGAGCGCTGGGCCCTGGTCCTGCCAGACAAGTCCCAGTGACAGATTACAACCTCGTGGGAAGCCCCAGTGACTGTAACACAAGCCTCTCTCAAGGGCCACCCTGGAGAATGGAAGCCCACTTTCCTTATCCATTATAAAGCCCTTTTAAATGAAATGGGTATTTTGGCAAATCATTTTTATTCAGAAGGAACTGAAAATAAAATCCCAAGAAAGGAAACAAGACAGGAAGTGCTCTAGGATGATGCTTTTAATTGTTATTTTTACATCTTTAAAAACAAATCAAACCATTAAAAACATTATAGACGTGCTGAACTTTCCTGTACAACAAATATGAAAACAATAAAATTTGTACATCATTTCAAGATATTCAACAGTCACTTATTTGAAACACATCAACTTTTCCCTTCTTAAGCAGGCCCCAAATGGGAAAAAGAGTAGAACAGGTACATAGGAGATGCAATTGCCACAGTGGAACTTTCAGCCTGGAAAGCGGATAGCAATGAGAGAAAACACTGACCAGAGACACATATCTTGGCAACTGTAATACAGAGAACCATCAGAAAGCAGGAAAAAATTATTTTTGCAGGAATTTAAGTCATCCTGACCAAGACAGATCCACAAGGCAGTAGAGCATTACCTGTAATCCTCCTCCTCCTGCAGAGATACACTGTGAGGCGTGTCCTACTTGCTCACTTTGACACCAGGGCCAACTGCATGTTTACAATATTTTAAGCCTTACCAACTTTCTCCACCCTTACGTGGGATCAAGAGATCGTTTACTTCAGATTTCTGTCTCTTCTCACAGTGGGCCAGTTTTAGGAAAACACACACAACATTTTTATTAAAAATGGATACTTATTTGATGATGACTCAAAGAAGAATTTGGCACCTGCTTCCAACATCAAAACATGGGACAGATAAGTTTATTTCTGTAACAGTATCTGGGCAGTGGTAGGCAGAAACACACACCATCCTAGCTAGTTTCCCAATGTTCTGCTGCAATATAATGCAAACACATGATCTAGCACAGAAGATTAATGTCCTCTTCCATGCTGAGTAAACCCAGGGCCTTCTGAATCAAGACAGTATTCGCCTCACTAAGGCTGCAAGTTCTTCGGAGATTCAGAATAATGAACACTGGCTCTGTGCTCTGCACAGATGCACAGTAATTAAAAGAGTAAGAGAGAAAACAATAATATGACTAAGGGGTAGGCTTTCCCCCCTCCCAGTTCCTTTGGAATGGTTCTGTTTGGTCCAAGTGGTTTATCTTTGTTATCTGACAGCAGCTTAGGAAGAATGCTGGGTGAGAGATCCACTATGTGGACTGCCAGCTTGGATGGAGTCAGGCAGGATCATCAACAGTTTTTAAATTTTTTTCTTTTTAAAGTATTTCACAGAAAGAGAAAAAAATATATTCAAGATCACACAAGTGGCTGCTACAAAAAAAAAAAAAAAAAGCTGAAGCACACTGTGGTTTGTCCTCCAGTTTTGCTCACACAGAACACCACCATTTCACACCAGGTTTTAAAAAATTCCTCTGGATATCTGGAAAGTTACAGTTGTGCACCAGGCATTCCCTTCAGCTGGCAGTGGATTCTGCAAGGCTGCTAGGTTCCACTGTAATGCCACACATACTTCCAATATCTGTAGCTTTTTCTGACAACTCTGCTAAAACAAACAAAAAAACAAAACAAAAAAAACAAAACCCAAAAGGAGCAGCAGAATTCCAGGGACTCTGGTTATTAAACCTTCATAAGATTCTCACCACTTTATAGCTATTCTATAGCATTATTCACAAACTTCATATTCCTCTGCAATGCAACCAGTGCAATGATCCAAAGACCAAAAAAACACACACTCCCAAAATACTTGAGAAGTCCTTCATAAGTCTAACAGTTATGTACCAGCAAAATAAATCCCATCTAATCCCTGATTTGTAAAATCAGCAACTAGGGGTTTTCTGCTTGTTTGTTCCGGTTTTTAAAGGACCAGTTAAAATAACAGCAGCAGTAATTACAAAGCAATTACATTAGATCGATGAGATGCAGGCAGGTAAGATGTGTCTCAATTTTGAACGGTTAAAACAACCAAGAAATTGGTCTTTACAGCAGAATTTTGTGCAATTTGTTTTGGTAGAAACAGTAAAGCCAGTCAATCTGTTTGGGAGTGCTTGGACACCTGGAACCTTAGTTCCGACATTTTCACAGATTTATATATTTGAGGAAAAACAACAACAATCATAAAGACACCAACCTGAGTAAAACTCTATTAGAATAGAGTGATCATTATTCAGTAAATCATATATTGCACCTTTAAATAAATCATTATAAATTGTATAAAAACAGGAATATCAGCCATGAACAGGGAGGAGCTATTCTGCCCTTCATACACACCCACACACACCCCCACACATGCACCCACGTATTCACTTGCTCATCTTTTTTCACTATAGTTAAAGCTCAGAGTGACAGATCACACTCCTTTTCCTCAGGCAGAGGCACCGAAACATTAAGGCAGGGGATAGTTGTGGTGAAATGCAAAAACAAAGCTCACCTCCAAACTTCTGGAGAGTCCTGCCAACAGTGCAACTACAGTTAAGTTTGACATAAGCCTTATTTAAAAATCTGTGTTCTCATTAAGAGTTTCAGTATAAAAATAGAATCTCTGCTGGTTTTTATCTAGAGTAGCAACTAGAAAAGGCACAATTTCCATGTATAAATGTCCATTTGAAGGAGCCATTTGTGCTCCTTTTTTAAATAAAAAGGAACACAGAAAAAAAATTAAAATCACAGAGGCACATACCTATTCGCTAAGTAACCAGATACAGTAGGTAAAATATGTTCCTGAAACTGACAATTAAATATATTAAAACAGCCCACAAGCCTGGTGTCTGTAAATGAAATCATATAAAATAGTAACAAAAAGCTTGTGTTATTATTTTAATATTTATACTCTAGTTCACTGTTTATACTGCAAATGCTATTTCACCTATCAGCACTGTTAAATTCCCAAGAAAAAGCAAGATTCCTCTGTTAACTTTAAATAGTTTTGCTTGCTGGTTTTTTTTTTTTAATATCGATCTGTGGCTTCTGCCAGCATTGTGGTTTTCCTCCTGTAGATCACACCTCTGAACGCAGACAGAACTGCAGAAACCAGACACGAGACACTGCACGGAATCCTGGAAAACATGAGAAGACCATTTCCTTTTCCTGCACGCAGCTAACACCTCCTGGAGATGCTGTGTTCCTTCCAGGCTATGCGTGGTAGCCATTGGCCTTCCCGAAGCCTGATCCAGGTGTAAAATTTTCATAGATTGCCATTGCTGTCATGTTTTGATAAATCAGATCCGTTTTCTTTTCTTTCTGGGATCTAATAATATCCATAACACACTGGTTTAGGAAGACATACTGGTCCTGGTGGGAGAAAAAGAAAAAAGAGCATAGTATATTTCTAGATAATACCCGATTTAGGAAATAGTTATGCTCCTGAATAGAGCTTTTAGGATCTGGATGCGCTGCACCCAACGTTACCACAGAGAATCTTTAGAAGTTGTACATATAGTTCATAGAAAATAGGGCTAAATAGGACCTCATGATATCATGCGATCAACTTTACTGTCATGTCTAACACCCTCTTAAAAGACTTCCATGATGGAGATTTTACACCCTTTTCCAGACCACCTTGTGGGTTAATCCACACACCTTTTTTGGATCACAGTGATCATTTCAGAAGGAACACATTTTCTGCAGAACACAATAGAAAAGATGCACGCCAAGATCACTTGACTCACAATAACTCTAGCTCACAGCTATAAAGGTAAAACTTACAGGGGTAGAATAAGCCTTCAAAAACACTTTTTAGGATTTGATTCTTTCCAGCTGCAAATGCCAGTCCTACAAAGTCTTCGGTAAAGAGATCGCTTGGACATACTGCAACCCCTGGCTGCAACTACTTTCGTGCGAAGAGAAGAGGCAGGAGGAAGGGAAGTTAAAGAGCATCTCCTCCTCTTCCTGTAATTCTGAGCTACATATTGAACCAACCTTGCCTGGATTACCACACACGTTTTAAAAATGCGCTGCTGCATGAAAGACAGCCTTACCTCAGTCTGCACCATTAAAGGTCGGTGCATGCGCAGATCATACACCACTCCATACACATCCACAGTATTCTCCATTTCAATCTGCTGAATCAGGCGATCAATGGCAATGAACGTCCCCGTCCTCCCGACACCGGCACTGCAATGACATGGGGAAGCTAGATACTGCTTTCTCTCAACTGCCTGCTCACTGATAGCCTGATGAAAAGTCAGAGAAGTTTAGCACGATGCTTTCCATTATTTCAGTGGCACAAGTACTGGAAGTCTCTGCAGGCCAGAGGGTTGGTTCTTGCCACCACCAAGAGGAAGGAAGAACCTGCTTCTGGGCTTCCCCAGCCTCGTACTTGCACGAGATTATACGTAAGAGCACTTGAAAAGACAATTTTTTCAGCCAGGTTTTGCAGGGTAGGAGAGATGGTCTGTTCTAATGAAATTTTGCATTACTTGTGTAGCACCACCCCCTTTCTGGACCACAAGGCAAAGGTTTTCATTTGGCAGGGTGAATGGCACACATCTTTACGCAAGGAGACTTATTTTGTCATGGCGTTTTTTTTAGTTTTTTTGATCACATTGAAAAAGAATTGTTCTGAAGAAAGGCACAAGATGTAAGCGTGTCTGACACAAACACATTCTTCCTACCTGCAGTGCACCAGAGTAGGAGAGTCGATTGGATTTTGACTGCTGTACTCGTGAACAAGGTGTCTAAAGTTGATGAGAAGGTCTGTTGTCTCTGGCACTCCGTGATCTGGCCAGGAGGTGAAATGGAACTGGCGCACTGTGTGGCTCTCGGGTGTGTTGGACTAGAGGAATACACAAAAGAAAAAGGAAACCAGACTCAGAGTAGAAAAAGCAGTAAGGCTTCCTGCATATGTGCCATATGTCCTGGGCAAAGCTCAGCTTCATAGTAGATGCCTGTTACAAACAGTGGAGTAATTTGATCAATGACATTTCAGTTTCCCTTTTCTTTCCATTCTGGTAGAGAAGACTGAAATAATTTCCTTTTACTTTTCACGTCACTCCAAGATCATCTCTGCTGCATTAAACTGGCTGACAGAGTTGGGGCTAATTGTTCAGTCTAGCAGATATTACAAGTATCTGCATAAGCACAAGTTTTCGTGCAATTCTTGGGGAAACAGTAGCTGCAGTATCACTCATGGGGCTGGCAGATCCTTTTCTGCCACAGGGAGGGTCTTACTGGCAACTCATTCCTGCCCCTGGATATGTTACTAACACGCTTTTGTGGGAAGCCATGGCATATGAGCGAACATTATATATAAATATCATTGGAACCTCGTTGTCAGTAAGTAGTGTGAAAGGTTTCATATCAGACTTCTGGCAGAAAGTAGACCAATACATTCAAAGCCTCTCATTAAAATAAACCACTCTTATCCTTTCCCCTCAGATAACTTCGAATTTGATTAAGTTCTAGTTAAATTATTATACCCTATCACTCTAGCTTGACATGGGAAGTCATAGTGATATGATAAATGACTTCTACAGGGATTTATACACTAACAACTGAGGGGGTACTCACCTTTTCTACAGTGAAGTCCCTTATCGTCCATTCTGGAAGGACAATCTCCGAGACCATTGTCACAATAATGTCACCATAGCTCTTGGATTGTTTGTCTGGCCAGTACTGCTCACATTTTGTCTAAGAGAGTTACAAGATTAGGCACATTACACACAGCAACGAAACAACTGACTGTTAATTTTAAATAACAACACCTCAAGCAGGGTTAGAAAGCATTGCACCGTTCTCCAATAGCCTATCACAAGGCAGGAGAAGCTCTACCAAAATAATTTTTTAGGGAGAAGAATCACCTTTAAAGAACCCACAGCCCTCCTGACACAACCTGTTCTGGTAGTCAGTAGATATAAAAATAGGGAAAAGCTAAAAAATTTGGGTTTGTTTAGTTTAGCCTTCCAGTAAGTTGATGGCTGTCCAAAGGAAGGGGTCAGTATCCAGCCTACCAGGATGACAACAAAATTAGCAAAGATCCAACTGTCCTCAAGAGACAGTTCAGTTTTAATAAAAACATACCCGGGCTTGTTCAACACATTTTGTCAACATAACAATAGAGTAAATATCCTTTTCCCAAATCATGCGCCAGAAGTCTTCTATAGTATTGGGTAAAGGACCCTGTGCAGCAATAAAGGCCTTCTTTGAGATATAGCCCTAAGAAGAAAAAAACCAAAATAAATATATCCATATGTGCATTAATGAGACATAACAAGCTGACCTGTTAAGCCTACATCATAAAAATACATGTTATATTTCGTATCGACTAGTGAAGCAACTTACAGGCATGTAGCTTGCATTAATATAATCATCAGTTCCAGAGCTTTGATCTAAAAGTTTAACACGAGAAATATCATCTGCAGAAAGAAAAAAAGGAAAAGAAAATCATTAAATTTAGAACTAGAGCCTTTCAGGAAAATACTGCTTACCTAATGCATGGTTTCTAAATAAAAGGTGTTTCAGAACAATGTGCATTTTAAGAACAAGAATATAAATTTAGGAATCATAAATAGCAGTAGCTGAGAAATTTTATAATGAAAGCCTTCCAAAAAATGAGTGGCTAGGATAAAAATTGAAAGTACTCCGAGATTTTTATTTTTTTTTTAAATATCATTTGCTTCTGCAGATTTGTGTATTTTTAATCCAACATAAAATTTAATATAGTTTCAGTTACTGGAGAAAAATAAGTAATTTGTCTCCTGCTTCCATCACAGACGATGTTTCTCCTCCTAAGCATCCTTAGATATCTACCATCACTGTTCAACTCCCAACTCCTTCTCGCCCATTGCTACGTTGGGGTGTATGCTGACAGCCTGGCAGGGCTTAGGCCCTGCAAAGCTGGCCAGCAGCGTCTTAATATTTCTAATAGCTCTGCATGTCCGTCTGCCTTTAACCTGTTGTTTTTTCAATCTGTACTGCGACTCACAAATGGAAAATTAAAATTCCTTAATTAAGGGGGAGTTATTTAAGGAGTTGTCTTGAAGGAAATTTGGGAACTTCAGGGAACATTCTTGAGGGAAGGCTCTTTAGGTTTGCTTACACAATGATTTCGGGAAATCAGCAGCCCAAATTCATTCATTTGGAAACTGATGACATTAATTACTCTTTGAAACCTCTGGGTACTATTAGAGAGAGATGAGGCAAACCCAAGGTTTTCAACCTAAAAACGCAAATGGTACGAGATGCCAAACCTAAGAGAGTAACTCACATGGTAAGACGTTGTTATATCTATTTTTCCCCCTGTTCTCAACAAGTTCAGCAGCGAATTTGGGCTGATGAATACCAGCGGACTTGAGTTCCTACGATAAAAGGAGGATTCATGAGCATCTGGTCCTGGTTTAGGGATCATACAGAAACACATGATTGAAACAGGCAAATACTCTAAACACTCTTAGGCTTTTGCTGCAAAAGCAGGCATGCTAAACTGGGATAAATGATAATAAAAATTGGCTTTTTACAGAGTGGGAAGGTGACAGTGGCAAACCGGATAGAGAAAGGATAAGTACAGGATGTGGAAATAGCAACATGTTTAAAACTCAGAGATGGGCTTTAAAAGCCCAAACAGTTTTGTAGAAAAACACAACGCTGACATCAACTGCATGCGCATAAACTTTGCAGATGTTAGAGGGAGAAAGGGAGCAAGCATATCATGAAAGGTCTGAAGGAAGCAAAATCTGTGAGGAAGGCATGATGCAGCACCAGCCTGCAAAGTACAATAAAAGGGACACAATTTGTTCCGGAAAGAAAAAGAAAGTTAAAAGTGAATTAATAGCTCAAGGAGATGAAAAAAAATAATCAGGTTCTTTAACAGTAGATATGGCAACACAGGAACCTTACTGACACTGGATTCCTGTCTTTCGTACATTGTAACAGCTGAGCTTTAGCACGTTTAATAGCAAAACACTTATGGTCACTAAGCATCTCAATTGCCATTTCTCTGACTGCTCCTTTGAGCTATTCACAGGTGTGGTTTGCAAATCACACCTACATATTAAAGAAGTCCGTGATATCAGCAAAAGACTTGTCTTGCTGTGTAGAAAAACAAAAATAACATAAAAATGTGAAATGCAGGGAAGTTAAATAGCTTTTGCTAGGCTAACTGTAGTGCAACTAGGGCAAGGACTCTGGAGAGAGCTCTGAACAGCAAGCCATGCTATAAGCTCAAAAGTAGAGAAAATGGTTCAGGATGTCAAGTATTTATCATGCACTTCAACTAAATTTGGAACTAAATCAGGGAAGGGAAGGCTATACACATGGCTTAATAATCTCTATAATAAAGGTCTCTTCCCTTTCAGTAAGGCTTGCGTATGCTCCATAGAAAAGCTAATTTGCCCTTCCGAAAATATTTGTCACAAAGGTTTCTCCACTGAGGGCACATACCTCATACTCTTCAGCAAAACCACAGTTGGAGTCAGCTTGCTGCTTCTTAAAGTAAGACTCAAAGTTCTCCACTTTAATCAGTTTTGATCTAAAATAAGAAAAGCCATGTATTAGTAACGGGTATTAGGTAATTAAACCATGAAGTCGGTTAATGTGTTAGAAAGTGTGTTTTACTTACTTCTTGATTCTTCAGGGGAGGGTAGGGGGAAGAAAAAAAAGGTCCATTAGACACATGTAGCTTGATTTTTCACTATGTGAATGAAAGCATGACTGTTAGTAGCAGCCACCAAACTGCATTTACAGGGAACAGGATATCAAGCAAAGCATTTGGCTGATGAGTTAAACAAGGAAAGAATAGCACATCCTTCAGGAGAAGATTGTCACAGAAGGTATCCATCAGCTGATTCTGTACTCCCATCAGATTTGGCCCCATGCTTTGGTGTATTTTATATCAACTATTAAAGTCTACACAGTGGGATTTCACAGGATGCACACATCATACCTTTCCATCAGCACAAAAAGTGGTGCAAGAACCAATAATATGATTCCATTGCACAGCCTGTGACTTCCAAAATATTTTGGTTACCCTTCCATAGCTAGCTTTTACAGTCTCAACATTAACCAAATTACTGACTAAGCGCAAAGTAGTCATAAAGCAAAAGCAAGTGCGGGCCACAGTGCAGCATTTTGCCTGCATGCACTTTATCAACAATTTGGATTGTTTCCTTGGTATGCACAGAAGCCTGTGTTTCAGTCAAATATCCTGTTCTTCAGTGGGGCATTTGTGTGTCTAATAGTGATTCATAAAGTGAGCACTCAAATCCCCATGACAGCTCTAGAGTCCTCAATCAATATGATTACTTTTAGTCTGCAGGCTGCAGTCTTTAAATTCTATGAGGAATTAATACTGCAGAATTCTACATAAAATTGCACACAAAAAAAGTATCAGGATTCAGAGTAAGTTCTGCAAATACCACTTGAGCAAGATCAGAAAACAACGTGTGAAAGGATATGGACTTACTTAATTGGAGAAAAGGACACTTCAGTATTTCTTTTATCTTTCCTATAAGACAAAAGAAAACAACACGATTGGTTCACAGCAGAATTTAATGGAATGCATATAAGATTTCTGATGACAGCCTTTTCTGTGCCTGCTCAGAACAATTTCTTTTAAAACATCTCACTCTGTGCATTCTGAGGCAAATCTTACACCAGGAGCAAGAATAAAATCCTTAATTCAGCAACATGCAATGGGTCTGTTTCTTTCTGTTGGAATCAGAGCATAATGCCTGAACACAAAGCACACAGCTTGGTGGAAGCAGCACATCTGAAGGATCTGCATCACTAACTAACACCTCTGGAGAACTGCTACTAATCCCAGAATCCTTACAGTAAGCCTTCAACAGTGATGTGTCAGTGGTACTGGAAGCAGTAGTTGAATGAATAAGTGTTCCTAGCTTTAAACTCTTCTCACTATTATCCACAGCTACCAGACATATGTGTAAGAATAATGGCAGTTAATCAAAGAAACTAAGAAAACTGGACTAAGGGCCCTACAGCCAACTCTATAGAAAGGTTCTGCCATAGGATGAGAAGCAAGAAAAAGCCTCTGCAGACTCAAGTCCAAGATTATTTGGAAAAGACTGGAAACTGTGAGACCAGCTCAAACCCTAGGCAACTCAACAGTTTCCGGAGACTCCAGAACGGAAATTTTATGTGATAGGTCATCAAGCTATTAAAAAGTGTGATTAATGGGTATTTCAAACAAACTCATTTAAGATACAAGTACATATGGCTTTTAGCACAAAAATTTGTGATGTTTGCTTGCTTCTGACTGAATTACTTTATCGGCATGCATGAATTCAGAAGAGCTAAAGAAAACAAACCTTAACTTGTTAGTTTGTAAACATGGGGTTGAACCAAGTCACTTATCTCGTTTGACAGATCAACTCTAATCTGTATCATACAAACAAGATTTTTAATAGAGAGTATTTTAAAGCATCATGACAGAAAGGTATAAAACAAAAAGAGGTGCAGTTTTAGGAGAAAGATACAGAAGTGAAATAGTGGCGTTCCTCATTGCAACAGCTACAGTAATGAACACACACTACCTTCTCCTTCTCCAGAATAGGAAACCCCCTATAGCGACTACAGCCAATATCGCTAAAAGGCATCCAATAACAGCTCCAGCAATAACACCTGATAAAAGAGAACAAGTATTATTCATTATTGATTTACCTCTTTGGTAATAATCTAAGTCAATCAACATGATAAAAGAGAACCTCACAAACGACAGAACACACTCTGCTCCACTAAACATCTTTTCATTCCTGTGTTCTTTGGCAGTACCGGTATTGAAAGTTCATTAAGAATAATAAAACAAGGATGATAATAAACCATTGGGATCAAAGGACTACCATTTGCATTCCAACAGATCTGCTTCTAATTTACCAGCACTGTTAGAACACCAGCAGCCTTTTGCTACTTGTCTCTGTACCAAAGTATCACTGTGCCATCCAATTCCTTGTAACATGCCATAAATAGCACAGCTTTTGGTTACTTCCACAGCAGAAGTCATACATGGGAAAAAGAGGTAGCCCATAGAACTAGCAAGGTATGAATTTACAGGGCAGTGTCGCTACAAAGCCAGAAAGGAATGGTCCATCACAGGGAAACTGATGGGTGTTTCGGTACTATGAAACTTGCCATAATTAAGGAATTTCCACTCAGTGTATACGTGCCAACCCACTAGTCCCGTATTTGAGATAAACTATACCTGGATCCTGGGGTAGCAAAACGGCATCAGAACAGGGGGAAAATGAAACATAACTATCTTCTCCCACAATGATGTTGGCCATAGTAAAGGTTATATTAGTGAAACCTGCAACACTTGCCCTGTCAATAAGGGAAAAGAAAAAAAAACCACACAGGTGCATTACATGGTTTTAACACCCTTAAGCAAGATCTGTAATCTTTTAATTAGATGATCTTTTAGATTTCAACTGCAGCAAAATTAACCAATCAGCAGTTTGAGAGAAATACCTGTATGAACGAAGTGGAATCAATGGTCCGTTTTCATAGCCAAACATTGTATTTCCCTTGCCTACGTTAACGATGTTTGTACCGTCCTGAGAATGGAAAGAAGGCGATTTTGCCTGCTCTGTTTTATCTATAATATATGTTACATAGGTGACTGTCATCTTCTTCTTGAAATCACTGTATGTGTTGTTCAATTCAGACTTCAAAGGTTCACAACCTTCAGGGAAAAACAAGGATATACAAGGTATACGTCTTGTATCAATCAGCACAGTGGCTGAGATGGTAATACAGTGTGTCACACTAACCATAGTTGTCATTACACCATAAATACTGCTTGAAAGGAAAGGCTGAGTGCAACAGAAAATCTCAGCAATCTCTTCTACTGCATTGCAACCTACATCCCTACTCCCTGGTATAATTTGTTTTAATCTCCTTTTTATTTTACTTCTACCATGTATAGTGGAGCTCTCTATAAATATAGACTAGTGGTGGATTCCAACAACCTCAGACAAATTCACTAGTAAGTCGCTCATACTTATGCACACTCTATCAATTCTCATATGAAGAGAGTACAATGCAAACTGTGTAGAAAAAGACAATATTTGGTAACACTGTGCTAAACAAACAGCATCAAGCCTCATTCAAGGTGACATTAAACTTGTCCTGACCTATACTTCCCTGTTCTGTCTTTCAAGGAGTTTTACACATAAAACCTAAGATACAAAGGAATTAATTTCTTGACACAGACAAGCACTGGACAAAACAGTGATCAGAAGAGTTTCTCATCCAGAAGACTAAGAATGTGCTACTGCAGTCAAGTGGTGACCAACAGGACACCATTTGCAGAACAGCATCACTTCACAGTGTCTATTATTAGAAGATGAGCCCTAGGAACTTCAGGCAGATAATACACTTGAGGTAATAAACAAGCTCACGTCACCAGTTATCCAGCAACTCAAAAGCAAGGAAACAAATGTAAATATTCAGAGTGTTATGGGAGGACAAAAAAATCTTGCTCATTTGACTGAAGTTTGCACACATTGGCTCTCTAGTGACTGCCTTTACGAAGCTAAAAGCTTCTTCTAAAAGCAGATATAGTATTGAATTCACCTTTAAAAGGGAGAAGTCTTGCAGGAGCTCTGAAAGGTGGAAAAGCTTTAGTAAGTTTTCTATAGTTGTGTAAACAAAGTTTGATCTGCCACCAGCACCAAAGTTCTCATCAACCATAACAGGAACAGGGTGGAAGACAGCACTTCTAAAGCACTAGTTTGGTTACATTAAAAGCAGCTGAGGTTGCAATTAACTCAGTTGCCTAGAAACAGGTGTTCAATACTATCTGAGACACGCCATACACCCTTGTTTGGTCCCTAGTTTCCATCCCAAAAGGATGTACATCCTGTGTTACAACTGCAGCTCCCTGTTGATGTCTTGGATATCATCCTAGGACATCTCAAACAGCCTTAGACACCACTGCTTACACAACTGAATCCTAGAGGCAATGATGTCTGGTTTAAGGCAGAGAAACACATCTCAAACATATTAATGCTATTTCAACACTATAAAGCTGAAGCAATGATTGGCCATAATGACGCTTTTCTGCTCCTATCAAAACACTCAGACTCTATATTATAAATAGCAGTGATCTTCCTTCCTTAATTCTTTCAATCACATCTTGAAAGTTCTCTTCCTTGACTCCCTTGCAATCAAAACCAGAACACACCTAATCTCATTAAGACTAAACAGAACTGGCTGAAGGTACAAGCAGAGCTGTTGCTGTGTGCAAGAGATTGACATTCAAATCAACAACTCTGGGGCAGGTGAGTTGGCATGTGAAAAATATGAATTTTCTGTGCTGATGTAGGTTTCTTGGACATACATTGTATGAAAAACACAGAAGAAAGATCTATAGCCAAGCTGCTGCAAGACTAGTTTCCAGTGTTAACAGAAAGTGAAAGGATAAATGTCAAATCCCACTTTGGGGAAACTATCTCCATCAGCTACTTTATCCCTCCAGTGCACTGGCAGAAATGAAAAGAAGTTCCACTAGAACCTACGCAGCAAAGGTAAGTTCCTTAATTTTAGGATTTAACACTAGATATTCACCAATTAAAGACTTTTATCTGTTTTGATCCTTTAAAGAGGTAAGTTTGATAGACTAACCTCTAGCTTTCCCTGGTGTTCAACCCCTCAATGCTGACTGCTATTCAAGCCATCCACCCATACCCCATCACTCTCAGTTAATAAAGTGTTTTAGATAAAATCAGAAGGATTTTTATTTTTATTTTAAGATCCTACTGCAGATATCTTCCAGCTGAAGGAAGTGGGGGGGCGGGGGGAAATCCCACATTCCAAAGCTACTTATACTAGTAGCTCTGTGTGGGGGAAAGGATACCACACAGCCTTGTGGCAGGTATGACTGGCAAATGAAGCTGGCAACAGCAAAGTGGCAATGCACACAAGACCTATAAACAAGGATAAGTCAGGCTGGAAAAGGCTGAGTGAAAACAGTGGGTTTCTGAAAACAAGGAGTAACTTGCTGCAAGCAACCAATGTATTTGGCCTATGATTTTTGAAAGGTGATTGAAAATACTGAGTCAGCTTTCTCTCTATTCATTTAACACCTATTTAAGTTTAACATATAATGCTGTCTGATAAATCATTTCACATAGCTACAAGAGAATACCATAACATCTTACCTTGTTCTTCTGTTGTGATCATTACTGCATAGGCTTTTAACGGTCCATTCACTGACTTAAAATCAGAGAATTCAACAGACAATGAGCTGTGACTGACTGCCTTGACTAAAGGAGGTTTGCTTGGAGCAGGTGGGTCTACGAACAGAAAATTTTTTTAGTACCTTAACAACTTATACCAGTCACTTTTATCAGTTTTCCAAACAAGCAATTACTGTAATACCAGTGCTGTTCATATGACACATACGTATTGTATATCACATTAGAATTTGCATGAATGTAGGGCTTTATTCATAATCCATAGGCTGATAATGTACTGCATGTCAAGGTCGGTATTCTGCAATGATGATGTTAATATTTTGGTCCAATAAATATTTTTCATTCTCAAATTTTAATGCTTACCAGTAATGCTGGTATTACATGTTTTCTGCACTGGCGAGCTCTCATTGCTATTTGTAAGTGTCACAATAGTAACAGTATAGGTCCTGAAATAATCTAAAGAAGCTGTTTCAATGGTTTGCTCTGAGCCTTCTCTCATGCAGGGTGGAGCCCATTTTTCTTTAGTCCATGTCTCATTAAATATTTCAATTTTGAAGCCAGAATTGTTACCAGAAGGACATTCCCACTTAAGAATTAGGTAAGGCTGCTTTGCCACTGGTTCACAGTGAAATGAATTCACTGAGGCAGGAACTGCAGGAAAAAAAAGGAAAAAAGAAAGAGCAATAAGGAAAAAGAGAAGTAAGAAATCAAGTATTACAAATAGATAGTCTTTTCTATTTACAAGTTCCATGTATAAACATTTTTTAAAACTTCAGTATTCCTTTCAACTTTTAAAAAGATGAAGCTACTGCCTACAAGGACTTGCTACTCTATGAGGAAGAGACATACAGCTCATTAAGAACATAGACCTCTTCATCGCTCTCTAACTCCTCTGCAGATAGGTTTACTGAGAAACTTTACATTGAATATCTGAAAATACCAGTAAAGTTTTCAAAATACTGTTAAATCATTGAACATAGTACTCTAAGAACATTTTTAAAGTAGTATGTAGATTCATACTCGTTCCCTGTAAAATTAAGTAAAACTTCCAGAGGCCAGCAACTAAGAAAATTAATATAAGCTCTGCGCATTAAGGATGGCTACTGCTGTGTACCAGAATTGTGTACCAGAAGAAACATATTTAGGTAAAAGATAGATATAAGTGACCAGGACTTATTTCTACTGTATTTTATAATTATATTTTTTACTCAGTAATACTGTCAGTTACTCCTACAAATATGGTAGAAGAAGCTTCCAGGGTTTCCATCTATAATAACTGCTCTGATGACAGTGGGTGTCTGGTTTCTAGAGAAAGACCCATGGCTTGGATCTCTATCCTGTAGGTGTAGTTAGAAAAGATATCATGCGTGCTCCATGGGAAAAACCAGAAACCATCATATTCCAGATATCGAAAATGGAGCTGGGCTCTGTACAAGTCAAGATGAGACTCCACCAATGCTCACAAATATTTGCTGACAAACACAAAAAGCAGAGGGACAGCCACACTTCCACATTTTGGATAGACTGAGCATTATGAGTAGCCAAACAGCACTTTCACAGTACCAGAGACTCTCTTAAAAGGTTCATCTTGGTGCACTTCTGGAAACCCCACTGAGGAACTCTGGGACAGATTCACTTCACCTCAGTTAAAATGGGACAAAATAAAGGGAAGGACACAGCAGAACATATTCAGAACAAGGAAGGAAAAAAATGGACATGGTGACTAGCAAGAGCACCACAGGAACACCTCAACATTCTGCTCTCTGCTGAGAAGCTGAGCAAAGTACCATGGCTGAGAATCCCATAGCCCAAGGCTGCCACAGCTGAGCTTCAGCCACATGTCCCTCCAATACGGAAGTTCTCCAGGCACAATGCACTGTGTGGGAGCCCATCAACATAAGGACTGAAGACTTCATCCAGAAGGAAGTGAATGCAATAAAACCTCCCACAGAACTCCCTTCCACACATAAACGTCCCTGACCGCTGGTAGGCTGTGTGCAGCACTTCTGCCAGAACTAATACTTTAATTCAATCCTTAGGCAGGTAGGCATAGCCCTGCACTGCAGAGATCCAGGGCAGGGTTGTGATCCACCAAAAAAACAAGGGCTGCAAGCAACTGTGACTTACTGGTATACAGTTCTATGGACCGTCCTTCTCCTTCTGTGGAACCATCAGCAGCTACTGCAAATACGGTGAAATTGTACAGTGTCCCAGGCATTAAATCAGTAATTTCAACTTCAGTGGAATTGGACACCAGGTTCCTAACAAAGGTACTATCTACAACCTCTACCCTGTATGTGTAGGAGTTGGAAGCAGCGTCGACCACCATCCATGTTAAGTTGACAGATGTCACACCAACATATTTTGCCTGGAGATCAGGAACTGGGCTGGGCTCTGTGAAAGGCAAGACAACAATCTGTCAACCGGCTCACACACACGGACAGAAGAAACAGTACTATTCCATTTTCTTTATATCACTCATCATTCAGAGTGCAGGAACACCCCAACACCGTCACCAGATGTTCATAGACACTTCTGCATGAATGGGTAGCTACAAGAAAACTGACTGTAAATCATCTTGAGAGATTGATCTCCCTTTTACACTCCAAAGCTGAAGCACAGGTCACCAACAGGCAGCGCTTGGGGATCCAGAGACATTAGGAAAGATACAAGGTTCCAGGAGAAGGTGAAGAAAGAAGATAGTGGTGTTTCTGTGCAGAACAAATGTAAGGAGCATCACATATCTCTGGAAGAAGATCGAGGCACCCTGCTCCATCGCCACCCTTCATGCCCTGAGCTTGCTCTTGAGCTAGTGCTGTGCAAAGCTCTCTCTCCTGCTGCAGCCCACTGGCAGCCACAGGCCCCCAAATCACAGAAGTTCTCTGCATGCAATGTATATTCCCAGTGTGTGAGCCCTTTAAAACAATGGCCTGAGGCCCCCATCCTCCAAGAAGTGAAAGAAGCAAAACTGCCCACACAAATCCCAGTACAGGGAGAGAGGTTCTCAGCAAGTGCTTCTTCATTGTGTCATAAGCCTTGATGATGACCTTCAAAAACCACTGTTTTGGAGGGATTTGTTTTACTTCAATTTTAAAAAGAAAACCTTGGCCCATCTGCACACACATCTCTGACTACAAGCAGGCAAAGCACAGCACCTCTGTCTGCAATGCTATTAAATTTCAACCCTGAGGCACATAGGCACAGCCCTGCACTGCAGAGCAAAATAGAGCCCAGCAGAAAGAGGTGTACAAGCAATACTTACTTGTATAAAGTTCTATGGACCGTCCTTCTCCTTCTGTGGAACCATCAGCTGTTACTGCAAACACGGTGAAATTGTACAGTGTCCCAGGCATTAAATCAGTAATTTCAACTTCAGTGGAATTGGACACCAGCTTCCTAATAAAGGTATTATTTCCAACCTCTATCCTGTATGTGTAGGAGTTGGAAGCAGTGTCTATCACTGCCCATGTTAAGTAGACAGACGTCACACCAACATATTTCGCCTGGAGATCAAGAACTGGGCTGGGCTCTGTGAAAGGCAAGACAACAATCTGTCAACCTGCAAGAACATCTGCTCATATGTGCGGACAGAAGAAACATGCTGCTGTCTTCACCTCAACCATGATTCAGAGTGCAGGAATACCCCAACAAAACTACCAGATGCTCATGGACACTTTTCCATCAATGGCTGGGTAACAGAGAAATAAGGAGTGAGCCACCTCAGGTGTGATTCATCTTCCTTCGCATTCAAAAGCAAGAGCACAGGTTATCATGGTGCCAGCAATCCCAGAGTTTACCACAGCAATGCAGAGAGGTGGTGGGCAGGAAAAAGAAAAGAGTAAAGATGTGGCATATCTATGCACAGCAAAAGGTAAGGAACATCAAATACCATTAGAAGAGGAACTTAGGTGATGACTCTGACCTCCTGGCTCCTTCTCTAACCAGTATGAGGGCAACCAGCCATTCCAGTCAGGCAGCACAGGAGTGACTTTTGGGAATAAACTGGCAAGGTAGGAGCACACTTGCAATTTATGTTTCAGGACAACATAAAAGAACAGGCACCTGTTTACTTTCAAACATACCCTGTGGAATAACCAGGTCAGGCTACAGCCTTGCAGACCAGTTCCAAAATGGTTCCTCTGACACCACACGTCACGACTTTTGATACTCAACACAGCAAGGTGCTAGATTGGCCAAAGTGTTTCTCCTGAACTACCATTACCTAAATCTCACACCCCTGCTGCATGCTGATGGCACTTATGGGCCCCCAAATCACTGAAGTTCCCTAGTGCAATATGCTCTGTGTGAGATCCCCTTAATATAAAGGCCTGAGGCCCCCATACTCATTCAGGAAAATAAAACGAACACTCTCTTCCAAATTTAGAAGACAGAGGTTCTGGGGAAAAATCTTTTAAATCTAAATTTCAACCCTGAGCCAGGTAGGCACAGCCCTGCACTGCAGAGCAAAATAGAGCCCAGCAGGAAGAAGCGTACAAGCAACTGTGAGCAATACTTACTTGTATACAGTTCTATGGACCGACCTTCTCCTTCTGTGGAACCATCAGCTGCTACTGGAAATACGGTGAAATTGTACAGCGTCCCAGGTGTTAACTCAGTAATTTCAACTTCAGTGGAATTGGACACCAGGTTCCTAGCAAAGGTACTATTTCCAACCTCTATCCTGTATGTGTAGGAGTTGGAAGCAGTGTCAACCTCTATCCATGTTAAGTTGACAGATGTCACCCCGACGTATTTTGCCTGGAGATCAAGAACTGGGCTGGGCTCTGTGAAAGGCAAGACAACAATCCATCAACCGGCAAGAACATCTGCTCACACACATGGACAAAAGAAACACATCTACTTCACTGTGTCTTCATATCAGTCACCATTCAGAGCGCAGGAGCACCCCAACATCATCAACAGATGCTCATGGATGCTTTAGCTACAAGAAAACTGTCTACACGTCATCTTGAGAGAGATACATCTCCCTTTTACACTCCAAAGTAGAAGCACAGATCACCACTGTGCCAGCACTCCCAGGGCATCCCTTGGGAATCTAGAGGTTGGGCAGCAAAGGGATCAGTATGGTGGGCAGGGAGGGAGGGGCTTTTTGTTCAGCTGGTTGGGTTTGGGTTTTGTTGTTGCGGGGGGGAAGGTGGGCGTGGAGGGGGGTGAAGTGGATTTTTTGTTTCAAGGGCAGGGGGAGAGTGCAGGGTGTTTGGTGTTTTAAATAAACAGGCAAAAAAATATCAGGCTATCTATCTTTCTTCTGCATATTAACAGTCCATTCTTAGCTGATAGCCCAGGTAAGGCTCGTACTGTATTTCAACTCTTGGGCAGGTAGGCGCAGCCCTGCGCTGCACAGCAAAATATGCTCCACCACAAATGGGGCCGCAAGCAATGTGACTTACTGGTATACAGTTCTATGGACCGTCCTTCTCCTTCCCTGTTACCATCAGCCACTACTGCAAATACGGTGAAATTGTACAGTGTCCCAGGCATTAAATCAGTAATTTCGACTTCAGTGGAACTGGACTCCAGGTTTGTAACAGAGGTACTATTTCCAACGTCTATCCTGTATGTGTAGGAGTTGGAAGCAGTGTCGATCACTGTCCATGTTAAGTTGACAGATGTCACACCAACATACTCTGCCTTGAGATGTAGAATTGGGCTGGACTCTGTGAAAAGCAAGACAACAATCTGTCAACCTGCAAGAACTTTTGCTCACATGCACAGACAAAAGAAACATACCACTACTCCACTGTGTTCACATCAACTATCAGTCAGAGTGCAGGCGCACTCTAACAAAACCACCAGATGTTCATGGATGCTTTTGCATCAATGGACAGCTACAAGAGAACTGAATATTAGTCATCTTCCTGTGTCACTCCAAAGCAGAAGCGCAGGTCATCATCATGCCAGCACTCCCAATGCTTCTCTTGCGAATCTAGAGAGGTGAGCATGAAAGAGAATAGCACAGAACAGAACAATTTCAGTTGGAAGGGACAAATAATGATCATGTAGTCCAACTGCCTGACCACTTCAGGGCTGACCAGAAGTTAAAGCATATTATTGAGGGCATTGTCCAAATCCCTCCAACTCCGACAGGCTCAGGGCATTACCCACCTCTCTAGGAAGCCTGTTCCAGTGTTTGATCCCCACCTTGGTAAATAAATGCTACATAATGTCCAGTCTAAACCCGCCCTGGCACAGCTTTGAACCATTCTCACAGGTCCTGGCACTGGACATCAGGGAGAAAAGCTCAGCACTTCCCTCTCCACTTCCCCTTCTAAAGAACTATGAGGTTGCCCCCTCAGCCTCCTTTTCTCCAAACTAGACAAACACAAAGTCCTGAGCAGACCCTCACAGGACATTCCTTCCAGCCTTTTCACCAGCTTTGTTGCCCTCCTCTGGGCACATTCAAATATCTTAACATCCTTCTGTAAATTGTAGGGTCCAGAACTGCACACAGTATTCAAGGAAAGGCCACATCAATGCTGAATACAGTGGGATGATCACCTCTTTTGACCAGCTGGTTATGCTGCATTTGATGCACTCCAGGACGTGGTTTGCCCCTTTGGCTGCAGCTGGGACACTGCTAACTCATACTGAACCTGCTGTCGACCAGCATCCCCAGTTCCCTTTCTGCAAGACTGCTGCTCTCCAGCCACTCTTCTCCATGCTTATTCTTGTGCCTGTCATTTCTCCATCCCAGGTGCAGAATCTGGCATTTGGACTTGTTAACTTTCATGTCTTTAATTATTGTCCAATGCTCCAATTTATCTAGAGCCTTCTGCAAGGCCTCCTGTCCCTCAAAAGAGTCAACAGCCTCTCCCCAGTCTAGTATCATCAGTAAACTTACTAATGTGCATTCAGCTCCTGCATCCAGATTGTTGGCAACTTATCGAATGAGACTGGCCCTAAAATTGAGCCCTGAGGAACACTGCTGCTGACTGGTCACTAGCCAGCTGTAGCCCCATACACTATAATCCTTTCAGTTCTGCCCTACAGCCAGTTCTTCAGTCAGTGCACCATAAAATCTCTCTTCCCACAGCCGGGCAACTTGTCCAGAAGGATGCTGTGAAAGACAGTATCAAAAGACTTACTAAAATACAGAAAAACTCCATCCACCGCCTTTACCTTCATCAACCAGATGGGTGACCTTATCAAAGAAGGACATAAAATTAGTTAAATAGGATTTTCCCTTTGTGATCCCACACTGACTGTGCCTGATCATTACGTTATTCTTTATACGCCCTTCAACAGTACACAGTATGATCTACTCCTTAATTTTTTTCCAGGAACTGAGATCAGACTAACACGTCTACAGTTCCCTGGGTCTTCCCTTACACCCTTCTTGTAAACTGGAATAGTATTGGCTAGATTCCAGTCAGCAGGGACATCCCCAGACTCCCAAGAGCTTTGGTAAATTATTGACAATGGTCCTGCTGTATCATCTGCTAGGTCCCTCAGTACTCCGGGATGAATCTCATCAGGCCCTATGGACTTAGAAAAATTCAGCTGTTACAGCTTACAATTTCAGTGTCCACAAAGGGAATATCACTGTTCCCATACTCATAGTCCTCTGACTCCAGGGACCAGGTAGCCCAAGGTCTATCCATATTATTAAAGACTGAGGCAAAAGAAGCATTGAATACTTGAGCTTTTTCTTCATCCCTATTAGTCACATAACCATCTTCAACAAGTATTTATCCAATGTTTTCTTTAGATCTCCTCTTGTTATTAATGTACTTTCAAAAGACTTTTTTTTTTTTTTGTCTGACAACACTGGCCAATTTCAACTCTTAATTGAGTTTTGGCCTTTTATGCCTTCTTCCTACATATACAAATCACAGGTGTGTAATATTCCTGAAAAGCCTGACCTTGCTTATAGAGATCATACAATTTCTTTTTCTTCTCGAGCTCCATATGGCGTCCTCTGTTGAGCCATGCTGGTCTTACGCCTCATTTGTTTAACTTTTGACACAGTGGAATTGTCTGCTCCTGTGCTTCTAAAAGACGGTTCTTAAACAGACAGCACTCATGAACTACTAAGCCTTCAAAACCAGATTCCCAGGGTACTCTGCTAAGTAGCTACCTGAGTAGCTTAAAGTTTGCTCTCTTGATGTGCAGGGTAGCAACTCTACTGTCCTTTTTACTTATTACACAGTAAATTTTAAACTCAATTATTTCATGACCACTGTGGCCAACAAAGGCACATCCTGCACAAAGTCCTTCTCTATTGGCAAGTAAGTCTAGAAGAGGATCTTCCGTAGTTGGCTCACTTAATACTTGTGACAAGAAGTTATCTCCCATATGATGCGATGAGGATGGAGGGAAATGAAGGTGGGTATTCTTTGGCTATTTTCATTTTTTTTTTTTTTAAAGCAGGGATATGTCTCTTCCACACAGTAACATCTTAAGCTTAGTAGACAGCCCAGATTAGACTCCAGAATTAAAATATCACACATCTAGAGAATAGTTTTGTATTTCAGCCCTCAGGCAGGTAGGCAGAGCTCTGAGCTGTCTAGCAGAAGAGGGCTGCAATAAACTGAGTTACCTGTATACAGCTCCATGGACCGTGCTTCTCCTTCTGTGGAACCATCAGCAGCTACTGCAAATACGGTGAAATTGTACAGTGTCCCAGGCATTAAATCAGTAATTTCAACTTCACTGGAACTGGACACCAGCTTCCTAGCAAAGGTACTATTTCCAACCTCTATCCTGTATGTGTAGGAGTTGGAAGCAGCATCGTTCATCGTCCATGTTAAGTAGACAGACGTCACCCCGACGTATTTTGCCTGGAGATCAAGAACTGGGCTGGGCTCTGTGAAAGGCAAAACAACAATCCGTCAACCAGCAAGAACATCTGCTCACACACACGGACAAAAGAAACACATCACTACTTCACTGTGTCTTCATATCAGTCACCATTCAGAGCGCAGAAGCACCCCAACATCATCACAAGATGTTCATTGATGCTTTTGCATCAATGGACAGCTACAAGAAAACTGAAGTCACTTAGAGATTCATCTTCCTTTGTCACTCCAAAGTAGAAGCACAGATCACCACTGTGCCAGCGCTCCCAGGGCTTCCCTTGGGAATCTAGAGGTTGGGCAGCAAAGGGTGGGCAGGGAAGGAGGGGCTTTTTGTTCAGCTGGTTGGGTTTGGGTTTTGTTGTTGCAGGGGGCGGGGGTGGAGGGGAAGGGGGGTGGAGGGTTGTGTGGATTTTTTTTTCAAGGACAGGGGGAGAGTGCATGGGGTTTGGTGTTTTAAATTAACAAACAAAAACATCAGGCTATCTTTCTTCTACATATTAACAGTCCATTCTTAGCTGATAGCCCAGGTAAGGCCTTTATTATGTTTCAATTCTTGGACAGGTAAGCAGAGAACTGTGCTGCAGAGCAAAATATGCTTCTCCAGAAACAGAGGTGCAATAAACCATGACTTACTGGTATACAGTTCTATGGACTGTCCTTCTCCTTCCCTGTTACCATCAGCCACTACTGCAAATACGGTGAAATTGTACAGTGTCCCAGGCATTAAATCAGTAATTTCGACTTCAGTGGAACTGGACTCCAGGTTTGTAACAGAGGTAGTATTTCCAACCTCTATCCTGTATGTGTAGGAGTTGGAAGCAGTGTCGATCACTGTCCATGTTAAGTTGACAGATGTCACACCAACATACTCTGCCTTGAGATGTAGAATTGGGCTGGACTCTGTGAAAGGCAAGAAAAATACAACTTCTAAAAATATCTTTAAACGTGCAAGAATATTTGCTGACAAACACATAAAGCACTCTTCTCCCCACCCTACCCAACAACAGGTCTGTCTAAAACAGTAAAATTGCCTCAGAAATTAATCAAGCCATCCTCATATATTGCAAGGCAAATTTGCTGAGCTTGCAATCTACTCTTCCTCTAAGTCCTCAAGTTTCACTTCATGTCAAGGAGACAGTCTGTCTAGGTGCAGCAGTAATTACCATCCTTCCTCAGCCTTCAATCTCGTGCAGGGGGCTGAGAAAGTGTGGAAGACACAACCTGCTCTTGCTTTTTCTAAGCTGGTTATCCGAAAGAGAAGGGCTTTTCTAGCTGCAAGATTCACACAGCTATCTTCTACATATATGATACGCCCTATAACAGGTAGAGTACTTTATCTGTACTCTGCTGTATATGTGTTTCAAATCTATACGTAGGTTTAAGCTGTTGCAACTGTAATCTCAAAAGCTATAGCATGCAGAGCAGGGAGTCCAAGTCTAACAGTGATAAAACTATTTCAAAGCCACGCAGCCATCATAGTGTTAAATTGCACTCCCAGTCAGCTCTGCAGATACATTTCTTTGGCTCTTTCTCTACTCCAGTAAGGCAGTTGGATCTATGCCACTGCATGCTCTTTGCACTCTGGTGTCTGGGCTTAAAGTACTAACGCAATATAAAAGCACAAAACACCCTGAAAATTCACATTCCAGTCACACTGCAAGCCACTTACGTGTTACATTGTTCTGCTCACTTATTGCGCTGTCAAATACCGATGCATTCCTGGATGATCCATAGGTTTTGCTCACACTTATAGAATCTACTGATAAATTACCATTACTAATGTCTCCTATTTCTGCAGTTACATTACTGCAATCAGTGCCTGAAAGAAAGGATACGAAGCAATAAGTAACTTTACAAAACTTCCAGGTTTCCCATTTGCAAAAGTATAGTTATTTACAGGTATCATACATAGACTTGCAATGCTCCCACAAGTAAGGCAGACGCATGGCATACCTACAGAAAATAACTGTAAGTTGATAGAGCACAGTCCAAACTGTGGAGGGAGTTAATTTACACCCTAAAATTTAAAGGCTAACTCAAGGTTAAGGTTGAACTCATCTGCAAGCACTTCTGGAAATTTTTGCCACACGAAAACTTGTCATCTTGGCAAGTACAGCAGTTGCTATACTCCCTTCAGAAAATCCTTAAAGTGTCACTTTGGGTGTCATTTTTAGCTTTGGGGTTTGCTTTGTGTTGCTTTTAAGTATGTTTTTCAGTCTCCCAAAGCATGTTAAATCTGTACTTTATTTTTCCAGAACTCTTTACAGACAGAAAAGCAAAGGGATTAAAGCGCACATTTCTATCTTTAAATATCCTTAAACACATTACAGGAATTACAGTCGCTAAAATAAGCAAGTTTCCATTTTCTGAATGCTATTTCTAAAGATTCTTTCCAGAAAATTTTTTTAAATGCCTAGCTGATAATGTTCAATCTTTCTTAAAAGAAATTAAGATAGTGAGAGTTATATTAAAAAAACATAATTCGGTAGCAAAGTGATACTTACAAGCAATTGCATGTCTCACCTGGAAAACAAAACAAAAAAAAAAAGAAATTAAAATGTTAAAACTACTGGGTACTCAAATAAAATAAGGAATGGTTTAATTAACACACATGGGGGATTAGTTAAAAAAAAAATTGTTACACTCCTGACTTCTCAACCTGCAAAAGAAGTACCTATAAATCTACTGACATAAAAATAACAGCAAAAATACATCAGACTAGTAGAGAAAAATCCCAAACATGCTGGTAAAATGTTGGCTACCACGTTATTGAAAAACAAGCCAACAGTTTATTTTGTCACAAAACCAGCTTGCATAACATATGCCGATTATTTTGCACATTTGAATGTAAAAACAAAACCCTCAAGATCTAAGTCAAAAGACATGTGTTCCTTCAACACCATCCCACAAAAAGTAGCAGAAACAAAGTAGGTCTTTTTTATTTATAAGATTTTTCCTTCTACCATATTGCTGTATACATTTTATTATTAGTTCCCACAAAACAATATATTGCATTTTCTGAATCAAACTCAGCATAGTCAAAGTCCAAACCACATAGTATATATTCAGAAATTTATATTATATATGTGTATGTATCTGTAAAGTATCAGCAGTTGTCATTTAACGGCAACCTGAAGCCACTCTGCTAGAAATACTGACAGGCACACCAGAATTTTGCTTTGAAAATGTTTTTTAGTCTTCCAACTTCACGATTTTATTTCCGAATAAGCCATTTCCCTCCCTCTTCGCATGCAAACTGGCCTATAAATTGTTTTCCTCATCTCCCTCCAGGTGGCAGCACAAAGTGCTCCTAAAGGAATGAATCACAGAATCATAGAATCACCAGGTTGGAAGAGACCCACCAGATCATTGAGTCCAACCATTCCTATCAAACACTAAACCATGCCCCTCAGCACCTCGTCCACCCGTGCCTTAAACACCTCCAGGGAAGGTGACTCAACCACCTCCCTGGGCAGCCTGTTCCAGTGCCCAATGACCCTTTCTGTGAAAAATTTTTTCCTAATGTCCAGCCTAAACCTCCCCTGGTGGAGCTTGAGGCCATTCCCTTTTGTCCTGTCCCCTGTCACTTGGGAGAAGAGGCCAGCACCCTCCTCTCTACAACCTCCTTTCAGGTAGTTATAGAGAGCAATGAGGTCTCCCCTCAGCCTCCTCTTCTCCAGGTTAAACAACCCCAGCTCTCTCAGCCGCTCCTCGTAAGACCTGTTCTCCAGCCCCAACCCAGATCGAGGTCTGCAGGAGAGTAAGCAGAAAACCGATTTCTTGAGGCTCCCAAGACTCGCACCCAGCTGAGGCCAACCGGCTGCAGCAGCCACTTTCTGCCATGTAACAAACAGATCACTTCAGCAATTGTACCAGAGGTTAACTACGACTACTCACCTTGCAAAGTTACACATAACAAGGCAAAACCAAGCATGCAGAGATCCATGTCCCATGGACAGGCAGGTCCCCAGCACCATGTGCACCCTTAGCAAGTTTGCGGACGACACTAAGGTCGTTGGAAGCATGGATCTGCTGGAGGGCAGGGAGGCTCTGCAAAGGGATCTGAACAGGCTGGACCGCTGGGCTGAGTCCAACAGCATGAGGTTTAACAAGGCCAAATGCAGGGTCCTGCACTTGGGGCACAACAACCCTGTACAGTGCTACAGACTAGGAGAAGTCTGTCTAGAAAGCTGCCTGGAGGAGAGGGACCTGGGGATGTTGGTTGACAGCGACTGAACAGGAGCCAGCAGTGTGTCCAGGTGGCCAAGAAGGCCAATGGCATCTTGGCTTGGATCAGAAACGGCGTGACCAGCAGGTCCAGGGAGGTTATTCTCCCTCTGTACTCGGTACTGGTGAGACCGCTCCTCGAATCCTGTGTTCAGTTCTGGGCCCCTCACCACAAGAAGGATGTTGAGGCTCTGGAGTGAGTCCAGAGAAGAGCAATGAAGCTGGTGAGGGGGCTGGAGAGCAGGTCTTATGAGGAGCGGCTGAGAGAGCTGGGGGTGTTTAGCCTGGAGAAGAGGAGGCTGAGGGGAGACCTCATTGCTCTCTACAACTACCTGAAAGGAGTTTGTGGAGAGGAGGGTGCTGGCCTCTTCTCCCAAGTGACAGGGACAGTACAAGAGGGAATGGCCTCAAGCTCCGCCAGGGGAGGTTTAGGCTGGACGTTAGGAAAAAATTTTTCACAGAAAGGGTCATTGGGCACTGGAACAGGCTGCCCAGGGAGGTGGTTGAGTCACCTTCCCTGGCGGTGTTTAAGGCACGGGTGGACGAGGTGCTAAGGGGCATGGTTTAGTGTTTGATAGGAATGGTTGGACTCGATGATCCGGTGGGTCTCTTCCAACCCGGTGATTCTATGATTCTATGTGGAGATCCACAGGCCAGGGTCTTGTGCCAGGGAGGATTGCAGCCACGGGAGGTTTCCGCCCATGCACCTCTGGTCTGGTTTTTGCCTCTGCCTGTACCCATCACGATGCCATCTCCAGCCCCAGCTGCTCTAACATCACCTGCAGAAGGACTAGTCGTTTGGCTGGACCTTATACTCCCAGAAAATCCTTAACACTGGATACATCCACACAAAGCACCAAGCCTGCTGATTGCAAAGATTGACACATTTATCTAAGCTCTTGAAATTGTCTCATTTTCTCTTTCCATTCTGTTTTCTTAGGCCATTTCTCAGCTGTTTCTACAATGCTATGAGCTAACTCAAAATAGAAAAAAAATACCACAATAACCCGATGCAAATCTTGAATCACAATCACTTGCCTCCTAGCTCTCCCTTTGCTGGTGCCACAAGCATCTCCAGCAGTTGCAGCTCCCTGTATCACAGTCATGAGGCCAAGCAGACACACCTTCAAAAAGCAGTCAGGAGATACCATTAAATTTTCTTGTTCTCTTTATGAGAGACTACAAAAATCTCTCTCCACAAAGATGAGGCACGCCAGCTGACTAGAAGCAACACAAGACGCAACCCCTTCAGCTTTACAGTAAGGAGAAATGCAGCAGAAGCAAGTTTCAAGTGGAGAGATCCCTGCGATGGTCTCGGTGCCACAAAAATTAGAGTTTGGGCACACTTCTAGGCAAAAAAGCACTTGTAAGCACCACGGAACTAACACCTGGTCTTCTCTAGAGAGCCCTACTGACAACTCACAACACATTGCTGGGGACATAGGTGTCCTGTGTACAAGCGTCAAGCTCCTCCTCAAGCTTTCTGAGTATTTGAGAGCCCAGCCAAATCACAAGGCTACCAGGAGGTGAGGAAATATTTGTCTGCACTCAGGTCAAGAGCCCTCTGTATTCTTTCACAAAGAAGCAGCTAAGGAAGAAGGAAAAAGCCACTTTTAAGGAAGGAAAACGCTACCATACAGCATTTGGAGTAGAAGTGCTAAGCTATGTGGAAACAGTTGAATGATGAGCAATAGGTGAGATTCCCTGAAAAGCAGGGCAATCCAAAAGCAAAGCTGAAAAGATGCTACGTTTAGTAAGAAAGGGAAATCACAAAAAGAAGAAAAAAACCAAACCCAAGAAATGCCATAGGATTGAATAAGTCTCAGTGACATCTGCAGCCTTACAGCAAAAGCCTGACATAATTCACAACCTTTCCTTCGGTTACTTTCCCTTCTGTAAAATTGACTAAAAATGAAGTTTCTCCTTTCCTTCTCCCCACACCTTGAGTTCAGGAGCACTGCATCCTTCCTGAGCGACAGGAACAGACATATGAGTGAGAAACAAGTATGCCACTATCAAGTCCCCGGCACACTTGCTTCCCACCTCCCCACTCCCTCCCTGCCAGCTCAAACAAGAAGCACATTGACTCCCGTTTGACCCCTAGCTACAGCCATCTGATCTAACAGGAAACTTTTACCAAGCTGCCAGAAACTTGGTTCCACTGCCCTCCGCAAGAAAATACTCAACAGATCAAGAAAGGACAGCAAAATGCAGAACACTAGACATTTCAGCTGAACAACAGGAAAGATGTGTAGGCACAAACTTATCACTGTCATCAGCTACAGCAAATGAATCTTTTTTCATACATCACACAGACACGCTTCGAGCCTGATCAAAGGCTGTAGGTTCCAGAGGAGCTAAATAATTCATGTGCACTTGTGCAAGGTCAGTCCTGCACTCCTACGTGCAGTTTATTATTGACCAGGAGCTGGCAGTGTGCAATAAATGCAGGATTTGGCTTCATCCTCCTCAAGAATACAGTGGGTCGCCTAATTGAAGAATTATTATTGTCAGTCTCACAGGTAATCTTATCAAGGACGAAATAAGATGTGCTGCAGGAAAACATCTTCAAAAATACTAAGTGATCAAGAAGCCCAAGTTCCACTGGTATTTGATAAGACTTAGACCTAGATTATTTTCAGGAGCAGAATGTAAAATGTGCCTGCTGTACACACTCACTGGGGGAGCCATGCAGGGGTCAGCAGGAGGGAACCTCGTAGTGACTCCTCTTCTGCTGGCTACATGACTTTAGATCAGTTTGGCCCTGCTGCCAAACCGTACCCTCTAATGAAGTTAGGGATCATGCACTGGAAGGAAAACTCTCATTGAAAGCATCCCACCTGCCTGTTTCCAAAACAAGTAACATGGTTTGGTTCACATGAATACAAGGTTAAGAAGCTGGCTAAATAGTCAAAATGAGCAAACAAAAAAAATCCTAACTAAAAAAAAACCCTAAGCCACAAATCCTTTCTGAGAACACTGCTTGAGGCTGCTGCTTACTGTTGGGTGCTCAGTGTGTGCCCTGTGACTCAGATGCAAAAAGCCAGGAAATTAATCACACCCTTCTCAAAGCTGTCAATCTTTCACACGTGTACCTTCAGATCTTCTCTTGTCCACCCACTCATCCTCTGAAGTTTGGAGGAGCTTCACAAAAATACCCCCAAAGCTATAACAGTATTCTCCAAATTATTTCTCATCAAACTTTCACAAAAGAAAAAGTGTAATTAAGATCATTGCCCCAGTAGCCATGGGCTTGCTTCCTTTTTTTGCCCATTATGCCCACATATCCACAACTATGGGCTGCAGGACAAGCCACCACACTGCAACCATCAACAATGGTTTTAAGACTCCAGGTTCCGCTTTACTGACATTATCACTCATCTTTGCTCAGTGGGCAAATATTAAGCAACAAAGATGCAGTAACTCAGTCACTTGCAGACCACTCTATCACATGTGATATTTCATGCTTGGAATAGGCTTGTTCAGAAAGCGTTCCCACAGAATGGTTTTATTCAAGGTCACAAAAAGTAAGTGAAAATTAAACCATGGAATGCCATTGAAAAGCCCTATGATAATGGAGGTGAGCTTGCACAGCTACTGCACCCACAAACTGAAACAGCTTTCCAATACTTGCCAGCTCTCTAGCGTTTGTAAGCCACTGTGCTATTCCAACCAGGGAGAACTTCCTGCTTCTCTAGGAACTTAAAGTCTAAATCAGCAGGGAGTAACACCTTCCTGCAGGAGACAACAAACTCAGATATAATGTTTCTTTCTCTTGCAACCCATCTCTGGGCTGTTTCACCTCATTCATTTCCACGTTATGTCCAAATTAATGAGGTCTGTAGGTTCACAGCACAGGGCAAGAAAAATGAGATCACCTGAACTGGGACATAGAACTATGTGCCTAAACCTCTATGAGCCTAATTCAAATAACATGCCTCACTTGGGCAATTTGCAGAGACTGGGGTGAAAAAATATCATATCGGAAAATAAGTTAAAATATACACACGTAATATTTTGCCCTGTTTTCTAATTTCTGCCTAAAATGTCTTAACTTCTCTGTATTTAAGGGGACAACTAAGCACAAATCTTTATACCATTACACTATCATAAAATGCAGACAAATTCACAGGCAACTAAAGTTACACCAAATAAAGAAAAGTAAATGTTTCCCCCTGTCCTTATTGGGTGAAAAGGAAAAAAGACACTGCAGATCCACTCTGAACCCCATTAACAGTCCAGTTATCTATGTCCGTGGCATTTGTGAATACTCAGCCCTCCTGTATCAGCCCTCACTACTTGAAGGAGGAAATAGTCAACAGGAGGCTAAGTCAGAAGCTAACATTTAATTATGTTATATGGTTTCATTTAAGATTGATCACTTTCTGGATTTGGTGCTAAGGGATTGGTTTGGGATTTTGGGTTTTAATTTTCAAGTGTATATTTACTCTTCTAAAATAATTTTAACTGTAACCCCCAACAGTTTTTTTGATTCAAATTAACTCTAGAGGATCTCAATAATATGACACATTCAGTCCCAAAGGAAAACTAAAAAAGGGCTGCGGTAAGTATCAGCTCCGTGTTTCCCCTCTGGTATCTTAGGCAGGCACTCACAGCCCATCCACAAAACACCATTTCACAGAATGCTTGGTTTAAGTGGGTTTATCCTGGCAGAAGAAAAACTCTAATTTTAGAAGCAGTGCACGACGTTTTTGCAAGACCTTTGGAGCCTTGTTCTTCTTTTACCCCTAAATGAACAGCTCCACTAATGAGACTGCATGGGACCAGAGGGAGATCTAGAACCTAGAAGAAATATGAGCTGATCTTTGTTATTAACTGGGTAGGGCTGGACCATCTTAGGACACCACAATGTATTAGGAAGCTATGCAAAACCCTAAAGCAGTTGACAGCAATACACAACTGTGCACAGGCTATTTTAAGCTGTTATGCAGTTTATGTGAAAGAGGAAAGACAATTTCCACTTTGCATGTATTTATATTTTACCCCTGACATTTCTAAATTCTGCCTTCCCCGAAGCCAGCTTTTCTCTAAACAGGGATCAAATATCGCTTTTTCCACTGGCTTTTATGAAAACAGATGAAGAGATTCTGGTTTGTGCAGCACCTCCAATGAACTAGAAATGTTGGGGAAGACAAAGCCATGTAAGAAATCCAAGATGAGACAACAAATGAAAATTTGTGGTGAAACATACTGGAGGAAGTTCTTCCTTCTTCTTCCAATTTTTCTCCAGATTTTACCTCTATCTGCTTCTCAGATGGCTAGCCCAGGCAGAAGGAATTTTCTATGCAACATATCCAAAATAAGGAGAAAAATATAGAATGGATCTCATCTGAATTGTACTTGTTAGATCTATTTCCCCTTTCTCAGTCCTACCTTCAAAAAAAGATTTCTCAGGTAAGTTTTCCTGAGGCGTGGCAGAGGGAAGCGATGCACCTGTCTGTGCATATACAAAACAAACAAGCAACAGAAATATCTAAGACCAAGCAGCACAGATTTTGGTAGGAAACAGGCTGACAATAGGCCCAGACACCAAAAGACTGCACCACAGCTGCTAGCTCTCTCACCACTGACCCTAAGAAAACACCGTTAGATCTCTTTCCCACACCTTCCAGATGAAACACCAGTTTAAAACTTTTCCGTGCAATCCAATAGCTGTTCTTTTCCTGATGAACTACAAGCAGTAGGTGCTGCAAACCACCTCAAGGTTCAACAGCATCCCTCCAAGCATCCTGATGAAACAACAATAGAACTTCATCCCAGAGAAAGGCTGAGAAGTTTCAATGTGTTTAAATTATTTTCGTAACCCAGTAAGTCCTACACGCAATGTCTCTTCAGAGACAATCCTGCTGAAGAAGTTTACAAAGACACCAGTGTGCATATTTGACAATGGCCATGAGTAATATTTAACACAGCTACTTAACCCGAATTGTTACCCTACTTGAGCTGCACACCATACCAACATCAGTGGAACCGCAGCTGGGTGTGTAATGAACAGTGTCTCAATCAAAAAGCCTCCCCTTTTAATATGAGTTTTCAGTTAATGCTGCCAGTCATTTTCTTTCAAAACTAAATGCATCAACTTTTATTTTATGTGAACAAGGCACATTCCTGCACGTAGCCTAACGGTGCTTTTTTTCCACTCTGAGTCATTTCTCAGGCACACCCTGGAAGAAGGAGGATACAATGAAAAAAAAGAAGAAAAACCAAAACCACTCCAGTGGCAATGACACAATGGTAAGTGTCCCCAAATCCGCAGGGTTGGCCACCCAGGCAACGTGGAAAATGCACACCAGAGCCAGCAGCTGCCTGGCCTTTGTAGCACTGTCATGAAAACGAGGGGCATTTCCTGACAGGGCCCTACTTCAGATCTGCTTAGCCAAAAGCAATCAAAATCCTAAAGTTTCTCTCTTATTACAAGCAGATTTCACTTTCCTGAGCCTGACTCTAAGCAGTCTTTGCTCAGGAAAACGTTAAAAGATTCTTTACAAGCAGAACAACATCGAGCTGGATTTGGTTTGAAAGTTTTCCAAGTAAAAAACTAGCTGTAAAGGGATTTTAAAACTTATACAAAAGCTCAAATACAACAACCAGAAAGATCACTTATGCTGAAAACAAAGACTAAATTTTTCATCTGTGACTCCCTGTCCTGGAGGCATGAGAACCATGGCCTATGAAAGCCTTCACCTTGCTCATACAGAGTTCAAAACTGTCTCACTAGACAGAAAATCCTGGTGCTGTGATAGTCTTGATGCTGGTACACGAAGGGCTTCTTGTTTCCTTCCTTACTCCTATACTTTCCTTAGGACAGTTAATCTTTTTGCCCTTACCATGGTCCTCAAAACTTCCTAATTTAAAAATTAATGAAGTGTGCAGAAGGGAGAAACCAGCCTGTGACCACTGCCTGACACAGAGCCCTCTCAGGCTAACCTTCATCTCCTCCTTCACGCTCTGTTACTGTTTATTACCATTTATTTATGCTCCTTCAGCACGTTCAGTTCTAATTCCATGTAAAATGCTCCACTGGAATCCAAATAAATTATATGTATGGCACTGCCCTTGCCCCGTAGTTGGGTAAATCTACCCAAAGGGAGGAAGAAAAGTAATCCTTCCTCACCATCCTCAAACAGCAGCTCTGGTTTGGTAATGCAGTCTCGAGACCACTAGAGGCCCCAATAAAACCATCAAACTCCAGCCCAAGTGACTAATAGCAGTGAAATATGCCTAAATTCCCATAAAAGTTGACACATTCTGGGAAGTACAAGGCTAAGGATGACCATGCTAGAGTGTAAAGTGTGAATGCAGATGTAAATGCTGGCTCAGACGCAGGTCATGGGAGCCAATGACACCACACCAAGCTGGCTAAGGCAGGCTCAGTGCATCTTCAGGCATCACAAACCTGTCACAAGGGAAGTAATTTTATATAATAAATTACTGGCTGGACCTTAACATTTCTTCACGGCACTTGTTTACTACATCTCACAGCTTCAGCTGCACTGTTTTGTATTGCACCTACGTTTTTTGATGGAACTAAAAGCAAAGTAGCAATTCATCAATTTCTTCAAAACAAATGCAAATTGCCTCATAGCAAAAAACGTGATGCAAAACCTTTTCCAACTCTAAAGTCAGTCAGAGAACTGGCTGATCTACAGGGATCAGATTATCACAAACACAAACAACTTGATTAAGTAAACAATGTTTTCCCATATGCTGTTTTCACATGCAACAGGAGGCTAAGGGGACACCCTTGCGGTTTGCCTGCAACTGACAGCCCATTTAATCCTCTAATGAATTTAAAATGTGGCAAAAGACAAATGGACTGCCAGCGTTCAAAACATGTAGTAGTACTCCTGGGAGGCAACAAAAGATCTCATTGTACTGCTCCAGTAAGTTCATCTAGGGCTTTGGTAGAGTCTCCCTTTTCCTCCTCTTTGAACAGAAGCTGAATAGAAACAGGAATGAGAATTGGCTCCAACATCATCCCATCACCACACTTGCCTCTATGAATACATTGAGGCTATATGAGAAGCTATTCACCGAAAACAACATGGGCTCTCTCTCACTTACCCGTCAACAGTCATGTCTATCAAAGGTCAACTTCATGGCCATCTGGGAGGAGCAGCTATGCTGGAAAAGGGCCGGGTGATGCAGGGTCAGAACCGGAGATCAAACCGACACTGCAGCCTGACCAGCTGCAAACTTTTTATTCCACAAAAATAACACCCATGGCTTCTTTCTCCTTCCAAGACACATGAAGGAGTTCCTGCTGATCTGTATGTTTGGCTTAGCTCTGATACAGATCAAATAGCTAGGAGGTCATTTCAAACACATATTTAAGAGGAAGATATGTTTACGTTATTTATTATGAGTCTCAAAACATGTTCATTTCAAATAAATTGCGCACTGTATCAAGTGCAGTGTTTGCTTAGCTTTGTACATCACTTGAAAAAAGAAACAGGAAGCTTTTAAGAGTCCATTTTTACCACATTTTGGTCATCGTATGCTTAGAGCAATAGCACCACAGATAAGGCTACTGAAAAAGATTACTGAAAAATACTTTTAAAATTAAATGAAAGAAAATATTCCTCAAATTTACCCAATTTCGCCCAAACTAGTTGTATTACCACTAAATGAATACCCACAACCAACAAGTTTAAAGATGAAGCAAAATTATTTCAATCAGAAATTCACCTTCCACTTGATGACGGTTCCTGCAAATTTTAAACCCACAAGATTTTAAAAAGAAAATTTCTATAAAACTCCTGTTTCTGAAGACACAGGTAGATTTTATATAGGTAGCCTTCTGTTTAACAGACCGCCTTGGCAAAATATTTTAAAAGCACTTTGAAGATTTATTAGAAATAGTGGTACACTACTAAGAATCATTGTGTCACTCGGGCCTCCACAACATTCAATAGTGTTACCCCTAATGGAAAACCAGAAAGGGACAGCAACAAGCGCAGCACCATCCTGCAAGCACTTTGGAAAGAGTCTATTGCAACTAGAGCATCAACTGTGGCTGAAAAGAAGTGAGATACCAAAAAGAACTAATACTAGCCAGGCACCAACAGTGCAGAAGAGATTGGGGGCAGGGGATGGCCTCTTCAGAATTTCTTTTCTCTACCTACATTATTAACCCATTTAGTAAATTTTTTTTATAAAAAACAGTGGGACACTTCACAATTCAAGTCTAGGGATGACCCTCAGATAACCTCAATGTATTTTAGACAAGCCTCTTAACACTTGCATACAAAATGACAGGATGAAAAAGAGTAGCAGATACTAGAATCAACTAGAACACCTCATCCCCTCGATTCATTTTTGTTGCATCTTCAACAATCCATAAACAGTTCCTTCGATTAATTATTCTTTGACTCAATCTGAAAGTCACAACATTAGATTTGATTTTGTTACACCCAGATTCAATATCTTTGAAGCATTAGATTTATTCTCTACGTCCTCAACAAACCACAAATACAGAAACTGAAAAATATCATTACTGCTTCTCTAGAAGTTTTCTAACCTTAACTTAAACTGTAGAAACAGTTATCCTGTACCACCAGAAAATGTCTTGGAATCCTAGAAGGACAAGAACTTTATGAATTAATTACATATAGGCTTATATAGATTACATATATTAAAAGATGAAACAACGTCTACAATAAAGAGCAGCAAGGGATTTCCTATTAATAGAATAAGAAATGGTAATGAAAAAATTTCCTTAACAGAGACACTTCTTCCATTCATTCCTATAATTTTCAGGGAGAAAGGAAGGACATACCCAAAGCCAGCTAAAGCACAATCACTGCTATTATTCAGTTGCTAAAAAAAATTAAAAATTAAAAAAGTATAATACAGGGAAGGTACAGATAACACTATGAAAAATAATCCTCAAGAACTGCATTAAAACATACTTAGGTCACAAATGGTATTTTCATTGATCTGTTAAAAACATACTTCTAAACAGTCTTGTCTACATGTTTAAGGCTGACAAGCACCAAAGGTCTGAACAGAAATCCCACATAAATGCATGGAACGTGCAGGTAGGGGAGAGAGATAAGAGTGGAGAGGAAGTAAATTGCATTCTAGCTGCTAAAACTTCATTATCTTGTACCTTTTAACTGATGTGGTTGTGCAGACTTCCACACTGTCTTTCCTGAACTGTTCCCTTAATGGCCTCATGCTCTTCTCTCACTTTCCAGTAAGGGTGAAACCAAGAATGATTCACAAACTGGATTCCTTTGCACCTCTCATGTCTCCAACAGAGATAGTCAAAATGTCACAGAGTTACATAATGCTGACAGAAACATGACTACCTGAAAAACAGGTTTGAATAAAGAATGCAAAACCTTTCTAAGTATGACTACCTACCAGAAAACAACAATGCATCCTCTACAGGCAATGGCTGCCTCTCCTTATCTCTAGGAGATACTGCTTTATCACTGCTTATAGTAACTACCTTACAGCAGCTCAACTGCAGAAAACAAACTAACAAGAAAAGGCACTTGAGACCAATTTGCCTTAGCGGCAGGAGGTGCCAGCAGGGTTTGACCACCCCCCAGCAGGGTTTTATCCCTTGCCTGTATGGGAGAACCCCTACCCTGTGTTTCAGCACCAGTGAGGAAGCATTTTGCAAATCCTAACTGGGAAGAGTTTTATCAAGATGAAAGACTCGGCTAAGCTGACACATGCAAATGAGACTGAAGGCATACCAAGCCAAGTCAAACTAAAGAGCACTGTTCATTACACCAAGACTGCCTGGTGCAAAGCTAAAAGACTTTTCAAATGACTGAGAAACACATCAGCTTGAATACACTAGTACAGACAAGGTCCTACTTTAGAAAGACGTCTGATCCATCACCTGATTCAAGCTATGAAAATGGAAAATGTACTCGCAGACATTTTATCTGTCAAGGGAATACCATGTATCGGGACACGTGAATCTCCAAATGCAAAAAAGAACGAAGGCAGATGTCTAGACAACCCCTAAGGGCTGAACATCTTTATAAAAACATTTTCTCCTATTCTTTTCTAGCGATGTATCCTGCCTGCATGACTCATAGCCTTTTAAAATCTACTTTTAAAACACTTTCTCCCCTGCATGTTACAGCAGATTAAGTCTATCCTGCACTTGCATGTTGTGAAGGCTGTGTTCAGAGCCTGCTTTAAATCCAAACTTTAAGATTTAGAGCCCAGCCCTGGCTCTCTCAAACACACTTACCAAAGCACATTCCTTACAAGTAAGTCAAACAAATAGAAAAGTGTTTGGATAACTACGGGGTTTCCTTTTTGTTTTAAAACAGAGGAGTGACCCACAAGTGCATGCCCCTGCACTGTTACCCAGGGAATTCAGACATAGCTGAAAAGATGAGCTCTTACACCTAAGAGGGAAGACATAGTACCACCCATTTCTCAAGATCATGGTTAAAAAAAAAATAAGACCAAACCAACAAAAACTCATCCAAAAAAGTAACTATCAACTAGAACATCTTATCAGGGAATAGCTCTAAAATCAAGGATATGTTTAGAGAAAATATTTCAAGATTAAAGCATTCTATAAGAAACAAGTAGGTAGGGTTTGGTAAGTGCCAAAAATACCCGAACAAGTTTTTGCACTGCATGTACTTGAAAAAAACATGTTTCATTATGAACTGTGAGAACATGAAGTCACCTACTTTCTTTCAAACACGGCTACCCTGGACACAGACCAGCAGTGACGATCTAAGCACAGAAGAAAACCAACACAGAAGACAGTACTTTTTGACAGACAGAAGTAGATGGCACGATTAGTCATTATGCCCAGGGATAATGCTGCACTGGAAGTCCTAAGTAAGACAATAAAAATTAAATGGGAAAGTCTCTGGTAACATCTTCCACTTTTTTGATACAAAGCTACCACTGAATATTTCCTCGTCAACTTCTCGAAAACTGAAGTTAGAGGATACGATTTATCAGCATTTAACCTTCATGTGTAAATGAAAGAAAATTAATTACACTCCTGGTGTTGTTAACTCTCACTGAATGCATTTATATTGCAGGTTTACTGAAACTGTTTCATCTGAATAATGTCTTTTCTTACCTATATTCAAATCACCCACACTGGAGACTACCGTTGAGTGAAACAATTGAAGAAGGGAGATAGTATTTTATTCTTTCTACTTTTTATCCTGATTTAACTAGACTTTCATCCTGAAAGATAACGCCAGTTTTCCTAATATCCCTCTTATCCCATTTCAACATATGCTTTATTAAGATTTCCCCAACCTCAAATATTAGGGCAGTAATTTTTTAAGTTCTTACATTGTTCTTTCACGTACCTCTCCCGTGTCATATGAACACCTCACATATGTATGAAGTCTTAGCACCTACAATATGCAGCCCATGGGGTTTCTTTCATTAATTTCACTAGTATAAAGTTTATTGCAATTCCATCAACAGAATAAATCAGAATTTATAGCAACTACTAGAAAAACAGGGTGTAAATTGTGGCTCAGTCACCTCAGACACACAACACTTGCACAGCTACGCAACCTGCAACAGACCAAAACATCATCTTCCATCTGAGCAGATCTGCAGAAGCAACCTTTCCAGTAAAGCACTTCCTCCTTTATTTCAAACACTGAACAGATGCCCAAGAGCCAGAACAGCTTTGAATAAGGATGAGTTGAAAATGACTAATCATTTCCTCTATTATTATAGAGTTTATGTTGCCTCTTAGATATCTTGTTTGTGTTACCATGTGAGCTAGTTCCTTCTACTGCAGCACCACAGCGTTTGGTGCAAAGCTCTCTTTTTAAAGCTATAGGCTTGTAAAAAAAAAAAAAAAAAAAGACAAACAAACAAACAAAAAACCTACCAAACAAAACAAAAAAACAAGCCCTCATTTGTCTGAGAGACAAGTTTGCTCATCAGCTGAACTGGATCCACACCGCTCATGACAAGCCCGAGGACTATATAACAATAAAGAAACAGGCCTAGCAGATGTTAATATTGCCGTTTCTGGATGGAACTTTTTTTCCCCCCTGTGCTGAATCATTTATTCATTAAAAAACACAGTCGCAGGGAAGACTAAACTATTCATGAATTTGGGCTGAACTTACGGAAGGGTTCACTCAAGGACAACCCCCTCCAACTTGCATGGAAACCAACACAGGAGATCGAAATGAACTATTTCAATCATGACAAAAACGTTCAAATGCTGAGCGCTAGGAATAAAAGCCAAGGCAACAAAGGGCTACATTCAGCCATAATAAGGTGAAAGCAGTGCCCAACAGCCAAATGGTTACAGCACTCAGCTGGCATGCAGTAGATTCAGGTTGAAATCTCCTCACTGCCTGGCCAAGAGACTAATCCTTCTTTACGTCGCCTTGGATTTTGGATGGGCAAGCTGAACTGGCTGCAGGACCACCCATTCACTGGCCCACGGAGGCAATGGGGAAGTGCTGAGTAGGGCCACAGCTCTCTCTCCAAAAGCCAACAGCATGGCTTAGACCTGTCCTCAACCATGTGTCCAGCTGCCCTTAAATACCTGCCACCCAAGCAGCTGCAAGGGAGACCAGAGGTCAAGTCCCAAAGAAGAAAAAGGGCTTCAACAAAAGACACACAAGGATGTGCTGCTGGCAATAAATATAGGCTGCCCTCCTTCCCCACTGCCTTCCCCCTACCTCCTTTCCCTTTGGCTCTTAGTTTTAAAATACAAACCAAACAGGCAAAAAGCCCAAGCTAAACTACTTAAACATGATGTCATCCCAAACAGTCAAATCCATTTGAAACTGGCCAAATTAGGGGTTTCTGTGTTTCTGTAAGACTTCTCCTGCCCTCTCCCCAGTATTTGGTTGAACTTTCTGCTTGAGAAACTGACTTCCACTGGCCTGGACAGGCGCACCCTCTGCTGGATAAAAAATTGGCTGGACCCAAAAAGCTGTGGTAAACAGAGGTAAATCAAGCTGGAGGACCATCACAACTTGTGTTCTCCAAGGCTCGGTGCTGGCTCCAGTTTCATTCAATATCTTTACCAAAGACTTGGATGAAGGGGTTGAATGTACCCCTAGTAAGTCGGCAAATGACACTAAGCTGGGAGGAAGTGTTAATCTACTGGAGGGTAGAGAGGCTCTACAGAGGAATCTGAACAGGCTGGATTGATGGGCTGAGGTTCAATAAGGCCAAATGCCGGGTCCTGCACTTGGGACACAACAATCCTATGCAGCACTACAGGCTTGGGGAAGAGTGGCTAGAGAGCTGACTGGCAGAGAGAGACCTGGAGGTGCTGGTCGACAGCTGACTGAACATGAGCCAGCAGTGTGCCCAGGTAGCCAAGAAGGCCAAACGCATCTTGGCTTGTATCAGAAACAGTGTGGCCAGCAGGACCAGGGAAGCGATTCTGTCCCTGTACTCTGCACTGATGGGGCCACACCTCAAATACTGTGTTCAGTTTTGAGTCCCGTACTACAAGGCATTGAGGTCCTGGAGCGTGTCCAGGGAAGAGCAACAAAGTGGGTGAAAGGGCTGGACAACAAGCCTTACGAGGAGTGGCTGAGGGAACTGGGGTTGCTTAGCCTGGAGAAGAGGAGGCTGAAAAGAGACCTTATCACTTTCTACAGCTACCTGAAAGGAGGTTGGAGAGAGGTGAGTATTTGTCTCTTCCCTCAAGTGATAGGTGGTAGGACAAGAGGGAATGGCCTTAAGCTGCACTAGGGGAGGTTCAGATTGGACATTAGGAAAATCTTCACAGAAAGGGTCACCAAGCACTGGAACAGGCTGTCCAGGAAGGTGGTCGAGTCACCACCCCTGGAAGTACTTAAAAAAACAGGTAGATGAAGTGCTTAGAGACATGATTTAGTAGTGGGCAGGTGTGATTGGACCTGATGATTTCGAAGGCCTTTTCCAACCTAGGGAGCCTGTGATTCTATGAATTGCCACTATTTTTCCCCCTACAAAATTCTAGAGGAATAAAAAGAAAAAAAAAGAAAAGTTGTTTTCCCATATCTATGCCACCAAACACAAAAATAGAGATGTAGATTTTTGGTTTTCTATTTGTTATACAAAAATATATGATCATTGCAGAACTGCATGCACTTAGGAGAGGGCGAGTCTGGGACACATTTCATTAGCACCTAGAGGCCAATAGCCCTGCGAGCAGAAAATACTGTAAAAACAACAAATAAATGTTAAAAAGAAGCACTGGGGAAAGGCATCTGTTCACACGCCAGGGTGGGGAGGCAGCAGAGTACAAACGGCAGGCATAAATTGTTCTTTTTCCTTTCTGTTTAGCTTTCTGCATAATCCCACTGAATAGCAGTAATTTGGAGAACAGCGTTAAGTTTGTCTATCAGAGGCCACTCAGTACACTCCCCTCATTCAAAAGCAGTTGGAGTACAATGGTAAGAATGTTATTCACAATTTCCTATTACTTAGGGTGGGACTAAACACTGCTCAACAAGCCTGTATATCAGATAGAGACATCTATAATACCTTCACCGAAATTAATATCCTGTGGAGGGAAGGCTCTGAATCATTTAATGCTGGTTTTGTTTATACACAAAATCAGTAAGAAGTCAGAACCAGAAGTTATCCAATTGATCAGATTTAGGGCCAGGACAATGACATGAAGTGACAACAGTGACATCAAAATGCAATGCTCTGATTAACACCAGTAAAGGCAAGTTGTTGTATGCACAGCCAAGCAGGATTCTCCAGCCCAGGGTATTTTGGGAATCTGTGTTCTGACACATGCTCTAATTGCAGCATTCCTAGTTCTCGGCATTAGGCCCAAACAGCTACTTTTATTATGTTATCTTTACCAGAGAGAAAATACTGTGTTGCAGGTATAGTTTTTAACCTAAATAGTGCTCATTCGTACATAAAGCTTCTCTTTCAGTACCCACACAGCTTTGACGAGGCATTATACCCAATTATGTACCAGCAGGGACGCTGTTAGTGATTACTCAAGAGATTGGATGTTTTCAGCTCTGTGGCTTCGGACACAAACTTGCAACCAACTAAGAATGCTGCCCCATTTACCCAAACTTGCCCATCTCTTGCATCTTTATGACTGATCTGCAAATTTACACCCCCTGATGACAATGAAAAGTAAACAGATAAATACAAAAAAGGAACCAGCTGCTAAGGTTGAGCAGAGTTTTGCATTTCTCCTGTATCAGGGCATCTGCGAACTGCTTTTCCCATCCACTACTGCAACACCTGGCCATGCTGGCAGGACCCCAGCCCCATTCCCTGGTCCAGAGCGGGTGTATCAGCAGCCGCATTGCCCAAGTGACCAGGCAGAAGCAGAGGAAAGCCTCCACCCTGCGGCATGGCTTTTTCAATCACCAGTCAGCGTGGAGACTTCTAAAAACAAGATTGAGACAATGAAAGATCTAAGTGATACGATGGAAGCCAAAACTGCCTGGGTTTCTGTGTGTGTGTGTACACACAAAGAATTAAAAGTTCCTGTCTGATAATGTCTTCCAGCACACAACTCCCAGCCAGTGTCACATGCCAGGCCAGGGCGGGGAGCTGCAGACATTCATGGCTCTAACTGGAAGGACACTTGCTGCTTGTCAGGATCAGAGTCTTAGTTCCCAATTTCCACTCTAGTAACACTTGCTGCAGAAAGAGATGGGTGCAAATTATCTGTCAACCAATCAATTAATCTATCTGTCTGTCTATTTATCTGTTTATTATTTATGGGTAAGAAAAGTTTGTATGGCTTAATTAAAATAATCAGTATTTGAGAAACGTTTTCTGCTACTGATTCTGCATTAATGTTCTGCCCAAGCAGCAAACCTCCTTTTTTTTTTTTTTTTGCAGGCACTGGGACCTCTCATTCCTTCATACTCACATACAAAAAAAAAGCTGCTTTAAAATAATAGGGGAAGAAAAAATGATGACATTTTGCATTTTTTCCCACAGTTTTTTTTCCCCCTAGCAAGAGCAAGGCTCTAAATATATAAATAGCCTGGCAAGTGTGTAGTATAAACCACACCCATCTCAGGGCCACTGCCTTAAAGGAAACTACTAATATTAAAAAAAACAGGGATGTGGAGAATGTGATAAGGCTTGTACTTGACATATTTTTGAATCTACTTTTGAAGGACACCAAGTAGCTCTCACAAAAACGCTGTATCAGGTGCTTTCACCCTGCTCCCATTTTAATTTTCATGGACAGAGACTTCCCAGCAGCATTGACAGTCCTGTTCCTTGGCTCCTCCTGAAGCCACGACAGCTTTTAATCAAGAGCAGTGGCTAACAGGGCATACACCCCGAGGTTTGGGGGAGGGTTCCCCCCCAGAAAACAAACATATAGAGTTTCAGGATGTTAAGGCAGGAGGATTCACAGAGCACATCTTTTCGCAGAACTGAGGTCCCATACCACAGCAGAGGGGCTCACTCCAGCCCAAGAGGAACACGGCTGCCCTAGCCTTCAGCTTGCTCGAGGTCTCCAGAGCAATCGAGCCAGCAGGAGCCACAATCTCCCCTTGTGCAAGCGGACACTTGACACAGAAGTTACCACATTTCCAAGTAAAAGAAAATGTGCATTGCCTGGAAATTCGCTATTTCTGTGGCACTCGTACTTATAGGAAGTTGCTAAGTAGTAAGGAAGCTTAGCAGGAAGCTGAGAAGAGGAACCAGAGCTCCGTAGGACAAACAAAAATCATAAAAGTTGTAATAATATTGCTGAGAAAGAAAAAAAAAAATCCCTTAAGGACAGGATTAAACCTTGGACTTCAGTTATAAAGTCAATTCTATGTTCAGGGGAGATGAAGAACTAATATGGAATTTCTGTCTACAGCTGAATTTTAAGCTCCTTTGTTCTGCCAGAGCCGGATATATCTACCTTTCACTGGCACTCTTCCCTCTTACTGCACAGTTTAAAGTGATGGGCGAATGCCAGCCTCCATGCCCCCTATAAAAGCAGTCAGCATTTTGCTGTGCATTGAGTGAATAACAGCAGAATAGAACAGGACTCCCCAAGAAGCCAAGACCTAGCTAGCTCCGCTGAAGCTGGAAACTACAGCCTCAGCCTGTGCTGTTCTGTGTCTGCTGAAAGCCTTTGAAGTGAATGCTTTGAAGCTGGCCAGAAGCGGCTCTGAAATGGAGAGCGAAGAGCGGGGTGGCTGGGAAGGGCGGCTGGGGGCTTTGATCCACACACAGTTGAGTCCAAATCAAGCTTGGATTCAGCAGATAAATGCATCCTTTTTAAGAGTCACCATTCCTTTTACAGGAGACTTAAATCCTAACTTATGTTGACAAGATGATCGGTGGGCCAAATTGCAATTTTTAACAAGTGCAATGAGATGTGGAAGCATACGCTCAGTTGGGTCTCTCCCACTACAGCAAATACCAGCCCTTGGAAAACCACATATCTATGATAGGACTGGACCAGGCACCAAAACTGTTCACTGCATGTATTTCTGCAGAAATGATTGAAAATTCTCCCACAGCTCCAAGTAGCAGAAATGCTGCAGGGACAAAAGGAACGCTCAATGCAGGTTTGATTTTCTCAGGGACAAGCCAGTGCGTAAACCATTTAAAACTTCCTTTTGCTGGAAACTGCCTGCAAAGGACATCGCTGATCTCCATTTTCAGTATGTAACCTGCTATCAAACAGCCTGCAGTTTTAAGGATTACAGCTTCAGACAGCAGCAATAAGACGTCTGGCTTAAAGTAACAGCCTTCTTGAAAATCACCCTGATCCACCGGGCCCTGAATCTACGTTATGCCTCTGAGCAAGAGGCGAAGGAACATGATAAAAAACCAAAACCAAAAGCAGCTGAAAGTATTATATATTAGAAACATTTCATCCACCTTAGGATGCCCGAGAACCAAGGGTATGGATACAGTAACTGCGCTGCTGAACACACACAGGCAGATAGGTTTTTAGCAAACTGATGGGAACTAGTTACGTTTCTGTTGCACAGAGTAAGGAATCGGGCACAGCACACAGCCAGGCTTTGGCCATAAGAATGACAGAAGTGTTAGACACACTTTCATTCTTTTAATCAATAAATAAATAAATGTTAAAAATAGGTCAAATTAAGCTAGCTGCATGTAGATGACTACACCACAAACCAAGTGCCTGCGATTTTGGGACACTGGATCTAGTCATACTCAAGTATTGCTTCTGGTTTTCCTTTCCCAAAAGCTGAATATTCTGTAATACAACTCATCTCCCTCATAATTTAGGGCTTATTGTAGAAGTGTTTTCCATTCAGTCCCTGACCAGCTGCACATAACCAAGCAGACAGATCAAGATTTTATTTCACTGTTAAGGTTCTCTTGCTGCATTTTATAACCATTACTCATAGGCCTTTGTACAAGCCAGTATTTTTAATAATTATGGTAAGGAAAAGGAACCTGTCAACACTATTTCCCCTTTATTTGCTCTGCCACTTCTGTGGCTTTCTTCAGCAGTCTAAATCAAATAAGTTTCAATTTTGAAATCTAAAAAAAAAAAAAAGTGGGCTCTTTCCTTTTCCTTTAAAGCCTGCCATTTTACACATACTATTTGAGACACAATATCAAAACACACAAAGCAGCAAAGTCTTATACTGAAAGGAAAACAGATTCTATGATAAAAAACTACGTCACATTTATTTTACAGTCCTGAGTATAAAGTTCTTGTAAGGCTGCTATAAGAAGTGCAAGAGGTGTCTACCTTGTGTCTTGGAGATTTGTACATTAAATTTGCAGAGTTTGCAAGACAAGATCCCAGTGTGACTCTTTTCAAACTCACTGGTTTTTTGTTTGTTTGTTTGTTTTTAATTACTTACTTAAAATCGGCAATTTGAACTCACTTAACAGTTTCACCAAGCTGCTTTTAGGAACCCTTCTTCTCATCTACTTGCCTACAGAAGCATGACTTGTGAGAAATTACATGAAGAAATAGTACCGTTACATTGCAGGAAGAGGAGATTACTCAAAATAAGCACAGCAGCATACAAGTAAAGCAAAAATATATTTAACTGGCCTGCTGACCATGGTCAGATACTGAAGCCATGAAATTCTTTATGCAAAGTAACTTCAGCTAAAGTCACATTAAAAACACCCAATACTATTTTAACAGCTATCAGTTTCAACAGTGTTTAACCAGATCAAGTACAGATCTTAGCAAGAGGGTCCCCAAGACAGCCTCCAGAAAGAAGAATTGGTTGTCCTTATGGATACCATAACACATGAAAAGACTTTTGACTTGCTTGCTCTGTGCTTGTGTATTTATCATGTCAACACAATAAGCGAATAAATTGCTGCCACTTGCATCTATGCTTTGTTTTAAAAGGCTTCATTGCATTTTATTTCAGTTTATTTAAGCGAGTTCTCTACCCCTGCCGCTACAGAAATACATGAATTTTGTTATCCTTGCAAATATTAAAAAAGCCTCTGAAAAATGCATTTATGTATATTAATTGCTCTGACCTTACCATTTTGCAACTTAAAATTTGCTTGTTCACTCCAATTAGAGACACAAATCAATAATCCTTTAAACATTGACAAGTTATGGAAACTAATGACATCAGGAACAGCACTTTTTACGTGTTCAGTTTTCTCTGACAATCTCAAAGATCAGCAATAAAGCCAGGCAAAACATCATCTGTAAAACTATTACTGAGCTTGCAGCCCTCTCCGGAACACACAATCTTTGGGAAAAACTGTACACCAAAAAAAAAAACCCTTCACATTAATGAAAAAGTTGAAGGTTAAACACCGAACATTGTGGGAACTTCCTGCAATCCCACAGACACCATATTTGAAGAATGGAGCAGTAGATACCAAAGGTGTTTTCGGCTCAGTTGCTCAGGTTCTGATGTGCACAGGAGGGTCAGCGAGAACTGTTCTGACAGACTTTCTCCTATCACATATGCTTTCCGAATCATTCCAGGCATTCAAATGGAAACATGTGACTTATTTTCCCAACCAACTGCTTACAAGGCTTATTGCTTTCATGGTTCATTAGATACGTTCCTGCCCTTTCATTGTTTCTGCTGCAGAGGGAATGGCAGTTCAGCACTTCCAAAATAATTCTGAATTTAAGAAGAACAATGACTGGGGAGGGGAGGAGTTTGGAGAGGGGAACCCCAGTAGTTTTAGCACAAGAATTCCCCAAATACACCAAGGAATGACAAACCGCCTCTTTCTTCCTAGAGAACTGTAAGGCAACAGCAATCAAGAGGAGGGGTATGGTTTGATAATGAAAGAACTACAGGAGAGCTGGGAACTGTGTTTGCTGTTTGCTTCCCCAGTTTTGTGTAAACATCCAAGCGTTCGTATGACTAACTGATCCTCATCAGTAAATTTGTATGTAAACTCCCCATATCAAAACATTTCATCTAAATATATCTAAAAGAGAGGGATTTGCTGTTTTCTTTAAATTACTTTCATAATCATATAAGAAATGGGACACAACTTTTACTCTCTGATATTTTTTTTATGTGGAAACTCATTATTAAACCATGGTTAACAATACCTCAAACCTACATCCAACTATATACAGAAAGGCTTCCTTATATTATGAACTAGTATACATAGAATAGTACTTCTGCACCAGCTCAATATTAATGATTTGGCAGGGCATTTACAGCAGGAAGAGATGGCAAGTGGCGATGGGAGAAAAGAACTTATCTTTAAGATTGTTCTTCCCACTCCAACCTGTGATTATTTTGGTCCTTTTTATAAGGACAAAGTCTGCATTTTGAGGTCTGCTCTGGGTAAAAAGATCAAGAACTTCTCTCTGTAGGAGACTGCAGACATGGGGCAAATTTGCCTCCCATTCCTGATTACCGAACACTCCTACAACCACTGTCACATCACAGGCAGCTTGGTGCTTTCATCAGCCAGGTCCAAATCCCTAGCCACCCACACGCTGCCCCTTGCAAAACTCTGCTCTCTTCACTTGCCTCTCTGTTTCAGGTGCAGCATGTGGGCAAGCAGAGAAGTGGTGCATTTCACAGTGGAAATCTGAAACGTCATGGAGCCCAGCTACCAACCCAGCTCCTGCCAGGCAAGCTTGGTAATATCTTACATCACCAGGGCAGATTTTGTCAAAGGACCTCTCAAAATCCTGTGGGGAATCTCTTCTGCCTGGCCCCAGCTCAGGAGCCACCTGCAACAACAGCCTGGGAGAGGAAACTACACCACAAAAATAGCCTCAGGTTCACCTCACCTAATAACCCTCCTTAGCCATCTCCTATCCAACCAAGACTTGACAGCAAAGATGGATTTTTCCTGCCATTTTTGTTCAAAAACTTACTAATGTCATGTTGCAAAAGGATGCTCTTCCCACACAGAAAAAATCAAGAGTGCAAAAACCCCACAATATTTTTGTCCGTTTTCACAGAGCCTTTGTTCATAGGTACAGGTAACACAAAGGAAAGGTGTAGTGGACCCAGGTGGACATTTCCAAGTGAATGCATCTGGCAACAGTAGCTTAATGCTGTCACAGAGCTGGAGAGAGGACTTCAGCCTGCTTCATAGCTGTTACTAACTGGTAAAAAAATATCAGGCTTAAAATGCTGTCTCCTAACTAAAAATAATTCCTTGCCAGTAAGACTACAAGTCTAAAAATCACCTTTTTTGTTAAAATGTGTAATAAATATCTCAGCCAACATGAATATTAAGCCTCAAAAGAAACAAAATGTGCTTGGGGAAACAGATAAGACCCTTTGGGTAAAACAAACAACAAGGAAACAAAAATTAATTCTCTAATGTAAACTGGAGGAGGAAGAAAAAAGATTTTGCTAGTAGATTCTCATGTTCTGACCTCTGAGTGAACTCTAAGTAACCAGTCTGCAATTTCTAACAGCAACAAGAGTGGAAAATGCATATGAAGACACGGAAGGATCACAATCCTTCCAACTTTTGCTAAGCAGTCAAGGCACAAGTCCACTGAAGAAAAAAGTACACTGCACAAAGCTGCATCATTTTATTGCAAATCACCAAAATATTTCACTGCAAGTATAGGTAAAGCAGTGCAAGTCATAGACCTTCACATGCCTTGGAGCCCATGGCCCAATTCCTTCTGCAAAGGTTTCTGTACAAAATCTATGCTTTGAGGTTTAGCTAAATACCAGTTCAAGGATAAAAAGTTTGATTTGAAAGTGCCAAGTACTGGAGATCCATCACCTCTCTGTGTTTATGCTAAAGCAAATTAAACCATGGAATCATTACCTCAAAAGAAAATGTGTTGAGAGACAAGTATACAAACTATTTTAATGTACTTGAATGTGTGGGGTTTTTTCCAGCCCATGCTGAAATAAATAACAAAACTCATCTGCACGCACTGAATGTATCAGAAAAATTACATGAGACCTTTAGCAAAGTAGGTGTTCTACCCTCACATCGTATTAACAAGCAGTAACTACACTCAAGTTAGCGGGGACAAGCTGGTGTCAAAAGGGGTATAAAGACTGGAATAAGGTAAACATTAAGACTACAATGTCTAGATCACACTACATATTTTTATTAAGAGGGATATTTCTAAACAATTAAGTAATTAACCTTTCCCACTAAACTCAGGTTCAACAAGGCACAAATATATGCTAATGCTTGCTTTCTCAGTATCATATGGTTGGTAGAGACAGCTCTTCAGAAAAAGCTGGTAAATTAATTTTGTTTTGGCTGACAGGAAATACTTCTGCTACAGAGGTGTGCAACACTGAAACTGTTATTTCTATTTTTCTCCAAAAAACAGGCACAGAAATTATTTTTAAGAGGAAAACTGATTTTTATGCTTGAAAGAGCTTCTAGTCTTTGCAGCTCTAAATCAAAATCTGAAGTCTGAAACAAATTCATTGATCACCAGCATATTGTCATTATCATCACACTGGACTTTGATTTGCTCTATTAAAATGGTTCAGGCATTTAGCTCTAAAATTGACATTTGATTCTCGGTTTATGGAGATGGATATGACACTGCATAAGAAACTAAAATCATAGAATCATAGAATAACCAGGTTGGAAGAGACCCACCGGATCATCGAGTCCAACCATTCCTATCAAACACTAAACCATGCTCCTTAGCACCTTGTCTACCTGTGCCTTAAACACCTCCAGGGAAGGTGACTCAACCACCTCCCTGGGCAGCCTGTTCCAGTGTCCAATGATCCTTTCTGTGAAAAATTTTTTCCTAATGTCCAGCCGAAACCTCCCCATGCAGAGCTTGAGGCCATTTCCTCTTGTCCTGTCCCCTGTCACTTGGGAATATTATTAATCTAACATTTACTTCTACTACTACACAATGTAGCTGACCCTACCCAGCTTTGGTTGTTGCTGATAGGAGTAAGCCATGCCTCCTCTCCTCAGGCTGCCCTTACTGAAGCACAATCACTCACCTGACTGCACAGTGAACTTGTTTAAGCAGCTAATTTGGCAGAGAACTTCCCTGCCAGAATAATGGGAATAACTTTCTGCTAGTTTAGCTATCTCACACAGCCCAACATGGGGTCAGAAACAGGCCAGCTGAGCAAAAGGGAGCAGCTCACGTCACTGGATGACAGCAAGGAAGTAGATGGCGACTAGATTGGCTCAGCTGTCTCGTAAAGCCTCATTCTCTTGCAAACATAAAGGAAAAGATCTAGAGCTTATCTGTCTCAGTGGCAACCAAGGTAGGAAAATGTTCACCTTCCATCACCAACAGACATTTCACAGAGGTAACAAATATTTCAATGAGGTAAAGGAAGTAAACTGAATCATTTGCCTATCTGTCAGTCTGGTGAAAGCCCTACCGCTTGTTTACAAAATGAAGGTATGTTCTTTCGTGACCAGGAATCTCAAAAGCTTCACTTCTACAATCTACTCATTCCCTAACTGCTTTTCTTGTCTTTACTTTGCCTATGTGACCCAGTCGAAGGCCGCAAGAGAGGCAAGGGACATCTAAAGAAGTCACACAGATGAAGATCTTTTTGCCATAACAGTGTACATTTCTGGACATGAGCCTATGCTTTCAGAAAGACTTTTCAAAAGCACTCACTGTTCCAGGTATGCTACCCTATTGTTCACCTTACAGAGATGCACAAGGCACTTGCAGAGGGATTGTTCTCACAGAGCAAGAACAAATCATCTTTCAGCCAGCACCAACAGCAAAATTAATGAACCATTTAGGAATCACAAGATACAAAATATTTTGTTAGATAACCTGCACTAGTGCTTAGTACAGTTTTTGCTCGTAACAGAAAAGGTACCATGTGCTCAAGTAATTGCTATAAATACCACACAAATTAGCTACTATGAAATACTTGTTTTTCAATAAACTGTGCTTCTTCTGCACAATGATATTAGCAGAGAAGACAAATACAGCAGCTTGGAATAGAAGAACTTGAAGAAAGTGGGAGGAAATTTAGCACCCTTTCTTTTGCATCTTCATGCCAACAGTGTGTATCTGCATTTCAGTAACACCCAGAAACGGCAACTGGGGCTATGTTCTGCTGAAAACCATGCTCACATCTGGCAAAAACAGTTGCCCCCCATTGTCCTTCCAACCTTCCTACAGTAACACAGCAGAGACTTTCAGGTAGTTGGCATATGCAAAGGATTTCCCACAACATATTTTTTAAAGATCAATCTACAGCATTTACCACACATAAATACTTCGTAGTCCGCCAAAGGCTCAGCAAGGAATACTACTTTTGTGGTGCACATGGAGGGTCCAAAACACAGGAAAGAGTAAGATAATTTACCCTTCCCTGTTTTAGGAATCACTTCCAAACGGGTTCTTCTTTGGTAAGGAGGCTCAAAAATGTTGCTAAGATTCAATAGATCAACCTTAAGAATTAAAGCAAACCTAGTTTTGAAAAATATAAAATTAAGTCACATGCAGAAATGCAAAGCTAGCAGCACCAAACAAAAAAATACCATTTCCTTTGGCCAGGAAAGGGAACAGGCAAGTGAGATGTAAGAAGAGCTAAGAGGGTCATGAGCTACAACTCCACTTCCCATTACCAACAACCAAAAGACATAAGGGGTTCACTTCACTAGACAAGCAGACCTTCAGTCTTTCATTAGAATGGGAGGAAATGTCACCCGGGACAGGTGGCGATGCTGAAAATAAAGTATGCATTCTGAAAGGAAGGACAAGTAAATGACTGAAGCCCTTTTGAGAAAAATGAGGGAGTGAGAAAAGGAGGATGGGAACAATATACAACCCTGGAACTCTTCACAGCCTTGTGAACCGTTGTATGAAATGTAAATTGAACTGCACACAGCCAGACAAAACTCTGTAACATGCTTTCTTAAGTGAGATACTGAGAATATTTTCCCTATTGATTTAATAAAGTGAATGAAAAAACACAAATAAGTCATACAAGAAAAAGAGAAGCTGCATAAAAGTCACAATGTTCAAAACAAATGCAAAGGCAGAACCAGTAGTAAGTGCGTTTCTTGCATATAATAGAACCTTATTATGCATAATCACAGAATATATTCAAGCAAGGCAAAATGCCACATGTGCATTTAAAGATTAGACAGAAAGCCCACTGCAAAACAGTACACTACCTTGTACACTGAGCCTTTCTGATTAGCAGTAGAAGAAAAGCAGAATTTCTGTCACTCTACAAGGCAAACAAATCATACTACTGTAATCTTTTTTTCCAGCATATTCTTAAGTTCTCTCTATTGATGGATGAAAAATACAAGTTAACTCTCCATTCACTGAGCTCAGCACAAACAGAATTTAAGCTTAAAAGCTGCAGTACTAATTAGATTTTTTTCTTTGTCGTTTTAATAAGTTCAGAATATTTTCAGGTACTGTGTTTATTCCTGATAATTTACAAAGACTTTTGGTTTTACAGATCTATCTTACGGTTTCCTACAGTACTTTTTTCCTTCCCTGCTTTGTGCCTGACATGTGACTAAAAACACAGACCAAACGTGACACTGACTTGGCCAAGGTGGTGCCAAAAGCTCCAGGAGAAGGACATACATGTTTTGGGGTTGCTGTTTTTTTTCTTTAAAGAACTTTCAGTAATCAAAATGTTAGGAGTCACAGCAGCTGAAAAGTCACATGAAAAAAATAAAATCAGAACAGCTGCTGCTGGATTCAGTGCTACAGGAATTTAGGCTAAGTTACTGCTTAAACCTTCCCCAAAAGAACTCCCAACAAATTACACCAAGTTGCGATTTTTAACCTCCAGAAGCTGTAGATGTTCTGAGATTGATCCAAAACTTCTGTGAAAACATGAAGACAAGAGTTACAATGCTTACCGATACCTTAATTTCTTTTCTATATGCACACTTGTACCTAAAGTAACCTCTTAAGACCAGGGTGCAAAACCGTAGTGAAAAAGTGAAATAGTGAAAAACTTCTGAGTGTGTATGTAAAAGGAACTTTAGTAAACACTCATAAGCAACACTGAAATAAGTAAAAGCTAGAGAGGATACCTCATGCCAAATGGCACAGCAAGACTGGAGCAGAACATGCCTTACTCTGCAGTTTAGGTTTTTCTTTGTAAGGAAAAAGTGTATCTTAATATTTCCTTAATATTCAAGGAAAACTAAGGAGTGGATTTAGCCAGCTCCACAACTGCAGAGCTCAGTGCACACATGCAGCTCTGTGAAATGGAGGAGGAGGAGAAGTATGAGCCACTAGCCCCACCATTAGCACTGGGGAGGGGACAGGAAAAATAGGACAGTGCCCAAGTTCACATCGCAGAATCGTGACTTCAGGTGAGTGCCTTCACTCTGTCATTTACATGAGGGTTGTCTGCTGTGAGGTCAGCAGATTATCCTTGGAACTAAGTGTTAGGTGACACTTGGACAGGTCATAGAATTAGAAGAATGAAGCGCACAAAACAAAGCCTCCAAATTCAGAATAATCTTATTTCTGTATATTTAGTACGTTGAGAGCTTCTCCGTGGGTCACGTGGTGTGTACTCATTGCAATCCCTGGTTATTGATTCATGTTAAGAGTACTGCAGGACAGGTGCTACTTTCAAGGACTAAGCAGGGCAGGGAGGCAGTTGGTTATTTGGGTAGAAAAGCTGGGGGTTGCTGAGATCTTCTTCTGTTTAATGAGTAATGTCCTTCCCCACCCCCTCCATAGCTGAAAAGTCAAGGAAGAAAAACAAACACTGAGTAAGGTTACTCCTTTCTAATTACTCATTAACTTTCACATATATCAGCCAAACAACAAGAGAGACAGAAACCAAGTTGTTTCGTCCCACCAAGAAGCAAATGGTAGGTTTAGAAGAACCAAAATTGCTCAGGAGAGATGCCTTATTCCACGGAAAACAGCACCATCGCCCAACCCTAGCTGAAAACTCAGTGATGGATCCTTACTATCACCAAAGTTTTATCTGGAAATCCCTGTTCCGTAAAGTAGCCAGATACAACGCAGAAAATATAAACCTTAAAAAAAAATGGAAGTATTGTTGACCATCCATTCTAACAACTTCAGAGCCAAAGTTCTGCCATGTCTGCTTGAGAAGCTGGATTACAAAAATCCCGAACAAAAAGTCGACACACCACAAAACAACAGTTAGCTATAATTTCAAGCACCTTGCCTATGAAAGTCATCTTGTCTGTTTGTAATGTAACCCAACATCCAAAGTAAGACCTCAGAGGCAGGCTTAAGGGAGACTATGCCAATGTACAGACTTTGACATTAGATAGATTTTGACTTTAGCAGCTCTTAGGATTAAAATTTTGTCCTAGGCAGTATGTTAGTTTCTAGCGACAGCTCAGGGAGAGCTCCATGAGCAGTCCCACAGGTAAGAAGCCACATAACAGAGGAGAAAAGCAATACGGTGATGAGCTCCTAACATCAAGCGAGCAAAAGAGTAGGTGCTGTTCCTCTTCCACAAGGACGCTAAGCTGGTATAGGGTCAGCACCCACCTGAGGCAGATGCCGGCATCACCACTGCACCAGGGTCCCTACAACTAAAATCAAGTAAAGTCACAGCAGGCGATAGAGGATTTCTCCCTATAAAAGGTCTTTCTTTCTGTTAGCAATGAATGATGAACAAAACCAAGACCACAAAGCACAAACCCCTCTGTTGTGACCCCTAAAATGATGCACAGTCTATAAAAGACAAACTAAAATTGACAGAGCAATGGATCTTTCACTCCCCTTAATTCAAGTCTCTCCTTTAAGCCAATGCACTGTCATTATCCTAGCAATGAGACTGTAACACTGAAGTTTTTCAGTTTGACGGTAAAATCATGTAGTGTCCATCCATCTCCAATAATAGCAATATTGAGACAATGAACTCTATTGAGGCTTCTAATAAGGCAGATAGTCATTTGCATAGTGCATTTTCTGTGACTCTGTAATACAACATCTCAAAGACTTGATTCAGACCATTCTCCTTTCCCACAGACATTTTTAAAAAAGGATTCTTTTACTAGAAAAAGAAACAATGACCCCTCCCATAATAGGAGAAAGCAAAAGATATGATTTTCCTGCCTATAATGGGTGCACACTTTTGTCTGACCATTTTTATTTAGTTGGGCTTACCTTTTTTAAACTGTGTGTTTTCGATCCCCATTGTGGATTGAACATTCAGAAGTATATTCTTGATTTTGTTCTAACAGGCTTCTGAGCAGGAAGCACTTTGTGATCCTCATCCATCAGCACATGCAAATTTTATCTTGAATTCCCATGCCACAGTCTCTTCCTTCATCTCAGCACATAATCCTCTCCTATGTGACTCACTGAATTACTATTTGCTGAGCACACCAAAGTTTTGTAGATACACTTGCCTGCTTATGAGCCCTGAATTTTAGGATGAGCTCTGCAACATAGTTCTTGGGTAAATTTGACAAATCACTTCACCAACAGACTGTACCAGCCTTGAAGACAATGTACACACACAATTGTATGCTGCGCTTCAAAGCTCACTTCAAACAACATCCCCAAGTACTGCTTTATTGAAGCATGAATGATTCAGTTCTTTTGCTTCCTTCTCTTTTGGTAAATGATCCTGGACTTCATCAGTGATTTAGCACGAGGAAGCACATGTATTATTCCTGGAGGTAAGTAAGCTATGTCTACCTATACAGTAAAGGCACACACTGAAAATAACGCTTCAGTATAGTAACCGAGCACCTCTCTGCTCTGTTTTCTGTCCCTCAGTGTAGTCACAGGCAAGCTCTAGGACATTTTGCCAAATCCTCCAACCCCATTTCCTCTGCCAGAGCCCACAAAAGGACCAGGGGGAGGGAACACATATCCATAACTCAACACTCCAACTCCCAGCCTGTAATGCTAACATTAATTAGTCTTCAGCTGCAAACACAAGCTCTCTGCAGCCACCTCTGGCCAGGGAGCAGAGAAGACAGCCCTGATCTACCACGGAAGCACTCGGATGCTCCCCTGCCACATCCCACATAACTAGCAGTGACAAACTCTTGAGATGGGTCAGATGTGAGAGCATCCATGCAGGAGATGAAGCCGCAGCACTGCTCTTAGGTTAACATTGGGCAACTCAATGTCCAGCTCCTGTGAAAATGAAACTAGATGGCATTTTCATCAAGTCAGAGAAGGTCAGCGGAAAGGGAGAATAAGCTGCCTCACAACAGCCCCAGTAAGGAACAGTGTTGCACTCTTTGTCCAAGTTTCTGATTTTATCAGATCACGCCACAGTGTTAACATTGTTTATGGCCCTATTTTGTGTCTGTGAATCACCCACTCCCAGAGACTCTTCTTCCATCCCAGTTTATAAATAGCACCACAAACAGAGCAGAGTTTGTGAAGCAAAGGAGACTTGCCGAAATAAAATAATGTATATGGAGCTGATAAAAATCCTTCAAAAGCCTTTCTCATTTATTTATAGTACTGGCTAGACAGGCAGATTCCACATTCTGTACACGCTGTAGGTCACTACCTCCATTGCTCATTCACAAACAATTCTGCTAATAAAAAAAAAAATCCCTCCGGTTACAACCGAACTTATTCCCCAGCACTGCTTCTTGGTACATGCCTTTTGAAAAGAAAGATTTTAAAATAAGCAATATTATGTATTTTTCCTACTTGTAAGTAACATACACCTAGATGATGATAATATGACATTATTTAGATATCTAGAGACATTCAAACTTTGCAACCAACCACTTGAAGCCCTATCAGTACAAAATAAGTCATTTTCTACCATGACATAGCAGATTATGACTTACATTTCCACAGATTGTATTTCCATAGGAAAATACATTCTCAATTGCAAGCAAAAAACCCATCAGGGTTTTTTTAATTCCTTCTTTTGTCCAGAAACCATTTGCTTGCAGTGGGAAGTTCACAGTGCTACCATCCAGATAACAAAGCAGACAAAGAGACATGTGACTAAAAGCTCAGGAGAACATTTTCTTGGAGCTCAAACGCACAGGACACTTTGTTGAGCCAACACATAACCAGCTGTAGCCCCCGGGACCCAAACAAGCAAAGCCCAGGTATTAGAGAAACCCAGATTCCCCATCAGATGGGCTGGACTGAAAGCAAGCTAACAGGCTTCTACTTTGTAAGGAAAACCTTTGGTGCTGATGCTGAACCCCAAGCAACTCATCCCATCTTTTCATCTCCACATTCGTCCGTCTTCACAACACATCAGCTTGACACCAGAGAAGGATGTGGACTGGATACCTGCTAGCCTAGCAAGGAACCGGTGAGATCATAAACACCCATGTCAAACCCACACTTGCAAATATAAACCACTACAATGCCCCCACCAGTTCCCCAGCCATTTAACAGGCAGGCACATGAACACAAGTGACGCTGAGGCTGGAAGAAGCCCATGATTTTTCCACCATCAGGTGTGGGTACACGAAATGCCTGTGAAAAGACCCCCTGCCCAGACTGATTTAACAGAAACAGAAGAGCCACTGAAATAACACTAGCATATTCTATTGACAAAATTCCTTCTATGAGCCTAAGGTGAAAGCATCAAAAAATTTCTCTACTCTATTCTCCAATTTTTTTCCCTGCAATTAATCATTACTTGTCAACCTAATGGTTCCTTAATCAGTCGTAGAAGTTATAACCTGTTATAAAGACTCCTCTTTAAACACAAAGGACAAGTAAAACAATGCACTCAAATGCATAATTGGGGAATAGTTAAAAGTATTAGTATCGTCATTCTTCTTTATTATTTTGTAGACTTGACAAAAATCAACTGTTTAAAATCTTAATAAGGGAAAAATACCAGTGCCTGGAAAATATCACAGTATGCCTGGACACAATTTAAGCCAAGCACGTCTGTTTTTTTTTTCTTTTTTTATTATCCTATTGCTTATCTCAACGCACAGTTCCTTTTCCTTTAGCTTCTTTCAAACACTACTTGACACCAAACAAATAAAACTAAATACCAAAATAATGTATTTCACACTAAAGGCTCATTTCTTCTCTCCTCTTCTACATAAATATATATACACATGTGTTGACACACAGTCACATATATACACACACATATACATATTTGAACTGGCTAATGGTACTAAAAGTATCCTTTTATCTTACAGTTATACAAAAGCTGACTAGTATTAAACATGTCTTTCTGGCAGAAAGAGAAAACAAGAGTAGGGATCATCTTGCAATTAGATAGCAGCACTGAAATGCAGAAAGCCAGAGCTGTGTGTCACAAGTTCACTGTGTAACTTCAGATCTTCATGCTTTGTCCTCCACATTTATGAACAGAAGTTTCCCATGGGGAGATCAATACATTGATCTTCATTATCACCCTGAAATACTGACCAGAAGTCTAACAGAAATATTTAACCTACCACAATCGCCGTCCATATAAAGAGCATGTTTGTAATCACATCTTTAGTAACGTGTCTACACAGAGGGAACCAGAAGATCACGACATGATAACAACAATGGGGATCTCCCACACAAGTTCTCACACACACAAAGGTGGAATAACTCAAAATCAGGGAGGAAAAAAATTTAATTAGAGCTGACTGAAAAGTTAGGCATATGGTTCATAGGAATTTTTGCTTTTCAATTAAAACACCCTCCTCCTCCTAGGCTAACTAAATAAATACAGATTAAAGAAAGCCATTCTATGATGTGTGTGCAAAAAATAAGGCAAGCATAACAAAATTTGTGCAGAAGCTGCACCATATACCAAATGCAATTACAATCCAAGTTCTGCAAAAAATACTATTTTGTCACTGTACTACACAGGTGTTTATTCCTCCCCATCATCACTGTACCTACCAGTCTGCTTGACCCTTCATTACTAAAACCCATTCCACTCACTTATCTAAAATATGACCTGAGGTGTGGGCAGAAAAGGAAAGGGGGAGAAAGAACGGTGTAAAGAACAGCACTGAATTTTAGAAATAGACTTTTTAAAAGATAAATTACACTCATATATTGGTAAAAAATGCTAAAATATGACAACAGTCATGTTTCTAAAGTAATATATAGCATGGAAGAGATGTGTAAAAGATGGGGCCCTCAGGGAAAGATTTGCAGTTAAAGGATTGACAAACTGCAATTAAGAGGACACAGAGAGTACCTAAGAAAACTGAATACATTTGATTTAGAAACGAGTAGAACATTATGAAAAAGTCTGTCCACACCTGCATTAAGAAAACAAAGATTTTACAGAAGGGGTGAACTTTCACCTATTTTAAATTATAACAGGATTATTTGACCCAAAGAAGGGAGAATTGGGGAAGAAAAGGTTGCAACACTGGATTGTGGCACAGCTCTGCTGGGGCAGCACCTCTCACGTGCACTCAAAAACGTCACCAAAGCATGGCCACAGTGGCTGCTATAACTGAGGACACTCATACACTCTGTGCTTCCAAAACCACGGAGCTTGGCTGAGGACAAACGCCTGCAGCAAGACAAAAGGGAAAAGTAGGAAGAGTAGTTTTGTATGAAAGAGAGGAAAGCAACAATGCTCTAAAAGTCAAGGCCAAGGAGTTACATGAGAAGTCTGAATGGTAATAGCACATGGTGTAACATAACATCGTCCAGGGTTTCCTAACAGAAGGCCCCTTTTCGTCTGCTCATAAGTCACTCCAGGTGCTTCAGTTTGGAGGAAAAATTTTAAGACTATGTGCCAGCATCTGACTAAATATATTTACTTAATTATGAAAAATTGCAGCCCAAATGCTTCAAAACATTGAAAAAATGAGAACGAGGGAGAATGTGTTGCTACACCTTTACTAAACACCCCAGTGGCCTTCTTTGCTTCTTACAGTCTGGCAAGAAATGGACTTCACCTGATCCCTTCCTTCCTCTCTCCACTAAGGCAACCTTTGCTATCACTGTGGAAAAAACCCACACACATCAGAAACACGTGGGATAGCAAAATATAAAACCCTAACTGACTCGTGCCTACTAGAGCCGTTGCAGAATGTGAGCAGAGGAGAACATATGCAGCATTGCAAAACAACAGCTCCCTCCAATGAGGGGGCTGGTATGAAGCAAAAGCAACTACCCATGGTGAAGGGGAGAAGGATATGCGCTCTGGGCCCTGCCTCCATCCTTTGGAAAGGGGCAGGTTAAAGTCAAATGGGCAGCTTTGACCCCAACACTTCCTAGATTTCTAAAGAGATTTTGCAGCCATATAAGTGTCCCCTAAATACAGACTGTGCATTTGCATATCTGCATGCTTAAAAATTACACACATTGAGGCATTTCAGAACATAGACCGCCTTCATATGCATTTTCACAACAAGCAAGGTAACCCCACTCTTCTCTGGGGAGCTTTAAGCGATACCCTGAGGTATATGTATAAGCAAACAGCAATACCTATCACATCTGCCCCTCAATACCAGTAACTGTACAGACTGGGGACTTAGCTGCTGTGTAGTACAGCAAATGAATCAGGCAGGCTCACTCCTTAAGCTCTTGGGTGATCATGGTTTGGACCATCAGCAGACACTGATTATTATTACCTCATTGTAAGCAGCATACTGCTGGTAACCTCACATAGCAAGAGCCTACAAAGTTCAACGCTAGCCATCCAGGAATGCTTTATATCACTTTTAAACAGTATTCAAATTACAGGGGACAGTGTCACATTATCACAGCCGAGGGCTGGGGGTGAATTTTACCTTTCTCTCATTTCAGGAAGGGATGTCTCATCCCAAGAGGATCTAATTAAAAAGAAGGAGGTAGATTGGCCAGGGTTTTTTTCAGAGACAAATACAGTTCAACTCTGTGCAATAAAACAGGACATACTTGGGCACTGTTTCAATAGTTGATACACGCTGTTAACTTACGTAGGCTGCAGCAGTCTTGCTCCTCTTGTACGTTCTGTGTTTACTCATCATCCTCCCCCAACAACCTATTTCCTTTTCTTTAGAAACCTGTCTTCACTTTTGGTTTCATAACGATGGACATGATGAAAGAACACTTACAACCCAAACTCAATTAACCTCTCATACGCCTGCTCTTCCATGTCCTCCCTTATTTGCACCCACACATAGTTCTTGTTTAGCTCCCTTCACTACATTAAAGCAAGGATGGAAACACCTCAAATTAGATTCCTCCAAATACCACCCAATACATACAAACCACAGACTATGAACAATTGCAGCCACTGCACTTTGGGACATCCAGAAACAAACTGCAGGTTTTCTTCCTCAGCAAAAAGAGGCATTTGCTGCACAACCAAAGGCAATAAACTGGGTTTGTTTCAGTTATGTACAATACACAGAGTTAGGAGCTTGAACAGCCTTGCTGGTAGCTATATACAATGCAGACATTTTACTGGCGTATTGATTTTTGCACCATTTAAGTATAATGGGTGTTTTCCACCATTATAAGACTGTGCCATTCCTTCATAGGGTTGAAGGTACAGTTTGCTCCCTAGCATCTCAATCCCTCTCACTGCCTTCATTCACTCAGAGTAGCAGTTTCACAATTTGGACTTGCTCCATGACATGCCGAACATCCAGGATGAAATTCACGGAAATGCCTGCCAAGGTTTTGTACTGCCTCTGTAACACTCCTACCCTCTTTTGGCGAGTACTTGAGTGGTTTACCACAGACTGCTCTCTGTCTAGAGGTGAATGTCTATCTCACAGCACAAGAAACCCTTCCCCATCTGTGCCTGACGTAAGGAATGACTTTTCCATCTATGAACCCACCAAGAATTAACCAATTCACTTAGAGAAGAAAGGGACAAGACCCCACAACCCAGCTTTTGTCTGATTTGTAACCCATTCATGACCCAAAAGGAATACAGTATTCACAAAATACAGGAAGCTGTGCGAGGGAAGCTTTTTTCCCCTTCAGCTTTCATTTTTGACACAGTCGGTGAGCCGAAGTAAATCCTGGTGGAGATGGATGTGGTGTGGCACCACGCTGACTACCCAACGCACTGGTGACTGAGAAAGACTTCTTATTTGAAGTCACTGCCAGAGGTCCTAACCCCATCAAGATTCCTTAGTACTATCCATGTACAAATGCACAACATCTCATGGCATTTACAACCTCCGGGTCACAAAGCATGAGTGCAACATGGGGGAGGAAGCAAGAAGAGAAGACCTGAGAGGCAGCAGGTCCTGCAAGTCCTAGAATTTCTCAGTCAATACCTTAATCTCCAAAACTCTAGCAAGTTTTCAGAAATCCTACAGAAACTCTGAACGATGGAGCAGCAAACTTCTGACTTCAGGACAGCAAAAAGTAACAGGCCTTGGCTCAAAAGGGAAACTGAAGTTTGGCAGTATCTTATCTCCAATCTTTTCTACACATCTCTACAGGAGGCAGCAAAATGTTCAGCTGATCAGTTTTTAATGCAAATCTCAGACTAACGTAGCTGGAATAAATTCTGATGCAATCTGAAGACATTAGTGACAAATACCACATGTAGCAGTGACTCTGATTAAAAGTCTGCAAATAAGATTATCTGTGGTTTTTTCCATCTACCCTTTTTTAAAAAAAATAAACTAATAAGTCATTCCAAAGAGAGCAGAAGCAACTAGAGTAGCAGGAATAGGAGTGCAGGGACTTATATTATCTACAGTAACTGGTCTTTAGCAGAGTTAGGCATTGCAACTTATTGTTACATTTAAGAGGAGCCAGAAAATAAATATGAAGTAGCAACTGCGTCAGTTGTGAACAGCCTTAAACTTCAGTATAGGAAGAACCACTGTACACACTGCTTACAAGCCAAACCATCAATACACTGCAGAGAATTCTGCACGTAAGTATAACCTGTGGGGCACAGTTAAGGATATCAGAAACTACTTTGGTAACAGTGCAACAAGCGGGCAGTGGGTTTGCTAGGATGCTCTGTGAATCACCCAGAACTGCTGCTGGAGAAACAGCAGACCCTTCCTTCAAGTCACAGTACAAAACAGCACAAGTGAATGGGAAGAAGAAATGTTGGGAGTTTTTATTTAGTTTTTTTTGTTGTGGTGGTTTTTGGTTGGTTCTTTTTTGTTTGTTTTTTTTTTGGGGGGGGCAGTGGTAGACTGCTTAAACTTTCAGAAATTTAGAAAACTACTATTTCATTTGCACCTCTTAGATGAAGTCCTAACCAACTGCACCACAGAGAGAACTACACTTCATTACCAGGAGATTACTGAGGTGGAAAAGGGAAAGGTACGCTCTGTAGTAAATAATTAGAAGCTCTTTCCTTCTGCTCACTCCTCTGGCAGTGTTACACTCCTCACGCGGAACCAGGAAACCATTGAACAGACGTTGAAAAGTATGAAGACTGAGTCAGAAGACAATAGTTCAATACCAGTTAAACCCCATATGGGACAGCTGACTTGTAATACTAGGAAATGAGCACCGCTGAAGGCTGTTCCAGATACTCCATCCACCTGCAAATATTTGCTGCTGGCTAGAGCTCCACACAAACACTCTCACTAGCAGTGTCAGTGCTTTGTGAAATACTGAAGAAAAGAAAGTTTACTTCATACAGAGTACAGTAAACTAATCATACACTTAAATCATCAAAAGCTCCTCCAATGCCTGGTTAGGAGGGCTTTTTTACTTTACCAAAAAATTCAGTGCCTATGATTATAAAGTTGTTTAATGATCTAGCTCTTTTTTTCAAGCATTTTAAGCTTTCAATTTCATGAATATAGAGAGCTAATTGTTAGCTTCTTTAACGTAGACCTTTTCCTACAAGTGTGTAGCAGAGATCAAGAACTACAATGTCACAGGAATCAGGCACACACAATAAAAGCGCAGAAGCAATTACACTTTGATTACATAGCCTCAAATCCACATAAAAATAGCTTGTGTTAAGACATTTGTATTTTAGATCAACTACCTTTCAGCCATAATAAAAAAAAACCCAAAACATTACAGTTGGAGAAAGACAACAAGAAGAAAAAAATGTACTGACATGGTGCTGGAGGACATCAGCCATTAAAGTCTTATCTTAATAGCTAAACACTTTACAACAATATTTCATCTGCAACTGCTAAGCTGGAAAAGATGCCTGTTTCCAAATGGATTAAATACATAAAAGAAATAATTTTTTTTGCTGCTAGCCAGCTTATTTTATTTGTAAGTATCTCCAAAGAAATTAACATCTCCAAATGCGAGTCCTTGAGAAGTTACATACAAAGGAAAGTTTTCTTTCCTTTAATAGGGACAAATGAGAGTATTGTTAGGACTTGTTATATACATACAATCACCTGCATTGTTAGGAAGATTAAAGGACAAAGGGGCAACAGATCTAATTCCAGATCTCACAGCCTTGCCCTTTCCCATAATTATGTCTTAAAATTGGATTTCAGTTAACACATTCACAATACCGATACCTACCAATGTTTTTCATGTAATCACAGATTGCTTCAATTATTTTAACATGCATGTGGAAATACATTTCATTTATCATTGACCATTTGAGTGAACACATTCAACTTAGTAGCACCAATAAAAGTCTTCCCTTTTTTTTTCTTCCATGTCAAAAATATTTCCAGAAATAAGATTTTGAACTGCAGAGATACTGAAAAAGGAAGCAAAGTATTTTCATTCTGCAGATGTTAATGCTGCCCCTTTATCTCATGTGAGAGTTGGTCAGTCTTCTTTCTCCAGCTGTCAGATACAACATCTATTGGAAACTCTGAGTGTAAAATACCAGGACCCTGTCTGTGGCACCCACAGTATGACAGCTAAAAAGGCCAGATCCTGACTTCAGAGCTGGGCTGCTTATTTCTCCCCAGTACCCACCTGCACGGAACTAGACCCTAGAGGTGAATTCCCCTCAAAGAATTATGCAAACTGAACCAAAGATAATGAACTTCCTCAAAGAAAGAGCTGGTTTTTCTTTCTTTTGCAGTTTTGTTGAAGGCAGACATTTGCAAAGCCTGTGGAAAGGAAATCAAGGCTACACTTCTTGCATTTCTTCTTAGAAAAAAAAAGTATATAACCATAGAAGGTGAAATAAAAGACCTCAGTGAGCCAGGCACAGCCTCCTCTGCAAGTAACACTACAACAGAACAAGTACATTTCTATTGGTATTGAACTCCAAGCCCGGTAGTGGAAGGAGTGGCTGGTGCAGCAAAGAGACCAAAAGAACACTAGAATTTAGAAAGCACAATTCATGTAGCAGGAAAGCCATGAGCTGTCAATCTCCCAAATCTATATTTGGCTATAAATGAGTGATTGTAAGATGTGTGGCCTCATGAAGACATTAGAATTCCCATATCTGCTTTCACCGGAAAAAAATAATTAAAGAAAACAAGATTTGAGGACCTAAGAGAACCTTATCTATTTATCACCATTCATTTTAATTCCTCCTTAGTTTGAGGCATTTGTTAGTGTATATAAAGCTCCAGCAGAATCAGGGAAAACAACTGAGTAGGATCACAAAAAAAGAAGAAAGCCCTGAACTCTTATTAATACAATGTAATTTTGCATATGTACATTTGATGCCAGCCACAGGCACCCATTTTTTCCCCTTCACAGTGGTGTGAAACCATTGTCTGCCTACTATTGTAATAAAATCATTAGCAAGGCTGAGTCAATCTCTTCTGATGGTTCCACATTGCTACTTTCTGCTGTAGTGAAACTACTAACATACCATTCCTTCACCTACATCCCAAAGGGCAATGGTGGAAGCCCTTCTCAGCCTACGTTTTAGTCTCAGAGAGAGGTCATTTGCCTCAAATCCCTGCCAGCATGGAAAACTGATCCCCTTTCCAACCAGGGCTACTCTTCCAGTTTCAGGTGTGACTAATGGTAGAGGCATCTTCTGTTTTCAGCTGGACACTATTTACCATTGTAGATACCCCTTCCACTTCAAAACAGATAGGCCACCTTGCACAAAGACAAGCAGCAGAGCAAGATTAGACAAATAGACAATAATGTGATCCTCTTACTACAAATTCAGACCGTAACTAACAAGTCATCTGTCCTTGAGGTGATACAGGCTGCAGCCAGATGAAGGCAACTAAATGAACTCTTGCCATTTTCCCATTTGCCTTTCCATATCATGGCATCTACAGGAAAATTAAGTTCAGATTTTCAAGGGAATACCTTGAGAATCACCTGACTGAGCCACTTTGGGCACAAGGAAACCCTGGGGAGGACAAGCTGCAAAAAGCAACTGCCATTTATCTGCAAGGACTACTGACATTGCAAGCACATCAAACAATAGAGGGAGGCAGCAGGAAGCTTTCATAGGCTGCAGTATCACAGATGGTCCCATGCTTTGCTGAATACGTAGGCTGGCCTACTCAAAAACGAAGCTGCACCTTTCACTGGCCTTGGTCTGCTGACCCATCCTTTTGCAGCATCCTCCTGTCACACAAAGCAATATAGCTCTCCCAAGCCAACCCTCTAGCTGGGCACCCACCTGCCCTTCACATGGGTCCTCTATTTCCAAGGACAGAGGCTGTAATTCGAAAATGAGGACTAAAAAGTAGATATATAGAAATAGACTTGCCAGCAGTGACTTGTTCATGCGTGTATATAAGAAAACAAACAAGGAACCTCATTAAAAATGCTCTAACTTAACAGAATCCAAGTACATAGGAGGAAATAATGAGAGAAAGCTCGATCTAAGCTCCCCCGTGACAAGGAATGCAGAAACAAAAGCTACCAGCCACTCCTGTGAGAAAACATCTTCCAGAGCCATTTCGCACTACAGAGACAAACCATCACCAGAGCAAGACACATAACATCGTAACCTTGGCTAAGAGTCTTCACAGAGGTATGTGGAGTTCCCTATCTTACCACTCATCTACCATAAATGATTCATTTTGAGACATACTACAAAAAAAAAAAAAATCATCCTATCAAACTAGTGAAACCAGAGGCTTTTTAAATACGCATTTAAACCCATCAGAATATTTCAAGCTACCATGCCTCAGTAACCACGGACAGGTTGGGCTTCTACAAAGCTGGTTTGCAGAAACAGGATCTATTAAGGGAGCACTCCCATTCAGACCAGGTTAAACCCAAATTCTCACAAGCTGGCAGAGAAAAAAAAAAGCCTATCAAAATATTGCCAAAAGGAAGTAAGGAATTAATCTGAGAATGCACCTAATCAGAGCCAGCTGTGTTTTAGATACAAAATATAAAATCCTAACAGGGAAAAATTCCCAGGCACTTAAGTCCCTTCTCTTACCTGGGCTGTGATGGGACAGAGAGCATCAGCAGCTTTAGGGCACAAGAAACCTATGCAGAGCCACGACTGTATGTCACCCTCACTCTTTTAAACACCCACAGCCTCCAACATGGATACATGGACTGCATCTGCTTACCAGACTACAATTTACAATAAAGCCCAACATTCAAGTCTTTACTTGATGCTTTTGTCTAAGAAGCAGAAATTTCTTGCCTTCAGTGAAGGAAATATGAATGAAATTCACACAAATTATTCCTTATGCTCAATCCCTGGTCCATGTGGCTCATGGTAAACAAGAAAATAGTGCTACAGTATGTAGATGGCATTCTCCTGCACATCACAAAACCAAACCAATCAACAAAAAAAAAAAAAAAAGCCTTTCCAATAAATGAAACATTCAACTCAACAGCCAAAAAACACCTCACATTCTAAAGCAGAACACCAGATGCACTACACAACAAAAACTTTGCATGCATTAGAAACTTACCAATGACATACTAGGTATTTCTTTTACTCCTTTACTTTGGCAAAGACTGTACAAAATAATGAGAAAAGTCATGAGCGTATCAAACAAATGGTAGGTACAAGAAGAACAGGAAAAGTAAACCAAGAACAAGGAGATGGACAGCACTGGAGAGAAAGGGATTTCTAGGCATTAGGTAGGAGAGGTTAAAGGTAATCCTTTCAGTGGACCCTTCTCCTTCCCAAAGTAGGAGTCTGGTCAAACAGAAGCCTTAGCCCTCTTCCCCTCATGAGCCAACTGGGCTCGGAGCACCATATAAAGCCAAGATCTGATACCACAGCAGATGCCAACATCATTCCTTCCTCCATTTGCAGCTGCAGGCACCATTTCCTCTATTCTGAGATGCAGCTAAAAGCGGTTTCCTCTTCTCCCATTACATTTCTACAGGTGGAGAAAGAGGCCTTCATACGTGGTTCTACGCGCAGAGAGAAGAGTGACATTTGGACTGTGTGGTTTCTAATACCAAGAGATTCTTCCAATTTCCCAGTGATGGCAGGAAAATAACCTTGACTAAATTCAGTGATGTGCCAATTAACAACATTTACAAAAAAGATATGGACATTACTCTATGTTGCCCTGCCTTTTACACTGAATACCCATAAATGGCAAAGAAGATGACTAAACGAGGCCACAAGTTTATTGATCCAGCTCTGGTCAGACCACATATATGCCTATTCTTTGCTGGATTACAGAAATACCTTTCCAATTTAATCTTGGATTTTCTCCTGGAATTTTGGATTAATAGTCCCAGGAGGCCCATTTATGTGTAGATAGATTTGGGAACAGCTGGAAAGCACTTAGAGAAAAGCCTCGGTGCAGCCTTCCCGAGCAGTGCATCCGTTTTGTTATTCTCTTCCTGCACATGCCTGATCACTCTTTCCCCTTGCACGCTGCTTTCTACCATTTCATATCAGCATATGCTCACCTACGCTTACTTGTCTTTTTCCCCCCACAACTGAAGTCCTCCCTGCACAGTCAACTCCCACTGAAGTTAATCTACTGATGGCTCCATTTAAGGAAGGGTTCTCTTTCACTCTCCCCTTCCCACATAGCAGTAGGCCCCCTGTTAGAGACAATTTAACTAGCTCCTCCTACAGTTCCAGAGATCTTTCATGATGTTCAAGGTACTATTTACATACAAATTTTGGAGTCTAACTAAAAGCTGTCTCATCGGGCTGGCAACCAGATGTACAGAAAACTGACTGTTTTAATAGCTTTTCTCTCCTTTGCTCATACTGAGAATCTTCTTTCAAGCAAGCAAAAGAACCAATTAAATGACATGAGACAGGCTTCATACCTACAAACATCAAATTCCCAGTTCCCAGCCACTCTAACATCACTGAAATACTCAGTCTCTGATACACTGTAATTCTAGCAGGAAGAAGGGAATACATAGATTCAAATTATATGGATTATGCCCTAAACAATAAAGAACTAAAGATTTTTAAAAAGTAGCAATTTCTGTCTGTCATATTTAGAAACTCCAACCAAAAATATTAACATGCCATGACAATCCTCAACAGAGACTTGCATGTAGCTCACATAATTGAGGAAGTACTAATAATAGCATGGCTGTTTGCACAGACAACATTTCCACTGTAGGTCTGAATTCTGATCTCAAACATGCAGAAGATGATATTTTGTTGTTTGTTGCTGGCTGGAGACTAAAATCAAAGTACTGGAAACCATCCGAGTGTGCTGCAATGTGCAGTCAGCCTATGCAGCTAAGGGAGCACTATGCACATCCATGCCATATTGAAAACAAAGCATCTATTGAGTACTGCAGAAGGTGTTTGTGTTGTGTGTTCTTGCAACGAAACAAGCACAGGAAATTAACCTGTATGGTGGTTTTAAGCAAAAATGAAAACCTTTGCATTTCATCATCCACTAACAGTCACACAAAAAAATTACTTCTCCCGACAGATGAGAAGTATATTTCTGAGCTCATCCAACACAAGCTAACTCCATTCACAGCCACAGCTTCCCTTTCCAGTCTTTACTGCATGGTCCAGGCCTGCTCAGGTCTCCAGATCACTGACGCCCATAGTTGCCTTTCTAACGGTGGCCATCAAAGATTTTACCCCAGAAGTGCTTTTACAGTAGCAGGAAGGGAGCCTCACATTTCTCAAGCTTTATTTTTTTTTAAAGCTGTAAATAAGCTATATCTCACAAAGTATTTGCGAAATATTTTTGTTAAGTGGTACTCACTTTTAACTTTTTTTTTCTGCATGTACTGAAGATCAGCCAGAATAATTACGCAAAATAAAATTTTGTACCATGTAAGAGAAGAATCAAAAAGGATAATTAACAATGACCAATATATAGCCCACATTTCACACGATGGTGCTGCATTTAAACTCCTCACTTGGAAATTCAGATCAGTAATTAAGTCATAATCCTATGTAATCGACTCATACAGTTTTGTACATGGAATAAGCTGTGAGAACAAGCTATTAGGTATACATAAAAGGCATTTAGAACTCTAAGCACCAAAACAAGCACACAAACACTGGAGCTTAAAAGCCCATTGCTCGAGTAGTAGATGTTATGTTGTCATATCATTAATATGATCATTTTCAAATCACTAGCTCCCATAAAAACATGCAGCAAGGTTTGTTTTTTAACAACTCCAACTTTGCCCACTATGTTGCAATTCATTAAAAATAAGGAAGATGCTTATCTTTGACTCAAAGATGCCACAGAAAAATCATATGCCTATCACACCACCCAAGGGCTGCTGTGATGCAGCAATTCCACAGCTCGGGATGCTTCCCAGCCTTTGCATGTGTTCAGGCTGACAATGCTGTCTGTGTTAGGAGCGCTATCCCCTTACTAGCCCCACAGTCATCTGAAAAGCAACACGGAGGCCAGATCCAGCCCAGACCCACTTCCACCCAACTTGCAGCCTTTCTTCTCGTGGGCTGTCAGGGAGACTGTAAGCAAAGGGCAACAGTTCTTACTGGCAAGGCACAAAGTCCAGCTCATGCCACATGCCTGAAGGCCATGCCAGCTGCTGTCATCTTCTTATACCAGCTAAATACCTCAACAGGTAGTCCCAGGCCATGTCCTTGTAGATGCACACATGCCACACCACAAATGACATCTGCAATTCTGACATCTGCCTCAACCTGGGCAAAGAACCCACTACGGAGAGGAAAACTGTTCCTTAACACAGATCATCCTGATTTTTAGAGGACAAGACCACATGAACATTACTTGGAGCAGGCAACAAGACTATTGTGCTTAGAGCAACTGTTCCCTCCCAGCAAGACTTTATTCTGCATCCTTATTGCTGACATTAATGAGCTACATAAGCGTAACACTTTTCTCACGCGCTGCCTTAAGTAGCAACACTGAATTTAGCAATTCCAAATTAGTGGATGATACACAGAATCACATCATCAGTGAGGACTCAGTTTACATCCTATTCCCCCAGGGAAAAAGCTCCTAAGGGGCCTTTCCCTCCACCTCTCTCTGTAAATCAAGCAAGCGTTCCTATGTTCAAAGCTCTGCAAGGTCCCAGCCAGCACCAGTTAATATGCCTGGTGAATGGAGTCTTCCTTGCGCATGTATGTGTACACCTAAAGCCACAACTGAGACTGTCCAAAACTATAGTCTTCCAAATTTTCAGACCATGACACCATGAGCTGGAGAGCTCACACCTAAAATTATAAGCCACATCAAAATCTGCAGGTCTGACCTGTGCCCGGTAGCACGCTGATGGGAGCTCCAATACTACCCGGGGATGACAGGACCTACTTAAGGGTCCAACAGGGAGTCAGCGGGATGCGCAGCTGGGCCCCAAGATCATGAAAACATAAATGTAACTACAAGTAATTGAAAAGTAGGTCCACAATTTTTTATTATTATTTATCATGCTAGATTCCAATTAAAAGCCAGACTTTGAGGACAAGTAGATTGTTACATCACAAGATTTCGTGCCTTGCTTGAACAGAAACACTACAGAGACCATAGTTGGCAGATCCTCACACAAAGGCTCCTCTGCGACACGGAAGAGAAGGCAGCACCAGCCACATGCCCACTGAAGGCTCCTCTTGCCCGGGCGAGCCCGCGAGGCTGTCCCCCCAAGGCCAATCCAGGCCTGACCCGAGCTTTTCCAAAACGCTGGAGAGCTTTGAGTCTCCAGTCAGTCTTAGCTCTTACGCAGAAGAGATTTTTCAAGCTCGGCTTGGTGCACTTTGAGCCTCGAGTCAGTCTTAGCTCTTACTCAGAGGAGATTTTTCAAGCTCGGCTCGGTACAACAGCAGAGACGGAACAACACAATGGCACAAGACACCCCAAAACGAATGAGACACTAAAGGAGGAAGCAAAGATTCGCAGTAGCCGTCGGCTGCCATCACAAGCCGGTGTCAACGTAGAGTAAGGAAAAAACAGTTAAAAACCTAAAGCGGCGGCACAGTTCCCTTGTGCAGCTCTGCCGCCGGAGCGACAGGCCAGGCGGAGCTGTCACCGACCCCCGAGCGCCTCGGTCCGCGGTTCTGCAGCCGAGCCCGAGCGGCCGAGCAGGCGCAGCGGGAAGCGAAGAGTTCGGCGAGCCCCAAAGCCATCGGCGCTCGCAGCGGCCACGAGCCGTTCCTATGGGAACGCTGGGAAGCTCTTCGCCGAGAGAAGCGCGGGGTGAAAGCCTTCGCCAGACCGCGACGAGAGCGGGTTTGCTTTGCCCCCCTCCTCCGCCTCGAAAGGGCGAAGCGGGGCGCCCGGAGCCCGGGCGGCTCTGCCCGCGGCCCCCGAGGGCGGCTAACCGCGGCCAGGCGAGCCCGAGCGGCGGCGGGGGAGGCCGAGGCGACGGCGCCCCCGGCGCCCTCGCTCGCTCACTCACCTGGCCCAGCAGCAGCAGCAGCAGCAGCGGCGGCAGCAGGCAGGGCAGCCGCCCCATGGTGCCGCAGAGCGCTCAGCCCGACGCCGCCTCCCCCGGAGACATGGCCGGGCCGCTCAGCCCCGCACCGCCCGGCGTCCCTCCCTCCGCCGCTCCCCCTAGCGCTGCCGGCCGGGAACGGCCGGAGCCGCCGCCGGGGAAGCCCTCCTGCTCGGGGAGGAGCGAGGGAGCCGCCCTCCGCCGCGCCCTGCCCTCCCGCTGGCCCCCCGGCAGCCTCCCCCCGGCTCCGCCGGCCCCGCGGGGGAGCGGACGTGGGTCTCGCCGCTTCTCGCGCCGTTCGCGGCCACCCAGAACGTCCTGCCCCTCTCCGGGCGCCGCTTTGGACCCTTTCACCAGCATCGCCAAGAAGAACGCGACATCATCAAGTGCAGTCGCTTTTATAACTTGCTTCCCGGGCTTAATGCTCTGTTTCGCGTCTCGTTCATCTCGAGTTTGGGAAAACCAGAGACGGCGGCAGTTTACGCAGCAGATCTGTAATTACGGCAGCCCGTTCTCTCCAAAGTTTGGAGCTCACCTGTTTGTGATTTCCGTGTCTTTTCTGAGCCCTCAAAACACGTGCGCAGCATTACGGAAGCAACTGTTTCTACAGGAGTTCATGGGAAGCCTCACAAGAATAAGGGGGTGTGCGTACCCTCCTGTTTGGGAGGCTGAAACTTAGAAACGTCCCTTCATCTCAATAAGATTTGTAGGAAATATATAATTGGTTCAGAGAAGTACTTTAACGTTGTTAAGAGTGCATCCAAATAAGGAGATAAATGCTATACAAAACCCAGATAATAATAATAAAACCACCTTTCCTACACTTCCCGTTCAGTGCAAAGCACCTGAGACTTGTTTTCCAGCTGAAGATTCCTCCTGGTAAACCACACACCTGCCAGAAGCGTCCCTGGCTGCAGTGCAATTGTTACGCTGAGATAATTTCTGCAGTTCAAACGCTGCCGTTTGGAAATTACGGCTCTGACTTAAAAGCAATTCCTGGTTGCAGCTCCTGTGGTGGGGCGGTGCCCTGGTGGGTCTAAGTCGCCAGACTGCAGGTTCTGGCCAGGCTGGGTTTCACTTGCTCCTAAAACACAACCAACCACCTTCCTGGTGGCAGATCAGGGCTGCCCTGCACAGCTCCACTTGAGCAATCATACTTGGTCATCCGTGGCTCCAACAACGTGGCTTTCTTAATTGCACACCTTTCCAGTACAACCTAGTAACTAATCCTGTTGCCTCTGAAATTCCGTGGGAATCTCTCCACTGATTGAAGCAGCAATGGCGGCCAGCCCTGAGGGATGAAATTAAAAAAAAAATAAAATAAAAAATGCACTGAGACAGCAAAAAGTGGGATATTGACCTGTTCAAATTTGTGAGTACTTTCAAGGTGATGTTGCCACCACCAGACTCTACATGTTCCTGGACTCTCGAGTTCACTCATTTTTCTTTCCACATAACCCAACTTAGAAGCAAAGGGGCATTGTATTTCTTAGCCTATGCTAATTACTTGCTCCAGAGAGCAACTGGGCAGCTACATCGCTATTTCAGGAAGCTAAACTTCTTTCATCACACCATGTCTGTCTGGATCCGGTATAGCTGGTGGGGCTTCTCGCATACAAGCTACATGGAATCTGTGATTTATTACTTTCTCATGCAACACTTGTGGCTACTCATATGTACCTGAACCAGGTAGCCTATGACAGTCTCTTTTCTGGAGCATCCAAATAAGTAGAGGACTGTATTAAATTTTCTTGTAGGGGTATTTAAGCAGAGTATTTCTAGAGTTGCAGTATAAAATTACCTTACTGTTGATCTTTAATTATAATCATAACTAGTGCCAGTAATCGGTAGGATTTCTTACCTGGTAGGTTAAACTGACACAGAGAGCATAGGAGGTTTATTTCTGGTTTAAAGTAATTTCTGACTGACTGTTCCCAGATTTCAAGGAAAGGACTAACTCCTTTCCAGAGATGTATCTTGGATGCGGCGAGCATGCAATCAACAGCATCGCTCTGTCTGCACTGAAGCAGTGAGCTACCAAGATTCATAGGCACCTGAATAGGCTCAGATACACTGAAGATGGCCACAAAAAAGAAAAAAAAAAACCAAAACAAAACCAAAACAAAAGAAGTGCCAAGAAACATAGGGCACTAGAAAGTGTAATTATTTCATAACGTGAAACGGAAGTGGGATTTCTATTTGATTCCCTGAAAAAAAACCCCCAACTATTAGCAATCAAATGGGGTTTTTTTGTATGTACAGATTCAGATGAAATGTTTGTCTCCTCCAGATTGTTTAAGATTCTGGGATGAGTGTTCAAAATGAAAAAGCCTTCCTGATTAGATTTGGAGAGTTCTGTGGAGAAAGAATCACACTTGTACCTGATTGCTTCCTTGGATCAATGCTTCTGCTCTTTGTAGCATGCTCTGGCTGACTGCTAGCCATGCTCATCTCGGGGAAGAGCTGGATGGCAAAAGCTGTGATTCATGCCGGAATTGGAGACTGCACATGCTGAAAATGGAAAAGAGAAATCAAAAGCCAAATTTTTAGTCTTCCAGTTGTTAATTGTTCATCAGCAATAATCATCACAATGCAAATAATTTCCCATGAATTAGAGTCTCAGGATTGCATTTCAGGCCACAGGCTCTTCACAGCTTGTTACCAATCTGCCAGAAATTCCCTGAATTACAATTGCTGTTGCCTAATCATTTTTATAGGTAAGTTTTGTTTATTCCACAGGCTTCTGTTAAAGCTATATATGTGACAGGATTATAAAACTGGGTAGGTGTTCCTCCTGGGCTAAAGCTTCTGCTATACTTTCATCTGGTAGTTAATTTGTGCATCTGAGTCATAAAACCTCCTCAAAAGGAAGCGTCAGAGAAATGTTTCCACATCCTTATAATCAAGTTTTTGAACAAGAGACCTAAATTTAAAAGTTGCCTTGGGCTCTTACACACAAATCCAGGAAGAATGTGCAGGCATATTACTTATGGGTACTCTAGTTTAGACATTAAGATACAGTACTAATGTTCTGGGCAGAGAGAAAGGGGAAACTGCAAAAATATAGCAACCCAAAGCTGTCCAATTTGGAGCAATGTCCAATTTGGCTATATTTAACTGCACACCACAGCAAGCCTTGATCACCGCAATATCTTCTCATTAGTTATTCACAGTTTCATTCATCAGCTCAATACGCTATGTCAGCCAAAAGAGGCATCAAATGGTTGAGCATCATCAGAAAGGGTGCTGAGAACAATGTTGAGCATCATTTTGCCAATGCATAAAACCCAGGTGCACTCACACCCTGACTAACACGTGCCACTCCACCCTCAGCACTGCAAGGACATAGTGGGCTGAGGGAAGCTACTGAGAAGGGCAGTTAAAACAGTGTGAATGATAACGCAGCTGCCTCAACAGGAGAGACCTAAAAAGCTGAGATTTTTTCAATTGAGAGAGGAGAAGGCTACCTGGAAATAAAATTAATGAAAACCTTGTTCACTAAATTGTATCTAAAACTAGGGATCACTAAGACTAATAAGAGATACAATGAAGTACTTTCTTACATGGCAGGCGATGAACTTGTGGAATATGTAGTCACAGCAGGTCTTAAAGGCAAACAATTTGAGCAGTTTCAAAAAGAGGGTAGGCAAATTCACGCACAATGTGTCCATTAACAGGGAAAAGGCAGAGATGAGTCTGTAACAACCCTAATCAATGACTGTGGTTGCTGGGAAAGGACCTCAAATATTACTCAGGTTTGTTTGCTTTTCCTAAATCTCCTAATGTTACTACTGGAGACAGGATACTGGGTTGCATGGATTCATCACTGGTCTGACCAAGCAGGACATTTCTTAGCTAGTGTCCAGTAGCAGTGTCCAAAACAGAGCCCCACTGTACAAGGTACTGTATAAGCACAGAGCAAAAACCAAGTCTGGTAGCTTGCTATTTGATAGAATGGTTGGACTTGATGATCCAGTGGGTCTCTTCCAACCTGGTTATTCTATGATTCTATGATTCTGTTTAAGTAAGCAAGACAGGTAAAATGGCAAGGAAAGTATATGTTACTATTGTCATTCATAAGAGAGCAAGCTCTCTGCGTTATGATTTCAGGCTGAGGTGCTGTGTGGTCTTGCTTGCCTTTGGAACCTTTGTGACTCACACAGAATGACAAATGGATTTCTGTCCTTGTCTATCATTGCTCAGTGCCCTGAAACTATGTAAGACCAAAGCAGTCCTTCTGGTTGACATTGCTCTGGCTCTTATTTACACCGCTTCTTCTGACCCTAAATGGGTCCTTTGGGCTTCTGTGTACCACTGAAACTCAGAGATGAGTCTCTTAGGATCAGCTCAAAAAGCAGGACCACAGTCCCTTTTACATTGCAACAGAGGAATAAGGGCAGAAGAAATTGTACTTGAACACAATGTACAGTGTTGTCCCAAAAACAAATGCAGTTCTACTACTTCTAAAACAACCTCAAAATTAAGAAGATTGACTAGAGGTCTTGATAGCAGAAGAGCGGGGTTGTTTTTTTTTTGCATATTCACAAAAGCAGTAACAGAACATCATTTGGTACAAATCTATTTTGGTTCATATGTTCTTAGTTCCAATGGAAGATTACAGCATGCCATTCAGGCTCTTTGCCTGTGCTCATCAGAGACATGATAAATACTGGACATTAAATTAGAAATCCATCTTGAGAGCAGAGCAATCCACAAGAAAGGTATTGCACTCATGGAAAGGTTTATCTCTCAATAAGAGAATATTGTTTTCATGAGTGCTGAGGACCTTCCTGGGGTGTCAGTCTGCAAATTGAAGAGTTTGTGGCAAATGCTACACTAGCCTCAGCAGCAGCTTAGGTAAAAAAGCAGAAAGTGGACAAATACTGCAGTTGGGTACCATCATACCATTAGAAGAGATGCAGAAAAGTCTCAGATGTTGAGTGTGGCGCTAACCTGGTTTCTGCTGGTACAAGCTCTCCACAGCCTTTAGCTACAGGAGGTACTGGCTGGGGCTGCTGTGAACTCCTAAACAGTACTTTTCCCCCCACCCCCTTTTATTTCTTTCATGTTCCTTACAAGGACTTAAAGGTGTATTGAGCTGCTGGTAGAGCCATCTTTCAGATAGAGGGTAAAACATAAGCAGGTAGTATATTCAAAGACAACATGTCACTTTTTACAAGAGGAAAGTTAACTTGGCTCTGGTTAGGTCAGGTTTGAGATAGTTTTATTTTGACTGAGGGGGAAGAAGAAAGACAATTTTTTTCTGACATGGGGGGAGCTAGTAAAGAGAAGAAATTGCAAACAAGCTTTTGTGGTCTTTTTGCCCCACTTTCAACAAAGCTTAAAAGTGCAGTAACTGAAAACAACTTTTGGAGGTGAGCAACACCTTCAGTCTGTTATGCTCATTCAGTGGCTAGTTTCCTCTGTGTGGGAAGGCAGGTGGGTGGAAATCTTTTACATATTAATTGAAGGGAAAATACGTATTAAAGCCTCACAGACCTCCAAAGTACCTACAGCACTGGAGCTACTTCCAACACAACAGAACAGTTTTGTAAGTGACTCAAGTTCAAAGAGACAAGAGCCTTTTAAACAGGTCATCTTCTGCACAGTAACAAATGGATTCTGTTTCAGTGGGAGCAGAGAAGAGGTCATGGTGCTATGGCTTAGCTCACAAATGCAAGGCCCCATGTAATCACTAGGCTTCAGCCAGCAGTAATGTCATGGGTCACAAAGGGCTCTAGCACAATAAATGTACATCAGAGTTTTACTTAGACATGTAGAAAGGGCAGGAGGAAAGCGATGTTCATGACAGGCAGTCTCTGCAGGGATTACCAAAGGGCACAACCATAGCTCAGCTGCTCCACCCAGGAGACAGAGATCTGAGGCAGCATTTAGAGCAAGAGGAAGCAGTGACTGGCAGGATTCCGGGAAATACCAGAAGCAGCTGGCAGCCTGTGTAGCTGGCAGAAAGGTTTCCGTTTTGCCACCTGCCAATTTTTTGTTGTTGTCACCCTTCTCACTAAAGAAATGCATACATGTTTTTCAGCATATAAAACTTACATAGTAATTGAAAGTGATTCCACTGAAGTCTCCAAAATGACATCATACAATCCAAATGGAATTAACACCAACCTAATTTCTGAGCTTGTACTACAAAACATTACAGTGGCTGAGTCTGCTTAAATGAATGAATGGAATCGCCTGTCTGGTGGAAACCAGCAGGTGTGTGTTTGACTGGGGACCTCTGGCAAGAGCTGCTGAAAAGAGAATGGCTGGTCACCTCATGCTGTCCAGAAGTCACATCTGCTGTGATCTCCTTCAACGCATCCTGCCACCTCTAAGAACTGAAACCTTAAAACACTTCTAAGCAAAAACATGGCTCTTTGACACCATTTGCAAAGCCACTGATGCTTTAAGAGTACCAAGTTTTCTACATCTAAGGACTGCCATCTCTCGAGTCATGGATGACTGCTCAAATCCCAAAGTGACAGATATCCACTAAAGAAGGAAGAAATTAAAAGGTTAAAAATTAAATGTGTTGAAATTTTTGACAAAACGACTGAGCCTCCTTTTCCCTTTCTTCTGAAATTACAAACCAGGGTGGGGGGCAGGCACAGTTTGAATGCTGGGCTTTTATAATGTCTTTTGCAAGTCCCTCCAAGATATGTAAATAATAATGTGGAGAAATGATACAGGTGTCTTCTAAGTGTGATGCATATCAGGAAAGGACCAGTTATGGACATCCTAGGAGAGTAATCAGAGTCTTCAGGGTCATTCGACTCTTGCTTCACTGCAGAGATTGCCCCTAAAAGTGCTGTAGACATATCTTACTGTACTCATTTCACACATGGAACTGAAGCATAGATTATTTTCATAGAAATCTTCATTTGGCAATAGTGTAATAAAGTGGGAGTGATTATTTGAGTAATCAAACTACTGGCTGGAGCACAACTGGCCTGCCTGACATATAACCATTGTTCTCCCACACAAATACCTGCCTTATGCTAAACATTTTTGCCTTTTACAAAGGTATGCAAAGAATGTCAGGAAGCAAAAAGGCAAAAAGCAAGGAATAAATGAGACTGAATCACTTAAGTGTTGGTGTCCAGCATTGAGACACTGAGATAAGCAAGCTTTCCTAAGACTCCTCTTGGTGGATTTCACATCCTATTTGCTGTACTCAAACCACTGTGGTTGAATCGGGACGGTTTCAAGCATCTTGGCAGCAACACCTAGCAATTGAGCTTGAAAAGCAAGATGGCAAGAAGGCTAGGAAGACATCTGCCTGGGAAGAAACAAAACCTGACATAAAAAATTATCAGTTCACTTCCCAGCTAGCATGGCTGAACTCTCTCACTCTGAATTTGCATCTCTGCACTTGCAATTCTAACGCCTGCTGACGCACTCTGATCATTGTTAATTTACTTGTCCTGTCCAACTGGAAATGATGTTTTGGCAACAACCTGCTATTTATTGTGGCACCACAGCCCTAAATGTCCTTTAAGACATGCTGAGGCTTAGCTGGCCAAATTCTTATCCTGGCCTTTCAACTCTCAATGAGAGCTGAGTGCCTAGCTTGCTTGCATCCTTTTAAAAAATTCCCCGGTTATGGTTTTTTTGATAATATTTTTTAAAATCTATTTTTGAAAAACTCCTTGCTATCTACCACTTTAACAGTCAGTGCTATACAGCTTCCTGATGCTACTGGGAAAAGCTCTTATACTCATTAAACTCTAATAAGTGAAATAATAACCTACAAACCAAATAATGAAGTACTGGTATCACTTTTCCTCCATGTTTTAATACTACACACTTGGATAAGAACAAAAACGATACCCCAGCAGATCACTCTTTTGATTAATAGTTCTCATGTACAATGCTTCCATCTGCAATTCCTCAGTTAAACAGCAGCCTGCCCTGAACAGTACTTCTGCTCCCTGAGAAAAGAAGGATCCAAAAAGCAAGGAAGCCACATCAACAAACAGCAATAAACCCCGTGGGAGGTATAGATCCTTTTAAAAACTGATGTACTAGATTCAATCTACTTCAAAAGGAAGTCATCAGCAATAGTCAATTGTATAGCTGACAGCTTAAAAAGGTTAGGTGAATAATCTATTCTCTTAAAATAGAAAACTTCAGTTTTCTTAAAGATCTGGAACTTCCCAAAGTGCATCTACACAGGTATATGCTGTTGCAACAGCTTTGCAGGATATGAAAACAAGCAATCGTCTGTTATTTTCTGTACTTGTCCTCCTTGCTAATTGCTGCAGAGCAGGGTAACTCCAAAGCACACTAGTACAGGAAAGCATTGGCTTCACAGACAATATTCTCTGTCAGAGATGATGTGGGTTTGTTCTCTCTTTTGGCTCTCCTAAGTGACTCAGTAAGGAGCTGTACCTGTCACCTCTGTTGCTAGTTGAGAGATTAAGCACATTACTCCTTTGAAGTATACACTATACATGGTTCTCCTGCAGTAGTTACTCAAAGTAACTGTCACTGTAAACCCACTCATTTTTGGCAAGAAATAACAGTGGCCAGGGAGAGAGGACGCAGGAAGACAGTGGGGTGAGGGGGAAACATATCAAGGGCATGGCAGAAAATTACTGCCTTGTATCTCCACAGAACCCATACCTTCAGGTGATGCCAAAGCAAGGAAATAAAGAAAGATTTGAAGCAGCTGATCAGAAAAAAATCAAACTGTCCAGAACCTCAACAGGAAATCAGCAAGTCACAAGCAGGGAAACACCAGCTCGGGTTTTTTTCTTGTTGGAGGCACATTGCTGCTGTGCCATCAGCCTAACTAGATGCAAGACTCAATCTGTGTCTGCAAGCACTGCAGAAGGGGCCGTAAACACATTGTACGGGGCTTCTGTCAGGCTATGCTGTCATCTTCCACAAACCAGAGAGTGCTGAGTTTTTCTGCTAGGACTAAGCTCTTCGCTCTCAGTCACTGGCTTCTTTGCACTAAGGCACTTGAAGCAGGACACTTAACAACTGATATGGGGGAAGAAATCACTGTAACAAGAATACTCACCATGCCTATCTACCACAATGATTTGACCAGCCTTGCCTTGTAGTTTCAAGATGGTACGTCCTTTTGAGAGACGTCTAATCCCTGCACCTCAGGAAAGCAGGAGATAATGGAGGATGTGCTTGTGCTTCTTAGTGATTATCAGAGGGAATCATAATGGAGCACTTGCACAATTAATTCATTTCCTATATGCAGCATACTTAATTACTCTAGGGAATAAAACTGATTATGTTTTTCTTTTAGAAAGCATATTCTTTCTGCTCTAGAACTCAATCTTGCCTTTACATGGTTTGACAAGATAAATACAATTCTCTTTATTTTTTTTTAAAATGACTGGTCCCAGCAGCAGTGTTCCCCAGTCTGTTAGCCAGTTATGATTCTACAGGAAGTACACATCTCCAGGAGGCAGCAATTCCTTCTAAAGGTAGAAGATTCAAAATAAAAATTAAAACCATAAATATGTTGATCTTAGTAACAAGAAATTCAAAAAGTTCTATTTGCTGCTCTTCTTCTGAAGAACTCCTCAGGCCTTGGCTTCTCCAGGTCTTGAGAGACACAAGGATTGATATTGATTGCTGTCTATATGTTCATTGAAAGTTTAGATTTCCTAAACAAGCCTTATAGTTAAGAAGATAATTTAGATTTTTCTTTAAAGGATTTCCGATGGGGATGTAAATAATCCACTTAGTTTGGTGCAGCAACTCTTCTCTTTCTTGTAGGAACTGTAGGAACTGACCTTTCTGGTGTGTCTCACTGGAGTTTGGGACACTGTATACAAGCATGGACTGAGGTAAAGGTTAAGGCATGCATAAGGAAAAGAAAAGCAATAGCTATTGGAGAAAAACTGAAGAGGTGGGAAATTTGAATAGCAGTTAGTGGTAGTGCTATTCCTTTCTAGACTGTAGTAGCCAATCAGAATCCCTAATTTCTCTCTCCTTGTCCTTCAGCCCTTCTTTTCTGGATACAGAAGAGTGCTGTGCATAGCCTATTACTTCTATAACTCATTTATCCACAAATGTGGGCCATATTCCTTCCTGGTATCACACTAGCTACAGAATATGCTTTAGCCATGCAAGCTTTACTGCCTCATCTAAGCTCTGGCAAAATAATCTGGAAGACAGCTGTTAGCCAACAGAGAACCTTCCTCTCGGGATACCCTGCCAGTCCCCATTCCCTCTCCAGACAGTACCAGGTAGACACTCTATTTTCTAAGAGACACCTATTGACTGGCAAAGCTACTAAGGAAGTAGCAGCTGCCTGAGTGCAATGCAAGGTCTCTTTTTGCTTCCATCTGACTAAAAATAATTGCAGCCATCTCAACTTCTCTGATTTCATTTCACTTTAACTGCAACATCACCTTTAACAATTTAACTGCCAACCTCAAGATGTTGGTTTTTGCTTTTTTTTTCCCTTGCATTTGCATCATAAGCAGGAAAGACTCCAAGCTTTTCCTTAAAATGAAATATGATTGGATCTCTCCTGATTGCAGGAGTAAACCTGGAAACATGACCCAAGGGGTCCCTAAAGGATCAGAACCCAGAAAGCAGTGTTGGGGATGGAAGTGGGTCAAGAACACATGATTTTTAAGTTCATCTCATCGTCTCTGGCACAGCCAGTACGGAAGTCTGAGTTTTCAGAAGCTTTTGACACTTCAGAGGTCACAGACTTTCATTCAGGCCTTTGTCATGTTTACCTTGAATTACAAGTGAACATTCAAAATGCGTACGTTAAAGAAGGAACACCTTGAATTCTTACATTCCTGCCATGCTAAAGCCATTCAGCACCTGAACCTCTGGCCCTAAAGGCCTGGCCTGGCTGGACACTGCTGTTCAGAGGAGGAAAGGCTGCCCAGGTGCTTCTAATTAATAGGAAAGTAGCTTTCCAGAAATAGCTTGCTGGCTGCTTGCCAGATCTATTTCTTCCAGCAGGAAAAGCTAAATGTAAACATGCAGCAGTTCATAACAGACCACAGAAGCCTCCCTCCAACTGGAGCAGGACTCTGGAAAGACCATGCTATCCTCTCACCTCTTTTACAAAACCTTGGGCTAGCTCATAAGCAGAACCATCCCACATACCTGAGCAGATTGCTATAGGGAGATTCTGAGAACTACTTCACACTGCAGGGGACATTGCAGTGCTGAAGAATCTCCTGAGTCTGGATAAAGAAACGTTCCTTGCCAGCTTCTGAAAGTAGAGCAAGCAGGAAGATACTGCCATGCAAATACTTAAAAAGCCCTTGAGTATCACCAAAAGAGACCAGTCCCACCCAGTTGCCTAAGAGTGGCAAAACTGGGCCCACCTGAAACTGACTGAGGAGGAAGGGTGGATTTATCTAGAGACAAATAGAAGGATGCAGGCATGCTCACCAATAAGGCTACTCACAGATTTGCCTGAACTTCAGAGGAATAGTTTTTTGTTACATAATAATGTGCTTACCGATTACACAGTATAGAAGTCCCTCATGGTATCTCATATGCAACCTCTCCCAGACTACAAAGACAACTCTTTAGGGAATATTTCACCTCCTCTTTCCTTAACCTCTATCCAGGGATGTCTTACAGGAGACAGAACCTCAGGTATAAATCCAATAGGGGAAAAAGCGCCCCTCAATAACTTCAAGTATTCCATACCTGGGGAAGCAAAAAAATGTGTTTCCTGGGTTCTGCCACCTGTGCAAAATACTCTGGCAGGAAGAAAATGAGACAGAATGTTATAGTGAACAAATAGATTTTCACTCTTTGCAGTAACTGCCAGGCAGATCACAGCTCCAATTCTCCCTTTGCAGCCCTGCACCCCGCTGGCATGGCATCTGTGCTCAGTTTTACAGCATTGAAAGTTCTCTGTTTCTGGAACTTGTAGCCAAACTACATGACAGGAGATGCATTCTTATCAGTGTTTTAGTTTCTAGTTTGGCAATTTTTGGAAGACATCCAGAGGACATGTTAAAGGACTGCAGGTTGAAATAAGGAAATGGCATAGTTTGATTGCTCATGTATCACTATTTTAATCTTAATTCCAGTGATGCCTAGGGATTACTGAGAGCAAAGTTCCTTTGGTGGTAAATGCTATGCAAATCTGTAGGATAACATTTGCAATAAAGAGGTGATGGATAAAATAGGAGGCACAAAGAGGGAAGTTTTTTACAGATGGCACAGGTAAGTGATTAAGTAGCTTGCCCAAGGCTGTAGAAAGGGATTGTGTGAGAGCCAGAAACTGTGACTGTGTCTGCTGAGTCATAAAACATGAGTTTACTCATCTGAGTTTTTTCCCATTGTACAAATGCCAAGGAGCTCAGCTGTGATATAATACACATAAGTTGCTAAAATATAACTGAACTCAGTAAAAAGAAAGAGGTTTCACCAGCTCAAAGGAAATAAGACCCTTATCTTACAGAGGATGGAAAACAAATTACTTATTTGCAAGAAAGGCAGCAACCTAGTCTTCAGGTCACTGCTGGGCAGTGTCACCAGTGTGCTGAGTTCCAACAGGAGATGACTTACTACTGTTGAAGTTGTGGCACTGCTATTGGTCTCTCTTGCACATCTGACTTCCTTGCTTTGCACAATTTCTACAGCTGTACCCATCCTCCACAGTTCTTCAGCTCATTTAAAGTTTCCATAGCCAAACTCATAGGTCTGGAGGGAGCTATGTGAAAATATTGCCCATCTGCTACAGGTACAGATGGATGCTAAAGGGGGCTTATAGGTAAACAGCTGAAGTCCTTGCAATTTACAGCAAAGACAGGAGGCAAGAGGGTGTCAGGAGGGAATTGCATTGCAGAGCACCTCAGGCTGAATCAGGAATTCCTTCTCTGGAAATCAGTTGTGAAAAAATAAGCAATCATCTTACATCCTTTTCACCGGAGGTCAGGCAAGACAGAGCTGGTGTCAGCCCCAGCCAGCTGAAATTAGCAAGAATTAGCAAGAAATCCAGTGCCCAAAAGTAACCTTAATAAAAGTTAAGAGCCTTATATGGCACCAAAATAAGGCAAAGGAGAGCTTCCCCAGAGGACTCTGGAAACATTATCACTGTCCCATCACACAGTCCTTCACATCTGCCTACAAGGTGAACAAACAGTTAATTCAGTCACTAAAGAGATTTGATGCTTTCTGAGGGGACTCTGGGAACTGAAGAGGTGGTATGACATGGGATGTTAAAGAAAGAAACAAAGCTGGGGTGGAGGGTCTCACTATATAGGAAAAAGCCTCCATTTGGCAGGTGTTTGGCTGTTTGGCCTGATCGTCAGCCTCTGATCAGCCCGAGTACTCATGGCTATTTAACTTGCAGCATACAAGCAGTTCATGGAAGGCGATGTGGCTGCATCTGGGCTTGGACTGTAACACACAAACTAAATGATCTACAGTGCTGTCTTGAAGTACTTCCCCAACAATGTAAGAATGAGCCTCCCTGGCATTGCCTAGGCTAGATTTTTTCCTAAATTTCCCCACCAGCCGACATCAGCTCTGATGGGGAGATAGCAGCAATGTAGATTCTTGAGCAAAACAGAATTTGAACTTGAATGTCAAAGGTCTGAGTCCATGAAGAAGGATTTTTAGAAGGCCTAAATGCATTAGGAACTCAGATAGCATGAGTTTTGCATTCTAGAAAGAAAATACATACCTCAGAATCCATATATAATTTTCTAGAAAAGTAGTCTGATATTCAAACTAGCACCTGTTTTCCAATGGGATTTGCATATGCCCAGAACTTATGAAAAAGTAATATATTCCTCTGTAGGTGGCTAAACCTAAACATCCATTAACATAACTTTAGACATTCACTTTTGTAAAATGTTGACCTTCATCTGGTTTTTTTGTAATTATCTGAAAGCTGTACATGTAGTGCTTCCTATCTATACCAATAGGTTAGGTACGAAAATGAAGGCTATGTTAAAACAAGCTTAGCAAAAAAAAAAAAATCTTAAAAATTTGGGTTTGTTTGGCTAGTTCCTGCAAACTGTCTTTTCATAAAATGACCTCTTTTGCCCAGGGAAAAAATTAAACACTCTTAGTTTTTGAATGTTGTCCAATGAAAATTTCTGAAGGTTATTTGCTTCCAATTGAGAACAGAAACATGTCTGCTCCATGCCCCCCTGCCCACAGCTGTTAAAAGATATGTAAAAGCATAGAAAAGAGCCCAGCCCAAAACATGAGTTATTAAACTTTCCCCTTCCTCTTACTTTGCAATAACAGTTCAGAAGCATGCAAAGTTAACTTTTCATCATGAAAGCTATTCTCAGCTAAGTTTCTAATACACCCATAGAACTGATAAGCTAAGAATATTTCCTGATTTTTGTTTTGTTTTTCAATTTCCACTTAGTATATATTTCCACTCTAAGAAGAAGGATGTTCTCTACCCACTCTCAAACTTACATCCAAAGACATATTGATGCAGAAAGGCAGACTTTAAATGGCTTTTTTTCTTGTCTATTTTTTCCTATCTGAAGCTTTTGCTGGTTATGGAAAGTTATTCAAATCTCTGATCACTCAGAGTGCTCTGAAAGAGCTGTTAGCAACAACCAAGACTAATAGGTCAAGGCAGCACATAAACAAGAGGTTACTTCTTTTAACATCAGGATTCCTAAACAAAGGGATTTATTGATCTTCTAAACTATAATGCAGAGCACTCAGCTTTCTATATTTTGCTTACAAAAGCTGCTCTAACTTCCCGACAGGAAAATTATGCCAGGCTGACTTTATAAAGAACTCTGAAAAAGGTTTGAGCTGTTATGAAAACTGGGAATTCCATGGCTATTTTTAATACTCTTACAAATATTATTAATATTCTCTGGTTAATATTCTGTTAAGAATATTCTGTATTATCTTCCTCTATGAGTTTTTACTGACATAGCATTACACAGATTCTTGCTACATAAGCACACTTTGGTAGTGGCAGGTAGAGAATTTAGAGCACGTGAGCACAGACACCCATATCACTTGTCACAGGACCCCAAGAGGACCATAGTGAACAGGAGCTCTGTTTCTGCTCAATGGGCAACACTGCTGCTCTTCAGACTCGTGAGCATTGCTGGTGTTGGCCTTGCTTGAGTAAACTGTCTACCAGCTGACTCCCTGCATTTAAGCATCAAACCAGCTAACCTTGCTGGCGCAGTCAGCATGTTGCACCGTCTCACTTCTATGTTGCTTGGGATTTGAGAAGTTTGGTAGGACTGGCCACACTGGAATTGAGCCAGAGGAATTGGTGACAGCTCTGCCACCATGGCAGGTGCTCATCTTATGCAGCAAGTGAGACCTGACAGATGATGTCAAATTTCCAGTTAGCCTTGGTAAAGGACAGTAGTCAATAACAGAAGCCTACGGAGTGAAAGAAGAGAATAAAAGCATGCTGAGCATGCAGTAATGCTTTCCCAGGATCTCTCCATCAAGTTTTCTCCAGCATCCAACAATTTGCAGCTCAGGGCTTTGGGATGTAAAGATACAGGAATCTGTAGTGCATCTATGTGGTTAAACCCGGACACTGATGCTTTTTATGGGAAAGAACACAATTCATGAAGAATCAAAACACAGATGTTTCTTTGTTCAAAAGTTAATTCAGACTTACAAACACCAGAATCATTTCATGAAAGCCTGGAAAATTTTATAGAAAAAGAAATTTAAAAGCCAGAAAGAGGGAACTTTCCAACCTGCCCCCATCTTATATTTCCTTATCTGCACCCTACCCATTTGCAATAGTGACCTAAATTGGTACCAGTGATATAGTAAACTGCAAGTTAGGAGAGTTTGTGTCAGTGGTATAGTCAGTCATCCTGCCTTAGCTAAATCACTTTCAGAGGAGCAAGAGAAGGACTAGGAAGAACTTTGTAATGTGCATGTGTATATCAGTGCTTTTATGGCCTGGTTACTGGAAGCCCTACACATGTTTCAGTTGATAAGGCAATCACAAGGCTTTCATTCTGATCTGAATAAGAACATTTAATCTTTGCAGCATTAGGTCCCATGTGCTAAATTAAATTTCCTGCCAGCTCAGCAAACAGTTTTGATACTTTGAACTATATTGTACATGTTTTCCTTTCATCACAGGATGCATTTTGTCTCAGCACCAACAGCCAAGAGGAGAAACACCACTTAGGTCATGAAGCTACATCTGCTTCAGTAGAAGTGTCAATATACTGTGGTCAGTGAGCTTGGTATTCAGAACCGCCACCAAACAGCAAGCAGCTAGGGTGGGATTAAGACGACTTAAGCAGAGGTACCTGCAGTGGGGGCAGCTATGTCAGAACTAGTCACTGCAGGCTCCTTTACTTTTTTTCTCAATGGAGAAAAAAAGGCTACTTGGTTGGCACAGTGCCGCTCATCTGATGCAAGCAGCCGGGCAGACAGCATCCTAAAAGGGTCTCTTTCTCTGCACTGATTTTTAAGGCTGTGCAAAGAATTAGCTCAGGTGTGGACAGCCACATTGAACATCTTTGTGGTCAGGAAGGAAGGATCTGATTTTCAGTTCCCTCCCAGTTTTAGACTAATAAAAGTCTTCACCAGAATAGGTTTGGGGAGTCTTTCTCTATTCCTCCTGCTGCAACTCATTCATCTATAAGTGTGTTTCAAAGTGCTTCATACTTACAGGCTAAATTTTGCATCTTGATTCACGAGTTGCCTAAAAACACAAAGTAGAGAAAGCTGGTCTATTTTTCTTTCAAGGGAAAAGAAAGAAGAGAGGGAACAACTGATGTCATTATTGGGAAAGCATAAGTTTTTTCACATCATAAGTTCTCAACTAGTTTAAAACACTACCTCTTGGTACAGTTTGCCAAATACTTGTGCTGATTTTGTAAAAAAAAAATTCAACTGTTTTAAATCTTAATTAAACTGTTACAAAATAAGAGTGGGTGAAAGTTGTGATTAAGAAGATTTTAAAGAAACAAAAGTTCTATGGATGCTCCAGTACAAAGCAAAAGGTAGACTGGGGGAACAACACACAATGAAAAACCAATTGTCAGGGGGCAGAAATTTAGTTGTCTTTTCTTCAGCTCTATACACAGCTCAATCCCTTCCCAGCTTTTCTTGCATCATTTAGAGTTCATAGCATTTTAGAGATTTGCTGGCACAGGTTCAGAAGTATAGGGGATTTAGCAATTAAAACAAACTCAAAAATACACTTTGTTATACAGTGCAACGTCACAGGAAGACAAGTTTGACCTACAAACCTCAATTTCTCAGTATCCCAAACTCTAGCCTTACTTTACTGGAGTGACTGAACATGCCTGAGGAAAAAAAGCTTAATTTGCTATAAGAAGGAATTAAATGTGTATAAACAGAAAGTAGATTTTGGCAGGCTATCCTCTTTCCTAATCCCTCAGTATTTCCCCAATTACTACACAGCCCAATCATTCTACATAAGTTGTTTTTATTAACACTAGAAGAGGCCATCTGTCTACAAATATCCAGTCAAATAATAGGAACCAACACAAGAATAATCAAATTCAGCTACTGACAGATCTAAAAGATTTGTGTGCAGAATAAATATTTACTTTTTAGGCACTTCAGTAATATTCTGGGAGTTTTCTAAGCATTTATCATTTCAGGGTGGCAGAGAACTGTAACAATTCCTTCTCCACCCATCTGAAGAATTTTTACTTTCAGTCACCAAAGCTGATGTAATATGAGACCTTTCCAATCTGCATCACCCTGTTATCACACCCCCAAAATACTGTGCATGCTGTGAATGTTACGAGCTTAGAGAATACATAACAGCACATTCTGATCCCAAAAAATCTGGCTCTTCTAGAGGTGTTCTATCTGAAAGATCAGAGTTCCTCTACAAAAAGATGGCTGTAGCAATGAGCAGGACCTCTGGATGGGTATCCTGGATCAGTTTAGATGGATTTGGTTTAGTAATCTAAACTAAAATACTTGGATTAGCTGAACAGTTTCTGTTGAGAACTACGTTAGATTTATTTTAAACAAAAAAATTTGCATAGAAGCTTCCTTTAAAAGCTTCAGTTTGAAGTCAGCATTGTTTGTCATATTCAATATTCCTGTTTGAAAAGGAGGGAGAAGAGGAAAAAAAAGGGGAGAAGGGTGCATAGGACTAACCTGCTGGCCAGCACTAGCAAATACAGCAACTTGTATCATATCGTGCCATTATTTTCTACTATCCAAAGTTTCCATGGGGACAGAAGAGACTGAAAAGACTCACTGTGAGTTGCAATACACCTCTGAGCAATCAGCGTAACAAAATGTATGCAGGTGTGGAAGACGGTGGTTTCCCTTCTGATCTGGCAGTGTGTGGCTATTTTTCAGCTACTCCTCAGCTTCCATGTTTCATCACAGCTCATCCAGATGCCTGAGGGAGAGGGATACCCACTTACCCTTTGAAAGAAATAAATACCCTGGCAGTCACAGTGCCTGCCAAGGGAGGCTGTTGCTGCACTGTACACAGACAGTGGTACAGCTGTGTCCTTCTCGCTTTGCCACATGTACACAGTCCGTAGAGCCATTACTTGTGTCAGTTGCGGGAAGGTAAACATTCAGAAACATTGCAGGCAGGTATGCACGCTCTGTTGCATTGATTTTCACCAACTTCCCTCAGAACTGAGTTTGCCTCAGTAGCCACAATGTTTCTAACCTGCAACTGTACCTTTTAATTTAAGTGTCAAAATTTACTAAAATCAGCTGATCACAATGAAAAGAAAGTTAAATATGTTGAAGAAAGATCAAAGGAGTTTTATAAAAATGGACTAGATTGCCTCTTGAATTATTATCTCTGCTTGAATACACAGATACTTTAAATAAAAGCCTGTCTTCCTTAGAAAATCTTGCCTTCAAAATATATCCTGTGATTTCTTGTTCTTAAGAGAAGGAGGGATATCTTTTCATAATGACCTTATGCTGTAGAGTTATGATATACTGAGAACAATGATCACAGTAACCGAAAAGGTACAGATACAACAGGTTGGTATAAAAAATTACATAAGTGTTTGCAATATGGTCCAAAGTATTATCATTACTGCTTGGGGAACAAAAAAAGTTCACCAGGGTAACTACAGCAGCCAAAGATCAGCTATTATGTAATAGCTAGGGGAAAAAAAAAGGGAAAGGAGAGGAAAACACCCCCACTCTGCATCTCCTCATGGTCCCTGGGGTATCTAGCCAGACCAGATGTTAGGAGGGAAGGATGTGCTCATGCAGCCTGCTGCACAACAAGTGGCACAAAGACTAAGCTTCTTGCAATAGGGCAAGTAAAGAGGTGTCAGAAATGCTGGGGAACTCATTCTCATGGAAGATAATGTGAAGGAAGAAACTCCTGTGCTTAGTTGTAGGTCTAACCTTCAGAAATGCGGGACCAGTTCCTGGCTGTGATGTTTGGTAAATCAATTAATCTCTTTCTGTGCTTGGCCACCCACATGGTGGTTTAAGCCAAATAGGAGTTTTATATCATTCAGAGCCATGTTAAATAACGGAATCTTCAATTTTGAAATCAAATAGTCGTACTAATTTCGTTATTAGTTATTACATGTAGCTCTACAATAATATAGTTGTTATAAACTACTAGTAACTACCTGCATCCAGTTTGTAGATAAAACAGTGCATTTGGAAAGCAGTTCTTCAACTACAAAACCCACACTAATGAAATGTATTGCCCTTCCTGCATAAGCTACACTGTTATAAGGCATTTAGCACCCACGCAACCATGGCCATATTCAGTAGGAGTAGTTTCCTTTTTTACTATCTCAGAAGAGTGAACGCAGTACGACTCCAGAGCACAGAGAGAGGCCTGCAACAAAAATGCTCTTCAGCTGTTAAACCCACACACCATTTTGCTGGGGCTGAGAAAAAGATGGACAAGTAGCAGGAGAGTTAATGTCAGGAAACAATAATAACACTAATACTTCACTAATTACTCTTTTCCTCTGCACTCGATCAAAAGTGAGATTAGGACTGCAGCTAACCAAAAAATAAACCCCAACAATTTATGTTAAGAATAAGAGGATACATCTGTTTCCTGTCATAGCTAGATCTGCTCACTCTTGTCATCAGAATAGCTGCACTGAAACGCGAAGTTCTGAAGATTAAAGCTGAGGGTCACTATTTTTACCCAGAAAAGCTCCAGAATATGCGTAAGAGTAGTTCATTATGTCATCTCTGCCTGTGACAATGTAGATGTATTGCCAAATGGGGAAACTCCTAATTGTAAAAAGCTCATCTGAGTGAATGCAAGTGGAGATTAAGGAAATACCTGGCCCAAAAGAGTTCTTTACTCCATTCCTGGAAGTCAAAAAGACAAGCTTACCATGGATTTAAGTAAGCACAGCACTGACATTTGGCTTTAGCAGGACTTTGCCATTATGTTTGAAGTGTATCAGTTCATACAGTGGAAAGTCCTTTCCATGTTTTAGAGCTTGGAAAGAGACATTTTGAAAAAGGATTCTTTCGTTGAATTTTTCTTTTACATACCTCCAGTTTGGGCCTGTTGGCAAGATTTTTTAAAAGATTATATTTGCTACAAAAACTATCAGAGTGGGAATTACCTAGTTACACTGACAACTTACTGCCATCTGTTCACTGGTTACTCATGAGTAGTTGGAGTCTCCTTTGTGCTAAGCACTGCATGCATGCATAGCAAATAAGAAAGTGCCTGCCCTAAATATCTCCGAATAGACAGTGCTGAGATTTGCCTAAGACTGCAAGATGAACATGGCAAAGCTGGGAAATGAGCCCAGGTTCTCTCATCTCAAATCCAACTCAACATTCTTTCTGAAATGGATTGGAAACTGTCCTATGTCTGTAGAGAAAATAGGTCTATATGATTGACTCATGAAAACAGGGTTTCAGTAGTCTGTGGCTACACACAGGAGGATGTACAGATGTTGGGAATGGAAAAACTAAAATATTAAGATGAATGAAGGTGGAGGCTCTGCTACAGCCTGCACTGTCCAGAGTGACAGCAGCAGAAGTCAGCACTTTGTTTCTCACAGGTTTCTCTCCCTGTGAATTCTACTGTCCTAGAGGAAATAATGGTTTGGGTTTTGCTATCTGTTTTCTCCCTTCTCTAACATAAGCCCCAGCTTATTGTCATCCTAGCAACCCTCTACTTTCAAAACTCCTGAGCTAGGTTTCTACAAATCTGAGTTACAAAAGAAAAATACCTTTTGAATCATTTTCAGTTGTCTTGTTTGTCTTTTTTGTCCAATATCTCAGGACCTGGTTGAGCAGTGAGGAGATTTGAGTGGGGAGGGAGAAAATATCCCTGCTCAAATAAACAGCTTGTTCATGCTCCTCACTGGTTCCTTGCCCAAAAGATCTGCTAATATCACAGAATCTATGTGGTAGAAGATTTTCATGACATCTTGAACCATTTACTGAGCCTGGTGTTACTGTGCTCCTAACCCAGGCATTCAGTTAGGTAGAACAAATCCCAGTCCAAGCATATGCATGGATTACTGGTATATTGGAGCCTCAGAGCCAGGGAGGGGCAGAAATTCCAGAGAAGCACTGTGCAGGAATTGCATGTATTGGTGCAGCAATTCCTTCTGTAGCAGGCAAACAGCAAGAGCTGTCGTGTGCCCAAGGAGACAGGTCTGTTTCTCAAAGTCCCTCCGTACAGGACCATAGAGGAGGTCAAAGCTGCCACTGCAGGTCAGGAGGTATGGCAATAACCATGGAGCTGCTCTATGCTATGTCAGCAATGACGTTGTATCACCACAAATTCCCCCAGGAGGTCCTCACACACAGCTTTTATCCAAGCTTTGCAAGGAATTAGTTCTTGGATCAAAAGGCACTTAATTATAGTGTAAATAAAGAAATGTGGAAGGTGCTGCCTAGTTTTTTGACAGCAAGAATCACAGGGGTTACTTTTGTCCTTTCAATGAAACCAATGTAATTAAGGAAGCCACAGTCAGATCGAGTTTGCCTTGCAGAAGGAGACAGAACTACAGTAACTAAAGCACATAACAGAGTGATGGAAAATCAGCACTCCTCCACAGTTCATGTAATGAAACACTCACAGTGTCAGCTTTGAACTCTTCTGCAATATATTTTGAATAACACATTACTTATATGCCTGGAATAAAACATACGAATCTTAGCACTACATTGATTTGACTTTGTAAGTGGTTAACTCATAAATCCTCTTAATCAAACAAATGTATCCAAGCTGAATATTAAGGTTGTTTTTAGGATTTTTTTTTAAAGTCACCATTGCTAAATTTCAACTGTAAGGGAAGGCATTATATGTGCAGTTTCTAATGTTACTGCTCAGCCTGCGATGAGATTACGGCATTGTTAAATTGAAGGAATTCCTGTTCCTTGGTGTTGTTTTTGGCTGATCCAGGACTGTGGGTTAACTTCATGCGATGTATTTTCTTTAGAGCAAATTTCCTTCAATTCATCAGCAGAGGTTCAAGCCGCTCTGCTAAGAGTTTGGGACATTTTTTTGGAAGTGCTTATGAACACGTCAATGAAAAGTTAACAGATTGTCAGGAGCACTCCCTTGAGAATGACATTTCTAATTTTTCTTTATTCTTTATCTTTTGTTTATCCTCTTTTCCTTTTCAAGACTATTGCTTTCCAGCCTAGCTAAACTGTTGTGTGGAGCTGCCTACTTATGACACAAACCTAGAGAGCTACAGAAGAACCAGGCAAGAATAATCTAATTAACCACTAGAATGGAGGCTTTGAGCAACAGAGATTGAAGAGCAAACATACAGTTAGCAGTTACTGTAGACTCTGTCCCTAGCTTCCTCACAGACTCATTGGATAACCACTGCTGATTGATTACAATCTGGTACTTCAGACTCAGCCATAAAGATAAACATCAGCAAATTATCACTGGAGCACTTGGTCCAGAACAACCAGCAGGGCACCTGTGGAACCATCTCTTAAACAAAAACAGGTGTGTTACTGTGCTTCACGAAGTATAGAAGTAGATGACATGCAGAATAAAACTGGAATAAGCTCTGACAGAGACATCTGGATCGTGACAAGAGTACACCATTAAGTATTTAGTCATTGGGAAAAGGCATGTGATTGTCAGTAGCACAGCTCAGCCATCAGTCTTGGTAATTATAGGTAAAAAGAGAGTATACTCAGCCAAGCAGTGGAGAAAGATGGATTAAAATAACATGGTGTCAGTAAGAACAGGTAGGGACAAATTGTTTTGCTTTCAAGCAAAAGAATGCTTACTACTTATTTTCCTCTGAAGTTCTTTATATTTCATAGAAATAGACTGGTTTAAAAAATTCTAAATGGCTCACTTAATACAAATGCCAGTGCAAGCCTCTTCAAATCAATTAAGAGAGGCAGAGAGGACTACTAACAAGAAAAAAAAACAACAATGGAAACAGGCAATGAATGCCCCTTGTCACATAGCCCTGTTCAAACATACACTTTCCTTAACAAGTGCAGTAAACTGCAGTTTCAAATTGGATATGGAAAGAAATATCCCCTCAGAAAAGTTGGGTTTAGCTCAGCTGTGAAAGCTGCTCTCTTTAATGTGGCAACAACAGGAACACAAGAGCTTCACATTCCCCTTTTATATGTTTAACCTTTGACAAAAAGGTTAAACACTTTCCTCACAACTGACTCACATCAGGAAACACAAGAACTATACTCTCCAGATGAAGCCTGGCTAGCTTCAAAATGCAATGTCAGCGTCTGAAGCATAGTAAACAAGGATTCCTTGTGCAGTTCCTGGTACTGCTACAGGGGCAGGAAGCGGGTCAGCGAGGGGGTCTTTTCAGATGGGAGAGAGCTTAAATGGTGAGGGGAACAATAAGGAAGTTCAGGGTGCAGTGAGAATTGGCTCCAATTTCAAACATATCTCTTGGATCTATTTTAAATGCATTGATGCATTAAAATCCCCCTAGCAGCATAGCAGGGAAGCTTACAAAACATTAGAAGGAACATCTATGAAAGCTTTGTGTGTTTTCCATTCATTGCCTCACAGATATTTTAGGACCAGAGTCTCATCTGGTGTCAATATGCCTAAATCCCTTCACTTGGTTGATGAATTGTAAGCTCAGGTTTGGCTGGATGTATTGGTTTCTTCATTAGAAGACCTGTGGCCAAACTCCTGAATTGTAGCAGCTCCAAATTAAGTCAATCAAATCTGCAAATCCTTAGTACCTCTGCAATTCAGGTCTGGGGACCAGATAGTGCCACTGATTTTTACTTAAAAACAGGCCCTGTGAGGTGGGACAGAGTTGCTTGCGGAGTGCTGAGGAACTAAGGTTGCAGGAAACGAGAAAGTGCTGAGCACTGACCCCCACCCAGGATAAAGCATAAAGAAACGGTCAGACAAGTCCAAGGGCAACTGCCCTCCTCAGTTTGGTGTTTGGAGGGGGTCATGCCCAAAAAAAGTCTTGTGCCTGCAAGACCCAGCATAGGAAGATCTAGGAGTGCTGTTGCTTCACCTGTAGTATGCCGGGGAATGGGAAGAGAAGGGAAAAGAAATCCCTATGAGCAAGGCAATCAGCATCTGGAAGTAACGTCGACCTATATCTGTGCACTGGTGTGACAGTCAGGCAACAGAGTTCTTGAAAAGGTCTTGGTGGGAATAGAAGGTGCTACTCTCCTTCTCCATTGCATGCTCTGGGAGGGAAAAAGTTACGTAGGATGTGGAGAACAAAGAGCTGTTTTCAGGAGCAGATCCTCTCCGAGGTGACCTCTGAGCACTGAACCTGCTATCTGCCCCAGCTTAATCCCTCCACATCAGCCCCCACTGCTCTGATCAGTCTTCCTTCTTTCTACATTTTGATTTGACTCATTCTTCTCTGACAGGAGAACGCTCACTAGGAAAAAATTGCCAGACTTTAGGATTTCTTGCTCTTCCATGCTTCCTTGCTGTCCCAACTCTCTCCTGCTGCTAGAAATCGACCCACCCCATTGCCCTGCTCATCCCTCTCCTGACATCATATGGCTTCATGCTACCCATGCTTCTGGTGGTGGCAGCAGGAAACAAGACACATGGGAATGTTCCGCTTGCCTGAAGCAAGCATTTTAGTGTGAAAGGGTGAGCTAGCACCTCCCCTTGGCCAAGGACACAAAAGCTCCTGAAAACCACAGCGCAATGCAAGGAGTTTAGGAAATGGCTGTGGCCAAGTTCCTGGTTCCCTTCTGCACAGTAAGGCAGTTGTGAAACTCTCTGTTGCACCAGCACAGCATGGAATAGTGTCCGGGTGTTGTCTAAAAGTATTCCCTTCAAGACAATGTGCATGGAGGATGTGAGGAAGAGGCCATTCCAGGACTCCCTTGACTCAGAGAAAACAGATCTGCTTGTCACAGCAGCACAGAACCCTTCAGCCAAGTTGGTGCGGATGCAGGCTTCACAGCATGTTAGGGCATGGAAATGGAGTCTTCTCTGAACCAAGCCTACAGAGAGGTGATCCTAAACCACAAAATCAAATTACAGATTAAAATCCAATCTGTAGGTGTGATCTGTTCAGCGTACCTAGAGTGTGACAATACTCTGCTATCTGCTGGCCTGAAGGTCTGTCTCCCATTTCCTTCGTCATACGTGCAGTATAGCAAAGGGTAAATCTTAGCTCTGGAACTCTGTGGGACTTCTCCCATAACCAGGAACAAATTGACTAAGGGAAACAGAACCTGGCTCTTAATTAGAGATTCGATTTCCCTCCAGCACCAAAGCAAAATAAACAAAAAGGAACTCTTCTGCATTTGAACAGTATTCAGAAATCATGAGATTTCTTGGACATTGTGATGAAGAGGGTGAAGAGGTAGTGCTAATGCACTGATCTGCAGCACATGCTGTACTGCACAGTGCTGACAGTGATGCAGTTACCACCTCATCATAACCCCAGAGATCCAACACTGTGGTAAACTACAGGGTTATGCTAGGTTTACAAATGGCAGTGAGGGCTGTGGCAAACGGTACATTCCATATCATCAGACACTCGGGCTCCAGCATTTTGATACAGACTGTGTGCATCCTGCCTTTCTTACAAAAAACCTTTCAAGCCAAATATTTTACATCAAATTTGCAGCATTTGCTACAGAAATTGTCATAGAAACACAGCATTTTCTGCAGCTTGGTATATGATGCTGGCAGGCACCAGGTGGCAATGTAGTTACAAGATTAGCAGTGATATCACAAAATCATTTTGCAGTAAAATTGTTAAAATTATTCTCTAGACATTTTCATATATTATTATTGATCCAAAATGAAAATTTTATCACTCTCTAGCAACTGCCTGATCTGATATGCACTGTCTTTCTGATCATAGAATAGTTTGTGTTGGAAGGGACCTTTAAAGGCAATCCAGTCCAACCCTCCTGCAGTAAGCAGGGACATCTTCAACTAGATCAAGTTGCGAGGTCTCCCCAGAGCAGAGCTGAGGTGCAGAATCACATCCCTCAACCTGCTAGTCACACTTCTTTTGATGCAGCCAAGGATCTCTTCATCCCCCAGCTTGTCTTGATACCAGAGGTTGCCCCGACCCAGGTGTAGGACCTCGCACTTGGCCTTGTTGAACCTCATGAGGTTCACATGGGTCCACTTCTCAAGCTTGTCCAGGTCCCTCTGGATGGCATCCCATTCCTCAAGTGTGTCAGCTGCACCACTGAGCTTGGTGTCACCTGCAAACTTGCAGATCCTTTGTAACAGGATAGTTTTGACCTTTAAAAAACTGAAAAGAGTGTTACCTCAGTGGGGGATAATTGTGTTCCAGAGTAGGAATAACTTGTGAATGGGCAGAAATGAACCCCTGCCCTGCTCATGGAAATGGCCAACACTGTGTATCACTGTACTTTGCAATGATTCTCCGCTGGGGGAGAAGGGTAAAAAAGGAGTGGGTAGAACTGTCATGTAAGGGCTGACTCAGTGAACAAATGTTCACTTAGTGGAACAAACAGAAGAGAGTAATAAGACAGCAACGAACACCCCAACTTGCTGACCAGAACAGTTGGCATCAAGTGCTCAAACCTGTAGCACTAACGCACTCTCCAATTCAGCATCAAGAGAAAACAGACTACAGGCCCATTCCTCCTTTCATCAGGAGTAGCACATTCAAGTCACCAGAGCTATTCTGACATACATTCCCATGTCTGGATGCCAGATGGGAAATAAGTAACACATTTTAAGAGTGAGAGTGACTAACCATTGGAACAGACTAGCAGGGGAAGCAGCAGATTCTCAGTCTTCTGAGGCCAAACTGGATGCCTGCTTTGTGCAGGCTGTGTTTTAGTGAGACGCACAAAGCTGACAGCAAGGACAGCAGTCTATGGTCTGTGATTAGAGAACATACTATACAATCTGGCTTTTAACTTTATTAATCTGTAACATTCACAGTGAACAAAGGGAGAATTGAGCCCTGCATTATTGTTTCTAAGGTGGGTGCAAGAACCAGGTTTCTGGTGCAACATAGAATTCAAAGTTAATTTTTTCCATAACTCATCTGTTGGTGTAATCACATAATTTGAAATTCACATTAGCTCATCTAAAGTGGTTTTAGTACAAATGAACTGATTCCCTTTTTGAAATGACTAATTTTGCTCTGAACGGATTTTGGATAACCAAGATCAACCCTAATTTACAGGTAAAATCTGTGACCCCAACACATTGGTTTTGCTACTGTATTTCTGCTAGTTAATCCCACTTATGATTCTAGCCAAGCTGCAAGTTATGCACACAAATAATTCAGGTAGAGCCTGCCTCTCTCTGCAATAAAGTGTGACCTTGGAAGTTCAAAATAAATAATAGGCTTATCAAAGATTCATTTGCACATAATCTTTTCCACATAACAAAGCCTGACAGCTAGTTTAAAATGAATTTTTGCTTAAAAAGACATAAATTCATCTCCAAACAAGTAAAATAGTTTGTAAATATTTGTCTATGTGCTTTCAGACACAGATATTTACCTTTAATGAAATGTGGTACAAGAGTATCCAAGGAAGATGGATCTATGCTACTGTAACTGGCAAACTGATTCAGAAAACTTTATCAGCTCAGTTTTGTTACAAGTTCTATATGAAACAGCTTTCAATAAATAGGCCAGATTGTGCCTACAGTTTCATTCTTTTTAAGCAACAATGACCATGCTACCAGCCACAAAGTTTTGAACTGGTTCAATTAATTCTGATAGTCTAGTACACTAGAGAGCTAAGACATATCATCTCTAAACGGTAACATTTTATCCTTGGTGTTTCATTATTATTCATTCAGTATTCACTGCAATGCATCTCATTTTGATTAACGCAGTGGATATTCATGTGGATCTCCCTTTACTTCAATTAAAACAGTTATAATTCATGATTGGCGTAACTAATTAAAATAATGCTTCCTTTTTCAATCACATCCTCTACACATTACAGAAGTTGTTATAACAGTCTTTTTGTCTGCTCATTAGTACATTGCACAAAAAGAGTAGACCAGAACTCGGTTTCTTGAGATAAAGGAGATGAAAAGCTTATTTTCTTCTGCTGTTAAAATATGTAGATGCTTATGAATAATTTGTGAGTTTCCTGTGCATACATGGTCCCATCTCCAAGCATCACTTCACATAAAAAAGGAACTATCCTATTCAGAAAGCAGTGGTCCAGAATAGTCCCAAGACATTTCACTGGTCTGTATGCAAGAGAACACAGCAAACCAGCTGCATCCATTTATTGCATCCATCAACAAGCTCCATTTTCAGTTACTGTGCCATTCTCCTCTCTGGGTAAAACCACCGAAACTATTTGGGATCTCTGTTGCATTTCACCACCAGAGTTCAGCATAGAAGACAACTTTGCTGTTCCCAAGCAGAAAAGTCTGAATCCCAAAATGACTGATTGCAGTAGGCAGGCCAAAAAGCTTCCCACTGCCACCAGCAAGGTCCAGTCCACCAGTACCGGTGTTCAAATAAAGCTGACTCCTTCCAAAACTTCAGCTTTGGGTCCCAAGGTATTAGTACTTTTTCAGATTTCAAGCTCAGATGTAAATCTACATAAGAGATGTCTTTCAGAAATTAAGTAACGTGTCGAAGTCAATATGGTGAATGAGCCTATTTTTTTGATCCCTATTTTACATGGTGCTGCAGAAAATGGACTACTCTTCTGTTCTCGTCATTTCTAATCCCACCTGCACATTTGCAGTCTTTGGGGTGGTTGTCCCTTTTCTTAAGCAGTGTATTTTGTGTCAAACCGTAAACCCACTTCCTCTTCTAGTTTTTCATCTGCTTTTCAATGAACAGGATTTACAACATTGTTTCAAACCCATTTTTGACAGGCTGCTACACTGAACCAAAGTGAAATGGTAAATGTCCTGGGGTAGGCAGATACTTGATCTCTTTTTAGTTAGTGGTGCACTTTGTAAAGCACAAATAACAGCCAGTTATTTCACTAGAGCTGAGCTTAAGCTGTGTTTTCCTGGAAAAATATATTACCAAGCAGTAACAAACACAGCTGTCTGGTTTGTGTTTTGGGTCAGGTGGTAGGAGATCTGAAATTATTTCAATCCCCAAGATTCAAATCCTGAAAGAACACAGATAACATGAAAATCTACCACTTAGGGAATTATAGTATATGTTTGGGTTTTTTCCTTCCTCACTTTTAGGGACAAATTCTATGTCCTATTACATCAACATAAATTCATAGCAATAGCACTGACATTGGTGGACTTGCACCAAAACATACCTTTGTATATCAGATTAGGGTATGGCCCTCCATCCAAAGGTGAAGGGCATGGTATGAGAAACACTAGTTACTTATTAACAGTGGAGTGTCTACAGTGTCATAGCCAATATCTATTTTCAATTTTTTGAGGATCATTTACTAACAAAAGTATTAAATCCATATTAAGCTGTAAGTTTAAAAATTGGAAATCCTGAACAAAGAATCATAGAACAGTTTGGGTTGGAAGGGGCCTTAAAGATCACCTAGTTCCAACCCCCTAGCCATGGGCAGAGACACATTCCACTAGAGATCAGGCTGCTCAAGGCCCCATCCAACCTGGCTTTGAACACCTCCAGGGATGGGGCAGCCACAGCTTCCCTGGGCAGCCTTTGCCAGGGCCTCACCACTCTCATAGTGAAGAAATTCCTCCTTATGCCTAAATCTGCCCCTCTCCAGTTTATACTCATTGCCCCTTCTCCTATCACTACAAGTCTTTGTAAACAGTGCCTCCCCAGCTTTCTTGTAGCCCCTCCAGGTCCTGGGAGGTCGCTCGGTGCCTTCTCTTCTCCAGGCTCAACAACCGCAACTTCCTCAGCCTGTCCTCGTATGGGAGGTGCTCCAGCCCTCTGATCATCTTTGTAGCCCTCCTCTGGACCCGTTCCAACAGCTCCATATTCTTCTTATATCGAGGAGTCCAGAACTGGACACAGTACTCCAGATGAAGTCTCACAAGAGAGGAATAGTGGGGCAGAATCACCTTCCTCACCCTGCTGGCCCAGGATATATTTGGCTTTTTTGGCTACAAGCGCACATTGCCAGCTCATGTTGAGCTTCTCATTGACCGGCACCCTCAAGTCCTTCTCTGCAGGGCTGCTCTCAATCACATCATCTCCCAGCCTGTAGTGAAATCTGGGATTGCCCCGCCCCAGGTGTAGGACCTTACACTTGGCCTTGTTGAGCCTCATGAGGCTCTCACAGGCCCACTTCTCCAGCCTGTTCAGGTCCCTCTGGATGACATCCCGTCCTTCAGGTGTGGCAACTGCACCACCGAGCTTGGTGTCGTCTGCAAACTTGCTGAGGGTGCACTCAATCTCGCTGTTAATATCATTGATGATGATACTAAGCAGCACTGGTCCCAGTACTGACCTCTGAGGGACACCACTTGTCACGGATCTCCATCTGGACTTCGAGCCACTGACCACTACTCTTTGAATACAAACATCCAACCAGTTTCTTATCCACTGACTGTCCACCCATCAAACCCATATCTCTCCAGCATGCATTGGTTTTTTTGCATTTCTCTTCACTACTCTGATTTGCTCAAAATCCAAGTGAAAAGCACTGCCCTGCTCTGGATCCCCCCAGATGCACTACTGTGGGCTAGCCAGCGGTGTGAGCTCATGGACAAACTGCAAGCCTGAGGATACCAGCAGCCAGACCCTGCTGCCTTCCCTGCCATGACCTGCCTCTCTCCTAACCTCAGTCTCTGATCTCTCCATCTTGCTCCCTGCGCCTTACTTAAACTTTAAGCTGCAAAAGTACCACTGGTTGGGGCAGTCTCAAAAATAATTCTCAAGTAGCAATCAAACAAAGCTTGTGCCAAAACACTTTCCTGGGACTGATGAGTGTACGTCTTCTAAGCACAGTCTGTTTGGCCAAGGCTTGCCTCCAGGAGTCACGGCCAAACTCTAGCTATGCTGGCAAAGTGCCTTGAAGATACTTGTCATACAATGACGGAAGGAATTTCTGTGAAAGCATTGCTACATCAGAGTGTCTTCCTTTACTCCTCCCCACACCTCCAGCTACCAGCTACTGTAGGCAAACATTGTAGTACAAACCTGACCTCAGTCTACCTTCTTCCCATGAACACAACAGCAACTGGGTACAGATTCTTCCCATTGATGCAACAGAGACCAGTTGTGCTCTGAGCCCTAAGCTGAGGTCTGAGTTACAGGACACAACAGACCCAAGCAGAGATGTGTGGTGGGACAGTGGCACAGCTAGTGTAGCTGCTCCACTTGGGGTTCAAACCTGAAATCTCTGGGGTGTTGCCATAGAAAACTCAAAGGAGTTAATTAAAGATGCTGTGATATGCTCCAAAAATCTTACCTCCAACAAGCAAACCCATCTCCTTGTCCTCCATTCCCCTCCTGCCTTGCCCTGTCTTCACACCTTTGGTTCCTTGTGTGAAGTTAGCACCTAAGTCATCCTCTGTGAGAATGTAAGGGGGTCATTTTCCTTCTGCACTATTTTTTACCCCTTTTGGAACTGCCTTTGCCATTTTGCAAATTCCCAGCTCCAAGAAAACAGTGCATGCCTGCTGTGGGTGTAATGTGAACGGAAATTATGTGGTTTGGATTTTTATGTGAGAATTCCAGGAGAAGACGAAATGTTGCAAAGAACATCCATAAATCATTTTAAACAAAGCTCAGGAAATGCCATAATGATTTGGCTGGCAATACCTAAAAAGAAATTCATACTGTTCTCTGACTCCTGGTAAGTAAGCATGTTTGCTTAAGATGTAATTGAAAAAGATCCGTGTTACCGTTTACTTTTTCCATTTTGTATCTCCTGTCTAGGCACAGCTCGCTGCTGGCAGCTCTTAATTTGTACTGTGCAGTATTTCATCATCCAAACAACAGTCCCTCTGGTGCTACAAAATAAATGGCTGGAAGGAGATAGGTACCAACCAGAAAACGTCTGGGGAAGGCTGGAGTGAAAGGCTGGTGACATCTATAGAGCTATGTTGTTACTGCAGTTTCCTTTGCCCTCTGCTCTCCTCAGTCATTCAGGCTGAGAAACGACAACCCTTTACTCGGCATGGGATTCTACACATAAAACACTGGTCTGGTTATTTTTTATCCTGTACTGCCCCATACATTTATTTATGTCACTGCAAAATCTTGCCTAGCGAGCTTACTGTTCTTTAAGAAATGTTCTTTGCCGGTGGATAGCCAGACAGCAGAGAATCAGGCTTCTTTAGTCCAAATGATGAGTAGGATAGACGGGAAGGAGATATACTCTCCACTGTAAAGTACCAGTTTTAGTAAACAAGTTTAAGGAAAGAAGTTAATATTAAAATTTCTCCTTACCAAACAGAGATGTAGTTTCAGGATAGCAGCAGATGTCTTGTCACCATCATCCTCTGACATTCAAAAATCACACTGGAACAAGCTATGGAAACAAAAAGAGGAAAATTTGAAGCACAACAGTAAAATCTGAAAGTTTGTGATCATTCTCCTTACCAATCTTCCACTAGGCATAAAGACAGAATAGTGGATGAGCTGTTTTGAACACACAGTTATAAAATTCTCTCGTCTCATTGGTTTTATAAGAAGAAAACAATTGTCTACAGTCAAATCTATTTATTTGCTTGTCTTTCAGGTAAGTTATATACCTTTCAATAAAAACTTACCTGCCTTCATAAACGGATAAATCTTACTTATGTAGTATATCAAATCCCACGTTAATTCCATAGTAATAGAAATCACTTATTTACCTACTTACTACTATTTTTTTTTTATTGCTTAGTTGCCCTGAAGGGCTGGGGTTCAAATACATCTATTTAGTGAGAAACGGCCTCTGTCTGATGCTCTGATACAAGATGAAGTCAGAGAGAAGAAATATTATCGTCTATCTTTTTTTTTTTTTTACCAGGAGGAACTGCGGCATGTGGTACCTTACACATAGACTCCAAAAGTCTGTGTCAGAGCTGGAATTTTAATTTAGATCTCTCGAGTCTTTGCAGAGCCACTTCTAATGCCTCAGTAAAGCAGACTTGAATTTCTGTCACATTTCCGAAGGCAGTGGGCCTCAGACAGGCCTTCTGCAGCTTCCAAACATGACTGCAATGCCTCAGAGAGTTGCTCTGAGTGACAGGAAGCACTTTCTCTCCCTGCTGGCAAGATAAGTGTGTTTATTATTTCCTTAACCTATGTTTTGGAAGGTTACTTATGCAGGCTTAGAAGTTCACTTGCAACTCTTCTGTGCAAGTCCTCGAGAGTCACAGTCCCTGCTGTCGAATATTTGCACTGCTCTTTGGATCCACAGCTTTGAAGAGAGATCTATCACAGAAGAGAGGGAACTGCCCCAGCTGTCTTTTCTATAAGTATTTGTTTAGGCTTATAAAAACAAATAGGAAAGGTGCCCCACCTGTGCCCTAGACACTCTTGATTATTTAAAAGCACAGCATAACAGAAAGACAAAACCAGGAGAGACACACAGCAAAAACCTTTGCTTGGAGCCTACATCAAAAGCAAGAGAATAGTATGAAAAAGGAAGACTATTCATACCTCCAGGGTAAAAAAGAAACCCACAGGCTAAGAAACATCCATTTCTCCAAAAGCCCTGGAATTTGTCAACTCATAATTTGTGACTGAATCTCAACAGATTGGGAAATACTGTACAGAGATGAGTGAAAGCACCTAGATCAAGCAGTTTGACCATCACAGAGCAGGTACCTGGAACATCCAGAATGTGGTTTATCTATGCAAATAAAAAAATTTAACAGTATTTTTTCTTGACCACCGAAGAGCTTCTCAAATTCTGACACAGAAAGCTCAAGCAATTTGCACATGATTGGTCACAAGTATTGACAACTCCATATAAAAATCCCTCTCTGGCTCCTTGCTCTTCCTCATGCAACCATTTACATGAATGTCCTTCTGGAAAAAAAAAATAAATAAACAAAAACCAAACACAAAGCCAGATGTTAACAAATGTCTTTTCCCATTCTCTCTCCTTCTGAGACTTTTCTAATCATTCAGTGCCCTCCACGCAAGGTGACAATTTTCTCCCACGAGGTTGCAATTGCCTTGAGAAAATTCCCGAAGAACCTTAAGTGGCTTTCAGAGAAAGCTGTGGCATTTAAATGAAGGCAGAACAAACCAGGAGGTTTAGAATACCCCATTGGTGCAGCAGCTGAGAGCTGGGCACGCTCAGAGTACCTCAGGACACAGAATTATAGTCCTCCTCAGACAGGTGGCAGGAACTGAGAACCCAATTTCAAAGACATTCCAGTGAAATCCCAGCCACTCCAGCTTCAATTCTTTTCCTTCCTGCAGCGGCGTTGGCAGCCAAAGACTAAAACTTGTACTGCAAGAAAATATGCTATTATTTCCTTCAGTAATCATGTCCTAGTCCATATTCTAATTAGATTTTTTTTTTTTTTCTAGGAGGTCCAGCTTGGTTGCTGTAGGTTCTGTGTATTCTAAGCAAACTTCTTGAAACATCTCTGCATTTGGCACATTGGCAAACACTGGGACAGCATAAAGGTTCACTGAATTTACTCTTACAAGACCTATATAAACATCTCTCAACCAATGACCCCCTTAGAAAGATGGAGACAGTTTGCTGAAGTCATTGATTTAGGTTTTGAAAGGCAAGATTATTATGCTTCAGGCATCATGAACCACTTACATCACAGGTCTGTACCAGAGCCTGTGACAGAATTGCAGGGTAGAATTTCATGTTAACCATTCTTTCCCTCCCATTTCCCAAGGCACAACCATTTCACTGCACCCAGGTTTCTGAACTCATATTAATACTCTTCTTTCATATTTTGCATTCTTACATCTGTTCTGCTATGCGTTCTATGAAATTCCACCCTGACATCATTAGCTTTTATACAAACATGATGGATGAAGAGATTGCTTCAGCCTTCCAATACTATAAGCCCCGGTCTTTGCTTCTTCTAACCAATAAATTTCAGGCTGTTGAGCCAAACTGGAATGGTTCCAAGTCACATCAATGGTAATTTGAATGTGCATCCACTGCTGCAGTGCCTCATGTGAATTGCAGCTGCCTTCTGCTTCTTTTCTCCTCACTCCCAGCTATCTGAGATCCCCAGTTGATACTGAATGAGCACAAGGTAGGGCAACTAGCACAGTACACCGTGGGACTCACCTGACTCTAGGCAATTTAGAGAAACTCAGTGGGCTGGCATGACAATTCCAAATTATTTCAGTGGCACAGAGACAATCATACTGAATTAAAATCAAAATGTTCCTTTTCTGTTCATGAAACAGAATACAACCAATTCACTTTGGGATTACAGAGATATCCAAGGCCTTCATTTCCAAACCAGCATTTACTGCAACTCTTCAACCCACAGAAAGGAAAACACATCAAGGTGTTTGGCCCAATTCCTGACAAACAGAAATTTTCAAATATCAGAGTTTCATGTTGGACAAAATACTTAGATTTATTTGCTCTTTTACTGCAGAAAGTGGGAAAAGAACCCTAAGCATAAATATCTAATCCTCCAGATTACTTCTGCTTTCAGATAGGAAGATGGAGGCATAAAAAGACTGAACTGTGATTGACTGAAAGACAAAAAAATAGTAAATCACCTAAGTTACTTTCAGCAGCCAGAATTCTAACTCTTTGGCCACTGCTGTAATGATTAAAGGATGATGCCAGTCATGATAAAACTGTATAACAGGAGAAGGTGGGCGTTAGAACATCTGTAATTGGCGACAACTAGGCTAATCATATATAGTCTTTGTAATCCCAATACTTAAAACAAAAAAAAAAACCCAAGTTTCTCCAACCCACAGAGGAAAACTGTATCACTCCATACTCCTACAATGCATTGTACTGTATTTCTCCTTGTTAAAATCGTATCAACAGTTTGTGTAACACTCTTACTAACACATTCTTAAGTTAGAAATAGGAAATGAGTAATAACGCAAGGAAAAGCATGTCATGTGTTACTTTTGTGTATGCATGCAACAGACTGAATCAACAAGAGAGATATGAGGTCTCTTGATTCTTGGGTTGCATTAAATTGAAACTGAAGGTCACTTTTTGTTGCTCTCCAGCTCCCAGGGACACTGCATCAATAAACCTACACAGGGCTTCCATGTAGTAGAAGAGTTAATGACCAGAGAATTGACATGTAACTGAATGGATTAAAATACATGAAATCTAACAAGCAAAATGGATCTCAGATAGAATTTACTTTGAAGTAGGGATATATTCATGCCTCAGAATTGCTTTAGGCAAGTCTCTCACCACCACACTGAAATGAAAACTGGGAAGGGAGCTTTCAGTTGATACTCTAGCAAATAAACAAAAACTTATTCTTAACTTTCTTTCCCAGTTTGAGCCATTCCAATAGCTACTTGGATTCAAACAGCTCTAGCAAGTCACATGAAGAATGTGTAAAGATAAAAAATCAAGCTTTAGCTTAGTTGTCTGTGAACATAGAATCATAGAATCACCAGGTTGGAAGAGACCCACCGGATCATCGAGTCCAACCATTGCCACCAATCTCTAAACCATGCCCCTCAGTACCTCATCCACCCGCACCTTAAACACCTCCAGGGAAGGCGAGTCAACAACCTCCCTGGGCAGACTGTTCCATTGCCTAATGACCCTTTCACTGAAGAATTTTTTCCTTATGTCAAGCCTGAACCTCCCCTGGTAGACCTTGAGGCCATTCCCTCTTGTCCTGTCCCCTGTCACTTGGGAGAAGAGGCCAGCACCCTCCTCTCTACAACCTCCTTTCAGGTAGTTATAGAGAGCAATAAGGTCTCCCCTCAGCCTCCTCTTCTCCAGGCTAAACAACCCCAGCTCTCTCAGCCGCCCCTCATAAGACCTGTTCTCCAGCCCCCTCACCAGCTTTGTTGCTCTTCTCTGGACTCGCTCCAGAGCCTCAACATCCTTCTTGTGGTGAGGGGCCCAGAACTGAACACAGTATTCAAGGTGCCAAGTATCTCACCATTGCCGAGTACAGAGGGAGAATAACCTCCCTGGACCTGCTGGTCACGCCGTTTCTGATCCAAGCCAAGATGCCATTGGCCTTCTTGACCACCTGGGCACACTGCTGGCTCATGTTCAGAGCAGATGGAACTTACATTGGCTTAAAAAAGAATTGTCCTGGCTTATGCCATGCATGAGTGTGACCTTAGTATATATATTAAACCCCCCCCAAAAAACTAAGTCAAATATACACAAGTACAAGCTCAGGATAACACCCTTGAAGCTAGGGCCTGGGGTAAGAGGTTAAGGATACTGTAAGGCAAGGCTTTGTCCACAGCCATACCATTAATAAATTAGAAAAGTTCGAAGTAAAGTAAGTTCTGAAGAATTCAAGAAAGAAACTTCAATATTCAATAGTTTGGGAATACCATTTAGTTTTAGAAGGGATTTTCCTATTCTTTTAGCTAGGATTGCTGATGTATTTGAATCTTCAATTACACTAATACACAAAATAGTACTGCAGTCTCATCACACAATGCCCCATCTTGACCCACCAGACTAGGAATGAGATAGAGTCTCCAGGCAGTGAGGACTTTTTCTTCCCTCACATCCCATCCACTCCACAGAGAATTGATCTTGCTAGAAGCTGAAATCTCCTCATCCAGGACTTCAGTACTACGACTGCAGTGGAACTCCTCCTTCCTTAGACATTGAGTTTCACCACAACCTTCCATCCTTCCTTCATTTGTGACACCTTTCCTTCATTTGTCACACCTTGGCATCCACATGTAGCCACTGCCCCAACTGGTTACGGAAGCTCTGGAACTTCATTAAACATATTTCCAGTTCCTTTGCCACCTTGCTGCTAGAGCTGAGAGGTCAAATGGCTCTCTTGGATGATCCAGAGCATGACCTAAGCTCTGGAGAGAAGGAATAGTGGGGAGGTAAAAGCAAGAGAATCTGTAAAGATTCAGTCAGATTAGGATCAATCTGGGTCATGCAGAACACAATCTAAGCATACTGTAATACCTAATAAGTGCTGTCAGCTTGTCCTTTAGGTACCATTTTAAATCATATACATTTAGATTCAGGATACTGAATTCCCACCACTTACCGTTCAGTACCTCATATACCTTCTGCTACTACACCTTACCCAGACTAGAGGATCCACAGATAAATGCTGCTTTTTGTCAAAGCTTTGGAACCCTAATGAAGTTAGCAGGATTGAAAGTGTTCAATTAAAATGAGAGTTAGCCCAATTTATGCTAATATGATGAGAGTCACATCTGATGTTGTATTTTTCTGTTCTACTTCATTTTTGGTCTCATGTTTCATGATTCAAAATCCTGATAATGGCAGAAAAAAACCCACTAAAATTTAAAATAATGAACTGTGATTCTTCTTGTATTCTTTCTGCGTTTTGGTCTCTGAAGACTCTGATCAGAAGAAAAAATTACTTTTACTTTAAAAGTTAAGATTCCTATAATGTAGCTATGGGTTAGCCATAACAACATGAAATTCTGCCAGAACTGTAGTAAAATGTTGCAGTTTCTTGACGCTGCCTTTGACCTGTCTCACATCACAGGTATTGACCCATGGAAATGAGTCTCCCCTGGTTCAGTTCCCGTAGGGCAACAATCTCTGCACAAAGATTCCTCTCCCATCGACAGCTAATCAGTGCAACATTTTGCTGAGGTAAAGCTTCATCACTGTTCCACAGATAACAGAATGATACGCTGAAAGATTAAGATTCAGGATCATTTCCCCTCTCCATGCTCCAGATGAAAACTCCAGCAGTCTCCCAGCTCCAGGCTGACTTGTTGACTGGGCAGGTGCTGTTTTCTCCACTATCTTCTTAAACTTACAATGTGGTTTATGTGGTGGAAAAAGTAGGTAGTCAAGCTTGAATAATGACAGAGGGGTATTCAGTCATGTCCCCTGTCCGGTGCCCTCTCTCGTAAAGCCTGAGAGCACACTGAGTCATTAAGCTCCCTTTGCTATTTGTCTAATTTTTCACAGGGATTTGGTGGCACCACGGGGAAGTCAAGCTACGTCTCCAGAGATGGGCTGCTAGGTCTGCAGCTTTCACAACTACAGTCAGAGGGAGACTTTTTTCAACAGGTAACAGCTAAGAGGTACAGGCCTGAAATTAATGTCTCCCTTTTCTTTTGTCGTACCAACTGGGCATCAACAAGACAGGTAAAACCAAAGGTTTTCAACAGCTCACTTTCAATCAACCAGGCTCCATTTCCCTGACAAAGTAGCACTTTGCAATAGGCCCTAATGACCACTACTTACAGTTCTCAAGCTTGTTTATTGCTTTGTTCTGATGACATTGATTTATATAAGAAATAGATGGAAAAATGAAATGACCCTATTCCCATTCAGGAACAGAGCAACAGTCCACTTTGCTCTGAATACTGCCTGTGTATCTAGCTTATAGAGAATGCTAAAAAAGTGAACATGAAAGAAAGGAGGGAAAGAAAAAAAAATCACCTTCTTACACTCTCCAGTGCCATGGCCTTAGCCATTTTTTGTAAAAAACACTTTACCTGATCCCATCTGGTCATGAGCCCATATCATGTAGAGCGGAGAGCAGTATCTGTCAGAGCCGTGTAGTTTGGAGTAAGTACACTTACTTTCTTTAATAATACCCGTTTAATTCTTACCTCCTGTTCTGAAGGTCTGTGACAGTCCACCCCTTGCTTCATTTTGAGAACATACAGCAATAGGATAGGGATGTACATGCAGGGTAGGGTTATAGATGTTATATCACAATCTATAGTGACAGAACAGTTGGCCACAGGCAAGTAATATTTTTTTCTTAAGACGAAGCTCACCTTCCAGTTTAAGTTCAGAAGACCTTTCAGCTTTTCTTGCTGAATTCTATGCTCGAGTACCAGATGGATCCTATGTTAGTTACTCTTACTGTGAGCATCATACACATCAACTGGTGTGCATTACCAAGCACTAAATAATGGGAATCACTTATTACTTTCTCAAACTATTATTACAGAAAATTAAAATTCTACATTTCTTGCATTACATAAACTTCAAAGTTGCACTAAAAAACTTTCATGTGACATAGACTATTTCTGTTCAGGACTTTTTATTGCCATTCTTCATTATTATTATTTTTCAGATGTGGAAAACTTCATTCATAAGCTCCCATATATCAGAATTCAGAGTAATTCAGAGTGCTGCCTTATAAACTAGGCTTTGTCACAACAAGCAAAAAGAAAAGGAACTGCTGCTGCTAGCAGTTCAGTAATGCTAAGCGACAAGGCTGGGAACAAATATCAACTAGAAGAATTTAAAGAAAAAGCTTGAAAACAGTCTCAGGTGCCAGACAAAGCAGTCTTGCAGAACATATGCCAACTTCTGATGATTACGTACAATATGCAGGTCCTTGGTTTCTTAATCAAGTTATTTTGAGCAAAAGGATATGTGATCTATCTTGTTACCTATGTTGCCAGAACATAGAAGTTAAAATTCTTAGCTGATGATATACCCTGAAGCCTAATTAAATCTGAGACAAATCACATCTTTTTCCAATATACTAATGGCATTTTTGATTACATCAAGATACTGTTAAAACCAAAGAAGTTATTTTCTATGGTGGCAATCTCTTTGAAACGTGATACAGAACTTAATTCTGCTCAAAGTATTGATCATAAAACCCTAATCAGTTTGACCCTTCTGGTTTGGTATTTTGGCTTGACACACGGTGAGCCCTTGAGATCACATTATTCATATACACTATATGCATATTCATAAACATGTCCTTGTACAACCATAATTGCTGGTATATACTGGCAACAAATGAACTTCAGGAGCAAAGGATATTTATTTATCTCAGACCCATGGAAAGCTAAGGAAGTATAACTGAAATTGTTCTTTTCTCTCCAAAATCTTCAAATTTTCAATTATTTCTGACCTTGGTAGAACTACTGCAAGTTAGAAAAGACTTTCTGTGAAACATTTCTCTGTGGGACTTTTGGACCAGATGTTCACGCAGTCTTCTTGCTACCAGAGCTTGTATTTCTGTTCCCAAAGATGACTTTTTACATTAATTTTCTTCAATCTGGAGCAATGGGGCTATTACATTGGAGCTATAAACAGGTAAAAATTTCTAGCTACGCCCAGCTATACATACTTCAGCTATCTCAAGTGCCTATGAATTCTGCTTAGCAGCAATGCTTGCTGTGAAATGCTTGTTTACTAATATTTGCAAGACTACAACAGATGTACACAATCAGCTAAGCTACAGTGAACACTAAGAAAGGGCAGCCAATTGCCTAATGTAGAGAGAGAGAATTTGTCAGAAACACCTCTAGCTGTTTGCTGGCATGGAAATTTTTATAGTTAAGAAACAAGATTCTCCATAGCGACAGCCCTTCCTTTCAGATTTGTACTTTTGCCCCTTTTTAGGCCCCCCAAAATCCTAGCAGACGATGGATAGAAGCTAGATTATGGATTTTTACATACAGAGAGATCTGGCTGGTGATCACTGTTGTTTTTGCTGAAACTTTTGTGATTTGACTATTTGTATGTAAAATATGCAATAGCAAGGATGCAAAAAGTATGCAGAGCCAATGTTTTGGATGCTAAATGTGGACAGAAGGGAGCCTGCAGAGGTCAAGTTAATCTAGGGATAACTGGGGTATTTTAATGCTTTGGGAGGCTTCATATGTTTAAGGGCAACATTTTACAGTCAACTACATATGTCTCATTGATTTATTTATGGTTAGGTTTCCACAGCAGCCATCAGTCCTTTTTCTTGTTGGTGAGTACCAAATATTTTCTTGTACTGTGAGTACATATCTATGTGGCATACTGTATTTCTCAATGGATTACATTTCTGTTCGAAAAAAAAAAAAAAGGAAAAAAGAAAAGATGTCTCTTGAAACCTAAATTCCAGTCTGTTTAGTTCCATGCTTCTTTAAGATTCTTGCCTGCTTTGTTCTGATTGAGCCATGCTGAGTTAGTGTAGAAAACTACAATCAATCCTGGCCTCGGGAATTTACTATCCAAATCAGAAAAAGATATCAGTGTTATCAGTGATAACAAATATCATGGAAAAAATGAATGAAAAACCTCCTTGGTGATAAAACCGAGCAATTACAGAAGCTAACAAAATTATTTTGATTTTAGAATTTCCCCATCAAATTTTATACCTCATATTTTGTTTGTCATACTGCTTCAAAATTAGCCCTGCACCAACTAAGCAATCCTGAACTCACACAAGTTCCAAAAGTAAATGTAAAACTTCAAAACGCATTGTGATTGTGGATTCCAGCTTGAACTATCTCCCAGGATGTGACAATGTGCAGAATGCCTACCAATGGCCTCAAACCATCTTAGGTTGAGCAGTCACTAACACCAAAGGTCCCACAAACACCAGCTGCTTTCAAAAACATATGCATTGCCTATTTTACTTTTCTTCCTTCTCGTATTCACATATGAAACGTCTAAAGTTCTTCCACTTCTCATTATTAGACCATTTTCAAAACTGTACATTCTCACAGTATCAGAGCATCTGTTCTCTCCTTCAGCAAAGGTTCTTTCATGCTGTAGCCACAGAGGTCTGCAGGCATGATCCCCTGAAAGCACACTGCCACCAGCACCATTTATTGTCCTCAAACAAGGAATAGCAAGCTGCCATTCTGATTTCCTCTGAGCCATATGCTTCACCATCTTGAAAGTACCCAAGCCAAGACTTCTTCTGCTTTTCTTGAACCTCTAAAGTGAGAAAACCTCATAGTCCCAACCTTAGACTTTCTGATTTTTTTATTTCTGACTTTTGCACAAATTGAGGTTTTTACTTCAAGCAGAACTTACACTTCTAAAGTTTTTAATATGACCATGGTAGACTTCTGCAATGTGCATTTATCAAAATAGCTGCTGGTAACGCTAGCTGAGAGAGGGGAAACCCCAGGGCATGCACCATATGGTGACAGGGACAGCAGCAGAAACAGCAATTACTAATTAAAATAGTTATTCATGGTTTCAAAATGGCTTTTCCATGAAGTATTAACAACTACTGGCTAATCCTTCCTTATGATTACTTGAGTCTGAATAAACACATCTATTTCTTAACTTTGGGGAAAGTTTGGGCTTTTTTTTTTTCTCCTTCTGCCTTTTTTTTAACATTTGAAATATAAGGAATATTATAGTAACCATGGTATCCCAATGACATAATGGTTACCATGAGAACAAAGCTGAAATAGTGTCATCAGAGCCCCCTTTCTCTGCTGTGTGTTGAGTTATATATTTAATAGAGATGGCCAAACTGCTGCCACCCAGCATGGTCAATTTTACCATGGATTTCAGAGCTTGTATGAGCAAAGCTGCCCTGCGCTGCTGCCTCCCACCTTAACACAGTATTGCTTCAGGGCAGCAGTGCCATCAGCTTACAAGAAAAGTCTGCATAGCAGCCAGGTAAGAGGATAACTGTGTTGTAGTAGATTCCCCTAAGACAGTGGTACTTGTCATGTCCCTAGGACATACTCCAGTGTAGCCTTTGGCCATGTGTAAAATGGCTGTTCTTCGTCTTCGCTTGTCAGACAAAAAAGATACGAAATCACATTTACTTAATTGTGCTAGAAGATTTCTTTGCTAATGTGTGCAAGGCCTCCCAGAGAACGATTATCTGTGGTCAGTCCTGGAATAACCACTTCCCAGAGAGTCTTTGTACCCGCAAAGCAATCAAGGGCTACTGCTAAGTGCAGAGATGCATCACACCCAGCCGGTTAAAGGACGAGAGTGCTGAAGCAGGCATCAAGAGACAGGACAACACTGTGACTCAAGCTGCTCACGATTCATCTTTATACGTGCTTCTGAGCACTGGCAATTCAGAAATTAGTTCAAATTCTCTGTTACCATCAGCCTGGCTGCTGTGAAACTAAGCTCTCCCCTCCCGTGGGGCCAGCACACCCCACTGTGACACAGCAAACAGGCACTGCCAAAACGCTGTACCCAGAGGGTAGCTCCAGCTTCAAATAAGCAAAAGCTATTTCCAGTTTCCTCAGAGAAGCTCCTCGTTCTTTTATTGCAAGAACCACTGGACATGACTCACTGCATTTTGTTTGTGCATTTTGCTATATATATTTCCCAAATGCTATTTTAAGTCGCTTTTCTCCCTTATGCTCCTACCAAGTTTATTGCACAAAAACAACTCTCTAATTTTAATTTCATATTTAACCAAAACAAATGTGTTGTGGTTCTGTTCACTTCAATAAAGCTATTTTGATTTACAGTGTGCATACAGATATAAGAAAAGCAGTCAGTGGGGAAGACATGGAGGGTACTACAAATCAAAAGGGGCCAACTAAGCAGGCAGCATTTCATACGAAGATCCCTGCATTTTGCCTATTTAACAAAATGTTTCCACACCAACCCAAGTCTGTTACTGCAGATGGTTCACATTTCCTTCCTCTTCTAACCAGAAACCACTGCATAGGCTCTTCCTAAAGCTTCTGTCCACAAAGTTTCAATTGTAGCCCCTTTTTAGTACCTACTACCTGACCTTTTACCCCAGTGTTTCACATAGTTCTTCCAATTTCTTGCCTTAACCTTACACTCCTTTCTTGGAAAAACAAAATATAGAGTCATTGTCAAAGGCTAACTGCAAAGATACCCTCTAAAACCATAGAATAATTCAAGCTGGAAGGGACTTCGGGAGGTCATTTGGTCCAACTCCTACTAAAAGCAGGATCAACGTGAAAGGTAAATGAGGTTGCTCAAGGCATTATCCAGCTGAGTTCTGAGTACCCACAAGTATGGAGATAGACACCACCACCTCTCTGGGCTGCCTGTGCCAGTTTTTAAATCATGCTCACCATGAAACTAGTCATATTTTCCTTATATCTGGTCAGAACGTAGCTCTTGCTACAACCTAAGAGTGTTCAACTTCTGCTCTTCTGCTATGCAGTCTGATTCTGTCTTTATCACTCACAGCACTATGATCCTCCCTCTGCCTTCTCTTATCCAGGTTAAAAAAACCTCAGTGCTTTCAATCCTTCTTCGCAGCAGCACACTCCAGCTCCTAACCATCTGAAGGATCCCTCTACTAGACTTTCCCTGCTTTGTTAATCTCTCATGTATAGAGAGACTCAGAACTCCAGATGTAGCTTCACAAATACCTCACAGAGGGAAAAATTCACTGCCCTCAACTCCTGCCTATGCTTTTGCTAGTATCACCCGGTATGCAGTTGGCAGTCATAGCTGCAGGGGTGCACTGCTGATTCAGGTTCAACTTGGCACTGGGACTCCTACACTCTCTCCTGCAAAGCTTCTCTCTGGCCAGATAGTCCCCAGCTTGTATTGTCACATAAGATTACTCCATCAATGCAAAAAAACACAGTACAAAAATACAAAACTTTGCACAAAACCACAAAACGTCACATTTGCCTCAGAACATCAAGAAGATTCTGGCAGCCCATTCCTCAGCTTTTTTACAACCCTCTGAATGGCAACACCAATTCGGTTTCATCTGTGAAATGAGAGTTTAGTCTGTCCCCCCACGCAAGTCATTGACAATGACGTTAAACAGCAACCCCAGAGAACACCACTAATAACCAGTTACCAGGTAAATTTTGACTTCTTAACCATTACTTTTCAAGCCCTGGGGCTCAGCCAGTTTTTCACTCACCTTGCAGCTCATCTATTATTCCACACCTCCCTAAATGTCTACAAGAATGCTAAAGGAGACTAAGCCTTGCTAATGTCAAGATAAACAACACCTACAGCTTTCCTCTTGTTCCCTGAACTAAAGTTTCCGTCATACAAGACAATCAGATTGGTCAGGTATGCGTTGCCTTTGATAAGCCCATTCTCAATATTCCTAATCACCATCTCCTCCTTCGCATGCCTAGAAATTGATTCCAGGTACACCTCCTTCATAACCTCCTCAGGGACTGAGGCAATACCAACCAGCCTGCAGTAACACAAATCTTTCCTTGCCCTTTTTGAAGGTGGGCATCACATTTGCCTTTTTCCAGTCACCAGGGACCTCCCCCAGTTGCCACAACCTTTGAAAGATAGAAGAGAGCAGCTTTGTGCTGACGTAAACCATTCCCTTAGCACCCTGAGATGCATCTGTCTGGTCCCACATTTATTTATAGATATTTTTTAAAAGAAAGGTAAGCTTGTAAAAAATACAACAGACACACCAGGTCATAACTCAAAGTCAAAATAAACATAACTATGCATGTAATAGCTCAGGATTTCTGCAATAACTTTTTGTAAGAAAAAGAACCAAAGCAAACTAATCCTGTTACAGAGGGATCAGCTCTTGGTAGTTTGGGGAAACTAAGTCCATTTCCATTACCTCTTCCTTGCCTTACCTCAGGACATGAAAGAGATGAGGAGATATGACCTGACTTGGAAGCCAAACACAAGTCCACTCTAAGATGGTTTGGAGAAGGCTTAAGGAAATGCAGATATGTTTATTTTGTATGACCTCACATACCTCATGCAGAACTACTGAGCTGGGCTGGAAAAGTTTCTCCACCAGAGTACCATGGAATTCATCAGCTCTCCCTGCCATCTCTGCTTAGCCTTCTGGCTCTTCTACTCCATTATCTTTGCACAAGATCTGTCCTGTTCAACAGGAGACACAGGCTGAAATAACCAAGTGACAAAGAAAAACATAAAAGCCTGCCAGGTTCCACTGAAATCTACCCACTGGAAGCAGAATCAATCTTTTCCTTACACTGCAAATTGAAAAAATAAAAAAAAATTATAATCTGTATGTATCAATATGTGCAGATAAAAGCAGAAGGTTTGGCTTGTTTGAAAGAACTGAGCCATTCAGGAGTGAGGCCCAGAGATGCCGCATTATTTATTAACTGCTACTTTCCCCCAAGACACCACAAGACCACCAAGGACTGTGTTGTTTTATCTGCTATGTTGTCAATGGGACTCTCCTTCCCTTTTTTAAAAGGGAAAAACTCAGCAGCAACAACAAGCATGCGAGAGCTCTGGGCAAACGGCTCATCCTTCTCCTGAGGGTGTCGCCTTGGTGGAGAGGGCTTTTGCTAGAGGAAGCTGTTCCTACTTTCTCAGCTACAGATGCTCCAAAAAACCCACAAAGATTACTTACTCACAACAGTGTCTGTGATTCCACGAGGCTTGCTCTTGCATCTGAAGAGATCTTGGCTGCTCTTAAGTCATGGTTGCTACTTCAGGTCAGCTGTTTTACCGCAGATGAAATGCAAGGAAAGGAAGCAACCTCACCAGCGCACCTCAGGTAACATTTTGACCTCAGCGTGTCTATCTTGCCATAAAACTAAAACCTTTACTGACTTTTTACCTCCAGAAGGCAGTTTTGCATTTACGAACCTGAAGTTTAAAAAATGCATATATATCTCTGTGTCAGAGAGAGTTACAGAGAGCAGTCTCAACCCACATCCCCCACCCACTAGCAGGAATTTCACTCAAAGAAGCATGTTATTAGGGCCTGACTGCTCTTTGCTGCAAGCAGTTGCAAGGCCAAAAGGGAAATAAAAACCAAAGACATTTAGACACCAGCTGGACTATATTTTTAATGGCTTCCTGAGCCACAAAATCAAACCCACATAGAGCATCAGCAGGACACAAATACAACAGTGTACCAACTTAAAATGTTACAAATTCCCAGCTAGTCCCACCTTAAACTTACCCAGGATCCTTTACAGACTCCAACAGCTGCTTCAGACCCAGCTTAGTGCAAGCGCTTCACTCTCAGCAATATTAAACTTTAACTGAAATTTCAGCTGTAGCTTCTGCTCCCCAACCATATCAGTGGGTGCCCCAAAATTATTTAGATGGTACCCTCTGAACGCTACTTCAGACCTGGCTCATCAGTTGTGCTCCACTCCAAGTTCAACCCTGATCCCAGAAGGCTGCTGCCAGAGACAACAATGAAATCCCTAGTACAGATGGCAATAAAGCCGAGTGGTCACTGAATGTCTAGCTTTACCCGAAGTCTCATGTCTGATGTTAACCTCACCCCAGTCCCACGCTTCCTAGTTGTGGCATGCCAGTGATTTCTTCCTTCCCTAGCAATAATTCCTTCACACTAATGCCCTCCACAGACTCACGCAAGGCCCCAACCCTGCTAGACCCTGACTGGCAGGATGACAAACACCACAACAAACCTGAATGCTAAATTGCAACCAGCCTAAATTCAAGCTCATTGTGCTCTCATGGCTCAGCCATATACCCAACCCTAAATGTTTGCCCTTTTCTTTTGGCATAATTTTAACAGAGAACAGCTGGTTGACTGATTCCAAAGCATTCCCTGCAGCAAGCAGTTGGCAGAGTACAAGGTTCCCAAATTTTACTGTTCCAAATCAGTTAGGGCAGATTTAGTATGGTTTTCAGGAAAAAAAAATTGCAGAGAACCACATGCAGTAGTGCATGTGGTTTTAATGTCATACTTCCTTCTCTTTAGTCTAAAAAGCAAAATGGTTTCTCAGAGTAAAGCAGAGAAGCCCTACTGCCTCTCAACTATTTACTACTGCTCACTCCATCCCGCTGCAAAGCTACCGTGCACACCACAGCAATGAGCCCCAGATGGCTGGTACAGTAGCTGGGAGCACGTAGGACCAAGGAGACCTAATTCCCTGGTCTGCTGCAGTCTTTCTGAACTCTGAGAGGAGTTCCCTTCACAGGTTCACTCTAGGTTTTCACACCACTGACTTTTGGAAGGGAAAAGGACGCTAATCTAGTCCAGTAGTAACTGATGAGTCCAGTTTTGCCTCTTACATCAAACTCTGACTCACCCTGCACTGATACCAACTTGCAATTCTCCCTTAATTGGGAAAATCACTAGGATAGTACTCGCTGCCAGGATTCTGGGTCATAAAGTCATTCTCTGACTCAGAAGAAGGTTTACAACAGCTGTGGCAGTGATGCATACTGTAGGTGAGTCACGTTGAACTATTAGCACACATATAAGAACCTTGTAAAATAAATACATAAAGAATTGCACTGACCCACCTAAATTACAATTGCACATTCGTTATTCTACAGCAAAGGACTTGACAGTATTTTATCGTGCACTCAGTTTTCAGCAATGCAAAATTTAAAAACTAAAGTTACTAAGACTCTTTTCATCATATGAATCCCAAGAAGCTTTTTAAATTCAGAGGCTAAAATTTTAGCTGATATAAATTTTCTGGCAGGCATTAGATTTGTGGAGGCATACTGATTTAAAACTGCTCAAAATCCGATTCCAGACTGATGAGATGAAACCCCATGTTTATTGATTATGTAACTGTAAATGCAGATACGTCTCAAGTGCAGCACGCGATGTATCTAAAAGACTATAACAAAGTATTCCATGGATGTTCTTTCAGAAGTGGAAAATTCCTTGTTCAATTTAAAATACAGGAAAGATTTAGATAGATAAATACTATCAGGGTTTCCCATCAAGGATAGCAATAACTAAAATTAGGAAGCTATATAGAATATTAAGTAACTTGAGAAATTATTGACCTTCAGTGAATAGATACAGAGATAATTCCACTTGCTTAGTATGCTCCCCTGACCTGAATGTTTAATCCTTTGACTCTCCCAGTAAGTTAGGCCAGAAAAACTAATGTCACAAACCAAACCAAACTATATTCATGCCAAAGCACTGGAAAATTTCTGTTCTCCACCAAAGCTCATGGAGTATACGTTTAACAAGTAATAACAATTTTAGGGACAACTCACCTGAGGAACAAAAGGAATACAAGGCTACCCCACAGAACTAAGTAATCCCTGGAAAAAACACAAGTGAGCTTAAAGCCATCTTTGAGATCTTTGCCTCCCTCCTATCCCTGCTAGACAAGAGCCCTAGTTCAGGTACAAGATGCTGGGTTTTTACCATATGAAATAGGTTGTCTTTGGTGGGGCAAAGCAGGTTTATAAGGGATGAGGGACCACACATGTAGCCTACACTTAAGGCCATGGTCATGGCTCTAGTTTGAAAAGACACCAACCTTCCTTCTTCTGCGCCAAGTTTTTTCACCCAAACTTGAGCTGATGATGGGCACACTCTTCATCCACTTCAGCTGAAGTGTTTGCACTAAGCCACAGGGGCCCACATGCTGCAGTCATCGTTCAGATGCAGCCCCAGGAATCTAGTGGCTGAACAGCAGGAACAAACCATTGGGTTGGAAGGGACTTCAAGATCATCCAATTCCACGCCTCCTGCCATGGGCAGGGACACCTCCCACCAGACCAGGCTGCGCAAGGCCCATCCAACCTGGCCTTGAACACCTCCAGGGATGGGGCAGCCACAGCTTCCTTGGGCGATCTGTGCCAGTGCCTCACTACTGTCATAGTGAAAAATTTCTTCCTAATATTTAGTCTAAATCTTCCTCCTTACAATTTAAAGCCATTCCCCCTCATCCTATCACTATAAAAGCTTGTAAAAAAGTTCCTCTCCGGCTTTCTTGTAGCCCCTTCAGGTACTGGAAGGCTGCTCTAAGGTCTTCTCAGAGCCTCCTCTTCTCCAGGCTGAGCAACCCCAGCTCTCTCAGCCTGTCCTCACAGCAGAGATGCTCCAGCCCTCGGATCATCCTTGCAGCCCTCCTCTGGACCCGTTCCAACAGCTCCCTATCCTTCCTATGTTGAGGATTCCAGACCTGGACACGGTACCCCAGGCAGGGTCACAGGACAGGGGGGCGGAGGGGCAGCTGCATCTTGGAACGGGCTCTGGGAAGAGAGGCGCGGGGGCTGCCGGCAGCGGCTCGGGACGCCGCGGCGCACGGAGAGGCCGGGGCTGCCTTCCCGCCGCCTGCCTTCTCCATTCATGCTTTCTCCTTCGCCATCTCCCTCTCCGGCGGGGGAAGGGGGGGAACGGGAGCGCGCGTGGGCAGCCGGAGAAGGCTCCCTGCCAGTCAAGCGGCCGGGCTGAAACGGCGCCGGGCGAGGGAGGGAGGGGAGGAAGGAGGGAGAGCAGCTTTCCCGGGGGAGGGAGGGCGGCTGTCGTCGCCGCCAGCGCCGCCGCCAGCCTCGCAGCCCTCCCCGGGGCCTGGGCGGCAGCGGCCCCTCGCCCGGCCCCGCCGCAGGGCCGGCTCTGCCTCCGCGCTCCCCGCGCACCTGAGCGCCGGGCGGGGCGGCGGGCGGGGCGGCTCTCGCTCTCTCTCTCGCTCGCTCGGCTCTTCCCGCAGCCGCTCCCCGCCGCGTCCTACCGCGCAGAGAGAGATGCGACAGCGGCAGCGCGGTCCCCCGGGGAAAGCGGACGGGACTCGGAGGTGGGCGAGCCGGGACGCGGGGGGGCTGGGGAGGGGGCGCCGGGGACGCTCGCCGCGCGGATTTCCCCCGCTCCTCCCGATCCAGACGACGCGGCGAGATCCGCGGGCGTGTGCGCTCGGCTCGGGCAGGACCGGGCTCATCCCTAAGCGCTACGGTCGCCGGTTAAGTGCGGTCTGCAGCTAAAACCTTGGCAGCGGCAGCACCGGCGGCTTCGCGCTGCATCCCGGGGATGCTGCTGCCTGCGAGACGGTCCCCCTCGATCCCCCCCCCGGGTCCCTCGACCCTCTCCCCCTGGGTGGCACAAGAGGCTTCGCATGTGCCCTGTGGGCTTATTTGTAACGAAGAGGATTTTTTTTTTTTTTTCAAACTACGTGTCTCGTTCTGCAGTTACGTTTTAGCGAGGCTGCAATTCTTGCGTTGGGGAAGGAAATACAAATTGAGTGTGTTAAAGCCTTTGTGTTCCAGCGTTATTTACAACGCTTATGAGGTTTGGATCCACATCCAGTGGTTGACACCTGGCTGGCTTAGATTTACAGCTGGGGATCAGGTCCGGTGCTTATGTTAGAGCAATAAATCACTGATTCGAAAGAAATGTTGCTGCATTGTCCTCTTTTTTTTATTTCCTGTGTGCTGTATATACCAAGGAAGCAAATTTTTTGTTTGATTAGTGGATTTTAAGCAGTCTTTGAAATAACTGCTTTGTTATGTGCGTTACGCAGCTGAGGGATTGAGTGCAAACCTTGGTTAGGTGCAGAGCTCATCGTATTTTCAGCAGGAGTTTTATGGTACACGATGGTGCTCAATTTTACTGTGTGGAATCTCTGAAGAAAAAAAAAATTCTCTCTGCTTGCCCTATAGCTTTGTTCCTTTGGAGTAGCTGAATGTAGGGCTTTTGCCAATGTTTTCATTGATGTACTTGAATTAGAGTTGTACATCTGAAGCCAAGCATTGCTCAGGGGCTCAATATGCACCCATTGAGAGAAAATTTCGCACATTGACTTGAATATAAATAAAATGGACACCAAAATTCTTGTTTTATATTCACATATAATGAGTCCTGGTGTTTTCAGTAGGTGTGTGCAGGAAGGTAAGGACATCATATTCGCTTCTATATTGTAAATCAATAGGCATTATTCTTTGTAGTATTTTGCTGGGCGTTTGGGCTTTTTTTACTTCTTGTTTAGCATTATTGTTGTGGCTTAAGGGCTAAGCTTTAAAATGTTTGTCAGTACTGCAGATAGAGTTGCCAACTGGATGTCATGCATGTAAAACTAGAACAAGAGCCTTTAAATAGCAAGACCATCAATTTAGTAACAATTTAGTATGATAAATGGTAGAATACACAAGTATGCAAATCTGAATGATGGTAGCATGCATCTTTTGATACTACAAAGCAGAAAGGCACAAAGCAGAAAAGTAAATAAACATTTTCTGCTTTTAGGTGCCTCAGTTGGTTTGAAAAGAAAGAGCTGTCTTCTGTTACACAGTCTAGGCTTTAAAAAGGAGGGGGGAAGAGGGAAGAAAAGTTATTTATGAGCATTTATTTTGTTTTCTGGATGTCAAAATTCCATTATGTAGTAGGATGCTTTCCAGTGTCTGCTTTCTCTGTATCTGGAAAGGCAGATGTTGCTGCAGCAGGAGCAATTACACTGATCTGCAGCGCAGGAGGGGAAAAAAAAAATCTGGTTTGACTATGCCCAAGATCAGCCATTTATCTCTGTTTTGGGCTTGTCAACAGAAGAGATGGTATAGGGAAGATAACTTTGTTTAACAAAAGGAATGAAGTTAACGTATAAATTAAGAAATTTCTTTTTCTAGAATAAAATCACTAAGTTTGCCTAACAAAGTACATTGAAGCATTCCATTTGCTTGGCTCTACCTCACAATTGTCTACAACCCTCACCAGAAGTCAGGGAATATTCCTCGATTTTGTTGGTTGTTTGCTTTTCCGGATCACTCTACCCTGTGGGAGGTTGAATCAAAAAGCAGAAGAGATGGTAGAGACTAGAGCCCCGTAGGCTTTTGTAGAGGAGGATTTCTGTATTGTAGCTTTTTAAAAGGTGCATGACAGAACCCCATCTTCACTAAAATAAAAATTTTGCTGTCGCCGTTCTCTGTCAGTTCGCTTCTTATCCTGTGTAGACCACAGCAAAGTGTGACTGATGAGACCCAAGATTTGACCTGTGATAGGGCATGGGTTCTGGGTTTAAGATGACGCTTTAAAGAGTTTATTTTTAGACTCCTTGCAAACGAAATATGTAAGTGAAAGTTAAAAACTGAAAAGTTGATATGTACTGAAGCATCTTTAGCAGAACAAAGCCAGAAGAGATGTGAAATATGTGTATGCTGTATGTATGTGTGCATAGTGAACAAGCCATGATATTCAAGAAAGGTAAGGGTCTTGAATGTCTCTGGAATGTGACAGGAATTTTTTTTTTATGTCACTGTTAGCTCAGGCAGAGTAATTTCTTTTAGGCTCTTTTCAGACTCCTCCCTTAATGGTATGGAACCAATTTGACCTATGATTCTGAGCAACATTTTTAAGAGCTAGCATGGTGATAATGTGGATGTTGGAAGTCAGATTTGAACTCCTGCATCATAAGACTCCTGGTTTGTGACTATCTCAAATTACATTAAGTGGTTGTGTGTGTTCTTGGTTTGTGTCTTTTTTCCTCCTAGACCTTCCTTGCTTAATGATCTGCTGCATGTAACCTGACTCCTAACCTGCTTGGGGAAGGAGCAACCTTTCATAACTTGTTTCAGTGGAGCACAAATCCCTGTTTGCAGCTCTAAGAGGCTGGTGTAGTAGAAGGTGACAGTCTGACCCTGGTTTAAGGTCAAGGGTAACTGCCCAAAAGATTTAGAGACAGACCTCTAGTATAAAAAAAAAAAAAATTTCTTGTTTTCTTTGTCATTCTGTATCATACCTAGTTTCACTCTGTGTTCTAATGCTGTGCTTATAAACGCTAGATAGTACAACCTTCTGCATTTTTACAGCAATGCTGACCTGTGGTCACAGCTCTATGTGTTGATGGGAACTCTTTGACACAAACTAAAGGATAAGCAACTCGATTAGGTTACAGGGAGATTATGATCTCCTTTATGTATCATCAGATAAACACCTTCAGACTAGCCTTGTCGATCACTGCAGTATAATAAAACCATTCAGACCATCTTTTCTAAAATAACTGAATACGTGACGCTGGGTTCAAAAAGTAATAAGCACTAAAGAGTGACAACTGCACGTGATATCTTTTATGTGCATTAATTTGTTGAGGATGATATCTGTCTTCATAATCCTGTTTGTGCAAATTTGGTCCTTCTGGATGTGCCAGAAGTTCAGAATGATTTTGAGTGCTTCAATGAAAAGTTACTAATAGCTGCAGAGTGCAAAGCCTGCTCACCAGTTTTTCTTACTGTCACACAGGGAGCACATCACTGTCCGAACTGATGTCTTGGTGCCTACACCACTTCATCGCACCGCATAAGCTATGACACAGCTAGTCTTAATTACACTGCTTTTTTTAAAAAATCATTTAGATGTTGTAATTTGTATATCACTAGAATTGTTCTACTGCTCGTTTGTTCACAGATCATGTTTCAGTAAATGTACTGATGAGCACCCAGGACTCTGAAGACAGCAGTTTTGCGCAAGATAAGAATGTTCCTTAAAGAAGCTGATGGAGGATAGAACACCAGAGTTCCTGGCAGACACTGACAGCATAAGATGGCACCGTAGTCTAGTCTGAAATTGTAAGTCTCAAGGAGGACGAGATGTCCTTGACTTTACAGGAAGCTATTACACTGAGTAAACTTAGTAATGGGCTAGACTCTGCTTTCAGGACCTGTGTAGATGCATTTGTTTCTGTTCAGTTACACTAAAATGACTGTGGAGTAACTAGGGTTTGTCTGCATGTGAATGTGAACTAAATCCCTCTACATTAGAGCAAGTAATTTTATTTACACTGGTGAATCTCAGATCTGCACCCATCATTTCTTAACTACTTTGTTCCTAGCACTGCTCATAGATCTAGGAAATGGATGGTACAAGCTCTACAGCATGACTGAAAGGAGTCTCCATTTCAAAAGCTGTGTGTTCCAAATATGTTGGTTCATTTGCAGTAGGGTGTTTGGAACCTGCAGTTGACAAAGGTCATAAAATCATTGATGTCATGAAATATGCAATATATTTCATCTGAATGATGTCCATACCTTTGTAAAGTCTTTTTTTTTATCGGCTCAGATTAATTTAGATGATTAATTCATTTGAACAAATGTATGCTTCACTTTAAAAGCAAAGTTATATCTCATCCTTTTCCCTGATGGTGTGTGCCAGAGAGTAGCAGTCTTTGTAGTTTTTGTCCTGAGAGACAAACACTCCCTTTTTTCCTGAGGGTAGTTGCTACTCCCCTTCAGTGGGAGAACATATCCATTTGTAACACCAGCAGTATCATAAGCCTCTAATAGTGTCTTGGAGATTTTTTAGGAAATAGAGATGCTGGCGTTTTTGTAAAGACCCAGAGAGCTTTTTCAGTTAGTTTTAAACAACCAAAACTACTGAAAAGAGCTCAGAATTTTGCATGGTAAGGGTATTTGTTCTGAACTGTATCTCGCAGGTGCTATAAATAATAACTATTTTCATAATAGATGATTTGCAGTCTGTAAAAGCAGGTCACTGCAATTACTATCTCCTTTCTCCCTGCTTCTCAGTGGCAGGAAATTTTTAGCAACCAGTAGCATTGCAAACTTTTTAGGTGGAGGTGAATACTTCACGGATGTTAGTTAAGAGGAGGGCTCCACTGGATCCACTTTGGATCCTTTTGGAAGGCAGGGTTCAGAAAGCTGAGGTGGGCTTAAACCAACAGTAACTAGCCTCTGTTTGAGTTTTGTTTGGGGTTTTTTTGGCAGGCAGATACTTACCTAATTTTAATCTTAAAGAAAGGTTGGGTTTTGTAGCCCCATTGCTGCCTCCCCCTAGTTTGCCAGGACCACGAGTTGACTTCACGTGTAGAATGAAGATTCTGAATGAAAAGGTAATGGGACAGGGAGAGGAGGAGTTGAGAAGTGTCTTCGTTGGTTGAGAAAAACGTAGGGGAGCAGAACAGTCCAATGAGTCTGCTCGCTGATCCCAGCTGGTCTTTGAAAATTAGGTTGTCACAAGCATTGTGCGAGTTGTAGGTTGACAGTTGTCATGTGTGGCTGTGGTGACAACATACAAGCACCAGAAGCTTTTCCACACAGCTATTCTGGAGGCCTATTCTTACAATTCTGCTATTGAGTAACTACCTACTCAAAAGGCAGGCATGCAGCTGGATCTTCCTGGATGCATTCCATGTGTTTCTGAATCAGTAATGAAATTTTGCATCACATAGTGGTGTTTTGGACTTGAATAAAATTTGGGCCATTTAAAATACAAGTATGTAATCCCATGAAATAGTAAGGAAGGCTGACTATTGCAGGCCTACTAATGGTAGTGAGAGTCCTCATAAGTTTGAGGTTTCATTTTTCTCCACACTTGCAAGATTTAGGTCATACTGTTCAGGTCAGAACACTTAGAAGCAAGCTAGGCATCTTGATTCGGCCTCTCTAAGAGAGTACTTGTTTTCCAGAGATGTTGTTTGAAGCATTCCCTTGAGTATATGATATCACTTCCAAGTTTACTGTCAGTTCACAGTTCGCTGAATTACACTTGACTCTTGGGTTGGGGTTTTTTTTGTTTATTTGGTGTTGGTTTGTTGTTTGCTTTTTTAATAAAGGTAAATAAAAGATGCTTATTTTTTCTGCCATCATCCAGAGATTCTGGGAAAGGGAATCCATTTTATTAACCAAGCTGTACACTCTTCTCTGATGGTTCTGCAGAGCTAGTTTTACTTTTCGGAACAGAGACTGGCTGCATCCTTCCTGTACCTCGACTTTTGACTACAGCTAGAATTATGTATTTTCTTTTCCAGAACATCTTCCATTTGGTACTCTGACAGCATTTGTTCACTCGTTTTTGTATTCCCAGCCTTGGGCTTGGCTGTAGCAGTCTCCTTTAGGATCAGAGCCTCCCTTGCCAGTACAAATCACTGCCACCATTCCATTGCACTGACCAAAGCATTTACTCCTGAAGTTAGAAAACAGCAAGCCAGAGAGATGCAGTAATTTAACTAATTGGCTTGTTTCAGTCCTCTTCTAAACATGGAAATCAGAGCCTGCAAACATTCGTAAGATGAAACATTGGCACAGACATGATCGTTTCTGTGAAACTGCAGATGTGAGTACTTTGTTATGAAACTGCTGGGATATTTGTGAATTATTTTAACCAATCCTGTCACTAAAAACCACGAAATGGCTGTTTTATTCTGCTGATGATTGCTTCTGCACTCCAGAACGTGTTTAGAATGGCCACATAATTAAATTATTTAACATTTTCTTTTAAATTAGAGAGTGACTTCTAACATGCTTACATGATGCCTAACTTGCACTGACATACATAAGGAGCTGTGTTCCCAGATGCTGTGTATGTTTTAGCTCTGTTCTTTGTGGTAAATTACTGTAGGCATGCGTAACATTCTCCATTCTCTGTACTTTTCATAACATATCTAGTTTCTTAATTATGTATTTTTTCCCTGTAGCAGACCATGCCGTTGTTCTTAACTCTTTTCCCTTTTGAGCTTTAAGTATGGAGTACAACAGTGTATGTCCTTAATTTTTAGGAAAAAAACATTGCCTTTGTCCCCTTGAATGTTGTGTTCATTACCCCTCAAATTCCTGATGATACACTGTAGATCTTGCTCCTGATTATAGTTTTGGTTGTTTGCTGCAGTTCCGGGCATTACCAGTGGGCAGCAGATCACAAATGGAGACTCGGTGCTCAAAAGATTTGTAGTGATGCTAGATAATGAGAGAACCAGCGATTAAGCAACAGTGTTGTATCTGCAGTGTATTCTGTGCAGCTCAGAACGTCAGTTTTCAGTCTGTTAGCCTTGACTGGATTAGATTACATTATATTAGCTTGCATTAGATTAAATTGAGAACTGTTGCTTTATCTCCTGGATGTAACTTTAGTGTTACACAGAGGTTTTTTAATCCAAAAAATTGTGCCTCTGGTGAGATACTGATTCAGGTATAGTGTTGGTTCCTGTGTTTGGATAGTAGAGATCGTTACCTGTGTACCCAGGATTTAGAAAAAGATTCTCTTCTGCTTGGCAAGCTTGCTTAAAAGTCAGATCCTTCTAACACGGTCTCTGGCTTTACTGTGTTCTCTTCCAGCCTACTGGCATTTGTCTGGTGCCCTGGGATTTGTAAAACTGTGCCTATGAGATTGCTGATTGCACAGGGAAGAGAAGGCAGTCCAAACTGGAATAGTGTCTGCTGTCATTTGGGAATTTGCTTATTAAGGCATCCCACTTACTCCCTTGGTTGTCAATACTGAACAGAAGTAGAAATTGAAAGCAGATCTCTAAACTCATTTACTGTCCTTGAAACAGGATGTTTATTCCATTTTGGAATACAGAGTTTCCTATTGCCTTTCTTCCTGCATTTTTTCAGCTAATACCAATCTCTGCTACTCCATGCATGCCTCTAATCCTTTCCATCTGTGTTTGTCACCTCTCCAGTCCAAGTGGCATCTCTTCTAGCTATGTATATTTCTCTCACAAAGACCTGAGAAGCCTTCTGCCACCAAGACTTCAAGTCAAGGAAGTGCAAACTGCCTGCTTTGTCCACCACATCATCTCGGATTAGCAGCTTCTGTTTGATGTTGTCCAAGCATGAAAGAAGCAACCTTTCCCTGGAAGTTACAGAATTGCCTGCATTCATAATTTCTGAAGACAGCATGCAGCAGGTTGCCTGTGAATCTAGTGAATGGCTTAGCTAGGAGAAGTCTCTGTTTAATACAAAATTAGTGGCAACTGAGCACATCAGCGGAAACAAGTAGCCAAGGCAAAAAAATTACGAGTGATAATGAGGAGGAAGTTCCAAACCTCTGGAGAGCTAATTATCTGAGTCAGCTGAAGTAAATCAAAGTGGTTTGATATGTGGTGACCTGAAGATAAGCACACCCCACGTAATTAAAGATGATACCTATGTAGCTAGAATCAGGGAGATTATATAGAAATTACTGCATGCAGCTGCTTTAAATATTTTTGTACTTTGTGTTTCCTAATGTTTACTAGTGTTACTTTAGCACGGTAGCTGATGTGCCATCAAATGTGATTTTTTTGAGGGGGAAAAATATTTTTATGGCTTTTGAATCGAGGAAATACTATGAGATAGGTTAGGACACGGCACTGCAGTTCTGTGATTTCTTTAGTCCTTTTGTTACAATACGTCATGTATTTGTCCTTATGGTGCATGTGGAAGAGATAAGAATTTCCACTAATTTTTGAGAGTTTATGACAATTCTTCACAAATTGATGACGGTCTTCTAGAGCCCTAAATACCAGTAACAGCAGTGGTAACTTGTAGGTCTTATTTAGATTTGAACAAAAAGCTTTTGAGGAGTGTTTGTGGTTAACTTTGCTTTCATGACATTCAGTATCCTTGGGATCAAGTTTATTACATACTGTTAGCCTCAAATGTTGTTAGCTGATAATGGACTGGTTGCTGAGATTTCCTTGTCAGTAATAGGAGGGGAAACATGTGCATAATGCCTTATTTGCAAGGGACTTTGTCATGCCCAGACACAAGCTTATGGCCACCACTACTGGATATATAAAATAATTATTTATTTCTGGTTTTTGTTCCTCTTTTGCAACTGATTGCTGTGGATGTCATGCTGTCTGATTCCGAGAACACCTCAGGTATTTGGAATTATCATCTTGAAACCAGTATTGGTCCTAGAAAATGCCACATGAAGCCATCCATTCGTCTCTAGGACATTTCCTGTAATGTTGAACTTAAGTATTGTCTATTTGCTTGCAATTGCCAACTTTCTTCTTTGGTTGCTGCATAGTTTCAGGAGCTGATGTTTCATAAGTTACCAGAGCTAGAGTTGAGCCGAAATCTGAGGGTAGTTGAAGCCTTACTTAGTCATTTACATGTGATTGGTCCTTTTGTCCTAGCGAAGCAATTTTTCCCTGTTGTTCATGAACTGGTCTCAGACCTTAGATCAATGTAAATATTCAAAGCTGCTCTGCTGTGCTAATATCTTATTGCATCATTCTGGAGCTGTTGATTGATGATAATTCTGAGTGTTTAACCCATTTTTTTTTGAGGCTTTCTAAACCTTTTTCTGGCAGGCTGTTTCTCAAGGAAACTGGCTGATTTGGGGAGTGTTTTGGGGGAAACAAAATGATTGGAAGGCAAAAGAAGCTGTTTCTTTTTTGCATCTAGTGTTTGCAGTGATGCCATTAAAAGCAAGGGCTAGGAGGAGTGAGAGACTAATTGTTCCTATCCCCCTCTAAACCCCCAGACATTCACATTTGTGGAATATGATGCAGAAGCAGAGCCCCATCTGCTGATGCTCCCCTTTGCATGAAATAGTCCCTTGCAGAAGAGGCCTTACATAAATAACTTTGCTGACCTGCGTTTCTTTGTATGTGCTAGATCACGTCTGTGGGTGTGTTGTTAACTGCTGCACAGAAAAGGAAAAGCAAGAAATCAAGTCAGTGCTAGAGCTGTTAGGAACTAAGTACACCCTTTAGTTGTATGCAGGTCATGATGCTAATCCTTGTTTAGCAATATTCACAAAACTTGGACCAGGATAACTTCAGAAGTTACCCCAAATTGAAGCTTAATTCCTCCTCTTGTTGAACTTCATGGCAGAAATCCCTCAGCTGGTGTAAGGAACAAGATTGGATTACGTGGTGATGGCTTGCAGGTAGTGAAATTTTAAATCCGCATAAGCATAGGTATTTTTTGTGTCTGAAAGGATCCTGATACTTTGCTGAGGAGCAAAAGCTGATATTCTGTTTTGACTTGATGTGGTATCTGGGGAGAGGCAAACAGTACAGGCAGCACCTTCCTTTGCTTTGAGCATTGTGTCTCTATAATCTCTAGAGAACTCATTAAAATTTAAGGCTGTGGCAAGCTAAATGGCTACAGTAGTGATACACTGATGGTTTGAGGTTCTGCATTTGTCTTTTTGGGATAACCAGTTCTGCTCCCTTCAGTGATGTGTGGCACCACAAAAATCAGTGGGGCATTTTAACCTGAGAAGGCAGCTATTTAGCAAACAGGAATATGTCATTTGGTACAGTGGTAGAAACAAGAAAACTCTTCTCTTCTTAAAGCATTCTGTTCTCCAATTGAATCCCTCTAAAAATTGACTTACCGTGCCTGTTTGTGGAAAGGGAGGAATTATGCATGGTCAGGCTCACCATGGTTTGTGCTGGGGAGACCGTAGTGGGTGAAAGGCAAGGTTCTGTGTTACAGTATAATTTCTAGTCAGTAACTGCTAGTCAGGATGTGTGTCTTGATTGTTGGCTTACAAGGTCTTAATGTTGTAAATGGATAAACTTTTCAAACATGAGTATGTGAAGGATGGTCATGTTTCTTGTACATGTATATATGGCCCTTTTGCAGCTTGTAGTGTCTAAATACTTAATACAGTTAAGTAAAATTAAGACAGTTCTGTCTTAATGTGACACAATACAGAGCTCCTAAGTTCTAACCTGGGACCTGAGTTGTTATACTCTACTTCCTCTCTAGGAAAAGTCAGTAACAGACTGTGACTGCCTTTTGAGCTACAGCCCTGAACTGTGGAAGAAAAATACTGGTTTCTCCATGGATAGGTGCTTCAAAGGGGTAGTAATCGGTGCTGGGCTGGCAAAGCCCAAGTAGGAGGAAGCTGTGGCATGGCCCTGGGGCCCAGGTACAGTTTTGCTGGCACCTGGGCACACAGCCCCAGTGTATGGGGCAGGATAAAAGGGGAATCCTCCCATGCCCCACTGTCAGTTGGCTGGGGTTCACAAGAGGGACAGACCTGACTGCAGTGAAGGCCTGAGGCACACTGAAGGCTGGTTTGGGGCAGGTGTGCACCTCTGAATGTATCCTTCAGTAGTCCTCTTACAGAGTAGGGTATCACAGGACCCTTAGGGGCACTAGTGCCTGGACCTCCAGACAATGAAGAATGGAAACAGTCAGCAAATGGGCCTCCATTTTGTACTGAAAGCACTTAGTGGCTTTACTTTGACCTGACCATCTTTACTTTTAGCCTTAATGGCCTTGGTACTAAGACCACTTACTGCAGTCTTGGGTGGTCATGAAGTGCTTCTATCTGCTCTGTCCATTCCCTTAACACTCTAATGCTGCTTCCCCTCCCCACTACTGCAGGCCATTTCCAAGAATTACAAGTCAGAGGCATGCACTCTACTCCAGCTCATGATGTTGGAAGATGTAGGATCTCTGAATTTGAGACTACATATCTGCTAATCAAAGAATGCCAAGATACTGTGAAATACACTAGGTATAAACATCAAGGGGAGAGTAATGTTCCACCTAATACAAAGTATCTTCTGTGTGTATAGCTCTTGTATATGGTATATTTCATCACGTTTGGAAGTTTATAGTGATTATCTTCCTGACTCTGGACTGTAGACATCACCCCTGTGATGGAAGCAGAATCAAGCTCTCTAAACTAAGAATAACAGAGCAAGTACAGATGGACTGTGATCCAGACCCCAGAAACAGCTACATGCTTTAACACCCATTGATATAAATAAGCACTTAGACACTGGTAATCCCTCATTCTTTGAGGGGATGTTAATGACCTGTATGTCCCACTGAGATTACAGTTAAGGGCATTTACCACTTCTAGGATTTGATCTTAAATACCTGCCAAAATGTTCTCTGCTTTTGGAACTTGAAGTGGTTCCAAGTTTCCCCCCTCCCCCCTCCTTTTTCTTTTGTATTTTCAAATTAAAACCTGAAGTCCAATCTACTCTGATATTAACACTGTGTCCCTATCTCTCTCCCAAAGTCTGTCCTGGGCTGAAACCCTGTATGTCACGTTTCAGGATTGTTTTGCTGACATATAATTAAGGATTTATAATGTAAATGCTGACACAACCTTAACTAGCCTATTGCAAATGTGACACTATTAATAAAGGACTCTCTAGGGTTCAGTATGCTCCTCTGTGGATTAGCTTCCTGGAAATTTAGTGGCAGTTTGCAAATTGCCATCCAATTTTGGTTTTAGTCAGTCTCTTGCTACTATACAAAGCTATTTTGATTCTGATAATGTGAGAGATACTATTTTACTTTGTTTTACTTTCATCTCTATTAAAAAGCTCTGTTTCAATCTTCTGCCGTATTTCAGGCAGGTGGAGTCATCACCTGGGGAGATGCTAGAGAAATAGTACAAAGACAGATAGCTTTGTGTCCAGTTAATCTCCTAGAAATTAAGCCAGTCATTCATGCCCAGCTCTCAGAAAGAAGATTAATTCCTATCTCACCCATTGGTGACACTGAGTTAAGTTCAGAAAAGGCACCTGAGGTTTATGTGGAATTCTAGCTTTATTTCTGCCCAGTTATTTTATGAAGGTTGAGATAACATTGTAGGGTGCTGTGGGACTGACTTACTACTTGGTACGTCTGGAGGCTAGACTATTTTACTTCATCTCAGGAAAATGTTAAATTGTGTTTATTTATCCGATCCTGTAATATTCTGAACTACTTACAGATTGTCCATATAACATCACTGTGCAATTACTTTCTAAACAAGTTCATGTAAGGACATTGTCATTCTGGAAAATCTATTCTTAAAATACTTATCCTACTAAACTGTGACATAAATTTTATCTGTAGACAAGTTCATAAAGTATAATAGTTTAGGGGAGGTCTTGTTATAAGAAACAAACTGGACTGTGCAGAAGAAATTATTTTGTGTAGAATTGCTTAGCTAAAATGTCATCTTTTTATAAGATCAGTATTTATTTAGTAGTTATATTCTACCTTCCCAAGTGTGCCACCCTAAAAATTACCTTTTTGTTTTCATTTGTTGCCAAATACTTTGCAAACACTTCATTTAAATACTCAAATGAGAGCTAAGCTTGCTTCTAAAAACCTGGCTGTTTATCTGGTTGTGTTTTGGTATTGGGTTTTGGGGTTTTTGGTTTGTTTTTTTTTTTGTAGAAAGAAAGCAAATGAATTAGCAGGTCCTTTAAAATGCTTCACTCTAAAATGACTGCCTCTTTTCAAGCAATTTTATAGTTTCAAAATATGCCTCCTCATCTGGCATTAACCATGAAAATAGCTTAGGGTTTTTTTAAAATTTTTGAGTACTACTGAAGACAAAAGCTTATTTAGGGTTTATTTATTTTTCTCTGTATTCTGCCATGGATTGACTGACTTGTGGATGTACTTGTCTTAATCCTGTTTGAGCTCTATAAAAGCTGGGAAGTACAAAAATTTTGACTACCTACTCATGCCACATGCTTTGCTGGTGTGATTCTTGCTCATAAACTGATCAGGCTGTTTTGATAGATACTCAATGTTGAGATACCATGAATCCACACTAATATTTAATGGCAAAACAGTTTTCAGAGCGATGTTGCACATGAGATCAGAAAATATTTTAAAATGCAATAGAGCTCTGCAACATCCTTATGAATGCATGAAGACTGCTCTGAGGCTGGTGGATCATCTTCAGTAACTCTATCAAAGCCACTTACAGTGTGAAACAAAGGAACAGGAAGCAGATTCTGGGATCTTTCAGATAGCCAGTTCCTGCAAAATATAAGACTTGGTGAAGCATTTAGGATCTGCAGTGCAAACGTAATCAGTGATATGGGGCTAGGAATGTGTCTAGTTCTTTCAGAGTTAGGCTAGTATACAGATGTTTATAGTTTGCTTAAAAAAATCCTCCTGTGAATGAGTTTGATGCAAGTTCTTAATGTGAACTTACAGCCACTTCTGCTGGCTGGATTAAGGATCTCTCCATAATGTTTTTACAAACCATTTGAGAAGCTGTCTGGACATGCGCTGAATTCAGAATTGCAGCACTTGAATTTGTATGTGGCTTGTGATCTGTTTGAGCTCTTCATTACCTCTGACAGTTACTCTAGCTCACCCAGAAGCTTACAAATATTTTCTTACCTGAATCAACTTAGAGTAAAGGAAGGGAGAAGTGATGGCTGTGCAGAGATGGGGATGTAGACCTCAACTCAATTAGTAGAAGGGTAAAGGGCTGTGGGGCAGGACAGTGTTTCCTCTTTTATACAAAATTTATTTGACGCAGCTGCTGTGTGTATCACATGGGGCAGTGTTTATCAGCTCTTTACTCTCTTAGAAAGACCTTGCAAGACTTAAATGGATTTTGTTAGGGTTGTGAGACCGGGCTCATAACAGTGCACACTGTGGATCTGGTGTTCTTAATTCTCATAAGACTCCTAGACAGGAAAGTGTAGTTATTTTGATGCTTCTTGGCTGTTGTGCTTCATGAAATTTGGTGAGAGGGAATTTTCCCTACTGCCTGAAGACAGAGAGCTGAGGAGGATGTTGTGACCACTAGTAGCGACTGGCTCTGTTGCAGGGTTTTTTGTCTATTGTGTGGGAGGCTTTGGTTTAATCAGAGCGGAGAATTTAGTTTCCCCGTTTAACTGAGGTTAGATTTTTACAGAAATGTAACTCTATGTACCTTGCAGAATCTGCAGGAGAGCAGAACTGATTTCTGTTGAGACATATCTCCCACACGGCGTTGAAAACAAGTGCACAAATTCAGAGTAGCTGGGTGTAAATCTGAAGAGTCATGGAGATTGATGTTCTCTCTAGGAGTTAATCTAGATTTACATCAGGTTAACTGTGACTGGTATCTCTTAGGATTCATCTTCGCTAGACTTTAGCATGCTAAATTAATTGCTAATTAACTTGAGATGGTTGATGAGAGTGGATGCTTCCCACATTTTTTTCTCTTACCATCATGGAATTTAAAGGCAGAGCTTACTAGATCAGACCAGATCTTACCTATTATGAACTCCTGCTTGTCAAAAGCTGTTCCCTTCAGCCTGATACTGACACACTGAGCACAGTAGGTGGACATTATGCCAAAGCACCGAAGTCCTCAGGACTCCACACTTGTGTGCTTCTAGGGCAAAACCAGCAGAGACATGGTATCCCATATTGCCTAAGGCACTTAAAATAAGGAAGAGGTTAGAAGAGGTCCTGCAAGGCAGTCCCAAACTCCATGAAAGCTGGCCTTGCTAGTTTACACAGTGGAGCCGGGCAGCGTGAGACTTCTCCTGAATAGTCAGTGTTAAACGGGCTCACCACTGAGATACTTAAGAAACAGCATGAGCTGTCTCCCCCAAAGCATTTCTTCACTTGTGTGTCAGAAAACAATTGAATTGGTGCTTTGTTAATTCTGTCCAAAGCAGATTGTAACATGAAGTATCTTATGGTAAAATATGAATTTGCAACATCCAGGACCATTGGGAGGGGAAATGGCCACAGTCAGTCCTTCAAGGTCTGACAGCATTGAGGCAAATGGAAATTTTGCCTCCCTCCCTTCCTCTCCAGATGTCACCACCAGTGTTACACTAAAAAGGCACACCTTTCTTGTATGTGTGTTATATAGTTGAAATGAAATTGGAATGCCAGAAGGATGGGATCCTGCTGTAGTTTGGCAAGGAGGCCTTATGGCAGCCTTACTTGAAAAATAAATTCAGATTCTGCCCAGGACCTCTGGTACTCTTAAAGTTAGTGAAAGGATCTGTGTAGGGACTGAAAACAAAACTAAATCAGGCTTTTTTTTTTTTTTTAATAAATGGTCCCTATTCTTAAAATCAGCCTTTTGTTAGGTCCCACCAAAAAAATGTGTCTAAGCAGCATATATCTAAAATGTCACCCTTGTCTTTCCAGATATGCCTAGCAAACTTCTAGTCCTTGGGCTTCCCTTTGAACTGATCTGTCTCCTAACAGATTGTAGTTCAAATTGAGAAGGCCTGGTCATACTGACTGAACATACAATGAAGATATAAAAATACAGTAAACTGGTTATCATCTTTTTTGCCTGCATAAGAAAGTAAAGGCATTGTGCCAAGCAAATATGCGCATTAGATGACTAACAGAGCTCCCACACTGTCAGTGTAGGCAGGGAATATGCAATGCAGCCACATATGTGTCTCAGAACCATACTGAGCGCTTTTTATTCTTAATGTTTGGTTTTGTTTTTACATAGGAGTTCAGATCCTTGAGCAGGATGTTTATCTCTATGCACAGAAAACAGTATTGGTCATAGTTTTAATACACGATCAAGTTTTTAAAACTACCAGCTGACATATCTATGGCGAGTGACATCAGGATTTCAAGTCATTGCTATAAATATTCACTAGGTTAGCCCTGCTTATCATATGTAATTTTCTGAGTTTAGTGTATTTTCAATGGCTGGAAGAACATTTTTGGGTTTTCCAGCGAGAATGTTATTAGAAAGTTTTGTCTTTGGTTGCCCTGGTGAGGTTTGATCTCTCTTTCTTTGATAAAATTGGTGTGAGGTTTTGACAAAACTTAGTATGCTGTAACAAAGGAGTTGAATATCATTTGATACTTGCTTAGCCATATTCTTAAAATATGTGTGCAGATACTACTGAGCAAACACCCAGGAAGTTCTGTAAGTCTCTGTAAACAGAGTGCAGTCGAACTTCACATTTAATCTAGTAGTGAGCTTATAATGAAGATGGTCCCCTTTTCACTCCTCCAATGATGACTAATCCACAACCCCCCCCCCAAGAATTAGTTTTCCATCAATTCTGCAAGCTGAAGCAGCAGCCTTGTTGCTGCATAGATGGATAAGATAGATAGATATGATGCAATAAAGGAGAGTGTGTAGGATGAAACAAACCCCTCTGCAGCACTGTAAGGTTAGATCATCCTAAACGCAGTGTGAAGCTTACTTTAAGTATTGGTTGTTTGGATGTAGTCTCATTTCAATTCCCCAAGACACATTAAGGATCCACTAAGCTAAGAACTCAGCAAGCACAGAATGAGAAACAGTCTCTTGAGTTGAATCGTAAAAAATCAAGACACTGAAAAACAAAGACAAAATCCCAAACAACCAAGTTACAATTCTGTGGCCTGACAACCAGATGATCAAATATTCAGTAGACAGACCCCAATTGTTCCCATTTTTGCAAGTTTATCACACTTTTCACTGGCTTATCTCGTAAGCATACAGTACTTCAGAAAGCAGACTTCCAGAGTACAAGTAGAGAAAGGCAAAAGCCTAGACTCTTTCCAGAACTCTTTCATCAACAGTGGCAGAATCTGTCAATATACTTTTAGCACTGAGTAACTTTTTCTCTGATGACACACTAATTTCTAAGGAGCAATGAAATGTATTTCCCTTACAGAACTATTTAGTAGCCTGTGTAATGTGGATTGGCCCCTATTTTAAACGCTTCTTTCTTCTTTATTGATCTCTGCGAATTGCTGACACCTAGAACTCTCATCCAAATTACTTTATTTTTAGCAGCAAAAATTGGTATTATATGGACTAGCAGCTACAAGGGGTTGTGTGGAATGACTGCGATGAGAGTCCTCAAATAGACTGCATTATATAAACTGTATTTTCCACTCAGCTAATGTGGTTAATTAAACTTGTTTTTCATATCCCAAGACAGACACCACTTATGTACACGCTTTATTTTAATAACACATTTCTGTTCCTCTGTCCCAGGAGACTTGGTCCCATCTTCATTTTTTTGTCTGATCTTAAGATGGAGAAAAGGGAATATAAGGACAAAAGGTTGGATAGTGTTTGGCTCCATGTAGTCCTTTTTCAGGCAAATACTTGTCTAATTTGGGGATGTAGATGGAGTGAGGGAACATCTTACAAGACAACATAGCTACAGATTGCCTGAATGATGTGTTCATTGGAATAGATTAAATGCATTTCCCAGAACAGGGAGTAAGTGAACAGTAGCAAGAACAACCATTTTATCATTTTGTGTTCCCTCTAGATTTGTGTTCCTGTTCTGTGATGATGCTCCTGCACATTAACCTGCTTTGTTGCTCAGTCAGAGCAACTCATGCCAGAGTTTGTGTCCAGATAATTGTGGGCACAATTCTTGCTTGTGTCTACGTGGACTATTCCAGTGTCTTCAGCAAAATTTAGCCTAATGGCTTAAAAATGTAGGGGTTTGCTCATACAGAACACAAGATAAAGTCACTCTTGGTTCCATGAAGTAGTCTGACTGCTGCTGAGTACTTACTAACAGAAATGTTGCAATTGCTTATCAGTCTTCTGTGACACATCCTCTAGAGGGTTTGCACAAAGTAAAATGAAGTGCTGAAATCTTCTCTTAACTTGGAGCTTGATGTCGCTGGCACTGATGCACATGAGTAAGTGCCCCTGTGACTAGTTTTAGCTGTTTACGTTAGTATAACGAGAGACATATAAGAGTGTTAAAAGCAATTTATGCAGCTTTATTCCTTTGTTGTTTAAGGTGACTAGCTTTCTGTGAAACTATTCTGCCTTCAAGGTTTTCCTCATAGTCATGGATACATGGCAGCATATTTCTTCTATATCAGTGTAAAGTAAGTGTAAAATGCTACCAAATCTGAGTATTGTTTTTGCGTGAGTTTTGTGTTGGTAATAACTGCAAGATAGAAGGTAATCAAGAAGGCAACTGTGTGCATTTTCAGAGGCAGGAGTGATTCCTAACTGTCCTTGGTTTAGTGGTATTTTCTTCTCGTCGTTTGTGTACTGTTGGAGAGACAGAAAAAGGGGGCGTGTTAGGCAGTAGACAGGCTTATTTCCTTCGACAGTTTGTAACTACACCTGTCCTAAGCTACAGGGTAGGGGACAGAGTAAGCAGAGGACGAATGCTTTAATTTAGGGGCAGTGTAGAGGAAGGGATTAAATATGGAGCCAGGCAGGTCACCTGCACTGAAGGCAAACTATAGCAGTTACCTGTAGCTTGAGAAGAGGTAATTTTTTCTTTCTAGAAGCTACAAGGACCTAGAGATACAGGCCTTTTCCCTACAGCACAATATTAATTTTTAGTATTAGTATTAATTCTTAGTCTTTTGGCCTCTCAGGGAATGTCGTGATATGAAGTTCCTTGCACAGCAGCATGTGTAAAAAAGACACTTTTATAACAGCATTTGAATATTGTGGTGGACCTCAGGCACTAAGGAAGGTCAAAGAACAGCATTTGGGGCTGCTGTCATTACAAAAAGCTTTATGTTAAAACCTAAGATGTGTGATAAAGTTACCTTATATCAGCTGCACCACAGTAACTATATGTACGTACATAGTCTGCTTTTGTAAAAGCAGTAGGCACTTCTTGGCTTGAATTTTAGCAATATTGTCTTCTGTTTGCTGGACTGAGAGCATGCAGAGTCAATTACACTGCCACTTAACTGAAATAATAACTTTATATACTGGGACGGCCTGTTCAGATACTGGAGCCCTTCAAGTCTAGATAAGGTAGCATAAGGAGAGTTGTACAGAGAGCTATCACATCTTTTATTAGACCACTTGATGTAGTTTGGGAATATAATTTGGCCTTCAGTAGTGAGTCATGAGGCACCAATGCCTTTTTTCCAGTGGCAATCACTTATAAAACCTGATTACTTCTTGGTTCTGCATCTCATGGGCATGCTGCTGGAGCAGAATAAGTGCATTGCGAAGACCGTTTCTGGGGAACTGTTGTACAGAGCTGGTGATCACCAGAAGGTTCAGAGAAGCCATGGACATAGTGATGGTGGATTTAGAACTATCCATACCATCTTTTTATGGTGCTTGTTAGGTGTTTTGAATGACACCTGCTCTATGAAAGAAAGCTGACTTCCCTTGGGACTTGCCTACAATATGTCCTTTCTGTGTTTGAGTCTTTGGGCTTTAACTTCAGAAAACACATCACAAAACAAACTTAATAGAAATGTCTAGCTGAAAATAATTGGTTGTCATATTTTTGTATGAGGGAGGGAGAGGTGTTTCTAAGTAGCTATAAAAGCATAAATACCACCTGTATGCTTTTTGCCTATTTTTTCTTGCTTTAAGTTGGACTATGTTTGGACACACATTGTATACACAGACTGTTTCTTGGACCTACATAGATTCTCCGTATTGTGTTTGTATTACAAGTGAAAGGCATGGTGTGTATCCAGGCCTTTACAGGCCCTCATTTTCTCCCTTGACTTAGTAGTCCCTTTTCTTGGGTAGCAGAGGATTGCTTAATCCTAAAATGGGCCATATTGGTTGATGTAATTTTTTGAGGAGAACCTCACACATGACTCTGCTGACTTGCTTTTACTTGGATGCTGTCTTGTTGTAGCCTGCTGTCTTCAAAGAATGGGACTTGCTTTTAAGGATGGTTTTTTGAATGTGCAGATGTGCTTATCTACATACAGTGGTCACCTCATGTCCCAGAGTCAGAGGTAAAGTCTGGATATCTAGGTAGTAATTGATTTATTAGCCCATTAAAAACTAGAAAGATCAGTTTCTTAAGAAATGAACTCTTGTAATTTGAACAGGACCTCTGTAGGAGAGGGCACTTTGAGGATTTAGCCCTTTATACTCCTTTTCTTCAGGAAGCTTCTTGGTTGGGTTTGTGATGCAAAGTGTGTTGGTAACAACAGAAGCATTTGTGTTGGGTTTTGTGGACTCAGATGAGACTAGGGACAAACTGGCCTGATATTGACAGCGCAAGGTGTTTTAGAAGTATATGAAAAATCATATAAGCCTTGGAGGCCAAACACTGTGTCATCTGGACAAACCATACATCTCTGGCCGCTCCCTTAGCAGAATTTGTAAAGAAGGAAAAAGTTCTTTCAGTTTGTTAGAGGCAAATTTCTTTCTGCATGCCTGCATGACCCTCTTTACCCATGTTTTTGCTATACTTTGAGTGGCAAGTTGGACACTGTCTCTGAGGCTATAATGGACTGTTTGTTTTCAAGTTACACATTCAGTTAGCCCCACTGTGTGGTACGCAGGACCTTGTCACAGAACTATGTGTAAAATTATGTGTAAAAGCCCCAGTGATTCTTGGACATCTGATAGTATTAAAGCTTAGATTTTTTTTCACTTGTTTTTCAGGATTCTAGTGCATGAAAGACGTGTTAATCCCAGAAGACCTATCTGTCTGGGAGCAGGCATTGGAACTGAGCTAATGTGTGAATGTAAGAACTGAGTGCATGTCAGATGGTAAATAAGGCAATGAAGATCAGATATATCCTATTGTCACTTCAGGATGGATGATGAAAAATACAGTCATATGCTCTTTCAGAACCTGTGCTGAACTTCATTGCAGGTTATAAAAGTTTTCAAAAGACCAGTTAGCATGGAAGGTACTATTTGTTCTTTCTTTTTTTTTTAAGAGGGGTGAGGGAGGTATATCTTTTAATCAACCTGTGGTTCTCAGCATTGTCCAAAGAGTCTATTTTACCTCCATTACGTACTTGATGTCTGTGACACTTATTTGAACTAGGAATTCTAAGGAAGCCTAAAGGATTATGCTTTTGTCTCCTAAAAGCTCATTTTAAATTCAGTCCATTTCGGTCTCAAATGTAGTTTTTATTTATTTGTGGTATGCAATAAGTAAATTAGGTTTGGTTAATCACCAAGAAAGTGGGTGTTTTCAAGTCATTCTGGACTTGCTTCTAAGCATATTCTGTCTCTTACTGGGAAGTGTTTTCTCTTCATGCAAAAAGGACTCTTAGAGCTACTGGACTTTGGACTGTAAATCATGCATTTGGTGTCGATAAACTTTTTCTTTTTATTGATTAGAAAGCTGACCTATTTGCCTTCATGTTACAGCCTAAATATGCCTTAATGCTGCACTGGACCAGCTTTTCATACCACCTTGAAGGTATAGATGTTTTGCAGATTCTTGCAGTCTGGTTGTTTTTACAGTACAGAAGCCAGTTCAGCTGATGCAGGTGTGCCTTTAGAATGAACTCCACACTGTGAAGGAGGCACAGCTTATGGAAAGAGGATCCTGAAAGCCTTTATTGGGAAGTGTTTGGAGGGCAAAAAGACATTCTGTATGTGAACAAGCTTAAGGTGAATGGGTTCATTCCACCTGCTATATGCTTTACTTCTGAAAAGCCCTTTATGAGCTGTGACTTTTCATTACTTATGTAAGAATCCTGAGAAACTTCAGGTAGTCTACATATATTTCTCCTGGGTGTTCACATTCTCTTTACAGATTAGCTATAAGTGGTCAACCTTGGCCAGCTGATAGTCAATGCTTGCCACTCGTTTGATGGCAGAAAGGACATGCTTTCCTTTCTGTTAGCTCAGAGTCATGCTATTGTTCTTAAGAGGCTTTGTGCTATGCAGCCTTGTCCCGATCCTTTGAGCTATGTTAAACCTAGGCCATAAAACATCAGTATTTTTTACTTTTATATTGAAGTAGCATGTAGGTGGGCCAAATAATTGCAAGCCTCATTAGGTTAGGACATGTACAAAATTAGACAAGCACAGAAAACAGATACTTAATTTCTATTGTAAAATGAGTATGAGAAGCAGCCAGGAAGGCAAGGAGCCAGGCACCAGTCATCTTGAGTTGTGGGAAAAGTGACAAGCAGTTTGATATTTATATCACGTGGAGTACTGTGTCCATCTCTGGAGCCCCCAGCACAAGACATGGACATGTTGGAGCAAGGTCCAGAGAGGACCACAGAAATGATTAGAGGGATGGAACACCTATCCTACGAAGAGAAGCTGAGAGAGTTGGAATTGTTCAGCCTGGAGAAGAGAAGGCTCCACAGAGACCTTACTGCAGCCTTTCAATACTTAGAAGGTGCTCATTAGACAGATGGGGACAGACTTCTTAGTGGGGTTAGTTGCAACAGTATAAGGGATAATGATTTTAAACTGAAAGAGGGTAGATTTATACTGGATATAAAGAAGACATTTTTTATGCTGAGGGTGGTTAAACACTGGAAGAGGTTGCCCAGAAAGGTGGTAGAAGCCCCATCCCTGGAAACATGCAGTAAATGGAAACATGTACTTTTTGTCTCAAAGCTACTCTTGGTAGTTTAGTGTAAGTAAAAACATGGTATTATATGTTACCTGATCTTTATAGTCATAGACTATATTAATTTCAAAGCAAGATGTAAATGCAGTTGTAGTTATACAAAGTAATGAATTCAGAAATCATTTTGCAGAGTTTATCAAATTTACCCCGTATTGAAATTTTGAGTGAAATGCCTAAAATTATGGAGTTAAACCATGAGTGAATTTGATCCATCCACCAATGCAGAAATCACGCACACTGCAAATTTTTACCTGTGTGCTTTAAAAAGAATAAAGATCTATGTGCTACGAGCCCAGTATAAGATTCTTGCCAATACTGAGTGTTTTCAGAGGTCTTTTGCATTTCACATCCTGTTTCCTGCCCCAGGAATATTCCTGCTTTGGGGCAAAATGCTTTTTTTTTTTTTTCTTTTCCTTCTTTGCTCTAGTTTATATGGGACTTCATTTCATCCCCTTTTGGTTTTGCTCAGGCTTTGACCCTGTCCTAAGAGAAGTGTCCCCCTCTTTATTTGCTCCTCTTTATCTCCATTGAATTCTGCTTGGTCAAAATATCATGTGTTCATGTACATAGCCTGTGAGTTGTTTGTCAAAAAGATCTTTAATTCAGCAGTGATGCTGGCTTACTCTTTATATGTGGGCAATACAAAGGGAAGTTTTTCAAACAGTTTTGTTTTTATGGCAGAATAAGGCGTGGGTAGTTCTGCCTTGCAGAAAAGCTTAGCCTGGGAAAACCTGGTGTGGGAGGGAGAAAGAAAAGATCGGCAATCATTTATCATGTGACGTGAAAGTGGAATAGTTGCAACAAAAAACCTTGAGGTAAAGCTTTCCAGCTGAATGTGAGCTGAAGGTCATGCACTTGCCTTCATGTTAACATAATAATGTCAGCATGGAAGCATTGGTAAAGTACTGTGGAAGAGAGTCTGTGTAGGCTGCCCCTAACAAGCATGCTTTGCTGAAAAGGTGCCCTGAAAAGCCCTCAGTTTGAGGTGGCTGAACAGACTGGATTTGGCACAAGGGACAATTAGAAAGCGTCAATGATAGTAATTTAAGTGAAGGCTCAGGAAGTAGTGTATGAAATCCAAATCCCTGCCTTAAAGTTGACAGAAGATGTTATGATAAATGTTTGAAGTAAAGGTTATTGTCCAGGCATTTGTCATAGGACTATAGAGTAGCCCTTGTTTCATTGGCTACGGAAAGTGCATCACTCTGTTCAGCTGTCACAAACAAACTAATGAACTTCAGTAATGCAGAAAATGCTATGTAGAAAGCAGCTGCAGGTTTCCAGTGTTTCAGTGCCTAAGTTGAGCAATCCATAAAACACATAAAAAGAAAATCTCTTTTTCATTGCAGGGCATGTAAGCTAATGAGACAGTGCATTACTTGGTTAGGGTAGATTGGAGGGCTAAGTGTTAAACCAGTATTCATTTTCAAATTCTGAAAAATGACTTGGGAAACTGTTAGGGTGTGTTTGTGCCAGCCAGTGAATAGGGATGGCAAAACCATAAAATGATGGACTAGACTAACGAATGGCCATTTTAAGTAACCAGAAGGCTATTTAGTTCACAGAACTTCCTCATGTTAGTTTTTGCATGCACTTGCATCCAACATAGCACATGAAGCAAAAAGCGTGCAGAGTGAAACTAAACTGTATGGTGTTCTTGAAGGCTTGAAAAGTTTTGCTGAAGCTGTGTGACATAGCCATGAGCTGCTGTGGTGCGGGTGGAAAACAGGATACAGATAAAAGAGGTCACATGAGTCTGTAGGGATGAGCAAAATTAATGTGCTATTTTTGAAAGAGCGTGCACTTGGGTTGACAGTTTGAAGTTGAGATCTTTCAGTTGAATCTTTGTAAAGCAAGTCTCTTCAGCTGTGTGTACCCAAAACTCAATTCTGTAGAAAATTAAACTGATTAAAATCTCAGTCTATCTCTGAACAGCATGTAAGAATCAGATATGATGAAAATGAGGCAGTTAGCAGTGCCAGAGTGCACTGCATCTATAGGGACCTTGATTTCAACATAGAGTAAAATTAAAAATCAGTCTATTCTTTTTTGACAAGTATCTATTTGGTAAATTATCGCGTGCCACTTTTAGTTATATGATCCTTATTGCTTTAGTACAGTTTCTTTTCAGGATTATATAAGATAATTTGCCTTCAAGGAACTTTAAGAAAAGTATTGGCTCTCTGCAATACACAAGACAGCAATAGTTGTTTCTTGTGGGCCAGACTGTAATCTCTGTTTCATTTGATGGTGTTGCACAAATAATCTTGACCAGTTCAGAGAGATTTCTTACAAAAAGAACAAAGTGAATAAGGAAACCTTAGTCGTCTCTGTGTGGTTTAAACTGCTTCTGTTTGAGAAATAAAATGTAGCAATATTCTCTCAGTGGAAACAAGAAGAGATTGGTTTCTTCACTTAATGGTTTGACAAATACAAGTTTAGAGACCGTTTATTTAACATTGAACTTCCATTATGTGGATATTCCATGATTTCACTGTAGTATTTATAAATGACAGACAGCATTTCTAATGAATTCTTGATTCAGAAAGTGATGTGTGCTTAAGAAATATTTGTATAGGACATGAACAGAGTTTGGCTAACCATATTCTTGCATGTGGAATGCAAATAGAACCATGAATAAAGCCACTCTGGCTTTAGCATGAAAATTCCCACCCATTTTCCTGGAAGGTTTTTTTTCTTTCTGTTATTTTACAGATCAAAGATGTGGCATTCACAGCAGGCTAGGTAGAAGTGATGAAAATCTCAGTTGCAACCATGAGGAGAATTAACAGAAATGTAATCACGATTGGAAAGTGTAGCATTTACCAGTGGATTAGATATATGGGTAACCATTTACCATGTGTTATGTGCTATATGGAGAAATACTTAGAGCAAAATTTTGTCAGGAAGATCAATGACAATCAGGAAGATCATTTTAGAGGAAGATCAATGACTTAGAAGGTAATGTTTGGAAGATATTTTTTGTGTGGCATTCCGTTATGAAGGTCTGCACAAGTTCTTACGCACTTTTCTTTTTTTCTAATTCTTCCCCTACTTGATCCTTTCTCATACTGGATAGGTGGTAAGTGAGTTGATTTGATGCCCTTCCTTCTCCTATACTATGCATAAAATGGGTTTCTTGCCTTTTACCAGGTAAAGAGTATGACTCTGGTAAAGTGGCATTTGTAACTGTACCTGAACCTTTTGACACCGTCCCCCTATGGATGCTTATTTCTCTGCCAGCGCCATTAGCCCAGCAGAGCAGTCACAATATCAAAGATATCTTTTTTTTGTTTAATACCGAAGATATGACTCTGTTTTTCAGACTGGGGTTTTATGAGGCATTTGAGGAAACAGATTATTTGTTTTCTACTGAAGTTCCAGTGGAAGTTGGAATCCTTTGGTCACCTTTTAGGCATCCTGCATGAAAACACAACAGAATCCATTTGCTGATATGTCTCTAGGTCTGTGTATCACTTAGTGACTTTCTAGGTCACCATGGAGAGATTGCAATTCATCATGTCACTGTAATTAGAAAACTGTGAAGCTGTATTGTCTCTGGTGATGCTGACAGTTTGGTGTTAGTGAAGTATGCATTTTCAGATTAGGAACTACTACAAAGTTTTAACTTGAACTTCCAAAGGCCTAGCAGGTCCCATCTGCTGGATTACAGCATAAAGGTTTCTGCAGACGGCAGTTAGTAGTGGTATATTGTGGTGTGTGATGTCATCTTCAACATAGCAGCTCAAGTCAAAGAAGTAAAGAGGCTTATCTAGTGCACTGTTTTGGTGCAAAGCTCTAGCTTATGATTCGGGCTTCCACAGCAAGGTGTTCTAACCAATACACCTTCTACTGCTTTCCTAGCTACTATGAGTTTCTCCTTGATTTCCACAAGGATGTGCAGCTGTTTCCATCCAGGTGCATACCACCCTGCTCCTTTCTTTCGCGGATTAACACTGCCTTCTAGTTGCAATCACAATGGTCTAGGATTTTTTTCCAAACTGATAACATGAAGCTGCCTCTTCTTTGCTCTATAATGCTGTACAGTGCTTAAAATGAAAAAATAGTCACAGGAAGCAGAATGCACCTGAGTGTGGGTTCATTTGACCACACCAGTTAGTTGTTTTGGTTTCAGTCTTTAGGCCTTAATCAAGAATATCACTTGAAAAGTTTGAAGATCTATCAAGAATCATGAGTATGTCTTGACAAGACATTGATGCATACTTAATATGATATGACTCGTGAGTGCTATCAGAAGTAGACAGCTGTATTTCAAAGCTGGATCACAGAGTTCGTTTTTTAAAACTGTTTCTGGCAGTTCCCTAGGAAGGCTGGGATATCCTAAATCCAAAGTAAATTTAAATTCTACTGTCTCCACTAGTACACCGGCAGCCAAATAGTATCTCCGGGCTCTCCTCCTCCAAGGATTATTCAGGACTGCTTTGTCAGTCTTTCTTTCACCATTCATATTAGGACAGTCTTCCCCTCATGTTCTTTTGCCTCTCTGTGTGTAGCTGCCACCTTTTAAGCTTGATCTTTGACAACAGGGACTGCCGCAGAAGATACATCTGACCATGTGCTTTATCTGTCTTGGAGTGACATTTGGGTAACATCATCTTTCTTTGTTTCCTGGTTTCTGATGAAAGAAATATGGACCCACGGGCCTGAGGAGAGCAACAACAACCTCCAGTTATAAACCTGCTCTGGGTGGTTGTAGGTGGAAGGAATTGCAGTTGTAGTTTGTTCCTGCTTTGCAGTTAGACATAGCTGTTTATTTAGGTGTGGCAGCCTATGCACATGCATGGTGACAAAAAAATGGTAGGGTGTGGTGGGATATTCCCTGAAATTGCATTGGTTGGCTTGTCTTCCTGTAAGGCCAGGTTCTACCTCTGCGGGAGCTGACAGAACTGAGGTTGTGTTAGACCCTGGCTAGTGCTGTAATACTTCTCCACGTGGGACTTTCCCAGGTTTTGTGCAGGTGCAAATATTGTATACATCACTGCAGTGTCAGATCTGGAATGCTGGGCTGTCCTCAGACTGCCCAGTTTATAGTATTTGATGTTCTCAGAACTACATCTGTGTTTCTTTAATCATGAATGACGAATAGGCCCACATTTGTGTACTGTATTCACAGACACAATAAAAGGAAGCAATAGCATATGGTAGGCAGCAGTTTGAAAAGCCTGCCAGTCTCAGTTTCAAAAGCAACTGTACAGTATTATCTTATTGTTTTCCAGTGTGAAATAGACTCCATATATTTCAGCCACTTTTGAAAGTGGAACTTAGACCCATCTTTTGAAAAACAATTCAAGTTGTTTTGGCAGCACTGAGGTCCTATCTAGTGATACTGGAGATTTTGAAAAATTGCCTAGGCATTTTGAAAATCTGGCCTCTTGATGCCCTATATAATGTATGGAGGAGGTAACCACCATCATGTTTCCCACTAGAAAAATGTATCAAAAATCAGTGTCTGTTTTCTACAACTTTGCCTTTGAAAACTTCCATAAAGAGCTCACAGTGGCAATTGTGAAATGACAATCACAGAGGAGTTTAACTAGATTTTATTCTGCTTCAGAGTTTAGAGCAAGGTATTCTAGAGGAGAGAGAGGGAAGGTTCTACCATATCTCTGAGGTTATTTAATCCCCAAGAGAAAGGAAGCCTTTAGCGTACTGCGCTTCTTGCATATGCTGCCTTGTTCGAGTTGAGCTACTGCCAGGTGCTGTTTTTAGTCACCACTCAGGCCTTCTGCCAGGCTTTCACACTCCTCCTCCTCCTGTGGGCTTCTCTCCTTTGGCCTTGTATTTCTTTTTTTTCATCTCTTCTTTCATCAAATATTCTCATTTCCATTTTTCTCACCGCTTCTTTTGTTACTTTTGTCACCTTTATCACTCTTTCTCTGCTTGTTGCTACTAGTCTGTTGTCTAGCTTAACTTCAATCAGGTAACGTGAAAGATGAAGAAAGTGGTTTAGGACCTGGTTTAATGTCACAGAACAGAAATTTCACAGGTAAAAAATACCAAAGAGCCTGTTTCAGGAACATAGCATCCAAAAGATGCAGTGTTTTGAATAGGGCACATTGTTACCCAATAAATTTAGAGCATGCCTCATTGCCACCATTTGGGCTGGTGGACTAACAGGTTGATTAATGGACAAACTAGTCACATACCTGCATGGTGAAATGAGACAAAAATCAGTCTAGTAAAATCCTAGTCATTTTTGAAAACAGAACCTTTCTTATGTGTATTTTTGCAACAGTCTTATAAACTGGTTTTTTTTCAGCTAAAGCAAACCGCCCTTTGGAAGTCAAATATCTGTTGTTGCAGGGTCTCAGACCTCTACTGCTTTTGGAAATCATACTTTCTAGACCTCTGCCTTACCAGTTTGCAGACTGAGGTTTCCTGCTTTCCTTATGCCTGCTGGTGACATCTCTGTCATGGGGGAAAATGCAAGAAACTTCAATTGGAAAAGTATTTCAATAAGGATAGTGTAAAGAGGAGAGTGGGAGGGAATGCCATCCCCAAGACTTGGAGATTTTAATGATAGAATATTTTCTTCATGGTATCACAGTTCTCTCTCAGAAAAGAAGTCTTGTGAACCTGGAATCTGCTTTATCATTGTGCATCTTTATCTCTTCCCACGTACTCATGATCTCTGATCTTTGTTAATCTGGATTAAGTAATTAAGGCTTTTGGTGAGAAGACCTTTTGGGAGGATGGAAGAGGAATAAGTATTGACACGTTTGACTTTTTTTGAGGTGCAGTTTAGGAACATCTGTCAAGTTTCTTTTAAAAATACCCAGCCAGTTATGGCTTAACTGTGGATATTTTCCATACTTAACTTCCCAGCATAAAGAATTGGCATTTTAATTGCACAAATAAATCAACCTGCTTATTAGTTCCATCCACCTGCTCATGGAAATGGAAACCAAATAGATTTAGTTCTTAGATACTTTGACATCATAGCTTTCTGGTTGTCATCTAAGCTTTAAATAGCCTGTTGTGTTCAGGTTTTGTGTTGCACTGTATTCTGTGTAATTTTATCCCTGAATTTGCACCCACCACTACAATATGTGCTAACACTGAGTTGTTAGACTGTTCTCACCATGGGATCTGAATGCCTGCTCACTGTGCTCTATTTGGCTTCTTGTGTGCTGCACCCCATGCTGTGGTAGCAAGCTGCCTGGATATTACTGTATTGTGGTTCTTCACACCTACCAAAGAGCACGAATGCTTGTCAAGTGTCCTTAATAACATGAATCTGGCATTGCTTTATTTTCAACTCATCTGTTTAGCTAAAAGAATGTGTTATTTAAAAGAAAAAAAAGCAATTTCACCTGAAAGTAAATGGCCAAATGGAATTTTATTTAGTCCTGACAATAGAGGCCATTTGCTGTTGAAGATTGCCATCATGGCACGCTTTAAGTGAGAACAAACATACTACCCCCTTCAAATACAAACAGGCCTTTTCCTAACAGATTTATTCATTAAGCATATGTTCAAAGCCTACAGCTATTACAACTTTTAAATAGAACCATTTTTCCATTGCTTTTCATAGATACAATGCCACAGTGTTACAAAAAACTATTAACATTCCAGATTTAATTAACTAACATATTCTATTAACACTCCTTTCTGCTCCAGCAGTTGTTTGACAGTAGGAGGATAAATACTGTATGTTGGAGACTGACCTTCAAATGACAGTCCAAAATTTGATTTGCAAAGTCCTTAGCAGTTTGAATGGCTTTGTCTTCCCTATATGTATATTGAAAAGTTTTCTTACTTCTGAGCCCAGAAATAGGAGGGGAGGCGGTTAGGCTGCAAGGCTTGGTCCCAGCTTCCTTGCACAGGCAACATGCCTGCTAAGTAAATGAGAGTTTAATCTGACCAATTTTGCTTTCAGAAAGAGAGATGGCATTCCTGAAAGACACTAAATGCCTTCCACTTAGTATACCCTCTTCGGGAGACAAAATAAATACAGAAAGCTTTTCAGAACAGGTCATTCTTTCTTTCTTATTCATGCAGGGGCTCTCGAAATAACCCCTCATAGCACCCTGCATGCTCACTGTGGTGCCCTGTGGTCACTGGTACTGGCAGGTTCTGAATGTCCTTTGCCAGAACACTGAAGAGCTTGTGCTATTTTCCATGGGGGAGAACACTTTTGCAACAGCCCTTAGGTGAGGCTTCCTTTGTTCTTGAGTTTTTTTCTGTGTGCTGCTAAAGTGCTCTTCCTATTGGATGCACATATGGATTTGATGATGCTGTCTTTTCAGTTGGTAAGAACATTTCAAGATCTGTAGAGCTCAAAGGTGGACTATAATGTTATAATTGCTCCCAAAAATTAGGACTTGATATTTTCTTGATTCATCTTTTCTTTTGTGTTTCTACTCAGCATACCTGAAAACAGAGCACAGTGCTTCTACCTAGGCCAAGCATAAAATGTAGTTCATTCTTGTCCATTCTGCTTATGATCTTCCAAGAATAATTAATGCTACCTTCAGGAAAAAGGTCCAAAAAAGTGTGTTGCACATAGTTTTCATGGGGAGTTGAAGAGTGCAAGGAAAAAAATCTTCTATTAGAATTTGGCCCCTGTGGAGGAAGACAGAGGTGGGGATGAAAGCACTAGTTTGGTCCTTAGAAGCTAAGAATGAGATTTACAACATAACTCATTGCAGGTTTAACTTCTTCATATTGAAGTCAAGTGTATACCTCAGTGTGGGAAAAGTTTTGGTATGAGATGTTTGGCATCTTCTGTTAATGCAGATGAAGTGTTCTGGATGGCATAGCAGGAATATATCTGTGTGGATGAAATTTTGTTTCCTGTCGACACATACTGTCACCCACGCTTCACAAGGAACATGCTGTGGAAAGCAATTGATTATCTGTATTTCAAAATATATTATATACACAGCAGTGTTTCAACATGGAGACAGAACAGTGATGCAAGTAAGAATTTGTAAGGGTATGTTTGTTGCCTTTGTGGTGACCTGAATTATACATGTTATGAAATTGGGAGCTCCTGAAAAGGAAGAAGTGCTTTAATCAAGTGAGCAATGTTTTTGAAATAGCCCCAATTTATGTTGCATAGATGAGGTGGTAAAATAACTTGCTGCCTTTTCATCCTCAGCGTGGGAGATACTATGAGACCTTCAGCATCTGTAGCAATGGGGAGTTTAACTGTACATCCTTGGCCTCTCTTCCCATCACAACCTGCCACCTGCTTCTGTGTAACATCAGTTCCTATTCGAGTCCTGTCTAGAATGGTCTTGGTCTACGGTATCAAAGAGCATTTCCACAGTTTACTGCAGTACAGAATGAAAGTCCCTAGCATAGCTGATACCAAGCTGGCCTTGAAGCTAGAAGTAGAATAGAATCATAGAATCATTTGTTTGGAAAAGACCTTTGAGCTTATCAAGTCCAACTGAACCTGTCCAATACTAAATCATATCCCTGAGCACCTCACCTACCTGTCTTTTTAATACCTCCAGTGATGGTGACTCAGGTAGCTCCCTGGGCAGCCTGTTCCAGTGCTTGATAACCCTTTCAGTGAAGAAATTTTTCCTGATGTCTAATGTAAACCTTACCTGGCACAACTTGAGGCATTTCCTCTTGTCCTATTGCCTGTCACTTGGGAGAACAGACCAACACCCACTTTGCCGCAATCTCCTTTCAGGCTGGTGTAGAAAGCAATAAGATCTCCCCTCAGCCTTCTTTTCTCCAGGCTATACAACCCCAGTTCCCTAGCTGGTCCACATAAGATTTATTCTCCAGCCCCTTCACCAGCTTCATTGCCCTTCTCTGGACATGCACCAGCACCTCAATGTCTTTCTTGTAGTGAGAGGTCAAAAACTGGACACAGTAGTTGAAGCGCAGCCTCACCGATGCCAGGTGCAAAGGCAGAATCACTTCCCTGGTCCTTTTGGCCATGCTGTTTCTGATAGAGATCAAGATGTTGTTGGGCACACTGCTGACTCATATTCAGCTGGCTGTCAACCAACACCCCGAGGTCCTTCTCTGTCAGGCAGCTTTCTAGTCACTCTTCCCCAAGCTTGTAGCACTGCATGGAGTCTTCGTGTCCCAAGTGCAGGACTTGGCACTTGTCCTTGTTGAACCTCATAGTGTTGGTCTCAGCCTATTGACCCAGCCTGTTTAGGTTCCTCTGCAGAACCTCCCGACCCTCAAGCAGATTGACCCTTCTGCCCAACTTAGTGTCACCCACAAATTTACTAAGGGTAATGCTTTCATTCGGATCATTGATAAAGATAATGAGCAGAACTGGACCCAATGCTGAACCTTGGGGAACACCACTTGTGACTGTAGAAAGTAGAAATGCTACATTGATGCAGGATCCAAAATGGTATCTCCACAGAACTTTGCTTACCACCTTGAGGACCTGCTGATTGATGTCAGTTCATGCTAAGAACTTTACCCCAGTATGAGGCTGTGTGGTGTGATGTGTAGTCTCTACAAATGAAACCGAGCCTTAGGAAAGGTTTGTTTCTTTGGATTGTTTTGTAAAGGGAAGCTCGACTGCAGGCAATGGTGCAAAATCCTTCCAGAATAATTGCAAAGCTCATCATCAAGAGTGTGCTTTTTTAGTCTCACCTTCTCTGACATAGATCTGTAACAACTTGTGCATGTCTGATTATCTATCTAGACAAAACATTGCTCTGTGCATGTTCCCTCACTGGGAAGAGGATGAGAAGGCAAGCTGTTGCATTTTTTTTTTTAGTTCGCTATTTAAGGCTGTGTATCCATGTTGATGAGCACAGTATAGGAACCCATATAGACCAGACACATGCGAACAAAATGGATTGTTACGTTCCTTTCTGTGCACTGTTCACTTTTTGCATGCTATGTGTTTAGCAAGGGAGAAGGAGAGATTGAGACTGTTATATTTATCACACTTAAATAACCTAAGCATGGCCCTAACATCAAGGGTCTGTAGCTACAGAGGTAGCAGAGCGCTGAACTGGAAGCAATGATATTTAATTATGCAGGCTTTGCATATGGTCCCATACTGCAGTAGCCTTGGGTGGAAATAGCATTCTAGTACAGAGGTAAAATTGAGTGTAGACATACTGTGTCTACAACCTTATCTACACAAGTCCTTACTCTGGAACCGAAGTTATAGTGTCTGAATGATACCATTGCTTTCAGATGGAGCTAGCCAGTGCAAGTGTAGCCTTTCTATATACATGAAAGAAAGGGAAATGCTTATACTTGGGATAGTACCCTTGAGGCATGTAACAGGTTTGTGGCTGAAGATGATTGTTGAGACTGGTCTTGATATAATTTGCTTTGCTCAGGAAAAAGAATGTCTTCGAAATAAATGTTGAATGTGATAGTAGCTTTCTTAAATGTTTGTGCTGAAGGCTCCAGGGCATAAGGGTTTACTTATTTAGTCAAGCAGACTATACCCCAATAAATGACATTAAAATGTTCACATTTGAACCTGGCAGGAAGCCCACGTATCGCCCATCTGCTTCAAGGCCCAAACCCTCTCATTCACCAGAGCAGAACGCAGATTTAATATATACAGGACAGCAGGCTGGTAAGTCACTGAAGATAAATTACAAACACAGAATGGTATTAGCATTAGAACTGTAGAAGATAGTCATTTATGAAAAAGATGCTTTTTTTAAAGCAATTCAGGTGATAGTATGACTAGTAAATGCTTTGAAAAGTGTATGAAACTAGAATGTGCTTGTTTCTTCTAATTGTCAGATGCAGTCTTGTATCACAAAGGCCATTTAAGTGGTTTTAAATTATTGCTACTATTTTTTTGATAATGCATTGAGGCATATCCTGTAGTGAAAGGCTAAAGGCACAAAAATTATAATTTGGGCTTTGGAGGGGATAGTTGATTATCCTGTTTCAGTATGAGGTGTACAGAGTTGAATTCTCTGTCTGCATTGTTGTGCTGTTGACAGCTCTCCCTGACTATATTGTCTGTGCAGGGCTGATTCATGATCAGTTAAAGCCATAGTTCTTTAACTGTGGAATTACAGGGCTGCTTTGTGGGTTTCCATTTTCAGTTTTAAAAGTATTTTGCAGGCTGGAAATAATTTGGAACAACCAACTCCACTGAAAGTCTGTTTACAAAAGCTCACAGCACCTCCAAAATTATCACCAGGCTCTTGGAAAACTTTCGCTGAAGAAAACAGCATAACAAAGAAATGTATTCCTTATGGAAAAAAAGAAAGAGAGAGAGAAAAATGTATCTAATTGTTAAACAGTGATCAGATGGACCTTCTGTAAGGAGTTTAAAAGGAAAGGAGGAAAGAGCCTTGTGTGAATCAATAAGAAAACCAACAAAACCAAAAAGAAGCTTTGAATAGAGCCCTGACTGAAATGGCAAATGCTAATTATGTGTGGGTGTGATAGAAGTTAATATTCAGTGTCTCTGCCCACTGAGGGTCTGCATTCACTTTTTAAGAGCTGAAATTTGACACCATATTTAATATTTTAATTATTTCGAAGCAAAAACTGCTCTAGGGGCCATAGCTGCCATGAGCAATGGCATATCCTTTAACCTAACATGGTTTTCAGGAGAAAAGGAAAAAGGACAGTGCTTAACAACCTATCCTCTGTTTAAGCCCTGTAGGCATTAGTAGAGCTGTTAAGAATAAACCTCCTGTGTATTTGATTTAATGGTGTGAGTATGATTTATGTGTAGACAAAGGCATAACTAATCTTGCATTGGAAATTAAGAGCAACTCATCAATATTAGTTGAGACATAGCAGTTTATAACAAGTATTGGAGGAGAATTTGGAGCAGATGGTATGGTAGTGATGGTTGCTTTATCTAACAGTCCCTTCATCTGAGGGCTTGTGGTATTTCATCTTTACTGAACTGGGCGGCCTGTCTTTCTAGAGCAGAGCATCTGATCATTCGTTTTCTTCTGGCTCCCATGCAAGTGAGGCGTACACTTGATGTAGAGAGGTGTCAGCCAAATGTAACGTGAGCTGCTTTGCCCTTGCAACCCTGTTTCATAGGAATTGGAATGGACTAGAGATGCAGTGACATGTTCAAATGAGTTACTTTCTTTCTTACTAGATGGGCTAGGTCCATTAAGCAGCCAATAGCACTGTGTGGAACACAAGGTCTGGGAGCACTGTCTTGAGAATCTTGTTCCTTCCAGGAAAGAGGAGTTTGATGGCAGCACAAATAAAGCCTCACTCTTCAGTGAAACAAAGTCTCTGTTGGCAAGCTGTGTCCTTCCCTCTTCAAGGATGACTTCATAAACCAGCATCCTTTGTCTTGTACTTTTTGATTATTTGGAAAAAAAAACCTGTATAGAGGCAGAGAACTTTGAGAAGGTTTTGAGTTTTGCTTTTTTTTTCTTATTTAATTTCTCCTGCAGTTATGATATTTTTTCATTAGCTACGTAGTGACTAACACAATGATGAGCCAAGTTAGGAGGTGGGGAGTGGAAGTTGGTGTAGGAAGGCATGTTAATGCGATGTCATTAAACTCTTCTCAGGGTTTGGTCTTTGCACTTCAGGCCTGTACAGTGCAAGCATGTTTTCAAGCAAACAGACTTGCACCAGAAGAATTGCTGAGAAGCAAGGCTGAACATTACCTAAGAACAGACTCTTTCTCACAGAGGAAACAGGCTTACTTTTTGGATTGCTAATTCTGCTTAATAAAACAAAATCCTTATTTAGTTTCTAACGAGTCCCTAGTTTTCCTGCTAAATATAAACGGTAACATTAGGTTAAGAACTAGTCTGAAAATTAATCACAGTTTTCTTGGTTCAGTTTGAAAGTCAGCTTCAGAAGCACTTTTTCAGATCATTTATTTCATAAACTAGGAAGCTTCTGGAGTTTTCTTTTTTTTGTGACCTATAAACTGTGCTGTCCAGATATCTCATTACAGAAAAAATTACTACCTTGATAATTTAATTAAATGCATGTTTCTATATGTGCAGCCAAACCTAGGAGCAATCAAGACCCTCTATAACCATGCTAAACACATATCCCACCAGTAATAGCAGAGTTCCTTTTGTACATAAAAATGCTATAGGTAGTAGGAGATGTTGGCTCCTGTTATGCTTGGGTTTCATGGAAGCTGCAGGAAAAAGGCTAAGATTTTCCCTTCATCTTCTTGTATGATGAAAGCTGGGGCTCTGGTGGACACATCCATTTAGCTGAATGTGCCCTTAGGAGCTAGAATCTATCCAGATGGTATTGACACTTGTCATCGTGGCACTTAGCTGTGACAGCCAGTCAATTGCTACGTAGTACCTGGGTAGTAGTACGTTGGACTGCTGAAAAAATCACAGCAGCTTAGAAGGCCTTCCAAATCACAGGAAAGAGGGAAAACCTCAAGGCCTGGTCTGAAGTCTGGAATTTGCAGAACATATCAGCAAGTACGTAATATCAATGGCTGACGGGGAATCAACTGAAGCTTGCAACTTGTCTGCTGGTGGTCCTCTCTTGCAGAAGAAGTGGAGGAGGCAGTTTGTCTTGCAATCTGATGTTTCTCTTCTCCATCCCTCTTTAGCGGCTCGCAGGCTTGCTTTTATATGTGACCTTGCAGTATTGTAATAATGATCCTGGGTGAACGTGAACATTTTTTTCTGACTTCACCTCTTTTTCTCTCCTCCTACCCATCCCAGATGAAGTGGCAGGTGGACTGAGTGGGAGCAGTGTGAAAATGAGTGCAGAAAATGTGTGAGTCAGCAGTTGAGCAGGGAGCTGCTGTGTGGAAAGGCAACTATTCTCTTCATACACTCTGGCATCGGGTTCCTGTTCCCTCAGAGACGAGACTAGGCGATTTATGGATGGAGCTGTGCAGCGCACCAGCAGGGAGAAGGGACTGTGTATTCTTTTCAGTAGAACTTATTTCAAGTAGAGAGGAAAGTTTTGTCTCTCAAGTTTGTTAAAAATATTGCCAGTGAAAGAGGAGAAGTGTTGGACTAGAAATATGCAGACCTCAGGTCGCTGCATGGCTTGCTCACAGATTTTATGCGTGCCTTTCCTCCTTGCTTTTGTTATCTCTTGATGCTTATTTCTATTTTGGTAATCAGTTTGGCTTAAGCAGCAGCCAGACCTTACCAGCTCAGCCTGAAAAGTGCAAGTCTCCAACGCTTTTCCTCATTAGTCGATGACAGCCATCTTCCTCTCTGCACTGTTCTTTCAAGAGCTCCACAGAGAACACTTGCCTTTCTCTGAATGAGGCTGCTGGCTTTAAGCATGCAACCTGCCGCTCACGGACAAGCAAGTGCAAAGGAAAATTAATGATATTCATGGCTTGTCCTCTGTCATAAAAAGGTAAATTAACCTTTTTCTCACTCATTAATAGGGAGGAGCCTTTGCAGTGTCTTTCAAAGCAGTTTTGTAATAATGCAAAAATTGTGGTATTATAGTATCGGTTTCTGTGGTTTTTCTTACAGAAGGGAGGAGTGAAGCAGATTTTTCTCTGTAGACGAAGCAGCAGTAGGTAGACATTTTATATCAGTGGCTGTCCTTACTAAAAGTTCCATTTTAAAGCTGTAGTGTGCATGGTTGCAACTAAATTTTCTAGACTTATGTTCCAGAATTTGATCTTTCAGATTAACTTTTTTGCTTCTGGCTGATATAGATAACATGCAACATCCACTGCCCACCCCCAAAAAAGCAGAAAAAACACAAACAAACAAAAAAAAACCCACCCCAAAACCCCCCACAACAAATATGGGAAAAAAAACTGCATGGCTTAATTTCTCTTGAATCTTAAGAGAGCCTGAAACAGTGTCACTTGAGAGCTGTTGAGCAGCTGCATTCCTCTTGAAGGATGTATAAACCCAGGAATTGGAGTGAATTAAATATCAATACTCTTGGGTACTTCCAGCATGTTCATTTTAGCAAAACCATCTAACTCTCCCAAATACAGTCCCTGAGTGTTTTAAGTGTCAGTTGTTCCCCACTCGGCTATGAATACCTGTAGCTTGGCACAGCTAGTTGTTATGGTCTGGGGTAGATGCACTAAGTGCAAACTGAAAGTGTTAGAAGTTGTAATCTTAATTTCATCTCAGAATAGGTAACATAGGAGACTGACAACGAGGTTGTTGGTATGCAGACTGAGTTACAGAATCATAGAATGGTTTGGGTTGGAAGGGACCTTAAAGATCATCCAGTTCCAACCCCGCTGCCATGGGCAGAGACACCTCCCACTAGATCGGGTTGCACAAAGCCTCATCCAACCTGGCCCTGAACACCTACAGGGATGGGGCAGCCACATCATCTCACCTGTGCCAGTGCCTCACCACCCTCACAGTAAAGAATTTCTTCCTAATATCTAATCTAAATCTCCCCTCTTTCAGCTTAAAACTGTTCCCCCTTGTCATATTGCTACACTGCCCAATAAAGAACCCTTCCCCAGCTTTCCTGTAGGTCCCCTTTAAGAACTGGAAGGCTGCTGTAAGATCTTCTTGAAGACTTCTCTTCTCTAGGCTAAACAAGCCCAACTCTCTCAGTCTGTCCTCATATAGGAGGTGCTCCAGCCTTCTGATAATCTTCATGGCCCACCTCTGAACTTGCTCTAACAGATCCACATCCTTCCTGTGCTGAGGACTTCAGGATTGAACACAGTACTGCAGGTGAGGTCTCATGAGAGCAGAGTAGAGGGGCAGAATCACCTCCCTCAACCTGCTGGCCCCACTTCCTCTGATGCAGCCTAGGATACGGTTGGCCTCAGCTGCAAGCGCGTGTTGCTGGTTCATGTTGAGCTCCTCATCTACCAGCACTCCTCAAGTCCTTCTCTTCAGTGCTACTCTCAGTCTGTTCTCTGCTTAGCCTGTATTTGTGCTTAGTATTCCCCCTAACCTGGTGCAGAACCTTGTAATCTTGGTGAAGAGTTTTGCATTTCTTTGTAAAGTGTCAGAGATGGTAGTTGGAGGTCACAGAATCACTAGGTTGGAAAAGACCCACAGAATCATCGAGTCCAACCATTCCTATCAACCACTAAACCATGCCCCTCAGCACCTCATCCACCCATCTTTTAAATACTTCCAGGGAAGGTGACTCAACCGCCTCCCTGGGCAACCTGTTCCAGTGTCCAGTGACCCTTTCTGCAAAAAATTTTTTTATAATGTCAAGCCTGAACCTCACCTGGTGCAGCTTGAGGCCATTCCCTCTTGTCCTGTCCCCTGTCACTTGGGAGAAGAGCCCAGCTCCCTCCTCTCTACAACCTCCTCTCAGGTAGTTGTAGACATTGTTGCTACAATGTCTCCTCTCAGCCTCCTCTTCTCCGGGCTAAACAACCCCAGCTCTCTCAGCCGCTCCTCATAAGGCCTGTTCTCCAGCCCCTTCACCAGCTTCATTGCTCTTCTCTGAACATGCTCCTGACCCTCAGCATCCTTCTTGTGGTGAGGGGCCCAGAACTGAACACAGGATTCGAGGTGCGTTCTCCCCAGTGCCAAGTACAGAGGGAGAATAACCTCCCTGGACCTGCTGGTCACACTGTTTCTGATACAAGCCAAGATGCCATTGGCCTTCTTGGCCATCTGGGCACACTGCTGGCTCCTGTTCAGTCGCTGTCAACCAACATCCGCAGGTCCTTCTCCTCCAGGCAGGTTCCTAGCCAGACTTGTCCTAGTCTGTAGCACTGTACAGGGTTGTTGTGCCCCAAGCACAGGACCCAGCACTTGGCCTTGTTAAACCTCATCCCATTGGACTCTGCCCAGTGGTCCAGCCTGTTCAGATCCCTTTGCCAGAGCCTCCTACCCTCCATCAGATCCACGCCTCCACCCAGCTTAGTGTCGTCTGCAAACTTGCTAAGGGTGCACTCGATGCCTTCATCCAGGTCGTTGATAAAGACATTGAACAGGGCTGGACCCAGCACTGAGCCCTGGGGAACCCCACTTGTAACTGGCCTCCAGCTGGAGTTAACTCCATTTCCCACCACTCTCTGGGCCTGGCCGTCCAACCAGTTTTCCACCCAGGAGAGTGTGCACCTGTCCAGGCCAGAGGCTGACAGTTTCCTAAGCAGAATGCTATGAAAAACTGTCCTTTGATCTCTTACATGGGCTAATTGTATATCAGGCTTATTTCTTCTTTCAACTCAGTTTCACAGAAAGGAGAATGAAGTCTGCAGTTACAGCTCACAGTCCTACAAAGGGCCACTGGATGAAGCTAACTTGCTTCCAGCTGTATGCCAGAGTGACTTTAAAATTGCATTGCTGCCTTGCAGTGTTCAGTGGTAAACTTAGTGGGATATGTGGATCTGTCTGGGTTCTTGCTAATGTTGAACTAAGCTGTCTGGTGTCTTCTGAAGTAGCTCTCTATATAGGTGGTTTTGCATTACAAGTGCAAGATCTGCCAACCACAACTTCTTGGCAGCCAAAACTTGGACTTTTTCCAGAGTGGAATTGGAAGTATTGAGGCAATTATGTTGTTCTAAATCCCTGCTATCTCCAGTCAGGCAGTAGCAGGTAGCTGTAGGGTGCACTTCGGGATGTTTTTCTTTGCAGCTCTTAATCTGGATACTTTTAGGAACTAGATGCTCTCCTCCCAGTCAATTTTTTATTCACTCACTTAGAAAAGTAAATATATTGAACTCTTGTAGGTAGATTAGGTTGAGGATCAAGTAGAGTAGGAGTAGTCAGTACCATATCATAACTGGGAAGGTCAAAAAAAATTAGTGATGGAGGAGCCAAAAAGAAATTCATTCCTAGGGTAACAGCGAGTGTTGGAAATAGCATTCCCACCGTTCAACACAGCTCGTTAGATCTTGAGCATAATTTTTAACATAACTTGTCAGATGAGTTAGGAGTACAGAAAGTATCAAAAGAAAAAAAATGTTCTAGGCATTGAATTGTATCCATTTGTAAACAGTAATGATGCAGCTTCTATCATTATGTTTAGCTCCTTCATATCTGAGATTGGCTGGTTATAAAGAAGTTCAGTAAAAGTTCCTGAGTTGTAGAATAGTGACCCATCAGTTGGTTTCCTGCAGAGAAAGGAATGTAAGTGCACAAATTGTGTTTGCCATGCAAGGTATGAAAGGTCCCCTTCCTCTTACCTGCTTCCTCCCGTACCACTGCGGCGTAAAAGAAAGACTGACTTTTGGCCCGAAAGCTGATTATTCTGTTTCCATCCTTCTCATACTGCACTGGCAAGCAAAAAGGAGAATCTCTTCTCGGCCAATACCCTTCTCCTAAAGCACAATTCCTTGATAAGATGAGCTGTATTTTTACCCTCCAGTGCAAGCTACTTCTCGTTACTGTGTACTCCGAGGCAGCTCATTCAGCTTTGCTGTTTCTTGATAGCGCCTGGACTTGCCTGCAGGCAATGTATCTTATGTCCTGCAGATAAAGTCGTGTCTAGATACATGAAGTACACTGGACAGGGCTATGTCCTGCATATGTAATTTAGATGTGTGTGAAAAGAAGAAATTGATTTGCGAACCAGTATCGGTAATTTACATTCATCTACTGCTCTCTAATCCATAGCAGGTCTCCTGAGCAGTTAGATGGAAATTGGAGGCAGTGACTGTTAGTAGGCAGTTGCATTTTGGGATCTGGAGATTTAGGATTTAGGACTCTGATGTGAAGCGTTGGTAATCTTGATGGATGTGAAGTATTGCTGGCACGGTCATACTTTGCAATGCTTCCACACTGTTGTCCATTCTTACAGAGTAAATTATTGCAATGCAGAGCTGTAGTGAAGATAGAGGCAGGTTCAGAGGGACGTGGATCTCTGCACACATAAAAAGAATATGGGACAACACAGCTGAGCTGCTGTGGTGTGTTGAATGCTGCAGCCTGAGAGGTAGCAGACCAGGTGAGGCCCGTTTTTCCCTCCTGTCTTGTGTGTCTGGCTGGTAGTTCCACAGAGTATGGGGATTCCACCACGAGTGAAGAAGCAGTAAACATTAGCAGAATGTGTATTTCCCAATGAAAAGGAAGTACCATAACTCCCTAAGGTACAGTGTGATGAGTGTAAGTAGAAATCTAATAGTTGTTTGAGTACTATATTTGTGTTACTGGGGTACATTTTATTTCTATTATAACTATCCTTTTAGTATGGAACAAGTGTTTTTTCATCCAAAAAATACACTGTTAAATTAAGTCTGCCAAAGAGATCTATATCAGTTCCTTGAGTGTCAGCACCCATGCACAAGAGAGGACACAAGTTCCTTTTAAAGTGTTAACTTCATTAGGAAATACAGCCAGCATGCATGGTCCTGGGAAGTTGGTTTTTGTTATTTTTTTTTTCCAGAAGTTCTATGTATGAATCAGCTGAGTGACAGAACTGCTGATGCTTAGCTCACAGCAGCATTCCATTGGATCATGGCATCTTTGTTACTGCAAGGCACTTACTTATCATTACTACAGTGCCTTTTAGTATTTCAGTTAAGTCTAGCAACCTTAGCACAAGTTTTTCTGAGAGTGTGTATAGGTGTTCTTGTTTTATTCTTCTGCCCTTTATGTACCCACATGTGAAATCAGAAAAAGAAACATGCAAGGCACAGTGGTTTTAAAAGGGGCATTGTCTGAATTACAGCAGCCAGCTGTAACCTTATGAGTGAACAAAGATGCTTCCCTGTATAGATTATTCCATAGCAAAGTGTTGTGCTGTTTATTTTTGGCAGCTTGTACTGGTGACTACGTTTAAGCAAAGAATACAAGATGAATGGATCACTGGTTTGATCCAGAAAGTTTCTTTTGCTGAACAGAAACGATGAGGTTAAGCTTATGGTGCTGTTTTCAAATTTCAAGTTGCTTTAACAAGCGACGTGGCTGCTACAGATGTCAGAGACCTTTTAATTCTCCTGCCAAAGGGGTTTTTTCCTAGCAAGCATAGCCCTGCAGATGTACCTGTGGAACTTGAATCCCAGTCTCCACGATGCAGGAATTCAGGAGGCTATCATATGGATGGTTAGCTTTCATTGTCAGTCAAATCACTAGCAGAGGAGGGATTTAATTCACTTCTCCTGGATGTAGTCATCCTTCTCATCTGTCTCAAGACCTTGACACTGACCTTGACACAAGAAAACTTCGCTGATGTCTCACTCATTATACAATCTGTGCACTGAAAGAAAGCAGAGCCCATTAGGGCAAATAATACAGCAATACACAATTGCAAGATTCACTGTGAATGATAATTGAAGTATTGTTTAAAGCTGACGTAGTTAAATCAATTCAGAACCCGAGGTGAGCATCATTATGTTTGTTAAAATCTACTTTTTTGTGATTTGGAGTAGCAAATTTTTGAGTGGGCTTTAATTAATCCAAGGCACTTTCTTTGCATACCTAAGACATGAATATTAATCTATACGTTTTTATGTGTGAATTCAGATAGTTCTTCATTATTTTAGATCTTGACCTGGTGTCTGTGTTGTTTTTTGCTGTATTAGTGAAAATAGCCTGTTGATAACAGCTGAACTATATCAGTTCAGCAGAGCTGGAATCCTGGGTCTATAAACTGGATCTCTACCTTATGCAGTGAAAATAATTGAAAGTAGAAGTCTATTGTCCTTCATATAGAGCAGTCATAAGGAGGAGAATGAAACTCGTACAATTGTATAGCTGTTGCTAGACAACACTGGAATACCGGGAACTGGGCTTCTGGGCTGTGGAGAGGCGTAGATCCCCATGGTTACAGAAACAGAGTGGTCCCCTAACTTTGACTTCTTTTTTCCAGAACGTTTGTAGTTGAGTGGCCTTCACATTGTTGTATTAGAGTCAGGGTTCTGTTTCCAACCTAGACAGAACTGACCTTGTAAAATCTCAGGCTGTTATAGATATGAAACAAAGAAATTCTGTTTATCTGCTGCATAAGACAGGTGAATGAGCTTTTGGTCTGTTAAAAAAAAAAGGTCTTATAAAATATTAAATATTATTACTTATAAAACATAATTGAAAGCTGAACTTGAAATTTAGATTCCTTGTCTCCTTGTTCTGGTTGTCTTCACAAAGGTGTTTTATTTCTTCTCTGTATGTATTTTACCTTGAGCTTTGGGGAAAGGTATCCAAGAAGGGAAGTCATTAGGACTTGGAAAAACAATAAATAGGTTTATCAGGTGCATTATTTAATGCAGATAAAGAAGAAGTAGGACTGAAAATATGTTAAACATGCTTAGTGAAGATGAGAGGTTAGAGACTTCAGGAGCGAGGCATAATAACCTATATATAAACAGATTTTTTGCAAGTTGATATTTCAGCCACAGGTGCATGTCTTTTTGCATGGATGGCAAAAATAATTTCTGACATCAAGATTCTGTCCCTGCTAAATTTTGAATTCCTGTTCCAAAACACAGAATGTAAACATCCCACAAAAACAGCAGAAAAAAATGGGCAAACATTAACAAGGGCTTTTCTCCTCAATTCTTGTCCAAATCCAGTGAGACATGAAGCAGTTTGGAAGCTTGAATATTTTCAACTTTAACTGTTAAGTTTTAGCACATTGTAGAAAATTAAATCAAAGGTCAGCATTAAAAGTATTTAGGCAGCCTTAGCTGTTGGTGCTTAATGTGGCCACTCTGTTGTCCTCCTGGAGAATTTTGACTCCAGCTCTATGTAGCATAGCATCAGAAGTCAGGTGTAAAGCATATAGCCAGTGTTCCTGGGCACCAAGGACTGCATTTGGGCTCCCTGTGTTTCCAGGAGGGTGATTTGTCAGAGACAGCAGATTATCCTTCAGGCTCATGCTGTTAGAGTAGAGCTCCCATGATCTCTCGAGCTATATTCCAGAAACTTCCTGCTTTTCTTTGAAAAGTGTTTTTTTCAAGCAGTTGTCTACTAGCTTTAAAGACATATAAATGAAAGTGAAGGAAGGTTTACCACTGTGAGAAATACAGGCTGAGATTGCTGACGCTTCCAATTTCGTCTTTTTGGTTCCATATTTTTCCATGGTTTATTGATCTGTATTTGATATGCAATTTGGGCAGCATTTATGCAAATTACTGTACTGAGTCATTCCTGGCAAATAGTCAGTTAATTCCAGCATATATTTATGGTATGGCATAGATGGGTATATGTCTGTCTAGGTGCACATTCTCTATGCTTCCTGAGAAATACTGTGTGAAGAACCAGTTATACCCAATGTACCCTGGTGAGGCCACTACCCATCATAAATTGACTGGAGATGTTTTGAAAATGAGAAACCAGTAACCTGAGCTCCTGGGGAAATATCTGGTAGTGCTTTGCACTTGCTCCTTCTTGTGTTATCGCTGGGTATCCCCAGTGATTTCACGATTATGACCCTTTTGTGGCTGGGCAGCTGTGGGGATGGAGAACCTTGTAAAGAAAGCCCTCAGCATTTCCCAGACACCTTGTTTCATAAGCAGGGCTTGGTTGGAAAGGACCTTAAAGCTCATCTAGTTCCAACTCCCCTGTTCCGGTCCACTCTCACATTTTTGTATTTTAGAAATCAACAGGAAGTATTTTCATGAACCCTTATTGTACCTATGGCCAGAGCCTCAGCTGATACACAGATCCTGTGTTTCATCTGCCTAAATATAGCTGTGACTAGTTTATGAATGCTTATCTGACTTAAAGCTACTATTGTGAGACATTTAGAGAAATGTTTAATGAGAAGAACATTTTGCAGAAACTTGACCTGAGCTAACCATGGAAGGACCACTGATGTAGCCTTTCCCTGGGGCACGGGTGGCTGGTTTAGGCTTAAGGCTACAGTGTTGTACACAGGACTGCTTTGGGGCTTTCCTCATGTAGAAGGACGTAAATCAGGAGTACATACATCAAAATGGGTCTGATCTTTTACACCTTTTAGCTTGTAAATTAATTTGTATCTACAGACTGTGTTCAAAATACTGTTACTGATGGACTAGCCACTCCAGTGTGTGTTCCTGCTGAATGGAATAGCATTACAACATTATTAAATAGCTCTTGAGTATGAATTCACCCAAGCAGTAGGTTATTAGAATAAAGGCTATTTTATTAGTGCCTTAGGACACTCAGATAAAATTCAGAGCCCTTGAGCACTATTCAGATATGTAATGTGAAACAGTCTCTACCTCAGAAATTTATAATCAAATTAGACAAAGCAGACAATAAGAGGAAATAGAGACATTGAGGCAGGGAAGGACAAAATGGGTTCCCTGCCACCATGTAGCTGGGAAATGTGGAGCCAGGAAATGGCAAAGATGGTTCCTTTTACAAAGTAAAAAAGAAAAGGTGCAGTGATGTAAATGAGAATTTATTAACAACAAAGCCCAGAATCTGCACCTCCGGAAAGAAAGGGAAAATAATTTGTCCGCCCACACTTACTTTTTTCTGACGAAGGCAGGTGAATACAGCTGCACAAATAGAGTGTGACGCTCACAATCCTGAGCTGTGCTTACTGATGCAGAACTGAGAGGTAACCATCATCTCTAGGAAAACAATAGTCCTTGCAGGCTCTGTGGTGGCTGCAGGGTTGCATAGTATTCATTCCTTGCACGTGTCGTTTTCATGTGAAGGTCTTTCCAATCCAGCTGTTATGGAGTCAATGGATGAAGCTGAAGGACAACAAGGACAGCTGAACACGAAGGAGAAGTCCCTGAAAACCTCCCAGAAAACAGCACTGCTTGGTTGGGCTGCCCGGTGGAATGGATTAATGCCTGGAGACAGCATGTATCTGTTTGTCCTCTCACAGATACTGGTAAGGCAGCTTGTCATAGCTTTGAAGTGCTGGGACCCTTCTTTTAAGCTTTGTTGGCTTGGGAGGTTTCCTTCTCATTCATTGTAGATGTAGCAATCAACGTCTTTTCATTTCTGCAGCCACCTCTCTCAGCCTTGCTTTGCAAACAGCTCCTGCTTTTTGATGTCCCAGACTCTCATACCATTCCCTGCCCCTCTGCAAATGCCTGCTTTGTGGAATGACCCGTCACACCCAACAAGTCCATCTTCTGTAGCTGATATGTATGGGGGTAAACTAATTTTTTGTTAAAAAGTGGATTGGGAGGTTTATCCTTTGAAGTTGCAGTGTGCCCGGCATGGTCAAGGAAGAGGGTGTATCTCTCTCTAAGGATATTGAGTATGGCATTGTTGCTTTTGTAGTTGTATGTCACACCTGTGGTGTGTGCGGCAACCTTACGTGGTTCACATTAAACGCTTCATCATGTGTGTGTGCCTGTTTATAGGCATATCTGTGTGAACATGGCAGTTTGTGAGAGCTTTGCATAGTGTGAGATAGGCCTTAATACTCTTGTAATAACATATAAAGTTCATTACATTTCCAGTTAAAAGTAATAACGCTGAAAGTTCAGAAGTGAAAGGAATCTGTTGCATGTACAGAGTTCCATGGGCAGATCTTTTTCTAGTGTAGATCAGAGTAAGCCTGCTTAATTCAGCAATACACATCTAGTTAATGGGAGCTGAGCATTTAGCCTTCAGTCTTTTTATTCTTATTAGGCTACAGCCTAGAAATACCTGACTTAAAGCAAAAATGATCATCAACATTAAATCAATGAGAACTACATTAGTTAATTATGCAGTCTTGAAATGAAAATGAATGTTTGTATAATGAGAGATGTTCATTATGTATTTTCTGATTGATTGCACAGCTTCTCTGCATGATGCTGTGGTACAGCACTTATGGGACCATCCCAGCAGCTCAGAATGCCTTTGACCTGCTGTCTTACTTGCTTACCCCATTTAAACAGTTTTTGTCAGATCAAGGGGAGGTAAGTCCATGTACTCCTCTCTGATTATAGAGTTGATGTTGGTAGCCTTGGGGGGTGCTTCTAATACCTCGTCTGATTAAAAGTATAATACACATGTACTTCATATAATATAGTGGCTGCTGCATTGTATGTGCATCTTGAAATCGTGAAAAGAGTTTTCTGGAAATGGATCCATATTTTATCTTCAAGATAGAGGGCTGCATTTTTGGCCATGATGTTAGATCACCACAACAGATTTTTCATAATGTGCAAATGGTTGCAAATGAAAGAAAGCAATAAGAAATCAGCCCAGTAAGATTTAGTCCAAAGTAAAGGGAGAGCTAAAACTTGATCTATTAGGATGGATAGAAGCTTAAATTCTGGAAGAATGGATCAACCCGTATAAAGAGTATAAATCACAACATACTCAGCCACAAAATTCTACTTTTGTTGAGTGTTTAGAGTATATTTGTGTGCAGTAAAAGTATTTCAGGTGTACTAGGTGTACAGTTTCAATTATATCTACAAAGCTACCCCAGTAAAATTGCTTAGCTTCTCACCATGACATAATGACACGTGTACCAGTGTGATTCATCTGATGAATTGAGGAGATAATTATACCCAGTGCAGATTTTTCTACTGTGGACAGAACATTAATTAAATGGTGAGCAGCTACTTTCAGAAATCAGTAAAATATATTTGCTATCAGAATGTTTAGATAAATTGTACGTAATCTTTGTAGCAGAGGCTATGCAGTACAAATAGAAATCTGACTCAGTGCCTCTCGTGGCTGAAGTGCAGTGGAGACTGTTTTCTGTGTTCACTTAACAATGTTTATCTTTTGTTTATCTGAAAGAAACACTTTTTCTTTGGCCTTTCTCAGTTGGATTTATTAAGAACAATCTGAGTTCTTTGTAGAGCGTTGCTTGTATCTTATTTGCAGTGGATCAATCTTTAACAAATTGCTCCTTACAGAAAATCCTTAATTTATAGAATCTTGATTAAAACTAAGTTTTGAGCTCTCAGGAAACTGATTCCTAGAATGCAATACAAGAACACCCCAATTATGACTGTGCAGATGATCCTGCGTACTATTGAGGACTGTTTATTATAACACTAATTACAGTGCAAATTTAGACTTGAAAACAGTAAAGACAAAGAACTCTTATGACATTAAAATAAGCAAATGAAAGCTCTTAACTTGGAATTTCTCTTTAGCCATGCTAGTGGGTCAGAAACAGAGTAAAATTCCTTGCCCACTGCAGCCCATTAAAATTTTATTTTTGCACCTCCTACCAAGAATAGGCTGAACTCTAAACTACTTGAATATGACTAAGGCATCGGAGTGAATTTCACTGCCAGTGCTGTGAATGAACCTGATGGTAATTCACAGAACTTGTAGAAAAGTCATCTGGCTGGGTTTTCTGTAAGAAGCCACAAACACAGAAACAGTTCAAAACTTTCTTCAAAGCTCTTTGCCTCAATCATTGTAATTTTATACTGTGGCAATGAAGCATGAGTCCAGGCTGCAAAATTGAATCGTGGATCCAGATCTTAATTTTGGCAATGCATAAGGGTAGGAAGTAGATTTCCTCTTTGCTTACACAGTGAAATTTGGGGTTTAGACCTTCTGAGATTGTTTCAGTTTCAGTCTTCTCCAAAGCCTGGTATTTTTCTCTTGGTGGTAGTGGCTTTACCATGGACAAGAACATGGTGTGCCTAAATCTATATGGAAAATTCAAGAATGAATACACAGTTTGCCAAGAACATGTACTGTGCTCCTAAATACTTCATGAATCATTGTCAATTCTGTTGTTTCACAGGACCTCACTAGAATTGGGACCGTCGTGGTATCGTACATCCTGCTGTCTTTAGCTTCTCTAGGACTGTTATTTGTAGGATCTCTGGTAAGTTATCACACTGTGCAGACTATATTCATGCCCTTTTTCAGTGATTTTTAATAAGATGTCTAATTTACCTGAAGCTGTTGATATTATGCTCAAGGTGATTATAAAGCAAGATCTTTGGGGCAATTTCTAATTATGTGCTTGCTTTACATGGAGGAATCACAACTACATTTACCCTTACTTAATTTCTTGATGAATTGGAAATTACACTGATGGTTTCTATTCTTTTCATCCACAGATGGGCAAACTATTTTCACTTAAATAGAAGGGATGTGGCCCAGTAATGGGACCATCCAATACTGCTGCCTTCTGAATTGCCTTCAGAGCATCCATTGACTTAAGTGGCAGAGCTGTTCCAGAGCATCGGTGTACTTGTGAATGTAACGTCCTTGTAGATATAGGCCAAGGCCCTGACTGCAGAACAAGATTAGTGGCATGACTACAATTACTCTAGTTAGCTCTCAGCTGTTTGGAAGCAAGAGGAAGATACTGTGTTTCTCAGTTGATTATGTAACTAGTGCAGAGGTGTGTGCTATATGGAAAAGCTAGGGAGAATTCTTTCATTTTAGGGAGCTCTAATTGAACATGGCTTTTTGTATCCCTGTATACTGTTCTATTAGAGTGGGAATGCAGTTACTGAAATTGAAGGTGGGACATTATCTCCTGTCCTTGCAGCAGTGAACTTCAGGGAACTGAAGCTCTACTATGCATGTGCATTTAAGTGATGCACAGTATGATGAAGTACATCATGGGACTGTTGGTGGGAAAGGACCTCTGGAGACTGCTGTTACCAACATGTGATAAGGTCAGCTGTGCGTTTTTCTACACAGCTTTTCAAAACCTTCATGGGAGAGGAGCTGCATCATCTCTCTGAGTACCTGTGCCACAGCTGCAGGGTGCTCTTGGGGAAAGAATTTTTTCCTGATGTCTGATTTGAATTTCCTAAGAATGTATGAGCTGAATTCCTGCTGCTTCTGGACATTGTCCCTTTTAGTGTCAGCTGACACTACCAAGAAGAGCCTGGCTGCATCATCTCTGGAGGTGCCCTTAAGTACTTGCAGGCTGCTGTTAGATCACCCTAGTCTCCTTTTTGCCTGGTTGAATAAGCCCAGTTCCCTTCACCTTTTTAAAAAGTCATGTACTCCAGACCCCTGACCTCCTCATATGCCTCCACTGGACGCACTCCAGTTTCTCCTTATCTGTCTTAAACCGGAGGGCCTAAAATTGGGCACAGTAGTCAAGGTGCAGCTACATCAGTGCCAATGAGAGGGGAATAATAGCTCTTTGATTTGCTTGCCCCACTCCCTGGCAGGAAGTTTATCATGTTACATACTGTGGTTAAGTTCACTCAGAGGCAGCACAGTGGCAAAATCTTCTGTTTAATATATTGGGTAAATGTGCATTTAAAAACCATTTACAAGGCAAAGTAATTACTGTTAATGCCACCGTTATTGTGATCATTGATGTAGATAAGGAAGTTAGCCAGGCTTACTACGATTTTTTGCTTTTTTGATGCTGCCATTCCTTACCCGGGTGAATTTTGTTCTCAAAAAATAAACTTCTGGTGATTTTGTAATTGTAAATACTAAAGAACAAAAATAGGGCATCTGAGAATTGGGATGAACTGTGTGAATTCCAGGTCATTTTGCAGCAAAACATTCTGAGCTGGAAATCAGAATAGTAGGGGTGTGATTTCTCTGCATATCCAACCTGGTTGTTGCTGGATGGAAATGTTTTATTGCTGATCTATTCTTACACAAAAATAACTTTAATTGAAAGCTCTCTATGCCCAAAAATTCTGATCTCGTTTTGAGCTGCTTTTTCTGTGTAGTAACTCCTTGCAAGTGAGCACTTATACCAGTGTAGATGTGAGTGGACTCAGCCCATTATTAAATGTTGGTTAAAACTTTTGTACAGAAAACAGTTTTACCACAGTTTCCATTCAAGCTTGCTCTGTTTTATATTCCTGTGATCCTGTGTGAATGGTATCCTAGCTAGAGTGAAGGTATAAATGTCTCTGTGTGACAGCCTGTTCTCTGGACAAGTCACAGAGAACCAGAATATAAGGGATCCTGGGAGGTCAGACCTGTGGTCCATCTTGCCCAGTTCTCTCTAGCAGTAGCATTAGGAATGAAAGGCTGTTTAGAGAGAGCATGAATCTTGTCTTTCCTACCTACCTGTTATCTTACAGGCTGATATATAGAATCATAGAATGCTTTGGGTTGGAAGGGATATTTAAAAGCCATCTAGTCCAACCCTCCTGTTGTATGCAGGGACATCTTCAACCAGAGCAGGTTGCTCAGAGCCATGTCCAACCTGACCTTGAATGTTTCTGGGGATGGGGCATCTACCATCTATCTGGGTAACCTGTTCCAGTGTTTCACCACCATCAGCAAAAAGGATTTCTTCCTTATATCTAGTCTGAATCTCCCTCTTTTAGTTTAAAAACATTACCCCTTGTCCTGTCTTATTAGGTCCACTAAGAAATCTGTCGCCATATTTTTCTTATAAGCCTCCATTAAGTATTGAAAGGCCACAATAAGGTCTCTTCAGAGCCTTCTGTAGTCTAAACAACCCCAACTCTCTCAGCCTGTCCTCATGTGAGAGGTATTCCATTCCTCTGATCATCTTCATGGCGCTCCTCTGAACCCACTCCAACAGGTCCCTGGCTTTCCCGTGCTGAGGGTTCCAGAGCTGAACACAGTACTCCAGGTGAGGTCTCACCAGAGCAGAGTAGAGGTGCAGAATCACCTCCCTCAACCTGCCAGCAACCCTTCGTATGGTGCAGCCCAGGTCATGTTGCTTTGCAATTTGAAAACAACTGCTTTCATCAGTACTTAGGGAATAAGGTGTAATACAGTCATTAGCAGAACACTGATGGAGCTAAGCAGGGTATCTAGAATTCCAGCTTGGGGGACAACAGAAGGTTGAGAAATGGTAATCAGGTGGATTCTCAGGTGTGATACCAAGAAAAGAGACACCCTGTGTGGTCTGTGCACTTGCTGAAGTATTGCTCATTTCTGCCTTGGGGAATTTGTGACTCCAGCACATGTAAAGCAAATTTTTTGGGAGGCCAGACCTCAGCTAATGTTTGATGCACTTTTCTGAGAATACCCAAGTACCAGAATGTGTTGAGAGGTTAGCAATCACAGTGAAAATAAAAGGCTGGATAGAGTGCTTGAGGCTTACATTAGTGAAGCTGTCTGATTTCTTCCTCATATAATAGTGTTTTAAGACCATGGCAGCTGCAAAAAAAAAAAAAACAAAAAAAACCCCAGCATAGAGCTGTCTAGTCCTTCTGAACAGGTTTTCATAGCAAACTCTTTTTCCATTATTTAGTTTAACCCCATCACTTTCAAGTGTAACTTAATTTCTTCCAGTGTCTTGGGCATCTCCTTATTTACCACACACTTATTTTGATTTAAAGAAAAGCTGCTTTGTTTCTAGGATGAACCTTTTGTTCCTTTGGATTTACACTGGGTTAAATCATCAGTAAAATCGATCTTGTGCCACCATACCAGCTTTGATTTTAGTAACGACAGCACTTTCCAGAAGTACAAAGTTGCTGAGCAGATAGTTTACACTGTGAACTACTAGGCTAATACAGTCCTGCATTATATGAAAGAACTGTGGGACTGCCAGGGTCTAGAAGTAGTCTTGAGGAATGAAAGTAGAATCAGATCTTCAAGCTTCTTGCTTGTCATCCAACAGGCCAAATATGTAGGACAAACTTGATTTAGATTTGACCCCAGATTTGTATAAAATAAAAGTCTAATAATCTTGTTCCTATGTTTGCTTTTGTAATTTTTGTGCACTCTGATTAACTGAAACCAAAGAATAAATGTTTTTTGTGAAGAAACTGGCAAATGAATACATTTGCTTTGTGAGAGTCTACTACTTGCTAAAGCTGACTATGGATAGAAATGAAAACTTGTTTCCCTTCCTTTCATTCTTTCTCAGAGAATTGAAAGTACATGAAGACACATAGGCACAAGAAAAATGTTTTAAATACTCTACAAGCTAATGTTGTTTAGTAGCCTAGGAAGATGAAGCTGAGCTTTTTTAATGGCACTTTTTCTAAATTCAGATGCCCATTTAAAAGCCACAGAAGGACAGAATAAGCTTTACTTTGGAAAAACCAACCTGTTCTTCCTAGTCTAGAAAGGATGCATGATGGTACAATATAGTTTTTGCAACATTCAGCCTGAGTTGTACTGCTCCTAGTTCAATGCTAGAGAGATCAAGTTGGCCTAAGGTTCCAGATCATGGAATTTAGAGGTGGACTTGAAATTTTTAACTGAGGCATTTGTGGAGGATTGAGCAGTCTACTGATAAAATCATGAAATCATCTAGTCTGCCACAGCATCCATGCATGCCAATACAATACAGTATTTTTTTAGATTAATGCTGTTTCAAACCCTTCATCAATTTGTATAACAAACTTGAATATTTATATCCTGGAACTTCACCAGACTAATTTTTTAATGTCTGTACCATGTTTAAATTGGGTAATAAGATTTCAAAACAGGCTTTGCCACTGGCCAGGAACTGGTATGGCTTTTCTGAGCCTCAAAACCAGATGCATGAAAATCAAGGCCTCTTTTAAAAATGTTTGGTTTATGCATGAATTTAGGGTACAGTGCTATATTATCAAAGATACATATCAAAGATTATCAAAGTTCAGTTTACTTTTCTTAACCCATCCATATCTAAATTTTAGATGGAAAACCACTAAGTCATGGGAGGTATGATTTATAAAATAGCATAGTAGATTTTTCATTTGTAAACAAGCCTAGGAAAGTTAAGAAATGAACAAAAGCACAGTGATATCACGTTGGCTTGCATATGATGGTCACAAGCACATTTTGCTTCCACTGTATCCCTGGGTTAAGCCTGGCCAGTTCTGTGGAAACCTCTGTGACTGAAAGCAGGTTTGAATGGGTAGATCTGAATCCTTGTAACATGTACCACAAAGCTACTCCTGCATGGAACATTCCTGTCCTGTTTAATACTCTCCAATTCTAATACACTATAGTAAGCTGGGATGCTGCCCTAAACATCCATTCTCTACGGTGCATGGAAGGGCTGACAACCAGCAGAAAGCTTTTTAAAATGTTTGTTTCCTTCAGTTTTGGCATCTACTCAGAGCCCGTCCAGACCTCCCCTTTCCACTACAAGAGGACAGACGCCAATCTGTGAGTCGGCAGCCTTCCTTCACGTACTCAGAATGGACAGAGGATAAAAATGAGGATGACTTCCTAGATTTGGATCCTGTACCGGAGACTCCGGTCTTTGACTGTGTAATGGACATTAAAGCGGAGACAGATCCAGCTACTCTAACGGTTAAGTCCGTCGGATTGCAAGAAAGGTAGGGTGATGTGATTAATAGAGGAAAGTCTGGTCCCAGATTTTGTGGATTTAGGAGTACTGAGTCTAGTAGGAAGCTTCATTGCCTTCAAGAATATTGCTTTAAAATGTGATTTTAAAGCCAAGCACATGCCTAATTTTCTCTCTTTTTTTTCAGTCCAGTCATAAATATAAGCATATTAGTCAAAAAAACTCATTAAAGAGCATCTTTTCTTTCCTTTGAAATATCCATTTGTGTTTCATCAGTCTCTTGCTATTCCCCAAGATGGCAACTGCATGGCATTAAATCTGCTATAGGGCAATGAAGCTTTTACCTCTGAAAGATGATCTTGTTAATTTTTTTCTGTCACTTATGCTAGAGGATTAGTCTTTTCTCCAAAGGCAAACTGTAGGGCAAGTGGTAATCTGCAGTAGTTCTCATATAAATGGATTAGTCCATAAGTAATTCAATTCCCTTAAAATTAACCCAGTAATGAAACTTCAGGGTGAGCTGGTGTTCACCCCTTGAACCACAAGGGCAATGGAGCTTCTTAGGGAGATTCGCATCTGGGAAAGGTGGTTTTAAGACAATAGGGAGATCTTTTTCTGGTTTGTGTTCTTTCAATTTTCTTAGTGAAATACTACAAACATCTTGATGGTGGGAATCCTGTGAAGTTCTGCAAAGGTGATGATGTTATGAATAAAAAGGAGGTTACTGAAAGGTCCAACATAGCAAAATATCACCTTTCTTTATTTCTAGGTTTTCAAGCTTAACTGGAGAGCTAATCATATTGATTCTCATATCTAAAACTTAAACAAAGGGCAGAACTTAGATTTTAAAAAAGTATGATGCTAAGTTTCCAAAGCTCCACATGACACAGTAAAAGGGAGTGTTACAGAAGAGGCTTTTAATTTGCTCTCTGTGAGTTCAGAATTTTTTTTTCATGCTACTCTTGGTTGCAACATTTGTCCTAAAATGTCCTACCTTTTATTATTATATTCTACTTTAAATATGAGATTGCAGTAACCTCTGGGACTTGTCCCTGAACCTGCTGCTGTCAGTGAGTTTTGCCATTGTTTGTCATTATGTGCGAGATTGGGCTTGAAATATATCAGTCATCTGTGCTTTTCAGTATGCTTGATTTCATTCCATCTCTCTCATTTTAAAAGATGGTGACATCTCTTCTCAGTTAACCGCTAGCCTGGAGGAAGGATACTTACTGTTTCAAGAGAAATGGGGAATATCAGTTGGGGTATATCAATTGGTTCAGGTAAAGAATTACAACTAAAAAAAACACTGTCAAAAGAGTAGTGATGGGAAAATGAAAGCAGTTGCTTCTACTAGATAAAAAATGTGCACTTAAAATGTAAAATAGTTTTGAACATACATATATGCTTGAGAAGCCAGGCATCATTTTGGATGTGAGTTGTGTTTTGACAGATTCCATTTACATCAAACGTTGATCACTCTTCCTTTGGTGTTGTATTGGATTATCTACATATCCTTCTTTTGCATCCTTTCTGCATCTCCATCTCACTTACCTCTCATTTTTTTATCCACCTACACTATTAGAAGAGTAGTCACTAGATAACTTCAAACAGCACTGAATGTTACTCTTAAGAAACAATCTTGTTTCTCCATGCTGAAGAACTGTCTTTATGTATGCAGCCCCTTCCACCTTAAAAAAGTGAAAAGCGTTTGTTATCAAATGCACTAATTTCTGAGGAGGAATGTAGTAGCTATTTAACAGCAGACAGAAGGGTAGCATCAAAGTGTTTTGAAAGTTGTCACTGAAGATTTTGTGTCTACCACTAGTGGTCATGTTTCATCCAAAATCTGTTCCCCATGACTGTGAATCATAGCAGGAGGCTGGCTGCACATTCTTTTAGAAAAAACTCCTGAATCCAGAAAAGGGCTGTGGTCCAAATAATGACTTCTACTGTCTGCTCTGTGAGCTGGTCATGCCTTCATGTTTACATGGTTTTTCAACAGCTCCTGCAAACACCTAACTAAATTTTGCCACTGGAGAGTCAACAAAAATAGGCTTTCTGTGTGGATGCATAGAGCATTGCACCTAGTAATCATCATATTGCGCAATTTTATATGTTAAAGATTTTAAATACAGATGGCATTTGAATCTTACTTTATCTATGACACGTGAGATAGATAAGAGATGTGGAAAGGCTTTAAAACTGTATTCAATAAACAATGTAGTCATTTTGACGTTTTCCTTTTGTTGTGTGGCTAACTTGTGTTAAAGCCACTAAAAATTCTACACTCAACAGCATCTCTCTTTTTAATGTAACTGTTAAAATGCTGCAAACTGCATTTTACTCTTCTCATGAGGTTCTGTTGTGGAAAGAAGGTTTTTCAGACAGAAAAATATCTCTGTAATGGTTGACTTCTCATTAATTAACGTTGAACCGGTAAGGTTTATTCCAAGATCCTACCCCACTGATGATGTCTGTGCTACTAATAATTGGTCATTCAGTAGGATCTGGCCTGACAAAAACCATGACCAAGATTTTCACCTATCACATCTAAAATATTACTCCATATTTAGGCATCAATAAAAAATACGGTCTGATTTACACAAGTATGAATACTTTCAGTAGTTAACTGCTCGGCACCTTTGACAAGCAGGTTGCTTTTATTTAGGTGACAAAGTATACAGTTACCTCACTTCAAAAGTTTTTGCCTTCATATTTATGTACAAAATCATCTTCTGGTCTTGTCTACACAAGAAGCATCACCCTTTTTTCACAGTTAATGACAAATGTGCACACAGCGGAAGTAGATGGGTGCTCTTCTCAAGTTGCTGTTAATCCATCATCAGGATTGTGTCCATTGCTGACAATGACAGGTCAGTCTATCCTGTTGTAAGCAAACTTCAATTGCTCTGCTTTGCAGGAGAGGTTCAAATGTTTCGCTCACACTGGATATGTGTACCCCAGGCTGTTCTGAGCAAGGTTTTGGCTATATCATGTCTCCACGGGAACAGTCAGCCCAGGAATACCTCCAGACAGCATCAAACATCCTTACTGAAGAGGAACTGCACAAGAAAGCACTGGATCCTTTCATACTCCAGGCAGAGTTCTTTGTGAGTATCTGACCTCTCTCTTCTAGGAGCATCAGAAAAATTGGATGTTGACTCTCTTCTGTGAACCTTGCTATTATTTTCTGCAGGCTTAAAATTAGTGCGTTCAAACTCCACTTGCATCTGAAGCATTTAATCTGATTCTGAAATACATCATCCCTTGAAATTACAGTGTCTGAAAGCATCAGTGATATTGTTGCTTAAAAACTAGGGAATTGGTTCTGGCAATGAAAAAAAAAAAGCTTTATTTTCACAAGTGTTTTTTTTTTTCCTGTTAGCATGCTATTTTTAACAGAAAAATCAAACCTTTTCACTACAGTACAGAAGGAAAGCAAAATTTTTTATAAGCATAGCTTCTTGAAATGTGTCTGGAGTTGCCCTAAGAATAAAATCAGTCCCAAGTGCATACTCTTTGCTGTTGAATGCCTGGCATGGAGTTACTTTCCAGTCCTGAGTGTTCTCCAGATATCTAAAGCACAGGATGGCAGCGTGACTCAGCAGGAGCCACAGAGAATACTTCTTACTGGGGTTTTCTCTGCACAAAAATTATTTACTAGTTGTAAGCTGCTCTGTCAGTTGCTTCTAGGATTCTGAAGTGTATTCCCTTGGCACACTGTATCCACTGTTGCTTTGGGAGAAAAAATTTCACCTCATTTTTGGAAAAGATATACTTACACAGTGGAAACAAGCAGTTGAAAATTGGATTTGTAAGAAGTTTAGGATAAAGGCCAGATACGTTTTGGTCTAGTGAGTACACTGGCTTTTGAGAGCTTTTGCATTCTGTGAGTCTCTAACTGCTTGAGTGTTCGTTTGTTAGGCATTGTCATGTTTATTAAATCTGGCAAAAAAAAAAATAACCAAGCAAAATGCTGCAGTGGCTGTGAGTATTGTGTGTACTAGGCAGGGTTGTAAATTCCTGCACAAGATGGAGGTAACCAGGGCACAGATTTTGCGTGCTGGTGTATTTCAGAACATATGATCAAGAGCTACTGAAGTTTATGCTGCCGAGTCAAATATTTTCTTAAGCACTGAGTCTCATCGGAGCAGGAAAAAGATTATGTTCTGCAACATAACAGCCCTTTCAGCCTGTCCTCTTTATCACCTCCAAGAGTCTGAAAGGGCAGGAGTAACATTTTGGGTATCACTTGCTGTCCTCCTTCCCTGTGCAATTTCAGAGTTTGTTTTCACTTTACAAGCACAGAGGGACATGCAGATATTGGTGGTCCTTAATTCACTTACTGCTGTACAAGTTGAAGAAAAGCTGCTTATGTGTAGGTAAGTCCTGGCTCTTTAAAGTAAAGTATCTATTGCTGTTCTAGAGAGGAAATGTTTGCTTAGTGAATGCCTGAATTGACTGAACAAGTCCACATACAGTTTTATCAGTCTCTGAGGTGCACTGTAGCTTTCAAGGAAAGAAAATAATATTAAAAGTAGGAAAAAGTATGCTTCATTTCTCTGAGAGATTTTGAATTAGTTTTCCTGTTGTTCAGAAAAATCGTTCAACAGCCAAACTATCCCAAGACATTTTCATCCTTTAATGAAAACTGAAAAAGCATAGATAAAAATGCTGTGTAATCACAATTTCATCCTGTAATTAAAAATTGTATATAATTTTTTTTGATGGAACAGTTATCACCAGCTCACTCTGCATCATGTATTTTCAGTCTGTCTAACCTACTTGGTTTTCAAAGTCCAGATCCACGATAAAGTAAACAGCTGTGTTTCATTTTCGAGGAAGAGTCAGAGGGGATGTCACTTGCAGGGCTTAGTGCTGAAATTCTTAATTTAGAATTCTTTAGAATTTAGAATTCTTTAGAATTTTCTCTCAGACAGAAGTCCTGTTGATTTCACCAAGAATTTGTTTGAGCAGTGAATGACTAAGCCCCAAAGACAGATGGTGGAGCTTGGCTCATGAAGAGTTTTGGGTGACTATATGAAGTAGCAATCGAGGAAAACACAAAGGGTTTGTTCCCATTCAGTTCACCAGATTGATGTGATACTTCTTGAACAAAATGTTTTTACTATTAATTGCCTCTGGTTAAGCCCAACAGTACACTCAGTGCTGTGTATAGAGTACAGAGTCTTCTAAAGCGCCACAATTTAACATAGTTCTGCTCACCTTCATTCCTTCCCAGACAGAGGCTTGTCTTACTCAACCATGACTCCCATTACCAATATGTCCAGTACTGGCCTCTCAAATCCAGTGTGCAGCAGTAGAGGTGACCAGCTGTGCTCCCAAGTTCCCGTGAGCACTTTCTCTGCTGAGCTTGATTGGCACATCCGTCTCATCACATGCCTACTGACTCTGGTTGGTAGAAGGTTCCTGGTTTTTCCTGCCTGGCATTGGCTACACACTTGCAGGGTATGAGCAGTAGAAAATAAGAAGCCCCTCCGTCTTTGTGTGTTCGTTGGGTCAATACTGTAGAGAGGATAATCCCTGAACACCTGCTTGTTTTCCTTACCCATGTGCCTTTAAAGTGTGGTCAGCAAAAAGAGTGACACTCCCCCAGCTCCACAGAGTCAGGTCAGTACTCCAGCCTTTGTATCATAGTTTGCTGCTGGTGAGAGTCACTAGCAAATTATTTCCTTCCACCCTCACACAGGAAGAAGAAGGGAAGTTGAGTCAGAAAGCATGGTGTCTGAGGTCCATCGGTTTTGGAGCAGAGTATCTCACATACCACCTTTTGCTTAGTTCTGTGCCTACACTTGCAATTCAGTTCTAATAACATTAAAAGCTAACATAATACCATTGTGTATATTACTCAATGAATTAGTCACTGTGAGCATTTTCATATTAAGGATTTCAGAAAAGAAAGCCCGTGACAGTAAAAGGAAACGTCAATCATATTTTGGTGGTAAATTGCTAGACGTACTTGTACCATAAGTCTCAATTGACTTCATCACTTTGCTTCCCTCACAGGCAGGATGTAATGGGCTTGGATTTTTTATTCCTGTTGTCAATCCAATAATACTACCAACTGTGATTTGTGGGTTTTTTTGTTGTTGTTTTTTTTAACAGGAAATTCCAATGAACTTTGTGGATCCAAAGGAATATGATATTCCAGGCTTAGTGCGTAAGAATCGCTACAAAACAATTCTCCCAAGTAAGTTTCCTGCTTTCTAAGCCATTGGGGCAGGGTGGTTTGTTCCACCTTTGCAATTCCTTTCCAGAATGCATCAAGAGTGCTGAGTACCATGTGTTGTCCAAAGGCTGTATTGACGAAATAGCAGTATCGCTTCACAGCATAAATCAGATCTCTCTCAAGGGAGATACAGAGCATTAAGAACCTGAAATTCACTGAACATCAGCAGCACTTGGGTTTCTAAGTCTTTAGAACTGCATAATTTGGTACACCTTAAAAATTCTACCTAAGAACTTGATGTGTTTATTCAGGTGTGACTTAATGGCTTCTTTGATTAAACTCTTTAGAAAAACTAGATTCTAGCTATGTTATTTTCCTGACTGATGTTTTTCTCAGAATCCTGCTCGAAATGCAAACTGAGAATTCTGGCAGCTGGCCTGATGACATTAAAATGATACAGAAAATCAAAAGCTTTTTCCTTTCTATTATACTATTTGCATTTAAAGCCAGGACTACAAGTTTTGAGAAATATTATGGTACAAATTTTTACAAATTTCATTGTTTTCCCAGTGTCATACTTAAAGTTACTTTGAAAAGTGATACAATTAGATGTCATGCCTCTCTTTATTTCTCTGAACAATTGTTGGAAAATGCCACCACTAGCCACAGCAGCAAAAAATTGCAAAGCCCACAGGGTTCAGTGTCAGGTTAGCAAAGAAAAATGTAGAGAAGTCAAAAACGTCTGTAGCTATACCTATCATTTTAATCAATGAACCTGGATTGGAAATTATTCCAGAAGGAATTTTTATCTAGATTTAGAACTCCATACCTGCAGCCGGTGATCCAACGTGTGCAACCCTTCTGATGATTTTGTGCTCCACTGTAGACTAGAAATGCAAAAACATTCAGCAATGTTTCACAGTTTCTGTGCTAATGACTAAGGTGAATTGGTCAAGTGTAACTTAACTGGTTTTGTTGGAAAGGGAAGATTGCAAATGTGGCTAGTGATTTCATATGCCTAAATTGCTAGATCTTGAAGTGATCTGTATATTTTAAGTGTGGTACCTAACTGGATCCATTTTAAATATCTCATATTTTATGTTTAAATGCAAACATCAGAATAGCTGCCGTTTTTAACACCCTGTTCCATAGTTGTAAACAGATGCCAATTAGCCCATTACAACATACTTGTAAGAATGATTACTCTATGGTTTATTTGCTGCAGACTTCATCTCAGCCATATGGACATCTCCAAGCAGCCCTTGGTATTGCTTCAACCTGTCTAGATAAGATAACTAGTTTACCATGCAAGTAACACCAAATTGGGTGGGAGTGTTGATCTGATGGAGGGTAGGAAGGCTCTGCAGAGGCTGGATCAGTGGGCTGAGGCCAATTGTATAAGATTCAACAACTGCATGCAACACTACAGGCTTGTGAAAGAGTAGCTAGAAAGCTACTCAGTGGAAGAGAACCTGGGGATGTTGGTTGACATGCACCTGAATATGAGCCAGCAGTGTGTCCAGGTGGCCAAGAAGGCCAATAACATCCTGTTTTATATCAGGAATAGTGTGGCCAGCAGGACCAGGGAAATGATCGTCCCCTAGTACTCGGCGCTGGTGAGACCACACATGGAAATCCTATGTTCAGTTTTGGGCTCCTCAACTACAAGAAAGATGTTTACAAGCTGGGGCATATGCAGAGAAGGGCAGCGAAGCTGGTAAAGGATCTGGAGCACCAGATTTATTAGGAGCAGCTGTGGGAACTGTGGCTGTTCGGCCTGGAGAGAAGGAGGCTGAGGGGAAATACAACTATCTGGAAGGAATCAAATTGCACTAGGGGAAGTTTAGGTTTGATATTAGGAAAAATATCTTCACTGAAAAGCTTGTCAGGCACTGGAACAGTCTGCTCAGAGAAGCTGAGTCATCATCCCTGGAGTTGTTTAAAAGGTGTGTAGATTTGGCACGTACAGACATGGTTGAGTGGTGAGCTTGGCAGTGCTAGGTTTATGGGGTTAGACTCAATCTTAAGGGTCTTTTCCAATCTATATGATTCTATAATTCTATGCTCGTATGCATTCAAGGATTAACAAGCTTATTTCAGGCTCATTATGATCTGCATGGTTTTTCTGAACAAATTTTCAAACTAGTAGTCTCTGTTCCACCTTGTCCCTGGCTGTGACCAAAGGATAGCTTGATATTGCTGAGGAAAGAGGGTGGACTATTCATCATCAGCTGCTTCCATTTTGAAGGGCTTGGTGCTGGCAGTAAAGAGGCTGGCAAGGAGAGCTAAACATGATCTTCAGGCTTCAAAGCCAAGGATTCCAGTAATTTGCCCATGCACATAGTAGGAGAACAAACCAGAGGCAAGATGGAGGAGACTGGTGGTTTTTAGGCTTTGACCATCCACTCACTGACTTTTTTTATTTCTGAGCTGACCAAATGTAGTTTATGCAGCTAGTATCCCAACAAGTTCTAGCAGCAGGAAGCAGTAATGGCAGGAACTGCTGAACAAGCTGCAGTAAAGCGGACTTAGACAACTGATTATCGTAGGCAACAGCAAATGCTTGATTACCAAGCTAGAGTCAAACCTAAATCTGAATTTCAAAAGTAACTGAAATTCCCTTACCGGCTGCATCACCAGAAGCAATGTAGGCAGTTATCATTAAAAGATAAGCAGTCACTTAACATAATGATCAGTTACTTGCAGTCCTAGTATTTCTATTGTAGTAAATTCTTCTTGCAGGTTCTCCAATTCTGCTGTTGATAGTAAAATGGCTTCGAAAATAGTTGTTTGATGGCAAACGGGTGTTTTGGGGAAAATGCCACACTAAGTAGGTTGATTTGGATATTTCATAACTATGAATTTGTTTATTTGCAGACAGTTCTCTTCTGGGGATGAGTCCTATGGCATTTCCTGGGCAATGATAACTTTTATCTAAGATGTTTGTAGGCTCTTTTTGAATATCTATAAAAGGATAGAATTACAGAATTCCAGAGGTGGCAGTAACGTATTGGACTATGTTGTATATCAATCTCATTGAATCCTTTTCTCAAGAGTGATGTCTAGACAGGCATTTTAAATTTCTACATACTTCTATTGTTTTTACACCATTTTAAGTTACGCAGACTATTTCAGTTAAGTTTAGCAAGTTCCTGTAAGATGTCAGACATGGTATCATCACAAAATGGCTGTAAAAGAGACAGGGGATGAAACAGTTGATATATCATTTGGTTTCTTAGAGATACAGACTACTACTGCTTTTTTTAAAGGCATAATGCCTTCCTGAACTGGCCTGTTTGTTGGTTTTGTCCTGGGAGAAATATTTTCATTAAGAGTATGATTTGATTTTGCTTAAATGCCTCTCTATTGAAAATTTCAAATTTGTGCTGGAAACTCTTAGGTAAAAGTATTGTTTTGATTTTTTTTTTTAAGAAGGAGTTATTCTTGTTTATGTATTTCTAAGAGATGCAATTCAGCTTTGGTAACATTTTTGGCAAAACAATGTACGTTCTTGTGTCAACCATGTATTCATAAGCCTCTTGTGAAATAAGGGTGAAACTGTTCTCTAAAAATACTATAATACCTTAACAAATATTAATGCTATGTTAACGAAAAAATCACGAACCAAATATTATAATTTAAAGTAAAAGCATATTCTGAATAACATTTTAATATTTGTAGATAGAGCAATAAAAAAGTCCACAGTGAAAAGTGAATAATATTCTATTGCAGTTGAAGACCACTAAAAGAAGCCCAATCTTAAGTCTGTGGCATTTGTTGATAGAGTTCTTCAGATCCGGTTTATTTCTCCCTTTGAGGCCCACTATGGGATGGACAAGACAGTAGTATTGCTATTATTAGTAGGGAACATTCATGTAATCATTACTCAAATGACGGTAAACTCCATGGATGACTGCATAAAATTCAGGCAAAGGAGCTTCATGTGCAGGGTCTAACTACCCAGTCTGGTGACATTTGAATAAACAACAGGCAACCAATGTCTCCTTTTTAATCATAGTCATAGAATCACTAGGCTGGAAAAGACCTCTGAGATCATCAAGCCCAACCGTACCTGTCCACTACTAATTCATATCCCTAAGTACTTCATCCATCCATGTTTTAACTACCTGCAGGGTTGGTGACTCAACCACCTTCCTGGGCAGCCTCTGCCAGTGCCCAATAACCCTTTTAGTGAAGAAATTTTTCCTAATGTCCAATCTTAACCTCCCCTAGCACAGGTTGAGGCCATTTTTTTCTTGTTCTATCTCCTATCACTTGGGAGAAGAGACCAGCACCCACCTCTCTACAACCTCCTTTCAGGTAGTTGTAGACAGTGATAAGGTCTCCCCTCAGTCTCCTTTTGTCTAGGCTCCCCTCAGCCGCTCCTCCTATGACTTGTTCTCCAGCCCTTTCACCAGCTACGTTGCTCGTCCCTGAACACGGTCCACGGAATGGTGTGACATGTTGCAGGCTCTCAGCATTACTGATTAAAAAGCAGATTTTATCTTATCTCACCATCTCCCCAGCACTGGAGAGGTGAGCAAAGTTGAGCAGGAGGGGAACGTATTGGAGGGGAACTCACTGCTTTTCAGTACGTCTGTGCTGTAAACCAGTATTTTGTTAATATCTTTGCTTTGTGGATTGTGTTGATGTTTTCACATAATAGATAACACGAATCCTTTCTGTCTGAGGACATTTCATGCTGAGACTGTATTTGTAGAAATTATTGCGTGCTTAGTCCTTTGTCCTTTACCCAATATCACACTACTTTTTTTGTATTTTTTATTTTGTTCTAGTTTCTGAGCAGGCTGGTTTTTTTATGAAGAAGTCATCTGTGCTTTGTTTTTAATATGCTCCTGGTGATATTCACTGTTTCTGTTTGTTGAGGCCTCTGATGGGAAGATGTTTCTTGTCAATGATAACAAACTGTGTAGTACTGGTGATAGTGGGTGAGCGTGGGCCTGTGCCAGCTCACAATAAAATCAGTGGTAGAGCTCCCATTGACTTCAGTGGGAATTGGACTGAGCTTCTCAGGTGGAATCAGGTTTTTTTTTTACTGTCTTATTAAAACAAGAATAATGCCTCGTAAACAGCCCTAATAAGGGGGAGTCAAGTTCTGAAGATACTTATGCAAAGTACAGGAGACTTAGTATTCTTTAATTTCTCTTTAGCTGTTGTATTGTTAATAGCACATCCTGGAGTTCAGTTCACTGCAAGACAAAACAGGAAAAGAGTTACTGTTATCTGCTTGCCTCCAAGCTCTCCAAGGCCACTTACATTTTTTGTGATGGCCACAAATGCATATGTCTCGTATGAAATAATCTTGTGTCTCTCCTTCTCTCCTCTGAGCAACTTATAAAATACTACTTATTTCTTTACACCTTTCAGATCCTCACAGCAGAGTGTGCCTTACCTCAGCTGATCAGGACGACCCCCTTAGCTCTTACATCAATGCTAACTACATCAGGGTAAGAGCTCAACAGTCCAATGTGTCTGCCTAGCCTTTGTTGGTCACTGTTAATGTAAGCAGAATTGCAACGTCCACTGGCTTTTAAAGGCATCCTAGCTAAACTGATTGTTCTTCTCTCCTGTTTATGCTGACTGAAAACCAATTCTCAAACTGCAGCTGTACAGGTTCAGACCAGACAAAAACGCACTTCTGCACTTGATACGAATTGCTTGTCAACTGGCCTGACAAAGGCATTGGGCAATAAGCTTGAATAAGGCTTTTGACCAGCCACCTTAAGGCTGTTGGACAGTCGTTGCTGGAATTGCATGAGTCCATATTGTGCCTTTGCTCCATGTACACATGTTCAGGAGAGAGATAGAGAGAGAGGAGAAGAACTGATGCTGTGAGGTCACCATTCCAACCAGTGGTAGCTCTCTGTTTTAAAGACTGAACCTTCTTGCTTATGGTGGTCATCCCTGTTAAAATTGTTCTCTTGTTTTTTTGTTGGCAGGGCTATGGAGGAGAGGAAAAGGTATATATTGCTACTCAGGGACCGATAGTTAATACTGTCAGCGATTTCTGGAGAATGGTGTGGCAGGAGCGTTCTCCCATCATTGTCATGATTACCAATATAGAAGAGATGAATGAGGTAACAGTGTTATGTATAGTCTGTATTTTTTCTGTACTGTAGCAGATATTTTTGGCATAGGTGCTAAGCCAGTGAACAGGAGTTGGTTTGATGTCCTGAGCAATCACAGCCAGGGTTAAATTCTTCAGGTTCAGAGAAGATGTGGGCTTCTCTTTCAGTTCAGTTTACAGTAAGTCTTGGTTTGCTGTCTGACTAAACCTACTGCTGGTTTTACCATTTTTGCTCTCCCAGCTGACCTGAAACCTCTCCAAACCCAGCTCTATTTCCAGTTCCTCTTTCAAGTTCTCTTTAAAGGAATCAAAACCAGGAATGCTTCATATCTCCTATGGTTGAATATCTTTCATCAACAGAGTTAGTGCTACTTAATCTTGCATTCGTTATGGTTCAGTATCCATATCTACATTAAATTGAGGCGTTCCCTGACTTATGAAAGGTGCTAGTTACGATAATGAACAACTAGAGCTGACTTAGATATGGAGGACATTTTCCTCAATGTGTCTAGGAAGTGCTTTTGAAGTACTGAAATAAAGATGCTAAAGTTTTCTGTTCTCTGCCTACTTCCAGAAATTAGACTGTGACAGTGTTTCTGCTAATTCACCTAACATGATTTTTGTTTGCAGTTTAAAATACTGCTGCCCTCCAGCTGTTCATTACTTAACTGCTGAAATATTTGCCCCATAGCAGACTTGCAAGAACCACGTGCCTGGACTTCAGTTTACAGGCAGGTAGCTGGGCTTAGGTCTGCCTTTATTGGCAATGTAAGATGTGAGAGAGTGGTCTGGGCATATGTTGGGCTCTGCATCCCAGCTCACCACTGGCAGCAAGGTGTAGTGGAAAGATCCAAATGGTGTTTCTTAAGCTGCAGCAGCAGTATTTGTCAAAGCTCATCCTTGAGAACCCATTAGTAATTTAGGTGATAAAGTTTCCTTTGGAGAAGAAGCTTTAGGCACTTAGAAGCCCAAGAATATGGTCATACCTCCATTATATAAGTAGACTTACAGCAGCCTAACTGCTAGCTGGAAGCTTAGTGCCCATAATTATGCATGTGCACAAACCTGTAGCTTTCCGTAGTTGTGAAGTAAATAAATTTAGCCTTGGATTTTAGTGAAAAATAGGCATGAGAAAGTCAGACACAGAATTATCATGCTTTGTAAGTTAAAAATGGCCAGTTATTACAGCCAAGTGATTGGACACACGCTGTCAAAGCATTGCTGATGCCAAGTACAGTACATGGCTGATCTAAATGTTTTGTTTGCCCTAACATTTTAAACTCACATCTGCCTCTGTCTGAGAGGCAGCACTGAAAAAATTACTTGCTCATTAATGGGAGTTACCAATTTATGGCAAATAAGATGTTAAAGAAGTTGATGCAGAGGAATATTGGTCCTGAATGACATATCTGGCAATGAGTTCTTCCACTAAACTTTTCATAGCAATATTTTGTAACAAGAATATAGAATAACCTTAACATCTGAATTTCGCCTTATCCACACTGACCAAGTATTTCACCCATCATATCAGTCTTTGGAAGCAGATGCACTGTATAACTGGAGCTTACTACAGAGTATATATTGTAGCAAAGTGGCTGAGTCTTTTCTGATACCTTTTGTGTCAAAAATTAAATGGTGTCAGGAATCTCAGCCATAAATACAGGGTAAGTCCTTTCATGTAAATGTCTCCTATATTCATTCCCTTTCTTCCATAATGCATATATTAATATATGAATAACAGGGCTCAGAAGTACGTAGATTCAAACCCAAAACCTTTGTTCGGCAATGATGCTAGTAACAGAGGCTTTGTGTTCCTCCTCAGTGCAATGACTTTGCTAATGTGAGTATTAAAAGCTCTGTATCTCAGCCCCCTGTCAAATCGAATCTGAACTGACAGACAGCCCACGGAAGTGAGTGGGCAATCTTACTCCACTCCTTTAAGCAGAGCAACGTCTGTGCTATTGATAGCTGCTAGCGTTCTTGACAATTTTTACAATGGGTTCTTCAGTCTAAGAGGAGAGGAAGAAAAAACGCAATCTGCATAAATAATTTTACTGAGACACAGTGGGACACATTCCTATTGGGTTATTAACTGATGCACTGTGCAGATGGAACAACACTGGCTCTCCCACGCAAAAATTTTGACTCAGTAACTTTGCAAGATACTTTGTGTTGTTAGTCTTTCTCCTGAACTGAAATTATTTTTGGTGAGGGGAGCAAAATGATTTAACTTGCTTCCTTCAAGACTGCGTACAGCTAGGTAAAAGAGGAAGCTTACAAGAATCACCTTTAGCTGGGTTTGCTCAATAGCAGATTCTTCTTCTCCTGTGATAACAAGAGTGCTACTTTTATTATCATAAGGGAGCCTTTTTCTCGGACCCTGCCTTGTTCATGTCATTCCCTGTCCAGGAACTAGTTCATGCACCATGTTCACGCACTTGTCTCTTTCTTTGCTTATTGATTAGCTTAAAGAGAAACTGTATACAAAAAACCACAATCCTCCTCAGTCCACCTTCCTGGATAGGAGTGCTTTCAAATTTTTACCTGCTCATGTCTAGTGTATCGGTACCACAACGTAGATCTACTAATGGACTATAGTTTCTCTTTCCCCAGCTGTCACGTTGTGCTGGCTGCATCTGTGACTCTTCTTTTCTTTTTTTTTTTTTTTGACAAAATCAAATGTGGTGTAATAGCTGTCATAGCTATTGCTTCCTTTTAGTTCTTTCGCTTTGAAAGATTCTCAGTGTCCATTTAAAGTGGATTCTGGTACATAATCTAATTTCCAAAACATCCCCAGTCATATTATTTTCTTAAAAAAACTATGCAAATGATCATCTTATGATCAGTCAGTGCTCTCTGAATAAAAAAAAAATAAATAGAAAATATATATTTTGTGTTCCTATGTCAGCATATACACACCACAAAAATATTGGTAACTGGTATATATTTTACTAGTCATTATATTAGCTGAATCTAAAAACAGTCACATGGAATCTGGCCATTCTAATGAACTTTAAAAATGCACATCACTTGCAGAAGAGCAAATAAGGATGTGTATATTTAAAAGCATTGGTTAGTCATTACTTGATTTGTGGATTTTTAATCATGCAATCAGGCTATTATGAATGCAACAAAAATCACCTGAAATGTGATCCCTGTTTAGAAAGTGAAAACTTGTACTTATTATAGAAACAGCCTTCGTTCATACTCGTCTATGCATGTGCCATATCCAATTTCAGAGGAGTAAAAATGAACTTCCCTTGATATCTGCTTAACTAGATTTATTTTATATTGCACACAGAAATGCACAGAATATTGGCCAGAGGAACAGGTCACCTATGAAGGAATAGAAATCACAGTTAACAGAGTCATACAAGAAGACGATTACCGTTTAAGGCTCATCACCCTAAAGGTAAATCATTCCATTGTACTTAGAGTAATTTAGGTGTCTAAACCCTTAAACAGAGATGTTCATGGAGAGTTGTGTAGAAGTCTTCTGCCCAGTATATTGCTGTACAAATATCACTTTTCATTAGTGAGGTTGTTACGGCTTTTCTCAGTTCACCAATGTACAAAAACCACAGTAAAGCAGGCAGAGGTTTAGACTGCATATGTTCAGTCTGAAAGCTGCCAGGCCAATTGTGGTAGTATGGGGTTCAGTCAATGGAAGAAGCCAGTGGCTTGTTCAGTGCCCAAGTCTCCTGTGTTGACTGGTCATTTAGAGTGACTTGTTAGCTTACAGATAGCTTCTTACCAGCTTTTGCAAGTCAGGCAGATGGCGTTTATGGAATAAACCACTAAACTCTGTGATGAAGTTCTATAGAATTCAAAGGCTTGTTTGTTCTTTGGACAATGGACTTGGCAAAGGTTTGCTGCTTCCTGACAGGGAAGTCTTTCTTGCATGGCGTCTTACATATTTTGTAGTATGAGGAGACCCCTAAGATGTATTTAGATTGGGCTTCTTGGTTTTTTGTGATCATTAGTAGGGTGCTGTCAGGCGGCTGGGTGCCCAGTGGCTCTTTATACTGAAGATGACTTGTGCTTCCAACAAGAAGTGAAGGACTGGAGAACTGAGGAAAAGGCTTTCAGTTTTGCTTACCTTTTTTCAGTTTCTCTCAGCAGTGGAACTACTGATCTGCCTGGCACTTGTCAGGGGTGTGGTAGCACCGATTCTGTTCACCATGGCTGAACTCCTTTAAAGAAGTACCTTGCTAATTTATTGTTTCAGTACATTGGCTGTCTTGACTTTGAAGATGCTTTTAAGGGATCTTTCCATTCCAAGGCGCTGAAACTGTTGGTGACCTTTAAAAATACTTTCACCACAGCATTTTCCATGCTCACACTTCTAAGCATTGATATCTTTCCAGCTAACTGTAGATGTAGTTTTACTGACCAGTAACCATTCTATTATCTTGTGAATGGAGAGTTTGAACACAGGTATATTTTTTTTAAGTATGTAGATGGTACATAGTCTAAAGTACAAGAGTTCTATTTTACAACTGTTTTCATGGTTAGGTTCTAGTATCTCAAGCTATGTGTTTTAGTAAGAACAGTGTATTTACATAAACTTTATACATCTTTCATCTACCAGATCTACCCCTGACCTCGGTGTAACACAAGATTTCTTTCCAAGCTGAAAAAATTCCTCTTTTATCCAACCACTTTCAAATCTCTTCAGCCATATGCTAGTAAGCAGAAAGCCAGCATATGAAATCCCATGTATGGATTGAGGGTGTGGAAAGTCTGTCACTCATGCTTTTGGCAAAGGCAGTAAGGAGAAAATCGCACTCCCTGACAAGTGGGAAGTAAAGAATATTTACAAGTATGTTGCAGACTTGCAGAGATCTTAAAAACAATTTATCCAGTTTATCCAAAACACTACAGTGCAGCAGCAAGAACAGTATACCGATTAATTTTGCTGGAATGCAACTGAACTGTTTGCTTTTTAGTTACAGTGACAAAACAAAATTTCCACAATAAAAACCTACACCGTCTGCCAGAAGAGTTTTTCATATCTGTTTTAAATGGTTAAACACAACAGTTTTATATTAGTGAATATTGCTAATTTTTTTTTCAACTCGACATGAACTTTAGAAATTCATGTTGAAATGTTCTTCCCACATCCCCCACAAAACCACTTTCCCTCTATATTTCTAGGAGGAAATTTGATTCTGTCCATGGAGAAGAATCATTCAAATTCTTTTCAGGAAGGTAACAGCTAGTCCCATTTTCAGATGGGAATTGCAAGGGAGTGACTTTTAATATCAGTATTGCAGTAGCATATCCAAAAACCAATCTCACTTTAACAGGTGTTGTACAAAACAAAGAAACAGTCCCAAAGAGCTTATGTTCAATAATTCAAGTGTAATAAGCCCTACTCGCCTCTCACAAGTACCTTTCATGCCAATATTCATCCCTGTGGATGTGTTTTCTTCGTATGGCTACCTCTCAATGTTTTCACAGATTTCCTTGTCCCTGCTCAGTTCTTCCTTAGGTGAAGCTCTTCGTGTTAGAGAAGGAGCTCCAAGATTTAGACAGATACAAATAAATATTTTCTGTATATATACACACACACACACACACACACACACACACACACACACAAATGTATCCCACCGAGGCAGGTAAAAACCCAACAACCAGCAAACTGAATGCCAGATTATTTGTTGGGGCTGGCATATCCAGTGCATTCAGGCACTAATAGAAAGGAAAGCTGCGGTAGCAGAGTACAACAAAATTGTAAGGGAAGAGGTATAGATAGTATGCCTTTTTCCCAATCGTAGCCAAGAAAGACAGAGGTTTTCCTATCTCAGATTATATGAAAGCTTTCATTGGACATACACATCTCCACGGATGTAGCTTTTTCCCTAGTCAAGTGACTCAATAATATTGATTTTTTCTCTTTAAGCTCATCCCAGTTCGTTTTTCAGTAAAATGCTTTTGTTTTCAAAAGCAGGGTAGAGACTATATACTTGGCATTTAATAGCAATAGTGGAATAGCGGCTCTGGACCGTTATGTTAAATGACTTGACAATGAAGACCAGAGGAATCACAACTTGTCTGTGTTTTCCCTTAAATGGAGAGTGTTCAGATCTATGTTACACCACCAGCAATATATGATTACTGCACGTGTTAGTGTGGACTACCATACTTCTCTCAGTATAGAGGACTGGATTTGGCAAGCATTAGGAATTTAGAAAGTGCTCGGGCAGTAGAACAAGGCTGGTTTTCCTTTCTCAAAAGAACCTTCCAGCATCTAGCCAGTGATCTCGGTCTCAGCTACAGCATACATGATGGTAGACGTCAAACCATCAATTAAATCTTGCTTCTTCCTAGGTGTTTCCGAGTCTTCTCAGTCTCAAGGAAATGCCAATAGAGAATATTTTGTTCAAGTCAAAGCGCAAGTGTACAGAATCGCAGAAGTCAGGGTTCTCTGAGCAGAAGTGTAGAACTGGTAACAGCGTAGACAAAACTAAAGACATCCAGAGTTCACTATTAGAACCTTGGCTGGTTTCTGTTTCTGTCAAATGACTGGCTTTATGTAGTGATCCATGTTTTTCTTCAGATGACTTTTATCTCTTATTTTTCTCTCAGTATTATTGACAACATTTTTATTACCATTTTTCACAACTCACTTAAGAATCCAGTGTTCATATCTTGTGCCTCCCAAACAGTCATACATTCAAAAGCATCTGTGTATGTTCGTGCTTCAGAGTAGTGTTTAAATTTGGTTGGATTTACTGTAGTGAGCTGAAGTACTATTCATGACAACTCTCTTAACGAGAATATCTTCTCAGTAGGGTAAATAACCTAAGGCCAGGCTCTATGCTACAATGGTAAGACACTCTTTTCCTATACTGAGCTAAATCTACCATTAAGGTTCCTATGGCTGTGCTTCAGTAGAGCACTTTAAACCCAGTATAATCTGGAACAGTAACTAAATGAAGTCTAGCCTGCCTTTGTCCAGCTCTCTTGTTCTGACCCTGCTATCTCTCATGTGCCCACACAAGAGTTTGTGTCTGTGTGGTAAGTCAAGGGGGCAAACTGATCATTCCATCTGAAAATTAATCCAGCGTGAGAAAGAGAAAAGATTTAGCTAGATCACTTCCCTGATCTAGTTTACTGTGAAGTTGTGCAAAAGCTTTGTCAACAAAAGAGAAGGCTGGAGCGTGGCACAGCCACAGAGCACTGTTAATATTCAGCCACTGACAGTCATAGTATAGATGACGAACTATTTCCAGATTTTTGTGCTGGGTCCTTTAGAAAGAGAAAAACCTGTTCTTTTTTTTCCTCCCCTCTTAAACTTAGCCAGCCTTGTGTTTAAGGGAAGGTTGTGGAAGCGAACACTTCTGTTACCGGATCCTTTGAAGACATTTGCTTAGCCCTATGCCAGCTGGCTTCTGTAGTGGCTGAAAGGGTAAGGTTGGTTGCCTGAGTTCCATGTTACTATTTGGCACCTTTAGAAATCAGGCAGAAGGATGTCACTCTGAACACAGAAAATCAGAAGCACGCAGTGCTACTTGGCACTCAGAAAAGGTAACAGCACATTTGCTATATTCATAGCCATGCTGAGACTTAAGAGGCAATTTCTCAAAAAGTCCTGGACTACAGATAGATACAATTTCCACCTTCCATAGTGTCTCTGAATGTCTTACCGTGTCTAAGAGAAGAGCAGAATTGACAGGAAACTGATATGAGTCTGACTGGCAGAAGAGATAGAAAAATAAGCTCCCATCTCTCTCTCTCATCTATCTAGCTATCAGAGACAGAGATATGGCTCCTGGCTCTCAGTCTGTCAAATACATTATGAAAGCAATTATGTCACAAGCACAGTTCTGTCTTTGCTGAATGAATCTGTCAAGAGGGAACAGACTGCCTGGAGTGTTTTGCACACAGCTCTTGGCACTAAAAGAGCAGCATAGTGGCGGGGTTGGGGGGGTTGTGTGTGTGTATGTGTAATTTTTTAAGGCAGTTTCCTGAAGTGCAGACGTGATATTTGAAATCCAGATTTCTGCGTTGTGTGGCTTGCCATTTGGATCTCCTGTTCCATTTAGTGTTGATTTACTCATATTGTTCTTAAAGGAAAGGCCAGATTTCAATATCTATTTACCACCAGAAGTTCTTTTAAAACTTTGTGGTATTTGTCTTAACTGGATTGCAGAAAGGAGAAGAAGTCAGAAACCTGAAACATTATTGGTACACATCTTGGCCAGACCAGAAGACACCAGATCAAGCTCCCCCTCTGTTACAGCTAGTACTGGAAGTGGAAGAGGCGATGCAGAGTGCAGAAGAGAAGAATGCCCCGGTGATTGTTCACTGCAGGTAAATAAATGTTGTGTCATACTTAAATGGCCTTTGTTGCATACAGTAGCAAAGCGCAGATATTGTCCTATCGGCCGTCAGTCTGATGTGGGGCAGATCTTACCCAACTGCTTCTGAAATTTGCTTGAAACTTATAAAATTTAATGACAATAGTTTTCTGTTACAAGTGATGCATTCAGACGCAGACTGAATGGACGCAGAAGCTGATGGTGGCTCAGTTACAAGTAAAACAGTCTCATTTTACTTGCCTTACCAGTAATTTATGCCTTTAATGATGTTGAAAGGGCCAGATAAACAAAGATTAACATACTGCGAGTTAAATTGAGCAGGAAGACACATGCAAGCAGCAAAACGAGAACATTCAACTTTAAGCCTCAGAACACCCCATTGTAGGTTCTTTCTTTGATTTTAGAAAATCAAAATTGGGTCAAAGACAGAAATTTAAGTGCAATACGTGATACCAATGAAACAGTGGCAAAGCTGATTGCAGCAAGTACTAATCAACAGGCAGGAAATATATACAATTCATAGTAAAACTGAAATATCCATGAGAAGCCCCTGGCAAAGATAAAAACTTCTTATATGGAAGAAGCAAAGTCTTTACAGTGGTTGGAGCCTGATGAGAAAGCTGTAATTATCAATCACAGGGCAGGAAAAATAGATGAAAATTGATGAAGATAGGTACTTCTCTTCTGTCTTCAGAAAGAAGTAGGATGACGTACTTTTAACTTGCAGACATGATGAAGTACATTCTTTTGTGCTGCTAACTAGGGAATATGTTAAGCAACAAGTATTAACCATTATCAAATCATCTATACTGGATGATTTTTAACCAGGAATGTTTAAAAAAATTGGTCCACAGGCTCTAAACAGTTAAAGTTTAGTATAGCTGAGTTCTAGTTTTTGGGAAACTGGACAAGTTCCAGAGGTCTAAAAGCAAGTCCTGTTTTTCCAGTGATTAGAAAGGTAAAACGGGATCACTTGAAAATTACAAGTCAGTTCTCCAAATTATTTTTCCATAAATAGCAGAAAGCCCCATAAGTGATGCAGTGATCTTGTCAGGGTAGTCTTCCATACTTTCAGTAAAATACATTTATCCAAATTGATCTTTGGGATTTTTTGTAAGGCATTTTACCTAGTTATGCGTAACATTTTCTAGGAAGTGGTGGATGCTTGCTATCCAGAAGCCGTGGTAAATGGGATATTATCATACAGTGGCAATGTTTTTAAAGAGTCTCTTGGCATGAATGGGTGGTAGCCCAGTGTCATCAAAGATACACTTATAAGCTAATAGAGAATAATCACTAGTGAAATATTCATAATGCCACATGTCCAGTTTCTCTGCCTGTGTTTTAAAACAAATTTTGATAAATTGGGGATAGTTCAGCGAAAAATAACAAATGGTTTGTAAGAAGGTCCCCTTTGCTCTTGGAAATCTGTGCCTCTCTAAGAGCTTCTTGAAGTATTGTGGTATTTGCTGCAGGTAAAGATTCTTGCCATGTCCCTCACACTTTGCATACTTGTTTTGTCCTCTTGTATGCTGTCACCCCAACGACACGGTAATGATTTGGGGAGAAATGGGGCATTTTTATTTGAAATGGCTACTAAGAGGCATGGTGATATGATTATGAAGTATTTGATGTGATAACTGTGGACCAGAACCCTTTCAGGTTATTCTCAGTTGCAGTCATTTTATCTGAAGAAGGAATTTAATTCATTACCTCTGTTTGGGGAAACATTTATGCAGCAAGATGTTGGCCAAGGTCTGTTTTATGCTGAATACTGTAGCTCCTCTGTGGGAGATCCTCAGTAGAACATAATCGCTGTGGTTTTGGCCTTCAGTGACGTAAAATAACACACCTTTAAGAAAAATAGATACACACCTAATCATGAGGCTATTAGAATCATAGAATGGTTTGGGTTGGAAAGGACCTTTAAAGATCATCTAGTCCAACCCCCCTGCAATAAGAGAGGATGTCTTCCACCAGATCAGGTTGCTCAGAGCCCTGTCCAACCTGACCTTGAATGTTTCCAGGGATGAGGCATCTAGCTGTTCCAGTGTTTCACTACCCTCATTGTAAAAAAAAGTCTTCCTTAATCTCTAGTCTGAATCCACTCTCTTTTAGTTTAAGATCACTACCCCTTGTCCTATCACAACAGGCCCTGCTAAAAAGTCTGTCCCCATCTTTCTTATAGGCCACCTTTAAATATTGAAAGGTTGCAATATGGTCTCCCTGGAACCTTCACTTCTCCAGGCTGAACCCAAACTCTCCCGGCCTTTCTTCAGAGGAGAGGTGTTCCACCCCTCTGATTGTTTCCATGGCACTACTCTTAAAAGCAGCTTCATGTTAAAGGCAGACTAGCAGTCCTGTTAAGGTGCTGAGGATAAAGCAGGACTCTTAGGAAGGTATTGTGCCCTTCCTTTGCAAAACACTCTGAGCTTTATGGATAGGAAACAGCATACAAGAGCTGTGTCCTGTGGCCTATTTGGTTATGGCATAAATTGGAAGACGAAGAGCTCTTTGTTTGTTTGTTTTACCATTGATGTACATCCATATCCAGCAAAGTGCACTCTGAAATGCTGAAATATTTGAAATGCTTATGAACCAACTAAATATACTGAAGAAAACAGAAGTCAGGGCATGAGGTACAGAGAATTTCAGGGACAAAAAGTTTAAGCCAGGTAGGTACCTCCATCACAATTATTTGAAAACTGAGATGAGTTCTTATTAAGTAAGATCATCCCCCAAACTTCCATTGAATTGCCTTGATCTTCACTGTAATAGAACTTAAAATAATTCCAGTGTCGCTGTTACCCTAACAAGCATAAATGCAGAGTGATAAACCTGTCTGTACAGTCAAAGAAACAGTATTAGGGCTTTGTGAGCAGCAGCTAACTGCAAGCTTTGTTGTTGCTCATACACTTGTTGCCAATGGTTTTGTATTATGACTTTAGCACAATTTAAATGGAAGCAGGATTTCTTGCAGTTGTGTCAAGTAATTATTCCTGAGGATGCTTACTTAATTATTTAATGTATAAGAAGGGCTGTAAGCTTTTACTGCTAGCTTTTTATTAAGTGATAAGAAGAATTCACAGCTTTGATAACACTGCACCTTTGAGAATAAAATCAATTCTGATCATTAAGCAAGGACTGAATCAAATACAAAGATATTCAGGGAAGACAAGGAAATTTCTTTAATTGGGCATTTGTTGTATCCTGCACTAATTCAAATAATTAGTAGGTTGCAGATCTGATCAGCAAATGCCATCACACTTAGAGTATTGCTGTTAGCTCTCATTATTTAAGCGGTGGGCTTGTTGGGTGTTTTTACTGTACCTGCAAATGAACAGAGCTTTCAAAGAAGCTGTTAGGATTAAGAATCCCAAAGCAAAGGCTGCCTTCAAAGCAATGGTTGCCCTCAAAACAAATCTAACCAAGGAATACTGTTTAACTCAGTAGTTCAATGACAGGTTCAATGCCATATCATGTCAAACAGTACCCAACAGTATTTTTAGCACTGTATGTGCAGTGTTCTTCCTTTTGCTGTGAGTGGCTTATATGTCATGCTGTCCCATTGAAGTTGTTACCTTTTCCTAGTTATGGCTTTATATTCACAAGAACCCACTTGGCAAAGGTTGGAGGGAAAAAAGGGGATAATGGAGTTTGATTGATAGTTTAATGGTGTTCATTTAGCAAGAAAGTTCCAAAGCCATTCTAACATCTGCACTGCCTCTCTTTGCTTTTCCCTCCCTTAGTGCAGGCATCGGGAGGACTGGCTGCTTTATTGCAACTAGTGTCTGTTGTAAACAGCTGAAGAGCGAGGGCATAGTTGACATATTGCGAACAGCCTGCCAGTTACGGTTAGACAGGTAAGAAAGCCTTTCTGGAAAAAAAAATAAATTAAAAAAAATTGTAATCTCTGTCTTTACTTCAAGAGAAACAAATGGGAAGCGAGAAGGAACAAAGGCAAATGGAGGCCAAGAGAGAACATCCCTGAAAGGGAATTGTCCTATTCTAAGCAGTTCTAACTTGTAATCTTTGCCTATTTTATGAGCAGTAAACTTTAATGAACAGTCCTGGAACTGAGTTAGATGGCAGCTGGCACCAAAATCTGCACAGCTGTGCAGTTGCACAGCTTAGTGCAGCAAGGGGAGTGCCTTTCACCAGCTGAGGAGTTGGACCCATGTACTGACAGAAGCAAAGGTCTTAATGGTCTGCTGTACTTGAGTTAAGAGCCACAGGTCAGCACTTTGCTCCCAGGAGGAGTAAACAAAACTGGCCTTGCATAGTGGGAGCTGCGAGTCCTGTTGTGAGGGCATGACTGCTGGGGACAGGGAGAGTATGCAGTCTGGAGTGTTTGCAGACATAAGAAAGCAGCTGTGAAAATCTCCAGAAATTCAATGGTTTCCAGTTAAGCATTTCTTAACATACCACCTTGAGTTTGATTATGAAGTAAACAGACTTGAATTTTGCACCAGAGATGTTATTTTTCCTCTCCTACTGGTTTCAAGTGCCATCAAAACATGTCTTGATGCTCTCTCTAATGATAAGGATAAGTGTAGTCAGGGGAAGAAATGTCATAAAAAACATACCAAGGATTTTTCTGAGGAAAAAAAGAACCTCAACCCCACGCTGAACTTTATTTCAGAGGAGAAATTATGCTCAGTGGGAGGCAGAAAATTAAATGCTTGCTGCCCTGCTGAGGCTCTGATAGACAGGACCTGCAGAGGCTTGGAGGTTTGGCTGTTTCAATGGATTTTAGGCCAGCCAAGGAAAGGCTTCTTGAGAAGAAGAAAACTAGAGTATGAGTAGTAAGTGCTGATTATCCGTAGCCCAGTGAAATATCTGGCTGGATGTGAAATAGCTTGTCTGTGTGACTGATGTTACACAGGAAAATAGCCATATAAATGAAGGTCGAAGATACCTGGTTACAAATGTGCTTCATACAGAAGGCCAATTAAAAATACTAGCTTTGCAGGGAATGGAGAACTGGCGGTCATTAGCAGAGGTTGGAAAAGGGAGATCACAATTAAAGGATGCTGTGGAGGGAGGAAAAGGAAGCCTGCAGGGATCTCTAGCTGCCATGTAGCTCTCAGGGTGGGTTGAGATAGGAAAATGTCACATACATGTCATAAGAGGAAATACTCAAGATGGAAAGCTGTCAAATCACCATCCTTGATACAGAAAAACATGGCTTCTTCAAAGAGTGAAAAATTCATAGTCTCTTAGAAGTCATGCTACCATCCACTGTTATTGTCACTAAACTCTGACAAAAGCTCCATGCAACTTCAACAGCAGCATGAGAGGATGAGACAGTGTCCAAGCAGCTGTAGGAAGACGCTCTCTGTCTCCTCCTCCTCTCTAGTGGTTACTGGCTAGAGAAAATTGGGTACGTGGGAAGGAATTGTCAGAGAGTTAGGGAAACAGAATTGGATGGAGGCCAGAGCAGGCACATAAAGGAATGCACCCCACTGCTTCACAGCAGCAGAGTTAGCCCTGAGAACTGCCTTTGAAGTTGTTGTGTGGTTGATGGGGACAAATGTTTCTTTGCCTTCATTCCCTTTCAGATCCCTTGGAAAAATCCTGTGCAGTTGCCCTGGGCATTGCACCAGTGGGCAACGCTTGGTCCTGAAATAACCCACTATAACTAAAGAGAGGCAGTGATCTTTCCTGTATCCTTCTCGTAGTGCTGAGAGAGTTTTGCTGTCCTCTTCCAAAATGCAGCTCAGATTTGAAAGATTTCCTTGGCAAATAGGGGTGAAAACATAATTTGTCTCTTCTGTTCCAAAGCCTGGCCAGCAAGCATGTGTGTGGGAAGGGGAGGAAGCCACCACATAGCAGGGAACCAAATAAAAAGGAAAATAATTTCCTCTGGTCTGAAACTTCATGGCCACCCTAGTGCTTCTCTTGCTACAACTTCAGGGTGCAACCTCACTGTTAATGGAATTGCATGGGGAGTAACTGCCAGATATGACTAACATTTGTTGTGTGCATGAACTGACACAAATATATTTTACTGCTGTGCGCAGTGCAGGAGGACTCAGAAACAGATCAACTGTGAGCCTGCATTAAGTAGAGCAGATGGGGAGGAGATGCTCAGCTAGAAAGTAGTTTCATTAGAAATACAGTATGTTTCCCACCATTATGAGAGGTTGAAGCATGGGTCCCTGCCCTTTCCTACTCATTAAGTGTTATTTCAAATGGCCGTTTAACAAATTAATTGCAATAGGCTGAAGAAGGAGACTGTCTTGCCCACTCAATTGCCCCATGCTGGTATGGTTACCATGTGACCCACAATCGTTAAGCTGGACCCCATAGAAGAGGGCGGTCCCTAGGGAGGGTGCTAGCACTCTGCTGTCTGTTTAGCTGAGAGGAAACAACTTTCCATTGATTTCCTCCAGTGGAAGTTTCTGAGGGAATGTGCCACATGTGTTCTTCCTCAGACTGATGCAGTCTAGTTGGCGCTGGCCACCTGCAGGTTGCCATGTTCCTCAGAGCTACTCATTTCAGCCTCCTTTGGGCACTGCATTCCAGAGACCTGTGCACCAGCACCAATGCTAGCACAATTCTGCATACGTCTTCTGTGAATCCAAGTCTTGGGGTTTAATTATTTTCATAATGGATTATCAAGAGACTGGATCACTGTTGTTGAGGTACTCGGCAGAATTTTAAGTTTTAGTAAAATCTGTTTTAAATGGGAAACTTTCTCCTTGTTCTTTTTGTTCATTTCCATCTCCTGCTGAAGTACTGGTGTTCATTAATATGCTACTGGCAGAAATACACAAGCTGGTGATACACAGAAAAGCAAATGTTTCTGCTCCTGCTTGCATTTCCTTTCAGGTTTGCAGTTCTAAAGAACACTGCAAAAGGTGAAGTAAAAGCTGAGCCAGAATAGACTTCTGTGCTGGGAGCCTTTTACTGATTAAGGTGTGCATGGCAGTCAATTCAGTACAAATCTGTGTTGTCGTTTGTTAAAGTTCCATTGACTCTTCCAAAATTTTGCTGGCCATCCCCTAGTTCCCTGGTGAACTTGCCAAAAGCACAACATGGGATGGCATGGAGGAAAGAGCCCTCATTCCAAAATGGGAAAGTTGTCTTCTACATCACTTGTCTGGCCTGGCCTGGCCTGCCATAGTCCTGAATTCAGTTCCCTAGTGCAGCTGTAAAGTCTTGGATAAGCTGCTTCCCCTCTTTATTCCTCCTGCTCCCATCTATCCATCTAGAGCTTTAGGGTGGAGGTTGCTTTTCATGATGTTTAAAATGGTGCTTGGAGCAAAGGCAATATGGATGTAAATGATGATGGTGTTGCCTTACTGGATGAAGGCCTCTGCCAAGACAGATGAAGGTTAAACCCCATTACTGTTCTGACTGCCTTCTGTCCCTTGGTTAGCAGAGATGTTCAAAATGGAGCTTGAGGTCAGACCACAAGCTAGTTGTAATCATTGAGCACTTTATATGCATTTCAAGAAGCTTTGGAATAGACCTTTTGTGTGTAACACTGGCTTTGTGTTAGCTACGCTGTTTCCTCGTATGTTATTTGCATTTAATAAGGCTGCTGTTTTCCTCCCCTTTTTTTCCTTTCATTTTCAGGGGAGGAATGATCCAGACTTGTGAACAGTATCAATTTGTCCATCATGTCATGAGCTTGTACGGAAAGCAGCTTTCTAGAGCAGCAGAAGAATAAGTGTTCATGATATTCCTAAAGGCTAAAACCAAGAGAAATTTTGACTGCATTCAGATGTATTTCAGATCTGCTAAGAAACACATGGTAACCTGGCTATCTTAGCTGGAAAGAAAGAAATGTTATTTTACTTTGATATTGCTTTTCTGCTCTTGTTTGCATTGGCATTTAAGAGCTGAGGTACACCTTGTCTTAAACATATGTGACGGGACATAATCTTCACCAAAAAAGGCTTATTTATACTGTAAATAAGAGTAGTAGCTTCATTTGTTACAAAAGCAAGAAAAAAAAAACAGAAAAAAATCCACTGTCTTCAGTTTGCTATTTTTAAAAAAATCATTGTTAATATATCTAAATACAGTGTAAAACTTTTTGAATTGTCATGCTGAAATGTGCTGTATGTTGAAAAAGCTTGAAAGTAAATTTTTGCCTCTTTCTGATTGTTTTTACACATAAAATTACCGAATACTGTGTATATCATAAACCTTCTGAGCCTCTGCATTGAAAGATTCAAGTAGATTCACATTGAAATGATGTTTCACACATCATGTTTGCTTGCTTATTTTTTCTAAAGCAGTCCACCACCAGTGTTGTCAGAACTAAAGGGGGAAAATATTTTGGTGATGTAGGCCAAATTCTTACCCCCAATTCTTACCAGCAACGTACCCCAGTATGATGACAGATGGGTGAATCTGAGGTGAACAGTAGAAGTGGAATCTGAACATGAATTCTTCACAGTTTGTTTTCCTTGTCAATATTTTGGCCTCTCAGTCTGCAACCAGATTTGATTTTTGCAAGTAGTTTCTCTTTTTACATAGTCAAACCACAATCTGAATAAAATTTCCCCTGAAATTTGACATTTGAAATCAGGTGAGAATCTGTGAGTTGAATTAATCTTGATTAAAAATTTAATAATAAGATCACTTGTATTTTATGACTTTAAATTTGTTTCAAAGCTTTGAGGGTGATCGGGTGCCCAGTGCGTGTTAAAATTAACTCAGATCCTATAGGCAGCTTTAAGAAATATCAGTCTGAACATGTTGGTTGCTTTTTGATAAATCTGCCCTCAAACCAAGTTCAGACAATCATTCTCCCTTTCTAGTCACTAGTATCGGCAGCAGTGTTTCCTATACAGTAATGCAGACTGCTAACCCATGCTTTTCTTTTCAGACCTCAGTCAGGCTATGAAGACTGTAGTTTGTGTTTAATGCGTAGAGGTAAGCACATGTTTAAGTGCTTTAGAGATAAGAGGAAAAAATGGAGGTACACAGAACCCTTAACATGAAAGATGAATGTTTTGTGAATAGAAGCTGTAATGATCTACTAAAAATATTTATGCTTCTCTTTATTTGTAACAATAACCAAAACCCACCACTTTTTTTAGTGTGGGAGATTCTGAGAATTTACCTTCCTAACAGGAGAAGGTGAAGCAGCTCTCTGAACAATAAGGGCTGATCCTGCTCCCAGTGAGGTTTTGCCATTGACATCAGTAGGTGCAGGGTGTAGGACCTGACATGTTATGCCTACAACTTCATCACTGTGGGGAAAGTTTCCCTGTTTGCAGTACACATCCTTTGTGTATCCATGAACCTGTAAAAATCCTGTCAGCAGGGTTTGCATGAATGTGTGGCAAAATGTGTTATCTTTAAACCACTTGATTTTATTGCTGTATTTAAAATATTTCCTTCAGTGAGAAGCTAGCAGGAAGAACTGGCATTCTTTTTAAAAATACTGGTGGTAGTCATTAAATAGAGCAATAAACTTAAGCTTTTGAGAATAACATGACTGTTAGTTTTATGTAAACCTTGCTAGCTATATTCTCCCCATTGCTACAGGTTCTTTCAAAAGAGTAACGCTATTTCATCTGAAAACTCCTTAGAAATGACAAAAGCACCACTGATGTTTTGAGTAACATTGTAAGTGGAACTCCATATAAATGATGTTTTCAGCTGTTCAGTGCCCTTCAGTGTCAAAACTGACTCGGTGAATAAAATTACTTGTTCTGTCACCAGCTTCCTGTGCATCTGCTAAAGAATATTTGTTGATGATTCATAGGAGTGTGCATATAGGAGCAAAGTTCAATGTGTAAGTTGCCTCCTGTACAAGGAGACTTTCTAGAGGAGAATTGCTTTATGGCAAACAAGGTGTAAAAGGCTCTAAGATTCTGACTTTGAGGTCCTTGCACAGATCCTCAGCAAGTATTGGTTGGCAGTGCTTGACTGAAGTGAGTAGAAGGGAGTGATTTATACTAATGAAGGAAATCCAGCTTGCTGTCTGCTCCCATTCTACATATGTGGAATGTCCTGAGAGTGTGGTCACTGATAAAATCAGGCTGCTTTACATCGATTCCCTAGTACAAAGCAAATGTCAGCCTAGTTGCTCAGTCTCGTTATGAGGTCTGCACTGCTGCCATTTCACACTAGGAAAAAGCATGCCTCTTGATCAGGATCAAAATACTCAAATGCCTCTTGAAGTGTTATTTTGTCTAACAGATTTAGAGCTAATCCTCCTGTTTACTCTTTGGCCTTACTGTGATTTACATATTTCTCTCTTTCTCTCTCTCTTTTTTAAAAATTAATTTGAGGTCTGAAGGACCTTGTAGCAACAGTTCTGATCTCTTCTGGCGACAGAGGTGGTCTTAAGAAGTGCATAAGATTAGCAGAAAGGAGCTCTGGCCATGCAGAAGCACTTGAGATGAGTGGGGCTTCTGCTTCTGTAATCAGTAGGTTTAAAAATGAGCTGACAATAGTAACTAAGCTAAGCTGTGTGTCTTACTACTCTTCTCCTTTTACTGGGCACTCTTTCTCTATTAAAAGAAAATTCCTAGCACGCTTCATCCATTATCTCCTGCTCACTGCCCAGGCCTCTTTGTACCAGACACTGAGTCATTAATACCTACAACACAGTTGCTTCCCAGAGGATTGAATTCCTCTTTCCTTGTGGTTTAGCATATAACAAACTTTAGATGATTATATTTAGAACCAACTGTGATGTCTTCTGTTTCATAAGCTTTTTCACACTTCATGAACAGGGTAGAGCCTAGCTCAGGGCCTTGCTTGTTCACTGGTCATTTGGCCATCACACTTCAGCAGTGTTATCCTGTTTATGTTTCTGTCATGGTAACAGACTAATGACACGCTCTGTCTATTTTCAGATACCCTGAGGTCAGCAGGTACCTAGGGTTATGTAAAAGCAAAAACTAAGATTGCACTTGAGAGCAAGAGCTGTCCCCAGGTAAAGGTGGCTTGGTCAAAGTATTGACACATCAACTACCTAGCAATCATGTATGGTAGAATGTTTCATTCACTTGAAAGACTCACAGAAGTAGCTAACAATTCCTGGTGTTTCCTCTACAATTAATCTGTGTTAGAAAATGTTATCTTTAACCTGTGAATTTGCAGTTGCAAAAGGCCTTGAGACTGAAGAGATCACTAGAACACGACCTAGATTCCTGTCACTTACCTGCTGTCTCTGCAGTGGAGGAACCATGCAGCTTCTACACATGTGGTCTTAGAAAATGTATGTCTGTTGACTGGTGAGTTGACAGGTTTCAGAAGTGGACCTGCACTGCTATTTTTTATGTGTTCTTTCCCTTGAAACCATATTTACAAAAGGGAAGTGGTCAATTTGCAATTTATTAATTGTAACTCTGTGCGCCTTTATTTTTGATACAAAACGTGCTTTATACGTTTTCTAGAGAGAAAAAAGAACAAAGCATTTATACTAAGATATGTTGGGAATAATCTTGTTTCTTCTGCCAAGTGTGTAGATTTATATTTGCTGATATATATATTTACTGATTCAGATCAGGCTCCAGCACCTGAATAAAACAGATGCCACATTGTCATGGCATGGTGCGAAAGCCACAGAAGAGGATACAATTAACTTTGGTGCAGAAGACCTGCCTGAGCTCATGCACCATGTAATCCTCAGCAGGGCAGCAGTGTCAGGTTTATTCAGTTGATGGCAAAGCTGAATGCAGAGAAAGGCTGAATTATTTACTCAGAATTAAAAGTCATGTTGGCACCAGAGCTGTCAGTACGACCCAGAACATTTAAGACAATAAAGCTTTAACAGTCTGGCAAATGATGTAACAACATAGCCCACAAGAGGCCAGTATGTATTTAAATTTTGAACTACTCAAAGGCATGTTTGTCCAGTGTAAAGGGATCCAGGCATCTTCCTAGGAATGCAACTATCTACAGGACTTCATGCGAGCTGAGGGACGTAGAAGGATCAGCAGTGGTCTTGGAAGCTCCTGTCTCTTAGTCGGAATGACCAGGACTTTAGCAGCTGAAAATGAAAGAGGTAAAATATACATAAACATTCTCAAGAATGTCCTAATACTTTGTATTCTGTGGCTGTGTGCAGCCAGAATGGAAATTGGCTGTGTTGTATCAGTAGCTTTAGTATACATGCTTTGCGTTTCCTTTCCTTCCCCTTCCAAGAAAGGAACCTTGTGAAGTATCACTCTAAAGTGTAACTCCTTGTGACAAAACCAAGAGTAAAAACATTTAAAAAGTATGGTGTAGGGAAGACTCGGTTACCTACAAAAGAATTAGTCAAACTTGTCCAACTCTGTAACTGAAACTAAGATTACCATTTGCTTGCACCAAGTTGTTGTTATGTGTATTTCAGTGATCATGACAAGTCTTGAGATCGGCTTTACCTTGTAAATGTGCAGTGATTCTGTTAACAGCAGCCATAGTAATTACAGTGTGATTGCCATGCTATGAGTCAAGTTAATCTCTCTGTAGAGTACCCAGGGGTTGATTCATGGTGTATCTGTGTTCCTAAGCACAGAGGGTTGTCTGCATTTTGTTTTCTTTCTTGCCCATAGTCAAGGCATGGGCAAGTTGAATCGTCATGGTGGGTAGTGACAGACACCGTCACATCTTTCAAGTGCAACCATTTGGGCTCTGGAAGTTGGTTCCAGTGTCATCAAGAAACCCTGTAATCTGGCTTCCAAAAGCTCATTGCTTACCATTAAGGGCAATTTTTCTAACAGTGCTTGTTCTTCTGACTGAAGGATAACAAAAGATAATAGCCCAGCAGTTTAGGAAAAAACTATTTCTTACCAGCCATTTCTGCTCCATAGCTGGCACAAGCTACTGGAGATTAGCCTGTAATATTTTCATGTTTGGAAAATCTGTGGCCAAGGATGAAAATTTTGATCAAGTAAAAAATGTACAAGTAAGTGGAATTCTATTTTTAAGGTTAAAGGAGGAACTGCTAAAATAATAGATTGGCTTTGTAAACCTTGTCACTGTGATCTTCGTAGGATTTGAAAGTCCAAATAAACCTGAAGGCATGCAGAGTGTTGTGCAGTGGAGCAGGTGAGTAAAGTAGCAGACTATATACCTTCTTATTTTAGCACTTGGCACTAAGTGTGTGGATTTGCCCCACAATGACTGAGAGCAAAATCCGTTCCTTTCTAGGGTGTTTGGGATTATAGAGTAACAACTTCCTAACCAGCCCAAATCATTGCTGTCACCAACACCAATAACCATTGGTATGCAAGAGTGAAAGGATGAGAACAGAACAGTGAGAGAGGGTGGTAAAGGAGGGGGACACCTTTGAGTAGACTGGGCAAAAGCAAGAGTGATCTCTTTCTTTTGTTTTCTTGGTTTGTAGGAAACACTTTAAACATTGTGTCTTTAAGAGAAAATTTCTGAGCAGAAGAGGCAAGATATAACAGGGTCTAGTGATGCGTTATATCCCTGTGCAATTTTAGAGAGTTTGTGGAAATACTCTAGGATAGAGACTCTTCACTTGTCTTCTGTGTGTAAGGAGTCAGAGAACATTTCTATCTCTTACAGGCAGGCTGGAGACAAAGGCCAGCTTTGGTAGGAGACAAGGGTGGTATATTCTGATAAGGAAAAGGATCTCCCTAGAAGGATGCCCAAACCAGAGCACTTCTGGCATAGCTATAATTTCTGCTGGCAACAAAGAAAAGTCTCAAGGTGATGCGGACTTAAAATCATTTTCCCTGTGGACTGTATCTTTTAGGTTGCAGTGCATAATTACAGCTTTATCATTTTTGCTCCCAAGTCTTGGAAGGGCTTGCGTTTGGGGATTATTTCCTTGTGCCCCAGGATCCTTCAGCAGCACACAGCTTAGTTAGAGACTACCATTCCTTACTGTATCTGTTTTGCCAAGGAGCATTTTTAAAAACTAGGGAGTTATAATTTCTAGATGACTACTACTCACTCCTCAAACATTAGAAACAGCCCCTTTTCTCCAAACTACCTTCCATACTGGGAACAGGCCTGGCATTAGCTATAGGTAGCAGAGTCTCCACTGAAAACGGGCTATATGGTAATGGAGTTTTGTCCCGTAGTATGGTCCCATGGCCTCCCTAGGTGATGCACACCAAACTGAAACAAGGTGAGCTGTATCTGTATGGTGGGGTTTACCTGCTGCTAAGGGGAAAGCAAGTATTTTTGTTCTCAAAGGCCAGCATGTGGTCTACCAGTTATTGCAAGACTACAGGTATTGCCTCTGCATCAGCCATTGTGTTTAGTTACAAACATTTTGTCTTGCTTTGAGTATCTTGGCTTAAAGCAACCTCTTTACTCATTCTGTCTCAACAGTTCCGTGAAGACAATGACTGAGTTCCCAGCTACATCCATGGAGAGCACGGTCTGCACTGTCCTTTGTAGCATTCACATATCCCACTGTTTGTGAAGCACTTAGGAGAGCTGGGGAGATCCTTGATTGAGGAAAAGTACAATGAAGTAGTCTAAATTAATAAACTGGAATAATCAAAGCTGCTAGTAGAGTTTCTGTTTATTTTCCTGATGTAAAACTGAGCCCTTTTGCTGTTAACCACAGAAAAATACCTTGGTTCCAGTGACGCTTTTGCATGGAGCTGTTAGAAATAAGTATTCAACGCAAGCTCCTTACTGGTCAGTCTTGCTGGACAAAAAACCCAGTTTTGCCTGAGATAAAGAACTGGTTATAATAAAAAAACCCCTAAAAGTTAGTTCTGTTAGAAAAATGCAGCTCTTCAGAGCCTCCTGAAATGAACGGTTTAAAGGAGGAGGATTTGTCTTAAACTATAGTTATTTGCCAAATAACAGGGCATCAGAAGTACTCAGGAGCTTAGCACCGCTTGTGCAGAACAGAAGTCGTCTTAATGAGCCTTTTGTTATGTCCAGTTTTGATACTGTTCTTGAAGGACAACTAATGAGATCATCTTGCAGCACCCCTGTGCAGCAAGGCAGCTCAGTTTTCCCATGTGTAGATAACAAGGCAGGTATGGGAAGAGAAATCACTTGCTCAAAATCCAGCAGAAAGACTGGAAAGAAGCAAGGAGTTGATCAGCAGTCTCCTATGGACAGCTGGCACTCTTCCTGCAGTCCAAACCTTCATCTCCCGATTGCAACTGACTGTAGCAATTCTCTGATTCAGATTTTCTGGTTGAATCCAACCTGTCCTGCTCCCAGTAAATAAATCCTTCAAACAGTATCTCTCAGTTCTGCTTGATTAACCTTTTATTTTTTTTTCTGTAAACAAGGAGGTTGTTTCTAGGAAGTCTTCTTCCTTACTGGAGTTTTAGCATGGTGACATGCTCCTTTGCGATCCTTGCTGGAGAAAAACATTCCCAAATTTATGGAAAATCCTTGTCCCCTGGCAACACATGAGGGTGAGTAACAACAGTTTCTGGTGAAAGACAGTTCTTTACCTACTACATGCCAATAAATAATTGCATTTTTAGGTGCACTTAGGTGTATTCACTCACCTAATGCAAGTAATATGGTCCATCATATGCCACAGCTGGAAGAGTGGTAAACAAAACCACGTGCAAACTGGAGTTACCTGTGTCCATTTTAGAGAAATGTCATGGAACAGTCAAAATCAGTGGGAAAGCTGCTGTTCATTTTAGCTGCTGGAAACTTGCCGTTACTTATTTAATACGGCAGTTCTTGTTTATGCAAAACTCATGATTGAATGACTTGGCTGAGACTGGAAGAATGTGACCTTTAATATATAAGTAAATAAACATTTCCATCATGTTTAATCTCTCTTATGACAGATCTGTGACTGTCTAAAGTGACAGAAAGATCACATGAGTCTTTATTATACATCACAAAAAAAATCACAAATTATTCCTGTCAGTGTACAGAGCACCATAAACATAAAATAAACCCAAACAGAGAAAGTAGGAAACAATCCTCTTCTGTTTCACTCACTCATTCATTAAGTCCAGTGTTTCTTCTTGAATTTTAGGAGACAAAGGAATATTCTGAGCTAAAGTTAAAGGTAAACCAAAGCTTAATGTAACATAGAAAAGAGACAGTGGGTACAAATGGAAGGATCCAGAATGTTGATGACAGTATTTTTAAGAAATGCCAAGCTAGCACACTTTTTTTCTTGCATCAGCTCATTACTCTTTTTAGTCCCACAGTAAAAATTGTGGAAAAAAAGATAAAGAACTATAGTACTCTTCAGCAGCACAAACCGTTATTGTTGTTACTTGGTTTTGTGTTCAGCGTAGTAATCTTGTAATGCTTCTTGTTTGCCATTCAGGCAAAAACAATGCTAAATCTTAATAATTCATAATATTCAGGATTTATGTCCCTATTCAACCCTGTTTATTTTGTGATGTCCTATGGCTGGAAGAGTTTTGCCCCTCTTCTGTGCTTATCCTTACTTTCTTTGCTCTGTCCCTTTGTCTCTTCTCACCTTAATTCTTAGTTCACTCCGATTCATCTCTTCTCTCAGACAGTCCTTTGCCTACAACCCTGCCAGCCAGGGCAGGTCAAACTCATTCTCTTTTCCTACAGTACTCCAGAGTCTGAAGTCCAACAGCTTCCACTCACCCTCCTCTGATCTCTGTATTACTTATGCAGTTCAAGAGTGATGCTTTCAATGCAGAGCACCAGCATAAAAGGATGCCTGTAAGAAGAAAAGTGGCTTCATTTTGCTGTCTTAGGCCAAGAACAGACCTGATCCAAAATACACCGCTGTCAGTGGGAAGACTTCTGTCTGTTTCTGGGGCTTTGGGAAGGCTGTGAAGGCTCTTGAGGGAGGAGGGAGCATTGGATTTGGCCTCAAAATTTCTGCCCTCAGAGATGCTGAGTTTTCCGTGGGTAGGCCATGTTAATTCTTAAAAAACTACTGATTTAAACACAAATAAAAAGAGGAATACAATTGTCATGCCTGCTCCCCACTGACCCCACCTATGTGGAGGTTTTGCTTATTGCTTTCTCTATGTTTTTTTTTCTTTCCAATCTGAATGCATCCTCTGAGATGATATGAATAACTGCAAGTGTGTAGTGTCCGCTACCCACACTGATGCCATCTACACAGTATCATTGATCATGACTGAAGGTAGGCTTTAGAGGTCTGTCTGGAAAAATGTTTAAGTTAAACAAAATGGAGAGGTTTTGCAGGGTAAATTTGCTGCAAATAGTGTGGGAAGCAGGATGGAAGAATCTATCCCCTGCTGACTTTAAACTGAGCACTGTGTGTCTTGCCCTCTGTGTCCACTGCACAAAAAGAATGTATTTTTAGGTGCAAGCACTGTGCTTATTATGGGTAGAAACCTTTGTTTTCCTGGTATTCCCAGAGGAAAAAATGATATGAAACATGTAGGTATATGCTATGCATCACCAATATGGGTGGGAAAGACCTAGGCACCTACAATCTTCTTGAGGCTGACAAGAAGTTCCCTGTTATGCTGAGTTATCGGTGATCTTTGTTCTCAGATACACAAGGTTCTGTGTGCAATGTCAACATCTGCAGACAAAAAAACGAGGGTCAGTATCAGTGGACCAAACTGTGACTTAATTTCTTTTCTTATATGTCTTTGCAACATTCATGATTCACCGGTCCTTTTAGGCTCAAACAGAAATCTAACATTGTACAAGTCATAAACCAACCCACAATTACCAGAGCACCCATGTGAAAACACCTTTCATGAGATAGCGGATTTCAGTTTGAAGCATAGTTATTATACATAATAAGCCAAATTCTCCACTCACATCAGCGTAGCAGGGATGTGAGTCGCTACTGAATTTGGACTAGTTTTACTGGAAAATATAGGAATGACAAAATGCATCTTGGCATGGTCCTTTTAATGGAAGTAAACTTTGCTCAAACGATGTTACAGGACTTGGGAGTGGATGGGCCTGGGCATAGTGACAACGATCTCTTTCATCTCCATATGCTTCCTTCAAACAGCCAAATGTGTGCCTGCTGTTTGAAAGAAAACCAGCTACACTATATACAGCAAATTTACTTTAAATGAATGCTAAATAAAAGTAATGCTGCTCACCTGCCTTACCTTTTATTGCAGTAGGACCATCTTCTAAAGATAAGCTTTGCTGTAAGTATCATTCTTTATATATAATACTTATCTCTTTGATAAAGCCCTTATCGGGGCTTGGGCACAGGCTATTTGGTAGTGTGATAGTGGATTACTTTACTTAAGGCAAATGGTGGTCCAGTGCCAGGCACTGCAGCACTCTTGACAGATAATGCAGGAAGATGTCAGAACTCCTTTAGCTTGCCAAATGGTTCCAGGTATGCTTTTCAGATGTTGCACAAAGCCATTTACTTTACAATGACCTACAATAAAGGAGAGAAACAAAAAAAAACTGAAGTTGAAGGAATTAATTGATCTTTCTGGTATCACTCAAGAAATAGGTCAAAATTACTTCACTGAGGTCTAGCTCTTTAGCATAGAAAATCTGACATCAGGAACTAAGCATAGCAGAATAAATATTTGTCTTTTTGGTCTTTTAACAGGTAAGCCCCTAACTCCTGACAGAACTGACACCACTGAAAGTGACTGCAAGACAGACATCAGTGTTTGAAATCCACCTGCCAAAGAAACTGCAAAACTTCCCCTAGTTCAGTGGGATTGTCTTGAAGTGACATGGTAAGTATGAAAACATCACATCTGATGATGGATCAACCCACACTATGAAAATTAAAGGTGTTCTGTCCAGTGACTTTAAAAACCTCAGTATTGATACTGGAGATATTATGCAGAACACTCCACTCTGCATCGATCAGAAGTAATGCAGAGTAATCGTGGGCAGTAGGTGGATGAAATGCAAGATAGCAGGGTTTGAGCTGCAAAATCTATAATGCTAAAACACGAAGTCTGAGAGCTTGGGCTGAAAAAGATGGAAGCTGCAGCCTCATAAAGCTAGTCCCTGGGTGGGCAAGCAGAGGGCATCAAGACCTCATTTTCACACTGGAAGCAAAGTCAGATGCTTGGAATCTCTCCTGCACAAGAGCCCATGTTATATTCTACAAAGGCAAAGCAACCTGGTTTTATTTATAAGGTGCTTGCTGTTATGTGCCCTTTTCTCTTGCCAAGCCCTGCTCCTTTCCCAGGAGTTCCAATTCAGTCCATCGGCAATCTCAAGAACACCCAAGTGAAAAAGAAAAGCCTGACTGGGTTGTGTACTGACTTCTGAAGATGTCACTCTAAAGCGGATGTAGGATGGACAAGTGATTGAGAGGTCTCCTCAGTACACCATGAAGCATGAAGGGAAAAGAGCAGAACTTGTCATTGATGCTGCTGAGCTGAGTGACTCAGGAGCTGCACAGTGATCACAGGCTGTGCAAGACAGTGACCCTAATGAGCAGTACAACAGTACCAGTGTGGCTGTGGAAGGTAAGTGTGAATGGCTCAAGAGATGAAGAGGAGGAGGAATAGTAGTCTTTACACTGTTCTCCAGTGAGTTCTGCAGAGGAGCAGTGCTGCTTTGCTGTAACAGCTAGGCAACTGATGTGAGACTTCACTGTTCTGCAGTCTATTTATTGTTTAACACTGAACAAGCCGTTAGTCTATGCCCCCTCTTGGTAGCACACAGACAATAATTAAGGACTGTCCTTTGCTGTACGAAGCAGTAAAAGCTTAAAGCAGTAAATCTTCCATTATAGGTCCTTGCACGCATCACTTAAACTAGCCAAGTAAAGTGTACCTTGTTTTTTATTTTAATCAGGGTTGTTCTAATGAATTCTTATCCTGATTCTTTGAAGAAACCCCTGGGACATTTGACTGCAGTCTGCTGAGGATGAGCAGCACAACATGAGGCTAGTAAATATTTAATATTGTATTTGTTGTGTGAATTAATTTTGCAGTAGCATTTATTGGTGCTGTAAACTCAAGTCTGTGGTCTTTACAGAAAGACACAAGGCTGTAAAGAGTGAGAAAAAAATGCTGAAAAGCTTAGCTTCATGCTCTCAGTATGGCTGGAGAAGAATTTCAAAGTTATGGTGTGGATTTTAGTGGCTGTTAGTGTTTGAGATGATTTCTTTTAGATGTGAACCAGTTTTGAACTATGTTCAGGTGCCTTCTATGAAAAGTGCAGCATTTTAAGACCTTTTTAAAATTAACTTTGTGGAAAAAGGGTAAAATTATATTACTGTATCCTTCACAGGTTCAGGAACAAGTGAATATTCTTCTGGTAGGCTAGTCTGAAGGAAACTACAGGAGTCAAAAGAAGTTCAGCTGTGAGGTCAAGCAGTTTTTCTCACATGGAAGATAGATCTGCCTTAGTGCAGATGTCTCTGTGAGACTGGTCTCTTCCTAGTAGTCCCGTGTCTTCTGTGTCAGATGATGCCCTGCAAACCCCATCCTAATGTACAGAGGTGGGTGGAGATTAGAGGTGGTCCATGGCTCAAAGTCCAGAATGAGATCCAGAACAACTGATGTTTCTCAGGGGTCTGTACCAGGACCAGAGCTGTTTAATATCTTCATCAATGACATTGACAGTGAGATCAAGTGCACCCTCAGCAAGTTTGCAGGTGACACCAAGCTGAGTGGTGTAGTTGCCATACCTGAAGGATGGGATGTCATCCAGAGGGACCTGGACAGGCTGGAGAAGTGGGCCTGTACGAACCTCATGAGGTTCAACACAGCCAAGTGCAAGGTCCTACACCTGGGGCGGGGCAATCCTCAATTTCAGTACACAATGGGGGATAATGTGTTTAAGAGCTGCCCTACAGAGAAGGACTTGAGGGTGCTGGTTGGTGAGAAGCTCGACATGAGCCAGCAATGTGTGCTTGCAGCCCAGAAGGCCAATCATATCCTGGTATGCATCAAAAGAAGCATGGCCAGCAGGTCGAGGGATGTGATTCTGCCCCTCTATTCCTCTCTTGTGAGACCTCATCTGGGGTACTGTGTCCAGTTCTTGAATCCTCAACATAAGAAGGATATGGAGCTGTTGGAACGGGTCCAGAGGAGGGCTACAAAGATGATCAGAGGGCTGGAGCACCTTCCATATGAGGACAGGCTGAGAGAGTTGGGCTACTGTGGGACTTGGTTTGGTTTTAATAAAGGGCTTTTAACTAAGGACAAACACATGGACAAATCAGACAAGAATGGATATAATATTTCCCAGTCTACTACAATCTCCTTACTAGGTTTTGGCTTTGAATCTTGGCTTTTTCAATATTTTCCTTCTCAGTCTCCTCTAAAGATGCTTTCACATTTGCTAACCCATTTTTTCAGCCTGTAGAAGCATAGAATTGCTTGGTTAGAAAAGACCTTTGAGATCATCAAGTCCAGCTGTACCTCTCCAATACTAAATCATATCCCTGAGCACCTAATTTATCTGTCTTTTAAATACCTCCAGTGACGGTGACTCAAGCACCTCCCTGGGCAGCCTGTGCCAGTGCCTGATAATCCTTTTGGTGAAGAAGTTTTTCCTAATGTCTAATCTGAACCTCTCTTGGTGCAACTTGAGGCCATTTCCTCTTGCCCTACTGTCACTTGGGAGAAGAGACCAACACCCACTTTGCTGCAACCTCCTTTAAGGTCAGTGTAGAGAGCAATAAGGTCACCCTCAGCCTTCTTTTCTCCAGACTAAACAATCATAGTTCCCTCAGCTGCTCCTCATAAGACTTGCTCTCCAGCCCCTTCACCGGCTTCATTGCCCTTCTCTGGACACACTCCAGGATGTCAATGTCTTTCTTGTAGTGAGGGGCCTAAAACTGAACACAGCATTTGAGGTGGGGCCTCACCAACACTGAGTACAGGGGCACAATCACCTCCCTGGTCCTGCTGGCCATGCTGTTTCTGGCAAAGGCCAAGGTGCTATTGGCCTTCTTGGTCACCTGGGCACACAGCTGACTCATTGAAGTGGCTGCCAACCAACACCCCCAGGTACTTCTCTGCCAGGCACTTTTCTAGCCTCTCTTCTTCAAGCCTGCAGCACTGCATGGGATCTTCATGTCCCCAGTGCATGACTCAGCACTTGGCATTGTTAAACCTCATCCCATTAATGGAGGTTCCACCAAGATTCGAGCTCAGATTGCCGGATTCAGAATCCAGAGCGCTAGACTTCCATTCTTTCCCACAAGGTTGGCTTCTCACTACCCACTCTTTTTCCTCTCCCAGTCTCTGATTTTCAGAGTAGTCAGTAAATGTATCCTTGCATGCTAGTGTACACCTTTTGTTACATGCCGTGGGGCTTATCTATGCAGATGCACACATAACTCTGTCCACATAACTCTGAATTCATTTTGTCCATAGATCACAGACCATTTTACCAGAGGAGGAACTAGAAATCCTGACCGCTTAGCCATCTTAGAGCAGGAAACTCTGATCAGAGGATTCAAGGACAGTGTTGGAGATGATGTTTGTAGCAATGTGGGTCATTTCTTGCTTCTATCTTCTTATCAAGTTACAGACATGAAAAAGATCTGGATGATGAAGCAGGGAGACTTCCACAAACTCATCACTGGCAGCATGAGAGAAGAGCATGAAGGGAGGTAGATATTCTGAGCCAAGGAGTGGAACAGTCGCCATTGGAGGTAGCCACCCCATCTCCTTTCTGCTCTTTACCAGGCATATACAAACACTGGCAGAATCTTTGCTTCAGCAGGTCTCCTTGCCTGGGCCTCTACCATTTTACAGATTTATCTCTGTGCATGAGCTAAACCTCTTCTTTCTCTTCTTTATTTCCTATGGGGAGAAGATTGAGCAGTCATATTGGTTGTTTTTAAGTGACGGAGCAGAGGTTTCTGTGTTTATAAAGCAATGATCAAGAATTTTGGCCTGAGCCTTTACTTCAAATGTTGTTGTCAAGAGCAACAAGAAAAACACCTTTTCTGGGATTCTGTGTAGAAATCTCTCAATATGTGGCTTACTCAGCGCTGGGCAGGCAGATGGTGGCAGATGGACCCGCGGGCTGCAGCACTGAGCCTCTCCTGTACCAATAGTGCTGCACAGACAGCGGGACAAACGCAGCAGCGAGGATGCTGTGGCTGCAGCACCAAATAGTTATCATACCTGCGCTGCAGTAAAACCAATACACAGCAAAGCCTTGGTATAACGAGAGTTGATTTTCCTGCATTCGAACATATTTTTGAATGCCTTTTATGGCTTTCAGCAGAAGATTGTAATTTCTAAACATGTGTGACAAAAAGTAGAAGGAAAAGCGCCAAGTACGTTTAGGAACTTGGTTTTTCTTTATTGTGTATGGAACATCCTTATAATTTTCCCATATTTTTCTGTAACAAATGAGAGAGCAGTTTCTTCACAAGCAGTACCAAACTTTGGTTCCACTGTCTTTATCATGATCATATCTCAGCACGGCCTTAGGGAAGAACAGCCCAAAGGGCAGCTTCTTGTGCCTTACTAAACTTACAAACTGCCTGAAATCAAGTCTCTAGGCACTAGGGAAGTGAGGAGCTTTGGGGTTTGCTATTTCCCAGAGTTCCCTCTTTTTCTGCTGAGGTGAGTTAGCAAAGGGGGGCAGACTGCTCCTTGTACAAGAAACAGAACTAAATCAAAACACCAAAAATTTTGAGTGCCTCCAGAGGCTTTCACAAGATACAGATTTCTTATATTAAAAACTTGAAGTGGTGTTTGAAGGGCCCAGCTCTGGACCCCCTTTTCTGGCAACTTGCAGACACAGAAAAGGTCTCAAGCTATATTTGCAGCTGCAGTTTTTAGATGTCTTCTGTTCTTTCCAGATTCTCCTGGTGTTGAAGAATCTGTTCTCAAGTTGTTGCTGCACACAGCGTTACTGTGAAGACTAAGCATACAGCAAGCACTAAGGTACCTTTCAAGGCAAAGCCAATGCCCAAAGTTATGTGATTCAAAGATAATGTTGAGGTGACAGAGGAAGAGCAAATGGTGATGGAGAAAGCCAGTGACTGCATCGCAATCAAAACCTGTCTGAAAGAGGACAATGGAACCACTATGCTGAATCTGAAAAATTACTATGGCTTGGCTTCTGACGGTCCTTACCTCAACGTTGTTAGTAGGTCCTAAATTAATCATTTTTTTTAATCTGGACATTCAGAATTTCATTTTACAAATTTTGCAGTGGGTCAGATTCAGATTTACACTGTGACAGGATATGACCCTTTAAATAATTGTCACTCTGGTTATCTGCAGACAAACTAAAACCCCCACAGGGAAAAGCAGACTTCCTGTAACACATGGGGAAAATGTTAAAATGAGATGGAAAGCACCCAAGGGTAATGGAGGGAAACAGGTGACTCACTTTGTCATCACGAGGAGAATGGCTGGAGGAAAAAATCACAGATCAATGTAGCAGTGGTGGAGGGCAACTACACCACATATGCTACAGAAAGGTGGAAGGAGGGAAAGCCTGCTAATTCAGAATATGAACTATGAACTCTGAGGACCTCATCAAGCCACTGGAAATTGAAGAAATTTTTGTTGGAGAACCTATTAGCCAGCAGGTTTTAATGTGGTTTCACAGTCGTGCTTCCCATTGTTTTAGTTCTCTTCCTCCTTGCCAGTCCACAAAAGAACACTGTCCCCTGTACTTTGGGGAGATAAATTCCAAGGACAGAACTGAGAAGCTGCTTTGTGCTTAGGCTGATAGCCAGGATCAAATGAATACCGAGGCCTTTTCACTGCAAGCATTTGTGGAATCAGAAACCCCTCAATAGGGAATGGCCACTAGAGAGAACTGACTAATACACTGTTCTGGTGTCACTTACGTAAGCTTAGTGGGGTACAGCAGAAATGAGAAGTGGCTTTCTCTGGCAAATATTGCGGGGGAGGAGAGAAGATAATTTAAAAGGGAATGCTTAAAAACATTTTGTTTCGCAGCCAAAACCAAAATATGTCAGCCAAAACCTAACTTGGTTAGCAAATGCTGCTGAGCTATGTTCTGGAAGTTACAGTTCGGGTACGTCTTTTGCCATTTCTCTTTTATGGAATGGGATTCTCAGTGAAAGGGGATTCACAATCCCCTTTCCACAAGATCAGAGTATATCACAGAAGATACAGCGCAAACAATGAGCCTGGCCTATTGAAACATTTCAGAAAGAAAATTACCAAATTGAAGTAATATATATTGGTTCTCACCTAAAACTGCATTTTTGCCCAAGCTTCCTGTGGCTTATGCCTTTTCTGAACCACTTTGTAGTGCATTGCAGAAAGAGCTCATTTTTTAAAAAAGTGCAAGAATTGAAATGTTCCAATATTTGAAACAACAAAGGCAATTAGATGGCAAAGAAAGAGTCCTTAGAAAAGGGTTGTGGCCATGAATAAACTTTAAAATACAAGTTACTCTCCTTGATTTCTTGCTGTACATACATCCACCTATATTTATACACACACACACACACATATAAGGTATATCCAGCTTGGAGTCAATGAATTCTGATTGTACTGTGCTAATTTGATTTTCTTCTGTGTAGAGCCTCTGAGACAGATGTCTCAGCCTCAAGCTGTAGATGTCAGGAAGGAAGATCTCACCATCACCTGGAACTTCCTAGCCCAGGATGGATGATTCACAGTGCAAGGTTACATCATAGAAAAAAGGAAGAAAGGCAGCAATCTTTGTGTCCCAACAACCAAGGAGCCAGTTCAAGGTCAGACCAAGATTATTGTCAGTTTTATGTAAGCAGAAGGAAAGTTAGATAAGCTTTGAATGCAAAGCTGAGTATTGATTAATCAAGGAAAATGTCATTATGGCATCTAACAAGATACACATTTTGACGTACTCTGTTCCGAGCAAAATTTTCAGCCCAACAGCTTGATACTCGTGAGAAACAATGAGAGGGCAGAGCGCTCAGCACCTCTGAAAGTCATACCTATGGATTTGGATACTTAATTTTAAGCATCAGTATTTTTACATTTCTCCCTACCCAAATTAGACTGCGTTTCCCTGACTTAGACCAGAACTGAATTAAACAAATGACTGATTTTGTTGTATCCATCAGATAGCAACCATATGATCCATGTTTAGCACAGCTTGTATAACACATGGGAGTGTTCCTATCAGCAGCAGCATCTGACTAACGAGACTTTTGCTTTTCCTTTTCTGTTAATATTTTGGTTCTTTCTTGGATTCTTTCCTCTGTCTCATTCAAAATGTTGGACTTTAATATTAATTACGTTACAATCAATCACACTATCCAAAAATATCCTAAAAGCACCAGCAATTATCATGGTAAATAATGAAAACACTTTTTAGGGCAAATTATTCAGTTACTGAGGGCTTTTTTTTAAAACTGAGTGGAGGTTTAACCTCATTTGAAGGCTAGTTTCTGAAAAGCTTGGCTACCCTATTGCATTCATTACATCACGGGAAATCCCACTGAAGTCAGTGGAGCAAGACATGAAGATATTTTTTTCTCAGCACGTATGATTATATCATAGTCTAATGGAAAGCAAATTATGCATTTTACTCTTAGTATGTGCATCAGAATTCCATCTCCTCCTTAGGGAGAGAACTATGAAAATGGAGCAGACCGCTGGAGAAGTGAAGGTTAGACCTAGTTAAGGGGCTCCCTAAATCCCTGAAATTTATATTGTTCTCCAGCAGTCTGTCAGCTGAAATTTCTTTTTGGTTTATCTCAATCCAAAAGCAATTAAACCAAAAATTATTGACCACTTGGGAACACTTTTATGGGTGATTAGAGGTGTATAATTACAAATATGTGTCTCTAGGTACCGGATTGAACGTGGAAGGAGTTCATAGAATCATAGAATCATAGAATAACCAGGTTGGAAGAGACTCACCAGATCATTGAGTCCAACCATTCCTATCAAACACTAAACCATGCCCCTTAGCACCTCATCCACCCGTGCCTTAAACACCTTCAGGGAAGGTGAATCAATCACGTCCCTGGGCAGCCTGTTCCAGTGCCCAATGACCCTTTCTGTGAAAATTTTTTTCCTAATGTCCAGCCTAAACCTCCCCATGTGGAGCTTGAGGCCATTCCCTCTTGTCCTGTCCCCTGTCACTTGGGAGAAGAGGCCAGCACCCTCCTCTCTACAACCTCCTTTCAGGTAGTTATAGAGAGCAATGAGGTCTCCCCTCAGCCTCCTCTTCTCCAGGCTAAACAACCCCAGCTCTCTCAGCCGCTCCTCATAAGGCCTGTTCCGTGCGATAGATGTAAACTGTGCAGGCCTTGGACTACTCAGTATGCCCTCAACCTGCCATTGCAAAGAATTCCATCAGTATGTTTCTTTCACTGTTTATTGTCTAGTTTTCCTAAACAGGTGAGTGATTATCAGATTTATGCATTTATGACTAAAGTCTGAGAGAATATGGCAAATTCCAGCGTGGCTTGACATAATGGACTGCATTGTGGGTACAGCTTAACTAAAGATTAAGGAAAACTTTAATACTGTTGGTTGTAAATGTAAGAGTATAAGTGCCTAAAAGCATGATATTATTCATTTAAAATGTGCAACTATTAAGGTAAGGATGCAGTAAGATATTCCCACCTACGGGGGGAATTGCGTGTATGCAAACAGCAGAGATCAATGTGATAAAGGTGCTTTAATATCTAGGTACCTTTAGTGTTTTAAGTTCATGTATAGGTTGCCTAAGACCCTAATGTATAACAAAGAAAATAATTTCTCATATTGTTACTATGCTTCTTTCATCAGTCCCAAATCAACCCTTTTAAAAAAAAAAACCTCTTGTGGAATTCATGGAAGTTGCTTACATTCTTTTGTTTTATGACAGCATTTTTAGTACTAAAGAATCTGTGCCTAATTCTGGGCTGATCAAAATCACAGATAAACTCCAAAGGATTACAGTAACCTCAGAAAAGCTGCAATGGGAAAATTTTATTTTGTGCCTGTTATAAAGAATTCCTGCTCTACGTGACCATATAACTAAAGCATTTTTAAAACAAAAGGCTGTCAGAAGACCACAGTAAATAGTTTAAACTACTGATGAAATCCTGTAATAGATACAGGAGAGGCCCTCAGTAGCTGCACATAATTTAGAAAAAAAACTGGCCAAGTGTGGAAGCCAGAATAGCTAAAAAATGAGAGAATTCCTTGTAGCAGATGAGAGCCTTGAAGTTAAATAGTTATTCAGATGGGAAAGCATTCAGGTTCCTTTACATCAGAAGACAACACAAAAAAAAATATTTAAAGCCTGAAGCTATGATTCTTCTTCTATTTGAAGACTTGCATTATTCCACATTAGGCCTAAGAGAATATGTACTGTCCATATGCACCATATTCCTTATGATCCTGTGTGCTCATATGAGTGTTTTGTATTGAAGTCATTTGTATCAAGTTTTACAGTTTTTGACATGGGGGAGGGGGGTGAGTTGTTGCATTTCTGCTGAGACTTTCAGAGCAGAACATGGATTCGGATATGCAACACCCTCTTCATTTGATGAAAAACACACAGTTATATTTTTCATATTCCACCTTTTGCTCTCTTTCCGTATGGAGATCTAACTAGTCTTCTGCAAGGCAGACTAAAGAGCAAAAAGCAAGATCTGTATTTTCAAAAATTGTTATTAATTTGGGGTACTGTAATCTTTGGCAAATAAACTTGAAGAACATTAACAGGATCTTGCAAGCAAATTCAGTAACCCAAGCAGTCCAGTTAGCACCTGGCCATTTTACATGTGACAGTAAGATAGATTTATTAAACAAAAAGAGATACAATGCACTCAAAAGCCATACAAGGCAGGTTTGTAGGAAATGTACTGCAGAGTTCACCAGTCAACTAGAAAGAGACACAAGGAAACCTTTAATGGATAGACACCTCTCCCAAACACATGTGGAGAATGAGTGGTGGTCTATGCTCATACAAGGTGCACTTTCCAAGCTGAATTCAGGTGGTTTCACGTCAAATGCTGTGAGGATTTTTCTTAAATGGCCAACCTTGGAACAGAGTCTACATTTATGTATCATGTTAGGAACTGCGTTGTTTTGGTGGACAGAATTTGCTCTGTGTTTTATCCTAAAAGCTTGCAGGTCCATCATCTTGAAACAGAGATAGCTCTGTACTCACGTATGCATAGACCTGCAGGTACATTAGCATGTCACAGCTCTCTTGCCATTGCAGACCCTACCTGTTGAAGGTAGTGGATTTTTCCAACTCCAATTCCAGCTTGAGCAGAAGCCAGAGCAGGAAGATATGCTGTGAGGATACATACTAGAGATGCAAGCTGAGGACACCAAGAAATGGAAAAAATGCACCAAGATCCCTATCACTAATACCACTTACACTATGGGAGGCTTGCAGGAGAGACAAATGCTGCTTCTGAACCTGAACTGTGAATCAAGCTGGTGTGGGAGGCACAGTGGAGTTACAGGAAGGAATTCTAGCAATGCCACCTTCAGGTAAGATCTGCAGCATCTGTCTAGCCGGAACTCCCATCTATCAGCTGTTACTTTCTTGTGTTTTTTAAAATATACCTCATCTTGTAAAGGGTTATCAAATTAATTTGCACAAAGGAACATTTAACATCACAACTCTGCTTCTTTTGGCTGAATTCTCAGAGGTACCAAGAGGAGGAGGAGAGGATCACAAGCTGTGCAGTCCTTAATCCAAATTAAAATTATTCTGCCGTACTTCTTGCTGAGCTGTCCCCTGAATGAGTCTGTCACGTACAATGGAAGTTGTTTCTTCCACCATCTGATCGCACATCACATCACATCACACGTGTGATTACCGAGCACTGTTGGAAGGTTCTCTGATTCCTGTCATGGATACTGTGGTCTGACTATGGTTTAGGAGAGTAGGTACTCAAATAAACTTTAATATTTGAAATGCCCATTTGTTGTAAATACAGCGTTTGTTTCAGGTGCTCAGTTTGAGTAGGATGAACAGTCAAGTGCTGGCATGCTAAAGCTTAAATCATATTATCATGCTTCAAAGACAGTAATTATGTCTTGAGGGTGAAGGTATCATGACCTACCGTGAAATTCCTAGATAGCTTACTGTTTGAGGTAGCGAATTATTTAAATGTTTATTGTTTAGGACTTAGGATTGTTTAATTATTAATTAGGAAGTTTAGACTTTTTATGTCTAAGATACTCCCAGGTAACAAAGCATGGTGCTAACTGCCCTCGGTAGCAGTAAAGCCAGCAAGAAAAGATGGAAGATTCATAAGACGTTATATAGTGCTGATGCCTATAGAGTAGAAGGGCATTCAGGCTTGACTGAGGTTATCTCACAAGGCAACGTGACTGGTATATAAAATGGTTGTTTCTCTTCTCAGTCTTCACTGTGGCACTACACAACTAGTCTGTGTGACATGGCTTTGTTACCATTTCAGACAGAGAAAAAAAACCCGAGAGAGACTGAAGGCTCCAGACAAACTTCTCAGTGTGGAATAGCTTCATACCATACTGAAAAGTATGAGAAGTTCTATAAGAAACAGATATTATACAAAATTGTTTGTGGCAGAAGGTGGACCATAAAATCATTTAATGAGGCATTAAAGCTGCCTTTTCTTTTTCTTTGCTCTCATTCACTTTTTACACAAAGTATTTTTAAAATAGCCTCTCATCACTAAGCTGTTGATGGCTGAAACATTAATGTTTCTCTTCTAGTGGTACAGGTATTAGGAAGAGATCTGGCAACATTGCAATCCTTAACTTAAGTGCCTTCTGCTGAAACAATTTGATGGTTTCTTCTTCCACTCTCAGTCATTCACTTCTCCAAGCATGACTTAACAGACTGAAAAATGGCTTTACTTCTCTGTGCAACTTCTCACTCTCTTAAATTCTAAATTTCTTTCTCTCCATCTGTTTTTCTTTTATCCTCCCCCATAGGTTTGATCTGACTGTGAGGCTGAAGAGCCACATGGTGGTTCTTGCTGGGACAGCACCATGAATTCATACATCTTCCCCTGTGAGATTCTGTGTTGTGTCCTGGCAGAGGAGAAATCCTGCAATTAGAATTTTCTTGGGCATCTGGTGAAATAGAGCTGCTGGGCTATGGAGGCTTCAGTTGCCCTTTGGCCTTTATCACATGAGATGTCACTTTGGTTTAAAAATTGTTGACTATTGGAGAAAAATCACGTAGTCCTTTAGGTTCATGAAATCCTGCATAACTGCTCATTGCTTTTAAAGTTAAGTCTTCTTATCAGCCTCCCTGTGGTGGTTAGGGTAGAAAGACGTCTGTGCATGCAACTTTGTCAGCTGCATAATCCAGCTCTACACAGCTGGAGCAAGAGTGCTCAGCAAACCATAAGACATTGGGGAAGCTCTCTGATTCATCACAAGAAGCAGAATTTTTCGAGCATGGAACTACATTTCATGCTAACTGAAGTGAAATCATTCTTGATTAAACCTTGAGTGACCTAGGGGAGTGATCCAGTTGTAAAGATAACGCTTCAGGTCCCAACACTGTCCTTTCTGAGGTACAATTTTGTATTAACATGAATGTTGAGATCATTTCTGTAGAGGCTAAGGGCAATTTCTGTGCTTTCCTTTTTCTTATGCCTAGACTACCGCATGAACTGAGGCTCTACAGTACCTTGTAGAATCAGCCCCAGTGTAAAAATGTATCTCTCCATCTAAATTGTACAAGTTTTTCTGTATCACACTGGCTTGTTTTCTCTCGGCTTTCAAGATGATCAAACCAACGAACTGTAGCATAAATTTTATGTGGCATCTCCCAAACCAAGCCAACTCTGTGCACTTTGATGGGGATGAAGCCTGCCATTGCCTTCACAGTTTGAGATCTCCAGGGTTGTTGTCCTTGAAACATTTTTCTATCAGGCTGATCATGTCTACATGGCTCCTATAGACACAGATATCACTTTTATTCTCAAAGATTTGGTTTGTTTCTGTTGCCATACAAGTTAGGAGATGGAACGTTACAGCTGCACATTTGTTTTGGCCAGGCCTCACCACCACCACCAGTGATGTGGCAAAAAGAAGGCATATCAACAAGAGCGACGTCAAGAACCATCATCCTCAGCACCAAGCTGTTTCTGACCTGTACCTGATTATCCTCAGGAATTATTATTGAGATGCCCTTAGCAACATTTAAATGTAAGTTGCAGGTACAGTATAGAACAAATGAGCATCTTGGTGACCTCTGGGTATCAACAGGAGGAAATTTCAGACAATTTCTGCTGATGGAAATTTCAGACAATTTCTGCATCAATACTAGATTTGGGAAGGTTGTTTTTTTCTTGAAAAAAACCCAAAACTAATATGCATCTCTTATCTCAAAAATGCCACAAGAATGATCCAAAATGTTATGTTACCGGTCAAGGAGAAAAAAGATCTTGCTACCACTTGTCACCATGTTTCCCAAGTTTGCTAGCTCAGAGCCACTGAGCTGAGCCAAGCAGGGGAGGAGCATAGTTCAGAGATGAGGGATAAAGAAGGTACTGCTGGACCTTTGTCCAACATGGAGAGAAAGGGTGAAGTAGTTATTGCTCCAGGTATCCCCAAATGCTGCCTTGTTTTTCTTGCCATTACTTGATCAGGCAGATCCCCATAGCAGCGCTAACACAACAGTGCCTGTCCCCTCAGCAGTCTGGTGACATCATTTCCATTTCAGGTGGGTCCGTGACAGCCAAGTGGAGGCAGGCTAGCTTGCTCCTTAGAGAGACTCCTATTACTATAATGAACTGCTGGAGGTTAGGGACCTTTGCAGTGTATTTTGTACTTATGTCTTCAGAGAGTGCTTTCTAAAACCAACATCATTATTTTATCATCAGAAGGGAATTACACGCACAGGGCAAATTGGTGCTCAGGGTAGAAGAAATCAAGGACAGATAATTTCCTAGACACAAAGGGATCTTGTAAGGGAGGAGCTGAGGTGAAAAACTTTTGCCCCAGAAAAGGACAGATAGAGGGTCCTAAAGAGAAGAATCCAATTCTCAAGTGTGCTCATTAATTCTTAGATTTCTCCATGCCACCCAGTAGTCTGCAGCTGGTTGAAGAAGTATCCAACACTGTGACCATAAATGCTAGCTCAGATGTAGAAGATGATTAGCAGATTGATTATGGTGTCCCAAAATGTGACTTCAGTACTGTCGTGTGGCTCAGAGCCACAGAGAAGGTCTACAGCAATAAGCACCGTCGCTGACCTGCAACCAGGGAGGAAATGCTACTTCTGAGCCATTGCCTGCAATAACTCTGGGAACACTGACCCTCTGGATTCACAGGAACAGTGGTGCATCTCAAAGACAGAGGCAAGTGTAAAAATTCATGACAGTACTGGAAGAAGATGCATGCTCTTGTATGCAAGACTGGATTGAGCTCAGGCTCCCTCTGTGGCCTTGGGTATCACTAATCTATTCTGCACTTCTGGGCCCAACCTGGGGAATAAACACAAGAATAACTTCTGTCCTATCCCATCCCTTTGATGGCAATCCCTTCAGGACCAGGCTTCCTTTTACAGCACATACGTGTAAGCACATTGCATAGCAGTTCACATAGATGCTGTTTAAATTAAAATTCAAGACATTAGGGGCCATCCATGTGCAGGTGGGGTGATAATATCATGTCCCGACATGACAGAAAATTGACATTACAAGTCCTTTTTCTTGCAGCATATTTCCATTCTGACTGGAATTATTTCCTAAATTAAAAGCAAACAAACCTGTCACATTTAGGAGAGTGTGACAGTCTTTCTGGGCCAGAAGCTATGCCAAGTCCCTAAAAGCACATTAAATTAAACACTCAGAGGTCATCCTATCAGGTAAACCCCTTCACCTTTGTTCAGTCGCTCACTGCTCAGGCAGAAGCAGTAGTTAGAAAATCTTATTAGCAGTACTCCCAAACAAAACTGAACATGCCCCAGCTCATCAAATCAGAATGATGACTTCTGCCCCGTCAGGGGCAAAGCAGAATGCAGTTATTCTGAATAGTGAGGTCCAAGCCAAGTCTTTTTTTTTGCGTGGCCTATGCCTGTTGTAGTGAAAAACGCAGTAATACAAAACAAATTATGTATTAATATGCAGAGTATGCATCTGTTTCTTCAGAAGCCTGTCCACATGCTGCTACAAGCCATCTAATCCCATTAAGATCAATACGCAATTTATTAAAATGATAGAATCAGTAGTTCTTTAAAATGAGTGAACAGGTGTCAAATTGTGTATTTGTATTTAACAATCAACCTTTGATCGATGTAGTTAGACCATAGGTGTGTTGCTTTGGCAACATGAGCAGCTGAGAAAGAGCACTTCCAGGTATGTGTTGTGATCATGTTCTTGCATAGAAGTACTCTAGGCCTTGATGTTATGGAGTCTGAAATAGCTTCAGTAGTATCTGTGTATGTAGGCAAGTATAGAAGAGTAGTAAATGAAGGAAAGGTAGGTTGGTTGTGCCTTGCAGTGCATTCCCTTGATAACAGCCTGTCTGTCTTCAGGCAGGACGCAAGCAGATGTGAACTGATTTCCTGTTATTCATTAGGAATGGCAAGTCACAAGGTTTATTTGCACAAACCTGAGAGAGAGAAGAAAGCTCTAAAGGATAAGGAGGATAATATTCTGTTTCCTGAGAATGAGGTCTTATAAGAGAATTCTGCCATACAGTGCTACCACGAAGATGATTAGAGGGCTGGAGCACCTCTGCTATGAGGGCAGACTGAGACCGTTGGGGTTGTTCAGCTTGGAGAAGACAGGCCTCTGAGGAGATCTTATAGCGACCTTCTGGTACCTGAAGGGGCTACAAGAAAGCTGGTGAGGGACTGTTTACAAAGGCTTGTAGTGATAGGACGAGAGGGAATGCTGTTAAGCTGAAAGAGAGTAGACTGAGATTAGATACTAGGAAGAAATTCTTTACTGCAAGGGAGGTGAAGCACTGGCACAGGTTGCCCAAAGAAGCTGTGGCTGCCCCATCCTTGAAGGTGTTTAGGGCCAGGTTGGACGGGGCCTTGAGCAGCCTGGTCTAGTGGGAGGTATCCCTGCCTATGGCAAGGTTCTTGGAACTGGATGATCTTTAAGGTCTCTTCCAACCCCAAACATTCTATGATTCTGTGATTTAGGATCCAGGGAATTTATCTGATGGAATCCCATGCTGGTGCAAAAGGAGGTAATAAAGACTTGGAAAAAAATGGGTTTAACTACAGGCTGAAAATGGAAGAGTTGCCACAAACACTGGAAATTAAATTGCGTATGCAGTTACCCTTGATTCCCCCAGAGCATTCTGTAGACTATTACTGCCTCGGAGCAAGACCAGCAGAGCAATATCCCTTCCTTTACAAGATCACCTGCTTTTGTTTATAATTGAATGTAATTTAATCATGCATTTCTAAAGTGCCTTGGGAGCTAAATATCCAAAAGCACTTTACAAGTTAATGGCATTAGCAATAGAAGGCATTGATATATCCCCACGGAGCAAAAGCCTGACACCTTATTTATGGACCAAGAAACAAAGAAATTAATTGCTTGCTTACAGTTGCACAGCAAATTAGTATGAGAATGAGATTTCTGATTCCTTCCTCTTTTGCTTTTTAGTTGCTATTTGTTTACATGTTGAAATAGTTATGCTGGTCAGATCATAGAATCATAGAACAACCAGTTTGGAAGAGACCCACCGGATCATCGAGTCCAACCATTCCTATCAAACACTAAACCATGCCCCTTAGCACCTCATCCACCCGTGCCTTAAACACCTCCAGGGAAGGTGACTCAACCACCTCCCTGGGCAGCCTGTTCCAGTGCCCAATGACCCTTTCTGTGAAAATTTTTTTCCTAATGTCCAGCCTAAACCTCCCCATGTGGAGCTTGAGGCCATTCCCTCTTGTCCTGCAGTGTATTGTTCATTCTACCTCCTTCCTGACTTTTCCCTAGTGGAAAGAAGGGGCTCGGATCTTGAAATATCGTACCCTTTGGATTTGTACTCATGCAGGAGAAGACTCTGTCTCCTGTGTTTGCATGTGCAACAGACAGTTCAGTGTGAAACAGCCCATAGTAACTCTGTCCTTAGCAGAGTGTTCTTACTTCAAAATGGAGAATCCCAGAAAGGATGTTTTTTCCCAGTTCATCGTCCCACTGAAGAGCCACAGCATGAGTCCTGGCAACAACTGTGCCATGAGCTGTCCTTTCATCAGCAACTCCCACCCAACAGTGACCCTGTAAAAGGACAGTATAAGCATCATAACCAAGTTTAAGTTGTGGATCAACTCAAAAAGTAGCATTGATTTGCATGTGATCTCTACAACTTGCAGCTGCAAGCTGATCATCTGTGGTAGGTCAGATTTGCAACCACTGTGATTTATTATGGGTGATTCCCTCCAGGTTGAGTAACCATAGAATTCATCTCTCTGAGGATAGTTTACACCCTGCTGTTTTCCAGGGCAAATGCACTTACTGGGACTGGCACTGTGGATCACACTTCTCTGGGCCAGTTTTCCCCTTGTACTTGTCCACAGAGGAAGAGACTGTTCAGCCTGTACGTATTGTAGCTGGAGCTGCAAGGGCTGCATTGTAAAAACTTACCTTCATATCTAAAAAAGCAGACTAACCCTGACTTTGTCTTCTTCTGAAGTCATTAAGATTTGTCTTCAGTTGCTTGCAGGCAGTATCGGGTCCCTTAAAATGGCATATTTTGGCTAGCAGGGCTCATGAGTTCTGGGCCCCTCACCACAAGAAGGATGTTGAGGCTCTAGAGCGAGTCTAGAGAAGAGCAATGAAGCCGGTGAAGGGGCTGGAGAACAGGCCTTATGAGGAGCGGCTGAGAGAGCTGGGGTTGTTTAGCCTGGAGAAGAGGAGGCTGAGGGGAGACCTCATTGCTCTCTACAACTACCTGAAAGGATGTTGTAGAGAGGAGGGAGCTGGCCTCTTCTCCCAAGTGACAGGGGACAGGACAAGAGGGAATGGCCTCAAGCTCCGTTTAGGCTGAACATTAGGAAAAAAATTTTCACAGAAAGGGTCATTGGGCACTGGAACAGGCTGCCCAGGGAGGTGGTTGAGTCACCTTCCCTGGAGGTGTTTAAGGCACGGGTGGATGAGGTGCTAAGGGGCATGTTTAGTGTTTGATAGGAATGGTTGGACTCAGTGATCCGGTGGGTCTCTTCCAACCTGGTTATTCTATGATTCTATGAATTCCCTAGATGACTCAAAAGCAAATATGGCCATTTCTTAGTCCCTAACCAGGCTTGCCCTGCACACATGGCACACGATCAACTGATGCAATCTGACACTAGCTTTGTGCTTTTTTCACTAATACCACAGATGCTGCACTGGGTAAATTTGTTCTCCTCCTCTGTGAAATGGCAGGATTTTACCAACGTTGTATGAAAGCTAGTAAAAATTTCCAAGGCACCAAAAGGAAGAAAATCAGACATTTCATATTCTTCTCTTCTTTCTCTGTTCTTTTCTATGCTGGAAACATTAAACCGGGTTGTAACATATAGCTTAGTTCCAGGTGCCTCAAATTGGCCTTGAGAGACTGAACAATTCCAGGTGTGGGGGGTGAGGTTTTGCTAACAGTAACCCCTGACCCACACATGGATTCCCCATGTCACCGTGCCCAAACTTAAAGTTTGCAGCATGGTCTTACAAAATGTACAGCAGTGCCTTGAAACAGCTGTGTCCTATGAGTTTCATCAGCCCCTGGTAAGCTCACCCTGCTTATGACTGATTAACTATGAAGCCTTCAAGGTTAAACATTTGAGAGCAAGAATTCTCCATCCTTTTGTCTGTTGTGACACTGAAGTTTGCTTTCCCCGTTCTCCTTCTCTAAAGGAAGGCCCTGGTGTCTCAGGACCTGTTGGTGTTGTCTTAAAGGGAACAAGAGAGATGCATTGCCAGACACAGCTTGAAACGAAACTGATACAGCAGCAATTATGAGGCACTATATTTGGAAAGATCTTTTAAGGTTATTTTTGTCTGTGATCATTGCTTCTGGACAGCCTGCTGACAACTGTTGCCACCCCTCCCTCAGGGTTTGGTTCTCTCTGCTAATGCAGAAGTAGCTTAGCATGGGTCCATGGAGGGAAAGGATGTGCATGCTGGGTTTCCTGCCTGGTTTTCAAGCAAACTCATCTGTCTGCACATGTAGGATACACGCAACATTTCTTTCACTGAAGCCAGCTACTGCCCACCTAAAAGGCTAAAAGTAGTTCTTTACCAAGAATTCCTGGTGTTATTGGGTCTCCTGCTTCCTGTGCTCCCAGATACACTCCTTCCTGAAGTCAGAGTTTCATGCCATAGCTGGAAGACAGTTGCCTAGTCCCTAAAATCAGTGGGAGCTTTCCCTGCCCCGGCATCACTGCCAGCCAGGCTGGAACAAAAAGGAGCCTTGCACCTGCTAACCTAGGTTTGGGCAGGGCAGGCAGGCCTGAGGGGTAAAAGAATAGCTCTCCATCCTCTGAAAGATCTGATTGCTGGCTAGGCCTTACCTTCTGCCTTCCCACACAGTGCTTGTTGAGGTGAGGACTGTTACAACAGGAACATACCTCTTCCAAGTTACTCAAAGCAGCTTGTTTACAAGCATAGCTGGCTAAGGAACAAGGCTTACAAAAGCACTGTGGGGGCGAGGTGCTAATTTATACTCGGATTCCTTAATGGGAGCCTGTTTCTGAGGCCTCCTGAGGCTCCTCCTTACCTTGATCTGGTAAGACCTTGATTGTCTCTAGGGATGATCTCTATGCTGCTAGGGCAATTTTCAGCTGAGTGAGATGGGAAAGCAAGAGTAAAAATAAGACTGTAAAACTGGCTTTAATGAATTCACTTCAAATTGAGCTTAACTGCAGGCTTATTCTACATCTCAGGAACTATATTCTTGCTGATTTTAGTTCTGGAAGAGGGATAGTTACTGCCTGAAGTCAGGTGCTGTAGGCTTGAGGACATCGTACCTCATGTGAAAGCACTCCCAGCAGACTGGGAGCTCCTTCAGACCAGGCCTTGGAAAACTTTCTTTAGGAATTTTATTAGACTTCCAATGGTCCTTAGCTGGTGGCAGACTGTTCTAAAGGAAAGGGAATGGACTAATGAGTGTTCTATGGGAACAGTGAATCTGCTGATTTGAATAGCTGTACTGGGAGTCTCAGTTGCTGATTCCATGGGAGCTAAACCTCTGTTTCTCAACTATCTGTCCCTACTCTTTTTAATGTATGCTCTTCTGTCTTTCCTGCTGCTGTAGCTCACAAGGGGTGGATATAATTTTCCTTTAGTTTGGGAGGTGACAGGTTCCAAAGAACACAAAACGTGTTAAACCCAAAGTGAATTATTTGGAACAGTGACAAAATGAGCAAGGGGAAATGAGAATGAAAATGAGAACTCCCTAAATTTGAACTGTTCACTTCCTACAAAACTGTTACCAGACATTTTTTTTTCCTTTATACAGTGGAAAGCTTTATGAAGCTTTTTAGCCATAAATTTGTGAGACTTGCGCTCAAAACATAGGGTTGGTGGCAGTAATTATAGCAGTTACTCTATTTTTTTTTCCTTAAGAAAAAGATTATAAAAGCCTCCTGGACACAGTGACAGAAAGTTTGCAGAAGTCAAAGCACAATATGTAATTAGTGGAACTAGCTTTGCCTAGTCCAGCATGCAGAACAGCATTGCTGTGGCTGTGTATTTTCTTGTTGTGTTGTTTGTTTCGCTCAAAATGCAACTGTCCTTGGCTTTTGTAATGGTCAATTAAACTAGGTGAAGGAGTGGAGCTTCTGCTCAGCTGGGATGCTTCTGATGGTTCCTCTTCTTTCCCTCTAAGTGGTTTCAGGCAGCAGGGTGCATGTTAAATGTGATATTTCTAATACCATCTAATATATCTTAATGGTAATAAAAGGAGCCAGAAACTACAGTTTTCTTTTATATGTATCAGTTTGCTTCTGCACTGGTCAAGGAGAATCCTGCTTCTGAGTTCAAGAGGAGACTTGGGTTCTGTCCCCATGTCCTCAGGTAGCCCAGCAGGACCTCCATGATGATCCAGACTTCATTATGTCAGATTGTACACAAACATAATGTAAGCCATAAATCCGAACAACTTAAATCCTTGCAATACCAAGAAAGTAAATACAGTCTGCAGCTTTGCAAATGAGGGAGACACTTTGTGAAAGAGCTGGCTGTAGAAGGTAAAACTTGAGATCCAGAAGGGTCCAGGAACTTCACTGTTGGTGACCAAGACTAGGTAATGAATTGCAGAACATCTGAGTGACTGAAAGATCAACAGATTGGCAGACAGGTAAATACATATCTATACACATTAGTGCTGTTCTTTTAATTAGACTGAATTCTTCCAGGAGCCAGTTGTGGAATAAAAGGATAGCAGTGGCCAGCCACAGACACACACTCAGTCCGATAATATTTCACCTTTGTTCCATCTGGAGCTAGGAAGGAGGTGTGAGGAAACAGGATGCTCCTCCCAGAAGGCCTCTAAGCTTTTGAAAGGAATTATAAAAGACCAAATTAAAGAAAGAGGAAAGGAGCACCCACTTTTGCCTGCCATTAACCCACTTAGGCTGCTTTGAAAAGAATTTGTAGTATTTTTGCCTGGTACCGATTCATTCTTACATCAGGAACCACTCTACTTCAGAAGGGGAACATGAAGCATATGGTTATGCCTGCAAGCAGACCCATTTAATGGAGTAGGAGCAGTTACACGATCCATGTTTCTGTGCTATAAATCCTCAAAACCTGTTCCACTGGTGACAGATGGCCTGGTTCAGGATTAATGAAACCAAATATCTGTGCCACTGCATCAAACAGCTGAAGAATCAGATCCCCATTTAGAGAAAAACGTCCATGCTACCCTACTTCTTTCCTCCTGGAAATTTTGCTGGAGTGAGGAAGGCCATTTGTCTGGGATTTCTGGGCAGCACGCTGCCTTCTCCCTGGAAGTGTGGACAAACGGCCATCGTATGCAGAACTGGCTGCAGCAGCAAGGGGCGAGCGTGCTTCAGGGCTCCACATCCCACAGCACCTGAGATGTGTTGTAACATGAGCCAGGTGCCATCATTTCAGTGCTGCCTGGTTGGTTTCTGTTGGATGTGCACGTGGGGGTACACGTGGCTATGTTTCAGGGTTCCCCAGACAGGAATACTGTTGCCGGCTGTGACAGGTTAGTCAGCTGCACTGGGGTGCTGGGTAGCTCCAGGGCAGAGCCTCATGACTGATGGGCGTAACAGTGACCCAAAACTGCCTGCCACAGAGGTTCAGTTGGCTGCATACTCCATGCTGAAACAGTCACATAAACAGAAAATGAGCAAGGAAATATTTTATATGCACAGTAAAAATACCCAGTAAATTAATATTTTTAATTGCTGTTACACAGAAGAAACAAGAAAAAAAAATACATTCCAAACAAAGACTTAAAATAGTAAAATAATCATAAAAACAAGTTAAGAAAAGTTCCCAGATCGAGTGGCCGTACTGCATGTGGTGACCTTTACAATCATGGTAAAGGAAGTAAGTGCTAGAGACTTTCAGACGTGGCAAAATGCTTGACTCCCCAGGGGAGAGCAGCTGCTTCAGTCACATCTTCAGTGCACTTTGCCTGGAATGCATGGGAGAGGGGCTGGAGCGAGAGGCTCACATGAGTACAAGACATGGAGACTGTGTTCAGGACAGACAAGTCAGTCTGTGGCCTCAGCCAGGCAGAACTACTGCTTCTCCAATGGCATTTGCGTTTTCTTACCTTGTTGTTTGGGGTTGGGGCTTTTTGGGGGAGGTGAGGGCGGTGTTTGTGTGTGTTCTCTACTTTTTTTAGTTTGATTTAACAAAGCATCAGGTTCTGCTGGCCTGACCCTGCTAGCACCATAGGCTTGGAGTAAGCCTCCTCCAGGTGAATTGAGAGCAAGACCCGGTCCAGCAGGAGCCTGCACAAGCAAGGTCTAAATACATGTGTTTGTACTGATTCAGCACCATCACCCAGTGGGCTGGCTTTGGTTTCATGCTTTTTATCTGTTGGGTAAATGTTTCTTTTATTCCTGATGCTCTCTCATTCTTTTGACCAATTCAAATTGGCCCAGTTGTGCTCCCACTGCAGTCTCAGTGGCTCAGCCCCTGCATCCCTCTCATATGAGAGGGACCTTGTGCTTCAGCCTCACTGTCGAGCCATGACACCACTCCAGTAGCTCACCCTACAGCAGCGTAGTGTCACCACAGAAACAATACAAGCCACAGAAGATTTGGCATTCCTGCCAACTGGCCACCTTTTTTCATTTGTAGTCTATCCAGAGTTGTATACTTTTATTCTTTACAATAAGAGCAAAAATAAAATAAGAAAATTTCTTCCAAACTAAGAAAACTAAAACCCTTCAAACATTTAAAAGAAACTGTAAAAATTTGCATTGTATTTGCTTTTGAGTTCATATTAAGATAAGATTTTACTGCAGCTGCTTCAAAGTTATGGTCCATTTCACATGTACACAGCTCACATTCCTTGGTGTGCAATTCTTCACTTTCATTTGTGTTTGTACAGCAGGTAGTGCTACCAGAACTGAGTAGTTTCTAGCTGTGGTCCAGATTTTAAATCAGTGAACAGTGGTATCTTTGTACTAGTTGAGAACATGGTGATGGTTTAGAGCTGTATTTTTAAAATCGACTTTTGTTCTGGGACCTAGGACTGGTGGTACAAGCACTTCCTTTGCTAGAGAACCTGCTATTTCTTTGATTCAGGTGAAAAGGAAATAATTCACAAAGGATGTGCCAAGCTTATTGATTTCATCAAGGCCTTCCCTCTCTGCTGATCTTAAAGCCAGTAAATCACAGAAACTAAACATCCCTTTGCAAGTTGTCCCACAAAACCTAGCTAACCTTCTGCAGAATAAAGGTTGAACAGAATGACTTTATCTTCTGTTCTAGTCATTTCAACAACCACAGCAGACTGTGAGAACACTGCGTTTTGGCTGGATTTGATTTAATCTAGCTAACAGTCAGGGATAAGACCAGACTGCAAAATTTGGATGCAAGGTTCATGCCTAAAAACTTGGTTCAGGCTTTCAAAAGAACTAAAAACCATTTGCAAAACTGAAATTATATTTCAGACATATAGGCTAAACCCTCCTCAGAGTTCAAGTGCGGCTGAGTCCATCCTGTTAGCCAGCGTGAATAAACATTTTGCATTTCCCTTCCATTCTGATGCAGACTGAAAGGGCAGTCACTCGTTCCAGGCTTTAAGTGAAGCAAGTCCTGCATATCCCTAAAAACATTTTTAACACTAGGGTAGGGTAATACTTGGGACTTATATAGCACTTTAAATCTTCTAAGTAAGTGCTGCATGAGCATTAATCCTCACAGCATCCTTGTGAGGTAGCTAAGTGCTAATATCCCCATTGTGGAAATGGGGTGAGGGCCCGATTACCTGGTGTTGCATAGCACTGGCCCTCATACACTTGTGCCTTTTTTCCACCAGATGAGGACCTGGCCCCTGAAAATTTAAGAGACTTAGCCAAGGCCACAAAAGGAGCAAGCGTGGATAAAAAGCAGGAGAAGTACTCAGGAGGACTTCTGTCATGAGAAGTAGGCAACTTCCCATCCTCTTCCAAGATCACAATTATGATGCTTCTGCTTAAAAGAGACCCTGTCTGCATCCAGAAACTAAGCAAAGAGAAAGAGGCACCAGCCACTGAGCTCTACAGCTGCTGTTTGCTTCGATCTGCAAAGGAGCCAACAGCGCGAGGCCCAGGCACGCTACGCTGTGGGGTGCTTCATTTCCCCTGTAATGTCCCTGAACCAAAGTCTGGGTGCTTCTCAAAGACTGTACCCCAAAAAAGAAGAAGAATGGATCAAACCTCACAGTTTGTAAAGAGACAACAGGAAGATGCACAAAGGCAGTGCCACAGACGGTCATGTCGTTCCTACTTCCTGTTTGCTTCCTCTCAGAGTCAAGATTACTCGTGCTTGGGGTTGAGGGAACAGTTGTAATCCCAAGAAAAGGTATTTAACAGACTGTCAGCAACTGCTTAGTGTTTCTTCAGGCTTATGAAACTCAAAATTGTATCAAATCAATGTCCACAGCAGCTGGTCTCAGCAGCAGGAAAGAACCTCCACAAAAATAGTCTCCACATTCCTCCAGCAATATGCGTTAAAAGGAGGAATGCAGAGCAGGAGAGAGATTTAGAACATTGAGAGCCCACGCTGGCAAATCTCTGAGCCAGCCAGGACTCTCCTTGACTTTGTATGCTGAGAGCTCTGCCTCATGTTCCTGGGAAGGCTGAAGCCGCTGCAGGACTGGGAGGGAGCCAGCATGGCTGGCCAGAATGCATCCCAGCCAGCCCATTCCAGGAGAGGGGACAGCAAGGGAACGACAGCCCACTTGGGCTGCACATGTTTCTGGTGTTACAGCTGGAGCTGCCCAGAGACTTCTGCCACCATAAACTGCACATCTGATGGCCAGCAGAGAGGGCAGGCCTCCTAATAACACAGAAAAGATCCTTTTCTGCATGTATCCAGTGGCTGATGATGGGATAACAAAGCAAGCCAAGATGAAAAAACATGCCAACAAACAACTCGGCTGTCTTCACGAAATTGCAGACTACTCATTTCTAGAGGGGAAGAAAATGATAATCAAAATTCTACTTTTAAATAAAGCCTACTTTATCACATATGCATTTTCCTCAAAGCAAAGGGAAGCTCAGGATGTGAAGTGCTCTTCCAAAGACCTGCCAGCTAAGAATTGGGAGTGCTGGACTGACCCATGACAAGGTGCGGTAAATCAAACTGAAACGTGCTCTTTGCTCACATGCTGGTGGGGTTCACCCCAAATCCTTAGAATTCCTCTCAGCTTGGTCAATCTGTTGCCAGAAGAGATTTGTAAACAGTCAAGCTGAGTAACAGCAGGTGACATCCGCAGAGCACTATACCGCAGGGTTCAAGCTGCGGCCAGGGGATAAGCAGTGCTGATGAATGAAGATGTTTTACAGCTCTAAATTCCCTCAGCAATTTACTCCAGGCAGGCCCCGGTGTGCCAGTGAATGAATACTGACAATATTACACAACAGCATTAAAAGGAAGAGATTACACGGAGCTGTGCTATTTACAATGCTTTCCCTCTCAGTAATGCAGCTGACCTTCCTGATCTATGTCTGAAAAGCAGCAGATGACTGCATGGGGTCAGGATGGTTAACCTAGATTTTTGTAATACTGGCTGCATTTGTACTAATGCAGGAGTCACAGGGAGGCAATGCCTATTCCCCACCCAGTCCCACCATGCAAGGCTGAGGAGGAGCAGGAGACCCACTAAACACCTCTCAACACCAAGGGAAAAGCTAGGAGGATTGGTAGGTTTCCTTAGCTGCCCCTTGACCCTGCCACACTCCTCACAAAGAGGAATTCCTGCTCTGCCAACTGTGCCAGGGACTCAGTGCCAGGCTTTCGCCTGGAATGGTCTGGGCATGCTAGGTATGGAGACTACGGTAATTTTCAGCTTATGAGGCTGGTCTGGAAGGCTGCCCCCTCCTGCTCCATTCTTGCCCTTGTGAGTGTGTGCAAGGGGCTGTGAGGGTGTGCATGGATTTTTGTTGTGTACTCTGATCTGGTTGTCCCTGTCTGGCTGACTGTTTAAGGAGGTGCAGGAACCCTCGGCAAGCTTTCTTTGCACACCTGAGTGCATGCGTGTCTTAAAACAAGCCATTGTGGGAGAATCCAACCCATGAAAGCAGCCCTAGGAGGGTCAGACAAGAAAAGCACATTCAAGATCATTTCAACCAGAAACAAAGCTTGCTGTTACATATCCTAAATAGGAGGAAAAAAATACATATGATCACAAATGAACTTGGATTAAAAAAATCAGGATAACTTCTTCCTATTTTAAAAGAGTCTGAAGTCAGAAGTAATATTGCTTCAGCAGATGGGCAAACAAACAAACCTAAGAATTTGGATCAGAATTAAACAGGCTTTCCCAGCCCTGATGGTGCATTCTCACTGCATCCACAAGAGTTTGAGAAGGAAGCGGCAAGCACTTTGAACACAAAGTACAGTGCTTTTCAGGAAGCTCTGCCGAAAAGGGACTTTCCAAAAACAAGTGATGCAAAGCTGATTGTTTACCACCAGCTGGCAAAACACAACAACCTACAACCAAAATCAGGGCCTTGACCACAAGAAATGCTCACACAAAGATTTGAGAGAGATACTGCAAGCAAGCAGCAGTACCGTAAAGCTTAATGAATATATGGAAAATTATTTCTAAGGATACTGGGCAAGAAAGGCATAAAAGTTAGATTCCTGTCTGCCATACTAAAGAAAATTAGGGTGATACATTAGTAAGAAATGCTCAAAGTCCTCCTGTAAAACAAATTTCCTCATTTCCCCGTTACATCTGAGCTGTCGCTGGTGGCTGCAGACACCATGTAATAGCGCACACATTGTGGTAGAAAATGCACCAGCCTGGCTACCTTGATGTCCCTGAAATCCCACCAAACTCCTATTTCTTCCACATGCCGCAATGCTGGCTTGCACATACAGACCTGCCCTGGAGCAGCGATCAGCTGCAATCAAAGCACCCAGCACTGCACATCAGTGCACCTTTTGACCTGTGCTCATTGCTTGGTGTTTTGCTTTCATTCTGGTTCTGCTGGGGGCTGCCACATGCTGCTGTTGACTCCAAAGCTCAGTTCTCATCTGGATATGTGTTTTTTTCTCTACATCCAGGGTTCCTTTCAGCAGAAGCAACAGCTCCAGTTTACATACTGGGTTTGTAATGCACAAAAATATGTGTCAGTTAAATTCTTTTTTACCTATGACTTCAACAGAGATCTGTGCCTGTCTGCCTACTATTGAAAGCAAGTCTTCTAGCACAGTGTATCGCTAAACCTCCTTTCCATCAGCTCTCCTCTTCCCAGACAGTCTGCATCAGTTTCAAGACTGACAAGTAAAATGCAGTAGTACAGTACTTCTAAGGAGGAGAAGTTGAATGAGCAGCTACTGCAGGGACAAGTCTAAGCTTTCTGATAGGGACTCCACACCAAAGTAAGCATTATTCGGAGAAAGCCATTGGAAAAAAGGAAAAAAAAGCCCCCAAGGTAATGCTTCAAAGAAGCAAAATCAACATCACCGATGTGCCTAGAGAAATGGAGATCTCTCTCAGGGGTGAATGCAGCTACAGCACCTGAGATATAACCCATGTTGTTCACAGACTATTGGCGCTCCACCTAGCTCCTCTTTCTGAAGTCCTCTTCATCTCTGCTCTCTACAGCTGACAATGCAATAAGCATTTGGGCTGCATAGTAAGTAGCCATGATGATGAAGCGTGAGTAGGGCACAGGAAAGCAGAACTTGTTAAGTGCAATGGTCAGATCCGACACCATGAAGAGCATTGCGCCGATGCAGGCCGAGAGCTTGGTCCATGTCCAGAGGTCGTTGCGCAGCTGCATGCCGGCGACTGCTCGCCAGCCCATGAAGCCAATCAAGGCGATGTAGACAGCTACCAGGTAGGTGAATGGGCCTGAGAGGTAGGAGTACAGGAAGGCATAACAGGAACTGCAAACAAGGCCCGTAAACAAGCCGGCTTTAAGGTCCAAAGGCTTCATGCCGAAGGCTGAAGAATACAGGATGTGTGTGATTGCAAACATCAGCAGACCTGGAAAGAGGCATTGACATAGCAAATATGACCTTTCAGCAGTGACTGGCAGTTGGTAGCAAATAAAAAAAAAAAACCATTGTGGCTATATTGGGTTTAAATATACCACAACAGGCAAAAGGATTAGATGTCCTTGCAGTGTTACAACCCTCAATGCTTTCAGTGGGAATCATACTGACCACTTGGGACCATTTGGTAATAAAAAGTATGCATAGGGGATCAATCTTAGCACCAGCCTCCCACCCTAAGGAGCCCCAGTGCATTAACACCTGCAGCCAAGTACAACACTGTTATGATACAATCCTTCCAGGAGGGAGGCCAGGTGAACTAAGCTGCCACAAAAGGAACAAAGCTTGATTTTCAGGTGGTTCCTCCTCCCCTGCTTTGGATAGAAGGGTGGGGGCAAGGCAAACCAAACATCATCCCCTCTAACTATCCAAAGTGTTTTGCCAATAGGTCATGTGTAGAACAGGAAGACTGCAAAGGAAAAAAATAAGAAAAAAGATACCAGTCCCTCTGAACCCAGACACAAAGCCTGACCGTATTTAGCCACAAACTCAAAGGCACTCGGGGACTAAATCTGGCTTTTACTCCATCTCTGCCCATAGCTAGGAGAAACCCAAGCTGGAAAGAAGCAGCTGGCATATTTCAGGGACTGCACCAACGTGATCCGCCAACAATTTTATGGCTATTTGCAAGATTAAGATGGACCTTAACTGGAATCAATCTGTGAAAATAAAATGCCAGATTCCCTTTGAAGTGCAACACCTTTGAGAAATGCCAGATGTGGGTGTTGGAAGGTACTGCCCATATGTTACTCACTCATCACTAATCTATTTGACAAAAAAATGTCACTATGTATTGGTACAGCTGGTGACTATGAGCTGTCATGTCAATTGTAAATAGAGGACCCCAAACTGAGTCCAGCTTGTCCCGTCCTCTGGTTCCCAGACCCACACACGGTGCAGCTGCAGGCTGTCCTGCTTTATCCTGGCAGGATTATTAGAGTAGCTGAAAGTTTTCATGCGGCTCTAAAGCATGAAATAGAGAAAAGTATCTGGGAAGCTGAGACCTCCAGCAGAAAACTTGTTTACATTGAAAGAATGATGCTGTGGTATAAAGGGCAGTCTCTAAAACCTGCTGCTAGCAGCCATTTTCCAATCTTAACACTCCTGTGTTGAGACAGCTTAAAGAAGGGCAAGTGTCTCCTTGCTTTTGAGAAAGGCCAGATACCCACTGAAAGCTCAGCCATGGTGGGATGAGGCGAACTCGGAGGAGGGGGCTGGTGGGGAATCTGGTCTGGAACAGCAGGAAGGGGAAGGAAGAGAAGAGCAAAGGAGCACAACAAAAAGTTGGTGTCCCACAGAGCTATTACACATCATGGGCACTGCACTGAGGAAACTGAGGAGGGGTTTAGGACAAGAGCTGTTGATAGTCTTATAGGGCAAGAAAGACTATAGCCCTGGGGGCATACGTAAGGAGAAGGAGGTTATTTTGCCCTAACAGTCATGAGTGGTTTTTCCTTTGGTGGCACTATATGGAGAGTTCTGGGGTGTGGAACTGAAGAATGTATTGTCCTTCATGCAGGCAGCTGGCAACAAGGAGCAAGAGGAGAGGAGGACAGCATGCAGCAGCTAAGCAGAAGCCCAGAAAGGCAGGAGTTTCGTAATGTGTGGTGAGGCTGGTCACAGCTGATGGAGTCAGCTCCCAGGTTTCCTTATTCAATACCCACAAATCAAGTCAGGGACGGGGGAAATCTATGATGGCCGCACAGGGAGGGCGGAGTGCATTTCTCGGCCTTTGACCTGGTCTTCCCAGATCAGACCATCTCCTCTCTGCCCACTTCCTACCCCTGGGTATCCTTCGCCCTCCCTGTGCCTGGAGTTTCCCCTCAGGCTGGTAATAATGCCTTTTTGTTAGTCCCTTGTTCACCATGCAGTGTTCATCAAATACATAAATTGTTTATAAGTGCCTGCTCCCAAAGGAGGTGGATGTTAACACTGTAAAGTATCTTCTACGTGCAGTTAAGACACTAGTCAGAAAATAGCATGTTATTAGTGGATTGAAACAGCAAAACTGAAAAAAAGCTAAGTGTGCCAAGAGTAGGTTCCCAGGCTCTCACTTCCCTATAAAGTAATGAACAAATGTCCTTTTATAAACTCATTGTCTCAAAAGCTATTCAAATTAGCCCAGTTCCCAACCCTTTTTTTCAGCCTGAAAGCTGTAGAAATTAAACACAAAGTACATTTTATCTAGTATTTCCTCTTATTCTCCTGAAATTTCAAATTCCCTCAAACAATGATGTCAAAAGGTTGAATATTGCCAGTTGTCAACAATGGCAGCCTGCTGAGTTTTATACAGGAGAAAATACATTTTGCAGGAAAGGTGAAGCATGAAGTGGGGTAGTGTGCTTTTTCTGCTAACAGCTGAAACACAAATGTTAACACTTCACTACAGAAGATGGTAGCTTGGATTAGCAAGGACTGAGGCATGCAGGAAGCAGCCAGGATGAAGGCAGAGGTTTACAACATGCCCCAAGAGAGCTTTCCTTTAAAGAAGAAAAATGCATCCAAACCTAGAAAGCAACATTTCTCAGTTGTGAGACTAGGGTCAAAAAATCCATCGTAAGTTCAGACTAAAACACATTAACGAGACACTGAATTGCCGTGACTAGTTGACCTTCACCTAGCACTAAACAGGAGAGGCAACTCAGAGATGCCAGCTATATGGGAGTGGAGTAGTCCATGTATTGAAACAGTCATGGTGAGATTCAGGCCTTGAATGTTTTCCAAGCCACAGCTCAAAGAATAACTCCAGGAGGCAAAACAAGCACAAGAAGTTGAGCTGAGGCAACCTGCACTGAGCCAGGTACCACAGTTAGGAGGAGGCTCATCAGTGGGGATGCCAACACTCGGCACAGAGGAGGTGGCAGCCCAAGAGAAGGCTGGAGCTCCTCAACAACATGCCCAGGGTTCAGCCAGATAGATCCAATCCTCAAGGCCTAATTTAAACCCCACCAAAATCAGTAAAAAATTTTACATGAACTTTTAATGAGATCGGGATAAACCCTTGGGAAGCAGGATTAAAACCAGACTCAGAGCATTTGGCCTTTCATATCTAGCATTAGACACACTTCCCTCTCATAAAGAAAGATGTTGTTGGAATCCCAGAATAAAACTAAATACTGACTTCACGAGAGAGGTGATAAAAAAGCCTTTTACTTTCAGAGCTGACAACAGCACAAGTCAGAAAAATTCCTTCGTCTCATCACATTTTCTAATGGGAAAGTCACAGCAGCCAATTAGTGGTGGGTGTTAAGCGAGATCCCCATGCTGGTTAAATTAACTTCAGAAACCCCACTAGTCAGTTTAGTGAAGAACTCAACTACTGCTGATTTCTTGTGACAGTCCAAGGCCAGGGAGAGTGTTGCTGCAGGCAGGTTTAATATGGCTTTCAATGATTAATCTACAGCATTATGTTCTAGTCAGCAAACTAGCAAAATAAAACAAGCTTGTTTTGCTCCGAGAGATGTGTATCTTTCTGCAGAAATGACAGGCCATTGTGGAAAGATTTGTCCTTGATTCCCCATCATTTACATGTCTTGCAAAATAGACATCTTGTACAATAGGCTACGTGATTCATACTGATGAACCTGCAAGTAGGACAAGATTTCTTATGCTTTAGTTTCTAGCATCCACGTAAACAACTTCCCCAGACTATAGGCTTGTCTATCAAAACATAAGGGTTCTTTCCACCTGTTCTCCACTGAGGACCTTTGCACCATGTCTCCTATTTCTGATCCTTGTAGCAAAGGGCTGACAAATCTCCCTGCAGAGAGATAGGATGTAGATACTTCCTTTAGCTTCATGGGAGCTGCTGAGTGCTATGACTGTTTCCTTCTCTTCCCCAGGGATTCTGCCCATGCCACCTTCCCAGCTCCAGAGAGCTGAGGTGCTGTGAGCACGTGCCAGGGAACCAAACCTGCCCCAATTAACACTATAACCTGAAGAGAAGTTCAGGAGAAGACTCATCCATGGCATGACTCCTCTAACTATAATGGATTTTAGTCAAAGGATAAGTGCCTCCCACTGCCTAGGGCTTAAGCTGTATATGAATAAACAAAACACGTGGCCCAGCAACTCTTTACTAAATAAAGAGATTAACAGCTGGACACTGGCATCCCTTTGTGACTGACACCGCACTCACCATGAATGAAGTAGCCCTGCTCCTGCCAGATGAGAAAGGCGTCTCCCACTGCTGAGAATACGAGTCCTGCTAGGATGCGGCTGGCGCTCCGGTGTGACACTAAGAAGTTAATTCCATGAGCCAGAAGGAAAACCCACAGGCAGAAGATAGGCAGACATTTGATGAGGGCACTGAACCAGGAGGGACTGGAAGTTGGCAGCCAGAGGACAAAATAGACACAAGTGGCTTTAAAGAAGGGCACCAATTTGGGGCCTTCACTCTTCACCTGAAAAAAAAAAATTAAAAAAAGATAATTTAATAGGACCATCAGAAGCATCAGTGGAATAAACTGCATAACAGAACTGTGTCCTTCCTCTTGAAAGCTGCATTTTCACGTATACTGGCAGTTGGCAGCATTTCTGTCCTGAGAAAGGCTGGTTGAACTTGACCATGATCCTCAGCCTAGACCTCCCCTCTCTGCTGAAGGTGCTTCTTGTTTGGCAGGATAGGTTTTGGGTGGTGGAGAAAGTTTTAGATACCTTTTCTCTTCATTTGTTCTACTGAAAACATTTAGCCCATTAGTCAACCTCCTCTGGTAGTCCTTGTCAACTATCTTGTGCTTAGACTGACCCCTTTTATACAGTTCCTTTCTTGTAGCTGCAAAAATACTGCGCTCCCAAGAAATATCCCAGCAGCAAAAAAAGCCAGTGAAGTCCAAATCTTCCCTCCCATTTTGCCAAATCCTCTTGCTTATACAGTTACAGATCACCCTGGGGATACAATCTCTACTCTAACCCATTCTCCCTCCTGCCCTATAGCCTCACGCCTGGAACTTGCTGTTAGCATCACCACATACCTTTAAAACCCACCACAACAACCTCCCAGGTGAGGATGTCACTTCCTCAGATGACTAACATCAACATCAATCATGTGATGCTTTGTTCTAGCTTTACACTAATAATATACTGCCTAAATTGCAGGAAACACTTTGACTCAGGGTTCTACTGTGTAAATCCTGATGAAAAAGATGCAGTATGAATACCAGGCTACTAATAACAAAACCACAGCAGAGGCAGGGCACAAAGTTCCACAGGCTGGGTCTGCTCCTAGCATACACTTAGCTGAGAACAGTGATTAGGTACATACTGTGTTCACCTGCCCTCCTGTGATATTTCTGCATTTTAGTGCAGGTGGGGAAAACCCTGCATGAGAAACAAATTTATGATTTTATTTTCTCCTGGAGTGCAGCTGAGGGCCAAAATGAGAAGAAAATAAAGATATTGTGATTGACTCAGGTGCTTGCCTGAGCTATGTTCTGTGATGTTTCCTCCTGCAGTTAAGACAGTTCCAACTTCTAGAGCTCCCCTGCTAACAGGGCTTCACTCTCAATCTTCTCATTTCTTTGGCCAAGCAAGATTTAGTTGCTTAGTAGCACAACCTCCTATTACTCATGACCAAAGCACACAGAGGCTTTGTGCACTGGAGGAGGACATGAGGGAAAATTTAGGGGCATTGGAACTGGGTTCACACTGCAAAGTCCATCAAAATCTGTGCAACACTCCCAGATCACTTCTCTCACGCAAGGAGCCGATGTTTCAAAAACCTGCAAAATATTGGTCTCTTTTTCCAAATCTTTGCCCCTATTTCTGACACAAAACCAGCATCTATTTTCCTTTGATGCCATGTGCCTTAGGGAAAAAACCTAGAATGGCTGAAGACTGCACAGCGAATATCTCCATTCTTACAGTGTTCAGTTAATAAAGCCTAAACTCTTTGAGATCCACTAGCTTTTACAGACAAAAGCAAAGGGAGTCACATGAAGCTGCAAGACAGAGGCAGAGGCAGTGGAGAGCATCTTTACTTGCAGTATCTAAAAAAGGAATGCAATCTCTGAAGCAGCAAGCCTGTAAATAAAGGGCATCCCAAGAAGACGGTGCTTTCAAAATTTTTCTCGACTCTGACAGAAATTTTCCCAGCATATCAGCAGTTTCTTAGCAGTAAGGTATTGCATTATTCATAGGCTATTGCCGACACAATTTTTAAACACTCCATTAAACAACCAGGCTACACAATTCACTCACAAAAGGACATCAGCAAGCCGTTAACTTTCTTGTATTACATGTGGAGCCCATTTTCAGTCCTCTACTTAGGTTGTCTAAATTAATGACCATTTACCACTTCTTTACTGCATTACTTTGAGAATTCTGGCAGCAAATAACAAAGGAACTTGAAATAAAAGTCATAAAAGACCTTGTAGTCTCACAGCACTGGGGGTGCCTGCGAACTATCTGAAGTGACACATCTGGCTTACACTACCCAAAGCCAGTGCCTGGCTCCGGCTCTGCCTCCTCCCCTTCTGCCTCTTATTTAAAATGCAGTTGATCATATTCACTCGCTCATGGTTGCAGGCAATAGATGGCAACACATATACGTGATACAGCCTTTGATACAGTTTCCCACAGCATTCAGCTTCAGAAACTGTCAGCATCTGGCCTGGACAGGCGCACACTCTCCTGGGTGGAAAACTGGTTGGATGGCCGGGCCCAGAGAGTGGTGGGAAATGGTGTGAAATCCAGCTGGAGGCCAGTGACAAGTGGGGTTCCCCAGGGCTCAGTGCTGGGTCCAGCCCTGTTCAATATCTTTATCAATGATCTCAATGAAGGCATTGAGTGCACCCTTAGCAAGTTTGCAGATGACACTAAGCTGGGTGGAAGTGTCGATCTGCTGGAGGGTCGGGAGGCTCTGCAAAGGGATCTGAACAGGCTGGACCGCTGGGCTGAGTCCAATGGCATGAGGTTTAACAAGGCCAAATGCCGGGTCCTGCTCTTGGGGCACAACAACCCTATGCAGTGCTACAGACTGGGAGAAGTCTGGCTAGGCAGCTGCCCAGAGGAGAAGGACCTGGGGGTGTTGGTTGACAGCGACTGAACATGAGCCAGCAGTGTGCCCAGGTGGCCAAGAAGGCCAATGGCATCTTGGCTTGGATCAGAAACGGTGTGACCAGCAGGTCCAGGGAGGTTATTCTCCCTCTGTACTCAGCACTGGTGAGACCATACCTCAAATACTGTGTTCAGTTCTGGACCCCTCACCACAAGAAGGATATTGAGGCTCTGGAGCGAGTCCAGAGAAGAGCAATGAAGCTGGTGAAGGGCCTGGAGAACAGGCCTTATGAGGAGCAGCTGAGAGAGCTGGGGTTGTTTAGCCTTGAGAAGAGGAGGCTGAGGGGAGACCTTATTGCTCTCTACAACTACCTGAGAGGAGGTTGTGGAGAGCAGGGAGCTGGCCTCTTCTCCCAAGTGACAGGGGACAGGACAAGAGGGAATGGCCTCAAGTTCTGCCAGGGGAGGTTCAGGCTTAACATCAGGAAAAAATATTTCACAGAAAGGGTCATTGGGCACTGGCAGAGGCTGCCCAGGGAGGTGGTTGAGTCACCTTCCCTGGAGGTGTTTAAGAGACGGGTGGATGAGGTGCTGAGGGGCATGGTTTAGTGTTTGATAGGAACGGTTGGACTCGATGATCCTGTGGGTCCTTTCCAACCTAGTGATTCTATGATTCTATATATAGCAGGGTTTCTTCCCCTCCCTCACGAGTTGTGGAATATCCCTACTACACCATAATGTACCCAAAATCTTCAGCACAGAAAACAACCTCCAGAGCTACAAAGTGCAAAAGAATTTGCAGCATCCACAGTGCTCCAGGTCCCTGTAACAGTCTCAGCAAGGGCAAGTAGGTTTGTACCTCTGAATACAAAAGTTTATGCTGAAAGATATAGCCCAACTTCAGCCTCATTTGCAACGCATCGCAGAGGCACTGTTAGAAGCATACAGGAGAGTATTTGGGTTAATAAACAGGGGAAGTTTTATTTAATACTTGATATTACAAGAAAAACACCTGCCAGGAGCAGTTACCATTACAATCACAGCTTGCCCTCCCCTGTGTGCATGCATGATGAGACAAGTTTTAATTACACTTGTCATTTTCCCCAGGAACCTTGCCTTATTGAATATAGGATATGCATTTGTGCAGAAAGATTATGTTTGCTTGGGAAACCCAAAATTACCATTTCTTACTATTTGAATGTGAATCTTCTGAGCCCAGCCAGTATTATTTTAGAATAATGGTTTGTATCATGTCCATTCTAATAATAATTAAGGAATTTTTTAGGCATAAGGGGTCAGATTCCAGTCTCGCTTACGCACGCATAAGCCTGGAATTTACAGTGTTACAAAGTCCTCCTTTAAGAATAACCTTGTATATCTACAAGGCTACAGTCTTCTCATCATTAACACTTTGCTCTTTTATACTTTTTCTACAAGTATAATTCAAACAGCTACTTGCAAATATGCCTTTGCTCATTACTGAATGCTGCAGCTCAGTGGATACCCTGTTATGGCTCTGACCAAATGCCCATGAGGGACACTCCTTGCTGAGACAGAGGCACCTGTACTGCTGAGGGCTAGGCGACACATCCTGCCAAGATGATGATGTGGCACTGGAAATACCTGGGAGAAGTATTTCAAGAAAAACTGAGGCAACCAGAGGATGATAAAGAGGATTGCCCTCTATCAGGAGGTGATGGGGCACCTTGCCACCTGGAGAACAAGTCAAGGCTGGTATTGGGAAATTATGTGCCAACACAAGTGGAGGCTGTGGCTTGAGGAAAGCCAAGGACATAATCCATGACTGGACTTGCCTGTACCTCAGAGAAGGGTACATTATTTCTTGGCTGCACAGATAAATTGCATCAATCCACCCATTTTCTTCCTAACTGTCTCTCAAAGACAAAACGTGAAATGAGGCTGTGCCGTGGTGTTGCCACTTGATGCAGGTGGCAAGATACTTTTTGATAATGTATGTGATTGTCATTGCTTCAAGCTGGGTTTTGCCATTTTGTTACAAGTTCTACTGCATTTTTCTTGCCACTTTTCTTCTTCCACTGCTAGTTTCTCCTGTGTTCAAGTGCAGTAAAGAAAATATCCTGAATACAATAACAAGGCAGTATTTCCAAGTTTTGTGTTTCTACAGTGAGCATAATTTAGGGCATTTTCACAACTGCTATGACTACTAGGTTACTTAAGAGTCTTTTAAAAATCAGTTTAAGTTACTGTAAAGCCACTATTGCTGGTTTTGTGGAATTACATTGAAAAGTATCATTTAGTAAATTATCTGTATGCAACCAAATCCAATGAAAACATCCAAGACTTAGGCAGACCAGAAGGAAGTTGTTTCCTGGCTCTCACCAAGAGGTTTTTCAACAGATGATCTCCAAAGGTCTCTTCCAACCTCAACTGTTCTGTGATTGTGTGGTCTTCAAACAGAATATGGTTTTGTCACATTCAGATCTCTGTAGGCTCCAGGCTTGGATATCCACCTCCCTGGTGGAGATTGATGGGTTTACAGCCTCCACTCTTGTTTTGTCCATTCTCATTACACACCAGTTTGAAATACTACTCATTTGGTATTGGTGTAAGATCTCTTTAGAGGTTAGGCTAGATGATGAATCATAGAATCATAGAATAACCAGGTTGGAAAAGACCCACAGGATCATTGAGTCCAACCATTCCTATCAATCACTAAACCATGCCCCTCAGCACCTCATCCACCCACCTTTTAAACACCTCCAGGGAAGGTGACTCAATCACCTCCCTGGGCAGCCTCTGCCAGTGCCCAATGACCCTTTCTGTGAAATATTTTTTCCTGATTTCAAGCCTGAACCTCACCTGGTGCAGCCTGAGGCCATTCCCTCTTGTTCTGTTCCCTGCCACTTGGGAGGAGAGGCCAGCTCCCTCCTCTCCACAACCTCCTTTCAGGTAATTGTAGAGAGCAATGAGGTCTCCCCTCAGCCTCCTCTTCTCCAGGCTAAACAACCCCAGCTCTCTCATCCGTTCCTCATAAGGCCTGTTCTCCAGCCCCTTCAGTTACAGAAGTGGCATACCTGAGAATTAACTCTGGGTAATAAGGACTGACACGAAGTTCCCAATGTGCAAAATACAAGATGTAGCACACAGATATGAATGCTTCATTTAACAGCTCACAAGCTATATCCACAAATTAGTTATTGGTGACTCACCAAGAGCCCAGAGGACCCTGCTGGACAATCTCTTCTTGCACCTCCCTGCTATGCCACACCAGGAGTTGCCACCTCCATTCAAGTGGAGATTCACGGCCATATAAACCAATATTCAGTAGGGGATTTGACCTGGGAACCTCTATGCTGCTCCCCAGCAGCACAGTCAGCTTGTTCTGACTCCTGTAGGCACATCACCAAGCCAAAAAATTTACAGCTAGCTCCTTTACTCGAGAATAAGCTGCATCCACAGAGGAACAGCTGCACTTGTAAGACAGTATCCTGAGTTTCTTTAACATTTTGGAGCCATTTGTCTGTATCTACATTACAAGTGGAATGAAAGAAGTCCAGCCACCACAGGGAAGAGATATCTTGCTCCTGAGGTACAAAAGAACATCAGAAGCATTAAAATGCTGAAGTTGCACAAAGCTTCGCACTGGTCCCAGGAAACAACATGGAGTATCAAATCATGTTCTTCCCTCCACAAGTCCCTTGAATGAGAACCCGGCCTCTTCCACGCAGCTGCGTGCCAGCCTGTGGTGGGCTCACACCCACTGGGCTGAAAAATGCTGCTTTCCAGGATAAGTGTTTCAAAAATAATACACCAGCTATTCTACTGAGCAACACTTGAGCATGCCTGTGCACACTGGCCAAAAAAAGCTGGGCTGTTGTCCTCCACCCATCCCTCCCGGCGGCCTTGGCTGGCCGAGTATCATTTTGTGTACCTGTGGCTGAGCTGTTTCTCCTGGCTTTTGGCAACCTGCATCATAGATCCTGCCTTGGTTCTGCCCTGCTGTGACAATAGCTCTTACCCCTAGTTGTGCACCAATAAATATTTATGTGGCTTTATTGCCACGTATTATGCTGCTACTGCAAGCCCATGGCTTGTGTTTCTCATTCCCCAGAAGATGTGGCTCCTTGCAAGACATTAATGATCCTCAGTGCAGTCTTGAGTCACAGAGGGAGAGCTGCTTCAGCCTGGGCATGGACCACAGTCAGGACAAAGTATATGTATATGCAACAGGCTCTCAGCTATGGAGCTGGCTGGGACAGCCCTAACTGGTACAGTCTGAGTGTAAGCGAGTGCAAAATGCTTCCCCTCCAAGTCCACCCTCCTGCCCCAAATTGTTCATCAACAAAACTCTGAGGAAATGTGCTTGTTTATGGAGGGTAGTGAAGAGTTACTGAACCAGCCAATCAACCTGCCTGAAATACTGTGCAACATATTTATGCAATTAATAAGAGGTATTATGGTTGTTTTGGAGATGCCACAAGTGAGGTACCAAAAGCAGACGGCTCCTGAACAGGTTCCACATGCTGCAGGAAATTCAGGGGGATTGATAAACCCTTCTCCATTGATAAACCCTTCTCCATTCAAGTGGAGATAAGATCATAGAGGTTCCACCTAAGATGGACTTGTCAAGTAGCTGATAATATTAGATTACTCTGATGGCACATGATTTGCCTCTGGGAGAATGTGTGTGCTGATAATCACAGAATCATAGAACAGTTTGAGTTGGAAGGGACCTTAAAGATCATCCAGTTCCAATCCCCCTGCCATGGGCAGGGACATGTCCTACTAGATCATGCTGCCCAAGGCCCCATCCAACCTGGCCATGAACACCTCCAGGGAGGGGGCAGCCACAGCTTCCCTGGGCAACCTGTGCCAGTGCCTCACCACTCTGAGGTGAAGAAATTCCTCCTTATGTCTAAATCTGCCCCTCTCCAGTTTATACCCATTGCCCTTCATCCTATCACTACAAGCCTCTGGCTATTTGCCAGAAAAACATGATTAAAAATTTGGCACAAGCCTTCACAGTCCTTGGGTGGTGAATTCAGCTATATGCTGCACAAGTTCTTGGCATCAGAAAAGTTGATTTTTGGTGGAGACACAGCGGAGCAGACAGTGGGTAAGGATTAATAAATTGGCATCTAACAAAGGCCCCTGTGCAGAGCTGGGCTGCTCCACACACAGCTGCAAGCAGAAACAAGAGCCACAACAAAAATTCTCATTTCCAATCCTGCCCAACTTGCAGTTACATCAACATTCAACCTAATCTCCGGATTAACCAGGGTGGGGATGAAAATTTATCAGCACCAAGGATAAAATCTTCCAGATAAACATCCTTGCCCCAGATGCAGAAAGAAGGGAGGAAATTTGGAGCAGCAGTTTCCCCACAGCCACCTGGCAGCAGGGCAACATTCACCTGCACCAGCCTCTCCCAGGGGAAACCACAGCTCAAGCCCCTGCAGCATGGCAGCGTGCCTGGGCACAGCAAGGGCACAGCACGGCCACCCAGCTGAGTGGCAGCAGGCAGGCGTCAAGAATGGACATTTTGTACCAAGCCAGCTGGGGAGCACGTGAGGAAGGCTCGTCATGTCGTAGGAGTGCCAGCGATGCGAGATTGCAGACGCGGCTGTTGCAAAGGTCTCTTTCCTGATGTACGCTCTCCCAGTGTGATTTCTCCACCACAGACTGCTGTTGGTCCCTACCCACAGACACTGCTCAAGAGAAGCCTGTGCTACCCAGTACTTTACCTCAGCCATGCTGTGATCTACCACCAAAGCCCCTATCATCTGTTGTATGGGAGTAAATTTCTGAAGGGGATTGTCTTGGATAGTTGAATCCTTGTGCAGTGGTCGGGGAGGGAGAAGGTTGATAACAGAGGAAAGGGGGCAGGCAGCCTTCACTTCAGCCCCTTACCAAGTTAAGGCAGGAGGAGCCAAACTGCCATTCACATAGAAATAGCAAAGCCCACATTAGCAAAGCTGCAATACAAAAACAACAGCAGTCCTGTCTTGTCTTCAGGCGTCTAATGAAGAAATTAAAAAATGCTGGGTGCAGTCACACCGACCATGCTCATGGGGCTGATGATGAGACCAGTTTGGCTCAGCAGCCAATGTGAGCTGAGAGCTCTTGGACATTGCAGCTCTTTGCTGCTATACCCACAAGTTAAAAAAAAAATGCATCTGCAAACACCTGGGATGTAAAATAGCATGGGGAAAAGTCACAAATAGGAAACTGGAGTCTCTATCCTTCAAATGTCTCCTTACAGGAGGAATAGAAATGGGAGAGAACAGTCCCATAACAATCTAAAGTAGAGGCAGGTGGTTCTGGAGCCAAGGAAATAATTCCCGCTCTATCGGGACACTGGCTGTGCCACACGTTGCATCAAGAACCCACGCCTGATTCTTTCCTTTTAAACTATGCCTTTACCAAGAGCTACCTATCTTTGAGACACTGGACTACAGTGTTCCCTCCAGCAATTAGGGAAGTTACAGCATCCATAAAGGTATCTCTTGTACTGATGAGAAGAAGAAAAAGTGTTAGTTTGGCTAGCTGCAGCCAACAAGTTATGCAACAGTGTTTCTGGGACCTTCTACTACGCAAGATCTACTGCTGTCAGGCCAGGCAAAACAAGATACCACTACACCAGCCAATACCTTACAAAGTCACTGGAGTATCTGCCCTTGGCTTTCTGAGACTGCAGGGAAGCCTGCAAGACGGGAAAGTCTTTCTTCAGCAGATGTTAACTTACAAAAATAAAATTACAGACTAACGCATTTCACCCAAGATTGAGCTTGGATATTTGGGGTTGTTTTGTTTGGGCTGGTTTTGCTTTTTTCCATCAGCAGGCATCACCTGTCTACTGGACTAGCAAAGGACCACAAGCAGTGCTATTCTAAAAAACCTTTTCTTAACCTGCAGGAATGACTAACTCCACATCTGTAGCAATCCTATAGCTGTCAGCACTTTTGAAGAGTGAAGAAAGTCTGAGTACGGCCAGCAATGTACCATTGCCAATGACCAACAATGTTAACCCACTCAAGAATTCAAATATCTCTGCAGGGCTGTGGGAGCTGTCATAGACCAATGCTTTCAGAGCAGTTCATTGGATCTCCAAAATGAAAGCAAAAAATAGCATTTGCCTGCCAGCATCTTTTCTCAGAGTAGAGATTGCTTTTCCCTCCTGGGATTCCGTATCTTCTTTTCTGTGTAGCAGAAGGCCAGCCTCTCTCAGCATTCCCTTTGTAGTAACACTCAGAAAAGAATTCCTTGCAGATGTAAGTCTGTCTTTTCATTTTGCTCATCAGAGCTGCAGTACTACCACCACAAAGGCATAGAAACACTTCCTCAGTGAGTGAGGTCAGGTGGGGCGGCACCCCCTAGTGATGCCCAGCACCTCAGAATGCTGTGAATCCACAGGGAACTTCAGGAGCCAGCCAACCACCACCCAGAAAGGCAGTCAGTGGCTGCCCCAAGCAATTCCTTTTAGTATGTAAAGGGACAGTTAGTTGGCTGGCCACACTAGAATTCAGATAAAAAAATTTCTACTGCTTATGGAAAACTGTCCACAACTCATCCTGGGGATGGTTTCCAGGCTGCAAGCACACCTTCTCAGGACACAACATTTTTCATGTCACACTGTTCTGTGAAAGGGAAAGCAGATTTCTGTTGCCTGGGATGAAGCAGTATTAGGTTTTACGCTGCTCTAAGCATTACCTTGCAGGAGTTTGGTAAACTCAACATACTGGCTGTGGGGCACAGGGCCACAGCAGAAAACAGCACCACCTTTTGCCTTCACTCTCCTACCTCCAGCCTTATTTGTACCCCACATCACTTATGTACCTTCTGGAGGGCCTCAGCCAGCCCATCCTTTGGCTGCAGCGGGAGGGAGGCATGGAAGAACGGGTGCTCAGGGAAAACGGGTACTTGGCAAAACTCTACCCTGCCACATGCTGCTTTGCCACCAGGCATGGGTATTTGGGAAAGAAAGGTGGCCCTTCCATCCAAAAGCAATTTCTTCAATAGAAAAGACATCATTTTACCTCCAGTCTATGGGAAATGGTCTAAACAGGCCTAAAGGAAGAGTGTTGCAGGCACTGGTGCTGTCATACAGCTGATGAGCCTTTAGTGAAGCAGAGAAGGCGGGTAGCACATGCAGGTTGTGCCAGCCATTCCAGCCATTCCCAAAGATATGCCAAGGGTGCAACTGCCTCCAGCACCCACAAAACACTTTTGCAGTTCACCTTTCTGGCTCACAAACCAGATTTATGCACACCTGGCAGGTGAGATTTTTGTAGTAGCAACAGGAAGGCTGAACTGAGGGAGGAGGGGAAGGTGGCACCTCTATGCAAGAGACTTTTGCTGTACAACTCCTCACAAAAGGCTGCAATAAGATCAGCAAAAAAGCAAAGGCGGCTGTGCTGGGAAACCCAGGAGGGATAGCTCAGCTTGTCCTATGCATAACAGAAAACTGAATGAAACACTCTACCTGTGTATCATGTCCTGCAGGATGAAACCTTGGGAAACACTGATGCTGAAGAAAAATTAGAAAGGAAAATAGCAATGTATCCCAATAATGGTATGTATATAGAAGGTGCCACTCTGGTAGCTTATAAAAAAGCAACAGCCCTCCTCATGCTATCCAGGGACCAATACGTTTTAAGAGACAGCAGGAGGTACGGTCAAAGTAAGACAGTGGAGTCACAGATCTTATTTCCAGTATCTGTTCTTGTGCCAAGATGATGTGACCTGGGCAAGTCAATATCAGACACAAATTACATGAAGATAAATTGGACTTCGTCAGCCAATCTCAACAGTTGTGGGGTGGGTAGCTGCAAACACTAACCTGTGCAAACACTACCCCACACACTCCCAGGATTCACACTGATATATCAAAGGTTTCAGTTGCAAAGCCCCCGCTGTAATCAGGTGGCAAGCAACAGTTCAATCGGATGCTACTTGCAACTAGCAGAAATGCACTCATTTTAATACATAATTGGAACATTAATGCCTGATGCCAGTTGGCACCATATCTGTGTCCAAAGCTGCTGTCTGTTGAGACACAAAAAAATGAAACCTAGCCATTCAAACTTGACAAAAGTCCCAAGGTCAACTTAGTAACATGGTTTGTCTCATCTCCCCTCAGCCTCAGAAAGTACATGTTTTGCAGTAACCTATAGAAATTAGTTTCTGGGAGAAAGTGTAGCCTGCTGGTAGAAACAAGTAATTTCCATAAACTCACAGCAAGGTGAATCAAAACAGCTACCATCCTCACCAACAGGCAGATATGCAATGCAAGAATCAGCCTGCAGCATTAAATTAACAGAAGAAGAAACAAAAGTTGCACTTACCTAGAAAGAAACAGTGCCTTGTGCAATTCTGACTCAGAGTCTGCAGTGGGAGCCCTTGGGCTCTCTGCAGGGATCTGAAATCCTTCCTATCCTAGCATGCTTGAAATCTTCCACGAAAGCTCTTGCTCAGTCCACCTACCACCTTTCAGCTCTGGTGGCGTGTAATCTCCTAGGCACAGTGTTCTGCTCCATGTCACCTGGACACTTATTCATGTTCAGCACTACATGGAGAGACGCTCCAGACTGACACACTTGTCATACAGAAACCTGCCATTAGCTTAAATTCTTTTTCGGATTATAGCAATATAGCAAATCGATACAGGAAGGGCACAAGTGCTACAAGAAGCAATAAACTCCTCTTAATTTTGGGCATGCTGCACTAAGCAAAACCTACATCTCTGTCATCATTACAGATCTATGGGGAACTATGTGACATGAAGGGCAGTAGGAAAATGAAGTACTAATGCAATAGCCACTTCAGCCTCTGGGCAGGAAGGGAGTTATATAACTCATGATCTTTGCTTTTCAAGAGTTTCTGCACGCTAGCAGAAGACAGGTTCCAGATGCCATCTTTTTCTAAGAGTCTAATTTCACTGGAGCTATTATTTCCTTAGTATTATGCAGTTACCCACAGAGAAAGATAACCTTAACGCACAAAGCACACTTTGAACAACAGACACGTGTGACTTGAGTGATATACTTGAGTTAATGAAGACTTTAATCTACAGCACTGCCTGCAGCAGCAACCAGCACTAACTACTTAATGCAACCACACTGGGACTGGGAAAAGCATGAGAGAAGCCTGCACTTTGTAGCCTCCAATTTCAGTTACCCATACCTAAGCCCACCCTCTCATAGCAACAGCTACAGCGAAGAATGTCAATGTCATAGGAAGAATATGCAATTTCAGTCTGAAAAAATAAATAATGGCATGTAACGTGACACCTGGGCTCTAGCTGGCATACAGCAGCAGAGATTTCTGTTCAGAAGGACCAAAGCTTTTAGGCTTCTTACAAAAGGTGTGACTGACATAAATGTTACTAAGATCCTGCTAAGCTTACCTAAGGTGATGATTTCCTCCCTCACTTCATTAAGTTCAGATGCTTAGAAGTCTCTTCTGTAAACTCATTTAAATCGTTTTGGTTTTTATACAAGTGCCGTATTTCCATAACTATCTATGTGGTATGTAAATGTGCACGTTTAAGAGCCTCCTGCATAATAAAATCCCAATTTATGGTGCATTTAAGTAATGGGAAAAATTACAATGAAAGAAAAAATGTTGGGTATTAACAAAGAGAACAAGTAAAATCAACCTCTCCAACCCAAACCATTCTATAATTCTATGATAACTGCCCCCCAAACCAGACCTATTCTCAGCCAATTAATATATTTGCCATGCCCTGTTTTCCTCCGGGTGGTGTGAAGCCCTATACTAAGTTTAGCCATAACTTTAGGGGAAAAATAAAGCCCCTTTGAGCAAACAGCGCCATACAAATGCCAGAATGACTGCATGTCTTCAGGCTCACCTCCTGCGCACTTGCAGCCTCTGAAATCATGGTGCCTGCTGGACAGAGGCCTCAAGGGCAAGGACTGTCTCCCAAAAGCTCATGCTAAAAACTGCTTAACCGATAGCTTAAAAAAACAAACAAACAAAAACGAGTATAAAAATCACTAAGAAGACAGTCTCAGAAAGGATCTTTATTTAGATGGGACCACTGATGACTGAACAAGAAGGGAATTAAATCTCACATATCAATGAAGCAAATGTACCATTTATTAATACTGCTTTCCAACCGCAGGCTCTCAGCCCATATGGCTTTAGGCAGAAAAACAGCTCTTAATCAGAGCAATATCAAGAAGAATAAATTTTGAGCAGGATGCTCCTGCTTGCCTAGCAGAGTAAGCAGTGAAAGCTTCCCTCCAAGGTGACTTCCAGCCAGAGTGAGCCCAGTTCACCAGCTGGAGCAGGACTGGCAGTCAAATGCATCTTCTCTGCCACAGCCCAGCATCATGCAAGTCTGGCATCTGGCAACAGCAGTACATACCGTAGTGCTTTATCAGAGCTGAGGACTTGGCACAATATGTTAAAAGGTATTTTGGCCCTAGACGCCTTTATTTGTGAGCGTGCTTCCCTCTCAGCACGCCTGAACTGGGAGGCACTGGAGACAACAGCTCAGATAGCTCTGCACAACGCGGTCTCTCCTTGCGCATGGGGCAGATATGCCAAACCCACCAGGCCATGATGCACTCCTGGCAGCCAGCGCAGTCAAGCAGCCCTAGCCACAATTTCTTCCTAGCTTCTTCTCTATGGTCTGTGCCTCCTTGTGTGGTTTCTTCCAGCTAACAATTGTACAGTAGACCTGCAGCTCAGGGTTTCTCACTCTTATTACAAGACTGTCCTAAAAAAAGGAAAGAGCCAGAGATGCAGGAGACCAGGTTGCGTGTCAGCAGTCAGGGACATCTGCTCTAGTTACGCACAAAGGCCATCACTTATAAAATGGGAAGTGAAATCATATCATTCTTGGCTGTGCTCTTCTCATGTTCCACCGGCTGAGGCTGATGCTGCAGTGTACTGGGAGAGGATATGCAGTGTACTGGGAGAGGATATGCAGTGTAGACAAATCAATTCCTCTGGCTAATTTGATTAGGCCCCAGGTGCTGAATCCACAGAGGGCAGCTCCATCAAGTGTCACAGCAGAGATAGCCATGCTGGCATCAAACATCTGGTCTGTCTATGCAACAAAAGGCAGTGCAGTACAGAGATAAGGCCTGGGCCTCAAGGGTAGCCCTAGCTATGGCCAGACAGATTGCCCATTGCTGTTCCCTTCAGCAAGGGATTCACTGGAAGGAGCCCACTGGCTGTAGAGCTGCCCTGCTTCTCACCCCCTGTGCGGCTCCACCTGGCAGCAGTGCAGGGGCCACACCATGTTCCTGGGCAGCACATGCTGCTGCACAACACCATTTCAGCCTGCCCTTCATGGACCACAGCACAGCGTGCTCCTTCAGAGGAAAAGCAATGTGAAAAATCCACTGAAGGTGATGTGCAAAGAACTGCTCCTTAATAGACTGAAGGCTGGCAGCTCTTTTTTCACAAGCTCTCTGGAAAATCGGATGCCCTCCCACCTCTACAGCCATAGTAAACAGCTGCAGCTCCGGTCACAGCTCCCGGTCTTATCATCCCTCCAGCTTTCTGAAGCTTCACGCCTGCATTAACTGCCTTGGGTGAAGCAAAGAGTCGGTATGTCAGGGATGAAGCCTGAGCAGAAAGACGTGTTGTTCCATATCAAAAAGGCAAATGAAGAAAGTAGATGTTTTTCATTTTCCCTCCCATGTTACCTTCCATACCTTCTAGAGCAAGGAAAGCCTTCCAGTCTGAACTACTTACACCCTTCCCAACACATACTCATGCTTTATTCCAGTTGCCTGCTTTCAAAGCTCAGTTGAAGTCTACCATCCTGATTCACCAAGACCATCTTGATTCACCAGCCTTAAAAGCTGTGGATCATGAAACACATTCTGCCAGTTTTTGAGCCAGTCCCATACCGTCTCAACATAAGATTTTACTTCCGAAGTACACATTTGAGCCACTGTAACCAGAAGTATTAAGGATTAATTATGCTTGCGGCACAGGACTACTTTAGTTATATTTTAAAGCGTTAATGAATAAATAAATAAATAAAGAGTTTGGCAGTACAACGGTATAATTTGCAAGCTGCTTCCCTCTGTCTCTAAAGATAAAAGTCACCCCCAGGCTGCTGATGAACTTACCAGGTACATGTTAATAACTACGGGAAAATTCATCTGAAGCTTTAGATACAAGCTACTGTGCAGAACTGGCAGGACAATTTAGAAGTTCTGAACCTTAGCTTTGGGAATGAAGAACAGGGAAAGGATGGAATTTCTACCTGCAAGAGAGGATACAACGGACTGGCAGGATAACAATGGCTCCTCGGGGAATCAGGAGAGCAGCAATAGGTGTTCAGTGCTAGAGCGACGCATCAGGCAACTTTCCCACCAACACTTAGCCGTAAGAATTTACAGCCGGTGGATCCAGACAAATCCCTGGCTTTCTAGAAACAGGAACACGCAAAGCAGCGCGTCTAACAGCGCAGCTTCTCTGCTGTTCTGGCTAAAAGGAATTTTGTCTTCTTTCAGCACTGAAACACCCCCTTTGCGGTATCGCCGGTCCAGCCCGTGAGCCACAAAACTCCCTCGTTTCGCAGCTTCGCTCCATCCACCCAGCTGCCCCGCTACACCCGCACCTACCGACAGGACAGCGGCGAGCCGCTACCTTCTCGACGCTTACATTAACGAACCGTGACGACTCCCCCGGGAGCCAGAGGGGCGACACGACCCATCTCACGGCGTTAGACGGTACCGGCGCCAGGCTGCCTCGTCGGGGGCCACAGGGTCTGGGTGGGGGGTCGCCCCCTTGACGGCAGAGCCGCCCCCACGAGGGGATGGAGGGATGCTCGGGGCGCAGGGGCATCGCGGATCCTCCAAAAACAACACAAGCGACGAGAGGAGGAGACGGCGAGGCGCCCCGCCCGAGCGACCGCCGCCGGGGGCCACGAGGGCCGGGACGAGCGTCGCCCGGGGAGAGGAGGGAGGCAGGGGAGCCGGCCCGGGTCCCGCCCGCCCCGCACTCACCACGGTGACGGGGGACACCATGTCTGTGCCTGCCGGGACCGCGCCTTCAGCCGCCGCCGCCCTGCCCGCCGGCCGGCCCGCCGCCGGGGCGCCTTTTACCCGGCGCTGATGTCACACGGGGGGTGGAGGGGAGGCCCCGCCCCCGGCGCGGGCGGGAGGGCGGCCTGGCCGGGCCGGGCGGGCGGTGTGGCGGGCGGCGGGGCCGCTGCCGGGGCTGCGGGTGTCACTGCGGCCGGTCCCTCGCACCCCCGCGCCGCCCGCACCCCTCGACCCTCCCGCCGCCCGGGCCCCGGCCTCGCTCCTCCTTTGCCCTCCCGCTCCTGCCCTTTCGCAGCCTCGAGCGGACCCCTCGCGGCCCTTCACCCCTCCTGTAACGCCTTGACGCCTCGCTACCCCCCTGTTTCCCCATTTTTCCCCTTCCGAGGGCTTCTCGCGGACCCTCTCCCTTTCCCTCACCTCCCTGTCCCCCCGTCTTTCTGCCAAGGTCGTCCCGAGGCTGCAGAAATGTTAGTGTTGGCACAAAGCGAGGCGAGGAACGTGTCATGTGGGACGCTCGAGAGCGAGAAGCAGCGGCTCCAGCTTATTAAAGTGACCCTGGGACTGCCTTCGGTGTGGTTTTACTTAAGGATTAATATTTAAGGATGCAGGAAAACACTTTACACTCAAAAGTTTCACTCGGTAACAATGCAAACAGGTACTTAAATAGCAGATGATTAAGTAATCTGCTATTTGTAGCCTGAGCAAAAGTCGTGTTTGGTATTTATCACGTCGAGGGAACATTCTCTTCCGTTAAGTGAGAAAAAAAATAATAAATCTGTGCCATTTCTTTTGTGGTCTTTGTGCAATAGATTGGTAGCATGTTTCTGAGGATGAAATGTATACGAACCACAGTCCTGATATCCCACACAGGCAACCTGATTTATGTCAACGGAGAAATACACCTAGAGAGAGGGCAGCGTATAGCCCATCACCATGTGATGGGGAAGGGATGGGTGCTGCAGCCCTTGCATCATTTACACAAAGGGATTTCTACCCCCCCCCAAAAAAAAAAAAAAAAGAAACTGCAAATCTGCACTATCGGATCAGAGAGCCGTTGCAGTGAAATCTGTGGCAAGCGAACCTCAATCAGATCAAAGCAAACTGTGCAGCAAAGCCCCGTGTGGCCACAGCCAGGGGACTGAGTGCTGTTCTTAAAATTTCTGTTGGAAGACTTCATAGGGTAGTAGCATTTTCATTAGACAAGAAGAGAAGGATAAGCTTTCTCTTTTTTCAGGGAGCTAGGTGAACTAGAGAATAGGAAGAACTATCACAACAAAGGCTTTGCCCTACTCAAATCAAGGGGGTAGGCAGTTTTTAGTGGAAGCAGCACAAGGCAACGGTGGTATTTGGATGTCAAAGGATGCCGTTAATTTGATACTGTTCAGGAGTTTCATAAAGACCAATAGACTCTCAGAACTTGGGTTCCTAATTGCTATTGAAAATCCTTCTGGGAGCTTGATTATGTCTTGGCATTTAAATACCTCAAAAAAAAAATCTGCTTCTTGGTCTTTAGCCAAGCTCTTCATCTACTTATCCTGGCCTTCATTTGAGTGACAAGTCAGACAGTGCAGTGGGTGGGGTATGTCTGCATTTGGGTATTGTCTCTGCTGCTCCAAAAGTGGGAGATGGTGTTAGGGTGTGTGCATTCATTCTCTTTTTCTAATGCAGTGTCTGTCTTTGCGGGTTAGCAGCTGAAGTTTTGCCTGGTCTAGCAAATCAGGTATTTCTCTGTCTCATTGATGCAGACATTCAAAGCATGTTAACATTTTGAGGGAGGGTGTTTCACGCTATGTTGTTGGCTCAAGGAAACCTATCAAAAGTGAAGAGGAAACTGCACGCATATCCTGACTTTCCCATCTAAAGTTGGCACTGGGAAACTCAGTCTTACTAGTTATGCTTGGAACAGAGTTGACCTTTTGTGATTTCCAGACAGTTCCTTCCACAGACCCTTAAAAAACAGAGATTTAGAAGTCCTAATAGCAAATATGGTATTTGTATGTAATAAAGGAATGGCTCCTGTGACAAAGATTTTACAACCTGAATATGAGGTGAAAAATCTTTCGTTGTTGTTCTTAATTTAGTATTAGATTAATTTCATGTGACTCCCAAGTTTATTCATGAGATGATGTCTGTTTTTCTACTATCAAAATAAGTGCTACACCAGTAATAAGTAATTCCTTGTAACTGAGGGACACCTTGAAGTATAAATTAAATCTGGATGAAACATAAATGTTTTATATTTTATCTAAATGCAAGCTCTGGCAGAACAAGTCCTTTCATTAATCCATTCTTGCTGAAGAAACACCAAGCAACAGACGTAGCAATGAAAGGGATCGATGGTTTCATAACACAGTCAAATTTGTCTTGGTCTGTGCTTGTCATGCTTTTGGTGTTTTTTTTTCACTGTTGCAGTCTCCTGTCCTGACTGCTGCAGGCAAGAGAGATCTCATGTGGCTCATCACAACATTTTGTTCCATATTAACTGCAAAGATTAAACAAAAAATAAAAAATACTTCTAATTTGGGGTGTGTGTGGTATTTTTAACTCGCTATCAATAGGCAAACAGAGAGCAGTAATTACATGAGCATAAATTCATGAGGGTTGAGAGTAGCAAAACAGAACATCAAGTATTTCTGGACATGTTTGTGTTTGAAAATTCTTCCGCTGGGCCATGTTTGTGGTGTGTGGGGCTAAAAAAAGAGAGCAAGAGAAGTCCCATCTTCAGCAAGGTTACTACACAGACAGTCTTTTTCTGAAGGATCCCATGTTGTTCAAAGGACTGCACATAGCTCCGTAGCTTCATGTGTGTGCAGTATCGCCATGGCTCATGTGGGCATATTATTTCTTTTTAAAATTAACCACCATCAATTTGACTATCAGGGAAGCCCTTTATCTTTCCCTCTTTGTATTTTTTTTCTACTGGTTTATTCTCCTGTTTGAGATACGTCAGATTAATCCAGGCCTTCCTAGCTGGGTCCCCCGGTCTGAAGCTCAGTGTGTCAGGAAGACTCAGAACTCTACGTTGTTAAATGCAGTTCAAACACACCCAGAAAAGGCACACTCTTCCTAAAATTGATTGCCTTTGCAATGCCAGGGTATCTGGATATTTGCATGATATTAATATATGGGGATTTATAGGAAAATGCTGGGACAATCACAACGTTCCATGTTTTCTAGATGTTTATTACCCAGGGAGGTTGTCCTGCCTTCAGCAATGACTGGAAGAGCAGCAAAATATTTCCCATATTCAGGTGCCTCTGGAGCAAGGGGGAGGCCCATTCTGCTCCCACTCTGCTGGAACAGACTCTGCCAATGGGCCATAGAGGCACATGCTTCCCTTTGTGTTTTCCCACTTATTATTAATACAAAAGTGCCTGGGAATTAAACTACTGAGCATTAAGTGCTAGAAAAGTTTTATTTGAGACTCATCCGTGTGAGACGTTCTCGAGTCATCTCCTTGGCTCCATGGACAGTGCACCCATATCCTGGGATGGCAGTGTTCATGTCAGCCACTGAAGGATACATCACATGTGTCTTTCTGGTTTGTCATACCCAGCTGTATTTAGGCCCACTTGTTTGCGTGCTGGTTATTGCACTAATTCCTGAGACTTTTCACGTCAAGTAATCTGGTATTTTCCTCTGTACTTAAGGATGTACTGGGCTGTTTCCTTTCTATAAAGATTTGCTTCCTGATGCCTAGAGAAATTCAGCAAATGCCTTCGCTTCCCTCATGATGGCAATTCTCATAATGATAATAAATATAAAGAATTAACTTATTGGTGAAATAAGGGGGGTAAGGGGCGGGGGGGGAGGAGACACACAGACACATTGTAAAGTCATGCCTCCTGAGAGAAGTTTTTCAGGCTATTTACTGAGCCAGAAAGACAACACATAATCTATTTCTAGGCTTTGTATTTGAAAGTTTTCTTCCCAGGCATAAAATCAATCTGCTGTTGGGGCTTAATAAATGCTGTGTGTGCGTGTGTGTTTACATGTATATGGAAAAGTTACTATTTATAGAGATAAGCATGTGTACAGCTAAGCAGGATCCAGAGTGCAGGTCCATTATGGGACTTTGCTTGTTTGGGATTGGTTTATATCCTAACAGCCATCAATTAAAAACACATTAAAATCTTATTTAAAAGGTTAATAGGGAAATTCTCTGTTCTACAGCATGGTAGTAATGATCAAATCTAAAAAGCTTACAATTTATAGAGTCATAGAATATTTTGGGTTGGAAGGGACCTTTAAGGATCACCTACTACAAACCCCTTGCTGTGGGCAGGGTAACTTCCACTACATCAGCTTGCTCAAAGCCCCATCCATCCTGACTTTGAACACTTCCGATCATGGAGCATCAACAGCTTCTCTGGACAACCTATTTGTAAATGCCCTCATCACAAAAAACATTCTTTCTTATATCCAATCTAAGTCTACCCTCTTTTGGTTTGTTATCATTGCCCCATGTCCTGTCACTCAGTAAAAGGTCTCTCTACATCTTTCTTATATCCTAAAGGACAACAATAAGGTCTCCCTGGAGCCTTCTCTTCTCAAGGCTGAACAACCCCAACCCTCTCAGCCTTTCTTCACAAGAAAGGTTTTCCACTCCTCTGACCATTTTCACGGCCCTCCTCTGGACCCATTCTAGCAGGTCCATGTCTCCCCTGTTCTGAGCGCTCTGGAGCTGGATGCAGTACTTCAGGTGGGGTCTCACCATATCGGAGTAGAGGGGCAGAATCACCTCCCTTGACCTGCTGGCCATGCTTCTTTTGATGTAGTCCAGGATAAAATGGCTTTCTGGATTGTGAGTGCCCTTTGCCAACTTATATTCAGTTTTTCATCTACCAGTTCCCCCAAGTCTTTCTCTGCAAGGCTACTCGCAATCCACTCATCACCCAGCCTGTATCCAGGTTTCCCCAACCCAAGTGCAAGACAAGACCTTGCACTTGGCCTCATTGAACCTCACAAGGTTCACATGGGTTACTCCTCAAGCCTGTCAGGGTCCCTCTGGGTGGTATCCCTTCCCTCTACCATATTAAGTGCACCACTCAGCTTGATGTCATCTGCAGACTTTCTGAGGCTGCACTCAATCACGCTATGTTGTTGGTGAAGATACAAAATAGTATTGGTCCCAATACCAACTCTTGAGTAGCAAACCACTTATTACTGGTTTCCATTTGGATATTGAGTCATTGACTGAAACTCTTTGAATGTGGCCATCCAGCCAGTTCCTTATCCATTTAACAGTCTATGCATCAAACCCATCTCTCTCCAATCTAGCAGCAATTCTTTTGGGGGAACTTAGAGAAATACAGGTAGATGATGTCTATATCTTTTCCATTGTCCACTGATGAAGTCACTCCATTGTAGAAGGCCACAAGATTAATCAGGTGCAACTTGCCCTTGATGAAGACATACTGTCTGTCTTAAATCCGGTGGGTCTCTTCCAACCTGGTGATTCTATGATTCTAAATCACCTCCCTGTCCTCCATTTCCCATAGCTTCTAGGAGGATCTTTTCCATGATCTTCCCAGCTACAGATATGAGGGCAACAGGCATCTTTCACTAGATTGGATTGCTCAAAACCCCAGCCAACCTGACTTTGAACACTTCCAGGGATGAGGCATCCACAACTTCTCTGGGAACCTGCTCTGGTATTTCATCACCCTCATGACCAGAGGCAGTTCCCTCAGCCTGCCCTTGTGTGCCATGTGCCCCATCCCCTCACCACATTTAAGGACCTGGACTGGACCCATATCCCGTGCTTCAGTGTCTGGATGATGCCCTGACCCACATGCAGCACCTTGCACCTGGCCTCATTGAACCTTGCATGGTTCACATGGGCCCACTTCTTGAGTGGTATCCCATCCCTCAGGCAAGTCAACCACATCACTCAGCTTGGAGTTCTCTGCAAATTTGCTGAGGGTGCACTCAATACCACTCTCTACATCACTGATGAAGATATTAAACAGTACTGGTCCCAATATGGACCCATGATTATCACTGATCTCCATCCATACACTGAACCATTGACCACTATTTTCAGATTATACTATCCATCAAATCCATATCTCTCCAATTTAGCAAGAAGGATGTTGTGGGGGACCATGTCAAAGGCCTTACAGAAGCCCAGACAGATAACATCCATCGCTCTTCCCTCGTCCACTGATGTAGTCACTCCATCATAGAAGACAACTGGGTTGGTCGGGCAAGTCTTGTCCTTGGTGAAGCCATGCTGACTGTCTCAAATTACCTCCCTGTCTTCCCTATGTTTTGACATATCTTCCAAGAGGGTCTGTTCCATAGTCTTTCCTGGGCACAGTGGCAAGGCAGACTGATCAGTAGTTCTCAGAGTGAAAGTTCTCCTTTTTCCAGTTGCAGGGGTCTTTACCTGACTGCCATGACTTTTAGATACGATGGAGAGCGTCTTGGCAACTACTACATCCCTGGGGACCCTGTGAAGCATCTCATCAGGTCCCACAGACTTATGTATGGTCTGGTTCCTCAGGCTTTCTCAAACCTGATCTTCACTTACAATGGGAGGGACTTCATTTCCCCATCCCTGCCTTGAGGCTCAGGTTCTTGAGAGATGTGGGGAGAGATATTAACATGGAAAATTGAGACAAAAAGATCCTTGGCCGTCTCCATGTCATTTGTCACTACTTTTCCTGTCATATTTACTGGGGAGGAGGGGGTTTCTTTCTTGGTTCTATAACATTCCTAAGCTGTTACAGTGAGACAAAGCTGAACTTGATTGCTTCACTCAGTATGAGTGGATGCATGTTCAAATAAAGACATTTTATTACCCTCAGTGGGAAAATGTTGGTGTGCAAGAGTGAACAGCAAGTTAACATCAAGATTCTCACGAAACCAAAGAAATCCACAATGTAAACTTTTCAATTATTGACTGAGACTTAGAGTGAAGAGATCCCAAAGATCAAGTTTGTTCTCAAAGGAACCCATTTTTTGTCAGTAGAAGATGTGAAAGCAAAATCAACGGAGATCCGCAATAGCCTTTCAGAAACTGATCAGCAGAATTGCTTTGCATGTTGGCAGCATTGTGTGCAGCTGTGTGTCAGCTCAGAAGGGAACTGTTTTGAAGGTGATCATAGCTGATTTTCTTAATTTGTTAAAAAGCTACAGGCACAGTCTCTTTTTTTTTTTATTTTGTTTTGGACCTCATATGTCTCTGTACTATCCTTCCAAGCTGTTGCATGTAACATGTAACAAGTTGAAAGAAATTGAGAGAGGTTCAACAGAAGCTCTTATATAAGCTAAAAAAAAAAAAAATCCAGAGCAGCCTACATCAAATAAAAGTTGTGATGCTGTTAAAATTTCTGTTCCTCACTCAGGTGCCTCATTTCCCAGGTTAGAAACCCACCCAAAAGAACTCTATTTTATCTGATGATCAAATCATTAGTGACTTACTGGCATATTTCTTTACAACCAGGAGGTGGTACTAGCGGGAGTATTACAATATACATGAAAACAAGTGGAGGCTTGTCCTGGGAAACATCATTAGGTGATTTTTATGGAAAGAGCACAACACAATTAAATGGATAGATTACAAAACAGAATAAGGGTAGAGCAAGTGCTTTTATGTCTATTAGTTAATGTCTATTAATTAATTGAAGAAATTTAGCTGAGCATCTGGCAGAGAAATTGTACTCACGAAGAAGGAGAAACTTTAAGGAAGAAGAGGGAGAGGATCTTAGCCCCACCAAAGCTTCATGCTGGTGGTTGGTGGCTGAAACCAACTTTTGGTGGAATTTTAGGTTTTGGTGGGCTTGTACTCACCATGAATGCATGGCGTCACATGGGATGAGGGCCAGCCAGAAAGTGGAAGAGAAGTAAGGAACTGGCCTGGAAAAGGTACATGGTGGTCAATAGAGCCATAGCAATCTGATGTTGTTCATCCTGTTGACCCAGGAAACTACAGGCCAGTCAGTCTGACCTCAGTGCCAGGGAAAGTCATGGAGCAGGTGATCTTGAGTGCTATCATGAAGCACATGCAAGAGAACCAGGTGATCAGGCCCAGTCAACATGGGTTCACAAAAGGCAGGTCTTGCCAGACTAACCTGATTGCCTTCTATGACAAAGTGACTCGGCTGCTGGATGAGGGAAAGGCTGTGGATGTGGTCTTCCTGGACTTCAGCAAAGCCTTTGACACAGTTTCTCACAGCATTCTGCTTGAGAAACTGTCAGCCTCTGGCCTGGACAGGCGCACACTCTCCTGGGTGGAAAACTGGTTGGATGGCCGGGCCCAGAGAGTGGTGGGAAATGGTGTGAAATCCAGCTGGAGGCCAGTGACAAGTGGGGTTCCCCAGGGCTCAGTGCTGGGTCCAGCCCTGTTCAATGTCTTCATCAATGATCTGGATGAAGGCATCGAGTGCACCCTTAGCAAGTTTGCGGACGACACTAAGCTGGGTGGAAGTGTTGATCTGCTGGAGGGTCGGGAGGCTCTGCAAAGGGATCTGAACAGGCTGGACCGCTGGGCTGAGTCCAATGGCATGAGGTTTAACAAGGCCAAATGCCGGGTCCTGCACTTGGGGCACAACAACCCTATGCAGTGCTACAGACTAGGAGAAGTCTGTTTAGAAAGCTGTCTGGAGGAGAGGGACCTGGGTGTGTTGCTTGACAGCTGACTGAATATGAGCCAGCAGTGTGCCCAGGTGGCCAAGAAGGCCAATGGCATCTTGGCTTGTATCAGAAACGGCGTGACCAGCAGGTCCAGGGAGGTTATCCTCCCTCTGTACTCGGCACTGGTGAGACTGCTCCTCAAATCCTGTGTTCAGTTCTGGGCCCCTCACCACAAGAAGGATGTTGAGGCTCTGGAGTGAGTCCAGAGAAGAGCAACAAAGCTGGTGAAAGGGCTGGAGAACAGGCCTTATGAGGAGCGGCTGTGAGAGCTGGGGTTGTTTAGCCTGGAGAAGAGGAGGCTGAGGGGTGACCTCATTGCTCTCTACAACTACCTGAAAGGAGGTTGTAGAGAGGAGGGTGCTGGCCTCTTCTCCCAAGTGACAGGGGACAGGACAAGAGGGAATGGCCTCAAGCTCTGCCAGGGGAGGTTTAGGCTAGACGTTAGGAAAAAATTCTTTACAGAAAGGGTCATTTGGCACTGGAACAGGCTGCCCAGGGAGGTGGTTGAGTCACCTTCCCTGGAGGTGTTTAAGGCACGGGTGGATGAGGTGCTGAGGGATATGGTTTAGTGTTTGATAGGAACGGTTGGACTCGATGATCCGGTGGGTCTCTTCCAACCTGGTTATTCTGTGATTCTGTGATCTCATGTTTTCAAAAGTGACTGGTGGCTTTCAGTGGATAGTCTAAGTACCTTGAGTACCACTTTTTCAGAGAGCATTTTCAGAAGTTCTGCTCTGTTCTTTGAGGTATTCCAGTGGCCCGACATAAATGACAGCATCGAAAGTCACTGATCACCACAAAGTTTTGCCTGTGGGCAACAAGCATTGTCTGAATTACTCTAAAATCAGTTTGAATCACTAATGAGTTCAGATGAAGTTTTTTACCACTATTTTTATTTGAGTCAACCACTCTCACATTTCCCAGAGGAAAACACTGCCAGCGCCGTCAGCAAGCAATATATTGATTTTAAATCAGCAAGACTGCCATTGATCTTAGCAGCTATTTATTGCACATGTTCCCAGCAGCTACTTCCTAAGGGAATTTTAACAATTCAGTAGGGTCACTCGAAGGTCTCAAGGAAGCAAGTGAAAATTTCATCTCATGGACAAAATACCTTCCTAAGACAGGACCTTCACTCACAATCATAAGACAGCCAGAGTCTTCTGAAGTTTTAGTCCTGGCAATATATATACCATTTCACTTCTGCCTTATTAAATCCATGAGCTGCTGGTTACTGGAGGCTGGGAGAATACAAAGCAAATATACCTAGCCTTTTGGCTTCTTCTGGGGCTCTGCAGCAATTAGCTGCTGTCAGCCTTAGGACAGACAAGCCCTTTGTCTGTTGCAGTACATCTACAGTTATATTAGAAATGCTGTTATAAGAACTGGTCTAAATATGCTCTTCTTCCTGCTTTCTTTCCTATAGAACATGGCCTTTTCATTTGAGTTAAAATCTTGCACCAGAAGGACAGTTTTTTGTTTGGCTATACCATTTCCAATGGTTCATCGGGAAACAGCAAACACTTGTCTCTGATCAAACCTGTGGTTTTATATTCAGTCTCACTCTGTTTTCTTGCACGTGATCTTGGTGCCAAAAGTGACACATGCATATGCAGGCAAAAACAGGAGGAATAGGAAGTGAATAATGTTTGTAAAATATTTAAGAAAAATGTTAGTTTAATTTAAAACTGAAAGGGACTGTGCTTGGTTTAGGACTGGAGGAGGTGGCCGGTGTACATTTTGAATCAAGATGGTGCTTTGCCTTTGGTAGGAGAAAAGCTTTGGCTGCCTTCATGCCACAGCTCCTTTCTGGTTTGAGACTGCTGCATGCACAGCGGTACATGTAGGGCCATTATGTCCCTGTGCCCCTTGGGCAGATATCTTTGTCCCAGTCTGGTTGACTGGGTCTACTGAAAAGCAGTACACACATCAAATGCCTCCACAGGCTACAGAGACCCTCAATGATGTCCATGGCCTTGGGTGTTCCTGGGGAAACACACCTACTGAAAGAGTTCCTGAGATTTGTACAAGTAGCACAACCACACTTTACTCTGTCTCTTATAAATGCGTAATGAACATTACCTAAAAGCTACAAGTAACATAAGCACTTAACAGGTACCTGTAATTTTAGCTGAGATTTGATCTGTAAGACTGCTGTGGTTGTATTTCTTTGCATACTACAGGCTGCAATATAATCCAGCAGATAACAAAGGATAAGGGGAACCAAGCACTTTGAATAAGTGGCAGCCTCTGTCACTTGCAAACCTCTGCCACTTGGTATTGAGCCGAACCTAACGGATGGTCTCAGCTACTCTTTCATGCTTCTTATGTGTTACGGCAAGGACCAGATGAAAAATATGTTCATGTGATATTCCTAGGCTCTTTCAGGAGGTATGGATAATACGCATGGGTAGAAGTACCCCGTATGACAAATAGTGACAGGGAAGGAAGGAGGCAGTGCTTTCTAGTAAATAAGAATTAAATGAGACCTGAGATTTCAGCTGGGCTTCTGCTGACTCGCTGGATGATCATGAGCACATTTCAGTTTTTTTGCACCAATCTGCATCAGGAAACAATGGTTGAAATCTGCCTTCAAATCTGGCTTTCCCCTATATAGCAAAGTAAGATTGAGTACTGCTAAACCCAACCAAATGACAAGACAGAGAGCAAATCCCTTTTTTTGACAGACATCTTTTTACCTGCAGTTCAGTGAATCTGTAGTGGTCAGGGCTAGTACAGCCCACAGGAAGCTAATAGTGTGGCTGATGGGCAGGAAGGACATTTGAAGCAAAGCCCTGTTGTGAATTCGCGCAGCAGGGGCTGGAGGCAGGCTGCTCTGGAGCTGGCTGCACTGCTGAATTTCTGCCTAACACCCGGCTTGGGATTTTTGGACCTTCACAATGGTGCCACAGTTGCCTGTCACCATGGAAACAGGTTTTTGAAAAGGCACTATTTTAAAAAAGTGACTTGAAACTGAAACTTGTGCTTTGTCTGCATCCCTGGCTCCAGGGTTCTCCTGGGAACAGGGGGAGGCTCCTGGAGGAAGACCTGGCCTCCTCAAACCAAAACTAAGGTTCCCCTTTGTGAGAGAGCCACAGCTGAATCAGCAGCTGATTTTTCCACAGATAAGGACAGAAACCACGAGAGCTGTTAAGTCAGCAGGAAAAACAGCGTGGTCTGTCCCTGCTGTCGCTGCATGGCCCACTGGGGACAGCCACAGGGTGTGCAGTGAAATTGTGTTCAGCTCAGGCTGGTTCATCTGAGAGTGTTAAATTCAAGAGAAGTTTCTTTAAATTACTTTGTTCTCTACAGTCTTGCCAAAGCTTAGATACGGGAGCAAACATCACTGTGCAGTTATTGAAGGAACAGGACAACAGTAAGGGACAGGCTTTCCTCGGTCTATGTGCTCAGCTTACCTGACTGCCAGGCTTTTCACAGCCTAATCCAAATCCAGCAGAGATGAGTGTAATCGAAAGGGTTTTTCTTTCCACGTGTGGACTATAAAAAGATCCTTATCGAAAACGGCTTTGTCTTGGAGCCTACAGCTGTGTTCATAACACTTTGGATAGGTCATACTTGTCTCTGTCGAGCTACCTGTGAGGAAAAAAGCCTGGCATTTTGGGCCTCTCACTGCAAAAACCACATAAGAGATCTGCACAGGGGTGCTGGTCCAAGATCAGACCTAGTGGCACAGCCTTCATTTTAATGGTAAGTATATATGTGTCACTGCCAAACGTTAGAGAATCACACCTGTATCTTGACACTAACACTGTCACCTGGAAATCGCAAAGCACGAGCAATGTATATCCTCAGTCCTGGAGGCATCGTTGGAACCTAAAAGCCATTTGCAGAGGCTCAGTGTGGACAGGCACTTCTCCCCCTGCCATTCCTGACACTTCCTTTGTTTCATCATTGTGCCCATGTAACTCACTGTGGGGTTCTGCTGAATTAAAAAGGAAAACTGAGGACTGGAGAAGTCCAGGAGAAGGCCAATAGCAGCCTGGTGGAGAAAGAAGCGGCAAGGTTTTTTTGAGTGAACTTTGGAACTAGGGGAAATTCTCTCTTATTTACTCTTCTGCGATGACTTCAGGAAGACCTGCGTAAGGCATACCTCACCTGCAGCCCTTACAGACACCTAAATAGCAGGTGCCAGGGTCCAGGATGTGATTCAGAGTAATTAACTTCCATATACAATTGGCAAAAGGAAGTGAAGATTCCCCCAGGGAAGACCCAGAATGCCAAGTAATTATAAAGAGCTGGAAAGACAAGGCACAATGTTCCCTTCTCTCTCTGAAATTTCAGCACCCAAATTCCACTCCTTCATCACATCCTGAAACAGTAAATTAATGTTTAGGAAACAAGAATGGAGAAACAGAAATGTTGCAGCCGCATGCAGTACCAACCCAGTAAAAACAGTAGAAGTCATTAGCTGGGCTTGCTTTTTCCATTAAAATAATACTGGTTTGTTATCTTGTGACCATGCCAGATTGCTTGGACTTCTCAAGCCTTTTCGCCATCCCTTCACACTTTCTGTGTCAACATCTTGCCATGGAGCCCATAGCTCTGCAAAGAATGTGAAAGAAGCTTGGGAAGAACCATGAGTGAGTCCACCCGGGAAGGTGCCACTACAATGAGGCGCCTACCCAGGCACAGAATTAGGGTGCAGCCCCTTCTTTGGAGTGCATGAGCAATTCCTAGTTCAAATGTCAGAGGCTGCCTCTTGTCAAAGACCAACGTCCTGTCTCCAGAGGCAAGAGAGAATCTGTATGACATGCTTGGGCACTGCCAGAGAGGACGAAGCTAGTGGTGGGAAGGGCTTTCTCAGCCCCAGGTGTCCCTCAGGAGCCCTTAGACCAAAGGCACAACCAAACAGCTACCAGCCCATGTAAGGGAGCCTTTGCAGGCCCCTTCCGCTTGCATTTATTTTGGGTCTATTTTGCTTTCTCTCCCTTAGGATTTTCTCTTTTTCCAGCCACGCTCTCAGTCCCTGGGCACTTTGCCAGCAGCACAATTCAGCATTGCTGGTTACACCATGTCTCAGCTTGGGGACTTCTGATCCCAGCATCATTGCTCCAGTCTCCTCCAACCAGAACTGCACCGTGGCCATTTTCAACAAGCAAGCACATCCATGCAGCCACCCACAGAGATACTCATTGCTTATTCTCATCAGAAGCATGTTGGGAAAAGAGAGATGAGGCAGGATCCACAGCCAGCTCCTGTTGGAAACTACTAGTGTGCCAACATATCAGGAGAGGAGAGACTGGAAAGCAGCTTAGGATAGCTACTAGCATTGCTCTCTTACCTGGAATAGCACTTTTTTTGTCTATGAACGTCCTAGATGCCACAGTACACAAACTCTGGAGGAGCTCCTTTTTCAGCCATGTTGCCCCTGTTCTTCACTTGTTTTAAGTCGCTAAGCTGGAACACATAGCCTTGAATTTGACCCAGCATTTCTTTACCATAAATATCTGTGATAGCAACCTCAAACACAATGATTTTCCCCTGCCACCCTTAGTGATTCTTTTAACATATCAGTAAGCTACCAAGCCATCCTGCATCTGCACAGGTAGGACAAATGCTGCAAACAGAAGACACGAGTCTCCTACTAGGAAGGGGAGATGCTGGCACTGGTGCCAGACCTTTCCACCTTTGCACCACAGCTGCCAAGAAGAGAGAGGGAAGGCAAGAGGAGATTTTAGGTTAAGCAGCAGTGCAGTAGCAGCAGGCTGGCACAATGAGACTGCTACGCTGCCTCCTGACTCATCTCACACTCCCAGGGCATTAGGTGGATGAACAACTGTAAGCTCACATTTGCCTCCAGGTTCATTCCCAGGAACATGGGGATGTGAGACAATTCAATCATTATTGCTCACGCAAGTATAGAAATATTTTAAGCTCATTCAGGACTTTTTTCAGCTCCTCCACAGGTACCTCTTAAAAATGTCCAAGCTTCAGATATTTGCCTGTGGGCAAAACACAGAGGAACTTCAGAAATAGGATCAGAAGTAAGCAAAGCTGATATTAACTGATGTTCTTTGGAAAATAATTTCAGGCCTTGAGAAACATAAAAATCTAATTATTGGTGATTCCCTCTTGGGGTGACTCTCTCTGACTGCCTTACCAGAAGACTGCTTTTCAACAAGCGCTTTTCATTTTAGGAAGGGATACTACAGTTGTATCTTTCTTGCTGAACCATAGGCAGTCTGTGTGATCTCAGTTACCCTTTTGCTTATCCTGTACCTCACCTCATGCAAGATTGAGACATTTAAACTAGAATTTTTATTTAGATCATTGAATATCTTTAGCTCAAGAAGCAAACTTATTTTACAGAGGAAGATCTAGATGGTGCCTACAAATTCCTGTCTCTATTTCTAACCACCTGTAGGAGGCAAGTAATATAAAAATCCCTATTTTGGCAGTTGAGAGTTAGGCAGCTTGTAGGAACCAAAGTCTAAGACAGTTATTCAGAAAGCATGTTAGACTGCACTCCAAAGTCAGTCTTATTGATCAGGCAAATAATGTGCCCTTGCGGTTATCATCTTCAGTATTTCTGTTAAGCGCAGTGCTAAGCTGGCTTTCTCCTAATCTTTCTTCCATAGGGCAAAAAGAAATGCAAACAGAAGATCATAAAGATCAATATACCCTTTAGGAGAAGTCCAAAGTGATTCTCTACGCTGTTATCAATATTGTCATACCAGATAAATAGTTATAATTTTTTCCTGTTTGGCACAGAGGAAGCTCTGTTTGTTGTCAGAGTTCACGTAGCCTCTAAAACAGGGTCAGCAAGTGGCCAAAGCATAAAGGACAATAAATCCAGCATAAATAACTGAATCTGGATTTAGATCAAGAGGCAAATTACAAAAGCTTGAGAAGCTTAAAGAAGACATTTGAAATTTATCTTTGTTGCTAAAAATAGGTTTTAAAGTTTTTTAGAAGCTTTTTACTATTTACAGCTGCTGGATAGTTACATTCATTTGTTTTCCTGACATGGAAACAGTCCCAGGATGACAATGTGGTTTTGCTGTGAAGTAAACGTGCTGAGATCAGCTCATATGTCTGTCCAGAACTGCTGCATTCAGGGTACACTGCTAAATGCCTGCTTTTCATTGCATGATAACTCATGTGCTCATGCTGCCGCTGTGAAAAAATACAGCTCTTTTGGCAGTTAAGGCTGAGTTTGTAGCTACATGAGTGCATGGTATACTTTCCATCAGGGCAGTGCCCTACACTAATGTTTTATTTTGAGTAGTTAACAGGAACAAGGTTTTGTTTCAACTTGAACTGGAATTTTTATGTTTTTACTACACTCAGTCATGGATGGCTGCTTTCTAGCAGGATCATATAAACTGGGCAGCAAAAGTTCATTCAGCTCAGGCCTCTCCTCCAAGGCTAGATGTTGCAGTGCATCTGATAATGCTGAAAAGTGGAATGCCAAAAGTATTAGGAAACTTTCAGCCCTGTGAGATATACCCATGATCCCTTGCAAAGAGGCCTTCTTATCAGGGAAACACTGGAAAGACCTATTTGTTGCTGTCGGTGGCAGTCCATAACTGCTGCTGTGCAAGCAAACAGCACTGGGGTTAATACAAATACCAAAGGGTCAGCCCTTCCTCTTGGAATAATGTTCTGCCTCCTGTAACATTATCAGATAAAGAAATAATTGGAGAATATTGCACTTGTGCAGGTACATGTGCTGCCACACCTCGGGAGAACAAGGGGCACAGCGGGGAAGGGGACAGACACTAAACTTGCACTTACATTATCTGGATTTCAGTCTCAGTTCTGCCAAAACCCACCTGGTTTTCTCTCACTATTTGTCTCTCGTTGGGTGCATGAGCAAGGCACAGTGCAACCTATTCTATGGTCAGTATTTCCAAGAACTGTTTATAATACATGTAGTACTGACTTTTACTTTTCATCATTGTGCCTGCAACAGTTTGCATTTCTGCATCAATGTCATTAGTGTGATGTAGCTAGCTGAAATAACAACAGAAACACACAGCAGAAGTGGTGTTCTTCATTTTGAGTCCTTGACCTTTGCCTATTAAAGCATTACCAGGAGGCTGGATCAAATTAATGGCAGTCTGTGCATTCCCCTCCATGGGCTTCAGACCAAGCCCAATGAAATCAATTACAGAATAACTTGCAGAAAAGAAAAAAAATAAAAAGAAAAGCATAGTACTGGAGGATGCAAAAGAGGATAGCAGCAACAAAGCTTAATCACTAAGCACTGCTTAAAGGCTTTTTAGTTAAATGATCAAAAATGTTGATGTAATTACTGTGACTGATGACAGGAAAATGAGTTTTTGCATATAAAAATGATTAGATTAGATTAGATTAGATTAGATTAGATTAGATTAGATTAGTACACACTGACTTTTGAATAACTGCATGTAATTGACTTCAATAGCAACAAACTGACCAAGAGAGAAGAATAAGGCTGTTGAGAAGAATAAGGCTGTAAGCAAAGATATAAAGATGGAACCAGCCTTGCTAAGGCTACAGGCACTAGTTCGACTGCTCTTATCTAAGGTAGTGGCTTCAGAAGAGACAATATTTGGCAGCAACCTCAGTTAGCAATATTTTCCTTCCAGGCTCCTGAGGTTGCTCCATGTTCCGCCTTGCTCTTGTCTGCCCTTGTGCCAGGACAGACCTTGGTACAGTCTTTTCCATGAATCACACAGGGAAATTGAGCCCGCTTTCAAACACACACACACACAGAGACAAGCAAACATTTTGCTGGGTTATTTTTTAACTCAGATCACCCTCCATGATCTGGTTCAGAGCATGGGCTTTCAAGTGCTGGTATTGCCACAAGCACAAGGATAGCAGAAGGTGAGGAGTGACAGGATGGCTGAGACAGGCACAAGGCTGGAGCTTGGGGGGCAGACCTGAGGGACCAGCCAGCCATCAGGGTCTCAGGTCAGCTTTTCCTTTGCTAAGGGGTCCACAAAGCTTTCATGTGATCTAAAGATCTCCAGAAATACCCATTCTTTGGTTTCTGTTTGTTTGCTTTAATCCAGTCAAATGGTGTTTTTACACTAACTACTTGCTTAAAAAAAAATAGTTTAACCTTGTAGGAAGTGATGGAGTGTTGATTACTCATTCACTGAAATTCAGGAGTCTGAATATAAATTCTTCTCGTGTGCCCATTCCTAGCATGTCATTATTCCAATTAAGAGAATGTTTAAAACAGTTAAATAATCTCCCGTTCAGCTACACGTATGAGAAAATGCATCCACTTAGTACAATAATGCAATTGTGCCTTTTCTCTGAGATGGCAAAAGAGGGTTGTTAGAGCCATTTTGAGACAGTGAAACTGAAAAGCAAAGGCAGTCAGGCAGACCAGGCATGAGAAAACATAAAATCAAATAGCAAATGGGAAAAAGCCCCTCTGCGTGCACAGAAAATGGGAAAAAAAGCTAACAAAGGGACCTGCATGAGATGAGAAACCGTGTCACTCCACCAACTGGAGAAATATATTAATTTGGTTTGACTGTCTTTCAAACTGGCCAAGAAAACAGAGCGTGAGTGGATCAATGCTCTTCTGACTTTCACAGATGCAAATCAGGAGCAACTATACTCAAGCAAGTCATTCCAGAACAGGTACACTGACATAAAAGTTATTTAAGTGAAACATAGGTTCTGGCTCAAAAGACTACATGCCAACCTGGCAGTCAGCCCTTGCATTTTATAACAGCCATAACATTTTGGGGGTGCTGACCCAAAAAACCACGAAGTCCCAGCAACAATTATTCACAGCACAGACGCTGGGAAATATACTCTACAGCCAAAAGATCAGCAGCAGAGGTCTATGTTTAACCAAAGAGAACCAAAAGACATTTTTACAGTTGTTTATGTTTATTTGTTCTATAAATATTGAGACAGGATTCCTTTTTGGCCGGTCTGTGGATCCAATTAATTTGTTACTTGGTTGCATTTCTGTGAATGTAAGTTCAGAGTGACTTAGGGTTGCAGTAGTCAGTGAGCACAGCTGCTAAAAACAGACCACAATAACGTGATACATGCAACAGTATTTAACCACTACATTCCCTTATACCTCAGCTCTTGAAGTCCCTGTACTTATGCATGATTGATGTACATGATTGATATATTTGGAGGCATGCAAACCTGCTAGGGTTGTGAAATACCACAGCCAGAGTAACATGCTGAAGAAGACAAGATGAAAACAGCATGTTCAAGAGGCACCCTGAGCTGGGGCACAGTCACGTGGCTGAACACTGCCCTGTCCCATAGGGATGGGTGGGGAAATGTTTTCTCTTGGGAAAGCTAGAATTTCAGACTTTTCAGTGTTGCGTGGCATTGATTTCAACTGCAAACAATTATTAAAATAGCAGCCTCTAACTTCAAGACAGTAAAGAAAGAAAAGCGTGTGGTGGGAATCAGAACACTGCAATATTAATGGATTTTTTTCTTGTGAAGTCACAAGCCTAGAGATAAATCTTACAAAGTAAAGTAAAAATTCTGCTTTTTCCAATGGTGGGCTACAGCCATTTTTAACCTTAACCTTAAACTTAACCTTAACCTTTTCAGACCAGCAGGTATAGAATAGCTCTGCAGAAGATCTACTAACTCAGTGATGATGGAGGTAGCCTCACCTAAGCTCTTGAATCCAGGCCTCTCTTGTACTGGCTGTGGCCCATTCTGCTGGGCAAGAGGAGCTCCAAGCAAAGTCTTCAACGAGTGCCTCAGTAGAGGACACTAACTACATCAACACTCTGGGAGCAGCTCAGCAAGCAGCCTGGGACCTTTCCATCTCAGCTGGCAGTGGCAGAACCATTAATGGCCTTCTGCTTTGGCTGGTGCCTACCTGAAATTATTTGTCCAAGTAATTTCGTTAGTAAAATCAACAGCAGTGCAGCAGGTAGCCTGATTTTCCTTCCTCTTTGACAGTCACCATCCTCCTCATTACTGAGGGAGAAGCAGAAATTTCTTGGCTGATGGAGGGGGGTCCAACAGGGCAACACTGTCTGGCAGCCCACCATTATTGCAGAATAAATACCATGCCAAGGGCCAAGCTCTGCAACTCAAGATGTGAGCAATGCAATGTCTGCCATGATCCACCATGGTGGGGCTTAAGTTTTTTAGCTGCCTGTATGTGGGTTCTTAATTTTGTATCTCGGTCTTTTTTTCTGTTTATAGCACAAATTGCCATTCATGCAATACTGCAGGTAACCAGCTGACATCCTTTCCTCGACCCTTCTTTCCTGGCACTTTTCCCATCTCTATACTCATCATGGCTCTGCCAGTGCTCCAGTGATCCCACAGGATCTCAGAGCAGGTGCTGACAGGTGGATGCAGTTCCCTCACATAGGGGGAAATTGCAGCCTTACCTAGATATGACTTACCAGACATAATATCCCATTTCTCCTAGACAGCCCTTCGCTCCTGTCTGTGTTTCCAGTGACTGACGCCTAAGCCATTCCTACCACATCACTTCCTGCATGCAGGTGTAGTTGTGTGAGGCGTTGTATGATGTGTTTGTATGATGTGTTTGTGCTCTGGATTAGTTTAATTGAACTACAATATAACCTGCAGAACAGTTTCTCAGCTAGCAAACCATGTTTAAACAGTGAAAACCAAATACACTTTCCTCTTGCTTGAGTCTTTCTACATCTGGTTGCTTAGCATTTTTCCTATCTCACACCCACTTTGCAGTGCTTCAACAAGATTGCCAAACAAACTGGCCAAAAATCAATTTAACAGAGATCAGGAAAAAAAAATCCAAATGAGATATAACAGTCACTGATGCGATACACAGACATATCAATTTGGCAGCTAGTCAAACCCCTCAGAGCCATCAGTTGTGCTCATTAAATATCAATTGTGAGTTTGCCCCGGACATTATCTGCAAAGGCTTGAACGTGGCCCAGTTTGGTTGAAAGATATTTTTGTCCCAAAAATTTCAGATAAAGAGATGATTGAGAAGAGATGTCAATAGCTATTCCATATCCCAGTTTTAGCTCCAGAAACAGATTTCTGTGCCACAAAGCCAGGTTGTAAACTTTTCCTATGATTCCAAAGACAAATATTTTCCCTCAGCTTTTGTATGGGTGCTTCTCAAGCAGAGGCTCCCAAACCATGCAAATTCAAACATAAATGCCAGTAAAACTGTCACCAAGTTTTGATTTGATAATATTGATTTATACAACAATGTAGGCATTTACACAGACGCGTTTGCCCCAGATCTTTTTCCCTACACTGCAAAAGTGATAAGGCTTCTAAGTAGGTTTTGGTGAGGATTTTTGACATAGAAAATTCAAGAAGCAGCAAACTTTCTGTAAAGATTCAAACTGGCAAAGAAAGATGCTGTTGTTACTGTTCTTTGTTTTCTTTAATATCACAGCAGCTCATGTATTATATGACAACTGTCAGAAGGTGACAAAATGGAAGACAACTAGGGTGAGGTAGAGAAGACTAGAGGTCAACAAAGAAAGAGCCACAGCTGCCTTTCCTGCTAGCACTGCTGAGCAGTGCAGCATTAGGCATGGCCAGCACCAGAGATCTCCCCATCCCTGTTAAGTTTCTCTGCTCTGCATAGCAGGAGATTCTTGAAGCTTCAGCTTCAAAAGCATAAATTAGAAAACTCATTGGCTTGCTATTTTGTGCAGGCTTTGGGAAACTTTTGAAACAGGAGTTTATATTAAGTAGCCATAAGGAAAATCAGGTCTTTTGCACCTGGCAGAAGTCTCAACAATGATAGGATTTCAGCCAGGTATTATTCAGATAACTGCATAAATCAGTGAGTTTTCTCACCAACAAACTCATTATCCAATGTGGCCTCGGTTGTGAAACACACCCTTGGATAAGAGCTCTGCCAAGGCCTTGGGATCTGACCTTTAATTTTGAATGTGTGACTATATAAGCAAACCATCACAATTTGTCCACACTGCATTTGTTACAAAAACCATTCACATAGAAAAGACCTGGAGGTAAGTAGCAGGCAGAGGCCATTCTTATAACACACAGGCCTGGTGATTTCTCTGAGGGCAAGAGACTTCCTTACCTTACCAGAAAGGTGGAGAGCTGCCCAGCTGTATAGCCAGAGTCCTAAGTGCTCTGCAGATCCCTCCGTAGGAGAGCCCTTGCCTACAATCTTCTTATATTTGGACACTTAGAAAAGTGCTCAAGAGTCATGCGTTCCCTTGTCTGAGAGAGAGATACTATTGCTTCTGGAGTGCAGTATTACTGTTGTGTTAGGCAAGAGTCACCATCAGTGTTCTGACTAATGCTGCCCGTTAAGATCATATTTCAAAACATGCAAACAAATCTGTGGCCTTTGCTCCCAGCAGGAGTGTTGTTGAATCTGACTGGAGACAGGGAGACTGGCTGGCTAGAGGAGACCTGCAGACCAGCTAAACCATCTCCTACTCAACAACTAAATCAGAGTTTCTTAAGAGTGAAAAGGCTGTTAAACACTTCACTTCTCTAGCATTGGACACACAGGGATCAGGATCCTTTGTTCCACTGCTCAAATGTGGCAGCTCCTTCAGGAAGAGGTGGCATTATTAAGAGAATTTTAAGCAGCATTTGTAATGTATACAAGACCATTACCTCAGCCATTATTTACCAGAAAGGAGGGTATCGATTCTCCACCTCTAGCATGCTAATTCTCAGGAAAGAGTTAAAGTTGTACCTGCAACTTCCAAATCTGCAGCTATCTGCACCTAGTTGTTGGGTCAGCAGTTCGCCTGATAAAGGAGCCCTGACCTGCTCACCTGTAGAGGAAAGTCCAAAGATATTTTCAGAAGGTTTCAGGTTGTTTACAAAAAAAAAAAAAAAAATCAGAAGTGCAGAAACCCACACAGAGAGGCAGCCTGGGAATAAAAGCCAAAAAAAAAAAATTGTAACATAGTGGAGGCCTCCAGCCACCAATAAGAGAGTACAGGTCTCAACTCATAGCTGTGCAATGTCCCTCAACCAATTGAAACCCTAACCAGAGAATGTCTCCTTTGAGTGACACGACATTCAGTGCCATAGCTACCCTGCTTCCCACAATCCCTCTGATGATGAAGAAAATGTCTATTATGTCTACTGTTAAACCCTGGATTTCCTGTACAGGGGAAGTCCTCATGTGAAAAAGCATAGAAAATGCTTTAAAGAAGGAAAAGAATGTGCTCAGATTGTGAAGCAGCTGATCTAAAGGCAGTGAGACCCTTAGGGAACCCTGGGCCACAATAGTTGACATTTGAAGGAGGAAATGATGGTTTATTTAACTAACTGAACCGAAAACTACCAGGGAATTTATACAAAGGAAACAGAATTACTAAGAGCAGCATTTAGCTAAGGCAGACATGAAGGCCAAAACCCCTCTGATCATCAGAAATACTAAGAGATATTTGACATCTTTAAGTGCAAGTGGCCTCTGCTTTGTGATTCACCTAAAAGACAGATCAGGTGGGCAAGGGATCCCCCAGAAGGTGTTCCTGCTTGCTTATCAACACAGCTTCTTGCAGCATCTGCTGCTTCTCTGCACAGTTCCCCTTCCAGCCACAGACCTTTCTTGAAGTTTTTGAGGTACAATAGCACAATTCAACAACCAGGCTATTTTGCTACTAAATATCCATGTTTTTATAATCATTTCAGTAAAAATACATTTGAAGACATATGTGAATTTAAAAGGACCTTTCTGTTCAAATAATGATGTTTTTTTCAGAGGTCTTCTTCACTGTTCTTAGCAATATGCAGTAAACACTGGGATTTTTCACTTTCTGTGATAGTGAACAATATCCGTGAGTTTGACTTTGCTAGAGGATCTTGCTACAGAAACTAAGCTGAGAGGAGGAAGCCTCTCTAATTCAGACCACTTCAGTAACAGCAAGGAAATTGAGAGAATGGCACAGGATAAAAGGATTCATTAATCATCACTTGATACCCAGGGGAAAAAAACTGCACAGTTTTTGGGTTTGACAAACCAAACATAACTTTGCTAGAGCCTGGCTGCTCTCAAAGTAGAGATCGTGTAGGTAAAGTGCTTGATCTATGGTCTCCCCCATTTCTACCTAACAGGGACATTCCTTATGTCTGGGGTTTCCCTCCTGTGTGTCCCTCTCCGTGGGCCAAGGAGTCAGTGTTGTGGATTGGAAGCCATTGTCCCAGCTGCACTTGAGCCCACCTAAAAGGGAAAGTGGCAGGTAGCCATCCTTCTGCAGAGCAGTGACCTTAACCTCCTTCTCCAGCCCACGGGGAGAGCAGAGTTCAATGAACAACAGTCTGGCTGCACTGCTGAAAGCTGTGGCCTTAGGGGAACTAACTTGTTGTTGTTAGCTTTCCTTCCAGCTGAATGGTTCCTGGTCAGCTTCATTGTGCAATTGTAAAAATCTTGATGCCACCACAAATAAAGGGCGATGGAAAAGCCAGTGTTGCAGGCAGAGCAGAGGTTTCTTCTCTCAGCAGATGGCTTAGGCCATCCACAGATGCTTGTGGGATGCTTGCTCCAAGAGAAGCTCAATGCAACCATGCCGAATGTATAACTGTGAGATGATTATTCAGACTCCCTTGCAATTCTGCACAGATCCTAGTAAGGGCTTGCTCCTTCTGGTACTGCACTTTGCTTAATTTCTGTGTGCTGCATCCTTGTTAAATATTCAGATGGCACTACCTGGCGGACAGTGCTTCAAAAGGGAATGAGTCTATAACACCAGATCATCTCCTGCTGAGCACTGCCAAAACCCTGCAACCCTGGACAATAAATCAACTGATTTTGTGTTATTTATGTTGCCCTAAAGGCTACATTTCACAACCTGAAATGTATGGATCGGAAAAGCTGACAATAATTCATTCTGCTCAAGCTATTTAGTAGTGCTGTACAGACCTTGTTTGAAAAGCTTACTTTCAAGGGAGGGAATACAGCCAACTTGCAGACCAACTTCCTCCTCGGTTATGCTGAACAAAAAGTCTTCAATATATTTAGGTTCTGATTTAAGCTAAAAAGTCAAGGAAATAAATGTTAAAACTCAAACTCCTGCTTGATGCTCTGTTTGTAGTTCATCCAGTGCTAATGGATAAATCCGCTTAAGCCATGCAAGAATGTTGATTTATGCTTGCTACAAATCTGACCTTTATTTTGGTATTTCATAGTAAGCTCCAATCCTCTTTGTACTGCTCATTTATTGGAATGGAATTAAATTTACCAAGGTATGCTCAGATAAAATGGATTGCATTTCCATTAAATTTTTGTACCAGGGATAGAACAGTGACCTATTTCAATGTGAAACTGATAATAAGATAGTTTTACTGAAGGAAAGTCAGAAATGATAGCATCATTCATTACAATGCCACGGTTTTTATTTCTATAAGTTACACCAAACGAGTACACTATGCTCCACCTTCTTCTAGGAAATATGAGCTAAATGGGCAGAATGGAGGTTGAAATCAGTTTAGCTGACAAGCAGCTGCATAAAAGTCTAAATATATGAAGCCAAACAATTTCCTGGAAGTGTATGGGAAGGAATATACCCTTATGTTTGCTTAGCTGAAACTATATTGCTCCAAATGACCTTATGTTCTTTATTTCTAAGTCCACAATCCTTACACTGAGGCTAAGCACACTGCACAAAACCAGACTTATGAGAAAATAATAACCAAGGATTTATTTAAACTAATGTTTTAAATACAACACTCTCGATATCTGACTATGCTAACTGCATGTAAATACAGCTTATCACTGCAGAGAAACATGCTGAGAAAACTGCATGTGAGATTACACTGCTGTGAAGTGCTCAATATGGGGCTACACTCAAAAGACAGAGCTCATGTAGGAGGCAGCAGCCGTTTGCTAAATTCAGTTTCACACAGGCAACATCATCTGCTGTTGTTTTCAGTCTGCACTCGTTTTTCATTAGCTTCCTGATGATGATGGAAGTGTTAGATTTCATTGAATCGGCCACCAGGTAGAGACTTCTCCTGTAACACCGTGGTACACCAATAGGGATTTGATACAGATACATCAAGGCTGGTATGGATGAGATGTGAATAGGAATGCACAAGTGTGAGATCATAAAGAAATAATAAGAAGGAACAAAGGAAAGGCATGTGCAGCTTCTGAATGCATCCGGGTCTGGAAATCCAAGGGCTGCCTCACAGATGTATGCTGGAGGCAGTTGTTCTCCAGCCCTCACTCCTAGGTCTGTACTGGAGGTGGCTTGTCTCCAGGCATGTGTCCTGGATGGATATTGGACCTATGCTGTAGCTTTGCCTCCAGCCCCATCTCCGGGGTAAACTTTGGACCTATGTTGCGGTCTTGTTTCAAGCCGCCTCTGGTCCCATCTCCTGCTGCTCCTGGATGGCCCTTGGACATGATTCAGTAACTTTGTCTTGTTTGTAACCGTTGATGGACCCTGTTATCAGTACCCAGGTTTGCCTGGCATGTCTAGGGACTGCATCCAGTCACTGAAGGCACTGCCTGGGTTGGGTCACCTTCGGCTCCTGCCTTGCCTCACAATGCCCTATCCAAACTACGTGGCCACACTCACGTCCATCTTCAAACACATGAAAGAAGGAATAAGAACAGTCTATGAGAGAAAGTATGCATGAAAGCAGCTAAACTCAAATAAACTTCCCCTTCTACGTGGTTTTGCTCTATTAGCTGAATATAAATGAAGGAAACACTCAATGTAACACTCTGATCTGATAGACAGGTGCAGGAGGGGTTGTGCCATTGATTCTGGAGCTTGGTCCCTGATAATATGCAAAAGAGATTGGATTTGTTAATCTTGGAGAATCGGGAGCACTTGATAATCCGGGAATTTGTCCCTTCCCTTGGCAGGGGAGTTGGAATTGAATGATCTTTAAGGTCCCTTCCTACCCAAACCATTCTATGATTCTTCATGGCAGCGATAGAATAAGATGAAGAAGTGCAATAGGTAGAGGAGTAGAGTTTAAAGAAATAGTTCATTTTAGGTTGCTTTCATTTGGCAGCTTATTATGTTTGGGGTTTTTGTGTTTGTGATATAGGAGAAATCTGTAAAAACAGCTGGAACCCTAACTTTCAGAAATGCCATAGTCCCGAAAACCAAAGTAGCTCTTTAAATCAGGCTCTCAGCACTGTTTGAGAAACAAATAAAAATATTTCTCTAAGTGTTTGAAAAGAAGATACGAGAAAATGTACAATCCAGTTGATCTGCTTCAGATGCCACAACCACCTGCAACTGCACGCGGCAAACACATTTCTCAGCTTCAGAGGCGCGTATAACTATGAAGGGCTTCGAATACTTTCAGTAAAATAGATAAACCTCTGCTATGCTCTTTTTGGAGTTTACTTATCTCTCAGCAGCATCCTGTGAAGATCACCTCGAAGGCTCAGAGGGGGAGGGACGATGCTTTGCTGACCCTTTGAGCGCGGAAGACGTTGGCTGAGAAGCAGCCAACATGAACAACACGGGCTGGAACCAGCACAGGATCACAGCCCCTTGTCTGAACATGCTCTGGCGCAGAACCTGCGCCTCTTGCTGCGTAAAGACACGATCGCCCTCTGGTGTCGCGAACCCAGCTCGAAGCGGCACGGGGTGGGGGCAGTGCCGGGGGAGCCAGCGACTCCCGGAGAGCACAGAATCACAGAATCATTTGGTTGGAAAAGACCCACAGGATCATCGAGTCCGACCATTCCTATCAATCACTAAACCATGCCCCTCAGCACCTCATCCACCCGCCTTTTAAACATCTCCAGGGAAGGTGACTCAATCACCTCCCTGGGCAGCCTGTTCCAGTGCCCAATGGCACTTCCTGTGAAATATTTTTTCCTGATTTCAAGCCTGAACCTCACCTGGTGCAGCCTGAGGCCATTCCCTCTCGTTCTGTTCCCTGCCACTTGGGAGAAGAGGCCAGCTCCCTCCTCTTCACAACCTCCTCTCAGGTAGTTGTAGAGAGCAATGAGGTCTCCCCCCAGCCTCCTCTTCTCCAGGCTAAACACCCCCAGCTTTCTCAGTTGCTCCTCACAGGACTTGTTCTCCAGCCCCTTCACCAGCTTCATTGCTCTTCTCTGGACTCGCTCCAGAGCCTCAACATCCTCAATTCTTAGCTTCAACTTTGTCATTTCTGGCCTGGCTCTCAATTCTTACGGCTTGTTTACCTCTTTCTCCCAGGCAGAAAGAGCGAGCTCCTGTTCTCGGTCATGTGAGGTGACAAGCAGAGGAGCAGGGGATGCCACCCACCCGGTGGGATGGGGACAGATAGGGACCCCTACCCAAAGTGACAGACAGTGACAAACAGACATCACTGTACGTGCATGTGTGCACTCACCAACAATCGCTCCCTATGCACCTGAAATACTGTTCTTTCTGAGTTTACAACACGTGCAAATGCTTAGTTGGGAGCTCAGCTGAAATGCAGATGAGGGGTCTGGTTCAGGCTGGCTTCTAGGGCAGACAGCTCACTGAATTGGGGCAGCTGTCTCTCAGTCCAGGTTTTCTTAACTGGGATGTTCTCCCCAGAGGTCCCTGTTTCTCCAGCAATCTAAATAAGCCTATATCCCATCATGGCAAAAAGCCCTTATTGCTTTGCCATCGTTCTTACAGGTCACATTTGCTTTCCTATTAACTATATTATCTGGGCACTGTGGCTGCTGTTTAATGTATAAATACAGGGTTTTTTCCACATTTACAGTGATGGTGATCTTTTTCATTGCCTTCTTTTAGCAGCTTTGGAAAGGAGGTTATTCTTATAAAATAATCCTTTCTTTGCATCTTATTTTCATAATTCTTGTGAATATATCGCTTGCTTAAATAGGTCAACCTACTATCTCTATATCCTTTACCACGTATTATAGCAGGGGTTTTTTTGTCTGCTTCCTGTATTTTGGCATTTTTGATGTGTAAGCTACAGGCATTTTGAAGATGTTTTAGCTAACTAAACTATTGAATAAGGTAAACTGCTGAATTAAATATAAGTATTTTCTGATACAAGCCAAGATGCCATTGGCCTTCTTGGCCACGTGGGCACACTGCTGGCTCCTGTTCAGTCGGCTGTCAACCAATACCCCCAGGTCACTCTCCTCCAGGCAGCTTTCTAGACAGACTTCTCCTAGTCTGTAGCACTGCACAGGGTTGTTGTGCCCCAAGTGCAGGACCCGGCATTTGGCCTTGTTAAACCTCATGCCATTGGACTCAGCCCAGCGGTCCAGCCTGTTCAGATCCCTTTGCAGAGCCTCCCAACCCTCCAGCAGATCCACACTTCCACCCAGCTTAGTGTCATCTGCAAACTTGCTAAGGGTGCACTCAATGCCTTCATCCAGGTCATTGATAAACATTGAACAGGGCTGGACCCAGCACTGAGCCCTGGGGAACCCCACTTGTCACTGGCCTCCAGCTGGATTTCACACCATTTCCCACCACTCTCTGGGCCCGGCCATCCAACCAGTTTTCCACCCAGGAGAGTGTGCGCCTGTCCAGGCCAGAGGCTGACAGTTTCTCAAGCAGAATGCTTCTTCTCTGGTTAAGAAAACACTTTGCAAATACACCTACTCCACCAGCTGATGTTATTCAGTATAAACATGTGAGCTGAACACAAGCAGGACACAAGAACAACCACAAAGCCATGGATGAGATGCAAAGAGTAAACTGATTTCAGTCACCTTGCAAAACCAGGGGACCTCCAAAAGAGCACCCAGGCAGAGGAAATGCGAGCAGGAATGTGGTCACCGTGGAGGCCCATCCTTGCTAAAAAGTCAGAATCCCAAACCTGCTGCTTTGCCTGTATTTACTAGGGAATGGCACAGTCGCTTTCCATCGTGCTTTGATCTTTTTCACAGCAGGCCAAGAATCTCAAGCATGTTTTCTAGGGTGGCCCTAAGTTTATCACAGGCCTGTGTTACCTAAACACAAAACTTCCATTTGCCAAGCACACAAGACTGAGCAATCATTAGCACGATTTATGTGGTTTTCTCTATCCCAGTTGCAATGTCATGTAAGCATGTCTTACAATTCCTCCTCACCAATCTTCTGTTATATTCCCACAATCCTCATCCTCACTTTCTGGTAGATCTACATTTTGTGCATGAAATTTTTTTTCATGAAGATGTTTGTATTATCGTCAGTAGTGTCCTGATTTGATAGGGCCCAGTTCCTCACCCTTGTAATACAGTTCACCCATTGACTTTGGTGCACACTGAATGCTTGCAGGCAGTCACAGTGGCTAACTGCTTGGTAGGGCACGACAGTATTTGTTTGCACTTACCTTTGGACCAGGAGGCTTAATGGGTTTTGTTTAAAGCATAAAGCTGATAATGGCCCTGAAAAATCCAAGGCAGTTACTTGAAATCACTTTTAAAGACTAGGGAAGTTTGTTTCTTGGCATCTTACATTTATTTCCATCCCCAGTGTACAGCAAGGTAGAGTTAGGGTAGAAGTAGTATTTTGTGATTGCCCTGGATTTGAAATACATTCATTTCAGATGACTGATAGTTTTAGATCATATACAGAGGAATTCCCATTCTCTGAATTAATTTGCCTAACTTACATTCCTGTGTTAGGAAACTGTACACCTTCCATGATCACCTGAAGTATTAAACAATAAGCTCCCTCCACTGACACATTTAAGTACCTAGAGAAGAAATTAGTATCAGTGAGATTATTTTGTCTAGAGTAAATCATGTCAAACAAGGTCATTTCCAGCTCTGATTAGGTCCTGTGTATAGCAGAAAAGCAATAGATGCCAGATATCTTTGTTTTAGAAAGACAACGTGGTCTCACACAACCACCTATCTCACAGGCAAGACACAGAAAAACATGCATGGATGAGTATAGAACTGAGTGTAAACAGGCTCCACAGATGATTTATCAGGAATATGCAGTCAACTTAGCTGGACACATCAAGCAGAATTCTGCAGGAGTATCTCCAAAGCACCAATTTGATATTTTCATAAATAATTTGTATGGCAGAACTTGCCTACCAAAACCACTGGCTGGGAGGGGCAGGAAGTGTTGGAGGATAGGACTAGGATCTCAATGAACTCAGACAATTACAGTTAGGGGAAAGACAGTGATTCCAAGCACAAGCTTTCACTGTGCAGAATTACCAACATCACAGATGTAGGTTGTGGATTCACAGGTCTGATAACATCAATGTATAAACCAACTCACTGGTTAGCACAGATCACAAACCAAACAGGATTCAGCCATGCCACGCCACCGCAAAACCAAAAAGGCAAATAGCACCAGGAGATATATAAAAAGGAATATTGTTTTGCCAGGCGAATTAAGTTATGCTTGGGGCTAGTAAGCCTTCCATTGGAGTATTGCATTCTGCTTTGGCTAGAACAGAGGATTAAGTTTTATGGGGAAACATTGGAAGAATGTGAGTGGTTTGTCCTAGAGAAAGGGGAGACGGGGCGGGGGGAGGCTAAATATGTGTATTGCATTTCTAAGGGAGAGAGTAATAAACTCGTCTCACCCTCTGAGAAGGTTCAGTGGGCAACAGAGATCTTGGGTTAGATGTTAGAAACAGCTTTCTCATGGGACAGATAAGAAAACAGTAAAAGAGCTTACTATGAGGTACAAAAACTTTGGGATTTGAGTTGTCAGCCACGGACAAATATCTGTCAGTAATTGTATCATATAATTGATTTTGCTTTTTGGGTGGAAGGAAGAAGACAATTCCCATTTCTGCTTTTCTGATATTCTTGTTTGGAGCCAAAGGTCATAATTTAGACACCTGAGTTAGATGTCTAATTTAGACACCTTAGTTAGATGTCTAAAGTATACATTGTCAATACCACCTAATTATCATCCCAAGACTCTTGCTTTCTGTTTCTGTTTAATATATCATTAGGAAAAAAATCTTAGTGATCAATAATTCCAATCAGAAGCCGCTATAAAGAAAGCTGGCACCATGCTATCCAAACTTGATTTGTTCAAATCTGTGTCTTCCCAAGTACTAGCTTCTTTTGAGCACATATTGCCATCTTTGCTTGTGTCTAAACAGCATATGATCTAGAGACCTGTCTGTTAGACATTAGGATGACTCAGTTCATTTAATAAAGGCTAAATTGGAACACTCATTTAACTTACTGCAGAAAGGTTGCTGGATGGAAAGGGGAAAGGATAGCTCATACAAGTATTACTATTCAGCAAATGCTAAAACTCAGGTTCTGAGCAGCCTTTGATATTTGACCTCTGTAGATAGCCTGTAATTAAGAGTCTAATCCTTTAAACACTTAAACACACTTAACTTAAAGTTAATAGGATTAGTCACATGCCTGAAGTGTGCATGGCTGAGGCAAAAAAAAGTGTTGCTAATTATAGCTGATTAAAAACTTGAAATGAAGACACTTTCTGGTGGAACACTGTCTTGCATATTCTAAGTCTTTTCTATAGAGATCTAGTCCTGAGACATTTCCTACTGCGAAGATACTTAATAGAAATAAAACCTAACCAAGTTCTTGCTTAAAAAGATGCAAACAAAAAGAATAAATCAATCTGAACTTCTTCAGAGGCAGAAAATACAAATTCTTGGGAGATTTGAGGGGAATTAGTTTGGTTTTCTGGAAGATGTAGGTTTAAATTCACTGACTTTTACATATCTTTCAAAGCAAGTTTGGGATTAAAGATGCACAGAATCAGGTAGTTCAGAAAGTTGTAAAAAGAGGAAGAAACATTTCATATCTTGGTTTTGTGTTTGTTTAGTTGGATTTTTTTGTTCAGGGGCTTGTGGGTTTTTTTTTAATTGAAATATCAGATTGGCTTAAAAGCACAAAAGTTTTTCCTTCTCTTGTTACTGACAGACCAGCTGTACTTGAGAATCCTGGCAAGCTTAGTCTGGATCAATTCATCACATTGCAAACTTATGTAAAGTTTATGAACAGTGAACACAATTTGGGAAGTTATTTAAGATACAGGGAGGACAGGGAGGTTCCCACATGAGCATTGGTAACACTATCAAGACTGACACATTGCTTTTCTTTCCACATCTGCCAGAAAGAAAGACCGGACCACATCAAGGCATTGCACCGACATGTAACATATACTAGATCTGGGTTTAAATGGCAAGAGTGCCTTCTGGGAACCCTGGCATAGCTCAGTGCCACTTGCTACTGCCCTATAAAATGGCTGCAGCATACTTTTCCACAGTGCTGTTATTTCTCACATTGGCCCTCACACAGAAGTAAATCCCCTCTGCTGAAGGACATGTGATACCACAGTATCGTCATATACAGGAAAAAGTAATGACTGTGGTTAAAGGTTTCAAAAAGTGGGATACAACAAATAACTGCATTGCCATCCTCTGGTCTGATGCTAACTCCTCTTTCAGATTCAAGGGGACATTTTCTCCACTTATCTGCAGGGTTGCAGTCAGCCGAAGGACTGCATTTAGCCAATTTCTGCCAACTCTAACATTGACCAAAGTTAGCAGACATAAAAGCCAACAAGCAACAATGATTGCTCTGTCAATACTACCGTCGTTATGCAGGAATATGAGTCACACTAAAAGGCCTCTCAAGGAAGGGAGTAGTGGAGATACAAGAAATTCAAGATGGAGCAGGGAAATCCTGATTAAAGAGGCACCACACCGCGATGGGGTGGCAGATAAGACTACCATCATCATCTCTTTCTTGACGGTACCACAGTGGGCAACAGAATACCAAAACCAAGAGAAAAATTTGTGAACTGCTCATTGCCTGTGACAAGGAGCTGACTAGAAATTAAAAATTAAAAAACACTTAAAATGAAAGGTTAAAGAAAGTAGTAATACAAAGTGTGGAAACCAGAAGAGGTGACCTAGGTCTGAGTCAGAAGTAAAAACTCAGTGCAGTGTCTCATGGAGATAAAAATTAAAGGGGAACAAAGAGAAAGATTAAGTTCTTAGAGGACAAGGGGTGGAACCAAGACTGTGGCCCAAAAGAAAGCAGTGAGAGATTAGGAGTGTCTGCTCTGCACAGAGCAGTGCCAGGGAGAGATACCAAAGCAAACATTACAGAAAATACTTCAGGAACTATAAAAGCCCTGCAAGTTAACTAGTACAGTGCCTCACTCAAACAAATCATCCTGTTCCTTCTCTCAGTTAGGGCCACACTGGGCATCTTTACATCAGGTTTCAACATGACTTATAGCTACAACAGAAATGAATTTCAGATATGGAAAAAATGAACTGAAGGCAGTGAAGAGGCAGAGAGACCAGAAAAGGCAGGAACTGAAGTTGAAGGATGGTTAAGTAATAGCAAAGTTAAAGAAGAAATTATGCTAAAGAAGGATAAAAGGAAGAAGAAAACTCCGAGCTTTCTTTCAGTGCCCAGGTTTCTATGAACAGCAGTGTTGCATAGAGGAATTCTTGTCGGATGTCCGATAACAGCAACAGCAACAGCAAAGGAGGTGACAAGGGAAGAGTCTTCATTCATCTGCACAATTTTCCATGTTGTCAGAGACTTGGGGAACTATTTAAATTCAAACACACACAGTATTTTTATTGGCCAGTGTTGCTCCTGAGACCCCTGTTTATCACATGGTATTCACAGGGCCAGGAGCACACTGCTACTGTAACTGTGACATCTCTAGGAGTCACACATTATTTTTCAAGCCCTGGTAAGCAAAGGCTGTAGATACTTGATACATATTTGTGTTTCATTACAAAGTTTCTTCAGCCCATCTCCCCCGCCATGGAGCTGACCTAGCCCTTTGGTCCGGTCGTCTCCACCACTGAGCTAACCTGGTCCTTTGACCCCGTCCCCCTGCCACTAAGCTAATCCAGCCCTTTGACCCTGAGCTGACCCGGCCCTTTGACCTCATCCCCATCACCGCTGAACTGACCTGACCCTTTGACCCAGTCCCCCTAATACTGAGCTGACCCGGCCCTTTGACCCCATCCCTGTGCCGCTAAGCTGACCTCACCCTTTGACCCTGTTCCCCCCAGCACTGAGCTGACCCGACCCTTTGGCCCTTCCGCGCCCGCCGGGAACAGGGCGGCAGGCGGCGGGGAGCAGCCTCCCCGAGCCCCAAAGCAGCTTTTCCCTCCGCCCCCAGACGTCACCGCAGCCGGAGCTGCTCTTTCCCGGGGAGGGGCGGGGCCGCGCACCGGCCGCTGCGGGCAAGGGGGTGGAGGGGGTGGGCACTAATCCTTTATTAGCCCTGGCCCGCAGTAGCCCCCGGCCCCGCCGCTCCCGCGGGGCTCCCGGAGCGCAGGCCTCGCCCCCCGCGTGCCCGGCCCCCACCCCCACCGGAAGCGCTTCCCGAAGCGCGGCGCCCGCCCCGGCGGAAGTGACGCGCGCGTGGGTGACGCGGCGCGAGGCGAGGTGATATAAAGGGTAGGCGGCGGCGGCCGGAAGCGAGCGGAGCGGGGCGGGGGACGGAGCGGGCGGCGCGGAGGGGAGCGGAGCGGGAGCCTGGCCCCGTCCCCGAGCCGGCCATGGATTTCCGCGATATTCTCGTGATGGCCTCGGAGCAGCAAGGGCTGAACGCGGTGCCGGTGAGCGCAGCGGGGCCGCTGCCGCGGAGCGCCGGGGCCGACCGACCGCGCTCCCCTCACGGGGCGCCGCGGGTTTCCCTTGGGCCGCTGCCCCTCGCCTCGGCCCGGGGAAGCCGGTTTGCCGGCACGGCCGGGGCCGGTCGCCGTCCCCCCACCCCGCCCCTCCCCGGCTTCGGGGCTGGAGAAGGGGGCGAAGCGGGGCCCCCGCTGGCAACAGGTCTGAGCGCGTGGGGCTGGGAGGGGGCGGCCGAAAGCGCCGAGACCCGAGAGCGAAAGGGGTGGGGAAAGGGACGGGAAGGCAGCCGTTGTGGTTCCGTGTCGGATAAGTCCGTCTGTTTGCTCTGAAAGCAGGAGTCTGCCACGTCTCAAATGTGGGTCGGGGGGCAAAGTGACGGGTTTGGGATGAATGTGCCGAGTTGTGTGATACCTGCGTGTCCCTGGCTAAGGAATGGCCTGCAGCAGCTCCAGGGGGGTGAGTGGTGAAAGGCGTGTGATCTGTTATGGATATTAGTCTGAAGTCCGTATTTCAGCAGTCTGTGCTTTAACTCAAGCTATCAGTTTTATGTTGATTCAATATGAAATAAGTCACTTGGCTGAATGGAGTGTTCACTGGCACAGGTTGCCCAGGGAAGCTGTGGATGCCCCCTCACTGGAGGTGTTCAAGGCCAGGTTGGATGAGACCTTGGGCAGCCTGATCTAGTGGGACGTGTCCCTGCCTGTGGGACGTGATCTTTAAAGTCCCTTCCAAACTAGAACATTCTATGATTTGAAGCCTGGCAAGTAGGAAAGGCCTGTAGCCTTTTGGTATGTTAGTATACTGAGTTTCATTCGTTTGGCAGGGCCTAAATTGTCCTATGTGCTTATTTGGATTGAAAAAAAGCTTTCTTTTTGGTAGCCATCAATTAGGGAAATACTTTTCCTATTATTTAACCAAGTGCCAGAGTTCTGTGTTTCTATAATTAGCTCACTTAAAGCAGTGTAAATGAGAGGCGTAGCTGCTTTTAACATAAACTAGGAAAATTAGAAAAAGCATGCTTTTTAGTTCTGAAGCTGCTGACACTCTAGGACTGAGAGTATGTCAGTCTCTATGTTGCTAATAAAACTTTGGTAACATTCACTAATATTGTGACCAGTTGATCATATGGACAAGCCACACAATAGCTAGACAGAATTCATGAGATTCTGTTATTTTTTTAAAATCTTACAAAATGTACTTTTTAATATTTAGCCTGATTATTTTCTCTCTGACTCTGTAGAAATACGGTTTGTAACATAAATATGAAAATATCAAATATATAAATATTTTTAGGTATTTAAATGCCTGGTTTATGACTATTAAAACAAGCTGTTCACTAAATTGTTATTGAGTTGTAGTTTTTACTTTAGAGTTTTAAAAACTTTTTTTACCTTCTTAGTTTTCTCATGTGGCTTTAATGTAGTGTGTCACTATTTTGTCACAAATAGTTATAAACCATCACGATGAATTGATGAGGTATCTGCCATGTTCTCTGTTGCAGATGTGATGGTGGAGGGAGGGAGTCCTACCCTTTGTGTGATGTATAAGGGCTTTGTTGCTCTTTTTAGCAAAGGCAGGATTAGGATTTGCTTACCTGATTAGCTTGTGGAGTGAGAGTGCAGTTCAAGCTATAGCTGAAGTAGTTTGGCTTCCTGCCTTTCTAGCATGCTGGTGGTGCAGCTTTTAACTGTCGAGTTGGCCTCAGTCTCTGAGCAGAATTAGAACTGTACTTGGCACTGCTTGGAGCTTATCTGCAGCTGTTAGGCTTCAAAAGAGGGCCTGTGGAGGTTTTCTGATCACTGGACATCAAACTCACTCCACTAGATTAAAGCTAGTATGTAAAAAGTGTTTATATAAGAATATAATTACTTTTTCATGAAAATTACCATAAAAAGTAATTACAAAATTTAGTGGTGTGTAAAGTTAACAGGTTTCCAGAACTATTAGTTCTTGCATTCATTAGCATATCCCCATAATTTCTCTGAGAAGTTTATTTTAAACTTTACAGTGCACTAATGTTCTGCACCTATTGTAATGAAAAATAGTGTAACATACACTGGTAGTATATACATCTCAAAAGTAGAACCTATACAAAGACTCTAGAAAAAAATGGTTTTGTATTGTAAAAGAGGCATCTGTGTAAAACAGGTATTGCATCATGTTCCTGTAGAAACAGCTCTGCTTGTTCATCTCCCTATGGAAATCCAGATTCAAAAGGAGCATTGCTGAAATCAGCCTTTCGGTGCCTTATTAGTTGCGTCGGGTTTTGTTCCTAAATAAAACAGCCTGTATGTGAACTCATGTATAAGCTATTAATGGTATGTTGCTAATAATCGTTGACAGTTGCTGAAGAGCCCCAGTTTTTCTCGCATAATATTCTATAGAGGCTTCTATATCATGTGTGTATTTCTTGTTACATGTGTTCATATAAGTGGTTCATTACATTTCCCGTGTGATTTTGCTTTGATTAAGCATGATACCAGTAAGACTTAAATACTTTGTATGTCAGTCTTATCTTGGTGAAATTGGTATACTGTGCTGTAAGTTTTAAGTGACAAACTGGGTGTGGTGAAGCAAATTGAGATGTTGGTATGGCATATAGCCTTAAAAGTATGGAACCATATTTCAGGTGTTTTTTTAAAAAAAAATCACTGAGCATCATTGGGACCAAGTCATCCTTTTGTTTTACCTTGTTTCTAGTGTCATTAATAATTTATTAGAAATTATCTCTATAGCTCCCTCCTATTAACAGAGGCTGAATGTTTGGTGTAGGGGGCTTACAAAAAATCTGATACAGAATAGCATTTAACCACAGCCATGTGACCCAAAACTGAAACAGCTTGTCATCCACGTCAGCACTTGCTAGAGTCTTGCAGACTGATAAAGTATGGATCATTACAAAATAGCCTCCAGTGACGTTGATGTGCACAAAGGTACTAGAAATTAAGTATATGTGCAGTGAAACAGTAGCAAAATTCCAGAGCTTGTTCAGAGGGTCCTGTGTAACAGAGCCTGCCCCTGAAATTGTAATCTACAAACTATTGAATGTTTGCCTGTGGGCAAGAGGGGCCCTGCCAGAGAAATGCTGAGTGGCTCTGAAGTACAGCTTGCTGTTGTGGAATCAGACTCCTATTCAGTTGGTGTGCATATTTATTATGTGGTCAAAACTTGCCTCAAAACGGGACCTAGAAATGCTTTCTATTGCATTGACATCCAAATGAGAACTGCAAGACACCATGTAAAAAGTTCACAAGAGGTGAGAAGGGCTCTTACTCTCAGCTTGGCTGAACCTGATAGTTCCAGGTGCTTGCAAGCATTGATACATGTAAAACTTTCAGCTTAGCCTATTTCTGGTCTATTTTTCTTTTGCTTAAGCAGATGAAAATGGGGACTACAATACAACTAGATAAAGGAAGCCATATAATTTTAAGTATTTTTTTAAACTATGCGAAGCAACATTTAACAGAAGGAACTTCTGCATTTTTTTCAGCTAATGGTTCAGCGTGGCTGTTAAATTGATTTTGGGGCATGGCAATGGTAGGAGCTGGTAGTTAAAATACTCTTCTTGGTAAAGCCTTTCTCTTGGTAGGGGTTGTTAGAACCCAAAGAGAATCAAATTAATTTAAGCATGCTTGATAACTGTCATTTACTTTGTCATAACTAGATATTGATAACAGTAGTTGAGAAAGCATTACGTGTATGTAGCCTAAGAGTCTAACTGTAGACTGAACTGCTGGTAACCCCAGCATGGTGTCTGCAGAGTGGACAGTGCTAAGGCTGTAGTAGAGGCCTTGGAAGTACAAGCATAGGGTGACAGCAGAGGCCCCTGGGCAGTTAACACAAATGACCACTTATCAGTTTGGAAAGCTGTGTTTTGAGGAACTAGTATTAGGGCATTGCAAGAGGAGTGACACAAACAAGGATGTATGTGCAGCTTAACTGGGTTAATGAACCATTAGTAATGTTATCAGGAAGTTATACCCTAAAGAGCTATACCCCTAGGGAGAAACGGGGACTTCCCACTACACCAGGCTATGTCCTGAAGAATGGTAAGGAAAACTGTTGTAACATTGTTGAGGACTCACAACTTGCTAGTGAAAACCAAGTAAAACAGATCCTGTGAGAACTTCTGCAAGTTGCCCGCGCAAACAGCACAAGTGGAATTGTCTTTGCATTGCATGTGTTAGGGCACAGCAAAAATAATTAGTTGTATGGGTAATCTACTTGAGAAATTGGGTTTGACGGGATTGATCGCTTATGCCTTGCATTTCTGCACTGATCACGGTTAAAGGCAATGCTACTTCTGTTGGTGGTGCCTGGGTCTAGTGTTTGGTCTATACCTTTTGGGGCTTCAGTTGGATACCACAAAGATTACAGTAACTTCATAAAATCTGTTTTGCAGTCCAAGACTTGGCACTTCCATGCTGAAGTCAAACGAGCTGCAACTGTATCAGGATTGTGTGCCACACTTTAAAGTCAGTGATTTAAGAGGAAAACCTTGTTGCAGATGACAGTTAAACTTGTGACCTGGGGTTTGCCTGCTGGCCAAGGCTGGCTAGGAGACACTGGCGCTCTGCACTTAAGAGATGAATGTCTTTTTGGTATAATCTATATCTGATATATATTTCTCACAAGTCAGTATGTGTGTGTGAATGTATAGGCACATGTAGCCCTGTAGGATTTTTATTTGCCGTATTAATACCAATCTTTTTTTTAATTCATCTTTTTGTTTCTAGGTATACTTTTGAGAGAAAAATCTGCTTCTTTGTCAGCTGTATAACTTTGTATGCTAGATAGCCCACTGAAACAGTTTGCTCTGGTTGTAAGTGGAAAATAAATAAGATCTCGTACTGTAGTGGACTTCCCACCATAGTATTAAAGTACCATTGGTTGGATTTGGGGAGAGCTGGTGACTGGGTAGGCAGTTATGGCAATGTTTGCAGAGCTGGAGGTGAAAAAATGAGAAACATTAGGGGAAACACTACTCACTGTTAGGAAGACTTTCCTGAGGGTACACAGCTGAAGAAAGGCACTTCTGCAGCCTTTACTTTTTCTTTCAGGTAAAGCAGTGCCTGCTTTGAGTACCTCAGCAGTATTCAGTCAGAGCTGTCTCTAGGTTCTATCCAGATATAAGCAGTGTTTACAACTTGAATAGTGCAGGATTCTGAAAACAGATTGACCTGACATGCTCTCCTTCAGGTAGAACATTTCTGTTGCTGTGTTGATTTAGTCAACTTCGCAGTAGCTATAAAAAGCTAGAATAGTGCAGCAGCTGTTTCAATGATAAAGTGATAACATGTCTCAGCTTATTTTGTCTGGCTTACCTGGAATCTGGTGCATATTTGCTTGCACTGTAAATAAAATGCTTTATCAGTGCTTGTGGGATATGTGCATGGTTCAGTGCTTTTGAAAAGACTGATGTTAAGCTGGTTATTCTATGCTCTTTCTAAATGAAGGTGAACAGAACTTAACAGTAGTAGTGACTTACAGTACAGAAAATGAGAATTCATTTATGAATTGTTCAGCTATGTTTTCAGTTGTTAGTCAATAGCAAGAAATCCTGCTGACAGCAAGATACTTAAATCTTGAATTTTGCACCATTTGTCACATTAGCAGCAGTCAGAAAACAGCATGTCCATCAAGCTGCTTTCCAAACCTGCTCATGAATAGGACTGTTGGTTGTAGTGCAGCAAAACAAAGGCTGAAAACTGCTTCACCATCACTTTAATTCTTTATAAGGCTTCCTATCAGGACAGATCAATCTACATTTGTCCCTGCTGTTTAGAAGTTTTGAGAGGCACTCCTTAGGCCTGAAACTCAGAATCATAGAATCATTTGGGTTGGAACAGACCCATAAGATTGAGTTCAACAGTCTCATCTGTTTTGAAAATGCTCTGGCTTGTCCATGGAATTTGTCTTTGAATACTTTTGATGTAGACTACACAAATTGGGAAGGAAAGGACTTCAGCTTCCTGGAAGAAAGAGGGGCACAGCTTCAGGTGTTGTCTTATCCTGTAAATGGTTGTAGTGATAATGATCAAGTTGAATGATTTCAGCTGTAAGTAGCAAAAATTGATCAGAGTTGGAGCTTCTGCAAATGATAAGGATTTACAAAATCAGTTCTCAGATTGTAGTAAACATGCCTACACAGAGCTTGACTATAGTAGGTCTTTAATGGGGTGAGGCAGCATGTCAGGTTTTACTGCTGCAATGTATATGGATGGTGTATCTTTGTAATTTTGTTTTAGTGATTTCAGAAATTACTGAAGGTAACTACAAATAGCTGTTATTATAACTGCCCTTCTTGGAGCCAGTTTTGGCTGCATTTTAGAAATTAGTCTCAACCTTCCTTCTTAGCACATGTGTATACATGTGTATAATAGTTAGTATATTAATAATTGAAGTAATCCAAGGATCTATACATGTGCTGCAATTTTGATGAATTAGAAATTAAAACAAAGGCTACCATTGAGTGATACTGAAATCTATAGGGAGGTATGCTACTAGCTTGCCTGATTATTGCTTCTAAAATGCTTGGGTGTAGGTATCTTAACAGATATTTTACTTTTTTTAGTTAAGTTTCATAAAGCTATATGAGGATAGGAATACTGACTTGTGTGTCTTTTTTTAGTAACAATGTTTTTATTTGGGACTATATTTCATTTTTTTCATTTGGTGAGGATGTAGACTTTCCATGTGGAAGATCTTGGCTTTTGTTATAATCTATTGGTTTCCTACTGAAATAAAAAAACAACCCAAAACTTTCAAACATCAAGGAATTATTTTTCCCTAAATGTGTTCTGCTTTCTATCTGTTTCAGGGTTAACTGGCTTCTACTGAATTTATCTTTAAGTGTCTGTCCTTCTCATTGCTTTTGTTTGATCTTCTTCCCACAAACAGACTATAGAAGATAAAGTCTGTTTCTTTCCATTGTGTCATTTCAAAGTCCAGTCTTGTAATGGGTATATTTATGAAAACCAATGTCTGTATAGGTGTAACACACTTGTGCAAGTGTTCATTATAGATTCCTCTAAGAAAGGCACTTGGGATCTTCATATAGTGATTAAAATAACATTTATTGGAGCTAACAGGAAAAGGGGATGGTATAAATAACTCTGAATCTGTTCAGTTGCTGGAACCCCAAGTTGTACAGCACTGGACAGACATCCAGGCATGGCAAGCTGTGAAAATCCTGCCTGTGGTGAGGATCAGCATTGTGGACTTCAGAGCTCTTATAGGGTGTTCTTGGAAGTAAAAAAAACTGTATCCATTTCCACTGTCAAGAAAAGGATCTTATATGAAAGCATGCTGCTTGGTTTCCAGATGTGATGAGATAGAATCATAGAATGCTTTGGATTGGAAAGGACATTTAAAGGCCATCTAGTCCAACCCCTGGGCAGGAATGTTTTCAACTAGAGCAGGTTGCTTAGAGCCCTATCCAACCTGACCTTGAATGCTTCCAGGGATGGGGCATTACCACCTCTCTGGACTACCTATTCCAGTGTTTTGCCACTCTCATTGTAAAAAGAAAAAAAAAAGTTTGACTTTACCCTCTTTTCATTAAAAAAATTGCCCCTTGTCCTATCAGGGGTGTAATGCTAAAAAGTCTGTCCTCATCTTTCTAATAGGCCACCTTTAAATATTGAGAGGCTTCAGTAAGGTCTCCCTGGAGCCTTCTCTTTTCCAGGCAAATTCCACCACAAGCAAATGGTGGAATTGCCTAGTGAGGGCTGCATATTCTGTCACAATTAGTCTGCTGAGTTCATCCAGCGTCCCAAGTGGTAAGTATAATAGAGTGCAGACCTGAGCTATTCAGGTCAACTGGTATACGGATCACTATCTCCTTGATGTATAATAGCCTTCTGTTTAACATCACTGCAGCGGAAACTGAAATCAGTATCAATAGTTTTAGATCAATCTACTAGTTATGGAGGTGAATTCAGTTCAAACTTTTGGAGTAATTCCAGTTTTTGAGCTGATGTATTTATTTTCGCTGAATAACATAGCCTGAAACTGAAATGAGCATCCATAAAGCTGAAGGCCCTAATGGACCTGTAAACCTGCAGTGAGGAATTGAACAGGCTCTGGCAGCTTGGGCTGCTGTCTATATTTGTTTCCTGCTTGGTCAAAAATTTAATGCTGAACTGAAATATTTTTTTTGTGTCTGATGTAGCTGTTGTGTTCCTTCTCAGTGTACTGCCTTTTACTTATTTCTCTTGGTTTCCCTAGTTTATTTTAGATTCCTGTTTATTCCTTTGGAAAGCTGAGTGCACTCTTGTCACAGATGAATGGAATGCACATCACTTAAAAGAGAAGCAGCTGTATATTTTATTGAGATACAATAATAATTTGACAGAGTTCAATAAGCTTCATGGCAAGAGTCACCTTATAAATTACGGAGTGGATGAAACATACAAATGAGAATTGAGTTAGAATCAAGTTAAAATGAGTCACGCAGAGGCTAGAGATCCAAAGAGTAACGAGAACCTTCCCAATGAGTCACAAAGTTGAGAGCGGACCCCCTTGCTTTCTAAATTCCTCTTGTAGCCTAGGTGTAGCTGGATTCTATCTTAGTCTTGGGTTTGTTCAACAGTTTGTCTAATGGAATTATCCATACAGTGTTTATAATAATATAAAGTAGCTGCATGGATTATTGAAGTTTCATAATGTTAATTCAGCATGCTATCTGTCACTTACTGAGGAACTGTCACAGGTAAGGGATCTCTCTGCTTTGGTTAAGGGAATATCTCTTAGTCTCAGGTGATGAATTTCTAACCTCGAGAGGTCCCTGCTCAAGGGGTGAGTCACTTAGTATGCAGTCCAGCTGCAATTTATGGAGAGCTCAAACTGGGCTCATCTTGATGGTAATATTTATAGGGTGGAGTAGTTGTCTATACTTCTGACTAGCAGCCAAGATTGTCTTCATTTAGCTGTGGTATCTTGTTCTGTATTTTGGTTATCTTGCAGTTTTGGGTTTGAAAGCTACCTTTCAAAATGTTTAAGATACCTTCTCTCCCTTGTATGTGAGCCTGTGGCTTTCTAGCTTGCAAGTTCACCGCAAGGATGTGTAGATTGTTGCTCCTTAGTCAGCCTGAACCAAAGTACAGCTAGGAGTCAAGTGTATTCTCAGTTTCAGTGAGAATTCATTGTTTGTTCTCTACTGTCTCTATGCTTAAAGTCAAGTACATGACTGTTGCATAACTAGGTTTTAAAACCTCTGGGTTTTAAATTTCATAACTTTTCTAACGTATTTCTTTGTGCTTTGCAGAAAAGGTACAGTTTGGCTGTTGGTCCTCCTAAAAAGGTTCCAAAAGTCAAGGGTGTAGAGTCTGCAGCTGTGCAAGCATTTCTCAGGCGGCAAGAAGAAGAGAAAAGAAAAAAAGGTAATAGTCCAAAATGTTTCCTATGGGAGACTTTCATTGACTCTTTGAGACTGTCACCTTATTCAAAGCTCTTGCCAATACAGCTATGCATCTACTTCTGGAATTTATGAATGTAACTGATGCTGAGGGAGAGTCAGAACTAAGTAAGGACTAGGGATGTTTGTATGCTTTCTTAAGGAGTTAAGTATTCCTCAGCTACACTAACATGTACTGTTGGAGATAGAAAAGTAGTTAAGGAGAAAAGATGTTGCAAGAAGCCATCTAGACTTTCAGAAACTTGAAAACTTTTATCTGTGTGAAAAAGTGGTAAGAGTTCCTGTTATGTTTTAATCTAGTGTGTCAATACAGTCTGAATTTTAAATTCATATGGTGGAGGCTTTGCTTGTGCCACAGTTTTCCCATTGTATTATATTTCCTTTAAACGGTCTGTAGAATGAACTAATACTGCATTGCTTCTGATGTTAATGGCTTGTTTAAAGTAACCAAATCTGATGGACTGGATGGCCCAGGGTATTCTTTCTCTCCTGGGCCAGTCATAAGCCTTTTCCTTATCCCTGCTGCCAGGTCCAGCCAGAAGCAAGACTGAACATGAATTCCACATAGGCATGCATGCACTCACTTCTCTGTACCATCACAGTATTTTGACAATAGAATAATACAGGCAGGGCATGGAGTACCTTTAAAAGCACCCACAGCATGAGTAGCCTAATCCACTTTGTAGGATTTAGTGCTTTTCCTGAGTCTTGTATTTGTCCCCCACTCCCTTGGTCTCTTATCTTGTGTTCAGATGTCTCATCATACTCACCAGCTAGTTCAGCCTGAATTTGTCAGCAGATCACACACAGCTGCCAGATAGAGAGCATAATTATGCATGAAATAGCTAAAAACAATTTGTTAAGAATATAGCACAGGTGTGGAGATAGGGCACAGGACCCTACTGGACAAATGTAGTGACTGAGAGCTGCTTCAGTTGAGTCATCTTAGTGGGTCTTGCAGTAGCAGCATTTTACTTGTTTGCCTTTATTAGTTGGAGTAGCTGATCCAGGTTGATTAGCTTGCCCTGCTGGGAGACATCTGGTCACTTTCTGGTCTGTTTTGAATAGCTTTTAGCCAGATATCTTTGAATTACTGTCCTAAATGGTTTATCAATTGGAAATACAAAGTAGTGCTTTTGCATAACTTTCTCTTTATTTTCTTTTACAGCACTGGAAGAAAGAAGAAAGAAAGAACAACTCTTGGCTAGACGTATTGAACTGAAACATGACAGAAAGGCAAGAGCTATGGCCTCACGAACCAAGGATAATTTTTATGGCTATAATGGCATTCCTGTTGAAGAGAAGCCTAAAAAGAGGAGAACTTGTGAGAATGTTGCTCAGGCCCCAGAGGCTGAGTATGTAGCAGAAGATGAAACTGAGCAACTTGAATACAATCAGACGGAATCTGAGCATGAGCAAGAAGAATATGAGGAGAAACCGTCCAAAGTTGCAGTGAAACCAAAGGCGGCTCCCAAAAGTGCACCAGCACCTCTGAACTTTGCAGAGCTCTTAAAGCTTGCTGAAAAAAAACAATATGAACCAGTGGAAATAAAAGCAGTGAAAAAGGTAGAAGAGAGACCAAGAACAGCAGAAGAATTGAGAGAGAGAGAGTATTTGGGACGCAAAAACAGAGTGGAAATGCATAAGAAAAGTGAAAAGGAGCTTAAGAATATGGGGACATCTAGTTCTTCAAAAAAAGTGACTTCTCAGAGAGAACCTGTAAATGCAAAACTTAATAAAAGCTCAGTAAATAAACATTCCACACCAAAAGGCAGTCTGTCCTCTTTGAGTGGTACTGATAAGAAATCCAAAGCACCAGCATTGACTGATAAACACCCACAGTCGTCATCTAGAGTGGATCAAATGGAAAAAAATTCACAAAATGGCTCCTTAAAAAGCCCTACTGGTATTGGAAGGTCTGGTTCAAGCTCTCATGTACCACCCTCAAAGCTAGCAGCCAATGGGGCTCAGAGGCTACCATCTTCTAAAGAATCCAGCCTGAAAAAGTCTGCTCATACGAAGTCAGGAAATGCTGTGCCCCTTCAGCATGGAATCAGCTCAAATGCAAAACGATCAGGGAGCAGCTTAGGAAAAGGAGGACCGGGACATCCAGGTGGCGGTTCAAGTGCAGGGCCTGGGCGATCAAGCAGCAATTCTGGTGTGGGACCTGGAAGGCCAGGCAGTGGTTTAAACCCAGGATCTGGGCGACTGGGTAGCAGCTCAGCTGCAGGACCTGGAAGGCCAGGCAGCAACTCAAGCTCAGGACCGGGGCGACTGGGTGGTGGCTCAGGCATGGGACCTGGAAGGCCAGCTGGCAGCTCAAGCACAGGACCTGGACGGCCAGGCAGCAGCTTGGGCACTGGACCTGGACGGCCAGGCAGCAGCACAAGTGCCGGACCTGGACGGCCAGGCAGCAGCACAGGTACAGGACCAGGAAGGCCAGGAGTCAGTGCAAGTGCTGGACCAGGAAGGCCAAGCAGCAGCTTGGGAGCAGGACCAGGAAGGCCAGGAATCAATCCAAGCACAGGTGCCAAGCGGCCAGGCAGTGGCTTGGGAACAGGACCAGGAAGGCCAGGCACCAGCCCAAGCACAGGACCTGGGCGGCCAGGCAGTGGCTTGGGCACAACTGTGAAACCGAAGTGTACTGTTGTATCAGAAACCATTTCTTCTAAAAACCTAGTCACAAGACCTAGCAATGGACAGATAAATGGAATGAGATCTTTTCAAGGGCATAGACCTGGGCTTCATCCACAAGGTATAAAATTTTAAAGCAAGTACTTTTATTTACCTGTTTTGTTTTTTTATATGTCTGAATTGAGGTTGCTGAGGGTCCTTGGCAATCACAGATGTAATCAGGAAGACTTGGAAGAAATACTCTTTGCCTTTCAAAGAGTGCCTTTGAAACGGATGCTTTTTCTGCTTTGCAACTCTTTATTTTTTACCTATACTTAATGTTCCTTGAAATACAGGCCTGGAGTGTGAAGTATTACATGAAAGAAAACAAAGCAGCCTGTGTGGATGCTGCTAGAAGGAGAAGAATTTAAGTGTTCACTTCCTCCATCACATCATTATGCTCAGTCTTTAAATTTTATGTGGTGTCTCAAATAACAGGTGTTTGAAGTGGTAGATGAAAACTAAAACCAAACTTGTGACTGGTATTTAAGTGTTTTGGCAAGTTCACCTTATCAGTAAGTGTCCAGTTCAAAATTATTTCTTAACAGAAGCAAGCAGCATGGACTCTACCAAATAAGTGCCTAGAAACCTGTGAACAAGAACATAGACTTCTGTCTGGTAGTTTCCTCAGGATGCTGTTGGTGATACTGATAGGTAATCTATAGTACAGCTTTGAGGAAGTATTTCCTGTTACTGAGTTTCTGAGAATTGCTAGTTAACGTGAGGCAGAAGTTTTGTACTGTGAAGCCCAGAGCTGTAAAATGGCTTGTGCCCAAGGTATAGCAAGAAATACTGTTAAATTAATGCTATATTATTTGTTAATGATTTTTTTCACTTGCTGTCATTTAGGTCTTGGAAGACTTCCTGTTGGTTACAAGAGACAAATAGATGATGATGATGATGAATATGACTCTGAAATGGATGACTTCATTGAGGATGAAGGGGAACCCCAAGAAGAAATATCAAAACATATTCGGGAAATATTTGGCTATGATCGGAAAAGGTAAGAAAAATACAGATCTTAAGATATTGCAAAACAAGTAAGAGAACAACAGAAATTAATATAGTTTCACAAATAAAAATATTCTAGAAATAGAGAAGTGCTGATATCAAAAAATGATTTTGCATTTTGCAGAAGCATTAGGGCTGCTTCTGTGCAGAAAGGACCTTGAATTTTTACACTGCCTGCCATGCTGTTTTAGGGAGCAATACCATTTGATGCAATGGGACATAACTGGAAAATAAAACAGCTTCTTCAATGCCTCATCTGTGTAATTCATGGCAACTCTTTCCAATTATTGGATGTTAAAAAGCTTTCTGTAGCAGTCTGCAGTATTTCAGAATTCATCAAATGTAGCTGCCTAGTATGAACTGCTAAATGCAATAGTGCTAGCTGCTCTGTGAGAGGATCTGACTTGTTTGACTAGCAGCTGCTGGACAATGAAGGCTTTTATTTGGATTATTTAAATACTTCCTTCTTGTCTGACAACAAGATATAAGAAAGCAAGCCTTTTATAGGCTTGTACCTTAGATTCTTTCAAAACAATAAAATCTGTGTATGGCAAGGTAATTAAATCTTTCTAAGGAGGGATGTGAATTTATAACTTGACTGTACATTGTCATGTTTAGTGTGCTGAAAACTAATATTTAATTTCCAGATACAAAGATGAAAGTGATTATGCCTTACGTTATATGGAGAGCAGCTGGAAAGAGCAACAGAAAGAAGAAGCTAGGAGGTATGCATGGATTTAAACTCAGATAGAAAGTGGGAAGTGTGTTTATTGCCAAGTCACGGGGCTGAGTTAAAGTGGATATTTCCTGCTTTTTACAGCAGAGTTAAAAAGACCTAGCATTTTTTAAGAAAGCTTAGATAAAGATGAAACTCAGCCAGCTGGTGTGTGTGGTAAATAAATCTTGTATGTTGAAATGGTAAACCCTTCAATTTCTCCCAAACATCACAATATTTTGCAAGTTTGAGGACTGGAAGGAGATTTGTTTTCATCTACATAGATGTGTTCATGTATCTCTCTGTGTGTGTGTGTATATATATAGAGTACTCTGACAAAGTTCTGTAATTGGTGATTTCAAATATGAAGTTTATATTTTTGTATTTGTTTTGACCATTGTTTTGGCCCCTAGACATGTATAATTATGTCAGCATTATGAAATTTGATGTTCATAAACTGATTCTTTTTTGCTTTTAGTGGATTTTTGAAAGTTGTAAGAAGTTTTTCTAGATAATGGAAAATATTGGGATATACCGTCCATATATATATATTGTCAGGTTTTTGTTCTATTGATATTTTTATATTGTTATTCAGAAGGTGCCTTGAGCATTGGATATTTGCATCTTTTTGAAGTTAGTGTACTTATTTCTCCTTGCTCTTGGGGGAATAGCTGCAGCTCATGCAAAGCTATAGGCTGGGAAATGGAGCTAGAGGAAACAACTGGAATTTTAGTGATGTTTGTTGACTAAATTCTCTCTTGAAGACCTAGAGTGAGTTTTTTTGAGTTGAATACCTGGCTAATGTTTAACTACACGTGCTCGGGGAAATAAATTTCAGTAAAATTTACTTTAACTATTCTCAGTGCTCAGCTACTTTTCACTGAGTTTAGTTAAAAGCATTGTTATCCTTGTAATGAACTTTTTCTGAGCAGGCAAGCCCACTAAAATTATAGTTTAGTAAGGTGTGCAATGAAACATGCTTCAAGCCAGCGTTTCATCAAATAGATTCTTGATATGTTTGTTTCTATTCTTTGGATGACTGCAGTTTCCTGAATTAAAGAGGACTTTGCTATGCTTGTTGAGACATCACATCTGTTTTAGGGCCTGTACTGGAGCAGTTTAGCGCAGAGCAGTTCGATCCTCATGTGGCTGAACCTTTTGCAATGAGTTGCATGCTGCACTGCCTTATGTTGTTTCATAATGAGCTGTGGATGTACAAATGCACTTGGTAGGGCTGCAAATGAGGCAGTAGCTGATCACAAACTGGTAACTGCCACACCCACTCCTAGGATCAAGCCAGCAGGACTATCCAGCCCTTACTTATTGGAGAAGAGATCAGTGACTGCAGATACTGCTTTAAGTATCACTTTCAACATACTGACTTCTCGAAAGCTGAAGAAATTATGCAGGGATGTAGCTAGAACATGCTGTGTTAGCGGTTTCTTCCATGGAGCCTGTTCACCAGTCTCATGGCAACTAGATTGGCTGAGGGTGAAGCAATATTGAGCTTGTAGGTACCTAAATGGTGTCACAAGCCAGGAAGCTGCAAAAAAATCTTTTGCTTCTATACTGTTTGCTATATCTATTCTCTCCCTTGCCAGTAAAAAGTGTTGGTGGCTCTCAGAAGTCCTGCTCTGACTTGTACGCAAGAGTTACATTGGCAAGAATTGACGGAGGTGTTTCAGCAGTTTTTTGGAAAAAAAGAATTACCATTTGCAATTAAAATCAATTTTTTACAATCCTGATTTTTTAAAAAAATTAAAATGCTTTTTCTTTCAAAAGACTTGATTCTAATCAAATGATGAAACCTTGGTTTCTTTTAAAACTTTATTCTTGCTATCATTAAAGAATGGTTGTTGGTCTGATAAAAATTCTGCTTAAATTGGATGTAGTTTTAAGGTTGCTTTTCTTGGGGAAGGGGTGGAAGTCAAATTTAATGCTTCTTGAGTAGCAGTGTGTAAAGGATTTCATCTTATTTGGCAGCTTGAGACTCGGTGTTCAGGAGGACTTGGAAGAATTGAGACGGGAAGAAGAAGAATTGAAACGCAAGAGACAGTCTAAGAAGCTGAGGACACGTTAACTGACTTATGGTGTTGACTTTGTTCATGTTCTGCTACACTCTGCCTCCATACATCTCTTACTCCAGTTTCCATTTGCTTGTTAGAGGGCAAAAGAATATTTAAAGGGATTAAAAGTACTGAAAAGCAAGGCTTTAGTTTGACCTAAATAAGATATTTATTTTTAATACTTGCCAGGGTTGTTTTTTATGAAGAAATTAATGCACTAATGCATATTAGGTGGAATGAAATTAGATGTTTCCATTGATTAAACCAGTTCAAGATGCCAGCAGAAATACTGACTAGCTATGCACTGACCTGGAACACCATGGGCCCATGTACCAGTAAACCAATTTTGCATTTGCTTGAAAGAAAGGAACAGCAGTCTAGTTCCTTAATATTTCTTGATTTAGAAATTGCTTTCTATCCTATTGTCTCCCAACTTAAGCCTCAAAGTATTGAAATGTCATCTTCTGTGCAGAAGCAGCTTGGGTGTAAATTCAGCCATTGCCAGAGATGTTCAAAGCAATAAATTGCAGCATATTTTCTCATTTGAGGACCCATAAAAATAATTTGAACCTCTTTATTTCTAAACAGAGAAGCGCATGTCATTTGCAAATTGTGCAGTTAATATAACCTTTTGGCTATGCCTGGATTTCCAATGCCAATCTAATTCAGAATGATAAAATGGTACACTGAAAATTGGAGTTTCTAGTATTTTTATGTAACTTGTGTGTTTGGGCTCAGGTGATTGCTTGGGAATTCTTTTCCTGCCCTGTAAACATTCACATTTGTTTAACAGCTTCTGCTGCTTTTACAGATTGTGTATGGTACACATGTTTTTTCTTGCATTAAACATCTGGTGTGTTAAACAGTTGAAAATGTGGAACAGTCATTTATCTGATTAGGTTTACTATTTAGAAAGCACATCAGAGTAAGTTTTGTTAGAATGTACCTGCAGCTCTTCAATATTAACTTCATTTTAACTAGTTAATACTCATAATTAATTTCATAAAACCAAAAATCTAAAATGTTACAAATAGCAGGAGAGTTAATTCAGTTACTTACCTTAATGCCCATATTTGCACATTATTTCTAACTATGCACTTAGACTGTTTCTTTCAGTAACTGAATTTGTTTACAATCAACACAGGATTCATGTAAGTCTGCAGGTGTTGTAATGAGAGTCTGGTTCAAATCTGGTGTTGCATCTACTTTGATTTCCCCAGGCTGCCCTTCAAAGCTCACCAGTATCACTACTCAGCTTTGCCTGAAGCTCCAGGACTCCACTGATAGCACCTCTGGCTTCAGCTGCTGGGGCTATTGTGTTTTTATGCTAGAACTACAAAAAGAGCTTTGAGTGTTTGGAAGGAATAAAAAGGAAAAAATTTCCATGTAGAAAAACAACAAAGGAACCTTTCCTATCAGGGTGTTGCTTCTAGGGAGCAGTTCAGATAGCCTGTAAGGAACAATCTTGGAAGCTGCTGAAGTTTAAACATCTGACCATTAATGTAAGAAAAAACGGATTTGCCTTTTTAAGCTGTTTTCTGTCAATGGTGTAGCATTTCACTGCCTCAGTGAAACACTGACATGAGTAAGCTGTTGGCATAGATTCTATAAATGAATTCAGTATTACCTGATAGGGAGCCCCGGTTAAGATACCATCGTTGCTCCCTCTGTATTTTTAACTTCCTATATTAACTTACACTGAGAAACAGTTTTTGTTAGCAGTTGATCATGCAAGATGGTGTAACCTCATTGCTTGTCTAGAAGTGTTGTATTCATTCTGCTTTGTTGGGACCATCTAAAATTTTCTATTGTAATTCCTAGAATTATCCATTCAAGATAATGAACACTGGGACCATGATCAAGTTACTGGGTCATTTTAATTCTTAATGCTTTTTAGCTGGATCTTTTAAGGCTCTAGATCTGTCAACTCAGACAGCTGTCAACTGTGAGCGACTTCCTGCCTGGTTGGGAAAATTCTGTCATAAAGCAAAAGAAATATATTCAGAATAGGTTCAGTTGGGAGTTAAATCTACATTTTGGATAAGTAGAGGTTAAATAACTTGATCATCTCACCACTTTCAGATTATTTAGCTGTGCAAGATCAGTTAAATGTCTTGATCTGTAAAGCACTTTGTCATTTGTCTTTTAGATGGCAACTGGAATGTACTCTGCTAGCCTCCCTAAGACACTGTTTCTTCATACAGTGATCGTTGCTGAATTTTGTCCATTTCATAGGAAAAATTATTCGAGGACACATTTGTACTTTTACAGTCAAGAAGTACTTTCTCATAATTGGCATGGAATGCTAATGTTTTCCAAATTTTGTACGAATGTTTGGGTTTTAATGTGCTTGCATTTGCTGCATATTTGTAAATCTGCTAGGAAGGAACTAAATTTTTGTGGGTTTAATTCCTGACCTTGTATCCAAAAATGTGTTTACTGTTTGCCAATTTAATATTATTAATCTAATGAGAGTACTTCAGTACTTGTCCAAAGGGCGTCTGAATTTGATGTTAAGGAAAACTGTAAGAATGCCTCTATTGGCTTATGAGGATCTGATGTTAAGCTAATGATATAATTGTATTCAATGGAATTCTGGTTTGGTTTTTAGATTTTTAATTCATTGTTTGACAATGTGCCTTTTACTAAATTGTGTCAAAAAATAATGAATGTAGGAGTATAAAAAGGTTGGTTGGTTTCTGCTATCTCAGATTCTATATCCTTAAACTTGATAGTATGAAATTACATACTTTTCATAAAATCCTTCCAGGTCTGGCTTTGATTGCACAATTACAGTAGCTACTGCTAATGCTAAATCAAATGAAGGGCACTTTCTATTGATGACTACTTTTTGAAAATGTCTTCTATTTACACTTGAGCTGTATTTCACTTTACAGCGATGTCTTTTGGAGGCCAGGGTTTTGCATATCACAGGAAGCCTTAGTGTGCAACTCTGTGCTGTGCTTTAAAATAAAAACCTTTCAAGAAGTATGAGATCTCTATGGAAATGTGGATTTATTTTTGTGTAAAGCCTGAAATATTGTCCAGGAAAACTAATTTTCTATTTTTTTTGCCTTTTGTAACATAATCTAGTGGCTGATGCATATTTCTAGATCTAGCATATTTCTGGAGACCAAAATATGTCAGAAAAATAAATATATGGAGAGACTGGTGTTTAAAGTCTGATGAATGTACTTCTATTTATTTTGGTGAGTGGGTGTGATGCAATATTAAAGTGTTAGCGTGTAAATAAGGGTGCTTCTAGTTTTAGCCAATGATTTTCTTTTTTCTTTGGGGATATCATTGTGCACAATGTCTTTTTACACTGTGACAAATCAGGTTAATCTCGTACATAGCTTAACTGTTTTCTGGTGCTGTCAAAGCATATACTTTTGCACACACCAAATGCATATAAGTTTTGCAGAGTATGTATACAATAAATTACAGGCATTAAAAATGTTACTGCTATTTCTCATTGATTTACTTTATGGAAGATTTCAGAATTCTTTTCTGCTGGTTTCTTCTGAGCTGTCACATGCAACAGTGTTGGGCTCAGTGTTCTTCAAGAATTTTTCTTGTTCCCATGCAGCCAGCAAGAGTGCATGAAAAATTAAAGGAGTTACTTAGGCATTCAGAGCAGATCTGAAAATCATTGGTGTCTCCTGCAGTTTAGGCTTGTGACATAATATATATTTGGAGGTACATGTAATTTAGAATGATAATATACACCAGTGTGCCAGTTGCCTTTAATCTCTTCCATTTGGAGTATCGTGTTTCAACCTGCAGTTTCATAAGCAGCATCTTTCTCTGATTCTGTTATTCCTATATAAAGCTTCTGAATGTCTTTGGTTGCTGTCTCCTGTGGAATGGTTTACTACTTTGACAGGTGGGGATAAATATTAGTGACTGTTCTGATCAGCTGGTGCTGTGACTCCCTTCCAAACGGGTATTTTAATACATATCACAGTAAGTCCATATGCAGTTCCTCTAAAACAGCAATGCTTGCACGTTGCTGTATTTAATATAATTTGGTTTTAAATTGTATCTCAAATTAGCATTCATTCAGTACTCTAAGAGTACTGTGATTTGAAGGCATGAAATCTTGTGTTGTCTGTAATTACCTTGTACAAAATTCCTTTGGGATTTTTCATGTATCTTAATAGGTGTAATCAGTTGTCAGTCATTATTTCAAAGTAAATATATTCGGTTCAGGTGGAGGGTGATTCTACATGGGGTTATCTTAATCCAGCTAGTAAAGCTGCACTTCTCTGGATGCAAGAAAGTCATTTTACACAGCTTTGGGAAAAAAAATTGTAGGCTTCCCTTATTTGAAGACAATCATTAGTTGTAATTTATTTCAAATAACATTTTAGTTCCACAAGATCAAACTGCAATTTAGTTATTCCATAGGTAGCCTTTTTTTTTTTTTTTAGCACTTGAAATGCACATGAAAGTATTTTTTTTGATCCCTAGGCTCAGAAAAATAAATAATCTTTGACATAATGCTTAAAGTACTTTATGGGATGAAATCAAAGATGGAAGAGGTTCTTCAAGTAATGAAACATGTGACCAGTTTCGTCCTAACTTCTATGTCCATCTGATTCTTAACTTGCTTTGGGGATTTTCTGTTTAGCTATTCAGGGAAGTCCTGTTTATCTCCATCCTTTTTCCTGCACTGGCAAATTCATAATTTTTTTTTTTGCATGCAACTTCTTCCCAGTTTCTCACTGTTTCTTAGCTGAGGAAAGGCAAGTATCTGAAGATATCTCCTGTCATACTATATGTGTGAAAGCTGATAGCCACTGGCAATTTAGAGAGACAGAGCTTCGGTGGATTTTTTTTTTTTTTTCTTTTTAAAGGGATGGTCTTGATTCTGATCTGAAAAACTGAAGTGTAGCATTCTAGGTTCTATACTGCACTTGGAATAACTGAGAGCATGCTTGCACATACACTGAGTGCAAAAGGATGGTTTTGAGTGTTTTACATATACTTAATGTGTTCAACATCTTTTGTGGCCTCTTCATGAGAGACAACTAGCTTCCTTGAACAATACAACTGAGGATATGAGGAGGATCAGGTTTATGAACACCTGAGGAACCCTGAATGTATGAAGTCCATGGGACCTGATGAGACTCATCCGAGTCCTGAGGGAATTGGCTGATGTAGTTGCCAAGCCACTCTGCGTGATACTTGAAAAGTCGTAGCAGTCAGGGGAAGTGCCTGGTGACTGGAAGAAGGGTAACATTGTGCCCATTTTTAAAAGGGGTAGAAAAGATGACACTGGGAACTACTGACCTGTCAGCCTCACCTCTGTGTCTGGGAAGATCGTGGAACAGATCCTCCTAGAAGCTGTGCTAAAGCACATGGAGGACATGGAGGTGATTAATGGCAGCCAGCATGGCTTCAACAGGGGCAAGTCCTGCCTGACCAACCTCATGACTTTCTGTGGTGGGGTGACCACATCAGTGAATACAGGTAAACAGACAGATGTGATCTGGCTGGACTGCTGTAAAGCCTTTGATGTGGTCCCCCAGTTGCATTCAGAGAGCAGAGGTCAGAGGCTTAATGTCCAGATGGAGATTCATGATGAGTGGTGTTCCTCAGGGGGTCCATACTTGGACCAGAGCTGTTTAATGTTATCATTAATGATACAGACAGTGAGATTGAGTGCACCCTCAGCAAGTTTGCAGATGAACCAGTATGGCAGTTGCCATACCTGAAGGATGGGATGTCGTCCAGAGGGACCTGAACCAGCTGGAGAAGTGGGCCTGTGTGAAACCCATGAAGTTCAACATGGCTAACTGCAAAGTCCTACACCTGGATCAGGGCAATCCAGTTTCAGTACAGGCTGGGGGATGACATAATTAAGAGCAGCTCTGTGGAGAACTTGGGGGTGCTGGTTGATGAGAAGCTCAACATGAGCCAGCAATGTGTGCTTACAGCCCAGAAGGCCAACTGTATCCTGGACTGCATCAAAAGAAGTGTGGCCAGCAGGGTGAGGGAGGGGAGTCTGCCCCTCTACTCCTCTCTCATGAGACCTCATCTGGAGTATTGTGTCCAGTTCTGGAATCCTCAACATCAAAAGGATAAGGAGCTGTTGGAACGGGTACAGAGGAGGTCTACAAAGATGATCAGAGGGCTGGAGCACCTCCTCTACAAGGACAGGCTGAGAGAGTTGAGGTCCCTGCCAGCTTCTTCCACCTCTTGCACTGCATGAATACTTTGGTTCCTCGGCATATCCAGTGTCTCATGAGATTTGTCCAGACAAAGAACTGGTACACCTGTTGACTCACCTGCTGCTCTGGAATTGATAAAGGACTCTGCTTATCATTTCTTTTGCACAGGAGGGATGCTAATGTGAGTCAATCCCCTTTATCTGGTTCTTGATTTCTATAGAATTTGCAGGAAGTCTTTTCCGAGATCTCTACTACAGTGTCAGATGTGACTGTAAATGATGTGTAGACAGGGAGCCTGGTCACATAAGGAGAGTCTTCAGAGATCACACAGAATGGCATGCTGTTATTAACTCTTCCCTCAGCCAAAATGAGTGAACCAGCAAACCCTTCATCAACTTCATTTCTGTTTGCTCGATGCAAATACAAAGGAAAAAATGATGATGCCGCATATAGGATGTGATGTGTCCCAGGGCCATAGGGAGCCCTGTTTATGAGCAGTGTGAGAGGCTGAAACTTGTAGGAAAACTTAGCTATTTTGTGGAAGACTTTGCTGCTGTATGCAGCTGGCAGGGAGGCCTAGCATGCCTCAAAGCTGCTAGTTTAAATCCATCCTTGCTTGGATAGTGCTTTTAACTGATGCTTAGGACATATAAAATGGTCCTAGTTTAGTTCATACACACAGATGATTCACTAGTTGTTCAGAACAAAGTTGAACACTGAGGTGAATAATATTCTTACTGATTATATTTTCAGAATTGAAGCCAGTTTGGGTTTTGGGAGGAAACTTGTTCCTGCTACTTGTGATGCTGTTGGTCTTAATTTATTCCTCAAACTTCAGTATCTGGAATGATCACTTGGTGTATTTCAGAAATGCAAAGCATTTAGCGTTTATAAGTTCAATTTGTAATTTCTATTCCATTACTCTTAACTCAATTTGAACAACTGAGGGTTGCATGATTTTCTCCGCTGGAGAAGATTATTTGAAACACTTCCTGAATTGTAATTTCACATTCTTGAGAACCCTTTCCCTTGGCTTTCCTCTAAGCTAGCAAACCTGGAGATGCAGGATGCCCACAGGTAAGCAGAAGAATGAGACTAGTATTGAGAGTACAAAAGTTTGAGACGGTAACAATGATGCTGCTTTCCTCTTCTGTGGAGCTGAATAAAATTTGAAAGCCATATGCTGTAGAATTAGCTCTGTGTTCCATAAGACTGATAGGAATATGTGCAAAATGCTATGGCATCATTTGGAAGAGCACAGCATTACCAGTTGCAGTGGCTTTACCAGATTATTTGTGCCAAAAGTTGATATTTGTTTGAAAGCTCTTCTAGAGCAGAGATTGTTTTATAATACATTAGTTGATCCTGAAAGTCAAGTTTCATGTTTTTACCTCTAGAAATCATATAAACTTAGGACACCAAATCAAAGAGATGTTAGTCAAAACTCTGGCCAATAGACAATCAGACAGAATAAAAGAATGAACCTTTCTGTAGCAGATTCAAATTTAGTATGTCCAGTAAAGGACACTTGATTACTGTCTGGCAACCACTCACAGATGCTGTATGGCAAGATGTGTCTATCTTCAAGACTGCACTTAATAGAACACCCTGATTGCTCATGGAGCTATCTGTATTTCTCCCCCGGCAGTGTTCAAGTTCAGCCCTACCCTGAGTGCCTCTGGCCAGCCTCCTACACTCTGGCTGATTGAAGCGTGTGTGTTAACGTACACAGATGAAGTGAATAATCAGTAGAAAATATCTTCAGCAATGACAATTGTACTGCTGCTTCCTTCTTTCTTAATGCTTGAGAGTTGCTGGGCTAGGGGAGTTGCAAGTTGGCTTCAGAAAATGAAGTATAGCAGGGAACATTTAGTTAAGATAGAGGTCAAGCAATGAGGGAGAGGAGTTACTAGAGGACCAGTACAGTGTGGTGGATGGACTAGCAAGGCTGTGTTCTGTGTGGGCAGAACATTATCCTGCTAGCAAGTTATTTCACTACCTAGAGATTTGTTGGCATTAGGATATGTTAATTTAAAACAGGGTTATTCATTGTAAATGCTGCTTAAAGCAGATTTTGAGTAAGAGGGCACAGACAAACTCTGAATTTGAATGAGAGTTTGAACAGTGAGTACTAAGAAATTTGGATCTGTAGTTTGGGTGCAGGCTTAGTCAAGGGTGACTTTTAAGGCTGTGTCACTACCAAGGGCATGTTGTTACTGTACTGGTTCTTATGATTGTTCCAAACACCTAACCTGCTAATAACCTTTAATACCCATCAGTCCTTCCTAGCTATTTTTGCTGTGAAATAGGGAGAAATTACAAATTTAAATACTTGAGACAAAAAATTAAGAGGAATGCCATATTATCTGTGCTAGGACCTTTATGAAACAAAATTATTTTCAAATTATCTCTTTACAGTGGTTAAATAAATGTTCATGCAGATCATTCTGTAACAGCTTATCATTGGGCTTGCTGTATTCCCACCCTACAAAAAAGCTTGCAGCCATACAGTCTGTAGGAGGCTGTGATGAAGGCAGCTGCTATTGCATGTGTCCCTGGCCAAAGCTCTCAGGGGTCCTAGGAAAGCTTTAATTTCCTGCTTCTCCTACCACAAAACCCAGGTTGCCCAGAATACTTTCCACTGTTTATAGAGGATCTCTACCCAAGTGTCCACCACCCCAGAGAACGCAGTGTGCAAAGTTATACTGGTGACAGTCCCTGAGACAAATGCCCTCCCTCCCCTCTTCATTGCAGGGGCTTCTCTTGGCTGGTGGGGGTAGGGACACAGCACCTAGGATGGCCTTGCGTGTACAGGGGAGAGCAGGGCCAGGGACTTGGAGGTGATGTGCCAGGATGCTGCTGTTCCATGCATCTAGTCCTGCAAACACTTCCCTGGGGGTCAGCAGTTTCTGCACAAATATGGGCCTCGAGGAAGGGCAGGACTAAGCAGCAAGCCCACTAGTAATGAGGAAAGGCAGTCCTCACCTTGTCTGCTGTTCACCGAGAGCCAGACCATGGTAAGTTTGGCATACTACCCTGTGTCTTGCCCATTCAAGAGGTCCCATAACTCATTCCCCCTTGCACTCAGGTTCACAAAGCTGCAACTGTTATTTACTAAGGGCTGAGTTCTAGCCTGGCCGTTTCCACCACCACCGTTGCTGCCGGCCATTGGACACCATCCTCCTGAACGCCAAGCTACAGTTTCTGCTTCTGGATGAGCTTTCAAAACCTTGTATACAAGATGCTGTTATGAATCCACCTAGCTGTGATTCTTAAGTGCAAGAAAGACCAACATGTAATAGTCCTAGCATCCTATCACAGAAAAAGATACTGTTAGTCTCTGTTTAAGCTGAGCTGTCTATTAATGTCTCCTTCCTGAAACTTAGTAGTGTCGAATGTGGATAGCTGGAAACTAAATTATCTGCTCTACATTGTACATCAATCTCTGATAAGGAAAGCAGCCCATTTTCATAAGCAATATTTTAAAATAATTGGATGGTGATTCACTGAGAAAGCTCAAAGGGCCTGAAAGCTAATCCTCAATGTATTAAGTCATTGTAAGTCTGCTGAACTGTAACAACTCATTCTAGCAAAAGGCCTGTGCTGCTGCTTGAAAAAAAAGCACATCTCTAGTTCTGCTTTCTTAGTGGAACACACAGGAACAGCTTGAAGTTGAAAAGTGTTCTTTCAGGAGTTCTCCTAGTGATATTATGGCCTTTTCCATAGAATAGCTAACGCCTTTGCAGGGGTGCAGATTTATTTTGAACTTCCCTCACAATACTTCCCCTTCAGTATTCACAAAACAAAAAAACATCCCAAAGGTAATGACCATAGTACAACTGTTTGCAGAACCTTGTAACCAAATAGGTACTGTGCTTGCTGGGTAAACGATGTATATCACGTGCTGGAATCTGCAATGCCAATTCTTGATGGACTGATCTTGAGCAGTCCAGGTTTGTGGCTTTCCTTTGAGGCTGTCGTACTCTCCAAAGTGAACATTGAAAGTGTAAGGTAATTCATTATGTCACAGGTAACAATTTCAGCACAGAAACTACATAGCATCAGTAAACAGTACACATGACAAAAAACCTTGATAAACTTTGTTCTAAATCTAATTATTTGCTGCTATGGCTGTACCACCAACAACCTGTGCTCTTGGTTACTGGCTGCCTCAGGCCTCACATCAGCAAAGCAGGAAGAAATTGTATGAGCTTTCTTGAGGAAATCTTAATCCTTGTACTGTGTTAGTACCATGTTTGGTCTGTTCTGCTATGATCTGGCAGTTTTGTGGTAGGGTAATCCAGTGTTTCCCACTGAACTGGTACTTGCACAGCCCACTTCCTAAAGATAGTTTTCTATTATCTTTACTGTGTGGTAGGGAGGCTTAAAAAATGAGAGATAGATTAATGTAGGGAAAGAAGTTCATTCTTGATTCTTATTTACATACTTGTAGCTCCATAAAATTGCAAATCAGTTGTGATAGTGCCAACATAGAGGGAAGAAATCCCTGAATCACTATAATATGTATGTACGATCTTATACCTGAGATTATTTATCTGTAATTGCACACAGCCAGATTACATTCAAAATTCATGTTAGCCAAGTGAGAGAAGAAACAGAAACAAAAGGAGGGCAGGAACTGTGGCATTAACACATTACAAATAATCTGCTGGAGAAGCATTTGTTCATCTGGTTAAAACAAATTTTCCTTGTGTTGTAGCATGTGGATTATTAATTTTATTAACCTGTATAGTGTTTCAATGTGCATTTTGCTACTATCAGCCAACAGTAACAGATTATGAGACATGGGAATGAAATTGGATCAGATACGCAGTAGAATCAGCAAAATGTTTTAAAAAACCTTAACTTTTTGTTAAAGAGTTTGGTAAGAGACCCATATCTTCTTGTGTCCAGAGTTGTTAAGACTAATTTCTTGGATATGGCCATGTATTAACAACCCTAGATGATACTGATGCCATGAAAAGTCAAACTCAATAATCCATGCCAAATTGATTATTAAGCGAGTATTCCTTTAATAAATGGTGCATGGGTACACATGTTGTAATCCACCTAGTGTGTCTGACTATTGAGACTGGTTACATGACATTTATACTGGTTAAACATACATATCCATATAGATTCCCAGAAACATGTTACATGCCCATTGTTTTTCTGAGAACTTATTAGCATACCCACTCTTGTATTCACATCACAGTTTCTTTGTGTCTTCAGAAGCCTCTGATGGTCTTTCTCTTATCTCCTTTCTCGTGGTATCCTCTTGGTCTGTCCCTGCTCAGGTTTGTCCTTTCAATACTTGATTTGTTCCCATTTCAACTAGTAAACAAGTTAAACCCCTGTTAAAATCACAGTCTTTCTAACTGCAGGCTGGCCAAGATTTGATCCTCCTCCTTTTTCTTCTTCTTTTTCTTCTTCTTTTTCTTCTTCCTCTTCCTCCTCTTCTTCTTCTTCCTCTTCCTCCTTCTGAGAATTGATAAGTTTTGCTGCAGCTGGTTTGTATGTTCAATTATCTTGTCATAAAAATCTGTCTTGTATCAAGAGATAATATGCAGACAATCTCCAGACATGATATTTAGTTGTCTAGCAGGATGTAGTTGTCTTAGGTCAAATGATAACCTGAAGGGAGTCTCCGGACATGGCTGAAAACTCCAAAAATATAGTGAGCAATCTTGGAGAGATTTATATGGTTCTTTGTCTAAAACTAGTATACATACCTACTACTTTTGTAAGATGGTATGCCTTTTTAGAAGGGCATCCAATTCAGCACTGAATTGTAAAATAAAAATATTATTATCTTTATTTCGAAGACTTTGTCCATTGCGATATTTTACCAGTGAATGAGTGTTTCTCACATCCTCTTCTCCTTTTTCTCCCTCCTTTCTCACATCCTCTTCTCCTTTTCCTTTTCTTTTTCTCCCTCCTTTCTCTCTCCTTTCCTTCCTTAAACTAATTCATTCCCTTAACGTAATGGTTTATATCTTCCTTCAGTATTAATTTTAATGCCCTGGATATGCAATGAAGTTCCAGGAGGGAGGTGTGCTTGCCATTTCATGGAAAAACCTTGAACACGAGGACACCTCCGTGTATATAAAACTTCCTGAAACCACTGTTGGGTAGAAGCACTCGGAAGACAAATCCCGGTGCTCCTCCAGCGGTGAATAAACCTTAATAACCACAGTGGTCATTGAGCGTCAATCCAGACGGCAGCCCTGAGGCGAGGAGGGGGCAGCCCTGAGGCGGGAAAAGAGGGGCGGCGGGGGTGGAAAGGCCGCCCGCGCGGGGGCTGCTGGGAGCGGCGCTGCTGCCCGCCCCGCCCGCCATGGCGCTCCCCGAGGAGGCGCTGAGGAAGCAGCTGGGCAAGGTGAGGGGAGGGCAGCGTCGGGGCTTCACCGGGGGTGGAAATGAACGGGGGGGACGGAGCCCCCCCACCCACATCGGGCGGTGAAGGTTTCCTTGGGTCCAGAGGAGACTGCAAAGATGATCCCAGGGCTGGAGCACCTGCCGTACGAGAACAGGCTGAGAGAGTTGGGGTTGTTCAGAGAAGAGAAGGCGCCGTGGAGACTTTATAGCGACCTTCCAGTACCTGAAGGGGCTACAAGAAAGCTGGGGAGGGATTGTTCACAAAGGTTTGTAGTGATAGGACATGGGGCAATGGGTGTAAACCGGAGGGGGGAAGATTTATACTAGACGTAAGAAAGAATTTCTTCACTCTAAGGGTGGTGAGGCACTGGCACAGGTTGCCCAGGGAGGCTGTGGCTGCCCCATCCCTGGAGGTGTTTGAAGACAGGTTGGATGGGGCCCTGGGCAGCTTGGTCTGGTGGGAGGTGTCCCTGCCCATGACAGGGAGTTGGAACTGAATGATCTTTAAGTTCCCTTTCAGCCTAAACTATTCTATGATTCTATGTGTTAAAATAAGTTTAACGACTAATATAGCGATAATGACCCTTCTTATCAGCGTTGGGATTAAGCACTCAGATATGGCTACACCTTAGCAACTCTGGATGGGTTTTATTTCATCACTCCCTGGATATGCAATGAGGTTCTGGGAATAAGGTGTGTTTGTCACTTCATGAAAAAATATGAATATGAAAACACCCCTGTGTATATAAGGTTCTCTGAAATCACTGATGGGTGGAAGCACTCTGAAGACAAATCCTGGGTCTTCTCCCATGCTGTATAAAGTGTACCTGCCTTAATGGTTAAATTAAATTATTAAGTGTAAGTTTCTTTGTTTTGTGAGAAACACTTATTCACTGTTAAAATATTGAAAAAGAAAAAGGCGTCGAACCAAAGGCAGTAATATTTATGTTTTACAATTTAGCACTGAATCAGATGCCCTTCTAAATAAAGCATCCCATCTTACAAAAGCAGTGGGTATATGTGCTAGTTTTAGACAAAGAACTGTTTAAGTCCTTAAGTTTATTTTTTTAGGTTATCCAACCATGTCTGGAGACTTCCTTCAGGTTATCTCCTCCAAGAGAGCTACGTCTTAAAAGACAATTAATCGTATACATAAATTCTTGCAACTCTAAATTTATTCTTTCAAGTTATTTATCCATGTCTGGAGATTATCTGCATATTATTTCTTGATACAAGACAGATTTCTATGACAAGATAATTAAACATACAAACCATCTGCAGCAAAACTTACCAATTAATTCTCACAGTTCCATTCTTCTGCACAAGGGCCTGTGACTGCCTGGGGCTTTGCCGTGGCAGCCCCTGCACGGGTTCCTGCGCACGTTGGAGATGTGGATTTAGGTTCATAAGTGTTCTTCTGAGGAGGAGATGTTGCGGTTTCCATGTCAGAGCTGAGGTGTGTGTATCTAAATCTTGGGCGTGTTGTATAATTTTAGGTGGAAACTGAGGAGAGTCTGTGCCTGACTCCTGGTGAAAATAGCCTGATCTTTAGAAGAGAACAAAATATTTAGTAGGGATGCCCCATTTTGCATTACAAACAAGAAGGGAGTCAGATGGTTGTGAATTCACAACTGGATGTGTCAACATTTCTGAAAATGTGTCACTTTTCAGTTCTGTAGACATTCCTGACTTGGATGCTTTGATTATTTTTTTTTTACTGCCTGACTTTGTAGCATCCTGTAAGACTGAATGTGGAGAAGCTGTTTAAAAGGTGTTTCTCTTTGGCAGCTTTGTTTTTCTTGTTCGAAGTGGAAAATAGTTGTAGCATACACACAGCTGTGGAATTGCTCCTGTCTCTGCTGAAGAGCGTGCATTTTAGCTGCTACTTTGTGACAAGTATAAAGTGTACTTGCATTAATACTTAAATTAAACTATAAAGTGTAAATTTCTTTGTTTCACTTCCTTTTAACACCGTGATCGTGAATTATAATTCTTTAGGAGATTTATTTATAGCTATGCAAAGACCCTCAATTATGCCTCGTGAACTCTGGAGGCCTTAAGTCTTGAAACTAGACAACTTCATGAAGCAACTTTAGAAAAGAGAGCTGCAATTGATTATCTGTTACTAAGACACCATAAAAGATGTTCTGATTTTGAGGGCATGTGTTGTTTCAATTTGATTGATCGATCTCCAGCTGCATAAAACTAAAAAATTTATATGGCTTGCTTAACTCCATACAAGAGGGGGAAGGTATAGATCTTTCTTGGTTAATGTCTTGACTTCCAAACTTATTCTGGTTAAAATAACCTTTTCCTTGTGTTGTAGCATGTGGATTATTAATTTTATTAACCTGTATAGTGTTTCAATGTGCATTTCAATACTGTCAGCACAGAGAGCAGATGTTTAAGCCATTGCCAGGCCGCAGTTGTGTTTGCTTAGGTGAGGGTTCCAGGAGGACTCCAGACTTCGTAAAATGAGAAGGAATCTAGGAAATGGAAAATATTCTTCGTAACTTTCAGATGTGGGAAGATGCAAATCCCTTGGAAGTTGAGGTATTGGACTGGCTGGGAATAGTCTGAATGAAGTAGCAGTGGTTCATTCTTGATGATAATTACTTTCGAATCACATTTCAAGTCAAACATCGGTGTTTCTGTTAATCTGTGGGAGGGAAAAAGAGGTGCATTATTTTGTTTGAATTTTCTCAGCTCTCAAGGACAGCTTTAACATGGAAAAAATCTCAAAGACTAAATACTAAGGAGTTTAATACATTTGCGGAAATTGACAGCTTATTAGACGTGCACGTGGATCTGAGTTTGTAGTAGTAAGTATCAGTAGCAAGGTAACCTCTTTTTTTCTAAGAGGTTTGTATTTTTATATTGTTTTTAATAATTGTGTGCAGAGGAGACTAGATTTTGTTAAGCCTCACACAGCTGTAAAGGGAAAGGAACGGTATGTAAGGAGTGATGGTCGGAATTTGAGTTCTAATGTAGCACTACCCTGAAATACCTTTAAAGCTTTTTTTGTATCAATTTTTTTGAGATTTTTTTTTCCCACCAAAACTATTCTTAATACTACAAGTAATTATTATAATACCTTCCTCTTCTTCTATTTCTCCCTTCTCGTGGTTCTATTTCCCTGTCTCTGGTAATGAAAGAAGAAGCCTTTGAAATGAGACATTTTCTTCTGACTACTTCTTCTTCCCCCTTCCCAGTATAAGTTCAGAGACCTGACCATAGAAGAATTAAAGAATGTTAACAAGACCTACCCAAACTTCACGTTCTCCATGAGCACATACAGTAAGAAGCAATATGGTTACTTTGAACTAATTGCGCGGGATTCTTACTTGCTGTAAATTCAGACAGTGTATAATAAAATCTAGAGTATTGTGAATATATTTCAATTGTGTTCCTATCTTTATTTTGACTTGCAGTAATATTTCTCATGTCATGTTCCTATTTTTGAAAGCTCTTCAAAGAATGCAAACATAAAAACGTGACTCATTCATTAAATTGAATTTTATTTTGATTTGTCAGTAGTTATAGAAGATTGATATTCTTTTAAATTCTTTATATGTCACAGCATTTTTCCCCATATCCCATGGCTGTATTGAAAGCATTTTAATGTCTTTAGCATTCTGATATCTTTTTATGTCTGTAAGTGTAACTTCCAGCCTGACTGAAAGTTCTTACACCACCAGAATTACTCAGGACAAAGTATTTTCAGACTGATGATGTACTTAGTTGTACCAATGCAGTTGTCATTAAGATTCCATTAAGGAATTATTTCCAAGAGGGAGGGGTGATCTTAGTAACGTTACTTTCAGGAGCAGTGTATTTGATTTCTGAAGAGAAGTTAGCATTGCATATTGGTCATTTAGAACGGGAGTGCCATGCCAGATTCAAAAGAGTTTATTATTGTTCATTAATCATTATTTTTATTTAAAATCATATTTTAATTTCAGCCTTCAAGGATGGATCCCAGAAGGACCTCCTGAATTTTAGTGGTACTATTCCAGTGAAATATGGTAAGATAAATCAAATACAATTACCTTGCCAGTTGAATCCAATTTTAAAATGTGTTGGGTACTGCCTCTTAACAGTGTCTGTGCAGCTTCTTTATAGCTGTGCAGCTATAAAGGATTTTGCATGAATTGGCAGAAGCTACTTCTGCTGCATAAATAAGGCATTTGTGCATGCAGAGATGCTGAAATAAGGTGGTATTAATTAGATAAGTCAATTAACTATTAATAAAATCACGTAGTTTGGGACTGTGTAGGCAAACTCTTCGGTTTTAATGGAGTTTGCATGAACTCTGCAAGCCCCATTGTTGCAAGAGAGTGTAGTGTTCTAAACATCTTCATAAGCAAGCAATGGAAGAGGCTGACGTTTGTTAATATTAAATCAAATGAAATACTAAGCTCGGCTGTAATTAAAAGAACAAAGCACCCAGAGAATCTGATAAAATACGTCCTGATAAAGTATGTCCTGCACATTTGCACCTTGTACAAATTAAAGAATAAAGAACCCAGAAGATCTGAGAGAGAACATCTTGGACATCTGCAGGGGAGGACATATTCCTGACAGCTCTGACATCAAGTCTGCCAGTTTGGCAGAGGAACTTAAGAAACCCACCTCCAGAAGCAGGTCCCTACTCACTGAGTCTGCATAGTAGAGACCTTGTATGATAAAACCACCTGTAACTTTATGTAATCACTATTGAATCATTTGTAGAGGGAATTACTTGGCATGTATTCACGTCATAACTTTGTAAATAAATTGAGCCCAGATGCTCCTGTCCAAGGGCTTCATTTGTAGCAAGCACCTAGACTTGTGCAAGTCTGTAATAAAACCAGTGTCTTGACTTAGCCTGCGAGATTGGGTATTTGCATTCTGGGTAATGACTCTAAATTTTGGGTAACATTGTGCTTGTATAGCCAGTGTCTAAAAAAAACTAGTAGGTATTTTTTTATTTCTAATTTAAAGCCTTTGGAGTCTGAGGTAAAGCTCTTAATAGGCATCTCTTTGCTTCAGTTGTTGAGTCTTAAAATAAGTACAAAGTGAGTGGCTGCAAGATATTTCTTTGCCTGGAAAAGGGGACACGTTGGCTGATATAATAACCTGGGAAACAAAACAGCAGCAAAGCTTTTTATTAAGAAAGACATAGTCAGTAGCACTTCCAGTTGATCCAGACAAGTCTGTTATTATTAAGTAGCCAAAGTAACATAAACACTTGCCAGTGTGAATATATAAAGTCATATGTCAGGCCTTTTTTCTTTGTTATTAAGAAATGTGAGTCACATACACACCCAAGAGGTTTTTTGTGCCTTTTCTAAATGCAGAAGCTAGTAATGGCTTTTATTTTGTGTTGAACAGGTAATTCCTATAACATACCTATTCAGCTATGGATTTTGGATTCTCATCCTTTTGCTCCCCCGATTTGCTTCTTGAAGCCAACTGTGAACATGGGCATTTCAGTGGGAAAGCACGTTGATGCTCATGGCAGGATTTATTTACCCTACCTGCAAAACTGGAGCCATGTAAGAGGTGGAGTGGCTGACAGGGGAGGGAAGTATCTGAAAATGATGCATGGTGGCATATGGCAATCAGTGGGGAACAGTGGGTGGGGTACAGGGTTTTTTGTTTTCTGCATATTTTTGTTAATCTTAAATATGTAATTATTATGCAAAGAGAAGCAGAAATTTTCCTCTTAAAATTACAGCATTCAATCTGAAGCAGTTGTAAAGGAAGTTGTGAGTGATGGTAAGGAGAATTATTTTAAGCTTGAGAATAAAGGGACTGACTTTGTCACAAAGCAGTAATGATATCAGCACATGATATTTTCATTTGTTGCTGTGAATAGTGAGCAATAATACTGGACCAGATGAGTACTCCTCAAGAAAGTTCAGTGGACATTTCTACCTTTTAGGTGTGTCTCTTCCAGCAGAACTCTGAAACATTGGCATATAGAATCAAAAGTCAATGCTGTCACTAAATGATTTTATGCACTGTATTGCATAACGTAAATATGACTTCCAGGCTAGTAAGATTACTTAGCAAATGCTAGTTTTCTGAAATGGATTGAACGTATTTTTCATTAGCAATACAGAAATTGCCATGGGAACGTCTGCTGACTTCACTGTGTGTTTTGCCCTAAGAAGGACTGAATTGCCAAAACTCTGGACTGTTAAGCTTGTCTGAGAACAGTAAACTATCTTTTCTTTAGTTATGATTTCTCGTGTTTATGATATGTGTTGTGGCTACATCAAAGGCTTTCATATGTTCATAGATGTCTTCAAAAAACAGTTGCACTGACAATTACAGTTTTATAATTCCTTTTTATTAAATTCTTTTTAATCCATACTCCTGTTTGGAAAGTATCCTGTCAAAAAGTGATGCTTTCCTTGCCCTTCAGTGTTTATATAAGTGTTACAGGGTTTCAGTATTTATAATTTGATTAAATTTTATATAGCTGTCATTCTCTTATGAACTACTGTGACTTAAAGATGTCACTATTATGTGGAATATCACAACTATGTCAACTATTTTGTCTTTGGTATTTCTATATTTCAGCCTAAATCAACTGTTACTGGATTAATCAAGGAAATGATAGCAAAATTTGAGGAAGAACTCCCTTTGTATTCACTGTCATCTTCTGATGCAGCCAGGCGATCAGAACTTCTCTCCTACATTGCAAAGGTTACTGAAGGTGTGAATGTTTTCATATACTTCTTTTATATGTGCTTATACAATATATGTTTTATTTATTGTTATTACTTGGTGTCATGAAAATGCCTAAATGGTATTATCTGAAGTTTTTGTGTTTGCATGTCCACACCGTTTGGTATTTGTTTAATCTGAAGTGCCTGTTTTTGAACAAAGCAATCAGATTCTCTTTATTTGAATAAGCAGCGCATTTTGTATGTTTGCATTTAAGCCTACTGAAAAATGCTGTAGACTTGGTCCTACTTGTTTCTTGGAAATCACTGCAGCAAAACTCAGATGTGAGATCTTGTGGATGAGAAGCGTGATTTTGTTATAAACAAGTTGATTTATCCAGTCAGTCATTCATTCTGAGGTGCCTGAGGTGCCCTTGCAGAACCACTTCCTGGCTCTGCAGTCTGAAGACGGAACATCCAGTGCATCAGGAGAGACACTGGCACCAGTCAGCAAGCGTAGAGATATGTTGAGCGGTAAGAGTTTTAAGATGAAGGAGGGAAGAATTAGATGAGATATTGGGAAGAAATTTTTTACGGTGAGAGTGGTGAGGCACTGGAATAGGTTGCCTGGAGAAGTCATGGATGCTTCATTCCTGGAGGTGTTTAAAGCCAGGCTTTGAACAACCTGACCTAGTAGAAGTTATCCCAGCCTGTGGCAGTGGGCATTGGAACTGGATGATCTTCATGGTTCTTTCCAGCCCAAATCATTCTATGATTCTCTGAGTTCTCATTCACTCACACTCTCACATCCACTGTCGCAAGCCGTGAGACTCGTCTGACTGCAAGCACTGGTGTCCAGCACTGAGGACAAGGAGTGCTGTCTGATGCGCCTGTATCACATCTCTTGGGTTCTTCTTGTTCAGCGGTGACAAGCTGGTTTCAGACCTGTCTTCTACCTCTGGGGAGTAAATGCTGTTTGGCTTTTATCCTTCATTACTTTATCTCACTCATTGTAAGTCTTGGGGAAAATTCCTGAATTTCAGAGTTTCCATGTTTTCCTTCTCTGGGTATTTTATGGCTCCAATCCTGCTGTTCTTCATCCTGACACATTTTCTTCAACTCAGTCTTTTCATCTTCCTTCTTGTGAAATCGCAGAGGTGATCTGTGGCAACTAGTGCAAATGTTTCCCTTTAGCCCTTTTCTGCTGTTTCTTCTGGTAACCGTATACACGCTTGCGAGAATACACATGTGCACATGATGCATATTTCTGGTCAATCAATCGATATTTGTTACAAATCTTTCCGCATTATACTTAGAATGAGAATTGTTGTGTTACCAGTAGCATTGGCTAAACCTCAGATCATTGTCTTTTAATCAAATTCTGTTTTGCATATCGTCTCAAAATATGAAATCTCTTAAAATTTTAGGACCATGGAATATCTTCACAACTGTAACAGTAGCAAAAGAAGTATTGTTTTTATGGTCTTAGTGTCTAGCTTCTTGCTGTTGTTGTGCTCTTATTTTCTGCTTAATGAAAACACATGCCCATGCAGAAAGGAGTATTTGTATTTTATACCTTGCAAGTTGTGATGAATTTTCTGTCGTCAGGCTTGACCACTTTTTTGAAGAAGTTTGTGTAATTTAGTTTAACTGTGTTAAGACTGTGATCCTTTCTGATGCAGCAGTACTTGTATTGACACAGTGTGGACCAGCACTTAAGTCCGTGGTTTTCTTTTAATTGTAGGAGAGACTGATATGAAATCAAAGAATAAAATTGATGGAGGAAAAAATGAAGGATGTTTTAACAAAATTACTGTTGTTGGAGCTGGAGATCTTGGCATTGCATGTGTGCTAACGGTTGCAGCAAAGGTACATAATTATTGTAAATAACAGATCCAGTTAACAGAGAGGCTTCCAATTTAGTTTTTAGCATCTCACACATAGAAATTACTCAACAGTTTTAATAGCCACATCACTCCTTATGTCATTTGTCTTTCGGTTAGCTTACAGACTCACAGAAGTGTTAGCTTCTGCCCTGTTTTCTCAGTAAGCTTTTTAGATACAAAGAACTGAATATTGAATTATATTCTTTCAAAAATCCTTAGTTAAAGGATTCTTGCCTGAGGGCAAGAATTAGAATCTCGTAGTCACCTGGATAAGGATAGCTTTTTTGTGAGTTTTTTATTTTGTTTATTTTGTTTGTGAGTTTTTATTTTTGTTGTTTCATAATGCATTATCCTCCAATTAAACTCACTAAATTAAATTAATTTTTTTCTTGTGATTTGTCTGTAATTTTGATCAGTAATTGTGTTTGTCTTATATACAGTACAACAAACACTGGAATTGGAGGAGTGCTGGCTTTTATTCCTCCCCCTCACAGGAGCAAATTTGAGGTTGTTTTATTTTGGATCTGCATTATTTTTACTCATACAGGGTGCTGCAGACAAGGTGGTTCTTTTGGATCCTTCCGAAGGTGCAGCAAAAGGAGGGGCCATGGATTTGGAGATCTTTGCTCTGCCAAACGTGGAGATCAGCAAAGGTATTGGATGTTGTTGCTGGAATTGGAGTGATTACTGTACTTGTGCTCATTTTAATGAGAGCAGGACACCTAGGGACACACAGGGGCTCTGGAATAGAGGCCATCTTTTTAAGAGGATGTTGTTATCTTTTCAGGGTAAGATTGGGAAGGGGAGGATTGGCAAAGCTTGCATCACCTTTATTTCAGGATTTTATTGTTCTCTTTATAGAGGTGTGCGAGTCTGTATTTCCAGGGTAAGAGGCTAATGCTGAAATTGAACTCTTGCAGAAATATAGAGAAGCCAACCTAGTGCTTCAGTGTCATGGGTGGAGAGAGGGAAGGAAGGGTGGAAAAATACATGTATGTTAAAGAATTAGAGATAGCTGTGTGAGCAGGGTTAAAAAGGCTGATAAATAAAGGTAAGTTTCAAAGTACTGCTTTCCTAGATTGATGTTTATTAAACATGAGAATGGCCGATAGTTAGTTCTTACTCATTATCACTGCATATTCAAACAATTCTTAACAATTTTGTCCTCAAGTACCTATGAGTGTATGATTCAATAGAGTCAATGCCATGTCTCCATAATTAATGGTGGTGGCTACAGTTTTTAATGGTCTTTGTTGCAGAGGTTGAGGTGATGCGGCTTAGAAGTTCTTCCACAGGGGAAGCTAGATCTGAATTCAGCAACTCCCCCATTCTTCCTTGCTTGTCTGTGATGATTTTGTTCTTTGCACCCTCTGCAAGATGAATGGGGGGATTTCATGTGCTTCTGATGTAATTTATTTGATTTCGGGGACAGGGACTTGTCCTAGTTCCACCTGGCATCTTATCTGTTTATTCTGCACCTGGCATTGTCGGCTTTTACATCCTTAGGTCTTATCTTGCAGGTTTTACTGCAAGCACATTTTTTCCTGAGACCTGGTTGTGCAATGTTACCACAAATTTCTGTTTGTGCCTTTGTGGTTGCCTATTATATATTTATGTTTAGCTGTGATACAAAAAGCTTATCTGTTGTTGCTGGCTATGCTGTTGGCAGTGTTACAGTATTACAAAATGCTTGTGCACCTATGATTTTAGTATGTAGCCAGGGTTGGGGCCAACTGGTGTTAATTCAGCCTTTAGGACAGCTCTTTGTTCTATGTCCAAAACTTGATAGGATGACATACATTTTAAAACCATATTTTCTTTATATTTTCAGATTTTTCTGCTTCAGCTGATTCAAAAGTTGTAGTACTTACAGCTAATTATTTGGGTAATGCTCAGACTTATCTTGATGTCATACAAAACAATGTGGATTTGTTCAGAGGAATTATCCCAGCAGTATCGCACTACAGCCAGAACGCTGTTCTCCTTATTGCTTCTCATCCAGGTAGGTTAGTACTTTGCCTAATGTTCTGTCCCTCAGCTGGCTTTCTCTGCAGCCTGTTTTAAAAAGACATTACTGCCCCCTTAGTCAAAAATTCTTCCTCCTCTGAAAGATGTTTTCCTTTTCAGCTTTGAGCAGGACACTGTCTTTGAGGGTTTTTTCTTTACTGTTACCAAGATAAAAGAAAATAATATACTTTGTTTTGTATAAAAGGTATGTATTCCTGTATGTTTCTGTACGTAGTTTCAGCATCACTGTATCTGCAGGAATAGCATCCATTGGCTGTTGTCTTGTCAGTTGTGAGTTTTATGTGTGTGCTTCTCCTGTGTGGTATGGATACATGCATATGTGCTGTGTGCCACTCACAGACCACTATACGTAATGTGTCAATAGTAAATATTGCAGCTATGTTTCGGTGGAAAACATCTGGTCAGTGATAGCGTGAACTAAGACAAAGTGAACCTGCTACTTAAAAGGGAAGAAAGTACATGTGAGCCGCTCAGTCCTGTAAACGCGCTGAAGACAGCCCTTTTGTATTTCAAGTGCTTCTTATCCTTCCCATCATTTAAAGCTGAGGAGGTGGAGAAAACAGTGCTTGCCATATGAAAAGGAAATTAAACGATGGTTGAATTAAATTTAAAAAGCATGCCAGAGTTTTGGTAGAATGAGTCACTGTGCTTCCCTAATAAGTTTCACTCCTATTCTCTTTAAACTTCACTTGGGCTGTGAATTGTCTTCATCTCCTCCCCACCTGACTGGGTGTCTTAGGTTGAAATAAACTACTGATGTGTTCTTAGGTACTTATACCTTTTCTGAAGTAAATAACTTGGTCCTGAGTTTTTTGTAATTGTGATTCATAGTTTGCAGGTGTGTTTAATTTTGAGGGATCTTTCATTGTCAACCTATTTTTCTTCCATATATAGTTGAAGTAATGACATATGTGTCTTGGAAGCTGAGCTCATTCCCCAAAAGCAGAGTCATTGGAGTAGGTGCCAACCTAGATACCGAGAGATTTCAGTATATACTGGCAAATCTCTTAAAAGCACAGTTGCTGGCAAAAGATGCTTGGATTATTGGTGAACAGGGTGAAGACAAAGGTAAAGTGAAACTTTATTATGACTATGAGTATGTAATGTCCTGGCAGTGCTGAAGTAATTTAGTAATGAAAGAACAGTTGAGGAAAGTAAAGAAGCTAGTCGTAAGCAGGGTGGTAGATTTTCATAGTAGTGGTTCTAAATAATAGAATTTTGTTGTGTGTCTGAGACTGTAGACCTGGAGTGGTAGCAAAATTATTTGACGTTTGTCACAGTAAGAAAAAAAACATAGAAAATATAAACGTAAATGCTTTTAATTTGGTATAACAATATAGGCTGAAGGTAGAGAAAGAAATTTGGCATAATATAGGATAGGTTACTTCTAATGTAAGAATTATTGCATATTACTTATTTTTTGAGCAAGTGTCTCTAACCAGGTGGTGCTATAGGGTTTATTTCAGCAGTCCAGGGAACCTTAGAAGGTCATCAACTACATTTGGGTTGTTGCAGGGGAAGGAAAGTTGAATTGTAGTCACTGTTAAGATGTACATTTAAATGTTATTTGTTTCTATTTAGTACCATCGTGGACCAGTTGTAATTTGGTTGCAAATCAAACAGAAGCAATGGCTGATAGTAACTCAAGGGAAAAGGTGGCTAACAGGTAATGCCATTATAATCTTTTTTTTTTTCTTATTCTTGTTTAGGCATTTGATGTTCACAGAGTTTTTTTCCTTCAGCTCTTTGTGAAGAGGATGAAGTTTGCTCTAAAACACATTGAGTTTACAGGAAGTTGTAGGTCTGAGTGTCATTCGCTTTCATATATGTGTACCTACTCACTGGTTTTGAGAAGCTCTCAATAATTGTGCCTGTGGAGATCTAAGGGCAAGACGAGCTTCGTAGAATATACACTAGAATATTAAAGCTGCCAGTTCAATTGTGGTTTTAAAAAAATATAGTAGACAAACCTTCTGGCACACTTTTGTCAGAGCTTACGTGGAAAGAGTTTGCTTTAAAGCAAAGTACACATTTGGGTCAGTGTACCCAATTTACTAGTTACATATCAGTCACAGCTTTTGACAGAAAAGAAAATTGTTACTAATGTGGGTAAAATATACATAAAGAAATTCTTTAAAGCGGTTTTTAATTTCCTTCTGTTGTTTTCCAAAAAAGAGAATCATGGTTTTATAGTACACTTCACCCAATATGGTACACTTAATCTGACTTTTGGAATTTACATATAAACCAAAGTAGGAATAATTCAAATGTAAACATCATGGTTTTCTCCTTTTCTTGGTTTACATAGAGCTATGGAAGTTCTAAAGGGAAGAGGTCAGAGATCGTGGTCTGTTGGGCTCTCCGTTGCCGATTTGACTGACAGTATACTGAAAGATAAAAGAAAAGTTCATTCTGTATCCACTCTGGCAAAGGTAAATGTGTTATTAATATTTTAAAATATAATTTTAATATATATAAAATGTATATTAATAATCTATAATGTCTATTAATATAATTTCATCATTATGTTTTCAAGTGAAGTTTTTAATTGTTTATGAACTAAATGCAGATATGGAGAAATGACAAGTCACTTAAACTGCAGAGTAACTACGTAATGTAAATTTTCCCATACAAACCCTAAAAACAAACAAAATCCACAGTGTAAACTTGAATTACGTTTAATAATGAAAACTTGACAAATATTCCCCAGATGGTTCTCTTTGGCTGCATTTTTAAATTTCTTTTGTTCATCCCTGTTCATCATGATACTGTACAATCAAGTGTCCTTGCTTGTTTTACCTAAGAAACTAGTTAAATGGTATTTTGTGGCATAAAGTTTGCCTGCATTAGAACTCTGATAAACGTATAGTGGGACACACCTCCAAGTGTAGAATCCTTCAAGGTTTTTTATATCTGTAATATTTTACAGGTTCTGTACAGTAACCCATTGCATAGGATCTGAAATAACTGGAATTTGACCTATGCCATATGATGGAATATCCTTGCTTAGTTAAAATTGTCAAGTTATTTTGTGTAGTTCCATGCTTTGGAAACAGCAGAAATAAGCAACCATGTGACAGTATTTGTGTGTTGTTTCAGGGATATTTCAATATAAACAGTGAAGTGTTCCTAAGTCTACCGTGTATTCTTGGAACCAGAGGAGTGATTGAAATGGTCAAACTAGAAGAAGATCCGCTAGTGCAAGAGAAACTGCAAAGCAGTGCAGGATCAATTCACGATCTTCAGCAACAACTGAAGCTTTAAGGAAGCATAAGGGATGCCACAGTGTCTGCTCACAGGAGCTGGAGATTTCCTTAGTATATATGCATTTCTATAGGAAGCAAGGGGTTTTTTTCTTTCAAAAAGTGCTTTTTCAGTTTTGGGTTAGAATATTTAATACCGCGCTGTACAGTAATTTCTTATTTGGAAAGTGCTCTTTTGGTAGTCAACATGAGGAGGGTAATGTGCAAGAATGTTTTACCTAAAATCAGGTGACTTTTGCCTGTTCTTTTTTGTTGCTAATTATAGCCTGATTCTTGGGTTATTCTTGGCTCTTCGCACCTTACTAGGACACAGTTAAGGAGAGGGGCTTGTCCAGCTCTGCAGAAACTCCAGTGTGTACAGCCTTCTGGTTTGCAAGTGCTGCATCGGGGGCTTATCTAGAATGCAGCTACACTCCAGCTCTTCAGGGCCCTGGGGGATGCAGTTCCATAGCTTGATCTTTCACGGTTATCACAGATGCTCTTATGTTAGTGGGCTCCTGCTTCTTACTAAGGGGAGGGACAAGCTAAAAGCATGGTGTGAGCGGTATCGTTCAGACCTGAAGTATTGGATATGAATTTCTGTTGTATGTTTACTGATGTCTAAGACTTTCTGCTCACGCCCTGTTAGCTCTTATTTTCTCAGGATGTTCAGAGTGCCAAAGCATCTGCAGCTCTCTGTACATACACACAACACTCAGCCTGTGCAGCTTCAGAACAAGCACTTGTCCTGAAAAGGAGGACTGGGGCATGGGCTTCAAATAAAGAATGAAATCTGTCAGCGAAGTAATGCAGATGCATCTGTGAGTTCAGGCCTTGATCCAAAGCCAGCTGATGTCAGTAAGCTTTACATCAGCCTGAAGAGAATACACCTACTTGAGAATGCAACAGAACCTGTAACCCGCCTTGGGGGAAGTCAGGGATGTTGGGAAAAAAACGGGTGTGGATTTCTAGATGATTCAAAAAGCAGATGTTTTTAAGGTGAAGGTGTTTTGGTGGTTCTAAACTCCCGATGCACTGCACTGGTAAGAGGCTATTCATCCCGGTTCTACCTCTGCATCACAATGCAGGCAGGAGACGTGGGCTCCACTCTTGCTGCATGCGGCGTAAGGATGTCTTTCCACGTTTATGTTTGCAGGTGTGACTACTTAAATATCAATGAAGCTTTCTAAGCAGAAGTGGGAATGCAGCAGAATGAACGATCTATTCCTTTGTGCCTTTCTAGTTATATCTTATGAAGACCCAGATTTGTAAGGAATTCTGGGTTTGTATTGATCTCAGAATTAAGATTAAAACAAAAAAATTATAAAAAGCTTCACTATTTCAGAGTAATTTTTGTTTTTTTCATGGAACACTCAGATTTCCTTTGTGGTCATCAGTGACAGGATCAGTGATGGCTGCGGTGACTAACTTCGCTGCTTTCTCAAAAAAAACCCACTCAACACTATGGTTGGACTTTGGGTTTTGATTTCTTACTTTGGAAAAAAACGTGTATCCTTATGGTTTTACGTTGCTCTTCGAGGAGTTCTGTGTTCAGCCGCTGAGCATTCCTTCTCATGCGCGTGGCCCAGGTGGTTTGTTTAACTGGGGGAGTTACTGACAGTCTTAACTCACAAAAGCCGCTCCGCCAGGGATGCGTCTTGCATTGATGCTCACGTTACAAAATCTCGGCTGCGGAGCAGAAACGTCACTCCCGGAGCGTTCCCGGAAAATAACCCGAAGGCGGCGCTGGCCGGCAGTGTAGCGGAACACACGCCTCCGCCGGTGACCTCCGGAGCGGAAGTGCCCTCGCGGCCGGGCGGAAATGGCGCCGCCGCCGGAAGCAGCGCGCGGGCGCTTCCTGTTTGTATGCGGGGGCCGGGCGGGGGCGCGGCGGCGGGCAGGCGGCGCAGGGGCCGGCCGCCATGGCGGTCTCCGAGAGCCAGCTCAAGAAGATGCTCGCCAAGGTAAGGGCCAGAGCCGCTTCTCCTCCCCACCGGCGGTGGCGGGGCCTGGGCCCCGCGGCGGCTCCGCGTCCCCGCTGTGGGAGGGCCGCGTACGGCCACCTGCAGGCTGCGAATTGGGCTCGTTTGGAAGGGGAAACGCGCACCAAAACCCGCAGCGTTTCGTTGTTTGTCGACTTGCGGGACTTAAGTTCCGGGTTAAGGTATTCCCGGTAATAGCTGGTTGGAAACCATTTGCTTCGCGGAGGCGGTCGTGCAGGGCAGCGTAGAGCGGTCCAAGATCTTTTTTTATCTGCTATTTTACAGTTTCTATACGGTCACCCCTGGCACGGGATCTAAAATAACTGGAACGTGACCTATACAGAACTGCGTTTGCTGTTTAAATGATGGTGGAAGGCGGGTTCGGCTTCACTGGCTGGGATGAGGGTGGGGTTTTATCCCCTTAGTTTAAGGAAACGAGAAAATCTCTTAGGAGGTGAATCGTTAAACACTGAATCTTACAGTGCCACCAGCAGTTGTGCCACTCTTCAGTGAAAACTGGGCTCTGTGCAGCAATTTGAAATGCCAGCCATTGAGGTTGAATAGTTGGGGGCAGTTACGTTTTTTAATCAAATGTGCACAATTCTGAAATGAAATGGGATAGGCGAGGATCTGATCAAAACTGAAGTAACTTTATTAAAGGTTCTTTTACCTGCATGGAGTCATAAGCAAATACTACTTAGACATTGGCAAGTGAGATCGTGTATATATTTGTACATACCTGTCTTCCCTAAAAGACTTACTGCCATGCCGTGGAAGAAACAGAATTTAAGCTTCTCTCATGTTTTCTTTGCCCCACACTTGCCAATTTTATACCCCAAATGCCATCTGATTTTCTGTAGGTAAGTTCAAAGTGCAGTGTACTGCTGAAAAATGAAGTTACTGTTTCGCTAGCTTATATTTATTTTTCAATAATAGTTTCACGTTCTGTTCTGTAGAGGGAAGCTTAGTGATATTTCCCATACTGAATAGTTCAATGTGTGAGATAAAAGAAAGCCTAAGCCCTAGTTCAGGTAAACATAAGCATTTACTTTAACTTCAGGTATTTCACTGCTGTCTGATCTTAAAAAGCTTCATCTCTCTGTGATCTGTTCCCTGATATGTAAAATGAGGAGGATGAGTTTGCCATCTGAGAAGGGAGGAGGGAAAGAAATGCTTAGAAATTAAGAATTAAAATTAATCCGGTTTTGTTACCTTTATAGAAATTAATAGGATCTTATATTTTCCAAAGAGATTTCAACATTTCTTGGAAATGCTCAACTACTTACTCTGTGAACACAGAAGATTGTCTTGTAATCATAGAATCACTAGGTTGGAAAGGACCCACTGGATCATCAAGTCCAGCCATTCTCATCAATGACTAAACCATGCCCCTCAGCACCTCATCCACCCGTCTTTTAAACACCTCCAGGAAAGGTGATTCAACCACCTCCCTGGGCAGCCTCTGACAGTGCCCAGTGACCATTTCTGTGAAAAATTTTTTCCTAATGTTCAGCCTAAACCTCCCCTGGCGGAGCTTGAGGCCATTCCCTCTTGTCCTGTCCCCTGTCACTTGGGAGAAGAGGCCAGCACCCTCCTCTCCACAACCTCCTTTCAGGTAGTTGTAGAGAGCAATGAGGTCTCCCCTCAGCCTCCTCCAGGCTAAACAACCCCAGCTCTCTCAGCTGCTTATCATAAGGCTTGTTCTCTAGCCTCTTCACCAGCTTCATTGCTCTTCTCTGGACTCACTCCTGACCCTCAACATCCTTCTTGTGGTGAGGGGCCCAGAACTGAACACAGGATTAGAGGTGTGGTCTCACCAGTGCTGAGTACAGAGGGAGAATAACCTCCCTGGACCTACTGATCACATCGTTTCTGATCCAAGCCAAGATGCCATTTGCCTTCTTGGCCATCTGGGCACACTGCTGGCTCATGTTCAGTCACTGTCAACCAGCACTCCCAGGTCCTTCTCCTCCAGGTAATGTTCTAGTATTGCTTAGAGTGGAAACAAACAATAAGCACAAAAGAATATACTTTGTGTTTGAAATACTAAACAAGTTTAGAAAAGCCATCATTCTCATTAGGAAAAGCTTCATGTGTCATTTTAATACACAGAACATCCGTCTGCTGTAGTTATTTGGTTCTATGTACTGAAATTAATAGCTGTTGCAGGGCTTAATTTTGCTTGTTGCGGTAGCTGGAATCATACATGCTTAACTCCACTAAATAAGTAACTATTCATCACACAGTGTACAAACTGTTTGCAGCAATAGTCTTTTTCTTAGTTTAAGAGACACATGAAATTATTTTTTTCTAACTTTCAGGTGTCAGGCCTAATTTTAAAAAGCACCTCAGATAACTAAATCTAGGTTCTGTCAACCCTTTCAGCCATTCCCAGCGCATCTGCTGAGCAGGCAGACGTTGTTTTGTCTGTTCCTTGACTAAACTGACTTGGGACTCTTGTGCCAGGAGTGGAGTTAAGTCCTGACTCTGAATCTTTGTGCTTGTTAGGAGCTTCTGTTTGTGGAAGCCAGTTCTTTTTTTAATAGTCATTACGCTAATCTTCTTGAGTCTGTATAAAGTACATTTCTATAAAAAGACCTTCTCTTTTTAAAGTAGCTGGTGACATGCTCCACTCATGTTGTGGTGACACAGTCCATGATGTGGGTACGCACTTGCGAGGCTCTAGCTGGCCTAGCTGAAGCTTCACAGACCTCTGTCTCTGTGTTCTAGCAATGCCTGTTACCTTTTTCTCACTTCTGCTGGGTGTTGAGGAAGGAGGGAGGGATGCACTTAAATGCTAACGAAGTTGTCTCTCCTTTCTCAAGCCCCTCCTGCACACTCCCAATCCTGCACCAACTTCCCAGAGGAGGCTGAGATGCTTTGCTGGTGCCTCCCTGCCCATGCAGGCATCCCTGCTGGAAGGGCTGTTTTTCTTTCCTTCAGGCCAGCGTTTTGCAGACTGACCGCGTGGCTGATTTGCCTTTCGTCATTTCAGGGAGATAAGTCACAGCATCCACCAAAGCACAAGTGCTTTTTGTTGGCTGAGGTGGCATTATGGTAACTGGCACGGTGTGTTTGTCTCTGCTCATTAAATAAAAGTTAGCATGCCCAGGAGTATCATCCTTGTCAATCTCAGTAGATAACGGGAAGAAGAATTAGTTTCTAAGCATCCCAACTCATGAGCGTTTGTTGGAGTGAAGGTGACCTTTAGCTGTGGCACCACGCTTAGCTCTTGGATAATGTCTGAATTTATTTGTTCAGGTGTTGTTAACGTCTGCACACTTTGGGTATTGGACATTTTGTTGTGTTGGGCCATTTGTCTTCCTGTCTGTGTTCCTTAAGACGTCTGAAGATTGTGATTTTTACTTTAATTTTATTACATTAAAAACATTGTCAAGGGAAATTGTTAGCTGACAGTGGTAGTTGTCAGGAGGAATGGCTGCAAGGTTAAAGAGCTTCACCAGATGGTGAACAAGCTCGCTGTTGCCCAGGAGCATCTCCTTTGATGTCTGTGGGTTATAGTTATGAGACGGTTAAATTCTGTGGTAGGATATCTGTGTTTTACAGATCTTCTGTGCTGCGACTTATCCTGTGCTCCTGATAAAAGGAATGGGGTGAACCCACTGTTATTACTGATAATATCATGCTTTGAAATGCCTGCTTTCTTGTTGGTAAAATACATGAAAATACCGATCAATGATTGATAAATACAGTGATGCTTTGAAAAGTGCTATGAAATGTATCTTTCATAGCAGGTTCAGATGAGGTTCAGGTGTTAGATAGCTGTGTATCAGGAACATTCAAAATGTCACTCTCTTTGTAGGTGTATTTTTAAGATCCATATATATGTTTCAGATACAGTTTGTTATGGTAGAATTTGGAAAAGCAGTAGCGTTCCCCAAATCACTTGGTGTATGAACCCTCATTTAAGACTAAAAGCATCTTATTACCTTGTTAAAGTTTGGCAAGTTATATAGGCAGTGTTCAATTAAGTATTATGGAGAAATAAATTCTTATTCCAAAGTAAGAGTAGAGAAGAATGTTCATATATCAATGTAAACATTCATAAATGCAGTCTTTTCGGTAAAATAAACTCAAATTAAATTACACTGAAAACTTAGTCTCTAAAGTCATTCTTTCTGTTTTGTTTTCCAGTATAAGTATAGAGACCTAACTATACAGGAGACGACCAGTGTTATTACTCAGTACAAGGACCTCAAACCTGTCATGGATTCATATGGTTAGTCGATGCATGAGACAATTTTTTTTTTACTTAATTGTTAATGTTGTAGATGCACTTGGTATTTTTTGTGGGGCAAAAGGTTAAAACTAGAAAACGTAATTTGAGTTTCTCTTTTTGATTTTTGACATCGGTACTGCCTTAGAAACACAGTTGTTTTCTGAAATAACCTTTCTATATTAATGAGTCTTGTATAACCTGCCAAGAAGTGTTGCATTTGTCACAGCTTAACTTTTAGTTAATCACTCAGTGATGTCATATTATTTAGTGTCATGAAATTGCTGGTATCTTAAAAATTCAGCTGTGCTGTCACATATTTTTGGAGTTCTATTTAGAAGAAAATGGAAATCGGTAAAAAAATACCTAATCGATAAGTAATTGTGGCAGTGCTTAAGAGTATGAAGACAACATGGTGAAGTGTGTAGAATATTTCTATGAGGGGTTTTGTAATGTAAATTAATGATGACAGTCACTGTTTGTTAGCTATTTTAAAGGTTCTGACTAAATTCAAGTGTGTTAAATGAAGATGATATCTAGGGTCGGCTCCGGGAACTGAAGGAATGGTTTCACAAGACAGAGGGAACCTGCATAGCTGCTGAGGTCGTCCTTCTCCTGATCACCCTTTTTGAACTGTCACCTGTGGAATTTCTTGAGCTAATTTATAAAGTCTCTGATGATGTATTAGTCATGTAGTTTTCCACCTTCTAAATTCTAAATCTGGATTAAGAAGTAGTAGGGGACATGGACAGGTAAAAGATAAATTAATTTTAACTTGAATAGCTGCAAGCCAGCAGCTGTCACAGAAATAAAAATTCATTCAGTGACTGGAGAATCAGAAACAATACTGAAAGGACTGTGATTGGAATGGCAAGTTTGTGTAACAAGAGTGATCAGAATTCCAGACAGCTTTGAGCTGTAGCAAGAAGACCATGTGTTACCTAACCCTTTCTAAGCAGCCTTGAAAAAGCTGAGCGTGGAACCAGTTGCAGATAATTCATACTCTTCGGAGCGGTGACTTGAACAACAAGAAAATGGTCAAATTGCTGTTGAGATAATTTTCAGGTTTATATTAATAATGAAAGATATGCCCCCATTTAATTTCCGACGTGTTCTACCTGCCTCTACAGAACATTAGCACCAAAAAAAATGTGCATGGTAACTTACATTTGAAGTATGACAAGAAATTTTGAGGGGAAGTTAGGAAAATAAAAGCTTTCTTACCAGAATATGATTTATTCAGCCAAGATTAATTTATTGGGTTGAAATAATGGGAAAATTACATAGAGCAACTCAATAAATTGAGGTCAGGGTTCCTGCGCAATTTGTGAGCTAAGATTTAGATGTGACAGTGAGTCAAATGTTAGGCATTTCTTCCTTGTCAGTGTATTATTGTTTGGTTAAATTGCCTTTACTGATTATGTGGTCCAGTAATTTTCAGTATTCATTGTTTGGTGAAAGCATAAGGAATTCTTTGTAACTCTAAAATGTTGTTTTTTAAATTAAGTTTGAGTTCAGATTATCTTTGCAGCAATTTGCATGATTTGCAGTTTCTGTGGTTCCAGCGTGTTTTTCTTGATCTCTGAATGAGGAAACAGTGTAATTTGCAGTGAAGTTAGTTTGACAATAATTAGTTATTAATTTCTCAGAAATGTTATTCGTTGAATAAGTTGCCTGACTGTAGACAATCATTCTCTAGTCCTAAGTGTGTAAAAGCAGAGCCTTTCAAGCTGAGTTTTATATATATACTTAACATCTGAAAACTTATGATAATCACAGAATCACAGAATATATGGATATAACCTGAATAGAGATTAAGGCAGTATGTTTGTTTTAAAAATAATGGTTTTTCCCTTTCAGTTTTTAATGATGGCTCATCTAGAGAGTTGATGAGCCTCAGTGGAACCATTCCTGTGCTTTACAGAGGTATGCATCCATCATTACTATCATCACCACTGTTATTTTTCCAAATGACATGAAACACTATTTAGATTTGTCCTGGTTCAACTTCACTACTTCAGTAATAGCAGTTTTCTTGAAATCCTTTACTTGTCTCAAGTATGTTTTAAAGAAATTGTTCCATATTTCTGCTGTGGAATAAAATTTTAATGTTGAGTGTTATTTCTTCACTCTTCTACAAGTCTGTAGCATCTCTTTTCTTTCACTACTGCACATTTTTCAAGCTTTTCAATTGAATGAGGGTGCGAACTGTTTACTGCTGCAGCTAATGATAATTCTGATTAGGGACTAGTAACGTTGCATTGTAGAACAAACAAGGTAATGTGTTAGTGGTAAATGATAGTTATCAATCAGAGTTAAATAGCTCTGAAAAAATGTTGAGTTCACAGCCATATTGTGAGCTCTTTATTGAATGTTTTTAGTAGATTTCAGCTTCTGACTCTGTGAAGTTGAATTTATTGAGTTTAGGGTTTTTTAATAAATCTGGATGCAAGAGGACAGTTAGAATTGGAGTAATTTTTAAAATCTTTCAAAATATCTTTTCTAGGTAACACATACAATATCCCAATTTGCTTGTGGCTGCTGGACACCTACCCTTTCAACCCCCCGATTTGTTTTGTTAAACCCACTAGCTCCATGACAATAAAAACTGGGAAGCATGTTGATGCAAATGGAAAGATATACCTTCCTTATCTTCATGAGTGGAAATATGTAAGTAGAGGGAATTGCTTAAAGAAGGGTTATTTATGAATAAGAGTTTGAGTTAAACTGATTAGTGTCAAGTCTAAATTATTTATTTTATATTAATCACAACCTTAGCATTCAATGACTTAATCCACAGATATATACACTAAACATGGTACTTGTAATTGCAAGTCATGCATGGAATTATTGATTGCTCACGGTAATTAATACCATGCTAAATGCAACAAGGGTCACAGGAACAATTCTTCTGTCTCTGTTTCTATCACTGTACGAACTGTATGCGAGTCACATTAAAAGTACCTTCATATTATTTGGGGTTTTTCCTTCCTTTGTCTTATCTTTGCCTGAAGATCTTTTCACATACCCACTGCAGATCCTGCTTCTGACATTGAGGTATGTCACCATGTAGCAGTGTGTGGTCCCAGAGCTGAGCCTTACTCCCTCTACATAATTCTTAAAACAGAGATCTGTGATACATTACTCAAACTAGCCTCTCAAATAGCAGTACCTGGAGGTGTGTGTTTAATTTTTTTAATTATCTCAGTGAGGATAAAGCATACTAGAGCAGGATCAACCTGGCAAAATTGCCAAGAAACTGCAGATACTTTTCTGTAAGGAATTGCCTTGTATTTTATGCAACTGTCATATTAGGACAGCTAATGTATATTAGTTTCTTATGAAGGGAAAGTACCAGCACCTAGTTCTTGAAAATGAAACAGAATGGAGAAGCTAACTTAAAAAAAATGTGGATGATATAGGAAATTTTATTTCTAGATATCAACTTTCTTAAGTACAAAGATGGGCAAGGATTTAGTCCTGGATTATCTCCAACCTGAATATTATTAACAGTAAACAGCTATCTCCTCATTGCTCTCTCCAACTCCCTGAAAGGAGGTTGTGGAGAGGAGGGAGCTGGGCTGTTCTCCCAAGGGACAGGGGACAGGATGAGAGGGAATGGCCTCAAGCTCCACCAGGGGAGGGTCAGGCTGGACATCAGGATGAAATATTTCCCGGAAAGGATGATTGGTCCCTGGCAGTGGCTGCCCAGGGAGGGGATTGAGTCCCCTTCCCTGGAGGGGTTTAAGGGATGGGTGGATGAGGTGCTGAGGGACATGGTTTAGTCATTGATAGGAATGGTTGGACTCGATGATCCCATGGGTCTTTTCCAACCAGGTGATTCTATGATTCTATGAAATTGCTCAGTTCTGAATTCCTTTAGATAGTTGTATAATTTTTAACAAAAAACATAACCTTCTTTATTTGAGATCTTAAACCTTTTTTTCTTTTTCTTTCTTTTTTTTTCTTCCTTTTTTTTTTAATGAAAACAGCTGCTTATTATTTGTAAGTTCAGGCTGTTGCATTCTGTTGCCTGGTTAGTTGCATCTTTAGTTACAGTTTGACTGATTAAGCAGCACACTACGGGCATCCTTCCCTGGCAGGACTCTCATGTGAAGATCTGTGAGAGAAGAATATTTACAGAAGGGAAATTATAAACTCTGTGAAACATCTGTAGGCTGAATTTAATCGCTGTGACTGAACTGGACTTGTATGAGCACTTGCATTTCTTTATGTAGACATTGCTGGAGCTTCAAGTATATGAATGCATTTGCTTTATCAGTAAATAAAGACATTGAGCAGTGTAGGCCTCATAGAAGTTTTGATCAAAGCATGGACTTGTAAAGATAAACTGTGCTTACAAGGTCAGAAGAATGGCACAAGGTGCGTAGTTCTGTAAAAAGTGACTAACAGGAATAATATATTAAGCATATAAGTAGTTCAGTGCTTGCATGGTAATAGTGATAAATGACTACCCAGATCAGAATGTAGGCCTTGCACAAGGAAGGGGATCATCTAAGATACAGGTGATACGGAATTCTTTCAATTTAAGAGACTGGTAAAAATAGGTGGATTATAAAGCAAGAAAACTTGAAAATAGGATATTTAATCTGGTGCTGCCTTCATGATACCCATCCTTATTTTCACAAAATGAAATCTTGCCTATATTAAATACAGTTATAAACTGAGAAGCTGAGTTCAGCTATATTTGAAGGTCTGTGCCACTCCTAAGGGGGTTTGCATATTTTTTCCTCTTGAGCAATTCTGAACCTGAGCAAAAGCCAGGTGCTGTATAAAGTTGAACTGTCTGAAACCCTGGTGATCTGTACTTGTTTTCATGTTGGAGAGTGGATTTAAGTTTTAAAATTATTGTAGTTCATCATTGCACAGTCATCTTCAGTCATTTATTGCCCTGCAGTTAATGTGGAACCATATATTGCCCGATTTATTCTGAGCATAGACACTACTGCAGCTGTATTTTGCTGGACTGTTTTGAATACCAGCTGGCTGGGTTTGATATCTGTAAAGGAGTCCAGAAAAGAAGTTAAATATATGTGCACACTCACATATATAAAAATATTTTAAAAGAAATACAAATAAAAGGGTGACTTTGGAGAGCTGATGGATGGCACTGATTTGTTATTATAGTCAGTTAACTGTCTTTTAACAAAATCAACAACTTGTGTTTTGCTTACCCTCACAGCCTCAGTCAGACTTGCTAGACCTGATTCAGGTCATGATTGTTGTGTTTGGTGAGGAACCTCCAGTCTTTTCTCGGCCAACTGCTTCATCAAGCTATCCACCATATCAGGCAACAGGTCCACCAACTAGTAAGTGGTCATGGCTACTAATTTCTACAAATACTCATGTTACTATTACAAAATGTGTTGTTGCTTTGCGTAGTTTGTCAACAAATGATTTATTCTACTCTAGAATGACTTTCTGTATTGTTGGTTAATGAATTCACCTGTGCTGTACTTGACCTTTTTGAACTACAGTGGAAGAATGTGTGTGATTTTTCAACTTTTGGAAGGGAGGGAAAAGTCAAGTTTATATTTAAAAAAGCCCTAAAGCAGACACATACTCTAAGCCTCTCAAAGCAACCGGTAACCTGTCAACAGTGAGATAAATTTGAAAAGAGATTATTCATGCAACTGTCTTTGTATCTTAATTTTATTTTTTCTGATAACGCAAGTCCATCTGATGAGTTTCCTGCAACTATTATTTTCTTAAGCAAAAGCATACTGCATGTTTTTTCTATGCTCACGCTCTTCTACTATTATTATTTTTTAGTAATTGCAGGCTGAATATGAAAAAACTATGCCTTGTGATTTTTCATTCTTCTCTGTTGATTTGGTACTCTGACTTAGTACTCTTTCTTGCAAAAATTCTCAAGATTTTTTAAACTTCTGAAGGCTGAAACATTTTGAAGACTGGAGATAGGTGGTTTGGGGAAAAAGATGAAGTGGGAAACAGGAAATTGTAGAAATCTTTCCAAAAGGAGCCCACATTTTGTGGGAATATAAATCTGAGTAGAGTACACCTACTTGAGGCTGAGGCAGGAGGCTGCAGGTTAGCTGTAGGGTATTTAATGATTTTATAGTTCTACATTAATTTAATGGTAGAGTAGCTGTATATATTTTTTCTATATTTTTAAGGTTGTGTCTGTTTTCTATTGAAATATAGCTTTAATCAGATCACATAGTGTTACCTCTGAAAAGCTGAAGTGCTGTTCATTGCGTGTTTCCAGTGGAAACTATTTTGAACGAAGTCCTAGTCTTTTAACACATGAGAAAAGTAGTAGCAGACTGTTAGGGATAGTTTGCTAAGGGTAAATATTAGGGGCATTTTAGCTTGTCCATTGCTAACCTTTCTGTAAGAAGACTAAATGATTCTGCTGTTCTGATTTTCCAAGAACACCAGGTGTCAGTACAGGTATAGTTTTAGTGGAGACTTATGACCTGTGTTGTGCTTTAAGGAAGGACCATCAACTGAAGGACACCTAATTACTGTTGTAGTCACTCCCTGCTAGCATAGCCGAAATAATCTTATTAGAAATGTTTCAGGATTTTTCACATTGTTAATAGCTACTTAGTTTTATTAGTGTAGTCAGTTTTCCATTATGTTACAGTCACTTTGGTTTGTGTTTTTTTTCTCTAGATACACTGTTTAAGAGAAAATTAAGCCATTTTAAAAAACTGAATACTTTGAAAGCACTGAAGGATGACAATATCTCAGCTCTTAAAAAAAAAAAACTCAAACAAACTATTTGATGTAATATTCCAATATTCCTAACACTAGGGATGTGGAATAAATATATTCAAAACATAATTTTTATAATAAATTGTCAGATTTCCAGGAAGAAACTTAAAATTGACTTAGACATTTACCTGTGCTGATAAAAACTTTTCAAACTACAATTTCTAAATGACACAAATTACTGGATAAAAACATGATTGGATTGTTAAACAGCTAATCAGTTGTTATGAAGTTTAGCTACACTGAAGATACTTAAATTATACAGTCATTTAGTGAGTAGCGAACAGTGACTACATTGGAAAGGTTATTTTCTTTTTTCAGCTATTATGTAAAAAAGGGAGACATCTCTTCAGGTATGACACCTTTAATAACATACTGTTATTTTGAGTTCCCTAGCTACAGATACTTACTCTTACGTATCCACATTTTCTTTAGCACAAATGCTTATTGTGTATTTTTACATTTATATCAGTTTTTATCCATGCAGTGGTTAGTTTAAAGTGATGGTGGAAAAAAAATAAATATGCAGTGAAAAGATGTTGTAGCCAGTTGTTCTGAGATGTGTAATTGTCTTCAAATACAGTTCTCATACTCTCCCTTCAAACAAAATACTCTGGAAAATATTTGAACCTAAGCTGATAAGTAGAGGTGGAATCTTCAGAAGTGCAAAATTTGCCTTTGTTTTCTGAAAATGTGCTTGGATACAGAAAGGAAGTTCTGACTGGTCAGTACGTGGTGGGAAAGAGCACTGCGGTTTAATCCTTCCCATGTTTTATGGGGAAGCAGCTGCCTTGGACAGTTTGCACAGAAATAGCTCACAGCAAACATCTGCATGCATCCCTCTTGCTAAGCTACACAAGCGCAGCAGTGGAGGCATCTGACGGTGTTACAGAGGGTGCAGGGTACACATCATTGAGTTGTGGCCATAGAAGGTCTTTTTTTACTCTTGTTGTGTTATACTGTATTCATTGTTCAGTAATAATTTGAAAAGCATCTAACTGCAGCATAAGTACATCTCACTAGTGAGATCTTAAGACGTATTAAACTTCTGAAAAGTAAAAATACACAAAATCGTTTTATTTAGCTTCCTATGTGCCGGGCATTCCAGGGGGAATATCTGGCTATCCAGCAGGAAGCACTCCAAACCCAAGGTAAGAACTCCTTTAAACAATCATTATTTACGTAATAGACTGTTTCCCTGAATTGTATCTCGTCTTAGTTACATTTTCTTATGGTGTATTTGTTGTATAGTTACTATGTTAGCAAGGTTTTTTTTAAAATGAGGACTGAATTCTTCTCAATAGCCAAAAGAAAGTTTGAGAAGAGTTTAGCTTTCTTAGTGTTGCTTGCTTCAAATACAGCATAATTGGGAAATAAATATATTTTGAAAATTATTACTTATTTCCCAGATGTTATTTTGCTTGACTTGTGTACCAGATGAGTTTTTAAAAGGCTGGTATGTTTACCTGATATAGAAAGTACGTTAGGTGTTTTGGGTTTCTTGGGTTTTTTTGGGTTTTTTTTGTTAGTGTTGTTAGTGTTGTTTGGGATAATTTGCAAATCAAAACATCGAACAAAATTGCTGGATTAATACAAACTCTGACTCCAGCATAAATGTCATTCAGAGCACTCTTAAGATAATGTGAAGGGCACAAAATTATTTGGAAAGCTTTTTATTAATACAAACCGCGACTCTTTAAGTATATTTTATAGTAGCTTGGAATGCAGCTTTTCCGGAAGACTTGCAGTTTTGTCTTAGTAAATAGTAAGGGGCTGATTGCTGCCTCTTAGTGTGTATGTTTATTTTTTTTCTTATGTCCTGATTTTGTGTTAGAAGCATATGAGGAGTTGCTATAGTATATAACAATTGATTTAAAAATAACTAACTAAATAAATAAGTAAATTAATGAATTAAAACCCTTTAAGCATCAGGAAGGTGGGGTGTTATGTTTTAAGAAGTGAAAAACGGGGATTTTGATAAATGCTTGTGGCAAGTTTTTTCCTTCTAAGTATGTTTATTTAAAATGTTCTTAATGCTAGCACAAAAAACGAATGATAGGATAACAATTTAAAAAATAATATTATTTATGAATGAACAGGAATGTTTTAAGAACTATTAAATTTGCAATTATCTAAAGAGGATTTACATGTTTTCTTGGACCAGTTTGTTTACGTAGACCTGATTAATACTCTGCTATATGCAGCTTTTTGTCAGTCTGGTATTGACAATTTGAGTCCTTATTTCAGTTGATAGTAAATGTATTTCAGAAAGGTATTGCAGAATGTCATGTTATGTGTCATTTCACAGTTGTTTTGGTGAACAAATGAAAACTTTTTCTCCACTTCATCCTTCAGAGCAGGGCTGAGAATTTCTGGAGGAGTTTTGTCTTGCAACTATATTTAGCACAACGTTTTTAGGCTTACATAAAAGTTCAGCAGTCATCTTGTTAGCCATTCTCATAATAAAAATTATTAAGCTGAAATCACTGTTTGTGGGTTTGTAGCTAGAATAATTTATTTTGAATACTTCTGGGGTCTCTAATGGAAAATCTGATTATGGCAAATTGCATGGCAGGATTAAGAGTTTGAAGAGAATCTGGAATCCAAATGCTTGACCAGGCAATAATTAGGTAGGGTTTCAGATAAAACGCTGTCTTCTTAAATGTTACTAGAAATATACATTGTGAAAGACGTGAAAGCAAACATTTAAAGAGAAAAAGTATAACTTGCCTTGTAATTTAAACATTTTGTTTTGTAAACAAATGTTTGATGTGGTAACATAAAGAAAATGTATATAGATGATCCTTTATGAATAGTTATGTAACATTAGGATATCTTTCTTTATCAAAGCAACTACCCAAACTATCCTTATCCGGGTGGTGTTCCATTTCCAGCAACCACTAGTGTTCCATACTACCCTTCTCAGCCTCCTGTGACTACTGTTGGTGAGTAGCATTGAAAGGATTTCTTTGAAGTGAAGCTTCCCTCTATAACTGATATGTAAAGAAGGAAAATAGAAAAATTAATGTATTGTTCTTAATCTGACTTCCAAAGCACTGGTCACTATGAACAAGTTATTCAAAGGAAGAATAAAATAAGTTTTGTGTCCTTCATCTAATGCTTTATCCAATCAGGAACTTGATAAATGCCTGGGTTTGTGCAATGCCTTGTTGGTACTCTATGAATATTTTTTAAGAACACTGTGTGTTCGGAGATTTTATACAAGGCTCTTTTTAACAGTAATGTAGGGTTTTCTCCTCACCCTTTACTTGTAGGTGATTTTTGATTGCATTGCTCTGTTCACGGTGGTTGTTTATAAAAATGCCTTTGTCCTCATTTAATCACCTACCGTACTCTATTTATTTTTCTTTATTATTTACACTTTCTTTACTCCAAAAGTAATAGCTATCTAAAGGCAGGGGTTTCAAATGTGTTTGGAATGAGCTTCGTTTCTTCTCCAGCGTCTTCACTGTTGCTTTTTGATGGTCCTACTTTTTACTTACTACTTTTTTCCCTCCAACAGCAAGATCTAGGATATTAACGTGTATCTCTTTCCAGTCTGCTGCTCTGTGGCCCTGTGCTGGCAAAATATACTAGCTTACTTTCTGCTCTGCACCTCACTTTTAGTGGATGTGTAACAAATTGGGAACCAGTGATAAAGGTGATCTGCTTAAGTAGGAGCGTGGTGCAGTAACTTTCCAATTGGAGGATAGTCTTTTTGGACCAATTATATAGCAAGGATGTAGATTCTTTAGTGACCTTGTTCAGATTATGAATTGTTTGTAGTCTCTTGCATTGTCATTTAAAAGTGCATTCATATGTCCTTCATTTAATGTGTGACGTCCTAGTTATTTATACACACCTGTCCCTCTAGAGCTGTGTGTATTTTGAAATTTTCCTTTACAGAGATGTGGACAGAGCAACTTCACAGTCTGGCAAAGGTAGATAGATGCTTCTACTTTACTCCTAAAATATCTGAGGAGTTGTTCTGTTATTACACAATTTGGAAACAACCAGAAGTTGTATTCTTCTTGTGTCAGATCTGATCCTTTGTGTCCGTATTGTTTCAGCCTCCTGAATTAGAAAAGTGTTTTCTCAAAGTTATTGGCCATTCTAGTGGTCACCTTCACTCTGAGGCATCGTGTCTGCTATGTCCACTGCAAGAAAGCCGCTGTTTTACTTAAGTAGCTTGGACATTACTCAGTATTGGGGCTGTAGTTGAGTCCTTAAGAATTGATGGTCTCCTCTGGCTCTCGTGTAGGGAGGTGGTAAGAACTTTTATAGGCATCATCACCTTCCTGCAGCGTCTTTCTCCAAAAGGTGCAGTTTTGCTTTTATGTAGTAGAGAGTTAATTTAGAATATAGATACTTCCTATTTCATTTCTTCTCCTCATTTTCATCCACAGTGAAGATGAAGCAGGTGGACTATCTACCAGATATCATAGAAAGCACTTGAAGTCCTGAGTTAGATCATCCGATACCATGTTGTCACACCAGATTTTGTAGTGACAATTCAACATTGGACTGATTTATTTGATGCAGCTAGGTGTGGGGAAATAACAAAATGTGGAGGGAAAGGAGAACCTCAAGTTTTTCCAAAAGCCCCCTGGACAGGGGGCTTTTGGATATTAAAAATGTGATACTAAGAACAATATCAGCATGAGAAACAGGTGCTGCAGCAGGCTGCTTCCAGCAAAAAGAATGCTGTTGCCATAGAAAAAGCCTACTCTGGATGCTCTGCTTCACTGAAAGGGAGTACCAAAGTGCTGTTACAATGGTGCAGCCACGCTCTCTATCAACTCTGGGCATTATGTGCATGGATCCACAAAGGTAACTGCATAGTTCCTCACAAGAAAGATGGATTAAAGCTGATGCCTCAGCAACCAGGATGCAAACTTGTATTTTAGCTGAACTTTGTTTATTATAGCGTCTTTATAATATGAAAACAAACCTCCATCCCAAAGGCTAGCCACCTCTGAGGCAATCCACTCCCACTGGGCATGCGCACTGAATTTATATTGCTAGACCTTTACATGCAAAGCAAGATGTTCTTTCACCAATTAGGAGTAAAAGAATCTATGACTGAAATCACCCAAATTCCACCCAAAGGTGCAACAATGGAAACTTTTTGGGATCAGTTGACAAACAGGACGCTGTCTACCCCCTACCTGGGCTGCCATTGGATAGAATTTGTGCGTTATGCAAACTAGCTACTAACACCATGCTAGCTGTTAGTATCTATCTGTACTTGGGATTTAACTGCATATCATTTCTATCTATACTTGTGGTTTTAACTGTATATTGCTTACAATGCGCTTTCGCAGCCAGTGTCTTATCACCAACTACCATCAAACCCTTATTCTGTCATGAGTTTATATAATAAAATTTATTTGTGTACATGTATAAAAGTTACCAGAAATTGTAATCTTTTAACACAATCGTGGTTGGCTGGACAAATTGCAAAGAACATGAGGTGGTCCCTCTTCTATAAGGGATTTGTCCCCACATCACTACTGGTGTGACATAAGGGATCTGCCCCTGTGATGCTATTAGTGCAGGTTGGACAAATTGTAAAGAGCCCAAGGCAGTCCGCCTTGCGTAAGGGATTTGCCTCTTTGATGCTGCCAGCGCAAACCTAGTAGGCTGGTGAGATTGTAAAAAGCCAAGGGAGCACCTCTGTGGTCTGTTCCTCTGCTGAAATGTGATGGTAGGTGAAAGTCATCCACGTGTTAAGACATGGTTTATCCCTTGTGCCAAATGAAATGCAAACACTTCTCTTTAATCACCCACTGTATTTCCAGCCTGTTTGGGGTTTTTACAGTACCGTAAAGTTTCTTTTAACTGCAAGTGTTTATTTCCTATACAGATTGTTTGGCTATGGTCTATTGTTATTGCTTATTTAGAAGCATATCAGGTGCTACAACTTTAGAGTTTTGTACGGATGGTGGTGGGTTATTTCCTATAACGAGCTTAGTTTGAATTGAATGAAAATATGCATTTGGAGTAGCTTAGGATTTTAATAATAACTGGTTTTACAAATAGTCCTTCAGGCTTTTTCTTTCTGTTCAATCCATTAAATTGCCTTTCTGACGCGGTTACTGGTTTGATGATTCTGTAAGGTCACTTCTGAAACCAGACTCTTGCCTGGTAAAGGTTGAAGGTTTCAGTGCTCTGTGGATTTACTGGCTACATGCCATAAAATCTTCCCCAAGCTGGGCTAATTATGGAAGTGACAGAAGATGCTAAGGGTTCATGCTCTTTAAGAAGATACATAAAATCTGATTGAGCTGTATTAAAATGATCCTTTAGATGTTCAAAGACCTCTTTCCTATCTGTTGGCACTTCCAGGTGAATTTTTACTGTGTTGGGTGAATTATGATTTTTTTTCCTGTCCTGCATGACTGTTGAAGTGAGCCTTGTATAAAATCTCCCAGAGGGAGAACTATCTTGATTAAAAATGTATGGTTGATGGCTGTTTCTGACTTTATGATAGAGAATAATTCATTACGTAAACAGTAACTGAAATCATGCTGATGCTATTCCTGAAGTGAAATCAGACATTTTTCATTGGATTTGGAACATACATATTTACAATTATCTGCCTTGAACAACAAGTCATAAACAGTGAACAAATTCTTTGTCCCAGATAGTCTGACTGACTTGGTTTAAGTTTTTCTTCTCCATGTAGAAAGTATTCTTCTGTTCTCCTTTCCATAAGAAGCAGCAATGATGAATTCCTGGGTTTGTGTGCATGGTGCCATTTGACAGCTTTTGTTGCTGATTCTAATAGATAGTTTACCATATATTGAAAATTATCTTGTTGACTGGCAATAGGATGAACTAATTAAGCCAGAACTGTAAATCAGATCAAGTGCAGGGACAGTTATATTTTTGTAAGACTCTCTGTGCAACAGTTGATTAATAATTCAATCTCTTTTAAAAATAAGCTAATTACTATTGGAAAAAAAAATGTATGTATATTCTGGTGCATTAGTAATTATCAAAAGTTGATGTTTCCTTAATTTTAGAAGAATTGGTGGATCAGTAAGTGTGATGTGCATCTTCCCCTAGTTTTTCTCATGTCATTTGCATAGCTCTACTTTTCCAGATATCTGTCTTGGTGTAGGTTTTGTGGACAGGAATAGAGTAAAAGGTGTAGGGAAGAGATATGAATTTATGCAGCCTTGTTATGTTAGCAGCACAAGTCAAAAAAACCCTCTGGATGTTTTAAGGATTCTGAGGTGTGCGATCTTGCAACAACAGTTTGCATTTGTTAGTGTAACAATACCAACAGACACTCCAAATACTTTTTTAAAAAAAAAAAATTATGATGAGACCTTAATAGAAAAATGTTATTTTTTTTCCATTCAGATGCTTGTTTTTCAAGGCACGGGTTAGATTTTTAAACTGTGATTTGGATTCTTCCCTGATTGCTGCTTGTTAGGAAGATACTCGGATTACCCCAAGAACACTGTAATGCTGAAATTTCACTAGACAGCCCATCCTTTTCCTGAGTAACTAGTAAAATTACTGTAATCTTTTTTCTGGCTAATAGTAGTTTAGTTATTGAGTATTCTCAATGACATATTCAAAAATCTATTTATCACTGTTTATCCTAGTGTAATTTGCTCTAATAAAACTACTTGTGTACATCTTGATATGTTTTATCTTGCTGTAACCTCTCCACTGCTTCTGAAAGTTATTATGGAGAACAGTTTATTTTACTCTCTCATGTTGCTGAAGTACATACAGCAAGTTAGCCATTTATTTTTCAAACTGGCTTTATACTGAAGCCAGCACAGGACAGAGAATTTCATGCTTGTGATTTTTTTTCTTTTGTGCAGGACCCAGTAGGGATGGAACTATAAGTGAGGATACCATTCGAGCTTCCCTTATTTCAGCAGTCAGTGATAAACTGAGATGGCGGATGAAAGAAGAAATGGATCGTGCACAAGCTGAACTCAATGCCTTGAAACGGACAGAAGAGGACCTCAAGAAAGGACACCAGAAACTGGAAGAGATGGTAACTCGCCTGGATCAAGAAGTGGTAAGTTGCGATGAAACACTGCTCTGTATCTGAGCATTCCTAGCAGTAAACAGAAGTGTGTAATTTTCATTATTAAGCACGATAGAAACATCAAAGCTTCCAGTGTATGTTTTTTTAAATATGTATTCTTTTTCCAAACTGAAGTGCATGTGCTCAGTCTGAAGCAAGTCAGAAATAGCAATGTCTGTAAGATGCATTGTCCTCACAAGTGTCATTGTTCAGTAGAAGAGGAACAGTGTTGTTCTCCCCATCCTCCCTCTGAAAGATGTCAGTGGTGTGAGATTATTTCATAATCGTGCCTCAGTTTCTGGATGATAATGTGTAACAGCAGCACTGGAGAACATTTCAATGTCTTGGTGCAGAGACACTGATTTTAGTTACAGCTTTCCTACAGCTTCTGCAGGAAAAATCTGCAGACTTTTCCTTTCCCTGTCAGCATGTTTTGTTTCCTGTCAATACAGTTAAGTGTTTGTTTGATCCATGCTCAGCAAACTTGTATAGGAACTTACTCCAAAAGACACGTTTCCAGAGGAAAGAATTATTTTGTGTTTGCTTTTATTATCTTCACGTAGTTTAAATGGTTATTTTTCCTTCTGAAGCACCTTCAAAATACTGTTAGCATGCCTTCTCTACAGTTATAAATTGGTAATGGATTGGCATTATCTAAAACATCCTTTATTTATTTTTAAACAAAGGAATTTGAAATTATAGATTAGTTGCTTTCTCTTTTGTAAAAATAATAGAGATGAGTAGAGGAGGAAAGAATCAAACTTGCCTGTGTAAAAAGCTTTCATCTTGATAGTCGTGAAGACATTCATTGCTTGAGAGTTAAGAAATAAACATCTTCAATGTTTGTAGGCTGAAGTTGACAAGAACATTGAACTTCTCAAGAAGAAGGATGAGGAGCTCAGTTCTGCCTTAGAGAAAATGGAAAGTCAGTCAGAAAATAATGACATAGATGAAGTTATTATTCCTACAGCACCACTTTACAAGCAGATCCTGAACTTATATGCTGAGGAAAATGCAATTGAAGACACCATCTTCTATCTTGGGGAAGCACTGAGACGTGGAGTGATAGATCTGGATGTCTTCTTAAAGGTAAGTTTCTTTGGATGTTTTTATGACGCATTATAAATGTGTTGAAAAACTTTTGTTCATCTTATTAATGTTAGCGATTTCTTCACTAAAGAGGATCCCGTAAGAACATAAGTATTTATGTGTAGAAACATAATTTTTAAAAGAGGCATTTCATAATTAAGATAGACCAATTTTAAAAGCTTTATAAATACAGAGTCATTTATCATTAGAGGGGTGCAACAGTGTTAACATAAGCTTTCCATTGAGCTTGCATCGTAATTCTGGAGAAATTAAGTTTAAGGGTGGTGCGAGTATTCAGACAGCTTTTCACTTGCAGTCTGTGGATGCCTCTGCTGAAGAAGGCAGTGGAGTGTTAGAATCGTAAGGAAGAAAAAAACAGCTATTTTTGCATCTCTAGCGGGGACCTTCTTAGGCAATATGTTCCCTTTCTTTGCTGTCCTCCTTGATGCTGAGAGTTTTCATAATGTGTGGTCTAGTAACCTTCCTTTATTTTGAACTTACATGCATAGTGATGGCAGATGAAATAAAAGCAGATATGTTGTTATTTTGAAAAGACAAAAGTCACGTTTAAACGTGGAATAAAACTATACAAAATGTATATATCAGAGTAATTAATGTTGCCATCAGATTTGGAAAGGTTAGCGTGCAAACTGTTAATAGTCTGTACTGGGGCTACTGGGTAACAAGAGTTACTAGTCCTTCCTTTTCCTAACACTTGGGATTCCCCCCAGGTTACCACATAAACTTTTCTTTTAACATCCAGTGTAAAATGCACTACATAGACACATATTACTTCCTTCTTATGTAGCTTGCTTTGATAAGAATATGTGCAGATATAATAATTAAAATCACAAAAAATATACTATGGTTGTTCCATTTGGTAGCCATCTGCACATCATTTTAAGCCAAGAAAATGGCCTTTAATAGATGAATACACACAGTGTTTGTGAAAAGCTAACATCCTGATTTGGGTTATGGAGCATGTCGTGCTTTGAAAATTTATATTGCAATATAATTAAGATTATATCCAAGTTTTCCCAATATCTTATTCTTTCTTTCTGCAGCATGTACGTCTTCTGTCTCGCAAGCAGTTCCAGCTGAGGGCATTAATGCAGAAAGCAAGGAAGACTGCTGGACTCAGTGATCTCTACTAAATTCTGAAGACTTTTAAGTGGGAAGTTAGATTTCCTTAAGAAGCAGCCATTCTCTTGATATTTCTCTTAATCAGTAGGTGCCCAGAATAAGTTATTACATCATTCAAGTGTAAGATATTTTGAATCAATAATATATTTTCTTTTTGGTAAAGACTAGCTTTTATTAATGCACTTTCTATCTCCTGTAATCTTTGTGCTGGTGGACTTAACGCTAAATAAAACTTGTTGCATATTTTCTTCCTCTACAGAATTGTGTACCATGTGCTTTCTTTACAAACAGGCTTAGCTTATGCAGTGTCAGCTAAACCATACTTTCACTTTACTTCTATGATTTGAAAGACATTTAAGTGTCCCAAACTGGAAAAACTCATGTTTCAATGTAGTTAACCTTTGTTATGACCAGTGAAAGTTGAAAACTCAAAATTTCAAGGCCTGTTGTTTGACGTAGCTTTTGACATCAAGGATTGTTTTCTTCAAGAGAGCTTAGTAACTGTTAAATCGACTTGCCTATTCTACCATGAGATCATGGTTATAGTGCAGTGTACCTTATGGTGCCTTAAGAGGCCTTGGTGTGTATTGCATTTTTCTACTAGAAGACGCTAGGCAAAAGGAAGGCTGGTGCATTTGGTGTTACATTACCTGCCAAGCAGAAACTGCTACACAACAGAATGCCACAAGAAGCATGCGTTCTGGCTGTGTTAGCTGGGACAGAGCTCATACGAGCCTAGTGGCTAAATAATATGCTGTGTACAAAAGAGGGTATGTTGTATAGAGCATCTCGCAGCCTGGAGATCTCATGGTGGTGCTCTTGTCGGCTCTCAGCAGGATGCTGCTGCCTTCCATTTGCTTTTGTAGGCTGCCTCAGCAAAGCTAGCTTGAAAACCACTGTCTTGGTCTCAGCACAGTCATCAGTGTGACTCAAAACTGAGTGATTGTGTTAAAAGTTTTTCATGTTACCATAGGATCTGAAGAGATTGGAGTTTATATTAAAAAAGCTGAGTGAGACATTAGTAAAAATTGCAAGTCCTGTGGATCTTCTGAAAGCTTTGAAAATGGCTTCATACCATCTTCCCATAATCTGCATAAAACACTAATTCTATGTGCTCGCTTTCCAGGTGCTGTTTTGTTCACGTGGATATAACAAAAGCAGTACAGTAGCCACAGCTTTTCCTTTGTTAATGAGGTTGCTTCATGAGCACATTCAGCTTATTCCAACATACTTTGTCCTGAGAAGTATCACCAGAACTCTGTATTAAAAATCTACCCTGGACTTCATTGTGTGATCCATTTCCACCCTTAAGCTATAGGCTATGTCACAGTGTTAGAAAAAGCCAAGCATAAGGCCTTTCCCTCTTCATTGTAGTCAGGTATAGTGTTTTAAAATATCATTGACAGAAAAAAATGTTAATTTTCCTTATTTAACTTACTGTGAGCTTTGAGGAGTAATGTTAGCCATTGTTTCTATGCATGACTGCTATTCTAGAGGAGATGCTTCTCTGTGCTTGGCAGCAAGTTGACTTTGTATGGATGTCAAGAACTTAATGTGGAGCAATGTCTTCCTATGTGCATTTTTTTCCTGTGTACAGGTAAGGAAGATGCTTCCTTTGTTGCATTGTTTCTCCACTGCCCTAGTAATATCAATGGAGCCTGTTTGCATTAAGAGGAGAATCAAGTTTAACTTCTGAGTGTTTAGGTACTTCCATTATTTTTTTCCCTCCTCCCTTAGGACTGTTAGAAAGTTCTGGACCTAAATATCTGGAGCCTACAACCGTGTAGCTGCACACAACATTTTTACACAGGCAAGGTTTGAATTATTGTGACTGAAGAAATAAAATTGTTTGATTCAGATGGGTGCAAGGGGAACTACATTTTGGAGACAAAGCCCTATAAAGAAAAACAAGGAGGCAGAAATAACAGTTCGTGGTTTATTTGGTGTTGAATCTGGTACTACAGGTGGACAGTCACTGTCTCGTTGCATATAGAAACATTAACATTTTTTTTAAACATGCTGAATCACTAGGCTGGATATAGTACACAAAAATAAGGTTCTCTAAAAAAAAGTATACACAAAAATTGCAAAGCCGTGTTAGGAAAATACATTTGGACCTACCAACAGTGAAATATTTGAGCTATTCAGCCAGGAGAGAACGTTGGTCAGTTGGCTTGACAGTCCTTTAACTGCAAGAAAGTAGTCTTTGGTTTCACATTGTGTAATAATTAGTAACTTATTGTTCAGAACCAACATTAAACAAGAGGAGGGAAAAGGCAGAGGGTTTTCTAGGCAGTGCTGCTTTGAATGCTGGATTTCTGTTACACCACTTTACTGTACAAGACTGACTAGGTTATCTAGCTCTGACTAAGAACATGGGTGTCTGAACAGGGAAACCCGTGAACAGGGAAACCCGAGTAGTTTCCTAATGCTGTCTTCAGGAAACTTTTGTTCAGATTGGAGCTGTTTTGTGTGCTCTGGTTGAGATACATATATTGAAAGATTTGACCTACTTGGAAAGTGCAACGTAAGACAAACCACAAAATCCATTAAACTGCGAAGAGTGAACTGCTTGGGCAATTTTAAAACTGTAGTTCCTTCTGGATTTTCCAGAGTGTATCTGCACTCTTTCTTAATTTGTCCTCTTCCTCAGGCTTTAGGATCATCTTCACTACATCAGTGATGCCATTGTTTCCCAGTACACAAGGAACACTTAGGAAGACATCATCTTTTATTCCATGCATGCCCTGAAAAGTAGGTAAGGATAGTTAGGCTAGAATTTGCATATGTCTATGTATTTTATACAATATCCTATTGGGAAAACATAACTAAATTTAGTTGAAATTAAAGTAGGAAGTTATCACTGTTCTTCAGAATTCCCAAAGTTTTTAGTTCTCAGTAAGATGAAAGTTAGCAAAAAGGTACTGCTCACCTTAACAATTGTAGAGATCGGGTGCACTCTTCTCAAATTCTTCATAATAGTTTCAGCTAGGTCTGCCACTGAAAGGCCAATGGCCCATGATGTGTAACCCTTCAGTTTGATGACCTCATAGGCACTGCAGAGATGAAGTTACTAATTAAAACCCAAGTACCACCAACTGAAATATTTAAAGTTTGAGAGAAGCACTTTTGGAAGTGTCTTTATTTGGAGACATCAGAAGCTTGACTGATATGCTGACAGGACTGAAATTAACACAGCAATGAAGAATTCATTTTGCATTTTACACTACTCCTGCAGTAATGCTGGAAACTTGGAAGTTAAAGCACTTCCCTAGTTTAAAGTTCACCAACCATGAAAAATTAACTCTGCCAATTCTACGTTACTCCTTAAAATACTTCAAGTTCTATTACATCTGTAGCTTGACATTTGTTTTGGGCAGCTATATGAAACCAGATATGGATACTGAAGTTCAGAGGTGCTATAGCGCATCATCATTTGTTCTTGTGTTGAGAAAAAAAAAATTTAAAAAATCATTTTTTGGGTTTTTTTTACCTCTCCACCACCTGCTTATGGACTTCCTTCCAGTGTTCCTTGTCTGCATCAGTTCCCATGTCTGGATGAAGAGCCTTCAGGGAGACGCCAGCAACATTCACTCCACTCCAGACAGGTACTGAAAGTTGCACATAAATTCATTATCTCACAAGAAAACTTAGTTTTGTCCTCTTCAGATTGATGATTAACATAATATTTACTTGGATTAATCTGTAACACACGTCACTATGATTTAGAGATGATTTTAAATATAGCCTGATCTGTGAGGCTGATCTAAATTGCAGGCTGAGAACCTAAACAGCTGTCATGGTATCACAATGTTTGACTACACCTTTATTAAAGCAAAATACCTAGGCAACAAGAACTAGAATGACAGTAACTCTATTTTGTAAAGGTTTCTCAAAATAAGAATTCATTCTAAATGAACCCTCAGTGTCAGGAAGCATACAGTACTGCTGTGGTGCTGCTGAAGAAAGTACAAGTTAAGTAAGGATAAGGTTTCTTTCTGCTGTCATCTAGTCTTGCTTCTGCACTTCAACTCCCATATATAGTCCATGAAGTAATCAAGAGCTGCCAGTAAAGACAACTGAGTGACTACTAGTAGGTCTAGTGCAGATCTTTTGGAGCCCCTTGCAGAGAACTTTACCCTCTTGCTTCTTTAGTTTGGGGGTTTTTTTTGGAGAGTTATGGAAACAACTTAGCCTAGAAATTCTTAAGCCTCCTCAGGTTACGGTAATGACCTTTTCCAAGCAGAGTAACTCAGGTCAATTATAAATCATCTAGGGTTACTCTGTGCAGCAGAAGACTTAAAGCAGGACTTGCTTTCTTAAGGTGCTGCAGTGCAAATGTTTTCAAGTAATGCTTTGCTGTAGCTTTTGGAGATGTTTTTTGCAGACAAACTTATCAGAAAAAGTTCTGTGTAACAGGCAGACAGACTTCACCCTTACCACTGGAATCTCCGTGCTCTCCAACAATCCATCCATGGCAGCTCAGAGGATGGATGCCCAATCTTTCTCCCATGAGGTGGCGGAAACGGGCAGAATCCAGATTACAGCCACTACCAATAACGCGGTGTTTAGGAAAGCCACTGATCTTCCAGGCCACATAGGTCAAAATATCCACTACGAGTAGAACAGGGAGGGGTAAGAAGTATTGCTCATGAGCAATGGTGTTATCACTAGGATGGTATCTTCTGTTTATATTTAAGTATTTTATCTGCATGTTAGTTACGTGGAATAAAGCATAAAGCCATGCTCATTGCCAGACCCTGCAGTGGGTTACTATAATGACTGTTTAAAGGCAGAATTGAGAGGCTGTTTAATGCTACACATGCAATTATCAGTGCCCCTTACTGTGTCTTATGCTAAAGATCACTTAAAAGGCAATAGAAGACCCAAGTTGGGGGCAGCTTGGTGTATTTCTCAGAGAATGAGCTTGCTGTGTGTGGAGAAGGAAGATGACACTCTGGCTATGTCATTACATGGCAGAAGTATTTTCTAAAATCCTGTGCTTGCTTATACTAGTATATTAATGCTACCTTACTAAAGAAAATATTCTCTGATCCAAAATCTCTTGTTAAAGCAACACAAGACAAACCTGGGTTTGAGACAATAAGCAGCTTGCAGTCAGGACTGTATTTAACAACATTGGGAATGATGAATTTGAAGATATTCACGTTGCGCTGCACCAAGTTAAGGCGGCTCTCTCCTTCCTGCTGACGGGCACCAGCAGTGACAATGACCAGCTTGGAGTGTGCAGTCACACTGTAATCTGTAGACAAAGGGCTATGTCATACATGGTTCAAAACGGAAGTTCTCAGCTCCTTTTAGTATTGAAATCTAAAATTCTCAAGGTTGAGGGTATTGAAATTCTTCTGTTACCTTAGACTTTGCTTTGTAGGAAGTCAGGTTTTAAGACTGTGGTTAACTGCAACCTTAAAGGCATGTCAAAAGCTTAACACATTGAATCGGGCGGTGGTATTGTGTACTTCTCAGGCACAGATGGGAATGGGGTAGCTGTTGGGATGGCATCCCGTGCAAGTGCTGTGTCAAAAAGGAAGGATCTGCCCTCATGACTTGTGGAGATGGGAGCTGCACATTAAGTAGTATGAGATGGCTAGCATGTGCCTTGTCAGATTGCCGCTGAACTTGAAGCTGTCAGACATTTATGGCCAAGAAGTAAGCAGTAACACATTCAGGGGCTAACTGGCTGTGAAATACAGTTCTCAAAGATGTTTGAGTACTTAAGAAATTAATCTTTCTATACCAAGTGATGAACTCTGGAACAGAGGATTCCTAGTTGGACCAGGCTTAACAAGGTACAATGAAACTGCATGTCAGCTGAGCAGAAATGAAGTAAGATTTCCTCCTAACAACTGGGTTGACAGGCTATGTGCTAAATGTGGATGACCAGTCTGAGATATAAAGTGGCGTTCTCATTGGGAAATAATGTGTGCGTTAGAACCAACTACTTACCTTTGTCAGAGACAATTTTTGGTGTTTTAAGGAAGAGGCTGCCATGCTGGAGGTCTAGCATCTCTCCTCTGAGCTTGTCCTCCACAACATCAACAAGGGCAAGTTCATCAGCCAAGTCCTACAAGAGACCAAGATTAAATAGTAACTTTATTGCCTCTGAGCAAAGTATCCAAGTTGTAAACTGTGATGTTAAAATTCTTTTAAAACCAGTGATCCATTTAAGCAATTTTGCTCATCTGTATCCCTTTACTTGTTCCCAAGCAGAGTATTAAATTGATCTCCTGGGGTATTCACTTTATTGAGTTAGTTTTGTACTTTTCATATCCAAATTCTTCGTGGAATAGTTGTACAATTTTGCATGTCAACAATAAGTAATTTAATAGCAGTTTATAAACAACCTATTTTACAGCTAAGAAAAGCAAGTGTGCTGTTAAACACAGCATTTTCTATATAATAATGCAATGCAGTGGACAAGTAATTCAGAGTGTCTAGGACCACTTTTTCCAGTCCACAATGCGAAGTACTATTGCATCACACTCTGCTTCAGACAAAATGATGCCTCACTTCTTAGAGGGGATTCTGGAAGTCATTCAAAGGTAAATGCAGCTTTTAAGTCAAAATGATACCTAGAGCATGTTCTGTCTGATACTGGGATAAACTTGGTTTGCGAAAACAATTTGTTCTCCGTCGATAGCGTGAAGATTGCTTCTTCATTTCAGGCCCAAATTAAAAAAACAGACAACCAAAGGTTCATCTTGTATGCTAAACCAATTAATCTGATAAGGAAGATTAATTTTTGCCCCTCTTTTAGACCTCAACTAGTCACAACTGTGCCGTTTCATCCAAAGCTGGACACTTACCTTCATCAGGATGCTGATAGCGCAGGCCATTCCCACTGCACCCACACCAACCACACTGATCTTATTGTGAGCATGGCTGTGCTCCTCTTTGTGGACATTGTGGATGAGCTGATCCTTGAGAGACATGGTGCACTGCTGCAAGGAAGGCAACAGATTATTTCTCCAGACTTTAGAGCTGTTTCTGACACCAGAATATTTGTATCACGCAAGATGGACTTTATTCCAGGATGATAAGAAAATGAATGTAGATCACATGCCTAAAACAGCTGGCAGTACTGCCAATATGCAGCAAAATGATTTTATAAAATGAATTATTGATGACTGCACTGTTTAAGTTCACTACAGCTTTCCCACAAATATAGCCTGAGAACCATTGATGGCTGGCACTCCAGCAGCATTAGCGGAATGCTCTAAACGAACACCCATATTACACTGAGGGAAAGGAAGCCATTTTAGCACTTTTAAGCACAGCAGAGTCTGGCAATCTCCATTCTACTGCCCTGAAAAACCGGTACTCCATGCCCTGAAGCCTTTCCACAGCTGTAGTTGTACAATGCTTAGGCAAGCCCTTCTTAAGCACAGTGTGATCCTCGAAGCCAACTTCGTGGACTTGTTTAAAGTGAAACTGCATAGCTTTGAATTAAGAAGCCTACAGTCTGTTCTTACCATCTCTCCCATGCTCAATATTTTAACTAGTGGCTGCAAAGCAGCCTCGTTATATGGGTTCTAATCTGACAGCCATGGGTGTCCTGAAATGTCTTGATGGTAATGGAGCATTTTGCTTTCACCTCAGGGAACCCTTCCCAAGCAAATAGGATGCTTTGCCAGGCAGTGCTGCACTGGCAGCACCAGGACAGCTTCAGCTTCGCCTGAAGAGCCAGAGGCAGCTTCACAAATGGATACAAGTACAGACCCAACATGATTTTAAAGTTAGTGCTGAACAGGCAGCAACTTGTTTAGAGCCAGGAAGACCGGGCAGCACTGGCAGAGCAGGTCAGGACTGAGTCTGGGGCAGCGCGGGGAGCAGGAGGAAGAGGAAGCCAGCAGTGCCCATATTTAGGAACGGTTAATAGAGATGCGTCAGTCTTCCTTTGCAAAAGTCTCTTGAAGCCTGGCCCGCTATAGTGCGTGCTCTCACCACGTGCCAAGTCCTCCTTTTGCACTACAAGCACTTTATTGTGCAGGGCAGGTAAGGAGCACCCACCGAAACATTTCTCGGTTACATTTAATACCCCAAATTTTTGGCTTTAATAGTGCCCAGAGAAGCTGGGGATACCCTATCCCTGGAGGTGTCCAAGGCCAGGTTGGATGGAGCTTTGAGCAACCTAATCCAGTGGGAGGCGTCCCTGCCCATGGCAGGGAGGGAGGTTGGAACTGGATGATCTTTAAGGTCCCTTCCAACCCATTCTACGATTCCCCTGAGAGCAGCAGCAGCTCAGGGGTGAGCCAGCAGCTGATGCAGCCTCCAACACAGCCCTCAGCCTCTTAACTTCGCAGGCTCAGGATGAAATTCAGGGCTGTGCTTGATGGGTTATCAGCCCGGGGGGACTCGGGGGAGCCGGCGGTGCCGAGCGGCACCGCTCGGCACCGCCGGCTCCCCCGAGTCCCCCCGGGGCTTTTGTGGCCACCAGCTCCCACATCCCCCCCTTCCCCACCCGCAAAAGCGATGGCACCTACCGAACGTCTTCACCCAAAGGCGGCTGCGGCTGTAAAGGCGGGGAGGGAGGTGGCAGCCGCTTTAAATAAGGAAGGGGCGGCTGACGTGGGGCGGGCGGGTCGTGGCGGTGGAGACGTGCCCGGCGACACGTCGGGGTGGAGAAAAAGGCGTGTGGGGTGGGGGGAGGTGGAACCTGGTCTTTCCAGAGGGAGGAAAGTTTCTTTCCACCCGCAGGGAAAGCCGTTGAAAACCTTAAAAGCGGTTTAAAACGTTAAAAAGTGGTTTATAAACGGGTTTGGAAACGTGAGCTCCCAAGGGCAAGAAGATGCTCAGCGTGCGCGCTGAGAAGCAGCAAAGGGTGCGGGTTCTGGGGAGCTAAAGGGGAGTAAAAAGTGTTTCTGCCACTCGTCTGGTGGCGAGAAACCTGCTTCTAAGTTCTAGTTACAACTACAGACGCCTGGCGTTTTCGTACAGGCATCCTCTGGCGTTTGGTTCCCCTTTCCGTGTATTTACAGATCAAATTCCCACACATGCATTCGGTTACATAAGCTAAACCTTTTCAATCTTGTACGCTGCAAGCTGTGCTCTGTGCTCATCGTGTTGTCCTTCCTGCGGGTCTCTCTCAGTTTGAATGCTTTTCGAGAGAGAGAGAGGCTGCTGTATGGAATATTTTAGACAGTCTTCTCAGTGATGGCCCAAACATGAACACTGGTATTTTCCTGTTGTTACTGGAAATTCTATGACTGGACTCAGGCTTGTCTTTTCACAGTCACACCCCACCGTCAGCTCTCTCACCCTGCGGTTGATTAATAAAGCCAAGTCCTTCTCCTTTCTTACTTCTTGCTAGGATACTAACAAAAAGCAGAAAATACTTTTTATTGTTTCCTGGATGCCTGAAGTTTCTATTTTATACTATGCTACAGTGTTGTCCCACAAAACTGTTTTTTTAAAAAACCCATGATACCTTTTATCCTTATACTCACTGAATTTCATGTTTCTAGTTAAACTTACCTTCACAAGTTTTCTTGAAGAACTGCATGGACATCAGAAGCCGAGATTCAGACTGCTTCCACCATGGCTCACTTCTTAAATACTTGCACTTCTCCAGTCTTAAGGTAATGCCTCCAAGTCAGTAAATTTACTTAAAATCTTTGCACATGGATTTATCTTTTACTATGCATTAGGATTCTGAGACTGAGATTGTCTGATTCCTCTAGCTGGAACACAGTAGACTGTGAGTTTTGCTCCCCAGCTGGCTTCATTCATTTATAATTTTGTATCCATTTCTCCTTCCTGCCTCTCCTCTTAGATATCCTCTCTTTATCTGATGGATTAACATGTTCATCCTTAATGAAAATCAGGAAAGTATTCATTTAATCATGTATGAGTAGTAGGAGGGTTACCTTTGTTTTCCCACTCTTTTTTTACAGTGGTCCAGTTTTCTTCCTTTATGTTAGTAGTTTGGGCTTGTTTTGGGTTTTTTTTTTGGTGGTGGTGGGTTTTTATTTGTTGGTTTATTGCTTTCTTTTTAAAATTTCTTGCAGCTGCAGTACTTTTGCGATGTTTCTCTTAGTTTCCTTTTGGGATTTTAACTCTAGCTGATTTTTGGCAATATCTATTTGTGTCTTCTACAATGTATTTCACTTCTCTTTTGAGGTGATTATCTTGCTATGGCAGAAGGCCTTCTTTAATAATTAAACCCTTTGTCTTCTTCTACTCATACCAGCCTTTCCATCTCTGTTTTGTCTGGGATGTCTTTTCTCTCTTCTAAATATATATGTGTATATATAGTCATGGGGGTCATGATCTCTCCACAACCTCACCCCACTCCCAGTGCATGCAAACTTAAAACATGGTCCTCAGCCATGCTATACCAGGGCAGATGGTGTGAAGATGGGTGTAACACACATAAGGCTTGTAGACATCTACAAAACTCTGCTTTGCAACTGAAAGAATTCTCTGCTGCTGTTCAAGATGCACTAACACTTTCTCACAGACCATACCAGTGACACTTCCCTTCTGTTGTGGTGATCTGATGGGAACAGTAGCCCAAAGCCTCACCATTTCTTTGACAGTCTGCTAGCAAAACAAAAGAAACAGAAAACACAGGTGAGGAAACAAATAGAAATGCTTGAAATGTAGAATAGACAGTTGCATGATACAAGCCAGAAAAATAAGAAGTTTTGGATCTTATTTTGAAGACCACCACTTCTTCCAAAGGAGGTTAAATAGAATGATCTATCAGTTGCAAAACTAGATATGCTTTGTTCCTTCCTGCTGCTTCAGCCATGAGTGATGCTTGCGAGATATGTCATGTCAGAGGAGACTGGTGGCTAAGGAAGAAAAAGTTCTGGTGATGCCAAGTAGGCCTAATGCTGCATGAATGCAGAACAAAAGGAAACCGTATATTGTAGTTCTGTCATTCTGCATTATTCTGGGTTCGCTGAGCATCTTGTGTTATCAGAAGTCTCAAGGATGGATTAGGATCTTTAATTCTGCATCCCCGGAATCTGCATTTGTAGTGGTTATATATGAATGGGACTAAATATGTCATCTAGAGTTTGGGTTCCAGACATCTGGCAGGACAGAAAATGGACATTTGTCAAGAATGAAAATCAAGAAGGAATATTTTCTCCCTATAAAATTTTTCACTTCTGAAGAGTTTAAATCTAAGACAAAAGGCCTCTGAGATAAGACTGGCTGGATAGATTAAGAGGCATTTAAAATATGTAACCAACTTAAAGCAAGTGGTATTTTACTGCTGCCACAGTGAGGCCAAGCCTCCTCGGAGAAGAATGTCATTATTATAAGATTATTCTTACCATGTGGCTCAGAAAAATAAAATTGCGTGTGGTTTTCACAGTATAAGTTCCAATAAAGTCTTGATTTGCTTCTGCTTGCGTTGCTTGTTACTGCGAACAGAACCAAGACCAAATCTCTGTTATTTATAACATAAGGTATCAATTGTCCTTAGCTGTCTGCTGCCTATTTAGATTCCAGAGGTCTTGCCTTTAGTAGAGTAGACCAAAGCAAATTAATTAGGATGTTTCAAAACCATCCTGGTCCCAACATGTCCTCGATAGAATAGAATAGTTTGGGTTGGAAGGGACCTTAAAGTTCATCTAGTAAATGATGATAAGCAGATCAGAAACTTTGTTTTGTTAAAAAATAGTGTCAGCTTTTAATATGCCACTGTTAATTCGCCTGGTTTATAAAATTGAGAAGGAGGCTGTGACTGGCAAATTTTTCCTTTTATGTGCCCTTTGTGATCTTAGCAGCAGCAGCAGTAGATGCTCAGGAGGAAAGCAGTCATTTGGCATGATTGACATTGATTTTCTGCCTCAGAGGGCTTCCATCAGAGAAGGCTCACACAACACAAACAAAACAGCGTGAGCAAATTAAGAGCATTTTTCTTGCACTTGCAAGACGGAGGCCAGGTCTGTTTATATTTCTTTTAAGTGGTTTGACTATGATTGTAGGGATGGGTCTGACTTTTCTCACTCATATACGTAAGAAATGTTATTCTTTTTCTGCTGCTGCCTCTCGTCGCAGTAGCGGGAGGTGATGTTGATAGAGTGATGGGAGTGCTTGAAATGTGACAGGGTCTCTCCAGGGAAGCTTGGCCCTTCCTCAGTCTGCTTGCCCTCTTTTCCATATTAGCTTTCACAGGTTAAATGTGAAAAATAAAGTGATAAAAGTTGCTGAACTATGATTTTATACTAGAATTAAAAAGCAGAGCCTTTCCGCTGGCCTCAGGTGGCATTTGATCAGGCTTTTTGTTGATAAGAGAAAGAAATCTTGCCCCGTACTTATTAAATGATGTGTTTGTCTTGAAACTATGAACTACTAATTAAAACTTTATCACAAAAGTGGAGTCCAGGCACAGGCTGGTTTAATAGGTGCGTTTCATTATTTTCAGTAAAACATGTAAAATGTTAGTAAATTTTTCTCCCTTTTTCTAATATGCAGGAAGTTTTACATAGCGATGTTTAATTTCTATGCTTACCATTGCTAAGATCCTGGCTCATGACAGACTAAGTCAAATCTGATGGTGCTGCTAGGGCGAGTACTGACTCAAAATCACGATTCGCACGTATTTGCTGTATGAGCTAACACTTAGCTAGAAATTTACCAGTAACCCAAAGACACCGTTGATGCTGACCAGGCCTAGTGAGCTCAGCAAAATCTCTCCACTCTACCTGAGATCTGAGGTCTAATTTGCCTGTAGAAATCGTGTTATTCTCAATATGATCAGTCCCGCTTTTGCTCTGACAATATTAAGCTGTTTGCTTTCATATTGTGGCACCGTGTGAGGAAAAGACCTGGCACTAGATATAGCTACATCATGTTCCAGTCCTGTCTTTCCCTTTAATTTATTCTGAGGCCTGAACAACTTCCTCCAGCTTTAATGGCTTGTCCTTTGTAAAGTGGGAAGGGTCTTCTATCTACCAACAGTTGGTACTGTTGAGATTAGTTCATTATGAAATGTTTCGGCTTCATGAAGTGAAATGAAAATGATGGAGGTTCTTCACCTAAACCAGAGAGGCCTGGACCCAAAATGGAGTGGAGCTTGGTACAGAAAGTTTGGTGTGCTCAGCTACATTGTCAATATCAGAAAAACTCCCAGAATTCTTGCAATTTCAAAGTACTTATCAGGCTAAGATACAGGAATATTGTTCATATTTTGTGTTCTTCAAATATGGACAGTACACCCACATCAAACCATTTGAACTGATCTCCTATGAAAAATAAAGCTGTGCTTCACCTTGGCTTTCACTAACAAAATAACTGATAAGCCATGGTCCATACACCTCCACATCCCTCTGCCTGGCTGCTTTCATGCATGTGTGTTATGGTAAGGATGCTGGTATTACTAGTATTCAGGGCTTTTGCTGCTTCATACCCTCTTTTTCTTTGCACTGTCATTGTGGTAGTGGGGAGGGGCTAGCTGATGTAATTCTCATTTCCTGGCTTTTATACATTTGTGTTTCTACAACCTATTTTTAAATATGCACCAGGGTAATGTATATGAAGACCTGTGTAAATGATTGTCAATTACTGAAGATCCCAGATTTTCACAATGCTTTTTTGCAAGATGTATCTTTTAGATTGCAAACTGTTTTCTAGCTGACATGTTTCAATACATGGAACTTTCAAGTTGCACTAATTTTTCTTGTCTCTTTAAAAGGCTGGGTTGTTTTTTCCTTAAACGATTGGTGTTTTTTCTCCTTATAAGGTTTGTAAATATAACAGCAGTGGAGGATGCTTTCAGTGTAAAATTAGATAAATATATGTTGCTTGCAACGATTTTCTCAATATGAAGCTAGAGAAAGCTGTATTTCTTGCAATAGCTTCCTAAATCATCCCTGAAGGTAGCTGGACTAAGCAGAATGCATGATTTTGTCTTGCTTGTCTAAGGAAGTGAATTTATTCATGGAAGCATGAGTCACTGTGCAGGATTCTCCAAGCCAAACCCATTCCCTTGATGCAATTGTGAATACTTACTCAGTTACTTAGGAACTGCAGGAAATGAGATGCTCAGGAAACCGCGTGGTCAGAGAGTGATAAAAGAGCACTCCCATGAACACGGGATGCTATTCAGGCTTTGGGTAACAAAGTCACAAAGATATCTCAGCCAGTTCAGCACCTGCCTCATGTTGACTGTCAAGGGGTTTGTAATCATTAATATATCCTTGATGCTGCCTTGTAAACAGGCAGCAGCAGAACTATTACTGTTATCTATCTAACTTGTTCTTGAGTGCCTGGCAGGTTGCAGTAAGTGGAGACTTTCTATAAATTACAGTAAGGAACTGTAGGGGTATGAGAGGAGGGCTGTGGACTGCTGCCACTGCTGCTTGCCAGTTCATGAGGGCAGGCAGGCTCAGCAGCTAAAGGTCAGAGTCATCTCTCGTCTGGAGCAGAGTCTCCCTTGCCCTTATTTTAATATTCATATTCGTTCTGCAGCTGTCAGGTTTAATTTCCCCAGGATCCCTTCTCGGCATGTCACATGGCAGCGAGCTGGTTAGCTCAGGGTAAAAAGCTACATAGTCCTGCGAAGACAGGTTTTTACTGCTCTAGGCCATTTAGGACACAATACATTAGACGACACAATATAGCCAGCCTTACAGAGGCAGATGCTTTTATAGTATTTCAGCCCTTACGTATCTGGTTGACTCTCAAGCATGTTCAGAGTGATAGCAGGTTACGTATTCTCTCTTATACAAAAATTACTGTGGCCAAACTTTCAATTTTGTGAATGAAAGTTCCAAGTTACATCGCTGGAAACTCAGCATCCTATAGCTGAGAAGTTACTGGGCCATACAACCCATGTAGATAGCTGAGAGTACATCTCAACATTACACACACAGACCTGGCGGAGGATCTTTCCGCCCAGCCTGCTCTACAGAAGCAGTGCACAAGATGTGAACTCAGCCCTTTATCAGACAGGAGCATCACAGCTGGGGCTTTGCAAAAGGAAGCTCTCACTTTGGCAGCATAAAATTGTAGAGTCAAGGAATTCTTAGACACTGAAAGTAGTTTAATCTGAGTTTTCATGAAGGACACTCTTCACCATGCAGGATACCTCTCCACAAAGTTTCACTAAAGACATGAGTGCTATAAAGTGTGATTTTTACAGCTTTCTGGAGCTTGTAACATACAGGTTAGTTCCTGTAGCTCTTTGTGGGTCCTGGTGAATAAAATCCACTTCTGTGCCTGGAGTGGGAAAGCCAGAAATCAAGAGAAAATCACATTCTGGTTTTGCAGTCTCCTTTTAGAGCCTCTATGGTACAACAGCTTCACAGACTATCCCACATGTTGCTGGTGTTCTCAAGTAATGCCACGTGAATATGGAAAACGTGTGTACCTATAGATGACTTTATAATAAGTGATTATCTGTTCCTTGGAGAAGAAAGATGATGTTTAACTTGCCGTACAAAAAAACTTAGCAATGAAATAGAAGCAGGCAATCCACTGCTTGCATTTCAGTCCCCACACCTGAGAGCCTTCAAACGGGCTGCAGCTGGGCTGGCTCAGTCCTCAGGCAGCAGTCCTGGGCAGCGGTGTTATAGTGTTGAACTCTTCTGCTGTTCTCAGATTGGAAAAAGTAATTTGATTGTTTCTGCACAAGGTACTCTAGTTTTTTAGATTTTTTGTTTCTGGGATAGTGGTTGTTGGCAGCTCAGTGGGTGAGCATAGAGGCCTGGGTGGGGGCGTACAACTGTGAAAGGTAGGGACTGTCCTGAGCGCTTACCAGGCAGAGCTTTTAAATACTGTTAATATCATGTGTATTGCCAGCAGAATGTACTGCTGGAGTGGAGCTATTCCTCTGGGAAAAGCTTTTGCTGTGTCTTTGAACGTTCTGCTCCTTGGGCTTTTAAATTTTGTTCTGTTTATTTTATAAGCAGAAGGTAGCTAAGGGCAAGAAAGACACTTGCCATTTCCTTATGACTGAACTCCCCTAGCTTGTACTATTAAGGATTTACACCATCATCTAAATGTGCTGTAGCTGTATGTTAACTGGCCACTTTGGTCAGCCACTGTGGGTGTCCAGTGGCCTCCTCTTTCCTTGGGCTTGTGGATTGGTGCTGGAGACCTCATCCTACTCACAGCAAAGCTAGCTGTGAGCCCTGAGGTCACATGTAGGTTCAAAGGGTGGCTTGGCAGGAAGAGAGCCCTGTTTCTAGTCCCTTTCAAGAAAGAATTCTTTTCATGGTGTTAATTTTCTTCCATTCCTTTTTTAAGTGCCCGTGTTTCTTAATTGAAACACGATACGCAGCACCGTGATTCAGTACCAAAGGTCTAAACTGTAGCAGTGATTCCAAAGGAAAATAAAATGGATAGAGAGAGGTGGAGCCTGCATTGCTGGCGTGTAATAGCCTTTCTCATCAGCTTCATTATGAAGCCATGGTGAAATCATTAATATACTTAAAGCAGGTACCAAGCGGAACATCTCTGTTGGGAGCACAGCTTCACAGCACAGGCATTGTACAGAGACACAGCAGTTCTGCTCAGCAAAGAGTTTGTCAAGTCAAGAAGCAGAACATAACAGGGAAGTGAAAGTGAAGGCAGAGAAAGGCAGAATGATTGCTAAATATGGTGCTTGCATTAGTATGCTGTGTTTTTCAAGAGCGTTACACAAGTACTGACTCTTATCTGTATGAATTAATTCAGTTTTCTTATTTACACTCGAATTTTAAATACAAAATGAAAGGCTGTCTCTTGCCTATGGACTGCCAGTGAACCATTTTCACAGTGCTACGCTAAATGTGGAGTTTCTGGCTTGTGGACCCTCGGATTCTGTATTTCGATGAAACTGCACAAATATTCAGCAAACGTTGTTTTGTGAGCCCTATTTAAGGAGGTGGATATTACCAAAGGGAATAAACACTGGACTTTTAGCTCCTAGGGGGGGAATCCCGGTACTTGCAGAATGTATCAGTTTTCTAGCTTGGGCCTTCTAATAAGAGGCAAAGCATGTTTGGGTCCTGAGTGACAAATACAAGGTGCATTATTTCTCACTGGCTATCTCCAACCATGTATTGTTTATCTCATAGCTGTATCCAGATTCAGTTGTATCCCTAGGCACTATTCAGTTCTGGTTCTAGGGAGCAATGTCTCAGTGCAGGTTCCCTTTTAAAAGATGCCCACGTGATGAAAATGTGAGGTGCTGGCGGATAGTGTCATGGATTCTCTATGTGTGTGTGAGTACACATGCATGTGCACAAGGGATGGAGTTCTGGAGGCTGGGTCTCCTGAACACTTAAACCCCAATATATTCTCCATATCCTTTTTGCTGGTTGTACGTATTACAGGCTATCTGGAGTTCATTGTGTTTGATATTTAATGCTGTGATATCAGAAGGGAAAAGATACCAGTGTACTTTATCTTTTGCTCACTATGTGAGGGTGAACAAGTTTTGGAGTGACAAGAGGGATCTGCAGTCCCCTGGGTCTGCGTTAACTCGTCATGTGCCAAGCCTTTGGACTTGCTGCTGGGACAATGGCTCACCCACCACTTCACTCTTGGCCGCTGGATTGATATGTTTGCAGACCGGGGCAGTGCCAGTTTGGTAGAAGAATGTCGGCGTTAGAATTTGTGAGATGAAGGACAGACCAGAGCCCAGGTCTCTGGCTGCTAGAATGTGATGTGGTGTATTTACATGTTCAGACAGAAGGTGCTAGATCTGTTGCTTTCTTTACGGAATATCCTTCTGTGTGCAAGTGGCTGCTAACTCAGTGTTCCGTCGCTTTTAATCTCATCAACTGTTTGTGCCCCGTGTGGCATAATGGGGGAAAGAACTCTGTTTCATTTAGAAACTTGTGGAGATAAGTAATATTTATATCTCCAGGTCTGGTTTTCAGATATGAAGGCAGTTGAAGGCTGAGGGTACTCAATGAATTTTGGAAATTTACCTGGACTGAGGATATGTCCCTATTAATTCTCCTGTTTGTATAAGTTTAGCCGTAATGTTGAATGCACATTCCTTAGCTAATAAGCTTAGTCTTGCATCCGATTTTAAAATATGCTCCCTTGAGGCAGCAGCAGCTGGAGATTTGTAGTTGATAGGGTGTTATGTTACAGAGAGAATTAAAATAATAATAATTTTTTAAAAATCTCTGTAACATTTCATATCTCTTAGGCAAAGGTTACCGAGAGCCAGTTAGTTCAGTGATGATCTCTATAAGAGTTCTTAGGCATGTAAGAGCAGCCAAAAATAGCTCCTTGGAAGGTCAGGGAAGGCATCCTTTCTGTATGTGGGTAGCTTTGCATTTCTGGCCTGAAACATCAATATATCTTATGGTAAGCAAGGAAGATGGGATGGAAAGAAAATAGAATGGCAAAATGGACTTGGAGGGCAGCCAGAGCCTGTGTAACATGTTCCTTATTCATATGAGCCTGTACATACTGCTGCCAGCCTTGGAGATATTTCAATACATGAAATGGAGAAAGCCTGTTTTAACTTCTAAACCGTGCTTCAAAAACTGCCTAGCCAAATAAAGGCTGGATTCAAACTGTCAGCAGATGAACAACAGCAAGAGGGACCCTTATGCTTTAAAACAAAGCCATAGGCTTGCATCCAAGTAATTTTAAGCTTCTGACTGACCCCCAAGTCTGAAGGAAATTTCAGCTTGTCAGACCAAATGTTCTCTTTCTGTTGATATCTGCATGCTGAGACAGAGTTTACAGGAAGCTTTTATAGAAAATTCCAAAGTCAGAGTCACCGCAGAACACTTTAATTATTGAATAGGCAAGAGCTAATGTGAGAGGGAAAGGCTCTGTGTTACTCTGCATATTAATCGCCCCTCCGCCCCTGCCTGCCCAAATCCCCTTGGTTAATCAGGTTATGTTTGCCCTATTTCTCTCAGGGAGTGAGTAGAATGCAGCGTTGCTAGAAATGGAGGAAAGGAAGGAGGAGAAGGGCATACTGAAAGCAAGAGTGGGTTGAGGATGCTCCTGAAATGAAAGCTTCACTTTGTCAGGGTTCCCAAGATCACAGCAGGACACCTTTGGGCTGTGGGATGTCTCTGTGACCTGTCACACTGGCTGCCATGCATCATCTTGCATCCGAAGCCCTGTGCTGAAGGACAGCAAAGGGAGCTTGCCTGTCTGCACTCAGCCTGGAGGCACTGGTGGTCTCTGCAACCAACAGCTCCCTCCCTAAACACCCACTCAGCTGCTTGTTTCATCGAAGAGCCCCTAAGAGAGAATAACTGAAGTCACTGGGGGAATACACTCTGCCTGACATCTGTCTGATGTGCAGTGGTTAATTCTGGGGGGAAGGGGACAATGCACATGTGCGCACACATACAGAGCTGCGTGTGCACGCTTTTGTGCAGTCATACAAGCTTTGATTCTTGCTGCACTCATTCTCTTGGGCATGTGGCTGCAAGCCGCAGAAAAATAGCACAGATGGACCTGCCGAAGTAAAATGCATCTATGAGAATTGGGGAGCCAGCGTACACACAGCTAATAACGCTGACCTGTGTGCTGGTAAATCTAAGTTCCCTTTAAGCCTGGTGAACCTGGAATTTAGCTCTGAGTGTGCTGAGATTTGTGAGGCTCTTCATATGGGTGTTTGACTTGGAAATGCTCTCATCTCAGATTGTAATGGGCAATACCAGACTGCAAGACTGACGTCTCTTGTGACCACTGTCTAAACTCAAAACTTGCAGCTGAAACCATTCCTGAAATGTGAACAGACTTTTGTTCTGAGGCCTGGGTCCAGGCAGACTTAAGAGAACGAGGCAAATGTTGATGGGAGAATTAGGTACAGTGACTTCAGTGATTTTTAGGAGCATGGCAAATAATTCAGAAGGACGTAGATCTGCAGGTCTGCATCTGCATTCTGTGTCTAGGGGTTGAATTTAACCAGAAGCTCAAAACCAAAACTTTCTGTTAGAAGAGATACTGAGCAAAAATGACCATGAATGCTGCTAAGCCTCTGGAGATAAGACTGCAGAGAGCTTTGATAACCAGCTAGCCTCCAGCCTGAGAAAATTCAACATCAGTGGCAAAAACAAGAAGGCATAGAAACAATAACAGTGGTCACGAGGAGTTGGGAAGGAGAAGAACAGCTGTGGAAATTTTTATGAAGGACTTGCAGGACTGTTGTTGACGTTTCACTAAGGTATAAAGATGAGGTTATAACAATAAACTTGGTCTCAGCTTGAAATGAAAGCAGAGTCCGTGTCTGTTTAATACGCCACACTTTCTAGACCAAATCATGAGGCTTCAGGGAATTTATATGTAACTCTGCTTATCTAATGCTCTTATCTTGGATCAGGATCAATCAAACATCAACCTATGCTTGCGTTTTGTTTTTGTCAGGAAGTGCCAAGCCACACAGGCATTGCCTAATCTTGTCTGCTGGCTTCTTTGCTTAGATCATGGTGCAATGTTCCCTTGAGAAACACATATTAAAAGAGAAGTTTAGCACCCCTCTTTGTTAAGAGTATAGATCAGAAACATTTTTGTAGCTCAAAGCTGGGCAAGTGCTAGGACATTCTTCCAAAAGCTTAAGCATTGGCAGTGCTAAGTAAATCCTGGAGCTGTGACATGATTTCACATGTTCCCCAGCAGAAAGCAGAGCTAACTGGATGGGTAAAAGCTCCTCTTCCTGCACGAATGAAGACAGGTAGGAAATGAACCACCAGAAACCATTCCTTGGTGGGAAAGAGCTGTGGAAAAGGCAAGATGTAGCAAGGACCAGGCTATTGCAGAGCAAGGTCTTGCAAGTGCCTACAAGCCACGCAGGGATCCTGAAGGCCTTGTTCCCACTGCACAGTGCTCACTAGCAAGCATGTGTCATGGTGTGTGTCCAGAATTGCCATTGTCCCAACATAGTTTGCTGCCATGGCCTGGTTGTTTGTCGCTGTAAGTTGCTGGCCAGTGCTGTATGTTATGGTGGTTTGGGTGTTATCAGGCCTCCTCTGTGCAATCCCTCTTGGCAGCAGCAAAGAGTGTGAAGTCTGAGTTGCTCCACAGAGCTGCTGTTTGATTTCACTGCAGGAGATGGGAGAGGATGGTCACAGCAACCCCCCTGCAAGAGCGACACTTGGTTGTTGGTGTGTGGGCAAGTGAGGAGAGAGAGCTGAGCTGTGTGAGCTTTGGTTTAAGTTCACACTAGGTAGGAGTTTGCCTTGCCAGCCTGTGCGTGGGAGCGCTGTTGGAGCAGATGGTTTGCAGCCCCGTTGCTGCAGGGTTGGCTGGCTTATGGGATGCTGCCAGTTTTGTGTGGGGAGGAGGGCACTGAGCCTTTCGGAGGACAAGAACTGCAGGCGATGTGGCAGCCTGGAGGTTCCAAGCACAGGGGAGTCTGTGTATGACCTGGGGGCCGAGCAACAACATAATCCAAGGAGCATATCTTGTAAATTGTTTGCAGGTTACAAACTGGAGGAGACTTTTTCCACACCTCTCTGATACTGCTGTGTAAAAAGCTGTTGGTTACTCAAATATATAAAATCTCCTCTTCTCCCCAGTTTCCCCCAAACTAGACTTAGGCTTGCAGAGTTCCATGACTGGCTTAAAAATTCTGAATTTACCATCTGTTGTACTTCTAAGTGTCTTTCTGCCTTCCAAAACCTGAATTTCTGTTTTCAAGATTTTTCTTAGAAGCCAGGAACTATTATTTTTTAATGAGAACTTTTTTAGTTGTTAACAAAGTCCCAGGACTCCAGAAAATGGAGCTTTAAGGAAAGCTGCAGCAGTTGCTCAGGTCTAGAGCACTGAAAGGAAACCGAGAGGCAAAAACTTTAGCTGAGAAGTTGTGCAGGAGGCAGGGCTGAAACAGTGGCCCTAGTGTTTCACCTTTGGTGTAGCTGGTGGATATTGCAGCATGTCCCAGAGAGTTGCATATTACAAATACATAGTTTATGGTGTGCACAGCAATCAAATGGCAAGGTAATTACTGGACCAGTGAGAGAGGCATCCAAGCACTATGTGTTGTTAAATCATTTAAATTAAAAAAAAAAACACTTTAAAAATCAACACTCTAAATTTTAAAGTTCAGAACTTGACTCCCCGTGCGGTCTAGTTTTGGATAAGAAGGAAACAGGAAGTTTAGAGGTGAAGAATCTTGAGAATATCTGCTTCAGTTTTAATTGCTGATAATGATTTTGATAGGGGCAGTGTATATACTAAACTCTGCCCCCAAACATTTAGGGTTTTAACCGTTTAAGACATTAGACATCTAAAGCATTGAAGTTCTGATTCTGCAGAGAGTACTGGCACAAAACGCCCAGGATTTTAAAATGTTAACATATATATCTCAGTTCCTATGTGCAGTTTAAGGTATTGTACAGAGATCAGGTTCTTGGGGGTTGGATAATTCTTGTCAGGACAGCCAGTACTTCCTCTAAATACAGCAATTTTAAGCTGTTGCACAGTGTTTCTTTGAAGCTTATTGTCCTCGGATTGACTTAATCTGTCTGGACACCTTGAACAGGGCAATAAGGTGTTTATTGCATATGGAATCTTGAATACAGGTATGTGACGAAGTTGGTAGGTGTTTAATATTGGCTGATAGATTACATTGTTCCATTTCTAGAGTTTAAGATGCAAACAGCTTGCTTGTGATAAAGCAGCTTTGAGAAATTATTTATGTGCCAAATGGAGACAAATTGTTGCTTTTCATATAATTTGTATCCTTTTGAGGCTATAGTACTTTCTAATTTCTCTGGAATCACTGCTATCTCACTTAATAAGGAAATGTGGAAAATCAAACTTGTTTCCAGACAGTATCAGTGACCTGCCCAGGTTACCTGAAAATGCTTGTAATCTCAGCCCTGTAGCAGGACTAAAGATGTCATTAAAGGTCTGTTGTAAAAATGTTTGCGCAAAGCCTTCCATAAGGAAATTAGTTTGAACTTTGTGCTGATGCCATTTCCTGATTCTATATACCTTGCTGTTATTACATGCAAATAAATAAAGGGGAGGAAAAAACATAAGTAGGGTCAATCAATAACTCTGGACTGCCTGATGTAGTGGCTGCAAATGTGCAAAAAATATCTCAGGCTTAAAAAATACTTGCCTTCGCAGTTCTTCTATAAACTGGATAAACCTGATGAAGCTGAGGGCTATGCTGGGAGGCACTCAGAAAGGCTACGATCCATGTTGCCATGGCCCTTCCACTCTGGCGCCCTCCACAGTCAACCAGGAAAAGTTGTTGCATGGAAGATGTTGCTCTGGAAGAGATGAAACTGATATTTCCTTTCCTTGGATGGTTTTTCAGCCATTATTGTTTTGGAGATTCTTATTGACATGTGTGTGTATATCCTGGCTCTGCAAACGGAAGATAAGCTTGCTTTTCCTGGGATTTCTTGTATATCTCTTGCAGTTAATCTGTGAACCTTCATGGGTGACACATAAAACCACAGCTTCACAGGAGTCATCTTCCATGAGGGTGAGGAGACCAGCTTTGACAAGCTGAAGTTAGCCTTTGTCTCAGTATCCTTCCTACTCACATCTCATCCACTCCATCTGCGATTACGTATCCTTAAGAATGACATTGGAAGTCAGCAACAATTTAAAAAAAAAAAAAACAACTAGCCAATCCCTTAGGGGTATCTTGCTGAAAAACAAACCTCTCACTGATGCAGATCCAGTAAAGTTTTTAATTATTTAGATCACATCTTGCAGATAAGGTGGAAAAGTTTTGTTTGAGAGAATGCTCTCAATTTTAGGTTGAATTAGGTTGACTTTAGGTTGAATTTTAGGTTGAATTTCAGATTGAAATTATCTTTTTTTTTATTTTAGAAAGTTTGATGGTGACTAGGAACAGCTAAAGGGCTGTCTTTGACCATTGGTATTGCCTTTTTGATTACATAAATGTTCTTAACGGTTGATGTTAATCTTGGGAAATGACACATCTAAAACGTTGACCTTGTTTGGTTTTTAACTCATGCTGTTGTTTGGCAGATCAGATTCCAAAACGTGTGCAGCTGGCAAAGTTTGAGGCCTGTGCTACCCGCTTAGGCTTTTGTCAAGCGCAGTCGGTAGGAGGGGTGGCCCCAGCGTAGGATTTTTAAAGAACCAAATAGTATTGTAATTCTACTGTATCCAGTGGGAGTTAGATGTACAAATACTTGGTTATAAACTGTACCAAACAGGTGGGGGAGCTGCACACAGAGCTTGTGGCTCTAGCTTACAGCGCTGCTGTCTGGACACACCATATGGCTCTCGCTGTCACCAGTATCTATGGGCCTCCTGCAACGCATCTGCTGCTCCAGTGTGGCATTACCTTACACCTAGTCCTTTAAAAAGAAGGGAGTTCTTGTTGTGTTAGTGAGCTGAAAATGAGTCATATGAAATATTTGTCCAGTTTATTAATGTGAGGTACTGCTGCTAGTCTAATGCTTCCTGGTGCTGCTGTAGGAACAAATTCAGGCAGGATCTTGCCCCGTTGCTGCTGGAAAGAGAAAGCAGAAATGAGGCTGAGCAGTGAAGCTTTGGAGTTTGGAGCCTGGCTTTTGTTCTGAGCTCATCCTTTAAATGAATCCAGACATTTCTTTGCCTTGCAGTAGTGAGATTTGCACAGAACTGTAACCAGCTGTGTCTGCATTCACAAGCTGTGTGCAATACATGGGGTCAGATATTAAGCAAACAGTTGGAGCTAAGGACCTGACATCCACTTTGTATGTGTTCTGGAGGTTTTATTTCTGACTAACTCTAGTGGCCGGAGTTCACTTACTAGTGGCTGGAGTTCATGTCTGGTTGTTTCAGACCAGGGAAATCTGTTTGCATGCCGTGAGATTGGCTCATTTTCTGAACCAAAGCTCAGTAACCAAGATTTGGGAGATTTTGCTTTCGTTCATGATGTGAATAAAATGCTAATATAGCTTCACCCAGTCAGTACTCAGGAGCTCTGAACTATGTTGTGTAACACAGCAATTTGTCTTTAGGGGTGTCTAATTATAGCATCAGAATCTGATTTCAAATAGCTCGATATTTATTATTTAAAAGGGGGATACATTTGTGGGAGAGTAATAATGAAATAATGTAACTTGAACCTAGGCAGCAGCGTGAGTGCAGAAGCAAAGCTGCCTTGCGAGCAGACTGTCTCTCTAGCTTGTGCACTGATGGGGCAGCATTTCTTGCCAGCGCCAGGGGATCGCCGGCTGTGCCGGAAACGAAGTGGAGTTGCATAAAGGGAAGAGACAACTGTGAGCCAGGGCTGGAGGGGAGAGGCATTCCTGCAGCAGCAGAGCACAAAATGTCAGCATTTGAATGCAGAGTTTCTGGGCTGTGTCCCTTAGGATTAAATAGGAGTCTGGCTAGGGCAGAAACCAAACTGATGGCTGATTCTGGTTTTCTTATGGGAGCATTTTTCCCTCATTTCTGTGAGCTTTCCTGTGGTGGGAAAAGTATCGAGTAGTCCTACTTAGTGGTAGGAAGCATGATGCTCCTCCCATCCCATGAACTGCAGTTTAACCACAGATTAAAACAAGTTGAGAGGAAGTAAGCTACTTGTTTTGTAAGAGGCAGTTTCTCTAGACAGTACTTCAAGTGGATAATTTCCTGGTCCCAGCTAGGTTCACTGCTAGTGAGACTGCCGCGTATAATGCTTCTGAAGGCAAAGGCTTTTTGGAGCAACCTCAGTTGCTCAAAGGTTGGAAGCCTCGCACAGCTGCTGGAAGGGCTCTGGTTCTGGCTGGGTGATGCCGGCGGCAGCCTGTGTCTTGAGGCACCAAGCCTTGAAAGCCACCCTTGTTGAATCCAAATCCAAACTGATAACAGGCTGCGAAAGCCACTGATAGGTGCTGTGGTGTGTCGTTACCCGCATGCACTGCAGATCCCCAAGGAGCTGCATACATGAGTGTCTGTGCTGCGGAGTTCCGGCTGCGCCCCATGCTGCCTGCGTAGATGCAGACAAGGGACTGCGTGTCAGGTCAGCATCCTCATCCCTCCTGCTTGCGTGCCTGCCTGTCGAGAAATACGCTATTTCTGAATGTAGGCCAGTGCTTCATAAGCCTGTGTCATTCTGTGCTTGGGTACAGCAAACAGCTGCAGGGCGGAGGGGCCTGGTTTTGCACTAGGATGGCGTGAGGTGGAACAATTCCTGAGAAGCAGCTCTGCGCAGCAATAAGGTTTTATATGGCTGGTCTGAAAGCGTAGTCAGCTACTGACCCCCACAGAGAAAGGACTCTGCTTTTAGGTCATCTCTGCTTCCATCCCTAGAGAAACTAGCTGACTCTTTGTGTCTCCTCCCCGGCTTTGCACGTCAAGATAAGGAGCCCAAGATACAGAGTTTGGGGGCTGACAGTGCTTTGTCCCACCTCCCATCGCGCTTGGACATGACAGGGAGCTCCCAGGGCAGGGTTCTGTGTGAGGCTGTGTGGGAAAGTAGCCTTGGCCACCAGGCTGCCTGTGCCTAATGAGGGTAGAGGGTAGGGATCAGGGATCAAAGCCAGGCTCTGCCAACCATGCTCCTGAGGCACCTCATGGTTCCCCAGGGCTGGTAGCCCTGAGGCTGTGTTCCCATCCCAGTCCCACAAAAGGCAATTGCTTCTGCAGGAAGGTCCAGGAAACAGAAAGGTGACAAAGCAGTTGTTTCCCTTTCTTTGCTCATAGAGCACAGTAAAGGCTAGAATCACCAGCACCAGTGAATCCAAAGCTGATACAGAAATGGACACAGGTTTTTGGAGGGGTTGGTTTCTTTTCAGTCCCCCATATGCTTTGGCGTGAAGGGTGCTTGGCAGCAGGTCAGCCTGGCAGTGGTGTGGCTTGGTGTGTCTGGGGATTGAGGTTCAAACCTGGTGTCCACAGAGTCTGTCCTCACGAGAGAGATGAAGAAACTACAGGTAATCTCTGCCAGATTTCCAGCCGGGAAGTGCCTTGAGCTGGCTGTAACCAGGGATCATCCTCATTTCTAGATCTAAATGGGAATTATCTGTCTTCTGTGATGTTAGGTCTAGAAATTGGGACTAATTTTGAGTGCTTGGTGTGGGGGGACCATGATAAAGAGGTGGGATTTTTCCCCTCTCTGGGAAAATCTCCCCGCTGGCAAAAAACTGCTCTTAAATCCCCAGACATCCCCATTACTTCCCATTACTTTAGCTGAATAGGATCTCCTTTAAAGACTGGATCACAGCTCTGACAGCTGGTTCTTGTTCTTATTTATCATACTAGTGTGTTGGTGTTTACTCAGTCTAAATTAGTAGTCATCACCTGAGAACAATTATCACAAAATCTAGTAGTAACTCCTGTGTTCGTCTTTGGACTGCTGTACATGTTTGCTTTTGTTAAGATAAGTTGAGGAGCTGTGCCCCAGGGAGTGGCAAGCCATGGAAAATAGACTTTAATTTCTGCAGCACCCAGGATCCTCGTCTGAGGTCCCTAAAGAAACACTCCACTGTCTGCTGTAAAATAGCACAAGCCAGCTGGGAGCTAGTGGCAGAATCTGGCATTTCAGTGAATTTGAGTTAGCTAGAGGGCTGGAGAGGAGGGTATCTCATAGCACTCACTGTGCTTTTGATCAACATAAATTCTAAATCATGGCAGGACCTCTTCTTGAAGTGCATTTGGAGTCCAACTGAGCTCTCTTTCCTGTTCCCTCTTTTTTTGAGGGACTGCTTTCTCTCCCCATAATTGCACCCTTGCTGTCCACGTCTGTCCCATGCTCAGCCGCTCAGCATGTAAAACCTAGGGATCCCCCTTTTCTTCTGACACAGAAGACTTGCTACTGAGACTCTTTTAACTTGGTACTTAGACTTTGCTGCTATTCATAAATTACTAATGAGGTCTCCTTCATCTTAGTTCTACCATTTTCAACCAGTCAGCCACCTCCTCATATTCCAGCTACAATTCTTGGTGTATTTGTTACTATGCTCACCTTAACAGTGTCAGCAATTGCATTCCTGAAATTCCTGTTTGGAATCATGGCAGGGTGTGCACTAGCATGTGCCAGGTCTTATGGAGAGATTTGTTCGCCTGAAGGGTCAGGAAGGCAGAAAGCCCAGCAGGGCAAGAGGAAGCATTTTGCTTTTGGTGACAATGTCCCCATAGAGAGCATGCTGAGGGCACACAGGTGCACTGCTGTAAAGCTTTTTCTCACAGACACGTTTTATCTGCCCTGCTCTTCTGGAACTGGACGCTTGGTGCTTATCGGCTGGCATTCTGGCTGGGCGATCTTTGCCCCTGAGTGCACACCGGGCAGAACCAGCCACCCTGATGCCAGCGTCCTTCCTTGTCCCTCCCTGCTGCTGTTTCACTTGATGATCAGCTCGTGGCTGGAAGGGGAGGGGAGCATGGTGCCTGTGCAGGCAGCAGAGCCACGTCCCAGCTCAGAGCTCGTCAGTTTGCAAGCACGTGGCTTTACAACTTTATTTCCTTAACATGTTATCTGCAGAAGCAGGGCAAAGGTGGGAACAGGGGAGTGCTTACAGGGAAGTAGCTGCCATGGCATCGTTGCATCAGTTGTCAATTCTGATCACGGGACACACCATGCGTCAAGTAAAGTAATTATCAACGCTTTTTTATCTGGATCAGCCCATCAGCTGCAGGCAGAGAGGCTGCAGGTTCGGTCTGAGGGGAAGTGAACATGCTGCTATGATTCATGCAGCGGGCTGGAAGTCCCATCTGAGGCCAACACTCCTTGTGCAGTAGAGAGAGGGGCAGCTCCTGCCCCTGCAAGTGTGGTCATCTCTAGCCAATTTCCAGAGTATTTGGGTTTTGTATTTTTAACACAAGCTTAAGCTTGGATATCCTCAAACCCTTCCCTATTTTCTCCACAACTTGCAGTTAAGGACCTGTTGAGATCATGTGGACTGGTAGGGTAGGAAAGGCAGGACATGAGTGTTGCCAAGAGCAGGATGACACTTTCCCTTATGGTTTAGGGGATGAAATGCGCAGCTGCGGGTGCATGTAGATCGTGTTAGCAGCCGAGTCCTGGGGAGGTTATACAGGAGGCATCTGGGATTCCCAGGCTACAAGGTGCTGGGGTTTGGTGTGTCAGTGTGGTGAGACAGCATTGTGCCAAAGAAGCGATGGGCAGTCACGGGGGTTGAGCACCAAGAGCAGGAGCTCACTCAAGGAGGGCAGCACATGGAAGTGTGGAAGCCAGTGGTGTTTGAGGATCCTTCTGCTGGGTGCAGTAACTGTAATAAAGTGACTATTTGTCACCATGTGCCTGTGAATGAATTTGGGTTGGAAGGGGATGGAGTGGGGCTGTGAGGATGCTGACACTTCAAAGAACAAAGCTCTGTCCAGGTTTAGCTGACGTTCAGCAGGGTTACTGCCTTTCAAAGTTTCAGATTGTGGTTTGCGGGTAAGATAATAACAAAGCAACCCTCTTAAACGGGATCCTAGCAGGCAGGGAGGACAGGGTCTGCGTAGGTCCAGAATATTCTTTTCCTTGGGGATGTGCTGATACCTATCTGAACTACTGTAGTAGTTTGGCTTTACCAGGATGAAGGGTGTACAGACTTCTGCGTGGGGAAGACCAGAGGACTGTCAGGGTTTTGGAAGGGATGGGGACATTCATTGTGTGAGAAACACAGCAGCTGTGGGCACATGGGATGGGAAAATGTCAGGAACTAGTCCCCGCCTTGGCTACTCCTCAAGGCATCTCTCACATCACTGTTGTGGCGCCCTGCCACCCTGCTGTGATCCTGAATAAAAGCCGGCTGGCACTGTGTGGCCTTGCTGGAAGCAGAGGTGCAAACATACCGCCTTCCCTCCATGAGCGAGCTGGGGCTGCCTGAAGGGTGCTCGCTGCCCCCAGGCTGGCTGCCTGGGGCATTTGGGCTCTGGTCTGTGCCCACCAGCAGGCACTGTGCTTTCTGGCCAAACTGTTCCTTCAGTCTGATCAACCGCTCTGGCTCCATTTAGTGCTTCTGGGTCTCGTCTTCCACAGCAGACGACCCAAAAGAGCCCCGAGAGGTTATCCTCTGTCGAGGATGTTATTGAGGAGAGTGGTGAATTCTTTTGCTCAGTGTTACAGACAAGGTCTTCGGACATCTACTGAGGAGATGATGTGTTCAGAGGTAACCGAGGTAAAATGCAGTGCCCTGAAAAAGATCCAGGAGACTGTGTTGGGTAATTCAACAGTTCCCTAGGCTTTAAAATGTACTACAGGAGCACATCTGCCATTGGTTATCAGAGTTCATGGAGGATGAATGCTAGACATCGTTTGAATAGCAGTCAGATACCGAAGTTGCCCTTTTCCATTAGACTGAGCTCCACCTCTTGCTGTAAGGTAAGGGAGAGCTTGGAAACAGGTTCAGCATATTGGGGCTCACACATTGAAACTGTATTGCAAGGCAAATGATCCAAAGAGACTCCAGATAGTCCCGATGCCTGGCTAGCCTCTTCCTTTAAGAAAAGTAAATAGGATGGGAGGGCGGAAAACTGGATCTTGGGCTTTCTTGTTGCCACCTCCCCTGCTTACACAAGTAACCTTCTCAGTAAAGCAGCTCTTCAATAGGAGCTCTGGCAAAGGATAACGTAAGCTTTCTAGCTAGGAATAGTACCCCATGATAGAAGTTGCAAGGATGTATTTGCAGTATAAGTAAAAGAAAACAGTCAGTCACAGTTGTAAAAAAAAAAAGCAGCTTAAACAAAGGGGTGGTGGGGAAAGTCACCCATCTGGGAAAGCACAAGGGCTTGGTTAGTGCTTTGTCACACTGGGATGCCGAATATCATCTTTTACTCTCTGATCATGCAAGAAACTACTTGTAGGAACGGCTCTAGAGGAAAGAAGTTGCTTCCTGTCCCTGACTCGGGTAGAGCTCTCTGCTGAGCGAGAAAGAGCCCAGCCTTTTTGTGCTGCATCCAAGTATTTTCATCTGCTGAAATTCACAGGCTACCTCCACTACCAGCAAAGCTTGGATTTGAATGGCTGACAAAGCAGCCGGTCCAGCTCTCCTGAACCAACAGCTGCTGGATCAATATATGGAACAAGCAGAGTACTAATCCCTCGAGACTTAAACTGGCTTTTGTATCATCAGGAACAAGGACAGCAGCACTAGTAATGGGTGTAAGCTCCCTGTGCAGCCAAAAGAGTTCTCAACACCTAAAAATGAAATAATTTGACTGTAATTGTATTGTAAACCCTTTGCTCCTGATCTCCTCTACCAGCATGAAGACCCAGCTGAGCTAGCGCTCAATTCAGACCTGAATGGAGCCTGTTCGGGATTTAATTCAACATCAGAAAACACAGCCTAAGCATTAGAGAAGACTTGACTTTAGAATTCAGTAGGGTTTATTCTACAAATCTTAGATCAATGCCAATGATACAAGTTTTATGAATTCTCATTAAAAATACAAGTCAGTATAAAGATTCCAATAGTAATATAATGCATGAAGACTCAGTTTCAAAACTTAAGGAATGAATCTGGGTTTTGGACCGTGCTACAGAAAAGGGGAACACAATGTAGAAGAAAGAATATTTAGTTTACCTCCCTTACATTAGGAGGGGCCTGTGCCTTATTGCCACAATACCTGAAAAAGCAACATGAAGTGCATAGCAGCCTTGCCTGTACAGTCTGCAGGCAAAACTGTTGAATTTAGTATCATAGTCCTCTCCCCCCACCCATTCTATTAATTAAGGTACATTTTGATAGCCTGATGCCACTATAATAATTTAAAGCTATTGCAACACCATCCCCCATAATTATAAACAACAGTCCTTTGAACTGTAAAATGCTCTTGTGATGCACCAAAACTTTTTCACTGCACTGACTGTTTGTTTTGCCCAGTGTTTCCAGGAATAATAAATACTGACTCAAAGTGAATTAGTTCCATGTTCAAGACTCTCCTGTCTGAGGTTTTTTAAATGAAGTCTCAGTGCAGTCTAATACTCAAATGAGTTGTTCATAGCTTCAGGCACAGTTAGAATATAAATAAATCAGACATTTTCTGGAACCTAGCCCTCTGATATGAAAGGTGTTATAACTTTCACTGAACAGTTGAAATTTGGCCGCAGAATTGCTAAATGAAATGCTCTGGAAGGGGGGAGAACAAATCTACCCTTTCTTTCTGGGAGCTGCCTGCACTTACAAGAGGATTAGGTTTAATAAAGCCTAAATTTTAGAGAAACAGTTTATCACAAGAGGTAACTCTTGACAAGATGTGCACCTCAGCCCCCCAAATGCTGTACGTACATTTGTTTGTTTATTCCTAGTGACATTTTCATCCTGTCAAAAATAATGGGCATCTCCCTTGTTGAGCCCAGTCATTTCTTGTAGCAGAACCACATAAACATCACAGAGCAGGTATCATGCATCTGTCTGCAAAAGCAGACAGGAAAACTAGGCTTATCAATATGCATACATTTCCAAACAGAATTTTGGTGCAGTGACATTTAACTGAAACTCAGCTTTTACCAAAGTATTAGCATAATGCAAAACCCCAAAAAACACTGCGTAAAAATAAGCTGCTGCCTTCCATGCATCAGTTAAAGAAAAAAAAACCCTTGCATAACTGGAGCAGCAGCACAGAACAAGCACAGACTTTGCTATACATACATCTTTTCCCTGGTAGGAATTTGCAAGAATCCTCTGCCCAACAACATCCTAGCATCATACCAATGGCAGCAACATCAAGTATTGAGCCATCCCACAGGCTGCTGGAAATTTCTTCTGCTGCACTGAACGCAGCAGTGCTTGCTTTGGATATGTATCGTCACTCTGATTTGTCTTTGTAGTAAATGTATCTTATACTTCAACAGTCACATCTAATCAGAAGTAAAAAAGCTCAGTAGCCCACCCTGGGGTTCAGCGCAGTCAAGATGACAGCAAAATACGAGGATGTCATTAAACTGCATATATTATAGAAAATAGGCTTACTTTGTATTTAAGTCACATTTAATACAAGACAAGTTGGTCTGAATCTGTGAACTGATTTGGAACAAAGTATGGCACAGATTTCCAATATCTATGGACGTTGTGTAAATCCCACATTTTTCTCTTTGCAATGATTATCAATTCGCCAAAATTAGTGTAACAGTCAAAAGGGAAGAGCGAAGGAAAACAGACTTGGGAGAAGAAATAAAAAAAGTCTAAGAATTGAAAATAAGTGACTTATTTTGTAAGAAACTTTATTTAATTTCATTGTTAAAAATGCATTCTCTCCTCGGAACAAATGCCACCGTAAAAAAAAGACTGCAGCAGCACACACTTGCACTCAAAGGAAAACATGCAAAACTGATGGCTGAAAATATTCTGCATAAAAATACAAGACTTCAGGCAAAAGTTTGCCCCCATGTGCCTCTAGGGACCCCAAACCATCAACAGCTTTCAGTGCAGTGTTTCTTGCTCCCACTTGGTGGGGAAACATATGGCAGAAGTTTGCCTTCCGACAGCTACAGCCTCCCAGATGTCTGAAGCAAAAACAGTCTCAGCTGTATTTTAAAGTATCATTGTTTAAACTGTTGCAGAAAGTACAAACAGAATTTGATAAAATGTCAGCATCCAGTGAAGGAAAAACTTTTGAGTTCTACCCTGTGCCATACACTTCTTAGAAAAAAAAATAGACAGAAAAACAGATTTTATTAATACACCCTCTTTAAATTTTTTATTTCTGAAAGCAGCTCTTTATGCAAATCAAAAGCAGTTCCTGAGTAACTGCGGTAAACAGTGTCTTTAAATATTTTTGCACCTCAGCTCTTCTGTTTTGGTTCTTCCTTTTTTTTCTCCCTAGTTTTCAAGTTTAATCTCAGTTCTTTTTCAAAAATGTGCAAGTTCTGATAGCATCATTTCCAGAAGTTCACAGCTCGCAGGTCTTCCTGCAACAACTATAAGATCTGCACATATGCTAGGTTGTACTCCTATACCTATTGCAGATTTTGCTCTCAAACCTGTACAGCATGCATTTTCACGTCTTCTTCAGCATACGCCGGGACTGCCACGTGTGGAACTTATTGTAGGCCGTCTGCAGCATCTCTTCTATATGACTTGTCAACTGAAACATTAAGAGGGGGGGAAAAAAAATGTCACAGCTAGAGAGGAGGGTGCTGGCCTCTTCTCCCAAGTGACAGGGGACAGGATGAGAGGGAATGGCCTCAGGCTCCGCCAGGGGAGGTTTAGGCTGGATATTAGGAAAAATTCTTCACAGAAAGGGTCATTGGGCACTGGAACAGGCTGCCCAGGGAGGTGGTTGATTCACCTTCCCTGGAGGTGTTTAAGGGACGAGTGGACGAGGTGCTGAGGGGCATGGTTTAGTGACTGATAGGAATGGCTGGACTCGATGATCCGGTAGGTCTCTTCCAACCTGATTATTCTATGATTCTATGATTATCAGATAGTCAGCTGGCTTCTTCCTTTTATTCACACTAAAATCTAAGAGGTACAAAGGATAAAGAGAGAAAGGACCCCGAGGCTCTACTGCAAAGCACCCATAGAAGGAGTGGTTCAGGGAGCTGCTAAGCTGAGAAAGTCACAGGGAAGTGACAACAGATTGTGCTCTCTGTTCCACTATTTGGCCTGTGACCACTTCAAGTCTAACATAGTGTGAGACAGTCTTGAAGCTGCTAAAGTTCTATTTCATGGTAGAAGTGAAAAATTGATATATGACTTCCCTGTTCTGTTGTCTCACTCAAGTAATTTCAAATTGTAGTTCTTGACGATTTCTGGCATTACTCAGCCAGTTACACAGGGAGCGCACATGCTTAACTGCGCACCCCATTTCCCTCAGCCCATTTCCTTGTTAACAGGAAAGTTAAAATGCCCAAGGACAAGAAGTAACAAAGATACCACCATCCAACTGTTACAAATCAAATTATTAATATGTACCCATGTAATTAAAGAGTATTTTCCCCTTACATTTGTGCTTAAATACTGTCTCCGAATCTTTTCTTGGAATGGGCAGAGCTTTGTAACCTGAAATCTTTCCAAGTTGCTCCTCATTTTCACAACCTGAGAGGAGACAGAAAGCAATATTATAATCAGTTGCACATAATTTCACTTCATTAACAACCTGTTCTCCCTCAAAACCCCTGTTCTGGGGGCTACTCTAAGTATGTATGGTTTGAGGAAGAGATGTTATTCAGGTATCAGTCTCTAAAGTCTCTAACAACTTTTAGAGTGCATGCTTATTTTTGAGGGAAGTGATAATATGATTGAAAGCACAGCGTGCCACTGTGATCATTACTACTTGTCAGTAAATACTATAGATAAGATAGTCACAAAAGTATCTTTCTTTTGTTTTAAGCATGGATTTTAAGGTCACATTTTACAGCAGAAAATCCAATATAGCTGAAGGCAAATTTTTATCTTGGTGATCCGTGAGGTCAGAAGAAATGTTAGGGACAGGAAAGTAGTTAAAATCATATACCTAGTCATAGAGAGACATCTCTCTTGAAGGCAACTTAGTTCTAAAAAGCAGTGTATGTTCTGAAGCTCTGACTGAGTGATTTTTGCAGTGGACAGAAAAAGAAGGAAAACATTCTCTTAGCTGTCGCTGCAGAGGTTGTTTTAGAGTTGGGAAAGGCACCTTCAGTTTGTGCGTTTTAAAATGAGAAATCTGCAGCTGGAATATAGCTGACCATTCTGTTTGAAACTAGCTTACAGCAGCGTCTCCTGAAGGGGGATAACAGGCATGAAGGGACAAGGACGATTTTAGGCAGTAGCACCAGCAGAATTGCCAGAAAACGTAATGTTTTGCATTGTTTTGTGACCTTCAGTTCTAGGGATGAGTAAGTGCTGCACTGACTTAAAGCACATGTACTAGTTCTATACTTCAAGTTAACGACAGTGATTCTAAACTGTGATCTGGCCACATCATAACCAGGGTCACACTCGGAAGCTCTCCCTTACCTTTTCTTCTAGGAATGGCGTGTTAACAGGAAAGCAGGACCAGAAGTGTCGTAGCAGTTCTCCTACTGCCACATACAAGTGTCTTAGTTCAGACTGAACATCATTTGGCACCATCTCTGCAACAGGGAAAAAGATTTTGTCACATCACTCAAAACTATAATACAAAAAATGCGAATGTAAGGCTAATGAAGGAGTTCAGCAATATACATGTCTACTAGAATCACATCAAGGTTGGCTGGGAGGGAACACTGATGTGCCTCACACCTGAAGTAGGACTACCAGAATTATTAAATAGGTCAGCTTCTATTTATGGCGATACGCTTGGAAGCTTGTATATTATACACAAAGACCTTGCCAGGCAAAGAATGGACACCAAACTTAGTCCAGGATTAGAAGCAGTGTAATTGTATTGTTCTAACAATGTGGCAGTACTGCTTCTGGGTCCAGCACCTCGTTCTTGCAGCACAGTGCTAAATGATGCGTGGTGGATACTGTAAGCTTTCCCCTCTCTCTTACACTGGCAGTGAGAATACAGTCACAGCATGTGGAAGATGAAAAATCCAGCCAGGAATAAGGAACTGTATCCCAGATACTCTTAAAGCACAACAGGGTTCAAGAACAGGGAAGGAACCACAACTGGAAAAAAACAAAGGAAAAAAGCGCGAGCAGTAATGAAGTTGACAGGAGCACAGTGAACTGAATAGTGAACAGCAAACAGCAAACTCCAGGATGAGGCTGTTTTTAAGAAAGAAAAAAGAAGAAAAGAAGTGGAGTGTAGTACCCAGTATGACAACTGGGATGGGTAAGAAAGCCTCACTACTGATTGCTCACTCCTTTTCTTTCAGTACCACAAAGAATTCATACTTGCTTTTTCAGCTGTCTGAATTAGTTTCTGCTGCTCTTCAGACCAAGTAACACAAGTTAAACTGGAAAACTCTTATAAACTCTGCCTTGTGAAAACAGGGATTCATTGGCTGTGAGACAAAAGGGAAGGGAATTCAAACTGGCAGGAACGTGACAACACGGAAAGGTGTGGCTGAATGGAGATGTGAAAAGGGGTTGTCTGTTTTGCCCTTGCAGTCTCCAAGAAAGCTGTCCTTTTTCACAGCAAGCTGCGGATCTCAAATGCAGGCTGCAAAAAACCCAGTCCCAGACAATGATCTAGTCCCCGCCTCCTTTCCCAGAATATGCCTTTATTTTCTAAAATACAGAAAAAAAGTCCAAAAATGGAAATCCTGAACAAGCAACCCCCATTATTTGTAAGAGGGCTAGGTATCATGTGCATCCTTCATCACTTGCTCTGTAAAATCTTCTCTCATCCACTTGCCTCAGCACTGGTATAGCCACTACCACCTGCACTGCATGGCTGGGTTGTTGCTTTTCTTTTGTTACTGCAACCCAGTATTACTCCAGCTACACGTTTCCATAATTTCCTTCATCACTGTAAGATACTCTGAGAGGGAGATGAAACAGCAAGCCAGGTACTGCTGTATAATACAATAAGATACGATTAAAGTATTATAACTCTTAAATCCTTACGGTTTATGGCTTGCTGTGTTCCACCCTGCATAAGTGCTCCTCCAGGTGACAGGACTGCAATAGTGCTAGTAGCATCACCACTTGAAAGAACCTGGAGGGAGAGAAAAATTATTTCAGATCACTTTTCCAACAAAATCTTTGAAAAATAAATTGTATTTGAACTCCAACAGCAAAGATACAGTACAACAGATACAATGGAAGTTCTGATAAAGAGTCTGCATTTCTCCAGGATTACAGTGCCTTTAAGAACTGTGGCTCTTACTATCAGCGAAAGCTCTCAATTATGAACAAACCCCACTTTTCTTTACCTAGTACATGAACTGGCTCTGCAGCTACTTTGAAATGAGACAGGGAATGACTATACAGAAATGTGACACGTTCACAGTTGTGACTGCTTTATTTAGGGCCAAATCTAGATCTACTAACAGCAGAAGTTCAGATACTGGCTGGGGAGACTGGCTACATGGCAATGCTGCCCTCCAGTTGTCAGGACAGCATTTCTGTGCAGCCCACAGCAAGATCTACATCCTAACCAAGTGCATTTAGGAGTAAAATACCCATTCAGCTATAAACCTCCTTACATCCTAAGACCACTACATCCCCAATTTGAGGGATGGGATCAATAATATTGGCCTTTGCTTCATGTTGCATGACTGTCCTGCTCTACTACTTTATAACTTTACCATTTCCTCAAAAGAGCGTAACTCTGAATATTAGCAATGACTCAACTTCCTGTGGTTTAGATTTTAAACAAAACAACTCATCATCTAAAGTTGAAAAATAAATTTAATAACATAAAAGCTATTGGAGATAATGAAGTTGACCCTGAAAATTTAAAACTCCAGTAGGTATGAGACAAAATTACATAGAAAGCAAGACACTGATATCAAGAAGGGATTTTTTTTGAGTCTTCTTCCATACCTGAGTTAGTTTGGGTACATATGCTTCCATTTCTTGCCTAATACTATTAAAAGAATTAATTATATCCTGACTGGTTGCATATTGCTGTGATTGAATTGGAGTTGGACCATGATAATACCTGTGAGGTAAAAAAAGGGAAGTGTATTAATAAGAGTGTTGGTAAAACAGAGGACAAACTTAGTGGACAGTTCTTAAAGTGTTTCTAATTTTAGATGCTTTGCAGCTGTTGATGCTGCTATCTAAATCTTAATTATTGACAAAGTGAAATACATTCCTACATGGGAAAAGGCTGGGTTTGGGATGGTACAGCAGCAGAATAAGGGAGGAGCTTATTTAGGTTGAATCTGCAAGCATCTTTATGCCACCTAGTTCTGGGAATATCACTAGAATGGAGGCATTCACACCACTTTCAACTGAAACTAAGCTAAAGTAAGCTACATGCACATTTGGAACCTTTCTCTTTCCTGGGGTATAATTTATTTTCTGAAGTTACATCGATGGTTCAGCTGATTCTGTGCGGGCTGTCATGACAGACCGGTGAGACTGAACATGCTGAAATAGATGTGCATAATTTGTTACCTATCAACTTACCTATCAGACTTCTTTAAGTTTAGTGCAATAGTTTTAATGCTATTATTCTTTGCTAAATCTTCATATTCAATGGACTCCTGGAGTTTCACCTAGAATAAGCCGAACAATTACATAGATTACTAACAAGGGCACAATTTGATGCCTCTAGAGCTCTTTTTCAAGTACCAAAGAGTTACTAAAACCTTAATGAAAATCAAAGTGTGGAATGGTTCATGTCTACCCTCCAGAGGGAGCTCAGTATTGTTTAAAGTGTACAATTCAAAGGTCTTGGACTACTACTTTTTCTGCAGATTCTGGTCAAAACTTGCAGTCCCTGCCACTTCTAAACCATGTTCTGCTTATATGTAGATCATTCTTTGTGCTCTATTTATGTCCCTTTGCTTCCACATTAGTAGAAATAGTAATGATTTAATGGCTGGCATACAAGAGTGTAAGACTAAAACCATAACAGTTACCCAAGCTCCTCGGTGACAGGAGAGCTAGAGCATTAGCAGTGAGAGGTAACAGCACAGCAATATCAGATTTGTACAATGAGAAAACTACTTTTGAAGTCTCCTACTCTCACACTACTCTTCCACTCCTACCATATTTATTGCAGTTCTGGTAACAACACATGTATTCTACAACCTTTTCTCACAATATATGCTGGGTTTGAGTGCCCTTAGTATTTTCTGTTTAGGCTGTCAACCCTAACAAGAGTATTCAGTTCAGTTTAATAGCAAATACAGTACTCTCTTCTACTTTCAGCTGCTGTTCAGTCTACAACAGGCTGTTGGCCTATATTTCAGTGCACCAGGCATCACTGCACTTTCAGTTTAATCTCACTTTAGCTTCCGACCCTGAGATAAAGGCTGCCATGTGCCAGTTAAATCATCCCTTCTACAAATGATACAATTGATAGGTTAACACTGGCGTATAAACACCAATATCCCTTTCAGATGGATGTTCTCTACAGGTTTTCAGACACCTGGAAAAAATAGCATGGGGTACAACACACACCAATAATAGAACTTCACTGAATGAAAAGAACCAGATTTCTGGGTCCAATCAGAAGCACGTTGGAAACTTCTTACTTCCATCAGGCACTACTAAAGAGATAACCAGAACAATACTTTGAAGTGTAATTTATTTGTGTTTACTAACAGATGCAGAAAGCTTCTTCCTCCGGTTTTTATTCAATATACTTCTAAGACAAACTATGTAAGTATCACTTTAGATGCATCACAAACAAGTAAGGAACCTTCAGCAGTCTTTCAAGAGACAGAGCTTCCAGTTTCATTCAATTAGAATTGCATCAGCTAACTTTATACCTTTTTCATTGGTGGTTGAAAGAAATCTGAATCCCTGGAGTTTCCATCCGTACTGCTGGTCTCACTGTAATGGTCATTTTGTGCTTCTCTTAAAATAGAGAAACAGCATTAAGAATTCACCTCACAGGCTACTTAAGAGACAAGCTAGAGACAAAGTAAATACAGCTATTTCAAAAATTTTATATGCATGTTCACATATCGTTTATCAACTTTTTTCCCCTTATGTCTCCATTTCTAGGAGTTGATCTAGATCAAAGGAACCAACTCCTTAAATAAACCTGTTTGTCAAGGGGGAAATTCAACAGCAGAGGAGGGTGCTTCTCCCTCTCTTCAGAAATAGTAGTGTCCACAATGCAAGTGGGACACAGCAAAATCACTCTTAAATTGGAAACTTTGCATATCAATTTATGCTAACCAGGTATTAGCATAGATATGGAAGCACTGAGGTACTACTGCTGCAGAGCAGGAGCTATTGTTTTGTCTTCTTCTGAATTATGAAACAGAAACACATATTACCCACAAGAGATTGTTTAATGTCCACTGTTCAACGTGCACAAGACAGAAGAACATGAGGGAGCACAGCTACATGGAAGAAAGTATTTAATTAAGATCTCTCACAGGTAAAGTCTGTAGGATTTGGGTCGAATGGTTGTCTGTAAACCAGCTGTAAAGCAGACTTCACTTCAAATGCATTTCATGCCTCATTTAGCTTCCTCATTCACTTAGATCCATGCACCCCGCTACAGGAAGCCCCAGCAGACCTGCTCCCTGAAGGCAAGAGATAGGAACTCCCTGCACCAGACCACACTCCTCTTATAGCCTTCGGCAAGGCTAAAGGACTGCAGCAGAAACATCTTTTCCTTTTTAATCTGCTTTGTATGATAAAAACTCAGCTAAAAATAGCATTTATCATCTCAGACAGCTCTGAAAAACTCTAAGTAAAATGGAAACTAAAGATATTTTCATTTCTTGAGCAAAACACAGTTAATAAAAATTAAAAGAAAGGGGTGGATGAGTAACTGAAAGTGCCTTTTTGTTTTGGAAATTCCTTAAAATTTGTAACAAAGAAGCCTTTACACAACATTGAAACTTACTGTTTTCTGAGGCCAGCTGCAAGGACCATGGCACTATGATGATTAAAGCGTTTTATAATGGCAGCATTGCTACTTTCTCTAGCGGATTTTGAGGCATTTGATGTGGAGGCCACAGAAGCAACACCAAAGCCCTAGAAAGAGAACAACATTAGCTACCTTCTGCCCCAAAACCAGAAGGACAATTCCGCATTTTCCACTAAATCAGGAAGCCTGAAAGTCAACTCTTCTGAACTTTATGGCTTAATAATTCATTACCACCCAAAGCAATATTTTCCTGCGTTCTCCCCACCATCATTTTATATTTTATTCTGCTAACACTTGGCATTTTAGAGGTGTCTGAGATAAGGAAAAAATTGTTAAATAGTTTCATAAGACCTTGATCTGTTATATGCAGAAACAGAATTAGCTTAAAAATATTTAGGGGTCACCTGTATGAAACAGAGGCATTAATGGCAAGTAAGAGCTAGCAATTGTTTCACTGACCTCTTCTTAACACCTTGTGGGGCACTAGCAGCCCACAGTGCTGAATGACACCTGTCTGGAGGATGCAATATCACTAGGAATTAAAAAAAAACTCAAATCTTCATGTTGGCAGTGTTCCTCAGTAACCAGGCAGCTGAAGGCTGCTGACTTGAACCCATACTCAGTTTCATGCTTGGAGTTAACCAGCCTCAAAGAAAAACTAGGGCAGTTTGCGTAGCGCTTCAAACACACCTATTACAAATCCCTAGCCTGGTTTCAGACTGGTAGCTTTGCCCAACTCTTAACAACCTAAAAAATGACTTAGAAATGCAGCATCATTAATTACAACTCAAAAGTTAGTTAAACCTGCCTTTGTAAAGTGCACCTTTAAGTTATTGCACATTACGGTACACCATTTATAACAATTGTTTTAATTTGTACTTGGAGGCAATTAATAGTTCAAATTAGTCATATTTTTAGCAAAAAAAGCTATTTAAAGCTAAAGAGAGAAAACTGTATAAAGCATCCTTAAAATTAAGCTGAACCAAACAAACAGCATTGTTCAATGTCAGAATGAATGCAAAGACTTTTTCCTCTTTTGTGCTATTCTTCTGTACATTATCACAGCTTCTAGATGATAGGAGGAAACCCTATGAGTCCATTTAAGACAAAAAGAACCCATCCAGGTGAAACAGTAATTCTTAAAAAAAGGAAGTCTCGCTTTCATACCCAGCACACTAAGGCAGCTATATCGGTCCAGAGGCACAGCCTCCATTTCTTTACACATATACAACGTATAAATGTTGACTACCCAACTACTGCAGCAGCCTACCCATTGATGTGTTCCAGAGTTAGCATTTGTAGTTATTTTAATAGGAGAAGGACCTGCTTTCTCCTAAAACTAAGGGGGTCGTGGGATCAGGGGGTTTTTGCCATCTACTTACTTCATCTAATGATTTATCTTCCAAAGCTGTTAAATCTATCAGAGGGTTTTTAACTCCTTGAGACACCATTGCTTTTAACCCTGTATGAAACAAAACACAAAAAAACAATACATGAAAAACCATATCTAAAGAAACGGAAATAATTGTGGGATTATTACATTATGTTTAACTTTTAAAACGCAAAGAGAAAGGTTCTGCAGATGCCCAAGTATAACAGTGACTAAAATTTTCAACCTTTTTCAAAGTTTCATTTAAAATGAGCAATAAACTTTAAAAGTCATTGTAAAAGCTATTCCTACTAATTAGTGCCATTTTTATCAACTTTTATACATCAATGTATATTGTTTGGTATAAAATCCACAAACTTGAAGATGCAGTTACATTGTATGAGTGGGAACTGGGAAGCCTTAATTCTGCGGTAATTCATATCTGGTGACGGCTTTTACTTGTGAAGGGTTGTGGATTCCTAATAGAATGCTTTCATAAGTCAAAATATATTAAGGAACTGTGTTAAGTGATCTTGACTTCATATTTCTCTATCATCACAAACCTACCTCAAAAGTTCAATGAAAACTTAAGTCTGATAATATTTTAGGAATTCATATTAAAAAGGTCGACACAGGACAGGGATGGCAATTCCTCTGAAAAATTTCAAACAGGATCCATATTTGTCTATTACTAAAAGCTGATTTATAACAAAAGCTATACCTGTTATAAATTGCGCACACATCATAAAACAAAGCCTTTGGTAAACCCAATTATTCTATAGTAACTGATAGCAAAGCATAGTAATCTAGCATGATAGCATACATTAGGCATTCAAAAACAAATTGGATGAGGCTTTGATCAACTTGATCTTGTGGAAGATGTCCCTGCCTATGTCAGGGGGGTTGGAACTGGATGTTCTTTAAATTCCCTTCCAACACAAACCATTCTATGTTTCTATAATATTAGGGAATTTATCACAGATCTACCACTGAATGAGTTATAATGAAGAGTATTTTATTTCTAGTGCTACCACTTTCCACTGGCTAATTTATTTCAATAAATGCACTCAAACATACTAAGAAAAATAGCAAAGCGATAGCTGACTTTGAATGACAATCTGTAGCTTACACTTTAGAGTTCAATAAACAAGATGCCCCATAAGCAGACATAAGAAGACTTTTGACTTCAGCTTTGCTAGGTTTACTAGATACACCTTGAGTGTTGTGCTATGACACAGCAGAGACTGTAGCAGCCTATTGCAGAAATAAAGTCAAAAAGCTTACCTTTCTCATCCATTTTGGCACATTCTGCAAACAGGTCTTTTGAGCCTGCATTGAGCCTGTCCCGATGGAAATAATGAGACTGAAAAAATCGTGTCCAGAATTCCCTCTCAGTCATGTTATGCGGAACATTTTCTGCATATTTCATTTTTACTGTGAACAAAAACTATAATGATTATACTGTTCTGCAAGTCCTAACATGGTATTTTACATTAGTATTTGCTTGCTTCCTTTCTGTCTAGTGCTGCCTTCATTCATGCCAATTAAATGTAAGGGAATGCAGTAGTTAAGCCTACAGGTAATTCTATGCCCTGCAATGGTAGCTAATGCTTGGGAAAGAAACGCACAGAACAGTGGTCTGAATTCTCTAATTTGAATTGCACACACACGAGAAGTCTGATATGACAGAGTTCTAGTTATTTTCAGAATAGATTTAGTCCTTTTAACCTGGGGCCAAAATGAAACAGTATTAAGTGTTCAATATAGTGCCGAGGAATGATGAAAATGAGATTCTTTCCCTCCCAAGGAGATGTCATGAAAAATAATAATTAATTGAAATGCTGAGTAGGGAAGTATCATGGGAGCCAAATATCTACTCACAATTAAAAAAAAAAAAAGAAAATAAAAGGTCAATGATGCAGGAAGTTAAACTTTTTTCATTTAACAAAATCAAATTTTCATTTCAAAAGCATGTTTTAACACATGCTTCTTCCCATGCCTCCTCAAACAAGGCAAATCATCCCCAAGATTGAAGATAATGTCCTTTATATTTTCAGGATCAGTCTAACACTCTAGTCTTCACACAGTACGACAGTAAAAATTTTAAATGAATGTATCTGTTAGGTAAAACTCCATCTTACCTGCAGGGTATGTTCGAAATATGGATTCAATGATATCTGAAGTTAAATTGTACCTCAGACCATTGCAGCCATCTGTTTGAGGCCGTACATCAGCCTAAGAAAAAGCATACAGAGGAAAAATAGTCATGTCTGAATGTCTTCTGTAACTGGAGAAGGAAAAAAATTAGCATCTTGTAATGAAATTCTGTTGCAAATAAAATTATTTTCTTCCCCCAATAATCCATAGCATATTTCATCATAAATAGGTATTTTTAGGATAAGAAATGAAAAATCATACATTATTTTATTATACTTGTCACTTAAGGGTTGATTCAACAAGAAGACTCTAAGCTTCAGAAGATGAAATGCAAAGAACACTCTGTCAGTCAAAAGAAGGTATGTCCAGTTTAATATATCCTTGTTTCAAAGTAAAAATAGGCATGCTTACCATATATGCCTAATCTTTTATTATTCATTCAACAGTTCAGCTAATGAATAATCAGTGATGATGATGAATTGGTGTACCCATAAATCCTTATACACTAGAACCATTTCAGTGTAATTGTTAAATAATGTTTAATTTAAAAATTGAGGGTAAACCTTAGTCAGAATTCGCAAGTTAGACCTCAGTGATCTCTTTAGGAAACTACGGAGCAAGCAAGCACTCAATACAACTCTCAGTAACAGGACAAGTACATGACTGTATATGATGCCTTCTTTTCTTCCTTTTTTTGTACACTTGAATTCTAGTTTTTGCACCACTTTCTTCCTATAGAAACACCCATTGTGAGTAGAGCCACACAGTTCTTTTAACTTGAACTAGGACACACAAATATATTAAGTTTTCTTCTTCACAAATGCAGGGTATACAAACACAACTAGTTATTTTAAGGAAGCTTTCGTTTTGAAGGTTTGTTTGTTTGGTTTTTAATGTTAAGGTGTAAGAACTAGGTGATTCTTAGGGGCAAAAAAAATCAAGTGTTGGTACATCAGCTATGTCATAAAACAACTCCCTCCAACTCTTTCCTTCCCAAGCCCTTGATGTTTGTGCAGCCATTACAAAGGTGGAAATTGGATTCCAGCGGAACAGTCTTGGTATTCATTTTGTTGCAGAAACAGAAGCGTGTCTCTGTGGGAGTAATCTGAAGATTATGCCTAGATTACTTTTACATTGCATTGAGATTACTTAAATATGGTTTCTACAAAGGGGTAATATAAATGAAAGCTGGGGAAGAGACATAAAACAAGCTTTCAGATGCAGAAGTTGTTCTTCAAGTAGCTGAGAGCAAGTACTAGTTTAAAAAAAAACGCGGAGGGAATAAAAACTTCTGTGGGCGAAGTCTTACCAACTGCATTTATGCATGCCAATGCTGCAACAGATACTCTTTTAACTTACTGAGTTAATAAATACACTATAATCTAGTGTCTAAGTTGACCATTCTTCCTGTTTTACAGAAGGCAGAGCAGCAGTATAAACAACACCTACATACTGTCAATTTAAAGCTGAAATTGAGCACCTTAAATTGATAAAATTTTGAGGCTACAGATTTGTGTAAAATCTTTACTTTTTTTTTTTTCCTCCTTTACACTTGCAATAATATCTCTCCACATGTTAGGCTAAGTTGAGGAACCAGGAAAGAACAACATTAAAGTACATGGGAATGAAGTACATGAGCAGAACTCTCACTTTCCTCAATTTGTTTTTCTGAAGTCCTTTAAGTTAGAGGTTCAACATACCAGAAATGCTGCAGAGATGCCCACATCCTGCTTACTAGGTGCTCCAGAATTATCCCCTGCATTCAGGCTTAAACGGTTGGCCCAGAATTCTTCAGCAGTGATTACTTGGCTCACAACAAGGTCTTTATAAAGCTGAAACAAAACAGGATCTTCTTGCAGCATTCTGGTAAAAGAATGTATTGAATAGAATTGAAAAGCTGCAGAATAAATTAGTAGGATTTCCATAACTAATGTGAATTCACAAAAGGAACAGAAACCAACTTTTCTTTCAAAATGCTGTGCATTTCTTAACAAGATTGTGTAAACAATCGACCTCGACAGCTATATTTGTCTCCAAAGATTTAAGAAAGGACTAAAATTATGTTTAAAGAATAGCATTAGATGCTAGAAAACAGTAGGAATAATAAGGCATATAACAAAGAAACTAGCATGGTAGTAGTGCCAAAGCAGCAAACACTGCTGTAGACCCTAGTGCTCACTTCAGTACTGGAACTAGATAATACTAGATGTGTAAGAGCTCCAGCACAATCATCTTGCCTTTTCCCTGGGATATCCTGTAAAAATCTGATCTGCTCAGTGAAGCAATCCTCCTGTGTTTTCAAAAATGTAGCTTTAACTTACTGAAGTTCAAAGCTAGAACAGTCTTTGTAAACAGAAACAAGTGGATTCATAGCAGATGCTAGAACGAAGTGATACTCATCTGAGGAGATGCAGAGAATATGCTCTATGGCCACAAAGACTGGTTTAACACAAACACTTTAAAGGAATGCAAGTGTATCTTAAAAGCCCATTTGGGAAAAGGACTTGGGTCCTGAATGTCTTCTCAAAGCATTTTTTTAGAATAAACATCCTGAACACAAAATAAACTACTGCACCTCAAGTGAGATAAATGAAAATACCTAGCAATTTAGTTGAGTACACAAAACATCAGGAAAGATTATTTGGGGAGGAAGGGGTTATGCAAGGAAGAAAAAAAAAAAAAATCACAGATCAAGGAAGGTGAGAACTTCTGGTGAAAAAAAAATAATCAAGCAGCTTTTCTTATGGATACTTAAGACTAAAGAGACAGGCTGCCAGATGGGTGCTTCATCTCGTAACTGGGGGTAACAGACTGGGTGCAGCCAGGCTGACTGCCTTTACACTTCAGTAAGGTGTTACTGAGAATGCAAGCATAGAGTCAACGTGCTATGCTTACGTAAGTCTCAAAGAACTGCCTCCAAATTCAAAGCAGAGATTTTTTTTCTAGGGAAGTAAACACCGCATCACTAATGATGTCACAATAACAATTAGGAGAAATACACAACAAGTAAGAGAAAAAAAAAACAATAAAACCCCCCAAAAACTTTAAGACCCCCTCTCTTTTACCTGTTTTTCTCCTCAAGTTCTTTATTAGCTTTTCTCTTGAACTTGGGCAACAGTTGTTGAAGAAGATCCTTTACTGCATCTCGCTCCTTCACTGCTGTGCTTTCATTGGAGAAGTGAAAGTTGGTCGTGTCCCCTGCATGCAATACTAGCTGAAGCTGAATTTTAGCTTTACCTTCTGGACTGATTTTCTGGCCTAGATTACACAGAGAGTATTAATTAGCAACAGACTGTAAACTTATATAAGAAATTCCCTTCTCTAGAGTATTTGCTTATAAGCAGTTATTCTCATCATCCAATTAAATACCATCATCCTGTGTGTGAATTCCAGCCATGAAAGCAGAACATACAGTTTTCCTATTAAATGAGTTGAGCCCTGCACCGTGTTCTCTCTAAAACATAAGGCACTGACTCCGGTAGCCTATAGCTACTGCTATATTTCAGGAACCCTGATTCATCTTTGCATTCCTCACATGCTCCATTAGAAAACTCCTGCAAATTAGATTATCATTACCTGGACACCTCACAATCCAGGCTGCTGCTAAAAGGTGACAACCTCATTCTCCCTTTCAATTTCTTCCTGCATGAGTGTGTGCAGCAAGCCAAACTAAGGAAAAGTAAACCCCTTTTGTTTTTCTAGCTGGACCAGTTCCCACAGAAGAAAAGTGGTAAGAAAGCAGATGCAGGGTGGGTAACAGCATGTCTGTTGACGGCAAAGGTATGCTGGTTCCAATGGTGCGGTAAGCACTTTCAGCCACTAGTACTCCCAAAGTCGATCACCAATGCCTCCAAGGTGCTGCTACACCCTCATTACTCATAAGAAAAAACTAACTCATGCTTCTTTTCTCATAACCAGAGGGAGGAGAGGCCAGACCAACTACATTTATGGACTGTTGTGCAACTCACTTCTGTGTAGCACTGCAAATGGCACTAACCTAACTTTGAATCTTACTCCTTTCTCCAGTTCAAGTGGGAGACAGGAACCAGATTTTGCCACTAAATCACAAATTCACAAATACCACCCCCGCTTTTTATTATTTTAGATGACAAACGACCATGTTCCAATAGACTTCAGTGCCCATACCTGTATATATCTAAAGTAAGCTGCTTAAGTGTAAATAAATAGCTAAATGAAACCTTCCCAAAATTGATTATTATAGGTGGATAGAGCTTTTAAACTCTTTATTGCATCCATATTTAAGAAAACAGCACATCAGTTCTGATTCACCACACATACTTCTGATGACAATGCAGTACTTGTATGTGACTTTAAACAGCAATAATCATTAAACCTTTACCAAAGGACACACATAACTTTCTTTCTTTGGCATTACAGAGCATGGAATATAAGCACTAATCGGAGCCAGAAAGGCAGCATGCTACAGACATTTACTGTTCAGTTTTGACTTGCAAGTATTCTCCTATTGCAACAGCAAAAGGTTATTTGGAATATCATCCCTTAGTCCCAACTACAGAAGCTAGCACTTCTGACGCTATGGTCTGTTGGACGAAAGTAGAACAGCGAGGTTCATTTTAGACAAAAATTGAAACAGCTTTAGACGCACGGTTTAACAGGTGACATGCCAGATAGCTCCTATGTTAGACCCTCCTTCTCAACCCTCCTCCACACCCTTCTCTCCATGACCATATGGCACAGATTATTTTTCTGTTCAATTTATTGCAGAAATTTATCAAAAGTTAATAGTAAACGTAGTATAACTAAACATCTAAGGGCTATAGAAGTTCTGCAGTAGCATCCTTAATAAACTGGTGATACAGTCCTAATCTCTGCTACTACACAAAATAACTTAGTCAAAGCTCCAGGCCCTTGCAACCTTCCTACCTCTTCTACCAGTGTTTTTGGGAAACAAGCTTTGGGTTGTATTCAAACGTTTATCGAAATACTGCTTACTGAAGCTGTAACAGGAAAGGTATTCACTTACACTTTATGTCCGCATACATATGGCTGACTGTAAATCGGTCTTTGCCTTCGGGTGCCCATGCTATTCTTTCAGCCATAAGGTAAAGAGCGCCGTCCTGCTTTTTTTGACGCACTTTCTTCACTATCAGTAACACTTCTTCAGATGACGTTGCCATTGTGGCTATGAGAAGCTATTAAAAACAATGTTGAGCTGATTAGTAGAATATTTTTTTTGCTGTAACTCTTCCATTATTCCCATCTATATTGAAGTATTGCAACCAACATTTACTCGTTAATGTCTACTTCATTTTTGAAACATTCCAGACAGACATGCTCCACTCTGTCAGTGCAATCAGGACAAGTATATAAACATAATACTGCCAGCTATTAAAAAATTCATCTAATTCTATTGCTGATACTACTAGTACTCCAATAAAAGACCTGCAAATCTTACAGTTAAACTGATAACCTAATTTTTCAGTTTGATATTCATTAACTGGATTTTCAAGTTCAGAAGAATACTGAAGCTAAGCAAAGACAAATTCCAAATCTCCCCTGGCACTTGGCAGCAATTCCCGTCTTCAGCGTGAATGGCAGATGTTAAGCCATTTCCGAAAAGGGAAGGATACAAAGTATGTGAAAAATCATGAATTTTCAATTCTCTGTGCTAAAGATAAGGTAGCCCTGTTACTTCTGTTCTTACTGTCGTGCTTTTTGTATGCTTGATTCCAGCTGCCCAGTTTCCTATCCCTCTCCCCCAAAGTTCAAGGGACTAATGTCATAACTAGTTTAAAACAATGGTAATTTTGTCACCAGTCTGACATCAACAAGGCTTTTGATACTTGCTATGTTGTTCTCCCCAGCAATCACTATCATTCCTCTCTACAGGTTCACCCTACAGCCTTAAATTTCTCAAGAGGTTAAGGACACCGCAGATACAAGTAGCTTCTATTAACATACTGTTGTATACCTATCAAAAAATTACACCTCTGGCATGTTTGATGTAACTGTTTAGGCTGTCCAACTCTCTATTCTGTACATCACAAACTTTCCTATTGATATGTCAAATAGCATTTGACAGTTCATGTGTTTTAGAATCACAGAATCACCAGGTTGGAAAAGACCCATCGGATGATCAAGTCCAACCATTCCTATCAAATACTAAACCATGCCCCTCAGCACCTCATCCACCCGTCCCTTAAACACCTCCAGGGAAGGTGACTCAACCACCTCCCTGGGCAGCCTGTTCCAGTGCCCAATGACCCTTTCCGTGAGTACCCCTAATATTTGCTGGGGCCTGCTTCAGACTTCAACAGCAACCTGCAGCAGTTACCGAGCTACCAGTAGTCATCACAAAATGATAATTCTAAGCTTTCAAATTCGGATACTGTTTTAATTTGCTTTTTAAAAAACCACCACAGGATATCTCACTCTGACAATCTGGATTGTAGCATAACATCCTCTTGAGCAAGTTTTATAATCCCAGGTGAGTTAAGTAAAATACTAAATGGGAAGACTTAATAGCAATAGGGCTCTGCACTTAAGCTTTGCTCCTTCATTTCAGTTATCCAAAGCTTTGCCGAAGACTTCAGTGATACTGAGCTGAATGTGGGATTTCACATCAGCACCACTGCAGTAGTCACTAGAACACGCTGTGCCACATTCAGAGCAGCCCTACTAATACTTCTCTCCCAAAGAAAACTGCATGGCATGATTTCAGGACCATTTCCTAGCATAATCCATTGCAGTCTCCCCAGCAGCCTTATTCTCTTTCAGTGATATTTGCACTACCATTTTAATGTAGTTTCCTGTTGTGGGTCCATAGTCTCTCGTCAGCGCCTTACTGGAAAAAGGCAAATGGCCACAGACTCTAATAGACTAGAAACCTCAGATATGCAAGACTAAGGATTCTGATTTTTTTTCTGCCTTTGTTACTTTACAGTCCTTTAAGGTCATTATTATCAAACACAGTAGAGGCAAAGCCACAGAATGAAAAGGAATTAAACCTGTACTGAATGGAAAGAAAACAGAAAGCACTTCCATAGCCAGGCTCATACTGATGCAAGTCACTTTGCTTTTCTACCATACTATTTCACCCACCTACAACCAGTCTTTCAAGTACAGAAGACACCAATCAGTGGCCAGTAACTTCTCCTTTAAAACTGCAGTGCTTCTGACACAGTACCCTGCAGTGTACAATCTGTGAACACACAAGTGGCTCATTCTGCCTTCTAGGAGGGTGAACACACTAGCTCACTGCTGTTCTTATTTATGTCATTACGGTGCTTCCTTTTTCATGCAGTGATTTACAGTGGCTGTAGGATGATATAACTCACAAGCACAGTAAGCTTTACCAAAAGGGAAAAAAACCCTGAGCTGTCTTTTGAACAGCACACAAGGAAGAATCAAAAAAAACCCTTAATAATCAGGATTTAGGAAAGGTAGTGTCTTTCACTAATGAAAACAAGATGGCTTCTTGTTGCAAGTAGTACAGGAAAAATTCCAAAATAGAAATCTCTCCTAGCTGCTACAAAAGCATGAGGATGGTGTCCTACTGACTGCAGGGGGGAAGGCTATGTCCTCCCTAAGCACATAGAGCATACTAGTAATTTTATTTTCTTTTTGGACGCTTAGGGCTTACTATGCAGAAAGGTGACAGCATCAATGATATATTTATTCATGCCTGTCCAAATCTCACAACCTCTATGTTTAACAACTGAAGCTTCTAGGAATCAGTACAGTGGAACGATGACACTGCTGCTCAAAGGGGCAACAACTGCAACATGCATACAGAGAAATTATCTTATTTTAAAGCTTTGCACGACAATTTTATCTGCTACTAAAAGAAATAGCATTAGAGTTTTTCAGCTGCAAATTTCAAAAGACACACCTTTCTTCAGTTTAAGTATCTTCCAGAAAAGGAAGGTCAGGCATAGTTTTTGAGTTCTCCAACAGCAGAGCTTTTGAAGTAATGGCTAATAGTTCTGAAAAGCACTTGGATCATCAGTAGCCCTAACCCAAGGGGGACCCGTCATCAAGGCTGTGTCGAGGACGGTAATCTTAGCTGTAGATTACAACTAGCAAGGCCTGTAAAGAACCTTCAGAGTTGGCATAAAACAAAAGGTCCTGTTTGGGTATCTACCTAGAAACCCTCTCCCACCTAGCTCTGCAGGAGCGAATGCATGGAAAATGGAAATACCACCAAATCCCAAGGGCTGTCCTTCTGCTAATGCAGCGACTCTTCCTAAGCACTAAAAAAATGCTTCTCTCCTCTCTGTTCCTATAAGTCCTGCTCAGAACACTTTCCATTACCAGCATTTTACTCCAGCCTCTCCCCATGCGGTTTCATGGAACTCTGAACAGAAATAAAGAAAACCTTTACACATTTTAATAACCCAAGTCAGGGTAGGCACGGGATGGAAAGCGAGCTCTGACAGATTTGATGCGGGCCTTGTCGCAAGGTTTCCCCTCCCTGCAGGGCAAAAGAATAACTACGCTGATGGCCCAGACCGAACCGCAGTGGCACAGGGCCGCGCAACTGGGCCACCCGGGTTCGGCTGCACGGCCCAGGGATCTCGGGGCTGGGGGGAGGGTATACCGGGAGTCGGTAAAGCAGCCCCGGGCCGGCCGGAGGAGCCCAGCTCAGCAGAACAGCCCAGTTTGGCTTGGACACCGGCAAACGCGGCCGGGAGCAGCCGCGATTCACGGGTTGAGCGCGGCCTTCACCCACCGCTCCCCATCGCCTACCTCGCAAGCAAAACGGCCCCCGTAGCCCCGTGCGGGGGGTACGGCCCCAGCAGGGCACGAAGGGGCCCTGCCCGACCGCCGCTCCCGGCAGAGACGAGCGCGGCCCGCGGAGACGGTGCGAGGACACGTCTTTGTCTGTCGCCCGCGGCCAAGGGCTGGGGCACAGCCCGGTGCCCCCCCCAGCCGCGGCCGCGCCGGGGTGGCGCTGCCACCTCCCCGCCGCCCCCGTTAAATACACACCGGTGGGGAGAGGCACGGAGGCCCGAGGTCGCCGAGCGCCCCCGCCGCGCTCCCCGGCAGGCGTTGCCGCGCCGGCCCCGGGAAGGGCCCCGCCACCCCTCACTCGCTCACACACGCGCCCACCGCCACCGACCGTCCCCCCCATCCCACCCCGCCCCGCTGGGCTCCTTACCGAGCGGGAGGCGGCGGCGGGGCCTGCTCCAGGCCGGCGCGCTGGCTGCTGCCGGCGGGCCGCGCGGGAGGGGCCCGGGCGCTACGGGGGCCGGGCGGCCGCCGCCGGGGCCATGGGGCGGGCGGGGGGGGTGGTGGTGGGAGGCGGACACGTGACCGGAACCAGCCGCGGGGCGGGAGCGGGAGCCCACCTCACGTGACAGGGGAGCGACTCCCTCTCCCGCCCGCGCCCCATCACGTGACGGCTCCTCCCCCGTCGCCATGACGGTAGCGGGCGGAGGGGGGAGCGACGCGGCCGTAAACGGCGCCGCCCCGCCCCCGCCCGATTCTTCCCCCCCACCCCCCACCCCGCCCCGCCGCCGCGCCCGGCCCTCCCCGTCCCGCGCCATCACCCGGCCCTGCGGGACGCGAGGGCCCCGCTCGTTCCCCTGTCATCGGCGGCCCGGCTGCTCGGCTCCTGGGTCGGCGGCGCCACCGCCGCGCTGCGGGGGAGGGGCCTCCCCTCGGCTACGGCCCGCGGCGGGAGGGGGCGCCGCGGCGGAGGGGTCACGTGGCCGGGGCACGCGAGTGCGCGCCTGACGCAGCTTCCGCCTCCCGGCGTGACGCCCCCGCCCCGCCCCTCCCGCGGGTCACGTGTCGCGCGGGGCGGGGGCGGTGCCCGGCGGGGCAGCGAGCGCGGCGGGGAGGGGAAGGGAAGGAAGCTGCGGCCCGGGGAGGGGGCTGGCGCGGCGGAGCTTTGCTCCGTCCCACCGGCAGCAAACGCTTTTGGGGCCCTGGTGCCGGCCTTGCCTTGTGCCGGGCGGGAGGCGTTCGGTCCCCGGCGCCCGCGTTGCTCCTCGACGCCCAGCCCCGGCGGTTCGGTTCGTGCCCACCCACTGTTCCTGCAAGAAGGGGGGCGGCTCTGGCCTCTTGGGGGTAGTGGGGAAGGCTCTGGTCTCTTTGGGGATAGAGGGGGAAAGGTTCTGGGCTCTCTAGGTATGGGGGGAGTAAAGGCTCTGGGCTCTCTGGGTATGGGGGGGGTAAAGGCTCTGGGCTCTCTGGGTATGGGGGGGGTAAAGGCTCTGGGTTCTCTGGGGATGTGGGGGGAAAAGGCTCTGGGCTCTTTGGGGGTCGGGGCGAAAGGCTCTGGGCTCTTTGGGGATGGGGGGAAAAGCTCTGGGCTCTTTGGGGATGCGGGGGAAAAGGCTCTGGGCTCTTTGGGGATGGGGGGGAAAAGGCTCTGGGCTTTTTGGGGATAGGGAGGGAAAGGCTCTGGGCTCTTTGGGGATGGGGGGGGTAACGACTCTGGGCTCTTTGGGGATGTGGGGGGTAAAGGCTCTGGGCTCTCTGGGGATGTGGGGGAAAAGGCTCTGGGCTCTTTGGGGATGGGGGGGAAAAGGCTCTGGGCTTTTTGGGGATAGGGAGGGAAAGGCTCTGGGCTCTTTGGGGATGGGGGGAAGGCTCTGGGCTCTCTGGGGATGTGGGGGGTAAAGGCTCTGGGCTCTCTGGGGATGGGGGGAGAAGGCTCTGGGCTCTTTGGGGATGGGGGGGAGAAGGCTCTGGGCTCTTTGGGGATGGGGGGGAGAAGGCTCTGGGCTCTTTGGGGATGGGGGGGAGAAGGCTCTGGGCTCTTTGGGGATGGGGGGGAGAAGGCTCTGGGCTCTTTGGGGATGGGGGGAGAAGGCTCTGGGCTCTTTGGGGATGGGGGGAGAAGGCTCTGGGCTCTCTGGGGATGGGGGGGAGAAGGCTCTGGGCTCTCTGGGGATGGGGGGGAGAAGGCTCTGGGCTCTCTGGGGATGGGGGGGAGAAGGCTCTGGGCTCTTTGGGGATGGGGGGGAGAAGGCTCTGGGCTCTTTGGGGATGGGGGGGGAGAAGGCTCTGGGCTCTTTGGGGATGGGGGGGGAGAAGGCTCTGGGCTCTTTGGGGATGGGGGGAGAAGGCTCTGGGCTCTTTGGGGATGGGGGGAAAGGCTCTGGGTTCTTTGGGGATGGGGGGAAAGGCTCTGGGCTCTTTGGGGATAGGGGGGAAAAGTCTCTGGGCTCTTTGGGGATAGGGGGGAAAAGTCTCTGGGCTCTTTGGGGATAGGGAGGGAAAGTCTCTGGGCTCTTTGGGGATAGGGAGGGAAAGTCTCTGGGCTCTTTGGGGATGGGGGGGAAAGTCTCTGGGCTCTTTGGGGATGGGGGGAAGGCTCTGGACTCTCTGGGGATGTGGGGGGTAAAGGCTCTGGGCTCTTTGGGGATGTGGGGGGAAAAGGCTCTGGGCTCTTTGGCCCCATCTGGGGATGGGTAGTAAGGTTCTGGCCTCTTTGGGGGGGAGCTCTGCTTTGCTGTGCCTGTATCTGAGGGGCAGGGGGGTGGTTTGGTAGCTCTTTGCTCTGGCTGGAGGCTGGTTTGTGGGCAGCAGTGCTCAGAGTGGGTTGGGTGCCAGTTTCCATAGCAGAATTCCAGGGAAAGGTTTAAAATTTCAGGCTGGCTTCCTTTGATTGGAGTTACCTGTCCCCTTCCTTATGGCAGAGGTTGTATGACAGGTAGTAGGGTGTCTTTCCAGACTGAATACCATAATCCCGAATAAATGGGTCCTTTTCCAGTCATCAGAGGTGTTCTGGTCTTTATCACTGGGGTAGAGTCCTTATCAAATCCCATTATTTAATATTTTTAAGGTGCTCCTGAGAATTTTGAAGAAGTAATTTTTGGTCTCTTTGCTAAATGTGTCTTCCCTTTTCGTGGGGCCTGCTGGAAGTAAGTGTTCCCTTTTTTTGTAAGGAAATATGAGGTTCTGCATGAAAGTATTTCAGAGGCAGTTAATTTACAGGATTGAATTCTAAGCATTGTTTAGAAATTCAAAGGCTTGATTATGTGTAACAAGTGTTTTTTAAACTTTAAAGATCCTCAGCAAGGGGTTCTTTTAAAAGTACGTGCAGTTTCAGAAAGATATACGAGCTTGCAGCTTCTATAACTAGTTTTCGGGTTTCACTCTGTGGCACCTGTCATGTATGCTGGAAAGGAGATATTTTGGGAAGGATAGTTTATATGTGTTCATGTATAGGGGTATTAAAAATGCATAAATGCAGGTAGTTCTGAATTTGGTATCAGTTGAGGGTAATGCTCCGTAAGTTTAGGTTTGGTGGAGAAGATGATGTATAAATACCAATGCTGATGTTTTCCTTGAGAAAATTATCTTAAAATCAAGAGTATGTTGTGGGAGGAAGTACCTTTTACCAAAAAACAAGACTTTTCCCATCTGTAGACAGGACTAGTTTCAAGGTCAGATGTAAATGCATTTGGGCCTTTTTGGCAAAATGAGACCTGCTGGTTTTGGACAGGAGGATGTTCTGTGTTTCATTAAACGCAGAAAAACAGATGTATTATTAAAATGTGAACTAATCAAGACCTTACTTTACTTTTGGCAGGCACTCCTAGGAGCTGAAGCTGTAATACACCCATGAATGAGAAGTGCTAGTCCTGTACATCAATGGCCTCTGCGCCAGTAATTCCAGACTCTTATAACCATGTGTTGGCAGAGTTTGAATGTTTGGATCCATTGCTTTCTGCACTCAGGCTGGATTCTAGTCGTCTGAAGGTAAGTTTATGGTGTTTTAGGGGGTTTTGTTTATTTTCTGTTTGCTTTTTAAAATTCAGATCATGACTTTGTTTGGTTTATTATCTGATTAACACACAGGGTTCATCTCATTTTTGGATATGTGCATGCAGGCTGATGGCAGGGGGAACATGCTGGGCAGAAGTAATGAGGACAAAGGATCCTATGATTCTGTGTTTTCTTAATGTAACTCTAGGGTAAATAGTGCAGCTGTTGCTGTCTTGCACTGTTTGCTCCAGTTGCACAGCGTGCTATTCTGATATCTTTGGTTCAGCAGGGGTACACACAGCTGGCAAACAACAAACCCTTCAAGAAATAATAATGTGAGATAAAGATACTAATAGTAGTACTTACTAGCAGCTGTGTTGTGCATTATGATTTTTTGTTCCTTCAGTGCACGTGTATAGCTGTGTCGAAGAGGTGGCTGGCTCTAGGCACTTCAGGAGGAGGACTGAACCTTATACAGAAAGATAGCTGGAAGCAAAGACTCTTTCTGACTCATAAGGTAAGGGTAAAGAACTCTGTACAAAAATTTCCAGGGCAAATGAGTCTGGGAAAGAGACATTGCTTCAAGTTAATCTTTATTGAGTCGACAGGCATTTTCAGCTTGCTGGATTGTCCAAATAAGGTGAAACTTTGGACTGTTCCATTTAAAGAAGGTTGTGGTGCTGGAGGGTGTCCTCAGTGTGTGAGGTAATAGATTTCATGAAATGTGAAAGAAATTGCTTGAGGCAGTCAGACCTTAATTTTTAACAGTAGCAACAAAGTCAAGTAAGTATTTATGAGTCGGAAGGCAACCTTGAGTATGAAACCAGAGCAAATCAGGTGTGGATTAGTTTGGCCTACCAATGCTTGGATGTCCGAACTATGAACTACCTGGATAAAGAAAGAAAAGATAGGCTGGCTTGCTTTTGCTGAAAGAGGTCATAGAACAGAGATTGCTGTTTCTACAGCCAGATGCTATTTCATGGGAGCCACTGCTGCTCCCATCATGATGTGAATGCAGCCATTGTTTAGCCTTGAGAAGAGGAGGCTGAGGAGAGGCCTGATTGCTCGCTACAACTGTCTGAAAAGGAAGTTGTAGGGAGGAGGGTGCTGGCCTCTTCTGTTATGTGACAGGTGATAGGACAAGGGGCAATGGCCTCTAACTGTGCCAGGGGAGGTTCAGACGGGATATCGGGGAAAAATTTTTCACAGAAAGAGTCATCAGGCACTGGCAGAAGCTGCCTGGGGAGGTGGTTGAGTCACCATCCCTGGAGGTATTTAAAAGATAGGTGGATGAGGTGCTCAGGGACATGGTTTAGTGGTAGATAGGAATGGTCAGACTCGATGATCCTGTGAGTCTTTTCCAACCTAGTGTTTCTAAGGTTCTGTGATTAAGTAAGGTTGAGAGCATATTGGCATAGGTTTTGGCAAAATTACTTCTGTAAGTGTGAGGACAGGAAACTGATTTCTATGTTTTCCAAATCAGAGAATGAACTGCAGTCATTTCTCTTGGCACTGTCATCTTTGTCAGCTGCATCTTTTTAGAGTAAGCTCATTGTTTGCAAACAGAACCAAACCAAACAAAAAACCCTGCATCACAACAGAGTGGTAACAGCTGTTGATATTAGTCTGATTTATGTCTTACAAATGTGTGGTGGTAAAGGCACTACAAGAACAACTTTTACCTGCACTTGCCTCTATACTTGCTTTCAGGAAGGTGCCGTTTCCCGTGTTGCCTGTTGTTTACATGACGAAGACTATGTTGCTGTTGCCACCAGGTGAGTGATGTATTTACAAAACTTGAATCCTGGATAAATATTTTTAAGTAGCTTCTAAGTTTCAGACTTGGACACTTGCTGAGAATTTGGAGTCGGGAAGGGAATTAACTGTAAGAGGCTTTTACAGAATAGTTTTCTGCACAGACAGCTTAAGTTTTTTTCCTGGAATAGTTGTTCCAGAAGAAGTATTATTTCTGCAACAGAACATTTGTGGGAGAGCTAATTCACGTGAAGTTATGATGATAAAATGTCTCCCTGAGATCTTTCTGCATCAAAAAAAATGTCTTGATTAACTTGGCAGAGTGAAATTGGTAGCTAATACCACTTAGAATGGTTTAAAATCCATTTAAATGCTTGTTTCTCACATCCTCACTGGCAGTTCCAGTAAATGTGAGATTAAGCTCCCAAATAAAGCTGCTGAAGCATTGTAGTGAGAGGATGGACACTTACTTTTCAGAATTAAGAATGTCATGATTCTTGAAAGCTTGCAACCTCGGACACAACCAGTTCTGAGATGTACTGCTTCGCTTAGATTTTCTGGTTTTTTTGGAATAATGAATCTTTATTGCTGATAAAACATTAGAAAACTTATTCTCAAATTGTATTTTCCTTTTTAATTGTTGTAGCCAAGGTGTTGTAGTAGTCTGGGAGCTGAATCAGGAACGTCGTGGGAAGCCAGAACGGATTTATGTTTCCTCTGAGCATAAAGGCAGAAAAGTCACAGCTCTGTGCTGGGATACAGCTGCCCTTCGAGTTTTTGTAGGTGATCATGTGGGAAAAGTATCGGCCATCAAGATTAACACTTCGAAACAAGGGAAGGTAAAATGTGGCATACTTTGTTTGAGATGAAGAGGTTTCCAGGGGATGATGTGGGGAATCATTCATTTATTTTAGTAAAGCACAACAGTGGAAAACTAGCTAGCTGATGAAGTTTACTGTTGGGATGAAGAAAGCCTCTTGAGACAACAATAGAAATCCTAAAACATGAACTTCTCCCACCCTGTTTTAGCCGTTTTAATAATGCAACAGAAAAATTGTTTCAAATGTGCAGAACTAGCTGAGCTTCTTCCCCTTGGAATTGACAAGCGTCTAAGCCCACGATCTTGGTGTTTGAGCCTTTTGCATTCCCTAAACTCCAGCTACAGGTTCAGATGTGTGTTTTACTCTTCAGCTCAGCTGTCAATCTGAGAAAGGACAATCGCAGCCTTTGACTTTTGTTTGGCTTTGTCTGGATACTCTCCTACTTGAAGATATGGATTAGAATAAATAGGTGGACATCAAATTTACATCTATTGCATTTTGTGCAAAGGGCACACACTTAAGTGATACCACTCTGATTTATAGCCCTTGAATGCTCCTTTTAATCTGTAAGAAGGAGCATAACCTGGGAACAGGTGTGTTCCTCCAGGTCTGTTCTAACTCCAGTGAAAGATTCAGATGGAAAATTGATTTGTAAGTAGCAAGACTTTTGTATCAAGTAATCCCTTGGGTCTGTCTCCATGAAATTGTTTGCTGGCTGAAAGTACGTGTAGGAGGGAATTGTCGAAAGCACAAAGCCTAAAAGAGCAAGAATACCCACCCACCTCCTTAATGTTGCAGAAAACAGTCTTTACAAAAAAATGTCAGGATGCTATAGGGATGCAATTTTATTTTTCTTGAACAATTATTAGCAGTTTTGGGAAAATGAGGATTTAGACTGTTATGCCTTGAAGCATTGTTCTGTAAGGGAAACAGAAGAAAGGAACTCCTCTGTCTTACACTATGTATTTGTAGCATACGTGAGTCGCTTCTGAATTTTGCAATTTTAACTCAATGAAATAGTCTTTACTTCGAACTGAGGTCCTGTGTGTTTTCCTTCTTTTTTCCTTTCTGACTGTAGGCTGCTGCTACTTTTGTGATGTTTCCTGTTCAGATTATAACCACCACAGATTCTCGGGTTGTTCAGCTTGATTATTTGGATGGAAGACTTCTCATATCTTCACTTACACGCACTTATTTGTGTGATACTGAGAGGCAAGTTATGTTTTACTTGTAAAATATTGCATTTGACAGAGTCATACGGAGTGTCTGAAGTGACCTCTGGAGATTACCTGGTCCAATTTTCCTGTTCAAAGCAGAATTTGGTAAAGTAGATTATGCAGGACTGTGTCAAGTGAGATTTTGAGCATCTCCAAAGGATGGATACTTCACAAGCTGTCTAGGCAATCTTTGCTGGTAGTTCAATCACCCTTACAGTAACAGAGCTGCTTCTTATGTTGAGATGTATTTCCATTTGTGCCTCTTGTCCTTTCACTGGGCACTGCTGAGAGTAGTCTCACTTCACACCCCCATCAGCTATTTATACACGTAGAACCAGATGAGTTCCCCCTGAGCCTACTCTGTTCCAGGGTGAATGGCCCAACTCTTTCAGCCTCTTCTGCGACAGGTGCTGCAGTCCTTTAGACAACTTTGTGGCCCAATGCTGAACATGCTGCAATATGTCCTGTCTCTCTTGTACTAGAGAGCCCTGAAATGGATCCAGTGCTCCAGATATCTTGCCAGTGCTAAGAAGAAGGGAAAGATCATCTCCTTTGATCTGCTGGCATCATGGTTTCTAAAGCAGCCAAGGAAGATGTTGGCTGCCTTTGCCAAAAGGGCACGTTGCTGGCTCATGGTCAGTTTGTTATTCACCAGAACCCTCAGGCCTTTCTCTGCAAAGTAGCTTTCCATCCAGTTGGCCTATACTGGTGCCTGGGGTTATTCCTCTCCCAGTGTAGGACTTTGCATTTATTGATGTCTGTTTATTTAGCCCACACTTCCTTAATTTGTCTGTGAAGACAGTGCAGGGACAGTGTCAAAAGCCTTACTTGAAGTCATGATAGACAACATCCCACTACTCTCTTCTCTTATCAAGGCAGTCATTCTGCTGTAGAGAGCTATTAACATGATTTCCCCTTCATAAATCCGTGCTGGCTATTCATAATCAGTCTTATCTTTCATGTGGTTGGAAATGGTTTCTGGGAAATGGTTTGCAGCATCACTTTCCCATCACCACCTTGACTGACTGGTTCTGCTGAAAAGAACCCCAGCCTTTGTGATCTTAGCATTTGCTTACACTGATGAATATTTCTGTGCCCTGTCTTTTCTAAACTTTACACAGGCTTTATAATATTCATTACAGGTTTGTTTTTTTTTTATAAGTACCAGTTCAGCAACTAGGATTTAGTATTTTTATTCTTCAGGAAAAACAATATTAATTGGAGCCTTTTGTTAATGTTGCCTTAACAAGTATGTTTTTTTCCACTAGAGAGAAGTTCTGGAAAATTGGTAATAAAGAGAGAGATGGAGAATTTGGAGCATGCTTCTTCCCTGTTGGAAAAAACAGTGGGAATCAGCAGCCATTAATATATTGTGCTCGACCTGGCTCAAGGATGTGGGAGGTGAACTTTGATGGGGAAGTGCAAAGCACACATCAGTTCAAGCAGCTGCTCTCATCACCACCTCTTCCTGTTGTCACTCTCAGGTACAAACATGAGTGATCAGTGATGAACTTGCATGCAACTTCTAGACTAGCTGAAAATAATTGCGTTAATGCTGTTAAGATCAAATAAATTTCTAGTGCAGTCAAATGTTAATCCTAGTTGTCATCTTAATATGTTCTCCTGTAATAACAGAAGCCAGTATTTGAGTTATCGAAAATGCAAAAACCTTGATTCTGCAGATGTTTGTGTGACTACCATAATGAATACTGGTGTCATGAGACTATGTTTATTTAACCCTTGTATTTACAGGGTTAAGAATATTATAAAAGAAAGTGATGTTACTGTAGTTATGCTTGTAAAACATAAAAATTTTGCTTTACAGGATGGATCCTCATTATACAAGTTCCAGCTGCTCTCCACAATCTTTCTCTTTCCCCAGGCTACTGTATTTAACGTGAGTATTTATCGACATAGCTTCCTGTTGATAAAGTACACTTGAATTTAAAAGTTTTTATAATTTATGTTACCAGCTTTATCTTTTTGCATAAGAATTTTCCAAGTATCATGGTAAATAGCTGTCTCACTTCTTACTTGCTGTAGTTAAGCTGATGCCATCCCTGCATATTTTACAGCAACTACCACAATTAACTGTTGCACTGATAATGCCTGCTTTGCTTGCAGTGAGCACTGTGTGATGACCTGGACAGAGAGAGGCATTTATATTTTTCTTCCCCAAAGTGTTCAAGTCTTACTGTGGAGTGAAGTAAAAGGTAAACTTTAAGAATCTTTGCTTTGTAATACTGGCTGTTGTGTTTGTCACTTCTGAAGTCCTTGCTTAATGTGAAACCTTTTCAAGCATAATTTCTGCAGCTGGATTGCAGAACATTGATTAGAAAACTATTTCCTTGTCATTTGTCATGTATATCCTTGAATATTAATGCTCTCCCTATCTCCTCCAGCCAGCCCCTCCTCTGTGCTTGAAAATATGCTTGAGAAACAAAACATGGTGTAGAGTGAATCTTAAAACACCATAATCAAATAGTGCGAGGTAAGAACCTGCAGTGTTAGTGAGGTAAAGCCTACAATATGCTTTCCTCATTTCTGTTTATTCAGGCTTATTGTCAGGTGTCCTGTGAATAGTAATCTGGCTGCTGAAAGCTTAAAACCCATTTTTTCTGTCATCTTGTCTAAATTGGAGCCAGGGGATATGCTTATTTGGCAGATAAGTGAACGCTCATAGACAGTTTTGTGTGTGTGGTTATAGGGCTAGTTCTAGAACAGTTTGTCATTGTCAGTGAGTCTTTTCCTTCCCGTTCTCTCCTTTACTTTTTGCTGTTAAGTTTCCAATGCCTGTATCATAGAGTGTTTGCATGTAGCATAATTATTTAATCTGAAAACTGCTGAAAGATCAAAGTATTTTTCTACTAGCAAATGTTTTCCTTCTGTTTCAAAGCTAACGATGATTTCTCATCTTTATCAGTCTTTAGATTTTCATTGCCTTTTAGAGTAAAAGGAAACTTTTCTGTAACTGTAGTGTACTTTTTGAATTGTTTCTAGGAATGCAGGTCTGGAAAGTTTTGATACTTGAATTGTGCTTTATAGTTGCTAGATGCTAGCTTAGCACTCTTCAGCATTTGTTTCACCTATGCCACTTGTACTACACAGTATTAGGCTTTTGCACATGTTTGCCATCAAGTGGGAAATATGCTTTCACCTTCTTTCAGGAACAGTAAGCAATATTGACTAATTGTTTCAGTTCCTTAGGTGTTCCCACGTGTCTTGTCTTGCAGATATTCAGGATATTGCAGTTTACAAAAGTGAGTTGTTCTGTCTGCATACAAATGGAAAAGTTGTGCACCTCTCCCTCTTGCTGGTGGACCGCTGCATAGAGCGTCTGATGAGAAGAGGGTTCTGGACCCTCTCTGCCAGGGTCTGTTGTCTCTTCCAAAATTCAGTTATTTCTTGCAGAGTAAGTAAATACATCTGTGTAAACGTGCAGTGCACCTTCACTCTATTCCATATCCCCCTCTTCCATTTAGTTCCATAGGATTCTGAGGTTTATATTTTTGGAGGTTTTAAGAAGTCTTATGAACACGATACTTTTAGGATTAAAATTAGCATTCATTTATGTTACCAATTGCTTTTTATGTGTGTGTTAGAAATAGTAATGTCTCTGTTTCACTGTGTACTTTTAGGCAAGAAAAAATTTGCCTCTAGACAAGATGGAGCACTTGAAGTCTCAACTGGATGCCTCAAACCAACAAGATCTCATTACACAACTGGAAGAACTAATTTCAAAGTTAGAACCTTTAGATTCTGCAAGCAGCAGTAGAAGGAGCAGTATTTCATCTCATGTAAGTGTGTTGGTAGAGCCAAAAATGTTACCTGCGGATTTTATCTTTATGGCATAAAATCACCTCATTGCTCACCTTGAAGATGCTGTTTTCATTTTTCTATGTCTACTGTGGCTGATAATGCTGTTTTCTGAAATTAGGTGGGGTAGAATCATAGAATTGTTTAGGCTGGAAAAGTCCAGCTGTAAACTTAACACTGCCAAATCTGCTGCTAAACCGTGTCCCTAAGTGCCACGTCTACATGTCTTTTAAATACCTCCAGGAATGGTGACTCAGTCACTTCCCTGGGCAGCCTTTTCAGTGCTTGACAGCCCTTTCAGTGAAGTGTGGGAGATGTTCAAAGCCAAGTTGGATGAGGCTTTGAGTGATCTAGTGGAAACTGTCTCTGCCCATGGCAGGGGGCGTTGGTACTAGATATTCTTTAAGGTCCTTTCCAATCCAAACCATCCTGATTCTACTTTTTCCTAATATCCAATCTAAAAGGTCCTTGACACAGCTTGAGACCATTTGCTCTTATCCTATCACTTATTACTTGGAAGAGAGGTATAAAATAGTACTACTTGCATTCTTTAAGCTCTTGGACCTCTGCCTTTTTTTATATTATTTTGTAGCTAGTGGTTAAGATGTGAACAAAGATCGATACACAGAAGGCTTTCTCCACAGCTGAGTTTAGCGTCTTAACTTGCTTCAGCAGAATTTGTCTTGATTGTAGCTCTAATTTTGTGTGGTGAAAACTGAACGTCTGAATGCTCAGAAGTATCTTGGCCCTTTTTAAATAATTGTCTCACTCTGTGAAGCTTCAGGATATAGTTCTAAGGAACTTTTACACGTACAGCTGCTTGGTACTATCTTGGCTTCCCAGCAGCTTTTCAAGAAAAGCGAAACATTTCATAGTTAATACAATATCGGTTGTTTCTTTCACTGTAACAGTGTTTAAAAAACAAAGTGATGTAAATGCCATCTTGATGTGATAGACAAGCTTTGTTTTCATTAGGTGATGAGCAAGCAAACTACATAGACTGACTGTGGCCAAAAGGATGTACATGTGTCCTGGAAGCAAATAGTTTTACAGGGTCCGTAATTGTGGTAGCTGGGTATGGTTAACCAGCAAAAAGAAGATGGATTCTTTTGTATAGTTACACAGAGGTGAAGTCACAATCTTGGATGCAGAACTAAAGCGGAAGTGTATTTTTGTCTCATGGTCTTAAGGACACCACTTGTTCTGCAGGCTGTGTTCCTAAAAGCAATTGCAGCATAGACGTCTTAATAAAGTCACTCAGCTTCATGCTTACTGGCATGTATGTACTTTTCCCTTCTGGATACGTCAAAAAATATGTTATGAATTATGAAGCACCATGAGGTTATTTGTGTGGGTATGGTTGGTGGAGTTAATTGCAGGAAATTTAATGAGGAAGTGCAACTTGCACAGCATCTAACAGCATCTCCCTTGTCTGATAGGAAAGTTTCAGTGTCTTAGACTCTGGAATATATCGTGTTATCAGTCGAAGAGGCAGTCAGTCAGATGAAGATTCGTGTTCTCTCCACAGTCAAACGCTCTCAGAAGATGAGAGACTTAAAGAATTTCCTGCACACCAGGAAGATGAGCAAGTAGAACTTGGTAATATTTTTTAATGAAAATATATTATTCATATGCCATTTTTATTTATTCTACAAGAATTCCATTAGGTTGGTTCTGTGCCTTTACATTCCTATATCAAGTTATCCATGATTAAATCCTTTAATTTTATGAATGGGAACACAGTCACCCCACCTTCCAGTCAAACTTCATTTTGAAACGTTGGGGTGAAATCCTGGCTCCACAGAAATCCAAGCTTAAAAACAAGCACAACCTAGCGAAACAAAACAAAAGGTCTAGGGGGCTTTTACCAAGCTAGGACTTCACTCAAAATTTTTTTTTTTCTTCTTCTTGTATGTGCACTTCAGTGTTGATGATGACTGTGATGACTCAGCTGACTATAGTAGTGTTAATTGAGCTTCAAATGAGATTTGTTTGCTGCCACTATCCTTTCAGTAATATTAGTTCCAGGAATTAATTTCTTAATCTTGGCTTTTGCTTTATGTTTCTTCAGGGAAAACAGCAGGCTTATGATAAGCATTCATAACTTTCTAGCAAGGTTTCATTTGTACTGGAGATCATTTCTGGCATGTGTATACATTAGCCTAGCAATGATAGTACTGTTTAATAACTAATATTTAGTCCATGCAAGGAGCTTTTTTTTTATTTCCTAACGGATACCTGTTACTGGATGAAAGCTAGAGTGAGAAAATAATGGGTCTTTTTCTCTGCTCTGGGACTGGGAGAGGATGCAGAAACCTGGGATATTGAGGAGCTGGCTTAGTTCCAGGTATGGTAAATAGACTTTCCAATAAAAAGGGTGCTTTTTAGCTTTTGCAGAGAGTAGATGTCAGTTACGGATGGAGAGATTTTGGGTGCTTCGTTGTCGAAATCCACAGTGGGGATGGAGAGTATAGGAATTAGTATTTACTCTCCTGCTTTTCAGTAGTGTTGTACTGCTGACTAAGCTGCATGCTGTTTGCAGCGCTTTGTTTAGATTGCTTCTTTATCTACATCACTATAAAAATAAGTGAGAAAACTTGGAAGTGCATAATTTCTGATACTAAAACTCTAAAATGAAGGAGCATAGTTTTTGAATGTCAGAAGGTAGTAAAGTTTTCTCTGTTCAACAGGAGAACAGATTTGCTGATTATTTCAAAGGACAGAAATTCTAGATGGTTCTTGAACATGTGTACTTTATTTGATATTTAAGAGAAATGGACTTAGTGTTTCCCTGTGCACATTTACGTAAGATGTCATGAGTTTTTAGTTTTCTAATCTGGATAACGAACAAAAGCAGTCTTATTTACAAGCAATCTTAAAATCAGTTGTGACCTTTAGACGCTATCTAGAGAGATTGTGGATTCTGATTGTAGAATTTCTGTAACAGCATAGCATCTTTTCCTCTCTCAACAGAACAGATAGTGCTGATTGTTGCAAAATGCAGTGTCATCAAGATTTTGTCCCCTAAATAAACTGTTAGTCTGCTTTTACAAGATATTTTTCCTACAGTTGTTTGTCATTGTTTCCCTCGTTATAGAGCCAACAGACCTACCAGGTTCAATAATAAAAAGGTCCTTGAAATCAAGTAGCAGTTTTCTGTCTCCCCGTGTTCTTGAATATTAAATATGAAAATATCCCATGCAGGTTATCCATTAATGAATTACTGACTTGCAGTTTGTTTCACTGTTCTGTGTCTGCCAGACCACTGTTTCATGACTCTTTATTTCAATTCCATTTGTTAGACAATGTATCTCATGCATCTGTGACGGTTGAGGCTGACCGGAATGAGACATTTCTCCCATTCAGTATTCCTTTGTCATTTCGTTCCCCATCTCCTCTCGTCTCTCTCCAAGCTGTCAAGGAAAGGTAAAACTCGGGGCAGGTTCACTCATCCATTACATCTTTCTCTTTTCTGTCCTCTGAATTTTTAGCATTGTCTGGTTTAGTTCATAGTCTGTTCTGCAAAAATGTGACATCTGAACTGAAGCACTGGAGGTGCAGTTAAGTTTTGTAGACAATTTAAAGTATTCCATCTTGACTCTAATGAAGATACAGAAAGCTGCTGTTAACTTCAGCGGAGCCAAGATTTCAACCTCAGTTTTTAAATGGCTAAGAATGTTCAAATGCCCAAGAATGTTTACCCTCTAAACTGTGGTTGTATTGTATTCAAAGCACATTTACTGAATATTGTTTGGGAATTTTGCTTCTCTGGTACTTGGATTTCTGAAGAAAAAGTGAAGTCTTCCTCTGTTGCTAGAGAACAAACATTAAAATATTCAAAGCCTGCTAGATATTACTAAAAAGCACTTGCAGAATATACCATGTGATCTGCCATCTCCCCACATGCCTTTCATTGAATCTCATCAATTTCCTGAGTATTTCTAGGATAGTGGGAGGTTATACCTAGTGCGAGTAAATGTGGTAGGGTCTGTTTTATGCAGAAATCAAATTGCTATTTTAAAACTCATTTTAAAAACCAGAAGGGGACAAATAGAAAGGACATTGTATTTTAAATTCACTTCTTAAACATTTAAAAAAATAGATATGATAATTTCTTTGCTTAAAATGTTGCTGGTTCATAATGATGGTCTGAAAAATTGCATAGCTATCCCTTGATCACTTAGGTATGTGAATTATGTCCTGCAACCAAAAAATTGTAGCTGCTATTGATAGTCTGAATATCTCAGAATAACTTTCAGAAGTACATGCAATGCTTTGAATTCATTCTAAAGCATAAGCAGTTTTGAGGTCTTTACTAGTAATAAGTGCTTTGACTAATAGAACTAAATTTTCAAGTATCCACTATATTCAATTTGTAATCAAATAAAATACTATCATATTTACAGTTAATTTTAGAAGTGTACCTTTACTTCTTCTATAACTTGAAGTCCACTTGTTTTCCTCCATTTGAATCCTATCTCTCTTCTGCAGTAACTGCTAACTTTTGCTAAACCTTGGCATAGTAAAAGATGCCCTGTTGTCTGCTGAGCTAGTAAAAGGGTTGTTATTTTTCTTTTTTCTTAATTCTCTTAAACTTGTTCTTGGACAGAAAGCAAGGAGGTGTTTTTCTGATCTCTTGATGACATAATTCTGTTCATGGCAGTGGTAGAAATAATCGCGTTTTGTTATGTTCACTGGGCTCTTGTGAATTAAAGATCTGAAGGAACAGGAACTGTTGACATGAAAAGGATATTTTTCATGAGTTTTGTATTCTGAATAATGAATTTGGAGTATTGTATAACTGTTTCTTACCACCAAGGGGAACACAGTTTCCTAAGGGTCTTTTCTGTTTATAAGCTCTAAAATGCAGTGTAGCCCACCTGCATTAACTTGCATACAAATATATGTGAAAATCTAAGCGCTAGTATTTGCTTGTGATCCTGTTTCTCCAGCAGCAAAACCCACAAACCTTAAATACTAAAGGTATTTATTCTGTGCTGGTAGCATGGACCATGACTGAAATAAAAATTTTAAGCAGCTTCTTAGTAACTTCTGTACTTGTTGGTCATAGCTGCTCTCATCCTTTTTTCAAGAGTTCTTCAGATGGTAAACTTTTCTGAAATAATGGTTTGAATGGAAAGGAAGTTCTTGATTTGTTCAGTTTTGTACTTTCAATGTTAACGTTTGAACTTCTGACTCCTAGTGTTTCCAGCTTTGTACGCAAAACTACTGAAAAGATTGGCACACTTCATATAAGCCCTGACACTAGAGGGAGGCAGGAAGCAAAGGATGAGGAACAGCTGCCGGAATTGACTGTTAATCTGGTAGCACCTCCACAGGAAGAGAAAGAGTGAGTGTAAAATCCCGTTTTCTTAGCAATTGCGTTTGCTGGGGGTTCTGAGGATGGCAACCTAAAGGAAAAACTACTGTTTCTAGTAGAGTAGTGATCTCAGGGTTAGGTTTTTCCAGCTGTCTTCACTACTATGGTGAGTTTCACTCGTTTTCCCGGATTTTCCTTTCCTTGAAGCTGATCAGGCAATGAACTCTTCTGGGTGGTGGAGCATGCAGTCTCCAGTCCGATAATAACTGAAGGGCAAAAATATAATGTATTACTCAACGTGAGACTTGCTGATCTGTGATGCTCCTTATGGTTACATACACAAGTCCAACAGTTCACTTCCTGCCCTTTCTGAGTGGGGAGTAAACACTTTTATCTATCTAAAAACCTTTTTTGGTTTGGTTTTAATACTGGTAGTTATAAACCATTGAACCTAAAGGTTGTCCGGTTAATACAAGGCAAAGTTATTTCATATTCCAATGATTTGCTAACTTAACTGGTTTAGATGTAACTCTCATATAGTGTCATGGTAATGATTTTTATTCAGAACCTTCAAAAATCCACTGTGCTTAGAGTAGAAGCCAATTTAGAAAGCTACAGAAGTAGTAGTATCAGTTGCTCTTTGTGCCTAATGGATCCAAAATTTCTGTTTAGCTGTTCTTTCTTTAGAAATGACAGCTTTGTATTTTTTAATAATGGAATTAATGTTGTTTCCTCACAAATTTGAGGAAATGTGTGAGGAAATCTTCACTTGAATACTTAAAGATAATGCTTCAGATAAGATTGAAGTTAATATGTTTTTCTAGGTTAGAACCACAGATCTGCCAGCTTCCAGAGGAAGACCATCTGAGAGATCTCAAGGCTGCAACAGCAGAAGCTATGTAAGCAAGGAAACATTTTGGTGTATAGATATATTGGTCTTGGGTAGAAAAATGATTAAATTTTTAAGTTATTTTCTATTATTTATTAAATTCATGTAGAACTGCTGTAATCGTCTATTAACATAATCTGAAAGGATCTCATTTGGTTATTGTTTTGTTTCCCCCTATTTAAAAACAAGCAAAACCCACTAAAATCTTATTTACATACTCCAGCATTGTCTTTGTCCTAACTACAAGCAGAGTTTAAAAAAAAAACACCACCAAAACCACCTACCAAAAAAAAACATTCTGAAAGAAATCTTGGTGAACTCGGAATGTACTCATATCAAATGTAGACAGCCTAATTAGCCTACTCTGTTTCATATACTCAAAACTACAAAACCCAAAACCTGACACTGTCAAATTTAGGAATAGACTTTGAGTTACGCAAAGCATATAATATGTCGCTTGAGGCATCTTGGAACTGTCACACCACTTAGCAAACTTCTTTGTTATGCTGCAGAGCCAGACTCCAGGATCCCCTGGTTTTGTTAGAACCACAGCGTATGAGAAGGGTTTTACAGGAATGGCTTGGCTTTCTGGAAGAGAAGTTTGGCAGCAAAGAGCATCCTGCTTCCCCTGTTAAGGAAAGCAAGACTCAGTGTGCTGAAGAAGACAGGGCAGTCCTGGAGGAAAACCTGCAACTGATTCCAGCTGATGGAGACCTAGCAGACAAACAACAGAGTGGTATCTTGGAAGACTGCACTGAAAAGCAAAATACGGATGAAACTTGTGTAAGCAAAGCCATGTGTGAAAATAGTACTGATGTGAAGGGACCTTTGGACTGCTGCTTTCAAGTGTTTCCTCCATGTGTCATAGAACCAAATGTTCAGAAAGATCTTGTTGAGTTGGCCACACTGTGTTTTGAGCTGCGTGTATTTTCTTGTGGAAGTGTTGAGACGGAAGAAAGCTCTGATGGAAGTCTGCCCCTAGCAGCTTTGTGGACCTTGGCTTGTGGGTTTATGCGAAGCTACTTCTTTCTTTTGGATTTAAAAAGGCTAAAGCGATGTATTATAACCATGTATGCAAACAGCCCTAATGTATGGGAAACATACATCGCAGGATTGAAAGGTAACTAATGAAAATTTTATTACTAGTAAACTGAAAATAAGACTGACAGTGAGTCAAGATACTGCCATTTCTGTCTGCACATTTTCCTTCTGCAGGTATAGTGTGGGATGGGTGGTTGGTGTGTGGGAGCTTTTGTTCTGGTCTTGGATTGGTTGATGGGTTGTTTTCCCCCAAAGGCTACCTTACATAGATCTGGTGGCTCCTTGAAGAGGCTGTTCTTCCACTCCCCCCATAGTGTGATCTGAACCCTTTAATTTATATGAAGCTTGTTGATTAAACACTGTAGTAATTACAGACCAGATCTATTTAAAAACAAATACGTGTGCTTCAAAGAGCAGAAGCATCTTAGTTGGAATGATGTCTAGAGAAACAAGGCAAAAGCTGTTGGGGGGCTTCAGCATTTGCACTAGGAGATTTAACTTGTAAAGAAATGTGGTTAATGTGAAACAAAACTGCTGGAGTAGATGTTTCCATGCAAATGAGTGGCTTGTGATTACATCAGGCTCACTCTTTCTGCAGGATCCTTTCTGATCACTTTGATGCGTCTTTAGCCTTATTGAACCAAAGCTCCCCAATTATACTGGAGAACAGAACTTCATTGGTTCTCTGCAATAATAAGCTTCTGTTGATGTATTTCTGTTAAGAGTGAATTAATGTCTTAGCATTGATTTGGCACCAACGAAGAACAGTCAAATAACAGAATCTTGGCTTGAGGGTTGGTATCTGGTATTTGGATTTCTGGGAATCTGTTTCCTGTTTGGATTCCGAGAGCCTTAGAAGTGAAAGTAATATACGTATTCCCAGTTTGTGCCCTGTTAGACTGCCCTTGTGCCTGTAAATTAATACCTGCATTTCATCAAGATCAAGGATTGTGTTGAATTCTGCATTCTGTGAAGTCAGTATCCAATATGAACTTTTTATTTATTAATAGAGGAAATTGTAATATATGAAAACTAAGCAGACCTGCATTATATTCAGCAAGCCGAATGTCATGTGAAAGAAAAATTGCCTCTTCAGAAGTGTAAAGAAAAGTAAAATATATGACAAATGTAACTTCATGCCTTATTTTTCTCATTTTATAACTAATTTGCTGTAAGCACAGGTCAGTGCCTACAGTTCTTGCATTTTGATTTCTATGATATAAACAAGTATGATCTGTTGAGTTGTTACTACTGTTAGCTAGAGTTCCATGAAAGTAGTGATAATTTTTTCTGTTTGCTGAACAACAGCCACGTTTGTGTTAGGAAAATGAACTTGCACGTATCTTGTAACTTATGCACTGATTTATCGCAGAACTAACTTGTCACAGTCCAGTGGCTTTAGCAATGGAAAATGAAGATATGTTGAAAATACTGAGGCAGCTGCATGACCTGGGGCCTTGGGATGATAGCCCACTGTTACTCGTACATGCTCAAAGGTTTGTAGCCAAGCCCCTTTTTCCTCTTCCATGTTGTTAACTTGCTAGCAGGAGTTGGTTCACTTAAGATTTCGTGAAGCTTTCTGGGGATCCATTAAGAGTTCACCTTTCAGTAGTACAATCTTGAACTTGCAAGAGATCTTGGGAAAATTATAATTTTGCTGTTTGGCAATGAAAAGAGTTTTTATTCTTTCTCTCCAGGCTTTATGAAAAATTCGGGGAACTAGCTCTTCGGCCCTTGATCAAGTTCCATCCTTCTATTTTGCCTTCTGATATCAAACAGCTTTGCAGGAACGATCCTGCTCACTTTCTAGCATATTTAGATAGTCTGGTGAAATCAAAGCCAGAGGATAAAAGGTAAAAGAAATATAGAATCTTTGTCATGTGTCTGCTGTCTTCATCATGTAGCTGGCGGGGGGGTTGGTTTGAGGCCTTTTTTTACTGTTACTATATCTTTCTGCTTGGAGTTATTTAGCATTAGATTCCAATTCATTCTGCCAGTTTTCGCTGGTGTCCCAGACTGTGGGATTTTTGTTAGATTAAGTGTTAATGTTAACAGTTTTCTTCTGAATAATATTTTCAATGGAGCTGACTATTTTTGTTCCTGTGTCTGCAGTTCAGTATACCAAGGTTAGACAGAATGTTAAAATGAGCAAACAAAAAAAAAAAAGCTGGGGAACCCACCCTACAAACTTGAGGGTTTTCTGTGCCCCCTTTAGTTTTTAGGAACTTAAGTAATTGTAGGCTTTTCTATTATATATTTTTGGGATTTTTTTTTTTCTACACACAGTCTCTGCTTCTCCATACGTGGTATATTTAAAACTGGTAGGGTTTTTTGTGTTTTATTTTCTAGGTCATCTCTCCTTAGATCTCTTCTGCAGCCTGAATCTGTACGACTGGATTGGTTGCGTTTGGCAGTTTCTCATGATGCGCCACAAAGAATGAATACTTTGGATGCAGAAGGAAATCCCAGGTAATAAAGTAAGGTTCACCAGGGTCCCAAGTGCAGAAAAAAAAAAATGTGATGGATCTGCAGGCTTTTGGCTTAGGTTCTGTGTGGCAGTTTGGATGTCACTGAATCCTTGGGGCATTTGGCATATTGCAGTGTTCAGCAGAAGCAACCAAAGGATTAAATAACTTCATCTGTAATGCTTTTCAGTGTGACTGCTGTACTGAAACCACACAGTTTGTTTTTTCCTTCTCCCTTTTCATGTATTTGCCTTTCTTATAGAGAAAATGTAGTTTTCTAAAGAAAACTATTAATGTTTTAAAACTGAATCTTTTATTTTAGGCCACGATCGCATTTGTTTACTTGGGGCTACAGCCAGCTCATTCTGCTTTTGATTAAACTCCCAGCTGATTTTGTTACAAAAGAGAAGATGGCTGACATCTGTAAATCACATGGGTAAGAAGAATCATAGAATGGTTTGTGTTGGAAGGGGCCTTAAAGATCATCTAGTTCTACACCCCCTGCCATGGGCAGGGACACCTCCTGACAGACCAGGCTGCTCAAGGTCTCATCCAATCTGGCCTTGAACGCTTCCAGGGACGGGACACCCACGGCTTTTCTGGGCAACTTGTTCCAGTGCCTCACTACCCTCCTCATGAAGAATCTCTTCCTAATGTCTAATCTAAATCTTGCCCCTTCTAATTTAAAGCCATTCCCCCTTGCCCTGTCACTACATGCCCCTGTAATAAGTCCTCCCCAGCTTTCTTGTAGGCCCCCATCATGTACTGAGAGGCTGCTTTGAGGTCTTCCTGGAGCCTTCTCTTCTCCAGGATGAACAGCCTGGTAGTTCTTGATTCTTGGATACTGACCAGAAAAAGATACAAATAAAAATGACTCATCTATTCCTTACTTGGACAGGCTTTATTTAAAAGCATTTCCTGTTTTAAGGATGAATTTTGAGTGTCTAAATGAAAGTACCAAATATACCCCCTGGCTACAGGGTATTCCCCATGTACCCAGTCTGCAGTGTTTTCTGGCATTCAAGAAATTCCAGTGCTTCTGTCTTCACTGATATTTAAATGAACATTTAATTATTGCTGACGTTAGTTTAGACTGAGTATTTGATTCTTGGAAATCTTTACTCTCTTATTCAAGATTTTGGCCTGGATATCTTTTTCTCTGTCTGGAGCTTGATAGAAGAATAGAAGCCTTCACCAGTATTGCTCATTTGGATGATTTGAACCTGTTGAATGGAGAAGATGGTGAGTGAGTCTTAAGCTGTGTAAACTTACTTCTGTAATACAGGAACTGTTCTCTTATTGTACTGATTCAGTTTGTCCAAGATGGAGTTGAACTTCTGTTTTTTGGAGTGTTTTGGTAGCATTAATTGTGTGTAGTGCAACATATTTAAAACATATAAATGGGTCTCTTGGATCTTCACACTGTGCTTTGTGAAATCAGTTGTGCTAAAAAATGCTTAAAAGTTCAAGAGTGTAGAGTTGTTTATCAGTTGGGAGTAAAAGCTAATGTGGTGTTGTAGATGGAGGAATAGCTACCCTCCTGTGCGCACACACAAAGCTACAACGAGCAGAGCATTGTATCACATGGCAAAACTTAGAAGAAAATTTCCAGTAGCCTTAAGATGGACAAAATGATTCTTTGTCTCTTGACTTAATCCAAAGCCATAAACACTGAACTAATGTGAAGCTCTGTTTGTAGTTCACCACCAAACCTTTACACTGAGCCATTCAAAGCTATATATTTACGTACAGAATTTGCATGTTGATAATGCTTGGTTTTCTTAAATCTTCACAGAGAAAAACCTAATATCTAGCTTCCCTTTAAAGAACATAGATACTTCAAGTAGTAGGCTTAGAATGATCCTTGTTTTGTAGGTAATGTAATAAACTCATTTTACGCCTAGGTTCCATGCCAGAGACCATAGAAGAATGGAAGTTTCTTCTGCATCTTGCACAAAATCACAGCACAGCTTTCTGCCACTGTGGCCCACAGAATGGGAATGCTGTCAGCAATGGTGGCCCGAGCTGCCCGGACTGCATCACTGTGGAGAATGTAGCTCTCTTGCTGGCAAAGGCCATTGGCCCAAATCGTGCCTTGCCGCTCCTGCAGGACTGTGGCTTGACACTAGAATTGTCTGAGAGATTTACTGATGTCTGTGAGATACTGAGAATTGCTGAGAAAAGGCAAAGGTAAGATGACAGAAGATCCAAATATGCACATTACTCATGTTAGATCTTCTTGATGCTTTAAAATTTGGTTTGGGTTAACAAAAAGATAAAATGCTTCACATTTTTACCTTGAGCTTTAAATTCAGGTGAAAGCTTTTCTATTATTAAAGACCTATGTATTGTGCAATTTAAAAATGGAAAATGAGAATATGGGAAATCATACTTTAAAGATGTGTGTGAGGGAGATTCTCTGAAGGAGCTGCCTGTCTTGCAGAGTCTTGCACGGACTCTGATCTCGCCTGTCCCTTCCTGAGAAGGCATGCATGGTGATATCATGATGTTACTTCTGAAATACAGTCACAATTTTGCAAACTTATATTTAAAAAGGAACCCAAAATTGCTGTTTTTCGTGTTGTGAGCTCTTTCTTATTGTTTAACTTTGTTGTCCTCCTTTGCTTTAATTGCAGAGCACTGATTCAGTCCATGTTGGAAAGGTGTGACCGATTTTTGTGGTCTCAGCAAGCATAGAAAACAACGTGGAAAGCTTTGGGAACATTTTTTACTGTAATGATTGTATATTAAAGTGCCTTTTAAACCTTACAGGCTCTTAAAGAAACGAACCTCTGTCTAAAAGTTGAATTATATTGTGCGCATCTCCATCTGGCAGGTGTCTGACTGGGCACAGTCAACAGTTCTTCCTTATTCCTTTTGGAGAGGAGTTTTGAACTCTGGAACTTGAAACGATCCAGTGTTTATCTTTAATCTCATAAATTTCAGAGATGAAAACTCCCAAATTTATTTTCTAAGTCTCTGTGACCTAAGTGTTAAGCATACGAACCCCTAAGTATTAAATTATGGTGTATAAAATTTGTTTGGTTGGGTTTTTTTTGTTTGCAAACATGAAAAGCCATTCCTTGGAAATAGCTAAGCACCAAGGTCTTTCATTGTCATGTAAATGACATTGACTTGTTCATCTTAGTGTAGAAGTGCTTGTTATGGTTCCCTCACCCCCTGAAGTTATACAGCCTGGTCTTGCCTGTTTGAAATTCATTTTGTGAGCCAAGTCTTAAAATGGGAAGGAAATATTTTCAGGAGTCGATTAATGGATAAGAATGCTGATTAACAGAATAACTTCTTCAATGAACTCACTGTTACCCTCTAAGCATGTTATTTCTAAATTGCCCATATCTGTGCAACGTGGCTATAGAACTCAGTTGTGATATTTAGGCAAACCTCAGGACAGTGGAATTGGAGTCATAGAATCATTTAGATTGGAAAAGACCCTTAAGATCACCAACTGAAAACCTAACACTGCCGAGTCCACCACTAAACCATATCCCTGTGCACCACAGCTACTGATCTTCTAAATACCTGCAGGGATGGTGACTCAATCACTTCCCTGGTGTTTTACCACAGAGTAAAAACCAGAGTGCAATCAGTGTAGAAGGCCCAAATTCTCAAATGCTAGGTGAAATCAAGTTTTACTTAACTTATTAAAACAAAAAAGGTAACTAATGATTAGTAGTGATTAACAATGAGTTAACAATAACACCTCGAAAGGCAATGAGTCTAATGCTTATTACAAGAGACTAAGGATAGTAATTAAGTAAGATACATCTAATTGTCCTGTTACCATTGTCCAGATCTGCAGTTGCTGAGGGGTCCCTCTTGCAGCGAGGGTTTGGGAGAACCTTCCCTGGACAATGGCGAAATCCTACACACTGCATTCACTTGTAGGTGAGGGCTCCAAAGTCACTGCAAGAGGGTCCAGCTTTTATATTGTTAAATAAACAACTTCTATCATTCTAAAAAAAGCAGGCTCAGCTGCCCTGTTGCCCCCCAGTCCTAGAGCCTGGCCAGAGCCCAGGAAGGGAGATGAAGGGAGACTGCTGGATATCTCTTATCTTTGAACTACGGGAACTGCTGAGATGCAGCATTCCTGCATAGTTCTAACCTTTCCATGCAGTGTTCATGCTCATACTGATTGGTCAGCTGAGGTGTTGATGGCCAGTCAGAACGATGATCACATGCTGTCCATGAGCACAGGGCCTGCCACCCATCTCCACGATGTTACCCCTTGCATCCTGTGCCCACTGAAGAAGCAACAACTAAAGTACCACAGCATAATTTTACTCATAATAGCAACGTGAGAAGTTGCAATTTAAACAGTACTCATAGCAATGCAATATGAATCATCTATGTGGTACCTATTTTTTTTTTTCCCCTGCTGATCAGGCCTCATCACTTCACTTGGTCAGCCTGACAACCTTTTGGTGAAGAAATTTTTCCTAATATCCAATCTGAACCTCTTCTGGCACAACAAGAGCATGTTTCCTCTTGTCATATCACTTTTTACTTGGGAGAAGAGACAAACAATCTGCCTCGCTACAACCTCTTTTCAGGTAATTGTAGGCAGTGCTAAGGTCTCCCCTCAGCCTCATTTTCTGCAGATTAAATAACTCCAGGTCCCTCTGCTGCTCCTCCTAAGACTTGTGCTGCAGACCCTTTACCAGCTTTGTTGCCCTTCGCTGGACACACTCCAGCCCCTCAATGTATTCCTTGCAGTCAGGGGGGCCAAAACCGAACACAATATTCCAGGTGTGGACTCCCCAGGACCAAGTATGGGGGAACAATTGATTCCCTACTCCTCCTGGCCGCACTATCTCTAATACAAGCCAGGATCCCGTTGCCACCTGGCACACTGCTGGGTCACAGCCAGCTATCAACCAACACCTTCAGGTCCTTTTTCCATAAGGCAGCTTTCCAGCCGCTCTGCCCCAAGCATGTAGCATTGTATAAGGTTGTGACCCAAGTGCAGTAACTGCTGCAGCCTTGTTGAATAACTGGCCTCGGCCCATTGATCCAGCTGGTCCAGATCCCTCTGCAGAGCCTTCCTTCCTTTCCACACTCCTGCCCAGCTTGGCGTTGTCTGCAAACTTACTGAGGAGGGAGCACTCAATCCTCTCATCCAGGTCATTGATAAAGATAATAAACAGAACTGGCCCTGACACTCAGCCCTAAGGAATATCACTTATAACTGGCTACCAGCTGGGTTTAACTCCATTCACCACAAAACTCTTTGGGCCTGGCCATCCAGCCAGTTTTTTTACTCATCAGAGTACATCTGCTCAAGCCATGGGCAGCCAGTTTCTCCAGGAGAATGCTGTGGGAAACTGTGTTGAAGACTTTCCTAAAGCCCAGGTAAAATTTGGTAATTCCACAATGAATTTTAAGATTTTGGAAAGAGATAACTACATGCCTGATTTTAATAATCTTTTGAAAAGCTTAAGATCTAGATAAGTATTTTTAGGTGGGTGCCATCAAGAAAGAAGTGTTTTTAAATATCTGCTAGTATGAAGATTCATAAGCTCACTTGGATTTTTATTTCTCATTTACTGAACTATGCTTTGTACCAGCACTCTTTCTGCACTTAGTACATCTTTGGACATGTTTCTTTTTAGGTGGCTAGTTTTGACCTTCTTCACTGTCAGAATCTCACATTTTTAGCAGAAAGCCACGATGGCATCTTGTCAGTATTTGATTTTCACAAATGTAATTTAAACAAAAATTTAACGCATTGGAACTAAACTTTATTCCCTCAAAAAAATCCATATTTTTGTTATGAAATTACTTGAAACTAATTCTTTGTAAACATCTAGAAGGCATTTTTTTAATCTAGTCTTACAGCACTTGCACTGCTGCAAAATAATGTTTTTATTTTCATCAGAACAGGAGTTCCTAATACTTAGATTTTTAAGAGATGCAGTCCAACTGTTTCATCGTAATTACAGAAAAGACTTTATTGTGGAAGGTTGGTTACTTCACTAGAGGGTACAAGGTTGCAGGGAAAAAATAAGTGGCAGGCTTTCATCTGTTAATAGTGTTTCTGGTGGAAAAGCCAAGACAAAACTACTTCTAAAAAAGTAAAAAAGAAAACTTTAAATATTTTGAGTCTTAGAATTTGACATTAGAAACAGCACAGATCCTTCTATCAGAAGCACCCCACGCTCTTACAGTAAGACTTAGAGCCAGGCACCTGCATTGTGTGAGGAGGTAACGCAACTCAGATATTGGTGCCTTTTCTCTCGCCTGCCAAGTGACCACACTGCTACCTCAGTGACTGTTGTGCTTGACTGTGTTACATACAGTGTGTCAACATACTGCAGCTTAAGCCAAGTACTCGTGTTGCCATCTTTAGAGGAAGTTATTTGGCTTCCAAGAATGTACCTGGCTGGCTTATCTCTGTATGTAATGCCTCTGCTTTATTTGCTCTGTGTATTTTTCTGCACACGGCGGTCTCTTTTCTTAATTCTGTGGGGATTTTGTACACTTGGTTAGCTTCAAGTGAAGACTGGGGCTTTTGGGGGGATTTCCTCCAATAAATCATAACTTTTCATTCAGAGCTCTTTTAATTTTGTGTCAGAATGGTCAGATAAGTAACATAATGGGAAATGTTTGTTCAAATTTGGTGTCTAAAATGAGCTTGTGTTGATGATTTCAACTAACCTGGCCATCAATTAAGAGTAAATTTATGCTCTGAAGAAGAGTGAATTAAATTAAATATGAAATTAATTGTTTTCTGTTTACAAGCTGCAGTAGTACAGAACAATGCCCTCATCCTAAAGCTACAGCCCCTACCAGTTCTTGTCAGCCAGCTAAGCGTGCACCGCTGATAGTTCAAGCCAGCCTGCACTGGATCAGGTGAGCTGCAGCTCATCTTTGCTTTTGGTCACTGTTGGTGGATAAGATGCTTGAAAAGCAGAGATGCATAAAGAGTGCTTTGCCCTAAGCAACTTTAAATAGAAGCTGTGTTAGCTCTGTTGTTGTTGTGCTTTTTCCTAAAAAAAAAAAAGATACATAAAAGCCCCATACCTGCCTCAAAACATTACTTCACTGTTGGAATCTTCATCAAAACCTATGGAGAAATCAATTTTATTTAAGATAAACATCTGCATATGCAATCTGTTGAAGAGGAGCCTGAGGCCAATGTTAGTTAATATTCCCTGCAGCAGCATGGCAAATTCCTGGAATTAATTATTGTAAATTTATAAAAGGTGTGACTACTTCCCAGAATAAGGAATAATTGCATCTATTATTGTGACTGAGCTCAGAATTGACCTCATCCTCTTTCTCAATCTGAGACTTATTTAGATTGCAAAATGCCTACATTGCGAAATGTTAGCAGAATGTAGCTTGCATTTAGAACTAAAAGCCAACCCGTTTGAGGCTGCTTTTGATCTTAACTATATCAGAATGTACAAACCAAGAAAATGGTCCCCGAAGTACTCCTGTATGTGTTATCTTTACGCAGTGTGCAAATGCAGCCTGTTTTAGTGCTAGGACAGAAAGGAATATTCCATTCAAACCTTCCTGCATGCTCAGAGGGAGAGTGCTTATTTCTGTTGCAAAAGCAACCATTTTGGCTGCAGCTTGTTTCTGTGGGCCTAGGGCTGTGACCCAGAAAGCAGGCCAAGAGGATACAGGAAAGCAGCGCTCAGGCTGCTGCCTGCTGGAGCACAAAGCTGGTGCTTTACCTCTGATACAGTAGGGAGCTCCCGCACTGTTGTCACTACTGCTGCCCTCGTTGTTGCCTACAAGTCAATCTGATATCTTCTGAAGATCCTCTCCAGTGCTACCTTCTTGCAATTATCCTCACGTTTGTGCTCTTTGCAGAAAATTTTGGTTTGGAGAGAATGTGAAACATATCAGACCAGAGCAGAAGTCTCAGAAATACCTTCTGTAGTCCAAAACGTCTGAGCTATTGTAGGGAAAAGTTCCTTAACTCAGTTTGAATGCAGTGCTCTGTTCCAAGTGCCTGCGCAAAATGGCACATGAGTTAGTGAGCCTGTATCCCAAGCTGGAGGAACAATATTCCAATCCTTCTTTTTTTTAATTTAAATCAAACCCCCAAAGGTGACAGACAGGATTTCTTGCAGCCAACAAAGAAGGCACTTGAGCTGATGTGTACTGTAAGGGTGTAAGCGATGTGAACAGAATTGCAGTAAAACGTGGTGCTCTAGTCTCTGCAGTGAGTGAACTGTTATGCTGTTAAACATCAGGTTCACAGGAAAAATTATGTGTCTGGCCCTCTGTGTTTTGCAGGGCTTCCTTGTTCATTGGGTTAGGGCTTAGACAATCGTTTGAAATTGTTCCACTCAGAGATGCAGTGTGTGAGAAAATAGCTGTTCTGCCACTTCAGGCATGCCTGTGAAAACATCCCTCTTCCTTTAAGATAAGTTATTGTTTGAAGTACAGCAATGCCCAAGGAAGTCAGCTGCTGGCACTTTATTAGCTCAGTTTGTTATTGCACCTCCCTCTTTACTTCATGCTTCTGCCCTTCAGCTCCAGTGGCTGATTGTTTAAAGTCACAGATTTGTGAATGGGGCAACTACATATACCTTTTCTGCAGAGAATTTAAAGAAGTGCTCTTAGACTTGTTAAATCATGTATGAGATCACACAACGGGGACACATTCTGCATGTTCATTCTACAGTGTAACTGCACTCAAACCCAGAGCCTTCTGCAGGGGACACAGCTGTGTCAGTTGTTAACTACGGGAAGCAAGCAGCAAGCAGGTTCCTAAGCAGAGAGAGCACAATGAGTGCTCCAACTGTGAACCATACCAATAGGGCCTGACAGTTAATATAGTGATTTTAAAATCAAGCAGAAATGTGGCTGTCTGGATCTGAACTTCCCCTTAGGTAAAATGTTTACTGCTGCATGAAAAAATCTCCTTAGTTTACTCACTTGAGACTCACTGATCCGCTTCTGCACCAGGATGGCTGGAAGTCCCTTGAGAGGGATCTGTGAGAGCAAGTAAAGGTAGAACGAGCCATTCAGGCTTTCCTTCTGGTGGCATGTGCATGCCATCTTAAAACGTTATCAGCAGGGATGCAGGTGTATGTGTTTTGCTATGCAATGGAGTTAAGAGCAACACTTCACATTTTCCACTCCATCAACTCCAGCTTGTCATCCCAGCATACGTGGGAATTTCATTTAGTTCCTGTAGCCATTCTGATAACGCAGTTGACTGTTCTTTATGCACAGACACAGACCCAACATTGTGCCTCAACACACAGTACAGGTGATCAGGCATCAAGCTTCTTCTCCAAGCTCTGTCCAGTCCAGAAGCCCAACAAAAGTGTTACCCTTAAGCCAACCATAACACTTCAAGCACACAGAACACTCCAGTCTTCAAGGAAGTTTCTCTGCCTGCTTGTGAGGAGCAAATAGTCCTGTGGACAGCTGAAGAAGTTCCACATACTTTCTAAAAAATTGCATTAACAGGAGCCATGACCTTTTATTAAGGACAAGGACAGGCTTACCATAATGATTTCTGTTTTGGAAATGGAATCAGCAGTGGTGGGGAATTCCCAGCCATGGGCATCCTTTCCAATTTCCTCTTTTGAGGCATTTGAATTGCTTATAAATACCCTCTCTGAGCCTGAGAGCACACAAGACAAGCTCCATCTCTTTTGGCTTCACCTCTCTGCAGTGGTGAGTGATATTCTGAATTTTTGAGGAATACACAGTGGTTTTAGCTGGTATTTGGGAACAGGACTAATGCTTTAGCTTATGGGGGCTTCACTGTACTCATGACAGGAGCAATGGAGAATACTAAAACGCAAGTTTCTCATATCCAGCTGCCTCTGTTGTGGAGTCTGAACTGATCTTGCAGTTGCACAGAGGGCATTAGTCCTTGCTGGGGGAGAAGCACACACACCATCAGCACTGGGGCAGCTGCCTGGGCACAGCTTGGGGGGGATGGATGCAATGTCAGCAGTCTCAAAGGTGCTCCAGAACTGCTCATCTCTGATTGTCTTACAGCTCTGCGTCAGGCTTGGGCCAGGAACCATGAGGCTCTGCGTTTGCCTTGTGTTGCTCTCCTTTATTCTATGTGCAAGTGCTGACTCAGCAATATCCCGAGCTGGACGATTTGTCAAGGATGCAGCAGGAGGTAAGCGCGGTTGCCATGGGCCTTTCTCTCAGGAACCCTCTCCCCAAGCACAGATTACTGGCAATCAAAGGACACAGTCCTCAGAGCTGGGAGGTCTGCAGCTCCGCATTAGACACCCCGCCGGTTTCTGCTGCTGAAGAGGACCTTGATCAGCCCCCACAGGCCCTTTCCATGGGCACACCCCATGCAGAGGCTCATGCGGAGAAGTGCCTCACTGTGTTACTGCTCCTTGCATTTTTCAGCTCTTGGCTGAAATAATGCTTGACCATTTCTGGGATGACTCTTTGAAGTCAACACCACCTCTGTTTCTCTGCTTTCTTCAGGGGCATGGGATATGTTCCGAGCATACCAGGATATGCGCGAAGCAAATTATAAAAATGCTGACAAATATTTCCATGCTCGTGGGAATTACGATGCTGCCCAAAGAGGACCTGGTGGTGCCTGGGCAGCCAAGGTGATCAGGTAATGCAGTATATGTGGCTTGTTAACAGTGAGTTGTTAGGGGTCCAGGCATTCCATTTGAAGTAATTTTTGTCTTGTAGTTAGCTTTTGACCTAGAAGGTCAGTGGAGGGGAGGGGAAGCAGTTGATGTCCAAACAGCCTGTCTCTATAGGAATGGTGCCTCTCCTCCCACTTACTGTGAGCCCTTCTTCTTGTCTTCCCGAGAAGGCAAGTTCCTTAACTCTGCATTGCTGGTGATAAGGCACTCTCTTTCCTTGCTGGTTTGTTTTCTTATGTAAGTTATGGATTCCACTGTGGTTCTCAGGCAAGGACCAAGCCTGTACTTGCATCTCACCTTGAGAAGTCCTGTGGAAAAGCTAGTTTTAGATGAGTGAGGAAATCAGCACAAAGTGGAGTTAAATGCTGGTTGGTTGAGGGAGCCTTTTTCCTTCCTGCTAGTAATGCCCGGGAAAAATGGCAAAGCGACGTGAGTGGCAGAGGTGCCGAAGATACACGAGCTGACCAAGAGGCGAATCAGTGGGGCCGAAATGGTGGGAATCCCAACCGCTACCGACCTGAGGGCCTTCCCACCAATTACTAATGCTGCTCCCCTCTTACAGCTCTTCTGTGCATCCGAATAAAGATATTATCCCAAAAACTGCTCCCCACCCTGCTCGTTCTCTTTCTGGGCTGGGGATCTGAACGCGCAGCGCTGGCTTTGGGAGAGGTGAGGCGTTCCTGTGGGGCAAGGTCAGGGCACTACCAGCGCTGCCCAGGGGCAGGAGTGCCCTTGGTGTCCCTGTGTTCTGGAATCCTCAACATAGGAAGGATATGGAGCTGTTGGAAAGGGTCCAGAGCAGAGTCAAAAGGATGATCAGAGGGCTGGAGCACCTCCTATACGAGGACAGACCAAGAGTTGAGGTTGTTCAGCCTGGAGAAGGCTCCGAGGAGATCTTATAGCGACCTTCCAGTACCTGAAGGGACTACAAAAACGCTGGGGAGGGACTTTTTACGAGGTTGCGTAGTGATAGGGCGAGGCGGAGTGTCTTTAAATTGTAAGGGGACAAGATTTAGACTAGACATTAGGAAGAGATTCTTCACTCTGAGGGTGGTGAGGCACCGGCACGGGTGGCCCAGGGAAGCTGTGGCTGCCCCGCCCCGGGGGTGCTCACGGCCCCTCTCGCTGGGCCCCGGCGCGGCCCGGGCTGGCGGGCGGTGTCCCCGCCCTGGCAGCGGCTGGAGCCGATGGTCTTTAGGGTCCGCTGTCCCGGCAGGGGGCGCTGCGGGAGCCGCGGGGCCGCTCTGGCCTCGTTGGCGCCGGCGGTGGCGGCGCCGCCATGGACCGCAACCCCTCGCCACCGTCCAGCGAGGCGGAGGAGGAGGAGGGGGATGCGGTGGGGAGCACGGTGTACAGCAAGCACTGGCTCTTCAGCATCCTCACCCGCCTCATCGAGGTGAGGGGCGGGCGGAGGGGGGAGGCGGCCGGCGGGCCCGGGCGGGCTGCGATCGTCCCCCGGAGGCTTTTAAAGGCGGGGAGACGAGGTGCTCGGGGACATGGTTTAGGGGCAGGTGGGAATGGTTGGTCTCGGTGATCTAAGAAGTCACACACAGAATCACACAGAATCACTAGGTTGGAAAAGACCCACAGGATCATCGAGTCCAACCATGCCCCTTAGCACCTCGTCCACGCGTCCCTTAAACACCTCCAGGGAAGGTGACTCAACCACCTCCCTGGGCAGCCTGTTCCAGTGCCCCATGACCCTTTCCGTGAAAAATTTGTTCCTGATGTCCAGCCTGAACCTCCCCTGGCGGAGCTTGAGGCCATTCCCTCTCATCCTGTCCCCTGTCACTTGGGAGAAGAGGCCAGTTCCCTCCTCTCTACAACGTCCTTTCAGGTAGTTGTAGAGAGCAATGAGGTCTCCCCTCAGCCTCCTCTTCTCCAGGCTAAACAACCCCAGCTCTCTCAGCTGCTCCTCATAAGGCTTCATTTCCAACCTGGTGATTCTGTGATTCCCAGGTATGGTGCAGTCATCCCTGGGGATCCCCCGGGCTGTGCAGGGTTCACTAGCGGGGGCTGGTGCAGCAGCCCAGGGTGGCCTTTTGGGGGTGGCCTTTCAGGGGTTGCAGCTTGCGTCCCCCCACCCCGGGGTCTCCCCACCCCGTTCTGTCTCAGGTCATCAGCCCCGAGAAGGCAGAGCCCACCGGGAGCCCTGAGGGGATCCGCACGGAGCTAGACGAGGAGATGGAGAATGACATCTGCAAGGTGTGGGACATGTCGATGGACGAGGTACGGAGCTGCGCTCAGGAAGTTCAGCTCGAGGGGCTTTGTGGCTGTGGGAGGATTCTTTCCCACTCCGGTCGCTTTGCGTGTGTGAGCAAAATCCCTCTGGAAGTGGGAGAATGCACGGAATTAGATGGGCTCAGTTGGCCTCCCTGAAATGAAGAAATAGACTCAACAGCGAAATGATTACTGTTGCGCAGGGCTTCATTAGCAGCGCTGGGGTCGCACGGGGGATTGTCCACCATAAGGCTAGTCGATTGTAATTTACACAGTTGTTACATACACAAAATACTTCTGGAAGCGAGGGAATACACAGAGTTAAACGGACTCGGTTGGCTTCCCGATTCCGATGGTGTTGCTCGCCCTCTGGTTTGGCTGGGAGTTTGCAGGCTGATGAATCACTGTCTACAACCACCTGAAAGGAGGTTGTAGTGAGGTGGGTGTTTGTTGGTGTCGTCTCCCAAGTGATAGGATGAGAAGGAATGGCCTCAAATTACACCATGGGAGGTTTGGATTGGACTTTAAGAAAAATTTCTTTACCAAAAGGGTTACTAAGCATTGGCACAGGCTGCCCAGGGAGGTAAAATACCACCATCCCTGGAGGTATTTAAAACATGGGTAGATGAAGTGCTTAGGGATGGGATTTAGTAGTGGACAGGTGTGGTTGGGCTTGACGATATTAAAGGTCTTTTCCAACTTAGTGATTCTATGGTTCTATGAATTGGCATCAAGCAGGCTTATCACAGAGGCAACTTTTCAAGATGAGTGAGTGCTCTGTGTGCACTTGGCCTAGCACCATTTTCCACTGCTGTCATGTCCTGGCTGCTCAGCCCCGTGCTGCTGTTTGAGGATGTAAAGCAGAGCTGTGTGTGAATGGCAGTGGAATAAGGCAGTCTGCACAGCCTTCCCCTGGTGTCTGATGGGTTGTGCGGTGCTGTAGCTTAGGGTCAGCTGGCAAAAATGGGGCTGTGTTCACGCCTGTTGGTTTTCTGTATCATATGCAAGAGTTTAATGAAGCTCAGAGTTGTTAGAAGACAGTACCTTAGCTGTAGCTGAAATTAACTTAGGTGCATAGCCTGTATCTACAGCAGTTTGGTTATGGAGATAATATTTGATGCTGTCTCTAAATAGGTGTATTTTTCTCTAGTGACTGTAATCCATCCTGATAGTAAGTAGAATTTTTGCTGATAGATAAACAACCTTTTAAACTTTATCTACAGACTGGCAATGGCAATTTAATAAAACTTTTTGGTGTTTTTCTCAACATGCTCAAATGTGGGAAAAGATTCTTAAGTGAGAGGTATATCCCTGGCTCCTTGTTTAGACATAGTGAATCAACATGGAAGATATGCCCTTTAAACCCAATTAAAAGAACTAATTTTGTGGTTTAATGTGGTAAAATGAGCAGAAGATTTCTTCTTTTGTATGCGCTCATCAGGTGCTAATTGTAATCCCTTCCCTTGTTTCTCTTTTGTATGTCTGGGTGCTGTCACTGTCAGGATTCAGCAAATACCATGTTTTCAGGCTTAGCACCTCTGGCCCTCAGTTGAGACAGAGCAGAAGAAACTAAATGTGACCTTTTGGGTCATTGTATAGCAAATCACTGGCACCCTGAATCACCATAGGGTCTTGCTGATCTTTTCTCATTAAAAAGTAAGAATGGTGGTAAGGCACATTATTGGGAAAAACTTCTGGGAAATAACTGGTCTCATGTAGTGGGTTCGACATCCGTTTGATCCAGTCCTGGTGCTGTGAGAAAAGATTTGATTTGAATTTTGAAATTCTAGGAGTCCATTTACTTCTCCATTCACTTTCTCCACAGGATGTCGCTTCATTCCTTCAGGAGTTCAATGCCCCAGATATATTCTTGGGAGTTCTTGCCAAGTCAAAATGCCCCCGCCTTACTGTAAGTATGGGCTGTCAAAAAGCTGTCCCATGTTAATAGACAGGGTAAATAGCTCTGTACATGTGTTCACACATATATTCTTCCTCCTCCTACTGCATGTTTGAATAGGTTAGGGGAATGCGGAGGAAACACAAAATCAGATTTAAAAACACTGCAAAAAAGCATTTTAAATATGGTCTAATCAGTAAGTATTTCAGTTATGCTGTAGGTGATACGTGTTATTGTTGCTGAATGACTAAGTTTATCAAAGCTAATTATAAAAAAAAGCAAAGATTGGCCTTTTTTTCTCATTACTTGTTTTATGATTGCTGAACAGTCATTAATTTGTTTAGTCAGACCTACAAGAATAATGTTAGTGTTTAGGAACTGTTAGACACTGGTACTTAGTGCACTTTTTTTTTTCCCCCTCCTTTGTTTTGATGTCATTCTTTTTCAGCTTGTATTACACAGTGCACTAGCATTTAGGATTCAACATGGGGTTTTCAAACCTATTTGGTGTTGGTATTAACTGTGAAGTTATCAGAAGCTTTACTTCAGGAGATGAATAGAAACATACAGGGCTTTGAAAGTACAAGCAAAATTTGGAAGTCAGTGCAAATTGACTGTCTCTGCTAGTTTCTTGAAATAGCATCTGCAGGAATGCCTGCTGTAATTTGGTAGAGGTAAAAGAATGTTAATAAAGAAGATAAACTTCAGTGGTGAGGGTTGATTTCAACTTATAGTTGCTGAAAGTGATACCCAGGTCGTCTGTGTTAGCACGAGTCACTGCAGGTGTTTCAGAGCTCTCACAGTCCTCCTCATAGAAGTGTACATCCTTTTAATAATTGTGTAGGCATGAATATCCTAATGGGATGCACTGCTTTGCTGTGGTGCTTTTCAGTTTGGGGTTGGGTTTTTCTGATTTGTTTTTTTAAATCTCTGCCACCAGAAAACAGGCTTTGCTGGAAACTTGGATTGAGACCCCTTTCTTTTGGGAGGAAGTGAATATCTGCAAGGGTCATGCTTTCATGGTGATTTTTTGTTCATAGAACACTTTATTGCTTTAGTAAGAGGGATGACAGATTAGCTTCAAAGCAGTATACACTGCGTATGCAAGCAAAGTTCAAGATATATTTGCTTTTATGAACGCTGTAACATCTAAATATCAAAATAGTCCCTGTCAAGTATATTTCAGGCTAGTCTAATAACATCCTGTAGAAAAATCTGTGTCTCCATCTTCAAAATGGTGAATCATAAGAACTTGGAAAGCATCTTTAAACACTCATTACTTGTGGAAATGAAATTTTGAATTATGTTGCAGTTACTTCATTATATTATGTTTTGACTTTTCAGGAAATCTGCGTGGGAATATTAGGAAATATGGCCTGTTTCCAAGACATATGCATGTCCATTAGTAAAGATGAGAATCTTGGGTAAGTGTATATGTGCTTTATACATGTGTGAGTACTGCTTTTCTGGACTCACAATCATGAATATGTATTATAGAAAGAACTAAGTTTGCCTGCTGTGCCTCCTCATTATTCACGCTTTTTTGTCTGATCATATTTGAGTGGGACGTGTTCAGTGAAGGAAAGAAAAAGGATACAGACCACTATTTTTTTTGTTGTTTTTTTCATCACCAGTCAAGTTCTTGAATCTTTAATATCTAAGATGGGCAATCCTGAACACTGCTAATGCATGCACACTCTGGAAAAGTTGATTTTAATCTTGCAATGTGGCTGCAGCTATGAAATTAACCTTATTAATTATTTTTTTTAAACAAAGGTAGTTTTTATTAACTCTTATCTTGCATTTTCCCTTTAAAGCCAGATGTTATTGCAACGTTTGTGTGATTCAGACTCTCCAACTCTTCTGGAAACAAGCAGGTGGGACATTTCAGAAGTTGATACATTTTTAGCATAGGAGTGGCTGAGGAAACTGGGGTTGTTTAGCCTAGAGAAGAGTAGGCTGGAGGGAGACCTTATCACTGTCTACAACTACCTGAAAGGAGATTGTAGAGAGGTGGGTGGTGGTCTCTTCTCCCAAGTGACAGCCAATAGGACGGGGGGAACGGCCTCAAGCTGCACCAGGGCGGGTTCAGACTGGGCATTAGGAAAAACTTCTTCACAGAAAGGGTCATCAAGTGTTGGAACAGGCTGCCCAGGGAGGTGGTGGTGTCACCATCCCTAGAGGTATTTAAAAGACAGGTAGATGAGGTACTTAAGGATATGGTTTAGTGGCAGATAGGTATGGTCGGACTTGATGATCTTTGGACTCAGAGGTCTTCTCCAACCTGGTGATTCTATGAATCTATGATTCTGCTATATTCTGAGGCCTGAGAAGAAAATTTACAAGGGCGTTCACTGTTTTATTATCCTCTCATCCTATCCTTTTATTGGTATTGCAGTGTTCTGGAATCAATTTGCTGTGAGCTAGATTCCTGTTTCTGTCACGTCATTGTCATTATTTTAGACTTACACTTGTACAGCTAATATGAATGAATTGATTTCTAATTTGTTAAATGGGCAATTATTGTCTAGGCTGTTGTTAACCTGCCTCTCGCAGCCTGAGGTGGCCAGTGTCTGGGTTGAGAGAATCCGAGAAAACCCTTCAGTGTATGACTGTGTTTGCTTTATCATGTCCAGCTCTACAAATGGTAAGTTGCCAAAACCAGCTGGGAATTAGTGGGTGGAATTTTTTGGCAGAAAAGAATAAGAACTGAAGTATTGTAATTTCAAATATTTTCTATTGGGAGTACAAATTTCTTTAAAACAAAGTAAACTTCATGAATTTAAAGACACCAAAATAAACTTGTCCTGCTTTTGCAGGTTTATAAATATATATAAAACAAACCAGAGGAAGAAGAAAGCTCTATTGGGGAATCAAAATGAGTCTAATAAGAGAAATTGTTACTTGGCACAGTAAAGGAAAGGACATAGTCCTCATTCAGGGGTATACGTATGTCTTTTTTGATCCTTGAAACAAGACCTTATGTAATTTTTTTTTTTTAATTACATGTGTATTTTCCACTTCTAAAACTACTGTACTTGTGTAATGTGAACTAGAGGAATGATTCAGTTACTCTTGATGGCAGCTGAACGCTGCACAGGCTTTGGATATACAAATCTCTGTCAGCACTAGTTTAGCAAAAAACACACTAAGCGCCTACTAATGGAAATATTTTTAGTAACATTTACTTTTCACATACAACTCAATTGTAACAACAGTTATCATTTGTCTAGAAATCCTAATAATTTAGCATTTTCAATTTAGCATTTTCAATTGTTGTTTTTTGTAACGACAACACAGAAATCCTGCTCCATCCAATTATAATCACAGATATACTTATGTAAAATTATGATTGGTAGATGTAAGGTTAGCAGGAAACTGCATATTTAGGGATAAATCTTGTAAAGTTTTATTTTAGAAGCAGAAGTTATGACTTTCCGGGAATGTGAAGTCTTTTTGCAGAATAAAGTTCCTGCTTCATAAGTGGCACAATAAGGTAGAAAGTGTCAGCAGGCTTTCCAGTGATCCTTATCAAGCTTTTCACCTGATCTGTGCCACAACAAGGAAATAAACACAGCAACCCTTAGTAGGTTGTGAATGAAACTAATACATTTCAGCACTGAATTTACTCTGAATACTTTTATATATTAGCATTTTGTGAACTGATTTTTGCTCTTTGTTTTTTTCTTGTTTAAATTTATATGTTCTCTCTTGTGCAGTTGAATTGCTGGTAAAAGTGGGTGAAGTGGTGGACAAACTCTTTGATCTAGATGAAGAGCTAATGTTAAACTGGATTAAAAATGGCACTTGTCGATCTGTGGGACCGTCTGTGGAGGACTCCCCTGAAGAACTTCCAGATTTTAAGATTGTGCCTTGTATACTTGAAGCAGCCAAGCAAGTCCGGTACGTGAGATTTCTTTTTAGTTTCATGACTGACTAGACTCCTTATAACCTTGTTAAGGTCTGTGAACATCTTGAGTTTGGTGTGACCTGCATAGTTTGACAGAACACTAGAATACATATTCCTGTACTTACCATTTGAAATGAGTCAGCTAGTTTGTTATCAAAGAGAATGGCAGTGATTGCTGATAGTCTTCTGTGTGTCCAAAATACACAGACTCTAAACTCAGTAAGCAGATCTTTAATTTGTCTTTGTTTTTCTTTTTGTTTGTTCTGTGTAGATCAGATAATCTGGAAGGACTTGATGTTTATATGCATATTTTGCAGCTTCTGACAACAGTGGATGAGGGTATTCAGGCTATTGGTAAGACACTTGAATTGCTGGATATGATGGAAGCAAGAATGGCAGTAACTTCTAGATCATCAGATATTTAATGGGGAGAAATATAATTCATGTATTTAGATTAAATTTGTTGGGTTGGTGGGTTCTCTTTTCTTTCTCAAGTGCAGTCTCCTGACGGAGGAAAAGAGACTTGGAGTCTGCTTTGTGACCTCATTTGCCGCGAACTTTGCCAGCCAGATGATCCACCAATCATTGTGCAGGAGCAGAAGACACTATTGGCCTCTATTTTGTCTGTACTATCTGCTGTGTTTGCTTCACAGACAGAACAAGAACACACCAAGATGAGGAAAAGCAAGTCGTGCTTTTTTTTTATTTTACTTCTTTATTGTTTTATTGTGACATTCACAATTGACTTCATACATGTGGTGGGTAATTTATTACTGTTTGCTAGAGATCGGTTCAGAACACAGACTTCAGTTGCACATTTGAATACAGCAGTATTCTCTACTGGTTACTCTAAAAATCCCAGCTAGCTCAAAGTTCAGTTACTGGGTCTCTTTGAAGAGTTACAGTAATAGAACCTACAGGTTCTGTTCAGTCTTCTCCATTGAGTAAATTAATGAAAATTGCAGAATTCGTCTTTGCTAAAGTATGAGGTTTCAACAGTAATTTTTTTCAGTAGAGGGAGATTCTGCACTTAAATCTATATTTATCACTTGTTACTTACTTTTCAATCCATTGACAAGTCTTCAAAATTGAAAGCCTATCTTGGGAATGTGATTTGGGGCCATCTACAGCAGAAAGGTGTTGTGTTGGTTTGGTTTATCAGATAGGATTATCTGGATGCAAATTTAACCTATTAGCCTCTCTGAGGTACTACTAGAAATTTTTTGCTTCTTGTATTCCTTACCACTGGCATATACTTTTTATAGATACAGGTTAGCTTGCAGAAAAAAACGTTTGGGTTTCTTTAAAACTGTCTTTGAGTAACAAAATGCAATGCTGTTGAAATCTACATTCCTGTAGCTTTTGTATAAAATCTTGTGGTGTGTTTCAAAATTCTAATGCCTTGAATGAATGGAAAAAATATCAGTGTTAAGTTTCCATTTTCTTGTTACTTTATATTAGATATGTCTCTGATTGGGAGCTTGATTCGTATCTTACAATACATGGAGGACTGTGGGAAGAGACCTGTTGATAACTCAAAGGAATCTGAACAAGAAGAGACTGGAAAGGCTGATATAAATGAGGAAGATTTCCATTTAAAAATTTTGAAGGATATTTGCTGTGAATTACTTTCCAATATGCTTCAAGAACTGACCAAGGTAAGAATAAACAAAATTTTGAGAGGGATTTCTGTAGGGTAGGTAAGAAAAAAGATGTTGCTATTAGCGTGGGCACTCTTCTGTGCAAGTGAAGTTGCATAGTAGAAATTCATTAGAGAATTAACCAGAAGGTGATTAGCAACATGGATGTTAGATGGCAGGGACGCAGGTTCTCTCAGGAGTGTACCTTTAGGGCAAAGATTCTGTGTGATAAATTCTCTAGGTGTATGTAGCAATTTCTTTTAAGTGAAAGCCAATTTATTTAAGAAAAGTTTACATATCAATATGTAAACTCACCTTCTCAGCTGGACTTTATTATGGAAGCATTCAGATTAAGAGACTTGTGGTGAGTGACCTTTCACACATTTTGTATTAGCTGCGCCTGGCATTTTCTGAGAACTGTAAGTTCCGGTTGTTTTATATTTTTGAGAACGAAGCAAATACTGTAGACACTGTGTGCACAGTTTTGCGTTTGTTCTTTTGACAGCTTTTCATGACATGCTGGTTGTATTTCTCATCTTATTTTACAGGAAAATACATTAGAAGGACTACACCAGGGACATTTAAATGAACAGACATGTTCCTGTGCATTTCAGAACCTCTTACCTCTGTATTTCGCATCAGTGAGTATATGTCAAGGTGTTTAATATGTCTGAAAATGTACTAATAGGGTGGCAAGACCTTTCAGAATCAGTTGTAGAGGTAGGACAGAATTGCCCAGACACAGGTAATACGCCATTCCAGACATCCTTACTCCCTCTCTCACTTCTGCCTTACATCAGCTAGAGCTTTGCCTAAATTGTCAGCTGACAGAAGGGTCAAACTCTTCTGAAATTAATGGATGCCTGAAAATTTATGGTATATGAAAACTTGTCCTGTACATTTTTACAGAATAATTATTCTAAATATTTTTCATAGGGAGTTTTTCCTTGTGTACTTTTAAACGAGAGTTTGGGGACAGTGATAATGCTTCAAAACTTAGACCAAATGAAATTGTGCGGTTTAGGAGGAAGGTATCTACTGTGGAGCATTTTACGTTATTCTCTGCAGTGGCTGCTGCTGGCTGTTGTTGTTGGGAGGATACAGGATTAGAAAGACCCCCTGTACCACGTAAAAGAATTCTGTGTTCTTTGCAAGGCTTTTTTTTCTTTTTGCCTGTATGTACCTTTGTCTTTTGTTTCCAGGTGGAGAGTTTCCTTGAGGTTCTGCGTGAGGCTGATCAGACACTTGCTGACAATCTAGAAAAGCGTTTCCCAAGCCTGAAGGTTCACGCCTAAGAATGTACATGAACTATTTCTCTTCTTTTGAATGAGAATTTTTGACTGTTGTAATGATACAGTGTTTCAGAAATCAAGTTTTCAGTAAATGCAGGGCAAGAAGTCAACCTTCTTCCCAACAGGTGGCTTTTAAGAAATGTTCCAGGTAGCCCTGATTAACCTAGGGTTAATTGGGTCTTCATGGGGAAGGAAATTACTGTAAATTCAGTTTTGCATCTTCCATCCTGTTTGCTCTGGTGATGAGAGACTGTTGATCCCTAATTGCTTTCCTGCAACGTAGTGTACTTTGCATAACTCTTCATTCTGTGCTTTTCAGTTAAGTTAAAAATAGCAAAATTAATGAAATGCACTGAGTATTTTTTTTAAGATGATGGTGGTTTCTCCCAAGTTGCTGGTGGCGAAAAGAGGATCGATCAATAGGAAATCCCTGACGTCCTCTGCCTAAGGACCTCCAAGCACGTGATATAAAAACAGAGTTAAATTATACATAGTTGTTTGCTTGTTTTTTCTTTTTGAGATTGCATCAGTACCTTGAGCAGGTATTGTAACAGGAATGGTTCATCCTGCTCCTTCAAAATCTCCACACTTCTTACGCTGAAGCCTCTTCTACAGTGCAGCTCTGAGTTGTGGCCTCTGGGTTCTGTGTGGTTTAAAGGATTTAGGAATGTGGTTACAAATGAGCTGTGCTGCAGCTTCCAACCATTGCAGCCAGTTATCCAGAGTTAGTGTTGTAGAGCAGGTTTTGATTTAATCTGTGGCATACTTGCAAACTTCTCCTTTTCTAAAGCAGTCTGTACTTCAGTTCAAGAGTGTAACATGTATCACACAGTTCTTTTCTCATTCATGTGTCTTCTCAGTTATCTGTGAAAGACAGGTAATTGTTAGCCTTGGTTTTCAGGGGAGCTGAAGGTGTTAGGTCACTTGCAGTAAATTCGGTCTATAGTCACCTAAAAATAGACTTTTAATTATATTGTGTTTTAACTGCATTACAGTTTTAGATCACATGCCTGTATGCAGTGCAGCTGACATTTTCTGTGTCTGAAAAGTCAGTTCAGCAGCGCATCAGCTTCACTGTTTCTGTAAATGAGTGGAAAACAATTGGTCTTTATTAGGTTTGAGATGTAAAAGAAAATGGGAACCAGAGCATAGAGAATAACACAATACAATGTAAACACATTCCCTGGCTCTCCAGGTTTTTATAGACTAAGTATTATGCTGGGCCATATTTTCTTTGCCCTGAGTTACCTGCACATGTGGTAAAATACAGTATGTGTATATGTACATAGCTTTTTCATCCAGACATCCAGTTTTCAGAAAAAGTGCAATTTAATCATTCCCTTGGGCTGCCAGCAGCATCTTAGTTGTTGGCAGGGGATTTAGAGTTATAGATATCTGATTGTGTCACCAAAAAGAATTGCCATAGTTTCTTATCAATTTTTGTATGCTATGTTTATTGGAGAAAACTGGTAACTGTGTATAGGATGGTAGCATTTTTCATACTACTTTGATGGTTTCTGGATATTTTCTTAAACCTACAGATTTGTAATAAAGTTTCTTTTAAAAAAAACCAAAAAACAACCTCTATGCTTTCCTTCATTTTAAGTGTCAAATAAATTTGTTTTCTGAGCCACTGGAAATGTCTGTTATTCTCAAGTATGTAATTTATAAAAGGAAAACTGAACCTCTTCATAATGTCAGTATCCTGTAAAATATGTTGTCCTTTATTGGATAATCACTTTAACTCTCTTGCTTTCTTTACTTAGTCATTTTTATGGTCTGGAAGTTAATGTCTCTCTTATCCAGTTGTTAACACTTTTCTGAGCTTAGTTTGTCCCAAGGTGCATCGTAAGTATCTTTATGATAACCATAGTTAAGAATTATTCCTGTTTTGTGTCTCGAAATTTGTTGCAGTTGTTGATATCTTGCAGTAGTTTAATGTAATGTACAAAAATGCCAAGGCAAGATCTGTTTTATTTTATTCCTTCTTCTTTTAAATACACAAATATCCATTATTGGCTGATTGTTTAATGTGTACCACTAATTAAAATGAGTAGGTGAGATATATTGTTTCCCTGATACAATTCCCCAGGTGGCCAAGAAGGCCAATGGCATCTTGGCTTGTATCAGAAACGGCGTGACCAGCAGGTCCAGGGAGGTTATTCTCCCTCTGTACTCAGCACTGGTGAGACCACTCCTCGAATACTGTGTTCAGTTCTGGGCCCCTCACCACAAGAAGGATATTGAGGCTCTGAAGCGAGTCCAGAGAAGAGCAACAAAGCTGGTGACGGGGCTGGAGAACAGGCCTTATGAGGAATGGCTGAGAGAGCTGGGGTTGTTTAGCTTTGAGGAGAGGAGGCTGAGGGGAGACCTCATTGCTCTCTACAACTACCTGAAAGGAGGTTGTAGGGAGGAGGGTGCTGGCCTCTTCTGCCAAGTGACAGGGGACAGGACAAGAGGGAATGGCCTCAAGCTCCGCCAGGGGAGGTTTAGGCAAGACGTTAGGAAAAAATTCTTTACAGAAAGGGTCATTGGGCACGGGAACAGGCTGCCCAGGGAGGTGGTTGAGTCACCTTCCCTGGAGGTGTTTAAGGCACGGGTGGATGAGGTGCTAAGGGGCATGGTTTAGTGTTTGATAGGAATGGTTGGACTCGATGATCCGGTGGGTCTCTTCCAACCTGGTTATTCTATGATTCTATGAATTATTGCTTAAGTGGAATGATGTCAAATACCTGTTATGTTGTAGAAAAAATGACCAATGTTGATAAGTGGGAAACCAGCTGGGTCCTGTCGTCCCACTCTTCTGCAACAGAAACTATAGAAATGGGTCCGTCAGCCATACTTCAGCAGAATGGTAATTCAAGTATGCTGGGAATTCTGATCCTTGATAAACGTGGTGAAATGGAGACGGATTTCTCCCTTTGCCCCACCAAACAGCTGCTCTGGAGCAGCCTGTGCTGTGTGGGTGGGGCAGCGGGGGCTTTAGGAACAAGAGGCTGGTGACACATTGAGCACAAGGTGCATGTGCAATGCTTTTGGCATTCAGATGTGGAAGAAACTGGCAGTGAGTGGATGATGTCTTTGGAAATGGTGTGCACATATTTCATTGTCTCGCCAGCAGGGATCTCCCTTAGCCTGTGCTTCAGGAGCGTTGTCTCCTATTTTTTTTTTTTTTCTTTCTGGGGGAAAAGGTGCATGTGCAATGCTTTTGGCATTCAGATGTGGAAGAAACTGGCAGTGAGTGGATGATGTCTTTGGAAATGGTGTGCACATATTTCATTGTCTCGCCAGCAGGGATCTCCCTTAGCCTGTGCTTCAGGAGCGTTGTCTCCTATTTTTTTTTTTTTTTGGGGGTAGAGGAGGGGTTACAGTTTTTTGAAGTTTGCTGTTGTTCCTTCTAGCCATGCTTTGACACTGGCTGGCAAACCAGAACCTTCTGAGCTGGTTGACTTGGAATGGATATCTAACCATACAAGCAAGCGAGCAGCTTTCTTCCAGACCACAGACCTGATTACTTCCATAACATCCTCCTTTGGGGAAAAAATGAAAATACTTTTCAGGGCTTTGTGCAGAGCTCTGAACAAAAAGGGGGTGTCTGAAACATTGAACTAAAGTAACAGGAATGTAATCCTGCTTGGACAGAACTGGATGTGAATTACAGCATTCACCTAGAAAACACAGACAGAAATCAGACTGGAAGGCTTGATATAAAATTAGACTTAATAGACCCCTGTAGAAGTTTTCTTCAAAGATAGGTTGCTAGTAGTCTTTTAACTCACATTTTACAGAATCACAGAATCACAGAATAACCAGGTTGGAAGAGACCCACCGGATCATCGAGTCCAAACGTTCCCATCAAACACTAAACCATATCCCTCAGCACCTCATCCACCCGTGCCTTAAACACCTCCAGGGAAGGTGACTCAACCACCTCCCTGGGCAGCCTGTTCCAGTGCCCAATGACCCTTTCTGTAAAGAATTTTTTCCTAACGTCTTGCCTAAACCTCCCCTGGCGGAGCTTGAGGCCATTCCCTCTTGTCCTGTCCCCTGTCACTTGGGAGAAGAGGCCAGCACCCTCCTCTCTACAACCTCCTTTCAGGTAGTTGTAGAGAGCAATGAGGTCTCCCCTCAGCCTCCTCTTCTCCAGGCTAAACAACCCCAGCTCTCTCAGCCGCTCCTCATAAGGCGTGTTCTCCAGCCCTTTCACCAGCTTTGTTGCTCTTCTCTGGACTCACTCCAGAGCCTCAACATCCTTCTTGTGGTGAGGGGCCCAGAACTGAACACAGGATTCGAGGAGCGGTCTCACCAGTGCCGAGTACAGAGGGAGGATAACCTCCCTGGACCTGCTGGTCACGCTGTTTCTGATACAAGCCGAGATGCCATTGGCCTTCTTGGCCACCTGGGCACACTGCTGGCTCATATTCAGTTGGCTGTCAACCAACACACCCAGGTCCCTCTCCTCCAGGCAGCTTTCTAGACAGACTTCTAGTCTGTAGCACTGCATAGGGTTGTTGTGCCCCAAGTGCAGGACCCGGCATTTGGCCTTGTTGAACCTCATGCCATTGGACTCTGCCCAGCGGTCCAGCCTGTTCAGATCCCTTTGCAGAGCCTCCCGACCCTCCAGCAGATCGACACTTCCACCCAGCTTAGTGTCGTCTGCAAACTTGCTCAGGGTGCACTCGATGCCTTCATCCAGATCATTGATGAAGACATTGAACAGGGCTGGACCCAGCACTGAGCCCTGGGGAACCCCACTTGTCACTGGCCTCCAGCTGGATTTCACACCATTTCCCACCACTCTCTGGGCCCGGCCATCCAACCAGTTTTCCACCCAGGAGAGTGTGCACCTGTCCAGGCCAGAGGCTGACAGTTTCTCAAGCAGAACACTGTGAGAAACTGTGTCAAAGGCTTTGCTGAAGTCCAGGAAGACCACATCCACAGCCTTTCCCTCATCCAGCAGCCGAGTCACTTTGTCATAGAAGGCGATCAGGTTAGTCTGGCAAGACCTGCCTTTTGTGAACCCATGTTGACTGGGCCTGATCACCTGGTTCTCTTGCATGTGCTTCATGATAGCACTCAAGATCACCTGCTCCATGACTTTCCCTGGCACTGAGGTCAGACTGACAGGCCTGTAGTTTCCTGGGTCCTCCCTGAGACCCTTCTTGTAGATGGGCACAACATCAGCCAGCCTCCAGTCCAGTGGGACTTCCCCAGTCTTCCAGGACTGTTGGAAGATGATGGAAAGGGGTTTGGCCAGCACATCCGCCAGCTCCTTCAGTACCCTAGGGGTACTGAAGTATGTACATTTGATGTCTTTACCCCACATAGTAACTTCTTCCTCGTGGAGCAAAGAAACATAAATCCAGAAAAATTTGGTATGTGGAGAAAAACAATTACACTAGAATGCTTCATATGCTTCTTTGTGTGAGATTATTGCTGCTCTCAATATTCTAATATTTGCTCAATATTCATGCTATGGACCTGTCCTTTCGGGTAGAATAAGTCATGAAATCCAATACGCTGAGGAATTCTTTTGTATACTTTTCTATGTTCAGACCAGTCTGCTTTCTTAAATTTCCGTCACTGCATGTTTAGTTTGTATTTTCTTACAATTGCTATGGTGATTCCTTTTTCTGTAAGATTGTGCGCTGTTAGTATTGACCTGCCTTTGGCTGTAACTAAGCTGAATGAAAAAAACACAACAATCTTTAAGTCAACCATCTTCATAGTTAATGTTACTCGTATGAAAAAGTATGGATATGTTATTGTGGCTTTGTTTGTTTTGAAAATCTGTGCTCTTTCCCAGTAGCCTTGGACATTTTTTGCTGTTAGAGTTACAAAAGCAGCAGTGTCCATTATCTTTTTCACTCAATAATTTGCTTTTGTTTCTAGACCAGAAACTCTTGGTTACAGCAGTTCCTTAGCATATCCTTTATTTTCCCCTCAAAATTAAATGTTGTTCATTTTTTCCTTTCTAATGCTTGCTGCTTACTTTTTTTTCCCCTAGATGTTGATGAAATCAATGTGCTCTGCCAAACTCAGTGATTAGGGAAGAACCTGCTACACCTGGGGCAAGGACCAGTCTTCCGTAATATACAATTTCTCAGAACTCCTTCATGTGAAGGGAAACAAAAGCAGCGAGCAGCTGTGTGTTTGCTCCCCGGTCACAGCCGTGCGCATCACTCAGGCAGTTAGCGTGCCCCTCAGTCGGAGCTGACAAAGTGTGTGCTAAGTGAACCTGACGTCTCAAGGCTGGTAAAATAAAGCAGATTATTCCCAAAAGCTATCAACAGAGGGTTCGCAATGGAAAATACTGATCCCATTCCTCCTTTTGTTTGCCTCCCTGATTCAATCATTTACCTCTTTTCTACAGAAATGGTTTTGTAATGCAAGGAGCTGATATCTGAGATTGGTAAGAGAAAAGGTTTGCTTCTGAGTTGTTATTGGGAAGAAAATTAACAAACCCAGGGAAAAGCCACTACTGTTTTCATTCTTCCTTCCAGTTCAGGTCCTTGGGAGTTGGCTGCTTGTCTTAATGATCTCTTGGAAAAGACTGAGAGCTGAATTCTATATGAAAACTAATGCAAAAAAGGATGCTTGAAAAGGTAATAGTGATAGGATGTTGTAAAGAGGACTAAGGCAGTGATACTGAAGAAAGGAGATAAAGAAGGGATACTGGGGCAAGAAAGAAAACAGGGAAAAAAATGGTAGAATTATGACAAAGGGGATAAATAGCAAGTAAGTGTAATGTTGATGGAGAGAAGTATTAAATACCAGTAACAATATTAGCATTCTAGATTTGTCCAGGTGGACTAGCTAGTGTGCAGTCACCTATCAAAGAGGTGTAATGTTGATTTTTTTTTTATATTTTCAGAGCTGAATGTCCTTTGTAGTTTTTCATGATTTCATGGAAATGAGAAAACTTTAAGTTAAAAGTGAGGTCTTAAAAACCACAGCAGGTAGGCAAACTCATTGTTTGATCTTTTTTATTTTCTGTCTGTTTGTTTGGTTTTTCTTTTTTTTTTAATTATTATTCACACACCCCTATGCCCTCATTTTTGCTGGCTAGCTGAGGCGTAAGGGAGCCATTTTACGATGGAGGTGAGAGAGTTCAGGTGTTGCATGCCCATGCCTTGCACAGGTCTTCAACTTGCCCGAGATGAGATATGAAAGCACAGACCTACAGGGTTGATGCCTTTGTTGCTGACTCCACTTGTGAAAGCTGTGCTTGAGTGGGGGAACTCCTTCACATGGTGGAGGAGTTAAGGGAGGAAGTAAAGAGGCTGAGGACCATCAGGGAGTGTGAGAGGGAGATAGACCAGTGGAGCAGGGCCCTCTCACTAACTCAGCAGCCTGCTGGAGCTGGTGTGTCCAAACACCATCCACCTGCAAACTGCAAGGTTGGGGGAACAAGAGATGGGGAATGGCAGCAAGTTCCTGCCAGACGAAAGAAACCTGCTCCCCTCACCCAGACACCAAAACCCTAGATCCCCCTGGTGAACAAGTACCAGGTGCTGCAGGTGGAATCCAACCCTGAGGATGAGGATGATGGCTCCCACAGCCTAGAATCCTTCCCTAGGCCGCACCATCCTCAGAAAAAGATAAAAACATCCTCCATTAACAAGAAGAGGAGGGTGATTGTTGTAGGGGACTCCCTCCTAAAAGGAACGGAGGGACCCATTTGCAGACTGGACCCGCTCCACAGAGAGGTCTGCTGCTTACCGGGGGCATCAGTGAAGGAGGTATCTAGAAAACTTCCTTCCCTGGTCCACGAGACAGACTACTATCCTCTGATAGTAGTCCAAACTGGTAACGATGATCTAGTAAACAAAAAGACCAAAACCATCAAGAATGACTTCAGGGCCATTGGGAAAATGATGGAGGGCTCTGGGGCACAAATAGTATTCTGCTCCATCCCATTGCTAAATAGAGAGGAGCTGGAAGTCAGGAAGAAGAATTCGATTAATGCCTGGCTCCGAGCCTGGTGTGAGGAGAGGGGCTTTGGCTTCTTTGATCATGGGGTAGCTCACGCACCCCCAGGCTTTCTTGCTAAGGATGGGACATGCGTGTCTCCTAGGGAGACCAAAGCCCTTGCTAAAAACCTAGCTAAGCTCATAAATTGAGCTTTAAACTAGATGTGAAGGGGGAGGGGGTTGAGCCTAGGCTAGACAGGAACAAGCCTGGACGTGGCGCAATGGTGATTCGGAGAGGGTGTGCTGGTGTGGACCACCAGTACATCACCACACAGAAAGTGGGGGAGAACACACCTCAGGGTGCTAAGGGAGATGCGGGCACTCTGGTGCTAGCTACTCCAGTTACCAGGCAATTGGGAATGAACTCTGTTCCCTCTAAGAGGGCTGAAGGCTCAGCAGCTCAGCTGAAGTGCATTTACACCAATGCACACAGCATGGGGAATAAGAAGGAAGAGCTGGAAGCTGTCGTAGGGCAAGGGGCCTATGATGTCGCTGCCATCACGGAAACGTGGTGGGATGACTCATATAACTGGAGTGCAGCTATGGTGGGGTACAAACTCTTCAGGCGGGACAGGAAGAGTAGGAGAGGAGGCGGGGTAGCCCTCTTTGTAAGGGAGGACTTGGACACCGTTGAGACGGATTGTGGTGATGAGGAGATTGAGTGCCTGTGGGTTAAAATCAGAGGAGCCCACCAGAAGGTAGATTTTGTGATGGGAGTCTGTTACAGACCACCCAGCCAAGGAGAAGCAGCTGATGAGCTCTTCTATAAACAGCTGGGGTTAATCTCTAGATCAATGCCTCTTGTTCTTGTGGGAGACTTTAATCTTCCTGATATCTGCTGGAAGTACAATAGAGCAGAAAGGAAGCAGTCTAGGAGGTTCCTGGAGTGCGTGGAAGACAACTTCCTTGCACAGCTGGTGAATGAACCAACAAGGGAGGGTGCCCTCCTGGACCTGCTGTTTGTGAACAGAGAAGGCCTTGTGGGGGATGTGGCAGTAGGTGGACGCCTAGGACAAAGTGATCATGAGATGATAGGGTTTTCAGTTCTAGGTGAAGTGAAGAGGGTGGTTAGTAGGACAGTAGCATTAAATTTCCAGAGGGCAGACTTTGAACTCTTCAGAAGGCTGGTTGGCAAAGTCTCATGGGAGACAGTCCTTAAGGGCAAGGGAGCCCATGAGGGCTGGGAGCTCTTCAAAAAGGAAATCCTAGCAGCTCAGGAGAAAGCCATCCCCATGTTCTGGAAAAAAAGCCGGCAGGGGAGAAAACTAGCTTGGTTGAACAGAGAGATCTTGAGTGATATCAAGAAGAAGAGAAATGTTTATGGGCTCTAGAAGAGGGGACAGGCCTCTTGTGTGGACTACAGGAGGGAAGTGAGATTGTGTAGAGAAAAAATCAGAAGGGCTAAGGCTCAATTAGAGATCAGATTGGCAAAGTCTGTGAAAGATAACAAAAAATCCTTCTATAAATATATAAATAATAAAAGGACGACTAGTGAGACCATACAGTCCCTATTGGATGCAGAAGGAACAACAGTGACAGGGGATGAGGAAAAGGCTGAGGTACTTAATGCCTTCTTTGCCTCAGTCTTTAATTGCAAAGAAAGTCGTTCCATCTGTGTACAAACCCAGGAGCTAGAGGAGCAAAATGAGGCTCCCAGGATCCAAGAAGAGGTGGTCAGAGCCTTGCTAGCCCGACTGGACAGCCACAAGTCTATGGGGCCGAATGGGATTCATCCAAGGGTATTGAAGGAGCTGGCGGATGTGCTGGCCAAACCCCTTTCCATCATCTTCCAACAGTCCTGGAAGACTGGGGAAGTCCCACTGGACTGGAGGCTGGCTGATGTTGTGCCCATCTACAAGAAGGGTCACAGGGAGGACCCAGGAAACTACAGGCCTGTCAGTCTGACTTCAGTGCCAGGGAAAGTCATGGAGCAGGTGATCTTGAGTGCTATCATGAAGCACATGCAAGAGAACCAGGTGATCAGGCCCAGTCAACACGTGTTCACAAAAGGCAGGTCTTGCCAAACTAACCTGATCGCCTTCTATGACAAAGTCACTCAGCTGCTGGATGAGGGGAAGGCTGTGGATGTGGTCTTCCTGGACTTCAGCATTCTGCTTAGGAAACTGTCAGCCTCTGGCCTGGACAGGCGCACACTCTCCTGGGTGGAAAACTGGTTGGATGGCTGGGCCCAGAGAGTGGTGGGAAATGGTGTGAAATCCAGCTGGAGGCCAGTGACAAGTGGGGTTCCCCAGGGCTCAGTGCTGGGTCCAGCCCTGTTCAATGTCTTTATCAATGACCTGGATGAAGGCATCGAGTGCACCCTGAGCAAGTTTGCAGACGACACTAAGCTGGGTGGAAGTGTTGATCTGCTGGAGGGTCGGGAGGCTCTGCAAAGGGATCTGAACAGGCTGGACCGCTGGGCTGAGTCCAATGGCATGAGGTTTAACAAGGCCAAATGCCGGGTCCTGCACTTGGGGCACAACAACCCTGTGCAGTGCTACAGACTAGGAGAAGTCTGTCTGGAAAGCTGCCTGGAGGAGAGGGACCTGGGTGTGTTGGTTGACAGCCGACTGAACATGAGCCAGCAGTGTGCCCAGGTGGCCAAGAAGGCCAATGGCGTCTTGGCTTGTATCAGAAACGGCGTGACCAGCAGGTCCAGGGAGGTTATTCTCCCTCTGTACTCGGCACTGGTGAGACCCCTCCTTGAATACTGTGTTCAGTTCTGGGCCCCTCACCACAAGAAGGATGTTGAGGCTCTGAAGCGAGTCCAGAGAAGAGCAACAAAGCTGGTGACGGGGCTGGAGAACAGGCCTTATGAGGAACGGCTGAGAGAGCTGGGGTTGTTTAGCCTGGAGAAGAGGAGGCTGAAGGGAGACCTCATTGCTCTCTACAACTACCTGAAAGGAGGTTGTAGGGAGGAGGGTGCTGGCCTCTTCTGCCAAGTGGCAGGGGACAGGACAAGAGGGAATGGCCTCAAGCTCTGCCAGGGGAGGTTTAGGCTGGACATCAGGAAAAAACTTTTCACGGAAAGGGTCATTGGGCACTGGAACAGGCTGCCCAGGGAGGTGCTAAGGGGCATGGTTTAGTGTTTGATAGGAATGGTTGGACTCGATGATCCTCTTCCAACCTGGTTATTCTATGATTCTGTGATTCTATGAAAGCACAGACCTACAGGGTTGATGCTTGTGTTGCACATTGGTCTGAGGTGAGCACAGCAGACTTCAATGTACTCTTGGTTTTGATAATTATTGAGGTGAAGGGGCCTTCTTGAATCTGTCTGTTTTTACTCAAGAACAAAATCCTGCTTAATCTGTCCTAGCAGCCAGTATGACTGCAAGTCTACAATCTTGAATTTTACTTCAACATTTTAATATGAAAACATATTCACCCAAAATTAAAAATTCTGTGTGATTAATATATTCTGTTATTACTGGGATTAAAATCCAAGCCTCTTTCTAATGCACTCCTACATCCCTGGTAGTTTCTTCATACATGTGGAGTAGGAATTGTGACTGACTGGATGTTTGTGCCTAAAACAACTGAAGTCCCATGTTGTTGACGCTTTCCCTTCATTTATATCCCTTCATCCAATTTCCAAGGAAACCTTGGAAAAGCAAATGCAGCTTGATATTCTGTGCTGCAGTGGTGGCAGTTATTTATTCTATGTTTCAGGTTATGCAAATTCCATTTTAATTTTGCAGTGAGCTTGTATCAATATTATTTTTGTTGTCATGCACATAATTTTTGGTAACAGCCCTGTTTAAAGAAGTTGTATCTTTAACGAGCCATCTGTTAACCTTATGTAGGAAGGAAATACTTTTGTCAGTTACTTTAATGAAATCACAAAAATAATTTCCTGGTCTCCAGTTGTAGACCAGTCATCCTATCTTCTGTCAATAGGAGGATATTGAAACACACGGGAATATGTGTGCACGTTTTTATCCTGCCATGCAATATAGCCAGTGTCATGGTTTAGTGCAGCAAATTGTAATTAGCCAGTGATGTCAGAAGGTGTTATTTTCCATTAAAAATTCTCTGTAGCGCACTCTTGTTTATCATCATTGAGTTTCCTCATTAGTCAGGTTGGAAGGCTGGGCAGAAGAACCACAGGAAGATGTTTTGAGGTTACGCTAGCCTGATTGGTGAAGATTTTGATTTCATGATGTAAGAGAGTGGAAAGGAAGGAGAAACACTTCAGCTTAGGAGGGAATAAACAAAACTGCAAAATAAATCCATTTTGCCATTTGGGATGAGGCCACTAAAATGGCTGAATGGAAGGAGGAGAAATAGTGGATAGAAAAGGCTGGAATAATGAATGGTGAAAATGTGGGAGGGCAAGGAAGGACTCTAGCTTTGTGAGCTCTTTAGATGGAAGACATTTCTGAGGGGATAAAAAGAAATGTGGGAAATTACTTACGAGCTGCCACACAGGTCTTTGAGGGGCCTACATGTTTTACACTGTGCAATGGGAGCTCTTTATGTGGGAAAGTCCCAAGTTAAATAGAAGGAAAGATTTGTCCTTTTCCTCCTCTTGGAGAGGCTTTGGCAGCCCTTAAAAGGAGGTGGGAGATAGATGCAGAAGATGCCAGCATGGAGTTGCTCTGGGTTGGGGTTGGAGTTGCCCAGGGTGGTTCCTGCAGTGCGTGTATTTACAAGTACAAGGGACAAACCCAGCAAGAGCAGCCTGGTGTAGCCCTGAGAGGCAAACTTCTTGCAGCCTTCCTGTTTCTCTAGCTTTTCAGGACACCAGAGCTGGTGGATAAGGTCAGCATCCAGCACTGTGGTGGGGCAGGATCTGGCGAGTGTGTCTTGGAGCCCACTCGGCTCTCTTCCCTCTTGATCAGTGTGCTCAGTGATGAACTTAACGATCAGAATCAGATCTTTTATTGCAATGTTATCGCTAATTTTAACAAATAGATTTGGATTCAGCCCTCAACATGGAACTGTTGAAAATAATCACGGTCTTAGTCCTCAGTGGTCATCTTTTGCATTAGAGGAGCTCTTAATACTGCAGCATCCTCTGTCAAGTAGGCTTAGTTTTGGTCCATGGTGTAAAAGCTGAGCATGCTTTTTTTGAAGAACCTGCTGAATGTGACACAGCATGATGTGGTTGCCTTTAGAGCGTAAAGCAACTGTTGTCATGATTTAATTAACCACTCGTTCTGCTGATCTCAGAGTTTACTCAGACTTGAAAGAAGTAAACTTAATTAAATTAAACAAAGGTTTTTCCTTTGTGCACACACACCCTGGGCCATTTTGCTGCTTCTGAGATATAACTGAAAGCTTATGAATAACAGGTGCAGGCTTTGTTGTTCTTTTTGTTGACCTCTTGCAGGAGACAGATTATGCACAGGTGACATGCATGCATGGCATCAGAGGAAGAGGGCACGCAGGGGTTTGAAATTATATTTTTAATTTAAATTCCCATGTTAGGTTGGCAAAAGGATAAAGCTGTAAAAGTTTTGGTATTTCCTATTCCAGGTCAAGATAATTTTGACAAAAAGTGATAATGTTCAACTCGAAGTCTTATCAAAACAGAGAAAATAGATAACAGAGGTTTGAAATCAGTTCTCAGCTTATCCAAAGGCTCTTTGTATTTAACCACTTTAAGCCAGGTAACCTCTTGGTGCCTTGTGATGCAATTCAGCAGCAGATCTGGATCAGTGTTTTCCCCCAGCCAGAAGTGACGGCCTGTTCAGTTGTACTGCTCAGCCAGCTGCCTGTGTGTTTTTGAGAGCATAGTCACAAATTTAAGGTGGCTTCTTTGAGACCGCTGTGTAAAAGCTCATCCTTGTCCAATGTGGGCTTCCTGCCTCCTCTCAAATGGAGCTGCTAGGCCTGCCCTCTTTAACACCACATCTTCATTTCTAGCCTAGTGCATGTGCTGGAGAGGTTTATGGAGGGAGATGGAATCATGGGAAAGACAGTTCCCCTGTATTCTAATATATGCATTTAAGTCATTTGTTTGCCATTTGGAAATGACGTGGCATGTGTCTATGAGATGTCATTCATGGTGCTATGCCCAATTTACCAGCAAATCTCTGATAACTAGTTTTACTATGAATTTTTCAGGTGAAGTTGCACCTGCCTATCAGGAAGTTCATTCTAGACTGTATTTTCATACTCGTTTGTAGTAATAGGGTAAGAGAAAATGAGTAGGTGAAAAACCTTAATGAAAGCAGGAAATACTAGATCTATTTAATCCCCTTTGTCCTCTGGAGTGGTTCTCCCATCAATTGAAAAGAAAGTTGATTAAGCACATTTTGCTCTTGACTAAAAGCAAATTTAAAAATAAGCAAATATTTTGTTCAGGTAGTTTGCTGGTTATTAAAAATTAATTTGACTCCTCTAAAATCAATATCTTTCTAATCTTTTCTTTCTAAAAGCTTTCTTTCTTTTCCCATCCATAACTTTTTTCCTTTTTATTCCAGAAGCATCAGGAGAAGGTGGGAGGTGTAGTGTTAGTTCATAAAGATACCGTTGTGAATTGCACCAAGCTCTGCTTGCACAAACACATCTTCATTAAATCTTCATTCACCTGTTCTCGTCTAGACTTGTATCCTCTTGTCAGTATTCAGTCTGCTCACAGTTTACCACATTAATCTTTTATCCATTATCCTGCTTACTGTTTAGCTAATGCTTTTAGCCTTCAATATTCTTATAATGTTATAGTTCTCCAAAAAAAAATGTTGCACCAAGTGTTACTGAAAGCCAAGCCCTCTAATCAGGCAGATGAAACTCATTAGTGTTGTGTTTCAAGGAACCTTTCTTTGATGTAAACTAATTCATTTTGCCCTATTGCAAAATTGTCCTAATTATAAAGGGAGCTAAAATCTAATAAGATAAAAGAAACTTGGGGGGGGGGGGGGGGAACATCTGACAGGAGAACACATCAAGATGAACAGCTTTTGCTAATTTTGGAAATTATGATGTGCTTTACAGCTCCAAGGATGAACATTTTACAATTGCCGGTGTTCTTAAAGTCCCTGCTGTGAATTGATGTGTTTCTATTGGTTGCTGGTTTTCACCCTTACAGCAGAAAGTAAATGTGATTTAATTTACCTTGTTTATGCTGACCACTGGTCAGGGTTAGTGCCCAGACCAGAATATGCCCTCAGCAGCCTCTTCTGCTGTATGAAAACCAGGATTTCAGCAGATGAGGGGGTCTGCAAACTGATAACGGTCCTCCAAGCTCATTTCACTTGGAAACACTGATGAACACAACAGGTTTGCTAAGAACAGAAAACCTAGGCACACCCTCTGTTTCAGGAAGGCTGATCGGTTACATCAAGGACGTGAAAAGGCTACAGAAAACCTGCAGCCCCAATGTCTTCCACGGTTGTTTGGACCTTAGAGTTAGCTCTTGATTTCCCTTGGCCTTGCTATTTTTAAGGTGTGTAAAATACATTGAATACAGTCTTTCTGCGTCTTACATGCAAGAAATCTGATGCTAGATAAACTTCCTAAATGAATTTGGATATGGTAGAGGCTAGTTAGTGGCGCAGGCTTCTGGTAAGGCTGTGTTGTCAGAAGTGCTTGAAGAGCTCTCATCCTCTTTTCTGAGCAGATCAAAGTCTGCTGAATTGCTTTCTGAGCTGTGCTTACTCATATCATTAGCAAGTACAAAGCTTTTTCTTTGTTAGCTTGTTCCACCTCACTTTGAATGCAAACTATGCTCCGGTGCTAATTAGGCAAACAGGCCGAGGTTAACAAACACTCAGTCACTTCTCCTATCAGCAGGCTTATTTATGCATTTGACTATTTGCTTTGTGTTTGCTTATGGTGTAAAAGAACTGGATAATTCTTGAGGTTTTTGAACATAAATGATAATGTAGTAGAAATAGTGCTAACAGGGTGGTTCCTCGATGGATGGAGTCCACTTCTACTATGCTTTCTGGTTAAGGGATCAAAAAGTATTGGGACCCAGTTAGAAGTAATCCCTGGTTTTGGAACCCATATAACTCAGAGTGCTAAAAGTGGTTGTTTCCAGTGCTGATGGCCGAGCCTGCCTATGGCTCTCAGAGACTGCTCTCTTCTCTCATGCTTTGTGTCTCATATTCATGCTATAATAATGAGGGCAATTTTTGCTGACTCGTGCAGGACCAGAGCTTTGTTGCTCCCTGCGGATCTAACTTGAGGTGACTTTGACTTAGCCAACACTGAGCACTTAAGGAAAAACAAAAGAAAGAAAAAGAAGTTGTAACTGGCACTTCTGTACCCACAGACTCTAGAGCAGTTAAAGCAAAGAGCTCTCAGGATTTTGGTTCCCGGACAATAGTTTTGTTTGAGAGGTAGCTGATATTGAATTTGTTGTAACACATTTGCTGGTTAAAACAAATCAGAGCATGGTTTTTCCCTTCCTCCAGCAGTGACTTAACTAACCTTTTGTAAAAAGCTTACAAAGATGTTGTTAGGAAAAACTACACTTTGTTTGCTCAGAGCAGCATGTGACTCACTTCATTCATCATTTTAGTTAGCGTTTATGTAAAGAAAAATGCTGCCTGCCTCAGATGAAAGGGCTAATATTATTTCTTTAAACATTTCAGATCAAATATACGAACAGTGAATGGTCTGTTGGCTAGGTGTGCTTCAGTAGATTTACACAGCATCTCTGGCTTTTCAAAATAAGCGTGCTTAGAGGCTATTGATACTACAGCTGCCTGAGTCACACTGAGTAGGTAGCTTGCCTGACTGGGTCTTGCGCTTTCCACTGGAAAAAGATCTTTGTAAATGTTTTCAATAATTATGTAATTTAAATTCCTTTTTTTTCTTTTGTTGCTTATTAACTGCTTATGAATCAAATGCTTCATTATTCAATTATTCAGTAACATAGAGAGTTAACTGATTGCTAAACCACCCTCACAGGGATGTGGTTCTTTTCCCAGTAGCTGAGTTATTGCACCGAGACTTCTGGAAGTTTCTTGGGGGTTGTTCTAAGTACAATGCATGACACTGTCATAGCCTCATACTGGTGAATGGTTGGGAAATGTTTGTTAGAAGAAGGGTGGTTCACAGAAGAAGGGAGCAATTGGAAGATTTCCTTGTTGAAAGCCAGGGGTTTCAGATCTGTACATTTTTAGAAAATCTGAAAAGCTTATGGATTTGGAGCTGTTTAACTCCCAGTATTCAGGTAAATTACCTAAACCACAATGATATGTTAATTCCTTTAAGTGAGAGAAGTCAAAGTTTGGGAGAACAAAGATTAGAAATCGAATGAGTGCTAGTGCTTAGGTGTTGTTACAATCAATGCTTTATAGATATTAAAAATCGGTAGTCCCATTCTCAGAGCAGCAGTTTTTTGGGCATCAGTACATTAGGACATCCATTAAATGCAAAAAGAATATGAGGAAGATCTGTAAGACCTATACTGAAAAACAAACTATTTCAAAGGACTGCATGATGTTTATCTTCACTCTTCACTGCAACTTCTGCAGAGCTTTGCCTAAGTGCCATGCGATTCTTAAGGGCATAATTTTTCTGCAGCAGTTAATTAACAGAAAGGCAGAGGGCTGTGATTAGAATTTGCAGTGGTCTATTCTGGAGAAGGTAATTATGATTAGAGCAGACTTAATACTAAGTCCTATTAAACCTGTTTTGTTCAGGGATTTAACACCTCATTCCTTTTTCTGGAAAAGCTTTAAGTGGCCGCATTGCCACAGGCAAAAGCTTCTGTTTTGGAAAGGCAGATGGCTGGGCGGAATGAAGTCCAAGGGATGGCTGAAGAGGTTTATGTCCCTTAAGTCACGTGTTGGAATGAGCTCATTGGAGATTAAAGCACTTTCTCCTACTACACGGGGAGAAGGAGTAATTCACGCTCATGACCTTGACAGGATTGAGAAGACTTTAGGGCTGACTGACTCTCTCCTTCAGTCTTGTGTTCAGGTAGATAATCTTACCTTTCAGCAGAAGATTAATATCACTGTAGATCATTCCAAACCTGGCTTGCTCCCTCTGACTCTCTCTCTCCCCCAGTGCCAAAGCACTTGGGAACCCCTGTACTACATTGATTTTTCTTTTTTCTGTCTTGTTTTTTTTGTTGTGTTTTTTTTTTTTTTTTTTTTTACAGTAGCTTCCTCAGAGTGTTGGTGGCTACAAGACTTGAGCTGTGTTTTGAAAGATGTGTCAGGTTAGTTGAGTCCCCATGTATTTTACCTGTGACCATGATGAACAAACTTTCTCAGATTGGGAGGAAGAAGAGACATAGGACAGAAGGTTTATGTTGTTCTGTTTTGCAGGCAGCAAAAAGAAAAGTCCTTTGTGGCAAAGGAGGGGAAGGGGAAGGCCTGGAGGTGTGATGGTTTGTTTTTAATTCTTTTCAGTCTAAAAATTTCCAGAGTGTTTATCTACAAATGTGTATGCACAGTAGCAGCACCACTGCCTAGTTGCAAGCTCTGTTGTCAAGTTCCTGCTTTGAAGAATAAAACAGCCCTCCCCTAAAAAAAAATAAACTAGAGGAGAAAAGTCACCTCAAAGCAGCTGTGAAGCAGGGGTCGAGTTGTGGCCTATTCTGGAGCCACTCGATGTTCCTGGAGCTACTCTGGCAAAGGGCTCAGAAAACACAGGACTATTTAGTTTGATCTGCTTTCTCACTTGGATCTGAAGGCTGCTGAGAAGAGGAGGATTAATTTAACAAGGAATTATGAGGAAATAATGTAATTGAAAGGCAGCTTTTGTAGCCTTCCTGGTGAGTGCTATCGCAGTTGCTCTGTGCCAATGCAACAGGTTTTGCAGGAGCTGCACGTGGCAAAGCACTGCCTTGCAAAACATGCGATCAACTTGACCCACTTTAGAGCAGGGTCAGATCTGAACTCGATCCTCAGGTGCTGATTATCTGTCTGGAGGGCTTTGTATGAGAGACTACATGTGAGAAATCTCCTGTGGGCTTTCAAAAAAATGACTCTATTGCTTTATCTCTCGTGAGATAAGGAGAGACCTGTTTCCTTACAGTGTCGGATGCCCTGTGCCATCTCTTTGTCCTCCACAACCCCTTACCACCTCAGGGCCTGTTTAGGCTTCTGATGTCCCACTGAAAACTTTTGTTTGCCCCCTTCCTCAGTGTTCCTGCAGACCAACTCTGTGACAATTTAGGCATTTTCTAGGTCAGTCTTTACCTGTGCTGCCTCCTCCCAGGATGAGCAGAGCAGCACCTGTGCACGTTGCTGTCCTGTTTACACTGAACTCCAAACCTGACTGCTAGTAGTTTTGCTGAGCCACGTTGCTCTTTTCTGTGGTGAGGGGCCAAAGCTGCTGTTCTTAAGTGGTAAGATATGCTGCCAGCTTTTGGGGCAATGTAGAAGTGTACTGATATCTGTGAAAACCCAAAGCAGCAGTTGTACTTGTCACAGAGCAATAGTTTTCTGAAACCTTGCAAACTTAAAACTGTGAAGGTTCAGCTTTAACATGAAACTTTTAAAGTAGTTCTCCTATAAAACCATCTGCATATTCACAGGAGCTGGAAACCATGAGTGGAGAGGAGCAGAGCAAGGTCCAGTGAGCACCCAGTGAAAACAGGCTGTAATCAAGTCAGTTCATGCTTTGTGGTTCTGCTCTTTCAGACTACAGGGCATTGGCTGTGGTGAACAAGCACTTCGTACTAACCAGTGAACAGGCTTTAATAAGCTCCCCAAAATTCTGGGCATGCTGGTTATCTTTTTGTGTAATTAATTAATTTCATATCAGGTTACACTTGGCTGTTACTGTGCTGCCCACATTGCATCAGCAGTTATAGGCCAAGTTGGCTGCAGGCTTCGCAGGGTTAGGTGTGAGAAGAGAGATGACCAGTCTCCCTGAAAGCTGCTGCTCAAATTGGAGATGACAGGGCAAGGATGGGAGGCAGGGATGCTCCTGTCTGTTTATCCGACTGGGGCCTTGGAAGTAGGACATGCCCTTAAATCTGGCATAGCTGGCAGCTCTGTTTATATTCCTACTATGGCTCCTGTGGCGTCCCGAAGCTTGTGTGCTTCTGCTGAGCTCAGCTTCACCAACTTGTGTCTTGGTGTGCCCCTCCTCAGACTGTCCTGTGCCCTTGCCTGTGCTTTGTGTCTTCAGGTACCCACAGATGCCAACGAAACCACTTCTGTTGTCTCCTGGGGAGAGAGGCTCCAAAGTGGGTTTTCAGAAGTACCTGGCTGACTGACTCTTCACTGAGCATCTTACAGGTTTGGGCTGTAGGGTAGGATGTCCGTGTCCCTTAACACTAGAATAATTCATATATATATATATATATATACACACACACACGCACACCCCCCAAGAATAAAATGATTTTCCATGTGTGTCTTGTAAAAGTTCATAGTCTTTGAAGGAGAGTGAAAGGCACATCTGAGTAAAAATGAAAAAAAAAATTAAACCACTTGATTCATAGTTAGTTGCCTGCATGCAGCTCTCTCCTGATGCATGAGGAAACATGAGTGAGAATTGTATTTTATGTTTCTTTCAAATTTTATCAAGGATGAGCACAATGTTTTGACAGAAAAGAGAACAGGGGAATTTCAACCCAGCTGCTATCAGGAAGTACTGGAAACCCAGCCTAAGCTTGGATTTCCAAATGAAGATTATTACTTGCAATGGGAGAGCTTCTAGAGGCCTGCCTAATGAGTAATTCCAAAAATATAATTTATAGAATGACATGCTAGTTCTTATTATTTCTGCATCTGAGCTAGGGAAAATTGACAGATTAGTCATATTCTATTACAAATATCTTTCAGTGCCCATGTTTACAGATTCATTGTTAATATCAGTCACTCATTAGCTTAAGATTGTAGGTAATAGTACTACAAATTGTTTGCTTTTTGAGTCAGCTTGTTTGATGGGGAGATCTATTCTGAAAGAAGGAAGTGAAATGTCTGTGTTAGAGCTAAGACATACAGTGAATAAATATTGCATTTGCTTTATGAAGGGAAAATTGAAGCATTTGATCACAAAACATATCCCATTAGAAAACTGGAACAAACTGGCATTTCCAGCTACAGTATGACTTACAGCTGTGCTCTTTCAATCCCATGCTGTGTCTGAAGGGCAGAGCTAGTCACCCTCAGTCCTCTTAGAAAAAGGATTTGTTTGAAGTTCTGTGTCTTCTAGGATGATGGAAGACACCATCGTCATTGGAGATGTGGGTGCAAGTGCGACTATGTCTGCCTTGATTAGATGTTTGCCTGCATATTGCCTTCATCAGTATAATTTACCATTTGCATTACATCAGTGTCAAAGATCTAGCTGGAACCAAAGTTTCAATACTTTAGGCACTGAAGGGGAAAATACTGCAGATTTTCCGGACACTTGAGTAAATTATGGTAAAACTAGTCATTGCTGCTTTGGAGCATTTCCTTTTAAAGGTAGATTGAAGGAATGTAACAGAAGACCAGAATCTATGTTTTTGGAAAGCCCCAGCACAAACCGATCAGCCCAACACAAACCGATCAGTATCTCCTCCCCTAGACTCCTAGAGCTTCCAAGGGATTATGTTCCCAGGGAGCATTTTGGCTTCTCCTGCTGTGCACCACAAATCCCCTTATCTTAATGTTCTTGCCAAACCTGACCTGAGAGGAGACAGTGAGAACTCGAGCCTAAAACCCATTATAGGTTCTAAAATACAAACATATGTCTAGGTCTAAACAGAAAATAAATGACACCATGTATAAGATATGAAAATACATACTTTCCTGCTAAGAGAAATGTACTTACTTATCCTATATGTGCAGGACTTTTTTAGAAAAGAAGTAATGTACTGCAATTTGTTTTCACAGCAACAAATGCACTGTTATTTTTAGTGAAGAAATGCATATATCTACCTGCTGTGTTTCGCTTAGAGACTGCAACCTGCACTATGTGCTCTTGCAGAAACAGCTTTGCAGAGCATTTAGAAGACCTCTTCACCTGGGCCACTGATTCCCCATAGCTAAAGCATTGCCTTGCAGGCTCTGCTGATTTACCCTCATCTGCAGACCCAACCCTCACAACCCCTCATTTATTGTGCAGTTTGCCTTGCTTTTCTGACAGGCATAATTTATATTAATTTGCGGTGAGCGGACGTGCGTAGGGAGGGGGCTTTGCGGACACCACGAGAGCAGACAAGTCCTGTCCAGACAAAAGCTTGCTCTCATCAGCCCTGTGGGGTGTAGATCACACCATAGAATCACAGAATCATGGAATCACTAGGTTGGAAAAGACCCACAGGATCATCGAGTCCAACCATTCCTATCAATCACTAAGCCATCCCCCTCAGCATCTCATCCACCTGTCTTTTAAACACCTCCAGGGAAGGTGACTCAACCACCTCCCTGGGCAGCCTGTGCCAGTGCCCAGTGACCCCTTCTGTGAAAAATCTTTTTCTGATGTCAAGCCTGAAAAGCCTTAATTGCAAACTCTGTGAAAAGTCAGGCTTTTCTGAGTGCTCCTTAATCTTTCTTATACGGGCGAGCAAGGAGGTATAACCTGGGAGGGAAAACACCTCTTCCTATGGGATGGCTTTTGTAGTCCAGAGGTGGTGTTGGTGGCTCCTTCATAGAACCGTACAAGTTTTTGTGTTGGAAGAGACCTTAAAGATCATCCAGTTCCAACACCTCTGCCACAGGCAGGGACACCTCCCACTGGATCAGGCTGCTCTTGGCCTCATCCAGCCTGGTCTCCAAGACCTCAAGGGATGGGGCTTCCATGACTTCTCTGGGGAACCTGTTACCTAAGCGGCTCACCATCCTAGAAGTAAAAGATGTCTTTCCTAATATCTAATCTAAATCCTCCCTCCTCTTCCTCAGCACCCGCAGTGTTTGAACAAACAAGCGTTCGGCGGGGTTAGAGCGTTCGGCGGGCTGGGCTCCCCTGTGGGCGCTGAGGCGGGCGGCGCTGCCCCCCCTCCCCCTTCCCGCGCTGAGGGGCGGCTCTCGCCCCTCCATAAAGCGGCGCGGGGCGGCGGGGCGGGCAGGGCTCGGCCCGGCCATGCAGCGCGGAGCCCCGGAGCCAGCGCCCGCCCCGCGGGACGGCGGCGCCCAGGTGAGGGGTGTGGGAGGGGAGGAAGTTTCGTGAAGCTTACCGCTCTGCCGCCGCCGTTCTCGGTGGTTATTTGAGGGGGGAAAAGGGGATTTTTCTGGCCTCGGCTGCTCGGAGAGGGGGGATGCCCTGAGATGCTGCTCCGAGAGAGCTCGGTGCTGCCTGGATTGAGTTGGGGCTGATCTGGGGCTGTTTCTGGACAGGAGGTTGGGGGCGAAGTGGTACAAGTTCAGGGGGGTGGTTGGGTCACCTTCCCGGAGGTGTTTAAAAGACGGCTGGATGAGGTGCTGAGGGAGATGGTTTAGTAATTGATAGGAATGGTTGGACTCGATGATCCTGTGGGTCTTTCTAACCTAGTGGTTCTGTGATTCTATGATAAGTCAGATAAAATTAAGGTGGAACAAAAGTAACTTCTGGTACGTCACTGCTCAGGAGATAGAGGGTGCAATAGAACCTAGAAAAAAAAATCCCTTCTGCATTATTTCCTATTACAAAGGGAATAAACTCAGCACATCAGAGGAGAGCAGGTAAAACCTGCGCTTAAATGTTTGCTGCAGTTATTGATACTGTGCGGTTTATAAGATTAATAGAATTCCTCGTGAAATCACTGTCACATTCAGTGTTCTTGAAGTTTCACAAAAGATTGTTTTACCGTAACCCTTGGATCTTTGGAAGCCAAAGTGCACAGTGCAGCTTTAGGTTTGGTATCTGAGAACTAAATCTAAGGAAGACTTTTTGTGTGATTAACAAATTTCCCCATAATATGTGACTTGTAGCTGTGGTTACTCCTAAGATCAAGTCTTCATCCTTCTCCACTAAGATGCGTGCCAAAAGGACATTAAGAAAGAGAGAGAGGAAAAGTAAAATGCCTGTTGAGACTTTTTATCAAGTACAATTAATAGCAATCTCTGTAAAGTACACTTTTAAAAGATTTTTTTTCGATCTTCAATTTGTAGCTCTAAAATTAGGTTTCCAGTAGATCAGTGTGTTTGGATAATTTAAAACATTGCCTCTTCGTCAATGTAAAGAATTAAAGCACAAAATACATACTCTCAAGTATCTGTCTCCCAGAAAACATTTTTTTGGGGAAGGAGGGAAAGGGAAGGTAATTGCTCTGGGCTCCTAAAGGAGCGATCTTTAGCCAGAAGACACCTAGGCATCTGTCTAAATAAGGGATTTGGAGTATCCATGTATTTGTGTATTTTCATTAAGGCTTCAGTCAGCTTGATGGCAAATCAGTTAGTATTGGCATCATTGTTAACAAGCGTCAACGCAATATTAATTCCACCGCTCACACTCCAAAAAACTCCAATGTGTTACCATGCAAAGGAAAAGTGTCATTTTTCATTAGAGGTGAGTTGCTGATGGAAAATAAAATGAAAATGAGTGTGCAGCTTTTGGAGGAGAGGAATTGTTTTTGCATTACTGTTTTCTCTTGTCTTGCACCAAAATGGTTGTTGCATTAATGCAGATCTGTTTTCAGTCAATTTTTTTAATCAAAAGCAAAAAATTAATATTGGTTTAGTGTTAGAGATGTAAGTGGTGTGTGTTTGGCATTACAAGCATTAGAATTTCTCTTAGCCAACTTTTTCAAATTCTGAAATTGGAGGTCATTTTTAGAACTTAAGGACACACTGCATTTTGGTGTATTTTCTTCATTGGTCTCTTAAACATGTTACTTTATAAATATCACCTGATCCTAAGTACAATGTTACTTAACTAGCAAAATACTAAACAAGAACATTAGCCTTCAATGCATGTAGTTTGTCCTAGCTGTACACCTTATAATATGGCATGCATCTGTGCCAAATCTTATAATCCGATCGTGTCTTAAGTCAATGATCCTGAATGTGGAATCAAGCCAGCGTGCTGCACGTAAGCCATACATATAAAACAGCCCAACATTTTTTGCCTTCAAAGATGACTATCTGACGCTTTGCATAATGGAGACTTTTTTGCATCCAGCTTCTTGTACAGCAGTACCATGTGAGCAGGATTTGGCTCACAAAAATAACAATCTCTGCTCTTGAGGAAACAACCTATAACCCATATGTGATTGTGGATTTATTAGCTTTTCTCCTCTGCTTGGAGAACCCTTGCTAAGTGCCTGTTCCTGGCTCTTGTGATTCTGATCTTATGCTTTGCTCAGTAGAACCTGGACTGGGCCTTGTTACTCACTTTCAGCAGAGAATTTAGTGCCTGGATTCAGGTTGATGGAGATCAGTGCTTTTGCTGGTTCAGAAACAGCATGATGGACTGATACTGTTGTCCAGGCTCATAACATAGTGACAGCTCATTAGAGGTGGGGACCCAGTCAGAAATCCAGATATTTCCATTATTATCAGTGGGCTTGGAGAAAGACCTCTTCCATGAGATACCATCTCTGTACCCCAGAGAGAGCTTGCATCTAGTAATCTGCTTCAAACCTTTCCTAGAACAGCATCAAATACCTGCCTTGTTGTAAACCACTCAATACAAAATTAATGTAATTTCATTGCTTTTTTAGGCAGATTACCTTTTTAATCTGAAAAGTAAATGGGAATATTTTTATAAAATATAGGTAAAATCTGGTTTTTATTATTAAACTTGTCTGTTGTAGATAGAGATACTTAGCTGTTCAGCATTATCCATTTCAAAGTGGTTAAAGTTAGGAGTGTAGAAGGAAATAAACACAACTATTGTGTTTTGATTGTATTTTTATTTTTGCTCTTTCTTCTCCTGAAAATGTCACCAGATAGTCATATCTTTAAAACCTGTGCCAAATCAAAAAAGAATTCCAAAGGGCAATAATGTACCTTCATTGTCCCTCTCCTCTTTCTCACTAGCTCCTTCTGAAACCTCACCTTTTTTGTTTATTTTTGCAAGGTTTGAAGACATATGAGACAAAGCCTCTGCTTCTAAGCCTTGTATTTTTTCTTTGCTTTGCATATTCCACATTCTTAGTTATTTCTATATTATGTCTATTTATGGCCTGGCTACACATAACTAAGAATATTGGTCGGTGATATCCGCTGATTTCAACAGTCAGTAGTGTGATCCCTAGTAAGGCACAAAACCACTGTGGTCCTGCAGTGTTGGATGTCTGAAGATTTTTAATGTATGATTATGATAAGGGTTTGGCATGTGAATTAGGGGACTGAACAGATGGAACAGCTTGGTTGTGGTTGATCAGAGTGAGACTGTCTCCATAGCTGATGGGTTCTGGTCAGCACAGTGGTTTAAATCTTTAGGTTTTGTCTCCTTTCTCTGTAAAAGCAGTGCCTTACAATCTGTAGCAAGAGAAAGGTGGTGATTTTTCAGTTTTGATCTACTAAATCCTGATCTATCTTTTTCTGGGTTTTGGATTATTCCCTTTACCAATGTTAATTGAATTTGCTAATAAGTATTTTGTTCAACTTATTTCTGCTGACATCTTATAGCTTCCACACCTCCCCCGCCCTCCCAAATACCAATACTAGTTATAAACTATACTTGGAAAACATTTTCTGCATCCTAGAGAATGACTGAAGATGTCTATCAAATCCTTCAACAGAAAAAAAAGAAATCCCGGTATTTAATCCTCAGCTCTCGCAGATTCTGTGTATGTCTATCTGTCTGTTACTGTGTAATGATTTAATTGGCATCTTTCCTTTTGTGGATGATCAGTCAAAACCCAATATTACTCCAAGACAAACTGAAATATAAAACCTTACAATATTTGCACTACTAACAATTAAAAAAAATCTTTGTTTCTTTGCATTTAGTTAAATAAGTCAAATTACATGATGATTGATGATAATAAAGTGAATGAAGACCATGGATCTGAAAGAGGAAGAACAGCCATCATTTTTTCCTTAAAGAATGAAATTGGAGGACTTGTAAAGGCGTTAAAACTCTTTCAGGTAGGTAATAATCACGTTTCTACAGCATCTCTGTGTCTTTAAATTGTAAGGGTGATTTTAGAACACATTAGAATTAATTACATCCATTTATTAAGGCTGTGATTCCTAACCTGGCTTCCACTGTGCACTCAAAATTACCCACAAATTTATGCCTTGGAAATTAGATCCTGTCTGGCTAAAAATCTTCACAAAATATGTCAGCTGCACCGACTAAAGAGAGAGAGCTTTGTCTTTTTCCTGTCATAATAAGAGGATTGGCAGTCATTGTTTCTGCTGCATAAAGCAGTTGGGTCTGAAGCTCCTGCCAATGGCAGGTTGATGCTTGGGGTGTTGAGTCCAGTGGCCTTGTCACCCTGCCTAGCCAGACTGAAGGCGACAGAGGAACTGCAATTGTATAACCACACTCCTTTGATGGCTGGGCAGATATTGCACAAGGAATGTGCACAGTGCCACTGTGCTCTGTCATTGGTCCTGCATGTCTTAGCCGGGGGTTTTCTTTCATATAAGACATATATGATTAAATAATTTTTCAAGTGAAAGAAAAGTGAAATTTATGCCCTGAAAACTTTTGCTTTTAAATCCCTTGCTTGCTTGTGAGATAACTGCATGGTGACTTGATTGATATTTTGGAGTATTGCCCCAGATCCAGTTTCTAATCAGCTTCCTATGGGATGGATGAAAGAAAAAGGTTTGAGTTTAGACCTCCTGACTGTGTCTTTCTGTGCTTCCTGAATGTAAATGAAATTGAAAGAACACAAGTTCTCTTTCATTTTCTTCTAATGGGAGGCTTTTTAAAATCAAACCATTTCCCTCAATGAGCAAACTGCTATCAAGAGGTCCAGTTAACTAAAATAGCTTCACAAAGGTGGTGAATATTCATTTGAAAAATAAGTTCTAGTGTTAAGTGAACCTGTTTGAAAATGATACTTCTTACAAAACAGGAGAAGCATGTAAATCTGGTACACATTGAATCACGGAAGTCTAAGAGGCGAAATTCTGAGTTTGAGATCTTTGTGGACTGTGACAGTAACAGGGAACAACTGAATGACATATTCCAGCTCCTGAAATCCCACGTCAACATTGTCTCTGTGAACCCAACAGAGCGTTTCAATGTTCAGGAAGATGGTAAGTACAAAATGCAGTTCTGATAAAAATACACTTCTCAATTTGTTGTTTCAAAATTTTTTTGTGGTGTCAACATCTGGATTTTTGTAGTGTTTTCAGTCAGTAGCTGCCAGGTTTATGGTTCTCTGTTGCAAATGAATGTTGTTTGGTTGATATTAGTGGGGCTGCATTGACTAGTGTTACCTAGAGATGCAGGCTGCTTCAGGCTGGTGCAAATGGCACGTCTATTATCTGTGCTCCTGTCCCTTCACAGCACAACTATCCCTGAACCTGTACAGGCCACTGCAGGCTGGCACGTAGGGAAAGTCTGAATGCAGGGCTTGGCTAGGGACTGTACACCATGATGACAGAGGTGTAATATTGACAGACACCAGTTCAGACACTGGTAAGAGTAGGAGATAGATTCTGCAATTTCCTTATGTAAGTCTTGATTTAATTTTTTACCAGTTTTCATCACAAGCGGTTCCTGATATTGGTGTGAAAGAGGTGCCTTTTAACTTTGATGCTTCATGCCCTGCTTAACTTTCCCTCTAGTTAAAGAGATGCCTGAAGTTCAGGGCAGCAGGAAGGCGGTCGCAGGTGTTTCTCAGCCACTATTCTTGGCACAGTCTGATAGGTAGGGGAAGGTGAGATCCGGTGTCTCTTGAGTAAAGCCAGCTTACTTTAGCCCTAAGTAAGGAGAATGTTAATCTAAACACTCTCCTTGACCTCTTTAAGAAAACTGAAGAGCATCAATGCACATGAACGGTATATTAACTGCTCTGCTAAGAGCTTGGTTATATACTCTCTTGGGCTTAAAAAACCAAAAGTTAGTAGCAGAACTGTAATGAAACATCTCTCTGAGGCTGCAGGGCTGAAATTGCTTCCTGTCTTCCCTCACAAATCTCTCAGCAAAGCTGGGTGCTTCTGAGGTACCTAACTACACAGCAACATTTGTTTTCCATGGTCAGTAAAGTAGGATGGGAGGACTCAAAGCTGCTCCCACGCTGCCCAGAGACCACAAGCAAATCACACTTCTGTTTCTTTGCACACTTTGTATCCTAGAAGATGCACAGCAGTGTGCAGAAGGAGGCTTTGTCTTACTGGCAGCCTTTAGATAGTACTGAAAAATTAATAGTTATAACAGTTATGGGCCACAGAAAACCCATATTAACTGTTTCCTCCCCAGACACTTTGAAGCTGGCTGTGCTCCTTAGGCAAACTGTGGCAGTGACAGAGGAGGAAGTGTGAGCTGTAGGCTGGTGCCAGATAGGCAGCGGACTCCCTTGTCTTATTCATGACCCTTTTAATTTATAGATTTCGCCTGTAACTGCCATAGCCGTACTTGAAAGTAGTGTTTCCTCCCTCAGCATGCTTGGCATATTAATAACTTTATGGATTCCATATCTTCCCTAGAAATGGAGAATATTCCCTGGTTTCCAAAGAAGATTTCAGATTTGGATAAGTGTGCAAACAGAGTGCTGATGTACGGGTCTGATTTGGATGCTGACCATCCAGTAAGTATATTTCCCCCCACCCTTCCCCAAGCTCAATCCTTGCAGAAAATGTACTTTGTGGAGCTTTTCCTTGTCCCTCTTCTTCCCCTCAACAGAGCCTCTGTGGGTCCAAGCAACTTCTCTTTGGGAGTCTCATGTCTTTTTTCCTTGTTCAGGCAAGGCTGTCATTGAATTCAGCTCGTGTGCCTTTCTGCAAGGCTTACTAATGGGAGTGAACCAGGACTGGGCCCTGAGTGGCCCATACAAATTAAAAAAAAAAATGTTATAAGGCAGGCTTGTTTCCTCCTCTTTATTTCTTCCTTATTAGAAATGGAACAAAAATTGGTACTTAGGCAGTGCAAATGGGCAATTTGACCTATAATTTAGAATAAACAAGCAAGTAACAAAGTTTGTATAAATATTGATACGACTAAAATGAATCCTTGTCTACTGAATATGTAGTCACATGCATAAAACTGCTCATCCTTACTTTGAACTGGAGTATTTCCTTAGTTCACAGTTATTAAACCCTTCAAACTACAGCTATGAGGTTTCTGCTGTGTCCTCGCATTCTCACACAACATACTTTTATATTTCCCAACTGAAGAAATATCATGTCTTGTTTTAAATTGATTTGTTTACTACAGTTTGGAAATGTATTTAACTTTGTTTTCTCTTTCCCCGTTCCCCAGGGTTTCAAAGACAACGTCTATCGCAAGAGGCGAAAGTATTTTGCAGACCTGGCTATGAACTACAAACAGTAAGCTTGACTTCTTCCAGAATAAGCCTTCTGGGTGCTTTGAAATAGTAGCAGAGTGGACTGGCAGGAGCTCGTGTTCCCTGGGCTCAGGTCTTACTGAGGCATGCTTGGCTCAGGAATTGGAGCTGCAGGGGTAAAATGAAGTGAGGTGTAAGACAAGATTAAAAGGCCGTCTTACAGCTCGCTGGGCTTCTGGTCCATCTGAGGATCCGCTCGTGGTTGCTTGGCTGTTATGGCATCTGTGGCAGTGCTGGTCCTCAGATGGGGAGCATGCCAGTGTTGGCTTCCTGCAGGATGGCGCATTTGGACTCTGTGGTTCTTCCCCACTTCTCTGGAAACGGATGCAACAAAGGAAGAGGGTGGGCAATGCGTGTTGCACAGCTGCCAGTGCCAGGACTTACTGACTTAACTAGGGCAGATTAATTTCCTTTATGAAGGAGAGGAAGGGGAGGCAAAAGCCAGTTGACCACTGAGTGTAAACTCTCTGGACAGATGTTAATACTTGAGTTTTCTTTTCTGGTTCAAACTAGTGCATGGGATGCGTAGATAAGAAGTTTTCTGTGAAAAGAAACTTGAAGAGCTTCTGTCTTTAGAGATTCTGTTTGGGGGAGGGAGCTCTGAAAGCAGTAGGAGTTTCATGGCTTGATGCTGTAAAATCTTTATAAGCATGATTTTCAGGTTGCCATTACTTGCTTGACTTTAGATGCCAAGTTCCTGAATTGGAAATGAACTAGAAATGGTGGGTATCTAGAGCTCTGTTGCTTTGTATATTAGTGGAATTGGTTACCTTAGCACAGAGCCTGGTACTGATGATGTGTTATTAAGAGAGATTCCCTTGGGAAAGTGTTTGCCATGCTGGTTACCTGGCTGGCAGTAGAATCTGTTTTAACACTCCCATTGCATTCAGTGGGCTTTAGGTCACACCCTTGCTGTAATCCACTTTAACTGAGATCCTGAGGGCTAAATGGAAGAGATGGACTTGGATTAATATCTTCAGAGAGATGCTTGTCGCCTCTGTTTAGAAACATGATTTTTACCTATGCACATATTTAGCCTCTTCCATGCATTGTGTTATTAATTTAGGGAATTCTCTTTCTAAAACAGATTAAAAAAATAATAGAAAGTAATTGTAATTGTAGAAAGCTAAGTCCTACAGGGATATGTTCTCAGCATCGGGAGCTGTAAAGGATTTGCAGGTATTTTCAGTGTTACTTTTAGCATTAAATATCTAAGAAATTGTTTACAGGACCAAAGCTGTTAGGGTCCGGTGAGGTCAGTGCAAAGATTCCTGTTGGTTGATTTAGGTGGAAAAGAGAGCAAGCCCTTCTACTAACAGATTTCCAGGGCATGGACCAAATCTCCCTGTGTATTTGACAGTGCCTAATGGAATGGGGTCTTAAACCTGACTGGGTATCAGAGCCATACAAATGTTAAATAATAGTAGTAAGTACACGAGTCATCTGTTATTAGCCATTTACCAAGGAACATCCTTTCTTCATGTTCCCCTTGCAGTGGTGACCCAATTCCCAAGATTGAATTCACTGAGGAGGAGATCAAGACTTGGGGGACTGTGTACCGAGAGCTTAACAAGCTTTACCCAACTCATGCCTGCAGAGAGTACCTTAAAAACTTACCCTTGCTCACAAAGTACTGTGGGTACAGGGAAGACAATATTCCCCAGCTGGAAGATGTGTCACGCTTCCTGAAAGGTAATGTACTAGTTTTGTTACACAAAAAAGAGATAAGGCCCATTGCAAATCATACTGCTATTATATGGGCATGGAAAAACAGTCACTTTTGCTTGTATTCATTCTGGTCCTTAAAAGAGGCATTTTGGCCATCAGTGTTTTAATGTATTGTCTTGAGTATAGACAGTGACATTTGAGGAGCAATGCTGCCTCTGCAGAGTCTATTAGGATTGGCTAAAGAAGTAGCTAACTGTATTGTGTTTGCTGAAGGCATGAAACTTTGGGAAATCCTCCTATACCGAGGGAGAGACGTACTTACTAAATGTTGGTCATTTTCAAGCTTAGGCCTAATTTTTCTCATTATGCCTAAATTTCTCACATGCTCTGGAGCCAAGGTGGTGCTTGTGGCTTTTACCCTACTTGTAGCAGGATAGGTGACAGCACTGCAGTTCTACACTGAACTAATGTACAATTTCTCCATTCCTTTTCAGAGCGCACGGGTTTCACCATTCGCCCTGTTGCTGGATATCTATCACCCAGAGACTTCTTGGCAGGATTAGCATTCAGAGTTTTTCACTGCACTCAATATGTTAGACACAGCTCAGACCCTCTCTACACACCAGAGCCGTGAGTCATTTAAACTTGGGGTAGGATTTGAGAGAGAGTTTTGAATCTTGCTACCCAGAGACAAGCTACTTAAAAACTGTTCAAGAACACCAACAAGAAAGCCTATTGTTCTTCAAGGTGCTGAACGTAATGAAGTTTTAGTATGTTCAAGTGCCACCTTTATAATAAGTATGGGATTTTAAGAAGTATAGCGTGTTATTGGAGAGGTCTTACTGCTGTCATTGTGTGCAGTTATTTGAATAGTCAATTAACTCATAAATGTAGAGCTTAGATCTTAATTTTAGACTGTTTCATTTGAAAATCTGAGTTTAAATTATGTAGAGTTGGTATGACCTTTTCAGTTGCTTTCAGCTAAACATGATGGATGTTTTTCTGTCTTTTAGATATTAAATACTTTAATGTGAGACATTGCATAAAAGTGTTTAATATCTAAAAGACAGAAATGCTACTTTTTCAGTCTATCACAAAGACAGATCATGAGATTTCTAATTTGATCTTTTTTCCAGTGATACCTGCCATGAGCTCCTAGGCCATGTCCCTCTTTTGGCTGAACCCAGTTTTGCTCAGTTCTCTCAGGAGATTGGTCTTGCATCACTTGGGGCGTCAGATGAGGCTGTCCAAAAACTGGCAACAGTGAGTGTTTCACTGCCTTGTGATCCTATTGAAAGCTTTGTGCTTTAGTAGGCTGATCTCACTCCTTCAAATAAATTTGGAGCTTCATATCAATTATTAGCTGCTAGACCTGTGTGTTTCACTGGTTCTTGGCTTTTAAAGCATATAACCATTTTCCATGGCAGGAAAAAGCTACATTTTAAGGTTGCTATGATTGGTATTTTTCTTCACTTGGCTGTCAAGTAAAGATGCAACTTCTAGTGGTAGATCACTTCTCCCAGACTGAAATTCTATGGTCTATTTCTTCCAAACAAAGACATCTTATTTCTGGGAACGTGATTCAGTGGTCTTAAAAGTAAGCTATTTCTTCAATATGTAGAATGAATTGAAATGATATAGTGTTTTCATTGAATGTGGCAAGCGCTACCATTAGATACTTTCCAGCCAAGAAATTAAAATAATATAAATTAAACTTATTTCCTGGTTATCAGTATTCTGGATGCTTTAGCAAAACTATTTTAAGATGAAAATTAAATTTGGATAAAAAATAATTGATGTCAGTTATGAAAGAACTGGTTTGCTGATATTATTTTAATTTTTCTTCCCCATCTGGTGTAGCTAGTGGTAAAATTTCTACCACTTTCAGTGGGAGCAGGATTAAGCCATCTATGAAAATAGCATTTCTCCTCATATACCTGCAGAAATCCTGAAATACAGCAAGCTAAACATCTTTAATTTGGCTGATCTATAATAACAGTCTTTCTCATGAGAAATAAATGTGCAGTCCTGTGGTTCTTCACCCTTCCATTCTGGCTTCCCCTCTTCAAATATCTGAGAAGGATCACCAAGCAATGATTGTCTGATATTTGTAACTGTTTGACATTATCTACTGATAAAAAAATGCCTCCATCTTGTTCACCACAGCATCTTTGCTGAAGGCTGAATTATTTTACTTCCTTCTCTGTTTCAGTGCTACTTCTTCACTGTAGAGTTTGGCTTGTGCAAGCAAGAGGGACAGCTACGAGTTTATGGGGCTGGCTTGCTCTCTTCAATTAGTGAGCTCAGGGTAAGAATATCCACTGCTTATTTACCTCTTTTCTTTATTTTACCTGATTATTATTGTCAGCCTTTAGTCCTGTTTTTTATGAAGTATCATTCTAAAAATCCTTATTTTGAAAACTCCTAAATATCTACTAGACTTTAAGAAAATTCACTGTTGCAATAATTGCTGGCCAGTCTGCTTTTGGATACATGCTGAGCAGTCCCCAATATCTGTCTTAGGAAGCATTAGAATCATAGAATCACCAGGTTGGAAAAGACCCATTGGATCAAGTCCAACCATTCCTATCAAATAAACGATTGGTATTTCTTAATATTAGTTTCCAATTAACTGTTTTCAGAATAAACCTCTGTGGGTTTAACTAGATTCTGAAAATATTGCTCCTGTTTACATGTGAGCCTTGTGTTTGAGGAATCTCTTTTATTGAGCCAGATTGGCAGAATATGACTGTTCATAGTTTTTTTGTTTGTTAAGCTTTAACCTCTCTTCATCTGCGGCTAAAAATATTAAGAAGCAATGCACTACATATGGTCTCACTTCATCTTTTTCTATTAAATCTACCTCATGTCATCTTCCTTGTGGACTTTCTTGGGCGGTGATGTTCCTCTGACACACAATAACACATTGTTACCAGCACTCACTGTCTGGCAGTGCCAAAGTCAAGCCTTTTGATCCAAAGGTCACCTGCAAGCAAGAATGCCTCATTACAACTTTCCAGGAGGTTTACTTTGTTTCTGAAAGCTTTGAAGAAGCAAAGGAAAAGATGAGGTATGGTGGTTTTTCTTTTTTCCGCCCTGTGTTATACAAGCAGGTTTGATTTCACACATCTCTTGGTATCAGCACCAAACCTTTTTATTCTTATCACATTTTTATATTTCTTTCATGAAGTTGGAAAGCCAGGATTAGTTTTAGCTTGCTCTTCGATGTCTTGGGTGGGAAAGATGAACTGTATAACAACTACAACTATTGTTATGAAAGAAAGTAGCTTAGGAAAGTGGTTATTTATACTGACTGCATACAGAACATGTATTTGTTTGTTTATAACTCCCTATCTTTTTTTTTTTCCCCTTGAATAGAGAGTTTGCAAAAACGATCAAGCGTCCATTTGGTGTGAAGTACAATCCATATACTCAAAGCGTGCAGATCCTGAAAGACACGAAGAGCATTGCCAGTGTGGTCAATGAGCTACGCTATGAGCTGGACGTTGTCAGCGATGCCCTCAGCAAGATGGGCAAGCATCTGGAAGTTTAACGCCCATCAGCACTGTGGTGCATTTGGCAACTCTTTTCTTTTGCCTACTCGTTTCTTTCTAGGCATGTGATGTGCTGTGTGCAGAACTCTCTCCTATAGAGATGGAAGAGTGGATAAGGATAGTCACTTTATATTGTTCCTCTGTGTAAAGTCCGTTACAGAATGTACCGCTCCATCTCCCTTGGATAAAAAAGGCCCAGAGCTGCCTTCAAGAAGCTAGTAGGGAAGCAGAGAAATTGGTAGGCTGGAGCAAAAGTGTGGTCTGATCACGGCTGGGATCAGTGCTGCAGAACGTGGCTTACGAGGCAATGATGGAGTAATTTGCCACAGGGAAAAGTCTATTTTGTACTCTAGTAGTCTATGCTACTGATTTTATAGCATTGCAGACTTTATTGCATAGAAGCTATAGGTAATCAGTTGGTGCTTCTGAATCTGGGCTACCAAGTTTAAAACTCAAATGATTACAACGCAGGCATCAGGGCACAAATAGCTGGAGGTTCACTGTGATAAAATTGAAGGGCCAAATCTTGCTCTCAAAGGGATTGTTCTTGCCCTCAAAGAATTTCAGATGTGCTGTGTTTGGCATGCTCTTAGTGTAAGGCAGGATACAGAGCTCTTGTGTGAAATCCCAGTTCTGTTTAATTCAAGAGATTTTTTGATGGCTCAGAGTCAGGATTTTTGTTGCTGTCCTTAATACTGCACCTGAGGGAAGAAGTTTCCTTACAGAAATACCATTTGCCTTTTTCCTGATTGAATTCATATAGCAAAAAATATAGCAAGCCATCAAATACTGACTTAGCACAAAGCCAGAAATCATTTCCAATTTACAATTTAATATTCAAAATAATTTCATTAATACTAAAATAATACCAAAGCTTAAAATAACAGATAAAGTTTGTAGTCTAATTTGGCTTTTTGTAAGATAAAATATCCTATTGATTGCTTGCTTGCTTTATTGACCTGCACAAGCTGCTCAAAGATACGTTTTCTTTCTTCTTTACTAGGCCTGAACCGCTTAATTCTCTATCAAGCAAATGGTAACTGAAAGGTTGAAACATTTCATAGGGATTCTGTGGCTCCAAGTGCCACAACGCCTTGTAGCATAAAGTGTATCTAATTCCAGTGTCCTGCTGAATTGTCTGCATCTCATGGTAGCAAACTTCCCAGTTCTCAGAGTTCCATAGTTTCAAGTGTCCTGCGTAGCTGCATAAAGCTGTGCCGGCTGCTGTTTGTGTCAACTCTGCCAATGAAATGAATGTGTGTACAGGATATGATATGTTTGAACGGAAAATCTGTGACATGTAGGGTGTATTTAATAGCATGCTAGGCACTGATTCTAGTGCTTTTCAGGAAATCCAGAATTTGCAGGTCTGAGGGTCGCTGGAAAAATGGACTGGCAACTTAAATACACCGGAGATCCTAGTCCAGGATTTTGAGAAAGGACTTTAATGAACCTCTGCAATTGAAAAATCTACTTGTGCTTCTTGTGCTTCCTAGTAGACCACATCTACTCCAAAAACAATTGCTGGCCCAATCTTTCCAAATATATTCACTGTTTAAATCAAGTCTAGATATTGTTTTCTGTGACTATTAACCCAGTATGTATTTTTTTTTTAAAGTAAAATATAGAAGTATGTTCTACGTTTATGGCTTACTTTATACTTCAAAATGGATTTTAGGAGCTGTGTGTTTCTGACGAAGAAACCTTGTAACTGAGTGGTAAGGGAAGATCTATTTTGTCTGCTCCTCTGTTAACAGTTAATATTCAGCTCCATTTGTAAATGAGTTGGGATTATTATGTTGTTGAAATATACATAGATCTGTGTTACTTCAAATCTTTGTCTGGCCTATGTATACCTCTCAAGTATGAAACCTTAAAAAAGCAGGCATTTCTGTAGCATTCACAACAGGTGTGCCTGGTTTCACACATCCAAACCTTATGGCTATTAAATATTTTAAACTATTGTGAAGGCTTTAAGTGTCGATGAAATAAATGACTTGTTGGTAATCAGTAGAAGTAAAAAATAAGCCTTTACTTTGGCACTGTAGCAATAAACACAAAGCACTTGCTTCTGACTAAGGGTTGATGTGTTTTGTTCTGTGGTTCAGATAGTCCGCGTGTGACTTGAAGTCCAGTGGGAGCAGTATATGGTTATTTGAGGAGGGATTTGTTTTCCCCCGAGTCTCTCTGTTGGAATGGGTGAGCGTTAAGGAAGCGTTTATTGGCCCAGTGGGTGCTCCCCACCATCCTGGGGCTCTGCCAGCACCACAGCCGGGGTACTCATGCTCTGGCGGTTTGGTGATGATACAAGAAGTAGTTACTATTACAAAAAGTGGATTTTTAAATTTTTTTTTAGCTAAAGTGGAGTTAAATTTCACTTAAGTAACTGTGTTTTTTGAAAGTTACAATGTCCCTTTGAGAGGATTTTTTCTTTCAGACTGTTTTTCTAGACAGCGTTCATTCATTAGAGGTGATAAAATCTTGTGTTCAGTGTGATCTGTGCTGAGCAGATGTGTCGTCTTCTGTGATCACCTCTGTCTGCAGACTTTCCCTGCCTCAAATACTAAGTCAGGCAGGGCTGGCTCCAAACCTCCAAATTAGCGAGAGATTTGATTGTTGGGAAGTTCATAATAACATAAATTAGACCTTAGAATGTAGTAGAACGTGCATAAGATTATAGAATCATAGAACAGTTTGGGTTGGAAGGGACCTTAAAGATCACCTAGTTCCAATCCTCTGCAATAGGCAGGGACACCTCCTATCAGACCAGGCTGCCCAAGATCCCAACCTGGCCTTGAACACCTCCAGGGATGGGGCAGCCACAACTTCCCTTGGCAACCTGTTCCAGCGTCTCACCACTCTCATGGTGAAGAAATTCTTCCTTGTGTCTAGAGAAGTTGACTGTTTACAAAGGCTTGTAGTGATAGGACAAGGGGCAATGGGTGTAAAGTGGAGAGGGACAGGTTTAGACTAGATACAAGGAAGAATTCATTCTGAGGGTGGTGAGGTGCTGGCCCAGGTTGCCCAGGCAAGCTGTGGCTGCCTCTGGAGCTGTTCAGGGCCAGGTTGGATGAGACCTTGGGCAGCCTGGTCTGGTGCAACGTGTCTCTTGCCATGGCAGGGGGTTTGGAACTGGATGATCTTTAAGGTCCCTTGCAACCCAAACCTATTTGGTTTTAAGTTCTTCCTTATGTGTAGGTTTCTGGAGAAGTTCATACACGTGGGAAATCCACCCTGTCCCAGCTCTTGTCCCGCTGCACGGGGTCGATGGAGCTCGCTGCCTCGCGTTGCCCAGCCCTGACAAAGCAGGCCCAGCCCGCTTTCCAAAGCTCCAAGAGGCACCCTCGAGAGCTCGTGGGGCGGCGCTCTGGGGGCGGGTCCGCCCGCAGCCCCGGCAGAGCCGCCCCCGCCCCGCCTCTTCCTGCCGGGATGGAGCCGCGGCTCCTCGCCTGGGTGAGCGGCGCAGGCCGGGGCTGCGGGCCGGGGGGGTTAAGGAGTAACGCGATCGAACCGCCTGCGGCAGCAGGGACTGAGGCGCTGAAGGAAGAGATTATGTATTATAAGTTACTATAGTGTAGTTGAAGGTTATGTATAGTTTTTGTGATGTCCAGGGAAGAGCGACGAAGCTGGTGAAGGGGCTGGAGAACAAGAGGAGCGGCTGAGGGAGCTGGGGTTGTTCAGCCTGAAGAAGAGGAGGCTGAGAGGAGACATCATTGCTCTACAACTACCTGAGAGGGGGTTGTGGAGAGCAGGGAGCTGGCCTCTTCTCCCAGATGACAGGACAAGGGGCAACGGCCGCAAGCTGCGCCAGGGGAGGTTCAGACTGGCATCAGGAAAATATTTTTCACAGAAAGGGTCATCGGGCACTGGAACAGGCTGCCCAGGGAGGTGGTTGAGTCACCATCCCTGGAGGTGTTTAAGGGACAGTGGACGAGATGCTCAGGGACATGGTTTAGTGGCAGACAGGAATGGTTGGAGTAGATCTAAGAGTTTTTTTCTGACCTAGTGATTTTAGAACTAAAATACAGGATTAGCTTGAATAATAACTTTTAGCTAGCCTGTGCCTGGATACTTACACTTACGAGGAATTTTAACAAGACTGCCATTAGAAAGAGTGGGAAAGTGTGTGACTGCATCTGATGAAGCCAGATAACGGGATAGTGCAATGATAAAGAGAAAGAAGAACCAACTAGGACCAGGTGCAACCTTGAAGAGGTGCTCAGGCTGTCCGAGAGCGTGTGCAGGAAGGAGAGTTGAAATGTTCACAGTGAAGAAGACTGCAAGCCTTCTTCCAGAAGCCTCTAGCCTGAGAGTCCCAGAGGGCAGAGCACCTGCACCAAAGAGAGGGAACTTATGGAAATGAATGCCGGGAACTGTTGGAACGGGTCCAGAGGAGGGCTATGAGGATGATCAGAGGGCTGGAGCACCTCCTGTACAAGGACAGGCTGAGGGAGTTGGGCTTGCTCAGCCTGGGGAAGAGAAGGCTCTGAGGAGACTTTAGAGCAGCCTTCCAGTACCTGAAAGGGCCCTACAGGAAAGCTGAGGAGGGATTGTTTACAAAGGCTTGTAGTGATAGGACTAAGGGCCATGGGTATAAACTGAAGAAGGGCAGATTTAGGCTTGACAGAAGGACGAATTTCTTCACCATGGGAGCGGTGAGGCACTGGAACAGGTTGCCCAGGGAAGTGGTGGCTGCCCCATCCCTGGAGGTGTTCAAGGCCACATTGGATGGGGGCTTGGGCAGCCTGGTCTAATGGGGTGTCCCTGCCCATGGCAAAGGAGTTGGAACTAGATGATCTTTAAGGTCCCTTCCAACCCAAACTATCCTGTGATTCTATGATTATAACAGACACACCTGTTCCAGGGAAAGTGATGAATATGTATGCTTTGACTGTATTTAGCCTTTGTGAATTGTGCTAGAAGTTGTATGCACATTAGGTGGAGCTATCCCCTGCATGCCCAACATCGTGTTAAATGATACCTTACTTAATAATCAAATTGGCATTGATTATTGAGTCTGGCTTTTCACTGCATCAACATGATCAAGCTACCTGCCAGCAGTAGTGACTGAGACGCCTTGTTCTGCCTCAACACCTTCCTCTGTCTGTTGACCTTGAATCCTGACATCTCGCCTGTCTGGTGGCGCTGGGTGGAGGCCCGCAGCCAGAGGCTTTTGCCTGAAGTGTTGTTTCTGTAGGTACAAAATGCTTATTGCTAAATGTGTCCTTCAAAAGTCCATCAGGTCCTGCATGAGGCAGGGACAAATGGAGCTGTGAGAAACACTTCTTCACTGGTAAAATATTGAGAAGTAAAATTCTTTGAGGCAAAGGGAATAGTATTTATGTTATACAATTTGGCACTGAATTGGATGCCCTTCTAAAAAAAGGCATGCCATCATGCAAAAGCAGTAGGTATATATACTAGTTCTAGACAAAGAACTGTGTAAGTCCCCAAAAAATGTCTGTTTCTTTAGGTTAACCATCCATGTCTGGAGACTTCCTTCAAGTTATCTCTTGACCTAAGACAACTACAGCATGCAAGATTATTAGGTGTATCAATAAATTCTTGGAACTCTAAGAGAATGTTCATTCTTTCAGGTTATTTATCCATGTCTGGAGATTGTCTGCATACTATCTCTTGATACAAGACAGGTTTCTATGACAGATAATTAAACATACAAGCCACCTGCAGCAAAGCTTATCAATTATTCTCACAGAGCAGAGGAACACAGGGGAGGTAGGGGAAGGCCCCTGGGATCACAACAGGAAGCAGTGTGGATGTTGATGTGGGGCTGGAAATTGACTGCACCAGCCTTTGTGAATGAAGGTCGGTGTTCAAACTGTTGGATGATTAAATGGAGCTTAAATTGACTAAGAAATTCCTAGTACCTGAGAGGGGTCTACAAGATAGCTGAGGAGGAATTGTTTACAAAGGCTTGTAGTGATAGGACTAGGGGCAGTGGGTATAAACTGGAGAGAGGCAAGTTTAGACTAGATATTAGGAAGAATTTCTTCACTATGAAAGTGGTGAGGCACTGGAACACGTTGTCCAGGGGAATTGCGGCTGCCCCATCCTTGGAGGTGTTCAAGGCCAGGTTGGAGGGGGCCTTGGGCAGCCCGATCTGGTGGGAAGTGTCCCTGCCCATGGCTGGGAAATTGGAACTGGATGATCTTTAAGGTCCCTTCCAACACAAACTATTCTATGATTCTCTGACATGTTACAATGTTGTCAGCAGTTGCTTTCTATGATTGGTTTTGTGACTATAGTTTTGTACTTGCAAATTTATAATAATTATAGTTGGTATGTTTTCATTTTGATTACTTTAAGTTAATGAGACTTAGTTAATGAGGGTAAGTGTTCCTGTTTTACTTGTTAAAGTTCCAAAATAAATTAGCGTGTCTTTCTGATCTTATTTTGTAGGTGGACTGCCAGAAAGCATTGGCATGAATAAGATCTTGGTGATGAGTGGGAATTAGTTGCATTAAAATTAAACAAGTGGGAGTTGTCCTAATAATGAGGCTTTCCTACTTAGTAACTGTTAGCCTGCAGCTAAAGTCCTAACAAGATAAATTCTAGTATATTTCTTAAAGTACTGGGTTTGCAAGGGCAGCCTTAGTGTTGGCAAGTTTAGGTGAGTCCTGGTCTGTAATTTAGGGGGTCAGTGGTGACAGCAGTAAAAATGCAGGTTACCGTTTTTGGGAATTTTCGGGTGCAAATACTGGCAGATTAAGCTGTGACACATCCCCATTAAGCTTGTTTGCTCTTAGGAGCAGATGTATCTCTCTTTGCTAACTTTTTAAGAAATGTGTTATTTTTCTCTGTGTATTTAAAGGGTGCAAACAGCTATGGACAACTTGGTCTTGGTCATAAAGAGGATGTATTGGTACCGCAGCCATTGAAAGACGTTTCCTGCAAGTGTCAAGACATTAAAAGCATTACTGGAGGAGGGGGACATTCTGCAGTTATCACTGGTAAAAACATTGTACTTGGAAGGAGTGTGTGATGTCTTAACACTTTTTTTTTCTTCCTTTTTTTTTTTCTCTCCTGTTTCCCTCTTGATTTGGTGCTGCCATCTATCTCTGGCTTCTGTTTCTGAGGAAATAACCAGTACTTAGTGGCAGAACAGGTTTCTTCTATGCCAAATTAACTCAATATTTTGGGGAAATTCCTGATTTGCTTATCTTCTGCTACTTTATGGCCATGTGAGGACTACTTCTTAACCTGTTTTGTATAACAGCTTTTCATACAAAGCGGTTCATTTTGCTGTATAGCAGATTGGGCAGGTGGAAGGGGAGGAGTCAAGTGCGAGGTTATTCAGTCTTGAGAAGTTTCAGGGTAAGGAGCAGAAGATAACATCTGGTCTTTGAAAGGTTCTGCCATATGCCATAGCTAATTATGGGAAAGAAGGTATACAGACAGATATAAACAGGATAAAAAATTTCATCATCATCAAAATTTCATTAGTGAGGGGTGCCTGTCTTACCATGTAGATTGTCTTCCTTAACAAACCCAACTCTCCAGAGCTGTGCTTATTCAGAGGTGTTTCTGATGCGTCAGAAATAACTGCTTCTTATTCTTTTTGCTTGATTGCAGTGCCTAAAATGACACATAATCATTGTCTTTATTTGCCACAGGGTCTCACGGCCTGTACACTCTTGTGAAGTTTTGTTTGTTTTGTTTCATTTGGTTTTCTTCCAGGTGCAGGAGAACTCTTTGTATGTGGCCATAACAAATATGGGCAGTTGGGATTGAATCACACAGAGGATGTACTGCATTTTACTTTGTGCACTGCCCTGTCCAGCTTTTGTGTAAAACAAGTTGCCTGTGGCTGGGATTTCACCATCATATTAGTAGGTAAATCTGTCTCTGCGGTAGCTGGAGAAATGTGTTGATGTAGAGAACACACTAGAAGTCCCACATTTCTATTACTTGTGTGATGCACAGGCACGTGCAGGTTTTAAGGTGTTTGCCTTGCAGATTAAATTGCTCTATTCTCCTTGTATTCTAGTGAACTTTAGACCTTTACTGAACATGATGTGTAAAACCAGAAGCCTATGGCCTCAGGGACTTTGAAACAGGACATGTTAAGTCCTTTTCTTGAGCTACTTGGCTGTGATATTTTGCTTGTTAGAATGTTACAGTGCTTTGCTTTCGCTCAGAGATTTATTGATCAGGCTCTAAAACTTTATTTTGCAGGATCTGGCCTAGTTCTGTCCTGTGGGTCTAACTCTTTTGGACAATTAGGAGTTCCTCACATATCAAGTCCATGCTTGATTCCACAAAAGATTGAGGTAAAGATTTATAAAGGAGTTGTGTTTCACAGCTCCGTAGTTTATATTGCTTCCAGCAACCTACAAAGATCATCTGATCCGAGGGGACTTAAAGTCAGGTTCTTCAACTGTTTTGTGATAGAGTCTATCTGTTACAGTAAAGTTTCAAAGTAAAGGACCAAAGATGGTTGTTGACCCAGAAATGAGAAGCTAAGGCTGCTTTTCTCATACAGAGAAGTTGCTTGCACCTAACAAAGTTGTTTCTTTCACTAGGGATTATAACATTTCATAATGTACTTTGATAACATGTGCAGAATGAGCCCGATGCTTAGAAGTGATACTGAAATTAGAGAAACTGTGCAAATTTAGTTCAGCTGAAGTTTTGCCTCAAGTTTGCAGGATACTAGATATGAGCCAGAATAGTCCACCCCTAAAAAAAATAAACTGCATGATGGAGTTCAGCAAAGTTAGCTATGCCAATTCGTCTTCTCTGTTGCTTTTGTGCTGCAGTTCTGTTCAAGTGCATGCTGTTTTTTCAAGTGTATTTGTAACTCAAGAGTTTCTCCCTCCTCAAATGAACCTGCAGTTTTATTTCTTGGTTCTGAAACCAGTTAGAAAAAAAAAAAAGCATTGTCACCCCCAAAATAATAGCAATGTGAGAAAGTACGTAGATGCAGGAAAATTAGACTTGAGAGAATAAATTTTAATTTTATAGCTTTTGGGATTTTTCTTTCTTTACTTTTGCATGTAAAGGAACTGACAAGTACATTGACTTGCTTCTTATCTAACTTCCAGTATTTACCAACAATATCAGCTTTCAAGAATATAGAATGGGAAGTTAGATAACACTTGCTCTGTTTTTGGGTATCTTCCATTGTAAATGCTAAATGCTGGACTCTGACAGCATAGCTCATGTTGTTCCTGTAAGTCATGTGTGTATCTGTGGTGATACTTGTAGATGAGGCACTGCTGGGTGTGAGTAGGGAGCTTGGAACGTAGCCCCAGATTAATAGCTTTGAAATGTTTTAAGTAGTAGGTACTGAGACTTCTGTAACACCAGAAAAGCTTTCCTGTTGTTGGCTATAAGCCTAACAGTTTAAATAAATTTCTCACAGGAATTCTAATTAATCCCTAATTTACACTGCAGTTTCTTATTTGGAGAACACTAATATAATTCTTTTCCATCCACATGACCTTTCATGTCTAATGAAAGCAATAGCTACAGAGAAGACAGGATTCTCAGATAAGAAATTTGGCCTCATGGCTCATGCCAGATGCTCCTTTGCTTTTTTTAATGTAGGAGAGGAAGAACAGCTGATCTATGAGGTAACCCCAACTGAATAGGGGTTAACTCACCTGATGTTTCTGTATCCTTGATGTTTCCTGGGAGCATCATTCTGGTATGGTGCCTTGAAATTGGTATTGTTGACAATGCTAATCTGAATCTGTGTAAATACCTTTCGTTTATCTGAAATACTTTCTATTTTGGTTTGTATCCTGTTAAATGCTTGGGCTTAATGCCATCTATTTTAAATAGTGTTACATCTGTGAGAAGAAGAATTTGCAGAATATGCAGAAATGGAGAAGTGCCAGAATTGAAGTACCTTGTGCAAAATCAAGTCACTCATTTTATGCGTGTGTGACTTGGTATAGACTTCTTTTGCATGATTGCATTGAGTGATCTTTGGTGTAGGTGGTACAATCAATTGTGGTGTTTGTGGTCCGAGGGCTTGGTAAGACTGAAGAGCTTGATGGGACTTATTACTGTTTGTCACTGGTATTTGCTCCAAAGGTTTTGGTGCAATTCTTGAGCAGGGCTAAAATTAAGGAATAAACATATCTGTATTGCCAGGAAGGTTCCTTTTTTCATGTGACCATATTGACTGTGGCTTTTTATTTATTGCCACAAACCCGTACACCCAGTTGCTTTTCCTTTATTCAAGATGGGACAAATTTACTTCTGTGATACAAAATGTTGATGTGCATTGTGACATGCAGACTGACATGCGAGAACTATTTTCATGTTGTTCCACTTCTGTGTTTGGCATGTTTTGCTTTTAGAGGCACTAAATGCAAAAAGCAACTAAAACATATATTTCATTTTTTACTTGAGTAGTCTCTCAAAGAGAAGGTGGTGGATGTTGCTGCAGGACTGAGGCATGCTCTTGCTGCTACAGGTAAATGTGTTGTCTTTCTTGTGACATTTAGGTAACAAATGAAATGGAGTTTTAATGGCTTGGAGGGAGTGAGCAGGGAATGAAGGTGAAATTTACTTTAGCTTCTGTTTATCTGTTATACAGTGGAGGGTCAACAAACTGCATGTGCTGTTTTATTTTGGTTTAGTTTTACATGAACTGTAGTATGGGTTCCAAGTAGTGGAATCTAGCTGAAGATGCAAAGGAGATGCATGGAAGAAGAGCTGGATTCCTTTTCCTGTACGAACAGTGGGAATTAAGCTTTCTGGAGTTCTATGCTCATCTTGATTGAGGGCTAGGGCAAGTCTCTGAAAGGTCCTGAGGGGAAGACAAGCGTCTTCACTCCCTCACTGTGCTGGACTGCATGAACAAATTAGCATGAGGAGAAAGAAAGGGCAGAGAAAGTGCAATGAACTCAGAGTAAAAAATAAATTGTGTCCCTTCCTGAGGTGCTGCAGCTATGGTACTTTGTTACTGAATCCTCAATAATGTATGACATTATGTCCTGATATGTCTCGGAGTATCTTATTTTTCTTGCATGTATAAATGAGACTACAACTGTTTGGTACTTGATGACTTCACCAGAGTAATCTGTTTATTTATGAAGTATGTTTTATATGGCATAAAGGTCTTTTAAAGTGTAATTTGAATTGGAGAAAATGTGAATGTCCCTTTAAAACTAATTAATGAGTTAGGTGGTTTTGTTGGTGGTTGATGTGTTCTAATTTCTTCTATTTGTGTTTACTCTGGAAAGAGAATGGTTTGGTGTTTCAGTGGGGAACTGGCATGGCATCTCGGGCAAAGCGTGCAAACCAAGGAAAACCCCTCCCCCTGTTCTTGACAGCAAAGGAGCCCTGTGAAGTAACAGGTAATCAGGAATTCAATTCTTTTGCAAAGGCAGATAGAGCAGAAATATAATTTGGGGTGACATATAGAGCCATTTGGTATTATAAATGTGTAGTGGAGTATCTGAAGCATGGAACGGACATACAAGGTCGTAATCTATGAGGGGGATGATGGTGAGTGTTGCAATGTTTATGGACCAAAACTAGAGGCTTTTGTTAAAAAATTAATCATCCTGTTGCACTCAACAACTCAGCTCTGTTTTATGTCTATACATGAAATATCTGATGTATGAATTTTATGAGACTAACTTTTCTCTAGGCCTGGAAGGTGTAAAGGTGAAGAGGGTTGCTGCAGGCTCCTATCATTCGGTGTCACTCACAGGTAGGCCTTGGGTATAGAGGTGAAAGTCCTTGTCTCAATCTAGAAAGGCTTTTTTGCTTTGGAAATGTTTTAGTTAGACTGGTAAAATGTGATCTGGCCTTGTTAGTGCTGGTTAATTGTTTTGTAGTAGTTCTGGATTCTGAGATCTGTTGGTTTTTTAAGAGCTGGATTCAAGTTTTGAATTCTCCAAATTGTGTGTTTTTTCTTATGGTCAGGTGTGACTTAGCCTTTATGAGTAAGTCATGGTCTGGGCTCTCTACTTAGTGGTCAGAAACTCTGAAAGGATTTGTGGAAGCACATGATTGGGTAATTCTGGGGCTGCAGCATCATGCTGCATTGTATCTCTGGATTGATGAGTGCTGGAGCCAGTGCAACCCTTTGTCTATAGTGTTTGTCTCAGGAAAGGCTGCTGAGACTGTTCAGCTTCTGCTGCGTGAACTCATGCCTCTGTAGGGGGCTGTACTGTGCCAGGATGTGAGATGGTCTGAAGCTATCTTAGATGGCCCTAATATGACAGTGTGCAGATCTGTGTGACGTAATGTAAGAGCACAAGGCTTATTTAAAGCAGTAGGAAGTTACTTTAATTGCTTAGGCACATCCAGAAGTGCCATAAGTCTGCCATTTGTTCTTTGATCTTTAGGCACTGCTCCCTGCTGGGGTATTAAGTAGTAAAGATTTTTTCTTTTTTTTGGCAGACTAGGAGGAGGGGAAACAGAAGCTTTTCATGCTGTCATCTTACAGTTTTGAAGTGCAGAAAATATACGGAAATTTATGAAGACAAGCCTTTGCCAAACTTTATAAGTTTTTAGCAAATATGCAGCCATCTGGTATCTCTGTCATAGTTAATGGAGCACTGGAGTATTTGCTTATGCAGATCTACAGAGATTTAATTGTATGGGGAGATGTTACAAGATGTAAATTATATTGAATTCTGAGATCCAAAGTGTATGCGCGATTAGCAAAGAACACTATAAGGACAAATAGATTCTACTTTAGCTAATTAGCGCTTTATTTAGAGAGTGAGCAGATTAGTCTTTCATGCTTTTGCTTTTTATTTAAGAGAGCAGTCTATTTGGCAGCAGGGGGAACAAGGTTAACAAATTAAGTGCTAAAGATTTTACTAGTGTGATGCTATTGCTGCCCTTCATCCTGCAAGATACTTGTTATTAATTAAAATATGTTGTATTGCAAAGATACTTGAAATAGTAAAGATACTCCTGCAGGATGTAGTATTTGAATGGGGATTTTTTTTCTAGGTATCTCTCGCTGTGCTGCAATTTTTTTGGCTATGTTTCCTGAGCCACCTGCTGGTAGGATACCAGTCACCTGCAGTGAGGCAGTTTTTCAACCCAGGCAGGGTTACTGCAAACCTGAACGGTGGTTTCTTTAAAAAGAGGGTGGTAGTCTACCTGTATAGGCATGAAAGCTCCAGTGAGAGGAATACGGCACTGATTCTTAGTGTCTTGTTAAAACCTACTGAAGAAATGAGATGAGGGTTGAGCATGCAACATTTCCAAGGATAAAGGAAGCACACCTTCTGGAGGTAAAAAAGGAGGTGACGGAGGCAGTGCATGTTAATTGTAGAACCATAAATGGCCACGATGTTTTTCTTTGTTGAAACAAGCTGTTTCTGTCACTCTTTTTTTCCCTCGCTGGAAGGTGTATGCACTTCAGTCTGGGAAAGAATTTATAATTTGAGCAGAAAATTTGAATGAAAAAATTGCTTGATTCCTTTTTTCCCTCCTTTTCATTTTAGTTGTGTTGTTTTACTGAGTGAATGCGAGAAATCCTGCAGATGACTGTCATTGTGTTACTGGATGAGTGTTGGCTTCTCCCCCTCTCCTTGTTTTTCACCAGCATTACTATAGTGGAATTCTCCTGGCTCATTCTTCCTATTACTGTTAGCAACCTGAGATCGTTAAATATAGCGTAGCTTAAGTCCTACTTTATTCCCCCCCCCGCCCCTGGCTCTGAAAGATTTACTTCTGTCATGCTGCTTTTAAAGAGTTCAGTGCTGACCTGAGACTCCCAGAAGCCTTGAATGTTGTGGATGTGTGCTCTGAACAATTCGACATTGCAAGTGATTTGCCATCCAGGCTTTCTGGGCCCATGATCATGTACTTCATGTATACAAGCTTTACTTCTTATGCTTGCAGCTTGTACAGGGTAGCGAAAGATTTAAGGAGACCTGACACAGCTCATGTTCTGTTAAGTGTGTTTTATGGTTTATATTTTTTTAATAGGGAGGCCTAGAACCTGGGTAGAATAATATTTGTGCTGAAAAAAATGAACTAATGATATGTAATATCTGCAGAAGAACGCATCTGAACAGTCATCTTGTTACTGTCAAATGGTCATTAGGCTGTGAGAAACTCTAGCTTGCACCAGTGAAACACAGGAAGCAAAATGGATGTTTCTGTAAATATAATTACCCCCTGACTGGAATCCTGGAGTGTGCATTTGTACGAATACTTATATTACAAAAGGAGTGTGAAAAGACAAGTAATTACACAAGTCTCTCACTAATTGTCTGACATTGTTCTGAGGCATGATAATGTTTTAATTTCACCTTGTGATGGTGTGGTACCTGCTTTAGTTGTATGTTCATAGCGTTGTGTCACATGCCTTTAGGAAGTCACAGCAAGGTGACACAAAGAGCATTAGACTGCCTGTGCTTTGGGGTATTTACTGAATTTGCTCAAGTTGAAGATGGCAGGAGAGTTCTGAGCAGAGCTAGATGTCTGTAGCTCTTGTAGAGAGGCTGAGAGACTGTAATGCAGAGCAGGAGCAGCCAGCCAGGCTTTGAAGAGTCCCAGATAAGGGTAGGATGAATTATTTGCTTCGGTTCAGCAAGTTATTTACTGGACCAAATTAAAGATTTGTGTCAGAGGTGCAAGCTGGCCTGCAAGAACAGGGTAGACTGAGAGGGGCTGCTCGGTGAGTGTCTCCCAGATGCTTTGTTTTTTTTTCCTCAGAGAAGCTGAATACTGTAGTTAGTTTTCTAGTGGAAGTTGGCCTTTACTGTAAACATCTTTCAGTGTCTTTTGAGAGGCTTGTGGCAGAAACGAGGTCTAGGAAGTTTGACCTGAAAGCTGTTCTTGCTTCAGGGAGTTAGTGTAACCCTCAGAAAATGGGCTATGTTGTTTAAAGCCCTTGCAAATATTTCTTACATGCTAGTTACAGTGTCCCTGCATGTGGTAAAGAGTGATAGGAAGAATCATACAGTGAAAATGCGAATCGAATGAAACTTTGTTCTTTCCTCAGCATCACTGAGTTAGAGCCTGGTATCTGCTGGTGTTGTATGTATATCACTTTCAACAAATTTTACTTCTCTGTCTGTTGTAGATGAAGGACACCTTTGTGTCTGGGGTAGCAACAAACATGGGCAGCTAGTGAGCAAAGAGATCTTTCTTGTTGAGCCCAAGAAGATTGAGACTGAGTTTTTCTCAAGTGAAAAGATTGGAGCAGTTTGGAGTGGCTGGACCCACTTGGTGGCACAAACAGGTAGGATATCTTAAAAGCAGCAAACCAGTAAATTGTCTTTATTGCATGCAAACAGTGTTCTGGTTGGATGCAGAGATTTGCAGTTTCACCTGAGTAATGTCTGTCACTTGAAAATGTTAATGACAGACATCCTTTGTCTTCTGTCCTTGAAGTATTATTGTGCTTATAGATTGGAGGGGCTAACATCTTCCTAAATACAGTAGTGCCTGGATGTACACACTAGAGGGGATCAGCCTCTTTGCATCATCAGGTTACTGGTATTCCAGAATATATGTGAGCTTCTGAAGGTCGGTCTGCTGGGTAAGTTATGACATCATCTTTGGAAAGAAAAAAAATTTGATGGAAAACTTGCTTTAGAAAATAGAGAGGTAGGAAAATGTGGCTGCAGCTTCCAAGATGTGACTTTATTTGGCAATAGGTTAATGGGCAAAACTCTTATTCAGGGTACATGAATTAGGGGCAGAGGGGAAGATAATCCAGAGCAAGTGTCTGTCTGAAAGATGTGGGGGCACAGATATGTACCGTTCCCAGGTTAGCTGAATTTAGCTGAGGATCTTAAGAAGAGGCATAGTCAAGAGCCATCTGCTTCTGCCTTCCCGTTTGTGAAGACATTGTCTCATTGCAGTAAGTGAAATAAATTCCATGGCTTTGCACGACTGTAGTTTAAGAGTAAGCCTATCATTTTGTGCTGCTGTTCTTTAGAGTAAGGACAAATAAAATCATGTGTTCAGAAGAAAGTCAATAAACTAAAATAAGCTGGTGTGTATATGTGTTTGTGGTCAAACCTAGAAAATATTTAGGAAAGATCAGTAAAAAGAGGCATCATTAGATCTGACAAAGTTCACTTGAATGCATTTGCATTCCTGCTCTGTTGTGAAATGCAAGGGCGTAGATGAGATGGAGAGATAAGACAAACTTCTGTAGTGATCACATGTGAACAGTCTGTGCTATTTGTTTCTTTGCACATCACAAGGATGAAAGTCTTCCATAGAACAAACAGAACAGCCAGAGTTATATTAACAGGGGTAGCATATGTGAATTTCTGCTTTTGTGTTGTATAAACTGCCAGGTGAGGAAATGATAAGCAGATGAAAGCTTTTTTCCTAAAGTCACATTGGAGATGGAAGAGCCTGTTGGCCAGTCAGGATACAACCTGTTTAGTAGGAAAACTGCTTAAAGGGCCCCAGGTCTGTTATTGATGTATACTTAGTTGTGTAATTATGGGTACCAGTTCAAGGAGTGCTAGGTTACTCAAAGCCTCTTCCAAACTGGCCTTGAACAGCTCCAGGGATGGGGCTTCTGCAGCTTCTCTGGGCAACCTGTTCCAGTGCCTTACCACACTCACAGTAAAGAATTTGTTCATAATAAAAATCTACATCTCCCCTCTTTCAGCTTAAAACTGTTACCCCTTGTCCTGTTGCCTCTTCTTAGTTGTGTTGGTTGTTATCCAGGGAACAGACTGGGCTGCCTTATTCAGTTCCAGTGTCTCTCCTGATGTGTCTCCTGGTGTTTCCTCTTCAGTCTTCAGAATGAATTGGTTCTACAAGGGCATCGCAGAATTTGGAGAAAGCCTCTTCTTCCTGCTGGTCTTTGTTCTTGCAGGCTTCTGTTTTTTTGGGTTATTGTCCTACCTCCCTTCTGTATGTGCTGGTGGGGAAGTTTCTGGCTGTTTGACTGTGGGTCCATAGCAGCTTGGAACCAGCTCTCTAACTCCTCCTGACCCTCCTTGATGCTATGCAGCCTTCTCACCACCTCCCGCAGCTCAGCCACCAGCTGCAGAAGCTGTTCCACCTGAGCACACCGAGCTGTCTGCCCCTGACCCTCATGGAAAGGGTCATTGGGCACTGGAACAGGCTGCCCAGGGAGGTGGTTGAGTCACCTTCCCTGGAGGTGTTTAAGGGACAGGTGGACGAGGTGCTGAGGGGCATGGTTTAGTATTTGATAGGAATGGTTGGACTTGATGATCTGATGGGTCTCTTCCAACCTGGTGATTCTATGATTCTATGAACTCCTTCCACTTTCATGATTCTATGAGACCTTGTGCTTCCTGGTGGGTATGTGCGCCTGCCCTGGAGCTGATTGCCTCTGCCGTTGAAGGAGGCATCCTTCAGGATGAGTAGTGTACTTCAAATGGAGTTCTGATGTGCCCAAAGGTCAGCAGGTGCTTAACTGTTCTGTTAAATTAGTGCTGCAAATCCTGAAGCAGTCATGGAGTAGTGTCCCTTGCTCTGGAGAAAGGTGTCTGTTTTAATTCATAGAATCATGGAATGTTCTGAATTGGAAGGAACTCACAACAGTCATCAAGTCTAGCTCCTGTTCCTGCATAGGACAACCTCAACATTTACACCATGTATGTGTGGACATTGTCCAGATGCTTCTCGAATATTTTTGTGCTTGGCAACATTACTGATTTCCTGGGGAGCCTGTTCCCGTGCTCTGCCACCCTCTGGGTGAAGAACCTTTTCCTAATATCCAACCTAAAGCTCCCCTGGCACATCTTTCTGCCACTCCCTTGGGTCCTGTCATTGGTTGCCAGAGAGAAGAGATCAGCACTTGCTCCTCCTTGTCCCCTTGTGAGGAGACTGTAGACGTACGATGAGGTGTCTCCTCAGTCTCCTCCAGGCTGAACAGACTAAGTGACTTCAGCCGTTCCTCATAAAGCTTCCCCTCTAAACCGTTCACCAACTTTGTGGCCCTCCTCTGGACACTCTCCAGTAGCTTTATATCCTTTTTATCCTGCAGCATCCAAAACTGCACATAGTACTCAAGGTGAGGCCACGCCAGTGCAGAGTAGAGCAGGATGATCACCTCCCTTGACTGGCTGGCAATGCCATCTTTGATGCACCCCAGGACACTGTTGGCCCTCTTGGCTGCCAGTGTACACTGCTGGCTCATGTTCAACTTACCAGAATCCCCAGATCCAAACTCTTTGTGGTGGAATTTGGAGGGATGTGACGTGTGACTAGAAAAACAAATTTATTAAGCATTCTGTTTCATAGCACTCATTGTTTGACATCAAATTACATGAGAGAAATGTCATGTAAAAACACCTGTGTTACTCTGGCTGCTCTGTTTTCTGTTAAAAAGAAATGGTTGAACTCTGAGTTTTAGAGGATGCTATGTTGGATATTTCAGAGCTGTAATCAATGCTACGTGCTGCTTGGAAGATTTTCCAGTGGAGTAAAGGAATTTATCTCAAAATGTATACTGCTTGACTAAAGTGCCTAGGGTCATTCTAACTGGAACAGAAATGGCAGAAGGTAGACATTAGTCAGGATAACCTAGTTTTTAAAAGGAGGGTCTTCTCGACATAGTTTGCCTTGCTTCGCTATTTCTTAATAATGTATACTCACCATGTAAAATGTCCCCAAAGTGTTACTAACTTTGATGTTTCGCTTATTTGATACTTATCGATGGCCATTACAGGAATGAGTGAATTTTTTAGTATCAAATATTTTTTTAAGAAAAAAAGTACATTGAGTGACTAGCAGCTGTATTTTTTTTCATGAATATTTGAGAAGAACTTAAATAAAAATAGGCTGACTTTTTACATCTGCATTAGAAAACCAGCCAAGTGATGCAGTGGCATAAGTTATTGCTGAAACTGAATTTTATGTACTTAGAATTTTAAATCTCATTGAAAGTCAATGGATGTTAACTTAAATCATCCAGAATAAGATTCTGAATGTCCCTTCACCGCCTCTAGATACCAGTCAGAACCTCATGGGATTTTCAAGAGTTGCTCAACTAATAGTCATAGTATGAGCTAAGCACTTAACTATCTCTAAAAAATCACTGACTGCCTGTGATTAAACTTGCTGCTAAGTAACTGAAAAATGCAGCCCACTTGTAAACTTTTCCCTGCTTGTGGTTCTTCCTCCAATATTTTTACCTCCATCTAGCAAAGGAAGATGTGCTGCTTCAGTTTCCTGGTGCTCAAGTCACATAAACCAGAGGTCTCTAAACTTTGTAGACTGTGCACCTCTATCAGTAGAAATTTATTTTGACCACCCCCAATATATGTAAACTTAACTATTTATAATTTATAGACATGTACTACTGCAATATTTCACACAAACTATAAAACATGTGCAATAGAAATTTTATAAAGAATTAGGAAGATTAAATAAACATTACATAAAGTATTAACTAAATGAAAACATTTAATCTATTAACTTATTAATAGATTATTCTTTATTTATTATTTTCTTCTTGTACTCCAGTGGGTTGTCTTTCACATCCCCTGGGCTCCAAGCACTCCACTTTGGAGACCATGCATGTAAACACTTCCTGCTATCCGTACTCTGGGGAGTTCCACAGTTAGTGGAAAGGAAACAAAATAGAGTGATTTTTGGACATGGGAAAATGGAAGGAAGGATTATTGTAGTGTGATGCTTCTCTCTGTTCACTGTGGAAGGTAGGAATATACTTTGGAAAAACATAGTCATGTATAGGGATTTTGCTGCATGAAAGAATGGGTAATATTTTTCTAATTAGTAGTTTCACCATGATGCAAAATTAACAGTTTAATATTTATGCTACTGTATCTGAAGTCATATTGTGTTTTCCATAGAAGGCAGTGGAATTTTAAGAGATGGTTACAAATACTTAGAGTTCTGTTTGGATTTTTGTTCTGGGAACATTAATCCTGGCCAGAGTAGTAATAATAAAACATTTGTAATTGCAGCTGTCTTGACAGTAAATCAAAACTTTTCTCACTGGAAAGATACAGGAAGAAACTGTGTGAATAAAAGGTGGACGTGCTGTTCATGCATAAATTCACAAATTCTGCCATTTCAAAATGACGTTTTCATCTTTATCTGCCAGATCAGATGAACAGTGCTTGACTACAGAACTAATGGATCACTGAAAAGTAAATGAGACAGTGGTGGTGTTAAAAGCAACCATCTGGAGGATTTGTGGGCAGTTGCATGGATGCAGTCATTTGACACTTTGAAAGTGAGCTCAAGTTACCAACTTTATTATAGGAAAAGAAAGAATACAGCAAAAATATTTTCTTCTTCTGTATTAAGGTATCCCTTTCTTTAAATTTCTTTCCCACTCTGTCCTTACAAGTGATTTTAATTGCACCTGAAATCACTTTAATATCCGCAACTCTTTAATATGTTATATTCCACCTCATTCAGCAGCTGTTCCGAAGGTCCTGTTTCCTGTAATTTCTCTTCTGAGTTTCATCAAGTCTCTTTTCATTTGCTGTTTTTTCTATCATAAATTAGTTCAGATTCAAGAAGTTGATTCCTGAGAAATTGATTGCTTGACTTAAAAACATTAAGGGATGTTTTCATAGGATGTTGTGTTTTACATCTTTGCCTTTAACTAATCCTCATCAGCTCCAATTTTTTATCCGTTTTAGTCATGGGGATGCCTTTTGGACTATTTCCATTGTATGCAATCTTTTTGTAAAATAACTCACAAAATCCTTCAAGACAGACAACTGCTTCTTTTTGAGCTTTGATTACTGATTTCTGCAGAGGAGAGACAAACAATTAGGTGTTGTGGCACCACTACTACTCCTTCAAAATAGGTTATATTATTTCGGTACTAGTGATAGTCCTAGTCAATGGTGGTTGATCTAAAAAGATTAAGATTGAGAGACCCTGGCTACTTTTTGTTCAGGTCTCTGATGGCAAGATGTTAACTTGTTTGTGTCTTTGGATTAGTTGTTACTTTCTGTATGAATGCTTGTGTCAAGTGACTTTCAGGCTTTCAGTTATGACAGGGCAGTACTGATACTGCTTTATGTGAAGGACAGACCAGATGCATTCTTCTGGCCTCAGACTCCAAGTGCAAGTATTATTCTCTTCAGGTAACTGCTCTGTGAAATGGCTTGCTTCCTTTCCAGCACTCTGCTTAATGGCACAAGGAGCACCACTGCAGTATAGGTGATATTATTTTTGAATAATAATGAACAGATGTCTTGCATCACTCCACTTAACAATGTCAACTTTAATTTGTGGTCATTCTCAAGTTGATTCAAACCCTTTGAGGGTAACTACTGAAAGAGGTTATTGCTTAGATCATTTAAAAGAGAGCTAAGTTGTGGTTTGTAAAGCTGAAGATGTAAATTAGGCTACTTTGGGAAATGATAAAACTGATCTGACTTGAAGGCAAACCTAAATATAGCAAGAGAAGTCCGTTAAAAACTTAGAGGTGAATCATCAAGTTCAATTCAAAACAAGTTATTTTCTTTTTAACTGGGATGCCTAATAAATAAGCTTTCTTAATCTAGCCTATTTTATTATCTAAGTATTCTGCTGAATACATTCACTAATCTGTTTTTCATGTACTGTCACATGAAATTAGGCCTTGTTTGAGTTCAGTTAAAGGATTCCAAGCTCTTTCACCCAGAAGGAGTTACCTTAAGAATACAGTTAAAATGGTATTTCTGCCTATGCAGAACTGCCTACAGCTAAAAAGTCTTGGAAGAACAAAATGCCTTGACATAGTCTGAATAATGCTCCGAGTTCTCATTCCAAAGGTGCATCTGAATTTGTGTGCCTTTGAACGTCCCTTCATGTCATGTCATTTAGTCCACATAAAACCACTCCAAAGTGGTCTAACATGTTGGTGAAATAGATGGTAAAACAGAACCCATCTCCTGTTTTTTTCCAAAGCAAATGAAAATGTGTCTCTCTAAACACTGAGAAAAAAACCGAGGGAATATTTCCAACTAGTTGGCCTGAAAACAAGGTTTCCTGCTGTAATTGCACTTGCGCTGCCTTCTCTGACGCCAGTCACTAGGTAAAACTGTCGGGCTTTGCTGGCGAGTGATGCAGTAGGTGTGATGTAACTGCAGGGAGGTGTAGTGGAAGGAGGTTACTCTCTGGCCCTCGAGCACTGCAGTTTCAGCCCACTAGAGGTCCTTTCCAGTTTTCTTTTGAATTGAGACTCGGCAGCCTTCCTCGTACTGGACCGCATACTTTCTCTGCCTTGAATTTTTCAGCAGCTTCCTAGGACAGTAAATGCCGATTAATTTGTTTTTCTTAAATGCTTATCTGTGATACCAATAATGCATCTGGTTTATGGAGACTCTCCTTTCCTCTTTTTAGCCACTGTACCTGGCAAAGAGTTAGAAACTGGAGCCCCTGATGTTCTTTTTAGTGTGAGGTAGCTGTATTCATTTGGTAGGATGCTGGGTTTTGGGAAACGGGTAGAATACTAAAAAACAGCTGAATAAAAAACCTAAATTGTTAAGAACCCCACAACTGCTTTGAAGCAGAACTTGCAAAATGAATGTTTAAGAAAGAGAAATGCTTTGTCCATCTGCTTCAGGTTAAGTAAACTCCAACTAAAACCTGATAACTGCACTTGCTTCTCTGTGGTCTTGCTTCTGTGGTTTTGCTGTGCGTGGTCATTCTTACCTCCTCCTTACAGTGCTGTAGCTCGACAATATGAAGCAATGGGAACTTATGCCTAAGAGACTTCCTTTTATATTTTTTTACTGTTAATGAGTATTTTTATTGTGCATAATAAGGGAAAGCAACAAAGGACATCAGCTGAAGATGCATAGATTTTAAAGAAGAAAGAGCTGTCACAGGGGAGGTCATGTGAGTTATTCCAAAGTGTGTTTTTTTAATTCCACTTGTATGCCCCAGTGTTAAGCCCAGAAATTTTTACTTGACAGAATTGTAGCTTCTAGAAGATAATCACTTCATGTTGGTTTCTTTTTTTTTTTTTTTCTTCTTCTTTTAGAAGATGCTGGGTTGCAGGTGCAGTGACTGCATTAAATTGTCACTGGAGCTACTGTGGTCACCCTCCTTTTCCCCAGTATTTATCGGAGTTTAACCTTATTGCAATGTACAGTAAGATTCTTTGTTACCTCTGTGATCTTGTGCTGTTGGGCTGCCTAGATTAGCATAATCTTTTTGATTGAGGGACCTCATGGAATATGCTGTGCTTTACTTTGCCTTGGCAATTGAGACTAAAGTTGAGCAGGTATGCAGGCCTGGACAAATTGTTACTGCTGTCTTTGTGCTATGGAGGTTAAAGTTTGGTGTATTTTCATGTTTTGGACTTTATTTCTTTCATGAGATCAGGGAGATGGTCAGTGTGGTAGACTGAATAAAGAGAGGAAAAAGCAAGGAAACCCAGAAAACCTAAGCTAGGTTTTAGGTGACCAGCAATTTATGAAGTTTATCCTGTTATCTGTTCCAGAGTTTTGATGGGAATACTTTCATCAAGCAGCAAGGATCTGAAAATTAGAGTTTATTTCTTCAAATGAGACTTAAGCAGCCAAATCCTACAACAATTATCTTTGAGGAGGATGGGAGTAGGGTTTTTCTGGGGCCAATATGGAAGACTGTTCTTTTGACTGCTAAATTGCCACTGACTCTCAGGGAAGATTTTCTGCCAGAAGATGGTTCTCAGTAAATTGCAGATCTTGTGTGTCCTCTGTTGAGACAACAGATTTTGTCTCCAGCAGCTATGGCTCACCAGCACAACGGGAGCCTTCAACTACATCTTGTTTAGTTCTATCTTACAACACAAATGTGTTTCTTATATAAATGTGTTTTGTTCTTCCTTTGACAAGAACTGAATAAACAAAAGCCATGGGCTGGCTCTGGCTTATACAGTCTCTTGTTTTTGTTTTGTTTGATAAGTATCAGCTTTTGTTACCAAGTTGATGACTTTTTAGTACGCTGAACATTAAAGCCTCCTGAATTTTACTTTCAATATTGTATGGATTTGAATTCTAGATGGCTGTAAATAGCTAGAAGAGATTGGCTTTTTCTTTGGCTCCATAACTTGGCATCATTCCTTGGCTATATTTTTAAACTTATAAAGTTAGAGTGTGTGTATGTTTGTATATGACTTTGTTATTCTACATGCCTATTTCTGCTGCTCACTGCTAGGGGTTAGTTCTATGTGACTTTGGTAAAAGTCTCAAAGAAATTCTACGGTTTGGTTGCTGAGGAGGAGACTAGGTTCAGTATGAAACATGAAGGTACATTCTGAAGGGTTAGAATTGAGTGTTCAGAGTTGTTCATAGCAAAATTTTTCCACAGAACCTCGCAAACAACATCTTCTGAGTAATTTGTTTAGTTTCTTTGGTCACTATCCCTCTTTTGCTCCTCCTTGTTCTTAGTAACTTCTAGTTGGTGCAGTAAATAGTTGTGCTTACCGTACCATGTTACATCTTTTGTATGTGGAAAGAGGTGTTGGGAAGATTAGTTGTCAGTAATTTTGATTGAAGCTATTATTTTTAAAATAGAAATACCAATGATTTGCATTAAGGGCAAGGAAACTTATCTCAATGTGTATTTGAAATTCCACTTATAAGCTGTACTGTGAGTGTATTGGCAAATGGAGACTTAGGTGGTCTATGGAGAGAAGGATTTAAATGGATCTTTGTAAAATTTAGGTCATGATAAACACTGAGTGTTTTTATCAAGGATTGTAAAACAGGAGGAAAACAGCTATGACAAATTTTGCAGATCTTTTCTATTCATCGTGTGTATGGCAGCCTATAGAATGCCACCCCCACAGTAGAAGAGGAAGATACAGTGCAGAAGGCTAGTCTATCCAGGTTTTCCTGGCCTTGACTTCCTTTCATGCCTGCTTAGTCCTGTCCAAATGTATTTTAGTAAGTACTCCATGACTGGAGGAGTTTGGAAAATGACTCAGCTACCATTCAACATTACACTCTGGAGCTTTTCTAACATAGACTACATGTGCGAGAAGCAGGACTGTGTTATATTGAATTTACTTTTTTGGTGCCATAGCCTGTCTTTTGCTTTTGCAAGTGATGTGGACTCAAGCAATGCGAGTGTCCTAACTTGAAGGAACTTTGATGTTTAAAAAGCTTTTGGAAAAATGAACCTTTAAAATGTGAATGTGGTATAGATTTTTTTTGCAGGTCGTTAGAGTGTGAGCTAAGAGATTCATTACTTTTCCTTTTTGTTTGTTTACCTCGGTTTCTGTGGTTGGATTGCTGCAGTTTATGACGAGCCATATATTTAGCAAATGTAAAAGTCAGATACGTTAGCAAGTATGTGGAAGATAATAGGGAAGAAAGTTCTAATGGGGCCTCATTGACAACACACAGACAGTACTAAGCAGTGAAGGATACCAGGAACAGTCTGTAAACTGTAGATTAATTTGAGTTTATGAAAGAATGCAAAAGCTGAAAGGTAATCCCCTGATCTCTAGCCATTTCGAGACAGGCTTGGCCTATCTCACAAAGGTAAATAACATGTGTGACAGTGGCTTTGATTTTCTGTATTCTCTACCATTCCTATCACAAAACAAAGAATCCATTCCTGATTATGATGTGTGGGCCGTATCTGGGTTCTGTTTCTGCTGGAAGGCTTTCAGCTGGACTCTTGACAGTGGTAGCTTCTGTATTATGAAATAATACTTTCTTATGGTGTTTGTATACAGGAAACTAGTGAATGTGGTATTTGTTTTGTTTTCAATATCCTATACCACTAGAGCTGATTTGCAAGAGGAGTTGTAGTTTTAGGCTGAGAAGGGCAGCCTTGCTATGAGCTGTTTCTTGGGGGTTTTACTTTCTCTTATTCTTTTTTCCCTTAAAGCAAATTAAACTGTTACAATTGCGATGATGATAATTCTCTTGGAAATGCCTCCTCTTTCACAACGATTGTGTAATCAGGGTACAAAGCTAGTACAGATTTCATTTGAAGAGGAGGAATTTGACCATCAGTGTCCTTGTCTTTCTGGTTCTTCACTCTACTTCTTGTAGCTGGAACTGTTGGCACTATTGGAGCCACTTGCTCTTTTGTTAAACTCTTTCTGTTTTTTTTACGTTAAGCCATATTGAAAAAGTTTCATTCACGTTGTACTAATATCTCTGTTAATTCACCCATTTAAAGCTGAAAAGGAGCAAAGGTAAAGGCAACAGAAAACTCACTGCCTTGTTAACTTCTGTCATAAGCTGCCTCTAAGTTTCCCATTCATAGGGTAGATCCAGCTGTAGAATAATGAACTTGCAAGACCGCTATTAATTGATCATTGTTCTGACAGACTGGGCCAGAGACTATGTAACTTGAGTCACTTCCTTTCTGCCTTCTGGCTTTTGATTCAACTTCTAGACATCCATGTGCTGTGGGTCCCAGCAGCCCTCTGCACTGACACTGCCTTTTCGGGCTGTGTTAGTCAACAACAAGCGTAGACTGTGGAAGACTGGGCTGGGCTGTTCATCCCTACAGCCCTTGCCAGCTAGGAAATTAGGGGGGAGAGGAAGAAGGGGGCAGGGCGGGGAACGATGATTTAATTTTGAGTGTTGAATGTTGTCACATCACACAACATAGTTGCATGTAGTGGAATGATGGTGGGATTGAATGAAAACTTCGTTTCTCAAAGCCCTTAGGACTGTAAGGCATTGATGTGAAACTGACCATCAGTGAGAATGTGCGCTTCAGAAACTTTGCAATTATACAAAGAGAATATAACATAGAATAGAATCATGGGATGGTTTGGGTTGAAAGGGACCTTAATGATCATTCCGTTCCAACCCTCTTTGCCATGGGCAGGGACACTTTCCACTAGATCAGGTTGCTCTTAGCCTCATCCAGCATGGCCTTGAACATGGCATCAGTGACTTCTCCGGGCAACCTGTTCCAGTGCCTCATGACCCTCACACTGAAGATTTTCATCCTAATATCTAATATAATTTCCTTTCTTTCAGCATAAAACTGTTACCCCTCGTCATATTCCTGCACTCCCTGATAAAGAGCTCCTCCCCAGCTTTCCTGTAGGTCCCCTTTTACATGGTCACAGACAAACAATTCTACTTAGTAAGGTAGAAGTACTTTGTCCTCACTTTGCATTGAATAAAAAACTGGAAGCTGAAACCAATAGTGAAACATCATAGTTGAACTAATCTGTATGGCAACTGATTGCCAAACACAATGTGTATTTACTTTGCTCTCTTAAGTTTTGTTTGTCTCTGGACATGTGTATAAGAGAAATGTTTATTGCATTTTAAAGTAACATGATTTGAAGTTAAGCACTTACTAAGATAAGCATTACTAAGCTCAACTTCTGAAAGAAGCTGCCTATGTGTACACAATCTGTGCATGAATGTGCATTGATCTAGAGATCTCATTTAGCCTTAGTAACATTTTGAGACTGTTAAATACTTCTTTTCATAACCTTTAAATGACATTTCCTGTTTAGTAATTAATTATTCGGGCTTAATGCTCACTAATGAATCATACTGTACTTTGAACATAGAAAATATTCTTTTTAAGAGCTTAGTGGCAGTTGAGTGTTTCTAAAAAACAGTACCTTTCAGGACTTCTTTTTCTAAAGAAACAAAAAAAACAGACAGGAAAATACCCTTCATGAAGCCTATCTGGCTTGTTCCTTTCATGATTACCTTGAAGTACTTTTCAAATAGTGAATTTGAGGTAACACCCTACAGGATACAAGAGCTATATTGACAGCTGTGAATTTTGGTTTGTAGTCTTGTAGAAAGGCTTTCTCTCCTTCTTTAATAATTGGGAAGGACAATGCGATCTGCCAGCAGACTGTATCCACTTGTTTTACTTGGTATCAAGACTGTTTGCTTTTGATCTTTAAATTATTCCAGTTGTGAGGAGCCATAAAACAATCTAACACAAATCTGTGATGAAAAAATTCAATTGGCAATATGTACATCTTACATTGTCCATGTTTGAGTGCTAGGAATGACGCTGTGCTACTGTTAATCATGAAGTTCTATCTCTGTCTTAACAAAGTATGTGCCATGGGATATTTTCTAGTTGGTGGGGTTTTAATCTTTGTGCATCTAGCTGACTTAGCTGAAAATAACATGACTGATGCCTATGTTTTAGCACCCGAGTCGTTCAACACAGACAAATGCCGTTTGCAACTGATATCCTTTAACAATTTGTTGTGTTCTTTAAGCAAAATCAGTTAAAGATTAATGATTTTTCTTAATACAGCCCATGAAAAGTATTGCTTTGCTTATAAATGCTGTTGAATTCCAAACCTTATAATGAATTCCTGCAATATAGTAGGAATGTATTATCTGTTGGTTTTGTTTAACTTTGAATTATGTTGGTGTTGATCTCCAGATCAGTTTTCATTTTGGCAGTATATTTTGGATACTCATATGTTAAATAATTATTGCATGGAAGCACAGTCTGAGAGGCCGCTAGCACCATGTAGCAAGATTAACCTGCTACCTTAAGACACTTGCAACTAAAAGCTGAAGAGGGCCACACCAACAGACTTCAAGTCCAGTGAACAGGAGCAGCTGTCAGTAGGCAATGGATGTACCTGCTCAGAGAGGGAGGACCCAGAGCTGGACTCCAACAGCTTGTGTTAGTAAGTGAGGCGCAGTATTAATGGCACCGAAGAACAAATAAATCATTCATACCCCAAAGAAAATTTTGAAGGTGAATTTGCAAGCTTTTTAGCATATCTGTGTTGGGGTTTTTAAGTCCTATTTTTGAAACTCAGGTGCAGCTCCTTCTGGTTGTAGTAGTTCTTATTTGAACTTCAGTGCAGAGACCGTCTCTCAGTGTAGGTACATATATTCTGTATGGATCCCAAATGGGTGAGGAATTGCATTTATCCATTTCCCTCAGGATGTGTTTTAGGTTTTGAGGATATTCTGCTGAATTTAAGAGCTTGTTTGTTTCAGGTCTGCTTTCTTTTCTGTTTGTTATTATGAGGAACACAAAATGTATTAAGAATAAAATAATCACAGTAGTTACAAGGCCCCTTTTTTGGGACGAAAACCTGGCTTATAAAAAGGTATTAGCATCTGATTCGTGCACAATAGAAACCCTTGGAGGGGTGGGATTTCCTTAGGTAACTTATTCTAACTTCCTATCAATGTCATTTAGTTAAAAGAAAAATTGTACAAAACAGTGCAAAGACAAAGATCTATTCAGGAACAGTGCTTTATGTCAGTTTTGCTCAGATTTTTTTATTCTGAATATAGGAAATCTTATTTTTCTAGAATTTCTAAAAACTTCCCTTTACAAAGCTACCCCAAACAAATATAAATAAATAAATAAATAAATAGATATAAAAACTTCTTTAGGGCGATACGTCTTCCTACTTGTTTTTTTTCAAGCTCAAAATAGTAAGCAAACTGAAAATCAATTTGGCATTTCTTGTCTTGAGTTTTGGACCTTATAGCAGCTGATACTTGTTTTGTAGGAATTTGCCTGTACACAAATATTTTTCTTGATGTTTGCGCCTGCTGGTGACGCAGCTATCTAGAGCTGAAGCAGTTCATTTAAAAGAAAACAGACAATAAAACTGCCAGAAGAGGAGGTCAGGCTAGGGGGACAGTATAACGGTGGCAGTGTGGATTACTGAAAGTTCATCTGGTTTGAAGAATCATCCTGACAAGTCACACAATATGAAGGAGAGTGTTAAATCCTTTTGTGTTTGTCCCTTCTTGCTTGCTCACTTTGGTAGAGATTAAAAAAAACACCATACAAATCCAAAACACTTTGGCCACGTACATTGGCAGAAGTTGATAGTTGAAACGTAACAAACTGCTGATGTGTCCAGTTTAAAAAATCTAGGGTAGTTATTTAAAGTTCCCTAATCCACCAGAGCTGCATTGGAGCAGTGTTTGTCAAAATCAGGTCGCCCCATGCTCTTGGGATTTAAGTCCCTGTAGTGAACTGATACTCTGTAGGCACAAACTTGACATGTAAAATTGTTTTCCAAGTGTCTGACTTTAAGCTTTTTGCTTCAGAGCGAAGCAATGAGTCTTCCCCACCTGGCCACTTTCTTTTATAGGACCAGGAGAAAGCTCACGGTGTCTTTACAAGCTGTCCTATCTCATTGGATTCTGTGAAGCATGAATGGGAAAGTACTGCTTCTTTTGATCAACATCCTTTTAAAAGTCAGGGAAAAGAAGGCTGTGAAGAGCCATTTTTTATCTTCATTGTTCTGTTCTTCCTCCTAAGGTGAAAAGATCTCTTAGTTCTCCTCTACCACTTTCAAGCCTAAAGCCCTCTTGTTAACAGGCAGAATAGCACATCAGTACTTATGTGTTACTGTTACAACCTTGTTTGTGTACATACTTGGGTAATCCTTAGGCATAAATTTGCTTGCACTGCAAGCAAATACAGATGCTATAGCTATACAGAGATGGTTGTGGGCAGCTATTGCCTCATTTGGTTAACATCAGAAGTAAATCTCGCTAGTATAATTCGTTCTTTGCAGGGAATTTCAGATTTCTTTACAAAAGGGACTTGCATTGCATTCATTGTATTTACATAGCTGGTAGCATTTCTAATGTAAATGGCCTCAAGCTCCGCCAGGGGAGGTTTAGGCTGAATATTAGGAAAAAATTTTTCACGGAAAGGGTCATTGGGCACTGGAACAGGCTGCCCAGGGAGGTGGTTGAGTCACCTTCCCTGGAGGTGTTTAAGGGATGGGTGGACGAGGTGCTAAGGGGCATGGTTTAGTATTTGATAGGAATGGTTGGACTCGATGATCCGGTGGGTCTCTTCCAACCTGGTGATTCTATGAATGTGTTTCTCTAAATCTCTGTCTCATGCTCTGTGTCCTATAGCTCTGAAATGCTGGAAACTTCTCATGGTGTTTTATATGTGAATTCTGATGAGTTAGAGCTCTGAGCTGAAACAAGGCAGGAGTCAAAGGCAACTCTGCTAGCATGCTCTTGTGGATTATGAAATAAAATTTTTTCAGGGCATAGATGGCATTTAGATACTTTTGCCATTATGCAGATATTTATGTCCTTGTCCCCTGTTTCCCTGCAGTTGTCTTGATGTTAAGCATCTTGCCCTGTGAAGTGTAATCTGGTGAATCCTGCCCCCAACTCCCCAAATTCAGTCTCTCTTGGGGGTAGGAAAAAATGGAGTTAATATTCCAGAGTGAATACATTACTTTATTGCTCATTATTCATCTCTTGACTTCAAAGGGCATAGATTTTCCCTCCCGTCCTCTTTTAGACTGTTTTGTTCCTTGTGTCAGTTAGGATGCTGCAGTTACAGCTGCTCATTATTTGAGGTTAACAGCCCACTCTGTCTTAGTCAGTTGTAGTTGCTGTTCTAATGGTTCTGACTCTGAACAAATGGGATGGTCTCTGGGAGGGTCTGGAGGTGTCATAGTTGGTTTTGTGACACTGTTTTGTTCTTTGTACTGTGTTTCTTAAGAACAGCATGTAGTTAGGGACGTGCTCCATTGGATGTAGAACTCAGCTGCTTCTGGAGCTGCTGAAAAAGTTAAAGCCACTTAAGTCACTCCCAGAATTAGTCATCTAATGTTCTGTTTTTATAATCCTTCCTGTTTCTTTGTAGATGTTGTGACTTTTCAGAATCATGCGTGTCTGAGGCTTGTTACTTAGTGGAATCTGTGTGATAGTGGGCTTTTAGGAATTTATCTCGTGGACAACAGCAAAAAAGCCCAATTCTTCAGATTGCCATTCCAGAACATTTCTTGTGATATTTTCATGTCTGTCTTTCCACAGCGTGCCCTTGACTCTCGTAAAAAGACAAATATTAGCGCTGGGAACTTAATTACCTTCACTTTGTTTATCTGTTGTAGAGAGATGCCTGTTCCTTCTTGGACAGGCTCAGCTGGCAATAGGATATGGAGAGTAGCAGAACCACTTGCACTCTCCAGGTTAGGCAGATTCACAAATATCTGCAAGATTGGAGCTATTAGTAATGCTTTTCATAAGGTGATCTGGAAAATATGGGTGTATTGTAATTTGTAATTTCTAAATAGGATTTTCTGTCACACTGTGGTGTCTTAAGTCTAATGAAATAAGACCTGGACCTTACTTCATAGGGGATAAATGCCTGAGCAGTTTGTTTACAAAGAGAAAGGAAATAAGGGAATATGAACAGGAAAATAATTATGAACAAATAAGGGCATATGCTTTGTGTTATAATAGTTCAAGGGTGTTGCTTTTTCAAAATGATGTCCAGAAAGAATTGAATAAATGCTTAGAAAGAAGCAACTATTCAGCTTTCTGGGGAATGTTAGCTGAGGAGATGCTGAACTGCAGAAAGGAAATTCCAGGTTAGGGAGGCCTATATGGAAGAAAGCATACAGCAGTGCAGAAGGGCATGGAGATATAAATATAGAATGTCAGTAAAAGTGTATGACTCATACTGCTGTAGTAGCATAGTGCAGAATTTATTTGCAGAAGAACAGAACAAAAACCCTATGATATACTATGATGCATTTACAGATAGTTTTCCATAGCTGGTTAATGTTTTATGCATCCTGCTTTTTTAAAGGCATCACTAAATTGTGCTTTGATTTTTTTTTTTTCCCTCCCCCTTCTTTTTGTTAGGTCTTTGTTTTTTGATGAAGAGTTAAGTCCTCTATTGAACCTTGAATGCAGCACTTCTGTTTGGTGGGTAGAGATGAGTTAGATTTGTTTTTAATCATGTAACTAAATTTAGCCAGCAATTTGCATTTTAAGGCACTGCTATTAAAAGTCTAAAAGTGAGATATGTATCGTAGTTTGAATTTAAAATGATCCAGAGGAACAGCTGGTGAGGCAGTTATGACTCTCTAATCATGAGTGGAGAGAAACGAGAAGGGATTTTTTCTCATTTTCTAGGATGAATGCAAAGTGTGACAGGTGCTTTGACATCTATCCCTGCTCTCAGCCCCCTTCTCCAGCTTTATTTCATGATTGTGTGGACTTCATGACCTCCCCATGGTATTTTCTTTTTTTAAGCCAAGATCACGTATCTGTTTGGTATCAGCAGTATGAACACAAGTTTGCAAGCTTTTGACTTCTTACATTTTAATTTTTCTTTCAGTTTATTAAAAGCTTTGTAGGGTATTTAATGTGTCCAGTCTTTCCTCTAAAAGCAAAACACCCTTGTGTGTTCTAACACACAAACCCAGAGGCAGGACTTTCAAGGTATCTGGAATTTGCCACACTCAGAAGTAATTTTTGTCCAGTCTTTCAAAGCATTGAGGCATGCTATTAGGTATGTGAATAATGCCATTAACTGAACATTGCCCATCTTGAGACATAACTTGGTGTAACTATGGAAGCAAAAAATAAAAGCGTTCCTTTTTTTTCGTGAATGTATGTCAAAGCTGTTTAGGTGTTTAATGGTGTTGGCAGTCCCCAGAACAATGGATCTATTGGTAAAGTGCATGATAAACATAAATTGCAGTTTCACATGACATGCTATCTCTAGCCTATCTTGCAGAATATTAAACTGACTTAATACCTTTTAGCAATGTTTACTGTTGCCAAGCTCTTATTTCCCAAGGCTGTTTTTCAGCTGGAACAGTTCCTTGATATGGTTTAACTTCCTGATCACAAGTAGTTCAAGCACAATGAAGGATGGTGGCATAAGGTTGAGAACGACTATCTGGGTCCAAACTTTCTTGGTGTAAACTGTTGCCTAAAGAGTTCTCCGTCTGTGCTTTGAACCTCTTAGTCTGTGCTAAAAGGCTGTCACCATCCTGGTGTCTTCTCTTGGAGAATCTCCCACATTCTCATAGATTAACCTGCCTAGCCAAGTGTTCTCCATTACATCACATTATCATAGGAGTCATCGGATGTTTAATGTTTTCATATCTCCAGAAGGCTCTGAAAGGAGACAGGATGATATTTCCTTACACTGTATCTGTTTAAATGAATGCCATGCAACAAAGTTCCTCCTGGTTGAATGTATTTTCTTTCATGATGCAGAAATGTCTTCCGGATTGATGTCCTGGATTTGCTCTTTATTTTTGTTGCCTTTTTTTTTTTTTTTCTTTGAGCAATAGGTATGGGTCACAGTGAGAAGCCAGTTGTCTGTGCGTTCACAGATGAGCTGCTGATTCTAGTGATGTTAAATATGTTAGATATCTTGTTGGTTTGCCTTGCCCATGTGCTTATGGTTAAGATTTGGGGACACCTGAGGTAGCTCAGAATGGCAGAAATTTTTGGACCGCTTGAAGCGTGTAGGAGTTTTAATTGACAAATCCATAGCTACCACAGGAAGACCCTTGTGATTCTCTTCCTGTGGCATTTGTAGCCTTTTGTTGCAGGTTTAAACCTATTTATAGTATGTTTAGAAACCCCTGTGAACTGCAGCGTGTTGAGCAAATGCTCTGTGGAGTATTCTGAACTACACGTATATTGCAACCTGTGACTGCACAAGGCTGAAAATGGCAGATGAAATGATCTCTAATTTTCTATTGATAACATCCCTGAAATGCTTTTGCTGTTTTGCCTGAATTTTCCTGAAGAGGCATGACCTCGATACTGTGCATAGATTTGTACTTTAGTGATACATTTTTAATAGCTATTACAAATGAATATGAAAAAAAATTGGGAGCTCTGTTATATGGAGAATTCTGTAAGGAGGTCATGGAAAGTAGATGTGTTAAGAGATGTAGCTCTGGTACACTGAACTCCAATGTAAGAGGATGAATGGGCCATTTAAACCTTTGTCAGAGCAGTTAATCCTTGTTTGTACTGAAACGATACACAGGTACAGGTGTTAGACTGTGCATGTAGTAGTGATGCCGGGTTTACAGCTGCTGAATTAAAGCTATCTTCAGCCAAGAAGGCATTAGGGATGGATGGGTGAACGTTTTTCTGTAAGATTGCCCTGCACAGAGGCTGTTTCTAGGTAGACAAGGAAGTTTTTCAGAATCGTTGAGGGACATTACTGATTGTGCTGAAGGACAGCAGAGATTAGTTGTGGGAGAGAGGTTGGTTTGCCTGTTGTGGGGCAGGGAGGCAGCCTCCTAATGCCAGTTTTTAATACCTGCTCCTGCGAATTTTCATGTGAAAGGAAGCTTTAGGAATTTTATATAGAACTTCCTATTTCAAGTCTGAATGAGATTAAGCATTGAATATGAATATCCGGAGTTCATTTGAAAAGCAATTGTTAATGCAACTGTGAATTGAGATAGCCTAGATAAACTTTTGCATCTAGTACTTATGAAAGGCTAGTTCAAAGCTTGCCCTGAATACTGACTAGAGACTTCAAGGAGATAACGTTAGTGCAATTATGATGATATCTTTAAACAGGAAAATTGGTGTAAAGATAAATCTGAGTCTAGTGAAAATAAGTAAATTTTAATGTTCTTACTTATTGTATCTTACTGAGAAACCTGTTTTTAAAACAATATTCTTTTTTTTTTTTTAAATTGCTAATTGTCTTCAAATACTTATGTGGCTGAGCGGATTGATTAAGAAACTGCTAAAAAACTGGAAAAAATACATCCTCCACAGCCTCAGCAGCACCATAAAGCGGCTCAGAAAGAGCTTCAGTGTCAGACAGGAAGCAACCAGAAGTGCTTTATGCAATGTTGCTAGATTTACAATACTCCAGAGGTTGTGAACTTGTAATTTTGAAGTCATTCGCAACTGTCTATGCTTGTGATAGCATAAGTACAGGAGGATCATGTGAAGAAAATGTGGAGAAGCCTTTCTGATAGTGGAGTGCTAATGTAGTGCTGCAAGCACTTGAATATACGCATACCTTCATCCGTATTCTGTGAGGGATATGAGCATGTGTTTCAGATGATTTGCTGCTTTATGGATACTGATGCAGACTGCTGTGTTTACAGTTCAAAGGGCAGGAGGAAACTAGATCTGTATGACCATGTAGAATCTCAAATGATGTAGTGTGTGTACTGTTGTTTGTACCCTTTGCTTAAGGGGCTGTTGGGAAGGTTTTCTTAAAAATCTCTGACCTCTGGCCTTTTTTCCTTGCTTTCTGAATTCTGGTACTGTATGTTTCATTTGGGTTGTACACTGGAATTACATGGGATGCATGAATTATATCTATTACTTCTTAACTCCAAATGGTATTGAACCCTCTGGCATTTATTTGATTTACCTTTTGCTTGCTGAGAAAAGGAACAGTTGCAATATGGTCATCTGGGACAATATGCATGTTCACAGTTGAGGAGTTAAGTGTCTTTTGGAGTTGAAGCCTTTGTGCTCAGAATATGGCAAGATCAAGGTCTTAGGAAGCATTGTTAGTATCTTAGAAGAACTGTAAAAGCTAACCAACCTTGTATCTTTCTTTCTTTCACACAAGTTGTAGAAATAACTCCTGCCTTTTGTGCTTTCTTGCTGTATAAAGTCTGGTATGAAATATCTCATTTTTCTGATGCCTTAGCCGCTTCCATGGTTGATGTACTCTGTCCAGTTGACTCATCAGTGTGTATGTTTTCTTGACTTCTAATTAAAATCTGTTCTAGTCTAATATTAGACCAACACTCCTTGTTATATCACCCTTCATTCTTAAGTAATTCATCCTGCAGCCTCCTTACTCTGTATGACTAATGTCTTTCTCTCAAATATTCTTAGAACATTTTAAAATACCATCTATATTATAAGCAGCACAGTAGCAACACCTCTCATTACAATTGCTTAATGCTTTCTGTCATAACTCAGTGCTTTCTTTTGCTTAGGATTTTGATGAGGCGTTAACCTTTTTGGCTGGAATTTTCCATGCAGTGGTGTTTGCCTTAGCCCGAAATTTCCACTTGAGACTGATTTTCTTTTCTTGTTTGTTTGCTGAAAACGTAACCAGTATTTCATAGAGAAGACACTTCTAAATCAGCTTCTGTTAGGTTATCTCACAGAAAAGTTAGATTCATTTATTTCTAAAAGGGTCTGTAGGCAAATGTGTTCAGCTGAAAATCGGGAATGATTGACCATTAGCAGAAGACTGAGCATGGGAAGGGGTATGGTCACCAAGCTGGACTAAGTCTTAGAAGTGGGAATCGAGTTGATGAGCACTGAGGACGAACTGGTTGCTTAAGTGATCTTTGGGCATTCAAGAAATTCTTCCTAAAAGCAAAAAATTAGTTTATCTGGCTTTAATATTTTTTAATGGATATTGTCCATATTTGCCTACCAATAACCACCTGAAACTTGTTTCATTTATAGGGACAAAAAGGAAAAAGATAATTACAATTATTTCTGTTTGTAAACAGAAACAGCTTATGTTCTCCTAAAGGCTCTGTTTGGTTTTGCCATGTGTAAGTAATTTTGTACTTGCTTGTCCAGTGAAAGAAAATTGAATTTGTGGATGGAAGGGTTTTGTTGTAGACAAGCATTATTGCTGTTTAGTTTTAATCCTTCAAGTATGCTTGCATTCTTCAATTCCACTGAATTTACTGAAATAATTTGCAATTATAGAGATGAACATACTTCAAAACCTTTGTAAAACTGAATAAAGTCACTGGGATCATGCTGTTTCCAGTTCTGTTACTTCCATTTAAACTTGGTGTTACTGTTGATATTTCAATGTTATTGATCCAATAATAGAATTGCAGAGTGAACTTTAAGGAGACCAATAACCTGTGGTGTAGTAGAAAAAACCCAAAATATTGGTCGACCCTGGCCCATGGAAAAGGTATAAGTGGAGAGAGGGTCACTGATAAAGACACACTGGGCAGCTGATGGCAGCTGTAGTTAAATAATCCTGTTGAAGAAAGTGACGGTTTCTGAAAAGTAAAGAGAGTTAAACATGGAAGCATCAGTTTGGGGCAGATGATGGAGTGGCGAGCCCTTAATTCATAAGGGGAAGTTACATATGCAGTTTAGTTTGATTTCAGAGTGTATGGTTGTAGTATGTTGCTCTGATCTTGCAGTTGGGGAAGCTGTAGACCACTATACTTTTCTCCACCTTCCACAGACAAAGGGGAACAGAATTGCTTGCTTTTCCAGAAATCGCTCTAGGAGCTCATCATCAAGATTGTGATAGGGTCAGTTGCTTCTTGGTTTCTGCTGGTCACTGGTAGGGTAGGAAGATTATTTTCTCAGTGAATAACTGGTTGGGTGTATGTTGGGATTTTAGCCTGTGTTCATCTGAATCCAGACACCAGCAGCAGACAAGACTTGAGACAAGGCAGAGCATTACACTCAGGTGATGATGCAAAGGATCATTTTTTATTTTTGTGGCTGGCTGTTCTTGTTCATGTCTGGGTCCAGGCAGAGCACAGCTTTGGTTGGGGTAATATTTTCTTTCCCCAGAAGTCAGACTTGAGAGGAACCTCACTATACACAGCAGTGCTATACTGTGTATGAGGATCTGGGTCTGTAGTATCAAATACACCACTTTATTTTCCAGAAGCCTTGTGGGTTGCTGACGTTTTTGCCTATGTCACCTGATGCTTTTGGCTTATGACAGTTGAAATGCTTAGTAAAACTATGGTCCTTGGGTTCCATACAGCAATGTCTGGGTAGTGGTTGAGAGATTCTTTCTGATTTTGAATTTCATAGTTGATAGAAAATAGAGCAGTCTGCCTGTCCTTTTCCAGTCCACTAAATAGGTGTAGTAACCTAATCTGATGTAAAAGCCTGAAGCTTAGTTTACATTTAAATTTGCTATGTAAAATTCTGATGTAACTGCAGATGTCTTTAGCAGAGATCTGTACAAAATTCAAAGTAAATATAATACCTTCAGAACAAACATGTTTTTTTTTTAAATTAGAAACTGTTTTCCTAATATCTGTGAAGTATACTGGTAGATTTCTTAATGAAACTTGTTTTAATGCTTTAACCTAAAACAATGAAGCTAGTATATTGAAAGACCTCACTTGTGTTGAAGGTAGTATATGACTGGTTTCAACTTTTCCCTGAACTGCTAGGAAGCTCCAAAAGAAGAAAATATTTGTGCCCTTGAGAGAAAATGACAACTATTTTTAGCACTTAATTATTTCAGAGGAAGCATTATGATCTGAGAAGCTGTTCTAAAGATTGGAGAAAAAGATAGCACTGCTAGCAGATTTCCAAGGGAAATGCTTATTTCTTGTCTGTTTAAAGATACAAAGTTAGAAGTTTCCACATTTTTTACAAGGTGCATTATAAAATTAAACTCCACAAACAAGCAGTGCCTACCTGTGTCATCTTCAAGGCAGTTTAACAGTGCCCAAAGGAAAAGGAAGGTGTTGAGGTTTCCCAAGGTTTGTGTTATGCCGTGTGTTAAGTAAACCCTCATCTGTCACCTTTGTGCAGTGACCAGTACCTCTTGCTCCTGACCCCTCTGTGGGTTATGTCTGTACTGACTGACAAGGGGAGAAGTGTGTGAATTGGAGCTGACTTCCTTCAACTGCACATCATTTGGCTTATGACTCGAGTTAAATTCTGGAGAGGAGTTTGAGGATTGGCTAAAGTGTGTCCATAGTTCTCAAGGTCATTGCAGGATTTCTGCAATGAAACTAGAAGCTGCTGCTGCTAGTTACAACTGAGTGGAGAACGTATTGTTTATGTTGTGCATAGATAACCTTTGAAATCAGAAGCCCAGAAGGGACAGCTTCTCATGACTTAGCTGCAGAGATCTAGTTATTTGATTAAGAAAATAAAGCTATCACTTAAGTAGGATTGGTTTGGGTGTGTGTGGTTTGTTTTGTTATTGTGGTGGGGTTTTTAAAATACTGGGAACTGAAGGTAAAAAGAATCACTTTATTTGTACTGGAGGATGGCCTATTGGATGTCAGTCCCACAACAGCGAACCTGGTATAATATGTGGAGGGGAGAGTGATCCATGTACTGCTGATTTTATTTAAAGTTCTCTTTCCTTGGCCAACGTGCGATTCCTTTGAAAATGAACCAGTGCATTTCCAATACTTAATGACAGCTCTGGTGGTGTCCCCAGTTGCTGTCCTGAGGGCTGGTACTCTGCTAATAGAAGTTACCTTCTGTCACAACTTCCATCGGGAAAACAAACTGGTTGTTAAACACAGGATGTGTAATGGATGTCTCTATAGCAAAGACTGGCAACAGAGAAAAATCCTTTATGCTTCAGAATAAATTGTTTTGTGTGTGCTTCTGTTAGCTAAAAATTCATCCTTTATATAACCAAAGTGTATATATTGTATGCAGAATGTCCAAGTTATGCAGCTTTACTGGCACAGTTTCATTTATAGCCCAGGCCATCCTAGAGAAATTATTCTGGTAGCAAGGATATTAATGAAGTTTGAGTAACTTTATAGAAGCACATCATAGTGTGTCATTAGTTACTTTTAATAATTTCTTCTTATGCTCCGAGAAATAAATTTTCACTAGGTTGTTGAAGCTTTAGATAAGATGCATTAAGAAGTGTTGTTCTAGTTTTGCAATGGTATCCAGATGTTCCAGGTACGTATTGAATAAGTAATCTTGAAATGTGTTTTGTGTTTAGAAACTGGCAAGGTATTCACCTGGGGCAGAATGGACTACGGGCAACTTGGAAGGCACACAGTGGTTCCTGGTGGGCAGGAGGCGTGCATAGCATCTGAACAACACTTGGAGCTGTTGTGTAACATCCCTGTTTCAGTGTCTTGCCTAAATGGAGCATCTCAGGTAATGAAAAAAATTACCATTTTTTCCCCAGGTTTGTTTTTTTGAAGACAGTGTGTGTTAAAATAATTGGAACTATTTCCTAATAGAACCTTTTTAGTACAAGCCCTCACTGCTCTTCCTGTCAGAAGTTAGTATGGTTCAATTATTTCAAGTGTCTTAAAAGGCTTTTGCATTCAGAAACTGATTTTTCCTAGGTGGAACCAGAGTTACCCTTACCAGAAGATGTCAAGTTCTTTCAGATATCATTGTGTGCAGGAAGTAGTTGCAGATGAAGTGGAACCCTGCTCAGTTGCAGCACTGATTCAGTCTGAAGCCCTCTGTAACAGTTTAGCCAATGTCTTTCTTTAGCTGGCAAATAAAAATGCTGCAGCTTCTAGAATATTTCTGTACCTTATAACCTCCTTCAGTGATATTGAAAGCTTTTGTTTCACATGGCTAATTAGATACAAAATTATTTATCCGCAAGTATAAATATGATCAGAAAGTAAACTTTACTCAAGTTGTTTACTGTAGGCTGACACAACGTGCAACCTGTACTGCCTACAAACAGCTTTCTTGACTTTTTAGCAGCTGAGAGGCAGCATATGGCAATTTGCAGGTCCCATCTGGGCAGAGAACTAGTCAAAAGGCGTGCATCTCCCTGTGGGCTAGCTGGCAGTCAAAATGCAAGGGTTAAGTACAGGTTGACTGCTTCAGCTGCCATGTACGTACTGCATCTCTGCCTCCTGGTAGTCTCCCATGGTGAAACTTCAGTTAGAAGAATCAGCCTCTGCACTTACCATCATCAGTGTTCTGTAAATGTGTGCACTTACAGATGCAAAGTGGAGATTCAGAGCCCAGGATTCTGCAATAATGAATAATTTGCTCCCCTAAATTTCAAACAGCTTTCTTACTCATTTTAGGATGGGTGTCCCTACTTTTGTCACTGAGTATCTATAGAGAACACTGTTATTGAATCTGTTTCACGCTGTTTTTCATTTGTGCTTTGGACAATGCCTCAAATGTGTAGTTCTGTTGTTTCTTTTACAATACAAAGCCAAGGCAGCCATAGCTTTTGCACAGGGGAATGTATGCTTGGCAGGACAAGTGATCCATGAAGGTGAAGGAAAGGGATGCATTCAGATATATTCCTTGAAAAGGAAGAGAAAAACAATCTCATCTTCATTCTGCTGCCCTCAGCGCTGTTCCTCCTTATAGACTTATGAGAGACCTGATTTGAGTGATTAGCAATGGCAATGTTCTGGAGCAGGCATAGTTCTTTGCAGCGCTAACAGCATGAAGATGATTTAAGAAGAGCGTGATCAAGAGCTAGCATCATTCATATCCTAAGAGGAGCTGTGTTGATGAGAAAAGGAAAAAGCAGATAATAAAGGCCTAAATTGCTTCACTTCAAGATTACAAAATAATGCTAGAACTAGAATTTATACTTAAAAATGCAATAATTGGCAGTTTGTAGGCTAAGTAGAGTGTGAGCTGGTTTTTGTTTGCACGCAAGCTATCTCTTTTTTTTGTTTGTCATGTGGAGACGAGGTTCAATTTGAGAGCTGTATTATAAGGACGCAGGGCAGATGAGTTCTTTTCTGTTTACCTTGAGTTAACAATTGTAATTTGCATGCTTAATGCAGAGAACCAGCTCAACAGTTGAGGATTACAGCTAATGATTTTTATCCATGGTCTATTTTTATAAATCACTTTTAGTGATTCAGCTGAATTTTTGGCAAAGCTGTGGTCTGCTGATTGCGTCTGCACTTTAGTTAATATTGTTAAAACCAAAATGGAGAAACTACTCTAAGGATTAGAGAACAGTATGAAAGACACACTAGTCTGCCTCAAGGACAGCACAGTAGATTTAACCTCCAGTGCTGCTCCTTGTCTCCATGCCCATTGTTTGCCTGCTTTCTCTGCAAAAGTCCAGGGGTTCTGCTTTCTTTGTGCTGAAATTGATATAATGTCTGTGTCTGTCTGCTGCTCCAAACCCTGATATTTGAAGTACTGTGAGTGACCTGTTCCAGTTTGAGTTTGACTTCATCTGACAAAGTCGTTTGGAAGTATTGACCTTGAGAAATATGAGCACTTTTTGTCTTTCAACTGAAACAATGGAAGAACAAAAGCCTGAGTTCTCAGTAATTATCTACTGATCTGAGTATGTCTTCCTGGCAGCTTTAAAAGAGTGTGGGGTCATCACGTTCCTGGAGTCTCATGCATTTAAACTTTTTGAATTATGTGACTGAAGGTCTATTTATTGCTTTCTTCTCGGTGCTTCGGTGCATAACCATCATGGAATAGGGTGAGACACTGAAAAGAAACTTCAGGCTGTAGGCGAAGTCAGTTGTGCGAGACATTATGCTTTTGTGTTGTGGGGCGTCCTTGATTGGACCTCTTCAGAACATCTGACTCATCTGCTGCCTGATGTGCATTCATATTCACTGCTCTTCAGATGAAAGGACAATTAAATAAAAATGGCCTAAAATATGATGAGCCTCTGTATTTAGCAAATTCTACAAAGACCTGGTTTAATGTTTCCTCCTTGTCAAAATGCTTTTCCAGTCTGTTTGATATTTTTGGGTTTAATAGCAACCGTTTTACTGTTTGTGATATGTTCAGCATGTCATTCACATTGCAGCAAACATTTGCTGCAGAAACAAACAAGTGAAAAGTCATTGCACAGTGCTGAATGTTTCTTGCTAAACTGGATGGAAGGGAGGGCTATAGTAATTTTGGATATGCAGTGCCGTTCACGTGGAACCACATTTTCATCATATCCTTTCTCTAATTAAAGCAAGCTATGCTAGATTACCGTCTTCTGAAGAGGGAATCTGAAATTCCATTTAAGAAATAAAAAAAGTTAATCTGTGTCACACTGTCAAGTTTGGATATGTGTTTTCTTGGGCTTAATTCCCTCCTTAGTTTTACTGTCACCCGTCTTAAATCTTGATGGTGGATTAGGGGCCAGTTGTGTCAGGAAATGGAAATTGATGGACTTGTGGCAACCTTGTACCTGCTGTGTTTATCCTGACCCTGCTGAGGTACATTATTTGAATGTGTATGTTTGTCCCAGTGTATGTGTGCTCATTCCATGCAATACAAGCTGATTGGGATTCTCCATATGGTTCCTTTCTTCAGGGATTGCCGTCATGAATAAACACGTTCTCATTGCCGTTGGCAGTTGAAGTTTATTGCTACTCTTTTCAGAAACTGTTGCAGTAATGAGTAATTTTTGTTTAATTTTAGTATTTCACAGAATCACAGAATGACCTGAGTTGGAAGGAACCTATAAGGATCGTCGAGTCCAACTCCTATCCCTGCAGAGGACAATCCCTAAATTTACACCATGTTTCCGAGTGATTTGACCAAATACTTCTTGGATATTATTAGGCTTGGCACCATGGCTGCTTCCCTGGGGAGCCTGTTCCAGTGCTCCGCCAACCTCTCAGTGAAGAATCTTTTCCCAGTATCCAACCTAAACCTCTCATGGCACATCTTCCTGCCTTCCCTCGGGTCCTATCATTGGTCACCAGAGAGAAGAGGTCAGTGCCTGCTCTGCTTCCTTCTCTTGTGAGGAAGCAGTAAAGTAGTGTGAGGTCTTCCCTCAGTCTCCATTTCTCCAGGCTGAACAGACAAAGTGAAGACAGGGACAACATTGCCAGCTTCCAGTCAACTGGTACCTCTCCAGATTCCCAAAAGCATTGAAAAATCATTGAGAGAGGTCTCGCTATGACATCAGCCAGCTTTTTAAGTACACTTAGATGAATCCTGTCAGGCCCCATCCGCTTATAGGGATACAGCTGGAGCAGCAAACCCTGCACAGGATCAAGGTTGATTGAGACTTTGTCATTTACATAATCTTGGTCCTCTAGCCCCGTGCTCTCAGGAGTGGGGCTCAAGCCCATCAACAGTATTGAAGACAGAGGCAAAAAAAGCGTTAAATATCTCTGCTTTTTCTGTATCCCTGTTTATGAATTGTCCATGCTTATCAAGTAATGAGACAATGTTATTTCTGGCCTGCCTTTTTTTCATTAACATAGTTTAAAAATAAACGTATCACTTATGTTTATTTTTAAAAGAAATATGTTATTTGAAAGATAGCTTTCTTTTTAGTATGTTCTTTTTTTCCCCCTTTTTGCCCATTCATGTGGCAAAATGTTAAGCATCTGCTACAAGATAATGATATAATATCTGTTATGATGATAATAAATTGGTTGAGTACTGTATAACTGGTAGGTTAATGTATAAGGATCATTATTACCGTAATATATAGACGCAATAATAGTGAAATTGGAACCTTTTGGTTTACAAAAAATAGCAACTGTTTTTGTATTTTTTGACTTCTTGGGGGAAATTGTCAGAGGCTTCTTTGTAAGTAAATCTGAAGTTGATACTTGAAAGAGTATTGAAAGAAATAACCTGATAGTGTTACATAGACATTATCTCTGTGCTGTTGTTATGGTGTTGCTATACTTAATTGTTTGACTGGGTACTCTGAATATTTGTGGAGATATTCTTTATTATGAATGGTCAAAACAGCAGATTTATGTTTTTTGGGGAAAGAAACAGCAAATTGAACTTTCCTAAACCAGATTTTACTGCTCAGAGTTTAAAAATATATGTGTAGTAACTGATCCAATGAGCTGTTTAATAAAACTGCTTTGAGGGAAGGAGGAAAATGAAAAAAAGTCTCTTTAGTTTTCCAAGCTCAATAACTTTTAGATAATCCAAGGATATAGTTCAATGAAAGTGGTGTTGTGAAAAACAAAGTTGCAGTAAACTCTTTTGCTTGTTCTTTCGTTTGCCAGCTTTCCTCAAAACTCCTAACTGTGCTGCAAAAATGGATGTTGGTCCTGGAAAAATTCATAGTAAAAGCTGGTTCTTACTTTGTGATATTTTCAGCTAATAGTGAAAACAAGCAGGAGATGGGAGTGGAAGTAGAGAAATGACATGATTCCAGGTGCAACAGCAAGTCACCTGGAAAGCTGAGAACAGAACTCAGGTGCTCCAGATTTCACTCCAGTCCTTTATTCATGAAGCTTTCTCCCTTGTGGTCTTACTGGAAGAGAAAGTTAGTTGGTACCTGCAGGTCAGATTACTACTTGTATTACATTTCTGTTAGTGTGTGTTGCTTGCCCTGTATGTTTGTTTAATGGTGTTAGATCCGTCAGTGTTCTTCATGATGAGAAACCCCTATAGAAGGAAAGCTGAAGGCCAGCTTGTCTTTTACTGAGAGGTTTCTCGACTGATTAATTCTATTATCCTAATTTTTAAATCAAAGTGATGTGGAGTGGAGTGCATGTAGTGCAGTGTTTGGTTTTTTGTTTTTTTATTTTTTTTTAAATCAGTGCCATTTACAAGCTGGTCTTGATTTATGTCCTTTGAGAAATGGCATTGTTGAATTTTCCTTGATTGGTGCAGGTTGGTTTTGTTATGCTGTTTTACAGATGCAGTAATAAAAATGGTAATGTAAGGATGGTTCCTTTCATATTCTTGCAAGAGTAGAAATCAAATTCTTGGCTTATCAAGTAATTTTAAGTGACAATCAAGGAAAATAAAGGCCGTGGAGAAGTGGTTTCTGAGTACAACTCACTGTGCAAATGAGAAGGTGCTATAATAAAAATAGAGACCAAATTGTTGGAATTACCATTAAGAGAGTAAAACCCAAACAGGATGTATCAAAAGAATGAAGCTGCAGCCTGCGTATAAAATACAAAGCCTGTGTTAGATTAGGTATGTTTGTGTGATCTGCATGCCCTGTGTAGGAGAATGACGCAGATCTTGGCAACACTGCAAGAAGCTTTGGAGGAGTTTACAGTTTTATCACAGGAAATGAGGAAGCGGGATTTACTTAGATCAGTTGGTTCCCCCTGTCTTTCTTCTAACAGGAGACTGAGAGCAGCAACAAACTACTGAAATTGAAATGCAAGTTTTTGGCTAGGTAGCCTTCATATTTATTCTGTGCTTTTTTTATCCCATTAAGAAATTACTGTGGTTTGTAAAGAGTATCTTATGGCCTGGTTAGAGAGACATTTAACACTCATCACAAAGTAATTTCTGGAAATTAAGAGTACTGATGTGTTAGGTAGCAGAGTTTACTCTGGAAATACTGATCTGCTCCATGAAAACCATAATGGAGTTGCAATTTTATTGTAAATAATTTGGTGAAGTTAAACTCGTCTATTTTAACGCTAGGTGAGAGGATGGAAGCTTTGCTTTCCCCTTATCAATGTGGTTATAAGCAAAGCCTAGATCACCACCTCTAGGTTTGTAATATCTGGAAAGCAAAGAGGAGATCGTATTTGTTCCCAGCACAGGACTTCCCATCACCCATACCAATTTCTCTGCAGCTGGCATTGCAGGAAGAGAGATGGGGAAATAGAATTCATACCAGGTGAATGGCAAAGGAAATCTCCTGCACTGCCTTTGCATGCCAGAGAACATATGCTGTGTGAGTACAAACTAGAGGTTTTCCAATTAACAGTTTTGCAGGTGAGGGTTGGTTTAAAATGACCAAAGTTCCTCTGCTGGGGTTGTAGTGTAGTAATGAGGTGGCAGCCCCAAGCCTCAGACTGCTTTGTAATCTGTATCGGAGACCACGAACTACAGAGTGGGTGAAGTCAGGAGTTCAGACCCACCCAACATGTGATGAGTGAGATATTATAAATGTGACTGTGAGTGAAGCCGTAATTGTAATAATTGATAAATTTCTTTTCCCTTTGATAGCATGTTGCAGTTAGAATTCCAAATTCATACTTCACTTGGAAGTATAAGGGACATGGAAAGAGGCTAAAACTACTTGGTACCAGTAGCCATGGCTCGTGTAGCCCTAATGATGAGTCCAAATTGGCAGCTCTATTTTGTGAGCTTATTGATAGCAAAATGACTAATCTAAGTTCTCCTTTTTCTAACTGTGTGACCTGCGCGTGCTCATGGTATATTCCTTAAATTAATAACACTGACTGGGTTGCATCATTCTGCACTAGTACTAGTAACAGTGAGGAGTGCTGCAAAATTGTACTTGCTGTTAAGACAAAGCTTCTCTGAGCAACAGCTTTAGAAGGTGACAATATTAATGCAGAAATCTGGTTCTGCCTCAGTGATGTTGCTTCAGTTGCCTTGTTCATCCATGAGAAGCCTAAACAGAAAGGTTTCAATGTAAAAAGTTTCCATCCTAGTTTGAAGTGAGTCAGGTCTAACCCAGGGTGTGTGCATTGACATGTTCCAAATCCAAAAGAAAATACGGTTTGAAGCAAGAGGTTGGTGGAAAAGGCCCTAAAGCATGCAGTTTTTCATTCTCAATTTGTCGTTAGAATAGTTACAGAGAAGGGATTAACAAATCAATTCAGGCTAAAATGAGAGGAAATCAATAAGAAACTGTAGTGAACTGGAACATAGCCATCAATTTACAGCATTCTCTGCAAAAAAATCTCATCCATACCTCCTTTTATGGATAGAAGACTAATGCAAAAATGCCCCCAGAACTTTAGGCCAAGAAACTTTTGGTATAAATGCTGCATATGTTTCCTTTTTCTGGTGATTAATGAATTTTATTGGCGGGTTCTGTGACAGTGGAATCTTAAAAGAAAAGAAAAAAAAGAAGAGAAGTTGTCAAGGAGAAAAATATCATTTTGGTTATCCTCATAGGAATTTGATGGAACACTCTCTTTTGATTGTTTACTTCTTGTATTAGCAGAAATTTCTTCATTAATTTTTCATTGTTTTTCTGTCTCCTTCTCTACTGGGTAGCGCACTATAGATGAATGAGATGGGAGAGATCTTAGTGGTTGTAACTCTACTTGTTTATTAAGTTGTGCCATTGGTCCTTTCAAACTCATTTATCACCATGGGGCCATAAATTCACCGAGGCAATGCTGTTCTGGCCAGAACACAGACTACTTCTCCCTGCTTTTAATGTAAAGATTTTGGATTCGGTTTGAACTGGGGTTACACTTGTAATTTTATGCCAGTGATGGCATTTGTTTTCATTTCTCTGATGTTTTCAGCCTTCACTTATCAATGAGTCATTTAAGCTGTGAGCCTTGCCAGTCTTTCTGTCACTTGTGCTTATGTTGTAGATTATTGTAAGGATGCTGTTCAATGAAAGATTCAGAAAAGAGAGTAACTTGTATTTCTACTGTGATGCTTAAAGTTGTTGCTATGCCATGGCGCACAGCAAATTTTCAGGACTGCCTTACTAGATGACCTGCTAAGAGACAGCTACCTGTTTGTCCTCCCACCTGGTGGCTCATCTCCTTTGCCTGTTGGCTGCCTTGCTTCTAATTTAAACTGAAGTTGTCAAAGGCAGAAGCTACCCCTGAACTCACTGTTTTTTATGTGGTCTAATATAGCCTGTGCCTTTACTCCAGCCCCAGCATTCAACCAGCAGAACTTGTTCCTGAAAGGAGGAGAAGGAAGGAGAAGAAAAAGTAAAAATGTTTCATCTAGTCCTGTGAGGACAAAAATGCTAAACTGTCTGCTGTTTTAAAACCTGCCTAAGTGTTTATTCATAGTATTGTGGCAGTTGGTTTCTGAGGTCTGTATAAATTCAGTGGATATCACATGTAATCAGATATGAGCAAGGATTACTGAGACCTGTGCTTCTGTTGATGCCTTGCAGATTTTTTTTATTAGAGAAAAATCAAATAAAAACTTTATAAAGAATTAAAAAAATTCCATTATCAGGGAGAAAAAGAATAGTTCCTTAGGGATATGGTTCTGAACACGCCACCTCCTACATTTTGCCATTCCTTCTCTCTTTGCAGGTGTAGAGCTAATGTAAATGTTCCTTTCCTTGGTAACAAGAGTATAGGGAGCCAGAAAGGAGTTCTTATGATGTGTTTATTTTTCCAGACACTGGTATAACATTTGTGCTCTTAAATGTTGAATTAACAAACATTAAATAGCCAGTTTTTCTACTGGTAATTGCTTCAGTGGGGAAATCCCTTATGAACAGCTTTTTTAAATTGTCAAGGCTTACCTGCTCCACTGTTAGTTGATTTCACACTTCGGAAGTGTGAACCCATTGAAAGTCTTGAAAATCTGAGACCCTGGTTTATTTCTATAGAAAGCAGGGCTTTCCTGGGCCTCACAAAGATATTGGGGGTGTGTGTGTGAGGAATGAAACCCATCTAACAAACTTCATCTAACATATTTCAGATTTCAGCTGTTTTAATCCAGACAGAGATATTATGGTATCTGTCATTCGATTAAGTGCTGCGGTAAGATGTATGGCAGTTGTATGTAACTATGCAATTCTTTTATTACTTTTTTATATTGCAAGTACTTTTTGTTTGTAGGTTCTTTTTTCTCTGTACAGATACAAGCATTAAGATACGATTTTTAATTCTTGCATCATTCCCTTCTCGTATCTTTTCTGTTTGGTCTCCTATTTTGATTTCCTGTGGGTTCTTGTTACTTTTAATGTCTGGATGGAAGAAAACCCTTTTTCTTCAGTAGTTTTGGGAAAGGGTTTATGACTTAAATGCACACAAATAAATTTTGAAATTAGCAAATAGTGAATTGATTATGTTTTTTCTTTGATTTCTTGATCTGCTGCTGCTCCCTGTTTAGGGTTTAACCACTATGAAGAAAGATGAAGACATCCTGATTTTCCTAAAGATACATTACTTACTGTGGTAATATAGTTAAAATGAAAACAGGAACACCCACGTGTAGAGCAAATAGCTGTGTATTTATAAAAATTTAGACAATAATTGGCTTATTATTATCAAAAGACCTTATGACTTTTGGGAGCACTGTTACAAGAATTTTTTCAGAATGTTGTGTTGTTGGTAAGAACAGGAAGTGAGATAGAAAGTGTTACAAGGTTTTAAATTATTGTGGGTGCTTCAAATTCTTGGTTTAAATGAATTTCTTCCTCACCATGAAAATGATGTAGGGACATGGCTCTTCTCTTCCATGTGTGTTGCTGGAGCCTTTCCAGTTTACACGGTGGGTTGGATCATTGAGGCTGCTGTGATACCGTGCGAGCAGAAGTTTCTTACCTGGCTATATACAAGCCTGCTGAGATCCAGCAGTGCTTGTGGCATTATGTGAGGCTGTAAGTCCTGCCATTAGCCCTTCCATAGGGGCAAAATACTAGTTTGGGCTTAGCTGTTGTGGCTGCTGTGGTAAGTTGAACACATCAGAATGGTGAGCAGTGTTCTGTAGTTTCTTTCATGCTATTTAGATGCCTTGAAAACTGAGTGGATGAGAAATAAAAGTGAAATGAATGTGTTTGCTGGAGAACAGAGGTGTCATCTTGATTCATCATCTTCTGTGGTTGTCATATGTGTACATATAAGCTCTGCAAAACTGGCTTTTTAAAAGTGTGGTCCAGTTTGCAGTTTAGCATACAGCCATAGCTTGTGAAGGTGCTTTGGGGCCTGCACAAAGGTAGAAGTGGTAGAATTGTTTTTGAATTGAAGTCTCGAAATCGTTGCAGTAAATTCTTGTGTTGGCTTCTGGCAGCTTGGTCAGATAAACAGATTTGAACACTGTACCATTGGTTGCTCTAGTATTACCTTGCTTCATAGAGTATGTAATATATAAGGACCTTCGCTGTGGATATGTGAGGCAAATATGTTTTTCAGCATCTTACATTAGAGAAGTTGGCAGAAGGCAATCTTTTCACCTTAAGTGGTTTGTCTTGAATTCTAGTATGAGGAGCTGACTTGAGGCTGAATCCTTTGTTTGATCCTACCTTTTGTTTCACTTTCTTTAGTGGATTATTGGGCAAGGAGAATGTATATTGAAGCAGTTCTTATTTCCAAGACTGATATAGGTATTTGAGAGCATAAATCTTATTATCAGCGATCTTATCTTGAGCTAGTAGGTGCCAACTCGTCATTTTAAAATTTAGATTTGTTATGTTCAAAAGGATTACTTCAAAACTGCACACCAGTTTCTTAAGAACGTGCAGACTGATATTTTGCTTCACGGTGAATCTAATGTTTTCATTGGGAATGCAGCTCACAGGTTGTGGTGGAGGGGATATTGTCAGTCTTCAGAAAACAAAAATTCACAATCTTTTCTTCTGCTGTTTCATGGCACCTGTTGTGGTTTCATTCTTAATTCAGTTTTAAAAGAATACAAAATATTTTTAATGGTTATTATATCATGCAGAAATGGAAATAGCCTTAAACAAATGAGAGAATGGAGATCAGTGTTGACTGTCACTTTTTAAGTTTCTTTGCATATCTTCTTCCTCTTTGATACTGTTGATTCTTCACACTATTTTATCTGAGACCTCCATTACACGGAATTGAGGCTAAGAAAACTATAGAAACTTGTAGAAATGCATTTAAATAGTCAGGTGTGGAACTTCCCATGGGCTTTTCTGTCTTCAGTTTGGGTATTAGACTGAAATCTTGAAACAGAACATAGTGTTGAGATTTGCAGCTTTAGAAAATGAGAGACTACTTGGAGTAGGGTAATAGAAGACTCTCTTGGTTCAGCAGTTTCAGCAATTCAGTAATTGTGTTACAGGATTAATTTTCTGTCTCTGGTTTTCCTTGCCACAGCAAGCCTGAAATACAGACTGCTTGGAGTAAAATACTTGTGTTTTTTTTACTTAAAAAGATTAAGATGGTATTTGTGAATTACAGCAATACTGTTTAATAATCTTAAGATACAATTGTTTTAGCTTAGCTGAGCAGCTGTTCAGAAATATGAAATAAGATATTATGTGAACTTGATATCCCACCCCTACCTATTCAACAAACAAAGACAGTGTAGTATCCTGTTTTGATTTTCTGCATGGTACATGGAGGCATCTACAGTGTCTTGTGGCCAAGTGAGTTAGGAGTGCATGAAGACTGACACAATTCAGGATCTTCTAGGGTGACTGGTTTTGCGTGTGAGGTCTCCATTTGCAGTCAGAGTGGCAGAAAGCCAATGAGAAAAGAGCATTGATTCACTTATGTTGTATGCTCAGCATGCCATGCCAGAGAGAATTCTAATAAAGTCATTTTATCTGAGGACTTCAAATTTAGTAATGCTAAGTACATGAGGGACTGCTGATGTACCACTGCTGAAATTAAATATGCATTCCAGGTTGCTCTTTCAACCTTTTTTGGCCTGTACTCTCCCCCTTACACTTTACTTACTGACAGCTTCTTTCAGGTACCCGTGTTACTACAGGGATTTCAAATTATGCTGCTGCTTATTATACTTTTGGTAACATGCTTCAGAAAAATATCTTCCCATTCAGTGAGTCTGCATGTGCTTTCTCTTCCAGTCCTGTGACTGAAAGAGAAACATTTTGCTTTCTCTTGCTGGCATGGGGCTAAGCACTCAATGTTGTTAGTTTGAAAAATCAGGACCAAATTCTGAAGTCCTTTTATTCATGTTAAGATAAATGTGATTCAATGTGATGCACTTGTATCATATGCTTATACATTTATAGAGAGAAATGTATAATATAACAAATAATACTCATGCTTGGATTCCATCTGTCTTTCTTATTTTCTTTTGTATTCAGTAGTATATGTTGGCTTATATTCAGGGAGAAAATAAAAACCCCACAACATTAAACCAATTTGAATGGTGATGCTAAATTAGTTTTATGTTTGAGATAACCAAAATGAATCTATGAATTCTAGATTTGCTCTTCAATGAAGCTATTTTAAGGTCATTCACTTAGTAATTTTTAATTAAATTAATGGTAAGACAGATATCAGATGTAGTAAAAATACAGGTGTTTTGCTTGTGTTGTTACATGTAATTTAGTATACTTAGGTGTAATTGAAGAAGAGTACTTTGATTTTAGAGAACTGGTATTAAAAAAAACATGGTTGTTATGTTTGTCTGAGTTGTACTTCCCAACAGTTCAGGTAATTTGCTTTCACTCCTAATTTATGTAACCAAGATCTCTCTTGCAGGACCATAATCATTACACATGCCTTAGCTGAGGTTTCCTCATGAGATATTTTGCTTCTGTGTTTTTTTTCGTTGTTTCTTTCTATTGCTCTCTTGCCCAGGAGAGTTGTTCTTGTGTAGACCTACTGAGAGCCATCTGGTGTGGCTGCTGGAAAGCCAGCGCTGCACACCTAAACAAGCCTGTCACACTGCACCTGTGAGAGATGGTCTGCAGAGACAGCTTTGTTTACTTTTTAAAAAATGTGTATATGGCCATAAACATTTGGATACTTCAGCGCATTATTTCTTGGAGAAAAGACTTTCTTCAAACTTTGAGGAAGAGGAGTGTTCAAGGGGCTGTAAGCATGTGTCCTTGGTGTTTGAAACTTCTTTAAGGTCTACAGTCTGTTTGGACCTTCTGAGGGACATACTCAGGCCTGAACTTTTTTTTTTTTTTTTTTTTTAAATGCACTTTACATTCTTGAGCTTTTGGAGAGAAGAAACTTCTCTACTGCAGAAACCCTATGGCATGGCTTTTTAGTCATCCTTTTTTCATCTAAGGGCAATACCTCGAGGTGAGATGCAGTAGCACATTATTTCCCCTGGCTCAGCGTCAAACTTTTCAGCTGAGTTTTAGAGCTGGCCTTTGAATAATCTTCTGCTTTCTCTGGCAAAGTAGCAGCACACTTCCCCCACAGCCTCCCCCAGGCAGATTCTGCTACCGTAGTTGCCAAAGTGAATAGAAGACTTAGTGGTCAATAGTTGCATTCTGCACCTCTTTCTCAAAGCAGAAGCTCTGCTAAATGTAGAAAAATACCCAAATGTTTCTTTCCTGTCTTTGTGACTTTGTAAGGCACTTCAAGTCTGACATTACTGGATGGAGATGTGTGAAGAACTGAAGACCAACACATTGCCAGTCATAGCAAGGCAAACTGCATGATCCTGGGAGAGTGGAAGGAATGCACCAGTGGTTTTAATGACTATACAGAATTGTTATATTAGCTGAGCGTGCAGTAAGCCCAACTGCATCTTCCCATGTAGAAGTTGCAAAGAATCTGTTGTTCAAACTGCTGCACTTGTCTCATTGCCACTCTAAAATGGGAAAGCTTTATGCACCTGCTTTCTGCCCTGAGTCACGTTCCAGTAAGCAGGGTTTTCAAAGGATCTTTGCAGGTTAGCTCTCTTCAACAGTGGCATAATCCAAAGCATATCTTAAGAGCACAGCTGATAAAAGAAAGAAGGGTAAAACACACATGGTTAAATAGAAGCAAGTAGCAACACTTAGGTCTCTGATGGACAGAGTAGAATAAAAAGGACAAGGAAAAAAACAGCAAACATTCCTGTGTGTAGTGTAGCTCGTCATAGTGAATCGCCTGTATAGCATCCTTTGATATTTGTTTGCAGTCTATAGTACTCTTGACTGGAGACCTGAAATTGCAGCAGGAGTTTCTGGATCAAGCCCAGTGTTGATATAGTGAGGTGCACTTATGTCAGTGGAACTCTACAATATCCAGTGAAATTGTCTACCATGTTGTAAAGCCATATGATTGCTCAGTTTCTGGTGGTTGTCATAAACTAATAATATAACATATATCTATCTGATATATATATATATTTATACATAGATATATACCTGATAGTGATCATCTATGAGTGGCTGAGTATGTGTGTTAAGGCAAGGTTTTCTTGAAAGTCTTATGATAATTTTTGTTTTAAATATAACTTGAAATCTTCTTTTTAAAAATACTTGAAACTTCAGGTTTTAATATTAAAGTGAAATAGCAAAATTGCACCCCTGTGCTGTCTGCTAAAAAGAAATTCTCATTTTGAAGCTGGCTTCACAGTACTGTCGTAGCTTTAACTGAGTTTCTAAAATGTTTTTTAATAACAATATTCTGCTTGTCATTTGACAAGCATCTAGTTTTACACTCAGCTATGCAGAGTATGCTTGATTAGGCCTATTGGTTTGAGATGTAAGGTAAAGCTGAAGGTGATTAAGTGTAACAGATTTTAGCTCAATGCAAATGTTTTTAAGGAATTAAACATTTACTTATGAGCGAGAATAAACATACTGGCTTTGTCTCTTAGGGACAATTGAATGAAATGGCTAATAGTGTGGTCGATGAAATTGTGAGAAGTAAACGTTTGTCAAGTCATTTTTATGTAACCAAAGAGCACAAAAAAAAAATGAAGACAGTTTTAGAATATGCTGCTGTATTGCTGTGTGTGTCTTGTTGCAGCTTACAGTTCATGTGGTGCGGTGCAGGTTATTAGTGGCTGCTCAGGCTGACAGATTTTTTTTTTTTATTGGATTTGAGAAATCTTCTGGAAATGGGCCAGAGGGTTATATGTTCCAGTAAATGACTAAAAGTGAAACTGTGCCTAAATGACTCTTTCACTGATATCTAAGCCACTAGAATATGTGTTATCATAGTGAGTGAAAAATTACTTAATCGTTTCAGAGAGCTTTATTTTAGTTAATGTTGCCCTCTTCTTCGTTCTAATACTGATTTGGTCTCTGATCGGTTGGATTCAGTAAGTTTTTGAAGTCTGAATTTCCTGTGACCTATGTCATCTTAATGTGTCTTCAGTGCTTCTAAAGTGTAATTTATTCTTGTGAAGGTTTGCAGAGCAGTAGCTCATAGCTTCTTAGAAAAGAGTGAACTTTAACAGCAATGTTATGAACCCAACCTAGTATATTTTAATGTTGCTATAGTGCTATGTATGAAGGCAGCATAGCATTTTCTGTTCTAGATTTCTTTTTGGTTGTCCAAAGTTATCAAAGTAATTTGCTACTCAGCAGAGAAACTTCCCTGTTTGCTCTTGCTTCTAAATCGGCTTCATTTTGAAACAGTGACCAAACTCACTCTATTTGTCCTTAAGTTGTAGGGGACTTGTTCTGCCCTTGAGTAGTGTTGATGATGTTGGAAACATAAGATGAGTTGTTCTGAGTAAATACTTACAGAGAAGGGAACTGTAAAAAAATCAGAGTTCAGAAGTTCACTGAGATGAGATGGTTACAATTTCTTTGAAGACGACATATTTGTTTTAAGAGCTGAAAATTCTGAGGGTTTATTTTGAGTAGACAGCTGTCTCAGTACCTTGTTTACCATCAACTGAAACGGACAGATGAAAATAGGACAATTAAGATCTTACTAAGCTTATTCAGCATGGAGAAGAGAAGGCTTCAAGTACATAGTGGCAGCCTTCCTACCTATAGTACCTCCAAGGAGATTCATAGAGAAGATGGTGTTGGGCAGAGGATGCAAAACAGAGGACATGAATTAAAATGTGAAATTCAGCCTTAGCGTAAAGGAAGACCTTTTTCACCATGAGGACGATCAAGCAGTGGAACAGACTGCCTAGGGAGGTTGTAGCATTTCTGTTACTACAGAATGGAAAAGACTTAATTGGATAAAGCCCAAGCAATGTGGTCAGATCCCATAGCTGACTTGGCTATGAGCAGGAGGTTGGACTAGAAATCTCCTGAGGTCCTGTCAGACCTGAATTATCCTTGTTGCTGTCCTCAAAACTGTTTCCACACATGATCAAAATTCAGAATTATGAAGCTTCAGTCAGTGCTGTAATAAAACAAGCTGTCGTGTCACTCAGGGATGAGTTTACAGGTTGTTTGTGAAAACGCACCGGGCAAGGCTCAAGTCAAGTTCAGTTTGCAGAAGTGATGCTTCTTACTAGGAAGACAGCCAATGAGAGAGAAGAAAATTAAAGAAACCATGCTGTTTTTTCCTGTCTGTTATGATACACATTTTGGATGCAGCAAAATGTATAAAAGCATTATGTAACAGTTCTGAGCTCTCAATGTGCCCCTCTGGATAAAATAAGCTGCTTGTATTACTCTGATAGGGTAGAAGCTGGCATCTTCTTTCCAGTACTGGCTTGTGGAGAGGAAGGCTGTAACTGAAATAGCAACTTGGAAAAAACTACTTCACGGTTCAGTGGTTCTTTGTTGTTATTTTATTTTAGCCCAGAAGCACTACAGTTAGCTGTCCTCTCCTCATTCTTCTTATTTTCTTTATGCTCTAAAGTTCACAAAGTAGAAAATGTTTTGGGAAGCTGCTCTGCAGTTTAACTATCCATACATTCAAATTGGAGCCCTTGATCTGGATGCTTAAGATGATAATTTGATTTTTAGGATTTGTTCTGCTGTTTCTCTAGTTATGTGCCATTTTCTAGCATAAATTGCTCTTTGGTCATATAAAATTGTCATAGTGGTTTACGCTGACAGTTCTGCTCTAAGTTTATAATAACAACTTTAATTCTGTGCCCTGTCCGCTGTTTACTTTTGAGTAACAATAGACGTACAGTCTTTGTGACAGATAGGCTATTGAAATTAGCTCACTAAAAACAGAGCCTCTGCTCTTCAGAAAATTAAAATAGCCAATGTTTGCAACATTGCGTTCTTCTTTAAGGGTAAATAGAAGCCTGAAAGGAGATAGAATTGTTTAGAGGTGACACAGATGGGACTTTGTCATCATTAAAATGTTGCTTGGAAAAAAGCAAATGAGAATCATTTTTATTTGAGTGTTTCTTCTGAGTTACAGTATTAGGCATCTAGAATCATGTATGCTGTATGCAGCTGTTTTTAAGGATCTTTGCTTGTCTGAAGAAGTTCCCTTTAGTTTTATTCTTTCTCAGACTGGTATATGTGAACCTTTAAATGCAAAGCTAATTTTTTCACCAAAATTACTCGTGACACGTAAAGTCAGTTTGATCCACAAATAACTGTGCTGGAAATAAAGCTGATGTTTTTCTTTCATCTATTACTTTTCTGCTTATGCTTGGACTTTCTACTTTGGGTTTGAATTAAAGGCCTCACAGTCAATTTTGTAGAGAAACAACATACAGCCCAAGATTTTACTTTTCTTTGAAATCTGCAAGACAGCTACAAGGAACATTTTTCATTCTTTGTAAGAGCAGCAGTGCTGCTGTTCTTATAAACCATGTTGCTTATGGGTCTGGTTTTGACATGATGAAGTCACTGGGGTTTGGAGAGCTGTGTATTTGCAAATCACCTAAAGCAGCAGTCTTTTGCTACAAGCTGCCTTGGCTTTTCAGGGCTTAATGCATGGTGTGTAGCTGATATTTACTTCCCTTGTAGTTTCCACCTGCAGAAGAGGATAAGGAATGGAAGGGCACTTGATAGCTGTTTATGGCAGGGAAAGCACTTTTGTGGGGGCCCTTGGGTAGCTTCTGCAAATACTGGTTTGAAAGTCTGACCTGAATAGAATTAGTGCTGTGGAAGGTTGCAAAATGAAGTCCAAGGAGCCCAAGTCTTATAAATTACACAGATCATTGGTGTTGAAGAGAAGAATCTAATTTTCCTGGAGTTTTCAGTGAGTGTAACAGTTAAAAATAATTTTTCTATTATTTTTGTTCTCCCAGTGGCTTGTGAGGTCTACAAGTAGGATCATCTTAGACTTAGTAGTGCACAGGTGCAACCAAAAATACTGTTTTGTTAGGTTCTTTACAGGTTAAGTATATAGAAATTCTTGCAAGCAGGACACAGGAAGGAAACAATACCATTGTCATTTAGCATGGTTTACAGTCAATATGAAGCATGCATTGTTGCCAGTTTTTTTCCCCATTTGTAGGTATTGTAATAGTGACAAAACTTTAGGAGAAGGATTTTGATGTTAATGTATATATAGAAGGCTGTAAAAAGAGTGTTTTGGTTGAAACATGGGTGGTTAGAAGACGGAACTAACTACTGTGTGTGTAGAGCAAATGGCAAAGTATTGAGGTGGGTGGTTCACTGCTGCTGAAGGTACCATCCTGTGGTTTTGATTAGGGAGACCGCTTTATTGACGACTTTTTGAGAGTGACATAGTAGGATCATCACTACTTCTAGGTATGGAAGGGCCTAGTTGTTGAACTTTCAGTGCTGGTAACAGATGGTGACTGCTGGTGTTGTGCCAGAAAAACAGTTAAGAATCTAAAGAGCTTTATGCACTACGGTGATATATCTGAGCATGTAGCTGGAAAAGTACTATATCAATTCAGTTGAAGGCAGTGAAAGGGTGCTGCGGTGGAGTGTTTGAAGTGTTTGAAAAAGTTTGAGATGATTAAAAGGCAAAGACAGTAAAAAGGACTTCTATGAGTGCAGCTTTTATTGGACTTATAATTCCCCATGATTCCTATTAATTTGAATTTCTGTATAACAGCAATACACAAGTTTGGGGCAAGTGAGAAAGTGCAAAACTGCTGTCTTTGCATACATAAAGCCTAGCACTACAAACAACGTCTCTTCCAGGGCTGCAGACTTCCCAAAATTCTTTCTAGTTGTTGGAGCTCCAGAGGATTAATGCAGTCAGTAGTATCAGTGTTGTGTGCAAGAACTGTGGGATGGGCAAAGGAGAAATGTTTAAAAAAATGTGTAATTTTTTTTAACATGTAAAAAGTACATTAGAAATTACACTACTCATTTAAAAGCTTTAAAGCCAATAATTATTCATGTGGAAATGGGAAGTCTTGGTGGCCACCAACATGACCTGATTTCACATTGAGTTCAAACCATTCACATCTCTGTAATGCTGAATGAAATGTGCAGGGAGTTGTGGGTATCTCAGCGGTATACGTAACGTACCTTTGAAATACACAATACTGATATGTTTGGCAGGATATATAAACTTCTCTGGTGCTGGCAAAACAGTCTTTCCTTCCTGCTCCAAGGTGAAGTCCAAAAATAAACACCTCAATTTATTATAAATTGTCTGTGTGTTAGATGTTGTCAAGGGCTCTTGAGTTAAACATGCTTGAAATTTTTAGATCGGGCTGGTTTGTGATATGATGTGACAAAGTGGAATTGGAAAATTTTGACAATGGTATTGCATTTTATCATTCTTTCAGTCACTGAAATGAACAGACCCGTATTCTCTTATCCCTCCCAAGCCCCTCTTTGAACCTACTGCCTGATAAGCGTCAATATAGAATGGGAAAAAACCAAACCCTTGTTGAAGAACAGTTTTCATCCTGTCCCCCTAAATGCCTGCATGTCTGAGTTGATTTTCCTTGTGTTCTAACAGTAGCACTGCAGCGCTGTAGGAGCATCTTTGGCAGCTTGCTTTCAGGCCTGCAGTTTGGCTTTTGTGTGCTTTGCACACAAAATTCTGCTCTGGACCGAAAGGTGTAGGCATTTTTGTTGCTGCTGCTCCTTTTTTTTCCAGTGACAGCTTTATTAGATGCCATAGTTATAAAAAAAACCCCAAACCAACCACATTTCTCCAGAGGGATGCCTTCAGAAACCTGCAGAACTTTTCTGCTGAGTTGCGTGCTAGGTATCTCTATTTTATCAGGGACTACTGGGTGTCAAACTTTCACTCTTACGGTCTGATTGTCATTGAGTGGGGCTCACCTTTGTATATGGCTGACAGAGTAAATGAAACTAGGCAGTGTTTTGCCATGCTGTCCTCAATCAGACTGAGAAATGAAACAGAAAGGAAGCTTTAAGGATAAGGTATTTTCACCTCTCAGGAAGTGATTTTAGATCAGTGTTCAGAATTCTGGTACCCCTGATCAGGGATAGCTCTGTTGTGTCACACAAATACGCTATGAGTCTGGTCCTGCGGGGCAGCAGATTTCTCGGTTATAGGAAGACGGGTTTATAGCACTGCAGTTCTGAAATCAGAAGTATGATGTAAATCTGGAACTCAGCATGAAGGCAGAGCATCAAGTCCTTCCTGAAAAGTCATCCACTGGGTGAACTAAAAAGGAGTATTTGTGTAGGCAGCTTTTGGTTTGGAAAACTAACATAAGTATTAAGTAACGTTTTTTGGCTTGTGTTGCATCACTTGTTAAGTGATATTGGTTATACAAGTAACATTCTAATGCTCTGCTGTGCCTATAAGAAAGGTGTGTGTGAGCCTTCCTGTCTCAATGCCAGTTCTCTTTACTTTCTGAAAGAGATGACGACTCAGCAAGCTACAAAAGCCCTTATTAGGGACTTGGATTTTTGGGCTGTATTCTTCTAAAGCTAGTATCACCTGTCCTCTGAAGTTTGAAACTAGTGCAAACTGCTCAAATCAGTAGCTAAACTGTCTGGGTGACATCATCCTCTGTGCTGCCATCTCGTTTGAATTGTTTGAGAGGGCTGGAGCAGTTTAGAGCAGCTCAGAAGCCTTAGATTTAACTTCAAGTTAGAGGGACTTATTTGGTGCAAGCACTGGCTTCTGGTGCACCCCTGACAGTCACAGGGTCTGGAGCACATAGGTCAGTGCAGCCATCAGGAAGGCCTCTGGCATGCGAAACTCGGGGGACTGTAAGGCTGGGGCATGTCTACGTGCACTGTAATCCTAGGAAGAGGATGGGGAGAAGCAGCAGAAATAAGTTTGTGCTGAGGTCCATGTTACCAGAGCGAGGTATGTGCTGATGTTTCAGCTAGCTGGTGGTGAGCCAGGGCTCTACAAGGCTCCGAGGGTTCCTGAACTCCAGCACAGAGCCGCACTAATGCAGCACAAGTTTCTAGGATGGGTTTGACCTCAGTGTGTGGGCAGGGGAGTGTGGGTCAGTCTGCACCTCTCTGTGCAAACCTGCTCTGTAACTGCGGCTAGCACCAAAATGAGTTAGTTCAACAACAGCCTGGCTATTCTGCACTACGCAGTCACCCCTGTGACTGCAGTGCAGATATTTGCAGGGTTATGCTCTGGGGTTTGGCCGCTACATCCAGGATTTGGAGGGTGCAGAAGTTGAATAAAGTTGTGCTTGGGCTGCAGTTTTTGCTCTGCACCTCTGAGAGCGCCAAAATAAAATCTCGTATCTACAAAAAGCTACGGAGGACAAAATTGGATGAGAAACAGAACAACCTAATGCATTCCGAGAAAGCAGATATTAAGAAAACTGTTAGAAATAGTGTTTTATGTCTCTAAACTATTTATAGTGTAGTCATGATGTCTCCAAAGAGAGCAATACTATATCACCAACATTTGATAGTGGTGCTCTGAATAAAGAACAGAATGCAAGACAGTACAGATGGCTGACAGACTGCAGCAAATTCCAGCTAATGAAGAAATGCAGTATGTTTGTTTACATGCAGGTTGAAACAGTTGGCTGTTAAAATGGGTTTTAAATCCAGCTCTGAGCTGTGTAAACATAGATCACCCTTATGCAACTAATAATAAAATATATTTTGCATTTAAAAAAAAATGCTTCCCTTTCAATAGCATTGCTACACTTGGTTAATTTGACTGTTCTGTATTCAATGATTTTCAGTTCATGTGCAAATTAATGCTGCAAGAAACAAAACCATTTACTGAGTGAATTTATATATAGCATCAAATCGTAAATCTATATCCATGAGGTGCAAGTTTTATGATTAGGCTCTGGAAAAAAGAGATGGTTTTGGTAAATTTTGCAATGCCCTGGATATAGAATTCAAACAGAGGGAACAATAAAGAGCCAGGCGTTCTGCTGAACTACTTCATCCAGTGGATCAGGTCCTAATTTTGCTAGCAGTTTACATTGTGAGTAATTGGGAAAAAAAAGACTGATTGCTGAATTTTAGCAGTGACTTTCTGATCCTACTAGTTGTTCCTCTGCCTCCTTCAAAAAAGTGGCATTTTTTAGCCAGCAAATCTATTATTATTTAATATTAGCACAGTGATGCTGTACAATAAGAATACTGCAATCTCTTGTGTATCAGGGAGACAGACACAGAAAGAGTGAAATGAAGAATTATTAGTTTATGTTTTTCTGTAATGTGCTTCCAAAGTGCATGATTTACTTGTCAGAGTATTTCTGAAAGTAAGTTTGTTTTACTAGGGCAACATTCATCTCATTTGCTATTGTATTTAGAAGTATTATCTGTATTACAGAGAGCTATTAAAATTCTAAAGCATGTTTCAGGAAGATGTTTCAAATGTAACTTATTTCCTTCTTGTTTCCCTTGCTGATGGGTGTTTAGAATGCATTTGCTGGTGTTATCAAAAAATGCAAATGTAGCTTTGTTTTCAACAGCAGGCAGTTGTTCTGCTGTTGACCAAAGTGGGGTTGGTACCCAGGTTGCCTGCTGATGAACAGAAAGCAGTAAATAGCATGGTTTGATGTTTTTGTTCTTTACTATAATATTTAAAGTCCTACAATGCAAATAATGTGCTATGCTACTAAAGCATTGTATGACTGCAGAGGGTGAGGGAAGTCACTTTGTTGTGTGGTTGGCTTTAATAAGTGTGTATGTGCATGTCTGTGCAAATGGTAATCCTCATATGTGGGCTGTATATAGAGACCAGAAAGTCCTCTTGAGATGTATACACACATACATGTGTATAGTTTATGCTGACGAGGTGGGTTTTTCACTTCACAGATTGTAGTGTGATGGACAGTTGCTGATTCATGGAGAAAAACAACCCTCCTGCCAAGAACTGGAAATCTGCCATCATGCTAAATGATCTGAGATCCCACTCCCATGAGTATGTGTGGATTTGCAAATCAACCCAGAGTCAGCCTACTAAACACAGTGACATTGAAAGTAACCATTGAAACCAATGTTTCTTTTTGTAGTTTTTCTCTACTCTGATTCCATACTCTGTGACTAAGAAGTAATTCAATGATTGCATCTTAGATTATATGCCCGAAAGTGCTTTCTTGATTTGCCAGGTATCTACGAGTCTCTGCTTTTCTATGTGAACCAGGATCCATTCTACCGGCTGTAAACAGCCAGAATATTTTTTAACAGATGTTCAAGCAGTAGCAATTCAGATTAGAGCCTGGGATTCCTAGAGAGTTTTTCTTTGATTAAAAAAACAAAACCAAACCCAACAAGAACAAATGCTTTAGAGAAGGGAATACATCATAGCAGGGTTGAATGAATGTTTGGATGCTAATATTGAGAATTTACAAGTTCACACAGAAAAAGCAAACAAACAAATATATAGACTCTTGAAAGGATATAAACTCTTATGGACTCTAAAAATAGACTTTATAGGTTATTCTATAGCTGTCTAGTGAGGTGTCTGTGAAGCACCTCTCACTGGAGTGGGTGATGTGGTATAGTAATTAATTTGCTCTTCCTAAAGTCCCAGGCTTTTTATGTATTCTTTACTTGAATTGTGTAGGTTAGAGAAGTGACTTGCAAAGGTCTAGGTTTAATCTTGTGGTCAGTAAGCTAAAATTGAATGAGATGTAAAATTAATCCTAGGGAAAATCTGTCAAGAGGATCTCTGCTTTGTCAGGCTCTTTGCCCTGGGGCTGCCCTGAGGGTGATCCTGTTATCTCTCTAATAAATAACAAGACAGCAAAATAATCTTAGTTTTGTTTTTGAGGTTTGTCCATAGGTAGCAACAAAGAAGCTACCTACCTCAAAATACCTGCCTTGTTTGCCAGGTGTCTGTGAGTTGTGGTAGATCTGTCACTAACACCTGTCCTAACTGTGTCCTTCCTGAAGAGTCCTATTTGAATTCTGTCTACTTGTCTTGGGTTTAAATGTGAAATATATGGTATGAGTGAAGAATGTGTTATCTAGACCAAGCTTGATGATTCTGGTCTAAGAGGTAGGCTGCTTATTGGTAGTGGTGTTACCCGCTAACAGGTAAAAGACAAAGTCTGTAGTAGATTTACAATGTTGAATTTCTTCTGTGTCTACGTAGCTGCTAGACTAAAGGTGCTGCTTTACGTAAGCTGTTCTTCTTGCAAGGTTCCAATGTCATAAAAAATTCAAGTCTGGATTGCGTCTTCCTTCTGAAGATGAGAGGTGCCTCCTTGGGTCAAAGTAATGAGTGATGAAATTTAATTACCTTGTACATTATTATAATGACTCATATATTTATGGGTGCCTGTGGATGAAATCTGGATGAATTGCACATTCTAATAGATGTTTAATTTTGTTTTCTCTTGCTTTTGGCTGGTATCACCGCACTTAGTGGATAATCAGACTACTTGTTGCAAAGATTTTACATAAGCACTTTGGAGTCAGTTTTTGGGAATCTTTAGTTGAGTCAATAAATTAGTGTGATTATGATAGTGGAAGTAAAAAAACTGTCAGTTTGTATGGCATGTGCCAAGCTACAAGAATTTTTTTGCAACAGTAATTGCTCCCCAGCAAAACTGGCCATATTGCATATGAATGAATTCCTGCAAAGGATTGAAATTACGGTTGGCCATGTTGTACACTGGGACTGCTTTGTGAATAATTGTTCTTTGTGCTCAGTGCCTTGCATAATATCCTCTGTAAATGGTCCAAACTTGTAAGTCATTCATTGCCCCAAAGCATCTTGTCTCTTATGAGCCATCTGATGTGGCCATAGTTAATTTCCTAATGCTGCTTTTATTTATTGTCAATGCTAAACATACATTTGTGCTGGTTTTAGAATTTTTCAAATTCAGTGTTTCAAATCTTAAGATTAGTAATTTAAAATGTTTTGGTGTAATGATTCTGAACAATTCTCAAAGCTTGTTTTTGATACAGAACTGAATTTTACAGCTACAAAAATATTCCATTGAGTAGAAACAGTGTTGGGCGAAAGAGAGAGATGGTAAAGCACTTACATATTTCATATCTCAGTGCCTTCTACGTGCAAAATATTAGCAGCACTTTTCACGTGCATATGATGCACCTGCATTGGCTGTATTCGCATGCAGAATCTGTAGTTAACTTAAGTGCCCAGGAAGTGTAGACTTGTAGGATGATGAATTACTACGTTAAAACTTATGGGCTTAGTAATTGGGTTCTTTAACTGAGGCCCAGGTTATGGCCATTTGTTGCGATATTTCCTTGTAAAACAAAGTTGTTTTTTTTTTTTTTTTTCAGATAAATGGAGTACAATCAACCACAAATTACTTAGTCTCAGAGATATTCGCATATTAGATCTTAACTTTGGAGCCCGAGCAGTCCTATCTGTCTAGTGTAATAGTGAATGTCCCAAAACAAACTTTACCCTCATACGCATATGTGCAAGTAATGTTTGAAGTTAATTGCAGGTGGCTGTGTCTGAGGGAGGAATTTGGTTCAAGTATATGTAAGAATATGATTTTAATAGCTGTAATGAGATTAAGCTTACAGTTTCACTGGACATTAAGGTGTAGAGCCCTTCTCTAGTGAGAAATAAATGACAGTGGGAGGAATTGTGGCAGGTTTTAGGTGGCACAAGATATAAGATTGATTAGGTAATCTGGAGAAAAGGTACTAGATCTAATAGCTTTTTCCATTTGCAGCACTTGAGTAGAAAATATCTTTGGATTTACTTTATGCCTAGCAGATTTAGTAGATTTAAAATGAAATATCATCATTTAAATCTTTTGAACACCTTCTTGTTGTTGCATTTGATATAAGTTTATGAAAATTACTTCAGTTTCATTAGGCTTCGTTGATACAGTACTTTTCCACTGAATTTACTAGGAGCTTGTGAATGTGTTGTAACGAACTGCACTGCAGGCTGCAGTATCTGATTGTCATGCCAGGAGCATCACTAGCGTAGAGCTAAATAGAGATTGGTGAGGAAACTGGGTCAGGAAACAGGCCTACTGTACCTGCAGAGACTGCAGAGTGCAGTAGCAAGAAGCAGAGTGTCCACAGCATGGCACTGTCTTACAAAACATGGGAGACGAGATTGGTTGAGGATGTGGTTAGGATAGTGGGCATGTCTGGAAACTACAGATGCTGCTGCTTTTGTTCTCCTTTCTCTCTCCCGTATACACACTTGTTTTGTTGGGTAATTTTAGGAGTGTCCATTTTGCATTTTCTTTCTCTGCACAAAAACATCCACGAAAACATTTTCAGAGACTGAAACTGTTATGCCCTATGAGACATTCTGCTAGAAGCATGCCTGCTGTTTTGTGTGAGACAGTGTTAAATGTTGCTTAGGAGCCTTTCATACACTTCTCAGATGTAGGAGAGAAAAAGGCATGTAGTATGCTTCTCTGTAGACCTTGGTGCGGTTGTTTAAAAAAGGTTTTTCAGAGCATGTCTTGCTTCACTTGCAGATCCAGTCTTGCTGGAGGTGACATTCAGAATAAAATCACAGTACAAACAGAAAAGGAGCTGTAAAAAATGAAGCATCTCTAAGCAACCAGTGGGACCTGCCAAAATTACCCAAAAACTGGAAACTACATAAATTGAATGATAAACACAGAAGAAAGGAAGAAAAAAAAATCCACAAAGAGTCGTTATTAGAATTTTGCTCAAGTGTAAAAGGGAATGGTGAAACAAAACAAAAACAAAAACAAAACAAAAGTTGTTTTGTTTCCTCTGCTGCCTGCCTTGGTCTCTGTGGCGCTTTATTGCTATGGCTCAAAAGAGTTATTTTTTAAGATTTTTGGTGTGCAGGGAACGTTAATTGGACAGGAAAAAATAGTGTATTTTATTCTTCGGCATAATTGGTTTGATTATTTAGTTTAGGTAAGAAGGAATGCCTTTTTTTTTTTTTTATCCTTGAGATTTGAGACCTATGAGTAAAAAAGCAAGCTAGGAAAGTATTTGTCTTATTTTCACTTGTAGAAGTTCCATACTAAAATGGAATGTTTTTCAGGTATCTTTTGGAGTATGAATCAATTATCAATACAGAAAAAGGAAGAGGACTTGGTTCAGACTTTAGGTGCCAAAGCCTGCAAAGTTCTAAAGTTCTCAGCTTCTCCTGAAGCTTCTACCACATTGGTGAAGGGTTTGTATCCAAACACTTGTTGACTTAGTAGAAGGATTGCCATTGATTAGGTTAAAATAAAAACAATGGAGGAGAAAAGAAGTAGTTTACTTGCTACCCTGTCTATCTTAAGCTTTGGATCTCTAGGGCATAATGAAAGAGGGAGATGGGACACGGGCACCATTTTGCACTAAGAAAAGCAGAACAATGCAGAGGACATTATCATATATCTCCAATCTACTTTAATTAATCTTGGCTTGAATTTTAAATACTACATCCACATTGGTACAGCATGAAGACAAGGCAAATGGCTATTCTGCCAGTAACTTTCTCATTGTGATTGTAGGCAAATCAGTTGTGTGGAGCTCTCAGACCACTGAGGAGTCTGTGTTTTATTTTGAGATGCACGTGGAATGCTATTGAAAAATGTGTTTGGAAACAAGGCTTCAGTTTGCAGGCAGCTTGAGTACTCAGAAAGAGTCCTCCTCAATGCCATAATTTTCAGTCTGTGTAATACATGAATGATAACATTTCAAAGGGAGGAGAAATGCCTCAGACTGAGACAGCTTCAGTTACTGTAGTGGTATAGACAATTTAGGGAACTGAATATATAAAAAATCATGGACTCTAGCAGTGTTAGTTTTATGTTTAAATCTGAGGGCAGTTCTGCTGTGATAATTCAGCAGAGTAATAAAAATAAAACTTTCCCAACTATTGTCATTGCAGATAAATCCTCTGAATTTCCCAGTGCAGATTACTGAAATGGGCAGTGTTCTGTCTCACTGCTGCTTTTCAGAATCACCTGCTCTGGGAAAAGATTAAACGTCTTATGGTTCACGTTCTGCCCTGCCTTTCACATATTGCACTGAAGAGATTTTTCTAACTTATCTGATTCTGCATTTATACAGTGCTGTAAGCTATTCCGTCTTAAAATGGTGAGCATAAATGCAGAGGGGTAAGCAAGCATGTGCTGACTGTAGCAATGACAGCATTCCCTGGCTTTCACTCCAAAGGGAAATGACTTCACCTCTAGAAGACAATTTGCAATGTGTACCACAGGCTGTGGACGAGATCACATAGTGCCTTATGTGCTATTTATTGCAAACACCAAGTAAAGGTGTTGCTAAGCCCTCAAGGCTTTTCCCCTTAGTTCCTGTTTTGTTTTGCCTGTAATTGTGGATATGGAGCTAATGTGGTAACCAAGGAGAAGGTGAGACTGCATGTGGTCTTTGCCTCCTTTCAGGACTTTGGCTGCTTGTCCTGTCTTGTTCCTGAGACCTGCAGTTGTGTCACTCAGCAAGTTGTTTCCCCTGAGCAGCGTTTTGCTGGTCACGCTTACTAGCTGGATCAAACTCTTTTGAACAGAAATGTTGGTTTAAAATAGCACTATTAGAGTGAAAGGCACCCAACCCCCTTGACATCTTTGCAGTGTGTTATGACGGTCTGGATTCAGAATGAGCAGGGAGTAGAGTAGCCCAAATTTTTAAAACTCTGGCATAAATCATGCTCCATTGCACTGTTTTAGACACAAAAGAAGCTTTTTTAAAAGATGCTGCTTGTCTTGCAATTTCCACTTACTATCAGTTTTAAAAGTAGGCTATTTGAGCTCCTAGATATGTTATTTAACTGTGTTAAATTTTAATCAGACCTCATTTAAAAAAAAAGAAAATCTCCCTCTGGAAAGACTAGATCCTTTGACAGGATTGCAGGCAGACCTTTAGAGGGTTCTTCAGAAATCTGCATCTTTTGAGGAGATATGATTTTATTGTTAGCTTTTTTTTTTATATATATTAAACTCTCTGGGCTCACCATGGAAGTGAACAGTGTTCATGCTGTTCAATTCTGACAACTGGTGAATGTCACCCATAAGGAAAGAGATGGACTTGGCTTTCCTTCTGGCAACCCGCAGCAAGGTTGTAGTAACTGAGCTGAAGCTCGAGGATGCAAGGCATGGCCAGTCACTGCATCTGAGTCTACTGAGTCCCAGTGGCCAGCCCTTGTGAAAAGCTGAATCTCTATGAATTGTGCTGTCTGGGGTGGCACAGCTTGATGAAAATGTGAGAATGAATACGTGACACCCTTCTGATTGCTGAGAGAAGTGCTTTCAAATATTTTTTCATACATATAGTGCTACAAGAAGTTCTTCAAGAACTTCCCTCTGAAATTAAATTTTGAGGTTAATTTCCTCTTTTAAAAGAAAAAAAATAGTATTTTTAAGGTTTGTTTTGGAAAATTATGCTGCTAAATTCTGGAGTTTACAATTGGCTTTTAGCTTAAGATTGCAGTTGTGTGCAGGATTATGTAAATTACTCACTTGTTTTCCTTATTGTAGTAGAAAATGGCATTTCATAAAATTTGTCTTATTTTCATGTCTCTCTTTTTTTTTAAAAAAAACCCCAACCAACCCCAACCCAAAACCATGTCGGTTTACTAACTGTTGTCTTTCAGACTAAAAATACAATATCGGTGTCTCTAAGACCACTGATCAAAACCTTGAAAAATCCATATTAAAAATGAGAATTTCCTCAAGAAACTTTGCATCAGTTTGAATTCAGCAATGTGAACCCTTGTTCACAGCAAAAACTTGTCACAAGATCACTTACCATAACACTGTGCTGGCCAAGAACATCTTACAATAATTTAACTTTTGTTACTAATGGAGATGATGGTGTTCCCAGTGCTTCAGATGTTCTGTACTTGCTGCTTCTGCCCTTGCAACTAAAACAGTCTGAAAAGCTGTGGCCAATCACAAATTTTTCTAATGTAATTCTTAATTTCAGCCTCTGTGGTCTTGGAGTTTCTCCCATAACTAATGTACAACGTTTTCTCCTCTGATTTTGAATGTGTACTCTTGCTCTTCAAAACTGCTGTATTAAGCTGTATCGGCAGTACTTGATTGTCACTTCATTGGGACACTTTATTAACACGTGGATGTCTTTCACAGATAATGAGATAGTTAGACCACGTTTCCTTGTGCCTAGTATGCTACTGCTTCTGATCACTTGACTTCAGACTCCTTAACATCCTTATTGTTATTTTAAATTCTCCCTTATGTTCAGACCTGGTGCTATAAATATATGAGTAGGAGTGGCAGACTTCTGTTTTGAGTTAACATTTCTCTTCCTTGTATTTTGCTTTTAAGATATGTGGTGTTTGAATGATGAGGAGCAGTGTCTTACTTAGGCTAGAGACAAAAGGCTTCCAGACAGTCCTAAACCTTGGTCAGACGTTCACTGAGGAAAAGGGGAGTCAGGCCATTTCTTCTCTTCTCTTAGAAGAAAAGAATTTTGAATCTATCCTTATTTAAATGCAGTAGAGAAGTTAATATACAAATCCCTATCTTTTTCTCCCCAACAAATACTTAAAAAGCTGTAAAAAACTTTTGGTTCTCTAAGAAAGAAAGCGGGGGGGAAAGAAGGCCTTATTGAACAATTTATTAGGTCCTTCTGAATGCACATTTAGGAATTAATTGCTCCTAATCTGTATAGGTTTTCCTTTGGTGATCACAGCATTTGGCCTTGTTAAACCTCATCCCATTGGCCCATCGATCCAGCCTGTTCATATCCCTCTTTAAACCCTCCCTACCTTCCAATAGATCAGCACTTCCTCCCAGTTTAATTTTGTCTGCAAACTTACTAGGGGTTCATTTAGTCCCTTCATCCAAGTCATTGATAAAGACATTGAACAGGGCTGGACCCAGCACTGAGCCCTGGGGGACACCACTTGTGACCATCCTCCAGCTGGAATTAACTCCATTTACCACCACTCTTTGGGCCTGGCCATCCATCTGTTTTTTAACCCAGCACAGGGTGCACCTGTCCAGATCAGTGGCAGCCAGTTTCTCAAGTAGGATGCTGTGAGAAACAGTGTCAAAGGCTTTACTGAAGTCCAAGTACACTACATCCAGAACCTTTCCCTCTTCCACCAAGCAGGTCACCTTGTCATGGAAGGTGATCAGGTTAGTTAGGCAGGACCTGCCTTTCACAAACCCATGCTGAATGGGACTGCTCCTGGTTGTCCTGTATGTGCTGTGAGGTAGCACCCAAGTTGACCTGCTGCATGACCTGGCACTGAGGTCAGACTGACAGGTCTGTAGTTTCCTGGATCCTCTCTCCAGCCCTTCTTGTAAATGGATGTAACAGCTGCAAGCCTTCAGTCCAGTGGAACACTCCCCGAGTCAGCCAGGACTGGTGGTAGATGATGGAAAGGTCTTTGTAAACACTTCCACCAGCTCCCTCAATACCCTTGGATGAATCCCATCCAACCCCTTAGACTTATGAATATCTAATTTGCCTAGCGGGTCTCTAACCATTTCCTTTTGGATCACGGAAGCTTTGTCCTGCTCTTCCTCCCTGTCTACAGGCTTGTGAGGTTGTTAGATCATCTTTCCCTTTTGCATGAAGTTCTGCTCCTTTGATTTGGAACATCCCAAGCAAGCTGGTTCGAAATGAGAAGTCATCTTTACAGTATATAGACACCTGTTGGATTTACCCTAGGACACTCTCGAATAGTTAGTTGTGTTACACAACTATGAGGGCTGGGAATCCCTTGCAGAATCCTCTCTGAAGGACCGCAGGAAAAGGAAAAAGCTGCTGCTTTTAAATGAAAATAGTAATTCTTTCCTGAATTCCCTAGAAACCTCCCTCAAGCTAGATGAATAGAGGTTTTTTAAAGCAGTTGTTTTGTTTGTCCTTTTCTAGTGTTGCTTCAGATATTTGGGTCTATCTTATGCAGCTGCATATGTAAAGTTTTTAAGAGCATACGGACAAGTGGGATTATGTAGTCATATCTTCTTAATATATGTTGGAGACCTTTACTCAAATTATTCCTGCAACAGGAATTGTTTTTTAATGTGATGACATCTCCCAGTCATGACTTTATATGGTGGAGGATTCAGCTTGGTCCTATTGACATTGTCCCAGTAGCTCTTTTTGTCTTATGCTTGCCTGTTCTTCCAGAGGTAAAGTTAATATGTATTTCGCAATATCCTTTATTAACAGAGGGCCAAGAAACCTGCAGGTTTTCTACAACTCATTAGAACTAACGTGATTCTTTTCCTCAAACTGTCAAGATTTGGATGTGTAATTGGATCTCTTCATCCCTCAGTAGGAGACAGTTTCTGAGCTGCCTGTCTTCTAGTGGAGCCTGAAACATTCTTTTCTAATGAAGCTATCTGGTATGATGTGACAGCCATTTGGTGAGAACTATATATACACAATTGATGCTGAAATTATCTATTGTTTGTCGTAACAGTATGTTCTTAAGTATGTCTTTGTCTTTTTAGTTGGGAAGACATAAATTTAGAAGCGGTCCTATTTAATTTGACTAGTTTTGATTCTTTGCCAACTTCTGATTTTGGATATTTGTATCCTGTAAGGAAGCTGTGAAGCAGTTCTATCTTGCCGTTTGATTATGCAAGGGGTTTCTTTTGCAGCTCCCCAGTTGAAGGAAATTGTGTGCCAGAAACTTGAAAAGGCCAAAGTTTAAAACCTCTTCCTCCTTTAGGCAGGAAGAGCTGATGAGGAAGTATTTTTCTGAGTGGTGTTTGTTTTATGTTTTGAACAAATCCTTATTCTTTATTTTTTTGTTTGGTAGTGGCAATTGATCACAGCTTAAATGTTTGAATGAGAAACAATTTCTTGCATCTCAGGGTATGCGAGGAATTACTGTGCTTTTCTTTATCTGATAAAACTAGGGGACCAAATGAAACAAGGTAAACCAACTCACTGGTGTAATTTAAGCTTACAAATTATTCAAATGATTTTTTTGTGACCAAATTTTGTTCAAGACACATACTGTACCAGATACTTTCACTGTCTTTTAATCGCATTAGTGAATGGATAAAAGTATGTGTAAAAATAAGCAGCTTAGATGTTTTCTGGTTTTATTTTCTAGTTTCTACTTGGATGTATTTTGAGGTGGTGATCAGTATTAGAAACTCTAGTCTCTTGTTGCAGAGAAAAATTGTGGCAGAATCATGCTGTAAATCTTTGAAGTTAGCAGTTGTAAAGAAAACAAACCAAAGGTTAGAGAACATTTGATTACAACACATCACAGTTTTATTCTGTTGTGAGTGACAATGCATTACCTTGCAAGCTGCTGCTGTCAGATGGTGCTGGGTGCTTTAAGAGCCCCGTTCCCTTGTAGACTTTTGGAGTGCTTTATTCTTCCCTGTGGTGTGGCTTTCATATCATTTCATGCAGGCATGTTCAAGACAGGTGCAAGATGTTGTCTGATCCATACAGATTTTTGTGTTAAGCAGTAATCTGAAAGTAACCTTGGTAGAAAACGAGAAGCTTTACTGAAAAATTTCCCTGCGATGCTGTTGCCAGGGCAACTGTGTCTATTGTGTGTGCTGTGTGTGTTTAGCTGAGTCTGGCTCCTAGATGCTGCAGTGTGGAAAAGCATTGCCTTTAGAAGTGCCTTCCCCCATTTTTGGTAGGTTTGAAGGCAGCAAAGGCTCATAAAGCCTCTCTTATAAAACTCATCCCTCCTATTTTGCTTGCAATTACTGCTAGTTTAGGCATATTGCTTAAAAAAACAGAACCACACTGAAAATGGAAGGGAAGGTGATGTCTTGCTGCAGCTCAGTCTCTCTGTTGCTCTGTAGTGGTAATCCAGCATGGTTTGCAGAGTCAGGCAGCGACATAACAGCAGTGCAGGGTACGTCTTGTTTCTTGCTCTGCAGAGAGAGAAGAGCCTTTTTTCTGTGACAGTGAGGTGGCAGTGATGAGCAGTGTAAGGCGACTGGAGAAGATGTATGATGCAAAGTGGAGGACTGCTTGGAAAAGAGCACACAGGGGTTGCCAGAAAGGTGGGCTGAAAAGACTGTTCGTCAGCAGAAGCCCTTTGTCTGTGTCTTTGGACACAGGTTATTCCTGATTTGTAACCATAAAATGTCAGCGTTCTCCTAAACCAAACCACCACCACCACTAATGAAAAAAAAATTTGCTTGATGGTGCTCTTTCTGCTACTTTGAGAGGCTGTAGGGGAGGGTGTTCATCAATTAGAATACCTCTCTGCAGTTTTACCTGCAAAATGTTATTTTTCCTTTCCTCGTAAATATTCTGCAAAGCAGTTTGCAGTATGTGCGTTTGTTTTCTGTGCTATGTTTTAGTGTCAGATGACTGGGGGGATCATCATTGTGCATTAAAGAGGCCCAAGAAGCAAAAAATTGATGTGGAAGTGAAGTGGGAAATAATTTTCTGTGATCAATCTAAAATGTATTAGGCTGATGAAATGCATTTCAGATTCAACGTTCACTTTCCTTTGCTGCATCTTCTTCCTGTGGAATGTGTAGACGCAGTAGGCTGGTAAGCCCCTCTCACCACAGATGATGAACATGTCCTGTTTTTTAAGTGAACCTGAAAGAGTCGTATGCCTTAGTTTGATGTGAGCTTTCACCCTCCCTATGGTCTCTAGTTCACAGAGGCTATAAAAATTCTTTATGAATCAAGATGGCCCCAGTTTTTGCTGCTGGCTACTGGGTTAATATTGCTGAGTTATAGAATAGGGCTCTGTATATTTTTATCTGTAGGTTATCTGAGTGAGAGAATGAAGGTGACGTGAGGAGATGCAAGTGACATGCCAAACAATGAAGCTGTGCTTGGGCAGCATCTGAATGGAAGCCAGGGAAATAATTTTTAATGCATTGCCTAGCTACTCATTTTCTTCCACTCCAAAAGAGTCTTTTGTTATCCAAGTGTATTTTTAGCCTTTTTTTTTTCAATCTGGTCAACATTTCATTCATGTTTGTGTTGAATACATTGTTCCTTCAGTTTCCAAGAGACCAATTCCTGTAGAGATGGAAACAATTTTGCTTAATTGCTGAGACTGAGGTGAATGTTATTACCCTTCACGATGACCTGAAAGAACCTTTTTCTTCAGGCATTCTCATGAACAACTTAGCCTTTGATGTTTCTTGGCTCCCTCTTGACTAAAAGGGAGCTTGTGTAGAAAAGTATGTGGAAAATCATTCTTTTAAAAATTGTTTTAAGAAGCATGATTTGTGCTCTCTGTAGATCACAGTCATATACTGAATTTATTCTTTATAAAGGTGTAACATAGTTCTGAACTTGTTTGTATTTCTTTTTGTTTTAAAATTAGCAGTGCCTTCTGTACTTAGGAAGGTTCAAAATAGAAACTTAGCTTCTAAGTATGGGCCTAATAATATGTCCCTAATAATGACGAATTCGAGGATATGCTAAATATGTTCTTCTTTATGAGTAAATTAGCAGTTGTAATCTGGTTTCTCTTGCATACAAGATTTGTTCCTCTCTAATGAGGAACTGCAGGTAATTGGGGAGGAAAAAAGGAGGAAACAATGTATGTTGAGCTTTTAAAACTTCGTAATTCTTAAAAGTAGGAGGGGGAAAGAGGTATTTTGCACTCCTCTTTACTTTCAGTTTTTGCTCCCTTTCAGTTTTAGAGCATCTTTTTACCCTTGTAGACTACAGAGTAAAGTCAACCAGGAAAATCTGCAAAATATTTTACTGCCTTATTTTCACTTACAAGTGATCTCAAACATACACCCCCCCCCATTTACTTGATCTTTTTCCCCCAAAAGCTTAGCTTAGTAGTGGTTCTATTTGTGGGCTGCAGTACTCACCAAGGAATGGAGTATGCCCTTTACCTCAGAATGCCTATAGGGTGCATGCAGAAGAAAAGTAGGAGGCTGCTGATGTGAAAGGAGAGAATGAATGGAAAAAGGAAAAATAGTCCAGAAATAGAGGATTATACATGAAAATGTGTGGTAAAGATTATTTTGTCTTTGTGGCATTTGCAGGTGCTTTGCTTCACCTCATACAAGTGATGTGAAGAATTCAACAATGAATGGATGGCCAGAATCTTCCTGCAGGAATGACAAATGATAACTGGCATTTGAGTTATAAGATGGTTTGATCCGCTGAGCTTGGGAATGGGTTACTTCCATCTCCAGCAGTAATCCTGCAAAATACTCTCTTGAGAAACTGGAGAGATGCAAGATCTTGCAAAAAAAATTTCAGGCTTTCCGTAATAAAAATGGTCACATGCTGTATGCAAAGATCACAAAGGTGTAGTGAATGAAAAAGAAATGAATGTATTGAAATATAACAGGAATTTACTCACAGGTAAAAAGTATTTTCTTGAATAATATTCAAAATAAGAGTATTTAATCCAAATATTTTTTATGTTCTAATGGTATCATGACTAGCTGAGCTCTACCTTATCCAGTAAGTACCACAGTATTTCAGCACTAGATTGAAAGGGCAAGTTGCCTAACACTGCCCTTCTAGTTTTTTTTTCATTTTGCCAGGTAGTTGGGAGTCAAGTGACACTGTGTACTTGCAACACTTCAGATGTTTTTTATGAAGTGAAATCTGCCACAGAAGATGAAATTCCTATATATTAAAATAGTTGAAAAATCAGATATTATTCTTTTTTCTGCTCCCTGAGGACAGTGGTTAAATGCATTTGGAGTCATTGGAAGTGACATGCTTCCACTCCACCGTTATTTGAAATGGTAACAGCAGGGCAGCCATGCCATACAGACGCCACCTCCATTAAGAAGTAGTTTATATTTAGAGCAGATGTTGGAGAAGCTGGGCAAAGGAGTAACTTTTAAAGCCTGTGTGCATCGGTGTATGTTGAAGAAAATATGATCTTGAGTTAGTGACTTTTGTCCAGGAAAGGTATTGTTTGCCAGAAAGCTCTTAAGTCAGAATGGCAAAAAACTTTGGCTACTGGCAAACTCCAACATTCATGGTATTTCAAATGTGTGAGCATTGTGTATAGGCATGAGTATGTGCGCTTTACCTCCTGCACAGGATGCTTGAACAATAGTTCTCAATCTCTCTCACACAATGGCCTTCATTGTGAGAGTAAAGCACTGATGAAGCTGTGATGGCTTGAGAGCTCAAGACATGAGGTGGGTGTTAGCTGTCATGCACTGATGCTTCAGTTTTATCAAGTATGAGAATGTCCAGGAGCAGGTTTCCTTATTGTTATTTGTGTACTTAGCTAGGCTGCATATGTCACTTCTTCTGAAAGATTCTGAAATAGGGTGAAGCGCTGCCTCTTGACTTCCATCTAAAGAGGGATGCTGTTTTGAATTATGAATACATGAGGTGGGTGCGTTTTGTAATTAGGGCTGAAGTCTGGTGGGCTGCTGACTTCAATATAACTTGTAGGACTTTTCTTCCATTGTAAAAATGCTGCTACTTTAATAAAAGATGTTAAAATTCCATTCTTCTGAGTTAGTGTAATTTTGTGTTCTATCTAGTGACAGACTATTGTATCAGATGAAGCTGTAATTGTAAAAGCACATATTATTTAAGCAGTATTTTCTAAACTGGAAGGAACACAGGTCTTGTAAAGGGATTTTTGGATCAGTGTGTTTCACAGTGACTCCCTAGATGTATCAATTAAAGAATGAGTTCCTGTCTTCAGCAGTTATCTTAAAGTATTGATTCATTTTTGTAATGCGTACATAGCACTGCTCATAAAATTTTATTTGAAAAATTGTCTTGTCTGTCTTGATGATTCCTGTGCACTGTTACAGAGACACTCTGTGAGAACTAAATGAAAAATGTGATTTAACAGTAGGAGGATGGTAGTCTGACTTGTGTGCATGTGGGAATGCTGTGATCTTACTGAGTAGCAGTTAGATAGATGACTTAATGCAGGAAGTCACCAGCACTATCTCTGTCCTACCCAACTTGCTCAAGTTAGCCAACTCCCTTGTAGCCTGTATCAAAGAATGAAATACTCTTCTTTAAGCAACTAAATATTTCAGTATGAAACCTTATGGAAAAATCTGTGTGATTATAGTGTCAAAATCATGGCATCATAGAATAGTTAGGGTTGGAAGGGACCTTAAAGATCATCTAGTTCCAATCTCCCAGCCATGGGCAGGGACACCTCCCACTAGATCAGGTTACCCAAGGCCCTATCCAACCTGGCCTTGAACACCTCCAGGGATGGGGCAGCCACAACTTCCCTTGGCAACCTGTTCCAGTGTCTCACCACTCTCATGGTGAAGAAGTTCTTCCTAATGTCTAATCTAAATCTGCCTCTCTCCAGTTTATACCTGTTCCCCCTAGTCCTACCACTACAAGCCTTTATGAATAGTCCCTCCCCAGCTTTCATGTAGGCCCCTTTCAGGTACTGGAAGGTCGCTACAGCATCTCTTCAGAGCCTTCTCTTCTCTAGGCTGAACAAGCCCAACTCTCTCAGCCTGTCCTCATATGGAAGGTGCTCCAGCCCTCGGATCGTCTTTGTAGCCCTCCTCTGGGCCCGTTCCAACAGCTCCATATCCTTCTTACATTGAGGATTCCAGAACTGGACACAGTAATCCAGATGAGGTCTCCCAAGAGAGGAATAGAGGGGCAGAATCACTTCCCTCACCCTGCTGGCCACGCTTCTTTTGATGCAGCCCAGGATACAGTTGGCCTCCTGGGCTGCGAGCACACATGGCTGGCTCATGTTGAGCTTCTCTTTGACCGGCAATATGTACGATTACAATTTGTTTCGGAAGAATCAAGTAGACTTGTAGTAGTCAAAGGGGTGTATTATATTAAAAACTTCATTATCCATTCCTCAGTCATTAACAAGTTGGGAATAAGAGGCTTTGTATCCTTAAGGGATGTCGAACACTTAAGAGAGGATTGGAAATTGTCTCCACTACTCTGAAACAAAACAATACGAGGCACTGACTGCAGCCTGCCATGAGCCACTACATCATGACCAGCTCCATCTAATAAGGATAGGAAAAAAACTGTGATAATGTGGGTGAGTTTACTCTCAAAGACAAATACAGGAGACTCTGCACTGTCAATACTAAAACGTAAACATGTCTAGTGGCAAAACATCAAACCTTAGCAAGGCAAATTTTACATTAGTAATAATTCCTGTTTTGCATTTGGGGAAAAAGCAGAAGTAACATACAGTGACGAGGCTCCTCTCTCTGTACTAGGATTTTCTCAGCCTCTAGAGGCAGAATTTTAAATATCAACAGTTCTGTTTCAGAGTTTTGAGAGACGACCAAAGCACTCTCCAGATTGTTGATATTTTTTTGCAAAATTCTGGGGAAGTTTCAGGAGACTGGTTGAAGGACAGTGCCCTACCAATGTTTTAAGAGGTTGAAGAAGATAAATCATTACATGCCTGTCAGCCTCGAATTTGCCTTGGCCAAAATAATGATGTGGCTGACATGAATTTTGAGCAATGAAAGTTTAAAGGATGGTAATATAGTTGTTTGCAGTGAGTATGTGGCAATGGAAAATATATCTTGTCAAACTAATGTGATACCTGGTTTTTATGAGATGAAAGTTGGATAAATGTTTCAATGTCAAATGCAGATGTAATATAGTTAGATTTTCAAATGCCCATGTAATGTACTTGGATTTCTGTCAGGCAGTTGGCTAGACAGTGTATGACATTCTGATCAGGAAGCTGTAAAGATACAAAATGGAAAGAACAACCACTAAAAAAATGAAAAAGCCATTAAAGTTACAAATTGGCTGTGAGAGGTCCTAGAAAAATGGCTGTAAATGGAATTCTTTACTAAATATGTGTTTTTCTAGTGGAGTTCCTAGTATTAAAAAAAAACCAAAACTGAATCAGACTGTTAGTCTACTTCAGGAGGGGTGACATGAGGCAGGTAGGCAGGTCAGCTTTGCCAAGTGTAGGGTCTCACATGTTAGAAAAAAGAATGCAGGTAGTAGTAACAGGAGTAGGAGCATCTTTGAAAGACGTTTCATTTGGGGTGGACGTCATCTGGGTTTGGTTTGTGGTGTTATGGTGTGGGCCGAAAGAGCGTTTCTCTTCTTAAAGATCTGAATGTCAAGGTGAGTGCTTGTTAAGAAGGTAGTAGCCTGGGCATTAGCTTCTGCTGCTTTTATGTTGTGTCCAGTATGGGATTGATTTGACCAAGCTTGAAACCTATGAAAAAGATTAAAACATTGGAGAAAAACCAAAACCTTAGGCTGAAATATGGAAGGAATGTAATCTTGTATCAGGAAGATGATACCTTTTTTTGATTTCTGTTGTTAAGTAATAAAAGGAGGTATAGATATGATGAGCTTACAACATGAGTAAGTGAGAAGATGAGGATAAAGAAGGGAGAGCTCTTATATACAACAAGAGTGATCAAAATCATGGGAAGTTGTTGCTTTAAGGTTGTTTTTTTCCTTTTTAATTTTTTTAATTAATAAATAGTTGGAAAGATCTAAATAAAAATATTTGTTGCTTATTCTGTTCCAAAATACTCTTCTTTTGGGAAAAGTGTTGGTTCAGTTTGTTGTGATACTGTGGAGCCTTCTTAGCAGAATCTCCTTGGTCCTAGTAGTATGAAAACAGAAAAGACGTGTCGGAATTAGGTGGCTAGATAGTGTTGTAGTGATTTGAACTTAAAGTTCATATAACTACTCCTAATTAGAATTTTATATAAGGCTTGATTTTGAAATATTTGTGTTTTGCTATTAGTTCGTTCTGTTTTGAGGAATAAATAATTTGATCTTCAGCAGGATTGGGGATTGTTTTCATACATTCCCATTGCTTTTGCTAGGTCAAGGCATATGGTCTTTCCATTTGTGGGTACTCATCCCTTTTTCCTGACAGTATCAGAATGAAACTGTAAAATGTAATTGGTCTTCATGAAAAGATGACAATACTGCCTCGCTCTCTAAACTGGTCTAATTTCTTGCTTTTTGAATTGCTGTTGCACTTTGAACAGATATTTCTAATGAGTTGTCCACAGTGATGCTACATAGTTTCCCTGAGAGGTTTCAACTAATTTAGAATCCCTGTGTATATGTGAACAGTTTGAATGATTCTTCTTGGTATCCAGAAAGATTTATGATGCTGTACCTGACCACACTAAATTTTATCTGTCTCAGTCTTGCCCATTTATCAAGTTCTGTTAGCTTCTTCTGGAGTTTTGATTCATTCACAAGTTCTTATTTTCAAGAACTCTAAATGAATTCATGTTATAGGGCTTTCACTATCCACCCTGATTCCTTTGTAGGTGATATAAATTATTTCAGATTTTTAATCTATGTGATGCCTTTAACACAGATGGAGCAAGGGATTCCATTGGGTTGAAAACAGGAGCTCTCCTCAAAAAACTAACGAGATTTGCCACATTGTCAGTCAGTGTGTGAGTGAATGTGAGCAATGAAAGCTTTTCAAAATTTGTTCTGTTAAAACTGTTTATCATTTTTATTCCAAAGGGTGTAGCTCTATCTATGGCAGTATTTAGAAATAAAAGGGAAAAATAATTACTGGGCATTAATCTCTTGCAGTCAAATGCGATCCTTCTGTAGCTGTAGTAGGGAGACAAGAATAAGATTCTGATGAGCCATAGTTCACAAGTAAAGGTATTTACTATGGTTCATGCCAATTTGGCACCTTTGTGCGATATTGCTATAATAGGATTATTTACTTAACTTTAGAAAATATAAAGATACAGGTGTTATAAACTAAGCTTAGATTTGTAAATTTGGCTTGTGAGGTGTGACACATCTCTCGGCTTTCTCTCTGTAGCCTTTGCTGCACTGGCAAGACTGGGAGCCTTTGGAGCTGTGCAGGCTGACATTCTCTGAGAAAAAAAAAGAGAAGAAAAGGTTATTCAAAACTGGTGTGCTAGTATTGGTGTGAGAGAATCATGCCTTGAAAGTGATGGAAACTGAAAAAGAGAAAGGAGTGGGTATTCTGTGAGAAAGATGGTATATTATAGAAATGCCTTGTAATTAGGCAGCTGCTAGGTTAAAATAAACTGGAATGAACGTCTGGTTTTAAAGAACAACCCAGCTGAGATGAATGAATGGTTCTCCTGAATGTGAATAGCTGGAGGTCCATTGGTGGGCTGCCTGGCTTGCCCTGGTGTCAGCCAGCTGCAGTTTGTTTTCCAGTCCTGGAAAGATGTGTTCTGCTCTCACGCCAGTGGAGCAACTGCAAGTGTCTGTGACTTTTTTCTGTGTACTCTTGTTCTACAGCTGTTTTCTTGAGCTAATGGATAGTTTACTGACAGAATATGCTCTGGCTATAGTTTTCTTCAAAAAAGTTTAAGTTAGAACTTTGAAGGCTTTATGATAATTCAGCTTTTTAATAAAAATGCATTTTTATCAGCTGCATAGAGTTACTTCAAACAAGTTTTGTTTTTTTTTTCCCCGTAATTCTCCCTTTGTGACTAGCGTTAAGGCTCAGTCTCTGTTTGAGTCCTTACAAATGGTATCCTTTTTCATCCAGAAGAGCTTTTCTATTTTCTTTGCATTGGAGTCTTAGCAAGTTTACATTTTATTTATTTCCTCCAAGCTTGCTGCAGGGAGCTGTACTGTTCCCAAATGCTACAGAAACAGAGAATCCAACACTGAAAAGGAGAGTTACATTACACCCTAAAGGCATAAGCACCATTTGTTTAGAGAGGTAAAGGAGCGGACAGTCAGCAAAATTAATGGCTTGATGTTTTTATACAAGGCTAACCCTCATCGAAGCTACATGCCTGCAGCTTCACTGGAAAGTAGATGAACCAAGTGAATTCTGTCTTCAAGTTGAGGTAGCTGGTGTATGAAAAATGTTTTTTTTTTCATATTTAAGGAGAAATTCTTAATGGGCTAGAGTTTTTGTTTGACTACAAATTAGGTTGATTTTTTTTTTTTGTGCATATATATGTGAGGGGGGGAGAGACAGTGAGGGTTGTGGTGGAAATGAGACAAAGATTTGCCTTCTTGAAGAACTGATAGATATCTTTAAATAATATTCCTAAAAGACCTTGGGCCCAATGGGGGATGCTTCAAATGAGATTACACACTAGTGGTTCTGTGCTTCCAGTAACCTGCTGATTGCTTTCAAAGAACATAAAATGTTTTGGAGATTAAGTAGGTTTTTTATTCTCTTCAGTGACAGTGTATTTATGTACTGCCAATTTATACAAGCTGCAGTGCTCTCTGAGGTCAACAGGGTTAGCAGTGAAATGAAAGGTCAGTCCAGTTGTGATAGAGAGTTTCCTTGAATGTTTAGTAATTTCTCTGAAAATTAGTCTTCCAACATCCCAGTGCTGGGTGCTGAAGAACTGAGACATTAAAAATTCTATCATAAATTTGCTGGAAGAAGCAAAAAAGCCTCTGCACTTTAAAATGAGAGAAGTATTCCTTAATGACATCACTGGTAATATTCTTTTGGTAATACTGCTAGGGTTTTTTGATGCCATTTTTAATAAAGGATAATGTAGGTGAAAAGCATGTAAGAGAAGAATACACTCTAAGAAGGTTAAAAAAACCCCATGTGCTAGAAAGAGAAGGTTTCTTGAGAGTCAACAAAGTCAGACCTCATATCAATGGGGGCAGTTCCCTCTGCGCAATACGATTGGCCAGGGCTAATCAAGTGATGGCTTCTGTCTTGAGGCAGTATGGCCACAGCCAAGCTACCAGCACTTATCTCCTGTAAAGACGGTCTTTTGGGGACAGTGTCTGCCTGTTCACAATATCCAAATAGAATACCCAGACAGTCAGTTGTTTGAGGGTACGAACTTTATAAGAAGTGCTATTTTTCCTTTCAGTTCTACTAAAATGCATGGGTTTGTGCTGTTGTGTAATCTTGCAGGCTGTGTATGCTGAGTTCTCTACATTATTGTTTTTTGTGTAGAAGCATTGTAGTGAGGTTGCTTTCAATAGCACCACAGAGCTGAGTTCCCATGTGATGTACATTTGATTGCTCTGTGATTCTCTTACTGAATATTCCAGAAAATATTCCTAATTGACTAAAAATGATGGGGTGTTTAGCCACAAAAAAAAGAGATGTGAAGCCTGGATTCTGTTGAAAAGTTTAAAACGGCAGTTATACATCCACAAAAGGACCTTGGAAATAGTTGTTTAAGTGGAATTTGGTGTCTTGTTGCCAAATAATACTTGCTGTCATGACTTACATTCTAAGGCTATAAAATGTTGGATAACAATATGTACTTCAACAGAATGTTTGCCTGCAACCATTAATTTCATTAAGTTCACAGTACTAGAAATTAGCACATTCAGATAGGTAACGTTAACATTTATATGCTATAATGAACATTTTTCTTTTCGCTCTTTGCATGTAAAATAGTAAAGGAAGAAAAGAAAGAGAATTTCTGGCATGCTACAAGCTACAGCTCTTGACCTGAAAACATCAGAATAATCTGATGGTAAGGTTGTGTGCATGTTAATGGTACGGTGTATAAAGAGGCTTTGAAAATTTTTGTTTCTGAGGTCTTGGTTTCTTTCATTTCTTCTGTCAAAGTGATGTTTGTGGCCTCAAATAAAAAGTAAACCAGTTGTAGTTCCCAAAGCAAGCCTGAATGGATTGTGAGGTATTAGACTCTTTCATTTAAGAGAGAGAGGCACTGAGATTGTAGGACCTGGGGATTATGGATGAAACAGTCTGAATCAAAATAATTTTGAGACAAGTGGTGAAGAAGTTCTCTTGGGTAAAACTGTGCATCTGCTGAAGTCCGTGTTCCTCTAGTTCATATTTGGATGTGGATAGAGGTGTCTGTAATGTTATTAAGGATTTTTGTTGTTGTGGGATTTGCACTGCACACACATAGGTTTGGGAGTGTGTACACATTAACAGTCAGGGTTGATGTGATTGATGATTTCCTTATCAATCAGAAGAGATGCTTTAGTCTTAGTTTTCACAAAATAATGAAGACTGAGTGGAAATCTTGTTACAGCAAACAAACTGGAATTGAATGACTGTGACTTGGTTAATTTTAAAAATGATGAAAGGATAAACAAAAACTGGTTTGTGGCTCAAGCCTTGATTACAAAAATGGAAAATTTTGACAGACTAGTGAGGCTGAGGGATATGAAAGTGACAGTGTGATTTTCCTGGAATGAAAGATGCTAATGCTTTACAACCCCAAGGAAGGAAGGGAACTGCCTGAAGAAGGATACAATAACTAATTGGAAAATCTTCAGGGGCTGGAGAAGAGCCAGCTGACCTTTTAACTTGTAAAGATTTTTATTACAGTTGTCTTGGCTACATTCTTGTCATTCTGCTAAAACCTAAACCTACTGGGTGTTCTTACTGGGACCTCAAAAAGTTTTTTGTTGTGCTAGAGTCATCTGGTGATGAGGTTTTTTTCTTGGTGGGCATGGACCTTGCCTTATCTTGACATCTCAATCCATCCATCCTCAAGTCTCAGGCAAATAGTACAAGTCTTATGTTTTTCAGTATGACCACACTTGCATTGCCAGTAGAATTTTGTGGGAGGACATGGGTTGCTGTGAGGTAAACCTTCCATGGCAGTGCTGACTGCTTTAACAATTTGCTTTTCTTTCCTCCTTTTACTTTCATCCCCTGGGCCTGATCTCTTTAATGACAGCTTTATGTTGTTGTGGTTCTTCCTACCCGATATTAAAAGATTGCTTGGCTCTTGATATGTGTCTTTAGGGTTTTTTTTGCGTGTGTGGTTTTATTTGTTTGTGTTGGTGTTTGGTTTTTTTTGCGGTTGGTTTGGGTTTTGTTTGTTTGGTTTTGCTTCTGAATTACACTTGTTTCCATCTCCTGCAAGCACTTGTGACCCAAGCTGAACTGAGCTGGAGAAGTGCAACTGCACCCCGTTAACCATACGAAGCTGTTGCTGGAAGTGAGGCATTCAGCAAGGTGATGGATAGCGTAGACTTTTCTCATGTATGGTTAGTGTCATAGAAAGCAAATGTGTGCAAAGACACTTATACATACATGTTACTTAAGTCAAGGAGGTTGTAAAGGCAAACTCTTGAGGGTGGCCAGCAGTGTCTTGGTGACTGTAAGACAATTGGCAGGGCAGGATATTGAATGGGACTCTGAAATGGTGGGTGAAGAAGCAAGGAAAACGCACGGGGGGAAAAGGCATTTTGTGTCTTTTGCTGCAAGTGAGGCAGGCTTGGGATTAGTTTCAGGCAGGGAGGACATAGCCCATCTCTCTGGAAGCCAGAGAGAGGTTTAAAATTTTTCCTTTGAAAGCTTACTGTATCCTGCCGGTGTCTTAATGCTTCCTCTCCTTCTCCAAGCTTGCAAAGGTCCAGTTAGTACATTGTACATAAGCTTTTGGTCAGTTGTGTCTCCAAGAGGAATGTTTTCTTCCAGACCTTAATACACAGGCTTCAGTTTAAATTCTGCTGCGAATTTTCTTGCTGTATTGGAAGGTAAAACTACATACAAACTACAAAACACAACCACTCAACAACAAAAAAAATCCACCTCAAGTAGAAGATTAGATTATTAGATTGATGAAAAATGAAAAATATCGTCTTGTGAGCTATAGGACGCTGGGCCTGTTACTTTTCAACTGATGCAGCCAGCAGCTAGGAACAGATTTAATATGCTGTTCTTAGTGAGGTTGTACTGGTTTGCTGCTAACATGTGTTGCACTGAACTGTGCTTAGTCTTGTGCTTGCCAAGGAGTATGACTAGGTTAGCAAGCTACTTCCTTATCAATCAGAAGTCAAATGATCCAGAAGAGGAACACAGAGTTCTTAGTGAAGGATCGTTGCAAGCAGGACAGCTCTGCTAATTAGATCCCTTTTTATTTTATCTTATTTTTTCACATCAGTAGAACTTTGCATACAAATGTAGTTGGGTAGAGTGCGTCAAACAGTACAAATCATTGTTACAATACATTAATCAAGGGCACGGAAGAACAGCTCTGGGAGAGAAGATTCCCCTGTCTTACGTAAGCTTTGATCTGCAGTCTCTCGGTCACCTCATCTCCTTCCCTTAAGACTTCTGATCCCAGAAGGAATAAAATTTGCTGTGTTCTGGCCCTGGTAATTTTCTTACAGTGAAATTTGTCAAGAGACATGACATGCCATGGCTAAAGGCAATCACAAAATCCTGAGTAAAAGTACTTAGGTGCACACTCTTCTAATGATTTTCTTCCCTTGCCTTTCCCCCTCCTGTGCCCTGAGCTATGCCTTCATGCAGTTAAAAGTTAGACATGGTAGTGACTAGAATCTGGATGCAACTCCTTAAACATCATCTTGTCATTGATCCTTAGAAACCTATTTTGTATATCATACTCTTATCTCTGAGAAGTGATGGAAGCCTCTGTATCCTTGAATATTTTGGGAAGTTGTTGAACTGTGGGGAATTAACGTGCACTTATAGTGGAGTGAACTAAAAATAAATGGCATTGAGGTCCTCTTATTGTTCTAGCTAAGCACTGTGATGTTCACATGCTTGTGAATTCTCATTTTGCAATGCCCTTTGTGAGTCCAGCTCCCCATACCTCTTCCTTGCCACTTCTGGTACTGTCCCTTACTCCCTGCTGCAGCACTAGGCTGACTTTGCCCACAATTCTGACTCGGATCTTCTTCCTGATGGGTTGCACAACAGATCCTCAGTCAGAGCCCTGGGAGTACCGAAAGAGAAGAAAGAATATCCTTGTGGTCAAGATACTAGCCTGAAAATCAGTTTTTAATATATTTAGTCAGACTTGCTTTGTTATAGCGCTTGGAAGTCTTAGGAGATGGTTGACAAAATGTATTTTATCTCTTAATCAACTTTTGAAATCAATGGGATTGATTTGATGGGTACGTCTAAATGTATGCATGAGTTTTATCCTATATATGTTTGTTTACTGTCTACAAAGGAGAGAACAATACTTACCTCTTAGGGTTGTGGTGGAGGAAAAGGTGGGATAGCTACTCTTCAGAAAGATCTCTGACTTGGATCTGACGGGGAGACACTCTGTATTTCCCATAAACTCTACTCTGAACCTTCTTCCTTGGTAATGTCTGCTTTGGTAGATAACCTTATCTTCCTAATATACATACATGTATTTATTTATGCACACATTTTCTTATGTGTATATACACACGTGCCAATATATAAAGGAAAGTATATATAATATGTATTAAACACTATTATTTTTATACTTAATATTTTGAATATATAAGAATATTTTAATCTGAAGTTAAAAGACTTTTTCTGTTTTGGGTAACCCACTGCTTTTACATTCAACCAATTAATTTTTGTGAGGGCTGGGCCATAAGTATGTCTGCGGGCTGCAGAAAAATGTTGATGTTTCACCCAGAGTTAGTAGTTGCTGTGCTAAGATCTTTCCTCACCATCCATACAGCTTATGTCCTTACTATTGATGATTAATAAAATGCTGGGCCTTTGGCTGCTTCTCACCACATGTGTTAAATCTGGATGGATGGATGGACCTGAACTGCAGCCACTGCTAGGTAGAAAGCAGCTTGCTAACATGCAATTTAAGAGAAGAAACAAACAATTTATGTATGGTTGAAAGGGCATGGATAATAAAGTAAATGAGTTCTGAGTAAAATGGTCCCTAAGCATTCTTTTCCTGCCTCACAGTCATTTGTAGAGTGCTTTGAGATCGTTTATATAGGGATCATGATATCCTTGCACAACTCTTCTCAAATTTTCCTCCAAACAGAGAATTGTTTCTGCATAGGGGGTCATGTTCCTTAGGCTCATGAAATGCTTCAGCCACTAGCAGTTACTCTTGTTTGTCTTGGAAAAAAAAAATCGCTAATCTTAAATTAAAATGATTTAAAAATATAGCCCAATTAGAAAGCATTATTATGTGTTTTATAAGTATGCTTGAATGTACTTATCCACTGGGAGCACACAGCTGTCTGATGGAATTTAATTTCTCTGCAGCACGTTGGGGGCGGGGACAGAAGAGAAGTAGCCAGAAAATTATGGTTGCTGCAGTAAATACCAGGCTTTTCCCAGTGACCTGCATAGACTGCAGAGCTTATTACATCTAATGTAAGCATAAAACATCTGTTCAGTGGTGCTATTCTCTTGCTGGTCTGTATTTGTACCAGCAAATTATATGTTCTTGGCTAGTGGTTGCCAGTTGTGTGGAATCAGGAAGAAAAGGGGTGTTGCATTTTAAACCTTATTGTAAAAAAGATGTTATAAAATATCTGCAGGGTATTAAGCAGTGGCAACCCTGTTTCACCTCTGGCATAGGCCCTTCTGAGCTGCACTCCTAGGTGGGCAGGTGATATGGCCTGTAATAAGCTGGTGAATAAGGCTGTTGTTTTAGAAAGCTTAACTTTAGAGGCTCCTGAGGGTGATTTTTATTTGTGGGTTCCTGCAAAGTCAGTCTGCGTTGTCAGGCGGCGGCACCCTGCAATAAGGCAGAGGTGGCGAGCCTTGTGCTCTCAATCTAGCAAATTCTCCTTTGGAGCACGGTGCTGCTGCTGGGGCAGGGCGTGCGCTGTCCTTGCTCTGGGCCGTCGAAGGTGATTGAAGGATCCAGGGCCCTGCCTTCAGTAGCTTGTGCTTTTACTTGATTTCAGTCACCTTGGCAAAGCTGGCGCTTCCACTGAGGCAGCTTTGGGGTGCAGCAGCACGAGTCATTTGTACTTTGCAGTAGCTTTTAACCCATCAGAGCACACGGGGCTGTAAAATACAGCAATTCCTGGTCTGGTTGTGCCCAGTGTGGTTTGATTGAAACCCTTACGAACTGATAAGGTGGCTGGTGGGTGGCTCTGAGCAGCCGGCAGACAAACAGCTACATGAATGGAGTTCAAAGCTGTTTGAGGTCACCAGCGCTCTTTTATCTGGTTTGCAGGCTCTGTAGCTGCTGCGATTAGATTTAGGAAGGAAATGTTTCTTCGTCAGAGGATCTTTTAGATTCTAGAAACACCTTGTTTGGGTGGTGGGTTTTCTGTTTTTTTGTTTGTTTGTTGTTTGTGTAGTGGGTTTTTTTTGTTTTGTGTTGGATTTTTTTGTAGTTATGTTGTTTTCGTTTTTTTTTTTTTCAAATGTAGTGATTCTGAAGGGGATCTTGGTAGTAAGTGTGAGCCACCAGCCCAAACAATTCTTTTGTACTGATGCTTTTGAATCTGTGCCTGTGTTAGCGTATTTCTCAAAGGAAGTAGCCAAGATAAGATTATTCACACCTCAGATAAAATGTATTTATTTTATTAACAGCAGGTTCAGTATCTCAAATTTTCACTTGGTGAAGATGCACGATTTGCTTTTTTTGCTAGAAAGCCTTCTCGTGTGTTTCCATGTGTGGATCTTGTTTCCATGGCATCACCCTCTAAGCTCAAGAGGCATTGGTGGGAGCATTAGCCAGTGAATAGGCATTAGGAACCAGCCCTGCTCCTGTGTAGGTCTCTGACTTTATTGAAGATAAATCATCATGTATGCCATATTATTATGCATTTTAACTGTCAGGGCTTGAAGTTTTGCCTGTCCACAGTATTGTGGAATAGCTTTTACTGCTGCTTTGTCTTGGTTTTTTTCTGAAGATGAGGCCATGCTGCAATGTGCTGTGACTTGGATTATTTTTCTTGCCCTGTTTTCCTGAATGCTTTAATGTCTCAACTAAGTGTCTTTATCCTAAAGAGTCTATTTTGCCTTCTTTGTCACCGTTATGTTAGGATGGCATTGACCAAATGTTTTCATGTCACCGTTGTGGTGTGAGCACATCAAGAGGAATAATGATTGTGGTATTTATTATTTACACAATTATTCATTATTATTTACACAATTGCTCAGGCTAGTCCATGTGTCAGTCTTGGGTATCTCTTTTCCAGTAAATGCTCAAGCATAGTGGGCTGAGCACAAGGACTGTCTTGTTAACTTCTATGTTTTTATGTTGCGCAGACATTGAGGTAATCATAGCAGTTTCTCTGGCTGTAAAACCTATGAAGTTATGCATACACAAAACTAATAAGTTTTGATGGTATAGGCTTCTAATTTTGATGTAAATAAGCATAAACTTTTGTTTTATTTTTTGTCATTGCAAATGTACTTTGAAGAAGTAGAAGGATATATTTGTTAGTTTTTCTCCAGCTCACATGTGTGTGTAATGGACAAATAGGTGCAGGACAATTAACTGGATACAGGGTTTTGAGAGCCTTGCTTGTGTTTTGATTTAAACCTTGAGGGCACACAGCAGAGTAACCTTGTGTAAGATGATGTCTGTATTACGTCAGACAATTATGCCCCAGTAACATTGCAAAAGAATTCAATGGGAGAGACAACCCCTGCAGTAGGGTAGCAGGCTGCTCTCAGTGCTTGTATTACCATAATTTGTGAAGAACTTATGAAAGCTTAGTGCATGATACTACGTGGTATATGCTAAAGCAATTTAAACGTCTGACATGTTCACTGTAGCTGCAAAGAAGAAAGAAAAATGCACTATGAATTCACTTTGAAAAGAAATTTGTAACTGATTTCCATCACTAATAAGTGGGGGAGAAAATGTTTGCATTAGTTTCTTTCTTTGTTATTTTTTTTTCTGGAGCTTTTAAACATTAAACCAGTCTGCTGAAAATAGAACAGAGGAGGTCTATGGTATTTTTTTTCTCCATTCTTGACAAATAACTGTAGGGATCACATCACATCACATCAGTTTTATCACACTAAGCCTGTATACTTTGAGAAGTTCTTCAGGGATCACCTGGAAAAACAGAATAGATAAGAGAAATGGAATCTTCATCACCCTTTTGATTCCCAGCTCTCTGTGTATGGCTCTGATCTCGCAAAAGCTTAATCTGCATTTGCTTTATGGCCACAAATAGTCTTGTTGGATCCAATGGATGTTGTCAAGGGTGTGATGTTTTTGCAGAATTGTGTCCAGTTTTGCTCCAAAGGATTGAGATGTCAGTGGTGACTTTATTTTGAAAAGAAAATGCGTGTTTATTAACAAACACCACCCCCCGCCACTAAACCCCCGATTGAGAATACAAATGAAATTTTGTTTGAAAGTGAGAGCACTTCAACCTTGATTTTGCATACTACAAACTGTAGTTGTTTGTTTCTTGTTAATTTTTAATTTACTGTCGTGGCTGTGGTTGTCTTTCTACTGGTAAGTAGGTTCTCTTTTATTCATTTGTACTTCTTTTTTCAGATTGCATGTGGCTCAGAGCATAATTTGGCAGTAGTTGGTAAGTAGCTTAAATTTATATCAAGTTCTCTCACCTTATTTTCATTTTTAAGTAGCACAAGATGAAAGAAGAATGTGCACATCAAACATACCAAGTGATTAAGGGCATTGTGCGCAGCTGAAAGGAGGAAAGTAACGTATAGATGTGGAGGAAAGAGGATGAGAAACTAGTAGCATAAATAGTGATGATGAAAATGTTCCCTTGTTGGCCAGCCCCTGTAAGGAGAAGGGGGTTGATGGGTATAACAGCAAAATACATTTGCAAAGTACTATGTCCTGTTTAGAGTGGAACTGTTGCAACAATTCAAGCTGCAGACTGAATAGCATCCATGCTTGAAGCTGGTTAAAAGTATCTTTGTTAAACATGGAACTATTCAATGAAAAAACATCCTGGGTCTTTTGTTGCTTGAAGCTTGGAAAATGTTCAAAATGCCAGTCAGTGACAGTCGGGTTCTTTCGTGCATCTTGGTATAAAGCATCTGTTGTAATAACAATGTAAGTACTAGGAAGCTAATGTTGGTGGAAAAATTGAATTTTGTGTACTAATTCCAGGAACAATTAGATTCTTGCTTTCATGTGATGAGTTGGTAACTGATTTTGATTCATGGTTGCTATTATTTATAATAAGATGTTTAAGAACATTTTTAGCTGTAGATTTTCAAGTACTTTATAAATGAGGTCAGCATAATTTAATAGATTGAGAGAGACGAAGAAAGGAACTCTATGCTAATCAGAGCTGGAAATGAAACCATCTTCTAGATTTCTGTCCAGCACTTCATCCATTTTTGATTGCCATGACTGATGTGTTGAGATGTGTTAAGTGAAGACTTTCCTTGATTTTCTTAAGTGTGATATGACAGGTGAGGAGAAACCAGCTGTTCAGTGTCCAACCTGCATTCCATGTCCTAATTTTCAAGGTATTTATTTTAGCTAGTGTCTTATCAGTTTCATTAAGTAGCCACAGAGGTGACATTCTGTGTATGTAGTAGTATATTTCTGTATATACTGTAGTATGTTTTCTAATTATCCATCCAAAGTTAAACTTTGTCATCAACTTCTTAAGTTCTACTTAATTTATGGCTGACTTAAAGAAAAGGTTTTTGTTTTGTCTTCTTCCTACTTGTTCAGTGTCCCATGCCTGTGTTAATTGTCAGGCTGGTGCTTCTGAATGTCAACTGAAGAGCAATCTGAAGAATCACATTTTGTTTCTTGCTGAATTGATGAAGCAAAAATGTACTGCTAGCAGATTCCTCCAGTGTGCATGAAAGCAAAGCACTGAGTTTGAACAACCTTCTCTCCTTATGTCCTTTTAAGCTTTCTGCCTTTTCAGGCAGAAATCTTTGGGCAAAATAGGTAAGGGAAGGAAGCTCTAGAAGTAAGTTACAATAAACCAAGACCTTTGCACATGTACAGAACATCATATGCCTGTCTAAGCTCTGTGCTACACTCGGTGAATTCAACGGGAAAATTATGAGTGCTGGAAACTAGTAGATTTTATTTTAAGGAAAACAGAGACGTGATGTTACAATTTCTTTTGAGGTAACATTCTGTGAGAGTGAGTGTGTGTGTGTGTGTGTGTATATATATATGTATTTTATTCCTGAAATGAGTTTAAAAGGTTGACTTTTTAGAATATTTTGTGTTAGGATTTCTCTGATTACTTGTCACTCTCAGTTCAAAGCTGTCAACTGATAAATTCCTTGAAAATATCACACAGATTTCTGTAAATACAATTTTCTAATAACTTATCATTCAAGAAAAGTTTATTTAGGACAACTATATCATCAGTTTCTTTCTTAATTGATAAATGCTTCAATGATTGGCTTCTAGACTGGAATAACTCAGGTTCGATATGAAAGGTAAACTGAAATGCAAGCTTCTAACAGTATAATATTCAAGTCACTATTTCTGGTTGTATATACAGATGTGTTTGTGCTTTTTGTGTTGCATCATCTTTTAAATAGAAACATTTCTAAGTCATAGAGGCTAGATTTAGGATTCATTTCACAAATGTTGAAGTTGTGTTCCAATCATCTTGATGATAGGAACTGTTTGATTTGTAGGGCTAGCAGGCAGCTAGTTTGTTCATGTTGTGTTATATAATCTGTATCCATTTGTACAGCTCATTTATTTGAATTCTCTTCTCTTACTTTCTACTGAAGTCAGTATGAAAATTTGACTATTCACTGTGATGGCACTGACTCCTTTTTCATGGGTAAATTGGAAGAAATTCACTTTTCATTTGATTATGTGGCAAAAATGTTTGATATGAGGAAAAGGTGATGTGAGATGTCTCCAAATATACATAAATTTCTAAAAATTAATGAGTTAAAAATAATTAGTACATACAAAACTGTAAACATCTTCACTTCACTTCTAGCTCTAGGTGAAAACACGTTTTTGTTTCCATTTGGGCTTGTTTCCATTAGCTTTTCAAGTGTATTTTTCATGTTTGTATGAACTTTCCCTTGCAAATGAAAATCCCAGGAAGAAAAGTGGCACTTTTCACCTCAATCAAGGATTAATCATCGTGGGAGCTAGCCTATTTGTGGTTGAAAAAAATGAATTGTTAATTAATAAATGTTGTATAACATCTCACGTCTGAAGAACATCTTCCAACACTGAAAACTGCGTGTACTTACTGAGCACAACAAAGGTTGACTTTTCAACTTCAGTACAATAGGTGTTCTGTGTAGCACTGAATTTTGTGATATTAAGACAGAATCTTTGAACAACTGAAATACATAATGGAACTCAATCACTGTGATAAAGTTGAGCTTTTCCATGTTTGAGTTTCTATAGTGTTATCAATGATGTTCTGTAGTGTTGCGTGGTCAGCACGACGAGGAAAGTGATTCTGCCCCGCTGTTCCTCTCTTGGGAGACCTTAACTGGAGTACTGTGTCCAGTTCTGGAATCCTCAATGTAAGAAGGATATGGAGCTGTTGGAACGGGTCCAGAGGTGGGCTACAAAGATGATCCGAGGGCTGGAGCACCTTCCATATGAGGACAGGCTGAGAGAGTTGGGCTTGTTCAGCCTGGAGAAGAGAAGGCTCTGAGGAGATCTTATAGCGACCTTCCAGTGCCTGAAAGGAGCCTACATGAAAGCTGGAGAGGAACTATTCATAAAGGCTTGTAGTGATAGGATGAGGGGGAACAGGTATAAACTGGAGAGGGGCAGATTTAGATTAGACATTAGGAAGAATTTCTTCACTATGAGAGTGGTGAGGCACTGGAACAGGTTGCTAAGGGAGGTTGTGGCTGCCCCATCCCTGGAGGTGTTCAAGGCCAGGTTGGATGAGGCCTTGGGTAACCTGATCTAGTGGGAGGTGTCCCTGCCCATGGCTGGGAGATTGGAACTAGATGATCTTTAAGGTCCCTTCCAACCCTAACTATTTTATGATTCTATGATCAAGGTTGAAAAAGTAAGAAGGTTTGATTATTTCCATAAAATGCATGAGATTAAAATAGTATTTGTGGAGAAAGTTCTTAATGAGTTCCTACCCACTCCCCACGAAGAATTTGATCCTCTTTTTTTTTTTTTTTAAAAAAAAACGGAACAGTTATTCTTTAAGAGACCAATTAGCATGCCACATGCAGCTCATGCAATGCTACAACTTAAAGAATCAAGGAATCCTAACTCAGCAGAAGCAGAGTTGCTATAAAATATATGCATGTCTTGAGTGGGCTGCAACCATGGGGCACAGGACAGAATGCCTTGAAGAGCCTCCAAATGCAAATGTCTCGTTTTAATAAAAATGAACCCAGAAATTTTATTCAAGCCTCCTTGAAGAGTAAGAGGAAAGAAATCATTACAAGGATGACATTTCATAGTCTGGCTCCACAAAACCTTGGTAAAGCCTATTATCCCTTTCTGGTCTTGCTTTTAGTAATTTTTTCAATCTGTACAAACCAATAAAAATCTTCTAAAAGATAGTGGAGGATGCACAGGGAGAAGTTCTTGTTTTAAAAACATATTTAAAAGCTTTTAAAGTTCAGTTTTAAAGTTCAGTTTTAAAGTCCATCTTCAAAGCAGCCTTCAAGAGGGAATTTGAGTCCCCTTGATTGTATGTTTACGAGTTATTTCTTACCCAGTCTGTGCATGCCTGCAGTGCAGTGGCTGATACCAAATCTGGCTGGGCGTTTTTCTGCTAGTGTAATGTGTAACTTGAACACTTAATTTTTTGTGTGTGTTTGGAAGAGAAAGACACGGACCTTTCAAGTAAACATTTTATGGTATGGCATTTTTAAGAGGAAAAGTGCTTGGACATGTGGCTACTTCAAATAGTGCAAATGGCTTTTCCTTGCACTTTCATAGTAAGCATGGTGAATTCTGACTTCTGCTCAGTGCTGTGTTGTTTTATTGCATGGAGGATTTAAAACCTACTTCAGTGAGGTAGTTCACAAGTATTAGCATTGATACTGCTGTGCAGTGACCCACACCACAGGGGCAGGTGATTGTGGTGCAGTAGTGTTCATAAGAAGTAGATTTGGCTTTGTGATTACCGTTATCGTGCAGTTACTCCTTTGATACTTGTCTCTGTCTCCTTTGAACTCTCTTTCTTTTCTGGTTAGCTACTTAGCACTGTGTTTTCCCTGTGAGAAATGGTAGTGGAGAGGTCACTGTGTAATTAGTGTTGCAACAACAACAACAAAACCAAAATGCCAAAGCTGGCCACCTAGCCATACGTGTGTCTTGCACACAGAAGCTCAAGTGACATATGAGGAGACAAGTCTCTGGCTGATCACACTGAGCCCCATTTCAGTGTGTTCAATGCAACTACTTTTTCATACAACACTTAAAATCACTTCTTAGTTTTCTGCTGAATAGTAGGCCCTTCCAGAAAAGGGTTATTTTTGTCTCCCATTGCCTTTTTTTGTTTACTGCATTTTAGAACGTGTGATCTGTCTCAAGATTCTGTCTCCTTTGTGGCTTATGTGCAACCACTGCTGTAAATATGATGTGGGCATCCACATTCTTCTGAAGCTGCAATTTGTCCAGCTGGAGAGTAAGTAGTAATACTAAATTTAATGGAAGAATAGTCTTTATAGAGGAAATTAGGATAAAACTTCTCTCCACTCTAATGGCAGGTCATTCTTCAAATGTACTAAAGCATGCGGTAGGGTTAGAGGGGTAGTAAAAGCGTTATTATTATTCTATGATCTCTTAAAATCTGCTCTTTAAGTTCTTATGCTGGAATAGTAGCAATTTTGAGCTGGAAAAGAAATGCAATCCAAGTGATCCCAAACTTAGGGAGTTTGTGATACACATCTGAAAATGGTAGTGGTGTTAATAGCATCCCAAGCACTTTGATTCTACATTTTGTAATAAGGAAGCTGAAGAGTTTTTCTGTGGAAGCCACTACATCTTAATTAACGAGGTTATATTCTTTTAGTGAAGTTCCATGATTCCAACTAAATTATTGTGTAAAGCATCAGTTCAGGAAGTTCTGTAACAGATTATGAAAGGCATATTTCTATGGCAGAGTGAGCACCAATGGGGAGAGGAGGCTGTGCGGGCTGATGGACGGATCTCTGCGTTATGCTGACAGTATTATTTAGATGTTCACAGCAGCCCTATGAAGCGGCAGATGTAGTCATGTGTCTGACATTCAGTCCCGGGGGACTCAGCAGTCTGTCATAAAGAGAAAAATCATAAATTCTCTTTCTTGCTTTTTATATTGCTGTAGTATTTGGAGGAGTCTTCGGCATACGCAGTGGAGGGCACTGGTGTTCAGCAAGGAGCCTTAGTCTGCAAGTCTATTGCTTTATTTATTATGCATGAAAAATCCCAGTGCAGCCAGGGTCTCTGTTTTAGAGCTTTCCTGGTAAACCAGCATGGAGTCATGTTGCAGCACGCTGTCTCTTTGCATTGCAGCATCAATCACATTCTCTGCTTATTAAAGGGCACCTGATAGGACTCAGAGTAACCTTCACTGTTGTCATTTTCATGAGGGTTAGATGCTGGCCTTCTAAATTTGTTCTCTGACACAGGCATTTTGTATGTCATTTAGCACTCGCTGTGGCTTTGACTGTTAAAATAGCTCTTTGAAATATAAACTGCTTTGGTTATATTCATTGTAAAAAAGCAGCCTTCCTCATATCGTTAACTGAGCACCTGTCTGTGTGCTTTCTACATAGCTAGATGCGGATCTGACATCACGGTTTTCCTGTCATGCTTAGATAAAGTGAGCCCTAACAGTGCTGTTCAAATGTCTTCTCGGTTTGTGTTTGTATTCTGTAGGCTGTTTCATGCTCCAGGCAAACTAATCATTCCTTTTGTAAGACAGGAGCTGAAAATTAAAATGTGTGATTTTTTTGTTATTTTCAGCAAGTTACCCTCACAAAATATGATCTTCTAATCTGTTGGGGTTTCTTTTCCGAGGGCTAATGGAAAAACCAAACTGCCAACTATTTTATGAATATGTGGATATAAGGTGATAAGAAGAGAAATGAGGAAATGCCAATTTGAGCATTTGGAAAAGCATTCTGATAGGGCAAAAAAGTTTTGTATCAAACAAATTGTCTAAAGTCGGAGACCTGTAGTTATAGGAAAGGGGGTAGATACTGCTGTTTTTCACAGATATAGATCCACAAGTTATAATGGATCCACAAGAAAAAATACAATTGTATAACCCCCCTAGAAAGAAACTGCAGAGTTTAGGATAAGATTTGGCTGTACTGTGTCTTCTGTGACTGAAATGAAGTCTAGATTTTACAGCTACCTTCTCTTCCAGGCTTTGTCACTGTATTGACACATGTTCTGCGTGATTTGACTCTGCAGAATGCCTTGTTCATCTTCCTCTTTTCTCTATGTGCTTGTCAATTTAGATGGTGAAAACTTTGGAATAAAACCTGTCTCTTAGTGTATTTTAGCACTGGCTGGCATAATGGGGCCTATTTTTTACTTTTTTAATACTGCATTGCAAATAATAATAGTTACAATCACTTTCTTTCCCCTTAGAGGCAATGTTAAAACATAATCTTGGTGTGTGTCTCTCTCTACTTTAATTTATATCATTTATCATATAAACAGGTAGTAATGCAGTGCTTGTCATGTTGTTTACAGTGTGGTTTCCTGTCATTACCAGATACAGAGCTACTTAGGCTCTGAAGATAAAAGCTGTTATTTTTCTGTATAAAAAGCTCACAGGTCTTGTAAATTTTTTAATTGAACTTTGCATGTCACCATAGTGCCAGCTCATAGTTTGTCTAGAGTTGAGCTCTCGTGTGCTGTCATTATGTTTCCTGTGAGACACCACATCACATCTACAGGGGTAATTCTGCTGCATCGAGAACCTTACAAAAGATGGATAAGAGGCAAACATGTAATATTGACCTCTGTTGACAGCTAAAACCATCGAGCTGGAACTCCAAGTCACAGTTAGGGGAGATTATTGCTGTAGGAAGCTAGCAAACAACCAGCAAATGCTACCAAACAAGAATTTTACTTGGAGCAGAATGAGTAGAAAGTTCTTGCTTGCAGATACTGGTGAAAAGATGTTCCGCCTGGTTTTAGATAATTATGGAGGATGGGAAGACTCTTAACAGTAGGAGCTGTGTTACAGATGCATACAGTCCTTTTTCACTGGATGGGTACTAGGTATTTAGAAAAGAAATTAGATTTTATCATATTTGTTTTCTTGCAGGCTTTAGATGGAGCAATTACTTAAAAGTAGAAGAAAAATATATCCAATATATCATAGACATATTTATCTTAACTTTCACGGAAGCAAACAGGAGTAACAAAAAGAGTTACCCTTGCTCACCAAAGAAAGATTAAACATTTATTGGCTATAAAATTAAATAAAAGGAGGCCCTAGCTTCAGGGAGTCATCTAAAGCATGGTGGAGAGATGCTCACTGAAGTAAAAGCACAAGGCCAGCAAAGTGGCTGAAAGCACTTGGAAGTGCCACAAATTAAGGCTTCAGTACAATCCTGCTGAACAATGCTGAAGTAAGCTGTACTGATAATTCTTGGTTTTCTACATGTAAAGACCTCAACACTTCAACTTTTAAGTGTATCATCGAGTAGAAATTTTGCAGCTTAAGGGTTTACAGGAGGGAAAGGTGGTTTATATTTCAAAAGCTGATGTAAGAAGTACCCTTACCATGCTGTGGGATTTGTGGCTCTCCAGGAGTGACTGTTTTGCTGTACAGCCTTGAGTTGATACCTACATATTTGTGTGTACTCACTATCCAGCTCCTTTATGGAGCATTAAGATGGGTTTCTGTCAGTGCATGAATAAATATGTATAACTTAGCTTTGTTAGTTACTTGCTGTAAGTGAATAATCTCTGAAGCTCTTTTCTTCTGATTTTTTTTGTCTCTCTCTGACACTACCTGAAATACTGTAGGTAGATTTCTGTTTATTAGAAACATCTGAAGTAGGGATGGATTTTTTTTAACTTTTGAGTTTGGCTTGACCTTGAATTGTTTTGGGTTTTTTTTCCACAAATGCACATTTTGTGGTTTTAAAAGGTTTTAAAATCTAAAGCTGAAGGCAGAGATGCTGACAATGGCACAGAGGTGAGAGATGGTGCTGGAAGGATACATATGAAATATTGTAAGGCTGATAATGAAACAGACACTCTGGGACACTGCCTGTATCCCTTGCATAGTTGTAATTGTACAGGACTGTATGTATGCAACATAGCAGGCTCGTTGAAGCTTTTGTAAACCAAGGTGGAGGTGGAATTTTTCCTCCAGCTTTCCATAAGGGCAGATCCTCCTTCCCCACTTCAGAAATTAGGATTTTGAGCTTGAAAGTGGTGAAAATTGTAGTGGAGAAAATCTGGGGGTGTTGGCTGGCAAGTGAGATTGTTTCACTTAATACTAATGAAGAAGAAGCCATTCAAGCTTGCAATCCTGGAGCAAGATTTCAGGGTAAAAATAAAGCATTTTATTAAAAACCATTTGCTTTAGAGAGGTGAGTCAAAAAACCCCCAAAAACAACTAGGGAAAAAATAGTTGAACCAGGGATGAAAAGTTGGTGTATTTGTGAAAATTACCCTTTACTTGACCTTGATTTTGAACTTGCTTCACTCAAACAATTCTTTGTGGAAGGGAAGGGAGGTAACAAAGTAATTAAAATAGAAAAAGCTTTTGAGACTCATTTCACTATTGTGCTTTTTCCTGTGCTGTTTGCAGAGTCTCTGAGGAGCAACCGGGTTAAACTGGGACTTTTATTATTTCTGAGAAATGTTTTCACCTTATTTTGTATTTATAATAGATTGTTGGGCTTATTTGAACAGTGACAAAGCGAGGAGGATTGAATGCTGTACTGAACAGGGCATTAAGAGACATCTAACACTTCATAATTAACATTTCTCGTACAGCAGAGAGAAGGGTTGGTATATTTATGCTTATCAAGTAAATCAAAAAAGAATCGAGTCAAGCATGTTATGGTTTATGGCACAGTTTCAAACATAACTAGTCAGCAGGAAGCTGAATGGAGTGAGAGAGTACTGCTACATATAAAGGTCTTGGACCTCATCAGTCTTTGAGGAGCAAAATACCTGTATTACCTATGCAATCATGATAGCTCTGAACTTGCTAAAGATGGTAGCACACCTGTCAATATTCTTAAACAAATCCAAACAGCAACAACCCTCCCCCGAACTGTAGTGATACAAAAAAAGCAGTATGCTGAGTCCTTCTTGATAGATTTTGAAGATGAGATGGTGACATTTTCCCTAGCTTAAGAAGTGTTCTGGCCTAAATATTCCTCCCCTCTATAAATCTAATTGAATAATTACATTGAGAAGATAGTATACGATGAATTCATTCTGGCTTAAACATTGCTTGTATAAATTATAGCACTAAGTTGCTAAATTAAATGTTTTATTGGAAGGCCTTCACATGATGCCAGCAATTCATGTTATAGGCTTAGCTCTCTTCTCTTCCTCTTGTGCATATTTAGCATTTTATTATATCACTTCTCCGTAGCCTTGTATTGCAACAAATTACTAGATTACTGTAAAGTGATTATGATGCAGAACAGTAAGTAGTCCAAGACAATAGGGGAAAGAGGTGAAACTTTCAAATGAATTGATAAATAGGACTTGGAATCCAATGTTTAACTCAGCACTTACACATGGGTGATATTCACTTTCTATTTGTTTTTCACTTGGGCTGTTCTGTGAGTGTGAGGTAACGCACAGGGAGCCTGGCAACCATATTTTTTCTTTTGTACCACTTTTTTTGAAATACCTTCAGCCAGCTCATGTGGTGCTATACCACAGTGAACTTTCCAGTGCTTATACTAGCTGTGAGAGTAACCTCCAGTGTTCTCTGTGGCCTGCCCTTTGGCCTTCCCAGACCCGAGTTCCTCTAGGGAACTTTGCAAAATGTAGCTGTTTCTTGGGAATTTTGGTGTGATGTGACCTGCACTGTGAATTACTTAAATATCTATAAGCTGTTCACAAATCTCCTCTTATTCACCTTGTAAAAGACCATCAGGCTGTTCTCTATATACTCCAGAGTACCACTGCTAATGAGGTGTTCTATAATGCAAGGCACAGTCCTCCTCTGATGAGTGAAGGACATACATTGCTAGAAGATTTCGGTTGCTGGTTTTCTCAGTAGGAGAGAATTTCTGTCACTCCAGACCTTTGAATAGAAAGGATTCATAACTTGAAGAGCTTTCCTTTTTTTTTCCCTTACAGATGATTCTCAGAATAACAACTTAATAACATGGGGAAATTCTTCTACTAGGATGCATAGTTAATCATCTCCCCTTCCCCTTCTTTAGGCATTTAGCTATTAATTTTTTCAGATATTTAACCTGTCATGACCTTGGTGACAAATCTGAATTACCCAGGGTTTGAGCAGGTAAGCAGATGCTTTGCTGTGAATGTTGAAGATATTAAACTGGAGGTTGTATTGTCTGTGCCTTTGATTTTCAGTGGCACCAGCTGCTATCTTGCTGAGTTGAGATATCTCAGATAATGGGCAGGATGACAAGGAACACAAATCCATGTAATAGTTTAATTCTGAGTAAGGAGCTCACTTGGCTTGAAAGGTACATTTACTTTGGCTTACAAGCTTCCATTTTTTTTCCTCCTGAATGGTTTCCTCCTGCATGCTTTCTCTTGCGGTTTTTTTTTTAGTTCCAAACATTTGAAGGTCTTTTAAAATTGAGTGAGACGAGATGTGTACTACTTGGAGCCCTGCAACACACTGTACTTCTAAATGAACACATGGGACACATAATGTGTGATGTGTCAGTTGGAGAAAGATGTATGTATATTCAAGGGTTAAAGACTGGTTTGCAGTGTAGCCTGCTGAATTTGTTGTATTAACAGAATCTAGATAGTTGTTAAGTTTGCCAACATGCGTTTTTTTCTGATATTGATTTAATAAATGCTTACTTGCAACTTCTGTAAAATAAGTTGTTGCTTAGTTTTTGATAGGAACAATTCATAATTTTTTACTGTTCCCTGCAGATGTAATATCATAGATCAAATCTGTGACCTTTACTTCAAGGGGAGTTCTGTAACTGAGCACTCTGAATGTGTTTTGGTTTTTTTTTTTTTTTTCCCCAGAAATCACCGTTGCATGTGAATTCATCATGTTATAAATTTGTATCACTTATTGGTTCTCTGTGATGTAGACCTAGTGAATGGGTAATTCTCGCCTTTTTGTAGAAGTAGATGCTTAGGCAAGAAAGATAAGTACTTTATTTATGTTATTTGGTGCAGAATGGGAAAAGTCTTTGTACGTTACTATGAGTTGTTGGATGGCCCTCTGCAGCCTGGTTTGTGGTCACTGAACATGACTTTTGTCTCCTCTATTACGGGACTTCTTGATGGGTAAAGAAAGGATTCCTACTGGAGGCAACTTTTAGACATGCTTATTTAACCTGGAGCCTTGTGTGTAGTCCCAGTAATGCAGCTTTCCTGTTCCTTTCCTGTAGAGGAATGCCAGACAGAAAGAAGGCAGCTGCAAGTCTCTGTTTGCCAGAATAGAAACATAGTCGGGGTTAATCTATGCTACCTTTTGGGTGCATTGTGCCAATCATAGCCTTAATGCCCATGCGAATTTTTTTCTGTAGGTCTGAAAGATGAAGAATGTTAAAAGCAGTGGGATTTGATGTCTTTGCTCTTCTAAGACCACTCACCTTATTTTTAAGTTTTTTTCTTTTTGGCCCTGAGACTCATTTTGCCTCCCTACTAATGAAAGGAGTCAAGAATCCAAATGTATTCTGCTTACATTTAAGCCTTGTGTTGCCTGCCATTTGCCAGCAGGGATAGTAAGGTGGTTTGCTGTCACTCAGATGTCACTCAGATTCCTTCAGTTCAATAGTGCACTCCTGATCAAGTTAAATGCAAGGCATGATTCTTCCTAGGTAAATTCTGGATACCCTAAAATAAAAAAGCGTGAATGCTACTGTATAGCCCTTGTAGATTTGTTGAATAAAGAAGCAGCCACTTTAATTTTTTTTTAAGCACTGTAGTAAAGAAATCTTGTTCTGTTGACAAGTTCAGCATGAGACTTGTGCAATACTTCTCTGTCTGCTTGGATTCTCCTCCTTCTCCCATCTGTCACCTTCTCACTGTAAGGAAAGGAAACTCCATTCTGTCAAAGTGAAGTGCCAGTGAAAAATGGGGAATGACTTTTAAGAACAGCTTTTGGATGAGACCATTCACTGAAAACAAACGTAATTTCAGCTCACTATAGTTTCGCCCTGCGTACCTAGAAAAAGGTTAAGGCTAGTGGGTAGTAAGATGCAGTCCCTCCAGTGAAGGATGTGCAGTTCAAAAAGGCAGAAGAAGAGGAGAGAAGCAGAAAGGCAGAATTGCTTACTAACTCCCATGATTAGTGCTCCATGGCAACATGTACCTTGCAAGGAAAACAACATGACTACCTCTTAAGCAAAGGGGTTCCCCGGCAAGTAAATGAAATGCCAGATATCGAACAAGAGTGTGATTTGTGGGTTGGTATTTCTTTACCTATACGTAATTAGGGTAGCTACTTTTAAAGCATCATAATTAAAATTGAAACGGATGCTCTATGACTCTTCTGAAGCATGAGTTTCACCCTAATCTTTGGGAGGGATGTATGTGCACAGCTTGTCATCTCTGCCCAGAAGACTTAAGGATTAGAGAGTTTCAGGACTGTTTTGGTAGTACAGATTGAGATATCAAAGTATGGCAGTGCAGTCACCTACAATATAACAATAGTAAATGTGCTTATGCTTTCTTTATGCCTCAAATTCAGTTGGAAGATACTCAGTTGCATATTTGGAGCAAGGGCAACAGAAATCAACAGGATGTTGCCGGGGATGCTGAGACTGCAGGCTTCACAGCCGAGTGCTGAATGAACTGTGTGATGGGTCTGAGGGAGCTAAACCCATGGGGTCTTGCTTGAGTCATCATGGCATGCTCCCTGCTGTGATGGGCACTCCATCTTACTCATCACACATTTGTTGTTGTGAATTAAGTGGTTTTTCTTTCCCCTGTTAACAGGGTGTTCTAGATCCACACTGCTTTGCTGTGCTGGCTGAAAGCTTCTTTTATTGTAAAGTCTTAGGACATGTGATCCTCCCTCAACCCTAAAACCTAGGCAAAAATTCTGAGTCAAAATTTTGACTCCTTAAAATTTTATCTCCTTAAAAAAAGCATTGGACAAGAATGGAAGGGATTATATAGGTAAGAAGTATGTAGATACAACAACTGGTCTAAAGTCCAGTTTCTCTGCTTTATCCAATGGGATGACTTGTTTTCTTGTGTACTGGCTCCACAGAAAAAAAAGCCAAGCACAAAACAAGTATTTTATCCTGTGAAGGGCTGGCTTCTAGTCTGTTGTATAGCACTGTAAAATAGTCTACTAAGCTGTGTTAGTGTTGGATAGAGGAATCAAGCTTGAAGTCAAGTTTGAATTGTGATGTAGGCTGTTAAACACCTGGCTGAGAGAGTAAAATGTTGATGATGCTGCAGTACTGTGAAGCTGTAACTTGATGAATAAATGCATTCTCTACTACAGCATGCCTCCATTTGGTATTCTGTACATGATGTGCAAAAATGAAAGGCATTTCTATATGCAGAAGTTAAAAAAATGGTTTTGTTCCCTTAATTTAAGCAAGCAAATGTTAAGCAGAAATTGCCTCCATCTAATTAAATTTTTTCCCCTTGGCTTATGGTAGATCTAATAGGTACATTCTCTATCCCTAAAAATAGAGAAACTATGCTGAAGGAAATTGATGACAAAAGAGTCTGAAAACATGTGATAGGTTACTATACAGTGGGAAAGGTAAGTTTGGATTACATGCTGGAAAGATCTGTCTGTCTTTGGGGATTTTTTTGGTTTGTGGTTTTTGGGTTTTTTTTCCCCCCAAAGCTGTTCCATGGCTTGGAAGAGCTGGAGCTCAGCTAGTAGCTTGTCCCTAGCATAAGCACTAGCTAAAAAGCCCCTATGGAACTGTGCCAAATAAGTCTCTCTGGAAATGAACTTCCCTCGCTTCTAATCTAGTCAGATGCCATCAACAATTTATAACTGTAAGTATAACTTAAAGGCTTGATCTCTTTCAGAACTAGTGAACCTGTGTCTGGCAGCTTTAAAACATGGGTGGTGAGTGTTAGGTGTCTTACTGCTCTGGAATGTTTCTGGAGACATTCTTGGTAAATGAGATGCATGACACTTGCATGGAATCCGAGTGATTTCAGCCAAGATCTCTGAAGTTATTTTAAGATTATTCATTTTTTTTTTACACACATGTCTTTGAGGGCCCAGCTTCTTGAGTTCTTAAGGCAGTCTGAATTCCATCACAGTGGATGGTAATCAGGCTCGTTATTGTGTTTCAGATTGATCACCAGCTTTGGGTATTCCACTTCAAATTTTAACTGGTTTCATATTCTGATGATGCAGGATGATTATATAGTAAGACTCCTCAGTTTCTTCTTACTTTCTGTCCAGATTGCAGCCCCTTCATTGCATAACTGTAAACTGTTTATGCTAATTCTAATGTCAAAACCAGGCATACCCAGGAAATGATTACTTTAGCCCTCAGAGGACACAACTGCATCATTCTGTAGATGTCTGTGATGTATTGACCCAGATTTGGCACATCTGTATGTGTACCAAGATGTGAAAACAGATCTATGAGAATAACACTTGGATGTTACTTGCCTGTTTCATTCATGTTCCAGAACTAGAAGGCAATAGCTTAGGGGTTTTTTTCTCTTCATATTACAATAATTTAAAATATTAATACTTAAATAAAACTCGTATTCATTCCCCTTTTAATAGAAGGCCAAGCAGCAGCTGCTAGTCTAGAATATAGTCGAAAGTACTTTTAAATATTTCTCAGTCTGTTTCTGAAATTCCACCAGTTTGTAGCTGTTTGAAGAAGAGGGTAAAATAGCTTTCAGTTGTGTCACTCATTACTCTTTATCAGAAGGGTCTGTGTGATCCTCAAAGTAAGAGAGATTTTCGAGGCCTTTCTTCATGTTGGGTTCCAAGGGAACTGCTAAATAGCTTCAGCCTCTCTACACTCTTTAATCTCAGTGCTATTATACCTAGCCACTCTGCTCACCAAAACATCTTCAGGGTAGCTGTATTTGATGATCTTCCAAGTCGTGCCAGTTGTGATTCACTGGTGAAAAGTTCAGGTGCATTATACTGGGTATTTTGTACAGTCAGAGCAACAGAGAACAGGGAAGTTCATACTGGTGTTTGTGAGAAACCATTCAGAGACAAATGAATTGATCTAAGATGGATCACTTCTGAACACGGGGAGCAGATTTCTCTGCAGGCTACTATGGACCAGGCTGAGGTTCTGATTAGGGCGAGTTATTGTCTTTACAGAGAACATAAGATGGCCCATTTAATTATTTCAGTAAAAGTAAATCTAAGCTTTTGATCTGGATGTTAAACAATGAATTCCTCTAGTACTTTTGTGAGGGTAATAGTAATTGAGCATTCCTTTGAAACTCATCTGATCTGACCCTCATGAATTTGATGTTATCTTCTCAGCGTCCTAATTTGTGTTTTCCTGGAATCACTTTGGTTTTATATTAGCATTGCCTGGATGCCTTTTTAAAGTTGAGCATTTCTTGCTGTTTAGGGTCATTTGCGGTTTCTTTTCTAGGCTTAAACTGGCACTTTGCATAGAATATTTAGTTGTGTTGTAATTTTGATAAAGCCATCTTATGGGTAGTCTCAGCTTTTTTTTTTGTGCATTGATGCTGCTCTTCATGGGAATCAAACTGGAGCAACTGTCTGTCTTGTGCAAGTCAGTGCTCAATAGAAAGAGGATGCTGTCTGCAATAATTTAGAGTAGTGGATATTTCTTCAGAGTACTGCAAGCTGCATTGCACAAAAGGAGCAGTGGTCCCTAAACAAGTAAAAGACTTCATCTTCCAGTATGTGCAAATCTTCTGTCTTCATCAATGGGTTGGTTCAGAACAGCAGCAACAAAGGAGAAAAGGGGTAAGCAGGTTTGTAAAAAGTGCAAGAGGTGCTTCGCTTCCCTGATAAATCACCAAGATATTTCTCCTCTGAGAATTACTCTGCCAAATTTGCTTTGCCTTCTGTCTTTAATATGTCATCGTAAAGATGACCAAGAAGAGGGAAATGTACTGGCTTTGTGTCTGAAATATGTAAAAACTTGATGTTAATGTGGTAGTTGAAAACACAGCACATTCTTCTGGGTGGAGAGGTGGAATATGTAATTTACCAAAGGCAGATGCTTTGTGTATCTTTGCCAGATTCAAGACAAATAATTGAAGTGACATAGCAAGGCTTCCAGCATGCATTTTATAATCCTGAGAAAGAGGAGCTCTTGCAGTGTGTACAAATCTTGGTTATTCTCCATAAACCTCTTAAAATTTATTTTTATATAGTTTCTTGCTTCTGCGACAGCCATACCCAAATGTATCTAATGAACAAATGACACAAACTAGACCAAAAGTCTAGTACCTTAAAGGACTTACCTTAAACCAAGGTTCTCCATCAACTCTGTATGCACACTATATGGATTTCAGTGATAATACTGCTTATTTCTGACGTGGTTTAGAAGAACTTCTGCTCTTCAAATGGAATATTTAACTGCGATAATGAAACTAAAAAGGTGAGATGTATTACAGTGGTCAGAAAGTCCTCTCGGAAGTGACTGTGAAAAGCAACTTCAGTGGCAAATATTGTTTTTATTCGGTGTTATGCTATGGTCCAAATGTGTTCCTGGTTTATCCTGGGATGTAGCAATGTCCAAAAACCAGTGTAGTTTCATATTTAGGGTTTATATGTATGGTTTCCATTTAGATTGAGCCTGAGTGCAAACCCTCACTGGATTTGCTGCCTTCATGGAGGGCATAGCCTCGGGGGTTAGCGCAGCCCTGATGATTACCATCATTGGCTGCTGGTCAGCAGGAGAATTTCACCTCCACAATCCATAACCATATCTGTGTCTGGACTCTTAGCAGACCTGAGAGTGATCCAGTTTGAAGTGGCACATTGTCAATGGTCATTCCTCAGCTGTGTCTGAACATACGCTAGGGCGTAACACTTCATAAGATCATCAAATGTACCTGCGAATGTATGGAGCAACTTAAACTATGCCTGCTATTTTTCTGTTTAGCAGCATTTAATTCTGGATATTTTAGAAGAATGTTTACCCAAAAATGCCTTTCATGGTTGGATGCAGATGATTCTAAGTTGGCTGTTTTCCTGCTCCTGGATGTCAGGTAGCCTTTCAGTGGACTTAGCCCTTTCAAAAGTATCTGTTGCTGGTGATGAGAAGCTGTAGCTCAGAAATAATTTGGAAGTTTCAGTGCACTGATTGCCCTTTACCATGCTAAGGGCTTAAGAAAACTGGCTTGCAGCCAAATTTGACAACATGGCTGATTAGTAATAGAGGAAATCTTACAAATATGTGACTAATGCACAGGGATTCACCTAATGGAAACAACACCTTCTCCTTCCCAAACAGCTCCCTTACAACATTTAGCTGCATAGCAACGACTAGTGTTTTGTGAATGAAGCAAGTGAATTCCACAGCAGTCTTTGTGCACACTCCCCACCCCATGATTGGCTTGCAAAATGAGAATTATGTTACAGTGGTTTTATAGACAACATAACAGCAAAAAATACACATGATATATAAGTAATACTGCTGCTACACTGGATAAAATGTCATTTCTTACTCTTGCAGAAGGCTCTTTTTCTGTGAACTGAAAATATTTTGTAAATGTCAGTCTTTGTCAGGAAGTGACCAAAAGCAGGAAAGAAAATTCTACAGTAATACTGTTCCATTTCTCATTGACCATGTCTTTCTCAGTCATGAGGAGGCAGTGATGGCATATAATTTTCACACCTGATAAAATAGTCTCATTGGTCAGGGTGGGGAACAGATTTTTAAGAGCTGAAAATGCTACTTTAAATGATTGCTCTGCTCGTAGTTAACAAGGAATTCATCCTGAAGAGCTAAGTAAGCAAATTATTTTGTCACGGCTAGTCAGATTTTCTATGTAAATTTAAAAGGGGATAATTTTCCCATTCCTATTTTAGAGTGTTCCTTATTCCGCCTTTATAATTTTGTCCATTTCCTCATTAGCGCTCTTTTCAGAGCCCAAACATGTCAACAGTGACACCATTATCAGCCTGAAATAAATGAACAAACATTCTCATCTTCAGTCCTTGTTTGCTTGTGACAGCTATTTTTAATTTTGCAGCTGCTCAAAAACTAAGGCAAATGAGATGGATTTGTAACCGATGATTTGGCACTTATATCACACAGCTACTTTACAAGTGTTCTCATAGGTTTTAGGAAATGTGAGGGTTTCCAAGGGGTCTTTTCACTGAAGCAGTGCTTCTGGAGAAAGAGAGCGAGAGAACATGAGGCAAAACACTGGTAACAGAAGGAGGTATCCTGCTGGTTTAGCATTTGTTTGCAGGTGTTCAAAATGGAGGGTGAGATGGCAGCTAATTCTTTTTTCACCAAGTGTGAATATGAGTTGACAGCCTCATGCAGCCTTCTGAGAAGTGTTAATTCCAGGGGGTTCTCAACCTCCAGGATTTTTCTTTCCTGGAAGAGAAGGTGGTATGACTTTTTGGCCACAAGGAGCAGCTTCTGTTCTTCCCAGCCTCGATCTCTGTTTCAAAACCAGCTTTACAACTCAGTTGTTGATCGAACTGCAGAATATCCAAGTGCTGCAGTGACCTTTGCTTGGCTTTACATGGGCATTCAGGCAGGTGAACTTAGGTGTTCAACAATTGAAAAAGTGATCAAGCATGGAAAGGCACCATGGGGTGTGAGTGTAAAAACGTCTTCTTGAGATAGGTTACCCACATGCCATGTCAGCTGCCCAGAGTGCTTGTTCAGGTCTCAAAGTACATCTTTTGTCTTTGTGCCAATATTTCTGTAATTTGTAATTTGCTGTGATAGAAGTTAAGATGTGGCAGTTCATTTAATTAGTACCTCTGAGTGGTGTGGGCTTAACAGATGGCAACAGTCCTAAATTTTCTTAGATGCTGAAATACAAAAGACTTGGTTCTGCAGCTCCCTGCAGTCAGAGGATAGTGACATAGAGAACCTAGTGTAAATGATGAAGTAGTTGAGGTTTTAAATGGTAAGCTGCATGTTTTGGGACTGAAACATGTTTTGAAAAACCTTATTTAGTTTAGTTTTGTCTTTGAACTTTAGCCCAAAGTGAATTACATATTTCCTGGTCTTTCCCCCAAAATTCAGTAGTGGTGAATCGTGTGCATTTTAAATCCTTATTAGCAGAACCAGGCACTTGGAAAGCAGCACAGATTTTATCTTAATGATCCATGAAGAACAGTTTAACTAGGTCTTCTAAGACTTTGGAAGACATAAACCATTGCTGCAATTTTTGTTTTGGCAAATACTCAGTTAGTTTGCAAACTTACACTAAATTTTGACTTGCAAAGTGTGATAGTAACTATAGTAAAAAAGGTTGAGATGCTTCCACACTGCTGACCACCCTATTAATTAGGCAGTTAAATACTTAGGCAAATGATCTCTTAGTTCCACGTGCTATGATTGTAGAAGAGTTTCATGTGCTATGATTGTCTTGAGCATCATTGCTTGAGAGCTGTCATTATTTATCTTGCTAAAACTGTTATCCAAAATGTGGATTGATTACCTGGTATGCAAAAAGCCAATAACTACATCGCTGAGAGAGACATTGTTTTATTCTGGTTTGTGCAAATCCTTTCTGCTTGAGGGTTTTCCTCAAATCAAGCACAACTGAAGTGACTTATTGCCTCCATTTATATACAAAGTTACACAAAGCCATAAATTATTCATCATGCATGTAATCATAAATTTACATGTAATTATAATAAATGCAAAGTCATTCTTTGTACCTTCCACACATGGTCCAATGGTGGCTTTAGGAGTGCCTAGTGGTGTCACACCGAAAATTACCTGCCAGATTCACCCATTGGTCAACTCCTCCCATTCTCCTCCCAATTATTAGCAGTATATCTAAACCACTGGCTGGAAATGTCTTAATTTAATTAAGTTCCCATTTCCCCATTCAGAAGTAATAAATTGCACTATTATTTAACCAGGCAGCTGAACAAACTTTAGCCCCATGCCACAAAAATTACAAAAGATAATCATTAACTGGGAACCATCTTGTGTAAATCTCCTGCCTATCTGATGATCCTAAGGTATTTTTTAACATGTTAAAAAATACCATGGGCTTTTATCAACAGTGCTAACTTAGCTGGCATTCCTGTTAGTTATCTGACCTGTTGAATAGTCTGTCATATGACCTCAGAGTATTTTGATGATATCTCTTTGAGAATAGCCTTATTTCTTTAAGTGGCATATCTACAGGAAAGTGCTATACAGCAGAAATATTACTGGGAGAATTCAAAACAAGAATGAAGTAATGTATCTTTGAAGTGCGGTGACTACATTAAAAGTGTCCCAAACTCTCTTTTTCAATCTATAAGAAATAAAAAGGCAGTTACTGCTATAACATCTCAGGGAAACTCAAGGTGTAAAAGAACATCCTGTTGAGAGGACTCATTAGTTATGCAGGATAAAAATGTGAAAAGTACTTATTATGATGAGAATGAAGACTCCATGTGTTGATTCTGTAAATAACTTAATACCCATCTCTCTTGCATTCTGGTTACTAACAGGCCTTTCAGGACAGAAGATCTACGTTTAAGATCAACTGTCCACATACGTGTGCCAGGCATCTGATAAGTCACTTGTACCCTATGACTTGATGATACCAAAGTGGGCAATATACCTTTGAAAAATATAATTCAATAGACCAACTGCACCTTGACCTACTCGCTAGGAATAAGAAAATAGTATCCCTTTTTTTAAAATCCACAGTCAAGCCCTAGCAAGGTATTGAAAAACTGGAGCTTAGGATTATCAGAAACGCGGACCCAGCCTTTGCAGTGTGTATTCTGTGACTCTTCAAACAAAGAGAAATTGCACCTTGGCTGGCAAGGCTGATTCCCTCCTTCTGTGAGCCTTCGTATATCCTTGAGAAGGGGCTGTAGGGTTCTCCTTGTAGTGATGGGGCACATGTATTTCAGCTCATCTGTATCAGCTGGGGAGGACATGGGCTTCTCACACAAGTTGTGACCCACAGTGCCTCTGGCATGTGAGTAAATGACACCAGCTAAAACACAGGCAGAGCTGAGATTGTTGTGTCCTCTGAAGACGTTGGATTTTCTCTCTGACAAGATGCCCAGATTTGTCAGATGTTATCTTTAGAACAGCAACAAGTGAAAAACTTGATTTTGTAACTAAATATCAATAAAGATATGTTAATGAAGCCACGAATCATTTGAAAGGTTCAGCTCTTTGCACATCTGCTGCATACTAAGAAATTCCCAGCAGAATTTGCAGTGGTTAAGCAAAAAGCTGACATGAAATGTCAGTTGTCTTTGATCTTTGAGTTTGGTTTTTGGGTGTGTTTGATTAAGACTGGGCAGCTATTGAAGTAATGATATGAAGATGCAATAATACCCACGGAAAAATGCTGATGCTAAGCTAATTCTGTCTAGCTCAAATAAACCAGCAAGGACATAATATATTCTATATCTGTTGTTCCTGTTAGGGTTATTCGTCATTTAAGGTTGTTGGAGCTGCTGTTCCATCACTTGTAACATTGAATTCATTTGAAAACATACTTTGCAAGAAAAATATTGAAAAACATGTTGTAAATATGGCCAAATGGGAACCCAAGCCAAGGATTTATGTTTGTATTTACAATGTCATATAAATAATTGGGTTTGGATTAAACTGCATTGCAGAAATATTTAAAACATTTTAGGCCAAATGATTTTTGTCTTTCTTTCTGTCCACGTGAGAAAACTGGCTGTATCCCTGGCAGTGAATAAGTTAACCTACTTAGTGTTCTGTGTGTAGGCAGCATGCAGTTTCTGTGAGATTGCAGTGGGCAATGAAGCAGCAGAATTCAGTTTGCAGCAGTGACCTAGGAGGGACTATTTTTAGTAATAAAATAGGTCAGGGGATGTGGTAGTACAGACTGGTAAATGAACAGCCTTCCCCTTCACTTGTGGGGCTTGTTTTTGTCCTCTAGTGTAGAATCATAGAATCAGGTTGGAAAAGACCTCTTGGATCATCGAGTCCAACCATTCCTATCTGCCCTTAAACCATGCCCCTTAGCACCTTGTCTATCCGTCTTTTAAACACCTCCAGGGAAGGTGACACAACCACCTCCCTGTGCAGCCTGTTCCAGTGCCCAATGACCCTTTCTGTGAAAAATTTCTTCCTAATGTTCAGCCTAAACATCCCCTGGTGGAGCTTGAGGCCATTCCCTCTTGTCCTGTCCCCTGTCACTTAGGAGAAGAGGCCAGTACCCTCCTCTCCACAACCTTCTTTCAGGTAGTTGTAGAGGGCAATAAGGTCTCCACTCAGCCTCCTCTTCTCTAGGCTAAACAACTGCAGCTCCTTGTAAGACTTGTTCTCCAGCCCCTTCACCAGCCTCGTTGCTCTTCTCTGGACTCTCTCCAGAGCCTCAACATCCTTGTAGCGGCGGGCTGAGAACTGAATACAGTATTTGAGGTATGGTCTCACCAGTGCCGAGTACAGAGGGAGAATAACCTCCCTGGACCTGCTGGCCATGCTGTTTCTGATATAAGCCAAGATGCCATTGGCCTTCTTGGCCACCTGGGCACACTGCTGGCTCATATTCAGTCGGTTGTCAACCAACACCCCCAGGTCCCTCTCCTCCAGGCAGCTTTCTAGACACACTTCTCCTAGTCTGTAGCACTGTACAGGGCTGTTGTGCCCCAAGTGCAGGACCTGGCATTTGGTCTTGTTAAACCTCATGCCTTTGGTCTCAACCCAGCGGTCCAGCCTGTTCAGATCCCTTTGCAGAGCCTCCCTACCCTCCAGCAGATCGACACTTCCACCCAGCTTAGTGTCATCTGCAAACTTGCTAAGGGTGCACTCAATGCCTTCATCCAGGTCATTGATGAAGACATTGAACAGGGCTGGACCCAGCACTGAGCCCTGGGGAACCCCACTTGGAACTGGCCTCCAGCTGGATTTCACACCATTTCCCACCACTCTCTGGGCCCGGCCATCCAACCAGTTTTCCACCCAGGAGAGTGTGCGCCTGTCCAGGCCAAAAAAAGAAGCTCTGTGATGGGGGAAACGAGATTCAATACTGTCACGTGATTAGTGTTAGATTTTTTTTTATTGTGAAACAATCACAGGGAAAGTGCTAAATTTTATTTCAGTGAAGGAAGACTATAAGTAACTACTTTGCTTAGGGATTCCTGGAAGACAAAGTGTTTTGAAGCTGCAGCTGTTTTGAAGGCGTTAGCCTTGCTGGAGGTCTTATGTTATGGTGTTGTCCATGTGGCGAACAATCGCTCTTTTTCTTTCCACTCTACTAGCTGTTCTTATGTGCTTTTTAAGCTTGCCTCTGTCACCCATTTGCTTTCTCAGTGATTTGTGCAGAGGAGTGCTGATGTCTTTCTCTGAGCGTGTCAAAGATGAAGCATAGCTTTATTCTTTTCCTTTCACTCTATGGGTGTTTAGAAGAACCTTGCGAAGGATCTCTTCAGGTAATTCTTGTGACACAGAGCAGTCCAAGTCTCTTTTTATTATTATGTTACTTGCATTTCTACACTTCTTTGGTTTCTCTGAAATTTCAGAGAAAAACCTGGAAAGCACCTCCTGTCAGGTTTTGTGCTGATATGAACTGTGTTACTCTTAATTAGCACTGTGGCAAAGTCCTTATAAGTAGCAGTGCATGTTGATGCCATCTAAACAGCAGAAAAACAGTAACTTTGGCCGAAAAGCCTTTTTTTTGACACTGGGAAAAAATTGCTCAGCAGGAAGCAAGCAACCTCCACTGCTGATTGTAGCTGAATCGGTATCAGTGTGTCTCACCATGTAACGCAGCATGGTCGTGGAATGCTCAGTGCTATTGCTGAAGCTATCTCTGGAAGTTAATGAGCCTTAATGAGCCCTGCTGAGATGTACTGGGAATCCCAGTTCTCCTGCTTTGGAACTAGGTAGATATCTCCCTGGGGACTGCTTAATGTTGTGTGAATGTACATGCCTGTGCTGATGCTCATTTGTCCATTCCTGCCTTGCGCTGCACTACGAGGCACATGTGTGGTTGTACGAGATGGAGGAGAGATACCCTTAAACTTTCCCTTACTTTTATATCCCGTTCTAGCAGAATGTGTTTAATATTTTGTCTTGTTTAGTTAGAACTATGATGAAGTACCATCTAGCAGAGTACTTAAAAATCCTTGGGTACTATCACTTTGATATCATATTTATAAGGAAAGTAAGCTAAACATTGATCACTGGCATAAAAATTGTAAGCTCAGACTGTCCTTAGCCCCTTTCTTTTTTTTAAGATTGCAGTTTAGTTGTGAGTTGTCTTTTACAATAAAAACCAGCTAAATAATTTGCATTTCTAACTTCTGTATTTTTCTACAGAGATCTGCTTCTGTAAATAAGCACAGTATGCCTTGGATAACTAATGAAGAGCCATGTCACTCAAATTTTTTTGAAAAAAAACCCAACTTACATTGGGATCAATACAGTGTAAATATTTTGAGCAGCACTTGTAAGAAACTTCAGGGAGCTTTTGATCACATTCCATAATCAGTGTAATTTAATTAGTGTTTCAAAGAGACATCTTTTGGTAAGAATACGCTATCATGAATTTTCCCTTCTACAAAAAAGACCAGTGATTTTTTTTTTCTTTTATTTTTCCTTGCTAACCTGGTTTTGCAAAAGAAAGCTTGCCAGTATCATTCAATACAAACTAGGTCGTTTGGCCTTTCCATCCATCCTGCTCATCATGGGAGCCAGGATTTCATGATAATTCAGTCTGTTCCCTACACATTTGTGAGCCAGCTCAGGTGAGCAGAGCAAACTGAGCCAGGAACTCATTCATTAGGCATACGACGGGAGAAAGCCACAAATACTTGCAGCTGCTCTTCTTAAGAGTTTATAACACTCCAGTCCACCTTTCCCATCTCGTCCTACCCTATAGGTTACTGGTCTGCCTAGAACCTGATGAACTGTGCTATATTCCTTGAAGTAAGTATCATAAAATGGAAAGCTTGCAAGCTAAAGGTAGCTGGGCCCATCTTTTTGCTGTTAGCATTTAATGATGGTTTTAAATATAGAGGAAGACTTTTGCTTTCCATTAGGAACTAATTTATTTTAATTAATTTTTGAGAACTCTTGCTTTTCTTTATTTCCTTGCGTTTTCTCAGCATGACTGAATGAAAAACCAATTTGTACCAAAATAATAAGCTGGGAAAATGGCTTGCTTTCTTCATTATGAAATCATGTTTGGTGTAGGTATTGCTAGTCTGATTGTGTGTAGTGTTTTACAGTGCCTTGCTCTGGAATTTATTTTCTGCTTGTTGGAGGCTGGTGGGGAGAAATGAACTGCAGTATTTGACAATAGGACAGTAGAAAGTCTGGTGGGAAAGTCAGTGATTCTGTAACAATACTCAATGTCTTTTCAGACTATGAGTAATTCTGGCTTCTTTCTAGATGGGTGTAAGTGGAGCTTTAAAATTAAGACCATATCCTTGGCCTGGTTGTTCCTGTACACAGGAAGCAAAGCTAGCCATGGACTTCAGCCACTGAACTTTTTATGCCCAATGTAGAAGGGACTGTCTTTGAGAGAGGTGGGAGGTTTTTGTGTTTTTCTTTAATCCTGAAATGCATGCCTGCAAACCAGGCTGACTTGATGTGGTGGGTTGACTTTGGCTGGCTGCCAGCTGCCCCTCCCCTGCCACTCTCTGTCTCCCCCTCTTCAACAGGGTTGGGGAAGAAAATAAGAAGAGCTCATGGGTTGAGATAAAGACAAGAAAGATCACTTGTCCCTTACTGTCATGGGCAAAGCAGACTTGGCTTAGGGAAAATTAATGTAGTTTATTGCCATTTAAAATGGAGTTGGATGGTGAGAAACAAAGACAAAAAATAAACCACCTCCCCCCACCATTTTGTACCTCAGACTCAACTCTTTTCCTTTATCCCCTGCTCCTCTGCCTGAATAGGGAAGGGCAATGGTCAGTGGGCTGTGGCCAGCCATGACAGTCCCTCTGTGCCCTCCGTCCTCCTCACACTTTCCCAGGCAGTGTGAGAGGGGATCCCTGCTCTGGCAGCCTGAGCTCCCCCTGCCCCTCTTCCCTTCTGGCCTGGCTGCTGGCAGGGCTGTTCCTCACACTCTTCCCCCTCGCTCCTTGCTGCCTGTGTGGAATTTTGCCCTTTCTGGAGTGCATTTTCTCAGCTGTGCCCCCAGCCCTGCTGCTGGCTGGGCAGTGCCTGGTGGAGGGGCAGCTGAGGAACTGGCTGGCCTCGTCTCACAGCGGCTGCCCCGCAGACCCCCTGCCTGCACCTGGGCACATGTGGTAGCTCTGTTAAGGTTTGAGGCACCAGCAGCCAAAAGAGGTAAGAGTGATTGTGTGTGAGGCAGCAGTGGAATTATGAAGAAACACCACCACTTGGATAAATACTTGACTTGGGTATGGAAGAAGTAGATCCTGTTCCCGCGGTTGTCGCTGGTATTTAAGTTGACACATAGCAAGTGACCTCCATCATGTGTTCCTCCCTTTTTTATCTGAAAAATGGAGTTAATGTTACACAATCTCTTCTGGGGACTTCAAGGAAAGGGATATATGTTCATTGACTCCAAACTTCTAATCCCATTAAGTAAGGTTTTCGTGGGAACTTTTTTGGCCTGGAGCTGTGCAAAAGGAGCCATGTGGTTTGATCTGCCTCTGTGCTGTTCAAAAGGAAACTCCTGTCTTTCTATGTTCTAGAAGTCTTTCCAGCCAAAAAGCTGAGAGAGAAAAAAATCAAAATTTTGTCATGTCTCTGAAAATCCCACATATATTTCGGCTCACAGCCTTCCCAGAACACGTAGCTCCTAAGTTTACTTGATCAATGTGATTGTGGTACAGAGGTGGAACACTGTATTTTCACACTAGGTGTGTCCAAAGCCAGTTTATACTTCAACAGTCTTTTTACCCTCTTACTTTATGTGCATGCACACACATTTGAGCAGTGAAGAAACCGAGGCAAGGAAAGAGGATCAGATTGGCCTGTGTTACCTACTAGTAGTTCAGCAGGAATACCATGAATAAAAACCCACGTCTCTGAGTTTCAGATCAAGTCATAGATAAAACCTGTCCCTTTCCCTTATTTGCTGCTTTTTCAGCTCTTTTATGTAGTGACTGACTGTGTTCACTGAGGTGCCCATGTCCTTCATAATGTGGTGGGGAGGTAGAATTGTCAGAAGAGAGTGGAAGTCTAGCCCCACAATATAGCATAAGCAATGGATCCTGAGCCTTGCTGGTAGCCTGACGGGACCTGCAAAATTAATATGCTAGCTGGAAAATACAAACTGTATCTCTGATCTTCCTTGAGGCTCTGATTCTTCTCGGGGCAAAGCAATGCCTGCAAATCAGTGTTTCTGGTGTTGCGTGTCACTCTTAGGTGTATTGCCTAAAGGAGGCAGCTTGTCTAAGGAACAAACAGCATTGTGTGGCTGCAAGGGTAGAGTTGTCCTCCGAGCAAAGTCACAGTGTCCTGAGGGGACCCTTATAACTGATGTTTTTTTGCTGTGCCTAAGCTAAAAGATTCTGTGGTGAGCTCCGAGGCAGATGTAGGTAGATTTGCTCCAGAATGCCTTGAGTATAAGAACAGCTGCACCGAGGGTAAGGGCAGGTCACTGTCTCTATTTATTACTTGGAGAGCAGGCTGTCTGCAACTGTGCAACCATCTCTAGGGTCAAAATATTAAAGAGGGCAAATTCTACTGGAGCAGCAAGTTTATTGACTTGCCTAACATATAATGTTTTTAAAATAATCATTGTTGAGGGTTTCCCTCCCTCATCCCTGATCATATTTCACTTTTAATTCCTATTGTTCTAGTATTGAGCCAGATGAATTGAGGATGTTAGGTCTTTTTTTGAGCAAAATCAGTACTTCATGCTTTAATAGACTCCTCCTGCTTTCCTGCCTACTTGCCCTGCTGTTTTGCAGGACAAATGGAGCTAACAGCAGCCAGACACAGTGCTTTAAGCTGCCATTCACCATCCTTGCAGGAGAAGTTTGGATTAGAAAAGGAAAAAGCTATTTTTGTTCTTCGCCTTAATTAATGAGCGTCAGGGGTTTCTTCAGAATGTGCTGAGTTTCCTTGCTGCTGTTGAATACGTATAGTTAACGTCTGGGTTTTGCTGTAGGTCTGTTGACTTACCTATTTTAGATACCTGGAAAAATTTATTTTTCAAAATCTGTATGTCTGTCTGAAGGCCCAAATCCACAACAGTAATATCACAGGCAAGATAAAAAAGTAATGGGTTGCTGTATTTAGACCTGATTTTCCTCACTTGGTGCTCAAATTCATGTGCCCTTGCATGTATCTGCTACATGCAATTTTATGCTCAGGTACAGATATGTCCTCTTTGTAACTGAGTTCTTATTTGTGGGCTTCTTGGGGCAGAGAACATGCATTTATTTTCCTGTATTTGCGCAGGGACTAACATAGTACAGTCTTAGTTCATGTTTGAGTTTATAGGTGTGGGTCTGCAGTACTGTTAAATGTTGGGCAAGTATGGACACTGCTAAGCGGTGAGCAGTGTATCTATGCAGGTGGAAACTACCTTTTGAAAATTTGGCTCAGAAATGCTATATCAATTACAAATGAGAGTACATGTGCATTTTGTTGCATGCAAGGAAGGTTTTAGGTACTGTTGAAACTGTTTGGGAGAAGGAAAATTGGTTTTATTCCGAGGCTTGGAGGTGACTTGAAAGAGTTTATGTCAAATTAAAGATCTTGCTGTGCAGAGACTTCGATTAATAAGTTCACTCAAGAAGCTGCAATAATTGTAATTGGATGCAGGCTTTTGATAATGAGTCACCTTGTAGGGGCTGTCCCTACTGCCCTCTTTGAGAAAGTAGAAATCTGGAAGAGAGGAGTTTGTGTGACCTTCCATTACCAAGCTGGCACTAGAAATTGGCACTAGCTAGACCCTGCTGTTGGAAAAGGCCTGGAGAATCAGCTCAGCTGGTGCTAGTTTAGGTCATGTGTGTCGAAATTGTATCCAAAGGGAAAAAAGAAAAACAATAAATGTGATTTCAGCACAAAGGAGTGTGGTAGAAAGAAGAATGCCAGAAAGTATCATACAGCTTTGTCCTTCGGTGACCCTCTAGATTTCAAAACTTTTGGGTGGGAGCATTGTTTGGATCTTGCAGAGAATCAAGTCTCTCTAGAACAGTCTTGACTTTTTCCTCTTCTACCTAAATTTGATGATGGATTTCTCTGAAGAGCACACATAACTTCTGCAGACTTCAACAGAAGCAGTATCTGGGTGTTCCTAATTTTTTTTTGTGAAAACTGGAGAAAGATGAGGGGACTGTTGAGGAATAGTAGATGAACTTTGGGGGAAAAGACACTTGCAACTGAAGGGTAAAGGAAGTTTTACTCAATTTTTCAGCTTCTAGTCAAGCTGCTGTTTCTTCTCTAAATAGCCTCTTGCTTCGAGCTTTTCCAGAGTTACTGTTTCTTTTAATTTAGTCCATTTTTGCACAAAATACTGAATAGTAAGTGAAAAATATTTTCAAATTGTCTATAACAAAACTTTAAGAAGTTATCTGTGAATCTGTAACCCGAAGGCCACAAGAGTCCTTGATGGAAAAGTGTGAGTGCTTCAGGCAGTGATAGCTTTCTGAATCTCTAATATCTCTTTGTACCAAGTCTGGCTCACAAAGGGAAAAGCTAGGATCTTTTCTGGAAAATTAAAGTTATCCATGCAGTAATAACTTGCTGAATACTCACAGGCTTTTTTGACCCATAAAGTAAAACTTCTGATATTAATTTCATTCAGAATTAGACACCTGGAAAGAACAATATGTTCTTAAGCAGTATTCTTGAATGACACTTAAATTTCAAATAGCATTAAACTATATTGTAGATGGTTAAGAATTAAAAAAACAACCAATTGATAATGTAGGCCTTGAGCAAAGTACAGTATAAGAAGCACTGAAAAATGTTTCTCTGCATGATTAAGAGTCTGGTTTGCTGGTTTGATATATTAGCTGGCTGAATGAATTCATTAATTGTGTATGACTACTTTTACTTCTAGGTGGTCATTTTTCATTTCAGATTTCATTACTGGATGAGCTTTTCCTAGGGATGTTCTTATCATCCAAATTTAAATACATGAAAATGTTAGGGAGGCTCAACCCTCCCTTTTTATATAGATACTTTTCATACTATGGTTTTACAAACTGCAGAAAAATATCACTTAGACTGTGATAACTTAAATTTTGTCTGTATGTTCCTATTACTTGGAGATAAAAAGATTTCTTCTTGTTGTAATATGTACCATGGTCTGTATTATGTTTTTGAAAATAGTGGTGTGGAACTACAACCCCCCCTTTTAAATTATATTCTGAAATACTTTAGATGTGTATAAAGCACTCAGTGTTCAAACACCATTACAACTACAGCTGTAGAATGAGAGATCTAGATATGCAGGTCAGTGAGAGGTGAAGATATATAACATTTGTAAGAAATCAAATTACTTGGGAGAGATCCTGAATGCCTTGGCTTGTAGCTTGAACACTGTTTTTTATAGGAAAGACTCATTTCCTGGACAGCTTGCAAACAGTATGGTCTGCAAACACTCCTCCCTTCAAGGATCTTCATGCTTTCAGCTGTATGAAGAAGCACTTAAAGATGTGTTTAATACTGCTGTTGTCTACAGCTAAAGGTAGTGTTCCAGGGTTTGGTCAGTCTCCTGGAAGGCAGTGGAGCAGAAACTCTTGGCCTTGCTGGTCCTTGTAGCCAGAGGACAGCAGTCCCTGTATGGACTCTGGGTCTGTAAGAACAGTGGTGTGGATATAGCTGTTAGGAATTTATTTCATTCTAAAATATGCTTCTAAAGATGAAAAGGAAAGAGAGTGCAGGGAAATTCTCATGTGCTTCCTTTTCTTTCTGAGCCCTGCAAGTAGAAGGCAGAGCTGGTAAAAGCTGCAGAGTGAGGATTGTGTCATACCTTCTCTGCACTCTCAGTTTTGGCTTGTGCTGACCCCTGATCCTGTGGTTGTGTAGCAGATGAGGTGGGTGAATCCCCAAGTCAGCTTTGTGGCAGAAGAAGCTACTGTGATATTTTGACAAATCTGTTCTTGCCTGTGGGCTCTGACATTTCCAGTATTACTTGATGTGTTTTCCGTGAGAGAAATCTCTACCTGTGTAATACAAAAAAGATCTTGTGAAGAAAGAAGGTGAATAAGGTAACTTTTGCCCTCCTATGAACTTATGGATATGATAGGTAGGAGCCTGGGTAGGAAGCATTGATCATCCTAGCTGGCATCGTTCCATTCAATGCCAGCAAGTCATAATTACTAATCTCACATGATCTCTCATACATGGTTTATCTCTACTTTCACCCTACTGATACGTATCTGCAATGGCAAACTCTCCTTTAAACCTGCTGTCCAAAATTCAAATAATGGTCCATGGTCCTCTTTATCAGTCACTCTATGGATCCTGACTGTAAAGAGGGTTCTCTAGTGTAATGTGACTATTGCTGGATATTTGCTTGTCTGTGGATAATCTATTATTAGATGCCACCAAGCTGAGTGGCGCACTTGCCACACTGGAAGGATGGAGTGTCATGCAGAGGGATCTGGACAAGCTAGAGAAGTGGGCCTGTGTGAAACTCATGAGGTTCTGTAAGGCCAAGTGCAAGGTCCTACACCTGGGTCGGGGCAATATGTGATTTCAATACAGATTTGGGGATGACGTGATTGAGAGCTGCCCTTCAGAGAAGGACTTGGGGGTGCTGGTTGATGTGAAGCTTGACATGAGCTGGAAACATGGGCTCGCAGCTCAGAAGGCCAACCATATCCCGGGATGCTTCAAAAGAACCATCGCCAGCAGGTTGAAGGACGTGATTCCGACCTTTATTCCTCTCTTATGAGACCTCATCTGGATTACTGTGTCCAGTTCTGGAATCCTCAATGTAAGAAGGATATGGAGCTGTTGGAACAGGCCCAGGGGAGGGCTACAAAGATGATCCAAGGTATGGAGCACGTTCCATACGAGGACAGGGTGAGAGAGTTGGGCTTGTTCAGCTTGGAGAAGAGAAGGCTCGAAGGAGATCTTATAGCGACCTTCCAGTACCTGAAGGGGCTACAAGAAAGCTGGAGAGGGACTTTTTACAAAGGCTTGTGCTGATAGGACTAGGGGCAATGGGTATAAACTGGAGAGTGGCAGATTTAGACTAGACGTAAGGAGGAATTTCTTCACTATGAGAGTGGTGAGGCGCTGGCACAGGATGCCCAGGGAAGTTGTGGATGCTCCATCCCTGGAAGTACTCAAGGCCAGGCTGGACGGGGCCTTGGGCAGCCTGATCTGGAAGGTGTTTCTGCCCATGACAGGGGGGTTGGAATTAGCTGATTCGTAAGGTCCCTTCCAAGCCAAACCATTCTGTGATTCTGTGATTCTGTTACACAGAAGAATAAGTTGTGTAGCAGAAAAGGTGAGATTTGTAAATTGCTTTGTTTCTGAAGCCTTCACGTGTTGATCTGTAGTATTTATAAACTTTCCCAGGAAGATTAAATAAGTTTTATCTTGGTAATCATATACTTAGAGAGCAAAGCATAGCAAAGACATAAAGGATGAAACTGATCTGAACCTAGCTGATAAACACAATGACATCCTATTTTCAACCAGAGTTTCATTCCATTCTAGGATCTGTTAAGTGACCTTCACTCCATAATTTAGGAGGTATGCTGATTTGGACAAAGGCAATAATGAAACTCACTGGTGTAGGGCAAATCAGAGTGAGTTCGAGTCAAACCATTGTTGTCCTCCCAGCAAACAGACATATCATGAAAAGTTAGTTTCAGCAGATGAGCCTAGCAGTTGGCCTTGAAGACAATGAAATTTGGTCTCTTCTGGGTGAGAGGTTTAAGTCTGGAAATGTAAAAGCTTTTGAGGAATGAATTTAGCATGCGAGTGTATATGTGTGCATGCATATAACTTAAAACCATAGATGCATATGTGCTATAAAGAAGAATCAGATTCATTAGATCTAGGATGTCATTTTTTTTTCTTACTATTCATTTTTCTTCATTATAGCTGAATACTCTGCTGTTCCTGACTGTCTTTTCCCTGACTAACTTGAGATGAGATCTTACTTGAAACACATGAGATCCCTGTTGCCTGTTGATGCCTCTGGCTTGGAGCAGTACTGAAACATAGTAGCAAGAGGCAGATGTCCCTGCTTTTCCCCAGCTGCTGCCTCCGTTACCCAGGCCTCTGACTGCTGAGAAGTGTTTGATTGCTCATTAAGGGTGAAGGAGAAGAATACTAGTAGGAGAACATGGCTATCAGTCCAGGGAAGACAGAGGATGAGAAAGTTCGACAAAGTCATCATTTTCTGCAGCTCGTTCTTGATATGACCTCCCTTACTGTTAGAAACTCAAATTCCTGTTTAATGCCTGTTATTTTCCACTCTTCTCCTAATAGCTGTCTTGACCCCTGAAGGATATCAGCCACCATCATAAGGACTCAAGAACACAGGTTTTTAACTCAGTTCTAGGCAATGTTTTTGTGTAGTGAGGTACTTGACTGCATTAGGGACATCTCTAGACACTCGAACATCTTTAAGGATATCCGATCATGCAGCCAGAATGTGGTGAGTCAGCACCAAGGAAAAAAGTTGTTATTTCCTCCTCTTCACTCAAACTGCAGCATGTCGCTACCTACATTTCCCTCCTATTGAGTAGATTTTTGTCACTTGTTTTTTAAAAATATTTATTCACTTGGGAGCTGTCTGTAGTTTTGGACTGCTTATGAGGCTTTTTTCTTAATATTGTCGTACTGGGGGAACTGCAGAAATGGTAAAGATGTAGGTCTTGGCATAATGCCTTGACTTCCACGGTGTGTAATGATGTCAGGAGAACTGCACCCCCTCAAAGTCAGTGTACTGTAAGGTAAAAGATGCTAGGGAAAAATGGGACAGATTCTCTCCACAAATGCCAAAATCAGTGACAGGTTGGAGCTTTCAAAAATATTTGCCATATAAGGAATAGTTTTGGAGCTCTTATTGATTGTTTCTGGCTAACTTATCACCTAATCCTCTGTGAAAAAAGGAGGGAAACTGGGCTCAACTTCAATTCCTGTGCATAGAGAGGTAACTTAATGACAGTTTGCTTTATGTTTGTGGGAGGTGAGCCAGAATTATTGTGGCATGTGTTTGTTTTTCGTTTTTTTTTTTTTGAATTGATGATTCTGCTGTGGTCCATCCTTTTACTCTCCAAAATTAGTTAATAATCCCCTGCTCCATGTTGAAAATGTTACATTTTAGAAAGAACCCGTATTTCTACTCCCCTTTCTGTTCCTTTGTTCCAACATTCTATTTATTCAAATAGAAGGCAGTTCTAGCAAGCCACGTATTATGATGGCTTTGTGCTGCTGTTACTGGATTTCTCTCCAGGAAAACTACTGAGACAAGGATCTATCCCTTTTGTAGGCTCATAGGAACACAAAAGCCACATGCTGGCTGCTCCAGGAGGGCTGGTTTACAGCCAGTGCTGCTGAGTGTTGAGTCCAGGATGGTGACAGCCTACAGGACAAGAATGAGCTCTGAACTTGAGTTCCCACAGCTCAGGGCAAAGCTTGCTTCATCTCGGAAACTTATGCAGAGTGACAGGAGGACCAAAGGGAGGAGGAACAAGGAGGAGTTGAGACAATTACCTGAAATTACCTTAGATTTTTAATTATTAAAATTGTAGGGTGGCAAGAACAAAATGTTCCATGAAAAATGAGACTATATTATTAAATAGTCTCTTCGTGATGACCACTTGTGGCAGTCTCTGCATTTGTGCAGACAGGTTTAAAAATCTATAAGAAATTTGTTTGCAAACTTTAAGTAAGGCCAGACGATGGTGTGTCCACATGTGGAAACCCACTCATTCTATGCTCATTTTGGATTTCAGATATTCATTATTTTCTTGCATCTCCAATGTGTAACAGTTAAAGCTGTGTCCTCCAACATGCTTGTAGTTTTTAAATTGGGGTTGCAGCACACTTTTGGATGCCTAGGTTATAGGTTTCCATGCAATTTTCATGAAGAATCTGGTCAACACTGAAAGGCCGTTTCAGGGTGCTGCTCTAATATCTGCAGATGATAAAGCAGCAATTGATATCACTCAGGAGTCAGAAGTCAAATAGCTGACCTAAGAACAGAGGCCAATCCCTCCACTGTGCAGTTGGCTTGATCAAATGGAGTAGTTGCTGCTAACAGCAATTAAAAATGGATATTGAAGGTTTAATGCAGTCTGACCTGCTCTGTCCTGCAAGTGTATTCAGGGGAATGGAAAGGGAAATGAGGGTTGAATAAGCAACATGTCTTTGAATTGACAAAAGTTCAACATCTGAGAGATATCACAGATCAGTAATGGAAAAATATCCCATGTTAATATGTGCAAGACATAAACAATAACAAGTGTCTGCTCAGTAAGTGTGCTCTGTCTCACAACTGATTTTTCTTCATGTGAAACTAAATATTTTGACTGTATCACTTCATTTTCCTACCAATCTTGAATCTGAAACTTAGCAGCATTTCTTACTCTTATACAAAGCCTCGTGGGACGTTAACGGCCACAGCATATTGATCATCACCGTTATACTGGGACTTGCCTCTTCTCTCCTGTTGTGCTGCTCCTTGGGCAGCTTCCATCGTGTTCATTCAGCAAGTTAATGGTCCAAGCACGCTGTGCAAGCTCCTAGAGAAACCTCCTAGGTTTTTAGAGATTTCCAGTCATTACCTAATATGACTGAATTTGGTCTCTAGGACCAAATATGCCTCCTTAATTGAAGCTAATGGCCTTGACAGGATGAGAATAACAAGAAAACAAAATAATAATAATAGTATTAATAACTCACACTAACATCACAAGTAGTTCCCTGTTTACAAGCTGTATTTGGCTTGCTTTATTCTTTCATAAGGTCATTTTTCCCAGTAGTGCCTAGCAGTTTTGGGGATCCCTCAATTTTTTGTTACAAGAGTTAATAATGGGCAATGAAGGTGCCTGATTTCAGAGGGGCCTGTCCTAAAGCTGTAGCCCCTTAATGAGTCTCAAAATGATCCCCTAGAAGAGCTAATTTTTTTTAAAATGTTCACTTGACCCTAGATAAATCTAATTCTGAACTCAAATTAATATTTTTTTTTGTCTTATATGCACACATGTGACTATCTGTGGGCCTCATCACAGTGCTATGTGTACATAGCAGCTGTGAGTTGGTAAGATGTTCCCGCGTGACTGGTTTGTTGAAAAATATGGAATATTGTAGAATTATTTTTTGTCTAGATCCAATGAACAAATTTTCCAGTTGAAAATAATCTGTGTATGTAAAGCAATACTTTCTTTAAAATCCAAATGCAAATGCAAACCTGTCTAAAATGAGAGTAAAGGAGATAGCAACCAAGATTGACAAAAAGCTCAGAGAGTGTAGAGATCAAATCTTAGTTTTGTGCAGCTTTTATACACTGCTGAAAGGAAAAAGCAGGAGCATGATTGTTTTTATTGAATCTCTTTTCAAAGGGACTTCTTTTTTGGGTAGCTGATTCTGACACACATTGAAAGTGAAACTTTCTATCTCAAGCCTATGGCAGAACAAAGGCCAACAGAAGTAATTACTGAATTCTTGACATTCAAGTCTTACAAGAAATTGCCAAAGTTAGCAAGGGCAGTAGATTTAATTGCTTGCAAAGTTCATAGGTGCATTTGCTTCTCTGATTGGAAAGCTAGCATTCAATTTAAAGTGCAGGAGGTTACCTTGCAAAACTCTTAGTGCAGATTACTGATAGGTGTGTGCGGATATGGGGTCTTCCTAGCTCTGCTTAGAAGGAAAGGAGCCCATGACCAGCCTACCTGTCTGCAAGTCAAGAATCAGAAGTTCAGCGTGTTGGCTGCAGAATGTAGATGTTCAGGTAGAAATCAGCTTGCCAGGAAGAAGGGAGTGTGGTTGTATTTTACCACACCTTACAATAATATTTGATGCTAATTGCTCTATCTAAATCCATCAGATATAAAGGATGAAAGTTCTCAATTTTAATGGACTCATGCAGGAAACAAATAGGAATGGTGGTGGAGAAGCATGAAAGGCCTTCTTGCTTCTACCCACTGGCCACTAGGAGGGTAATGTGAGGCCTGGGGTGGGTGTGTTGTGGCATGAGAGTCAGAATAGGTGAACAGGTTATGTTACCTTTTCAGCTAGCCTTGATTGCACGTTGTCTCCAGAGCAGTTCTATTTATGTATGGGACTTCCAAATGTGGCCCTGGCTTCCGCTGCAAGGCAGGGGAAGGTGTGCTTCCATGCAGGGCTTGCTAACTGCTGTGCAGAGTGGGGACGCGGGGCAGAGCCCACATTTCAGGTGCTGTCTGATGAGCAGGCAAGGATGGAAAGCAGTGCTGGCATGCCCCATACCAGGGATTTGAAGGCATTGTCAGGATGAAGTATACAATAACAAGAGAGATGCCTGGTAATGTCAGCCACTGTCAATGGAATTTCTTCCTGGTTTTGTGTTTTCTTTTTTGTGTTTTTTTTTGTTGTTGTTGTTTTGTTTGTTGTTTTTTTAATTTTCTCTTCCTCTCCAGAGGTCTCCAAGTTCTGGTTTGTGCCCCAGAATCCCAGAGAGGATTCAAGTTGTTGGTAGGGTGGGATGAAGCCAAAGGGCTAGGACATCTAGTGTCTCTTCACTATTCAGATGCTGAGATGATGATATCTGCATTTAGTAGTCTTCTGTCTTGCAGTTACAGCTGTAATTCCTGGTTTTCAGTTTCTCTCTGTGCTGTCTATGTTGAATTTTCCTTGCCCCTTGAAGAAGCAAGAAACAATTTCTTCAATACTCTGTCAAGCTGGTTTCTGGCTTGTGTGTGTGGCACCTTGCTAGTAGCTTTTTTACAAGACCACTACTTTTTTCTGTGAGCCAGAGAAGTACAGGACTCTTCAAAAATACTCTACTAATCTCTGACTTGATAAGTTGTGGGGTTTTTTTTTAACTTCTACTGTCAATTTTACTTCTTATGTTCTTCTTACCTCAAGTTTTCTTTGGAGATCCTCCCATTTCTCCCTTAGAAATCTGATTCACCTGGACAACCCTAACAAGGAAACACATGAGCTGCAATTGCCTGTATTTAGAAATATAGTTGTGTTTATCAAATTTAACAAACCTTACTTTCTCTGGTATTTTTCCTTTCCTTCCTCTGTCTCATCAGATTTGCTATCATCAAGAGTTTTGAAAATATATTTACATTTCAGACTTAAATATAAACTTAGATTAACTACCGTTTAATTAAGAGAACATCATCAGGATAATTAAACTTCCTAAGATGGAACGACTAAGCCCTAGTGACTTACAGCCTGTGCCTTGTGATTTTCTGTTCTGTGCTGGATACCCATGTGTGAGTGACATCGGCATTGAGAGGGCACAGTGAAATGCCGTGTGTGGTCACAGTGAAGCCACCAACCTGTCTCAGTGATGGGAGAGGTGTGGGGCTGGCTGAGGTAGAAGCCTCATAAAACAGAGGTGATGCTGATGGAGGCAGGCATCCTGAGAAGTCTTGCAGACTCCTTTTTTTTTTTTTTTAAGAATATGCTCCGAGGTCTGACCAGGACTTTGGTGTGTATTGAGCTGTATTTTGGGGTTCCTTGATGGGTGCCATATTTTTGCCTGGGAGCACCCAGGAACACCATCCTCTGACCACTACAGTTGGCTATGAGATTGCCCTGCCATTGATGTCCTTGTCCCCTCTCAGCTGTAATGCAAATGATGGGACATAGCAGGGTGTGGAACTGGCCACGCACTGCCTACTGCCAGCAGCATAACACAGACCTTCCAGGGTAGCTCAGCAGAGGTGCCTGCTGCTCTCTGCTTTGCATTCCCACAACCTTTCAAAGTGGATCTGAGGGGTTAGGTGTTATCTTCAGCCCTGTTTATGCGTAGAAGAGTGCTTTAGAACATAGGAATGGATGTCGGGGTGAGAATCTCTCTCACTCTGTGATGCAAGAGAATTTTCTATAGCTGGGGTAAAACTTGATGCATGGGAAACAGTGATTTTCTGAGGCTACCACAAACTCTGAGCTGAAAATTCATAAATGTAATTGTTTTCCACTATGGTTGTCAAAAGAAATTTTTTTTTTTAAAAAAAAAACGTCCTGTGTTTTAGCTCTTGCTTTTTAAGCTCCTAAAAAGCTCTTTGGGTACCTGCATTTTGAGTACAGTAGGTAACCTATGCAGAAATAAACAGAAAAACTTTGTATGCATTCCACGGAGATTTACTCCTGGCAACCTTTGAAACCACTTATTAAAAGAAGTATTTCCACATTTGTAACTAGTCGTATAGGAAACACGCTTCAGTCAGCAAATGTGTTTTTATGAGGACAAGCTGATTCATTCTTTTCTTTTTGCTTCCTAATCTATGCAGATGAAAATTACTCTTTTACTTTCTATGAAGCTCTTTTAGAAATCTTTTCTAGTCAGATATAGTAATTTGTTTCAAAAGTAAGAGTGAATTGAGGCAGTGGCTTAGAAATTAATATTTTATTATTGAATAAAACGTTGCACAAGGAAATGAAAACCCAAGATAAAGAAGTTCATTTTTTGCCAATAAGTATAGTGACTGAGTCTTGGCTGATTGAAAATTTCTGTGTTTTAAATCCAGAATATTCATTCAAATAGATTAGCCATAAAAGAAAAGGTTAGACAGATGGCTGTTTAGTGTATGTGGATCAGGTTTTTCTGGAGTTCTTGATTTAGCAGATGTACAGATAAAGTCTGTAAGATAATAGTGCTGAGCCAAGGCAAAGTTGCTGAGCACAGTGCTTCTTTTTTTTTTTTTTTTTAAACTTATGACTCATGGGTGAATCTAAGCTAGAACTATATTTAATGTTAATATGAAATTCAAAAGATGGCTTTCATGGCAGACACTTGAAATACGTCTTTGGATATTCTGAAAACAGGCTTTTCTTTCTTCCTTACAGTTCTCTGGGCATTCAAATAAAGTAACGTTTTTCAGTGGAAGGGAAACTTTAAAACAAACAAAATCGGCACAGTGTACCACATTTTTGGCAAGCTTTTATGTAATGAACAGCTTTCCACATTTGCTCTCTTTGCCTCATCATACCCAATTCCCACCAGTTCTTCAGTATTCAGTGCCAGTTAGGCATTTTAGTTTGTGTTTCTATAAGCCCACAGGATGTTTTTTGTTCTTCCGCTGGACAAAAGTCTCCCTACTCAGTTGCTGCATAAACATTTTCCCTCTGATCTGTCCTCAGCAGCCTGCAACGCCATGGCCTGAGAGACTCTGAATGCATCAGAGTTGCTTTGTTTGCACTACCCCAGTCTGTCTAGGTATCTGTAAAGCACTCCTAGCTGAGCATGGACAGTGCTACTCTGTGTTGTGTTCCACTGTGTTTGTTCTAGGTAACTCTAATGCTGCTGCATACTTGTTCTTTGCAGAAAGAATAAAAATTCCTGTTGGCAGATCTTCAAGTTAACTGAGTGGTACTTTGGGCAGTAATTATTCTGAATAAACTTTCCTGCTCCGGCTCTTTACATCACTGGTGAAGTAAAATAGAGGAGGGTGTAATGGAAGGTTTCTTGTTTTATTAAGATTGCTGTTTGGAGCTGGCATGTAAAGATGCAGTTTTAACTGTTTGGAATAACGAACTATGAAAACCTAGTTGTGATATTTGTAGTTAAGGAACTGTGACTTGATAACTTTTTTTTTACTGCCTCCTTCCATGAGGAAACTAATACCAGCAGCTAAGGTAAACCAAGGCCAGAACTGAAACCGTATTACATAGCTTTTTCAGTACAAGCCATTCACCCAAAACTTGATGAGCTTCTTAAATAATATCCTGGTGCATTCTGGAATTTGCTGTGCAGGCTCCATTGGTGCCTTTGAGGAGGAGATGAGGTCTATAATGTTTCCAGAGCTCTGCCAATTCAGTCAGCATAATGGCTTTATTGAAGTCGTTCAGGTACCTGAGCGGAGCTGTTTCCAAGCAGTTATAAGCAGACTTCAAGGAGACAAGATATGAGTATATCCTGAGCCTTTGTAAACAGTGACTTCAGCTGGTAACTGCTAAACAGCAAGTTTTGGTTTTGCTTTTTTTTTTTTTCAACAGTTATTATTTTATGCATATTTTTTTGCAGCAAAAAGCTGCGACATTCTCCCTCCCTGATTCCTGTGAGAAGAGTTGGGAGGTGTTGATGCCTTCCTGCACTCTCTGCAAAAGGCAGCAGCCGGTAGGCTTCAACTGTGAGCACCTCAGGCTACCTCAAGGTGTGCTTGTGCCTGATGCATTTGGCATTACCTAAGAATAGGAAGCATGTGTAAATGCCACAGTTTGCTTCACACCAAAGGTTGGTTCTGAGACAGGGGGGTATAAAGGGAGAAGAGGACTTTCCATGAAGATGCTTCCTCAGGCTAAACAAATGCTATCCTGTGTACTTCACAGCTGAGGCTTAAAATAGAGATAATAAATCAATACATGTTATGTTTTGTTTTTAAGCTGGTCTTCAGACTCCAGATTGGCTTTTAGGTATCTTGTTGCTATGGAGAAATAACAACTCTCTCCTGTGCAGTGGATGTGGAGAGCAGCACTCCTCACAGCATGGTGCTGTGCTGCTTCTTCATCCTGAAGCTTTTTTACCCGAGGAAATATGGCTGTTATTGGTATGCTGCTGTTTGATCTTGTCTGTGCTTCTGATTAATTTCCCCCCCCTTTCCCTCTTGCTCTTTATGAATGCCTTTTCACAATCTCTGATCTTATCCTTATCTCCTCTGCCTTTTTTCTCAGTGGGGGCTCCCTTCACTTCCAAATGAAAATTGGATTGTTAGCAAAGCCTTATCTTCTCTCACCCAGATCCTTTCTTTTCTGCGTTTGTGGTCAGTGAGAGACACCACATTTGCAGTAGATGCAGGAAAATATTTTGCTACCAATACATCTGTTTCTCTCTCCATTACTTTTTAAGAGTAAGCAAACCTAGACTCTGGTATTACACATGCAGAAGAGACAAATGGCATTTCTGGAATTTGTGGCAACATTATGCATCTGGTAGTGAGTCCTTACTGCAACGGAGAGAATGTGTCTTTGCATCCCAGGCATGTCAAGAGCTGTACATGTCAGTTGTTGATGTAGCTTTGTTAGATGTTATTTCCCTCACCTCAGGCTCAGTTCCCAGCCAAAGCAGGCTGCAATGCAGTTCGCTCACAGGTCATCTCTCAAATGATGAGATGATGTCTGTGCTTGGGGGAGCAAGGAGAAACACGAGGCAAATGCAGTGGCAGGGAACACATGCGAAAACCAATGTACCCCATTGTCCTTGCATGTCAAGGGGCACAGCAGGCTTTTTCGGTGCTGCTGTGTCAGAGCCCTGGAGCAGCAGATTCAGATGCATTTCTGTGACTGTATTACTGACTACTTTTGTTTGTGTTCTCTCCTTCCCTGTTGCTGACTGCAAGACCAATTTGGAAAAAAAAGAATGGTATTTTAATTGAAGATACACAAATGAGCAGGAAAAACTGGGAATGAACCAGTGGAAATGCTGTGAAAGCAAGTTCACCTCTTTTGCTGGTGGTTTCTTGGTAGCTAGAGACTGTTCCAGTTATTTTGAAAGGGCTCAGCTCCCACTAGGGATCTGAAGTGAACAGGCCATTTTTTCAAGGCTGTCTGCTGAGCTTCTGGGTGCTGCTTATTTCTGGAGACCTCTGAAATGTAAAAAATCTTGTCTCAGTGGGAATGCCACGTGCATACCAGATTGACCCGAGTTTTTCTCTTGGTTTCCCTTTAATTTATTATAGTAATTGAATCTGTCTCTGTTTTCTGAATTATCCCTTATCCCCTGCAGTGTGAAGAAAGCCTGCTCATCTCCTGCTGCTGCTCTTAGTTGATGTTATGTTGTTAGACTTCCGCTTGCTCATTGTCATTCCTGTAAGTATCTGTCTCCAGCCAGGAAGGGGTAATTGTGAAGCTACTCTGGCTGCTCCTAATCCTTCAGTGCCTGTATTTGTCTGCCTACTCTTGGGTTGTCCTATGTCTTTGGGTTTGGTCACCTCAGGTTACGTTCTTCTCACTTTGTAGCCCCCAAAGGAGTTCCAAGATCAAGGCTTGGATTCATCTTAGAAATGAAAGTTAGAAGAATGGCAGTGTGAAGTGCAGTGACTTTCTTGCTGTATTTATATGCAAGTGGATTCTGAATTACTATGGATTAGCTTTTGCTATTGTTATTCAGTTACATCCTACTGATGGATATTGGGAACACAGGGCAGGACAGTGTCTAGTATTCCTGGCAGGGGTCCTTTTGGTACTACCAAAAGAGAAAAAGTATTGTTCTGGTATGGCCCTTAGATCATAATGAAGTGAGACTGCTTGAGCTATCTGCTCTTGTGGTCTGCTTGGGAGATGAGAGCTCAGTGATCAAAATGTAAGACTTGGCAGAACAATCTCGGAGGCTTTTCCAGGATTCTCTGCTTGTGCCTTCATGCTGACACTTCTGCAAGTTGCTGGGCTACTTTTTTTGGGAAACAAGGTTCTTGTTAGTGAAACATTTACATTCAGTGATACCTCCAATGAGCAGAATGGCATACATGGCTCTTTTCACAAGGCTAGAGAAGGAGAAGGGAAGAGAGACTTCACAGTTCAGCTGTCAAATAGTAGTTGCTAGAAAAAGAACTGCATGCCTAGGAAAATTTTCATTCTACGTTTATAAGCAGATTTAAGTGCTCGAGAACTAGCTTCAGAAAAAAGGCGTGTATATACATAGCATAAAAATAATTGGTGTATTTCTGAAAAACAGAAATCTGCCTATCTGCTGAAGGGAGTTACAGAATGTAAATGCTGCTTCATCATCTCTGCTGGCATGATCAACCCAAGCATGAGACTGGAGCTTGTCAGGCTCTCTTGTTCCTGGGAAACAAATTGACATGATAAGATTTCCAAGTAGAAGCCTGAAATGTCACAACTAATGCAGATGTGAAGAATTTCTTTTAAGGTAAATAAGATGCTATACCAAGGAATAATGGTGTGTTAAATCCATATTTTGATTTAAACCTATACATATATTATGTATTTATGGAGGAGCAAGCAGGTTATCCCTTTTGAGCTTGTTCCTTTTCCCATTTGAGATGACACAAATTTTTGTTACTGTGTTTCACAAATGCCAGTCCCAAGTCCTTCACTGGAACTACATCTGTCAGGATCATGTCCCAGCAGGTTGATCATCAGAGATTTTTTTCTCTTTGGATCAGAGCTTGAGCAACATGGTCATGAAGGGCCCCCTGTGTTGCTGAAGCCTTAGGAGATGGGCAGGTATAGAGCCTTCCCACGCACATGTACATGGGCCAGTTAAGCTGGAGGAAACAAACTGCATCCTACCGTACCGCAAAGTTTAGGATTGTTCCTCCATAACAGCCAGGGAAATGATCCTTTCAGCCATTCAGAATGGTTCCAAATCTCAGTTGACTTGCTTGACAATTAGTTGCTGTAGTGAATAAAGGGAAAAATGGCTTCTTTTCACAAGGACTGTAGCCTTTGTTTTGAAGGGCTTTTTCTTTCTCTCAACATAAACGCATTCTTGCAAGCACATTCAATAAGAGACATTTGTGGACTTACAAGTTTGTAAAATTGCAGTTATTTAGCAGATTCCTATAATGTAAGCTGCAGCAGTTTCATCATCAATGGGAGGTCTGTAAGCGGGAAAATGGATAGAAGGAAAGCACCTTGAAGGACTATCTTTTAGTGATTCTCTTTGCTGGTACATTTTGAGGCCATAACCTGATGGCTCAGCAGCTAGCAGCTGAGTCCTTTACTCTGTGGTCTCTGTGTCAGCAGGGTGTTTAATATGACAGTGCTTTTTGTGAAATGAGCTCTGACTTCTGGGACTACCAAACAGATGGTGACTACGTGAGAACACATGTAAGCGGCTGACACTGTAGATCTTATTTTCCCCAGTTGTCTCACTGTTCAGGTTTAAGACTGGGATCAGCATAAAGGGTTTCTTTCCTTAAGAAAAAAAGGAAAAATAACCATCCCCCAAACCAAATTCCTTCAGGCCTCATGGTTCTGGTGCCCTAAGCCAAAGGGAACTTATAAAACTCCCTATTCACCAGGTCTACCAAATGTTAGAGAACACAAAAATAACACTGCAGAGTAAATTTTCTGGTTTGAGTTAAGTGGTGCAGTGCTATTACAAATTTCAAGCAGTAAATAAATGTAAATCTGTGTAAAAAGAGAACATGGAAAATAAAAATGAGAGCAAGGGGGCCCAGTGTGTAAATAAAGCGATTTGTTATTTCTTAACGTTTTCCACCAAGGACAAAGGAAATGACAGTCAAGTGTCTCCTCATGATTGCCTGAAAGCTGCGCTGTACTGTCGGATTCCTCTTTGGCAATCTTTTCTTAATCTAGTGACTGAAATCTGTCACATTCCAATAGACAGAAACAGAACATTATTTCAAAGTGTGTTGTCGACCTTCTGAGATGGAGCTCAGAATAGATCAACCTTCTGACGTTTGTTCTTGTATCAGCATATCTGTAGCTTATGGAAATTTAAATATTAAAGCATAACATCTAAATCATAGCAACCCTTCAGTGTCTCATCAGATTTACATGGTATGTTTTACTCCATCTGCAGAAATTAGCTTCATATGTGCTTTTTAAATAATAAAATGTGTTTTTTTAAATAATAAAAATTATTTTTCTTTTATTCTTAAGTAATAATAATAAAAAAGGCTGAAAACCCAACCCCCTTTGAAAATGATAGAATTTAGGAGCTGTCTAGTGCATAGCATTTTTTGCAGAGTCATATTGAGTTTCTCAGCATAGAATGAGGAATGTTGTCTGGAGAAAAGAAGGAAAAGGAAGACCCTACAAGCTTGGAAAAAGGGGAAGTTTTGTTGACACCAGCAAACATTAAGCTGCCGCAGGTTCCACAGTTGCACCCAGCAGTTTCTCTGCTTACAATACCTGGTGCGAAGTGTATGTCCGCAGTGCCATAGTTCAAAGGCATAGGAGTAGTATAGTGGTATGCACTCAAGCAGAGGACTGGAGCAGGTGATCTCCAGAGATCCAGCCTAGATGTTTCCATGTCCTGGGACTGCTCTTGTCTGGGATCCATGAAAGTTCTGAACAAGAAGATGGATTTAAGATATAGATATGGGAAAAAAGGAGAACGGTGACTAAAAGTGAACACTGACTTTTAGACGGTAAGAGCCATGTGAAGTAGCTGAAGTATCGTGACTAAAAGGAAGGGAGGCTGGGGGCACAGTACTCCAAATATCACTGTGTCATTTTCTTTTTCCATAAGCTGTTTGTCTCCAAAATTTTCTGTTGAAAGCCAGAATGAGCGCTGTTGCATCTGAAACGTTTATTTTGTGCATCATAACTGTGACTGACACTCAGGAGAGAGATGCCTGGATGAAAGGATATTTGAAAATGGTTTGGTAGCCAGTGTAGGGGCTTAAGGAACAGACAAGCCCTTAAAAACTAACAGGAATGAACTGCTGTCGTATTAACCTTCTGAGACAAGGGGAACTGTATTGCTGAGACACTGGGCTTTTTTTTTATTGCTGAATTAATTAACATACTTATTTAGCAAAATACTCTGAGATTTGGTTGTGTGTTACCTTGCTGATAAATATGGATAATGATTGTTTTCAGGGATTTTTTTTTTTGCGTGGTTGGAGGAAGAACCAATATATGCGTATGGTCTCTGTAAGCCTTACTAGACAGCATGTGACTCTGTCCCAACATGCTGTCTCTAGGATAAGATGTCTCCTAAGAGAAGGTGATTAAATAATACTAGTATTGTATGACAGGAGTTTTGTAATGTGGGTAAATATCATCTGTTTAGCTGTAAGCAATAAATCCTTTTAAATATATATCTCTATAACTACCTGAAAGGAGGTTGTAGAGAGGAGGGTGCTGGCCTCTTCTCCCAAGTGACAGGGGACAGGACAAGAGGGAATGGCCTCAAGCTCCGCCAGGGGAGGTTTAGGCTGGACATTAGGAAAAAAATTTTCACGGAAAGGGTGATTGGGCACTGGGAGAGGCTGCCCAGGGAGGTGGTTGATTCACCTTCCCTGGAGGTGTTTAAGGCACGCGTGGACGAGGTGCTAAGGGGCATGGTTTAGTGTTTCATAGGAATGGTTGGATTCGATGATCCAGTGGGTCTCTTCCAACCTGGTTATTCTATGATTCTATGAAATACCACAGTGGATATCTTAGGGAAAGAAACATGTGCATTGAAAATGAAAGGAACGGGAAAATATTGTAGCCTTTAAAAAAAACAAAAAAGGATTTTAAAATATTTTTTTGTCTTCTCTCAAAAAAATGCCAATTTTCCATGATATTATCAAAATTGTGTCTGAATTAAAAAATAGAACTATTTAGGACAGAAAAATCACAACAATTTTAGTGCCTTTAAGTTTCTGAATAAAAATATTCTATCAAGAATTGAATGTTTATTCAGAAGAGTTTTGATTGAATAGTTTTTTATAAGCCCTGATTAAATAAGATTTGATAAAGGTAAATCATCCTAACTCACCATCCATCTGATATTGTATGTTCTGTTTTAAAAGCAAAATAGAATTTCAAAATGGATTTCCGAATGTGCTAAGCATTCTCAAGGTGAGCAAAGTGCACTTATCTTTTTGGGAATGCTGGTTCTAAAGGTTTTGGATTTTTTCAAATACTTTATTGCTCTCATGAAAGATGGAACCATCTCCAACTTCAGCTGGAAGCTTAATCTATATGTGTAGCTACTGCATAATGCCTGCACAGTGGGATCCTGGTTTGGAAGAGGGTTGTGCCTCCAATTATTATGTCTTCAAATTAATTACAAAGCCAGGAAAAGGAAATGGGACTGTTGTTCCTCTTTGAGGAAATCAGTGTGTTACAAGTTTAATTTAGAAATAACAAACACATTAAATATTTTGTACAGTTGAACAGGAGATTGGTTTCAGGTATTTTAGAGAAAACTTCAAGCCTAAATATACCAGCAGATAGAGAGACTGCCATATTCTTGTAAGTGCTAGCATGTTCTGGGACCAGAGTATGGAAAATCGCCCCTACTCTAAATCTCTGAATCTGAAACCAGATATGTGTGTCCTCTTTGAAGGGCATACTGCTTGTGTTGTCACTCATCTCTTCTGACATTGGCATTTCTAATACTCTGATTCAAGATCTCTGTGCAGTTAAGATTCAGGGTTGGTAGGTATGGGAGTTTGTTTTCTTCTGGTCATCATCCACCTCTGGAGTCCTCCTGCCTGAAACAGAGAAATATTGTATACAATAGTGAGAATTAATTGAAATTTTTAAAAGAATAATTTATAATGGGTGACTCCTTAAAAAAATGTTATGTACCACTTTTGTTCACAGTATGGTTTTCTTGTCTTTTCATCATTTTTTTACTGTTTTGTGATCCAGAATATAAAGCTTGTTAACTGTTTATTAGCATACTCTTATATTCTTAACATTATACCTAGTTATTTATAAAGAATGGGTTAATAGATTAGTCAGTAGTTTTAACCAAGTCTTGCTTATTGATTTCCCAATATAATAACAAATAGGTATGCAGACATAGTTAACTGTACAGATAACTAATGGCTGCATGTTTGGAGCCAGATTTTCTGCTATTATAATGGTGAAACAAGTGGAGTTTTGCCAGCAAATGACCTGGTCGGCTTTCTGTTTGGGTGTCTGGAAATGCATTTTTACTTTGTAAGCCCCCGTGTTGGAAGATCTGTGTGCAGGTAAGTCATGGTAAGATGGAAACTATCATTTCTAGGAAACAGTACATGTTTAGGGGAGTTGGTGAGCGATAGCTCTAGTGCTGGGGTAATTGTCATATTCTCAATGGGCATAACCCTAGTAATAACCAAAGAGTTGATGTGGTTTTGTTGTTATGTTTGAGGGTTCTGTTTGTTTGGGTTTGGTTTTTGGTTTTTTTTTTTTTTCAAAGCACATTCCTATATGCAAGAGATTTTAAATTGGGAAGCTGGTATATATTGCTAGCTGGAATAGTCATTTTAAGTAGCTGAAGTAGCTAACCACATGTTGACTTTTTGTTAGTGTGTAAATTCATTTTTAATGTTGTATGCATAGTTGGATGCAGGGAACATTAAAAGAGCTTGACAATGTCTGAACTAAGATTCTGGTGTCAAACAGGAGGTGAAATTCGCTTAATTCTAATTATTGATTAAAATTTTATTAGCAGGCTTTAATGATATTGGTGGGGCAGCTCTTCAGGGATGAGCAACCTAAACATGTGCCTAAACATGTGCCTTCCTGTTTCCATAGCAACACATAATTTTCATCCTTTCCAGGAAGCCTAGATTGCATTGTGTCCTGTAAGAGTATTAGATTCAGAAAAGCTAAATTAACAGCTCAGTAGTTTCCCCTAAACCTTGCAACCTTGCTATTAAATATTTTGTTTTGTATGATTATTACAATAAAAAAAAAGTGGTTGGGATTACTGGGCTTTTTTAGAGAAATATATCATGACAGCAAAGCTGGAAATGGGAAATAACTGGCAAGTGGGCTTGAAGTGTTTTGATCTGATTCATTGACTGCAAAACTGGCTATTCCTGTGACCATGCAAATGCACTTGGTCAATAAGGTTGAGATTCAGCAGGGCTAGTTCTCAGTCTGGTGGTTATTGTTAAAATCTTTGGATGTGTTTTTGGTTTGTATTGTTTAAGCTGTTGGAGAGAACTGAAGCAATGTAGTAAAGGTTAAGGTTATAAAAAGGTGGTCATTAGCAAGGGCCCATTTTCCAGTACTGGGGATCATGGCCTTGGAAGCACATTTAGAGGTGGTATTTTCAAGCTTAACGCAAGCAATTTGGTAGCTTTCCAGGATACTTGAGGCCATTTCAGACTGCAGCATATTAATATTTTGCTGCAAGCTTGACACTGTTTTATTGGATTTGGAATGTCAAAATTGTCTGTCAAGTCATAGATTTCTAATAATAGGACAGAGCACCTCTGTATCATTTTCACAGTTTTCAGCTGCTGTGACTACGGGGAACTCCTTTTAAAAGTGTATCCTTTAGATAGAGAAATATCTTTTAGAAAGATGCATCTTTTGTCTTGTCTGTGAGTGGTGAATAGTTCAGCATATCCCTTTGCAAATATTTATTACTCTCCATGAAAAAAATGTGTGCACCTTATTTCTTCTTTCCATTTGTGCAGCATCAGTTTCCCAGTGATGAATCTTTGTCAAATACAGCAGTGTACTACAGTGTTTTCTGAGCTGGTTGCTTGTGTATCTTCTGCTTTGTCATTGTGGAAGCTTAAATTACTGTTTAAATGGTGAATTTTAAAATGCTGTTTTAATGTTACTACTATACTGTAAAAGAAGCAAATTACCATAGGGCAACTATTTAAGCAATGCGTAAAGATACAGATAGCCACAATGTTTTCTTTTGGCCTTCAGGATGTTTATTTTTCTGTTTCTCCATTTGTATAAATTTTTCCATGAGGTTACGTGAGGCATATCAATAAAAATCAAGAGCTTTCACGGTAGTCGTTGCTATAGTTACGTGGTGTAGCTCTTAGCCTCCTGCACAGAAAGTAAACCACCTGCAATTCCATAAAATCCTTTATTGGCAGAGAAAGATTGAAAGAGACAGTACTGGTGTGGAGGTACAGAGCAAATTCTAGGTTGCTCTGATATCCTTGCAGCTAATGTTGTCTTCATGCAGAGGACTGCACAAATGCTTTATGGATGAGGAAAACATAGAAGGGGGAGAAAAGACATCTTTCTGGGGTAAAAGAGGTGCTGGATGCAGTAAATGGAAGATAAGAAATAAGTACCAAAGTGAACTAAAGAATTTCAGTTCAAAGCATATCTCAGCTTCAGGAAAAGAGGGACTAAATTTCCTTTTAAAACCTTCTGAGTCATACCCCTCCATACAGACAGAAGTGTCACACTCTTCTCCTGACTCTGGAATCCATTGCATAACTTAATCCTTAGGGTCTGTACAGCACAAATGTTGAAATCGTAGGAATGGCTTTTTGTCTTAACAGATCCCATATGAAGTCTGACACAAAAACCCCCAAAACTAACACTATGGCTTGGGAACCAAGAGTGGGAGGTGAGACACACAGAGATGATTCTAGAACATGTTCTAACCTGTAACAGTAAGACAAGGCTCGACTCAATTGCTTCACTTAGTATGAGTGGATGCATGTTCAAATGTAGATGTTTTCTTACCTTTGGTCAGAAGATGTCATTGTGCACCAGCCCACAATATTGTGTGTGTAGAACAGTTTTTAGCTAAGAACAATATCACTGGGCTTGAGCACCCACCCTATTTGCCAGACCTGGCTCCCTCTTCCCAAAGATTAAATTATTGCTCAAAGGAGCTTATTTTTTGTCAGTAGATGTGAAAGCAAAAACAACGGAGATTCTCAACAGCCTTTCAGAAACTGATCTGCAGAATTGCTTTGAATGTTGGTGGCATCGTGTGCAGCTGTGTGTCAACTCGGAATGGAACTATTTTGAAGGTTATCATAGTTGATTTTCTTAATTCGTTAGATAAAAAGAATTACAGACACAGTCTTGGGGCTTTTTTTGTTGGATGTTGTATACATCCAGGAAGCCTAAAATAGCTTTTCATGTGGCTTTTCTGCACTAAACTTACTTAACTGAATTCTGCTTTAACTACTTATTAGTTTCTTCTCTCTTTCCTATATGGCCATTAATTTAAGGTTTTGGTATGATGTATTGATTTAAAATGTAGACTTTTAAAATATTCCCTGGGATAGACAAATTTCCCTGTTCTGTAGGCTGGGAAACAAAAACAATGAGGTGGATTTGTCTATGGAACTGCTCTGTAAAGCAGGCCTATAAAAAGTCGTCTTTACCTTCACGATTCCCTTCCTTGAGTTCTTTTTATGTCTGAATGAAGTGGGATGGATTTATTTCATATCAGTCACCATGTGAAAAAGGACAGTTAAGTAAATGCATGGTGTCTCATCTTATGTTAAATTTGAATGTTCATTTTTCACGTATGTTCTAAATATACAGATGAGCCAAGATTCCAGGACCAAATAGCAGCAGGGGTTTTATTCACTTTTTTTCTTAAGTTCCAGCCTTACAGAGCAATGTGAATCTAATCCCATCAGTGATTAGATAAAACAGATTTTGAGAGTTTTTCCATTTATTTATTTTCATTATACAACATCCGTGGGCTCAAGGTGAGGTCAGGCCATGTAGTAGAGCAGGCAGTGAAAGATGTTCTCTGTCCTAAAGTGATAACAATATAAATAGCTAAAATAGCCCAGACAAGGTAGGAAAATGTAGAAAAGGCGGAGTTGGTGTGTAGCGTTTGGGCATTAATGCAGGCAGGACTCAGAGGTTTAGTCCCCTGCTGTCTGCTACTTGTGATGGTTTCTGCCATTTGTTGGGAGGGAAGGTCTTACCAGATCCCTTCAGAGCCCAGAAAGGAGGATTATTTTTTGCTTTGTGTGAGGTAATTCTCCCTCAGTAATAAGAAAGTTTAGAGTCACAGGGCTAAGAGGACCAAAGTGTTAGTAACAGAAACTGATAGCTGGAAATGAAGAAACTGGTCATGACTCAAGTTTTTGCTCTCAATTGCAGTCAAACTTTTTTCTTCATGACTTCTTTTCTCATTTCAAGAAGAAGCAATTGATCCCCTTGCCATCAAGGTTTGCCTGCACTGCTTAAATCCTGCTAAGACCTTTGCTGATTGCCAGTTGGAGAAGCAGCTTTGAATCCATCCATGTAGCCAGCCTGAAGTGGTTCCCTAATCACATTGTCAGCTAAGTAAGAGCTTTGGGAACTTTCTATAACAAACAGAAAACTCCTAACCAAATAAAACCCCCCACAATTCTGTTGAAAAAGAGTGAAATAAAGTGGTGCGGGAACTGTGGACTAATGAGAAGGATCTCCTAAGAAATTTATGAACAGGATAGCCTTTCATGCTGAAAAGTATACAGTTCCATCAGCAACCTTTCAGCAAGACACATTGGCTCAGAGAGAAGGTGTTGAAAATCAGAGCTGCTGAAATTAGTGTAAACATATTTCAACACAGTGATTTAAAGTGTTCTAAACAATAAAGAGCTATCACTTAGACATAAAAATAATTCCTATTTTCTAAGAAATTACTGAAGTGTAATGTTTTTCCTCCATAGTGACATAGAGGAAAATTTCATGTAGAAATTGGAAAAAAACTTAATCCATCAGGTAGCTGAATAAAATTAAAGTTCCCTTTAATCATACACAACTTGACCACCTGTGAATCTAAGTTTTGCCTCTTTTCCTTTTCCACAGTGTATTTTTGAATCAACTAGATACCAAAGGTGCAGTAACACTAAAAAGATGGAGCCCAGTGTTTACTGGAGTGGCACCTAATGCAGTGCTGGTCATCATGCTACAGAAGGTTTTGTTAACTGGACAACATTTTGAATTGTCTGTGTATACATGACTTTTTGGAAGACTAGTTTACAGCTGTAATATCAGAATTGTTTAAAGATTTTGGGGGCACTTGAAATCTTAGTGGGTTTCAGATTTTGCCGTTGAAGTATCTGATTTTTCAGAAAGCTCAATGTCTTCTGAAAACAAGCTTGTAAAGCAGGTTCAGCTGGGCAGCAAGGTCAAGATTTGTCTGCTTTAACTGTAAACTATGTGTGTGCTAGTCAGATATCTGTAGACAGTGGAGAGGAAGAGATGGGTAAGAGAGGTTGTGAAGATGTTTTTGACTTTACATATTTGGCTTGGGTAAGATGAACCCTGCTCTGAAAGTGCCTATTGACTATGTAGACAGTACATACGTGTCTTTTCTATTTGTCTATGCAAGATCCATAATTATTTGTATGTTTTCTGTAGAGTACAGGTCTGCATGTATATATATAAATATAAATATTTTACAAACACAAATGTTAAGTGTAGTGTTGCCAGTTGTGTTGTAATTCTTTTTACTCTCTTTTTTTGGTCAGTAAATTGATAAATACAGTGAGTGGCTGTGGTCATCCAGAATTACCTCAACCTGTTTGGTCCTTGAATCTTTTGTAGTATTTTAAATTAAAGATTGTGATCTTTATTTTTAATATTTCTGTATCAAAAGTTCCACAAGATGCTGATAATGACTAAAAAAAAAGCATGCCTCTAATTTGGGTGAAGATACCAGTTTCAACTGTTTGAATGACTTAGGAACATGAGTCACTTCTGCAAAGTTGATTTGATACTTAAAATTCTTATTCTTGCTTCTTCTGTTCCTGGGTACATTTAAGAAGCCTCCAGAGTCAAGAGGATGGCATTTGGTTGACCCACAAATGGACCATTCATTTGTTTGAATGTTATATATGTAGTCCTGCAGACATGCATGCATATCATATATTGATTTTCTTACTGAAAACTGAAGCTTGCTGTTTCACCGGAAGTTTGGTCTGATTTGGTTTGAGTCTTTAGCATTATTTTCTCAGTAATATTATCCATAACTTAAAAGCCTTTCATGATAATGCTTTTTCTTAGGGAGTAATGATAAATATTTGTCATAGTGCAAAATGTGGCCTTAAAATCTATCTAATTCTTTTTTTGCCTAGCTTTCTGTCTAGATTGTGTTCTATAGCTACACCTGCTCTGTGATTAGCCTAGTGCTAACTATAAAATGAAAGAAATAAAATGGCTTTCTGCATGAACACAGGAAAAAATAGTGAGGCCAATGCATGAAGGAGACCCCAATATTTCTAGTGTTTCTGCTTCCTCCAAAACAAAGGTAACAAAGCTCTTGAATTCTTAATTTGGTCAAATAATCTTTCAGAGATAAGGTTGTTCATTTTTTGTTTTTATTCTGAAAAACACTATTTTTATCCCAGGTCTCTGGCAGATGCTGTCATTCCAAAACAGTGCCAGATATTCCTTTCTTGATTCCAATTAGTTTCCTCTTCTTCCCTGAGGTTATGCAGAGGGTCATATGGGGTAGCGCCAAAAGGCATCTATCTCAGAGACACAGCTTGCATTGTCCATCCTAGTCTTCTGACCTTCTAGAGCTGGCATGGCATCTCTAAATCCCTCTGCCTATCAGCTGTTCGTCTTGTCACTGTGCCAAAGACAGATTTTATTTTCCAACCTCAGATCCTTGCACCTGATGCATGAATGCTATTTTCACTACGACTATTTTGTCAGGGTCCAGAGAAATGTACAAGAGCTGAAACTTTCAGAAAATATCTTTGCGGTATTAAGTCATTAATCTCAAGACAGTCTTTTGTGCTTGCCTTCTTCCAAGGACTGACTTGATTCATTCCCTGTACTTAAAAGGCTGCTCCTAATTCAGAATTTGGATGCCTCTTACATTGATGGAGGCAAAGTGGTGAGGTGTTCCCACAAGGTATGTTGAATGCTCTGTAGTAGAGGTGGTTTTTGCCTTTCCTAATCAGAACAACTCAAATGGTGCCACGTGGCACCCAATGGCATCCCAGATTTTGCCTGCATTTCTCTCCCTATCTTGCTTACTGCTAGGGAAGATTAAGTAGAATTGATGTGAAAAGTAAGTGTATAGACTTCTGACCCACAGAGGTGGCTAAAGCTAGAAATGTGGAGGAGCTGCATTGCAGCAGGATTATTCCCTGTATAAATGGCCTGAGTTTGTAAAAGGTGTTTTCACACACCCATGTTTACTCCATTCCACTTCAGTGCTAGCGTCTCTATAGCCCTTTGTGTTGCTCAAAATGTTAGGGTTTTGCCAGCTCAGTATTAAAACTCAACAACTTCTTTTTTACAGAAATGAGTTTTTAATTAAATATTTTGTCCATACAGATATTTAAAGGTAAAAGTTAGTAAGCTTTATGGCAAAAGTTAGATGCTTTATATCTTGCCCAGAATCTCTGTTCTATGCCAGAAAAGTAACTATGTCAAAATATCTCTTTATCTAAGCAAGCTAGTCTTTGGTTTTAACAAATATTGATGGTAGAACTCTTGTTTTGCTTAATATCAGCAAGCAATTCCTCCAGACTTCACTCAACAGTCATGGGTGATTTTTGAACCGATATCTGGAGAAACAGATGTAATCCTGCCTTCTGGACACTTTTTGGATCTTTCTGCTTTGATTCTCTTCCTGACCATTTTTAATTTTTATAGTATGATGCTTGTTTTTTAATTATGCCTGGCAAAGCCTGATCTCCCACTACTTGATTTATATCCAATACTGGCCATTTGTTTATTTTTTTTTCCAGAACACTTGCTAAAATATAAAATACTACTTTGTAAGTACAGCTAAAAAATAGAGGTGGTATTACCAAGGTTCTGGTCTTATTGGTTATTTGCTACCTGGGCAAAGAAAGAAAATTTGTCTCTCCCCTCTGATAAATTTTATTTGGCTTTTTACTTTGCATAAGTTTTTTGACTGAGTGATATGGCTAAAGTTTCTGATCTTTTACTAATCCTTAAGAAATGGGAGGAGCTAGAACACTAGCTTTACAGTAAGCCCTGAAAACCCTCTCTGAGCTGTAGCCATGCGAATGGGACTGAGAGTTCAGTCTGTGGTGATGTTACTTTGCAATTTGTTTGAGGGGGTTTTTTTGAATGTTTTTCTCAGTAGGCAGCTACTAATTTACTTGTAATTGAAAGTTAACCCAAGCCTAGCCCTGCAGAGCCAACCTCAGGTAAAAAACATTGTTTCATCTGCCCCTTTGAGCAAATATGACTTGCCTTTGGTGCAAATACTTGAAATAAATCTCTTTAAGGTCTGTGTTTGAAGTGTGAATCATGGGATTCTTTTTCCTTTTTTGCTTGCTTTTATCTTTCGTCACAGCTCTGTCAAGTATCTTCCCATTTTCTTGTTCGAAAGGGAGGTTGTTAGTTCACAGCACTATGTTCTATGAGACAAAAGATGGTTTTAAGTGAAAGCAATGTCAACATGGGGATGTTACCAGGTCATTTAGTTTTTGCTTTTTTTCTGGGTGCTCAAACAATCCAACCACTGTTGTATCTGAGTAGGTCTTGAGTTACCTAACGTAGACCTCTAACACAGTGGCAGATATAAGGATCCCTGTGACAATGAGCACAAAAACTGACACAGGTAGACAAGGCACATGACCCACAGGAGTTTTATTAGATGTGCACTTGCACTACAGTACAGCGTGGTAGAGGCACACTTGAACCAGATACAAGTAGGCTAAGTCAAATACAACAGCTGCAGCGCAGAAGACAAGTAATCTGCAAATCCTGCCCAGAAAGGAGGTTTAGTTCATCCTGAATTCTCTCTGACTACAGCTATGCTATAGCTTGTATCAAGCCAGGTATTTTAAAGCTCTCACAGGTACTTGTGTACTACAGTGCTGTCACTCTTAAAACTGCACTGTGACTTTTGCAGGGGAGCCATCATCTGAGCCATTGTGATAAGTTAAGATTACAACTTGAAACTTGCAAAGTAAGTCATCTTAAAGTCATTCTGAGTTGCAACTACTGTTGTTCTGAGGCAATGTTTGCATAGCTGCGAGAAAATCTACTAGTTCAATCAGTAAGAAGGAAACTGTGAAACTCAGTGACCGCTTGTTTCCTTGATTTTCTCCTTGCATTCTAACACTTTAGTTGATGGCTTCTGGACTTCACCTCAGATTACTTGTTAAGCATGGGAAAAAAGGCCTCACTGGCTTAATATCAACAAGCAGTCTTTTTAGATTTACTCAGCAGTAATGCACATTCATATCATGTGTCTTGAAACCTGACCAAAATGCAGCTGTGCAGTCAATAGGGAAAATAAAAAGGGGAAGTCCAAACTACAGCCCATTTAAAGACAAAGATGTTTTACAGAAGATGCCCACATGGAAGTTTTTACACATTTCACTTCTTCGTTCCGAGTTAGAGAATTGTGTTCTGCAGAAAAGGACACCTTCAGAAACAAACCACAGAACGAAACACTCACTTTTGTTCAGTGCAAATGATCCTCCGGGGAGGATAATAGCAGTCAGATAAGAAAAAACTGTAGATAAATGTGACCATACATAATGTCTTTTTACCTTTTTTTGTATCATAAGTATTTTTTATAAGCTGCCAAGGCCTGACAACCATATATAGCCTAGTCTGCATGATCACCTTAAAACTACATACTTGTATGGTACAGAATTGCTATATAAAACATGTTAAGCACCAAATCATTTTCAAATTATTCCTTTCCAACATATCTACTCTTTCTTGAGAGGGTTCTCAGAGCCCAGTGGGATCTCTTGTTTCTGACTTCAGTCAACAAAGTAGGAGGAAGCACCATTTCTCCTGCTTGCTGCTGCTCATCTTGCCTTCTGCACCTTCTGCTCTATGATCTGCTTGGTGCTTTGAAAGCTACATGTAGTACTGTAATTCAATTTAAGGGGTTTGTCAGATTCTTGCTTCTATGTGCATCGCAGCACCCTAGGCCTGTCCTGATGATGGCCTTCAATTCTAGGTCTTGGATGTAATGTTCTGGGATAGAATGATTCACATCTGTCTCCTTTTCTTTGTATAATCATTTTCATCATTTTAAAGTGTAAGTTTGAAATAGTCATGCTCTATACTCGGAATACATGGGTGCACTGTGTGGTCCCATGGGAAACTTGAATGACTTGCACCCTTCTAGATGTGCTTTGATATACTACTTCATCCATTTTATTTTGCACTTAGTATAAGGTGTTTTCTGTGTGTTCTGTTTCACATCATACAAAAGGTCATGAGACTGCAGTCTCTAGCTCTGTGATGAAATCATGACTGTCTAGTACGGTGACAGGTTTAATGACTGTCATTCTGAGAGGCAGGGATGTAAGTTCTGAATGAATGTTACTCTCTGCCATGTCTGATATTCTGATGGAGCAGACATTAGTCTGTACTTGAGACCAAAATTTAAAGATTTTCTTGTCTTCTGCAAGTGTAAAAAAAAGCATCTTTAATGCTCAATCCTCTTTGCACTGCAGCTGCTTCATGTATGAAATAATCCTCATGTATTGTCAGTGGACCAGATACATTCAGTCTTGCACAAAGTCGTGAGCCCAGGTTTTGTTCTGTGTTGAGTTGGAGATGCTTTCCTGTTGGGAAAGAATTGACATGTTTGAGTAAAACCAAAAGGAAAACCTTGTGCAGCATCTATAAGCTTTAGTCATGTTAAGAACCATTTGAGTTTTCCTGTGAAAGCAGAAATGTGAATGGTTTACTACTTGCAATAGATTTCTCTACTTGTTACGTATGCACAGCAACAAATGTCTCCATCTTTCAGGACCCAGTTTTGCCAAAGAAACTGTAAAGGTGCAGTGGCTCAAGAAATCTGTAGTTGCAAGTATGATGTTTTAAAATCCTAGGACATAATTTTGTGAATTTCTTCCTCATGTTTTTGTGTTCAAAATGGCAATGCATAACTGAGAAGGAACAAACAAAATCCATCATAAACTAGCCTGGTAACCTAAGCCATGGCTTGTTTGATGTAACATGGAATGATTCTTTTGAATAGATGCATTTTAATTTGTGCAGTGAGCCATTCAGCTCCTGCTTTGAAGTGCCATGTGAGAACAGAACAAAATTTCCTTTGTCCTTGCATATTAGCAAGATAGCACTCGCTACCTGCAGTGAATGGGCTCAGTTATTTGCCTGGTGCTTAAAACGCATAGGAAAATGCATAGCATATTTGTTGGAAACTGCTAAGACTTTTTTTTTTTTGTGAGTGACATTCTTTCTGTATCTTTCCCTACTCTGCATTGCTGTTTGTCAAACTCTCTCCCCATATACAGTTTTCAGGCTGTGCCAGGTATGCTATATTGCTCTTCAGTGTATGCTTGGAAATTACGTTATCATAAGCGTGATTCCTTCCCTTTCCCATTTTGTAACTCTCAACTATTTGCATGCTATGGAAATGAGGATAGAAAAGATTAGATGTGCTCTGTACTGATCTTCTGTTTGCATGGGATAGATACTGATATTGAAGGAGAAACTAGAAATTAGACTTTCCTAAATGAAATTAATTTCAAAGGAGATGTGTAGCCTCATTGCACTCTTTTACAGTACTCCACGTACCACCATGGCTCCCTAAGCCATACCAGGCATCTTGTATATTCAAGTCGGTTGTCTGACTCTATTCAATAGTTAGTTGTATATTGTAACTGGTTATTTTGACAGTTTGCCTTGAGACCATGACCCAGTTTGAAGGCCCTGCTGTATTATACAATCTATATGTATTGGCAGAGAGTAGTTCCAATTACCAAGTCTTCTGCTGTAAAAAAATAATTTGAGTAAGATACTAGTTTAGAGCACCAAGTCAGAGAAGTTAATTTTCTGCATGCTTAATGCATTTGTTATGAGTAGCTGTTTGAGGCCATTGGAAGTTGTTCTTTCCAGATACCAGGAATAACCACTGATGCATTACCTGAAGTCATCTGATTTTTTCACTTGTGCAAAACCACTGCTGGAGAGGGGACTGAGTGGTCAAGGTCTGCTGCCTGGGGAGAGCTACTGATGATGTAAGGGTGGAGCGAGAACAGATTGTTGACTGGAGGCTAACTATGAAGTCATCATGGCTTTAGTACCATGACTTTGTACTTCATATAAAAAAAAAAGTATGTTGTTTCTTAACTGTATATTGCGTCACCACTGCAATGCCTGCGATTTTTATCCACTTTACTAACTGTAGAGTCAGATGTGCATTTCTGAGGGTTGTAGTCCTGAGCAACTCCAGCAGCACTTGGATGGACTGCATGGAGCACAGGACAGCTTGCCTCTTGAAAATGTGGGTATAAATGCAGCTCCATAATAAAACTGGCACAACAGAAATTATATGGAGGTACCGCATAATGTCATGGAATTGTGTCATCTTATATGCCACTTACCAAAGTTTCCTTTAGTAAGATTTTGTGGAATGCTTACACTTCCCTTTTAGTTACTAATACATTTCCGTGTTTTTCTGCAGAAAACCATTGGTATCAGCCCTGTTTCCTATATTCTTAAACTGCAAATCTTTTGTGATAACAACAGAGTTGTTGCTAGCAAAACCCCAAAAGTTTAGAGGGGTATTTATTTCCTTTTATTTTACATGACACCCTGGATTGCCTGATGTCCTGGAAATATAGGAAGACTTATTCACTTGTGTTTTACAACTCCTTGGGAGAAGTATGGTCTAAATATCCTTCTGTGTTACATTATTACTTGTGAGGTCATGAATGCTTTACAAGGGGAAAATTTTGAGACATCTGAATTTTATTCGTAATCCAGTCCTAGTGCTGTTGAAAAGCATTTCACTTGCCCCGACCTGATCTCTTGCCTAATGTAACTTTATCTATACACATCTGTAAAATAGCACTAACTTAAAGTTAAAAAAATAAGAATAATTTGAGGTATTGCAGAGCCTTGCTAAGAGCATAGAGCCTATACAACAGTGCTGTGCTAAAACATTTTAACAGATCCTTAAAATACGAAGCTGTCTGATGAGTAGCTTGGCTTCAAAATAGTTGGATTGTCTTATAAGCCAACAGTTTGTTTGTGTGGTTGGGAGATTGGGAGAGGAGAAGCGGGAAAGAGACAAGCTTTTAAAAATTTCAGTGATAAGCCTCCAAGGCACAAGCTGGTTTAGAAGCAGGCTGTAGCCTGATACTAGGCTGTAGTGATGTTTGTAGCTTCCTTGTTTCCAGTTTTCCTTGCTTTAACTTCAGGCTAATTATAACAATGTGTTTTATCATAGTATGCCTTCAGCTTTTTAAAACTGATATGCTTAGGCTAAGACAATCACTTGGTCTCCCTCTGTAGTCACCAGAGTGATATAGAGTTACTTTTGGCATCAGTGTTTGGATGAGATGAATTGCCTGTTGGAGAGGTGTAGATGACACCGTTGGCTCTTGAGAAAAAGTAGAGGATAATGATCTATAGTCAAGTTTAATTTTTAGGTGGCAGAAGTTAAGTGCAGTGACTCTCATGCAGAGCATCTTATTTGCTGACATTGATTCTTATCTGAAGATCAGAATACTCAGCAATGAGGTACAACTGTAAATCCTCTGTTTTTCCCAGAATCCTGTCCTCCATCCAGTGTGCTGCAGCTTTATTTTCCTAGAAGTAAATTTCTCCAGTTTAATCAACCTGTGGATTGTGGTTGTCAGTTCAGTTGAAAAAAGCCTTGGTAGTTATTACAAATAGGAGGGCATTAGCCCCTTTGTGTTTTGTGTGATGAAAACAGACAGATTTGGTTTGTTTATTTTCTCTCCACTTTTTGTATATTTAATATTTGGGGGGAAAAAGGAAGTCTTACTCTTACTGTAGACTTTCATTAACGTGACTGTGAACTCAAGTGAAATTCACTTCAGATTATACTGCATTGCCATGTGAGTGTTCTGTGGTTTCAGTTGTACTTTGAGTATTTGTGTTTTAAAAGGGAAAAGATGAATGCGATGTATTATGCTATTTCATTTAAAAAGTGACATGGAGCAACTTGCCCTCCTCACCTCACCAAACACAAATCATTTGATTTCAGAGCGCACAATAATGCTTGTTTTAAATTTAGTTAGAAGCAACTTGTACCAGTATCGATACACGTCATTCTAATGGTCTTTCATCCTGAGAAGAACAGGCACAGGCATAAAAGTTGAATTTTCTCATTAAAGCATGTAGGTATGCTGGGGCTGTGTTGAGGTTTTTATCAGCAATAAGCTGTGAATAGAAGCAATCAAAAATAAAACAAGAAAAAAAAAGGGAGCAGAGGAAGTCGGGAAAGGAAAAAGTATTGAAATGGAATGGCGCCCTTTGTCTGGAGGCCAGCCATTTGTTCCCCTTAATGAAGGCCTTTCCTTAACTCTGCAGCTATTCTTTCTCTGTTATTTTTTTTAGTAGGTACTTCATTATCTTTGATCTTTATTGATTTCAAATCCTGTGCCAGATTCACATTGCTGCTGTTCCCTCCTGGACACTGTAATTACAGTCATTTTGCCCAGCCCCCTGAGTTTTGTTAACATGTTATTAAAAAATAGGACCCAGTGCATTTTCTGCAAGTACTGGGGGTTTTTTTTGTTTTTTTGGTTTTTTTTTTATATCCAAGCTCTTCTCTAAGTCTTCTGCAGGCAAATACATTATAGTATACTTTTTATTTTCACAACATTAATTCTCTGCCTTTTAGCTTTCCAGACTTTGACTTGATGGTGATGATGATAATTTTTGTGGCATGTCATTCTGCATTTGTCATCTGCCCTTTCATCTCTTCAGATTTCTGTCTGGCTCTTCATATGTGTACAAGGCCTTTTGTATAAGACCATTCATGAATCTTAGTTAATCTCTGTTTTTGTTTTGCTAGTTTTCACTATCAACCCATTTCAGTAACTTGGAGCTCACTGGAGTCGTGTAGAAAGATCTGTTTGTTTGCCTTGAAGAAGCAATGGCCAGAAAAGACTCAGTGATCCTTACTTCAGGGGAGATGTTCTGGTCTGGGGGTTTCCTAGCTTGTAAAGTTTTCTGTGAAGTTTTTTCAGAATATGTTTGAGTACATGTATTTATCAGTTTGAGAGATTAATGCCCTACTTTGCTGTTTTGTTAAATATTTATTATGACATTAATGTTCCATTGACCAAAGACTTTCTGGTTTCCTCTCTCTTGTCCTGATGAGACAGCATGGGGAAAAAAAAATAAAAAACTTTAGTCAAATGTAGTGAGTCTCCTGCAAATTGTTGTACTAATTGCTAGGGGTCTAGTAACAAAGCTTACCACAGTCATCTTAGTAATGTCAAGGCATATTATATTCCCTTTTCATTAAACTTGGGAGTTTTCCCATTCCAAATTGGCTTACTCTGCAGGTTCCACATATTAAGTGTGCAAAAGAATACCTTATCTTAGGTGCAGATGGTTTTCATTCTTTGATTTTTTCCCTGAATACTTGTTCTGTGAAGTGTCTTTAGTCTCACTTTGTGATGTCTTTTTCCTGCTTGCTAATATTTGTATAAATATTTTTAACCTGGAACCTTACAAAAGAAATTCTGATTAACCCCTGAGCTGTTCTGATCTGTTGATTTTTAAATGGGATGTGTTGCACATTTACTGTTTGGTACTTATCTGCAGTACATGTATGTGCATTTCTGATACTGGTTGGGCTGTCAGTGTTGCACATGCATGGTCATGAGAAAGTCCAGTGCCTTCTTAGATAAGAATAACAGAGCTGCTGTATTAGATGAGATGTACGTAGCCTACTTTGTTGTGTTTCATTTCTGTAAAGATTGTTAAGAAAATTAAAGGTCATTGTTTAATTATGTCTGACTTTAGCAATGTTTACACTTAATTACAGAAGAGGAGAACTTTAATATACTATGTGTAAAGAAAGCAGATAACAATGAAATGTTACTGCATTTGCAGGAGGGAAAGATGGTCCTGCTAGCTTTGCAATAATCTGTTTATGAATTTTGAAAAGTACAATTATTTTAGAATTATGGTTGGGATTGAGTTTTGTGAATTTTGGCACTTTTCTTCTCATTGTTTGGACTCCAGAATGGTGTTAATGCCCACTGCTTTGCAAAAATAACAAAGGCATGAGAAACATTATTATATTGCAGGATGGGTTTCTATTTTATTACAGAAGTTCACAGGCACAGTGTGTGACAGCCAAAAAGAAAAGAGGGAGAAAATCTCTTGTGGTTCAGAATAAGAGGGGTTTTGGGGGGTATTTTTTATTATGCCAGCCACTCATAGGACAAAATTTATATCTTGTGCTTCAAGAAAGAATACTATAGGTTAATAATATATAGATCATGCTTTGGGATATAAAAGAGTAGATGTTACAAAAAAAATCAAGGGAAAATAAGGACAATAAAAGCAATAATACAATGTGAAGACAAGCAGAAGATGTAGGATGATTAAGAGTAAGGCAAGTTGTCCGCTAATTCTGTTTAAAGAGAAAAGACGAGATGTGAAGGAATGTAATGTAGTTTGGCTGCTCTGTGACTCTGTGTTCCTACAAATCATGCTGTGAATGATTAAATTCACTGGGCTTTGTTTGTGATAGTCTTGCTTAGTGGGGGAACTTGAAAGACAGAGATTCCACATCATTTTAGGGGGGGTCCTTAAAATATGGAGAGATTTCTATGGATTCTGTATAAATAGTGAACTGTGTATTTACTAAATGATTTTCAGATGTCTTCATTATTTTGATCTCTCTTATGTTGTTAAAAATATGGAACAAGATAGAGAATAATTCATTCTGGTTTATTTACATTTTCAAGAGAACCAGAATGTTTTTTGTCACCTTACCAGAGTTTCTAGAACCTATTTAGAAGATGATTTGAAGTGTCTGCTCCCCAACACAAATCAAAGCTGTTGTGTTTGTGGTCTTTATTCTATGTTTTATATGCTCTCTTCTAGGTGGTCAGTGCTTCTCTTGGGGATGGAATGAACATGGGATGTGTGGTGATGGCACAGAAGCAGATGTTCATGTCCCGAAGCCAGTTAAAGGTCTTGGTTACACCAAACAGATCTTAATCGGATGTGGGGCAGGACATTCCATGGCTCTTTGTCAAACTCCATGTTAAACCTGGCACACCTGAAATCATAGCATCGTGGATGCAGATGGATGGATGGACATCTTTGGGTTGCATTGCTCCAAAGTGCTACAAGAGGATTGCCAGAGGTTAACACAATAGCTGAAAGTCCAGAAGGTTTTACTAAGACTACAAGGAACGAGTATTCATAGCAAACTGCAATGCTTTAAAAATCATCTCATGGGTTCTTTTCACAGGAATTGACTTTCTTGCCTATGATAGAATGACAAACATTTTGCCTCAGTGCAATACTGCTGAAGAAAGAATGACTTTCTTGTTCTGAGAGGTATTTGAGGAAGAAACTGACTGCTTAATCACTTATAATTAGTGTATGAATTCAGTCTAAGGAAATAGTCTGAGAAGGTGGGGACACAGGGCCCCTTCAGGTCATTTATTGTTGTATCATCTTGTAATGATGAACATATGCGTCCGCCAAATTCTGCTAGAGCTGTGTGCTCCCAGCATCTCAGAAAATCCAGTTTGCATCACAGAGGAATGCTAGTGGACGTAAATAGATGCTTACACACATACTAAACTGAAGATCAGGATTTTTTTTTTTAAAAAAAGGAGATATAGAAGGCTGGCAAAAGTGGGAAATGAAGTCTTTCTGAACTAGCTATATCTTGATTAAACAGTAAAAGGAACAATACTTCTGAGGAATTATCTTCTGTGCCTGACATCAATTTATTATAGATTTATAGCAGTACAAATCTGCATGAATTGCCATTAACGTGCAAACCTAACATTTGTAAAGCTGCTGCTTTGGGAAGAAAAACTTCTAAGAGCTCATGGAAACAACAGAAAAATTCTTGTCAAATGGCATAAGTCAGTTGTAGCTGTTGAGCACAGTTTGATCCATCATAGGTCCTATGCTTCCAGTTGCCTTTGAACAGGAAGACCTTAAAACCTAAACAGAAAGTTTTTACAAGTTCTCCAGCCCAAAACATGCTCCAGAGCATTCCTGATAATTTCAGGTTAGTTCTGATATCTGTTTTGCAGCCCAGCCAAATTATTGTTCAGAATATGCCCACAGTACTTGTTCCAGGGGAGTGCTTGGCAGAGAACAGGTGCCTAACACTTGTTTTGGTAGGAGAAAGGAAAAATGTAAATTATCTTAAAATATCATTAGCTGCCTATGTTGAGCAGAATTTTGGAAGCTATTTATGAAACTGTTTTTCACATAAATACAGTGGATACCGTTAAACTCTATGTTTACCACCCATGATAGTTAGATTTGCTGTAGTATTTGATGTGTTTCAAGTTCTAAATATAGAGAATACTCCTGTGTAGTAAATGCACCTTTTAATGAGACCTACTGTTGCTACACAGTGGTTTAATTTTTAAAGCAGGCTTGCCAGGGAAGAGGCCTTACACAGTTACGAAATATTCAGAGAAAGGCTTTTAGGAAATAGAATAGGAAGGCTTTCTGATGATGAATCAGCTTATACTTGAGGGGGATGGAATTAAGGTGGTGATATAGGTTGCTAGGGTATTTTCCCCCTTGGTTTTACAGCATTTATAGTTCATGGACTAACTTTCAAAAACATTTTCTTTTTTTGTTCAGTGAATGAGAAACTTGAACTGTCTATGAAGCTGTTTATAACTGTATTAGAGATACTGAAAGAATCTGTAAGAATAATCAAATGGGTCCTTTGCAAAAAGTGCAGAAAACCATTTTCTCAATCCATGTGTTAATTGTGGTCCTTCCTGGAAATATACCATTCCAGGCTGTGACCTCTTGCACTTTTTAGTGATCTAATTTGCTATTTATTGACTCTCGTCAATGCCATTTTCTAGATACCAAAATCTCTCTTTTTTTTTTACACTGAACAGTTTCTTCTGCAGTTTTTGGCAGCTCTGTCTGTGGTTTCTACTATTGTTTTCCTACAAAATCTGTATATCAAATAAACTTATTGTCTATTTCAGTAATCATATCCTCTAAAAAATTCTGTACCTTGATTAATCACAGCTGGTATGTGTGCCCTGTAACACAGGGGTTCCTGCACTGAGCGTATTTTGACTGTGCATGCTGTTGTTGCAGTTCTTTTCAGAGGAATCCAACAAATTGTGTAACACATAAATATGAATTTGTTATTCGAAATGTTGTTCACTTTTTCACATCTGTAACACAGGCACACTTTTGTAAACTCAAAGAATGGTTTGGAGTCATAAGGAGGAAAAAAAAAGGAGGAATTCTGTTTATTTCTGGTTCTGACCTTGTGTTTCATATCAATCTTCCTCTTTGAAAGGGGTAGAGCTGCACTTTCTCTCCTTTTTCTTGCCTATATAGATTGAATTCTTTGGGAACTAATGACTTGTTTTGAGAGCTTGGTGTACCAAATGCTTTGTTGGTAGTCAAGGCTTCTAGGTGCTGCTGTAGTATGAAGAGTAAATAACAATTCATTGTAGATGGTACATGGTTGAGTTGGCTCATTCATTCAGAAATGAATGCCCTTTTTTGTAGATAAGTATGTTTTGCTTGCAGAATAGAACATTGTACAAAATCAACCAACACTTTCTACTGTAAGGAAGGAAGCATATAGTGAAAGGCTCCTAATGAAGTGAAGAAACCTCATTCCTTATTGGTGTCCGGAGTTTAGTGACTGTTGCCAGTTGATGTCCTGATGGAGAAAGGCTCTGCAAGGTGAAATCCAGAGCCAGTGTGCTTTGCCACTGCTTCTGCAGTGCATGAAAAGACAGACTTCTTTAGACAGGACCTCAGTGCTAAACAAAGAAAGTCTTTGACATAACCATTCTAGTTCACATTCAGATGCAAATCAACTGACGAGGTTTGTAATATATATATAAAAATATATAAAACACTGGAACAAGGTAAGCAAGTGTCAGTACAGCTGTGCTCCCCTCCTATTTTCTGAAAATAAGAAACGCTGTCAATAAGCTGAAGTGCATGATGGGGAAAAGATGAACTTATCACAGATTTGCTGGAGAACAAGTTGTGAACTGTTGACCTTCAATGCAGAGAGCTTTCAGGTTCTAGACTAGAGGGGGAGAAGGAGGCTGTTGTATGAACTTCTGTTGCTTGAAGTTCTAGGAGATCATCAGTCTCCATGGACACCTCTGCAAGATGCTCCTATTCCATTTTAAAGAATGTTGGTAGGAAGATGTGTGTGTTGTGTCAGAATTTTTCTCATCTCTTGGAGGATTTGTTTAGGCTTCTTGGCAGTCACTGATGTTATTTGCCTTTGTGTGGCATTCCTGAGTGACTGATGTTTTTCTGCTTAGAATGCTGGACCCTGTATTTGAAGTGTGTTCATTTGGAAGAAAAAATCACGCCTGCCTTTCTTCCGATTTGTCCAGTCACCACTTCTTACATGTCACTAGCTTCCCTCTCCCAGATGCATGTTGTCAGTCCTGTTGGTTACTAATTCGTTCTTGCCATCTGCAACTGCCATGAAGGTCACTTCTGTATGAGTGATGGGGATTTTTGCTCAGCTACATGGCCTGGCACAGGGAAATTGAGGTGGAGTTGGGGGTAGAATGTGATCTGATTTTGCATTATTTAACATTTTTGAAGTCATAAGACTTAAAGGTGAGGATAAAAACTAGGCAAAGGAGGTCAGTTTGAATGTACAGGAGAAAGGTGAACACAGAAAAAAGAGTCATGTTAATGGCACTAGAGGGCCTGACTTAGTCATCTAAAATGCCGGTGAAAAGGAAGGCAGAGAAAGCCAGATTCAAGGTACAGGTCCTGAAGACTTAATAGTCACACAGGAATAGCAGCATTCCAGCCTGCCAGTATGGTGGGAGTGAGATGAGGGACAAGCTATTCTATTTCTTGCATGTTGTTGTTCCCATCTACCACTGTGTATTAGTAATAATATGAATAATTGACGTGCCATGGGTTCTCTTTCTCATATGTAGCACATATTGAAATTTCCAGTTCTCTTCAGTTGTAACAGCAACATCTGTCCTCATCTTCCAGTCTCAGAAATCTTTAGATCAAGCCTACAACCTAGTCCAGCACTTAAATAATCACTTTTTTTCCCCATTAAATTCAATGAACTCTGCATCTGATTTAAACAGGGCTTAAGTAACCTTGGGACATCAGCTTCCTCTCCCTCTGTATTAGAAATCAAGATGATGACAGATCTTTGCCACTGGAATTGCAGTGTTATGTTTTCACCAAAAAGACTCCTGTGTTTCCTTTGTAATTTTGATATTTCTACAGCAAATGGCAAGTCTTTAGCTAGGTGTTGTCTTAAAAAATGCTCCAGAATTTTACATGAGTACTTGAGACATGCTTGTGGTATTTACTGCCAGCTTATAGTTCAGAGCAGGTGAAAATTCTGTAGAGGGAAGAAGAAAATACTGAAGTGGTAAACATAAGTCTTGCTTCCCAAAGGCTGGGAATGAATGCAGTCTGTGGTAGAGTATCATCTTGTGTGGTTTTGGTTATACTTAAAAATACAAACAGTGGAAAAGTAGAACTTATGCTGAATTTGCTGAAAACTCTAGCTGACAAAAATAATCGGGCATTTGAACTTTTGACATATCAATATCTTGATTTATGTACAAAAAAAAGAGATAGTAAATGCTTTGTTTTGTTCTTTTGGCTTTCATGCTATTCTTATTTCCTGATAAATGCTGGTCATGGATGTTTTGCTTCACATTAGAGAACATGACTTCATAGCCTTGAATTAAAGTGCTTCAGTTGTATTGAAATGGCCTTTCATTGGATGAATGTCCCAAAAAATAACCGTAAATGAAGGTGTTTACCATGTGTAGCTTTCAAGTTAATTTGGAGAAAATGCCTGTGTAAAGCTGTTGCTATTTTGTAACCTGAAGGGACTGAAGTAAGACCCATTCTTTAGCTGTTTGTGCATTTCATTTGGATTCATCCACATGTTGTCTCTGCATTCACCTGCTTTTAGTGCAGAGGCAGTTTTTACTCACTGATGCCTCTATAGAACATGGAAAGAGAGCATAAGACTGAAAATACTCAACAATGAAAATGAGCTCTGTATTTAAATCAGGACCTGGATGAAACACTTGTTACCTTGTGGGAGAGTGAGGGAGTATTAGTAGAGAAGTGGGAGAGCGCATTTTTCAACTTGATTAGAAACAAAAGCAACAAAGTAATTATTCCTGAATAAAAGCTGGCAGTGGGGATGAAAAAATTCAGAAATAACATTTATTTTGCAAAACTTCCTCAGGCATTTTTATTTTGTGACATGACAGATTTTGATTTGTTTTCAGACGAGCCTTTGCAGTTTGGAAGGGGGGTTGAGTCTGAGTGCAATTCCTGTGTTGACTAACCTCTCAATTCGCTTTCATCTTTCCCATCTATTTCCAGCTTGCTTTGCCTGTGGAACACCCCATTTCTCAGATAAAATGCAATCTTGGGGGAGTTCTGTGTGCAAGGTTTAGGATCAAGACTTTATCAGTGGAAAGTGGAAAGTGGAAAGTTTCAATTCATTATGATTCCAGTGCATGATCTTTTAAGTGTATGTGAACACTTTGTTATAAGACATTCCATTTTTCCATTTTCCTGTGTTTAGAAGTGGGGCCAAGAATTGGGAGCTTTTTAATGTTCTGACACGGTTTTAGGTTTTTTGCTGCAAATTTCAAATGAGTTTAGCTCTTGTTTTGTTTTTACTGATGTGAATGCATGAAGATGTGGTACCTAAATTAGAACAGCAGAGGAGTTGCCAATCAGTAATGAAGATGCTTTGTCATTTTAACTGTGTGGGTGCTTAATCGTTTTCCATAATAATCATCTGCTTTAAAGTACAAAAGAAAAGGGATTCCTATAGAGGCATTGTGCTCTTCTGCAAACAAGGAAACATGGCGTCTTTTAAACAATGGAGAGACACTTCTTTGGTGCCTTGAGTATACAGGTTATAATAACTCTTCCTACTTAAATACTGCTTTTCCTTTTTTGACTTCAGAACACTTTAAAAAGGGGATAATGTCACAGAAACAGAAGCTAAGGCTCCCAAAATGGAAGTGCCCCACAAGTAACCCTGCATGTCCACATCAGAGCCAAGAATAAAATTCCTGTCTTGTGAGTCCCAGGCCAAGGCTCTGCCTTCTGAGCTAGAAGTCCTTGAGTTTGTCTTTTTTTAGGCAGGCGTCACTGCTACTTCATCCCTCTCTCTTTGTCATTCTTCCCCACCACTGATTGCTGTTTCCGCATATGCTCCCCTCCTTTCTACTTGCATAACCCATTTTCCAGACCTATCCTATGTCCTTCTTCTCATTTCCCACCCCTTCTGCCACTACCGCCTCTTCTCCAGTCACTCACTTGTACTGACACCACCACTGCAAAGCATGGTTCCTACTGAGCCTTTTGCTTGGGCTCAAGCCACGTGTCTCCTGCTTGTTCTAGTGTGACTCACTGTCAGCAGCCTCTGCAGAAGCTGTGTTGTCCCTGCTAAGCCCTTTGCACAGAAGCTGTGCAAGTACCTTAGAGCAAAATCTGACCTAGTACAACTATAATAGTTTGCTTTTTGTTGACTAAGCAATCTCTAACCTGTTTTCTGTGGGCAGTAGAGAAACCAGTGGAAGCAATGCAACATTTGCTCTTAGTATTTGTTACCTGGAGGTGTTTGGACGTTAGGTACTTGCATGAAGTTTTGTAAATGCTCAAGTGAATGCTGAGGGTTGAAAACTTGGCTTTGTCAGCCTAAATCAAGAAATATGTCTTTCCATGGGGGCAGGTGAATGTGCTTAGTTTTAAAGCGTTTGCTTTGTCAGATAAGGAAAAAAAGGTCAAGAGAAGCAGTTCTGGATCCATTTTCTAAAGTGAAGTTCAATTTGAATTCAAATATTGTTCTTGATTGCACATAAGCATTTGTATTCCCTTAAGAGAGAAATATTGCACCTACAGTCCTAGATGAATGCAAAGGCTTTGGGACTTCTAAACAGACAGGTATTTTACACCCAAACACAAATAAGTGAGTGACTTAAAAATAACTTGCATGATCTAAGCACGTGTTCATGAAGTGAAGTTAGTGGGTGAGCTTAGAGACAAAGTTGCTTCCAGGATACATATGGAAAGCAGAGAGCTAGGCTGCCTTCTTTTGAAACTATGAAAAGGATATGCAGAGTAGCAGAGTAATAACTGAACTTGTTTTTCCTTCAGCAAAAGGAAGGCTAAGGAAAATGTGGACCTGCTGCTGGGTGTGGTGAGTGGCCTCCTGATGGAGGATGCAGGAAAGGTGGAGTTGCTGAATGCCTGCTTTCCTTCAGTTTTCACTGTTAAGGCTTCAGGAATCTCAGACCATGGAAAGAAAGACTGTAGAAAGAAAGACTGTGCCCTGGTCAAGAAGGATCATTTAGGCAAATGTGGCACTCACAAATACATGGGCCCTGCTAGGCTGCACCCACGAGTGCTGAGCAAGCTGGCAGACGTTATTGCTAAGGTGTTCTCCATCATGTTTGAAACATCGTGGAGGAGAGGTGCCTGAGGACTGGAGAAAAGCTTCTATCACTCCAGTCTTCAAAAAGGGAAAGAAGGAGGACCCAGGAAATGACAGGCTAGTCAGCCTTACTTCTGTCCCTGGAAAGGTGATGGAACAGCTCAACCTGGATGTCATCTCCTACCATCTGAAAGAAAAGAAAGTTATTTGGTGTGGTCATTGTGGGCTTGCCAAAGGGAAATCACGCTTGACCAATCTGATAGCCTTTTGTGATGGCAAAACTGGCTGGGTAGGTGAGGGGAGAGCAGTGGATGTTGTCTGCCTTGACTTTACCAAGGCTTTTGATACTGTCTCCCATAACATCCTCATAGGTAAGTTTAGGAAGCGCAGGTTAGATGAGTGGACAGTGAGATAGATTGAGAACTTGTTGGATGGCAGAACTTGGAGGGTTGTCATCAGTGGTGCAGAGTCTGGTGGGAAGTCTGTGGCCAGTGGTGTTTCCCAGGGGTGGATACTCCACCCAATCTTGTTCAATATATTCATCAACGACCTGAATGAGGGAACCGAGTTGTAACCTCTGCAATTTACTGATGACTCAAAACTGGAAGGAGTGGCTGATACACCTGAAGGCTGTGCTGCCATTCAGTGAGACCTGGGCAGGCTGGAAAGCTGGGTGGGGAGGAGCCTAATGAAGTTCATTTAATGCAAATGTAGGGTTCTGCAGCTCGGGAGGAATAACCCCCTGCACGAGTACAGGTTAGGGATTGACTTGCTGGAAAGCAGCTCTGCAGAGAAGGACCCGGGAGTCCTGGTGGACAGCAAGTTAGCCAGCAATGTATTGTAGCCAAGAACTCAAACGATATCCTTGCATACATTAAGAAGAGCATAGCAAGCTGGCCAAGGGAGGTTATTCTCCCTCTCTGCTCCGCCTTGGTGAGGCCGCATCTGGAGTACTGTGTCCAGTTCTGGGCTCCCCAGTTCAAGAAAGACAAAGAACTACTGGAGACAGTCCAGTGGAGGGCCATAAAGATAGTCAGGGGTCTGGAGCATCTCTTTTATGAGGAAAGGCTGAGTGAGCTCGATTAGTTTAGCCTGGAAAAGAGAAGACTGAGAGAGGCCATATCAATGTGGTGTCAAGAGGATGGGGCCAGACTCTTCTCAGTGGTGCCCAACAACAGGATAAGGGGCAAAGAATACAAACGGAACCCAGAAAGTTCCACCTTAACTTGAGGTAAACCTTCTTTATTCTGAGAGTGACAGAGCGCTGGAACAGACTGCCCAGGAAGGTTGTGGAATCTCCCTCTCTGCAGATATTCAAACCTACCTGGACACATTCCTGTGTCCCCTGCTATAGCAGAGGATTTGGACTAGATCATCTCCAGAGGTCCCTTCCAACTTCCACCATTCTGTGATATTGTTTTGTAAGCAGTTCTGTGCTCAGTGCCTTTCTGAATGCCTTTGCTTTAGCCCTGCTTGCTCTCATCTCTATTTCAGTCTGTTCATTTGTCCTAGCAGCCATTTGTTTCAGTAATATATTTTCTTTTTGGCCCCGAAACTTTAGGGAGATAGAAGGCAATTTATGTGAAAAATCACTTTATCCAGATTAATGATCACTGCACTTGACTGTTATCACAGTAGTATTAGCTAGATTTTTTATTGGAATGCGAGAACAGAAACCCCTTCTCAGATTCTTGCTCTCTGAAATTGTAGGTGTGGAGACACATCAGGGTGGTCCAGAAAAACCAAGTACCTTCCTGCACTCAGAGGAAAAGCTGTATGTATAGAAGTTGTGGTTGAGGTGTGCTTTTAATATCAGCAAGTAATAAACCACGAATTGCCGGTGTGTTCAGGTGATAGACCGGCATAGTCCTGTATCTGGGGGTCCATTGCCAAAAGCAGAGTTTGCAGAGGAAGAAACCTGGATATTTGTGTCGAGCAGGAAACAGACAGTGTAAGTGAACTACAGAATGTGCTTCTACTCTTACTTATGATGGTGTGAAGTCAGAAGTAGTCAGTGGCTTTATTGTAAGCCTGACGTTGGAAGCTAACCACGTGTGTAGTTTTAGTGTTTTAATCGATATATATACACCTCCTGTGGTGGGAACAGGCAGGCTTGAAGGAATTAAAATATTAATCATAGTACTGCAGCTAAAGCTCCCTAAATGTAAGGCAGCTGGGATGATGTGGTACATTAGGATTCAAAGTGAGAATTAGTTGCAACAGCTCCTGAAATTTTCTGGTTGTCTCCCTCTTTCCCTGCCGTTGTTGTACAAGGGGAGCTCTGGGGTCAGATGGACCTTAAGCCTTAGAGCAACCCCTGAAGGGCTGTAGATGGGAAACAGGATTCTGTTCCTGAAGGGTTTATAGAAATCACCCAAAAGACATGGTTACCTGAAGTGAGAATAACCTGAGAGGAGTACCTACAAGAAAATGGGACTAGTAGATTTAAAAGGTAGCACAGAATGACTGTTGCACCCAACCCCACATGAGCTAAAGCTCATGTATATGCAAAGCAGAGTGGATGGGGACGACCTATGTGAGATTTACAGGGCTGAAATGTTAGTATGCCTTATGGTAACGGAGAATTTGAGCAGCCTTCATGCTGGGCCCTTGAGTTACTGTTAAATAAAAAATAGGGCAGATAAATCTATTTCTGGATTCTTAATACGTTGTAAGAGGAAAAGTTGTTCTTTAGGCAACTTTTGGATCCTGGATTAACCTGGATGTTACCTCTGGAGGTAAAAAATTGCCCATTTATCAGCTGAGAATAACAGCATTGAAATGCTGGGAGAAAAATAGTTCTTAGGAGAAAGGATAGTCAGCTGAAGTAAAAAGTCAAGCACATAATGCTACATCAAGGTCTAAAAAGTTTTGTCATTCAGATTATCAGCCTTTCTTCTATTCGCTTGAGGACTTCCTTGATTTTCCTTTTGGAGTAGGGTTTTGTTAAAACCAGGTCCAGATGCAGCTGTTTTTTATGTATAATTTAGTACTTACCAGAGCCATGAATGTTTATTCTGGGTTTTTTTGTTGTTGTTGTTTGTTTTGATCTCTACTTCATTCAAACCATAGGGATACTGTTCCTTTCCATTTCCATTCACATCAGCAGTTGCAGATGATGTAGCTTGCCTAGAAATTTGCCAGCTCTTTTGAAGTTCCTCACATGAGGATAAAGGTGCATCCTTCCTTATAGAAGCACTTTACCAAAAATGCTCAAGCAACTGGAATGCTACTGATGCATAGTCCATAGTTGTTGTTTGGAGCATGTAAAGTGAAACGTAATCCCAGTGTGTTTCTCAGTTCTCACTGCTGCATGTTTTGTGGGGCAAATAAAGCACGATTCCAACACCTGGATTTCTTCCAGTATCGTATCAGGTGGACTGGCTCGCTGAAGAACAAGTGAAGGACGGGGCCCAAAGAAGTAAGAAAAACTGAATTCATTTAATCAGCTAAAAAGACAAACTTTTATTATTGTTCAGGAGGGAAAAGGAAGATACCTAGATAATTATAGGGTTTCTTTAATCTTCCCTCATAAAATTACTAATGGTGCGAATTCTTCAGACATTGGTTGTATCAAGTGTTTGCAGGCTTCACTTATTATCTACTAACCAAAATTAGCATTGTAGAACTAAAGCAATACCAAGCTTTTCTCCTACATTTCTGTTGAGAACACTGTATTTATTCAAGATTTTAGAAGCAAGTCTCTGGAAACCCCTGATCGATTCAGAAAAGGATTCCCCTTTACACTATACAGCAGGCACTGAAACCATGATACAAAATTTATTTCATGCTAGAATTGTTTTGCATAACATTGTGCATGCATTTTACTCAGTACTAAATTGCATACAACGCTGTTGTCTTGTTTCTTAAACTTTGAGACCATTTATACTTGAGTATTTTCCTGATTTTGTACTATAAGTCCCAGTTTTAAAATAACACCTCTTTTGTTTGAAATTCATACTGATTACTTAATATGAACAATTTATGAAGGGTCTTTAGTTGGATCTATACATCAATAAAATACAACATAACCAGAGCTGGAAAATTAAATCTAGACCAGCTGTTACTGTCAGGTCCGAAGGAAGGTTCCATGTGTCACAAGCATGCCAACAAAAACAGACAGGAAAAAGTTTTTCTTATTTTTATACACTTCTAGTTGGATTAAAAGTTCTTGATTCCATGTCAGTGTGATGAACTGTGAAGGCGTGGTCAATATGACCGATGACTGCCTGATTGCACTTTTTAAAACCATAACTCTGTATCTTGTATACAAAAAGAAGCGATCCATAGCAAAGAAATGTACAGTTTTATCATGTTTTACATCTTGGCTACAACAATGTATGTAAAAGTAAAGAGCTCTGAAAGAAAATATATAACTTTGCCTTTTTTCTCCTTAATCATACATTTGCAGTGTTTCTTGTTTGTTTTTTTTTTTTGATTTTTGTCTTCATGCAATTCATGCTATGGAACAAAAAAAAAAGATTAAAAAAAAAAGAAAAAAAGAATCTTCTACAGTTTTGTTACATTTTGGCCGTAGAAAAAGCCTGCATCTCTAGTACAACTCCAAAATCACGAAGAACCATCCATAAAACCTGCATGGAGTGAGTTAACTTTGTCCAAATGAGAAGGTCTTCTATGCCTGCACAGTTCCACACAGATGTTTATTAGCCATCAATGTTCATCTCCATCTTGCCTTGTCAGGTCACTCTGACTGCCTCTGTTGGCATATATTTTGCAATGACTGGACTTTCTTTGCAAAGATCTGCATGTAAAGAATACAATCAGTACTTGAGCGTCTTCCCTGCGCTTTTCACATCAAGCTCGGCATCTTAGTTTTAAAGGAAGGAGAAAAAGGTGAAATAGCTACATGCAGAGGCAGCCATATTCTTCTTCAACAGGATTTTTTTTTCCATGCAGTCAGCCAGACTGAGACCTCTCTACAGTGTATCTGAGTATTGCTTTCAGCTTAAAATAGGCGCCCATGCAAAGTTTCATCCTACTGTGCTTGTTTGCTCAAACTCCTGCAGGGTTCCTATGGCTCAAAAATATCCTGAGAAAAGCAAAATCTTCCATCGTTGGCATGTTTCAGCATCGACTAAATGCCTAACCCATTCCACAGAGAGCCAGTAGATCCACCGTTAGCCACAATAAGCGTATACTACCAGGATGCACCAGTAAGGAAACTATCTGGTGCATCTACCCTTCATCCTATGCACTTATACCATGCAGCATGTATGGCCCACCAGTACTACGTGATGCCTGCCTATTGTCATCTGAGTGCTAGTTAGGAGTGTTGTCACCTAGCATCAGTAGTAACACCATTCCCAGCAGGTGCTACTGTGAGACATTGCATCTTCAGACTTAGTCACCTGGTTTATATGCAACATAGCATAGGCTAATTGAAAATAAAGCTTTTTAGACCATTCTCTGCTACTGATCCATGCTACAAAATAGATGGGATGGGAGACCAAGAACGTCTCACTGGACTAGGAGAGCTGTAGGGCGCAGACACTGAGGATAATCCTATCGCTTTTCCACTTATGCCAGCTATGCTGTTAAGGCTCCGTGACATTTCGTAACCTTCATTTAAAAGAAAAATGCAAAGTACAGCATTGGATCAATGACAGAATGGACTAAGAATGAGGTCAACATTGTAGCCAGTTCAATAGCATCTGCATGCATGGACATGCTGAGAGTAGTATCGCTTGCAACGTGACTCGGAAGGCCATTGAAGTACGTAACAAGTTTAAAAAAAAATACATATTAAAAAAAATAATCATGATTTCTCAAGGATAGTCAAGCTATGTAATTGATCCTACCAGTGGCAACATGGTTGTACCCTGAAAAAAAAGGAGTCTGTGAGAGGGATTGTACTATGTTTCTGTCATGCACTCACCAATACCTCTCCCTTCCACATCATGCATTATAAGCTCGCAAAATTAAGGTTTCTGGTATCTTTGGGGGCAGGAGAGGGGAAAGGCAGCAAAATCCAGAGAATTTATTGTGTTGCTATAGAGATACTACTCATTTGTTTTCAGCATTAAAAAAAAACCAAGAAAGAAAACAAAATTGCATGCATTCACCCTCCCTTCCTCCCTCCCTCCCCCCTTCTTTTTCAGACATGCACGTAAACAGCTCAGCAAGTGTACAGAGAGTTGCACAAACTATGGATGAAATTCTGTTAGAACAACAATTAAGATGCTCTCAACGTGTTTCAAACAGGCCAACAATATGCTGACGTATATTACTCTTTAGCCAACCAGCCTCTGTTTCATTCAGTAACGAGAGGCGGTTGCAGTGCATCGTGAAAACCATACATTCCTCATCCCAAAGGATGTGCCATTTGGAGTGTTCCCCTGATCCACTGGAACCACCCGAACTCGCCCAGGCTGAATGAACGCGGCCAATGTTTATCCAATACAGAATCAAGTAAAACGCTTTGCTACAAAGGTAAATTTTAGATGATATACTTTCATATGAAAGTCTTGTGGTCCAACTCTATCTTTGTTGATGATAAGCTTTAAAATTATAAATACATACACTATCTATAACTGGCATTTACTCTAACTATTGCCCATCATACAATGGCATGTGGGAATTCTGTACTGCATACTCAGTGTATGGTTACATCATACAATCTTTGCAGTTTTAAAATATTGACTATATCATATACTATATACAGTACACCAGTGATAAACACTGATTTGAAGAGAGAGATTTCTTTTTCAATTTTCCTATTCCTTATCAACTTTGATGCATATATCTGTTACTCTGATTTTGGTTTCTATGATTTCCTCATGTTAAATTATTTAAACAAAACAGCCTATTTTAAGAAGGGAAGTTTTTTTCATTTAAAATAGTTCTGTTGCTAAACAGATTATTCTGACCATTAGCAAACTAAAATGCAGTTATTTCTGAGAGATCTGCAGCTGTCAGAAGTCTGAGAAACTAACTAGTAATGATTTATTTATGGAAGTGATTTTAGATGGGTTATTTTCCAATTGCAAAACACCTGTGCTAACAGATGTTCTTGTATGCTTTTCTTTCTGTGTTGAACTAAACAGCTAGGAATATCCAAATAATTTGATTTAGTGCTCTGTTAAGGTAGCTGAATAATCATTTCATCTCTCAAGGATGTTTTGCTTTTGTGTTTTATCTCTGCTGTCTGCCACCTCCGAGTCTGTGCTCCTCAGAGTCTGGTAAGATCTGTGAGCTTTCCAAGTGGCAAACCTTCATTGCTATGAAATGTTAATTGGCCTCTCCATGGAGGACATTGTAGAGCATTCTCCACTAAAGCTTACTGCACCAGCTGGGGTGGAAGACTCGACTGCCTATCATAGCTGCATGGGGTAGTTACAGCTCCTCAGGCTTTTCTTTCTGAAAGAAATAGGTTAGAAACTCCAAATGCAGACATCAGGTGGTGGTTTCCAGCCCAAACGTGCATCTCTACAGCAAGCGCACTATTGCGTGCTACAGCTACAGCTGACTTTCTCTTATTTATTTAAAACGGTTGCTAACTACATGTTTACAGGACCCCAGCTACATACCCTTTCTTATTCCTCCATCAGGCGGGCAGGGATATTCCCCGGTTGATAAGAGGAAGCAGGGTCCATATCTCTCCCGAGTGCCAGAGCGAGTAAAGGGCAGGCCCTCATCAGGCGTAATAGCCTGGTCTATGTGGGGACAGTCTTCGTTTGCCAGCGCCGCCTTGGCCACCTCACCATTCAGTTTCGAATCTTCAAACATATAAGCAGAAGGCTATTGAAACACTATGCACTGTTTATTAGAGTTCCAGCTGCAAATTAAGGGTTCAGAGCTAAAGACTTCTATAGCGACACTATAAAAGGTAGCACATCTGTCCTAGACACTGCATTCATGTGCACTGCACCAAAATAAAGTCTGTTAAGTGGGAGGAGAAACAAAACGTGATTGTGTTAGGTGTAACAGCAGCCACCTGTACGTCCATATAGAGGGGCAGTTTCAGAAACGGGTGTGCATTTGTTCCTAGTCCTGTGAGCAGAAGACTGCGGTTAGAAATCAGATCATGTTTTTGCATGACATTGGATGGTGCATGAATGACCTGTTTGTCATGAAGCCTACTGTCACTCAAAGCTTTGGAGAGGCAGTGGACTGAGAGTTGTGTTTTAGTATTTGAGTATATTCTGCTTGTGCTGATTTATACCTGTGTGCAGTACTACAGAGGGGGAAATTCCTGCTCTTTCCCTCCCCAAAATTTACCTAGCTCGTTTTATACTGCTTCTGGTATCAGTTATGCAGAATGGCTGTACATGTTTTAGACACACAGAGTAGATTATGTATGGAAATACAACAGCAGAATGTGGATTTAAAAAAAAAAAGCAATCAATTTTCTGATGTTCTTTTCTGAAACACATACAATATTTGCAATGCCAGCACAGGACACTACATATAGAGAATACTATAGCAGGCCATGAGTCTGGAAAATAGACAGAGTAAAAACTTACTCTTGGTTGTAAATAATGGAAATAGGTTGTCAGATTTGCCCATTTTGCTCCACACATTCCCATGAGGATAGACTGAGAATAGTATATTTTCTCTGTGTGACTTGCTTGACATTTATAAAACAATTTAAAGTGCTATTTAGGGTTTATTTTAAGGTTTTAAAGTGCAAATTAGAGTATTGAGAATATACTCGAAATATGGCACAGCTCGATATGAATATTTCGGTTGAAGAGAGGAAAAAACAGTCAAAATGAGCTTTCTGAAGTTTCACTAATGCTGAAATGTGTTAACTGAGTGGTATGGGCAGCATCCTACACCTCGGTTGCACAATGCTTATGACCTAGACACTCTAAGGCAATGGATGGCCCTGCAAATCTTTTAGGAAAGACAAACTCAATGGATAGACTTAATTCAGTGCCTCTTCCAGATTCAAATACTAGCTTGTTCTGAACACTACACAATACTATCATTTATTTTGCAATGTTTTTGAAGCCAAGTAATAAAAGAAGCCCAAAAGAAAAAATACATTAGGTAGGGTTTGGAGATATGATTCTGATCCTCTGGTTTCAGGCGGACAACATAGATGAGTAGTAGATAAAAGCCTTTTCAAGTTATATATGTTACTTTGCACACACACATATACACACACACGCATATGACACATACTATGCATCTATCTATGCACCACTAATTGTATTCTATGCCTTTTCTTTTGTTTAGATGTCACTAAAGTCTTTTCTGCAGATCTCGCCTCTGCCTCCTTTCTTCTCCATGCAGAATTAGCCAATTATTTCCCCAAAGAGGGAGACAGCAACATTTTGGTTTGTGAGCAATGAAATAATTAGGTTTCTCAATACATTTAAGAAACTGACAAATGCTATAGGTGCATTTTAATACATGTAGATGCTAATTTCAAGAGGATTCTAAAATTTTAAGGTTGCAGTGAGTTGCAGTTCCTTTCTGTTCGTAATACTGCTATTTAATACCACTATTTGTACAAAACCCCCACACGGATGCCATAGTAACCGCGACATTGCAGGTACTAAGCTGCTGATTTAAAAATCACTTAACTGTGTTTGGGGAGAGCTGCTGTCCTCATGGGGATGAGTAAAGAACTGGGCTTCTTTGTAAGCTTCTCCTGCTACAAGCTGATGGCTCTAATCCAGAAATAAGCAAGGCAGCTGTATCAGCAGAGCATTGAAATCTCTGAGACTTCCACTGCTACACCTGAGCCTGAGTTTGCAAACTAAACTGTTAGTGATAGAGAAAGGGCACTAGTCATTTTCTGGAGCTCAAAACACCTCTTATCAAAGTGGTTGTGGGTCAAGCTGCTCACTGGTAACAGCCACTGATCCTTTTGGAAGCAGCTTGCAGGCTCTGTTGTGCTTGAATTACAAGAAAATTGACCTTGGAATTAATTTCTTAAATTACATTATGCATCCCTAGCAACATCAGCTAGAACTTGCTCTTGCAGCCCCCTCAGGGTCCCTGAACATTTGTGAGTTTTTCTCTATACTTCTTGCTGAAAATCCACAACCTTGTTAATTTATTTGTATTCAATAGGAAGAGAACAGAGTAGTTGGAGACATGGAAAAAATGCTAACCTGTCCCACTAATGTCCCTTGAATGTTTCATGCATGGGTCGTGCTTTAGGGCTCACATTCAAGACAGCAATGCTAATCCACAATGACATTTTTGCTACATATTTAGGAAGCAGAGGAATTACCAGCACAGAAGACTGCATCTATTGCTGGTGTATACAAGTAAGTGGTAAGTTGAGTTGCTGTTTTGCAGCACCTTAGTCTCTGAAGGCAGAACTTAGCATGATATTTAATATGTGATTAGTCTGTTATAGGAATAAAGACAACATGACTGATGTCATCAGCCCACAGTTAAAAAGTCCCACTATTTTCATTAGCGGATCTACATGCTGAACAATTTCAGATATTAGGTCTAAAGATGGAATGAAATTATGTCATTTTAGATTGATTTCTTAAGTTTCAGTCCGTGTATTTTCTTTTTCCAAGATTGACCTTTGGTTTGAGAGAACTCCAGATACAGAAAACTACTGAAACCATTCCTGTCTGATGACTACTAATCTAGTTAGGCCCATGACAACTACTTCTAGGTGCCTAAAACTTTTAATGCTTGATTCTGGCCTATCAAATACTCATAACTCTTCTATCCCTGGTAGAAGAATCTGGATTAGGCTTGTAGAGCATTTTTTTGTGCTTTAGATTCTGTTTCTTGAAGAAAAGTCATTGCTATCATCTCAGTTTTACAGATGGGTAAACTATCATGCAGTGAAGTGACTTGCCTACTGCTATGTAAGAAGTTATTTACAACAAAATCTTCTGACTCTCAGCTTGGCACCTTATCACCATAATTGTCCCATCTACGATTACCTAATTAACTGCACTAGCTTTAAACATTCTCCTGCAGAGCTTTTGCTGAGAGGCTAAAGAAAGTATTCAGCAGATCCCCTCAGAGAGTAGCCTGTTTGACAACTACCTCATTTGTGTGGTTTCTACTTTCTTTTTTCCTGTCTCATTTACCTCAGTTTGCAGGAAATGATTATTAAAATGCTTCAGGAGTTTCCAAGCAAACACTGAATTTAAAAATGGGGAGAGGGATTCTGAAAACAAGAAAACAGACAAACAACCCAACAACTTAAGAGAACTGCTTGATGTTGCGTTAGCATACTCTGCTTATCGTGGAGAGGCACAGTAGAGTCTGCCTGTGTACTTGCCTCATGCTGTCATAGTGCCTTTGCAAGTGCTGCTGGTTTTGATTACAAGCTGGAGCCTCTTATGTTCTTAGTATCAGTAGACATAATTGTACGATATATTCATCAACCTCTATCTATATTTGGAAATGTGGCACTTGTACAGAAGTAGTTCCTACACTGGGAAAGTCATCCCAGTCCTCTTCCCTTAAGCAAACACTGCCATTCTCTAACAGCTGCTGAGAAACAAGTTTCTGGTCTACCCTTCTTACCTTAGATGTCTTCAGAACATCTGTGTTTGGGCTAGGGGTCATCCCAACTCACACTGCTTTCTCCTGGGGTTTTAGCTGCCCCTCTTCCTTTGTCTGTCATGTGAGTAGAGAGCTGTAAAGTGGTCACTTACCCAAAAGCCTGGATAAGTTGAAAGGCACTCTCAGGGTGGACCATTTTTAGTCTTTATAGGTCATAACTACTTAGACTGAAACAGGGCTGAGAAATACTCCACAATTCATAGCATGGTATCCATGCATATTTAACCATGAGTCAATATCTGGCTACACAAAGCATGCCAGCTTCTTTGACATTGTACCAAAGAAAATGAGGTCTTCTCAGCCCTAGATCAGAAACATAGCAATCAGGAGGCATAGTTCTGTTTCCTTCAGTCACATTAGGTCACTGGCAATCTGTTCCAGAAGAACTAACTGTCTTCATCCAGCTACCTTTATTTAAGAACAAAAAGAGATAAGGACCTACAACTGAGTACCTACAACTTCCCTGAATAGTCATTTGCTGTTGCACAAAGGCTTGCGGGAATTTAAGGTTCTATAACCATATTACAAGGGGAGGAGTTGACAAGCAATAAGGAGGTAGTAGCAGGTGAGTTTAAAACAGGGCCAGAACATAGAAAGGAAGTTCCTTGAAATATGAAGATCTTTCTACTGGGGAGACCTTGTCTGACTAAAGTTATGTTCCACACCACCAAGCCATGTACACTTAGAAACAAATCTGCAGCTTGTCTAGATCTCAACTGTGCTCTACAGCCCTGATCCCAAACCTGGAATTGCAATGATTATGGTTTGTGGATAGATCCACTCCTGACCAATTGAGAATTTCCTTGTTTCTTACTGAGTGCTTGAGGGTAATTTTAATTTGTTCATTTTACGCCCTTGTCGCTAACCCTAAGATGCTCAGTAGCTGCCTGAAGTCTTTCATGAAGAAGGATCTCCATGAGGTTCCTCACATAAGAGACCTTTAGTCCATGTGGATTCTGAAGAAAGTAATTGTACATTGTCCATTGAGTGAGTTACTTTTCTGTTTTTCAGTTGTCTTGTACTTTTCTGGTGACATATAAGGGCTGTTAATGTGGCAAACATTAGTATGTTCACAATGGGAAACTTTCTCGGTATGATTATTTTTCCCTGTCTCTTGGGCTAATGACAGAATAGTACAGTAACAGAGGTGGCATGGCCAAAGTAAGGGTGGAGAACTGCTGTCTTCTAGTTTTTCTTAGCTATAAGCCTGTTAGCTGGAAGTGGAAGTAGAGCAGATGTGAGGCTGCTGTAGTTGCTGGTGGAGGACAGCTGTCTTTATTCTAGAGAAAATGCAAAGATTTTACATTCCTTTTTGCATCCTGTTTTTGCAGCATCACATTTGCCTGATACTTCTTGTGCTAAGCAAATAATTACGATGAAGCTAAGAGTATGAATCCAAGTATTCAAATACACTTACTCTGATTTTTGGAGGGGCTAAAAGTGGCTCAGCATCTGCAAATACCCACTGACTTTATATCTCTAAAATTCTCTCTCAGATGTTGCATAGAAAGGAAATATTTATAGTTCAATTCCCTTCTCCCTTGAGTCTCTTTAATTCAAATTTCACTCCAGTTAGCAAGTTGTTTCTGGTTTAGTTGCCTGGATAGCATTTACTGTCCATCAATATTCATTGGCCACTCAACAATTACATCAGCATAAATCACTTTATTGTTTTATACTTCTAAACTCTGCTGTGCTTCTTCACTGATTAAGGGATGGTCAGAGCATAATAGTGAATTGGGAAGTAAAGGAACTGCACACTGAGAAAAACGTGCTTTTCTTGAGTTAGTAAATAGCTGCGGTAATTTCTGAGTTAACATAGGATTTACTGATGATTAAGAATAAGATAAGTAGCAATAAACTTCTTGCTGTCCCTCTAGAAAATTATCAGAAATGTCTATTGGCTATTTTTATCATTCTTTCAAGGCAATGTTTGGGGGTAATTGAGGGAGACTGTAACAAAATATTTTGCTCAGGACCTGATTCAGCAAAATAACAATTATGCTTCTGTGCCAGGCCATATTTGGCTACAGAAATCAATTTTTATGGGCTCCAGAGTTCCATACAGGATTAAGAAATGTGGATCCCATGGGTAAGGGCTCATTTTTGTTGTTGTTAAATCAGGTCCTTAGAGTGAAAGCGCTATAACTATATTAAATTAGAAAAAGAATTATGGAGAAGATATATTAAACCACAGACAAAGGATGATGAAATGATGAAATTATGGCTTGGAAGGCATGGAAGGAAGTATAGCATAGAGAAGAACAGCATAGAAAATATAAGTTTAAACCTTTGAAAATGAATATTGATGTGTTAGCATGGGCACGACTGGGTTTCAAAATGGCAGTGAAAAAAATCCTAAATTGGTAGGTTTGGGAATTTTTTTCTGCTGGAGAGTAATGAAAATTAATTTTTTCCCATGCAGACTGTCTGAAAAAAAAGAAGGTAATTTAACTAAGTAGTTCTATTGTCATACCAAGTACTTACTCTTTGCATTAATACCCCGCATCAGGTTTTGTGTCACAACCTCAGTGAAGTTACCTATAGTCTGTGACATTCCTTGTTCTTTTGCATTAAAGAACTGTACTGTAATCTCCTCGGCTGCCCAACATGGAGCTCAGGTTGATGGGAATTGGAGAAAAACTTCACAGAATAAAATGTGACAGTCTGTAACATACACAAGTTGCAAGCAACGTACAGTAATAACAAGTAAATGTTAACAAACAGAGTGAGAGAAAGAGAAAAGAGAGAAAATGTGAAGAACATGTAAAAGAATTAAGATTCCTATATAACAACTCAGTTTTAGTTACCCCAGTATTCTAAGGCCATAGAATAAAAATCTTTGATAGTTCTAGGTATCTTTATTGAAGTTTCCTGATTTTTATATTACTGCATATTTTGAAAGTTGCTATGAAGCTCTTCTGAGTAGATATCACACTGATGGACTTTACGCTGGCACAAGAGCAGAATTTAGTATGCTACATGAATACGCAGAATCCTTCCAACCCAACCTACCTCTTCAACATTTACTCACCACCGTGTTGACCTGGATCCCTCCAGGAAGCCGTGTCTCCCAGTAAAGGCACTCCAGTGACGGTGGTGACCGCCTCTGCCAGTCCTAACTGGCCAACATAGTAACGTCACTCCCAGAGAGTCTCACCTTTGAGAGGTACTGCTTCTTGAAGTGAGGTGACAGTATGTTGGCTGCCTACCTATTGGTACTGCTAGAGGAAATACAGGAGCTCTAGTTAGGTAGATTCAGTGTATGCTGCTATTATGGGTATTATTGGATACGTGCTTAAGGCAGTGCTGAGAACTGTTGCTCCTGGAAGTGCTGCATTGCAAAGAGCTTTGGGAGATTCTTCCTAGTTTTATCCTGACAATTCCAGGGTTTCACTTACATCCATCTTCTTCTGAGACTTCTGAGAGTCTTACTAACACTATATTCTGCAGAGCGCAGTGTGTCTTTGACAGGTCAGGTAGAGGTGACAGGAAAATGCAGTCAGGTGAGTTGTGCTACAATGACCTACATTACCGCTCTGACTTGAGGAATACAGTATGATGATCTGTACAGTATGAAAGGTGTCTGAGGCATGAAACATGGATGAATACAAAGAACAATGACAGCACAAATGGTAGATTTGGCTTTGTGCTTATAAACAGACAAGCAAGCAGCCAAAAGTCTTGGAGAAATTTTCCAGCAAGTATAGGGTAAGAGGGATATAAGCAAGTGAACTGGGCACAAAACTGGGACCTTGTACCCTAGACCATTTTGTCCTTGGCCTTTTGTAGTGACGGGTAAGTCATCCTGTCTATCTAATTCAACTGCAGCAGAGACATACTTCTTACTCAGAGGTGCCTTTTGTTGTCTCTCTCCTGCAAACATCAGTCAGCAGAAGGGAGAGGTACCAAGAGTACCTCTTTAGTATCCCAGAAATACATTCTCCGCTGGATGACATGGGAGCTGCTGTGGCAGGCATGTGCTTGAGGAAGAGGATTTACTATATTTACATCTGCCTTGTGTTGGAGGATTGGCACAGGTTGACCTTATTTGGCTGGAGTGCTTATATTTGTGTTTTCCCATCACTGAAAGTGCCTTGTGCTTATTAAGTTATTAAGGCATGGAAAGTCCTAAGATTTATTATTTAGTTCTGCAATTGTTTTTCAGCTTAGGGCAGTCCTGCCCCTACAAACACTCATCCCTGGCTGTGGCTGGACCACAGAGGGCTGTGTGGGGAGACTTTTTTTTTTCCAAATGTCTCACATTGTGCCAGAGAAAAGCAGGTAACTCAAAGCACTGTGCTTGAATTCATAGCTCCTCCTTTTTGTTTTCAAATGTCTTGGTACAGAGGATGCTAATTTTTATTCAAATGCTAAAGTAAACAAGCACCACAGTACGTGACACCCACCAATTGTATCTCTACTGGAAATGACAGGTGAATAATTGTACAACAAAGTATTACATTACATTAGTTATAAATTCTGCTTTGCATGTGATCCGCAGCTATGCGATAGCAGAAATGCCACATGGGGCAGGGAGCAAGGAATAGATTCAAACTGCTTCCACCTAACTGTAGACACTTAACTGAGGATCTTAAGTTAAAGCTGCAGTCGTCTGAGATCAGTAATGGGGGGGAGCCACCTCCAGAGGGCAATTCAGGTGACAAATGTGTGAATTACTCTCTGAGATTGCCCAACTTTTCTTCCAATATAAAGGGTGCCTCAGGAAAATGCATCTTAAGTTAGATGAGACAAAACAAGCATTATTCCTTTTATTTTTAGCTATTACAATTTCTAGATTAGATCCAGAGGACTCCATCTCAGTGACATTAAGATGTGATCGTTATCTCATTTCCTATTTTGGAATAACGAATTTTGGATATTTAAAGGCTGAGAAGGCTAAGTACGGGGAGGAAAGAAAAAGCATCTCCCTGTTACCTTTCCCACTGCCTTTTTAGTATTTTTTATGTCCAACACATTCAAAGATAAATGTGTTGGACATAAAAAATATTGAGCTGAAAGAGATCTAAACTCTTTTAAGCTGCACTGCTGTCTACTGCCCATCTTACAGAGAGGGTCAAGGGTTTTATGACACTAAAATTAGATGAGATTTCTTTTTTTTTTTTAAATCTTCAAAGGCATTTGATGAGAGAATTCACTTCCTTATGAACTGAAGGACCAGCACATTGACTACATACCCATAGCTTTAACAATGCTTTGCCACCCATAAAAGCCACTGAAGTTCACAAACTACAGCAAAATGTTAGGCAGCATAATGGACCTGTGACAAGAACTGCCAAGAGCCCTCAGCTCCCACTGAGCATTGGCAGTGGAATTACAGTGCTCAGCATACTTCTGACATTAGAACCGGTATGTTGCACGAGGAGTACAGGTTATTTAGGTTATGGTGACAGAAGGGATGAAAAATGAAGCCCTGAGAAAAGAGCAGCTCCTTCAGAAAGCATGAGTGATAAAACTGAAATGGGTAGTTCCACGTTATTTCTTTAACTGGAGATCAGCTCTCTCTCAGGAAATTGCACTGAAAAAATAGGTTCCTAATGTCACAGCTTGCTCCAGTTCAGCTGACCGTGAGGTACTCTGGAGTCACTATAACTGTGTATTTCCCCTCTGTTGGTGGTAGACTTGTATTGCTTTAACTCTTCAGATATAGGGATAGTCAAGGAGTGGGTTATGGAAAATGGTTTTGGGGGCAGGTAAGTAAAACCACCACAGATGTTTTTCTGAAGTTAAAGACTATATTAGTAATGACAGACACTTTCCCTCTGATCCTAAGCACCTGAATTCTAATAATATTTCTTCCATATTTTACAGCTATTCAATGAGTAGAAAATTTTGCCCTCGGTACACTGTGAAAAACGCTACATAATACATTCATATAAAGATGTGATATCCTTGGAGTATAGCTTAAGCAAAGCTGCATGCAGAGGGGATCAAAGAGGTAAGACATTCTTAATTTGGCAATATTAAAATCAATATAAACACTGCATGTGCTGGTGTAGTAAATATATATAATAAAACAATAAAAGTTTGGGATAGATCTCTGAACAAAACCAAAATAACCCATCACCTGTACTTATGTTTTATGGGTGCATTCTTAAGGCCATTGCTCTGTGGCACAGGACAGTGCTGTAGACATCAAATGAAGCTATGAATTCCATTCATATTCTAAATTTCTTTTACAGTGTTGGAAAATTACATTCACTGCATCATCCTATGGCAACCTCAAGATGAAAGCATGCAGACAACCTAACCTTTAGGTAAGCACACAGCTCACAGAGGAGAGGGCCTGAAGAGATGAGTAACACACTCGAAACAAAACTGAGAGCTTTCAAGATTTTCTTTGCATGTTTTGAGGTTTCCTTACAAACTTGTACCTCAAAGTATGTCACTACGGGTACTGAGATAAATTATACCTGTAGGGCAGTGTGTGGTTTGGGACAATAATCAGCTAAGTTTAATTTGAAACTGTCTTTTTCTGTTTTGCTTCTCTTTGAGGCAGATTTAGATTTTGTGGTTTTTTCGTTTTTCTTTTTTTTGTTTTGTTTTTTAATTTTGGTTCTGTCATAATATTGACTATTTGCAATACTCAGAAGCCTTTAGATAAAAGACACTGCAGCACAGCAGACTACAGTTATGACTGATGCTTATTTAGCTATGTTCAACTAATGGCTTTGCCACAGACCTTTCAAGTGATCTTGCTCAATTACATTAAGCCCTGTGTCAAATGAAAAAGCTGGAGATTACTTCCATTTTCTCTTCGCGCTCTACTTAGCCTGTCGGGCATTTTATTGTGATATAGTGGTTGTCACATACACGACAATGGCAAAATAAACCCCTGATCTTGAATGGGGCCTGTAAACAATACTGCAACACAAGTTAACAGTTTGACATGGTAATTCTAGAACTTTCTGTGTATATTTTAAGTGAGGGGACATTTGGATTTCTATAGTCTGAGACATCCCTGGGTCAACGAGTTTCAGTCAAATTAGTCAAGTGAGATGTCCTTTGTATCAGGCTCAGTTCCTCCAGGCATTCTAGGGGCAGTATCTTGAGAATTTATGGTCATCAGAAACTGCCTTGAAGAAGATTTTTTTGTATAGAGGAAATCTCTGCTTTCTTAATGCTGCTGGTGAAGGCCTGCCTGCAGCAGTAGCTCTGCCATCCTCTGCTTTGAAGTGACTTTCCTCCCCTTCTGCTACTTTCCCAGTCACCTGTTAACAGGATTGGATGGAATGGAGAGCAGGAAGGGTTGCTCCAGAAAAGGGGAGGCATGCTAGAATCAAACTCTGACATGATTTATATAAAATTAAAATCAAGTGGTGTTATTTAAGATACCCTCCTGCCAGGTGTAGATTAGCCCATGACTGAGCTGCTGAGAGTGTTGGGGACAATTTAAAAATTTAATTCAAACCTACCAGAATTTAAATTCAAATCATCTTTGCTTTTCCTGCAAATGACCAGAGCATCATTGGCAGCAGCTGTGCAGCCTGTGGGCAGTGTTCTGCTGTTCACATGTCTGTGCCAGGAAAATCCTCCTTAGCTGAGAGAGGGCACTGGTATGTGGCTGTGCAGAGCTCTTCATAGAGCCCCTCTCACCCTGCGTGTATGGACTGAGAACAGCTGTGAATCTCTGCCTTGGTGTATGAGAGAGCTATGGAGACATAATCTTTTGTGGAACTGTTTCATACTCCTCAGTGTTTTGTGAAGTGTTTAATCATTCTACCACACACACTATATGGAATTAATAACTTCATATGCTGTCCTTTACACCTGAGCAGCTAATCAGGCTTTTTTTTTGGAAGAATGCATTAGATATACATCACATGACTTCGTATCACCTAGGCACTGTCACACTGAAGCTTTACCGTTAAAAAGTACGAGAAATATCTTGGACAAATCAGGCATTATTTTAGAAATGTTAGGCACCCATTCTGTGTTCCTACTACAATGTTAACTGGTTGTATACAGTTAGGTGCTGTAAACCATTCCAAATATTTTACAGTATGGGAAATGCTCACTGCTTGCAAGTCTCTGTTTGATATAATGTGCAGGTTATTGTTTCAGGAACAAGACAGTGCCTATGAATGCTTCATCTTACATAAGTGAACCTCAGCATCCCAGGCCATGCAGATCTTGTTTTAACAGTTCAGTTCTCATCTTACTTATTATTTTTCACTTTTCTCTTGCACACATATAGGTCTTTCCCTATTAGGAAGCTAAGAGATGCAGGCAATATTTTTTTGCTGCTAGTGGTGCATAATAATTCTCAGAAACAGAACTCCAGCAAGTGTTACCGAGTCCATTTTGTTAGCTGAAGTCTAAGTGTGCTTTGTTACTTCTTAAAATAGATATGCTTGTATACATATATAAAAATAGTTTCTCTTAATTATTGCAGAAATAGATAAGTTGCTGTTACTATCAATACTTCATGGATATTGTGGTAACAGCTGATTTTAGAGCACTGGTGGTGGCAAAACAGTTCCACATTGAACCAAAATTACACGTATTCTCAGGATACCAGTGTGGAATTGCACTGAACTCGTAGAGTTCTTAGTCCTCTAGTTCCCAGAGAGGACCAGGATAGGTAATGGAAGGAACTTTATAAAGCAAGGGATTTCTGAGAAGAAAGTCACTCTTAGTTGACAGCAAAAGAATTCAAGGATCTGACATCTTTTGCACATTACAGTTGGGTAGTTTGCATGTTCCTCACAGTAGGAGACACACAATATTGTTTGTGCCCTTTTTCCCTCTTATACATGATGCCACAAAGACATCTGCTGATAAGGAAGTTTGCTGCTTGGACATGAGTTGTGATAAGCATTTGCAACCTGAGGGGAATGGATGACAAAACCATAGGCCTATGCACCAAAGACACAATCGGAAAGAAACAGTCTATCAGTCACGTGAATTGTGATTGGCCTGTTGCAATGGAATAGCCTTTAACAAAAAAAAAGGAAAAAAAGAAAGCTATTTACCTTCTGAATGGATTTTACATAGTTACACAAAAGGGAAAAGAAATAAGAAAAGAAGAGAGAATAAAATAGAAAAGAAGAGAAAGGTTCCCACCAGCTCTTCCCCTCCAAAATTAGCATCGGCATTGGTGAAGTCACACACAAAGGAAAGTCTCACTTTCTTTGTGCCTCTCACAATGACATCAACATGCATGGCTATGAGATGACAAGAGAATTCCTCATTCACAATGAATAATAATTTAGAATTTTCTTCAAAGTAAAAACAGTGATAACACAAGACCATCATAAGTATATGCTAGCTCTTTCAAAGCCTCTCTTTTAGACTAGGTGTCAGCTAAAATCACATGACTGGCGATCTGTTCTATTTATTACAGCACAGGGGCATATTCTGGATAGGCTGAAGAATGTCTACTATGCAACTTGGCTAGAACGTCTGTCAAAAATGAAGTTGGCTTTGTTTTCAACATGGTTATCTACTTTGAAATTACTCCATAGAATAAACAGTGATATTCCATGGGTAGAGGTAGATTATGGGGGTTAAATAATCAAATTGGAGCCCCATAAATTTATGTGCTATAGGAAGATTCTCATAAAACTGAGATGTTCCCATAATTAACCACTAGCCATGGGATATTATAATATATTCCATGGTGACTAGTATTTTTTCCATTTCCCTCCCTCCTCCCAGTAGAATTAGTATTATTAGTTTTGCTCTGGTTTCATCTGTTGCAAACATGAATCAGTATAATTAAAAATAAGAATACCATATTATGAAGCAATCACTCTTCAGGCCAAACTGGCCAGTAATGACCAGTCAGACCTTTTCCAGTTGGCCTTTGCTGCTAGAAGGTTGAAAGAGCTGTAACTTACCAACCCATATTTGCAAAAGGAGCATGTTTTAGAAAATGTGGTTCAAAACTCTTCATAATTCTAAATGCTAAATTCTAGTGGAATATTATAGAATAGATTGATTTGCATGCCATGGAATAAACATCCTTACATCTAGTCTTGTCTCAGAGTGAGTAATTTTGCATTAGTTTCAGGAATTTGAGCTGTTGTTCTACTTTGCAGTTAATCATCAGAAAGAGACAGGATTGTCTCATGAATATGCATGATGGTATAGTTGTCCCTTCAACTTACTAGGCACCTAGTTTCTGTAATGAGATGTACAATATCTGCCATTTAAAACAGCTGAAAGGTCCCAAATGGGAACAAATGAGAAAGCATCTGGCTGTTTTGAATTCCAGCCATATTTTGTCAGGAAACTCTGTAATTGCTGTGAACTTGGCTCCTACTCTGCTCTATGAAGCATTCAGCTCTCAGGAGCCTCTGAAATGCATTACACAGTCCAGCAACATAGCTGTAGAACTCTCAAAATTCTTCCACTAGATGTAACAGCTCTTCAAAATATCTTGAGACTTGTATGCCCTTAACCAGGACCAAAGTTTGGGCTCCTAGAGCGTGCTCTCATCTTTAGTTTTGCTGATCAGCCTCCACTGTACCATTTGTCCCTGCAACCTAGACTTCACACATATTATTCACTGTGTGATGGTGGGACTAGAATGGATAAATGTGCTACCCATTGCTCTAAGAAAGCAGTCTGACTGAATCTTAAATCTCTACGCGGGATGGAGGTTAACGGTCAGATGGACATTCCTCTAAGAGGTTTCCTACCTGCTCTGTTAATTTCTAAAATTTCTTCTTGGGCCAGTGGGCAAGTGTCGCTCTGAGTACTGTGGTGTGGAGAGTTTACGACAGATTTACAATAATTGGGGGATCCCAGCTGGGGTGGCCTTGGGATATGCTTCTTTTTTTTCTTTGGTAGCTTCTGCTTAGCCATAGCTAAGGAGTAATACATTCCGAAATTGTTCACAATGACAGGGACAGGCATGGCAATGGTCAGCACACCAGCGAGAGCACAGAGGGCCCCCACCAGCATGCCTGACCAAGTCTGAGGATACATGTCTCCGTAGCCCAAGGTCGTCATGGTGACAACAGCCCACCAAAAGCCGATGGGGATATTTTTAAAGTGTGTGTGTTCACTGGCACTAGGGTCATTTGGTTTAGCACCTATTCTCTCAGCATAATAGATCATCGTGGCAAAGATTAAGACTCCCAATGCCAAAAATATGATGAGCAGCAAGAATTCATTTGTGCTGGCGCGGAGGGTGTGTCCCAAGACCCGCAACCCAACGAAGTGGCGAGTCAGCTTGAAAATTCGCAGGATTCGCACGAAACGGACTACGCGGAGGAAGCCCAGGACATCCTTAGCAGCTTTGGAAGACAGGCCACTGAGTCCAACCTCTAGATAGAAAGGCAGTATGGCCACAAAGTCAATGATGTTCAAAGAGTTTTTGATAAATTCCACCTTGTTTGGGCAGAAAGTGACTCTCATCAAGAACTCAAATGTAAACCAGACCACACAAACACCTTCGATGTAGGTGAGAAAGGCTTCAGTCTCTGCTTCCCTGTAGTGCCGCACCTGGGTGTCGTTACCGATGAATTCAGTTTCTGTCTTGTTCACAATGGGGTTAAATCTCTCATGGGTCTCGAGGCAGAAGGTGGTGATGGAGACCAGAATGAAGAAGAGGGAGGCAAATGCCACATACTGTGGAAAGAAAAATATGACAGAAGTGTTAAACAGTAGGTTAAGTACAGAGGCTTTAATTCTGGAACACCAGGGGGAGAAAAAAGCTGCATTAAAACTACAGATAATGCCAGGCTTTCTTCCTGTGGGCTTAAGATGCCAAGACTTACCTGCACAAATAGCCTAACATTCAAACTTGGAGGCAGAGCAGCGTATAAATATATGCTAACATCTATTCCTATAGAGATAGCAGTTAAATGTGAGTGTAAATTTAAGTGACTTTAAATCTTAGAGCTTTCTGTGGGATTTAAGGTTAAGAACATGCTGTAATGCTGTGTTCTGGAACTTGGTCTTCTGTATTTTCCTAGTCTTAAAGATAGAGTGCACCTTCAATGACAATTGTCATACAAGAGTCTTTTCACAGCTTTGTGTCAGTGGTGCGGTAGCTGCCTCCTGCTCCCAGCTTAGTGATAGTTGTGGAATTTCAAATCTCAGTAAGGTGCTAGTAAATACTAGTGGCAGTCTCAGGTGGGGTGTACAGCAAGGAGCAGAGTCCTGTTTGGCATCATCAGACTTTGCTGCCAAATCTCAGGGATAGGTGGAGGAACAGTCACATAGCAAACAGAGCTCTCATAGAGTAAATATCTCTGTTCTCAGACCTTTTCCAGATCTTTTGGAGTGGGAGACAGGGGCAGGAAGAAAGAGGTTTCAGCTAAGCCTGTTAGCTGATCCAAAAGGAGACAGATCTATTGGATTTTACCAGACAAGGTTTTCTTGAAGAGACATTACAATGCTTGTACCAGAACTAGAGGAATCTTTTTTAAGGCTGCTGGATTACAATTTGGTTAATCAAGTTAGAGTGAAGGTGATAGCAGCCTCCAAAGTCAATGAGTGCTTATCATAAGAGTATTTGCCTCTTCTGCTTTGGGTCCTCCTTTTCACAGAATATTTTGGGTTGGAAGGGACCTTTAAAGGCCATCTAGTCCAACGCCCCTGCAATGAGCAGGGCCACCTTCAACTAGAGTAGGTGCTCAGAGCCCCGACCAACCTGACCTTGAATGTTTCCAGGGATGGGGCATCTACCGTCTCTCTAGGCAACGTGTTCCAGTGTTTCACTAGCCTCATCATAAAAATGTCTTCCTTATATCTAGTCTTAATCTACTCTATTTTAGTTTAAAACCATTACCTCTTGTCCTGTCACAGCAGACTCTGCTAAAAAGTCTGTCCCCATCTTTCTTATAAGCCCCCTTCAAGTAAGGGGCCACAATAAGGTTACCCCAGAGCCTTCTCTAGGCTGCAAAACCTCAAGCCTCTCAGCTTTTCTCAGGCTTTCCTCAGCTTAAAGGAGATCTTTTTGTTGTATTCCAGAATAACTGAGGGGTATAGTTAGGCCAAAATTCAAAACTCTTGTAACTACAGTTCCTCTGTGCAATCCTACTTGAATCAATTAAGTGGTTTGCATGTAACTAAAAAGCCTCTTTGTGTGTTGAAGTGGTACAATAGTGGTAATACCTATTTCCATTTCAGCTCCCTACATTGATTATCTTCTTCTTTGTCTTGTGTGTCACCTTGGCAAGAGACATCATGTATTATTTTACTGTCTTCATTATCATGGGCAACTGTGGTAATTAAAATAGTAGTCAAATATTCTTATAATCACTTGTTATTCATAACGTACCCTTTTCAGCAGTGTAGCCAAAACAGGAGTTCAAAAGAACTAGTTTATTCTAATTGTCTAAATGCAGTGCAATAATCTAAAAGAAATTGCTGCCAAAGGACTAGGCCAGTTAAAAATAACCTGTGCTCCAAGCTAGCAAAGCTCTCCTGTGATCAAGAAGTTCCTCCTGTCTGCTTTGCTGGGTAGATCTAGTGCAGAATTACTCTTGACATTCTGTATTAGCAAACAAAGTCAAAAGCAAGGATTTGGTACAGTTTCAGGTGAACCATTTAAAAGAATACAGAGAAATTGGCAGAGAATAAATATCGCAGAATCGTTCAGGTTGGAAGGGCCCTCTGGAGGTCGTTTGGTAGAACTTCGAAGTTGGACCAGATTGCTCAGGGTCTTGTCTGGTCCAGGTCAGAGTATCTCCAAGGTTGGAGATCCCACATTCTCTCTGGGAGGCCTGTGCCAGTGTTTGGCCAATAAGAGCAAATAAGCTTGAAAGGTTACAGAAGCAAGCAGGCTCTCCTGCTTTTCAAATCCAACTTTGTTGCCAAAGGGACCAGACGTAGCCATTGTCACAGATCTAAAAAAACCCCACAATACTTTCCCCTAAATACTTCATGCTACCATGGCGTTGTAATGTGAAGATCTAATATATGTACTGATTTGTGCTAAAATCAATGTCTAATATAAATAATTGTCTGGAAGATAAACAATCTGGAGGTCAGGGAAATTGAGAAGCAGGACTGCGGGCATCTTTTTATCAGATTCTCCTGTTAAACACGGAAATTTCTCCACACACAGTTTCTCTATCTGTAAAATAGGTTAACTAAAATACCAGCTGGTGTTTGTCATGTGGTCCTAGGTAGATGTGTATGGTTATATATGCTTTCATCTCAACATTACTGACTTCAGTGTACCAACAGTCTCGCTGCAAAATCAGTTTGAGTCTTTAAAGTGGTCATTTTGTCTATGATATTGTTATATTTGGAGTTTAATTAAGTAGAGATTAATACCCTAATTGTCTAAGCATGAGTAAAATGAGAAGCAAAAAGAACCTTGGAACAAGAACTTGGGAAAATATTCCTAGCAGCCTCAGGACGTCTGCTCTGTCTCAGTCTGGAACAAATTTTTACCATAAGGTAAAAAGAGTTGTAGAGGTCTGAGAATTCAAGCTGCAGAAGGAAATGCTGACACTTTGTTAAGTCATGTAGCAGTCACAGGTTAGAGGCAGAGAGGGGAATAAAACCATTTTGCACTTTAAGGGGTTCATGAAGAAGGCCCCATTCTTTATGCTGACTCAAAATGCAATTCTCCTCTTGCTGTGTATGAATGTCTCTCCTGAGCAGGTTTTTTTTTCCACTTAGGGCGACCTTCAGTCTGACCTTGCACAGCAACTATCTTGAAAAGGAATGTTTCGCTGTATTAAAGGGAAGAAATAACCAATTCTGAGAGGACATTTAAGTTCTCTGCAGGTAATGCATGCTAGCAGTGTTACCAGTAGAGAACATCACACCCACGATTTCTCTGGCTGTTAGCCCTTGTGTGTGCACACCTTGGCTTCAGAGGGGAATTGAGAACCTTGAGTCCCCACATAAGCAGAGCAGGAAGCACCTCCTAAATGAACGTAAAGTTTTTGCTTCCTTCTGTCTATATTTAATAACATCCGGGGCCCTTTCCCAGAGATGGGAACGGTCTTGAATGCTTTGCAGCTTTGGAAGCATAGGCCTGCTTTCAGCTTTTCATAAAACAATGCCAAAGCAATGACATTGACAGAAGAGTTTTAGTATTTCTTCTCTGACTTGCTTTTTTTTACTTAATATGTAACCCTCATACCTATTTCATGTCTGGAAACTAAAAATGCTCCCTAGTCATTCTGTGCTTCAGTATTGAGAGGCCTTTGGTTGGTTTTTTTTTTTGTTTTAGAAGAAAGCCTGCACAGAGTGAAAGAAGAAAACAATGGAGAGAAGCCTTTTAATAAAGGTCCCATTACAGTTCCCTAGTTCACTGGCTGATGCAAAAAATGCAGATATGCCTGAGTATCAGGCCTGACAATTCATTTACTGGTATCCATCTCTGATAAATTATCACCTGCAGCTGCTTGGTATGCAGATATTTAGCAACTTGCCACAAGTAAATGTGATACCATTGTCATGGACTTATGTTTATGACCTCAATTTATGTTGCCCCCACCCCTTTTTTCTCCTGAATATTTTTCTTTGTTAATTATCTGATAGAAAATATAGCTAGCTGCAAGCATAATCCAATAGCACCAAAACCAGCATGTATAGTTTTCTAAGGAGACCAGCATTCACTCATGCCAAAGGGGTTGAAAAATAGTGCACTCTGGCCCACTGTCAGAGGCCAACAGAGATCACCCATCCTGCCTAACGTGATAGCTCGTCAAGTGCAGAGAAGAGCTGGTAAAATCTAGTGAAGACTATGGGACTAGTACATGTTCTAACATCTTTATAAATAAGGCTATCTCTTTCTATTTCACTAATGATGGCCTGAACACTGATCAAACCAATGGATTGCTCTTGTGTTATTTAGTGGTCCTTAATCTTCTTATATTTTACAGCAGAATTTCCCTTCTTGGGATCTGAATGGGTTGGGTAAAGGAGTGAGGATTTTATGAAGCAATGTCATATGCTGTCGAGTTACATAATGGCAGCAAAAATCTTCTATAATTGAAGAAAATACCTAGGTAAAGCGTTTGAAGTGATCAAAACTCTCTTATCTGCTTTGACACATGTGAATGATTCCTGTTTCACTAGAGATGCTGCTGTTATTGCTTTTTTTCCTGTTACTAATACTAACAAAGAAAAATCTCAGATTGCTCAAAACTGCAGAAGCCATTTGAGAAGGCAGAGAGGTGACTTTGAAATGGGATATTTTTATTAAAATATAAGTTACACGAAAATGTCTTCATTCTGGAGAGAAAAGAAATTACGCTCCTGCATAATTTCTGTTAATAGTTGTTATAATTTGATAAGATTATTTTGGAAGAGTCTAAAAGTTGTCATGCACATAAGTGGAGAATTTCATCATCTAATTTATATTGCTGCTGATTAAGTCTGTCTCTCTATCTGCTTAACTCAAAGCCCTGGTTCTCCCTGTTTCTCCACTGCTTTATGTCTAACTTAGCCATTTTTGCCAGTGCAGTGTTCATATGGAGTGCCAATTAGTTCAGAATAGTAGTACTTCGCATCAGTTTTGCACAGCTGTAAAAGGAGCAAGATAAGGGAACCAAGCCTAGCCTCTCATGAGTGATGAGCCAGTATCTTTCCACTCAGCATGGAAAGAAAACAAAAGTCCAAGAGCCTTAAATAAGCCTCCTAATAAATGAGGATTAGGAGGCTAGGCTTACTCAGAAAAAAGTTCTGAGGATTGGACCAGACAATATTAATTACACAGGTGTGGCTGTTTTCTTCTGGGAACCAGTTTTTAAAACAGCACTTTATCCTTCATTTCTTAGCTAGTTCTGGTCTTAGAGAGAAGAAATAATTTCTGTGCTTTGTTCTAAACAAATACGCCCAATAACTGACTAGAATTCATTGCCATAGTGCCTGGAATTGCCAGGCTCCAATACAGATAGGTAGTGATGGCTGGTGATGAAAGCATCAGGACAAAAATCAGAAGACTGAGGCTCTTTACCAGCCTTTGCCGCTGACACATTCTCAGCCTTCAAGCATGTGTGCCTGCACTGTTTGTATCATTCTTCAGCTAGATTTCTGGGGGCTTTTTTGGTTTGGTTTTTTTTTTTTTCATTGAGATAGGAGACACTCTGGGGCTTGGAAATGTCTGCAAATTTGTGTCTGCCCAGTGTCCAGCCCAATGTTTGGAATGGAAACCCTGGAAGGGAGACCTTGGCTAAGTCTTTGATAAAAGGCACCACTCTTGGACTATAGGCAACCAGAAAAGTGGGCAATAGCAGTGTGAGCAGTGTGGCTTCTGCAAGTCAAGTTTCAGTAAACTCAGAATTAGTTTTCTAGGGAATAGCGGTTCACATGACACATCATTCATAATTCATTCCAGATCACATGTTCAGTGTGAGTTAGTAGAAGCTGCATGCTGCAGATGGGTGCTCTTCTCCTTTGATACTGCTCAGAATCATTTAACAATCTTGGCTCAAACTAGAGGGGAGGAAAGAGACAGATCTAATGCAAATATTTACCAGCCTCTCCCTTTGTAACTGCTAAAAGAAATATTTAAAAAGTGATTCTTAATCCCTATCCTTTTGCAGGGAAATTTGGGAAATTCTACACTTCCCTGAAACTCTGGATGAAAGGCAGAGGAAGATAGCAGGGCCCATGGCAGGTGAGTTAGAACTAGATGATCTTTAAGGTCCCTTCCAACCCTAACTATTCTATGATTCTATGGCATTTTGCTTGAACTACATGTGTTGAAGCATCAGGAAATATTCTATAGAAGTGGTACCCTTTCTTCCTACTGATCTATTCTGTTGAGTTTCGGGTTTAATGACAAAAATGTCCAAACCACTACATCATAACCCTTGTGGTCCTGTTGAATCAACAAAGCACAGGAGCTAAGCAGTTGTCATCTTAGTCTGTATGAGTAGGATGTTTTGCGGCTCCTCTCATAAGTGAACTCAGGGCTTGCCAAGACTGAAATGGGAAATGAGAACACTGTCACCATACATCTTTTCCTTCAAAGAAGAAAAGATGGAGATATTAGTGCTGTGGAGGTTCCAGAGAAGTATTTTATGATTCTAGTGAGATCCAGTATGTCGGGGTTGGGGTATTTTTTTTGGTTTTTGGTGGGAAGAGAGCAGGGTGTGAGGGATCAGGCTGGGAGAATACTAAAAATATCCCAGGTCTGGTAATTTTTTAGTAAGTTTGTGGTTAGTAAATGATGTATATCTTTCAGGAACAAGCTAGGTTCAGAAGAGTTTCAGATCAGTGCTGATAACCCATGAGTTGCTTTTTACAAAGCATCAGTAATTCAAATATTTCCAGAAACCTGTGCTTTTTGCTAGATCTGTATAAACCGCTGTAATTTCCATTCACAAAGTACCTCTTAAAATACTTAATTGGCTTTCTTTTACCGTAGTTCACTGTCTTAGGTTTGTCTCTGAAAACTATGAAACCTGCACGAAGCAGCCAACATTCGCCTGTCTATTACTTGAGTCAATTGAATTTTAGTCTGAAAACTGTACTTTAACCACTCTTCATTTAAAACATAGTTCATATATTACCAGAATGTTTAACAATAGAGACAAATCTTTTTGCTGTGGCTCAGCCATAGTTTGGGTTAAATGGAAGCCTCTTTACAATACTTTGCACTATAACCACTTTATTATCTGTCAAAACCAATTTTCCAGGCTTTCTTAGAGATATGGACCCTGCTTCAAACAAATGACTCATTTTGAATTGTGCAAGTAATTCTGCTGATTTTTTTAAGAAATATTGAATCTCTGTGACTGATCAAATGACTGAATGTAGGCACATGATACTAGCAACCAGCTAATGCTGTGAAAGTGAGCAAAAGCAAGGACTGTCAAAAAGTATCCTCTGCAACATTTCATTATGAATCCTAATGTAAGATGTTTTGAGATCCTTTGAGCAATAATTATGAACCTGAAACTAGCTGCAAGGGGAAAAATCCAGTTCTGCTTTTGTAGGCATGAAGTAAGCGTATGAGGGCAAAATTAGATGTAACCACCAAGCTCTTCTCTGTGAAGGGAGACATGACTACCTTGGCAGTCTGTCTGTCTTCTTTTGGTGAGATAAGACAATGATAAAGAAGCTCACTTCAGCAAATGTACTAGTTCACTCACAGATTATTCAAATTCATGTTCTTAGCTGAGACAAATGGAAGAATTAGGTTCGCAGATAGACAGGGCCTTTTCCAGAGTCAGATAAAAAGTCCACTAGCAGCTCATGGATTAAATGGTTATGTAATGCCAAAAAAATACATGACAGCTTGCAAAAAAAATCTTGGAATGCTTAGTGGCATACAGACATGAAACAGCGCGTTAAAAAAAATGTGCAGTCATCTGTGGAAAATATGCTTAACTTATTCGGTGTTGACACTGCAATAAATAAATTAGAAGCAGTTCTCTCAAATGTTAGTCCTAGCAGGCAGACATGCTTTGACAAGGTAGTTACTGGGATAAGCAAGATTGCTTCAGAACTGGAAGTGTGGTATGTACAGTATTTCTGTGAGCACATAGCCAGCCAGCTGGTCACCAGGCAAGGGTTGGAATGGTTCTTTGTAGGTTACAGTCAAGTTTTCCAGTTTCACCTAGGAAAGATTAAATCTTGTGATTTAATAGGAACACTGTGCATCGTCACAGAAGAAATGTGAATTTGTTTTTGCAAGCTTTCTTGCTAGTTGCGTAGTCTAGCTGGTAGTGAGAACTATATAGAGGCAGTATGGTGGGAGTAAGAAATGTTTCATATTGCTCAGTAATATATCAATGGGAAATTCTCATCTTAACATATATAGATTCCTGATCCAACAAGGCACAAAGATTTCTGCAGCTAGGTGTGTGGGACACTGTAGAAGGTGTTGTAAATGTTGAAAAAATCTTCCATCTCTTCAAGAGATTGTGGAAATGTACATTAGGTTTCACCAAAGCACAGTCTTTGATCATTCCTGAAAGAAAACTATATTGACTGTTATTAAGGATCTCCAATGGTAAACATTGTAGAAATTCTGCAGGAAATTTGTTCCAGTGCTTCACCACATCTCATCTGTATTTTTTTCCTCCTAATGCTGAACCTAAATCAGCTTTGCTACATTTTAAGCTTGTTCTCTTTTGTCCTATCCATCACAGACACCTAAGCATTTAGAAATTTGCAGATGTTTTCCTTCTTTTGTAAGCTAACAGCCACTCAGCATTCAAATGTTCTATGAGTCCTAGACTCCTGTTTTTATATGCCCATGCTTCTGCTGCATAAATCCAATGTAATTATTAATCTAATTTTCAGATAGTGCCATGTACTTTTATGCTGTCAGTTCTGTCAAATGCTCTAGAATTAAAGAAACTGAGAAAGTCATATAACATTTCATACACTAGAACATAAACTAACATATAACAAATGAAACCATGGAATTTTAATTGCCCATTATCACTATTTTTTTCAGTCTTTTTCTACTAGACAGTAGACAACCGGTTTTGGACTCCACACACTTTCTGTTCTAAACTGAAAAGGAGAGAGTTTTGTAGCAATAACTGGTGGTAGTGTCATGCTTTAGGATTTTCAGGATCTCACCTCACCACCTTTGTTCTGAATGCTATTTTATGTCCTGAGAATATCACACTTCCTTTCTAACTTGCTGCCGGTACTTCCTTATGGAAAGAGAAAAAGCATTTCTTATGCAATTCCTTGACAAAGGGGAGAATCCAACGGTGGAAACCCAAAGACTTGCAAAATCTACTTAGTCCTGCAGCTTCCTATGGTTTAGAAGTAGTTTTAATTTTTCTCTTTCCAAACTGAATAAAAAAAGTCACATATGTGCACATGGTTAGGATCAAGTGCAGCCAGATGAAGGTATGCAGGTATGCATCTCTGACTAAGCCTCACATTTTGATTTTGGAAATGTGAAACTACAAAGGTAATTGACTGACAGATTTTACTCTCTTCCATGCATACACATGTGCCCAACAATCTTTGCCAATACTAGGTTTTGACTGGCTATTAGTCATTTTAGGTATCCAAATTAGTGACAAAGTAACTTATAAAGCTGTGTTGGTAGCTTTTTGGAGGCAGATTCCAAAATAGTCTTTGTTCTATAGTCTGTCTCAGCTCAAACCAGCAAGATTGAGGGTATTGGACTCAGTGAGTGCTGACTTTTTCAAAAACAAATTCTCTCTAAGGTGTTGCATTGCTTACAACACAGGATCTCCTGCCCTAGCAATGGTAATCCATATATTCATGGTAATGCCCCAGAATACAGACTTTTTCCCCTGTGCTAGTCGCACAAGCAGCTGAAGAGTTTCAAAAATCACTTGTTGTGGCGGAATAGCAACAAATTTGCACTCGATACAAAAATGTTAAGTGTATAGGAAGATGTGTCTCCCCAGTGGTGGAATAAAGAGAATCTATTTTTTGTATATACATATGTGTAAAATAAGATTAATATAGAGATATAATTATAAATACAGACACACAGATATATTTGCATGTGTATTAGTTATACTGTATTCTGTTAATATACTATGGTATATATTACACACAATGTCCTGTGTAATATTTATAAGATACAATAATATATAGTATATGTGGTAAACTTCATACTACTATATGTATAAGACTTTGTGCCAGTTTTCTGTCATCCACTTTGCTTCCCCAATATTTTTTTCCTTTTTTTTTTTCTTGCATCTCATGGGAAATATAATACCATATATTATTGTATCTCTATTATAAATATTACCTTTATGGTGAGGATCTACTGTTTTATGGGCGAGTATGTATATTATATTTAGGGAAATGTATTTTTTTCTTAATAGTTAGCACCTTAGTCTGTTCTAAGTATCCTGTATCCTAGGTTGTTGTCTTAAACTCTTTGAATACTGTCCATATCTTCACCTTTAAGAAATTATTGCTCCCATGTGTGGAAAGCAAGGAAGATCTCTCTTTGCCATGGAATTTGATAATACTAGTTAGGTTTCCTATTTTCCAGGATGTTCTACTAACTCTTTTAAGCTTAGGCAGGACTTCACACTTCAAAGATGCCTTACAGAGTTTGAGTTTGCCTACACAAAAAGAATCACTTTGAGCTTGCCACAGAAGCCCTAGTTAGTTCTCTTTTTGTCCACAAAGGTACCTCCGAAATACTGCAGCAAATCATGTGCCTGCCCAGGATTTCCAGTCATTATAAGGTCATAGAAAACCTCAGGAAGAGATATGAGAACTATAACCCAAACTCATGAGGACACCTGCCATCCTATGAGCACTATCGTGATTTAAAGGACAGGGTTGCATCATCCATCCTTTTCCCTGGTGAAATATTTTCTCCTACTGTGTGTATTCACTGCACCTAGTCTAGCTACACTAGTGCATACTGACAGATGTGCAAAACCCGTGCCCATATGCAGGAGAGACACTAAAAAAACCCAATTGTCCTAATTGTTATATTTTTAAGGCTAAATTGATGAGTCACATATAACACTTGTGATACTAACCTGGCTGTCAGCTCTGCATAGTGACTACCCTCCCCCTAAGTCAGTTCAGTGTTAGCAGCTGTGAAGCTCTTGCAGAGAGAGGATTTCCAGGGTAGTGCTGCAGGGCTGATTGCACCGGGTTGTTGTATTGCTCACAGCTATTCAAAAGGGCTCCAAACAGCCCTTTGTAGGTAGCTACTGTGAGAGCCACCATCTCATCTAGTGCTGGGGAGCTGCACTACCTGTTGACCCCTTTTAGTTGGGGCTGGAAAAGGCTAAGCATTTTTGAATAGAAGGAGACCTTTAAACACCTACTATAAGGTACATTGTGGAAGCAACAAGAGAACACTCTAAAAACAGCCTCTTGTGCAGTCAAGGTTGAACGAAAGATAGAAAGATTAGAAAAGAAACATAAGGTAAGTCGTAGCCTGAACACAGAGGAAAATTGTTTTTTAAGTAACATGGAAGGAATTTACATTATTTGAAGAGGTTTGCTAGCAATATTATGCAACCATGTTTAGCTTGCATCCTGCAGTACACTCAGCATCTTGTGGGATAATAGGATCCTCTCATCTTTTACTCTTTGCTGCATTCTGGCTATATGATCTGTGGCGTTTTTGCATTTCTTTAGTTTATTCAAGTGCATGTGTAGGAATTGCAGTTGAAGAACCAACTTAGTTTCTGAATTCTATACCTCAACATAAAGGAAACAGCCTTCATTTGAAATAACTTTGTTTGAATATTTATCTACACTACAAAGAACTTGAAATATTTCATAGCATTTAACTCTTTATGCCTCAAAAGTGCTTTTAAAGTGTCAGTATAGGTATTAATCTCTGCAACTGTTTTGTAAGGCAAAACAAGTAGGTATTACTTCTGTTCTACAGACAAGGTAATTGCAAGGCTCAACGGTTAGAGCCTGTATTTCTCAAGCATGTTGTTTTAACTCTGACTGTACAGCTGCTTGTATTGAGGTCTTAGATGGACATAATTAGGGGATATGGTTCAAAACTTGTATCTTAATATTCGAACTTCCATAGGGATGGATAAGACTGATAGATTGTGAGTGCTGAGCAGTTGTTAGGATACTGTGCCTGCTGGCTAAGGTATAGCCCCCCCGAATTTGTGTTTGCAGGGTTCAAAGCCATCTGGTCATGAAATTCCAGCTCAGTCTTTTACCCTCTCACTTCTTACCCTTGCAGTGCAGTGAGTCCCAACACAGAATCACAGAATAACCAGGTTGGAAGAGACCCACCGGATCATCGAGTCCAACACATGGCAAATGTAGTTGGGGTGGTGGGGGGGGTGTGGGTGCGGGTGTGCAAAGGATGGGGAATCAGTGCTGTAGATATCTCTACGCTCTGAGTTTTGTTGTTCTTCGTGCAACTCTGCTAGGGTGAGAACTTTTCCACTACTCTTTCTAGTCACTTCAATAATGTGTCATGAGACTCTGAAGTCCTCAACACTAAGATTTCTTATTAGGTATTTTAACAAGATCAGACTGTTGGCTTATGAAAATCTGGCCCCTAAGGAGGTTTTGGTTTGGAGACTCATTAAAATCACTAGCAAGTATTGGCATATAATATGCACAAAACTGCATTAAAAAAATAATGGAAAATGGGTGAAATGAACAGTTATCAGACATGCATTGGTTCTAAAAATGTAATTATTCTCTGGGAATATCTGATGAGTTGTATTTTCTCTCCTGATTGTGAGACAGGCTATTGTCCTCTGTCCTTTCTGCAGCATGTGCATCTTTGCTTAAGGAAAAATGGTTACATACAAAAGTCGTACTAGAAGTAAGGGCCTTAAATATAAAGAGTGGTCTATAATGCTGACTTGTTTGAAAAAAACGCAATTAATAAACTTGTGGGTAGTAAAGTAAATAACCAGCTATGGAAAACAAAGATATAGGGGAGAGGGGGCTGGGAGTGAAATTAAAGAACAGAAGAGGAAGCTGAGACTTGCTCTAGCTAGATGTTCTGTTAGCCAACAAGGGTGGAAAACAGCATGTGCCCCAGAGGGATTCCTTTCACCTACTCAGTTTCTAATTCCTGGATGATTTGTGGCAATTGTGTGATACCACAGGCCTGGTTAGGTCATGAACTAAGTGCAAATGAATGTCATAAGTAAGCACAAGAAACTGCTTCCCAGGCAGGAGAAGTTAAAGATGATTTTAAAATGTAGAGATAGATGGGCGATTAAAAGGCGCCAAAATCAAAGCATTTGATTACTTTTTAAAAATAACTATTTATTTCTCAATCAGAGCTTGAAGTATTTTTATATTTAACTTGCAGTGTCACTTAAGTGAGGAGAAAGAGGCAGCTTCCCATTGCAACCTCTTCCTTAAATGCCCTGCGCTTCAGATCAAGGTGCACAGTGTTCTCCAAAAGTGGAAAAGCTATTTGCTCTTCTTGATGCACTAGGTGTAAGCAACTTCCCTAAATACGCTACTTGCAACTTAGCAACTTCAGGATAATTTAGAGGGCACTGATTTGAATGTAGTAAATTGTTTCCTGCATGAAGCTGTCCTTTCTGGACTGTGTAGGAAGCCTATTGTAGGTACTGACTGGAGTCAGGGGAGGTGAACGTACTCCCTGTTGCCACCTCCTTTGCTTCAGAAACAAGAACTCAGGGTTTCTGACACACCCTCCTTCTCCCTTCTGCCCCCCCTTCACTCCCCGCGTTTTTCATTAATCAATTGAGGCAGCTGCCTTGTTGTGGGAAACCTTGATAACAGAGAAATTGCGGAGTGTTAGATGTCTATTTCTGCACCATTTCTTCCAGTGAGCAGTACAGCTGGTTTTTAATGCGCAGTGTTGCACTGAGTGTGTGATGATCAAGCTCTTCATGAGACAGTCTCTGCGAGCTAAAGATTTGCAGCAGAAAAATTAGTTTATTCTTAACATGGCCTTGTGGGCTGAAAAAATTTGCATTTTACAGACCTTTTGTCTCACTGCAAGTGTTGACATAGTACTAGGATTTTTTTTTCCTTTTCAAAATAGTCACAAAAGTTGGGGAGTGAAGAATTGCCAACTGTATTTTAAAGGAGCCGTAGCCATGGTAACTGAGGTACCTTCAGTTACCAAGGTAACAAATGCAGCTCAACTGCCTTGCTGTAAAGCCAGACAAATCTACTCATAATCTGTTGATTTTAAGATGTTTTATACATTGTTGAACTATTTTAAGCACTTAAAGCCGTAAATCAAAATGTCTTTTAAAACAACCAATGCATTGTATTATTTATGAATTATTCACCCCATTCTTATTTCATCAACTGGATTTTTTCCCCCTATCAATATATCTAGGCTTTTTTCCACTCCTAGTTTTTCTTATTTATTGTTTTGAAAATGGTTCTTCCATCTGAAACAGATGATTCATACGATTGCTGGTTGTAAATCTTATTCATTGGAGAAACCCTATCCTCCTCCCTACACTCCCTGGTCCAGTCCTGCAGTCTCTAAATGGAGCTTTACGTACTTCTGCCCTGAAACCACAAAATATGTTTCGCTAAAAATTTGCTAATGAATTAAATCAATACAATTTGGAATGAGTTCCATCTCAAACAATCAATACAGGCCCAGTGATGTACTACAGGCAGGCAGGTAAATTGGTCTAAATAAATTTACTATTGATTTTACTTTTAAACCAAATTAGGACATTTATAGTCTTACCAAATAAGATCAACTGCAACTTATGCAAAGAAGCTTATTCGTAGCTTTGTCTTTTCTAATACTAGTGCATATTACTATTTATAGCTCAGTAACTTTTTATTCCTGGGATAATATGCATATTTTCTTGGTCCAAAATCATGGTTTGCCTGTTATTAAAACACGTCATTTTTATTCAGAATTTCTGCTTATTATATTGTTTTCACTAATAATTTGTGGTAACCTCTGCTTGTTAATGAACACTGTGTCCTGGTACAGATGTGAAATGAAGCCCGGACCTGCTTTTTGACCTTTGCTGCCTCTGGCTGCACTGCTAGTTTGGTTGGATGCACCAGCACTACGTGCCTTTGCTTTTCTTTCCCCCATCTGTACTCCCCACTTTATAGGTTTGCCACTGGTTTGTGTGCACAAGGCAAAAGAGACCCTTGTAGGTGAGCCCTTTTTCATCCAAGTGGAGTATTGTGCCAAGACTCTTGAGTTCCTTGACTCTGGAAGGAGGATGTACTGGGACATGCAGTCCAAGGTCACCAGAGCTGCATGTGCATAGAGACCTTGGATCTGGAAGGAGCACAGTCATGACATTGTGCCAAAGTCTGTGTGACCTGCCATTCCTAATCTGCTAATTTGGAGGTATTTCCTCTGCACAGATGACTCATTCAGGGAGATGTAGCAGGCATATCACTGGGAGGGGAGTAAAACCTAGCTCTTCAGAAATATGCAGTGCCTGCTGCATTCATTTCTTGTGTTTATAGCCGTGTTATTTCAACAGTTATGCAAAACCTTACAGTCTGAAAGTCAGATTCTGAGTACTGAAAAGCTAAATTGTACAGAGTTCCCTCAGATCCATTTGTTTTGAGTAGTGGTGTCAGTAATGCTCTAAGACTGGCAAGGCTAAGCAGCTGCCTTTAAAAAACCCATAGATATTTAGGCAGATGTCATGGGATTTAAAACAGCCATTGGATTTTGAAGCTGCTTAGCTTATTTTCCCCAAACAAGATATGATTGCTCATGAGTGTGACGTTATGGTCCTCTGATGTTCTTGTGTAATGACCATTAGTATGAGTCATTCTCCTTGCTGCTTGTTCAGAAAATCCTATTAATTCTTCACACGCATACGCAAGTTCCGTTAGTATTAAAGATGAGCAAATCAGTTAATAGTTGTTGCTTTAACTCTAGGCTTTTGGCATATCAGTTAATATATGATTCATATTAATCTTGAAAGTGAGAAATGCTAAAAGGTATATTTTGTACATCCTGCTGCAATTGGGAAGCCTTTACAGGGTTATTCAGGGGTTATAAGGGACAGAATTCTCTTCACTTAAGTGAGAATTCCAGAGTGGAATTTTTGGTTTTTTATTCCTGTTTACATGCCACTTTGTTTTGGTCAGTTTTTACCTCCTTGGTCAAAGTGCCCTTCAGTTGTAAACTACTTTTTTACCTCTTTGGTCAGTTGCTTAGCAAAGATGGATGTACTGAGTTGGTTTAATCTGTCTGCTTAGCTTCAGTTATTTCAGTCTGCAGAGGGAGGTATCTTTTGGGGTTAGTGATGATTGCCTAAAAAAATAAGGAAGGGGAATGCTGGAATCTCTTCAAAGCTCAGTTTAGAGCAGATTATTTTTAACTTGAATATTAATCATTTCCCTGATATTTGAGTTGAAGTTTAAATATTATTGTTGTTATTGATGGGGATAATTTGCCACTATGCACAGGTGTTTTAGTTGATAGCACGTTATAAGGATTTTACTTCTCAATACTGTAGTTTAAAAATTCTAGATAGTCTTCTGGCTTACTCAACAAGCAGCTCAAGTACAAGATGTTCACTTTTCTGCTGCAGCTGATAGATAGGGTGCACTTACCCAGCACTCCCTGTCACCTGTATTGAGATAGTTGAGCTGCCTGAACATAAAGAATATCTGGACTGATTCAGTGGCCCGTGAATGCAAGAAGTATCATACAATTCTTTAATTAGTGTCTCATACAATTCTTTAATTAGTGTCATGCTCTTATAAGTCGACTTGAATTTCTGACTTTTTCTCTAGGATTAAATATTTTCAACATTGACTACAGAGTTTCTCTTCCCAGCTTTCATTTAGGTTCAATAGTAGCTGTGTGGCTGAACTTTCCTCTCTAGGCTTTGAAAATATCTACTGGCATTATTACTTGGAAGGTATTTGGGAAGTGGCCTGGTTTTATTAATCCAGTGGGCCAGTGACCCTACACGTGAGCTGGTCATTGAGGTGAGGGCTAAACCAGAAGGTTATGGGATCAAAGACAAGGAAGTAGAGAAATACTTTTCTAAAAAACCTTGTGTAATGGAAGGTGGTATGTCAACAACTATTAAAAACAGAGGTTAACTGCTGATGTCCTGCTGAAGGGCAACACTGGAGTTTCCTTCCACTCCTCACACAATTAATTTCATAACCATTGAATTTTCTAAGTTATAAATGGCTGTTGAGTTGACTCTTTAGGCCACAGTCTTGTAAGCAGAAATTCAGATACAGCCTCTAGTTTTTCATAATTTTCTAGCATTTGGCCAAAGTGCTAGGGATGGAAAACAATGTGGAGAACTAGAGCCTCTTGGCTAATGGTGAAGAATCGTGGCTATGGGAGCTGGAAAACCACCTTCCTTAATGTGCTGTAAGTAGACAATCTCAGTCTCTAACATAGTCTCTGCTTGGCATTGCCATGGTTGCCTAATTTCGACCCTCTAAACTCCTTCCCTTTATTTGATTTGTACGTGTGGTTACTTTTTACATTCTGGAATCCCTTTCTCATCTGTGCATGTGCGTGTGAAAAGGGTGGAGTATTTGTTCTTTGGTCCTTCTGCTATTTCAAATACAGAATTAGATTGGAACCTTCTGAGAAAGCAGTGACTTCTTACAATACCAGGGACGTGTATTGCTGGGTTAAATAAGAGTGCTGATACAAAACTAGTCTGTATCTTGGAAGACAAAAATCTTTTTGCTGTCTCCCACTCTGAAAAAGTTTACTATTGTGAGGAAGTAAAGAAATACGTAATGGGGAGAAGGTGGTGCTCTGAATGGTTTATAATAGGTAGCTTTAAAATAAGGGATCCCTTTCATTCTAGCAAGTGGATTGATAGAAGCCATTGTTAGGTTTTTCTGACAGTCTTTTTTTTCCTCTGTGCACTGCAGCACAAATACTAACTTCTTTAAATTGCCTTCAAGAGGAGCTTCACCAGTACTGCAGTGACTGTATCTCCTGTGGGAATACCTGCTGTAGCTTTCAGCTGGCTGGCTTGGTGGGTAGGTCAGCAATGCAGCCTAAGCCTGCCAGCTGCTTGCCTAGAGATTTTTGTTCTGTAACCAAAGCTTAAGAGGTGATTTTTGCTAATAAGAACAAGAGCTTTGAGGGAGCGGATATTTCTATAGGTTGAGTGAGAGACCATGCTTTCAGTTCTCATTTTTCTGCAGCCAATTACCCTTTGTCTTTATTCTGGGATTTCATCCTGTACAGCTGAGTTGAGGAGCAGCATGCATGTAAGTAGGAAGAAGCAAATGAAGGAAATAAGGAAACATGACATTGTACTGCTTAGCTCTCTGTGGCTTGGCAACAAATAAATACTACTTGGGAGCGACAGGAGTAAGACTGAAAGAAAAAGGAGGTAGCTGAACTGAGTTATGATTTGACACAAGTATATTTTAAATTTGTCCCCTGCTACTTGCTAACTTTTTTAAAATTTAAAAATTGAAGAATAAGCAACTGAGTGAGATTATTCCCTGTCCTGGTATTCTTTTTTTGTCAGCCTATAACTTCCAAATGGTTTATGCTCAACAGTGTATACTAAGTGTTGTGCATCGAGCAAGGACTGCACTGGGGTAGAGGTGTGATGAGATGTGGTTTTCCTTTCTAGAATGATGGAGATGTCTAGATACAAATTACTCCATGAGTATGATAGAGTTTTGCTTGTCTTTAGCTCACCAACCTTATTTGTTAGCTTGTTTTGTTTTAGGGTTTTTTTTCCAGCAAAGCTTATTAAGTAAATCTGTATTCTTATGTCCCTTGCCTGAAGAGAGCTTTTTGCAGAGCTTTCAGTTAAGTCTATAAGGAGAAAATCTGTCATATTTCTTCCCTCTGAAATCTGTAAGGTTAGGCTAGAAATGACAAGGTGCTCTGTGGCACTGAGAAAAGAATGGTAAATGAAATATAATTATTTTGGGTATAACTTGCTTGAAAAGAGAGATTGTCAAAGCAGAAAGCATATTCAAATAGTATCTTCACAACCTTTCCATGTAATGATTAAACATGCCATTGAGACTTACAGAGCATTCCAAAGACTGCTGGCAGCCAGGTTTGTGCCTGATGGTGTCTGCATTGCTCACTGGAATGGCCCAAGGTGATCCTCGGCCCCGCTTCCCCATGATGCCTTAGTGAAGGATGCAGCTGGATCTCTCTTCACACACCTCACCCTCAGTTGCTCCAGTTGTGCCTTGCACCATGGAATTAGATTAGTCAGTTTTACACCTTTACTATTTGCAAGTGACACCTTAATTTTTAGCCTGCTAAAAACCTACTGCGCAAGGTATGCTTCTTGCAATTTTTGATATTAATGCTTTGTAGAATCTGAAATGTGTGAGGCTGCTTACCATGTCAGAAAATAGTAGATTTTTTGCATCCACTTAATGGGCTTTGTTGCTTTAAATGGAAGAAAAAAGTGCATGGGGAGGGATGCATTTGTGTATGTTCGTGTGAGCAGAACATCAAATGCAACAAAATTACCCTAAGTTAATTAGTGGTTGAAAAATAATCCATTAGTGAGGAAAACGAAGCACTTCTGAAAGCTTTTTTTAAACCAGTGTTAGGCTTTAGTATTCAGTGATCATCTCTAGAAATCAATTTTTGAGTTGTAAGGCTGCATTGACAGCATATGTAGTAGAAGCAACTCCATTGGAGCTGATGCTTCTGGACTCCTTTCTTGCTGGCACTGAAAGTCACACTGCTGCTGGTTTCGGTACCTGGAGCAAGGTGTAATGAAGCAGCAGAATTCCTGAGTAAAAGCCTGATTTGAGACACCATGTCTGAAAGCTTGGAGTAAGTGTTTATAGATGTATATTGATGAAGCCTATTACTTCGTCTTGCCTTGCACAGTTATGTAGGTTCTGATGTGTTTACACAGACCTCAGTCCAGTGGAACTTATTTCTACAGTGTCGAGTCACATTGCAGAACTATCCTCTCAGCTGCAACTTTTTGCACTTGACTACTTGTAGGTTTTTTTACTTGATTTAAGGGGGAAAACAGCAAACAGTTGGAGAGGGGAGGAGAAAATGACATTGGTGTTCTTCCCTAGAAATCAGTGGCAAAGATGAATAGTTTTCTGTTAAACAGCTTTTCCATAAGCATAACTCAAAATGGCCTACAAAAGAGGCAGACTACTGCTAATTCCCCTTTTGTGGATGGGGAGGACTGAACCATGGAGATGAAATTGGTTTTGTTCACTAGTGACGTGTACATGCTTCTAGGAAATAAATAAATACAGCCCTGAACTTAGAGTGGGACATTGATATGGCAAAAATGTCCTCTGAGAGCAGGTATTGCTTTTAAGCTGCAATGTCATTGAGCATTCAGGCATGACTGAACATGACTCGTTAAGTCTGATTCTTTAAAAATTCTGTTAAGATAGAACTTGTAAATGGAGCAGGAACCAGCCAGCTTCTAAATAGCAGAGCACTGTGCCTTATGGTGCTTCTATTCATTTGCTGCGTTAATGGTACAGCTTAATGGGACACTAAAAGAGAATAAAAACATCAGCCTTTAGTAGCTTTAGCCTGCTAGTCATGTTTTGAATCTAGGGTCATTCAGAAAAAGAAGGTCCGTTGTCAGTTTCATGCTGATTTTAAATTAGAACAAGAATACTCTTATGCACCTCCAAGGACTTTGTGTATCCAAAAATAAATGGGACTTGCTGGCTTGATTTTCCCTGACTCATTATTTAAAGAACTGATGAGATTGGTAAAAGCTATGGGCTTCATGTCACAGTTTCACTTATTCAAAATAACAGCGTTGCCCAATGCATTTCATCAAGTCATAGCTTTGATTTCTCTCCTCATAATGATCCTAAGTCCAGCAGATTTAAAGAAAACACTTTCTTGCGTCTAAGACTGCATTCAGGGTGCAAGTTCTCAACTGTGGGCTTAAAATTATGTACAATGTGTATGTTTTATCTCCTCAATGTCCACATCAGACCAAATTATGGTGACAAACAAGGTTGGTGAGATAACATGAATATCACAATTGAAGGTGACTTAGCCCCACAGGAAAACAATTCTCAAGTAGCTATCAGTGAGCAGTGGGACTGGTGGGAGAACAAGGACAAACTGTACATGTATATGCTGTGTTTGTGAGTTTAGTCTCTGGTTTTATAATGGGAAAAAAATCAAGTTTTGCTTGTGTGCAAAATAGATCTTATGGAAATAGTTAAAGACTTTGCAGACTGGATGATCACAATTTTCTTGGCAGGTTGTCCTTTTAACTTGGACATCAAGATATTTGTAATAGACTTCTTTGTCACAGAGGGTTATATTTACAAAACAGTGCACACACTTTTTTTTTTTCTCTTAAATCTGAGAAAAGAATTAAGTTGTTTCTCCTAGAGTGGCCAAAGAAAAAATATTATGGGGTTTGTCTGCTCATTGCACAGGACTACGTACTTAGAAGCATACACAGATGATTCAAGGAATGCTTTCTTCTGTGGACAATTTATTTTTATTCACATGGGAGAATAAGAAGCCCATATATGTCATTACTTTTGCACTATATCAGTACATAATTTTTTAATTGTACTCCAGGGGACATGACTTTACTCTGAGGTGACTTGCTTGAGTGAAATAAGACGCTTCTTGCAAAGTCAGGAGCTTCATTCAAGTCCTTGGAGTTCTGTGCTTTAGCTGCAAGACTATTATTCTGGTCATATTTTACTCCTTTCAGAGAAAACATTCACCTAGACCAGAATCATGCTGCTGTTGAAACTGGGAGACATTTTGTGGCTTGCTTCAGTACATGGAAAATTCAACTTTTGGTGTCCGCGGAGCAGTGAATTGTGTGCTTTGCCCAAAGCTGTTTGCAGTCACTAGCACAGCCATGAACCTTTCATTATTGGCCAAACTTGGTCATAAAACCTCAGTGTACAGCTTTTCTTTTTCTCATTTTCATCTTGTCATATGTTTGATATTGAGTTTATAGTGCATAGAAAGTTTATCCTTTCTGCTTCTACAAAATATAGTTGAGTACCAGCTGTAAGTGATACAAAAAATGTGAGCTGTTGTGCAGATGAAGAAATATTTTTGTGTAATACATTGGGTTTATGTCGGTGGTGAGTGAAAAGGTCGAGCAAGTCATTTGGGATAAACCTGTGTTTTGTAAGAGAGCCAGAGCTCTCACACCTGCAAATGTGGCAGGGAACTCTGGAGAACCTATGTCTTTCTGTTGAAATGGAAATTTGGTATCCTATGAGAACAGAACTAGTGGATGCCGTTTCTCATTGTTTTGGGTAGTATAGCAAGAGATTGCAGAGGTGTTCTTCTAAACTACTACCCAAACCTAGCAGTATGGTCAACTCCCTCCCTTCTGAAAAATTGCTATCAAATATTTGATTTTGCCAGGGCTGAGGAGTAGAACATCAAATAAGTCCTGGTTTCATCTCCTCTCCAATGACTTATTTTGACAGGAAATATGCACTCAAATACATGGAGCCGGTTAGAAATACTGGTCCTTCACGGTAGGGGAATACCTATCCTTTTAAATTAGGTTGCTAACTCTCATGCTGTGGATCTTCTGAGGGCAGAACATGATCTCCACATTTATGAGGGACTGCCAAGAAATACCATCAGTGAGGCAGGCAGTGAAATTCCTGGGCTTGCTCAGTGATGGAGGTAAGTGGCCAGTTCCATGTGGGAGGGAGATGGGACTTGGCTGATTTTTACAGGGAAGAAGGAGGCAGAGTCAAAGCAAAGGTAAGTATACAATATGTGCTAACCAATTTCCACTTCACTATTCATGTAGCAAATTGCCATTGTTAACTTCAGCTTCAAAGTATTGTATTTCATGTGTTTGTAGGTCTATGCAACAGATACCTGTGCCCTCCTCTGTTGTACTGCGTTTTGTGCTGAGCTATGTATCCTTGAGAGAACAAATGCTGCAACAGCAGTGTTATAGTGTCATTCGGATAGGTTTTGGTTACGCATGCAAAGTCTAAGGCCTTTTTCTTTATTAGGTTACAGCTGGCATTAGGTTTTTCACTAGCTAAACTAGGGCATATGACAGCAGGCAGCAGAAGACAAATTTCATAGCTAATACTTTGCCTGTGTACTGATCATCTCAATAAACTAGGAGAAATATTTAAGCTTAATAGCTTTACCTAAGCTCATGTATCCACTCATCAGAAGAGTCTACACTGATCTTCCACTGGGTCTGAGGCAAGTCTCCTAGCTGTTACCTGGAGATCTCCTGTGTTTTCCCTGCATGCCTTAGCTAGTTAATCCTTGTTAAACTGGAATTGATGATGGTGTGGGGAGGAAGGGGTCATTGAAACAGGACCAGAACTGCTGCAATTGTATGCACAAAAATGAATAGTTGACTGTGGAAGCAGCAACTCCTCAGCACTTCTCAGACCTCCTAGACCCAGTCATAAAACATAGGGGTTCAACTACCTACCCATGATCCATAACCTTTTATTTCAAATGCCTTTTGCCTGACACAATCTACCTTCTCCCAGCATCCTGCATAGTTGCAGATATTGTCAGAGCAAATTGATGTTACACAATCATGTCACAAGTTCTGCATTGGAGAAATTGCTTTGTGACTCCATTTTACAAAAATGTTCTCTCCTTAATTTTCCTTGAAGCCACAGAAGAATTTCTATCAATGTGGAGTTCAGCATGGGAGTGACTATTAGCTAGAAGGGCTCAGTGTGGAATTGAAGCAGTGATTTCTGTGCAAGGAAACAGCAGAGAAAGGAGGTCTACCTGCGAGCTTTCCACTATTCCAGAATTATACACAAGTGAACTAGAGTGTAAATAAGTGGTGGGACATATCCCATTTGCATGTTTGTTTTAATTATAGCTAGAAAAGCAGCATTATCTTTTCATGCCAGTCTCGTGTTTGTTCTCAGGTCAGCTTCCTGACAGGAAAACAAACCATGGCTGGATTGTGTTTTGCTCAGGACCGTGTAATTCTGAACAATGATACAGATTCAGGCACTGTGGTATGTGCACCTGGTGGCCTGTGTTGCATGCTTGTGTTATTCTTTCAAAAGCTGTTTTCTGCTGCTAAGCTACAGGGTGTGTAGCAATACAAAAAAAACCCCTCTTCACATGTAATAAAGCAGTGAGCAGGCTAATTAAATTGGGAAATAAGCTTACTAAATAGTGGAGTAATAAAAAATCCATCTTGCTGGAGAAATCTACAGTAAAGAAATCGCCACCTGGTAACTCTGGAGAAGAGTCTTCTGTGTATGTGCTAATTTTCACTTCCTCCTCACTTTCTTGTGTTTGATTATGATGGGGAGTACCCACAGCAGGCCATTTACGTATTATGAAGTGGTTAGTTTTATTTGAGGATGTTTAGGGATAGAAACTTTATTTTTCCAAGAGCTTTTGTGCGTTACCTTTGGTGAAAACAATTCTTATGCAGATCACTTACAAAAAAAACACAAACAAAACCAACCAACCAAAAAAAAAAAACAAACCCCAACAAAAAACCCAAACCAAAACAGCAAAACGACAGAGCTTGCATCCCTTCTGCATCTTTATAATTGGCGAGACACTGTAAGGATCCAATTGGGTATCACAGCAGTGAAGCTGCTCAGCATCTTAGTGGTTCCTATGCTCAAAGCAATTTACATGGATTTAAGTGTTGACAAATTGATCTTACAAGTTCCTTCTGAGGTTGCTGGCTAAGAACCATTACCTTATGTGACAGAACAGGAAAAAGAAGCCAGTGAGGGGCAACAATGAACCCTGAATTAAGGGAAAACTAAGAGAATCCAGCTGATCTTCTGTTGTTTCAAACAGCCTTGCATTTCATTTCAGTTTCTGGTTTTAACACCACAGAGCTGCACTTAAGAGTAAGAACAGACAACTCAACAACTTAATAATACCAAAACATCTTTGGACTAGCTAAAATCACAGAAAAAAATGCAATACAGGCTCTCAGAAGAAGTAAACATCCCCAAAATCAGTAATCACAAAAAGTGACAGATCTGTGTACCTTACAAGGTCTGTAATAAAAACCATTGAGCTTTGTGTTAATATTATACCCTGCAAAACTAGAAGACGCCCTGAAAGACCCACAATAGGCATTTCATGGCCTGGCCTGCACAAGTTAAGACTAGCTCTATAATTAGTATGATTTGCCCTCTGGACTGGGCACTTGGAAAATGTATTAAGTGTGCTGCTGAAGTGCAGACTGTGACCTGTTTAAGTTATTTTCTGGCTTGCTAAAGGAGTCATCTTAGCAGGAGCTTGTAAGTGTTGCTTATCCTGTTGAGATTCCATTTCCTGGACCCTTACAGTTCAAATTGCTTTTACAAACCAGCCATTTTCCTCAGCTAGCACTGCTGCATTATTAATGTACTTGCCTTGCTCAAGAAGATACTTTTCCAGGGTAAGAGCAAGTTTAGGTGACAAGGGGGGGCAGGGGGAGGGGGTTGGGGGAGGGAGGCAGGTATGGGGGTCACAGTAAGGTGCTGCTACTGTCTGGCATTTTAAGTTTTTATTTTTCATCATTAAATCTGCATCATCTGCTAGAATTTAAGTTATGATGGATAAGCCACTACAAGTGCTCTGTTTGCCAGGCTGCTCAAGCATGTTATCATCTTGCATACACACTGCTACATGCTGCACTCCACATGTGCCTCCCTGGATTTAAATTTATCTTGGCCTTCAGTAGTTGTTATTCCAGAAAACCAATGAAAACAAACTATATAAAGGCTGTTGCTAAGATCAACAGCAAATTTCCTTTGTTATTGACAAAAATAACTACTACTGCTGCTTAGTAAATGCACATGGTGACAAACCATGACAGGAAGAACATCTCTAAAGAGAGGAGTTGGAAGAGCAGCCCAGAAATCATAGAATCATAGAAATAGAATCATAGAAATGTGAGATGATGTGCTGTGGTCACGTAGCAGGAAGTTAATGGCAAAACCTGCTTGTCTTCTGATCTGGCAGGACAAGAAACTTTGATGTCTGGAATGGATTCAGTTAACAGAAGTTGCATTATTTGTTTCACTTTGCTGTCATTAAAATCAGATTTAATCTGATGTAATGTGGCTTTTTGTGCAGAACAGGGAAGAGTTATAAATAACAATTTCTTGCATTAGACTGCACCTTCTCTCCACGGATATTGAAGCACTTGGCTGATTAATTAAGACACACAAGTCTCATAGGAGATCCATAGAGCATCAAAAGCTGTTGAGTTATCAAACCCTGATGAATTTTGTGTGTCATGTGAGCAGCTCTAGGTGACTGCGAGTCCCCTGAACCCATTGCAAATGCAAAGAAAAGTTTATTGGTATACATCCACTTGAGTATATTGAAATCATAAAGTTGGTTAGTAATGACTCTGCTCACAAGTAGTGACACACTAAGCTGTGGTAATGCAATGGTTTGGAGGCATGTTCAGATAAACACATGGCAACAAGTGCCCTTTTCTAGAAGGAAGTGATGGATGCCAAGCAACTGAAGACCATGTTCTCTGCTTTCAGCCTGGCCAAACTTTAAAGTTGCACCCAGAACACTAGGGGGTACTCTTAGCTTTTCTCCTGCAATGGAAGCTGAGCTTTTGCTGCTCCCAGTTGTCAGGGATGACTCATTCAGAAAATTCTGGCTTTGTCCAAATTTACAGGTGGTGACAGCCCCAGAAATAGATTTGAGGGTGTTATCTGCAGGAGCTGGGATTTTTGTAAGTGAACCAAAGTGGATTAGGAACCCTGCACTCTTCCCAGCTAAATGGGATGGAACATGCAATTTCTGATGAATTTCTCACAAAAACTGACCCTGTATAACTTTGCAAGGTGCGAATGGATGTATTCAGGTATTTTTAAATAATGACTGAGAAGTCAGTCCTGCATTTTATTCCTCTATCTGCACTTGCCTTTTGTGGCAAGCTATGAACATCTACTTCTTGGATGTCATTTTCTAAAGGTTCTGTGAGAAAAGAGGGCTGAGAATAGTGCTAGCAGATACAAACATCGGACATTCTCTACAGAATGTAGTGAAAGACTGGGTGACTTAACCAACATGGGATTCTAATTTCTCATGAAAGGATACCTGCTGCAGATCAAAAAAAAAAACAAACCCAAAACAAACAGAAGATGATAGGGGGGAAGCTCGATTCACCTAGGTAGCTGATGATCAGCATTACCAGGAGTTATGTATGTGCATTAGAAGGAGAGTGCATCGTAAGGTCTCCGGAGCTGTCATGAAGGAAGTGTCAGGGTGCCCAGGCAAGCAGAATGCACAGAAGGGGATCTGCAGGGTTGCTGCTCTGGCATAACGGTTGACTAGAGTTGTCAGTTTGGGGTAATGTGATGTATGCATTAATAAAAAGCCACAACAAAAAACCTTCATAAAATCCCTATTAGCAGCAAACACTTATTTTTAAGCCTTGTGCACAATTTGTAGCACAACTGTTTATATTTTTAATGCCATCATGTCCTCCTTTGTCCCCCCCCGCTCATGTTCCTTTGGCCGTGTCCATGGAGAACGGCACTCCCAACTGACTTTCATCTGTCAGATTTTCCTGTCCTGGACTCCCCCTTCCCTTTCTGCCATTTGTTTGAATTTTGATCCAGGGCAGTTGGAAGCCTTGCCCCTCACATGCCGTTTCAAAGTGCCAGGGACATAAGATATGCTGTAGGCTTAGGGTATGATCCAAAGCCTTTTGGGCTTTTGGATCAACTCCTTCTGTTTTGAAAACTGGCAGCAAGACTGGGGACTCTGTACTGAGCGAGCACGGGTTCAGGTCACCGATTTATTTGTTCTTATGAAGTACTAGTCCATGTAGCTGTGATGGCAGTCATCTCTCAGGCACGTTGGCTTGCTCAAGGAGCATGCAGGCAGGAAGCTTTCTAAACAAAACATTTTTTCCTTTTCCTCCTTTTTCTTAACAAATTGTGTGTTGCAGTGCAGGGGTGGGGAATTAGCATCCAAATTACAGCCAGGTCAATGTGACTGTTTTAGAAAGGTGAACAAAATAAGCAGCAAAAGCAGGGGCCTTGGGGCTCTGAGACTTCTGAGCTCTCCCTATGAACTTGCTGTTCCCTTGTCTTCCTCCAGGTCCCTCCTGAGCACAGTCCTTGTTTCTTCTCAACTCCTCACAGTTTTGCTTATTAGAAAATGATTCTTGCTTCGACTGTTTCAAAATATGTCCAGTGACCTTTCTCAGGCTTTTCTGGGCACTTCCCAGAGGGGAAAGGTCTCACCGCTGTGGTACGCGAAGCCAAAACCCAGAGCTCTGATTAGCAGCCTCTGGGACAAGCCTGCATGTCCTTGTCACTGTGAAATGCGACTGGGCATACTTAATTTCTGTCCCCCTTTCCAACCCTGCTGGGATGGCACGGCAGAGCTTGCTAATATCCTTAGGGGATAGGGTTACTTTAATAGGATTCCTGGGGATTTCAAGCATCCCCTGTATGCTTTAGCAGAGCCACACTGTGTGCTGTAGGGCAGCCTGGGGTTGGCTGTGGTTTTGAAGCAGCTCTGAAAGCATCCTGGCTACTGTAAAGCAGCAGGAGTCATCTGTGGTGCCATTTCCCCTTGACCCTCCAAATCCAAGCAGCTACTGCTGTTTGTGTTGTGTCTTTGGGGTAAACAGAAGAGCCTTTTACTTCTTAATTACATTTAAATGATGTAAGAAAAAGTAAAGTGGGCAGGATATGCTCTGGCTTGGCTGAGGAATTCTGCGGCCAGGTTCTGCTGCAGTTCTTCTGCCCCTTTCTACAAATCTATCTCAATTATGATATGCAGTATTTTCCCCTTCTCCTTCAACTTTTGTACAGGTTGCCAATGGTAGCAGACTTTGTAGTGGCTCGAAAAATACCTTTTCTCCCTTTTCCTTCCACCCCTTTTTCTCAATTCCAACAACTAGTTTAACAAAGAACTCCAAATCTGGGGTACCTGAAGGAGACTGGAAAGAAGCCAGTTCTACTTTTTCTTGTGTTGTAAGACTGTTTAGTTTTCTTCACTTTTTCCACTAGCTGAAGCCCCAAAATAGACCAAATAATTTAAAATAAATAAATCTTAAATCGAATCATAGAATTCTCATAGATGGATATTTGGCCTAGGCTATCCATATCAAAGAAAGATAATGAATCAGAATAAACAGGAGAAAGTAATTGCTTTCATTTGTCTATGCCATTCATATGAACATCACAGATTAATACATTTTACAGGATATGGAAGGCTTTCAAAAGGCAGTATTGCAGTCAGATCATCCCTATAGCAATATCTCAAAACAGCTGTTACTAGAGAGTGGATGGATTACGTGAAGTATGCTTCCTAATTAGCTTCAAGTTTCTCTCTCTTCTACCACCTCTGATATTCCATCTTGGTATTAAATACTTCCTCAGATGGCTAAGGGCAGAAGAACTAAGCAACTGATTATCTCCTGAACACATTTTGGACTTAAAAATTTCTTCTCTTCTATATTTATAGTAACTCCTTTCACATAATTAGCAGATCTGTTTCATTTTAGGAATAGACTTCCATATTCAGATGCCTAAAGCTCTTGCAGGAGAATACGAACATTCAGTTGCTTTCCCAAAACTGACATCTGCTCAGGCAATGCAAGGACTTGAATATTCAGCTATCCTTTTGTATTCTCAGCTCCCAAGCAAGCACAGATACTATTTTTACATGTGAAAATGAGTCTGGTGTATTATAAAACAATAAAGACATATTACAGCTAAGCACCAGAAATTAAATTCTTCTCTTTAAAAGACATAGTTGCCAACCTTACCGACATAACTGAAAATTGACTAATAGTCAATTTTTACATAGTAGCCCCTTCCATTTCCAGTGAAATGATCATGAAGTAGAAACCTATTTAAAAAACTGCTGCAGTATGACTAAAGGTCTGAGACCTGTGAACTGGGTTTTACATACAGCAAGATAAGGCACCTAGCTGCACCTAGAAGCAATACGTATCGAATTTGCAAAAATATCAGGTTCACCTTGTTTGGATTGTCATGCTGGGCATACACAATGAATAAGGACTTTTGCAGGTTTTGGCTGAAATGTTTCTGCCATTAATAAGGCAGAAGCAGTGCACCTCAATTCAGTATGCAAATTGTAGACCATTTTAGATATAATTACTTTTAGTGCATGTTTAAATTCATGATTCATATTGTGAAGCTATCGTCCCTGGTAATATGGTGTCTATCTCCATGATATTAATAAATGTAGAGTATTGAACCAAGAATAGGTTTTATTTTCTTTTTCTTTTTCTTTTTTTTGAAAAATAGGTTCCATTTTGAAAATGCAAAGCTCTCTTTTAACTTCAGAAAACTTACTTGGTTTTAAGCTTTTTTAAAATTGAAACATATATTGAAAAATGTGTTCATTACACAGAAAATTAGGATAGTTCCTTTGGTATGAAACCAAATTTGGGAAAGTTAGCATTCAGTTTTGTAGGGTTTTTTTTCCTGACTAAAGCCATTCTTCCGAAGTTTTCCTATTTTTTTCAAGCTGTCTTGACTGGAAATTTTAATAATGACAGAATGGTTGGGCCATCTCTAAGTGACACCAATGTGCCTTCACAGAGAAATTGCTTGGAGAGCCAAGATTTTGAAATGGGTTTGAGATCATAATCTAAGATGAGGGGTTAGAGGGTGCTGTGATGGGTTATTTGTGGTGACTGTGGGGTTTTGCGTGCAAGTGGAGCTCCACTGTGTTGACTTATACTGGCTGATGATCTGATTCAGTACATTGCAAGATTTACTCGGATAAAATCTCATCCTCAGTCAAGCTCTCCTATTTTTAGTGTCCAGTGAATAGGGTAGAAATGCTTGTTTTACCCCCTGCTGCCCCTTCTTTTGCTACATATACAGTGGTGAGCCTATCTTACCCTGCATTTGATCTCCTCTTTCCTTCCTTACGCTTTCTTGGGTTCTCTCTGGTCTTTCATGCCAGTTCCCTATGGCTGCTAATCATAGTGTTGCTTTCCCTCAGTGTTCCCAGTCAGCCTTTCCTGCCTTCCCCCTGCTTTGAGAAAGCACTGCAGCAAAAGCTGTCCCTGCTGCTTAATACATGGTTCAGCAGTGCTGTGATTTCACCTGGCTTTCAACACCTAGTTAAGAGTCTGCTGAACACTTCAGAACATGTAATGTTAAACTGGTACTGACAATATCTAAATACCTTTCTAATTAGGAGCCAGGTGCTACATTTGGCAGTCTAGGTGACAAGGGAGAATGAGTTTGAAAGAAAATACGTAACCTTCAAATTTTCAGATGTGCTGTATTCTACAGGAATATTAAGAATCCAAGACAGCATTGATAGTTTTCACCTTAACTGGCAGGATTAATTCCTGTGGTTCGGAAAAGTCCTTACATGGATGTCATTGTCAGTATATTTAGAGGTAGGTTGTGTTTTGAAAAGTTATTGATGTCAAGCCGTTTTGTCAGGCTGAGAACACAAATTCAATGACTTGTTTGTTTCCAAGATGACTCCAATGACCTTGGTCATGAACCTTCCTAAAACAATGCAAATGAGCTCTTTAAACAAGGAGCTCCCCTTCTTCTTCATCCATGCTCTTCCCATCTTCCCATGAATTATTTGGCTACTTGAGGAAGAAACTAAGGCACAAGGAAAGTACCATTTCCAGAGGTTGTTTTATAAATACCAAAAGTCTAAAGACAGCTGTAAGTAAATGAACTAACTTGAATATGGTCCATTTATTTAGAGCTGTTGAAGTGTAAGATTAAGTGGAAGTAAAAACAGATCTTCTGATTCTTGGCCTTGTGATTTAATGACAAAATCTTGTTTCCTTGAAGTACATAAAGATGGAGGTTTTTTATATTTTGTCTGCAAATCTGCTTCTATGTACCTTGGAAAGAAAGATGTTCCAAATGCAGCCATGTCTAGGTTGTAAACCTATGCTTTTGCATTGATGTCATCCTGGGTCTGAAAAATCTTTATGAACTGTTCAAATCACTGGGGCCTTTTTAAAATAGCGCTCCATCCATTCCTGTACATGAAACTGATGTATTTTATAGAGAATAAAACCCTTCTGTTACTGTGCTGTCCTATTCAAAGGAATTCTTATGGCTGTCTTATACCTTTGACTGTCCTTGAAAGACTTGTGATGGTTCATGTGTGTTTGTGTGAAAGTCTCTAAAAAAAAGATAAAAAGTTGGTTAGGTAATGCTGTTGTAAATTCCTTTAGCAGAATGTCCTCTGCCATGCTACTCTCCTTCTCAATACAAGATCCTTCTCCCTGCAAAAGCGTTTAATGACATAAGTACACAGTCAGTCAAAGCGCTGGGCCAAGACTCAAATGATGTCAAGGGTTTTTTTCATAGCTCTGCAACCAACTTCCTTCTGGCAGTGTCTCAGTCTTTTTAAGTAGTTACTGGTAAAATGTTATTAATACTATTTCTGTTTTTCTTACATTTTGTCAGGCCTAACCAGACTTAAAACTCTAGATATAGCCCGTGTCTCACTGTGTCTCGTTATGCTTATAACTGCATCTATCATCTGTCCAGAGAAGACACTGTCAATAATAAGCACAGAAGCTAATGGTATTTCGTTGGAATAAAATGTCTCAGTCACGTTGGCGGAGGGACAGGTTCATGTTGCAAGCAGGGCTGATGGCAAAGAGGAAGACGGTGGCAAAGAGCTATGGAAAAGCTCTGCTACCTGTAGATGGGAGTAAATTGCATATTGATAAGTTGTTTACATCTGAAGCTTTTTGTTACACTTTCATGATATGTTGTCATCAGCCCTAAAAATAGAGACCAGACCTTTTTAGCTTTCAATGCTTTGAACTCCTAGGACAGATGCTCTTGCAAATTAAAACCAGCTGAAGAGAAAAGCTTAGGTCTGCTTTTGGCAACGTGATTTCTGAAAGAACTCAAACACTCCTTCTAGCAAAAGGGGAACTATAGCCAAGACTTGTAACTGTGCTGTCATCAGTTTTTATATCCAGACAGTTTCTATGATACTCATTCCTTCCTATTCACCACAGGGGAGAATCAATACTAATCCATATGTATTGGTGTTTGCAAGCATTTTGAGTTTTTTTGTTTTGCATCATTAATGACTAGGAAAGAAGGCTATTATAACAAATAATAAGAAACATCACCACAAAACTGCCCATGTTTCTTAGGCTGCTTCTGTGCTTAAAAAAACCCCAACAAACCCCAAAAACTAGCACAATATGAGTCTGAAATCAAAGTAACCTGTGTTTTTTCCATCAATGTAAAACATTTATGAAATTACATATCCATGAGAAGTAAATCCAATAGATAAGGCACAAACATGGTGGTGTTCCCTTGAAGAGCACTTACACTGGTCTTCAGCATAAACTTTGTGTACTCCTGCCTCCTTCCTGTTCTTTCCCTTTTCTATTGTGCTTCTGAACACACTATGAAATTATGCCCTTCTGTGGTGCTATATCGTATGGTTTTGAATAGAATTATTTTCTTCAGAAGATGAGGCAAACGGCTACATTTTTTGCTGGATATCTGTAAATTGCAGTAAAGACAGAAGACTAGCTTCCTGCATGTTACAGATCAACATAGTTCCACTTTCTTCAGCAACCATAATAACTTAAATAAGAGTAAGCACCTTTTTCTCCTTAATTTTCAGTCATGAAAGCTACTGAGTACCCAGGTACACTGCTGTCCTGAAGACAAATCTCCTTATTTGGTTCTTGAATTAAATCTGATTTAATTTCCTTTTCCCCTTTTTCAAGGAGGGGGAAATGTATATCTTGGGTTTTTTTTTTCACCGCTGACTGTAAACAGATAATTTTTGCTCCTAATTAAATCAAGATTTTACAAGCTATGCTAGGAAACTGTTGACAAGATCATCATAAATTATCAATTTCATTAGTGAAGGGAATGTAAATTTAGATCTTTGCGAACAGTAACAACCAGGAGGCTGCCATAATGTAAAGGGGTTCCAGCCCACTGTTAACCTAAGTTTAGAGTTCAGTTTTTCTGCTTAGAAAAAAATATCTGTTCATGGAAACTTATCTGAGTCTGAGAAGTGCCCTGTTAATGGGAGGTTGTATGAAATTATGTCTCCTTGGAATATTTTGCTTCTAAGAAACATTCAAAATACAGGAGATCAAAGCTGCAATTAATATTATTAATAATAATACTATATTTTGCATCTTGTGTTAAGATGACCTATTGCAGATGGACATGAGGTTCCCCCAGTATCTATACCCAGAGGCTTCTACCTGCTGGAGTGTGAAGTATCTTTTGGAAAGATTTGTGTTCAGATTTCATTGGAAATTAGCTCCTTCCAAAGAGACTGTGGTATTGTTGAATTCAAGACACACGGGGGTTTTTGTCAAAAAGCTAAGGAAGAACTCTTGACAGAATTTTAAAGAACTGGTTTGAAGGAAAACAAGGGGAGTGCTTCTTGACCAAAAATAAAAGTTTGAAAAAAAAAAAAAGACTTATGGGAAGCTGGGGGCAAAGATGAGGAGGTTAGAAGAAATGAGGACGGGCAAAGGTCAGAAATACAGTCAGCAAAGCCCAGTGTGAGCAGGCTCAAAAGCAGGGTCAAAATAAGGGACTCTAGAAGGAAAAGTAAGCTTGAATTTAGTATTTCTGCCAATCAAAACCAAACACAGTTTAATAGGCAGGGCAGAAGTAAGGAGACTAAAGCAGTAAATAAGACTTCTGAAGGAAGTAAGAATCAAGAGTGGAAGAGTGCAATGAAAATGACAGCAAAAAAGAGGAGCAGAATTCAATGAGAGCCTGAGGAAATAAAAGGTAGGAGATGAAATCCCTGTAATGGCAGATTCAGAGTAAGAGCACTGAAGGGGTATTTGGAATAAGATGAAAATGGAGATGTTCAACACAGCAGGATGTCTGAGGAATGGGTGGAGATGAATGGGGAATGCTGGTGTGCATTTGGGGAAAAATCCAAAATAATAGTTATGGGAAGCAACTTAAATATGTTTGCTTTGCTTTTTGTGAGATTTATGCTTCTTACAACTCTTGAAAAATTTCCATTTCCTAATCATTTGCATAAAGGTATAGATATGCATAAAACAGGAGAATGTATGGAGTGGAGGAAAAGACCAAGAATAAAACAATCAAAGTTGAAAAAAAGTGGGAAAGAGGAGAGTGAGGATACAGAAGAACAAAACCGAAAACATATAATATAGCACAGTTATTGAGACAGAGGTAGAAAACTTTAGAGTTGCACATATTTTCCAGGTGTAATCATCTTCATATAGATGTCAGCTGGCAAGGTACAAAATTATTGTAAATGGTTCTAAATTGTGATTAACTTGACAGACTGATTATATTTGATTGTGTTGATTATGGTTATTAAAATAATTTTTCTCTGATGAAAAATATATCCTCATAACTTAATTGCAAATATTCAGAATGTAGATCTAACAAATTGTATGTGCCCTCTGCTTAAAAGTTCTCTTTTAAATGTGAGGGGGGAAAAACCAAACAGATGCAAAGTGTGATTAATTGTTCTAGGGTATTTTGAAGGAACCCTTTTCTGAAAAGCTTGTGTTCTTCCTTGCTCATCTGTGAAGTAGTGTAGGCCACATATCATACAGAGGGAGCATTCTGCTGTTATTTTTAATTAAATGCTTAGGTAGTTCAGGTGAGCCTTTTAAGTAGCTTTACCAGAGGGGAAAAATAAAAAAGTTGTGTTGTGGAATGTCTCATCTGAAAATTGATTAAGGGAATAGTTAATCTCTCGTATGAGGGAAGGCTGAGAGAGCTGGGACTGCTTAGCCTGTAGAAGAGAAGGCTTGTGAGGGACCTTATTAATTTATATGAATACTGGAAGGGAGGATGCAAAGAAGATGAAGTCAGGCTGTTATCAGTGACGTGCAGTGACAAGTAGGAATGAGCACACACTGAAACACAGGAGAGGTTCTCTATGTACATCACGAACCACTGTTTTACTGTGAAGGTGACTGAGCACTGGATCAAGTTGCTGATAGAAGTTGTGGGGTCTCCCACCATGGAGATTTTCAAAAGCCATCTGGATACGTTCCTGGAGAACTGGGTCTAGATGGTCCTACTTGAGCAGGGGTGTTGGATCACATAATTTCCAGAGGTCTCTTCCAACCTCAACCACTCTGTGATTCTGTGATTTGTGCACCCTGGTCTCTCCCTTGCCACATGAGCTCCACTGACTAGCTATGAGCTGCATGGTTTGTCCCTGGGTGGGATTTTGTTGGTTCCCAACCTGGGAAGCTTTGAATCCATTCTTTGACTTGAAAATAGAAATATTATAAAAGAGAAAATATTCTGTTTTCAAATTTGAAGCCTTGTTTTGCTAGGAACCATCCAAATGCTGTATCCGGATTTAATCCCTGCCTCAAAAAGTTTCAGTTAAAGTAAGGAATTGAGATGATGACTGGGTAGGAAAGAGGTAGTAAAAAATCAAGATAGTTGCTAAGATTAGAGCTGAGATATCCTTTAAAAAGGAAAAAAGAAAGGTAATATTCTAACACTTCTCTGCACTCAGATCTTGACAATTCTTTGAGGCCTTTTTTCCAAGCATTGCTACACATACTATTGCACTGACGAATCTGGTGGCCTAAAACAGGGTTACAGCATTGGTGGATAAAGGAAGAGTGACCAACATCATCAGTCTGGACTTGTGCAAAGCATTTGATACTGTCCTGGACAACTTCCTTGTCTCTAAGTGGAGAGACATGGTTTTGATGGATTGACCACTTGGTGGATAAGGAATTGGCTGGAAGGTTGCACGCAAAGAGCTGCAGTCAATGGCTCAATGTCAGGGTGGAGACCAGTGATGAGTGGTGTCCCTCAGGGGTCCATGTTGGGACCAGCATTATTCAGTTCAGCAAGGCCAAGTGCAAGGTCCTGCATTTGGGTCAGGGCAATCCCTAGCATGAATACAGGCTGGGCAATGAGAGAGAAGCCCCGAGGAGAAGGACTTGTGGGTACTGGTGGATGAAAGACTGAATACGTGCCAGCAATGTGCACTTGCAGCCCAGAAAGCCAACTGTGTCCTGGGCTGCATCAAAAGAAGTGTGGCCAGCAGGTCAAGGGAAGTGATTCTGCCCCTCTGCTTCGCTCTGGTGAGAGCTCACCTGGAGTCCTGCATTCAGTTCTGGGGCCCCCAGCACAAGAAAGACATGGATCTGCTTGAGCAGGTCCTGAGGAGGTTGATCCAGGGGTTGACACACCTACCCTATAAGGACAGGCTGAGAGAGTTGGGATTGTTTACCCTAGCAAAGAGAAGCATCTCCAGTACTCAAAGGGGGCCTACAGGCTCTTTATAAGGGAGTACAGGGATAAGGGTAATCTTTTCAAAATATAAGAGGGGAGATTTGGATTTAGATATCAGGAAAAAAAACTTTTCTGTGAAAGTGGTGAAGCACTGGAACAGGTTGCCTAGAGAGGTTGTGGATGCCCCCTCCCTGGAAGTGTTAGAGGCCAGGTTGGATGAGGGTTTGAACAACATGATCTCATGGAAACTGTCCCTGCCCACGGCAGGGATGTTGGAACTACATGATCTTTAAGGTTCCTTTGAAACCAAACCAATCTGTGATTGTATCATTCTGACTCCTGAAGTGCAAGTTTGGTCAGAGAGACCAAATTAAATCCTTATGAAGCTTTCAACAGAATTAAGTGTACATTTTTTTTAACCAAAATAAAATATTAATTGTAAACTCTAATGCATATGGATAATTACCAGCTAAGGAGCCATTAATTAGCACCCTGTATCAGGTCTGGATATTTGCCATGCCTGGAACTATGTTCATAGAAACACTGCAATTTTTTTTTTTTTCTTTTCATTGTAAGAACATGTAGGCCTCTATTTGGAGATATCCAGAATCAAAATCAATAAATCAGTCCTCGTTATATAGTACAGCAGTTATTTCTCAAAAAAAAATAAAATACAGTAGAATTCTGTTTTCATTCACAGAAGAAAATTTCACACACATCAAATTTCCTGTATGAACCAAGAACTCATGGTAATGGTTGATGGAAGCTACTACCTTCTAACATTTTCTACCAAGGTTATTATTTTCTGATGGTGAATGTGCATTTTTAACAGCTTCTCTTTTTATGTGAGGCTGTATCTGAGCTTAAAGAAGCATCTGAGGTTTGTCATGGGACCAGGATTTGTGTTGCGTGTCTTGAGTTATTTGACTGCAAGCAAATGAATTTTTTTCAGAGTTTGAAATTCAATGCTATTTTGCAATGGTATCCAATGCACTCATTCAGACTGAGGTGCAGATCTGTCATTTTTAAAGATCGGGAACTGTTGAAAAGTGATTTAAAAATAAATTCCAAAATTCATCATGTGGCTCTGTTGTGATATTAACTGTTTCAGAATTCAGTGGATTTTGTAAACTTGGAAGATGCTGACATTGCTGGTTATCTTCCAAACCACTTATATAAAATGAAAGATTCTTTCATTGCATGTAGTAGTGCCCTAGTGTTGGAAATTTTGTTGGCAGTTCATTCAGTGGCGCTTTCTTCTAAAATTTGTACCCTTTAGTCTCAGTGGCTCCCTTTAGAAAAGTAATTGGAGATAAAGATTTTACTCAAATTTCACACTGGGTGAAATGTTGGGAAAAGGAGAGGGAAGAGAAAGAAGTCATAACTGGGTGTCTAAAATCTAGTACTAAGCCTCATGAAGCTAGGAGCATTTCCAGCTGTGTTGACTCTGACCAGATGTTGGGGTCAGGGTTTGCACCTAGCACCTATGCAAGTCACCTGTGTTATAGATGGCCTGACTTTGTCACTTGGCTTTACAAGTCTTTTTTCTTTTGATTGGAGGAGCTAAATGGACAACAATAAGAAAAGAGAGGAAAGTGAAAAAGAAAAGGCAGAGAACAAATAATGACTTAAAGGAAATGAAAGTTATGACAGGTATTTATTTGGAGATACGTGTACTAAAGATGAAAATGTATAATGTTTTTGTGGATTAGATACTACATGACAATGTTGACAGGAAGTGGGAGAGAGCAGACAGAATTCCTGAATGTTTCTGTAATTCTTCTTCATTCATCAATGTTTCCCCCTGTGATTTTCAAAGTCTAGAGTATTGTGTCTGTATCCAGTTTTAAAATGTTAAATGTGCCCATGTGGCTCTAGGAATCTAAGAGCAATTTCAAGAAGACTTAGGCTATGTTTCTCTGAATGTCTGCGGGATTAGCGGTCTGTCACTTTTTGACAACTGGACTTTGACTCTTCCATTATTTCAGTTCTTCCAGAAAACATTCTAAATCTTTACAGAACTATTTACTTTTCTGTTTACCAAATTGCCATAATTTCCTCACAATTTCCTTTAAGAAAATGAAATTAAGGTTTTCTCCAAATATAGCTGGAATTTTCTAGGACCGGGAAATGACTGGATTATCTAGAAGTTACGTTTTGTTTAGATTAATCTGTTTTCATTTAGAAATTACCCTGGGCAGCAGACTCTTCTATCCCCTCAGTTATTGCCTTGGCAATTAGCTCTATTTAGACTTCTGGAGTGGAAGAGCATAATTATGAAGTAACTCAGTGATTTCTTTAACCGTTTCTTTCCCTTTCCTGCATAGAGCTCAGTTTCTTAGCTGGTGCATCTAGCCTGATGAACTACTTTGAGTCATAACTTAGCAACAGTACATGTACTTGTAGAGGACTGTCTAACCCCATAAGCTATCTGGATCTGTATTTTCTTAGAATCATAGAATAACCAGGTTGGAAGAGACCCACAGGATCATCAAGTCCTTGGAGGCTTGTGTTCTACTTTTTTTTGTTTTCTGTGAGTTTTAATGTGTTGTATTTGGTGCACGTAATGGTACTTTCAGGGCCACGGGCCAATGCATTTTCATTAACTTTGTAAGCAAATTATGCTTTTGAAAAATGCCTGTTGGACTTCAAAACAAAATGTATCACAAGTTTCACTATTTTCTTAAGTTGATGATGAAAAGACTAGAGGTTCTATAGTTACCATCAATGTTTCTGAGTTGTTGCTGTCTAGAGAGCTGCTTGCATAAGCCACATTTGTTAGGAAGTGCTGATGATCCATGACTGTACCTGGTATCAATAGGAGCAACAGAATGTGTGGCAGCACTGCTACTTAAACTCAGGCACCATAGATATAGGCCCATTTGAAGATGTTATCAAAATGTTTCATTTGCAGCATTTTTGGTTAGCTGTTAAACTATGTGAGGTGAGAGGGTGAAGGGCACCACAAATACCTGCTTAGATCCATGTTAGTTTGCATAGTGTCAGTTTACTGAGGACAATTGATACTCTTTTTTTTTTTTTTAATAATTAAGGTGCTCTCAGCAAGTATTGCAGGCTATGAGGGAAATTGTCCAAGCTTCTAAACAATTATAATTTCCATGAGCAGCAAACTCCCTCCCACAAATTCAACACACCTAAAGATGAATAGTAATTAGAAGAAAGTATGTGCCAGACTCTCAGCAGGTGGAAAAGGAAATAATTCTCTTCCCTGCAGTGCTGCCAGGTTCACTTACATCAGAAAAGAGTCTGACCAAATGTCCTGGAAGAAAGTGCAATGGATATAGAAGATCAGTATAGGAGGATGTAAAGCTTGGGACCTCAAATCTGGCAGGAAAGCTGCCTTCAGCACTTCATCAGAAATGGCTTTATCACTGTAATTATACATCTGAACCATCCAGGACACATCACCATGTGCAATAAATGACTGTAATCAGTGGTAGCAGGCAAGGGAGAAGTAATTAGTGGTGCTGAATATATGGTTAAATAGCTCTTTCTTTCCTCCTCTGCCTATTGGTTCAAGTTAATACTAGACGTGTATCTTCTAAGATCAAATTACCTGAACTAATAGGTAACATTTTCCCGATGAGCATTCATGAGCAGACTGTTGTTCTAAGGCAGACCTGAGACTGTCAAATGTTTGCTAATAGAAAAGTTAATTTTGGAATGAAGCGTAGGTGTTTGTAACATCTGTGTGTTCCCCTGACTAATGTCTTGTTGTTAGCTGATTCTCCATAGACTTTGCCGATCATATTTGTACCCTAAAGAACCGTCTAAGCAGACACACCCGAGCAGCAGACAGAACTTGGCTGCCTATTTCACGGTTTCTCTTTCATGATATTGAAGTACCTTTAGGAGGAAATCACTGTGTGTGTCATCTTATTCTCCTCACACTGGAATTCTGTGCCATCAACACAGTGAAGGAAGGCTTTTGCTTCAGTCAAGCAGACCTTAATCCCGTAGCAGTTTTGCCTGAAAGAAGTTCCCTTTGAGGATTCAGTCTGAAACACTGTGGCTTACTAAGCCCTTTTAACCACTACAAACTACCTCTGTGCAGTGTAGAGAACATAAAGCTCCATGGCTTGTTAACAGCTGTGGGGAGCTTTATATCTGTAGATCATGCTGGTCCTCTTTTTGTACTGAGATTTGCGAGCTTAAGTTCAGAAGTCTGTTTGGAAATAGTTGACATACAATATGAAGGTCAATTACAGGCAACTGATACTTAAATTCTAGATCAGTATTATTTCACTAAGTTTCTGATTAGAAAGTGTTTTTTTCCATACATTTCACTAGGTATTTTATGCGAGGAATGCAATGGAAGATAGTCAGCTCTAGGCATTGTTGGGTGAACCCTAACCATCCTACCATTGGTTTCTGCAATTAAGCAGTGTTATCATTTAACTTCTGTGCCTTTAAACAGTGAAATATACTTCCTTTCTAGTAGGTTCCTTCCAATAGGTCTGTCAATTTAATGGAAAACTTCTGCATTTCAGTGGACAAATCAGTACTGCACCGCACCCGTAAACAGCAGTCTACTTCTGAAGCATATCATCTGGGCTTTGTGTGTGTGTGACTTATTGACATCTACAAGACCACTACTTCTCTTCTGCAGCACATACTGTTAATCCTGGAGACAGAAATGGTTTGGGCTGTACATTACTTTGGTGGAATGGCATTAGGAAATGGCTTTAAATCAATGAGTTAGATCTTCCTTTTTATTTCTCTCCCTTTCCTTTAAAAGCCTCTCTTAACAGTCCTCTCAGACATTTGGAGGTCTAACAGTTCCTGAGAGTCTATGTCAATTGCTAAGGAGTGCTCATTTCTGGCCCCACAAAATTGCAGAACTGTTTAGATTGGAAAATACTTTTATGAACATCAAGTCCAATTGTAAAGCTAACACTGCCATGTCCATCACCTGCCCACATTTTAGGGAGGGCCATGGTGTTCAGGCATCTGTGGGACTGTGGGAGAGCTTCTCTCTGCTCTATGTGCTGTGACACCCTTGCCAGTAGCGGGGAGCTATTTACTTCTAGCCTACTTGCAGAAACTGTAGTCACTGCTGAATTATGAGTTGAATGGTTCCCAAGGAAGAAATTTTCAGTTCCAGCTGGGACCTTGTTGTCTAATGGTGAAACTTGTGTCTGACTTAAGACTAAGTTTGTTAATAGCCCAAATAACACTCTTGAGCAGCTTCACAGTTGCAAGATAACTGTGCTCTCCACCCAGTACCTGTGTTTGGGTATGTCACCCTCCCTGGAATGCATGGGTTTTTCTAGCTCTCCAGAGTCTCTGAACAACTGGTCTTATAAACAGACAGGTCTGTAGATATCATGATCATCTGTTTCTTCTAGTGCTATTTTAAGGGAAAACTATGCTGACTAATGTAAAAAAGCTCTTAAGAAAATATTTGTTTTAAAGTCATCTATTTTTTACCCATTTTATGAACAGTAAAACTTGTATAGCTTAAAGTTTAGTGAGTTTATTTGAAAGACTCTGTACAATTAAGCATTGGTCAAGGATTAGAAGCAAAGCCTATCCTGAGCTCATTAAGGGGTTGTAGGCTTTGATTCATGTGCCTTTCACTGAAAATAATGCAAAGTGATTATACTCCTTACAGAGCTATGAAAAATCTTGCCTTGAAATTCTGATCCAGTGTGATAGAAAACTGTTCAGACAACAGAGAGCCTGAAGTTGCTATCCATATGCCACTGAATTATTGAAGAGTGTGGAAAATTGTTTGCTCGGGTATAGAGGCAATCCACAGTCAAGAGGGAATTTGGAAACAGGTAATAAGACTTCAAAAGAAGGTCTTAGCATAGAAAAAGAATTTGTTTCTTTCTTTTCTTTTGTTACAGTTGTTGTTGAAAGCACTTCACACACCCCCACCCATTTTCAGACAGTGCAGAAATGACACAAGCCTACTTTTGGGGTAAATTCGGCCTGTTCAAAGTTTTGGGTGATGCAGGAAGAGTGACTTGGAGGGGTCCTCACTGGCCTCAAGCTCCACCAAGGGAGGTTCAGGCTGGACATCAGAAAAAGATTTTCCACAGAAAGGGTCATTGGGCACTGGCAGAGGCTGCCCAGGGAGGTAGTTAAGTCACCATCCCTGGAGGTATCTAAAAGGTGGATGCATGAGGTGCTTATGGTTTAGTGGTTGATAGGAATGGTTGGACTCAATGATCCTTTTCCAACCTGGTGATTCTGTGATCTGATAGGTCATCTCTGTTCAGCTCCACTTCTTGTCTTGCCTTTCATTTTACAAATGTAACAACTGCTGTTAATGACAACCTCTAGCTGGTTATTTGAGCAGATTTTACCACAAAGGGACACCAACCTTGCTTTTGGGTCCTGTAGATGTTTCTATGCCAAAAAAAAAAAAAAAAACCTTGACATTCTTTTGGTTCTGGGTAGTTGCACTTCTGCATTGGGAGAAGTTAGATCTCCAACTGTCTTTTTTCTTTTTTTCTTTTTTTTTGAGATTTGCTTCATGAGTGCTATTAATGGTACTGTGTGTATACGAGTATTTTTTATTATGATGAGTCCACTAAAGTGTAAAACTTATCTCTGCAGAAAGGTGCCTAATTTAGAATGTCTGCTTTCTAAAATGTGGTTTTAATGTACAAGTCATTTATCAGGCAGGTCTATGAGATTTGTAGATCACAGCGCTTCTCTGAAGGGCAATTGGAGAGAAATGTATTTGGATTTCTTGGTGGGATTCCACCCAAATCTTAATTAAGTTGTGAATTACAATAAAACTTTGAAACATTGATTGTGAAATAAGAATATATCTTTTTCTTCTCACAGTTTTCAGAACTTCTAAAGAAAGGCGGTAGCACTTTAAAAATGTTTGTACTTGCAGTTATCGTGTAGAATGAATTTTGGGATTTTCATGCTATCGTGGCATTACAGGCAATAATACAGCAGTAATTCATGATGTACTTTGTGTTTTGATATGGATTGTTTAGGTCACAGGTTTATAAAAGCCCTTTTCAAATAGGTCTACGCAGTCTTGTGGTCTTGAGAGGATAAAAGAAAGTTTCTGAATGGAAGAGAGACTGATAATAGTGCCCTTGAAAAACACTGAACAGAGTGACCTCCAAAAAGTTGAGAACCTACTCAGGAAAGGCTATTTTCAGGCAAACAGAGGTCTCCACAGTTCACTTAATTATTTGAACTCTTTTTTTTTTTCCTCAACTGAGGTACTAGAAATTTACCTTTTACATAACATGAGTGTTCCCAAATGTAGTTTACTACTTTTGTATGGCTTTGCTTGGGCTTTTTTACAGAGCTTTGCGTTTGCTGCAGGGATTATTCTATCCAGATTTCAAACTAGCATGGCAGCAAAGTGGGGCTGCATTTACTCTGTGTTTAAATATCCTTATTTCAATGGTAGCGAAAGAATCTGAAAGCTTTTTAAAAATCCACAGACATAGTAGTTCTAGCAGTACAATATTTAAAGCAAAACCAGATGTTACTGCAGACTGATGAATTCTGAAAGTGCAAGTCTTAGATTTGTAAGCCCAAAGTTAAGAATTAGAGTGAAACTTTGATTTCCTTCTCTCCATCCAAAGCTCTAGAATCCATAAGTTCACACAGAAGCCTTTTAAAAATGTTTCCACCCATTCACAGGGTGCTGAGCACTTCAGTAAATCAGGTCAGACTTAGGATCCTAAATATAAGCATGTTATTCAAAAAGAAATTGGCTTATCTTTATATAGATTGTGAAGTGACAGTCAGATCCACTTGACTTATTCTATTTCCAGCTTTTACAGAGGTCACCAACAATTGTATTTAGTTCCTGCTTTACAAATAAAATCATCCTTCCTTGGAGGTGAGTAGGTGTGATTCTGTAAGTCATTCCCTCTGGTTACTTGCCTTTCCTTATTAGTATAACAGGTTACTTTCCTTCGTTCCCAGCAACCTCGGAAGAGTTCCTCAGCTCTGCTTATGTGCAGAAAGCTGTGCCTTCCTTCTGGATCAAACCTTCTCAACACTCTTTCTCCAGAATTGTTCCTTCTGGGATGCCTTAAGAGGGAGTATGCATTTCTTATCTTTCTATTCAAGTTACCTTAATTACACGCAAAGCTTAATGGCAGGATTGGCAGCCCCTTTCCACCACTGCAAAAACAGCTCTCTGCTCGGTCTCTATCCCAGCTCTAGCTCCAGGTGCCCACTTGGGCTGATGCTGAGCACAGGAACCCCAGAGGTGGAGGAAAAACTTCTCCATAGACAATGTTTTTAGCATCCTACTGGCTCTGTGGTCAGCCCCTTTCCAGCCCCACTCCTACTGCAGCCCTTGGCTTTGTGTCTCTGATTCATAACTGAGACGAAAATTGCAGTTCCCATAAAGTATGATAAACCTCCAGTAGTTAATTTTAATTCTTGAAGTAACTCTATTTACTCCTGGGTGAGGTCCCCAGAGAGAGCTTTGTCCTAAATAGACAAAGTGACTGCGAATAGCACAGTAAGCTCTGAAAGAACATGCAGAGAATATGTAGTTAATAGTATACTTGATCTCTAGCCTTTACTATTAAAGCAATGTTTTCTTCTGAATTGTTTCCACATCGCTAAATTTGTATTTTACGTAGGAGGGCTAAAACAGAGACTAATAAGAATGCCTGTCTTTCCTGTACTGCCTTTTATCCTAAAGCCTCTATCTGGAAGAATTCTTTTGCCATAAATCACAGCATCTCTAAACCTACTCTGGTTTATGTCAGCTGAGAATCCTACCCTTATAAACATAAAACCCATATACAATATATGTGCATAAAATACATGCATAAGTGAGTTTTCTCACCTCTGGAATCAAATGGAGTGAACATGGCATATGTTTAGACACTGTAATTAAGGACTAAAAATTGTTAAGTATGCTCCACATCTGAAAAAACTTTCTGGGAAGAGCTGAAGTGAGCATGGTATGGTTACAGTTACCGTACAGGAATCTGGTGTGATTGCAGACACTGTGCAGTGCGCCTTTGAAAGTACACAAGTCAAATAGCTGGGTGCTAATGGCCATCTGGGAATTCAGTTGGCAAAAAGGAGTACTGTGCTGGCACAGAGCTATTGGAGTTGTTTACTGCACTAGTTGTCCCACTGCTTTTCTGTGTAGAGGAAAGCATGGCTGCATGCAATGAAGATCCTCTGTCAGTATAGAAAATGTGCTGCCAATCTCATTTCAAGCTGCAGAAGCTTTTCCTGAGAGCGATCAGCCCTCAAAATCAGAGGCACACAAGTTCCTCTCCCTTGTGATGGCAGAGGGGCCAGTAAGGCTGGACCTGAGGTCTTTATTGACAGCAAAAGACTGTTTCATCCCTCAGCAGTTCCAAAACAGAGCACCTTGTAGAAAGGCAAGCCCCAAACGGAATGAATTGGAGCTCAAGGCTGGATGTGGAGTGTCTGGAAGACAGAGTGCATTGGCAAAGCAGTACAGTGAAATGTATTGCTGTGCCAAACTTCTGATAATTAAAATTTCATTGTAATGTACCAGTGATTCCATCTCTTACTCTTCCAAATAGGAAGTTTCTCAAAAAAAATTGAATTTCTTTCCTTGCTGCCTGTTGCATAAGTGGGTCTGGAAGATTAAAAACCAAATTAATCACTTTAAAATTATTGAATCCACTGAGTGCAAGTCAGTGGCTTCCTTTTAACTGTTTTAGAGACATATGCCTCTTGGGATCACTTAGCAACACTTTTTTTTAAGAGTTTGCTTAAGGCCAATTTCTCCCAAGTATTGAATCTATCCAGCTGTAACTGCAAAAGGAACTAATTTCCTGACTGCTGACTTACAGTACTTCAACAGATGCACGTAGAGAAAAGGGGATCAGTATTTACCAAAAACTAGGGGTCCTTTTCTTCAGTTATGCTCACACACACATTTTTGTTGTTTTCATAGGACAACTTCTGGCTTTGTATTAGTGAGAGGAAAAAAGAACTGGAATAAATCAATCAGATCCTTAATTACTAGAAATTGCCATAGTTTCTTAGCTTTTCTCTTTGAGTTTTAATCTGCCTCTGCTGTATTAACCTTGGCCCTAGATATTTTAACTGTCAGGTATGGAAGTGATTTGTTAAGTGCTAAGCTTTTATCTCAATCCTTATTTGCTCCACTCCAGCAATGGCAAGGGAGGCTTAGTTTCTAAGGGGGATGTTAACATTACATTTCAGTAGACTTAAAACCAATGCTGATTTCTTGAAGTGGGGGAATCTGCAACATAAAGGTGAAATTACAACATTTGTCATGCTTTGCTTGAAAAGAAAATGCATTTGCCTGTTGACCTATACTATTACTAGTAATGGAGGAATAAAAAAAAAGTGGTTTTGGTAGGGGGAATATGGATTAGCAATCTTAGAAATAGGGATTTGCTGTTGCTTAGGTCTGTCATTTGAGAGTTAACTATTTCTTTTCATTTCCCTCTCCACGGATACTGTATGACAGAGGGTAAGAGAGGTTTGGCTGCCTACATCTAAGGCCTGGACATATCCCTGAGAAAGAAAAAGCAGAGCTCAACAGAGATTTGTGTTTCCTGCAACCCTGTACAGTAAGTGCGGCTGGCAGGAGCTCAATAGTGGCAGTGGTGGACAGTTTGTGTCCCCCCAGACTAGGTGGCAACACTTGGGAATTTTCTATCGAAATAGATTTCAGTTAATTAAATGTGTGTGTTCTGGAAAATCTGACTTTTATTCCCCTTCATATTACTCCAGAAAATTTCAATTCCCTTGAAATATTTAAATCTTCTCAGAGAAATGGCAATTCTAGTCTGTTCACGATGAATCAGACTTTCTGTGGTACAAGTTCAGTGCTTGGTGAAAATTATACTGGTACTTGCTTCGACTCTTGCTTTTATAATCTACTCAGCTCATGTTATCTTTCACAATACACAAGTCTCTCTTTAACCAAGCTATTCCATGGGTTGATGTAATCCATATTAGCCCATGCTCTCTGTGTTTGTGGCAGAGAAAAATTGCTGCATTCCTGCTTTACCAGGCCCCTCCTCTTTGGCTTCTGGGAGAGGAGGACATGCCTCAAATCCTCACCATGTTTCTAGGTGTGTACGTTCATTTAGACCTTAACCATCCCACTAATGAATACATCTGCTTGCCTTCCTCTCTCAGAGCAAGGGTAGAAATGACCCAAGAATACCTTTTTGGTCATGGTTTGCCTCGTGTTGCATTGTGTTCATTTTTACCAGCGTTTGCTCTAGCACCCCTGGAAAGCAGATGGAGAACTGTATGCTGATGAAAAGGAGGAAGCAAAGAGGAGCACTGAGAGCAGGAACATTTTGCTGCCATTCCTCTGGCTTTTTACTTAGTGCTGTATAATCACGCCCTTTGTACTGGCACGGGTGGTGGTAGCAGATGGACTGGTCATGGCAGCACGAAAACTACAGCTGTTGGTATGTGGCAAGTGGGTTTGCTGTCACGCGTTATGACAGAGCCAAGAGCCAGTCTGCAAATAGTTGGAGGCTGAGATTCTGCACAGCTGTTCTGAAAAAAAGATAGCATTGAAAACTTTAGAGAAGTGGGTAATTAGTGAGCAAGTTTTATTAAAAAGATCTGTAGAATTATTTCTGTAGTATTTCCGTGTTACTTTCAATTTGCAGTTATCCATTATCTACACTGTTTTTCCATTTTTCTTTTTGCTGTTTTTGGCTCTGTTTGTGTTGTGGTTTAAGCCACAAAGTGGGTATTGCACAAGGCATTGAGAATTAATTTGACCCACTCAGCTGGCATCAAGAAAATTCAGTTAAAACCCTGTGTTAAACTTAACAGCGTGCAATATATCCCACAGCTTGCCAGTAAAGGGTGCCTCCTAAAATCCTCAGAAATAGCTGCATTTTATTGGGTTGGAAGCTCCATTAATGTCCCACAGATCTAGCAGTTTCAGCATTCTTACGGTGCTAACAATACAGAAGCTGAGCTACAGAAATGTTGCTGTAAATTCAAGACTTAAACCATTTCAAGGGAGTATCTATTTCCCCTATAAATGTCTGCTTTTTTTTTTTTATCCTTGAATACGTATGACCTTTTCTCACCTCACCTTACTAATCCTTCTTTCACCTTGATGCTTTTGTCCCTGTTCTTGTTTTGGTACATGGTGAACTCATGCAAGGGGCATGGATCAAGATGGGCCCCCACCCTCTGACTATTAAAAGCTGCTTCTTGATTGTAACCGCAGGATTTTAGCCAAAGGCTAATCTTGGCAGCAAATGGACTGCTTTGGGGCGGTCGTGGTGTTTTTTGAACTTTTAGGCCAAAGATTTGTAATTTCCACAACAGATATTGCATTACTTGAGAAAATAAGAAATAGGGCATTCTTTGCCAGACCTTAAAGGTAAAAATTGCAGCATGTCTTAAAAATTATCTGATCAAGAGAGGGGAAAGAGAATAGCTCTCAGGCATTTCTACCAAATCAAAGGAAGATGAAAGCCAAGTGTTGTGGACAAACCAGTGATTTTTACCAGCTCTCCTATTCCAAAGGGAGATCCTTCCTTTACTCTCAGCTCTGCCATTGGGTTTCAAACAAATTGTATACTCCCTTTAGTAAAACTGGTGTAATGTCTCTTGTTAGTCTCATAAGCTCTAATTGCTTATTTAAGTGTTTGAAAACAAGTCAAGAATTTCAGCTGAATAATTTTACATAAATTGAGTTTTATCAGAGATTTTGTTCATAAAAACCAATACTTCCCTATCTTTCCTTCCTCCTCTCTTTTTACAGCACCAGCATTTTTAAAGGACAGGAAAGTCACAGTATCTAAGTGAAAAGGCTCACTTAAATAAGGCCCAAATAAAGAACTTAAAAAAAAAATTAGTTTTGTGCCCTAAACTTCCTTGCCTGCAGTTTGTGTTTCTAACCCAAGTTAACCTCTCCGCTGTCAACTCCATCTAGATGTGTTTGAAAGCTACATTATGTTCTCTTCCTTTCTGGTGTTTGATCTATGGATTCCTTTTGCATGTTAAAAATGCTACTAATTTCAGCTTCAAGTTTATATTATTATTAATGACAAATGCTCTGTGCAGGGTACATATGTAAGGATTGCCTTTCAAAGGATCTTTTATCAGAAACTGTCTTTGACATCTTAATTTTAATTATTTTTTTTAAAGAATTGTTTCCAGTTGGAGAATGGCTCTGAATTGTTAGATGAAAGGAGGAGCTGCTTGAAGGACAAAAGCAAACCACTTTTCCCTTCACATAAGTTAAGGATCAATCATCAGATGCTCTTCTCCATTACAAATATGCATCATAAGAAAGTAAATTAGGATAGAAATAGTATTTGATTCTTTGAAGTGATGAAGTTCCATAGCAACTTCACAACCAGTCTAGTTGCAATAGCATTGATCTGCCAGAAATGACTAGCTCTAATTCAACAGGGATCTCCACTAAGAGAGGAGCAATGATGTTAAGAACGGCACAAAAAATATACCAAGTTTTCTGATGCTGGTATCTTTTCTCAGAGCAGGGCACTGAGAAAAAAATGTCCTCTATGCTAGAATGCTATTCTTTGCTTGCCAGAGCCTGGGCCGCTGCATTCCCCCAAGCAAAGCTGAGAATCTGATCCTTAGAGGTTCATGTTTTCCATAAAGCTCTGTCCATGTTCCCTCGCTGTATCCTAGTTATCTAAAGGAAAAAAAACCTGACACCAAAATCTTCAGATTTCCAAAAGGCTGAAGCTGTGTACATGGATAAAACAGGGGGCATCTCCAGAATAGCAAACTGTCAAGTCAAATCTACCTCTTAACTATGTACACCTGTAGAAGAGAGAGCTGCTGCTTTCTTTGACTGTCACATACAAATCTTTATGCCAGCTTATTTGCACCATCCTTGCTACGTTTACATGTGGGGCAATACCGACAGTTGTCCTTGTCCTCATATGTGAATGTCAAGATGAGGAAAGCAGGGAGGGAGGAACTTCTCTACTGCTCGTGTGTCTGTGCCAACATATTGGACGGGTCCATGATTTTCTCATTTTAATGAGACTGGAACTCAGCCCAGACTCAGTCACTGCAGTGAATTCAGATGATTTTCCTTTCCTGCACATATTTTATTTTCTGTAACACAGGAAAGTAGTTTAAATTGCGTCCAGTCATGCAACTGAATAATTTTATTGATGTGAAAACTTTCTCAGTTAGAGATGGGTCTGGAGATGCCAACTTTGATTTGTCATTCTTTCCATTTAGATCTTTAAGAAAGGAGATTTGGATATTGTAATCCACACCTGCCTTTCATATGGGCCCTAAGCTAAGCTTTCATATCTGAAGAGTGCTTCATTCCAGCAGTTCAAAACTGAAACTGAACTTTCTGACAGAAACTCTTCTCTAGCAAGGCCCTCCTGAAGAAGCGTAACAGACCTTCAGCTATTCCTAAGAGCAGTATATTGTCTTAGCATAAGGAACAGTTCCTATCAGTTTTAGGAACACTTAAGAACACTTTTTTTTTAAGAACACTTTTTTCCCTTTCAGTGACAATGTGAACTTCCACTATTATATCTTGGGCTCCTGCTGTCTTCCATTCAAGTTGCATCCTGTGAGCAGCATTTGGAACACAGAGCAAAACCAAATAATGGCATGACAGCAGTTACTTCATTCCAAATAGAAATACAAGGCCATAAACTAAGAGACCTCTATGCAATGTTGAACTTCAGTGAACTAGTACAAAATAGGAGAGTGAGGAGGTAAAACTATTTCCTTCCTAATGATAAAGAAAAAAAACCTTGCAAATGCCAAAAGCGTAAGGCCAGATCAAGAAACTACAAAATATTTCCTGAGTGATGATTTTACCAAATTTCAAGTCACTTTGTGTTGTTTCTGGTTTTATCACAGCATTTTTAGCTGTACTGGAGCTTGTAATGAGCAGTTACTAGATAATTCTGTGCCTGTACTCTTTCTCCCAGAGTGATAACCAACTGTTTGTCACCATGACAAGCAAAAAATAAAACCAAAGTTTCTAGTCAAAGAGGGGTCTAGGAGGTAGTTTTGTTTGGGGATTTTTTTTGAGGCTGGGCATTTTTTGGGGGGGGCGGAGGTGTCAGTTTTGGTTTAGGGTTTTTTGAGCATTCACTGCACCATGTTTTCTACTGGCAGATATTTTTCAAATATCTTCAGCAAACAAAAAAGGTACAGAGTTCTTCCAGAAAATAACTGTCATTAATGCACATGCACACATCCAGCAGAGCTCTCGTGACACTTGGTTTAAAGACTGTCCTTGATTTCTGCAAGCTTCACATCAGTTCCTGAATACAGTTAAATCAGACCAACTGCCCTGTGTAATCACAAGCGTGGTAATCTTGCTTCTGCTTTCCTTTTTTTTTCCTTAAAAATCATGCATGGTTATTGCTATCTTCATTTTGGGGAGTGGAAGGGGGGACAAAGCACACCTTTCTTACAGTGGTGTTGCTTGTAGCACTGTGCAGCTGCTACCTGCCTGCGCTCAGCTGTGGATACCACAGTACTACACTGGTAAAATCCTGAATTCCAGGTTAGTTTCATCCCTGCTTCAATGGACTTTGTCATTGCTTAAAGTAATAGAAAACTTCTAACAGTTAAAGTGCCCAGAAGCCTTATCTGCTCTGATAATGGAGAAGTTATGGGGATTAATCATCCTCATTTTGTAGTAAGAAAATTACAGGACAGAAGTGAAAACGTCATGCATTTCTGATTTAGATCACTTCTAGGTGATTTGCTTGAGGGAGTTGAAGGTCACAGTAAGGATTACAGCTGCTACCTACCTACCAACAGCTCATGCAACACTTTGCCAAAAGTTGTGTGGCTTTTCCATTTTGTCTTCGTGGGTATGTTAAAAGCATATAAGAGAGTGCTTGGGATACAATCCCTGAATTCTTGGCTGAGCAGGACATCATATGCTTGTCCTGCTCATTCAGCTGAAATTAGAAGGAAGATCATCTATACACTCTTACGGCTGAGAAGATTAATGGAAGAGGTGTGTTAGTCTAGCTCCACTGATGGTTAATAATTTGAGACTTTTTACGTTTTGACTTACTCAAGCCTTCTGCAGACCTTGTGTCTTTAGTAATATACTTGGTGTTGAATGGTCAGTTGTTATCCTCATATCCATTGCTTCATTTATTTTACACGCAGTAGCAACACACACTATGGTAATTTGCTGATTTTGTGTTTTGTACTGAACTCAGAATCTATATGTATTTCTGTTTTAAACTCTGTTTAGAAGTACCTTCTTTGGACCTAGTTTTATCATTTTTACATAGGATTCTTTTGCTAGTAAATGGGAATTCCATGAGAAGACTCTGAATCTGGCTATTAGGTAACCTGGTTTCAGGGCTGCAGATAAGATTTGCAGTTAATTTTTTTTTTTTTTTTTCGGGACAAGGCAATGATACTTCTTTATCATCCTTTACAAGGGGTATTTGATTGGCGGAAATTCTCAGTAGTGCTAGCATCAATTTTCCTTTTGCAAAGGACAGTGAGGTGAGATCCATGGTGTCTAGGTATCTCATTGTGGGAAAAAAGAGAAGTATTTCAGTAGGGGTTTTGGGATTTTTGTATTCAGAGACTTTAGAAGAAATTTATATACTTAATTCTTTTTACTTAATTTTTTTATGACTATCTCTCCTTTATTTTGAGAATACAAAATGTTTAGAAAATCTTACAGGAAGGAATATATAGACTAGAGGTTACAAGTGTTGTAATATATTAAGACATGAGAAACAGGAATTATTTCCTGCTTCATTACATTTTTCAAGTTTGATCATTTTTTCTCCTTTTTTAAAAAAGTTCTTTTTTGCTTGTTTCTAAACTTTAAGATTCTAGTGATCTCTGCCTCACTTCTTACGACTATAAAAAGAGTCATTTACTCTGAAGGGACTTTTTAGGCAATTAAGTTAAGCATGTGTTTAAAGGCGATGATTTAAGATGAAAATGGTCACCAGCTGTCAGAAACAAGTCCTTAAGCCTTTATTAGAATGCATAATTAATATAAAACTTGATGAGAAGTGAAATATTAATTGGGCTATTTTCTGCCAGGTCTTAACTGGCTTCATTTTGTCTAAATCAAAGTAATTAAAAGGGACTAAAAATGTAAAGTTTATGCAGTAAAAGACTGTCTAGGCAATCCTGGTCTGCCAAGCGAACGGGTGTCAAGCACTAAGAGCATTCTCTTTGAAAACCAAGAAAACGTTTCTGGTAGGATATTTCTCCTAACTTGTTTGGAATTGTTTTGGGTTTTTATTACCTTTTGAATGGCATTTTTTCAAGTTTCCTACGGGATGCTGTTGTTAATTTTAGAGTCCTGACTGGTTTCAAAATAGGTCATGGTACTGATTCTAGATCAGGCTGGAAAGACTTTCTGCAATTTGAGTTTGATAGAAATTAAAATCCTGCCGGGTATCTTTTGTGTAGGGCTCTGCATAAATAAGCATAAATCTCTTGGATTCTTCAATGAAAGTAGGTGCGCTTCTTTGCAGCTTTAAATGTGTAACCTGGAAGCAAAATTATATTGGTTCTGGATTTGAATTTGGAAATAAATGTCAAGCTTCTTTAAAAGTTAAATAATTTGGATTTGAGTTCCTACTCCTTTTCTTTCTTTGTTTGATTCAAGTGATGAAGTAAAAATACCTCATAAGGAAAAGATGATTGCTTGGTTCAATCCAGTTAATTGCCCAGTTAATATAACATTAGAATCAATGTAGCACTGTGGATTCAAAGTGGTTTAGTTGACTCATAGACCCCATCCCTAACCTTCTCTCTCCTCCACGGGTATCTAGAAAAGTTTGGCCTATCCTTAAGGCAGAACTTTTTACTCCTTAACAGCCTTGTCTCTAAGTCTTTAATGCTAAGCAAAAAAAGATTACTTTGGTTGTGCTTGGGAAGTAATTGACTAAAGATATTAAGTAATGACAGTATATTAAAACATGTATCACATTTAAATAGCACTTGTATGACTCCAAAGCGAAAGAATGGAGATGTAGAGTAATTCAAAGCTTGTCTAGGGTTTATGATATCCAGTGCACTATTTGAAAGGGTTTACATTTAATGGTTTGGCAAGGTAGGAGTGTTTTGCAAATAACACTTTGTGGAGCGAGGGCTGGCTTTCTCCCAAAACCAATGGAGGAAAACAAAGCTTACATTTTAGTTTTTAAAGTTGGTTAAAAGCAATAAATGCAACGTTGTTGCATTTCAGTGACTTTTAGTGTGTTATATTGAAATAATCTCATAAGCACAGCCAGGAACACTAAGAATAAGCAGGTAAGTGGTGTTTGCCATACTTCCATGATAGAGGTGAGAATGCAGTCTGCATTTTGCATGAAAAACAATGGCCAGGGTACAACCAGAGTTTCAGGCCTATCACTAGCCTTGAATATTCACATTCTTATAAAGGAGCCACATCATCATGCAATCCTTAGCCACATTTTAAAATTACCCTCAAGACAAGAGATGAACTGAAATACTGACCCATCATCAAATCATCGAGTGCTGTCATTGATTTCAGTGAAATCTGTGTTTTACTGTAGGCCTTCTGAAATAGGAAAAATGGCTGATAAAATGAACATAGTCTGAAAAATCCTTTCTTAATTGTCAAGTGGCAGATCAACAGCAAACTATAAGATCCTGAATACCTGTCTTTGAATTCAAGAGGGCAGAACAGGTTGCCACTTCAGGGAATGGTTCCTTTAATTTGGCTTTTAGGGCTCTTAGGGATGCAGGCTGGTATCTGGCTAAAACTGGACCAGTTTTTAAAAGCTGTTGAGCATCTTCCCTTCTTATTAGGATCAGAAAATCATCTTAAATGCCTGCCACTGACTCTTTAATGGGGAGGAGGGCCCCATCCATTTTTTGGGTTTTTTTTTTCAAAATTGCTTTTACCCTTAACTGAAGTTATGGTGCCTGAGGAGAACAGCCACATCTTTCAGAAGCAACAGAAAATGTTGGTTCTAAGAGACAATTACAGGAAATGGGTTGGGTTCCTGTAAGACTGGCAAGGCAGATGGGCATAATTAGGCAGACCCAGCTGTGGGGTGCTGGTGGAAGGGGTAAGGCAGGCAAGGCAGATGCCCCTCAGCTGGGTGAGGTGCACTCCTGGCAGAGACAGGCTTCTGAGTGTTGTTTGATTGTCAGTGAGGATGAGGGACAGGCTGATGATTTGAAGCAGTCTTGGCTTTTGGGATGTTGGAGGCAGATGCTGGGAATCTGCAGTGCTGTGCCACACCATGTTGCATACAGCATCCAACATCTGGAGCATCTATGTTGGCAAGTACCTGGCATTATTATTAATTATTATTATTTTGTACTCTAGGTCTAAAACTGGGCAGACTGAGAACTGCAAAACTTGAAGGCTGTTTCCGTAGAGCTGAGGTTTAATCACCAATATATAATTGGATCACCAATATATAATTAAAGCAGTTTTCAAAATGAAAGGGAGAGATGTGTTATATCTCCTATTTCTGGGCCCTGGTCCAGCTATGCAAGAAATACATGTTTAATTCTGAACAGTGAATAACTTTGATGACCAGTTCAAATGGGTTTAAGTTATTTGAGCCCTTTGCTAGATTGAGGTCATTTTTTTTTCTTTTTGCCTCTCTCTCTAATTAGCGCAACTGCCTAGCAAAGATATTTCCCATGACTTTGTGGTAATTCATCACTTTACATTTCCCTTTTAATGTTCCCAAACTGATTTCTTTTCAAAGATCACTACCAATTAACTCTAATCTTCCTGTGGACATTGGCAGACTTTCAATACTTTCTGATGCTTATGGACTACATTGAACTTAAGTTAGTTTTAGAACTGCAGGACAAGAGACACAGGGTTGGGGTTTTTTGTAACATCACAGTTGTGTATCTTTATTAGTGATTCTTTGGTACTGAGGACATTTCATAGGGTCAGAGAGCTCCAGTTATTTCATTAGAATGAAATGGAGAGTGCAGATAAGTCATTAAGTAGCCTGTAAATCTCCACTCTTGCATGTAGACTTTATGCCATAGTGATTTATACTAAGCTTAGAATAATCTCTTTAGAACTTTAAGTATAGTAAACAAGACGAAATTTCACGTTACAGCAGAGCTTTCAGATTGAACGTAGTAGAATTATGGTTGGGCTAAATCTGACCAACTGTGTTATGGATTCTCTGGCAATTACATATAAGAAGGGAAGGAGCGGAGAGATCAGTGGTTTGGTTTTGATCTCTTGGGAGTCCCTGTAAATCAGTAAAGCAATAATCTAAAATTAATGCAATGGCTATGGTAATAGTGGAGTGAGACCATATTTGGACCCATTAACTCCTAATTCCAGTCACTACAGAGGGGCTGAGATTGTAATGTTTGATCAAAACACTGTGGAATGCATTGTTGCATTTTCAGTTGTGGTTCATGCTCAGCTGGTCCAGCCAACACCATCAGTACTCATTCCTCCATACTTTTCAGCCTACTTGGCTTTCCACCTTCTGTGAGTATTCAGAGGATCCATGCAATACTGAATAGTGGCAACTGTAAAATAAAGACTATATGCTAGTGGTAGTCGAACTGCTTTCTACTTTATTATTCCGAAAACATCATTTCCTGTTAGATTCAAATGAAGAGAAGTCTTGCTCCTAATTAATTTCTTATCCTTTTGTGCCAAAAAAACATCACTAATGATTTGTCAGGATTTTGCCTCTTCACAAAGCAAGCTCTGTAAAAATTTCTTTCTATGATCTCTGTGGCAAAATGGTTAACGCTAAGGCCAGTAGCACAGCTCCTGATTTAGATGTTCTCTGCAACACACACAGAAGGATGAAGAAATGTTTTGTTACTGCTGGTTTTTTGTTCAAAGATCCTAGTGAGAATTAATCTGAGTTTAGCATCCTGTTTATCCTTGTGCTGGAAAATATAGTCATGTTTTTCCATCCTGTTCCAGCAATGTAGTAGTTTTGTGGAGACAGATGTGTTAGAATTGTCAAGGATGGTAGGAAAGCTGAATTTGGAGGGGCCAGAAGGAAAGACTTAATCTTAAGTAACAGCTAATAATTTTATTCTTCCTAGCTTAGAAGTCCTTTTATTTTTCTGCTTTAGCATGGAAACCATCAAGGTCTGTGTGCAGTGTGTTTTGCTAGCGTTATTTTTGTTTGATGAAATGGTAAGCAGTGCTTACTTGTGCTGTAATTATTTGGAAAGAAGGACAACAGGCTGTGTGAGACAGGGAAATAGTTGAGCTATGTGCTTTTGAATGTTGCTGTAATACCTGCCTGTGTTTTACCTTACATACCACAAGACGAGACACCAGTTAGGGTTCTCCTCACTAGTAAATAAAAGATTTCCTGGTTCCCAACAGGCTACCTCATTTTCTCCCAGCAGTTCATAAAGCTGCGGCATGTCAAAAAAGGCCCTTGATGTATTGACTTGATTTTCCGTTAAAAATTAATTGCTTCCTGTTTGATGAATGGTGATAAATAATGACCTTTGAAGTGTGCTGCAGTTTCAAGTATACTTGAAGCTCTTACCCTTAAAACTCATTCAACCAAAGGCTATCTGCAAGTCATGGCTTCACATGGCTTCATGACACTGGGAAGAAAGCTATCTGTTTTAAAGCATCACATAGAAATTAATAGTCTAACTGCTAATGCTGAACTGTAAATTTGAGTGACTGTGGGTTTCTGTCACTGTCAAATGCAGCAAAATTACAAACAAATTCAGTTACGTCCTTTTCTTATATTTGCTCATTGAAATTGTCTCATTACTCCAGCCTGTCCAGCAAATTCTGCCTGTGTCCACATCTGTTCTGGTTGTCCTAAAAATGGACTTAAGGCTCAGCTGTTCCACATCATTCATTGCTATCAACTCCTGCAGCTCCTGTCACTTGTATCCTCTTCTGTGTATTTACTTCACTGATTTTTGATATCAGATTGAATATGAACTAATACTTCTGTTGAATGTATATCTCTTTGTACTCATCAATCTCTTTTTAAAAAAAAAAATATTTTTCATACGCTGGAAAGCACTTCATAAAACATTAATTGAAGTGTCCTTGCAAAATAGATTTATTTCTTTTCTTAATCAGGCAAGGTACTCAAAAGGCAAAAAACTCTACTTTGTTAACCAGTTTTGCATTTCTCTGTTCCCTCTATCTGGCTGTTTTTCTAGTGTTGCTGAAAGCTCTCTATGTGGATAGAGCACAGAATGCAAATGGGGAGCATGGTGTAACCCTAAGGAGACAACTGTCTTTAAGTGTCATAGTGGCATTGTCTTTTCCCCCCTTAAATTCTTGTGTCCCTAGATGACATTCAAGAAAGTCAAACCTTTTCCTTCTGAAAGCAAAGCAGCATTTTTATGTGAAGAAACTGCATGGTGAATCCCTGTGCAATGTGCAATAAGACTACTGGATTGTGTGCATGTGAGGGCGCAGAGGAGATAGAGGAAAATCTGCATGTAGCACATTAAATTATTATTTAAACAGTTCTGGTAGAATCTGTCAAGGAAAGTAAGAGAAAGCAGAGTGAAGGCAAAAACAATTGTGTAAGGTAGTTTATACAAAGCCACTGCCATTATAAATAATAAAGCAAAAAGGCATCCTTTGGAAACTTTCCAGTTCATTTTTACCAGTTCTGCCTTAAATAACTGACAATTTTGTAGTACTTTGCATTCTCACTCATATCAGTTCCTTTGCTGTGGGAATCTCCACAAAGTAGTCTTGGCTTCTTGGTTTGGATCAGATATCTAGATACTTGTTTCTTGCTCTTGTTTGTTTGTTTTTATTTTGCATTCCACATCCTAGGACCTAATCACTAAGGTTATGTTCTTTATATAGATCTCTTGGCATTCAAGGCTTTCTTTTAGCCAGAACCCTCCTAGCTAAACATAAACATGAAACCTTGGTCATTAAAACACTGTTCCACTAAACATCTTTGTTTCCAGAAGAAATAATTGCTTAAGTCAGAAGCATAGGGTAAGACTGTGCTTTGAACAATGCTTATCTGCATGGGCAGAAAAGGTAGATTATGTGTCTATATTACACCTGAGATGTTTGTTTATCACTAACCTGCCCACAAGAGCACAGGGTGTCCCTGTGTGCCCTGGCATTGCTCTGCAATGGAGTGTGGTCAGCAGCAGCCTGAACCAGTCTACTTCTCTGATGGCAACTTCTGTTCACTCAAGAGATAAGACCATCAGGTGAAACAATTTCTATAGTTGTGGCAACAGTCTGTTCCTAGCTGGCAGCGATCTGAAGAACAGTCTTCCTTAAAGCACACTGATAATCTGAAGGAGGGGAGAGACATTGTCTTGAAAGACTTTGGGGATGTTATACTGATGACATGTTGTCTTCACAGGAAACTGTGATGAACAACGACATTTTACGGAAAAGCTAGACTGGTAAGTGATTCTGAAAAAGGCCATAAGAAAACATTGGCACCAACTTCTCCTTCAGTTTAGAAGCACACAACTTACTAATACTGGCTTTAAAATCTTGAGCAAAATACTCAAGAAAATAATTCTTGCTGTCAGGAGTAGTTACAGAAATGCTCTCTCTGATGGCCAAAATTCACTTGGCCAGAGAGAATGCTTCCAACTGCTGTTTTTAGCATCAGTGCAGCATAAAAGTCCTGCTGTCCCAGATATCTGTCAATACCCAATGAATTGTTTGGTTAAGTATGAAGAACAGAAGACAGGTGAGGTTCTGTTCCCACTGTGGTCAGTAGTGGAGTGCTTGCTAGTCTCCAAGGGCAGTACAATTAGTATCTGGGGAAATGTTTAAGCCCATGGCGTCTTGAAATATTCATTACTATCTTGAAATGCCTGATTGTTTTGCACATATGTTGCTTTTCCTTTCTGCTTATGTTGGGATAATGGTCTGATTATTTAAGTCTGAGGAATGGCATAGATATTAACACTGTTTTAATTCCAGGATAAATACTAGCCACTTATAATTTAAAAACATATCTCTCCTAAACCAAAGGGCAGGTGATGGTTTATGTACTCACGCAATGAGATGTATTCCCCCTGTAACTAGATAAACCCAGGAAGCAGTGTTTCTCTTGATGTAGTAAAATGCTGGCCAAATAATTAGCAAATATGTAGTTAACCTGAAAGCCACATTCATTGCTATTTGAAAAAGTTGTGTTAACCTCAGTAAAATCATAGTTAGCAATTTGTAGAAGAATGGATATTCATCTCTCTCCTTTGTTTAGAAAATACCAAATAATGAAGCTGTTCTACAGTTAACCAGAAGGACAAATCTGTAATGGGATTTGTTAATTTAGGTACCAGTTTCTTTTGAAATAATTACTATTTGAATTTGGGAAATTTAAGTACCAACTATTTTTAGGATGCTTTAAAACTCTTTCAGTATCCATCAGGTGCCTTAAACATTGCCTTTCAGCATCCACCAGGTAATACATTACATGGAAATGAGTGTCTGAATTGAGCCCTGAATTCTTCATGCAAATTCAGGCCTCTGGATAGACAAGCTGCTGATAATCCTTTTCCAAGCATATGGATTGGATCCTAGCACACTGTCCTCAAGCACAGATTTATTTAAAAAAAACTGAGTAGGAACAGGCCCTAACCAAAAGCAGATTGGACCCAGATTTGTCCTTCTGAACTGACTGAGGTTATTATGTGATCGTACTGAGAGATGAAGGAGAAGCTACGGTGAGGAGAAATGAAGACTCTGTTGACACATGACAGATGTGTCATTTTAATTGATTAAAACAAATCTAATCCATGGGGGACATGTTTAGTGTGGCCTTTGGGACTTTGCTTTTTTCCTCCTCCTTGCTTGTGCTGTAGTGCTGGGCAGCCTCGATGCCTCTGGTGTGACAGTAGCTCTGGGTGACTTGAGGCTGTCCCCAGCAGAGCAGCTGTTGAGCTGGAAGGAGGCGGCTGCTGCCTGCCTTTCAAGGGCCATCTCCCTTGCTGTGAAGCAGTGCTGACTGCAATATGCTTGCAGCTCTGCAGCGGTCCTGGTGGTGACAGCCTGATATGATGGAGAGCAATGACAAAGAGCCAGGAGGTGATGGGAATAGCTCTTGCCTGTTGTGAAAGGAAATTCTAAAAGACAAATGGCAGAATTGCCTACGAGACTCCTCTGTGAAAAGCAACTCACTGTCCACCTCCACTTGGAAATTGAAATAATGTAACACTAAAGGTTGTGCTGTACCAGCTGGAAATGCAGCTGTAGCACTGCTAAGTCTGAATGCTGCAGGATGAGCTGAAAACTTCCCTAACAGTGCCCTGGCTCATGGGTACCACAGCCAAGCAAAGTCAGCTTTGCAATGGTCACATCCAACAGCAGAACAATTGGGGGTTTCAAGCACAGTATATTATTCTGGGGCTGTTTGGTTTTGGCAATGCAACCAGTGTATCAAGTGATGTCCAGAAGTAGCTCAATCTTCCTTCTGCTAGCATAAATCTATTACTGACTGCAATATGATTGGGGCTGCAAAGTGCTTGGTATTTCTATGGGATGTTTGGTATCATTTTTAATTGAGAACACTGTGGTTACAACAGCCTGAAACTGTGTGTTAAAGAGCATTTTTCTGAACTGGACTGGGAGAAATGAATGACTGTGCCCCATTTTTTAAACAGCTAGTCCTGTCTCCTAGCCAATACAAACACATTTCATACAACATATGTGGATTGTGAGAAGCTGGCAGAAAAGTAGTTCAGGAGTTTCCGTCCTCGCAACTTGTTTGTCTTCCATTCTTCTGTTATTTTCGTGACTAAACAAATTGGTCTGGATGCCTTAGTTTCTGCTCAATGAAACTTCAGTACTCTGCAGGAATTCAGTACACCAGAAACACCCTTGGTGCTTGAGAAGTTGCTTCCATTTTGAGAATGTGTTTCTAGAGAAGTAGGGTGTGAGTAAATGTGGGTAGTGAAAGAAATGGCACCGACCATTGCAGTCTTGATTTCTCAAGGCATTTCCTGAGTTATTTTAAAGGTTTTGCGTATGGTTACTGAAACCATGACTCTGAATACGAACTGTCTTTTTAAATTAAAGCTATTAAGCCTGGTCCTCTTCATCGCTTCATGTCAGTCAGCTGAAGTGTTTACACAGCTTTCATGTTCTGACCCAAGTTTGCTCCCTGACGTTAACACACATCAACTTCTTCCATGAAAATGGAATAGAAAAAAGCTTTACTTGCGCTTATCTTTCACATCATGTCATCTTCTGTTTGCTTTGGTTGGCTCCTGTATATGTGTATATATTTGGTACATTTTTATTTTATACTTTTCTGTTTTGTGATTTTCGTTGAACTAATTTATATCTGATTTTGTACATGGGACTAAAGAATTAATTTTCCCTGTATGGATAAAAATCAAATTGATTTTATCCTAAATTAGAAGTTATATTTACATATTGGCAAAGTATGGCATATAAAGTATTCCATATACGACATTTATTCAATGGCTTCCAAAATACAAGTAATAAATATTGTAGACATTAGCAGTTCACCTTTCCATAAATTGAATGCAGAACATGAGTCAAAGAAATATGTATGTAAAACAGACCACAAGGTAGCCATTGTTTACATGCTAGCAATTTACACTGACTTCTGTGCCACTATTTCTTTCTCTATGCAGTCAGTCGTTACCACAGAAACTGCATCAACACATGGCACTGGGAGAGATAAAGCTCCTTCATTAAGACAGACAATCAGCAGCATAAAATCTCTCTTCATCCTATTCCTGCCGTTCAAAGGGTATAAAACGCTGGTATGTCACAGTCTCATTGCAAATAACATAAATTCAGCCTTTCGTAGAGAAATGCTTTTAGTTATGCCCACTTGAGCACCTTGGGCAATGCAAGTTTTACTGAAAGCTTGTGTTTGTGCTGCCATTGGATTGGAAACAGCCCCACAACGCAGAGCTTGAATGGAGATTGGAAGAACTGGGAAAGAATTAGCCAGCAGCTCCAGATACTATTTTATGAATTAAGGGGAATATGTTTTGATTTTTCCACAGGAGCTAAATAAATACGTATTCAGAAGCTCTTGTGCGGGTCACTCCTGAGCAGAGGGTTTGAAACTGTCTGGACTCTGTTTCCATGAGAGTGCTGGTGGAGGTGAAAAGGACCTAATTCACCTTTATCTTTTTCTGTAGGGCAGAACAAGAGGTTGGCTACAGACTGAAAGCCTGTTGCATTTGAAGGAATTTGTGTTTGTAGTCAGGTTGCATCTCCATGGCAATACAAGGGTGGACTGGGACTCTTCTGCCATCACTGTCCCTAGAACCAGCTGGGCTTAAGGAATGGAGAAGAATAGTGGACAAGAATTATTAACCTGATGTGCTCAAGGCTCTCAAGAAAGGAAAGGAAGAGACCTTCCTGCTCCCTAAACTCTGTACAGCCCCCTTTTCCTTTACATGAAACCTGGCCTATAGGGCTTGACTGGAGCCTCATTGAGAATGGACTTTTTATGGCATTCCAGTCTGTCCTTCTGGGATCTCTGAGCAGGAGTTCTCTGAAGAAAGAGAGGCAAAGGTTTTCTAAGTGTTAATTATGGGTATTAATATGCAGGAACCACCTTCTATAGGAGCATCTCTATATTTCCATCTGTGTGTTTGGTGTTTGCTGTCTTCCCTCATCTATTTGTAGCAAATGATGGACACCAAATTTGCCACAAAGGGTCTGTCTGATTCCCACTCACAAAATATGTAGGACAGAGTTGTGACACTGAGTGTGAGCAGTGTTGGTGCACGTCTGTGCTTGTTGTCAGACAGCACCAGCTTTGCTGCTGAGGCATTAGAGATCACAGTTAAAATACAGGTAGTTTCAAGAGGCCAGTGTTCTTTCTGGTTACCATAAGGTAGTGAAAAAGCAGATTGTCACTGTCAAGAGGGAGAAATGATAATTCTCATTGTGGTCTCACTGTTAAGTATCCTGTGAGATGCTGATGCTCTTTGCTTCAGGAAATGGGTTTGTGGTAGCTCAACTTCTTTTTAGGAAAGTAATTTAGTAGGTTGTATAAGCCACATTTTGGCATGATAAACTTGCATGGATACCAAACAATTTAGGCAGAGCTCTATTTCTGAGCTGCTCTAGACCTCTGTCTGATATCGTTGTATAGCTTTAAATGAAGACATTGCCATCAATCAGCCTGTCACCTACCTCACTACCCACTTCTATTAAATGATTTCACTATCAGCTAAGATGGAGCACGCCAGTGAGTGGCGTATTATAAGTGTCTAGAGAGATTAGATACTGAAATTAGATGGATAACATCCAGGTTGCTGTGCTGGATCTCTGAGCTCCCAGTATTGCAGTTGCCAATGTGTCCTGCTTCAGTCAGATAAAACCTGAAGCTGTGCTTCTTCATTCATTTCCCTTAACAGAGGGTGCAAACTAGAGGTATATGATGTCAGTCTCCTGAGAAAATCACAATAACTGTGTGCGCTATATAAGCAGTGTGTTATCTAATTCTTCTGTAGAAATAGTGGAGCACATTACAGCATATGCCAGAATCCATCAGATGCCTTACCAAGCTCTAACCCCTTCTGTTTTCAGCTTCTTTAACCAGTAGCTTCTCAATCTGTTTTTCCTTGGGGTGATCCTTGACAAAAGATGATTAAAAAAAATAATTGAAGTATCAGTAAAAAAAGGTCAGCTAAGAGAAGCTGATGAGACCCAAGATGACAGCCATCCTTGGGGAAAGTATCCTTCTCCCTGGGAAAATTGATTTTAATATGTTGGAGGAGCATGGGATTTAAAATTGGAAACATGGGCATTAATGTACTGCCTCAGCTTCTTTTATCTTACAATAGGAGAGCATTATTCTGAGAAAAAGGTACAGGATAAAGGCAATAAAAGAAAATATAGCTACAGGTATTCAGAAGTAGCATTTAAATGCCAGTTTCCACTGGCGTTATCCTTTTCTTACAGAGGGGCACAAACTTAGGATTATGCAAACGAATAACTGTGTTGATTGGTGGCCTCTGACAGAGGAGACCAGTGGCCTCAATGCAGGTGACTGTTTATGGAGTATGTAAGACAACTATGTCATGAATGCTTTAGAAATAATCAGAAATTTGTAGGGATTACTTAATTTCTTATAATCCCACCTATAGAAACAAATAGGCTGCCATTGCTTCATCTTTTCAGGGCTCAGGAAGAATATGAAAACTTATTAAAAATCCCTGTGACTTTTTTAAATTTAAAAATATAACTTAAGGTCCCAAAGGTTAATGCTGGGAGAGGACTTCTCTATTTTCTATAGAAAGATGTCTTTTCTCGTTTCCAGTCAAGCTTTACATTTGCAGAAAAGAAGGAAACATTTCTCAGAGTTTAAGTAAATAAATGGATGGATGTATCTATATAAATTAAGGTTCTTTTGCTCATATTAATTACCATTGAAAGCAATCTCTGTCTCCTTAGTTAAATGAGGTAGCATAGCATGGCCTTGTTCAATACTGGGGCCTCTGGGTGTTTCTCCAAGAAAATACTGAGTAACATTCAGCATCATAAAGTAATAAAGGATGTAGTACTTTTAAAATATAATCTAGGGGTTTATTTGTGGGAGTTTTATGTGAATTTTTCATGGTAGAAAAGTTGGGTTTGGAAATCTCTATATCTGGCTACTCAGGAGTAGCCACGTTTGGCAGTCTTGAAACAGAACTTAAATTTATACTGATGGTGCACTTAATTCATATGTTATCTTAAAATCATTCCCCACAATTTGTCTTACAAAATATTGGGGAAATTAAGTTCTCCTTTCTTTGCATTCTTTTTTATTCTGGTGGAAAGTGGAAATAGTTGCAAAATTTCAGCCCTGACAAGATCACAGAAAAGAATTTCAGCTCAGCTACATCAGTGAGTACAGGGTAGCAGGGGTCAACTATTGAACAGAATACACCTACTACTCAGGAACTCCTGGAGAAGAGCTGAGAAGTGCTTTATTTAAGTGACCTATCTCAGGAGTTTATAGTCAGGAAGTCATTGCCCAGACTTCTGTTTATCAAGGAACCTGAACTTTCATGCACAATGTATGACAGTAGATCTCAAGTGAATAACTGAAGTATTGCTATGAACAGAAATGGGCATGTGAAGGGATAAATTCCAGATGTGTAGTATTTAAAATAGGATCCTTAGTCAATCCCATGCACAGGCTGCTGAAGGAAGGTGAAGGCATTCTGGTTACTATTTAGTATCCTTTGTTATGGTGTAGATGCCTGACTATGATGGACATTCTGCCAAGTGCCCCTGAGGTTCAGAAGCGAAACAAAAACTTCAGTTTATTGGCCACAGCTTTAAACCAAGCACCTTCTAAGCCAGTACAGCCAAGACACTATGTGTGGCATCTGCAGAGGATGGCAAATAGGAAGGTGGGATGGGCGACTGCTATGTTGCTGCCAAGGAAAGGCATTAAATGTTTCTGTGCTCCCCGTCCCCTCTTGAGGGCTTCATCTCTCATTCATGTCCTCAAGCACTACCAGCTCTGTTAACTAACATGGTGCAACTTTTATTTTCATTGTAACAGGAAAATATCCCCTCTTTACCCTCTCAAAAGGGGGGCCTGTCTCACTTTGCCTGGTCTTTCTCTTGGGGGCTACATTGGCCACCAACTCTTGGCCTCTTCCCTGAACACAGTCAGGAGGGGATGGAGATAAGGCTGTGTCCCTGCCCATCTTGGTGGCACTCAGTTTTCCTAGAGAAAAATGATTGCTATTCAGGGAAGAAGACTGAGATGTTGTGACAAATACCAATCTGTCTGGAATATACTGAGGGAGAAGAAATACTAGATGTTAGAGTAGCATCTGCTGGAACTAATAACAGCACAGATACTCCTGGATTTACTTTTTTTTTTAACCTGTTTAGAACTATTTACAGTGGTAAGCAATGAAATCTTTTTTTTTAAGCAGTGGGAAGCAGAACTACTTTCTCATTTCTGTTAATAATTTCTTTGGATAGCTCAAGAAAAAACTAGGATCTTTCTGTGCACAGTTTATGAGAAAATTGGAAGAACTCTTGTATGTCTCACTAGAGGTAGTGAAAGAATTAAGTCATTTCTATGAAGTATAGATTTTCTGAAAAGAGATGAAAAGATGTTATGGACAAGCAAAATATTATTCCCTTTGCATAAATTCTAAATCTAGAAATTGAACAGTGATACTGAAGACAGTCTAAAACTCTTTTTAAACATTTATAGTTTGTCCTCGTTAACTATTCTTATAGGTGAGATTTCTGAAAATGTTCACTATCAGCAACTTGCAGGAAAATCACTGGAATTTAGGGATGCTCAGCCCAATGCTGATTATTTTTCTTTATCTCAATTCATAATATTTCTCTAAGCTCTGCGTAAAGTCCAAGTTCTCAACTGCTGTAAGTACTGATAGCTCTGTTAAGTCTTACATCTCTATGCCTGTTTAGAATCAGCTAAAGGTCATGCCCATATCCTGATGTACAGATGTCTCTGTTTGCAGTGTGAAAGCTATTGCTTTCTGTTTTCCCGGTAGTAAACACACTGCAGAAGAAACGGGCTTCAAAATCCTGCTGGTCACCTGTAAGATGGTTTACAGTTCAACCTTTTCTGCTAATATATAGCATTTGTAGTGCACCGTCTGGTGAGAGAAGTGTCAACGGGAGTAAACTGGAACAACCTCATAGTTGCAAACATCTGCAGAGGGAACTGGATATTACTGCAGGGCTTACTTAGTATTATTTTAAAATAAAATCCTTGCTTTAGGGCTTTAACTCCTGCTGACTGTCTGAAACGCAGCTGCTCTGCTGCTGAACTACCTGAAAAAAATCCCATCATATGAATAATTTCAGGCTGTCAGCAATAAAAACAATAGCTAGCAAGGAGACTACAAAGAATGGGTTAAATCACAGACTTCCTACCTCTTTGGTATTCCTGGATAATAATCCACCTACAGTGACTCTACACTGTGGGTAGAAAATGCCTACCTCTTTTTAAACATGATTTATGCACTCCTTTGTCTTTTGAGAAGGATAGACACCAGCCAGATAAGACTGCTCTGCTGCATTAGGGCTTAAAATTAACGATCAAAATGTGTGCCTGATGTGCAAGTCAATCTGCCAAGTCACAAATGTTACAAACAGTGTGTATTTTTAAAGTATGCTTTTTGGCTGTGTAGCTTTAGCAAATACCATTTCTTCCAGTCTGTGCTAAAAGGACAGGGATACCTATGCTGTTAACCTGTCACAATACGAAAGCTGCCATAAATGGACTTCCCCAGAGGTTTTCTTTTTGAGAAGGCTGCACGCCATGAGGCAGTGTCTCCCAGATGATTCAAAGTGCCCTTGACTTGATCTGCAGTAAGCAAGATGGAAAGTGCTGGATAGTTTCTTCTGTGATGCAGTGGTGGCATCTGAGGAGGCTGAAAGCGTGAAGGACACTTAAAAGGAAGCTCAACACCCCCCCTCCACTTCCTTTTTTTTCCCCCCTTATGAGAAAACAGTTCTTGAGCTTAGACTTCAAGGGATTGGTTGGTGAGAAGCTTCTGCTTTTGAAGTAAAATTCATTCCAAGAAAAATGCACAATAGTTGCATTAGTATTGAAATTATAACAATGCTAAAGCCTGAAATGCAAGCAATTGACTAGGGAACATATTTCTAATAGAACTGCTTTCTTACCTTTTTTATTTGTTTGCTTTGCTTTGAGTTTTGATTAACTTCACATTAATTATAATCAGTCAACACTGGGGAAGAAAGTTGGGATTTTTTTGTTAACAATCCAGCAGATTTCCCTTGTTCTTCCTTTTGGAAGAGGAGTAACGCGGATGTGTAACTCTTTGTGCTGCCTGCCTTTCTCCTTGAGTCTTCAGGCGAATACGTAGGCTACTCCCTGTCGCAACGTAATACCAGTGACAAAAGAGGTTCAAGTGTCGTTCTGTTGTATCTGTCCTGACCAATTTGCCTCCAGCCATGAGCTGCAATAGTACCCCTGCCACTTCTGGCTGAATGTTTCCTCAAGAAGTGAACAGCCTATCCTCAGTATCTGCCCTATGCCTTTGTGTCAGAGGTCTCATAATATAAAGATGATTCTGGATATAAAGCCAACGCAGCTGAGAAAAAGGTGACTGCTCCCAGTGTGCTTTGTGCCTATCTGCAATTGCTCAGGGAGCTTCAGCATCTGTCAGGTTTCAGCATATACAGCATCTGCTCTGGCATCTTATTCTGTAGGGTGTTGGTCTTGGAATTGACTCACTTTGCTAGACACAGCTCTCTGCTCATACTTAGTGTGCCTGTTCTGGGAAGGCAACGTGTTTTCTGACAACAGCCAAGATAAAAATCAGGGGGTTATTCTATTGCCACTTCAGAGCTGATGTATAACTTGCTCCTTCAGTTTGAAATCTCTATTTAGAATACACAGGTTATGGAGATGATGGATTAATTCGCTTTCTGAGGGTGCTGAAAACTGGAAACAGTTAAAATGTAGTGTATGACTAAGCCTGCTACTGTTTTAAGTTTGTATGTTTTGCTTTAAAATTTCTGTTTGGGGATATAAGTATTCAATTTTTAACCCTTATCGTTATTTAATTAGAAGTTATTTAGTAGATCTGTCAACATTCGTTATGCACATTCTACTGAGTGTGTCCTGTGTTAATTTTTCCTCTAAAAGACCTAAAAGAATTTTCTGATTTTTTAACAGATGTTTAGAAAGGTTTTATAGATATGGTATTAAATATTCCTGCATTTTACCTCCCTTGTCCACAAAAGCTTTGCTTTCTCATTTGCTGTCAAACTTATTGAGTAACGATGAACACTCAGAATGAAGCAAAGGTAAGATTGCCTTCTGATCCCTCTTATTTGTTTTGAGAACAACTTCAGTTCTTTCTGTGTTGAATAGATGTCCTCATTTCACCTACTTGAAGCAAACATGATACTGGAAATTCATCTAGTATCTCCAATTTCTCTCCAAATCACTGTGCAACTGTTAATTAGTCTCACAATACCCAGAACAGGTAGATAAATAATGTTCTATTATCCTGATTATAGAGGTAAATCACTACCAAGAAGATGCAACTTGCCAGAGGTCACAGTTGAAGTAAAATCAAGAGTTGATGCATTCCTGTGCTTCCTACACAACCCCGTACCGCATCTGTCTGCTACTTTACCTCTCCTTGTTGCTTCAGCTCCATCACTGTACCTGCCACCAAATCTTAAACATATTCATATGGAGTCCTCGGTGAACAAAGTACATTAACAAGCCACATCTTTTCATTAGGCAGCATATATTGTCAATTAAATACTGCCCATTTATCCCAGACTTTTTTTGATTGATATGATTAAAAAAGGCCGAAGGGGTGCTAATTGTCCTATGGATTTAACACTCAAGAATCACCCCCAGAATAATACCTATGGGAACAGCTGCCAAAACTTGCTCAGCATCTTTGAGTTTGAGAGAGCAAGAGCCTGTGGCTCCCTCTCAGTTCCACAAGTATGTTTATTATGTCAGTTGTTTTCTCCTGAAATCCCATGTAGTCTTGGATCACAGCTGAAAGGATTCTCTGTGTGTGGTGGAGGCCATAATTCCCAGCTAAGCTGAAACGTTGAAGTCTCTGCCTAAAAGCTCTTAAAGAGATGAAGATGGCCTCCTTTTTTTTTTTTTTTAAACTCCTGCCAAGCACTTGTGCCAGCCGTCAAGGTGTTTGACCTTCAGAGGCCACAGAGAAAACTGAGTGCATCAGAACACGCTGTCCAAAATACTCAAATGTCCTTACAGCAAAGGCTTTTCCAGTGCTAGCACTGGTATAATACATGAGGCTTTTCACTCTGGATCCTAGCCTTTTCATTGTCTGGCAAGCTCACAACAAGCAAAATATGCTCTTCTGACCACAAAATCTATTATTGCAAATTCTCTTCTTCCCAGGCTCACGTGAGGGCTGCTTTCTTGCTTGTGGCACATGCAGAATGTACTGGCATTTTGCTAACTCATTTGAATTATTCTGATTAGGTTGTTCTCACCTTGCTGGAAAAGAACTTGCTGTGAGTTGCCACGGTTTGAGATTTCAAGCTCTTGACAGTCTTGTTTCTCTACTAGTAGGCTGGTGATTTGTCATCCTACATTCTGTTTCCAAGGCCCAACATTATTTGTTCTTCCATGTCTAGTGAACGTTGAAGGGTGAGATTTCCTTCTCCCCACAGTGATTTTTTTTCCTTCTAATTCTGAAGCCGCCTCCTATCCCTTATTTACTGTTGCTACATCCTGCTCCAGGCATTATCCTTCTCATTGCCTACACTGGAACCACTATTTTCTGTAGTTCCACTCCAAAAGAGTGTCCTTCTGGTGACGACTGCAGTTCTACTGCATAGCATTCCATGCTCTGTGAGCAGGAAACCAGTTATTCAATAACAATTAAAATGATGCCCAAAATAAAAAGAATTGGTGTGACATTCTCTGGGTGAAAGGGAACAATCAGAAGGACAAGATGACGTTGATCCTTCTAAAAGAAGAGTGGTTTCGTGTCCAGAAAGGACTGAAGAAAAATTTGTGAGCAAGCCTGTATTTTCTATATGGAAACCTGTTTTTCTTCTCCACTGATTTAAAAACAAACACCCCCGCCCCTTCCACCTCAAAGAAGATAACGGACTGCAAGCAGATGTGTATTTGTAAATCACTCGTTATAAAAGCAATTTGGAAAAAAAGACATCCTTTTTTCCTTGAAAACATTCAACAAAATTCGTCATATTTGTACTGCAGTTGTCAAACCGGCAAGGCTTTTTCCTTATCCAAAGTTTTTAGCAAAATTTTGTGCAGTAAATTCTTTGCTTTTTATCTTCCAGGCATTCCCTCTTAAACTTTGCAGGTCTGTTTTTTCTTTCTAACTACTATTTTACTTTTTTACTTTTTTATTAAGTAAATACGGGGTTAGAAAAATAAACTGATACTGGGGGAGAAAAACTTTGGGTTTTTTCTCATGGGGAAAAGGGAGAAAATTTGCATAAAGCTGCTCTGAAAAGAGGGAGAGAAAAAATTTTTCTTGCTGAAAAGAAAATTTATCTACATTTATTTGACCATCTCTAGATCTGAAACTGCAGAATACATATAATATTTTTGATACTCGCAAACGTGTATCTTATCCAAAAAGTTAGTGTATTGTGTGAAGGCTCTCTAAACATCATCTGCATAGACTCCATAAACACAACTCCCCAAAAATTTGTCTTTTCCCTTCCTCACAACCCTCACGAGTAGCTGGATTTGAAAGACAGATAAGGCTGTGGAATAGTAGAGAGGCTGCTGACATGCATGGTGACTTTACTTCTGCCTCATCTTTTTCTCTGTGTGTATTTGAAAAATAAAACTTCCTCAGCATAATGGGAAATTTAGAACCACAAGTGACTACTTAGCATTTTGATGAAGCTAGGTGTATTCTAAGTAAAACAATGTATTCTACTTTAAGCTGTAAGCCTGTGGCAAGCTTTGTTAACTAGAATAATTCATAATTTGGGCTAGTGAGTTGGTTTAAGAGTGTTTTTGTGGCATGTGGGCATTTTAATAGCAAGGCCGCAGCAAGCACTTGCAGTAAGCACTAGCAGGCATTATACAGCTCGATAGCTTCATTGCATCTTGAAATTTTTCTTGATTACAGCCAGTATCATATGCAGTGCAGGCAGTGAATAATTAGGGTTTTTTATTTTCCATTTATATCCAAATCTTTATTGATATGCCTCTCAAAATTCAGCTTCTGATCTCTCAGTAAATATGGTACAGGTCTTGTAAACGGAGTTCCCACACATAAATTGTCCACTGCATTTTTCTGCATGTACAGATGGCCCCTTGCCATCTGTATATATTAGAGCTGTTGGGGGAAGATCTTTAGATCAAACTACTGTTACATCTGGACAGTCATGTACAAGCTCATAGTAGAAATCTCTCTTTTTGCTTGTGGTTTTGCTAAAGCTGTCAAAGCAAGGAGCAAGGGATGCCACAGAAAGGGACTTCTACAATAAGTTTTGCAGTTACTAAAATTAATGATGTGCCCGCAGACCATAAGCAGAAATTACATCTATTAGACTGGCATTGCTAAATAAAATCCGTTTGGCTATTGAGATGAACAATGTGCTCAAATACTCCCGTGGCCAAAAAAAAAAAAAAAAGCGCTGTTGTTCCTAACATTTGCAGCTAGGATCTCTGCTTAAATTTATTGCAATTTTCTTACATGTAAACATGTACATCTTACTTCTAAAACAGACTTAGGACATTCAGTATAAAAAGAGATCAGATGAAATTTTCCTGTTGCTGAAGTCAAGAGCAGGAAAAGCTTATATTTGCAAGAAATGTCATAAAATCAAAGAGCAGTCTTGTGTGGTTTTCTCAGCACACATACAGCTACTTTGAAATCCGCCTCGGATGAAGAGAGTAAAAAAACTTACTTCATATTGATGCTTATAAAGATGGTACTTGAACGATCACAACAAAAGCCTATGGATGCATAGCCTCTCCGTGCAGTAATCCATAACCGCACAGATCCAGGGAACAGAGTAGATGCCTGCTTTACCCAATTTTAATTCCTGTCTGATGGAGATTCTGTGATGTGGATCTCTACATAAGGGAGCAATTGGCTTTAACTGCTTTATAGCAGAGTTTTCCACATCCTAGCAGAATGAAAATAAGGATGACTTCCCCAGATTTCTACATGTGCAAGATAACTTTCCCCTACTTGCAAGAACCTGGAAGAAGCTTTGTGATTGTGCCCCTTTTTAAAAATTTTCTTACAAGGTGACTTTCATCCTAATTGTGCTGAGTATTTTGCACTTCAGTATTTAATACTAGTTAAAAATTCTAATGATATTTTGTTTATATTTTATCCTTTTTGTGCAAGTTTTTGAAGTATTTTCATAAATGCTTAAGACTCACAGAACCTTCATGTTGCAGGGAGATATAGGTGCTGGCAGTTTCCTTATCAGATGATGAGAAATAGATACACAAAGCTATCAAATCTGACATTTTAGAAAGTTTTCAATGCCTAGCTTAAGAGCCTTTGGGGATCAACTTGAAGAGACCATCTGCAGCTGTCATTGACTTCAAGGGGAGCTATGAAAATCAGGATCTGGTGCTATAATTCCTGTTGTGATCTTATTAGTGAATCAACATTTATATCTAAAGGGTAATTATGCTACTGCAGGATATCCAAGGCTTAGCGAGGCCACTGACACAGGAGTTAGCTCAATGTCTGGAAACTGCTTGTGATTAGTTTGTTTTCAACACATTTTCCGATGTGGGAGTTGGCCTTTTGTATGTCAAACACAGCGTCTTGAAAACACCGTTCCTCTTGTTGCAGGAGAGTAGTTTAAAGAAATGCACATATTTAATTACAAAATAGGCTGGAATCGTTTTCATGTAGAACGTAGGGAGAAGAGGCAGCCTAGGAAAACAGCTCAAAACTTCCTGGCTTTTGCTCATATTCCTGCCACAGTTCCCAGTAAGATTTCTCTTTCATCTGCATTTGCTGTAGTTCTTCCTTTCTCCCTTTCTAATAATTAAAGAGACAAGACGACAGAACGTATTAGAGAAATATCTATAAATGATACTGTACGTAAAGAGGCATTTACCCACTAAGTCTTAAAACTCATTGCCTGATGTGATTCTATTTTTATAAGCTTCCTCTTATTTGACAATGACAATGATTCATATAAATATTAAGTATTAATTTTTAGTCCATTGCACATAAATGAAGCTAAACTGTAGTGTTCTTTGGAGATTTTACCCTGCAGGCCCCTACTTAAGATAGAAAGACGGATAGGAGGATTCAGTTCCTGAATAGGACAATTTGGTCCTCTGGCCTTACATTAAACAGCATAGATGTAGCATTTTTTAAATTTTCAATTCCATTCATATTGCAAGGGGGGGTTTATGTTCATTTGTTTTCTTCTGCAGTATATAAAAATAGGATGTATTACCCTGAATTAAAATTGAAATCTGAAGGCTGTGGAATATAACATGATTTCTTATTTGTACCTCTCTGTTGTGTTGTAGTTATGTAGTACAACTCTATCATTATTCTTTTGATATTTCTTGGTTTTTAATTAAATGATTTTTTAAAACATTTTATTTTATTGTCCAAACATTCTGTTCTTTAGACTGCATAGCAAAGATCTTTACACAGTGCAAGAAAATATTTTTTTCAATATTTGTCACTTCTAAATTCTAATACAATTGTGTTTCTGTTATAGCAGGATTAGATTTGGTAACAGATGGTAAAACTGCAAAACTGCCTCTGCTTCATTAGAGCCCCTGGCAAGACTCTTATAAGGTAAATTACAGTAGAGAGGGATATTTAACAGTATACACTTCACGGTTTCCACTAAGATTTTGAACTAGTATTATGTGTATCATGAGGGCAGTGAATCTAGTAGCAAGAATGTTTATTGATCACTTCTGCGTTGGCTGTTAATGCCAGAGCTAAAGCATATGTCCTGTAAAAGGCCCTAATCTTCTGAAGACTTGTTCTAGTGCTTTTCCAAGGTAAGTTTATCCTGGCAATAGTTTAATTGAGATTGCTTTCCTTTAATGGTGATAATGCCCTTTGAAACATTAAAAAGTAATAAAAAGTAAGTGATCAATTTCCATTTAAATTAAAAGAATGTTTATGTTAAAATATTGATGAAAAGGCAGCCTTCAAAGATGCTGGTATTTATGCTTGTATTTACATTGCATGACTGAGGGGTGACAGATTGATATCCCTGGGAAATGTATTTTTTTTTCAAGACAAATTATGCGATGTGTCCTTACACTGACTTGGGATCTTGCTTTCCAGTGTGGTGGAACCACTCAGACTCCAGAAAGAAAAAGTTCTCTCAGCCTCCGTGTATCATCTCACACTTTTTTTGTGCATTTTGTATATTCCTTCTCCACAGGGGCTGCACAGAGATCACTGAACCACTGCCTGTGGATCATCCTGGGGTCAACTGCATGAAAATGATATAAGGTTATTTCCTAAGAGGAATTGGCTTCAAACTCGTAAGTGATTGAAAATGCTAGTGTTGTCACACACTAAAGTTACACAGTCTCAGACAATGTCACTACATATATCTGTGTGTTCTGCTGTTAATCTTGCTGAATTCACTATCCCAGAATTAACACGCAGGAGCAGTTTCTTAGTTCCAGGTTATTGGGAAATGCTGCTTTGCCATACACCCAATATATTGGTTTGTGAATTCCTTATGCCATGCAAATTGGATCAACTTCACTAACTGCATAGATTATGAAGCTGTCTGAAGTTGGGAAGTCTCTTGAGCAGAGATGGATGAAAATTTGAAATCCTGCAGCTGGAAGAAGATCTTAAACCTGAAATTTCACATTCATAAATTCATAGAATGCTTTGGGTTGGAAGGGACCTTTAAAAATCATCTAGTCCAACCCCTCTGTAGAAGCAGGGGTATCTTTAACTAGATCAGGTTCTCAGAGCCCATCCAACTTGACCTTGAATGTTTCCAGGGATGGGGCCTCCACTACCTACCTGGGCAACCTGTTCCAGAGTGTATTCAGCAAGTTCATTTAAAGGACTGTGCCTGTTAGAACAGAAAAATTATGGGTATTTACAAGGCTTTGATATAAGGCAGTTGCCTGCAATACTAAAGCAGTTCTGGGCACAGGCAGAAACAATACTATAGGCACTGGGAAACTTTATTATGCATATTAAATAATTACACCTGTGGGGTTAGTGTTTTGGGAATTTTAAGTTTGAACGCACACGGCTACATCCTTTCACAAGTCTGCCCTCAGAAGTGAAAATGTAGGAACTGACTGCTAGATTTCCGTGATCCTGTAATGATGAAGAGATGGTGGGTGCCCATCCTTGATGTCTTTGCACTGGCCGGCACAGTTCATATACAGACCCGATCTTTTGAAGAATCACAGCTTTGGATGATGATCTGCTCCAGTCCAGGTTGGTTTGGGAAACACTACATCTGAGTATAGTGTAAATTCTTCCCAGAGACGCTTTCTGGTAACTTGCTGTTTTAATGGCAATAGCATTCAGAAGTGTCAATAAAGATGATCTAATGTTATTGTGCTAGTTACTGCAATAAACACACAGTAAGGGAGAGCCAAAAAAATGCAAAGCAAGTAACATGAGAAAAGTTGTTTTCCTGTTTTGAAAATCACAAACTGAGATTAAATGTCTTGCATGATTCCACACGTGGTAAAATTCATAGAAAATGAGAAGGGCTGAAGCACAGCTGAATGATGTGGCTTAATAAGCTAATATAACATGTTGTTCAGATGCTTCTGCCATTGCAAATGTTAATTTGCTGATCTATACAACTATGGCCTGCTTTCGTACTACTGGCATGCTGTAGATGCTAGCTGAAACCCCTGAGAGGATTCTTCAGAGCTAACGTATACAAACAAGCAGGATGCGCAAATAATGACTTTAGTCAGACCTGCTAGCAAATGCTGGCTTGATAAGCTGCATTAATTCAGTTGTTTGTAATCATCTGTCCAAATCTAAGGTTTTGGGATTTTTTTTTAGGGTGTTTTTTTGATTTCTACTAAATTCACACAATGTAGGTCTGCATAGTTCTGTGGACATGTGTGGAGCATTCTGAATCAATGTTACAGATCACCTAGTAAGAACAAAGGCTCACCCTGCTATCCTAGCCAAGGTATCCTTTGAGGACAGTAAATATGCAGTCTTAAGAGCTGCTGCAGCTGACGGTAGTACATATGTGAAGATAAATCTGTGTTTTGGAGTTGAGGACACTATAGAACTGCTATTGAATTTAAAACTTGCCATTTGCCTTTAGTTTGGGTCACTGACACAATGTACAATGAGCTTCTTTTCTTAGCAGAGCAGGTTCTCCAAAAGATGTTTTCTTTAGAACAGTGAATGCACTTTTGCACTATTGATTTCCTGCTGCTTAGACATAACTAACATTTCAAGTAATCTATACAGTTTTGAAATTTACATTAGGTCTTTTAATAAAATCACTAGCACCTTTGAGACTTCTTGGCAGGATAAACACTGAAGTCCTATCAGCTGAACACTAAATTTCTATATTGCATAAGCAAAATTCAGATATAAGGTCACCTGCTATGGGCCAGAAAAAAGAAAAACAAACAACACCCCCCATCTCCCAGCAATTGACTCAGTCTGTTATCAGTTGACCTATCATAGCATGATTAGGTTGTTCTTGGTTTGTCCTTACAAAGCGCTTTGCTCAAAAAGCCTGAGTTAAAATCATCTCTCCATTATGCGGGACACATTCCTAAGAAGTGCTAAGACGTACTGTCACTTAGAATTCTTGCAAAAATCCACACTATAAGCAATGGGGAGATCCATGCTAAAAAAAGAAGAGGAATAGCACAATGTGGCTGGTAGCATGTTGCCTTGTTTTTAAGAGTAGAGATTAGAGGCCGCGGTGAAGGCGGCGAGCCCTTTTGCATTGAGTATTGTGGCAATTACACAATTGTCCTTGCCCTGAAAAATTTTCCCTGAAATAGGCCTGCACGGGTCTCTGGCTGGATCCCACTAAAATCAGTGGTAGCTGTGTCAGTGGCCTGTGAGCTGGGGTGGGATTTTTCTGACAGGCTCTTAACTCCTTGCCCGTGTCCTTTTCTGCTGCAAGACATGACCTCCCTTCTGCTGGAGGATGTAGGTCCTTTCTACCTATTTTTTTCTGAAGTCTGATATCAAATTAGAAGTATTCTGACTGGAGGTTTTAATTTCATTAATAACTAGGTAAATCACAGAACTGGCCTCCACCATCTATACCTGTCAATCGATAAAGACGACTGCAAAAATCCAAATTGAAAAACAGAACAGGGATTTTTTGAATGAATTTTCAAGGTGAAACCTACAGCTGAATTTCTGACGCATGTCAAACAATAAGCGACCCGAACTGACCAGATCTTCCTATATTCGAATAGGGAAATGCAGGTAATGTTTTAAATGTGGTTTTGGAGGACAAAAGTGGGCAGGGATAGGGATTCTGCTGCAGCTGAAACAAGGGGCTATTATTCTGCTGTGTATTTCTGTGTACATTTTTTTTTTCTGTGAATGCTGAGTAGATGATGTAAGAAATTCAAGAAAGTGGGTGCATTCAGTTTGGTTGTGCAGACCAAAATGCCTGTTTTAGCTCATATTTGTCTCTGGGAAATTACAAGACTTGGTAGGAATAGGTTTTGCCTTTGTTATTTAAAACCAAATAATCAAACTTATTGCTGCTTAAAAGGGACATTATTCCCCAGATTTTGAAGTAAAAAGCCAGAAGGATATTTTAAACTCTTTCATGCAGTCACAACACCACAATGGTCTCAACTGGACATTTTCTCAAAGTAAATTTAGCCGTGCTAAGATATACTGCTGCTCCTGAAGTATCGACATAATTACGTGTATGCCGGCAGCGCGTGCCTGTGTTGGTAGCTCATGTGCAGCATACACGTTGCTGGCTGTCTGCAGTGCTCTGAAATCGGAGATTTATTGCATTTACAAAGGGCCATTATAGTGCAATTTTAACTTACTGTCATTAAAGGGTCTCATAAGCAATCACTGCAAAAAGCCTTGGACTGAGATTTAGTCATAATTTTTATAGTATGATTTATTAGAGCCCCCCGTTACATCTTATAAATCATATCTGAAAGGAATGAAATCACTTAGGGCCTGATCCTTTCACCCTTACCCACGCTGGGTAGTACCATGCTCTCAACCTGAAGGACACGGGGATATTCCTGGAGTAAGCTATCACTACAAGAGTAGGAGTGAAGACAGCAGAATCTGGGTCCTTGCTGAGCACAGGAGAGATATGTAAAAATTATTCTAGAAATGACAGCATTTGCTTTATATTCCACGGGGAGGGGGTGGTTCTCCATGGATTCATAGATTTCTCTGATTTCATCCGATCCTAACGCTCCTGTGTACCATTTGGAGTGAATCACATATTTATGTAATGCAATATTCAGCAGAGAAAGCAGAGAAAGGCCAAGTCAGCCTTCTAATACTGTTCTTTTCTCAGATCAAATTCAGCATATAGTAACCGAGAACCTAATTGTAATACAATTGCAAAGATCTCAAAATGGCTGTTCTATTAGTCTTACCCCCCAAGAATGCACTGAAATTACATAAAATCAAGCCCATACAAAATGGAAACTCAGTTTTGCCATCTGTATTTGCACAAGAAAGAATTATGTACTTGATTACCAATTAGAGCCCAATTTTTCAATCTGAATACCCCTGCTTGTCCTTTTTATTATGAAATACAGCACTTGGATATGATTTGTTTGAACATTAATTGAAGTCACGTGGCTTGAATGGGGATGTATTCTACAGTCCTTTGCAGTAAAAAATGCGAGTAAGATCATGAAGAGCTTTGTCAGTATTAGAGCTCTATGTTTTGATGCAGTGTGCTAAAGATGCTCATGTCTTTAAACCATTATGAAAATATATATTTGAATATGTATGTTCCTAATAAATTGCTAAGATTTATTGCACTTCAGTGCTTTGGAATGCAAATATGCAATGTATCTATTAAAAAAGCAATATGCTGCAATTAATTTGTTATCCTGAACCTATACTGCAAGAAAATTCATTTCTGTCCTTGAAGTTGGTGGAAATTTTGGCACTGAATTTCAATAACAGTAAGGCTGGCCCCTCTGTTGCTGATTTGCTAACAGCTCTCCTTATGTTAAAAGAAAGGCAATACGTACAGACTTTACTAAAAGTACTACCATAAATATACACAGATCAGTCATGCATTTTTAAAAATAAGAAAGATGAATACTGACGAAAACGAGATTGCACAGCAGAAGGAAAAACAAGATGGATAAGTAGTTTTTTAGGTATAGTCTAATATATCACAGTTTTGTGAGCAGTTCTAAAATAGAAATATTATAATTGATCCATGGATCTTTTTATCCTTTGTCTTACAATACAGCAACAGAGAATACCAGTATTGTGTTGCCTTTTTTTCCCTAACCAAAGCCAAAACAGCAAATGTCAGGAGAAGGGCAAAGAAAATAATTGAAGACACATAGGGATGGATTAAAGAGGGAAGGGACCCAGTATCGTACTGAAACCAGTCACTAAATTCCTATCGATTTCAGTGGCACCAAGGTTACATTTTCAGAAGTATTTTGGGATGGTTTAATTTTGAAGTCCTTCCTCATATGGAAATCCCACTCAGCATCGTAGGAGGTAGCAATGATAGGAAGGCATATATATATGTGTATGCATATGATGGTATGATCCATACAATCACAGCCTTGGCTAAATCAAGTGAATTTTGTAACCTAGAAACATTAAAATTAAGTAAGATTTAAAAAAAAATAAAATGGCAACAGATGCTGTTCTTTTTTAAGGTTTTTGAATAATAGAAATAAAATTGGAAATGGGCAAATGGATTAAAAAAGCCTTCCTTGAATTAAAACTGCTAAGTCTGTACTAGCCAGCCATAGATTTGTCAGGTGGAAAACATCGTCCCTCTCATCTCCTGTGAGATTGTGGTTTCAAAGAGATTGTACAATGTTCTGGGCAGACATCATATCTTCCTATGTGTTTCTGAACATCTCAAAGCAATGAAGTCATGATTCTGCACAGCTGACATATCTTTTTTTGTTTTTGTGGTAGTTTCAAGACCTATTATTTCTGAAGTCAGATGAACAATTCCCAGGAGTTATTTGTGAGTGTGCCTGCTCCCACCTTGGCTAAATTGATAGGAATTGAATGTGAGAGGTAATGCTAGTAGTGAACACTTGCTTGCTGGCATTGCAAAGGCTTCTTTGGACAGGATGCAGAGAAGGCTATACCATGCTTACTAATGGGTTATGTAAGGATTTGCAGTAACATTTCCCTTGATGGGAGAAAATAGGAATAAAATAGGATTTTAGGGACTATATTAATAACGAATGACAGAATGGTAGTTAATAGATGTCTATCTGTAATTCTATTATACTACAAGTGCAGGAGAAACTTCATTTACTGCGGAAAGATTCTCATTCTTCCAGAGCTGTAATGCAGCGTGCAGTTAAAATTAGGCTGTCTCATTAATTGTCAAAGTATATGGTGGAATTACTGCAGCCAGCTTCAGCGCAGGATTAGATATGCCTCTGCAGGGGAGATCTTGCAGAAAGGCCCAAGGTGGGAGTGCAGCTCCATCAGGACCCCTTTGATGAAACTGCTCCCTGGGGAGAAGGGTGCCTGTGGGCAGGGGAAAGCTGGTGTGGCGGCTCTCCTCCTTCCTCTCCCAGTCTGCTCATGCTTGGTTAGAGCACCCAGAGCACTGTCCGTAGAGTGCTCATGAGCGAAGCGTGTCCTGCATCAGACGGCTGCAGCATATAAACCTCTTGTGAAGGGTCATGAGTATCTATGCCCACTCTCCAATACTTGCCCCGGTTCCTGAGCTTAGCTGTATTGTGCCAGGGTAAAGGATGAGGGAAAATCATCCCAGCCTCTAAGCCTCAAGATGATATGGTTATTTAGGAACTAGGATCCCATAAGACTTCTCATGCTTATGGGACATAGTTTATATAAAGTAAAATCAGTTTACAAGAATACAGCAAGGCTAAAATGCTCTTGAATGTACAGAAGAAAGCTGGAAGAAACCCCCAGGGAATACCTTTTTCTCATCTCATCCCCACTATCTTTTTTCTGGTCTCCTTCTCAGTGGCAGAAGCTTGTCCTTCAAAAATCACCCACTCCAGAAAGCAGATCCTTCTGCAGGATGTTAAGGGAGAACATGAGGGAAGGGTGTATGAGAGTTTTGCCATAAGCCGTTCCCCTTCCAGATCAGAGCTATGTAGCATATGCCAGGATGGCAAGTCAAGCTGTTGAGGACTTTCCATAGGACCCTGACGAGCTTTTATTTAAAAACATTAAAAATGTTTATTTGGAAGGTCTACAAAAGCTTTCCCTTAATGGATCTTAACTGTCCAATTTGAATGTGAGCACTGGAGCAGAATCTCAGCTGAAAGCTCCTGGTTCCCAAACTCTGACTAATCTAAGGACTGTGAATTAACACAAACACAACCCTATCCTGCTGGGGAGCAGGAGAAGGAAAGGGGGCAAAGATGTTAGTTACCTACAAGCCAAACTCCCTAGGAAGTCAGTGGGAGCTTTGCTCATCTTAAGAACAGCAAGACCAGACATAAATATAAAGAAAAGAGGATGCTAAGAAAATATTTTTCACACATATGTGTACTGAGGGGCCTGCAAAGTCTAATGAGTGCAGAACACAAGAAATCTATTACAACATAACTCTCAGATTCACCGCTTTAGTGTATCTGCGTAGCTCTCTGTGTGACTCTATTTCCTCTTTGAGTCTACTTATGAAGAATAAACTTACAAAGTTGCCTGACCATGCAAAAAAGACAGTTCTAATAGCCTTCAAAGAAACATCTCACCAATCTAGGTGCACAATATCCATTAACAGGCAGTGATATTTAGCTGCCTGAACAGATGGATGCCTGCCTGTCTGCATATGCACCCAGTATCTCTGTAAATCTGATCTTTTCCATCACCTTATCTGTTACTCTGTTCAGACCTCCAGGTATGAGAATTTGCCTCTGTTACGCAAATATGGAATTTTTTTAAGTTACGGAGAAGTGCGGCACAAGTTTATCTTATTAAGGTAGGTGTCTAAGGCAACTGTGATTTGAAACAAGCTACCTTTTTTTATTACGGATGTAGAAGGTGATGCAATTTTTTAAAGTATTTCAGCTTTTTTAGAAAGAACTACCTTACTTAAGAAATTACTGTTCAGAAAGCTACAATTTAATTAAACTCAGCCACTGTTTTTTTAACAAGAACAACTATGTTGACTATGTTGCACCTAAAGGCAAACAGTTATTGACTGAGAGCTTATGCTTTATCAAAGTAAGTTTAGAGATAGCCAAAGATGTGCAGAGTTATTTCTCCTGACATACACAAATGCTCTTCCAATCTCCCCTGGCTGCCTACAAGGAGAACAGATGTAATTTAGTACGAGTTAGGTGCTGGTGAAGCAAAACAGTTGAATGTACTTGCATTTGTAAGCAGTGTCCATCAAAATGCTTCAAAAATGGCTAGATTTGAATATAGGCTGAGCTCTCTGTAGACAGTCCCAAAACATGCACTGAATTACTGTACCAGATACAGTCCAGAAAGATACTGCTTGATTCTGATATGCAAGTTTTCATTTTATCTTAATATTCATAGACTGTATTCCTTTTACTTGCCCAAGTGTAACGGTATAATGGTTATGTAAACCAATGCTTATATTAAGATGTTATTTTGATATACTTTGGTGTAAACATATGTATGTAAACACCAAACGTATATAATAACCACCATTACTACAACTCTCAGATCCAATTAGGATGAAAATTTTTATGGTGTATTTTTTGACAAAATGGCAATGTGAATTTAAATTTTCGCATGACTGAAATACAGTTTATAATTGAAAGTAGCATATGCACAATTAAAAGTAAGGTAACAGTGGGTTTGTTGCCTGACACTATTTTACTAACGATTGCTATAATATACCACTCACTTGTTAATGATGCTATCAATTATTTTACTGTAAATTAGCTACTGTGAGTTTAAGATCTTTTTGCAATGTCTATGTTAGGTTACAGGAGCATAAATCAAACTCCCATGTCCTTCTACATCCATAACCATAATATATGGTTTTTATTAGAAAATGTTAAGTGTCTTATAATGTCTTCTTAAGGGACAGTGTGTGCATATGTTGATGATCAAAGCCACCTTCCTTCATGCAAAATATTAAGGCGTGTGGCCTACGTCTCCATAGATACAAGTTAAGGAATCATATTTAACCCATGTAATGTTCAGTATACACTTCAACTTTTCTCAGAATTCATATTTCTCTTGTTTTAATGTCCTTTAAGGAAAGAAAAAGTTAGAGGCAATTTAGGGGTTGAATTCTAGCAGGCATGCACATGTAATTGTGAATAAAGGGCATAACATCAACTGCAAAAAAATCCCCCAAACCAAACCTGAATCACTTCACAAAACGCCTATTCCTAAATGATAATACCCATAGGGAATTAGAAAATTGAATTCATATCTTCCTAGAATTCCAGCTTGTACATCACAAACCCCTTAATATTGGTTATATATTTTGTTCTCTGACCTAAAATACTGTAATGGTTTCAAACAAAAGGATAGTTTAGCTTCTGCATGTATCCTTTTCATTAGGACAGCATTATCCATTTGGCTTTTGGATCATTCCACAAAATCTTGGGCAAGCACACCGCTTTGACTTGAAATATGTTTTACCAACAGATTCTTGGGCACCCGAGAGGTCTGCTGTTCAAATCAACGCCTGCTAACGTTGGGCTTGATTAAAGGAAGTTCACTGAGCCTTTTGAAGGGTATCCTCCAGCCTTCCCTCACTGTTTCCATGTTCCCTTGGCAGAAATCAGGGATTTGAAAGCTGCAATTCAACAGCATCATCCTTTCATCGCGTGGTAAATATTTTATTATTCCTTTATCCTCGGTACTGTTTAAAGGAATTAATTTAAAATATTAACTTCTTTGTTCAGGGAGGAAATCTCCAAAGCATATACAAACAAGAATCTTTAGAAATGCACCAAGATATAACTCCAGGCTCTGCTCTAGCTTTCCCCATTCATTCATTCAGCCTGCAGACCTGGTGGCTCCCTGCTGGAGATCTCTGCTCAGACTGAAAGTCCCCAGCAGCTGCTATTCCACTACTCATTCATACACGACCAGCTTCTTCCCTGTCCCTGCTCCCTGCATTTCCACTTCGCTTTCCTCCATCTGTCTAATTTACTCCCTAATCTGATCTCACTTCTTTGATCCTCCTCAGGAACACAAATCGTCCTCCCACACCAAAACACCACTCATCCCTACCAAGGGCTGGCAGCAATTACGCTGTAACAAAGGTACATTTAAGAGAGGAGTAAAACCTATCCAAAGCAATTCTTTGTGAGGACACCATCCTTCATCTGTGTTCCAACTAATGAATACGGGTATTTTGGGGGTTAATCGTGCTGCTGCTCCTGAAGCAAATGTTTACTTTTGACTTTGGGAGCACAATCAGACCCTAATTAATGTAATTATCCTCATATGTAATAGCATGAAAGGTACCTATGTAGAGGAGCTGGGTGACTGTTTAAGACCCTCTTTATCCACAGCTGTGCTGTGAACTGCACCACTGTGCATTCCCTTTCCAAAACAACCACAGGCACCAGGAGGGGAAGAGAAGCCCTTCAATAGCCAGACAAGAAACCTATCAAACACAGTGTCCCTTTTACATGAATGAACCCTGTCCTCTGATTAATGCTTTGCATTTCCCTCAAGGGAAAAGACAGAGTGAGGAGGCAAGAGAGGAACCGAATTACCCATTCTCAGAGAAGCACGATCATAAATATTTAACATGGTACGTATGAGAAAAGAGAAATGAACAGACTCCCTTTCCAGTCCAGGCTGAGAAACTCCATATTCTCTGGTCCCCCAGGGGCTACCTGCTCCCGTGATCCTTTCTCCATCTCATAAAGGGGAGAGAGACGTTAGCTCGTAAGAGGGCTGGACAAGGTGTCATCCCCCTTTACTGGAGTATGCCTGAGTGCAAAACTCTGTGCATGGAGGGAAATTACCTGGTAGAACAGTGGTCTCCCTGGACCGTGAATGGGACCCTGCCCCAGGCAGTGGGTCTTTTAGGAGCCTGTTAGAAAATAAGGGTCTTTGGAAGCCCACGTATCAGTACACACGCTCACGCCTTGGCGTCCACTTGTGCCCCACGCATGGGGCCTGCTCAAAAGCATGGGTTACATCCCCATAACCCATGCATGATTTTTGGATGGCTACACACATGGATGGCTGCTCTGCGCTGACAGTGGAGATTACCCTGATGATGCTGAGAGGAAGAGGGGCTGAAGGGAGGTTCGAGCGTTTTGATGAGGGTGCCGATTGCATAGCTTACCCTTGCATATCTGGAGGAGTAGGGGTCCTCAAAGAGAGCCCAGATGCGGGGCTGCCACCGTCTCCAGAAGCCCCCAGACCTGCCATCCGGGGAGTCACTAAGCGCTAGGCGTTTTGTCATCTCCAGCTCCTCTTCACCATCACCAGAGTCTCCGGTGCCATCTATGTCTCCGTCCTCGGCGCTGCTATCCAGAGGTGCCCCACCAAAGCTGTCCAGAGCCTCTTCGGCGTCGCGGTGCTGCCGGTAGGTCATCCAACAGCAGGGCTCCACATCGGTCTCATCGATGCCCCAGAAGGCCAGCTCCTCCTCATAGAGGGGCCCGCACACGTCGGCGGGGCAGTGCAGCTTGCCGGTGCGGTAGTAATTCAGGATGTGGGCGAAGACGCCCGGGTGCCGGTCAAAGAAAAACTCATCCGTGCGGGGGTCATAGTCGAAGTGGCTGTGGGCATCGGGCTCGGCGATCCAGGCCAGCCGCGTGCCGGGCAGGGTGCGCAGGGTGCTGCGGTAGGTCTGGTGCCTAGTCCCTCCCACGTTGATCACAATGCGGTCGCTCTCGTCGCCCTGGCCCATCTCGTCTCTTATCAGGCATGTCGCAGACTCATCCAAGCGAGCACGGCAGGCGGCGAGCCCGGGAGGGGACGGCTGCTCGGCGGCGGACGGCGCCTAAAGCCCAGCCTCGAGGGGCCGCGGCCGGCTCCGCTCCCGGCGGCCGCTCCCGGGGGCTCCGGCGCTTCGTCTCCGGTCAGGCTCTCGGGGGCCGCGGCGGAGGGGCAGGGGCGGGGGGGGCCATGCTTCGGGGGCGCGGGCGCTGCGGTGCCGGAGGGGGAGGGCCCTTCCCTGGTTGGACGTGGCCAAAAGCGAGGAAAAAAAAAAAGGGGGGGGGTTTAAAAAAAATAAATAAAAAGAAAAAAAGAGGGGGAGAAAAACCTCGGCACCGGGCACAGGTGCTGCGGGCGGAGACGGCGCCGCTGCAGCCGCGCGGGGCGGGCGCGCCCGCGGGTGCTGAACGGACAGCTCCGCGCCGCCCTCCCGCCGCGCCCCTGCGCTGCGCTGCGGCGGGGACCCGCGCGGCTCCGGCTCCGCTCCGGCTCCGGCTCCCGCCGCTGCCGCGCGGCTCGGCTCGGCTCGGCGCAGCCCGCCCGCCCGCTCGCCGGACAGCGCCGCGCACGCGCGCCGCTCCCGCCCCGCCGCCGGGTCCTAGCGCCGCCCGCGCCCCGAGGGCGCCGCGACCCCCGCGCTCCCCCCCGCCCTTCCTCGGCGGGTCCCGGCGGCGCTGTCCCCGCTGGGGAAAGGGCGCCCTCCCGCCCCGGGAACCGCCGGCTCTCGTCCTTCGTGGGCTGAACTCCCACAGAGAGGAGATCAGCCTCCCCAGGCGTAGAAGTCTCGCTTCGTGAGCGGGGATGCTGGGGGGTGCGTTTCCTACCACGTCGCGCCTTTACCTCGTCCCGCACACCTGCTCTGTTTCTCTATCTTTTCTACTATTTTTCTCGTTCGCTTGTTTCTTCCCGAAAGTCTCGTTAGGGCACTGCGATTTGCCTTTGTCTTGTTTATTCTTTCTTTTTTTTTTTTTTAAATTCCATTGATTTGCGAAGAACACCAAGGGAAGTTTCACATCTACAGAAAGAACAGTTCCTGCCCTGCGGGGAGTTTGAAGAAAGGTGGTTGTGTGGAAGGGAGGTCACAGAGGTATGTAGACACGCCCTGTGTTTTGTTTTATTTGCTGCCAGTGTGTTAGAAAGACTGGGCTTCTGAGAGAGCCTGGAAAGCCGAGCTGTTGTGGGTGAATCATGGGAGCTCACGTTGCTGTGGGCATCGCTGGTGCCGAGGTTTTTCTCCCCCTCGTGACGAGGTGAAGAAACAATATGGTTGAAAGGCATGTGGTTGAGGAGTGCTGCTGGAGCATAGAAGTCAAAGGGGCAACACGATGCTCATCAGAAGAGGGTAGACTGGGGGAATGCAGATAGAATCATAGAATCACCAGGTTGGAAGAGACCCACCGGATCATCGAGTCCAACCATTCCTATCAAACACTAAACCAAGCGCCTCAGCGCCTCGTCCACCCGTGCCTTAAACACCTCCAGGGAAGGTGAATCAACCACCTCCCTGGGCAGCCTCTGCCAGTGCCCAATGACCTTTTCTGCGAAAAAATCTTTCCTAATGTTCAGCCTAAACCTCCCCTGGTGGAGCTTGAGGCCATTCCCTCTTGTCCTGTCCCCTGTCACTTGGGAGAAGAGGCCAGCACCCTCCTCTCTACAACCTCCTTTCAGGTAGTTGTAGAGAGCAATGAGGTCTCCCCTCAGCCTCCTCTTCTCCAGTTAGGTTGGGTCTTGAAGGAGAACAGAGATTTGGATGTGCTGTAACAGAAGGTGAAGAACAGGGAGAGTGAGTGGTTTGGTCAGGTTGGTGAGAGGAGGTGTTCGGCCATGCACATCTTCCTTGGGTTGTGAAGGAACGTTGCCTGTGTTGGGGATGAAGAAAAGAGAACTTTGTTATAGTCGTGGTAGGATGTACCAGGGAGCCTAAACAGCAGATTTGTCTGTAAAAATGAGAGCAGGTTGGCCGATTGGTCTTGAAGCTGGTGGAATGGAAGGAAGGCCTTGGAGCTGAGTGCTGGAGAACAAGCCTTATGAGGAGCGGCTGAGAGAGCTGAGGTTGTTCAACCTCAAGAAGAGGAGGCTGAGGGGAGGCCTTATTGCTCTCTACAACTACCTGAAAGGAGGTTGTAGAGAGGAGGGAGCTGGCCTCTTCTCCCAAGTGACGGGGGACAGGACAAGAGGAAATGGCCTCAAGCTCCGCCAGGGGAGGTTCAGGCTTGACATCAGGAAAAAAAATTTCACAGAAAGGGACACTGGGCACTGGAACAGGCTGCCCAGGGAGGTGGTTGAGTCACCTTCCCTGGAGGTGTTTAAAAGACAGGTGGATGAGGTGCTGGGGGGAATGGTTTAGTGATTGATGGGAATGGTTGGACTCGATGATCCAGTGGGTCCTTTCCAGCCTGGTGATTCTATGATTCTAAAAGAAAGGGAAGATAGCAGAAATGGGGAATGCGTTACTGCTATTGGCATTGAAAGTGAAAAGGAAAAGTGACGCTAAACCAAGGCAACACTGCTCTTCAGCTGGCATAAACTCATGATAAAATCTCTAGGAAGAGATGCAAGACAGCATCCCCACTTGAGTATTGAGATTGAATAGGGGGAAAAGGGTCAATGATAGAGGGAGAAATCTGAGAATCACAAGCACAGAAATGCTATCTGGAATCCTTGAGAACTGCCAGACACCGGGCACAAAGGGAGAAGAGGCCTGTGAATCTAAGCCTGGCATTAAGAAAGGAAAAGAGGGTGATGATTTATTGACAGAAATAATACAGGTAATAATTATTTTGTAATCATAGTGAGTTGATATTTTTGATAATAATAGATATGAGGGTCAATAGAAAAGGTCCATTGTGAGAGGTAACAGAGAGTGAGGAAGGTAGGTGACCCAGGAAAGAGGTTTAAGGACCTGTGAATCCCAGGCCAGTGGGTCGTACACAACTGTAGAGGCTCTTTCCCAGCTTATTAGCTCCTGTCTTCCGTGTTACCTTACCCTGACATCAGTGATTCCTCTTCAGGAATTTCAGTGTGGATTTCTAAGCTTGCTGTGGGGATAAAAGGGATAGATATCTTGCAGCTTCTGTCACTTCAGTTTCCATTCTTGTCTGGGCATCTGCAGGAGGGTGGTACAGGACCTTAGATGTCATCTGAAAGTGCACATTAAAAAACGGAAAGCTTGTTTAAAGATAGTTTTCATAGACTCAGGTGGAGAGGCCATGCTGAAGTGACCTGTGAGGTTTCTTTGAAGATACTAAGGCTATGCTTGACAAAGAAGCTTTGATAGACACTGAAGAGTTGGATATTTCAAAAGATGCATGAAAGCCCCAAATCAGAGACTGATGGGCAAGGGGGAGCTGTGAGATCTTGAGCAAGACAGCTCCTGAAATGGGAAGCTTTCTTAGAAATAAAAACTGTGAAATGAAGTTTATACATTATTTTGATGTGGGAAACGGAAGATAACATCACGTTTGAAGCTTATATTTAAGTTTGAGAGGGGCAGTTTCAGAAAATAATACCTTTATTAAACAAGCAATCTGGCACAAAATAACTGCGTATGAAGACATGAAGACTTTGCTTTGCACTGTAGATTATGGAGTGATTTGCTCTTGTCTATGTAGTGACAGTTGATGCTAGCAGAAAGATAGTTGCTTATCTATGAAAATTAATGTTTTAAGTCAGTCCAGCAAGTGAAGTAAGCCTACTGTATGAATTCTGTTTCCACAAATTGAAAAGTTTGGACTGTGATAGACAAAAGAAACCAAGTAAGTTTCAAAGGTCTAACTGGCAGACAAAAAAAATTACGTGGAAGTTTGGTTAATCCCAAACTATATAGTGGCTCTTTTGCCCCCCGGCCCCACACAAAAATAGCAAGATTGTAATTATTTTTTTAATTCTTGTTTGTATTTGATTTCTTTAAAGATTCTTTCTGGCTGCAGAATAACTGCTTATACAAACTCAACAGCTCATACTAAAAGCCTGCATCTTCAGGTCCTGTGATGCTGAAGGATCGCACCGTGCTTCACAAAGACTTCCAAGGTTATGATATCCTGTAATCCTTCATGTACATGAGATGAATGTATGAATGAATTAGACATACCCACATTCAGTCTCTTTTGTTTGATTCAACTGTGTGTCTCCTTTATGCCTTTAGACTTGCCTTGGAAACAACAGAGTAATTTGCAGAATCAGGATCATACATTTGGTCACTCATAATGCCATTGGCTTCAGTGGAGTTCAAGAATGGAATGAATGAATGAGTGGAAGTTTAGGTCCCCTGTCTATTAATTGGGAGCAGTCCTCTCTATACTTCACTGATGGGTGTTTTGTCTACACTGGCAAGAGAAATTAGGCAGGGAGGACTTAATGTGAAGGTGGATGTGTATGTCCAGAAATTATCTAGCTTTTCTGTGATATCTCTTGTCATTTAAAGTTAATTAGTAATTAACCTTTCTAAGTTTTACTTACTAAAAAGAACTAAACCAACTTTAGTAATGCTGGAGGCCTCCACGGAGGCATGGAGTTGGTAGGTCGCTGAAATTATTCACAGTCTGTTTGAAAAAGGGTTCTGAAACAGCAACAGCAGCAGGTTGTAATGTTATCAGAAATTCTTAAAATGCATTAAAATACATTAGCCTTGGAATTATATTTTGTTTCCTGAGCTGATTCTCACAGATGGTGGGAGATTTTTATGATCATCTACCTTGAGCTGTGGCTGACCGAAACCTGGCACAAGTGGGGAAAATAAGCTGTAAAGTTTAGAAAAGCCTTTCTAAAGGCCTTCTGGGAGGCCAGGATTGCACAGCTACTACCCAGGAGAGTATATCTGTGCTTTGAGCAGTCCTGTTAAAGTCGTTGGACCTACTTATAACCTTAGCTGTTCTTCTAAATCAACGTTTTTAATGATGACAGTGGATGAACAGCTTTAAGGCATAAATCTATTTTAGTTTTTAAACTACTATGTAACAGAAAAAGAGAGTGAGTCCTTTCACTAATTTTATCACTTATGTTAGGTCACCCCACTGTCTCCTATGTTCTGATGACAAAGGAAGAGTAAAGTCCTTCTTTCACCTCTGTAGACTGTGTCCTGGGATCACCTTTGTTTCTCTATGCTTCAGCATCCCCATAATGATGAACGGTAGGTAGTGTTTCAGAAAGAAGTCTGAATTCTGTCTACAAGATAAAAAAAAAGTTTGTGGGTTCACACGTTATTTATTTATTAATCCTTCTGCTCTCTCCTTGCTGCTTTAGCTGAGAACTGCAGTGATTTCTCATCTAACTCTCAAGGAGCTTCTTCTTAGTGTGGGATATGACTGAGCATATATTTCCAAATATTCCTAACCTTACTAACTCATGACTTGGGAGTGAAATTTTATTTTATTTTTTAATTTTTGGTTTTGTATGAAGAAATTTTCTTACTTATAGGAGATGCTGGATTGACAGATCAAATCACAGTGTGTGGTGTAGGCACAGGAAGCACACAGGGAAGCTTCGCTCTGTGTTTTAGTGGTTTACTATTATAGTATAAGAAGAGTATCTCATTCTGCACATCTCTTTAGCCTTTTCATTCACTGAGATTCCTAGTGAAGATGCCAACAATAGTGACAACTAACAAAGCACTCACTCCTGAAATTAAAGCCTAAGTCTGAGTTATCAGCCAGTTTATATTCAAAGAAAAGGGTTATTACGAAAAACTTGTTGACCAGTTCTAACAAGTGCAGCAATATAAAGAGAGAAAAGAGCCCTTCAGGGAACCTGTGACTTTTTGTGCAACTATGAATATAACTGAAAAGCATATTCAAAATACGTTAAAGCTGGAGGAACCTGAGAGGGAAAGATTTATTTGTAAGGGTTAATATCTCAAAACCCAAAGCAGCCAGGGCTGAGACACCAGTTTTGCAGTTCTTGAATGCTATAATTTAGTCTGTGCCCTCTTGTATTAGTTTTGTGACAACTTACCAGTGTTTCAATGCAGTTCTTCATCAGTGTTAGATTACATCATGGTGTGAATTGCTCTATCTTTTAATATTGATCCTTATAAATCATTTGGTTTGAGGTCTTCAAGTGGAAAGATGTAATACATTTCAGCATGCAATGTGCTCAGTTTGCCCTTGAAACTCAATTAAAAACAAAGCATGCTGCAATTGCATAGATGGTATTAGCTAGGTTTTTTTCTTGATTACTCTAATTTTGTTGGAACATGTACTTCTTTTTAATCCATGTTCTTCAACTGTTGCATGGCTTTGCTGTGAGCTGAGAAACATTCGCTACACTCTGCCTGCTGGGTTGCATTTTGTTCTCCATCCATTTGTACAGGGCTAACATCTGATTCTGAGTGAAAGTTCTTTTTGTTTTGCAAAACCCTCAGAAAGAGCGCTGGTATAGAAACATCAGTGTTGCACAGATATATATCAAACAGTGACGTAAATGGAAATTGTGCTGAAAAGTATTGAAGTAATATTGTGATGTGTTAGAGATCATTATTGGTCTTTACTCATTCCATTAACTAAGATAAATGCACACATAGGTACAGGTGTGTGTATTTCACATATACTGTATACAGAATATAGAGCAGGAGGTGCTAGTCTTTTCTTGAGCGAGGCATGCAGTTCTCAGTGCCTCAGGTATATATTTTTCATTTAATCACACAAAAAATAGGGCCTATTTCTGACTGAGGAGTATAGGATGTGTTCCATTTTATACAATATATACACTTGCCTATCAGCTGACTATTTCTTTAATACACCAAAATAATTCAAAAATTTCTTTCCCCCTCTTCTTTTTTTTTTTTTTTTAAACTGAAATGAGAGTTTTATTTTTATGGAATGATTCACTTTCCACAACTGTTATTACTTCTCCAGCCTACTCTGAGTTTGCAATAGCAACTGAAATGTTCTCAGACAAGCAGATGGGAAAATGGCCTGTAAATCTTTATTGTTATAAACGATTTGTAAAGCTTGGGATGTTGAAAGGTAAGAGTAGTTCAAATAAATCTCAACAACGCTGACTCAAAGGTTTAAAGCATTGCTTAAATCCCTTGATTAACCCCTCTTCTCAATATTTGACATGGATCAATAACTCCGAGATGTCTTTGCTGTTCTCCAGCTTTGTAAATATTTATGTAGCCAGTCCCATGAAATATGACATTCAATCCTGTTCAAGTAATTCTTCGTATGCTACATATGAAGTGATATAAAGTATAATAGTTCCAGCGATGTTAGGATAATAATTGGCACTGAGGATGAAATCTGCTGCATTTCTTTTGTCAACAGCCAGGACTTATACAATGTTAGTGTGAGTGAGTGGAAAGCAAAATCCACCTTCTGTCACAAATCTTGGGCCAGCTGCTGGGAATGCAGATTTCCTGATACTCCTGTGGCTCAGCATTAACAGCAGCCTTTTGTTCCAATTAGATGAGGTGCTGAGACCTAGATCAAGGCAAGTAGTGAAAGGATGGCAGCTTTATTAGCTTGTCATCAGCCTTCCCTTTTTGTGATGTACTGTAATGAATGGTCTGTGCACTCCAGGAAACAGGAAGATGCTCTACCCAGAGTTCCCAGGACCTGAGAAAGCCTTCTGTGAGAATCTCAGTGGAAAAGCATTGTACTAGCCCTCCAGATTGTGGCTGAGATTCCGGTGAACATGCAAGACTTGCAGTAGGTTTGTATTTAAATGGCTAGCTTGTGAAGCACAGTGATATGCTTGTTCATAAGACACTGCATTTTTAGTCATTGTTTACTGATTCAGTCTGATTCATCTGTGGATCCTGCCAGGTTTTGCAGTTATATGCCTTGCCTCTAGGTATTCCGTAAGTAGAAGGTGTTGGGGAATAATGAGGAAGCAGAAAAAGATCACAGTGGCACAAGATATTCGGAGTTCGCCAACAAGAAATCAGAAGTGGATCTTCCTTCAGGTACGCTCCATTCTCATGCAAAATTGGACCTTTCTGTGCTTCTAGGATAGATCCCTATCCTATAACAGAGCCTACAATAGCATGTTTATTTGCTTTCCTATGAAGGGGTGGGAGAAAAGGGGTGACCTGTTCTTAAATCCATAATAAAACCTTCTTTCTCTGCAATTTAACAGACTGTAATAAAATTTATAAAATCACATTTCTACAGGTTCTATTAAAATTGTCCTCCAGCTTATAGGCATCCTGCATGTTAAACAGTGGAGAAAGATTGCACTGTGTGATATATTTAGAAATATTTTAGTTTCTTACTTGCTTTATTATGCCAAACCCCTTAGGAACCCCTCAGTATATGGAAATGCCTTCATGCAGAAGTACTACAGTGGTGCTATGCTTCTGTAGCCCAGTTTGGCCACTGCAGAATCCAAGCAGAGAGATGTATGTTCAGAAGGACAGTGCACCACAGAAAAAGTGATTTGGAAAGTCAATGAAATTACTGTCAGTTTTCCTGAGTGTATACTTATACAGCTCTTAAGAGGAGTTTTTGCTTGTGTTTTTGGCTATGGATCCACAACTATGTATAATTCTGGTTAGGACAGAATCCTGATGATTGCATCTGGATTGCTAATGGAGTCTTCTTCAGCTTTATTTCCATGTTATGTTACATTGCTTGTCTCATTGACTATTTCTCCCTTCCCAAGCTAAGACTGAGTAGGATCTGCAGAATATCGTGTATATTTATGGATGTACTTCATAGTACTTTGGAAAAAAAAAATAATGTTTACATCTTCATCCATACCTCTTTGAAGGCCTGAGAGATTTTGAGAGGATTTGGTCCGATTGGAAATCAGGCTAGATAGAGATAGTATATCAAAATATGAATTAATACTTTCAGAGCTGAAAATATAAAACTACTTATCTTGGTGAAGAGAAAGTAAAATCTTTTCATTCACTGTGACCAATTAATGTTAGTCTTTAGATAGCAAGTGATCAGGTACATGTATAGCAATGGGACGGATTAATAGAGGAGCCTTATGTGCATTAACATCTGCTCAGCCAACCAAAGTTCCTAAAGGTTCAGCTGCAAGTCTGGAAGTGGAACCACTGCTGTCTAAAATAGAAGACAGAAATAGATAGAGTTTGGGGTGTTTTTTTCCCTCTCCCTTTCTACATTGTATGGTTTACCACAAACACAAGCAAATAAAGGGCACAGGAAATGGTCACGATCATGGAGTGCTTGAAGGGCATACGCCTTTACTCACTGCAAAGCGAAGACGTGTTGCTTCAGCTACAAAACTTATATGCAGGAATCACTACATACCCAGCAACTGTAAGCATTAAGTGATCTGATCAGTCTTATCTGTATCTCTTTTTAATAGTTATTATTTGTACTTAAACGAAGGAATAACATTTTGTCATCTTCATCTGAGGAATACCTTTTTTTTTTCTCCTTTGATGCACAGCAGAACTCAGAATTCTTATTGGAAAAAAAAAAAAAAAGGCCAGAGAGCAAATGAGGTGAAATGACAGATTCAGGCAAAACATGAGCAGCCAGCTCACAACAAGCAAGTTCAGTGCGTGACAATCTTTCTGCTCTTCCCTAGGGACTGGGCAGAACTGTTCAAAAAGAAGCAGATGGAAACAGCTGCCAACAGATGAGTACTGGAAAGGATTCAAGCCACAGTACTTGCTGTAACTTGGGAGTCTGTGATGGCCTGAGCTTACCTGATGACAGATATCTAAGATTTTGAATCAGACAGCTATCAGTCAGTTTTTAAATATAAGAACCCGAAAAAAACCCTGTTGTGGAACAAAAGACGTGCAGGGCATTTTCTGGCCAAGTCACCAGAGCTTAATTGTCAGAGAAGTCCTGTAGTGAGAGGAATCTTTAAGCTGTGGTTCCTCATTGCACTAAAGATAAAGGAAGTTGGCTAATATATTTTTTGTGAATGTGTCTGTCGCATAATTCATTCACTCAAAATGATGGTTTCTCTTGACCTTCAGCTAAGATTTAACAGGTGGGGAAAAGATAAATTTAGGAAAGCCAGTGACATAATGCTGATACTTTTATGTTTTCTTGCATGTTTTCTATCATATAATGAAGAATAATAAACAGCAAAAGCTAAAGTGTCCTTGGCAAACAAACAAACAAAATAGCACCCCGTGATATTTTTACCTCCACCCCCCTCTCCACACACACTGTTTACTCCCACAGAGCTTGAAATATTAACCCAGCACGTTAATTTATTTCTTCCAGAGTTGCCCTGGCCATTGGATATAACATCTCTCTTGGAAGTACTTCAAACCAAATGGCTGGTTCCATCTCTAGCTTTGTTAATTAGGTGCATTACTTTGTTGCTTTTTTCATATAATTTAGTGTAATTGGCATTCGTGAAGCTTTGAAAGGCATGTTTGGGACTACATTTTGTGCAGCTGTCTTCAAACCACAAGCTGCTTTAAGAATGAAGTTCCATGGAGGTCAGCCTTTGAGAGTGTAACGCTTGTATGCTCAGCACATACCACGCTTCCTTTCCAAAAGAGATGAAGTGACCAATATGACACATGTTCCTTCCTGCATAGATTTGTATTTTTTATAGTGTTATGTTTGTAATAGGAGCATTATGTGCCCTGTTTGAAGAACAGGACTCCCACTACAAGCTGTTGTATAAATGCTTTGCTCTAAGATGGTCTTCATCCTAACCACTTTTAGGTAATTCATAGGGCTACCTTGCCACATAGGCACAAAAGCCTGTGGTTTTTCACATAGAAGTGCAACTTTGCAAGCTATGAATTTGGACTTGCTGTGGTAATTCCAGCAGATAAGAGTGCCAGTGCTGTGTCAACTGCCAATAATACTGCTGAATTTACACTAGGTCGGAATTCAGCTCATTAACTTCAGTTGTCTTGGTGTGAAATGATACTCTGTACCTGAACTTAGGAAGAGTTAGATATAAAAGTTTAGGGAAAAAATTATATATGTAAGCACGAAAGGAATTATGTCCAGGTCCTCTTTTTCATAGAAATGCTGCCCTCAAGTGGTCTAGGGAAAAAGAGCATACGTATTGCTTATTGATTACAATACTGTAGTTTCGACTTACTCTGCTGCAGGTAGCAATCCAATGTACCTCTTAGTACCACAGGCACATGGATTGTCTATGCTCCACCTTGAGGAAACCCATGGGTGGCATAAGACCAAGCAGACACTCGTAACAAAAAGTTATTGGTTTACCCATACAGGCTCTCTGACTCTCTTCTGTAGACAACCAACTGAAAATGAAATCTTTTCCTCGCAAATGAGAGGTTCATAATAGTCTGCCCTACAGTGACAGTTGAAACTACTGACATAACACAGAACCACACGTAAGAAAATGGGCACGAGTTGGACAAACAGGTCTCACTGGGCATGTGTTCCCAGATGTGATGGATTGTCACTGAAAAAAACCCAGCCTGATCCAACTGTCAGTCAGATACAGAGTCTTGCACGCAATGGTTGTCAGTGAACCATGAGGATCCTTCTGTCCTCACAGAGTATGAATTTCAGGCCACAGATAAAATACAAATTCTGCAGGTTTTGTCTTTTAGTCATGGCAGCCAAGTGGGTTTTTTTTAGGATTCAGAAGTAAAGCATCAGTGTGAAAGAAAGGAATGTTGTATGACCAAAGTATAAGGTAGATGATCTATAGGTACGTTGCCTCTATGCTTGCTTACCTTTCCCTTGTGTGCCTTCAAATGGTTTTTCTAAATGTGCAAGACTGTGTCTCAGCTTGTCCTGTTCTGTAACTGCATGTTATGTGGGGATTACTGTGCGTGCCAAGATGATTGGCACCCCATTGAGTGACCAGGCCATCAGAGAACTGGATCATGGTCCTGCTATAATTTCCTGTTTCGGTGCATCTGCCCCAGTTGCCTTCTGGTAAGTAACCCTCTTGGCCATGGCTTGTAGCACAGACCATACAATGTGTTCAAAGACCTTCCAATTTTTTTTTTTCCTTTTCTCTTTCCTTTTTACTTAAAACAAAGAAAAATAGAGTCATTCCTCAAAATTTGTGCACTAAGAAAGAAACCCTTTACTATTCCTACATTTTTTCTCTCTCTTTCTGTAGAAGGCTCTTGGTAGGGAAGAGCCTGGGTTTTCCAACATATTTTTCCTGCTGTTCCTAGTGTGTGGTGCTCCAGGCACTGACTGAAGATGGTGGATAGATTTGTTTGTTTCCCCACTAACAATTTTCCACGATACAAAGATGAGAAAACAGAACATTGAATTCACCAGGAGACAATTTCAGAAAGAAATGCAACTTAGCTCTTATCCAGCAGATGCTGCTGTTGGACCAAAAAAACCAGCTCAAGGGCAGTTCGGGTGGTTTAGAAAGGACTGTATTTCAGATTTCAACAGTTCTAGGATTTTATCCAGCATCTCCAGATCTGGTCCCTTGAAACTGGGAGAACCCCTTTTACAGGCATGGACTTGCAACACTAGGTGACTCTGCTGAGATATAGACCTCTGAGTGAATCTGATTGCAAGCAAAAAAACTACCCCAACCACAATCACAACCTCAGTCTTTGGATTAAGTCTGTCAGCATTTTTAATAAATTTTGTATAAATAGTGGAAAGCTTCACTTCATATACAGTATTTGCTTCCCTAGTGAATGTGGGGTTATTCATCAAGTCACACATAAAATAGCACACTTATTGATGTTGCTAAGATGTGTGCAGAAAAGAAATGTTATTGACATTTCAGAAAGAAAATGTGAGTTTCCATACCATGCTGACTGTGTTATTGGGAAAAGCCTGAGGTTTTCTATCACCCTGTGGTTACAGGGTAGGTCAATTTTCACTATTTGTCTCACAGTGATAAGGTCTTTATTCAGAAGTGCCTGTGAGATTTCTGGGTCCCTAAGCAAATTCCTGGGTTCCTTCTACTTGCTCAGGTGGCTTTACACCAGATGTGTTCCTAATTCCTAGTGAGACCTAGGTGGGAAAGGACTGTCTGGAGGTTCTGGTATATTACACTAGGGACCATTCTCTCCCTCTTTAGCATTCAAATCTCCAGTGCTGAAAGGAGAGACATTGGTCTCCCCTTAATGACATTCCCAGTTGTTCAACAAACCTTTTGAGAAGGAAGCATGCTGCATAGATCAAGGAGAGAAAGTCATGACTGTTCAATAGATTTACTGGAAAACAAGTGATTTGAAAAGCTGAGGGAGGGTGAGCTGAGAATCGTTAGTAAGTAGTGCTTAATGAGCTACTCAGGTATGTCTCATGAGATGATCTCCGGGACGTTTTGCATGTGGGCCTATTATCTCATCCCACACTCACTGAATGCAGATCATGTTGTCAAAGATTTGTACTCTGTACAAAGACAATTTTACCTACTGTTAACAAAGTCAAGTTTGCTGTGTGCAAGTTATGGAAAATGATGTTCATACCATTTTCTGGTATCGCAGGCACCAGGTCAGCCGCACAGCTTAGAAATGTTGTACACTTTCAGCATTATTATGGGGATAGTTTCTTGTTTGTATTTTCCAGGTCAGGTAAGCTGTAAAGCCTGCCAGCTTGTTCAGTGTGGTTGTGCTCAAGGGTATCAGCATGTCTGAAGGGGCTGTGACAGAAATGGGTCAGTGAGCAGAGCACGAGCAAAGGGGCATGGCAGGGAGTTTATGTCACGGCTTTGCACCGTCACATAAACACTATCCCAGACAGTATTATATGCAGTAGCTTGAAACTGTTCCCACTGGAGTTGGAAGTTTTGCCATCAATTTCAAGGAACAAATTAATAATTTTTAAGCAAAAGGGAAATATCAGTTTCTTCTCATTAACATTTGGGTGGTATGAGATACAAACATTTACTTGGATGTAGTTCTGGAGATAATAATACCATTTTTATGAGTAAAATGGGTATTTTTTTTCCTTTGCACAATTTGAGCCTTTCAAATATCTCTGCAAAATACAAACTGTACAATGAAAGCTGTTTTTTCTTTCACAGTCAGTGGGATTTTGTAAGGTCTTTGTTTTGTGTTTACAATTTCCATAGCAATAGTTGGAATAAGATAATCTGCCAACACTGGTTTTGCTGTGCAGCCTCAACAGGGCTTTCTTAAGTTACCAAATTTAATGAAACATTTCTAAGATACACACTTATCTTTATGTTCAAAGACAGCTACTTTATGTTGGTTACTTGTAGCGCTAAGACTTTCTCTCTGGAGGTAGTGTTCCTTAGGAAACATCAGGCAATTCTAACAGCTTTAATGAAAAGCTCCCAACCCACCTTCAGGCAGGCTCTGTACTGTCCTGCTGGGGCAGGTCAGGGAAAGGAATACTCTGGTTTGTGGTCAGCCCCAGTTTCTCCCAGGCTTTGCATGTCAGTGCAATCTGTGGGATTCAGATTTTTTTAAATTCAGATGGTATTTCTTTAGCTACCCCATCCTGCAGAATATTGAGCTGGAACCTGCATGGTATAAACTGGTGATTTCAGGCTGTTGGTGTGTGTTTGTAGCCCGTACTGAAGTGTTTCCATAGGCCAAGCTAGACTGCAGTTTATCTTGGAGGACCAGCCCTAAGTGTCTTAAGACACCTTCAGGAGCCCTTCAGTTTAAAAACCAAAGTTTATAAATATTGGCTCATTCTCATATCTGTATTCCTTAGTCCCGCTTATCTTCTCTGCCACTGTCAGAACTGAACTAAAGCTCTGAGTCCAAAGGAGCCCGTATTTTGAGCTTCAAAATACGTGCACATAGTTCTATCAGTAACATGCTGTCCTCTTGGTGCGCAGAGGAGTAGAGTACATTTGTTTTAAATGTATTACCTTAGAAATAGACAGGAAGAAAGTGCACAGGGAACACATTTTCCTTATTTAAGTTCAAAAGTAAATATAGATGTAACCTAAGTGTGTATTTATCAGCAGTGACACCCTTTGGCCTTACTCCAGTGGACTTTTCTCACTGACATCAGTGGGAAAAAGATGGACTCTGCATAGGAAATCTGTGAAAGTTTTTTTATCTTCTACATCCATCCATCCATCTATTTTGAGATGTGCTAAATGCTTGTTCTCTGTTGTAACATTAACATCGGTATGTGGAAACTTGGGCTGCTAAAAAAAATCAGTGAAATGCAATATACATGACTTCACATGGAACTGCATGTACATTGTTGAGCACAAGAGCCCCTCGCCCACTGTGCCATGGCAGCTTTACAGCCATGTAAAACCTATTGTGTCTCACAGAAGTGGGGTGCTGTGAGGCAGTCATGAACTTTGTGCGCTAGTACGTATAGAGTCTCTGTAGTTCCTGAGCTGGCAAAATATTTCCTGGTTGCCATTTACGTGACAGTAAAACTGATACCGTTACCAGCCTCAGAGTATGGGTACAACAAGGTCTCTAGTATTTCACAAAAGCATCTTTTGCAGTGTGGGCCTGATCGATTGTTTGCTGAAGGCAGTGGAAATTTTATCATTGGTGTGCAAGATGTTGATTTGTGAGGCTCCAACTGTCTCTCTTTGAAGGTTTTCTAAGTTAGTAACATTGGCTTCAAAATAACATGTGGCATTTTCCTGACCTCAGTGGAGACCCTTCTGATTCCTGCCAGTATGAATTAGCACTTCCACAAGTTCATTTACTATTTACTTTTAATGGAAAAACAAATGGGCTAAGCTCATCCTTTTGGGGCTGGACTGTTTTCTGCCCACAGTGGGAGACCTTTACAAAGTTGGACTTCAGTGGAGGTATGGAGAGGCCATAATCTAATCTGCGGGAGCCCAACCTGCTCCACAGAGTGGTCCTGTGCCTTGATGCTGATTTATCATCCACCATGGTGAGAAAAGAATCCCTGTGGCTGCTCCTGCCCCTCTGGCTTCAGTTAAGACAGCAAGCTTGGAGCATGCCTCTGCCTGCCAGGAGAAAGGAGGAGTAAGCATGTTGCTCTGCTTAACAGAAGGCCACTCAGTCCTCTCCATGGAGCACTGAACTTCAAGGGCCCCACAACTAAAGAAGCAGGAGACATTCCCATGGAATTAGCTGTTCCTTCTTTCTTTTTCCTGCGTAAGAGATAATAGTTGCACAAATGCCCTCTTTAGTAGTCACTTAAACCAGAATAAGGCTGATCTGTCATCAAAGTATTTAGAGCTGATGACGATATCTGGGTTAGTTTTTGGGGTTGTTTTTTTTTTTTTACTGTGATGTTAAAAAAAAAAATCCATAAATCACAGGGATATGACCAGAAATGGGTTGTTTCACATTGGCTGTAGCTGCTGGTTATTCTTGTCCAAATGTACAGAAATGCCCTGGTGATTACTTACCAATGACAACCTGCTCGGGGCTTAATATTTTTGAGTTTCATGGTGAGCTTGCAAGGTTGCACATATGTACTGAATGAAACATAGCCCACTGGTTATTTTTAGAGAGGCTCTAAACAAGTAGTAAATCCCTGGAGTAGTACTGCCAGAGATGTGTAAAGTTCAAATCCAAATTAAAACTGCCTGTCTTTGGTCTAAATTCCAACCTGAACTTGAGGAAAACTGTAATCTGTATCTTGAACTTTATGACAAACAGCCTTTGTAATTATTTTCTAACACTTGGGAATATATGAACACGGTACAAACACTTTAAAATTAGAACTTGAATGAAAAATCTGAACATTTGTCCAAGAATATAGTACCTGGTCTTGTGAAATACTGCTGTATGACTTCAAGTTATGGTTGCTGCACTAGAATTAGGGAAGTTTAATTTATTGTGATTCCTAGTTCTAGGACATCTTTCTAAGATCAAGTCCTGTAATGTAATTGTAAACTTTGAGGGGAGGAAAAGAAACCTGCTTATTTACCTTGCAGAACTCTTTAATGTCCTCAGCCATGCAAGACTTGGTTTAGAAATTAGTAAGATACAATATGAAGAAAGTAGACCCCTTTTCAGCAATACATTTATGCAAGTATTTGATAGTGCAACTGAAGCATGTTCTTGTTTTCTTTGCTGAATCAGAGCCTGTATCTTCTTCCTGCCAAGGCAGCGATCTTGATACCACTCCTAAATGCACCAGTAATTCTAGGAGCCCCGGTGAAAGTCAAGATAACACCACAGATTTTATAAATAAGGGTCTTTATTTAGAATACTGTTGAAAACATTCTTGGCAACCACATCGTATAAATATATAAAGTTAAAGTTTGACACAACAAACCAAGCAATATTAAATATGTTTCTATTTTTTTCTCCTTTTTTTGTTTTTAATTTTTGCTTTTGTTACTTTTTTCCTTTCTTTTCCTCCTTTTTCCTCCCCCTCCCTTTTTTTTTTGCAAAGCAACTCTTATTTACAATTATACAAAAAGCTTTATAAAAAATGGTCCTCAACCTTATTTTGGCCAGAACAGGAGTAATAGGAAGGATCTGTAAGGATCTGTCATGCCACTACTGTTGCAGATTTCTATTCTCCTCCACATTCAAGAGCCAGGTTCCTATTCCCCAAAGATTAAACACATTGGCCATTTCATGGTATACAATTTTAACATAGACATATTAAATAAATTTAGTTTAATAACCAATAAATAACTAGGTGTATTTTGAAGTAATACGAGTTTGAAACGTTACACATTTGAAGGAATTTTGAGTTGATATTTTAAAACTGGAACCAATCATTAAGTCTTTTCAGTCTTAGAAGGCAAGTCTTGGAGTGTGGCTGAACAGAGCAATTTGTTTTCAGTGCAGTCCAGCTGGACATGCCTTTATAGCACTTGGTAGATAGGATTGCTGCTGCTGTTATCCTGGGGAAGTGGGGTACAGTTGGTTGGGGAAGGAATTTGTGCTCCGCTGTCACTCAGACTCACTCCTTCTTGGGGGGAACACGGACTTCCTTCAGCAACAGTTTCTACTGGAGGCAGTATAGGACATGTGGAGTTATCTGTGGAAATCCTTTCTACAATGCTTGAGAGGCAATCAAGGCTGGAAACAGAGCTCTTTCCATGCTTTGGATCTAAAAAACAGACAAAAAGGTGCTCAGTTTATCCAATGCATACTTAACATCAGTAGGATGTAGTTCTTTCATAAAACCCCAGCCCGTAGCTGACTATGCATCTGTGAGCATGTAAAGATTCAGAGGAAATGAATACTGGTGAAGGATGCCAATTATCAGAAAAAAGAGACTAATTGCAAAATGGAAGACAGACCCAACCAAAATATACTCTTTTTGGGGCATGGTGGATTCGGGACTTCACTTCCATCTATAGAAAGGGAATGGAAAATTTGAAATCAAACAGCAATTTCTCCAGTTTGGATCAATGAGCCTTCATGCAAAACATGTTGCAAGGAGGAATGTATTTTTATCCAGATGCTATATTTGCAAATATAGGAAATGCAGCTACAACATATTCCCGTGTTGGCAAATAAATCAAGAGGAAATCCACTGCTTCTACCAGCAGCAATGCCTTGCTAGCTGAAAAAGCAGGTTCCTCTTTCAGCCTGGCTGGGGTCAACTAGCAGCTGGAGACAGAGGAAGACAGGGAAGTTTGCTGCAATGACTGCTGTCTCCATGTTTTACACAGCTGTTATGGCACATACTCACCGTTTGGTGATTCTGTGTAGTAGCTGCTGTCATAGCTGTTTCTTCTGCGAGAGCTGCAAGGAGGCCCGCTGTACTCCATCTGGAAAGGAGAGCAATTTGAGTGAGGTCACTGGTTGGGGGCAGAATTTACTGAAATCCCAGTAGCCAACCAACTTCATATTTCAGTTCCTAGCCTGTGCTGTCATTCCAGGCCTGTTTCAAATGCCATCAGCCTGCAGTTTATTTGAATGAGGCAAAACTTAACTTGGCTAGAAAGGGATTCACCCCAAATATTTTATGTGGCACAGCTGTTCCAAAGGAAGATTACCATCGTTATTGCATCAAATGCTGTGGCTTTACAAATAAGATGAGGTTTTCCACCATTCTGATCAGATATTGCCCTCAACCTATCTTCAATTTACAACAAGAAGACCAAAAGGGGAATGAGGGTTTTTTTTTATTTAATTTTTGATGTTTTTTCCAAATATGAATTCCTCTGAAAAAGCCTGTCTACCCTTGTCACCTTTTATTTCCTTTTGTTTCTCTTCCCATTTTGATCTTTTACAGGAAAAGCCACAAAACACAAGACAAAAATATTTGCTTCCAGTACTGAAATTACACTTTCTGATGAAAGAAAAAGGCAGTATTTTGAGGAGGGATCATTTGTGCAAATCTTCTTTCCAATCTACCAACTATCTCATAATCATAGATGTGATTACCCCCACTACAGCACAGAGAAAAATCCCAAGTCTTGAAGTGCTGTTGATATCCTGCCCCCCACCAGCTGTCCTGCACTCCGGTCACCATGTCCTACCACCCTAGAGTCAGATCAGAGTCCGAGCCTATAGTCCCAGTGAAAAGACAGGGCAATGAGAGACCCTTTCTGGCACCTTCTCCCCTCCCATAACGTACAAACAAGACTGAAAGCCTGAGATTGCCTTCCTATTGTTGGGTATGTCTATGGAGAGGATGAAGTGAGAGAAGTGGAGAACCTTTTTGGTAAGGGTCAAGTAAACCAAGTCCTGTTGCTTAGACCCTCCTGTTATCATGACGAATGGCAGAAACCAAACCCCAGACTCTTACCAGTTCCCCTGTAACTACCATGACCAAGGAGGACCTTCCTCCCTGCTGTCCTTAGAGGACTCAAAGATAACGGTACAGCAGAACGCGGAAACAAAAGATGCCCCAGTAGCTACAGGAGCACACGCAGGGCTCAGACCTCACCGTGCCCCCAGGTACCCAACCCAAGCAGCTTCCCAAAGCGCTCTCCTAGCCGCTCTCCCCTGACTCCTCCGGGACACGGGGGACCTGCCTAACTTCTCATCCCGGGGAAAGAAAGAATTTAAGAGACTCTTCTTCCTTCCCAGAGACCCTGGCATGCGGGGCCCCCACCTCCCTTTGGTGCCGGAGCGAGAGGCCTTTCCGCCTGGGGAGATACGGCCGGCAGCGGCTCTGGGAAAGGCAGGAGAAGGTGACTCGGCCTGCAGGGTGTCCTCCCCGGGGCACTCACCATGCCGTCGGAGCAGTTGGAACGGGGGCTGGAGGCGTCCGATTCCCCGCTGTAGTGCTCCAGCACCGGGTAATAAGCGTCCTCCTGCTCCCGCAGCAGCGCCTGCAGGCTCTCGATGTAGCGGATGGCGTTGCGCAGGATCTCGACCTTGGGCAGGCGCTGGTTGGGGTTGGTGGAGGTGCAGCGCTTGAGGGTCTCGAAGGCCTCGTTGACCTTGCTGAGCCGCCGCCGCTCCCTCATGGTGGCGGCCTTGCGGCGGTCGGCGTTCGTGGTCTTCCTCTTGCAAGCCTTGCAGGCCCAGAGCAGGCAGCGGCCGGCCTGGTGGTGCCCGCTGGGCGCTCGGACGTGCTCCTCCTCGTGCCCGTGGTGGTGCCCGTGGTGGTGCGGGTGCTCCTCGGGCTTCAGCAGGGCGCCCACGTGCACCAGCCGCGGGTCCAGGTCCTCGAAGAAACGCATGTCCGACGTGTTGAAGCACGGGTCGTCGTAGAAGTCGTCGTCGGCTGCGAAGGAGCAGAGGGAGCCCTCCGGCATCTCCGCGGGGCCCAGCAAGTCCATGGGGGCGGCGGGGGGAAGAGCGCGGGGGTCGGGACGGAGGGGGCTGCGCTGGGGCCGGGCGCCCTCGCACCCTGCCGGCTTCGGGCGCTGCCGCTGCCGCCGCCGCCCCCTGCCCGGCCGCTCCGCCGGCGCCCCTCCGCCCGCTATTTATGCCGGAGCTCCCCCTCTGCCCGCCGGGACGGGGCGGGGCGGGGGCTGCGGCCGCCGGAGCGGCGGGGACAGGTGCCCGGGGCCGCGCCGTCGCTCGGAGCCCCCGCGCTCGGACGCCTTTCTCATTCCTCTGCCCTCCCCAAACGTTAAGCGCCCCGCGGGGACGGCGCGGTTCCGCCTGGCCCGCAGGTGCGGCGCTGCCGCCTCTCCCCGCGCGGCTCCATCGCGCCCAGAGCTCCGCGGACACGGGGTGAGCGGCGGCGGCCGCGCGGGGAGCGGCGCGAAGCGGGGGGCGCCGCGGGAGGCGGCCGCCAGGGGGCGCTGCGGGGCGGCGGGAGCCCGGGGGCACATGTTGGGGAACCCCTGGGGGTGGGAGAGGGGCACCCGGGGCGGGGGTGGGAGATGGGTGCCTGGGGGGGGGATGGGGCAGGTGGGGACCCATGAGGGTGGGAGCTGGGCACCCATGGGGTGTCGGAGATGGGCATCCATGGGGGTGGGAGATGGGTGCTTGTGGGGGTGGGAGAGGGGCACCCATGGGGTGGGAGATGGGCGCCTGTGCGGGTGGGAATTGGGCACCCATGGGGGGTGCTGGGGGCAGGTGGGCACCCATGGGGGTGGGAATTGGGTGCCCATGAGGATGGGAGATGGGCACCCATGGAGGGTGATGCGAGGTGGACGCCCATGGGGAATGATGGTGGGAGATGGACAACCAAGAGGGCTAGTGGGAGGTAGGCACCCATGGGAGGTAATGGGAGGTGGGCACCCATACGGGTGGGAGATGGGTGCTCGTGGCAGGTGATATGGGAGATGGGCCCCCTTGGGGGGTGATGGGAGGTGGACATCCTTGGGGGGTTATGGGGGTAGGTGGGCACCCGTGGGAGGTGATGGTGTGAGATGATCACCCATGGAGGGGTGATGGTGGGAGGTGGGCACCCATGGAGGTGGGAGATGGCTGCCCATGGAGGGTTGATGGAGGAAGATGGGCACCCATAGTATGCGATGGTGGCAGACAGGCGCCCATGGAGGGTTGATGAAGGGAGATGGGCACCCATAGGAGGCGATGGTGGCAGGTAATTGCCCATGGGAGTGATGGTGGGAGGTGGGCACCCATCGGGGTGGGAGATGGACACCCATGGAGGGGTGATGGCAGGAGATGGGTGCCAGTAGGGTTGGTGAGAACCGCCGTGCTCTGCCAGCGCCGCCTCCTGGGCTGAAGGTCCCTGTGTACCAACAGCGAGGGCTGCAGGCTGGGGCAGGAATTGTGGCATGGCTCCCACAGGAGGTTGAGGTGCTGCTGAACTATGGGACAAGGAGGTGAGGGTGGGAGTGGGTCCATCCAGAGCTGTTATTCTGGAACCAAGGTGCTCTGCTTTCACCTGGGAAAATAATATTCCCAGCAAAAAAAAACCAGGTGCACCTGGGGCCCATGGAAGCACGTTAGACTTTTTCTTGGGAATCTGGGTGTCCCTGCTTAAGTCTTCTCCAGGTGCTGCTCAGAGATACAAACCCAGGATGGTACAAACCCAGGATGGAAAATAGTCAGTGAGACTTAAGTGTGGCTATTGAAACTATTTGACCTCAGAGCAAAAAGAAGTTGTGTGGCAGGGTGAGGTTTGGAGTGGCTGAGACACCCAGGTAGTGCCCCAGCACATCACACCATGTTTATCAGAGGAAGTATTTGATTCTTCAGAAGAAGCAATGTAGCAATGGGTTGGTAATGACATACTGGAGGGGAGCCGAGGCCTGAGTTATGTGCAGCTATCGCTTCAGCAAATGACTCTTCATGTGAGCTATCATGTATAAATTGGCATTTCTGGTTCCTCTTTCAAGTCAAGCCTCTGTTTACCTTTATTCTGAAATTGTTGAAGGGGTTGACTTCGCTTTGTGAATCATTGTTTTGCTGCAAGTGTAGTTGCACTGTAGCTGGATTGCTTGTGTAATAAAAATTTGTTATTTCGGGTAATGTGCAGTGGCAGAGTTTGGACCTTGGAGAAGTGAGATGGGTCTTGGTAACGTCTCTCAAGGGTGTTAGAATTTTTACTCTGATTTTGGAATATAATTTGAGATGAGAAATTTGGTTTGTTTTCTAATATGGAAGCACTTCTGTAATTCTACTTCATTTACTATACGATTAAAATAATTATGAGTATTTGTAATGTACCATGAACTAAAATTAATCTCCATTCTGCAGTTAGAAATGTTGGTGAAATTTCAACTTATTCAAAATCAAAGTCTGTCTTCAGTGGGGAAAAGGGCTGACGAAGAGAATCTGAAATGGTATAAAACGTCCATTGATGATCTGTTCCTGAGTCCCTATGCTCTTCTCAGGGGGGCTGTTGTGAAGGTGGCTTCTTTTGTTATGTGATTTGCTTTTTGCAAAAATTCCTAATCTGCAGTCACCATTCTCTGCTTACTTAAACGTCTTTGAGTACTGACAAAAATAAGAACCATTAGTCACATTCTGTCATTATCCCTAAAAAATAAGTTTTTGTTTAAAGAAAAAAGTATATGTTTCGGGCTCAATACAAGTTCCTTCTTGCACAGTATCCAAAGCTGAAAAGTGATACATCCCAAGGAGATCAGCAATTGACTACCCTTACACATTTAGAAGTGTGTCTCCCAGCTGTTTCAGAGAGGCAGACTTGTGGAAACACTTCATTGTTATTACAGAGGTTCTTTGATGCAGAAGTAATGAACATTTTTTTTTAAAAAAAATCTTAATTTAACAGTTAAAAAAGTAAAAATAATTTGTATTCAAAATAGTGTTAGGTATACGGTAATGCATAATAAGTATAAATGAGAAATAGTTGTATGCTGTAACACCTGAACATGTAAATTGGGGTATCAGGGGTTGGTGCTGGCTGTGTGACCCTCTCAAGACACTTAAACTCTCTCTAGATCATTGGTTTCATTTGTGGTAAAGGTAATATGACCTAATATTTTGCCAGTGTTGTAGTGTATTCTGTCACTGGGTGTTTATAGGTTATATTTGACTCCCGGAAAAGATACTCGGGGACTTGTGTGCATAATGGTTACCTTGGGCAAAGAGGTAACAAATGGTGGGACACGGACAAGCAGTACAGGGAGGCTGCCAGTGAGCGCCCATGGATGCTCTTAAGTGCATGAATTTGCTTAAGTGAAAAAGACAGGAGAAGGCCATGACCAGATAGTGAATTCTGCTCAGAGTGATCTTCTAGTGAAGGTGCCCTTGAGGACTGCTGCTGCCATCAGGACTAACATTCACTTTTCCAGTATTATTTGCAAGGATGGTTTTATCCAGAACGATGTCGCCTTGTACAGTGGAGCCTGAAAAGAACAAATCCTGAGGTGCCCTTTTCAATTTTGTGTGGCCATGGTGGAGAAGATGAAGGACAGCATGATCTCCACCTAGAGACTTGTAAGTGAATTCCTCACCCTGAGAGCAGGCAGCAGCAAGGGTCCCTTCTATGGAACCACAGGTAGCTTATGGAAGCATTTGGAAGTATGGCATTGTTCATACCTATTTGGAAGCCTCTGTGGCTGTAACTCATAATTTCAGTAAAAATTAAGTCTCTTCAGAGCTTCCAGTTTGAATGGTGTATTTAGAGTACTGGTGCTGCTCTACCTATTCTGAACTGCCCCTGATTGTGTGTTTGGATGGTTTGGGCGTTTCGGAAGTGTAGATAAATAGTGTGTGTACAAACAAGCATTCAGCAGAGAAAGAGAATTTGTAAAGTTTCTGTAAGTGTTGCCCTTATACCTGTTCCACGTTTATCCTTCACCTCCTTTTTTCTAGGTTGTGGTTGAAAAGGAACCTGGGAAGGCAGAGGCAGATTGTACTTCCTGTGCTGAGAAGCGTGGACAGACTTATTCTATGCACAACAGACAGGTATTGTTAACAGTTTGAGATGTTAGTCTCAAGCATATGTGCCCTCTCAGGAGAAGCAGCTTGTGGACAAGAAGAGCTTGTTATCTACAGTAACTGATTGATTTCTCTTTTCTTTTTCAGAGGACGCTGACTGGGAAAATAGCTCGTTATGAGTTTATGTACAGTTAACGGAACTGGCTCTTCAGGCAGAGGGCCCAGAACATGTCTTGGAAAAGGAGAAAGACCTAAAATCTGAGAATGTGTGAATATATTTGGCTAGAAAGATGAATATGGGAAGAGTCTCTGAGAAACAGACATGGCAGTATTTTATGGAAAAAAGAAGAGACAAGTAAGTCTTGCCTTGAAAAATTTAGATGTTCTGGGCTGTTTATAATATTTTAAGGTAAAAGATATTTCAGAAGGTCACCAACTCTTAAAGACGACTGTTGTAGAAGTAGGTCAAACATGAGCAGTAGTATTTGAAGAAGATTTATATGGCACCAGTTTATAATCCAATCAGTAGCTTTGCTCTGTTCATACTTAGCGAGCTGTGTTTTAATAGTGAGAGGGATGGATTCCATCGCTTTTATTCATGTTGAGTTGCAGTTAGTGGAATTAATTCTTGAATAAAGTATGCTCAGCATGAGGATGGGTGATGGAATCTTGCCCAGATGGAAATATCTTTTACGGTTCTGCTGTATGAGAGAGCAGCCAGGAATGGTTGGACTCAATGATTGTGGGGGTCTTTTCTAACCTAGTGATTCTGTGAACATAGGTAAATCTAGCATGCTGCTAAAATTGCTTCAAGCCATTCTTGTAGCTTGCTGCACTATTGTTACAGCTGAATACAGGAGTTGTTTTTAAGTGATCCTCCCCCACCACCCCCCTGCCAAGTTTGAGCTGTATTAACAGAAAGATTGGGAAAGCTTCTGCTTTGTTACAGTCTGTCCTGTGTTACAAGGCCAACAGAAGATAGGTGGGGGCTAATGCAATTTTGCAGAAATGGCTACTGAACTGCAGCTGTGTATAAACGTCAGAGTTTATTGGAAATGTTTAATTGTGTAGTGTCCTTAATGCAGTTTTCTGACATTTACTTTCATTCTGTGGTCTAGTCTTCTGCCTTGTGCAACCTTCTTATAGCAGGAAACTACTGGTGCAGTTTTGTACACATCTGTAAAATCTCTTGGAAAAGGAAAGGATGCCTGCCTGGTAAATTGATAAATACAATGTAGGTACAAAGTGCTATTTTTAGCATTGAACTGAATTTATTTTGAAGCTTAATAGTATTGCTTACAGTATCACATAAAAGCATGAGACCATCTTTCAATGAAGCAAACCCCAGTTGCATAAAAGACATTGTGTGTATGACAATCTCCCCTTAGCTGCAAGCAGCTGGTCTAGCCAGTTGCTTTTCTTAGGTGACCTTGGAAGCCAGTGTACAGAAAGAGAGGTGTAGGAGATGAATGGAAGGAATTTGGATACCTCTGAACTTTAACCAACCTGGCTAAAGTAAAGGCCTTTGGTCTGGTGGTGCTAATAGCCCCCCTAATTTAACACTGCCCTAACTGAAATGCAAAATTAATGAATGGCCACTCTCTCTGATGCAATTCTAATTAAGTGTGCTGCATTTTCACTAGGATCTTATTCCTCTACTGAGGACCAAGATAGAGAATACAAGAAACAGCAGTAGTATCATAGCAGTACTATAATTTAGCTAGCTGAAATAGGGGTCTGTATGGTAATTAAATCAACAATCCTCAGTTGAGTCTGGACAGAGCCCTAGAGTTAGTGTCCTCAGTGACACTTGCAAAATACACACTACAACCTGTAAAGATCACTTCTAGTGAGAACCCCCAATTTACTGCTCATCTGCTTTCCGAGGATGAGAAAAACCTACTAAGCAGATAACTGTAGAGAAAACCAGCACATTGTCTTATTCCCACTGTTGAGGAAATGTTTGCATCCTTCATCTTGGAGAAGTATACCACTAGAAATAGCTGGGTGGTAAGTAAATGCATTAGATTACCTATTTAAATTGCTCCTATGATAGAAATAAAACAAGAAAACTTTATTTTAAAATAATTCTTTAAAAAAAGTCCATTATGTTAATATAGTTGTTAGTAATATAAAATATCTGATACGAATATAAAATATTTAATAATATAAAACTAAATCTTTGGATTTTCTGCCACATAGAAGGTTCCTTGTACTAAAGTTGTGGCTTGTTTTGTTTTTTAATAAAATTTATATGTGGTGTTAAAAATAATTTGCACTAACTAATCCTCTTAATCATTTAAGATAGAAAAGAGGCTTAAGAGCTTTTGGCTTCTAGAAAGAAGTGCATGGAAAAAAGTGTGACTAATGCCGACAGTTTAGGTAACTAGCAACCTTGCTATCATTTTAACAAAATAATGTTACATGCTAGATTTTGAGCTGTGACTCAATAGAGAACAAAGGGACAGGGTGTAAAGCAGAAGGAGCGATACAGCATCCTGTCTCCCAAGTTCTGCTTTCAAGTCCACCCTCCAAACAAGTCTGCCTTAGGAGCTGCCCTGTATCTACAACGTTAAAGGCCCTCTCTGCCCTGCTTCACTTTTGCTCCTGTCCCATCATTACACTGCGGCAGCGTGGTAGTGCAGTGTATGGTTGCATATATTGGCCCTATGCCATTTCTGTGCTGGCAAGATTCTCTCTGGGGTCGCTTCAGACCCTCTGCAGCTCCTGTACACTGCTGGAGAGGTGGGCAGGGACTGCAGTGCTGACTAGACTCTGGTTCTATGCCTGTTCTGAACTCTTTCTGCAACTGGTCCATAAAGTAATCCCCAAGACTATTCCTGCCGTCTTGGGAACAGTCAAGCCTGCGAGCGTTGGTCAGCAGATCTCCCATCAGCTTGATCTTCCGGATTACGGGCCCAATAAATTGTTTCTTGATAGTGCTTGCGCTATGAGGATCTCCATTTTCAATACTCAGGGCATAAAGCTCTTCAAAATATCGTATCACGGTTTTCCACTGTACCATGGCTAGTTCCAGGGCTTTCATCAGACCAAATGCGTACTCACAGTTTGGTTTCTAAAAACAAAGACAGAATTACATTTATTTAGAAGAACAGCTCATCTTACTGCATTAATTGATGGTTTCCTGCAACTTACCTTGTGCTTTAAACAAGATGCACCAGGATTTTGCAATAACTCCTTCTAGTTTGGAGCATAGGTTGTTATTTTTGTAGAGCTGGATGTCTGGAAACACATGGAAGTGGCAGAACCCTTTTTCAAGGAACAGGGATTTAGATAGCAGCAGCTATGCCTGAGGAGTGATCTTGCACCAGGAAACCCTATCATAGAATCGCAGAAATGTTTGTGTTGGAAGGGACCTTAAAGATCATCCAGTTCCAACCCTGCTGCCATGGGCAGGGACATCTCCCACTAAATCAGGTTGCTCAAAGCCTCATCCAGCCTGGCTTTGAACACCTCCAGGTAAGAAGCATCCACTACTTCTCTAGGCAACCTGTTCCAGTGCCTCACCACCCTCACAGTAAAAGATTTCTTCCTCATATCTAATCTAAATCTCCCCTCTTTCAGCTTAAAACTTTTACCACTTGTTCTGTCAGTACACTCCCTGACAAAAAGTCCCTCCCCACTGTTCCTGTAGACCCCCTGTAAGTACTGGAAGGCTGCAATAAGGTCTTCCCCAATTCAAACTGAATATTCAGAGCTTTTCAAGATGGCCTTTTTATTTTTTACTTTCTACAGCTTAACAACTACTATGATAAATCAAAGAAGAGCATTCTCTGTTAACTACTTACAGAATACTAATCTGTAAGAGGAGAATCAGCCCTTTGGCCTTCAACAAATGGGGTAGGATTTTTCCCTGATAACTTTGAGTTATTCCTTTGTACCTATGCAAGCCTGAGTTCAAATTCTATCTTGAGCTGTGCTCAAAGAAATCAATCAGTGCCCCAGGCTAGATGTTGCTACCTTTCTTAGGTGCTGATGGCTTCTAGGTTTCTACTTAGTTTCAATATGGAGATGATAAGCGGGCTGTTTCAGCATAGTTCAAGGGAAGTCTCATAAACTATTACCACACATTGGAAAACAGCAGTCTCCATCTCAGTGAAAGAAAAAGGAGACCATTGCTTATATTCTTTTGGGCTAGAAAGCAACCACGTAAAGTTAGGACTGTATATCTGACAGCTTCTAGAGAATCACAATCAAAACCAAAAGCCTGTACACTACTAAGACAGGGAAATTACATCTAGAACTTTAATAGTGGATGAACGCAGAGATCAGAAGTGCTAACAACATGATGCAGGAAGTTAAGAGTAATTACTACAGATTGCAACTGCTTGAAAACTTGTTGTCTACTACCTACCTGGATGTATTTAGAACAGTAATGACCTCCTCTTTCTTGCTGATACTTCATCAAAGCCTCTGCGGCTTTTCTCTCTTCCAGAGCATGATGCAAGAAGAACTTTGAAACATTTGGTAGAGCCACATGCGACTGGTCAAAATATTCACCCTAAGCACACAAAACACGAGCATTAAGATTTGCTGGAGATAGGACTAGGTTGCAGCACAACATAGCTCTATCAGAACATGGGAGACTCCCAATGGAAGTTTTTCTACCAGCACAATCACTTTGAAGATCTTAATCCAAATTTCTGCAATAAATAAAGTAAGCAGTTACAGTCTTAAATGAAAAAAAAAATATACTTCTAGTAGAACTTCTGTTAATAATGGACAGGTAACCGTTGTACTGATGTTCTTTCTCCACAGCAGTCAGAGAGCCTCAGAATATTTTATTTATGTATGGTTGGAGGGGTGCATGTTGGGTGTTTTATTTTTGTTGTGTTTTGCAGGGGAAGGTTGGCTTTTGGTTTGTATTTTAAACATAGTCCCAGCATAGGGAATACAAGATTTATCCCTTCAAGTCAGCATTCCAGTGAAAAATTAGCTTTCAAAGGTATGCGAAGGATGAGGCAAATACCAAAAGAGAACAAGCACACATTTGCATCTATTTATCAGCTTTATTATGGATAATGTTATTCCAAAATAAACACCACTACCATTGAACTACTCTGTATACCCTTGTTTGTATTGTACGTAGCTCATGCCTAGCAATGCTTCAGAAGTCTTACAACCCTAAACTAACTGCAGGCCTCTTTCTGTTCTATATGGGAGCATACAGTTCTAACCACTGCAATATTTAACTATGCTATGCCAAAAACTTACCAGCTCTTACAGTAGAAGCATTTTATCAATGGTATTACTGTCTCATGAAGGGGAGCCACCAGGTTATACCATCTTCAGCACTGGCTCTGCATAGTTCCAGTGCTGGAGAGAATGAGAGGCAACAGCCGTGACTATGCCAAAACAAACGAACCAAGGGAGCCACAGTGTCTCAATTAGCCAGTTCCCTAAATCGGCATATGCACTACAGCACAGCATTTGTCTCTTGGACACACTATGAATTGGAGTAACGCATATCAAGTTGTTAGCTTGTAGCCTGGCTAGGAGGGGTAAGGAACAAGTGTGTGTTTTTCTGCTTCTTATTGTCTTCCCCACTTTCAGCTCTTACCCTGCTTAAATGTAAAGTACCTCTGCTTCATCTACATTGCTCTGTTTTGAAAAAAGGGAGGAAAGTTATATACACAATGCAAGTTTATGTTTTTCTCCTGTATTTTTAAGGCCATCTGGCATACTCCAGACCTGTGACACATGTATGCATGGGTGCCCATAAACCACTCAAGAAGAGACACACTGGAATGTTTTATTAAGAACATTCATTGCAATATTTGCATAATTGTTTCCCTGAAGTCATTTATTCATGTTTCTGTTGACAGAGTCAAGATTCGGTGTTTTATAACCAGTTCCTCAGTGCAAGGATGCTGTGTGACATCAAGTAGAGCACAAATTACCAGACCTGCTTAACTGTAAGGTAAATTTTGCATGTCAAACATTAACTATTTAATATGTCCACATTTGTAGGTACAATTTATCCACAATTTCTCACTGAGCTTTCTCCATTTCATCTAGCTACCAGTCACTAGTATTGTTTCAATCCACATGCTTTACAAGCAAAGGTTTTACTGCACATTCAAATTTTTATTGGACTAATATGCGACACCATGCATAATTGAAGGATCCTGGGGATCTACTGAATACAGTTTGCATTGCTTCTCAGTGGATGGTTGGCATCACAAAGGCTAGTGTCCGTCATTCTGGTTTTTGATTTTAATGGGTTTGTTAAAATATATATTGCCTTAATATTTGATCTGTAGCCAGACATAATTTCAGTATGCATGTCACATAGTATCAGAGACAACTTTTTAAATTCATTTCAGTGTTCATGCTGCGAGACAAAAAACTCTTTAGACGATAGCAGACAGCGATGTTCACAAACTGTTATTTCACCAGTTCACCACACACGAGTGTTTTACTCGTGTAAACTCAAAGTTTGGGAAAAAAAACCACTCAGGAGTCACCCTTCAAAGCTGCCCCTGTTCCCTGCTCCCATCCCTCTTTCCACAGACACAACTCCCTTTGTGAATGACCCACAACACACAGGTGTCCGATTCCCCTCCTGCTTGTTCCAGACCTTGCTGCCTGTGCTGCCCCATGGGGAAGGGGAGCTGAAGGGAGCCCCTGGATCCGCTTGCTGCAGACACCGCTCTGCTGTCATAGAATCATAGAATCACCAGGTTGGAAAAGACTTATTATATCATCTAGTCCAACCATTCTTGGCTGCCACTAAACCATGTCCCTGAGCACCTCATCTACTCATCTTTTAAACACCTTCAGGGATAGTGAATCAACCACCTCCCTAGGCAGCCGGTTCCAGTGCCTGGTGACCCTTTCCGTGAAAAAGTTTTTCCTAATGTCCAGTCAGGACCTCCCCTGGCGGAGCTTGAGGCCATTCCTCCTTGTCCTATCACCTGTCACTTGGGAGAAGAGGCCAGCACCCTCCTCTCTACAACCTCCTTTCAGGTAGTTGTAGAGAGCAATGAGGTCTCCCCTCGGCCTCCTGTTCTCTAGGCTAAACAACCCCAGCTCTCTCAGCCGCTCCTCCAGCCTTGTTGCTCTTCTCCAGACACGCTCTCCCCAAGCCCTCCCGGCGGGTCCCCGCCGCCTTACCAGCCCCTGCAGGCAGTAGGCGAGCTCCAGCAGGGCTCCGGTGACCCCGCACAGCCCTTCCTCCACGGCGGGGGGGAAGCTCTGCCTGACGCGGCTGCCGGGCAGCGGGCGGTGCGCCGGGCAGGCGGGCAGCGCCACGCGGGGCCGCTTGGAGCGCGGCTCGGCCGCGACGGGCGCCGCCATGGGGCAGCGGCGGGCGGCACCGGGGCGCACCTGGCCGCGCGCGCACCTGGCCGCACCTGGCCGCGCGCCGGCCGATATAGCGCGGGCACCTGGCCACGCCCCCAGCCGCTGGCCACGCCCACGCCGGCTATAGCCACGCCTACATCGCTGGCGGCGCCCGCACAGCACCTGGCCACGCCCACACCAGCCACTAGCAAAAGCCTGATCCCCGGCCACGCCCACTCCTCCCCTGGCCACGCCCCCTCCGGATGGGGGGCGAGCGGCGCCCCGGAGCTCCCCCAGCCCGTTCGGGAGGCGGCGGGCGCGGTCGCCCGTGTTTCAGTGTCAAACGGCGCCGTGTGGCGGGTGCTGGGGCTGCGGGACACGTGCCGGGCACCGAACAAGCCCTGGGCAGGTCCTTGATAGGTTTGGATTTGGCGCTGAAGAGTTTGCGTCGAGCCGGTCCTATCTAGGCGGAGTAAACCATTTTCAGGATCTAATAATCCTTAATCCAGTAATTTTAAAAGCAAACAGGTTTCTGACTTTTTCAAGTACTTTATTGCTGGTGAAGGGGCTGGAGGACAAGAGGAGTGGCTGAGGGAGCTGGGGTTGTTTACACAGAATCATAGAATTGCTAGGTTGGAAAAGACCTTGGATCGTGAAGTCCAACCATTACTGTCTGCCACTAAACCATGTCCCTGAGCACCTCACCTACCCATCTTTTAAACACCTCCAGGAATGGTGACTCAACCACCTCCCTGGGCAGCCTGTTCCAAGGCCCTGTTGCAGCCTGGAGAAGAGGAGGCTGAGGGGAGACCTTATTGCTCTCTACAACTACCTGCGAGGAGGTTGTAGGGAGGAGGGATCTCGCCTCTTCTCCAGACGAGGGGGAATGGCCTCAAGCTGCGCCAGGGGAGGTCCTGACAGGACATCAGGAAAACGTTTTTCACAGCAACAGTCATCAGGCACTAGCAGAATTCGCTCAGGGAGGTGGTTGAGTCACCATCCCTGGAGGTATTTAAAACACGGGTAGATTAAGTACTTCATGGTATGGTTTAGTGGCAGATAGGAATGGTTGGACTTGATGGTCTCAGAGGTCTTTTCCAACCTGGTGATTCTATGGTGGAGCTCTCTGTGTTACTGCTTGAATATTTATTTACCTTTAACAGATTCAAGTCAATGGAGTAGAAATATGAGTAATCTCAACACCCTTAGACTTCGATAATTTTCTGTTCAGTGACTTTCTCTTTAGTAAGCTTAATGTTACGTGCCGTTCTTGGAATATTTTCTAGCCAATCACCCCACTCCCCCATAAACCCAGGATGCTAAAGGCAAAATCATTATTCCGTTGCACATTTTAATTGTTATTGGATCTGACTGCCTAGAGCAGAGCACACATCCTCTGAGAGAAGTCACGTAAAGATGTGAGAATATTGCTCATGAGAAACTTAGGTACTTCTGGTTCAGTTCCTCCATCTTTTATGCTCTTCAGGCTGCTTTCTGTATTGTAGTTGTCCATCTTTTTCATTCTTCTGATTCTTCAGGCTGTTTTTAAGTCGAATCAAAAGTTTCAGCAAATAAAATGCAAAGCAGTGTGGTAAGTTAATCTTAAAAATACATTTAAGTATATGCTTATTTTAAGCATTTGGGTAAAACTACATATGATTAAAACATACCTGTTAGGTTTGCAAGGCTAAAGTAAGTACCTAAATCAATAAGTTACAATATATTCATTGTCAAGACAGTTAACAATATATGTCCTTGTTCTGCAGTTCTCAATTAGGGGCACTAGGGACTTTTGCTGGGAAGGTGTACTTCTAACAGTTACCTTTTAGCTCCCTCCATTCCAACTGCCTTTGTTTTAACAGTTAAAATAGTTCCTATTGTTTTCTTATTCCAGAATAATCATTTGACTGTCTCAGAAGAGGAGGAGCAAGTGTATTGTCTGTGTAGGCATTGGCATCCTAATCAAAACAGAAAACTTGATGACCTCCTTTCTTTGGACAGTCAAAATAATTTGAAGTGTAAAATCACAATAGAAAGCAAGTTAGCTAATGTCTCTGTGGAAAAGCTTATAGTTACATTTTGTTAGGTGAACATTCATGACTAATTTCTGAGCATATCAGCTCATTGATACTGTTTCTGTATTAGTGGAATTCTGGTCCCTTGGAATCATAGAATCATGGAGTGGTTTGAGTTGGAAGGGACCTTAAAGATCATCTAGATCCAACCCCACCCCTGCTATTGGGCAGGGACACCTCCTATGAGACCAGGCTGCTCAAGGTCCCATCCAACCTGCCCTTGGAACACTTTGCGGGATGGAGCATCCACAGCTTCTCTAGGCAACCTGTTCCAGTGCCTCACCACCCTCATTGTGAAGAATTTCTTACTAATGTCTAGTCTAAATCTTCCCCTCTCCAATTTATAGCCATTCCTCCTCGTCTTATCACTACATGCCTTTGTGAGAAGTCCCTTCCCAGCTTTCTTGTATGCCCCCCTCAGGTACTGTAAGGTTGCTATAAGATCTCCTTGGAGGCTTCTCTTCTCCAGGCTGAACAACCCCAGCTCTCTCAGCCTGTCCTGGTATGGGAAGTGCATCTTTTTAGCCCTCCTCTGGTCCCGTTCCAACAGCTCCATATCCTTCTTATGTTGAGGATTCCAGAACTGGGCACAGTACTCCAGATGGGGTCTCACAAGAGTGGAATAGAGGGGCAGAATCGCCTCCCTCAGCCTGCTGGCCACGCTTCTTTTAATGTAGTCCAGGATATGGTTGGCCTTCTGGGCTGCAAGCGTGCATTACTGGCTCATGTCAAGCTTCTCATCAATCATCACCTTCTCTGCAGGGCAGCTCTCAATCACATCATACCCTATCCTGTATTGAAATCACAGATTGCCCTGACCCAGGTGTAGGACCTTGCACTTGGCCTTGTTCAACTTCGTGAGATTCACACAGGCACACACAGCTTGTCCAGGTCCCTCTGGATGACATACCAACTATTTGGTGTGACAACTGCACCACTCAGCTGGGTGTCATCAATATTATTATCCCATTTCAGTAATGGAGAACTAAGATGCAAAGACATTTAAGGCCACCTATGATATATGGGACTGATCTTAACACTGACTCTAAATTTAATCTCTGTATGTTCCTTAATCCGTCTTCTATGAGAACATAATTCAGTTTATTTTGCTTTGTAATTTATAGAACAAAAGGATACACGTGTCACTTATACTGTAATTAAATGTATTGTGGAAAAAGTCCATTACAAATTAATGGAAGGATTCTTGGTACATAGAATGAGGTAGTGTCACATGATGGATATATCTGGACTGAGTAAAGTATCATTTGTTTGAAAATCTTGTGACCTCAAGCCTTGGTTTTCAAGAAATGCTATATCCTGGGGAACAAACCCTTTGTTCAGTTTCTTAGTTGCAAAATTTCAACATGGCATGGAGTAAGTGCAGCTGCCTGGTATCTGGTGGGGTTGCTTTTAAGACAGGTTGCTTTCTTCCCCACCTGCCCTAAATGGAAGTTGAAGTCTTTCGTCTCTCTCCCAAACTGTATGCCTCAGCAAACTTCTTACCTGCTTGAGGTAACAATATCTGTGCATGGCTTTGATGCAACAATTGAATCTGGTTTAGATCCTTATTCCCACGAAATCCTGAAGTGAGAAGGTACTTCACATGTTTCCTCGGTGAACTGATGTTGAGGTGAAAAGGGCTGGACACAGAGTGATCTTGACCAAGGGAAAAACAAGAGCAGATAGTTATGTGCAAGTCATTGCAAAAAGGGTTGGCGACAGGATTGACCATGTTTATTTCCATAATTTAGGATTATTTAAATGTGTAATGTTAGACATATGCCTTAATGAAAGATCTCTTTATTAATTTTTATGATTTTGGATTATTTTGGTTCAACACATTTTGAAATGTGTTGAAAGTGTATGGCAGAGAGGGAAGCCAACCAACCACAGTGTAGTGTATGGAACTGCAATTAAAATTCCAGCAGAGTAAGCTCTTACACACCCTCACACAACCCTCCTACCAAGCCCCAAGCCATTCTTCCTCCTCCCCCCACCTTCTTTTTATTCTTTGGCAGAGTGCAGCAGAGAGGGCTGTTACTGCTTGTGGGATTTAGCAATCATCTGAAAATATCCTTTCTGCCGAGACTACTTTGCAAATTTTTAGTTGTATCTGGTCATTTGTAAAGCTGGGCTCTTCAAGCTGCACTTTGTAATCTGGTGTTGATATTGCTTGTTCTTTAATCACAGGTAGCAAGCGTTGTGGCTGTTGCTTCTATCCAGCTGCCACCTGCTAGCTGCTTTCTAGCTGTGCCAGATTTTTCGTGAGCTTTGCAAACAGTATATCTAATGCTGCCAGACCTTTTTCATATGTGAGCATTCAGTGCCCATCAATAGCTATGGTGATAACAGGGGGCCGTATGGGGAAAAAGTAATAAGTGAATAAATGTATGATACGTACGCCTGTGACTTAGCCTTCTTCATTGATGATTTCGTTTTGTAATTAAGTGAAACCTAAGCTCTTTGGCAGGAAATGGGGAATGATTCATACGAACATCCATGAATTCACAGTTGCTTGTATTGGACTTGAAGTCACTTACCCGATTTTTCTATATGCTTTTCCATTCTCAACAGGTGCTTCATTTCATTTATTTTATCTGATCCCACTCTTTTTTGTTTGTTTGTTTTTATTTCCTTTTTTCCTTTTTCTGTGGAAGAAAATCCAGCAAGACTTCTGAGTTGTTTTGTTGCCTTTTTGCACCATATGACTCATAAAGTTAAAAAAGTAGTCTGAAATTTGGGACATTGTTACTTAAATAAGCAAAGAAATGTTACTTTTTTTAAACTGTTTCTAAGTAAAACTGGTCATCAGCAAAACATGAGATGGCCCTGGGGTGACAATTGCACTGTGACCAGGCAGTGAGGTAGACATTCTGGAAAATGTTTGTTTGTATGTCAGTAAGCAGATGGAAAGGTCCAGTTTGTTGTAGTGCTGTGAAATCAGCGTATTTTACCAATACAAGAGACAGATGTTCCAAAAGTAAAAGTTAAAGCCTAGTCCCTTTGAAGTCAGAGTCTTGGTCTTATTGGTCTTAAACAGAGCAGACAGGAGCCTATTTGGGGGGCTTTTAGGTACTGAAAATTACTATGCAGTGCCATATCTACCAGTATATATATTCAGTTTACTAAAATGAGGTACCACAACGAAATTCTCTTTGCAAAATACTTGGACTAATTTTGATTTTGGAAGTAATTTTTGAAGTGCCTTTTTTGGCACACACCTCAAATACTCCAAAGCTTATTTTTTCCATCATCTTTAACCTTCTGTCACAGAGTAGGAATAGAAGGATTTCCTAATTCATGCGATTTTTTTTTCTGCAGTGTTTAAATTGGATTATGTGTAATTAATGCTTGCATTTACCATGGGACGCTTCCAGTAGCATAGAGTTTGCATCAGGTCATGCTGTGAGGAGACGGGCAGCTCAGCTTCTTCTGACAGGGTGTTGCAGGGGCCCTGAGAGGTCCAGTGTCCTGCAAGACTGCAGGGAGCCTCAGGCCACCACTGATGCTCAGAGCTGCTTTGCGACTTTGGAGTTCAGGGCACATCCTGCCCACGTAGCACCTGCCCTCACCCTCCTGCTGGTCCCCACGCACCACTCCCTTCTCCTCTCCCTCCCTGTAGGCTCTTTCCAGCTGCTGCCACCACCGCACTGCTCAGGCAGACTCATCCTCTCCCTTAGCTCCCACCCTCCCTTCCATGGGCCCCAAGAAGGCTTCATGCCAACAGCCTGGTTGAGGTCTGTGGGGCAGGGAGCTCTGCAGTCAAGCCGAGGAGATATAACTGCATCTCAGCTAACTGCATAGGTGGATTCCTAGCTGTGACTGCTGTCCTGTCTTTACCTGGTTTGTTTGACACCTCCAGCTGTTTTGTTGCATCTCAAGTCAAGCTGCACATGGCCATGTTCCATGTTTGAGTGTATGTGACATGTGCATAGACTTCTTAGTGCAGTGGCTGGAGGTAAAACTACACTGCAGCCACACCTGGCTTGTGTCTAGGAGCCATATATCACTATTTACTCTTAAGCATGTATCACTCTCCAATGCAATTTTAAATGTTGATGATTCACTTACGTTGAGTTGTCTTCCCCTAATCTTTTCACCTGGTATTTACAAAATTGTTAGGGGTGCTGACTAGGCTTCTCAGCTCATCTGTGTCTTTAAGAGCCCTGCCTCTGCCAACGCTCAGGAAGTCTGTGGTTTGGCTTGGACAAGAGAGGCAGTGAGGAGAGCTGGGCCCTCTGTGCTCCCTGCTTCTCTGCCTGATGGCTGCAGAGGGCTGGCAGCCAGGCTGAGCAAGCTTCAGCCTTGTCAGCAGCACTGGCCCTTCAATCTCCTTTTCTTCTCTTATAAATACACTTGAACTGTAAGTGGAATATTCATTTCAAGTGGTACTGGCTGATACTACCCATTTGATTTTTTTTTTTTAAAGGTTGTATTTAGGAGTAAGTTAGAATAAATTGGGAGGTTCCTGTGCCTCTGAGAATTTGTAATTGTTATTATAAACCAGATTTTAAAAAGTATAGGCCAGCAAACTTAAGGCTTATCCTTGCAGTCTTGGCATATCATAAATCCAGTCATTTATTGCAGGTTGAAGCTATTGGGTCTCAGCACTGGAGCAAATTTAAGGGGATTCTGTGGAATTTCTGAAAACATGTGGTGCACCCCAGGCAGCAGGTTGCATAAGGGCTTGTGCAATCCTAAACTGCCTACAGTCTGTCATAATCCATATACCTTGCCTCTCTGCTCTACCTTCCTTTCCACAGCTGTGAGTAAGAATCTGTTTTTATTTTTGGATGAATGAGAAAATAAGATTTGACATGTTGAAAAGGCAGTGCCTTTTTTTTTGTGTGCAGTCTATGCCATCTGAAGTCAGTGACTGCAGGTAATGCCTTCCAGGCAGTGTAAACTTTGGTAGGTGTACTCTGTGGCCCTCCAGGGAGCATCAGACCTACCTCTTCGAGGTGAGCATAAGCTGATGCACTTTGTACATACTCGGAATATTTAGGCCAGGAGAAGTAAACTACAAGCAAGGGATGAAAACCCATAGCTCCTCTATGCTGCTAATGCTCATAGAGTCTCTGCTAATGCCAAGAGCACCTGTTTTTGAAGTACAGGTGCTCCTGGGAGTTAAATGTTTTGGTACCATTCGCTACTTGGTTTAAGAGAGAAGAAGTTAAAGCCACAGATGTGGTAGGAAGTGTGCAAAATGTTTGCAGGTGAAGAGGCAATGACTCTAAATGTTTTAGCTTTCATAGTCACAAAAAAATAAGAATGAACCCTTTTCACAGATTTTTATTTGAAAAAGAATCCTTTCAAAGTTCAAATGAAACTGCTCGAGAAGGAAGTATGAAATGGTTCTTTATTTGAAACTTTAATGTGAACATTCATCAGTTTAATGTTTGTTTTAAATTTTGTATTAATATGGTTTTAGTGGTGGTGAATCAGACAAACCAGAAGTGGGTAATTTCACTCAAACATCATAGAATTTAAAGGCTATGCTAAATTCAAGGGAAGTAATTCTTCTATTTTGAGTAACAAATGGCCCTTTATTGCTGCTTTCTGCTCAAAACACCTCTTTTAGGCCATCTACATATTATCCTGCATAGTGTTAAGTGTTGTGATTCCCTAGGGCATCTCTTTCCCTATCACTTTCAGCTTAATTCCATTTTAATGGCTTTACATATATGATGAAAATCTAATAATGGTAGGTGTTAGATTGTAGTCTGTTTGTGGCAGCATATCCCAGGCAAATTTTGTGCCAATTTGCAAAGATCAAATTATTTTCTATTTCAACGTCTTTATGCGGAACACTTGTTGAATGTCATTCTCCAGATTTCATTGGAATTATGAGGTGTAACTCAGAGTGTGTTTGGCTTCTGTCACTTAAGGCATCTAGCACCATTAACTGGTAATCTTGGGAAGTTATTTGTTCTGGTCTTTAGGAGATGGTGGCGTTACTCACAGTGATGCAGTGAAATGCTTGACTTCTTTTTTTATTTTTAAACCACTAGTTCCAGTTGCTATCTTTTTTAGAATTTAGAAATTGCTGTGCTGAGTGTTTACAAATTTCACAGGACATTTTGTTCTCTGATTTAAATCCTGCATACCAAGAGCTTGCCTGGGGCAAAAGCAAAAAAAAGTTATCTTTGATACTCCAAAAGTGGCTGAATAAATCCCATGCAGCTGGCTTGCGTGAAATGTGCCCAGTGACAGCAAGCCGCAGAGAGGATTCAGAGGGTTAGGAAGAGCTCTGTGGCTGTCAGATGCTAGGAGTGTTTTATGGCTTTTGCTGTGAGGGGCAGTAACATGTTTCCATACTGTTCAGTATTAAGTGTGCAAAGTGGTGATTGCCACCTGGTTCCCTCAGGCATATAGGTGGACAAAACTGATAAGTGTGCAATGTTGCCATCTTTTTATGTTTGATGTTTTCCAACTTTGGAAGTGTTTAAAGCCTCAAAGGGAATCTGTGAGTCTGCAGCAGCTGAGAATATGGGTCTAGCACTGGACATTCCTGTGTGGTTGTGTGAATGTCTCTGCATTGGTGAGGAAATGGCATTGTCTAGCCTGTACTGTAGTGTTCGTCAAGGGAAATTCTTGGAGACTTATTTAAGTGGGCAAACCAACGCAGTACAATTTACACTTGTGTGTACTTGTGGATGAGATGCCAGTAATTGCTATGAATTGGAGATTATTTTTTCTGCCTGTGTTATTCTCACCAGCAGCTCTGGTCCTAGAACTATCTCCACTTTGCTTCTTTTTGTAACGCAACCCAGCTGAGACATGGTCTCAAGAGGAAAGTGACTTAAACAAACCTAGGTCTTGGAAACTCATGAATTAAAAGACGTACGGCTCAGGAAAATAAATTTTGGAATACAAAGTCATGAAGGCTGTGACTCGTTGACATGAGCAGCTTGTAGCAGGGTCGTGTTTTCCTCTAATAATGCATGAACAGGAACTTGGAAAAATCTGCTTTTACTCGTGTTGTGTGAGCAGAGTTCTTTTGGCAGGGCTCTGCAGTGCCATTTTTGTGGATCCAGCTCCATTCTCAGGCTCCAGTGAACTTCCAGGTTCTCTAGAAACAGGCCCAAGAGTAACTCTAAGGAGTGGTGCCAGATTTGTGGAACTGACCTTTGGAACTCAGAATGGCAGGACTCAGAAAAGAAAAAATAGAGGCTTTAATTAATACAAGCGTTTATCATTAATACACTAACAGGGACTTAAAAAAGAGATTGGTATGCATTGAGTTATAAAACAGCTTCTAGCAAAATGAGAGAAGAAAATTTTCCTTGGATCCAATCTGGCTGATAGCTGTTTCTGGCAGGTGTTTTATGTGCTCTTCCCCTGTCATTTTAGAGGCCATACACTGATGTAGTGCTCTGGGCCATGTGGACCACCAGTCTGAGCAGATGCATGGCAATTCTTATGATGCCTGTGCTGAAAGACTGCTCTTAAGGGACCTTGATGGGGTTTGATTTGATTTGTTCCAGAATAAGATTGCCTTTCTTCCTGTTGGAGCATGCTCCTGATCTGGACTCTGGGACCCCAGCAGAACTGAGGGACACATCTTGTCAGGCACTGGTAAGATTGTGGTACCTATGTACAGGGGGATGTCGAAGTCTGATATATATAGCTTGTGACTATCAGCTGTTTGGTCTGAAGCAAGGGACTGGAAGTTTTCTTTCCTTTTTTTATAAAGGGAGATCAGTGCAGAGCAAAGAGAAGAGGTGAAAAATCCCTAAGAAATCTAAAAGGAGAAGAGAGTCCACTGAGAGTGGACTGAATCTTTTATTGGTCTATATGAACTTTACTTCAAGAGAGTACATGCTTTAACTGAGCATGTGCCAGCTGAGGACTTGGCCCACAATGTCCCTTATAAAGCTCTGATTCCTCCCCAAATAGTTTTTCCTTCCCTCTTCAAAGAGGCACCTGTTTTTGGTGGAGTTGATGATGATACTGGATTAGTGCACATGCGGTCAGCCTGCTTGGCCTCGGCCCTTTGGACCCAAAATGAACTCCAGCTGCTGTTGTCCAGAGCAGGTGCTTCATCCAGCCGGAGCAGCTGTTTGCATGTACACTGTCATGGCCAAGAGGAGGGGGTCCCCTGAAGTACCCAGAGGAAGAGCTGTTCAGCAGTAAGGAAGGAAAAGGGAGTGTGTCATGGAGACCTGACTTCCATACCCTGCATTTAGCAGACAAAAGTTGTAGCCTTTCCTTGTGGAAATGGGAAGTAGTGGCTGTCACTCTGCATGCACTGAGGCTGCACAGGACTGTGGTGGACGGTGGTTTCCAAAATGAGGCTGAAGGACCACTAAACTGCCAAGCCTGTACTGTCAGTTGATGATACGATACAGGTACATGACAGTGTGTGAGAAACTCTGAGGGCTCATAGTGTTTCACAGTTGTTCAGTGTTCGAAGTCATTGGTTTAACATTCCAGCAAGCTGCCTGGAAAAAGTGAGAGGAGTTGCAGAAGTGTACAGGCTAATAGCCTGCTACGTGTGATAGCCTGCTACGTGTGATAGCCCAGGCTGACTTCACATTCACGCCACCAAAGCCAGCAGTGAGGGAAGAAAACAAAAGCAGAGATAATTTGGGGTTATGAAGCAGGCACCCGGGGCAGTATTGGGAAAATGGAGGGTGAGCAGACTTTGGAGGGGCATACAGAGATGTGGATGACTGGGAGGTAGCAGCCAGAGTTTGAGAAGGGGGAAGAGGTAGCCCATGTCAGATGTAAAGCAGCAGCAACCCCGCATTAGAGTGAAGGTGAGAGGACAAGGATGCAAGTTTCATGAGGTAAGGGAATCATGGCTTTCAAAGGGAAGAAGGAAGCAACTCAGAGTAAGGGCAACCCAGATCTGCAGCAGGAGGTACTGGGGGAGTACCTTGCAGAGCAGACACTCTTAACTGTATAAACTGTTCAAAGTTATCCCTATTGCAAGACTCACAGCCAGCTCCTTCCAAGTCACTTCCAGCTTAATATTCAACTTCTTCCCCTTGGACTGTTATCACCGACCCGGCAGAGCTCTCTATGCAGTCCTGCACTCTATTTATTCACATGCAGACAGTGACAGCCCTGCTGGCCTCCCTTTCCATGAACACACACCATTTTGGCTGTTCCTGCATATGTCACTGTCAGCATTAACACCAAATTCAATGTGACTCCTTGGAGTCCTATACTTTTGCCAATATTCACTAAAGTTACCAGAGTCCTTTCAGTTTCTCTGATAACCTGCATGTCCACTTTGCGTCCCTACCATGTGCATGGTTTCAGTCATATCCCATCAGCCAGGCTTTTCATTCTGTGTGTCTTTGCTGACTGCTCAACCGACGATCCAGTGAATCTCCATATAGAGGGTTAAATGCTAAGCAAGGACATTTCCGTGTGTAGCTATAAAAGGATTATTCAGGCCGTATTTCATTTCAGCATGGCCTAAGAACAGGAGAAAAACATGAATATTGGAGGCCTCTCTTTGTCAGGAAATGAGATTTCCGCAGGTACTCAGTTGCAAATGCTCCACATGCTTTTAAGGCTTGGCATATGGCATTACTAAACCCTGATTCAGGATGCAAGAATGTCTCATGACCTCTGCCATGTAAACTGTGTCTGGCCATGTTTGGAAATCAGCCGTCAATGATGACAGTAAATGAGTAGGGGTGAAAAGAGCAGCTTGGCTTCAGCACTAAGCAAGACTTGTTAAACATTGTAAATACAGATGTCCAATTCATATTTTGAATAATCAATATTATGACCTTTTCTGTAGCAAGTGGCAAGAAGATGGATTGTCTTTCTTCATCTCCTTGATGCTTTCTCAGGATTTGACAGTGTGGCAAAGCACTTCATCCCATTACAAGATTAGGTAGGAGTGATAACCATAATTCTTATATAGAATTGCATAGCAAATTTATTGATTTAAGATCGTCTATGTGGTGTCAGGGAAATTCTTCCCATTTTGGTTTATCCACTTCTTGGCATGGTCAGGTTATCCAGCTCACTTCACTTGTTCTTTTGGACAAAATACTACTCCTGCTGGTACAGGCCTGTACAATTTCTGTCCCAGCATAGCTCTTCTAACAGGTTTTCATCTTATTTGTATTACTTCTACATGAAAATTAAGGAATTAGAGAAATAACACCAGAAACACTTCATGAATGAAATTCTCAAGGCTGTTAAGGAGATAGTTGCATTAGCAATAGGGGGGTTCTGTGCTCATTCTGTGTGCACATCCCTTGGACATGTCCCTGTTACACATGGAAAGAAACATCACACATGACTATTACAAGTGTGTGATACATGTCTGTGTGAGGGGAAGACGTCTTCTGGTGTCCTCCTGGTTACTATCCCTGTGCTATTTGCCACTTTCAGTAAATTACAGTTCACTTATGCTGCTGTGGGTTTGTCAGCAACACTTTCCTACTGTCTCCTTATCTGCATGGCTGGGTGATACACACACTTATTGCTGCTTCTCTGGTTATGAAATGGCAGCTGTTGCCCTGCCTTCTTCCTCTGTACTTCTCTTCCTCAGCTTCCTTGCACTGTAGTAGGACTCAAGAATAATGGAAGTGCAACTTTCCACTCCTTTTGAAGTAGTATTTTCTTTTTTAAAAAAGCAAGCCAAATGCTGTTTTCAGAGTGGCCCAAGATCTGCCTTTAAGTGCAGCAGCACATTTAGTTTTGTTTTCCAGAGATTTTTAACCAACTTGGGGTGGAGAAGAACTTTGGATAAATCAGCGCTTGTCTCTTGCTGACTTAAATGTAATTAGGTACCAAGGAGTTTCATGGATTCAAGCCATTCCTAAGAGGTGTGTGGCTATGTCCAGTGTCCTGTCTGCTGAGGAACAATAGAGTGAAGTACTTTGGGTGTAGTAAGTCAAAAATTACTAATTGTTAGATTAAGACTAAGGAAATAAAGAGCTATTTAGAAAGCAGGCTTCGATGTTATGGGGATCTGCAGAACAGAGGGTTTTACTTTGTATGAAGCGTATGTTATGATGTGCAGGAATTCCCAATTCAGGGTCAAAAATACTGAAAGTGCCTTTTTACCATAGAGCCAACAATTAGCTTGCTGCCAGTAGGAAAAACAATCCTTAAGTGGTGAGTGAGAGTAGTGTCAGAAATGGACTTTGACAGAATGGTAACATACAGTTAGAGGGAGTGACATTCTTCACACCTGCTGTGGTGCATAACAGTAGCTGGCTGACTTAACCCGTGGCACTACAAGTAGAGCATTGTGCTATGACACAGCCTGGACAGCGATTGAATTACACACCGATTAGGTCTTCAGCTTCTCTCTGTCAGTGTGGACAATGAAGAATCAGAGAAGTGGACAAGAGAGCTTTAGCAGGCCTTGTGCTCTCAAACGGAGGAGGATTATTTTGTAAATGGTAAATTGTGTTGGGGCCAAGAGTCGTAAAACTGAGCTCTTGCCCTGCTGCTGCCTCAGAGGCATAGGCTTTGCAGAAAAGCCCTTCTCCCCCCTACTTCTATGGACTGCTGTGATCCGGGGAGGGGTGGGCACGTGGAATCTACTCCTTGTTTTCTCTGCCAAAGGAGGAAGACACTTGTACATTTGTACAGTACTTGTACTCCTCACTGTCTCTTGCTACCTTTTCTTAGAAAGGGCATGTGATTAAATTAATCAGTCTTCTGCCATTTCCACAGGGATGCGGATTTGCCTCTCACTGAGGTGCTGCTGGCTGATCCACTGCCTGGTAGAGAGTGTCTCTAAAACCTGATTTAACCTGAGGCATGCGCTTTCTCAGGAGGTCTGCAATAGGGTGAAGAGTTGCAAATGTTGCATCCATTCCTTTCTATCATCTGCTTCCGTACACAACTGCAGTGTCTGTACTGTGCTCTGCTCTCAGCGCACTCACCTAGAAGTGCTCCTTGTGATGGAGGTTTGTACTGAGCTGGTACAGAGAGGACTTCGCTTTTGTTGCAGTATCCCTTGTTGCTGTGTCATTCACAGAGATGTTTCTTCCTTTCCTTTATTCCACTGGGACCAGCTGCTCTACATACAGGAACCAAAAGTGGCAAGTCTCCTGTATCCTCATTCAATTTTCAACTGAAGTCTACATCACATGAACTTTTGGGGTTTTTTTTGAGAAAGCTTTTTTTTTGAAAAAAAATCCATGTTGAACTGGAGTTGGGGAAACAACTGCATTTTGTGGCTGATAAAGTGTATGGGAATACAAAAGATTCCCATTCCATCTGGTCTTGCACATCTACTCCATGTACCTGTAGCTGTTAGGCATGAGCGTAGACCCAGAGATGGCTGGGACTAGTTTGCCATGCAGATATTTATCTGATGACCCCATCCTGTTTTCTAGAACCAAAGATTTCTTTGTGATAACGTGGATGTAACTTAACCTGAGTTTGGATTAGGCGTATCTCATACCTTATTTACTTTGCCAGTAAATAAAAAAGTATGTGATCATTGGAAATATGACTTTCTTAATCTGTAACTACAAAAAAAGGACAGTCTTGAAAATCCAGCAGTCTTTCAAGTCATCTTAAGACATACTGACCCTGAATCATCACAGTGAATTTCAACAGCGATGATCCTGTTAGTGATTTAAGAACGTAAATGTGGTTGAATACATGGAAAACTGTATCTTGTTCCAGTTATCTTTATTACTGTAATAAATGATACTAACTCTCCCTACAAACTTCATCTTATCTGTCTATAGAGTTGGCATTTATTTTATTTTGAACTGGGAAGTAATGCATACCTGGATTCTGTAGATTGTAGAAGGCTTTATGTGAATACCATTTGAAGATAATTGCTTATGCTCTGGGTACTAGTTTGAATGAAGAAAAGATACTCATATTTTATACTCCTGAAAGCAATAGCAGATTTGCTGTAATATACCAGTTCAAAGTAATTTGCTCATAAACTACCAGTTCCAGAAAACTCCCAAATCTCTTGTACCTATTTTCTCTAATATGTAGGAAATCCTCAGTATCCTCCAAAAGCTGCTCACCTGTCTGTAGGGTTTGAAGGCTTTGGTTTGGTTCATTTTTTTAAAACTTGGTAAAATATTGTGAATGAGATTAATTCAGCCATTGCTCAATATAGTCACTACTCATAACAGATAGTTTGTTTTCAAAATTGGAACATAAAAGCTATTCTAAGTAGCCACTGTTGTTTTCAATTCTATGGAATATTTCTAAGGTAAGTTTTAAGGAAAAAATGAAAACCAGTCCTTCACTAGTCCTGTTATAGGAATGACAGAGGTTAATACCACTGACATCATGTTGGAACTATATCACATTTTGTTAATGGTTATTAATGCCGTGCTGCTGGGAGACAGACAGTGCCAGCTGCCAGTATGTGTGGTGCCGCTCTGCGGGTGTGCCTAGCCCTCTGCTTGGAAAGGAGAGGGGCATGAGGAGGGTTTGAGTCTGCTCCCCACCTAGTCATCCCTCCACTGAAACAGGGGCAGATGAGATCCTGAGAGAAGTTAGTTACAGCACCTTGCTCCTGTCTCTGCTGACTTCAAAACGGGTCTTGGAGAGTGAAGCAGGAGCAGCAAACATCTGCAGACCTGTATCCAGAAGGCACGGAGGACTTTTGTTCAATTCAGATCTTCAGGACTAAACTCGAGATACACATTCTCTGGAAGAAAAAAGTAAGAAATTTCATAGAATCATAGAATAACCAGGTTGGAAGAGACCCACTGGATCATCGAGTCCAACCATTCCTATCAAACACTAAACCATGCCCCTTAGCACCTCGTCCACCCGTGCCTTAAACACCTCCAGGGAAGGTGACTCAACCACCTCCCTGGGTAGCCTGTTCCAGTGCCAAATGACCCTGCGTCATTTGACTGCGAAGAATTTTTTCCTAATGTCTAGCCTAAACCTCCCCTGGCGGAGCTTGAGGCCATTCCCTCTTGTCCTGTCCCCTGTCACTTGGGAGAAGAGGCCAGCTCCAGCCTCTCTACAACCTCCTTTCAGGTAGTTATAGAGAGCAATGAGGTCTCCCCTCAGCCTCCTCTTCTCCAGGCTAAACAACCCAAGCTCTCTCAGCTGCTCCTCATAAGGCCTGTTCTCCAGCCCCTTCACCAGCTTCATTGCTCTTCCCTGGACTCACTCCAGAGCCTCAACATCCTTCTTGTGGTGAGGGGCCCAGAACTGAACACAGTATTCGAGGAGCAGTCTCACCAGTACCGAGTACAGAGGGAGAATAACCTCCCTGGACCTGCTGGTCACGCCGTTTCTGATACAGGCCAAGATGCCATTGGCCTTCTTGGCCACCTGGGCACACTGCTGGCTCCTGTTCAGTCGCTGTCAACCAACACCCCCAGGTCCCTCTCCTCCAGGCAGCTTTCTAGACAGACTTCTCCTAGTCTGTAGCACTGCACAGGGTTGTTGTGCCCCAAGTGCAGGACCTGGCATTTGTCCTTGTTAAACCTCATGCCATTGGACTCTGCCCAGCGGTCCAGCCTGTTCAGATCCCTTTGCAGAGCCTTCCTACCCTCCAGCAGATCAACACTTCCACCCAGCTTAGTGTCGTCTGCAAACTTGCTAAGGGTGCACTCGATGCCTTCATCCAGATCATTGATGAAGACATTGAACAGGGCTGGACCCAGCACTGAGCCCTGGCAAACCCCACTTGTCACTGGCCTCCAGCTGGATTTCACACCATTTCCCACCACTCTCTGGGCCCTCCATCCAACCAGTTTTCCACCCAGGAGAGTGTGCACCTGTCCAGGCCAGAGGCTGACAGTTTCCTAAGCAGAATTCTGTGAGAAACTGTGTCACTGTTTTGACAAACATGCATGGAAATGATGCCAGTAGGCCTGAAGAAGAAGCCTAGGTTTGTGTAAGAGGGCCTTAGAACTTTGAACATCGGTGCAAAGAAGTCAGAAATGTTGTAGGGTGAAGGAAAAAAGCCCTTGAGAGGAAGGGGAAGGAACTTTGTAATGACAGAATGATGATGGATATAGAGCAATAAATAAGCTTTGACTGCATCGTGTTCATTGTCCATCCAGATTTGTAGGTTTAACTGCCTCACTTGGGGCTAGCTATTACTTTGTGTAATACCTTTGAATTTCATCCACCGTAAGGGAATGAAACAAATCCAGAAGGGTGGAATACATCAGTGTAGCATATCAAATTGAGAAAGGCATTTTTAGCAGTCTGTCTTGAACACAGGTTTAAGCCAGCATTAGATTATTCCTTAAGTGTATTGTTGTTATGACGAATCTGAAAGGAGCTAAAAGCATTTCAATAGATGAAAAAAGGAAACTTTATTTCCTTTCCCACAGCTTGTTCACTAAATGGGATTGCCAGCCAGCTTCATACTGCCTGGCCTTGTACCACACAAGCACCCTCTGGTGAATGTGCTTGGAACATGTAGAGATCAGTTGTGAGTCTTGGAGAAGGAACCAGCTCACCGGGCCTCTCCAAATCATTTTAGTTTCTAGATCTCTCTGAATGCTGCTGTAATGTAACCTGAATAATGCACTGAGATTGTTTAGCAAAAAAAGCCTGATGCCCCAAGGACATTTTAATGATAATTGCTGTCTGCTGTGCCACACAGGCTATTGTCTCCTCTTTCATGCTAAGACAAAAATAGTGTATCACTACTTATGAGTGTTTTTTAAATGGGAAGACGAGTGATTGCATGAACCTCAGGATTGGCAACACAGTTTGACTTAAAAACCAGTTAATTTTGCACACTGTTAATTAGAAATAAATGGAAATATCCATGTACTTTTTAATGTGTAGCCTAATACTCCAACACAGTGATTTGTGCAGGCTTCTCATTTTCTCTGGCTACTTTTACAGGTAGAGCTGCCCATACAAATAGTTTTCATTAGGTTGCCTTATCTTCAGTGCATCATCCTGAACTCAACTAGCAGGAGCAACATGTGAAGGGGAGTGGTTATTACCCTCCACACAGCTTTGTGAAGCATCTGAAGCATTGTGTCCAGTTTTGGTCTCCCTTATACAAGAAAGATATTGCCATACTGGAATGGGCCACTAAGGTGAGGGGCTGCAGCCTGTCATACACCAGGAGTGAACTGGGCTTGTTCAGCATGGAGAAGTGCTGTCACTCACTGTCCACCATTAGCTTCTGGGAGGGTGCATGGAAAATGGAGTCAGGCTTATTTTGGGCAGGATGAGAGGCAAGAGAAATTCCAAGTAAATGCTAGAGAAAATATTCCCAAAGAACATGCTAGGCTTTGGAGTAGGATCCCAGAAAGGTTGGACTCGATGATCCGGTGGGTCTTTTCCAACCTGGTGATTCTATGAAATGCTTAAAATTTGGCTCTAGAAGCCTGGGCAACCTCACATAGCATGGCTCCACTCTAATTGCTAGACTAGAGACCGCTGAAGGTCCATGCTAACCATTGTGTGCCTGTGGTTCTGTGGTAATATTTTGAAATTAAAAAGATGAATGGAACTATTTAAAAGATAAATGGAACAGGTTGCCTAGGGAAGTTGTGGATGCTCCATCCCTGGAGGTGTTCAAGGCCAGGTCGGATGGTGCCTTGGGCAGCCTGATCTAGTGGGATGTCCCTGCCCAAGGCAGGGGGGTTGGAACTAGATGATCTCTAAGGTCCCTTCCAACCCAAACTGTTCTATGATTCTATGATTCCCAAAACCTGATGTATTTTTAAGTTTTTACTCTCTTGACATTTTTCTTTTGGGGAGGAATCAGAAAATTGGGCCTTAACAATTAATCTTTTATTCCTAATAGCATATTTCAGGATAATCATCAAACTTCTCTTTTGAACATTTACCTTTTCACAGTCATTCTAATAACTGTGGTATGCAAATAGTGGCACAAAAAAGTAGCAAGTTCAAAGGACACTGGTAGGAAAACTGGAAGATCATTACCCCTAAACTTATTGCTTCAAAAAAAGAATAGTGATTTTTTATAGATTCATATTTTCTGTGCTAATGTGCAAAGTCCTGAGCAGACTAAAAATAACCTCATACACAGTAAACATGCTGTTGGCTTTCCCGTTGTCTATGGTCATCGTGCACTGAGCAAACAGAGCAGGAGTAGTCAATTAGTCCAGTGCAGTCCTGTCCCATAGTGTGGGATGTTGCCTAAAATTAGCTCAGCTGCAGGTGACTCCTTTTATTCTCTGCTCCCAAATGCCTCGCAGATTAGTTTCACCTGAACCTTCTCTACCTGGAAACCAGTCTGAGGGAGACCTCTGACTTGGTGTTTCATATGTCGATTAGTTCCAAGTCTGGGACTATAACTGTATAGGAGAATGGACAGATCAGGAAACAGATTTGGTCAAGTGCTTTTTTCAAAGAGGTGAGATGGAGCTGCTCTATGAGTTGTTTTTTGTGCAATACAAGAGTGCTGCACCTTTCAACCTCCCTGTCTGAGCTGGCTACAGGTGTGGGCAGGATTGCTGTGGCCAAGGTAACAGGGCACTGTAGGAAGGGAGAAGTACAGCAGCCTGCTGGGAAGAGCAGTAGGGGAGTTTGAGGCTTATGGAAAGTGCATTAGTTGAAGTGAACTCTGCCAATGTGGAGTTTTTCACAGAGCAGCAATAATCCTCTAAAAGATAGTTTTCATCCTAAACTAATAATAAGTACAAGGTCATTTCTGAAAGATGCAATGACAGTATGGCTGCAGTGGAGGTAATGTGTAAGGAAATGCCATAACAGATTCTGATGGCTTTTATTATGTTTATAATATAACTTACTGACCTTGAAGCTTGCTTTATTGTTCTGGTGTTGTAGCTGGTGAGAGGTAAGTTATGACAGATGAAGGTAAGTTATTATGCAGATGAAGGTCTTGCAGAAGAGCAGTCAGGTGTGCTCCAACGCACTAAGACTTGGGTTCTTCTCCTGGGCCTTGCATTATGAGTCTGTTTAAAATAGTTGAGTTCTTTTGGCTTTTGACTATGTCGCCATTTCCCTCTGTTGCCAGAGTGGTATCTCTATGGAAGTTAATTATCCTTTATTTGTGTAAATATGAACTGCTTGTCTGGAAACCTGGGTGGAATGGTTGAAGTCATGTGCCATAGGCTGGTTATAATCATATGTGACTGCTATGTACAGAAGCTGCTTATGACTCAGACTTTTGGCTTTTCCCAGGTGAATTTTGAGTCTGTTTATTTACCCTAATGTGTGTGTTGGGGGTTCTACCTTCATTAAAAGAGAGTAGGACTTTTGAGTTGGTCAAGACAGCAACAACTAGTGAAGACCTCCTCATTATGTGTTTTATTACTTTTATGCTCACTATAGAGAGTAATACCCTAACTTGAAATCATGCATACAAGTGTAACCTCTCTGCTAGTTCTAAGAGAGCAGTGGTATAGAACTCAATTATTAAGCAGAATTTTAGGAGTCATGTCATTATACCTTTCTCCTAGAAACAGGTAGTAACCTAAATGGCTTCACTTAAACAACTCCAGGAGTTTTAATGTTAGAAATGTTGAGGAGAACTTATTTTCCTGCTTTTCTTTCCTGCTTCTTACAGTACTGTGAAGGACTTGCACTCCTGTTACTTTGTGGGAGATGTGTTAATTCAGCTTAGGCTTTTATATGAGAACACGTTTACAGAGTTGTGTTGTCAGGTTGATAATGTCAGAGGTGGTATAACAACTTAAGGGGAATTGAAGGGGCTGGAGAACAAGTCTTATGAGGAGCAGCTGAGGGAACTGGGGTTGTTTAGCCTTGAGAAGAGGAGGCTGAGGGGAGACCTCATTGCTCTCTACAACTACCTGAAAGGAGGTTGTAGAGAGGAGGGTAATGGCCTCTCCTCCCAAATGACAGGGGGCAGGACAAGAGGGAATGGCCTCAAGCTCTGCCAAGGGAGGTTCAGGCTTGACAGCAGGAAAAAATTTTTCATGGTAAGGGTCATTTGGCACTGGAACAGGCTGCCCAGGGAGGTGGTTGAGTCACCTTCCCTGGAGGTGTTTAGGGTGGATGAGGTGCTGAGGGGCATGATTTAGTGTTTGATAGGAATGGTTGGACTCGATGATCCTGTGGGTCTTTTCCAACCTAGTGATTCTGTGAAAATAAAGCTGAACACTTCTTAATTAAAGGTTCAAACTGCAGATGTGAACAAACTGCAAAGCTATTCACACCATGAACTTATTTCACTGAGAGCTGGAAGTGTTAAATAAACACCTTGTATAGAAAGGATCCAGCCAAACGGGTCTTGGCTGCTGGGAAGCAGGTGGTGTTCCAAAGCTTGTTTCCTATAGCAGGGCACAGTATAGAGTGAATGGGATTATAAACATGGAAACTTCAGTCATATAACTCTATGAACAACTCTTCAACTTGTACCCATTACAAGTAAAGCAGATTAAAAGGAGAGGAGTGAAAGGACTTTCTTCAAGTAGTTAAATATCTGAAAACAGTCAAGCGAATTGGACTTAGAAAAAGAAAGGTGTAATAAGTCAAACTTGTAGGCTAGCCTAAGCATCTGTCTGAATCTGCACATATGCCATCATCACATTGCAGTACAGGGTTTGTAAGAACAGTGCAAGATTTTGGTTAGTAAGGCTTAAGGAGGGGAGCAACTCCTTGTCTTCAGAGACTGTTTTCATTTTAAAAATAGAGGGCTCACTTTCCACTGCCACAACCCTGCTGCAACCCTGTGGCGATTGGTAGTGCTCTGGCCTGATCTATGAACTTAAAACACATTTGATCTGTAAGATGGTGCTTACTACCAGGTCCTGCCACTCCACCTGAATAACTATAACATGCTCATAAATCAGGGGAGAGCATTCCTCTGTGACACCATGCCCAATGCCCTACTGAGATGAAGCCTGTGTTAACCATCAGTGTCTTACATAAACATGTCATACTTTGAAGAAAGGTCTTTCAAAAAGCACAAACAATATGCTGGCATAGAGGGGCCACACAAAGTCAAGAGCTGTTAAGTGGGGGGGAAGAGCAGGAGGAGAATCTCTTGATGATAAATGTATCTCTACCAGATATGCGTGGAAAGAAAATAGCTAAGCCTAGTTTACTTTCCTTTCAAAGTGAAATAGTTAAACGTGGAAATGATTGTCTTATTCCTTATAAAACTTTGAAGCTGGGAGTCGCCAACAAAATAATGGTGCAGGAAACTTTGAGTGCTGTTGCATTCACTTCAGCCCGGTCAGTGACTCTATCCTACATGTGTTGCATCACTGTTTCTTGCTTAACAAAACCTGTGTGCTGGATTGTTATGCAAGGTTAGTTCTACTTGAAATCCTCTGTCACATGCCAGGAGGTTGTGTATTCAAATCTTGAAGTAGTCCATGTATCTAAATAGGCTGGTATCTAAATAGTCTGTATCTAAAAAAAGCTGGTTTGCATTGGTGCTCTGTAAAAAGCTGAGTAAGAACTATGGCTTGGTCCTGTATATGCATCCAAAACTACTTACTCAGTCCTGCTTGAAGTCACCTTGTCTTCTGGTGCCAACATTGTGGCTGGTAGCTACCTGATCTTAATATTTGCACAAGCTAATGACAAGTTTAAGCACGGTGAGAGAAATGTTAAGGAGCATCTCAGGCACACCTTGGTTGTGCCGCACAGCTGACTGACTTGTAAAACTCCTGTGTTTGTGTTGGTGCAGCCTTTGATCTGAACCGGTAAAGAAAGTGCTCCCAACAACAGCAGCTGGAACACACACAGCCAAAAGTGACACCGGGCTGTAAACAGTGGCTGCAGCCACCTGTGTCAGATGGGTCACAAATCACAGGGGCTGACAGGTGCCTGTGCCGGTGTCCTGCATGCAGGGTGTGCCCTGGTGTGGAGCAGCAGGTAGGAGACCTGCATGGTGGGTGGCCATCTGGTGACTTCAGTGCAAATAACTCGCATTCTCTGCTCAAGAGCAGCTTGTTGTACAACTTGGTGCAGAAACAGAAACATTTACTTTTCTCTAAAGTGGGCTAACTACTGTTTATGCCCTGACTTCAGGCTGGGTTGACAGCACCATGTAGATGCACTGCAAAGTAGGGATTTATTCTGCATCTCGGAGCAGAGCTGCTCAGACAGGTCCAACAGCCTTGATCAGATTAGTATTTCTGTATAAATCAAAACCTGCTATCTTGCTGTTTCCTTCAAATGTGTCGTTAAACTTCTGCCACTAGCAAACTGGCATTAGTAGCTTCTAATTGGTAACCATTACTTTAAAACTGGTTCTATGTTCTGTAGTAGTCACAATAACCTTAAATTTAAGTTGTAGGGTTAAGGCAAGTGCTTTTTGTGGAACTTAAGACTGAGTCCACAGTTCCCCAGTTGCTCATCAACTCAGCACCCCTGCTTCTTTCCCAAGGAGGAAGTTCTAGCATCTGAGGAGGCAATAAGCAGGCTTCATTTCAAGGTGTTTAGGCAGGAACTTTTCTTAGAGATATCTAATCTATCACTGGGAGTAATTTCTCTTTTCTAAAAGTAGCTGGAGGAATAGACGAGTCTCTCTACTGTGGGAGCCTGAACTACAGTAAAGATTTGTGATTGTGATGATCTCCCAAACATGCACACGAACCAATCTCTTTCTGCCGCCTGCTTAAAATTGTTTTTTACTGCCTTACCCTCTGCCTGTACACATTAATTTCTGTGCTGCTTTTATCCCCTTACCATCTCCTCCAGTATGTCATTTAAGGTCTTTAGGGTGTAATCCAAAGCAACCAACCTGGAGTAGATTGCTGTTTTCACCTTAATACCTTGTTCATGTTAACTGGAAGAAACTCTCACCCCGTGTAGACAGTGTAGAGTCTGTGGCAGGTCTGTGCTTTTACATCCCAGCCTTCAGTGAAGCAAGCAAGCTTTAGGTCAGAGTGAATAGTTTCTACACTCCTTTTTTTAGAACCACATGGCAAAGGCTGAGCCAACAGCTCTAAACATGCATTGCCTTTGGGAGAGGCTCCTCACTGCGATGCAGCTGTTGCGAGAGCTGGGGAGGACATGGGCCTCCATAGCAGAGCGCCATGTGTGCTTAGGCAGGCCTTGGCAATCAGCAGTCCTATCTGAAGTCAACTTCTGTTTAGGTGGTATTTTTTTTTTTTCTTCCAGAGAGTCACTTGATAGGATGTAATCCTGTAAGATGCTCAGCGAAGAAGCTGATACAGTAAAGCATTTCTGCAGATGCTTAGTTTTCAGTGAATAAGTGGCCCTTTTATGTGGATGGGAGCACTCATGTGCTTAAAGTTAAGCATGTGCTTAAGTGCTTTCTTGGATCAGGGCCAAAATGCTAATGTGGTGGAGGTTCCATTGCATTCTCAAGTAACACGCAGTGTTCGGGACCTTCATATGGACCCCTGGGCCTGGAGGATTACTGAAATACACCCATAGCTGACAAGTATCAGACACTTGTGTTCTTAAACTTTTCATTTTCAGCAAAAACATCATGAGTTTTTGCTATATTATGACTTTTACAGTTTGCATATGAGAAAAGTCCTTGAGTAGACCTGTGGCAGACTTGAAGAAAAAACATTTGCTGACTTCAAATTAATTTTAATAGGATATTTTATTTTTCTTTTTGAGAACAAAAAAAAGGTTCCTGCGGCACCTTCTGCTCTGACCCCACTACCTTATCTTTGAATGCTTCCAGCTACGCTTCTGGAAGAAAATAAGCTATTGACAGGCACCACTAAGATGTGAAATACAAGCTCCTGGGTGTCTTTTGTGTGGTGTTGCACTTACTGGTAATAGTCTGCTTTGACGACAATACTGGTAATGAGCTCAAAGGGCACATTTGGGATGTGACAGTGGTGTGCACCTGTCTTAAGCAGGGGGCACTGGGTCTTCCCCTGCGGCAGCCTTCTCAGTGCTAATCACCAAGAGTGACACTCGCCATCCTTGGCAGACAGAGGAGCCTAGCAGGGTGTTGTGAGTCTTAAATACACATCTGCTTCTCAAATTATGATGCAAAGGTGCAGAGGTCAGTGCAGTAAAAGCAGATAAAATTATGCTTTCTGCCACCACCATGCCACATCAAAATGGTAAATTGTTTGTTTTATAGCGGGTCTGTCAAGGTATTTGCCTCTGCTGTAGCAAACACATGAATTTTTCAGATTAGTTGCAGTGCTTTAAAAATAGAGGTGTTTGCTTTCTAAGTACCACATTAGAGGTTTCTTTCTATCCACTGTTCTTCTTTGACTGCTGCAGGAGAAGAGAACTTTTTTGATTTTAAAGTGTTTGGTCAGTGGCCAAGCTTCAAGGCTAGGCAGTAGGGTGCGGGTGTGGAGCTAGCAGTGCTACAGGACTTGTCTGCTGCAGTCCTGCTCCATGTGGGCACAGCAGCCTGAGGGTTCTCCCTCAGATCCCTGGAACTTAAAGCTAACCTGTGGGCAGATGACTGTATACATGATGAGCCATCTAGGTTAATAACCTGGGCAATGATGTTGTCAGCCATTCTGTGCATAGAAAATAGGGCAGATCTTTATCCTGTCTGCAGCATCCGTTCACTTTTTCTCAAAGTAGGATATTTGTTTGCACTCATGCTTTCTCTTAATCTTCTGCCATCAGCAATGGTTTTCAAAGGAGCTGTGTTAGTGTTGCTGTCCTCTCTTCCAAAGTGTGGACTGCAAGTCATGGATGCTTTCCTCCAGAGTGGATGGTCTCAAGAAACCTGGATGATGCATCTTGTTGATCTGAGGTGGTGCTCTGTGTCAGGGCTCAGAATAATTCTGAACCTGTTGATCTTAAGGGTTTGTCCAAGGTAAATGTCTTGAAGCGTGTGAATTTTGGGACGCCCCTCTGCCAAGATGCTGACTGAGTCCTGTGGTGGTGTTCGTGTGAGGAGCCAGCACTCAATAAGAGCTCAGACTGCCTGCAGATCCTACTTGGCCCTTAGAAGAGTTGGGGGCACGAGGACAATACTTCTTAAGCTGTCATCCTTCATCACCATAGGGCAGATGGGAATAGCTGGAGGCCACGCAAAGTGCCCAGGGGTGCTTTAGACCATGGAAGCAGTGAGGCTTCCCGCAGGTGTGGTGTCCACCACAAAGCTGGTCATGAGTGTGTTTCAGTAAGTGAGGATGGCATTTTCTCTTCCTTGCTGGTCTATGGGGCACTGTAGATACAGCCAGAAAAACAGTTTGAAATGAGCTTGGTAAACACCTCTAGAACTTCTTGTTTAGTCACTTCATATTTATTAGGAGGCTGAAGGGAAGAGCTTTTCCACTCTGGAATTTGTATTGAACAAGCGATGGGGCTTGTAAGAAAGTGCCTAAACTAAGAGTGAGAAGCAGGATGGAAAGAAAATAATGCACATAGGGTATGTGATGCTTTCTCCAGCTTAGGCTTTTTTTGAGTTCCTTTTTATTGTGAATTGCTTGTTAATTTTTTGTTAAATTCTTTGACCATAACTGTGACCAAAGAGCAGAATGCATTTGACAAGTGCAATAAAGCAACTGTTCCATGTTTATGGCAAGTGCTATACTTTTATGCTATTAATTTAAATAGCCTGGATTCTTATAAAACTGGGACAGTGTAGGATTACCTACCTTACTGGAACACAGTTGAAACGGATCATACTACAAAGTAGAACACATCTCCCTATCAAATTTTAGAGGAAATAATTTTGCAGTCATAGGGTAAGCATATGTCTCTGGAGCACAATTGTTTTAGATGCCTTTTTTAATCCAGCTGGAGGCCTCTACAGAGAAATAATGGAAAAATGCCATTAAGTAAAGTAGAATAGTTCAATGTAGAAAAAATAATAGTTGCACTGCATGTGAGGTGATGACACTTGCTAAGAGACAGGTAACTTCAAAAATACATTTTGCTGTAGTGCTGTAAATAAGCAGAGAAAACACTACTAGGTGACTGCAGTAGTCAGTTGTCTTTGAAGAGGATAAGTGTTGAGAATTGTATGTGGGGAAGCTCTTGAAGCATTAAGAAAATACTGAAAGTACTGAAGGCTACATGGTGAACACACCTTTGAGCAGACTTCTGCTGAAAACCAGAGATTTGTGAATAATGATTTTTTTTTTTTTCAGGTTGGTAGCTGGACAGGCCAGGAAATTTATTTGGGGCCAGAGAAACTTTGTAGAGAATAAGAAAAACATTAATGTGTTTGAAGAACAAGACAGTGACAGAAGTAAGAAATCTGGTTTTTGCAGGGTAGAATTCAGAAGTCGTGTGTAGTTCCAAGATACCCTTGAAAGAGAGTGTGAGGGTCTCTACTGCTTCATGTGCAGGGGTGAGCATGTATGATACAGAGCTGCTGATACTGCCCTGTCATCCTGGTAGAGCAAAAAAAGGGTCTGAATTCAAGTTTCTGTATCCAAAAATAATTCTGACCACTGAATGAAGGGTGTGAAGTGGGAAAATGAACAAGAATGGCCAGAGTGATCAGTACCTGAGTTCCCATACAGATGTAAAATCAAAATATAGAGTTTTCTATAACATTGGGTGGGGCGTGGGGGTAGATGGGACAGGGCAGGATGTACACCCCAATAAGCTTGGAAGGCTTTTCTAGTTAAACCTTGCCCAACACCACTTGAGTTTAAAGTCAGTTCAGATAAGTAATTAAATAGTAACTGTTGAGTTGAAACATGCTGAAGTAAAATCACATTTTCTTTGAAGACTGGTCCTAAAAATTTTTTGTACTGAAACACAGATAAGCTGCTCTGCTGTCAATGTCTCCTTCAAGGGAAGGACTGTATGCTATTGTCTACTTGATGTTTGCTTCCATGGGTTCTTTTCACTTCTGGTCAATGACTGCAACACAATAGCCAGGGCTAAATCTTCAGTGTCTTGTAATGACTGTACTGAAAAGCACAGGGCTAGTCACTGTGACAAGAATAGCTTGTACTTGCATTAGGATCTTAGTAGGACCAAGGCACTTGGATTTCAGAGGTGGCTGCTTGTGTGGCTAAATGGCTAATCCCTCTTTTTGACAACTCTTTGCCTTTAAGAGGAACTTCAGTACTTTGCTGCCTTAGTTCTCTTGTGGTGGCTCTGGGAGTTAATCTAGATACCTGCAGTGTCTAGTGTTAGTCTCAGCTCTAACTACCTACTAAGGAGTTACTATGCAAATATATGGGTGGCTTCTTGAACGACATTATTTGAGACTGAAGTGTCACGTGACCTCGAGGCCAATGAATGTCACTAATCACCTTGGACAGATTCTCTTCTCATTGTCAGACTTCTGTTCTGGAAATGCAGATATACTCCCTACTGTCGTTCTCACCAGTGACAAATATAAGGCAACCAAAGGGGACTTATCACTAATCCTGCAAAACTAATTTCATAAGAGTTGATCATTGAACAAGCAAATATAGCTGGGAAGGTGATGTAAGACATCTTCTCGTGGCTTGAGGTAACTCTCATATTAATAAATGCAAAATATTTTCACTTATGATACTGTTCTTGACACTAGTGGCAGAAAGAACAATCTGATGATGCTTTGTAATTACAAACTTGAGGTCTGTACATTTCAGCATCAACCAGAGTGTGTCATTCCCTGCCTGTCATGATGATTTTTAACTTGTGCGCAAGAAGCAGGCTTGTCTTTGAGGTTTTACCTTACACCTCTGTCCTCTTTTCTGAAAACAATGTCCCTACTAATATCTAGCAATCTTATTTGTTTAAGCAGTTCCTAAAGAAATTTCCTTCAGTGATATGGGAGGGTAGAATTAGAATAGTGAAACTTTTGCAGCCTTATATGCCTTTCTCAGAGTCCACTGTTAGGTGCACTGAGGAGCCTGGGAGGTGTAGGTCATTGCATGCTGTGTGTTATTCTATAGCTAATGCCAACTGTAATTTTAAGTGCTCCATGCTAATCTCTTCCCCTCATGCATTATTTCCTTGTGCAGCATTAGCGAACCACATGCTGATCCACTGTTGCTTCATGGATTTAGAAAATAATCTACAGGCCCACAATGATGTAAAGCATTAAATATTGTTTTAAGTATTGGAGGCGCCATCCTGCCTACGTGGTACTTAGGGTGGGCAGCATGCCAGCATGTTTGCTGGCATGTGGCTGAGGAACGGAGCATGCCCGCTCACAGTGAACAAAGCAAAGCCCAGGACAATAAGGCGAGAATGATGACAGACAGGAAAGAGCTGCTTTATGGGTTGTGCTATTTGACCATAATGTCAGCTTTGGAGACTATACTGTCTGGAGGGCTAAGAGTTTCTTTCTACACTCCTGCTTTACTGCCTGCACCTGCCCATCTGAGGGCAGGCAAGAATGAAAGGACACTTTATAGATCTTCCAGGAGCTTGTCAGTTAGTTACCTCATAATGGATTTCACTATCTGCTTAATATTTGTTCTCTCACTCTCAGTATTGCCAAATAACACAAATGTTAGGTGCATTTCTCCTTGATTTGCTTCCCTCTTTGCAGCAGCAAAAAGCCTGTGTGTACATGCATGGAGAAAGATGGGAAAGCCTTTGTGCTGCCTGTGTGACTGATGGTGGGAATCGGTAGCTTGTAGGAGCTGTGAGCCTAAGCATGGAAGCTGGGAGAAGCACTTTCACCCTCACCTTGGGGAATGCTGCTTCAAGGTTCCTCTGTATGTCTGTGCAGGGAGCATAGATGGGGTACTGACTGCTGCACCATTTTTGTCTGTGGAGAACCTTTATGCCAACACGTCTGAGCTGTACCTTTTCTTTCTGCCCCAGAGAAGTTAATTGCCTCTACAGCCCCTCCTGTGAAGTGGTTCACCTTCACTCTGTGATAACTATTCTAACTAGTGTTCAAGGAGTCCTGATGGGCTGCTTTTTGGCCCCTGGCTTTTTCAGCAATGAATCCATGCCTAGGCTCACCTTTCAGACAGGACCAGCTAGGAAAGAGGAAGGTTTTTTTCTTTTTCATGTGTTGGTTTGGACCACAGAGGTATGTATAACCATAGGGAGTTATCCTGTTTCCATATTGAAAAGCTTAAATTGCACGATGTCAGCCTAAAAGCTGCAGAACCTCTGGTGGTCACAAGTGTGGTGTGTGCAACTGCTCACCCCTCCGAGCACAGCCTGCCCATCTATGTGTATCTGCCAGGCCATAAACTGTGCTAGGGTGTTACACCTTGTCCACTGCCTAAGGACTGGTGAATGTGTTCTTGCCTGGTGTGTTTGAGATGTTGGGAAATCATCAATCCGCTTTAATTTCCTCAGAACTACATCAGCTCCTGTCTTTGCTCTCAAATTCCTTGGGAGGCTGAGCGCTCACCCTTTGCAAGGTGGTCCTGCATGGCTGAGCTCGCAGCATGGTGACTGTGGTTTTTGGAAGGAAAAAGCTTCAGCTACTGTTGGAGCCATCTACTTATTAACTAATTAATTTTAATGAAGTTCAGTGTATTAAAGTGTCTGTATGAAAAAGATGGGAGAAAAGGGTTTCCCATGAATTCTATTGGTACTCATAAGCATGGTATTAATATAGCCAAAGGTGTGGTTTATTTATATACCCTCCCTTTAATGCATGTGAAAGTGCTAATTCTGTGAGACCTTGCAAAGCCATGAGCTGTATGAGCTTGGATGCCACACACTTCTTATGTTAGTTCTCCTTTTGTCTGTAGATCCTTCTAACACCAAAAGGCGCAAGAGCTTCAAAGACATACCAAAACTTAAATTTGTTCTTCGTGCTTTCACTTCAACATCTTGCTGTGGCAAAGCCAGCTTGTCACTGGTTGTAGATTCAAGCTTTTAAATATAAGCAAATTATAACACGTCATGTTGCCTGGCCCAACTGGGCTAGAAATAGGCGAAAGCAAGCATCTTGCTTCCACTCAACTCAAACTCCTCAGGAGCCTTGAAATATTTCTCATGGGTTCCACACACACACCCACCCCCCGCCAGGTTACAGCTTATTTGGCCAATTCCATTAGTTCTTTTTTCCAGGAACTGCAATATTCAAGAGGGCATCTGAACTGATTACAAGTATGACTGTAGTGAAGGTAAGGTACTTGACCTAATTTTCATGTAATTGACACAGATTACTTGCTGAAGTTGCTTTCATCTCTTGGAAAACAAAACAAGCCTTGTAGAGTATTGGTGTGCAGTCATGGAACTTTTATAGGACACAGAGGAGACTCTTGAATTTTTACCTCCAAATGCTTGTCTGTGTTTCCTTAGACTCTCCTTTGGAGAGTTACTATAACTAGTTATGTTGGGAGACAAAACGATTTAAAAGTAGACATGTAACTTAGCTACAACCCCCTAAATGCAGTACCAGAATGTTTTAACCTAGCAGAATCGATAGATGTGTAAGCAATACTCTCCACTTGTGGGTGTCCCAGTGTGCTGCTCCTTCTCTTGCTAGCCAGCCGCAGGCAGTAGTGTTCTGTCACGGTCAGGTACACAGTGGGTCTCTAACCTGAACTGCAGAGGTAACACAAGATGATGTACAATTTTAACTTGGTTTAGTTCTTCTCTCCCTCCCCCCAACATCCTATTCATATGATAGGATGTTTTGTTCCACCAAGAAAATGGAGCATTAACTTAGAATACTGGACTACACAGAACAGAAACGTGGCTGTTATGTGCAAACTTTCTATGTTCTGCCAAGGTCATTTTGTGGGGGTTGAGATGAAACTGTTTCCTAAACTGAAAGTGATCCCGGGTATGCAGCCTCCTGGAATGCCTGGGAGGTTTTATGGATTCCTTCTTCTTTAAGCCTGCTAGAAGGGTATCTGCTAATACCCGCTGCCTCTTCCTGCCTGCATCTCTCTAGTGAGGCTGACTTTTAAGAAAGGAAAGCACTGCTTTGGTTTGACTCTAAATTTTTTTTTCTGTGACTCATTTGCTTCCAGAAGGAGCATTTACAGCAGCCTTTTCTGTAGATAACTAAGGCAAAAGAAACTCCAGATATTGGAACAGATGAAAGTAACAGACGCATATTTGAATATGACAGCAAACCCACAGTAGCAATTGGAGGGTGTTGGCTTATACTCATGTCTGCTTTCACAGCATCCAGGGACGGTGTTATCTGCTGCCAGTAGCTCAGCGACACTCCTGCTGCTGACCTGGCTGGGCATCAAGTGTGCTGTTGTGCAGGTACAGCCCATGGTGTTTTGCATCCTAAGGGGAGGTGCAGTGGCCAGGGACACCATGGCCCAGGCACCTGTGCTGCCTGTGACCAGGTCTTGGAAGTGACAGGCTCACATGAGTAACAACCTGAAGCCATGCCAAGAGCCAGAGTTAAACCAAGGTAGCTTTGTGTATCTCTATTCTGGCTCACTCATTAGCTGAAACCCCTAATTTTGTATTGTGTCATTGACATGGTGGAAACAGAAGGGTGGCAAAATAAGTTATGGCCTGAGGCTGAAGTGGGCTTGCTCTTTGCACCAATGGGGTATGCACTTGGTGGTCCTATGAGCAGGCAGGTTGTGGCTGTGCCTAAAGGTTACTGGAAAGAACACTCCTGAAGGTGCCTTCCAAAGCACCAAATATGTTGCCCCTGTGTCAGGCTGGTTTTGTACTCCCCTCCCTGTGGTTCATAAACTGCTGCTGTTCTGATTGTGCTTGCTCCATACTCCTGCAGGTGACCACCGCTGCAGCCACAGCATCCAATTTCTGATGGCTCAAAACAGAGCATGCTCTAGGAAAGCTTACTGAGATGCATGCACCAAAATGAAGGTGTCTGAGTGCCTTCTTTAACTGCTTGAAGTAATGCAGTTACAAACTGTATCTGTTTATGAACATACCTTATGAAAGAGTGTGGAAGACTAACAGGATTAAGGTGATTAGAAAATTTGTCTTACTAGGTGCTTCCTATGTACCTTTTTTCCTCTATGTGATGTAACCCCTAAGGTCATCTCCCTTGATGTTGACTGGGAATAGTCTGACTTGAATTCAGGGCTTGCATGCAACTATGGAGAGTTTTATGCATGTTTTAAAACAACACAAAACCAACCTTTGCCTCTGAAGAGGCAGAGAGCTGTGCTGAGTGCACAGAGATTGTGTGGCACAGAAGTTGACTAGAGTGTGCCTAGATGATGGAGATAATGATTCTTCAAGCAGGACTCACCATGCCTGTCTTAGATAGATGGTAGCCCTTGAGATGAACCCATTTTCTGCGTATGAGGCATATAAAGTTGGAAATTTTGCTCAGGGTGAAATGAGGGAAATCCTGCTTTATGAGTCAGACCCAGATTATGTCCGTAAATCTTCATTTATCTGCCTTCTGACTTTTTTAAATCATTCACTCTTCTCCTGTGTTGTACAGGATGTTCATTCAGGGCTTAAAATCTTAAGGGACACCTGATTCTGCTGCAGTTTCCAGGCTTTCACAATTTAGCCAGCAGACTTGGATCCTGTGAGCTCTTTCAGGACCTGAAGATGAAGGTGCTGTGTAAGCACAGAAAATAGCACTAAATTTCAGTTTGACTTAGAAAGAAACCATGGTGAGCAGAAAGATGTCTTCCCTCAGCTGAAGGTAGGTGCTCTTTTCAGACCTGTGAAGAGAACCTTGCCTGAACTCCCTGAACTTGCTTTAAAGCACAGCTGAGAAATCGAGTAGATCACAGCTCTAATGTATTTACTGTCTGAACAGAAACACAATGCTCTACAGCCTTGCCCTAATTTTATCTGAATCAGTTGCAACTACTCTGGAGCAGAAGCAAGAAAAAAAACCAAACAACAAAATTAATATCTGAATAGACAGCCCATTAATTCGACGACAACTGTTGTTCTCCATTTCAGGGTCCAGAAAGCAGCCAGGGAAGTGAGCTAATGAGGACACCAGAGCCATGCAGACTTGAGGGAGGTGGGGGGTAGAGAAGAAAACAGAATAAACACTCTTTTTGTAGCTTGGAGCTAAGGGGATTCAGCCAAAGGTTAATTGCTTTCTACCCTAAAATGCTGTGAAGTTTTGCTCCGTGGTGTCATACAGCTGCTTCGTTCCAGCCTAGAGGTGTCTGTTTCAGTGGTGGGTGGCATGAGCCAATATCCTTTCCTTAAACACATGGGGGTGTTGTGAGATCTCTTGAGTTAAGACTTCCAAAAATCTGTTAGAGCTTGGTTGATATTATTTAGGATGTCACTGCACTATGGAAGCAGTGAGCAAAAATACCAAATGAGTAGCCCTTCTGTCTCCTCAGTTCTTCCTCACTGGCAAAAATATGGAGAGGGAGTGAGTGGTAAATTCTTGATGGATGAGCCCTGCAGTGCTGGGAGGAACTGGAGACTTGATCTGTTGAGGAAAGGGACAGACTCTGTCACTCTGTGGTCACCCACTTGTGCAACAAGCATGTTTGCTGCCTTCAGTGCCAGTGGTCAGCTAATCATCCAATTCTGGGAGGTCTGTGTGCAAGACTTGAGTGTATGGCCACCTTTGTAGTGAGCAGCAGAGTCCTTTTGTTCTCCACTTGTGCTCAGCTTGGTTCCAGGAACTTGCTGCTTACTCTTCAGTAGGAATTTTTTTAGGGGATAGAAGTTCATTGTTTTCTCTGGCTCATCTTTAGACTATTGAGTAAAAGATGCCACAAGAATCAAAAGATACAGAAAAGAAATTTGGAGAAGAATTCCAGAATTATTCCAAAGTAATTCACAGAAGTCCTGGCCACCGCGAGACCAAAGTTAACATTTTTTTTTGCCATGCACAATTCTGTCTGTCGTGCAGCTTTTAAATTTGCAGAACTTAAAGCAATAAAATAACTTTCTACTAGATTGAGGCTGTCATGACAGCCTGGAAGTCTCCTGCTGGCTGGTAGGAAACCAAAACTCTCAAAACCAGGAAACTGAAAGAGGGGAAAATTGCCCTGCATTATTGTGCAATCCTGTGGCACTGACCAGGTTTTCCTGTCTGGAGATCATCCTGGTAGAAGAGAATTAATAGTTGTGTGATTAGGTGAAAATAAATGGAAATGCTTCTGGCCTCTGACATGTCTGTAGAGTGGCTAAACTTTTGAAATAATGTTTATAGATGAACTCTTAATATTGGAAGTAGTTCTGCTACTATCACTTTTGTGACCTGCTTGTCACCGTTTCTCCTGCCTGGTCATTCTGCCCCTTTCCTTGTGAATGTTGTTTCCTTGCTGGCTTTTACTTGTGCTTTCAACACCTATTTTAGTTCATGGCCCCACATCTGAAGTTTATTATATATAGGGTTTAAATTCATTACCTATTTTTCCTAAGTAGTTTTAAAACCGCCTGTAATTGGATTCTGATGATTAAGCAGTGGCTGGTCTGGACATGCAGGTTTGGTCTATGCTGAAATCTGCCTGTGGATGAAGGCAAATGTATCAAACTAATCATGGTTTTGATTAGTAAAACAAATGTTTGTAGCCCAGAACTACATATCTGAACTTCAGAGCTACAAAGCTGTGTGGGTGGGGAGGATGCATTGTAGTAGCCCATGTGGGAAAGGATTTTTAGCTTCTAGTGTCCTTGCTGAGTTAGGTGTGAGCTCAGTTCTATCCAGTTTGCTGTGGCAGTTGCAAAGAGTAGCAGCAGAAACACTTTCACTGGGGGAGGCTGAGAGCCCTGATCTGTGGCAGCAGCATCTGGTTCCTGGCACTGTGTGCAGTGTTGGGTCTTAACTTGAATATATGTGTGTGCGAAGTACTTTCTCTAGAAGTCTGTGAAATCTTAATGTTCTCTCCTGCTTCCTGTGTAGTAAGGATAGCATCGCTATTTTTCATGAAGCTCAGTGCATACATCCTATTCGCTCGTGTTTCTGATAATGTCATGGACTAGGTATGATTGTCTAGATATTTAACTCCATTATGAGTATGTTGTAGTAAGGGCTTAGAATATTCGTAACTGGCAACAGATATTGCTTTGAAGAATAAGCTTTCTGCCATGAAAAACCTCTCTTTGGTGCCTCTTGGTTGAAATTGCCTTGAACAAATATTTGAGTACCTTAGTGAAATTCTCCTTAAACTCCGTCTTGGTCACTGGAAAACATGACAGTTTCTTCTTGATCTTGCTAATTTTTTCTGGCTGAAACTGAATGCTAACATAAAAACCACCTAGCCTATTTCTGTACTATTAACTTGTGCTTGAACAAGTGCATGCTCATTTAATGTTGGAACTAGGTTATTTTCAATGCCTAGTTGGGCTGAAGTTGTTTCTCTGTGAGTCTTATACTGAATGACAGGATGGTCTGAGAAAGCCCTGGAGGTTTTCTCAGTGTCTGTTCATATCTCAGTCATGTCTGCATGGCTCACCTAGGACTGCTGTGTGCACCTCTCCCTATCTCTGTTTTGAAGTAGAGATGAATAGAATAGATCTTTGCAGTTTTGCCGTATGTAAAGTGGTTAAAGTATGTTTTCAATGAGGTTTTGATATGTGTTCTGCTTTTGAAGTCCTCTATTGCAAATAAGATGTTGGACTCTGCTTTTGTTGGAGCTAGGTGTTGCAAATAGGATAAGACTGTCTTTCTGCATGTCAGTACAACAGAAAACAATATTTTTTTCTGGAAGAAATTTGTCTGAGTAGGCAGGATTGCCTAAATTCTTAGGAAAAAAAACTACAGTCCACACCACCAATGGTAGAGTTGCATGGTATCAATTTCCTATTTTCTTTTCCCTATTTGCTTTCCAGTCTAACTGAAGGTGCTGAATCTGACTTGTTATTTTGTAACATGAATGGTCACTGAACCTGCAGTAGGAGTGGGGAGAGGGTTTGTAATCTTACTTGCCTGGCTTTATTAGCAGCACTTTGTATAAGTTGATAGAATAGTGTTATGAGCCATCTACCTGCATCTGCAGTTGCTCAGCAGCCTCAAAGTGCACTTTGGAGTGAGCTCTAGTACGGCCAGCCCCAGTAAGCTCTTTTTTTTTATTCCCAGAACTGTTATACAAACTTAACATCAAGTATCAAAGGAGTCCTGGATTTTGTCAATGAAGGACATGGAAAGTCTCAAAGACTTTGCAGAGTCTGAGAGATCTCCAAAGTGGCTTTAGAATTCTGTGACTATTACATGGGAAACAAATCTTTCCCTGTTTTCTTTTTTTTTTCCACTTGATAATACTATTTAAACTCATTTTCTGCAAACCTGCTTTGAACTGTCAGCCTAATTGATACCGTAAATAATTGGACACACCTAATGAAAAGCACAGTGGAATTTTGCTATGAACTGCAATGTTCTCTCCAGGTCGCTGGTCTCTTCCATTTGATAATTATTGTAACTGCAGTTAAGTAACCCAGTTTCTCCCCTCCCCTGCCAGTGATAAAGGCTTAAAATGAGTCTTCAGGTCCATGACTATACTCCAAAGCTTCCTTAACAGAATGGCATTTATTATTCTCTTAATGTCCTGCTGTCTGACATTAGGCTGCTGCACAGACATCAGAGAGATTTTACTGGGACACCTAACCATGGCAAGGGCTTTAGCCACTGTATGGCTACTGCTTGTTTTGTTGGGGAGTTCACAGGGATCGTGGTGATTCTGTGTGTTTGACTGCAGTTTTCTTGTATAGAAACCATTTTCGTCTACTCTCTAATCCATAATATTTGTCTTATGTGCTTATCTACTCATTTCGTCATGGGATCCTGGTCCATACCCAGGACTGAAGCATTTCTGGGCAATAGCAGTATTTATTCTGCTGTTCTGGTTGCAGCTTTTCCTAGTGAGGCCCTAGCATGGCAGGTGCCACCATGTACGCTGTGTTAAGTTCACACCTCTCTTCCGTAGGGTTCATGTAATACTGCCTTTCTTGTGCTTTATTGAAGAGATCTCAATCATGTAGATTTCTTCAGCCTTTTGCAAGGTTGTGGTGATGCGTAAAAGCCCATGGACGGCTTTTGAGCAACAGAGCTGTTAGTGAGCATGTTGCTGCCATCTACCAGCTAGTGTAGGGAGTTCCCACACTGTGTGGTGGGTTCTGTGGGCTTTGACCTAGCTCTGTGGGAATGTGTCTCTACCTGGACCTGTTCTCGGCATTTGGGTCCTTCTTGTGATCTTCTGACAGAAGAAAATGTGTGTCTTGGTTGGACACATGCCATGAAGGCTTGGTGTGTCTCAAATGTCCATCACATCTTTGCAGCAGATGAAAGAACCTGAAGTACCAAGGGATTGCAGTTGAGTCTAACGTGGGCTTGCCAGGCAGTGAGGCCAAGTCATTCTACCATCCACAAGCTTTAATTGCAGTTGGTCTGCCTGAGGAAGAGCGAGAGCTGAGCAGTAGACATGCAAATACTCAACAGCCTGTGTTAGCCTGCAAACCCTTGCTCTTTCCAAAACCAAAGCTCTAGAGTAGACCTGCCTCTGAGGGATTGCATACAGCATCAGCACTTTCAAAGACTTAGTAATTGGCATTGCTTTTGTTAGCTTAGCAGCCTATGCAGGCTGCATCCTTGACCACCTGTGGCTATCCTCTCCACAAGAAACACTGTGGAGAAAATGCTTCTGAAGAAAAACTTGATTTCTCCCTTCAGATCTGCAGAGTTGCATCTTGATATTCCTTCTCCATGTGGTTGATGCACCTGAATGGTGCAGGTGTTGGTGGCTTCCGAGTTCTTGAGGCAGCTGAAGCAGGGCTGAGAGTCTGGCCAGAGGTGCTTCTTGTCTTCAGAATCAACCTCTTGAAGGAGCCAGATGCTTTGTCTTAATAGACAAACCAACTTTGCCTGTAGAGGCATGAAAAAAAAAAAAAGCCAATGTAGTTTGAATGCTTTTAAGCAGTCATTATCTAGCATAAACTTATATGGGGCAAACTTATGGTAAATGATCTGGTCCCAGAAGGTTTTCTAAGCCATCAAGAGGTCTGGAAGGCATTGGGCTGCTACAGTACAGCCTGCTCTCTTCAAGAGTTTCTGCTCCATGTTCAGTCCAGCAGGACTCTTAGCCTATCTCTGTAAGAATAGCTGTAACTCTATTAATTACTTCTTGTGGAAACTTCAGCTATTGCGCTTAGTGGGTTTACAACAGCTTTTTGAGTCTGCTTTTAATGTATTTGTGTTGGTGGGGATACTGAATAGAATTACGTGCCCAGGCTTTCAGATGATAAGCAGATCCACTCTAGTCTCTTACTTCACAGTACCAGCTGCTGCAGTGTTACAGAAACTTCATAGCTTTGACTACATCTTATTAGTTCAACACACTATTAATATCCCAGCAGCTTTCTGTATTAATTTCCACACTTAATATTGGTTGTCCTTCCTTCTTCCCTGCTTCCTCCTCCTTTTTTCTTCCCATTCAGTGGTTAGGCTAAATAAATCTTGAGGCTGTTTCATGTAAGATGCCCTCGCTCTCCACACCAAAGAGGGGAGCTAGACTGGAAGGAAAACAATTGTGGTAGCAGTCACTAGGTATATTTAGTGGCAATGTCATCTGATATGCACTGATTGCTCAGAACTAGCATCTTTCTGCTTCCATATGTAGCATTTGTAGTCCTCGCAAAAATCTTTCCAGAGAAACAGCTGCTGATTGGCTCTTCTTGTCTATTTGGGGAAGGATCTGTCCTTAAATACTTAGTTATTCTGCCTGCTAAAAACGGCATCAAGAACTTGGCACTACCAGGATGTACTTGAAACTTTACTGAGATGTATTGGCTGTGTTGCACCAAGACCTAGTGAATCCTTGTGTTGCCCAGAGAAATGACTCCACAAGAACCAGCAAGAAAATTAGTAGGTGTAGGAGATACTTGGGCAAGTCACTGTCTGGGACTCTAAAATGCAAATTACAAGCTTCCTTTGAAGGGTTTTAAACCCAAATATTGCATTATTATGGGTAAGTGGCTACAAGATTGAGGTGTATCTCAGCCATTATATTTATAAAGAAATTATATCCCAAATAGCAGCAATGCCTCTTCTTTGAGGTGCTGTATCTCCATAAGGTGAAGAATACAGGTTGTCTTCTGAGTAGAAATTGGGAACCAACTTGCCTATGCCAGTCTGCTAATAACCAGAAACAGGGCAGGAAGGAAGTCCATCAAACATTTGGCATGACTTCCTCATCTGGACGACAGCTAAATCTGAGTGAGGCGTAAGGTCCTAGGCTGGGCAACTCACCAAAGAGAATAAAAGGATTTTACCCCTTTAGTTGAGATTAAGTGCTTGCCACTTGTCCCTGGAGCTCACAAGGTCAGAGAAACATGGCATCTAGACAACTGGTGGAGTCCTAAGAGATGTTTTACCCTAGAGCCCAGAGGGTTTGTTCACCTCTGAGCTCTTGCTGTGGCACCTCACACAACTGTAAGCAGTGAGTGAATTCGTATGAAATCACCTTGAGAAAGAGGCTGATGGAGGGCACTTTGAGGGTCTAGGACACTGAAATATCTTCCTGCCCAAAATAGTTTGGATTAGTTGATCCACATGGCATGCTGCCAGCATTCAAGGAGAACTGGGGAGGCCTGACTACTAGTCAGCAGGCTGGGCTGGGGGATAGGAAATTATTAATAGCTGTTCTTCTGTGGAAATAATGAGTTTGGCTTAGATATGATGCAAAGCTGGTACTGCACACAAACTCTGGACAGCTTGATTATTAACATTTGAATGAGCAGCTTGTGCCCTATGGAGAGCTTCAAGCCTCATGGCCTGAGGTCTTCTGGAATTGGCCTTTAAATCAGAGTTGTGTGGTCAGACTGTACAGGTGCTGGTCTGAAGAAAAGATGCTGCCAGCACTTGGTCAGCTTCAGGATCTGGTAGGTGTTTCAATAAATTTAAGATTCTTCAAGTTCCCTTATGCTCCATTTCTCACCTGTATGAGTTAGCTCTCTGCTTCTGAAGCAGCTTCATTTAAAGTCAAAGAAGTAAGGAAGATGCTTTTTCTCACAGTAGAATTTTAGTAAAGAAAGTTTATCTAGAAAGTTAAATCCAAACATGACCAGTGTGGACAAAGCATGGAGGCTATTTGGAGAAATAAACAAATAAAAGGTCCCCTCTTGAGTGGAACAGCATTCAGCTGAATCAAAGGTTGCCATAGAGAACACAAGTTTAATAGACTAGCTTTTCCAAGAATCATGCCTGTCAGTGCAGTACGAACATTTGATCTTCTATGAATTTCCTCCACTGTAACAATGTTCAAACTTAGCACTCTTCAAGATCTGGAAAAGCCACTCTTCCTCAACTGAAATGGGAGTCTAGTTTTCTAGTTGCTTTAGACATAGTTTGTGTACGACTTCACTTGAGTATGATGAGGAAAACGCCATCAAGTCTCTGTTCAGATAAAAATGCGCCTCTGGAAGTGAGCAGTCATGACAGCCTCTTGCGCAGCTTTGAAGACAGCTGAAGTCAGGTGAAGGTTTCTGGTGTGCAGTAGCTATAATACACCCTGGCCCTCTAGGGTGTGAACAACTCCCATAGGAAGAAGAGGAGCTGGCAGAACGTTTCACTGAAGGTGCTTGGTGAGTGTCTTAGTAAAGTTGTACCAGCAGGTCCTCTCCTTTAAATGGCTTTTGGGAAAACTATGAACAGATTTGCTTTAATGATATTATTGCAGGTATCTGTTGGGTTTGTTCTTGTGCCTTTGACTGGAGTTTGCCACTGTGGTTTTGGGTTTTTTTTGTTTTGTAAGCTGAAGGCTAGGAAAATAAAGTGGTATTGTCTTCTATCTGAGGCTTGTCTTTCCCTCTGTATCCTTCAGTTCCCCTCAGGAACAGCTTTCACTTGCAGGAAACTAACATAAGGCTCTGGGTTTATACAGAGAGGACCACACCTTATAAATTTCCTATAACAACTGGTGCTTCTTAAAGGAGCAGCTATCTCCCAGAATAATTCCATGGATCAAGTTTTGTCCTCTTGCTTATCCTAAAATTCATGCTTCTGATCTGTCCTGCTTAGAAAGACTTGCCAACAGAGAAGGAGGGGAAATGAAAAGGAATGGAATATCCATTTCTTCTTATTAAAAATGCTTCTTATGAAAGTTCTCCCAAGTCTTGCAGAGAAACTCTATTTTCTTGGTGCTTGTGGCTGATCTATGTAATTGTTGGTTTTATTTCCTCTGTGGAAAACAGGTGTAGGGATACTATAAGTAGCAAGAAGTCTAATGCATGCAGTAAGTTCCTTGCAGACTCTAAATTACAGTTTTCCTTCCTGTGCCACAACCTCAGGACCCTGACCTGCAACTGCAGCATATTTTCTGTGACTAACAGCTGTAATTCCCTAATTATCATGCTCTGTCCTCCTGCTGTGCTGCAGATTTTGTTACAAGGAAGCAAACCAAGCTTCCTCATTTCTACCCTTGCTCCGTACACTTTCAACTGTTTTAAATCCACCATTTGATGCATCCCATAAAGACAAATGACTATCTTTCATTTCAGATATTCAGTCTCCAAAACATACTACGTATCTACACGCTGGAGAGGAAGATGGTCAAGTGAGACTTTCTGGCCTTTCTTTTAGTGAAGACAGCTGGTCAAAAGCTATTCCTAGGTTAGAAAACGTACATTTATTAGCTGTAACCATCCTGTGCTGAATGCTGGACTGAAAGTGGTCTCAGACAATTAGTCCAAGAAAATGGTACTTCTGTAAAACCCTGGAAAACGAAGGTGTGTCCTAAACTCCAATGGCAGCCTGTATGTGTGTGGTCTAATTGGCATATGAGCCTCATCGTTTGGGGATGACTGACAACAGTAATGGGGCCAATGAGTTGTTTTCTTCTTGACCTCACCATTTCTGAGGTTGGGGACAAGTGATTGTGTGCCAGATGGGAATGAGAATAAGCCTTGTGCTGTTCTAGATGATTACAACAATTCAGCCAAACTGTTGTGATGTATAATCAACTCATTAAAATATCACAGAAACATGTTAAGCATCAGGAAAACCTAGCTTCTGCAAAAAACACAACTAAATATGAATGTTCTAAGCACCCAAACGTATACTTGTCTACTGCATCCATGTTAGGCTTTATTGGATGATGCCCATCTTCCTTCTGAATGATGCTCACAGGTAAGTCTAATGCTAGACAATTGTCAGTTTGGACTTGAATGTGGCTTGTGTCGACACTTGTGTAAAGCTCCTGTTACCTTTGGTGGGAGTCAGTTATGAATAGGAATGCTTTCTACTGGCCCAGCCTTCAGTGATTAATATTTCACATCTTGCTCCAGAAATATCATCCAAGTTGCAACATGAATGATGTCTCTGAGGTCACAGGATAAAAATTACTGACTCCAGGGGGATTTGCTGCATGGCTGTTCTGTCCATTAAGCTAAGACAGAGGAGGATGCTTCTTCCTCTGGATCACTGGAGTTAAATCCATGACAACTGGGTCTAGAAAAACATGACACCCAAGGGCAGGGGGTGGGGGGATGGGGGCAATAAAGGAAATTATCTGTTTGGCCTCAGTCAGAGGAGAAGGAAAGATGAAATACAGCTGCCAATGAAAAAGAGTAAGTTTAGACAATGCGCGAGATCTCCCTAGAAGTAAGACTGCCCAGCACTGCTTCATCTACAGACTTCATAAGGAAATTTATAGAGTGTATTTTATAGCTGGCAAGCATGGGTCAGGTATGGATGCACATAAATCTATATAGCCCGATGTAGATGTATCTGCACTATAGAATAATGGTGGGAAGAACTAGATGACTTCTGAAGATGCTTTTGTTCAGTTTCTGTGACTCTGGTCTTGTGTACAAGTGTTTAGATATTAAGTATCGTATACCTTAGCATATACTTTTGAGAATATGTTAGTTTATCATAGAAACTTGTTTTTAACATGCTCTAAACTCAAGGTGAGAGGCAATAGAGTCAAACTGTACTTCGTAGGAACTTAAGTTATGATGGTGGTAGCTCAGCAGCTGTTTTGACTTTATGGCATGAGGGCATAGCATTATGCTGTAATATGCTGAGCTAGATTGTAATTGTAACAATGTGATAGCATGAACAGTCTGAATAAAATTTAAAGTAGGTTTGGTGAGAAGTGTAGAAAACCACTGAGTATGCAAACTGTTGGATGAACTCGGTTTTACTTTCATCACTAAAATCTTCGGATAAGAGTGCTGCTTGCATGAACTCTGTGCAACAGAGGAATGTAATGAACTTGGGGGAAAAAAAATTCTTGGTCTCAGCACCTGTAATATAACCTGTTCGCACCTCTGCCTTGGAAGAAGAGTTGTTGAATAAGGATAACAAGAGCTCATGGCTTTGACAGATGCAACGGTTGTACTCATGTCTTACCTGTAGATCTTTACGTAAGGCAGAACTTACTGTTTGATGTGATTGTAAGCCTTAGGTTTTTCTGGCTGTTTTTTGAGCATACCCCTCCATACCTGTGAGGATTCCTGGGATGTCTGGCAAGTTGCAGTGCATTTGCCTGAATCTTAGGATGGGAAAAGTCAACAGTGCATGTTGTTACCTGTCCTTTTCATTGTGTAACTCTTCACCAGCAAGGTGTGCAGTTCCCACTCACCCATACCAGCAATATCATTCTTTCTCACAGGTATCGAAAACCCTTCCAAAATAGGGGTTGTATGCATAATTTAAAACCTTTCTTTCAGGTATAACAAAGGATCCAAGGTGCCTTTTCCATTTTATATGGCCCAAGAGAAGTTACCTTGTACCACGCTTCTCCTCATACTCATTAAAGTGGTAACAGTGCCTTGGAGAGGTATAGTTGGAGGTAGTCTTGTGCACTGAAGATGTGTACTCCCTATGAGGCAATTCTGAATTGTTAAGTGTGCTCAGGTTTCATAAAATTTGCGTGTAAAGTCCTTGTCCTCTCCTGTGCTGAGCTTGCATAGACATGGGCTGCTGATGGCCTCAAGCTGTGAGTAAGCCACTGCTGTTAGTCGGTGGATGTTAGTGAACCAAGTGGCTCTTGGGTGCTGAAGGAGTCCAGATGGGAGGAGGGTACACTCACCTGTTTCTGACTCAGTAAATAAATAAATAATTTTTAAAAACTCCAGAGCAAGAGGGCATTCTCCTGTACTGGAAAATGAGTGAGTGACCTGATGAATGATCCTAATAACGTAACTAATGTGGTAGCTCATTTGGAAACTGCTTGTCTTGACATAAGCTTTATGGACCAGAATGAGTGTGATGGACTTGACTGGTGCTTTGCAGTAGTGCTCCTGTATGTTGTGTAAGCATTAACTGTCAAGTGCTATGGTTGGCACATGGGTACCTTCTCTTCAGACTTCAAGAAAAGTATTGCAGCTGAAATACATTCTAGATAAGCAAAAAGCAATTAATCTTTCATAATGTGGGTCTCAAACAGGGATGCTGGAGGTGCCTGAGTGCAGATTTTCTGCTCTTAAACTTGGAGATCTCCAGTGATGAGGTCCTGCAGCCCTGACTGGGAGGCAACTCATGGGGTGGCTGGCTATGCACAATGCTTGGTTGCAAAGACAGAGCAGGTCCTGGTCTCCTCGGCCTCAGCGTGGCAGGGCTCAGGCCTGCATCCTAATGCAGAACATGCAGCAGTTTATAGGACTTAATGGCTTTGGCTTTTTTTAAAATGCAGACCTCCAGCACAGCAATCCAGGTGTTTTACTCTATCCAGGCCTCAACAAAAATATGGCTCTTGCTCTAGACTTGGGTTGTTAACAGTGCCAGGAGAGGTTAAAATGTGTGAAAGCTGGGCATACAGAGCATCTGCCTGCTATGCACGGATGTGCCCACAGGGAGCATGAAGATGATGTGTGAGCAGATTCTATATCAAAGCTATGCTTAGCATCCAGGAGCACTGTCCTGCAGCATTCCTGCTAAGGCATGCTTGCAGCTGAAACACTCAAGCTGTGGCACTGGGGAGTTGGGTTGCAGAGAGAAGCAAGCTAACTCACTCATGGCTGAGCACCTGCTGTGCCACAGCACAGGCATAGACTGAGTTGTTTGGGAGCTACCTCTGACTGATGTTTGTGGAAGTAACATTAGCTGAAGGTGTTGTACTGCATCTCTGGTTCTTCTGAAGGGGGAGAGAAGGTGTGCTGATAATCGGTGCCCTTAGATAAATGCTTTACGTGGGAAAGAGTACACATACCTGGTAAATAAAATTAAGCTCTAACAAGAAAGTTGTGACTTAAGTCAGCCAAACTGAAACCCAAACTGCAGAGAGATGGTTGCTGTATGATAATGCTAAGATATAAAAGCTTACAGGTTTTGCTGGCTTTGGTTACTTTTTCAAACAAGTGAAGCAAAACAGGTACTTTATGATCATTGAAATTAACCACTGTTATTACATAGTTGGGGGGAAATGAGTGTCAATCTCCAACTTCTACAGCCTTCTACTGCTCTGCTATCCAACTGAATTTTTAGTGCTTGGGTACCGGTATGCCAGCTACAGCATTGCCTCAAACGATGCCTAAAAGCCGGGTGGTGTTGCTGAGCATCACAGGGATAAATGCTTTGTGAAGGTAAAAGAATGAGATGGCCAAAGCAAATGTTATGGCTATTATTTGGTTGTGTAGTTAAAGGTGATGAGCAGAGGAAAGGAGTACATCTGAGTGGAGCTGGATGGATGCGGCCTTCTCCTCAGCTCTACTACCAGGCAGTGATGTGCTTTGCTTTTTCTTCTTGTCAGTCCCACCAGTGGGAAGTTGCTGGGAAATGCAAACTGTAAAACCTTCCCTTAATGTACAGTGGAGTGGGCTGCTGTCACGGGACAGATTGACAGTGTCTGTATGATGTGCAGGCATGTTGTTAAATTGCAGTAGTATAATAATAAAGTAAACATCTTTAACACACACACGCCACACACCCACCCCCTGGGATTATGGTGTGAGACTTTATTGAGCTTGAGTTATGGAACAGCATCTTCCTTGCACCGTAAGTACCCATGGAAAAGGAGCATGGGGGGCTGAGAATGGGGATAATGACATGGGGAGGCCCATGTGTGGCAGATGCATGTATGAGCTACAGTGTGTGTGGAATATGCAGGGCACAGGAGTGCTGTGTGCAGATGTGTTGGGTGAGTGTGCAATGCACGTGTCACGTGTGACTGTGTGTTCAGGGGACTGGTATTGTGGTTTGCGTCATGAGTAGTGTGTGAATGTTGGCACATGCATGTGGAGTGTCCCATGTGGAGTGTCATGCACGTGCAGTGTCACACGTGGTATGCAGCACGTGTTTGTAGTGTGTCATGTCTGCAATCACATGTGGTGTCACATGTAGCATCACACGTGTGGTGCATTGTGGGTGTGTGGCATGTCATAGCACGCATAACACATCACATGTGGTGTTTCCTGGATGTGCTGCATGTGTGCAGCAGCAGGAATGTTTCATGTGTGCAGCTGGTGTTTTGGAGCATGTATGCAATGCCCAAAATCTTGTGCTCAAAGTGTGTAATCCAAGTATTGCGTACTCAAAAGTGTGGTGTGGTCTAAGTGGCATGTGTGTGGTGTTGTACGAGTGTGCAGCAGCTGTGGGTTTTGTGCAGCACACAGGTGTATAGTGAGCAAGGTTGGTGTGGAGCACACACAGTGCCCTACTCCACTGTTGTGTGCCACACCTGTGCATTGCAGGAGTAGCACGCGGGTCCTGTGTCACTGATGTGGTTTGTATCCCAGGCATGGATCATAATCTTATGCTTTCTCATGTGTACAGTGCATAAGTGCTGTACTAGAGTGGGCTTTGTCTCCAGTGGGTGTTGTGTGCATTAGATGTGCGGGGGGGGGGTGTATTGTGTCTCAAGTGTGGTGTGCATGTGGTGCATGCACAAGTGGTTGGTGTCTTCCATCTGCAGTATGAGTGGTGCACATGCAGAGGCCCCCCTGGGTGCCGCTGAGGTTCTCCCCCACAGCTGCCCTCCAGCCTGCTCTGACTGATTGCATCCCCTCCCTGCTGCCCAGCATGGGTGTTATCGTGGCTGGCTGCAGCTGTCTGGGGATGAAGCACCCCAGTGGGGTGCCAGCCAGTCTGGCTGCTGCGCAACAGGAGCCTGACTGCAGCTCTACTGGCTTTTTTCAAGGCTGGAAGGGTTTTGTGTGTCCCACTCCCTGCTACTGCACAGCCCTGCTCTGTGTAAGCTGCGTGTCAGAGGAGGGCCATGAAGCTGGAGAAGGGTCTGGAGAGCAAGTCTTATGAGGAGCAGCTGAGGGAATTCAAATCTCCCGGGTTCAGAGGCAGGAGATATTATTGCTCTCTACAATTACCTGAAAGGAGGTTCTAGTGAGGTGGATGCTGGTCTCTTCTCCCAAGTAAGAAGTGATAAGATGAGAAGAAATTACTTCAAGTTGTGCCAGGGGAGGTTTAGATTGGAAGATAGGAAAAATTTCTTTACCAAAAAAGTGGCCTATTCCAATGCTTGATGAAGCCTTCTGCTTTTCCTTCACATGGGAGCAGGTGTGGAAAAACCTAAACCCAAAGCAAGCTGAATAGCTAGAGGCTTCGCTCACTGCAACAATCTGGCTTTGTAACTATTCAACTAGTGGTACTGTCACTCTGCTAGCATACAGTGGGTGAAAGTCTTGAAAGTATCTACCCTCATCAGGAACTAAAAACTCATCGGGCTTTGGCTCTGGAGCTGCTTGGATGCTTTTGACCACTTATCTTATGTTTTTATCCAAACATGGAGAAACATTTCTGGAAGGCCTTAAATACTTGTTTTCAGCCCACTTAACTTTGCTGACTTGTATCACTTCATCAACAGTTTATACCACCTTTTCTCTGTTTATGCCATTTTAATTTAGCTGAAAGAAAACTATATCTGGTTGCCCAGTGTTTCACCATCCACCACAAAAGGCTTATTTGGGCTGCTGGGCATGTGCAGAAGGGATGTCTTCAATGAAACTTCTTGCGCAAAGGTTGTGGTCTCAATTGCTGCTTAAAACAAGATTCATACATTAGAAAAGCTGCAAATCTTTGATCCAACAGCTGCTGAATCTTCTGCACTGATTTAAAGCAGTGCCACATTCTCAACTGGGCAACAGAGATGAGCATTTGATTTTTTTTTTCTTTTAAATATCTGCATGTACACAAATGGTGTATATATACACACAGAGGCACACATAATATGTATCTATTTATTTAGATGTATTTACATAGATAGATTGATAGATGAAAATAGGTGTATGCTTGGCTAAGACAGTTGCTAATTAACAACTGAGCACTTCATTATCTAGTCCTGCACAGACCCATTTCCACCTCAGCAGTGGAAACTTTGGCCAGTGACATTTCAAAGCCTTCACACTGTCATTTATAGACAAGGAACAAAATGAGGCTGTGGTGAAGAGACAGGAGGAGTAGGGAAAGCTACATTTCCAGAGATGCAATGGTTTGACAGTGACAGATGAGGTTTCCATCCACTGCTCTGGGGCAAGGATTTGGGGTGCGAGGCTCCACTGTCTCTGAAGACATGGGAGGTGGTTCATGTCATTGCTCTCTACAACTACCTGAAAGGCGGTTGTGGAGAGGAGGGAGCTGGCTTCTTCTCCCAGGTGACAGGGGACAGGGCAGGAGGGAATGGTCTCAAGCTCCACCAGGGGAGGTTTAGACTGCACGTTAGGAAAAAATTTGTCACAGAAAGGGTCATTGGGCACTGGCACAGGCTGCCCAGGGAGGTGGTTGAGTTGTCTTTCCTGGAGGTGTTTAAGGCACGAGTGGATGAGGTGCTGAGGGGCATGGTTTAGTGATTGATAGGAATGGTTGGACTTGATGATCTGATGAGTCTCTTCCAACCTGGTGATTCTATGATTCTCTGTCGACTCAGTGGAAACCTGGGTCAACGGCCCATTGTTTCTTTCTGTGGTTTGTCCCATCCCCACATCTTCCTTCCCCTGACCCAGTCTCAGATACTCAGCTCCTTATTGAGACACAACCAATAGATTCAGCTGCTGTGCATTTGTAGTTGAAGTGTACTCAACGCCTACTGAAACTACTACAGCCCTTTATAGATATATAAACCCCTATATATAATATATACTCTTATATATTATATATATTTATATATGAGGTCCAACAGAAAAAAGAAATGAGACTAACCCTACAGCTTGGGAACCATGAGGGGAGAGACAAAAAGGTGGTTATAGAACGTGCTTTGACCCGCCACAGTGTGACAAGCCTGAACTTGACCACCTCACTCTGTATGAGTGGACACCTGTTCAAATATAGACACTTCCTTACCCTCGGCTGGAAAATGTCAGTGTGCAAGAGTGAACAGGAAGTAAACAGCAAGACCAGCAAGACACCATACCAGCCCACAACATTTCGTCTGTAAAGCAATTTTTGCACAATAACTACCTCTTCCCAATGATCAAGTCAATGTTCAAAGGAATCCATTTTTTTGTGGGTAGGTGTGAAAGCAAAAATGGAGGAGATCCTCAACAGTTTTTCAGAAAATAATCGGTGGAATTGCTTTGAACATTGGCAGCACAAGTATTTTTTCTTGGTCTGAACAAAGGCATCTGGCATAACAACTGATCATCCAATACTGCCCAAACAGTCCTGTCACCCACAGATGAGTGCAGCAATGTGTCACCAAAGTCATGGCAACTGAAAAAGCAGATGCCAAATGTGCAGAGTATGCTCTTGCGTACATAGGAAGTGCGTGCAGAGCGCACCTATGCTTGTTGGCATGTTTCTTGGAAGTGAAAGCATGGGGTAAGTCACTCTGCAACATACGTTTTTTCATAAGAGGAAAGTTTTCAAAATTTACCAGACAATTCTATAGCTATAACAGGAGCTAATACTATACGTGCTTCTTATGACGCCTTCTTACTAGAGTCATGTTATAGAGACCTCACTGTTATCTGCAGAAGATCTTGTCTCGGCACCAAGCTTTGCATTCCTTCCCTTTTCCCCAACCGTCCTTCTGCAACAAAGGCTCTTTTTTTCAGGAGAATTAAGGCAGAAATTGTCGTATCTGTTCCAAGGGCAGAGTGTGTCAGTCTTATTTACTCTGTGAGGAGCACTGGCATTCATGGGACACCAACAGCTGGATCTGAGCATTTCCTTTAATTGAACAGGTTTACAGTGTTTCTGTGCTGAAGCAATTCTCCACATCACACAAGCCTGCATACCAGAATAAAATGAAAATTTAAGAGCACTGGCTAACAAGACCGAGAAGCTCATTGTTTAAACAAGAGGCTGATTGTCTGGGTACTCCAGTGCCCCATTTCTCCAACATTAAACCCGCACGAGGGAGTGCAGCCTAATCCACAGCTTGCTGCCAGGTGGTATAGAAATTAATCTTCCAGTTACCCAGGCTATTAGTTGCAGTACTCATAAAGGTTTGCAATCCAATGAGGCTACTGACTGAAATTTTCCCCTTGTCATGGAGGGTCATGGCAATGTGGTGATATGAAATATCAGCCTCTGGGGGTGTCCCCTGTGGTGAGGAAAGTGTGGCAAATATACACCATGGGGAGACTGGGGGGAATGGCCCCCCAGGACCTTCTCATTCAACACACGCAGCCCCTGGCTGCCTAACCACACAGCAAATATGTTGGAAGACAAGGGATGGATTGGGAAAGCCCAAGCCTACCAAGGGCCTGAGCACAGTCCACTGTAACACGCAAGCCTGAGTAAATTCGGTATTTATGAGGAAAGGAACTAAATAGTAATTTTTCTTACCTTTCAGCAACACCAAAACTCCCATTTCTAGTCTGACAGGGCTGCTGGGAATGCTGGACATGCAACACAGGAACCCTTATTAGGTCTTCCAGAAGCTCAAGGGGCATGCTTTGGATCTGCTTGCTCAGACATTTAACTCACCTTCCTAACAGGGTACTAATAGAACACAGGAGGAAAAGAAATCCAGTACTTCATTAAACTACTGCTCTGTTGAAATCCAAGAAGGAAAGGGAAAAAATACTCAGCAGCAGGCAGGTGATCAACACAGGGACAGCACAAGGTAGCCCACATGAACTTTGGAAGAGTAAACCCTCGCTAGTGTTTAGCTTGATCACTTCCAGCTTTCATCTGCTCCCATTTTACCCCAGACCTAATTCTTCGCAAAGCACTGCCAAAGTTTTTCACAACACCAAGATACATGTAGTTTCATGCAGATAATGTTTACAAATACTACAACTGTTTTCCCTCTTCTTCTTAGTGTTTTCCCAGCAACTTACAGTCCTGTTTGGCTACAGCTTTTATTACTGCCCTCTCAATGACTTTCCTAGCCCCAGGATCTCATTCTCCTGCCACAGGAAGCTGACAGCCTTTTAATTTGCCTGCTTGGTGACCAGCATATTTGTAGTGTGAATGGTCAGGGCCAAGTGCAAGTCAGTCCCTCACCATGTGTTTGTGCATGACTCTGACTTGGTGCCCAGGTATGTCTCCAGGGCGTCCCAGGTCATTCCTCATTCCAGAGAAACTCTGCAAAATGCAACAGCTTTTTGCAAATGGTAATGCCGCAGTTCCCCTTCGCCCCTTATATTCCTCCTGTCCAGCTCCTCACACATCAGCAATTTAACAGTTTATGCACTTCTTCCATGTCTGCTACCAGATTTCCAGCTACACCAAATTCTTATTTTCTCCAGGGTTTAATTAGGCTAAGGTCCAAATTCTGCAAGAATTGAGAAGAACTCAACAACTCTGAAAGGCTTTAATACCTCTTCTTTTTTTCATGGATCCCATGAATAGCAACAGAGCTAAAGCAGAGCTTGGGCTTAGAGGAATTTGAATCTGAATTATTTTTGTTCCTCGTTTGGCTTGCTTTATAAAACATACCACCAATAATTCCACAGCCTCTGTCAAACTCCTTGCTATAAATAACAATTTACCATTGAAAAGAAATGTAAGGGTCAAGAGCTGTGCTCAGAGGTTCACATATCATCCACAAAAGGAGCTTCCAAGTGTGTTGGACACAGTGAATTTCTCCAAATGGGAAGCAATGAGAGGAACTCAACAAATAAAGTAATCAATTCCTTCTGGCCCCTTATCTCTTCTTAATATGATGTTAATCCTACCTGCAAGCGCTGCCCTGGAATGAGTCACTATACAACCACACACCTAGACCCAGCCTCCAGCCTAAACCAGAAAGCAGAACAAAGAGCAGAAGTAAGCCTATGGTCCTACCACTGACCTCCATCCTTAGCTGTCAGTAGACCTAACTCGTTCTTGAATTAAAACTAGCAAACCAGTTATAGGGACCAGCTGGGGTTCTGGTAGTGGGAGCTACAAGGCTGACTCTATTTAGCAAGATAATGTATTCCTGACCAGCACTGGACATGATAAAGCTTTCTCCTTTTCCTCATCCAACTTTGACTAAAGTACAAGAATCCAAGAACTGAGCCAACAGCCTCTGCTTTTGTGAGCTGAGTATCTGTCTTAGCACTAACCACTGCCTTAATGCTACGGAAGTGTTTAGTTCCATTTAGGAAAACAAGAACTTAGCCTCCTCTTTGGAGGAGGTTCCTGCAAGTGCCAGCTCTCATCCTACGTGTGAAGGACTATGTTCCCACAATAAATGTGTATCTGAATCCCCTATGTTGACAGCCATAAAGCTAGCTCCAACTCTACTCATAAACAAAGCCACAAGCAGCAGACTAATTTACTCACAATCATGGGTATTTCTGGCATTTTGATTAGCTTTATTTGTGTGTCTCTGTTGTCTAGGTCAAAGAAATTCTCCAATTCCAAACTTAATTTAATCCCCACAGAGCAGCCACCAAAGTGCTGCTTTTTAAGTTACTCATGGCTGAAAATATGGAAAATGGTACTCAGCTCTGCTGTCCCATCTCCTTGTGATTAACATGAACTGTTACAAGGAAAGGTCTTGTCCTAAACCCCAATCTAAAGCAAATACAAGATTTACCTTGAAAAAACTTTTCTCACCAAATGAAAATGCAGAAAAAAAGTAAAACACTCCCCAATAGCTAGACACCTTGGAACCCTCTATTTAAGACTGGTTTGAATTGTTAGTACTCACTCACTTGAACTATAGTCACAAATATCACGGTATGTCCCAGACCTCAGTCTTAGTTTACAATAATACTGGAAGAGCAGTCATCTTAAGCAGGTACCCATTCCCCCAGATGAACCACCCCCTAATCTCAGTCACTAATTTTTTCTATTACTATTTTAATGGCTACTGACTACCTAAGGTAGGATGACAGCTTCTTTGAGGTAACAGTCCCTAATACTGCTGCCATTTGAGAGGGCGCCAATATTTTTCTTATATAACCTACTGAAGGCTGGGACCATAACATCACTGCAAGCTGTTTCTTCCTAGAAATGTTTGTTACTCAGTGTGAGAAAACCATTTCATTTGATACTAAACTTGCTTGAAAGTATATTTGTGTTTTACAAGCACTGAGATGTTAAATAAGTTTTCTTACTATGTGTCAGAAATATACGATTACTGACTGAAATTCGACAACCAGGTCCATTATCTGGTAAAAGAAAGGCTCCTCTGTTACTTTATTTCTCTTGAAACACATAGCTGAGTTGTATTTCCCACCAGTGATTTGCTAATCTTTATTCATAAAGCCTACTTTCTAGGAGCACTTTAAAATACTCTTATGCCTCCAAGGCAGTCCTAGATTAGCCATGTGCTACTCTGTGCAGATGGAAATTAGGGTGGAAGTGTGTGCAATGGTTTATAGGAGCAATAATCTTTATGAGGGGGAAAAAAAAAAGCCACTCATGGGCTTTGCACAGTCATTGCTCTCAAATACAGCTGGGCAGAGGAGTATTTACTTTATATAGACAGTATTTCCCATACTGTGGTTAAAACACAGTCCTATGAATTCTGCAGGCACCGCAACCTCAGAGAAATACTTTGAGCCAAATTCTGCCCTTTAAGAAATTCCCTTCCACTGGTGCAAAACTTTTGTGGCCATCTGTTTTTGCACAATATCAGCATCATTTTCTGGGTATTTCACCTCAGCAACCTGGAAGTCCCAGCCTGGCACGTGTTTTCCCTTTTGCACCCTGCTATCACCTATTGAGGATGATTATGATCTGGGTTGGTTTTGATCTTACAGAGCTCTCACTTGCTCTCACTGGCATTTCTGGTCCTATCTTCTAAAACAAGTCCCTGTCCTGCAAATGTGAACTCCTGTCCCCACACACACTTGATCCACATACGATGTGTTCAGCAAGAGCTCTTGACAGAGCTACTCTACCATCACCCCAGCCAGAGCCTCTCCCTCTCTCTAAACCAATTTTGAAAACACAACAGCATCTCCCAATGATCTCTCCTCTACCAAGGACAAATCGGGAAAATTTTGAGTATTCACATGTTACGCTTACAGCCTGCAACATGCTCAGCAACTTTGAGAGGACATAAAAAATAAACGTCTGTAGCTCACCCTTTACAATCAGGGAAAAACAGTGACCAGTTGAGGGCAGGATTCACCCAGCTCCAATGTGAGTATCTCTTTGGTGGTTTAGGAGAATCCATCTCCCCCCTCCTCAAATGCGAAGTGCCACTTCAGGGGAACCTTTTAGCACTACAATAAGCTAAATACCTATAAATAACTACTGAAAGTTGACCATTTCCAAGTACTACAGTATTTGAGGAAGTGGACACGTGAAATATTTACTGTTGCTCATTCTTCATGTGAGGAATAGAAAGCTCCTTCTGGCCATTATCTAGCATTTAATGTCTAGATTTGTCACGTTCAGTAGGGATTGCTGGGGTAAAGCAGAAGTAGGAGTCCTGGTTTTCTCACAATGTGTATAAGTTCGGATATGCTAGAAAAGAAATCAAATTTGGCAGAGCCTGTTTAGTCCTGTAGGAAGCAGGAGGGCAGGAAGCACATTATAACTGACCCATTTTTGACATTTTGCCCAATAACATGCCTAATGCATTTTCATGGGAATGTTACAAAGTCAATTAATAAATGGAAACGTTTTGTGGTAAGTTGCAGAAAAGGTACAAAAGCCTCTGTGGAGAATCTGCCTGCTCATTGCTGCTTTGAACTCTTGCAGGTACACTTTTCTAGAAAAGAATAACATTAATTTTCAGGACACTACAAATTATAATGAGAGAAATAAATCAAAATTAAATCATATCTTACAATAATGCAATGGTTTTTTTTTAAAGACTGTGGATTTCTTCTTCCAGTCATTGTCCATTGCAGAATATTCTTTATGTCCTTCATCAGTCTTGTACTTGGTTACACATGGAAAATATTAGCTCTGGTTTACAAAACATGGCCCTGTTTCCTGTAATACGGCACAGGTTGGACAAATCTGTCATTTGAGTAGTGTGTCTATTCTGTGGCCAATTCTGTAATCTACAAGCAATGTGATCCTAGACAAGGAATCTCATGTTAGCAGCCAAGATTGGAAAATCCCTGTTTAGTGCAATTGCTGCCAAAACCATCTCACTTGCTAAGGACAAACTAATTTTCAATCTGCAGTGTGGGAGCTGTTGCTTTTCCTTCTTAGCTCTTTTTTTTTAATAAAGAAAACTTACCTCACTTTCTAAGATGACAAAAATACACACTTCATTTTAAAAAGTGCAAGATTAATCTTTAAAAAAAATTAAGGTATATGAAAAATATCACAATATCTATTAAAATATTACTCTATTTTTTAATGCAACTTGAACAAATGCTGTTTTGCAAATTTGAAGAGTTGTATTTCAGAACAAACTGCAACCCGATTGTTGTGTACAAACAGGATGAGAACAGCAAGGGAGAAAAAAAGAGTGTTATACAATACAGGTAGGATCATCTAGATACAGCTTTAAATGAGAACTTGACTTCAATTTTCAGAATGGATCAGGGTGATATAAATAATGGCAATGAGGATATGAGATGATCACAACTAAATTGGAAGCAAAACTCAATAGTTTTAATATATCCAGGTTGGCAGACACAGAATTGAAAGAGGCTACATTAAGTATCTATGATAAGTTTTCCAGGTCACAGATGATTGCAGATGATGAAAGAGAATATAGTATAATAATATAGTGCCAATATTTAAAACGGAGCAAAGAGAAATTACTCCAGAGAATTAGATTTAAGTATTTAATGCTTTTGAAGAAATCTTGAAGTAAAGTGAGTGTATAATGTAGGCCAACTTACCAAGCAGTGCGTGTACTTAGTTAAATAACTTCTTTTCTTCTAGAAAACTTTTATCAAAGAAAGCCGATGTAAGAGATCTCTCATATTTGGACATTAATAAATCATTTGACATGGTGGTACAGGAGAAACATTACTCAAAAGAAGATTAAAGATTACCAGAGAAACTGAATTGCATGAGAAGTTGAGCCAAGACAAAATGGAAATGTGTATTTTTGAGAACTATCGGGTTGGAGAAAAATTGCTGTAAGAAATTGTCAAGAACAGCTATGGGACAGATATTTAAGTGTTCTTCTTTGCTATATTGAGACAAAAATACAAAATCTTTCAATGAATTAAATTGAAAAGCATTGCCAGCAGAAAGGAATTCAGCGGCTGCTGTATACAAGGAAAGGGGTAAAATTAGAAAAAAACTAATTTTTATCAGGACATTTTTATCTCTTATCCATTACATTTAATTACACTGAAGAAATGCTTTTCAACAAAAACATACTGCAAGTGTTGGACTCCGCTGTGGGGTTACCAAGCACATCTCTGCATCTAATGCCCTTTATTTCTTGCCGCGTCACAGCCTGGGCTAGAATGGCTCCTGCTGGGACACACAAATTCTGAAAGATAGTGTGGGGGAGATGGGTACAGGAGCCTAGGGGAAATTTCCCTTCCTTCATAATGAGCTTTTCTCATTCCCTGGATTTTCTCTAGCAGACTGCAGAAGCTAATAATATCCCTCTGCTTCTGTTATATAGCATTTCCTCCCCTTTATTTTAACTTTTACTGGTCGCATTACCAGCTGCTCCTTTGCCTCTGCTGCATGACTGAGTGTCAAAAGAAGCCATAAATCAGCTTTTGGTATTCAACAAATGATGAAATTGGCACTTTCTACCCTTCTACAGGACTAGAATTTTAAAGTGGAACTTCTAAATGCACTTTGAGATCTGATTATTTTACTTAATACTTAAAAGATTTTTAAAAGACAATATAAATCCAGCTTTCCTTGAAGAAATCATATACTGAGATTTCTTAAGAGTCACAGCTACCAATTGGCACAACAGGGACAAAGCCACAGCTCCCAGCCAAGGATGCACCGGGGTTCATAGCCCTAGCCACAACAGGCACAACCCAGAACCCAGCACTGTCACACCTGAGAAGACATTTGTTGGGAAGCTGGAGCTTTAAAGTAGGATGGGCACAGGTGTACTAGGACCAAAATCCTTGAGTCAAATTGTCCATGTATCTCACCCTGACACTCTCATGTATCCCAGACCCTCAGCCTTTTTTTTGTTAGTTGCAAAAACAAGCACATTTTACAGATACAGGAAGCAACCTCCTGTCCAGTGCATCCCAGTCTGACCAGAGAGACTAGAGCCAAGAAGCCCCAATACGAGACAACCATCCAGGAAATGAGGGATTTCCTAACAACTCTTTTGTGACCTGCTGTGTGTTTTTCTTTCAGTGGCTAGTTCTAATAACACACATAAAATATCAATGTAGGTATTTATTGCTTTCAAACATAAGCTCAGCAATCACACATTAAAAAGAATAAAGTATATTATTATGAATCCATTATATAATCTATTCTTATCAACTTAACAAATAACTGTTCTCTTAAAATGTATATTAAAAGGCTTTGTCTATATAGTTTCCTGAAATATTTTCAACAGTGATTAGATTTCAAACACTGGATATAAGCAATGAATGATTGACCAAAGGTGGGGAGGGGAGATGTAAGCTTTTTTTTTTTAATACAGCAACTAATTTTGAACAACTGAAATTCAAGCTCCTTGCATTCATCTAGGAAATACTAACAGGAGAAACAATTTGCTCCCTACTAGCAATCCATCTTTAGTTTCTCATGAATGATAATCCAGGCTGCTTTTGCCTTAGGAGCTGGGGGTAAAGTTTCCCACTGACCTTCTACAGAGGTTCCAAAAATAGGGAGCTGGGAGAGGGATGGCACCGAGCACCAGTGGAGAACAGGCGGCTCATCCTGCATTGCACCAGGGATGCAAAGGATTTCAGCTTTCATTTTCTTGAATGCTTTTCCACCTCTGTCTACAAAGATTACCCAGGAAAACACAATCTAATGAAAGTCTGACTTCCTGTCAGACAACTCATCTCCTTTTCTCTTCTAAGGAAATAATTTTAATATACTTCCACAAATACTCAGGAATGACATTTGGAGCTGTCAGCTGAAAGATCCTTCTTTTTTTGTCAGATAGTTACTTTCTCAATGCATATATAAAATGTTTTAAGTGTAACAATTAAAATCTAATGACATCCATGTGATATGAAAGAATAAAATGAAGTGACTGAGGTCTCCCCTCCCCACCTTGCCTCCAGAGAAACAGAGAGCAAGCACGTGTGCAGCAAGGACAGGAGAAAGTGAACTAATATTTAACATAAAAACTTGTGTGGTATCCCCTCTTCTACAGTTCCTTTTAGCCTGAAGATAAGTAGGAGAAGAGAGAAGCTGTTCATTTTTAAGATGACTATAACTACTTGTGTTCAGTTCTCAATCAAAAGACCAAATGGCACTGTACCTTTTATTTTTTGATTGCTTTTAAAAAAACAAACAAAACCACACAACTCCCTGTTACCATTCTTGAAAATCAAAAGCCTTTCACAAGGAATACTACAATGCAGCCTTTCACGCGGCATGCTTAAAAAGTTATTCTGGTTTTAATTTTGGGAACAAAAAGATGTGTCAGAAAGTCTTTGACAGTACATTTCCCGTTTACCACACTTGTTTTCACTCTTATAATATGCTCTTTCCTAAGGCATAATAGACTTTTTTTCAGGAAGAAATATTAACTGTTTTAATTCTTTGGAATTTCATACCCTGTGCAAGTGTGAAAGGCTCAAGTGCCTATTCCTCTAATTAGTATACATTTCAATGGTAAAACACCACAAATTACCTAGACATGAATTGCACTTTTCCACTATTCTTAAAAAAAAGAAAGAACAAAATGTGAAAGAACAAAATTCAAAAGAACAAAAGAAAAAATGCAAACAGTCCAACAGGAGTTTCATGTAGCACTGCAATTTCTGACATTTTATATGCAAGTTTTTTACTTTTTTATCCATAAATAAAACTTCATAAGCAATTCTATTCAGATTTCTGCTTCTTTAAGACATTTTCAGACCATAGACTCATTCCACTCAATGAATAATGGATTTAAATAACATAAGGATTAAGAGCATGAAAATAAGATTCACGGCACTAAGAACCACCTAGAAGACATGGTTCAGCTACAACATAGCTGCCTGTCAAAAATTCAGAGAATGCGTATGTTACTCAAAATTCTTTTTCTGAGAGCCCTATTAAACTGTGCCTATATCTTACCCTACAAACTTGCATAATAAAGCTATAAATACTGCTGAAATGTCCATTGCAGGTTGGCTTAGCACAACAGATGAGCTAACTAAAAGAAGTTTTGTCTGGAGATAGGGAGGCATTCCTACCCCAAATGGGAGCACATTTTTACCCTGCTGCCCATCACAAAACTCCTAAAGTTGAATTTACATTTATATTGTTGGATTTACCCACAAAGGCATGCACCAATTTACAACTGATGAACTAATAATTTATTCCACTAGGTAAGGGAAAATAATGTCCTGAATAGTGAACATCGAAATGTCACACAAGAATACAAGATTTTAGACAATAACCTATGGGAGCTTTACCGAGAGCCCCACAGGAGCCGCAAAATCAATGAGAAGAGAAGATTTATTTGCACTGGCAAACCACAAAGAGGAAAGGTGACAAAAAAGCCCTCTCTGGGGCTTAATCATGCAGTGCATCAATTACCCCTTTATAAAAGCAGATAACAGCCTTTACTTTGCTAATATCATGATGGTATTAGAGGGCATAAGATATTAACTTGACTATTGCTATGTCAATCTCTTGTGTGCTTATAAGCATAAAGAGGAATCAAATGAGCCTGATCTGCAATACTTATTATTCCCTCCTCATACTGTGAGCACAGGATGTTGGAAAGATCTATGAGATCATGATGATCTTATATATAACATAACATAACATATAACATAACGTAACATATAACATAACATAACATACAACATGACATGACATGACATATTCCATCCCTCTCATCTACTCCAAAAAATGTTGGAATATCTCTATTTTATAGAATAATTGAAATGAAACCATTTTCAATTTTCTTCCTCACATATCCAAACATTTTGGGTAACTAAAGTGATGCTGCCTGCAATTATTACGACTTCTGAGGATACAGGGAATAAAAGTTTTCTCATCATATATGGAAATTATTTCTTAGCTATCTCTATCAAACTTGTGTGTGCTACCACCGTACAACTTTCCCCCATAAAAATGCATATGCTAAATATCAGTTGCCTCTAAAGTGCACCATGAGATGTTGGTTAGACACAAGGCAAACTGAACCAGCCTGAGCATGCAATAAAGGCTGTGTAAAAATGACAGCATTGCAAAAACAGACAAGGAAGGCCTGAATCTTTGCAAATTTATTTACAAGCACATAGAATCATAGAACAACCAGGTTGGAAGAGACCCACCGGATCATCGAGTCCAACCATTCCTATCAAACACTAAACCATGCCCCTCAGCACCTCATCCACCCGTGCCTTAAACACCTCCAGGGAAGGTGACTCAACCACCTCCCTGGGCAGCCTGTTCCAGTGCCCAATGACCCTTTCTGCGAAGAATTTTTTCCTAATGTCCAGCCTAAATCTCCCCTGGCGGAGCTTGAGGCCATTCCCTCTTGTCCTGTCCCCCGTCACTTGGGAGAAGAGGCCAGCACCCTCCTCTCTACAACCTCCTTTCAGGTAGTTATAGAGAGCAATAAGGTCTCCCCTCAGCCTCCTCTTCTCCAGGCTAAACAACCCCAGCTCTCTCAGCCACTCCTCGTAAGACTTGTTCTCCAGCCCCCTCACCAGCTTTGTTGCTCTTCTCTGGACTCGCTCCAGAGCCTCAACATCCTTCTTGTGGTGAGGGGCCCAGAACTGAACACAGGGTTCAAGGACCAGTCTCACCAGTGCCGAGTACAGAGGGAGAATAACCTCCCTGGTCCTGCTGGTCACACCGTTTCTGATCCAAGCCAAGGTGCCATTGGCCTTCTTGGCCACCTGGGCACACAGATAAATTTGCATTTAAGCTACCAGGTTCATTTTAAGATAACATGAATATACTTTCTCACCCAGTGTTTAGTACAATTTATAGAAATCTTTGTTGTTCTCGTGAGAAAGAAACCCAAAGATTATTTTGGTTCAAATTACTTTCAAATTGGCATAGCAATTTTCTGCATTTGCCCGAGACTTGTCAGACATTGGGGTTGTACCAATTCCAATTTGTTATCCAGATGTAGAAATTATTGGCACCAAGAAGTTGCATATAAACACCAGTATGTGCAAAGGTTTTTTAGGGTGATTAAAAAAAGCATCACTAACGGCAAATTTAATTAATTTCCTGTCTAAAATAAATCTGAATATAAAATATCAGCTCATGTGAAAATGCAGCTGTGGAAGAACCTTAATCCAAGCAGAGGATGAGTGTCCCAGGGGATTTGTGCATGAAAGGTCACTGACAGCATGCAAGGGATATCTTCATGTGTACATTACCTCCACAAGTTAGTGAAGTACATGACCCTGGTATAATCAAGACAACAGCGCTTGATTAAAAAAACTGGCAGCATCTCATAGGGAATGTAGTCTATATGTATGGAAAATGTCAATAAATTATTAATTTCATCATATTTTTATATATCTGTAACTTTCCAGAAACAAAGCAACACAAACGTGAACTACATAAAAAAATTCAAAAATATTTTCTTAAAAAAAACCCCAATACTTGAAATCCTAAATGACAATGTGATGAAGGACTGATGAAATTAGAATTAAATAATATATGTTTTTATATATCATTTTTATATATGATTTTATATATATATAAATAAGTGATACAGATAAAAAATCCTAACTTCACGTATGCAATTATAGACTGTGAAGTATCTGTGATTTTTCAGGACTGAGACTTTAGAGTTTTAGTACCCCTTCTGTCAGTTTACCAAAATTTAAGAAACAAGCTGAATGGTAGGAAAATGAAGTGGTGACAAATTAAATCCTTATGACTCTGAACAAAAGCTCTTATTGCAACCAGACCATCCTGTTTCCTAACAGGCTGCGGGCGGACCCCCTGTCACACCTGCACAGCTCCTGTGACAGCGTTCGATGAGAGGGTGCTCTTAAACTTAAAAAAGGCAAAAAAAAAGTTGCTGTCCATTTGTTAGTGTTACTGGTACTAACTAACAGGACTCAATGAAGGTCTCCTCTAACAAAAGTTGAGTATTTTTCATTATGTATGTAGAGTCAACAGAAGCACAGCTCCTCTCTGTCCACTGGGAATGATTCCACCAATGTAAGTCACTCTCGGTCCCCCAAGAGCAGCGCAACAGGGTGTTTCCATCACCATCTTATGCTTTCACAGAATTTCACCAGCTTGTTTCTTCCGAGCACAGTGTTATAAAAACAACTGCCAGTAGTGACTTTTTTTTTTAAAATATAAATATCGCTCCTTTTGCCTAAATAAGAAAACCTTGCAATGACAGTCTGGGTCCAGATAAGGTCTAAGGCTCTCATTGGTTTTTCTTCCAAGCCTCAAACCCTTCGCTCAACAACCTTGCTGAGTCAAACCTGCCCTGAGCCCCCAGCCATGTATCCAGCGCATTGGTCCTGGAGCAGGGGGACCTCGCAAGCTGCAAACCATCATGACCTGTCAACAGCCACAGCAAATCTCACACACATCTGTGGCTTATCAAGCCAGCAACATTTTTCCTACATTAATCTCCACTAGGCCTGCCCCAGGTTTCATTTCAAAAGGCTTGGCATGGTATCTTAAAAAAAAATATTTTTTTTAAAAACTTGCTTGATTTTTTCAGATGCAGCTGGTTGGGAGGACAGGCTTTGAAATGCGAGCACATCGCAGAGATGTTGACATGCTCATTGCTGGCAGCTTGCAGCATGGAGGACAGCACTAATGACTGCAAAAGGCTTTTTCTGCCCTTGGATGAGCCCTCCCATTCCTTTGGGGGAGTTTAGGGAGTGCTTTCAGGCAGCTGTTGGGTTGGGGAGCTCACCCAGATACAGTGCACTAGAGTTAAACACCCTCCACCAACCACAGGTTCTCCCAGCAGCTCTTAAAATCCAGCCAGGAGGGTTGCAGCGTGCTCCCGCTGGTCACTAGTGATGCTGATGCACATTTTCCAACACTGGTGTGGGGTTGTTGCCTGAAGTAAAACAACAGCCTTCACTACTGATGTTATGTGATGAAAGCTGAGGAAATTGCCCCACCTTGGACTCCTGAGGGCACATCTCCTCACTGACCTGGAGGTGCTTATGCTACCGTTACCCGTAGGCTCAAGTTAAACCACATTTTCAAAGGCAAAAAATCTCCACTGCACCACTCTTACTAGACACAGAAATTAATCTTTAGTCAACAGAGATTAATTACCAGAGGTTAGACTCTTATTAGGACCAAATAGCACCAGCCTGACCACCTGCCTAGTAAAGCCCATAGACTTTTCTCATTGCTCTTCATGAACAATTTGTGTTAGATCCAAAGCGTCTCTTTACGGATAGCAACAGGGTCTTACCTTTTAATTGCCTCTTTTTAAATAATAAACTGAAGGATATCTTATGACCTTTTCATAAAAATCTTATGGCATAAACAATAATTAACATTTTCAGTTAATATTTGCACGGCCAAGAAATATGAGCACAACCTTACCAACACAAAAATCTAGCTGCCAGTATCTGTTTACCTGGTAGCCTCCAAGGCCCCTGTGGTGTGTGGGTAGGACAGGTAGCCTGCTGTCCTTAGAGGAAATGGCTGTGTGCTCCACAGAGACAGGGGGAAAAAAGGACTAATGGTGTTTATAGTTACAGCCTGTCTTTAGCTCCAGCTGTCTCAAAGCAGAGTGATATAAAACACGTAAGGAGGTTATATTTCACAAGAGGATATCCATATGCTTTCATATCACATTAAAAACGTCAAAATAACTTTCTGTCTGGAGTGTGGACGCCAGGAAAGGGTCAGAGCAGCTTTTTTAACATTGAGTGTGTGGCACCCTCACCAGGGCAACTCCCCTCTGCCATAAACATGTCAAACCGAATTATCAACAGCCTTCCTCCTTACCTATACAGCAAAGTCATAGATTTAAAGCAGAAAGCTTAACACATATATATATACACACACACACACACATAAGAGAGTATCACTTCATCCAAATAAAAATACATTTAGAAATGTAACCCAAACTGTAGATCAGTCTTAACAGACATCATCTTCTCTGGTCAAGAGAATGTTAAAAATTTAGTTTCTAGTTGCTCCAGAAATTCAGGTTAGCATTGTATGTTCTAAGTGTGTTCAAGAAAAGAACTAGTAGCTCACTTATCTCTTCATAGTGGTTTACATATATTCCAGGAAAGATTAATTGGATTGTGGGCTTAAAATTACTCACATTGAAGCAACTTGAAAACAGCTTTCAGTATCACCGATGTCCAATGGCTCCATCAAATGAATGGTACACCAAAATGTTTGGTTCTTCACATAGTCATGCAGGAGGAATTGTGACTAAAAGTGTACTAACTTCAAGATGTCTTCTTTAATACAAAACTTTTCAGGCGATTCATCCTAGCCCTGAAGTAGTGGAACAGTTATAGCTCACTTACTGCCTTGAGGCAGGGTTATAATGAGGAGAGGTTGGAGTCCCATCAGATTTGACATAGGAATTTGTTATATTCAGAGACCAGGAATTTAATAAAACTGGGGTTTTATTAAGAGACTTGCCAGAAACAACCAACTGATATCTCATGGGAACTCTGGTCTAGGCTCAACTCAGCAGCAGTCAGAAAAGTATAATTTGCACCAATTATCTAACAATTAATGACAAAACAAAGCAAATTTTCCCTAAGGTTTTGGGACACTGGGATGAGCACCACAGAGAGCATGCACTCTTCTCCAATGTTCATAATAAAAAAACAAGTATACAAATTTGATGATAACTCTTATGTTTCATTTTCTGTCACAGCAGAAAAAAAAGTATTTCTAATTAAAGACTTCCTTTCCTCAGCTAAATAGGTAGTTCCCCACTGATAAGATTCTTAAGAGACAAATTTGAAAGTACGATACCAAAATGAGTACAATTATATTAATGCGAACACTAAGCTCAACCATAATTAACTCTTCACTATACTCTTAACATTTGCCTTTCTCTGAGCTACTGTAAATCTTTATGGAGATATGAGTGGCCCAATTCATTGTGCAGACTAATAACTCAACAACACAACCTGACCGAGATCACCTTTACAATTCCAGGACCTAAATTATGGAATATCAATTGTTTCTTGCTAGCTCAATCTTTAGTGGAAGTTGTGACCATACAAGAACTTGTAGCCTCACATTTAATGCAAATCAAAATATAACTCCACAGGAAGACTCTTGACTACTCTTAACTGATAGATTTTTTTACTTTTATACTTTTTATCCATACTACCTCATCCTTTATGTCCTTTATGCTACCTCATTTCTTTATGTCAAGTGCTGTTATTCTCAGTCATTTAGTTTACTGGAGACCAGCCTGCCATTTTTTTCCAATGTCCATACCTGTCCAACCACAGTTATCCATCACCTATCTGCAATGAACTGGAGCCCTTACTATTTCTTATTTGAAGTAGCCTTATCCATGCAAAAAGAGGACGTTGCTTGGCTTGCTCTTGTCACAAGATTCTGTGTATATGTATTATCTTACATATATAAAGTACATATTTGGGTGACATATTTAGATTTCATTTTATCAAGTCTTCACGTAACTTGAGGATTTCAAACTGAAGCCAAATTGACTGTTCAGGGTCTAAAAGCCTTCTTGCTTACTAGTAGCTTCTCAAAACTCATGCTACTGAGTGCTAGCAGACATGACCTTGGAAGCTTTCATTGGTGCTGGGTTTGCCTGCCACCAACTAAAGCATAGAAAAAACAAACAACTTCCGTTTACATCTTGTCTGTTCTCAAGTTTGATTTTAGGACATGTTTTAGTAGCTCTGCTTCTCATTCATAATAGCTTTTCTATATAAATCTGTAGGGTTTTTAAGCTGTTAGGCTCATGCTTGCTCCAGGATTTAAGTTGACCAATAAGAGTTTCGGGCTTAATGCAAGTGTTTGCTTTTGTAGCAGTAGCTTACAGCACTCCTCACTATATCCAATAACACTCTTTAACCCTACTGCACTTGCAGTACTAGGGAATGCTTTTTGGACATTGTTGCTGTAAGCCTGGTGTCACCAAACAAGAGCTCCCATAAAAAACCAAGAGTTTCATATTTTCTTTAGTTGTCCTGGGCACCTTAAAATCCTTTTGCTAAGCTTATCACTCAGGTCTACAGTTCTTCTCTCTGTCCTTATTCTACTTTTACTTTTTATGTCTCCTATGTGTCCCATCTATTTTTATGGGAGCTTCTAATTAATCAAAACCAATAAAGAAGAATGATGTTATTGTTCATTGTTTTTCTCCCCCCAAAAAATTTCTCTTTCTCCTTATTACATCGCAAGAAACTGGCTATGCTCAACACCACCAAGAACAGTACGGGTCAACTTCAAAGCTGGCTCGTATTGACTTACTAATTCCCTGTCACCTCAGAGATTTCACGTGCCAATTTCTTCAATAATTAGGCCCTGCTAGCAAAGAAGTGAAATTATTATTTTAATATTAGCTTTCCTTTTATCCTTGAAAAAGAGCATTTGTTTTGGCACTATCGAGACAAACCTTAATAAACTGACTGGCAAACAGTATGTTTAGCAATGAAAATGATACCCGGGCAGGGATTATAATGTAAGCAATAAGAGGGAATAGAGAGATTTAGGAAAGGATGTGATTTATAATGACTTTAAGGAGGATAAGCTTCTACATCTGTGATTGCTTGATTCTATAATATTTTAATTGATTATCAGAGCTAACAGGTTTATTTTTTCATGTGAATTAAAGCTCTTTTACTTCAGCTTTCATTTGCATTTATTTTAGAGCCTATATTAGCATGGATTTTTTTTTCATAAATTTTGGCTCCATCATGTTGCACTCATTCCATAGGCTTAGAAACCTAAATTAGCTCAGACTGGGGGAGGGAGCGAGGAAAGCCTGTGGTTACACCTGTTACTCCACACAGTAGTGGAGGGTTTTTTTGGGATTTCAGACCAAAAACAGTATCATTCTGCACTGACTCACCCTCCTTTTCTTTACTTTCTGCTGACAGGTCCTCAGCAAATGCTGCTCTCCCTTTCAGACCAGATTTCAGCCTTGTTGAAAAACTCACTGAAAAAACCTGCACAAAACCAAAAAGTACACTATCCCTGCAGTTGCACCTGGAACAGTCCCAATGCACGTTGTTTGCATCCTGCTGAAAGCAATAGGTGCTAACTTGGTAACTGAGACTCTACACCTTTTCCTGAACTGATGTAGAGGTGGTTGTTATTTATTTCTCAATATACTAATCCTTTTTGCACCACTGAAAACTCAGAGATGACTTTAGGTGCTGGTAAAATGGACAGAAATGCATGGTACTGCTCAGACTGGGCTGCTCTCGTACAACTGATTTTAACTCACACCGGTGAGAAAGGTGGGATTCGGAAGTATTTTCATGAGAATTCTATTATTTATAGAATATATTGTTTATAGTTCTTCACAAACAGGGTGCAAGTATGAGAAAGAGAGTACATCCTAACCTGCTTCTACTTCCCTTAACAACTTCCATGGAATAGTTAGAGGCATCGTGTCCACTTTTTATTCAGTGCAGATCAGGCCCCCACCAACATCTAAGGCAGGTGACAAACAAATGCCACCTGCATTGCACCCAAAAGTGTCTTTTTCTCTCCGCTGGTTACAGGTTATCTCAGATAGATCTTGTAGGTAGCTAGTGTTAGGCAAGATGAATGCCATGCTGTATCCTCTACCAACAGACAATCCAAATTAAGTTCAGAGTTAAGGACTTGTTTCCCAGTTGCACAATTCCCTAAGCTCTGTCATTGCCCCATGAGATGAAGCAGTGATAAGGAGCAGTTACTGGATATGGCCAGAGGGTTGCTCAGCTCCAACCTCTGCCAGGCAGATCAGAAACAGGTTTCCAAGGCTTAGAAGAAAATTTTTGTATTTATTTTGTACACTTACCCAACCTCATTCAGCATTTGGGGACAGAGGCAATACAGCAGAACAAAGTTTTGGGGATCATGCATGTACCAGTCAGGGCACGACAACATAAGTCTTCTTCTCAGCTAAAAAACTCTGTCAGTAATGGCTTTTAAATCTAAACAGCAATAAAATTTTGAAGATCTGACATTTAAGAGCTCTTATGTCCTTTTACCCAAAATGAATTTGTTTATAGCACTGCATTTTCATGAAAATTGTGTCAGATTTATTTATTCCAGTGCATTTTCTTGTCAGTTTGTCCAGTAGAGATTTTTCTAAATTTCTTGTTCTCTTGTAAGGGTTTCTGGGAACTTTTCAGCATAGGTTCTCAACAGAAAGTCCCAGAAGCCAAGAACTTTAGAAAAAAAATATTTCAGTTGATCCAAGTAGCTATGTGAGAGTGGACTCATTTTGAAAAAAAAAAAAAATTAAAAAAATCAAGGTCTACATGTAGATGCTAATCATTTTCTAAGCAGTGAGCAACACAAATAATTAATAAGCAAATAAGTAAAATATAAGTTCAGGTCCAGAGGGTTTTGGTTTCCGTGGTGGAAGGCAGCAAGGAAGCTTTCCATATCTAAGCCTAGAAATTATTTCAGAGATATTTGTACATGTAGGCCAGCCTTTCTATCTGTCAGCATTTGAGAATAATTAAATACATTCTCAAAATTCCAGATTAAATGACTGCTTACTTTTCTCTCCCTACAAATCTTTCTCTTATTGTACAATTTCAAAGGAAAGCAAGTAAATATTTAAAGTAAGAAGCTGAATATGATCTGCATACATGCAAAACATTTGCTTTTAGTAGAACTGTTCAGAAGAAAGATTTGCCTTTAACTGGCTACTGCATTAGATTTTACAGGGAGTGAGCATCAAAATAAAAAGGTCATCCCTTAAAATGCTGTAACAGCTAAATGTTACTACGAAAATTAGTAGGCATTTTGCATATTTCAGCTGTGTGAAACACTTGTAGAGTGCCTTGCTTCTAGACCAAGGAAGACCTGTATTTTTAGTGTATGTAGTGCCAGTTTTACCTTTCAACACTTGATGGAGCAGTTTCCCTGGCTTTCTATTTTGCCTGGGTCCCACTTCAGTTTACGTTCATGCTACCTCAATCCATGAGGAGTATTTTCTAGAAGTTTACTTTCTTGGTGCTATTAATAATACAAGCCCAGATTGAGTCGCTTGTCGAAAAGTGTGCAAGTGCAACCTTACACAGAAAAGAAAGTCAGAAGCTTAACATTCAACTTCTTACATTCATATTGCTATGTTTTTAAAATGCTGAATTCCTCTGTTGTTTAAATAGAGGCATTACAGTATATTCTGACTTGGGGAAAAAAAAAAAATAAGCAGGGATTAGGAGAACAAGCCTTAGGGCTCTGTTCTGGACTGCCTTCCAGAAAAGAAGTTGAATTACAGGCAAGCTGTGGCAGCTACAACCAAGGCGACTGAAGGTTGCTCTTCCGCCAGTATAAGAACAGATTTCTACATGTGCTTCTCTACTCAAAAGCTATCAAAAATCTGGTTCTCTCTCACAACAAACTCTATAGGAAAAAAGAAAACCAAACAGGTATCTACAAAAAATGGGCAAAACTAATTAATTGCATCTCGGCAATGGGAAACCTCACATTTCTTATGAAAGGTCTCCATTTTACTAAAGATATACAGTTACTGGCTAATATAGGAATAAGGATACAGGATGCTGTTCTGAAGGCTATAAAAAAATCCTCTGTAATCAATATACTGGCAAATTACAACTTTAGCAGCAGCAGCCTTCTGATATATGGCTTACTTTCTAATCCTTTAATCTTGTCTGCTAAAACCTAGCCAATGCTGCCAACAAATGTCATGCCATAAAAGGTGGGTATTCTCTCATACTTTCCTGTGCTTTGCATGATTAGAGCTTAAATCTACTCATCGCGAACTTCCTGAATGATAATGGGATTTGGTCAGTCGAGATTTCATGGTGACACTTGTGACATCTAGTCAAGTCTTTGGCTGAGAAGCATCCCTTTAAGCATATCAAGAAATAAAGTGTCTTCTTTCCTTTTGCTTTTACAAATTGTATCAGTCTTATTTTGTGGAATGAGATTCTTATTCCTTATTTTTAATGTAAGTCCTTGTACAGCCCCAGTACTTACTGCTAATAGAGCTGATGGCATAGGTGACCCATGACATGCAAACAAGCAGTCACAGAACTGCAGAGACCCACGTACAACATTGCTGACTGTTTGCCTTGATCTATTTAAAAAAAAAAAAAAAAGCTGCTATAAGTTTCTTGTAGTCTTGTGCTGCAAAGTATCTATTACATATTTCGGTTAGGAGAAAGACATACAAGGAACAGGCTACTGTCAGTTCACACCTCAGGAGTAAAGCCTGAACTTCTTATATTTCCACTGGAGTTGACATTCAAGAGGAAAACAAAGTCAGGGACAAAAAAAACCCAAACCAAACAACTCTGCTTTGATTTAATTTGATGCATTTCCAAAGCTGACAAACAAAATGTATAAGAGCAGCAGTAGAGGAGGAAGGCAGAAAAGAGAAAGAGGCAGCCCTAACATGGATGTCGAGCTACTGAATTTAAGAATTTTTGACAATAAATGTCAGGGAGACTTCCTCCTGTCAATGTTTTAGCTTGACATCTTGGGCCAAGTTACTGACTGTCATAAATCACAGTAGCTGTGCTGAAGTTGTCTCTATTTATAACAGATGGGGACCTGGCACTGCAGTCATGCAGAAGTTAAGAGAGCTGGTTTGTATGTGTGTAGTTCTTACAAAGTTCACAGTCGAGAAGTGCACTAGAGGAAGATCTCACATACTATCATGGTGTCAAAAATCAGTCCCTACTTCTTCCTAAACCACCGTAGTAAACTGTCCAGGCTAGCCTGGAGAAAATATATAATTTCCTCCTTTGCCTTTTTCTCCTACAGCCCTGGCACTACAGGCTTGCAAGGACACCTTCTAAATGATTTCTCTGTCTGAATGAAGGTTAGAAATTACCCTTGCCCAGGAAGATATCTGAGTTGCCTTTTTCCCTAACACACAGTGTGACTAAGAAAACACAAGCGTTTGTCCCTCATCACTCTAGGGCTTGGCTGGGTACAACATGTTCTACCCCACTTTTACTAAGTTGTAGAGCACCCCATAAACTTGTTTAGCTTATTTGCTTTGTTCTTTAGCTTAAAGAAAAACAAAATCCCCAAAATACTCAAACAAGAACAGGAACAACAGACCAGTGAAGACTAAAGCAAAGGAAGTTTCTTCCTCCACCATTTTCCAAAATCCGTCAGACTGTGGCAAATTCAGATCCTTGAAACTACTTGGGTTGAAGAGTTGTAGTGAAACTAAAAGATAACAAAATGGGACTGCACCCTGTCCCATCCTGCAGCAGACAGGCAGTGATGCCTAGGCTCGTCACAGACTGTACATCTGACCATCCTAAAATTCCTTCTGTCATATCCCTAACTGAATTGTTCCCAGCTCTACATCCCAACTTTTGTCATACTTCTGCATTGTTAATAGATTTCTCTTTTCTGAGCAGAAAGAACTTTCAAGCTTATTACTGAGCAGAACTTACCTGAAAGGAGCTACCATCCCTCAAGAACGTAGTGGAAAATATGAAATCACAACAGAAGTTATTTCTGGAAAATTCACATGTGATTGGCAGAGTCATTTTTTTTTCCCAGAAATGAAGTCCCACATTGCTATGTGACAAAAGTAAGTAATGACTCATTAAATGATCCTAAGAAGAAAAACTGAAGGCTTGCTCCTCTCAAAGGTATTTGCACTGGGAAATTTGATAATGTCACCAACCACAGCAACAAACATTACTCGAAGATTTTCTCTATTCGTTGAGCTAGCCAGCAGCATGCTGAAACCACTGCTCTACATGCTTGTGCACTGACCTTCAAAACAAAGCTCTGTTTTTCCATCTTCAGACAAAGATCAATACAGAAGAAACTATACATCAAAAAGTATGAATGAAGAATAGGACAGAAGCACTGTCACAGCTGGTTTTCTCAGTGCCAGGCACACTGACCTTAAGAGACCAAATCTCTCACTGGAAATCTTATTTTAAGTCTTCTTGAGTTTGACAAAATACTTCAAAACCAAATACTTTAAGACCCATTACCATAGTACTCACAGCCCTTATACCAAACTCAAAGTTCACACAAGACTCGCAAAGGCAAGAGGCAGATTAAATTAAAAAAAACATAGGAAAGCATAACACAAGAAGTGTGGTATAGATAGTGTGATATAGAAAGTCTGCATGAAATGCCTGATACTACACAGCAAATCCACAATGGAGCAGGGACTTGACACCAACTCTAAAGACATATTCAAAATAAAAAAAATATTATTCCGTTCTATTAAAGCATCAGCACTGGCACACATTAAGCAGGCAAATAATTTACTCCTCCACAGTTACCTCATCCATAGTAAGTTGTCTTGGTTGGGGTTTTTCATTTGTAACTTCCACTTTGGCACTGTACAGTCTCTGCAATAATATCTTTCTTAGCAACCTCTACAGGAATGGTGCCCTGACCTTTGATAGAGATGACAGGAGAAAAAAGTCATATGTATTAGATTGAAAACAAGGTAAGTTCTATTTAAGAACAAATTAAATCCTTTAATGCATTTCTGCAGCTAAGATTAATGGCATATTCAGACCCGGAACTTTAGTCAAGTCATTAAAATGGAAAAAAAAAAAAAAAGTAACTGTCTACAGTAATGACAGAATTCATATATTCATATTTGCAGCTTGATTCTCAACTCTATTGAGACCTAGGAGATCCAAGCACAAACTTTGCCATGCCCCACCATGAGCCCAGGTGCTATTCCAGCCCAAACTTATTCTCTCAAAATAAACCCTGAATGCATTAACTTTGGGACAGTGCTCATCATCATTTTCCATCTTTGTTTGACAACAGAACAGGGCTGCATCTGTCTTACGAGAAAATATTTCGGTACCCACTGAATAAAGGGATACATCCACCAAGGGATGGATGATGCTTCATGTGAACATGCTAGTGGTCATCTTGAAACCAGTATAGACAGGTTGATCCTTTCTAACTGCTTGCCATGTACTGCTCTGGGCCTCGATAACATCTGCCAAATGCAAAACTTCTACCTTTTCCCAGCTTTCACAAAAAAATGAGCTTTTTCTATTTAGGACTGAAAATCCTTCTCAAGAAGGGTTTTTAACATTCATATGCTTTAAGGTTCCAAAACTTTCTGGAAGATTTCTCCCTTGCCCAAAAGTGATCTTTGACTGGGGCTCTTTATTGTCTGTTTGACTCTTTATTGTCTGTTTGACTTATCTTCTGCCACAATTCATGACTGCTTTTCAGACATATAACACAAGTTTGCATATTGTTTACACTGCAAGAGGCAGGGTGGTGCAGTTTTCCTCCATTTGTGTGGTCCTTAAGCCTTCCCTGATAATTCCAGTGATATGGAAAGAACAGGCTTTGTGTCTACCTGTAGAGCCTTATGTCTGCCATGTATAAATAATTTCAGTAAGGAAAAAAGCTATTGAATTTTAACAGTTTCTGTTCAGCAAGCACCATGGCGCCACACAAGTATGTCTTTGTGTTCTGGGCTCTAGCACAACCAACCAACTGCTTGTCATTTCTACAAGTGGCTGAAGTTTATTGCAACATTTTCCTTAAGTCGAGTTTCCTTCACAGTACCTAGATCACTAAAATCATTCTGGATATTGAAGTAATTAAATTCTGAATGTTGCCAATCCCGTGATCTTATGTATAAACCAAGTTGCCACTCTTACAGCTCCCTAGCACTTTTACAAGCTGTCTACTCTAACTTATCAAACATATTTAGGCTTAAATCAACTACTGTCAGTATCACAGACACTAGTAACTACTTCTTTACTTGTAAAACACCCATATTATGTTCGTTGCTATCCTCTGTTTCATGTGTAGGCAGTCATTTACATAGTGGAAATGCTTTACTGTTATCAGTGGGTTTGAAGCAGTTAATTTTGTTGCAGTTCACAGTCTCAGCAAATATTTTTTTTTAAATGAGATATATTTAGGTATTTTAGTTGCCTCAACTGCTCAGCTCTGAATGTCTCTAAAGTCACTTTAATTTTCTCTTTTTTGCTTCCCCATAGTCCACCTCCTTCTTTCTCACATCACTCTGATAGCACTCAGAATATTTTGGCAGGGAAAAAAAAAACCAGTAAAATTTTAAGATGCACTGAAAGCCAGAGTAGCATGCACTCGATTTAGAAAAGTCTTATCTCCAAAGTCAATATTTCTTGTGAACAGCATATGCATGTCAAAATTAACATGCCATTCCCACATCCATGTTCACATCTCATTTCTAATTCAGCCCATCCAGCTAGGTTAGCATGAGCTGGAGGATGTGCCCACCCCTGCTTGTTGAAAATGATGCCAAGTATCATAGATCATAGAATCATAGAATCACCAGGTTGGAAGAGACCCACCGGATCATCAAGTCCAACCATTCCCACCAATCTCTAAACCATGCCCCTCAGTACCTCATCCACCCACACTTTAAACACCTCCAGTGAAGGTGAGTCAACCACCTCCCTGGGCAGACTGTTCCATTGCCTAATGACCCTTTCTGTGGAGAATTTTTTCCTTATGTCGAGCCTGAACCTCCCCTGGCTCCTGGTATCTCCATCTCTCTCTCTCTCTACTGCAGCTATTTCAGACCTAATGCCCAAAATGATCAATGGTTGTTAGAGGACAACTTTTCTAGGGGAAAGGGATGGTTCCTTCTTGCAAGAAGAGCAGGCACAGCCACTATGTTTAGCAGACACCATGTTCAGCATACCCTCCTAAAGCAACACCCAACAACATTAAAGCAGAACCTCCAACTGCAGAAATTATTTGAGTTCTGCTGAAGTGTGTGAACTAGTAATAATTATCTCCAACTGACAACCTGCTCCAGAGGGCATCCTGCTGTATGAAGTTACATCAGCATATACATTCAAACCACAGAATCATAGGATAGTTTGGGTTGGAAAGGATCTTAAAGATCCTCCAGTTCCAGCCCCTCTGTGATGGGCAGGGACATGGTCACACTGGATCAGGCTGCCCAAGGACCCGTCAAACCTTGCCTTGAACACCTCCAGGGATGGGGCAGCCACAGCTTCCCTGGGCAACCTGTGCCTGTGCCTCATCACCCTCACCATGAAGAAATGGCTCCTTATGTCTTGTCTAAATCTGCCTCTCTCCAGTTTATACCCATTGCCCCTCGTCCTATCACTATACGCCTTTGTAAAATGTCCCTCCACCACTGTGGATTATTTAAGGAAAAAGCTGAAAGGAAAAACTCAGATTCTTGTCAGGGGCTGCTTTGGCTAGAAATACCTAGTTAGGAAAAGTTATGAGAAAGCATAGGGCTGTCTCTGACCTAAAGCCTACCGGAGGTGTTAGTAAAGGTTAAACTATTGATCCTTCTGATAAGTAATCTCTAACTTTCAACTGAAGATGGCTGTTTGAGGGGATATTTTCTGAGCAGCTCAGTCTTGTCCCTACCCTGCCCTTCTCAAGGAAAGCTGCTGTCTGCTGCAGCGTAAGGGAAATTGGCTTGGCCCTCAGCAGGGTGGAACTATTTTAAGTAATACTGCCTCATAGTAGGGGAGTATGAAATTCAGTCCTATCGTAGCTGAAATACCTAAGCCCCCTCTAAAAAAAAAAAAAAAGGAAAAGATATTGCAAAAAAACTTCCAGAGGCACATAAACTGTACTCTGGAAATTGCTCTCATGTTGTAAGTCAGTAAAAGTTAAGTTCTGTATCTTACAACTTACTATTTAAATAATTGAACAAAATACTTCTATCCAAAGCACATAGCTTTTTATCTATTGTTTGAGGACTGAGTTGTAGAGACGAGTTTTCTTGTCCCTGTTCTAAGACCCATTGTTGTTTCTACAACTGCAGCCCACATAACAACAACATGTAATGGACAGTACAGGTGGCTGATTTACACAAGGTAGCAGAAGATGCAGGGGAAAAAAATGCACTCTCACAATAAATAGCCCCTCATTTTCTAATACAAAAACTATGACAGAGGAGTCCCATTTATTTGGTTTTAGTTAAACCATAAAACATACAGGATTCCATTTAGAGAGATTAAACTCAAATAACACTATAGACAAAGGAAGACTAAGACTATAGACAAAGGAAGACTAAGACTAAGACAAAGGAAGACTAAGACTAGGGGGACTAAAGCCCTTGCTAGAAACCTAGCTAAGCTCATAAATCGAGCTTTAAACTAGATGTGAAAGGGGAGGGGGTTGAGCCCAGGCTAGACAGGAACGAGCCTGGACGTGGAGCAATGGTGATTCGGAGAGGGTGTGCTGGTGTGGACCACCAGTACCTCACCACACAGAAAGTGGGGGAGAACAACCTGGGGGTGCTAAGGGAGATACGGGCACTCTGGTGCTAGCTACTCCAGTTACCAGGCAATTGGGAATGAACTCTGTTCCCTCTAAGAGGGCTGAAGGCTCGGCAGCTCAGCTGAAGTGCATTTACACCAATGCACACAGCATGGGGAATAAGAAGGAAGAGCTGGAAGCTATCGTAGGGCAAGGAGCCTATGATGTCGTTGCCATCACGGAAACGTGGTGGGATGACTCATATAACTGGAGTGCAGCTATGGTGGGGTACAAACTCTTCAGGCGGGACAGGAAGAGTAGGAGAGGAGGCGGGGTAGCCCTCTTTGTAAGGGAGGACTTGGACACTGCTGAGATGGCTTGTGGCGATGAGGAGATTGAGTGCCTGTGGGTTAAAATCAGAGGAGCCCACCAGAAGGTAGATTTTGTGATGGGAGTCTGTTACAGACCACCCAGCCGAGGAGAAGCAGCTGATGAGCTCTTCTATAAACAGCTGGGGTTAATCTCTAGATCAATGCCTCTTGTTCTTGTGGGAGACTTTAATCTTCCTGATATCTGCTGGAAGTACAATAGAGCAGAAAGGAAGCAGTCTAGGAGGTTCCTGGAGTGCGTGGAAGACAACTTCCTTGCACAGTTGGTGAATGAACCAACAAGGGAAGGTGCCCTCCTGGACCTGCTGTTTGTGAACAGAGAAGGCCTTGTGGGGGATGTGGCAGTAGGTGGATGCCTAGGACAAAGTGATCATGAGATGATAGGGTTTTCCGTTCTAGGTGAAGAGGGTGGTTAGTAGGACAGTAGCACTAAATTTCCAGAGGGCAGACTTTGAACTCTTCAGAAGGCTGGTTGGCAAAGTCTCATGGGAGACAGTACTTAAGGGCAAGGGAGCCCATGAGGGCTGGGAGCTCTTCATCCTAGCTCTTCAAATCCTAGCAGCTCAGGAGAAAGCCATCCCCATGTTCCGGAAAAAAAGCCGGTGGGGGAAAAAAACAGCTTGGTTGAACAGAGAGATCTTGAGTGATATCAAGAAGAAGAGAAATGTTTATGGGCTCTGGAAGAGCGGACGGGCCTCTTGGATGGACTACAGGAGGGAAGTGAGATTGTGTAGAGAAAAAATCAGATGGGCTAAGGCTCAATTAGAAATCAGATTGGCAAAGTCTGTGAAAGATAACAAAAAATCCTTCTATAAATATATAAATAATAAAAGGAGGACTAGGGAGACCATACAGTCCCTATTGGACGCAGAAGGAACAACAGTGACAGGGGATGAGGAAAAGGCTGAGGTACTTAATGCCTTCTTTGCCTCAGTCTTTAATTGTAAAGAAAGTTGTTCCCTCTGTGTACAAACCCAGGAGCTAGAGGAGCAAAATGAGGCTCCCAGGATCCAAGAAGAGGTGGTCAGAGCCTTGCTAGCCCGACTAGACACCCACAAGCCTATGGGGCTGGATAGGATTCATCCAAGGGTATTGAAGGAGCTGGCGGATGTGCTGGCCAAACCCCTTCCCATCATCTTCCAACAGTCCTGGAAGACTGGGGAAGTCCCACTGGACTGGAGGCTGGCTGATGTTGTGCCCATCTACAAGAAGGGTCGCAGGGAGGATCCAGGGAACCACAGGCCTGTCAGTCTGACCTCAGTGCCAGGGAAAGTCATGGAGCAGGTGATCTTGAGTGCTATCATGAAGCACATGCAAGAGAACTGGGTGATCAGGCCCAGCCAACACGGGTTCACAAAAGGCAGGTCTTGCCAAACTAACCTGATCGCCTTCTATGACAAAGTGACTCGGCTGCTGGATGAGGGAAAGGCTGTGGATGTGGTCTTCCTGGACTTCAGTAAAGCCTTTGACACAGTTTCTCACAGCATTCTGCTTAGGAAACTGTCAGCCTCTGGCCTGGACAGGCGCACACTCTCCTGGGTGGAAAACTGGTTGGATGGCCGGGCCCAGAGAGTGGTGGGAAATGGTGTGAAATCCAGCTGGAGGCCAGGGACAAGTGGGGTTCCCCAGGGCTCAGTGCTGGGTCCAGCCCTGTTCAATGTCTTCATCAATGATCTGGATGAAGGCATTGAGTGCACCCTTAGCAAGTCTGCGGACGACAATAAGCTGGGTGGAAATGTTGATCTGCTGGAGGGTAGGAAGGCTCTGCAAAGGGATCTGAACAGGCTGGACCACTGGGCTGAGTCCAATGGCATGAGGTTTAACAAGGCCAAGTGCCAGGTCCTGCACTTGGGGCACAACAACCCTATGCAGTGCTACAGACTAGGAGAAGTCTGTCTAGAAAGCTGCCTGGAGGAGAGGGACCTGGGGGTGTTGGTTGACAGCGACTGAACAGGAGCCAGCAGTGTGCCCAGGTGGCCAAGAAGGCCAATGGCATCATGGCCTGTATCAGAAACGGTGTGACCAGCAGGTCCAGGGAGGTTATTTTCCCTCTGTACTCAGCACTGGTGAGACCGCTCCTTGAATACTGTGTCCAGTTCTGGGCTCTGGAGTGAGTCCAGAGAATAGCAATGAAGCTGGTGAAGGGGCTGGAGAACAGGCCTTATGAGGAACAGCTGAGAGAGCTGGGGTTGTTAAGCCTGGAGAAGAGGAGGCTGAGGGGAGACCTCATTGCTCTCTATAACTACCTGAAAGGAGGTTGTAGAGAGGAGGGTGCTGGCCTCTTCTCCCAAGTGACAGGGGACAGGACAAGAGGGAACGGCCTCAAGCTCCACCAGGGGAGATTTAGGCTGGACATTAGGAAAAAATTCTTTACAGAAAGAATTGGGCACTGGAACAGACTGCCGAGGGAGGTGGTTGAGTCACCTTCCCTGGAGGTGTTTAAGACACGGGTGGACGAGGTGCTAAGGGGCATGGTTTAGTGTTTGATAGGAATGGTTGGACTCGATGATCCGGTGGGTCTCTTCCAACCTGGTTATTCTATGATACTATGATTCCATGATTGTTCTTGATATTATCTTCATCATCCCATATAAACAGTGAAAAAAAAAAAAGGTCTACCAAGAAATGCTTAAAACTAATGTCTGCCAAGTTCCCTAAAAATTTTCCCCTCACAAAAAACACCACGGACAGTGCAACCACCAGCAGCCCAGGTTAGCCACACTCTGGTATATCACTCTCTGAGTTTTTTTGGTTTCTTTGTTTGGTCTTTTTTTGTTTTGTTTTAACTCCTGCAGAACCAGAAAGCCAAACTAAAATGTTAGTTGAATGTATGATCAGGAGAAAAAAAAAGTAATTTGCTTAATCATGACAAACCCAGCACCCAAATGCTCCAAAACAATAGATATTTAATCCCCTCATCAACAGAATTTCCACAGAGCCAGGAAAGCAGTGTGTCTCGTGCCTGCTTGAAGGCAGATACAGAGAGCCAAAAAGAAGATGACCAACACCCCAAAGGACCCCTTTTCCCTGGTGTGGGGCCACAGGGGCAGCGCCTGCCCCAACCACTTGGGCACCTCTGCCCTAAGCTCCTGCACACTTTGCCCATGTCATAATTCCTAGGCCATGAGGTTTATGGATAGATCACCTCAAGCCCAAGCCAGGCACAAAATCAGGCTGGGGGTTTAATATTTTTTTACACTTAATCCATTTCTCCAGCTTCTTGCATCATTCTTCCTGATCTAATACACAATTTTATCTTCCATGTCATGTGCTGTTGGCATACTCGGCCCTTGCTTAATAGCGTAAGCAATATTTACACTTGTTCCTAGCCTACTAATTTCCTTAACAAATATACTAAAATATCTGATTAAATGCATTTCTCATTCACCGTACATAAGTCATGTAAAAATATAACTGAAGCTTTTTTCAGAGCTCGTGTTCATCTGATGTTACTAATCAGAATTTGCTGCACTTTTCTGTTGCAAGCAGAATGCTTGGTCAATGTAATTCAATAGTTGTGGAGGAAAGGGCAGGCCCCTTGCTGGGGTAAGTTGTCAGAAATCCACTGAAAAACACTGAACCATAGCGAGATACCAGCTGAACATTCGCCCTTAAACACAGCTCTAGCCATAAGATGCAAAAATAATGTCTGTGAATAGTCTATGCATGATAGCATTCTATGTCTTAGAAATAGTAATAATAGAAAAAAGAAATGGATCAGGCAAATTTTGGCACATTGTGGAGAAGCAGTGACATTGCCAAGGCTCAATACACTTTTGGCAAATGTATTAAAAGTGAATAGGAGGGAAAGTCAGTCCCACCTATCAGTATGAAGTAGAATTTTACTCCCATTAACAGACAGAGTTGGCAATTAGTGGAAGGCTATTATACAACCACTTCAGAAGTGAGGACTGTAATTTTCTGGGATGCTTATTCCCCTTTTAAGAAGCTTAGAGGATGTCTGAGACTGAATCAAGCTGGGAGACCTGTTCACAAAGCAGTGGCAGAGCACAAAAACGGTGTTACAAATCCAGGTTGCTGCTAAGCTCATAGACTAGTATGAAGATGTAAAAATTGTTTCTACACTCACGTAACACTGCCTGTCTTTCTCAAATAAAAACTAACTCTGTTTAAAATTTGGGGGTTTTTTTTGGGGGGGGGCGGGGAGGCTGAGGGAGGAGAGAGATAAAGCAGAAAGGCAGAAATACAAGCAATAACCAATGAGAGACATTTTTTCTAAATATTACTGTCATGAGTTGAGGTGTTTTGCTGTTCCACTCATGAAAACAGCAGCATGTGTCACTATCACAGGCTACAACCATGGCACAAATTAAAGCCAGGTTAAGGCAGTGATGCATCATGTCGAGCTTTTAGAAACTTTTTGGCTTACTTGCCATTTCTTCCTGTTTCTCTCTTGTAATGCCCAAAGACTGAACCCACAAACAGCTTGTTCCTCTAACTCTCTAATGCCCAGCATTTTCCTTCCTCTCCACATTCAGATGTCAAGGGCAAATGCAAAAATGCTGCCAGCAAAAATGCTGAGTGCATAGCTCCAAAGGCAAATATTTAGCACAGTAGTAAATGGTCATTTTGCTGTCCTTGTGTTGTGTGTAACATTTTGGGACTTTAAAACTTCAATATTTAATCGAGGAACAAGGAATAGGTACACTTCAAAAGATCACGGAGGAGAAAGCCCTTCTCCAAAGCATAAAACAAGCCCCAGAACACACCTAAATACTGGTAGCACCTACCAATCCAGTAAGGGATCAGAGGACAGATGTGGCAGAGACACACTTTCCTTATATCTCTTATGAATGAAGAAGCCCTGTTTAAAAAAAGCAAGAACAGCTGTCAAGCTGAGCAGTGGTCTCTTTGAAAGTTATGTGACACCTTTAGAAGGAAAAGAAAAACCCTATAACTCTATCCACAAAAATGTGTTGCTTATATAAGTGACAAAATAGAGAAAAGAGTTGAAGGATTATTTTTTTTTAAAACTACTTACGCCATGACTAATGCAAGCCCTCTTTGGTTACTTTCCACTGAAACATCAGAGTGCAAAAACATTACCCACCTATTTGGCGTCTGTTGGAATAAGTCACTTTGCCTGTGCTACACTATAAATAATGATATTAATGACAGGGAGTCAACTGCTCAAACACTAGCAGATCCCCAGCACTTTACTTGTCTAGGCAAGAAAATGCTTCAAATCCATGCGAGTAACTGTTGGCCACTAAATCTTATGCTCATACTTTTGGGTTGCTCTTCCTTTTGTGTTTGTTTTCAAGATTCTGCTTTTCAAGAATGCAGAGGGAAGCACAATATCCCATAAGAGTTGAAGGGGTTAACCATTTCCTTTTCCTTCTGAAGGTGGTTACCCCCAGCTTTTTATTCATGTTTTGTTTCATAATACACTTGCAAGTGGATCATAGGTAGAAATAATCTATTATGCCAACTCTGTAATAAGAAACCCTCTAGAGGCTTATCACTATGAGCACAATCAGGTTGAGCCCTATGAAACCAGGAAATGTTCAAAAATACATTTTAGAAATGTATTTTTCACTAGTGTTTTAAAGGTGTCCTGCTTAGCCTGGCATTCAACTTGGCTGCCCATTTAACTAGGCAATTACCTGAATTAAAATGAATAATGTTTTATCAATTTGTGAAGGTAACTTTACGGTGTTTTTGACAAGATCTGTGATACAATCCTTCTCTCTACCTAGTAAGATGTGTTCAGTGAGGGCTTTTAGCCTCTTAGGCCATCCCTGTACTTCTGTTCTGAAGTGCTTGAGACATCTAGAAACTGCAGAACTTTTGGTAGCATTAATATTATGCACAGTTTTATGTGATCCATTTTAACGGCACATTACAGCAACTCTTTACTGTATCTCCTCTAGCTCTGCAAATGTTTTTTTCTAACCAAGAACATCGTGTAGGCCCCATAAATCCAGGCTCTTTGCTGCTTTTTTTGGTCTGTATTTTGTCTTATGTACATCTGTGCCAAGCAACTGTAAGAGAAACTACACAGAGTCACTGCTTTAGTTAGGGATGGTATCCATTGTTAACTCCACGCACCTGCTGTGGGGAAAGATGACTTACTACCATTTTCCCCACAGCATTTACAAATCAGAATTTCATAACAGAAATGTAGTACTTTATAAATGGATGATTTGCCAAGTCCAACACAGGAACATAGTTTAAACGTTATATACCCTTGGCCAAAGACTTTACTACCAGCCAGCCTTGTTCATCTCCCCTGCTCGTGCTGGCAAACATTGTCAACTTCTGAAAGAAAAAAACCTAAACCCCACACACCACAAACACAAAAATGCATTTTTACCATGTTGTGCCTCAAGTCGCTAAATCTGGCACAACAGCCTTTCTTTGAGGCACGTTTAGAAGGGATAATATATGTAATGAAAGTTTCTCCACCTGAAATTTAAGTATTTCTCTTCTGTCTCGGTTGTCAAGAAACACTAACAACTTCCCGCTCTTGTTTCACATCTTTCCTTCAAGGGAGAAGATGCCATGAAGTTGAGCCCCACGTTATATACCAGGTTTCACTGCAAAGCTTGGTTCCAGGACAAGGACATGATCCTCTCACAATCAACAGCTCTTCATGCAGCACCAGGACCACTGCCACTTTCCTCTGCTCAGATTTTCAGAAATGTTTTGGTCTATATCACTGTCTAGAAGCAGAAGTTCATAAAGCATGTAATATGAAAGTACAGGAGGGATCTAAGGATCTAGTTGCGTATTGACTGGCTATGTGGCTGGTGCCATCATGAGGGTTTTGGCTTCTACGACACCTATAATCTGTTAGGGTAGGATGGAATCCATCTACCTAGAAAAGGCAAGAGAATCTTTGGCAGCAGTTTGGCCAACTCAGTGAGGCAGACTTGAAACTGAAAGACTAAGGAGGTGGGATCCGAAATGACAATTGTCATGCCATCGCATCCAGCTGAGGAATAAGTCAGGCCAGCCAGAGCCTGGCCACTCCGAAGGAATATAGGAATACTGTCAGAGTATGCAGGGATGCAAAGAGCCCACTAAGGAATTAAATCTGGCAAGGCACATCAAGGACAACAAGAAGGGCTTCTTCAAATGCTTCTGTAGCTAAAGGATGACCAGGGAAAATGTGAGCCTGCTGCCAAATGAGGTGAGTGCCCCAATAACAGAGGATAGAGAAGGTAGAGTTGCTGAATTACTTCTTTGCTCCCTTACTGCTAAGGCTAGCCCTCGGGAATCCTGGACCTTGGAGGAAAGAGAGAAGGTCTGGAGAAAGGAAGATTGTGCCTTGGTCAAAGACAATTGGGTTAGAGATCATCTAAGCAAACTGGACACTTGCAGATCCATGGGCCCTGATGGGATGCACTCATGAGAGGTGAGAGAGCTGGCAGATGTTATCGCTAAGCTGCTTTCCATCATCTTTGAAAGATCATGGAGGAGATGAGAGTTGCCTGAGGGCTGGAGAAAAGCAAAAGTATCTCCAATCTTAAAAAACAGGCAAGAAGGAGAACCCAGGAAACTAACCGCCAGTCAGCCTGACTTTCATCCCTGGAAAGGTGATGGAATAGCTCATCCTCGTGTCACCTCCAAGCACATAGAGGAAGAGGAGGTTATCAGGAGTGATCAACATGAATTCACCAAGGGGGAATCATGCTTGCCCAATCTTCTATGATTGGCATAATTGGCTGGGTAGATGAGGGGGAGAGCAGTGGATGTTGTCTGCCTTGACTCTAGCAAGGCTTTTGACACTGTCGCCCATAACATCCTTATAAGTAAGTTTAGGAAGTGCAGGTTAGATGAGTGGACAGTGAGATGGACTGAGAACTGGCTAGGTGGCAATGCTCAGAGGGTTGTCACCTACAGTGCAGAGTCTAACCAGAAGCCTGTAGCTAGCAGTGTTCCCCAGGGGTCTGTGCTGGGCCCATTGCTGTTCAAAATATTCAACTGGCACAAACTAGAGCACAGGAAGTTGCAGCTGAAAAACTTCACTGTAAGCGTGACAGCACCGGAACAGGCTGGCCAGAGAGGTTGTGGAATCTACTTCTCTTGAGGTATTGAAAACCCACCTGGACACATTCCTGCGCAACCTGCTCTAGGTGATGCTGCTTCAGCAAGTGCATTGAACTAGATGATCACCAGAGGCCCCTTCCAATCCCTACCATTCTGTGATTCTGTGATCTAACAAATACGGCATTTGCTAGGAACCATTTATGGGTTCATAGCTCTAGGCTGTTTTCTGATTTGATCAAGCCAAGAATGCGTGATGTGTTACTCCATCAGTTCGTGCAAAAAGCACCACCACAGCAACAATTATCATTTCACATAAATCACATAGAAATACCAGATACTGTATTATTAGGGACAGGTAGTCATACAAACAGTGTTAAATACAATCTAGAGGTCAAGATTGGGATCAGTCCTAGAAAAATACAGGTTGCCATAGCACACAAGGCAGAAAATCAGCATGAGGAAATTGGGGAAGTCACTAAATATTAGTAACTCTTACCACAGGAAATAACACAAGCCCCTGCTGAAAATTAGAATAGAAACAACAGGTTATTGTATTTAATTAGCAGTACTTAGTAGGGCTGTATTGATATTTTCTGTTGTAATTGAAATGGTAAATCCAAAAGAAGCCATTTGTCCTATGGAAAAGCAATGTTTGTAATATATCTTTTTATTTTATATAATAAATAAATTTATTTATTTAGAGTTAAGCCTTGATTTACCTAAACCATTGTGGATTAAAAGTTGCTAATTTTTGAACATAACAGGAGGTGCTAGATTTGACTACTGTAATTTAAACTCTTCCTTCTGTTGGAGAAGGATATATTAGTCTTTTAGGGGAAAAAAAAAAAAAAAAAGAAACATTCATTTTCTCTCTCGAGTTGAAGAAGGTGAATTATGGTGGGAGATTAAAAAGCAATCTGAGTGGGACTTGCTGGTTTCAGTTTTAATACTGAACTGAAACTGCTGCTTTTGTTGTTTAAGCATCATTTATGAAAATCTGAGAACTTCTTTTGAAGACAGACAGTCTTAAGGTGAAGTTACCACTATCATATACATTCCTACTATCATTCACAAGCATACATACATTTTTCCACTACCAAAGATATTTTAGATATGTTACTAATTCATGTCATAATGACGTATCAATATTTATAAACAAGTCTAATGGAATTTTTAATCCTTTAAATATGTAAAGGATGATGAAAAAAATTTGAAAGATCAGATAAAAAAAATAGATGACTTTCCTTTTGTCTGCTACTGGATAACACAGTAGTCTGAAGTGTCTCCATGCCTGCAGGAAAACTGAAATAAATTGAAAATAAATCCATTTGTTTCAGCCTACAACCATACATCTCCTGCATTTCAGAAGTGATTCCCTTGCTCAAGAGGCATGAAACATTTTTGTGAAAAAAAGAATAAATAAAAGTAAGGCTCAGCCCCATCTATCTACCAACATCAATTCATGTCATCTTCTGGAAAAGTAACCCGATGCTTTTTCTAGGGCAACAAGAGATCCCATTTCATGGTCCATGAGTTGTGAAAGTACTGATCTTTCCTTACAGCTGAAGAGAGCTGGCTAACACTGAATGCCTTGTTAAACGTGGATGTTTCCTCCCTCAGCCATGCAGACCCACAGCAGCTGCCCAGCTCTACCTCTGCTCCCAGACTCCAGCTCCCTTGAAAGGCTGACACTGAGATGCTGTAAGGACAAAGTTTTCCCCATGAGCAGAGCTGCCCTAAGCACCTTCCCAAGAAAAGCAATCTGAGAACATCATTTCAGCTCTCCTTTTTTTTTTTCCCCCTCAAATATTTCTCTCTCCAACACTCACATGAGCTATGGCAGTTCAGAATGCAGCCAGATCTATAGCACCTTCCATGTTTTGATGTCACTGCAGGAAAATTTACTTTTCTCTGTTGCTACAGTTCCAGGGACCTGTAGCGCTACAGATAAACAATAACGAATGAGACTATCAGATACATTATCCACTATCAATTTCCTCTGCACGTTGCCATCCAACGCTGTGGGCAGAGTTGCTGGAAGAATTGCAGCCCCATTTACAGAACACAAAGTTACAAGACATCTTGTCAGGAAGACCAGTGATAGCCATGTACTCTCTAGTCACTCACAAATCATTTCCACCCTGCCACGCTACCCATGAGCCTTTGGCTGCAAGATGTTGCCACCCACAAAGCAGTGTGGGCATTGATTAGTTCTGCCCCATGCCCAGTGAGTACTGATAGCACAGTTAAGATTGCTGCAACGGGGACCACCAGCTCCATTTTATACAATGCACATTGCAGGTCCACCAGACTATGCTGTATCTCCATACCCACCCTACCCTGCTCTTGAGGGGAAGGCACAACACACTGCTTGGCAGCTGAAACAACTCTGCCATGACCTGACCTCCACTCTCCCACTCCACAGGTGGCACCAAAAGATGTCCGGGCAACCTCTGCCACTCCAATGACCCGCAAATTTTCTCGTACTGCCAAGGCAGTTGCACCATCCCCAGGGATGTGTGACAAACACAACCAACTCCTTCCAGCAGTAAACAGCTTCCAAAAACCCAAACCCAGCAGGTCGATCTGACAATGAAACAGATTATTTTCTGAAATATCTGTACAATATCCCAATTTGCTGTGATGTGGTTGTATAAATGTGTTGAGTAAGAGTTCTTTGCATAATGTAGAAGATAACACAGAAGTAAAACCAGTGCTTTTGTTCATAAGGAAAAATAAATTAAACAGGAGCAAAATCCACCAAACATCTACAAAATGAACAGATAAATACTGACTTCAGGCAATTAAGTTTGATTATTTTTCATCCTTAAGTTTCTGAAAGATTTAGTTTGGTACAAAGTCTATAACATAGTCCTACAGAACACATGTTAGGTGACAGATGGAAGGTTAGCCAACTCAGACTCAAGAACATCTAACACAGATCTAAGGGATAAAAGTTTTCATTAAATAGGTGTTATCTCTACAGCCTAGCTGCAAGGGTAGTAAACTCAAAATACTCAAGTGTATAAAAAAGTTATTTAACTGGACATTCAGACACAGACAACAGTGGATTTAAAATAATTCAAGATAATTTTTTTTCCATTTTACTATTTATACTTAAGTCAACTAAGCAAAGGTTATTTCCACAAAATATTTTTTAAAATTTCTGCCATTTACCAGTGAAAGTTCTGGTAAAGAACTGAAGATGTGGACAATTTTGAATTTATATACCCGCCAGGAGGACCATGAACCATCATGTATTCAAGTTCATTCTTGCATTAATGAGTGTGATATTTCCACTGTACAACAAAGATGTGGAATCCCAGCTCTTGCAGAGCTGGAGCCATATAAAGGGAGCAATGATTAAAGAGGTGAATATAAAAAAACTCTTGAAGAGTTTTAATTTTACTCTTGAATACAATAGGAGCCTACACATGTGTGTGTACATAGTATATTTTTCTGTGCACCACTCTTCACATCATTTCATCATGTCGGAAGAAATTCTGACAGGGACATATATGTATATTCCAGCAGCTAAAGAGATAAGGTGGCAATACGCTTCTATGTGCTTTTTGCCAAATGAAAAGCACACTAGTATTTCTGTGTAAACAGTCAAGAAAGAAGGCACATTGATTTTTTAAATCAATAAACTGATTTTAACAGGTGGTGGAAAATGTTAACGTTACGTTCTGACTTCTGTTGACAGATTAACCTTAAGTCTAAAGGGAACAGAGAATTCTACAACTAGGCTTTCACTTATCCACAAAGTTGTAAATGATTAGTCTCAACCTTTGTGAACATGTCTAAATGAGTGTTGAGCTGCTTTATAACCCCCATTTGGGCCTAGGAGTAGTAATAACACAATTCTACAACCTAAAAATAAATGCCTATTATTTCAGCAATTACCTGGAATAGTATAGAAGCAGCTGATACAAAGGCCTAGGAGACTATTACATACTTCAGTTAAGAATATTGCAGGCAGGTAAGCCCAGCACCAATCCCTAGTCAAGATTTAGAGGAGGGACAGCAAACGGGTCTCATACCAGGTCCTGGCACAACTTTCTAAGGACTCTGCTCAACTTACTTTGCCTGCAGACCACCCCCAGCAGCCCTTCAGGCAGCCACATAACCTGAATGATGATCATCTGCCACAGAGGTAAAACTGGCATTTGTAGGGGAGAAAGGCACTGGGACTCTGCAGGCACCACATCAGGTAAGATGACCAGAGCTCCTGAGATTTCTTCTGATGGATGAAGTAAGAGAGGACTTGTTAGTGAGGGATTAAACATCATCACTCAGGGAAAGTACCAGAGAATCATAGAATGGTTTGGGTTGGAAGGGACCATAAAGATCATCTAGTTCCAACCACCCTGCCATAGGCAGGGACACCTCTCACCAGACCAGGCTGCTCAAAGACCCGTCCAACCTAGCCTTGAATGCTTCCAGGGGTGGAGAATCCACAACTTCCCCGGGCAATTTGTTCCAGTGCCTCCCTACCCTCATTGTGAAAAATTTCTTCCTAATGTCTAGTCTAAATCTTCCACGTGCCAATTTAAAGCCATTCCTCCTTGTCCTATCACTACATACACCTGAAAAGGGTCCCTCACCAACTTTCTTGTAGGCCCCCTTTAGGTAATGGAGGCCACTATTAGGTGTCCCCAGACCCTTCTCTTCTCTAGGCTGAACAACCCCAACACTCTCAGCCTGTCCTCATTGCAGAGGTGCTCCAGCTCCAGATCATCTTTGTAGTCCTCCTCTGGACCCATTCCAACAGTTCCATATACTTCTTCAGTTGGGGACTCCAGAACTGGACATAATACTTCAGGTGGGTCTCACGATAGAGGGTAGAATCACCTCCCTTGACCAGCTGGCCACACTTCTTTTGATGCAGCCCAGTATACAGTTTGGTTTCTGGGCTGTGAGCACACATTGATGGCTCATGTCGAGCTTCACATCAGTCAGCACCCCCAGGTCCTTCACAAGGCTGCTCTCAATCACATCAACCCCATATTGCCCCAACTCAGGTGTAAGACCTGGCACTTGGCCTTGTTGAACCTCACGAGGTTCACACAGGCCCGCTTCTCCAGCTTGTCCAGATCCCTCTGGATGACATCCCATCCTTCTGGTGTGACAACTGCACCACTCACTTGATGGTGAGTACAAACTTTCTGAGGGTGCACTTGCTCGCTGTCTGTATCAATGAAAATATTAAACAGCTCTGATCCTAGTATGAACCCCTGAGGGACAACACTTGTAACGGATCTCTAACTGGACATCAAGCCATTGACCTCTGCTGTCTGAATGTGAGCATCCAACCAACTCCTTATCCACTGAACAGTCCACCCATCAAATCCATATCTCTCCAATTTAGAGAGAAGGATGTTGTAGGAAACTATGTCACAGGCTTTACAGAAGTCCATATAGATCACATCCATTGCTTTTCCCGTGTTTACTGATGTGATCACTCTATCACAGAAAGCAGGACTTGCCCTTAGCGAAGCCATGCTGGCTGTCTCTAATCATGTCCCTGTCTTCCTTGTGCTTTAGCAGAGCTTCTAAGATGATCTATTCCAAGATCTTCCCTGGCACAGAGGTGAAGCTGACAGGTTGGTATTTCCCAGGATCACCCTTTCTACCCTTTTTAAAAACGGGTACCATGTTGCCCTTCTTCCAGTCACCAGGGACTTCTCCTGATTCCTGTGACTTTTCAATACCATAGAGAATGACATACATGAGGTGTTTTAGCAGTATCCAGAAGGGCAGCAGAGATTTTATTTGCATAAAGCATTATTAGATGTTGCTTGATTCCAAGCTATGAACAAATGAAGAGTTGCCACAGCTTCTGTGGTCATGCTGCCAGATCCAAGCCCTCAAAGTGACAGCCTAAGTAGCAACCAGGAGAATAACAAAGAATAATTTCCAAGAAACCTGTGAGTAGATCACCACCACTGTGATCTCTGATATTTTTAACAAAAACAGAGATAAAGAACTCTATAACAAAGAAAAAACCACTACTTCTCAGTATTTGCTAATGCACAGTATTACAATAGTCATCTATCCTTATTTAAATACAGAATGAGAGATTAGCTGCATCTCAAATTATCGCCATTGTCTTGCAACATCAGCTTAATTTTATTTCTCATATGAGTACATCTTATTCCCAGTAATAAGTGAAGCTAGGCTGATACAGAGGAAAATATCCCCAAAACTTAAACCCCACACTTAAAATCTAGAGCACAGATCAAGTTGAAAGCATCAGTACAGCATTGCCTGACTTAAAAGCATCAACTGCCCTGAAATAAGTTAAAAACCAAAAGGCATTACAACGTATTTGTTTCCCCCATAGGTCACTCAAGTCTGTCAGGAACAGAGAGGGGGAAAGGAGTAGCTTTACCAAGTATATAGAGCAACTCTAGTTACTCTTCTAACTTTTGTGTTATAAAGAATTAGATTTATTCCTCTATTGATGTTAATCCTTAGAATATTGACTAACATATATTAATTATAAAATAAGAAAGGATATTAAGTATTAATTTTCCAGCATTAAAATCTACATGGCCCTTAATTTAATTTACCCAAAATAATAAAAACCAGAGAGCCTTATTTTGGCAGTATATCATACTTCTGAATAATTTAATTAATCTGGTCTTAGCAAAACTTGGAATCAAAGTACAGCTGTTGAGCCATAATTATTCTTGAATCCCTGGCATCATGCTGAAAAGTTTTCCTTTCTTGCATTACTGCAAGATCGTCTGATTTTTGGGAAAGTTTTAAAAAATAGCATTGCAGTAAATTAATATTTGTCAAAAGTCTCGTTGCTCTTTAAAGTGTTGGTAATTAGGACTGAAATATGCTGCCTTTCCTGGACACAACCTCCGATGATTGAAATGGTCTCCCCAGTTTGCATGCTTTTTCTTTTAGCGAGAGTCCAGATGGTAATTACTAGCACAGAAACAAGTATTGAAGGGGTAAATCAGTCAACAGTATGAGGTTGGTTTTCCCTGTTATTCAACATTCCCAATATCCATCTTTTTGTTGCTGTTTGCTTGCGGCTGATGATGCTTGACCCCACCAATAACAATCCATACTGAAAGCCAAAAAATCACCCAAACCACACCCCACCATCGACCACCTTTGACTAACACTTTAATTCTCTCCACACAACCCCTGCATGACAACTGCAGGCAGAAATGCATTTCCTTTACAGCAGCTTTGAACCAGCCTTCACAGTTTATCTTTATGCTTAATTCCCCACAGCTGTTGGGGATGGCGGCAGGCACCAGCCACACACGGGACCCCGCCGCAGCACCCCAGCACCGCAGAAGCGTTTTGTCATTTCTGCCTTTCTCCCCCTAATCCCTTTTGCTGGCCGCAATCCGACCAACGCCTCATGAAAAAACAGATGGCAGTAACCGATATGGTCTGTAATTGTGGCCAGTTAATAGCAGAGGATAAGAGTGAGATAAGGACCAAGTGCTGGTGGCCAGCTGCTGCTGCTGAGTTAACCCTTCCCAGCATCACTTCAGTGGGGCTCAGCTGCCTGCAAAATCCTAGAGATGAATTATGGATATTTCCAGTTCCCCCTCTTTGCTTTTTCTTGCCATTTAATTAATTACAGGGCTCCCATGCCTATCAGGATAATGGATTTTAAGACTCATTATTCCCTTCCACCTTCCAGTCAAGGATCTCAACAGTCCCTGCTGCTACTCAATCCCTTAGTGGAACAGGTAACCCATGTTCCATTTTAAAGAGGGGTCAAAGAGGAGGAGAGAAGTTAAGCAACTTCTCCAAAAGTTCAGGACAAGATTTATGCTGGTATACACCTAGCATAACCAAATTTAAACAAAGGGGATGCCCTCTAAGTAAGTATAAGCAAAAATTCCTTATCCCACACTATGAACTGGGGAAAAACTGAAAAGCTGAAAGATAAACTTCAAAACAAAGTTAAAATGCATGAAGAACAACCATTTAATGCAAAAGCAAGCTCTATTCCAAATAAAGTGATCAAGATATCGCAGCTATATTTTCTAATAATATTTTCTAAGCATTTATCCATCCAATAAAAAAAAGCGAACCATATGTCACTTCATGAGGTACTCATCATACACTGCTCTCATGGTCAGCCTTTCACTCCAGGAAAAAAACCCAACTCTTGCTAAAATTTGTTTCAAAAATTCATCATGTCTGCCTTTACAGAATCACAGAATAGTAGGGGTTGAAGGGGACTTCTGGAGATGATCCAATCCAACCCCCTTGCTAAAGCAGGTCCACTTACAGCAGGTTGCACAGCAACCTATCCAGGCAGGTTTTGAATTCCTCTGGAGAAGGAGATTCCACTACCTCCATGGGCAACCTATTCTAGTGCTCTGTCACCCTCACAGTAAAGAAGTTTTCCCTCACATTCAGGTGCAACTTCCCATGCTCCAGTTTGTGCCCATTGCCCCTTGTCCTGTCACTGGGCACCACTGCAAAGAGTCTCGCCCCGTCCTCTTGAAACTTGCTGTTTAGATACTATAAATATCAGTGAGATCCCCTCTCAGTCTTCTCTTCTCCAGGCTAAACAGACCCAGCTCTGTCAGCCTTTCCTCATAAGAGTTGCTCCAATCCCCTGACCACCTTTAAATGTTTTATTGAAAACAGTAAGATGCACACATTAAACTCACCTTGTATAACTGTCTCTGAACACTAAAGGTTTAATTGGTACCTCATAGACTGCAGACAAACACATTGTTTAATAATGTGGCCCTCTGCTGGACTGCCTCCAGTAGTTCCTTGTCTTTCTTGATCTGGGAAGCCCCAAATTGGACACAGTACTCCAGGTGGGGCCTCACCAGGGCAGAGTATAGGATAACCTCCCTCGACCTGCTTGCTATGCTCTTCTCAATGCACGGAAGGAAATCATTGGCCTTCTTGTCCATGAGGGCACATTGCTGGCTAACTTGTTGTCCACCAGGACTCCCACATCCCTCTCCACAGGGCTGCTTTCCAGCCAGTTCTAAATCCACCTCACTGTTCACTCATTTGATTCATGGGTGTTTTAAAGTGAAGGCTTCTGAAAAAAATCTTAGTCAATGCAGAGCAGGGGCAAGACGCTAAAACACCATTCACATCGAAATATCTTGTTTCAACCTTCTAAGAAAGCGGAATATCTAATTTTACTTCTTAAGTGTCTGGGAACTTCCAGCATTACTGATCAGACAGTGTAAACAGAAAAAGGTGAACTCAAATATAAACATTTTGTCAGGGTTTTTTGCTAAATCAAAATGGTTTTAATAACGTACTTAAAGAATTCCTTAACAGAAAATTTAATATTTTTTTCCACTCTAAACCTAAAGAGTGGTTCTCCAAACTCTTAAAACATTACGCTAACCCCCAGTTAACTCACTTATGCAAAAGGGTAGTACTGGTCACGTTCAACAGGAAACTCTCCCACGTATGGCTTAGGGTAAAAGGAAGAAGTACATATGAAGTGATTTTACCATATGACATAACATGTCACTATTTTAGTCTAATGCCTGTGGTTTACCAAAATTCCCCACCTTTTAGCAAATGAGATCTAATCACTGTTGTCCCAGTTGTAGGTGATCCCTGAGTGCTCACCGACTCTTCTCCAGTAGCACCTTCCCAATCCCACATCAGCCAATATGCCCAGGGTATGTGCACCCCTTAGGTAGCCAATGCCATTTTCACAGTTATCTCAGGTCTGAATATACTTTACAACAGAAAGGAATTAGAAAGTTCTCTTATCCTTTACTATAAGCACTAAAAAGTGACCCCCTTCATATCCTCCCACATGATCTGTATTTTCCTACAAACAAAAATCACTTACTGCTCTTGAGATCAGAGCAAGTAAAACCCAAATGTTGGCCTGTATGGACTTTCCATTTGCTATTCTCTGGCACGTAAAAGGTAGGTGAAGTCTCCCATCTCAGCAACAGTGCATGCAGGTGCTTATCCCATCTTCTTCTTAATATTACCAGCATTCAGAAGGAAAACAGGCCACAGTTTAATCACAATAGACATCATGTTATAATATAAAACCATCACCAAAACAACTTAAGTAGATACAGCAGCAAGAAGTAACAGTGGGATTGTGTTCTGTGGGTCAAACAGAACAACAACATAGAAAGCTCACACTATTGTAAAAAGCATCCACTACAATTTTATCCACCATGTAACTACTCTAACATTCCACCATGCATTTTCATACTCCTCATGGAAAAACCTATGAAACTATTTCAGAGTATTCAGCTTCTCCCGCTTAATGGGAAATTTCTTGAGGGTTTCTCTCAATTGTGCCTGCTTGAGAGGCAGAAATGCAGTTTGTCCTACTGTAGACCTCTGTATGATGTTTGGGCATCCTGTGTGAAGAGAGTCAAACAGACTCAAAATCTATCCTGCAAGAAAAACTGAACTGCAGAAATCGAAAATGTTACATGTAGGGAAACACATGATCCAAATACAGAAGTTGTTTCGTGTCTCTTAAGAGATGTTCAAAAAATACAGCAGATTTGAGTAACTCGGTTGTTTTATGCAGCAATTAGTAAAGAATTGAAGGTGTAGTTGCATGTAATATTTCCCCCTCAGCCCTCTTCAGGCCACTTAGACCTCTGTAAAACACAGCTTTTTCCTTCAGCTCAGTTAGACCAAAAGTAAGTTTGGCCTCTAGCTCTTAATGATATGATATTCTTTTCTATTTGTATTTTTACTTTTTTGTGGATAAAAGATATCTATTTCAGAGAACAGGACTTTTCTTCTATTGATTAGTGAGATATTTCATTAACAATTTTATTGAGAATCAGTTTCCAGATAGTAATTTTCTAACTTGCCACTTGCATTAAGGTGGGTCTCTCCAGCAACACAACTGAAAAAGTATCTCCTTAAAACTACTGAGTTTACTTCTGCAGTGCCGTAGAGGTATTTCTTGGGTAAAACATCCCAATGACTATGGCTGGAGCCACATGGAGCAGATGAAGATTTTGCCCAAATATAGACTTTAATTAGATTAAGCTATGTATGAGACACACCGGCAATGAGATAGCAACCGTCACTTGATGCTGTATAGTGCAGGGATTTTAATGATTATACATTTTCTAATCCTGATTCCTTCTGGTGAAACAATAGATTTACTATGACTTTATAGTCACCATTTGTCAATCAGTCAGGTTTCCATCACCAGCATTCCTCCCTTACTGCTGACACGTTGCTTCCACTTGGCCATAAGCCGCACACTAAACCCTTTCGTGCCGTGGAGTTTGATCCAGGCAGGAGGAACAGTCCAGCTCACGTGCCCCTCTTGCAAGTGCAGAAGGCTGCGGTTGAACATCTTGTTTTTTCATTTGCTATAGACATTTGTTCTTGCAGCTGACCATGTGCAAGAGAATTTGCTCATGTTCCAGAAAAAGACAGCTGCACCACAAATTACCTTAAACCTCCTTGCTCCAGGGATTATCTGGGTACAGTAAAGTGTGTGTATCTGAGGGCAGGGGTCTTTTCTAACTATAAACAGAATTATTAACCTCTTATTTTCCAGAAGTGTTTATAAGCTCAGTAATGGAGACAGTTTTTATATCACTAGTCACTCTCTGGTAGCAATTTTTTTGGAGGATCCATTAGTCTGCTCACAGAGTGGTTTCCTTTACTACCCTTTTTAAGAGTTTTCTCTCATTAATTACATCTGGTAGTAGCTACTTTTACTTAGAAGACCACATATACCTCTTTGGGCTGTGGACAGCCAAGACTGGGGACAGTAGCCCATTTGCCACATTCCCCTCTTTGGATCCTGCCACACTAATCTCTCCGAGGTCTCCCACTATCCCTATTGAGCAATCACTACAGTACTTACACCAAGCATCAGTCTTGGCTCTCAGCATACTCAATCTTGGCATTTACAAGAGGAACTACAGGAGCAGAAGGAGCATCATTAAAACCAAAGACAATCCAAAGAAACACCTCCATCCCTGAATTTGTAAGCATCACTTCAGTAACACAACTACAGAAATTAATCTATATGCAGGTAATGAGCACTGTCATGAGCTGACTACTGCCTAGCATCAGGCGAGGAACTTGTCAAGGGACAGTTGAAGACAAAGCCATTGATACAGGCCCAATAGCACTACCAACTCTTCACCAATCTAAGTAGTAAAGAAGATACAGATACATGGACCTTCAAGACATAACAGCATTTTGGCCATTTAAAATTCATTATTTAAGCCTTCTATTTTTCTCCTTTTATGTGTTCCATTAATGCAAAAGAAAAATTAAATACAAGGAGGCTTTTTGCATGTGCTCCACATGAAAATATTTCGCCTCTCTCCAGCTGAGATCTGTGTACCACCTCTTGACTCCTGCCCTAAAACCAATATTTGCACTTTGACACTGCAGCAAATCCTCTGCTACTGCAAATAGCCTCAAAGATGCCCTATCCATTTCCAGCAGCAGAGGTCTTGGCTCACTCCCGTCAGAGTTCTTCTCTCTATTTAAAGCACCACAATAGACAAGAGGTTGACATATTTGACACAAATATTTGTTTTATGAAACTTCTGTCTGCAAGCAATGAAGCTAAAGCAAGAATGAAAAAATAGAAAGGGAGTTTAATAGTCTCATAGTTGTCTGTTTTAACATCAACCATGCAAACATTTATGCAACTAAAAGTGTGTCTTCAGACTAACTTCAAATAGGACTCAAATAGAAATTCCATGCATTCTCCAACTTTTTGTTCGTAACTGGATGCCAACTAGGAGTTTCGGAAACACATGTCAGTTAAAAACCTGAATCGTAAGAGATAAAGTGGAAATAGAAAGATACTAAAAAAACACTGGCATCAATAACTGTTTCCCAAAAGCATCTCTAAGAGTTACTGCTTTGTTAGGCACAGCTGGGCAGTTGCCACTTTGCTCCAGTAGACATTGCATCCAGCATCTTTAATAGGCCTGATGGCAGTGTATTCTCATCACAAAGAGTTAACTGGCTACCTCGTGGCTTCAGCACACAGAACCAGACAAGGTACAGTGTTACATTTCACTGTGGCTCCCTGGTACTAAACCAATTTGCACCAGCCAGGAAACTCACCAAAACAGCAGAAGGCACCACTACCCGGAGGCCCTGACCCCATGTGGCAGTGCTGGGTTGATGACAATTCTCAAAATTTTTAGTTTTTCTCTGAGCTGATCCAAAATTAAGTCTTTCCAAATTTCTACAAGCTAAAATTGAACATAAGTTCATATCCAAAGCATCCCTCTTATTGTGGTTATTAATAAGTGAGATTTTTTAAGACAGATAGGATCTCGTGTAGATTCAACAGAGCATCAAATGCTGGATATATTCGAGAGACATTTTTTACATATAGAAACTTAGAAATCAGACTCCAGCTGTCGAGGGAAAAAATCAATCACGGCTTTTTCTTTCTTTTTATTTATTTTTTTTTTGTTAAGAAAATTTGCTCAGCTTCCTACCAACAGAATAGGCTCTCTAAAGTGGTTTTCAGTATTCCTTACCAAAAGCTGCCCTGAAAAAGTACTACAACCCCTTATATTCAGTGCCACAATGTGATTTGGAAGGACATTGGCTGTTACGTCTAAAGCCACACTTCCTAGATCCAGATAATCCTGTATTTAATTTTTAGGCCACCCTTTCATTCACAGTACTTGGTAGTAACAACTTTGAGCTATTTACATATATCTCAGTTTCAAGATCTTATCTAATAAAAGTATGGATATCACAACATACTAATTCATCAAAGCTTTTGGAAGTACAAGCTGTAGCATCTTTCTAAGAAGTGTTTCCATTTGTTCCAAAACTTTCACTGTGATTCCAAGTAGCATTATCACTGTGATGCTTGTATTACACTTTTAGAAGTCAAAGGTTAGATATTGCTGGGAAAACTATGCAACATAAATTCCTGAAGCGTACTGGCAGCCCACGGCCACATCAAACCAATCTAAAAATAAGTCAGTTTGCTCTGGTTCAGAAAGTAAAGCACCAACATTGGCTCCTTGAAACAATCTTCCTTCCACTGTTACCAAACAAGCCAGAATCATTATCTGTCAAAGAAAGAAATCCTGGAAGGAAGCACAAACCACTGCTTTTTCTTATAGTAGAAAATTATGAGCTTCATTTGAAAATCAGATGTCAATGGTACCTCTGAAATTAGATATTCAGCCTGTTTTCATTTCATCAGACAGTCATCCCTCTCAGGATTTTGTGTCTGTAAGCTACATACAAATCTCACTCTTAAGAGATCACAAAACCCAATCTGGCAACTAAAAGAACACATTTGAATCAGTATTCTTCACTTATTCATACAAGCTAGAGAAAAATCCTCAACTTTTCTCTACCACTGCATTATAGCATTTACTGAAGAAGTCCAAGACACTGGGACCTGCCAGCCCTGCTAGCTTTTCTTTGTAATAGTTTCCTTATTACTGGAAAGTGTGGAACATGGGTTTCTTCTGACCTGGTGCACACGTACCCAACACCCTTGCCAAAACTGCCACCTCTTTTCTTTTACCAGCAAAGCAGAAAACATCTACAGGGAGATCAAGCTATATCGTGTTCTTGCTTTTACCTTTTCAAGCCTTATTCTCCTTGGTAGAGTTTCATTGATCTAACAAGGCTAATCTGTTGTTTGCCCATCAAAATATGTCTAATCCTTACTGATTCAGTTACAAACCAGCATCTGGGGATGGAGAGGAGAGTATATGCAACCTGGCAATCCTTTCCTGGTGTGTCAGACTATTAGGAAAAAAAAGAAAAGTGGAATTTTATATTATAAGGATACATTTGAACTGGAATCAATAGGGACACACAATCAAAGTGTACTTTGTACAATATATTTTCATACTATTTTTTTCTGAATGCTACATTTATAAAAAGAATAGTTCCACTGGTGTTAGAAATATTCATTGATCAGCTCACGGTTTTGCACAAGTCTGTGTGCTATTAAAAACACACATGTCAGGAAACAAGAGCATGTAACTCTATCAGCCAGAAGACGTGAAAGCATACTTGGTTTTCTCTGTCCTTCTGCACGAGACAGGGCTCCCCAAACAGTTGGTACAGACTCCCCTCTCCAGAAATCTGTGTTTCCTTATGAGGTCCTGAAAGCAGGAAGAGGGCAGGAGTGTCCTCCTGTTCTTGGAGGGTGGGGAAAAAGCTGTATCTCAGAAAGGAACACAGTATTTCCTCCACCTAAGCATGAACAGGAGATGAGAGCTCAGCACAGACTGGAAACCAGTAGGAAAAATTTGGCTTCCTCAGAAAGTATTGCAGAGTGAGGAGGAGGGAGGAGATGGAATCAACTGGGATGCCAAAAAGCCAGAAGTTAATGCTTCAGCATTTACTATATTTTATTAACCGGCAGTTTCATATTTACGGAGCAGAAGCTATAGGGTGTGTGCTGAATTTTATTCCTAGGAAGGAGCCACACGGTGTCAGGATGTTTATGACCTGCAGATAGCTCTGGTGAAAAGCAGTGGTGGAGGCTTTTCATGTGTACCCTCAGGGAGCAGAGTCCCTGCAGTGTCCTGTGCACTCCATCTGAGGCAACCAAGGGCAGAATTCACTCTTCTCATCTTGTGGTTATAGCACCCACACGATGCAGCAAAGCAAATAAGGGGGCAGTTACTGCTTCCAGAAGAACAATTTGAACACAGCCTAAAGCATATTCTAAAGTCCATTTTGATATACTCAGCTTTAGAGATGCAGTCACACCACTATGAGGATCATTTAGCAACTTCTTAACTACTGGACTTTTGTGCTGAACATGCAAGATGCTGCCAGGCTGTTCAATGACAAGGGAGCATCCCAAACTCTCACAGCACATCCAGTACATTTCAATAAGACAGATAGACTGGAGTGACTGAAGTGTCTTTTCTACTGGTCTCAAAGCATTAAAAAACCTAAAGCCCATGCTTCCATAGTGTTGATTACTTTGTTTCTCATTAAAACAATACAATAAGCCTCACTTGCGTTTTATGCTCTTTCTATCTTACTTAACATGCTCTAGTTAAGGAAAGAAGGCAGCATTACTGAACTCAGTTGCTGCAATTTCCATGCAAAAAAAGAACAAAACAATCCCAGCCTGGATGTCTTTTCAAAAAAGTGTTGGGCTTTTCTGAAGCGGCTTTATTTTTCATGTGAGGGAATTGAGGCAAATATAGGATAACAGTCAAGCATCAGAAAAGGTGCACAGAGTAGACTATGATTTTCCTGGCATCTCGTGTCAGGCTCCATATTGTCCAGTGACTGACCCACTACAAAGCATTTGGAACCATGTAAGATATTCTTATCTAAGTAGTATCCCTCAGCATTTATCTCCTTCCCTTCATTAGGTATAAAAAGAAGCTTCATTTTTAAGTATTTATACTCTCTGCAGAGAAAAAAAAAAAGAATAGGACTGAAAGAGTTAAAGAATTTATTGTACTTTTACACATTTTAAGAGATCATCTTTCAACAATGGCAGTAAAATCAGCATGTAGTTTGAATTTTCTATGGTTGAACCTTGAACGTGAATCATTATATTACAATGTACTTATTGATTTCAACAGGAAGAGGATTAAGCCCAGAAAATCAGGTTAGGAACCTGAAACTGGACTGAGGAAAATGGAATTTTTCTGGTACTAAAACCTTCTTATGTTATGTAAAATACATTAGAATTTTAAATATGAGATTTGGCCATTTGGAAAATATTCTTAACATCTTGAAACACAGCAGAGATGTGACAAGGTCAGTGAACTGAAAATCTGATTAGTAATCAGCACTTTGAATAAAACCCCTATTACTATACATATAATACAGTAATATCTGATTTTACCTACTTGCACAGACAGACATGTATAAAATGAAAGGAGTTTCAATGGAATATTCAACAAGTATAAAGGAAAAACATTCTTGACCACTAAGTTCGGTTTGTTGGCCAACAGTTCCACATTACCACATTTCCATTGTGTGCATATATATGATATACACACGTGAAGTATACACAGTGTACATATTCTTCAAATGCAAATAGAATATCAAATAAGTGAAACCATTATCGGTTACGCCTTTACTGGAAGCACCAGGCTGACTTAGCCACAGATACCAGCACTTGCTCCTGCTACTCCCTCCCACCACCACTTAACTTGCTGTAGAGCAAGTAACACATTTCAGCTGCTCAATCATTGACCCTCTGTGCATCATCAGTAGTAGTAGTATTTTGAGCTGGTGGCAGCACCCTCCAAATAATTTGCCCAGAATTCTCCCTTGTAAAAAACCTAATTTCAGAAGTTTACAGTTTTGACAAGCAAATAACATGGACGGAAACTTTCTGTAATGGACATATTCCTCTCTGTTTGCTATGTGTGCTATTAAAGATCTCAGTCAAAAGAGTTACTTGCTTCTTCCTATAAATAAAATCTATAGATTAGATAGATAGATAGATAAACATCCATGGAGTCATTAGCCCAGAAGTCTTGAGTACTTACAAGCTTTGGAACAGAAACATGGCAAGGACCAGCCCAAGCACAAATACGATCACTTTAGCCTGTAAAAATTCACCTAGTTTTACCAGACATTGTTGTTTCCCCACACATTGTATTAGGCAATCCCAGCTCAGCCACACTCCACGGTCCTGTACCTCATACATGCCAGATGGACCATGAAGAAAACAAAACACCTGTGAGGAAGAAATGGGAGAGAGGCAGGTTTGGGGCAGGCAGAAGCAGAGAAAGCTGGTGGTGACAAGCCAGGCTGCTCTGATTGTTGGGGGCTTTTTCATCACCATCCGTATTGCCACAGATTTCAGACAACTCACAAGGGAGATAAAATGAAAAATTAAAAAAGTAAATATACCCTTTTCTATACATATATGTGATGCCCCAGTGCCACTCTGCCTTGTCTGTGCATTTCTAACCTCTGCTGACAATGGCAGTCTTGCCACCTGAGGATGTGGCACATAGTTTTAAAAAGTCCCACTGCTTGCAGCAAGAGAACTGGGAAGTGGCTTGAATGCTGCACCCTGGCAGTCCCCAAGCATCTTTTGTTCAAATGGTTTAGAAGAAATTTTGCCTAAATTCCACGTCTAATGAACATTTCTTAAGATGCTCTGGATAAGGATTTTCTTGCACAGAGAACATCGGTATCTTGTTTTCAAGAGTATGCTGCAAACGTCTTCAACTACTTTGAACTTGAAATGACCTGGTAACAAAACCAGACTGTAAGCAATGAACAAATCACATGCTTCAGTGAGTAAGGACACAACTCACTGAAATTTCCAACTTATTACAAATACTTAAATCGGAACTAGCTGTGTCAGAGAAGATGGGAAAGTAATTTGTTAAAGTTCAGCAGGAGGCCAGGCATGCTGGTAACACACAGGGGCAAATCACTCCTGTGTTTCTATATCAATTTTATTTGAAGAAGTTTGGGGCAAACATAGAAGGCTGATAAAAAGATTTTGGACTGTGTAAGGCAGCTTGAACTAGAATATGGAAGTACTGGAAGTGACCCCAAGTGCCTCAAGATGAGCCAGGGGAGATTTAGGTTGGATATCAGAAGGAATTTCTTTACTGAAACAATTGTCAAGCATTGGAATAGGCTGCCCAGGAAGGCGGTTAAGCCACAGTTTCTGGAGGTGTTTAAAAGATGAGTACATGTCATACTTGGAAACACGGTCTAGTGGTAGACTTAGCAGGGCTGCACTGATGGTTGGACTCGATGATCTTAAGACTTTTCCAACTGAAACCATTCTATGATTCTACCTGCATTTACTGTAAATACTGCATTTACAGTAAATGGTGACATTTACTACCATCAGTGCTTTGGTTTGCCCTCAGTGGGTCACAGGCTCTTCTTTGTCACCACCATGACTTGCATCCAGCTAACTGGCTCTCTACCAACCCTCAAAAAGCAGAAACAATTCTATTGAATTTCAGTCCAGTAGATCCATGGGATACATATATGCTTTCTTTCTCTCTGTCTTCAATACGGATGATGGGCTTGCCCCTCCCAGAGACCTGGGCTAGAGGACCAAGACTGTGTCTAAGATAAATCTGGACAAATATTTAAATTCTGGTTTGGATCATTCCATTGTTAATGGAGTTAATTGCATAGTCACTTGGGAATGAGCCCTTTGCCCTGAATTCGAAGGTAAAAAAAAATGCCTTATGGAAATAAGAAGGTAAGTCCGCTAGCCACTTCTATCAAGTAACTTTCTAAGTCTTTTCAAAGTTAAACTAAAAACATAACCAACAAACCCCAAATTTTCTTTGGATTTTGGCTTTCCAAGCATAACATGACATGTTTCCAAATCCCTAAGGCATCAAGTCTCTCTTGGGAGCTGACACAGGGTAGTGCTGTAGGTGCATCAGAGGAGGCAAGAGCCATGAGTGCTCCAACATCCAGCATCTCTGTGCTAGCTCCAATGTGGCCAGAACAGAGCAGGGAAATGAGTGTGAATCAGGAGTGCAGACACCCAATTTAGGACACTTATTGTCAAAATGAAGCTTGATGTAAAGAATAGAATACTCAAGTTCCACAAAGACCGGTTAAACCCAGGGCACCTAGTCTTTGAGCACAGTTCACATGCGTTACCTACCAGCTGTATGGTTTCCACTCAAGGTAAAAGAAGGCAATAATGGAGTTTGCCACCAATTAGTCAGTCATGCGTGAAGTGAAGCATCTGAAAGATGTTGCTGCATTCTGGAAACATACTGCTCTTATTTGATATTGCTGTATAAGCATCAAACTATTTTCTTTTAAAAGCCATGGTAAATTTATGAATGAAACTGTGCAAGAGGGATTTAATAAGAGATCCATAGCAAGTGTTCAGTGGTCTGGATGTTGCCTGCCACCAGGGTAGCATGAAATCATTTGAAAATTAGACCATGGCCATGCAGGATTAGTATACCATAAAAATATAGGGCTGCATTATTTATATTTATATAACAGATGGACGTTTTAAAAGATTGTGCATTTTTAATGAATGCAACGTCATGCCAGTGTTGACAGAAGATTTAGAAGTGCTATAATGTGGCCAAATCTAAAGCTTAAAAATACTTCCTTCCCTTCCCCCATCTCCTCTTGTCATGGGGCCATGAAACAAATGTGCAATAGTGCTATGAATTTCATTCCAGAGATCAGCTTAAACGTAGTATGTAGGACATTAGGTTATATTTTCAGTACCTACAATGGACAAAAGAAATGAAAGAAAAGACTCTCATTACTAAAGCTACCTGAAGGCCTAATACTCCTTTAGTGCCACAACACATGGATAAGATAGAAGAGCAATTACTACTAAAAAGTATTGTGAAGCGCTAAAAATATATTTTAAAGCAGAGAAATATCTGCAAAATTTTCCATTAAATAAAGGTTTGCAGAATATTTCTTCTTATTTAAAAAAAAAAAAAACCAGCAGGTTAGAGACCTGGTAACGAAGTACCAGTTCCTGATACTTTAACATCACACAAATTGCATCCTTCCATTAACTGTATTCTACAACTCTTTATTCTGGGGCAGCCCTAAGCTTCACAGCCAAACTATAACAGAAAATGAACTTTGTGGCCCTGTACAGCGGCTACATCTCCATCACAGCCTAGAGACAAGTACCAGACTGAAGCCCTAAGAAACCATGGACACATCCAGATCTGAAATAGTTCACAGAGCCAGAACATCAAAAATCCTGGATGCATTTTCTAGGGAAAACAGCAGTAGTCTTCAGCCCCTGCCTTTTTGGCTCGCTCTGACCCTATTCTGGCATCACCGGCAAAACACACAGGCGGTGGGAACTGGATACACATGGCAGAAAAAATAATATACTACCCCAAGGGCTGCATGCAAGCCCATTGCTATCAGTGTAACCACAGAATATGTAAGTTTTCCTCCAATTCCTCCATTATCAAGGGAAGTTTTACACCTTCTTCCCCCTTCTAATGCCAGAACTCACAATAGACCCCTTAGGTAAGGATTCCCACTTTCTCCTGTATAACAGCTTCATGAGAATTGGACTAGCCAGTCCAATTTGAAGAGATAAACTTCTAAATGTTTTCATCAAAACCTCATCCTTCTCCTTCCTCTTTCTCTTCCAGAGGGGAAGAGAAAAGGTCAGGATCTAAAATACTGATATCCCAACAAAATATCTGAAAATAAGGAGGTTGCCAGAAAACCATTCTTAACATTTTAGAGATTTTAAAGTGGTGGGAGGGTTCCACTTAAAGTTATCCCAAGCAGATACAATAGGCATTTGTTTTTTAATCCAGCCTTTTTGTTAGGCCTTAGTTTCCTCCTCAAAAGTTTTCACATGGAAAATTTGGATTTCCAGAAAATCACATAAGCAAGAATGCAATATGAACTTGTCCTCCTTCCTCCACAAAGCTGGTACTGTCCTGGACAGTAATGCTGCAATCCTGTCAGACTGGCAGTAGAAAAATGCTTTTAAATATTCGTTTTAAGCAGTACCTTCAAGTATAGCACTGGCAGAGGCCAAGGGGATTTCCAGGTGTAGAGCCTCAAACAAGTGCAGGTCAAAGGAAGCTATTTACCAAACTGAGTATAAAAACTGCATCAGCAAAACCTGCTTCCAACATGCTCTCTCTGCTTGCACACAACACGGCCTTAAAGAGGGTTATGGTGAACCTAAGCATAACAATAAATGGTACCAATACCCAGCGCCTATTCCTCTTCGATAAACTGAAAACCACCTAAACTGCGCAGCTGTGTGTTTCCTCACAGAATCCAGTTGGCCTGTGAAATCAGTTGAGAGCAAACATCGTTGAACATTCTTTTATGATTCATAAGAGATAAGAGACTTTGTTGAACAGCCTGTCAGTATATTTCCTTAAAAATGCAAGTTTCATAAGGAAAACCACATTTTTCATTCCAAATCCACTAATCTAAAACTTTCCCGTTCTTGCAGTTTCCTCAGGAGCAAGAGGTTGGAAAGAAGATGCTGGGCCAATACAAGATTATGTTCTTCATGTGCTACTGACTGGGTTATCTTGTGACCTCTAATCCCTCAGCAATACTTAACACCACCACTTTGCTTTAGAGATTACTCATCATGCAGCTAACTTCTGCCACTCACCAAAAAAGCTTTGCTTGGGCAGGATGGAGCTCTTTGAGGAAAAAATAAAAACAACAAAAAAAGGAAACATAGCACCTATCTTCTCCTGACAGGAAATGTGGGAGCCCATAATTAGTGACACTCCTGTTTTACAGTCAAAGGATACCACACTGCATATAGTCAGCTTAGAGATCAAGTCTATTAGGCACCTAGATGCCTTCTTCTCAAAAGGTCCTTCTCTGTTTTTTCCCCTACTTAGTAAAATAAAACATCAATGTGGAACTCAGTAGGGAATTTGTTCCAGAAAGGACAGTTGGGAGATTAAGACTAGAGATCAAGAAGAGGAATGGTCTTGACATCAAGCAAAACTCCAGCTACTCTGCCTTTGATATTTCATGCTTAAAATCATACTCCTCAATTATTAGTAAAAAGTAAATGTTACTAAAGTACTCTGCTATATCTTTTTGCTTTCCAATCTTATATCACACAAAGCACACATTGGACAAATCTCATATATTCAATTCATGATCAAATGTCAATCTTGAGAAAAACTGAACACCAAATCTGATGTTCCTTTCGAGTACGTAACTGAGGTCAGAATCTGGTCCTGGGCAATTGCATCAAAAAAATCAGAAAGTCAGGAAAGGCCTCTCTGCTGCCTTGAAATCTGCTCCAGACACTCTAAACAGCTAAAGCACAAACATATTTCATAGGTGGTTTTATAACTTTCTGAAATATCATATTACTTTAAAGATTTAGAAGTGAAAAACTTAGAAAGGAAGATTAGAAATCACCTACAAGACTCAAGCAAGCACTCAGATGAGAACAGGTCAATAAAACAGAAGCACTTTTAAATCCACTTACCTTACAGATCTCTTCCGGCTAATATAACATCTTGTTATGGCCATAAATGCATCGCATCTTCCCAAATTCAGCTGCACTTTTTCATCTTAAAGATTTGGCTGATGACATCTTTCTTCAGCTCTAGAGATACAGGGATAGTTTAGGTATAGCTGTCATATGAAATGAGTATACTTTAAGGTACAAAGGAAAAATTGTACAAAACAAATTACATTACATTCAGCTTCATGTAAATCCAATATTACCATTCATAACCTCATATGAGGAGATCAAATAAGATATGCCATATACACTGTCAGAGCGGTTTACTTTTCAGCCTGTTGAAATATCTTTAACTATTAAGGGTGAATTTCATTCCTACTAATTTTAACAACCTAAAAATAAGGTGGGGTGAGTCAATCTCCAGATGTGCCTCTCTTTCTTCAATGATGGATGGAGCCTGGATACCTAAAATAATTCTGATATCTATGTTTTAAACGGGTAAAGTTAGCCAATATGATCAAAGCCTTTGTAAAAAATCCACACAAAAAGTAGATCTGAGAAGATGGCAGTCTGTCAGGTGCTATTTTTAAAGAGGTTAGATGTCCCCATTACACTGAGAGGGGATTTTTCCAAAATAAAAATCACCATCTGCATAGCAGCTGTGACCTCATTTTAATTATTCATGGATAGCCACATACACTGGGGGAAAAGATGATGGTGTGGGCAGAGGTAAGACTGAGGATGAATTTTTTTGGATTATTTTGGTCTGACTTCATGGGCTGCATATTTGAGACTCTGAGGAGATGTAAGTTTTTTAACTTATGACTAACAGTTAGTATTACACTGCAGACCAACAGATGCCAATAATTAAGATTAACTTACCAAACAACCAGGCAGCAGTACCACTAATTAGAAAATGTGTTACTCTAGAGGCCATTATCCTGAGACCAGATCACATACTAGTAACCCAGACTGCAAGAGTTTAGATAGCAAAACTGATATCATTATATTTCTTTTTAAAGGCCTTTCTTAATGCCAGTATTCATCATACTCAACGCTCCAGCTGCCAAATCATTTATATTTTCCTGTGAATCATGGCTGGGTAAGCTTGTTTGAGATAATGTAAGTAGAGCATTTTTTAAAGAAGGCAATATTCAACAATCGGCACCGCAGCAAACAAGCAATGTTTCCACACCCAAATCACTAAGTATTTTTATTCAAAGATGGAAAACAATCCAGCATTAGAAAGATTTTAAATCCTAGTTTTAACAAGATAGCTAGTGTTTTTTCTGCATCTGCATTAGAAATCACTTTTGTGAAGAAACTTCACATATGCAAACACAGGTGAGGACAACATGCCTGCTTTTATCGTATACTTATTTTCTCCCTATCCATCCCCCCAAATTACTCAGTCTCTCATCTACCTTCTGAAGAGAAGTATTCAAAATTTAGATTTGATTTCTTTTATTTAGGATAAACAAATTTACAACTCATCCAGCCCTGCAGAGCAGCAGTCACAAGATGCCTGCCAGAAGAGCAGCAGCGGAGTTCATTTGCTTGGAGGGATTATCTGAGCATCATTTTTGACTTTCATCTACATCAATCAACCTCTAGAAGTCCATTTCTGCAGACAGCATTGAAGCCAACAAAAGACAGGAAACCAGAGGACGTTAACAGTTGTTTTTTCCTCTAGCAATCACTGTGGGTTCAGCTTTCCAGTGAGGCAGGTCTGCCCTCCAGCTGAGGGGTGCCTGTCCCAACAGAGCCTGAAGAGCCAGTTCCACATGGTTGTACAAGCACAAAAGCTACTAACATTTTTATTTATTTGCTGCCTTCACCACCTGGAAGTCAGCTTTTTCAGAATAAAAGATTACCTTTTCAAATCTTTCTCACAGCCATACTGAGAGAAGCACATAGGAAAGAATAAAGGCCTCTACCAGGACCAACAAGACCACACAGCTAGTGTTCTCATTTTAGAGCCCACAGACCCCATATCAACAGACTCATCCTCTCTTCTAAGATAAGGGACTAGTTCATAAAAACAGCACACAACACTCACCAAGCTACACCTCTCCATTCTCTTTTATCAGTCAGCACAGCGCTCCCACTCCTTTCACCTTTATCTGCCCCCACAAACAGACTTCAGTGGCATCAAGTTGTTTTTTTAGGTGGAGGGAGGGGAGACTTCCTCTCCAAGAGGCAGCAGGTGTGTGGCAACAGCACAGGTGGTTTTCCTGCCCTGTCCTTGTGTTTGTGAGGGGGCAACGTCTCTCTGCTCAGTCCTCTACGCCAGTTGCTGTCCCAGCAGTCACCCAGCTGAGGTGGCTTTCCAAAAGGCTACCCAGTATTTGTGGGACAGGTAGCTTTTTTGGTTCTCTAGGGCTTCTAAACCTAGGTTTTCTTTCTCCTCACACCTTCATGGTTGCTACGAAACACTTCTACAAAATACTGCAAGAAATCTTGGTTGAACTCACTGAAGGATCCAGTCACAGTTTTGTCTCTGACCCACGTGCAGTGCACAGCTGCAAAAGGCACAACCATTAACACCAGAGCATGTTGTGGCAGCAGTGCTTCTAGAAAGCAAGCTTCCATCCAGCAATTTGTTTTATGAGCTGAACGTAGGATTTAACTTTTGCTGCTATGAGACCTTGCATAAAGCCTCCAATGTTTCATTAGCTCCAAGTGCACATGACTTTAAGGGTAGTAAAGACATAAATAAAGGTGTCATAGTAAAATGTGTGTATTCTTAAGAATATTCTAAAGCCCTAGTGCTCTATACCCTTTGTATTGCGTCTATATACTCAAGCAAAAGACAACTGCATAGTGCAAAAAAAGCAAGGTTGTATTAGGACTCTGATATTGTTACAATCCGAGTGCCTCTTGCATGGCAAGGCCAGATGAAATTCATAGCTTGTTGGAGGTCGCTTTGGTTTCCAAAGGTTTGGAAGTATAAATAAGGCCAAATCTTTTTTCCAACTGAGCCACTTCAGGCAAACACTGAGTAAGGCAAATACACAGTAAGAGACCAGGCTGTTTTCAACTAACCACAGGTTAAGCATCCATGAAGGAATTTAACACAGAGGCAGGGATAAAAGTAGCTTCCCCTGTCAAGCCATAGGCAGTTTGGATTTTCTCCTTTGTTTCCCTTAGTACAAGCTTAATGTTTACAAAATCAACAATAGAGACTTATTGGTTTACGCTTGAAGTAGAAACAGCAGCAGTGTTTGATTAAGGTTACTGGATACACTACAGTCTGCTTTCTACTCTTACTGCCAGTTCTAACTTCCTCTTCAATCAAGAGCTGAAAGTTTGGATCTTGAATGGTTTTCAGAGTAGCTGCCTTGTGCTGCTGGAAGCAATGAGCTCGAGTTAGCTTGAATGGCAAGAGGAGGGACCATGCCACAGCCATGGCACCTGGCTAATTCTTGCTCTAATTCTGTCCCTCATGGTGGTGGTTGGAACTTTATAGTAAATATAATACCATCTTGCTTGAGTGAAAAGAAACAGCTCTTTCCATTAATTCCTATCCTCCAGGATGGCATCTGCCACTAGTACTACAGGAGGCTGAACTTCACCTTTGCAAATGCCAAAGCTTGTACTTTAGGCACTAGGGTTCAAGGACTTCGCTCTGCTCAATGTCTTGTAAACAGTACTTTTTTTTCTGCTCCTTAGCTCATGGTTTTCCAAAGGATGTACTCCTCCCAAACTCTGTCCTTTCTCACTACTTAGAAGAGGATTTTGAAGAAGGAACATATCTTACTAAAGACATTGTAGGGGAGGAACTGCACATATTACAGTTAGATCTCAATGACTTTTCTAACCTTACGTACTGAAGGGTAATCATCACCATGTAACAACTGTTTATAACAAAGTGCCTACTCTTACTCAAAACACACTGCTCATTGCAGTCAATCGTAACGGACAGTTTTGAACAAAAACAGTGGTAAGGAAATGTGTAGAAATTTACCTTTCTTTTTCCTCTGTTTTTCCAGAACAAACATCCTACCAGATACTTAGTGTTGTTATAATTTGGTGAGCAACAGTTTTCCAATTTTTGCTTTGAATAAAATGACATAGTTGAATTTTGCATTTCTGAGGATGAAAGTGAACTGCGATAGAATCAGAAAAAGATGTCCGTTTTCAGAAACCCATATGCAGGTCTTCCTTGCACAACAGTAAGCTGCTTTAACAACTATAGCAAAATTAATTGTAACAAAATAAGACTTCCTGTTGTTTATTAGATACTGTAAGAATGAAATGTACAGTATACAAAATTAACATAAAAAATGTTTACAATTGATTTTAACAACAGTTTTCTTTGGATTAACTGCAGACAAGCAGCTTTATAAGAAGTTATGCTGAGGTCTAGTTTCTATTATAGAATCTCAAGCGTATCACTATGTGCTGTCTACAGTTTTAATCTACAAGCTACTGGATTTTTGATGAATTTTGGTGGCATTTGTTGGAAAATAATAGAACTGCAACATTAGCTTAGAGGAGAAAAGAATTACAACAAAATCCATTGTTCATTACAACAAAATGTTAAGTGTTCAAGTTTATAAGCAAAATTGGTTTTGAAATTTCAAACCTTACAACTGTACATTTTCAATATCAAACATTTGCCAGAAAAAGTTATATTCTACTGTACTGGTGACAAAGATTTTCAACTTTATTTTTGTTTTAGACAGATAGAGAATCCTGGTTTTCTTTTTCCTAATGAATTTTCACATCTTTAAAATTAGCATTAAAGTAAGTTCATTCTCCTAAAGGAATAGTTCAAGCATGGTGAATTTCATAAGCCAAATTTAAGAGATATCTATATAAAGGAATGTAAAACGGCTTTCATTTGTTAAATCTTTGTGTTTTCAGTTTAAGTCATACTGTTTAGCAGAAAGATAAAGCAACTACCAAGGACTAATCTAGATTACCTAAAACCAGTCTATCTGTTCCATACATTACATGTTTGCCATAATGCTTTTCACTACAATATAAAATACTCTAGAAAAACTGAAATTATGACCAGGGAATACTACGCACAGTTATGAATATTGACGACATTTCCCTGAACAAGAAAAACTAACAAAAAAAATCTTTAATTGAATTTCTCATACATACTCTACTTTGCAATAGGAATATGATTTAAACTGAAAATTCCTCTCATGCTGTCCAGTTTTTCTTAGTAGACACTGAATGTACTTGCACAACTGCAATTAATTCAACAGTGAACTGCTGTCAGATAAGCTGGTCGATGACTTAGAACAGGAACGGGTGCCTTACAAAGAGTGGGCCAGACTTCCAGAACCACCTTCTCTTGTGGTCTCTCTAATGTAAATCTCTTCACCTTTTAAGTTGGCACATACCATAAGAACTTTTAAAACAATCCCTGTGAATGAACATGGAAAGAAAACACAATACTAATGATGCAAAACCATTCTTCATAAATTTAGAAGAGTCCAAAAGTATTTTTGTTCTTTTATCTTTTAGCATTAAACTGGTAAACTTCAGTGAATTGGGCATTGTATTTTTAATAGAGGAACTATTCAAATTATCTTATGCTGGGAACAGCTGGGCTTGCTGTTTTCTTCCCTTTTACTTTTTTTTTTTTTTTTTTTAAGACCATTGGCAAGAACAATCTGTAGGCTCTTGGACCGAATAGCTGACCCAGGTTGAATTACTGGTGCAATACAATTGCACAGTTCGCTTCTGTAGTCCGAGCTCCCTGCAGCATTTGCAGAATCTTGCGTATGTGTTGATGTTGTAGTTGTAAATGCTTGCAGATGGGCACTTCCCATCACATGAAACAATGTTCACCTGGTAACAAACACGAAGAATAATCAGCAAATGGAAGAAGCTAGGAAGTAAAGTTAGGAGTTCTCTAGGAAACTTCAAAGACATTAGGTACCCAAATCTAATGGCAAAGCAACGAAAAATTTGGAGGTATTTCCTCTAGCACCTTATGAACTCCCACTATGTCTGAGTAATAAACTCTGAGTTACATTGCCCAGATAGGTCTTGATTTTTATCTTACAGAGACTAATGAAGATTTTCCTGTCAGATTTTTGCTTTGTTTCACAAAGAAACAATTTCAGTTTTGAATTTTTAAAGTATTCATAACAACGTAATAACTTTGGCTTGAACATAGCACCAAATTTTCTATCTACAACTCCCTACAGTATCCATTCCAGTGATACACTGATGCAGTGTTGCTATACTGGTACCAGCAAGGAGGAATATAACAAATCAATCCTTTGGGAAGCCAAGGGGAATTATTATTGATGATACCAAAACCGTAATACAGACTGTAACAGAAACAGTCATAGAAACTGATAATGTTTTCAAGTTTAATAGTCAGGATTTGCATTTCTGTTCAATGAGACACTGAGACTAAATTTCTCGGCTGCCTAACAATTCACTCTACCAAACATACTCTCAGAGTCATTTTAGATGTTACAGCTGTTTCCCTATACTCTTATTGCAGCTTTTCCAGGCGCTCTTACACATCTCAAACCAGACATCTGTCTGCGCCCTTGCCACTGCTCACACTGCCTTACGGCCCAGGAGGACATTGTTGGTGTCCTCCTACAGTAAATCCTTCAGTAGACACACAGATAGTGCCTCATTAGCCCTATGCATTTCACAGCATGCTCACGCTGCTGTCTAAAACAAAAACCTTCAGGATCCAAGATTCCCCTCTTCATGAAGCTGGCATTTAAATACTTTCCTTAAGCAGATGGGAAATTAAGCACATTTGCAGCCATTTTAACTGTAGTAGATCAAGATTCAGTTATATCAAATTTAATTTGCATACAATAATTGCACTATAGGGTGAACTGAGACCCTGGATTTGCATGGAACCAACATGTGCCTAAATGCAAAAGCAGAAGTCGCATCCCCCTTTTTCTTATTTGAGCAGAAGATTGCTGAGAATGTAGGGAAACATTGTAACAGCTCTATGAAACACAGAAACCTCTGTCTCTGTGAGAGAAAGACACAGACAATAGCCCCGTGGAATTTGTGTTTTCTTTCTTCCTTCTTTTTATTTCTTGTATTTTCCTCCTTCTATTACAAGAAATAGTGGTAATTATTCACTTACTGGTGTGTTACTCCTGCAGTCATTCTTGCGGATAGTCATCCTAACAGTCACCTTTTTACAGAATTTTCCATCTTCCTTACCTGTAAAATGGGCATTGATTGAAAAATATCAGCTCAAAATTCTAAACATTTCAGAGACAAGAACATTCCTGAATGTTCTATAGGATCACAAGACACAAAAAGAAAATACCCAGTACATCACTACATATACAAAACTTTGGAAAAGTGGCATTTGCTATGTATTGTATCACTTTAAAAACTATTCTATTTCATGCATTAGAAGTTATCTGTCTCCTTGTATCTTTGATAACAGTTATAAAAGGTTCATTCTTCACTCAGAAGACTTCTAAGAGTAAGGCTATTGTCTTTAAAAAAATGTTGTAAAATTGATCAGCCACTCCTACGAGAATGGTTGTTAATAATGCATAAAATGCATTTTCTATGAAATAACTGTAACAAACTTTAATAGCAGCAATTGCATTCCAGTGGCATTAACAAAGTTTAAAATAAACACTTAGCAGCAGGATCTGATGAAGAATAGAGCTTCAGGAGATTTTACATTTCTGTATGTTTTTATTAAATAAGAGAAAGAACAACAGTGAACAAAATATTTTTTTATTTACATTTTCATTTGCATTATTTCCACATTTTTTTCTCACAGAAGTATTTACAGAGTATATGGATGAAATAAAATAGGAAATATGACATGACATGACATAAAGGGTTAAGCTTAATTTAAGAAGGGAATCCTGAACAATTGAAGAAAAGCGAAGAAGTTCAGTATAAAGTTCAGTTGTTAAGAGATGAGAAAATACAGTATCTTCTTATGATGATCCTCTCTATGCTGAAGAAATTACATCACATTGCAGATCTGTAAGAGAAATGAATAGTTCAGTCCATTCTAACAGCTTCCGCAGTTTCACAGAAGATTTTGTACACTGTGACGCAGTCCCACATGACTCTCCACTTACAGAATGGCATTTTCTTTTAGCCAAGAAATCCAAAGATGTTGACAAAATGTGATTAATGTTAGCTCCAGAAAAGCAAGGACAATGTAAAACTCATTGCTTTGACCAGTACCTAATACTGAACCATGACAGAGGCTTATTACATTTTGATGTGTGATGTACAATTTCCTGCTCTAATTGCTGTCAAACCAGGTAATAAAGCTTCTGAAAGAGAAGCATTTTCTGTGTTGTGGTTTGTTGGTTTTTTTTTAAATACATAGAAGCCTGTGACTGTTTCTAGACATAGCAGGGGGTTCTGGAATAGGAAACAAAGGAGAGCAATGAATCTTCTTGGAAGCAAATAAAAATCTACAGTCAGAAATGGCTGGCTACTGCTTGAATATCATTAAATCATATTTGCTTAGGGAAAAGTAAGTCAAGAAATGAAGAAAAAATAAATTGTTTTTGTAAATAAAAAACTCACCATCATTTCACATTTCTTATGGTCCTATTTCTGTCCTTTCGTCTTTTACATTATAGATGGTGTGTAGGATGTAGAATTCAGCGCAGTTGTGGCTATGACTTCATCCAAGCTATAGTCAAGGTACATCATATCTCAAAGAAATAAATGCACAATGTATTTCCATGTATGTACTTTAATGTCTCATCACTTCTAATGCGCTCTGCAACACAATGTACTTTTCCATGAATAACCTTACAAAACATGTGAGTGTCTTATAATGTGTAATGTTGTAAGAAGATCTTTTTTCACTGTCTGTACAGTTGAAAATCCTTGCTTGGTTTTTGGGTTGAGTCATAACACGTTTGTCATTTAAAGTGATGTCAATATGGAACAGTAATATAGATTTCAGTGTTGTACTCCTAGTCTTGTGAGTGTAATTTAATGAAGGATGTACAAATCACAGACAACATCATTTCTTTTACAGAAAAAGAGATGTTTTCACAAAATACTGTCTTGCCTCCCTATGAAGCCCTCTTCCATAGAGATGTAAACAACACAGAGTATATAAACAAAAGCAGTCGCGATAACGTTCTCTTGAGAGAACGTTATTTTATATATATATATTAAAAAAAAAAAGTCCTATTTTCATTCAATGTGGCCCTCAAACAACAGTAGTCAGCTTCTACAAGTGCTCCTAAGAAGCAAAGGAAGGTAATAGACCTGGAAACAAAAGAAAAAGTGATAAAGCAACACAAGGAAGGAAAAAGCATTATTAAAACTGGCCATGACCTAGGTTTGACAGAACCAATGAGAAAATAAATTTTGCAGCATAATACAGTACAGGACTATATTAAATTTATATAAATTATTTTGAAGGTATCCTCTATTGCGATGGCACTGAGTTCTTAAACAACCCCTCTGCTTCACTTTGCAAGACAAGAGAAGATAGGAAACTTCAGCTCCATGATGCTGTTGGTAAGTACAGTACATTACAGTATTATTATCATTACAGTATTACTGTATTGATATTGATGTATTATTATTACTGTATTTCAGTAATTATTATTAACTTATGCGATGCATGTGCTACACTACTATTAGGTTACGTTAGGGTACTTGAGTTTCAGTTAGCTTAGCGTAGGTTATATCAGGTCAGGTGTGTGCATCAACTCACTTAATGACACACTGATCAGAATCATATACCGTTGTTAATCAAGGCACAGCAGTAAATGCCAAAACAATTGCATTCATACCATGTCATACATTAAAAAAAAATATCACAGTCTACTAAAAAGCATAATCTCCAGTTTCCACGGAGTAAACACAGGCTTGCTATTTTCAGTACACTGTCCTAACTATGAGTGGGAAAGGAATAATGTGTTTCTGCTGTGTATGCCAATGGAAGGAAAAGTGTATGATACATCATCCGCCAAAATGTTGTTTTGTTATAAGCTTTAACAAGCAAAGCCATTAGTCTCTATGTTCTGCAGCACTGTAAACATACTGGAATTAGCTTACATTTTTAAACATAGCAATCTTACACATGCAGCAAGCCAAAGACTATGCAAATGCTTACTACCAACAGTACATTGTTGGCTAACAACAATGCACCGCCCACACAGTGCAAAATGAAATACAAAACAAAACCAAAACGTGAGCCACTCTGAACCATGAGCAGTTATACTACACTGCAGCTTTTGGCATAATTGGGTAACGTAAAGCCTGATGCTCCTATCAGGGAGTACATTGTTGGAAATCAACAATGATTCTGTTTGGGTTGGTCCTACTTATTTCCAGGAAAATGTACCTGTGTAACAGCTAGCATAGGCTGTAGGAGTGACTGGGCTAACAGGGAATGGGAGGAACATTGACACTGAAGAACCTGGTAAGAATATCACATGTTGAACAGAGTACATGTTACAGAGGACTCCCTATCAGCATGAAACACTTTGGAGTTACTAGATTCCAGCATATTTGAGAAAATAATTCAAACTTAGAACTGTATATCACAGGATCACAGAATGGCTGAGGTTGGAAGGGACCTTTAGAGGTCATCTGGTCCTACCTCCCACCGCAAGCAGGGACCACTGTGCCAGCAGCTCAGGACCATGTCCCGGTATTACTAGGCCTAACATCAAAACCAGGAAGCATTTGATCTAGATTGATTTAACTAAAACAATCTGATACCCTAAATTTAAATTGTCTTTTGGAGCTACAAGAAAGAAATAGTATAATAGTAGTTTCAATGACATTTGTACTACAAATCGTAATAACACCAAAAAGATATCTCCCAGTTGGCAATATATATCCCACTTTCTTAATTAAATCAGCCAAAGTGTGTCAGCTATGTACCACTGTATTAATAAAAGATCAACTTAGCTCTTGATGTATATTAAGAATTTTTGTAGATGGAATTTTTTCTGTATAGAATTTTTTATTCTATTTTTTTCGAGAGAACCTTTATTAGCTCTCAAAACCTTTCTTGGTAATCAAGTAAGGGAGGATTTTTTTTTAATTGTAAGTTCTTTTAAAAGATATTGCCTGAAAGCTTCTGAACAATGTCTGTCAATGGAACCTAAAACTATATTACAACCAGTTAATTATTTACAGCATTATCTTACAAACTGCATAGATTAATCTTCATTTTAACCAAATACGAAGATACAAATGTAGACGAAGCATGTCTTAAGGTGCCTTCCAAAACACAGTGCCTTTTATTATACTAAATGCAGCAACTCATATTTTGAGGAGTTTTACATAAGAACTACAAAATACTCAAGGTAACAATTTTAGTGACTTGTCCAGCCACAATCACTATCAGTGGAGTAAACCCTTCAATGTTAAACTACCTTCTCTGATAGAACTCCACTTATTTCACTGGTATTCACACGAGTAAGACTGGGAAAAGTATGGGTTTTGAGATCAGCAAATCAAGCAGGGAAGAATCAACCTTATGTCTAAAGTAACAACAAATCAGATTTGTGAGGCAGGAAGTGTCATTCATCACTTACATGTTTTACAGCATCCTTCTAAGAACGGTACAACATAGCCTCCAACCTGACCAAGAAAGAAATAAAGAGAAAAAGCTTGCTTTTTTCAAACATTCATTTCCATATATCTGTACTATTATAAATACATTCCAGATGAATCGCTGCAACGTTAATTCAGGCAAACACAATGCTCTGGTGAATGGATGAAGGTTTGGTTATGAATGATCTAACTTCACAGTTTTAGCACAGGTGAGTACAAAGTGGTTGTCACTGAATGTCACTATGCATCACCAGCCATCAAAATGACACATTTGGAGAGGAAATGCCCATGTTAAGTCTGGCTTCATCACATGTTACTTCGAGTAAACCTCTGACTTTTTGTAGAGGCCATATTGACAATGACAAAACCCATGATTCTGATCTCAGTGCAGGAAGAAATCTCATCTAAATGAGAAGCTATACCCCTCCCATAGTGAAGAGTCACGGCTGTCTTCAGCCTTAACTTTTTTAGTTTGCTTGGAACAGCAAAAAGCCTTTCACCAGCTATGTAACTGAGAATCTCTCTGAAGAACAAATCCATGGTTATCTGCATGGAAGAATTACAGCTACCTAGTTCCTTTAGGACCATTCCCTGCTTGTGTACCAGCATTCATTAAGGTAAGTATCCTTCCACCCATATATAAATGTAGAATTACAGAAAGGAATACGAGATTGCTCCCTGCATACATTTCTGGCACTTAGTCTAATCTCATTTTGCAAATTCAAGCAGAGCATTTGCTTCTGCTGCAAAACTAGCCCACAAACACCTATGTCTTACTGTAGAAAAAAATTTCCTGATATTCAATCTTTCCTTTTCTTCAATATTTTTGACCACTGTGATGAATCAAATTGCTGTACACAGAAAATCAGAAAGGAGAATTCCAACCTAGAAAAGTATCCAAATTCAGACAAGTGTATGAGGTCTAGTTTGGTATTAAAAGCCTCAATTAAAAAACACCATATTTTCTGAGAATAGCCCTCTCCGTCTGGGGAACTGGACTGACTGTGTGCTGGCAGACTGTGTGTATACAGCTTTCAGCCTTCAAAAATGCAGGCATTGCAAGAATTTATAATTTCTCCCTTCTTGAGGTACAGATGTCTTTTGTTATCAGTCTTTTCATGCAAACATAAATGATAGCTAGGATGCAACGCATTCAACACTAACCTTTATACATTCAGTTTCATTAAAGGGTGGGCAGCCAACTGAAGAGGAAACCAGAATCGGTCCTGCTTCTGTGCTAGTGCATTCATATCTGATACAGTTTGAAATCCAGACAGCACCAGGCTGTTAAAAATTGCAAAACAGAAACTTTACTAAGCAACTCTGCAAAAACAGTATTATAAGCACTTATAATCCAATTCCTTTAAATGTGAAAGTCAGGTCAAGAAGCACATGCTCCCACTAATGGTTGGGAATGGTGACCTCATATCAACAGATGAGAAGAAAGTAGAGGCACTTAATTTTTTGCCTCAGTCTTTACTGGTAACCGCTCTCCTTATCACTCCTGGGTCCTGGGACAGCAAGATGGTGAACAGAGGGGTAAACCCCTCCCACTGTAGAGGACGATCAGGTTCATGATCACCTGAGGAACCTGAACATTTATAAGTCCATGGGACCAGATGAGATGCATCCCAGCGTCCTGAGGGAATTGGCAGATGTAGTTGCCAAGCCATTCTCCATGATATTTGAAAAGTCATGGCAATCAGAAGTCCCTGGTGACTGGAAGAAGGGTAACGCTGTCCTCACTTTTAAAAAGGGTAGAAAAGATGACCCTGGGAACTACCGATCTGTCTGCCTCACCTCTGTGCCTGGGAAAATCATGGAACAGATCCTCCTAGAAGCTATGCTAAAGCACATGGAGGACATGGAGGTGATTAATGGCAGCCAGCACGGCTTCACTAGGGCCAAGTCCTGTATGACCAACTTAGACTTCTGTAAAGCCTCTGACACAGTCCCACACAACACCCTTCTCTTTAAATTGGAGAGATATGGATTTGATGTGTAGACAGTACGGTGGATAAGAAACTGGTTGGATGGTCATATTCAAAGAGTAGTGGTCAACAGCTCAAAGTCCAGCTGGATATCTGTGACAAGTGGTGTCCCTCAGTGGTCCATACTGGGACCAGTGCTGTTTAATATTTTCATCACGATATTGACAGTGAGATTGAGTGTGCTCTCAGCAAGTTACAGATGACTCAAAGCTGAGTGGTATAGTTACCACACCGGAAGGACGAGATGTCATCCAGAGAGATCTGGACAGGCTAGAGAAGTGGGCCTCTGAGAACCTCATGATGTTCAACAGGGACAGGTGCAAGGTCCTATACCTGGGTCAGGGCAATCCCCAATTTCAGTACACAATGGGGGATGAAGTGATTGAGAGCTGTCCTGCAGAGAAGGACTTGGGGGTGCTGGTCAATGAGAAGCTCGACATGAGCTGGCAATGTGCGCTCGCAGCCCAGAAGACCAACCATATCCTGTGCTGCATCAAAAGAAGTGTGGCCAGCAGGTCAAGGGAGGTGATTCTGCCCCTCTACTCCTCTCTTGTGAGACCTCATCTGGAATACCATGTCCAGTTCTGGAATCCTCAACGTAAGAAGGATATGGAACTGTTAGAACAGGTTCAGAGGAGGTCTACAAAGATTATTAGAGGGCTGGAGCACCTCCTGTATGAGGACAGGCTGAGAGAGTTGGGCTTGTTCACCCTGGAGAAGAGAAGGCTCCGAGGAGATTTTACAGCAACTTCCAGTACCTGAAAGGGGCCTACAGGAAAGCTGGAGAGAGACTATTCATAAATGTTTGTGGTGATTGGATGAGGGGGAACAGGTATAAACTGGAGAGGGGCAGATTTAGGCTTGATATAAGAATTTCTTCACCATGAGAGTGGTGAGACACTGGCACAGGTTACCAAGGGAAGTTGTGGCTGCCCCATCCCTGGAGGTGTTCAAGGCCAGGTTGGATGGGACCTTGGGCAGCCTGATTGAGTGAGATGGACCTGCCCATGGCAGGGGTTTGGAACTAGATCTTTAAGGACCCTTCCAACACAAATGATTCTATGATTCTATGATCTTGTCTTAATCAAAAGTAATACTTATAGCAAAATATAATTTAGATGCATATTAAAGTTCTGCATAAGTACAGAACTTAGCAGTCCATTAAATATATACCATTAAGCAGGTTCTAAAAGAGTCAAGTTGAAGATAATTCTCTGATATATCAAAAGCCCCTTAATCTTTGTAGACAGGTACATGATTGACTCTCCAATAAATTAATCCCGTAATCATAGAATGTCCTGAGCTGGATGGGACCCACAACGATCACTGAGTTGCTGCACAGGACAGCCACAAAATTCACACCGTGAGTCCAAGGGTGTTGTCCAAATGCTTCTGGAATATTGTCAGGCTTGGCACCATGACTGCTTCCCTGAGGAGCCTGTTCCAGTGCTCCATCACCCTCTCAATGAAGAACCTTTTCCTAATATCCAACCTAAACTTCCCTGGGACATAGTTCTGCCTTTCCCTTGGGTCCTCTCATTGGTCACCAGAGAGAATGCAAAACTATTCCGAGTATTTGGCCAATTAAGGCTCTTCTTTGCACATGCTATAAGGCAATGTGCGTACAGCATCTCATAATATTTTTGTTTACTTCTAAATATTTTGAGGGAATAAGGTATGCATAAACTTACCTTAAAATTAGAAATTGTGCCATTGCTGAAAGTGTAGAGACAAGACAAGTTCTTACAGCTACCACAGCAAGTTGTTAAATCTTTTGGAGGCTGATAGACTTGGTTCTGCCAAAAGCAAATAGATTATTCCTTGTATGAGACCATCTTGCAGCTCAATATTTTCCTATTGTAATGGGCAGATTTTTTTAATGTATTTGATTTTAGGTATGGCTTTTAAATAACTTTCTAAACCTCATAGCTTACATTTGTACACATCCTACATTCAAGAAGCTTCTACAAAATACCTGTCATCTTGAAGTAAGGAGAGGTTCCAACTCTGAGAAAATGAACCCATCTCTCTATCATTTTCAAATGTAAGTCTGACAAGACTGATTCAAGATCCATTGAAATTTTGGCTTTTTACACACTAGACATCAAGTAAGTACATAATTAGAAAAAATAATCCATATAATATTCTCATGGTAATGTATCATACGTGGTAAAAAGATAAAACATCCTTTGCTTATTTTATAAAGCTGTTTTCATCTAATTTAGAATTATTCTTCTATTTATACTTATTGTCTTCCAAGTTCTCATTGAGCCAACATCTGCCAGGAATTTGTAAGAGTTTGCACATAATGCAGCTAAAGTTACACAAAGATGCAAGGTGGTAGTATGCTATAAGCATTGGTTTGTATACGATTTACATAGGGGAGAAAAAAGTGAAGGAAATGAGACTTTTGTAAACTGCTATCAGAAGTGTGGAATCACATCATTACAGGGGGATCTCAAAGTTACTTGCTTGTTCCTATGACTGTAATCTAGTCAACAAAACCCAATGAAATGTAATTAAGTCACAATATGCACATGTAAAATTTGGAATTTCTTACAGCTTTGCACTTGACAGCACAGTCTATTGAGGATGTGTTTATTCTGTAGTATTTAGTGGAGGGATCAATAACATTTGTACAATAAGAAATGCGGCAAACACCATCTGCACCATGTTCCACAATTTTCTGTCCAGGAAGCAGCACACCTCTCTCATTACTCAGGCAAACTTTGTCTCTCACTACAAGAAAACATAAAATAAACAGCATACTCAGCACAACCAGCTTGATAGCAAAACTCCATTAAAAAACGTTTCAAACAGTAAAACAGGAATGGGAAAATCTACTCTACCTCTTTAGGAATTATGGGTCAGGTTTTCAACTATAAACTGCTAATAGCAGTTTAATATTTCACTAGAATCACCAAACTATTTCAAATACAACCACACATGAAACCTAATAAATAAATATGTAATATTCTATTAGTTGCACCACCAAAATGGCAGTGCAGGCTTTTTCATCTGATATGTTTTGTAAGCCTAAGAGATGTACCTAAGAAATATTTGGTTTTCCCTACTGATTACTCTAGAACCCAGGGGATAATTAGCTCAGAAGTATACGTCTTCATTGTAGACATCTAGGCAAGGACAATCCCAACTCTATTGGCCAGCAGGGTGACCCACAGGAATTATTTTTTTATAGCCCTTTTTATATATATATTTATTTTAGAGAGTTTTCACAGATGCTGTTGGGCATGTCCTAACACAAATTTGCATGGTGCTGAATGCTGCCCTTGATCTTGTAAAGCACATAAACATGTCAACCTACTCCTGACAGTCTCGTCATGGGGTTAGTGGAACTTCTGTTTAAGCAGATACTGAGTGTGTGTTTTAGTTTCTTTCTGGAGTCTTTAGTCCAGCTCAACAACATACAGGCTGCTTAGTCAACACCACCCAACTTTCCCCAAACTATCTGCTATTGCACTGCACAGACCTGCTAATGTAGGAGTTAAGAGAATACAAGGACAGGCCATAATCAACCAAATATTTCCTAAGGGGTCCCATTTTCTTATATTTTCTTACACCATTTATGAATTATGTCAGTCAGATTTTTCCTCCCTCCTCAGTACCATGTTCAAAGTTAACATCTGATTTAAAATTACTTTAGCACTCAAAAGGGTATTTCTCTGAATTAAGTTATTTGCTGACTTACCACATTTGTACTTAACACAGTTACAGATATTTTCTGTACTGTTCTGAAACTGTTCATCTATCTGAAGTTTCTGCCCCTAAATGTATAAAAGAAGAAAAAAAAGAGAAATGGAACAGCAGTGTTTTCTTATCTGTACAATCTTTTCTTTTAAACACCATTCCTCGAGGATTTGAGTAGCAGCATCTTTTGCCCCTGATTTGAATACACTTTCATCAACCACAGGAACATTTAATTTTGTAAATATAAGCAAATGGGAAATTTTTTTTACACCTGAAAACCAGGAATGGTTGTTGGTTTCAGTACAGCAGGTATTTAGGGCAGAAAAGACTAAGGCAGGCCAACAATGAAATGCAATGCCTTGCCTTTGTACAGAAATCTCCATGCTGTGTGGAGTGTATACTTTCATGGAACAACTTAATGAATATAAATAGTATCAAAATAGCAGAGATGTAATATTTATTTTTGCCATTTATTGTTTACACATATGTATATTAAGACTTTTCTCCCAGTTTTCTGCGAGTCCTGATATCTTATACCCAAGTTTCTTCACAAATGCAATGAGAGTACTAACAACAACCTTATTTACAAAGCATTTTGAAGTTCCTCTATAGAAAATTAGTACTATTTCCCAGTTCCTTCCTAGGACTCCAAATTATATTTTTTATAAACTATTCCCTTTGCAATACTATTTTCCGGATAAAATAATGACAAGCAGAACCAAAGCATGCCCAGTACTGACTGAGAACCTAACCCAGCAATGCTAAGAAGCATATTTGTAATGCAGAGCAAGTCACAATGAAAAGTTCTGCTTAGTCAGCAGTCTGAGCACATGATGTATGTTAACAAATACACTGTAACAAATAATATTAACAAGTAATAGTAGTAAAACACTACTGCTTTCAAGTAATTTGTTCTGACAGTTTTAAAACAAAATTTTATCCTTGCATGCATGAAAGCAGTTCCACTCCACAAATACTTCAGGGCAGCATAAGGTCATAAAAGACTCTAAAAATAACAATGCTATATGGCCATTCTGTTCTGAAATACATTTAAATCTAACTGAATTCTTATAAATGGATATAACTTTTTGCAAAGCAATTTTTAAAAAGAGAGAATGACATGGCATTTCATATTTCACTGATGAAACTATTAGTGAGATACTAATAATTAGATATATTGAGAAATTAATAAAAGAATACTAAGTACTGACAAAGAATAATTTCATACCAGTTTGCACTGAGGCTTGGGGATCGTTTCACAGGCACATTCTAAAACAAAATAAAATTACAGAAACAATAGTTTAGAAAGTTGTATGCCATTTGCTTAAAATAGAGCATCAGAAAGAATAGAAATTCTAGATATACAAGTGATCACTGAAGTTCTGGTGAAATTTTTGAAATATACCTGTCTGGGGAGACCAGAATCATGTTAAATTTCTGTTCCATCTTGACAACTATTATGAGCTTCTTTGACCACTTTTACTTATTACGATTTACAGCATTGTATCAACTGCAGTCCACCCGATCATCAAGAGATGATCATTCTAGCCACTAGCCTTCTTGCAGTAATGACAATCATTATAATCAATATAAAACAACAGAGAATTGTTTTAAGGCATCACAAAGAGATGTATGATATACTACCATCTTCATAAACTGGCAAATTCCTGAACTGTGAACTCAACCTTATTTTAAAAGCCATAAATAATTTACTAGCTTTTACAAAATTTTCAAGATGACAAGTCACCCTGTTTGCAGGTAAATGCTACAGTGTATGATCACCCTTGCGAAGTAACAAAAAACCAAAACAAACAGATTAAGAAGTTCTGTACCGTGAGATGACTTTTCTGTATCACTTGTTCATGACAAGACTACAATGGTACAGCTGGCTTAAACCAGACTTGAACCCAAAAGGCCAAAGCTCTTGTTAAGAGTCTTACTTACTAAGACAACTAAAATGAAAATAAGTTATTTTACCACATGTCTGAAAGGGGCAGCACTTCTCTGGGCTCCACACCTGTATCAAAGACATGCCTAGCATACATTTGAATTCAGGACACCGATGTGTTTCACAAACTAAAATCAAGGAAAAGAAAGTCCAATAAACACAAGTTTGTCATATTTTGGTGAATGGAAATATGAAATCATGAGATGGTAAATGACTTCTTAATAATAGATGATAATAGAATATTTTAGAAAATATCTTACTTGAAAAGACTAATAATTTAAATGTAATCACTAGCCATCCGATAATAGCAGTATGGAGTACAAGTACTCAAGGTAAATATTTAAAACAGGTTTCAGTCTCCAGAATTTAGGCCCAGAAATTACTGATTTGTTTCCATGATACAGATATTCAGATAAAGCTTTGGGCACATGAAGTTTTAGAAGTAAAGACTATTTGTTCAGGACTACAAATGATAGCTTGGTTATACACACACGTGGAGCTGTACGTCTAATCCACCATTTTTGGCACTGAATGTCCACATTACCAAATTTGACATGTTATCTATTACTTAAAATATAAAAATCAAGTCAAACTTACGACACTGGTACGTAGGGCAACACCTCTCTGTAGTGTTGCCAGCCACAATAAGAACTTCTCCTTCTTGACATTTGGGTATTTGATCAGAGCAAGCCCCACATGCTGAAGAAAACAATTATTTGAAAGCATTATTTGAAGTAAACATAGGAAGAAATTTTACTGTTGCCTAGGAAACCAGCCCATAAGTTTCTCACAGAACCATATGAAAGAGAACAGAGGTACTATGCATCTACTCCCTATAGTCCTTACACAAGAGGCTAATTTCCAGTGAAGCTTGCCTTTCCTTTGCCCCATGCTATAAAGAACGAATACATTGTGAGTCAGATCAAAACAAATAAGATTTTCTCTCCCTTTCTGTTACGAAATATTTTGCTACATTTTCTTCCTACCAAATTACTCTGTTGCATTCAGGAATGCTCCTCTGCCCAAGTAATAAGCTTTTTCACCCCAAAATAAAGAGCATTTGCTATGATGCTAATGTTATCCTCCCTCTTGAACACATATGAAAACTACAATAGGTAACTTTTGATACATACAATGTGAAGACTCATTATATCAAAAAAGAGACAGAAAGATGATATGCAGACAGTGAGAAGAGCCAAACACAGCACATAGAATGAATCATGGAATCATAGAATTGTTTGGGTTGGAAGAGACATTAAAGATTCCCGAGTTCCAATCCCCCTGCCATGGGTAAAGACACCCTCCACTCATTCACGTTGCTGAAAGATCCATCCAACCTGACCCTGAACAAGTCCGGGGAGGGGGCATCCATGACATCTCTGGGCGACTTGTTCTAGTGCATCACCACATTCACAGTAAAAAATTTCTTCCTAATATCTAATCCAAATCTATCCTCTTTCAGCTTAAAATCATTACCATTTGTCCTATGACTCCCTGATAAAAAGCCCCTTCTGAGCTTTCCTGTAGGACCCCTTTGGCCCTCTATTACTGTAAATAATGGAAATGTAATTCAAGTTTTCTATTAACGCTCAAATTTTTGCATATAAAAGACCTAATCAAGATGACTCAGCTTTTGATTCACAGATATCTATGTGTAAAAATAAATTCAATAGGACCTCATTATTGCATTATTATCATACAGAAAACAACCATATGGTAACATTGGAACTCTTCTACTCATGACAAAAGTGCAATTTCATTACTGAATTAAGTTATTAAAGGCCAAACACCAAAAGAACTGAACTCCACCGCAGCTCCTCTACAGAACCTAAGAATACCACTCAGTTGCACAAAGCTGGTTTGTGACTCTTGATGGGTATTGCCGTTCCTTGATTTTTATAAACTTAATGCCCATTTTTTTAAACAATTGCAAGCGTTACTATGTTGGGACAGCTAAAGGAAGTACAAGGAGTCTTAAGATAATAGGAGACATCATTGCATATGCAAAAACACTTATGGTCTCAACTAGCCAGGATACTGCACCACATATATAAGAAATGCAGCAGGTACTCTCCACCCGAGCAGCAATTAGCGTTTGATCTTCTTGACAGCTTGGCATATGCTCCATTGGTTCACATTTTGCTGGATCACACTCTGCAAAAGAACACAACAGATGTATTTCTTCATATGAAGTATGGCATTCCTCTTTTGTTATGCTACATCCCTAAGAGACAGCAGCAGTGCAGAGCAGAGAAATACTACAAGACACTTCAGAAAAACTTTTCCTTTATATCACAAGAGAGCAAAGATACATTCTCAACTGATCATTAAAATGCACAATCACTTCATCGTTATATCTGCTCAAATTGAGGCACAGACCAACCCTGAGCTTTTAGATGAAAGAGGATTTTGTAAATGGCCATACTAACGATGTTATCTACACTACCTGTCTTTTTGCTTCTAAGTTGATCTATTTAGTTTACTCAATGTCTTTTTACAGGGTGAACTTTTTTACCTTTTCAGAAGAAACCTACCACAAACGTAGCTGGGACAACAGGATTCTTCACTGTAGTAAGTGACCAGCTTTTCCAAGCCATTGCATTCAGGGATTAGGGGTTCACACAGGCTCTGATTACAAACTGTAACATAAAGGGAAAGGAAAAAAAATTTTTAAACTACGTTATACATTTATAAGTTGTGCAGAGCAGTGATACAGTATTTGCACTTTAGTACCCCAAATATCCAAATAACAACATGCACAGGAAACCCACAACAAATTAGCAAAGAAACCCTAAGGCAATATTCAGAAATGTCCAGCATTTGCAATACTCTCCATGGAGGCAAAGTTAAACTAGAGCTGAGTACCTATGAGAATGTTAAAAAAAACCAGAAAAATTCCTGTGGAAAACTCACTGCAACATCATCCCAGGTGGTCAAAACACGAGAAAAGCTTGCAATTTCTTTTTGAAAATGAACCTTCTAAGCTAAATAAGGATTCAAAAAAGCTTTTACATTCTTTTTTACTGCTTACTTCATAGATCAGATAAACAATCATCTGATCTTTCTTCTAGTAATTATTTGTATGATTTATTTGTATTTGAATATTAAAAATAAATCACTAGCCTGTACAGCTGAGAGAAACACAATTCACATTCAAATCAACAGAGAGCTATTTCAATCCTTATAACCCTTGCTCCTTTCTTCTACATCTCCCCCTACTGGATATTGAGCCACATAGTATAAAGTTTCTACAGTTTTCTACAAAATCTGTAAATTCAAATGAAAGCAATTTCATTCACTTCAAAAGATGTGTAACAGGAAGACAACCACAGAGAAAAGATATCTGCACGTTCCAGTGGGCTATATCCATAATCATTAAAGAATACTTACTACAAATCTTCTGAGGACAACATGTCTGATCACTAGGAACAAGCAAAGGGACTTCTGCAAATCGCTGACAGTTTAAATTCTGGATATCTGAACAGTTGTACTCCACTGGAATAATGGTCTCACTGTCAATACATTTTTGCATACAGCATCCACTCAAAGAAGTTTCCCAGACCTCACCTATTGCACGAGGTGCTCCTGAGGTGTCTGTACAAGCTAGATCAGGACAACAGAAAACAGAAGTTATTCCTTTTGACTTGAAGTTTGACCACCATTTTCTTCCACAGTGCGTGTGGAACTATGAAGTATAAAAATCACAGAGTTTTAAAGGCATCACCTATTCCCATCACCCTACTAAAATGTGAAAGAGGAGAAAGTGTGAGACTGAATTTGTATGGGAAAGCAAGACGCTCAATATCCTCCAGAGGATCACGGCCTTCACTTTGTTTTGTGCCTTCACAGTAAGGCTAGTCACTTAAAATCCCAAAACAATCCTTTGTTTTTGAAGCATTGATCTCAAAAGAAGCTACTCTTGTATTTCACATGTGGCAAAACTTTTATTTTACTGTGCCTTGTGTAATCTGATTTATAATAAACTGCATCTCTCAGGTTTGTGTGTTAAGTATTGGTCCACAATTTGGTGTGCTCAGGCAGAAGTGTAGTGAGAATAAATATCAATACTGGCATAAAGAATGCAGGACATATACGAGTATTATTAAAAATGTGCAATTGACTGTTGCTGCATGTCTTTTGAATGCTGCCTAGGTTGGACCCCTTGGCAAAAGGCTAGGTGGAAAGGAGGCCATGACTAATACACATAGAACATGAGAATGCATAAACATAAACAAAAACTTCCATTCTGAAAAGCATCCTCCAGCTGAGAGAAGGTGAGCAAAATTGCATGTCACAAGGATATTCCCAGCTTGTTCACCTGTACAGTTAATTCATACTCAATACTTGGAGTCCTCAACTGAATAACATATACAGAACCCACAGAACATCAGGCCAGAAATTGACTTATTGCTAATGACCACCAACTCGCAGATAATAAAGAAGATGATCACATCCAAACATACCACATTTTTCTTCAGGAATACAGACAGCAGTGTGAGCCCGGTGCAGGATGGTCCCTCCAGCACAGACACAGCCTTCTGTCAACACTGAGCAAGAGTCTGAGTCCAGAGAGGCAACCTCGTTACTCTGACAACTATCTGCAACCTCACAGGCAGCTATACAAGCCTGATAGGAGAAGTTTTCAGGGCAGGGGAAGGCTAGGATGGAAATAAACAAATCACAAAGTTGTAATCACGTGAAGCAGTTCTTAATAGGAGACATTATTGTCTTCTTAGCAACTTTCAGTGCTCCCCAACACAGTAGGATCTATGAGCCTAAAGCAACCAATACAGATCAGTTACTTTCTACATGACAAATTCAAACAAAAGGAAGTTGTGAGCACTTTTACTTCTTCTTGTAGTAACATTTTCATCAGGCTTTGGTTTGCATTTTGGCGGTAATCAAACCATGCACCAGTGTTGACGCAAAGTAATTTAGACTTCAAAACCAATTGAAAATACCACACAGATTAATATTACAGTGTTCTGAATCATTCTGTATACTTCACAGTGGCTAAAGAACATTTAGTGAGTAATAAATGGCAAAGCTTTGTCAGTTACAAAAATATATATGTAAAGTCAAATTCACCATTGTTTTACACAGAATAATAAAGAATGGGATTAATTCATTACTATGTGTAATAGATATCCACGTTACTTACTTCCTTGTATGTTTGTGTTATTTTTAAGTCAACAAACACAGTTAAACTTAACATTCTTTATACTACTAATGTAAATTTATTGGCACGTTATGGGTGCGTGCAGGAATTGACAAAAAAAGCATCCAATCTGATTTAACTTTTGCTGTTGAAAACTTAACATAACCTTTCATAGCTTCAAACAGTGATTAAAGCTGCATAAATATGTCAAACAGAGAATGACTACAAATGCCAACAGTGTGGTTCTGTAAACTACCAAAGTATATGATCCTCATCATGTAATGACACCTAAGTCAAAGCAGCAGCACCTGGAATCATGGTAATGAGATGAAGTCCAGTTCACAAAGGCACTGTCTGTTCAAAACTGATGAAGGTTCCAGTTTAGACTTTAAAGATTAACTGGGAGCGAAGGCTGACTCAGCTCCTCACTACTAAAAATGGCCATAATGCCCCATAGGAAATATTAGCTAGAGCGCTGTAAGTAGAGGAGATCAAGCTTCTAAAAATCAGTCTACACCATATCACTTAGTGACTACAAAATCCAGATGTGACTTCATGGTTCTTCTTTGCTGGGAACACACCACCAGTGGTCACTGTGGTATAAAAATGAGTAATGATGGATGGAATACATAACTATATTCACAGATATATTTTATGAGATTTTTCTTAAACACTTACTTGCTAAAATATTCTTAAAATAAACTAAACTATTTGCTAAAATCCATACAAACTGAAAAAATAAAAAGACTTTTCAAGCTTTAGATTCCACAACTATTATTTGCAGGGCATTACAACATGCCTTTGTGAAGCCTGTACATATGCACCCACTTCAAATCACTTTAACAAAGACATCACTCAGGATTTCTGTGTACAGTAAGTTCTCTCATTTTTTGGATCACACTTCATCAGTAAGTCTTTTCTTTTTCAAGCACTGAAACCACAGATCTCTTTATGTTATTACGGCATAGGGCTTCTCCTAGGTGATCATTGACAGCATAAAGAGATGCTGTCATCCACATTTTTTATTTACTGATAACCACAGATCCCATTTGGCCATACATTTTAGTATGTTGCTGCAGGAGATGTCTTCTGATAGGATACTGTAGCTGTCGGGTTTTAGTCCTTACTTTCCATCTAATCTCAATGGTGTTTCATTTCTCTAAGCCTTTCTATGAAAACACAGCTTTCTGGAGCAGCATCAATCAGGTGCTGCCAAGTCAAAATACCACAGACCTTTCTGTGGCTTCCTCCTTTCCACAACCAATTCTATTGTGGTTTGGTTTTATCAGCAGAAAGCGACTAAGAGAAACAAACACTACACTGCAAGTGAGAAGATTTGACTTCTGAAGTTAAGTACATTAGAAACCAGAGGTAGGCTTCTGAGCAAGGTTCTTTAATGTACATTTTATATCTGCGAAATAGCTGTAATGATCTTGCTTCCATTTGCACACTGCTTTGAATTATACAAAACACTGCTGAATTTACTATCTCAATAATGACTTCCTAAGTACATGAGGAGGTCAAGGAGCATTGAATTGGTATTTTCAACTAAGAGTAACACTTACATAAAGCAAATTTTGTCTAGAGGTACATATATATGAAGAATACTTACAGCAGTAATCAGAGCTCCTCCATTCTATACAAATATTAAATTTGTTGCACATGGTCACATAGGCAGCTAGTGAAATGCATGGATTTCTAATGTACTCAGTGTCTTGAACCCATATGTTACAGAATAACTCAGGTGGAACCTAATAAAGAAAAAATTTACAATATTGCACCTTCATAGAGACCTTGCTAGGTAGGAAACACTGACTTTTTCAAATGTCAGCTACAAACAAAGAAGGCAAAAGTTTTTGGTTCACAGTAAGCAAGAGGTCACCAGCCCTCATTGGTGTACAAAGAAACCTTACTATTATTTAAAAGTAAGGCTTCCGGAATGTTGAAAAAATGTAAGACACCCATATATTTCTTATTTCATCTCTTAGAAGTGCCAAGGCAAGAGCTAATACATTTTTTCCAATAGAAGGCACAATTACTCATTCTTCCTTGTTCTTCCTTACCTCTATGTTTTTGTTTATCAGCCTCAACAATATAAAAAAGATGAAATGGCAAATGCACTCATATGAGCAAAACCACATTCTCTATTTGCAGTCTGAGTTTGTTATTTGCTTTAGGTTTGCTCTGAATGATCTGTTTTACCTTCTCATCTCTATGAACTGTAACCCCTTGCCTATTTTGGTCTACATCATACTCATAGCTGAATTAGCTGGGATTGCCTTATGAGATAGTATTGTCAAAACACAGATATATGTGGAATTCCAAAAGTGTTAGTTGCTTATTGCAACTCTCCTATCAAGCTGTCTTATGCTTCAATTGTTTTTACACTGCAACTCTCGATAAATAAAGCATCATCTCACTCCACAGATGTTGTTACATGTAGTTTCACATAAATGAAATGATCAAGTATACAAAATTATATCAGAACTACAGCTCTCTCTAAATGTAAGCTTCTGAAATAGTTAACATACATAAGGATGACAGCTGCTGAAGGTCTGGTTCAGCACCAGTCTTAAGCACTCTGAGCAGTCCATGACTGAGCAATTAGTTTCCTGATGTCTGTCTTCTCCAACATACTTTAATGTGTCTGGCACTTGCCAGCTGTCTATAAAAGTCGATAAAGCATCACTTTTGCTTAAAACTGTCCTGTTGGGTAGCATCAGGTCATTTTCCAAGCTTCTATCACAAACTCCTGTATATAACCAGAAGGAAAAAGCAGGTTAACGCCACATTCTGAAGTAAGTTTGAAATGGTATATTCAAACAAGTAAAGAGCTTTTAAAAAACTTACACAACTTGACAGTATCACAACCCACAACAGATGTGGAAAGTCTCTGGCAGAATCAAAACACACAAAATTCAGACCAATTAAGAAAAGGAAAATAAAGATGCATTTATGAATTGAGATAGGTGAAATGAACTCTACTACATATCAAAAAAATGCTCAGAGAGCCCAGCTATGACACACAAGCTTCACCTCTTCAGTTGCACAAGCAGTAAACAAAAAAGTATTTCTAAAAAGGTTACAAAGCACCTCTATGTTTAGCAACAAAATCAAACTGTAAATGTTATGAGAATAGGGAACTCCCATAGAATGACAAAATGCTTATCTGATACTGTACTCAGAAATTCTGTGCTTTTCTCCTTATGCTTCTGGTCAGTCTTAAGCATCTATTGGCTCAAGAGCCAGCATAAAAGTGCAGCTTTTTGCATTTTCAGGTATACTTATATTATGCCTCAGTAGGAAAAAAAAAATCAAACTTTTCTGCATTCACTTCCCAGAAGGAAGTATCACGCTTTGCATCTCTTTAAACTAAGGTAGTTGGCAATTTTGAAACACTGGAGGAAAGGAAGCAAGGTAACACAGAGACTGACTTTGGTGAGCCCAGAACATCTAAGAATTACAGTAGTCTCCTCTGGAAGGTTTAGAAATCAGCAGGTAAAAAAAAGCAGGATGACGGATCAGTCACCCATTCTTTCTTCCTAATGAGAATTTCTGAGACTTTTGTGAATGTCTCTACAAACTTGCAGGGCAATTCTGAATCTTTTTGTGTTCAAAAACTGTTTATGGATTTAATCATTACTAGAGAACTTGTCTGTTTTACCATATTTGCCAGTCCTTGATGACACAAGCAAACCATTGACAATGTGTGATAGAGCAATAGACATTCGAAGAATGAAATAGCTTTTGAAACTGTTAAACATTATTTGACCAAAAACACTTACGGGTTAACTTTTTGAGGCTGTGAGTCTATGCAACACAAATAGGAAGTACTTGCTGGTTATGAAAGACTTCAAAGGATTGCTGTCATGTCTGGGATATCTTTTTCCACCACTTCTCTTACGCATTGACAAGGAGAATTAACACAGCAAAACTAAGGCTTCACATGTGGCTTGGTGGGATCCTGTTGCAGCTAAAACTGACATGCTCACACTCTCTTTCATCAGTTTTGCCATAGCAATGTCCATGTTCCCTCATCTCCGAGATCAGCTCTTCACCAGTTGCCTTGTCTGCCCAATCCTTCCACTGCATAAAGACACTGCTGTCTCTAACACAGATCCTCCCAAGAGATGCCTGCTGCCAAAAAACTGTAATGGTGCCTTCCATTTTACCACTTCCATGAAGTCAAGAAACCGGGATCTACCAATATTGCAGTTCAGCCACAAGACATGTGAGAAAGTTCAAATATAAGAAGTAGGCAAACACAGAAAGCACAGGAGATTAGGGGAGACTAATTTATCCTGAAAAGACGGAGTTCAACAGCTCATTTAAAGCAGGCTCTGGTGAGTCGCACAAGACAGCACTGTGCAGGCAGATCTGAGCAGATCTGTGCAGAGAATCCCAGTCAGACATGAATACCAGGAAAACACAGCACATTCTCTGAAGAAGCTGTACTTGGAACAACACCCACAGAAATGTGCTACCATCTAGTTAAACCATTTTGTAAACCAGGAATGTAATGTTCCCAGTTCCCCCTGTATAAGCAATCAAACAGGTAAAGGAAAAAGAGACTTTCAGGACAATTTGTATCAGGCTTACTAAAAAATACTGTCTTCAGTTTCTTGTTTCTGTATGATCTAATTACAATTAAAAAAAACAGAGCAAGAATTAGTTAAAAACAGAAGTCAGGGCAAATTACAGATAGTAATCCAATTCCAAAATGACAGTAAATCCAAACTCTCTTCTTTTGCAAGAAGCACATTACTGTCTGCAGGACTTGGAACTAGACTGAGCTATCACTGGTATTTGATACTGAGCTACAGGCATTTGCCCTTTCTGAAACTGGAAAGATATCCACTGTAATCATATGAACTCTGTAACCCTGGTTTCCAGCTCCAATTTACAGCAGATAAATTTACAGATTCGGGTGTCACAGAAGAGATTTACATCAACAAATAAACACATGCTCGCAAAAGCTATAGCACCAAAAACTTATTTGAGGCTGTGTTTTTTTTAAAAGAAAGAAACTATGTGAAACTATTGAACAGACCTTACAGAGTGCAATCTTACAGTTATTTAACCCACGACTATCAAGAAATTCCCTCTGAAATATTTCTTCCAACAGACAAACTAAGATTAGTTCTCTCAAGTTAACGTTTCCTGTGAATTCTGACCTTTAGAAACTGCAAATAGCACATACCACTTCCTATCAGATGGATATCAAACACTAAATCTGTAAACAACCTTATTTGACATTATGGATTTATGCCTGACTTACTTATTTTGGTTTAGTTGCAGCAAACATGCTTGTGACTCAATCAGGTTACAGTCAGAAGAAACACTATGGGTAAAAAGTGATTACATGGATAGGTTTCACACAGCATTCCAACAATTAACAAAATTAATAATAATTTAATTTTAATAGTATTTTAAACTTTGCAATGATATGCAATAATTATTTTGGGCCAGATCCTGCAAAAGATAGTTTATACAATTAGGAGAATGTGCTTCTCTGGTAAAGCATATGAATGCCTTTATTACTTGCACCACTCTATACTTACCACATAATCCCAAAGCTCTTGGTTCTCCAGTACTATTAAACTCAATAATCATCACGCCTGTGTTGTGAAACCACTGAATTCTGATTTTTGTTGGGGTCTCAACCGCATACTTGAAGCCTGAATCCTTGACTTTGTACCCATATTTTCTAACTGTAGGCCAAGCAAATCTTGAATTTACTGTTATCTAAAATATACACAGAAAAGAGGTAAATGTCAGGTTAAAAATGCATTAGGCAGAAGAATTAAGGCCAGATTCTTGACAGCTTAGAGATCTAATGCATAACTAATTTCAAAAGAAAGTCAGGCTCACCTCCACAAAGGCACTTAAAGAGACTTACGTGCTTTGCTCTGTAACTTACCTCATTAAATGTCCTTGTATCACAGTCTGACTCTTTGAATTTACAAGCAGTTTACAGAATTATAAAGTTGGAACAATTAATTATATTACCTATTGTGTCCTACTCTAATCTTCAGTACCCACATAAGGAGGCAGTTGATTACAGAAGTGAGATGCTATCTAAAAGGCAAGGAAAAACAGACCCTCAAAATACTTACTTTTCTGCTTAAACGATTGATAATAATTTGGTTTGATGAATAAGTTAAATTCAACATTGCCAGGCACAAAGAAGTTGAATTTGAATTACTCTGTGGAGAAAGCAAAAATATATCAACCACAGTTGTCTTGTGCAAAATCTTTATAGATTAGCTGCTTGCTGTTTTTAGATACTGGGGCATTAAGAATTTTTGGGGGATATATTTTTAAGAGAGGGAAACTGCTGCTGATTGCAGTCTGGACTAAAATGTTCATTAGTGAGCATTCTTGCAAAATAAATAAACTAAATATTATGATCTCATTGTGTTCAGCAACTGTGTTACATCACTCAATCTTGAAATTACAACAGAATAAAGGTTTTCAGGAGAAAAAAAAAGCAGCAGTCTAGCTGTTTGGATATTGAAAAATATGAGCTACATATGTGAAGATGAGCAAGAACAAGACTGGGAATGATGAATCTATGTGATATATGACCAATACAGAAGTAAGGGATCAGAAATAGAATCATAGAATCACAGAATAGTTAGGGTTGGAAGGGACCTTAAAGATCATCCAGTTCCAACCCCCCTGCCATGGGCAGGGACACCTCCCACTAGATCAGGTTACCCTTTCTTTTAAGATATAGCTTATTAGTAGTACTCAACACCATTTGTTAGATGATTAATATTAGTTACCATTCTACAGTCAAGGACATGGATGGTTATAGTTTCATTTTGAGTTTGACTAATAATGTAGGATGCTTCTTTGAATAAAGCCAAATGATTTCCATCATATGTTACAATGCTCAGGTCAGAGAAAATTGTGCAACGACCTAAGAAAAACAGAAACAAAGTAAACATTTTTTCTAATTTATTTTAGAATTTCTGTAAATATTGCTATATATAAAGATTAAACAATAAAATTTGCAAGATTAATTAGCTTAATAGAGCTTCAAATAGGCAGCACATATTTTCAGCTATATTTGATAGTGTTGCACCTATGTAAATGGGCAGCAGGGTCAAATCCTGCATATTTCCATGGGACGGTCTGCAGGCCTCTGCAACCAGCTATTTTCTTAAAGTCCTTGCCAGCAAAGGTTTTTACTTTTTACTAGCCCCAAACTAGCGAAAAACATGTATGGCAGTAGAACATGCCAAATCCTTAGTTCTCTTCTAGTCTTATTCATAAGACAAGTGCTCATGTTTAAAGTTTCCTTCTTCTCAGTCTTACTGCTATGGCTTTCATGTCTCAAAGGGCCTGGAGTTCTACTTGTAGTTATTTCAAACTCTAGAGCATTAGCATAAATTTGTACTGCCTATCTCCGCATCCTTTCTTTGATATTATGGATTAAAGTGATTTTTTCTTTTTAAGGTTTGGATTCTTCTGATGGGAGTAACTACTGTAAAGCTTCCAGAGTCCCAAGACTGTTAACAGAGGTAGTTAAAAGTCTAGGAAACCTTCTCATCCTCAAGTAGATGCAAGAAGAACCAAAAAAGTCCACTGACTATTCAGAGTAGGTGTCCCCTGATTAGACAGAAGACAAGATGCATCTAAGTCAAACACAGACATGTCCACTGCAGATACCTAAAGCTGGATAGAAGGAATATCCTACATTAAAGGAGCCTCTTGATTTCATTTCCCTGAATGCAGAACTACAATTATAAATTACATTCAACAATGAGTAGCCAGTAAAATATGCATCTTCTATTTCTATACCATGGTACAGAAGTGTCAGTTCTTAGCCTCCTTACACATGGATTAAATTGTTACCTAATTTTTTTTTTAAATAATAATTAAATATTAATAAATAATAATTAAAACTTACATGCACATTCCCACTTTGGGCAGCACTTGTCACCATTCATTTGAATGGCAAATCCTAAAACTCCACAGCTGGGTTGAGTTGCATTATATGGGCAGTTCTGCGACTTATTAACTTGGATCAGTTGTCCATCCAAGCAAATGTGTTTTATGCACTCATTCTCTGTGATTGGCTATGGCATATTTAATAAGAAACACAGGTTACCATTCTTACCAAGCTAGTATCACAATATTGCAGAGTATTTTCTCAAAAAAGCTCACATTCTCCAGATACAGAATACTTATGAATTCCTGTAACATTGGTGGAAGCTACAAGTGAAGAGCAACTTTGGAAACCCAGTCATTCCTAGGACAGTTTAAAAATGCTGTCTTGTTGTAAAGCAGAGAACAGCATTATTGAATTTTTAACTTTATGTTAGAAGAAGTTGAGAAGGAAAAGCATAGAAGGGCACAATTTGGAATAATAACAGGATTCTCTGGAAAGACATACTTTAAGGGGGGTAATATGCCAAAAAACTTCCATTGAACAATATGAAGCAACTTATTTTGCCAAAAGAAGTCAACAATCAGAAAACTGAGGCCCAAAACACAGTGTATTACACCACTTGAAAAAACATTATGCACAATGAAATCATTCCAAATTACAGATATAATTGAGAAAATAATAGGGCCTCCTGTCTGATAGATATTTTAAATCCAAGAGGCCTAACATATGGGTTGCAAATTTTTTTTATTAGCATGTAAAAGTAATCAAGCTATGTTCAAAACCAAACAGGTAAATACAGTTACTCACTGTACATGTTTGAAGAGTTGTTGTTTCTCTAGGCAGCATAAAAGCTGATGCTGTGACTCCTGACTCAGCTTCAGCTGCTGTCAGTTCACCTGAAAATGTAGTAGTCAAGCCATAAAGCGGTTTAGTAGATAAATAGGCAAATGATGAAACTGATGGAGCTTTTGTGTCATTTGGATAGTCAGATATCATTAGCGGTGAACTCACAGAAGGCTTTTGCACCTCAGATATTATTTCAAGCTTTGAAGTTTGAGTAGTACCGACTGATGATGCAACAACAGCAGAAAAAGGTTTTGGTTCAGAGGATGAATGTAGAGTGGACAGCACCGATATGTTTGAAGAAACTGCAGTTGTGTTTGTGATATTTGGAGAGTAAAATCTCTGAGGTGTTTCTGGGGTAACGGTAGCACCTTGAGTATGGATAGCTTGGACTTCTGTTGTTAATTCTGGCTCTTCGGATTTTACCGTATCGACGGGCATGGCCCCTTTTGCTTGTGAACTAAAAGAAAAGTAGGTGGACTTCACAGGGCTTGTGATGGATTCTGCTGTTGCTTCTACTTTGTCTGAAGTTGCTGATACAATACTAACATTTTGCCCAGTACTGCTTATCACTGAAGAGGCTGAAGCTGCAGCTGATGAACGGGCCACAGGTGACAACATTGTACTTGCTAAAAATGTGGAACTGTAGGCAGTGGTTGAAAGTGTGATTTGCTTAGGTAATACAGTTTTCTCTGTATCACTTGTACCCATTGACGTGGATGGCCGACTCCCCACCACAATGGGAATTTCTGTTGTTTCTGGTAACAAAACAGATGAAGAGGTTGACATAGATTCTGGTGAAGCTGTAGTTGTTTCAAGAGTTTGACTTGAATCAAGTGATTCAGCAAAGGAGGCCTGCCATGTGAATTTTAGACCAGCATCTGCCTTTTGTGTGGAAAACAAAGGAAATGTTTCTTTTTCAATTGTTGCTAAAGAAGAGGAAGTTCCAAGCACTTCTGGTGAGGAAGGGAGAATTTTGGTGCCAAAAACCAAGTCAGTTGTTGTTCTGCCTGGGACTGTAGACTGCGAAATAGGAGAAGTTTCAGATACATGTGGCTGCGTGACTGAATCAGTTAAATGCAATTCTTTTTCAGTTGGTAAAAAAATGTGTGTGGGACCTGCTGAGACAGGTAATATACTTGAATGAAATCCTTCAGATAGAGAGGTGATGAAGGGGTATGAGGAAGTCAGTTCTACCGTAGCTTCAGTTGTGCTGAAGATATGTTGTGGCTGACCAGTGGATACTGTTAGCATTTCTGCAGGATACTGGTAAACTGAGATACTGCTTTGGCTTGTCAACAAAGGCCCAGAAGTCTGACGACCAAGTTCCCTAGCCTTCTGAGTAGAAAAATGTGGTATAGCCACGGTCTTTGTGGTCTGTACTGAAACTTTATCTCCTGATAATGTCTTCCAAGAGAAGGGTCCTACTGAAGATTGAGGAAATGATGGCTGAGCTGTGGCTGCTGTAAGTTTCACTGGAGATTTCAATACTGTAGAAACTTCTACTGGATATTTTAGTGTGGTTGTTATTTCTGGTATCACTTGTGTTAAAGAAGGTGAAGAAATTGATTTATCTGCTAAATACTGAGAGACAGAGGTGTAAGATGTCTTCGTTACTGGAAGTACAACAGAAGTGGGTAGAGTTGATTTTTCTTTGGCTGTCATTACTTTTTTGGTTGTCGTGAGCTGACTGCTGAATTTGGGGAATGGGGAGAATGTAGCATAAGTGATATTTAAAATGTCTTTGCCTGGTAATTTGTCGTGTGATACTGTTGTTATTGGACTTGATTTTTCTGTTACAGTGGATAAAGCAGAGAAAGTTGGGAGTGGAGAGGTCTTTTCTGGTGGTAACATAGATTTTGCTATAGTTGTTCTCGGATATAAAGAGATTGTTTCATGGGATATATGCACAGGACTAAGATCTGCCAGTGATGCTTCTTTGCCATACGAAGGTAGTGAAGGAAGAGAAATGTTTAGGTAGATTAAAGAACTTGATGATGATGAAGGGAAAGCAGATGGTATTTTAGTAGAGATGCTAGTAATTCTTTCAAGTTGCGATTTATCAGGCTGCGTTGTCAACAATGTGGTTTCAGTTGCACTAAGGACAGCAAGTGGAGATCCAGTAACGGATGTTCTTTGAGCTGACTCTGTAGCTATGAAAGGAACTGTGCTTGTTTCTTCTGATGAGACAGAGGTTTTCATTGCTGATGTGGTAACACTACCTGAATAAGCTGAAGTGCTTGTCTTCACTGTACTTGAAACCAGAGTTGACTCGTATTTAGTAGATGTTTTTCCAGAAAACAATGTTGACTTGGCTGCTAATTCAAAAGGGGATGTCATTTTGGATGCTACCTCCACAGACAAAGGTGTCCCTCTGGTAGTCTTAGCCACAATGGGATATTTAGTGTACAATGTAGTCAGAAACTCTGTGGTGTTTAGAGCTATGTATGAGGGATATTTTGTAGTTGAAATAGTTTTGAATGTTTTTTTTAATTCACCTAAAGCTGGAGAAGAAGGAGTAGGAACAGACACTGAAGGTTTTTTTGTAGAAAGCATGGTGGATTTTTCAGGGAAATAGGAAGTTGATGTAAGCTCCACAGGAGATATTGTTTTGGAAGTTTCCTTTTTATGAGCTGTAAATGATAACAAAGTTGCTTCTGATGCTCTATCTTGAATTTGCAAAGTTGTTGTCTTTGGACCTGGAGTTATGGTGAAAGGTACCTCTGCAGTACCAGTCAGGTGTTGAAACATTTTAACAGTAGGTTCTGTAACTGCCTTTCCGAATGAAATGGGTGGTGTGGATGTTGGTAAAAATGTAGCCTTCACACTTTGTTCAGCCAAAACAATTCCTGCTTTTGTTGTTGCTGAAGACACCGGTTTTAACAAAGTAGTGATCACAGGTGAAAATGATGTTACTGTAACAGTAGCCTTTGTGGTAAAAGACTGTCCTATGCTTACTTTTGTTCCTTCTGAAGTTCCTGTTAGGTTTACTGGTGGTGTATATGAAGGCGTGCCTGCAGGTCGTGCTGTGGAAAACTGGGGCAAATACGCAGCAGGTTTTTCAGTTATTGATTCAAATGAACTGGGCATAAATGTCGTTAGCATTTCTGGTTTTACTTGTGCTTCTTTTGTGGGAACTATTCTTGTGGCTATTTCCAGTATTTCCATTGCTTTAGTTTGGACTGGCATTTCTGTGGTTCTAAGAGTAAGTGGTGTCCCTGTAAAAATAGCAGTAGAAATTAGTTTGCTTTCTGATTCTGTGCCTGCAGTCAATGCACGTGTAGCAGTCACTGTCAGAGGTTCTGTAGCCCTCAATAGTTCAGTGGAGCCACTGCTGATGGGTTGCATCTTTGTGGAAGTTTCTGAACCGACAGTAGACAGAAACAATGGTGAAACGTCAACAGGAGAAGACAAGCTTATGTTAGATTTTATTGTCTCAGACACTGCTGTAATGTTTCTCCCAGATGTCATTCCTATTGACTGTGAAGAAATACTTGATGATAAAGTTACTGTTGGAAGTGTTTTATTAGATGTAACAGCTGAAAAATCAGTTTTCCCTGTAATTGCAGTGAGCCGCAATTTTGCAGCAAGTGTTGTTTCCATGTCCTTTGTGTCAGGTACAGGAAATGAAGTTACTGCTTCACTGGTTACTGCCGAACTTGTACTTGATGTTATGTGTGAAACTGATGGTGTTCGAATGCTGGGTGGCAAAAGTGGGCTATCATCTGCAGGTTCAATGCCTGAAATTAGACACAAGTAAATAGAAGACTGATATTTATGAATAATTATTATTACCATGAAGCAAGCAGAGCTAGAAGCAAGTTATGTTAACTCATAACTCTGATCATGTTAATTGTCTCTAAGCTTCTAAAATTCATAGAGAAGTTAAAAAATATATTCATGAAATAATTTGCCCCACATCTAAAGTTACTGAAATATTTTGTGGAGAAAGAACAACTTTTTTAGTTTAAAATTTTTCTCAGAATTTTGAGGAGTGCAATTATTTTAACTAAAATGTATGTTTAGTAAGTTCAGGAATTGTATGACTAAGGTCATAGTTACACAAAGTTAAGCACCAATGTTTGAAAATTTGACTAAAGGCCTTATAAATTAATAATCTAAGTATCATACATAATATATAATTTTTTTCAAACATACAGTCTTCAAAATACACGCATCTTTGAGTGATTTCATCCAGCAACATATTGAGAGGACAGACAGGGATGCATCCTTCCACTCTGAAAGAAAAACCATTAGTATCAACTAGTTAAACAGTATCTTCTGGACCAAGTATTTAATCTTAGGAAAATATTATTTATTTGTAAAGCATTTTTAAGTAGACAGTCTTGTTCTATTTAATTCTCATCACCTCAGTGTATTCCTCTGAAATGTCATTGCCATGGGTTCTTTTTTCACTCAGATCAAGGCTAAAGTATGAACTTTGCGATACTCAGCCTTTGAAATGAACAGTCACAGGTTCAATATGGAATGCTATTGCTTAAGAAATGCCAAATATTTAACACCGCAAAATCCAAATGACAGTTTTACTGGAACTAGCACAAATTCCAGCTGGGAGAATAAGGCAAGGACAAATGCCATAATAAAAAAAGTAGGGGCATCAGTATTTGAAACAATCATGTAATCACCTCTGTTTGTTAATAGCCTATGATGCCTCCCCCAGCTTAGAAGTTAGAAATATAATAGTCATTCCACAATCTAACAAACCTCACCTAACAACTGAAATGTCACTTTCATGTAGCTGCCATAGCAGGATTTATTCCATTTCTTCTATCCTTCACTTACATCCTTATACAAGAACACAGTCCTGCTATACTGCACTTACATCTGGTCCCTCATATTTTTATTATGCTGCATATTACCTAAACTACATACTCCAAGAAAAATAGAGATACTTACTTAGGTACTGCCTGACAATTTTTCCCCAGGGGGTCCCTGCATGTTTTGAAACAAGGGCTTGTACAGGCATCATAACGCCATTCACAGGCAGAACGGGACAGAAATTTAAATTTGACATCTGGAAAACAATGAAGATATGTTATTCTCATATATTTCTCAAAACACAGATACATATCACTAAGAGGCATGCTTCAAGTTCACTGCAGCTCTAAATTTCCTACTGTTTCTACCTGTATTCTTTACAGATAAAATTGGTAATATTTCTTGAACCGCTAAGGTCTTTAAAACGTGGAAAAACAATTCAGATTTATGCAGAGTATATTAATGAGTGCTGGTTCTGCAGCCTGTTTTACTCCTTATAGTAGAAATCATGACACTGAATTAGCCACATTTATTGCACATTACTATCGCTTGAAAATAAAACTTGGCAAGTTGGAACTGTTGTTTTTTTAAATTTTAAAAATTGTATCAACAACAAAATTATTTGTTTGCTTATTCAAACAAAATGCAAAATGAAGATTATGTTGATTCAGTGCAATTACTGCTATTAAAATAAAAAGCATCAGTTGGATACACTGATACTCTTTACAACATAATTTATCATAACAGTTCCTTAATTAATGTCTGCCATTATTAACTGTTAATGTTTTCTTTTTTTAATACAAATTATTACCTTAAAACAAAGGTATAAATAAAATTTGAAGGAATGTGTATGTTGTCATCTAGTGTAGTCCTTCTTACATGTCGTTCTAAGGACATAACTTGTCACTACTTTTGAACACAAGACTCTTATGACAACAGTAAATGCATTTATAAAATTAGATTCCCATAAAAAGCTAAGTACAAGTCACTGAATTATTCCATGACGCCTTCCAGTGAAACCAGCTTAAATTGGTCAAATCTAATGGGGGAAGAGAATTATTTCCATACATTTTGCTGACTGATGTACAGGACTTTGTATGCACTGACGGGTCAGTGTGGTAAGGTTTACGGACAACAGAAGAAGTTATATGACAAAAATACAGAACATATCAGAGGCCTGTTGGCACAGGCAGTAGTAGTAATAACCAGCAATAGCAGTATATCCAAGCGGAATCTAGGAAATGTCATTTTCAGACACCTCTAGAATAAGTATAGAGACAGATTCATAACTTTTAACTCTTGCCACAAACCTCTCCATTTCAAACACAATAAAGACACAAGCTTTGCAGAACACATACTGCAACCCAATGAAGAATGTGACTAGGATGAACGGTTCTTAGCAGAACAGTGATTGTGAACATTTCCAGTTGCTGGGATTAACATAGCAACTCCCATTCTCCAAATAAACTTCGACTTAATGAAATGATTGCCATGTTTTCTCTAAAGCTTTCCCACAGATTAAACTCACAGAGTTTGCGGATGTTCATGCCCTGGTAGGGCAAATTTGTACATAACCACATAGCACTTGTTGAGTGGTTCATAAACACTGCTTTCAGTGAAGAATAAAAAAATCAAGCTTATCTGGAATTTCTGTCTCTGTTTCTGCAGAAAGAAGTATGGACAACAAATGTATTCATGAACCTGTCATAAAGACTACTTTCAAAGAGGAGGTGTAGAACCAATGCACATTTAATTTTCCGGTCAAGAGATTTTAGAGAATTGAGTACACAAGGCCAAGCTTTATTATGGTTTTTAGCGTGTAAATTACATAAAAGAACTGACCAAATCAAAGAAAGAGCTAAACACGTTGCATGAATTGGTTTTCAGTATGTCAAAAGTTTTCAGTATGTCAACATTAAACCCATCAGATATAATGAAATCTGTGTTTTATTATGAATTATGGAAGAAAGCCTTTCCAGCATTAGGAGAATGTCAGTTCAGTCCTTCATTGTATTTAAAGTTTTCACTATAGGTAGCATCGCTTGTGGGATAGCTAAGCAGCCCAAGACAGAAAATGAAGGGGAAGAGAAGCAGGCACAGAGCCATGTTCTGAATTAACATGAATTCAAGAATAAGCCAGGAGAACAATAAAGTTTAGAATCATAGGATGGTTGGGGTTGGAAAGGACTTTAAAGATCATCTAGTTCCAAATCCCCTGCCATGGGCAGGGACGCCCCCCACTCGATCACGTTGCTCAAAGCCTCATCCAACCTGGTCTTGAACACCTCCAGGGTTGAGGCATCCATGACTTCTCTGGGCAACCTGTTCCAGTGCCTCACCACCCTCACAGTAAAAACTTTCTTCCTAACATCTAATCTAAATCTTCCCTCTTTCGGCTTAAAACCATTCTTCCTCATCCCATCACTGCACTCCCTGATAAAGAGCTCCTCTCCACCTTTCATGTAGGCACCCCTTTAAGTACTGGAAAGTTGCTATAACGTCTCTCCCCAGAGCCTTCTCTTCTCTAGGCTAAACAAGCCTAAATCTCTCAGCCTGTCCTTGTATGGGAGGAGAATATACCTAGCTAAAATAATAGAATTTTTGCCTCTTTTTAGTACATCTGTGTATTAACTATGACACTGCCCACAGTTAGGGTATAAGGAAAAGCAGTTAATAAAGTGCTGTAAATCTATGTCAGACCAACCTCAAATTTGTTGTTACTATAACGGTGCTATTCCCATGAAAGAAACTGCCACAGCTTAGAACTTCTGGATCTCACCAGTGTCATAGCATGAATGCTTTACGCTAGCCAGGATGCTGATCAGCCACCTCTACCACATGCTTCCAATTTTTTTAATACTCAAATTCTCCCTCCAGTAACCAGTAATACGAGCTTACTGTACTCCATGCAACAATACCATTCACTCACAACAGAAGAATGATACACGGTTTATAGACAATGAGTCAAGCTTCTTATATCAGGCATGTGTTCCTCAAAAGGATTTGTCATGGCATTTGAAAACAATCATGTGCCCCCCTGTGAAGTCTACCAGCATTTGTCTTCTGTTTGGTGACACAGCAAATCCTTCACGAAATGGTAAATTATGCTCTGGATGACAGTCATTCCAGTTGACCTGCCAACTGAGCCCACAGCTCTTTTACTTGACAGGAGCTGAGAATACCAATATGTTGCAGTACAACAGAAATGCAGGTATTTGTGTCACCAAAGAATATATTAAAAGATATTCCCCAGCTCCGTTGTTTTGTCACTTGCTTGGACATCAGAAAAGCATTTTGTTCCCCGTAACTTACTGTCACACTTCGTGGCTTTCAAAATAATTCTGTGGTAATGAGAACAGTTGCGATCACTTAAAGAAGAATTTTGATTTTTTTTATCACTGAGATACTGGTGTTCTGTTGAGTCACAGGACACTTAGTAACTTCCTTAGTAACTTGGCCACTTTTTTGTGTGTTGACAACTCCTATGTTTCACAAGTCCATCCTACATTTCTTTTCCATGCTGACTTTTACTTCATGGGGACAAAACTTGCCATTCTCAGAATATACTTTTTGCGAATAACTTCATGCTATGCTCAAGAAATGGATATTTACTTTTTAAAAAAATAAAATTTGAAATGTTCTAATGTTAACTAAAGGTTTTATTTAAAATAAAGGCTTAAAAAAAATGAAAAAATTAGACATTTGGATTTTCATTCTCATCTGACACTTTTTCTGTTTTGCAATTTTCAAGAAAGATTTGAAAAATCTGTTATGAACAAAATTTGCTTTAGAATTACTTCTATTTATAACGGCAGCAAAACTCTGCTTAGTAACGTAGATTGCCTTTCTCTTCAGTTACAAGTTTAGAAACATGAAATCCTATCTACCCACTTAACACACACAAACTACTAACAAACTCTGCCCACGACTTCTAAGTTTCTGCAATGAGAAATGTAAGCAAATATCATTGTAAAAATTGAACTTTGTGCCCCCAAAAAACATCACTGAAAGCAAAGTATAATTATCTACCTCTCAAATACTTTTGGTTTAGTTTACTATTACAATGTTAATTAATATAATCTTGTTAGTGTAACTAATTAACCTCCTCCTATTTATTCAGTTAAAAATGGGAGGTCAAATGCTTTTCTTTGTGGTATAAGAAGGAAAGATGTTATAATTCTACAGTAACCTCAGTCTGATTCCAAGAGCTACTGAGCAGATGTTTAAGTGACATACCCAGGATCTGCAGGTACAATGCAGTTGTCCAGCATTATCCAGTCCCAGGTCCCTTGTCATGATCTTTTGGACTGGCAAAGCATATGAGCTCAAATTAAACTCAAGAGCAACTCATTACGAGTAAAACAGGATATTCTAGAAAATTAATCCTATGGATGGCGATACCGCAGTAAGAGTACGCTGAAGTTAAAAGAGTCAATGATATCATGTATAAAACTGACCTCAAGTGCAAGATGCTTTTGATATAAAAAGGTTTTCATTAAAACTAATTTAATTTTCCATTTTGTATTGTGTTTTGGAATGTGTTTCAGTTAATTAAGATACAAACATTTGAAGGAACCAAAAATGCTCAGTGGTATCAAGCTTAAACATTGACAAATACCTCTGAGCAGTGTGCATATACCTAGTGCATCTTGAGATTTTAATTGAAAATCCTCTCTAAGGGAAGCCCTATATTTACAGCAAGTTAACTATTAAATCACGTAAGTAACATTATTAAGAATTTTGCGTCTGAATTTATACGGGACAAGTCACGTTTTTATAATATGTAAAAAGTTAACTCAGAGTGATCTTAAGATGGTAAAGCATACTATGATAATTCTATGAAAGGCAAAAGGTAACTAGTGTGAGCACATTATTTTAAAGAAGGGTAAGAAAACTTCAGTTACATCCATTAAAAGGTCATCAGCTCCCTACATCCACTGATTTTCCAGCAATTTCAAATGTGAATTGATCATTTTTACATGACACCTCTGTGCATGCCCATCTGATAAGACTAAGTATATTCTTTCTTTTGATTGACTGCATACCAATCCACTGCTAGTAAAAGCTCCTGTATAGAATTCAAAATGTATTTTTTGTAAGTATACTCTAGACATGAAATTCAGTTATTAATTCAAACACTCAAATGATTGTGGGAACACGACAGCAGACAAATCAAAGCACAATGAAAATAACTCAATTTAAAAGCTGAAGTGACTTCTTATGGAAAATACTTTGCAGTGTTAGTCCATCATATCTGCGCAATTTATAGTCGAAGCATTTCAATGTGAAAATATTTATTGCTACGAAACTGGAAAAAGTGACTCGTCTGCTGACTTTAAAAAGAAATGTATCTATTGCTGTGGTGATCAGGTCATTTAAAATTCTTCCTCTTGAATGTGCGTCACAGAGCATGAAGAAGTCTCATGAGGAACTTTCTGGCCAAGGGGATTTACTGGGCCTATTATTCTGCTCCCAATATTTATCCTCTGATTCCGCAGGAATAGCTGTTCCAGGTTCAAGAGTTTCTGATCTAATATGCAAAGCATTTACAATAGTCAGCAGGAAACTCAATATGCTTTTGCCTGTGCACTCTGGAGCTGGTGTAACTTTTCCATTAACTTAAACAAATGCTGCTGTATTTTTAGACCATGTAATTACCCTACATCAGCAGGCTGGCCCTTGTGAAAGTACACTGGAGAAAGATTCAAGCCCTATGTTTCTCTGCTTATAAAACTCTGAAACCCAAGCCCTCGGATGTGGTGATTAATGAAATGCCTCTTGATCATTTGATCTGATCCCACTTGCTGAGGTAAATTTTTTTAGTTTTCCATTGGCATAGATAGGATTTTTTTGTATAATGACTAGAGGGTAAAGACTTCACACTTGAAAAGACATACCACTCTGAGTTAATGGATGACCATTGAGAATTGGAACATGTTTTAACCTTCTTCATTCCTGTCTCAAAGATAAAAGACTAAGGAGATATTTTTGTTATGTCCAAAAAAAAAGTTCCTTGCTTGAAATGCTGTACGAACATCCTGGTAATAGCATTAGCTCTATAATTCTGCCATTCAAAAACCTCAACAGCTCTGTGATTACAAGCATTTGTCAAGAGGCAACAGGCATTTGGCAATGACAAAATCTGTCATTTTTTCTGAAGTTGGAGTGTGCCAGTCAACAGCTGCATTAGGCTGTCAGCATAATGCACCACAAAACATGGGCAGATTCACAATACCACCATTAACACTTTAATTCAATGTTTTGATAACAAGAAGTTCCACAAGGCATACAGTTGGCCTCTTATGTCATAGAAGTCAGTGCCTGCTTCAGATTTGTCTGTGCTGAGATTCAATGTGGTCACTGTAAAACACAGTCAGGTCATGCTTAATTTGTTACAATATTTCTTTTCTTTCTTTGCTTATAAAACAGATTTCAGTTTCAGAAATTGAACAACTGATTTTAAAAAACTGGATTGCTAGGTATACCTATTAAAATACTCCTGCTAGCTGAATAAACACATTACTAATGCATTTAAAATTATAGCACAATAAAAAGCTTCAGAACATAAATACTTGTAGTGATTTCAGAATTCTATAAACCACATTAAGGCCAGTGGTTTCAGCAAGTAATAGTTGTTGCTGAAGTTCATAAATAAAGCTGTATGAATGTGTTTGATATACCTGATCTATCAAGACAAGCAGCTGCTAAAGCAAATGATGGTTTCATGAATAGTCTGCTTTGCTTTATTTTATGGGCCGATATAACTTCTTGCATTTTGTTCTTGCCATCTAAGGCCATCTCCATTCCAGCACATGGTTCCCAAGTGTTTAAGAATATGTGAAAACATTTATTTTCCTTACTAATATAAAAAAGAAAGAGCTTAAGCGATTAGTGGTTTGAATTTAACGTGTGTTTTTTGTCATCAGTTCTTGTAGAAGCGACTTCTGCATCCACCTCCTACCATGGTCCTAAGAATATCTCCTATATTTCTGATCCTTATGTCTGATTGGAATGGGACTACTATTACAGGAATGGGAATCACTCATGTAGGTAGAAACATTCTCACAGCAGTCTATGTTGTTTATACAAGTGCTGTAGCTGTCCAAGAAACATTAGGGAAATGGATATCTAGATCCCCAATAAGAGTTATGTATCTCCACTTTGACGGCACCTGAAAAACTTGGGGATAACATTTCAAAAGGCCCCTCTGATTGGGTACGTGGATAAAGGTTGAGGTGTTTTTCAGAGTAAACATGAGGTTTGAGAGGTATAATCTACAGGGAATGTCCCTAGTGCTGGATGGCCTGACCTCTGAGGAGGTGACAAAGCTTGCGATGAGGATGCCCTTTGCGGAAAAGTTTCTCTTGGTGGCAATCAAAGGAAACGGAGGAGAAAACATCATCAAGTATTAGAGTATGCATTATATCTTATGTATTAGAGATGCATTAGGGTTTTTTCTATTTCTTTTGTGAATCAGTTAGCAAATATAGCGAAGTTGTGTGTGAGGCTATTTAACAGCTTTTGACAAGAAAACAGGATCACTAGAAAGCTCAGAGATTATTTTCAGCCTGCATGTCACAGATTAGCCACAGCTCCCAGTGAAGTAGGGTACAAGTAACCAAACTCTGAAAATATCAATGCCATTTAGCCTGCATTTTCACAGGGAGCAAGCTGCTGTTCATAAAATACAACTTTAATTACCTACCTACAAGTTTAAAAAGAGTCGACAGTCTGAACTCCTCTGAATGATGGTACTTCAAAAGCTCAACTGAAGAGTCTGAAAGGTGGATGAAGTATCCTGGTTTTGCAAATGACTCAAAGGAACTGTATCCTGAAAGCCATGTATCCTTGTGAATAACAAATGTAGAGCTGTTGTGAAACTCCTCATTTTTTTTCCATTTAGAAAGAACAAGAGTATTATTGGAGACCAGTTGAAGAAAATAGTTTGGTCTCTCAGCTGTTTCAAATGAAATCAAGCTGGAATCTGAAAGAAACCACACAGAACTCATTTAATTGCTGATATATGCATAATAAATAAAAGTCATTCTGATATACCACTACTGATATTAGAAGCATGAAAAATAAATGCTTACTTTGCCCTTAGCAGTGAAAATAGCCTTAATCTTGTAAGAAAATATACAACATAAGGATTTCAGAGTGCTAGATTCTGAATTCAACAGTAATAAAAGCCCACAAGGATAAAGGAATAGAGCCCTGAAGTCAAGCAGAACTTCAGGGTATGGCCTTCACTAAGCCGTTTATTCAATAAAAATTTAAACTTCATCTGACTAGCTTTACAAGTAACATATACCATCAGGAATTTACAGTGTAAGAGCTCAGCCTTTCATCAAAAATCAGTTACAAAAACGTATTTTGCATTCAGCTTTCTAATCAGTCAGCTCTCTAGCCCTTCCCCTAAGAATATTAACAACACAGTCTGTTTTCTGACAAAGATACCCACACGATACCTTATCCTGAAAACAGTATTGCTGATTTTAAGCAAACTTTCATACAACCAGTTGCAAAGTGGCGTATCTCAAGCCTGTTACAGGCATCTGTTTCTCACAGAATGATTTCATTCTCTTTTGCTGTAAACTCTGCTATTCTCTTGAAAGTAGTCATTAAACTACTGTAAAATCAACTAACTCTCCAGGCCAGGGTAGCATTTCTTGAAAAAAAGAATGCATGAAAACAAATTATCTCTATTAAACATATTGCACATAGACATTCTGGTATAACAGTTTTGGAACACCAACTTGTTTTCTGAGCATAAGAAATTCAATCAATTTGAAAAACATAGTTCTGGCACTTACAATATCATTTTATTAATTATGTAGCCATGTGATAACTAACAATAGATTGTCAAGTGTGATTTATAACACCTGCCATATAGCCAATCAGTGCAATGCTCAAAACTTTCCATTGTCTACAAATTGTTCCAAATTTATAAAACATATCCATTTTTCTGAGGTACCAAAGAACCAAGAATGTCATATAAATGAAAACATGGCTATGAAAAAAAATCATATTGATCGTAGAAATTCCTCCATGGCCAAATGATGAAATGCCGTTAACTCAAATGGGACTATAAGGCACAAATCCCATTTGCCAAGTTAAATTCTGAGCCAGAGATTTTTATACTGGAATTCAATTGCAGGACTGACCTTTCTTTTCCAAATTGAACGCAATGCACAAGTGTCTCAAAACTATGACTAATAAAAGAAATCTGGACCTGGATATTCTGTTACATGAGTTCTTGTGTCAGTTCTACAGAAAGCAGTATTACTAATCAAATGCTTGTCATTTTTTCAACTGACCCATATCCCTTCTTTGATTACACAAAGACAGCCACCTTCAGGCTGTCCAAAGACCCGATCAGAGGACTGTAAGCAGTAAGACTATAGTGACTCAAGTGCTCTGTGGCCATTAAAGGTGTGCATGCAGACAACTCTAGCATTTAATCAACGTTACAAAATGCTGAATATATTCTTGTAAGGTTTCTCCACCTGCCTGAAGGTGTGCAAGACATCTTTTGTCTGCTGAATAAGCAACACATTCCTTCACTGGAAATTTAAGTCAATACTTCAAGGAGACAAATTTGCAGTACAGACCCTTACACAGCCCAGGGTAGTGCCAAGAGGCAACTCTGTACCAGTGGGCAGACAATAAGCAATGGTGCCAAAGAAAGAATTAGGGATGACTTTTTTGTATCATTTCTCTCCCATTCTTTCCTAAGTCCCAGTTCTGCCAGAGGAAAGATGGGAGACACAACACATACCTGGAACATTGAGTTACAACATCAGTTTGGCGTTTCTGAAGGTGCAAGGGGCTCTGTTTCTTTTCAATTAAAATATCTGTTTACAAAGCTACAATCATCTAATTAAGACAAACCAAATGAAAATTTTAATAAACAACATAGCTGACAGGCAAAGAAAAGATTTTTTTGATCCTGGTCTATTCTTAAATTTAACTTCATAATCAACAGAATTTGCTCTGCCTTATTTACCATGTGCTTTGGGTTTATAAAGTCCTGAAGTCAGCATAAAGCTCACTGTATGTCCAGGAACAATATCCTCTTCTCTCACTGGGAAAACACCACCATCCACCAGATTCACTGTCATTACAAATTCTCCATCCACGTAGCTGACCAGTTTGTATGGGCCCTTTCCCAGAGCTGTTGAGAAACAAAAATCAGAATTATCTTTAATGTCAAATATCACGAATACTTGAGCTTTAAATACTATGACACAGCACACAACGAAAAACAAAATCTCTCCACTCTGAAAACAGGTCTAGGTGCCATGCACTAAACTATAATGACAACCAAATAAAAGCCAAACCCTGCTAGAAAATACCAAAAACACTCGTTCTGAAAACTATCCAAAATACCTAGTTTCAATTTTCAAGATTCATGATTAGCCTTTTCTTTCCCTCCTTCTCATCCACTTAAGTTTCACAGTCAATTTATTAAAGTTAGCTGACTCATTGGTTTAGAAATAAACAGTGTTCTACAGACCACCCTGGGTACCCTCTAAATAGTGATTTTATATGTCTGAACTGATTATGCACTTCTTATTATTCCCTAAAACCATTTTTACTAGTGTCCAAAAGTGTGAGGCATTTTGCAGGGAATAAAATTTTGTTGTCATCAAATATCAAAGAACTCCTTGAACAGTGTAGATACAAACATAACCACTGGGAAGCGAGACAGTAAGAAATCATAAGCAAAGGAAAGGTCATATTTTACCTGTAAGTAAAAAAAGCAAAATGCATGCAAAGTTATTATGTCACAAAACTCACAATGTCACACCTCCTTGCTCAGTTCCAATTTTACTGAAGAAAAGTATTTTAAAGTTCTTTTTTAAATGTTATTTGAAATTAGTTTTGTGAACATCTCTGTTAAAACTAAGCATTTTAGGCCACACCTGTGCAATTCACCTCACTACCCACTTTACCCGCAAGCCAGGACATGGCTAGCTTACATGTCAGGTAGAAGTGTCCCAGAACTTCTCAGCTGATAGTTGCAGCTAATACCATGGACCCTTAAAATCTGTTCCAACAGGTTTAAAGTTTGGACTGCTGTTTGCAGCCTGCCCTCATACACTGCTTCTCCCTGATCTTAAAATGTATTAAGAATTTTGATATCCCGAAGAGGCTCCACTACCACCAGAGTTTTAGATTCAGGTGGCCAGTTAGGACACAAGCCCATGACTAGCTAAACATGTACAACAATATCTGCTTACCTTCAGTGCAGGGAGTTGTAAAACATTTTAAAACCTGCTTAAAACATCAAAGTGCTCTGGAAATGTTACTATATGTTTAAGTCTCACATCTCAGGCCTATCCAAAACTCAAGAAATCACAGCTACCAGCTGAAAATTTCCCCTTACCAAAGATAAAAAGCTTCTGCTCCTGCTTCTAGTAGGATTGGAACTATTTCATTCTGATAAAGTTACATAGAGAAAACCTCTCTCTGGTTTAAGACAATTTCTTAAACTTCCTGTCTCCAAAAATAAGTAATTCTCAGGAATGTTACTATATTTGAGGTAGAGAAGAAAACCAGCATAGACATTATTTTTTCCCCACTGGCAGCTCTGAAACATCCTATGTTGAATACTGATGAGCTAGATTCACAAGCAGTTGCAAGATATGAAGTGAGAAATATATGATAACCATGTTTATTATAAGCTGGTCACATGCACAACTCTCCACTACTTCAACTAATTTCTGCCAGTGAGAATTCAGTAACAAGTAAATATAGTAACAGTCTTTAAAAGTACACGTTATCATCTCATTTCACTACTACCACAGACGACATAGGGACTGTATTTTCAATCTGTTACAACGCAATAAGATTATCTAGTATCAGACTGTATTTCATTAAAAAAAAAACAAACCCCAAACCAAAAAGGAAACGTAAAACTGCAATCACCTTTTATACTCAACTGGACTTTACTTAAATTCATTTAGAGGCTTAAATAGTGATTCAGGTAAAATTCCACTGCATTAGCAATCTGGCCCACTCAAAATTCTTTCAGTAGTCAGTATATAAGAAAATGCAGATTTTTTGGCCGTATTGTTTGGGCCTGGCATGTCGTACCAGTCTTTTCTACTTTAAAAATCAGTCCCCCTCTGAGATTTTTCTGGGTGTGAGCTGCTGCAACATGGAGTCTAACAGAAGACCAAAATATCACAAACCATCTGGATAGATAGGCTTCTACATGAGCTTGATAAAAAGAGTAATAGAATAAATAGCAGGAGTCTTGACCATTCCTCACATCAGGCTGGCTTGCAGTGCTTGTATGTATGCCATGTCTAACCATGCAGACACTCGCAATGTAACTTTAAATTAGTCTGAATACGGATTCCACTGTTAACACTGCAGTACAGCACCCAGTGAAGACTCACGCTTACTCTAGCACCTCGTTCAAGTTTTGCGTCTCTTTTTTGGAGCCATTCTATTGCAGCAGCAATGTTCGTTGCTCAGGAACTTAAAGCTAGGCCAGACATGCCCAAATAAAGAGTTATTCTCCATTTGAGCACAAAAAGTTGCAATATCTTAAGAGCTAGCTCCCTCTGAAGGCTGCACAGGAACTCACAATTGGTCTGACAGACCTACTGGGTATAAGTTTGGAACTGCAGCATGCCATAAGCAAGTTGCATAGCTAGCACTCATGAGTTGAATAGTCTATTAACTATTTAATGATTTACTAGTTTAATCATTATCCATAAACGCAAAGAAAATTAGTTAAAAATTAGTTCTTGGGAAAGACTCGTGAATAAAAAAATTTACAAAATTAAAAGCCCTTGAATAAGCAAAGTAATCCAGTAAAACACAATTTTGACTATTTCAATAATATATCATTCACAAGTGTTTTCATTAACACAATTATTTTTACAGTACTAAATTACATAAAGAAACAAAAGATTCTACTGAAATTTTATCAGCTCCTTCAGGACTTACCTTTGTTAAAATATTCACAGTCATAAGCTAAAAAAATAAAAAGAAAAGAAATGCAGTTGCAGGCATTCTGCAGATAAACAGGTTTGCTGTTATTCTTTACAATTAAAGGGTAAGTCAAATGCTTGGACAAGTTAGATCATTCAAAAACATGTATTAAAAATTATTGCCAAATAATTTCTTTACTGCTTTAAATAAAATATTAATTTAAACTACATAAATATAAATAAAACATTGCTTTCTTGCAGGAAATACTAGGCTCACATACCTACAGCTGTCTTTTTGTGACCTCTAGTGGTTACAACTAAGCTTTGTTGTCTTTCCATGCTCACACTAACACACGTCCCATTTCTATCAAAAATTAAAAGTAACCCTCTCACTCCTTGGCTGTGTAACTTTGAGCAACCTGCAAACTTTCTCCCTGCAACTGTGAAGTCAGAAAAATGCTTGTTCATTCTTTCTATCTTGCCCTTTTTTATAACTTCTTTAGGGAAATGACCGTCCCCTGTTAGGCCTTTGCAGTAGGTGCCTCAGATATTTTTAAGACTTCTAAGCATTGTTGCATAGGGATATTAAGGTACTGACAAAGTCCTGCTTAAAAACCTAATTGTTTTATTTCATGCTTGCTCTGAGGGCAGTAGTAAGGCAGCTCTGTTGCCTAGACCCTGTTAAGAAGTTAGGTCCTCCTGAAGATGGAAATTACTTGAGCTGTTAACTTTGTAGCTTCGCTTTGAGGGAAGCATGCCTATCTTAATATAGATTTCCCATGACTTTTCCTTTCACACCGTAGGACAAGGAATTAAAAATAGAGGAGTACCACCCACAAAGATGGAAAAAAGCACCTAATCCAGCTAGACCAAAATGAATATGGGAGGGCAGTGAGAGGCACCCACTCATCTTCCTACCAGTGTGGCTTAGTGACTCAGTTCTTGGCCCCAGTCAACTCAGTGCAATTGATTTTTCAGGTCTGGGCCTCATGAATGCAGACAGTGGCAGCCGCTGGCAATGCCAGTTAAGTAAACTTACGACACACTCTAGGGGACCTCCAGTCTACAGCAACTCCATGCTGGCAGCACTGATGGGCATATGCTGATACACTCGTACAGAAGCACTCACAGTCACCTCCTTGGTTACAACCACACGTATCTGTCAAGCAGTTTGAGTAAAACCAGGTGACATCAATCTGGAAATATAAATATTCGTACAAACACTGGCAACAATCACCTCAATACAAAGCTATAAGTCTTTCAAAATTAATATGCAAGAATTCGAAGTATTAAAGTTTTAAATTTAAATGTTTCCTGAAAAACATTAGAAACAGTTTACTAGAACACATCACAAAATATTGTACAATACTTAGTAACACTATGAAATCAATGACCTATTATGAATATGCACACTAAGATGTGAATATGAGCTTGTGTTTTGTATGGTTTTGTAATATTTAAACCATAATAAACAACAAACCAGCTTAGAAAAATAAAAGAAACTCTCTCAAAACTGATGACGAATCAATAAATCCTAGAAGTGTTAATGAAGTTAGATATATGTAAAATGTAAGAAATAATAAACTAGATGCAAAACACTTCTTTTCATGTGAGGGTGGTTCACTCTCTTCATATTATTTGATAATTTGACAGGTCAATTCGTGATTTTTCCCCTTAGATTATTCTGAAGTCTAAAGTGACAATATTTCAAAGAAAACTGTCAATGCCAATTCACTTGCTGAATTGTTACACATTCTACATGAAATTACACTTGAGTAACATTTACACACTAACAAGGAACTTGCTACCTACCTTACACAGTAGACTAAACTAATGTTACATTAATAAAAGTTCAACATCAGCTTCCGCTTTCTTCCAAAATAATATACAAAGCAACCCTGCAGGAGTCCTGGTTGTCTTTCATATGAAATCCCCTTTCCCCCTAGGAACCATTCTGACACACTCTTTAAGCCATGCACACAGTTTCAACACCTGAACATCTTCAGATACGTTATATTCCACATGTATACATTTTTCTCTAGGAATTAGTTCTTACCATCTGATACTGCCTAGAAGAAACTACGTGTGCTACGTAATACATAATTTGAGCAAAATAAAGCAAGTGCCTGTGCTTATGCAACTAGTGCTTGGGATGACAAAAAAGGTAACACAAATTTGGTGTAATTTTGCCTGTATTAATTACAGAGGAGACTAAAAGGACTATACATCCTGCAGAATTCTAAATTGGTTCTGAAGTGTCTTACTGTCTAGAGCAGCTAAGTGCAGATAGTCCAGTTAAACACTGACATTTTAGAATAAGAAGATATCAATTAGACTTTCTTTGTGTTCTCTTTTGCTACAGGAGTACAAGTTATTATTTTATGGAAGACAAGATGAAGAGCAAAGTTTCTCTCCAGTGACAGGTTCACCTTAACAACTTTCTATACAGGACAACAACTCACCACTGGATGGCAAGCTTCAAATGCTTCACTTAACAGTATTCCACATTCCTTCTTGGCAAATGGCTCTCTAAGGGGATTCAGACTGCATGGATTTCGAATGTCAGAGCTGTCAACACACTTAACCAGAAAGTAAAATCAAGGTAAGAAACATGTTTCATAAGCACTTTGTGCAGTTTTCTTTTTCTTTTTTTTTTTTAAAAAGAGAGATAAACAAAAAAAATAACTACATCATTTATGAAAGTAAAACCAGACTAAGATATGGAATCAAAAGGGGATGCATATCCACAGAAAAGTACACAATCTGAAGAAATGTTTCATTTTTCTGAGAGCAGCAAAACAACACTTACGTACGTATAGGTCTAAATAGAGCTGCCATGCAGTCCCAGTCTGCAGTTCTGTTACCTGCATATTCTAACTTCCATAAACAACAAAGATCACTCAGACATTGTATGTTTTCTAACATGTCGGAAATCAGATCTTTTTACTCCAGCTACTAGGAAGGGACACTTCTACGAATGCAACCAGACACATGATGTTAAAAAAGTTCAATTTTTAACTTTACAGCATATGGAAAGACTATTACTTCTTTCCACTGTTATGGCTTCACCGTTAAGTATTTCCCAGCTATGAAAGATCAGCTAAACTGGCTATATATTCTAAAGTAAACCCTCAATTCTTCCATTATTTAAAAAAATGGCTACTGTTCAAACATCTTTCAAAACATTCAGAATATTGTTCAGCATTTTTCTCTATACTATAGCACTGTGTAGAAAAAAATGGTGACTACTTTTTCTTAATGAATTATGATATCTGTAAGAACCAGTGATATTGCCACTTGCATTGCTGCATGATTGATACTTCCAGGAATTATTTGCTGATTTCATTCTAAATAAATTATATGATGTATTGGCAAAAAATCTACTAGCAAACTTATTAGTTTTACCACATACCTCAACAGCTGACCAGCTGTTTCCAAATTCTTGCGAGTTTGTTAACTCAAAATTATCTGGAGTCCTTAATTCATTTACTGTCTTCAAATCAAAATTTCCACATAATCCAGTCAATGCACCCTAGGGGATGGGAGGGAATGATATATATTAAGAAAAAATGTATGTATATACATACATATATATATATATATAAATAAAAACATATTTCCATGTGACACAAAACACTACCAGCCACAACTGTTTTCAAATCTTGCTTCTTAAGTTCCTGTCTTCAGGAATTAATTATAAATTGGTCCGGATTTGATACTTTCTGCTACATTTCAGTCCAAACAGTTCAGGTCTTTGTGATAATAAAGCTATGGAAAACCTTTTATTTGGACAACATCAATATTATTCCCTTTCAACTAAGTACCTCCAAGCCTTTGAGAAAGGAGCTGATCTTCTGTTCAGAGAAGTGGCTTGTTTGCTAGCTATGTGCTTTTTTATGCTGCAGCAAAATAACACCAAAATAATACTCCAGAATATAAGCAATGAGTACTGCAGGAGGCTGTTGCCTCAAGGATATTTGTTTCTGCTGTTACAGAAGGTAGACAGTAAATAATGAATACAAAAAAGTAAATGAGAAGGAATATTTTAATTGACAAGGTGGCTGAACGTTTCTGTCCTTGATTCAGCCACTGAACTCCTCCGTGATTTCTAACGCATTTTCTATTCACTGAATAATGATAACATGTCTTATTAAGTAAGACTTACATAAGTACTTCAAAGAAATGGCAATAAGAGTGTTGAGCTCCACTCACCTGCCACTGATGACCCATCTGGACATGAACTGTTGTTCTCTGATCCCAAAGAACAGTGATGTGTTCGTGAGGAAAATGAACAACAGTGAAAAATCCAGCTTTCCATAACTGCATTGTTTGTAGTTTGTCTATGTAACTAGATAAGCTCTGTTCAAAACAAAACAAGGCAATGTATAATGGAAGAAATGTCTCACAAAATGTTCGCTTAACAGGAAATGAAACTCTGAAGTAGAATGAATGACACAGTTCTTGGACAGAAGTTCAAAAACTGACAGGAGACCACCAAGAGATACATGCTTAAACAAAAGTGGTCTGGATTTTGAGCGTGAACTGTGTTGCATTTCCATGATTTTCCTATTTTAAAAGTTAATTTTATATGAAATTTACAGGATGCATAACAGCAACTGTTAATGGTTCATCTCAGAGATTAAAATACAGTCTTAAGATTCCTGATTATGATTTTCACTTAGTTATACATCTTTGCATTCAGAAGGTCTTAGCTACATGCTGGTTTTGAATACAGGTAGGTATAAAGATGCATGGAGCAACTTCCTGAAATAAGAAATTGCTTAAATATGTCCAGAGATTGCCATCTTATTTACATAAAGCAACGACCAGATTCCAAATTATTTGTAGCATGGACTAAGATGTCTGGTTTAATTACACAATTTCTTATACTAAAAGACACAATTTCTTTTCTATATCAGCCTATAAACTGTAAATAGTACTAAAACTACTAAAAAATACTAAATATTTACAGCAATCGAGTTTCCAGTCTGACCAAAACAAAAAAGAAAATCAGGTTGTGGAGAGCATACCAGGGACTGAAATTAATTTTTTACAACTCTATAGGAATATTCATCCTTTACATTCCAAACCACACTAAACTCTTAGTTCTAGAGGAATTAGCAGTTCCCACTGACTTCAGAATATCTGGATTTTTCCTAAGATGTTAAACAGCAATTAGGTCTAAACAAAAGAGCCACAATCACTTTATCTAACATTTTTGTTAAATATAGACAAGATTTTGTTTAAGGCTTCCATTGAACAACCCAGATATGATCAGCATTCACAGTAAATGTATTTACGCCTCTGCTGCTTAAGAGACAGTGAGATTTTGCTAACAAAAGGAAAAACCACTCAGAGAAGTACATACGCTACCTTCTGATCAGTGTTAAAGACTGAAACTTACAGGATTTCCAGTTTCATCGTCAAATATTAAAAAAGATTTTCCAACATTAATGAAAACATTCTTTCTGCAAATCATTCCAGTATTGAAGCAGTTAATATTCTCTACAATAACAGAAAGACTGGTTGAAGAAGTACCCTGAAGATAAAAAAGAAATGGTCACTTTTAAATATAGTAATATAAATATGTGTGTTACATAGTTCAATCAGCAGATACTTCAGTGTATAATTATTATGCCATGTATTATTCAAAATCTAAACAGCATGAAAGCTTAAAAAACAGAATGTAGGACTCTAAAATGTACAGATAGGAATTAAGTAGAAGGGTAGCATTTGACAAGTAGTTTTAAAATCCAGGTTTAGAGAGGCTTTAAAAAAGAGTCTCACCTTAACTAGGTAAACCTTACAAGTTCCAACAAAGTCATAAGTTAGTCCATCAAATGTTCTGTAATGCCGATCCCCATACGCAGTACACATTGATGGGCAAGGATGGAAGGTGCATTGAAATGATCCATGCTGGCAAATGCTGAAAAATGTATGACAAATCATGGTAATATCAACTGTAACCGCAGACAAATGATTACAGCTGAGAAGCAAAAATACAAAACACACAAGTATGATGACTGTGGACAGAAGCCTTTTTAAATGTTAAAAGAAGCAAGTATAAATTGATTCTCTAGGAAAAAAAAAAAAGTGCATATTGAACTTATGCAGTCTGTGTTAGAATTTGTACCTTCCAGAAAATAAAGACACCAAAAGGACATTTCTTTCACTGAAACAAGAAAACAAATAATGCCACCCAAAGTAATACAATTTATTGATGTGAGTTACTAGAGAATAATATGCCACAAGGCTAAAGCTTTCTTTTTCAGCATCTCACAGACCATTTGTTTCTACATGAGCTGAATCTCAGAATAAATAAGTAATGTGTCCTATTGGTACAGTCTTTATGCACCCTCTGCTTGGAAGTGAATTTCACAAAAATACAAAGGAAAAAAATTAGTAGCACTGTTTTGGTTCCTTAAAAGGACACTGTTTTGGATTGTCGGGCTATTATCATACCCAAACCCTAGTCTAACAGTTCAAGGGCTTCCAGAATAGTTCAAGTTCTGTCTGTGGTCACCTTAGTCAAAATGCTTTCATCACACATACACTAGGTGAATGTTCAGAACTTCATGAATTATCTTTGCTTTGTAATTGCCTAAGAACCAGGCTTTGCAGAACTGGATACTATGTCTCTTTCTGCATCACTCTCTTGCAATCTAAACAACATTCTCAGAAACGACATAAGATTTATGAATAATGGATAGAATTTCATTCCTTGTATCCACAAAACATTTTTTTAATTATTTTTTTATGTTTTTAAATCACCTGGACACTTAAGAAACGTTACTTGATAAAGACAGCAGAGCTGGTGTTTTGGTATAGCTTTACTATACACAGTATACACAGTTCTCAGCTGCATTCAGCATCCGTCCCTGCAGACAGTTGTACTGGCACAACACAGGAGACTATGTAAATACAGTGTATTTATAAATATAGGTTAAACTAAAAATAGCTTGTGATATAATTTTGGCACATATCTGAGTTTATTTTCAAAAACACTGAATTTTTAATTTCCTGATTAAATAAATGCTTTGCATTTTACAACTGGAGTATTAATCTCACTTATGGAAATACTTGATAAATCACTAACGTTTGGCATCTCATATACTGAAGCAACAAGCAGTATGAAGTTTTTTGTTAGTATAACTTTTTGTCAGTATAACTTTTCCTTTCCAGTTCACATTGCTATCATGGCATCAGCACACCACTGTTTTCAGAAGAGCAGCAATTATCTAGAAAATCCAGGCATCTCCAACTACTTAGCAGCATCACATTTTCTTCTGTTCCCTAACCACATAACTTGCACCAGCCTGGAGTAATTTGCTAGATTTTCAAGACTCCACTTACCCCATCATTGATTTGGCCCATTATTTGTGTTTTGTATAACTACGTATATATAAATACACTAAGCACATTGTTAAAATAAGTTAAAAGTATGACACGTGAAAAGCATTTGCCGTTCCAAAGCACAATTAGACAGCAGCAGGACTCATCCAGCTAACTCCAGTCACCTTAAAGTGGTACCTAAGGCAGGAACCTAATCAGGCTGATGGAGAGGGAGGCAAATAGAAATTATACTTGGACTGAAAGAATGAAAGCTGCTTCTCATGCTTTCTGTGAGATGGTAGATTTCAGTTTTATTCTTGGTCTACTCAAATATTCCTCCACACATTGGTCTGTTAAAGGCTCATGCAGAAACAGTTCTTGACATATAAAGAGTAGGAAGCTCCTTTGTATACATTCTTTTTCAGCAGTCTTAACACATTTACAGTCGGAAGGAAGGGCGTAGGAGGTACACAATGTCTTCAGTCCTCTGCACCATTCTTGTTTCATACAAAGTAAACTAACATTTAGTTATCAGAACCTACAGTCCTAGCTGGAAAAGCAGAGCTACTAGCACCTTCCAAACTTTGGCTAGCTTTATAAAAAAAAATATTTCCAAGAAGTACTTAAGAACACATAAGGCCCAATTCAGCATCCCCCAGAGACTAACCAGCATTTGCTCAATGGTCTCAATGTCTGACAGCAAACCAGCATAGCTAACTGCACCACTCATCATACCTCACACAGCACCAAAATACTGCTCTGATACTTTCAGTTAGTGTAATAACATTTTGTGTTTAAACTCACCAGCACATGCTAACAACTGAACACCAAACTTGGGAAACCTAAGCCCACAATTCAGACATACCCTGAAGCTTGGGCTGAAAATTCCTGGCACTGCATTGGTAGCTTTGCCAATTTAATTAATTACTTTACTTGCCATTTTACTATTCAATGGACAAATCAGATGGAGAGTTATGTTGCTAATAGTACATCACATACAAATAATACTTAGTATCAACACACACTATTTCTGAGTGCTACGTAATACTAAAGTCATTATAACTGCCTTGAAAGCCTAAGTGGGTTTGTTTGCACAGAAGTGCTCTCATGCTTTGCACAAGCAAAAATGCACATTTCTCTTGGCCTATGGAATACACTCCTGCATACACACACAGCACTCCCAAAAACTTTATATACTTTCTATCAAACAGTACTTGTTTCAGACTTCCCATCTGTCAGTGGACAACTGATTGCCAAAAAGCTATTATCACTTAATCTGTTTCTGCTTCCAGATCTGGAAGACCAGAAAAGCCATAGCAGCCTAAATGATTTGTAAATTAATTAATGGGCCTGGCCTCAGACAAAAAAGAGCGAAGGCTAAATATCCAGTGAGTGTCTTTCTGCCTGCACTGCTGCTGCTGCTGCCTTTGGTGAAGTCCCATACAGATTGAATGGGATATAGTAGTTTTTTTCTGATTCAAGCAATCCCACACCAGGTCCAATTGGAGAGGTCTTTGGAAGTAAAGGGGTGAATAACCCGGCTCGCTTTACCTGCCTGCCCAGTGGAGATGGCTTGTAAGTCGCTTCACCAGTCGACCAAAGGGCTACAAATATCTTCTAGAGCAGATACTGAGGACCTGACGAGAGGCAGAGGTAGGCAGTCAGCACAAGGCTGGAGGGGGCAACGACATCCAGACAAGGCAGTGACTAGTGCTGACTGGACAAGCCTTCACTGTACTGGGCTATACTGAGCTGTGCAGGCCAGGAGCAGTAGTTTACCAGGTGGCACCAGTTAAATGTTCCTGGTAAGCTAGAAGAAGGGGACAAAAGGAAGGAACTGCTTTCTGATGGGCTGGAGCCTACACGGCTACCATGGTATCTTGATGCTTGACACTACACCTGATTTTTCTGAAGCTCTGGTAATGCAAATCATGCTACTCAGTGCCAGCTTGCAACATCCAACAGTGGTTAGAGAAGAAAACAGGCAGGGACCATCAAGAAACAAGTCTGTTTCTGGATCATTCAGATGGGGTATATTTTCATATCTTAGCACTTGTAAAGCTTATTATCATGGTCATGTACCACTTTCTGTTGAGAGTGCTCAAGGAAACTTTGCAGAGTAATGTAGCTATAGGTCATGTGCCGCATTACAACACTGGAATTTTTCCACATGTATTTGAGTGACCCTATCAACCCATGTCTATTGGAAAACCTCCTTTAAAAGCCAATTGATTCATCAGTTACACACACGCACACAAAATTGGCAACCAATTTATCTGTTACTGTGCTCAGCAGATGACGTTGCTCAGTATTCTCCTTAGATTATCATTCTAATAGCTGTATACTTATGGACATAGGATTATGGTTTGGGTCCTTAGACTGCTCAGATTCAATGCTAAATGTGAAAATTAATAAGCAGAAAGCTTTAACAAATGTCACTTAGATGTAATATTTTAAGCATTTTACCAGTACTTTGGAGCACTGGCCATGGAATATTAATTTGAATTACGCTGGTAAGAAAAAAAAAATATTTTTCTAAAACAAAAATTCCCAAATAGATTTACCAGAATCTGGTATGAAATTTGTTATTAAAAATTGTAAAGAAATAATAAAGCCATAAATAAACAACTAGAATTAAACAATCACCTAAACAGATCTCTGCTTACCATGTATGACAGGAAGAAATTACTTTGTCACCTGGGAAGTATTCCTTTCCTTTCCATGAACATGGACATTCCTCTGCATCCAAGCACACATCCCCATGCTTAACAAGACTATCAAAAAAAGAACAAAAAATATACATTCGGCAGAAGTAACCCTGGTATCCAGTTACAAAAAATATTTTCCTAAACTTTTAATTACTAACATTATTACTATTAAAAAACAAGTAATACATAAAATCTTCTGAAATTGAAAAAGCACAATTTTATTAATAATTATTTATGAGTAATTCAGTAATTTACACCCATAGGTACCTGAATACTTTATCTTTTGTAAGTGACAGCACTTTGAGCACTAGCCTATTAACCACTAACCCTGTGAAGGCTTATTCTTTAACAAATAAATATTAAGGTTAGGGAAAGAAAGATTCCAGACCTCTATATTTCACCAAATTTCTTTAACTCAGCCAACTAACTTAAATTCAACTAAAGCCAAGAGATCTTCCAAGAGATGTGGGAGCCATCAAGCTCCTTTGCTCTAATCACATGTGCTCTTACTACAAACAATCAGCAGGTTATTTATTCTAGGAATTTTTAAATGAGGATTTCTTCTTATTCTCTCCTTTTCTTCACTTGATTTAAAGAGCTTTCATTTGCTGCATAGTTTTCCTGTAGTTGTACGTAGCTACACCTCTTGCTCTGTGAAAAACTTAATCAGCATCAGAAGAGCTATCCTGGGTGTACAAAATTAATTGAGTACATATTTCTGTGCACTTGGCACCTTCATGCAAGTAATCACAAATAAACTTAACTTCATTGGCAGAAATGTCTGCACAGCCTTTGAAGGAGATTTTCATAATAACACAGACAACCATATGCATAGCTATTTAGAGTTCAAGACTACTGCAATAAATTTGTGCTTACAATCACAAATCCTAGCATAATAGAAGAAAACCAAAAATGCAAAAAAAAAAGTAAAAAATATTCCATTAACATAGAAAGAACATATTAATTCTTGCCTAGCAAGACTAAGTAAAACAACTCATCTAAATTTTAAAGTAAAATATTTGTGGCTTTTAATAAAATCCAGAAAAAATGAAATACGAGAGTTAGGGAAAAAAAAAGAGATCTCAAACAGATTCTACAAATAAATCTCAGGAAACATACCAGAAATATTAAATTATTTTATTCAAAAAGCTATCTTTTCACTGAGCCCAAGAAAGTTGTAATTCTTCGCAAGACTGATTCATTTATAAAAAAATACAGTAATGCTATTGGATAAGCAATCAAATACCAATATAGGACCTAAATCTCCAATAACAGATAGAAGAACACCTCCCATGTAAAATAAATCTGCCAAATGAAAACTCTGAAACATAAATTCTTGATAAGCTACTGCAGTTTCTTTCACTCTGACTGCTGTAGTGCTAACTTGCTTTATGTTCTGTATCTGTTCCTATACAGGATCTTGTTTGATACAACATAAGAAGCTGGAGCAACTAACATGCTGGTTACATAGTACAAGGATTTTTTACAGGTACCATACAATCTACAGTTATCCTTGTCACTAAATGCTAAGTCTCAAAACGTATTTGTATCAAGAAATAAACAATCTCTTAAACCTTTTTCTTTTTCAAGCTAAATTTGTTTAGAATTCCAGTACGTCTCTATAATAATAGAAATTGTATATGGATTTTCCTCTGTCACTAACAGTTTTCTGAAGAAAACAGATTTGGCATTTCTGATGTTTAGCACTGTAATTTGGGCAAGACCCTGCACCGTGCACAAGAGATAGTAGGTGTGAGGCACATCTGTGACAAACAGAGTGATGACAATGTTTTGTTTCCCTGGTATCCAAAAGGTAAGATTTCATCATTCACTCATCATGGAACATTTTATTTACTCATATTAATAAACTGGTTATTTGCTTACTATGACTTAGATTCTCCTTCAGTATGTTGTTTACCAGATGGACATTCATAACTCTGTTGTTCTTCCTAATGGCAATGTGCAGACATCATAAAATCCCCTCCCCATTAGACTGAAAAACTGTCATTTTCCCCCAGTGTATGTGAAGTGCTCTTTGTAATTCACATTTATTTCAAGTATTGTGTCACTTGAAGACAATCAGCTGTGAGACTGAAATTCACACTGGTTTAAAGCTGCTCAGAACTGAACAGGACACATTCAGACACAAAGAGCATTATGGTGACAAGGTAACACTAACACGGCTAAAACAAGTGATAACAGCTTTCTGTCTTGTAAAGCCAAGCAAATGGATAGATTTCAATGATCTAAGAATTCAACACAAATACCCTACAGAGAGGACTTGCACAGCTCCTCTTTGAAGTATTCGAGTTTTCTTGATGCCTTTACTTACTGCCCAACCTACAATGAACTGCAAAGATACAAGGACAGCTATCATGCTTCACAACACTGAATGTTCACTTTCACTACCATCTCATTATTATCACCTCACCATGCTGAACGTTCAGTTCCATGGCTATCTGATTATTATCTATAGCTTTGTTCATTCACACACACAAACCAGTAAATAGTCTTGGTAAAGGCATCATTACAAGCAAGGTGTCACCTTTGAGACAACAAATACTTCCTTGCTTCTGCAAAGCCCACAAATCTGGATGAGAACACTAAAAAATAACTCTCCTGCAGCTTCCACATGAGCAGTTTTCAAGCAGTTGTGTATTGCATAGCTCTTTCCCCATGCCAAGTGACTTACACAGCCACGCATACTTTTGCACCAACAACAAATCTGCTCTCTGATGATTTCACTAATCTTCCCACAAAAGTCTCTAACAGAGTTTAAGGAAGAATAAAAGAATTAAATTAGCAGCAGGTAACATTTTTAATACCAGAATTCCACCACAACCCCCCTTACCTGGGACTTCCCTAACCAGAAAACAGGATAAACTATTTTTTTTAAAAACCACTAGATATTATTAACAATACTGTAGCACCTAATGGTTTCATTGTAATTCACTCACCTTCTAGACAAGGACAACTACTATATTCCTGCTGAGCATTTGCTTACTTGTTTGGGGAGCTTTTTACAGTCCACTTTTCCCTGCCTCTACCCTCCAGTTTATTGTAAAGAAATACTAGTAATTTGGCAGAAAGCTTGAAGGGGTTTAATATCCTTGATGTACCCTTCTGTGCAACAATTTATTTTGATGCTTCAACTGAGATACAGTCAGACCCTCACACATCTGCAATTTCACCCTGTATTGGGAACACCCCCTGCATTCAGCTTTGCCATCAGCATCCAACTGGTGCTAAGCAGAGAGGGCCTTAAAAGAGAAAATTCACGGAAGCAGTAGAAGCAGTTTAAAGATCAGAGGTAGGTGAGAGTAAGAGAAACAAGGGCAAGAAGTAGAATGACAAGGATTCATCTAGATTCCCACATTCTGCAACCTTTTCCACAGAGGCCTCTGAAAATTTGGCTCATCCATTGTCTGTGCCTTCTATGACGTTTCCATTCTATGACGTTCCTGCCTCCGCACACCTTCTACTCAAAGTTGTGGGCAGTAGAGGGAAAAATTATCTTGAAAGTCACAAGTGCAATACTCAGAGATGCATAAAACCTGGGTACAGGTTTTGCTGCAACATCAGAGCAAGTTAAGAGAGGGACTTCTTGAGGAACAGTCTCGACATCTCTCATTCTAAGTAGAAAAATACTATGGGAATTAAGCAAAGTGAGAGAAAGAACGAAGGTAAGACCACTTTTATTAGCATTTCCCCACCCTCCCTCCGGGATGTTTTCTTTTTTAATTTGTCTTGTAGGGAAGGAACACAAGTAGTGGGCAGGGACTGAAGACCATCAGAAAAAAAGGAGGGTTTAAAGCAGGGGCCTCTCCCACCTGCTCACAGTCACATGGGGGCTATAAGATGAGGTTCATCTTGAGCACTGGTAGCTCTCACAGCTGCATAAAGAAGTGGCACACACTGCATTGTCATCAGGTAGCACATATCCCAAGGCAAGACTGAGAGAAAGGAAGGCTGAAGTTTGTGTTTTGCCCCAGCCTATTTCACAAATAAGAATTGTCTGGACTGTCACTCTGTTGGTGTGATGTTTGGTACCTTTCTGTGTTATCTCAGCTGTACCTCATACCTACCATTGTAATTTCAGGGCTATGACTCAAAATTACTTGAACTTTGAGAAAATTAATTAGGCACACTGGATTAAAACCTCTCTCTCTTTGCCCTCAAATAGTTCCAAGAACACTGTAGGTGCAGTCCAGTGCTAAAATCTTGTAAGGCAGGACTCCATGGGAAAGTGAGATACCAAAAAAATTGCCATTTATGAATGGCTAAAAGGATACTACCAGCTGTCCTGATCCATCATCACTAGTTCTTCTGTAAACACTTCGGGGGAATGAACATACATATTTTATTAATTATACTTTTGACTAATTAATGTGTATTTGCAAATATATGTCCAAATAGATTCCTGGTATCTCAATTCTTAATCTGTAGTAAAAGAGGATGACAACTTATGTGCCAGATGACTAACAGTTCATAGCTGAAGCAGTTTCAATGTGGAAGATGATTCAACCAGAGCTGGTGGCTCAGTGGACTTATTCATAACTGCCAGTAAGTAAAACCATCATTTTTCTACAGGCAGATCAAATACCTGCTTGAATGGTACCAGACATTAAAAATGACACAAAACACAGATTCAAGAACCTCGACTCTTGTCAAAGAAACCCACAAGAACAGAAATATTCCATAACTACACTAATGGTACTTTAGTATGCAATTTTTCTGATTTAATGAACAAGTTAAAAAGATAATGCATTTTTGTAATAAAAGGAACTTCACAAATTAACTCCAGAAGTAACAGAAGTCTTCCTTCCAAACCAAATGACGAAGTTCAATGATTCTCTTCTTAAAAGCAAATGGAAAAACAGGAGGCAATATGAAAAGGTGCTCAAGAATCTGAATGATACTGCTGAAGTTTTATTGTGAACTGAATATAGGTACAGAAAAAAAAAAAAAAGAGATTTGTTTGCAGCTACTGTAAACCAGGAAGTAGGAGACCAAGAGGGTTTTGGAAGTATCACAAGAGGAAATAAGGAGCACTTCAAGAGAGCAGCAAGGAGAGGATGGGAAAGAGTTGGGTTGTCTTGTCATTGTACTGCAATGGAGGTATTATATATTTATTCTTTGGAAATGGTTCCACCCCTTAGCATGCTGTAATTCTATAGCCTTCAGAAACAGAACCCAATGTGGATAAATACCAGTTCCTGATGCACTCAAATACAGGAATGTAGATGTAGTCTTTGTAACAGAATTGTATTTTCCTGAGGAAGTAGTAGAGTACATAGCCAGGATGGCATCCCCATTGGGGTAATCTTCGTTTACCTGGAAAACATTATATCTTTCTGACACGCCTCTCCAAAACTGCCTAAACCAGAAAAACAAAACCCCTAAAAATATTTAGCATGGTAGCAGCAGGAGAGCCATCCAGAAAAGAGGTTTTAACAAAATACTACTTTTATTCTCATGCTAATAATAATAAATTCCAAGCTTTAAACTGAGAGGCAGTAAGTCTTTTGAAAAAATGATACTAAACATACTAGAAGGACAGGACTTTGAATTCATCTAAGGAGACATATTATAAGCCAGAACACAGTCAAGGTAATTACATTCTATTACAAGTCAGTTTTCTAAAAGTAGTTGAAACTGACTTGCGTTCTTCCCCCACTGTTAGTTTCGGTTGCCTATAGACACATTTATAACATGACAAAATGAATGTTTTGTTTGTGTAAATAAGAAAGTGATGAATTTTCTTTTCTTAAGAAAAACTTTCAAGAATGCGTTTAAGCTCCTTACATGTTATTTGATACAGTACCCCACCACCAAAATACAGTGACAATTTAGAGTTTTTGGAGGTAAAACCTGGCATAATATTCCTTTGTTAGTTACAAAATTTCATTAAAATTATAGGACACTACAGCTTTCAGTTTACTACCTTTTCATAGCTCTGTCCTATGAGGGCAAAATGGGATGCAAAAAAAAAATCCAGACCTAAAAGCTCTTATTAGGTTAAATTGGCCCCAATTTAGTAGAGTCCAGGTTCAGCACAAAAGACAGTATTCTCTGTCATAAATGATAACAGTTTTCATTCCAGAGATAACATTTATTAAGTCCAGAGATGAAATCTTGTCCTAGCACACTGGAAAACAGTGCATTCGGCCTGGAAAGGCCATTTGACTCCACAGCACTCATTTAAGAGAGAAACTGAGGTAGATTTTGGAACACTAGCATCAAAACCTGGTCTTGAAAGAGTTTGTGAAGCCATAATGATTGTAACTCAGTGTGCCAACACTGAATTGTTTGGAATCTGGAAAAAAAAGTTGCATATACAAGAAAATTGAAATGTCAGTTAATTTTTTCTACTCTGCGATGTGTCATCCACAAGCCGTGTCTACAAAGTCTATGGCTGTAAAGTGTAAAGTTGGTGAAAAGCGATGTTAGCTTTTTGCGGGATTTTGGTGGGCTTTTGTGGGTTGGGGTTTTTTGTGTGTGTCTTTATTCATTTATGTTTGGTTGGTTGGTTTTTATGGATGGGTGGAGGGGAGCAGGCAGAGAAAGAGGGATTGGTATTGTTTTTCCTAAATGTACATAAAAAACATTCTCAGAGATGCTCTTAAAAAGGTGGCTCACACAGCTAAAGACAATTAAAGCATATAGTGGAGGGGAATAAAGAAAACATTGAGACAGCAATGCCATTTTGTATTCTTGAGGTTCAAATAGACTCACAGACTACAAAAATAAAAAAAAACCACTCTCAGAAAAACGGAGCAAACTATTTCAAAATGGTATATAAGTGTTCTTATCACACTTAGAACTATGATCTCAAAATCTGTGTTCTTGGTCATTCCACACTGATGCTGCTTTTCTTTTTAAGGACGGTCTGTTGACATTGTTCTTTTTTAATTATATATACTCAATTCAACAAATCTGAATCCATTCTTCATTTTATTAACATTTTTTCTTGGTTATTTGAGAGCATCAGCTGAGACCAGGAAGCAAGAAGCAGAAACTACCCGTTCAACTTTTGTCTTCACCTTATAACCGTAAAGATATATTTGTCCTTTTTTTAGACCATGAAATGCTATTAGAACAAGCACTACTTAAAATAAATCCATCAGGAACACAAAATTGATAAATATAATATTAGTGCAGGTATTAGAATTCACTGGCTGAATCCTGGATGTGCAGCTTAGCTGGACTGAACTAATGTTTAGTTCTTCCACCTGAAAAACACTACTGCTCCATGAGGAGGCAGAGCTGTTCACATTACTCAGTGTTTTACATTCTCTGATTTCTAATATTTTATATATACTAAAAAAACCAATTACCTCTGATTATTCTGAGAGTTCTGAAGAGAGGGGCTAAATGGCTTTTTTTAAAAGCATAGGATTCATTATATCAAGTAGAGCCCGCATCTTCTATATGATGATCCACAGCACAGATAAACTCATAGTATTGACACATTCTATTTCTCAGACCAATTAATATTTCAGAAGGATTGTCAGGTAATGCTTCAACAACAAATCCCGTGTTAAGTGTTCAGTCCTTTTTCACTTCTGTGTGCCTCCTTCAGGACCATCTTAATCACTTTTAAAACTATTTCAAATAAGAACATAAATATGCAGTGTAGGACCACTAGAGCCAAATATTTAAAACACATCAGGATTAGCAAGCTTGCAAGTAAATACAACGGAAAGAACTGAACAGCATTTACAGAGATTCTCTATTTATTTTAAAACAAATACAAATGATTCTCAGATTACACCTTATATTCCAAAAGTGCAGTTTGTGATCATGAAAGCAAGATGCTGCCATATTACATTTCACATGAAAGGACTGGAGCAAGCTGGACACTTGTTCCATTGCCTTTTGAGGAAGTGTTCCTCAGCCACTGCATAATCACTTCCCTGTCAGTCAGAACCTTGCTGAATATGTTAAATACATAAATACAAATAAGTACTTTGTAATTTTCACCTAGGCTTGTGACCCCATTCCCTAGTTTTACCTTAAGCACCAAGGATAAACCCTACAAAAAAAAATAATCCTGTCCCCTGAAAGGAAAAAAAAAAAAACACACACAGAAACAAACAAATAAAAGTTGCTGTTTGTGCCAGTATTAACACAAGTGAATTAAGTTTGCTGAAGTTATAGTAAATACAGAACTTTTTAATTTTGTACTTTAGTCTCTAGGAAATTACAAAACTCTGCCTCTTGTAAATATAGAACTATATTATCAGATCTTTGGGATCATCAATACTTGACACTGAGCCTTCCAACGCTAAAAAACGTTCTCACTGTCTAAACTCCAGAACTAACACCAGGATGCAGCAAAACATTCACAGTCTCAGAGGTCATGCACAGCAAAATACATCATATAAACTTTCTATTCTCTGCTGAACTGCCTGCAATACAGTGCTGCTGAAGGTAACCACTAGCTTTGAAGGGTAGTGGCCAGGTCCAACAGGATCAGCTTTTGCAATTCTGAAAATGTCTGCCTCCAGTTATTTGAAAAATCTCTTAGCACTACACTTTTTCACCATGGTACCATACTGTGAGTTGGATTAATCACAGGTTCCATTCCCTGTGAACAGTTTGACATTTCATGTTTCTGCATGTTAATGTAAAAAAAAAAGAAGTCTGATTAGCAATCTCCTACCATGACACTGAAAAATCTACACATAAATGAGTATGAGTCCACAGACACTGTACTAAAGCCATTTAGCCCCCCTCTTAATAGAGGAACTCTCAGAATAACCAGAGGTAATTATTGTTTTTAGTATATATAAATACATATTTGCTATTTTTATACTCAAAAAAATCTCTTGGTAGTACAGTGCTTGAATGCTCATCTGTACATTTTCCATATAAAACTGAGACTTAAAATATCCTCTTGAGGGAGAGAATACTGAAAATAATGCTTAGGAATGAATAAACATGCCTCTCTCAGTGAAATGTTGAAATAAGAGCTTAGGTATCTGAAAAAATTATCCAAGTAAACATGATTCTGTTGTTGAAATCAAATTATTTCAACACCCTTTCTATGTTCCTTTTAATTTGTTTTGATTTTTGTGAGGTATTAGACCTTTGCCTCCACCTGTCTCTTGGTTTACCATTTCCTATGCCTTCAACAGCCCATATTGTTGCATGGTAAGACTTCACAAGTTGGATGCTCATCCCTTGACACCTCAAATTCTCCAAGTAGAAATGTGGTATGCCCTCAGCAAAATTAATAACTCAATCACAACTGAAGGTGGCCATCTATGTTTGTGCAGCATAAGATTCAAATCTGTCTACTCACCCCAGTGGGCAGACACAACCTGAAACACAAGGAACGTGTGCTGAGAAAGGGAGGTTTAGCAGCTGATTCCCACAAGTTCTCTCTCTGCTGAGTTCAGGATCGACTTGTGGGTTACTGCAGTTGATATAAATCTGTCCAACTGGGCAGCTGTGTGCTGAGGGAAAAAAATTACAAACATATTAGCCTTCACACCTGAAATTTTGTATTCCATAAAAGCGTGCAATGGATTTCGATAGAGAACATGTAGTGCAACAGTGCAACATCCAGTAATACCAGTAACATCCAATTGCCTGTCTCGCCTGGATATAGTTAACTTCACAGAACCTCTATAAATCTCATACAAAATACGGAAATTAATATGTCCATCTAGTAAAGGACATGATTTTCTAAACAGTTAGGCAGGAATCAGCCCTCCAAAGCCGAAACGCAAAGTACTACCAACGGAGAAACAGATAGCAACAGAAAGCAAAAAACATCAAGAAAAGGTCTGAGAGCTAGATGTGACTTTCTGTGGCATAACCACTGACTATGAACCCAAGAAATCTACCACACAATGGCTTTTGAGTTGTGCTGAGCACACTATGTATATGTAACAGAAACGCCTGAGGTGGTGACAGTGTTTTAACATGTTTTTTGTTGGTTGCTGGGATTTTCATCATTTATTAGGGAGAAAGGTTCTGAATAATTGTCAGATCAGTACAACCACCACCTTCAAGTGCATAGGGAACAGATTTCTGCAAAAGGCCAGAAAGCTGGCAATTCTAAAACTGAGTGTTACATAAAAGCCTTTGTCACTGAAGTAAAGAGCATCATAACAAGAGTACGGACCATAATACTTAATGACATAAAAATATACTGTAATAGAAAAAGCACTTATTGACATTCTTTTTGCTTAAGTATGACAAAAGAAATGTGGGGGGTTTTCCATATTTCAGCTTACTTGCATCAGCAATCTAAAAAAAATAGTATTTAAAGCACTAGGAAAAAAAATTGTTCAGATTTAACAGTATTTTGGAGAGTTATGCTCCTGCTTTGCACTAGCATTTCTTTCAATTACAGAAATACATAATTTCTAAATTAAAGATTCTCTCCTGCAAGTTATTTATTTTTACATATTGTCTAATCTTCTACTACAGATAAGGGGTTCAACAGAGCTTGAAGGACGTATATCATTGGACTTGAAGTACCTTTACCCTCTCTCTCTTCACTCACCTATTATGTTGTTATCACAATTCATTACTCCATCCTTGCAATGGCTGCAATAAAAACACATGAAGATGCAATGAGAGCCAGGAAGATCTGAAATATTAATATTTTCTGTTTAATAACGATGCATGCAGTACGAGTCAATACAAAACAACGTTTGCACTGAACATTAGAACAGCAAACGCTGAACATTAGAACTGTGCATTGCCTTAACACAAAGAATATTAATTGCACTTCAAACTTTCGCTTTCTACATAACATTACTATGAGTTTAAATACGTCAGCCTGGGCTGACATAAAAATACATACAGAATTACACCACTATACTGCTCCCAAAGACACCACTGCAGGAAGAATAAACCAGGTCCTGTACATGACAGAATCAACACCTACAACAAGAATGCAAGGAGCAATAGCAACAAAACAAAACCAAACCCTAAACATGCACACAAATATTTTACAGCAAGCTCTGGGTAGGTATTAGTAATGCTTCATTTTCCTCACCATCAGCTTAGAACTCTGCTGAAAACCAAGTTATCAGTTTATGTGAAAATACTGGTGATACCAACAGTTATTAAGTTATCCCACAGCTGAAGGCAATAGAGTGTTGAATGTAATACAATCACAAGCTATTGTGACTGCAACAATTTTTTGTACTGGAGTGACTTTTTCCACAAGCAAAACAGTGGATTGATAAATTTGTCTATTCTCAGCCTCTGCTAACAGATCATGAAGAAACTATCCATCCAAAAACATCTCACAGTATCATGAATTTCTGTCTCATTTATAGCAAAAAAAAAGTTTCGATTATTTGTGTTTTCTTGGCTCACAGGAGGAAACAGTGTTACAGTTGCTGATTTTTATCCTCCCACTGTCTCCAACTAACTTTGTTTCAGCAATATAAGAATCCAGAACAGCAATCCACTGTGACTATTACCAGAATCAACTGGAACTACAGTTCATAACCACAACCTAAAAAATTCAAGTAAGTCTGTGCTAATAAAGATTCAAACCAAAAATTTTAAATTAGCATATCATAAAGCTTGCAGTATGTACACCCATTCACATATGCAAAATTTTACACAGGCAGGAACAGACAAAACATGTTTCCCCTACATGACACCGTTCAGCAAATAAACATGCAAACTGCACAAAACACAAGCCTAGCAAGACACTGTATGTAGGGAAGCATGAAGCAACGTAACATTGTCTGTTCCTGTCTAATTCCAGCCAAAAATAGTCCAGTACTTTTATAAAATGGCAACAGATCTCACAGCAATTCATTGTCAGGAAAAAACATAGCAGCGGTGGCTTCATTTCAGGTCTTGTGCTTCATTAAAGAACCTGAACCCATGAACTCCGGAACTATTCTCCCACTCTTTTGCAAGAGCTAAGACATATCCAGTACATGTACTGGTAGTCAGTAGATTCAGAACCAAATCCTGTACGTGCTACAGCCACTCTGCTGTCATGTTTGGAGTTGTGTATGTACCCCAGAGCACTGCAGGAAAAGCGCTCAAGGACTTCACAGGATAACAGCCAACAGATAAAGCAGTACCAAAGGGAGCCAATAGGGTGGCTACTCAAATACTAATAATACGGGTATCACAATAAAAATATTTTAAAGAACTGTTTGAAAACAAGAGAGCAGAAAGGCTACTCCATAGACAAGTGTAAGAAGAAATTCCAGTTTGGAAGTGTAAGTTTTAAGAGGAAGCAACTGAGAAGGAAAAGGATAGAGAGAGCGTAATAAAGACCTTAATTGTTTCTAATAAAAACACAGTGACACAATATACTGTTTGTACCCCCAATATACTGTGTGTATTTTTTCCAGTTCATCCACACATATAACCCTACATGAGTCCTAAAAGAAATTCAGAGGAGCTGACAGCCTGCACCTCCACGTTTGAAAACCTTTCCTTCCAACAAATCTGTATACAGCCTTGTTAAAACGTGGCTAACAAAAGTCATGACTAAATAGGAGACACAAGTCTCTTATTTTATCTTAAAGACTAGTAACTGTAAATCAGTAAATACATTTTAATTAACACATTCACATGAAACAAACTGCCAGATCCAAATAACTCCACTGAAATCAACAGAAAGGTGATCTTCATTTGTAGCAGTTTCTAAAAAAGTACATTTGTGGATAATCACATGATGAATGTGCATTCAGTCACTTATCCACCATAGTGCTCAGCATAATTAGCTAAACTACATCCTTGAGGAGAAGGATGATGCACAATGGTTGAAGAATCTACAGGAGAACCCATTCCCATGACCGCCAATGCTGTTTGGCATATGGTCTGTGAACAAAAATATCCAGGAAAGCAGGCAACAGAGCACACAGACTTTGCGCAGCCTCACACGCAGAATGGGTTGCCTGGTACTCTCCAAGGAATCTGCCCTAAGGTAAAGATACACTAATGATGACCAAGATATAGATTTACAATGATCAATATTTATGGATGGTAGCCTACAGACAAAAGTGAGGGTGTGAACAAGTGTGCGTGTTTACTAAGTGTCCCTATTGCAATAGCTGTTTGACAATATTGATCTCTTACATGGCCTTTACAATAAACCAAAGTATTACGCTGACCTATCACAGACATGATTTGGTCTGTTCTGCTTTTAACTAAATGCTGTAACAACTGATACAGGCAGTGACAGTTCAAACACTACTTCAAAACAATGTATCCTGAGAGGTTGATTTTTACAGAAATTGTTGTCCACATTATTCTCCACACAGAACTGTTGAAAAGGATGCATTTGCAGCAGCCAGAATAGTTTAACAAGTTTTATTCTTTAATGTCATGACTATAATGATGCGAATGGAAGAGCAAGGGGATAAGAACAAATGCTAAATGTAAGGAATAATAACAGAGATGCTTATTTACCTTTGTCTGCCGCTCAAAATAATTAGTGTTTTTTCTTAGTTGGCAAAGAGATATTGCTCTTTTACAGTGATCCTATACTAATGGAAAACAGATTCTTAATTCTTCATAAATGTATTTACAATCTGATATAAGGAAGGAGAACAGCAACGAAGGTCCACATGAACAGGCTTGATTGCATAGTCAGGAAATGTCTGGGGGGGTTCTCGAGCACTCCACATCAGTGTGAATCTACAAAATTATATTGGCCTTTCTCTCTACTTTGAATTCCAGTTTATTCGGTTATAAGCATAGCAGCCTGAAAATCTAAGTTCTAAAGAAGCTCTGCCCAAACATACATAGAAAATCAATGTAGGCTTATTCTGTATGTTTCATTAAAATAAACCCCAAAACAACAACAACAAAAAAACCCAACTGTCTAGACAGAATGATTTGACAGAGCTCTTAAAAAGAGACACCGTGTAGTCAGATGAAAAAATAGTTTTCTACTTTACCATTTGCCCAAAGATGTCATAACATTTTCTCCAGGGGGATAGTCAATTCCTTGAAAATAGCACGGGCATTCATTTCTGGAGTAGTGGAAAAACAAGTAACTGTGATTAGCTCAAACTGAAGGAAGAAAGAAAACCCATTGACTTAATTGCTGTTCAAAGTTCAATTGGCTGGGTTTTTTTTGTTTTGCTGAGGATTTTTTTGGTTGGATTTTTGTGGGTTTTTTGTTTTTTAAGCTACAAGAAATTGATCTGAATACTGCCATGTAACTCAAGTGTGTTCCAAACCAAATCAGTAACAAAGTAGAATGTCTACACAACAATGGACACCCTTTGTATGTCTTACATGCCAAAAACCATACAATATGTAGAAAGTAGCTTTGGTGTCAGTACTACAAAACAGCTACTTTTGATCAACATACAGGTTCTGTATAATTCTAAGATCCCACCAAGGTTACAGATGCATAATATGTACCAGGTTACATGTTTATTAGCTTTTCACTCCAACTTGCAAACTGCAATGTGACTACCAGAACTGCAACTTTACCTACCTCTGTACACATTGTTCAGTCTTGGAATTCAAATACATTCCAGCAGGACAAGCACAGCCTTCAACACAGTCACTGCTGCATGTCTCCGGCACAGACAGTGCTTGGCAAGTTCTGCCACAGGTAGATACACAAGTACTGTACTCCTTTGTATCTTCACATGAAAGAGCTGTCCAAATGAAACAAATCTCTCAAATTACAGTGCAAGAGACTGAAGTACCTCCCAACAGTTTTCTGATAAAAATCTTTATTCTTTCATTCCAAATCACATTAAATTCCACTAAAATTGCTATCTTGGCACCATGCTGTGTAAACTACACAGATGTAAATCCACAGTAATAACAAGCACAATGAATTCTGCACAGTTAATCCAGATTTGTACTGGGGAAACTGAACAGTTGAAGTTTTTTCCCCACTAGCCCTAAAAATGCTTGCCTTTTGTGCGTGGGCTTTGGGAATGCACAGCATCTTAAAGAAAACATTAAGAATAATAAATAAAAAGTGTGCACTTTGCAGATGTTGTACAATATCATCCTAAGTTTTCTGACATGTATACATCTCCTACGAAGCTCTACTTAAAAAAAAAAATCCGAAGTTCTTGAAATACTACAAAGATTCATGTATTTTAAACCCTACAAGCATGACTTTTTATGTACGTTCTAATAAAACAAACTTGCTTCTAGAAAATTGAACTAAAATTAAAATTGTTTGAATGATTCATCCACTCATACTGGATACAGCCATTCATACCTTGACGACTGCAAGGACGTCAGTCTTTACAGATTTACAAACAAATACTCCAGCTTGAGTTACTTAAGCTGGATCAACTTTAAAGTATCTTCTTCATCATGCGTTAAAACATGGATAATTACACGGTGTAATGAAAACTACCAGATGTTCAATTCTTGAATGTCCCTTAGAAAAGATTTTTAGCCTCGTATATGGAGCTAAATCTACTGAAACATGAGAGGTGTCAGTTTAGGGTTGTTTCACAGGTTTCTGATTCTGTAATTTTAAAAAAATGTATGAGGGCACTATATGTCCTATCAACATCATTTGCATCACTAAAAGTTCACGTAAACTATCACAATCCTCTGCCTGTGTGGCTTTATAGAGCAGATAACAGATGTCACCTTTGACTATCTCTACACCATGTATATTCTTCCGTTCATTTTAATTTAAATTTGTGAACAGTGCCAATCTTCTATGATTTCAGAATTCTATATATTTCAGTATCACTGACAGTAAGAGAACAAGCTGTTGTGAGAAGGAAGTTGACAATAATACAGCTAAAACTGCTAAATACATCACCATCATTTCTCATTTCATTCATTTAAAGAATTACATAAACTTAGCATTTATGAAGAAAAGAACAAATCTATTTATGCAGCTTATAAATTATATCATTTATCAATTTATTTATTATTTATCAATTATTATAGTCTAACAACTTAAAAAAAATCTTTGCATCTTTTCTGAAGTCAGAAGACCTATAGAATGCGAACTATAAGAGAACAATCCTCTAAAAACACTCATACTAATTCTATCTTGACAAAAAAAGCCCTTGTACTGTACACAAAAGATAGTGTTAGAATTAATTATCTTCTCATTTAAAAGATTATATTAATTTAATTTTCTGATTGTCATTCTAAAGCCCTCAAACAGTAATTACTTAAGACTAGAAATGAAAGGCAACTCACCACAGTCTGGAATACCTCCTCTGAAATCTATTACAACTCCAAATCTTCTGCAATGATGAGCATAATGGGAGACAGCAGAGCAAAAACAAATCTGTCCACATTTGCAAGTGTCTCTTCTGCACTGCTCGAAATAGGGAACAGGACTCAAATAGGGGTAGCATGGAGCAAAAAGTTCTTTTGTAAGGATGTTACAAGCTTCCACTGCATAAGAGGCTATACAAATAACAGATTAAACACTGTTTCAGTGAGGGAATTTAAAAAGATTTGGAATAAAAAGCATCTTCTAGGCAATGCAACTGATCATGGTTATATACTGTTGCCATATATACATTTCTGTCTTCTATACAGCTGTACAGAAGGACAGACAAGAAGCTAGTTGTTCGTAGTTTTGAACATGTTCTGGGAATGATTTTAAAGTATTCAGAAAACTCTACAATAAGCAGACAGTGTCTACATACAGTGTCCTATCTTTAAACTCATTCATGGATGTGGGTTAGGCAACAGATACTGCACACTACCCAGTGCCTTTCATAAACACACACGACTACATATCTCTTCAGTTTAAATCATTTGCAGTAACTACTTCAATAGGTCAGTATTTAAAAGAATAATCTGTTATCAATTGTTTCAGTTGTGCAAGGCTACAAACACACCCAGAGCTGCTAGCTTGGGGTAGCACTATTGCACAGGAGAACAAAAGCAGTATCAAATAGTTACACAGCCCCAAGCAGAGCATTCATCTGAATATCTTTACTCTGAATGCATTAAATAAATGTGCAACAGTTGTGAAAAGAAACACAGAAAGAGACAAATTTGTATTTCCCACAAAATGAGAGATGGATAAACTAGGACTTCAAAATTTCTTTTCCAGAACTTCTAACATCCTGTACAGACCACTTTTGTCTACATTCACGTACAAACCCATTACCAAGAATGTAGCTTCTTAGTACTGTACATTGTATAAACACTCAAAAGACAAGATGGTGTTGTAGCAGGAGATACGACAATTTCCTAGCACTGCTGAAATTACAGGCAAAATCTTAATCAGTATTTTACCTCCATATCTTGCCTAAAAATGTGTGGCATCCAAGACAAGAAGTGATAGAACTGTGAAAAGGATACAACTGATGATCTAAAAGTTTATCGCTATTAAAGGATGTCTTAGTGACCATCTGTGGTTCTCATGACACCAGCCACGAGCACCTTTCCCCAACCTGACCCTCCCAGTTGAATCTAAAGGCCATGCATAGGTATCTTTCTCATACTTATTCTGCTCCAGACAAATAAATGAAATGTTTCATTTTTTCACTATTTTAAAAAATGAATACTGCAATAATTTTCAGTCTCCGTCTTAAATAGCAGCATCTCTAACAGTAGACATATCATCAACCTTTAATGCAATTCTAACTTAACACATTTATTTCTGATTTGCAGTTGCAAAGGTGGTATTTTGAGTGCCTCAGCAAGTATCACAAAATACTTGAACAATACACTGTATAATTTGTTATGGTGTTGAACTCAAATGCTACCTGCAAGTATTATTTTTTTCAGTGAGTAGGACTGTTTATTACTTTAACTCATCCCACCAGGAAAACCAGCACAGATATAATAAGTAGAAATGCATTTGTCAATACTAATTGAGTTTCACTGCCCACCTGCCTGCAGATGAATATCACATGGATCCATTTGCGAACTATCATGCACAAGAACACATGTCAATGAAGTTTTCCATGTGTTTCCAAACAGCTCTGGAGTGCTTTCAGTTACTCCAACTGGGGATCTTTAAAAAACAGAAGTCAGTTACAAAAAAACCAGTGAATATACACAACAGTCTCAGTTCTACCACTCCCTTCAGGAAAGCTGAGTCAAGTTCACCTTCCACTGCTCCATATTCCCTTGCACTCTCCAGTAAAGCACTGGCAGCTTAAGTTTCAGGACTCTTCTCTTTCTTTCCAGGCAAAGGACCAGAAACAAAAGAGAAGATGTGCTCTACAGCCATTAGATACTTTGTCAGGAAGGACAGATCAAAACAGACCAAGTTCCATTTTCACAAGAGAGGAAGGAGGCACCACTGCCCTGAAAGTCTGCACTCTCTTATTCATCAATGAGGAGGCAGAAGCATATCGGACACATGTTTATCTCCCCTCTATCTGTAATTTCCTGTCTGTTCCTGAGTAACTGACTTCTCAGGCTCTCTAGTCCCTGCAAAAAGAGGAAGGAACAGAAATCCAGGGTCCCAGAGATGTAACTGTAGAAACAATTTAATAGGTATCCATAAGGTCCAGGTAAGCAGAAGGGCAGCAGAAGCTGAGAGATAAAAAGACTTTGATTGAAATAACCAAGGCACATTAATAAGATACAGGGAGAATGATCAAAATGGTGCATTTAAATATGGGAAAAGACTCTGTTAGGCTTACGACCACTGATATTACTTCTGGTGAAGTAGCTGGGAGTGGAGGTGTTCCAAAAAGACACTACTGTCTATGGTAAGTCTCCTAAATCTGATGTGGATTGGGTGTTTTGTGTATATGTCGAGATACCTGCACATTATGTCTTCTCTCACGTCTCAGCACAGTTCATAAGTTCCTATAGTTTAAGGGCTTTTTTCATAAACACATGTGTTGAATAACTCACTTATTTGAGAACAACTCCAAAGACTGTCATCAAAAATAGAAGCAAATAAGTTTTGTTGCGTACCAGAGAACTATTTTAGATGGTTATACATAAATAATATCTCTTCATTGAGACCCTCTCTATGTCTTTCCTAGTCTTATTTTAAACAATATTCTGAGAATACTTTTTAATCTTTAAGATAGAAATTGTTCCAAAATCCACTAGAATATTAATGTGACTGTGCGCATGTTTGTGTTTTTAAATTGGAACTATTATGGATAGTTCTCGCATTTCTCTGTTAATTTTGATTTTTAAAATTTTAATTGTTTTAAGAGCAAGAAGTTTCTCTACTGTTTTTTTTTTTGCCATGCTCTAAATTTATGTTCTCTTTCCCCAACTTCCAGTAGGCTGCCCAATCCCCTGGAAGCCAATTTGTTATTTAGGATCTGCAGGAAATAAGATGCAAAGAAGCAGCACAAACAGCAATCATGACTGTGGTGCCTAAGCAGCTCCGACCAGCTTTCACTGCATCACAACAAAGCAAATCTCAGGCAACAGCTAATTCCTGTTGTTGGTCTGCAGGCACTGAACAATGGAGGCTCTGTCAGTAAGAGCAGATTATAAACTGCAGCAAAAAACAGGAGATGGAAAGAGATAAAGAGGCTTGCAGGGAGGCAGAAAGTCCATTATGAAGGCTACCCCATATTTCTGACAAAAGTTTCCAGACAAACTAGCACTTACAAGTAATATATATTTCACTATATTTTTATATTAAAATATACTAAGCAAAACTTGGCTGGATATCATGTAGTTGAAGTTACACATTTTCTGTTAGCAAAATAAAAGCTACTAGTATCTATCTCATTAAGACAAAACTTCAAATAAGTTATTTTTGGTATCTATCCATTCAGCTTCAATACACAGTTGATCTACCACTAACTGGAGATATTCATATACTGGCAAATAGAAATCTTGCAGCTATTCATACAAAAAATCATCCTCCATATTTCCATTGAAGGTTCCACAAAGGCCTGCAGTATCATCTTTCCACCGTCCATCCACTTGAACATAAAGCCTCAGTCCTTCTCTGTCATACAGTATCTGTAATCCAATGTGTGTCTTTACTTGAAGAAATATAGAGGAGAGTTTCCGTATTTCAAATAACTCTGGTGAGTAAAAACAAAAACCATTGAAAGGCTTCATTGACATCAAAAGTACAAGTCTTTTGCAAATAAAGCTCTCATTAAAGCTAACATTGAATCTCACAGAAATGAGTCACATATTCAGATGTAGAATAGATGGTAATATCTTACAGAGGGAGATATTTAAAAAACTCACTGAAACAAAAAGAAACAAAAGAAATATTTGTTTGAAAATCTGTAAGGGACAAGAAGGCTCCTTCCACTTATATTTACTTAAGTTGCCTACAAAAAATTGAAAAGTTATTCAGTTGAAGAATCAGAGAAAAGAATATTCCCTCAGAAAAGAACTAACCAACCTTTCAAATGTAAGGGGTGGCATTTAGACATGTTAGAGACAGAACATAATCTTAACATAAGAGACACTAGCCCAGTACAGCTACTGTACAACTCCTACAATTAGTGTAAAAGGTACATCAGCAGTTAATTTGTTAAACACCTCATAAAAAATTAAGCGGTCATATTAACAATATACACTTAACTTCAATATGTTAGCAATATCGACAGTATCACAACATAGACATAGGCCACTAAAGTACTGCTTTAGCGCTTGCTAAGTGTTATATGTGTACGTATTATTCCTTACCATCTCCATAAGGCAGGTTAATTTTGTATTGGTCATATACCAAAACATCTCCAGAATGAGTCAGAGTCACTTGCCTCTTGGGGTCCTGATTAAGAATAAGGCTGATTGACTGGATACATGATCCATCATGGTTCTACAAGAGCAAAACAAATTTAAAAAAAAAAAAATACTGAAGTAGGATGAATGTTAAATAAGAGAGCAAGTAAAGCTATCATTAGCAGAGAACTGAAAATTTTCAGCTGTATCTTGCTTCTTACCAGAGTGCACTTGTAAAACATACAGCTTTACAGGTAAGTAAGATACACTAAGTATTTTGAATGACCTCAAATGCATATTTAATATAACACTAGCCTATTATGCTAGTACAGCTCAAGTGGGATTTTGGAAGAGAAATAATTCTTACACAGCTTAGTACAAAAGCACCTGCAATTCATGAGACCCCTGATTAAGGACCCATTGAGGCTGAGTTAATCTTTACAAACCAGGCTGTATTATCTGCATCATAGTGCAGAGAAATTCAAATCTGTACTTTTAACTTAAAGTGTTCTGATATACCCAGGTTCTTTCAGACCATATTTAAGATATAAAATTCTTTCAAAGGCAAACAATAATGAAAGACAGAAATATCTTGTGAATCATTACTTAAAACAACATCTAAGTACATTACTTCCAAGAGGAGCTGTGGGAGTATGTTCGTAAGCTCCCCTGTACGAATATTGATGAAAGGCAGCATTGTGATAGCGTACAATATCACAACATTCAACTGGTCCAGTTTGCTTATTGTCACTGCCGTTGCTTATTCTTATTTTCATTTCAGTACTCTAGGTCAAAACATCACACAGAAAAAACATGAAAAGGAATACTGTATTTCAGTTTGGCTGAAACAGATTTAGAAGAAAGTCCTAAATTGACTTCCTCATCCACCTTACCTATATCCACTCTCCTCAGTGGCACTTAAATGTCAATATTACCAAAAGCAGCTAATCAAACGAAATCCTAAAAAAACCGAAGTATTGAGATTCATGTGCTAAAGTTTCACAACGTAAAAAATCTACATGGCCTACACAAGGAAATTTCACAACAGCTTAATAGATCAAGAATTGAATTCACATTAACAGCTTTTGTCAAAACAAAAGTCAATTGTAGCATACTCATTCTATGTTAGTTGGGCTGGATTGTTTTTTTCCATTCCAGCAAGTCCTGAAACTTGTTTGTACCTAAATGAGGTCCCAAACTACTTAATATTCAAGAATCTCTTATGTTACTGTAGTGATCTTCAAATAGAAACCACACCACACAAGGGGAAAGCAGCACAAGTCTAAGGGCTATTGAATATTGAACGTTTTCAACATATCACAGTAACAAATGCATCCATACTAAGTAGCATGGAAACTAGATAGATAGATGATTAACATTAGTCAGTTCCTATCAGAGTTTCCATGCCAGAACTTCCACCCTTAGGGTACTTGGCTTTAAATGCAAATATTAAAGTATACTTACTAATCATAGAAGACTCTACATGATTTTTCTTAACAGAATTAATGTGATCACTGCTCAATTTTTTAAAAAGAAAAATGTCCTCTTGCAGAGAATCAAGCACAGAGGTGAATTGAGAGACAACTTGAGCTTAATCACATCAGCATTCTGTAATCATAGACGTCTTCCACTTTTAGCACACTATTTGTTCATTTCACTCTCATTTTGATTATGTATCTTCAATGTCTTATAAAGTCTTATGTAACAAAGCATACATAGACATGTCTGCAATCATTTGGTCAAAGAGCAGTCTAGGTCTCACTGCAGGAAATTTCTCATTGATTGGATTTTGCCCTGAGCTGCAGTCCAAAAATGCCCAGCAGAGGTGCAGGAAGCTGCAGTTTTCAGTCCCACTGCTTACAGTGAAGGCATAACTGATGGTGAAATAGTAAAACATTAGGCATCTTCAGTGCTGAAAGAGGCACTGAACAAGATTTAGTTAAAATAGCCCTGCCTTTGGACAGTTGCACTAACAGCAAAATCATACTGTGAATAGCACCATTCACAAAAAGATTAGGATGTTGAAGATCTACACTTTTATCCAGCTCTTGCTAGCTTTCACTAGGACTTGCCTAATACAGGGCAAACATTGCCCTGCTCACTGAAAACAATTAGTAGAGCTGCAAGGATCTCTGAGCACTACCATGTGGCTTTAACAGATGCTGAACTAGAACAGATCATCTGTCAGTCCTTGAAGTACCACAGACACACAAGTACACACAGTGGTGTGTAAAGATTAAAAACTACATTCAGAACTTCCCTGTCTCTAAATAATGGTGCAGCAGATATCTTTCATCAATAGTTGAAATGATAAAATGAAACTTAAAAATAGTAAATTATACAAATAACTGGAGATTTCATCAGCTCAACCAGCTCTCCTGGACTAACAGTGAAGATAGACATCTGCATTGTGAAGCTACGCTCTTCAGCTTCTTGTTTTGTCTTTCCTTTCCACTAAGAAATTATGTTTCTGTGCCTGTCATTCAGCAACAGTGCCTATAAATGGACAACTTTGTTGATCTTTTAAGAACCTGAAAACAAAAGAACACCAGCTGATATGCATAGCAGACCCGAGCCAAGAGAACAACCCTCCATATTATATACATTACTACATAACACTGACAAAAGTTTTGTTATTCCTTCATGCTGAAACTGAAGGACAAATTCTTCCTGACAATTATTCTCTGTTGTGATGACTGTTTCTTTCATAGCACTGCCCCTGCCAACTTTCAACAGATGTTTTTATAGGAATGGCCATTTCTTTCACTAGATACTCTGAAAAAAAATTCCATATTCTGAAAACCTTCTCATCACAGACTACAAAGCTGGTGAGGTTGTCACTTGAAACTCAGATAAGGTTAAGCTGTGCTGATCACTTAACAGATTCTCCTTCCAAAAAGTGCTTAAACAAAATTTCACATAATTTTGAAATAACTTGTTGCCTGATGACTGTTTGTGTCACCAGCTCTAAGGCTCTAGATGACTGGATTCTTTGTGATTCAGAGAGAGCTAAAATCTCCCCAGGTATTTTCTTTCCACATTTTTTAATCTGTTTGAATGAGATGGGACTGATAAGTTGTTTTTTTAAAAAAAATAAAGCACGTAAAATCTCAAACCATCAAGAAATATGAGATTCTGCACTACAAATCTTTTAGCTTCGCATTTCAATTCATTATTTTTTATAAATGGGAAAAAGATAACAGATGGTGCCTAGGGAATTGTAAAGCAGTTCTGCCATGTGGTACCAGCTAGCTGATAGTTAGACACTTGAATAGCAGCACCGAATCCCCACATTCTTGTGTATAGTATAAAAACTGTTCTCACTACCCTCTCATCACTTGTATGTTGATAATTAAATTAGCATATAGCCCTGGAACATACCACATGAGCCTCTGATCACCCACCTGGCTGTTAATGTCCAGAATGCTTCACTCAATCTTCTGTAAAAGTCTATAAATTTTAGGGAATGATCATCTTTGTTAAAGGCTAGGTGAATACAAAATCCAAAGTGTAGTAAAAGCCAAGAGAATCTTTTCTTTCACCTATAAGCTACTTGGACCAAGAGACAGATTAAGCAAAGTCCTTAAATAAGGGTGAAGAAGATGCAAGAATTACTGCAAGGTTTCTAGCAGTCTCACAGTGCTGCAGAAAGCCAACTAATTTGATTATCACTTCCTCCAACAAAAGTATCACCACAACAACTAAACTGAAATTCACAGTTCTGTCTGTTTTGCAGAGAGATGTGTCCTGTAACACAAAAGGGAATGAGACCCATATCCTGCACATTAGCATAGCAGATATTTGCTCCAGACCTCTCCTCTCCATTGATGGGCTTTTCAACAGGTTAGCCTGAAAGCAACCTCACTGTGGGCTTCTGCAAGAAATCAATCACGCCTCAACTTTAATTTGACAAAAAGTTGCCTAGAGTGTTTCTTTGGGGATCCTCTTTGCTCATTTTCAAACATATAATACAGGACAGAGCTTCAATATAAAACCATCTTTCTCAGTCTTCTTGGACTCTGCAAAGCTCCGAGAATATTATGCTGACTCCACAGATTCATGCCTAGGTTGAATGTCTATGTTTATGTTTCATTTCATGGCTAGTTGATTTTTTTTTGCTTCTAGATGATGGTACTGACTACATCAAATCCTCAAGATGCAAAGGTTAGCACAAAACTAAGCCAGACAAACTCATGACAACAGAAATAAACTAAGGCAAAGGTGCATTTGAAGTGGGGAATTGTAGCAACAATCAGATGCATTGTCTCTTGAAACAGTATCAATCTTCCCATGAACAGAGAACTAGCAGGGTCACCAGATTTTTCCAACCCAAAGAATGATACACACGCAGGGTAAAGTGTAAGTTTTTCTAATACATATATCCTTGCCAAGATCTCATTTCACAGCCCCCACTGTAACTCTTCTAAATCAAAAGCCTAGAGGCTACTAGAGCATAATAAAGCGGTTGTATCCACAACATAGAAATCCACTTTTTCAGCATCAGTGACTTCTATGCCCTGCCACGTACTTCAGACAGTGTCCCAATACACTTCTAGGAACCATAGATAAAAGAGTGGGACGTTTACTTGCATATCTTCCAGGTAAAAAAATATATTTGGTCTCTATCCAGTTAAGCTATTCTTCTTACCTCTCAACTTTTTTACTGAGATGAGAAGGGGACTCCATGCACTCAGTCTCCCATCTCTTACCTGGATTGCAAATAAATCAATTCTATTATAATAAACTTGTCAAACTTTAATATTACTTCCTTCTGCTTAAAGGTCTTCTCTGTCATGCAGAGAAGTAGCTTTTGGTGCATAAGGACAAAAAGACTTTACTGAAATATGTAGCGCGGCAACTTATGTGATCAATTTTCTTCCCAAGGAAATCTCAAGGGCACAAAAAATACAAGCTGCAGAGACAAATGGATGTAATCATTAGTATAAAAGGACTTAAAGAAACATAGATTTAATTAGAGCACAAAAGAAAACTCCTATAATGAAGCGTAGCAGTTATCTCTACAGAATTAAAAAGTAATGGTGCTAAATCTGATTTTATACAATGTACATAACTGCAGCAGTATGGAAGCTGATCATGCTAAGAACTAAAATTTGGGCCTAACATATAGTAGGTGGTCTAGAAATAAAGCAAGGAGTCATAGTTAAGTTTATACATTTATTATTATTTATTACACTTCAGATATCTCTACAGTTGCTCCTAGGTAAAATTGATACACAAGACCATTGGGGAAAATGTAAACCTGGCCAAGATGCAAAGCTTAACATCTTGCTCCTACAGCAAGTCCAGTAGTTTAGTAAGTGGGCATCCACAGTAGCATTATGACCCTAACACAAATGCAGGCCAAATTCTGCCCTTACTTACATATGTAGGACTCAAAGTCAGTGAGAAAAGCCTAACTCCAGAAAACAGCTCAACTCAGTCACCTACACTTCTCACACCACCTATGCATGATTAAGATCTATTCTAACCTGCTTTAACTTCCTGAAAATTACAAGTCCTATCAGGACTATGAAAGAAATGCTGTAGTGAAAATTTTACCAGTGTTCCGTATCCTCACACATACAACAGTATACATTCTCAGAAATCCACGTACACAACAACAAAGGTAAGTGAATGGGTCTTGGACATAAAGTAGGCAAATATTTGGTGACTTCTGTGTACGATATCAGAAACTTTGTATTTGAAAGAAGGAGTAAGCTTAGCATCAGCTATTTATATGCACATGCATGTTTGGCTGAAATTAACTGTGCAGAATATCAACTTAACAACAGTTAACAGTTGCATACATATACCCCAGTCAGAGAGAGCTGTCCCAAAGGCTATCCAAAGCTTTTCTATCAATACATGTAAAAGTGACTTTCAAGCTGCAAGAAAAAGCTGAAAGAAAAATCTATCTTCAAGGCATAAAAAAGGCATCCTTTTTCAATCATTAATAAGTAACAGGCTTATTTTGTGCTGGCTGCAAATCCAGAAAATGTTCTTAGGAAGCTCAAGAAAATAATTCCTTGTCCAGAGTTTGCTCCATGAACCACCAGATGCTATTGAATGACCTCAGTGAACAGTGATTCAGAACATTTGCATTATATTTTCTATTTATCACAAGTAAATGTGAGAATTTATATATAGACTTAACTATTTCATCACTGAGGAAAATTGTTGCTACTGATGAATTTGAACATATGCAATTGCAGGTGGCTTTCATACATATATATATTTATATATATATATTTTAAAGCTTCCACCCCCACCTCCAAATAAATCAACCCTTCAAGATATAAACATGACAAAAAGGTTCTAGGCCTTACCTGTCCACATGGAGCATTTTGCAAGGATATGGTAAACATTCCAGATGTACGGCTTTTTGCTAGAATATATTGGCAATTAGCTTGGAAAGTGTATTTGCGCCCATCAAAGGTCATGAAATGAATATCTCCTGAAACTGAACATTCGGCTGACAAACATGAAAAATAATGTATTTCAGTATGTAGAAAAGACCACATACTGTCAACGGTTATACCACAGTAGAGTTCATATTCATATTCTAAATATGTACTGGGAACATGGTTAGGAACTGAACCTTATCCTTGCTTTTGTTATGGAATTCCCACCTAACGCCACGTCAGGACACCTTAACAGTTCTTCCCCCAGAAGGAGGCAATAATATGTGTGATACTTACATTCTGGGTATTTTATTTGTGGCTCTAAAAACTGATTTGCAGAAACATTAAGCACTCCTTCAGATAACTCCAAGGTCAGTGCCTGAATCTATTGGCAGCTACAAGAACCATGAAGCCATGGGTACCTTTAACACGCAAAATTCTCTTGACCTTAATCTCTACACTTTAGCTGCCTATCTGTGAAGTGAGAACAACACTCCTCAGTCCAAAGGCATGTGCAAATAATTAACTGATACTTATACAACATCTAAATACTATATCACTAGGCAGCATTGCTGGGGGGAGGGGAAAGGTAATCTTGCCGTAAGTCTGACAAGTGAAAAACTGCAGAAGAAACTTTAGTTGAATGACAAGAAAGGCAAGATAGTGCCACCTACCAGAGACTTTACGGTGATGTATAGGGAGACACGTTACTGCGCTAATCAGAAAGGCAGATGCCTGCTATTCAGGTCATTTTAATGCTTAATCTACTGTTTGTGCTGACACATTTATATTTAGACAGAAATAAAAATACAGATTATGCAGTGAAAATTACTTGAAGATCTAAAACTAATATTTTGTCCCAAGTGAAATTCAGTTATTAAATAGAAGACTATTGAAGACTTTCACATACCTGGACATGTAAGATTTGTACAAATCCACTTTCCTCCAATGCAAGTGCTAAAATAAAAACAAAAGGGTTTCTTTTTTTTTTCTTTCTTTTTTGTGAAGTCTATACAGCTGTCCTTCATTTGTTCTTCCTGGATTCCTTATCTAAGAAATGAGCACGAAGTATCTTGAGCCTCACAAAAGGCTACAACAGAGCTATCACAGTCACCAGAATGGCTGGAAGCTGTGGCAAGAGCTTGTCAAGAGGATATAACCAGGTGAAATTTCATCCATGCATCCAGTAGCACTTTTCTTTCTTTTTAGCTCCTTGACAGCCATTATAAAAGTTAAGGATAATTAAAACTGACAAAAATAAACAAAAGCAATTTGAACACTATTACTCTAAAAAAACCAGAAGTGTTACAAAGCTCCACTGTTTTCTTCAATGAAGTTGATCCAATTAAAAAAACTCTCTTTTCAATGTATAAAATTAACTTAGAAATTCCTGAAACAGCATCTTAGTGTCACAATGACATTAGGCTCTATGCATCCAAGTGAAAAAACACAAAGAGGAGGCAATGTAAAGTCAAAATAAACCTCCTTTTAAGATTCTGAATTTTAGATTCCTTTTAGTTTGAGACAGATCAAGATGAAAAGAGTTCTAAACATTACAGTATTCTCTGCAATATCTGTCATTCGCTCTTCTTCCACATCAATAACTATAGTTCCTTTCATCTTTCCCTCCATTGCAAAACTTACATGCAACAAGAGTTTTTGTATGTAGAAACAGTGAGGACTTAGAAACCTTACTCAATTTTTAACTGAAATAGGCCTTAGGAAGCTGTCTTTCATGACCATTAAAGGATTATATTCACAGCATAAAAAGGAAAGCTACTAACCAGTTATTACATTCCTCATAAACCACTGAACCCTTTTCAAAGAAACTTCCATGGTAGTCACAAGGACAGTCCAGAGGCTTGACACACAATTCATTTTCATAAATTAAACCTAGAAACAAACAAAAAAAAATCCCAGAAAAAAACCACACAAAAAAAACCCAAGAAAAAAGTGAAATATTTGTATAAAAGGCTGATGGAGCCCTAATAAGCATTACCGAGAAGAACAAAACTAGTCATGCATGATAACAGAACCCTAGAATATTTGTCTGTCATTTTTGCAGAACAGATCCCTAAATTGTTTGAGATATACTGAAAACAGTATGAATAAGAAGTATTTAATACTGGGGGAGAGTGGGAGGAGATCATTGACACAAAAACCCCAAAACCAAACACACAAACACCGAACCATGCTGCTTTGAGTATCTTTGGCTTCTTTTCTGACACCTTTACAAATTTTTGCCTGTAAAAAGGGACTGTTTGTTTTTTATTTTACTAACGGGGTTTTTCTGCTTTGTTTTTTTTATTGTGTTTTTTTTTTATTATTCCATTAATAAAGAACTAGAAGTTAAAGAATTTACTAGACTACAGATGATATTGCATAGGACAAGGATGATTATACTTATAAATAATCAGGATATATATAAGACACAGGACTTGGAGTTCCATGGCATAACATTCTCTCTCCTTTTCTAAATAGAATTATATATCTGACAGAAGCCAGTAACAAAGGGAAAATTGGACATCAAAGTGTATTTTGGTAATAAGGGAAAAGTTTTGCTGCAGCCTGCATCAGTAAATACATCGCTTGCCAGAATCACACAGCAGTATAAGAATCTGGCCACATGAATGAGTCTCAGTCATTCCACATTTTTGAGCTCTCGTAAGAACCTGACCTTGCAAGCATCCTTGAAGGGGGAAAAAACAACCAACCAACCACTCACATACACCCCATCCCCCCCCAAAAAAAATGTAGCAACCACCAGAATCAGGAGGATGGCTGCCCTGTCAACAACAGAACAAACTCCATTTTTCAGTCAAATGGTGGAGTTCTGCAGCTAGAATATGGATCTGTGCTGAAACCTAATCCCACTTATTAGAAGGGGGAAAAAGCTCTTGTTAGTTATAAGGAAAATAAGGTTATTCATCCACACTCTGTTGGCACTGCATTTATAAAGAGCTCTTGTGAATGCCTTAATCTAGCCAGGTCATATAGGAATATAAACCTGAAAGGGAACAATCTGAAAGTTATACAGAATCAAATATTTGAGAAGCAAAATTTACCATCTGGACAGTAACATCCATCAACACAGGGAAGCTCACTGTCAACACACTGTGACTGTTGATGACATGAAACAGGACAACAGCTGATGCATTCATTGTAGGTCAATGGTTCATCACAGGCAATTACTAAAAAATAGAAAAAGGTAGAGAAATGAAAAGGTATTGTGCTACTGCCTCAGCACTTAAACAGACGGCACACATTTCTTTTGGGTATTTCCTTTTTGGTAAGTCCATTAAGTGAAATGTCAGCCATAATAGTACATGTACAGAATATGCACATATTCATATTCTGTCCTTTAAAGGTGCATTGAGAAGGAATAACCTTAAATTACAAGAAGGGAGACTGAGGGAAACTTTCTCACAGCAGATATATTTAAACACTCAGAGCGGCACAGGAAGTGGTAGAACAACCATTAATAAACGTTTTCAGAAGCAAAGGGGAAATCTGTCATGAATGACAAAGCAGTTTTGATCCTGTTTCAGACAGGTGGACAAATTAGATAATCTCTTTCAAACTTACTTTCTGTGACTTCTAAAATGAAGACTTAGGCAAGTGCAATTCAAACTTTTTTTTAACACTCATAGAACAGATTTTATATCAGAAAGCCATGAAGACTGGCAATATTTGAAAGAGTAGTTCTATGGAAAAAATATCATTAGTCATCTTAAAGAATCTCTGATATTTTAGTAAGAAGATTCTTAAAACACATTCTAGCAAGCTTAGTTGCTTTATATTGAGTAAAAGCTACACACACAACAAAAACTCCATTGCACTTATCTAGCCTTGAAGTGAGTCCATAGTTATGCTTTCATTGAGAACTGTACGAGTTTAAAATACGAGAAATGACAAAGAAGCAAGAGGACAAAGGTCACTCTCTTCAAAATAAAATTACTAAGCACTATTTCCAAGAAGGAAAGAGTCTGCATACCACACTGCTGAAAGTGCATTCGCCATCCATGAAGTGGCTTTCCTGCTTGAGCGCATGCTCTGGCATATTCAGTTAATGCTCGACACCAAGTTGCATTATCAACTGCTGACCTTACACAAATAAAAATTAACATATTATTTCATACCTACATTAAAACATGAAATCATGACCTTATGAATGCCCCTGCATTGCATACAATCACATTGCTTGAACCTCTTTCAATAATGTTCTAAAGTACTGTGCTGTTTGGCTAGGTTAAAAGTCTTAATTGGGTAACACATTCTGCCACACTTAAACACAGGTCATCAACATACTAGAGACCTGATGCTAATTTCTGAAATAAATCCATGAAAGCCAGAGATACAACAGTATAAACAGACTTGAATAAATGCCTTGATTTTTACAAAAGAAACATCCTTCAGAAAACTCACAAGAAAAAAGTACAAGGTTTCTACTATTGGTTATCTTCTCCTGACCTGCCTGTTATTACAGCTAGTCAAAACTGCACAGCAGGCTGGGATACGATAGCATAAATTCAAATTGTAATCGAATTCTTTCCACTCGATCAACATAAGGCTTGTGGATGCCAAACTGATCTATTCACTGTTACTTATCATAAAAGTTAGAAATATTTATGATGTTGCACACTCATAATCAAAACAGATGCCACATTCAAGGGCAAGTACACTAATAAAACATAAAAATATCTGGGCCTGATTTTGGTCATTCTTATACCAAGGAAAATAGGAAAAACTCCACAGAAATTTCTGGCAGTAAAACTACAAGTGAAAAAGAAGCAAGATAATAAAAGAATGTTAGATAAAACTGATGTGCAGAAAGAAACACACATTAGTACTGTTAATATTTACAATTTGTGCTCATGACAGGGGGACAATGCTTTTTGTAATAGCTTTGAAATTACCCAGAATACATTCACTTACATGCATAGATCATTGGTGCAGCTTGCCATAAAAGGAAGAGGGCTCACATATTCATGACATTGCTCAAACGGGGGATATAACAGGATATTACACAGAGCGTATACCCTCTGAAATGAATGAGATAGCTGTTGTGAAGAGGTTTTCAAAAATAAACCCAAGCAGAATAGAATACTGCAGAAAATCATAACAGACTTCTCAGACTGTGACCAGGAATCACTTCCCTCTCATCAACTAGAAGCAGTGGCTAGCAACATACTGCTCTTCATGCCAGAGTAATCACAACACTGAATCAAAACAATGGTAGCAAAACATATCCTTTCCCCAGGAAAGTCATAGAACATGTTGCGGCCAAGCCCAGATGACCTTAAATAGTCTTCATTTTAGTTAAATTACACAGTAAAAGGCAACAGAAATAAAACATGTCTGGCATAAGCTTTAATTTCAAAGCACTTCAATGCTATATGTTGAAAATACTAATTAACAGGAAAAGCTACTTCGGTGTGATGGACATAAGGAACAATAATCCATTCTCTTAACGTTGGCAAATTAAGTGTGCTCTCATTCTGGTTTTGCCTGCCGGCTTCTTTCTACCCTACCTAGGGGAATGAATTGGTGGAACCAGCACACCTCCTTTCAACTTTTGACTCATTTAGCCCCAGATTCAAACACCTCTATTCACTGCTATGCAGAAATGTAATATTTGAAAATATCAATAATTAAATACAAAAGAAAAGTGGGAAGGGGGGGTAGGGACAAAGGAACCTCTGCTGCAGCAATCAGTTTAATCCCCCTCTCCAAAGAACAATAACATACTTTGGAGTGTTATGTCAAATTTGCTCTAATTAGAATCATCAACTACTCTAATAATCCCTTTGTGTTGATTCAAACCTGTAGAGGTTCATGGCTTTGTGTCAAGCAGGGTGGTTCATTGAGAAGAGATTTATCCCAACTGGGTGTTTCTTGTGGAGAATTTTCCTGCCAACTCTCTACGAATTCTGTTACATCATCTGTCAGTTTTCCTAAACAAGATACAGACACACAGTGACTTCGAGGAACAACAATTCTTCTATAGGATCTCCCAGGGGAACACCTCAATAATCAAAACACACCAAGCAGAGAGCACCAAACCCTTCTTACAACTAAAAGAATTAGCTGTTAGCCTGAAGACAATCTGGTCCTTTCATGAAACAAAAACAATTTTTAAAGGGACTATAGTAGGAAGACTTTAGAAACGCAGAAAGAAGCTTACTCAGGCAATTTGCCAAGGAAAGTATTTAAGGAAGCAGGACTGTGCCTGCCACAGTTCTGTAATGGAAGAAAGGCAAGAAAAGTTGTAATAAACTGTATATAAATAGGTCTATGCCATTACTTTATATGAAACTCCCAACAGAGAGTCTAAAAGCCAAGAAAGATGAGGCATTCCTGGCTCACTGCAAAGGTACAAAATGATTGTCCACATTAACCTAGTAAAGGTCTGACTTTTTCAAATAAGTAGTAATGTCCAAGCTAGCATTAAACTAATTAAGAAGGGTATTATCCATCACAGACAAGTGGTGATATTGATTACTACTTGGATTACTTATGAAGGCATACCACAGCATATCTTTATTACTACTGCTCTGCAAGCTACTCAGACAAAGCCAGTATGCAGAGTATCAACTTGTGCTACAACCACAACTTTATGACACCGAGATATCATGAGAAAGGTAGGAGAGTAGAGGAAAGTCTCTGCAGGGAATGAGGAGCCATTGATCTTGGTATTAATTTCAGCATTTCAATTTAGTGAGTAAACTACTCAATAGGAGTAAATACTTGTAATAGTGCAGGTCTGGTGCTTCCTGAAATGGAGAGCATGCATAAACAACAGAGGAAACCTACCACATACACTCTAAGCTTTGTAGCAGTACTTTACAGAATTATCCTAATTTTAAAGAGGAGGAGAAGAGTTAAACAGCCCAAAGTAATTATTTCCAGAAGTCTTTATCACTTAATTTGTGATACCTTTCAAGTGGCATGATTTTCACTCTCCCCCCACTCCATCACTCCCCTCCCCCTTCCCACCCACCCCATTTCTCTTTAATTTGTAGAGCTCTTCACTCAGTATTTATTGAAAACCAAGGCTCTTAGACATATTTGAAATTGGTATCGAAGGCTCACCGGTCGCTTCTGAAAGGATTAGCATAAATGAAATGCCAGATAAAACATGATCTTGCAGTTTTCATTTACTTGACTGACTAATAAAAATTATTGATTTATTTCCCATAGCAATACCTCAAAATTGCTAAGAGGGCAGGGAACACCTAAAAATACATTTTACCTTTCAGGTCCCAAGAAACTGAAGTACAAATACCACTGTAGGTAATTGAGTAAGACAGCTTTTTAAAGATCTTCCTCCCCAGAGCCCCATCTGTGTTGAAATTAGCCCTTTTCACTAACACAATCATCTACCAGAAGTATTTCCATATCATATTTTCCATATCAGAATTTGGCCATCTTAAATTTAATTAGAATTAGATCCAAAACCTAAGCAAAGTAACGTTTATTTCACTTGAAAAGAAAACCTGTATTACACAACAAGTACTTTAAATACTCACCATAACTAGTTTCAAGGTCATCTTGCAGGACAGCATTATTGTTTCCACACAGTCCATGTGTTTTGCCCAGGTACTCTGGTGCCATTTTGATATACACTGCAGATGTACCATCCCAAGCCAGAGTAAACACATACTGGTGCCTGACTAGGAAGTATCCAGCTAGTTTCTGGATGTGTAAGTTTCCAATACTATAAGGTAATTGTACTCTGAAATGACATGGAATCAAGAACAAATGTACATGAGAAAAATATCACCATTAAAAATTAATTTCTTGCTCATACATCTGAAAATTCCTGATGCAAATATTGAAGAACTCCACTAAAAATATGAAGTTGCAAATAACAGCAGTAATCAAAGGATGAATATCCTTTATATATACTTTATACTTCTTAATATTATATTTCTTAATATTACACTACTCCGTAGATGGGTGGATACATTTGGGGTCTGGAATACTTTGTGGTCTGGACACTTTTTTTTAAGCTACCAACAAATAAGCTATCTAGTTTACATCTCTGTCCTCAAAATGGTACCGTGAGATTAATTCCAGTGTAACTAGAGCACCAGAAAGATGAGTGCAATTACCTAAATCCTTTATAGGTGACTTCACTGCCCATCTTTATCTGTTCATCTCCAGCAAAGTATAAACTAATGGATCGTTTGCAGGAATAAGGAGAAGAATGGCATTCAGGATCGTTATTAACCTGCCAAATAAAATCACTAGTGTCAAAGTCAACATTTTAATCAAATTCCTTGTGATTCTCAAGTTACACAACGAACACTCCCAATCCCACCCTCAGGATGTGAACAAGTAGCTCGGTCTCACTCTTCCCCCCAAAAAATTAGTATAATTAGCTCTCTTCTTGGAGCGGTCTTTTCACAACAGAAGCAGCAGCAAGCTCTGAGAGTACACCCATCAGTTTTCTTCCAGCTTTTTCCATTTTGTTCTACAATAACTGGTAGCCCGAGTCATGTCAGAATTACATCTAGATTACATTCTAGAAGCCCATACTATCATCTCAAGCTATCTTTAATCTCTTAAAATGAATGCCTTATCAGCATGTTCTACAACAGTTAAAAGGAATGCAGAGGTATAGCCTCCTACCTGTATGGAAAAACTCTGTTCATCTAATTCAGTATGTCTCACAAGCGCATATGTGGATTTCCCAGAAAAATAATAGTACAGTCCATCGAAAGTTTCAAAGTTATATTGACCCCATGTTCTGCATATATGGTCTCTTTCAGCACCTGTGTTATGCACTAACAAAAGGAGAGTAACTTGAGACATAATGCTGTTTTTTTTATTCAATCTGTAGTTGAGAAGAATAGTGTATGTGGTATGCTGTGAAATACCAGCACAGAGAAGAAAGAGAGGAGAAAATAATAGAACACAAAGGAGCCCTTAGGCAGAGGATAGCTGCTCTTCTAGCTACGGGAACCCGAGTACAATCCCAAAACCCCATTAGTTTTCTCTTGACACACCTGTCTGGCATCTTGGTCCAGTTGCATTAAATCGACTGCAGTTGCACAGCTCTCTATAGACACACTCACCTCCATTAAAACATGTAAATGTATCTGAGTAGAAAAAACAAGGCATGTTAAAAATAAATTACGACAATTTTCATTTTTAAGACCCAGTTCTGTCACTGAAGGTAACTACGAATGACAAGAGATGGTGGGGAATCCAGAAGAATCCCACAGACGTCCACAAACAGGAAACACTGCAAAAGCTTCGTCAAGAAATATTACCAGATAGAATAAATTTACTGCACATTTAGAGAAGCCAAATCACAATGGCTGTGACTTAGTTTGACATGTGTTCTAGTCCCCTAAGAAACAAGCACAGGAAGTGAGCAAGTATTACACAACAAAGAAGCACAATTCCTGTATCCTTATATAAGACTGATACACCTAACAATCAGTAGGTAAACTCTGCCAGGATGAGAGAATACCACCCTAGAAACGCAAATGTTAAGATCCCAGCTGTAAACCTTACAGCTGCCCGCCCTCCCTTCATCTTGCAACTTTTAAGTATACCAATCGCTAACACATTCCATAGACACAGGCCACTGCTCTTTTTTCCATTTTATTAGAGACAGACTTTTAAGAAAGGAAGTATTTCATACCAATTTTATTTCCTATGAGCATCTTTTATGGCACATACTTTGTTTGTTTGCCAGCATCGGAGAACATCAATAGAAGCACCATTACAGAAAGTCAGTGAGCCTTATCCTCTTACTAAGAGCTTTATATACACTAAAATAATCCAGGAGCAAGGCGCACATGCAGGATGTCCTATGAGTGTATCCCAGCCAAAAGCAACTAAACCTCTGATAGAAATCAGACACAGCATTTTTAACAAGATACGACAAATAGCCTCCAGCTTCCTTTTAAGCCCCTACTTTAGCTTGAGCAAGATTTTCAAAAGCCTCTTCAAAACCTTCCCTGGTTTGCAAGTATCTACCACATACAAGTTGATGCTGATTGCTGGCTATAATGTTAGAATAAGGAAGACTTCAAGAAATCTAGAATTTACCATAATTTAAAAAAAAATACAAAAGAGCTTATATTTACACCTACTTTAGGCCACAAGATTTTACTAATATTATCTTCAGTTAAAAGTTTACAGAACGTTTGCTGACTGCGTTCTGCCAAAATTTGTCAGCACAGTTTATTGTTGTTTATATGGTCATTTCCATTTGCAAAATTGTTAAAAATTCTAATTATTTACACGAAGACTTAAAATATTTGAATCATTAATTTTGATTCCTTTGTATTAAACACATACCACACCAAAAAAAGACCATACTGAAAAGAACAACGCAGGTAGAAAAGTAAAAGACAACACTCTTTTGCCTACCTAGCCCAAATATCCAGCTCCTTTCCCTGCCTGGCCAGCATGAGTTCAATTCAAACACTAGTGCAAGCACCATGTAGAAAGGTTCCAATTTACTCTAACTGAGCCATCTCATTTACATGCTTGCAGCGACCTATCTTGCCACTAATGCAAAAGCCTCATTCCTCTTGTCAAGAGAGGCAGACATTGATCTCTTTCATCATGAGTGTTCTGAGACCTATGTAATCTGATCCTAGGTCTCTGTTCTTTGCTTCTCTAAGATTATGCCCTATTGCCTGTCCAGTTACAATAATGTGCAATTAGACTGCCAGTCATGTTGCTCTCAGCTGTAAAGGAAGTTAGCCCCCTTTTGATGCTTCAGGTAGAATTATTCCCCCTTAAGCACAGATCACGTAACCTGCTTCAAGTCATATTTATTCAGATTGTGAACACATCAGCTGTTCTAGGGTCCCTTGCTGTCACTGGGAAGGATCTCCCCGACTCCCTTCTAGAGAGAAAGATCATTAGTCAAATCAGAATTGGAAGTCAAATGACTCAATGATGAGCTTTTTCTCCTTAAGAAAGTTCTCTTCTGTTTGTGCATGTATGATTCTAAGAAAAAAAAGATAAACATAGCTCTTATATTTGTTTACATCCCTCTTTATATCACTGTATAGCAACTTAAACTGGATAGAAAAGCTCTGTGTTCAAACATCAGTTATGCCTAACCAGGTAAGAAGAAGAACACAGTATTGATTCAGATCACATTTTGTGCTCTTACTATGTTAAACATGGTTGGCTCCTTTGATCATCCAACTCTGCTCAATTAACACAGAAATACTTCCTCGGGTTCACTCTGATCTTAAAGGAATATAAGCTCCCTAAATAAGTTAACCAATATCAAATAAGCTGTGATCATATCACAACTTTAGGCCTCCTCTGGGGACATGAGGAACATTAACACCTTTAGAAAGGTAATAAACATAAAGATTAACTTAAGGTTAAAAAACTGGGAAAGGCTATCGAACAATATTGTGTCCCAGTGTTCCTTTGTGAAAGTGATCTCTATCAAAATAAGGTCCTTTTAGCCCCTCTTTTTCCTTTGGCATTATATCACTTGAGTACATTGAGTTGGAATCTGAAACAGAAAACAAGTGAAACTCTTCTTGGAGAAAGTGGTAGGCCTAAATAATATGACTTGACTCATGTTAGCAATACTGGGGCTTCTAACCAGTGATGCTGTTACAGCCTGCAAAGTCACCTTGAAAATATCAGCATTGTTGACATGAAGCAACTTTCTCAAGTTCTGCCTTTATTGAACAGGGTGAAGACTTGGGATCATGTTATAACAAAGGTCTGAATTCTCCTCTGCTGCTCTCGTTGCCTAAATACCCTAATAATATGGTAACCACTGAATAGGTTCAACCCCACTCAGTACGTGCATAGGGTTATTTTAGTCCTTGTGCAGATAGACCGCTCTTTAGTTCATCCCCCTTAATTCTTCAGTGTCAGACAATGAGAGCATTCAGGCCAGAGCTGACAGAACAAGCAGCAGCAGAACCTCATGCTCATTACTTACGATAGTCTTGGAAATGCAAGTCTGTAATCTAGACTGCTTGAATTTTATTGAAAGCATTTATGGAGATCAGTGCTCAGGCTTCACAGAGGTGATTACTGCTGTTGCTTTCTCAGCATTGGTGAGGCCACACCTCATACATTGCATTGGGTTTTGGGCCCCTCACTACACGGGCATTCAACTGCTGGAGCACATCCAGAGAAGGACAACAAAGCTGGTGAAGTGTATGGAGCATAAGTCTTACAATGAACAACTGAAGGAACTGGGTCTGTTTAGCCTGGAGAAAAGTAGGCTGAGGAGAGACTTTATCACTTTCTATGACTAAATTTTGTTACTGAAAAAGAGTGGTGAAGCACTGGAGCACACTGCCCAGGGAAGTGGTGGAGTCTCTATCCCTGGAGACGTTTAAAAAACATGTAGTCGTAGCACTTCAGGACATTGTTCAGTAGGTCTGGTGGAGTTGGGCTGAGGGTTGGACTTGATCTTAAAGGTCTTGTCCAACCTTTATGATCATGTAGGCCTGACAAGAAGAAGTTCCAAAATCCATTTTTAAATATAGTACAGTCCTACCCAGCTCTTGTTGGCCTTTCAAGTGTTCTTCACCGAGGCTCCAAGCACAAGTTCTGCCAATTTCATATAATAACTGTTCAAAGGCATCTTGCACTTTTGTCAAAGTGTTTATTTTGAAACATTATTACAGATGCAATATATTTTGTGGATTCATCTCTAAGATATTAGGTTCATTTAGTCTATCATGCTTTCTTACATTAATACTGTAATGAGTACTTAAGATCTCTTGAATTTGTTTCAGCTGCCAAAGTGCTGTATGCCCAGATTTGCCACCTATAATTTGTTCTTCTGTACTTCTAACATGTTTATTAGGAACAAAACAAGTATAGCTGAAAGTAATTTAACTAAATGAAACCCTTGAGCATTAAGATAGAGTCACCGAAGCTCTCCTCTTGGAGCATACAGAGGCAACTGCAAAGAAACCATGTATCTGTACACCATACAAAAGCTAAGATACTAAATCAAAGTGACATCGTAATTAAAGTTTTTCGCTGAAGTAAAAGCAAGCCAGCACCTTTAAGAACATATCTCACTACTTGAATGGCTGCGCATGTCAATTTTAAATACCTGATTCTTGTTTTAAGCATCATGTGAATCCTAACACTCCAATTGAATTCTAATCTTGTTGTAATACACCATTATCATCAATACACTATTAATTCTTGAAGTGACCAATGTGGACCATCCTACAGGTATTTTTCTGTAAGACATTAAACATTTCTTAGGGTCAGAATTCTGTATCTTGGTACTACTTAAGACAGGAAAAATTAACAAGTCACTGAAGACAATTTTCCTTTGGGGATATTAATTATTAGACTCAATTGGACAGAAAAGGGGAAGTATGAAAGAATAATTTAGAGCTCTGAAAGCAATCAGGTTTTAATTCAGCTAGGTAGCTACAAGGTCCAGTCTGTTCCCTCTGTTCTCGTAATTTGGCCCATTTACCAACTTTGGCCCAAACAGTTTCAGAGCTCCAGAGTAATTTATAGAAATACACACAAACTGTATAGTTTACATGATCCTTTATGCAAGTATAGAAGGTTATCAAACTATTAAAAAGATCAGTTATTTTAAAATCACAAATTTTATTCTGAAATTGAAAAATAAAAAAAATGTGGTTTGGGAAAAGAATCTGCAAGAAACATCAGTGAGACATACAGTCATCAACAGAAGAGTAGAAGGTATGCTTAAAATGTCCCGGGGTCTCAATATGCTTTAGCTCTAGTGGGTTTTGTTTGGGATTTTTTTATTTGGTTGCTTTGGTTTGTTTAGTTCTGTTTTTAACTTAGCATGAGAAATAGATTTGTGTGGAAAGAAGTCAAAAGCTTATCAGCTATGTAAACAACATGTTAGCTACTGTCAACTATTCTGATAAGAATTTCAAAACCCAAAGGATTTATCTCTTGACATTTATTTGTACTTTACAACTTTTTTGTTCTGTTGACAAATAAGATATTACATCTTCTTCTAAGCTGCCTTTCATTGAATAATACAACACAAAGGAAAAGAGATCTACTACACAATAAATAATGCATCCATTGTACAAAAAATCCACATAAAACATGTTAGTTTATCTATACAGGTGGAGTTTCAGGAAGAAAGAAAAAATGTTATTGCAACAAGAATTGACTGTAATAGGATGAAATACAAGTCAAATATAAAGCTGTGATTATAACAGTGTCATAGAATAATTTTCATAGAGACATCACTGAACTAGATAAAGAAGCTGACAATCTACCTATCCTGATGGGTTTTAAAAAAAAAAGTTACTATTTCATATATCCCCAGATTGGTGCAAAACGCAGTTCATGGGCAGAACTATAGCAGTTTGCATCTCTCTTCAAATAGGAAGGGCCAAAACAAAACTATTGTTCTAAGCATTTAGAGCGTGTTACCGAAACTCTTGTACAAAGCAGATCAGGTTGTTCTTTTGTTTTATTTTTAGTATGTCTTTCATACACAGGCAACAATGGATTCCATTTCCCATGGAGTCTACCAGGATTTAAAAACGAAACTTCCAAATCTAAGTATTCCACTGTTTAAAGAGTTCAGTAATCCTTATTTTATTTGCCTTCAAGTATGGGGAATAATAATTTTTTAAGCATGTCTCCAACAGTACTGAAAAACAACAGTAAATCCTTATGAAATATTTTTGGCCCGCAATAATATGAGATAGAAAGAAAACAGGAAGCTTGTCCTATTACATCTGCGGAGGGTAATGAAACCTAATTTTTTCCATCATAACTGCAACCTCCTTTAAAAGCTTAGACATGATGAGTTAGCATGAGATACTTGCTACTCATTTCATTCTCCCTCCTTCTAGCTTTGTTTTTCCCTTTCTTGAATAATAGGCCTATTTAAGAAGCAATAAACCTGCATATAAAGCCTTTACAAGAATTCTTGAACCAAAGTCTTGCAAAGGGTTTACGTGCAAGTTTATTATTGCACATTTTAACGGTAGCCCAATGCATTTTAAGTCTCTTTTTTTTTTTTTTTTTTCCGGCTGGTTGCTCTGAAGCAGAACCTGAAATCCACTACTCCCATTAAAAGAATTTTCACTTGGCAAAAAAATAAACCCAAGGAACTAAACACTTATTAAAGCAATTAATTTCTCAGCCTGATTTGCACATCTTCTCTTTCAAAGCTGCTTCATTGGGTTTAACAAAATAGAACTAAGAAAAGAACTATTTCCAGGTCAATAAGTTGCTGTATTCCTCAAAAGTATAGCAAATTTTACTGGTATGGATTGCTATACTGGCAGAGCAATTTTATCATACACAAATATATGATATTTTTCATATACTGGAAAGGTTCATAGGTAATATGTTTTATTTGAGTAATATTAAGCTTCTATAAACCCTTCCTCCACTTTCAGCTACACACTTCGCAAAAGCTTCTAAAAATGCTGTGTATTAAAGAAATCACAAGCTCTTAGAGATGACACAACTCTAACCACAATTTTTAAGAGTCCAGTCCACACATCAGTCTTGCATTTTGTGCTATAAAGCCACGGGATGCAACTCCAGACTATTCACTGCTAGGAAGATCCCATACGCAATGCAACCAATCAGGCTAACTGAATTGAAACTAGAGGGTTTGCACCCCCTAACTATGATGACATCACTCTAAATTACTCTGCCTCGTGTTCCTACTTTGTACAAGACAAAAACGACAAGAGCTCTACAGAAGAGCTAACACAGACACTTGAACCTTGAGCAAAGAGATTTAAGCCTGTCCACTGCTGAAAATAAGATAAACTAAAACAGTCAAGACAAATTCCTCAAGCAAATGCCTATCACAGCAATTTGATGGCTAAGAGTACCTCAACCTGCTACCCTGCAGACAACACAAGCAAAAAGCATCCACAGATCCCCTCAGTAGAAAAGTAACAAACAAAGAAGAGACATTGGACAGGTAATTTAACAGCATCTGGCTAGCAATCCACATCTTTAGGTACACCACTACATGAGCAGATTTCCCTGAAGAAAGCTCTTTGTTGGAAAGACTTCAGTTACAGACAGTTATTCAAATGATCAAACCAGAATCAGATGTAAACTTACAGCTAGGTCAAATGCCATGATAAACTGTCGTACTCCTGCAGCCCTTTGAGACCAATCAAGGTAGACCCCCCTTACCCTGAAGGCCTGTACTAACTATTTTAGAGTGTTTTCTTCATAAAAATTATTAAATTATATAGAATATAAAGAACAACTGAAGTTATTTCTTGTAGAAATATAAATAACTTACTGGATGATCCACATTTCATACTGTGAAGTCTCCTGTTCCGAGATAAGGATATTGTAGCCATGTCAGATTCCTTTCAAAAAGAACAAAGAAATTAGCAGCTATAACCAAGACACTTTAAAAATATCATCATGGTATCAGTAAATTTACTATTTTTAGTTAGCTCCCTGCTTCATATCAGTTTACCAAAAATTTATCAAAAACACCACTGAAAAGTGAAAAGCATAGTCACTCTACTCAAGTCTCCAGTAAATGAGCATCAAAGTACACTACACCTGAAGATGGCAGGCAAATTTTAAGCCAGTTAAGCCAAAACGTCTAAAGCTCTGTATCCAAACACTGTCCTCCGTGCCCTTCTCCATAATCCTTTTACTCTCAGTTACAGCCTGTCTACCATCATGTATATTTAACATACTTCTTAGTACAAATATCCTGCTGTTTTGGAAATTCTTATCACTCAGTTAGTGTTAAATAACATAATTTTAAAGGACACGGATACATAAATCACTAACCAACATCATTTTGGGTGGAAAACTGGTTGGATGGCCGGGCCCAGAGAGTGGTGGTAAACGGTGTGAAATCCAGCTGGAGGCCAGTGACAAGTGGGGTTCCCCAGGGCTCAGTGCTGGGTCCAGCCCTGTTCAATGTCTTCATCAATGATCTGGATGAAGGCATCGAGTGCACCCTTAGCAAGTTTGCATACGACACTAAGCTGGGTGGAAGTGTCGATCTGCTGGAGGGTCGGGAGGCTCTGCAAAGGGATCTGAACAGGCTGGACCGCTGGGCAGAGTCCAATGGCATGAGGTTTAACAAGGCCAAATGCCGGGTCCTGCACTTGGGGCACAACAACCCTATGCAGTGCTACAGACTGGGAGAAGTCTGTCTAGAAAGCTGCCTGGAGGAGAGGGACCTGGGGGTGTTGGTTGACAGCCGACTGAATATGAGCCAGCAGTGTGCCCAGGTGGCCAAGAAGGCCAATGGCATCTTGGCTTGTATCAGAAACGGCGTGACCAGCAGGTCCAGGGAGGTTATCCTCCCTCTGTACTCGGCACTGGTGAGACCGCTCCTCGAATACTGTGTTCAGTTCTGGGCCCCTCACCACAAGAAGGATGTTGAGGCTCTGGAGCGAGTCCAGAGAAGAGCAACAAAGCTGGTGAAAGGGCTGGAGAACAGGCCTTATGAGGAGCGGCTGAGAGAGCTGGGGTTTAGCCTGGAGAAGAGGAGGCTGAGGGGTGACCTCATTGCTCTCTACCACTACCTGAAAGGACGTTGTAGAGAGGAGGGTGCTGGCCTCTTCTCCCAAGTGACAGGGGACAGGACAAGGGGGAATGGCCTCAAGCTCCGCCAGGGGAGGTTTAGGCTAGACGTTAGGAAAAAATTCTTTACAGAAAGGGTGATTGGGCACTGTCAGAGGCTGCCCAGGGAGGTGGTTGATTCACCTTCCCTGGAGGTGTTTAAGGCACGGGTGGACGAGGTGCTGAGGGATATGGTTTAGTGTTTGGTAGGAACGGTTGGACTCGGTGATCCGGTGGGTCTCTTCCAACCTGGTTATTCTGTGATTCTGTGATTCATGATAATTAACGAAATATCCTGTAAGGTCCTAAATTCACATTATTTTCAAGAACCTGATGTAAAACCCAGCAAAATGAAGAGGTTTGCTTAGTGATGGGTTTATGCTACTTTAAAAAAAAACAAAAAAAAAACCCCCACCCAAGTTAGCTCTTTCAAAACATTTTCTACCATGTCTTCCATAACCTTTTCCGGTTGTTCCAGCATTCAAGAAATACACGAGAGACTAAAGCTTTATTCTCTTATGCTTCCTTTCACATGAGGACTTCCACCTTCAACAGTCAGCACCAAGGTGTCTTGAGTTCTCTTGTATTAATTTTCAGTATTGTAGTAAATAAAACTCCCTTTTTCTCCATTAAATTGCCCTTTAGAACCCCCAGTGTGTCTAGTCTATTAGACCTCAGAATATATTTTATAAATTTGTGTGTCATGATACTCTAACTAACCCCACCTCATTCTTGCCATATTTATCTATTCATCCAACTTCCACTTCATTCTTCTGTCAGTGATGCCAGTCACAATGCTACCACTCTCCTTCAAATTTCAAACTATTTACACAGTGGCACCTGTATCACTTCAAACTGGAAACATACCGAGTCTTACCAGAGAACCATGACAAGAATCCACACCAACAAAAGAAAAAGAAAAATAATCCTCTGACCGTATGTTAACAGTTTACAAGTCAGTCATGGTGGTCACTAGTCATCTGCCATCTTCTACATAAATTGGAAGGACAACATTCTTTCACATCATTTTACCCAAGTGTAGTTCATGTATGATGTATTGATGTGTAAACATAAAAGTTTCTGCCCATCTTGCTTTAAGTGCAGTTTTAGCACTTTACTTGAAATATATGACCTTGTCTACCCCATTTACAGCGAGTGGGACTAGGCAGAAACCAAGTTATTGACATAGATGTACGGTAGATAGGGCCTTGGAAATGCTCTTTAAGATGCAGCTTTGAATGCTCAGGTTCCAGGAGACTTATGAAAAAATAAAATTCATCTTAAAGGGAGCATTTTAATGTTGGACAGCACCTGAGCACGTATGATGTTTAATATCCCCACAATTTTTGTTTGCGGGGAAACAATATCCAAGGCAATTTAAGTATTACTCAGAAAACAATTTCCACACCAACTCTTGTGGATAGTATCCTGTAAGGCAATAATGCCAACTTCTGGTTTTAGAATGTACAAACAAACCAGTCCCGTAAAATGTACTCTCATGCATAAGGGAAAGCACTATCAGCACTGATCTATAAAGGTGCCTTAAGGGGTTCTTCTGAACAAATACTGACTTTTTTTTTAAATAATAATAAAAAAAAAGCAGCCAGCAACACATCAAATCACAACAGCCAAGTCAGCGTATACCATCTACTTGAAAAAAACAGAAGAGCAAACCTTCTCAGCCAAATTACTCTAATCTCTTGATATTTTGTCATATGATTACAATGCCATGTTCATGACCAGCAGAAGTATATCTCCTAATTAGCATGCCTTTGCTAAAACTACAGTTGCCCACTTTCTCTGTGATCTCCTAGCTTTGTTCCAGAACTGCCTACATCTATAGTAACATTTCTTTTCTCCATTTATTAACTTTTTGATCATTAGAAGCCAATGATTTAAGATAGTAAGTTTTCCCTTACAGCCATTTCATACAATTTCATTTACTTTACCTCAAAAAATATTCATATTTCAGTAACATATTAATTATAGAATACAGTTTCCATTAAGTGACAAATACTCTGTTAACAAACAACATTCGCTACTATGTATCATGTCTAAACTGATATAAATAACTGAGCAAAATATTTCCAAACTAACATTATAAATAACACCAGCTATGCCTACACCATTTTACCTAAGGAATTTGTTAGAGTTATTGCATTTAATTGTCATGTCCTAGAGTTTTATAATTCTAATTTCTCAGTCCTGTGCATGATTCTGCAAAATATTTTTAAATTAGAGGTGCTTTCTGAGTTCTAAGTATCTACTTAGGCATTTGACTGAAGACTGGTCTCAGAAGCTATGCTGTTAACTAAGTCTTCATAGACACAAAATTCTCAGAGGCCTTAACCACCATCAGTTAGCGTTTCTTTACCTCTCCCTCCTGAAGAGCCTTGTTAAAAGCAAGAACATGTAAAAATGCCTTATTTTTAGACAGTTCAAATTGCTACAACAATGACTTGACTCTTCAGGTCCTCATTTTTTTAAAACTAATATCGATTAATTTTTTTTCTTCTCCTAGGCGTTACTGAACATTTCTGCTCAGTAGACTAGCACAGAAGAAAACTAGGAGTCTATTACTGTATCTTGAATTCTTCAGGGGGGAACCTCAATCCACAAGCATTTGCTTTTATTGGTAATCTATTTTGCTTCCTGTTTGCAGTTATGTGGCATGTTTTTCTCTCTGCTAAGCTCTTTCCAGAAAGACCAGGGGAAAAGCAGAAAACAAGGCGACTCCTCTGCAGAGCTATGAACAAGGGCTACAAAGCAAACTCTCCTTTTCCCACCCTCAAACAAGGGAGCAGGAACCACACACCCTCATTACATTTCAGCAACGTGCCACAATGATACAGTCAGGTTGCCAAGATAAACCCCATCCCAAAACCAGTGCTGAGTTGTAGCGATCCGATACTGCCAGCTCATTTACTTGACTGAGAAGTAAAAAGGCTCCCACTGTGAGAAACACTCATTCACTGGTAAAATACTGAAAAGGCCAAAGTCTTCAAAGCAAAGATAATATTTTTATTTTACAATTCAGCACTGAATTGGATGCCTTTCTAAAAAAGGCATAACATCTTACAAAAGCAGTGGGTATGTATACAAGGTTTAGACAACCATATACATTTTCAAAGAATGCTCATTATTTTTTGGATTATCCAACCACATCTGGAGACTTCCTTCAGGTTATCTCTTGACCCAAGACAACTACATCTGGCTAGACAACTAAGTATATCAATAAATTTTTGCAAATCTAAGAGAGTGTTTATTCTTTCAGGTTATTCATCCATGTTTGGAGATTCTCTGCATATTATCCCTTAATACAAGACGGGTTAATATGACAAGATAACTAAACATACAAATCAACTGCAGCAAAACTTATCATTTAGTTCTTACACCACGAAGTGGTCATTGCTGCATGAGCCAGACCAGATCATGGCTTTCCTTGGAGCAAGGACGTTTCACGTGACACGTAACTGTTTCTGAACGAGCTGAAGTTCTCGTTACCATCTTCTCTCACTGTTTAAACACTTTACACCCTAAGACTCCTTTCGTTCGTGACTAACACTCCTTACGGCCAGGATAAAATACATATTTAACGCCGTTCGAAGGACAGGTCATCCAAGAACCACAAAGGGCAGCGCAGCCACCAGAAATACAACAGCATCACAACAACGTATCGATGTATTCGGATAAGAGAGGAGAAACGCTGTCCCGATGAACAGCCAGGACACCAGTCCCTCAGGCTGCCTCAATCTCCCCTCTCGGGGGTCTCGAATCGTCCCTCCAGCCGCGGCTCCAGCAAGGGACCGCGGGAAGGGGCTTCTCGAGGGACTCGTGGCTCTCGCACGCCCCCCGGCCTCGGCCCCCGGTCCTCCGGCGCCCCTACCTGCTCCGCCGCGGCGAGGCCGCCCCCTCCGGCAGGTCTCCCGGCGCCGCCTCGGCTGCGGGAGGGAGAAGAAGGGAAGAAGGCAGTGGGTAGGCGGCCCCCGGGGCTGCCGCCGCCAGGCACCCCGCCGCGCCCGCTCTTACCTGCGGAGCCGAGGGTCCCCGCCGCCGCGGAGCCGCGCCCGGGCGGCCCACGGAGACACAGCTGGAAGGCAAAGGCGCCGGGTTAGCGACGGCCGGGACCGCCTCGCCCTACCACGACCCTTACCCCTTATCCCCTTGCCCCCTTGCCCCCTTATCCCCTTGCCCCTTTATCCCCTAACCCCTCTGCCCCCTTATCCCCTAGCCCCTCTGCCCCCTTATCCCCTAATCCTGTTACCCCCTTATCCCCTAGCCCCTTGTCCCCTTATCCCCCAGCCCCTTTGCCCCCTTATCCCCTAACCCCTTTGCCTCCTTATCCCCTAGCCCCTTTGCCCCCTTAGCCCCCAGCCCCTTTGCCCCCTTAGCCCCTAATCCTGTTACCCCCTTATCCCCTAGCCCCTTGTCCCCTTATCCCCCAGCCCCTTTGCCCCCTTACCCCCTAATCCCGTTACCCCCTTACCCCCTAATCCCGTTACCCCCCTTATCCCCTAGCCCCTTGTCCCCTTATCCCCCAGCCCCTTTGCCCCCTTACCCCCTAATCCCGTTACCCCCTTACCCCCTAATCCCCCAGCCCCTTTGCCCCCTTATCCCTCAGCCCCTTTGCCCCCCTTTGCCCCCTTATCCCCTAATCCCGTTACCCCCTTATCCCCTAACCCCTTTGCCCCCTTATCCCCTAACCCCTGATCCCTTGCCCCCTGATCCCTTGCCCCTTGCCCCTAGTCCCATCCCGTCCCGTCCCGTCCGCGCCCCGCACTCACCCGGCAGCATCCCGGCGCACAGCAGCGCCCCGAGGAGGAGGAGGAGCCGCCTCTCCATGCGGGCTGGCGGCTGCGGCTCCCGCCGAGCTGCGGCACCGGCCGCTACCTGCGCCCGGAGCTGCCCCCGCCCCCCGGGCGGGGCGTTTATGAGCCGCCCCGGCCCTGCCCGGCGCCCGCGGGGGGGGACGCCGCCCCTCGCCCCCGCTCCCCGCGCCGCTTTCCTGTGCCTCCTCGCTTCTATTTCGCTTCCCTGCCCTCCTAGGGTTTAGGAGATCGCGGGTGTCGCGGCTTTGGGGACGGTGCGGGACCGGGTTGCGGAGGCTGGTGCCGAGGGCAGCCCCGGCCCCCCGGAACGGGTCAGACGGCGAGTAGCGAGAGGCACGAGAAAGGCATAAACTGCATGCAGCGTGCAGCTAATGGCTATGGATTAGGTTCATCAGATAATCTCTGATAACTTTTTTTACTATAAAATCACACTCTTAAATTTAGAGTTCTCTCTTTTCCGTGTTCATTCTTTTTGGTGGTTTTTTTTTCTCTCGTAATTAAATTTGCTGGGTGTTTTCTTCTCTTATTTTTTCTTTCCTTTTCTCTTTCCTCTTCCTATCACTGTTACCTTTTTTTCTGTTCTTTTCCCTTTTCCATCTGCTGCTGCCTCCATCCCCATCATTCTTCAGGTTTGCATATCTTATAACTGAAGCTTTAGAACCTGCCCATACCAGGTGAGAAACTGTCTCAGATGAAAAGGGGCCTTTGCTGACTGCTTTGGGAAGTCTGTTAACAGTAAGTCATTAAAAAGATCTCTTTTCTGCCTTTGTAATTTGTCCCTGTGGATTGTGTTTCTTGCTGCAACAAGTGTTTAGTTTCTAATGAAATGATGGAAAGCTAATGATGTTTTCACTGAAGATTCTGTTCCCTCCTGTAAACCTTGGAGGGAGAATGTGTATGAGAGAAAATAAAGTGAGGCAGAAAAGATATTCTTGAACTTCAGCACAGCCTTTTCCCAATAGACCTAGATTTTTAGAATTTTGTGCTACCCTGATCACATAGCAGAGCCTACCTATTCCAAATACACTGTGCACTTGGCTTTGGTGCACTTTCTCTGATCCACATTGCATTAGTGGAAGTACACAAAGTAGATCAAAAGTAAGAGGCATCACTTTACACAACACACATTGATGTGTATTTCCTTGCCCTCTAAATGGACTGTACACTTTATTAATTTCCCCCTAATGCAACAAGCAGCAAACAATAACTGAAATTAATTGAAATATAGTTTAGATGCAGTTTGATTTCTTGCTATGAAAAATTTCATTATCCAAAACAGTAAAGTCATAGTTGTACCATTCACATGACATATTTGAAGTAACAGAAACATCTCATAAATCTAGTGATTATCCAGTTTTGGAGCATGGGATAGCTTTGTGGGTTTGTTTGTTTTTTATTTATGCACAGTACAGCACATGAATTCACGTAACAGAACAAACTAACAGCCCCATCCTTTCTGTGGTGTGTCCTTTACTGGATGATTTAGACCAGTTTTCACATCACCAAATGAAGTTGAATAGACAATATTTTACATGAAGGAGTTTCCCACTCCTGTAAAATTTCTCTCTATGATAAAAATGTTACTTTATTTCATATGTTCATAATTTCAGCTTGTAAATGATATATTCCTGCAAAGTCTTCTAGAAGCGATCGATAGATATCAATGACTTGCACAGTCTCTGTGTATTTAAAGGAAACATACACGGTATTTTACGTGTCCTTTAAATTTCATGTATCTCCTTCCTTTTCAAGTATAAGACATAAGCATATGCAGGGAAGAAATTCTACAGCTGTTTGTCTAATGCCTGGATGGAATTGCTTTCCAGTACAGCGTGCTACTGGAACTTGGGTAGAAGACATGATTTGTGTCCTAGTAGTTTTACTTGCAAGAGAAAATTGTTTTCTGGAAATAGTTTTTGTATTTGTTTGTACACAGACTTAAAATGCATTCCTCTCATATTCATGACACCTGATATGAGAAATGTACACACCATTGAAATGTTCCGACGCAGCAAAGCCATCTTCTCTAAGGGGTAAGACCGATGTAAAAAAGGAGCTGCTGTAGCTTATAAAGGTTATCACACCAGTTTGTATTTGGCAGTATTTTTTTTTATCATGCCTTTAAATGTATTCATACAAGTTTGCACGCTGTTGGAAGGAGGAGCAGCCATCCGTGCTTACGTCAAACCTGTTCTCTCACAAGTTATGTGGGTAAAGCTGATTCTGCAGGGAGGCTGAGGGACGGAGGGTAGCAGGTCTCCTCTTCTTGCTTCCAGCCTTGATTGCAGAAGTCTTTATTATTGTATACTACACTAGGGAAAGTGGGAAGAACCAGCCGAGATAAAATAACCTCATAAAGATTAGTCTGCAATAGGATCATTTTCAGGTGCTCTGAGCTTGATTCTTATGCCGTTACTCACAGAGGGCACGTCAGGGTCTACATTTGTAAGCAACAATCTTGTCTTAGCGTTAAAGGCTGGTGGAAATCAGGCGGCGATCTATCCAATTCATCCGGCTTACCTAAAAATAATAAGAAGAATAATAAAAAATCATTTGCAGTAGAGCAATTTATTGAAACAACTTTTTTTTTTTTCTTTTGTTATCCTCCAGGTATTATCATGCTTTACATTCCAGTCTCTGTGCTTTTCTCAAATAGCAGGGCTAGTGACACACGCTCACAAATGCAAAAGAGAAGTTTGGATGCGAGCTCTGCGTCGTTTGAAAAGCACCAGCTCTAAAAATCAGCCCGGGGAGAGGGCGGTCGGTGCAAGGCCAGGGAACACAGGGCGGGCGTCGGGGGGGGGGGGGGGGGGGGGGGGTGAAGGTTCTTTTGCTTTTTCTTTCTCTTTTGCGTTGGCCTTGAACAACCAAAGCGGGTTATTGCTACCCGGCTCCGGAGCGCCGGGGCGGCCGCGGATGCTGGAGGCGGCGCCGCGCAGACGCACCCGCGCAGCGCCCGCAGCCGCGCAGCGCCCGCAGGCAAACCCGCGCATCTCCCGCACCCGCGCCCCATGGAGCGTCGCGTAGCCCGCGAGTTCCGGCACAAGGTAGGGGCGCGGGGGCGCCGGGGGGTCTCTCCGGGCCCCGGCGGGGAGGGAGAAGTTCGGGGCGCTGCCCGTGGCGCGGAGGAGCCGGTGGGAAAGCTTAAAGCCTTTAAAAAGCGGGGGAGAGAAGAGGAAGATCCTCAGTGCGTGCGCTTCTTCGGGCTCGATTTGTCTCACGAGAATTATAGAAGCATAGGGTAGTTTGGGTTGGAAGGGACCTTAAAGATCATCCAGTTCCAACCCCCCTGCCGTGGGCAGCGAAACCTCCCACCAGACCAGGCTGCCCAAGGTCCCAACCTGGCCTTGAACACCTCCAGGGATGGGGCAGCCACAGCTTCCCTGGGCAACCTGTGCTAGTGCCTCACCACCCTCATGGTGAAGAAAATCTTCCTTATGTCTAGTCTAAATCTGCCCCTCTCCAGTTTATACCCATTGCCCCTAGTCCTATCAGCACAAGCATTTGTGAACAGTCCCTCCCCAGCTTTCTTGTAGCCCCTTCAGGTACTGGAACGTCGCTCTAAGGTCTCCTTGGAGCCTTCTCTTCTCTAGGCTGAACAAGCCCAACTCTCTCAGCCTGTCCTCATATGGAAGGTGCTCCAGCCCTCTGATCATCCCTGTAGCCCTCCTCTGGACCCGTTCCAACAGTTCCATATCCTTCTTATGTTGAGGATTCCAGAACTGGACACATTACTCCAGATGAGGTCTCCCAAGAGAGGAACAGGGGGGCAGAATCACCTGATAACGTCACGGCAGCAGTCGTTGCGGGAAGCCCAGTTGCGGAGCGGCAGCCCGGGCCCAGCCCTGCGGTGCCCGGAGGGCTCCGGTTCCACCTTAACATTCCCGAGTCCTTTGTGCCTGTGCAGTCATGTGCGAAGGCACTTGAGACGCGGAGCTGCTCCATCTGCCTCGAACGGCTTTTTGTCGTTTGCCTCGTTAAATAAGTGCTCAGCAGAGCTCAAAATCGTATAAGCAACGTTAGCTCAAAAAGCTCTGTTTAAGGAAAGGTTTTCTGTTCAGCTAGGGAATGGAGTTTCTTTGCGGCAGTACAATGTTGTGTTGTATAGAAGCATCCCGTAGTAATAAAGCCATAAATATTTGTTATAATGAAATAGACGGGCTGCAAAAAAACCCACCTTCATGACAAACTGAAGGACAAAAAACATTAAGGACCTGGTTGCTCCATAGAGATAACTATAGCCATCTAGCAGGTTATTTCTGCCTTGCTACCTATTACTGTATAACTCGACAGAGGGTTGTGCAACATATCTGTAGAGACTGGTTCCTAGGCGAATAGTTACTGTCTTGAACTTTAAACCTTTTCCGTTTCATTGCTGCTATAATTCATAAATCATTCTAGCCCCACCCCTGATAATGTAAGCCTTATGTGAACCAACAAACAGTACAATAAGTAGGATGCATGTCTCGGTGAAAACTTTATCTGAATAAAAGGCTACTGGAACAGGTCCTTCGTTTAAATTATTTTGTGTCATCCTGCTTCTAGTGGCTTCTGTGGCAGTTTTAATGTCTTGGATACTTAGATTTTTCTGTTTTAAAACAGTGAAAATACTCAACTATAGAATCTTTCCTCAATTATTTGCCTCTTTCACTTTATTTTTTTCTTAGTAATTGTAATCGATTCTCCCTATCAACCAAACAGCAATGCAAAATATGAACATATTAAGATATATTGGCCAGTTCTTCCATTTTCCTCAGTAGTTTCTCAATGGCTGTGTGGCTGAAATAGAACTTTGTGTTATTCTTTGAAAGCTGACAGATCAGGCTGGTGCTCCAATACTGCATAACTGTACTCTGAACTTTTTCCACACCAAAAAGTGCTTTTTTCCCCCAACAACTTCTATTCTACTAAATAAACTTACATAGACTTGTTGCCAGATTTTATTTTTCTTTTGTAAGTAGATGAGGTTTTTGTAATGATTCCTTAGTGATTTCTATGAAAAATAGTGCAAGTTGTTTAGTGAGAAATAGAGAATAATTAACTCGTTATTTGTGTTCTAGGATTGTAAATTATACAGCTAATATGAAGAAATCCTTAAATAATCACAGAAACATTGAGGTTCAAGTGACCTGTGGAGGCCATCTACTCCAAACCACTAGGGCCACTGAGATCGGGTTCCCCGGGGCTATATCCAGATATTTCTTGTTTTAACAACTGTAAAATCATCCATCCAATACCTTTTCTGTTGAGAAACAGAGAGATACTAAAATAACTGTCTTATACAAGTTACACCACATCACCACCGATTCTTTTAATATTTTTTTTCTTAACATGCAGGGGAGTCTTTCAGGATTTTTGAAATTAGAATCAGCTCTTAGAAACTGTTGATAAGCCTAGGTGAAGCGTGTGTCCGAAGGAGTTAATGCATTAGTAAAATGGTAAGAGCTGCAGGTGGCTACAATGAAGTGATAACTGGTGGAATACAAGACAGCAGAAGAATGATGGCCTGGTAAGATTAACCCAGCTGTAACATTCTGAATAAATAAGAGGTCACTCGAGGGTTTGTTTTTGTTAGAGGACAAGGAAGTTGTGGGTGCAGGTTGAGAAGTGCAGGAATCAAACATGAAGACCGAGTGTTTTGTGAGATTAAATGGCAGAATTTAGACACGGCCCTGCAGTTCCCAGGAGGGAACAGGAGATGTGTCCATCAGCTGGTGTATCAGGAGAAAAATATAATGTTATTACTGGTTGCTTTGCAAATCAGGAGAAAAGATGATGATGGTTTTGCTCTTTGCAGTTGTAGGGTTGATGTCTTTAAACATTTAATGTTCTTTATTAGACTCCGCTCATACAGTACCTTAGCGAGCAGTAGTGATTGAGTTCTATGTGCCAGAACTGAAGCTGATTTATATGTTGTATTTTTACTGATAGGGGAGGGGAAAATGGGTGTTAGACTTCGTTTTATATTTAACAGCTTTCCTTGAGTCTGTGTACAGCATTGGCCAAGCAGTCAGTTTTAATTGCAACCATTTGATTAATTTTTTTTTTAAGGCAGACTTTTTCTTCTGTGTTTTGAAATTCACTGTGAAGAAATTGGTTGTCCTGCATGTAGCTTTTTGGTTTTTTGGTGTTCTGAAAGCGTCTTTTTCCACAGGAGATGAGTAATGGGAAACACCCTGCATGTGGAGTCTTGCTGGCTTTAGAGAGCCAGAAGGGGCAAAGGGAATATGAAGCATGTATTTAGTTTAGACTATAATGCAAACCATTGCAAATCTAGAAAGAAAGGGCCTTTCTTTAAGTATGCAAATTGGTCCTCAGACTTCATGTCACAGTAATGTTAGACTTCAGGTCAGATGTAAATTGTTTTCGTAAACATTAAGCTTGTCCAAATTTAAAACTAATGTGATCTGACCTCTCCCTGCAAGATCATTGAGGGTCTGGCTGTGACCAAATATAAATTGAAATCCTCGTATGAGAATTCCTGGGTGTTTAGGGTTTTTTTCTTTATTTTACTGTAGTTATCCAAGAGCAGGCGCAGTAACATGACACTGCTTTAAGTAAATGTACTATTAGTGGGGGAGGAAAGAATAACTAACAAGTTCTATCAGTTAAGAGCTGGAGTAAAGAGGAATGGTAGTGTAGCAGTTTGCATAATAAGTGAAATCCTGAAATTGGTGGTTTGGATAACAGTACATAGGTTATAATCATCTTAGTGTGGTTTTAATTGTGACGGCATGTGCTATATTAATGAATGGCCAAAAAGATTTCTGAAAACATTTATTCAACAGTACAGTGATTATCAGGTAAGGTAAACATTATGTTATTGTGATAATATTATTGCTGAGGGGAAATACAGAATATATTGGTATTTTCCACCTTGTGCAATTGTTGTAATAATAACTTTAGAAAGTCTTGTTTTAAGTTTTGCACTGTGAGGTAATACTCTATTGCAAAAATATGTTTATCTTTAAAAAAAAGTCCTGTCTTATTGCAATTTCTGCTCTACGGCTTAAGAATTTGTGAAAGTCTTGTGTGTTCAATGTTTGTGGCTATTTATTCAGAGATTTACAATAATATCCTTTGGTTTTCAGGTTAATCTACTAATTGACAATGAAGCAGAGAAGGATTACCTTTATGATGTACTACGAATGTACCACCAGTAAGAATTAGCTTTCTATATGTTTGTGTAGAATTTTGTTAACAGTCTTAAATGCAAAGAGCGAATAATCAGGATTTTAAGTGGTCTTTCTATATGCTACTGGAAAAAGTAGTTCAAGTAATAGTTTTTATGTTGTTTAATTAAGTCTTACACTCTTACAGTGTAGCCTGCAGACAAGGAAGGAACATGTCTGTGATAACCCATAAAGTTACTTTGGTTTTATGACTTGGCAGTTTTATGAAACAATTCAGTGGATTCATATTTTGAGGGGGAAAGCACTTAGATGGTAAAACTGTTCTTAGGAAACAGGAAGAGAGCACTGATCAAATTAATTGCTATTTCCAAATAATGCTTACTTGCAATAGGGATTTTCATTGAGTTTGCTTTTCGAAGATTTTTGCTAACTGTTCATATAAAAATTTATTTGCAACTGTTTATCTGAAAGCTGGAAAAATTTATTCTGGGACTCTGGCATGTTTAGTGCTTCTGGCTTATTGTGACATAATTGAAAAAATGGATGGTAATAGGCCTATCAACTTACCTTTTGCTGAACTGATTTAAACCACAGTTGCTTAGGTCCTATATAATTGAGAGTGAGATCAGCATCTGATCTTTGCTTCTCAAAGAAGATGAGAATGTATTTTCCACTCATCATAGACAAGCAGCTCCAATAGACATTGTTTCCATTCATATCTTAATGAATAGTGTCTCAACTGAGTGAAATGTAGATGTTTCCATCTGATGTTTGCACTGAGCTGCATTTATGGGTGTATTCAGCTGCATATCTGGTTCAGTTTCACACAGGCCTGTTTAATTGCTTCTCTATTCATAAAGCCTGTTGTTTGGAAAGCTGGTTGATTCAGTAGCTCTTAATTATTTAAAATCTTCTTGCAGCTACAGAATTAACAATGCATGTAGTAACTGTTCTTTAATTTCCAAAATCATAATGACTTGAACAAAATTTCCAGTGTGTCTGTGAGTGTATGTTGATGATGTATCATTTTTTTAATACTTTATGAAGTATTCTAAGGCAAAAAAACCATGCACAATTGCTGTTGGAGTTTACATTTAATGTCTGCTTCACTGTGAATAGCGTTTCCAAAAGTATTTGGCTGCTAATCCCATGTTATATGCATTCCTGACCCGTATTTTCAGTGCATATACTTCAGAAACATGGTTTGCCAGGAAATGTAAATTACAAGAGAGGGAACAGCAAATAATATAGACTAAGTTTAACTGAATGTTGTGTAGGAATTGCTCCACTGAACCTTAGAAAGCTTTCTCCACTCTTGCACCTGGGCAATGAAGTGCATTTTCTAGACCTGTAACTATCTTGGTGCTGACAGTATCAAGGACGCTTTCATAAAACAGATATTCACAGTAGTTTAGTTTTTGTAGATGTTCTTAATTGGTTGATGGCCCTTCAATTTTGATTTGGAAAAAAATGAAGAAATAAAATTTAAAACATCTTTGCTCTGGCTGCTTAGCATCATGATGTTTTCCTGGACCAAAACAATTTATCAGTCCTCTACGTTGAGGAGAGGAAGGAGCTTATAACCTCAATTCACATAGAAGGATTGATAACTAGTAAGGAAACAAAAAACTAGTAGGTGGGTATGTCTGAGCTAGGAAGTTATTTCCAAATGGTTCCATAAATCTTTGGGGGACTCTGAAATTAAAGGTGACATCTATAAAAGCGATGTTTTGTGACCTTGAAATATAAAAGCTATATATAGACTTCAGTTATTTTATTTTGAAGGAGGCAGTTGTTATTCCTCTTTGTTTACAGGAGGTTTGCCTTGTCAGAGGCTATTTTCCTTCAGTTACACTAATATCTGTGTGAATAACTTTATTAGTAAGTTGAAGGGACGTGTAAACTTGGAAGCCACATGTACAGCAAGTTATTAAATGATACTTTGTTTTGGTGTATTGATTACCTGTGCCTGTTTTCTCACTGTTTTTGCAGATCTATGAATCTCCCAGTGCTTGTGGGGGACCTAAAACTTGTGATTAATGAACCAAGCAGATTGCCTCTGTTTGATGCTGTCCGCCCACTTATCCCATTAAAACACCAGGTGGAGTATGATCAGCTTACACCCAAAAGATCACGGTAAGAGAAGGCAGAACAATGCAGCTAACTTAAGCACGAGCAGGTTTTGAGACAAATTCCAAGTAGAACACCAGTCACCTGTGTAGGTCTGCGCATAATTCTTTTACTTCTGCTGGATTTGCCAGAAGTGCAGTTTTGAACTGCCTGAAATTGGTTACCATGTAGTTTAATCTAGTAAAAGCAGTGTAGGGGAGTCAAAACCAATGCTTTCCAATCGAAACAATCTTTTTCTCATTTTTCCTGCATTCAATAATAATAAAAAAGTTATTTTAGCTCTAACTCTCTACAAGCAGACAGCTTTAGTCAACTTCAGTCAACTATCTTTTCTTCCTTGCTTAAACGTTATAAGAGAAAAATTACACTTTCATATGGAATGTTATTGCCACAAGGTGTTACGCAGCTGAACAAACAAATATCTTCTATTTTTTTGTAGAAAGCTGAAAGAAGTGAGATTGGATCGTTTGCATCCTGAAGGACTTGGGATAAGTGTGAGAGGTGGAGTAGAATTTAGCTGTGGCCTCTTCATCTCCCAGTTAGTTAAAGGTGGACAGGCAGACAATGTTGGACTTCAGGTAATAAAATTATGTTTATGGCTGCTGTGCTGCAGAAAGGCTTTTGCAACGGTGTTAGGGAAGTGGGCAGTAAGAAATGAATACTTAAAAGTGGCTGTTCTAAGGTGCTCTTTGTTGCTTCTTGAGATTCATAAAATAGGCAGGTCCGTGTCATAGTAAATACCACGATACCAATGCTGAAGGCAGCTATTGAAGCTGTTCTTTTCTTTTCACCAGTTTTGATGATATTTAAACCTTTTTTCATATTTGGGATGTGATAGCCCTTTTATCCTAAAAAATTTTCTGGAGTGGTTATACTTCATGAGTAGCAACAGTTAAACGCAAGCAGGCAAAGATCTCTAACTAGATGTGAAAGAATGTTTTAAGTTGCCAAATACTGATTAAATGTACAACAGAGCATATAAATACTAAAAATGCTAATTTGACCTTGCACAGATATAATTTATGTAATGTTTATTTGAACTTCATGTAAAAATTAAGGGCGTTTTGGCTCATGCAATAGAAATATATAAAAGAGAATGGGTTTTTTGTAATCATCTCCAGTATCCTCTGTACTCCATAGAATTGCACTTTCGGTGATTGAATCTTAAACATGTGAACTGTAACAAGGTTGGCAATACTTCTGCATAGAAACACATCTTTTCTAAATTGGTACTTACGCAGTTTGAATTAATGAAGGTTTGGGTGTTTGAGGTTTTTGAATGTGTTGTTTCTTGCTTGCTTATGTCTTAGTGAAGAGAGAAGTGAGCAATTGCTATGGCAAATGCCTGCATATTTCTACGCTTTGATAAGCAGTATTAAAGATCTGTGCTTGTGAGTAGAAAGACTGACATGCCTGGCTAACTTCAATTTGGCTACTATGAATTCTTGCTGAAAGTATTGATGTTTAAGGATTATACTTAATACTAGTCCATAATGTATTAGGCTGTCATGATTCATCACAGTGTGTAATTAAATGAACATGTTTTGTAGTAATGTTTCAGTGTAACTCCATGACTCTTGGATTAAAAAAAGAAAAAGCTCTGTTAAGAAGACTGTCAGTTAGGTTTCTGTGTTTGTGTAATTCATGCTGAGAGCTTTCAAAGGTTTAAATGAATGTTCCTGTCTGTTTGCTTACATGCACGTACCCTTTTGTTTGTACATTCATATGTATATATCCCATTCACTAATTCAGAATCACCATCACATTAGTCCCATCTTCTGACAGCCTGCTCTGGACAGGCACATGGATGGCTACTCAGATGCTTTTAGAAGCTCACAAGATCACAAATTTGAGGAATACGCCTGCGCAAATTCTGTGTTTAGTTAGAATTGGGGGGGTGGCACAGTATACGACAAATGCTGTACTGGATGTGTTGGTAGCCTACTTGTAGGCAAGGGATTTGCCAGTGGCTGACTCCAGAAAAGGGCATTGATGAACCTTCTCAGAGTCTGCACTACAAAAGCTTGTGTACCTTGAGCACTACATTATGCAATGAGTATGGGAAGCATAGTCAAGAGAGCTATTCCTGGATTGTGATCAGCTCAGTAGAAAGATTCCAGCTATATCCTTCTGCTGCCAGAAAACTGAGATGATGACCAGTATCTTATATTGCTTTTGAAAGATCTCCTGGAAAATACTATAAGACATTAATGATACTGAGCAGTTAAGGACTTAAAGGCAGTGGCTATTAACTGTTATGCTAGTACATTCGTCTTAATGCTGTTTTGCAGCTCTGCTTGTTTCAGGCTGTTTTGACATGATTGATAGATAAGGAGTTATGCTCAGTTGTTTTGCTACTGCAAGGATGTCAATTTGGTTTTTTTTTAAATCAGTACACAAAAAGGCCCTGACAGCTTTCTGTAACTGAGGCCATCGTGCTACTACTTGGTGACAGTGAATGGGATTGTAAAGGATCTTTGGACTGGGTTATAAAAATCATAGTGCAACTCAGAATGTAGTTAGAGTTTGAATGAGAAACTAGTGAAAGAAGAACAATGAGGCTGACAAAGGGGTTGGAGAACAAGTCTTATGAGGAGCAGCTGAGGGAACTGGGGTTGTTTAGCCTTGATAAGAGGAGGCTGAGGGGAGACCTCATTGCTCTCTACGACTACCTGAAAGGAGGTTGTAGGGAGGAGGGAGCTGGCCGCTTCTCCCAAGTGACAGGGGACAGGACAAGGGAGAATGGCCTCAAGCTCTGCCAGGGGAGGTTCAGATTGGACATCAGAAAAAATATTTCATGGAAAGGGTCATTGGGCACTGGAACAGGCTGCCCAGGGAGGTGGTCGAGTCACCATCCCTGAAGGTGTTTAAAAGACAGGTAGATGAGGTGCTCAGGGACATGTTTTAGTGGCTGATAGGAATGGTTGGACTCGATGATCCGGTGGGTCTTTTCCAACCTAGCAGTTCTGTGAAAATAAGAGGGAAATATGCTTGAGACTGACAATGAATTCACCAGATTTAGATTATGTGTATTAATATTATTAATATGAACAGAAGGTGCTTCACAGCTCGCATAACTGTCAGACTTCCTTTTTTTTTTTTTTTAATATGTGGTGTTAAAGTTCAGCCTAATGTGCCTTCATTATAGGAGGCATTAGGCACTTTCTGAACCCTACTGAATAACAAGAGCTGACAGGCAGTCCATTGTTCTAAATTGCCGTCTCTCAGTAAGGCCAACTGCTTCTGAAATTTCACCGGCCTGCTTTATTTAACTAAACCTCTACACTTTTCTATCCCAAAAAATGTTGTCTGAGAAAGGTATAATGAACTTCTATTACACCATCAGTTTTTTTAAAAAAATCAAATTAATTTTGCCTGATTTCTCCTTGAAGTAGTTTCCAAGTTACATTAAAATGACTGAGTAATCACGAAGGCTCAGTGAGGCATTTGTAGTTTTAACCTTTTTTAACTACAGTTTCTCTAAAAGGCAAGCGTTTTGTTCTTTCATGAAGAAATGTACTTCACCTTTTTTTTTCCTCTCTGCTTTCTGTTACTTATGTCTGTGGGGATTCTGCTGAATACAAAGAGGTGGAGATCAGGATGAGTGATGAAAGTGGAAGAAGTATACAAAATGAGAAATTTGAAACAGTGATGTTATTATGTAAAAACCCTTCAGTTTCCTGGAAGCGTGAAATATAATATTTCTTATGTTATAAGTTACAAATAATACGCGTTTTACTTGGGAAAAGTTAAGGTTTGCAGCTTTTCTTTTGAATGTCTGAAAACTCCCTGTTTAATAGGAAAAGGGCAAACAGTGAGATATAATAAAATAATGGAACAAGGTATTTCTGCTCAATCCTGCAGAATTTTATCTCTACTGCTTCTGGTTCAGAAGGTTGGTACACAGTGATACTAATACAAAAGCAACAAAATATACGAAAACAACTACTAAGTACTTCGGTGTATGGAAAGGTTTTTTTGGTAGGGAAAGCTGTTTGAGAGTCCTGAAGAGAGACTGTTTGTTAAATGCCTATGTCTCCTATAGTTCAGCCTAGACTGGATGTTTCCAAAGCACTATTGTGAATAAGTAACGGAAATGTTATTAAGGTGAGTGAAGAGTATTAGACTGTCTTTTCATTTCATTTCATTTCTGAAGCTGAGCAAAGAGGAGTATTCAAAATATCTATATAGGAAAAAATCATTCTCATAATGGAGGAAAAAATAAAATATGTTCTTGGCTGCACTTACAATTTTGCAAGTATGTGCCTCTTGTAGAGATGATATAATACTAGCAGATATGACTCGCTGAGTGAATGATGACATTCTCGGAGCAACAGTAGTTCTGCTGATACAGAAGTTATACAGAGACTCACAAATGGCAGTGCCATTTGCATTCATAAAACTGGGATGCTTTTATGTGTTGGGGCATTGCAGTTAATACCAGTAGGTTACATTACCCTTTTAAAAGCTCGATTTGTGCAAACCCATTCTCCGTGGTCTGTTATAGCATGCATGATATGGAAGATGTGAGTAAAGGAGGGATCTTGAACTATACTAAAGACAAACCATCTCCCCAACAACAAATATGTAAGATCCATAGGAAAGTCTAGGTAGATCAAATGAGGTCAACATTGCATACTTGAGGTTAAACAGTTGTATGCAAACTTGTGGTATTTTTGGAGGTTATTAATCCAGAGAGAGGCCAGAGATGGGGATGGAGAAAACTTTTTAAGGATTTTACTGTTGAGAAGCTCAATTCAACCTTCATTTGAGAAGCAGAGGTCACTCACTTCCCTGCCATTTCCTAGAATAACCAGTGAAATTATCAACAGCCTTAGAGTCTTTGTGGTTTGTAGAGGCTATTGAGCCTTTATGCACGCTGCCATGAGTCTGAATTCTCTGTGACATTTTGCTGCTTTGCAGTACAGTCACTGGATTTCCTGAAGCATCAAGGGCAATGGAATAGCTCTCAACTGAAGTCTTGGGTTTGAGAATGGGGAACTAGCTTAGAATTTAGGAGAAGAAATAGGATTGCAGTAGCATAACTACCAGTCCTGCGAGGTGGGCGGATGTGATTTTGAACGTTTGGAACAAGTTGGTTGAGTGCTCTTTTATAGCAAGAGGTATTGGGGTGCAACACAACACTGCAGACTCCTTTTTCCTTGTCTGATTCTGCATTTTTACCGCAGTTTGTATGTTAAAAACACTGCATTACTTACCTATTTCTGTTCTTATTAAAGATCATGTTACAAATCTGACTGGCTTAAATGAAAACAGTCAAGTTCCTAGGAGTTCTGTAAATGCTCTGGGTGGGAATAGTGGATGTCCAGCAGGTGGAGTGGCAGTTCCACTGGTTAGGAGCCGCAGAGGGACCACGGTCTTGTTCTGCCTCTGCAACTGCATTCTCTCCTTCAGGACAGTCACATATTGCTTTATCTTTGCTTTTGTAGGCTGCTTATGCTGTGTTGTGTCAGCTAAACAATCTTTACATTCAATGAAGAGGAAACTGCACTGCATGAGCTATTCTGGTGTAGTGGACGTGTTAATGTTTTGTGTGTTATTGCAGAGCATATGGTACTTCCCAGAAGTTGTTCAAAAGTCTGTGAAAGAAGTGAAGAAAAGGGGGTGGTTTCTTGTTTTGTTTTGTTGTGTTGCTTTTGGTGGTTGTTTTTTTGTTTGGTTTTTTTTTTAACACATCACAGTTTCTAACCATCAACTTTAAAGCAGTTTATCTCAGCTTAGAATAAAATTTATTAATCAAAATAAGAACCATTAAAATGTACACATTTTTGTCAACAAGCAATGTTTCTATTTATTCCAGTAGCGTAGAATTCTGAAGTCCTGGAACTGATAAATTCTTCAAAGATGTTTTGAGCTGCTGCTTGCTTGTGAAAAGCCTTCTCTTGCAGGAGTGTGTTGAGATGCTTGAAAATGTGGTAATCGGTGGGAGACAGGTCTGGTAAGGTGGAGGTGGAGTTTCATAGCCCAGTTTGTGTAGCTTCTACAAAGTCTATTGTGAGATGTGTGGTTTGGTGTCGTCATGGAGAAGAATTGGTCCTTTTTGATTGACCAATGTTGGATGTAAACATTGTAGTTCTGAGTGCACATTGTCAGTTTTGTGGAACTATTTCTCTGCTGTGATGGTTTTGCTAGGATTTAAGAAGTTGTAGTGGGTGTTCCCATTTGCTGAATCCATTTTTTATCATGTCACAATGTAATCAAGGAATTAATCATTTTTTTTCAATGAAAGCACAGAGCAGACTTTTTTTTAATTATTTTCCAATTTGGTGCAGATGTTGAATAACTGCTGTATGGTCAATGTTTAGTTCTGGAACCTCTTGAGCTGTTTTGTGTGGATTTACTTCAATTATGGCCTTATGCTGGCTCTCATCTATCACAGAAAGATGTCCACGGCCCTCACCACCCTTAAGGTTTTCATTTCTATTATGAAATTTTTAGGGCCAAAGTCGAGCTGTATGTTCGTTGATGGTCTCTTGGCCAAATGCTTGGTTGATATTGCTAGCAGATTCCACTGCTTTAAGTCCCTTTTTGAGCTCATACAAAAAAAATAGCTTGAATTCTCCTTTTTTTTTCTACTTTATTTTGACAGCATAATATAAAAAAGAATAAACAGTAAAAACAAAACTATTAGCATAACTAAGTAGAATTACTTTCAGGCTTTAAGATGGTATGCCTGCATGAACACAGGTAACTGAAAGTTTAATTCAAAATAAGCACCACATTTACAAAAACACCACTTATTTTTGCACCAACCTATACATGTGAAAAAAGGCAGAAGGTGATGGCATTGGTGTCATGCCCAATGTCCTGTCACCTGAGTGTGGACCTGTCACAGTGTGTATTAGAATCATAGAATAACCAGGTTGGAAGAGACCCACCAGATCATTGAGTCCAACTATTCCTATCAAACACTAAACCATTCCCCTTAGCACCTTGTCCACCTGTGCCTTAAACACCTCCAGGGAAGGTGAATCAACCACCTCCCTGGGCAGCCTGTTCCAGTGCCCAATGACCCTTTCTGTGAAGAATTTTTTCCTAATGTCCAGCCTAAACCTCCCCTGGCGGAGCTTGAGGCCATTCCCTCTTGTCCTGTCCCCTGTCACTTGGGAGAAGAGGCCAGCTCCCTCCTCTCTACAACCTCCTTTCAGGTAGTTGTAGAGAGCAATGAGGTCTCCCCTCAGCCTCCTCTTCTCCAGGCTAAACAACCCCAGCTCTCTCAGCCGTTCCTCGTAAGACCTGCTCTCCAGCCTCCTCACCAGCTTTGTTGCTCTTCTCTGGACTCGTTCCAACTGTCATTAATATGACATATTATGACAATATGACATATGACAACTGTCATTAATATGACAGTCTCTTGTAATACAGGCCATATTGAGGAATTCCTAGTTCCAGTTCTATTCCCTCATGTCATGTAAATCTGGTGATGCAAATATAGGCTTTTGGTGCCAAGATGTGCAATGCCAGAGGAGGAGTCTCCAGCTGTACCCATTTCTTCCCTAAAACTGTCACAAGGTACGAGGAAACTATCCTCAGGGAGCTAGACTATGATTTTTTTTTTTTTTTTTATCTTCACATGTTCTCTCATCAAACTTATGGGATGGGAAAACAGTGGATACACTGTATGATTTAGTCTGTGTGGCCACTGTAGATCACTTCCTCAGTTTCATTAAGGCTAGTGGTATGACCTTCCCTCTCTCTGGTGTCTGTAAAGTTGAAAAGTTTCCATGGGGGAAATGATAAATATTTGACTTAAAAGGAAAAAAAACCCGAACAGTTACATTTTTTAAAAAGTTCACAAAAGGTTCACAGCCTTATCAAGGGTGGCGATTGATCACACAGTATTAAGAAAATCATTAAAGATTATAATATTTATTGTAATATTGTTGTGAATATTAATACGAAGTCTTTAATTCTGTAAGGAGGTAGTGTTTTTTGCGCAAAGACCTTAGTGGTTAGGGCTAAATGAAACTTCTTATCTTTTCCTGCTCTTGGTGAGTCTCCTGTGCCTCCTGCATTCTCGAAGAGCTAACTCTTCTAATCTTCTGCAGCAACAGCTGAAAATGTGTTCACAGCTGATCTTGGCACCAGAGCCTGGTGCACTGATAGTCCCAAAGGAAGTAGATGAAAGGGAAGTTACCCCATATCAGAGCTAGTATAGCCAGAGTCTTTATGTTACCTAGCTTTTGCCAAATATTTTATGATGAGCCTGCCTCTTCCTGACTAAACTTTTTAGTCAATAAAGGCTAAACTAAGACTATAATAAATATGCTCTTAATTTGTAGTGTAAGGACCTTTTCCAAAAATAAAGTGGAAGCACAGAGCCACTCACCATATTACTTGTAAAGATTTATTTTTTTTTAATGAACATGACAATGCATTTCATCCAAGTTTTATTGTTCAGAAGTAGTTGCTTTAAGTTTATTTAAACTTGAAATCATCTTGATGCAAATGCCAGCATGGGAAATTTAAGCCTAAAATGAAATTTGACAGCTTGAAACTTGAGTCTTTAAGTGGAATGTGTTAGAAAGTCGTAAATTTGGGATAATGCTGTCATGAAAGCAGATGTATTTGTGAGGAGGCACACAAAGTTTCCCTAACTAAAGACAAAATCTTGTTCTGTTGATGTTAAGTCTTGCCGCTATCAGGGTGATGTTTTGACACGTTTTACATAATAAATATTCATTGTAATTTATAAGAAATGCTACTGGACAGCAGTAGAGCCAAAGTATTTGGCCTTCTTGTGGAGGTCAAGGTGCGGAGGTGTAAGAAGGTATTGGTGGTGGTTTGCTGATAAAGCCATTTCCTGGTAATCATTTGTCTACCCTGCTGTGCAGAGGATTCATTTGCATTGCCTGATGGCAGAGAGTATGCACTGGCTTTCCCACAGCCATGTCATGTGTTTCACATCACGTAAAAGTCTCTCCTTATTATGCTTTAGCCAGGGCCTGGAATTTTTCAGTGTTAACTTGATCAGCTAATAAGGATACAGCCTTAAATGAAGTGGGCAATGTCTCCATCGCTAATTTCTTCTCACTTTACCAAGCAGAGAGGATCATTAGGTGGACTTCATAGGAACTGGGATGTTTTTATTCTAATCGTTGTGTGATATCAAATTTGGATTAATATTAGAGGAAGGGTAACCTTTTGAAATAAAAGCTTTCCAATTATGTCCTGTTGCTTTATCACCAAATAAACATTAGTTCTATTAGTTCTTTTGTGTATTCTGATAAATAGTATTAGAAATTTTACAGAAGCAGCTGAAGACACCCTCTTTTCTGCACTAGTAAATTGATCACTGCCAGTTAATATTCTTGGAGTGCTGCCATTTGATTGCTGATAAATGTTAGTGTGGTCTCCAGTATGGCCTTTGGCTTATGCCAGCAAGCATGCTCAATGAATTGCAGTTCAGGTGATAACATGTGATAGGGGTGTTTCCTAAAGAGCAGGTTACATTGAGCCACTCTGCTTTAGAGGAATTGTTCTCTGTGCTAGAAAAAAGTCTTTATATTAATTTATGTACCGGGGCATATGTAGTTTCTGTGTAAAGCTGGCTTGGTTTTGGATCAGACCGTGAGTCTTGGAGATAAATTGAATGCACTGCATAGATTTGTTTCTGCAGTCTTTTGTTTCCAGATACATTACTTCTTTTTCATACAGTCTACTAACACAAAGATGCTGGAGGATAGTTGTTTTGGTTTTTTTGTTTCTGCTCTCATTTCTTCTTGGGAGTTTTGTGGTCTATTTTTCTGTGATTTGTCCAGAACAATATTGAACTGTTTGGAGGCAGGTACTACACAGTGGCAGTGAGGGTTATCTTTTACTCTAGTATGGTAAAAGCAAACTTAAACTGCTGGAATATAAAGGAAGAAAATACCTCCAAAATTATTTGAATTGAAATACAGACACTTGTGTTAAAGATAATCTGTGGAGTACAAGTCTGATGTGTAGTGACTAGATATTATTTATAAAATTGTTACTTGGCCGTTAGTTTGTTCTTTTGATGTTAAATTAAGTTTAAACAGGTAAAGGTGAATCTGATCTGGACATTACCTGAAATTCAAAAAATATTCAGGAGTTGACATAATCAAACACATACATCATAATGATTGCCAGATCATATGATTGTACCTTTTAATGTTAATTCAGAGTTTATTTTTTCTTCTCCCTTTCATTTTTGAGGTTGGAGATGAGATAGTTCGCATAAATGGATATTCCATTTCATCGTGCACGCATGAAGAAGTCATAAACCTTATTCGTACAAAGAAAATAGTGTCCATAAAAGTAAGACGTAAGTAACTTGAAAAAAATCATTATATCACTAAAATTGCTTTTAGTAGATTGCTGGTGATCTGTTGAAGGTGTTACTTAACAGAGTATTTTTCTTTTCCAGATGTTGGCATGATACCTGTTAAAAGGTAATGATGTTTAATTTGAAAACAAATTAGATTAAGCATTTTATGTAGTCTCCTTAATATTCAAAGAATCTGTTTCTGAAAATGTGTGACTGGGCATCTCCATAGCCAATTAAAATGTCACATCCTTTGTGATGAATGGGCAGATGTCTTATTTGATGAATCTGACTTTTATGCCAGTTGCCTACTGAGATAAAGCAATTTTTAATTCCCTATTATTAGTGGATATTACCTAGAAATTTCATTAACAATACACCTAGCTTAACAGAGAGCTCCACCGCTATTCTGTGCGTAACATTTGAGGATTGCTTCATAGCCTAGAAAAACTTTAAATTATTGTCCTTTCTCAGTTTTTGATGAAAAGTTGAAACTTTAAGTGGAATGTTTGCAAAATGCTAATGATGGGAGGTGTTTCTCTTCATAGACGTTTATATAAGCTGGTTAGATTATTATTATTTTACAGCCTTTCTCAGAGTCTCCCAGAATTGTTTTACTTGAGGTTTTCTCAGTTTTATGTGTGACCAACTTTACTAATCTAAATAATTGTATGCTTGTTTGTTCTGTTTAAATTGCTGGAAAATAAACCAGTTGTTGTGAATAGTATCCAAAGGAAATTGGGGATGCAGAATAGCAGGTCACATTCCAAAGTATCTGCTTGAGTAAATTCACATTTATTTATCCCCATTAATCTAAATTATTTTTTCTTTGCAGTTCAGCAGATGAACCACTTAAATGGCAATATGTGGACCAATTTGTGTCTGAATCTGGGGTAAGACATCAATATATTAAGATGCCTTCTGGGAAATCTCTAGTGGTTCTGAAACACTTTATTCTCTGACCTTATCACAGAGGTTATTGTGTGTATTTCTATGATGCAATATCTTGTTACAAGTAGTCTGAGAGAAACTTCTTTCCTGATAGTAAATGGTTCTAGGATCATTAGGTAAGGAATGGGCAGGATACAAATGAAATATCTTTTACTCGTTAATTGGTACTTTGTTTTGCTTGAGCTTATTAACTTACCAGGCTATAGTTCTATTGTATAAATCTTGAACAGATTATTTGGCCTCTCTTGGCTATATCAGTGAAGGAATGATAGATAAAAATGCAAGTGACTTCTGTGGGTTGCAGCAGTGAAAAAAGAAACCACGATTACTGTTCTTTAGCTTTCAGTCAGCACTATCATGTATTTTTCCAGCTCTTTTGTCAGGAAGCATTCAAAATTATTGTTTTGCCATATCACTTACCTTTTAATTTTCCTTCGCTCTTTTTCTGAAGACAAAGTTTGACTATTTAAACAATCTTCTCCAAATGGAAAGATAAGCTCATTCTTTCACTTCAGCCATGCAGCTGCACTGAAATGACTGGGCTTCATATTCATCTCGAGTAGGACCTAGGAGGAATCCTGTCTTGATTTTGGCAGGGTTTGATCCTGGGTTCGTGAAGTTGTGTAGTAGTCTTGATATGAGTGCAACAGAGTGATGTCTTCAGGATGTTTTTTATCCCCTTACAGGAAGGAAAGGGCAGTGTTGCTGGTCTTGCTTCATCTGGAGGGAGAGACAATAAAGAGAAGAAAGTCTTCATTAGTTTGATTGGTACAAAGGGCATGGGATGCAGGTGGGTATACATTTCTTATTTAATGTGACTGGTTCATTGAGACATCCAAGGCAGTTATTTCCATCATTCCTTAATACAATATCACCAAAATGCAGATCCGCACTGGATTAGGAAGGCAAGTGAACAGACAAAGCATAGGTAAAGCATAAATACAAGTTAAAAGTTCTGAATTAAAACAAAAAAAAAAACAAAAAACTTTTACATTTAAAAATAAGAGTAGCAGGCTTGAAGAGACGTAGAACCATAGAATAACCAGGTTGGAAGAGACCCACTGGATCATCGAGTCCAACCAGCATGATACAAGTAATAGTGGAATTGGATCTTTTAAAGGCTTTTACATTTTAAAATACTTTCAAATGTTGCTCTGTGATGTAGTGTGTTCCAGTTCCTAAAAGTAATGTTGAATTTGCAAGGCTTTTAGAGTTATGAAAAGATGCTTCTCAGACTCCTGTGCTTGCAGCTATTTATGGAGCTTTTGAGGTAGATGGGATTTTGTAGGATTACTTTTAGATTTAGGGAGACGTAGTTGAAGTTATCAAGATTGAACTGTGCAGAGTATTTACTAAAGCCTAAGTTTTCTTTCATATTATCTGGAAGATCTAAAGATTTTAAAGAAATTATTTACAAAACTGGAGAGGCAGTTCAACATCAGCTGCTGCATATGTTATCTACAAAAATCATTACTGTTTGAGCCCAGCTGGGATGGCAGCTTAAAGTTTCTAGGCTAGACCTTGGCCCCTGTATTATACCATATATACGTATATATATACACCATATATATATATTATACCATATACATTGTATTATACCATATAGTATACCACCGTTTAGTGAGTAAACCTAAAGCAATTACTAATTCTTCATTGTGTTAGATATGTGCTTTTAAATATCATTAGTGTCCCAGTCCCTTAGACATTGTAGGTCAGTATACTATGTTAATTTCAACATAAAAGGAAAAAATCCAGAAGCTCAAGTATTTTTTCTTCTAACTTTTTCTTAAATTACAGTTTTGTGCTGTAAAAGATAGAAAAGAAGGCCAATAAACCATTGTGTGTGTACTGGCAAATGCCAGTGTTTGTTTCAGAATAGGGTAATATGATGGAAATATTTTTAATTTGAAACAAATTATGAGAAAACTACTAAGACTTCTCACTGTATTATACTGTATTATTCTATTAATATTATCTTACAAATGTTTTTTTTGTATATTACACCAGTATTTCCAGTGGCCCGACACAAAAACCAGGCATTTTTATCAGCAATGTTAAGCCGGGTTCTCTTTCAGCAGAGGTGGGCTTAGAGGTAAGTATGCCACCTTCCAAGTTAGGTACCACAACAAAATCTTGTTTATTATTTACTACTTCAAAGATTCTGAATCACTGTGAAGTAAAACCCCCACAACTAGTAATGATGAGGAAGAAATACTTTGTATTTAAATTTCCTAAATTTTAAGACTGCGAGTGTTCCCTCCTGGGTCAGACTAATAGTCCATCAAGCTCAGTATTCAGTCTCAAACAGGGGCAATAGGAAATGCTATTATAGGAGGATGTGCAAACCTGGCCCGTTCCAATCTGTTCTCCTTGTACTCTGGCAGTATCTATGATTATTGCATTAGGAATATTAAGGAGTATATATCTTTCTGTTTTCATTTAATATATTTACTAACTTAGCACATCTACTAAAATTTGGATTAACTCCTTTAGGTGGGTGATCAAATTGTTGAGGTAAATGGAGTGGACTTTTCTAATGTGGATCATAAAGAGGTAAGATCAAGTTTTCCAAATTCCTTTAATTTGTAGTTGTCAGCTTATTAAGCATCTGTCTGATTTCTCTGGCTGCGAAAATTCTGTTTATATACCGGGCTACTTAACCAAAGATGTTGTGTATTGAACATAGGAATATTGAGGTTTTAATATCTACCACCATTTTAGTTCGTGTGCATCTTCTGAAAAATACAGCATTGACAACCAGCATCATTCTTCCTATATATACAGGCCTTTTATTGCTTAATTCAGACTGATTTTTGTTCTGTTTTAATTTGCAGGCAGTCCGAGTGCTCAAAAGTAGTCGTACTTTGACTATCACTGTGGTAGCAGGTGCTGTAAGTACTGTATTTATAAAAGCAGAAGATTTGTGATAATTATTATGTGGGCAAATAAATGGTAAAAATAAATAAATAAGAAGTAAAGCTGTGGGGTTTTTTTGTAACGTCTGTACCACTGAATTCTGTAAAATCAGGGCAATGTTGAGCGGCTTTTGATTATTTCATTGATATCTATCTACAGTATTCTCAAATAAAACAATTTCATGACTGTGGGCTGGTGCAAGACCATTCCCTTGACAAGAAATGGAAATTAACTTTATTCTAATATTTTCTTATGTTTGAGAGCTTCTGTTCTAACAGAGAACTGCTTCTGCTGGAACATGAAGTATGAATTGGATTGGATTTGATTAATTTTTCATCCTGCACAGAACTGTATACCTTTGGGTCATAATTGAAAGCCAGCTGAAGTTGGTTAAATCTTCCCACTGACTTCAGTGTGACTTTCAATAAATGTTTTTTGCTACTTTAGTCCTTCTTACAGTAAAATATGTAGTTATATACAAAAGGATATAAGAAGGTATTTTTTTTAATTGCTTTGCAACTGAATTAAATAGGGAAAACAAGATTTAGTAAATAATTTAAGCAGATTCCTAAGGGTTCATTTATAACGTGTAGCTATATGAAGGCATTCATTGTTTAATTAAACTGATCTTATAGTAACAAAAGATGTAATTGCCAAAAGGCATTGTAGACATTGTTTAAACAAATGCTCTTAACTAGTTGATTAAGCTCTAGGAACTCAACATCCTTAAGGGCTTAGGTTCATTTCCCAGATACGTTACCATCTCCTAGAAAGGGTGGTATCTACTCTGGCATATGCTGCTGTAGTTGCATCCTTAAAATGGTGAATTGTTGTAACGGAACTCTTCTGCTCCACCCTGCTTCACCTTGCATATCTCTCCTTTCCTCAATAATGAGGAAGAGATTACAAAAGTAAACAGCTTTTGTACTCCTTTTTCTTCGTTAACAAAGTCTGGGGCGAAGGCATTGTTCACTGCCTGTTTTTGTTCAAGCTGCCTACTTTTGAGCCTTAGAGACATGAAAAAATCTGTCTTCCTAGTTAACATGGGATTTAAATTTGATTGATGACATTTATCTAAATTTTCATTAAAGTGTTCCACAAAGAGCATCATGGAAATACCTTTCTTCAACAGAAAATACTGCTGGTATCTTAACTGTAAAGCAAGTGAAACAGTAACAAAACCAACTGAAACTCATCAACTAGATCACCTTTCTGGCAATGTAGGTTCCCCCTGTATCTGGATTCCCTGAATGACATTATGTTTCTACAGCAGCCAGGAACAAGAGCAGTAAAGCACAGAAACTGTGTTGTTTCTTCCACGTTGAGATTCATTCAATGTGCTGCTCTCTAGCATTGCATAGCTCAGTTAGATTTCAAGAAAGTATAACGTGGAGCTTTTTTTCTGGCTAACACACTGAGCGTGTATTTGGTGTGGCCCCTACGCTGTTGTTGCTGAGTTTAGTAATTGCATGCATCTTGTGAAGTGTTCAGCACATCATTACTTTGAGACTGGAAGTGGAGTAGCTCTTTGTAATGAAGTGGTCGGATATTTCAGGGTCTTTCAGAAAGTGTTTCTCAGAAAAAGGGATGTAAGGAAATGATGAGTGTATGAGTACATAATTGGTTTTGAATTATTTGCTAGAACTACATTCATGAGACCTTTACACAACTGGTTTGGGTGGTGGTTCTGATTGCAGGGAAAGGAGCTGTTCATGACTGAAGAAGAAAGGCAGAGAGAAGCACGTCTCCGTGAGCAAGAACGCCAGGAGTTAATGCATCAGAAGCGACTTGCATTGGAGACTAACAAAATCATCAAAGAGCAGCAAGAGAAAGAGAGATTGTAAGGACTTTGTATAGGACAGTCTGAAAAAATTAGCTTGGATTTGGAAAGGGTATGGAAGAAAAAGGCAAATGTGAGAAGATTCCCAACTTAGATTAACTTAATTTTTCTGTTGCAGAGTCTCTATTCATACTTTGGTGCTCTGGATGTTCTGAGTTTTCAAAGCTGATATCATTCAAATGTATTTTGAGTAGAAGGGTCACTTTGTTCTCCAACTGTCATACCCCTATGGTTCAGTATTATTAGTTATTTTCTTGTTGCCATTCCCTCATCCTTTATTTTTAGCAGGACAGTTAAAATTTTATACTCTTAGGATAACACACTATGAAACCATCTCAGAAGGAGATAGTGACTGCAGAGTTAAATAGATGATAAGCTGTTATTATCCAGATGAGCATGAATATCCTCGGAGTACCTACAAGAGAATATTGAACCTCTGATATCCTCTATAAAGATGACTTTTTAAAAGGAGTGTTTTTTTCCTGAATTCATATGCATTTGTTTTCTATATCTTTTACTAACTATATGCTGACACACTTTTTAGAAGTTCTAACTCATGAAATACTATTTTTATCATGGCGTCCTAATTCCTTTTATTATAGAAGAAAACTGGAGATTTCCCAGAAGGCTGCAGAGGAAGAGGAGAGATATCGTAGAGAAATAGAGCAGTAAGTAAAAACCTTATGAAGCCTATGTGCTGCCTGAAAAAGGAGGCTTTATATATTAGATACGGCTGAAAACATTCTACATATTCTTTCAAGTGAAATTGTGTAGTATTTCCCTTTTAGCTAAATGTGGGGTCCAATGCATATGAGTAGGTACAGCACAGTTACGGAATAGGAAACAGATCTGAAAACTGACACCTGCAAAACATGAGGGTTATGGTGATAACAAATTGTGGTATTAGAATCATAGAATAGTCATGGTTGGAAGGGACCTTAAAGATCATAGAGTTCCAACCCCCCTGCCATGGACAGGGACATCCCATTTAATCAGATTACCCAAGGCCCCATCCAACCCAGCCTTGAACACCTTCAGGGATGGGGCAGCCACAACTTCCCTGGGCAACCTGGTAATGTAATGAGCTTATATTGATGCTACTGTTTGCAGCTAGGAATGCTGAGTATATTTTTTTTTTCTATAGGATAAAAGCAGAGGAAGAGAAATTTAAAAAGGAATGGGAAGAAGACTGGGGTCCTAAAGAACCTCCCAAATCTCTAAAAACTGTAACTGCAGAAGTGCATTCTGCCCCTCATTCCAAACACAAAAGTAAGTAATTGATTTCAGTCTCCTTCCTAGGGAAAGTATTTGTTTCAGTCACATCACTGAACTATATGGAATATATCACCAGTCTGTTTCCATGCCAAGGTATCTAAGATTTCATTTTTTTCAGAAAGTATATGATAGATTAATGGCTCTTATTGAATAAGTTCCTAGCTCACAAATCTACATCCACTGAAACAGCCATGGTTTTTAGCAAGCAGCAGCAGCAGGAAAACAGAAAAACCTCAAAGCTACTAAGAAATCTGAAGTGTCAACCTCTCCAGCTTGAAGTTTCGGTGCATTGCTTTCTATGTTGTTTCTGTTCAGTATGTTGCCTGCCACTCTTTTCACAGAGCAGTTCTTGCCTCAGTAGGCTTGTGCTGATTTCCACTGTGTGCCCAAAATGGAAGTGATGCTGCTGTATGATATGCTATTATGTTTTTATGACTGTGTGGATGAGGTGATATTCAGATATTAAGTTGTATACGTATGAGTGCTTTCATCTCAGTGGAGGAAATATTATTTATAGTAATAAGGAGTATTTTAAGTTTTATGGGTGTTCTGTTACTGGGTTTTATTACTTTTCAAAAGGAAGGTTTAAAGAAGAGGAGACAAGTGTTTGTTCTTTCATTTGGAATTATTTTCTGCTTACTGTATTAATCATGTTGGCACATAGTTTAACATTTTTATATTTGAGAGGAGATCTTCGGAGGTCAAGTGTGTGAAGGTAGAAGACTAGTGCTAGACTTAGTCTTATTTGGAGTGAGTGAATGCATGTTGTACTATTCCTATTGTTACCTTTTTTTCTTCTCCTTTATTCTAAATCAGTGTATTATGGTAGGTGGAGGTTATAGTTTTGAATTCTTTTGCCTGCTTGCTTCTAACTAAAAAAAAAAAGATAAGTATGGGATCCTTGCTTTTGGCCTGGAGGAAACTAATTCAATGTTTAGTTTTCAGAAAAATCTAAAGATCTTTTCCCTCATCTCTTCAGCAGGACCTTGGTCCTCTCTTGCTTGGGCAGTTTTCTGGGGTTTGTAGGAATGTCCTGAAGCTCCCTTGCTTCTCTTCCATGAGGAGGAGTAATCAACTTGAGTAAAAAACATATTCAATGTCATAAAAAAATGCAAATCCTGCTTTTTCAAATGTGGATTACATGTAGATTTCGTAGTATCTTTTCCTTACATTTCATTTTTCCTATTCCCCTCCTATTATTGTTTTCCTTACTGAATCTCTCTCTTTCCTCCTTGTCCTCTTTTCTCCTGTCTTTCTCCTCTTTTCATCCATGGCTGCAAATCTTTCATAAACAGTATGTGATCAGCACAGCCTGAAAACAGATTTGGTATCACTGGGCAGTCTGCTTCAGAATTAGTCAAGAGACTCAGGAGGTACTGTTTGTGCACTGCAACTTTTCCATGAACTGCCCTGAAGCGTAAGTGAATACAAATAGTATGTGAAGAGTGTACTAAAATCAAACAAAGGAAAAAGTGGAAATGGTTTGTTGCAAAAGTTAAAGGAGATTTGGGTTGGTTCCAAACCTGGTTATATTATTCTTTGTGTGACTTTGAGGAAGTCGTTTATCTTTTTATGGATGAGAAACTGAGATGAGGAGATGTTTCTTCTATAACTATCTTTTATCCATTTAGTTTTCTGATTCTTCAGGACAGTGTTTTCTCTCTATAGCATTTACCCCAGTGACAGCTCAGTAGAAGGCTGCTATTTCTTTTTGAAGTTGGATATCTCAGAACAGCTGATGTTTAATTACAGGAAAAGCCACCTACCTCTGCAGGCTTCCCTTCATAGCAGAGTAGACTAATTGGCCATATGCAGATCCGAACTGGTCTTCAGGGTTGGAAGAGGTTGGAAATTCATTTGATTTGAGCAGGACTTAGTGGTTTCATTTTTTTTTAATTATGTGGATAAATGTCCTGTTGCTAACTTCTTTTTGCTTCATGGAGACTTCTAATCACACATTGCTGATCGCTTTAATTTCATGGGAACCTCCATTAGACTGTCATTTCTACCTCCTCATTCCTTTCATCCTTTGTTTCTCTAGTAGATTTAAAGGGAGTTGCACATGACCAACTTGAAACAGATGGCATGGATGAAGTGATCATGAAGCAGGACACACAGGTTTGCTGCTCAGCCTTAACTTCCTATCCTGATTCAAATTCTTCTTGAACTTCATTTCCTCCTGACAGTCAGTCTTGACACTGATGTGGTCATTTGGTTTTGCTAGGGCAATATGTGTGGTCCTTTGGTAAATGATGACAGGTTATGACACTGTTGCTGTCATTGCTTTCTAAAGATACGTTGATACAAATAAGAAATCTACCAATCCTACAGAAAAGTGGATTATATTGAGAGCTGTGTGCAATATCAGCATTTCTTATTTAAAATTATGGGTTTGGATTATTTTGTATGTTTTTACTTAGCAGTATTTTTTTTTTACTATTTATGTGCTTGATTTGAAATACTTTATCCTAGGAAATGGAGCTTTTCTTCTCTGTCCCCTCAAAAGTCAGTGTTCTGTCACAAGCTTGAATGAGTTTGAGTATCTATTTCATTTTAAGAAGCCTTGTTAGAACTAGTGCCAAGTAGGACTATGACTGTAGAAATCTTAGCAATACACATGGCTGTATGGTTCTGTATGAATGTTACTTGTTCCATTTGCTTTGTTTGACATAAAATGGCTATCAGTAAAATAAGGTCATTTATAACTAAATGTACTAGCACAATTGATCAAGAAGTCATCTGCGAATTTGTCATGTAATACCGAACCTTTGATGTTGTGTCTTCAAATAAATTTTCATCAGTTAAACATATCAGCTTGGATTAATCCGAATCTGAACTAGTCCTTCACTTTTCTTCAAAAAGCAACTTTTTATTTACCTTTTGTAGCTTTTGGATGGTTTTATCGGTATGATGGAAAATTTCCCACAATCCGCAAGGTACAAGTTTGATATGTAAATTTGTTTGCTGTGCATTTGAATTTTGATTCTCTTTTTTCTTCTCTGTTATTACTAGACATTCTTTAAAGTTGTATGCTTCTTGTAATGCGTGCACAAACTAAGATGCGTTTGGGATGCATCTGCCTGAGAGTTTGTCCTTCTGAAGTCTTTGGACTTTTCAAGTTCTGCCACCTGCAGTGGGAATTGTATGTCAATACTTTGCAGAAGTTGTTCAGTGCAGGTGGGAAGTGCATGTCTTTATGTTCTCCGAAAGTCTTCAGAAAAATGTATTAATAAAAAGTATAGGCACAAAAATTCAATGAGAACCAAGTATGCAGTTCCAAGTTAGACCTCTGCAAATCTTCAAGTAAGAGGAATGCCAAAGGCATTTTAGACATGTGCATGATACAGAATGAGCAAAAACACCTGAAAATCTTTGACCTCACTAGAATACTTCTGTTATCTGTAGAGCTGCTGCTAGGGTATCGCAATTTCAGGTTATTAGTTTCAAATAAAACAACAGCAGGAATAAGATATTGATTTATTTCTTTCAATGTATCTTAGCTGTATTACAGGGTTTGTGGTTGTGTTATGTGTTTTGGTGTGTGGGGTAGAAACGAAAAGAAGAGTTTGTATGTCTGTGTTCTGAGAACTCAAGGTTTCTGAAGTCAAGATTATGTCTCACAGTTGAGGTATTTGTGTCACCATTTGGGACTATTACTTCTGTGTGGACAGGAAATGCTTGTTCTCCTTCAGGAAAAGATGATACACTGATAGTTTTGTACTGCTAGTGACTATAAATCATCATGGATCTGTAACTTGTGTGAAGTCCAGTACCTGGGATTTCTGTTGAAAAACTCTTATGAAAACTCAATCCCTTCACACAAATAGGTATTCTATATTGTAGTTTGCAGAGCATCCAAATATCTTTTCATATAGTAATGGAAGATCTTACCTAGTTCCTGTTGAACTCTATTGCAGTGTGGAATAGAAGCTTGAAAAGATGTGGTTTTAATCTTTTGGTTTTAGAAATATTTTTAAATCGAAGTGATGAATTTTCTTCATAATCCAAACTGCTAATTGATTCTTTCATTTTATTCTAAAAACAAAATTTCACTCTGTACTAAAACTGTCTCTAATTGAAGTAAACTGAATCCATGGGGAAAATGGATGGAAAGGATGACTCATCCTGTTGCATCTGAATGCTGTGAATGCAGCTGACATTGATATAAGTTGATATTCTGGAACATTTTGTCATGTGTACTGCTTCGTGTGACTTTAAAGTCAGTAATTTTTCAGATGTTGATACCTAGCAGATTGACCTGCCAGATGTTACATTTAGTAGACAGTACTAAATGTATTTTCTAATTTACTAGAGAATAAGATAAAACCAGCAACTGTTATTAAAGTACAAGCTAAATAGCCCTGAATAAGACATGCCAACATAATGGTGTTTATGCTAGAACAAAGTTCCAATTCAGTGCTTGGCAGGGAGAACTGGCTTTTGTAGCTGCCAGTGCAAATGTGTTTTCCAAGGGTTTATTATTGGTATTACATGTGAAAAGTGGAAGGAAGTCAAATAATGCTACTTAAGGTGAAGCATGTTCATGCTTTGAATTCCCAAAACCCCCATGAAAAGTCAGCTGATGATAATGAGCATAGCAAAATCAAAGCCTAAGTGTGGCCTCCCTGGGCACTGGCAGTTACTCACAATAAGCAGCCAGCTGCTCCTCCTTTTCACATTGTCATAATTGGAAAGCTCATATTCTCCCTTTAATATGAACTAGGCTCTGCCAGTACATATGGAAGAGGGTAGCAGAAATCTAACGTCCTTAAAGTAGAAATAAGGAGCAGAATGTATTTTGAAGACAGCAGGAATGGAGGCCCCCAAAAAGACTGTATAGTTTTCCCCTTTGGTTGCACTGTACATGTAAAACTAGAATTGCTTTATGTTGTATTAGTTCACTAGTGAGTTGATTTTGTCCAGTGCTTGTAGGAACTACTTGGCCTTCATGATACAGTGTTCTTTACTGGGAGCAATTAAGTTCATGCACTGATCTAAGCCTTTCCTTTGTAATGGCTTATTTCGGTTACATTAAGGCATGCAATGCTGGTTGTAGGACATGTGCATGAAGCTATTCTGTGCATAGAATGTTCACATCTACTCGTACATGAGCATCTGTCACCTGAAAGCAGTCAGTCTTATTTTTATACTAAAATGCTAAAACAGTGAGATGGTGAATCAAGACCTAACCAAACTGAATTTTTGAAGTGTTCTAGTGGGCCTGTGTGCCCTAATATTGTAACTGCAGAGGAGGAGAAAATAAAGTTGAACTGTCTGATCTTGTCCAACTTATGTTGATGTGCACAGGCCTCCAAATAAGGTTGAATTTCCTGCAAATTGCTGGGGAAATGCACTTTAGATTTTCTTTTAAAAGACAATCCCCATACTTACACAGGCTATAATTAAATTTTCAAGGCAGGTGCTCACGTACTGGGCTTGAAGTTTGCAATGTTTTAGCTAATCTAAAAATCTGTTTAACTTAAAAAAATAAAACAAAACCAAAACAAAATGAAATCACCAAAACTTCCCAGAAAGGGAAAGAACGAAAGAAGTCAAAAAGTGACAGTCTGTGTGAACTGAGGAAGAATAAAAAGGAAATGGAGTTTGAGCAAAAACTTGCTAAAGAGAAAGAAGGAATGTTGGAGAAAGAAAAACAACTGAAAATAAATCGTCTTGTGCAAGAGGTATGTAGTGTTCTCCTATCAAGTGCAAAATTATATTGAAAGAAAATGAGCTGAGTCTTCAGTGGAATTATCTAGCAGGACGCTTTTTTAATTATGACAGACATAATGAAGTTTAAAAAAAATAGCTGTTTCACTGTAAAACTCTGTTCCTGCATTCACTTATTTCTACAGTCAGTTTTCACCCATATAGTGAATGTTGGTGTGTAGTGAATTATTTAATGAAAGACAGCAAAATAGGAAATGATTCCCAAAAGCATTATTAGGTTTAAAACTAATTTTAATGGCATTTCATATTTTTGAAAGATATTTGTACTGTAACTGTACCTATAACCTTTTTTCATGCACTGATGTTACGGTTAAGGTATCTGAGACAGAACGAGAAGACCTGGAAGAATCTGAAAAGGTGCAGCACTGGGTGGAAAGACTTTGTCAGACACGGTTAGAACAGATTTCCTCTGTGGAGAATGAGTCTCCTGAGGTAAAATTCTGACATCTCCGTATGTTGAATGATATCAAAATAATAATTCACTAGTTGTCTCCTAAAAGCAACAGCTTTTTACCAAAGAGAAATGTCTTGGTCTTTCCCTTTCAGCCTTCATTCTAAAAGGGAGAAAAAAGTGTCAGTAATTGAATTACGATTTATAGCTTTTGCTACTCCTATATTTTACAGAGAATTCTTTTCCATTTTAATGAACTGGTTTTATTTTGCCCTCTTTAGTTATACCAACACCATCAAATTAACAGTTTTATTGGCTTGTGAGCTGTTTGGTCTAGGTGGGACATGCTACCAATAATAAAGCTGAGACTAGAATGCCCAGCCATATTTTTTAGTATCCTACGAAAATAAGAATATCATTGAGCTCTTGGATGCTTCTTTGTATTGCATGGGATGGTACGGGTTAAGAAAATGGCAAAAAGATAAGAAACTCCCAAAGAATTGAGGTTGGTTTTGTGTTTTAAATAGTTACCTTAAATGAAGGGAATTTAAGATAGTGATTGTGCCTTAGAGCTTGATGGTTCTAGATGTGGAGTGAGACTTTCCCACCATCCTGCTGCTCTGGCTGTCTTCCAAGCACAGCTGCTTTCAAGAGGAACACTACAATCTGCTAAATTCCCCTGGGATTCCCAAGAAATTGCAACCACAAAGGAGACCCTTGGGGAACACTCTCGCATGAATTCCCTTCAGGTCAATGTGGAGCAGCTAGTGTTCTGTTCTTTCTGGCCTTGGGCTCAAATCCATGTGGCTCCTCAGTGCAGCAGAATGATAATGCTGAGTTTTCTTTCACTGCCTATATTTGCCCAGTTTTCTGCTAGATCTTTGTCCCCCTTTGCTTTGTAAAATAAGAGGGAACGTTACAGATGAAAATAATTGTATTTCCAGAGCTCTCCCTTGATTTAAGACAACCAGTCGGTGTCCTTTTTGCTCCTTTGGTTCTTTTATTACATATTATATAAATATTCTATTACAATTTTTCTACAAAACTACCCAAGCAGTTAAACTCATGTAAAACACAAACCAGAGTGTTTCTGAGGGATAATACAGCTGTACAGTAGTTGGGTACTACAGGCTTGAACTGCTACTTTGGTACAAGAGCAGTCAAGATATCTTGAACTCTGCTGAGGAAATACCTATTTTTAATACCCACAATGCATCCGGTGTTCATTAACAGAAATTAGAAAGTCCTGAAGACCATGCAATTTCATAGTAGCCTAAAGTTTTTGGTTTGATAGCTGCTTAAGCTTACTTCCCCCTCTTCTGTTAGCATGTGGTTGTATTTTCATCAGACTTTACTCTCTTGCCCTTATTTAATGGCATGGAATTTCAGGCCTCATTTTCAATTACTTTGCTTTAATATAATCACCTTTGCAAGAAGCAATTTGTGTTTTCTCTTAATAAGAGCTACAGAGGCAAGAGTTGTGTTATTTGTCTTGTTATTTTTACCTTCTGAAGACTCCAAGCAGTTGCGTTTGGGGGAGGAGGTTTGTGTCATGCCCCCCTGCCCCAAGAGCCAAGGCTGCTGCCACAGCACTCCAGTTTTCTTTTTAAACTGAAGTCCCAAGGAGTGCTTTTTAAAAGACTTTCAGAGAAGAAGTGCATGCATATGAGGTCCAACACCAAAAAAATAAGGCTGTGCCTGTAACTATCTTTAACAAATTAGGAAAATTAACTACACTTACCTTCAAAATAGTTCCCATCTGAGTTGAGAGACAACTGCTATGATGCTGCCAGTGTTCAAAGCAGTTACAGAGATCGGTTTCTGAAAGGCTGTTGAGGATCTCCATTGTTTTTGCTTTCACTTTAACTGGCAAAAAAATGGGTTCCTTTGAACATTGATGTGATCTTTGGGATGAGGGAGCCAGGTCTGGCAAATACGGTGGGTGCTTAAGCACAGTGGTGGTGGTATTAGCTAAAAACTGTTCCACAGACAAAGTGTTATGGGCTGCTGCACGCTGGCATTTTCTGATGGAGGGAAAGAAAGCATCTCTATATGAACAGGCATCCACTCATACTGAGTGAAGTGGTCCAGTTGAGCCTTGTCTTGTTGTGACAGATTAAAATGCTTTCTATAACCATGTCTTCGTCTCTCCCCTCTCACTCTTGGATCCTAAGCTGTAGGGTTAATCTCTTTTGGTTTGTGTTTTTGTTTGTTTGGGGGTTTTTTGTCAGACATCATATTCTGTGCAGGAGCAGTTAGGTTGAGTGATGTTATAGTTTGCCATTAATTTCTTCAGAGCTGTTGCAGGCAGATAAACTGTTAAGGTAGGTTTCTGTTGTGTTGCACGTAGTTGACAAGTGGACGTCCTTCTGCTTCTCCTTCTGTTACATCAATGCGGCGTTTTGCTGGTGGTCTGCAGCTTCATACCACAGATCTTGATGATATCAACTTAGATGAAGTTGACAAGCCTAAACAACGTGTGACACCACCTCCACCACCACCCCCTCCCACTGTTACTCCAGCATCATCAGTCCATCCTCTTCCTAAATCAAATGTTCCAAGAGGTCCAGCGCTGGCAGTAACACCAGCTTCCCAGGTGACTTCATGACCTGTTGGGATGCATGTATCTCTACCATTTCCCCTGCCTGGACTCCCTCCTTTTGTCCATCACTGACTTTATCTGCTGGGTCTATGTATCTGCCATATGTAGTAGTAAAAGAAGGGATGAGATTATTTCATTGTTTTGTAGTAGTGAATGCATCCAGAAGTATTTTTATTTTAATTTTTTTTTTAGAATTTAAGTCGAGGATTTTGCTCACCCCTTCCTATGCACGTTGTAACCCTACACATGCAGGTATCTTGGGCAGAATGTATTAGTTAAACACTCAAGTCCAAATTGCCTTTTTAAAGACTTTTTTATTAAAAAAAAAAAAAAGGCAGGCAGCAGATTTTAACTCATAGTTAAATTTGAGAAAAGTATCTATGTTGTGAAAATGACTTGTGAAATTTTTTTAAATGTCATCAAATTGGTTTGTTAGGTGAGAAGGCAGAACAAAGAAAATTATCTTAAAAATAGGCCTCAACCATCAACGCTCTGAATTACTAGTAAAATACTTCTAAATGAATAGGAGCTGGTAATCAGGTTTGACTTTTTTGCACGCAGGAGTTTCTCATTACATTCTCAGTCCAAAAGTGTATCAAATATAAGAAATACCATGCCAGATCTTTCTTGAGGAGAGAAATGGCAGCTTTTTCATCTAATTTCCTTTACTCTAATCACCGTAGTGGAATTAATGTGTTCAGTTTTGTGGCAAAAGATTCTTATTTGTTTCAAACAGCAGAAGATGATCCCATACGGTCACTTCTTTCCTACATAGTTTTTTGCATCTGCATGGTTTGACTGACTGTGTTGCTATTTTTATTTTTTTTTGCATGTTTACTTGGAAATACTAGGCTTTGTGTTTGCATGATTCTTGTTGGGGTGGGGAAAGCTATGCAAATTGATCACTTCTCAGGGGAAATTAGCAATTTATTTTTACGTGAATAATTGTCTTAGTGTGAACTATTAATTTCTGCATATAAGCTTAAGCTGGCTTCTGATAGTGCACAGTCTAAGTGGTTTAGGTGTTTGAAATGGCAAGAATGTGCTAGATCCACTGAAACGGGGGTGTCAGATGTTCTTACAAATATCGTGTTTAACAAATTATTTGCAAAATAAAAGTTATGTGAAATTACACAAATGTAGAAAATACTAGCATTCAGAGGAGAAATACTTTCTCCTTACGCTAATAAAAAATATTCACATAGAAGAAGTAATAAAGGAACTGCCATAGTGGATCTGACCCCAAACTCATATATTCCCGTTTATATTTCTGGCAGTTTTTCACTGCTAGATGTGTTAGAGGTAAGAGGTTAATGCATAAAGAAAAATACGTCAGGCAACAACAGCAAAAAAATATCCCAACCTTCAAAAATAAGTCATTTCTCCCTCAACGTAGTTAGTGTATATGAGGAAAGAACTGAGCTCTTAGTAAAGCATTAATACTGAGACAAAGCTGCTTTGTTTATAAGTAGATAACTCAGTGTTCCTGATGTGGTTTTGGAAATGGAAGAAAAATTAGAAGCTGGACATTTAATCCTTGCTGCTTCTTAAAACATTTTTTTTAAAGCCACAGAAACGCAGAAGCAATGAATTTATTTGAGTAAAGATTTTGTTTTAATGCCTGCTAAAGCTGAAAACTAAGACAACTGGATTTTCCCCATAAGTTTATTTCTCTATTATTAATCAAACTGGTAAATCTTCTCTATGTTGCTAAGTTGGTTTTTTTCCCCAGGTCATTTAATTTTAAATTCAGCTTAAACAAGTACCTGGCAAAAGAAATGAAATCCTGTCAAATACATTCTTGACAAATAACTATCAAAATATCTGGTAGAAACTGATCTGTTTCTCAGAATTATTATTAGCTCTATACTTTATATGAACCCAATACTAAGTCTGTTGCTGTTTAGGTTGTAAGAAACACCTCCCACGTCGGCAAAGTATCTTCTGCGTCAAGCAATGCGCTGGTATGTCACATACTATTAATGACTGTAGTTTTATGAATTTCCCATGTAACACTAATGTCAAGGAAATATCAGGGTTTTGACTCTGTGTGGCTAGTTCATTTAAAATTCAGCAGTTGTATTTGTGCGTGGATCCATTGCTGTGTTACAAAACACCTAGTAGCAGATAGTCGAACTCGCTCCCATTGGTCTTCATATTTCAACACTTCAGCAACATACAGTATGTGTTTGTGTGGTCTGTATGTCGTGGAGCATATACTTTGTTCTTCTGTCAGGATAGACAAAAGGAGCTGGGACCAAACCATGTTTTAAACACAATGGGAGCTACGAAGCAAGCTTTCTTCTCAGAAGAACCAATACTTGTTTGATAACTCTTTCCACTGATTTTGATTCAGGATTGCCAGATGTCAGATTTTCCCTTTCTAAATTGTGCAATTACAGGAGAAATCATCTAGTTCCAGTGCAGCTTTAACAAGTTGGTATCTCTGAACCTGCCAGTTCTTTTAAGATCAGAAAACTTAACAATACAATATGCTTTGTGATGTGGATCATTATTAGTTGAGGGATATCCACAGGGACTTTCAAAGATCTGGTTCCAAAACTTTATCTTAAATTGTTTAAAAAAGGAAAAAAACCACAAACAAAAATCCCACAAAAAAAAATGACCTAACCAATTTGCTGGAATCAATTCAAATACTTTCAGAGGATACAGCTTGTACTAGATGAATGATATCTGGATTATATCACGTTTCCTATGAGAAACATTGACCAGAGTGTGCTGAGACTTGCTGGGGTTAAGTCAGGAACTAAACCCATAGGGCTCGGTTTTGAACTCTTTTCTTTAATAAAACTATGCTTGACGTCAGTGGGAGTTCTGACTGAGTAAGAAGTGTTCAGTTGGGTTAGTACGTGCTGGATGACTAGGTCTCAGATGCCTCTGGGTATCTGTACTTTGTGGAGTCAAGGGTAGGTAATGAGCATAACTAACCCTTGCTCTTAAGTCAAGATAAGTTAACTTGAAATTCTCTATGCAAAGCTGATCACTGCAATCGTTTTGAATTTAATCTTGTAAGACCTGTTTAGCTATAGATTAGTTTAAATGTCATTTTGGGTTCACTATGTTCTTACACTCAACTGTAGCTTTTCTTTTCCCTGTAGTTTCTCATTCAGTTCTTTGCCTTTATGGGACAAATACCAAAAGCAGGGATGAGATTTTTCCATACTCTTTCTTGTAAAGTCAAAGTTTAGGGAAAAAAGCAACTATGTTGATGCAAGAGAAATGGTGTTTTAGCATGTTGACTTTTTAGGTCGTAGTTAAAATAATTATGTAAGCCTTTTGTTGTATTAGTGTGATTAAATTCATCACCACAAACTATTTGAATTGAGGCATCTTGGTGAAATTATGCATTTGCATGCTTTACATTGTGAATTTTACTTTTCTTAAATTAACCCCATAGCAACTTGCTCCAAGTCCACCTACCCAGCGACATCCAGGGGTACCAATAGTCTCTAAGCCAGTCATGCTGCATCCTGACCCAAACTTTATGGTCAGGCCAACAATCAAATCAGAGGCCCTGGTAAGCCTTTTAATGTTCCTTTTCTGAGTGCTGTGAGATTTGTTGTTGACTTGTCCTCACAGAATCAATGATTGTCTCATTTTCTGCTAACTAAAATACATGTAGATTTTCAAGCAGTCACTAATGGTAAGTACAAAAATATTTTTTGATTTTTAGATGCATGCAGTCATTATTATGCCTCACTTTTAGTGGCAGTTCTTGTACTGGAGTGCATAATTCCAGAGCAGTGTAGGGCCTTAGACTCTGTCGATATTATTTTTAATTTATTCACATGCTGGTTTGTAGTTTTATAAATTCTGAATTAATTTGTTAGGAAGGAAAAAGTAAAAACTAATTACACTGTGTTTTTCCTTTGTAAATAGTCATGAACATACTTGAAATGTAGGTATGTACCTTATCATTTCATTTGCAGAGAAAAAAACTTTAATTGTTATAGCTTAGGCTCCAATATCCTGGTCATGTAGTGTTACTGCAAAGTTGGCTGATGGTCGGATTCTTTTTCTTATTTATTTTTCATTTCTGCTTCAAATATCAATGAAGAAAAAACTCTTAGGCTAAGTATTTTAGGATCAACCATGTATTATTTTCTGGAATTGTGGTATAAGAGAGAAAATGAGCCAAGGCTTACTGAAAAAAAGAGAAATACTGCTGTAACAAGTGATGGCTCCCAAGTGACAGCCCTGAAAATTTATCTGAAATAGCTGATGGACCAATTATTAGTAATTATTCTTGAGGTCGTCATGACATATGATGTTAGAATTGGAGTTTTGTCTGTTATGTGCATGTACGTGGCCATGGATGAGGTAGTGTATTGCAACATGTGAGATTTCCAAGTGATGGAAAAAACATCACATTGACATTTAATTCATTTAACTACTAGCTTGTGCTATATCTGACAAGAAATGATGAGCATATCCTAGCTGTCTTTCATTAATGTGATGGATTTTTTTTTTGTCATTTTCAGCTTTAATAAGTTAAATACTCTTCCTCTATTTCCCAGTTACAGTTTGAGCAAATTGAAGTGATACCTAGTACCTAGTTTTCCCACAGATATGGTAATCTTGAAGTATTATAAATGGATTGAAATGATAAATGAAAGCAGTTTTTACAAGTTGCTCAAGCAAAGACAGGTACACAAGCTAAAAATAAATTCAAGTCCTTCCGGTGTAGATGTTTCCTTCAGTTGCATGCATTAGAGGTTTCATTTTGATTGCATTCAGTAATTCAGCCTCTCTAAGCATTATGAAATTCCTTAGGGGAGGAATGAACAGAGTAAGATCGTAATCTGCAGTCAAGATGATCTAGCTCTTGAAAACAAAGCATGATGTGCGAATATAAACTAGTTTGCAAAGTTGGTAATACCCTTAATGTGTAATCAGATGGTCTTGGTGCATATAAAAAATGTTGCTTGTTATTTTTTTTTTTTTGTTACTGACTGATTACAGTTAGTTTGAAAAATTGCCAATAAGATCCACCTCTATAAGGAAATTTCTTATGATTTGTTATGCATGCGCGTTTTCCAAATCCAAGTCTGCTAAAATATTTCAGATGTCAATCATCTTCATTCCTAGTCTGCCTTATATTAGTTGGAAGATGACGATTTCAATGGGACCAGTATTCTGATGGGACTTGGAAGGAAACATCAGTTTGTTTGTTTAGACTTGTTGCTGATTACTTCTTTTTATGATTTAATGCAGTAAAGCCTATTCATCCTTGCTGCAATGAAGTCACAGTACTATGTCCAGTGAGACTTGCGTGGATATCAAATTAAAGAGGGAAGCTACTTCTATTAGTTAAAAAATGAAAAGGCCAGAGTATGACAAAACAGACAAGGAGGTACCTGGGTGTTTCCAGAAATGTATAAGAATTATGTTTTGTTTTCATGCAGAAGGAATGTGTTTTGTTTGTTTGTGGGGCTGTGGGGATTGGTGGGTTGTGTGTCGTATTTGAGTCAATGGTTCAGATACAGGAAACGTTCAGCTTTACTTAGGGAAGAGAAGTATTACTAAAGGCAAAGTATATTTTGCTACCCTATTTCTTGTCTTGACAGATTTCACACCCCTTTATGTCTTAATACACAAAATTTCTTCTACTTTTTAATCTGAATTTAGCTGTCATGAGTACCAAACTGTAGCACCTGATCGTGATGTATTTACTTGATTCAAATGGCTAATCAAGTAAGTCTATACTGAAGTGATTCCCTAGTAAAGAAGATGAAAAGCGTGAACATAAGAATGAAATAAATGTGCAAGCATAAGTAAAACATTCCTGTTACATGGAAGGCCGTTGGGCCAGATAGGAACTGCGAAGTCTCTGTTGTGATTTATATCATCATGTTAAATGACTTCAGGTCAGAATTCCCAGGGCTTCTAACAGTTCATAAAAATGAAATTGCTCTTACTTACAAATAGGGAAATGACGGATGAGGATTAAACCTTGACTGTGGGCTGAATGCTGTGTGATGCTCTGGGTCAAAATCAGTGTGAACTGTTTGTGTCTGCTGCACTAGAATGAATACACTCATGGAAAAGCTAATTAAATTTTGGCTCAGAGAAGAGGAGAGGATTGTTATGATTTAGTGGTGGGGGTTTCAGAGAAGCAAAACCAACATGAGCATTAGTCTCTGTTCTTCCAACTAACACAAACATCCTGTTGTGTGAGTTAGGAGGCTTTGATGCGCTTTCTGCTACTAAAGTTGTTTCCTCCCTCACTCCTTTGTGGCTGGAAGCAGCATTTCTGAAAGGAAGAATGAAGGTTTAAGCTTTCCTATAATTTGCAAGATTTGAAGCCAGATTCTGCAGGACTGCAGTCAAGGGACCTGAGACAGGTGCCTAGATACTATGTGGTAGGACGTGCAATTATTGGAAATTTCGGTTACTATTGGCCATAGCTATACCAAAACCATCTGTGTTGGAAAGGAATTTTTTTTTTTTTTTTTTTGCTGTAAGTGGCGAGAGAGGGAGTGAAGAGTTTTGTGGAAAATCTTGCCAAACTTGCCCAGAAGTCCTCGAAGACAAAATTTCAGTCTTTGTATTAATTAAATGCAGACCACAAATCTTTCATGAACCCAGGAATATAGGTGTTTTTCCAAGCAATGGTATGGCTGTAGGACACTGATAGAATCAGTAGTAAGAAATACATATAGTCTTTTATTTGAAAGTTAATTGAGTTTGGAAATATAAATACTGTAGTTTAGCCTGTAGAAAGTTGTTCTTATTTCAGAAGATGCAAAATATGTTACCCGATTTGATGCATGGAGTTTGGAGAGGTGGTGAGGAGTGTTTTGTGTAATTTGAGGGGGGAGGTAGCGCGTTTTATTTTTGAAATGTTTTGTAAGATAATAAGAGGTTCTGTATTTTAAGGGATTCCAAACAACAGCCCGAAACAATAAAAATAAAATCCAGCAGGTATTAATCAATATTGCAGATATCCAAATTAAAGCAAGACCACTCAAAAGAAAGAAAGAAAAAATCCTCCTGAATTTAAGTAACTTGAAGTAGAACGAAACTATACTAATAATTGGTATTTAGGTACTTACTTGTTTCAGGTTGAGCCCAAATACACGTATCTTTTCTTTCAGCTTATCAAGTTAATGAGTTAAGTAATAATGGAATTCAACTTTCAGTATATGAAATCGCTGGTAGGAGAGCAAAATCATAAATGTAGAACATGTATTTATTATCACTTTTCAATATTTTGGAAATTATTTTTCTAGTGTTTTGTCTGTTTTTTTCAATTATTTTTTTTAAAAATCACGGAGAGCACTTCACAAGCTAGGGATAAAAAGAGTAATGGAAAATGGTTTTTAGAAATCTTGTGGTATGGAAATATGCATAATTTATGTAGTTTATCTAGAATTCTCTGTGTATTCAGGTACTATTTTACCATGTGTTCTCTCTCTTTTTGAAATGGTATAAGGAGCAAACAGTAACAAGTGCAACTGTGATTCAGTCCTTAGAAAAGAAAAAAAAAATAATGAAATTATTTGTGAGTCGGTAATAGTATTTATAGCAGAAAGTTAGTATCTGGTTTAGCAATTTTCTTTCTTTTGCAGCCACAAGAGATGTTTAAAAGGATGGTGGTTTACAATTCATCATTTAGATCTAACAAAAAACAAGTAAAATACCATTTTCCGTGTTTTGTGTGGTACTTCTTGTTTTGGGTGATCATAGATTTGAAACTTTCCTTTCTAATCCTGTTGCTCAGTTTTTAAAACAGAGAATACAAGACAGCCCTAGTGCATGAAAACTGATAGTCTTTGTAAACTTTCAATGTGTGTCTGTGGCTTCTGCTGGTCTAAGCAGATGAAGGCTAAGAGGTTAGTAAATCCTTCAGATTGAACCATCTACTTCTGTGGTTAGTGCAGTCTTCAAGATAGTTAAGCAGTGAAAATTATCTCATACTAGCAAATTACTATTTTTGTAATCCCTAAGGTTTTCTGGTTTCTTTTAGTTTCCAGTTGCAATGCTTTCAGTATTGAAATAATTTCTGAGTTTAACAAGTAGTGCTGTTATAACAGTTACTGAAGGGAAATACGAGTAATTGGTGGTGGAAAGTACTTCATATAGCCTTTCCATATCATGCAGGATTTCTCTGCTGTATTACTACTTTTCTTGCTTTCCTCTATCATAATGATGAAGTTTTCATCTCTTCCTGTTTGGTTGACTAATAGTTCGATAGGTGGTGCTGCTGTCAAATGTGCCAGTTTCCATGCAAAATACCTTTATTAGTGCAAACTAAGTTAGATTTATTGCCATATTATATGAGAATGTTGGAGCACAATTGTGAGCTCTCAGTGTGAGCTTTTGAAGAGCAAAACATTAAGATTAATAATGAATTTTTTCCTCTTTTGGTAAGTTTCAGTCTAGATCTAGAAGGGAAGACTAGATTTGACTGAGATAAATCAAGCTTTGAGATTGTTCAACTACCATTTAATATTAGTGTGTTCTCAGCAAATGTGTTTCATTATATCTAGTCATGAGTTTCTCTTTCAAATCTTCTCTTTCAGCCAGGATTCAGTTACTATTAACTATCGATGCTAGAAAGTTTAGTGAACAGTACCACTGGCTGAAGTGTTTGGGGTTTTTTTTTCCTTTTTTTTTTTTTAAAGTACTAACTTTACCTTTCATCTAGAAGTCCAGATAGATAGTTGTTTCAGTTTAATCAAACATTGTAATGTTCCAGATAATACTTACATTTTGTCCTATGGATGCTGTAGTAAGTCAAGAAAGGATTAGAATGGTTTCAACTCTTCTATCTGAGATGACCTAAGTAGTGGGAGGGTGTGGGTTCAGCACTCTGATTTCCTCTTGGTGTTGCTTGGCTCATTAATCCCCACTTGGATATGGAGCGGGCTCTATGCTCTCTGGATTTGTGATGCCCTCTTGGGGGAAGATATATTGCAGTTCAGCAGCTGCCTTTATTGTATCATACCTGTATTTGAAAATTATTGGATCCAGATCATATAATTTCTTTGCTTGCAGATTTTTTTGTCATGGAGTTGAGTTTTGGGATTTTTCCTGTTTAAAAGTCATTTTCCTAGGAAAACTTTCTTCGAGGGTGACGTGTTTTTCATGAGGGCAACCTGGCACAATAAGAGTTCGATGACTTCCTTTAGATTACATAATGAATTGATGACTTGATTGAGATTGGAGTTCTTTCCTCTAAGTTGCTTGCTCTAACACCTTAGATGTCTACTTCAGCCATGATTCCAAAGGTCAATACACATTCAGCCGTTCAGACTACTAGTTGTTTAGGTAGCTATCTTTGCAAAGTGTTTCTTGTATGGTTTCAGCAAAATATTCATAATGTTTATACACTTTATAAATGAATGAATGATTGGGTTTTCTCACTCAGAATGAAATTCTACCCTCCCTGAGGGCTGTGACTGAATTCCAGTATACTTAGTTCCTCAAAGTTAGCAGTTAATATATGTAATGCAACCCCTGCTAGTGTAAATTCTAAATAACAAGGTCTTCCACGCATGTCTAATACACATTCCCTAAAAAAAAAACAAACCCGTAAAACAGGAAAGAAAAACCCAAAATGAAGCCAAACCACTTGTGGCAGTTAACAGAAGTTCTGCAGTTGTGCCCTGAAGATTCTGAAGATGTAGCTCTCTGGAGCCTAGGGAAACAGTTATGCTTCCCCCCTTGCAAATGTTTTTTTTTGTCTTAGAAAAAATAGAAAATAGGGATGTGATTTGATTTAGTTGGTCTTCTGATCTCAAGGAGAATATGGAGACAGACAGTCTAGAGGGAGGCCAGGGTTCATGCTGTATCTTTTGGTATGCCTTGTGTAATGACTGCCAGTCCACAAAAGAAAGATCAACACCACTGTTGCATGGTCTGTACACAGGTGTTTAGCCAAATGGGCAGCACTGTTGTGCATTTGAGGATCTGCTAACACAGAGTTATGTAGCAGTGTTCACTGACTTGTCAGAGGCAGTGGTGTTACAGATGAGATCTGACCCCAGCGGATCATTTGTAGTCACGTCAAAATTATGGAACTAAGAGAAATAATAACAGGAGGGGGTGTTAGTGTTTTCTGCTACAACTTTGTTAATTAACAGCCAACCCTTAAAGATACCACAGGAACCTTAAAACTGCGCATTTGATTTACAAGTGGAAAAACATGTACAGGAGTCTGAGAGTGGAATAGACTGTCATCAGATGGGTGCAGTAGAAAACAGGGTTAATAATGAATTTATCAAGCTTCATGACATGGTGGACTGGTGGTCTGTGTCAGATAATGGCTTACCTGCTCTGTTGGTAGAGGATGTGTAGTTCTGTGTTGTTTCCATGTTTCCAAGTTATTGCAGCTTGAAGCCCCATTTAAGTGTCTCAGTAAAGATTTATGTTAAGTCCTGAAGCCCTGTTTTTATAAATCTCCAGCAGTGCCCACACAGTCTCATGCTGTAACTACTAATCCTTCTTAAGAAACCACCACCCAAACACCATTGATTTGTGATTGTTTACTCAGGAACGCTCATCTTTGCAGAAAAGATAGTTCCTGCTTTTTCCCTGCAGTGTTTGTGTGACAGGGGTAATTCACTAGGTTTTGAAAGCTTGAGAATATGTGCGTCCTCTCAAAGCTTAAATCTCGCTATACCTAACTGGAATATTATCTTCCTCGTTTCGGACACTTCCTGCCCAAACTTTTAAATCTTCCATAGAACAATATGGAAGCAAAATTGGCTGTTGACCCATGTTCATTTTTGGAATGGAGCCATCTCCCTGAAACTCCATGGAAAGGAGGAGAGAAGGGAGCTGGAAGAGCATCCTACAACTGAGACACTGTGTGTTGCTGATAGGCAAATTGGAGCCTGTCACTTCTGCTCATCTTAGATAGTCCCCAACATTGTGACTATCTCAAGAAATATTGTTCAAAAGAGAGTGACAGAACACACTTGCCTGTGATGCTTTCAAGATTTGATTCTGTCCTGTCAGGTGTAGAGAGGAACTGTGGAGCTGACTGAGTTAAATTATTCCTCAAAACTGCTCCATTGAATAACTAACTCAAACTGCTGATCTACCATAAGGTTTTGAAATGTCTTCTGACTGTCAGGATTGGGCTGTTTGCTGTCTTTCTATGCTTTTCTCCATTTACTGTCTTCTTTCATAACTTAATGAATAAGGTGTTCTCTCACTAATAAATAAAGCTGAGTTTGTGTGTTAAGTGTGCGCATGAGCCTCATGTTTTTACAATTAGTTATTTTATTATTCTCAGGGTTTCCAGAAATACGTGGAAGACTTTGATCCATATTCAATGGTAAGGAGAGAAATGACTGTTTCACTGCTTCATATGAAATACATTAGAAAAAAACCACATCCTCAATTCTGAGGACTGGGAGGGAGTAAGATTCTTGCTTGTTGGTTTGCTGGGACTTGTGTATTTGTCTTTTCTAGTTGTGTTGAAAAGGAAAAGATGATCTCGTGTTCTGATTTTCCTCAAACACTGTTGTGGTGAAGGAAAAGGTCCCTTTTCTCTCAGACTACATAGATCAGCCTAATTGTTTTGTATTTCCAAGTTGGAAATCACTAATCATTTTATCTTTTCAGTTTACCCCAGAACAGATTGTGGGAAAAGATGTACGGCTATTACGAATTAAAAAGGTAAATTATATAGTACTTGATTGATTTATATTTAAAGGGTTCATATAAGCATTTCATATATAATCCCATTTACTGGAAAGAAGGAAAGTTGAAGGTCCTGTTGATGGCAAAAATTGACCACCTTTTCTGAATTAAAACTTTTTTAATAGGAAGGATCGCTAGACCTTGCAGTTGAGGGAGGAATTGATTCTCCAGTTGGGAAGATAGTTGTGTCTGCCATATATGAAGGTGGTGCTGCAGACAAACATGGTGAGTAACAATGGGGAATTTGAGTGTTACTGCAAAATGGCTCCTTACGCTGGCTGAGAGTTGTTGGCTGACTTCATAGATACACCCAATAGTGAGGCACACTTAGAATGTCCAAGGGAGCCAAGTCCTGTCTTAGCTCTAAGGGTAGTTCAGAGAGGATCATGGTTTGAAGGATGCTACTTGAATTAATAATTATGTAAAATTTATAAAGAGTATTTAAGAAATGGTCACTGCTTCTGTATCTTCATCATTACAGAATTTTCAGTAAAGTGGCCTGAAAATGGTAGAGTTGCTCTCTTAATAAGGACTCTCCTTTTTACAGTGTGGTAGAAAAAAAACCCTAAAACAACAAAACAAATTAAAAACAAATGAACAAAAGAAAAACAAACAAAAATCCCCTGACCATCACCACCTTGATTCTCTGGTGCCTTCTGTTAATTAAGGAAAGAAGAATATTCTTTCTATTATTTCACAGTTTCCAAGCAATGACATTTGTAGTACTTCCATGTGCAAAGCAGTTTTACCTGACCATGGCTACACTACACTGCTTTGTTTTGTTCTTAATGCTACTTTCAATAGTAATTTATTTTGTAAAACAGCTGACTTCACTTCCAAAATCCCACTAAAGGCCAGAGTCTTCTGGTTAACAGCTTATCTCTTTGGAGGGCATAAGAGTGTGCATACCAACACATCCAGGCAGGTGTCCAGTATCTCTCATTGTTTCCTTGAGAACTCCGGCCATGACCAGGTAGAGAGACAGGACATTATCTCCTTATGTTGTCTTTGCTGACCTTATCCTGGCCTGCATCTAAGTTCAAGTCACTCTTCCTGTGAAAACATCTCAGCCACTTAATCTCTCAAGTACTGTTTCTCTTTGACTCTTCAGTGTTGTGAGGGAGTCTCGTAGCTAAGGCTGTTCACTTACTGTCTGTGTTTTCCCCTCTTCAAATCCAGTCCCAGTGAGCTGATTGTGCTTCATTCTAGATTAGCCGGTCAAAATCAATTCTAAGAACTAAACATTACATTACCCTTGCAAAGGAATTACAGCCTTGCAAACCCTTAACAAATGCTCCTTAAACCTTGAGGTCTTTAGGTAATGCTGCCATTTTTGTAGTTGTAACAGCCTACAGTCAAGTGCAGTTTGTAAGCTGTATAGATTGATTACCCAGACAGGCAAACTGCTACTACAGAAAATTTTGCTGAACTAATTTCTTGCTGGTCATGATCAATAAGAGATTAGTGTGGCTTTTCCATGCCCGAGAATTTCTTTAGCTTCTGCCTGTAGCAAACTTTCTTGTCTATGTCAATTTTTATTGTAAGCCTTCACATCTAGTGAAGGCACTTTTCATCGTACTCAGTGCTGCGTAAATATGGGACAGAGAAGACTCATGGAATTTTTGTTGCTTGCATATATTGGTCTTTTCACCAGGAGGCATAGTGAAAGGGGATGAAATACTAGCTGTAAATGGCAAGATATTAATTGACAGCAAGCTGGCAGAAGCCCAGGCAACTCTAGCAAAAGCTTGGAACATGGGTGGGGTAAGTGACCTTGAATACTTCTTCATTTTACATGTAACACTCATATGAGGTATACTTTTCTTGAATTACATTGTCACCTCTACACAAATAAGGTTGCAAACATAAAAAGTAACACGTATGCTAGGTACTACCAAAGTGAGATGATAGTGCAGCAGATCTTGGTACGTAGCATCTATGAAAATCATGCATATAATTTACTGTGAAAGTTCATGGCATTTAGCCACGGGTCAAGATTGGTATTTAAACAAATTACATTGAGTGCTTATCTTACGTTTATCTATAGAATCTCTCTTTAATACGGAAAATGACTTGCAAACTGATTGAAATTTTATGATCGTAGCTTATCTTATCTTTGATTTCTTAACGTACAAGTAACACTGTGCTTCAGGTACAGTGAGTGTTTTCTCAGCAAGAACTGTATTAATTGCTAAGATGACCAAATACAGGATGATTCTTAGAGTAATTATTTTTAAAAGCTTATTGTAAGACCGGTAGGTTCTTCTTTAATGTCAGAATACAAATCAAACAGTTCAATCTCGAAATGGTCATCCTCTAGAACTCTTTAATAGTGGTACTTCTGCTGCTCCCTGTTGTTTTCCAGAATAGATTGCCTTTTTGATTCTCTGTCTGATTTTCCATGGTGGTCCACTAACCATAACTAAAACCAGTATTTAGCAGCATGTGTTTGCCTGTGCATTTCTTTTTCAGGATTGGATTGACTTAGTCATTGCAGCGTCACCTCCAAAGGAATATGATGATGAAATGTAAGTACAAAAGTTTTCTATCTCTGGGGATTAAAAGGCTGGTGACACTAGTCTATACAGTTTGGGGGTTTTACATACACATTTCAAGTGTTTACTTCTTCTGGACTACATAACCTTCTGCATCACCTGGTTGCTAATCTGGTAGTTGTGAGCAGCTATCATACATTACAGCAGTGGTTCCAAGACTTTCCAAAGTTGTCATTCTCTGAATTGGTTGTATGTGATACACACAGACTTTAAGTTTAGAGTTTGACTATTTGAGAGGGTGTGGTGGTTTAGAAACTACTTACTTCAGTTTGGATCACTTACTGTGGTCTCGTGGATCCTGATTTAACAAAACAAATGCTCCTAAGCGTTCTTCATCACAGGCAGACGTTTAATTCTGTTTTCTGGGTTTTTTTTCATTAGATTGCAGTTACTATCCTTGTCTAATTCAACTAAATGTAAAACTTTCAAAAGGGTTAAGTGGATTGGGTGTCTTGGCGGTTTGATTCACAGAGTCCTTTTAAAGATAATCAGCATAGGTGTGAAACAGAAATATCCAGGGCTTAACGTGTAATAGGAGTATCAAGTCAATACAACTTGCTTTACTTTAGACAAATTTTCAAAAGCAAGATCAACGTTTTCTGGTTTGACTGAAGGAAAAGATTTGAAGATATCCTTACTAGCGAGCAAAACAGCAGAGGAAAGTTTCATAGTCACTGTTAACCCAGTCTTTTGTTCTATGTGTAGTACTGCAGTACTAGTTGCTGTAAATGAGTATAGTTCTACTGGCTAACGCCAGCAGAAGATTGCTGTAAAATTGTTTAATGCTTGTGCGTAAACTAACAGGCAAGGAAATAACTGTCACTGTCATTTTTGTTTTCATGTCCTGTATATTTAGCCCTACTATTCCCTCATCAACAGTCAGTCCCAACACACACAGAAAGGTTTTTGAAGGCAGTGCACCCGTGTACAGACAAGGGTATCTTCTGCAGCTGTAGCCACTGCAGTGTTCCCTCATGGTGAATAGCCAGACCTGGGTTAACATGACTGTCCATTGTGAGGCTGTGTTATTTTTTCAGCATGTGCCTGCCTGTGCATTGCATGCCACACCTGCCTTTGTTCTTGACATGCTGGAGTGTTCTTTGGGCTTTTGCCATGTCTGTCCTATTAAAATATAAGTATTTGGTTTCTTCTTCATAATGTCCCTTAGAGGTCCTCTGCAGAATTGGTTTGTCATCTGCCAGACTATAATATAAATAGGCTCTGCCGGAACGAGTAGGATTAGTCTAATTCTTTTCTTATCTACGGGAGTACTGCTGTGGGTTTGTGAATTCTTAAGTATATAAGTACCTACAAATTACTTCCTTGTTAAGGCTTGTCCAAAGAACAAGTTTCCATTTGTTTTATATGACACTATGCCTGTAAACAAGTATTTATGAATGTTTGGTTTTCACTGAAGTTTGCCTGTATTAATTTGTAACTATACAATGGGTTTGTCCCAAAATTATCCTTGTGTCACAAACTCAGTTTACTGTGTATGGTTTCTCTGTTGTAATTACTGTAAGTTCAGTCATAGATCTCTACAATAACCAATGTAAGATTTCATGTTGCATGTGGGTATTTGTGGTCTCCTCAATTATTACTTATAATACAAATCAAAATTAGTCATCTGAGATCCAGTTATATAAAATTATCCTTGCCAGAAAGACTAAAAATTGCGCTACAGCTAACAGCATCTATTTCACTTTATTTGGTTTTTTTTTTCTGCAGGACATTTTTTTAAAGAAGGCTATACTGGAGAAATTCTTTGCCCTGTGGAAACCAGCTGCTCTTTAAATTAGTAGAAAATCAATAGCCACATGAAATGTATCTTTATTTGAAAGAAATTTAAGCAATCAGACCTGTAAAGTAAAGACTTCAGAGTCTTCAGGTACTTCAAGTAATTTGAAATCACCCTATAGACATACAGCAAGACGTTTTTGGGAAGGACTGTGAGAGAGCATAGTTTGGTCTGTGAGAACTCAATCTATTTTTTTTTTTCTGTTTTGAGAGGCTAAATTCTGAAAATTATCTTCTGATTTTCCTGGAAATAGACACCAAAATGACAAATGAAGATAGAACACAGATGTCTGTTCCCACATTCAACACTTGTAATTACACGTACACAGGCCAGTTTGGGTGCGAAAAGGATTATATTTTTACTCTGTACATAGTGATTTTCTGTGGGGAAACGAGCATATATATATATATATAGGTAATTTCTGTTCTCACTCATATTCTTGTAGCTCTCTTAACATCCATTTTTGTTGCTCAGTTGTGAGTTGTTTTGCATATAAAAATGCTGCCAGTGGAATAACCAGTAATACCAGAAGTGCTAGAATTATAAGGAATAATTTTGGTGATGGCTATACTGTATGAAGCATCCTCTCTACCAGCATTTTAAGTAGCTTGCAAGTAGTCCAGATAAAATCATTATGTGTAGTCACAGTTATACCACTGAATATATGTACTGGTGGCAAAAATTACTTCCTCTTACAGTCATGGGTGGAAAATTTGTGTGTGATTCAGTCTGCACTTTGTTCTCTGTGAGACCATGTGTGTAACTAAACTGTGCAGGAAGTCACTAAGTATAACATTTTGCTCTTGGTGACTGTAGGTCTTCGAAGTAAATTCCTCAAGATTATAAAATCCATACTAACCTGGCTTTAAATCAGTATGATTACAGTTGTAGACTTAGACATTTCTTTACGTTATCAAGGTATCTCCTTGGAAATGTCATTGCCTTCCTTCCTTCTTTGTATCTGCCAGTTTGTATTCAGTTTGTCATATTGTGTTTAGATTTTTTCTTAGCTGGACTAATGAAAGCCAGTTTGTAGGTTTTGGCATATCATTCTCCTGCTAATGTCTTGCCTTTTCAAGGTTTGGTAACCCTCCCTTCTGTAACACAGAAAAATAACAATTACACTCCTGAGGACTCTGTACTTACACAAAGATAATTATTTACGTTGACTTTCTTCATTTGTAGTATTGTTCTAGTATGCCAGTTAACGTGTCTGGCAGAGTATAAATGTGAGAATGTTTAAAATTTTAACTCTTACAACTAATTCAGAAATAAAATTGCATTTGCCAAACAGAAGACATCTTGTTTCCTCTTTGCCTCTGGGTTTGTACATCATATTGATGTACTGTGTGTGCTGAAGAACATAGATTTCTGAGTTGATCTTCAATACCAGACCCATTTGCAACAGAAAGCCATCCCTGTTGAATTCAAAAGAAAATTCACTCTGCGCAGTAGCAAATTTTTACATAGCTGAGCTGCAGTAATCATTTATTGAGGTTTTTATGGGCAAATCTAGTCATTTGGTAGTTGGCAAGCTTCTGAGTGCAGCTGCTCTAGTTCATTTCATTTGCTAGGTCTTTGGGTGCATCTACCCAGAGCTACAGACTTTCTAACCAACAGACTAATCTAAATGCATCAAGATTAACACCAGAGGGAAAATTCCATCAGGATGTACTCCTCCTGCTGCTCTGGTTCCCAGTTGCCTACATACTGCAACCATCTGGATGGTATGACAGTCCAGATAGATGAGTATTGCTATCAAATGTTCTCTACAGGGATTCTCTGATGCTATGTACAAGCAGAGAGCTACTTTAATGCACCAGTGATGAACTCAGCCTGCAGCCAATGCTTATCGTGCCAATTTACTGTCTCAGCACACTAAGAAACATGACAGAAAAGTTAAAGGATGGATATTAGAAATATTTTTACTGGTGTTATTTTTTACAGAGACAAAAGGAGGACAGAAGACTGAGCAGGGAGAGCTGTGGGAGTACCAACAGTTGAGTTGTAGCCTTGCTTCTTAGTCACAAAACTGACGTTTTTCTTCCCATCTACCCTGTTAACTTGATTTGCTTGGATACAGCTTAAAATGTATGAGAGGCAGTTGAGGTAATCATTACTGCTCGTTACTTCATGTGTGTAAGTGTTGCTTTGTGTGTCTAACCACTGTCAGGATGACAGAGTTGCTTTAGGCAACGTTACGAGGTGGTGGTACAAAAAACAAGACTGACACTTCTGAAATCTTAAAATCATCGTAAGCCATTAGTCAGGTAGCTTTGTACTTTATTTCTCGCTTTCAGTGCCCTGGGACTGGATCACACCTTTCATTTGCCAGCTAGCTCAAGGATTTGGGGAATGTTAGAAGAAAATACAGTTTTCCAGCAAGTTCCCTTTCAGTTACTTTGGCATGTGTGAGCAGTGTCCCAGATCTAAGTCATATAAACAGGCATTGGAGTAGCTACTGTGGTGTTTTCTGGTGGCTCTAACAGTTGCTACGTGTGCCCATGCCTCACCCCTGTTCGATCAAGCCAGCTGTGAAAAGATAAACAGTAAGGGTAAATAGGACTTTCTCTTTTTTTCAGCCAATATTTAGTTTCCTTTGGGAGTATGGAAACTCTGATCTGATCCCCAACAGGAAGAATTTCAAGAGCTCCACTGACAGTATCATGAATGCTTTTAACATAAGATGGCTTTTTGTTTCTCATTCACTGTAATCTCAGAGGGAATATATGTAGTTTCTCAGAGCTGTTTGTTTGTTTGGTTTAAACCGCTAAAACCCACTATCTCTCTCTATGGGATAATAACCCAGAAGAAGAGTTTCTTGGAACTGTTAACAATCATTCTGATTCTCTCAGGAATTTCTTGGCCGTCTTAGTCACAGCGTTGTCTTCAGCATACCCTCGCAGTCACTGAACTGGAGCGTGAATTATTTTAGAGACTTCTGATTTTCATATCTACTCTGTGAGCCTGTATGTGCCTTTGTGCAGGCAAAAAATGTGAAACCATATGGATCGGAACCATGACTTTCATTGCAGGGTAGGAAATACCACTGTTTAGGACTTGTATGGATATCGACACAGGGAAATCTTTGAGGGTTTTTTTTTTTTTTTTTACTGCCATTCTGCTACCTTAAGAACTCATAATTTAACCATTATTTAACTTTTAAAACATCTTTTAAAACTTGTAAGTACATTTCAAAGAAGTTTGAAGTTTTAAAAAATGCTCTGTTCATAAACAAATTTATATACATAAAGGAGGAGTGTATATGTTTAAGCACACTAATAAGATTTTTTATAATTTTCTAAAATAGTTTTGAGTTTGACTAGCACACATGTATAAATAATCTCCATACTTCACAAACGTGAGAAATAAACTCTGAATATAAATAAATTGTTATAAACCTTCTTACCTTAGAAACAGGACTGAAAACCATGGTTTCATACGAAAGGATGTTTATCTGGTTGTAAGGATCTTGGTATGCAATAGCTGGTACACGTTTTCTGTATGCTTTGGCTGTGTGTTTGCTTTGAAGCAGGGTAACACAATCATTCTCTAGAAAGCAATTGTTTGAAATAAAAGGCATATTCAACCTCAAGAGGATCACAGATTTACGGATAAGAAAAAGCGTATTCTCCAGACTGATACTGGATGTGTATGATAATGTCCAGCAAAGGTTCTAAACTGTTAGAGTAACAACCACTGGAAGGAAGGTTTAATGAATTAATTTTGAACAAGTAAATTGAAGTCTTGCAGCTCTTGGATACATCTCAATGGCTGATGGTCAATAAGACTTTCTGTCTACATGGAAAAAACATGGAGTCTGTGATATGCTGCTGATGGCTGCTTCATCTAGTATCACAAAACCTGCTGCATGATTAGGAATGGATATCTGAAAGGTAATTGTGCCGAGAGAGATTTCCCACTTACAAGGTAACTATAGACTACTAGAAGCAAGGCTGTAATCCAGCAAAGCACTTAAATACATGTTTAAATTTAAGCATATTCGTCAATCCCATTGACATAGGTTGAGTTCAACAATACTGCTAAGGCTTAAGTAATTTGCTGGATTGGGGCCTGAAGTCAAAATCTGAAGGCAAAGGATGTCTTAGTCCTCCAGATGCTTATTATGGAATGTCTTTATTGTTAATGCTGAGGCTCTAGTATTCATATTGAATTTCAGTTCCTCTTCATTTTCTCAAATAATTTTTGAGGGTTATTCTTGCAGCCAGCCCTCACTGTCCGTTTTCTTGGCTTGTCCTCCTCTTATTTTTTCTCACCATTTTTCATCCAGGCATCAGTAAAACTCATTAGTCTTCAATAGCTATAACAGAGTTTGTTTACACGATGCTCAAAATAAAGTTTGGGAGAGAAAAACTGAGGCACTCCCAACATAAACTGTGTAAGACAGAAATTAGATAGCATTTTTGAGGATAAGGACTTTTCTATACAATAGGAAAATAAGAGTGAAAGTTGCTAGTGGTTATTCTCTATGAAAAGCCACCCCACCAACCCCCAATCAAAAGTTTCAAATAGCTTTTGTATGATTTTTTTTATTCTCTTCCCTCTGCCTTTCCCCTAAGCAGTCCTGGATGCTTTAGCAGGAGGGGCACTGAGACCCCATGTTCGTGCTGGCAACAGCTTGAGGATTTTGAGTGATAATGCCACTTAGCAGAGAAAGAGTAGATAAAACCCTTTCTTTTAGAAACACAGGGCATAAAATTAAGCTTTGATTAAAATCTTGTACTAAATATTTCTTTGACAGGGTGAAATAGGTTTTCAGGGTTATCCTTTGAAACTGAGTAGATTATAATTTTTCAAGTAACAACTTTTTTTGTCACCCTTCCTCCTCCTCCCAGCATAAAACCTGACATTCTCAGTGGAAGGAGACCCAGAAACAGTTTTTTCACCAGCAACAATTCCAACAGCAAGGAAGGACAGAGGAAAAAAAAGAGAGAGATGTATGTTTCCATTTTGATTATTCACAAAGAATTATGATGAAGCAGATCTTTGAGTGTGAAGTATCAGCCTGGTAGGAGAGAAGAAATTGCATGATGTTTCTCAGTGAAAATCACGCAATTCCATCTTAGTGTAAATGAGTGACATGCATAGCAGGAATAAAAAAACCTGAAGAATTCTTCAAGCTAAGTGTGAGAGTTCTAGTTCAGAATAATCACTTACAACAGACATGAAGCCATTCATACAGACACTGTAGCTATTTAAGAGAATGCAAGAAAGAAGTTTGTCCATTGTGCTCCTGACTCCAGGTTGCTTTTTCTTCACAAAGGGGAAGGCAGACTCCCCATCACATCTAGGTATGGGCAAATATTCTATTTTTTAATAAATCAGCTTTGTTATAAAGAAGTAAGTGCATATGTCATGCTGTGGTCTACCAAATCATGCAAGTGATCAAGACACAAAGTCCCGATGGAGAGAAGGACAACAGAAACAAGTCCAACTAACATACAAATTTCTCACCAGTGATTTCAGCATTAAAAGGTGGGTGCAACATAATTTAAAACGTTGCTTTTCTTCTTGGAGTAGGGAATTTGATTGCAATAAATTTGTTTTGACACTCATAGGACAGATTAAAACAGAGTGAGTGGCATATTTTGTAGCTGGATTGTTCACAGGGAAAAGTTATTTGAGCGTATTCAGTTGACTTTTAATGATTTGTCCTAGGTTGTGTTGCTGCAGGAAAGCTGCGGTTGGTTGGTTGGTTGTTTTTTGACTATGTCAATACTCACGTTTCTGTACCGCTAGCCAGACAAACAGATGCAGAGACATTTTTTTTTCCTGTTGCATTACTGAAGTACGTTATGAATTTCACACAATAGTAAAATTGCCTTTTTAAAGGTACTTTTAAATACAGTAAGGTATTGCCTTTTCTAATGGTATATATAAACCCATGTGTACATACATAGATGTGTTTACAATACCATAGTAAATACATGGAGAAAAGCAGCTAGATTTATAAATGACAGAAAGGGACTTCTTTACACCAGGACAGTGCAATTGACTTTTATATGAGGCGCATCACCATTTTCCTAGAAAGCAGATTACACCCAAGGATTAAATCTCAACTATTCTTTCTTTGTTATTGATGTAGCCTCTTAATTATGGGGTAATGACCAGCATTACCAGCTGTGTTCCCAACAGTGGAAGAGAGCAGAGTTTTTATTTAGTTCCAGCATGATCCATTCTTTGTTTTACAGTATCTTGAGCTGTTGTGGCCCAAAATACAAGTAAATGGGGAAATATGCAGTGTTCTTTTATGATGTGGTGAAAAGAATAGGCAGTTCAACATCTGTTAAAGAAGCCCTGGCCAGTTTCAGGGTTGGGAATATGTAGAAGGCAATCTTACTTTTACTGTCCAATTAAATTGAGCACGTGCTGAGGACGTATCCCTGGCACATGTGAGAATGTCATAATTTGTCAGTGCTCTCCAGGTGGATGTGGTTATTCTTGTTGTCTCCATTGCACCACTGTTACACTGTAGATGAAAACCAGACAGCAGAAGGTTGTATGTGAAAAACTTCCACTTCTGAGCCTCAGTGCTTGACATACCCCTTCACATTTGGACTGCTAAAATGCAGACGTGCGGAAAGTTTCCGCTAGCTCATGTTGCCTTCTTATCACAGAAGATAAATATAGCCTGAGGAAAGCATTCTGCGACAAACTACCTATGACCAGGAGAAAAAGAGAGAATCGAGAATAATTCCACGTAGGAGGGAAGATTAGAGTCTGGAAATTGTACCCTGTGTAGGAATCAGAATCATCAGATTCTATTCACCAGGAAAAGACCTCTTAGATCATCGAGTCCAACCATTCCTATCAACTCTAAACCATGTCCCTGAGCACCTCATCTACCCATCTTTTAAATACCTCCAGGGCTGGTGACTCAAACATCTTCCTGGGCAGCCTCTGCCAGTACCCAATGACCCTTTCTATGAAAAAATTTTTTCTGATGTCCAATTTGAACCTCCCCTGCTGCAGCTTGAGGCCACTGCCCCTTGACCTATCACCTGTCACTTGGGAGAAGAGGCTAGCACCCTCCTCTCTACAACCTCTTTTCAGGTAGTTGTAGAGAGCAATAAGGTCTTCCCTCAGCCTCCTCTTCTCCAGGCTAAACAACCCCAGCTTCCTCAGCTGCTCCTCGTAAGACTTGTTCTCCAGCCCCTTCACCAGCTTTGTTGTTCTTCTCTGGACTCACTCTGGAGCCTCAATATAGGAGCTTCTGATGTATCCACTTGTGGTGTAGAGTGGGCAGACAGGGTGTTCGTGCCTGCATGTGACTGCGCCGGTGCCTGCTAAGGAGCTGTGAACTTCGGCTTAGAAGTACCTGCGACTGTATTAGGACATCAGTCTTTCCCAAGGAGAACCTGGAAGCTGTTCCCGAAAATTATCTATGAACTCCATTATTTTCAACTTATTCTCTACCACATTGAGTATAGAGGGTACTGTAGTTTTACAAAGCCCTTGTTTCCAATATTCACCTTTAAAAAAGCAACTTGTAAATGCACTGTGTGACACAATAAAACTAACCTGAATATTCACTACTTCCACCAACCTTTAGGAATTCCTGGCTCTAAGAGGGGACTAAGAGTTCAAAGTATCAGGGCAGGATAATTCCCTGAGGTTAGTCCTCAGTGTCACTCACAGCATGAAGGACGTGTAGCATTGGCCGGAACAGCTGGGGTTTATTTGGCATCAAGAAGACTCTAACTTCTCTGACTCTTAAGAACAAAATATTGATCAGGGACTGTTTCAGTGAAGCCAGTTTTCTGTGTACTAATGAGGCTGGCATGGTGTTATGTGCTGGGGAGTTGCTTTTGCTCCTATTTCAAATTTTTCTTCTACTCTTTGGCCAAAAAAACCCACAAATTTGATGTGACCCATATTTGCAAATAGTTTTAGTGCCCTTGATATTGCGTTATTTTGCCCAGTTTAAGGGCCTGGGGTTTTTTATAGCACCCAATGATTGAAGGGTTTGATATTCAGTTTGTGTTGTTTATTCTTGTTACAATTTTTTTGGCAGGATCTATGGACACTTAATATTAAAAAAAAATGTTTAACACCTGATATAGAGGGCAAAGAATAGTGCCAGGTTTCATTACAGGAGGGATTTGTGAAGCTATCTTTTTTCCTTCTTTTACAAAAGCTTCTTGATTTTTTCTAAATACTGATAGTATGAAGAATCCCTAACCAGAGAAGAGGATATCTGGCTGGTTTGAAAGCTGAGGCTGTTGACTGTCTGCTGTAAGTGAGGACACTGAGAATTTACAGCCATCAGGTACCAGTGTCACAGACTTCAGCTACTTCCACGTAAAACTCCCGCACCTACAAATTCAGGTGCAGTGCTTTGCTGTACACAAACAACACTGTACTACTCCAAGAGATAACAAGCCTCAGGTTAAAATCATCATGGAAAAAATTAAAAAAAAACCCAAACTGAAAAAAAGTTCCTCCTGGCTAGGAATTCAATTACAAGACAGAAAGTAAGTAAATCAATTTTCTTTTTTTTTCACGTGGGTATTTTTTGTTTTCATTCCCCTGAGTCTCTGAAAATCCCAAATGAAGTCTGCATGTGGGCTGCACTCAAGAGGAAAGCCTCCTGAAATAGGCCCTTGACAATTAATTACCCATATAAAAAATCATTACAGGGAATAAGCAGGCTTGGCCATAGAGGATCAAACCTTTTCTGCATACTCAAGATTTTTTTTTAATGAATTCACGGAGTGATTTTTTTTGTTATTGTTTTATTTTAAGAACTCAAATAAATGCCACATTGCAATCTCTTAAAAATAAACCAAAAAAAAAAAATTGTAGAACAAAACCTCATTAAACTGCAACACTCCTGTTGTTAATTTTTTGTATAATTTTGTCAAATAGTGGCACAAGCAAACTGCATTCCAAATCCAAGTATGAATTGATAGTTTTAAGTTTATCTCTAACTGTTGTGTCGATTTTATGCACTAGACAAATTGAGGAAACCTGGGAACAATTCTCAGGTGGCAAATACTCAAATCAACTAAATACAGCTCTTCGGTGCACCTAAACAGAAAACCATTTTCAATTCTGAAAAGGAAAGATGTAACCTCTTTTTGTTTCTAGTAATCTTTAAGAAACAATTCAAATCTTCATTTTCATTATAATTTGGTTTTTTGGAAGACTTCCTAGAAAGGCCAGTAACTTTTAGCCCTGTTATAATTTAGGAATTAATGCTGATTATGTGTTTATTTGTTAGTGTGCATGATTCTTGTAGTCTAAAGAGTCAAGATAATCTTGTATATACAAAAGTCCATATACACTTAACTGAATCAATAACTAAAACAACCTTCGCTGAAAAATAACACACTGGAGCTAGCACGGGAATTGTTTATTGGCATGAGTTAGTCCATAGCACTCAACATGTTCTCTTGAGGACAACACAACACTTGTGGTACAAGTACTACACAGGGAGTACTCAAAATATTAACCATTTATCTGCTGGAAAATAAACTAAGGTACAACGTGATCAGTGGGATCATGCAAAGATTGCAAGAGTACATCTACGTACAAGGACAGTAGTTGGGAATGAATAGAAAGCTAGTTTAGGCCTGATTTTTCAAAAATTACTGCTGCTTGGGTTGCATCATCATTTCTCAGCTCAACTGAAAATATTTTCAAGTGTGGAGCACCAACTAAGCTAACTGAAACTGGGGTAATAAATTACCTTCTAGACTACTTGCAGGATAAATCAGAGTAGGTGGAGTAATAAGTGAAAAGGTAGGGGGAAAAGCAAACCTTGTGCTGAAAAGCTGACTCTATTTTTGGAAATTGATGCCCCAAGGAGAACAGATGAGTGTGACAGTAACATCTCTGCCTAGTGAGAGCAAGATGCACAGTACTGTCATTCAAGAAAAGTGCTGTGTTTCAAGAATTTTGTCCCATTGTGAAGAATCCTGGTGATGTAGCAGGGCAGTGGAGCATTCGGTGTATCCTTAGATCGGGCTACTAAGGGAAATAGCCTCAGCCCTTCGGTTGATTCACCATGTGGTTTGCCAAAGGCATGAGTGTTTGTTTAGCATTTCAAAGGATAGTGAGTGAAGAGAAAAGCAAGCTTTTTCCCCAGCTTTCAAGTGGCATGTGCTACTAGCGAGTCAGCACAACTCTGGCTGGGTTGAAATAGGAAGCTAGTGTTCAGCTGAGGAGCTAATTGAAAGTATAACTGCTTGAATGTTATGCTGTAAGTTGGAAAATGTGCTATATACAATGACTTTATGATAGAGGTCACGTCATGTATGTAGCGGAAGCCACAAGAAGCCAGAAGAGTATTCAAGGACTACAGTAATGTAGTGCGGCTTCCTAAGACATTTGCATTCCGTGAAGATCAAGTGGAGAAAAGAAGTGCTGATAACCATTCTTGTCTTGTAAAACACGGGAAACAAACTAAGTGTTTGAATCAGCAATATGTACGTTGGCAGAAGAGCTCTCATTTATTAGTTTCAATAGAACTCTGTGGCTCACACTTAAAAATCAGCTGTTCTAATTTGAAACACTTATCTGAATATTTGCCTAAAGATGATTATCCAATAGAGAGCTTGTGTTTTCTTTCCACTCTAAGATAGATCTGCTTACTCTTAAGTTCTTTATTTTTAATGAGGGACAGCAATTAAATATTAATAAGGTTTATTTAGAGAAAAACAGCTATTTCTGTGAACATCTGCACTATGATGCTTATTGCAATATTTTTAGTAGTAGTACCTGGGATGAGTTTTACAAAGAAATTTCATTTGCTTTGTCATCTGGTATCTCCTATGGAATGATAGAATGGAGTTCTTGTGCCACAAGAATAAACTAACATTTTTCTATGGAGGTGATTTTCTTATTTTTTTTTTCCTCTCAGCATTTCCCAATGCGCTTTTGAAAGCAATTTGTAATTTCCTCCCATTTGTGTACATCGCTTTTCCTCTTTACCTCCAAGAGCAGAATTTAATAGGAAGCAGAGGTCATAGATCAATACATCTTTTTTAGTAAATTCTAAATCACAGTAAGGGTATTTTTCTGATTAAGATATCCTTTTGATACTTCATCTCATTAATGACTTTAAAATACACAGGAAAGCAACATTTTCCTGCTTGATGCCTAAATTTGCATGCCTAACTAAATTTGAGTATGGACTATGGTTGTTCAGAATGTTCAAAGTTAATTTTTCTTTTGTATTTCCTGTGCTTCTAGGTGCAAACACAAGCAAAACAAACCTGCAGAGTGACTCATAATAGCAAAACATGATTTGTAGGGACAAATCACTTACCCTACACAGCACCATTAAGAAAGAGAGGTCAGTGCAAAGCAGCTGTGTAAGAGGAGCAAGAAACAAATGACAAAGGTAGAAAATAAAAACTTTAACACAAATTAGAATTCGTACCTGTTAAACAACTATCCTTTACTGCAAACACCAAAACCTGCCTGCATCCTGTAAACAAACTCAAATTCCGAGGCAAGTGTGAAAAGTTATTTTTCCTTCAATAATTGCCCTTTACTGTCTGAAATTAAATTTCAAATCATCCAGGTGTTTCCAAAATATTTCCAGTCACCTATTGAAGATGCTGGTGGCTGCCAGGATCTAAACAGATTTCTTATTTCTAGTAGATATGCTGAAATGATGAGGTAGAAAACTGACTTCCTAGGATACAGAAATAGTCAGAAAAGAGTGAGGGGGACAAGATCTAGTGGGAATTTCGTGAAAAATTAGGTTGCATTTGCAACATGCAGATAAACATAGCTGTCTTCCTGTTGGTTTTGTATTATTCTTTGCCTTTTCTGTACTTTGAGAAGTAATTCTGTTCTCACAAAGCTTCACAAAAATGCACCTTTGAGAAAAAGACTGTTCCTCCGTGACCTGTTCCAAAGTCCATTGGACTCAGGACTAGCAAAGATAGTCTGGGTAAGTAGATCTGGTCCTTTTACACCACAGGCAATCATATCTAAGCTTTTAAGAAAAAGTCCAAACTCTGTTTTAGGATTATCTTGGGAAGTCACAGAATAGCTCTTTTACCATTCATGAGTGAAAAAGAAATCATTTGATGCTTTAGTGAGCAAAACCAGTATTAGCCCAAATTCAGCACTCTTATCCCTGCTGTAACAATGAAATCAAAATTGTGGAGTTGCTTTTGGAAGTGTCAGTTCTTTAAAGAGTTTGTATGTTGCACATGTGTGTTTATTGTCAAGAATGCTCAGCTTAGTGATTTCAGTTTATCAAATGTTTTGATTTCTGTCAGTGTGTGTTTTTTCAGTATTTCATTAGGTAGCTAATTGTAATCCAGAACTCTTCCTCATTTAATCCATCACCTTTCTATTCAGGTTCTGACTCCACTTCATCTCTGTGATGGATTCACACCTACTGCAGTACCTGGACTGAGACCACTAATTTTAAACCACTGTGTTAACTGTGTAATCTTGGTTGCATTTGCGAACCATTGAAAAGATAAATTTCAAATTCCAAACAATGGGGCCTCCTGATGTTTTTCTGTTTGAGAAATATGTTTTTAAAAATACTGTGATACTACTTCCTCGTAGTCAAGGAAGATGGTCTCAAGGTTCAGAGGTCTTGCAGAGGTTTGGGATGTGAGCTCAGTTCCTGGATTTCTTTGGAGAGAGACTTTGTGAGACTTCGGTTTCAGTGTTTAGTTCTCTGGGCACTGTGAAGGTGATGATGATTCGTCTCCCAAATCCTACCCCATGATTTCAGTTTCTAGAGTATAAATTGTCAAGAGTTCTTTGCTGCTAATTGTTCTTCTGTTACACAGAGTCCTTGTGTTACTTGGGGCCTCAGGAAATACTAAAATATAAACGATTTTAAAATTATCTGCATGTAAACTGCACATACTGTTTATTAAATAACTATTAGGATAACAGAGATGAGCTTAACCAGAAGCTGAGATGAATGCTGGGTTCTGTCCAAAACTTAAAATAATTATAGTCCTTCCAGTGTGGGAGTAACTTTAACATTTGAAAATACATTAACACAGGCTTTGGCTTGGGGTTTGTCTTTCATTTTTTATTCTTAACCACACCACTGTAGCCCTAGAATAGGAAATATTTCCTATATAGGAAATAATCTTGTATGCAAGGAATCAGGTTTTGATTTTTTTCCCTTGTCTGACAGCAAGATCAATAAAACCAGCATGACAAAAGTAATTTTCAGGCCTATTAGTGGAGCTGGCTGTCCTAGAAATCAAATGCTCTCTGTTCTGTTGAATATTCATAGCTTGATTTTTAAAGGAAAAACAAGGAATATTTTCATTTTGGGAGTGATTTTCCTTAGGGGCATTTAGCCAAGTTATATCTTTTGCACTTTGAAGAGTTAAGCCCGGATATGTGGGCATTATTTGGTTACATTTCTGTTGGTAGGATGTGGCTGATACTCAGCTAAGCAAGAGATAAGTGTGACTGGGAATGAAAGAAGATCTAAGGTAAAGGATTTGGTTACAGATTGTAATTCCATGGCTACGTGCCAGAGATATCAAAAAATCTCAGGATTTGACTCAATCTGTTTTTGGAAGTGAGAGTCTGGTGCAGATTTCTGATGTACATCACATTTTAGTTTCCAGTATTATCCCTCAGCATGCAATTTGTGTTTGGCATTGGCTCAGCTGAGCCTAACTTCTACTCGGGACAAAAAGGTTTGAAAAGTTTGGTTTATAGTATACATAAAATGGTATTGGGTTTGGTATAGATAAAATTGCTCAGGGAATGATGTGGAACACACTCAGATTAATGGTCTGATTCCCACAGACCACAGCAGCCTCAGGGAGGTAAAAAAAAAAGAAAAGCCTTGAACTCATTTCAGGGGTAAGAAAAGATAACGCATGAACACAGCAGCTGTTTAGGAGATGGTGTTGAAGCCTCCTTTGAGGATAGGGTAGAGCTCTTTATATGATTTAATCTCATAGCATCTTCAAGATGTGCCAGGGAGGTTCAGACTGGATAACAGGAAAAAAATTTTCACAGAAAGGGTCGTCGGGCACTGGCAGAGGCTGCCCAGGGAGGTGGTTGAGTCCCCATCCCTGGAGGTGTTTAAAAGACAGGTAGACGAGGTGCTCAGGGATGTGGTTTAGAGGTCTTTTCCAACCAGATGATTTTGTGATTCAACATAGCGGAGAAAGAAGCACAAAGCTGACAAGGTTAAAAGCAACATACTTCTTGCAGTCTCTAGCTCCTCTGCTATCACTAATATAGTGCTTTTTTTTTTTTTCCCTACTGTTCTGTCTCATTAACGATCCATAACATGCTTAATTACCGAGCCCCGAGGCACCCGGAGCGCTGCCGCGAGCTGCTCCGGGGTTAACCGAGAGCCGCAGCGCCGCTTTCGCATCGCTCCCCTCCCTCTCCCGCATCTCCCGCTCCGGGGCTCTCCCCGTCCCCGCCCGGGGCGCTGCGGGGCGGGGCTGCGCGGCGGGGCCGGACCCGGGGCAGCGAGCTGCGAGTCCGCAGGTGCGGGAGAACCGCGGCTTCGGCAGGTGCGGGAGAGCCGCGCTGCAGCCCCGCCTGGATGTGCGCGGAGGCGGTGCCGGGCTGCGCGCAGGGTCCCAGCATGGCCCTGGCTTTCTGCGGCGACGAGGACAACTCCACCGCCTACAACGTGGACCACGGCGTGCTCAACAACGGCTGCTTCGTGGACGCGCTCAACGTGGTGCCGCACGTCTTCCTGCTCTTCATCACCTTCCCCATCCTCTTCATCGGTGAGCGCCTGCGGGGCTCCCTCGCCCTATGTGCTTTGGTGCCCCCCCCTTCTCCTTGCTTGGTGCCCCCCCCCCTTCTCTTTGCTTGGTGCCCCCCCCCTTCTCTTTGCTTGGTGCCCCCCCCCTTTCTCTTTGCTTGGTGCCCCCCCCCTTTCTCTTTGCTTGGTGCCCCCCCCACTTCTCCTTGCTTGGTGCCCCCCCGCCCTTTCTCTTTGCTTGGTGCCCCCCCCCCTTTCTCTTTGCTTGGTGCCCCCCCTTTCTCTTTGCTTGGTGCCCCCCCCCCTTTCTCTTTGCTTGGTGCCCCCCCCCCTTTCTCTTTGCTTGGTGCCCCCCCCCCTTTCTCTTTGCTTGGTGCCCCCCCCCCTTTCTCTTTGCTTGGTGTCCCCCCCCCCCCTTTCTCCTTGCTTGGTGCCCCCCCGCTTTCTCCTTGCCTGGCCTGGTTGCGGGGAGGCTGCTCGGGGCGAGCCCCGGGATGCTCCGGTCACCGCCCCCCCCGCTGGCCGGGGATCCCTGCAGGTGACACCCCCCGGGCGCGGGGACTGGAGGGTTTGCCTGCAGGTTTTGATGGGTAGCGTGGGAAACCAAAATAAATGTGCTGTTAAAAAAATAATTAAAAAAAATATTTTGAAATAAAAAATTAAATAACACACAGAAAAAAAAAAAAAAAAAAAAAACCCCACACCAAAAAAAACCCCCAAACTAAAAAAAAAACCCAGGAAACCTGGCAAGTAATTCTGACGTTATCAAATAATACTCCCCGCAGCCAGGCAGGGCTTCCAGTCGTCCCCAGTCCAGCTGCCTGGCTGCCCTAACTCTTGCTCTATCTGCAGCGGGTATTATTTGATAACATAAAAATGGGGTTACCGGTAGGTGGCCCAGTGGTTTAACACATACTAGTTTGAGGACCGTTCTCTTCAGCCTGTCCTCTGGAAGGCGACGGCATGAGCTGTGTGGTTCAACGCTTGCTTTTCTTCATCAGAAACGGTTCAGCGCTGAAATAACAGCACAGCTGTTAAAAGGGGTCAGATGAAGAACTGCTTAGGGCAATCTGTGGCTGTCTGGCTTCTCTCAGTATTGCCAAGTTTTATCTAGATCAAGAGAATGAGTTACTTAAAGAGAAATTGTAAGATAAGGTGTAAATTCTTTAATAAATGCACTGAAGTGAAAAAATAGTGTGTCTGTTACAGCGTGCGTGTTTGTCAAAATGTTCATTTGTTGTTAATTTAAACTGTTAATGTATTTGAAAAGTACTTAACATGTAATTACTTAATACTAAGTTGCTAACGGTATAGGAATTTAAGTCTGTGTCCTACCTGAATTGTTGATTTTATTCTGTATCAAGTTAAGCAATGACAGCGCAGTTCTGAAAATATTCAATTATGTGCATGTTTCACAACACAGTTGTGTCAACTTTAGTACAGTAGTTTGTTATGCATATGCTTTTCTCTATGCTGGAGCTTTATGCGTCAGTCTTGTCATTAAGAAAGCTTTTTATAATTTTCTTTTCCTGTTTAGGATGGGGAAGTCAGAGTTCCAAAGTACATATACATCATAGCACATGGCTTCATTTTCCTGGCCACAATTTACGCTGGATACTGACTTTTATCCTCTTGTTTGTGCTGGTGTGTGAAATTGCAGAGGGCATAGTGTCTGATGGGTAAGTGTCTACCTTCTGACAGTGCTAAATATTTTAAAGGTTTCAGGATAAGTATTTTCTCCCTGTCTATAACCACAATGCATATGGTCTAGATGAGAATTTAAACATGTAATCTCTGTTCTTGGTGATTAACTTACAGACCTTGTATCAGAAATTCCACAGGCCAAGTATGGACACACACAACACTGACCTTAATAAGTTTTAATTCAGCTCAATGACACCATCTTTTCAAGGAGTAATCACAGATAAATCCTAACAATTCAGGCAGATGGTGACATTTTAGTGATGTGTTTTATGTACAAGACACCAGTCCCACAGTCCTTATGCAGGCAGAACTCCCATATGCACAATAGGTCATACCATTGGCCCGCAAATCGAGTTCTATCCGCTTTAATAAAATAAGTACATCTGTTAAGCCTTATCATACACCATAAAGTTTCTTCTGATGTTTGTGCAGCATGTCTGATCTGTTACTTCCAGCAGAGCAGCTCACACATGAGTACGATCCATCATCTGTTATTCAACGTAAGCTGTCATTAAACAGTAATCTGTGGGGGAAATTTTTCCGAGTGAAACAAGTGATCCAGGAGAGTGATTTATCATGAAAGAAAATGACATTGTGTAGCATTTACTATGATTTCTTCCTGTAAGGAAAGGTCAGATTTTCATAAGTATTGTGAATTTGCAACCCAAGGATTACAGAGTTGAAGCTCCCCATCAAAGAGAAAAACCCCTTTCTGTTTAGCCCTCAGTATAACAACTACCCACCAACCAGCGTGAAAGGCGCTGCAGTATTCTGCTGTAGAAGCTGATATCATCATTATTATTATAACTTCTCTTAAACATATATAAATAGGATGTTTCTTAGTGCCAGCTTTTTTAAAAAGCATTTCTCTCATGCTTATTTGGAGTTACCAGGCTGTGGGATGCTCAAAGCAAAATCTCCTGCCTTGAGTTTTCTGTTTTATTTTGCTCTTTAGCAGTGCCTCTCATTATGTTTATTTGCTACTTAACTTGACTCAGAACACTGCTGTTAAGTAATAAGTGTCACCTGATGGGAATGAAAGCTCCTAGCTATACTGGGGGAGTGCCAACCCACAGTTCTGTCTCCTGAGCACTCTGCAGGCTAGCAAGCGCTTCTTTGAATAAAAGCAGATTTGAGACTCGCTCATCAGCTTTCCGAGACCAAAATGCATTGTGTAGGTAAGTCCTTTTGACAGCAGTTGAGTGTCAGAGGTTTTGGCACCTCAGCAATATATGCAGCCTATTGGAGGTACGATTATAGGGAAATTCCAGCAACTTCTGTCTGAAATAAAAAAAATACTCCTACTCCTGCAGTGTAACCTACTGAAGCCTAAGCTGTCTGAAGAAATCTGTTCCTATTCCTGTTGCTTGGTTTTTTCTCTCTTGAGGGTTCAGTCCTGTTGTGCAAAAATCCCTTGGCATTACTAGGAATTCAGAGACTGGAGAATGTTTTCTCATTTTGCTGTATATGCATACAACTCATTGTTAACAATAAGAGTTAAGTGATTACAGGTTGTCAGCAGGGCTGCAGCCAGTTCTTCAGACTTCACCACAATGTCCACGTGAGGGAGGGCTTTCCTCTCCTAGGCACAGATATGGGGAGTGGTCCTCCTGAGCTCCTGTGCATCTGTTAGACGTTTGGGATGTTCTGTTCTCACACATGTGACATCCTGTGATGATCAACAGCTTCCTAACAGCACAGTCCCTTTTGTCTCTCCGAACTACACAAAGGTAGCTTTTGCTGCAGCAAGAACAACAAATCCAGAGATAGTAATTCATTTTCCATGAGGTTAGAGGACAAAGTGTGAATTTCTCTGAGTTTGTGTCCGGAAGACTTCCTCTTGGTGCCTTTTCTCCCCAAGCTGTCTGGAAGAAAGAATTGTACCTTTTGTCAGCATGGGCCTCTCCATTACTTCTGTGAAAGAAAGAAAAGGTGAGGAGGAGAAGATGACAAGTAGGAGGAAAGATGGGAGAAAATGTGCTTCTACCCCTCTCTGCACAATCCTAGAACATTGCCCATCAATTCTAAGATTCCCAAAAAACTGTAGTTGCCAGGACCCACTCCACTGCTTCCTGAAGCAAAGTGTCCGGAAAGTTTTGCTTTATGGGACAAAACTTATGAATATGTGATTGTTTCATAGGTTTTGGTTGTTGGCTTGCAGCCACAGAAAACAGAACTTGCTGAAAGTAATTCCCATGCAGTGGTGCTCTTCTCTGTCCCAAACTGGAAAAAGCAAATGAAACACTTTCACAAAATGTTTCTGTTGAAAATCTTAAATTATGCTGTCAGTTGGTCTTATCCATGTATTTAGATGGACGGCTTCCTAACTGGTTTAGCTTGAATTAACTCTTCTCATTTTGGACCTGAGCTGCTTATCTCAATTTAAATGACTTTCCAGTTGATTTCAGTAGGAAATAGGAGTACATGCATTTCATTTTCAGTACAGGGTCGGGGGGGTGGGGATTTGAAATCCATCTCTGTGATTTAGGAGCATAAATCCAATTGAAAATCAGAGAGCTTTACATCCATAACTTGTTCTACGTACATCAGGACTGGATACAGGATACAATTCATAAATTAAAAGGGAAACAAAGGGAGATAAGAGGGGTTGATTTTAATAAATGTTCACTTTTTTCTTTTTAAGGGTTTCAGAATCGCGCCATTTACACCTGTACATGCCGGCTGGGATGGCATTCTTGGCGGCCATCACATCGGTTGTCTATTACCATAATATCGAAACATCCAATTTCCCAAAGTTGTTAATCGGTATGTCTCACAACTTAAAAGACTCGGAAGTGTGGCTGTGGTGCTGTGTGGCTGTTCATTCTGTGACGGGTCATTGCAGTCTTGGTGCTGGCTTGTATGGGTAAAGCTACACTTGTGTTCTGATCTGAATTTTCCTGAAACAGTTAATAGTTTTCAACACTTCTAACTTCTGCTAGTATCGTGTATGGTGTCCTAAGGCTCCAGTGGGCTGAAGGCTTCCTACGAAAAGCTGAATTTGTAGGAAAAGTAGCACATAAAATTCTTAACTCTACATCTATCCAAGTCCCCCTGCTTGTCAGCGTGTTGCATTTAAGCATGATGAAAGAGTGAAACTGTCTTCATGTGTGCAGTCTATTGAAATATGAAGAGAGTCAAGGGCAATCAGTGACATCACTGACTTCCAGTTTGGCCCTGCCTATGTTACTTTGCGTGCTTGTTCTTGGTTCCTGTTTCTAGAACTCCCTTTTTTAAGACTTCCCTGTTTTAAGACCTTTTGAATGGAAAGTGCTATGTATAGGAATTACCTAGTATACTATATAGTTTCAGCAAGACTATAAATAAATTGTAGCTAGCTATAGAAAATCCATAACTGCTGCCAATCATGCAGTTGGTGATGTGTTCTCTGCTGTTTACTTAAGTAGTTTGTTGACTGTGGGTGTCTACATGTTTTGTCATCCTGTTAGCGGTTATATCTTTGGTGGTCCTGGCTCATCAAATTTTGTTTCAACTGGTTTTCTCTATTAATGGATCCGGCTAAGGTTTGTTTTATGTCATTTATGTAATTTTCTGGGTTTTGTTCGGTGGTAAAAAGTCAGTAACAACTAGATTTAAAAAAGATTTTTGAATGTTGAAGGTTATTTTGAACTGCATGTTGTAGTAAGTGAGCATCCTCCTCTGTAGGAGCCTATAACTCCTGCGGGGGGAGGTCGTCACTCTTGAAAACCTTCAGATTTCTATCCAGGCTATCCATGTCATCTCCTTTGGGACAGTTTTTCTTCTTGTACCCTTCTTTTAAGTAGGGTCTTTTTTGGTTTTTATAACCAGATATGGTCATTCAGTTAAATTTTAATAAGTGAACAGTCTATTTAATGTCTTCTCACATAACTAGATATCATATCTCAGTAAAGTGTTGCTAGCCTGTTACAATCGCGTATGGAAAGCAAGCAGTAATTTTCTTGAGGGTTTTTTTTTTGTTGTTATTTGATATATATAAAGCAATGTTTCAGAATTTAATGTCACTGCCACTTTCTTGCTGTTAAGTCATTGAGAAGGGTAGCACAAATTTACAACTGGTTGTTGATTACCCATTTTTGCATAATCTGTTCTCTATAGGGATTTCTCTTTTATAATAATTTTATTTAGTATTTAGAGCACTGATGCTAGATAAGCTCTGGATGATATTTGAATAATAAACAGCTATACCAATGAATACCAATGCTTAAGTAAGTGCTATTGATACTAAAATTAATAATTATGGATTTCCTTTTTGTAAGAATTTCCAAGGAATAGACTCCTTTAGAAAAAGCTAAGCTTAATGGCTAACTTAGTCAAAAAAAGAAAATCAGACTAGCACACTCTTTCCCAGTTATTTGGTCTGATTTGAATTTTTATCTGAAGTCTTCACAATAAGTGTCTTAGACGTTTATTTTATTTTTGGCTTTGTTGTCCTGTGCTTTTGAACGAATCTAAGACAGACATTTCTGGAAATCTCCATCCTTTACTCTCGGCTGCACACAGTTATTGTTATCTGTATTGGGAGGATTGTCATCTTACAATGTTAATTGTGGCTACTCTGTGTTGACAACTGGGACTTGGTAGTGAGAACTTTAGGCAATTTACTGAGTATTAGATAGTTAAACTATACCTATACTCAGCTATCAACCCCCTAGAGTGCAGTGTGGCCTTGAAGCAGCTTGTTTTTTAGAGGCATATACAAGTGAGGTAACTGGGAACCATGAGCAAGAGCTTAAGTTGGTGATAAACTTTTTGCTGAGTGCATGAAAAAGGAAATGGAAAGGGGATTCTTCATTGGTAAAATGTTGCAAAGAAGATCTAATAATACACACAAAGTAAAGGAAATGACCTGATGTGGCTTCTGCCGCTTCTGAATATCAGTGAAGTTCCACCTAACAGTTTATTAATTCTGAAGGGGCTAAAAGTTTCCAATCCTGTGAAAGTTTGAGAAGTTTTCTTTTTAGAAGTCTTTTTCACTCCATACGTTAAAGAAACCAATTCCATTTGTAGTTCTTCATAAACAAGCAAGAGGCAGATACCATGACCTGGTGATTAGCCTGTTCACTTGTGTTATGCAAGACATGGATGCAAAGTTTCTGTACTGATCTTGCCTTTCAGCTTTATGCCCAGGCTGTGGGTTATTTTGAAGTAGTTGTTTGTATTATCTCTTATCAAAAAAATTGACAAGGCTTGGAATGTTTTTCCTCTGAAGCAACTAATTGAGCCCAGGATCCCAGACGAGTGTCTAAACAGTTGGAACACTGTGGTCTGAGTCTGTTTTTCTCTGTATGGTTTTGACCTGTAATTCTATTACAACAAGCTCAGCTTTTCCATTGTAGCACTGTTTAATATAATAGCTGACTCTCCTAGTAATGCTAATTTTAGTGCTCTTTGCACAGTTTTGAAAAAAAAAAAGATGCATAACACAGGAGGACCCATTTTAAAATGGTTTTCATAATGAATTGAGCAACCTGCTAGCTTTCCTGACATTTCAAAATATGTAATTGAATGGTAGCATCTGATTGCACTGTTTTTTGAGTTAGTGTTTATTTGTTTTATAGATAAATAAACCATAGAAATTAAACAATAGGAGAAAATTATTAAATAACAATAGAACTTCGAGTTTTTAAACTGAAAGGAGTAGTAGCGTAGAACACATCTGAGGTGGTGGGATTTTTTTATTTTTAATTTAAGAAAATTGTCATTGTTTGAATCGGTTATTGTAGGACAGCCTTACCGTTCTTGACAGTAATCTAGTTTTCTAATTTAAATTTCTCATACTTTGGCATTTTAATTAATTACCCTGGAATTAGTTTATTGCTTAAACCGGAACTTCCTGTTATTATATGAATATAATGCTTATTGCTTAGTATGCAAAATTTCTTTCCAAACAGACACAGGTTAGTTAATAAATCCCATCCAGTTAAGTGCGTGATTTTTTTTAGAACTTGGGCTTAATCCAATGAAGCTGTAAAACCGTTTGAATTCCACATTGCTTAATTTTCAGTGATCTGGCCTCAAGTGAGAATCTAGAGCTGTGGTGTTGTGCGTTGAAGTCACTCACATGGCCTGAGAAAAAGTGAAGTCCTTCAGGCTGCAGGCAGATGGGGCAGATGTAAAGTGATCAAATACATTGGATTATGCATCTGTGGTCTGATCACTAGGCAGTTCAGGTGGATTTCTTGCTGATAATTTCTGGAAGCAGCCAATATTTACTCACCAGCCAGATGATAAGAACACAACTTAAAAGAAAGTTCCCTAACTATATTTTCAAAGAAACTCTGTCTTCAGGAGCTTGTGAATGTCTGCCAGATCGGGTTATATACAGTTGTTGTCAAAAGCGAAAGCTAAATAAGTCCAAATGCTTCCAGGATATATGACAATGGGAAGTCATTATCTCCTGAGGATGTTGCATTTGGCACCTTCTAGTACTCCTTAGATAAAAGTTAAATTAATGTTCTATGAATTTTTTAGATGGTCATATAGACTCTTATTTAAATCCAAGTAGAATAATGGTTTTGCTCTTCTTTCTTTTTCTTCTTCCAAGAGCTTTGTGGAGATACTAGTCAGATTGGGCTTTTTTATCAATTGTGCTCAACTGACGCAGATTTTCTTTGTGCTATTTTTGTATAAGTCCTCTTCACTCTGAGAAAGATGCATTCTCAGCGTGTTATAAGAAGAATGAAACAAAACACAAGAATTGACAGGTGAAGGTGGCTAGGAGTAGGACAGCGTAGAATGTATTCTTGGATGGAGTGTGATTTTAGTCAAATACATCGTCAGTAGGAAGGGATAGTGCCTCAAAAGTAGGAAACAGTCTGAAGCAGGATAAGGGTGTTACATTTGATGCAGTTTAAGTGGAGAAGATGGTAGGAAGCCTCACATAGGAAGGCTATAGTTTTTTTAAGAGGGATTCTGTATGTATGTCTTTGAAGTCCTCTATGCAACTGTGTCAGCCACTAAAATATGGTGCTGGAATGCCTGACCTCTTAGTGCTTTCTTCTTACAAACTGTCCTAATAGTTTTAGAGGAAGATAGACTCATGGGAAAATGTCCTATTGCCCAGTACTCCTGTACTGTTAATTTACTGTCTTCATTTAAATGAGAGTTTTGAAGTTGTTTTCTACAGAAACAGGATTGGCAGCCCCAAATTCCATACAGACTCTCCATGCCGAATTTAGTTTTGCTTTGAAAGGGTAGACCCACAGTACATCCCCACAGGGCTTTCTAGAGTGCCTCAAGGTAGCTGGAACTCCATGAATTCTTTGAAATTTGTGCAATTTCCTGATGATTATCCATATTTGTAAGTTTGGCTTACAGTTGCTAATGTCTTGGTTGAAGACCTTCTCTGGTGTTGCAGCAAGACACTCAGAAAGCCATATCCATGTTTTTCTTGTCAGGTAGAGCACATTCCAGCTATTGCACTGTGGCAGAGACAGCAGCAGTGAAAGGTTCATGTAAAAGAACATAACCCTAGAAAGCATTTCCTTAAGAATGGGCAACACAGGCTGGCTTATGGAGTGGTGAATGGCACAGAGTGTGTTTCTAAATTGCCAGAGATTACTGCAGGGATCATTTATCTATAACTGGCAGTAGCACTTGTAGGCAATTCAGTGGAACTCTAAAAAAATAAAGTTGTATTCTACAGATGCCCAGACATCTTTCCTTGATATGCCTGTGTATCTGTTATAAATTACATATATGGAATTTGTGTTGAACAACTGAGCAGAACTGAACAACTGAGTGTGTTTCTAAATTGCCAGAAATTACTGTAGGGATCATTTATCTATAACTGGCAGTAGCACTTGTAGGCAATTCAGTGGAACTGTAAAAAAATAAAGTTGTATTCTACAGATGCCAAGACATCTTTCCTTGATATGCCTGTGTATCTGTTATAAATTACATATATGGAATTTGTGTTGAACAACTGAGCAGAAGCAGTTTGCAGAAAATATTTTAATAGCTGTTTCTGCCTGCATCTCAGAGACCTGTAGGGGGAAATGAGAATAATTTCCCTTCAATTCAAAATCATAACAATTCGTTAGTATGAAGCAAATTTGAAGAATATCAGTCTCAGCCACTTTCACTTGTTGGGCAACTCCTTCCCTTGAACTCGTCATGTGGACACACGTTTATAACAGATGGAAATTTCCTTCAGCAGACTTCACTTTGTGAAACTTGCCTGTATCACCAAGTTTAACAGGAAAGGAATTGGGAACTAGCATAATCATGTTTTCATGTTTGTGGAATTGAATCAGGCTTCTATTTTGACATGAGAAAGTTACTGTCTGTTTTGGGGTTTTTTATATTGTTACCGTCTTTATGAATTAACGCTTAATACTGCTATTGTATATTTTTGCAACGGTGGCGCTGATTAACTTTTTTTTTTTAACCCCTTATAGCATTGCTGTTCTACTGGACTTTAGCTTTTGTAACTAAAACCATCAAATTTGTAAAGTTCTGTGATAACGGGGTTGGATTTTCGCAGCTTCGGTTTTGCCTCACAGGACTCCTGGTTATTCTATATGGAATGCTACTAGCTGTAGAAATCAATGTCATCAGGGTGAGGGTAAGTTAGTTAATAAAACTCTCTTTCTGTGGGATTTTTTTGTTGTTAGTTTGTTGGCTTTGTTTTCTTTATTCCCCTTTCTGAGTACTTGGTGTGAAATGCATTTCTAAAGGAGAGAGAAAAATCCAGTTAGAAATAGGAGGATCAAAGGATAATCCAATTTTATTAGGCCAGTAAATCTATAATGAAAAAAAAAAAATGCCAGACTCCATTGTAGCTAAACTAAGATGAATTTATTAATCTTTTCAAGTTTTTTTAAAAATGTCTATTATGATTCACTGTTTCAGTTATTGGGAACAAGTATTTCTGGTGCAAGGGAGGACTGGATGAAAGGAATTGTCTGTTCCATCAGAGACTACATTAGACACAGAAATAACATCTCTCATTTTCCAAGAGACAATCACAAAAAGCAATTTGCTGGGGCAGCTGGGATTGCTATCTAGCCTCCCAGCTATAGAATCATAGAATGATTTGAGATGGAAGGGACCTTAAAGATGATCTAATTCCAACCCTCCCACTAGATCAGGCTGCCCAAGGCCCCATCCAACCTGGCCTTGAACACCTCCAGGTATGGGGCACCTACAGCTTCCCTGGGCATCCTGTGCCAGTGCCTCACCACACTCATTTTGAAGAATTTCCTCCTTGTGTCTAGTCTAAATCTGCCCCTCTCCAGTTTATACCCATTGCCTCTAGTCCTATCACAACACACCCTTGTAAACAGTCCCTCCCAGCTTTCTTGTAGGCCCCATTCAAGTATCGGAAGGTCTCGGTAAGGTCTCCTCAGAGCCTTCTCTTCTCCAGGCCAAACAACTGACACTCTCTCAGCTTGTCCTCGTATGGGAGGTGCTGCAGCCCTCGGATCATACTTGTAGCCCTTCTCTCCTCTATGTGTATGCATTTCCCTTCTGTGGGGTCTGCAGTCGTAATCCAAACGGAGAGATGGCTTTGGAGACTGCTGGATAGATAAATGCCAAAGTTCCTTCCGTTACCTGGCCCTCACTTAACTGTGTGCACAAATGAAACCTAGGCTCAGGATGGAATGAAAAATTTCCATGTAAATTTTCTCAATGCTTCCCTCACTTTTTCCAGAAATGCATTCAGCAATGTGAGTTACCTTTATCGCATGTTTATTCTTTTGTGATTTTCTTGGGGGATTTTGTGTGTCTGTATGTTTATTTGACAACTTAGGGCAAAATTGTGTCTAAAAGCAGCTTTTTCAGTAACATTTTTGAAAGAAAGAATAATAAACCCCTCAATGCTAGACATTCAGTATTTGTATTGTAAAAGTAAAACAGTGAATTGGCTCGCGGGAAAAGTGAAATTCAGTTGTGACATCAGAGATGTTTGCTCATAAATCTCATTTAATTAAGCAGTTCTATTAATTACAGTGAAATTATAGGACATGAAGAATAAAAAATGCTCATTGCATATTGTCATTATATTTTATGTTATATTTGTTTTGGTTTAAAAATTAAAGAATGTCTTTGCATAGAATGATTTAGCCAGTGGCATAGATTTTTTTTTGCTACCTGTTGTGTCTATGGCAGAATTTGGAAAGCCAGGTTTGTTGCTGCAGCTGGTGAAGACATTGGGTTGCATTGAGAGTTGGCCACTACTGAGGAAAGGGGAAAGAGAAAAAGAAAATGAAAATAAAGGGTGAGGCCTCTATGCTAGCAGGAACAGCAGGCATTGCGTTACCTTTTTTCTTCCCCATCTCCTTCCAGAAGACAAAAGATTGACTTGGTTGACTTTCAGTCCCAACTATACTTTATCCCTTTCTTCTGCTGTTCCCGTTGTTCATCTTAGATGGGCCTTACCAACCCCATTGCTATTTTCTTCTAGGATCTGTGAATTATTTCTCCAACTGTGGTGGAAGAAAAGGTAGCAATGAAGCATGTCCAGGAATCCTATTAAGATTAATATGATTTTAGATACAGTCATGAGTAGAGAATGGATGAATTAAATATGTGATTGAATACTTTTCAGAAAGGAAAGATGTATTTTTAAGAGGCTTGGATTTTCATTCCCAAAAATGAACAATGTATAAAAAAATTTTTTTTCTTGACTGCAGGAAATCATCTGCAGTCTGCCCTCACTCTTTCAGCATTTAAGCCAATGAAAGCATTTGTTAGTGTTATATGCACTCTCTAGTTCACTGGTTTCCCAGGCCCATTCAGGACACCACAAGTAGCTCCATGTTCTCAGATAAATAAATTTGATGGAATATGGTATAGGAATCTCTGTGATAGCCCCACGGCTGTGCCTTCTTGAGCTAGTACATCCCATGTTGCTCTGTCTGGAACTCGGAATGAGAGGCTGGGGTTGTACTATTTGAAACTTAAAGTGAGTATTTTTTTTCCTACAGGTATGCAAACTTGTGTCCCATGAACAGAGTAATAGTGAATGTTTAGGCTGTTTTATTTCTAGGCTGGATGCCTTTTGATTTTCCTCAGTACCTGGGGATACTGGATTTGCTGTATTGGTTCAATTTGAATGCCTAAATTCCTTGAGTGCTTTTGAGGAACCAAGACTGACTGGTTGTTTACCTTCTATGTCCTTTATCTCTTATCTATTCTTTGCAGGCTTGTATTTTCTATGCATTGTGTGTAATTCTTTTGATACTCTGAATTTCAGAGATATGTTTTTTTCAAAACTCCTAAAGAAGTTAAACCTCCTGAGGATCTCCAGGACCTTGGTGTTCGATTCCTACAGCCGTTTGTGAATCTGTTGTCCAAAGGAACATACTGGTGGATGAATACATTTATCAAGACTGCCCATAAGAAACCAATAGACTTGAAAACCATAGGCAAGCTTCCCATTGCCATGAGAGCTTTGACCAATTACATTCGTCTTAATGAGGCTTTTGAAGCACAGAAGGTATGCAAAGCATAGAATTATGCCCATCTGCTTACTCTGTGCTCATGTATCTCATTACTTTTTACGCTATAAGCATGATATAAAGTTATATAGACAGACATGATGCAAATGAAGTATCCAATAGCATGGGTTTCCATATATGAAGAGGTAACATATTCAGTTGTACCTCATACAAATAGTAAAATTTCTCTACCTAAACATGCATGTCAGACACATTACTGGTTAAATGCATGTCAAATGGCCTCTGTTTTCATGTGGAAAAACATATAAGTTTTTAAAGTTTTTAAATGGACTTAAAAAAATAAGTCCATTTTTTTATGGACTATATTAACTGAACGCCATTTTCAGTCTTCCTAAATAAGACCCTAGAATCACTAAATTACAGAGTGAGTATTAATGAGTCCTCACAGGGCTATTTTTTCGATGGTATTCCAGTTACAGTTTGTAGAATTCAAGGCTGAATCTATCCCATCTCAAATTCTGCTTGACTCCCTGGTGGGACCTCAGTATATTAAGGATTAAGAGAAGTCTTTTGCGTCCTGTCTAGAAAGAATATAGTTTTTTGCTCTGTATGTTCTCAGGAACACAAAGCGTGTCATTTCCCTCCCTCTTTTTTTTATTTGTCCTCCAGCAAGTGGTAAACAGTGCACATATTTGACCCTTACTAAGGGTAAAAGAAATAACACTTCTTTTTATGAAGTGGAGGAGAGTACAAATTAGTGCTTTGTTCTCACTCTAAAAGCAAGTGAAATAAGAGTTGTAGGTCTTGTGCTTGTCTAGCTCAAAGATTGCAATTAGTTTTCAATGAATGAAATCAAGGGTAAAAATACCAATAATTTATCAGACCTGAGGCTGATACATAACATAATGCTTTCTAATTATTTTTTTTTCCTGAACAGAACAAAAGGTCATCATCTCCACAAGGATCCAGATCGATATGGCGTGCTCTCTGCTGTGCTTTTGGAAGACCCTTACTTCTCAGTAGCACATTCCGTATTCTGGCTGACTTGCTTGGATTTGCTGGTCCGCTCTGCATCTCTGGGATTGTTCACAATGTTGGAAAGGGAAATAACACCATCCGCCCACAGGTGCTGTCAAATTGTCATAAAAATGAAGTAGTCAAAAAGTGACGCTATGACTATGTGGTTTTTTGGGCTTAGTAAAGAAAGTGATCTATATGTGATGTATCTGTAATGTATTTGTGAATGCTGGAAATGACACTGTGTAAGTACTGCCTGTAATCTACTTCTGTACCTTGATGGGGAGTGAAATGCATTACCCTTGCATATAGACAGGCTTGTATTCTGCAGAATAACCTCATTCAAGATACTGGTGAAGTATATCCAGAGTCCCACTAGTATGATAAGGATTTTAAGTACAGTCTTGAGATTAAATCAAGTCTGTGACTGAGTGCTTTTCAGAAAGGAAAAAGCAACTTGGCTTGGCTTTTTCTTTCCAAAAATGAGTAATGTCTAAGAGGACTAGAACGGGCCTTTTTCATCACAAAAAAATGCCAAGTAATTTAACAATGACAAAGAACTTCCACTGATTGCTTTGGGGAGGTGTGGTTTTGAAAGATCAACTGACATGTATTTTGAAAGGATAGTACTTGAATGAATGTTCCCCAAGAAGAAACAGACATACTTCTTGATTAACTTAAAAAAAAAAAAAAAGGCTTGGGAAGCATCTTCCTATTACAAGATGAGGTCACTCAAATGGATTTCTTTGAGAAAGATCAGTTTATTTCTGCAGCTCGTGTATTGTTTGATATCAGATTTGATTTCCAAAGTCTGTTGACGCTAGTGGAAATAGATCCATTCACTCAGTTACACTGTGGATTAGGTCCCCTGTAAATATTGAAACACACCATATGCATTGCAGAAAATTTCACAAAGGCCTCAGGCTGTAGTTAATTGTTTATCCATTTTGCAATCCTTATCTAAATATTTGGAAATTTTAACATTGCAAGTAGATTCAATGGAAACCAATTAAAGTGGGAAATGAAGAAATTAAGACTGTAGGGCCGTATTGCAGCAAAGTACTGTGGAAGCTTTTGTGGAAGCCTGATAATTTGTTTGGAGCCCTGTTGCAGCTGAAATTACACTGAATCACAGTTTACAGATTATCCTGTTTAGTTTTTCTCTTAAAGTGTCAGCTCATTCTTCTCTCTGAAAAATGCTCAGGTCTGGTCCAGATATGCCCTAAACAGAGCCTCATCCAGCCTTGACGTCCTCACTGTGTCTAGCTAAGTGCTAGCCTTATTATTGTTGTAATTTATAACCCTTTTGAGGGATCACCTAACAGCAATATTTGCTGATGGTGATAGTCCATGGCTGACACTTTAAGGGTGTTTTTTACCTTTCCTAAAAGGTCTTCCAGAGGCTTTTCCTTCTGTTTTAACCTGGTTTATTATACACAGTGTTTTTCTAGTAAGAAGCTATTTATCTTTACATGTGAAAATTGCTTTTGCCGGATTAGATGAACTGTCTTTCTAAAATGTGTGAAGACTGTTTAGTCAAACCATCTGTAAACAGACTGGGATGTTCAAGAAAACTCCCACATGTATGCACATACCTACCCAACTGGGTCTGCTCTGGGAAAAAAATACACCAACTCTGCTGCTAAGAATGTTATATTCATAATTGTAATGACTCAAAAAGGAGAGCCTTGCTTTATTAATTGTTTGCCAAAGAGCTACATAGGTGGGGAAACAAGCATTCTAAAACAGTGTCTTATGAAGGGGAAATATTGTGTCTGATGTGCTGCTGAGTTTGCCATACAGTAGGACTGGATTGGAAAAGCAAAGTTGTGAGTACAGTGCAGAGCATCTTTTATCCATCCCTTAAAGTGACATTTCTTCATTTTAAATAGTTGAGATTGAGGAGATGTTGTAATAAACTCTAGTCAACTGTGTCATTCAAACAGAAATTCTGTTGTGAAACTGAAGGTAGAGAGATGTAATATTTGCTTTATTCTTCAGTCCCTTTGTGACAGATATAAACTGCTGTGGAGCTGGAACTTGGAGATCACATGGATGTCACAGCCAGTATTAACTGCTTTAGTTAGTACCACAGTTAGTCAAAGCACGACAGGGTCTTAAATTCTGTCACGCTCTTCATGTGTATTTATAACTGCAGTATCAATATTTATGGCCACACTAGAACATTCTTAAGATATGCATTTCTCTGAGTGTTAATCATTTCACACCAAAGAAGAGACTGACAGAATGATAACCTTTATATTTTGGTGGTAGCATCTTCCACATTGCAATGTTAGGATTAGCAGTTCCAGTATTAGGAATACCTGCTGATATAACATGTTCAAATGATACACAAATCCTATAGACTTCATTTAAAAAGCTCTAGAAGTCATAGATTCCAGTATTGACATTTAAGATTGTGTGAGCCTAGTATTTTAATAGTGGCCTTTTCTCAGCCTTTTACTGGATAGAGCCTACTGTCACTTATTAAAAAGTGATATTATCCTGAAGTCATCAGTGAGGTGGGACACTGAATGTCCCCAAAGCCATCTCTGAAAATAAAGCATCTAATTAGTTCCATTAACTTCTCAGGCAAGGTTATTTGTCTAATATAGAATCATAGAATAACCAGGTTGGAAGAGACCCACTGGATCATCGAGTCCAACCATTCCTATCAAACACTAAACCATGCCCCTTAGCACCTCGTCCACCCGTCCCTTGAACACCTCCAGGGAAGGTGACTCAACCACCTCCCTGGGTAGCCTGTTCCAGTGTCCAATGACCCTTTCTGTGAAAAATTTTTTCCTAATGTCCAGCCTAAACCTCCCCTGGCAGAGCTTGAGGCCATTCCCTCTTGTCTTGTCCCCTGTCACTTGGGAGAAGAGGCCAGCACCCTCCTGTCCACAACCTCCTTTCAGGTAGTTGTAGAGAGCAATGAGGTCTCCCCTCAGCCTCCTCTTCTCCAGGCTAAACAACCCCAGCTCTCTCAGCCGTTCCTCATAAGGCCTGTTCTCCAGCCCTTTCACCAGCTTTGTTGCTCTTCTCTGGACTCGCTCCAGAGCCTCAACATCCTTCTTGTGGTGAGGGGCCCAGAACTGAACACAGGATTCAAGGAGCGGTCTCACCAGTGCTGAGTACAGAGGGAGAATAACCTCCCTGGACCTGCTGGTCACGCTGTTTCTGATACAAGCCAAGATGCCATTGTCCTTCTTGGCCACCTGGGCACACTGCTGGCTCATGTTCAGTCGGCTATATGCAAAAGGTTCAGTAGATGTGCTGTTATTTCCTTATGTTTGCTGCAGGCTTACAAGCATACTTAAACATCATAGCTTAAGCATGTAGATACTCAGTGACTTTGTAAACCATAATGGCCTGATATTGCATCTCAGACTCGGCAAAGATCTTGGTGCTTTCACCAAGTGTGTGATGTTTATGTATGTATGTTTAAGTCCTCATTTTCTCTCAAGTTGAGTACTAGGAGAAATGCTGAGAATATTAATCTCCCTTCTCTTCCTTATTTATCTATTATATCTTGTTTTGATGTGAATCAACACCACACGAAAATCTCATTGCTAGAAAAGTGTGATTTGTCAAAACACGATTTTGCAAAAAAGTGGCATTCTTTTACATGCAGTAAAAAGTAGTATTAGCTGCAGTAATTAGTGGTGGCCAGATGTTTATGTAGAAGAGCAGTGAAATTTTGCTGCTTCTGTGACTGCTTTTAATGTTATACAGCATAATCTGTAACTTTCACGGTTAATGATTTAGATAAGGCTTAGCCTCTCTTTGCTGTCATGTAACTCTCTTTGGCAGTCATGATCTTCCAGTGTTACAGACTTAAATGTTGTTCTAGCTTGGCATTCATAAAAAGCTGGTTTTAATTTTCACTGTGTTACAGAGATGCTGTTTTTTTCTGGATGATCCTGTATTGAATTTAAATGAAAACCCAGTGAAGATTTGTTAAAATAATAGCTGATCTGAGAAATGGTAGCTCTAAGGAGATTCGCACTGTTGCAAGTTAGCAAGATATGTCTGAGGTGAAAACATCACAAATGTAAAAGATCCTGATTTTACCCAAAGGTGCTTTTTCTTGGGTTTTGGGGTTTTTTTTTTCCAAAAAAACCACTAAGTTTTACAGTTCTATAGTCCTTGGCATTCTGTTTTTTATTTGAGTATATCCCACTGCACAGTAAACAATGGGCAGCTCTTAAACTTGCACAGTTAAGCACCACGTGTGGTTTCTCCACCTTCTGTATGTCTTACGTTTTATGCTTATGAGCCTGAATATTAAAGAGTCTGAAAGATAAATTGGATGCATGTAAATTGGCCATGGCCTTGGCCAATTAGTGAATTTCCCTTTTCTTTTTCACTGTCAAGGCTACTTTAAGGTAGAACAGGAGAAGACTTGGTTGTACTTGTGATTTTCCAGACCTGTGATACATTTTCTAAAGGTTCAATGTGGAGCCTTGGGTCTTCCTCCTTCTTCTTCAAAGTTATAGGAAGAATAAATTTACAGCCAGTTACATCTTGCAAGGATCAAAGGCCTGATTTGAAAAGATGTATGTGTAAGACTGTAAATAATCTGGAAGAGACACTCACTGTACCATATACTTCTTGTAGTAGATAAAGCTGCTGTAGGCTACTTGAATGACTATGGAACAAGCTATAATTTAGGGTTTAAAATCCCTTTAAGGTACAAATAACTAAACCTGTGGTTAAATATCTCATTATCTGAAGATAATTGCTGACCTGTACTGTAATTTTTCAGAGTTTTGCGCTTGATACAGATTCCAAAAGACAAGTATGCCTACCTTTTGTTTGCATTTTGTTGATTTGACTTCGAAGACTCCATGTGCTGGAATACTTTTTCAGAGGGCTTCTCTGAGAGCTAATTTCGTATTTGATTCTGTGGCCTTAAAGGCTGCAGAGATGTTTATGTACATGAATTTGAAGTCCAAGTACCTAGCTGAACTGGAAAATATTACTTTCTGACAATTTGCCTTTGAGAGCAGAAAACAAATTATTGAATGAACTAGTTTTTATTCCCTGTTTTGAAAGCATGAAACTCAGCGCTGTTGTGTTGCTGATGGAAATTTTCCATGTTCTTCTAAGTTACCAGGATGCCTCATAATGGAAATAAGGAACATTTGCATGAACAAAGATTTACAGGAATGGAATGATAATTACTTGTTTTTCTTTGAATCCAGCCTTCATGTGAATCTCAGTGGCTTGTAACAAATGCCACATAAGTGAGGAAAGGGAGTAAACCTAAGAAATCTACACAAGTCTGTGTTGCATAGCAGATAGAAGTCCTTTGATGGCTGCTTAGTTTGGCCAGTATTTGAAGAAGAGTCTACCACAGTTCACCACCGATCAGATGTTTGTGGAGAATTAATCTTTTGTGTTGATGAATGACCTCCTAGGCACCTCAGAAGATGGTTGAACTGTTGTGTGGGCAGGTCAGACTAGTTTCGTCTCATGAGAAGGAATATTATTTTGTGAAGTGGGAGGCACTGTGTTAGGAAACCTGTACTGAATGTGTTCTGCTAAGTGAGCACTCTTCTGAAGTAAAACTAAAGATCCTTTCAAAAGCTGTTTTGCCCATTATTTTGTTTACTTATTTGCCAATGTAACCATACATTTCTCTGCTTTTAAGCCTATAAATTACCCTACACGTGTCAAGGGGTGAGTTAGTGTGCCTACTAGAGCAATGGCAGGAGCAATCACGAATGTCAAAAGATGGAGAAAAAGAGATGGAAAAAATACCCTAAGGCTCTGGTTCCTCAAGTAGTAGCAGTCTGTTAGGTCACCACTGCTGGAATGACTTGCTGTTGCCTCCTTTCACATTCTTTGTCACCTCCAGCTCCTTTTCCTACTTTTGCTCTAACTCTGGCACTGACTGAACACTTTCGTGATCTGATTTGACCCACTAAATTGAAAGAAAAGCAGCAGATACTGTTTCCTGGTCTGATATTCTTTTGCCAGCAATTTGAATTGTCTAATGGAGAGTTGTCTAAGTTCCGTAACTAGTGCACAGTAAGAAACAGAAGCAGGCAGCTTGGAGGAGCCCAGGTTCAGTTAGGGCTAGGGCAAAGTCCATTTGTCTTTCAGCTGGCTCAGCCTCATCTTACAAAAGCAGGGCTTTAAAAACTAAGTTTAGCCTCTGTGTTAACATGTCATGTGGGGTTTCTATAAACAGATAGTTGCAAGGTGCAGATCAGAGCTAATAAAAATGTACAAGACTATTAAGCATTACTGCGTTCTTGAAAATGTCAACAGCAAAGAAACTATATGGGGAAGAAGTAATGCACTGAACAAGGAATACGGCAGGAGTGTAAATAGCAAGAAGACCTCCGAGAGGGAATAGAAAGAGACCTCTTCCCAATTTTACCTTTAAGGGCAGCGTAAGCCAGCAGTCAAAATTTTGAATGAGCCAAGGGGAGGAGGAGGAAGGCAGAGACATTTTAGTTTCAGAAGGCTTCCCAAGGTGAAGCCAACATCTTAACCAGTTGTGGTACCAAAGGTGTTGTCTTGTTAAACATAATCTAGAATAAATGTACTGCTTACCAAGTAAACCACAGACATACTTCAAAACGCACTTTGGTGATCTCATGAACTTGCTAGGAGTTAATGACCATAAATAAAAATGCTGAACAAACCTGTTGGATGCTGCAAACCAAAATGACATGCATTGTTCCCAGAATTTGAAGGATGTGGTTTTGGCAAGTTATGGAGGACATTTTTAGTGTTCAGTAACCTGTAGTGCTAAAACAAGAAGATTAATTTTATGAAGGACATTAACTAGTCCTTTCTGAGAATGGGCAGTGCAAACCTTTTAGCAAACAACTGTATGGAATTCTCAAAGTGTCCTAGAGTTTTGGAAGGATGTCAGAAATTCTAGAAATGTCATTCTGCGTTTAAATAAAGCTTACTGAGTTGGCACATTATATGACTTTTTCCTTGAACTGATAAACCATGAGGTTTCAGGTCAGGTTGGGAGCACTTTCAAAGTAATAAACTGTGGTTCTCTCTGCTTATTAAAAATGCAAAACTGCTAATTAAATTACCGTTGCACCTGATTTCTACTTTCTTTTTTTCTTTTTTTGTAGACTAAAATTCTTGGTGTTTTCTTTATTTCATCTCAAGAGTTCCTGTCCAATGCTTATGTTTTAGCTGTGCTCTTATTCTTTGCCCTGCTGTTGCAAAGGACGTTTCTCCAAGCATCGTACTACGTTGCCATTGAAACAGGAATCAACTTGAGAGGCGCAATACAGGTAGTCAACATATTATTAGTAACCTATTTTCATACAATTGTGTATTTGTACATACAAATTATAATTATTGTCAATGTATGAAACATTTCTCTCCTCATACGTATTGAATGTTACCATTCCTGTGAAAGATTGTGTTAACTTAGACCTGCATTCTTACCTTGGCATCTTATTTGATGATTTTATATAAATGTTTATTTGTAATATATAATGCTGTATTTCACCTTCCTTTTGAGCACAAATTTGCTGGCAGTAAAACAGAATTGAACTTTTGAAAGAACCTAGGTTCTGAACTACCCCTCTCCCATCTCAAAGGTGCATTTTAGTAACATCCTATGTAAGTAATAGCCGCTTTAAGATGGCTTGTAAATGTACCTTGGAAAAAAAGATAGGTTGTATTCCCAATTTATGGAATAATGTCTTATTCCATAGGTCTGGCCACAAGATCTACCAGGCATTATGGAGTCTATAATTACTGAACATAAGTTGGACTGGAAAAATGGATTCCATAATCATTGTATAACTGAACAGCAGATCAGAATTCTTTGTAGTATACAAAGATCTATGGCTACAACGGAGAGAATTAGGTGTAAGATGACAGTGCAGTATTGCCAAATGCACTGGCTGAAACCTACCCTCTGACAGCTCAAAAGCCGGCCCTATAAGTTACACTATTTATCCACTGAACTACATAGAGACCATGTGATAGATGGATGCTTTCAATAGCAGCCTAATTGTTTAATCTTCTTTTGATCTTATGCTTGGAAGGACTTGTCAACTGTCAGATTTCTGGATTCCATCCACTGTTTCTCCCTTATTGGCACAAAGTAGAAAATTACTAAAGAAATAAAAATTTTACACAAAGTATATATTAAAAAATTGAATGTCTTCATATTAAGTGGAAGAGTGGCTGCTAACTGAAAAATACATGGACCACAGCAAGTGTAAAAGAGCAATAGTTGGAAAACAGAACTACATTCCCATCAGTTGTTTGGAGTTTGTTTGTTTGTTTGTTTGTTTGTTTGTTTGTTTTAAGAAAAGCTTTGTATTCCGTATGCTGGGTATTACAGAGACCCAGATAACACCAGAAGTTGGATTGCTCAAACTGGAGAGTTTCTAGCGATGATTCTAAGCAGCAGAACTAGTATAAATGGCAGGCTCTGTGCCAGTATTTTCATACAATCTTTTCCTATATTTTTTAAATTTTCTTTAAACCTTTTATTTCTTTTCCTACCCTGTGTAAACCTGCACTTATTTGATGTGCCCTGTATGACTTTATGCTTCGTGATGGACAGTTGGCACTTGATTCAAAGGCATTTACTGAATCAGGGTGCCTCCTTTCAGCTAAGTCTCGTGACTGCAGAGCATTACGATGTAGTCTTTTACCAGACCATCTGGGAAAAGTACACTTTGATTGTTTTGTATTAAGTTATTTTTGCACATGGTGCCGGACTTTGTAGGGAGGCAGCTACTTAATTCAGTGCAGAATGGGACCTGTTACATTGGTTGTCTGAGAATTAAACTTTGTAATGGGACTGAGCTTTCCAGCCCCAATGCAACAACATTCTCAGCCAGGAACATTGTTCTGAGGTTGGGTGGACCTGAATTAATTGCCAGAGGAAAATAACAAGAATTATAAAATATGACTATTACATATTTAATGTAATAATATGTTAGTTTTTATTACCGCTTACAGCAAGGGCGCTCCATGGAGAAGCTGGAGGTATAAAACAGAGTTATTAATGATGTTCTTGGACCTTTTGGGTGGTAAAGGTTTCATTCTTTTACTGATCCACAGGGATGCAAAAAGGGAGTACTTAGACAACCATTATGTACCTAATTGCACTGTGCTTTTTGTGAATGAACAAGAAGACAGCTTAGAATGTTTCATCATAACACAAAAAGTCAAACTTTAAGCTTTTCATTCAAGTTACTGGGAATGCTTTTTCCCTCAGAGTGCTGGAGTACACCTGTGCTTTAGATGGAGCTAGATATTTTATTTCTATTTGCTAACACCTTTTGATCTCTCTTCCAGACAAAAATATACAATAAAATTATGCAGCTTTCAACCTCTAACATGTCTATGGGGGAGATGACTGCAGGCCAGATCTGTAACCTGGTTGCCATAGACACAAATCAGCTGATGTGGTTCTTTTTCCTTTGCCCTAACCTTTGGGCTATGCCAGTACAGGTAAGGAGATTGAACGGGCCTTTGTTATTAATGTGCATTAGTCTGTAGTGATTGCTTATGAATTTTATGAAAGTAGAGATATTAAAGTTATTATTTTACTTGAAATAAGATTAAAGCTATTAGTATCTAGAAACATTGTATGTAATGTACATCACGTCTGTGACAGGACTGTAGGTATTTAGGATTGTATTAGGAGCTTGACTGCTGCCAAATATGCTTTGCATTTGTAACAAGAATTTATAGGATGCAGTGGATTCTGTTATTCCAGTGCATTCACTTATTTACATCAGGGGAGTATTACGATCCTTTGTCTTCTGAATCCCAGCAGAAGCAAGGGAAGTAGCAGTTTATTAAAATATATGATTGCCTAGAGGTGATCCTTTGGACATCTCTTAAAGGTACTGCTGCTTCGTGGATGACAAATTCTAGTGTACGAAATTCTACAGATTCATTTTTTATATGGAATTGATTTCCTACTTTATCCCCTCTAATATCTTTGATCTTGTGTTTCTAAATACCACTCCCATGCTTTCAGTCTCATTTCCCACGTGAATGGCAGAGCAGATCACTGTTCTGAGTCACGTTCCATTGCCTGGAGACTCCCAATTCCATGACCTGTAGCCTTGTAGTGTGTGTGATGCCTGATGAAATACAACTGTGTCGTATCAAGTCTTCAAGATGAGGGAAGCAGAGCCCTGTCTCAGAGGGTACTTTCACAATTGATTTAAATTAAGCTTTTTCCCTTGCTGAAACAGGAACTGATATGGGATATCCAACATGAAAACACAGTATTTTTACCTCCTTTATTGTTCCACCTCTATAGACTGTGTGTTGTTTCACATGAGCTTGCAGAGCTGCAGAAAAACTGATCTGATCTTTTTTTTCAGGGAGGTAGTATTCCTCTGAGTCTGTTAAGTGGCGAGTCTCGCTGCATGGCCATGTGATTAAGTTTACGCTAGCAAGAGTGTAGAACAGACAGAGAGTAGTAGGAGGTCAGAGCAATCTCAGTATACCCTTGGATCATTTTTCAAAGTTCACCCTTACTGACACTGGAAAATTGCAAATTGCTTAGTTTGGAAGAGCTAGGACTTAAACAAAACCATAGAAACCTCCTGCATTTCCATTCAGGAATTTCGTGAGAAAACTTACAGTAAAACCCATAGTTCCATCTGCTATTAATGCAATACCTTGCAATTCTTTCTGCTTTCTTCCAGCTACTTGGTGTTTTTTTGAAGAGAGTGTTTCAATGCTAGAAGTCAGTACAAACAAAAGAGGCAGCAGAGTTTAAATTCACTCAGTATTTTCAAAACATATCTTTTATATTAAAAACTATTATTAAAAACTCCGTTGTGTTCATATCACAATGGTGGTCTGCTCCCAGAACTATGCAGGAGCTAATTTGGTTGGTGTAGAAGTCGGAAAGCTGCAAGTAATCTACCCAGCAGCTTTGCCTTTTGGGTTGTCTGCTTTTTCTCAAAAATGTAATAATTTCCATGAGACTGTATATGCACTGCAAATGCAGATTATATTTCCAGATCATTTTTCCAGTCAGTTTCTAACACAGTTCAGGAGTTCCTGTGTCCATCAACTTCTCATGCTAGTGGTTTTCTTTTATAGAATGTTGAGCATATAAGAACACTACACTGAAAAGCTGGGAATGGGGAAGAAGATCTCCTGACAGTCATTTGAAAATATGATTATATTTGTATTAAAATTGACCCTGTGGTACTTCTTAGCAGATCAGGACTATAAGTGTCAAAGCATCCTCCTGTTCTGTGGATGGTGCTTGCTTTGCAAGGCACAAATCTGAGTCGCGGTGGTTCCAGAGGTTTCTCAAAAATGTAATTCCACAACATTCATTCAGTACCTTGTTTTATGAGGCAGTGAAAGCAATTACTGAATGCTCAAGAGATTGCTAGTAAAAGGTTGAACAAGCTTCATTATTATTTAAAATAGGTTTTTAATTGTTTTGTAGCTCTTAACTTAATAATAAACATTTCAGCACCTGCTGTTGATTTTGTAATTATCCTTGACTAGAAGACCTAGCCATTCATAACAAGTTAGGTTTTCTATACAGTCCAGATAATTTGAGCCTTATCTTTGCTCTGACTGGAGTCAATGGGAGCTTTGTCATCACCTTAAGTTACTGTTTGGACGCCATTGAAATAGATGAAAAGAGGCCTGGGGGTGCCCATCAATTGAAAGGTGCCCTCAGTAGCTCAAACCCTGGGAGCAAAATGAGGCCCTGTAAAGGCTTCCTCTGCCTCCATTTTATAAACACCCTTGTTGGATTTCATTGTGATTAATACAAAATCCTGTATTCTCATATCTCTGCTTCATTGGCAGGGAAAGCTTACAGTTATAATGAAAGGACATTTTATTTCTTTCAAAACTGGCCACAAAGCAGTTTCTAGCTGAAAGCATTTGCTCTCTTCAATAAATAATCAAGACAAAATAACCAGAGCTATTGATGAGTTTCTTGCTCATGATACATACCTCTAGCATGTAAGAGCCTTGGGAGTTTGATGAAAAGGAAGTTTTCATCATGCAGTTTTAAAAAAATATAATAATTACCTTCTCAGGAATATTATGCAAGCCTTCCCATCTGCCAGATACTGCCCTCCAGCAGTTCAGATATTATCTGCATACCGTTTATTCTTGATTGTGTAGTGTGTAGTTTGGTAAATATAGAATTGCTTGCAATAGTGTTCACAGATTTCAGCTCTGTTTACATACAACCATTCACAGTTACATGAAGAATATATTTTTTTGTCTCATATATGATGAATATATTAAAGTTTAATTATGGGACCATTTTTAATGTGAAAACATAGGGTATTATTGCAAAGACTGAGCCTTTAAATAGCCAGGATGGGGTCAGGTAAAGCAGCTGTGAGCTCACAACTCCCTTGGGATCCAATAGCTAGAACAGCTTTCCCCTTGTCTGTGTGAGAAGCTGAGGCTCTGTTTCTAGAACCAGGAAGTCAGTCAGTCCCATGATGTCCTTGATAATTAACCCGTAATGGGAGGAAAGCAGGGTGTCAGTGTCCTGCATTGACTTGGTATTTCTGAATATCTCAGCTGTGCATTGTTCGATGTTTTCCTGTATTCTGAGTGCCTAGATTGCCTGCCCATGAAGAAGCAGTTGGGAATGAATATCTTGAGCTATAAAGACCAAGGCCATTCTATATTTTGGAGGGGAGTTCTGTCAGGGCAGTCTGACAGAGATCTTGAGAGTTTTCTTTGGCTTCATACACTCATGGGTTTCCTTTCTTCAGATGGAAGTATCTCACTTACTGGTCACCAAAAGTTTTTTATTTTACAATTTAACCTTTGCTCTTACTAGATTAGTGGTGTGTATGCAACAAGACTTTACTTTCATGTTACCACATGTTTCCTTAGTGACTCATTTTAAGAATCATGTTTAGTTCATCTGTAGACAGGCATCAAAGGATTGTTAAGGGGGTGGGGGCGGGGGGAACCTTCATTTTTCTCTCTATGTGCCTTAAATTCATGAAAATGTCAAGATGGAAATGTGGAAACTAAGGGATCTGTTTCTTTTCACGGAAAAAACCTATTCTCATAAATATGTGTAGGAATGGGTGGGTATATGACTACTGAGCTTTGCAACAATGGAGGATGGGGGGTTTCTATGAGGATTATGAAAGTATGTAAATATTTCCTTAAGGAAATTTCCAATTTTTTTTAATTAAGGGAAGTGATGTTTGAAACTAGCTTCCTATCACTAGTTCTTCAGATTAATTATGAGCTTATACTAATAACTATATAGAGCGTCAATGCTCCAGATTGTTCGGGACTTAGTTATTAGTATAGCGGTAATTAACATTGGGAGCTTGTATGATATTGTTTGCATTTATTGAGCTGCCTACAGTATCCCTTTCCATCCAGACTGTGGCTGTCTAGATTCTTATTCATCCAAAGACAAATGTTTTTTCTTATGCTGTTTCTCTAACCATTTTTTTAACAGCCATCTCTAACCTGGTACTGTGTATCCCTAAAACAGTTCCTTACAAGTTTATGTGAGAGTTCATCTGAAGTAGAGGCTCTTGTTCATAAGATTTGTGATGTTCCTTTTATTATGTACTTACCAGCGATAATGTAATGTTAGCATTTACAAGATCAGTTGTATTTTTAATAATATTTCATATTAGTTTCTGTAGTAAGCAAAGAAGCATTCCTTCTTTTTGGAAGTCTTGTGTGTTGTAGACTAGTGAGTTCTGATCAAACTGGGAGATGTAATTCCTTCCCCAAAGTAAAAATGCTTACATATCAAGGAAGGAGAAAAAATATATAAGTCAAAGAAAATGCATGCTACATCATCTGGCTGATGGGCAAAAATATTTAATAGTGATTGTAAAAGGAATATCTCATTGTGTTACTTGGAAGTATTTTAAATAAGTTTTAAATTTTATTTAAAGATTTTTTTTAATGTATCTATTTTTAAGTAAAGTTAGTTTAAATAGCTGTGAGAGTTATATTATAGAAGACACGCAAATCTTTACAACTGCCTTCATAATGGGGAGTCCATGAAGTAGAAATGCACAGAATCCACAAGCTAGGAAGGAATGCTAAGAGGGAGTGTATTTAGTCCACTGGAAGAATACACTGACTGATCAAACCCTACAGTACCAGTGGTGCAGAGCATTCAACATTTGAGGGTAGATTTAGCTGCTGTAGCCGTTGTTTTTGAACATGCTGTCCAGTGATCGATCTTTGTGGTGCATATCCAAAGTGAAGTTATCCCAAACATTCCCCTCGTTTTCTTCTCTTCCAGATAATTGTAGGGATTCTTCTGCTCTACTACCTTCTTGGGATCAGTGCCTTAATTGGAGCAGCAGTAATCATAATCCTTGCTCCTGTTCAGTACTTTGTAGCAACAAAACTCTCACAGGCTCAGAGAAGTACATTGGTAAGTGTCTTCAAACTCATACATTATATAAATGTCACCTCTGGTATGCGTTGGTCTGTGTTTGGGGTTACAAAGATAACCATAGTTGTTAATCAAGAACCACTTTTCATACTCCTCGTAATGTTCTAGAATGTCAGGTTCAAGAATAGTTAAGTGCAAGCAGTAAAGATGCAGTTTTGGGAGTTTATATTTTTTTAACAAGTATGTGTTTCCCTAACAGCAAAAGAGCTTAAAATCTTTCTAACTTGTAAATGTAAATGGTCAGTAATCACTGACTGAAATGGCTTTTTACAGTCAGATGGTGCACAAATAAATGAATTGTGTAGGGCAAGCTGTCCAAGGGGAAAGGAGATAGGAATGCTGCGTCCAAACTCAGACCCTAGAGACATCATCGCTATGAAAATCTATCAAAGTTTAAATAATCTGTGGACAAGTCCAAACTCCTGCAGCCTGCTCCTCAACTGAGGAGCTTAGAAATCTGCTCAGTCACAAGCTGTTCCTTGGTCCCCCACTTGGCAAACTGTGTTTGAATCGCCTGTATCACTGCTGAGAGTTACCTTGGTTCATTTGAACTGCCATGCCCAGCTACTCTGAACTCAGCTACTCCCCACTTCCAGCAGCTGTTGCAGTGCCAAGGAAGCCATAGGAACCTGTAATGGAGCCAGACAACTTGCTGAAATCTTCTTCTACCACAAATTATATGTGGTAATGAGAGTTTTTTGTGCACCTTCCTGCTTGAAAAATTAATGGCTTTGCATCAACAGTACACACCCTTCTAGAAATGTAGACAACTTTCATCCCTATGGCATCCAAGCAGACATTCAGCATCACCTAGAAATTCCTGCAGATGGGAGCAGCACATTTTGTGCTAGGAACGTCTCCACTGTGCAACATAGTGTGGTACAAAGATCCTTGAGCTAGACTGGAAGCTGGAAGCAGCATAGCTTCCAGTTGTGCTCTACTGGGAGTATAACTTTACCAGTGTATTGCTGTGTCTGAGCCAGCTGGCCCTGCTCAGACTGAAGGTCCCCTACAGGATCACAGCTTCTTGCTAATGTGGTCTTGCTGCTTTGAAGGCTGGCACTGTAGTTTCCATATCATGTTGACTGCGCAAAGCAGTGTGCCCAGTCATAGTTTGTTGGCATATTCTGGTCTCCTCTGTATGCTCTCAAGGTAACTGTTGAAAATCCAGGGTGCTGGGCAGTAGAAGTTGTGAGAGGCTGCCTTGACAGAGTAAAATTCAGTACAATTTATACAATTTAGGAGTGCAAAACAATAGCCTTTTCACTTGAGCTCTAAGGAAGATCATCTTTGTGAAAAAAAGCAAAACATCTGAATGGGCAGAATTTTAAAGTATACCTGACTGATTATAAAGGATGGCATAATATTTTTTTGTGATCCTTGTGGTTAGGGACAAGGTACTTTAGTTATACTCTTTAAGTAAACTTGTATGTAAATGTTGCAGGAGTACTCCAACGAGAGACTGAAGAAGACAAATGAGATGCTACGAGGCATTAAGCTCCTTAAACTCTATGCTTGGGAACACATCTTTCACAGCAGTGTAGAGGAAACCAGACAAAAAGAAATGACTAGCCTCAAGTCTTTTGCCCTTTATACCTCCATATCCAGTAAGTCTCTTCCTTCGTTCTAATCCACTGTTTAGCTGAAGTGCATTATTAGCTGCTAATGAGTTTACCATTTTTCCGTTGAGATTGTTTCAGTTGCTTTAGGCTCTGATCCATACTCCTTGCTTTCCTTTTAGTCAGACTTTCTATTTAATTTAGTAGAATTTTGCCTGTATGGGAAATATGCCTAAAAGAGGAAGTCAGGATTAATGTTTCATAGCATTAACTTCTCTAGAGAGAAGCTTTTAAGGGAAGTTTCACAGGCTACCTCCAGCCAGCAGTATTTTCCCCTATAATGTAGCATTCAGGGGGTAGCCTTTGTTGATGGTTTTGGCATTTTTTTTCTACTCAAGCATTTTGCACAATGCAGTGTGTTAGACTATGTGACAGGAATTGTCTTTGCATTGGTATTTACTCTTTCTTACTAAAAATTTGGGTTTCTTATAAGAATAAGTGATTCTTAAGACCTTCTCTATATCCTGGAAAGGAAAAATATGAGATGCCTGTTAATTCCCTTGTTTTTTATGCAGATTCTTTTATCTCATGTTATCTTTCAAGCTGCTTTGGGGTATTTATCATCCTTTTAAAAAGACCTAAGGCCAGTTGAACTCTGGATTTAAGGAGATCATATGCAACATCTATATAGTTGCTACTGTAATACTTTAGAAATAATTGTTATGTCATCCTGAAGAAGGCTGTTCATACAATTGGTGAGATTTTAATGAAAATGAAACCTTTAGTGAGAAATATCTAAATACTGCAAGCAAGCTGTGCATAACTGTAGATAACTGTACATATAATAATACCTGTACAGAATAAGGAAAGTATTATACCTCCTTCAGCTTCCAGTCTGGTTAGTATTATTTGATTACACTTGCCCAAGAGATGTGAAGGTGACTTTCTTCCCTGCCAAAATGACCACATAGGTAATGCACTCTGAGGGAAAGATGCTAATCCAACTGAAATTAACTGATATTAAGCTGAGGTTTTCCTTGACTTCTGAGACCAGAATTTCTCTTTGGGGATCCTGATCTCTCTGTGCTTTGACAGTAGTTTCCATTTTGGTACAAACCAGAATTTAGCTGGAGTAGATTGTGTGACCTGGATCAACACAGCTGGGCTCCCTGTGTTTGCACTGCTTCATGTGGCATTAAAATCTATTTATAGTCAGAACAACAGGTTCAGCTCTAGGACTGAAGGAGCTGTGGGGGCTTATTTGGTTTTAAATCTTCACAGTAGCATTTGTAACAGTTACAAAAAGGTATATTCATCCCAAGAGTACTGATTATTCTGTAAAGAAATAGGGACATAAATAAGAACATGTATTATTAAAAACAATTCTACAAATTTACTGATACTTCCTGAAACATTCAATGTTTGAATTCACATTCTTGTTTTGTATGTGTGATATTTATGTGTATGTAAGACACAGTAGGTCAATTTATAAGCTGGGGTGAACCTGTACAGCTTTTTTTCATGTTGATGTTGCATATTGTTTTGGCTTACAAAAAGTTCCTGTAATTTCAGCCTAGGAGTTAATTATACCTTCTGTCTTCAGCAGGAATTACACTGATCTATACAAACTCGCATTTTAGCAGACTAAAACGGCAACGTAAATTTAGGAACTTGCTTTTTTCTTTAGTGTAAATATAGTTAGAATGACAGGTATAATCAGCACACGGAGTGTCTGCTAATATTGTAGTGAGCATATGATGCCGTTTTTTGAAGAAAGCAAGAAAAGTGAAATGTATTATTAACCAAAAGGAAGGCAGACACTTTAAGAAAGAAGTGAGCTTTTTGTATATACTTTTTATTTAAGTACAGTTTTGAATAGACTCTGGAGTTCTTTTCTAAATACAGTTATCTATTGACTTGAGAGAAAGAACGTGGTTGGAGCCACTTCTATTCATGAGGAATAGATTTACATTGGATAACAGAAAACCTACCTACAAGTGTGAAGGCAATGTTGGCTAGACCACAAGAAAATTCCGTTTCAATGCCTTGTGCAAATTAGATCTCATCTGTCTTGCCCCTGTGCCTGGATCCAGCTTGCGTGTATATGGAATTGCTCATGTGTACTAAATGAGCTATTATAGAAATCTGCTCTTCCTGTAATTTTAGTGAAATGTACTCATGAGGATCAAAGCTAGGTTGCAAAGTTTGTAGTGTGACACTTTTGGATTTTCAGCGGTGAATTCTTGAACTGTAGCAAAGAAGGTTGCTATGTAATATTTTTTTCATACTGATTAGTAAGATTATCTGACATTCAGTTTTACGGGATGTGGTATCCACACTATATATTCAGGAAAGGTGGAGAAAGAAAGCAATGGTTTTCCTGTTTGTGTGAATTCTTGCCTGATCTGTCAGAAGCAAATAACTCCAGCCTTTTTCACAGGAAAATAACCGTAGTTACTATCCTCAAATATTTAGTGATTACTGAAAATGTTTTTCCAAGTTTTTTGTCTGTCTTTTTCTAGTAACAAGGTACTTTAGACTGAATCTAACTAAACCAAAAGTCTTAGCTGCAAACTAAATTTGTGTTAGAAGATATTTCATTGCTTGAAAAGAAAATACTTGAAGTGAAGTCCTTGGATGTACTTGTGACCTTACAGAACAACAAAATTCAGATCAGCTTCTTTGTGAGCCACCAAGTGACCCTTGCTGCCTTAATTGCAGTGGGCTTTGCCAACCCTACAGTGTATTTAATCTATCCGATTGTCTCTGATCTCATACTACAGGGAGCGGAAGAGCAGGATCCATCTCTGAGAAATTTATCAGCTTTGCTAGATTCCCTCATCAGGTTCATTCATAAAAGCAAACTCATGTACTGCACCAGTCTCAAAGGCAAATTGCAAATGCAAGGATTTAATAGAATTAAGTAGGCCATAGATGCAGGCAGCAAGCTTCACTTCTCTTTCAAAATTTCTATGCCATAACTACTTTGTTTATAAGAAGGATGAAAACTGGGCAGGAAGTATTATACAAACATTAGGAAAAATGAGAGTCTGAACTAAAGCTACTTTGTATTCCAACACAGAAAAAACCATTTTCCTCAGATTTTTTTTTTTCTCTGAGGTGAGGACTAAGCTGTGAATTTTTAGCCTTTATACTTATTCGTCTTACAAAGGCTGAGCTTTTATTTTGTATATATATATACAAGTATACCTCTATTTTCAAACACTCCTCTGTCAAGGAATTAGAGCTACATGAAATAACTTAGCCATTTTTACTTATGCATGAGTACAGAGTTTACAAATATGTTACAGCATTCATTAAAGATCTTGTAAACAGGAAAAAAGGAACATCTGACAGCATGTTAAGTTCTTCAGGGGGGTTATGCCAGAAAAGGATGGCCAGGCAGTCATCCAGAAGTATTTGCAGGTCAAATGGTGACACTCCTATTCAGATGAAGTAACTGGGGATAGCTTGTACTGTCTGAACATTGGTGTCCTTGTTAAGAAAAAGAAATATCAGGTGTAGTTTAAACAAAAAGTGGCTACCTTCTTCCTTTTCTGTTATGCATGTACCAATCTTGTAATTCTCTCTTAGCTATATTCTATATTCTTTCTCTCTATTGCTTACTCCATGAAATAAAATTGAGCAAAGGTCAAAATGAAGAGTTGATTATTAAATATTACCCTCAGGCTGCAATAGAGGGGGCAGACATGGGATAAGATTGTAGCTCTGGTAACTCAAGCCCCCAGATGCATAATTGGTTTTTATTGTGTTTTTAATCTGTATTGCTGCCCCATCTAAAAGACATCACTATACAGAAGTGGTATTTGCTTGCTTCTCCCTGTCCATCTGTTTAATAACCTCTGAATGCCATAGTATGTGAGTTGCTATAGTGAGGGAATGCAGGGTGCCAAGGCAGACACTGTTCAAGGTCATGGAGAAAACTTCCATTGTTTGCATTTTAATAACACAGAGCCCAGCTGAATTCAAAGCTCCACCACATTTAGGTACTGTTAGAACCTGTATCGAGCTCCCAAAGACATTCAGAAAGTAGCCAAGCCTGACAAACCAGGAGTAATTATGAGTAAATCCTCCATAAGAATAAACTAAGCCAGCAGTGCAGTGCAGGGTTGCTAGTCTTTCCTTACCCTTTGAACTGCATTGTGAAAACTGACGGGACCACAAAGCCCTGTACTTCAGAAGTGATGCCTCAGAAGTAAGTCATAATTTCACATACATGGCAGTGGCTCTCCCAGGAGGTCCTGCTACTGGGCTGCGAGATGGGGCAGAGCTAGATGTGCAGCTAGCCTGCAGGGCAGTCCCAGTGCTATGCCCTATGCAGGCTCTGCTGGGTCTCCCTTCCTTTCACTGTCAGGTATTCAAGTCGCCCACCAGACTTTGTGTAGCTCAGGCTTTCTGTCCATCATGACGCAGAGACCTGTAGCATCCCTCACCTGAGCTACCTGTGAGCTGATCACAGCTCAAAAATAGTAGGTGTCATAGGGAGCACTACTTGGTTCTGTCCTAATGATGCGAAGGGAAGTAAATTGTAGGCATTTTAAAACAATGTACTGATGTGTGTAGATAGTTGTGCATTTTTCCTGTCTTAAGCATAGAAAATACTATTGTAAACCAGTGCTAGTAGTATTTTAACATTTAGCGTGTCTGAATGGGAATTGTTTCTAAATGTTCCTACATGTTTTCCTTCACAGTCTTTATGAATGCAGCAATACCAATTGCAGCTGTACTTATAGTAAGTATGGACTTTTCTAAGTAGAGTTAATTACAAATGCATTTTCAAGTGTAAGTGATGTGGAAATGAGGAAGGAGAAGGACAGGATGCAAACCTACTACACATTTGCAATTGCTCTGGGAGAGAATGGAAAATGCCTATTTGTTGTCTGTGACCAGAACCAGTTGGGAGTATGCTGCACTCTCTCAAACTGTTAAGAGAATGTAAATTAAGATTCTGTAAATTAAATGTTTATGAAATAGGAAGTCTTTGTGCATTTCCTTCTTTACAACAAAACGCTGATGATGATGATGTCTGTATCTTTGTAGACATTTGTAGTGCATGCTCATCTAACAAGAAAGGCTGACTTCTCCCCATCTGTGGCATTTGCCTCCATCTCCCTGTTTCATATTCTCGTGTCTCCATTGTTCCTGCTCTCCAGTGTGGTTAGATCCACGGTCAAAGCATTAGTAAGGTGAGTTCTGTAAAATTAATATCTTTGCTGCCACCTCTCTTACTTTTGTGAATGTATCTATTGCTCATTTTCCAAATGTAAGTTTAGAAATGGTATGGTGACTCTTTATCTGTTGTTGTTGTAAGTTGCTTCCTAACTGATCTTGCATGGTTCCCTTGGTTGTACCATGTGGGCCAAGTTCTTTGCTGATACAATTGTCACAGGCAATATTTTGTGGTCCACAGCTAGTACTTGATTGCGTAGAATGAGTTGAGCTGTGTTGATGCTACGTGCAAAAGAAAGAAAGTGAAAACTTACTGAAGATTTAGATTTCAAAATCACCCAAATGTTTCCCTCTGTCAAGCATGTAGGATGGAAATGGCCAATGCAGCCTGCAGCACGTGTATTTCACAGTGTATCACCTGGGCTGTGCTTGTCCTGCATGCCTCTGCCTGAGAAATTGCATGTTGGTGGAGAGTTAGACTTAAACAAACAAAACAGAAACCCATAAAAATCAGTTGAGTGTGGGAGTAAGTTAATGACTAAATGTCTGCTCCAAACTTGATGAATTTTTACTTTCTTATGAGCTTGTTAGTCTGAGTGTTCGAAAACTGAAATAACAACCAGTAAAACTGCTGTTGCACTGGGAGTTTTACTCTGAATTTCAGCGGATTTGTGTAATAACCTCTTAATGCTTTTCATACGTGATGTAACTCTACCTGACTGGTAGGGGAGGAAGAAATAGCTTCGGCTTGCTTCATTAGGATCTTCTTGTGACCTCCAATTTAGCTGTCTTTAAGAGCTTATCTAAACTATGGGACAGATACTGGACACCAGCCCTTGCTTAACTTTGTGTCACTTTGAAGGTGGAAAGGATGCTGCAGCAGGAGGCCGAGATTGCTCTCAGTATTTCAAAATTCCCTGACAGTGCAAAGTCACAGCTGCGTCCTCTCTTGCTAACAAGTGTGAAATCTGAGAGCGTCAGCAGCTGGCATAAAATCTTCTGCAGCCACTGTGGTAGTCCCTAGAGTCATGGCAAATTGTCGTGCAAAGATTGCAGCCAGCAAAGTGTCTGGGGGCCCACACTGGCACTGGCAATAGACACATATTTTGGCTTGTCTAACAATTTCTTTGTAAATGAATTGCATGCCTCTTAATGCTGCAGGGACGATTCTAAAGCAATTAGTATCAACCAAGTATTAATTGTTGCTAGCTGGGAGTGTTCATGAGTTATTCTGTAGGTATGTTCTTGTTAGCAGGCTATTGCCTTGCTGTTTGTCATGCTGACAGGAATCACCCAGTTCAAACTCTGTAACAAAATTAATGTGATCTTTGTCCTCCTGGCTATCTACATCACAGTAAGTCAGGTAGCGTTTCAGAGTGCATTGCTCTAGTGCTGCTGGTGCTATTGTAGCTGTGTCTTCCAAGTGCCCTATTATTCAGTGCAATATTTTGGAAGCATGTACTAGATATTTTCAACCCTTGCAAACAGGCTCACTTAAATAGTTTGGTAGATATGAAAAAGCTAATGTTTGCATGCTGTTTCTGTGTCCTGCTGCTATATTTTGAGGCTAATAAATAGCTGATCAGTAAGATCACGTAAAGGTAAACTAACTTTATTAAGTTGTACTTCAGATTTCTTTAAGCTGAGATGTTCTGTTTGGTTTTATCAAGCGTACAAAACAGCTTTGCTATAGAGATAGAAAGGGCGGTTGGACTCGGTGATCCGGTGGGTCTCTTCCAACCTGGTTATTCTGTGATTCTGTGATTATCGAGCAATGAAACCAGCATGTAAAGGATACTAAGAGGATGTTACTGGGTTCACGTCTTGGGCACTGCACAACCTCTGCTCTGTTAATATTGGCTACAGCCTCTGATGCCAGATGCTATTAAGGACAATAATCTTCACAAATAAACTTGTCAGTATCTTTTATCATTACACATGTCCGACTAGAAAGCATCCTTATGGATTGTTATTGACACTATCAGAACAAATGTATGGCTCATTCTAATGATAAAACAGATTTAAAGCTTCTGTTCCCAATGGGACTCCTGCAAATTTTCCAGGTTATGAGGCCAAGATGTTTGTGTCTGGGAGGAGGAACTGTTGAAAGTCTTTAGAAAGATGAGAAACTCTGATGGGCCTTTGAAAAGCTTTTTTTCAAAGGAGTGTTTGGTGCCATTGAAAATTAAAACTAAGCAGCCAGTTGATGTATTTCTTAAATGTGAGGCCTTCAAGGGCAAAGGTACAGTATACAATTTTCCATCATCAAATGCCAAGTAGCAAAAGTGGTATTATGTATCTTACTGAGTTTAATATGAAACTGCTGTCTCAGTCAGCTGTGCAAATAGCAATGTTTTAATCAATACGTCTATTCTGTGGCTTAAAAATAAGCTCCCCCGTGGAGATATTGGAATACTAGTGAAGTTGCAATGTCGGCAAGAGCTCTTCAGACAACATACTTTTTTTATTTCTTAAGAGTGTAGAACCTGTTAGGAGGGGTATTTTTATTTTTTAAGATTTACAAACTAAAAGAAAATCACTATTGCTGCTGTGGCATTATTTGCCTGTTTCTCCCCAACTAGCCTAAGGTTAAATATTTAATTCAATTTCTTCAATCCTTGTCCATAAATTTATTTTTAGAAACTTAAGGGGTTCTGGCACTTTATCATTTTGGAGACTGATAGTTAACTTATTTCCAGCTAATTGAGCCCCTTTGATGTTGAGTTCATAATTCAATCCACTTCCTTTACAAATTTCATTTGCTGTCCCTGTGAGTAGATTAGACCTGCATTTTATGAAGTCAGGTACAGAGCTAAAATTGATGTAATGATCTGCTAAATGTCATAATAAAAGCACATTATCTCTAAGCTAATTAAATCTTAAGCAGCTTATGAAGATTTTATGCTTTCTTCTTTGTTACTGGTCGTAAGAATTCCTTTTATATCTCATCTGTTGGACCCTGTTCTGTTAAAGTATATTCTGCTATTATGTTACCTCTTCATTATTATGTTACCACTTCATATTTCATCATAGCTGGTTGAACTTACCCTGTGGTGTACAGATTTCAGTAGACTGCTAGTGTTCATAAGACTGTTCAATAGAACTGACTGTACAAACACTTCAATAACGTAAGTGACATTAATTCTACTTTAGCACTTGGCTTCAAAATGAGCTACTGCTGTAGCTGGTCGGCATCCCACCAAATGCCTGAAAAAATCTTTCGTGGAATCTTTCAGAAAAGATAAGACTTGAGAAGCATCAGCAGAAACCGTTGAAATATTGTAACTGTTAACAGGCAACAGGACAGATTTTATCAGCTTCCTTGCAGTAACATGTCATTGCACATTTTCATATACCTGTAACAAAATGGACAGTGGCTGAAGTACTGAAAGGGATGCTTTATAATAAAAATTGCAGTGAACAAAAGTTTTGTATTCCAGATTGAGGTTTGATTGTGTTTTTTCCCTTTCAGTGTGCAGAAACTGAGTGAATTCCTGTCAAGTGAAGAAATTGGAGAAGAACACGATAAATCTTCAGAGCTAAGAAGTGCAGATGAGCACAGCAAATACCAGGCAGTGGTGAGTAATGATGTTTAATTGCAGGTGAAGTGGCTGGAGTAATTTGTGCCTAGAATACATGGGGTTTTGTTTACTTTTCCATTTCCTACTGATTATTTCTTTCAATTGCAAAAGCCTCTTTTTAACACTTTGAGCTGTATAGGTCATAACATCGTAGCTTGTGTTTAGGACATTTTGCTGATGTTGCCACCAATTACCACTTATTTCTGTCTTTCTGATTTTGCACACAGCCACTCAAAGTTGTTAACCGCAAAAGGCCTGCGAGGGAGGACTGGAACAGTTACAGCTCTCACATGAGAAGACCCATTAACATCACAGAAGCAGATGATTTTTGTGTAAAGGTGATATGAAGGTCTCTCTGATAACACTTACTATAGCTCACTAATAGTCACTTTTGTACTCTGATGGCAGTTTAAAATTCAAGAACCAGCATTTGACTTGAACTGTCAGACACTTGTGCTCATGTCAGAGGAGGGCCACAAAAATGATCAGAGAGATGAAACGCCTCTTCTATGAAGATAGGTTAAGAAACTGGATTGTTTGCCCTGGAGAGAAGGTGGTTCTGGGAAGACATTATTTCAGTACTTAAAGGGGAGTCATGAGAAAAATGAGGACAAACTTTTTAGCAGTGCCTGTTGTGGTAGGACAAGGGGTAATGGTTTTAAACTGAAAGAGGGTAGATTCAGACTAGATATAAGGAAGATGTTTTTTACAGTGAGGGTGGTGAAGCAGTGGAACAGGTTGCCCAGGGAGGTAGTAGATGCCCCATCCCTGGAAACATTCAAAGTAGGCTTGGACAGGGCTCTGAGCAACCTGGTCTGGTTGAAGATGCCCCTGCTCACTGCAGGGAGGCTGAACTAAATGGCCTTTAAAGCTCCCTTCCAATCCAAACCTTTCTATGATTCTATTAACCTCCACCTTTCTTTTCTATGATTTCCATTTTAACAATTGTCTGCTGGCCTCTGTATTGAAATTGCTGTGTTATATCCCTCTAGATTTCACTCAGCAATTTTGTGTTTGAAATGTTTAAGTCATTAGCCTTGTTCTCATAACAAAGATTTCAAACTTAGAACATAGAACAGCCCAGGCTGGAAGGATCCTCATATCATCTGGTCCAACCTTTTGTATATGTCAGACTTTTTCTTCCATTTCCAATGCCTGTATAGCAAAATGGTATGAAGAAATAGAAAATTATTTGTTTTAGACATTCTTAAAATAATCTTGTCATGGATCTTTTGGAATTCCTAGTAGCCTTTCAAGGTAAAGTTAAAAACTAATCCCCAAAGACCTAACTTCTTTGAAGAAAAAATTAAAATTCCCTATACCACTTCAAAGACTGATGCTCTTGATTTGCTATAGAAATGGCCAGAAGTAATAAAAATCCTGATGGTTGTTATAGTGAGGGTGCTATTTATTTAGGAAATCTTCTATTACATTTGCATTTCTGGCACAAGAAAATGAATAATTCCATTTCGTGGGATGGAGTAGGACAACTGGTAGTGCTTGCAGGGTTTTTTTAGAGGCTGATATCTGACATGCCACTTCAGTGCAGGATCCTTCTTGAACAGACTTCCAGGAAAGGAAGAGGAATATTTGATAGAGGGTTTTAGGGGGGTGGTGTTGGATCAAAAGACAGCCTAGAGTGACAACAGGAGTTTGTCACAAAGGAGGGACCAGAGCAGTAACCTTTACAAGGACGGTATTATTGGATAGAAAGCCAAGACTAGCTATAGTCTTTGGTTTTATCTGCTCACATCATTGTCACCAGTGGCACCTGGGTCAGGGGATTTCAATGTCTAGAAAGTACTGACTGTCTGCAGCTCATTGCTCATGAAGGGGCATTTTTTGAGAGAAGCTCCTCTGGTTGCCTTCAGTAATCTAGAGGGAGAAACATTGCACTTTATTTTTTTTTTTTTTTGCTTATTTTGTTCAGGTTTTTTTCCAAGATCAAACTATTGCTTTTTTCTTCAGGGTAGGACAAAAGGGTCCCATTCCACACTTCTCAGAGCAAAAAATATTGTACCTGGCATTGCTGAAAGGCTTTGAAGGCTTCAGTGGCTCTGAAATAGTGACAGAAGAATGTCAAATATGAGTCTTCTAAAATTGTCTTCTGTTTCTTGTTTTTCACTGTATCCATGGAAATCTCCTCCATTTAAAGTCCTGGGCAGGCTTTGTTTCTTGTTTTTTAGTCATTTTCAATGAAAAGGTTTCTGTATCTACCAAAGTTAGATCTAGTTATCTGGGAATTACATCAGAAGTACGAAGGAAACCACTGTAACAGCAGCAACATCTGAGTTCTGTGGAAAGTTCTACAAATCTGCTTGGAATTCAGACCGTTTAATTGCTGTATGTGGTGCATTGTCTCTAGAGTGACATTCAGTGCTCTGCAGAGAGCAAACTGTAGCTTTGTATGTAATTTAATTGCATTGTGATTGTTTCACTTATTTCATATGCTGGTGTTATGAAGAACAAAGGAAACCCTAAACAGAAACTTCTTTTTCCTCAGGAATTTTCCATAATTGTTATGCTTGCTTGAGTTCAGAGATTCTTGTACATGAGAATACAGTCATTTATAAAATTGATCGTTTGAAGATCTGTTCCTGCACAGAGCGAAGGCTAACTCTGCTCAGAGTAATGATAAGAGAAGTATCTCTGCTGGGAAAAAGATGTCAGCTCTGAAGCTGGTTTTTTGTTTCCTTTTTCTCTCCATCTTGGCATAGATCACAAATGGATTTTTCACCTGGACACCTGAAGGTCCTCCAGCATTGTCCAACATTGACATCCGAATCCCTCAAGGTACAAAATGGCATGAGATATACAGAATAAGATGTTTTTCATAAGCGTTTGGTAAACTTGGAGCTTATATATACACCTTCCTCTCTCACAGGTCAGTTAACAATGATTGTGGGACAAGTTGGCTGCGGTAAGTCATCTCTCTTGCTAGCCATACTTGGTGAGATGCAGAAGATCTCTGGAAACATATCCTGGAGCAGGTAGAGCTATTAAAAATTCAAGCTTAAGCCAAGTAGTAATGCAGAAAAAAAGTCAAAATCTGTTCTGGGGACCTGTTTGTGGAGTCTAGGATTTTGTAGATAGACAGTTAAGTTAAAAATCCTTACCCTAAGTGGTAGGGGAATGCATCAGAAAGAACCCCCAGCTAGGGGTCAAACAAGCTAGTTATTCCATTAACAGGAATAGATAACCACACTTGGGCATTCTGCATTCCAGCAACATAACCTGAGTGAAATCGTAACTAATTTGGAATCAGAATTAATTAGCTTGAAATGTTGTGCTGCTACAGAATAGCATTTGCATTCAGTCCTGAGCTAGTGTCTTTGAATGTAACTATGAAGAGGTACTGGCTCACTAGGAGTCATCCTTGGTTGTGCTCTTAGATGTGTGCTTCATTCCAGCACTGGTGCCTGAGAAGCTGCAGTTTTTTATAACTGGCAGTGACCTCAGAGCAGTCCCCTAGAGTATCCTGGTGATTTGACAAGAAGGAGACACTTGTGTCCTTCCCTTCTTTCCCAAGGGGACACAGCAGCTGTGCTCTGACAGCCAGTTATAGATAATACTTATGTCTAACTTTTGTACTTGCATGAAAGGAGGAAAAAAAATGCCACTAAACAGTGGCACTGAAAGTGCCACTGTTGGTGTCCTGGCCCACAAATTAAATGACAGATAATATACTACATTGCCACTCCTTTATGTGGTTTCCAGTAAATTACTGCCTTCTCTAGTACATTAGATAATGTGTGTGAACATTTTGGGCTTGTTTATTTTACAGTACTAGACTTCCTAGCTGTACAGGCCATACTTTGCCCTTTGGGATACAAAAAAATATTCGTAGGTAGAGCTTGAGAAATTGTTAGAAGAATCTAGAAAAACAGTTGATGTGGGAGACAAGAGCAGGAGCTGAAGTTCCAGAATGTGGTGATTTATCCATTGAAACATACTTCCATAAGCAGAAAATCAAAGTGTGGTGAGGAGCCATACAGGATCCCTGCAGCCTTATTAGGTGAACTAATTTCATTTCAGCAAGGCTGTAATTTTTTACAAATTATATAACGTGATTAAGAAGCGCAATTTGAATGTCTGATGCTAAACTAAAACAAATGACATGATGGTTCTGATCAGACTGTTTTTAAATAACACTTGTTTAGAAGTATGTGCTTCATAATAATGTAAAAGTCAGAGCTGGTTTTCATGTCTTCTGTATGTGCCATAGTGTCACAAGGTAAAATTCAGTTGTTATCACATTTCCTTCACTGTCTGTCAGATATGTGGCTTGTGGCTCAAACAATCTTGGCACTGTAAGTGCTGGCCGTACTGGGACAGATTATGTTTTGTCTCATCTTTCGGAGCTGCTGCCATGTCCATTCATCTAATCAGAATGATAGATGCAGTCAGTGTAAGTTGCACACCTGTATTGTAAAGCTATCAGAGGAAAGCTTCCTTAATTTCGTAAGAAAATACTAATGCCTGACCAGGTACGTGCACCATTATCCCAAGTTCAAGGAGAGTAGTCTTATCAAGTAATCACCAAAGCTCATAGCCTTACCTCAGGCAATAAAATGTGTCACCAAAATCAGTAAGATCCTTGCTAGAGCTCTTTCTTTGGGGCAAATGCTTGGCTTCATTCATTCACATTATGGAGTAGTCCTGAATAATTTCTTTCCAAATTTCCTTCCCCTTCCCTTCCTCCAAGGTCACAGCTATGAAGACGAAGGATATATCCTGCTGACATGTCACTCAGTGCTCAGGAAATCTGGATTCTATTCCTGGCCCTTCCCTTGGTCTAGTGGAACACCTTGCAGTAGTCATTTCCCTCCTCTGTGCCTCTGTGCTCTAGTGATAAAAGATGATTGTGGATCTTTATTTGTTGCTATATAATTTATGTGTTTCAAAACCTTAAAAATAAATGTAATTTATCTCTGAGCTAGAAATCGTCTAATCAGAAGTGAGCACTGACTCCTTTGTGATTTTGTTAGAGCGTGGACCTGAAAAATCCAGCTCAGATTACTGCCCCTTGTCCAAAGCAGGCTGAGAGCATCTCAGCATAAGTATTTTATGATGTGGTTAGAGATTAATGAAAATAGAGAAATCTTTATTTACATTTTGAACAGATGGTAAATAGTGTTGAGTTGACTGCTTATTGAGTAAATAATTATAATATATGTCATGCTGATTTCTTCTGGGTGGTATCTCACTTTAAATAGTCCAGGGAGCAGTTAATAGTTTAAGTCTTTTTGGAGTAAATAATGCCAGTTTTGATATTACGAAATGAAAAATAGTTTTCTCAGACAAAATTGTCATTTGTTTCTAAACAGGATATGTATGCTTCCATGTGAATGTAGAGTCCTTATAATTTGATGGAAGTGCTGGTTGTCTGTTCAATGTAGAGTTGACGGTTTTCATCAAATGACAATATTTTTAGATTTATTTTGATACCTAAGAAGTACATGGATTTTTATAAATACATTTTTACTGGGATTTTCAGGGACATCCAAGTAATTAATTTTATTTTATTTTAATTGGAAATAGTGATCTGAAGGCTTGAAAATCTCAGTAGACACATTTGCATTTCCAGACATACCTTGAAAAATTAGATCAAGATCTTATTATCAAACATACATTAATTTTGCCATTTTGATACTGGTGTACGAGATAAATGCATCCTTAAATGTCAGAAGTATGCAGGAAAAGAGGAAAAGGAAGGATAAAACAAAGTCTAAGTGGATTGAAAAGGCGGAGATAGAACTCCAAGTGGAGAATTATTTTTTTCCAGCTAAAGAACAGGAGCAGCTCAGGGATCTACCAATACCTGCATGAAGATTGTGGCACCTGTGTCTGCGTAGCGAAAGAAGATGGTTAAGAGAGGAAGTCAGGACATTGCTGTGTACTGCTGCACCTCCTGTTTCTGAGAACCAATTGTGCCCTGTGGGCATGGTGCTTTGCCCTAGTTTCTGAGGAGAAACTGGAGCTAAGTTGCACACATGCAGTAGACAGGTAAATTGCGCAAGTAATGACAGATACTGCCTTTGCCTCTTGAGCTCCATCGATGGATTATATGAGCTGCATATATAATATGAGCTGCCTGTCTCTCAGGCTGGTGCAGGAAAAGAGCACAGCGGAAAGGGAGTTGCTGTCGTGCACAAGGACTAAGTTTTGCAAGTTATGAGAGTGTTCCCCAGTAGAATGGATGCCTGGCCTCTTTCCAGGTGGTCCATGAAGCAGAAACCAATGTTTGTTACTCACAGTTTGTTGTATTGTGCATGAAAGGGCTGGAAAAGGTACTACCTATTACAGCCTCTTGATAGTTCCTGTAAGGATTACGTTTCTACTTAATGATACACACCAGGTTCATATTATTAGGGAGGGGTTTTGGAGGAGGTGCCACCAAATTCACACAGTCACTAAAGACCAGCAGAGTGTGTGTAATTGTGGAAAAGCTTTGTTGGGTACACTGGCCGTTGGAAAAGATACCAGTGCCTGGCTGGCTCTCTCAAATTCTAGAGTAAATTGAACTTGGGTACGGTCATTGCTTACTATGCATTAAGTTTTTGGAAGTGTCTCAAACTAACCTTTTGAACTGCAGGTATTGTTTTCTTTCCTGAATATTTATAAGCAAATGGTATTAGCATAAAGTTAATAAGACTGTTCCCTTTAAAGCATGAAAAACTTTGTTTTTCTTTGATTTTGTTTATATTGGTTCACACGCAGATTTCTCATTCTTTTCAATAGAACTGAATTTAGCATCAGTAATAAGTATGGCCAGCAATCCTGTCAAGACAGCTCTGTGAACATCTTGGTACATGTTAAAAAATAGCAAAACCAAAATCTGCCTGTCCCTCACACTTGCCTGCACTTACTTACGCAGGCACATCCCCCCAAGGGTGGGGCTGATGTAGAATACAGCATGTTGCAGGACAACTGAAGTAGGGATCTGGGGTTCAAACTAACCCTTTATATGCTGCAAAGGTGCAGTTACTGCCTTGGAAAAATACAGTATCCCAAATAATCACTTTGTTTTCCCTGAAAATGGAACTGCATTCTTGTCACACTAGGACTTCTCAGTTCTGATTAGCACCTTCAGGACAGAGTGGTGGTGATTTTATTTGTTGAGTCAGAAAACCTGTCTACAATTTTTTTTAACTGCTAAAATCAAGTCAGTTCGTGTAGAAGGAACAGATGCTGTGCTGCAGCTTTGTGATAAATACTGTTTGCTGTCTGTGCGCTAAGTGGAATTTAATAGTTTTTCTTTCTGGGGTAGATTGCCTGTGCTTACTTAAGTAAATAATCTTTGCTTTCTATTTGTGATACAGCTGTACTTCTGACAGTGAGACGGGGGAAGATGTCAGGTATGGTATCGTATGAGATTATTGGTCTTTCCTACTAAATCAATTGCAATAGCAAGAACAAAAGGTTTCCAAAATCTATGCTTAAGATTTTTAGAGTCAGAATTCTGAAAATCAATGACACCTTCACTACATTAATTAGCCTAGGGTGCAGTTTTTGAAACCACCTATGTGACTTAGAAAAATATATGAAAACATTGCTGTTTGGCGATTTTGAAAATTGTATCCAAACTTCTCCTGTATGTCTTTGAAAATCCTTCTCTTAAATTAAGGCTGAGCCAGATTATTCCCTAATGGTATACTTAAATGATCTTATCAGTTATTATTTTAAAGGTATCATTTATTATGGCAAATTTTTCTCTTAATTTTTTTGCATCCCGTCATAATTTTATTTTGTCACCTAGCATTCTTCAGGCACACACAAACTGAGAAGTGAGAAGAGCAGCAGATTAATCCATCTGTTGGCAAGGGATCCTCGCATAGAAATTATTTTTGCCAGATTAATATAGCTCAGCTTGGATTTTGGGAATATCTACCAAATCAACTGAGAGCAAAGCTTTCTGACATGATGGTCATTTTAATGTGGCACACAAACCTCCAGACCAGTAAACCTTGTAAAAAGTGGTAATCCTGTCCCTGCTGAAATCAGTGAGAACTTTGTTACTGAAATTAGCAGAGGAAAAATGTCACATGATGTTTCTTTTCCTGATTTGTGCTATATCATAAGCCTCCTACCGACCAGAATATTTTCTTGCTTCTGTGATGCACCACCTATTCTAGTACCTTTTCTTTATATTTATCAACCTCTTCTCTCCCATTTACCTTCTTCTCGGATTTGCTACCTGCTTGTCAAACCCAGTCCTGCAAAACTTCTGCTCCCATCTGTATTACAAGAGGGAGTTTCATGGATCTAATGACTAAGCCTTGTGGTAAAGATTCTTGGAAATCTCAGAGTTCTTTCTGTGTAAGAGAGATGGCAATTTCTGTGCTGAGTTCAAGTGAAGCATGTGAGATAACGTGCACAACAGTATGGCAAGCGTGTTAAAAAGTAGGAAAGAGTATTAAACTGTATGAAACAAATACCCATATTATCATAGATTCTGAGAATCCTAGTCATGTTGGGTAAGAGCTGTAGGAGTATGTCTGATGGTTTTGTTGCACTAGCATCCTGTAGAACATATCTGGTGTTCTCAGAACAGAATATTTTAAGCCAAAGTCTTGTGAGGTCTGTAGCATTTGCTCATAGGTGTTGAATACTTTCTACAAGGTTGTTTAGCGCTTCTCAAAACCAAAGCTTCAACCATACTTTTTTTAGGTCAAGATCAAGTAGTACAGAATTTTAGTATACACGAGTTTTATTTCTATTATACAGTCATTTTATTGTATTTTTAGTTACAAAATGATAATACTTTAATGTAAAAAAAAAAAAAAAAAAACCAAAAACCACTGTTGTGTTTCTTTTCTGCAGCCCAGAGAAGGAATCTCCCATTGACACGGAATTCAGGTACGCCTCTTTAAAAACTTACGGCAACTTCCAGAGGTCCCTTCCAACCTCAGCCATTCTGTGATTGTGAACGTTCTTCAGGAGTGTCTGCCTTTAATTGGCTTTTCCTTCTCAGCAGGCAAATAGTTTGTCCCTGTATGCAAGCTACTGCGAGATTTAGAAGTACAAACAAGCAGGTGACCTTTGCAGTTGATTAACAGCAAAGAAGTATGCTCCTGAACACTTGGATCTGGCAATATCTGGATGTTGTTGCCTACCACTAGGCTCAAAATAGTGGAAGCATTTTTCTTGTTCATGCAGTAATATTATATTCTGGGGATGTTAGTCAACAGCCAGTTGAATATGAGTCAGCAGTGTGCTCAGGTGGCCAAGAAGGCAAATGGCATCAGAAACAGCGTGGCCAGCAGGAGCAGGGAAGTGATTGGGCCACTGTACTTGGCACTGGTGAGACTGCACCTCAAATACTGTGTTCAATTTTGGGCCCCTCACTACAAGGAAGACATTGAGGTGTGGGAGCAGGCAGTGAAGCTGGTGAAGGGGCTGGAGAACAAGTCTAATGAGGAGCAGCTGAGGGAACTATAGTTGTTTGGCCTGGGGAAAAGGAGGCTGAGGGGAGACCTTGTCACTGTCGGCAGCTGCCTGAAAGAAGGTTGTAGTGAGGTGGGTATTGAGCTCTTCTCCCAAGTGATAGACGATAGGACAAGAGGCTATGGCCTCCTAGTTGTGCCAGAGGAGGTTCAGGTTAGATATTAGGAAAAATTTGTTCACCGGAAGGGTTATCAGGCACTGGAACAGGCTGTCCAGGGAGGTGGTGGAGTCACCTCCATGGAGGTATTTAAAAGACAGGCAGACAAGGTGCTTAGGGACACGGTTTAGTAGTGGACAGGTGCAGCTGGACTCCATGATCTCAAAGGTCTTTTCCAACCTAGTGATTCTATGATTATAGGACAGGACACATTTCTCTCTTATCTGGAGAACAGTTGATTTTGAATATAAAGTTTTACACGTTATAAAAACATTTTCCTCAAAGCTTTGCTACTGGTTTTCAAAAATAAATCAGAATTAACTTTTCAATCACATTGAGAATTAAAGTCAGCAAGGGTACAGTTTTAAGCAATGAAAATGAGGGGAAGGGAATACATCTTTATCTTGGAATACTCAGAGCAATATTTTCTCAAATACTGGGGTGAGAATTTCATGCTAATTAAAAAAAATGCTTCCCTCTTGAGGCAGAAATGAATGCTCTTTGAATTATGTTTTGGGACTGCGGGCTGGGCTGTCTGTGGGATTTTTTTTCTGTCTTTTTTCTTTTTTTTCCTTGTTTCTGTTTCATTTTCCAATAAAGAGAGTTCATAAAGTGTAATTAAATTCAAATGAGCCATCAGACATTTGAACTTCGAAGCGCACTAGCAGGGTATTGTAACTGTGTGTTCTTTCAGGCCATCACAGAAAACTGGATCCTGTAATGATTTCTAAGCCAGCTTGGTGAAAGCCTGAAAAAAATTAATAGGGCATGTGACCTTAGCTCCTAGTTAAAAAAAAAAAATAAAGCGCCTGGTCTCTTTTGGCAGCGCATAGTCTGAATTGTATTTAAGTCCAACTAGAAAGAGGCTTCTGTAATGGCTGTCTAACAGACAAAGGCTACATTTGGGTGAGAGGTTCTGTTTCGTTATTGGATTAGCTGATAGAGCTGGAAAGAAAACAGATATGCTTTTAGGCGTGTGACCCCTCTTTCGGCCTTTTTCTTGGAGAAACAGTGATATGCCAGTGAGTTTTCCAGCAGTATCAGCGACTCTAATAAAAAAAACTTCACAGAATCACTAGGCTAGAAAAGACCCACAGGATCATCAAGTCCAACTAGTCCTATCGATCACTAAACCATGTCCTTCCGCACCCCATCCACCCATCTTTTAAACACCTCCAGGGCTGGTGACTCAAACATCTTCCTGGGCATCCTCTGGCAGTGCCCAATGACCCTTTCTGTGAAAAACTTTTTCCTAATGTCCAATCTGAACCTCTCCCAGTGCAGCTTGAGGCCGTTCCCCCTTGACCGATCACCTGTCACTTGGGAGAAGAGGCCAGCACGCACCTCTCTACAACCTCCTTTCAGGTAGTTGAAGAGAGCAATAAGGTCTCCCTCAGCCTCCTCTTCTCAAGGCTGAACAACCACAGTTCACTCAGCCGCTCCTCATAAGACTTGTTCTCCAGCCCCTTCACCAGCTTCCTTTCTCCAAGTTGTGCCTCACTCGGATCCTTAGTGCACAACTGCCAACAAAAGTGCTACTACTTCACTACTAGGCAGATACTTTTATTTTTAAATAGTAATAATAATCCCTATAAAATAAAATGCGAGTAGTGAGATCCTGTTGACCTTACCTGATAAGTTGTCTTCTCTGATGGTACAGTATGGGGGCATCTCTATAGGGGAAAATTTAGCAAATGTTTTCCTCTGTTTTATTGATTTCATAGAAAGATTTTAACCCTGGCTACACATATGCTTTATGGCTCAAGCTCCCTTCTTAGAATGAAGAAAAAAAATGCGGGGGAGGTGATTGCCTTGTGCAGGTGTGGAGATTTTTTTAAGCACCTTAAAAAATACCTTTTTAGAATGTCGCTCCTGAAGCTAGTCATCTGCTATACAAATTTGACACCTCATGTATTTTCTTGGTGGAAGAGCTATTGATTGTCCTAAAGAAAAGAAGTGAGAGGCAGCATTTTTTAAGATTTATTACCAGTTTCTTCCTTTACAAGAAAGTGATTTTCTGTAACACAGACTGTACTCGTAAGCTGAGCACTGTCTTTTTTTTTTTTATCCCTAGGAAAAGAGGATCAGTAGCATATGCATCACAGAAGCCTTGGTTGCTCAATGCCACAGTGGAAGAGAATATCACATTTGAAAGCCCTTTTAACAAACAGAGGTAACAGGTTTCAGCACTGTTACACGCTTTACTCCCCTTTCACCTGAAGAGTGGAGTTGTGTAGGCATCAGTTGATGCATGGATTCCCACCTCCCTCCAGTAACAAATGTACTGCACCTGCCTGAACATGACAGGAGACCTTGAATTCTGCATGGTCTCCCTTTGACCATGTTTTTCCTGAAGGGCCCAAGGGATAGAGTTCAGACTGGATTGAGCTTAAGTGTAGAAGTGTTTTCATTTCGAAGAACTGTATGTGTTTAGCATACAATATTCTCGAACCTAATTGACTAGTTTAACTGTCTTAAATGGACATTAGCTGTTTGCGAGAGGGAATGTTGTTTATCACAGTTTCAGTGTTTAGTACATTGTGAAGGATTAATGGGCTGCCTTTTTATTCAGTATAAGTGCCCACCAAACATTCTAAAAACATTCTGAAATATTTAAAAGTTGCGGGTATTCTGTTCGCCTTGCCCTTAAAAGAAGTGGTTAGCTATGCATTCACATCCTACACACATTTTTCCATCATCCTTGGATACTGAACAAGAAACAAAGGCCCTGGGCATGAAAGAAGTTAAATGCTAAACAGTGGAAATATACACAATGGAAGAAGTTGTGCTTGTTTTGCCTGATTTCAACTATTAAATACTTTTAGTTGGGAAACTGATCTAAGATGCTTTTTCTTAGCTAAAATGTTATTTACTTGCCTGAGATTGAAAGAGATCACATTAGAACAATTAGTGGCTAACAAGTATGTTTTCCTTCTGTGTGATTTTTCCAGGTGGTTAATTTTTGTTCCTCTGCAGGTAGGAAATGTGCTTCTTTAGCAGTATCTATGTGGGGGTTGCGTTACCTTTTTTGTTTCCACAGGTACAAAGCAGTAATTGATGCTTGTTCTCTCCAGCCTGATATTGACATTCTCCCTCATGGAGACCAAACCCAGATTGGAGAGAGGGTCAGTAAACAGTTACAGGCTTCTATTTTTGTTTCAAATATGTAGAGGGGGTTTTATTGTTTTGTTGTGTTCTTAAAATCTTACTGGTTATTTGGCAACAAAGGTAATCTTTTCATTAAGTGTATGTCTGGGTCATTAGTCTGAAAGCTTGTTGCTCAGTAAACATGGAAACACTGTCATTTATATCAGATGCAGTGATTTAAATGTGCTGTCTGAATGCATGACTAATTCTGCAGCCTTTCTGTCAGGTATTCTGACTCGACAGTGCAGTTTTTTTGTTTCTTCAGGAGTAACATAAAATTTAACAATTCATAGATTTTTAGAACCCCTTCATTTAGAAAAGGGACAGTGTTTAATCAATGGCAAACTAAGCTTTATCGTGTCAGGTAAGTTTAATGAGTGACAAGAAAGAAAACAGAAGTCACAAATTTGTAAACGATTTACTCTGGCATATGCTGGAACTGTCACAAACAAAAAAAATCCCAAGAAATCCCAAAACCACAACTAACCACCCCACACAAGGATACGTTTCCATGCCTAAGCTCCACACTGGCTACCATGTTAATTTGAAATAGTTTAATTCCTAACCAAATTCATTGTGTAATCAAACAAATGTTTTTTGACGGAAGGAAGGAAGTGGAGGCGGGGGAGAAGGTGGGGCAGCATCTTTTGGCAGCAATACGGGTTTATGAGAGCTTAAGTTGTTTGTGAAGCTGCAGGTCGGTCACAGGAGGGATGCTTAACTTAGAGTAGGATGATAGCAAGGAACTAAGGGCCAAAAACGAGTACACTAGCAACCAGATGCTGTTCACCTCAGCATGGTCTAACCTCCCAGCTAGCCTATACTGTTAAATAAAGGAGCTGATACAGTATGACAACATACAATTATAAACATAAATAGAGAACAGGACACAGTCAGACTCAAAGGTGAAGTTTTGAGTAGAAGTCTAGTTTAGTTTAGACTGACTGTATAATATCTATGCCACCTACACCATTATGTCACCACTAAACATTTCCTGTCCCTCTGGTATGTGTGGAGTATGGCTCTGGACAGTCTTCTACCCTTTCTAACAATTTGTGTACTGCGTTCGCAGCTGCATTGCAGTCCCACACTTCTGAAAAATTTCTCTAGTCTCTTTGTCCAGAAAATCTTCTGTGGATAATCCAATCAGAATATGAATATTCAGTTGATATTTTTATAACTGTCTGATTATTTTCCTTCTGCTTATCTGCAGGGCATTAATCTGTCTGGAGGGCAGCGCCAACGTATCAGTGTGGCAAGAGCACTCTACCAGCAGACAAATGTTGTGTTCCTGGTGAGTAAGTACCATTATGTTTATGCTTCAAACAGAAGAACAAAATGCAGTCATTTAGGATATTTCATGAGTAACACACACAGAATGTTGTGCTTCACTCAGCTAAGCCAAATGTGCACTGTTTATTTTATATCTGTTATTACTTAGCCTGCAGGTAGGTAGCATTTTGTAAATGCTGCAGGCAGATGGATAGTTATTAGGATACTAATTGAAATGCTGATGCTTCCCCTCTCAGTCTATTGAAATTTCTTTTTGACACCTGTGTTTATCTTTAGTACTTAGAAATTTAATAGTCTCAACTGTATTCATGAATTCCTAAGCTGTCTCAGGCCTAAAATTAATGTTGTCCTGTGTCTGAGGTGTTTCCTTTCTGTAACAAACTTAGCTGTCTTCCCACCCTGATCTGCTTGTTGTGTATCCTCTCCTAGCTTCAACAGAGGTGCTATGGAAAAACATGTGAGAGCAGGCTCTAAAAACTTAGTCAGTGGGAAAACAGGTGCATCCTACACGCTTGCTTGTAGTGAGCTTGCTGGCTTTCCAATTTAGAACTTCCTTCTTAGCTCGTTTTTTAAGGAGCTTTGAATCCAGCTGTTATGACAGAAAGACATGAGTCATGTGGGATTAGAAAAGCTGTGCACATTAGAGGTCATCCCTAAAAGTCTGGGAGGTTACTTAGACCTTTCCTTGTAATTAGGCTGATTGGCTTGTGCTTCATATGTAAGGGCATTTCCAAGCAATGATCAGAATGCAGGGAAGTAGAAAGCAGTTGAGCCAGGTGCCACAAATCAGAATATCTTGTCTTGGGCTTTAACTTGGTTTTGTGACTTTCTGTCCTTTTGTGCAGGACACTCAATGATCTCCTAAGAGTAGCAGGTTCTATTGTGGTATTGTAATGTAAAAGCAACTACCAATAAATTTTTTTCCAGTTATTAATCTTTCAAAAATAATCAGGAATCCTGTGTGTTAGTATTTGCAAATGCTTCATTCTTTTAAAACTGATTTTTGAAACCAAATGCTTATGAAACTTCTCTCTCACAAGCATGCACCTCATATTCAATAACCTTTCATATTCTTTCAGCTTCTTGTGATCATTGCAGATATGAAAAAAAAGGTTATATGATAATTCATTGTGTGTTTTATTTTTAATAACATTCAGACAGCATTTTTTTTTTGTTGTATGTCAGACTAGTCTTGTCGTATGGCTTGGGTTTTTCACGTGTCTTGTAGTCAATCATAGAATCATAGAATAACCAGGTTGGAAGAGACCCACTGGATCATCGAGTCCAACCATTCCTATCAAACACTAAACCATGCCCCTTAGCACCTCGTCCACCCGTCCCTTGAACACCTCCAGGGAAGGTGACTCAACCACCTCCCTGGGTAGCCTGTTCCAGTGTCCAATGACCCTTTCTGTGAAAAATTTTTTCCTAATGTCCAGCCTAAACCTCCCCTGGCAGAGCTTGAGGCCATTCCCTCTTGTCTTGTCCCCTGTCACCTGGCAGAAGAGGTCAGCACCCTCCTCTCCACAACCTCCTTTCAGGTAGTTATAGAGAGCAATGAGGTCTCCCCTCAGCCTCCTCTTCTCCAGGCTGAACACCCCGAGCTCTCTCAGCCGCTCCTCATAAGGCATGTTCTCCAGCCCCCTCACCAGCTTCATTGCTCTTCTCTGGACTCGCTCCAGAGCCTCAACATCCTTCTTGTGGTGAGGGGCCCAGAACTGAACACAGGATTCAAGGAGTGGTCTTACCAGTGCCGAGTACAATGCATCATTACCTCCTTGCTCGGTGAGCACAGTGCACACGCGGTTGCATATACCTTGAGAATAAATTCTGTACCACAATCTGAAGTTACAGTGTTTCAAAAGCACCTTTTAAGTGTTCTGTGTTACAATGCTCTGATATTAGAATTTATCTTACTGTTGATTGCAAACAGTTTTGGTTTTGTAGAAACCAAAGTATTGTTGTATGAAAGCAACAATACTGAAGTATCTAATGCAGTCGCAGTATAAATTGTTGCAAAATTGAAGGAAATAGCAGTTCAAGGGGATTTCTGAAGCACTCACCTATTTGCTTATACTTCTCTGTAAGTAGCTGCTGGCAATAATGTCACTCAGAGAAAACAGAGTTAATTCAAATTCAACCCTACTTTGTCAGCAAACATCTGGACAAAAGAAAACAAAATGGAATTTTTAAGAAATCCTGGTTTTAGTGTAATATCAAACCATAGAATAGTTTGGGTTGGAAGGGACCTTAAAGATCATCTAGTTCCAACACCCCTGCGGTGGCCAGGGACACCTCCCACCAGACCAGGCTGCCCAAGTTCCCATCCAACCTGACCTTAACACCTCCAGAGATGGGGCATCCACAGCTTCCCTGGGCAACCTGTGCCAGTGCCTCACCACTCTTACAGTGAAGAATTTCCTCCTGATATCTAGTCTAAATCTGCCCCTCTCCAGTTTACAGCCATTAAACATTCCGCAGCATGAAATAAGAATACTAAGTAAATCCTAAACCCAGTACTAGTAGCGCATGCAGGAATAAGAGATTTGTAATTCCATATAAATAGAATTAAGTAAATGAACCCTCCAATAGACAGTCTGAATTAGTTTATACCTAAATTAATTGCATATAATTCATTGATTCAATAAGGTAATCTAAGTTGCAAATTAAGCATCTGAGCACAGTTATCAAACTGATCAGTATTTCTCCTTTTGTGATTCTTTGTTCATGGCGTTTTGATTTATGTATCAAATAAAAAATTCAGAAGGCAATTATGTACAAGGGAAATAAAAATGTGCTCTTTGTCAGTCTCCCTGGAGCAGAAGTATGCCATAGTCATACATTGCTGTATTGTCTTGAGTCTGACAGAAACAACGTACTACGGTTACGTAGGCTGTGAGACGCATCTGTTGAGAGAAGCAGTTCCTGGAAACCCTCAGAAGATCATAGCATTTATGCAGCTGATATTACTGTATGTCTGAGTACTCGCTGCAAAAGGACAGTTAAGAAAACCATTCCTCAGAACAATCTTGATGATCTAATGGCCTTTTTTCAATTGTCTATATTGATCTAACTGATTTTACTAGTATTAAGATCCGTCAGTTTCCTTAATTCCTGTAAATGCTGGCTCCAAAAGCTGACCTCTTCTCCTCATGACAGGATGATCCATTTTCTGCACTGGATATCCACCTAAGTGACCATCTCATGCAAGAAGGGATCCTGAAAATGCTACGGGAAGACAAGCGAACCATTGTGCTAGTAACTCACAAGCTGCAGTACTTACCCCATGCTGACTGGGTAAGAAAATTCTTCCCATTTTTTCCGAGGAGGCAAGAATATGGAGTGAATATGTCTTTCTATGAACAAGGCCTTTGCTTTATCTCTCCACCAAATGATTATTTAGTGAGAAGAGACATAGTAAAGATAATTTGAAAATTAGCCAGTGAGTTTGGGGTGCCATAATTTTGGAATTCCATCTTAGAACACCAAAATAGGCTGGATTTTTATACAGCTAGTACTTAATACTCTCGTGAAACCAGGCTGCATTTAAAACATATTGAGTTTCCAAACCCAAAATATACTAGTTATAGTATATTTGGAAATTTTGTTCATTTTTTTACTTGCGAAACAGTGAAATATTTGAGTAACATATTTTCCTTTGGAATATTAGTAGGAATGTGTCACTGCTGTCATGGAAAAAGGTGTGTTTATGCATATTGAGGTGTATGAAAATACAAGATAAAAACTAGTATTTCCTTGTGGTTAGTACTAGTACGTAACACATCAAGAACATTTTTACCCTTTGTGTGTTGGTAAAAATTTTAAGAAATGTGTAGTATTCACTTGTTTTGTTAGGATTCTTTGATATATTTGGAAATCTATTGAAAATTTGGAGGTATACTTTCTGTAACAGTTTGCAATTGCAAATGTCAAAGCAGCAAATGAAGTAGGATAATGAGCTTTGGTTTTCTGGAGGTTTTTTATTTCATTGGTTCACACTGGCCTTGCACTTTGTCCTCCTGCAGTTATCCAGCTACATCATAGGTCGTCTTCTCCACAAGGATTGATGACTGCAGTTATGCCTCCTAGGAGTACTTTTCTAATTTGCAGCTTGCACAGACTATAGCAGCTGTTACTCTGTCTCAAAAATAATCATATTTCAGCTGCTCTCTTCTGCAGATTGGCTTGCTATAAAGTTAAGACATCAATCTTGTTCTGATCGTGTTTTTGGTGGGCAGCATTTATTTTTGATGGTGTCTGCTGTGACCTTGTCACTCGGCTCTACACCTCTTCTCAACACAATTCTGGTTTTCTGGTTAGTGTCTCTCAAGATCCAGGAGTTCTCTGCCTTCTTCCCTCCCTATGAGGTCCATTTTATCTTCCTCTTTTTCAATAGCATTTTCAATTGTTATATTTGCGTTTTTTTTAAATATGCACCACTATGGGCTTGTATCAGTATGATTTTTTTCATTTTCTTCATGAATATCAGACTTGCTTCTAAATGTTTGTTGTTTTATGAGATACTCTATGAGAATTGTTTTTATTACTTTCTAATTGGGTTACAGTTTTATGAAATATACTGCTCCAAGCAGCCTGGAGACAGGAAGGATTTGTATTAAATTTAGAACTTAAAAATACTTGTGAAGAAATAGTTCAGTTTTTATTTATAAGCACAGGTCTCATTAAGTCTGAGCAAATTTTACCCAGTAGTCTGTAGCAGCAATTTTTATTTTATTAAGGAATTTTAAAGTATCTGATGGTCCTCTGAAATCTTTGTAGCAAAACCCTCAAAAGAAATCAAGATCCAGCCCAATGACGGGTTGAATAAATTGACCAGAAAAAGATCCTTGGTTGCTTTATTTTTATTTTCCTCTAGTGTAAATTCTTAGCAGTAAGTGGAATAGCTAATTTCCTCATCCTTGGCCCATGCAAATTTCTGAGTTTCCAGGGAGAGAGAAAAATAAATACTACATTAAGTGTTTTCTAATGATGTCACGTGGATTTACAATCCTCACGCCTCATTTTCCAATTCTGCTTCTCAGATCTGAAGTGAAGGTAGTTACACTGTGTATATAATGTAGTTACACCGATATAAACCTGGAAAATACACCCTTCGGACTTTGTCTTACAAATATTTTCTTTTTTTTTTTTACCTGAACTGTGTCCACTATTTACACTTTTAAAAGCTTTAGGGATTCAAATTCCCTAGCTGTTCTTTATCACGTCCATGATATCGAACAGACGGTGGAGCCAGCATGCTCAAATCTAATTGCCTGAATGAGGGCAAAACAGGCTGTGCACAGTGTGTTGCTAAAAGCCTTTTCGTTTCAGGAGGTAAGAGAACTCTGAAATCTTATCCTGCTAATTACTGATATTTAGGAAGAGTAATGCACTTTCCTGCCTGCTGACAGGGACCCCGTTCTTTTTTCTTACTTAAAAGCAGCCTTCCTATCTGAGAACATGAAGTATGGGAAGTTTCTGGGTTTGCAGCATCTTGAGTAAAGGGGATAGAATCAAGAGATAACTTCACTGTCATTTTAGAAGACAGATTTGTTCACAGAAATATTCTTTATTTAAGAAAAGAGAAAATTCTGTCCAGGCACAGCAGCATAGCTTTGAAATAAATAGAGAGATGTGGCTATTTATCTTACCACTTGCATTTCTAACTTTTTAGATAATTGCCATGAAAGATGGTAACATCCAGAGAGAAGGAACACTCAAGGACATTCAGAAATCAGAGACTGAGCTCTTTGAACACTGGAAGACATTAATGAATCGACAAGACCAAGAGTTGGAGAAGGTTTTTGATGGGCAGGGAAATCAGCATTTGCAAAAAAATGTGACTTTTTTTTTTCTTAGGTTGAAAGCATTAGCAAGGATTTACAAGCTGTGTGTGATTTTTAACTCAGTATGAATGTAGCATTCCTATTGCCATTATTATTTATCTATAAAGATAAATTCCTTTATCAGGACATCTTATACTTCCTTGATACTGTTCCATCTGATCCATTCTTCATAGGAAGCTCTATCAAAATATTTTTGACTAAAGAATATTAAATTGGGCCATTTTAGGAAAAGCATTGGTAATGTGTAATACTGACAACTGCTTCTATAAATATTTCTGAATTTAATCATTGCTATGAGTTTTTCAGTTGTGCCTATAAATTGTTAACGCATTTTTTTCTTTACTACTGTAACACAGGAAAAAATGAGATATTAATCTTAGTTCTTATTAATTCAGGGATACCTATCCATGTTAAGATTCCGAGAGGGTTGGGATTGACAACCTGAAATTAATGTCAGATGTCTATTTTATATCCATTGGTATCACACAGAGGTAGCAAATCAGTCACTTAGGAACGCTGGCTGTAAGATTCTCGCTTCTGCTTTTCACTCATGTTCTGATTGGAAGCAAACTTTGTCACAGCTAGTATCTTTTTATTTATTCTCTGCTTGAAAACATATGAATTGTCCCTTTTTTAGGAGACTATTATTGAAAGAAAAACTGTTTTGGAAAGAACCAATCTTCGGAGGACTATGTATTCCCGTGAAGCTCTGCTGAAAGATGATGAAGAGGATGAAGGTAAAAGGGCAACCTTTAAGCCCAGTACCACTACATTACTGTTTCATGGTTTAATTATATTTGAATGAATTAACCAGATGGTAAGAGAATAACAATTCTTTTGGTGGATTGTGACTCATAAGAGTGCTGCTTCCATCAATTTTACTGCTGGGCTACAGTGATTTCCAGCATTCAGAAGTCGTAGCATCCTCCAGACTTGATTTGATAACGAAAAAGGAGTAACATGGAATAATTTATGCTGGGTGAGCTTCACACCTGTCAATAGCTGATCACACTTGCTTAAGATTTTACACAGGAAAAAATTGCAATTCATTTTTATCAAGCCAGTACTTTTAAATTACAAAACCATGGCTGAATACATTGGACACCTAGTGTTAAGGGGTTTTTGCATCTTCTTAGCGTGCATTACTACTAACTTCAGCAGGTTAATACATTCATGCCTAAGCAGGTAGTTTCACCTTAAAACCACTCTTTATTCTGTGTGATAAGACCTGTTCTGTAGCTGCCACTTGCCAGTCTCTCTGAAAGGTGTGTACAAGCAAATCAGTGTGGCTCTACTTTCTTCACACACATTGCAGAAGAAGTAACAGAAAGTGATGACGAAGACAACCTGTCTTCAGTGTTGCATCAGAGAGCAAAGATGCCCTGGAGAGCCTGTGGCAAGTACCTCAGCGCAGCAGGAATCCTCCTTCTGCCACTCCTGGTTCTGTCCCAGCTGCTGAAGCACACGGTGATGGTGGCCATTGACTACTGCCTGGCATGCTGGACCTCAGAAGCCATTTCTGGGAAGACAGAGCTAGAGCTGAGAAACTGCTCTAACTGTGAGGCAGAGGTATGCAAGTCCACATTCACCTTCCTCTTACAATAACTAGGGGTCGGCTCCCACTGCCAAGCTCTGCTCTGAGTTTTGTTTACAATATTCTGTATTTCTAGTAACAGGTCTACTCCAGAGTATTTTGAAGGTTAATACATTTTTGGATACACAGTGCAATAACGCTAAGAGTAGAGTTTTGTGCATTGTTATTCTTTTTTTGCTAGATTTATTGTGTTTTCATCATCTAGCTGATATGCCTAAACCTCTGTCCCAAAGTAATTTTGACATCGTAGTTCTTTCCTTTTTCCTGTACATTTGCATTCTCACCGCAAATTGGGCTGCAGATTTTGTAACATATGTGCATCGTGGATTTTTTTATTTTTTTTTTTATGATGAGCACTCTTTTTTGTTTGACTTCTTATTAATGGGTTCCACATGGAACTGATCAGTGTCACCTAGCAGGGTACTCTCTATGTATAATGCAATAGTGGAGGGATATTGTTAGAAATGGGATTGTTTTCTTTATTGGGAATTAGTACCTACAAATAATCCTCATGAATGTTTTGGAGGTGCATGTATGATTTCACTGGATTCATGTTTTTATCTCTAAAAGATACTTCATTGATGCTGGGGTTTCATATTAACTTAGTATTTCGAAATAGAAACTATCCCATTCAGTTCCTATTAAAAAAATAGACCATAACAACAAAGCCATGCTAAATGCTTTGAAGATGCTTTCTTCCTTCACATAAAATTATTAAAAATACCTTTTCAGGGTGGTTGTAGTATTTTGTGCTTTTAAATTTCTGATTAAACTCTTATTTTCATGCACACGCTTCTCTCTCCTGTGAATAATAAATTTTGGTTTAAGATTGTCAAAAATCATTGGCAGTGTAATTTAAGGAGGAAGGAGGGTTTACTTCTTCCATTTCTTCAGTCCTATATTTGTGTTTTTACAATAAATTTTAAACATAATTTACAGTGAATTATTTTGTTACCCTTCCTTTGTTTCTTAGGATTTCAACCATTCTCCGTATTCAAAAGTTTTCAGCATTCTCTGCTGTCTTGGGATTGTATTATGTCTTGTGACATCAATAGCGGTGGAGTGGACTGGCTTAAAAGTCACCAAAAAGCTGCACTCTTCTTTACTAAATAAAATTATTTTGGCTCCAATGAGGTACTCCTCTGATTGTAATACTAATTGTATTGTGATAATTTTGTGTTTCTTACTTCAAGGCAGTCTTCTAAGGACAATTTTTTATTAAGAAGTGACTGTGAGGCACATTTTTTTTTAATGTATCATTAAAAAACATAAGGTATCAAACTACTGAGTCGTCTTTGAAAATGCTACCAAGGCTGCTTGGGTTCCTACACACTGGTCACATGCCTCTCCTGCCTGACTGCGAGTTTAGAGATTTACTTCCTTGCATGTTTAATTTCTCTTTGCTGTTTCTAATTAGGGAGAAAACAGTTCATTCATAGTGTACATCATAATCATTGGAAATATTTACTGTCAGACAGTAATTGTGCAAGCCTCTGAAAGATAAAGAGCTTTGACAAGTGTCACAGGTCTCATTAGAGCACACTGGGTTGCAGAAATACCTTTGTTTCACAAACTGGAAGGAAAACTTGGGCAGGAAAACAAAGATTGTAGTTTAATTCAGACCTGCAGCTGTTACTGAACACTAGGGAAAATACTTTCATATTTTTAAGTTAACTGTATTTGACCCAAAAGTCATTGAAGTAACGTACATGGAAAATCAGAAAACTTTTTAAAGCAACTTTTTATTTTTTCGAGATAAAATGAGACTTCAGGTTCACATTGAGTCATGGAACAGTTAACAATTACAGAGCAAAAATGAAGTTTGCATTTTACATAAGCAAATGTAAAGGAAAGGGTTTTTTAATATATTGTTCCAATAGTTGTTCTTATGCATTTCTATTCCCAGAAAAATAGTAGACTTGTGATGTAACTTTGTTTGCATTTTTCATTAATTAGAGAGGCTTCAAATTGCAAATCCAAAAGGATCATGTAATTTGCATTTCTTAGGCAGTAGAGGGAGCTGAGGAGATGCTTGCTTTTGTTGCGTTAAATTCTAGACTGCCGTTTTCTTGGAAAGCCATGGTTACAGGGAAAAATGAGAAGGTTTGCTCTGGTTCAATTTTTTGCTCATGTCTGAGATATAGAACCTAGCTTAAGGAAGACAAAACAGAAAGAAGAAAACCCCTATTCTAGTATCCATATTGTAATCACTCCTATTTCTTCTCGCATTTTAGGTTTTTTGAAACAACACCTCTGGGAAGTATATTGAACAGATTTTCAGCTGACTGCAATACTATTGACCAGGTACTAAATCAATATGTTCAAGCTCCCAAGTTATCCTATCTTTCACAGTCTGAAAGACACTGGATTTTCATTTGTTATTTAGATGAAGATTACTAATGTATAATTTTGACTGCTATATGAGTTTGCATAACAATTTTCTAGGTTCAGAATTAATTCCTTATCCTAAATGCACATTAAAAGAATATTTAGATGATTAAGATACCCTGCATAGAAAAGGGAAGTGAAATTAGATGAACGGTGGTATCCTCAGATTAAGAGGATCTACTTTTATTTTTAAAAATGGAGTGACATATTCATTTGACGCATCTAAGCAAATTAAATGAGAAAAAGGCAAACGCTGTTGCTCAAAATAGAAATTATTGAAATTTGAATTATCAATATTTAGTCCAGATTGCACTGCCAGTTCATAGAATTGATGCAGACACTGAAATAGTCTATTGCATCCCATCTGTAGTCCTCTGACATGAGGATTTTAGTCCACAATGCAGACATATGAAACGGTGACATGGAAATCCCTTCAGATTTTCCCAAGACCCAGTAGCTGTCGATTCAAAAGGCCTGTGTGCTTAGTGCTTCAAATCCTCAAAATTTTTTCCCTTGTGTAAATGGGTTTATTGAAACTGAAATAATGCTGTTTTAAACTTGGTGTGTTATGGAAGATTGTGTGTGCTTATTCTTCTTTACCTATACAGCACATTCCAGCTACCTTGGAGTGCTTGAGTCGTTCCACTTTGCTGTGTGTATCTGCTCTTGCTGTTATCTCATACGTCACGCCAATGTTTGTCATTGCCCTGGTTCCCCTCGCAATCATGTGTTACTTCATCCAGAAGTACTTCCGAGTCGCCTCACGGTAAGAGCATAACCCAGTATCATTCTGGCAATAAAAACATCTTCTGCAGTGCATGATTGCACTGCAGGCTTGCAGTGCTGCGGATCATCGTGTTTAAATGCAGTCCTGTCAGATCAGGACCCCGTCTGAGCCAAATCCACTGTGATGAGAACGTGTCATTTTACGAGTGGCTTTGTCTGCAACTCTTCAAGCAAGCTTATGAGAGGCATCAGCAGGGTCTTTGTCCATTATCAAAGTTTCGTAGAGTTCATAGGACACAGAAAACCAATTGGATTGTCCTCCCCAAAGACTGCATGCTGGACGTGTCCAAGAAGATGTGGTGACAGAAGAGTGAAATTGTCGGCCTACCCAGGTGGAAGTGGGAATCCGTAAATCCAGAGAGAAGGTGGAAAATAATGTATAACCATGCTGTCCGTTAGGGATACAACATGCACTTGTTCTGAGTGCCTTTTAGGTTTTAACAAGTTGAAAAATTTTAGCTGTATCTGTGATTTTTCTGCTTCTACTGCCTAGCCAGTGGCACTCAAGAAGCATTTCCAGCAATGCTGCATTTATCCCTTCATGTATGCATGGATTGAGAGGGGACTCTGCAACCAATTTACTTCCCACTGGAAAGAACTGAGACTCAGTAGAATTTCACTCCATATGTGCTTCCACTGATTTGATGACTAAACTTGAAATTGAGAGGCACAACTTGGTGATGAGTGGGGGCTCTCATTTACTTTACTGTTAGCTCAGTGAGAAATTGTGCTGTCATCTAGGAATGGAGAGGGGACAGAAAGGGGGTTGCATTTGTTTTCTGCTTAATTCAAGCTCTTTTATTACAGTATCCCATTAAATTTATATTCAGCATAGAGCCAGAAATGTCTTTCAATAAACAATTGAGTATAGGAAATAGGAATATAGGAGAAACAAGGGAAAGGAGTAAGAAAAGACTCATTCAGAACTCCAGGACTGGTTGTATTCACATTTTAAAAGAAAAATCTTCCTGGTCTCTTCATTGCCTGCTCAGAGACATGCAGCAGTGCCTTGCAATCTATCTGAACCTTACATATATAATTGTTGTGATGATATTCCCTTTCTCTCCCTGGGCCTGTTTCAAGAGAATAACTGCACAACAAAACTGGCTTTTTACATGATTCTTTTCATAACCCTCTCCAGGGACCTGCAGCAGCTGGATGACAGCACTCAGCTACCATTACTCTCCCATTTTTCAGAGACTGTTGAAGGTCTTACCACCATTCGAGCCTTCAGGTATGGGTTTTTAAGAAACATATATTACCTTGCTTTTGAATATCCATCTCTGATTCTATTCTGCAATTGTGTAATTATAAGTAAAGGTTATTTGGGTCCCCAAAACACTGAAGAACTTTAAATATTTGGCATGTGAAGGGGTTGCTGTAGAATAATAAGTTAATGCGTCAGCTGCCCTGCAGTAACTCTCCGTACACTTGCACACAGCCTGAAAAAAACTTGTGGGCAAATGTGATTTAAGAACCTAAATTAGCCTGCAGTTACCACAGCATGCCGTGTGGCAGCCTGTGTGCAGGGACAGTTTCCATGGAACAGCTACTACACACTAGCTTGTTATTTATATGTGAGTTGATGTCCTGGTAAAACTGCACGTGTTAGTGACTTCAGAGGATACAATAGCACCCAAGTTATTTTTCAGGTTACTAGCTGAAAATGTGGTTGTTTGTACTGATTTTGAAAATGCACAAGCTGGAGACAGTCTGTCATTGCCTGGTTTGATTTGTTTTTCTGTCTGCATAACCTCACAGGGGAGCAGCCCAGGAATACCAGATAGCGTGTCTGGGTTGTGTATTACATGACAAAAGTGGCAGTCACGCTCATACTAGTAGAGGTAACAATAAAACTACTGCTGAGCTTACCAGCTGCCTTCCCCACACTTGGTTCAATTCCTGTCTTTTCCCAGTTGACTCAAACGTGATCGTCTTCCACACTCATCTCATTTAGATGTCTATGCATTTTGTTAGTTAATTATTACTGTTACCATTCTGTCTTTGAAATAGTCATGCTTACTCCTCCTAATGCATAGTTTTAATTTTATAATAGCAGTAATGCACAAAGTTAACTTTTCTTAAACTGGTCTAAATAGGTTATAAATAGCTCAGTGAAAGAACAACCAGTTTAAGAGTTTGATTGTTTTCGATGGAAGATGACTTCCTGAAGAGTGGTAGAACAGCATAGTATTTTCTATTATTAACCACCATTAGTGGTTATTTAATTTCTTATATGCCAGCAGTGTTCTCTAGTTTGTCGCTACATCTATGTTCAGTCTTAAGGAAATTCAGTTTCTTTTCTAACTGTTGCTTTTCTCATTTCTCCTACTACTTCAAGAGGATCTTCAGAGTAGTATGACTGTATATTTTCAGGTGTTGATACAATAAATAATATTCAGTGCCATCTAGCTAATGTTTTCATTGATTCTTCCAGTCACCTTGAAATGAATTCGTCTCTCAAAGAATATTTTGGTGCTTCTTTTTTCTTAAATCCTGCAGTAACTAATGTGTGTCTGACCCAATAGCCACGTGCATTAAGTTCTGTGTTCCATTTGCCTGCCAGCCTCCCACATCAGCTGGTAACCTAGCTATTTTTAGGAGTGTGTAGCTTTTCAACTGCCTAACATGTTAGCACGAGTAGAGTTCAGACTTGCTAGCTTAAGCATCCCTAAAAATAACACTAATTCAGGAATCCAGTCATAAAATTAGGAGGTGCCAGTTGTTCCTGGAGTGTCCTTACCCTTGGTAACTCTGTCCTGCACTCATTCAGAATGAAATAGGAAATAAGTGTACAAAAAATCCAGGGGGAGATTGGAACGACAGCTGCTCCTGCACCTTCATCAGATTCCCTGGCCAGATTTATAGTTTGCTGCCTCGTGCTTTAGATAGTATTGGTGCTAAAGAATCAATAAAACGTAAACATGAAGGCTTCTGCAAAGACTGATATGTATTTTGAGAGGCCTGGTAATCTAAGGACACTTGCTGAAGAGAAATTCTGATATTTCTACTCCACCAACAGTAGTAACTTTGTATCCCCATTCCAGTGCATGTGCCTGACTGACTCATGATGCATACCTCACATCGTCTAAGGCACATCTGCATCTTATAACCCCTCATGGTATAGAGATATGAAGGTTAAACGTGTTAGAAGGTTAAATTGGTTCCAGAAGCAGTACAGCCATCTCTGTGTGGTAGAGCACTGAGGGTAATTAGTCCTGAGGGAAAGGCAGGACTCACTAGCTCTGACACTGCGAACGCTAATGCTCACTCTCAGGAACAAGCATTCTAGGCTGTGCAAACACACCAACACACTCCGAGCCAGCCCAGGCCATTTTCCATTGCAAACAGCAGGTATTTCTTATGATATGCGTGGTATAGTTGTGAACAGCTAAATTATTTCCACAAAGTGGGACTTATTTCCTTTTCTCAAAGTCATACATGATTTATATGAAGTTGTATCTTTATTATACTGTATTCATAAGAATGAAGATACTCTGCAGTGAACAACTTGAAAACTTCTCTAAGCATGTACTTCATTCTTAAATAAAACATTGTCATGTTTTCTCCTACTAGGATAAGGAGAGCTGATTTTATAAACATGTTGTGCTTGTTGCAGCCATAAAAGCTAAAGGTTATAAATAAAAATAAGTAAATTTTAATAGAGGGAAATTAGCAAGTTTGTTAAAATTGCTTATGTAATAAAAGGGAAAAAAACAAGTTAGCTTTAGGTGCCTAAGCGAGATCTTCAGGCTTCTGTTACTACACTGGAAAAGGCTTTTGTGCCACTCCATTATTAGATAGAATTGTTTATATGCTTTATTATTAACATTGTGTTAATTTAGACCTGTGCAAACAAGAATGCCCATCTAAAAGGGGTGACTGGCTGACCTTCATGCTTGCCAAGACCCCAGTCTGAATAGGAGGTGGCGGGAAATCATCTTCTGTAACTGCTGAATTCAAGTCAGAGTTCATTGGTGCCACTGTGTTGATAAGTGCAGATCCAATATAACAAACTGCAAACAGACCTATTTACCATTAATCTTATTTTGCATTCTGTGACTTGATTCATTTGGGATGGGGGGAATACATTTCTTTTCAGTCTGTTACTTTTTGTTGCATCATGTGCTTGTACTTCGGTTTTCCAAACCACTTAATTTGTTTAGTGGTAAGGAAAAACACGTTTGTCTAACACTGGAGCTACTGTGACTGGAGGTACTTTGTTTTATAAATCATTACAATTTCTAGGCCCTACAGTAATATAAATTTCAAAACTTGAACTCCAAGTGAGAAGAGGAACTGCATTCTGCAACCTTAATATTTCTTTTCACAAGTACATGTGTGTATTATTTCTCTCATGTATATTTTTAATTTTTTTTAGTTTCACATTCATAGAATCATAGAATCAGTAGCTTGGAAAGGACCCACTGGATTCGTATCTTTCACAATTACCATGCAATAAAATACATTTAGAAAATGCCCAGCGTGATCCAGAAGTCCCACACAGAGTTTCATCAATACAATAACATCCATTTACTCTTGAAGATACTGTACAGTTTGCATATATCTAATACAATTCCAAACATAGTGTCACTTTGAACTATTGATAGGCTGATTTAGACCCTGTGTCAAACTGCCCACAAATTTATACCCCCAGAAATTAAGTTTTACTTTTCATTTTTCCAAGATCCCAAGGCACGAGTCTTTTCTTTTCTCCTATTTTCCTTTTCTTTTTTCCTTTTTTCCTTTATTTTCCCCCTTTTTTTTCTTTTTTAGGTATGAAGCCAAATTTCGACAAAAACTTCTTGAATACACAGATTCCAACAACATTGCTTCCCTTTTCCTTACAGCTGCCAATCGTTGGCTGGAAGTCCGCATGGCAAGTACATTAGTTTTGTGTATATGCAATGAATTTGTTTTACTTCATTGCAAGCAATCTGCTGAGGCATCCAACAGTTACCCAGCCTTAACTGGGTTTCAAAGCTACACATTTACCCTTTGTATCTGTCTCTCTTTATCTGTAACCAACACATGCCCAAGCCACCCTGGGAACTAAATGGAGAATGAATTTTCCCCATAACCTGCAGCTGTTTCACCAAGACAAGAATAGTTTTTATAGGTCACATTGGCTCCTTTGGGTGTGAAGAGCTGGTCAAGCTGTGCTGCCAGCCAGGTGTTAGTCAGTGTTAGCAGGCCTTTGCCTTGTGGCTCCTCTGAAACATTTCAACATCTTGGAAGCTCTGTTGATGAGCAGAAGGATGTAGATGGGTTTGTGCCCATTTTGGCCGTCTGAAGAATGCCAGAGATATGCAGCTGCCGATTTTCTTAGAGTGCTCAGTAAAGGGGCTTGCCATTAGAAGTTAATTATTCCCTAAGGAGCAAATCAAGGTATTTCGTGTTGCAGATGGTAATATTTGTATCAAACTTTGTTAGATACAGGTGCAGTACTGCTGTTGTGGTGACATGGGCTCCTTTTATTCATGCTAAGTGTATGTTAACTCATATTTCCTGTCACGCAGTATACCTCCATTTTGGACTGTATTTTAGCTAGTATCTTCAGCTACTTAAATTTGGAAATATAGTATGACGAATAAAATGTCATTACACTTCTACGTGATCAATCTTGGACCATCTGAAGTCCCTAAGTCTGATCAATGCCTATAACACTAAACAGTATAAACACAGAGGAGTGACAATTTCCCTCCTACAGAGTTTATTTTCTAGTCAGTAACATAATTTTACTCAAAGACTTTTCTGTAGGAAGTTAAATCACTAATGCTTTAAGGTAAAGCAGCAAAAGCTCATCATAGGTGGACACAGACCAACTAATCGATATATGCTGTGCAAGACCAGCTTGTTTGAACAAATATGGATGTTAGCCACCTAGCACCAACTGCAATGCCTTCCAGCAGTCAATCGTCAGCCACAGAGAGGATCCACTCACAAAGGGGATCATCTGAGCATTTCCCTCCTGTCCCGGGTAACATCAGCTGCATAGTTTCAGCTACCTCCCTTACAGGCCTAAGAGATCTGTGTTGACTTCTCCACACGAAGGTTAGGAGTGTTGGTACAACTTCTGTATACGACAGCATTTCCAAACAGCACAGCCATGCTAAAAGCAATGAGAATGGGTTCCTGGGCAGAGTTTGTATGGAGTTGTGGTGTTTTCTGCCTGTGTTTCAAACTGTGCAATGGGTTTGTTATTTGGTATGCAAAGTTATGAGAACGTTTTAATCATTTGTAGACTTGTAGTGATGGAGCTTATTCATATTCCTTCAGGAGTACATTGGAGCATGTGTGGTACTCATAGCAGCTGTCACTTCTATTACCAGTTGCCTGTATAGTAAACTCTCTTCAGGACTTGTAGGCTTGGGACTAACCTATGCTCTTATGGTAAGAATCTCAGGACCCTTTTTGTCTCTCCCAAACATTTCTTTGTAATTCTTCAGGGCACAAAGATGAACAGGAAGATCGAAGGTGTCAGTACATCTATAGTGGGTACTGTAATATCACTGAAACCACGTGTTAACTTCAGTTCACATTCAGTGGTTGACATATTTGAGTTATGCTTTCTTCAGTTTTTAGATAAAATATTTATTAAACTGTTAGTTCAAATATGTCAACAAAACATGACCAAGTTGTATCATACTTCTTTTTATATTGTCTTCCATTGTGAAGAATATTTTTTCAGTGCATCAGTTGTACTTGCCCTGGTACATCATTCCAGACTGTAAAACCTTAAGTTACCAAGATGCTGTCTTTTCACCTGTCTTTACTGTGCCCTTCCCTCTTTCCTGTTGGTGTAGATGAGATTGCCATAGTGCCAAAGTATTCGTGCACTGCAGTTAGAAAATTTAACCTTTAGTTGTTGTTGTCACCCTGTCGTGTACTGTACAGTTCATTCACAACTTCAGCTTATTAAGGCTGAACAAGAGTTTCTGTGGAGGAATATAAACTGCATGCTGGTCAAATGATGCAAAATACTAAAAATCTGGAATTTAGGAGTGTATTTGCTTTACATTAGGTGTCTAACTATCTGAATTGGATGGTTCGTAACCTGGCTGACATGGAGATCCAGCTGGGTGCAGTGAAAAGAATCAATGGCCTTCTCAAAACAGAAGCTGAAAATTACGAAGGGCTCCTTTGTAAGTGCAGTTTTGTGCAGCATGCAGAAAGAGCTTGCTGAAATTTTAATGATTTTGAAGTCTATTACCATGAAAAATGTAGCAAACCACTTAACAATACAATTACTTTGTGATAAGAGAGTTGGTTGTCTGTTTTCTTTTCCCCTTTGCTTCTGGTACAGCTCCCTCGCAGATTCCCCAGAACTGGCCAGACAGAGGGGAGATCCAAATCCAGAACCTCAGTGTCCGATATGACAGCAACTTAAAGCCAGTGCTGAAGCACGTCAATGCCCACATCTCTCCAGGACAAAAGGTAAAGACTGCAGTGATTCTGAGAAGCCCTTTAGACTAGTACATCATAGAGATCAGCAATGAAAAAACACACCGCAGTATATTTTGATAACAGCATTACAGCATTTTTGCTCTAAAAGTATGTCAAATGCTATGAAGGAGTCTATGGGTTTCTTAGTTTGGTGTGTTTTCATTTATATTAGAGTGAAAAGTTAGAACTACACACCAGTTTTTAGTATCCCAGTGCCCTGCTGTCAGCACACTGTCCCAGAAGACAGTGACCCCTTACTGTGTTAGACTTACTTTCCATCATTCCCATGTGGTTCTCTTGGCTTTATTCCAGTAGTTGCTCCTCTGCTTTGTCACATCTTTTCTCTGTTATTTTTCTCCTCCTTCGTCCTGTTTGCCTGTGTCCTTCCTGCTAAACAAGGCCACCTCAGGATGCTAAGTTTTGCCTGCAGCTTTCCCAGTCCTTGTTCTGCTCCTCCTTGTCGCTCTCCTATTATTCCTGTATATGGGACTGGTCTTGATTTATCCCTAAATGCTCAGATCCCTAAGGACAAAGAGTGAACTTAGGGACTCTGTTATGGCCAGTTCAGTTTGACTGAACAGTCAAGAGGACATAAGGATCAAATGGACCTGAACAGCAATTCCATCCACTCATCCTAAGTGTCAAATACAGGTATTATCCATTTTCACTCACCTGATATTCATCTGCTTTCTGTGTCACAGATTGGGATCTGCGGCCGAACAGGCAGTGGAAAATCCTCCTTCTCCCTTGCATTTTTTAGAATGGTTGACACTTTTGAGGGTAAGATTACACTTTCTTGTATCGATCCAGCTTAGCTGCTGAATGTGCTTTGAGAGTCCTTTCCTTAACAGCAGCAGGTTTGAAGTGTGATTTTTTTTAATCTGCAGGATACATTCTCTGGCCTTGTTTAAATATGATATAATCTGTCGCTTAACAGCTGTGCCATTGATAAGCTATATCAATAAAAATTGTACTTGACAGAAGCAAAAGTCCAAGAGTGACAGAGGACAGACCTTTGTGCTGTTAAATCACAACAGCAGGAGCAAAGCACAAAAGGGGAAGGCGTTTAAGTACAATGATGGACCCACGCACAAGGCAGAGACAGGACCCACCAGACTCAGAAAACTCAGCAACTGTGGATTACAGTTTGGCCTGCTGTCCTGGAATTTCCTGGTGTATTTCCCGACATGTGCGCCATGCCCATGTGTCTCTCAGAGTGTCTTCCTGTGCATCTCAAAAACTTTTAGCCTCAGTTTCCCAGCCACAGGGCCCTTATGCAGAGCCAGACAGTTGTACTCGGAGATAAAATTTCAAAGTATTCAATAGTAATTTGACCTTCTAAAACATTTGTTCCCTCCAGTAACTAGTCCCTGGTTGAATTAACCTCTTCCCTGGTTGAATTAACCTCTTACCTTGTTTGATAGATGTATATAATATTGAAGCAGATAAGTAGTATGTCTACTCATTCATAAAATATTACAGGTATACTTAATATTCTTCCCAGCTAAAGCTTAGTCTCAAGAGAATTGTGGCTATTGCTTAACCAGAAATTGTTTTGTTAGTGAATAAGGGGATATGCAATTCAAGGCATGTTTCTCTTGTACTTTATTGCAAGCTGAAAGTGAGTAGTGGCGTGATAAGGAGTCTAGCTGAATATCCATTTTCTTTTGAATAGGAAGGATTATCATTGATGGTATAGATATCGCTAAGCTCCCCTTGCAGACTTTGAGATCCAGGCTGTCAATCATTCTCCAAGATCCTATTTTATTCAGTGGAACAATCCGGTAAGCATTAAGTGCGAGAAATAAAAAACATTATAATGGCTTATATGTCATTATATATTATAATTATACTATTTAATGACTTCTATAGAACTACTAACAACGAACTGTTTGGTTGCGGTCTGCTCAGTTGGAGTAGGGAGGATCACTGCCTTCTGCCTGTGCTTTTTACCCACTCCTGCCAGACTGCACCCTCCCAGTGCCTGAGCCTGGTCAGCGTGCTGTCAGCAGAAGGTACCTCATGCCTGCAGAGTAGGAAAAGTCACTATTTATTCTTCTAGGATCGAGTAATCAGTTCAGCTCACTGATCAAATACCCATAACCTCCCCGTACCTCTTGAAACATTTTCTCCTACATCTGTTTACCTTAAAAAAATGAGATGGAAGAAAATGCAGACTAAAAAATTAATGTGGGGAAAAAAAAAGAAGCACTAGAACAACAAGTACTGTGGGGAGGTCTGGAGTATTTTATACTGAAGACTATCCTTGTTGCTTTTCTGGTCTTTGAGATATTCTTTCATCTGTGGGATCAGCCACCTGGAGGTTTTTTTTCCCCTCTTCTTACTTCTTTGAGAGTATAATGCATCAGAAACAGTGGCAAAAAGCTCTACAGTTTCCAACAAGTGTCCTTCCCTATGTCTGTGGCGCTTACCTTAGGAAGGAACAGTACAGTCCTCAGTGCAGAGTTATGTCACCTGTAGTTATAGTTTCTACATAAAAGTCATTAGAGTTCACTGTAAATGATACAGGCTTCTGTTGCTTGCTGGCTCCATGCTGGTACAGATCCCAAGATTATCCCCTGAATAAAGTGTGATTCATTCATGTCAGAAAATGAGGTGACTGTATACCTTTTATTAATCAACCTATTAAAAATTCATTTAGGCTGGCATTGGTCATTCACAGCACATGCTGTAGGAGTGAAAACTAAAAATAAAGTGTCATGCGCCACTGAATCTTTTATTTCTGATTATCATTCCATATACTCATATGATATGAGATTCATATTTGTTCCTATCATTTCTGTCCTATGGCAAAGCTAAAATAACATTCATCTGTTCATGAAACTAATTTGTTCGGTTGTAGTGGGGACTTGTATTTTGTAATTCAGTGTGAAGTATGAAGTTCTGTTTAGCATTTCTATAGCAGCAAAGGACGGAGAGAGACTGGATTTAACAGCAGAGAGTAGAATTTTGGCCTTTGCTAAAAAATGAATGTTAATTTAAACTGATTATATTAACAGCTTTTCTCCTTCAGAATGCTTTCTAGTAAAACATGAGAATTTTTTTTTTCAGAAAAAATAAAACTCTAAAACCACAAAGCTGCAAAACAGAAAGCTTCTCCTATTTTGCTTAACTGAGTCAAATTTTGTTCTTAATCACATTGATATAAATGTTGACCAAGTCTGCAAACTTCAGTGGTTTATACCAATGACAGATCAGAATCAGGCCCAGATCTTTAGCCTATGTTTCTGGTTATTTGCAGAGTAGTTTCTAAGCACACTAGAAGAAAAAATACATTCCAGAAATTTATGTTGACTGATATTCTTGAATTGCACATTAACTGTAGGTTTAATTTGGACCCTGAGAAGAAGTGCACTGACAGCATGCTGTGGGAAGCACTGGAAATAGCACAGCTCAAGCATGTGGTGAAAGCGCTCCCTGGGGGCCTAGGTAATAAGACTTCTTTATTGAGAAGATTGCTTCAGGTGTTCACAGTGTTGCTGCTTCATATTCACTATTTGTTAAAAAGCTGGTTACTGAAGAAAAAGCTTTTTAGGTTTGTGGAAGGTGACAAAAGGTGCTTGCCTGCAGGCAAACTCCCTGCGTTCATCTAACTCCCTTCTCAGCTCCACCTGTGGAGCGGAATCTTGTTACTGTTCAAATCAATGGTAAAATTATTATTTTATTTCACTATGTCTTCATTATGAATCATTGAGCTTTATGGGCCTTGTGAATTCAAACAAGGTGCTGACAAGTCAGGTGTTACCTGGAATATGTTCTTCTGTATTTTCCAATAGTTACATCCAGGGAGGAACATTTCAGAAGCTTAAAGATGTGAATAATTTGACTGGGAAAAAAAATAATTAAAAAAATAAAACCAAAACAATTTTAAAATCAATTTTAAGCCTTAGGGTAAAGAAACAATGGATGCCACTACAACAGGAGGGGGCAGTAACTTAGACTGCACTTGTTGCAGAGAAACTTGCTTGTAAACATCCTTAGCTACTTTGATAAGTCAAAGAATGTCACAAGACTGAAGTACTAGTTGTTTTGAACAATGGAAATAAAGAGGCAAAACTGGTTCACCAGCAGCTGTACACAACGGAAATGTTAGTTTGAAAATCTTGATGCTGAAAGTGAGACATTATTTTCCAATCATATGCTCTACTCTGATCTGAACACACACACCATAAATACCGGTTTTACTCTATCATTTCCAGATGCTATAGTCACAGAAGGGGGTGAAAACTTTAGCCAGGGCCAAAGACAGCTGTTCTGCCTAGCAAGGGCTTTTGTGCGGAAGACAAGCATCTTCATCATGGATGAAGCCACAGCATCTATTGACATGGCAACAGTGAGTTTGAAGTGTTTCTGGTTTCTTGTTTTCCTTGAGGGGGAGACAACTGCTAATAAGCGAAGAAAATGCTGGAAAGCAGTTCTGTTTATTCTGTAAAATGCTTACATCATATTTAGTGCAGACATGTTTACAAGTCCAGGTAGTTGTGAGTTATTACTAACTAATCTAAAGAGCTTTTAAATCATTTTACTATGGGGCTTAATAGTTATTCCAGCATTGCTTGCATTAGGAAAATGAAGCATGTTATTTTCACTGGCAGTTTTATTTCCTAAAGTGAACCCTTTGGAAGGGTCAGCTGAGATGATCAGTGAAGGGTAAATCAGCAAGCAAACAAATTTCCCTGGTGTGGTGGACAGAACAAGTTAGGAAGTTAGAAAGCTTGAAAGTAGAGTCAAGAAAATAAAGAGACATATCTGATTAATACATTAATTGCCTGATATTGCTAGACAGAGGTTAAACCACACAATTATAGTCCACTGGCTGAGTTTCAGCCAAATCAAACAATACCATCTTAAGAGGTTTTTTTCCTTGTTATGTTGTTACGAGAAATGTTTCAGTAGTCTTCATGATTATTCTATGAGTAAAGAATATAATTGGAGGGGGTTCTTGTAACAGCTACAGTTTTTAATGCTGTAAAATGTTAGTGTGTTGGATGTTGGTAAGGTTGGGAATTAGACTGTATGCGGCTGAGTTAAAACACGTTTTGCATTTTGATGCCTAGAGGATATAGTTCTTCCCTTGAGATACATATCTAAAGAAAATATAATAGCAAGTAAAAGTATCTATGCTAGTGACATTTCTGGGCAGAGTTTGGTACACAACATGTTTCCTAAATAGTAACGGTTGAGTGCTTGTTGAGTAAGAACTGTGTATTTTAAGACCATGCTAAACATCATCTCCGCTGTTAAATATGCCAGGTACAGTACACTCCTTTGCTTACCCCTGCCAGCCCTTGGGGTTAGACGTCCTCAGTGTGCTGGGACATTCCTGGGCTTCCAGCAGCTCCACACTGCAGAGGCACCAGCATGTGGGCAGCCTGGCAGGACCCTGAATTCACCTTTGATTTCCTCACTGTAAACCTAACATCAGGATAGCAGGGGCTTGGGAGGCAGTGGGTGGGGGGAGCGAGCAGGGCTGCCAAACAGGAGACCAGGCTCTGACTTAGTTCTCACATGTAGTTATTTTTTCATTCTGAAAAAAAAAAAGAGCAATAAAAGCATGGAATAATCAGTGGTTAGTTCAGCCATCTTACTGTCTGTGTGTCTGTTGTGTAACTTCCCTTTGAAAAGCAACAAATGTTTCTCTTTACATAGGAAAACATACTCCAGAAGGTAGTCATGACTGCGTTTGCTGACCGTACTGTGGTTACAATAGCGGTAAGTACAGTCTCTGCTGCTATTGTAATGCAAGCAAGAATCAGAAATACCGCATCAGTCAATTCTTGTCAATGTTGATAAATGTGTAAATTTGGCCATTAATCTTTTATTTTAAAACAGTGTTTAAGTGTTAGCTTTCTTTTCCATTTTAAACTAATTTCTTTTTAAATACATAACAATATCTTGCAATTTGTTGCATGATGCTAAGTCTGATTGCCTATAAAGGGATGTTATCTAACTACGTGGTCTGTTTTCTGTTACCCGTTTTAGGCTAATTTAAAATATAATATGCTGTGAAATCTAAGATTAAGTTTCATCAAGCTACAATAATCATTTAACTAAGCACAAGTAAAGTTGTGTAATAGTTCTGCTACTGGATAAAGCAATTATGTTCAGGATTGAAACAAATAAAAAGTTAGTAAGATTCTAATTGAAAATAAACATTCTGTACCTACTGACAGTGATTGAATTTAAGTTTGCTTCTTCTTTAAGTGCTTATACAAAGATCTCCAATATGTGTAAAAAAATCAATGAGGAACCTTATGGGTGAAGAGTGACTGTGTAACAGGGATCGCAGTATTCTAAGATTAAACTCCCCTGCAGGACTACAGCAGTTACACTCAACTTTAAAAGTAGAATTCTGTAAAAATGAAGAGGCTTGCTGGGAAAAAAAAAGCCATCAATAAATGGGAAAAATGCTAAAAGAGGAAGCAAAGAAAATTTAATCTGACAGTGATCATGGAAATTACTTGAAGGATTTTATTCAAAAATCCCAGTGCCAATGCATATTATATATTAGGAAAGGCTTGGGTAAGGATACAGAGAAGCTGGTATGGGCAAACAAATAAAAAAGACTATTAGAAATGAGGCATTCTTGTAAAACCTGGATGAGGTGCTGGGGGACATGGTTTAGTATTTGATAGGAATGGTTGGACTCAATGATCCAATGGGTCTTTTCCAAGCTGATGATTCTATGATTCATAGTGAAATAAAGAAAACAATCACAAGTTCTGGCATGTTGCCTTAATCATATTTATCAGGAAAACTAATTTTTGGAAATCTGTTGTATCCTGGATATTTGATAGATACACTGAACTGGCATTTTGTTTATTTGTTTTTCAGCACCGCGTGCACACAATCCTCAATGCAGATTTGGTTATTGTAATGAAGAGAGGAGTTATTTTGGAATATGACAAGCCTGAGGTTCTGCTAGAACAAGAAGACAGTGTCTTTGCTTCTTTTGTACAAGCAGATAAGTAAGGAAAATAAATGAAGCATTCTAAAGTACAATTGTATTATTTTCTAAAAATGTAAAATGCCTGTAAATAAATATTATTTCATAATAAAATGAGGTTTTCCTTTTTTAATGAGATAAGCCATTTTTCTCTACCTGAAGTATTAACGAATTATTCATGTACTTTCCTTTTTTGTATACTATCTTTTTATTTGCTACCAAAGAATCATGAAATATAGTTGAAAAAAACGACATGGGTGAAATATGACAGGATACTCATTAGACAAACATAGCATGGAATTTTTATGTAATTCTTAAGCCCTCCTGTCATTTTATTAACATGTTATTTTTTGTGTCACAGCCCTACTCTAGATAACACTCGTGACTGACTAAATGCAGAAGGAAAAATTATATACCAAAGGTATTTCTCAAAAGCTTGTATCTCTCTTAATCATATGACTCTGTAAAGCTTTAATATACAAATATAAAATCTATAAAATTTTCTTAATATTGTGGTTTATTGATAGTGCCTGTGTCTCAGTCTCTCCTTCAGCACCTTCTAGAAATGAATCACAGTCAGATTCCTTTAATCTGTCTTTGGCTGCCTCACCTCCATTAAATCATATTATACAGATTCCAAATGAGATTAAGCCAGACTCCCTCCTAAACTGTAAGGAATCTAAAAGGAGGTAGGTTGTGATAAAGTAGTATTATTTAATGCAGTGTGTTTCCAGACCAGTACAGACATACCAATTCATCTGGAAATTATCCCTCCAAATCTGGTAAATAAACAGCATTAAACTTCTCACCATAGTTTAGAGCCATGAGAGCTTGACTCTTAGCCTCCTGGTTTTGCATCCTTTGCCCACTGTCACACTGTTTCTAGATTTACTATGATCCTTACCAATAGACTACATGGACTTATTAAGACCACTTGTAACCACTGAAATTATTCTAATATGGCTGGACAACTAGTTGCCCCCTGTCTGTTCATTGTGACAATTGGTCCAGGACTTATTAATTGCTAAGGGGTTAGCAACTCAAGGACGCAATAGAAGGCTACAATGAATTCTTTAACATTATTCTTTTTATAGCAGCTTTGGCTTTAAACCCATTTTTGGTCTCTTCCTCTTTCTGAAAAATACCTAGCACTTGGGAAAACTCCCTTCTCTTTTTAAACCTCTTTAGCCTACTCAGGTAATTTGGAATCTGTTTTTTAAAGGCTTTATTTTCTGGAAGAAGTGTTCTCGTGGGATATGTGATATTTCGAATTAATTACTTCTAGCACTGCAGTCGAGAGCAAGGAGGAAGACTGAAGAACTGTTGTCATTTTTTAAGTAGTGTTACCAGTTCCACAGTGGAGCATTTGCAGCATCTGCCTGCTGTTATTTGTGCAATACCTTAGAACATTAAGCTGGGGGCAGAGAACAAAACCAGCTGGAGAGTGTAGGATGAACAACAGTAGAAGTAGGGGAAGCAGAATACAGCTGTGCAGATGAAATGCATGCACTCTTTCATTGTCTACTACAGCTGAAGAAGGAGAATGGGTGGTTATCCCCTCCTCCAGGGAATCATTTTGCTGAGCAGCGTCAAATAAAAAATAGCCGCAGAACTATTGGTGTGTTTTCACTGTGGGATGCCAGGCATCCATTAGGGCCAAGAGAGAAGAAACGGGAGGCAGAGGACTGTCCTTCCAGGGTAGCAGAAGGTCACAGTGAGCGCACAGCTTCTGGGCATGCTGTCTCCTGGCTGCTCAGTACTGGTCTAAGGCAGGATCTCATCCTGTAAAACCCTAGGAAAGCACCGCTCTGCGGGCCATCTCAAACTCATGCTGCAGAGATCCTCAGAAGCTTTGCAACCACCTGTTCAAGATTCACATTCCTGGTGGCAGGAGGGTAGATACAGAGACAGTGAGGTTTCATTTGCTTTTAATCAAGTGCTGGGGATTTGGCACTGCAATTTGGACTAGCTCCTGTTCCATAAGCTTCTGACAACGTTAGCTGGAAAGGAATACAAGGGAGTGAAGGACACAGTGTATCACTACGACTGAATTATATCTCACAGCATTAAGAAGTAAGAACACTTATGTACAAGTGTCATGCATTTCCATTGTAAATGGGGCTTTTATATTTCACAAAGCAGCTTTACAAGAGAGTAGGGTAAGTTGGTTCACATCCAACAATTACGTATCTTTATACATCTTTTTAATGGTAACATGCTGCTGGATAAATCATGTGTGAACAGGGAGGCCTCTTAGCTACCACTTGGACAGAATACACTTCACACACCTTAGCACATTTTATCTTGTCTTGATTATATGGGGCCAAGCTCCAGGGAGTTTCTGACCCCTAACTCCAAAGGGTTAAGAATCTCAACAGTGACCAGAAGCAGTATCCAAGAGAAATTATTTTATAGTGGGAAGTTTACTGCCATTATATGATTCATTAAACCCGTTGCCTTGAGACAGGCATTCCAGAAGTCACTATTGAATTAGGCTCACAAATGTATTTTGCGTGGCAATGAAGCATTACTAAGCAGAGTGTTGTATTAAAGTGGGTGCAAGGCAGCCCTAGAGTACCTAGGTCTAGAATTTCATTTCTCCTCTGGGATGAGACTCAGCTCAGTCCCAAAGGTGTTAGTGAAATAGGCTGCCCAAGGAAACGCAGCCAGGGTTTGTTTCATTTTCTTTGCTTTTTATAAATGCTCCCATTATACAAGCCCATTTGCCCCTTTGTCTTAGTGTGGCCCTCTCATCCTGTTCTACTTATTTCTAAGGGAATGCTATTTCCTTGGAAGGCCAGGAAGCAGAGCATCCCTGCTTTGTTAGCCCTCTGCCCAGCTCTGCTCATGCCTTCCCCTGTGGCTGTGCATAGGCAACTCTGATTGCATTTCTTCTGTCCACCCATTCATACATCAAGGTGATTTGTGAGGCTTAATTCATGTTAGGTTAACGCTGTGTAGCCTTTGACAGAAAGGTCTGCTTCTAAAGGCAGTGTAATACTGTGGTGCCAACTAAATTTTAATTTAACAGTTATCTTCTTTGATAGCCATTCAAATTTGGATAAACGGGGCAGGGTAGGGGGAGTTTTGAAATGTAAAACCTACTGTGTGAGTGGAAAAACTTACCCCTTGTGATTCATTGCTGTAGAGTGGGACTATTCGTTTCCATGAGCCCAATTTGTTCAGCAGCTCTTAACACAAATACATTGGCTCACTCAGAAGATCTGTCACATTTTTCTTTCAAGTATGTGTCACTTGATCCACAAAGACAGGGCTTCTTTTTATTCTGCTCTAGAAATTCTTCAGCAGAAGCCACTTGCCTTGCTGTCCCATCTCAGCCAACAAGTGCTCAGAGCTGAAGGAAAAGAAGTGACAAATGACAGTCCCAATAAAGAACAGAAGTGGAAACAAGGAAACACCCTTCTAGCTCTATAGTTTGTGATTCCTAAAACCAACATGGAGAGCGTGTTCATGCAAACACCCCTTGCTGTTGTAGGCTGCAAGGGTTATTCCTAGCTCCAGACCATGAAGCAATTTACCTTTCCCTTTAAAGCACTTCTCTCCAACACATTTTTCTCATTCTACATACATGTAGTTAACGCCCTCTGGAGGAAAAGGTACAGAGGAATACAAAGATTAGGAAATGGTAAGAAAAAACAGCCCAGAAAACGTGACTGTTTCTTGAACACCTCTGTGCATCTCTGTAAAAGAATACGAAACGTTACCAATGAACTGCATGATATTATAAAGCTCTTTTATGCTCACTTCAAAATGCTGGAATTAACTGTGAGCTGCCGTCAGCTGGAGAACCGCACCTTTGACAAGTAAATCTTCAAATAACTTCAACTGTTTGTTTGTTTTTTTAAAGTTTAGAAATAAAATTATAAAAATACACTATTGTTTAAGTTAAATTGTATATATAAATAATGTATTTAAGAAGTAAAATTGTAGTTGCAAGTGACACATTCACAGCAAGCACATGAAAAAATGTCTAGCAGACAAAGTGATGTGGAGAAAGGGGAAAAATCTTTGACTAAGCTCAGTGGCCTGGCAGTCAGATGCCAGGGCAACCTGTTATTATTTTAGTTTTCTTTATCAAAGCAGCAAGAAAGACAACCCAGAACAAGAGAAAACATGAAGTATTGGGAAACCGACCTCTTCAAAAGGGGTGGTTGTGTCCAAGGACATGCAGCTATTCATACATAAAAAGTAGAAATAGTCTAAAGTAATAGTAATAGTTTAATTACAAGATCTGTAACGACTGCTCAGAGAGCTCAGAGTGATTACTTAAAAATACTATTCTGAAATCTTTAGGTGGGCCACAGTAAGATGCTGTAGGTGGTGAAAATTAATTTCATCCCAGCTGTCTGGCTCCCAGCCATTAACTGGGCAATTGCCTTGCCCAGGCAATCAATGCCAGTAACTGTTTACAGTATCTACAAAAGCACTGTAAGCCAAAACTGAAGGGAAAGTCCATGGACACATACAATTAGAAAAATAAATATAAATTCACTAGCACTAAAGAAAAAAATCTCATCTCCAGAAAATCCTAGACTGCTTCAGCAACTCTACAGCCTTGGTGTCTAAATGGAACTAGAAACAAATAAAGCAGAGTAAGTTAACACATGAATAAGAACATTGCTATTGAAGCAGTGGAGCAGTCACATCAGTGTTTTTAAATAACACATCTTTTCACGAAGATACATCCTTATACACAAGCACATATATACACTTAACACGCACACAGACGTCACACTGCTACATACGAGTTCCAGCTTCCTGCCTCCTTTTGTTGCCTCTCTGGGCAATTTTGATATCTGCCTGGAAGTTCATGTCACTGTGGGTTAAACACTTGTGGACAGATCATTCTTGTGCAACTCCTCCTGCTGTTTGGACAGCAGTCATTTTCCCGTGCTGTCAGCTGCCATTACAGCTCATGACATTTCATAAGCTCCTTCTTTCAGAAAAATCCTTCCTCAGTCAAGGCTAAATAACTCTAGCAAATTTTACAAGTGGGAACAAGCCCCTTTAGTTTCAGGTCTCCGTTTAACCCTTAACATCCTTGGACTTGGCTCTTTGACAAGGCGGAGTGCAAGGTCGCGGCAATCCCAAACAAATTATAGGCTGGGTGGAGAACGAATTGGGAGAAGCCCTGAAGAGAAGGACTTGGGGGTGCTGGTGAATGAGAAGCTCAACATGAGCTGGCAATGTGTGCTTGCAGCCGAGAAAGCCAACCATATCCTGGGCTGCATCAAAAGAAATACAACTAGCAGGTTGAGGGACGTAATACTGCCCCTCTACTCTGGTCTCACCTGGAGTACTGCATTCGGTTCTGGACTCTTCAGCACAGGAAAGACATGGATCTGTTGGAATGAGTGCAGTGGAGGGCCACAATGATGATCAGAGAGCTGCAGCACCTCCTACACAAGGACAGGCTGAGAGAGGTGGGGTTGTTCAGCCTAGAGAAAAGAAGGCTCTGGGGAAGACCTTATAACAGCCTTCTAGTACTTAAAGGGGCCCTACAGGAAAGCAGTGCAGTGCTAGGGTGAAGAGTAATGGTTTTCATCTGAAAGAGGGTTGATTTAGGTTAGCTGTTAGGAAGAATTTTTTTACTGTGAGGGTGGTGAGGCACTGGCACAGGTTGCCCAGAAAAGCAGCAGATGCCCCATCCCTGCAGATGTTCAAGCCCAGGTTGGATGAGGCTTTGAGCAACCTGATTGAGTAGAAGGTGTCCCTGCCCACAGCACGGAGGTCGGAACTGCATGATCATTAAAGTCTCTTCCCATCCAAACTGTTTTATGATTCTCTTCAAGCAAATTTCCTACCCACTGCCTGCCTGATTCACTAGATTCATGCATTGTTCCTGCTTACAGAAACACACACAGGTGAATTTCAGGATTTTTTTTTTCCTTTAAAGATGGCCTTTAAATAAACCCCCAGCCTGGAACTACACCATCCCACTGAGTAGCCACTGTTAACACAAACCAGGTGCTGGCAGCAAATCCATCCTCAAGGGGCTGGAGAATGTCTGAGGGAACTGGGATTGTTTAGCCTAGAGAAGAGGAGGCTGAGGGGAGACCTTATCACTGTCTACAACTACCTGAAAGGGGGTTGTAGAGAGGTGGGTGTTGATCTCTTCTCCCAGATGATAGGTGATAGGACAAGAGGCTGTGGCCTCAAGTTGTGCCAGAGGAGGTTCAGGTTGGATTTTAGGAAAAATTTGTTCCCTGGAAGGGTTATCATGCACTGGAACATGCTGCCCAGAGAGGTGGTGGAGTCACCATCCCTGGAGGTATTTAGAAGACAGGCAGACTAGGTGCTTAGGGACACGGTTTAGTAGTGGACAGGTGCAGGTGGACTCGATGATCTCAAAGATCTTTTCCAACCCAGTCACTCTATGAACAAGGCTGAGGGAATCGGGATTGTTTAGCCTGGAGGAGGCTGAGGGGAGACCTTGCCGCTGCCTACAACTACCTGAAAGGAGGTTGTAGAGAGGTGGGTGCTGGTCTCCTCTCCCAAGTGACAGGATGAGAAAGAGGAGCTTCGGATTGGACATCGGGAAGGTTTTCTTCACTGAAAGGGTTACCGAGCACCGGCAGGGGCTGCCCAGGGAGGCGGCGTAGCCGCTGTCCCCGGCGGTGACCGCGCTCCCGTCGCTGGGCGGGGGGCGGCGCGCCCATCCCCGGGGCCTCGCGGCGGCGGGGCCGGGCTCGCCCGCTGCCGGCCCCCTCCTCCCGCCCGGGGCGGCGCCGAGCGGCGGGGAGCGGCGGCGGGGAACCATGCTCTCCAGGAAAGGGATCATCCCCGAGGAGTACGTGCTGACCCGGCTGGCCGAGGATGTGCCGGATCACGCCCGGTACCGGGCGCGGGAGCGGCGGGCGCGTTTCGTGGGCAAGAACGGCGCCTGCAACGTGGCTCACAAAAACATCCGGGAGCAGGGACGGTTCCTCCAGGACGTCTTCACCACCTTGGTGGACCTCAAGTGGCCGCACACGCTGCTCATCTTCACCATGTCGTTCCTGTGCAGCTGGCTGCTGTTCGGCATGGTCTGGTGGCTCATCGCCTTCGCCCACGGGGACCTGGACCGGCGCGACCCCGGCGAGGGCGGCTTCGTGCCCTGCGTGACCAGCATCCGCTCCTTCACCTCCGCCTTCCTCTTCTCCATCGAGGTGCAGGTGACCATCGGCTTCGGGGGCCGCATGGTGACGGAGGAGTGCGCGGCGGCCATCCTGGTGCTGATCGTGCAGAACATCGTGGGGCTGGTGATCAACGCCATCATGCTGGGCTGCATCTTCATGAAGACCTCGCAGGCGCATCGCCGAGCCGAGACCCTCATCTTCAGCAAGCACGCGGTGATCGCCCTGCGGGAGGGCAAGCTCTGCTTCATGCTGCGGGTGGGCGACCTCCGCAAGAGCATGATCATCAGCGCCACCATCCGCATGCAGGTGGTGAAGAAGACCGCCAGCCTGGAGGGAGAGGTGGTGCCCCTCAACCAGATCGACATCCAGATGGAGAACCCCGTGGGGGGCAACAGCATCTTCCTCGTCTCCCCGCTTATCATCTACCACGTGATAGACAAGAACAGCCCCCTCTACGACATCTCCCCCGTCAACCTGCACCACCACGAGGACCTGGAGATCATCGTCATCTTGGAAGGGGTGGTGGAGACCACCGGCATCACCACCCAAGCCAGAACGTCCTACCTGGCGGATGAAATCCTCTGGGGCCAAAGGTTTGTGCCCATCGTGGCGGAGGAGGATGGGCGATACTCTGTGGACTACTCGAAATTTGGCAACACGGTGAAAGTGCCCACCCCGTCCTGCACTGCCAGGCAGCTGGAGGAGGACAGGAGCATCATGGACACCATGCCCTTGTCCCCTAAAGGCACCATAAGGAAGAGGTCTGTCAAGCTAAAGCCCAAGTTCACCATAAGTGATGAGCCTTCCTGATGCCTTTTGACTGGGAAACTGTTAGGGCTTTGTATTTGAAAGATCTCATAAACTCAAAACACTGAGGTGGCCTCTTACTTTTTTTAAAATTCAGGTTGGTAGCACAAGGTATGTTCTGGTGTTATTTATTGTGTGATAAATCTAAAGCTAATTATATTTTTTTAAAAGAGTGAGAGATTCCAAACAGCACTGGGAATAGGAAAATCATGGTCTGCAGCTTTAAATTTCAATTCAAACTGTCCTATTTATTTGCACGATCGTTTTGCATTGATTAATCTGCAGGTAATGACGTATCTTCTCAAAAAATAAATGTATATTTATCCTCAGAGATTGCAGTATTTAGGGTCTTGCAGTGTTCTTAATTCCATAGTTTTTAACTGGGTTTTTTTTCCTAACTTAAACAATATAGCAAAATAGTAATAATTAATAAAGTAGACTGGATTTAACTTACAACAAAAAGGTCAGGCAGTGTTATATGTGACACAGGACCATACCTGGAAGTACCTTTGTATTATACACTCTTCCTCAAAGAAATTAACTGCCACATGTGCTTCATCCAGATGGTATTGTATGGAGCCACTCCTACCACATGTAATATGAATGTATTTGAATATTTACTTTTGTTTATTTTAAAACCCGTTACACTTCTGAAATAAAACATCCAGGAATACATTTTTTTGGACTGTACATTTCTGATAGTAAGCAGTGCTTTGTCTTTAAAAAGAGCAGCAGATAGTATACGACTGAGATTAATTATAAATAGGAAAAATTCTGTGTTCTAATTGTCTGAATGAAAAGAAGCGGCATCCCACACACATGCAGCCAAATGGCAGTAGGAAAGGCAGTAAAAAAATAATCTCTCCATTAGAGCAGCATGAATTCTGTTAGATAACCAGGGAATATAAATAGGATTAGATATTTTGAATGGGAGGGCAGTGCTGAATGCTGAAATTATATTTGCGTACAGCAGGCTTCTTTTGTAAAAGAAGCCGCAGTTTTCATGCTTAGGGAAAGGAAGGATGCGTAGGACAGCATGGTCACTTCTGGGATGCTGTGTCACAAAACATACTCCTGCTGAGGAAACTATTCCCTTGCTGTTTACAACCTGACCTCCCTACGCTGCCTGTGCCCGTCTTGGTTTTCAGCTGCCTGCAAGGTCTGGCGAGCGTTTACAGCAAACATGAAGGAGCCATGTTCATCTCTCAGTTCCACAGTGACAACAGGAGCAATTCCTTTTATCTCTCTCTGGCAAATCCTCTATCTGGGGGATATTAGTAACAATAGCAATTTTATTTCTGTGCAGCGTTATTAGGAGGTAGCAGCAGTATTAACTGAAGTGTGTTATTAATATGGCAAACTGCCACTCAAGTGAAAAAGATAATATTGTCCAAATAAAACCTAAATAAACATTACAGAACCGATCCAACACCTGGTTACACATGATGTGCAGAGAGGCACCAAGTTACTTTAAAACTCAATTATTTAAGGAACTTCTACTATCAAGTTCCCATGTGTTACATAGTTCATGACAGACATCTGAAATCGTTTGTGTTGGTAATAATATTGCAAATTTTTGATGCCTTGTCAGTATATCAATATGAGAAACATTCAAAAGTGTGACAAAACTTCCATACTGACTATGGAACACTTTCAGGCATCTATAACAAAATGAAATAATGTTTGGGTAAAATCAAAGGTTGTTTTAAAATGATAAAATAATAGTTATATTTTCAGGTTTGTGTATTTCAGTTTTATGGAGACCTGTATGAGCATTATCAGACTGCCAGTTAAGAGAAATACCTGTTCAGTTTCCAAATTCCCTATGTACCAATAGTGTTCTGTGAACAGCTCTAGAAATGTACGTGTTTAACAATGTTGAGGCAGTTAAACTGGTATTAATAAGTAGTCAGCAAAGAAGATTCAGGAAAGCATGTTTTTCATTTGTAATTGTTAAAAAAAATCCTATTTTTAAAAATAATTATGAAATACCATTGATGATTAAATTACTCCTGTAGGACTGAGTCTACTTGTCACATTGTTTTCTAGCTTTCTATTTTACTGCCTCTTTTCCATCACTTACTGGAGAGGTACTCAGAGTAGAGCTATGTGCATTTTCTAGACTCCATTGTTCCTTTGAAATTTCAGTGTTTCTTTATCTCTTGTCACAATACCACTGTTCTGTTCTTATAGGAGGCATAGATAAAATATTTGAGTTAGCTTTCCAGTAACTTGAAATCCTTGGCTCCTTAGTGCCTTATTTCAATGTGTAAAATACACCTTAAGGTTCTCGCATAAAACCTTTGGTAGCATTTTAAAGCTCTTGTAAAGGTTTGACCTAAATGCGAAGCAATTTCAGTAGCACTACCATGCAACTATTTTCAGAAACTTATGCAAGTAGCTTTTTACCTCAGGGAAATCTGTGCTGTGGAGAGGTAGAAAATTCTCTTTGTTCACTTTGAGATAGGAAATGAAATATGGGAGGAAACAGCTTGCATTTGCTGGGCTGCTTTAAGGACATCTTTTATGTTACTTGAACAAGAATCTGCCTAATTTTCTGAAGTCTTGCAATAAATAAGCATCATAATGGGAAAGGCAGATTTGTACTAATGAGACAGGCAGATTTGTACTATTAAAATCCCCATAGTGAATTATTTCAATTAAAGTGTTGGTGATTTTGAATTTCAGGATTCTTGTAATTTTTAATTCTTCCGTTCTTTCACCATTTAAAATATTCAGAAGCATTTCGGGGGCAGAGCCAGGAAGAATAAGTGTATTTATTTTATACTAGGGATATTACTTCAATGTGAGGATCCTTTCATTTTGTCATTTGTAAAGTAGTTGGGAACACAAATGTCTTAAATTGTTCCTGAAAATGTACTTACAATGACCACCCTCATTCTCTGTAGGAAGGTTCTGAAGAAGGCGTCAGTGCTACCATTTGATATAGAGAAGTCCTTATTCTTGGCAACGAGCAAACACTGTGTTTTCTGTAGCTGAGGTCCAAAGTGAGTGGGCTTTTAAACTTTCTCTCTCCACCTACATGTTTTTGGTAGGTGGTATCACTGTTGGGGTCCTGCCAAGCATCGGGGGGGAGTGTGGGACGGCTCCCAGTGCTGCCACCTCTCCGTGTCCTCTGCACAGAAACCAGCATGAGGGGAGCTGGGGGCTATGTGCTCAGGGCTTGCCCTGACTGAGGGGAGGACATGGGCACAAGAAATGGCAAGTGGTAGGTTTTGTAGCAACCCTCTGCTGAGTTTAGTGTGTGGTGGATACACCAGTGTCCATGGGGACTGCCTTTCATGTGCTTCATAGTCCAGAGACCATTATGAGTTCATGATCGTGGTTCATACTGTTTAGTCCATTCAAACTGGAGTTTGTTAAGATGTTTGGATGAACAGAAGGATTACAGAGTTTACTAATCAGAAACAGAGACCGGAGAACACTTAGGTTATGTTGCCGTAGTTTTAAAATACTTCTAGTGACTGCTGGTGAGACCGTAGCCACAAGGTGTGTTAGTTTCATGATGCATTTCCTAATGAAATCAAGTGACATACGTATACAAAATTAGAGAATAACAAGATCTGACTTTGCCTCTTTATACCCCAAGGCACATGGTAAGTATAGTATTATAACAGTGTACTTTAGTACGAAAATCTCCCTGTATAATAGATACAAACCAGAAGTGAACTCAACAGGGTCAATGTCAAAATTCAGTCTGCCCTGTAAGGCAAGACTGCAGGCTGGCCACAATCAGCATTGATCAATCCAGTGGGTAGATACTGCTGTGTGTTGAGCAAGGTTGGACTCTGGTTGGACTCGATGATCCGATGGGTCTTTTCCAACCTAGTGATTCTATGATTCTAAGGTACAAGTCACAACAGAGCCCTGTTGGAAGCAGTGTGAGGAGGGCTTTGTGGTGACTGATTCTTGTGATTAGTTGTTTATTAATAGTTAATAATATCAGTCTAATGAATAATTAATGGTTCTTTGAAAACTAAATTTGTTTCTTCATGTTTTTCTTCCTCTTCTACTCTTTTTTCATATGTCAGTTTCCCCTACAGGTAATTATTGTAGGCCTGTTAGCACGGATTGCTTTGTGTTTGGATAAACCACAGAAGTGCTTTGGGAAAGCAAATACAAAAAGAAAGTAGGTATTAGAAACCCAAAAACCTCTGTGAAATTGCCAAGCTTGCACCTTTCACAGTGATTCCTTGTAAATTGCATAGAAATATTTATTCCTAGGAACTGTATATTAATAAACTACTATAGATTATTCCCTTTTCATTTTGCAGGTCTCTGCAGAAGGGAAAGTGGTTTAACTCTTCAGGTTAGGGTTGAGGGAGGAGAGAGGGTTCAAAATCACTACATTTTAGGCCCCTTGGTTATAGGCTCCCCACACTCAAAATCATACTGATGTGGCCACTGCAAACAGGCAGGGTCAATGCTCTTTGCACTGCATGTTCCTCTGTGGCCCTGCATTCACCCAGGCCAGCTGCCCCATTCCGAGATGGACATCTCAAACCCAACAGCCCTGACCCAAGGTTCCTGGAAGTCGGTAGAAAAAAATCCCACCCATTGCAGTGGATTTTTGGATCAAAGGATGTGATCTGCCAACATGCTGAAAGCCTGTGCTGCAGCAGAAAGGGATTTAATCAGTGCTGCAGACCTTACTTGAGCAAACCTGCTGTTTGTGGTGAGAAGACCTTGTGGGAAGGAAGCCTTGGGCAAGCTTGACCAGAGAGGGTGGTGGGGCATGTGCTCAGTGTGGCTGGTGACTGTCTAACTGCTCGTAACAAATGACTCAGTGAACTATTTTTGATTCAGCAACAGGAGAAAGATACGTGATACAAACCTCCACACCCCTCAAGGAGAACTATTAAAAGAGCTGAAGACATTCTTGAGAGGCTGCAGATACTGCTGCCTCCATCCTGCTCCTAGCACTGCTGGGTGCCCACAGAGGATGGTTTGCTGTGTGTTTTTCTGGCTTACACCCCTATTTTAATATACAGTGTGACTTTAAAGAATCATGACATGGAAATTCTCGGTTTAAAGGTCATTTTCTAAAATCTAAACCTGCAGGCCCTCCTCTCCACTTGCGCCTGCAAGCCTTGGTGCCAGCCTGACTTACTGAGTTTAAACGCAGATGGCAACTCTCTAAGAGGTTTCTTAACCAGCTCCCTACTGCAAACGTGAGCAGCCTTAAATAATGAACTCCACCTGAACTGAGGGGATTCCAGAGACCTTGTGATGGTGGCCCCGCAGAAGAACACGTGTCCTCTTCCCTCCCCTCGCAGGAGCTGGGGCTGCCCTGGCAGGAGGCACTGGATATCCCATCCCTCTGCCCCTGCTGCTGTGAGGGTCATGGGGCCCTAACCTGCCACACGCAGAAGAGAAGGCTCCAAGGAGACCTTATAGTGACCTTCCAGTACCTAAAGGATGCCTACAAGAAAGCCGGGGAGGGACTTTTTACAAAGGCTTTTGTAGTGATAGGACTAGGGTGGAATGGCTATAAATTGGAGAGGGGAAGATTTAGACTAGGCATAAGGAGGAAATTCTTCACAATGAGGGTGGTGAGGCACTGGTACAGGTTACCCAAGGAAGTTGTAGATGCCCCATCCCTGGAGGTGTTCAAGGCCATGTTGGATGGGGCCTTGGGCAGCCTGGTTTAGTGGGACGTGCTCCTGCCCACAGCAGGGGTGTTGGAACTGGATGATCTTTAAGGTCCCTTCCAACCCAAACTATTCTATGGTTCCGTGCTGTCGCAGAAGGTGGGAGCTACCCTTTCCCTCCCTTGGCTGTTCTTTGTTCAGTTGCTATTTTACATGGCAAATACCTGCTTATTGTTTTACATTTATGCTTTTTCTGCCCAAGAGAGGGTAAGCACAGCTTTTAAAGAGCATTGTTGCTGTTATAATAACATTATTCCTGAGCAGAGCTGGAATAATAACATTATTCCAGAGCAGCATGAGCCCTCAACTTCAGTGAGCTTCAAATCAGGTCACCATGTTAAATTCTGGACCTTTAAATCCAAGAAAGCTTGCCAGGGAGTTCATTAAAACTAGGGTTTCCCTTTTAGGGTTGGGAACTATTAGGTTAATGGGGTAGGCAGCTGATTCAAATAGTCTCTGATGGTGCCTCTGCTGCAATAGTGATACTGTTCCCCATGTTCTATGCTGAAAGTCTTCTGCTTTAGCATCTCCTGGGAACTTCTTCCTGTGCCTCGTGAGTAATTATCTGGGTTTATTTCCTTTTCTCTAGTGTACAACAGTATGGCCATTGTGCATATTGTGTATTCCTGTATGCTGTGGTGTTTGAATTACTTGAATATCTCTGTCATGGTCTGAGATCGGCTTGCCCTGTTTGTCAGCTACCTGGAAGGAGGTTGTAGTGTGATGGGTGTTGATCTCTTCTCACAAGTAACAAGTGATAGGATGAGAGGAAACAGTCTCAAGTTGTGCCAGAGGAGGTTCACATTGGGTATTAGGAGAACTTTCCTCACAGGAAAAGTTATTGAGCACCGAAACAGACTGTCTAGGGAAGTGACTGACTCACGATCCCTGGGGGTCTTTAAAAGATATGTAGATATGGCTTTTAGGAAGGTGGTTTAGTGGTGGACTTGACACTATTAGTTTTATAGCTGGACTTGATTTTTTCCAACCTAAACAGTTCTGAGTTTAAGTTCTCTCTGTCTCCTGCTGACTGCATACAAGTAACAAGGACAATATTTTCCACAACCTGCCTTTGTCCCAGGTGCATTTTTCCAGTGTTGTTAGATCTTCTTTAGCTTTAAAGCTTAAGGAAAAAAGTTAGCAAGGTAACGCTTCTTTTATGCGATGCGTGGAAAATAGTAATAAGAGGAGTAGGAAGATTGTAGTGTCCTTCTTGTGAAATGTATGGATTTTGTTGGAGCAGAGTGCCCAGAAAGCAGCTTCCCTATGTAAAATGATGGTAAATTTTGGCCCTGAGAATAAAGAAGCTACGCTATACAGCCATCCCCAGCGAGGTTATAGAAGGTGTCTAGCAATCTGTGAGTGTGCTGATCGCTGAATACTCGAGGGTGGCTTGTTTTGAAAGAACTAGTGGCTGACTTCACCAACTGTGGAGAAAACTCCTGCTTGTTGAGAATGTGTATAGAATTCTGGACAATGAACAGATATTTTTCCAAAGGCAGTACTTATCTTTAGAAATACCTCCATAGGAAGTAGCCATTATTCTCTCACAGAATCAAATGTTGTCTGGACATCCATGGTGAAAATGTTTACATTTATAATCTGCCTGCTTTACTAAATGGGTGACTTTTTTATAGTGATATTTTATTACTCAGTTTGAAAGCTTGTCCTTTCATGTTTCCTTTTTTTAATTGTGGCAAAATTGTTATTCTTTTATTTGCTTTTTTTCTACTTGTTTTGCTCATTGCTGTACATAGACTGAAAAGTATGTCACTTTGATTCTTGAACAGCATGTTTAAAGAAAAAAAACAAAAAATTCAATAGCGTGCCATAGCCCTTTGAGCCACACTTTTAAATTACAGTAGTACTATTCAAGATATTTCAGTGGTATTGCAAGTGTTCCTGCAGTTAAGTGCAGACAGATCTTCACTGAAGAGTCTATTTCCTTTGCTAAGTACAACTCCACCAAGTTCTCTGTCAGTGTGATCCTACATTCTTCACTCTGCTTTTCTGGTTTGCAAGTCGCACAGGAGATTAAAACATATCCATCTTCATAGTCCTTATTTTCTAGTTCTTCCTTAATTTGGAATAGTTCCTTAAAGCAGGTAACTAAACTCACCTTCTTTCTTTTCCGTCCAGATGTATAGCACATCCATGCTAGCATTTGGATGTACAGTAAGACATTTTACCTTCAAAGTGGTAACTGCTTCTTGGCTACGTGTACCAGAATATTTGTTTTTATTTTTTCAGAGAGAAGAATGTAAAAGTCTTGGCACCAATGCCACTCCATAGATATGTCGTGTTGGCTAGTGGTTTGTGTTGTAGTATTAGAACTGTATTTTTCACATTTTGCTGATGTTCCCTAACATTAAATAACTACCTAAAGAGATGAGTGTAGATTTAAGACACCCTGCCTGCTAGTTCTGCTTCTTTATAGCCAATGTGAAACTGTTAGAGTATTCAAAAACCTTCTCCACCTCTGTGAACCTCTGTCCGGACAGTCAGAGATCTCTTACTGCCTCCTTCAGGTGACTTCCATATCAAAAAAAGGTCTTTGCTTAACAACTGCTAGCATTAACCTGGGGACAGGTTAGTGCTAGGTTAACTTCTTTGGCGGTGGTGGACAATATTCATCCTGCCAGTTTCTTCCCCTTCTACACACATACAGTCTTGTAGGAGATATAGGAGTGTGCAGCTGCTGCATTAGCTATCCTGTCATTTCCCATACCTTCCAGTAGCATTTGCATGGCGAGGTTTGAATCATGCACGGGAATGGTACTATCAGCATTATACTTTTGTTCTGGTTTATGGCTAATACTTTAAGGATTCTGTGTGGCTCTGATTTGCAGTCAGAGACAGTTTATTAGCAGCCCTGTTAGGTTCTTCTACATTTATTTACAATTGCAGTAATCAATCTGATCAATCATAAAGGGAGTTAATGTACCCACAGAAAAATCCACACTCTTGTATAAAAAGTATTTGCAAAATTTACACCAGTCCACAAAATTTTTTGTAGCATGTTCTCTTTACTCAGTATTCAGTCATCACAGATTTTCTCATTGACTCCCAGAGAAACTGTTCCAAAGTGTGCTAAACTCAACAGATATCTTCTTACTGACTTAAAGAAATGCAGATGCAGTTCACAGAATGCCTGACTAAAAGGGTGTGCTGGCACTCATCTTTCATTCATTTTTCAAAAAAGTTTAAGTAAAACAAAAATTACTGATTAGAATTAGTTGAGAAGTTTGGTTTGATCCTTAGTGAGTTATAGAGGAAATTTCTTACAATTCATTTTTAAAGTTTACTGCGTAACTGTAGCTCATTCAGTGTGCAACTGTGGTATGGAAAATTGGATATTTTCCATGTTATTCTGACACAGAAATACTTCCTTAAAGATAATCTCCTTTAGCTAAAATTCCAATACCTCTAATAACTTTCTGGGGGGTCTTACTCCATCATCCAGCCACACTAAAAGAAGCTTGAATATTTGCAAACTAGCATCCAAATGTGAACTAAATTGTAAGAGATAACAAACAATAACAAAACAATAGAGTTTACCTGCAAGTTTGAGTTGAAAGGCTTGTTCTACACAATGTTAAGTTGCTGGGTAAAAAAGCTCACATCTTACTGTTTTAATATTGTCAGATGACTTTGGGGAGAGAACTGCTTATACAAAAATAAAATACGTTTTCTCCAATATTAGGAGTTTTATGACTTGGTTGGCTTCATGTAGCTCTGTCTGGCCTTTGTGGCTCTGAGTCACACAACTCTTCATGTTGTCAGGTACAAAATTTGATACGGACAGTTCAAGACAGTCTTGTTGACTGTGATTTATGTAGGAATTTATCTTATCTCAAGACAAGAGGAAACTTTATCAAAGTAAGAGAGAAAGTCTTCCATTAAAAAGGTGCTGTGGTAAAATGCTCCTGGGACACTAAGACAAGAGTGATTTATTACAACAGAAAGAATTGCAGCAGAAAAAAGTATATACCTGTTGTTTTTTGAGTTCTCAGCACCTGGACTCAGTAAGACACTGCAGTTACATGCATACATATTGTGTTATACTGCATATGTTAAAAGAGAGAAGTTTTTCTCTTTGTTAAAGGGTGTGGGGTTTCGTGTTTTTTGGTTTGGTTTGGTTTTTTCCACAGGATTCATACTTTGGTCTTATTCCTGCTATTAACTTGATAGTAATTAAGCACTTATCTTAAATGGGCTGTTTTCAGCCCATATGTGTGTGTGTGTGTATATATATATAGTTTTATATATATATAGCCCATTTATCATTGATTCCACCAGCTAAACTATTCTGTTACTTTGCTACAAAATCAGAGAAAGTTCTACAGTTTGAAGTTGAGTGATTTGAGAAGTAAAACCCAGACAAGCATTTGATACAAACACTGGTCAAGTGTGAAATTTAAAGTACGTATTGCTTCCTTGTCACTAGAATTTTACAGCAGAGTAAATATGATATTACATCTTGTAGTTGAGAAGGGAGATGGAAAGTTGAATTGCTCCTGTCAGATAGGTTATCTCTTGGAAAGCAAACTGGTGATGAAGTAGTTTCAGCCCTCTAAAAACTATTTCTGGCATGTCTATGCATATAAAGCTGGATGTCCAGACTTCCAGCAAGCATAACTCATGGCAGAGCTAACACAGGTTTAAAGGCAGCGTGTCTGCTTCAGATGCTTTCAAGTGGACCAACCAGGAAAGCATAAATATGCTGCCCAAAAAACATAGGATGAAAGGGTCACCTTGTAAACTGAGAGAATAGGATTTCTTTCTAGTACCATTTGAATATGTGACTTCACAGTGAACTGCACTGCATGGTCATGTAAATGGAATTTAGGTTTCTTTACAATACAGTTTTGTCTTCAGCAGCAAGAGACCCTCTGGTTTTAGTTCAGCATCTATCAAGAGTTTTATACCTTCAGGAAAGAAGGAATGGGCTCTGCAACTTAAAGTGAGTGACCCCAGAGCCGTTGGCATGTCTGTTAAACATTGTTCTGCATCCAGTGCTGGTAGGGCTAAAAAGAAATTCACCAGACTTCTTTAAGTATTGTCAATACATGATACAGCACTGCAAAGTGCTGCCTGGGGGTTCTCCTCTCCCTGAAATGCTGAGCACCACAAGCCTCAGAGAAACCCATGTTGGAAGCCCATAATGTAGGCAAAAAGAAACACATCCCTCCCCAACCCTTTTTCACAGTTACAGCCTATGCTGAAGAAAAACCAAAGATTTGTTCAAAGTGTGTTTACTTCTGCATTTAGAGAGATCCGATGACTACAACTAGGCAGTTCTTGAGAGATTAAGCTGCCTTCCATGAACAGAATGTGCATTCTTTGTGGAAATGGTTTACATTCATCTTACTTAACATCTAGAGAAATGCTTTGCATCCTCATAGTTCCTGAGGGCCTGTAAGGGAAATCATCTGCTGTTGAAGTGAGCTGAGTGGGTAGGACAGCTATTTGGAGAAAATTTACAGGATTACGAAGAGTAATTCTGTGTGAGCACATAAGAGAAACTGTGAGGGTGTCTGGGTTAGGAGAAATTACTGTCACAGCTCTGGAGACAAAGAACACACATCCTTTTAACAGTGAGATGAAAATTTGGGAGTCCTGAAGTGGATGACAGTTGCTTTGAAAAATTGTCTGGTTTAACATCAGTTGTAGCCTTACCAACTGTAAATCCAGACAGCTACTGTCTTCCAAAAATTAAACCATACACTTGCTGCAAGGCAAAGCAATTTGCTTACCTATGACAATCAGTGGCAATGTCCACTCAAGAGGATGCCACTTAGGAGTGTCATGAAAGCTCTGCCCTGTTGTGCTCGCAAACGTTAAGAGAAACTTGAACAGTATGCTGAGCTACAAGAGTGCCGTTCTTATCTGTGTGTGCCTGAAACTGAAAAGTTTTCAGATCCAATTGGTCCTTTAGCAGAACTGCTTTCTGTTCTCTTGCAGCATTACATTGTATGATACATTGTATGTCACTCCATAAGAAAATTTGTACCTTTCTTGTGGATATTTCAGATAAAAAATTAGTTTCAGTGGTTTGGGATGCAAGTCCACAATCTGATGATTCAAATGTGTCTTCCAAGCTTCATTTCTATGCTTCCTTTGAATGCTAGTATTTTTTGAGGAACTGTAAGGAAAAAATAGATACATTTGGGTTTCTAGATGCACATTAAATTAAAAAGAGCAAGAAAAAGAAACAGATGCTAATGAATTGTTCTTTTCTGCCTGAGCAACACCGTTGGTTTCTCCCTTTATAAAGGTTTAGATACTATACTGTGATAGCGCATAAAAATATTTTGTTGCCTAAAATATGCAATTAGTTCTCTTGAGTGAAGAGCTGTTATTTAAACAAAATTGCATTTACAGTCCACCACTGTTGCCAGGTATATGACTGTAGAGTTGGCTACACCCAGCCAGACTCCAAAGTTCCTTCCACATGAATTTCTTTGCTAAAGGATTATTTAGATACATAAATTTGTCACAGCTTCCTTTTAATAATGAAGAAACCGTATCATCAAGCAGTTGGGAGTTACCGCTTTGAAGTTCTGCGGATCACACGTGTGCATTGGGCATGGGCAGTTGGTTGAGTAATAGCCACTACCCTAGTCAAAATGCATCTCTGCAGTTAATCCTTTGTGGTTGCAGGCAAATACATTGCATCTAATCCCAGCACTGCTTTTTCCCTGTTTCATAACTACTTTGTTGCAATTTGGGTTTTTGGAGGTTTTGCAGTTGCTTTAGGTTTTTATTTTTGATAAATAAAAACAAACTCTCTATGCATACATGGTGCAAGACTAGTGCAACTCTAGCTTTGTCCTGAGGAGCCTGAGGAACGTTTATGTCACATCTAGACTGAAAGGAAATAGCATAATCTAAGAAATGTATTCTTGTAAAAGGAAATAACAAAGAAGTCCTTTTTGAAATATGTCAGCTGTTGTTTGGCTTGTGAGGAATCATTCGGTTTTCAACATGCTATTTTATTATGCCTCCATGCTGCGGCTTAATTATCTCGTAAAAGGGCTCAGTAACCCTTGTCTTAGACTCCCTCCAGTGGAGAAACGGTAAGCAACTTTATGTGCTTATCGGGTGAAGAATCACTGTGTGCTATAATAGATGTTGCGTCACTTCTCCATGGCAAGGTCTGCACAGTCTGTGGGGCTCTGAAACTTCACTCATTGCTACTGAAGTATCTAGTGTCTTTCTGTGACTGTGGAAATTTCTGTACATACAAGTTTGTGTAGGACTCTGCTCCATGGCTGGATAACTCATCCAGTAGGTGGGCTCTGAATTCATGCAGAAGGTTAGCTTGGTATGACGCACTGTGTAGGTGGATCTCCATCCTACTTTCTCCACTGTCACAGGTGGTAGGGAACACAAAAACTGAAGACCTCTTCTCAAGGTAGCAATGATAAGCTAGTTGGAGAAGGTGTGAAATCAAATATTAGAGGTAAAACTCCTGTGTATTGTGTGCACTATCACCTTCTATGACACAGAAACAGTTCAATGAGCAGTTTTTCAGACAATATGAGCTGTGAGCTATTACATATTAAGGAAATGTTTGTATAAGTAAATACAAATTGTTTTACAACAAGAGACTGGACAGCAATCGCTGTGCGGTCATTCAGACTAACAGGTGCTTGAATTGAGGGAATAGGTGCAACAATGAGAGGCCAGCTTTGTAGTGTTGCTCTATCCCTCGCGTTTGTCACTGAAAACTATACCACTTGGGTACCTCCAGGAAAAAAATTACTTTCCCTCACTGTTATCATATCAGGTTGATGCAAAAACTGTTGCCACTGACGTCCTTGTAAACTGTGTTGCTCATTCTGGATTAAACTTTTATTGAACTGTGTTCATGTTGCACACCAGTTTAAAGCATGAAATCCATTCTACTTTTTTCTGCTAATGGTTTTGTTTTCACTGTTTATTTTTTTAATATATATTATGGTGTCAAATTAAAGATAGGAAAAAACCCACAAATTCAAGGGATTTTGTTGTGTGAGTTCAAAAGGGGATGTAAAGCAGAAGAAACTGCTAGCAATACCAACAAAGCATTTGGCCAGTGGACCATCAATAAATTTACAGCCCTACACAAGCACGCATGCAGGCTGTGATTTAGGGTAGCATTGGACCACATAATTATAAGAAATGGTACTATTGGATACAAAGTGATTCTAGCAAGTACAGCTTTTAAGGCATTAGCAAACAATCAGCGTAACTGTAGATGGTTTTTTGATATTTGCTGTCTGTGGATGCTTAAAACATTGGACTCATGTTAGTTCACGATCTTCTATTATATAAAGAAAAAATAAAGTCCATTTTATTGCTTTGTTTTCAGATAGGACTCTCGTTTCACTACCTTGGTACAAAATTACCTTTCCATTTCAATGAGAAACAGGATGTAAACCTGTATCTGAAGATGTAAACACATACTTCTGGGGCCAACCTTAGTAACAGCTCCTGGCATCTGCTGTCTACTGTTGCATAAATTACAAGAAGACTACCCATAGCTCAGAGCTTCATTTCTTTGCAAAATTCCATCATACATCAAATATTTCTTAAGATACGTTTACAAAATGCAAAAGTTTAATGGATTATGTCTAACAAATATATCTCCCCAAATGACACATTGCCACAGCCATTCCGACACCATGACATGGCTGATGCCTGGCTTGCAAGGCATAATCTGTAAGTAAAGAGAAAACAACCTGCAGCAAAATCTGTTATTAAACCTTCTTTGTTTTTAACTTGAACAAGTTAAGGAAGTGTGTGGGGTTGTCCAGAGTCTGTAATGCAGGAGCAGTAGCTTTTTAATTAGTTGATTTTGTATTTTTATGAATACAGAAAACTAAACATTCAGGTACCTCATCAGTGAATAGCTATTGCAGTGAGGAAGCTGGAGCCAGAGAATAACACAAGATACTTATGCAAAATGGAGTTCATAAAAAGGTATCTTTGCAGAAAGCAAAAAAGTAAAGGGAAAAGGGGAAGGGCCTCTGAGCAGAAATAGAACGTTGGGCTTATAGACAAGATCTAAACCCGCCTCTTTTCCACCTGCTCAAAATAAAACACTAGACATCTTTCACTGTGCTGAATTTGAGTTTAATCCAGTTAAAAACTAATCTATACGAAGTATGGAGTGGGGCTTTTTTTTTTTTTTTGTACATATATTGCACTGGAGGATATGAATTTGTACAACATCGACCAAATCTTACCCCTCCATCCTCCTACCAAAGTCCTAGCCAAATACAAACCCAAATCTCTACAGCTTTGTCTTGGAACTGGTGTATGTATAAAGTTACACTCAGATTTCTTGTAATCACCTCCTAAATGAAAAGCACAGTACAGGTGAAAGCACTGGTGCCCATGCTATTCCAGCCCCTTATTTATCTGTGATTATCGCTTTCTACTTCCATGCTTAGCTGTAAGCTCAGTTTAATATTTTTTCAACTTCCAAAAGCTCCTGCAAAATCAGTACCATGGCAGAAACATGCTTCTAGTAGCTAATATTTTTTGTCTCTTTTATGGAAGAGAACCCAATTAAAAGAAGACATCAGCATAAAACCCAAACACATTAAAAAGCAACAAATCAGTTAAATAGTTCATGTGTAAGCTTGACTTCAGCATATTGCATAACCTCCAAGGCAGATGTTCCTCACAGAGAGAACTCTTAATTAAACCACACTTCAGAAATGATCCACAAAAATAGTTTGGTGAATTTATTACACTCAGATGGGGACCTCTTTTAGTCTGGGCCTGAAGAACAATACCCTTCCTCTACAGAAGAGGACAAGATAGACAGCATTGGGTGAACATTGTCTCATCAAATGTAGAGCAAATGTAACAGACAATCTTTTGAAAGAACATCCACTCAGTCCTTGCCATCTTTGTGGACAGGTGAAACATGCATATGAGATTTTGAATTGGGTGGATGACCATGAAGTTGCAATTTGGGCTATCCTCTCAAAAACATCTAGGCAACAAACTTAAGATGTGTTCAGTAGGAGTTCAATAACTTAAGCATTGAGGACTGAGGCTTTGACTTCTACGTAATCTAGGGCAAATAAGTGTCAGTTTGACTTAACTTTGGTTATTTTTAGAAATAAATTCGATCACAAATTCTAGGATTTAAAACAACTGCCTGTTTCCAGTTCTAGAAAATGAACAGAAAGTCTGTAGTATATTGCTAAACTGCAAACCCTCTAATTAAATTAACACTGACAAGAACAACATTTAGGTATCAGACAGCAAATGAAGGAAAGCTGGGCACCACTTTACACAGAGTGCACCTCAGTGGCTAGTTGAAATGCAAAATGAACTTCTGCTAATGTTAATTCACAATGAAATGACAAGTGAAAACTCTGGCTTCTCATACTCTGGCTGCCTCAGAGTCACCACGGACACTCACTACACAATGGCAAGCAGAAGCTGAGTTCAGCATGTAAGTTACCACAGATCTTTACAAAACTCTCTGTGTTTCAAAGTAAATGGTATAAGGGAGATTGAATATCTATCTGCAACAGCTGGGAAAGTAAGGATCTTACAATTGACACATAAGAGGCTGCGCTGAAACCAAAGCTTGAGCATTACATTACAAAGCATGTCATTACATATAATGACATTTGTAAGGAGGCAGATGTAGAATCAAAGAATTATTTGTATGGTAGAAATGCCTTGACACCAAAGGTTTCAGTCTTTGATTCTCTACAAACATTTGTGACTGTATCACTTTTTCTCCATAAACTTTCATGTGGGATGAAGAGAACATGAAAAATTTCCCCTCACCTTTTCCACAACATTTGTCTAACTCCCCCTTTGTTTCCCCCCTTGCTCTGTTACCAATTATCAGGCTACAACTCCAAAGCCAGGGCTGTGCACAGAGAAACTCTGTTAGTCTTGATGTAGCTGTAACAGTGTCTTGGATTCCTAGCAAACAGATGAAGTTGTTGAAAGGTATTTTAGTCTCCTTACAAAGACATAATCAAAATAATGCTAGAATTGCATGGAAATTACGAACAGTGGAGACACTGGCTTTGGAAACTAAATTGTTAGCACCTTGTGTATAGAACAACAAAACAAAACAAAAAAAATAAGAAAAAAAAACAGCTAAAGAAGTTTGATTGTTTGAGTGCTATAAATGAAGGAAATGTGACATGACAACTCTGAAGATGAAACAGATAAGAAAATCTAATCTGTTCCAGCAGTGACTTCTATTTTGTTGTGTGGGGAACAAGAACATCCTCAGGTCTGATGAAAGAAGCCTTAAATATGGAAGAAATATGCCTAGCTTCGATCAATCACAGCTCTCCAGAGTGAGAAATTTCCCAAATGTCAATACAAAATGTTAGTAATTGCCTCCTGTCTTTTTTGACTTTGCCTAAAAATATTCAAGTCTTATTCCGAAAGAAACATCTTTCTGTAACACAGGCTTGTCTGTTTCTTTGCTCAAAACCCAGATGACCTGCTTTAATAATGCTGTCAGCAGTTAGTCGCAGAACAGGAGGAAATGCAAAGAGTGTTTGCCAAGTTGTGTGTGTATCAGTTCAAAGCCAGCACTGTACGATCAGAACAACCCCTGTTCAACAAAAACATAAGCAAACAAAAAGACCAACAGCGTTTACACTTCAGGATGCTTTGAAATGAATGACAAGCAAGGACAATCACACTTCTCAATGATATAGTGAAACCCACAGGAAAATCAACTTATTCTTCCAAAATCTTGGCTTACAATATTTGGGACCTATCCTGGATCAATACCAAAATAATACAATCAAGTAGCACCCCTGTTTTAGGACACTTTAAAAACTTACACCAGCTGCTGAAAGACTAGTAAGAGTTAATGACAAGACTTTTAACAAGTCAAAGGTTCATGTGTGAGAAGAGCTTTCTGAAGCACACGGTGCATTTTGAAAAATCTGGTATTATCACAGGAGGTAGGACAATCTGTACAGAAAAAAGACAGAGTCTTGTTCTGTTTTGCACACTAGTTCCATCAACATAAAAAGCTTACTTAATAATATGTAAAATTTTGAGATCAGCTGGCCCCTGATGAAAGAAACTGGGACAAAAGTACTGCCCCAAGAGCCACTCGAGTATTCAACTGCTACAAAGAATTAATCTCAACAAGGAGGACGGTTCAGATCACCAGTACAGTATTCCTTTTGAAGGCTTACAGTGAAATTCTTAGGCTTCTGTAAACATGAACAATATTCACTGTTCCTCGTAATTCTTTGCTGTGTTTAGATTTTAGAAAGTGCAAATTTTCTGTGACTAAGGATTAGAAGTTTGATTTTTATTTGGTCTCAAAGAAGAAAGGGTTTGGTAGTGCTGGAAATGGTAGGCCTTTACCCATGGTCTTCACTTCCCAATGTTTGGCTTCTCAGCACTTCGGGAAAGAGTTTCTGCATAAAACTAGACCTAAGTTGAGACTTAGGCCAGTTCCTTGCTTCCTCTCTGAGAAGATTTCTATTCATGCCTAAACACAGAACGACAGACATCTCCTCCCTTTTTGTAAGAGAAGAGCCCAACAGCTCAGTCTCCTGGCCATAAAAATCTTTACTATTAAGTTTTCTTAGTTCCCTCTTCCATTCTATCTGCTAAATGATCCCATTGTTGTTTCTGACTGATGCACTGGAGTGAAAAATAGTTTAATTTATGATTAAAATCTGATTAATACTACATCTCTAACATTCCCAATAATTTCACAGTTTGGGCAAGAAAGTGGAGACTTTGTGTTTCACTGTTATTCCTCGCCCCACCCCCCAAAAATAAAGATGCTATAAATTTGAGGCACAAGTGGTTAAGGGTGAACTTGATCAGTTCTTGCAGCTGTTTCTTGGACATGTCCTGGTGGCAAAGGCTGATCACCTCCCGCAGGGTGTTTTGGTGCATCTCCAACTTTGTGTTCCCCAGCTGTAAAACAAGAGTAAAATCATTTGTAACTTCTCAATTGAATTGACTCCAAATGTGAAAAGTCTCTGAAAGAAAGCTTCTAGTGTAGGGACAATCAAATAAAACCACCTACATTTGGGGTTGTAAGTGGAATCTAGAATTTTATGTGACTAACAATTAAATTGGATTGAGATCCCTCAATAGATTCTACTATTACAATAGCCAGAGTTTCCACTTAGATTTGTAGTTGTTTCTGTGAAATATTTTTACTTTTTGTCTTTGGAGATTGTTCTTCCTGAAATATATTATGTTTTTACAAAACTTTTAATTCCAATACAGGAAGCTTGAAAAAGAAAACAAGAGCAATAGTATTCTATTCCTCCCTGCGTCGACAATATTGAAAACATTATCCCCTTGCCTACCTTTGATTAATACTAATTTTCATAGTTTGCTGGAGATTTCAGAACTTGCAGATGCATTTCTGTGACAGTTTTTTTTTTTTTTTCTCCTTAAATTACCCTTAGTAGCTCCAGTGGCCTACAGAGTAGAAATATTGTCTACCTGCATCTCCTTAATTCCATGAATGAGTAGTGGCTAGTTCTGGCTAATAAAATCCATTCTATGACACCTGATCAAATGACTTTGCAGAAGGTTTTTACATAAAATATGCAGAACAATATCTGCTACAATACTGCCACTATCAAAAGATGTATCATTAGCCCAGTTCCCAAGGCACCTGCTATTACACATGATGTTTTTAATGAGGGTGAGGGGAAGTAAGGCTCTCAGAACTAAGGGTCATAAAATGAAATTATGAACAGGCAGTTTTGAAGCAAATAAAATACCAAATTAAATTGGTACTGAAATATCATTATTTTTCTTCATGGAACTGAGTGGCTTCAGGATAGACTTTCTGAGTAGCCAATAAAGTGAGCTGTAATCATTGAATGCAGCACTTAAGTTTTGAAATCCCAGTGCTGGCCCTGCAGGAGCAGTTAAGACCTTCCAGTGCTCAAAAGTCTGTCTGGATGTAGTTCGAGACCTTATGCACCAGATTAATGTCAAGAAGTTCTTGAGCTCTATTGATAATGTTAACAAGGAACATGCAGGCCAATAAATCCGTATTAGTTTCAACGTTTCTAGAGGGGGAGGAAAAGCTAAGTTAGGATGTATAAGAGAGCAGAGCCCCTTTGAAGCTCGAAAGAAATATGGACAATGTGCTAATAAAGTGCTAATATATAGCTGACTATTCTGTCTCCACCAATGAGCAAATGCAACTATTTATTGTGCCACTACCTTCTTCTGAGGGTGTTGAAGCAATTGGTCGTTCATACTGTCCAAAACTAACTTGTCATGTAAAGTTGTGCCCAACTGCTGGTAAAATGGTGACAGAGAATAGACTCATGGAAAGCATTTAAATGCCTTGATTTTTTCTGCAGTCTGAGACTGGTAATGCACCCATAGAACATAGAATCATAGAATAGTTTGGGTTGGAAGGGACTTTAAAGATCATCTAGTTCTAACCCCCCTGCTATGGGCAGGGACAAGTCCCACTAGATTAGGCTGCCCAAGGCCCCGTCCAACACTTCCAGGATGGGGCATCCAAAACTTCCCTGGGCAACCTGTGCCAGTGCCTCACCACTCTCATAGTAAAGAAATTCTTCCTTATGTCTAGAATTCTTCCTTATGTCTAGGAACATGAGACAGACCTGGTCATTTGCATGTCTCGACTATCTGGATGCTCAGAAATCTTGGACATCCTAGATCTCAGTATTTTTAGACTGACAGGCAGAATACAATCCTTATTCTCTGCCCACTTGATGCCTTAAGTTAGGACTCTGTTTTTATACTATGGACTTAAAAGCACCGAGATTTCAGGAATACTTTTATAATAGAGTTCAATACTTTCCTCTTAAAGAGAGTTTAGTGAACTTCTGTACAGAGATCATTAAAATCACACTGCATTAGCAGCTTCAACGGAAAATACAGTTTTAATGACTTTTACACTGGAGATCTTATTTTAAAGTTTGTGTAACTACACAGAATGATACATACGAGGTTGGAATTTCAGTTCTCCATCTGGTCCTGCAGGAGGGTTTCCTTGCTGTAGTTTCTTTTGTTCCATCTGTTTTACAACCTGGTGAAAAAAAAAATACCACAGTAAAAATCTTAAATCTGTCAACTTTCTCTGATGTGACATAAATCAATACACTTTAAACAGATTTCACAATCATTATGTAAAGTCATTTTTAATGGGTGTACTACTGAGCTGAGATGCTTGCATTGTTTGCTATTATTTTGAATACTGGATTACATTTTGCTGTGGTACTGTTATTTTAGAATTCAGTTGTGACTCATTTGAGAAATCAAGGTAAAGAAATCGCCAGAATCAAGGTTTATCATGCGCCTGTACATATATAAGGGTACAGAAAATTTAAAAAAAACCTTCAATTCTCCTAAGAGTACCTGCTGAAGCTCTTGTTTCTGAGCCTGAAGCTGGTCGTGCTGCCTCTGTAGCTCTTCTTTCTGCTTCTGAAGATCTTCTGCCTTCTTTCTAAGTTCATCTTCCTGCTGGGAAATATGACTTTCAAATTCCTTAAGCTCGTCCTCAGTGAAGAGCTGCTGTTGATCTAGTGTCTGCAAGAAAAATGCAAATGTAAATACTAAGGCAGGAACACACATATATATATATATATTTATTATCTTCCCACTGAAATTATTAGCTGACTTGTAGAGTTCACTATCAACCCTCAGATTTTCCATCAAAATACCCAGACACAGCACTGTAAAGGGGTAGGACACTCACTGTAAGAAATGGCAGAATCTGTTTCTCATATGTTTTTTCATGAAAAGGCTACTACAGTTTTAGAGGTAGGAGAAAAAAATTCTCTTGCTTCTGGATGAGCTCTTATCATCCCTTTAAAGTGACTCATAAACAAAATGTCCACTTCCTATTTGAAAAGCATATGAGAAAAGCTCTTCTAGGACCCACAGGGTGGCGCAAGACCCTTTCTGTTTGTGTGCTGACCATACACATTGCATCTGCATTTCATTAGTCTGCTACATTTTGCACATTACATTTAGCTAAGGCGCTTAACTACACGTACACTCCAAAACAGAACTGAAAAAAAGCGAAGGTTAGAGACATGCCATTTGGTTTCCTGGTCAGAGTGACGGTAATAGTATTGTATGTTGCACTTGGAACATATTTTAATTACCTCCCAGCTATCTGGCTCCAAAAATTCTTTTTTCTCTGTAGCCCGCAGGAACTCTTCCAAAGTCACTAGCCGGTCCTTGTTGATGTCAACCTATTTGAAGCAAAAAATTAAACTCAATGTAAAGGACAGGTTTTGGTGGAGCTAATGTTAGATTTCATTATACAAATATCTCCACAAATACAATAATTTCATTTTTAAACTGTCCCATTTTCAAGGGAGTGCCAGCAACACCTTCTGAAAACTTCTCTCTAAAGCTCATATAGTTTAACAAAAATGGAACTAAAAAGTAAATCCTCATGTTGTAGTTCAAAATTCATTTGCTTTACTGGAAACATTATTTGTTGTCACAGACCCAACACTAATAGTGGCACGCATAATTTTTTTGAGAAAAAAAGTATTACCCGCTTTCTGGTAATACTTTTGTAACCATGAGTCAGAGTAATCTCCACTGCTGGATAGGGAGGTTTTAAACCACCACCACCAAAAAAAAAACCCACAACAGAATTGTGTCCAAATCCTTGAAGGGGAAGGTAGGAAATGCTTCCCTTTATGACCAATAGAACAACAGGCTTGCTCTGTCCTTCAAGCTTAAGGAATACAGTTGAATACAGAAAAGATACAAGTGAAAAACATGGTGGTTCAAAACATCCTCTTCCCTTTCCTCGGTCTCCTGAGCTAAAAATCTATCAGAACCAGTAAAGCTATTCACCATCACAGGCAATACCTTGAGCTCTGAGCCATCTTCTGAAGGGAGCTACATGAAAGAAGACACTGTTCTGCTCCCTATTCACACATCTAAATCTTACTTATTTGACAAGTGCAAAAGCATACTTAGTCTTTCCTGTTTGACATAAAATTCACATAGAATTTCCATTGAATTTAAGTATCTGCAAAAGATGGAGGCTACAGAAAAAAAACCTTCTCTGGAACTTCTTAAATAAAAACTAGTCAGCAGGCATTTACATCAGAATATGAGGACAGGGCTTGAGAACTGTAACTTTATGTGAATCCCAGTACAAACAGCATTCAGTGCGGCAGGTTGTCTCTTTCCGCTGTCCTTGGATACTCCTTCATAATAGGAAGACTCTGTTTCTTGAACACAAAAGGAATTCAGCAGCTCTACTGAACATCAGTCCCCACCTCATTCATGACATGCTCTCTCATTCTCAGTCTTTCTTCTTCCATTTCAACCATGTCATCCTCTTCATTTTTGGGATCATAAACTTTTTCTAGCTGAAATTCAAAATCAGCAGATGTTAGTTTGAAGAAAGGGCTGCTCATTCAAATGACAGAACATATTTGGTACACGAATGAGATATTGCTATAAACATGAGTTCACCCTTTTTCCAATAGAGTGAGAGCGTGCGTGTGTAATTCTCCTATTTCAGCATAGTATTTAAGCAACAAGTGAGCTTTTCACTGCTAAGAATGAAGTCTTCAACTAATTCACATGGGCTGTTGTAATTCAGTGCTGTGGATATTACAGTAAAATTGACCTTGGCATGCACAGTCTGATCCTACATTTGATCCAAAACAGGCAGTTTCTGTGTGGTGTCTGGAACAGGGGAGAATATTTTTTTTACCAGAGCATGCAGCTGACCCTGTAAGCATTCAGGATATCACAAGACAAACCGAGTGCTCAATTTAACGGTCCACTTCTCTTCTTGCACTATGTCTTTCTGGTGAGCTTATGCTAATTTGCTTCTACTTAGCTTTCTCAGCCCTAGGTAATTTTAAAGCCCCTGACTATTTGGTTTTAAACTACAAAGCTGCAAAACGATGAGATCTGTCAAAAAAGACTGCCATGTATCTTCTTTTTATTAGAGGGGATTATGGCAAAGTGTTGTTAGAAATTTGTATTTGCAAATTTTATTTCTTCAAATATTTACAGTAGTGTGGATTTATAAGCTTCTCTATATGCTTTATAGCATTTTTCCTCCCTGACTTATGAAATCCAGAAAAAAGTGTAAAACTATGTACTGACAGCCATAGTACTGGATCTTTAAGTGGTAAGTTTAGGGTTTTTTCTCCAATAGCAAAACAGAACCTACTGGAAATATTATGACCAAGACCTTTAGCTTACTCATTGATTCTTTAATTCCCATCACTGGAGAATATCAGTACATTACTATCTTTAATGCTCTGGGAGACAAAGTAGTACTAATACATGCGTTTTCCCCAGACAACAAATAAAGGGTTAAAGGAATTAAAAGTCTGCGTACTTTATCAGATATACATGTGCTCCAAACTAGCCAAATACAACACATGGGAAATTTCTGCAGCCACTTCCACAACGTGCTGTCTTTGCACCAATTCACATGAGTGTGACCCTTTTTCTACCCAGCTACCAGAGCAGATCTAGCCAGAGCAGGAGTGCAGATCTCTGCACTGAAATTTGAACAGGTATAGCTATCCCATGGCTATATACATATATAGATGGGTATTAATCATAAAATCCCAAACAAGCCTGTGGCAGAAAAATTCATGAGAACTAGATCTCTGTGCCTCAGTTCTGTGCTTCAACTACTTTATTTTTCCTGCTGGTATGTTTTTATACTTTTGTAGAAACATTAAGGATGCACAAAACTTGGCATGAATACTCTAATCTGTAGTCCAAAGCCCACAAATATACTTGGAAATACAGATATCCCTGTAACCATTTACTAAAACAAGTTGTATTTCTAAACTTTTGGGTTTTACCTCTTTAGTAAATAGGGCTTCCAACTCCTGCTCATCCAGGAACCCATCATTATTCACATCTACAAAATGAAGTGTTGAAAATACAAGTTGAGTAGGTACAGAAAGTAATTAATAGAATAGAATAGACTATATAAGTATCAGCACATGTATTTCACATGGATTAAAAACCTCCTTTAACAAGATGCTGTTTACATAGGTCATTTTTTCTGTCTAGGTTTTTATCAGGCATTGGTCAAACTGTATTGCCATTTTTCGTTGGTTGGTTGGACAAGTCTGGAGCAATCTCCCTACCTCATTAGATTAGCAAAATTAAATAGGTCACAACAGGATTGCACAGAGTGCAAATGCCAAACAATACCGCTGAGAACAAGTCCCAGTTTAACAACTAAATTTGTAAATATAGTCAGGAGTAACAAAAACCTGCAGGAAAACCTTGGTTAACCAACAGCATGACTGTCTAAAAAATTAAATAATTATGTGAAAATTTATATAAATACAGAGCATTGAGATCACTGTAAAATGACTTTTCATGGCAAACGCAAAGAGAATACTTAATAACTAACAATCTGTCTTTTATCCTACATTCTACTCTGAATATTGTTATGTAAGCTCTGAAATTAAAAAAGAATGTCTATTTCAAGTAAGTGTTATTGTGCAATATTTTTGTTTAACTGCTTCAAAGTCTTTTTATACAGTGAGCTCTAAAGCAAAAGGTTATTTCAGCTATTTCTGTTTTGGTAAGATTTGCACAAAAAAGCTACCAAAAAAATCAGAAAATTATCTTTCAAGATCTCTTTATAGAAAGAATAAATAACGTTTAATAACTATAATAAATACTAATATATTTTATAAGCCAACATAAAAGCTCGGGCTGAAGCTGGAACACTTTTCTTCAGCTGAATTATCATCTTGGGATTAGTCAAAATCTATGTATTGTTCAGCCCTTCAAAGCCCAGTGCCAGGCAGGATCTGCTTAAGGGTACTTTATGATTAAGCATTTAACACTTAGAATATAAAATTACCCATTTATATGATCACCCTTAAAGCAAAATGCCCATTCAGATGCACCCTTATCTCTGCTACTATTTTATTGCTTCTAGCTGCACAACGCACTGATATAGACAGAAGGGATTGGGGAGCATTTGGAGGTTGGTTTTATTAACGGAATCTTGCAACTTCTGAAGAGGACTGGCACTTCTATGACCATTCCAAAGATATGGGGTATCTGGTACTTCCCTGCAGTGATGATGAGAAAGCAGGAGTCCCTACACACACCTCTGAGGATTTATTCCTAATATGTAGCGTATAAGCAAAGCCATAGTTATGGACAGCCCTCTAAGTACCCATACTCCCCTGAGAAATCACTACTGGTTATTGGCTGGATGATTCTATGAGTAGTTAAACAAAAAACTGTTTTCAACTTTTAAACCTCATTTAAAACTTTGTAGTAAACATACAAGCAATAACATACATGTCTTCTCCTCTACAGTCTGCAGATTCATCCAAATTGCTTCATACTAGCATAACATAAATTTGCCTTCAGCAGAAGACAACTAAGTCTCTTCACTTTTCATTAAATTAAGCTAAACCTCTTACCGTGTAATTTGAAAAATGTTTTGGGGTCAAATTCATTAGGATCTAGTCCATCTGCTTCTTCCCACACCTCTTTCAGTTGATCTTTGCTTCCCTATGGATTGGTTACAAAGAAAAACTATTCAAAAGATGGTTAAGCATAATTTTTCTGCATTACCTTTGCATTACAGTTTCTCTGAAAGGCTTTATATTCTCATTAGCCACGTTGCAAATGGAATTTTCAGTAATTCCCTTTTGGTCAGGTCTAATATTTTCATTAGACAGAAAGGCCCAAGAAAAAATGGAATATCAAAGAAACACATATTTTGTAGAAAGGAACACCTGTAAATCAGTCATGGCTACACAGACTTCATCTAAAAACAATAACTGGAGGGAGGTAAATCAGGTAAATTCTGGTTTGTTCCTCATTAGCTTTAGTTTTTTTGTAAATAATAATTCTGTCAGGAAATAGCATATTTGTATAGAAAAAGCGGGGTACGTGTAGTGGGTTTTATGTTGCTCTCAGCACAGTTTCCACTCCCTGCCACCATGTCAAAGAGAAGAGACAAATGCTGACAGCAAACAAGATACACCCTTCTTTTTATTAGCTTTTTCTCTCTGGAAAGGAAAGCTTTCACCCCATCATGTAGGAACAGATTATGGCCTTACAGGATGGTGAACTTTAGGGTGATCTCCATGTTTTTTCTTCATCTCCTGAAATTTGGATTCTTCTCGCTGCCTCTTTTCTTCATCCAGTGTTTTCAAGTACTCTCTCCTCTCGTGTTCTTTCATCATCTCATATTTCTTAAACTCCTCATGCCGCGTCTTATCATAGTTTTCCAGGTCACTTGTAGCCTAAAAATATAAATATAATGGATTTATGCCACATGATTATGTTAACACATATGACATTAAAAACACTGTATTGTTCAGATCTGTGGGCAAGGCTGGCCATACTGCAATTCTCCTTTAAAATAAGAGGTAGACTAGTAGATGGACGATTTCCTTTCATGAGACAGTGATGCAAAAACATCTCTCCTCACTTCGTTAATAGAAATTTGCAAGTGTTCAATTGCTAGAAAATTTTTGCAACTACACAGCACTGTAAGAAGGCATCAAAGTGTCCCTTCTTATCAACTAGTAGTAAACTAATTCAAATTTAATATGTCCCATAGTAATTGAGTGCAGCTTAACTAAGTCCTCGTTTATTTCAGAATTACTTTTGTAGCTTATCCTACAGTCTAATGAAAAAGTGCTCTCATTATTCATGAGAGTTACTTTGCAGTAGCTTGATACAGATTAGATTAAAAAAAAAAATTATGGGGAGAGAAAGGGTGTGAGTGAAGAATTTCTGACAAGTATTTTTATAGAGTTCAGAGATGGATCATTTTAGACAGCTCGAGTTAAAGGATGTTTTGCTAGTGCTTTTCAAAGTAACATGCTCATACCTGATATAGTCTCTCCATTATTTACATTTTAATTTTCAGATTCACTGTACCTTTTCAAAAACAACCCTCCTAAATTGCCCATTACACTTTCAATATTGCAGCTGAGAAATGACAAGAAAAATAATATCATAAGACAAAGAACTGCCCCACTGAGAATATGCTTCCCCTAGAAGACCCAAAGTTTTCCAGAAGTGATGCTCAGAAATGGTGAGAAACTTTATAATAGCTACATAGAAAATAATTTTACAGAAAATCAAGAGGATTTTCTAAGGATAAAAAAAATCCACAAAATTCAAAGAAATCTTAAAATATACCTTATCTTTCAATTTATTTTGAAAATATAAAAACTGTCAGATGCTCATGTGAGGCATCCAGTGCTCTCTAAAGCACATCTAAGGTTAAAGTGTTTTTTCCCCTGGGGAAATGTATTCTTTCCAGCAGTGGAAAGAAGCCATGCCATGCTTGGCTTAACTGCATCCCCTTAACAAACATGCACCGAACCCTACACACACCTGTGATCAATACTGAACCTGCTAAACAGACACTAAATGTATGCCCAGCATATGCTATTTCTAATATCGGTGTCTTACAATTCTACTCTACAAATCTACAATTCTAGGTTTTGCAGCTAGACATTTCTAGAAATAGATCCCAAAATTCAAATGGGATGACTATCTATACCACTCTATGAGACATCCAAATCATTTAGAAATAGAAACCAGAAAATACACTTGGGAAAAATGCACCCCTATCAAAACTTTATTTAATTTAAATGGTCCCAGAAAGGCCTTTTATTCCCAAAGTTGACTGTACTGGTACATGAATGCAAGCCCTCTTCAGATTTTTTTGTTAAGCCTGAAATTTATGGGCACAACACACACTGACACCAGTTTAAGTGCTCAGTGGAGTCAACTGACTTTTCTCTGAAAACAAAAGCCATATGTCATTTATGAAAAAGTGGTATATATAGAAGTATTTGCCTTCAGTGGAGGAAGAAAAAAAAGCATATTAATACCAAAAAAACCCCACAATAGTTTATATCTAACACTCACTGCTTTGATCAACATATCCAAGTCTTTAGGTTCGAATGTGTCAGGATTCTGATGGTTCAGGTGCTCGAACTGTTTAAGGAGAGCCTGATGGTCTATGCCTGTGTCTGAAAAAACAAGATACAAATGTAAAACATTAAAATAAGTTTGAAATCAAGCAAGATCAGGAAGATAAAAACTTTCATAAGCGAGCTCGTGCATTTTAAATGCTTGAGGTTCCCTTAGGACTACATAATTTTTTCACTGTTGGAGGAAACTATAGCAACACTTCTAAAGCTGCTTTTCCTGAAGGAGATCAGCAAACTCGATAGCAGTTTGCACTACATTCCTTCTGATGCATTGCACCAATAATTTAACATGCATAAATTAAGGCTTGTGTTTCAGCAAGGACACATACAACCTATCTGAGCTTCACAAACTAAGGAAAACATTTTATTCCCTTTTATATAAATGAGGAAGTTGAAGTTATGTGCATATCAAAGCTAACACCTTGCACCTTTTTCCTGCACTGGGAGAAAAGTCTGACTCTTATATTCTCTGTACATTTTGCAAATAAGGCACATGTGGCCAAAGATGCATGTATGATATGAGGTATAATTACACCAAATCGGGTAAGCAGGTATTCAAATTTCCTTTGTGCGAAATGAGAAGCGCAAGAAAGTGGAAAGTCAGGTGCTATGTCTAAAAGATGCAAATGTTTCTCTTTTCCTTATGACAGGAACTATATCAAACAGTATCAATGCACAACGCACTAACAACAAAACACATTTCTACAACAGACTTTTCTAGCCGTTACTGTGGTTTCTGACTCCTAATGTTAGATAAAAGCACTATCTTAAGCAGTATACACTTTGGTATGTTATGTATAACAATTCTTACAAGCTTTTACAAGATGGCTTAGGAAAGAATACTTTATTTGTTTTAAAAAATGGAAAACACATTTCTGAAAATGTTATTCTTTGGTAAACCATCTATCTTACACTCAATGCTGCACTTGTATTATCACAACACAACAAACACTGACTGGGGCAGATTTCAACCATCATTCCTCCCTGGTGAGATCATAATTTCTATTGAAGTATATGAGCCTTAGCCTGTTTTTGAAACATTTTTTAGAAGTGCAATAATAGCCTTTAAAAAAAACCAATCAAAACTCAAACCAAAACAAACAGAAAACCCACAACAACGAAAAAAATAAAGCCCCCCAAACCATTTTTCTCTATTCTTTATATTTATGGGAAAAGATTAATTCCATTTGATAGTACTTACTTGACATACTACTGTATTATCTGAGACCCAACCCATAACATTATTCTGTCCTGTACTAATCAGTCTAGCAGGATCTTGGTGCAAATGTCTAACACCACATCTGGATCGGGACTGAATATATGCAGAATGTAATCTTAAATCTGTTTTTTTTCTTAAACCTAATCCATCTGAGAAGGAAGAAAACAGGGGTGGGTGCATGGGTGTACATTTTTTTTGTTTTAGACCAAATAGAAGACTAAGACAGTAAGTGGTGTTACAGGGAAAAGATTAGCAGAACAGATAACAACTCCACCTGCTGTTACTATAGAATCCTCTTTTGTACATGTTCCAAGATGTGGCACAGGTGTACAGCTGCACCTGTATTTTATACATAATCTGGCCATACTTGTTGTATGTAATGCGAAGTACTCGCTCGCAGGGCTGATGATAAACTTTACAAAATGTTGTCCTACTCCAAATGTTTTCCCATCTATCTGAAATTCTGAACTGGAATAATCTGATCTTGCTCTTTACCAAATGTAAGGTCTCACACTTATACTGCAACAGATGTGGCCTGTTGTGGGAAATTATTTTTCCAAAGCACATTCTGTTAATTACTCTTGATTTATGGAAGTAGAGAGGGTTAGCAGTAATCAGTCTATTAAACTATTAAAAAATTTCAAAATGCCCAAATTTGCTATGTACACAATTGGTATCGTTAGCTGAGGAAGATGAACATGGTGTCTAGGAGGTACATGAGGCAATGCACTGACTCCTGTGAAGGGGAGAAAGGTTATCTGATGCCCTCAGCTAATTCTATATTATTATTCATTAATTATACTACGGTAGCACCTAAAGACTTAATTGTAAGGGTAGTACACTGTAAATATCTTTTTTCCCAAACTAATCTTGTGCTTTCCTGATTCTAGTAACATCCTCATAAACACATATTTGCACACAAATACTTCTTCAGTCTATTCGCCACCTCTAAAATCAGCTTAGCCTGGAGGACAGATCCTCATTCTTGGAGTATCTTAAATTGATACATTACTTATTCAATTCAGTGGGATCCTTCCACATTATTTTATTAAAAAAGGTATCTGCCTAGGCAAATTAATGATCTTTGCTTATGAGCAACTAATTACCTTCAAAAAGAAACCACTAATTAGAAATTTACAGAACTAGTTCTAAATGCAAATTTTAAAAATTCTTCAGTAGTAAGAAAGGAAAAGGTATAGCACGACTTCCCACACAAACGTACAGTAATGAGAATCACTATAAACCTGTCTACTTTATTCATTAAAAGAAATTGCCTGAGTTTGTACAATTTAATTAAGAATTAAGAAAATGCTATGGAGAATTTTTTTCACTCCAAATGTTTCTCTTTATTCAGGACCTTAAAATTTCCCCTAAAGTAAGAAAAATAATCTTCTAAACTGAAATTCTTAATACTTGTTATAAATCTGTACAATAACTAACTGATGGAAAGCAGCCTTAAAAGAAGAAAAAGGAAAACCTCTGTCTTAACTGACTGTGAAGAAAAATTGTTTTCTACCCTTAAAGACATTAAATGCTAAGTCATCTTGTATTCTTAAATATAGTCCTACTATGTTACTAGTTCTCAGTAAGTAATCTATAAGGTGATGCACCACAAAACCAAAAAAAGTTGAAAAAGGATTAGAAGTATCTGAAAAATCCACTGTCAGAATCAAGTTTAGTTATTTATAAAACACAGATGGCCTTTCTCCCCAGTTTCCTGTAAAGGTGGGTCTTTACTGGCCTGAGGCCAGCTCAGAAAGGACACTCACTTTCAGCTTACAATCGTTTTTGTTGACAGCAAACACAGCATAACTGATGGACTTTGGGCACCTCTCCAATACAATCCCATCTGTTAAGTCACCTAGTTAAATTTTATATTCTTACCTTGAACAGAATCCATTTTAGCTTTAATTAACATTCTTAATCTTGCCAACTCTTGTCTTTTAAGTTCATCCAGCCGTGTTCTCACATGGTGGCTTACTAAATCAAGCTCTCTGCTAAGTTTTCCACTCTGTCAAAAAACAAAAGTTATGTATAAAAAAACAGAAGAAAGGAAAAAAGTAGCCTTTAGGATAGAAATGAGGCAGCAGACTAATGACAGTTTTTGACAATACTTAGCCCACACTGTAAGAATCTCAACATTTTTTCAAAGAGCAGATTCAAAAAATTTCAAGCCTATGACTATAGAAACAGAGAGGAATCCTAAAAGCTTTCTGAAAAGAGAATTTCTAAGTATCTTGCTCCTCCAAAGAGAAAAAGAATGACCTTGAAGCAACAGTAACTAATAATATTTACGAAGTGACAATTTATTCATCAAATGTTCTCAAAGTAGTTCAAAAGGTCTGTGAGAAGCACAGAGTGTTGTTTTCTTCATCCTCTTGACGATGGCTGTAAGACTCGAGAGAAGGTACAAGTGCAGTAACAGCCACAAAGAATATTTATCAGGACCTGGAAACCAATAGTAACCTTCAAGCGTTACGCTAGACGTGGCACAAATGCAAGAGGAGCCAAATGCTGCCAACAGCAACATGAGGGACTAAAGGAAATGCAAAAGACAGGATCTCCTCTTTAAGTCTATCACTTTAGACTGTTTCCTACCTGTCCCTTGTTGAATTTCTAGCTCATAAAAGGGAATGCAGGACAGCCAGCACCTAGAGCCAGAAAGTAAAGTAGAATAGACAAGAATGTGGTGAGGCTTTGGAGAGAGTGCTGTGTGGATTGGCACAAAAGAAAGGACAGCAGTGGAGAAAGGAATAAAACAGAAATCTGCTTATGTGTGCTGACTTTACCTCAACACAACTCCTCAATTTCTCCAGCCTTTAAAGCCTGACTTTTTAGCAATTCTTTTCCACGTCCTCATATTCATTTGTGACATGTTTATCTTAATCTCACAAGGCAGATACACCTCTATATTTAAAACAGTGTTCCAAATTACTCAGCAGGCAACACTGAGTGAGAGCTACACTTACAGCTGTTTCGATGTACATGAATGTTCACCTACCTGCAGGGCTTCTGAAACTAGCTTTTTAATAAACAGGCAGAAGGAAGAAATAATGCATTCAAGTATACATTGTTGGAGGGGTTTTTTTAAGATATATTTACAAGATATTCTTTAATGAATGGAAGTTCTGCTGTCCCTTGACTAAAGACAAAGATCTAGTAAGAGTTAAATACCTAAGTAAATAAAAATGAGAGGAAATTTAAGCTCACTAAAACTAATAAGAGTATAAAGAAAGAAAAGGAAGAAAGAATGCAAGATGCATAGCTCATGATTGTGGATTTAATTAATGTTAATTTATCTCTTTTTTTGTACCTACCTTTATTTCCTCTATGTCAGCAGTCTGGAGCTTCTCCCTGAAATGCTTATCTGTTTCCAAGACATCTATTACTTGCCTGAGATATTCATCATAGTAAAGTCCTGTATCCTTCAAAAAAAAAAGGAATGTGAAATTGAGAAAAGAATATACTACCAAAAATTTCCTTTTGTTTAAATACAATGATAAAACTGAAACTCAGATCTCAGGAACGCTGCCATTGTACTCTCTTATGTATCTTCATTTTTTTCTGATTTGTATCATCGCCCTATAACAATTTATTCTCATGATTCACTTGTTTCAATTCAATTTAAATGGAACCTCACCACAGTAAATGGTAGACTGTATGACAATACTGGCTAATGCTAGTTTCCTTCCTGCAAGTAATTCCAGTAAAGAACATCTAATTTTCAGGAAGGGTGTTTGCTATAGCCAGACCACTAATAATTAGGAAAAAAATACCTAATTAGTTAAATTTCATTATACTTACTGGATTTTCTACCTTCTCTCCTTCAACATGGCCTTCTCCTTTGACTTTTGTCTTATCTATGTCTATGGGTACGGCTTCCAAGGCTATTAGGAAACATGTCATCAGCAAAATACACTGTTGGGGCAGGACAGATAGCCACTTCATCTGAAATGAGACCAAGTCACAAAAATTAATATAAATGATGTTATTGTACTGTACTGATTAGAATCTTCTTTTACATTACCATATAGATACCTGTAATAACCCACTTTCCACATGTTCTACTGCTCAAAGAATTAAATACAGCTTTAATTTTTAAAAGCCATTATTACACAAGCAGATTTATTCTGAGTATCTTACAGTTGTGTGGCAAACCTAAGTTGTACTGCAAAAGCTCAGAGGTTTTTAGCACGTTGAGGTATTATCAATGGTTCCACAGAACCAGTGGGAACGCTCAATGTTCAGACACTTGTTTAGCATGACCAAGCCTTGCACAACTAATACTGACGTTCCTACTCTAAACATGTCTTTGCCGAAGTTATTGGAAAACTCCTAAGGATAATCACGGACACTAATTAAATCAGATCTGAGGGCAAGAATACCAGCAGTATTTATCTTTCAGCAATGGAATATGCCTAACTTGGAGTCAAGATCCCCTCAAAAATTTATTTGCAGGAAGAATATTTTACAAACCCTGCTGTATCCGTATTTCAAGTTGACAGAGATTCCTGAAAAACATAATCTTCACACTCCCGGGAATTGTTTCTGAGGCTGGGGCTTTGTTAAGCCAATCTCCCCTTGACTTTCTTTGGTGTCTTACATGGAGCTAATTTGTACATAATTTGATGTGAACCAAGCACTTTGACCTCTGTCTACTCCAGTTCTATCAAATTTGGTTCAAAATAGTTCAACTCATTCAGAAACTGCTAGGATAGAATATTTAAACAGTGTTAAGTATAGGAAATCCAGCTAGAAAAGTAATCATGGTAATCTAGTATCTTTAAAGCAAAGTCAGGCTCTTGACACAATTCAGCCAATTCAGCCTTTGACAGTCCACAGTCTCTGAATATTCTATAAAAAGCTTCAGTAAACTCCAATATTACATTAGTAACATAAATCATCTCCTGGAAAATGAAAGTTGCCAGTCAAATACTGTCTAAAATCAGCTTAGGTATGTCCAATAAAAAGACATACTATTCAAGAAATGTGCAGTCAAACAAGTCGAAAGTATACTTGCTACAAGAAGAATTTCTGTACAGGTGCTCTAACTAGTCAAGCATGTAATTCTGTCAAAAGTACTTCTATCTACCAGCAGCAAATCTTTTTTTGGGGGGAAGGGTTAGTGGATGGCAGAGGGGAAAACAAATTGTAACTACAGTGTCAGTGCTAGTTTTCCTGACTACATGTTCCAGTACTTGACAGTGAAGGATTTATTTTTGCTTAGATTAATCTGCCTCTTTACTAACGCAATAAATGGAGATAACAGTATGCACTTAATACTAGGCTCTGTTAACAGCTTTTATTCATAAAAGTATTGTGTAAAAGAAAGCACTTTTATTACAAAAAAAAGAAATGCACAGAAGATGTGCAGAGATATTCTTTACTTTGTTATGGATGAGGGAATAGCTGGGGATAAAAATATACCCACATATCCATCTTTTGGTTTATGTCAAAGGCTCCATCGTGACTTATCTATCAAAGGCCTTAAGCAAACTAAGTGCAGGGGTCTGCTGACTTTCTGTGGGATTTGTGCTCATAGGCAATTTGGGTTCCCTTGGAAATAGCAAACTTTTAAATTACATGCTGTCATATGTAATGGGAAAGACAGGATGACATCACAACGTGTTCTTCACATCTATCTGATGTAATCAGACACTCTGAAAAGAAGGCTACCTACTGCCCATTCAGCAGTTTTGTTTCAAGTTCTGCATAGGGTGTTTTTCTTGCAGCTCTTTTGATAAAAGAAGCCAAAAATTCCACAAGTACTAGGAATAATTAAAAGCTGGTGAGACCAAAATGGAAAAGCAAAAAATATCTCAGTCATTGCAGCTAGCTTTGCAGACTACTACGCTTAACACAGGATTTCCAGTAGTATTTTGAGGAACTCAACTTTTTACACAACCTGTGCTGTAACAAGTACACTGGAAATACAGTTATTAGAATAAAAATGTTTACCTAGTGAAGACACAGTTACTGTATTTATATTCTATTAGTTCAAGACTACATTCATCAGAATTCCCTCAATAAAAGCAGATCACGAAGACATGTCATCTTTAGACCTTTAGAATGTGAATCACTGAACATACTATACTCCGACATGTATTAGAAGAGAGAAACCAGACCCATTGCAAATTCTAATGTTAGTCACCTGCAAGAAAAAAACTCAACATGATTCTCAAATTCAGCAACTAGAGGGAAGAGTGACAAAAGGCAGGATGAAAGGAATACTGGCATTCCAGTTTTTGTTCCACTAAATCCTTTACTATTAGAAGCTCATTCCAGCCTGTCACTAGCTACCTTCAAGAGTTCCTGACTTTTGAGAAACCCATTCCTGGATGCTCATCCCTTCTCAGGCATTCCAGCATGAATCTAGATGTCTGACCCAAGGATGTGGTTTGTTCTGCAAGGACTAGGAGCCACCAAGTCAACAGACAATCTCAGTGCTAAAGAAGAGGTGCAATGTCAATGCGATCATTGTCATCGGTGGTACACAATTCACAGCATATAACCTCATGCCCTGTCATGGATGCATTGCTTTGAAACTATTATTACTGTTATTCCTACTGCTATATAGTTTAACAGAAATATAAATTGTTATGGATCTGCTCAGCTGACTGCTTACTTTCTTAAAGACAGGTGGGCAGAGCTAATGGTCCAATTGTCATCTGGGAATTAAGGGATTTTAGTCAAAGCCATGTAGCCCACATGGATGGAAAAGAAAGGCAGGAGAACTTTAATCTGCTGGTGTTGGAAATCAATCTTATTTTTCCTATAGGGATAAACAAACATTTGTATTTGTAATACATAAAGAGAACTAATCTAAAAGTAGGGCTCTAGAATTGACAAATACTGTAGTTTATAAACAAAGCCAATATCCTAAGCTTTCAGGAAAATGAAAAATTAGACCCTCTCTGAGTAGAAAGTATTTAAAAAAAACAGAGCGAGAGCTAAAAGAATGAGATAGTCAGCAGAAAATAGAGCCACCAATGTACTTGCATGAACAGAAAAATACAATTGGAAAAGAAAAGCAGGCTATCTGCCAGCAACCTTCATCGTGATCCCACTAAGGTTAAACACAAATTCCTATCACCTTCAGTGTAACAGGATCAGACATTTAAATTATAAAAGACTTATGGGCTTTGAAAAATAAGTACAAAATGCAGCTTCTAAATTTTGTCCTAGTAACACTAACACAAGCAGCTAAAGATGGCATTAGCACACCTATTTTACACAACTGCCAGGTGTTTATGATATAAACCTGAAAATTTACTTTTCATTAACACCTATTGCCCAGAAAGTAGCATAATTCTGGTACTGATGTCTCTATCACTTTCCTAGCAAAGCACAAATATTTTTCAAGAAGTAGCACTCAATGTCAAATTTTCTGAAACGGGGACAGGGAAAAACAAACAGTGGTATCAGTGTAGAGTGCATAGTGCCTACATGTGTAGATGGTCAGTGGACAACTATGAGGCAAGGAAGCACAACACTATAAATGTCAGATTGCATATTTGCTCTTGCCAAACCCATGCACACCATGATGGGCAATGTAAACACAAATCCAGACTTACAGAATATACAAATAAGCCTACTTATTCATAACACTTCATGCACACCTGCTGTATCTCACATGGAAGTAACTAAACCCACGTGAGGTACAGTGCAGACACGCAGGATGATAGCAATATTCTCTACAGCCATGACTGTGCTGTGGCTTCCTATTTTAACGCTGTACACTGGAGAAGTGAGCAATCTTCATATGCAGTGCTGCATTTAAAGTAAAAACAGGAAAGAGACAATATAGATCTACTTATTTTCATATTTCTAAGATTATTCTAACCTCAGCACTACAATGGGAGTACTACAAAGATTACATCTGAACAATGTAAAGTACTCCTTTGCAGCTTGTATGAGCCATCTAACATCCTGAACCTGTTTTCACCTCTCTGAAAGTGATATATACCTGTCCATATATCACAGCTTACATAGAGCATGTTTAATTCCATTAGTTTTTCCCATTTCTTTAAAAAAAATACTTGCAAAGATATAAATATATTAGCTCATAAAATCTTAAAAAAATACATCAAATGTTTGAAATTAAGCAAACCAGCTTAGTCTTCTGTTGTATTTTCTGTTTGGAAGTACCTGAAATATCAGTGTTAGTTCCTCTCTGTTCTTTCAGGAGGACTTGCTGCACAGACACTATAAGCTATCATACCTTAAGCAATGATGGAAATCAATGAATCTGTAGTTAATGCATCTTCTTCACAATGTTAGTCTATGAGCTAAAATGTTATTAGCACAGATAAAACGTGGCAACAATTTTGAGAAGTGCAAACCCCTGTTTCAGCTCAAGATGCCAAGCTAAACCTTTGCTTGTGGTGAAGACATCTTTTCACTAGGTCACCAGTGCTCTTAATATAGATTTCTCATAGAAGACATAAACAGAAAACACGTTTTCAAAATACAGAAACTCCCGTATACTTTTCTTCCCAAATGAGAATTCGTCCTTTTAAAAGTTAATACGTAAGCATCATTTTTCCCTCTCTCCCCTTTCAGTAAATGTGCCACCCAGACAAGCACCCAGTTTTCCTTTCAATATCGTTCAAGCATTCTTCCTCTTCTGTCAATGTTGTCCATTAACCCTATGATTCAGATATTGCTTGTTTTTTCCTAGCCAATATCCAACATGTTTCAATCTGGACTTCCTGTCCTAACCTTTTGTTAGAGTACACCCCATTTAGTTTTATGATCCAGAAAACATCCCTTATTTTTTTCAAGAAGTATTTTAATACTGTTTGTAAATACAGTTTTACATAAAACAGTGTTATTTAAGTGCATAAAGGTAGTAGAATCGTTTCTTGTCATCTTGTTTACTTTGCTTAAATTCTTCTCTTTTCACTTGTATTTGCTACATTCTACTCACTGCACCTTATCTGCTTGTTCTCTTGAAAGTACTGGCTGATAGAACAGCTTCTTTTTTCAGTTTCTCAGAAAAGACAGCATGTTTCAACAGTGTGTAGTACGACATTTACTGACAGAACCTTTTTTAAAAAAATATACACTTCAGCTGTTTTATTAAATGAGTCACCCTAATGCTGGGGATACCACACAATAACACAAACTATGAATGCTCCAGTGGGAAAGAAACAAGTACTATTTACAACACTCCTGTATGTCCAGAAATAAAGATGGCATAGAAGCAAAACATACAGCTGCTGCTACACATGCTTTGCAAAACTTCGCAAAGTTTGAAAAGAAAGCTGTTTTCCTTCCTGTTGTAATGTTAATGGTTCATTATTTTAAAAAGCCTGTGTGGACATACACAAATACACATACATATTTATAATACTACTTGCCTCCAAGGAACTTCCCTAGAACTTCTCTATCATCATTTCAGAAAAATAAATATCAGCATCTTCAAAGCTATCTTACTAAGTTAAGAATGCTGAAATATTCGTCCTGTTTTTAAAGGAACTTGCATGATTTTATAAATTCTTTCCATTAAAGCTGACAAAAAAATAAAACAAACAAAACATTAAGCCAATACTCAAGCAAAAACTTCTACAGAATTCATAAAAATCACAGAATGGTTTGGATTGGAAGGGACCTTAAAGATCATGGAGTTCCAAACCCCCTACCATAGGCAGTGACACCTCCCACTAGATCAGGTTGCTCAACGCCTCCAACCTGGCCTTGAACACTAGCAGGGACAGGGCATCCACAGCTTCCCTGGGCAACCTGTTCCAGTGCCTTACCACCCTCACAGTAAAAAATTTCTTCCTAATATCTAATCTAAATCAACCCTCTTTCAGCTTAAAACCATTACCCCGTAGTCCTATCACCGCATTCCCTGATAAAGAGTCCCTCTCCACCCCTCCTCCAGGCCCCCTTCAAGTACTGGAAGGCTGCTATAAGGTCTCCCTGGAGCCTTCTCTTCTCTAGGATAAACAGCCTGTCCTCAATCAGAAGTGCTCCAGCCCTCTAATCATTTTCATGGCCCTCCTCTGTACTCACTTCAACAGATCCATGTTCTTCCTGTGCTGAGGACTCCAGAATTGAACAGAGTACTCCAAGTACTCATGAGAGCAAAGTAGAGGGGGTAAATCACCTCCCTCAGCCTGCTGGTCACACTTCCTTTGATGCAGCCCAAGATGTGGTTCGCTTTCTGGACTGCAAGAGCACATTGATGGATCATGTTGAGCTTCTTATCTACCAACACTCTCGAGTCCCTTTTTTCAGGACTACTCTCAAACCATTCTCTGCCCAGCCTGTAACTGTGCTTGGGATTGCGCTGACCCGCATGCAGGATCTTGCACTTGGCCTTGTTGAACTTCATGAGGTTCACACAGGCCCACCTCTCAAGTCTGTCAAGGTCCCTCTAGATAGCATCCCTTCCCTCCACAGAGACCTTACAGCAACCTTGCAGTACATGAAGGGGGCCTTAAAAGAAAGCTGGGGAGGGACTGTTTACAAGGGCATGTAGTGATAGGACTAAGGGGGAATGGCTATGAATTGGAGAGGGGAAGATTTAGACTAGACATAAGGAAGAAATTCTTCACAATGAGGGTGGTGAGGCACTTGAACAGGCTGCCCAGGAAGCTGCAGATGCCCCATCCTTGGAAACAGTTCACAGCCAGGCTGAAGGGGGCCTTGAGTAACCTGATCTAGTGGGAGGTGTCCCTGACAGTGGGGATGATCTTTAAGGTCCCTTCCAGCCCAAATCATTCTACGACTCTACTGTCCCTCTTCCATTCTGCATGTGCTGGTGGGTAAGTTTTTTGCTTTCTGGCTGCGGGTCCACTGCAGACTGTGCTTGGAACCAGCTCTCTAACTCCTCAGCTACCCTAATTCTATGCAGCCGTCTCACTGCCTCCTGCAGCTCAGCCACTGGCTTCAGGAGCTCCTCCACCTGAGCACACCCTTTGCAGAAAGCTCTGCTGCATGCCCCTGCTCCTGTCCCAGGAGAATGGTCCAGGCACTTCCTGCCGTCTGAAGTCTGCACCACAGCCTCTCCTCTCAGCAGCTCCATCCACCACTGGGGCAGATGGTGCAGATCCCCCAGCCAGAGCTGCAAACCTTTGCTCTCAGACAAGTGTCTGCCATTCTGCCTTGAGAGTCAGGTGGGATGAGTGCCCTTGACTTGTGCAGATGGTCACAGAATATACCTGACTGCTGGGTTCTGAGTACTTCAGGTCTCCCACTCAGCCAGTGGAATGCCTCCCTTCAAAGAGGCACCTTTCTGCATGCCCTTCCTCATGAACTGCTGTGCAAACCAACATGCCATGCCCTGTCTGATATGCCATGCTCTCTGCCGTGCTCCTGTTTGCTAGCGCTTCTGGTCACTGTGCTCCCCACTTTTTGTGGGAGTGGGGAGTGGCTGCTGTTACTGTTGACCCTACCCACACCATGTCAGCCACCCCTGTGAGAACTGACACTTTCTGGCTGGTCTCTGTGGGTCTCTTCGCTTCCCTAGAGTTTCCCTGGCTGAGGAAACCACATCACAATCCCCCACTCCACTGTGGCACATGCCGGCACTGGCAATGATTGCCCCTGTGAGTGACTTGTTGCTGACAGTTTCACCAGCATGTATGCAATGTAATGCATTTTCGATAAAACTCTTATCAACTTCAAAAGCAAATTAAAAAAAAAATACGACAACAAATATAGCTTCCTGCACTATAAGTTCAGTTCCCATACCAAAAAAAAAAAAACCAGCACACCTGGAATCTCACAAATTCATTTTGTAAAAATGTCAACAGCAATTTTGTCAGTGCTGGTGTAAAAAGCAACCTCATTTCAAATATGCTACGACAAGCAACTAAAGCATTTGCTCAAACCCTAATCTGAAATCAAAAAGTATTTCAGTTCTTACACTAATTCACACTTTCCTCTAGTCAACATAAATGATGACGCTTAAGTAAACCTTGGATGCTTCAGGACTTCAAGGTACTTGTTTTCTCCTTTCAAAACGAAATACAAAATAGCTAACAAGAATAAATCTAGATATAATGATATGGAACCAGACTGAAAAATATTTAGGCACTTAATGATAGCTGCCTAATGAGATTTATTTCCATAATTTACTAATTCCCATTGATTTCTACTTGCTTAGAAATCCAAATATGCATAAACGTCCCACTCTTGTTTTATATAGGCTATAAGCATGAGAAATGTAATCATGAAGAGTCTATATACTTCCTGAATTACCTGTGATGAAGAACAATATTTACAACTGAATACGATTAAAACAGAAAATGCAGTTTCTTTCATTCTTCCAACTCGCAAATCATGCATAGTAAGTAAGAACAAAACCTGTTGAAATTAACATGAATTTTGCCTCTGATTTGATTTGATTTGTCTTAAGTACCTGACCATGTTTTTAGCTACATACAAACATATCACTATCCAGAAGGCTTCTGTATATTACGTACCTAACAGGAACTTCAAAGATATCTCTTCTGCTTACCAAGCAATAAAATAGAACTAAGAGTACAACACCTCACTAGAAAAACACCTTTTTTGCACAGGCGCTTAAATCAAGGCAACACTGATATGGGCTTTTAACTTAACAGTAAGGGATTTTATCTGTCTTTGGTAAAGTGCATTTGTTTAGTCAGTGTATCACTAGAAGTGTAAGTCAATATTTCCACATCTCTGGCATTTGAGTCAATATAATAATATTTTCCATTGTTATCTCACAGAACCACTGCTCTCCCCTGTCATGATTACAATTTCAATTATATATGTATCACTTGAGGACAGTTTTTGACAGAAAACCTTTAACTTGGCTTATATGAACCATAAGTTTATGTTCAGTAGTACTACTATTACTACATAGCCAAGTTACAGAAACTTCTCCTTCGTTTTATTAAAAAAAAAGAATTCTTTTTGTTGTTGATGCTTATTTTTTATTTGCTTGATGGAGTTTTCTGGATATAAGTTCAGATACCAAATAATGGTATCTCAAGCTGTATTATAGCATCAAATCACAAGCAAATTTATAGCAGCCTACATTAGATGCCTTCACATGAAAGAGTTAATCGAATTTTTAAGCAGACTCAGTGGGCAGTATTAATTGATGATTTTGTTCTCCCTTTTTTTTTTGTTTATGATAGCTGTCTTGGTTGGAAGTTAATGAGATTTACTTGTTTAAAGACAGATTTACGTTATTACATTTTTTAAATAATTATCTTTCTTATTCTAAAATACTACCATCATCAAAAGATTACAGTAGCAAATAAAAAGGGAAAACATGTCATCACAGTTAGGAGACACTGTATGTAACTAGGTTAACAATTTGCAACATGTATTGATGTTGCACTGTGACTGTACAAGATCATTTTGTGGCAAATGACAGTAAGCGATACAAGTGCTTAAACGCTCACAGATATGTGGGCATCTCCCATAAGCCTTTTGTGAGTCTCAAGCAGAGGCCCATAAAAGTTACAACAAAACCCGGTTTCAATCAATTTTTGAGTAGCTCTTCATCTCCTATCCAGTTTTTAAAGTAGGAATCCTTCCCACACTGCTCTGTTTAGTTGTGAAGGACAGTCACTTCAGAATTTGGAGCAGAACTTCATCAATACTGAGTCAACTACAGGACTTTTCTCTAGAGCAGGCGTATTGGGTTTGCATGGCAAGGTTTTGGTAGCAGAGGGGCTACAGGGGAGGCTTCTATGAGGAGCTGATAGAAGCTTCCCCGGTGTCCAACAGAGCCAATGCCAGCTGGCTTCAAGACTGACCCACTGCCGGCCAAAGCTGAGCCAATCAGCAACAGTGATAGAGCCTCTGTAACAACATATATAAGAAGGTTAAAAAAAAAAATGCTGGGAAACAACAGCAGCAGAGAAGGGAGCGAGAACGTGTGAAAGAGCCAAATGTACACCAAGGTCAGTGAAGACGGACGGGGAGGAGGTGCTCCAAGAGCCAGAGCAGATTCCATAGCAAAGATCATGGTAAGGCAGGCGGTCCCCCTGCAGCTCATGAAGGTCCACAATGGAGCAGGTATCCACCTGCAGCCTGTGAAGGACCCCACACCGGAGCAGGCAGCTACACCTGAAGGAGGCTGTGACCTAGTAGGAAACCTGTGCTGGAGCAGGCTCCTGTCAGGACCTTTGGACCCATGAAGAGAGGAGCCAATGCTGGAGCAGGTTTGCTGTCAGGACTCGTGACCCTGTGGGGGACCCACACTGAAGCTGTCCTAGAGGACAGCGTGCTCCCACAAGGGTCCCCCACAATGTCACAAGGAGAGGAAGGAGGCAAAGAAACTGGGAGTGAAGTTGAGCCCAGGAAGAAGAGAGTCGTGGAGGGAAGATGTTTTAAGGTTGGTTTTATTTTTTCATTATGCTACTCTGATTTTGATTGATAATAAATTAAATTAATTTTCCTCAAGAGGAATTTTTTTATGCCTGTGACAGCAACTGGTGAGTGATCTGTCCCTGTCTCTATCTTGATCCACAAGCCTTTTGGCATACTTTCTCTCCCCATGCAGCTGAGGAGGGGGAATGATAAAAAGGCTTTGGTAGGCACCTGGCATCCAGCCAAGGTCAGTCAACCCCCCCCACAGGGGGAGAAAACAAGATGACAAAGTAAACCCAAAGCAAACCTCCACATTGAACTAACTATTACTTATTGTTACTATGATGGTCTAACTTTTAAAATGCTTCTTTTGATGCAGCCCAGGGTACAGTTGGCCTTGTGGGCTGGGAGCACGCACTGCTGGCTCATGCCAAGCTTCTCATCCACCAGCAACTCCAAGTCTTTCTCTGCAGGGCCGCTCTCAATCACATCATCCCCCATCCTGTATTGAAACTGCGGATTGACCCTACTCAGGTGCAGGACCTTGCACTTGACCTTGTTGAACTTCATGAAATTCTCAGGGGTCCACTTCTCCAGCTTGGAGGGGATGTAATCCAGCGGGTCCTGGACTTCTGGTGTGGCAACTGCACCACTCGGCTTGGTGCCATCTGCACCAACATTATTTCTCCACAGCAAATACTTACAACTCAAACAACAGAGCCTTCCTCTCCTACAGGATGACTAAAAATGTTACCAAACATGAATTCTTTTGAAAACCACAGCCATGTTCGCTTCAGGAAGAAAAGTTACCTCTCTACAGCCACATTTCATAGAATGGTTTGGGCTGGAAGGACCTTAAAGATCACCCAGTTCTACCCCCCTGCCACGGGCAGGAAGCCTTCCACTGGATCAGGTCGCTCAAAGCTCCATCCAGCCTGGTCTCGAACACCTCCAGTGATGGGGCAGCCCACGACTTCTCTAGGCAAACTGTTCCAGCGCCTCACGACCCCCATAGTAAAAAATTTCTTGCTAATAGCTAATCTAAATATCCTCTCTTTCAGCTTAAACCCGCTCCCCCTCATCCCGTGACCGCACTCCCCGGTAAAGAGCCCCTCCCCAGCTTTCAACCTTTTCCTCTTCTGGAATATTTCCCAAGCGTTCAGGCTGACCCGGGGCGGAACAAGCGAAGGGCTGGGCAGCTCCACCCTTCCTAAAGGAACCAGCCCAACCTCCGGTCCGAGCACCGCAGCCTCCCCCGAGCCGCCAGCTGCCCCCGCTCCCTCGCGGGGCGCCGAGGCTCACGCGTCCCCCCACGGCGGGGGGGCCGGAACGGGATGATCTTTACGGTCCCTTCCAACCCAACTCTTCTACGATCACCCCCTCCCCACCCCATGGCTCCAGTCCTACCTTGGGGCGCCCGAGGGCGAGGCGGCTGCTGCGCGCGGACACGCGGGCGGCCTCCCGGGGACACGCAGCGCGCTGCGACAGCCCCACGGCGGCCGTTGCCATGGGCACGTGTCCCGCCCCTCGGGCCGGGGGAATTGGCCGGGCCGGGCCCCCTCCGGGGAGGTGCGGAAGGATCCGATTGGGCGGCGCCGGCCGCCGCGGAGAGATGGCGCGAGGGGGGCTGGGCGGGGACGTGGCGGGGCCGCGCGGCGGTGACGTCACGGGCGGTGACGCGGCGGTGACGGGCGCGGCGGCGGCGTCGCGCGTTTAGAGTGAAAGAGCGGTTTGGGGTGGAAGGGGTCTCGAAGCCTGTCTAGTTCCTCCCAGGGACACCTCCCACCGGACCAGGCTGCTCAAGGCCCCATCCAGCCTGGCCTTGAACACCTGCAGGGATGGGGCAGCCACAGCTTCCCTGGCCAACCTGTGCCAGCGCCTCACCGCTTTTATGGTGAAGAAATTCTTCCTTATGTCTAGTCTAAATTTGCCGCTCTCCAGTTTATACCCATTGCCCTTTGTCCTGTCACTACAAACCTTTGTGAACAGTCTCTCCCCAGCTTTCTTGTAGCCCCTTTAGGTACTAGAAGGTCGCTATAAGATCTCGGAGCCTTCTCCAGGCTGAACAAGCCCAACTCTCTCAGCCTGTCCTCATATAGAAGGTGCTCCAGCCCTCTGATCATCTTTGTAGCCTCCTCTAGACCCGTTCCAACAGCTCCATATCCTTCTTACGTTGAGGATTCCAGAACTGGACACAATACTCCAGATGAGGTCTTACAAGAGAGGAACAGAGGGGCACAATCACATCCCTCAATGTGCCCTCTGTGGGAGCTCTGTCGTGTCCATTGGTGCCTCCCGTCAACTTTTGCTGTGAGCCTCTTACTGCAGTGACTTGTTACAGGTCTGATTGCGAGCAGATGCGTGGAATTTGAAACTGCATTTTTCCGTGACTGCTTCTTTTTACTAGTTCTTTTTCACCCATTTGAACTTTATTGAGTTCAGGCTTGGTTTTCCTTACTTAGAGGAGGAGGGGGAAAAGGGAGGGGGAGAATCTTGCCAATTAAACAAGTTAGGAAATGATTTTCAACCCATACATTTGTTTACGCTTGGTGTGAGCTTGGGGTTTGATTTGTGCTTCTCCATTCCTACTCTGTTGTGACGCGCGGGACCTGTGTTTTTGGACTGATGTCCTCTCTGCATTCTGGCCACTAACAGCACTAACAGTGCTCATGCATTATTCAGAAAAGTTATTCATAGTGGATATACAAACACTAGCTGTCATAGCAAATACTCTCTAGTTCCTATAAAAAATAAATAGTTACGGAATCAGGATAGATTCCAGTTGTAACCTGTACCTGTTTACATTCTATGAGCCTGTATTCGTATTTAAACACATACAGATTATTGAAAAAGTTTTATCACTCTGCACTGTTTTTCTGTTATTCTGATTTATGAGATAATTAAATATAGGTCGTTTAAGTTCTGTTTAAGAAACTTTGTAATGGTTTACACAAATGACAGAAGAAATAAATTATTGCAGGATTTGTGCCGTCTGGGCAAGATACCCAAAACTGTCACGGGGTTTTGGATGCTTAATTATAATAATAGGAGTCCAAAGTGGTGGTTGAAATTGTAGCTGCTGGGTTATGCATGTGAAAGAAAAATGAGAATGCAAACTGTCTGTAATGACATCTGCGGTAACAGAAAGCTATTAAAGTAATAGGGCTGGCACTACTTGTACCTTTCCCTCTCTCTCAAGGAAATACTGTTCAGTACCATAAAATCTTTTTTCCATAGTATTTTTCACTTTAGAAACTGAGTTTTCTGGTCGGTTAGCATTCTTTACTAGTCTGTAAACTATAATTTTGGAGACCTAGAAGCTGGTATTTGCTAAGCATAAATTTATATGTGGGTCAAAACAACTTATAGCAAAAAATTAAATAGCGCTGCTAGTGGTAACAGGTGAAACAAACATACAAGGGTACTTAAAAGTTCTGTTGAAAACACGCAATAAATGTGTGCAAAAAGAACCTGTAAGCTTCCAGCTGTGTTTTATCACAACATTGCACAAGGAGAGCGGGTTGGGACCAGACCTTTTCACGTGTCACAAGCTCCACATGCATGACTCACTGCTGGCAGGGAGATGATGCTCTGCCTGCGTGGCAGTGACCCAGAGTCCTCACCTACGCGTTGTCAGGAGCTGGTTAGGCACTATGTGCTGAGGCAGGAAAGGAAATCTCTAGTACTGTGGGTGGTGTTTGGCTGTAACTGGCTCAATTGGCCTTCTGGGAACACAATCGTCCTCACCTTTTGCAGCTTAGTTTAAGGTTATAGCCAACCTCATGCTACTCTGTCACACTGTTTCATTGCCTTCTGTATTTGAACAGGTGTTTGCAAGGCTGCAGGTCGGATCAATTTGGTGCTAGGATTTTAAAGATATGCTTTTTTACCCCTGCTCTGACAAGCAACAGCAAAAAAGGGGAACATGGGGGAGAGCTGGAAATTCTTTAAACAAGTATTGGCACCAGGTGGAAAAAAGGCTGTGTGGAACTGTGCCCTTGTGATAGGCACATTTTGCCCTCCTAATGGGCACATTTTGCCCTCATAAATATGGGACATCTCACATTTTCCCCAGTCAGGCACAATATCAAGCTCTTTAATGGCAGATCTAGAATACAGAGAGGTAAAAATATCTATGGCTGGCTTATGCAAATAGGCTGCAAACCAACAGGGTACCCAGACAGCAGTGAAATCGCTATACTGACACTGGTCAGTACATGCATGGAAAGCCCTGGCTTGTCTGAATGCAAGAAAATCCATCTTGGTGTATACCATGAGATTGAAGTACACTAACTTTAATACAATTACAAGGTTTGTTCTATTATGATTTCCTGCTTTATTTCTAAATCAGTTTCTATATTTCTAATGTGTTTTTTTTCCTTCTTCTGTAAGTTACAAGATAGTGTTATGCTTCTTGAGATTGATTCTTCTTTTTCTAGTCCTTGCCTTTTTTTTTTTCTTTTTTCACCTTTCACTTAATTGCTTTGGATTTGTGCATTGATTTTTGGGGTCTGCTTAGCTCAGACCTCCCCTGGATTTAGTCACATAGCTTGTGTGATTGCTGGTTTAGATGGTTTAGAATATGCTTTCTGGGTTCTTAAGTGTTACTCCAGTTTCAACATGCAGGAAGCTGCAAGGTTTGAAAACTGCGAAGGATTTCAGTATTGCAACCGAAGCAGTTACTTTAATCTGATATTGAGAAACTGTTCTTAATGCTGGACATACCACAGCAGAGTGGAAGAAAGGACTGACTGTGGCTACCATTACATTACGCTGTTCCAGTACTTCAGTGAAAATGGGTAGAATTTCTAGAGAGCTCCTATATATCAGGGTGTCGTTGATACTTTTTTTCTGCTACTTTTATTTTGTGGAAGGTTATTGGTATTAAAACTCTTGTCAGCAGAATGAAGAATTAGGTAGTCAAATGTCTCTGAAGCAGTAGTCAAACTCTGGCTCCTAAATCTCCCTCTTCTGTCCCTCTGCTCTGGAAACAGTGACAGATGCTACTTTTGCCATTGGCAGCAGCAAGTGTTGTTTTCTCAGAGTGAAAGTGGTTAGAAAGGCTAACTTATTAGCATTAGTTTGTGTTTTAAGGACAGAGTAAGGTGAAAACTTCAAGGCTGGTGCTAAAGTGCTTGGGTTTTTTCCCACACAGTTCTGTCCATCAGAAGAAGCAGTAGTGACAGAAGCCATATAATAAATCTTTTCATTTGAGTTAGGAAAAAATGAGAACAGAGTTTATCCTCCATGTATCTATGGCCGTGGCAATGCTGGTATTGAAAAATTCATACTTAACTAGGACAATGTGTGGTTTTCTGTGATGTGTACATCCTAGCCACAGAGCTGCTGAAGTAATTTACTGTGTTTCCTAACAGCAACAGTTAGTAGACATAACCACAGGTCTGAAATGGAAACGAAATAGTGAGCATAAAGTTAAGAGTGTCATGGTTAAGTACCTAATTTATTCAGTGTGGGAGGGGTGTTGACTTCATATGAAAGTGGCAGGCAAGAATGCAATTGATTCACTGGTAAGAAGATGTGGCTCGTGTCTCCTTGAGGAGGCATTGGTTTCAGATGAAGTATATGAGTTGTTACTTAGCTTAGTGTATGGCGCATAAGTTTTATTTCTCTGGCAGACCTCTACCTGCAATCTGTGCCCAGTTTGAACTAGTACAGCTCACGTCCCCCTTGATTACTACTACTTTTTTTTTTTTTTTTTTAATATGTAAGCTGCCTGGAAATGTTTATCCAAATGTAGCTACTGGTACTATGAGCTTATCAGTTATGGCTATATCCTGGCTTTCAGCAGACTGTTCTGTACTAGTTAGTGTTTTGTGGGCGTTGCCTCTTGTTGTAACAGGGTTAGGTTTTTCTCTCAACAAAATTACTTCCTCACATTGAAGTCCTAATGCAAGTATCACAAGTAAAATGGGAGTAGAGGAATTATGCCTTTATTAAATTTTTTATTGCATAGTCTCTTTTACATTGGAAAGAATATTACCCTCGAAGTTTGCTAGATCTTCTGTTGTTAACTCGTGTGTAGCCAGTCTTACTCTCCTACTTGATATATGGGACTGATTTACTGTTCCTTGTACAACTGTGGCAAATTTACTGAGGCAAGACACACCTTTCTGTTGTAAAATTGCAACAACATTTTATGCTACTTTAGGCTAGTACAAGCTGTTCTAGAAAATGAAATTTAGAACAAAAGACTTTGGATAGAACTAATCCAAATATTGCAATTCAGGGCTGAAAATTGCAGTCACTTTTAAGAATACCTGAAGGCTGGGAAGGGGAATACTTCTAACCTGTTGTTTCATAAGGCAAAAGTATGAATTCATATATGGATTAATAAATTCCTATGAATTAAACCACAATATACTCTTACAACATGACAAGTATTCTAAGCTAAATGCAAGATGCCTCATCCCTTAGTAGAAAAAACAAGGAGCAATATTTTTTGGTTTTAGAAACAAATAACCAACAGCTGAAAGTTGATATCTTTTCCTCTTTCTTCTCATAGGTCCTATGCTGTTGTTAAGCCTGCTGCTTGGAGTGAAGATTTCTATCATTGCTTTGACTATTTTGAGATTATTTTCACCTTCTCTTAATCACAAGCTGATAAGTACTGTAGCCTTGTTAGTTATGTTACTTACTTTCCTCTCTCTCATTTTGTTCTGGATCCTGCTTTAACTGAAGTGTGGAGAACCTCTGGGTAGGGTGGATCCCTGGCTTTCTGGGGCTTTGCTAGTGCCCTTCCCATGATGGGGGGCACATCTGGCAGTGTGAATGCACCCATGGGGTGGAATCTCTGACTATTTGTGACTGGGAGTGCCTGTAGTCTGGTCCCTTGGTGGACCTCTAAGAGGGCTGAAGGCTCAGCAGCTCAGCTGAAGTGCATTTACACCAATGCAAGCAGCATGGGCAATAAGAAGGAAGAGCTGGAAGCTAAGGAAATAGTTTTTTTTCTCTAGAGGAAGATTATTTACATGCATGTTTACTAATACCTGGTAAAGATGCGGAGTGCTTTAGAAATAAAGAAGGAGATGTGGTCAGAGAAACAGGTGCAATCTTACCTCCAAAATGCTTATTGTTAGAACGGAGGCAAGAACCATAATATAACCAGAAGGAAAGAACAGAGTGAATTGAGGAAGAAAGCCTAATCTCAAAAATAGCCTCAGGTTTCACTGTTTTGAAGGTGTAGAAAAATATGAATACTCATACAAGTTAAGAAATAACTTCAGATTTGAAGCAGCATGGAAGAGTCATGAAGAGAAGGCAGAAGAGGAATGATCTTGCTTAAGAAGGAGGTAAGACACCTATGTTGGTACAAGCTATTTTGGTGCTCTCAGCTGAAGAAAAAGTGGCTTGTAAATGAGATAATAATGAACAGAAGAAAAACAAGAAGTAAAAGATAGGGTACTGTGATTGCAGTAAGAAAGGCATCACATACAGCACTTTCCTCACTTCTCATTTCCACTAATGGAAATATTAAAAAAGTAGAACAAAAGGCTTGTGGCTAAGGACATAGATGTATGTATATCACACGAATTTCTCACAGAACAAGAAGTACCGTAAATCTGTCATTAAAGGAAAATGAAGCACTTTGTTCCTGATGCAGTTTTTATTTGGTTTCTCCTGTAAACCAATATATTATAACTTTTTTTTCAAGTCATCTACAGTTTATGTAGTGCCACTGTTATAGCAAAAGCATCTGAACATTAGACAAAGTATCAACCACATACTTTCGAGATTGTGGTAGTGATTTTTTATAAAATGCCCATCTTTTAAAATTATATCTGTCGTAATTATGTGCACGTAGTTCTCTCTCAATTGTTGCAGGGAAAAAATGAGGGAATCAGCATGGGGGTTTTAGTTTTGTGGTGTTTGTGTGTTTGGGTTTTATTTATTTTTATTTGTTTTTTTATAAATTTTGGACTAATAGGGTAAGTCACCAGTGATATTTCCTGGGAATTTGTACCAGGCCTCTGTGCTTTACTGTTATCATAAATGATTCCAAAGGAGGTGCAAACTGATGTGAGAAAGCTTCCTTATGACAGGGAATTACTTATAGCAATAAAATTGAAAGCTGACCTTTTACTTACATCTGCAGAGTATCTCATGATACTCAGTAGCTGGGTGATGAAGCAGCAAGTGATATGTTAGTAATATAAGCTGATTTGCTTTGGAGAAAAGGTAGCCTTGTTTTCTCTTCATCCAAAATAGCAAGCTCTGGACTATCTGTGTTACTGCTCAGATTGTCTACTTTTAATAAGACATTTCAGTGAAACTATCAGTGCAATGCTCAGTGGTGGTCAAAATGGCAAATATTAGGAATTGCTAGGGAAATTATAGCATAAAATGCACAAGATTGTTATATTCATAGAATCATAAAATCATCAGGTTGGAAGAGATCCAACGGATCATCGAGTCCAACCATTCCTATCAATCACTAAACCATGCCCCTCAGCACCTCGTCCACCGGTGCCTTAAACACCTCCAGGGAAGGTGACTCAACCACCTCCCTGGGCAGCCTCTGACAGTGCCCAATCACCCTTTCCGTGAAAATTTTTTTCCTAATGTCCAGCCTAATCCTCCCCTGGCAGAGCTTGAGGCCATTTCCTCTTGTCCTGTCCCCTGTCACTTGGGAGAAGAGGCCAGCACCCTCCTCTCCACAACCTCCTTTCAGATAGTTGTAGAGAGCAATGAGGTCTCCCCTCAGCCTCCTCTTCTCCAGGCTAAACAACCCCAGTCCTCTCAGCCGTTCCTCATAAGGCCTGTTCTCCAGCCCCCTCACCAGCTTTGTTGCTCTTCTCTGGACTCACTCCAGAGCCTCAACATCCTTCTTGTGGTGAGGGGCCCAGAACTGAACACAGTATTCGAGGAGCGGTCTCACCAGTGCCGAGTCCAGAGGGAGAATAACCTCCCTGGACCTGCTGGTCACACCATCTCTAATAGAAGCCAAGATGCCACTGGCCTTTTTGGCCACCTGGACACACTGCTGGCTCCTGTTCAGTCGGTTGTCAACCAACACCCCCAGGTCCCTCTCCTCCAGGCAGCTTTCTAGACAGACTTCTCCTAGTCTGTAGCACTGCACAGGGTTGTTGTGCCCCAAGTGCAGGACCCAACATTTGGCCTTGTTAAATCTCATCCCATTGGACTTAGGCCAGCGGTCCAGCTTATATTACTTATATAACTCCATTGTACACCTATATTGTAAATATGACATGCCTGTCTACTCCTGTAATGATTGGCATGCTGGAGGTAAATAAAAATTGTTACTGTTGCTCATAACACAAGAAAAAAGCAGTCAAACCAGGTGGCAGGTTCAAAGGTACGTGCTGAACAGTGCTACCTGCCTTTCCTTGGTATTACGTGTTGCAAATTCTCAGCTGTCTTCTGCTCCGTGAAGTTATCCAGCTTTGTGTGCTGGATTTCACTTCAGAGTTAAAGTATAAGCTTTTTAACTGCTTTGTGGAGAAAGATGTGGTAGGACCTAATGTATCTTTGAGAGATTAAAGTTCAGAGCACAGTTTTCACTTCCCTATGCAAATTATGATAAGTACAGTTCTGCTCTTTGGGCACTGTGGAGTCCTACTACCTTGTGTTGTCATGAACTGTATGAACCAAAGGTCTTCTGTTTCCTTTAGGTTTTTAAATTGTGATGCTGAGTTTGTTAGAATTTATCTTTAATTGCAGATAAAACAACAATGCCATTAGCAGAACTTGGTGTTGAAAATACAAAATGCATAGCCAAAGAATGAATGATTAGTTGCTCAAGAAAGACAAATCTTGAAGGATGAAGGGGAAGTACACTTGAGTACATGGGGGTGCATCTGTGTGACCAAGTGTTTGTGAGTGTGTGCGTGTGAGCTTGGGCATGAACTGGAGCAGGAGTTGCTGTGTATAAGCAAATGGGCATGCAGGAGGTGCCTGAGCGAATGTAAAGATGTGCATACATACCAGTCAGAGTGAGCATGCATAGGTGCGAGCAAACATGCAGGTGAATGTGTGTATTGAATGTTTTTCAGGAAATAAGAAAGTGAGGATTTAGACCAGAATTTATGGCCTTTCATTTTTGTGCTCAACAGAGATGTTTGTGAAGGGTGGGTCTCACTCCCTAGTCTCACCCCTGCCTGGAAGCTATTTGTTTTTCTTTGCTATTCTTCCATGGGGAATGTGGTGTAGACCAACTCTTCCTGTGAAATGGTAGCAAAAGCATTTCTGGTCTGGTAGCTGTTTCTAGCCTTTCCAGCCTTTCTAGATCCTTCACAGCTTGAAGCACCCTTTTGTCCACTGTTTCACCTCGTTATGATGAAATGAAATAGAATCATAGAATCATTAAGGCTAGAAAAGACTTCTAAGGTGGACATTTGTAGAATAATGCTGGCAGTGTTTACAGTTTTGGAAACTTAAAATAAAATAGACAAGAAAAAATATATGTGTGCTCATTTGAACAATGTATTATTTGTTTCTTCAGACTGTAAAAAAAAAAAGCAACGGTATTTAGCAAAAAGTATTGTTGTTCTCCTTGTTGGACCCCAACATTATCTTCTTCCTGAAAAACTTGCTGAGGAAATTTGAACTTTACAAGAATGGGAGGATACAGTTCCAAGTTCTGCTCCTTCCGGCAGTGTTTTGGACCCTGGCCATCAGGAAATACTTTGTCTATTTCAGAGTTGAAACACTTTCTCTTTAGAAGCAAGATGTGTAAATAGTCTGTGCCAAGGGGCAACTTTGTTACAGAAAGGGAAATAATCTCAATTTCGCCTTTCTTGGATTAGATTTAAAAAAGTCATTTCTACCAAAGATGTGCCGCGGGGAATTCACGTGTTTTGCATCAGGTTACATAAACCCTAGTTAAACATACAAGTAGTTTAGAAGTTGCTTCAATCTTCTTCTGTCACCTTTTGTACCTTAGCAGCCATTGATCTTTATTCGTTGTCAACTCATCCATGTTTAATACTGCATTAAAAATATTTTTCCTCGTCTCCAACAGTTTTAATAAAAATCAGGCTGGGTGAGAATATTTGGAGGAGCATTGTTTGTAATTTGCTTGCCTCTGCTGAGCTGTGTATCTAAAAATGGAAATACAGGGTTCTACCTACTGTAGAGGAATGGAAATAAGTCATAACACAAGCTCTTTTTTTTTTTTAGAAAAAAGTTTTTTTTCTGGAGTAGGAAAACTCAAGGATCAGTATAACATTTTTTTTGCATAGCTTGAGTTTATTTCAAAAGAGGGATCCAACATAAACATTTGCTTTGGTATCTAACTGGTAATTTTACCGAGTATCTCTAATATGGATGAAAAGTTTTGTGGTTGACCTGAATGACTCATATTGCAGGAAAGGAAGCAGAGGAGGGGCAGTGTGAAGCAAAGGGTACAGAAAACCTTTTGTAGAAATAAAATCATGATTACTACATAATCCTGCAACACACTCACTTCTAAGAATATATTTCTGCAGAAGCAGGATTTCAATAGTGATATGAATAGAAAAGTAATACCTTTAAAATAATTTTGGAAGACCAACATCAAATCAATTGTGCAGCTAAATGGCCATCACACTGTAATTACTTACATAATGTTTCTTCTTACAGCTTTTATATGAAATATTTTACAGTAGTGAGTACTCTGTGAAAGAGGTAAATATTAAGCCAAGATTTTCATAGACTGTGAAGCAAAGAAGTTATTCCATGTTGCGAAGCAACTGACACTGGAAATAAACAGAAGCTTTGATTCCAGATCAGTTGATACAACTTAGAAGTGGAAAAACACTAAAGAGCTTCCTAGAAGTGGTTAGCTACACACTGCCTACTTTTCCGGTGTTGACACTGGATTAAAGATAGTGAATATTGCCTTTCTTTATGGTACTTGTTGCAATTGCTGCACGTGTTTACAGTTGTGAAAAGCAGTGGAGGTGGAAATGTCCAAGAGACAGACTGACCTATAAAATTGATCAGGACAAGAACAATTCTTCTTCTGAGTCTTATTTTCTTTGCTGATGTTGTCAATTCTACTGGCGTCACTCCCACATCCTTCCATATTCTATACCCTCCACCAATAAAAATGTAACGTACAAAGCAAAAGCTTTCATCAGTCTATCTGAAAGCACTCTGCACTTGTTCCTTGTTTCATGAAAACACAGTTAGATAACATCCACTTTGCGGGCTGGTGAACTGAAGCCAAGACAAACTGGTTTACTTAAACAAACAGTATTTGTTGTAAAAGCATTATCAAACTCTGTGAGCCCTGGGCTGCAGATGTGAAATTTCATCTAAGAAATGGTGTGGGTTCAGTTGCCTCATTGCCAGGTGACTAGAAGGCCTGCCTCACAACAAATCCTTTTCATTCATCCTTCTCTGGCATGTCTGAGCCTCTCCCCAGAATGCCTTATTCAAAGGGACGTGAGGAGACCCTACAAGTTCTCCTGAAGAGTCATCCTTTCCCAGCCTACCCAACAAATCACAGACTGCATGTTAAGTAGAATTGCTGTACCTGCAGAGATGGAAAGAAATGTTGTTTCCTATTCTATTCTTAAACTAATACTGTTTTCTCTGGTTTTAAGGAACTTTAACAGCTGAAGTGACTGCAAAAACCCTTTTTAGATACTCAGAGTCTTAAGGCTTTATCATCTGGTCCTAAGGCAAAATTTCTTTCATGTTAATGACTGCAGACATAGGGTCCCTCCCAGGACTCAGAGTTTGGACAAGAATTGATATCTTGCATCAAAATATTCTGACTCTTGGACCACTAAGGGCTAGTATTAGGCTGCAACCATGTTATTTAATAATTTAAGAGTTTTCAAAGCAAGTAAAAATATCAGCATCAGAGTTCTATAAATGCTCATTTACAATAGCCCAAAGCATTCATTCTCTGTGCTTAGTGATCACAGAGGGACAAGCAGTTTAAGCATGGGTTTAAAAAAAATGAAACCAACCAAACAAAAGCTTTTAATACAAGCTCTACTTCTGTCATCACATCTGTCTGCTTTTAGCCATTAGGCAAGCAGTGTATTTATCTTTGAAGTCCTTTTTTGTAAAGGTGCTAGTCATGCTATTTTCACAGAATGGTTTGGGTTGGAAAGGACCTTAGAGATCATACAGTCCCAATCCCTCAGCCATGGGCAGGGACACCTTCTGCTAGATCAGGTTGCTGAAAGCCTAATCAAGCCTGGCCTTGAACACCTCCAGGGAAAGGGCATCCACAACTTCTCTGGGTAACCTATTCCAGTGCCTCACCACTCTCAATGTGAAGAATTTCTTCTAAATTAATTAAGAATTTAATCTAAATTTACCCTCTTTCAATTTAAAGCCATTACCACCTGTCCTGACACTACATATCCTTGTAAAATATCCCTCTCCAGCTTTCCTGTAGGCCCCTTTTAGGTACTAGAAGGGTGCTCTAAGATCTCCCTAGAGCCTTCTCTTCTCCAGGCTGAACAACTCCAACTCTCCCAAGCTGTTCTAATACGGGAGGTGCTCCAGCCCTCTGATAATCTTCCTGGCACTCCTCTGGAGTCCAGGTCCATGTCCTCCTCATGTTGGGGGCCCCAGAGCAGAACACAGTTCTCCAGGTGGGGTCTAACAAGACTGGAGTGATGAAATAACCTAGCATGCTTGTTTGAGCCTGCTTAACCTATAGGCTCATTTGAGAAAATAAAAAAAGAAAAAAATATACAGCAGTGGAAAAATGTTATTGGTGATTATAGTCCAAAAGTTTGGCGAATTCTCCCAAGTGTCATATCTTAAAGGAGACTGAAAAGTTAGGAGTGTTTCTAAAGTGAAGTGTTAAAAGAAAATTTCTGGAAACAATGTAGTAGTTATAGAAGAGCCTGTGGGAGGTGGGATACCTGAGTTCTGGTCTTAACCACGTACCACCGTGCAGCCTGGTTTTCAGAGACTGAATAGGGTTTGCTGCAAATCTCTTTTATTGAGGGGTTAGATGGAATCTTAGCAAATAACATTATGATACACTGTCATGGAAACAGATTTTTTCAGGCTTTTTTGCTCTGCTCCTTCCTTCCTTCCTTCCTGGCTTTTGAGACTGCACCTAACAGATTCCAAATTCCTGGGGAACATTTCAGTTATCTGTGAGATCCACCCTGTAAACTTTGGTGCAAATAGAAAATGAGCAAAGTTAAATTTCCACTGAAATCAGATTAAAAGATTCTTTAAATGCTTTCAGTATAAGCCTTCTACAGCTGTCAGGCTATCTGTCCCTCTCCTTAGAAAACTGCATGGTGACTATAAAGCTCATGAAACTGTGATGTGGGAAAAACTAAGCACATAGGTTTAGTATGATTGAGAATAGATTTTTTTGCCTGATTATTCCAAACTGTAGGATTTATGATAGAAATAATTTTGGGGAAAAAAAAATTTGGTTCATAACCATATCTCCCCTCCTTTAGTGAGAGCTGTATACATACTCAAAGACACCTTGGGAATTCTCTGAAAGCCTGGGAATGTTTCTTATATTTTCAGGGCAGAAAAAAGCCCACTTCTGTCTGTCTTTAGAACAAGCTATTAAAGTCTCTCTCTACCAAAGAGAGAGATAGGGATGATCAATATTGTATATTCTCAGCTGCTTTAGGAAAATGTTGCCAGGAACCACATGTATAATAATGCTTCACTGCATAGTAGGGCCACTTTATAAGACCAGCATGTTTATCTTTATTCAGGTTTTAAATCTCATGAAGACTATTTGGTTTTAGAAAAATTCTGGCTTTTCCAACTTCGTGGATTTTCAAAGGTTTTTGATATTAAATAGGAGATTGCCATTTTACTTCATAATCTAATGACCAGGTTAGCGTTGGACTTGTTTTTAATAATGTGAGACTAAGAAGGACAGGATGGCCTGGCTAACAAATAGCTGGAAGACGTACCTTTTCATCAGTTTGGTGTTTTAATACATAGTCTCTCACAGTTCAAGGATTCATCCCAGTACCTTTGAGGGGTGCCAAAACATTGCAGGTGAATTCATCCATTGGTTTTAGGGGGATGAAGCCAAGATAATTTTTTTCATTGTAGGCTGTGCTTTCAGTGAAACCAGAGCAAATTTTCCATTGATTTAAAGAAAAAAATAAGGTGATGCTTAATGCTATTGTGATGAGATTGGGTGAGTTTCTGTTCTTCCAAAAAACTACACAGTACTCTAATGAAGTCACATTTGCAGATGACATATAGGCAATTTAGTAGCTTTTTTTTTTTTTCTGAAAGGCTTGGGATTTATTTAAAATGAAGTAGCTGAAGATTTTTTCCATTAGGAAGTTTCAAAGAGTCACTAACCCACTCTATACTTTCAGCACACATGCATAAACTTAAATACTTGCTGCACCGTGGCAAATTAGGTATGTCACAGTCAGAGTTCACCAATGACACTATATCAAAGTGCCATTCCCTTAACCATATCCTTGTCCGTATTATTCAGCTATTCTTGTGTATATTTCTCAAGCAAAGGACCGTTACAATTTAAAGCTTAATATTACATTTGTTTTTGTAAAAAAAGTAGTTTCTTAACATTAATACTGGATTTGCAAGTGGTTCAATACGGCCTGAGCACTGCATTTAGTAAGGATGAGTGCTGTATTTCTCCCTGGCCCGGTGTGTCACTGGTTCATTCTAGAAGGATAACTGTGGATCCCAAAATGGTTTGCTGATAGGTGATTTCTTTGACACCTTAGAAGATGACAAGTGATGTTCTTTACTTGTTCTGCACACCCACACTTGGGTGTATAAGCCTAATCATGACTAAGTTCGTGATACATTTGGCAGGATTATTCTAATGGGTGAGTAGTATCCACCAAGACATGGTTTGTAATGAGGCCAGAACTGTGAGGTATGGTGATCAGCTGTCTTCGAAGTTTCTCAGTGAGCAGTGCATACATGAACACACTACTTTTTTCCTCCCACGCACACAAGCTCAGCATCAAGTTGAGTTGTGACGTGTATTAATTCTGTTGGCTGCTTTCTGCTGAGAGCTGACTACTGCAATCCTATCTGAAAAGTTTTCCATGAAACTTGGAGATATTTTTCATTAAAACAATATCCAGTTTTGTCCCTCAAGCATGGGTGTCTTTGTATTCATGAATATAAACTGCAAAGGCAAGCAGTAATTCCCTTTGAATAATGTGCCAGATCTCTACTCTTACATAACTGTCATTCCTAACTAGAAGATGCTTATTTAGCAATTAAGCACCTTGGCAAGGATTTCAGGCATTTTAAATGTATTCTGCTGCTTCAAGAACACCCATTAGATAAAATCTGTTGAATTTGTATCATTGACCCTTAACCTGAAAACCAGTTTTACAAATATCCTCCAGGAAACACATTGTGCACTTAACTTCCCCTATAAAAACTATAAAAAAATCAAATACCAAAATACAGGGATTAAAGGCCAGAGCCACGACACAATTAGACTTGGACAGGGATAGGAAAACTGCCTCACTGAATGTACTTGTTGAGATAATTTATTCTCAACAGTGTACGCTGTGTGACTACAAATAAATATATGACATAAGGAATGGTTTGGGTTTTTTTAACAGTAGAATATTTCCATTGACTTGCAATGCTTAAAGAATAACTGTCAAGTTGTGTTACCGATAAACACAGAGCTACTACAAGCAGCATCATGCAATTAGCTGTTACCAAAAAGGAGAGATCAGATTTTATTGGTGAGGGCTTGGATCTTCCATGGAGCTGCAGGAATCTAGGCAACTGGGAGACAACCCTGTAGCCTCTTTCTCAGCAGCCTGACAAAGAGATCACTTTGGAAGCCTCTTGATCTAGGATTCCTACTGGTAGTGCTGGTTTCTTTCTTTTATTTCAAGTCTTTGATGCAGAATAGTTAAGTGAGTAGTGAGTATGAAGTTTTATCATCCTCTGCCTTCGGATATCTGATTAAGCATGACTGGCTGTGATTGGGATTTTAAATACCAGAAGTCTTTCCAATTACCTCAATTACCTTTACCCGAGGAATGATTGCTATTTCCAGGTACACATCCTGTTGCCCGCAGTTTCTCCCTCAGGTTTTTCTGGCATCATACTTATATTAATAGCCCTTACCAAAGCACACTATAGACTAACAACTATCCCAGCATACCTCCTGAGTATATTGCAGCACAGAGACAGTTTCTGCAAGCATTTTCTAACTCTTCTACTTCCAGTCCCTTTTAGGAATATCCAGAAACTTCATTACAGTTAAGGCTTTCAAATGACAAAAATTGTGTATATCTACACACAACACATCCTATCCAAAAATCATTTCTTATAGGATCTTCTCTGATAATATAAACCATCTATAAATGAAAGATATATGAAAAAATACATAAAGTGATGAATTCTCACAAATGATTTACAGTAAAACAAGTAGTGAAATGTTTTAAATTACTTCTCTTCTTCAGTTCCCTGATCCAGTAGCTCCTCCAGACATAATTTATTCAAATAAATTGGGGTAAATACAAAAAATCTTTTGTGGATTTCAGATGTATACCCTGTTGTGCCATTTTGAAGAGAATGTTGCCTAAATGGTGTGTGACATACCTAAGTTTCTGTGCCAAGATCTACAATAGTATTTTGGCTTCTGGTGCTTAAATTCCCACTTGCTGAATCAGGATTTCGTTCCTAAGAAATTAACCCAAGAGGAGATTTTACTTGCAGTAGCAACCGTTAGTGGTATTTTTCGATTGCAGAACAGAATTTTCTTCTTAGGTTGAACCTTAAATATGCATCTTGTATATATAGTCAGATGAAATTATTGTTTAGATTTTGAGAGCTGTATGCAGACCTTGCACATGCTGAAAACACATGCAAGCTGTTGCATAACAGTGAAACAATAAAAACATAACCATGGCCTATTTTTTTCTTTCATTCATTACTAACACTGATATTGCCTTTCTCCCTGAAAGCAATTCTCTGTGAAATATTAATAGGAACATACTACACAATAAACATCTGCAGATGTTAGCAATAGCCATTTAAGCTTGAATAAACACTCAGAACAAAGTCAGTATTAACAATAAAGTTCAAAATTACCAAGGAAAGGCATTGTGAGACTAATCTAGGAAATTATATTGAATTTTTAGAAGGTATATTTCTGAGGAAGTAATACAATCCTTTCCTTTCTTTAGGACTAAAAAAGAACCTGTCTCCCTCTGCTGGTTTTCACAGAAAAAAAAAAGAGTTTATATAGACAAAAAATCATAGCTGAAATTTAGATACAAATTACCAGGTGTTCCAGAATTTGGTCTTAAAACTTAGAATCATAGAATAGTTTGGAGTGGAAGAAACTCCAAAGATCATCTAGTTCCAACCCCCCTGCCATGGGCAGGGACACCTCCCACCAGACCAGGCTGCCCAAGGTCCCAACCTGGCCTTGAACACCTCCAGGGGTGGGGCAGCCACAGCTTCCCTGGGCAACCTGTGCTAGTGCCTCACCACTCTCGTAGTGAAGAAAAACATCTTTATGTCTAGTCTAAATCTGCCCCTCTCCAGTTTATACCCATTGCCCCTAGTCCTCTCACTAAACAGTCCCCCCCCTCCTTCCTTGTAGCCCCTTCAGGTACTGGAAGGTCGCTATAAGGTCTCCTCGGAGCCTTCTCTTCTCCAGGCTAAACAAGCCCAACTCTCTCAGCCTGTCCCTGTATGGGAACTGCTCCAGCCCTTGGATCATCTTTGCAGCCCTTCTCTGGACACGTTCCAACAGCAGTTTCCTTTAAATACACAGTAGTCACCATGAGGGCACTAGAAATACCTGTCTAGATTACCTGAGGATCAGTGGATTTTGTAGTCATTGGTCTGTTTAAGCTAACAGTTTCTCAGTATATTTAACATATTTTCTTTATATGTATATCTTAAAGAAAATATAACTTAAGATCGATTTAAACTGTTTAGCCCTTAAATCAAACATCACTGAATCTTGGAGCTGTTCTGGAGAACAGCCTAATATTGGAGTCGTAAATGTAGATACATCATTTTCCTTTCCTGCATTGTCTGAGTTGGTGTACTTTGTAATTCAATTTAAGTTTTTTTTTCCCCTTTCATATATGAGTTTCTAAACAGCTCCATAAATATAAGTCACAGGCCATAAGTCTTTTGAAGACCTCGCACACAAGAATAGCCAAAGTGCTGAGAATAGCTCGCCAGTTGTGACAATTGGCTGAAGTGTCTTTGAATTGTGCAAGGATGCGACGTTGAGGCTGGCTGCTCCAGGGTGGGCACTTGCACTTGGCTAAAGTGCAGCCTTACCTGCCCTGCTGAGCTGTGAGCTTCTGCAGTGCCATTCCCCCAGACCACTCCACGAGGCACTGAGACACCAACACGCAGTATGTGGCAAGGAAATTGTGTCAGCAGAATGGGGGTGAACTTCATGTTGCAACTCCCACCCCAATGGACAAATGTTTGGGGATTTCCATGGAATAGACATGCTGCACAAAGTAGGTATCACGCTCTGGTACACATCATGATCTGCAAAGAGGTTTTTGTCCTTGGTATGGTGTGCTCCATCTTCCAGTTTTCAGAGGAAACACATTTATTCTTTAATAATCCCTGTGCTACCACTAACAATGTCTCATTCACAAAAAGGATATTTAACAACATACAGTGTTTATTCTTTTCTATTAAAAGCAAGTAGCAATTCCAGTAGAATTGCTTGATTTACTTAATTCCAGTAAATTAAGGGGTTCATCTGTTAAATTTGATAAATGAATTTTAGGCTGAGAAGAATATTAAGGCAATTTTGGTTTTAATGTGATTTGTTTGTTTGTTTTTATTTAACTTCCTGTGTGTTATCTTCCCCAAAATATATTTGTTATGCCTCATTACTTTTAACCATTCTTTTGATCTAGTTATACACGAAGCTTCCTTGTATCCTAAGTATTGTTGTAAAAGGGATCTGCCAGCTGCAGTTTGTCATATTTCCACTTAATACCAGTGTCAGTATAGTGACACAACTTACTTTGATTTTTGCTTATGTTGTGTTGGAATTCTTTTGTGAAGTTTGAGTATTGGGGTAGTAAGCACAGCACTTACTTTCTCCAAGCACCAAATTCTCTCATGTTTATTCTGCCTGTAGTATGCAATTTCAATTTTGATAAAAATGTTACTTAATGAAACTGTATGGAGTTTTACTGCTTGTCTATCTGCAACACACTTCGGGTTTTTTACAAGATATAGCTTTATCAAGTGTCTCCTGAAAACTCTCAGGGCATCTGTGACATTTGGTAAATGTATCATAGACAACGTCTGTGGTAGCAAGGTACTGAAACTGCTGAGACTCACACCTTGTGCACTGTATTTACATGGGATTATTAATAACTTCCTGTATAAGAAATACTTTTAAACTGATGTAATGTGTTCATGCGGGAATGTGTAACTTGTAATTATCCATTCATAAGCAAGTCTGCAGGCTATGTCATCGTTCCTTTCATTGACTCAACTGTCTGGGAGGTTGTGTCATTGCACCTAGAAGCTGGGCTTCTGATGCCAAGCAGTTATCTCTCTTGAAGCAGAACTATTTTGGTTGCCAAGCTATGGAGAATGCCATTTCTAAAACTGGCTGAGACTGCTTCTAGAGCACACCTGATAATTGGTATATAGTTAATATGAATACAGCTGAGAAACTATGAATGCAGAAGCAAAAGTACCAGTGTTGGAGTTGCTCTTCAGTGTAAGGGATGAAAGCCAAGAAAGGAATAGCATATTCAGTTTGTAATTTAGTGTGATAAAAGCAAATCAGTACCTATTTAACATGAAGTGGAATTTGGGGTTTATGCAAGCTTTCATAACATAGGATTGTTGCAAAAATGAGATGCTGCTAAAAAGGATTGGCTGAAGTTATTAAAATATATGCAAAATGGCAGAAAAAAAAATCCTGACAAGAAGGAAATGATTTCTAAGGAAAGTCACAGGTGGTTCTTACAGTTATCATGGGATGGATAGACAGGCTTGATAATAGTCTAAAATTCTGCACTAACCCATCGAGTGAACCAAATCATCTTTCATATATTGACTTTTATGATTCACATTTGACCTGGTCATACATGACAGGTGTTAGTCAATCAAATAATCATGATCTTGTTGAAACTGTTGGATATGGTAACTGCCCTTCATTTAGGCTAAGCAGACTAATGCTACTTTGGTTAGTGATGGATGAGACAGAAAAATGGTTGTCCCAGGACTAAACTCTGTGGCCAGTGACTCAGAGGTGTAATCCAGAGCAGTTTAATGTGACGTGTGTCAGCAGGAAAGCAGTGCAAATGCCGTGGGAACTGTTTTGAACCAGGAGGTGCTGGTCCATTAAGAGGTGCAGGTCCAATAGGTTCCCAGTAAGAAAGGCACTCCAGCTCTGTGAAGTATCATTTAAACTGCTGTTCATTAGAGCAAGCACAATAAAGAAAGATAGGATAGCATAAATAATCCTACACCCTTGGAGATGCTGGGGACTCTTGGCTGTGTAGCCTGGAACAGGCACAGCACACTCTGCAGACCTTATCCATAGAAAAGGGTTTCCCATTTCAGTCATTATAGGTTCTTCTTACTAGAAAACTTTTCTAGCCATAATTTCTACTGCCAAACAGAAAGGGTGTTCACATGGGAACCTCTGGCTGCAGTTTTAGATAAAGGCAAGGACGCACAGGTGGTGTAATTGCCAGCACCAAGTGGGAGCTGCCTGCAGACTCCTGTTACAATGAACCACAAAGTTTATTCTGCTGCCAGCAGAGACGCACAACACACCACAGGTCTGCGGGCCAGGCTGTACAGGCAGCACAGCACACTACAGTCCTTCTCTATGTAACAGTGGTCTCCTGGCCAGGATCACTACAGGAGCTCAACAGAAAGGGTGGCCAGGAAACTTGATTGGCAAGATGAAAAGTTTAAAATGCAATCCAGAAAGAACATATATAGGGAGAGACAGTCTTGGAAGAAACCTGGATCTCAAGACCAAAGCAGATGTCTTCTACTGATGCTTCATTCGTTCTTCAAAATTGGAGCAGAATTGGCTTATTGATTGTAAATACTGGAATGGCATTAGAAAGGATTTCTCCTCTTAATAACTGACAACCTGAAAATTTCTTGATAGCTTATATCACAAGAGTGGTAAGAATTCTGTTAATCTTTTTAAATCTGTGTATTTAAAGAATCACACCTATGATGCTTTTACAAGAACACATTTTGCGTCAGCCCTCCAGTCCCCATTTTGCTCCTGTTGAAGTCACCTTCAAAGTGAGGGCTTTCTTTGACTTCAATGGGTGCTTGGTCAAGATTTATCCAACAGGAAATGCTTACATGCTAAAATGCTGGAGTTTATTAATAGTCACTCAGAAAATGTCACCGCCAGTAATGTATTTATGACTTGTTTTTATTAATTCATTTATTATTGTAACCTCTAAACTTATGCTTTTTCATGTGTCTTCTATGTTCCATTATGCATCTATTCTTTTTGAACTTCAGTGTTCTAAGGGGGCTGAGTAAAACACCAATAGTCATAAACTGAATTCCTCGATTATTTCAAGTAGTAGCCCCTGAATGGATGGAACATAAAGTTACTCTCTCGAGAATTCTTTTGCATCTACATTAAATATCAGATGGTTACTTTAAAATGCCTGTTACAGGTTTTAATTTGATCTTATATCTGGAATCCTCAGCATAATAAAGGATATGGAGCTGTTGGAACAGGTCTAGAGGAGGGCTACAAGGATGATCAGAGGGCTGGAGAACCTTCCATATGAGGCCAGGCTGAGAGAGTTGGGCTTGTTCAGGCTGGAGAAGAGAAGGCTCCAAGGAGACCTTATAGCGACTTTCCAGTACCTGAAGGGGCTACAAGGAAGGTAGGGGAGGGACTGTTCACAAAGGGTTGTAGTGATAGGACTAAGGGCAATGGGTATAAACTGGATAAGCAGTTTTCGACTAGATATAAGGAATTTCTTCACAATGAGGGTGGTGAGGCTCTGGCACAGGTTGCCCAGGGATGCTGTGGCTGCCTCATCCCTGGAGGTGTTCAAGCCAGGCTGGATGGGACCTTGGGCAGCCTGGTCTGGTGGGAGGCGTCCCTGCCCATGACAGGGGGTCGGAACTGGGTATCTTTAAGGTCCCTTCCAACCCAAACCATTCTATGACTCTTATGAAATGCCCATTGTCTAAACTGTGTATAAAATCCCCCATGCGATACTCCTGAGCATACTCAGACCGTTATATTCTTTTGAAGCTATTGTGAAGGTCAAACCTAAACATTGTCTTTTTGGGACACGCTGGTTCTCAGGGACGCTGGGGCTGACCCCAGGGGCCGGGCCGGCAGCTTCCCAAACTAAATTAAGCAAAATTCCATTTCGTGGCAGACGTTGTTCCAAACCACCGGAGTCGTCTGGGGGCAAGAGACGACGGCGGTTCTTTCCGCGACGAAAATCATGCGCTAAATCGGTTCGGTCACTCCCGCAGCGGCACTTTGAGTCGCCGTGCGAGTTCCCGGTGATGCCGGGCATTCCCGGCGAGATGGGGCGACAAGGGGAGGAAATGACGGAGAGTCACCCCAGCGCCGCGGCCCGTGCGCCCGCCCGGCCGGGGGGGGCGAGGGGCTCCGCCGCGACACGCCCACCGCCGCAGGCCGCGCCCGCCCGCGGGTTCCCGCCTCCGCGTGGCCACGCCCACCTCCGACTGCCCCGGCTTTCCCCTATAACCCCGCCCATTTCGTTGCGGCCCCGCCCACACTCCAAATAGACCACGCCCCCAAACAGATCGGCGCCACGTTAGCCCCGCCCCATTCCGCCCGTCGCCCCGCCCAGCGCCCGGTGCCCCCGCCCCTTCGCCCCCCGCCCATCCCTCAGGGTCCCGCCCAACGTGGGCGCCGCGGGCCGGAAGTGCGCGGGCGCGCGGCGGCGAAGGGGAGGAGGAGGTGGGGGCTGCGTCCATCGCGGCGCGCGGGAAGGCGCGGAATGGCCGCGGGACGGCGGTGCCGCCAGGTAGGCGCGGGGGGTGGGGGGTCCGCTCCCTTTCCCTCTGTCCTCCCGCAGAGGGGCCTCGGGGCGGCGGGGCGCCGAGAGCGCTCCGAGGGGCTGTGGCGGCTCGGAGCCGGGGGTGCCCGGGAGCCGCAGAGCTACCCTGGGAAGGGGGGAGACCCACCAGGCTTACGGTCCCTTTTTATTCATCTTCTTGTCGGCTTTCTGAGCGGGTTAACTGAGCCCGGGTTAACTAAGCCCATGTCGGCGCCTTAGCCTGGTTCCGGAGAAGTTGGCTGCTGGTAAAGCTGATCCTTAGGCAGCTCTGCGTTAGGAGCTCCTCCGGGAGCCTTTCGGATATCCGTAGGGATACAGGGAAGGCTGTGACTGGCTTGCTGTTCACAGCTCCATCGAGTTTGTTATTCTGTACCAATGCGCTTAAACGAGGTATGCTTGGGTCTTTCTTACCACAAGTAACCTCCCGCTAACACCTCTGCTGTTGTTGGGGAAGGACAATATGGTGGCAAGATGTACTGTTTGTTTTTTTTGGTTTTTTTTTTGGAAGAAGGTAAAGACTCTTGATGCTCTTCCTCATCGTTGTATTTCTTGCTGCCGACTTGCCACTCCTAGAGCATAGTGCAGTGAAGCTGCTTTGGGGTACAGGAGAGATACAGAGGTTTTAAATAGCAACCTTGCATGTGTAATGCAAGTCCCTTTCTGAAGGGAACTGAAAATTCAAGAAAAAAAGTGTGGTGTTTGTGAAAGAGGTTGTGCAATATCTACTGGGAATATAAACCACGTTCAGGAGTAATAGTGACGGATGATTTATGATGAAGCCAAAGGGGAAACACAAATGGGGCAGGGGGAATGAAGTCTGACAAGTGAAACTATTTTGTTAGTTGGCTTTGTTAACTTTAAAGATAGTTCTGCCCTTCATTCCCCCAATACTGAGTGAGCCTGGAAAAAACTTTCTTTATGCATCTGAGAGGAAGAGAAGTTGCTTAAATTTGGCTCATTTACCACATTTAGGGGCGGGGACACTATAATGCCCACCAAGTTGTTTGGTGTTTTTTTTTTAAACTGAAAGCAAGTTGAAGGAAAACCAATATGAAAAAATGGATGGTGAAATGTGTGAAAGTTAAAGGCAGTGGCCAAGTAACAAATACTGGAAGTTAAATGGCCTTTTGTTGATGAAAACACCCCAACAAAATAATAAACCGTTTAGGGCCTTATTAAATGTTAAGCTGTATGTGAACTATCTTTTACACAAAGTTGCTTGTTTATAAAAAAATATATAGGAGACTTCAAGACAGACTTAATATTGTGATGGATTTAATAAAACAGGTTTGTACTACTTCATTACAATGCAATAGTAGTCTTGACTTTAAAACTTTCCTTTTGGATTATTGTCATTGTTTAACTTGAATATAAAGGTTCATCAGTCACGTAATCAGTGTATGTGAATTGATGGTTTAGTTAGTTTTATCTTCTTGAGCAGCTCTCTGTGTCGCAACAAAGAAAACTGAATGCCTTAAATGGGAAATAACACATTTCAAAACGTCAAGTAAAAAAACCTCTTTTCTGAACTTGTGTCCCTCTGTCTCTTACTTCTCAAATGAAGTTAAATTGAAAGTGCTGATATTCCTTATCCAGTGCTGCTACTAGATCTGCTATCTAGCTGAAGAAACTTGAATTAAAAGGTTGTTTAAAATGAAAATGTTGAGGTGGTGTTTTAAGGTTTTTTTTTGTTGTGTTAAAGCTTTTATGTGGAACCAGAACCAGATGAGTATGGGGCCATCTAGAAAAATGGTTGCTTGATTTGAATTTGATTAGAGCAAGATTGCTTGTCTTTAAACTGTTGAACAGTCTTGAGGCTATTTTATGGAAGCTTTAAAAAATGCAGTACATCAACATTGATTGGAAGGACAGTGTAAGCATAACACTGACATGAATAGAATTCATAAAATATAGTATGTGATTTAAGGTCAGCCTTAATGACATAATGACATTCAGATCTTCTATTTTTTTATAAGTATTGCCTTTTAGTGTCCACAGTTAGTGTGGAAGTTATGTTTTTTTGATTATTTTTTTTTTTGGAAGAGTGCAACACACTTAAATGAGACAGTATCACACAAATGTAAATTATTTGCTTTATGGAAGTGTATCTGTAAAAATATTCCTCTGTTTTAAGTAGAAGATGTGGATGTGCAGTTACTAGTGCCAGAATTCAGTTTTTGTCAGCAGTAGTCATTAACATCAGTCATCTAATGCAGCATTCATCCATCCCCTTTGTACATGAGAATGTACAAATGTGATGTCTGTTTTTTCAGAAGAATGCAGAAGTTGTTTCCAGGCTGGACGAGTAAGTGAAGGAGGAAATGTTTCCAAGCTTGCCAGTAATGATAAGCTCACTTTAACCTATTAAGGATTTAAGATAAAATGTTTTACTTGAAGTTCGTTAAAAATGTTATGAGAAATATTACTTTCATCTATACCTTAGTAGAAATGCAACCTAAAATTGTTTACTTACTCTACGTTTAGTTTTTTCCAAATGATGGTCACTTCAGAGTGCTTTCATTGTAGAAGCTGAAGTAGAGAGAGGTTATGTCTGCACGTTTAGCACAACTTGTAATTTTCAGGTGTGTAGCATTAAAGGTATAAACAAAACATCACTTACTGCAAGTTGCCAATTATGGTTGTTTGTATGTTGTGTATGAGGGCCTCTTGGTATTTGTGTTAAAAGTATGTTGCTAGTTCAGATCTAGGGGTTGGTTACTGCATGGTGACCTAAATGAAATAATTCGTCTAAAACAGAGTTTGTAGCTTGTAGGTTTCAGTATCCTGGTTGATGTTAGTAGTTACAGGAGACATATCAAGAACAGGTCATTGGTAACTGTTATGATCTTCAATTTAGATGGTAGTCACAGTGGAAAAACAGAGGGTGGTGACACTGCTGAGTTATTAGGTGAGTGCTGAAAGTTTATGTGAGTTCAGTATGCAGCTGGACAAATTTCTGAAGGAAAAAATCCACTAGGAGTCTTAATATTAGAGAAGTTACTTAAGGATTCAGGAAGTTCTTGAGTGGCAAATTACTGCAGATGAGAGGAGTATTTTGAGGAAGTGTCATTAAGTGCTTACTTTGGTTTAACTTTTTTCCATTTACATTTCTGAAGCCACCTTAGAGACAAGTTAAGGGTGAGATTAACCTCTGATCACAACACTAGTGTAGTGTTGGTTTTCTTTTTTAAAAGTAATCATTGAAGCAGTACATCTAATAAGCATTTAGTGTTGCATAGTGTATAAAACAAAAAGGTGCATGTAAACAGTGCATTTATTCTGTCAATAATCAACAATTCTGCTTAATGCTCCTGTAAATAAGAGGTTTGTGACTAAGAAGCATCTGCTGGCTGTAACTGAAACTGTGCAAATTTCCTGCCTGAGAGGAAACTCATCTACTGAAGCAAGTGGTAGAAATAGTTGGACTGCAGCAGCAGAGTTGCATTTGGTTAGGTGGATAGGTAGATACCAATACAGTAATGTAGACTTACATCTGGAACAGAGCTGTGGTGATAAGGTTTTCTCTCCCTGCCCTTCTAATGTTTTTGATCATGTTTTGTTGAAGGTGTGTACCGTGTACTGCTGCACAGGGAATAGAATAGGATCTTTATGGGGGAGGGTTGTTTTCGTCTCCCTGTGTACATTGCATCATGAACTTCCTGCATTTTGCTGCATTTTGAATGCTTTGTGATGTTAGGAGGATATTTACAGGGCTTACTTCAGGTGTGTAACTTAAAAAAATCTGGGAGTTTACCATGATCTCTGTCTATGCTGTGAAGTGTTACACAAATACCTTCCATATACTTTTATATCTCTGTTCAGCTGATTAAAGCAGATGGCACAATTATTTCTTTCCACTTTTCTCTGCCCTCTCCACTGTCTAGATGCTTTCTGTATTTTAGGTTGAATTGGACACGTAGTTTAGAATTGTGTCTATTTTCAGCTTAGTACCACTGGTATTGGGATTAGTGGAAATATTAGTGTAGATAAATGTTCCAGGTAATTTGTCATGCTCTACTGTGATCAGGCCTGCGCTGTATGAATAAATAAAACTGCTCGAGATATTGCTGCCTGCACAAAGCCCTAAGCACCCCTGTCACTGACCCTGCTTTGAGCAGATAATGGAACTAGAGACACCCTGAGGCCCCTTCCAGTCTTAAAGTGGTATTCCAGAGTAAAATTATTTTGCGAATCATGGATTACTGCACATATTATTCAGATGAGGAATCAAATATTTTGGGCAATGGAATTACTTAAAAAATAAAAATAACGAAACCCTGAAAGAGTAGATAATATTCATTGTGTGGAATATTTTGTATTGCACTAGTGTTTTCAAATACCTTTTGAAAAGAGGGACTGGTGGAACAGTGTGAATCACAAAGGTGACATGGAGAAAAGCACAACTTTAGAGGTGGCTGAAAAACAAGAGAACCAGTAAAGTTTTTGAAAGCAAACTTCTGGAAACTATGGAGTGGATATAAAAGCATTATTCTGTATGGAGAAACATTGCAACAGAACTAAAATTCTTAGCCTTTGTCAAACAATGGTGATAATAGGCTTGGCTGTAAGGCATGGAAAAAATCTTGGCCAAGTACATCAGAATGAAACAGCCTGGGATGCCATGAGTTTCGTTACTGCTTTTTCTGGTATCTGCATCCAGAAATTACTGGGCAGAAACAGAATTGCAGGTGTGCTCATAGAAAGCTGAGAACAAAATAGGGAGAGGTATGGAAATGCAAGTGTTGATGAATTGTTCTGTAGCTGATGAAACCAATGTTAAGTTTCCTCTTGGTTTGTGTCTTCAACTGATTGGCGTTAAGGACTTCTTGCCATTATTCAAACATTTATGAATGTTTGAATTTATCCTGGTAATAAATCCATGCTGTCTAATAATATGAACTTATGCTACTGTTTTCTTCTAGCTATGTGTTTTTGGTTGCTTGGTTTTATGAAACTTATATGTAACTTAATTATCTTTTAAGACCCCTGTTTCTTCAGCAGAATTAAATGAAATGGTGATTGGGTTCCAAATTTGAGGAGAGGAGTGTAACAGCACAAATACACTGTGAAGAAGCTTGCCAACATACTGTACCAAATCTGCACATATCCACATCTGCTGGTGGAGTGGCTTGCAGTGGCTGATGGTGCAAATTACTGGTTTAAGAAGGGGAAGAGTACTTTGTGGCAGTGGAGAACCTATGATCTGTAAGTAGCTGTAGCTGCCTACACTGATTTGGCTGGAATGTTATAGTGGATGCTTCAATCCTTGGTCTCTCTTGGGCATTGATCAGAAAAATAAAGATTCTACAGTTACAAAGCATGCAATGTCTAGTAACAGCTTTATGCAGTGTCATGGATGAAAATTGAATTAAGTAGAAGAGTTCATAAGTATTTTTATAATCACTGAAGCATCTGGTTTTTTTGATATGTTGCCGGTATTGAAAGACCTTGAAGCATTCCTGGAGGCTTCCTGTACTGGAAACACCCTATTCTTACTTAGCTCTTGAGATCAGAAGTTTTGTGATGAAATTCTACATTGTAGATGTAAATGAGTTTTCAAAATCAAAGGTAACAGATGCAGTTGCAGGTCTCATTGCAGCTGCTTAGGTATTTACAACCTGATTGATTTGAGCAAAATGGAAATGAGTGCCGTTTCAAAGTTTGTGCCCCATTGAAAATTGCACCTGCATTTAAGCTAGTGAAATTGTCTTTGAAGATTCTGTAGGTATAACCAGAAATGAAATGGATTCAGTCTTTCAGTTAGTTCTGTTAATCTCATCTGTAAGAGGGTGCTTTCTAATTTTGCTAAGATTGCTAGATTAAAGATGCCATTAAGTGTTTAATGGAAAGACAGCATTATAGAACTATATACCTGAAACACTAACCTTTCAGGACTACCTATGTATGCATTATTGAGAAACTTCTAATTTAAACCTAATAGTATTTTAATTAATATTAATTAATACTCTAAGAACTCATGTCATGAATATCTGTTCAGTAGTAAGCTGAATGCGTTTGGCAGAGAGGGCTTTTGAACATCAAAGTTCTTGTGTGTTTTTTCTTGCTAAGGAGTTTTCCTGCTGTGGCAAATGTCTTGCTAGGAATTCCTTTCCAGATGATTAGTACTTTCCATACTACGTTACTGCTGTCTTACTTTGCTAAGTTTTCCCTGTTATCCTATAAAACTGTTACATTCTCTGGCATGCAGGCAAGATGTGTTAGTTTGTAAGTTAGCTGTCATTAAGCATTAGGCAAATGCCTCAAATCTTTTAATTAATGGCAAAGTAACCACAAAGTTAGTGTGAAAGCTACATTTGTTGTGAGGAAGCTCTGGCTGCTGTATGTCAGGGCATTATTTCGTAAAGAATGCAGGAAATGGTCTGACTTGTTATTGCCTCTGTATTTAGTGCTTGAACTCTAGGGAGTTTGCGCACTGATTTGCAATAAGTCTAAAGTATTTATTTAGACTGAATTAATATGTTCTGGACTTGTTCAGTAGTAGAATAAATCATAAACAGAATGTTAAAAGCCTTGTTTTTTAAAAAAAAGAAAATTGTGCAACTCATCTTAAGTAAAGAATATTAACACATTCATGAGCAGATGGTGAGATTACCTCTGCTTAAGGTAACAGGATTTCTCTCATAAAGTCATCCCTTGCTTATTAGGATGGCATACTAATCTAGATTTTGAGAGTCTTTGTCCTGGTAGAGATGTAATATCCCGTATTGATTCACCTGAAGTTTCTCAGTGGGATCTGTAAGTTCCTCATGAGAAAATAAATTCTTTATGGTTCAGTTTTATGTATTTGGTGGAATAATGTGTATGTAAATATATTTTGGTTTTATGGAAGCCTCAAAGTGAAAATCTGGTTTGAAGTGATTTTCTATTCCATGTAGAGGCTTTGATCTGAAGGAGGTGGTCAGACATCTTGCTGTTTGTTGGTTCTTGATGAAGTCTTATGGCTGAGTATATTTTTCAAAAAAGGAACGTTTTATTCATTTGAAATAATGAATAATGAGCAGTACTCAAATAAAATTGCATAGCAATACATGAGTTCTGAATGGAGCAAATTAACTTTAGACTCTGAACACATTTATTCAAAATCTCCACCAAGGACGTATTGCTCTTAGGGAAACTCTGCTAGACTGGAGCCAGAGAAAGAGGCCTGCAGACTCATGTTGGATTGCAGCTGGTCAAATACTTAAAGAAAATGTTGCTTAACGTTAACCAAGTCTCGACACAAGAGGCAGATTACCTTTTGTCAAGGCTGTAGATAAATTGGGTGGCTGAGATTTTTAGACCTGTTTTTAAGTGAAGCAGGCAGTTCTGGTGAGTTACTGCTGGGGCAGTGTAAATATGGTGACTTTGCAAAGTATGAATGTGTTCATTAAACTTCAAATCTAGGGGAGAAATAAGTGGTGTAGGAGATTATCTATCCCTTCAGTTGCTTCTAGATCTATTTTTTCTTCAAGAAATAAAAAAAAAAGGGAATTGACCCATGCTTTAAGAGCTTAGAAAGAGTTGTGTTCTTAAAGGTGAACAGATTAATGGTTGAAAACTGGTTATTACTGTTATTTAAAGTAGTGTACAGCAGTTGCAATTATAACAATCCTGACTTCTAGGATTACTTCTAAATCTTCTGATGACTTCCAGTTGTTGCAGATTTCTTATGAACTCCTACAGTATGGTCAGTAACTGTTCAGGTACCTGGTTTTCCAGTTTCTGGGATTCAAATTGAGATATTCTTCTGAGTGTATGAGAGGAGTTCCCTGCTGATAGGTGGTCCAAATGGAATTTCCCCCTTTTTGAAAATGCTGGAAAAGTTTAAATTTGGCTCACTTTTTGCCCTTGAACTTAAATGGCTGCAAAGTCAGAAGTTTGAAATGAAGGTAAATTTATGTGAAAATGTTAGCTGATGCAGCGTAGTTAGCATTTAAAAGAAAGTTTATATTTATTTTAATCATGCTTAAGCATGGGGAGCTTTTCTTCTGATGTTTTGTTAAATGAATTTACTCTTTAAAACTGGCATGCAGGATAAAGTTTTGCTAAACCTGCTGCAACTTTATGAGTGTTTTTTAAATCAATTTTTAATTTCAAACTGAAAATTGCAGTCTGCTTGTAAAACTTAACGGAAATTTATACACTGATTTGATTTTAGTAGGTTTGGAAGGACTGGATTTAAATACACAGATACACACATACATGTGCACATGTATGTGTGCTGATGACTGCCTTGCAAAAAAAAAAAAGTAAAATTCAGCTTTTCTGATTATCACTAATAGTATTCTTCTGTCTTGAATACTAGAAGTTACTGGTTTGTGAGTGCAAATATACAATCATGTACTGACAAAAATGCAGCACTGTAGTGAGAAATTGTAAAATAAGCAAGCAGTTACTGAATGATTGGGATTTTCTAGATGTTGCAAACAAATGTGCTGCTGTAGCTGTGCACCATGCTTCTAAGTGTGAAGGAATGTATACTTTTCTGCAGTCCTGACTCTGTGGAACAATGACTTCTTGTGAGTAGGAGACGGCATGGCGAGTATGGAGATGAAAGCCATCAGTTTCAGCACAAAAAGGCAGCTTCCTACGTTTTTAAGGAGCCAGATTTGTTATAAATAGTTACTTTAATGGACCTATAATCTTGGTATTTTTTCCTTAAGAGAAATCACTTGTTCTTGATGCTGTAATTATCAAGCAGCACCAGAATGCATTGATAATCTTCTTAAAAGTTATAGCTCAAGCAGTTCAGAAAGTATGATCCTATTATAGGTTTTTGAATAAAATTCAAAATTTTAGACCATCTACAAAATGTTCAGTACATCTTTAGGAGAAGATTTAGAAGGACTGTCCTGCTAACAGGGGGAGAGTAAATACCCAAATGGCACTGAATGCCACAGCTTGCTGTAAATGGGACCAGGGGCCTGCACTGCCTGTAAAGGAACCCAGCAAAAAGGTTCAGGGTTTCTTTTTTTAATCAGTTCCCCGACTGGTTTCAACACTCAGCTATGAAAACAGGCAGTAGACAGGACTTCTTTCTAGTGACAGTCTTTGTGACTTTAATGAATGTCAAATTCTGCAGCTTTTATGTATTGTATGGAAAAGAATCTGGTGTCTGCTTTTTTAGGTGTTGAATATCATTATCTCATGGAATGGATACATACTGTCAAACTCCAAAGCTCCTCCTGAAGATTTTATTGCCCAGGATTTCAGCAGTGTGGGTTTTGGGAGGGTTTATAATTTCCTTAGTCTGTCACTGTTCCAGTCTTCCTGAAGACACCCTCTTTCATTTAAAACTTGTATCGGTACCTGTGACATCAATTCTGGTTTAATCCTACTTTGTTTCAGGGTATCACCTGAATTTGTTCACAGATTTAGCTGAAACGTATAGAACCTTTTATAAAGATGTCTGTTGTTCACAATATGAGACACTGAAATGAAGTAGATAAAACAGAAGCTTGGCCAGAGTCTGAAAGAATTTAAAGAATCTGTTAGAAAACTGTTAAGAATCTTGCTGTCTATGTGGTGAGTCCACAGTAGTACAGTCAGTGTGTTTTAAGTACATATCTGGTCTGATTCAAGGGGAAAAAAAAACCAGCATCTAATGGATGTGAATAGCAAGGTAATGTAAAGACAGACTTTTGAGTTATCTATGTTATTTGCTGCGGAGAACTCTCTTAATTTGTAGATTGTTGCATGACTTATGCCCATGATAATTTACATCTAAAGGGCTCATCTAGTTAAGTGGAACTGTGTTTTGATGAGGATTGCTGTTTATATAACTCTATCCTAGCAGAAACTCATTATTCATGATTTTAGCTTGCTACTTGATAGGCGTGCTAACTGTTGCTTGAAGACATCTTATCTTCTGTATCCACCTCTAATCTGTCTGTGTATAAAAGCTGTAGAATAAAGTTGAAATAATATTGAAAAATAACATAGTTCTTGTAAGTGTGTTTTAATAAAGAGTCATAGATATTGTGGTGAATATGGAAGATGAATAGAGAACAGCACAGGTAGTGCAGGGACAGGTAACCTGGGGTGTGCATAGAGACACTGCCCGATTGTGTAGGGATGAAGTCCGGAAGGCCAAGGCACAGCTGGAGCTAAACTTGCAAAGGAAGTGAAGACTAATAAGAAGGGCTTCTACAGGTATGTCAGTCAAAAGAGAAAGGTCAAAGAGAACGTACCCCTACTGATGATTGGAAATGGTGATCACATATCAACAGATGAGAAGGCTGAGGTACTTAACAGTTTTTTTTGCCTCAGTCTTCACCGATAACTGCTCTTTTCACCCCTCCTGGGTCATGAGACAGCAAGATGGTGACCAGGGGGATAAACCCCCTCCCACTGCAGAGGAGGATCAGGTTTATGACCACCTGAGGAACCTGAACATATATAACTCTATATGATGATCCGGTGGGTCTCTTCCAACCTGGTTATTCTATGATTCTATGATATAGACCTGATGAGATGCATCGCAGAGTCCTGAGGGAGTTGGCAGATGTGGTTGTCAAGCCACTCTCCATTGATATTTGAAAAGTCATGGCAATTGGGAGAAGTCCCTGGGTAACGTTGTGCCCGTTTTTAGAAACGGCAGAAAAGACAACCCTGAGAACTACTGACCTGTCAGCCTCACCTCTATGCCTGGGAAGATCACAGAACAGATCTTCCCAAAAGCTATGCTAAAGCACATGGAGGACATGGAGGTGATTAATGTCAGCCAGCACGGCTTCCCCAGGGTCAAATCTTGTGTGACCAACTCAGTGGCTTTCTATGATGGGGTAACTGCAGCAGTGGACACGGGTAAACTGACGGATGTGATCTATCTAGACTTCTGTAAAGCCTTTGACACAGTCCCCCACAACATGCTCATCACTAAATTGGAGAGATGGATTTGATGAATGGGCGGTACGGTGGATAAGAAACTGGTTGGATGCTTTTATTCAAAGAGCAGTGGTCAATGGCTCAAAGTCTAGATGGAGATCTGTGACAAGTGGTGTCCCTCAGGGGTCTTTACTGGGACCAGTGCTGTTTAATATCTTCATCAATGATACTGACAGTGAGATTGAGTGCATACTCAGCAGGTTTGCAGAGGACACCAAGCTGAGTGGTGTAGTTGCCACACGGGAAGGATGGGATGTCATCCAGAGGGACCTGATCAGACTGGAGAAATGGGCCTGAGAACCTCATGAGGTTCAGCAGGGCTAGGTGCGAAGTCCTGCACCTGGGTTGGGGCAATCCCTTTTTTCACTACACAATGGGGGATGACATGATTGAGAGCTGCCCTGCGGAGAAGGACTTGGGGAATGCTGGTCGATGAGAAGCTTGACATGAGCCAGCAACGTGCACTCGCAGCCCAGAAGGCCAACTGTATCCTAGGCTCCATCAAAAGAGGTGTGGCCAGTAGGCTGAGGGAGGTGATTCTGCTCCTCTATTCCTCTCTTGTGAGACCTCACTTGGAGTACTGTGTCCAGTTCTGGAATCCTCAATGTAAGAAGGATATGGAGCTATTGGAATAGGTCCAGAGGAGGTCTACAAAGATGGTCAGAGGGCTGGAGCACCTTCCATATGAGGAGAGGCTGAGAGGGTTGGGCTTGTTCAGCCTGGAGAAGAGAAAGCTCCAAGGACGTCTTATAGTGACCTTCCAGTACCTGAAAGGAGCCTACAAGAAAGCTGGAGAGGGACTATTCATCAAGGCTTATGGTGATAGGATGAGGGGCAATGGGTGTAAGCTGGAGAGGGGCGAATTTAGACTAGGTATTAGGAAGAATTTCTTCACCATGAGAGTGGTGAGACACTGGAACTGGTTGCTCAGGGAAGTTGTGGCTGCCCCATCCCTGGAGGTGTTCAAGGCCAGGTTGGATGAGGCCTTGGGTAATCTGATTAAATGGGATGTCCCTACCCATGGCAGGGGGGTTGGAACTAGGTGGTCTTAGAGGTTCCTTCCAATCCAAACTGTTCTATGATTTTAAGTTGTATAACAGTGCTGAGCACAAGATTGGAATGGGAAAAATGTAAGATGTCATTTTCTTGTTGGTGGCCTTAAGCAAAAGTGACCTTTCAGAGTTTCTTTCCTTACATGGTATTGAATGACATCTCCATTAAGAGGTTCTTAAAGGGTTTACTTAATAAGCAGCTGTACTTAAATTACTTACTATTTCTTGGACATGCAAAGTATTTCATAAGCATTAGTTCTCTTTTTAAGCATGTGAAGTACAACAGTATTTTCCAAAGGAGGGGAGGTCCTTCATTGTTGTTATGACCATCATAAAACACAGTACAGCCATTTGTTTTTGTAATATATTGAAGGAAACTGGAAGGCCTTTTGAATGTGCTTTATTGATGCTGTGTGTTTTTATGGTCTCTTGAACAGCTTCTGTTTCTGAGATTCAACCTGGCTAAGTTTGCAGAATTGATCACATTTGAAAACAGTTAGGTGCCTTACTGTGGCTTTCTGTGTCTTGATTTTAGTGGTACAAAAACAAACCAAGTACTTACTCTACCTACTGGTAAGTAATAGCAAGAAAAATAAATAGGTCTCATGTAATTAAAAAGCTATGAATTTAATTGTGTGGCTTAGTCTTTTTAAGCTTGAAACCCCTCTGACTTCCCCCCTCCCCCAAAAAAAAAAAAAACCAAAAAAACAAACAAACCACCCCACAAACAAAAAAAAACCCAAAAAAACCCAACCATGATGTATGATGTAGTAGTTCCTCACATATCATTTATTTTGAGTTTCCAATGTTTCTTTTCCTTTTCAGATCTGCTAAATCTATTCTGAAGTGGAGGGTGGACAGCTAGTACAAGAGAAGTGTTGCTTCTTTAAATGGACATCTGCTCTTACGGCATGGCCCAGATTTCCAGTAGCAATGGTTTTAAACAGCGGTCATCACCTTCTTTGGCAGCCACCAGGTCAAAAGATGTGGGCAAAGAGGAGGCATTGCAGATGGAAGCTGAAGCATTAGCTAAGATGCAGAAAGAAAGAGGTGTAGCTGTTAATAAGCAAACTTCTCATTCTTTAAGCAGCACTGGACAGAAAGCACAGACTCATAACAAGCAGGACCATGATCTCATGGTGTTTCCAGAGTCAGATGCCAAGAGCATGGAAGATAAACTAAGTACCATTGACATAGAGAAACTTACTCATGCTGAACTAGAGAAACTGCTGCTGGATGACAGTTTTGAGTCTAGTAAAGTACCTACGTTACCAGTGAGTCCTATTTTGAGCCCATCTGTGTCTTCGCAATTTTATCTTGGGCATATGGGTCAGAGAAGACAGTGGATGCCTGGGATACCAGCACCTGTGACGTGCACTTTACCTCCTATTTACCCTTCAGCTTCTTACACAAAACAGACTGGTGTATTTCAAAATGGATTCCATCCAAGTATGTCCTCCTGTCACTCTAGAGAACCTATTTATCTTGGTCTTCCAAGACAGTCGCAATACATTTCATATCCATTGGCAGCTACAACACCTTTCCATCCACGAGGAAGCCTACCTATATATCCTCCAGTACTTACACCAGAAATGGCAAAAGTATTTGACAAAATTGCAAGCACTTCAGAATTTCTGAAAAATGGGAAGTCAAGCACAGACTTAGAAATGACTGCTATAAAGTCTGCAGTTTCTAGCCTACCAGCCTCGGAAAGCTGCAGGGATGTTAGTAAATTTGACTGGTTAGATTTGGATCCCCTAAGTAAACCAAAAGTGGATAGTGTGGATGCTTTAAATAAGGCAGAGAATGATGAAGAAAGGGCTTCAAGCATCACCGCTGAAGATCCATGGGATGCTGTGCTGTTAGAAGAAAAACCACTAGTAGCTTCTCATCTGGAAAGAAAAGTTAATGGGAAATCCTCTGGAGCAACAGTCACAAGGAGCCAGTCCTTAAACATGCGAGCAAGTCAAATTGCAAAGTTACAGGGCCAAACGTCACAGGTATGTAATCAGTATTTTTAAATTGTAGTATAATAGTGGAGATAAATCCCAGTGTTTAAAGACACTTTAACGTCTGGATTTGTTTGTTAAATATTAATTGGCTTGAGCGGTACACAAATAATGTGATGTTACTGATGTATGTATGTATTAGTGATATTCAGAAAATTGAATATTACTACTGAACTAAATCACAAACTAACTTCTGTAATCTTTCCACATTCACCGAGGAAACTGCTGGTTTTCAACACGCTACAAAAAGAAATTGAAATCATCTTTAGAACAATTAAGTATTTTAATTGTGTCGACAAATGTTTAATGAGCGATTTGCATCGTACTACAAAATAAAAAGGTGGACAGTTAGAGACTGAAAGCTTTATCTTGAGCAGCTTTTATCTCAGATTTTGAAAAATGCTTTTTTCAAAAAACCTGATTTTAGATGCAAAGTAGGATAAAAAAAGTTTTGACTATGCCACCTTTCTTCTCTCCCAGCATCACTTGCAGTCTTTCACAGGACCACTACAATTCTCTTTTATAGATAGAAGAAATTCCTTCTGTGCAGGAATGTTAGAGAGATTGTAACCAAGCATTTTGGTTATGTTGTCCTGGAAGGTGGGATGCCTGTTGGGTCAGAAACCCTGTATTTCTGTTCCAGAAGAAGGAAAACTGTTTTTTTGTGTTATTACTTCTTATCAGGGCAATTTCTGCTCTAGGATCAGGATAACTTGAATCAAAATGTCAAGACAAAAATGTCAAAGGAGGCTTTAGTTATTTCACTCATCTTTTTGGTTGTTGAGCATATGCTGTTTGTATCAAAACTAAACTGTGCGGCAGATGATCAATACTGTACTGATCTCATCTCTTCAGTTATGCCCCTGCAAGAGCGTGCTGCACTTTTCCAGATCCATTAAATGTAGATTATTTAACTCCTCATATCTGTTAAACATCTTTCTGTGATAATTACATCACAAGACATAAAATTTAAAAATATTAGCCACCATTAGAAACTGAATATGAATACCTCTGGCAGGGTTATTTTTTGGTAGAGGGTACAAACACTGGAGGAGAAATCTTCACCTGGCAAGGGTGATAATGGCAGGAAAAATCATATGTACAGAAACTGATTGGGGAGAGTAAAAGATTTCTTTGCCTTGGACACTTTGTATTGCAGCTGGTTTGGATTTTATGTATTGTTTTTTTAGGTGTTTTTAATAGACATGGGGCATCCCATAAAAAACAACTGTTAGCAGTCAAGGATATTTTCCAAATTGCTTCTTAATTCATTCCTCCCCCTAAACTGAGAGAGGTTTTTTTTCCTCAGAAAAAGGAATATTTACTAGGCTTTGACTTAAAAGGCTGTCAAAATGTCCATTGAAGTAAATTTTTTCACCCCTTATTTGAAGGATTTCCTGTTTTTCTAGGTTAGCTGTCAGTATTCTGGCAAAAGTTTAATAAGAGGCCAGTGGAGAAGGACCGGAAGAAAAAAATCAAACCCCTTTACCTCTGTTTTTAATGGATCTTATTTCTAACATCACATCTATGAAGATCTTGTGTGTAACTGAATTTTATTTTTTTCCACTCGCTGTTGAGACGTGATACGTAAGCTCAGTTATTTCCTAGGGGAGGCATGTAAATTTGGGCCCCTACCGCAGCTTGCTGCTTCAGGTTGTCATGTTATCTAGCGGTGTGTTTTCACAGCTTTCCAGTCATGTTTGGTTGTAATGCAGCTGTTGACTGGAATAGCTAGACTGTATTGTATCAGTACTTCTGAGGTGTTGTCTGTAGAAAGTAGTATTTGACTGTTGCTGTATGAAATCTGTTCTTATGAATTCCGTTTCTTCTTTCAGGAAGGCAGGATTTAAAATGGTCTTTCCTGTTCATCAGGTTCAATCCCATGCTATTTGTAAATCTCATGTTAACGGATTCATAAAATGCTCAAGAACTGCCTTCATGTGTGGTCTTTTCCTCCTGCTGCTTTTGATTTAAAGGCTGTTCCAGACCCCACTCTCCTCATCAGTGATAGGATTTTCATCAGAAATGCGTTCATAACTAGTGCTTAGCAAATGTGCTTCTTAGCAGGATGGAACAGCAGGTATTTAAGATGAAGAACCAATCTGATGTTTAGAGTAACACATTTTAAGAGGCAGTGACTTCTTTTCAGCTTTCATTGCAAGCTCTGTGATAGCTTCTCTTTTTCCTGTTGCTGTTTTTTTTTTTTTTGAAGATGGCTTATAAGAATTTTAGTTCCCTATGTGAGAGCGTAGTATACCATGCGTCTCCTACATGGGCATGAATAAACTGTCAGGATAGGTAGGGGCATCCTGCTGGATACACTTTTGTTGCAATTGCTTTATTCATGATGTCATCGCAACAGCACATTATTGATCCTGTACTTAATTAAAATATCTGATTTTCTTAAGCAACCATCTTTTTCAAGCAAGTTCTTAATTTGTAATAGACTCCTGCAGTGAATACCCAATTGAGAATTTGATGATTATTTTCCACTTGTGCTCCTCCAGTCTGTGGCTAACTAGTTTTAGAATAATACTACAGTTCTAGTCTGTCTTGAAAAGTTAGCTGATGATACAAGACTGTAAATTATCAGCAGCTTTGTTCCTGCTGCTTATGCTGAGTTATTAAAAAAGACAAATAGATTTAAAGATGAGACTCTCAAATGGATATTTTTAACATAAAGCAAAAGCCACAGAATCTTTTGCACATCCTGTGCTACTACTTTATTTTCTAGTTTAAATAATTTTCCATCTGATATAGAAGGAAGCAAAGTTGTTTAGTCTCAGTTTTTGTTCATGTTCTCATGTATTTTATTCCATTTACCAGGTGTGCATTTCCTTCAAAGTGTTTTCTGGGATCTTGCATCCTAACTAATCTGGATTGTTTTCTTCCCCTGAATAACTCAGTTTAACTGCCCCTTTAGACGAAACTGTTAGTAAAAATTTCTAGTCACATATGTTGATCAATAGGTTGCTTTGAGTGTTGCTTCATACTTGATGAATTATCTAAATCCTCCGTATTGCCCTTTCAATACTTCAGTGTTTGTTGCTCTTCTGTCTGCCTGTTCTCAAAATCATAATATTGTCTTGGTTTAGGTCTTGTCTACCTTTCCTCTCCACAGAGCTTTCCAAGAGTCATGTGGCTTTATATACTCATGGGATTTAATTTAACTTGACTTTTGGTAATTTAGTGGGGTTTGTGGTTTGGTTTTTTTTTTTGTTGTTACAAGTAATGGTATTTGTAGACCGTTTCTATTTTTACAGGCTTTGCTGATATAAGCTATTTTATCTAGTTTGTCCTGAAGTCCTTTCTTTACAAGCTATTTCCTGTTTCACCGATAGCTTTTGCGCTGCTTATATTTGCTCATCTGGAAGTTAAAGAAATTTAGATACTACTTGTTGCTCAAAACCCCTGATCATCTGAGTCCATTAGATTTTAAATAGATTTCTTAATTTATAAAAGCTTGTCCTCCAGAAATTATCTTCCAAAAATTAGTATTGAGATTAATCTACCAAGGGAAATATTTAATGCTTTTAGTTTTCCACCAGGAGGTAATTTCTAACAATACATTTTTGTAATAACATTAGGTTTCTTGGCCAAATGTGACCCTGAGGTCAACTATGGGTAACCAAATAAATCTTTTTTTACCTTTGCTCATTACATTACAATTTGTTGTTTACCCTGGCTAAGCTTGTGTGTGTACAAATGCATTGTAGTTCCCTCAACTTCTTTGAATTTAACAGCAGAATAACCTGCAAATCTTGCTGTTAGTAATTGAAAAATGTGACATAGTGGCATAAAGTGGCAATGTGGCATCCATCACTGGTGTGACTTTATTTTAAGTAAGCCCTTGTGTAGTGCTTTTATACTCTGGTTAGAGTTGCAGAGTGCTTTGAGAAGTTATTTGTAGTTTTACTCTTTTTTTAAAGAGTTCCTAAATAGAGAAAATTTAACGTTTGTATAGCCAGCTTCTTGATCTGAAATGCTTGAGTTGTGTTGAGTGCTTACCAGCAGTTAGTTGAACTTTTATCAAAGGTGTTTACCTTTCACTTGATATGTTAACTTCCTGTTTCTGTGTAGGAATTTGTTTTGTTATTGTGCAATTGCTTAAAGAACAGGTGTACTAGATACAATTGCATGGATTTGTCAGCAGGTTTTGTGCATTTGCCCAGAAGGATTTTTATGTGATAGAACTTGCCGGAGATGTTAGAATGGAAGAACGCTCTTAAATTAAGATATTATACATGCTTCTGAATCTTATTCCAGGTTTTGTGGCTTTACAGCTTCCTGCTCTAATTGCTTCCCATGGTATGGCTAATCTCCAGTTATGTAGACTTTATCTTTTTAAACTGATCAGCGTTTATGAAACCAATATTTTAGCTGAAATAACTAGGTTTAAATGCAATTTAAGTGGCAATTGTGGGCTGGGTATATTATGCCTTCTAAATTTATGCTATACTGCTTAAATGTGTTAATATGAGCAAAAAAAGTTGTGAAAGGAAAAGAGCTGACAGTCTCTAGCTCTGCATGTGTTTCAGATTTGACCCCTTTCCTGTGACAGTATAATTTGACTGTATTGTCTGATATGCTCTAATAAACTTAAATGCTCAGATAACTGTTATCTAATAATAAATAACCCACATACTAGTTAAGTAGTTCTTCACTATTTCAAGTACTAATAAATCATGATTTTTTTGAAAAGCTACAGTGCAGTCTTTTTCTCTATAAGCATTGTGAAAGCTCTGGATGTAAAATGTCACTGGTCAGGAGGTTTTATCCTTTGTGCCCTATGGCATGAGCAAATGCTTTAAGACCAACTTATTCCAAGGAGTATCTGGCTGTAATTTTATGAGTATGTCAGGCTGATGGAGGCTTTTAGACTACAGATGATTTGAGTTTCAACTCAAGCCCACTGGTTGTTCCAGGTGCTCTCTGCTTTTTCCTTACGCTAGCCTTTGTATGGCCGTATTGTTAATTGGATCAGAAACATGTAAGGATTAAAAGCTGCTGCAGTTTACTGTTTGGTTTTTTTTTTTAGTTTATTAGTTTGTTGTTTGAAACTGTACTTCTGTTTTAGCAACTGTTTTTTAATTTGCATACTTCAAAGATTGTGGGTTACATTTTTGGGAGCTGGCAGATGCATATGGCCTCAGAGATCAAAACAGCAATAGTTTGATACCACAAGTTGATTTCTGAGTTTAGCATTTGGAATGCTACATCCTTCCAGTGTACAATGTGTCTTTTCCTGCTTTGTAGGAAAAGGTAATCCTGGGCAGAACTGATGTGTGATGGTTCTTTCTGTGACTGTACTGAAGGCTGAATCGCAGAAGCAGAAGAAAAAAACATTCGTCTCTCTTCTGGTTCAGAAAAAGCTAGTTGAACTGTAATGCAGCTGGTCACTGCTGAGAATTCGAGGCTGTTACGCTTGCAACTTAATCTTAACAAATAATGATGTTGTCAAATTACCTTATGAAACGGAGTCTCTGGTCCAGTGAATCTTTACTGTTCAACTTAATAGTGATATAAATTTTTCTCCTTATAGAAGTAGACATAAAACTAATAATAAACCTTGGACTCCTGGAAGTCTATCATCTACATGTGGCTTTGTTGGCTACAGGAATGTGTTTGCAGCTATTTAAAAACAGTATTATCTTTGAGTTGCAGAAAGACAATGGGACCACTGGCATGCTGACAGAAAACGTGCTTCTCCAAGAAATTGAAGGGCAGAATCAAGAACTATCAGCTTTTTCTCAAGCAGTTACGAAGTAAGAAATTACTCAACACAAATTAGCTTTTAGTACCAAAAATAATCAAAATAACTCATTTTCAGCCAGTGCAGGACTGGCCCTGTCACACCTTTTGCTTGATGGGGTGGATTTCAGTATGTGTCCTTTTCCTTTATCTTATCCTATTTTTTCCAGTTTTGTCATGTTTTTTTAAGAATGCAACAGAAGTATCTTTGGTACTGAGGTTTTTGGATTATCATATCTCCTCTTTATTCTTTTGGTCATGTGACTTTCTTCTCACTTTTTTCCTTGTTTTTGTAGTACTCTTTTATCCTCAAACTATTTTCAGTGTTTTCATATATCTCTCTCCTATATATTTTTAATACAGTTTCTTTTGAAAAAATTTGAAGTCTTTTTTTCTTAGTTAATATATGTCACTAAATCATGTCACTTGATGGCTTTCTAACCCTTAGATGCTCTCATTGTTATTGCTTCCACAACTGGAATCCTGTAACAAACAAAACCTTAAAACTTGTTCCTGCTTTGATCAGATGGTGAAGTTTCGTAAAGGTCATACCAAAGAAGATGGGACTTGATAACCCATAGTGCTCCTTCTATTTATAATTATTTTCTGCTTATTGCCACAATTTAATGAGGGATGTGTTTTTTTTAATTCCTAGAGAAGGGAATCTAAGAGTCTTGCATTTTTTCCTCTTAAGATCAAAATCCAAGAATTAATGGAGGAAAATAGAGATCTTTGAATCTGAAGGAGATACTTTTTAAAAAAGGAATGTTTATGAAATGAAAACCAAATTCCATAATACCAATGAGAAGTCTCATACCTGTGAAACTTTCTGATGAGCAACAGTAAGAGAAAACTGACATAACTCAAAACTGTTGCAACAAGCCTAAATCCAATTGTTGCCCTTTCTTTCAAGACTTGCTGCTTAAAATACTGATTGGGCAATTCTTGCTAGGGGGATTTTATTTTTTTTTTTCACTCGCACTGTTATCAGTAGTCAAGATGATTAAATGGATGACCATTATAGACCATTATAGATGAGTTCTGTTCTTAATCGCCCATAATACTAACTTAATGGTGGCAGAAGGTTAAGGTTAAATTGCTTTATCCATACTAAATAGCAGAAAACTAAAAGCAGGTATCAAAACCCTGCCTGTCATTACTAGGTGAACATTTTATACCACTTGTGTCCTAATAAATAAAGGCCTTCCCCTTAATTTAGGCCTCTTTCTCAACTTCCACAACTTACAAGTTCAGATTAGAATTCCAAAAATTGAAACATGCTAAGAATTTTATGGTCTTTTGTACGTAAAAGAAATACCATTTTAAAAACTTATTTTTAGTAAATGCTATGGATTAGCTTTTTCAGAACTGTTTTAGAACTTAGCTTTTACAGAAACTGGATATGACCTGTAAGCATTGACCTGCTAGTATAGCATAAAATATGGAACGCTTGCCTAATTATAAGCTAGAATTCCCTCCCCCTCCCCCCAACTACTACTTCTATAATTATGAGCAATGCTCTGATGCGAGTAGAAATATTAGATGGTGGTTTGTACATACAATTTATGTAAAGAGCAAAAGGTAGTCTTTACTGTTCTGGCTTGTGGTTATTACCATGTTATTTTGCTTTAGTCTTAGACTTACCCATTGCAGTGTTTCATAAACCTTCTCTCCTTTCAGACTGAGGACCAAGTTTCCTTATTCTAATGAGCAAACAAATCCAGGCTTTATGCTGAGTCCAGTCATGCTGCAAAGAAATATAAGTGGGGAGAGTGCCAGTATCAAGGTTTCTATAGAAATCGAAGAATTCCAGCAACCAGTAACTTTTACGTGTGATGGTATGTTTCTGCTTTTTAAATAGGAGTTTGCTTGTAAGATTTAGAATGGTGGGTTACAGCTGTATGCTCAGTCTAGGCTAATGGCTTTTAGGATTTATAATCCCTGGTCTGGGGTGTGTGGATTGCTTGAGGGAATGTGGAAGAAGTAACCGAAGAAAGGTTCTGGGTCAGTGCCTCCATCAGAAAATATTTAGAGGCTGACAAAGCTGAAATGTTTTTTTAAATAAAGAAAAGCCAAGCAAACCAGAAGCACTTTTCTATTCATGGCTGTTAAAACAGTTTTTCAGGTGTTTGACCTAATTCATGGTAATTGAGAGGAGGATGACACCAGGACTGCAATTCTTAACTTTTAATTAAATTTTTTATTTCAATGCTTTTAATATGTCTAAAACTGTTGCAGGTTGTCTAAAAATTCAGACAAATTGCATTTGGAAAATACGAATAAATGCTGCAATTATCTGTTACTCCAGTACATGCTTATGAACACAAGTGCTAAAATAATACTTTTGCGATGGGCGAGCTAGCTGTGGTACAGTTTTGTGGGTAACCAGATGTATTAGTTTGAGACAGAACTTACAGGTTTGTCTTGTTCTTGTACATGAATTTATATTCTCTCTGCAATCAGGACTGGACAGTGGGTTTATATTAAAGACTGTAATTCTGGATGCTGTTGGTGATAAAATAACTGGTAATAAGTTACCTCAGGAGCAGTTAACTTTTTAGCCTCTATACTGCTGTAGTCTCTTAACCCTTGTGAGGGTTCCTATTCCCAGACTGTGTCACCTGGTATAGATCTGTGCGGTGGTGGTGGTTTGGTTTTTTTTTTCTTCAATCATTTGGTTCTCTATCTGTAACAGTGTAAATACTTTAGAGCTGGTTGTTCTCAAAAGTTGCTCTATTACTCACTTAAACTAGCTGCTTTATTGGAAAACAAGCTCTGAATGCATAAGTGTTTTCATTCTATATTAATTTGCTGGGCCTTACAGTTAATCTGCTGTGATTTCATACTATTTTATTAAGAAATGAGGTGAACTGTAAGCGTAGCCTAGGAAGGTTTCTGCTTTTGATCCTTAAGATTATGCTTTTTTAATGTTACAGACTTAACCCCCATCCTTTCCTACAGAAGGCTTTGATAGTGTAACTAAAATGTTACTATTTCAGTCCTTTATTTATAGAAGCTCTGTGAATATCTTGGAATGTGTTTTGCATTCTAGCAGCCTGTATCTTACTCTTTGTGCTTTCTGCTATCTTCCTTTTTCTGATGCTGAAGTTAATCACAGTTGAACTGCTTGTCTTCCATGGCTAGTGAAATATCTGTAACTTGTAATGTGACTAGTAATAGGCATATTCAAAGTTATTCTTTCTTTTAATTCCTTCTGTTCTTGGTCAAGTTGTTGCATACCTTAGCATCCTAATGCTAGAACTACTTCAGTATGACTCTCAGTCCTGCTCAGAAGGAACTGCGGCCTTTCAGTGTTCTGACAACTCAGTGCCCAGTGTGTAGAAAGGACCTAGGAAAGAAACAGATGACCTCTAGAGCTTTTTTGGGTATATCTATTCATTATGTGTTTGTTTATTAGACTTTAATGGAAGTACAAGTTTACCTGAGCAATCATTGTGTGTCAGCAAGAAATAAATGCTTTCAATAAGATGGAGAGCAGGAAGAAGGTGGTGAAGTTGTTTGTGTATTACTGCACTAGACTTTGCAGGACTGATAGACCTTCACCCGTGCAGCCTGTTGACTATAGCCCATAAACAGTTACTGCATCTTTTTTTCTCTGTCCACCACCATATTCTCTGCTCAAAGTACTATACCAGTTCCACCCTAGATTAACAGTAAGTTAAATAGTTTTATTAGTAAGTTAACCAGTATTTTGGAATTCATCCTTCTTATTATTCCTTGATCTTGAAATTCACACACTCATTTTTCACATGCCATCAAATAGCTCTGTGCTTCTAGTAAGTAGTCATCTGTTAATGAGATGAAGCACTTGTGTTGTCTTCTGGAAAAGATTGTTGTGGCATCGCCTCTCTGTCTCTAGCATAGTAATAACATTTCTTTCTTAAAAACCAAAAAAAATTCAGGAAAATTAGGGAGGTCCCTGGAGAGGAAAAAAACCCAACCCCCTGTGAAGGTACTGATGAAAAAATAACATGTTTTTATATAGTGTTTTTCATGGAATTTAGTGGCATTGTTTGCAGATGATGTAAAGGAAAAGATGAGAAACTAGGTAGAAAGGTGTAGAGTGTATTTTGTACTTAAAATGTTCATGGTGTTAAAACATATCTATGTATTTTTTGTCAGTGACAGCTGATGGCTGTGGGGTTTTGGGTTTGACTGGGATTATTTCTTTTGCTCTGTAGTTACTGGAGGGAAGAGAGACTGTTTTCAAAAAAGCGTTTGGAGCCTGATATGAAAGTACTGGCAATTGGGCTGCTTTTTGCAAAGGCTTGGTGATGTTTACTGAGATCGCATCTGTATAACACGGAAACGGCCCTAGACAAATGGAAAGGAAGAAGAATTAAGGACATTAAGTAGGATTTGTCTGCTACAGCTGATACTCTTTTCCTCAAAAGCAGAATGAAAGGAGAATTTCCGTTTCCAGCTTTTCAGATAATGGTTTTTAAATTTATTTAGCTTTAGCATCACTTATTTGAGTCCTTGCTAACTCAGGCAAAGTTATGATTAAAAAAGAGCTATTTTCATGTTAAAAAACCTGGAAAACAGACTGCAGACTGTTGGTGAAGTAACTGTGCTGTATCCTAATTTATAAAGGATTTATTGATTTCTTAAACTTAATATCGCATGCTAAAGATCTGTATTTAACATTTAGATGTAATTTCTTTAAACAGTGAGTTCCCCTGTTGAGCTTATAATAATGCAGGCGCTTTGCTGGGTGCATGACAACTTGAATGAAGTGGACATTGGCAGCTACATCCTGAAAGTCTGTGGCCAAGAAGAAGTTTTACAGAAGTAAGCAAACTTTTTCACTAGTAGTTAACTTCATGCTTTTTTATGGCATAGTTACTGGAAAGTATGTCTTTACATTTAGATTTGTGAAAGCAGAAATCGTAAAAAGTAGAAGAGTTACACTTTGCATGAAGATTGTAAGTCTTTAGAGTTGCTTTGGGATACAACAAAGTAGGTTCTCAACAGCTTCCTAAAAACCTGTTCTGATCTACCATCTGTTGTGTTAAATCCAGGTTTTTTCAGATGGAGATTTGTACAGCATTTCTGTAGATTAATGTCATTTTCAACTGCTCTTCAAATTCTAGCAACTAGGAAAAAAACTAATGCTGATTTTTGGTAATCTGAAATAATCTGTTCTGTGCTTTTTTGAAAGCTGATGTTTTACAAATCCCTATTAGTTTTCTTGATTTGAATATTTGGTTTTGATGTTAGCCGCAGTAGTTAAGAGCTTTAGCTTATAGGTATCTGTAATAGTATATTAGAACTTCTGCAGAAGTAAAAATCAGATAAAGTAGTATGGTATGGAGATTGAATCACCATTTCCTTTTTTTAAACCATCAGATTGTTTTAAATATTCTGTGTGAGCTTTTTGAAAGACATTGCATGCTTTTGATATAACGATAGCTTTCTTTTGTTTAACAGTAAGCACTGTGTAGGAAGTCATGAATATATTCAGAATTGTCGGAAGTGGGATACAGAAATCAAACTGCAGCTCTTGACTCGCAGTGTAGTATGCAGAGATCTGGCACGAACAGTAAGTACCTTCTGAACTACAGCAATATAAATCCTAAAGAAATGGGGGCTGTGCATCAGAGTTGATGAATCTGAGGTGTGTGTTTAGCAAATTAGTGTATCTACTTGGTGCTGGGAATTGTATTCTCTTATAGTAAGAAGTGAAATACATACTGGATTTTCACAAGGCAAATAATATAAATGTGGATAATCTCTCTTATTAATCCAAGTACTATAATTGGAGTAAGTATACAAGCATTTGGACTAAACTTGAGGCCTGAAAGAGAAGCGACAAATTTCAGAGTTAAAACTTGAACTGTTTTGCTTGGGGTTTTTTTTTGTTTAATTAGATAGATATCAGGCAGTCAAAGAAGGGAAGAATATTTGATATCCGCATAGGTAGGCTCTTGATTGCAGTTTCTTCCTTCTTCCCTGTCCCAATGTTTACACATTTCATAACCTATCAATTAGTTATTTCATTTCCCTTTCGAAGAGATCTCCTTGTATCTTTCCCCTTCTACTCCACAGGAGTTAGTAATTAAACTTCTAAAGCAGTTTTACAAATTATATAACAATGAGAATTGAACTTAGTATCTGATATTTTATTTCAGGAAGATGATGACAGAACACCTGTACACCTAACCAAACATCTCTACAAAGTAGAAAAGCCTTTTAGAGAACCTATTATAAGGTAATGTTATGTCGTTATTTTAGTAATCAAACCCACTGCTGACTTGAAGACCAAGGTTGTGTTTTGCTCTTGCACTTGCGTTTAATAACCACTGTTTCTTACAGATCTTCTGTTGGAGAGCTTCTTGATGTGTATCACAAGCAAGTTAACATAGCTCTTAAAAATGAGGTAAGGTCATAGTAAATTATTGCTGAATCAAAAGTTAGCAAAAGAAAATTCATTAATGTGATAGTTGGAAAAAAGATGTGTAGGTATTCTTGGGGAAGCTGAGGTCTGGATAAGCTGTCATATGTAAATTTGGAATGATGGATTTTTAGTTGTTTTTTTTCTTCCTAGCTTTTCTTGAAAACTAATTATTACAATTAGAAATGTATCTTCTAAGTTCTGGGGTGGAAAGTAACTTTATCTACAAAAAAAGGGAATAGGGAAAAAGTCTGAATCCTGACTGTATCAGTTGATGTCAGCCATGAATGGTGCATGGTTAACAGGTAAAAATCTACACAATAGTGAGCTGTAATATTTGTGTATAATGGCATTGCTAACTGACGCGTGTTTGGGACATAAAGGTGAGCTTTTCAAAAAGTCTGATAACGTTCTGCATTACTGGATTAAATTAAAATACACTGGCAAAACCATTGGCTATGTCAGTGTATGATAGGTAGCTTTCAGAATTTACACATGAAGTAGTTAGGAGTGATTTCCAAAGGCAAAATAAAATAATGTGCTTTGCCCATTTCTAAAAGGAGATGCTCAGTTTAACTGTCAATAGTAATGTAATTTGGAGACTTAAGTTCTTAAAGATTAGAAATTTAAGAACTTTAATCGTTTAAGAACTTAAACGATTTCTATGAAAACAGTCTCAAAATTATTAGTCGTTTTCATTTCCATGATGTATGTTTGTCTCTGGGAATGCAGATCTGAACAAGCAGGTGTCTACTGTTTACGTTTTCCCTTAATGTTATTTAATCCCCTTGATGGTGATTCACCATGTTATTAAGGATAGTTTTGAACATGGTCTTTTTGTAGAAGAGCAAGGTGTTACTGTTCTTTGATATAGTGGTGTTTTTCTTGCTTTGCTATTGCAGCTGCTTCAGTTTACTTGTTTTAACAGTTGGAAAAGACCCACTGGATCATCGAGTCCAACCATTCCTAACAATCACTAAACCATGCCCCTCAGCACCTCATCCACCTGTCTTTTAAATACCTCCAGGGAAGGTGACTCAACCACCTCCCTGGGCAGCCTGTTCCAGTGCCCAGTGAAATGTGATTTCATAGACTGGGGCGAGGTGTGCAAAACATCTCAGTTCAGAGTTAGGTTTTGTTCTTTCTATGGTGTCTTTGAGGATGGAAGATGTTGCTTGTAGGGGATGTGATTAGCTCCAGATATCAGCAGTTGTTACATTGAAATTTTTCACTTCCTGAAGTGAATTCCTGGACGTATTCTGTAGCTGAAGATTGGTAATTGAAGTGAGACAGGGTGCAGTTAATTCATAAATAACTTGTAGATATAGTCTTTGATTTCACATAGCTGGAAACTTTTAAAAGTCATCTATTGTCTTTTTATTGACATTAATTTGAGGGCCTGTGAAGAAAATAGTGGAAATTTTGCTTTTCCTGTGTTAGAATAGCTGTTATCTTCCAACTGTTAGGTTTGAAAATATGGCTTAAATATTTACGATGACTTCTCACTTCTGTGGTTATTTTCTTACCAGGCCAAAGTTAATTGTTTCCAGATAATTGCTGATCCAAAAACTTTGATTCAAGTGGCTTCTTTGCTGTCCATTTGTAAGATGGTCATGAGAATATGTCTGAGAAGGGTGGGGTTGGGAATCAGTTTACATCTCACCAAGAAGATATTACACTAACCCCTCTTATTTAATAATAAGTGCTCACAAGTGATTGTGAAAGAAAGCCTTTAAAAACTCAACAGTTATTCTGAAGCAAATGTTTTCATTTCTACATGTGTTCTTTAAAATTGGATGAAGACTTTGCTTATATTAAAAAACAGAAACCAAGGAACCTAGGATAATTTAGATTTAAATTAAGTGGCTTTCATTCTGTTTGAAGAGAAGGAAGGGAATAGTAGGAGCATATTGACTTTGTCTTAAGCAGCCTGCCAGCGTTTTCATTCTCTAAGAAGCTGATCTATTCTTTTAAAAAGATTCCTATTAAGTGTGCAATCCCCCTTCCTTTTCTTCTTCAAGACAAGAGTTTGCAATTGCTTCATCTGGAAAAACCGTTTAAATTAAATAATACGTAAGGCAAAAGTTGCAACAAACTTTTCTCAGAAGTATATTAAAGTGAAGTAAAAAAGATAAGATTCCATTACAGAGCCTGTACTGCAAGCGTGTGTGATTTGAACCAGTATCTTTAAGTGGGTTGAAATTGAAATGCTGCTTCCTTAGCATTCCTTGACTATCCTTTTTTTAAAGTACACTTTCTTTTTGTGCTACAAGGGAATTGAAGCTTAATATCATTAAAAAATACTTGTCTGCCTACAGCTTAATAGAAAAATGGTTGGAAATATCCCAGTGTTTCCTTGGAATCCATTTTAGAATCTACACTGCTCCTATGTTTTTGGCATTCATAAATGAGCTATAAGGAAGTTGACAATAGCAAGGGTTTTTAGTCACATTATTACACCACAGTTTGAGATATGCATCTCATAATGAAATTTCCTTGGCAATTTATTCTAAAAAAACCCAGCAAAATCAAAGCAATACCATGCTTCTCAATTGTGATCACGTCAATCTGTTCTTTCATACAATCTTTATTAGAACCAGCATAAAGCAGTAGATCACGTAATTAAGACTGTCAGAAAAATCTGTTCTACATTGGATTGCGTAGAGACTCCTGCGATAACAGAATCTGTGAAGAAGCTAAGGAGGGCTGTTAATCTTCCAAGGATTAAAAATGCTGAGGTAAGCTTTCATACTGTAAACTGCATTCTGCATATGCTTTTTAACACTTACAGAAACTATTTCATAATCTTTAGTAACTGCAGATATCAGTTTATCGTCCATTTGTTTTAACATCTCAGTGCTTCATCAATTCAGTGATATGTTTGTAGTACAGAGCAGAAGTCTTGCAAGATGCACAGACCAAATAAACACAGTTGTCACGTGAACTAAAATGCTTGCAGGGAAATGCAGGAGACTCACTAAGAAAGCTTAGCAAAACAGAGCATATAAAATGTTTCTTCAATGGTTACTTTTTGATAGGAGAAAGCTGTTGAAATAATCAGGTTATAGTGTAAAAATAACTTCCAAAAGTAGCACTATCCCAGTAGAATTTTAAAAAAGTACTTCTGTATCAATAAAACCCTGCAATTCTCCTGTGATGAACATTAGCTTAATCAGTAATGTATATGAAGGCATATAGGATTGCATTAAGAAACAAATTTGCTGTAAAGATTGAAGTTGATTGCAATTAAGCCTTGTGTAAGATATTGTTTGGTTATTTTTTTTAAAGTAATTGTTTTGGAAGAAGTGGCCAAAGAATAAAAGAAAATAGTAGAGTAGAAAATTAGATATACAGTGCTATTTCAACAATTTGGCATCCTATGATCCAAAAATACTTGGATTACTTCACAAGTATGGGAGAAACAGCAGTTTTTCTGAGAGGGGGAAAGGATGTGATTTCTGTTTTCCCCCAAAGTTTCTACATCTTTTTAATAAGAATGTGAAGTTTTTGGTAATTAGAACTTGATGAAGGCAAAATGCTCAATTTATATGCTAAAAGTATAAGGAGAGCTTTCATTCTTCTACAGCAGTTGTGACAAACAGACTTTCTTGGAACTATTAGGAATTTGCCGAGCTCTGTTTTTAAATTGCAAACTTAGTTTTCATTGAAAGTTTTAGTATTATCAGAAGTTGAATTTGGCATGGAACCCTTCCTTGTCAGAAGGGAGTAAATTCCCATGCTTTGCCACGTTTTGGCTTCAAAGGTGTCCTTGTTCAGACTAGACATTGCTGTAGTACTGTATCATGTTTAGACTTCCAGTTTAGCAGACCAAGAAGCAAACACAGCAGATAGTATGAAGTGACAGTACTTGCTGTTCAGTTTTCTCAGCTGTTTAACTTTTTTTATTCAATACATTTATAGTAACTCTGCCTTCAAAAGATAATTTAACAAATACCGCAATTTGTTAAGAGCAATAGAAAATTAATATGGGTTTCCTGGTACTGAAATTTGTTCTAACTTTACTGTCTAGGTATCCTTAAAATGTGCTGCTGACTCAAGCAAGAGCTCACCTGGTGAGTAAAATTCTTCGGTTTTATTTAAAAACTGCTTTCAGGTGGCTCTTTTAGGAAGATACGTATTAAAGATAAATTATAATTTAGATTCACTGCAGCCTGAAAACCCTCTGAAAGTGAGTATAGACCAGTTAACAAGAGCAGTTGAGGCCCTTCTGCAACTCCACATGAATTCATGTAGCAGTTCTGCAGCAATTTCTCCAAAAGATACTAAGAGTACCAAGGAGGCATGGACTGCCACAGAACATCTCCAGTTCACGATATTTGCTGCTCATGGAATTTCTCCTGCTTGGGTATCAAAGTAAGTAATGTATTAATTGTAAATTTCATCCTTTTGTTGATTTTCTTTGCTTGTTTAATTTACTTTCTTTTCCTTGTCCAGTTATGAAAAATACTACTTGATTTGTTCTCTGACGCATAATGGAAAAGATCTTTTTAAACCTGTTCAGTCCAAGAAGGTTGGCACATACAAGAACTTCTTCTACTTGATTAAATGGGATGAACTGTAAGTGTTTAGCATGTTAAACTTACTAAAATATTAGCTAGTACCTAGCAAGCTAGCTGCTGAATACAGTCATTCAACTATTGCTCCTGATTCCATTTGAAGGACTGAAAGAATAGTGTGAGAGACTTAGTGACCAAAATCAGAAATACTTTTTCAAATTATATTTTGCTACTCTTTTTAAAATTGGGAGTGGAAATGCTGGACAAATGCCCTTTGCTAATGTGTTTGTAGTTTAAATTATGAGGAGTTGGGAAAGTTGTAGCATCCCTTGTAATGGGAGCAGCTTGTGTTGCTTAAAGGAGAATGAAAATCTTGCTTTTAAGCATTGCTCAAATTAGGTAAATGCAGAGGAAAAGCAACTTGCTTTTACTGACATTAGTACTGAGTCTTTTTTGTTCCAAATACATTGTGCCAACTTTGTACCTGAATTCAAACCTGTAATTTAGGATTATTTCTACCAAGAGAGCAGATACAGAAGTGCTTGAAGAGTGTCTGTCTGTAGCGTATGAGAATGTCTGATTTGACCTGCTAAACTTCAGTTTTTGTGTGTGGGGCAGGGGAGAAGGTAGAAAGGAAGAAGGGGCCAGCAGACAAGAAATAAGGAGGGGATGGCAGGTGATATCTGGCAGCGTAGAGGGGAACATTTTTCCTTATCTGTGCACATTATCCACTTAATGGTTATCAGGCACCCTGTTGTAACTGGATCTTCAGGTGAGCTCCATATTGCACTTTATCTGTTTTTCTGACTGTTTTAAAGGTCAGATGTAGACCCTGAGGACTACCCTGAAACTCTACAATGGCAAATTATTTCAGGCCAGGAATGAGAATTTCAGGTTCTAGAATATCTGCCTTCAGAGAGTAATCCAACTACCTTTTTTTCTGAAGATGCAAAGGATTTTGCTGGCATTTACCACTGCATTAGTGAAAGATGTGTTATATTAAGTAGCTTGCAAGACATCTATTTGTAAAGTTTTATAGTGTAAATACTCTAATAATTAGTAAAATACTGTGATAACTTTTAGAATGATATTTTGGTGTATCATGAAAAAGAAAATTTAAATAATACTTTAAGGAATAAAAATGGTGTAAAAATAATTGCTCAGTGAAGTGTACACTGCTCGGCTGCTTTCTTTACAGGTGCTAGTTTTGTTCCATGTGTATTTAGCTCTCAGTAATTGATAGATTTAGATGGGAAGCTGTTGTCAGCTGACTCTTGAATTTGAGAGTTAAGAGGTGGCTAACATGAAGTTGTGTCCTCATAGTGAGTAGAGTGGGAAGACTGGTTATGCTGGATGGTGTTGTTCTGTGTAAGGAATGTGATTTAATAGACAAAGATTAGAAACGGTTGCTCCAAATCTGGCTGTGGTGCAGAAGTGTAATTTATAGGTTTTGCAAACTATTGGTATGATAGATAAAGTGGAGTTAAATATAGATGCGTGGAAATGTAACACTTGTTCTGCAGTGTTAATTAACTTTAGAAAGCATGAGACATCAACAGATTATATGGATAACCCTGTAATTTACTAACAACTGTCTTTCCTCTGACTTATTTTTAACAATTTTATTTTGCAGAATAATTTTCCCCATCCAGATTTCACAGCTGCCTTTGGAATCAGTTTTGTGTCTGACTTTGTTTGGAATACTAAATCAAAGTAGTAGTGGAAATTCTCCTGACTCAAATAAGCAGAGAAAGGGCCCAGAAATTTTGGGTCAGGTTTCTCTACCTCTTTTTGATTTTAGGCGGTAAGTATTGAAAATATGGGTGAGATTATTAGTATGATTTACTCTGTATAAACCTTACTTCACTCGCATAACTATAGAAACTGCTTCTCTGCCACTGAATGTAGTAAGCAATGATAAAAATGAGAATTGTAAATGATATTGTTACAGGGTTAGTGCCTTAAATTAAATAGGGTACAAAACACAGTCCTGTGTTATAATATTTCCATCTAACCGGCTGAAAAAAATTACCTACTGGATGAAGTTGAATATTGTTTGGATGAAAGCAGCTCTGTTTACAGGAAATTTTCATAGTAATGTGGGCCAAAAGAGGTCATGTTAGTACCGAAGACTTATAAATATGTAGCAGTTGAGTGTGTAAGCATAACACAAGTTGTCCTTTTGAGGAACCCAGTGACATTCAGGTGTTAACCTGTAATTCATATGTTGTTAAAGTATCTTCAGGCATTACTCTCTACTGCATTGATAACCTCCCTTCTACTGAAGGAATATGGTCTTGGTAGATGATGTTTTATGAGTTCTAATATCTGATTAGGAGATCTTGAAGTACATTATATTGTCTTGAGGCAGTTCAGTTAGTATTCACATTATCTTCGTAGATGAAGTGTAAACAGCCAGTTCTCAGTCAGTTTTTGAGCCACAATGATAGAGAATGCTGCTTACAAAGGGAACTGTTTGCAGCAAGCCTTAGATTCAGCAGGAATAGCATCTAGTGTGATATATAACAGAATTCTGACAGCAAGTAAACAATGTGCTATGCTTCTATCATATCACTGGGAAGGAAGCACTTCTGTCTTAAAACTGTCATAAGATAGGAAAGAAAGTCTCTTACCTTCACCCAGTCCTGTTTGTAGAACAAAATATAGTGATGGCTCAAATCTTTAGAAATAAGACCTTTAATTTAAAGTCTGTAGAGTTTCTAAGGACTAGTATTCTTTACAAGCATCTTTGCTTGAATGCAAAAATGTTCAATGCTGCATGTTTTGTAAGTTCACATACACTGGAACGCAACTGGAGAATTTTGAATATATTGATTTTGGGTTTATTTCTTTTAGTCCTTTTATCAGATTTAGTAATTTTTAAGAGTGGTGATATATAAGCCATAAAGAAAATCAAAATACTAGATATAGAATTTAAATATATTTTAAAATACAGGTGTGTCTTTATAGATAGCAAAAATAAGCCCTTTCTTCAATCAACCTGTTTCTGAGTAACAGTGCTCCCAGGATATTCTGAAATTATTCCTTTTGATTCAAAGCTGGATTCATTTAAAAAATTAAAATGAAGGGTTAATTAACTATTGTGTTGAACTTATTTCTAGTTTGAGCTGGCCTTCCTTCAGGTACAGCTGCTCGATCCTGTTATACTTTGTTCACTAAGAATGAAAAACCTACTGTAATCTTCCTCAGTTAAGTATTCATGGATTTGTTCAAGTTGCCTTGTCCTTGACACCTTCCTTATGCAGTGTATTCCAAAATGCTTACCACTTTGGTAGCTATTCAGTGAAACATTAACCAATAGACTTGAGTCACAGATACCAGAGCTGGGCATGATGTTGCGGATCACAACATTGCAAAATAGCTTCAGGATTTATGCTTAAGATTTTCTGTTTATATGAGCTCCTGACTTCTAGGTCTTACTGGAAGCTTATCTAATTGTCAACCAAGGCTGTATGTCTATTCCATGTGTTTTCTGTCCTCTGGTTCTAGATATGGCTCTACTTGTTCTGCTTCCCCTTTTTTTATGGTGGCGGTTCCAACAGCTTGGGGGTGCTTAGGCTTTTGTACATTGCAAAGACGGTCCGTAGCTGCTTTCAGTCTCCATTGACACTTAGATTTCTTTTCATAAACGATGCTTATTTCAGCCTTCTGTTCAAAGGTTGCATTTCACTTTCCTATCTCAATGCCACATTTCCCAGTACTTGATGGAAAATGTAGTTTCTGTTTTGATTTGAATTGCAGATTTATCTTGTCTTCATACTGTGTGGTGTTTTCGTAGTAGTTTTGGAGGAAAACTGTATTTTCTGTTTATGCAGAGCACTGCAATAGAATGCGTTGTGCCAGGGTTTACTGAATGGCCTGTACATGGCAGCTGTAGAGATACTAGATGTCTAATCCACTTGCAGAAATTAAATCTAGACCTAAGTAATTGAAGATAGTAACCAAATACTCCAGTTAAAGTTGAGAATAGTGTCAATAGCAGGCAGGAGATAAAACTTGTAGCTACCTGAAACATAGGAAGAATAAAAGGTCGTATATGTGCTTTGGAAAAATCTGTAGTCATGTTAAAATCCTTTCAGATAAAGTGTGTGAAGTGCCTTAATATCTTTACTCGTGAATGAGACTGTGGCAAGTATGTTAGATTGGAATGTTATTAAAATGAACAAGCTGTTCATGCCATAGTTACATGATTTAGTAATTTCTATTGGTATACCAGTAGATACCAGTGGAATTTCTATTGGCATCCCAATAGATGGCATAAGCTCCCAGATAATCAATATTTACATAAAAAGAACTGTTCTTTCCTTGAAACAAATATAAACCCTAAAACAATCTTTCAAAATATACTAAAGGCTTCGCCTTCAAGCAGTCTTTTGAGACTGTATTTTGATTTGTAAAGATTGATAGAAATTTTTCCGTGTCTAACATTCAGCACTTAACTGATATATGAAGTATTCTCAGTTGTGCCTTACTACAAATGGAAATGGTATTAGTATTAGGAATAAACTGGCAAATACAGATGTCATCTGATATGCACTGGCAGAATTAAGTAATGTGGAAAGTCCAGGCCAATGGCAGTGTCTGTAGTATTCATTATGCTTGTGACTTTTTTACTGAGAGAGTATGAAAGTGTGTGTGTGTGTGTGTGTTCAGTTTATTCCTCACAGGCAAAAGTATTCCCTTCTCTCCCTTATTTCTTCAAGGACCACTTCATTTAGCTAGGTCAGCTATGTCAGCAGTGAACTACTTCCTCTGCCTTTTACACCTAAAAATTGCAGGTAACATTTTAAAGGACTTCAAAGTACAGAAGGTATCCAGTGGAAGAAATAAATTCATTTTGCACTTGATGGTCATAGTTCCTTTTTTAAGCTCCAAACTGTATTGACTAGTACAGTTTCATTTCCTATGTTTTTCTGAACATCAAGGTTGAAATACTAGTTATAAGATAAATTCTTATCTCTACAGTAGAAACGCATACTCAGTTTGAACTATTCTCCTATACCATGCTAATATTTTGGAGTTATTTCCTTGTAGTGACCATTGATCTTCTCCAAATAGTATTCTAATAACTAATATTCTGTTGAAGTAAACTGACTGTGATGCTAATACTTGTACATGCTTTTTTCTCAGATTGTTAACTTCTGGCACAAAACTCTTGCAACTCTGGATCTCATCACATCCACATCACGCATCAGGGATGGCCAGTAAGAAAGGAAATATGGAAAGAATAGTATTGCAGGTTGTATCTAATTCTGACTCAATCTGTTTTGTTTGAGTGTTGTGACTTGTAACTCTTACGTGAGTGATGATGATGTATTAATGAATGTTTTGGGAAGAGTGTCAATATTGCTAAAGCATATTTGAAAGCCAATATAAAATAGTGATTACTAAGCATTAAGGGCAAACAATAGGAAGCTGCTGTAAGTGAATACACATCAGTTATTGAATCACTATCTTGAAGTAAGAGAGAATAAAGGTGCCTTGGTGGTACATGCTGTCAGAACGGGGAGAGAACATCTTTGAAAAGCCATATGAAGATGACAGACATAGAAGCGTATGCTGAGATGGGAGTTTAGACCCAAACAATAGCAACACAGGTTTCTTTACAGAACATAAAGATGGGATGTAATCCAGAGGGACCTGGACAGGCTAGAGAGGTGGGCCTGTGCGAACCTCTTTAGGTTCAACAAGGCCAAGTGCAAGGGCCTGCGCATAGGGTGGGGCAATCTCCGGTTTCAATACAGGATGAGGGATGTGATTGAGAGTGACCCTGCAGAGAAGGACTTGGGGGATGCTGGCTGATGAGAAGCTTGACATGAACTGGCAATGTGCGCTTGCAGCCCAGAAGGCCAACTGTATCCTGGGCTGCATCAAAAGAAGCGTGGCCAGCATGTTGAGGGAGGTGATTCTGCTCCTCTATTCCTCTCTTGTGAGACCTCACTTGGAGTACTGTGTCCAGTTCTGGAATCCTCAATATAAGAAGGATATGGAGCTGTTGGAACAGGTCCAGAGAGGGGCTACAAAGATGATCGAGAGGGCTGGAGCACCTCCTGTATGAGGACAGGCTGAGATAGTTGGGCCTGTTGAGCCTGGAGAAGAGAATGCTCCGAGGAGATCTTATAGTGACCTTCCAGTACCTGAAGGGGGTCTACAAGAAAGCTGGGGAGGGACTGTTTACAAAGGTTTGTAGTGATGGGACTAGGGGCAATGGGTATAAACTGGAGAGCAGCAGATTTGTGCTAGGCATAAGGAGGAATTTCTTCACTATGAGAGTGGTGAGGCACTGGAACAGGTTGTCCAGGGAAGTTGTGGATACCCCATCCCTGGAGGTGTTCGAGGCCAGGTTGGACAGGGCCTTGGGCAGCCTGCTAGTGGGAGGTGTCCCTGCCCATGGCAGGGGTGTTGGAACTATTTTATGTTTCTGTGATTCTATAAGCACCTCATTCTAAGTTCAGAGTGCAAATTTCTCTTGGAAGAGAAGGGACCTTGTTAGTCATGTCTTAGCAGTCCCAAAACATGGTTGGAAATGGTGGTTGTGTTAAAACCACTGGTGCAGATTTTAATAGTTCTGTGATTAGTTTCTTCTCTAAGGATGCCCAGTTCACTTCTGAGGAGTACTCCAGCTGCTGGATTGTGCAACGACACAGTCATCATGTGTTTAACGCTCGTAGTTGTTTAGAGGAATTGAGATGGAAAATTTTTTGAGATACTGTTAACCAAATCTGTTATCTATGTAGAACTAAAGAGTTCAGATGCCTAAATGTTTGAGGCCTCTGGAAGCGAAGGGGGAGCTTCTATCTCTCTCTCTTTTTTTTTTTTTTTTTGTTAGATTGACTTCCCATCCCATGCTTTTGATATTGAATATAAAATTCCTCAAGCTTCAAAGACTACTGTGCATCATTCCATAGAAACATTAGAAAAACCATTGAGAGAACGTCTCCTTGCCATTCTCTCTAAGGATAACACTATTGGGTATGTTCATTTCTTTTCTATCTATGTAACAATTTGTGTCTAGAGTATGGAATACTTATTTATTCTTCTTTAATGTTGTTCTAATATATTTTGAAGACTTGTGGAGACTTAAACACAAGATTGAATTAAATTGCAAAATAACAGTGCTGACTTAATTTACTTGGGTTTACCATGGCTGGTGTCATTCTCCTCTTACAAGATTCCTACCCTTTTGGCTGCCTATTACATATACCTATTCCTGCTTGGCAGTTCTCCAGTTACAGGGAGCAGTAGCAGTTTCAGCAGTGACTGTTCATTTGCCATGAGTGCTTTTCTTGGCTGTCTTTCCCATTCGTCTGCATGAAACTTAACATTAACATCTTGGTTTATTTCAGATTATAATAAAACTTATTTTTGTCCTGCCCAAATTATAACTTTGAATAACTGTTTTTGTGATGTTTGAGGCTGTTATTTGCTTCTCGTTTAGACTTTTGTGGAGAAAATAGCCGTTTTGATTTCTTTCCTTTTTCTGTGTTAAATTACCTGTACATATACAATGACTAGGAGCATTGAGGCTATTCACATGATAATCTCTAATGTGTGTTATAAACTGAAATGCCTTTGTCTGCAGGCTATCAAAAGAAGATAAAGAATTTTTGTGGGACAAGAGGCATTATTGTCATAGTCACACTAGTGGTCTACCAAAAATATTGGTCAGTGCCCCTCACTGGGACTGGGCAAGTCTTCCAGAAATATATTCATTACTTCAGCAGTGGCCTCCTTTATCACCATTAGCTGCACTGGAACTGCTTGATTCAAAGTAAGAAAACCAATGTAAATAAGTTCTGTGTGTTATGCATTAAAAGGCACTTCTTCAGTAGATTTTGAATGGCCTTCTTGTGCAAAAACTATTGCTGACTTTCTTGTGTAAAAGCTAAGGTGTGGGGTTTTTGTCAGTTTTAAAGAAGACAGGCTTACTTTATTGATGTAGGTTTAACCAATTCATGTAGTGAAAGAATAGCAAATGTAGTTAGGATTCAGAAATCTAATTTGTGACAGGAGAGCAAGCTATACATCCAAGCCATCAGAACTGAAGTTTTGAGAGATTAGTATGCTTGTCCTAAACATGCCCATGTGTTTGCATCTTTGGTAATGAAAAACCTCAAACTTGTAGGTCCTTTATTAAGTTGTTACAGACTTTATTTTGGTTGTTTTGTATATGGCTGATCTCAAAAAAGAGAAAGAAAATCGGATAGGAATAGAATACATTTCATGTGGGTTTGTGGTGACTTCCTAGGTTTGCTGACCAGGAAGTACGAAATACAGCTGTGAGCTGGATAGAGGCATTAAGTGATGATGAGTTAACAGATTTCCTCCCTCAGTTTGTGCAGGTAAGACTTTCTGCCTACACTAAAGTTTGAATTTTCTTTGCTCAAAAACCCAAAGGAATTTCTGATTACAGATAACAGAAGTGCATTTGTGTGCCTCTGCTTAACTTGAATGCTTAGTGTGGAAAATGATTTGAGTCAGTAATCACTCTGACTTTCCTATGGATTGGGGGTGATTCTGTCTGTGCATTAATTGTAAAATCTCAGTCTTTGTCTAGATTTAAATCTAGACTCAATTTATTTCATTTTCATTGGTTTTAGGCACTGAAATATGAAACCTACCTTGACAGTGCTCTTGTCAAATTTCTTTTGGCTCGGGCACTGGGAAGCATTCGAATAGCACACTACCTATATTGGTAAGATGTTCTTTGTTCCATTATTCGCATAATGTGTTTACTATAAGATTAATAGTTCCAGAAAAAAAATTATTTCTTAATACTGTAATTCATAGCAATGTGTGTTACAAATGGAGAGTGTACAAAATGTAGATACTGGTGGTTTTTTATGAAAAACAGACAGTGCATCTTTAAGGCACAAACTTGTTGCCTTTTATATCCCCTATATCAGTAACTTTGGAGATATATATATATAGTACTGGTTCATTCAAGTGTTTTAATGCCTTAATAGTGCATTGTTTGCAGTATTTTACTTGAGAAAAAATGATTTAAATCCTTTATTTCAGGCTTCTTAAGGATACACTGTATGATACAAAGTTTGGTGTACGGTATGAGCAGATTCTAGGAGCTTTTCTTTCAGTCTGTGGAAAAAGACTGAGGGAAGAGCTGGAGAAGCAGACCAGACTAGTGCAGCTTTTTGGAATGGTAGCAGGAAAAGTAAAGCAAACAAGTGGATCTGCTCGGCAGGTGTGTATATATATGTATTTATTTGAGTTTACCCTCAAAACAATCCACTTAATTGCCTTTTTAGTCTAAGTTCCATAAAACGTTACATATAATATATAGGATGAACTATGAATCTTGTCCTGCCTTTTATCAAGTTAATGGCTTAATGGAGTTGATGTGTTTATCAGAGTTATCTGAAACAGAAGATTGTGTGAGGTGATAGGGTAAGAAAGTGGGGTGACTTCTGTGTATAGCGAGCTGGAATTGGATTTAAACCTATTACTGCTCAAGAATGATCCCATTATGCAAAAGAACGAGATACCCTTTTTTGTACGCTAATATAAAATTACGCTAATGTGAATTTGCAGTTTCATAGAGTGGAATGCTGTCCCCTGGTTCAGTCAAAAAAACCCACAGACTTTTGTCATAAGTGTTATACTGCTATACTAGTGTACTTTTAATAGCTAAACCGGCAATTATAATATCTAACATGCCTTTGGCACTGAGGAATTAAAACATTGACTTCAGGATAGCATTGTCCGGAAGTTTTCTGTAGACTGTTCAGTTAGGAAAATGTCACTGAATTTTTTTTGTTTGTCTTCAGGTTGCCTTGCAAAATGGTATGGAGCGTGTGCAGTTATTTTTCTTGAAGAACAAATGCCGTTTGCCTCTCAATCCTAGTCTTGTGGCAAAAGAGCTAAATATTAAGGTACTGCACATTCAGAGTTTCAAAATCTTTTTGTAAAAATTACATATAGGTAAAGCTTTTACAAATAGGAAAAAAAACATGAGTTGAGGATCTTGAAAACTTTCTGCTGGTGGAAGAGATTAATTAAAAGTTCTGATTGAACAAAGCAGTGAAATTAGCTAGGCAAAGATCAAATTTATACAAATACTTGTGTAAAACTAATAAGAGTACTTATTTTTATATATATATATATATATATATATGGTTTTTTATTTCTTCAGACCCTGTCTCTTTTGAGATGAGCAATTCTGGCTGTAGTAAAACTGGGGACTATTAAAAGTGCATGAAAACGTCCTGTTTGTAGTAGTATTCAAAAGAGAAAATTGAGCAAGGCTATAAAGTTCAAACAATGAGTAGATTTTTAAATAGGCAAAACTACCTGTTAATGGTTGTGCTAAGAGATGTACTAAATTCAGGGAGGCAGACAGTAGCTTTATTTTATTGTGAAGGTCCAGCAAGTAACAATGTAGGAGAAACTTCTTCAAAGTTTGTCAATGTGTGCTCAGCCACAGCCTTGATTATATTATCATGCATGACTGAAAGCCTAAAGGTCTGTGAACACTGGCTTTGCTCCTGTGGAGAGACAGTTCCTCTTGCTTTCCTTCCTTTCTGTAACTATTAAATCATGAATATGTACTTGAAAGCGGATACATGAGAAAATATTGTGAAACATGCTAATACACATTTTTTATAATATCTTATAGGTTTCAAAAAGAATGCTGATAAAATATTTGTCCATGTTTTATTCACTCTTCACTTAAAAATGTACAAAACAACTGTGCAGCATTATTGGCTTTTGTACAAGAATTCAACAAGTAAGAGCCAAAGGGCTCTTTATTCAAAAGGAACCACATATTTGCCACAGTTGCGATGTTGAAAGTCTGAATAGGCACATTGTGTGTCAGACCTGCTTGTTGTCAGAATGTCTTGTGTTCTTGGCTAGTAGGAACAGTCCTTTCTGATTATTAACACTGAATCTACTTGTAGGCATGTTCTTTCTTCAGCTCCAATGCAGTACCACTGAAAATTACGCTAATAAATGCAGACCCTCTGGGAGAAGAAATTAATGTGATGTTTAAGGTAGGTCCTGTTTGTGTATAGGAGAAAAAAGGTTGAATGTTAATCATGGTGTCATTGGTAATAATCAACTTTAGCACAGACCAACAAGCTTAGTTATTTTGTGAGTTTGCTCCTGTGTATCTATAGACTAGCATCTGAACAAGTTTTAAAATGTGAAATTAAATCTACCACACGTGAAAGCTTAAACGTAGCCCACTTCTCTTTTTAAGTGCATAGCTATGAGGAAGAAAGTAGTGTAAAATATCACTTCCTAGAAATACAAAGCAATTAAAATCTGTGAAGTTTAGTTTTGCTGAAGATGTATAATGTCTCCAGTTAACTTTTGTTTTTCCATTTAAGGTTGGAGAAGATCTGAGACAAGATATGTTGGCTCTACAAATGATTAAGATTATGGATAAGATCTGGCTGCAGGAGGGATTGGATCTACGGATGGTTATCTTCAAGTGTCTCTCAACTGGAAAAGACCGAGGTGCAAAACCAAAAGCCAGATGCCACCTATGATCTTTGCTTCACTTCTTCAATTTCTTGTCACGTTAATAGTGAAAAATTTCTGTGGAGAGGCAGCCCAAGGAACAGTGGAAGGCTAAGAGCTTTCCAAACAAGGAACTTCATTACTCAAGAGTATAGCAAGTTAAATTGTTCCTGATTTCCTGTGGCTGAAGTTGCATTTAAATGTGTCGTCTTTTGAGTTTCTTCTGTGTTCTGTTGTCGGTGAACAGTGGTGCAACAAGTAAATATGATGAAAGCTAACATTTCTCTTGATGCCCTTACTGCAACACAAGCAAACAATGGTGACTGAGCAATACTGATTTTGAAAGTTTAGTTACCATGAAAGTAAATTTTCAAGTCAAAACTGAAATTCTGAAGTGTTTGGTACCTGCTGCAGTTGAGTCAGGGAGTACCATTCATGCACTGAAATGTGCAAAATAAAGGAAAATTCAAACCACAACACTTTACACACACAGTGTCCCCCAGAATTAGTGTCATACGCTGGTAAAAGTTCCTTGACAATATGGGGCTGTCTTTTAGGTTTGAAACGAAGTCACAGAACTCTTGAGTGTAAATGCACCTTGAACATGCCTTTTGCTAGTTTTTATTAGCTCTCTACAGCTAGGCAATAGGAACCATGAGATTTTTAAGATGATGAGCAGTAACTTAAATATTCAGTGAGATGCTAGAACAGTGGTGAAAACTCTTTAAGTACCTGGAAATGCTGGAAATCTAGGTTAGCAAAACAAAAAGCTTCTGTTTCATTAAGACTTGCTTTTTAGAGAAACAGGTGGCTTTTCTTCCTGCTTTGAATGATGACTAGATTGTATAGCATGTAATGTTCTTTTGTGTTGCCGCTAATATTGCTATTCCTGAAGTATTTGAAGGATTAAAGTGCAAAGGAAAAATGGTTGTGAAGTACAGATTTGCATTTAGTAGTTCTTGCCAAGACAGGAGTAATTCTGTTTATCAAAGGTATGTTCTCCTTTTAGGCTTTAGCTATACAAATATTTTTAGTAAATATCTCTAAAATAAGGCCATATGCAAGGCCACTGCCCTATTTTTGGAGGAACAATCTGATCTCTTTCAAGTCTTGACAGCAGTTAGCATTACCAGATTACTTGAGCGTCAGTGTATGAGATATGTCAGGATGAAAATATTTTGTGGTTATTATTTATAGACCAGGACTAGTTTAGGTAGTAGAAAGTAATTATTCAAAGTGTAATTTGCATGTGCATTCTGGCAATTGTAATTAATTGTAGCAAAGTAAGCCTAACTTGGATTGCTACATGCATTTCATAATGCTTTGTAATATAGTCTGCAGAAATGCTTACTAGATAATAGCACGATTTTTACACCTAGCTGAGTTTTGAAAGAAACTAATCTAAGATTATAAAATCCATCATTGTCAAAGTTTCTACTGAATAATGAAAATGCAGTATAACTCTAAGGAGATGATTCAATATGCTTTCTTACGTTTTATATAAAGGCATGGTAGAGCTTGTTCCTGCTTCAGATACTCTTAGGAAAATTCAAGTGGAATATGGAGTGACAGGTTCTTTTAAAGACAAGCCTCTGGCAGAATGGCTGCGAAAATATAATCCTACGGAGGAGGAATATGAAAAGGTAAATTTTTTCAGTGTTGTTCTTTTTTTGGAGGCCTTGTAAAAGGGATAAATACCATCTTCTGAAAGAATGACATTCCAGTTCTTCCATTGAAATATTTTTCTATCTTTAGGAAACTTTTTTTCCTATGTTTGAAAAAGAGAAAATTAAAATCACTTATATAACTAAAACTGAGCCAGATGGATTCTATGGATTTGCATGAGGAATTTTTATTGGATAGAGAGAAAAAAATTGTACTTAAGTTTAAGATAGGGAGGAATGGTGGCTATTCTTAATGGTGGTTTAGGAGCAGTGGCCTCATACAAACACATGGGATTCAAAAAATAAAACGTTTTGGTTTGGCTAAAGTGTTGTGACAATACATTGGAAAAAGAAGTCTTATACACTTCTCTTTTCTCTGCTAAGACATTTATTTCTTTTTGTGATTTGTTTTCAACTCCTGTTTTCTCTTTCACTTATTTAAAAAACAAAACTGTTTTTGCTAGAAGGCGTAATAGCTAAAGATTTTTTCAACACTATCTGTTTGAAGAACACTTATGGAAAAAAGCAAATTTTGGGGCCTATTTTGTCTGGCTTGGACTTTACATGTGTCAAGATTGACTGTTGAACGTACAAACGCTCTTTTCCCAGTGGTATTTGATCTCAATTCATTTTTTTCTTTTGCCCTCCCAGGCTTCAGAAAATTTCATTTACTCCTGTGCAGGATGCTGCGTAGCTACTTATGTGTTGGGAATTTGTGACCGTCACAATGATAACATAATGCTTCGAAACACAGGACATATGTTTCACATTGACTTTGGAAAATTTTTGGGTCATGCTCAAATGTTTGGTAGCTTTAAAAGGTATTTTCTGTAGCTAAGTAATGTAGAGAATTAAATGATTTTTTGTATCTTTTTGTAAGCATTATAATTCTAAACCAACTTTTAAATTCCTCTTATCTGCTATTCTCATTCTGAAGCCAGTGTCTTACAATTTAACCACAGAGTTCCCAGAATGCTTTCAACCTTACCTGTATGGAATTAATTTTTAAAACGCTCCAGCTTTCTATTTCTGTATTCGGATCTCTAGAGCTGTTTTAAGTCAAGGCACATTGGCATAGCTTTCAAATAAAATTACTGTTCTGGTCACTTGTAGATTGAAATGAGGAATTTGGTCTCCTAAGCATAATTTAGCTTCAGTGCTTCCAAACTGCATTCATTCCTTGGGAGCTTTGTGCTACACACTCTTGGCAAATCTCAAAGGGAATTTCTTTACAATAGCTGTGAAAGCCAATTATTTTGGTACAGGAAAAGTTTAATGTAACTTTTTATTGATATTTGGAAGCCTTACATCTTACACAAGGCTTAGTGTCATACTTTTCCAGGAATATTAGGTAAAACCATACTGTGGTTTCACCTTTTCAGCTGTATTCATGCAGTTATGCAGCACATGCTTTTTAGGTAAACTTTATCACTGAGTGAGACATTGAGTGCCAGAATCTTTGTCGTCTGAATATCTTGAGTGTGAAACAAGTGAGAACAGACTCTGGCTCATAAAACCAGCAGTGAATGCCAACATTATAAAAAAGAGTGAACAGCAAGTTTGTATTTGCTACTCCACTGCATAGGGGAAGACAGTCTATATCCAGGATAGAGGACTTGTTTTAATCAGGTGATAATGTAGTCGTTATATCTGGTTTAGTGCATTATGGCATCCAGAAATGAAGGATGGAAGATATTGTAAGGTAACCTGGCCTCCAAGTGTTGCTCCAGGAGATCTGCTGTAGGTCCAGTACTGTGTGAGTGTTCTGGGAATCTGAGAATAGCAGTAAGCAGCAGCTGAACCCAACCCAGAAAGTAAAATGGCATTACTGGATTACTTAAGATCATTACATTGGGGTGGAGATAGAGGAGAAAGCACGTGACAAAGCAAATAGCCCTTATAACTAACATATGAATTTTTTTCTTCTTGAACAGGGATCGAGCTCCTTTTGTGCTAACATCAGATATGGCTTATGTCATTAATGGAGGTGAAAAACCCACTATTCGCTTTCAGTTGTTTGTGGATCTCTGCTGTCAAGCATACAATTTGATAAGAAAACATGCAAGCCTCTTCCTTAACCTACTTTCCTTGGTAATAATTTTATTAAATGAAATTGGAAGTTAATAGGTCTGTCATGTTGGATTGTAGTAAGTGCTCTGCTTTTTATGCTGCAGAAACTCTTAATGCGTGGTTTTAAGAGCCAGAAACATCAGATGTTCTTTTTAGGAAGATTGTAGTAGGAATTTTTTTAAGCTTCTTTTACTGCCTGTGTTTCCTGAAAAATTTATAAGATGATACCATAAATTACACTGCAAAGTGTTTTTAACCACTTTTAATTCAGCGGAAATGGTAACTGCCGATTATAAGTAATATTTTATTGCTGTTAATATTTAGCAGTTTAGTGCAGCTTCAAATGAATCTGAGGGTCTAAGTTTTAATCATTTCAGTGTAAAATTGTATTTGTTTTATTGCCTTAAACCTGTAAGTTGTAATTTCTTGCAGATGCTTTCTTCTGGGTTACCAGAACTAAGTGGGATTCAGGATCTGAAGTATGTCCAGGATGCCCTCCAGCCCCAAACAACGGATGCAGAAGCTACCATTTTCTTTACAAGGTTACTGGATAAGTGAACACTAAAATATCTCCTAGCATTGTCCTCTTAATGGGAGCTTTTTACTGTAAAAAAAAAAAACGTACCAAAGATGTTGGCAAACATATCTGTAGAATAGTTACAGTGTACAATCCTAAAATATCCGTTAACCGGTGAACTACATAAATAAGATCAGTTTCATGTAAGATTAATGCTTGTGCCAAAATACTTTGCCTTTAAGAGTAACATTGAACAAAAAATAAAATTGTTTGTAACCCAGGGTAGATAACTGCCTGACACTTGCATTTTGAATACAACCTAAATTGCTTAATAGTAGTGTATATAATGGAAACCTTGTAATGCATTGTAAAGTTCTTTCTTTCAAGAAGTGCTTTTGCGCACTAGGGAGGGAGAGATGATGCTTCAGTGTGGCAAGTGGGGGTAGGTGTATAGTGTAACTGAGTTGTTGCTGTGTTACAAAATGTGTTATTGTACTCACTTCTAAATATATGGGGGAAATTGCAGTACTATGCATGCAGTTCAGAGTCATAGGATAGTTTGAGTTGGAAAGCACCTTTAAAGGTCATCTAGTCCAGCCCCCCACAGTGAACAGGAACACTTTCAATTAGTGCAGGTTGCTCAGAGCCCCATCCAACCTGACCTTGAATCTTTTCAGGGATGAAGCATCTGGCACCTCTCTGGGCAGTCTGTTCCAGCGTTTTGCCATCCTCATCATAAAGATTTCTTCTTTATATCTAGCCTGAATCTACTTTCTGTTAGTTTAAATCATTAGCCCTTGTCCTATTGCAATAGGCCCTGCTAAAAAGTCTGTCCCCATCTTTTTTTATAAGCCCCTTCTAAATATTGAAATGCTGCAATAAGGTCTTCCTGGAGCCTTCTCTTCCCCAGGCTGGACAACCCCAACTCTCTCAGCCTTTATTCATAGAAGATGCATTCCAACCCTTTCATCTTTGTAGCCCTCCTTTGGACCCACTCTAACAGGTCCATGTTTTTCCTGTACTGAGGATTACAGAGCTGGATGCAGTACTCCAGTTTTTTTGGGTTTGGGTTTTTTTTTTTTTATTACCAAGTCTGGAAAGCCGTTGCTTCTTGGCTAACAAGCTATTCCGAAGTCTGGGTGCTGAATCTTCTATTAAATGCTGATATGATGCTATTTATATAGCCCATTGATCTCACTTAATCTAAAAACTGTTTCTTTGCCTGTAAGAATTTTTTTCCTTAGGCTTATGTCTGATTCATTGACACTTTTGTGGTTTTTGATTTATTTTTTTCTTTTTTTTTTAGGTTGATTGAATCCAGTTTGGGAAGTGTTGCCACAAAGTTTAATTTCTTCATTCACAATTTGGCTCAGCTGCGTTTCTCAGGTCTGCCTTCTAATGATGAACCCATCCTCTCATTTTCTGCTAAAACATACTCTCTTAAACAAGATGGCCGAATCAAACAAGTGTCTGTGTTTACATATCAGAAGAGATATAACCCAGATAAACACTATGTAAGTATGTGGAATCTTTTTCCACTTAGTGAAGATACTGTGCATTTTCTTCCAAAATGATACATTCTCCTTCTTGCCATAAATTCAGGACTTAACCATAGAGAATGAGCCCAGGGGAAAGGTGCCTTGTTTAGCCTTAAGCAGTAGTCTTTGAGGTAGATAACTAGATTTCTTTTCTGGACAAAGATTTAGTAAATACAGTTACAGATACTAACTCGTTCAGTTAGGCACTGATGTCATATTTGGGATGATCTGAAGAGTCCTCTGAATTCCAGCTGTATTGACTGTAGTGGGAGCCTAGAAGCCTACACCAATATTGACACCAAGACTGAGCCTCACTGTGGATGATTTGAAAGTAAAACAAAAAGCCCATAACTGAAATGTAGATCTTGCTGGGAACGGGCTGGCTTGCTTGCTTCCTGGAGAATGGAGTTGTATTGGCTCCAGCTGGGATGGCGTTATCTTTCTTCATAGCAACCCACGCAGCGCTGTCTTTTGGATGTTTAACTAAAGCTGTTGATAACACACAATTGGTTTGGCTGTTGCTGAGCAGTGCTTGTAGAGCATTGGGACTTTCTCTCTTTCTTCCAGTTTGCCCCTGCCCCCCCTGCAGCAAGTAGGCTGTGGGTGAGCAGGGACAGGGCAGGGACAGCTGACTCATACTGGCTGAAGAGATACTCTATAGCACATAATGCCATCCTTAGGAATAAAAGCTGAGGGTAGAGGAAAAAAGCAGGGGACAGGCGAGTGTTTTCTTCGAAGGTGGCCATTGCCTGGGGACTGGCTGGGCACAGGTCTGCTTGTGGGAGGCGGTGAGAGGTTGCTTTGCGTCACCTCCCCTCCCAAGGACTGTCTTCATCTCAGCCCACGGGTCTTCTCACTTTTGTTCTTATTCTGTCTCCTGTCCCACTGGTGAGGGGGTGGGAGTGAACAAGCAGCTGTGGGGGCGCTTAGCTGCTGACCAGGGTAAACCACTCACAGGGGTGCTAGGGTATAGATTGGTATTCTTAGCATCCAATAACATTCTTCAAAATTAAGACACTTCTTGAAAAGGATCTAGAAGGAAGCAGAAAGGACAGAAGTAGTGTTGGTGGACATGATTTTAAAAGATGGTGTTTGAGTCATACTTAAGGGCTAATGTAGCCGCCTTCTGTAAAATGGCTTCCATTAAAATTGTATTTGCTCCTCCTAAGTAAAAGCGTAGTTTCCTGTGTTAATACACCTGCTTTCTTTGTCAGTCTTAAGAGGCAGGCAAGCATCACAGTTTGCCCTTGTGATTTTGATAGACTTGGATTACACTTGACTTGTATTAATACTTGTATTCCTACACAGATGTGAAACCATCTTCAGTTTATTTTGTACTTCTCTACTGCTCTTGGGCCTAGAATAGTCAGCTCAAGTTACATTTTCCTCAAGTTGTTTAAAGAGTGAGCTATATTGATATATGCAAATGTACATCTCTTTCCAAGTTGTATTTGCTGTGTATGTCTTAGTCTAGTAAGACACCAGATGGGGAAGGTAGAACAAAGCTGAATAATGCTACAAGTGAAGAAAAGCTTTGTACTGAATCACTATATTTTAAGTGTATTTGAGTGTGCCTTGCCTAAGCCAAAACAGCCTTTTATGTTTCAGGGAACTGCTAAGATGGTGTAGCCTCCTTCTGGCTAGATATTTTAAACCTCTGCCCAGTTACGTGGTTTTAAATACACACTTAATGATTCAGCCCATAAAAATTAGTCCACAGAATTGAATTTTCATTTCCCTTTCATATTAATACGAATAACTACATCCTGGGATTTTTAAAAAATAATTTTTTTAAAATTCCTTTTGTATAATGCAGTGTACTTGTACCTGCCCACCAAATTATCATTTTAAAAGTAGAATCCTCTAGAATCTTTAGAGAATTAGATTGGAAAAGTATGCATTAGTTTCCTCCATAGCCCACGCCTGAAAAATTTTGTGGTTGTTCTGGCCCCACAGATACATGTCTAGATATAATTCTGCACTGATGTGTTAAAATTTTGTACACCTATGTGGCATGAACTTACAACGAGGCTTAAAAGGGAGAATGTGGACAGCTTAGCCTTAACTACTTTTATCACACTGTCAGATGTGGATCTAGCTTATGGAAAGATTGGATGTTACATTGTGCTATAAACTGCAAATGCTGTTTACAGTATAAATGCTATAAACTGAGATATGTATGCAGGAGAAGGCTTACTATAGCGGAAAAAGTTAATTGTTAAGCAAAGTGTATTGTGAAGTCAGTTCTATAGTATTGTTACTACTTTTATCTTTGGTTTTTTTTTTGTTTTGGACAGATATATGTAGTGAGAGTTTTGAGAGAAGGGCAAGTTGAGCCAACATTTGTCTTCCGAACATTTGATGAGTTCCAGGAGCTCCACAACAAACTTGGCATTCTCTTTCCTCTCTGGAAGCTCCCAGGGTATGTTCCAAACTCACTTATTATAATGGAAGCAAGAAAACTGCTCCCAGCTGGGTAGAGGAAGAAATGGCTTGAAATGGAGACAAAACTGCTGAGGGGCAAACTAGACCTCAAAGTTGGCAATTAAGGGAGGAAACTGGTCTCTTGAGTTTTAAGGAGGAGAACCAGAGGAGCAACTGAGTCTTTAGTCTAGTGTTTGATAGGAATGGTTGGACTCGATCTGGTGGGTCTCTTCCAACCTGGTGATTCTATGATTCTATGTTGTACCAGATGCAGCGGTTACCTATAAACGTTTCCTCACCTTTCTATGATGTCAGCAGCATGGAAATGATAATGAAATCTAACTGTACTTATTTATAGAGAAATTAGTAGAAAACTCTCTTGTTCTCCCCTTGTAGCTTTCCTAACAAGATGGTTCTGGGAAGAACACATATAAAAGATGTAGCAGCTAAAAGAAAAGTGGAGCTCAATAGCTACATACAGAGTCTGATGAACAGCTCTTCAGAGGTGGCAGAAGTGAGTTCAAGTAACTTAAGCAAATCCAATGCAAGTTTACAGATATTGATGCTTGCTAACAATTAAACTAATTTGTAACGTTTCTTCCAAATTTAGTGTGATCTTGTTTATACTTTTTTCCATCCATTACTTCGTGATGACAAAGTGGAAGGAATAGATGGAATAGCAAGACCTACAGGTAGGTGGTGGTTTTAGGGGTGTTTATAAATTGGATGACAATACTATAGCACTATTACAATGCGATTTTAATATTTTTTTTATTAAGTGTTGTTTTCCCTCATTGAAAACTTTGCATCACTACTTTTCCAAATATGCCTGCATACAGTTTCAAGGAATTAAAACCATACAAAAAAATAGTATGTGATCACTTAGGCTTACATACTGCTGGACTAAATAATTTGAGAGTTTGCTTTAAACCTCCAGGCTGGCTTTTACAAGATAATACAAAAATCTTTTAAAAGTATGGCCTTGCCCTTTTATTGGGGAACCAGAAATAAACTCAGAAACTGAACTTGGTCTGAAGCTTGTATTATTCCCTTTACATAATAAATCAGTGTAGTACTGAGAAAAACATACAGATATTACAGAGGAAATAATAGTATATTTTTTTCAGATACAAGTCCCTCAAGCCCTGCCTCAGGCAAAGTGGGAGGAGAAGTGAAGCTATCTATATCATACAGAAATAGCACTCTATTTATCATGGTGATGCACATTAAAGACCTGGTAAGTAAGACATACTAAGCTCACTAATAGAAAATCTGTTTCTATTTTATCAATTACCCTCTTGACGTAGTTCCACCATTCCTACGTTAATCTATCTCTCTTCCTTCAAATTTTCCAACTGCCAACTTATTTAACTACTGCTTTTGTTTAGCTTTGATTGCAAAGTCTAGATGCTTGAAAATATAAATTAAAAAAGGTATGCATTAACCTGTTTTTTAACTCATCTTGGTTTTGCATTGTAGGTTACAGAAGATGGTGCAGATCCAAATCCCTATGTAAAAACATACTTACTTCCTGATACACACAAAACATCCAAACGCAAAACCAAAATCTCCCGGAAGACAAGAAATCCAACTTTCAATGAAATGGCAAGTTAAAATCTGTGTAGTAACTCCCTATTGTTTGCTATTGTCTCTTATTCTAAGCAGTAGTTAAAATATTGTCTAAAAAATCTGCAAAGATATATAAACAGAAAAGGAACTTCTTGAAAAACTTTGTGCCCTGTTTAAAAAAAAAAAAAAACACAAATCAACCGCAAAACCCTAAAGCAACTGAGTGAATAAATGTCCTGTTGCAAGTAAGGAGAAATTCTCAAACTGACTCCGAGTAATGATGGGGAAAAGGAAAGAAATCTTAAAACTAAGGATTCCCCTGCCATAGCTTTGATTCATAATGTGCAGAAGAATGAATTAGGAAGTCTTGGCGTGTAAACAGTACTTCCATCTAAAAACACTGGTCCTTTTAAACACTTAACTTTTGTGGGAGCACAAAATACAATATGGAGGTACTTCAGCCTGTCCTCTGAGAAACAGATACACTGAATGGTTATGTGCAGTTAAGGCATCTGTCAGTGGTTAGCCACTTAGACGAAAGGGCAATCTGTGTAATTTCATTTGGATAACCTAAAAATTCTTGACTTCTTATCTTCTAGCTTGTATACAGTGGATATAGCGTGGAGACTTTGAAACAGAGAGAACTTCAGTTAAGTGTGCTCAGTGCAGAATCATTACGTGAGAACTTTTTCTTGGGTGGAATTACGCTTTCACTGAAGGACTTCAACTTGAGCAAGGAGACTGTTAACTGGTATCGACTAACTGCTGTACCCTATCTGTGAACCCATTTCTGTCTACACCTGAGTAAGACCAGAACAACTGTATTCACTTATTTTGTGGATCTTCCTACTTGAAGATAACTTTTACATCTTTAAGAGACTCTGCATTTCAACTGATATGTTGGACCAATGTTCATGTAGCGTAATTTGGAGGTTTTCCAGAAAACCTGGTTTATGCTTATGCAATGTTATCAAAGCATCATTATACATGTTTGAGTTGTGAGTAAAGGAAGGGATTTTTAAATCATCCATGAAAGTGAGATGAACAGTTTGACTATGCTGGCTGGTTAAACCATAACTTAATCACCAGGCCTGTGGATATTTGGTTTTTGTTACCTATGTTGTCATACATGACATGGTGCTGGAGAACATCAAAGAAATGGCATATTTTAGGATTACATTCCCACTACTAACTAGAGATCACAGAAGACAGCAGTGGGTAAAAATGTGGTGGCTTCACGCACACCTGTAGAAATGAAGATTTGAAGGGCTGGAACAATTCCTCAGCGTTGCATTTAATCTCAGATTCATGCTTCTCTAAGACTTATTGGAGTGAGTGCCAATAATGGAAGTTGTAAATAATGGTGCCTTATAATTCCAATGCTTCTCATTTACCTCATTTATAGTATTTAAATATGTATACATGTTAACTTTCAGCTCCTTAAAAAGGGGAAATGTTTTCGTATTTGACTTTGCAGGTTCTACTGGAAGTCTCTTCCTGAGATGTTTCTTAAAAATAACATCACTTGTTCTGACCTTCATAGTTAGTGCAACTTATAAATTTTTTCTACCCCATCTTTTACCCAGTATCTCCAAAAAAATGAATGAAGACTGGCTGAATGTGGTGCACAGGGAATGTGCCCAGCTTCTCAGTGTTTTGAAATGTCTTAATTTCTATACCTTTTTAATAATGCAATGATTAAATGCAGAAAGGACTCAAAAAGTAAATCCAAAGTGGCATTTGCACCTGTACCTCCAGGTAAAGGCTGGCCTCTAGTTAAAAAGCACAACTGCTGGATGATTTGCAGGACAGAAATTAGTTGCATTAACAGAGCTTTGAGAAAGGAACTTCGTCACTTTGAACTGTTAAAAAAAAGCCTGGTTCTCACTCACAATAAGAATTACTTCCACTAAAAATACTTCATTCCAGGGAACTTACTATCTCCTGTTAATACCACTGGTTACTTAAATAGGTGGTTCTGTGTTACAGGTGTAGCCTTTTTGTTCACCTTGTTTGGTGTTCAGGATGATCATGGTCTGCCTAAACAAAGCTAGAGAGTCAAGTTGCACGCTTTCTTTTAGTATTAAATCTTGAAGCAAGGCAGACTGTCACCACTGACTGTGACTAGAATGAAATTTTAAAGGTAAAATATGCAACTATGAATGAAAACACATTATGGGGAAAAACCTTTTATATACCTAACACTAAAAACCTATTTCATAATCTGATATTTTCCTTCCCTTGCTACTGTCCAGTCTCCCTTCACTACCGAAGAGAGAAGTAAACTTGAATCTCCTGGTGCCTAAAATATTCACGGTCCAATTTTGTAAGAATTACTACAATTAAAAAGCTAAGAATATCCTGAATGTTAGAAACTGGGTTGATGAAATGGGCACTAACAAATCCCAGTTTTACTAGGCATTTTCTGCGTATTTCTCATTTAATATATAGCCTGTAAATAATAAACTATATAACTAACTAGATCTATTTCCTGCTCACTTGATGCTTTTGAGACTTACTCCATTCCATCATTAGAATCACAAGTCACTTAAACACAGGAAAGTAGATTACTGTTTTTGTGAAACGTTCCATTGTGAAATAAAATGAAAGCAATATGTACTGCCTTTTTTGCAGTTTGCTATTAAAGCACAGTGTCTTACAGCACAAAAATACAAATAAACTAAAATAATTTAAAAAATGATTTGCCGTTTTAACAATTGTCTGGACTCTGGGAGTAAAAAAGTATAGTACAGTATCACTGTTAGCACTGGTCCTAACTTCTGCGTTAACCTTCTCCATAGTTTAACTCATTTTATGCCTTTCTCTTCCTTTTCACAATAGTCACTGGCTGAAGCCTTTTCTGCTCATGGATTTTTCTGTAACCTGGGGGTGTTGGTTCACAGCCAACTGAACATGAACCCGCAGTGTGCCCAGGTGGCCAAGAAGGACAATGGCATCTTGGCTTGTATCAGAAACGGCGTGACCAGCAGGTCCAGGGAGGTTATTCTCCCTCTGGACTCGGCACTGGTGAGACGGCTCCTTGAATACTGTGTTCAGTTCTGGGCCCCTCACCACAAGAAGGATGTTGAGGCTCCAGAGCAAGTCCAGAGAAGAGCAATGAAGCTGGTGAGGGGGCTGGAGAACAAGGCTTTACAAGGAGCAGCTGAGGGAGCTGGGGTTGTTTAGCCTGGAGAAGAGGAGGCTGAGGGGAGACCTCATTGCTCTCTATAACTACCTGAAAGGAGGGTGTGGAGAGGAGGGAGCTGACCTCTTCTCCCAAGTGATGGGGGACAGGACAAGAGGGAATGGCCTCACGTTCCACCAGGGGAGGTTCAGGCTTGACATCAGGAAAAGATTTTTCACGGAAAGGGTGATTGGGCACTGGAACAGGCTGCCCAGGGAGGTGGTTGAGTCACCTTCCCTGGAGGTGTTTAAAAGACGGGTGGATGAGGTGCTGAGGAGCATGGTTTACTGATTGAAAGGAATGGTTTGTCTTGATGATCCAGTGGGTCCTTTCCAACCTAGTGATTCTATGATTCTAAGTGGGCCTTGCTTGTCCTGCATCTTCCACCTGTCCGTTACTCTCCTATCCGCAAAAAGTCCCATTGGCCACAACAATTCCTCTGACACAGGGCAGAGGGACAGCAAGGCAGGCAGTTAGGACAGTGACATAGGGGACCGGGGGTGCGATGACGGTGTCCCATAGAAACGGTTCCATTCCATTGTTGCATCACCACAGACTTGACCACAGCGACGGGACAGAGCAGCACTCACTCCTCCTGGAGCAGCCAGAAGGAAGAGGTGTTTCTCTGACCACTCGTCTAGTGGATCCTACTACGAAAAGAGATTGGAGAATATGGCAGGCAAAGGTGGCCCACACAGAGAGATCAGGTGTTCTCCTAGAGGCATGGAGGATAGTGCAGCAACTTCTACTGATCTCAACAAGAAGGAGGCAGAGAAGCTGCAGCCTGATCCAGGGAAGCCTCAGAGCACCAAGCGGCCATCTTACCTGCCAGGGAGTTTCAAAAGCGCTGATGTAGCTCAGCATCAGCCAGGGCTTTTCAAGCCAAAAGGTAGGCAAGGGAAGGGTGGCTTTAACCAGTCTGGCCTCGGAGATTTCTCCAGCCTGGACGGTTTTTACACGATGGGGCACGTGGGTGGTTTGGGAAGGGACCAAGTTTTCTCAGCTGGGGAAACCAAGTAGCAACTACCGACACCCAGACAGCAGCATCAGGGTCTACTCAGGCTATGGTTACCAGCCAGGCTTGGGAGTGTACGGCAAGACAACGGTTAGGGGGATGCGAGGTCTGCTGGCAGACCTTCTGCAGCTAATTACAAGCCAATTCAAGGGCAAATACTGGATTCTCTCATAGGTGATCACAAGGACTATGAAGAGGATGACTGCTGGGATGACGACCACCAGCTTTGTTTTCCCAGCCCCTCCAGAAAATGCCCAGTGCCCAGCCAGAAAGTAAAAGGCTCAGTGCAGGCACCCAAGATTAGCAGCAATTCACACAAGGAGCCGCTGCCCAGCAGGGAGAAGGAGGTGGTGAACATTTTGGGAAAAAACAATGCACAAGAGCGTGGTCAACCGAAAAGAAGACACCCGGAGTTGGAGACTAACTCTGAGGGTAATGTGGACTCGAGGGAGAAGAAGAAGGCAAAACTGGAAGGCAGGCAAGTGGAGGCAACACGGCAGAACTCCTCCGTGGTCAGTCCATTGTGTGTCATGGATGACTTCAAAGACCCCCAGCGCTGGAAGGAGTTAGCCAAGCTAGGAAAGATGCCCCCTTACTTTGACCTGATTGACGAGAACATGTACTTGACAGAAAGGAACAACAAAACATCTCACCGGGATATGAAGCACATAGTGTGCCAATGCCCTCCTCTCTCCAAAGAGCAGCGAGCTCAGGGAGCGGTTGCTTGCGGAGAACGCTGTCTGAATCGCCTGCTCCTGATAGAGTGTTCTTCCCAGTGCCCAAATGGCAACTACTGCTCCAACAGGCGCATCCAGAAGAAGCACTATGCAGATGTTGAAGTGATCCTCACTCAAGACAAAGGCTGGGGGCTGAGGGCTGCCAGAGATCTGCCACCAGATACTTTCATCTTGGAGTACTGCGGAGAAGTGCTGGATCACAAGGAGTTCAAGGCTCGCAGGAAGGAATATGCCCGCAACAAGAACGTTCATTCTTATTTCATGGCCATGACAGAAAAGGAGATCATTGATGCTACCCAGAAAGGAAACTGCTCTCGGTTCATGAACCACAGCTGCGAACCAAACTGTAAGGCACAAAAGTGGATGGTGAATGGGCAGCTCCGAGTTGGACTTTTCACCACCAAACTAGTCCCATCGGGCTCAGAGCTGACGTTTGATTACCACTTCCAGCACTACAGCAAAGAGGCTCAGAAATGCTTCTGCCGCTCAGCTAACTGCCGGGGTTACCTGGGAGGTGACAAGAGGGTCATCATCAGCCCCACCAGAAGAACAATGGAAAAGGCACACTCCCGTAAGAAGCATTCGGTGGACAGGGAGCTGCAAGTGCTGCTGGAGAATGGAGAGACTGAAAGCAATGAGAACCAAGGTCTCAGGTTAACCTGGCTGATGCTTCGAATTAGAACTCTGGAGCAGAAGCTCACCTGCCTCAGAATCCTACGGAACATGCGCTCACAATCTGGCCTGAAATCCTTCCTGAAGCATGATGGCCTCTCTCTCCTCTGGATTTGGATGAAGGAGATGGAGATGGATTATGGGAAAGGAAGCGCAGCTAACAACCCGCAGCTGCAGCTGGAGATTCTAAAGACACTAGAGCGCCTGCCCATAACCACCAAGAACATGCTGGAAGACAGCAAAGTGATTCCCATCATCGAGCGCTGGGTGCAGGCCAAGGAAAGCCAAAACCAGACAGACAAAATACGGGATGTGACCAACCGAGCTACGAGGCTGCTCAACACCTGGAAGCAGCTCAAGCATGTGTATCGGATCCCAAAGAAGAGGCCAGCAGAAAAGGACAACAGCGCCAGTTGTGGCAGAGAGACCATCAGCCACAGGGATGAGAGGCCTGCTCCCAAACAGCACATCCTCAGCGGGCAGCAGGAACCCGAGAGGCAGAGCTGGGGAAAGAGACGGAGTCATCGCCACTGCTCTCAGCATACGAGCGAGGAAGGAAGAGGCCAGCGGACACATACGACACTCCAACACCTTGCAAGAAGAGAGTCCAATTTGAGCGCCACCACGGGCTGTCCCTAGCAGAGCGCAGGAAGCTCTTTGAGCAGCAGTTCATCCAGCAGGAGGCCCAGAAACAGCAACAGCAAAACTGGGAGATGGCACACACCCTGCTCTGCTACTCCATGGGCTACGGCGCGCCTCACAACAGCTGCAACGGCTACACCTGGGGCTACCCCACACAAGCCCACACAGACCCCAGCAACCCCAACGCTGGCAACATGCTGCTGCCCACACCCAACATGGGTTCCATGGGCTTGCCGGCGGCAGACGAGCAACCGCAGACTTGGGTGCAGAGACAGGGCTCTGGGGTCTGGGACTGCAGCCAGCAGACTGTAGCCCCACAACAGCATTACGTGCCAGCCCAGTGCCAACCAGCCTGGCATTAAGAAGCACAGACCAGTTACCCTGCTTGCAAATGACCCCACCGACTGTAGAGACCTACAGCCACCCAGGTCTCCTGAACATCCAAGGCCAACAAATTGACACGGATTATCCACAGGGAGACACCAAGAATGTGAAATGCAAAGCAAAGGAATACATCGAGAAATACATGCAGAAATTCAGGGCGCTCTACATACTCAAAGAGGACACAGACCTCGAGTAACCTCTGATACCACCACAGCCCCACCAGCCCATCAAGGACAGATGCAGCCAAACCAGAAGATACTCAATTTTTCCCAGATTCACAATTTTAAATCCCAAACCTGTGAATAATTCTCTTTTTGCTTGTTTGTTTGTTAGTTTGCTTGTTTGTTTAAAATAAAATAAATATTATTCCCTGCAATGTGAGGCAGTTTGTGGGTTTTGGAAGAAAAGCTGAGCTTTGCTAAGCTGGACTTTGCTGGCTTCCCTACACTTGCAGTTCTTTCTAACACATGCAACCTGTGCATCACCACGCTCCGTATGATGTGCTGGACCATGTCCAAAGAAGGGCAACAATGCTCCCCAGCTGAGAGGAGTCCCTGCCTTGCCCAGGAAGACAGCCCGTGGCCCTTGCTCCCCCTCCTGTGTACTTGGAGCACCCGAGACGGTGGGTTTGACACCCAGTCTGGGCACGGTGGCACACCCTCTTCCTCTGAGCCCAAGAAACCAGTCAGGACCATTCAAATGTGCTTATTGTGTTTAGAATAACCACTACCTCAAACAAAAAGGCAGCTTCTTGGTCGGTGACCAGTGGGTCTTTTCCAACGTAGTGATACTGTGAAGTCATTATTAATAAGCCAGACAGTTACCATTTGCAGGTGAGACACTCTCGTGATGCCCATAAAGCTGGGACTGTGACCTGCAGACTCAGACCACGGATGGAACAACTAATGCCCTCTAAGTTTTTTGAAACCAAACAAACGCGTATCAGGCAATACAAGGTTAACATTGGAACCTTAAGGTAATGCAAGGTAACCCTCTCTGCAAAGAACAACACCCACTGAATACAGGCTGCTTCATTAACTGAGCAGTATCTAGGTTGAGGTCACAGTTTATGCCTACCATTAGTCAAGGTTTTAGACACCCAAGTATGTGTTTGCACCTGCTCATCAGGTGCTGAAATGACCAATAAGACACTGTCCACAGACGCTTCAAGGCTGAAGATTGTTCCTGCCATTCATGTATCCACAAAACCGCAAACACCACACCAGCCACCAGGCTCCAAAGCTGACCCAGAGCATACAGTCATTTCAATACAGAGAGCACTGCCCAGTAATCTGCCAATCTGCCCAGTTTTAATGCTGTAACAAAGCAGTCAAATAACAGGCTGTGAGAAAACCAGGCAGCACAGATACCAGCTACATCCCGCTCATTTGGTTATTATTGATGCAAAGATCTTATTCCTGCACGCCTCACTGTCTGAACCAACAGGCAACTTTCTAGAAAACTTCAAATCCTGGAAGGGTTTTTTGGGACAAGAGGGTTGGGGGATACTGGATGGATACTTTTTTTTTTTAAAGAAAAAAAAAAAACCCACTTCAAAGCTTTCAACCTGTTTGCATTCCACCAAATAAAACTGGAGAGGCAGTGAAAGGCGAATAAACATGCACGGTGAATCTGATCTCCCAGCAATCTGCATGAAAACCCGAGTCAGCATAGCTGTGCTCAATAGGCTGCAGTCTCCTACCCTACAGCTGCACAGACCCCAACCATCACCAGCTTCCTACCCACCACAGTAACTAGCTTTCCAAGGTGTCAGTTAGTCACCGAGATGTTGAGATGGATTTAGTGCCTTTTCTTTTGGAAAACACTATAAAACAACATGGGGGGAGGAATAATTATGACAATATCCAAAATCCAGCACAGTAATACCACATCTCAGCCCGTTCAGGGTAAGACATCGTGACTAAGGCATATCAGCCCTGCAGCAGACTGCCTAGCAGGCTTTGGACCAGTCACACGTTACAAGCCTCAGACAGTGGCAGAGAAAATCAAGAGCATTATTCAATCCTGAATAATCATCTTCTTCTTTTGATTTGGCTGTCCTTCCTTAAAGGGACACAGATATGCCGGCTAACATAATTTTATTGCTCTGTGTCATCTTTGTCCCTCGTGCCATGCACACAGCAACATCATAACTCAAAACCAGTGACCTTTGAGCAAGCATGAATCTGGTCCACTCCCGGACACCACCACCACATTAGTGGATCACACACACACACACACACACACACAGACACAGACAGACAGACACACAGACAAACACACACACACACAGACACGTCCCCAGTGATCCAGCCACACAGTAAGTTTTTTTGTTGCATTTTATAAGAGAGACTTCAGCACTGCAAAGGAGGAGGAATGATGATTGTATTTCACAAGCACAGGAAGCACACAAATATTGCCGTCCACGCTCACCCAAGGAAACACCATATGAGAATAGTTGTGAGATTTACAGCTGCCTTCCAGACCAGCATGAGACCTGAGCCAGCCCTTAGGCAAGCTGCTGAAGTTAATGCTTAGCTCTCAAGCACATGCTCAAGTATTTGGCTGAACTGGGACCACTTTCAAGTGTGGGAGGCAGAATACTACTCGATGGTCGCTGCAAACATAGAATCATAGAATCACCAGGCTGGAAAAGACCGACTGGATCATCAAGTCCAGCCATTCCTATCAATCACTAAACCATGCCCTTTAGCACCTCATCCACCCATCCCTTAAATATCTCCAGGGAAGGTGACTCAACCACCTCCCTGGGCAGCCTGTCCCAGTGCCCAGTGACCCTTTCCGTGAAAATTTTTTTCCTAATGTCCAGCCTAAACCTCCCCTGGCAGAGCTTGAGGCCATTCCCTCTCGTCCTGTCTCCTGTAACTTGGGAGAAGAGGCCAGCACCCTCCTCTCTATAACCTCCTTTCAGGTAGCTGTAGAGAGCAATGAGGTCTCCCCTCAGCCTCCTCTTCTCCAGGCTAAACAACCCCAGCTCTCTCAGCCGCTCCTCATAAGGCCTGTTCTCCAGCCCCCTCACCAGCTTCATTGCTCTTCTCTGGACTCGCTCCAGAGCCTCAACATCCTTCTTGTGGTGAGGGACCCAGAACTGAACACAGTATTAGAGGAGCGGTCTCACCAGTGCCGAGTCCAGAAGGAGAATAACCTCCCTGGACCTGCTGGTCATGTCGTTTCTGATACAAGCCAAGATGCCATTGTCCTTCTTGGCCACCTGGGCACACTGCTGGCTCCTGTTCAGTCGGCTGTCAACCAACACCCCCGGGTCTTTCTCCTCCAGGCAGCTTTCTAGACAGACTTCTCCTAGTCTGTAGGGTTGTTGTGCCCCACGTCCAGCACCCAGCATTTGGCCTTGTTAAACTTCATGCCATTGGTCTCAGCCCAGCTGTCCAGCCTGTTCATATCTCATACTTCTTGATGATAATCCATGAATAAGGCAAACAGGTGTTATAATCCTGCACTGAGATTTTGATTTAACTTTGGGTAGGATGGTGGTACCATCTAGAGCAATGAAGAGCAATGAAGCTGGTGAGGGGGCTGGAGAACAGGCCTTATGAGGAGCGGCTGAGAGAGCTGGGGTTGTTTAGCCTGGAGAAGAGGAGGCTGAGGGGAGACCTCATTGCTCTCTACAGCTACCTGAAAGGAGGTTATAGAGCGGAGGGTGCTGGCCTCTTCTCCCAAGTTACAGGAGACAGGACGAGAGGGAATGGCCTCAAGCTCTGCCAGGGGAGGTTCAGGCTTGACATCAGGAAAAGATTTTTCACGGAAAGGGTGATTGGGCACTGTCAGAGGCTGCCGAGGGAGGTGGTTGAGTCACCTTCCCTGGAGGTGTTTAAGGCACGGGTGGACAAGATGCTGAGGGGCATGGTTTAGTGGTTGATAGGAATGGTTTGTCTTGATGATCCAGTGGGTCTTTTCCAACCTAGTGATTCTGTGATTCTTCTCATACACAGAGGGAACGGCACCAAGCTCCCCCCTCTTTGCACAATTCTCAACTAAGAAAAAAGCGATTGTTGCAATAAGACTTTTAATGTGCTCATCCTTTTTTTTTTAATGTGAAAAAGAATATTCAGTTGTGACGGAATTCACCAGTACAGGGAGTAGCTTAAACATGTTTTAAGTTCTTTTCTTGTCTTGCTTAATGGAGAGAACACCCTCCTTTCCGCCGCCGCGCCGGCCCTGCGGCGCGTCCCCCTCCCTGCAGCCGCGGCCTTGGCGCTGCACGTCTCCTCGCTGCCTTTCTCCGACCCGCAGCGCCCTCTCTCCGCTCTTGAAGTCGTTCTCCCTGGTTTGTAGGGGCAGGGCTGCTCCGAGCCCCCTCGGCTGCACTGAGGCTGAGACCGCCGAGCCTTCGCCCCCGCGGCCCTAGAGTCCTAACAGCCAAATACTTCAATTAACGAGCTCGTTCCTATGGAGGTGCAGTGCTGCGCGCGCTCCGCGGGTTCGCTCTCCCTCCCCAGCTCTCCCGTCAGTCGATTAAACGTGGTTCTGGAAACGTAAAATGAGCGTCTTCGCTGTGCGCGGCGGGGCCAGGACCGCTGATTGGCTGGAGGGACGGGGCCAGGACAGCTGATTGGCAGGCGGGGGCGGAGACTCAGCCACTGATTGGCTCGTCGCGCGACTGACTGGCTAGAGCGGCGCGGCCTCAGCATCGCTGATTGGCTGGCGGGCGGTAGAGGGGCGGGGCTTGACTCCGCCCCGCCTTTTCCGGCGGAAGTAGAGCGGGAAGGGCCTCCGCCTCGCGTCGCTCCTTCTTTCTGCTCCCGCCATCATGGGTCGCATGCACGCTCCTGGGTAGGCGGCAGCCGCGGGGCCGGGGCCGGGCCGCGGGGCCGGTTCGGGGTGTTGCGGGTGCGGAAGGGTGTCCGGGGTGGTGCGGGAGCGGAGCGGCCGTGGGAGGAGGGGCTCGGGCTGGTGCCGCGGTGCGGGTTCCTCGCCTGGGCCGCGCTTGCTGAGCCTCCGTTCCCGGCCCGTGGCGAGCGCGGCCCTGGCCTCATGGGGATAGGCTGAGTGCGGCCCCGCTGAGCGTGTCATCTCCTTCCTCCCCACAGAAAGGGCTTGTCCCAGTCGGCTTTGCCCTACCGGCGCAGCGTGCCCACGGTAAGTGACGGCCCCGGCTGCCCGGGGCATTTTTGCTCGTTGTTACCTGTGTTAAACATGGCAGGATGCTGCAGGGCATTGAATAAATGATGTATTTTAGGGTTACGTTCCCATTCCTAACTAGTTATAGAAGATAGTGGCGGGTATAATTTTGGTGGCTTCATACACGCCTGTAAAAATTAAAGTTGAAGGGCTGGAACAATTTTTTAGCGTTGCATTTAATCTCAGATTCTCATGCTTCTCCAAGCCTTACTGGAGTGAGTGCTAATAATGGGAGTCGTAAATAATGGTGCTTTATAATTCCAGTGATGAAACAAACCGAAGAGAGCTGTGATGTTTTGTCAGTTTTTAGTTGTGGTCTGATAAAACGCGACCTTAGCCTGTAGGCATTGGGATACTGAGGAAGCAAGTGTCCTTTCACAGACAATTGATTTGTTGAGGAAAAAAAGTGTTTTTTGTCTTTCTACCTCCCTTTATTTAAGTGTTACTGTGTTTATGTTTAGTCTGAATGCTGGTTGTTCCTAGAGATAAAATTATTTTTTTCATGCTCGAGTTTGGCTTTCACCAGTGTGGGTAAACCTACTGTTTTCCACAATTTTTATAACAGTGATTTGCTGGTCAGAGCACTAACTTAAGTCAGTTCCTCATACTCTTAGTTTGTTTGTAGTGCATCCACTTTAAAGGCTTACTTGTCAGCTAAAAGAACAGCTGCTTTATCGATCTTGCAAAGTGAGACTCTGTCTTGGAGGATCTGTTTCTTCACAGAGATATAAATTAGTGGTGCATTTGGAAAAGCATATACTGAAAAATAGTTAAATGCAAACATTAATTTATTAAAGCACAAAGCATGTAAATAAAGACACACTTTATAAAGTAAGATAACGTGAAGCTGCTTGAAATGCTGCTGCTGATTAAACAGGTTAATAATGATTAAGATGCTCAAATGCCACAGTTGTTATAAAAAAAAGTGGGTTTTTTCTTAATTTTATTTGTATTCCATTTGAATTGTAATCTATAGAGCACTTCCAATTACATTTTTTTGCTGTGCTTTTCTTTTTTGTAACATGGCAGTATTAAAAAGGAATAAAAAACCCGTGAGCTTTTGCAGATAGTTGATAGAATAGAATATCTATATAGATAGAATATCTATAGATAACCTAGCTTCTTGTTAGTTTCTTCCCCTTAATAATCATGTTAGCATTTGCTCTGTCGGTACAGTTTCAGGTCTTGATTGTTTTTCCAAGCATTAGATACCATCTATTTCTACCATTTTTAAAAAGCTTTTGTATAGCTAGCCTATATTAAGGCTCTGTATGTCTGTATTAAGGAGTGTTCAATTGTTTTGTTTTGTGTTTTTTTCCTATTTTTCTTTAGTGGCTGAAACTTACTTCTGATGATGTAAAGGAACAAATCTACAAGTTGGCTAAAAAAGGCCTGACTCCCTCACAGATTGGTAAGGCTTGTTAATAACTCCTAAATGGAGAAAAACCTGCTTTTCTGACTGTAATAATGTAGTTGTTCCTTCAACTTGTGTTAAATAACATGCTGAAAAACATACACCTTTCTTGGTGTACCTGTGTATTCACTGTATGGGTACCACTGAAAATATAATGTCTCATTTTTGCAAGAAACATATTTGGTGAAGTAGTGTTGAGTATTCTTTTTTTAAACAGAAAATGTGAAACATCTGTTTAATCTTGTAACCTGCCCTAAGGAATAGCAATTACAGATGCTACAGGGAAGTTTGGTCTGCTCAGTTTCTTGGATGGTTATGACATCTTTGTTACCAGAAGAAAAAAGGGTGATTGCATACCTAGGCAGAGCCCTGTTGAAAATGTCCCACTAATGTCATTGCACTTAATGTCTTACCTGCCTGAACACGGTGGGTGGTTAGTTGTCTGTTAAGTGCTATCCGATAAAGTGTTTCAGTTTCTCTAAGTTCTGTGATGTTCACTCATTGTCTACCATTTGTTCAGTTTCCATCAGGAAAATTTTTAATTTAGAGAAGGCCTTTTCTTGATACCTTATAACTCCTAAGGTTGATTTCACAAGATTTGTTTGTGTAAGGTTTTTATTTTCAGTGCAGGATGTACATGTTTGTTTCAGGTGTGATCCTGAGGGACTCCCATGGTGTTGCCCAGGTTCGTTTTGTTACTGGCAATAAAATTTTGAGAATCCTTAAATCGAAGGGACTGGCCCCAGACCTTCCTGAGGATCTTTATCACTTGATTAAGAAAGCTGTTGCTGTTCGCAAACATCTTGAGAGAAACAGAAAGGTGAGTGCTAGTTTAAGTAGAGAACTCGCTCTGTTTGGTTTTTTAAATAATGCAGTACTTCATTTGCAACTTGACAAAGTAAAGACTCCTAATGTGCTTCCTGTTAGCTGTCCCATTTGAGTAAACTTAGAGATTTGAGGAGGCGTTTTGATAAAGGAGAGTGGCCTTAGTGAAAAGGATCTCGAAGGCATTGATTAAACTGTATTTCTGGACCTGTTCTGATTTTACACAACTCATCAGACTTTGGTAGTTGGAATGTGGAGTTTGTAGCAGAAACTTTGGATTTTTTTATTAAAGCTCATATGAATTGTACGTTGTTGGGAAGTTCAAGTAGTCCTTGGTCACAATGTAACTTTGTTTTCAAGGATAAAGATGCCAAGTTCCGCCTGATTCTCATTGAAAGCAGAATCCACAGGTTGGCTCGCTACTACAAGACTAAGAGAGTGCTGCCACCCAACTGGAAGTAGTAAGTCTCCCCCAGGGTTACTGTTTTCACTGAGGTCTTGTAGGTTTTGTTAACAATATGCTGTGCGATGAGTGCGTTGTGATCAGGCAAATAGGTAAACCAGGCAGCAAAGAATTGGTATTTCCAGAAATATTAACTGATAAATCAGTGGAACTTATTGCTGGGGAAAATGAGTGTCACAACACTTGCCAAAAACAACTGACTCAACGAGTGAAGTTGCTACTAGATAATTTTTATAATACTTTACACAAACTACAGTCTTTGTTCTCACTCAGATATTTCTGTAGTTCATGCTACTTTAAAAAAAAATAGGGAAATGGCTTAGCTGTGACAAAAAAATGAAAGTTTTCTGTAAGCTTTTCTCTAGGAAAATTTAGCCAATGTAGGAGGATTCTCATAGATACCAGGGTGAAATATTTTTAATATTTGATTTTGTGCTTTTATCCTGGTATTTGTGTTTTAAATGGAAGAGTGAAATCTTTGCCATAAAAAATTTAAATGGGTAGTGGTTAAGCTCATGACTGGTTGTTAAAGTTTTCAACTGAAGCAAGATTTTTGGCATCTGGTTTGAAAAAACACCTTTGCAATTAACATTTCTCTCTTTTTCCTCTCTTCCTAGTGAATCATCGACAGCTTCTGCCCTGGTCGCATAAGAGCTGGCTATGACTTAATGAAAGAATAAATTTTCATTAACTACGTTTTGTGTTTTCTTTAATGGTTGGTGTCTCATAAACTTGCTCCTTTCAGGAAGCTGCACGTAAATGGTCAATTTTCAGTTTGAGGTAGACGTGTGGCCATGGTTTCCAAATTTCCATTCTCAAGTGTTGAACCTGGATAGTGGTGGTAGATGGGATAGACCCATTGTTTCGTTTGTGTCTGTGCTTAAATGGGATTTTTGATCACTAGGTTAGTGACTTAGTCATTTACACCCAATGTATTTTATTCCTATGGGTCCCTGTCTCTGTGTCCTGCAGGAAGAACTGGGAGGGAAAACAATGACAAAAGAAAGAATTGGAAATTTAGAAAATGCAGAAAGGAGGGTGGGGGCAGGGAAGGGAAACCAAGTTGCAGAAGTTGATGGAATTGTTGCAGGTAATGTGTGTGCCTGCTCCTTGTGTAGAAAGCTTAAGCAGACCTCAGCCAGTTCCCGAGAGTAACTCTTGCTCTCCTTTTTAAGTAATTTTAAGAATACTCTGAGATTTGGATAAATAAAGACAACTGTTAAGCTCTCCTTAGATGTTTTGTCTTTGCTGAGGTATGTTCCCTAAGCCCCAAGGGCAGTGACTTTGTGTAGTCATTGTTGGTGAGATTGTAACTGTGAAGGGTCATCTTTCCTGTGGAGAAGAGACTGTTGGCTTTTCTAGGAGAAAATTCTAAATGGAGTTACTCTGAGCTGTTGTAACCGTTGCTTTGAAGTCTCATTGTATATCCGGAAAGATGGGATTCCTCTGCCTTGATTATGAAGCTAAAATAGACCAGTGATGGAGACAGTTTTAAAACAAAAGCACTGCACTCCAGTTGAACTCTGCTACTGTCTGGTCCATCTTTAAAGTTAAATTGCCAGCCTCCGTGTGCTGTCAAGATAGTTGCTTTCAATTCTGAAAGAAGCTGGTAATTACTTGCCAGGCTGTCACAATGATAATTAGTGTTGTGGGATGTAAATGCAATAAACTTCCATGATACCAGAAAAAAAGAGATTGCTGTCAGTTGGGGTTGGAGGTTTTGCCATCTGCAAAGCACATGGACTCGTTCTCTGAAATATCTGTGTGTATATAATGGAAGTACCAGCAGGTGGCACTTTAAAACGTTAAAAAGTTACTTACTGCAGATAGTGCTGCCTAGAGATGGAGCGTCGGGGCCGACAGAACCAGAAAACACAAGATTTATTTGGAAGTGCAGAACTGCTATGTGTGTGGTTCCAATGGATACAATGATTTTGAGCACAGTGGTGTTAAAGCTTACACAGCTGTTGTATTTCATGGCACTGGGGTGTTTTTGTCTAAACACAACCCATATTGTGTCTTTTCTGGCACTGGTTTGCTAGAGGGGCTGACAGCAGGCTGGGCTGGGCTGGCATTTTGCCCACCCGGTGGCACTGGAAGTTGCTGTCCTTGCCAGAAAAGAGGAAGGGCAGGGTTGTTAAAGCGATGGAGCCTATCTCAGGAACAGAGGAGGGGGAGTGCCATGGAACTAATTACCTTGTGGTGTGCTGTTGGGAGTTAAACGGCCCAGGGCCAGATCCTGAGCGTGCAGTAAGGTCAGATCTGGGTGTTGAAGGTATTCCTGAGCACAGAGAAGGGAGCGATACAGCACATTTACTGCCTGTAGGACTTGGTGGTCTCTTGTTGAAGAACGGTAGCCATATGGTGATTGTACTGTCACAGACATGTATCTACTGCTTACTTTGCTAAGGAGTCTATGTTTCCTGTAAATTGTACAGGCTAGCTTAAGTAAGCTGTCCATTCTCATTAAGATCATTAGTCCCTCCCCCCTTTGATTACCAGGAGAGGTGCTATCAGTTGAACTCATTTGCTCCAGGGCAGTCGGTTTGCTCATTAGCTGCAGGCAGTGGGTGCCTGGCCAAGCATGGGAACAGGGGAGGCAAGGTGTGCGCGGGGGTCAGTCGTGGGGGTGTGAACCCTTGCAAACCATGGTACTGAGCAGCGCGTTTGGAGGATGTGGTCCTACAGCGTCTGTTTGAAGAGAGGAGTGTGGTACCAGGAGGAACACAGTCCTGTGGAAGCATCAGGTAAGATACCATTTGGGGCTGTGTTTCAGGACTGCCTGGGTGAAATTCTTGCAGCTCGTGGCAGCTTCCCTGGGTAAAGGCACTATAACTTCCCTTAGCTGGAGAGATGCAATAATGGGAATAAATTCAGAACTGCAAATTGTTGTCCAGAATTAATTGTTTATATGAACTAGCACAAGCTAACTCTGCCCTACGATTGTCTCCAGGCGCCACCGTGGCTTCACTCTTCCCCAGCAGTCTAGGGTGTTCCGTGAGCTTCGGGCCTCACTGTCCTCTTACTTTCTCCCATCACAATGTCATTTCATAATGGCTTCTTTTGCCTTGACTTACCCTTCAGAAGCTATGTTCCCATTTCTGCCTCATTCCCAACAGCCTTTTCTGAATTTCCAGTGTTGCCCTTTTCCTCCTGCGTTTTTTGTGAGTTTTTTGTTTTTTTTTTTTTCTCCTGGCAGGTACAAATCCGAGCTATGATTAATTTTTTTTCCCTATCCCAGCAGAAGCTTTTTCCTATGTTGTGCCAGGGCTCCCATCAGAAAGGAGCTCACGGCCTCTTCCATTTCAATACTTGGCCCCTCTGCCACCATGAAGCCTGCCTTTCCCTCCTCAGCGAGGCACAGCCCCAGAGCTTCTCTGAGACATGGGGGCCCCTGGGCAGCTCCAATGCGCTCTGTTGCTCCACACCAGGCTTCGTCACATTGTGAGTTTGCTTTGCAAAACCTCCTGCTAGAATACAGCCCTTGCTAGTGCTGCAGCTATTCCAGGGCCATGGGATGTGAGGTGGAGGCTGCTTCCCTTTGGCTGATCAACAACTGATTTTGAAGGCTTGTTGCTGAAGCACCTTTTCCTCATGCAGAGCCTCCGGTGGCCAGGGCTGTCAGCTGTTTCCCGAGAAGATTTTGTCGTGTGGTTGTTTTAGGAAGAATAATGATTCTTGCACTCACTGATGGATCGCTGAGTCTGGCAAGGAGGGAAATGGTTTCCTTCAGGTCTGAAACATCAAATTTTCCTTTGGGGATGGCACAAGGGCACTTTTGGGGTTGTAGGTATTCTTTCTAATCCACCTGTCATCTTGGGAGCATGAGGCTCTTGCTTCTCTTTTGCCTTGGCCTGCGCCTTTCTTCTTCTCTACATCATCCCCTACCCCTACAGCCTGCACCACCCACCAGTTTCTGTGCTGTAAATGTTTGTCCTGATGCTTTTGGTTGTGTGTCTGAGTTTCATGTCACTTCATGTTTTTTCCACTTCTGCAGTTTATCCTGGAATGGTAAATCCAGGAAAGTGAGTCTTTATACCATTCCTACACTTAAATCAACAGGTGGTTGCTGCCACCTGCAGTTTCTACCCTTACCCTTAGGGAAGAGTTTGAGAGGTGACTGGTTAAATGTGAGAAAGATTAACCCTGACAGGGATTTAAGGGGAAGCTTTGAATCAGTCATGCCCAGAGGATGCTTTGAGTGCTCGATGTCTGTTTATTCTGAAGGATTTTATGGTGTGTGGCTGGCTCCCTTGTGTAGGCAAGTAAACCATCTTTTACCTCTGTGAATTTTTCTAATCAGCAGCTCCTGTTTGCAAGTACTTCAGTGAAAAATAAGAAAGTTCTAGTAATTTATTTTAAGCAAGGAAACTTAAAGAACGGTTATTCTGCTGATAAGTCACTACTGCTGCTGGAAACCTTGAATTTCTCTAGCTAAAAAGGGCAAAAAAAGCCAATCAAGCTGTAGTAGTAACAACCAAAAAGGCAAGAAATTATTTGGGTTTATAAATTTAGTACTGCAAGTATATGTCCTATGGCTTCTTCTGGAAAATAATTTCTAAGGTGTATTTACTGTTGCATTTCCTGCGAGAGTAAGAATTTTACAGCTTTCAACTCAAAATCATGGCATGCAAGTTAATACTAAATAGCAAAATGTGAATGAAACCCATACTCTGGTTTGTCTGAGCTAAGGTTTGCGTGTCGTTCTTCCACTGTTTTCAGCGTCATTTACAGCTAGTGAAAAACAGTGCGGTTAAAAAGCACTGCACATGCTTTTTGGGACTCAAGGGCTGATTTCTTTCCCTGTTCCTATTTGATAAAGAGCAGTTGGGCCAACTGAACTCACCAAAGGCAGTTTTGGTGCTCCCACAGCTCTCAGAGAGCTGGTGTTTCTGGCTGAGGCCAATGCTGCTTCATGTTCACGCAGTTGTTTTGTTTCCTTTTCAATGCTGGGATCAAACTAGTGAAAAAATGTGGCCTGTTGCTGGGAAATCCCTTCAATAACTCTGCGTCATTTGCATGACAATCCCTTGTCTTGCCCTGGTAACTTCCCTCTGCCAGCACATACCTTGGCAACAGGAAAAGCTTCAACAATATTCAGTGCACAAATGGGATGTGTGCGAATGTCATTTTCTTGTGTCTCAAGATTTTCTGGACCTACTTGCAGCTAGATAAATGAAGGCTTCCCTCTTGCCTCCCTACTCTCTTGTGCTTTAGGGATAATTTTACTTCTAGTTAGAAATCTATAATGATTGTCTCAAACAGCATTACAGGGTTTATTAAAAGCATTAACCAGCACAGATGCAGTAACTGCAGCTGAATAAATACAAAAGTTTGGTGTTAATGGCATAGCAATATGTGTTGGCTATGACAATAAATGGTTGCATTGTCCTGCAGGGCTTGGTCAGTAGAGAAGTCGTGGGAGCTAATGAAGTAAAGTACAGCCTGATACATCAACCCACCAGCTCAAGGTGCTTTGTGGCAAGTAACTACGTAGCTGTGCCAGAGGCAATAGGTGTACCTGCATTAAAAGATCACCTGAGTTTTCTAGTGAGCGTTGGCTTTACAGGCTAGTATTTTATTCCCTTTGAGGCTGCTCATTCAAGACCCCTTTTCAGGTCAGAATTCTCCTTCAGAGCTAGGAAGGGGCTTTCAAGTTTAGTGCAGCTGTCAGGGATCAATCTCTTTTACTGCTCCTTCAAGTTCTTTATGATGCAGATGAATAATTTCGGTAGATCCTGAGCCCTGTGTTGTGCCAGAGTGGAAAGACGGTGGCTGCCGTTTTGAACTGTAGAAGCTGTTGGCTGACTGGGTGAAACAACCAATGACAGCCATTAAAAATTAATCAGGTTAAATGAACTTGGGAAGGATCCAAATCTCAGAGGACCAGTTCTGATGGCGAAGGCATTTGAGATTTGCAAGAAACATCTCTCAGTATAATGTACCTTAGCAGGCACTGGGGCACACCAAAAGCTGTTCTGAAATACAAGCTGTATAAGAACTTGGATCCTTGTGAGGTTTTTTGTGTTGTTTTTTTGGGGGTTTATGGATAAACAAAAAGTCTTCCTTTTCCTTAAAATTAAGTCCATCCCACCTTGCTTAGCTCTACTGGTCTTGGCAAAACTTGGAGTATGAATTGATTAATTTTCAGTAACTACTGATGCAGTAATACTTGTCCTTTGTATTGGGTATTCTGCTCATAGCTCAAACTCGTACTACAGGCACCTCCTTAGACGTCACTTCAGTAATTATTGCTGATAACTTTCTTCAGCAGTAGATTCAGGTCTGCATTCTCTTCTGGTTTAATATTCTGCAATTGGAAAGCAGAATGTGGAAAGCAATACAAGCATTATATTTAAAAATAGTATTTAGCTAGTTTCGATCAGGCTAGGATCTCAAAAAAAAAAGTATGATTAACAAATAAAGCTCTTACAAAGAACATAGTCATTTCCAGGGAGGTGACTAGGCTTTTGTGTCCCCAAATTCCAAGTAGTATTACACTTGGGAATGTTGTGTAATGACCCAGGAATAGCTGCATTTCACTGATGTCTAGCCCTTACATAGTTCTTTTGATCCATGAATCTCAATGGTTTGTGTGAAAACAGAGTAGAGGGTCGCCCACCCTTCCCAGGGGGACAGAGACATAAAGCAGTGAAAGAACCTGCCTGGGGCAGGAGGAGAAGCAAGCAGGGAGCTCTGCTCTCCCAAACCCCAGCCTGCTGTCCTACCTGTGAGCCTGCCATACAGTTACAGTTTAAACAAGGCTGGAGGTTTCTGTGTAAATGGCATATGTGGGGAGTGCTGCAGAGCTGAGCGCGGAGGCAGCTGGGGACGCTGACCATGGCACTTTACTCCTGGCACAGATACCGTAGTGTGACTCTTAGTGGGCAGTTACAATATTCCCTTTTTGCACTGATGAATGTGAAAGGTTGAGAATAGAGGGAACAATCCTCAACCTCTTTCTGTCCTGACTGAGGAGTGGGCTGAGCCTTTCACCCTTCCTCGGTAGAGTACCAGGGAAAAGGAGTCAGACTTTGTCTACCTGGCTGTGGTCTTGTGGGACAGATAACTCTATACTGCTACCAGCTCAGAGCAGATTGTGAGGTGGTCTCTTACTGTTACCTTGTCTTTTGGTGTATGACATCTTTGAATATAGCAAAGGAGGACATAAAAAAGCAGGAAAAGTCAGAGGCTTCGTGATGTTGTATGGTTGAGACACTATCACTTCTCAATTTTGAAACTTCTTGACCTAAAGGTTGTATGGTAAAATACTGCACAATAATCCTCTTGATTTAGCTGCTTAATATACAGGATTTCCCTTAAAGCATAGATAAAGCCTATGTTTCAGTGATCCCTGGAATTGCGTCTTCTCCTTTTAGCAAACATCAGTGCCTTCTGCAGCTGTGTAATAAAATTCTGAGGGTCACAAACTGGTCTAGTAAGAAATTCTATTTTGGGTAACGATTCCTGTCAGCCTTGATTCTGGCCTGATCCAAAGATCAAATTAAGAGGATCAAATCTGAGCAGTCTAACAAAACAATGTTATTTAAGCAAAGCAATCGTGTCCTGCTGCAGTATTGTTCGGTGTTAGGCAGCAATTAGACTTGTCTCCTCAACAAAATCAAAAAAGCTCATCTGAAAACAACCATAATCAGAAATGTTGTACTGCAGATACCAAGGATAGATAAGGTTTAACAAAACACAGGCTTTGGCTTCAGTTCATCACAATGATGGATAATCCCGTGGCACACAGCAGTTTAGTACTGTTTGTGTAGCCTGTGTTTTAGGTTGAGTGTTCCTTTCACTGTCACATATGTGCTTGTATTTTTTGTTCATGTGCCGTGTGATGAACAACCATGTTAAACTGCAGTATTTTGTCTGTGTCACTTTGCAGAAAAGGTCAAGTGAAATGGTATTTGAGATGATGAACGTAATGCTTAGCCAGTGGCACTTGCTATAAGAGCACATATTTGAACTTCAGCTTGAGCTTTTTGCAAGGACTCTGGAAGAGCAAGAAACTAAATGGTAGTTTCAGAAAGCTGCAGTGATAGTGGTGACTCGTGCAAGGGTCAACAACTACAATAAAGCAGATGTGCTAAGAACTGATTTAGGAGAATGTTTACATAGACTTTAGAGGTAAGTGGCTGGATTTGGTTCAGCCACTTGCACAGGAACTTTCACATTACACAAGAAATACTTTGCGGATTGCACAATTCTCCAGCTTCTGGACTCATGCTAATTTGCAGGAGTTTTTGCTTCAAAAAAGACTGGAACATATTATATCTGTGTCAGCTGGTCTTAAAATGCAGAACTTTCATTAGTCAGAATACCCTGAGTAAGAAGCCTTCCTCCATGCATTCTGACTTTTAATCCTTAAACATTTGAATTAAAAGGATGTTAGCAGCGAAAGAAAGCAAGCCCACTGGCATCAGACTACAGAGTAGGTACAAGCACCTGTTGGGTGCAAAAGAGCTAGTCATCAATGTATTTTTAGTCTTAATATTTATTCTCATGTGAGTTGGGAGATAGTAGGAAAATCCCTCTTGCTGCGTATCTTTGAAGGGAGTACATGGCCACTGTGAAGTAGTGTTAGGTGTACTGTTGTCCTGGAGGTCTGCAGCGTTAGCATCACTCCACATTTATATGTCCGCAAAAAATGTGACAGACTGTGGGTTAGGTTGTGCTGGGTATTTCAAACAGTGGGGTTTTCCCTGCTCCCTCGTTCCCAAGTACTCCTGCACTTATTAAAGCACAGACTCATCAGGGAGTGTGTTAAAGTGCCTGGAGTCCTGATGTGCATTATATGGAGCTTTCTCTGATCTGTGCCAGATATATAGCTGGGGTGGTCTGAGTGTTGCCTCTTCCATCAATTTCCTTCCAAGCACATATATCTTGGCGATCTGCTAAATCTCATTTTAAAATTCTTTGTCAGAAGTGATGGTGTCTGGCTCCATAATACCCCTCCCTAGAGGGCATAAACGGTGACCCGTCTGATTTCTGTACTTCCCATGCTTGGTGAGTGCACGTTGACCCCTGCATCATTCATACGCACAGTGTCTGGTTTAAATGTAGTTTCACTTGCTGGAGTCTACTCCAGATATAAGCTAAGAGCTATCTTAAAGAGAAACCGTCCACCCATCCAAGTTGCAGAACTTTACAGCTTGTTGCCAGAAAGTTTACTCTGCTTTCAAACAAGAAACCACTATCCATCTTGATGCAGGACACAACTAATTGCAGGCCTCTCTCTAGGGGAGAGCAAGAGGAAATGGATTTGTGACCCAGTTTTTTTGCCTCAGTTTCCAAGCAGGGGAGTGGTCTGCCTTCCAGCTATCTGCACCCAGGCTGGCTCCTGGTGATGGGAACCTTCTCCAGTTCCATGACTTGAGAAAAGCCAAGCCTTATACATGTTGAAGTAAGATTCAACGCGGTCTAGGGGCAAAGATCATGTGAAGAATGTCTCTGTATTTGTGCCCCTTGGGTATGCTCCCTGTTTATCAGCTGTTTTCTGTTCACTGATCTCCCCTCCTGCCACTGCCCTCTTTGACACCCTCATTTGTTATTAACCTGTGAGTAGGATGCAGTTTATTGTTTCAGCAATGTTGGCATATTAGCCTGCTTCTGCTGAAAGTGCAGCCTGGTCTTCTGGTTACCATTGCAGCTCAGTCTGCAGACATTAGATCTGATATAAAGAACCAGGTAGTGAAGGAGTGGGAGTCAGAAGAGGATCCCTTTTGGTACGCCGCTATCTCTTAAATGCTCTTTACTGCCATGCCAACTGCAGAGTTCAGCTTTGTCTGACAGCTGGCTCGAGGCAGCCCAGAAGCCAAGTGGGTGCACGGGTTCACGCAGGTTGCTCTGTGCTGAAGGAGCCTTGGCACATCAGCAGGTTTGGTTGGTGTAACCAACCCAACAAATATCATAGAATCACCAGGTTGGAAAAGACCCACTGGATCATTAAGTCCAACCATTCCTATCAAACACTAAACCATGCCCCTCAGCACTTTGTCCACCCGTGCCTTAAACACCTCGAGGGAAGGTGACTCAACCACCTCCCTGGGCAGCCTCTGCCAGTGCCCAATGATCCTTTCCATGGAAATTTGTTTCCTAATGTCCAGCCTAAAGTTCCCCTGGTGGAGCTTGAGCCCATTCCCTCTTGTCCTGTCCCATGTCACTTGGGAGAAGAGGCCAGCACCCTCCTCTCCACAACTTCCTTTCAGATAGTTGTAAATATATAGATAGTTATATATATAAAAAAATGGGAAACTGTGCGTGAGATGAGTTCTTGTGATCCCAGTAGCAGGATGCTGCTGCCACCGGTGACTTTTCTGGGAGACTCTTTGCCCTCTGTGCTGTGTGCTCCGTGCGGGTCTGTGACAAAAAGGGGAAAAGCTGTGAGGAAGGAGCTGTGGCCCAGAGATGTTTCCCTGCTGTGCCCTGGCTGGCATGGGGACACAGCCTGGGCAGCCCTGGGAGGGGCAAGTCAAAACCCAGAAAATTCTGATAACTAGGTTCAGTGTCATAGTTCCTTTCAGAGGGACTCCAAAACAGTTTGGAGTTTTCTTAGTAGAGTGGATTTTCCCCTTTTATGATATTTCAAATGTTTCCTTCCTCAGTCTTGAATTACTCTGGGTGATTTTCTTGTGTTACAGGTAGCTCTGCCTCCTTACCCTGCTGGATAATTGAGAAGTCCTTGGGTTTGTTTTTATTTCTCCCCGCCCTTTGTCTTTCAAATGTCTAGTGAGCCACTGTAATCTTAAAAAATAAATTTTAAAAACCATAGTTCTTTTATAGCTGAAACTTGCTACAAAAGCAAGATCAAAGTTGCACTGTGCTCTATGGAGAATTATGACTCTGTGAGATAGGGCTGCAATTTATGCTTTTAATAAAATAATTCTAGTAAGAAAGACATCTTTCTTTGAAGTAGCTTCCTTCAATCACTTTTTTTTTTCTTTGCTAATGTTAATAATTTATTATGTGGAAGTGAAGCCTTAAAAGGGGAATAAACACTATACGTGCTGACGATTAAGGTGGATATTTTTGGGCTGTGATGTGGCCTCAGCTCTGGAGCATTAAGTGCAGCCAGGTTGTGCTGCCATAGGAAACCCACGAGAGGATGGTGCTATGTGTCAGGTGCCAGGCCTATTAGTAGTTAGTCTTAACTTTTTAGATTAATTTATCCAGTCCCCTGGAAAAGCCTTTTACTACTGCACTGTACGTTATATTGCCTGCTTTTCTGTTAAGTAAAGAGTACTTGAGCAATGGGAGCAATAGATTTGGCACAGCAGTAAATACTTTGGGCTTCAATACTAGGAATCTTTTGACCTAACAACTGCCACTCAGGCAGAGACTGTCATGTTTAATCCCTCCTGGCCCATCTGTCCTTGGAAGGCTGCAGAGGTGTCCTGTTCTTTGCCTGAGCCAAGGAGCTCCTGGAAATTTGCATATAAACAAGGTCTAAGAGGTAAAATTCCTGTGGTGCTTCATCTTGAATTATGTGCTGAACTCTACAGGAATTACTTTCATACTCTGAGAAAAAGTCATGCTTTTGTCGGGAGGTTGGCCAGCATTAAAACAAAAGGCTGAGATTAGGGATTCTTTCTGGTTTGTGCTGCCCCTGCCTTGCAGATTTGCCTGGAGCTGGTTGTTAATTGCAACGCCTTTGAAAACAATTTTACATTTTGGCTACGTGTGTTTTCGTTTCCCCAAGGTCAGCTTTGCCAAAATAGCCCCATTAAATCGTTGTTTAGTTTTTAGACTAAATGCTGGCTTCCCATACACGTGTGGGAAGCCAGCAGTTTAATTTCTGGTTGATGCAATCAGGCTATTTGGTTAGCCATGATTCTCGATTTCTTCATAAATTCTGGGTGTAGAAGTACAGACACAAACCCACAAAGTATTAATTAAGAATCTTTTGGCCTTATTATTTAGTTTGTCCTTGGATTGGCCCACTCCTAATTACTGCCTGGTTACTATTGCTATTATTCTTGTTTAATGAGATAATCCAAATAATCTCATTTCAGTTTCACAGATCATTAGATCCAACACACTTATTAATAAGGCATTTGTGAGCTCTTTATGTCCATTCAGCTGTTTTCAGTCCTTCTCTTATCCTCTATGAAGGAGGGAAGAGATGTGCTGAACATTCTGTAGTTGGGTATGTTTCTTCAAAGTATTAGCGCTTGTCATTATATGTTGCTTAAACAGCTGCTTCTTTTTGTTAACTGCAGTAAATAACATTGTGCGCCTCGGTGTAGATGGTACTGTTGAAGACTGGCTGCAGTCCCTCTTCTGCCTAAAAGGTCACCTTTCCCATGCAGGCAGTAATGCGCAGCAGACACAGGGCTCCTTTGCTCCGCTGACAGTAGGATGAGAGGGAGCAGGGATGTTCTCCTGTTGACTTCCCAATGACAGTCGAAGGCAAGGAAGGACTAGGGGGACCATCTAGTTCATTGCTTCTTCATCTTTTTCACTGGCATCCTTACCCATGCAGCCAATTACATGTTTTCCACAGGTCTCCCCAGAGTGTGTCACTCACAGACGCGTGCCCCATGCCTCATTGGTTGTCTTTAAGTTCCTCGCTGGCGAGATGTGCCTCTGGAGCAGGGAGTGTGGGTCCAGCACATCTGGCGGGATGGCAGGGAGCACAGGTGTGCCCTTGGTTGAAGTATTTGCAGTGTCCTGTTAGCCCGCACATCTCCCATTGATACCAATACCTACGTGTTCTCTCTGGTGATGCGGACTTGGATTCTGTTTTTCCTTAGAGCTAGCAGAGGGGTGTTTGGATATCTGTATGTTTGCTGGGACTGGATTTTTTAAAACAATGAAAAATCTCCAAAGAATTGAAATAAGCAGCTGTCCGGTGCTGTGGTTTTGTGCCAACGATGAAAAAACTCCATTTTTTTGCATATAAATATTGCATTAAATGCAGAGAGTAACAAATGCTTCACTGCTTTGATAGAGAGAACCTATAGCACTGGTAGATGTGTGCTCCTCTCCTCATGTTGGTTGGCTGCTAAGCCTGACAGTCTGCGCCGAAACCTTCACACCGTGTCACTGTGGTTCGAAGACAGGCACCCATTGCTGACTCTGAACAGCAATCAAATGGTGAAACAGCAAAATGAAAAGGGTTAGAAAAATCAACCCTGTTGGAAAAATCAACCCTGTTTCATCATTAGATGAACTAGCATGGGCTGCTGGAGCAGCAGAGGTTGTCATGTGTTCTGTGAGATCCTTCTCTGCTATCACCCACATCTGTCTGTGATACAAATGGAATGAGAGCTGCTAGAAGCAACTGTGGCCTGAGGTTTTGCCCTGGCAAACCATGCGTGGCTTGTAGACTACAGCCTGTCGTTCTTTTAAAGCTGAAACTTGCTATAAAGGCAAAATCCAAACCATGCTGTACTGAGCAGGTGATGTACTGTCAGTGTCCAGTGAAGATATTCTTCGGGAGGTGAACGGGGAAATTCCATCTGCTCCCCTCATGGACCACTCTGAGCCTGTCTTCACCTCTACAACACTCTGCAATTCAGCTCAAAGCCTGTAGCCTGCATTCACGTGCAGAAGCCTTTAGCCTGATTAAGTGTTAGCTGTTTGTAAGGAAATGTGCCTTGAGGCTTGCTTAATGCTGCAGTGGGGACAACACAGGCTATGGATTTCTCATTTGACACCAGCCCTGCTTAAGCAGGATTTAGCAGTCTCCTCCTCGTGCCCTTCTTCCTACCTTTCCTCTCCCTGTTCTGTAGGCGAGGCTACAGATGCAGCAGAGTAGGAAACTGGAGTGGGAGCCAATATAGTTTGAGAAGAAAAAACAATCCATAAAGCAAGTTGGAGGTGTGTTTGGTTGATTAGCAAAAAATTAAAATCTTTTCTCTGATCTGGTTTGCCGTGGCACGGCACAAACAGCTGTCAGAGAGTGAAGCAAAGGCAGGAGTGAATCTCTGCCCAGAAGGCAACAGGGATTGCATAAGATTTGTTTTCATGTTTGATGGCAGGGCCAGCAAAACCGGTGAGCTAATGTCAGCTGCACGTCTGTGACAGAGCTGTCACCCCGGTGACGCCAACGCAGCTGGCTGCAGGGTTGCACTCGAGTCACTTGGAGCAGCTTTCCGGCACAACACCCGTGTGCCAATGCTGCTTAAACCTCCACGCCAGCCACCCCACTGCACAGTGCAGGGTTTCTAGCTCTCCTTACGCACTCGCTTGAAGAGCAGGGAATGAGCTTAAGGGTGGATAATCCAAGCTAACATCTCAGTGAAAACAAGTCCCTTACCTCAAATATCACTAAAGACTCATTTGCCCTCCCAAACCTCTGCCTTTGCTGTCCTTAACCAGCAGCCGATATTCTGCTGGCACAGACCACAGCAAGGAAAATTAATTGCTCTGTAATGACAAGTCTCTCAGAAACTGGCCTTCTGTTCTGGGTAAATGGATGGCAATCTGTAGCCTATCAACAGACTGTTTCCTTGGGGGAAACAGCCTTGCAGTTCTCAAATTCTCCTTTAATGCTACTGACTTTTGGCATCTCTTCCTACCTCAAGATCTGCTATATTGCTGCACATTTCCTTTTTTTTTCCTCTTTAATTAATTTCTTTCAGCTCTGTCAGGATACAAGGGAATTAAGTGCTGCCGTGTCTTGTCATAAAAATGCCACTTTTCAGAGGAATTGTCTTAATGAGCCTGTTTTTCAGTACTGCAGAGGCTCATCTATTAGTCCAGTGTATATTTTTAGAGCATGGCATTAGTCAGAAAAGCCCATTACATCGTTATACAAGTGGCTGAATCAGCAAACTGTATCTGCTGCTATCCTGTCAAAGCAATAGCATTAACATTATCAAAGTGATTAAAAGCCATTCATTCATTTTGCATCTGAGTTGACAAGTTCATTCCTGTAGAGGCACACAGTATGAAGGTGCAAGAAAGGAAATCTAAAAGCTCATCACGTCACCCAACCTAAAGATCTACCAGTGTGTGACAGATGCAATCAAAACATGACAATTGAGTGAAATATTGGACACCTGTGTTCTGTCATAGGGGGAGTTGTCTCTGACAGAGCAAAATCGGTCTTAGCTGGGGAACCTTTTCATGGATATGCACCTTTATGTTGTGAGTTTAAAAAGTTCTGTGTGCTTGAACGCAGCAGTGTTTCCACAAAAGATGTTCTATTTCAAGTCTTCTCACCCTCCTGGAGCTTCTGAGCAACAACAGTGCTGCTGGTCTTTCCTTTTGAGAGGTTGCAGGGGGTGTTTGGGTTGCTTGTCTCTTCAATCCCCAGTGTAGCTGTTGAGGGCTGGATAACGTAGTTGCAGTTCCTGGCCTTGGCTGGGGCATGTTGTTTGTCCAGTGTTAGACATACAGAGCAGAAGTTACGGGAAGGATAAACAAGCATTGACATTGCGGTTATGACTTTTCTGAAAAAGCTGAATGGACAGAAAAGTTTGATTCCTAGGGGCTGCCCTGGGGGAACTGCTCAATTAACTTGCTTGCTAAAGGTGCAGCATATGCAAATCCTTTCTATAGGATGTGATTGTAAAATGCCTGAAAGTTGGAAGAGCAGTCTGTGTGTCCAAGACTGGAGTGACAACATACATGGCTAGAGAGGGAGATTTGCATGTAGAGGGCTCTGTTTTCCACCAACAAATGTAAAGCAGCTTTGAGTTCTGCAAGTCAAATTGTGCATCAAGGAAGGAAAAGGCAGAGGATGGGAAGGGCAAGCTGTTACTTGGTAAAAATCCAACACCTGCTTCGACTAGTGGTGCCCTTTACTCAGTTCTGATCATTACATGAATGTATTGAAGTGCAATAACAAAATCCCAGCAAAGATCCAGGAAGTTATCATGCTGGAGTACATACCTTCACCTGGCTTTTTTCCCCATTGCGGATTGTCTTGACTCTCCTGACATCAGTGTGGTCCTCTATTATTGATTCATTTTAGTGCTATGAGTCTGCTGCAGTGAAATGTCACTAACACTGTGTATCTGTTTTAAATTAATATCTTGTGATTACATCTATATTGAATGTGTCAGCCTTACCTGCTGCATGTGCCTCTTCAAAGGGTATTTGCCCTTTTAATGGCTGTCGTGCATACTAGTTCTTTTCCTATCATCATGAAGAAAAACAGTTTTCTTTTTTATTTTTGGCATTTTTAATGTGCAAATTAGAAAAGTAACAAACCTGCTGGTTGATATTACTCAGGGAAGAATTGCTCCAATAGGGTGCCAGAGGAATTCTCAGAGGCCATGTAGATAAAAATCAATAGAAACTGGGGGCTATTCAGACACCGTAGATATCCAACTGTGACCTGCAACTTGAGAACAATCTTCCCACTTGTAAGCACGTACTTCCTAGTCACTCAACTACAGAGTCCTCTTGCTCATTAAATGCACTCTTCAAATCAATGCTTAGAATCATGGAATCATAGAATAACCAGGTTGGATGAGACCCACCGGATCATCAAGTCCAACCATTCCTATCAAACACTAAACCATGCCCCTTAGTGCCTTAAACACCTCCAGGGAAGGTGACTCAACCACCTCCCTGGGCAGCCTGTTCCAGTGCCCAATGACTCTTTCTGTGAAAAATTTTTTCCTAATGTCCAGCCTAAACCTCCCCTGGCGGAGCTTGAGGCCATTCCCTCTTGTCCTGTCCCCTGTCACTTGGGAGAAGAGGCCAGCACCCTTCTCTCTACAACCTCCTTTCAGGTAGTTACAGAGAGCAATGAGGTCTCCCCTCAGCCTCCTCTTCTCCAGGCTAAACAACCCCAGCTCTCTCAGCCGTTCCTCATAAAGCCTGTTCTCCAGCCCCTTCACCAGCTTCGTTGCTCTTCTCTGGAGCTGAAGCTTGAATGCTTGAAGCTGTTTACTTATCTTCACTACCTTGCTAACATGCATTGTGCCTAGGAGACAATAATTTTTACTGATTTTGAGGAAAAAAAGGAGGAAGCGGCTGCGTTACAAATAAACAGTTAATTCAAATAATCAGAAAACTGTGGCGGTTAAAAGATAGATACAATGATGTTCAATTTGAGGAGGGAGACCTGAATTTCTGAAAGGCATTTGAAAATGCACAGAATGGTTGTTGGTTGAAAAAGAGAATTGCAACAGGAATGCTATCTGTGCAAAATCTTGGCATTGATAGCAAGGCATGAGGATAAACACCTGAATATTTTATATGTGAGACAAAAAGGCAGATGTAATGATCTATGGTTGATTTTTTTCTCTTTTATCTAGCAAAAATTTGAGCATGCATTTTTGTTGATGATTTGCTTTGCATATACCCTTTGCCAACTATATTATACTATAGCTAAGTTGTGGCTTGTAGAGCACAGATCAATATCTCACTTTAAGTGTCTACCACAAGAGAGCAGTGTTGGTGTAATAAGCTAGGAGAGTGTGCTGCTGGTAGCTTAATTCTTCCATCAAAATGTACACTGAAGTACTGCAAGAGAAATTCAAATACAGTAGAACAAAACTTCTGGGAGCTCAGCAGAATTAGAAATAACTAGCGATGGCTAATTTCAGGCATCGAGTTTTAAGTTTATTAGAGAAACAATTGATATTGACTGTGGAAATTCGTAAAATTTCAAGGAGTTCATATAAATTTTATTATACTACTGATAATTTAAAAGGGGTTGTTTCTTGGTGTAACATTGAAATCGGAGTCGAGGGTGTAATATATACGTATACTTGAAAGTATAATTTGGTGATGCACACATATTTATGTATGGTACAGCCAGCTCTTCAGATCTGCAGGAAACACAGTTTCCACTGAGTGCACAGAAAGGTGATGTTGCTCCAAGGTTCATAGAGCTAGGTCTAAGCTCTGTGGAACTGCAGACTGGGAGTTCTCTGTGGATAAGCTGTGTGCTGGATTGGGTTCATTAGCACTCAGAGTTTGTTTAATTTTTAAACAGGTAACTCAATCTGCTGAACTGTGTGATGCTGGAGAATCCCCAAACTATTGCTCTGCTGCAAATGCTTAAATCCCAAGTATACTAAAAAATTAGAACTATGCCAGTAGATTTGCTGCTCCCTACCCCTTTCCTGGCTGGAGACCAGAGCTACAGTTGTACTCGAAATTATTACTGCCAATTTCTCTTAAAAAAAAATTAAACTTTTATTTATAGAAATTTGTAGGGATTAGTTGGGAAGTAATTAACCTTAATTTGTGTGTGGCTTCTTAATGAAAATCTGTCTCAGTATTACAAAAAATAATCGCATACAGATCTTAATCGAAATGACACATTTTAACTGAAATGTATTAAAAAATCTTTCTATCAACAAAATTTGATACTACATTTTTTAAAGCATGTGCCCGACAGTTTCTGACTTAACACCCAGAGACTGATTTTAAACTTGCCACTTCACTTGGTGCTGGCACTAAACTGTTCCCATGTAATAGAAAACTTACTATCTAAAAAGGACAAGGCAAGTATGTGTCAAAATGAGATCCAACAGAAGCCAGGCTTGGCCCTAAGAAAGCAGGATAGATTACGTGGAAGCCAAGATGTGTTTAAAGGAGCAGAGGATGCAAACAGGAAGAAGTTGCTAGAGAAAGGGAAAAAAAAAAGATGAAAAATGATCCAATCACGGAGCTAAATTTTAAGCTTGAAATAAGTGGAAGAGATATAGTAGGCTGCACTAACTCTTAGTACAATAAAATGCTGAACTTAGCAGAAATAGATCAGCAGATGATTTGATCCATTTGGAGGAGAAAACCAGAGAAACTGGATGATAGAAGAGAAAATTATGGGAGAGCATGGCTGTACTGTGTCAGGGTATAGTGGATGAGACAGGTCACTGGCCTATCTCCAAATATCTGCTACTGGATGCTTGGCAAGGGGTATCAGAAATTCTGTGTCACTTTTCTCCTGCTTTACCTGTTAGTTTTCAGAAGACAAATAAGGAGAAGGGGTCACAGCATACGGAGTCTTGCAGGTGAGAATGCGAGCCGGAATTAAGTGTATCTGAACTGATAAGCTAAATTAGTGCACTTGCTAAAATAGCCAAAACCGAGCTTCATTTTGACTAAAAATAGTTGTCTTATCTAAATATGTCATGTCTCTACTATGCCTTCCACTTCCGAACTGTTATCGCAGCTGCACTGTCCTGCATCCTAAATTTAGAACCATTCATCCTAGTGAAATTTCCAGTACAGTAGATGGATGCAGCAGCTTTTTTAGAGATCAAAAAATAGAAAAGGTCAAGAATAACAAAATGCAGAGCTGCCGTACTGAAATACCTGTGCTTAATCTTTGGTAGCTATTATTGTTTTTAGTTCAGGTCTTATTTTAAGTAATGATTACACAAAATGTGTAGGGATTTTAGAGTGTCTGAATTACCAGTTGTGGTTCTGCTTTTTCCTAGCATACTGACAAGTGTCCTCGAGACCCTTTTTGAAAAACAGTGTATTTGGCTATAACCTGTGGGTCACGCAGGACATGAGCTGTACTGTCCAACTGTACCTCACGATGAGAGGTCAGGCTGCTTATTGCTCTAAGTCAAATCTGAATGTGAAATATGTGCTTAATATACAGCAAGATGAGACCAAGGATTTCCAGAGGTTTATAGAGCTATGGCTTTTCATGAGCCCTCACAAGCAGAGATTTTTTTGTATTTGGTTGTTGTTTGTTTTTTTTTTTTTTTTTCACAGGTACATGCAGAAACAAGGTCACAAAATCTTTTTTTCTTCCACTCATCTACAGTTGTCGTCGCAACAGCCCCTAAAATATTTAATTGCCAATGTATTTCCATACTTTAGGGCTTCCCAAAACACCTTTGACTAAGTTCAGGGTTAAATTAAAAGCATATGCTATTTTATTTGTTTCTGTTTTTAAACGGTTACAAACTCCTCCTTTGAATTCTGCCTAATCGAAATTTTGTTAAGAGATTAAAAATATCTGTTGACAGAATGGGTGAGTAAGCCTTTATGTTTAGGTTAAACCCTTACCTTTAGATTAGTTAGAAGTTTTTGGCTGATAAACTGAGCAGAGTTCTTGATACATCCTGAGTTGCCGTGAGATCTAGTAAAATGCATATGAAATGTTGACTTTGTCATAATGTTTTTCCAGTTCTTTCCTGACTATCACCTTAATAATTTGGTAGTGTTATGAATGAGTGTAAAATATGAGTTTGTAGAAGAAAGCTGCTTTTTCATATCTGGCCAAGGATGCAGAAATCTTGAGGGACTTGTGGGTTACCTGTACATCTATTAATTTCCCATAAACTTTACAGCTGTTTCCCTTTTGGAAACTATAAACTCAATTGATAATGAGAATGAAATTCTTAAGCTGGATTCCTAAGGTCACTTAGAACATAAAAATCCTATGACTGGCAAAGGGGGAAAAAGGTATTTTTCTGACAGTTTGAACACCAAAATGCAGTCCCTCATGGTGGCCAAGCCGGAGCAGTCTTTAGACTCAGCTATGTGGAGTGAACAGTGCTTAAAGTGGATTTCATGCTCACGCATCCTCCTTTGTGTTGATGAAAAGAGAGGCTCCTGCCCAATGCAGGCAGCAGGACTCGGATGCCATTCCCAAAGCGCGCTGGCTGTGAGACTGCTGCTCTGCCTGCACTGCCTGCTCTCAGAGAGACACAATTTTCTTGTCTTCTGCAATTTCAATGTTTTTCAGAGAACTGCAAATTCCTTGCAGAAAAGTCGTCGACATAAAAGTCAATATTACAGGGAATGGTCGTAAGAACTCGCAAGCGGGTTGCTATTTTAGTCAGCAGAGAGCATGTGTGGCTCCTGCAGCAGATGGTTTCTTTGAGGGGTCTTTTTTAAAATTCAGGCTTTAATATAATTTTTAAAGTATTTCCTCTTATTTTTCAGTTAGGATAAGAAGGAAAAAAGGGAGAGCTGGACTGAGCATCTTCCCCAGGAAGTAATGACTTGCATCTTAAGCCAAGTTGTTCTTATCAAGACTGGCCTTAATGACAATGTGCTTTCTCAGGGACCAGATGACTTTGATGCCTATCTGAACTTTGTCATTATCTTCTAAATCTCCAGGTGTAACCTTTGACCCTTGTCTGATGCATCTCTTTGCTGACAAACCTGAAATCCCAGTTGTCAGCTACATCACTCAAGTTATTTTCAATTCTAATTCCTCAGCTTTTGAGTGATCCAGTAAGCCTGGGTCCATTTTGCTGTTTTCTGTTGAGAAGGGCACGCTGCCATTTTCCAACAATTTGGCATTCTTAGTGAGCTCTGTTTTGTAATCACCCAGGCTAACACTCTGGAAAACAGATTGGGTCATTTCTTTCTTAGCAACTCCATTTCTTACCACAATTACCTCAAGCAGTTCTGTGGCAGTTTCACAGTTATGGCAATCATTAGGAACGTTCATTATTTCATTCTTTATTGTACTTGCATTTGGTCAGACATTAAATACACATCACCCTCTGAAACTCTGCAGATCTCTTTGTGCATTGTGTGACCCCATACCTAGACCTTTAATCAGGCTGCGGGAGTGCTCTTGTATCGCACTTCCTGAGGTGAAGAATAGGGCTCTGTAAGAAAAAGTGACTCAGGATCAAAGATTAATAATCACCCTTTCGTTGTTGCTTTTGCCATTTGTCCATTTCAGAATAAAAGGCATTGGATTCGATGGGCGGCAAGGTAGAATTTCAGGTGGAGTGATTTATTCCTTATTGTATTTGTAGATTTCTTTGAGTGCTTTAGTAAAAACCTAGATGTTGTTAGAACAAGAGCAGTGGCATGTCTGCTCACAAATGGCTCAGAAGTAGAAGTATGTTTACAGCAGAAATGTTCCTGCTTTTAAAAGCAGATCGAGAGCTGAACTTCTGCAAAGGTTTGAGGTGGGCTTCGGTTCAACTTTCTCACCAGTAATTATTTGCTATTACAGCAGCTTCAGGCCCCTGCTGAGATCAGAGCTTCCTTTTGCTAAGTAGTTCCTATAAATTAAGATTCACAGATTCACAATATGAAGAAAAAGGACAGAACAAGAGTGCAAGAAAGGAAATGTTTTTTTTCCTTTGTACATTTGTAAGATGACAACAGAGTCTGAAACTTTATGAAATATTTGGGAACTGTACTCAGATGTCCCCAGGCCAGTGTTCAATAATAAGATATCCTTCCTCTGTTTTTCTGTATTTACTGCATGGCTGGGGTGAGAGTAGAGTGAAATAAACTCTGAAGCCACCTTGTCTGTGTTTGGCAGCTCTTTCATGAGCTTCCTTCTGTACTGTTCCTCTTTGCCCTTCGTTCCTGTTCCCATACATTGAAATTTCATTGCTGCAAAATTTCAGAGCTCCAGCAATAAACAAAGATGTTCCGAAAAAAGACAAATGACAGATCAAGTAAAGGTTGCTGCCTGGCCTTTCACCCTGCCAGAATTTGTCATTTTTGTCTACAGATAAAATGTACACCTGAGCAGTTTTATTAAACTTTTGCATTCTTCTGTGTCAGAATAATTCCTAGACACAGAATAATTTTGGCTGTTAGCTTTGTGGAATCTGATCTTAAATTAGATATTGCTAGTTTTCATGCATTATTATGTATTTCATACTCTTCTGTGTTCTCCCCTCCTGTTTTTTTCCTTAGTGATCTCAGGTCATGTGAATGGGCCAGACTGCTAAATTTGCCTGAAAATGAAATGCTTCCAGTTCTCCCTAGGGTGGCTGGGGTCTCAAGGGTGTGAACCAAAGGCTTGGGCCCAAAACACACAAAAATGCCCAATTATTATTATTATTTAATCAAAAGATTTCTAAACTATTATTGTTGTTTTTAGGGACTGATGCAAGTGTGAATATGTGGGGTTGGTGATACTGTATTGTATGTCCCATCTTGAAGCAATGTCTGAAATACAGTGATGTGTGCTGGGCTCTGACCCCCTTATTTCATGGTAACACTGGGAGTGTGAAGCAGGCACTGGCCTTCGCTGGCAAATGCCCTTGACACTAAACACTTTACCTCAGGGTGCTGAACCTGTTTTAGCAGTTTATCCTTTGCCTAACAAGCCCGGGCAGGGTGGGAGAAAGGAATAGGAGAGACCTTAGGAGCAAGGAGTAGCCTAGCCGTGGTATCTTTACTTTCCGATGTACAACTGATAAATCAAACTGCAAATTACAGTAGCCGTAGGGGGAGAAACTTTGGCTAGATCAGACCACAGTGTTAGTATGAAAATGAGAGAAAGCTGTAACTGAGTGTGTTCAGGGAGTGAATACACACTGTGTGCCTTGCCAAGACAGTGGAAATATCTTTTTCCAAGATGTCTTTTTCATCAAGTAATAAAGGCAACTTCAGGCAAATGGTTTCTGTTCCCATTCATCTGATATACATATTTTAAGACTTATTCCTGCGGGAAGGAAAAACTTCAAAATGTTAGAGTTTGTAATAGCCTGAGCTTACCCATTGTACCTAACATCTTGAACCAGCCTGCTATCGGTCAGTTCTTAGCTATGAGAACCAGAAAAATTGCTATTGTGGAATAAAAGACATACACAAAAGGTGCATTGTATTTAATTTAGGTGGTCATCTTGGGTTGTCCTCACATTCTTACAGCATCAGTGAGGGATAAGCTCTTCTTTCAGATTTACCAGACTAAAACCACAGGAGCTGTGCTGGAAGTGTTTGAAACTTGGCCTGGAATAATTGCTAGTGGTGCATCTCCAGTAGCACAGTATATAATCTGAATATTGTATATGAGAGGAGCTATAGGTTAACAGCCTTTAGAAATGTGATCTTTGCTTGGAAAAGTTTTAGAAAGCACTTGTCTTTTCTCCTGCTGTTTTAGACTTAGCCAGGGGCTATTATCATGGATCGATAGAGAATACACTGAGCTCATCCCATGCAGATCAGCAGATAAACTGACTAATTTTCAATTAACTGGCTTGGATAAGCAAAAACAGCAGGCGGTGACCTTGCTAATCTTGGACCTGATTTGTATAGAAATTATATTCACCTCAGAAGTTGCCTGATAACCCAAAATGAACTCACACCATCACCATTAAGAAGAAATTAAGATCTTGGAGAGACATTTAGGGATAGTCACAGGTAGGCTTACTCAGACATACCATTGATTGTCCCCCTAGTTTTACATACAGCCACCAAAACCAGACTTTATATTACCTTTTCCTTTGACTCGGTGATGCAGTCTCCTCAGTTAGAGATCATGACATCTTCTGAACAGGACACCTTTGCAAGGCCTGTTCCCTTTGCCAGGGGTTTCAAGGAGATGCAGTCTGCCTGCCTTCCACAGCATTTACTGGAGGAGACAGTGACAGTCCACTCCCACTATTGTCTTTTGAAATGTGATGCACTCAGCTTTGCAGGGGTGCAGGTGCTGGTAGAAAACTCAGCAGTGCATGGGTAGAATTCAGCAGAGGGAGAGATGGGGACTTTATATGTGGTGGCATCAGAACAGCTACCCCAGCGTAGTCTTCTCCCACACCCGTTGCCGGGACTCTTTGACCTCTCATAGGTGCAGACAAGTCACACCTACATAATGAGCTTTTTGTGTTCATGTTGTGTTGTCAAGAGAGATGAACTTTGATAGGCTCCTAAAGTGATGGTAGCAGTCCATGTGTGAAAGAGGTACACCAGCAAGTTTAGCTGCTTAGACAGTTTGTTTCACTGAGAGGGAAGGTGTATTTTTCTGATGAAATATGAGTACTGTTTTGCCAGTAGATCTGCATGTACACCAGAAGTGTTTTGCTGTAACAGTTTCCTGGCTGACTAAAGTGGTTCTGCTATTACAGAAAGACTTGAACCTCCTTGTCTCACAGCACGCAGTATTTTATTTTTTCTGGAACATTTTAATGAGTATGTCTTCACAGCAGCTATCAGCTGCCTGGCTTTGACCTCACCTCTCCCCTTCTCGGTCAGAGGAGGCACTAGGAGTCTCCTATCCCTAATCAAATCTGCTTCACAAATGCAAAATTACTGTTGGTCATGGCAAGAAGTTTGCAGACCATGGCTGAAAAGTCTTGTGACTTTAAATAGAACACTAACTCCTAGGTGGCTGCTTAAAGCCCACGATAGAAAGCTATTTGCTGGTGGTGTTACATAGTGAGGCTGTACCATAAAGTCTAGCTTCATTGCATACTGCTACTTTATATTACTCTCTCTTTGTAAGGCCTGGTCGTGCAATAAATCCACATTCTCTAGTCATACGATTTGCATGCCAAAGCTTTTCACATAAGGCCAGTTTCCACTAGCTCATTAGAAGCTGCACTTCAAAGCCTACTTGTTGCAGGGAAAGTGGATGTAAAAATTAAAACTAGTAGCAAATCAGGCTTTCTGGGCTCTACTATATAAGGGCCAGTGTGTTCCTTTAAAAACAGATATTGTGAACTTTGGGAATAGGAAACTGGGAAAAACGCCAGTACAGGATAGAATGAAGATTAATGCAGGCAGCTCCTAGGCAAGTTTTCCACATTTCCTTTACAGGATGTCAATATGCTAAGATTGTTTATGAATTTATATAGGATATTATTATAAAGGCTGCCACTAAAGACTTTCCTTCTTAACTTAAACTGTAGCAGTTCTTATGTTTCAGTGTGAGGCTTCTCCTGCACAGAGCTGCTACTGTGCTGAGCAGTTTTCGTGTGAAGAGAATACATTTCTGAAGGGATTATGCTGAAAATACTCAACTTGTTTCCCTTTAGGCTTAAGCTAGATTTAAATTTTGGCTTGTGGATGTGAAAAACAAACAAATTGATTAGCTGAATTATTTCCTGTTCCCAGGAAACATTTTTGAATAAAGATAAAATTCTTTTAACGCTCTTTTGCTCACTCCCCTAAATATAGGGGTGAGCTCCTACCAACGGAGACAAACTTGCCACATTAGGATAAATACTAGCACCTTGCATGTACCATGTCCCACTTTTCTACGGATGCTCCAGTTTTTCCATTGTAGCCAATTATGTTTGAAACTAGCAGTTTGTCCCAGTTTCACTAAAATAACACATTACATTTATGAAGTGACTATTATCTCAGGTTCTTGTAGCGTTTTACAAATGACAAGAATATCTCTCAATACCTGTACAAGCTCGTGGGAGATGGAGGTGGGAATTGAAAATGGAATTACGAAGACAATAATACCAATAAGAAAAAATAAAGTACTGTACTTAGGATTGTTAGATTTACTGAATAAGTTTGAATCTACTTGCATTTTACAGTGTCTGAGATCAAATACTGAGTTAATGTCTAGAAGAGCAGAAAAATTAAGATTCTTTCTTTACATTTCTGTCAGAAATACCTTTGATATAAGGACCAAAAAAACCCAAAACCAGTGAGTGTTGCCAGGATTCCCTGTGGATTTCTATTACGCCTCCTAGTAAAAATCCATTGTTCCACTGCTTTTTAACTATGGGATTTTTTCACTTTTGGTCGATTTTATCAGCTTAATAAGAAAGCTACAGTTCTGTCTTTATTTGGCAGACTGTGTCTGCCAAATGAAAGTTCCTCGCAAATTAATTAAAGATTATTTCCTGCTTTGCCTGGCATTCCTCAGTAATAATGACATTTTTTTCCAGAATTCATGCATGACCTTCTCAGTGAAACTCTGTTAAGTAAAAAAACCTCATAAGCTTCTTGTAAGCACATCTTTGACAGAGCTATTCAACAAAACATAGTTTAATTTCTTATTTTCTTTATTCATTGGTGAGACAGGATTAAGCTTAATCCTCTCAACAGCCTCATATTTGTGATGTGTTGGCATCTTCTCTACATATTGTGCTCTGTCAATTATTATAGAGGCTATTAGAGAGATGTGTATAGGAAATTTCAAATTGTTTAGCTGGCAAATGTTTACTCCAAGTGGCTTTTGATTCCTAAGGAAATTCCAAGGGGATTTGAATTGGTCCTTTGCTGTTTGCCTTGCATATTAATTTTCTATCATGTTTTTTTGGCAAGAGTATGCTAAATATTTATGTCAGTGAAACTGTTAGATTAAAAATGTCACCAAATCTAAATCAATGAGTTTTGTAAAGCAATTTTAGTAAAGCACAAACTTAACAAATAACCCACAGTGTAACCATTCTTTTATAGCTAAAGTTCTCTCCTACCCACATAGGAATATTGTTATCCCACTTCAGCGATATTAGCAATTGGAGGAGGCCTTAATGGAGCTATGAAAGTTGCATCTAACTCTTTCCAACTTGAGATTTGAAATATTGTTCAGTAGAAACGATACAGCAAGTTGCAGAAGGCCATCAAAGACATGGGTTCCCTTTTCAGAAATACTGCGTGATTCATGGTGGGAAACTTCTTCACGAACCTCCAAGCAGGTTTTTAGGATGTGGGAAACTTTTGCTTCTAAGAATGAATGCATTATTCTCTTCCTTTTTCCACCTCCAGGCCTGTGGAATACAGTTAGAGCTCAGCAAATATTGTGCAACTCTTTCCTGGGAAACTGCCAGATCCCTTTTCCTACAAAGGTTATGTCGATGTTATATACCCTGCAGAACAATCAGGGTATTGCTCTTTGGTTCAGAAGTTCTGCATTGTTCCGTATCTACCCGTGGCTCTTGATACCCGTCAAAATCCAGCTAAAATGGACTCACTCTGAATGGGATTTGGTTTGAAGAATTGGAGGCCAAAGGAAATGAAGTGAGGCATGAGAGTTATCTTGGTTGTCTAGTGGATGGGGCACTGGCCATACTTACACCCAAGAAGCTGCATTTGCCTCCGAATCCTAACTCACCCTTTGGATAAGTTACTTTGTCTCTTTATTCTTGCTTTTCATTTATCTTGTCTTTTTAAAGGCATATACTCTTCCAAATAGGAATGATCTCTCAGCTTGTGTTTTCATGGTACGTTGTCAGTAGCACCTTGATTGCAGTTAAGGTCTCTAGTCACCCAGTCTCCCTGCTGCTGGGAATTGTGGATGCATTGTCATCCCTGAAAATAATATCTCCCTTCTCCCTCTTTTTCCAAGATTGTTATGTTTCTGGGAAATTTCAGTGGAAACTGAGAGAGTTGGCTTTTTTTTGCAATATTTTTAACTGTTTTTCTTTCTTGCTTTGTAATATTTGCTTATTCTCTGTGGCAAAGGAGGCACAACGTGGCAATAACTGCCCTGGCCCTGCTGGATCACGCGCTGTTCTCTGTGAGCAATCCAGCCACAGAACCACATAAAGCACGTGTGTTGGCTAATGTGTAACTAGCTTCTTTCTGCTGTTATTAGTTCTGAGGCTCAGTTCTCTTTTTGTTCTGTGCTTTCGTTCTCTTGTTTGCTTTGGAATATAGGACCTTTGTAACCAGCCTACAGCTATCGCATCATTCAGTCTCTCCTAAAGCCACCAAGTTCTGTCTTAAAACCAGTTGCAATTGCCCTCATGAGAATGCTGTGAACCTGGATATCTCGCACTTCTAAGTCTTGTTAAAGTTTGTCTGTGCTGGTGCAGCCAGGGTAGCAGAGGCCGGTATTGAAGATGAAGCATATGATAGAAGGAAAGTTTTCTGCTGGTTTTATTTCCTCGCTTTCCTGAAAGCCATAAAGTAAGCCAACAAAATACTCTGTAATTTTGCCAGTGTAGTGGATTTTTCTTCACTTTCTTAGCTGACGTACAGTATCACCAGAGCTTTGTAGAACAAACTGAGCCTTATCTGCAGGTTACAATAGTGCCATTTTGCAACTGCATTGTTTTTTGGAAGCTGCTTCAAGGCACGGGTCACATCTGAAGGCAGGATTCACTTCAGGTCAGTTGTGGGAAGGAAAGGGATAGGGAAGAGAACATTTAGGTCACTGGCAGATAGAAAAAGAAATGTTTGAGTGACTCAGGTTGCCTGCAAGAACTAATAAATGCCACACAAAGGACCTGTGAAAAGAGCAGCAAACCTTTTCACTAGCAATGGAGATGCTGTTTAGCACCCCAAGTATTTTCCCCATTGCTACACTAGTAGTATGGGCACATTGGCCAAATAGGACTGGTAATGAGCTATAACTGTGCCTCTAGCTTGCCTCAGCTGTAGATTGCATGGCTATCATAACTGGATCCTTCTCAGTTACATGCCTTTTCTCTTGGTAGAAGCAATAGATCTGTTCCTTTAGACTGTCTTAATAATCTGACATGACCCCACAGGACTACACCAAATAAGTTATTAAATGAATTTAGTCACATTGATATTTCTTTATGTGAACAAAGCCTTAGTAGATGCTTATGCCTATAGTTTTCTAGAAAACATTGACTGTGACCTTTAGCATGCATCTGATTTTTCTTGTTCCTTGAAGAAGCCTTTCAGACCTCATTGCTTCAGGGAGTGGGAAAGCAGGAAGATGATCAACCGTTTTCTGACATTCATTTGCTGCCTCTTTAGATAACAGCTACTTCCACTGAGAGACTTTCCTGTAGAAGCTCAAAAGCAGATGCTAGGAATGACATTCCTGCTCAGGCAAATGTCAGAATAAGAGGATTTTCAAATTGTAGAACAAATTCAGGACATGTAAAACTAGCAAAATTCAAAGTAAGTTGAAAATCTGCCTGAATCCCCCTTAAGTTAGGGAGGAACAGCATTTCTTGTTCCCACCACCTATATGAAAGCACTTTCCTTGTTTTTCACTATATATTTTACCTGCTCTTTGCTTTCAGGCCATGAGGCATGATTACAGATATTTGCACTTGCTGTGCCATCATATATTGCGTTTATAGACAGGAACAGCTAAGCTTGTGTCTGAATTTGAGGAAGCTGCATCTTTGAAAGCACCGAGAAGAAGGAACCCTGGACACAGAACCCCATCACACGATGGTACCACAGGATGCTTTCAATCATTACAGGTGCTAGGGGTACTCAGAATACGCAGAGGAATTTAACTGAGTAATCTTTAAAGTGTGTGAAATAGGTGTGAGGTTCCAAAGTTCCTTCCCCATTCAACTGATACCTCTGCCAGCCATGGACAAACGTTTTGGAAGATGCATAGCACAGATTTTCTTGCAGAAGAATGGAAGTAAGTTGTAGAATCCTCTTATATGTCTTCAGCAGGGAGACAGTTGAGACTGTGAGACCCTGGTGCTACAGGCATCTGTATACATACCTTGTGTTTACCTGGGAAAACATCCTCATTGACTTTGAAGGCTAAATCTATGTAAAGTGAAGCATGCATCTAGGTGCCTCCAGGACTGGATGTAACTTGTCCTAACAGTATATTTCAAAGTACTAACTATGCTGTCTATACAGCAGATGAGATAAAACACACATCAAATTGATTAAGCTAAGAAGAAAAGAACTTCAGGCAAACTTAGGCTTTTCTGGTGTTTTTGTTCTTTCCCCAGCACTGACTACTTGTGTTTAATTGGTTAACTCCCTTTGGTTTGATCCCTCCTTACACTTAGGTCAATAATGTGATTAATTAACATTACTTGGAAAAGTTTGAGATGCATTAATATTACTTAGAAGGGTGGAATGTGCTGTGTGTTATCTGCTACTGCTACTACTAATATCAGACACAGATGTATTCTGAATAAGCTCACGACAAACCATTGACTTTTATTTAAACAGATAAATTGGTCACATGTCTTTTTGTCTCTCCCTATCCATCTTAACCATTTTGGTGTTCTCCATAGAGTTTCTGCATGCTTCCAAAGTACTTTAGAAGATGAAAAAATAATACACATATTTTGACAGTGGTTGGATGTTCTCATCTCAATTCACATCTCATCTACCTAGAATACTTTGAACACATAATTTTCTGTAAAGTGGCAGACATAGTTTGACATGGATTTAGTGTGTGAGTCGACACTAAGTATTCACAAGGAATTGTGTATTTGTTACACCTGTGGTAAAGCAACAGCGATGCAACTGAGAACAGTATTGGGTTGTTGCAGTAATTTATCCTGGGTATTTGGAATGCTAGATGATACTGGTCATCTGGACACATGGCTTTTTTTACTAGACTGATGCAAAATCAGCTAGAATTCCTGATGTTGCATGTGCAGCTGTTTTCCTCCCACTGGGGAAAGAAGAGTAGTGAAAGATCAGGGAATTGGCAACTGAGTTTGCATGAATCTGAATAAGTTCACAAGTGGAACAAGAATCAAAATCTATAGCAGTCCAATTGCAAAAAACAGTAACTCCAAGAGGAAATCATTAGGCATGACCTTCTTGCAAACAGGAATTAATGAAATGTAATTTTAGGCTACAACACATTTTAACTAACCTAATGCCTCTTTCTGATAGATGCTAGTTTCTATAAATATTATCTGCTTATGCAGTATTGCTAAGGAAACTAGTATAATCTTGAATTCCAGTCATGTTCCTCCTGGGCAATTTTTTTGCTATTTTTTGTTTTTCCTTCCCAACAGAAGCACAGTCTCCACTCTGACCACTGATTAGATTATATTTTAGCCCAACTAGTTGCTATGCCTGGCTAATGAGGAAAAATGACATTTAACTTCTAAGTCAGATATTTAATAAAAAGAATGTAACAATAATTTGTATCCTTCTCTGTCCATGAGACTGCCATGAACCATTGACAGCTTTATATTTTTGTTGGTTCATTGGCATTGATGCATGTAATATAATCTGCAACCACTCCTGTGTGCCAAGATGTAGAATCCGTCTATCAGGAGCATAAGAGCCACTGTAGAAACAGCCACCACTTACAGGTGTGGCAGAGATGGAGTAATGGGCAGAAAGGTGTGAGATGTTAAAAGCCAAGGTTTTGCCTTTCCTATCTTCTCACGTATTGTGCACAGCATGGTGTAGAAATAAAGTGTTCAGGTAACAGTTGGTTAACGTGGAAAGGTCTAATTAATTCCACAACGTTTCATGCTTCTCTTTTCATAGTAAAGCCTGGTCTTGTAAAGTCTTGGATTTCTTCTGGAATTAGTGGAATTATTCTTCATCATCACTAGTGTTGTATCAGTTTTTATCATTAGTGATAATACAACTATCATGTTTTACAAAGAATTTTTTAAAAAAACAGAGTTTAAGAAAATTACCATTTTGGAAATCTCATTTTTTCAACTAGACATGTAACTAGTTAAAAAGGTATATAGCATCTTTCACAGATGCAGTGGTATTAAAACAATGGACAAGAGAATTACATTATCAAGCAGATAGCTCATGGAAACAGGAGATACGCTTGTTTGCCACTCCTGCTGAAGTCCATTGTATGCTGTACACTTTCAGAAATCTGCACTTCAGAAAGCTAATCCTCCAAGGAGAAACATGGACATGCAAGGAACAACAGTTGACTTCAATAAGATGCCAAGGTGGTAGAGACGGGCTGAAATAGCTCAAGTCTCCTGGTGTTCCAGCAAGCGCTGGTCTTCTCTCCCAAGTAACAGTGATAGGATGAGAGGAAGTGGACTCATGGTGCATCAGGGGAGGTTTAGATTGGATATTAGGAAAAAATTCTTTACTGAAAGAGTGGTCAAGCATTGGAACAGGCTGCCCAGGGAAGTGGTGGAGTCGCCATCTCTGGAGGCGTTCACAAAAAGTGTAGATGTGGCACTTTGGGGCATGGTTTAGTAGGCATGGTGGCATTGGGCTGACAGTTGGACTTGATGATCTTAGAGGTCTTTTTCAACCTTCATGATTCTATGATTCTGTGTTACCGGTAGTGATGAAAAGTGCTTGAACTCATAGGACACAGAGAAGAGATTTGGACTGTCTCAGTAAGACAACTATGATTTTTTTAGAAATGAAGAAAAGCTGTTTCCAAAGGGAGTGCTATTCCTACTTAATCTTTTTTTATTTGTTGTCTGAGAAGTTTTTTGAGATGTTATACAGCATTGCCCCATATCGGGAAAATAAGGGTGAAATGGGGTAAAAATAAGAGAATAGATGAAGTTTTGTGACTTCTCCTTTCTCTTTGCCCTTCAGAGTGGATGCAGTGGGAAGGAAGCATGCTAAGCCTTTCAACTGGGTAGGATGTTAACAAGGAGCTTTCCTAGTTGGTGAAGTAATACACCCTTCAAATGCACATGTTGACGAGCTCTAGTGGCTTTTTTGAACCAGTCATCTACACTATTTCATTCACTGTAAATGGTACAATGTCTTGCATTTAGAGAGTGCATTTCAGCCAGAGCTTTACAAATACTCATTAAGCCCTGAAACACCGCTCTGGAATAGATGAATAAATTATATGGGGAAAGTAATCATTAGAAACCGTGTTGTTTTGTTGAATGGTGTACAGTTTTCATGTAACCAAGGACTTAAGTGCAGCAAGTCCTTGACACCTATTTTCACTTTCCTATATGAATATTCATTTGGCTTAAGTTAACATTTCATCCCCACGTCTTATCAGAATTAAAATTCATCCTCCTCTAATGGAGACTGTGCTGTTTCACTGCTATAGACAATGGTTGGCATCAAATAAAACTATTCTTTGTTCAAAAACTATGGTTAGAATTCAGTGGTTAATCAGATCCTGATAGCAAACATGGTTTCCTTTACAATCAACGTGACAATAAAAAAGACAACTGATACATGGCTAGTAAGATTCACTCTCAACATTCCAGGCACATTGGGCTTTGTCAATATAGCAATACACAGCTTGATATATTACATGTTGCCTTACTTTGAGTTGTGTTTCTTTTCCCTAGTTCAAAACAGTTGTGCACTGATTGCTATTATAGACATATCTTAAATACAGGTATCTTGTGTGTATCTACATACTGTACACTTAACTGGTGCTACATTTTGTTCTTAAAATCCCTCTAGAATGATAAAGCCAAAAGGAAGAATGCTTTCAGGGACATATGGTGGGTTATTAAATGGTTTCTTCTAAAGATCCAGCCTGAATCTGATCCACTGTGTTAATCACCAGATGTTTCTCATTACATCAACATCACCTTAAAAGAAGTAAGTTTAGTTGGGGTGCTCATGTTAAGAAAAAAAGTCACAACAGAATAATTTTTGCTACTTTTCTCAGTGAAACTAATACTTGAATGGCTGGAGTTGTAGGTGTGCTTGATCCTGCCATCAGGTCTTATTACACTGGAACTTAGATGTTCACAGCACCAAGGGTGAAAACCTGCAATATCCTAACTCATCACGTGACTGCTTTATGCACTGTATGTGCAATAACTATCTTCATCTAGGTTCACAAGCAACAAAATAATCTTAGAAAAGTAAATATTCTCAAAACAGCCCTAACTGAAAATTACAAAGCTCATTTCCCATGTACCAAACTAATTCTTTTCCAGAGTTTATATGACAATATCATCAATACCACCAGCTGTTTTTTCAACACTCCAGAAGGAGGCCAAGTTGATAAAAAGCGGAATTATCAACTGTTATTTTATCTGATTTGCTTTAGCAGCAGCAACCCCAAAAGCAGGGTTAATTGGAATACTGACCTTCAGCTGAGGCATTCTTGAGAAATTCATCAGAAAGTGGAGAAAATGGCTTGAAGTGAAAATGCTAGCTTGTTATCATTCTCTGGAAATGACTCAGGTCATCATTGCCTGTACAGCAAAGCTGCACCTTTACTTGGGCAATAGCACATTCCCTACAGATCTGCATATAATGGAAGCAGTCATGATAGTTTTTCAAAACAGTCTTTGTTTTCAGCATGCTGTTGCCAAACCTGAGCCAGAAATCTGTCATGTAAGGAAATGCAAGGAGTCATTGATGTATTTAAAACATGAATACCGCTTTTACACTGGGGCAGCTATAGCAGTAAATGAGCAAAACACCTACATAATTACTGTTGACAGAATGAAGTTCCTATTTCATCAAGTGTAACCCCTATGTGATATGTTGCTAAGGCAGCCATCAACTTACCAGTGAATGAAATACTGATCTGAGAAGCATGCTGTGCCCAAAAGAAATGTACAATTCTTACACTTGAAAAACAGAACACATGAAAGACATCTCCTTGACTGAGATGGTATGGTAGTAATTATTGCTAAGTCTCTGCAGAACAATTAGAGTTGTTTTTATTAAATCTTCATGTTATGATTGACATTGATACTGAATTAGTGAATATGTAAATCCAGATTACAGTGACCTAATAAGATATTGAGAAAGATGATACTTTACAAAACAGACTGTGGAAAAACTATACAATGCTGAGCAAAAAAAATTTAAAATATATTGTTTTGCAAGCTTGCTTTTGTCCTTTATTTGATTCAATCTGCTTAGCTACTATTTAAATTAGTTTTCAGAGGACTCTAAGAGGTGGGATATCATTAATCATTTGTGGAGATCGCATACATTAGGTATCTAAATAATAAAAGTTATTTATAACAGTGTTTTATAAAAACCTTAGAGAGTTCTAACCATTAATCAATAACAATGGAGACATTTCAAAGTATAAAACTGAATCAGGTATAATAATATTCCAATCTGAGAAATATCAGGATATAACAGACAGAAATGCATAATTCTCTTTCCTTAATTGCATGGTTACTTAATTAACTGATTAAAAGGAAATCTATTTCAGGTGGATTTTATTGTGAATAGTAACAAATTAGTATATATTTAAAAGATATATTAAATAGTCCTATTACCTCAATAAAGGAAGTCTCAAATAAGAAAGAATAATTTTTTGAAAGGTAATACTGCAGTAAATTAAGATGTTTAATTTATTTTGATTTATATAAAATAATGATTTTCACTAGATGCCTTTTTTGTGTGTGAATTGAGCCTGTATTGTTTATCTATTTCAACATGCATCTTTTTAAAAGTGGGAATGAAAAGGTGTGACACAAGTACAAGTGCGTTAAATTACTGAACTGCATTTTGCACCCTGCTGACCTTTTAGAGGTAAAGTAAGCTGAGGCACCAGGTCTATTTTGGTCTTTTCTGTCAAAGCCCACCTACACAGGCTCTAGAGGAATGAAGAATGTATGTGGGTTAAAAAAAGCACCTTTTCTTTAATACCTTGACTCGGTCCAGTAATATTCAAGAGCTCTTCTCAAGAACTTGCAGAAGGCCCTTCCTTTTATATCTGTGTTTTAAAAGCTACCCATGCTATTCTGAATTATTAGAAACTGCTCTCTGGCTTTGTGCAACAGTGAGCTGGGTCACAAGCATCAGCACATGGCCCTGCTGCTTCATGATCTGAATGGGTGTCTTTAGACAGCACAGCACTGAGGAAAATGTCCTCTCTCAAACCCTCGCTGACCTTCCAAACTCCTCCCGGGACTCCTTGGGAAACTGCACTTTGGTAGTTCCTGCAGAACAGCCTGAGGTGGGGAGCTGCGTTACAAGAGTTGGTTGTCTGTTTGCTGAGCATAGCAGGGAGGCTTAGCTCTAATTCTCATCCCTAGGGCTGTCTCCCATGCTGGGTGCTATGTCCCTGTGAATCCACCTGCACCCTTGGGATTGGGGGACTGCAGGTGGGCAGCCAGACAACGATACCAGCCTCAGCCTGGATGAAGTCTTTGGTTGGTGCTGCCCTGAAGACCAATTTGTGACTCAAAAGCCACACATCCGCTTCCTATTAATTTTTTTTCAAGGAATAAGAGTAGCTATTCAGCCCCATTACATCTTAGTTTGAACTGACTTGCGAACTAAGAGGCATCAGTTATGCTGCTGGTTTATTGCAGGAAGGGAAGATTGTTACGAGAACAAGACAATAGAAAGGGGAGAGTGGAAATTAATTTCATAACCCGCAAGGGTCCTATGGGTGAACCTGTATCAGAAATTAATGCAGAATTGGGATAGTGACAGTTTTGCCTATTCTGGATTTGCAGTTTACAGATTTTTTTTCCTTTTTCTGTGAAAAAGCCCATCTTTTTTTTCTAGTTTGTTGTGTGTGATTATTTATTTTCTTCCCTAAACCAGACCAAAGACAGTTTTATTTCTACCTCACCATGTTTTGGGCTAGGGGGAGATACAATTAGGTGCAGATATGCAGGAGAATATTTATGGAATCCTGCAGTATTTGGGGATGGGGAGAAAGATGAGAGATACTTCTCAGAATTTTTAATTTTTTTTTTGTTTTGTTTAAAGTGTGCTTTTCTGTTACTATAGCTACTGTCTGTGTCGTGCTCACCTACAGGTGCTTTATTACATTGTCTTTAGAAACTGATTGCTATTGCAAACCATGGAAGCCAGCAGTGGAGGGGATACAAATGTGTAGCAGGAGACTGGAAAACCACAGAAGGACCCAAGCCCATGATAGGAAGAGGCAAAAATAGATGTGGAGGATTGTAACAGAAAGCAGCAAGAAACAGGAAAATAGGATACTGGAAAACCTGTGATGAGGTATGTACACTTCACATTCCAGAAAAATCAAGGAGCCTGGTTAACCCTCAGTTACCTGTTTCTGGAGACAAGCAAAAGACCAAAACCTTAGATTCTCCTGCAAACCAGTCTTTGAAAGAGGAACTGCAAGACCGCAGTGGGAAGATATTGCTCTGCCTGGTGAAAGCTTATCTAGGAAGAGGGCTGAGACGTTGGTGAGTTATAAGCCTGTTGAGAAAAATAACATCTCTCCAAAGACAGGGCAGAAGATGCTAAAATTCAATATTGTTTGAGTTTTGTGTGGGGATTGTTATTGAGGGTAATCCAGGGTGAAGTTTCTAGGAGTTAGGTATGTAGATTATTGGGAATTTGTGAAATGCGAAAGAGACAAAATGAAGAGAACTGAGAGGAGTAAACACAGTAATCACAAAAACTTGCGTGACAGAAAACTATAAATTGACCTACTCATTAGGAAATGTATCCGTTAATTTCTGCTTTCGTATGCATTTTTGTACATTTCAGGAGACAAGCTTAACTCGGTTCCTTTTGGGTAATAGGATATTTAGGTGAGAGAGGTAGTTGGATATATTTATATGTTGGCATCTAAAAGGTAAATGTCTTAAAAAATCAAGGTTTGTAAGGAAAATAAAATTGTTTTGAAGATATTCAACCTCCCTTGGCAACCTATTCCAGTAACTCACCACTCTCATGGTGAAGAAATTCTTCCTTATATCAAGCCTAAATCTGCCCCTCCCTATTTTATACCTGTTCACTCTCGTCCTATCACCACAAGCCTTTATGAATAGTCCCTCTCCATCTTTCTGAAAGGGGTTACAAGAAAGCTGGAGAGGGACTATTCATAAAGGCTTGTGGTGACAGGACGAGAGGGAACAGGTATAAACTGAAGGGCAGATTTAGACTAGTTGTGGATGCCGAGGAAACCTTAGAGCAACCTTCCAGTACCTGAAAGGGGCCTACAAGAAAGCTGGGGAGGGACTGTTTAAAATGGCTTGTAGTGATAGGACATGGGGCAATGACTATAAACTGGAGAGTGGCAGATTTAGACTAGGCATAAGGAAGAATTTCTTCACCATGAGAGTGGTGAGATACTGGAACAGGTTGCCCAGGGAAGCTGTGGCTGCCCCATCCCTGGAGGCGTTCAAGGCCAGGTTGGATGGGGCCTTGGGCAGCCTGATCTAGTGGCATGTCCCTGCCCATGGCAGGAGAGGTTGGAACTAGATGATCTTTAAGGTCCCTTCCAACCCTAACTATTCTGTGATTCTATGATTCAGTATCTGCTGGATTCCACAAAAGGTACTTTCAGTATGAACACACTTTTAAATACTGACAGTGTTTTGGAAAAGAAAACTTTTAAACTAAAGGTAGTTACCATTTTTCTTACTCCTAGGAGAGTTCAGCATGTTTTGCAAGAAAAAATTCGGATTTGTTATGCATCACAAGTATTGCCTTCTCAATGTCGTTTTCCCATTTGTCTTGCTCAGCAGTGTTATTATCTTGGCTGATCCCTGTGTGCAGTCATCAGTCAGGTCATACTGCATAGGTATACAGTGAGCCTGAAAATGATTCTTGTATGATGTCTGCCACATTACATAATTTCCTCAAAGGAACTGTGGATACAAGTTGAATTTGCTTGTATTCTTTCCAGTGGCAAGGAGAATGAATAATTCCTTTTTCTGTATTTGGGATTCCCTCAACAATAGGTTTACCATTATTTAATCTTTCTTGTTTTATGAGCTATATTTATCCTCTGGCACTCATAGAATTCTATTGCTTGACACAAGTCTCAGAAATTTAGGGAAACATATCTTTTGCAAGGGAAAAGGCTCTAAAAATAGTACTTAATCTAAAATTTTCCAGCATTTTACCCACAGCATAAATTGGGCTGTGCACAAAAGGCAAAATATGTTTTGCTTAATGTCAATGCTTATGAAAAGATAAAACAAAATCTACTGGACAATACTTGTCCTGTCCCATACAACATTTATTTGGCATTGCAAGCAATATCTATTAATCCTGTCCCGGAAAATACTGAGGCTGGAAAAGTGTGCTATCTTGCAGACAGTTTACCTAACTTTCGTACATATTTTGTGACTCCCACCACCCTTCCTTGTGCCCAGCTCTCCTGACTTCTGTGGATTGTGTGGTTCACATTCCAGCCTGTGAATGAGCATGTGCTCTATATATAGTCATGCCATCAGTAGTACCATTGTGCAAGTTGCTTATCTTTCTTAACTACATCAGGGATTGTCCTTCCTCTTCTTATAAATAACAAAGATCTTTAATTTCAAATGGTTGCCAGGCACGCAATAACGGGGCTCTTTAGTAGTTATCGATGATGACAGTTTTTGATGTTCATCTGTTTCTAAAGATCTTAACATTTTTAATCAGCTTCTGTTTTCATAGAAATCTAGGCTAAAAGGGATCTTGTAAGATCATCTGTTCATAGCTTCTTATCTGAGACAAAACTAAGTATACTTTGAATCTCCCTGACAGAAGTTCTGTCTAGAACAGCCTTTAGAAATTGGGGATGAAGGCCACACCACGACATTCCTACTTAGTCTGTTTTACTACTAATTACATTCGGGAAGTCTACTTTGTAGTATCTATCTTTAAATTTATCTTGGCATGAATCAAGCTAATTGCTACTTGCTCTAAAATGGATAAACACAGAATAAAATTGATTGGTATGGACTAAAACCCAGTAACTATATTTTCATTTTGAAAGAATACAATAACAATCTTGTTATCTTGTTTGCCTTCTGTACCTAGTAAAGTAATATTTGGTTTTTCTTTCACTTGAATATTTTTATATTGCCCTTTTATTGCTGTAAACAATTCGTAGATCTCCGACTCAAAAAAGCATTAAATCTGTTTGCATGTTGGATCTATTTCTTTATGGTGTTCCTTTATCTTACAGACTGACACTGCCTCTTGGTGTGCATGGCCATTTTTTGTTTTTAAGACTATTAAGAGTTCTGCTGGTGACACTAATGTTTTTATTCTGCAAAGAGATATTGACATTTGGTAATCAATTACATACATGGTTTTTTTTTTTTTATAATTCCTTTTGAAGAGACTCTGCCTAGAAGTGTCCTAAGTGTCTTAAGTCTACCGTTTTTGTGGGCTCAAACTTGCAGCAGTTGGGGACCTCAGCCTGTCTCCTTGAGTTACCCAGAGACAAGGGAATCTGTTATTCTTATTGTGCTGTTTTTGGAATCGTTAATACTGTTGTCTTCAGATGGCTTTTTCCCATGCTGCTTCAGAGTTCAACAGTGAGAGTTGTTTCCCTCATTTGAACAAACAGACCATATCTATTCCTTAGCGAAGTTCCCCTATCTTCTGAAAAGCATTGCCATTTTGCCGAAATGGCATCAGAAATTTTCCTGCAATGTGAATCTGCCTAATTTCTCCAAGATCTCTTATGTCCCCTATTTTATGATTAACGTGTCCTTCTACCTATATGAATCAGCCTCTTGATTTCTGGTCTCTTAAGCACTTGCTGCTGGGATTCTCACTGCACAATCCTGAAGAACAATTTGGTTGCACAACCTATACCTGAGTGTAATCAGAAAAGGAACTGGGCAAATTGCTCCAAAATTGTCTTGCAAATTGATCTGTCTCACCATGAAACCTTTTGTAATTTTAATTCTCAGCTTTTCTGAGCACAGCTGGTGAATCATGCTAAAAGGCATATAACACATTTTGCGTTATGGCTTATGAGGTTTCTTAACCACACTTTAATAATTCAGATTCATTGCTCCTCAAAAGTTCTCCCTCTGTCTGACCTCACACCTTTTAGAAGTTGTGCTTGTCCTTTAAAAAACGTACAGGCCATGATGGAAAAGTCATAACTAGCAGGTTTTTCTATGCATTGTATCTCATTTAAGTTAAGTTTCCCAAAACAGCAGCAGCTTCTGACCTCTAAGACCACCAAATTCAATTATATTCAATTCTCAGAAAAATAGGAAATAGATCATTAGAGTACACAGCAGCCTGAAATCCAGCTGTGATTCTGTTACCCCCTAGACACTGGATTTAATTATAACTGATGGAAATCATACTTTAATTCTTTTTTTGGTTGGAGACTCTTATATAATGTCTCCAGTATTATTTCCAGATTCCTACTCCTTGTTTTATTGAACACTTTTAGCATATGAAGGGTTGAAAAAGTGCAGGGAAACATGCACACCTAAATGGGGTAGTTGGTGGTGGTGTGTGCACTAGCAGTGGGGAAAAAAGGAAAATGAGAAGATTTGGATGTTGGCACTGATAGGGTGAAGCTGGGTTGTAAGGGCAGGGGCTGAAAAGAAAGGAAAGGAACGAGGTAGAAAGGATGTTCATGTTTAGTTGTTTGATTTTATTCTGGAAATAGCAAAGTACAGATATGGATTTTGGTATACTTTAAAATATAATCACTGTTCTCCCAAGACAGCATGAACTTAACAAAGCCATCCAAAAAAAGTGCTCCTAGGGGATGCAGACAGAACAAGTAACACTAGTACTGCATTCATATAAAGCTGCCAAATGTAGGTTCAAACTTGCAGTATTCAGAGATCTCGGCATGTTTCCTTGAATTATCCAGTTATCAACAAATGAAGCCTCAAATAACTTAGCTTTTATTAGACCCTTAAATCTTGTTGAACAGCATATTTCACTTCCTTTAGCCATGGAATGAGTTTCTAAGAGAAGCTCTGGAATTCCTGTCCTTGCAGGTTTTCAGATCCTACCAGGACAAAGGCCTGAGCCACCTGGTCTAAATTCAGTTCTGATGCTGTAGGAGGCTGCACTAGGTGACCATGGTCTCTTTCGTTGCAGGAATTGAGAAGAATCAATTAAATAGGTGCAGGGTTCAAAAGAAACAACGGGTGTTTCTTCATATACATTTCAGGTGAGATGAGCATTAGGAACATATTGCTACTGGCTGTTTGGGATAATAAAAATTATATGGGGTCTATCCTGGACAGGTTCATAGAAGATATCTCTTAGGAGTTGCATGTGGAAACAATGTCTTGCTCAATAGCCTTCTGAGCTCAGAGCTTCTGAAGGCAAGCACTAGATGTACATGCTGGAGTTAAAGGAAGAAGGGTAGAAAACTGGGTAGTTGCATATGATTGTCTGGCTCTAGCACTCTTTCCTGGCACCTACTCTTCTTGAGATCTGACACAGAATACTAGGCTAAATAGACATCCAGTTTGATCCAGTACAAATGCTCTTTGGACCTGAAGTCCGTAACACAATAATCTTTATTCAATTAAGTTACTACTCACTATAAGTGAGGAAGCTATCTTGTCACAGTGGCCTAGTAATCAAAGCGTGGTAGAGTTACAAGCCAACTTCAATGAGTCCATGCAGCTGACAGCATGAATAACTTGCTTCACAGCATCAAGGTAAATTAATCTCTCCAGACCAAGAGTTTGTTTTCTCTCTTCTGCACAGATCTAAACATGCAATGACACTAAGCACCTTGTATTTGATTTACTTTGTAACTGCATGAGAACTGACCTTCTAGTGGGTTCTGTGATAACTCACATCTAATCACAATATTACCCGAATGACTGAAAATTGCTACAGTTTAAAAAAAAGAGCAGCACAGAAGTTTTAATTTTAAAAATTTTAACCAAACTTCTTACTTAGGATAAAGGGCTAGATTGCACTCTCTCAGCTTTTTAATTGTGGATAAACTAAAATTTTGTGAGTTGTTAGAGAGTGGCAATATTGGTGAAGAATTTTTGATGGCATATGGTTAGGAAAATTAGTCTACAGTTGTTAACAGTGGTTTTGCAGGTGTAAGATTCTGCAAGACTTTCACAAAACCCCCACCAAACTCTTGATTTCAAGCTCATGCTTCCTCATGCGCAACTGAAATCAAACCATTTTCCGACATGTAATGTGTTGCACATAACAATCATTCTTGGTCTAGCATAGTGTCATCTTCTCCAACAGTGGCCAAAAAGGGAGCCTCACACAATGGGGCCATACCTGCATGTTGTCTGAAACCCCTATGAAATAGACGAAGGTCGCCCCTCTTGTCATTGCTGTTGCTTTTCTTGCCTTAGGCTTTCTTCTGATGATGTCTTTTGTTATTTAGAAAAAGTATACATGTATTATTTTCCCAGTACTGCAGCACTCTGTCCTCTTGCACTCTTCCTGCTCTGTGGGTTCTCTCTCTCCCCCACAGCTGTGCCCTCAGTTGTTCTCTGATTTTCTTTACTTACATGCCCCAAGTCAAGCTGATCTACTCTTTCCACACCCCTCTTACCAGCACGTTTTTCCCCCATGTAACATTCGCCTTCCATCTTGAGCTAGCAAACATTCCATTTCCTTGCTTTTTGATCCTTCACTCTCCCTGGTATCAGAACTTCAAAAACCCCATAAAGCCACGCCTGGCTCTACCACTGCTGCCCTCCTCGTGAAAGGCTGGTGCAGTTATTACCATTGCCAAGCCAGGGCTGCAAAGCACAGGCTGGGGCCCCTCACCCAGAACCCATTGTCACTCTGCTGGCTGGCACAGAGGACATGCAAGGGCCCTGCTGTGTGGCAGCCTGGCCAATAGCACCCACTGTCCTGTCCTGTCCATAGAATCATAGAATAGTTTGGGCTGGAAGGGACCTCAAAGTCCATCCAGTTCCAACCTCCCTGTGGTGGGCAGGGACACTTCCCACTAGACCAGGCTGCCCAAGGCCCCATCCAGCCTGGCCTTGAACACCTCCAGGGATAGCACACCCACAGCTTCCCTGGGAAACCTGTGCCAGTGTCTCACCACTCTCATGGTGAAGAAATTCTTCCTTATGCCTAGTCTAAATCTGCCACTCTCCAGTTTATAGTCATTGCCCCATGTCCTATCACTACAAGCCATTTTAAACAGTCCCTCCCCAGCTTTCTTGTAGGCCCCCTTCAGGTACTGGAAGGTTGCTCTAAGGTTTCCTCGGCATCCACAACTTCCCTAGGCAACCTGTGCCAGTGCCTCTCTCTTCCTAAATCCTATTTTCAAGGGACAGCAGCTTTTCCTGGAGCACCCTGTCCTTGGCCGTAGCTTCCCCAGCACCGGTGGAGATAACAGAATCATAGAATCACTTAGGCTGGAAAAGGCTTCTTAGATCATTGACTCCAACCATTCCTGTCTGCCAGTAAACCATGTCCTTGAGTACTTTGTCTACCCGTCTTTTTAAATATCTCCAGGGATGGTCACTCCACGGCCTCTCTGGGCAATCCCAGTGCCCAATGACCCTTTCTGTGAAAATTATTTTCCTCATGTCCAGTCAGAACCACCCCTTGCGCAGCTTGAGGCCACTGCCCCTTGTCCTGTCACTTGGGAGAAGAGGCCAGCTCCCTGCTCTCCACAACCTCGCTGCAGGTAGTTGTAGAGAGCAATGAGGTCTCCCCTCAGCCTCCTCTTCTCCAGGCTGAACACCCCCAGCTCTCTCAGCCGCTGCTCTTGCTCTCCAGCCGCCGGTGTGACCCGGCCGGTAACACCGCGTAGCTCCGATTCACCCCGCGGGCTCCCTCACGGCAGCACTCGAGGTCGTGGATGCACGCGGGGACCGGCGCGGCTCCCTGGCGACAACTCCGCTTTGCCCACCGCGCGTTATCGCCTCTCCGCTCTCTTCCAGCCGTGCCGAGGTTCAACGTCCTCGCGGCCCCCGCGTCCCACCGGTGGCGGGGCGGGGGGAGGATCTCGGGGCGGGGCAGGTGCCCCCACACCTGCGGTGACCCGCGGGGTCCGCGCGGCCCCGGACAAAGGGCGGCTCGGCGGGGCGGGCGGCGCGGCCGGCGGTGGCGCTGGCGAGCAGAGCAGAGCGGGGCGCCCGCACCGCCGCCCCGGCACGGCGAACATGGCGGCGGGGCGGGATGCGCTACCTGAGCACTGGTCCTACGGCGTCTGCCGCGACGGGCGCGTCTTCTTCATCGAGTAAGGGCGAGGCGGGGGCGAAGGGGAGGGCGGCGGGAGGGCGGGGGGCGGCTCCCGGCGCTGCCCGCCCCGCGCCTCCTAACAGGTGCGTGTTTGCCGCTTCTCCCCCCCGCAGCGACCTGACCCGCACCACCACCTGGCTGCACCCGCGCACCGGCGAGCCCGTCAACTCCGGCCACATGCTGCGCTCAGGTGGGTGCTCGCCCCCTACAAGTTCTCACTCTTTCCGCACCCTCCGCCCCCCAAGTTCCCTCTCCCCTGAAGTTCTCACGCCCCCCTTCCCCAAGATCTCACTCTTCCCTCCAAAATCTCACGACCCCTCCCCAAGAGCTCACTCTCCCCCCTCCCCAAGAGTTCGCTCTCCTATCCCCAAGAGCTCACGCCCCCTCCCCAAGTTCTCATGTCCCCCCCCCCCAAGTACTCACGCCCCCCCCAAGATCTTACTCTCTCCTCCAAGTTCGCACGCCCTCCCCCAAGATCTCACTCTCCTCTCCCTAAGAGCTCGCTCTCCTCTCCCCAAGATCTCATGCCCCCTCCCCAAGTTCTCACGCTCCCCAAGTTCTCCCGCCCCCCCCAAGAGCTCACTCTTCCCCCTCCCCAAGAGCTCACTCTCCTATCCCCAAGTTCCCACTCTCCCCCTTCCCCAAGTTCCCACTCTCCCCCTTCCCCAAGTTCCCACTCTCCCCCTTCCCCAAGATCCCACTCTCCCCCTTCCCCAAGATCCCACTCTCCCCCTTCCCCAAGATCCCACTCTCCCCCTTCCCCAAGATCCCACTCTCCCCCTTCCCCAAGATCCCACTCTCCTATTCCCAAGATCTCACTTTCCCTCCCCAAGAGCTCACTCGCTCACTCTCCTACCCCCAAGATCTCACGACTTCCCCAAGCTCTGCTCCCTCCCCAAAGTTCTCACGCCCCCCCCCCCCCTCCTTTTCTTTCTCTCCCTCTCCTCGCAGACCTGCCCCGCGGCTGGGAGGAGGGGTTCTCGGAGGAGGGCGCCAGCTACTTCATCGAGTGAGTGCCGCTTCCCCCTCCCCGCCCGCCGCCTCCTCCCGGCGAATTCCTCGACGCGGGGGAAAGCGACGGCGACGCGTGCGGGTCGGGCGGCGGGAGGGCTCCGGGCGGTCAGCAACAGGCTCCCCCGCAGGCGCCTCTTCGCCTCTCGTTGGGTTTCTTGTGTTGTCGTCCCCCGGCTCTCCCCCCGCCGTTTCTCGGTGTTTAAAGTGCGGTCGGTGGCTCAGGTTGTTCTCGGCGGCTCGTGGCTGCGGGTGCCGCGCTGGGAAGTCTCTGCGAGCGAAAGGCTTTCAGCGTTTCTTCCCAGCGATGAACTTGCGCTGGAGGTGGTCCTCGTGTTTTTTATGTAGCATGGCTTATTCGGAGAACGGCTGAAAGCTGGGGTGGGCTGCCTGTTAAGGCTCTTTCATTCTATGAGATGCAAGGCCATTGCAGTAAATTGGATAACTAAGAGGGCATCTTTCAAACGTTAACTAAATAAGGCATTCCCCACCCCCCCCAAAAAAAAAAAATCACAGAAAGGGTCATCGGGCACTGTCAGAGGCTGCCCAGGGAGGTGGTTGTGTCCCTGGAGGCGTTTAAAAGATGGGTAGACAAGGTGCTCAGGGACATGGTTTAGTGGCAGATAGGAATGGTTGGACTCGATGATCTAAGAGAACTTTTCCAACCTAATGATTCTAAATGTAAATGCTGATGTAGAGATTTAATTGAATTGGTAAAACTCTGAAGGAGCCTTGCTGTAGAGTTGGGTGTTGCTTATGATGTCTTTGCATTTTCCTTTGGAGATCCAAGTGCATGATAAATTCAATGAATTTCTCTAATAACCAGCAGAAAAAGGTTGGAAAACACACATTGCCTCAGTGCAGGAGTGGAATGGTTACCCCAGGTCACCAAGTGCAGTCCCATGTAAGTGCTGGCAGCTGTGTGATGGTAATGCCTGCAGAGCGTAGCCCAAAACCTTTGTCAAACTTGAGAGTTTTAGTAAAGATCAAACTTCAGAACAGTAATGGGACAGGTGAAGGAGAGATCAACTGATAGCATCATAAATATCTCACACAATATAGGATGCTTGTGATATAAAATTCCAGATGATCCTGAACCATGCTTCTTTTCGCTATAAAGGGGGAACAAACACCTCAGTCCCTATTTGCCTGAGCCAGAGAATTAATTACAGTGCTGGACTGGGCAGTTAGCTTAGTCCTCGACTAGTGAACAGGAGCTAGCAGCGAGGTGTTGGAGAGCGTCTGAATACCGCTTCTAGCAGCCACCTGTTAATTGTGGCCAGCATGTTGAAAAAAAACCCAGTGAATAAAAGTTCTTTTACTTACATTGGTGGCTGGGGGAACTCTAAAATAGGATAGCTATAGGGACTATAAATGTAACGTGAACAGGTCATTTACACAGGTATTCCAACACAAACTTCTTTGCTCTTTGTAGGAATACATCTATTTGCTTTTCTGTCCTTTCCAAAAGCTCACAGGTAAAATTTTAGAGCAGCTTAGATTCCTTTTCCCAGCTGCTGTATTTGAAAGACCATTATCATGTCTTGTTTGTCAGGCAATTACAAAACTTTCAATTTCTGATATGTTAAGTTACAGTTGCATACAGTGTGTTGTCATAACTTGTGCTAATAGCATTATTTAGCTTGAACTGGATTCGCTGCAGGAAATGAAATAGGGAAAGGAATGTGTGTTTTACAGAGCAACTGGATAAGCCTGACTGTATTTAGCTAAGCAAAGTTTTAGGAGGAGCAACAGCAATTTTTTTTTTTTACATACAAACGTACAGCTGACTGCTTCACACCCAAAATCACCTGATACAGTGTCCTCTTCAGCAGTGATTATTTCCTCCAGCGCTGCTCTAGCCTCTCTATTTTCAGCTCAGAAGCTTCCTGAGCCAAGTGGAATTTCTCAGTTTTATTTCCATGAACATATTGAGCTCCTCTTGTGCTCATGGAAACGTAAGCATCCTTAGATGAGGATTTCTGTACTTCACTGCTCTATTCTTTCCTCCTGTGTTGCTTCCCCATGATGAGTTCTCAGCTTACAGAAAAGGCTACTGGTCCCCAAACATATAATTTCACCTATTGTACTAGTATGTACTACATTTTCTGGCATTCCAGCTCACCAAAGCCATGAGCTCTTCTGTGTAACTACCCACTTCTCTTTGTACTGGTGATAGATTCCAGTCTAGTGTATAAATTGCGTGAGAATGTTCTCACTCTTTGGCTATTAATTTATTGAAGGGTGTCAGCAGGAATGCTAGGAGTAACCCTGCTTTGTTGTGATAATTTCCACTATTAATACAGCCTATTGTAATTTCTCCTCTTTGGTCAACTTCTCTGTGTATCTCGTGAGTCTTATTTCTATTTTAAAGTATTACTGAAATGAAAATATTGCTAAGTATTATTTCTGTTTTAAATAACATCATGAGAGACATTGTATCAAATGTTTTATTTAAATGCATATAGGCTATCTCTACTTTGATTCCTAGTACAGCAGTAATCAAAATGTTAGTTACAACATTGAACGTGAGCTTCTTTTTGATTTTAAAAAATTAATCCTGTATCCATTTACTTCCATGTCTTTATTACTTCCTTCAGTATTATGGACAACCTTGAAACATCATTTAGTAAAACAGAGGTTTATAAGCTGGTTGAGCTTAGTATCAAACCCAGGTAAGCTCTCCTTCCCTTACCACATACTGGGAAAAAAATTCCCAGTTTGAAAATTTCCAGAACTCAACTTCTGATGGATAGAAGTTTTTCAAATAAATGTGCTCTGGTTTATAATATGGGGGTTTTGTGTCTGTGTGTGTGTGTGTGTGTGTGTCAGTGCTGTTCTGTAATTTAAGGGGAACTGTTTTCCCTTCAGTTATTTACTTGAGAAGTTTGTATGAAGTCACATCCCCTCTTAGTCTTGTTTTGTTCAACTAAATAAGCTGCGCTTATCCTTCCGGGCTCTTCATCTGTTTGATTATCCTGCAGTTCTTCTCTGCAGCTCTTGCAATATGAAGTCATCTTTGTTGCATGTAAGTGGCCAGAATCTTATGCCAGAATGAACTTTTGTGAGGCTGTTGGCTTTAAAAATTTCTCAGATTTGTGTATTTTTGCTTTTTGGCCTATTTGGGGAAGACTTGTATTGACAGCACTGTGAATACTGCCAATTGCCTGATACAGATCTTTCTTTTCCTTTACTGCTTTAAGACTGTAATTTATATTAGGAAGTCACATATGAAGCTACATCCTAGTTGTTCCTATTTATGCACATCCATGTCTTCATGAATGATATTCTCTAGTCTGATTATTCTTCAGGTTTTCTTGATAGTGGCAAAATTTATTAGTGCAGTCCTGCCTCTTATCCTAAAATGACAAAATTAAACATCAAATGAATGGTGTATAAACTGATTTTTCTGGATCTCCATTTGGTAGCTTTGGCAAAATCTCACTGTTTCTTTTGCAACTTATTTGCAACTTAGCTTGTCCTACAGAGAAAATGGGACAGCTTTTTCTACAGTTTTGTCTTTATGCATATTCATGTAGATAGCCTCAGCATCTTTGTTACTCTTCATCAACTAAAGACATGGCATAATCAGCTGTACTCAATGTAGATACCAATTGTGAAAGGTTGCAATTTGGTCACCATTGCTTGTGAACCGTTAAGTTTTTTTTCATTGTTACATGTTTCCTCTTTTCTTTGAGTGACAAAAATGTGTAAAACCAGCAATTTACTTTTTTTTTTAAACAACACCCCCACCCCCCCAGTGTTCAGTTAGCTAGGTATGTCAACCTATTTGAGGAGGAACATTGATTTAAGTGTTAGGACTAAGTGTTTCTTTGTCTAAAAGTATCGCTGATGTTGTGCTGTGTTTGTTTGTTGTCTTTGCTGATGCTTTTAAAATATATTGTGTTTGTTGGGAAACTGCTTTATGGTAGAGTCACTGCAGAAGGGATGTTGTTGCTGAGCATATGCTAAATTGAATGAGGATCTAACAATGCCCTGGTTTCTGCTAGCTGGCTTGCTGTTGTGAATGAGATGGTAAGTGTGGTTGGCAGACTCCTCTTCGGGGAAGGAGGTGTGTAATGCAGGGAAAGTAGTGACTGATGGAAAAACAGTGTGTGTATGCATTATAGTTCAGGCTTTTGTTTCTGGTTGTATATTATATTTTTCTGATAATCCAGAAGACTTAGGCCTAAGTTCAAAAGATTTTAAAGTCTGGAATGCTTTTTTTTGTTAACTTCTTACAGCTTTGAAAGACTGAGATGAGTACTTATGTGAAAGCATCCATTCGTTCAGTATTAGGTACCTAACCTGTCTTGTATTGAAGTATGTTAAAAAACCTGTACTGCTGCTACAGAGTTTGTTTTAGAATGCTGCAATATTGCACATCTCAAATGTAATAATCTGCATACAGGAAAGATGGGGAGAGACTCCTTATGAGGGAGTGTAGTGATAGGATCAGAGGTAACAATTTTAAGCTGAGAGAGGGCAGATTTAGATTGGATATTAGGAAGAAATTCTTTACTGTGAGGGTAGTGAGGCACTGGAACAGGTTGCCCAGAGAAGTCAGGGATGCCCCATCCCTGGAGGTGTTCAAAGCTAGGCTGGATGAGGCTTTGAGCAACCTGATCTAGTTGAAGGTGTCGCTGCTTGTGGCAGGGAGGTTGGAAGTGGATAATCTTTAAGATCCCTTCCAACCCAAACCATTCTATGATTCTATGAATATTGCATTTGAATTGTAGCCTGAAACTCAGAACAGAAAAGTGGAAATCAGCACTTAAGTATCTGAAGTTAACCGTTTGTTTATCTATTTCTGAAATCAGTTCTTTAGTGCAACTTGGCCTCTTCTTTGGACAATGCTGGATGTACAAGAAACAAAATTTTTTTTCAAAATCACTGTTGTTCATAGCAGTAGTCTGTAACTGTTTGCAGCTGTTATACTTTATTTCTTTTTTTATCTTTTAGCTTTAATTATGTTTAGGAAATACACATGGTATGTGTTTCAAGCATTTGGAAATAGTAAATTGGCAAAGAACACAGAAATTGGTGAACATCAAACTGAAGTCTGCCTTTGTAACTTTGATTCTGCTGTGCCAAATATGTACATTTAGATACCGTGTCGCTGAAAACCATACCAAGAGCTCAGATTTTCCCAGAGTGGGCTAAATGATACCCAATTAATGATTATTTAATCATGGAAGCCTAAAGGGGAAGAGACTATGTGGATTATTGAGTTCAGTCCTTTTGATTATCTGAGAAGATTGTTTTATAATCTCATTTATAAATTGAATCAACAAGTTCCTTCTTTCCTGCAGAAATAAATTCCTGTGCTCCTTGCTCCTAGAAGGGTGCTGAAGACGCTTTATTTTAGTGGCTATATAGGCAGTCTAAAGCACTACTTACTCTATGTGTTTAATGCACTGCTGTAAATACAGGGTTTTTTTTTTTTTGCTTGCTCTCTTTTCTGAGATTGTTATTGCTGTAGAAGCAAAAGACATTGGAGCATGTGACTACTGAGAGTAAGGAGTAGTGATGTCCCTTATAATGAGAACTTCAGTATAGATCGTGTCCTTCTCGAACCCATGCTTAGATGAAAGGTCTCAGTTAGGGTATAAGTAAGTATATAAACCAATATGAAATCCACCTGTGAGCAGCTCACCTATGAATTACTTCACTCTGTCGTTACTGTGTATAGCAAGTTTGAGTTGGGTGTAGTTCCTGAATTGGAATAAAAATTTTGTAGCCAGGACCACGTGAGAACTTCCGCAACCAAAAATCAGGACATTTATACCGTCACTAGCAAAGTTTAGATTAGTCTCTGGCAAAAGGAAAGGGTTTTGTGTGCTGTACAATGTCATGGACTAACTTTTAGGGGAAGAAACCTGGATGGTTCCAGAGAAACGGCTAAAACTTAAGTTTTGATACATCTTGAGAGTCACCATATGCAGCGATCAGTAGGCTATGCCTGGTTACTAGAACTCAGTCAGGAGTTGCCCTTGAGGGGGCTAGACTTAACTGAGATAATTTCTGCGGGTGAAAAAAACCCAGACACGTAATCTAGAAGTGGAAGAAAAATGTGCCATCCCGCGGTTCTGCAGAAGCCATGGGCGGTCTTGGGCGGCCTCTGCTGGCTCACTGGCAGGAAACTAGGCAGCAAGAGGAGCTGCATTTCTTGCAAGAAAATTTCATTTGGGCAATGGGGAAAAAAAGAACCATATACAGTAAAAGTAAATAACTGCTTGTGTGAGTTTCTCTGTATCTCTCCTCTTTGGTCTCTGCTGTGAGTTTGATCCGACAGCCTGCTTAGTAAATTTTGTTCTAGGTTGTGAATAGAACTGAACTGGGACTGTTGGATTTGTTGGGTAGACACAGTATCAGTGTTTCATTCAAGTTAGGGAAACAATTTAAGTGTCCTTTCTTGATGACAGTTAAAATGGGAGATGGCTCATTAAAGACTGAAGGAAATGCAGATAGGTTTGTACCTGGGCAGAGATTGCTGATGATTGCAGACAGTATAAGTACTTCGTAGTTTAGCTCCCAGAAAGTGGGAAAAGGGTACTTTCATGCCACCTGAATTTCAGAGTACCCTCTGGAAGAGTGAGCTTGGAACTGTGCATAAGGACAATGCCACGTGCAGTTTGATTCAGTGATGTAGGTGAATGAAGAGGAACGTTGTGTGCATTCCTTGGAGGAGGGAGGAGCGTGTAAGGGGAGGTGCTGGTTTTTGTTTGTTTTTAAAGTACTTGGCTTGGTTTGTCAGCCCTTGTTTGCCTTTCTTCCAAAATACATAGGTGTGGGAAAACTACCTGAGGAGGCCAGCGAAGATAACATATACCTCAAGCTTAGTTCTCGTTTACTTGAGACATTGCTTTGGGTGTTGAACACCTCTGAAAATCAAAGTTGTCTGGGAAACAGAGGAATGTTCTTTTGGTCTGCTTAGGGTTATATGACTTAATTGTGTTGTAACTCAGAAACAAGAGTACATACTGGTTCTCTAGAGCTGCCAGCATCACCATGTTGTTTGGTATACATTCTAGCTTCTTTAACATGAATCCGTCAGAAAAAACATTGTTCATTCAGTCTCTTTTCTGAAGTAGTGTCCACTTAAGCATTCACTGAGTCTGTGTGAAGGGCAACATGTGCATATGTTTTAGGAAGCTGCATATGGCAGTAAGGTTTTCAATATTTCTGAAAGTCTATCTAAAACGTAAAGATTAAAAATAAATACAGTTGTACCAGGTGGGTATTGCTACAGTCTTAAAAGTAGTTTTCATAATCTTGTGTTAAATGTCAGACTGCTTTTAGAAGTGTGCAATATGTCTACCACATCAGATGAGGAAATAGATCACTCAACATATTTAGTTTTGTTTTATTTGTTACTGTTATCTACCAGAAGAGAGACAAGAAGATTGCTTTTTCAGTGTATCAGTAGCTGTTATACTCCGTAGCAGCTGGACCTAGCTGAAAGGATTACTTATCTGCAGGCAAATATATCATGCAAGATGTTTCTGTATTTTGTAAACAAGGAAACAAAAAAACCAAATCTGACAACGCTAAACAATGTCAGCAAGTGCCTCATTGAAGAGAGAAGTGTATTCTGTGAAGTACATGTGTGCAGGTTTTTCTTATGGGTTCTGTGCCCTGCATTTTCCAGTCGTTCTGTTTGCTGCAGGTAGATTTTACTAAAATGAATTTTCACTTCCCTACTGATCAGCCTTTGCTGTTGTCTCAAATATTTACATTTCATTGGTACAGATTAAGTGTACCGCTTCAGTATTGTAGTGCAGCACCTCTGCAAAGACTAACTTGAATCATGTGGTGTCACGTTTCCTTACATCCGATTCTATGCAGTATTCTAATTTACTGTTAAATCTAATTTGTTTTGTCTTTGCCTCCTAGATGTGCTTTTTTAAAAATGTTTTTTTTTATGACCTTGGCTTGCATAACAGTAAAGGACGTGGCTAAAAACTCATTTTATTTGTAGTTTAATTGTCTTTTCCTGCAGCATTATTAGACAGTTTTACAATGTCTTCTCTGAGATACTGTCCTTAGAAGCTGAACTTTTAATTTAAAAGCAGATTTGTAATTAAAGATGTTAAAATCCAAGAAGAATCTGGCGAAGCGCCCAACCCTGTTCTTTTTTTGTTGTCTGCCACCTAGTACTTGGCAAGAACATCACTGACTTGTTTATACAGGTATAAAAGGTTGTTATGAGCACATAGTAGGCATGTGATTTTTTGCCTGAAGTTTTACGTTTAAACCCCTGTTTTCCTTATTGCTTATCTGTATCTTTTAAAGGTTTTATTTATCTTTAGTTTAATAAAAAGTACGACCAAACCCACCAAAACTTTTAAAATTTTGTTTGGAAACACGCTGAAACAAAGCATTTACATAACACTGGATTTTATTTGCAATTCTTTGCCAAGCAAGAACTTCTGTTATATTTTTATTTACTCCCTAGAGGCCAAATATCCTGAACTAAAAGCAGAGTACTGAGCATTTTGAAAATATATGTTGATTCTTCCACGTGCAGGTGATTTTCTTTCCAGGAGCTCTGTATAGACTATGATTGTCAAATATAACAAAGCAGAAAAAGTTGCTATTAATTTTCTACTTTATTTCATCTGAAAAAATGTAGAATTACTGGCTTTTTGCAAACTGCACATTTGTTTCAAAATGTCATAGTTTCTCAGTCATCTTCAAACTAGCAAAATTATTGAGTAGCAACTTTCACTTAACTATCACGTTTACTTGGTTCTTTTCTTTTTGCAGTTATTTCTCTGTCCGTTTTCTAGGTAGACAGACTTGTTTTGATTAACTTAAGGTGTTGATATTCAAGTAATGCAGAACAATGAAAAAACAAGCAGTTTATCAAGCACTGTAAATCAGAGGGCAAAAGGCAAACTTTTTTTTTAGCTGTTTTTTAAGTGTTTTAAATGTATGCTCTGTAGGTCAACCTCTTGGTGCTTGGATTCAATGCCTACTTTGGATCTTTGAGTCATAGAATCATTCTGGTAGCATAGGGGTAGCTTAGTGATGAGGTATTTGGAAAGCTGCAGAAAAAGAGGATCAAGATGTGAATGATAGATACATGATCAGCTGTCTCTGGGGAGAATAAATTCTTGAGTAACTGCTGGACAGGATATAAAGTTTAGTTATGTGGGAGGGTTGGAAAGCATTGGTTTAAACTAGTTGCAAATAAACTGGTAAGTGGTACTGATAAATAAGATGGGCTAAAGAGAGAAAGCAAGGATGAAAACTGAACCTTCTGTGTATAAATAATGTGACTTTTCTACTCCTTTGCCAGAAAAGCAGCAGTTGGAGAGGCAGGAGTTACTGGAGTTCACTTCTTTACAGCTCGCTCACCTTCCTTGATGGATCTAATAAGGGAACCACAGTTAGCAATTCGTGTGCTAACTACAGTTAGCAATTTGGGTTTCTTTGATGACTGTTATGCTGTTCCAGAGTCACTGGGGTAGGCAGGCAGCAGGTTCTCTAGTAAACTGTGGTTTGTTGAAGTCAGATTAAGCGTTACCTAAAATCTGAAAATGAAATTGCTGTAGGCTGTGTTTTTAAGTAATGTGAGTAGTGAAGCTACAAGAAATTTTGAATTATTGATGTACAGATGAGAATTTTTTCTGTGTAAGGAGATGAGAAGACTTGTAAAATTATATTTAGGCTGTCATACAGCTGTTTCCTGAGTGGTTTCTTTAACTACGATGAGGTACTTTGCAAATAGACCAGTTATGGTTTTTTGTATGTGGGAATAGAGAAAAAGTGATTTTTTTTTTTATAGATAATTACCTGTTAGTGAATGTTATGTTTGTTGCCTTTAGAACAGAAACTTAAGATGGTTTATTTCAGATGAATTTTTAAGATTTCTGTGATTAGAAGCACAATAAGAAATTCTATTAATGAAATGAATAAACTCATTCAGGTAATGCAGGTAGTGCAGACGGAGTCAGTTTAAGAATAGTTTGACATTGGTAATTTTTGGTTTCCTTGGTATGTTAATGAGAAATTAACTTTTTTCTTTTATGTCATCTTTCAAGAATTCTAGTATTAGTAACGAACACGTTTTCTCCCTGTTATCGGGTATGTGTAAAGCGTTGGGGTGAAACAGAGTTAGAGAATTGTGCTGAGAGTGCTGTTTTTGGTGAATTTCATCATTTGTGAAACATAGATGAAAATATAAAATAAATAGAGCACAGTTATCTGTTTGATTGATTTAATGAAGTTCCTAAGTATTCACAAGATTTCTTGGTACTGCAGTTACACAGAAATCTGAGAAATTGTTGACCTCTGCAAATATATTAAAAATTCTACTGTATTTTTCATTTTTGTGTTTTATTTGGCTGAGCAGCTTTCATGCCAATTAACTTGACATACCATTTATTTTGGCTATTGAAGGTTGTAGTGAAAATGATAAATTGGAGAGTAAGACTTGCCTGCCAGAGAGGTGAGTAGAAATATGAAGGAGGTGTGAAATTCAAAGTGCTGTGGTATGTGAAGAGTGCCCAAATGAAGAATTAGAGTGAAATAGTAGTGTTAGGAAAGCCCCTGTGTTTTCAGCTGACATGAAGCTACTATGCTTGTTTCTCAGTTGTGTTGCAGCTTTCTTTAGGTTGAGCTCTAGTTCAAAAGCTATGAATCAGTCATGAGGATAGCTACTTTCTTGTCAACAGATTGTATTGAATCTGAAATGGGACAGGAGAGGAATGCCCTTTAGAGCTTTCTAGCTCTTAGGTTGATGCCTCCCCCCGCCTTTATATTCTTGAAAACAGTTTCTACAGAGCATCAAAACCAGCTTTATAGTTAGGTAATGCTTTTTCTGGAAAGAAACCGAAATAAGCTATAATAACAACAGTTTTTAGAGGTGTTCTATTCTGGAAAGCAACAATTTGAGTTCTTGGAAGAAAGGCGGACCAACCCATGCAAATGGGCTACTATTTAGTATGTACTTAATAATAATGTGGATTTTTTTTATAAGTTGCCTGCTAAAGAGTCTTTTCTTAAATGTCACAGCTGCCTTTTTAAAGTTGACTTGTATAACGATATCCAGTATCATATGTTGTATTAATGGCTTAGAGTAGCTGCAAACTGAGGGACCTTCAATAGAGAGCTGAACACTTGCTTCCTTTGCACAATCGGTAAATTGGTACAAAGTGATTCTGTAGGTTAGATACTTTGACTGATGGGTAAGTACTCCTGGTTTCAAGAAACTGAGATACTTGTGACCTGTGTAATCGATGCCATTTGTTTAAGCATGCATACACTACAGTGACATTGTAAATGATGGACCTTCTTAGCATTCAGTTGCTCAAGGATTATGAGGAGTTATTTCCTGTAGGGGTTGGGGAATGGTGTTCCCTGCCCAGATGATGGGCTGGTGCTCTGGAGAGGGGACTGGCTGAGTCAAGGTGGGTGGGTACAGAGACTAAGAATTTCCTTCCAGGAGCAGAAGACAGCTGCAAACATCCAGGGACAGCACAGGTTAGTGATTTGGGCTAAATTATGGAGAGAGGAATTTTTGTTATGATGTGTCTGAGGAAGGCTGGTTGAAGAGGAAGCCTTGAAAAGCTGCATACTGAAACTACTGATCTCTCTTCCAGTCTTAGGTGTGGCTTCACAGCTGTTCTGAGGCAATAAGGAAACCTGGTGATTTCTTATTCTCTCCTTCTCCAACCCTTACCACTCCTTTTATAAGGGTGTGTACACACATATGTGGTTTTCTTATATTCTGCAGGCAGTGGAGAACTACATATGAAGGACTGCAGCTTAGGTAGGTTGAGATCTTGACCAGATACCTGGTTTTGTGTGACTTGGCTTCACTCAGTGTCTGATAATTAACCTTTTATTGTAAGCAGCAAGACTAGGATGTAGAAAATAGACGTGAGGTAGGAAGACTCTGGAAAGAAATACTGATTTATTGGTTTCAAAAGTGATTAAAAACTTTGTTGTAGTTAGAAACAAAAGGTCTGTTGGACTGTTGCACCTGGAAGGACGTAGCTTAGAGGCTCTCAATTATCTTCTCTTTAAGAATCTTAGCTGGAAATGCTGCATAAGCAAAATGATCAAAAATATCTCAAATCCTACTGATTTTCCATGTTGTCATCCTGTGTGGTTTTCTGAGTAGCTTTGCAGTGTGTCTAACAGGACTTTGTCCTGAGGAATCTGCTCATGTGTTCAGTGCCAGTGATGTGCGCATTTCCACGACCATTGCCTAAAATGTTTTGTCAGCTGGGGGGTCCAGAGGGCTACAAAAGTCTGGGGCACAAGTAAGCGCATAGTGGGTGCATCTGACTCTTCACAGGAATATTTGCATCTCTGCTACATATAAACCAAGTTTGGAGCAAAAGCTCAATGATACCTTTCAAAACAAGGATTTTATTTTTTTTTCTAGGTTAGCATCTTGTGCACAGAAGAAATTACATGGTGATTTCACTAACAATTAAATGATAATTTTATTTTAAAAGACGTTATAACAAGTATTTAAGAAATTTTCTTCTAACTTCAGTGGAAGACTTGGGAAAAGTCTTCGTATAAACCAAATGTGAATGGTTTCTGTCTGAAAAGATAAGGTTTCAGATACGCAAATCATTAAAATGTCTTGTTATTTTCTAAGATTGTCTGAATATTCCAACTGAAACTTTGGTCTTGATTGAGGGTTTATAATAGGTTGTGAAAGTGTTGTTGTTGGGCTTGCTTTTTTGTTTTTAACTATTGTAAAAGGCAAAAATATCAGCAGATAACTTCCCTTTTGACTAAAATGCATTTGTTGGGGGTTTTTTATTCCTTTTGGAAGTAACACTTTCAAAGTTGCCCATTCACTCATCTGTTCTGCTGGCCAGTGCCGAGAGAGCCACTGCCAGCTAATGAGCACCCGTTAGTGAAATGTGACCATGCTCTGGGTTGTCCCAGCTTGACTGGCAGCTGAAATATGGTATTCTTGTGCTTACAAACAATTGTTTCCTACTTGAACTGTGTTTTGAAAAAAAGAGTAACACCTTTTGCAGCAGACTGTTTGCACAGGAGCAGGAGGAGGGAAACAAGCTGTTAGTGACTATCCTCATGAATAATCGGGCAGGCTGCCAAGGAGCCTGAATTGCTGTCGCTTGGGAAAATGCAACCAAGAGAGATCTGTTAAGGAATGTTCTCTTAACTGTGCTGTATTGTAGATGCAAAGATGTGAGATTCCCCCTAGCCCCTAGCTGCGCATGAAGATTTCAGTGCCTGTTGAGGTTTGGCTTCAGCTGAAAGGCGTTCATAGTGGTTTTTTATTATTATTTGCTTGCAAATGAACTGACCGCTGCGTTTATGTCATTTTGTCAGACTAAAGAGTTAAAAAGCAGCAAAAATGAAACCTACGTGAAAGATGCTGCTTGCAAATAAGCAAATTGAATCTGTCACAGTCACATTTCTGTGAACAGAAATATGTATAGCGTGCTAGTTTTGCTCCATGGGAAAACAAATGTGCTGAGTAGTTGCTGCTTTGAGCTGTCTGTCGATTGTTCCTCTGTTAGTTTAGCGGTGAACCTCTGAGAATTAGTCGTCTGCAGGGGTGAGAGTGAGGCAGTCCTGCAAGTTACCGCCTGCTGGTGGAGATGTTGAAGTGCACAAAGACTTTCCCAACAAAGTTGTTTTTTCACACATTCTTTAATTGAAGATTTCACATAGCACGAAGATTCTCCTTTCGGGCATCTGCTGAAGTGGAAGTTCTTTGTTCCCAGAAAAGCTTTCCCCGGGAATTTGACTATGCCTAGATTTACAGGAGGGACCAAATGTCCTTACTACTTATGTTAACACCACATAGAGAAACTAAGTTTGAGCATTCATTCAAACTCTGAACATTTAGGTTAGTTTATTACAGGCTTTTCTATCTCATGTTTGTTTCAAAATAAGCACCGAGTAATACATTCTTGATTCAAAATTGAAGTTGAAAGAACCGAGGGCAGACTCCTCAGGGTTCTGCTGTGCCACAAGAGGGCATTTTTGGTGCAACTATTAAGCAATGAATGTGCTTTTAAATGGCTTATTTTGGTTGAATTCATCTCAAAAAGTAGAATTGAAATGATGCATATTTTCTCCAAGCTTGTTGGTTTTCTAACTAAGAAGGAACAGTTTGAGATCTTTGTTTTCCTAGTTAATGTGGAATTGTTGAATTATTTTTGTAAGTATGGAAAGCCTGCACATTTAAACTAGAGTTGTGTTAGATTAATAATTTTTGGGATTTTTATTTAAATGATCTGCCTAGTATTGATTGCAAAGGATTAAGTTGAACACTGAAGAACATATGATGCTAGAACTATTTTCCTTCTAGAGCCAGTAAGTTAAAACAACCTAGTTCAGGGTGGAAGATTGTGATCATAAGAACAGTGTATCCTTTTGTTCTGTGTATATGGAATATAAGACTAATAAAACTAGAGGAAATGTACTATAAATACAACAACATAAACTACTTTAAATAATACAAATTGTTGTCATGCTGACATTTTATAGAGTTAGCATTTTATCAATGAAGATCAGTAATACTGTAAAGGGGCGAAAAAAAAATGTGAACAGCGAGTTTCACTTGCAGTTTAATTCAGAGATGCCCACCCTGTGTAGTGGGATCAGCCACAGTTTCTTTCACTGAGCCCTAGAAGACCCGTGCCTGTCGCTTGTTTCTTGTGCATGAGGATGTCTGCGTGTGATTGCCTCATTATGTGCCGGGGATGTGCATGCGCTTGTTCCCAGTGAGCGTGTCTTCTTCGTAGCACAGAGGTGTCCTCCAGCGTGTGCTCTTCTCAGGTGAGAGGATGCATTTGTGCACTTTGGTTGTTTATTTGATTCCCAAACCTGTCATGTGATAAGGGAGCTCCTTACTCGTAAGGGAGAATTGCCGGAGCAGGGTGCCAGAAGAGTTTATTCAGCTTGAAATGCATCTGTGTTTGAGCATTCCTCTGGAGATATGGCTGCAAGGAACAGCATATAATCCAGATGAATTGTTCTGACAAGTTTGGTTTGTTATGCCAACTCAACTAATCTTTGGGGGCTTTCCGATCTCACTGAATACAAATCGTAATTGTAGAATTTCATTTGTTTGTTTGTTTTGTAACATGTGGCAATATAAGGCTTGTGAACCATTGTTTATGCTCTCAGGTTGGTGGGTCAAATTTGGGATGAAGACATTAGCAAATACTAGAAAAACAACATTGAGAATATGTAAAGTTGACCCAAAAATTCTGTCTGCAGCAAAATTTGGCTGGATTGTTTTAATGTAATTTTTACTCCACCAAATTCACATTCAAAAACCAAACAAACAACTTCTTTCTTCAATAACTAGGCCCTGCATTATTAGCTTCAAAGGTAATATCAGGCCTCTTTCCATAAAAACGTAAGTTATGGAAATACCTTTAGCTTTATTTACTTCAGTCACTTGGCATTTTTTTTTTGTTGTGTCACCATTCTAAAATACTCCAATTCATAAAACTGTTTTTGTCATTTTGTTCTTGCAGAATCTCTACATAATTATTCAAAGGATAGTTGAAGCCCTCTGAATTTTTCATGTGGAGGTGTATAGTGGCACCAATAACTTTTGTACATCAGTTAAATAATGTGGATGCTCATATTATAATAATGTTCAGTAAGATTTGGCATGGTTTGTTATGAAAAATGTCACTTCTTTCACTGATGTAGTTTTATGTTGGGAATCTTTTTTTTTATTGCGTTGTATATATTTCCTGAAACTTAGGTGCTTTAACCTATGATGTGCCACTTTTTGTGGCTTCCTTACCAATAATCAGATTACTTCATTGCTTAGTTTGTTTTTTTCCTTTAAAATAAAATCTACTTTATTGTCTTTTTTTAAAAAAAAAAAAATCACAACGCATGTGTTCTGAAATAAGAAATAGCAAATTGAGTACATAGTGAAAGAAAAGATAACCTTAATAGGTGGTTAGATAGGGAGAGAGGGAGAGAGATATTTTAACTGAATTCTGCAGTGCCCCTGTGTCTTATACCAACTTTGTTTTGAGGATGTTACAGAAGTTTAAACATTTTGCAGTGAGAAAGTGCATGTACTGGTAACTCCTATTGTTTACCCTCAAAGAACAGTGTTTTTTCATTAGAAAGAGTTTATTAACACAAGGATGGCAATTGAAAATATCTAACGTATTTCTATTTCTTTAGCTTGTCTTTGCATAGAAATGCAAAACTTAACTTGTTCCAAACTAAAGCTGTATTCTTTTCACAGTTTTAGGAGTGACAATCAAAAATGTAGGGAATTGCCAGAGATTAGGGTTTATACGTCCTTTTAGAGAGATTCTGTTGAATAAAAATTAATAAAGGCTGAGTATTTTCAGTCTTTGGCTAGCCCTTCTTGTATTCTTAAAGCACATTTGTATGAGAAGTATTGTCATAACTGGCACCAAGTAATTATTATTTTGAAAGCCTTAATTAAGGCTTGGCTTACTCATGGAATCTTTGTTGTTTTCCTCTATAAATTCTGCTATGAATTGATGTTAAACTGCAGAGAAAGCTGGTAAAAGTCCAAAGATATACACCTCTGCAACAGATGTACTTGCCTGCAGATACATACATGATTTGGAGCTCATGCTGCCAATAAAATACCTTTCAAATCCTGTTCTAAATCTAGAATCTGTAAAGTATAACAAGTTTTGCTAGCTGTATTTAAAAACAAACATACCCACCCTCTTCCCACACATGCACGTGTAGAAATGACAGAACTTAACATTGCATCAGCATAGAATTACAGAACTTGCATCCATACACGTGACGAAAAAAGCACACTGGATTTATGGAAATTAAGACACTAAATGTCTTGTCAGAACTCATGTTTTGGATGGTAAAGTTTTACAAAGATGCTGCTAGTAGTAAATATTTCCAATGGACACCAGTCCAACAAATCAAGCAGTAGAATCTAGGAAAGTTCCGTTAAAACATCATTGTTACTTCACATTGGTAAAGCTCTTGGATAGTACAATGAAGAGCCTGTTGTAGTGTGAAGTTATTTGCAGTCAGCCTTGTTCAGACAATGATTGCTTTTTGTTGGCGTGTGTAATACAAATAGCACTTTTCAAGTGATGTTTAATTTCTGGTGCCTTCAGAATGACTTGGGAAAATATTATCTTCAGCTAAGATGATTGGTTATTGAATAGATTGCACTTTATCTGCTGGATATTTTTCACAATAGTTTTCTGGCTTAATGCTAACTTCTTTAGAAAAACACTTGTTTGAAACATTTTAGATCATACATGCTTTTTATGTATTTGAATTATTAGAATAGTAAATTACGTTTTATGTGCTGCTCAAGAAATTTTTAGTACTTGCAATTCATAATGGGAGGGGGAAAGAATTAGTGGAGGCATGTGTGCAGAATGTGACTGTTCTGAAACATATAACATTTGGGCACAAGCTTTTACAAGAAATTCTTAGGTGATTTCTCAGCTGTGTGATGGTCTATAAATGAGTAAATGTTGGTCCCCAGTTTACCTCTGTGATTACTCTATTACTTGGTGTGGGAAAAATACAGTAGTGATCAAAACAAACAATATAGCTTTGCAGGATATAACTAGAGCATGTCTGCTTTGTGGTTTAAAGCCTGAGCCAAATTCTGGGAATGTTAATTTGGTCATGATGCGCATGTTCCTACTTGCAGTGTGTTTGAATATGTCATGTGCTGCCATTCTACTGCAGACAAAACTGTTTGATATGGAGAGTACAGTACCTCACTATACATACCATGCTTTGTAAAATCGTCTATATGTGACATTTCATGGTCTTGAAAATGAGAAGGGGAGGGAGAACAGTTTTATTTAAGCTGCCCACAATATCCATTTGACTAGAACTGAATCTCTTTGTGTGCATTCCTTAAATATATGAATGGCTTGCAATTTCTGCACTTAAAGTAATAGAACAGAACCAGAACAATTAATAACAGCATATTTTCAAGGCTTTGTTTGTTTATAAAGTCCCTCCTACAATTATTTAATAAATAGGAGAATAATGAAGCTATTAAAAGCAGTAAAAGTTGGTTTTCCTATAATGTAGCACATCTATTTGGGTTTTTTTTCCTACATTATCTCCACATTATTGTATTTGGCACAAAATAAGGTGTCTGTGCTGTCTGTACGCTGGCTGTATACACTGTTATAGATGGAAGCAATTGTGTTTACTGGCCTAATTTCCCACATGTTATTATGGGTGGAGTAATCTTGAAATATAAGAGATGATGTCTGGATTGGTTAATGAATATAAACATAATTTGGTAATGTTTCAGTTGGTGACCTTGAGACCACCTTTTTAGAAAATAAAATTTCTTTAGCAGCTAATGTTCAAAGTTGTCATCCGTTTTGTTAAGGCCTTTTGTTTTTAAGGTAAATAATGAAATGAGGTGATAGATTGTGTATCCACAGTTTTGAGTATTACTAGAGTTAGGCTTCTGTCAGTACTTAAAAAGATCAAATTTATGTAGCAGAGGTAGTGGAAGTAAGAAAATAGTTATTGCTGTTTATTTCTGGAGATTATAATAACCATGTGTTTCTTGTATAATTAGACCCTAATCTAAAACTTTGTAGAAAGACAGCATGTTGGTTTTGTATAAGTGCATTTAATTTTATGTAGAAGACTTGGGTAAACCATCTTGCCGTGTTTTAGATTTGTAATTGTTACAGTAGCTGAGATTTTGTATGACCATAAATTGAGTTGCATCATGTGAACATAATTAACTCTCATTATGTGTGCCTCATAAGTTCCATTCAATTATCTGAGTTGTAATCAGCTGAAAAAGTTGTGGGGATACTGTATTCAGCAGCCACGCAGAAGAAATGTAGGAATGTGTAAACAGAGGTCTGATTTGTGTTGGGAAGTGCTAGAACTCAGTGGCCAGCATCGAGTAGTCCTCCAGGATAAGAAAGCTGAGAATCTAGGAAAAGAGGAAAAGGTATAAGTCAGAACAGTATTGACTGAGACTATGCGTAGAAGGAAGCACATGGGAAAATGTGATGTTAAGGAGTAGGATGTTTTATAGCATTTTTTCCTTTTAATTCTGTAGCTATGGATATCACTGTTGCTATCCTAAAATGATTGCTGAAATGCTCATCTCTAACTAAAAGAAAAGTTGGCAGTTTAAGAACCTTGTGTCTTGCTTTAGACCAAGGTACTGAATTTCAAACTATGCTTTTGAGATCCTACCACTCTTCCCTCCAGTTCTTGCATATGATGTTTTGCTGGAATGTATGTCATCCATTATGATGGGTTTTCTAACAAATTACCCATAAATAGTGTGTATTAGCAAATATATGTAAATGAAGGAGGCAAAAAATGTGTGGGAAGTAGAGGGAAACTTTGAAGAACCCAGTGTTTACTTGCACACTAATAAATTAGCATACTTAGATGATCCGCTGAATGATAATTAAAGGTTTTATTCTGTCATCTTTAAATCTCCCGCCTTCTAGACAGTATTTCTGTTCTCTCAGGTAAACTCGCAGTATCTGTCTCTGTCTTTTGCTTTTAGATGAGCTTTGAACAATAGCCTTTCACGTAAGCTGAGTGTGCTGGTGCTTATGAGAGGTATTTGTAAGTGAAATTTTAGTAGATGGAAAATGAGGAATGCCAAATAATGGGAAACACAAGCTACATGTCTTGAGAATTCATATAGTTTCATGCTCACGAAACCTGGACTTGTTACAGATGTATTATTGTATGTTGTTACAGTCTTGACATGCATTTTTCCTGCAGTTTAAGTTTTCCTTACGTATGTGAAGCAATATGTTAAAACTGGGAAAACTTGGCTGTCAGAGTTTTGCATTTTAAAACAGACTATTTTTATAAAGGAAATATTATATCTGTCTACACAGAAAATACCATCCTCTAACACAGCCAAACATTTCAATAAAGACAAGCTTTCAGGCTGTGTGGAAATTGTAGCAGAGCCTCTGTTTGCCAGTATAGTTCTGGATTTTTAGAGAGGTTCACAATAAGTGGAACGAGGACAGACAAATGTTTGGGTAATTGTCTGAGAAACAATATATTGCTATTTTTAACTAAGCTTAGGGCAGCTTTTGTTAATGCTTGTTCGTGCTATATGTATGCATCTCCCTGTTGGAGAAATAAACTGGGAGGTATATAGAGTAAGATTTATTTATCAGGGAGACTATTTGTTATTCTCCACTTTGTTGTTGTTTTTTTTTTTTCTCTCTCTCTCACTACCTTCAGTTTCCTCTTCTCTCTCACTGTCAAATTTTTGGATCAATAATGTTTTAAAAATTGTCGTTGTAAACCAGTTATGTTCAGTTATCTTTTTCTTCAGTGTGTTGAGGAAATGATATGATTTTCGTAACTCGAAAGTTTGAACCAACTCTGTGAAATATTCTAGGTGACTTTTCTACAGATAAAAATCAAACAAATTATAATTCAGTGTGTTCTCCCCATGTGTTGTTGGAAGTTCCTCAATCTGCCTTTCTTTTAAAATCCTTTCCAAATTGTAGTTCTGCTATACATGATGACTGTACTCCTGCTGCTCTAGCACAAGCTATGGCCCTGCCTCAGAAAATGGATAAGTGCTTCTTGGCTAGACTTGCTTGTGATATCAACTTAACCATTTAAATGAGCTTTCAGATTTGGCATAGATTAGTTCTACTGGTGTCCATTTCCTTTTGTTCAGGGATGTTCCTACCATAATCTGATCTTGAAGACTCTAATCTAACAGTTATTCTCTTCAGTATCTCTGTATTCCAATTTCTACAAATGCCTTCCCCAGCACAATTTTGTTTGTGAACTAGGCTGCCGTAGCACTTAATGAACAGCTGTTTTTTTTAATATGTAAATATATATATACACATGTGTGTGTATGTGTGGGGGTATAGATGCAAATACATTTAATTTGCATTTTCTTGTATGCAGTGTTTATGAGAGAAAAACTTCCATTGAATGTTGTGTAGTTGTATGTGTATCAGAGTAATTAGTGTGTGATTTGGTATATACATATTTGGTATATACATCTATATATATGTATAAGGCCAGATAATACAGGTATCTTCAAAAAATGTGAATTGATAAGATTAATCCCACATTGGATTTTTTTACCTATCCGTTTCCAAGGTTTACACATAGAGATGTATTGTTACACTAGAGTTCATAAATACAGGTATCTCAAATAATTTAAATGCTTTTAAATTGTACTGCAGTTTGTTTAACATAAAGAGGCACCATATTAATGAAGAATTGAATAAGTTCAATTTTAACCATGCTTTTTAGTTGTTGAATGTTACTTTTGTAGTATAGTTTTGGTTCTGTCTCTTAGCATCTTTCATTCCTTTTGCAATTTTGTTCACTAAGGTTGCTAGGACTGCTCTAAAGTTCTGTCATGGGTAGTTTCAAGGGATATCTTTACCAAGAATACTGAAAACATGTTCTTAGTACTCTTATGGGTTTCCTTGCTTCAGAAGGGGGATAGAAGTTGGGCTAAGGGTGTTCAGAAGCTGTGTCCCCTGATATGACCAAAAGGATAAGTATGTAAAACGAAACACCTCTCTTCTGAAAGCTGAGCTGTCTGCCAAACCACCTTTGGTTTGCAAGGACTCAGTTATTTTGTGGTTGCCCAGTTAGCAAGCTTAGCCAAATCCATGATGTGATATGCTCACCCGTGGCTTTTCTTTGGTACTTTCATACTTGCCATGTGTATATGTTATGGTCTTGAAGCCATTAGCTAGAAATCATACGCATGTTTACATTTTGTCTAGCTGTAGATGCCTGTTACCTAGATGACATCTGAGAAAGTCACTTTCAGGTTCATTTAGGTGGCAGAAGAAAGACAGTTCTAGGGCAGCTTCATCTGTCTAAAATAGATCAGATTAATTGTTCTCCCAAATTCCCTCTCTCCGCTGTGAAATGCAGTGGAGTGAAATGCAGTGGACTGCGATGCAGTGACCAGCTCAGCTATTGACGTTTAGAGATATAAAAAGCAAATCCCACACCATGTCTTGTGGAAGCTTGCTTTGCAGCTGCTTTCTACCAACTTACTATGGTATGTCTTTTGGTACAGGACTAGAAAAAGTCACTTACCGATGTAGCTGTTCTGGGTAAAGAATGTTTCTTAAATGCTTTCAGTAAATATCCTAAAATACCTACTTATTATTTTCTGGGCTTGTTGATTTGTGTCCAGAGGGAACTTCTTTTGAGGCAATGTTTTCAGCTTTCTATTAGTCTGGGACTGGTGGAGTGACAAATATTTGTAGAAGAGAACAGTAGTGTTGTCTTTTTTAAATCCATGTTATTATTTCGAGGTGGATAGTTGCTTCTGTGTTGTATTATTTCCTGGGGTTTTCTTATTATTTGAGACACACTCTAGGATTAATCAAAGTTTTGATTCTAAGCAGAGTCTGAACACAGATTCAGATATCTCGCAGGTTTTCAGTGTTCATTTTGGCTCTAAAATGTATTCTGCCTGCATACAATTAAGGTGTTAACAAAGTCCCTAATTTTGCTTCTCATTTGTGGCAACAGCTGTTGTGAGTTTTCAAATTCCAAATAACTAACAAAATACTGTAAGCATGGGTGTCTAAGTGAAAGACAAAGAACCAAAGTGATTAAAGTCAGAAAATCCATGAATAAAGCATTAAGTGTACTGCAGTACCTATTTTGAAAATTATGTTATTAAAAGACTCCTCAGTACCTATTTTGAAAATTATGTTGTTAAAAGACTCCTCATCTTTTTTTCCTTCACTTCAGTAGGTGTCTGTTAACCTTTTCAGGTTATAAAATGTGTGTGTGTAGGAACGAACACTTTTGAAAACAATTGACCTCTGGTAGTTTTGTGCTTTTGTCTTCTGCTGGGTACCACTTCGTAAGTCCACTCCCCTCATCCCATCCTGGGCATATGCGTTGTGTATTCTGAGGAGTTTTAAATGCTGCCCTGCAAAATTCTTGTTCCTTCTTAAAGCTTCGCAGGCGTTTGTTTCTTAGGTTACTGTTTTTATTACAGCGTTATTATGTGTTTGGTTGAAGCAGTTGTTGCCACCAGACAGTGGGTTGCTTATATCCAGTGTGTGGGAGTGGAGGAGTCAAAGGAATTAACATGTGCCTGTTTTTGAGCATTTCTGTAGAAACAAAGGACAAGAAAAATAAATTATGTGTTTTCACCACTCTAAGTCATTAAAGGCCTAATCTGAAGCTTGCTGATTTTGGTGAGTTTTGGACTGCTGCATGGCTGAGTTAGAGGCCAATTAATTCAACTTCTTCACTTTCATTAGAAGAAAAACATTTGAAGTCCCATCCTAATTGCTGGGGATGAGAGCATAAATTTACTAGCTAATAAGTTTCACGAGGGGCTTAAATTAATCTAAAATGAATTGTCAATGAAAGAGATACTAACATTTCCATGCTATCTTTCCTTTGGAGCCCTTTCCTGACCAGTCCTAAACACTAGTTTAGCAGCCTGATGCTCCAGCTCACTACTTTGATGTAGCTGAAAACCACCTCTTATGAGAGATTGATTTCAGCTGAGTAACGTGCCCTTCACTTTGCTGCATGGCAGCATGAGCACCAGTGCTCTTGCAGAGGAAGCATTGTTAAGGCAGGAGATGGGACTCTTCCTTCCAGCAGCAGTGAGATCTTAGTTAGACTTAAGCTCTTCAGAAAACCATACATTCGGTGGAACTGCTTGGCAGATGAGAATTAAGTAGAGCACATCTTAGACATTTAGACCTCCCAAGAGACTAGACATTCTTTGTGATTTTGCAGTTGTCCTTAAAGAGTTTAGTTTATACACTTCCCATCTGATGTAATTTATCTCATTTTACTTTTTTTTTTTTTACATCATTTTTTAAAATACCTCTTATCTAACCTTAGATTCTTACACCTGTCACATCACTGAGCAGAACTAAAATAGCTCCATTGAAATAAAAAAAATGTATGGTTAAATACTTTTACCAGTGAAATCTTACCTTGGATTTCGTGTGAACTTTGAAATGAAGTTGCTATGTAAAAAAATCCATTGACAGAGATAGGAAAAATTAACAACTTGCAAAATGACATCTGTGTTTAATCTTTATTGGAATAGCATTGAGCTTTTGTTTTAAAAAATGGGCACTTCACAAATGCTTATAAATTGCTAATGTCTTCTGGAGTTTTGAATATGGATCTGCATGGTTTTAACAGAGTTCTGGCTTTAAAGTACTTTTTCTGGAATCAGAGTATTGCATAAGGATGTCCAGACACCCAGGCTAGATCACTGGTATGTTTTGATACTTATTTATGGTACACAGACTTTTTGGTAGAAATGTGATAGTACTTGGCATTGGGGTTTTTTTGCTACCCTTTAACATTGGGAAACTGAGTAACTTCCCTTGTCAAGAACTTTGCAAAATACCAAGCCATTGTTTTGGTGCACAGAGAGTTACTTTTGTATAACTTGGATATTTTTGTCCTTTTTTCCAAGCAAGGACTACAAAGGAACATTCAAATCTACAGTTGTAGTGGGAGGATGTGGTTTCTGCAGGGACACCACGTACATTCCATCTCATGGAATGCACTTGGTGTGACATTTAACAAAATGTGTTGATTAACAGCTCAATGAAATCCAATTTAATTGTAAAGATGTGTGCAATGGGACCCCTTCCTGCAAGAAGGCATGCCTTTCCTACAGTTCAACAGAAGACATTTATTGCCAAGGTAGAGAATGGAGTTGTGCTACTGGAGAATGTTCTTGAAGCATTTGTGGCTTAAACCAAGTTACAGGAGGCAAGCTTCTATATATCCCACAAAGTAGAAGCATTACCTGACAATATATAGTTCCTGGTGAGCAAATTGAAAGGATTCATTTGAATAAGTGAGATGAATTGTTTATTGTTCTGAATTGTTTATTGTTCTTCAAATGTTTATGTAGTCATGTTGAAAACTGCAGCTAATGTGCAATCTTCTGCTGTCTGCTTTTTATGCAAATATGGAGTTATTTGCAGAGGTCTAGGTAGGAAGCCCGTTATTTGGTTTATTGATCTTTGTGCTATTGACTAGCTGCAAAATAGTTTCTATAGATGGCAAAACAAACTCATATTTCTAACTTGAGGTGGTAAATTTGGATGTTGTCCTATTTCTTAATGGGATCCATCAAAGAACATAGGAATTGTGAGTTGTTTTTTGGTGTTTTGTTGGAGTTTTTTTTGTTTTATTTTTGTTTGTTTGGGTTTTTTTAAATAACAAACCTTACCACAGTACTTGTTAAGCTCTGAGAGTTGTATTTGATAAAGTGTGTCTATTTTTGTGTTTTGAGGAGGAAGAGGGTCGGTCATAACAGTAACTTTACCTCTAGGAAGAATCTGTATATCAGTAGAATGTGATGGTGATTATGGTGTGTAACTAGTGAGAGAAAATTACAACCTTAAGCTCCAGTGTACCAGTTATGAGGATTTCTAAATAAAAATTGTCTAATAGAAAAGTAAAAAAAAAAATTAGCGATGGATTTCCTAAAGATCTGTCGGTCCTATACTCTGCATTTGTTCCTCACTGGAAATATCAGGTTGTAATTAATAGAAGGTGACAGTTATTTTAGGTGTCTCTAGATAAGGGGCTAGAATTTTCAGCATTACAAAAACAGGCTAGAAATAATTTAATAAATAACAAAACCAAACAAGATAATCTAGATAATCTCTCTTCAGAAATGGCAGTCAGGAAGAGTATAAAAATTGATGTTTAGAAGTATATTTTAAAGGATACAGGTTTAACTAAGAAAATTTCTTGATGATTCTGTAGAATACAATGGTGTGTGTTCATAACTCAGGTTGAAGAGTATTCCTGAGACAGTGAGAACAACAGCAATATTGAAATAAAATGTAATTTAAAAGATTCTTATCCAAGCCTGTCTTAGAGGAATGTCATATATTTTAAAAATAGGAATAACTTACAAATCTTCAAAGAGCTCAACATTTATACCTCTCTCAGTTATGCAATGAGTATCAATAGTGCAATTCTACTTTTGCATTTCTGTCTTTGCTAAAGCTTCATCTTTATTCTGAATGTGAACACTTGCAAGTAATGGAATCACGCTAGTCTTCAGGAGAGTGCAGCCAAAGTGCCAGAGGAGCTCTGTGTGTGAGGAGGGTCATTTTGGAAGTAAAAGAAACTGAGCCTTGTTGAAACTCATTTCTGTCAGACCTGTTTCCAGGTGACAGGGACAAGGAACTCCTAGACAGCAAAGTATATTGAGGCTTCCATGATTGTTTTTTGTCAGCCTTTGCTTTTCTGCAAGGACATGTCAGTCCTTATCTGTGAACCAGTTTATTTTGATATGCTAGTTAGTGTTTTTGAGACAAGGGCTATCTGTTCCTTTCTGCAGCTTTCCTGGTATTGCTTGTCCTAGAAAACTTAAAGATGTGTGAGATTCTATCCTTTTTGTCTGCTTTCTGCATGGCCCTGTTGTAATTTAGTGGAGAGGTCAAGATCTAGAAAGAAAATTGTCTAAGTAAATTCTGTTCAGTGGCTTCACCAGGACCCACAGGTCCATCTGTAGAAAGCTGTTTTCCAGCTAGTTGGCCTCCAAATTGTACTGTTGTGTGGGTTTATTCAGTCCCAGGTGCATGAGCTGACATCTGTCTTTGTTGAATGCCATGAGGCTTCTGTCAGCATGTTTCTTTAGTCTGTCAAGAGCCCTCCAAATGGCAGCTCTGCCCTCCAGTCAAGTGTTGTTTAAAACTGTCTTTTGTAGTAAATTTAGAAGGTCAGCTTTTTCATTGGTTTCTTTTTTCGTTCTCAGTTGTGACGAACATTTATAAGGAAGTATGGTAAATCTGAAGCCTTAAAAGAAATTTTTGAATCTTACTGCACTGGGGCACAAAGTGCTTATCTATTCTGTCTCAGTTTGCTTATATAATATAGTACAAGTATTAAACTTTATAAATTTGACAGACATAGAAGCAGAATTCTTGCTGTAAAGGTTTTTTTCTGTGTATGTGTTGAAAGAATGATAGAGAGCTCTGTAAGAGACATGTTTGTTGAAATGTTCATTGTTTTTTGTGCTTTTCTGTGTATGAGCCAAAATATTTGTAAGTAAATTTTTTTGAGTTTTGTTTGTTTGTTTCTCCCAATCAAATCACTGTTACTGAAGATCTCTCTTCTGTCAGTGATGCTATAGCAAGACTTCAAGCTGAGTTACAGTCAAGTTAGAAATGCTGGTGCAGGCATCTGTGATTGTCCTTCTATTGTTTTTCTTCAAGACTTTACTGTGCTTGTCTTAACTGGTTAGTTTTACATGTGTCTGTTTTAATCTTCATTGTGAAGGACTACAACAGCTTTGTAAGAAGATCACCAGATAGCCTTTCCTTCTTCAGACTAGTTACTTGAAACTTTTTGAAAGACAACAACTGGATCAGGTATTTTAATTATCTGTTTATAAGCTATACAGAAGTTGAACTGAAGTTTTTGCACTGCTAGTGTCTACTGTTTAGAGGGCTTGGTTATTTTTATGAGGATACATAGTAAATAAGAGAAATGTAAGCATGAGATAGATGATAGATTTGAGATCACTTGATGATCTCAAAGGTCTTTTCCAACCTAGAGATTCTATTATTTGGTTTATTAGACTTCGATAAGAATTACTGCACAGTAAGGCGTCTTATATTAAATGCAGGTATCTGCTCTCTGGTAAGCCTTTAAGATGTCATTTATCAGAGGACCATTAACCTTGACTTTATTCATAAGCATTCTATACTAGATTCTCCTCTTAAGGAAGTCTTTTGCCTCCCTTGGGCCTGGGTTAAGGACATCAATAGGAAACTCCCTAGCTTGGTACAGCCTTCAGGCTATTACCCATTACTGCTCTTCCAAACGAATGGCAATGAAGCTGCAATGCGTAGTCAAAAGGTGACCAAAAGAGACTTCAGGGCCTTGGGACAGTTAGGAAGGAAATCTGGAGCACAGTTGGGTTTTTTTCTTTATCATTCCAGTTGCAAGCAACAACATTAGAAGACACAGATGCAGCCAGTCTATTAATATATGGCTTCATGGCTAGTGTTGCTGCCACAGTTTTCTGGTTTTTTGATAATTAGGTGGCCTACACAGCACCATTCTTGCTGGTGTCAGAAGGGATTCACCTTTCTCAAAGGGGGAAGAGCATCTTTGCTCATAGGCTAGCGGGGCTCATTGACAGAGCTTTAAACTAGGCTTGAAGGGGGAGGAGGATGATAATCAGGTTTGCCTGTGACAAGCTGTGGCCTCAAGCTGCGCCAGGGGAGGTTCAGATTGGACATCTGGAAAAATTTCTTTACTGAGAGGGTTATCAAGCACTGGCACAGGCTGCCCAGGGAGATGACTGAGTCACCATCCCTGCAGGTATTTAAAGGACAGGTAGATGAAGTGCTTAGGGATATGATTTAGTAGTAGATGGGTATGGTTGGACTTGATGATCTCAAAGGTCCTTTCCAACGTAGGGATCCTATTATTTGGTTTCTATTCTGTGAGGCAGTTGAGAAACAGTGGAGCCATAGAATTGCACTTGTTCATGTTTTATTTCAATTAATTTTGAGCTACAGTCTCTACAAGGTCAAATTTTTAATTTTTTTGGGTGGTGAAGGTAGAAGAACACACAAAGGAAATGCTTAGAGTTAAGAGTTATGAAAATCTTCCTATCAAAATCAAAAATAACGTTTTTGTGGACCTTATTGTGACTTGTGTGTGGAGTATAGTAGAATGCCTGGAATCTGTAATTCTCATGTAGAACTGCTTAACAATTTCTAGATTTACTAGGCTATCACTCTTTATTTATAGCCGTGTATTTACATCTGTTTCCTTAAGCTCTTCAGGGCCTGTTTTTGACTGTCTTAAACTATGAATGTTAGGAACATATTTATAAGGTGAAAGCAGACATTCTTAAGTCATTATGTGATTCCAAAAGCCGAGGTCTTAATAAGATGCTGAATATCACCTCTGTTTACAAATGGCAGCTTTTAACTGCTTTCCAAAACCTTTTAGTCATACTAAAAGCAAAGCTGGACCAAAATATTGGAAATGTATGTCTCTGTCACTAATGCCACTATACATTGCTCTTTTTGATGAAGTGCTAATGAGCGAGTGCTTCTTAGCCAAATATATTCTAATCTGTTCTTGTCAGCTGTTCTAAGGCCAAATCTGGTACTTGTGTTGAAGTGGTTAGAACGGTTTTAGTGTTTCATTTAGCATATTATAGACCACTCCTCGAATACTGTTCTGGGCCCCTCACCACAAGAAGGATGTTGAGGCTCTGGAATGAGTCCAGAGAAGAGCAACCAAGCTGGTGAGGGGGCTGGAGAGCAGGTCTTATGAGGAGCGGCTGAGAGAGCTGGGGTTGTTTAGCCTGGAGAAGAGGAGGCTGAGGAGAGACCTCATTGCTCTCTATAACTACCTGAAAGGAGGTTGTAGAGAGGAGGGTGCTGGCCTCTTCTCCCAAGTGACGGGGGGACAGGACAAGAGGGAACGGCCTCAAGCTCCGCCAGGGGAGGTTTAGGCTGGACATTAGGAAAAAATTTTTCACAGAAAGGGTCATTGGGCACTGTCAGAGGCTGCCCAGGGAGGTGGTTGATTCACCTTCCCTGGAGGTGTTTAAGGCACGGGTGTATGAGGTGCTAAGGAGAATGATTTAGTGTTTGATAGGAATGGTTGGACTCGATGATCCGGTGGGTCTTTTCCAACCTGGTTATTCTATGATTCTATGATTATTTCTCTCTAGCATAGGTAAAACTTAGCAAATCTATCCTCTTATGCCTCCACTTTTGAAAAATGCATGCAGAAGAAAACCCGTGTGTGTTAAGAGTTATGCTTAGGTGTTTGGAGGTGTGAAGGGGCTGTATCGAAGCAGCAGAAATTGTATTAAATGTATTAAAGGAGCAGAATTAAACATCGGAGTAGCTTGCCTAGAGGAAAGGTGGAATCTCCCTTGCAGGAACTGTTTGAGGACTCAGTTTGGATGATTGAGTGATGCCTGATTATCTACTCCGAGGCCTTGCTTTCAGCTGAAGTTGGACCAGATGATTGCCTGAAACTCATTCCAGTCTAGGCATTTCTGTCTGTGCGATTCTTCACTGGGAAAGGGTAAGATTTATACATCAAAGTTTTCCTCTGCTTAATTTGTGGCAGGGTTTTGAGCACTGCTAGTTGGCCTTCAATGGATGAGGCAGGGATTTCTTCCTTTGTCTAGATTTAGTTTCATCATTTGAAGCTTGTAATATCCTTCTCTCAGCCAATGAGGCATGCTGGCTGTATGGGTTGAACTGCAAGAAAACAGGTGTTATACATTTGGGATAATCTAATAATTTCAGAAGAAGCAGGGGTTCCTGACATTCTGGACTTTGGATCATATAAAGAGAAACCAGGAACCAGACAGATGGAGGCAGCAATTCGGGTTAGATTGCTTTGCTGAAGAGACCACAGTGTGAAGAGGGTTAGTACCCGGTGAGTTTTTACTAGGTAATACCTTGTAGGTTAACTTAAAAAAAAATAAAAAATTTCTAGCTGAGACACCTGACTGGAAGGATGTTAAACTGTCTTGATCCAAGAAACATGCGTTACCCAGTTACAGCTTTGTGAAAAGTTTGAAGCAGCAGTACAAAACCCCATGTGCGTAAGCAGACTTCCATGGACATAAAGGAATTGTTTCCAAAATCTAAGCAATTTTTAAGTATTGTGTACTTTCATTGCATGGGAAAACTATTTTTTTTCCAGCAAACTAAAATATGACTTGAAGTATTAAGAATTTGATGACCTCTACAATAATGCTTGTTGGCTCTTGCTTACTCCTTATTTAAAGGGCAGTATAAGAGAAAAGGAAAAAAAAAAACCCAGTAGGATATTAATTCAGATCTCAGTTTGCATAGTAGCTTAGCATGGTAAATTTACTACAGATTATCTTCTAGTATGCTGTACATCAAAGATTTCTTTTGAATATTTTTGATTCAGAAGTTTTAAAGTATACAAGTAGGTGTTTGCACAATTGGAGAAGTTTGATGGCTTCAGAGATATATTATATTTACAAGTATTTGATATTTATGAACAGCCATGCATTCTTTGCATACACGGTGCTATGAAATAGTAGTAAATGTACATACTATCTTTTATTTCTAGTTTTCGCAGACAGTAGGCTGGTGTCTGCAGGCAGATATTAACTCACTCACATCTCCTGATTTTCATCATTTCTGATGAATCTGCATCTGGGTTTTGTGTTTAGTTTTTTTTTCCTTCCTTTTTGCTGTACCTTCTAGATTGTGTTAGAAATAAAGAAATCTTGGGAAACTCTGTTTTGAGTTCTGACTTGTATTAACTAGTGGCAGTCTGGTATCTGTTGGACTCCTGCCATTGCTGTTGTTTGATGAAGGCAACTTTCCCTTCTCTGGTATTTCTATTGCTGTTTGGTTTGTTTGTTTTTTAAACAGAGCAGTCCTACACTCTACAGAATAAAGGGTTGAATAAGCTACGTGTTAACGCATGTCTACGCTGTGCAGTACATTGAATATGAAGCCCAGCTTTGTAGTGCAATGCAAGTCAGAGGCATTAGTTTTCAGACAAAAGTGGTATAGTTATGTTTGTATGATGATGTGCCTGGGCTATCAGATGTCTCCTAGTGTTACATCTTCAGTCAGTCTGGTTCAGACACTAGCTTGGCTTGCTTTAGCTCAAGTTTCTTGTCTTTCTGCATTCTACAAAGTAGATGCACCCTAGCTTGTCGCAAATGACAGAGTACTTGATGTGTCCTGATCACTTCCCCAGATACAGGAAGTCCTTCTTTTTGCACCTATTTGATGTTTTCTAAATCTAGAGTATCTAGAATGGTGCCTGGTATCCTTGATAAAGTCTTGCTGAAACGCTTAAGAGGTTAAGACTGCTTAAAGTATTTCCTTGTCTCTGCCGGAAATACCTGTCATGATGTATCCTGGCACTGAATTTTGTCATCCCTACCATATTATAATGGTGACTCATGCTGGGGTGCCTCTTGCTTACTGATCTGTTTACTGTTGGACATACCTGCATTTCAGTAATTTCAGTAGTTAGGTCATGCCTTGGATCTCATGTTGAATGTTCTATTTCCCTTGCTTTTTAAAACTTCAGCTTTGGTTGGTCGGTTTTGTTGTGTGTTCTTTGGGTTTTTTTTGTTTTTTGTTTTTTGTTTTTTTTTGCTTAAACTTGTGTTCAACTAATTATCTCTGACATATACAAACTTTTGTCTGATAACTGGAAAAAAATGCTTCATGTTATATTTACTGTGTACTTACATCTCTGTAAAAAATATTGTCTGCTGGTCTCTAACAATGAAAGACAAAACTAGAGGAAAAACTAAGTCGAGAGTCAAAGGTCATCTTTCCAAAATACACCTTTTTGTTGGATTTTTTTTTCTTTTTTAATCAACAGGCTGTAATACAGTTGCTCTTGCTAATTTTATATTCGTTGTAGGCTCTTCTGTCACAATGTGACCATGAATATTTCATGATGTGTTTGAACAAGTGCCCTGGTAAAAATGGTAGGAGTTGTGGGATCTAGTTACCTTTGAGTAGTTCTTTCACTTAACTTGATTGACCTCATCATGTTTCTTGAATTAAACTAACATTACTTAAAGAAACAAAAGGCTGTAAATTCATATAGGACTCCTGTTATTATATAGTAACACACTCAAAGGGACATATCAGCATCAGACTCTTGGTTTTAGGCTGTGATTTTTAAACATGGTAACTTTTCTTTTAGTTAGAAAATGGCTTTTTTCCTTTTTCCTTTGTTTGGTATGTTCTGTTTATTTCTACTGGTAATGGGGCAATCCTTCTCTGAAGCTTCAGCTGTTTCCAGTCTTTGCTCATTTGAAAAATGTTGTTAGCAGAGGAAATGTGGTAGAGTTCTGCTTCTGTCTTGTCCAGAATAGGTGTACTGTAAGGGTGTATTGAGAAGAAAAGGTGAGGTTTCTTGAGGAATAATAATTCTGGTAGAAACTGTTAATGTTTGGGAGACGGGCTTTCTTTATAAAGCTACTTTTTATTTGATGTGGTAAAAGTCTATTTGCTATGCAGTGAGTGTATTGCTTGAAAAAAAGATATTGCTCCTTTTTTTTGATCTAATTGTAAATCTTCAAATTAAAATATGGTCTGGTATTTCAGTTGATATAATGAGATTCAGATTTGAGAAAATTGATGTTCACAACCTTCCTTACCATAGTGGAGATAAAATTGCCAAGAAATGAGAAAAGATAGTTAAGGAAAAGCTTAACTGCAGCCAAAAAACCTTCACTGCTGCTTTTGGCGGTTACTTCTGTGTGCAAGGATGTTTGTTTGCTCTGTCTAGGAATGCCCAGTCATGTGAACTGCCAAGTCATCCAGGCAGTAGTGTTGCAACGTGTGCTGTGAGTTACACTTCTAGAATGAATACATCCATTCTGTGTTGCCTGACTTAGAAATTTTCATTTCTGTTTCTCCTAGTCTTTATTTTATCTGAAACAGACTGATTCCCCCACCCCGGCTTTCCTCCTCGTTTCTATAGAATTGGGTAAGGAACAGCTTACCTCTGCAGTTAGAGATCCAAGGGGGTTGTTGACTGGCCTTCTGAAGTGTGAGGTGAGGAGCTTTTGGAGGTGGTACCCTCAGCAATGCCTCTTTTACAGCATAGTCTGGAAAGAGTGAATTGTGCTAGGAGTAGCGTTTAAACAAAGTCTTTTCCAGCATGGTAATCTCAAACCTGTTCTTCAATATACACTTAATTGATAGATTTCAGTTTATAAATAGATTCTATGCAGATTTTGAGCTCATTGAATTTTGAATTATATACTTATACTTTATACACTTATGCAAGCATACAACTGTCTATTAATCTTTGTAATTTATATACTGTGGAAGATCAGTAAGATAAAATGCAAGATTTTCAGATTCCTTCTGGCTGGTTTTGAATTTACTATAAATTCCAAGAAAATAGTGGGATCTTTGAAGTCATGGTGTTTCCCTCTGTAATGCAGAAACATTAAAAGCAAACAGAACTTGATGGAAGATAATTCTTCAGAAGAATTTAATAGATCTTCATTTAAAACTTAAACTTGGTGATTCATGCAAATGCAGAGATAGTGCAGTTGCTATTAACTTTTCAAAATACAATATACAAATGATACAAAATGTAATGGAGTGAATGGGGTAGACGCATAAAATTATGTATCACTTGTCAGAATATCCAGGGGTGGTACCTCTTCTTTCTTGATAAATTATATGTGTGAAGTAGAGTAATAATCCTATGGAATTTTGGGGACTAATGAGACCATAAAGTAGTGTAGAAATGCCGATGGGAACAGGAGAAAAAATTAAAAGTAGTGATCAGTGTTTCCAAAACAGTTCAAATCTTCCTGTTTTCTATGAGCAGGAATGTGTATTGTCATTTAGCACTTCATCAAAATGGTTTATGCTGCCATCATGAGGAAATTTTATTACAAGTAGTTGCTTCTGTACTATGATACTTTTTGATAATTTATACAATTCTTAGTTAAGACTGTTGAATTTCATTTTTTACAGCTTCTCTGTATGCCTACAGAATTAATAGCATATTTTGAATAATTAAATTAGTTTAAAAAAATCATAAACTTTAAAAATATTTCAAGCATGGGCATTTGGAAATAAGATGAAATGTAAAAGTGAGTCTGGGTAGGTCTGGTGTTCAGGTTTCTCAGCTTCTGAAGATTTTTATTTTTTTAAAGAAATCCAGTGAAGTCTGCAGTGTACTTTTCTTTTGTAATTTTGAATTAAAAACTACAGGACAGCTTCAGTAGTCTTCTAGATCCTTATTATACAATTTTTATCTTGCAGTGCAGAAGGAAAAATCTTCTTCTAGAATAGTTTATGATGCAAAGTTTATGATGTATGTTTAGACTGACCAAACATTTGGAAGCTTCTGAAATGGAATTGCAGTGCTTTTCTCTATCTTAGACGGCAAAATTAGTCTCTTGGAACACAAGTAAACTGTGAATAGCTTTGACATTTTAGGATGTTAAATCAGGAAAAAACAGATTTTCAAATGTCATGTGTAGTCTTTGAGAGTAGTAGTTTCACATGGTCTCTGGTATTCCAACTGTAATTTCTTTATGGTACTAAACATGTTGTGCATGAGCGGAAATGTTTTCTTGGTCTAGAGAAGTCCCCGGGAGCTTTTTTTTAGTTCTTCAAATAGTTCTAGAGCCTTTATAATCTCAATTTCACCTTTTTCAAAAAAATACTTTTTCTGTGCCAAAAGCGTAAACCTTATGAAAGCTGTTCACACAGCTTCACATAGCTCCAAAGTATTTCTATAGGCAGAAAAGCTGTTGAGCATATTGATACTTCCCTAGGTCTGTTCAATTTTGGATGACATAACAAAACCGGAAAATAGATGCACAAATCATCGTGGGCATCTTATGCGTGATCTTGTTCTTTTTTTTTAAAGGACATCAGTGACTAAGATCCGATAGTTTAAGGTTCCCTTCTGTTAACTTATTATAGTAGCCCTTTGGAAATTTGAAAATTGTATCTTATTTTGTTCTTAATAGCTCCTCTCACTGTTAGTGTAAAGACTACTCTGTCCTGCCTTTCTCATTTTTTAAGTAAGAAGACCAGTTAGCTATAATGGAGTAGTGGTGAAGTAAGTTTGAGATCTTGAGCTTGTTAATCTAAATACTGGGGCAGAGGAAGTGGTCCTGTTTCATGTGATTTTTTTTTTTTGTAGTATATTTGTCAACTATTATCTTTTAGAATTTAAAATTAGCATTAGTTGTGTACTTCTTCAGACATATCTGATTTTTGGGTGAGTAATAAAGATATGAAACTTGGCGTTTTCTACAAAGCTGGAACAAAACTTGTAACAGATTGAGAAGAAGTACTTACATGAGGAATGGCCAGGATTTATTAGTCATGTATTAAAAAAATTCTAATTTGCAAATGCCTGAATATGATAAGATTTCATTTTACAGACGGTTCCTAAATTCAGAAGGTGTCAGGGACAGAAGCAGCAGCTGAAGTATGGGGAGATCACAAGGAGCCGTTGAGAAGGGAGCAGGAAAAAAAAATGAGTGAGTCACTAGGATGGTGAAATTGTGATAGGGAGAACTGAGAGAATCTAGGAAGAGAAGTTGTTTCTTAAATATCCAAAATAATTGCGTAGAGCAATCTGAAAAACATCACTTAGATGTGTTGATTAAAAATTTCTGTAGGCAAAACCCCTTCTTGCAATAAGGTGTAGTAGAGAATTGACGTTACTAGTAGCTCAATGTGTAGAAGACATTTATAGCCACTTCTGAAAAGTGATCAGGATACTGGGATTTCAGCAGTTATGCGTAGCACTGCAGGAAGAAATACGTCCCCTTCTGCAGTGTGGTTTGTGGGAATGAATAATGTGGGAACTGGTGTCAAGTTCTGTGGGTAATTACTGTTATTTGTGTAAAGTTGAAGAGTCAAAGTTTGTCAGTACCGTGCTGAAATACAACAGCTTCTTTCTGATGTCTAAACCCTGTATGTGCTTGTTTCTGCTTTTAATGTACCCCTGGGAAGTACTATCTTAGAACATGATTGCTGATGTAACGTTATGTAAATATTATTTCAAAGCAAAAATAAGTTACTGTGAGTAATTAATATTATGATTCCAGCTTAAGACATTTTGTAGTAAGCAGAGATGTTATTTTTTAAAGCTTCATAAGCACCTGCAATTGAATGTAAAGTAATCAAAACCAAGTGTTGACTTAGGATGGGTTGTCACTTACTTGCTATAGAGCGCATGTTTTGTTAAGTTTTAACGGAGGTACTTGTATAGCATTTACTCCTAGAACTACTCCTTTGCATGTATTTTCATATCTCATTTATAAGGTAAAGAAGAAGTCATAAGAGTATTTCCGAACTTTGAAGTTTTTGGTCCTGTGGTGATGAGTAAAATAAAAGCTTGGGGAAAAGTTTAATTTCTCACACGTATGTTTAGTGAACTGGGAAGGAAACAGAAGGCTTGCAGTTTGACAGATTTTTTTTTTGTTTTATCTTATTTTAAAAGTGATATCCATTAATGAAAACAGCGTGGTACTTTTGCCCTTTATTGTTTGTATTGCATTTTATTTCTGTCAAAACATTTTTATATTTAAATGAACAGTGTATGTAAATATAGCTACTGTATGCTTAACTGATAGAGATGGACCTCTTCTGATTTTGTGTCACACCTAGCTTATTGCTCTTTTGAGCACAACCATAATAAAAATACAGATATCAGTGAAGATTGTGGGAGCTGTGAAGAGCATTTTCATGAGAGTAAAGTCATAGCAGCTTCATGGTAAACAGCACCCCCTTTCAGCCCCCTTCTCCACTCACATGTAGAAAGAATTTCAGTTGTGTGATTGTGAATAATGGTGTTTTCACAAAAGCTTCTTAGTGTATCTGCAGCATAACAAAACTAATATAAAATACAGCTTCTGTACTTTGATATAACTGGCAGAGAATGTGTTGAGTCTCTCAAAGATTGAGTTATCTAAGACATAATTTTAAGTGAGCGACTCTTTAAACAAAATGGAACTGAATGATCTTTAAGGTCCTTTCCAAACTAACCATTCTATGATTTTATGTTTCTGTGAAAATAAGACAAACACTCCTGTTGCAACCAGGTATATTAAGAAGAGCTTTTTCTAATAGAAATAGTGTGTCCTAGTTAAATTAGCATAACATGTCAGATAATTGTTTTAACGCAGTGTATTGATGAGGTGAAATTTAGGTACCAAGAGCCAGTTACAGTGAGTTTTCTGATTGATTTGTGTAGAAGTCTGTTACAGCAAAGTTTTAAACTTGCTGAAGTGATTGGACCCGAAGTCATTGACTGATAGGCAGTATTTTGAAGGGAGTTTTAAAAGAAAGCATTATAATTTCTGATAATTTAGTTTACTTTGAAGTAGGAATCACAGCACATGACAAGGCTCTTTTAATAAATTTAATATCTTACAATACTGCAGAATTTTTTTAATTAATTTTTAAAATTAATTAACTTAATTGCTTCAACTTTATAAGTACTTCCCTTAAAATCATGCTTGAAATAACCCTTTCTGCTTTGCTTTGAGAAATTAGTCTGAGGAGGGGTATTTTTTTTAAAGATTACCTTTAATTTGGCTTCATGTAACAAGATGATTACCTTGTTCTAAATGGGAAGAAACCCAGAAGGTGATTGTTTGCAAACTGAATTATGCAAAGCTACTGTCATCTTGGCCGCAGAAGTTATGTGGCCAAGGACTGGTGTTGAGTGCTAATTAAAATAATGCAACGCTATTAAAAACAATTTCTTGGTTTTGGGAATGATCTGAGATATAGTATCACAGTTATAGTTTCATGATATTTGGTATTTAGATTTGTTGCCTTTATCTTGAAACGTGAAAGAATGATGGCAGTAAGTCGATGTGGTCATGCTAAGGGCATCTCCAGGAGCGAATGGTTTTAACATCAGTGGAAAATCAACTCATTTTAAAAATGTTCAAGCTTGCATCAGTTACATGAAACGAGCTAGTTATGGTTGGTTTCTCTTAAGCCCGTCTGAAACACTGAAACCCGCGTAGAGACCAGTTTTAGTCCTTTTTCTGGGTGTGGATAACCTGTTGGGAGGAAATGGTCACAATGAGGTAGGCGGTATTCTGCCCTAATCTTTTTCCCTCCCCTTTCTTTCCCTAGGCAGGAACAGAGAAGTGAAGGCGTTCAATGGGTTTTTTTTTTTTCAGCAAATGGGGAAAGGGCATATGTGGTCATTTTTAATGACTGTGCTTCACTTTTGAATGCTTATGAATGCTTCAGGCTTAATCATGAGAACAGTTAATGACTGACTGAAGCTGACGGTCTGTAAACAGTGCTGTGAAAAAGTATTATCTTAGGTATGTATCAGTGTTCAGTCCTTGCAAAAAGATTGTAATGTGTCATTTAAAACCTTTTATTTTTTCCTGCGTTTAATGTACTAAAATGCCTGAGATAGTGTAAGGATATTGTACTGATCACTTGTTAACCCTTTTGAGTTTTTCCGTCCTGTAACTTTAAATGTGCAGTGTTTCTTTAGTGCCGTATTTTTCGAGGTTTGCTTTGTGATTTGTATACCTGCCTGAAAGTTGAGTGTTGTTATCTTAAATAATTAGGGCAGTGAATGTTGGATATTCCTGGCACATACTGTAGATACTGAGTCTCCCTCAGTACTTACATTCCAGGTTTGTGAAAGATCCTGATGAGGAGGGCAGGATTATTTCTTGGTCATTGTGGACTTTTCCTTCAAATTGATGATTAATTATTATCAAAAGAGAATAAATATTTGCAATATTTCAAAAGTATAACAGATTTTATTATGAGGAAAAATTTGTAATGCCTTCTGAAGTGATGAAATTGCTCTAGTACTCAAAAGCTCAACTGTGAATCTTGATGCCTTATTTTGGAAAACACCTAGCTGTTTCATATAATGGGTCACAGGTATGATTGTCCAGGTTTGAGTCTGTAGCTTTTGCAGTTTTTTTCTTGTTGTTTTTAGGGGAAAGCAAGAAATAAAGCTCTTTGCTTTTGCTAGAGCACTTGGGGTTAGCCAGGTGTTGTAAACATGAATAATTTCACAGGCTTAGGAAGATTAATCAGAATATAATTAGTGATATTTGTGTGCATAAGTCAGTGTGTGTTTTAAGGCATGTTCTGTTTGTCTGTTCTGTTTTGCATAGAAATGCGTCCCATGCCCTTGAAAGCACGTGGCCTCTGTTACCTAGCACACAGCCAATTGTAGTGCTTTTAAATATTTCATTTTTTTATGTATCCATAGGTCTCATTATTCTCTTCTGTGTAGTCCATCCAGTTCCAAACAATGTAACTGCGATTCTAATGTGTGTTGTATGTTGTATCATCTCATGGTTGAGTTTAATTTCTTCCATTTCAAGATCATTTATGATAATGGAAATCATAAGAATATAACAGAATGTAAAGGATTTCTTAACATTATTGTTTCTGAGATTAAAGTGCCATACCAAAGATTATGTTAAAATTAAATAAATAGAATAAGTTCTTGCACCAACACAGAATGGAGAGTTTAAACAGTTGTCTGTTTAAAAAGACTGGTATTAAATATTTACATTTCAGACAATAGGTTAGAATTCTCTCTAGTTTGTATTGCTGAGTTGTCACTTAGTGGCACATTAATTGACCTATGAAATGAAAAAGTCTTACTATGCAAATTAAATTTCTTACATGCAGTGAACAAATACAAGTATAATAGAAAGTGCCATCTGTCTAATTAAGCAAGTTAAATATTTCTTCAGGGAGGGTGGGATGACATAATCTTGATTAAATGTATGTGTACAATGTTTCTGTCTTTTAACTAAAAAATGCTCACCCTGCTTTTAGTAGTCCAGTTATGCCTGTGGGGACAAATAAATAGAACTCAGTAGAAGTAACCCAAGAACCAACAGATACGTTGTTTCTCTTTGTAATGCACAGATTATAATATAGTATGATGATAATCATAAACAAACAATTAGTCTTGTACTGATTTAACTATGGAGTTCTTGGAAGTATTTTGTGTAGTTTTAGAAATGAATTTGTTACATTGCCTATGTCTGAATGTTATTTTTTTTCATCCTCATAATGACCTTCAACTGGTTTTAATATGGTGGAGTTGATACTAAAAATACTTTATCAAGAATATTTCAGATTACTTGTGACAGTGATATTAACTGAATGCAAGCCAGCTCTGGTTTAGAAGCCTTAATTAGGAAAGCGTATTTTAGAAGTGGTTTCATTTATCACCCTGACCACAGGAGTTTGTACAAAACAAAAAGTTTTGTTTTGCTCTTGTTTTTTTGAGACATGTTAAATTATATGAATTGCCAGCTTTAAAGTGAAATGGCAGTGTTTTAAGTGTTATAACACTTTTTCATAATCTCATATGTGATTTCCACAATTTATAATTATTTGCTAATAAGAGTTTTGTATAGGTTATTGTTGTGGAAAAGAATTTATCAGGACTCGACATAAAACATGTCTGAGTTACAAAGGACACTGTATGGCAGTCCTCTTATGTAGAAGATTTTGTCTGATTTATTGTGGAAATCAGAAATAGACTAATCCTTCCTTACGTGCAATCCTACATGATGTATTACGTACTCTGGAGCTTCCTCAAGGGTCAGCAAGCTGAAGTTTTGGTGCCACTAAATAGGCATTTGTTTAGTTGGCATTACTGAATTGTCCCTGTTGGAGAGGGAAACCTACTATGTTCTGGTAGCTCAACTAAATTAAGATTTCTTTGGGTCATGGTAGAGAAGAACCTGCCTTCTAAAATCAGACCAAGGTTGGTGCAAAAATAACTGTCATTTTTAGCCATCAACTTCAAAGCAGTATATCTCAGCTTAGACTAAAATTTATGAATCAAAATAAGAACCATTAGTATCTATACATTTTTGCTAACAAGAAAGAAGTCTCTTTATTCCGGTGGAATAGAATTCTGGAGTCCTGGAACTGATCATAGAATCATAGAATAGAATCATACAATAACCAGGTTGGAAGAGACCCACGGGATCATTCAGTCCAACCATTTCTATCAAACACTAAACCATGCCTCTCAGCACCTCGTCCACCCCTGCCTTAAACACCTCCAGGGAATGTGACTCAACCACCTCCCTGGACAGCCTCTGACAGTGCCCAATCACCCTTTCTGTGAAAAATTTTTTCCTAATGTCCAGCCTAAATCTCCCCTGGCGGAGCTTGAGGCCATTTCCTCTTGTCCTGTCCCCCCGTCACTTGGGAGAAGAGGCCAGCACCCTCCTCTCTACAACCTCCTCTCAGGTAGTTGTAGAGAGCAATAAGGTCTCCCCTCAGCCTCCTCTTCTCCAGGCTAAACAACCCCAGCTCTCTCAGCCGTTCCTCATAAAGCCTGTTCTCCAGCCCCTTCACCAGCTTTGTTGCTCTTCCCTGGACTCTTTCCAGAACCTCAACATCCTTCTTGTGGTGAGGGGCCCAGAACTGAACACAGTATTCGAGGAGCGGTCTCACCAGTGCCGAGTACAGAGGGAGAATAACCTCCCTGGACCTGCTGGTCATGCCGTTTCTGATACAAGCCAAGATGCCATTGTCCTTCTTGGCCACCTGGGCACACTGCTGGCTCCTGTTCAGTCGCTGTCAACCAACACCCCCAGGTCCCTCTCCTCCAGGCAGCTTTCTAGACAGACTTCTCCTAGTCTGTAGCACTGCACAGGGTTGTTGTGCCCCAAGTGCAGGACCCGGCACTTGGCCTTGTTAAACCTCATGCCATTGGACTCTGCCCAGCGGTCCAGCCTGTTCAGATCTCTTTGCAGAGCCTCCCTACCCTCCGGCAGATCAACACTTCCACCCAGCTTAGTGTCGTCCGCAAACTTGCTAAGGGTGCACTCGATGCCTTCATCCAGGTCATTGATGAAGACACTGAACAGGGCTGGACCCAGCACTGAGCCCTGGGGAACCCCACTTGTCACTGGCCTCCAGCTGGATTTCACACCGTTTCCCACCACTCTCTGGGCCCGGCCATCCAACCAGTTTTCTACCCAGGAGAGTGTGCACCTGTCCAGGCCAGAGGCTGACAGTTTCCTAAGCAGAATGCTGTGAGAAACTGTGTCAAAGGCTTTACGGAAGTCCAGGAAGACCACATCCACAGCCTTTCCCTCATCCAGCAGCCGAGTCACTTTGTCATAGAAGGCGATCAGGTTAGTTTGGCAAGACCTGCCTTTTGTGAACCCATGTTGACTGGGCCTGATCACCCAGTTCTCTTGCATGTGCTTCATGATAGCACTCAAGATCACCTGTTCCATGACTTTCCCTGGCACTGAGGTCAGACTGACAGGCCTGTAGTTTCCTGGGTCCTCCCTGAGACCCTTCTTGTAGATGGGCACAACATCAGCTAGCCTCCAGTCCAGTGGGACTTCCCCAGTCTTCCAGGACTGTTGGAAGATGATGGAAAGGGGTTTGGCCAGCACATCCGCCAGCTCCTTCAATACCCTTGGATGAATCCCATCTGGCCCCATAGACTTGTGGGTGTCTAGTTGGGCTAGCAAGGCTCTGACCACCTCCTCTTGGATCATGGGAGCCTCATTTTGCTCCTCTAGCTCCTGGGTTTGTACACAGAGGGAACAACTTTCTTTACAATTAAAGACTGAGGCAAAGAAGGCATTAAGTACCTCAGCCTTTTCCTCATCCCCTGTCACTGTTGTTCCTTCTGCATCCAATAGGGACTGTATGGTCTCCCTAGTCCTCCTTTTATTATTTATATATTTATGGAAAGACTTCTTGTTATCTTTCACAGACTTTACCAATCTGATTTCTAGTTGAGCCTTAGCCCTTCTGATTTTTTCTCTACACAATCTCACTTCCCTCCTGTAATCCACCCAAAAGGCCTGAACTGAAAACCCTATCATCTCATGATTGCTTTGTCCCAGGCGTCCTCCTACTGCCACATCCCCCACAAGGCCTTCTCTGTTCACAAACAGCAGGTCCAGGAGGGCACCTTCCCTTGTTGGTTCATTCACCAGCTGTGCAAGGAAGTTGTCTTCCACACACTCCAGGAACCTCCTAGACTGCTTCCTTTCTGCTCTATTGTTCTTCCAGCAGATATCAGGAAGATTGAAGTCTCCCACAAGAACGAGAGGCATTGATGTAGAGATTAACCCCAGCTGTTTCTAGAAGAGCTCATCAGCTGCTTCTCCTTGGCTGGGTGGTCTGTAACAGACTCCCATCACAAAATCTGCCTTCCATTGGGCTCCTCTGATTTTAACCCACAGGCACTCAATCTCCTCATCACCACAATCCATCTCAATGGAGTCCAAGTCCTCCCTTACAAAGAGGGCTACCCCACCTCCTCTCCTACCCTTCCTGTCCCGCCTGAAGAGCTTGTATCCCACCATAGCTGCACTCCAGTTATGAGTCATGAATTATTGAAAGTTGTTTCAAACTGCTGCTTGGTTGTGGGAAACCTTCTCTTGCAGGAAGTTGTTGAAATGCTTTGAAAAGGTGGTAATCAGTTGGGGAGAGGTCTGATGAACAGGCTGGGTGAGGTAGGGTTTCATAGCCCAGTTTGAGTGTTGTCATGGAGAAGCATTGGTCCTTTTTGACTGACCACTGTTGGCCATAAATGTTTCAGTTCTGGCTGCATTTTGTTGATTTCTTGGCAACACTTCTCTGCTGTGATGGTTTTGCTAGGGTTCAAGAAGATATAGTAGGTGATTCTGCTTGCTGATCATGACACAGTGACCATGACTTCTTTTTTATGCAACTTTGGTTTCAGGAGGTGATTTGGTGCTTCACCTTGCTCCAGCCACTATGTGGAATATCCTTGGTTGTGGTATAGAATCCCTTTTTCATCAGCTGTCACAATGTGATCAAGAACTTGATCATTTTTGTTGTGCAAAAGAAGTGCAGAGCAGACGTAATAACAGTGATTTTTTTCTTTTTTTTTTTTTAATTTTCATTCAGCTCATGCAGTACCTCTTTGTTGAGCATTTTTGATTTCCCACTTTGATGCAAATGTTGCATAACTGTTGAGTGGTCAATGCAACCTCTCACGTTGTTTTGCGTGGGTCCACTTAAATCCTGCCTCTCAACTGATTGCTTTCTATCACAGAAAGACACTCGCGACTCTCCTTATCTTCAAAGTTCTTATTTCTGATATGAAATTCTTGGAACCAATGCAATATGGAGGTGTATATGTTCATTGATGGCCAAATGCTTGGTTGGTACTGCTAGCGCTTTGTGCTGCTTTACGTCCTCTTTTGTACTCGTGCAACAAAATTGCTTGAAATTGGTTTTTTCCATCTTTAATTTAACAGTATAGTATAAAAAAGAATAAACAGTTTAAACAAAACCATTAGCATAAATATGTAGAAATAATTTAATGCTTTAAAATGATATGGTACGTGAACACATGTAGAAATTCAATCTGAAATAAGCATCACAGTATTCAGTGACAAAAATGCCAGTTGTTTTTGCACCACCTAATAATTTAAACAATTGCTTATAATATTGGCACTCTGGCTTCTACATGTCTTTGTAGCGACTGTTTTTATTAACTCCCTTCAGTTCAATTTACCTGCATTCATAGTCGGTGAAATACTAGATTTCCTGTTTGTTTTTAGCAAAAGTTTATTTTTTTTAAGTTTATTTGGCTGAAATAGCTTTTTTTTTTTAAGTTTTCTGTTTAGTATTTTGATGTCTCTTGGCAGTAAATATTTATGTCTCTCCAGTATAATTTCCTTTAAAGTAGGATAAAGTAGCTTAATCCCATTTCAGGCTTTGCGTATCTTTTTTATTATAATAATGTCTTCATGGATGCTTTTTTTGTTTAGAAGAGTTATTTCAGATTTTAAGAATATTGAATTATTTCATACAGTGAGAGAATGTAATTTGATTTTATTTGAATCGAGATATGGAATTCCTGCTGATTGTACAGCATGCAAGATTTATACTCTTGCTTTTATAAATACAATAAGCAGAAAATGGAATGGTGAGTCCCAAATGGTCTTTGAAGTTGGTCAATGTCTGGAAGAGGCCTTAAAAAACTTTGCTCTGTACAACTGCTTGGAAAAGCCGGATGTAGATAGGTCAGGTTGATGAATTTCCTTTTATGAGGAACTGGGTGGGATTCTGGTTTGGGCTGCTTTAGTTCTTTGGGGTTTTGAGGTTTTTTTGCTTTATTTATTTCGGAGTTCTCTCCTTTTTATTGGCCAGTGGTGATGCTGGCATGGACTCGTGTTCTTGCAGCATTGGTAGCTCTGGATTTCAGGTGTGTGAATCCTGCAGCTTTTCTTCACCAGACTGGTACACCTGACCAGCTCTTACGATTTGTGCACACTGTAAAGAGAAGAGGTGTTTCGTCCTTTAGCCACATCCTTTCAAAGCCAGGGTGAGGACATTGTCAGGCCAGCCAGCCTTCAATGATGAAAGGCTGCGTCACTGATGCTCGCTGCTGCAGCCTGTGCTGTGGCCTGGGAATCTCCTGCTTTCCAGTAAGAGCAGTCTCCTTTTTCCACTCTTCCGGGAGATGATGGATTGCTGGTATTAGGTAGGACTGTGTGGCCAGGCGATGTTTATCTTGTTTCCTGGTAGAGGTCATGGGGATGATACAGGGGGACCTTGGTGGTGAAGGATCATGTTTCCTGCTAGTGCTGAGGGTGAGTTCTTCCCCCGAAGTTTACATCAGTTAGAATTCATAGATATACAGTACAACCTGTTTCTATGTGCAGGTACGGAATAAGTTACATCTATGTACCTCTGACTGTGGATAGCGACCAGGTGAAGGTTGGGAAGTTAGTTTCCTGTTGCAGGATACTTGTGCTAATTATTTAGGCTGGAATTGTAGTTGGAGAGGAGACAAGGTCATACGCAGGGTACATGCCCTGTCCTGTCTATATCATGATCAAAGGCTTAAATCTGTGAGGTTTTGTGACTTGAAGTAGGTTAGTTTACAGCCCACAGATTCTTCTTCTGCCCCAGAAGACATCCTAATGTTTTATCATTGATAAGAACTTTCTTGTTCCTTCTGCAAATTGTTATAGATTAATTTAGCCAGCTGTAGGTCAGAATGGCCTGGTTGAGAAGATGGTTACCTAGCAACTTCATTGTGATTCTAGGTTTGCAGGCAGGGAGGATTCACTGCTCTAGTTCAACAGGACAGGGTTATCTCTCTGAGGGCTGAATGCCAAGTGTGTTCAGGTGCTCATGAGTCAATTGAGAACCTTTGGACACAATAAAGAGTTGTTTAATTTTTAGCAGGTGTTGAGGCAGAAGCTAAAGGAATGTGCATTGGCTATCTGACATCTAGATCGAGGTTGCAGTTTATTAATCTCACTTCTAGTGCATGCTTTCTTCCCATATTTGCTATCATGCAATATTTGTGAAAACCACTGAGAATTCATTTCGGACTGCTGAAACATGATGGTTACCTGAGATATAGAAAAAGTATGTCAAGTAAAATTTGGCCATTATAGCTCCAGGCTCCCTAAATGGCTTATTTTGATCTATGAGCTTTATGCTTTTGCTCACAATTGCCTAGTTGCCTATCTAGTCTTCTATGTTCAGAATAAAACCATAAAAAATAAATGCTGTTACCAAAACCAGAAACCGAATTCTGTTTTTCGTTTAAAAATCTTCAGATGTGATGAGTGGGGAATGGGGAGGCTGCAGTATAAAACACAGCACTGCACAGGAGTTGCACAGGTGGTGATTGCTTCTGGACCTGAGAGCTTCTGTTTTGGCTCTTCAGTCATGCAAGTTTTACACACAACAGCATACCTGTTTGCTTGGAGGTACAATAGTAAATAGTGTTCTAGCAAACTCCCTGAACAGATACTTTGCCATAGACACTTTGTATAGGAGAAAATTACTGATTTATGATATTGATGTTACAATAATTTCTGCATGACACTTCCTTCTATTTTTATGAACACTAAACATTTTACATGCGTTTTGATATATCATCTCATAACTGTCTACGGTGTGCCTGCTTTCACTTCTAGACTTGATTAAGTTGATTTAGAGTCCAGTAATGAGGTTAGTTTCTATTTCTCCTTCAGTCTACCTTTTTAGTTTAAGCTTATTTTCCATTAGTTGACCAAGAATACTAGTTTGAAATACTTGAGAGTGATCATCAGCTTTCTCTTCTCCAGTCTTTCAGTCTATCCCTGCTTTTTGAATTGTACTTAACATAGGGGTAAGTATTGCCTACTTTTTCTCCTAGGAGCATTGCGTGCTGTAATAGCTAACAGGTCAGCTACTTCAATATTAAGGTTACCATAAATTCATGAACACAGAGTATATGTGCCTCAATTGTATTTTCTTTGTTCAATTTTGCTCCAGCTGAGTAATAAGTACTACATGGCATTCTGTGCCAAACAGCGCTAATGTGGTTATTTTTAAGTAAGTTTGTTGGCACTGAAACACAGAAGCAGAATTCAAACAAGCATGACTGCCGTTGGAATGACACCCGCTTGTCTCTTTCATTGGAGGTGGTGTTCAGCAAGTAGTTCTGGATCCCAAAGTAGTTCCATACTGTAATCAAGCCTGCATGTGAAAAGTAAAAGGGACACTTGATAAGTGCTGGGTATTGTTGTTTGGAGGCTTTATCTTTGGTCCCTACCATGTTTTTTTCTTCCCTCTTTCTCCCTTTTATGCCACACTTTTCCTTCTTGTTTCCAAGTTGCTGAACTGGTGCAATGCTTGCCAATGAGGGATTGTGCTGCTTGTAAAGATCGTCTTAAATTCAGTTTTTGTCTGCCTGTTGTCATCTCAATTATGTCCATCTTTAAATGTTATATAATGCTGTCCACTTGTTTAAAAACTGTGTAGTTTCCACCACATTTAAAATGGCTTTTATGTTTAAATTGAAATTTCAGAGCAATAAGGCTTCTGTTATATTAAAGCTAGGAGCAGGAGACAAAAAGAAAGCTCTATTCTGAATATTCCCACACATCTTTTCCCTCAAATACTACAGCTGTTTTTATCCTTCCATAAATCTTTAGTCAGAGGATTTCAGTTCTTAATTACAAAAAAATTGTAATGTCACATCGTTCCTTTGCTGTCAGCCAGTATTTTCCTTATTATGTGGATAAGCTAGGCATTAAGGGACTAAGTGATTTTTGCAAAATGGCATGGTGAGCCACTGGCAGGCTCTAAGACTCTTGGTTGATAAGCCTGTAATTTTCTGACTTGACACTAACATTCTTTTCTGCTGGCAAGTCAAATGGAAACACCTTAAATCCCGGTTGGTACTAAGAAGTAGTATTCTGAGGTCAGAATTACTGGATATGTGTGTTAATGCTGTGACTATCAGTGTCAAGGAAGCACCAAATAAAAAAATGAGTAAATATACAGTATGGAAATGTAAGTGCTTTAGGGATGTGCATGCAAGGTTACTCAGCAAGGTCCAACCACAGCGGTGTAGGAGAATGACTTAACGTGGCCTGCAACAACCGTGGTAGCAGGGATGAAAGCTAATAGTACTTATCCTGACATCCGTGATGAGGTAGAAGGGAAAGGTGGCTCGGTCAGGCTTGGTAGACTTTTCTCGCATGCATGTAACTTTTTTTGCTGTTACCTGGGTGCTTTTTGAGAGTGATGGGTTTTGGAATTAATGCTCCAAGCTATGTAAGAGAGAGATTATGTTTATAAAAGCTGCTTTTTCAAGGCTGTTTATAAAAATTCAGCTGATACCGTAACATAATTTGTGTTTGAATTGCCTTTTCAAGGTTTTTCTTCATGGCTGGGAGAGGTATAGAAATTTCTGCAAAATTACATGCCCAGAGCTTGGTTTTTTTTTCTGGATATATCAGTTGGGCTAATAAAAAAAACCCTACTTCTCTGAGCAAATTGTGTTCTTTGTCATTTAGCCTGACATTTTATATATATTTTCAGAAATTGGTTACAAATGCAGTGACCTATGGTATCTACATAATATTCTGCGTGCAAAAGTGTGTTGCGTTTATTGTGTAAAATGGCCTGCGATTCCCCAAGTTGTAGCTGGTGGGAACAGTCCATTACTTGACTCAGTGTGACAGTGTGCAGAGCTAATATGTAAGGATTCCTCTTTTTTGAGGACCAAGCCCTTATTCTATAGTGTGTGATTGCTTTGGGTATTTTACCTCCTTCTGTTCTATCTCTATTTGGAATATTTTTATCGTGTTTCACAAATTAACCACCCTTTTTTTAACACCTTGAGAAATAATACCAAATGTAAAACATTAGAGTGCTGTTAAAACACTATAAAAACAGTTATATGAGCAAGAATAAACATTTCACTGAGATCTGATTTAGTTCTATTTAAGATACATTTAAGGTAAAAGTGCAAGTTCCCATTCTTTTAAATCAGGTTTCAAAAGGTGCCTAGAATAGTGACAAAGTTTTGTATCATTTTCCTGATGACATAGATGTGGATTATAAATTTGTGATAAACCAAGTGAAATCAATTCAGTCTGTTTTCCAAAACTGAGACAAAATAAAATAATATGAGAGTAAATAATATGTCATGGGGTAGATGTATTAAATTCAAGATTGTAATGTTTTCAAGTGCAGCTAGCACAGATAGTGAAACAGTTTTTAAAACTAGTTTATTTAATATTTTGCTTAAACTAAGCAAGTCTTCATGTGAGAGCACTGTACACCTTCAAGAATAGTGTAGGTAGATAATCATTTAAGTGTATTTGACATCAGTCATGCCACTGAGCTATACTGTGGCTACTCACATGTCTTCCTGTTTTCCACTTGTCTTTTCCTTTCCTGAGGAAGGCACACACAAATAAACTTTCACATAACTTAATATTATACTTTATATCAAAAGAAATCTCACTTTTGATATTTCCTTGATTTAAGCTGTAGTAAAATACTAAAGGAATGCAAGCACATAATTTAATTTCTATATTCAGTAGCTTTAATAATGTTTAATATTCTGTCTCCTGTCCTTCCCTCCTGCTTTCCTATAGCCGAGTCTAGCATGATAGGATGCTTTTTTAGCAGAGGAAAACTCAGTATGATTTTCCATACTACTGTAACGTGTAATGCAATCTTGTGTTTCTTATTAAAAAAATAGTAAGCGTTGTGCATTTTACTGAATTTTTTGGAAGAAATTTTTGTCAGTTAGTTCAAGGTCATGAATCTCATGCATTTTCAAGGAAATTCTTGCCGTGCACTAAAACCGTGTTTCACCTGCAGTCTGGATCTTCATTAGCTGATAGGAGGGATTTGCGGCATTGGCAATAAGTTCTGCTGGTGGCTGGCTGGCTGCCAGCGCAGGCTGCTGTTTAAGACAGCAGGTCTCTGCTTCTCGCCTGCCTGAAAGGCACAGTGTTTTCAAGAAGAATGCAGTGCTGGATTTTGTGTCGGTTCAAAACTGAGGAGCTGTCCTTGCTTTACTGAAACAGTTGCATGTTTATGCTTTTGTAGTATGTGATGTCATGAGGGTGTTGGCTTTTAGGAATTTCACTACTGAGGAAGCAGTTTGAAATGCAGGCAGAATCTTCAAGACCTTCGAATGTGCACTTGGTTTCTCTTTAGTTAGCTTTGAGCAAATGTGCAGATGGATACATACACTCAGATTTTTCTCGGTGAGGAATTGACATATGGAATATAGAAGCAGTTGAAGTGGATACAATACCTGAAGGCAATGTCAAGTCAGTCTGGATTTACGAACTCTGTTCCTCTGCCAGGATATCCATTCTACCAGGTGCCATGCAGGTATATCGTGTTTTAAGTTTTATCTTTTAATGTACTTGCATATAGAGCAGTAGCATGAAGCTTGTGTTAAGAGATTTTTTTTTTGTTTCCATTTCTTTGTTCTCTGAAAAAATTATGAAATCAGAGAATTAAGAAGCTAAATCCATAAGTACAGTTTTAGAATGCTTTGTGCCTGACTTTATAATTAGGTTTGCATTTCTTTGAAGTGAACATTTTTTATTTCTAAACATACTAAATATTTTGAGGGTTTTTCTAACTGGTTAAATGAGCTAGCAATGTTGCAGATTTTTAACTGAGTTATGTATTAATATATTTAAGTTATTTATTAGAAACCAGAGACCTATGATGTTGAGAAATGGAAATTACATAGATTTCTAGAAACATGAATGATTTAAAATCTTTTCATGCAGAATTGCGTAAGGTAAATAAAAGTACTTACTGTTGTTATGCTTTTAAGACAATTCATGAAAAAGATATGTGTGTATAAAGGTGATAAATGCTAGCGTTGTGATAAAGCTTAATCATACAGGCTTCGTATTTTATCTTTTTGACTCTACTGTCCTGTTCTATTAAAAATCCTTCCTTCTGAGAGTGCTGTATTAGTTTTCTAGTGAATGGGATGGATTCTAACCGTGAAATTACTCTTCTTACAGTGGAAGACTGTAATATTGCATAATAAATAGAGGGAATGTATTACAATACTTGTTTGGCTGAAAGATCCCTGGTTTCTGGCACACCTTAAAAAAGGAATGTAATCTGTGTTTATTGTGTCTAGATATGAAATCCCTGCCTCTCATGCTGCAATGGTAACAGAGGGAGGGGAACACCATAGTTGGAAGGAGTTGTGGTATTACTCATCTTTTTATAACGTGTTTGAAGAGTAGTGTAAGAGAATAAGTTAGTTTTTAACATGTTCATATCCAGAGAATGAAACTGTCAAATAATCTTCATAAACAGCAGCATGCACAGTAGTATGTGTTAGTTTTGTGATGCTGCAGTGGCAGTCATTTGTGAATAGAGACAAAAGTGGTTCTGTATAATGTTTTTTAAAATACTTTTCTATGTGTTTCTTGAAATAAATTCCTGTACTTATCTGCGTATTTCTATCTCTGTAGCACTACCAGGCTGTTTGGTCAAAGGCACCAGTATGGTTTTATTGAAAACAGTTAGCCATTTAGAAGTAAACCACAATGATTGCTCATGATTGATGTCCTTTGGCCTAACTTTGGAGAAAGCTTTGGAGGACATCTAGTAGGCTTTCTTCTTTCTTCTGACCTTTCTTGTGATAATCCACGTGAATAAGATCGAAATTAGAAATTACAGTAAATGACAGATGATGTAAAAGCCTTCTCTTTCCAAAAGTACGTTAGATGCTTAGTCAAATGCATTCTTTTTCGTTCCCGCTTCCTAACATCAATTGACCAGAACCTACTACCCATCTCCCTTGTTTCCACAATGACCTTGACAGAATGAATGTCTCATGAGTTCCAAGTTCTCACCTTTGTGTTTTGAAAAGACATAGATTGAAGTTCCTGAACTATTGAATCCCTGTTGTTTAACTGTGGTTTGCTTTTTAATTGTCTCCTCTGTTTCTTACAACTTTAAATAGTTATTCCACATTTTAATGAAGTCTGTGTTAAATTATTTTCAAATAAGATAGTTTCCATGGTATGCAACTGAGATCATCAAATCGTATTTTATATATGTAGAATTGGGTGGACTTAATTCCTTTGATCACTAAGTCATTCTGACTTTGTGATTTTTTTTGTTCTGGTACCTATAAATTTTTTACATTGTGTACAACCAATGATAACTTTACAGCTCCAGCTGTATAAAATTAGTATTCCTGCAGTTCATCTTCAGTGCAGAATTTTCCTTCAGAATAGTAACATACATCTGTTTGTGACTGGAGAGTAATATAGCTTACAGAGGCAGGACTGAATTCAGATTTTTATTCCACACTAGTTGTCATATTCTGGGAAGTGAACATTTTCCAGTGAAATAAATAGGCAGTATGACTACTGTTTATTGTAAATGGTTTGTGATCTCTGTGGAGGGGGGAGGGTTAGTATACATTATACTAAGTTGGTATGCTGGCAGAGACGTTGGTCTAATAAGGATTGCATCTGGGATGACATAAAAGTCTTGAACAGTGTTCTGGAAAAGCTCTGTCTTCAGGTAACTTTGCCTTTTGTGTTGTCAATAATTATCTTGTAGAGATCAGAATTATCACTGGAATTGCACGGTGTTTGGAATTGATTGTGTTTTCTGATATAAAGAAGGAGTAATAGTTTTAGTATGACATTTTTGTGGAACTGTGGTCTTAAGTATTGACGATAGCCAGCTCTAGAAGAGTGTACAATCAGCATTTTGTTCATTTATGGTTTTTCTAAAGATTGCTCACGATGTTGTTTGTACTTTATCTTGGAGGTGGTCAAGATACAGTCTCCAAGACTAGGTCAGCCAGGGTGGCATGATCTCTTAGTTGGCTTTAAATTATGGAATTGCATAAATGAGGAGTTCATCTTGTGTACTGTATTTTTGAGCCATATTGTAACTCATTTTTGGTATCCATGCAGTGCAGAATTGGAGTTTCTGGGGAATATTTCCGTATTTGGACAAAATTTGAAGATTAATAGAATATTGGTTGAGATTGGTAATAGATTTCATGTTTCTTTTATGGCACATAAGATACCTGATCTAGATATTAATCATAGAAAATGCTCCATGTCATTGAAAAATACTTCCTCAAGTAGTTGTCTTTATTTTTTATAGATTCGGAATTTAATTTAAAGAAAATATTAATATCTATGATTTCTGTATTTTAAGATATAAGTAGCAGCAAATGTAAATTAGTATTGGTAGTTAAACTTTAAATGGTAGTGAAAGCATGCAAGTAAACCTGCTCTGTGCTGTCTGGCAATGGCTAGAATGGCATTAGCCAGGTAGCTTGCTTTTTTCCAGCTGCTTAATGTTATAATGTTGTTTTTCTTTCATATATCATGTAGTGTAGAAGGAAGTCCGTTCAAAAGATAGTCTTTTAAAATTTGCTTATAATGCTTTGATTTTCATAAGCTTAATCAGTAGAGATTAAGAACAAAGCTTTCTCTGGCAGAGCTTGCAAAGGCTGTGCTCGTATCTTTTCCCAGTTACCCTGGTATGGCAAGAGACCTTTTTCGTTAGAACATTTGCTATTTCTCATTGCTTTAGGCTGCTACAGAAGAAGGTGGTGGCCTCACAAGTTTTTCTTTGGCAAAGAAAAAAGGAAGAGAGCTAATGTCGTAGTCACCTTTGAGAAGGGAAGCCAAAGCTTTTCAGCTGCACTAGGAGACTAGCAGATCATAGCCATGGTAGACAAATGGTCATTGTTTTTACATTTGACTCAAAAATACACATTCAAACCCAATTTTGAGTAGGAGGAGCAACATCTCTTTCCTCGTACAGAAATGTGAGATATACAAACCCCAACCTTGACTCAGCTGTGCAGCAGCTGTAGTTGGAGTTCTGCTGATGTACTGTGATGCTCTTCTTATGAAGATTCTTCCTCAGAAAGAATCTTCTTGTTTCTGTCATAAATGCAGAGGGGTCAAGACTTGGGTGTCTGCATAGCTGAGAGATTTGTAGTTTTCAGTAGTTCGAAGTAGCAAAATAGGTTTTAGGATTTATCAGGGCTGTCACAGTCCTTGGGCCTAACTAATATCAGAACCTTCTGCAACCCTCTGTAATACTGGTATTTCATCTTCTAGAGAAGTTGATGAAAAACCGTGTTCACAACAAAAAGCTGCTGTTCGGATCAAGACTTGCATGGAATCATGGAATCATGCTTGCTGCTATACTTTTTCTATCTGCTAAAAAAGAAAAGGAAGAACAACAAAAAAGGAAAGTTATCCAGTCAGGGAGAGTGGAAGCTTGTACTTTTGTGAGTTTAAGATGAGTCAGTGGCATTGGGGCAGTTGGTTCCGAATGCAGTAATGCAGATCCCATCCAGTTGTAGCAATATTGTAAATAAACTTATATCTGAAATTAAATAACAAACAGTGCTTAATTGTGGAAAGGGCGCAGTTATTGCAGCATTAAGCTTCTGCTTTTCCTTTGAGGAGGGAGCCATTGCCGACTTTAAATGTTAGTCTTTAATTCACATCCATTTCTTACATTTTTAAAAAAAAATAAAATGCTGCTTTATTTTAGATAGAGGACTAGATCTCAATCACCTCTATGTTATAGAGTGTTGGGAGAAACAGAGTGCTTTTAAAGAAACAACTGTTACAGAGTTTTCTTTGTAGCTAATCTGACAAGTCTGGTTAAACTAAAATCTTCAAGTAATAATGAGGTCAGGTAAATAGCAATCATGAATAACAAAATATATTGAAATATTTGCTTCTTTGGTAGCATTAACCAAGATTCCTGGTAACTTTTTAGAATCATAGAGTCATAGAATAGTTAGGGTTGGAATGAACCTTAAAGATCATCTAGTTCCAACCCCCCTGCCATGGGTAGGGACATTCCCCTATATCAGGTTACCCAAGGTGCCATCCAACCTGGTCTTAAAAACCTCCAGGGATGAGGCAGCCACAGCCTCCCTTGGTAACCTGTGCCAGTGTCTCATGACTCTCATGGTGAAGAAATTCTTCCTAATGACTAGTCTAAATCTGCCCTTCTCCAGTTTATACCCGTTCCCCCTTGTCCTATCACCACAAGCCTTTATGAATAGTCCCTCTGCAGCTTTCCTGTAGTCTCCTTTCAGGTACTGGAAGGTCGCTATAAGATCACCTCGTAGGCTTCTCTTCTCCAGGCTGAACAAGCCCAACTCTCTCAGCCTGTTCTCATATGGGAGGTGCTCCAGCCCTCTGGTCATTTTTGTAGCCCTCCTCTGGACCTGTTCCAACAGCTCCATATCTTTCTTATCTTGAGGATTCCAGAACTGGGCACAGTACTCTATTTAATTAATCCATTTAACGTTGTTCTGAATATTCAGCAGTGTGCATTTATATGACAGGGATTTACAGTTCCATTTTTCTTGGAATAACTGTAATACATCGGTTGATCTTGGTTCAGAGGCTCTCCCTTTCTCCTGTAGGGAAGAGAGGAAGAGAAAGGGGAGGGCAGAGTTTTTAACGAAATTGACAAAATATGTGCAGGAACATGGTGTGCTAAATTCAAGCTGGCCTTAGAAGCTGTTTCCCCATACAAGTTGATTTTTATATCAACCTACAATAAAATGTAGCTTTCATACTTGGAGAGGGAGATTAGTCTGTGCTTTTTAGATGGAGATTGGTCTCTGCTTTTTAGGTAAATAATTCCATTTTCAGAACTCGGGAAGAGCTTGTGAAGAAAGTGGGTGCCGCTATCACTAGCTATCTACTTTATCTCTAAACAGAAATATATTAAATTCTGATATAAGTAAGAGAGGGAATGATCAAAACCTGAAGAAGACAGTTTTATATATTTTATCCTCTGCAATATTTAAATATGGGCAGGCTATTTTTTTTATTAAAACGGTTTAAACATTATACGATTGCTTTACATGCAAATGTAAAGATTGCTTTTTAGCAAAAAAACTCATTTTTTTTTCCCAAGAGGCCTCATGATTAAAATGTCAGCAGTTATTTGGGCTTGACAGAACAAACAACGCATTAAAAAGCTTCACATAATAAAAAGTAACTCATTAAACACGATTGAACTTGTAAAAAAGAGATTTGCTTGCAGGGGATAAATCTTAAGTTCAAGCTGTTCTCTGAGAAGACAAAATGATAGGAAAAGTGTTGTAAGACGAGGCATATTGCAAGATCACCACTTCTAATTTTTTTCTGGAAGATGCAAGCTCAAAATTGTGAGTGAGAGATGTTGATTAAGGTGTGGACTGGTGTGGCGGTTCCTGCGTGACTGCTCTTAGTTACTTCCTTGGAACTAGATAAGAATGCTTTTCTTACAAAATACCTATGGAATGGGAAGTCTCTTCACTCTTCCTTATCTCCTACCTTTTGCCTCCTGAGCCCTCTTTTTTTCCTCCGTTTATTTTATTCACTTTTTTGGTGTATGTAAATCTCCCTGTTCTGTCACATCTGAAGGGGAAGCGCAAAGCCTCAGCTTGGTGCAGGTGGCCAGTGTATGGACACAGTCCCACACGTGGTTTTCTTCTGATCTGCAGGGCCAACTGAGGAACTGCAAGCATCTTGATGCTGTCCTAGCGTTAAACTGAGTATTTGCGAAACTGTGGGCTGGGGTACGTTGCCGATTTTGCCTGTGTTGACTTGTACCAGGTATTGCCTTCTTGAGGCACGTGTGTCACTTCTGGCTTGCCTAACGCACATTGCCTTTTGGCTCCTTAGGTCTCTTGTCACATTCCTAGCATGGCTGAGGTTGTGCTTGCTGGTAAGGGTGTAATGGAATGGCAGATTGCAATGGTTCATTATAAATCATTCTGTCAGAAAAGAGGAAACATTGAGGAAAAATGTAAGCGTTATGATAACGTTATCTATTAAGTGTCCTTAAAAGGAGACAAAAGTACAACCTGTGTGTGTATAACTGATGTGGATCACTTGCTTTCCCAGTAATTCTGACTGAAACTTTGAATGTTTCTTTTTGTTTATTTTGTGATATCTAGTATTTTAGGCTCTTATGCACAGAAATGTACTTGTAGTTCTTCTTCTATTACATTGATATTTGGCCAGCAGAACCAGTTACGACAAGTTCTGCGTTACTTTTTTCTTAACAGCTATATTCTGACATATTTTGCATAAAAATAAAGGAAGATATCGAGTGTAACGAGATTCAGATGTAAAATCCTTTGTACTTTGATTATTCTGAGGGTTTTGGCATGAAAGGGCAGTTTGTGTCTTTATTTTGGAACACTGCTATTTCTGTAGGTTTAGAAGAATTTGTGCATACGCGTGTTCTGAAACAAAATTGCACTGTTGGTAAAAATAAGCACTAACTTGGTTTCATGAATGATGACTCTTCAGAATTCTGTTCAGTTCTTCTCTTCTTTCTGTTACCATTTCTGCCTCAGCAGTTGTCTAATCCACTTATGGAATTAAGTTAATCAATTATCATAGTTCTTAGTTCAGTAGTGTGCTTCCCAAGACTTATACTGTGATTGCATCTCTTAGAGCTGAAGCTGCCTGGAGCTTGCAGAGTTGTGTCTGGAGGTTTTCTAAGATTTAGTTGGTGTGTTTGGGGTTCCAGGTTATGCAGCAAAATGTATGTCAAAGAACCATCCTGCAATGCTGGGAGTTTGCACTCTTAATACATTGGGTTTGAATTTAAATATGGAAACTAACTTTGTGTCTTAGAAATTGCATTGAGAGGGAAATAGTGCCCTTTTTAGTATACATAAATGAAACAATGACTTGTAGTAAATCCTGCAGTTTAAAGGATGGCCCATGAAATAATCCTGGTTTGTCCAGCATTTAGTTGATAGTTTGAGAAACATAAGCTAAGGATTTGCTACAATTTGGTTTGGAGAAAAAAAAGTTGAAGCAGTAGCATAAAACTTGTAAGGCAGAAATTTGCAAGTTTTTCTTTATGTAAATTCAAAACATTAAATCAGAAACGAGAGCTCTGCAGAAGCTGAAAAGTTATTTTTAAAACAATTAACTATAGGAAAATTATAACCAATATATGTTTAAACAATATGTTTAAATTTGAATAATTGTCAGCTAATACTTGAATTATAACAATTTTAAAAGTATAGATAGTATCTATGCAAATAAGTTGTGGATTATTTTTAGTCTCACTTTTCATGCTGTTATTTTGGCAGGTCTATGATTTATGACATTGTTAATCCAGTTTTGAATCCTGCAATTCATTTGAAGGACATATTCCTGCAGAAAATGAGTATAAATTTGAGCAGCTAATAAATGCATACTTTTATATTCCATTTTTAGACATTTTGTGCAAAAAATATACAACTTCCTTCTCACATTCTGAGGAGAGCCATCGTAAATTAAGGGCACTCATTTGAAACAGAGGGTCAATCCTATTGCTGTGTAACTGCCTCTGTATTCTGCTGAGATGACTGCAATGCAGATAGTGCTGATGGTGCCAGCCTTTTCAAAATTTACATCAGGTTTTCAGCTCCTGCGAGAGATTTCATTTACTCATTACTTGGGGTGAGGACTAATAGTCTGCTGAAGGCAAACAATTACAGTAGAGAAGGTTATAATGGCTGAGACTGTGACCTCACTTGGGGAGGGTGCCAGGGCACTACCTAACCACAAGGCTTCCCTGGCACATCTGAATTGGTTACGACTTGCCCCAAGTGACAAATCGGTTGGCATGGAGTGTTTTCATGGGAATTAAGACCCGTGTCATTTTCAGACATTGTTCTATGTTAGTCGCACTTGGCTGTTGTACTGTTATGTTGACATTACTGACCTTAGTTCTGTCTTCCCTCTGTCTACTGCCTCCTCCTGAAGTGGGACAGTTTCTCTGCTATTTTCTTTTACTCTCCAAATTCCAACTGTGCCTGCACTTTGCTGACCCTTTCTCTAAAATGTTAGAGACCTGTCCCTTAGGACCATACAGAACCTCCTGTTAAGAGGCCATGTCTCTTTGAAGGCTTATTGCAACTTCTTAGAGCTCTGTAGCACTTCTCCTCTTCGTTATTCCTGTGTAAGTAATCCACATTTTACCTCCCACTTTAGCTACCTCATCCATTTGAAAAATCCGTTTCTTGGCTCTCCTGTTAAACTGCATCAAGTTCAAGCTTGTCTTTCTTGCTTTAAGACATGTCATTAGCTCTGTCACCACTCTGGTTTCTTACCAAGTTACTCCCTCGGTTTAAGCCTAGTCAAATGTGGCCATGCTAAAAATTATTTGCTTTATGCTTCTCTGCTTTTGACTAGGTAAGATTTCTAGATTTGAAATATGTCATAGTTCTCAGAATTTGTAAGTTTGGTGCATAAAAGTATTTTTTCACTTATTACTGTACTGAAAACTTAAGTGTCTCATCTTTCTCAGCCTATTTTAGCTTTTACTGTTTTCTCTCTCCTTCTCCTGTCCATTTTCAGGTAAAAGCTACCATGTTGCCTGTTGTTTTCCTTTTCTGTTGCTCTAAAAGATGCTTGAAAGGAAGTAAAAGAGTTAGAGCATTATCCATAATTGTGGAGTCTTTGAATTGTGCCTTTGTCTTTGGGAGGGGAGGGATGAGTTCCAGGTCATGTCAGACCACAGGGGTTTCTCTGTTGTACATCGTTCACGCTAATGAAAAGTCAGCATGTGTATATCAGTTAGAGAAATACGTGTGTACTGTCTTACAGGTCACCTGGATTTTAGTTAGAATGCTTTTCAGATGTATCCACAAGATACTTGTCTTAACTCCAGCTTTTGTGAGCTGTTCTGTGATATAGCTTTTGGATAGGGAAAGATGCAATTAAATTTTTGTTCCAGTTCTGGCTACTCATGTGGAATCCTTACAGGCAGGTTTATTTTTTCCCTGCACTATGTTACCATTCATGGATAAAATGCAGAGTATTTGGTATGTGGCCTGTGTCAACCTGTGATACTAAAATCTCAGTTCACAATTCAGAATTGTTCCATTTGAAGAAAAATAGCACTGATGGCTACTAAGAGTCTTTTATGTTCCTTCACTGACAGAATGTTTCCTTTATGGTTTTATTTCTGCTGTCTGCCCTTGCCTTATTTTCTTGTGCTGTAAACATTAGGCAAATCTGCAGTGGATTTGCTAATGTAAACTTTTCTATTGCTGTGCACCATGGGCCTTGAATTCACTTCATTGTGATTTTTCTCTATATTCTTTTCTGCCTACTCTCACCCTGCTGGGTCATGATTTGCTGTAGTTCAGATGCTAAAAGCTCCTACAGATAAGCCCCAAATAAGAACAAGCTGTTCTGAAAACCCTAGTTGCTTAAATGTCATAATTTTACACGTTTTAAAACCTAAATTTTCCTAATAACTAAGCTACTGAATGTTTGTACTTAGTAAGTTTGCATAGTCTACTTACTGCAGTGATTTGAAAGGAGCTTCCTGTGTAGTTTACTAATATTGACATATATTAATATGTTCCTCTAAAGTATTCTTTACTCTTTCTAGATGCAGCTTAAGCTTGGGTCGAGTATGGTTTATCAGAGCTCACAAGCATACTCTCATAATCTCTTTTTTTTAATTATGACTGTGAATTTTTAGATGTTGGAAGCATTTCAAATATGTAGTAAGCTGCAGCTTTTATTCTGTACTTCAGTAATGATTGGGTCAGGAACTACCATAAGTGCTTGGGCTTAGATTCTTTGAAGCAAAGCTGTTGCTGAGTTAGTTTTGTTAAGTAGTTGTGTCCCAATACGTGAATCCATTCTTTGCTCTGTTAGTTTTAAACTATTATCTCTTCATTGGTTGTTTTTCTAGTTGTACGTATCCTCATGCTGTTTGTTTTCCTTGACAGTTTATTGAGCTTGTCATTGCATCACATATAACATGCTAAACCCAGCTTGACTGTTAGCCAGAACATTTTTGATGGAGACATCAGTGTTAATCTGCTGATCATTGTGAAGTACACTGATTTGCAAGTGGAGATCTGTGTTAGGACATGTGTGTCAGATCCAAGCTGTGAGTGTTTATATGCTTCATAGAAATCTGAGGAAATATTGGCAACCTTCACTACTAGAAGTGCCATGTATTGTGCAAGCTTTTGTGGTTCAAGTTTAGAAATGTAACTCCAATGGGTGAAGTATTTTTTTCAAGCAAAGCTTTCCTTTCTACGGACTGAAAAGAAAAACTGCATTAGAGTAAATTCAGAAATTTATATGGCATGAATTGTCCCCTCTGAATCTGCAGAAACTAGCTTGAATGTAAGGGTTGCTTTTACTGGGCTACTGTACAACCTTCTGATGCCTGCCAATATGAATCTTTAGAACTTGGAAGTAAGAACTGTGTGAACAACTATGAGGACTCAGTAATAAGACCGTCATACTTTTGCACTTAAAACATCGTCATTTAGCATCAGTTGGCATCTATTGCGTTCTTTCAGGTGTTGATTTATTCTGGATTCAAACTTGGCATAATAGAGCTCTTGTCGTGATGCCCTCATTTGTGTGTGTTGCTGTGTTCTGGTACAAAGAATTCTCATATACACAGATGCCGAGTAAGTTTTCTTTGGTGATGAAGAAAGGATAGAAAGCAGAAATAGGAGATGTCTCTGGGACAGGGGTGACTTTGCAGTCTATGTATCAGACAACTGTAAAGCTGCTGCATGGACTTCAATTAATATTTTGACAAAAAACCCCATAGTTCTATTGCCTTGCTTGGATGTGGTTGGTAAGATGGTCTTTGCTTAAGCAGGCATCCTCGTGCACTCTTCTGATAAAATGCTACTGAAGTATTAAGAGCAGAAGCAATAACATAAATGGCGCTTGAAGAAGAAATGAAGGTTGTTTTCCTGTGTCCTGGATCTCTTTACCATCATGCTTCTCATCCAGTTTGCTCATCTGTTGCTCTTCTTAGAATTAAATCTAAGTTTTTTTTTCCTAATGAAAATAGTAATACTTTAGTCTCATTTCTGTTACATGTAACATACTTTTATTTTGCTAAGTGCCAATGCCCTGCACACATGTTTCAAAGAATTTGTAGTCTGTTTACTCCCTCTTTGGATCACTAAGTTCTGGTGCTAGTGCCTGAAATTACGTGGGACTCTAATTTGATAGGAAATGTATGTAGGGTCACTGAGTAATCACTAGGAGCTCTTTTACTGAGAGTATCTTCAGATGAATTCCTTGAGGATTTCTTTTGTTGTTTGATTAGTGAAGAGCAAAAGAATTTTAACTGTGGTTTGTTGTGATTGTAGAGCCAAAAGGACTTCTACTTCAGAAGGAGGGCAGGAGATGTCTGACTATACTGTAGAGGCAAGGTATTTTATGGTGTTAACAGGTGAAGGACTTTTCTGTAAATATTAGAAGTGCTAAGTATTCAACACAACTTTAAATGTACCATTTTTCTACGTGTGACTTTGAAAGGGTTGTAACACATGCTGAAAGACATTATAACACATGCTGAAATTTTGCTCCCTTTAAAATCTAATGTTTATATTTTCCTCCTAATACACTGCCTGACTTGTATAACATGTATTCTGATATTTGTGAATTAGGAAGATCTTTATGCTTAAGATCTTTCAGGACAAGAAGATAGTGCTTGAAAGCATTTCAGTAGCCCTTGTGCTAGAGTTAATCAGTCTGCTTAATATGATTAATATTACTGGTATCTAGAAGCTGTTGTTTCTGAGTTACTGCTCCTTTCAACTAGTAAAACTAGTGTTCTGATACAATAGAAGTTAAATACCTCTATGTGTGTACAACTTGCAGTGTTTATAGGATTCGATAAATTGCCAGATAGAATGGCTTTATAATTCAACAAATAAAATCGGTGCTACTTCCTGGCTCTTTAGTGTAATATTATGAGTGCATGCTGATAGTTCATACTGGCTTTTATCGCTTCATAATTTTAGCAATAAACTTTAAAATGTGAAGAAAAAAGTGTTGTAGAACACAAATGTAATTAGACATTGCTAATAGGTAAGTTCTGTTTCCCAGAAGAGAGAAAAGCCAAAGACTGCAGTCATGGAATCATTCTTCTTATCCTATTATATGGACGGTATATGACTGAGGTGCAAGTTGGTGCAAGATAGCCAGCAAAATGTTTAGAATGATTTAAGCTAATAATTAGGTAGCTGACAGCCTGAAGTTTATTCCTTTATTTTGGATGTGGCTTTCAGGAATGCTTCATTTTCAGTTAATTAAAGGTGTAGTAAATCTCCATGAAGCAAAGATCAGTTGCTTCTCACCTGACTTGTAATACTGGATAAGCTTTAAATAAAATAGGAAAAGATTTTAGTACCAAAAGGAAAATACAACTGTGAGATATAAGCGTGCATGTGTGTGTATAAATCTTGTTAATTTTATTACCATTTTAATTGTTATATCTAAAGATACAACTCTCAAACCACTGTCACATTGTGGGTTATTCATCTTGAATGCTATTTTTTTAGTTTTGCTGCACTAGATAAACTGAAACATTGTTGAAGTGAAATCCACTGTGTTTTACCAGATTAGGTATACTGTAACATGAGTAACTTGCACATCTCTGTTTCTATTAAGCACAGCTATGAGTGATCAGCTGTAAGACGAATAGTTCTGACAGTTCTTAAAAAGGCTTGAGTTTTTCAAGTGATACTGGCAATTGGTATCACTCGAGACTTCTGTGATAAGGATTGATTACATTAATATTTCATAAAAAACTCTATTCAGGCACTGTATCTTGGTGATTTACTGTCTTTACCAACTGAGCCTGTATTCATAGATATTGATGTAAATAATTCCATTGGTCCCACTGAGTAATTTGGTCCCTGCAGATAATTTCACTTACGTCAGTGTAGTGATAGAGCCTCTATAGGTTTTGATCACTAACTTTTATAGTGTGATGGTTTAAACAAAGTAAACACTGTTTATTAATGCTATAGATTTTTATTTAGTTGATTTGTCTAATCAATATACTTGCTGCATTTATTTTTTTTGTGCTGATTTAGAGCAGCAGTTCTGCCTGTAGAACTTGTTAAGTTGTGTGAATAATCTGGTTGTTAAATGGTGCATTTTAGAAAGGCAATCAGCACTCAGTAATGTTTGGTCATGATTTGGAACAATATGCAGAAATAAATGGCTTTGACTCGCTACCACTTCTTGGCCTTGCAATAATAAGGAATTCTTCATAGAAGGACACTTTTTTTTTTGTAGAAAAGTATGTACATATTTTCTGAGAATGGTCAACTCCACTTTTTGTCCTTTGCTACGTGATTGAGTACTTTAATGCATTCTGGATGACAACAGAAACAATGCCCTTGATTTAGAAAAAATAGCAAACCAAACCATTTAGCTGCATAGGAAATTAAATACCGAGATGGGAATTTTTTTATGTACTGTATCTAACAACAGTGGACTATTTACAGGGTGTTGTTCTTCATTTACATCTGTCCTCATTTAATGACTTCGAAACCCTCTAGGTAACTTCTGTGAAAATGTTCTTAGGATGTTATCTCCAGAGACCTATGCAGCTTCTGCAATACTTGTGAAGTACTTCACTTCAGTGCTACAGTTCTGGTACTTCTCATCAAGCTTGCAAAGTATTTGTGGTGTTAGTGAAGCTGTATGTTTGGTTCTGACTTTAAATCCTGAAGCGTCTAATTTCATGCTTCCTCTTAGAATTTCCTGTCATCTCTTTTACTTTCAAGAAATCAATAATTAATTCATGATTTTCCATGTAACCCTGCCTTCTCATTGATGTGAAGATCTTGCTGATCAATAAAAACTTACTCTTTCTCAGTGTTAAACGTGTGTTTTTGTTCTCCCAGTTGAACTTGAAACTCTTCAGTATTGATGCTTTCCACATGGCCCTCTTGAGTATTTTTTCTAGAACTCTTCCACCAGAAGTGGTTTTCTAGCTTGAATCCATATTTCTTATTCTAGACATCCTGTAATAAGTCCAGAATAAATAACATTTCTTTGTTCCTTTGTGCTCTTGTTCTGTTGGTTTGTTTTGGTCTTCATATTGCAGTCCATCAAGTTTGCTGTACTCCATGCTTAAAGTGTTAATCATGTCCTGGAGAATTTGATAGAAATTCTCATTCATTCTGCCTCACTCTTCATCTTTTTTGTTGCTGTGTTTTCTGTAAGCAGCTGTTGCTGTTTGCTTGTTTTATTTGTACAAGCAAGGGTTTTAAAATGGCATGTATTCACATATTCTGTGACGATTACAGACATTTCTATCTCTAAATGCACATATTGGTGTAAAATAGAATGCTTTTGGGCATCCGTGAATACTTAAGAATCTGTATGAATGCAACTGTAACTTCAAATGGATATGCATGATTATAAAAACATGGGAGAAAGAATCCCAACACTTTATTGATTAGGACAGCATATGTTCTGTGTGAATGTGCAGATGGGGAGGAACTCTATCAGTAGTGGTAGGAAGAAGGGTAATGGTTTTAAGATAAAAGAGGGGAGATTTGGATTAGATATTAGGAAGAAATTCTTTACTGTGGGGGTGGTGAGGCACTGGAACAGGTTGCCCAGAGAAGTCATGGATGCCTTGTCCATGGAGGTGTTCAAGGCTAGGTTGGATGAGACTTTCAGCAACCTGATTCAGTAGAAGGTGTCCTTACCCCTATCAGGAGGATTGGAACCAGGTGCTCTTTAAGGTCCCTTCCAACACAAATAATTCTATAATTCTACGAATTTATTTGCATAACCTGAATTTACATGGCTAGTGGCCCTTTTTTTCCTTGTGGTGCAAACAAGTTTCCTTAATATCAAAAGAAAAAGTAATTTTTTTTTTGCTGGGGCAATCTGTATTGATTTCCAATTGATTCATATCCCTTATTTCCTTATTTGTATATTATGAAATTTCTAAGCAAAGTGATGACACTGAAACCTGTATAAATACTAAGTGTTCTGCTATTTTGCATTTTTCTTAATTGATATATTATTGCATCATATGCGTTTCTTTTTTTTACATTTCCTTGTTGAGTGTGTCATGGTGGATTTAGGCCAAGAAGTAAATCTTACTTTTTGTTCCATGATCAAAACTGATGTTCCAGTAGTACTTTGAATATTGTTCTCTGGCGATAGGCTACACTGTATGAACAGCTACATATAATGGCAAATTATGAGATTATCAAGCTGTATCCATTTGCCAGCTTGTTAGAGAAAACATTACTATGTGGTTATACAAAGCGGCTCCTGTAGTTTGTGTTTGCTGGTCAAATGGAGAAAAATTACCACTAAGTTTATCCTCCTATTTATTTTTATTAGGAAATTGAAGATATTTTCTGATCTCCAGACTTGTTTATGCACACTGTGGTTAAGGAATAGCCCTGTCAAGTCAGGGGTTCATGTTTAAGAATCTACAGGATCCAAAACATGAGGGGTTTAATTTTTTTTTTCTAAAACAGTATCTATAATCTTATTTTAAAAAATCCCACAACAGCACTTAGAAGAATTGTCTTTATTTTTCCCTAAGATTAAAATCTTGAATGCTGTTGGGAGCAATCGGAAAAGACATTAAATACTTCTCTTGCTTTTCTGCAGTTAACCAGTCTCTGATGGTAGTAACTTAGGAAATCTTGAATTTTTACCAGAGACTTACAAAACGTACTCTGCATTGGCATGAAAAGATTTCTGCCAGCCTTTCTAAAATTAATATCCATCCTAGTATTTGGTAAATAGCAAATGTGAAATCTAAACATAGGGGAAAAAATAAAACAAGCACGATGTTTGGTGGGAGAAAAGTAATATTATTCTTGAAATCTTAAATTGGGATTTATTTTTTTATAGAGAGTAGAATTTTGTTTCCTTCAAACTGTCGTCAGGATGAATGGCAGTAATTAAAATTCCTATTGTCTCCTCTAGGCGTGAAAAGGTTTTAGTTGTTGTCATGGTGACAGGTGAGTGACAGCTTCAAAGTGAGTAATTGCTACTGAGAGCTCCATTATGAATTTTTACAATGTTTCAGAAAAGGTTTCAGGGCAAAATGGGATTTCTTTATTGGGCTTTCAAAACATCTTGGTTTTAGCCTGTTTTTGTGTAAAGAAATAGTGTCTAGGTGACTTTGTTTCAGCAAGTTCTTTTTAAGAGCCATGTGAAATAGCACTGCTAATTGCTTTTTCTTATCCTGCTCTGATGGGAAGGGGCAAATTCAGAGCTGGTTAGAATGCACAGTACCCTGTGGGTCTCGTATATTGAATTGTTCTCTAGCACTCTTTCCTTTTACAGCAGAGGGGCATGTTCTGTGCATGCATATATAGTCTGTACGTATGATGTTGCATTTGTTGCCTTTGGGGAATTTGTAATGTGTTTCAGGTGATAAGTTTTAATGGATCATTTGTGAACAGGATAGCATTGGGTTATAAAGATTTTCTTATGTGTACAAAAGTTTTATAAACTCGGTTTTGGAAAACTGTACTGGAAAAATCAGTTTAGAATTATATTTGATTTTCGGGGTGTAGAAAGTTGCTGTGAATCCCATTCCTGAGTAGTGGAAGTTACACACTTAAGGAGGGAAAGTTTTGTATTGTTGATTTTAGAGTCTCCACAGTGCTTTTTCTCCTATCAATTCCATGATTTTAAGAACGATGAGGAAAGTCATATTTACAAAGTATAAGGGTGCTTGTAAATCATGATTTGCATTAGATGATACTGCACTAAAATGTGTATTTGTCTCAAAACGCTCTATGAGACACTAATCCAGTTGTATGCATCGCTGTTGCCACATACCTGTTTTTCTTCAAATCTGAGATGCTTTCTTTGGTTCTGAGAGTTGTTTAGGAACAACGTTTTAAAACTGGATTTTACTTTATATAGTGAATTGATATAAATTTTGTTCCAGATCCCTTGAAATGCTCATTAAATAAGAATTATTTAAGATTTTGGCATGTTAACCTGGCTGCCTGCTCATGTTCTCCAGTTCTTATCACTTACCACTGGTAAACATGAATTAATTGTAGTAGCTTACTGATGTATCAGCTTTCTGATACTAGGCTGAGTTGAAGGTTTCTCTTGGATTTTAATGGCTTCATTCCATCCTTTATAATGCTTCTTACATTTGTGCACTTTTGTATCTTTATTCTAAAAAGCACTGTAATTAAAAACATGAGCACATTATAACCAAAACCTATCTACTGTTACTAAATATGCGAAACATCAACTTTGAAAAATTTAAGAATTTTAATCTTTGAGAAATCTGCATAACTTATGTCTCTAGAGCCTCACAATTAAAACCTCAAGTATGCATATGTGCACACACGTGCTACGTGTGTGTATATTAAAAAAAGCATAAAGAAATATATCAGTAGACATATACTTGTTTTACTTTTGTTCTTAGCATAAAGCAACAGCAATAGTTTTTGGATTTGGCCACATAATAGTTCAGGAACCCTCATTAGCCTTACTTTCTGCTGGCTGTGACAGGAACAGTTGATGAGCTGAAGTACTACTGTGTTTGTGGAGGAAAACTGTTGAGACTCTGCAGTGACATTTTCTGCATGACTGTGTATCCAACCAAATGCAATCAGATTTTTCTCAGAGGTGATGAAGTATCTTGGATGTGAACTGTCATTCTCTGTGTGGCAAACCCTGACAGGTTTTGGTTTCGTGTGCCAAGGAATAAGTGAACTAAGGATGTTCAAAGTATTTTTCTGTTTCCTTCTGGCTTATAACTTTATGAGCTCAGTAGCTTAGAAGATACTCTTACATGAAAAGTACACTGAAAAATGGGGTTAGATACATTAAATTAAGAGCACTGAACTATTTTTGTATTGGAAGCTTTAAATATCATTGTTTTCTGTATAAGTAGACTTAGGCTTTCGAAGATTACCTTTCCATGCTTTAACTCATCCCAAGAGTATTGATTCTTAAGATGCCTTCTTACGAAAATGTTCATAAGAATCCTTTACAGACTGACGAAAGGTGACATCCTGCTTGATCGTAGTTCTGTAAACACCAACGTGTGTGAGTTGTCCCATTTGACATGTTTGTAAATTAAGCATGTCTTTAGTCAGTTTTTATATTGTAGCTGGTTAATGACATTTCGTTTTTTTCAGGTTTCATTTTTACTGATCTGTTTGTCTAGTAAGTAGTTTAGATGATGTCAGTGCTGTAATTTAGACTTTCAGCTGATGCCATTGATACCTCAGCTATGGAAAGGATGTTACGGCACTGTGTTGTGGAAGTCTTGCTGTTCCTTGGAACCCGTGGCTTCTGTCCCTACCTAAATTTTTCATTCCAGATAAATGTATTGCGCTTTCTGGTTAATCATTTGAACTTTATTTTGTTTGTTTTAAACTACGCTTGGTTCACTTTCTTCACTTTCAGAAGCAAAATTGCTTCTGGTCATAGTGCCTGTTAAAATGAGTTTACATTAAGAAAGTTTTTAGTGTGATGGGTCATTTCCAGGCATTTTGATTCAAGTATTGTACAGAGTACTGGTTCAGGAAATACAGTAGGCGACTCTAGTCTTATCTTGGATACAGAGAGGAGGAGAGTGCACACAGAAATTTGTAATTTAAAGAAAAATAAATGGGAGCATTTTGAAACAAAGTTTCTTTTAATATGGTGACTATATGCAACATGAAACAAAACTGTTTTGTGATCCAGTCAGCAAATGATACAATGTTTGACTTCGTTGTAAAACAATGGTATTTCGGGTTGGATAATGCTAATAAAGGCGTAGAACCCTACTTGCTTCCCCAGTCCTCAGTAGGAAATCTGCTTCTTGCCAATTAAAATAATGTGATTAGACATTTAACTGCAAAATACTGGAAAAAAGCACACACCAACCAAGAAAAACTGACATCTTACAAGTTCTGCCTTAGTCTGTACTTTGCCGTCTGCATTGTAGTAGTTCTTCAGTTATGATCAGGAAGTGTTATCTGCTTTAATTGAAGTTTTTGAGGAAGTTTAAGTAATTTATATGGGTTTAGTTTTAAGAAATTTTATTCATGCTCTTTAGAATTAGCTATTTAAATTAGCTGTTGAAATTTGTTCTTAGAAACTCCACAATGGAAATCCTGAGGTGCTGTAGCACAGTTTTCCTTCACTGATAGTTCTGATCTTTCAGTAACAAAGAAAATGTTTGTGAACAAAAGCAGCTCAATATCTAAAATGGTAGAGTTGAAGAAACAGAATAAGGAAGAGATAGTGTGCCAGAGCAATGATATTCTCTAACTCAAGGGCTTACATTTAGTTCCTCTCTGTACGTTTTGATGCCAGCTTGTTACAGGTGCTTGATAGTTTTCCATGAACGAAGAGTGTGGAAGGTTAGTGGAAAATATTTTAAGAAAGGTTGAGATGGGTGCATCTTGAACTTCAGCTGGTTTTGGAAGATAAAATCTGTCTGTGCAGTCTTCCTGTCTGCTTCTAATTTCTATAGTGACCACAGTGGTATGACAGGCTGGTTGGACTAAAAGTAGCGCAAAGTGAAAATCTTGCTTGGAAGTGAAGAGTTTATAGAAGTTGGGAGTGGAAAAGCCTGGAGCAATATATTTACAGAATTGTTATATTATTTGGAGATAGGAATGTCTGAAACCTTCTCAATTACAAAATAGTGCTGTACATACAGGCTCTGTGAAAATCTAAGAAGAAGAGTTTTCTAAGAGTCTATTGTGTTATGGAGGTTGCAATAGAAGCAGTGGTGTGAAGACTGAACTGAGAATCCCATTTTAATTATTTCCTAAGAAATCTGCTAATTGATACCATTGAGATTTAATTTGTAGAAACAGCTGCTGCTCTTAATGCCCCACATTTAACATTCTGAATATCTGCATTTAAAAAAGTCTGCTCCATTTGGAATCTTACAGGTCAGTTAATATTTCATTTTTGATTATTGAATTTATGAATACATAGTAATCTTGGTTGTAAAAGTTGTATAATTATTTATGAATATATCATATATGGTTATAATATGGTTATATTTTAGTTACTGTGTGAAGAAGAAGACAGGATGTTTCTTTAGGAAGCTGGAATTACCTGTACTTCTGGCCCCAGGGAACAGTTGGGAGCTCAAGGAACAGAAGAGAACATTTCAGAGGATTAGAAAACAAGGAAGATACCTGTGTCCTTATATGACTTTCTTAGTTGCTGGAATTTGGTTTTCCTAAGGGAAAGTCCTGTTAAAAGCTGGTGAGCTGGGCTGCGTGTGTTGCAATGCCGCTTGCCTTCTGAAGGGCATATTAGGTCTTGCTAGTCCGGTCCCTCATATGGTGGTTTTGGGCAGTAGTTGCTTTCTGAACTCTAATGATATTTTTCCTGTAATATAACCAGAACTGTCATGAACTGTTCTTTTCTTCCTCAGTGGTAACTATATAGAATTGATTTTATCATTGGCATTTGGCACTTTGCAGCTCTGTACACATCCTGCACCTGTATCCTTGCATGTACTCTTCCCTATTGCTCTTGCATTGTCACTCTTGCTTCTTTACTCAACTTACCACTGCATGATGAACATAACACAAAGAGCTGATAAAATTTAAAATCCCTTAACTGCCTTGAAAATATTTTGAGAATAATTTGTGTAGCACCTAGTTTATGAACTATACATGATGTTTGGATGCTTTTATCAAGTACAGAAAATCTTAAGCAATCTAGAATACAATTGTAGTCGATAAAAATATGTGCAGACAATCTGTGGTAAGTGTACTCCAGTCAAAATATGTTTTAAATGAACTTTGTGAATTTTCAGTGGGCAAACTGTAGTTAGCAGGTTGAGGGAGGTGATTCTGTTCCTCTGCTCTGATCTTTTAAACCCCAACCTGGAATACTGTGTTCAACTCTAGGGCCCCCAGAATAAGACAGACATGGATCTGTCCAGAGGAGGGCCACAAAAATGATTAGAGGGTTGGAATACCTCTCCTTTGAAGGCAGCCTGAGAGAATAAGGCTTGTTCAGCCTAGAGAAGGGAAGGCTCCGAGGAGACCTTGTAGTGGTCTTCCAGTGCTTAAAGGGAGGGGGCCTACGGGAAGGATGGGGAGCAACTCTTTATCAGGGAGTGCAGTGACAGGACAAGGGGTAACAGTTTTAAGATGAAAGAATGTAGATTCAGACTAGATATAAGGAAGAAATTCTTCACTGTGGAGGGTGGTGGGTTGCCCAGAGAGGTCGTGGATGCCTCATCCCTGGAGGTACTCAAGACCAGGTTGGGTGAGGCTTTCAGCAAGTTGGTCTAGTGAAAGGTGTCCCTGGTCGTGGCAGGAGAGTTGGAACTGGATGATCTTTGAGGTCCCTTGCAACCAAAACAGTTCTGTGATTCTGTGATAATTATATTGGAGGGACATTGCTTCATATATATGCATCCCTTTATTTCCTTTCAATAGAAGTATTTCAGAGTGAAAACAGGTATGTAGGTATATAAGGTATGTAGGACTAGACATTTCAAAGTGCCGAAAAGTTTAAGCTGCTTTTTCTTAATGACTTGAGAATACAGTGCCTTACTCTGCAACCTGCTTATGTCAGAAAAATGTAGAATATGCACATGGCATTTGTGAGCTGTCTGAAAATAGTTAAATTCAGAGTAGTTAAATTAAAACTTAAGTTCACAGCGTGTAACATGAAGGTCCCACAATGCTGGATATAAAATGAAGTCTGTATCATTCAAGATAAGAATAATTCATTAATTTTTTTTTCCTAGAGAACATAATCTTATTCTGAAACAGGGTATTTTCCCTCCTTTCATTCTGATTTCACAGTAATTTGCATTACAATGTAGTTGTATCTTTCTAGTGTTGTACTTTGAGATGAATGAATATTGCCAGTCATCACTTTTGGAATTTAATCTATTGTATTAACATCTGTAATTTAGGTTTAGATTCCTGGATTGTTTTCAAAGAACAGTAATAACATGACAGTGTGTTACCACAAAAGCAAAGATATTCTGGAGCATTTAAGTTGAACTTCATGTTTCAGTGCAGTTTCAGTCATACCTGGATGTTTGAAGTTGATAATAACTAGGAACTGAGCAGAAAGGTTTTGATTAATTAGCATAGGGAAGTTAATCTCAGAGTGAATTTAATTTTGGAGACTTACATTTGGACATGGAGGTTTTTAGATGATGTTGACTGGTTCACTTTTGCAGGACTGCTCTGGCAGTTTAATTTTGCCCAATAATTTCTTTGGGAAGGTCACAGAATCATCGAATCACAGAATTGTTGAGATTGGAAGGGACCTCTGGAGATCATCTAGTCCACCCCCCCACCCCACCCCTCCCCGCCGCTAAAGCAGGTCTACCTAGAGGAGGCTTTACATGTAGTAGTTGAAGTAGTCCTTTCTCCTACTGAAACACATTGAATGTTTTTTCTTGTATGCACTGCAGTAGTACTGCAAAGGCTGCAAAGGAGGTTAAGACTCTAAAGTGGTAGATACCTTTTCTCTCATTTGAAAGTCTTAAATGTTAATAAAATGTTGATATTGCAAAAATAGGATTACTGGGCAGGGTCGTAGAAGAAATCTACTTCAGAGCTAAGGTGTGAATCCTCACGTCCCAAACCTCGATGTAGTAATGCCAAAACCATTAACTTTTATTTGTTAATGATGCAGAAAAAATTACTGAACTTCAAATTTAGCCACTTTCTCTTTTCTTGTGGGAAAAACCCATTTCTCTGTAAAGACACATTTCCAAGACGCATTTCCAAGACCTTATCCTATATCCAAAATAACAAAAATGTCATCAGTCAATGAATTTAAATTGTTTTAACTTTATAATGCAGAACTGATGAATATAACCATAAAGCAGAATCACTCTGAGTCAGCAATGACTTATTTGGCAAAAATCAGTCACACTGATGTCTTAACTCTTTTCTATGCTACTTAAAGATTTAGTATTTTTAAAAAATACAGTAATTGCAGGGTCTATTAAGTTGCGTTTTATGATTAAAGATCCATTTGTTGGCCACTTCATTAGAATTAAATACGTATGAGCAGCAAATGTTTGGAGTAATGATTCGTGACCTTGATTACTTCCAGAAGTGGATTGGAATAAATTAAAATACGAATTAATCTGAAATTAAGTTTTTATATGCAGGACATAAGAAATCCTCAGGATGAAATAATACAGGGTTTGTCCAATTACTTACTTTTCTCTAAGAGGAGCTATTTCTTATTAGTAAGTTTTGACTTTCGGTAATCAGATAAAGTCCCAGAGAAGGTGAATGTGACAGTCACGTCACAGCTAAGCAGCTTCCGAACAAAAGGACTGGTGCTTTTTCCCCTTTTGTACCAGGCTGTTGGTGTAAGCTGCAGCTTTTCCATGAGCATGAAGGAAGAATGAGAGACCAAGTGAGTAGCTGTGCAGACCATTTAGTCTGTTTTCTATTACTTAGGAAGACAGTTAGGATGCTTGAAAAAGAGTAGTTAACATATTTTACAGTTGGACAAAGTGAAAACCATTTAAATTTACAGTTCAAGGACTTAAAGCTAAAAATTTTAATGTACTGGGGCACACTAAGAAGGCGGAAATAAATCTTAGCTTTGATATTATTTGCTGTAATGTCAAACATAGTTTTGGAGAGGTGGAGAATATAGTGATTTCTTGAGAAAATCCTTGCAATATTGATGGGTGGGTGGTGGTGGTTTAATTGTACAGAATAGTCAGTATGTAAAACAAAACCAAAACAGATACACCAACGCCCCCAAACAAATGATTTGTCTTCTGCAAATAATTAAGTTGCTAGATTATACATTTATCTTGGCATTTTTTAAAACATTGTGCGTTTTCTATATTTGGTAAATAAATGCGACTGAAGCACTGAAAGCATGAAAAGGTGATGTGCTGCTTGTAGTCTTTTTCGTCAAATATATACACATATAATACTCGTGTAGCACTTGGGTGTTTTTGCATTTCAAAAGCTAGCATTGAGTGAAACTATTTTTACTGTAGTGCTGGTATGAAGTTCTCTGGAGTGTCTAGGTCTTAGTCTGGCTCTGCTCACTCATGTGATTTGGAGTACTTTATTTTTGATCTTGCTGCATCTGAAGGGGAAAAAACCCTTTCAATTCCCTGAATAGTGGAAGACTATTTAATACTTACATTTTCAAGAGATTGCGAAGTTTTCTGTCAGTGGAAGATGCACATTTTTGAAAGCATTCTGTCATTGTATGCATTGTTAAATAATTACCTAAAGAACAAATATTATTTCATGTGAAGTTACTTCACCTTCTTACCTGCCAAGTTTCAGTCACATGCTTGATAGAGACTTCCTTGGCATTGAAAGGACTTAATGCGGGATGTGAGGAAGGTTTTTGGAATGTCTTTCAGTCTTTAATCCTGCCAGCACTCCCTGTCTTCACTCCAGCCCTCATCAGCTATGTGAGAGCTCACCTGCTGCCCGATTCTCTTGCTTCAGTGTTGCCCTGGCTGGTGTGTTGGCTGACAGGAGGAAAGGCAGCTTAGCGGCAAGACATGCAAACTAGAGCATGCCCTGAGTGGTTCTTGTGCTCTGCTCTGGCCCTACTATTTGGCAATGGTAAACATTGGTGGTGGTTTGAGGTCAGAAAGTGAAAGAGCATGTTCCTTCCAGGTTGCTGGCCAGGTCAGGGAGATGGCAGAGGACTAGTCCTTGCATTTTGAAAGTGAGAGGTGGGTAATACTGTGTATCATGTGGCCAAGGTCTTATTTAACGGCATATTTATCTGATGTTCAGCTACGTGGACTCTGTTGTGGAGCCTTGTAGGCTGTGGATACCCTGGCAGGAAAGCAGCAGCAGAAGCCATGCTGTTGTGGTCTTGGAGGCGTTATCTGTACTGACTTCGCGTTGGTGAGAATGGAGGGCTCTGGTGGGGGTTTCGGCGTGGTGGAGCTGCAGGATAAGAACCAGACATAGTGGCTGTAACATGCTGCTCAAGTGGTGCAGAAGGAATGTAGGTGATAGCTCCACTATATATGGTAGTGCAGTAAGAACTGTCTTTTGGCTGGATTTTGCTGCAGCCTTGCTCCCTGAACCCAGGTTAAGGAGCCTGATTTAATTTGTTTTGGCTGTTGGTATTTTGGCCGTTAAGTTTGGCTGTTGACTTCCAGGCTTATCATGAAAGGTGGTGGTTGCTTCATCCTTCCAGTAACTTAGAAAAATAATAGCACTTTTCATGTGTTCAAGAAAGGAGTTTTCATCTTTTCTAGTGGGATACTGTGATTTCACAGAGTCTAATTCAGAGACGATTTTGAAGGTCTCCAGATGACTGCATGCTGTCCAATAATGCATATTGGCGTTTGCTGATACAAACGAAACATCTGAACCATTTCACAGAAAACCAACAAAGTAATTTTAAAAATGTGTTTGCTAGCTAAAGCTATTTTTCATATGGAAAGAGTGAATATGTGTTTGTTTATGCTTTCCTTGTGCGATTTTCTTTAGCGACTAGATTTTATTGTCATCAGATATGTCTACTGTGGGCTCCTTTTGAGCTGGGTGTTTAGGCACTGTTAATGTGCCTGCTCAGTAACATTAAGAAAATAATGTTTTTCCCATGTCTGGGTTGTTCTCAGTGCCACTCTTCTCACAGCTGTCTGATTGTATTTTATTTTAATATTTTATTCTTAACTTTTCACCTTCTAATAGGGCAATGTGTTGAGTCAAGAAATTAAACACAGAATGTGATTATATGAAAACTTCTTAAATTTGATTTATGTTGAGTTCCCTTAAGACATTTAATACAGTAAACTCAGCTTAACCTATGCCAATAATGCAAGTTGTTATTAACCCATTGCTATAGGTTATATTGCGACTTGACAGGCTTTGATTACACAGTGGTGGATTCGGGGACTAGGGAGGGAACATCGGATGGCTGAAAATAATAGTCTTCTTTCTGCAGAATTAGTTCATTCATTTACATTTGGCAAAGAAAATCCTGGCATTACACACAACAAAATAATTTGTTTTCGAAACAGTTTGTGTTTCTGCATTGGATAAAATAGTGATTATTAAAAGCAGAAAAGTTTTAGAGATTGGAACTGTTTAGTAGAAAATTTAAATTCTTAATATCTTAATTTTTTTTTTGTTTGTGTAAAACTTGTCTAGTAGTGTTATGTATATTTTAGCATATTTTCCAGTGTGTAGATGCCAGAGACAGTACCTAAATTCTAGAGCAGTATTTCTGTGACTGTTCGGAAGTGACTTAAGAGTTTCTCTGCTTGTTTGATGTGGAGCCACTGAGTATCGTAGAATCATAGAAGAGTTTGGGTTGGAAGGGACCTTAAGTATCATCGAGTTCCCACCTCCCTGCCGTGGGCAGGAACACCCCCCTTCTAGATCAGGCTGCCCAAGACCCCATTCAGCCTGCCCTTGAACACCTCCAGGGACGGGGCATCCACAGCTTCCCTGGGCAACCTGTGTCAGTGCCTCACCACCCTCATTGTGAATCATTTCTTCCTAATATCTCGTCTAAATCTATAAGGTCTACCCAGGACCTTTTCTTCTCTAGGCCGAACAGCCACAAATCTCTCAGCTTGTCCTCATAACAGAGGTGCTTCAGCCCTCTGATCATCTTTGTAGCCCTCCTCTGGACCCATTGAACAGTCCCCTATCCTTCTTATACTGAAGATTCCAGAACTGGACATGATACTCCAGGTGAGATCTCACAAAAGCAGAGTAGAGGGGCAGAATCACCTCCCTTGAGTGAAATCACTCCTGCTGGCAACACTTCTTTAGATGCAGCCCAGGATACGGTTGGCCTTCTGGGCAGCAAGCGCACTTTGCTGGCTCATGTCGAGCTTCTCATCAATCAGCAACCCCAAGTCCTTCTCTGCAGGGCAGCTCTCAATCATGTTATCCCCATCCTGTATTGAAACTGTGGAATGCCCAGACCCAGGTGTAGGACCTTGCACTTGGCCTTGTTGAACCTTATGAGGTTCACACAGGCTCACTTCTCCAACTTGTCCGGGTCCCTCCAGATGACATCTTGTCCTTCCAGTGTAACAACTGCACCACTCAGCTTGGTGTAATCTGCAGACTTGCTGAGAGTGCACTCAATCTCGCTGTCTATATCATTGATATTAAGATATTAAGCAGCACTGGTCCCAGTACAGCCCCCTGAAGGACACCACTTGTCATGGATCTCCATCTGAACATCGAGCCGTTGACCACTTCTCTCTGAATATGACCATCCAACCAATTGCTTGTCCACCAAACCGCCCACCTATCAAATCCATCTCTCTCCAATTTAGAGAGAAGGATGTTGTGGGGGACTGTGTCAAAGGCTTTACAAAAGTACAGATGGAATACATCCGTTGGTTTTCCCATGTCCACTGACGTGGCTACCCCATCGTAGAAGGCCATGAGGTTGGTCATACAGGATTTGCCCCTGGTGAAGCCATGCTGGCTGACACTAATCACCTCCCTGTCCTCCATGTGGTTTAGTGTAGCTTTTAGGAAGATCTGTTCCATGATCTTCCCAGGCACAGAGGTGAGGCTGACAGATCGATAGTTCGCACAGTCGTCTTTTCTACCCTTTTTAAAAGTGGGCACAATGTCCTTCAGTCACCAGGGACTTCTGCCATGACTTTTCAAATATCATGCAGAGTGGCTTGGCAACTACACTGGCCAATTCCCTTAGGACACTAGGATGCATCTCATCAGGTCCCATAGACTTACATATGTTCAGGTTCCTCAGGTGGTCAGTATTTCTGTATCTCTATAATGAAAGTTGGGTCTAGGTTATTTCTTTGAGCAAGATTGACTGAAGTTGTTGACAATTGATATAGGTATAAATCTTCCCCCCCCCCTTTTTTTTTTTTAAACGATGAAGTGCTTTTTGTTGAAATAAATACATTTCTGGATAATCTATAAACTCTGTACATAATCTAAGAAAAGAATCTTCCAAGTCTGTTTCACAGTTCCAATTTCTAAAATATTAATCTGGAATTAGTTTTAGGCTATCAATAACAGGGGATTTCTCCCTAGACAGTGGGGTAATTTGTGTGATGGAAGCATTTGTATAAATAACATCGTAGTGAAGTTTTATCTGCTTTATAGCCTTGGCCTCAGACCCATTTTATGTGAAGGATGAAAGATTGTGACTAAACATGACAGCTCATAATACTGTATTGATTAATGCAATCTTTAATTTTCTTTTAAAGAGGTACTAGGCTTTGACAGTGCAAATAATCCCTTTCTGTAATCTTTCAAGTTTTATTTAATGGCAGAGGCGGCTATTATGTGTTGGGTTTTTCTCCAGCTGGTCTGCACCACCTGCAGGACCGAAGTGAGACTCGGAAAGTGGGGTGATGAAGTCCTGCCAGGAATGGCTCCTGCTGCCCCTGGTTAATGGGCCTTCTATTTCAATTGAGTATAAATTTGGCTCTGGGTTTGCATGGATTTGTGTGTGACTTACGGTAGCATTCGAAGAACTGATGCTAACATCATGGCTTTTGTATGTATCAGTATTTCAGTGCTGTAGGTGCTGTGTCTCTTTCAAAAGCAGTCACTAGATGTGTAACTCACAACTCTGAACGTCTGATAGACTCCATTAATTTATACTTATTGCTCTAGGCAAGGTGGTGATGTTTTACGAGTCTTCTCTTAAGCAAAAGATTGCTGTTATGTGCCTTTCAGGAATACTGTGGTCCATTCTATACTTAAAATTTTATAGGAAAATATAATTTACAAATGCTTTTTAATTTGGAGAAGGTGCATTATCCAATGTAGTGAACTGAATGAGATTGGGGAGGGAGGAAGCACCTTTAAAACAGTCAAGAGTAACACAAACCAAAGGAAATAACATTGGTGCTGTAATTTTGTTTTTTTGGCTTAAGCTGTACGTGAGTAGAGTTTGAAGTGTTGCAGAATTAGCCACAAGACAAGCTGGAACAGTTACTAATGAAGGAACTTTTATTAATATATATGCCTGTAAAGACAAACAGCCAACCCACAAGAATAGGTATGCGCTGTGGGAATTGTGGTTTCTTCATATTGAATGGTACTTCAGTGAATGAGATGATAAGTATCTTTGTGTATTCTTTAGCCTGGTGTCTGAAGGTGATGAGGTGTGTGGGATTGGTCCGTACCTCAACGGCATCATGAAGCAGTGGAAAACGTGGGTGAGGCTAGAGAGGGACTGAGACAGACCCATGCATGTTTTGAATGTCCTTAACTGCAGAGAAAGGTTTGGTTGAAACGTGTGTCCCATTATATAAAAAGGACATATCCAGAGGAACCCAGCTGCATAAGTTCTCTTCTTTTTTTTCATGGAATATTTGTTAGTAGAATGTGAATGGACTTTGGATTTAGTCATTTGGTAAAGAAGTAAATTAATGGTGTTACTAAAAGTTGAAGGAAGAAACCAGGTTTTAATGCCAATTTGAGTTTTTACCTCCTAAATGACGTGGAGATTTTGCATTTTTCTGTTAGCAAGATCTGTTCTGTGAAACTTCTTTGGGTTTTTTTTTTTTGGTTTTTTTTTTTTTTCTTCCCCTAGAAATAGGAACTGTACCCAACTTTATGTGATTTTAGTGAGACCTCGAGGTGTGTCATGCTCAAAGCAGGGTCAGTAGTGGGATCAGACTGGTCTTCCTCCGCTTTGGTGTTGGAAACTACACAACCTCACTGGGCAGCCTGTTCCAGTGCTTTACAATCCTCACAACAAATCTTCATATCCTTGAGTTGAAATAGCTTCTCCTACATGCCATCTGAAGCTCTCTTGTTTCAGTTCATGCCTGCCCTCTTGTCCTTTGGTCATGTACAACTGTGAAGAGCCTTCTTGATTACCTCCTTGCAGGAGGCTGCTGCTTAGTCACCCTGAAGCTGTCATTTCTCCAGGCTGAACAAGTCTGGCTCACTTCAGTCTCTCCTTACAGGTGCTCCTGAGCACGTTGGTGCCCCTCCACTGAACTCGCTTCAGTTTGTTGATTCCTTTCCTGTATGAGGAGGTTCAAAATTGAATGCAATATTCAGGTCTATAGCCCTGAGACAACTTGATGGATACCAGCTATAATTCTTTAATTCCTTTCCAGACACTTGTGATTTTGTAAGAAAACCGTATTTGATTAAAATTTTATTCCCATGTTATAAGCTGTAGATAAAATGTTTCCACTTTATGGAAAGGGGGAAAGGGCAATGTGTTTTCACATTGTCTGAGGTCGAACACAGCAGCCCAGCAAGGTTTCAGTCTTCAGTATCAGTATTGTACTTTGATAATCACTATTTAAGATTATACATTAAATTCAATAAATAATAAATCAGAAATGCATTTGTCTTAAGAAGCTGAAAACTGTCTTCAGCATTAAGAAGCTCATGAAGGGAAAACGTTCTGAGGTTGTCTGTCTTACATGGTAAAGGAATAAAGTTTTTGAAAGCTGTTTTATTCAGTTTTCATAGTTATTGTATTAAGTAGTTCTGTTTTCTGCACTGTATGGCTTGCTGCTTAGATGAAAGCTTGGTGCTGGAAAACTTGTATTTGCTTTCATATTTAAAGCAATGTGGATTGTTGTATCTATTGTTGTGTCTTTTAATCAAAGTAAAATATGTTCAAATAGGACTGGCCAGGGTTTTCAGCCTCCATTGGTAAATTCAGGTGCTGTGCATATAAACATCTCTCTTATTTCATCCAGTTTTGTCATGGCTTAAAAATTGAGATACATAATGTTTTTGTGTGAAGCTCCCCTTAAATGCTTCTTCAAAAATAGTACAGTTATATGGCAGTGCTTGTTGGATGGCTTCCTCACTAACCTCTTTAAGTTATGTTTGGCATTGGAATGTAAGGGTATGCTGCTTTTATCCAGGGTGTTTTAATCATATTACTTATCAATATAACCACTTTCTCTTTTATTAGAGAATGGATTTATTAATTTAGTTTGTGTATCAGATCCAGAAGAAACAAATCATGTGATGTGTCACTCTATGTGGTGCTTTCTTCTGGCAGGATTAGTTTGTAGCAGCTTTTCGTGTGTAACTGTTATGCAGCTCTGCTACTGCAATATAGTGACAGTAGATAGTAATTCTGTGTGGAAGGTTACATGGCAAATGCTGTTTTATGTGTAGTACAGAGTTGATGAGTGAAAAAAGTTAAGTTGCTGCTTTGTTCTCACACCAATGATCCCTCAATGGAAAACACAAAGAAAAAAACCCAACACCTCTATGGTTCCCAAAATGTTTGATTAAAAAAAAATACTTGCTTCCTATGTTAGTATCTGGTTTTGGAGTTTCTACATCTGTTAGGTTGGTGCAAAAATAATTGCTGATTTTAGCCATCAACTTTAAAGCAGTTTATCTCAGCTTAGAATAAAATTTATTAAACAAAATAAGAACCATTAGAATCTACACATTTTTTCCAACAAGAAACAGGTCTATTTATTCTGATAGCATAGAATTCTGGAGTCCTGGGACTGATGAATTGTTTGAAGTTATTTCAAACTGCTGCTTGGTTGTGGGAAACCTCTTACAGGAAGTTGTTGAGATGCTTGAAAATGTGGTAATTGGTGGGAGAGAGGTCTGGTGAGTAAGCTGGGTGAGGTAGAGTTTTGTAGCCCAGTTTGTGCAGCTTCTGCAGAGTCATTTGCAAGAGGTGCAGTTGGGCATTGTTATGGAGAAGAATCGGTCCTTTTTGGTTGACCAATGTCTGTCATAAATGATGCAGTAACTGATGTGTTTTTTTTTTAATTTCCTGGCAATACTTGCCTGCTGTGGTGGTTTTGCCAGGATTCAGGAAGTTGTAGTAGGTGTTTCCACTTGCCGACCATGAAACAGTGACTGTAACCTTCTTTGGATGCTGTGGTATGGGGTAGTGTTTTGGTGCTTCACCTTGTTCCAGCCACTGCACGGGATTCTGTTGATTGTTATATAGAATCCGTTTTTTGTAACAATGTGATCAAGAAATGGATTGCTTTTGTTGTGCAAAAGAAGCGCAGAGCAGACTTCTAATGGCTTTTTAAAAAAAAATTCATTAAGCTTGTGTGGCACCAATTTGTTAAGCTTTCTTGATTTTCCAGTTTGGTGTAAATGTCAAACAGCTGTTGTATGGTCAAATTTTTAGTTCTTCTGCAACCTCTTGAGCTGTTTTACATGGGTCTGTTTCTGTACTGGCCCTCGGTTGATTGCTGTCTATCACAGAGGGACATCTGAAACCCTCTTTATCTTCAAGGCTTTCATTTCTATTACGAAATTTTTGGACTAATGTTGAGCTGTATGTTCATTGATGGTCCCCTGGCCAAATGCTTGGTTGACACTGCTAGCAGTATCTACTGTTTTACATCCCATTTTGAACTCTTGCAACAAAATCTCTTGAATTTGCTTTTTTCCAAAGTGCCTGCCTGTGTCAGTTGTGCTATAGGATTGGAGACTGGATTGTAATTGTGTGGTTTTCCTGTATTTAAGTCAATTAAAATTCATCATACTACAGGTTAGATTAGTGCAAACAAATAGGCAATGTTACATTTACAGACTTGCTTAATGAATACCTGAGAAGTGTTTTAGGCTGCATTCTGATGGCAAGCAGTAAGGTATTATCAAGGATATAGATGTCTGTGCTCACACCCACCAGCAGAACCATAAACGACATCCAGTTTGTAAGGTTAATCTGATTCCACTCCTCACCCCAGGGCCAACTTAAAAGTTACATGAAATGCTGAAGCAGCGTGCTATCAAATGTGGCCAATATCAGCCAGGTTCGTTAACATTGCTTACATCTTGAAGGTCTTGAGTCTTTCTGAGTTGCTGTAAGTACAGCTGGCTTAAGACAGTGGATGACTCAATTCTTATGGTTGTAGATACTGTCTGTGTATGCTGTGAAATGTTAGAATTTGTGTTGCAGTGTCTAATTTCAAAGAACTTGTGTTTTAACTGTGATTCTGTTATGAAATGTCTGAATCTTAACTACTACAAACCCACAGCAAGCCTTGGAAAATGGTGTTCTGTAACCTTGAAATTCAGAATTACTTTTAGCAGTCTATAGCTCAATTTAATAATGATGGTACTGGTAAATACTCAAGAGTGTAACTTTCCTGTAGATTTTTCATGTTTTCATACTTGCTTTGGTTTGATGATTCTGATGATTACTAATTATACAAAAGCAGAATAATACAAAACTGTAAATATGAAAAGGTGATGGCTAGGAAAAAATGCCATAATTAATTGCACAGCAAATTCATAATGTTATTAGAAAAGTTAGGTTCACATTTCAAATGTAGTGTTGTGCTAATACAAGTTACATGGCATTCAGAATTCTCATGGGGAAGCATTGTAAGCCTTTCCCTGTTTTGTTGTGGTTATTAAGTCTTTCTAGTGAAAAAAGAATAGAAGGGGCATGAAGAGTGAAGCCGCATACCATGCCCTTTTAATAAGGCACATTTATTGTGCCTGTTATACATGGTAGATTTCTGGACAACAGAAGTATATTCAGCAGTTGCTTATGTGGAGGAAATACAGGTGATTAACTACGGGGAGACTTGGTTAGCTGATGTGTCTGGAAACAACTGTGCCACTTGTACTTGGAAAGGAAAGATAACTTTCACTGCAACAAGTTTGCTAGATCGCTCTTCCTGGAGAAGTGATCGTTATCATTATTCTGTAAACTGATATTACTGCAAATGCTTAAAGAGCATGAAAACAACAAAAATAAAATTGCAGTCTAAATATAGATATTTAGTGTTAAATTTCTCTCATTCTAACCAAAACAATATACTGCTAGTATTCTTGGAACACATATATGGAAATACTGAGTCAGCTTCAAAGGGATTGGAAGAATTAAATTATATTTACAGATAAAGATGGAGGGAGCAGCAGAGAATAACAGAACAGAATAGTTGAGGTTGGAAGGGACCTTTTGGACTCCATCAGATCCAGCCTCTCCTATTCAGAGCCAGGCCAGCTTCAAAGTTGGAACCAACTTACGAAGTTCGATTTTGTTGCTCAGGGCCTTCAGCTGTTTCCAAGGATAGAGATTTCACAGTCTTGCTAGGCAACCTTTTCCAATGTTTGACTGCTCTCATTGTGGACAAAAATATCCCTGCTATCTAATTCCTTGTTGCAAGGCATTAGCCATCTGTTGTATAGGTTGTTTTGAATAGTATTGTTTATTCTTAATGAGTCCTGTGAGGCAAAACACTTAAACTCTTGCTTTTCAAATTCAAATAAACCACTGTGTTCTGGAAAGCTAATTGTTAGTGGCAGTGGTTTCATTTCTCTCTTTCCAGTTAAGTCCTAAGTATTGAAGCTGCAGATTTGCAGGAAATCTTGGTTTTGTCTGCCTTCTCCTGATCTGTGAAAGCACCATCTGCATTTTATGTAGTGGTGGAACTATTTTTCTGGTTCTCTGCTCTTACTATTTAAAGTGCCGTACTCAGATATTTAAGAAACGCTTTCTTTCCAGATGAAACCTTTATTATTAGCAAGTAGCACTTAGTCTACTAGTAATGAACTAGCTCTTTAATTACAGTAAGAGGACTAATTCATTTTCTGAACGCCCAGTGAATTTATTTAATGGGAAATAAGGCCAGTGGCATCTTGGCTTGCATCAGAAGCGGCGTGACCAGCAGGTCCAGGGAGGTTATTCTCCCTCTGTACTCGGCACTGGTGAGACCGCTCTTTGAATGCTGTGTTCATTTCTGGGCCCCTCACCACAAGAAGGATGTTGAGGCTCTGGAGCGAGTCCAGAGAAGAGCAACGAAGCTGGTGAGGGGGCTGGAGAACAGGCCTTATGAGGAATAGCTGAGAGAGCTGGGGTTGTTTAGCCTGGAGAAGAGGAGGCTGAGGGGAGACCTCATTGCTCTCTACACCTACCTGAAAGGAGGTTGTAGAGAGGAGGGTGCTGGCCTCTTCTCCCAAGTGACAGGGGACAGGACAAGAGGAAATGGCCTCAAGCTCTGCCAGAGAGATTTAGGCTGGACTTTAGGAAAAAATATTTCACGGAAAGGGTGATTGGGCACTGTCAGAGGCTGCCCAGGGAGGTGGTTGAGTCACCTTCCCTGGAGGTGTTTAAGGCACGGGTGGACGAGGTGCTAAGGGGCATGGTTTAGTGTTTGATAGGAATGGTTGGACTCGATGATCTGGTGGGTCTGTTCCAACCTGGTGATTCTGTGATTTGTGAAAGTGCTAGTATGGTATAATAGGTAACTTAATTTCCTAAGTAACCCTACAGCACTTGTGGAACATAGTCCTTTTTCATAGTCTTGGTTGTAGAGTTGAGTTATTAGTGACTAAAAGCCTGCAGATGAGAGCTTGCTGACAGTTCGACTGTCCCTGGAGAGTAAAGCTGACAATGTACTTTAATTTCTAAAACCACAGTGCATCTGCATTTTTCTTAGTAGTCCTAGCCTAAGTATCGCAGGTTGAACAGTCTGCTTCAGTCCTGATTGGAAAGTAAACACTGTTAGCTTATAGCTGACAAATGTGGATGTTAATTTTTACTGTTATAGTTCATTCATTATTTTCTTTGAAAACATCTGCAAGTACCTGTGCCTTTCTTTGGAGTATAAACTCATGTAAAAGTGCTTCTTTAGAAAACAATACTCCTCCATCCTTATGTAAGGAAACGATTGTGGTTGCTTTGTAGCTGTTAGCACTGCAGACTTACTGGAATCATGTTCTCCTGATCTCTGATTTTGTGGGAAAACTGAGGAAGGTGCTTTATTTAACCCACTCCTGTAGGAGAGGTCAGTTTTCAGCTGCCTAGGGAGGGAACTCTGCTGCTGGTGCTGTGGGGTGGTTGGTGGCCTAATATGTTGTTCACTGTTTTTAATGGCTGCAAGGCTAGAATTTTTGTAATAGGTGTGACCGGGAAAAGTCCTTTCAGTGTAACATAAGTTGTCATCATTTACTATGTTCATTATACTGCTCCCTTAGATATGACATCCTGTAGCAAGGCATGTTGGAAAAGGAGTGAAAAGTTGATAACACAGGAAACGTCCTCTGCTGTTCATGGTCCAAGTGGGACCATGTGTACAGTTTGTGAGATTGATTGTGAATTTTATTTGTTATTATTGTATAGGGGCTTGGGGGAGTGTGTATTTTTGCTTGGGGTTTTTGTTGTTGTTGGGTTTTGTTTGTTTTTAAAATGAAGGCATGTCCTTGAGCTATTTACTTGTGAATGTTATGTGCACGACCGGTTTGATTTTTTTTAACTGTCCTTTAGAGAGAGAGTCTTATCTCTTTGGATTTTTGTAACTTTTAAACCCTGCAAAATTTCTCGGTGCCTTATTCTGTTTCTGTGGGACTTCCAGCTGTGCCAGACAGCTGGGTCAAATCTGTGGGACCTGAAACTGCTGATCATTATGACAGGAAAAGCCTCAAATCTTCATTAAAATGGAAAAATGGATCAAGTGTTCATTTTTGGCTCTTTGATGTACAATTAATTCAATGGCTTTGTTATTTTTGTTTTCTGAAAATGCTCACAATGTCTTAGCATTTTGCTGCATTTGATAGGAATTATAGTTTTGGATGTTGGTTACCTAATAATATTAACTAAACCCTAAAAACTCAGAATCTTAAATAAGTGAGCTCTTGTTCCATTGCTCTCAATAATTATAAGGCTTCCTAACAGCTTGTCAACCTTGACCTTTCTAATTCTGAAATACGGCCTTCTACGTCTTCTGTCTCTCAAGTTTTGTGATTTTCATAGATTTCTTCTTTGAACAGGGCTGCAGAATAAGGGCCGTAGTTGGTTTGAAACTCACCAGATATTATCTTGTGTTTTCTATACAATAAATTCAAATGATCTGCTTTGGGGAGGAGGAAGGACTACAGCTTTATCTTGGACTAAGCTTTTCACTCCATTTTTTTGCATTATATGAGTACAGTTAGACAGAGAAAATAATTGTCTTTAATGGACAACAGTGTTTCACAGAGAGTAGCAAAACATCTAGGTAGTACTCTTGGGGGAATGTTGGTAGAAAATCCCAATTTTAGTTCAACTCAGATGAAATACTAAATTGTTTTGGTTTATATGGGCCATGCAGCTGAACAGCTCAAGTTTTATATGGTCTTCTGCATGCAGGTGTGAAAAAAAATAATTGAACAAATGCCATCCTAGAGGAAAAAAAAAACATGCAACAAATGGCTTCCAAGGAATCTCTCGCTGCGATCCCATTAAATATTACAAATTGTGTAAACATTTTCTATTGTGTAGCGTTTTAGATTATTTTACTGGTTCTGTTCTGTGAAATTTACAGAAATTCATATCAGTAATCTATGTTTTGTTATTTCTGTGTTATGTTTAAATAATCTGGTAACAGTCTGGTGGAAATAATCATAAATTCAAGTGCATCTCCCTAACTATGAATTTCAAGTAGTTTAATTTTAAAACAATAACCTGTTTAATAATTAAATGGTACAGCGCGCTGTTGGCAAAGTCAACAAGGATGCAGGAGGAAGCTGAAAACTTTTCTGGTTTGAAAAGTACTTCAGAAATACATTTAATTTCTGAAGTAGCAGCAGCAAAGCAACAATATAAATAATTCTGCCTTTTAGAGATCAAAGACGTATTTTTGCTGCGTTTAGCAATATTAATTTCTTTTTTCTTGTTTTCTTCTTTTTTTCTTTTCTTTTTTTTTTTGTTCTCCTTTTCAGCCATAACCAACAGACCACGACATTTAGACATCCTGTGACAGGACAGGTTTCTCCAGAAAATATTGAATTTATTTTGCGAGAAGAGTAAGTAGTTTTATATTCATGTCAAGAGATCTAAAACAATAACACATTTATCTACAGTAGTTTAGTAGTTTGACAGTTCTGGTGTTGTATCAAAAATGTCATAGAGATGGTTTATGCTTAAAAATATACTTCTCATTGTGATAGAATCAATAATATACTATCACTGTTCCACATAAGGGCTTGAGAGGAAATCTTTACTGAATTTTTTAAAAAACTAACAAACACGACTACCCCACTTCCCCCAACAAACCAAAAGGACAATATAAATAGAATACTTAAACAATGATGCTTTTGTCTTAGATCAGATATACAAAATGTCGGTGGATGAGGAACTGGTTGGATGGTTGCATCCAGAGGGTAGTGGTCAATGGTTCAATGTCCAAATGGATATCAGTGATGAGTGATGTCCCTCAGGGGTCTGTACTGGGATCAGTGCTGTTCAATATTTTCATCAACGACATAGCAAGATTGAGTGCACCCACAGTAAGTTTGCAGATGACACCTAGCTAAGTGGTGCACTCAAGAATGTCATCCCGAGGGATTTGGACTAGAGAAGTGAGCCTGTATGAGCCTAACGAGGTTCAACAAAGCCAGATGTAAGGTGCTACACCTGGGTCAGGGCAAGCCACAGTTTCATGGGGGATGATGTGATTGAGAGCAGTCCTGCAGAGAAGGACTTGGGGGTGCTGATTGATGAGAAGCTCGACATGAGCAAGTAGTGTGCGCTTGCAGCCCAGAAAGCCAACTATATCCTGGCCTGCATCAACAGAAGGGTGGCCAGCAAGTTGAAGGGACAGTTATTGAGCTGGAGGTCACCCGTCGTGTTATGTGGCATGCAGACAGTTTGCTGCTTGGGAGAGGTCCAGCAAAATAGAAGTATGCAAACAAGCTGCCCTGAGTCATTTATCGAGAAGAATGCATATCTTGCAATGGAGCAAATCTCAAAGACAGTGTAGACAACAGCCACTGTGCATGTGTTCCAACTTCAATTTGTTGATTGATTTTTATTTGATCTGCTGTAAACTTTCAATCAAATTTAATATAAAGAAAATTTGTAAATGTGTAAGTGAAAATAGGTGTTTGGATAGCCACACTTCCCTGGGCTGTTTCTGGTTTTGTGATCATGGTAGCAGATAAAATATTAAAGGCAGAATTGAAAGAAAAAATTGCTGGTGGCACGGAGTTTTAATGATCTTTTGTGTACAGTTAGAAATTTTTTTGAAAGAGAAATGAAGTTTTTTTTTTTGGAGGGTGGTCAGATGAAGGGGCATAATTTGTTACCTGTAGACTTCAATTACTTGCACTGAGACGGTATCAAAAGCAGTAGAATTAGGGGGTGGGTTTTATTCTAAAATAGGAGGAAATGGCTGGAGTGATATAGAGAGGAGTATGTGGTTGTGGTGACAGTCTTTACAAGAACATTTTTCTAAGCTTTATTATTGGCCTGAAGTACATAGAGAGTGTTTTTAAAATTAGATGGTTTTAATATGTCAGTTAAAATTTCTTTAAAGATGTCATTTTCAAGTGCGTGGGATGCTTTAATTTCCTTAGTTTTGTGCCATTTCTATGCCACAGTGTAGGTTTTATTCACATGCTGTACATCACAGTCATATCTGAGTTTCCGTGGATGACGCTGTTGACATATGCGGATGTGTCTGGTGAAATCAAAGGAGCTGTTAGCATCTCCCTGTCTTTATGCCTCGGAACTGCAATGGGGCTCTGCTGTGTTTTTTGTTCTCCCTTAGGCATCATGGGTTTTATGGAATTGGTGTTGTTGCTCATGTATTAATTTGGAATCGGTGTTGTAGATTATATCTTGTGATGAAATTACTTTCACAAACGATGCAGACAGAAAGATTTGGATTTCTCTCTGGTTTTACATGGTCTGTGGAAACTTGCCATTATGGGATCCCTTTGAGCAAGAGTATTTTTTCCTTTAGCTAAAGAATCCTATCGGAAATAGTAGCACTTTTAAGAGTTTCATAAATGGCAGTTTGTTCTTCAGTGCTGTTGTGACGTGATTTATTACTTAAGAGTTGATTTTAATTTAAGATTAGGGCCAAAACTAGGAGTTGTCATCAGATGTTGACTGGGAGCTAGTGGAGAAATGTGAGCGCAAACTTGTTCAGGCTGCAACAAAGGTATCTATTAAAAGTATACATTAAACATCAGAAAAGTAATTTACAGTAATCTAGAAATGATGAATGTACAGGCAACTCTGGCTGTTTCTCATCCAGGAAACAATGTTCTGGCAAGAAGTTTCGAAATTAAGTTTTGGAAGATGATGTCAATAAGTGGTATAATCCTAGCTTGATGATGAGTCAGCTATGAACTAGATGCCTTGGCCTCACTGGATCAAATGAGAACTACTGGATGCTTTCATAGAAGGCTGAGACTGTATTTCACTAGTCTTTTCCTAAGGCATTTATCCTTTTAAACAATATCACATCGGTCTTGCTTTTTAAGCCAAAATCTGATTTCTTCAGCTCTATTGTAAGTGGAGGATAAGAACAGAGAGTAATGCTTGCAATTTGTAACTTCTAAATTACATTATCTTTTGATCCTTATGCTGTTCCTTCTTCCTAAAGTTGTTCTTATTTAGATTTTTTGAAAAGCAGTGATTAATAATTCCTTATCTCCTAAGCCATTCTTAGCTGAGACCGCCATCAAATCCCCACCTCACATGTTTTTGATTTCTTCCTCCTTTGAATTAGATTTTTGTTGTTGATGCTGAATTCAGTTTGTCATCTTATTGCATGTTTACTTATATCCAAAGATTATTTTTCCGTCTGTTTATGTCAGCATTTCAGTGTTTGTTCTGCATAATTTTTGTCCTCTATTGACCTGGTCACCTCACAGTTTTCAGGATCACTTCTAAATAATTTGAACAACTTGACTGTGTGGAAAGTCCCTCTGGTAGCCTTCTTCCATTTCACAATTATCTCTTAATTTTTGTGCTTTACTTTTGTGTTTTTAATGAACACTTAATCCCCACAGGGACCTCTCCTAAACAACCAGTGGGAAAATAAATAATAATAATAAGGCTGCCAGGTGGGTGTTAGACCTAGTTTAACCAAATTGTTATAAGCGCATTTCTCTGAAAATCTGTGATAGAATTACTTACGACAGATGTATGTAGTGTTTAGATTTCTTTTCTCTTATCTGTCTTCAAAAACAGTTCTTTAAATAGTTTTATACAGAGAAGAAGCTGCCAGCAGTTACAGCCATGGATCTAATGGTATCTGTTGCTAGACACTGATAGTTGTGTATTAGAAGCTTTACAATATATTTGTAGTAGTAGTATGTTTGCAAAAGCAGAGATAATATTTGTACATCTGTATTGAAGTTTTATGCTTTTTTAACTTAAAAGTGCTATGTGTTTAATCCAGTAAACATTATCCTCTTTTTTGCCTGTTTTTTATGCAACTGATGTAGCCTGCCTATCAGCTCTGGGGAGGTCTGTTATTGAAATGTCTATTGCATTTGGTTACTATAGCAGCAAAAATATTGGGTGGAGAGAAAGGAGGAAACCAAAACAGCCTCAAATTAAACATCATCTATATTTACGTGTATAGAAATACTACAGCAGAAGATTTTTTTTTTTATTTAGCCAAATAAGAGATTTATTAAAACTAGATTGAGATGATGTTATTGTGTTATATTTGGTCCTAACAAAATAAACTTTTTAAGTTGCTGGTATGAATGGATCCTCTAACTCGACTAATCTTTATGATCCTTTAGAGCAAAGGAATGTTGTCTCTCGTGAGTATTACATTTTTAATATGGACTACTGGTGCAATATTTTTTTGGTTTTGTAGTTCAGTGTTTTTTTAATAAACCAAGTATTGGCTATGTAATTCTTTTAGCTGGTAAATGTGATTTCTGTAGTCATACTAGCACTGTTTAGGTAGAGCAGGGAGTTAGTTGGTTGACAGGAGATACTCTATAAGAGTGCTATTTTAAAAAGATTTAGAAGGGACTGGAGCTCTAAATGTGAAAACAAGCAATTCTTTGTGTGTGTGCATGCGTCTGGGGGAGGCAGTGAGAAAGTTATCTTGAAAACAGACAAAAACCGGCAGTATGAAGACGGAACGGAATGCCTTAAATAATAGATATTATCAAACATCTTTGCCAATAGTGATTCTGAACTGGTGTTTCTGAATGCAGAGAGTTAATGCTGTAGTCACTTATTTTTAAAGATTAATCTGTAAACACAATTAGGACAGTGTTAACTACATTAACATGCTGGGATGTTTCAGGTAATTATACATATTCTGAATATTTTTATTTGCTTTTAAAAAACAGACTGAGAATATTAATTGGCTATTAAGAGACCAGAATACATCAGTTTTGTTATGTTCTGATTTCATGCAAATGTATTTTATCCTTGAAATACTATTTATGAGTACTTCAGCTGATTTTCAGTATTGTTTGGTGTTTTCTATTACATCTCACAGACAGTTTGGATCATCAGTGTTCACTGCCAAAGACTTTTTAGGAGAATAATAATGTATTTTTTCTTTTGGTTGGTTTACTGTCTCTTTTGCTGGCTATGCGAGTTCTTCCACATGGCAACAACCTCGCATTTTTAAAAAACATTTTTCTCATTGTGAATTTCTTTTCCCAGTTCAGGTTGTTCATTAATCTTGGTACTAACATAGAAGTAAAACTGGATTTATTGGCAGTGATAATTTTCAGTAGCAAGTGAAAGAGGAATTGCTAAATGTCCATATTATAAATTCTTAGAAATTATACATTTATTGTTCTATATTGCATTATGATTTTCTGATAGTAATAGCCTTGTTAAATGTATAAAGCTTATGCGCGTGCACGCGCGCGTGTGTGTGTGTATATATATGTATGTTTTAAAGTGCGGTATGTTTAACCTACTGTGAAATTGTCTTGTGGAATAGTGAAAATCTCTTCAGTCTATGATTGGTTGTTGCTGTTGGAAAAACTAATTCAAATATGTTGAAACTTAAATTTTATTTTTTGTTTTTGTCTTTCCTGAGTAAGTTAGGTCTCTCTGTAATAGGAACTCTATAAAGTGAATAAATGTATACTGATCAGATTATCTGTAGTCTGGAAACCCTACAAATATTCTGTATATGTATGTCACATGCTCTCTCCTCTTCCTTCCATCTCCTCTTTCCCCCTCTCCTCACCTCAGTGAGTATAAGGGAAATAACATATTGTACTACTCTCCTAAAGTATAAAATTGAATGGTTTATGGTGTGGATACAGTAAAGAATCTAAACCTCAGGGGAAGAAGAGAAAATTTGTGTCTTCTAAGGCCAAACATTTTCCTTGGATGTGTTTTGTTTTCATACTTTTGGAACTCATTTCTAGTGGCCCTCTTAATGGTGTAGAATCTACTAATTTAGATTGACTTTGAGGAGGCAATGTAGAACACTGTCACATCTCTCCCTCCTTGAAACACTTGCTCTCTGTTTGGTTGCCTCAAGCAGGGAAGTAGAACTTTCAAGTTTTACTTACAAATAAGTAAATTTTAGGAAAAGCCAAGTAAGATGATTTTGCAAGTAAAATGCAGGTACATTGTAAGTCTGCGTTTTCTACGTGTTTTGAAAGTTTGTAGAGTGTGACGGGAACAAGTGAGAACAGAGTTAAAAGCAGATAAAACTGACTGATCAACAGATTAAGCTTAGTCAGGCAGCATTATATATTAGAAGTGTCTTAATCTGCTCTTTGCTGAAACTGGGTATTCCTAAAGCTGATTCAATGCTGAAATAGGGTACCTGGTCCATGAGAAGTAAGGCAAATTGACTCAAACTGATGTGATGAAGCTCTCCTGCATTAAAGTCTGGTCAGGGATTTCAGGGACTTATTGTAGTTTGTTCTTATATCTTGGACCTGGACTTATGTATAAAAGCCAAAAAGAAGGGAATAATTTGTTTGGTTTTGCATTTTTTCTGATGTGACAGTATTGCTGCTGGTTCCAAAAATAAAATTTGCTAAACTATGTTGTTAATGATTTTTGAAAATACCACCTGTGTGTTTAATTCACAAGTTGGTGTTGAGCTTGGCTGCTGATGCTTCTCTTTACAACCTGGATATGAGATTCCACAACATATTGGACTTTCCATTTATCCTTGCACTCCTTCATCTGGGCATCTGTACTGAATCCTTACTTGTTGAACAGGTTCTTATGGTAGGATTGATTTCATCTGTGCTTTACATGGGTGTCTGTATCTGAGCCAGCTATTAAGATTGAATCTTAGTATGACTCAGAAGTTATTCATTTCTAACAATATTTGTCATGAATTGCACCATTTCACTTTAGAAGTATTTTAATAGTTCACGTTGTAATATGAATCATATTTTGGGCAGATTCAAAGATCTAGCATTAAGTTAGTGAAAGATCTAACAGTAAGTTAGCCTCACTTTGATTTTAAATAAGAAGCCTGTTATTGCACAATGCTGGCTCCTATCCTTCCCTCCCCTGTACTGGCTTTTCCACACGTTTGCAGCCAAGGCTCTGATTGGGCACAGTGTAATTTCTCTGCATTAGCCTTATGTACTCTGGGTGCTCTTTGTCATGTCTTGATTCTCTGTTGGATTTGCTGAGAGTTTGGCAGGTTTCTTCCTCCTGATACATTGGAAAATACCGATCATCAGATGTCACTGGCAGCATCTGCTTGAGAAATACCATAAGGTCAAAATAATAGGGGTGGTGTGAAGGAAGTTGCAGATACATGGGAAATGTTTGACTAGCCTGTCATTCATTTGCTTACTGCAAATCTTAAATATAAGAAGGCAAAGTTGACTGTTTGAAACAATGTGCTTTAGAGTATCTGCTTTTGTTTGTTTTCTAGACGGAATTCATCTATGTCCAAGCAACAGATAAACCAAAGACCTTCAAGCATGGTCAGTGAAACATCCACTGCAGTAACTACATCTGCTGTTGATACAAAACCTGGCTCTAAGGTAAGTGAAATAGTCTATTGTTTGAACTTGATGATTTGAACCTCGCTTGCTTTAAATCCAATACTCTTTTAATGGTCATTTTAATAGGGCAATGGGTTTAGCCGAGAAGTCTAGAAACTTACCTCAAAGAAGAGGTAGTATTTTCTACCCATGCAAGAACCTTTTACGTCACAGGAACACTGTATACCCACATGACAGTGTTGAATGATAATTCAGAAAAATAGTGATTGGGACATGTAAACTGTGAGTGGCTTCTCAAGAATGGAAGTAAATATATAATACAAGTATTCCAGCAAGTTTTTTGATAGTCCATTGTGTATGGCAAAAAGTGCTGCAGAATATCAGGAATTGTAATTTCTTGTTCTGGCTTCTAGTTCTTGTTTCCATGAAACATTACTGCAGTTCTTCTTTTTAGTAAATTTAAATCCTTTTCTACCATCATTGTAGTGCACATGCAGTGCATAAACCATCCATTATTTGGCATTGACAAAGAGCCTGTGTTTATTACTGCACAAAATATAATAAGTGCTGTATTTGAAGTGTCACCAATTATTTTAATGCTTCTTTGACCTTACAATAAATTACAGTACAGTGAGAATGGGAGCGAACTGGATAAAAAGAAGCAAAACATGCTGGAAGAATTAGTAGAGATAGGTTAGATTTCTTAACTTTGCCTGCAGTTTTAAACTTCTCAGTTTTTTTTTTTAAATGCACGAGTGTGAAGTCTGTTAAGTAATTGGGTTCGCCAAATAGGTTGCAAAGATATCTTTGTTGAGTGGGAAGCATTTAAAATCTTTTTCTAACGTTTTGAATTTCTTGAGTGAATATTGGAGAAGATGCAAACAATTTGATGCAAAGCTAGAAAAAGTAAAAAATGAAAATAATTTTTTTTGGATCCAAAGCATATAGGTTATTGGACCAATATAAAGATTGTCATCTGTCAAATTTGAAAAATACATTTATCTTTCTTCACTGGATAGTTATCACAGAAAACAGTAAATTCAGTAGGTTATTTGTGACCTATATGATACGTTTCTTTGTGATATTCATAGAATCATAAAATGGTTTGGATTGAAAGGGACCTTGGAAAGCATCTAGATCCAATCTTCCTGCTATAGGCAGGGACACCTCCCACTACATCAGGTTGCTCAAAGCCTCATCTAATTCGGCTTTGAACACTGCCAGGGAGGGGGCATCCATGGCTTTTCTGGGCAACCTGTTACAGTGCCTCACCACCCTCACAGTAAAATTTTTTTCCTAATCTAATATAATATAATCTAATCTAAATCTTCCCTCTTTCGGTTTAAAACCATTACCGCTTATCCTGTCGCTGCACTTCCTGATAGAGTTTCATCCCATCTTTCCTCTAGGTATTCTAACAACTGAACATACTGAAGTATTTGGACATTTATGTTTATTGTATTTATCCTCCTTATTCTGATTATTTTTTAAGTCAACATTAGAGGGATAAGGCTCGTCTTTGACTCGTAAAACCAGACAACTTAATGGGGACCTGATACTCTGCTTTGAGCTGGGGATTTTTTTTTTCTAATATGCGGCAGCTTTAGGCTTTGAATAGAGCACTCATAGAGGGCTTGCCTGTACTTCTCTTTTCCACCAAGCTGGTTTATGTAAGATCCATCCTGCTATGGCCACTCAATAAATACTTTATTGGAGTTTTGATTAAGAGGGAGAACCAATGTCTTTCTTACATCAACAAATGAACAAAGGTTGTAAAGTGTGTCCTCTGTATTGAGGTTGACTTTTGGAACGTTGAGATTGGATTTTAAGATCCTTTCATGTATTTCTAAACACTTTCTTTTATGAATTCCATAATCATTCTTTCAAAGAGTGAGTTCCCAGATGCAGACTTGAGACCCAGTCACGAAACCAGACGCACATTCTCTTTGTTATGGTCTTTAGCAATACTCATAGCTAATTATTATATTTTATAAAATGCTTTCATAGTTATGTCCTGCAAATGTCATCACAGAACTGTGTAGGAATAGCAATGCAATCCTGGTCATCTGATATTTATATAGAGCTACTTGCATTGAAGTAGTTCCAAATCAGAAAGTACGGGAACAGGTACATGGCTTTCCACTTGATTCTTCTGCAGAAAGTTGATAGCTGAGAATTGCTACATTTGGGGTGAAGGGGAAAGTACGCTGCCAACTATGCAGCAGATTTGTCATTCTCAGCTCAAGATGAAAGAGATTAAGACTTTTGGCTTACTTGTTGCAGTATTCAAGTCTGAACTTGGATTGAATAAAACTTCTGAAATAAAAAGTATGTTGTTTGGAAAGAGAATTTTGCATATTCTGTCCAACAACGTCAGTTGTACAGTGTCCATCAAAAGGAGCATTTGGAAAGAAGAACAAGAAAAAATCCAAAATGAGGCTTATACTGCGATTATGTTTTATTGATATGCATATAAATATATAAGTCTTCATTTTGTAAGAGACGTGAGATGAGCAGTTCTGCAAAAGTGCAAATAGATTCTTGGCATGGGCCTCACCATTTTGTTGCTGGTACTGTGTGAATAAGTAATCTGAAGTCTTTAGACCAGTGCAGTCCACCCTTCTTTTTGAAATTTGAGAGGTATGGAGTTGAGGGAAAAGCAAAAGGGCCTGCTGATAAACCACAATTGTTCTCTGTCCCAAAGATCTGCTTGTTCACAGTCAATTTGATTATATTTCTAGCCATATTAAAAGCTGTTTATATTGAATACAAATGAAGAATGTGGAGGAATTAAGATCTATTTCAGTTTGAGAGTAAGGTACATTTGGAATTGAGTCTGTTAAAGCATCTGATGGTTTGAATGGAAGCTTGTAAATGTTAGTATGCTACACAGTACTTTGTCCAATTTGGAAGCATAAATGATAGTAGTGTAATGGCCTTTATTAGTATCTACATTTTGAGCATGTGTTTTGGTTGGATTCCATGCAAGAGGAGTAATTGAATTGTTGATGACACTAATAGATGCTAGTCTTTTTCCAAGATGAATTATTGAGAATTACAACAAGTAAACAAAGAATGTGTCTAGCAATTGAGAGAAACGGGCAACAGTGACGGGTATGTGATAGAACCAGTTCTGTGGGACTGTTTGGAGCTGGAGTGTAGAACATTAGTTCAGGGCCACTGTAGATGAATGCTCAATATTAAGAGTAGGAAATTGTGACAGTTTCAGTTTTTCCGCTCTGAAAAGTAAGGATTTTGTTGAATTTGCTTGAGATACTGAAAGGACTCATGAGTTCATTTGCTAGTGAAACGTTGAGATTTTTTCAGCGGAAGAGCTTGAGTTAAACAGCAGGTGGGGGTTTTGTGGGTAGTGCTTTCGTTTGTAATTCCCTGTAGACTGAAAGTTGGTGTGTTCTCTTATGTATGTGCAGAATCATAGAATCACCAGGTTGGAAGAGACCCACCGGATCGTCAAGTCCAACCATTCCCACCAATCTCTAAACCATGCCCCTCAGTACCCCATCCACCCGCACCTTAAACACCTCCAGGGAAGGCGAGTCAACCACCTGCCTGGGCAGACTGTTCCATTGCCTAATGACCCTTTCAGTGATGAATTTTTTCCTTATGTCGAGCCTGAACCTCCCCTGGCGGAGCTTGAGGCCATTCCGTCTTGTCCTGTCCCCTGTCACTCGGGAGAAGAGGCCAGCTCCCTCCTCTCCACAACCTCCCTTCAGGTAGTTGTAGAGAGCAATGTGTATGTATATGTGCATATGTTTACCAAGATATAGTCCTCCTGTTGCTGATTAGAAAAATCTATTCCAAGTTTAGAATTACACAAAAGACTGGTTACTACTTTTCATCTCCTTTTGGAAAAAAGAAAATAATTAAGTTTTTATACTTGCTAGCAACTTTCCTCCTCAGGTGGAGGCCGCTGTAAGGAAGAAGATGACACAGTGATGAGAAGGGATTTGAAAAGTTTGGCTCTTGACATTTTGGTTTTTTTGCCCACAAAAACTTATGAGTCATTCACAAACAAGCCAGCATAACAAACATACTGCAGTCAAAAGCGACTTCTTTGTCTTCAGTGACACAAGCAGCTGCTCTGACCTGCATTTGTCAACACACCACAATGATAGCAGAATATTTTAAGTTATGAAAAGGCTACTGAAGTACAGACGGATAGTTTAAAAAATATATTCTAACCAATGGAAGCAAAGTTTTACTCCAGAGTAGAATGAGATGATTACTACTACAGATGATATGAAAACTTTAATTGCATAAAGCACCATAAAATTATTTTTTATTTCTATTATAGGTATTGTATTGATTGAGAATACATAGCCTTAGGAAAACTTTTCCCCTTCCCATGTAATAGAAATTGTTTCATCTTCTGACCATGTCCAAGGACTACTTTTCTACATTGTGGTCTGCATTTTTAAATAAATAAGATCAGAGAACCAAAGTGACAGGAGATCTGATGAAAAAGTCAAATTTAAACCCTGCTGTCAGGCTAGATCAGCTATACTTTTAACTGTTCCTGCATTCATCCACCATTCCTAGAATAAATATGAGAAAGAAAAACTAAGAAACTAAATTCTGTGCAGTTTGTAAGTTGATTTCTGTTCCGATGCAAAGCATGGGGTTTTAACTTTCAGACCTTTAGAGAGTTTCAGCCTTGTTATTTTTCATCACCCCTGTAATATAGCTGTTGTGTCTAACATTATAACGTTTTTTAAAAATCTTGACTGAATTAATTGCTCCTCATTTTTCTTAGAGAAAAATGTATATGGCTTGGCCCTGATGATCATAATGATCATCCAGAGCTTGGCTGTCCTCAGGATGAATCTGTCTGGTTTTATAAACTGACATTTGGAGACAAGATCGCAAGTCATCTTTTGAAATATTTTCAATAGCAAGCACAAAATGCCTACTGTCCTACTTCTTCCTTCCTTTAGTCTCAGACTTGCTGCTTGTGGGTCTTTGAGGGGGTACCCAGAGAGATTTTGTGTTCATAATCAACGCGCTGTGTTTGCATAAGGCTGGTACCATGTAACCTCTTAGCCAAGTGCCTTAGCACAGGTAGGGCAGAGAAATGGGCTGGGAGGTTTCAATGATAACATCCTCACCCAGCTTTTACCGTGAACTGGTTATGGCCAGCTGAATAGCAGAGATATCTCTTCAGAAACCTGTTGCTATACAGCTTGGCCTGTTTGTGCCAGCCCTTCATCTCCTGTGCTACCAGTAAGTCTTGTGCAGACTCTCACTGGGGTGTAAAGTGAGATAACATTCCTAGGGAAAAGCCCATACTCGGTTTTCTTCCTGTCTCCTAAGTGTCAGGGCATTCCACAGAGATGACCCTGACATGCAGCTTAACTGACTTCTCTGCAGAGCCCAAAGCAGCATGCTGCTTCCTGGTAAACAGACCTAGTAAACAATGCCCTTTGGTATCCCCTTATGGGTGTTAAATCTACATTGCTGTTTTGTATACTATAGCACCGAAGAAAAAAGCGTACATTTTTAAAAAATGTGATTATTGCTGCTATCTTAATCCTGCATTAAAATGTATGCTTATGTCTACTGAAATGTGTGAAATTTAGTGTAGGCTCGTGAAACCTGGCCTCAAAATTAATAGAATCACAGAATCACAGAATAACCAGGTTGGAAGAGACCCACCGGATCATCGAGTCCAACCATTCCCATCAAACACTAAACCATATCCCTCAGCACCTCATCCACCCGTGCCTTAAACACCTCCAGGGAAGGTGAATCAACCACCTCCCTGGGCAGCCTGTTCCAGTGCCCAATGACCCTTTCTGTAAAGAATTTTTTCCTAATGTCCAGCCTAAACCTCCCCTGGCGGAGCTTGAGGCCATTCCCTCTTGTCCTGTCCCCCGTCACTTGGGAGAAGAGGCCAGCACCCTCCTCTCTACAACCTCCTTTCAGGTGGTTGTAGAGAGCAATGAGGTCACCCCTCAGCCTCCTCTTCTCCAGGCTAAACAACCCCAGCTGTCTCAGCCGTTCCTCATAAGGCCTGTTCTCCAGCCCCTTCACCAGCTTTGTTGCCCTTCTCTGGACTTGTTCCAGAGCCTCAACATCCTTCTTATGGTGAAGGGCCCAGAACTGAACACAGAGTATTTTACGATTATAATATTTTATTATTTTATATGCTCTCTTCTAGTACAGATCTTGCCTGACTCGCAGAAGCAGTACAGTGAGACATTTTTATGATAGCATCCCTTGCATATGACAAGTGTGCTCGTTTCCAGAGCTGCTGCTTGTCTGCAGCTCACAGAGCATGAGTATCCTGACCAGCTGAGAGGAGAGGTTCAAACAAAGGAGACATTGTAGGCAGAAACAGAGTGTGAAGAAGTCAGGAGGAACTGTAAGGGTGGTTTGTGTGCCTCCCAACTTCCTAAAGCAATTGCAGCAGCAAATTGTGCTGAGATTGGAAAAGAACAGGCAGATTATTTATTCATCCAGAGATTCTCACTGTCTTCTTCACAGGCTGATAGGCTTTCCTTGTTTGTTTTTGAAATAGTTTGGCAAAACTGAGGTTGCAATAAAACTCAAAGTATTACCTAGAGGTAGTTTTCCACTTAGGGCCGCCTAGGTCTCTTCCTTAGCAGCGTCACTCTGTCTCCCCCTTTTGTTTGCAGGGTCAAAGTCCAAGCACTCTATTAAACTATCAGTATTGTTTGAATTTAAACAGGAAAGAAAACAAAAAATCACCCACCCCCCCAAGAATGAACAATAAGAGTAGGATTCGTGTGCACAAACTCCTGTGCATGCAAGAGACTTGTTCCAAGTTGCAGAGGGAGACTTGCATGCAGCTTTTGTAATGTATAAAAAAATACTTCCCAAGCATGCTAAAAGTTCAGCAGTTCTGCCTTTCAGACTTCAGTGACCAGTGCTGCTGCTGATCAGCTGGGAGTTGGCAGGCTGTCCATGCAATGATATGTTGATGGAAGTGGGAGATTGACTTTGCTGTGTTGTAAATATCGTTTATTTACTTGCCCTTGAAAAATGCTATAAATACCTTGCTATTGTGTGATAAAGTATGAATTATTGCAGTGAGGTTATTTGTAATATAAAATGAATCTCAGTACAGTTTAAAACCTTCTTTACAGGTTGTGAAAGCTGGAAACAAAGTTCATAGCTTTGGAAAGAGGGATCAAGCTATCAGGAGGAATCCCAATGTTCCTGTTATAGTAAGAGGCTGGCTACACAAACAGGTACGCTTGTAATCATGTTTCTGTTCATATGCTTGAATACAATCATCAGATAGAAGTAAGTGCCTTTGAAGTAACTGAAAAATCAGAAGCTCAAATGTTGGTGATGCAGGACAGTGTTGGGTATTCCCACAAGCTTCTATAATGAGGAGCCCATACTCAGCAAGTGTAAAAACCCAAATTTTTAACCACTGCCAACATGGTTAAATGTTAAGGCTATAACTTTGTTGTCTGAATCTGGTTATTTTCACTGTTTTATCCTGTTGGCTTGCTGCCATACTCATCTCAGTCTCCCCTAGAACACACTATAAATCTGAGGTTGGCTGTGAAGGCCATATTCCGTCTGCTTGCTTATGCCCTTATAACCTGATCAAAGGCTTAATGGCCATATGCCTTTTGTTCTCCAGAAGCTGGACAGAGAAAATGAAGAGAGATAAGGACCTGTTTGCCACATAGATAGATACACCTACATCTATATAAATATATAAAAATATATCTATATAAATCTATCTATATATAAAATATATATAAATATATATATAAAAATATATAGATAGGGACCTGTTCACTGCTACCAAGACCAGTGTCCATGCAAAAAGCAAAGGCTGGATTACAGGATTTCATCCAACAAACAGAATTTTACAGCTGCTGCATCTTGAGCTCTTAGGCTGACAGAAGCATATCCTTGAGTGCAAGAAGGAAAGCAAGCATTTTATTATGTGAGAATACTTCCCTGCTTCTAATTTGACAGTCAGGGTCCATCAGGTTATCACCAGAGATCCAACATCTCGTTTTGGGGATGAGTAGGAGAAGGCTGAAATCTAAGGCTTACAATTTCATTCTGCGTTTACAGGAAGGTGAAACTGTGGACAGCCATCTGCTTCCTCCTTCATGGAGAGCTGTATTCCGCTATCAACTCTGTTGGCATACACTACCCAAGTCCATTTGCTTTCAGGACAGAATCAAAACTCAGACACAGAATGTGTTGATAGCATTATAGCATGAAAAAAAAGAAAGGAAAGAAAGTCATTGCACACCTAATATGACTGCAGAAAGAAGAAGGGAAATAGTGTATACAACCTTGCTCTGGCTATTTCCTTTTGTCCACTTCCCTCTACTTGCAAGTACTTAAGTCTCAAAATGCTCTCTATGCAGCTGGTCTTATCAAAGCCTTCCTCAGCTGAATAAGTTATACTTTCTTAGGTTACAGTGTGGCAATTTAACAAGATTCCAAAATAAATTTCGATGTAAACATTGCTCATTTTGACAGTTATATATATTATATATAGAGGTATATATAGTTCTTCACAAGTGTATTGCACTTCATTAAAATTTGCACAGTATGCATCCTTTTTTATATCCTGAGGAATATTTGATTAGATTACATTTTAGGCATAAATATCATACGGAAGATTGACTGTAGAATTATAGGGGATCGTTGTCTAGAAAGTGAGGTCATACAACTACATAGTGGTTTTCTTCTTGGTCTACAGGCAATCCTTTTTAGGAGTTGTACCATCCAGATTGCATACTTTGTTGAAGGATAAATCTGTCTAGATAAAACGTGCATTTGGTGTGTATAAGGTTAATCTGAATGCTGCTTGGGATGCGAGTTTAATTACTTAATGAAAATTAGCAGTTTGAATTTCTACACTGATTATTTTATAGCTGGATGTTTTGCCTCTTATCTTTCTTAGTACATAATATTATGCTAAAATATAAATAACTTGGTTTTGCAATTAATAGCATATTTAGGTAAACTTATGGTAAACTACTGTTTGGTACAGCGTTGTATGATAAAGTGTTAACTTCCCTTAAATGAAAATGTATTACAATTCTTGCATTTCAGGATAGCTCTGGAATGCGGTTATGGAAAAGGCGATGGTTTGTGCTCGCTGATTATTGTTTGTTTTACTACAAAGGTGAGTAGATACTAGCTCCTTTGATTTAGTCTGTAACAGTTCATCTTTTCAGATCACATTGCAAGCATAAACTGCTTGAGCTCTTCTGATACACTTTGGTATTCTGGGAAGATACATAGTGAAACGATTATTTGTCTATATGTCTTTAATGTGCAGCAAATTTCAGGCCGGAGTTGAGGAACAGGGCAATGCTCTATGATCTTTTGTCGCACAACTTATCTTTAATATGTGCTGAGGTTTACACTGCAAAATGTTTGGTGGCAATGACTGTTTAATATTCATCCCATCTCTGATCTGCACTGTGATACCTACTTACACTTGACCTGTTGATTTTTTGAGAATGCACTGTGGCCAGATCAGGATTCAATTTTAATCCAAGGGACGATGTAAGAGTGAGAACTTCGGGATCCATTATTCCTACCAAAATAAGTTAGATGTGATCTTAGCCTCAGCTAGGAATAATGGAATTACATAAGGTTATTTTGAAGTTTTGAGTATTGTGTAGTGTTACAATTTTTGGAAAGCATTACAGAATATGAAACTCAAATTGGTATTTCTAGGCACCGCATTTCTGCTACTGATTGCTTTAGAGCCAGCAGTAATAAAGGTTTCCTAATTATAGCAATTAGCCTACATACAGAATGCTAACTGGAAGGTCTGCCATGTTATGCAGCCTGTTGGAGTTCATTTATCACAATAAGCTTTATTATCAAAATTTATTCTTCTCTCCAAATCTAAAAAAATCCCATGCTCCCCCAAAACACTCAACAAAACCCCCAATTGATCTTCTTTTAAAAAAATCAATCATTTTTCTTAAAAATAAACTATTTTTCTCCATGTATTATTGGTGTTGAGTCATTACAAAGTTCAGATCAGGAAGGATTTCAGGAAACATCTAGTCCAACCACACGGCGAAAGCCGGATCAGGAAAGAAGTCATCCCAGGTTGCTCAGGGCTTAGCCCAGTCAGGCATTGGAAACATCCAAGGCTGGACATGACACAACCTTTCTGGCTGGCCTGTGCTGCTGCTGCTGTGTCCTCATGGGGATAAGTTGTTTCCTTATATCCTTTCTGAATTGCTCTTCTTAACTTAATGCCTGTTGTTTGTGTCTCCATAGACAGGAATATTGTTCCCCCCTCTGAAAAGTGCAGTGAATTAGATTCAATTTTTTTTTTTATTCAACAGACAGCAGAGAGGAATCTGTTTTGGGTAGCATACCATTGCCTAGTTACGTTATATCTCCAGTTGGACCTGAAGATCGCATAAATCGCAAATATTCTTTTAAGGTATGGTTGCAAAGCTTGTTAGTTAATCATATTTTAAAATGTTTATTTGCAGTAGGAAAGATGCTGTTGTAAACAGGAACATCATCTACTTTCCTATTTTATTTATTATTTAAAAAAGCAGACAATTTTATTGACTGTCTGTTCAAATGTAACATAGCACTTTTTTTGTTGCTTATGAGTTGACATTCATGTCTGTTACTATATAAGTGTCTTTAAAGTTTAGTAGTGTGCCTGTGAGTACAGATCCTCTTTCTAAAACAAGAAATTAATATTGATAAGTTTTTCGGTGCTGTTTTACAAATTGAAAGAAAAGTTGTCATTTTTTCTTTATTGAGTACTTGGTCTCATTATAGACTGATGATCTTCTGGTTTTGCTGTGTTCCTTTTAAAATAAAACAATTAGTTCTCACAGTTAGAAAGTGACAGCGCTGTAGCTTTTGATATAGCATTTTGTTATTTAAAGGGGAAAAAGTAACCATTTCTTTTTCTCCTTTTGTTTTCCACCGGGAGTGATCGTTGTCCTAAGTGGCAATGGAGTTTTTTAAGGAAAAAAAAGACTCTTGTTTTGATGTAGTTTGATGTTGGCTTTGTGTTATTTAAAATCTAGCAATACTTGGAGCAGAACCTGCTTTTCTATCAGGAAATGAACTATGTATTTAAAAAAAAAAATTAGAAATCAGATTTTGATCAGATATACTTTAGGAGATCTAGAAGGAAGCTTTCTTATTTAAATCTTTTTTATGCTGACATTATGAAGAACATATGCTCAACTCAGACTCTTGCTTTGGTTTTTGGGTTGTTTCAAGATTGTAGGCTGCCTTTTGTTTCTTTGGTTTCTGTGTTCAAGTGGATAATGATTTGAAATTTACTAAAGAAATATTAGTTTGACAAATGTGTTTAAAAAAGACCTAGTGCACTTTGTGGAAACGTTTATTCTGCTTTTCAAATGCATTGAACATGAGATAGCAGGACAAGCTACAAAGGAACCTTTGTTTAAGATAAACATTCCACTCCAATATTTAATGACTGTAATTCATCAAGCATTCTAGAGCCTTTTCCTAGGAAGAAGTATATATGGAAAGAGGAGCACCCAATATACCTCTCAGCTTCTGCGTCTCTTGAGTAGCTGTAAGAGCAGACTGGGGCAGGAGATAAAGTAGCAATAGCATCTAGTTGCTTTAGAGTTTAAAAAAAGAATTGGTTTTCGTTTTATTGAAAGGTTGTTAGTAAATGTTAATCAAGTGTGTATTAGGATCATTAACCAGTTTAACAGTATTAGTGTTAAGGACGGGGAGTGGTGGGGGGACGGGACGACCCTACACACATGTAGTGTTTAAGTAGAACGTTCCATAAGCAAGCTCTCAAGTCGCCACTGCCAATTCGTGTCTCTCCTTTCCTGTGGAGTAGAATCCAAGGTTGTGATCATGGTTAAACGTTTTCACAAGCAACTGCAGACTTTCCCTCCTCTTTTTTGGATATCACACCTGTATGAGCTCTACCAAGTCTTTAATCTGAGTCTTTTACTGAAAATCAGCATGAGCCAGTAACCCGAGACTTTCGACATAGGGTCATTAATAAAAAAATGAAATGGAAACAGGGAGTTGATAACAAAAGAAACTTTATGCTGGAAATCTACATTAAAAATCCACAACATATGTGCCATGTATTAGTTTGTTGGGCAAATCTGTTGGGCCAAACACCTCTGCTTTAGGTGTTTGATGATTGACTGCAGACTTGATGCTGCAGTATAATTTTATTTAGAACCACCTCCCAGGGCAGTAGGAGGGTTTTGTAAGATTCCTGTCTCATGGAGCCTGTCCAACACTGATATTCAGTGGTCATGGAGGTGGCTGTGCAGCGGCAGGAGCACAGCCGTGCTGGCATTCTGCATTCGATCACTCACCAGCCATTACCTTTATCTAGCCTCTTAGTACATTTTGATATCCAGAGTGTAGATGGACATTCTGTCTCACAACGTAGTGCAGCCAGAAATAGAAAACACAAGGGAGATTAAGCCCAAAATAAGGACAGGACTTTTTCGTATTTAAGTCTTAAATGAGTGAACGTGCCATGTCACTTTTTATGTTTAGTCTCTCATTTATTCAGGTTGTTGTAAATCCTCTGTTACAACAAAAGTATTTGCTGTCATTTTAAATAGCTGTTTTAAGTAACAATGAGTTTTAAATGCTGGAGAAGCAGTCAAACTTCTAAAAATGTCAACATTTTGGTTTGTTAAAATAAAGGAAGGAAATTTATTAAGCAAATACATGGATACTTTTTCCATATGATTCAGTTAGAACATAATTTGTAAAATACATGCTCACTAGGATGTGTGTTAAGCCCTGCTAACTGTTAAAATGTACACTGTAGGAGTTCTCGGAATTCTTTTCCTTTCATCCTCTCCTAAGTCCAAGCTTTAAGCTTTTATGTCTCTTTGGTGTTTAACAGTTACAGGCTTGCAGAATGGCATGCAAGCTGTTCAAATGCAATCAAAAACCTACCTTGAAGTGTAACTTTATGTATGTTGAATTGTTTTTTCTTTTTCAGAAATTCTGCTTTTAAGTATTTACCTTAACAAATTTTTTGCATTATTTTTTTTGTCTCAAGCAAAGTGCTCTCACTAGCTGTAAGCCACTGTCACTAAGCTGTGTGACAGCCTTTTAGAACTCAGGATCCTTACTGCGTATTTGTTTCAGTAGCTAACATCTTAAAGTTATTTAATTAATCTGATAGCTGTATATTTTAATACAGTGTTTTTTTGCTGATACAAATGTAAGGAAGCACAAGTCCAATGTATAGATTTTAATCTGAAAAACTTTATTGTATGCCTGGAAATACTCCCTTGGCTTAATAGAGAGCTGACCATACTTTCTAGTAATACAACAGTTTTAAACATCAGTAATATCAGTTTACAAAGGTTAATGTAATTGCTTTCTTTTTAGAAGCCTCGTTGTCCTCAATAATAAAAGCTATTTTTAACTGATGTGTTAAATATATATGAGAGAGTACGGAATGTAAACTCATTTATACGAATTTGACAGTAATAGAAATTGAGAAACTTGGAAGGCCTACCAATATTTGTTGTAAAGAAAACACCAGAACTTCATGCAAAGACAGTGTACAAGTATATGTTTGTATTTAGCTGCATATCTTGCTACGAAATAAAAGCCACAAAGGATGCTCTGATGTTCCTGTAAGAGGTAGGAAGTAGAGCTGGAGATGCAAATTATTCCTTTTTATTTTGATAATACCTTCTGAATTTTTTCAGATGTATGCCCTGTTAGCATGAGGGCTTTCAGAGCCAAATCCAGAAGATACTTAGTGGCTTAGTTTTAAATATCTCTTCATTATTGACATAATTTCATTATTAAGACTTACTAATGAAAGTATCTGTTCATTGCTTAGACCTCCTGAGACCAGAGCAAACTTTTATCTGTTTCTTTGATCTCACTGTCTTTCCTAAAAAAAAAAAAAAAAAAATTAACATAGTTTGTTCGTTTATGTTCTTTGGATCATTGTTGTTTCCTTAAACTCTGGGGACTCAGGTGAAGAAATGCTAAGGGCTATAAATTTTAGAGGTGCCGTTTTAGACCTTGGAAATGGGAAGGTTCTAGCTTCCACGGGTCCTGAAAAAGTTCAGTATTATTTGAGGGTAAAAGTTGAGGTAGATTGTACTGTGCTACTGTTGTGTTTGTATTGAAGGCTCAGAGTATTATTTCAATTTGTGCTCATAAATGTCTAATAAATATCAAACTTGAGGATAGGAGAGACTTTCCTGTATTTTATAGATTATCGAGAGGGCTAACTTTGAAAGTCTGCAATTGCTAGAAAACTGTTTCCCCTCTGTCCTACGAACTGTGGCTTTTTCTCTCCTAGGAATTTTGAATTATTGAAGAGGAACATAACAAATTTAGCCATTAATTACTTTTAGTTTAGTGTTTTGTTAAGTATTTTCTTTGGAAACATGAATCTTTTCATTATTTTAACTTGTTTACCTTTTTGTCCTTGTCTTGTCCTGTTGATATGCCCTTGGGGTTTACTGTCCATTTCTCCTTCTGTGCATTATGGGAGAGAGACTGCTTTTCTTCTCAATCTATCCACATTAAGGCATCTGAATGCATGAATAGGTACCAATATTATTTTTTCCCCTCTTGTATGTATGGTGTACATGTGCGCATGTGCTGTGTTTTAGGCTTTTTAGTATGCTGTAGTTGTCCTAATAGCTATTGCTTATAAAAACAAACCAACAAAAAATCCTTACTAGTCTACTGGCAGTGACAGCTACAGGACATTTCACAAAATGGCTTTCTCGCCTGTAAAACACGCTACTAATAAATAACTGAAAAATGTTTTAATTTTTTCTTAACCAGTTTTATATATTACAAACGTCAGTGTTGTGTTTGTTGATAATAACACACTATCTCCATTATTCCTTCTGAAGCTGTGAGTGTTTATGGCTATGATAGCTTCAGTCTCTCAAAGGAGAATGATGCAACATACTTCGCATTTTTATTTTTTTTTCACCTATAGCCTCTTAGGCAGTGCTTTCGGCTGTGCTCATCATGCACCTCTGATGGAGAACCTGAAAAGCAAAGGGGTTTGTTGATCAGGACACACAGGTCAATGAAGATAGACAGCTGTTAAATCCATTTATTGATGTGGTAAACAGTCTCCGTAGTTATTCAAGGTCTTGGGTTTTTCAGCAAGTATATAACTGTGAATGCTGGCGTCCCGCTGCCTCATCTGCACTGGGGCATATGTAGTCTGCTTTTCTGCAGGTACGGCTTCAATTCTGGATTTTAGCATCTCCTCCTATGGGCTCAGGGTGGTCTGTGAAGGAACCCTATAATCATCAGGTCTAGCATTAAAATCACTGATTTTCCTTACATCCAGAGCTGCCAATTTTTGACCTGTTCTTACACTGGATGCTAATCATAAATGCAATCAATTACCTGTTTCAAATTTTTGTTTTGACCATTTGTAATAGTCTCAAAATTAAAAAAAAAAAACCAAAAAAACCAAACCAAAACCCCAGTATGGTTTAACGTAAGTCAATCATGTGTTCCTTTGCTAAGGGAGGCAACTAATGCTGGGGAGGGAGAAACCACTTCGCGTTCCCTTGTTGGTCAGTGCTGTTGGGAAGCAGAGGCTTTTTCTAGCAGGAGAGAGTCTCGGACTTCTCTGTGTTGCCTTTTCTTCCTCTTCCTTCTCCTCCTCTCTTTTCTAACTGGCTGTTGTGCTGTGGTCTCACTCCTTCTGCCACTGACCCCTGCGGAGGCTGTGCTACCACAGTTTTCCAAATAAATTGTGGCTTCCTTATTTGAGGTGCAGAAGGGAAAGGCCAAGTTTCACACATTTATAAGACCAGGCTGCAAAAGAAAGGGAGTAGATTTTCCACAACACTTAAACGGCTTTAATAGCAAGCAAATATTTTGCTCTTTGGAGTTGTTGATACAAGTCTCTAAGGTTCTGGTGATTTAGGAAATTCAGTGTAAACAACTGAAATTACAGTATTTAGGGAGGACCACATCAGATAAAATACGTCAGGTTTTGTCAAAACTATCGCTGTGTTTCTGAAGCCATTTGGATTTGTAGACTTTTGGATTTTTTAAATTTGTAATAATGAGGGGAGAGGATGTCATTAAAAAAAACCAAACCACAGTCAGGGAGATTTGTGAAATATGTTTAACTTTAAAAGATGATGTAGCCAAATTAAGAAGTTTAGATAATTTTTCTTTTAAAAAAACCTTGGCTCAGCAGTGTTTCATGCCATTAGCTTTTGTGTGCAGTAGCAGGTTTAGTTTTATGGAAAGCAGTTTAAATTACTAATTTTTTAATATCTTTACAAAAGCTTTCAAGTCCAGTATACTGTCTTCAGTTCTTTTGGAAACTAATGAAATGAATCTCTCCCTACTAGTCTGAAGCACATCTCTAAAGTAACTGTGAGGAAATATAGTCAAGACTTTCAGGACTGATGTGACATAGTACTGTTGTTTATACAAATGTGGATGAGATTTGATTAAATTCGACTAGCCTAGAATTACAAAGACATTCCAAATCTAATAAATTTGAATGCTGAATATTTTTATAGAGGAATTTACAAATACTTCTAGTTTGCAGTGGAATTTCTGGATTACTTTGGTGTGCAGAGATACCTGTCAATATTTTGTGCGCTATGATAATTTCATCAGTATTACTAACTTTATCAGTAAGTCTTGTGATTTTGCAGCTAATATAAAGGTTCAAGAGCACGCTTTTACTGAGAGATTTTAATTGCTTGAATTGTAAGATTTTTGTCTGTGTCTTGTCTGAATAAATTGCTTTATTAAATGAGCTGAGAAAATCAGCTTTCTTACGCATGTCTCAGAATTTCTTTAATTTGTTTTGTGTGATATTTATTGCAAATGAAATGTATCTTAAGAGAAAATGAGTAGCTGAAAATTCCTACTATGAAAAACAGAAGCACTACACTTTTAGCTTAATAGTGTGAGTAAGAGGTAGTGAAATTTCAGTGCTGTTTGAGTTCACTGCACGACAGCCTGTTGTGGCAGTGTGATAATTTTACCCCATATTCAATAAAAAGTCAACAGAATCTGGGGAGTTAATTAAAGATATGAAAAGTTTCAGTAAATTTTCTGAGGGAAAAATGAAAGGGCTGTCTGACTTTTACATTTTCTTTTTTCTTTTTTTTTTTTTTTCTTTTTTTCATACAGGCTGTTCATACAGGTATGCGGACATATATTTATAATAAGAATTCTGTTATTGGCTCTCAGGCAGAGCATTCAGGAATGCGGACATACTACTTCAGTGCAGATACCCAAGAGGATATGAATGCCTGGATCCGTGCTATGAATCAAGCTGCTCTTATGCAAACACGCTCTTCACTGAAGAGGCAAGTTCAATACACAAACTGTTAGCTTTTAAAATACGTAAAAAATACAATTTGTATGTGTATATATGCATCAATAAAAAACAAATTGGTAGTGATTTCTGGAAATTATATTTCTAAATGTGTGTACTAGTTCCCATTTTAACCAAATAGTTATTTTTCATTTATGACCTGTTGCAAATTGGTTAACTAGGATTAATTAAGAAAACCTCATGTTCGATATTTGTGTCTACACGAAAATAGTGTGTCCACATATAGTGACATGGATTAATTTCTGTGTATATATAATTTTTCTGGGAATTTCTATTTAAAAGTTACAGGTTTTGTGAGCAAATTCATAAACCTGCAACAGCCATTTGACAGCTTTGAGGAAATATACGTAGAAGGGAGTTGTTTTAAATGAGTATTTAGAACTAGGATTCAGATGCTGTTAAGAGGGAAAAGAATGTTCAAGATGGGTAAATGGTAAGTGAGTAGTGTTATGGATATTAATCAATTTGTACAGGTTTTACTTGCTTTTCTTTTTTTTTACTTTGGTTGCCTTTAGTACTTTTAAGAGTTTTTAAGTTTTTCTTGGTGTAGAAAAAAAGCACAAAAAGAGGATGTCCATCGTCCGGTCATTCTTAATTAGTGCTAGAGGCACACAAATTCAGCTGTGCCTTCATGTACTTCCAGTTTTTCCCTCTTAAAACTGATCTAGCCTTCTTGATGTTTTGATTTGGGGAATGTGATTCTTTCACTACAACTCCCTGTGAAAGAAGACTCTGCCCCGTGAGACAACCCTGCTTTTTTATCCCTTGGGACTTTGAGGATTAAAATGTCATGGTGCAGTTTCCTGGAGTATCTCGCAGTAGTGCTTGCTTTTAGCAAGTCAAATGTAAGCAAAGGATCAACATCTCTTCCAGAGCTTTGCATCCTACATGTTTTTGTGTTAAGATTTTCTGGATTTAATTTAAATTTCAAATAACTGAAGGAAAAATCAAGGTGTTCTGGCATGTTTGAAGTATTGATCCAGGTCCTTCCTCCTGATAGAACATTCTTTTTGAGACACTAAGTAGACTGAAGTGAAAACAGTTATTTCATGACACTTACACAGAATTCACCTTCCATAAAGCTATAAAGAAGCTGAATTTAGTTTCAGAGAAAATGAGGTGCTACTACAAGATCAATGATGCACCATTGAATTGTAAGAAAAAAATGTCATGAATCTTATCACTATAAGGAGAAGAAGAATATTGCAAATTAAGTACATGTCAAAAGCAACATAAAACCTTTAAGATCCTTAGGTATTTTATACTGTGTTGTAAGTTTAATATCAAGGTTTCTGCTATGGAATTTTTAAAATATTTAGACAATAAGGGAAATAAGTAAACTAGTGTGTATTGCAGCATGTATTAGGAGCAATGGGGAATATTTATTTAATGTTATTTTTTTGCAGGAATAACCCGTAGGTTTCCCTGGACAGTGATAGTACTGATTCAAATGTAGATATTGTTCTGTCCTCTTGGCCAGAGATGACTAAGCCCCAAGACATCTGCAAAGATATTGAAAGACATTTTGACTTTGAAATGAGCAGTTGGCAGTTTGGTTTTGGTTATTTGGCTTTCAGTGTTTCCCGAGATAGGAGGACTTTCTTTTTACCATTGTTTGTGTGTGATAATACACAAGTCTTGCTAGACTAACCTGATCGCCTTCTATGACAAACTCACTCGGCTGCTGGATGAGGGGAAGGCTGTGGATGTGGTCTTCCTGGACTTCAGTAAAGCCTTTGACACAGTTTCTCACAGCATTCTGCTTGAGAAACTGTCAGCCTCTGGCCTGGACAGGCGCACACTCTCCTGGGTGGAAAACTGGTTGGCTGGCCGGGCCCAGAGAGTGGTGGGAAATGGTGTGAAATCCAGCTGGAGGCCAGTGACAAGTGGGGTTCCCCAGGGCTCAGTGCTGAGTCCAGCCCTGTTCAATGTCTTCATCAATGACCTGGATGAAGGCATCGAGTGCACCCTTAGCAAGTTTGTCGACGACACTAAGCTGGGTGGGAGTGTTGATCTTCTGGAGGGTCGGGAGGCTCTGCAAAGGGATCTGAACAGGCTGGACCGCTGGGCAGAGTCCAATGGCATGAGGTTTAACAAGGCCAAATGCCGGGTGCTGGACTTGGGGCACAACAACCCTGTGCAGTGCTACAGACTAGGAGAAGTCTGTCTAGAAAGCTGCCTGGAGGAGAGGGACCTGGGCGTGTTGGTTGACAGCCGACTGAACGTGAGCCAGCAGTGTGCCCAGGTGGCCAAGAAGGCCAAGGGCATCTTGGCTTGTATCAGAAACGGCGTGACCAGCAGGTCCAGGGAGGCTCTTCTCCCTCTGTAGTCGGCACTGGTGAGACCGCTCCTTGAATCCTGTGTTCAGTTCTGGGCCCCTGACCACAAGAAGGATGTTGAGGCTCTGGAGTGAGTCCAGAGAAGAGCAATGAAGCTGGTGAGGGGGCTGGAGAGCAGGCCTTATGAGGAACGGCTGAGAGAGCTTGGGTTGTTTAGCCTGGAGAAGAGGAGGCTGAGGGGAGACCTTATTGCTTTCTACAACTACCTGAAAGGAGGTTGTAGAGAGGAGGGTGCTGGCCTCTTCTCCCAAGTGACAGGGGACAGGACAAGAGGAAATGGCCTCAAGGTCCGCCAGGGGAGATTTAGGCTGGACATTAGGAAAAAATTTTTCACAGAAAGGGTCACTGGGCACTGTCAGAGGCTGCCCAGGGAGGTGGTTGAGTCACCTTCCCTGGAGGTGTTTAAGGCACGGGTGGATGAGGTGCTAAGGGGCATGGGTTAGTGTTTGGTAGGAATGGTTGGACTCGATGATCCGGTGGGTCTCGTCCAACCTGGTGATTCTATGATTCTATGAAGTTGAATACTTCTTTCATACGGTATTTTCAGTCATTTTTACAGACATGTATAAATGATTACTGCTTCCTTGATAGCTCTGTAAATGTAACTTTTCTCTAATTGTGGTAACAATTGAGTTTTGCTGGACGTACCCGTCTTAACATGTTTCTGTCAAATCTATCACAGCCTGAAGAAAGTGCTTTTGTCGGTGTCCTTTCTAGAATAGTAGTAACAAGACCACATCAGCTTTTCACAGTGAAGCAGTGTTCATTACTAACTTGAGTTTTCTTTTCAGAGAAACGGAGAAAGTGGATCAGCAAGCTGTTCCTCAAGCTAATCATGTGGATGCCCGTAAAGAGTGTGTGAAGGCAGAGATTACAGATGCAAAAGAAAGTTATCAGAAATCAGCTGAAATGCTTGGATATGATAAGCGTGAAGAGATAAGAAGAGAAAAAGAGGAGGAGGAGCGTTACATCCATAGAAAAGAAACTCTGGAAACTAAGAAGGGAAAGGCTAAGCATGCATTAACAGAAGCTGATTCATTATTTCCAGACTCAACGAATGCATCGAATGCATCGCGGTCCCAGCCTCAGCCAGCTGAGAAGAATGGAATACTTCCTAACTCATTAAGTATGAGTGCTGGCCTAGTAGAGCAGAATGGTACTGGCTCATATAAAAGAGGGTTTGTTCCCAGAACAAATCCAGATAAACAGATTCAAAGAAAAAGTAACATGGCTCAAGTGGAGCACTGGGTAAAAGTCCAAAAAGGAGATACAAAAAGGTTAGTGCGCATCTTTAAATAGCCTGCCAAATGGCATTTTCTTAAATTAAAAGAAAATATGTACTAGTCACATGCTTAGTACAAATCAGAATGATGTTTTACAGAGACAATATATAGCAAAACTTACTTTCTTCCCCAGTGCAGAATGGTATTTTTCAGGCATTTATCTCATGGGAAAGTCAGTATGGGATTGGCTAATCAAACCCCTTTAATATTGTCACTATATTGCAAGTAGAAAGTAAGATTAGAGTGCTATTCTTTTTTTACTCTTTTTAATTGCTGTAGATACTTAAAACTTCTTAAATTTTACCACAAGTGGAGACCCAGAAAGTGAAGTGCAGCCCTTAGTTACCTTGGATATCAATCAGTGCTTCTTGAGAGAATATGACTTCAATGAAAAAAAAGTACTCAGTGTATTAGTTCTTACATGCACAGATGTCTAAAATGCAGTCTAAAATAATATGGAAAACTATTGAGCTAATTAGACAGTGCTTAAGAAAGCTCATGTTGAGAAGTTTTTCAGATCAAAAGTATAGAAAGTGAACAGGCTTGACTGATAGCTAAATAAATAACTGTTTTGTTCCTAATTACTCTTCCCAGTAAATCACCTTTAGGTTTGTATTGGTGTACCATTAAGAGAGTGTTGTTGCAGGTGCCAGCATTTGTTCTAGATAAAACCAGTTACCTCAGCTGGAGTGGTTAAGTATCCAGTGAAACTTCACAAGGGTTAATTGCAGTGATGTAACCAAAATCTGGCTTAATACATGTGGCTATAGAGAGAGTAATTTTCTTGTTACCTTAAGAACTTTCTTTATGTTTTATTTTAGCTCCCTTGACCTTGTTTTCTTTGTGTTTCCACAACAAATGCTGTTATGGTTTCTGTGTTCAGAATAAATTGCACGTTACCTTCCTGAAGATTAAGGGATTGATTTTTTTAAATGGCAACTTCTCTCATCCTGCTGAGGTTGTTGCAGTCCACTTAAGTGATAGATAAAAGTGGCATGTTAGTTGTCAAATGTCTTCTTGATTTCAGGATGTAGAAATTTAAGATAGAGATCACAATTTGATTGACACACATTGATTTTAGTAAGTATGAATGGACCACCTAATTTCTTAATGCCCAATGTTTACCGTTATTCCCCCAAAATGTTAAAAACTTCTTATGGTTTAGAAGCCTTTATAAATTTTGAACACAGGATGTGTGCAGTTTTATTAGTTCCTGGCTCACGTGTATAAAGATACAATGCTTGCCAGCAAGTTGATTTTGACAAGAAAGAACTCTTTGAGCTACAGCCTTTTTTGAAATACAACAGTTGTTTTTATCAAATTGCAAGGATTTCACCTTTTAAATAGATATTTAGATCTTTCAAATACATTTTTACTTCCCCTTTTTATAAAGCACACTGTTTGCTAACTGGAAAATGTCAGCTGTCACTTTGGAGATTCATCTCTCTTGGACAATGAGCTGTTAGCTGCACTGCAGTTATGTCTGATGTAGTCATCCAGACGCTCTCTGTTCTTAGCAAAGGGAAATACCTACCTTAAGGTTCATGCCAGTCTTTGGGAAAGATCTAGAGAACTGGAGGGAGGTTTGAAAAGAGGCTTTCAGGAGAATTTGGTTTTAAGTAATTAATGGTCAGGATAATCAAACAACAGCTGTCCAGAAATGATTAGTCTTTGATCTGACTCCAGTGCCTGGATAGACACAGTGAATGCATAATTCTAAGATATCTGCTATTTCTAGCAGTTTATTTGCACTTAAATATAAAGGAATTGGATAAATGTAAGCTTAATATTCCCCAACTAAATGCATGTTGAGGAGTTTCCTTCCTTACAAATACAGCGTTAACCGTTTCTTGTTATGCAAAACTTTCTAATCCCTTCTGATTTGCTTAAGGAAGAAAAGTGACCTGTCTTAGTGTTTCCAATAATCGTATGTGTTTCCTTTTGAACATTTGTCTTTTCTTTTTACAATATCTTCTGTGCAATAGCTACACATTGAAGACCTCAATGTTTTTCATAGACAATAATCATATAATATGGCATCAGATCATTTAGTTGCCTATGTTCATACTACCAGCCTGCCTTAAGCTTTTGTGAAATTTAAGGTAACATTACGGTTCTGTGGTGTGAGAGAATGAAGCTTTTATGAATTTCTAATCCTCCATGCAACTCAGGGCAGTTATTCTGCTTTCTGACATGAGGAATTATACATACTCTCAAGACCATCTATATTTCAAGGCAACTCAACAGTGCCAAATCCTGTAAGCACATGGAGGCAACTACTGAGCAGCAGTTGCTGGTAGCAATTCTTTCCCCCGGCTTTGGTTATTCTTGGACGCTGAATAAAGATATTGCTTTCCATCCCGCCCTTTCTTTCATGTGTAATTCCAGCACTTCCCATACCATGAGATCTCCTTCTTATGAAAAGAGTGGAGCCTCCTGAATGGAGTAATGAATGTGCTCCCTGCTCAGATTTTCTTTATTTGTATTTCTTTTAGTTGTTTTTATTTATTTTTTTGTATTGTTGCTCTGTGGCAAGTCAGGCAGAATTGTTTTGTGTTTGGAGATCACGACTGAATGGGCGAGTGACTGCAAGTACAAAACCTGCAGATGTTTAACTGGTGAATTAGATATTGGACAGGCAGGTTCTTAGGTGTGAGGCTATGGAAAGAATTTGAATCAAAGTAGGAGATGAAGCTAACTAAACTTTGTGAAAGCATTTGCTGATTCTGTCTTAAATCTCTCTCTGCTAAAAGGTTTAGTTTGTACAGTTTAAGTGTATTATGAATGCAGTACTAAAGCCAGGATGTAGTGACTCTTTTTATGTTCTAGTTTGTCAATCAGTTTTGCTGCAGAAAGTCATGCGTTGCTTAAAATCAAACTAGTAACATTAGGTCAGATGAAAGGAAGTCATACAGATCATGGACTTCGAGCCATTTCTTACCTTCGTTCATTCCCATGAACAAAAATTTTTAGAGAATACTCTGTGATTGGTGAGATTTCTTCGTGCGCTTCAAGGTATTTTTTTAGAATGAGCATGCATTTGTTGTTCATAAACTGCGCCATCTACTGGTGAGCAGGCTTTCAGTGAAAAATTGTAAGTTATAGATTTGCTCTTTAAACATACTCCATTCTTGATGTTCTTGACTTTCTTTTTGGTCTAAGTGCGTAATGCAGCTGTCCCTTAAATTTTTTTCTAGTGGGTCATCTTAGGTTAGACACTCAATAAAAAGCCTATATTTATACTTTCTACATCTGTTTGTGAATACAGTGTAATGTTTTTGTGCAGAATAGATTTAGTTAATACTACTTTGTTAATATTTCTGTAAATCCTTTTAAAATTACTCTTGAATGTGGTGTCTTGTCGCTCCTGTGCTAATGTTATTAGTTTGGGTTTTTTAATGAGTCACTCCCACTCATCAATATATGCTAAAATTTACCTTTTTTTAATTGCCTTCCTTTGTTACAGCCTCACTTCTGATCAGACTCTTACACGTCAGGGTCCCAACCCACCTTTTCCTGAGAACTATCACACTTTGCCAAAGAATACCAGGCAGCCTTCAGGGAGCTCACCGCCACCACTGAACCGCAATTTGCCAAGTGACTACAAATATGCACAAGATCGTGTTAGCCACTTGAAGATGTCCCAGGAAGAAAGGAAAGCAAATAAGGATGGAACTGTTTGGCAGCTGTATGAGTGGCAGCAGAGACAGCAATTTAAGCATGGCAGCCCCACTGCCCCACTTTATGTAGGTTCTTCAGACTTTGTTGACCGTGGTAAGTCAAAGAGTTCATTAGATGTTCCACGATCGATATCTGTTCCACCTTCTCCATCTGATATTCCTCCACCTGGACCTCCAAAAAGCTTTCCTCCAAGGAGACCACATACTCCAGCAGAAAGGCTTACAGTTAAACCATCTGATGAGAGGCAAACTGTAGATGTTCCTTTTGCTGGATCACCGAGGAAGATACGAAATCATGCTGTAAAGGTTTGTATACAGTACAACTATTTTCAAACTATTCTCTGTGTGGTGTCATACAGAGATAATTTAATTTAGTAATTTTCATTGCATCCTTCCCTTTGTATGAAAGATTATGCAAATTGTAGAAGTTAATACGATGAATAATTTTGTTCTTTAAACTCTTATGCTTCTGATCATTTCAGATGTATTAATTATTGTTGGTTAGAAAAGGAAAATTGGTGGCACGTCACATTGGTTTGGAGTGTTTTAATTCAAAACCTCGAAGGCATATGATTATATGTACAAAATATACAAATTGTAGTATTCTAATATATAGAGTAGGTAGGCAAGAATATGAAATTCAGCAGGATAAACATTTCCTTTATTATTTACTTATGCTCACAGTCTTCATTTTTTGCTGTGTCTGCTTTCTCTACATGTTCTCCTCTTGTGGTTAGTCTTATAGCTGATTTAGTCACAGCTAAAAACATAATTTTTCAATAGTTTAAGCCCTTTGTTGAGTCATTATCACTGGGCTAAGCAAAATCAAACAGTATTGGTCTGAAACGTTAACCTTCTGTAGAATTTCGGTGTGTTGTGTTTTTTGGGGTTTTTTTTGTAGGCACTGTTTTACCCTTTTATCCCAAGGTGACAAAGGTTTCCCTGTTTGGTACTTCACATGACTCTTCTTGCCTAAGAACATTAGGAAATTTCAGGATTGAATCAATGTAGAATTTACTTGTCTTGGTAGCTCTTAGAATGGAGTAAGTGGAAGTGAAGGTCTCTGTATTCACGTAATTCTTTGACCTCAACTATAGGCTGTGATGGGGAAACTACTCGTAAAGAAAGAGACTTGTAAATTCAGGTACCCGGTGTGGGTAAGGACTATGACTTTGGGTTGTACGCTGGCACAGTTTAGATATTTTTTTTTTCCCTAGTGTATATATACGTGGTGTAGATGTCAGATATCTTTTAGAATTTACAGTTTTATAACATTCTGTCAGAGGATGAAATGATCTAGTGACGTGCAACACTGGAAATTAATATTTTTTTAACTCCCGGTTATATTACATGAGACATTGGTTTCTCGTGTAAGCTGAAGGAGCATTACATCCCTTATGAAGGAATGTACAACAGTCTTTTTTCTTCCTATGCAATGCAGCTGCATAAAGTTTACTTATAAAATAAAACTTTTTATGTTGTATTGGTTTTACCAATATAGGGAAAACCAGTTTTCTTCATCTGTAAAACTTCCTTGTGAACTTCTCTAAATGTTTCTAGAGAAAACTGCTTATGGTTTTATATGTAAGCATAGTGTCATTTTACATTTAGATGTATTTGTCTACAGAAATCTGTGATACTCTCCTCTCCCTTTATTAAATACCATCCAATTACATTTAAAAAAATAGGCAGAAAAAAATGCGTTCAATTAAATTCAGATACAGGGATACAAATAAATCACGAGGAGAAGGCTGCCTGGAAGACAGCCATGTAAGTTTGGCATTAAGAGAAAGGTGAAAGAATGTGTGTACAGTAAGTTTTCATATTATAAGTAGAAAGGGGCAGTTCAAATATGATCATTTAAAAAAAATCTGGTATTAATGGAACCCATTGCCACAAGGTGTCACTCATGTCAGTAGCTGAGTGTTCCCTGGCTAAGAGAGGGCATTCACTGTTGTTGCTCTATGGAGTAAATACCTACTTCTGGAGGGTGTAAGCCAACCAGCCTTTCTCTGGGAGGCGTTGGTGGGGGGAACTTTATGAGGTTTTTTTGTCATTGTATTTGCTAGAAGTCACTGTGCATGTTCTGCTGAAGCACTTTGTGCTGCCGGAATCCACTGATCTGCCCAGCATCACAGGTGCTGAATTCGCATTTGTTCGTTTGTTTCACTTAATCATCCAAGGATCTGGCTCACCCATAAATGTTACCTTCATCACAGAATCATAGAGTGCTTTGGGTTGGAAGGGACCTTTACAAGTCATCTAATCCTGCAGGGAGCAGGGACATCTTTAACTAGATCAGGTTGCTCAGAGCCTGATCTAAGCATGCTGTGAATTCAAATACAAAATCTGTGGCAGAGGTGCATGTATTCTGGATTTTCCCTGAAGTACAACATACCTCTCACTTGAGACAATCCTTATAATTCTGGCTGTGGCTTCTTACAGAGCTCAACTCATATTGATCGACGCTCTATGCCTGCAATGGGTTACATGACACATACTGTGAGCGCACCAAGTTTGCATGGCAAGTCGGTAAGTTGAGAGGGCAGTTACTTTACCTTTTGTGTCATCATAGTATTGTAGTTAGGTTTTAAAATCCTGCTCATTCCATAATACTTGTATTTTTATTAGTTAAAACCTAAATAACTTGAACAAGAACTTAATCTTAACCAGCTCCCAGTAAAACCTGTAAGAATTTTGCTGCTATCGGCAACGTGAACAGAGATGAGCTGTCTGTTATTACAGGATTTAACTGTTATTATGTTTATTTGACCAAATGCAGAGTTAATTAAATAATTGCTTAATCATGTCAAGTAACTGCTTTCTGGGCACTGAGGTGAAAAATGTAATTACAGTTACTTTCCCTGAAGACTGCTAATTTCCTTTTTACAATGTGTCTAAATACCTGCAGCCTGAAGAGCTAACATTGCTTCTCATTCGATTAAGGAGACATCAGGCTAAGTTGGCTAGTATACGAAATTACACAATCGCACAATTACTGCAGCACTTGCCAACTAATTCCACTTATCAGGTCAGCTGCTGCTTGGCTCATCTGTGCCATCTGACATTTTGTGACTCTGCAGATGCTTCATTAGTGGCATGCTTGAGTCTGTGCTTTCTTGCCCATTCTTTGGTATTCTACAATTCCCAGATCGTTTGCGCTTTTTCTTTGCTACTTTATTTGCTATAAAAGATGAGCGTTTTGAGTTACAGGGCACTGGTGCATATGTTTCAAAGTGTTATGTATTCTTCCTTTTAAACACTATTTCTGAAAATGCTGCATCTTCAGAAATGTGAATTAAAATATTAGATAAGTTCATTCTAAAGCAAACCCATTTCTTTGTGCTACTTTCTCGATGGGGTTGGCTCCCTGTGCCACATGCTGCGTCACCTGCAAATTGAAATGCATCAACCAATTTGTACATTCATATGAGCTTGTAACAGTGTCAGTTCTGCAGGTGACCATTGATTCATAAAGCTCGTGGGCATCTAGGATCATCAACAGCACTCACTGTTGCGCTGATACATGAAACTTGTAAATATGAGAGCAAGCAGAGCTCTTTGATATTGGAGCCTCAAAAATGGAGCCGCCTGAGAATAAAATGTGGTGACTCTTCTTGGAATTGGTGAAGGCTTTATACTGGCTCAAAACTAAAGAAATTTTTCTGAATTTGGAAAGGTTTCATTTCCCAACTTACCTCACCTACAGAACGATTGCACTAAAATGGGCTATAGTAATAGGGATTTCTCCAAAAATGGGCAGACTATCTAGTCAAGTCCTCAGCCAGGCTTACAAGTTGATGGGACAAGATTGTAAGTGAACACCTCTAAAGAAATGCAAATATATTATATTAATTTTATGGCATAATGAGTTTTTCTTTTCTTTCTTTTTTTAACTACACATTGTCATTGGCTCAAAACTTGAGAAAAGTTATAGTTGTGTTTTTCTTTCATTCTGAAGTTTAGTGTATGCCGGATATAAAATCTTGTCAAAATAGCAGTAAAAATTCTAGGAATCTGGGGGCATTTTGGCTAATTGCAAAGCACATTTGCAACAGTTAAGCTTTATTTTGTTGCGTATTGCAAATGGCTTGCCTGAAAAAGGAGAAATAACTTCTATACATGGTTTTCCTGAGCACACCGTAGTGAAGATGTTGCTAGATGAATGTAACTATAAAATTAAGCTGATAGCAATTACAGGTGAGCCAATGAAAAATCGTGATCGAGTGGATTGCTCTTACTTAAGGCAGAATGGATTTTCTAGTCATATAAGTGAGATTTTTCAGTATTTTGTTCACAAAACTGATTTCAGACTTTTCTGAACAAAGGAATTAATATCTTAGAACATGTATGAAGTGTGAGCAAAAGTATTCTAATGATTTGTTATGTAATGACTTCTAGTTAGATCTGACATTCAGTTAGGTACAAGTCTTCTCTTCTTCTCCCAAAGGGACACATTATGCTGGAGCACAACACCGTAACTTTTTCAGTGAAGGGACAGTCAGTAGAAATTGGCCTTGAAAATTAACTTTTGAAAATCTGTTGTTTCAGGTAGTTACCTGTCTCGTTGAGGTGGAAAACTCAAGTCTATATTTGGAGGGTGGGCATGAGGTAGTAATATTCTTAGGGAATATTTTGCCCATTTTTCAGCTATAAATAGCAAGATGTTGGTGGAGCAAGTGTGCTTTTTTATGTACTTCCTATTCTGTTATTTTGTTTCCTCTTTCATCCATTTTCTTATATTTAACATGCCCAGGTATTTTGAAATTGTTTCAAACATTCAAATACATTGTTCTTTTTTTTTCCTTACATACTTACCTGAAGGCGGATGATACTTATATCCAGTTGAAAAAGGATTTGGAGTATTTGGATCTAAAGGTAAGATTTTATAGGAGTTCACTTCCATTATTTTTTTGACCCAGTGGTCTTTTGTGTATCACTTTGTATCTGCAGGTTTTCAAATCACCTTCTGTTCAGAGATGGAAACTCTGTCTTTTGCCATCACTATTGTGCTTAGAATATTGAATGTCTTTATACTAATGATCATATAATTAAAGCACAAACTCGGAAAATGTAGTTGCTTCAGTTTGTAGGAGGAACTTGTGTTACTGGTACTCCAGGTGAATGTTATTATGTGGATTTAGTGAAGTCAAATAAAAACTGATTCAAAGTGTTTGTCTGGTGTAGCATTGGAACCAATATGAAGTCAAATTCTTGAAGTTAAAATATGGGGTTCTTTTAATCCATCTTTTTCCCTTTAAATCTTCTTGAGACTACCTTTTTGTTGTTGTTGTTTTTATAATGTGCTGTTTTTATAATGATTTGATTTCTTATGAGAATGTGATGGTTAATTTGTACCTGCCATTATTTTTGTATTATTAGAGCTATGAGATTTCAAAGGCACCCATTCATCCATCCATCTGGAGATAAAATCTGTTTAAAATGTTACCTGATATTTGCATTTAAAATAAAAAAATGAAAATATGTTGATCATGAAAGTATCTGCTTAAACTGAATTACTTCTGTGTCTGGTACATCTGATAGTTGACCATTTGAAAGCAAATACAGACTTATTGGTATCAGAAGATAGCCCCCCCAAAAAAAGCTTAATAATTTTGTTTAGCAAAGCAGTCAACCATTTTATGGTGTGTAGAATGTCTCACTGTACATAAATCACATGGTGTTTCTGAAAATTAAGGTGGAGTGAAATCTGACACCTTGTTATCCTTGTTTGCATGAATGTAGTTCTCACTGACGCCATGAGGCATTGCGTATGTGCCACTAATGAGCTGACTGGACCTAATAGTATGCGTATTTCAATTTTTTCTGTTGTTTTAATGGCTGATTATGTAACCAAATACATCAATGGAAAGTAGTAATACAATTACACATATGTATAATGTCATATATATATGTATAAAAGGATAGAATATTTATCATTTAATATATGTGGTAATTATAGTCTAAATGGTCAAGTATGTAAACTGTTGTAATCAGTAATATACAAATTTAAAATTGCTTGGACAGGTTTCACTTTAGGCCTTGTTTGTGGTTTGTTTATGGCTTTGCCAAATGTAACTGCAACCCAAGCTCTTGGCTGAATTTTATGACAAATTTCAGTGTAAGAGCTCATACAATTTGCGAAGTTAATAATAAAGACAGTGGTTTGTCCATTCTAAACCATAATTTTCACAGTTAAAAATGGCCACAGTGTAAGACTCTCAAAATGTCATGTGCATAGTGAAATTATTAGGGTGGGTGGTTAACTTTTTAGTGAATACCATCTGGATTGATTTGTTGCAGTGTGGGACATGAAGAGCCATTTGGTCTCTCAGGAGCTCCCCTTGTGCCCTCCTGCATTCTGTGTAGCACCTGAGGAAAGCAGCCAGAGAGACAAATGTATGGGGGCTTCTGATCTTTCTGTGAAAAGAAACTTGAGGTAGCTTTAGTTCCCTTCTGAGAATCTTGACAGTCAAAATGTCAAGTGTATTTCCATAAGAATGATCTAATTTTTCAAAACAGACGTTCCTTCCCCAGTTAAATATCTTCAGGTTCAAAAGAATAACCTTCTCACAGTAGTCGTCCAGAAAAGTCAAAATTCATGTCAGATTGCGGAGAGATTTAAAGAGACCATGTGAAACTTGAATAGGTGTCTTTGTATTGGTTAAATTTCTGGTTTGCCAATAAATATAAATTCCTAGAGAGATACTTTGGTTTGCAGTATGAGGAAAAATGAAGAGAGTGTGCTGATGAAACTAGGGAAGTTACATATTGATTTAGTAATGGTGGAATATGGCAAATTCAGAGTTAATATATGTGATGCCTTTCATTTAAGATACTGAAGGATTAGACAGAAGCCTTTTAATTCTAAAGTCTCTTTTGCCTTCTTTGGGCTATAAGTTAGACCTGCTCTGATTGAACAGTTTTAAATAAGGCTGAAGATTTTAGAACTAGAGTTAAACTTTTTTCTTTTCACTAAATCCATTATTTCTGAAGTTATGTCTTCCTTTTTTTTTTTTCAACATGGGATAGTGATTAAACAATTAACTGCATGATATATGCCATAGTACTAAAACCGATTACAGTAACTGGTTACTCAGCATTTAGTAATTTGTCAGTACTCATGTCCCCACTTTGCTCTTATCCTTTTATATGAGCCTATATTTTTATTATATAAGATTTAAAAAATATTATCTAACAAATAATTTTTATGCTAATACCAAGATGATCTTGTTCAACATTATAGTGTATCATCATAACACAAGTACAAATGAAATAAAAATGCTCTAGAGCTATTAATCCATTTCAGTAGATTTCTCTTGCATGGGAGCTAGTTCTGACATTAAGAAAAAGTCTGAAGTCTGATCACTCACTTTACAAGAAACAATGATTGATAATTTTTAACTTCCCAAATACCAAGTGTTGAGGAGGTTTCCTTTATCAGTGTAGCCCTTAGATTATAAACAGTTTTTTACACAAAAAATTGTTTCACTGACTCTGTATTGTTTTTTCACTCATGGAAGACATTGAACATGAGAGAAATGATGTATCTGTATGCTATAGCATAGCCATGCGTCTTCTGCAAACAGATTTCCATGGTTGTGTTTTTTTAGTCTTTAAAGTGGATAGATCCTATTTCGTAACTATGAAATCAAGTGCAAGCAGGCTACAGGAGGGACAGATGGGCAGTCGCACTGCTGAATAGTTTACATATGTTCCCAGGCAGGTTATACAAAATATAAAAACTACAGGAAAGTTTGTGTTGCTAAGTATAAATTGTTCAACCAGTTGAAGCAAATTTAGGACCCTCTTTGTGGTCCAGCAGTAGTCCTGTTCCATTATTCTGCAGCTGTCCTGTAATATTTGAAGCTGCATAGTTTCTGCTGCAGTTGAAAGAGGTTGCTAGCGCAAGCTTGTGTCACATAGACCATGAAGGAAGTAGTGCATGGCAGTTATTTGTTGTGGAAGAAAGGGTAAGTGTGATTGCAAGAACTTTTTTCACTGAGATTTTAACTAGATTGCTCAAACTGTCAGTATAGAGCTCTTGGTGCAACTGTTACTACATGTTATGTGGCGTAAGAGATGTAAGATATCTTGTTGTTAATTCCTGACATACTTGGAACTGCAATTGGGCAAGTCTGAGTAAATCTGTTTTATCAAGTGTTTGTGTGTGTGTTGCAAAAGTAAGTCTTGCAGTTGGGTGAACAATCTACCCACAATGTAACAAGATGGGTGTATCTCCAGGTGTAGCTTGTGTAATGGCAAATCATAGAGATTGTAAACCTTAAAGATCAGTGTTATGTGGTTACTGCTACTCATGGAGTTATGAGCTGTAAGGTTTTTAATTTTTACATCTATAATGAGCTATTACCAAACTTTTGTTTGAAACAGATAGAAAATAATGGACCTCTGATCAACATGATATACAAAGTGCTAAAGAACTCAGCACAAGGGTTACTATCCAGTATACATGTAAGACTGCTTGCATCTGAAATGTTCTCATCCCATTGCTTTCTAAAATAGCAGTCAGTGTTTACATATTCTGGCTTTTACAGGTGTCCTATGGTAAATAGTGAAGCTTTCTGTAAGGCTTTATTTTTTATTTCCTTTTTTCTTCCCCGCCCCCTTCCTTTAGAGTCTGTATGCGAAATTATGGCTGACCTCAGTGTTTATTTTGTTTTATTTTGTTTTAAAAATGATTGTGTCAAGTAGTGATTACTGTGTATAATTTTGGAAATGTGAAAGCATGCTAAATCTTCATTATGTTCTCATGCTCACTGCTTGATAATTAACAAATTCTTTATAGTTCTGATTATGCAATTTAAAATATCCTCGAAATCTGTAGACTCTAGTTTGTATGTTAATTTCTTTGGTTGAAAAAGACTTGCATTTGCTTAGCTTGCAGGTAAAATGTGAAAACTTATTACTTTGACATGCTAGTATTTATAGAATCATAGAATAGTTTGGGTCGGAAGGGACCTTAAAGATCATCTAGTTCCAACCCCTCTGCCATGGGCCGGGACACCTCCCACGACTCACTTATTTATGCATATATTTAATCATTTGTTATTATTCTATGTAGGATTTAGCATTTAAATAACTTTTGGAAGAAAGTAATTTTCTAATATAAAACACGTTGTTGAAAATGAAAATATCTGAATATTGAAAGTTTTAAGAGGCAGTAAATGTTTTTGATTTTGGAGGTGGGAAAGTAACATTTTGCTACATGAAAACACATGGTAAGTCTTTGACTGGAGTCTGCTGTTGGAGGAGAGAAGACAGTAAACGTAAAGGGCGACCGTACTGTTCTGTCTTAAACCTTCTTTGTTATTTGAAAATACAGTCAGTAGATAGGTAACTTGATATAACATGTTAAGTAAGAAACTGAGGTTGGATCAAAGATTTATCTACTCTTACAGTAAAATCTAATTACTTTAAGAATACTAACATGATCCAAGAGATGGCCTCTAGGTTAATAAGTAAACTATGTAGTTTCAAGTGTGGAAATGGCCAGTCAGCCAGTGAAAAAGCAAACTATCCCTTCTGCCCCATCAAAACCAGCCAAAAACTTATGCTCTAATAGTACTAAATACAATTTTAGGTGATTTTTTTTCTTCATAAACTCTTACCTTTGTATGAATAGAAATATCCTGAATATGAGTGCTATACTTCTAAACATCAGGTATTTCTTTGGTAAGATAGTATTTACTTTAATGGATCTTTAAAAGAGTTCTAATAATGTTAAGTCATTAGATTTTAAGGCCTTTAAAAACTGTGTGATTAATAAGCTGTATTATATTACCATTTTCTTAATCTCATTCATTGACAAAAAGAGTCCTATGTAGACAAGAGAAATAAATGTTTCTACAAAGATAGTCAAGCCTTCATTTTAAGATTGTAGTGAAGGCTGGAAATATAATATAGTGTGGTTTCTGTACTGATTTAAAAACTACACTGTGTGAGAAAATAATCTTCTCACCAGAAATTGAATATGAAACTGCTGATTTATGGAATGAGGGATTTGGAATATTATAAACATATCAAAATAGTTTAATTACATTCAGTTCCACTACAGCACTTTTATAGCAGTCTGCCTTTAATAAAATTCACCCTGTGCTGTGGAAGATGCTATCCTTTGTAGAATGAAATAGTTGCCAAAAAGTTGTAATTTTTGTCATTAATTAATGCTGTTATTCTTGCAACCATGTGTTTAAAGGAACTATTGAAGTCCTTTGGCCTCAAGAAAGCTATTAAAAACAAACTGTTAAAACTACTAGGTTTTGCAGCAGTGGGGCCTTTGTAACTGTAGAGAAGTGGGATTATGCTGTTTTGTACAGAATTTTAAGCTACTGTAAGAGTTATTAAATCATAGAATAACCAGGTTGGAAGAGACCCACCGGATCATCGAGTCCAACCATTCCTATCAAACACCAAACCATGCCCCTTAGCACCTCGTCCACCCGTGCCTTAAACACCTCCAGGGAAGGTGACTCAACCACCTCCCTGGACAGCCTGTTCCAGTTCCCAATCACCCTTTCTGTGAAGAATTTTTTTCCTAATGTCCAGCCTAAACCTCCCCTAGCGGAGCTTGAGGCCATTCCCTCTTGTCCTGTCCTATATAGCCTAATATAATAGCCTAATAAATAGCCTAATATAATTAGTAGTCCTTTCTGATAACGTTTTTTAAAGGCTAAAGTCGTATTCAAAAGATCTCGTATTCAAAATCTTATTCATCTTTGTTAATAGTCATGAATATTTAACACAAGTTTTCATTGTTGAAGCACAATTACATTTTAGTTTGCAACAAATTTCTCAGATCTTTATAACTGATTCCTCTTAGGTGACAGGGCGTGACACGTTAAAAGAACGAAGTACAAAACCTGTCAAGATTGCAGAAAGTGATATCGATGTAAGTATCAAATATCATTCCAGAATCTCTTGCATTGTTTTAGCTGTTCATGTTGTATTATTATGTGTTCACATGATTATGCTCTTTACACTGATAATATTTTACCGTAGACTTTTCTGCTTGGTTTTTAAAGTCTAACATTATATATTTATGTAATTTCCTTTTCAGGTCAAGCTAAGCATTTTCTGCGAGCAGGACAGAATTTTGCAGGACTTGGAGGACAAAATAAGGGCCCTTAAGGAAAACAAAGTAAGTAGATTAAAAAGGGGTTTATAAAATAAAATAACAAATTTCATCTAATCATAAAATATGGAATTACAAATAAAAAATAGCACTACTGGATGCTGCTTGCATTGTAGTAGTTTTCTTTGGACACGTGTATAAATTATATAAGGAAAAGAATTGTTTTATATATATAAATCACCTTTACCATATACATCACCTTTTCTGGCATTTATTACAAAATGTTTTTGCTTTATGTCTTAATATGTCTGTGATGTCAGGAAGAGTCATATTTTGTTCACAGTTCATCCTAACAGCACAGAGATTGTTTGCATACATAACAGTCAGCTACCACCACTGTGTGGTGGTTTGTGGTTTTTTGATTCTGCATTTTTGTTTTGTTTGGGTTTTTTTTTTTTAATTTTTTGTGTTTTGTGGGGTTTTGTTGTTTGTTTGCATTTTTTGGGTATTTTTTACAATAAAAAGTAGGAGCACAAGAAGGGAGAATCGATTCAAATTCAGAGTAATTTCAGAAACCTATGCTGGTTTATATTTAGTATTGTGAACTTAGTTCTGAGGGTTATGACTGAAATGCTGGAATATCTCCTGTGGCGTGTTTCTAGTTGGTACCCACCTCCTTTCCTCCATACTGATTCAAATCAGAGTTCAAGTAGTAAACAATAACAAAGTGATTTGCCTTTTCTTGTCTTTATGTATATTTAGCTGCTTCACTGCCTATGAGCTATAGCTGTCAATAAATCAAGTGGTTCAGAAAAAAAAAATCTTTTCTAAAATGAAAGTACTGTCCAGATGGATCCTTCAGAAATCTATGGTGCAAAAATGGTTCAGTATAATTTACTCCTGATGGAATGAATTGGGCCTACTTAGTGTTTTAGGCAATATTTTAATCCGCAGTTTTGTCTCCTTAGTGGAAAATTTAATGGAAAATAATCAGATAATTTTGCTTATAGTAGTTAATTGAGGCTCTTGCACGTTTTCATTTACATCTTAGTCTACACAACAGGAGGCCTATCCTAGCCTCTAGTGGCTTATAGGAAAGATTGACGCTGTGGAAAACAACTTTTATGTCACTATAGGGAGATCCATAAAATCCCATGTAAATAGTGTAAGCTTACTGACATCATCTTCTTTGTTAGGATCAGCTGGAGTCTGTTTTGGAGGTTTTACACAGGCAGATGGAACAGTACAAAGACCAACCACAACATGCAGAAAAGATTTCTTACCAGCAGAGGCTTTTGCAAGAGGATCTCATACATATTCGGGCTGAAATATCCAAAGTTTCAACGGTACATGTTTTTGATTGTTTCAAGAAAACTGTAATTTAAATCCCTGTTAGAGTAAAACTGCATTGCTTATTGGACGGTGGTGTTAAGTCCTGCTCTTAACTGATTTGGTTAAGGTACAGTATACTAAACTAACACAAGAAAATTTAAACAATCTCTCTAGTTTTGCTTTTCAATGGCCCCTTGTTCTTGCATGGGAAGGGATGGGTAATAGTCAGTTGTTATCCACTCTCTCCATGCTACTCATGGCTTCACAGACCTCCATGATTTCTTCCCCTCGACTCCTAAGTGATCTCTTTTATAGACTTCAGAGGGAAAGTTTAACTCTTAATTCTTTCCATAAAAATGCTCCAGGGACTTGATTTTTCTCAGTTCTGGGTCAGAAGGCACACTATTGTTGCACCATGGGTGCTGAAAATAATCTAAGTAAAGGGTGGTTGAATAGCATTATTTTCCAGATGTCTGCTTGTTTATTTACTTCTAATGCCATTACTACAGAGTCTGTTGAGCTTTACAGAAACAACCTGCTTTGTGTTTCAAAGCCTGAGTTCAGGTTTAGGGGACTGAATTTTAGTTATAAATTTGTTTTAAGTTGAGCAGTAAGGTAAAAGGAAATGGAACTGAAGTAAACTTGATTCCTTCATAGCATGTTAGTCATTGTCCAGGTTCTATTAAATGCTGGTTTTATGATTTTGTGTGAGGAATCTGGCCAGAATTTTTTTAATTACAGGTTGTTGACTCAATCTTGCAAGCTATAAAGCATCAACTCTTAGGCAAAAATGTAGACTACAAAATGAATTTTTTTTGCTTCTTTTTATAATAAAGCAATGCTATCTTAAAAACACTTCAGTGTTCAATTAGAGAAAGAATAGTGTGATTTTCAAGTTTATCATAACATTGTATTAGAGTATTTCCTCTGCTGATAGGAAATGGAAAATGCCTGGAATGAATATCTGAAATTAGAAAAGGATGTGAGCCAGCTGAAAAAAGCCTTACAGGAACAGATGAATAGCTCGTTGGTATCTCAGGTGAGTCCATTACCAGACACTAGGTTACTTATGAGATGATTTTGTCTGAACTGAAAGCTATCCACTCGGAAGAGAAATTCTCTGCCATTTCGGCTGTTGTGCTTAGTTTGCAAAATTAAGGCATTGTAACAGCACAGCTGTGCAGTAACTAGTGATCTTGCAGTATGTATAATAGTTTCTCATAAGTTGTCTAAGCAAATTTGTCATTATTTTATTATGTTTTTATTACATGCTGACATCTTGACATTGATAATGTATTTAATTTATAAGACTATGCAGGACTTCTTAGTCTTCCGTTTATTTGATCTGACATTGTTGGCTTTATCCATTTCTAAGAACATCAGTCACTAGCTTGTTATATTGTCATTGCTTGTTCTTTGTCATGTCGTTCTATTTATGGAAGATATATCTCTGCAGATTGTTTTGTGAAGTGGAATAAGTGTTTAACAGCCATCGGTTATTGAAAGGCACTCGGTTTTAAATCAGTTATTCAGTATTGAATGTTACAAAGAAGCTTTATTTGAAGTTAAGCTGTTCTGTTTGCTAAACTGGATGTGAAATACCAGATTATTTCTACATACCTGTTTACATCTGGTGATTTTATTCTTAAAACAAGGAACACAGTCTGGATTATTTTTCCTGTATTTAAGAAGAAAAATTTTGGTTAAAAGAGAAAGCACAAAGAACAGAACTAATGTGTATTTTTCTCCAATATTAGCCTACTTTCCCAAACATCCTGTAGCAAAAGAGCTCACTAGTAACATTTTTAAATTTATTTGCAACAAATATCTGATCAGATATGAGTTGTAGTCTGTTACCATTAATGGATATGTGTTTCACATCGAAGCAAGAATTCTGAAACTTTTTTTGATTTCATCAGTCTTCAAAGTCCATTTTAATTTACTTAAAATTCTGAGGGGCAGGGGATTGATTCAGTTTCTAGAGCCCAAATATTATGTAATTGAGCTCCACCATACAGTACATCCCTCAACAAAATTCCAAGGATGTTTTAGAATAAAATCGTCCCTGTATGAAGTCTTTTTGTTTAACAAAGGGAAATTACAGGTTTAAACAAAATGTACTTTGTTAAATCACTTTAACAAACAATTTCCAGTTGTGCATTGAACGTGCTTAAAATACTGGATGTGTGGGAGGTGATTTAGCAATATATGTAGAAGGGAATGTAGTTTGAACGGAAGAAATGTTAACTAAGTTTTATTATCATCACACATCACATACGTACATAATTATAGCAAATACATATGAACACATACACACAAACGTATGCACGTTATGTGGTTTGTGTATGTATGCTTAGTGGTGTGTGTGTGTGTGTATATATATGCATGCATAGATGTGCTTGTCTTCGGTTAGTATATAAAAAACTGTTCCTGGATACCTATTTTGGAGGTACTAAGGGGAGCTGATTTTTTCAGAAAGTACTGAATATTCTTAAAACTATATTCCTTCAACAAAGTCTCACTTGAAGTACCCATAATAGTTTTTTTTGATCTGTGCGCAAGGGTATGTAGATTCAAGATTGTTTATCTAGTATTTTCCATAGCACTAAATTAATACACACTTTATTTTAAAAAATGCAGTCTTCACGGAATGTTATTAAAAATTCAGTAAATTTGCAGGCTAAAATTGCTGAAGGAAACAGATAATGTTGTTGTATAGCATTAATTAAGAGGTTAAAAGGTAAATGTTTCAAGGCGCTCAGCGAGAGTAAATCTTGCTTTTAAGAGTGTAGCTTCATTGTCTTTTGCTTAAGGGCTGGGGGGATCTCAGCATGCTGAAATTAACTGGGATGTGCTGTTTTGTCAGTGATAACTTTTTAGCTGGTGTTTCTGATCTGGTTTTATAAATCATTCTATATTATGTTTTTATATGAAGGAGGTTAGATAAATTGATTTACCTCTCCAAGTTGCTTTTCATGCTTGTCCATAAAGTATATTTACACCCTTTTTGTGAACAGCAATCTTGGCTTTCATAATTTAAAAATAAATTCATCTGTTTATCTTTTAGATCTATTCCATTTTTGATCTCTTCACATCAATATTTAAGTAATGGGAAGAAATAATATTAAAAGATCTCCTGACCTTTCTACATTACTGATTGATCATTTCCTGAGTGGTTTCAGAAGCAAAATTTTTTGTACATATGGCTTTTTTTAACCGTATCTGAGGCTTGATTATTGTAAATCCATCATTTGATTCCTTGTACTATGATTAATCTCAGAAAAATAAAATGAAACATGCAGATTTATAGTTTGTATCCTGACAATCTTTCAAGATATGTCCTGTCTATTGAGTGAGTTTACTACAGGCAAATAACGTGCTCCATCATTTAAATGTTTGAGTTCTTGGCACACTGTTTGCTGATCTGTAACCTCACTGAACATATTTTCTGATCTGAGGCAGAAAGTAGAAAGCGATTTATATGCCTTCCTTAGCTCTATGAGGTGTAAGAGCTTTTACTTGACTTTTTCTCTTTCAGGCTTATAGGATTAATTAATGGTTATTTTGCAGCTCACGGCAAGTCATGAATTTCTAGAGTTCTTGAGCAGTTCGTAAGCAATTCTTAACTAAAATGTTTCACTGCCTTCTGCTTTCTTTAAAAATATAGTTTTCTTCTTGGTTTTACTGAGTTTCTTTTTAATGCCTATTTTTGAAGGCAGAATTACCAGTCTTCAGTTACATAGATGAGAATAGCTATTTGTGGTGATTGCAATGAACATATGACTGAAGTGGTAGCTTCAGTATGCAAGGCCTCTGACTGCAAGATGCAAAGGTGGAGTCCGAACTGTACATAAAGCATCCCTTTCTTTCCTCCTGAAAAGGCTCAGTAAAGCAAATAGGATACAAAATCAGACCAACTGCTGAAACAGCATCAGTGTGTTGTTTCTGCCTGTAGTACATCATGTCCAGTGGGTCTCACAACCCAAACATAAGCAGAATTAAAATTTGTCAGCCCTTTAGTCTTAGTTTTGGTTTTATGTTTTATCTGTTAAAAGCCGTTGAGAAGTTCACAGCAGTATTCAGGGAGATTGTACTAATTTTTGGTTTTTATGTCGGACATTTCCCCTGAATGTATTAAGCTGAGTTTTGTAAGGCTGCTTTAGCAATCTTAAGTGTGCTAATACAGGATTTAAGAACAAAGTTCAAATGAAGAGGTTCTCTAAGTTCATTTTATATTGAACATTAAGCTAGGTGTTTGTAGCTTGACTACTATTGTAGAGAAAAATGTGACTGTGTCACTTTCCCCTAGTCTTTGACAGGAATTTTTCCAAGATTCAGGAAATGCTCTACTAAATTCAGTGGAAAAAAAGATGTTGTTTTTTACTGTTTTTTGTTTCTTTTATATTTTAAATTAATTATTTAACTCAAGTTAAAAACTCATAATAAATTAAAAATTAGATGTAGTTGATTTTTCTTTTTTTTTCTTTTATGACAAATATCAGGAGAAAACACAAATACAGAAAGACTTGTGGAGAATTGAAGATGTTATATCTGGCTTGAGTGCAAATAAAACAAACTACAAAACCATAGTAGATTCTATCAAGAATCCAGGTAAGGAAAACCTAACTGAAACATAAAAAAAAAACAAACCAAGTACAAATGCAACTGAATGTTTGGATCTGAACAAATAGTCTAGAAGTTTGTTCTACTGCAGAAAATCCACTTAATTATGTTGTTGATTGCAGCAGAAGTCTCTGTTGATTGAACACATTAACTTGGCATTTCTTTGATTGACATAGCGAAAATGCTTTTTGTTGCTTGTTTTCACATACTGGTGGCACCAGAACAGTAGTAATAATAATGGGCTAAGTTCTGCGACTTACAAAAAGAATTTGTCACATACCAGGCTGATACCAGTGTAGTATCTTGTTCTGCATTCTGTCCAGGAGCTCTTCTCTGTGTTCTCTGCTTTTGTTTTTTCTTGGATGCCACCCAGCTGCTCCTGCTGCAGTTGCCTTCCCCCTCCCTCTTCAAGCAGGTGTTTGGTGGCCAGAGCAACATCATCAACTATGGAAAAGAGGAGAGGGAAGTGTGTGTGGTCTGCATTTCAATTGCTTTATTATGTTTCAAAGAAAAGACCTGAGGCATTGGGATATTAAGAGACTGTTAACGTCTCTTATAAATTCACTTTATATTTAAAGTGTCTTTGCTTACTTTTTACATGCAGAGATAAAATAGTTTTGAGACTGTGAGATCTGATTTTATTTAAGGTATGGCTATGAGTGCTTAGCCTTATCTAGATCTATATGCATTTTAAGGAATCTGTGGCATGGGGCCAGATAGCCTATGAACTGATTTCACATGACTCTTGGGCTGTTCCTTCTTCCTTCTTTCCCTCCCACTGCCCTCTCCAAGGAATATTACTTGAAGATACTAAATTGCGTGGTTTTATTTTTAGTCCGAAAAGCTTGCTTGATCCTCATCAAGAAAATCTTTTCCACTCCTGCTATAACGTAACAATCAAATGTTTTTATGTCCAAAAAATATATATTATTGTTCAAAGCAATATGGAGAGTATTGGGGTTGTTTTATGAAGTCTAAGGTTGTTAATTGCTATTCTTACAAACATTATTGATAAGAAACATCACCTAACACATTCGCGTATTTCTTCCCTAGAGCGAAAAATAGTGCCTTCATTTTCTCAGTCTTCAGTGCCTTCCTTACCAACTTCCCTCACAACTGTGGAGAGCAACGTTTCAGTTCCACAAAGCCCTCCACCCAGCCCAGTTAAACCCCCTCTGGAGGTCAGGCTGTATCCACAGCCTTATTTCCAGTCCAGAGCGCTGCATCAAACACAGCAGCTGAAAAAAATTGAGCCACCTCTTCAGTCACCAGTTAAGCTAAAGCCAAAGATTGTAAGTACTGCTTGTGAGATTCATTCACCAATGTTTCCATTTATTTCTGGTAAAAACAGTGAAAATTTCACGGTTTCGATGTGCACACAATGTGGAGGCACTACGGGGAGACAGTTAAGGTGTTTGTATTGAAAATGAGCAGTAGCACTTACAGAAAAATGTATGTGCGTACCTGGAGCTTTATGTACAGTAGCCATATGCTGTTTTAGAATGTACCAGTGCAGAGCTTTCTTTGGTAATGCTTTGTGGTTGATTAGTTGTTTGCTTTCTTGGGTCTTGTTTTAGTTTTGAAGACTCAAGCTCCTGGTGTAGACAAAGGAGAGAATACTAAGGAAGTCGCAAATAACTCATGTAACATCATGAATATTGTCGGTTTATGCCAGACTTTTCCAGCTGTTTGCCAAATACCTGTATTTTCCCCTTACCAGGAAGATGAAGCACCACCCAGGCCTCCACTCCCTCAGTTGTACAGTCCTGATGATCAGCCACCAGCTGTTCCACCTCTCCCGAGAGAAGCCACTGTCATCAGACACACTTCAGTGCGTGGTCTGAAACGTCAGTCAGATGAAAGAAAGAGAGATAGAGAACTCGGACAGTATGTAAATGGAGATTATAGGGTGAGCATTCATACACCTCCACTTCAAGATACACAAATGTATAATAGAAGATGCTCTCTGCAAAATACGTGGACCTCTGTGTCTCGTAATAAGAGGAGAGAGGTAGTGGCAGGGAGAGATCTATGCCATATCATAACGGTAGAGAAGTAATTTGTAATACAGAAACAATTCTTTAGCATTTCTTTTAAGATCATAGAGTCATAGAATGGTTTGGGTTGGAAGGGACCATGGAGGTCATCTAATCCAGCGCCCCTGCAGTGAGCAGGGACGTCTTCAACTAGATGAGGTTGCTCAGAGCCCCATCTTACCTGACCTTGAATGAAAGAATGTTAAAACTTGCTGTCTGTGACTTCATTTGAGCTGATGATTATTTTTCAATATAGGTGGAACTGCGTTCTTATGTGAGTGAACCAGAACTAGCAATGATAGGTGGTGACCTCAGCCAACCTTCCAGTGGTTTAATAAGCTCTAACAGTGGATACCAGACATTACCTACCCGTGGTAAGCAAGGAATTTATGTAGTTGATTATCAACAATACTGTCTGTATAGGAACTTTTCTCTCCTAGTATTTTCTGGAAATGTTCTTTATTGTCAGAACATTATTTTTAGATTAACTATTAAATGCTGTGAAAGTTGAGAGATTTTGTGCATTTTAATGGTGCTGTTACAGACAACCAGACTTCTACAAAGTACATGTTATGCTTAAAAAAGAGCATAGAAAAACATGAAGTTAGCTGTTAGAATGTCTTCTATATTCTGAGTTATTTTTCCTCAGAATTTCTTTGTGATCTTTAATAAAGTCAAGTTTTTTTTGAAGTAATGTTGCCATTGAAATGAAGGTGATAAAGAAGAAAATGTGCCCAGACACTACCTGTAACTTGACACTCCATCTCCACTGTGCTACAGTCGTGAAACTGTTTCACAAGTGAGGATAGAGAAGACATTTGGGGATGGGAAATTAGTTTCTTGGCCATTCTCTTCTTATTTCTTTCCTTTCTAACTGTGAATGTTAAGGTTTGATTTTATTCATAGTTGTGATTATTTGTATGGTTTATCTACTACTATGCAGCTGAGTTCACCCAATATCTCATTTAATATAACCTTCTAAATTATTGTAGATCTTTCTGAATTTTTATCAGTAGTGACCTGAAATGCATTATTTTTGGCTGAAATGAAATTTCCTGCCTCTCATGATCTTCTGTACTGCAAAATGTGAAATGTGAGCTAAAATAGTAGCCAGACTATAGTAGAAGCAGCATGATAATTTAAAATACCTGGTGCTTGTCTTAATTTTGTTTGTCACTTAGTTTTAAAGCATTCTTTTTTTCCCAATAAAGGTTTATCTGGATCAACGTCTAGATTGCACCAATCATCTACCATTTCATCATATGCAACACTTCGAAGGGATAGGTCCAAGGTATGTTTTAAATTGACATCTGGAGGCAAATGTCTGAAGTGTTCAATGTAGTTAAGCCCAGACTGTATTTTGTATAGCAGGAAAAAGTGGGATAGATAGTAACATTGGAGAGGACCCAACACCTGTGATCTAATAAAATCTCCAAATTTCACTTTCTTAAATGAATATGGAAGCAGGCAGACAACTTGCTGTGTTTGAAATTGATTCATAGAGCAAGGCGTAGAACTGCAAATCGGTAGTAGTAGTAGAAAATGTAGAGTTGAAATATGCAAAATAATGCAAAAATAATAGAACAAAATCATGTTAATTTAGTAATAAGGAGAAGGAAGAGTTAATTTTTTGTATACTTCTTATAAAGTATTAATTACAACATGTGTTTTATGTGCCTTGCAACTTCTGCAGGAGAGACCAAAGAGTGCCTTGGAACGCTTATACTCTGGAGACCACCAAAGAGGCAAGATGAGTGCAGAGGAACAGCTAGAAAGAATGAAGCGACATCAGAAGGCATTAGTTCGTGAGCGCAAGAGAACTCTTAGCCAAGGAGAAAGGCAGTCTGTTTCATCTCGGTCTTTCATCAGGCCCATTTCTGCAGACATAGGCTCAGTATGTTAGATATGCCTTAAAAGGACTAGACTAAAAATATCTTTGAATTTTTTTCCTAGCAAGCACTTTCACTTGAGTGTGTGTGATGCTTCTATTTTAATCAAATTAGTGTTTTACAGTATAAAATGAGTTCAGAGAAAGTGAGTATCAGATGATCTTTTTTACTAGTAGTTAACAGTGTATGTGACAGGTTCAGCAGGTAAGTTGGTCAGAGGTTAGTGTACTGAGTGGAGATGTGAGTATATTGGAGTGATTTCAGAGACATGATTGCTTTTTTATTGGAGTTGCATTTAGAAAGTATAAGAAGCTTGTACAGTTTTAAAACTGCTTCGTAATGGAATGGGCCTTTTAGAATCTTCTTATTCACTGTGGATATTTTTCTTTTCATAAATTTTGCTACAAGGTAGCTGTGGTAATACCAGACCAATGAGGTGTTTGTTTATTTAAAGAGATGACAAACGGCTAATCAGTTTTAAAATCTTATTACACTGATTAGAAATTTATGGGAGAGCTAATGTTTTTTAATTGATACAAATTCTTTAAAGCTCAAAATGTAGAATATTCTAATAAGGCTCAAATTTAAGCTGCTGAAGGACAAGGATTTTTGTTGCGTTCTGAGATTAAATGCTGTACAGATGATAAGTTTGTAATGATGCATTTTGGATACTAGCCAAAGTAGTTCTAATTGATGAAGTTACTCAGTCGCTCACTTGGTGCTAAACCAGGACTGTACTGTAATTGCACTTATGCTGTGGTCTTTTAATTTATTTTTTATTTGATCCACTAGAGCTTTAGAATGATCACCTTGTTTTACCTAATTCATTGCACAAGATCTCTTGCTTTTAGATTTGTCACTCATCATACCTAATGCCTCCTTTTTTGTTTGCTTGTTTTTAATTTGCAGAATTTTGTAGTTATTTTAAAATTTCTAACTGGACTACTCAATTTTTACCAGGCTTAATTGCATTTAGTACATGTTTGTCAATTGCTAGCATTAAAAAGAAAACCTATAATATTCAGCCTTTCGTTCCCGCTGTTCAATAGCACTAATTTACAGCCACTTGTTTATATTTACTTTCCCAGTAAATACAAATGCACTACTTGGAGACGTTCATCTATTTTGTCTTCTGGTTTGCAGTCACAAATTCATTAAAGATAGTGTGTAATATTTGGGAACTGTAGGACTATAGTATCACTGTTACTTTAATATTTTAATTAGAAGACTAAATCTGAGCTGCTTATGTTTCCTGGCTCACATAACATACACAAGTCAAATTTAAACATTTTTGTAACACTCCTTATTAACGTTTGTGGCAAACACTTTATCTAAATTTGGGTGCCATCTTGGTCTTTTTCTTGCTGTAAAGAATTAAAATAGAATCTTTCAGCCCTAGCAAGATTTTGAGGAGGTCATCTCTTGTACCTATGGGGCTTTGATAGACAAAAAGCATGTTTGATAGCACAATTACTTACAGCACTACAATTATTTAGCAGCCAAAATGGCAAACAGTTCAATGTATAATTGAAATGCTGCTCAATATGTAACATTTGCTTTAAACATACGTTGTATGTGTAACTCTCTAATTTTTAATCGGTCAGCTCTCAAGTGTAGTATGACATTATTGATCACAGTACATGAATTCATGTGTTATATACAATGCCTTTTTAATGTAAAAGTCGCAACATCAAAGCCAATAAAAATACTGCTACATAATAATGGTTTGATGTTTTTCTTACCTATATATATAGTAACTTGAAAATGATACTGTGTTTTTAAAATATATCATGTCAATCAGGCCTGGTTCGAATATGAGTAGAAGAATGAGTTTGGAGTACTTATATGAGAAAATATATTTTTTTTAATCTTGAATTCTGTAAAGAAACCTCTTAATTCTTGAGATACATTTCCCTTCTAGCTGTTTAACTTTTTTAGTATACATGGAAGAAGTGTCCATGTCTTCTGAGTGAATACTGAGAGCTTGTGCATGAATAGGTTTCAATTAGATTTAATAATGCAAGTAGCGTAATGAAGTCTTAAAGACTTCACATGAAATTCAAACTTCAATCAAAACAAGCCCAAGATTTGTATCAGAAATACTAGAAATGTTTTTAAGAAGCATATAATGGCACGTTCTCCTATTGACACCCTCAAATGCCTGAGGAGAAAGTTTTGTTGTTCTTCTTCTTTTTGTCCCTTCTCTTTCCCACTGCTCTTAATACTGTGTTTCAGTTCCATGTGGCAAAGTTGCTGAGATCTTCTGGGCAGAATGACCCTGCAACCAAACTTAATTTTTTGAACAAAATGTGTTAGTAGTGTTCTTAAGCGTGAGCTTATATGCAGCTGCATTATGGGTAGCTCTGAAGGAGCTACTGTGCATTGATTTGAGAGCTCTAAAATTCTGTTGCTTTATTTAAATATGTCCTGAATTTATTATTGCTATATGTTTATGTTGTAAAGACAGAATGTGAATTTTTTTATTGTTGCAGGTAGCTAGATTCTTTAGTAACAACGTAAGAGCTTAGAAGTTACTAAATTATTATTTTTTTTATTCAAGACAAGTTAATGCTAATATGTGAAATATTGTTAGCTTTAAACACTACATACTTTCTAGAAAGATGCATCAAATTTTCAAGTTGCAGTTCTCAACCTGCAATATAAAGAGCCTTTCTCTGTAATGATTCAAAGTCCCACAGCACTGCCTGGTTAGCATGCCTAGGACTAGTCTGTCAGTTGGTTGACTCCAAAGATGTTTTATGTAGCAAGCAGCACACATGAAATTGTGATTAATACATTGGTTAGAATTTAATGCGACTGAACATTGCCTATAGAATTCAACAATACTCCAAAACCCATGCAGCACTGCTAGAAATCAAATCTCCCAACGATATGGTCAAAGAAATAGTTACATTTTCTTTCTCTTGTCAGCTAAGGGGTTTGCTCTGTGGATTCTATCGGCCATATAGCATTTGCAGCAGTAGTAATTTACATTGCTAAATGATGAATTTGGCGGTATGGTTGAATGCTGTTAATTGTTTTGTATCTATTACCAGTGGAAACGAGAGCAAGAATTTGATTTGCAGTTACTTGAGAGGGCAATTCGTGGAGAAGACAAGCATGAAAATGAATGGTTAAAAGTTCACCCAGTAGCAGTGACTGAGACAGACCTGGAGCCTCAAGACTACGATTTAGATATCAGCAGAGAGGTAACACTGATATTTTTTTGCCTCCTATTCAGTACCACAAAATATTATCCTTTCTAAGTTTTAGGTAGTGAATTCTCATCTCTTCTTGCAGAAGTTAGCTGGAAATTTGAACTAAAGGAAGTCTTGGGCATTGAAAATTCACAGTCTGGCACTTAGGATCTCTGTAAGGTTTGTGTTCATATTGTGTTTTAGTGAAGAGAAGAAATTGAAAGGTTGGCTTAACTGTTTGAAATAAACATCTCGGGCTTTATAGAGGAAAAAGTGATTAGGTTAGTCAATGTTCTATAAATTGGAAAAAAACATGAGAAGACAACATCAAGAATGTTTGAAAAAAAGAAACAGCCATGAAGTCAAAGTTCCCCAGAGCTACCTTACTCTTCATGTGTCTGGCAAAACATGATAGAGAAGGGGAGTGCTGCTTTATCCTGGTCAGAACAGAAAACAACTTCCTGTTGGCTTTTCAAATGACTTGGTTGATGCTCTGGGCACTAGATCTTTTTTCAACTTTACTGACTGAGTAAAATGTTTGTTTGAAATGCGATTGAGCCATCTGGTGGAAAGGAAAGAATACAGCAAGTGGAAAGATTTTGGTAGGTACTATATGCATAGTGTAAAGTGCCATGGTAGATGGAAAATCGGTAAAATTATTAAAGATAATTAGACTAGCAAGCACCTTTACTCTTCTGAAAGTAGTCAGAAATGTATCATTTTATTAAGAGGGATACTTGTAGGAGGTAGAATCGGTGAGCTGTTACCTGTTAATCTCTATGAATGAAGGTATCTTTCAGTTAATCTTTGTGTATTTTCTACAAGAAATGCAGTGCCCCTATAAACTTCAGAAACAGAAAAAAATATTCCCATCATATTGCTTTTCCTTGTTGCACTGTGCTGTTCAGATTTGTTTCCAGAAGGCCTCCAGGGCTATGAGAATCACTTTGTACTTAGTGCCTTAAGCCTAGGATAGGAAACAGTTTTGCTTATAGGCATTTCTGTCCTACTTCAGAGTAACCGAAGTAAGTCTGAAGCTCTGAATGTAAAGCTTCTTTCTCAGGTTACCCTGGTTGCCCTTTGCCATTTCATGTACCTTTCATCCTTTTCACCTGCCAGGCACTTCTGTACCTGAGGTACTTTTATGCCTCATAAAGAAATGGACTCAGTTGTGTCGTCAGCGCCAATATATTCGCTGTTCACAAGATAACTGAGTTGGTTTTTCTGGAAGTGACAGGATGAGCTCATCTAGGTTAATTGTAGTATAGAGATAGATATTTACATTAAAAAAAATATATATATTTACAGGGGAGTTGAATTTGAAGGTAAGGAAGTGTCATGAAAAATGAGGAATTTTTAGGAAGCGTTGCCCTTGGTTTTACTGAGGAGGAAGTATGAAAATTTGAGGTTATGATTTTAACGTGGTTATGAGTGCAAATGACTGTAATGTATGTTTTGGGCCTATGGTAGCCTGCAAATTACTGAGCCTAATTGCTAGGGGTTGGGACAGACCACTTTACATGTGCCATTGAATTAGTGTGGACTAAGTTCAATGGTGAAAATTTTAGGATTATTTTTATTCAAAAATTTGAATTTTGAAAACTCATCACCTCATTAATGTTTTAACAAAAAAATCCAAAGAGAAGAAGAAAAAGTAGTTCCTGTTTACTTATTTTTATTTATTCACACATCCTCTGTTGGTGCTTTTCAAAAGCAGTCTGTCCTTTATCATAAGCATTGATTTTTTTAAAATCCATTTGTAAATTGAATTTTCATTGAGTGACTTAGATCTCCCATGTGGAGCAATAGAGAAACTGATCCTAACAAAAACTTGTTGCTAACTTTTGTGGCATCGTTTTCAGTCTACAGAATTATGTCTGTGTGACACGTAGTTACAATTGCTCAATGTTATTGTATTTCTAGGTCAGATCTCTAGATAACTTTTGAACACCTACAATTTCAGATTTTGTAGTACTTTTTTCTTCTCCACTGCTTTCAGAAGAAGATTATGCAGTCTCAAAAGAAGAATACCCTAGATTAAACTTTAGGAGATATTTCCTTTCAATTGTAGGAAGCCTCGCTGGCATGATGCACATATCATGACATTAAAATCTCAGGTTGTCCAGTCAGCATTGCAGTGGTTGCTTCTTTCTGCCGTAGAGTTTTAGGCAGTGTCCTACTCTGGGCTCTAAGCCTGAGCTGAAGAAAGTTGCCTTCTTGATTCTGGTTTCTTTTGTAATCCGCTTTATTTTTTCAGTCTGTCTTCTAAAATAAAACAAATCAGAGGAGAAAGACACTGTTAAAAGGGCATCAGTTCATATCCAGAGCAAGTGTGTAGCATCAGTTATATGTACTGACTGTGAAAACCCATGCTTTATTCTTTTCACTGTGTTCTCCCATTGAGGAGAATGTATCTCCATTTTTATTCCAGTCTTTGTTATCAAAAACTTAATGCTTGCTTTCTTTCCACAGTTGTCAAAACCTGAGAAGGTTGTAATTCCAGAACGTTATGTTGAACTGGAGCCGGAAGAGCCTCTTTCTACAGAAGAACTGGCAGCAAGACAGCGTAAAGCAGAGAAGATAAAGAATATTCTTACTAAATCAAGGTCAGTGTTTTTTCATTTCTGATACAGGGGCTGGTGTTAAACATTGGGAACTAACTTTGTGCAACAGTCTAATTCATATTGAGTTATCTAAGTGTAACTTGTAGCTTTTAGAAAATGCATACAAAATGTATGTAGTATGCTTAAAGCTCCTTTTTAAAACAGTGTAGAAGAGATAATGACAAATTTTGTACATGTGCATTTTCTTGTTCAGAGCACCCTAAAATAGTAGTCCTTACCAGGCAACTTGTAGGTGAGAGTGATGAGAAAGGAAAGACACAGATCTAGCCAAAAGCAGAAGAAAAGTCAGCGTGAGAGCGAGTTTCTGTTGTCTCCAGAGCGCTGGCATTCTGAAAGAACAGGTTTGGCTACTTACAGCTAACGTAGAGTCAGCTAAAACATTCAGTTACAAGAATTTGATTGTGTCAAATATCTGCTGTCTCTTTGGAAGACAATTAAAGAGGCTGTGCCTGAGGACCACCAGGTTATACCCTTTCCTCTGGGAACTAACAAGTAATTTTTATAACAGCTTCAAATAAATAGCATTTTTTGGTAGTGCACTCATGTAAACAATGTATTTACAACAAAGGATTTTCAGATGTATTAAAGGCTATGCAGAAATTGTGATTGAATGTGTAATGGCTACATCATTTGCCTTGTTATGCTGTAGTCATTTACATACAATATCAGACTACTTTAAAGCACTTCAATAAAATATGGAGCTTGATAGATGAGATCTGAAAACTGCTGTATGAATTCAAACTTATTCTCATCCACATGGTGGATTCTTCTTTATGTTTGTAAATGTTAATGTTGTTTTGCACTTTCCCACTAGTATGCACAATCTACAGCCTGCTGTTGCCCAGGACAAGCACAACTCAGTTGATTTAGATTCACAACTACAAGAGCAGGAGCGAATCATTACCATATCATACGCTTTGGCTTCTGAAGCCTCTCAGAAGAGCAAGGAAGTAGCAGGTAATACTTAGTTATTTACAAAATAATAACTATTTCTTACCAGCTTCTAAAGTTGTGTGGAGTTGTTGCTGAACTCCTAGCATAACAGAGTTTTAATCATTCATATTCAAAATAGTAAAAAGTGTGTAAAGATAACAAACTTAGAATAAAGATTACATTGAGTATTTGGCCTCCAGTGGACAGGGTGAAAGGGACAAAACCATATGATCAATAAATTCAGAGTTCTTACTAACTACTAAAAAATGAACATTTTTGATGAATTTCCTAAAATGATATTAAACGAAGCATGTCTGTCCTTTTTAAAAAGTAAATTGATCTGTGGCTTAAAAAAATGAAGACAAAGAGAGAGGTTTGTTTTTTTTTTTACATGGAAAGAGTCCCTGAGCTGGTGATTGAGATTAAAGTACAGTCGTTTGCAGCTTTAGCTGTATGACACCTGGCTGAAAAAGACATTGTAAAACAGATATTGATAACGTTGCTGTCTGATGACCAAGATAAGAGGTCAGAGAAAGACAAATGTGCATGACTTCTGCTTGATGCCTGGAAATTAATAGAACCTTTGCAATGCAAAACTAAAAGTGATAATTTCACTGTTGATTGCTTTATAGTTGAAATAAGTAAGAAATGTCAAGAGATTTGTGTCACACAGTAATACATGCAGCAGCTATTCTAGCAAGTACCCGACTGGCCATTTATAACTAGCACAGTTCAGTGTTCCAGTGGAGAATGAAAATAATGGAAACTTCAACTATGATGGAGAAAAAATATGCACATTTCTCATCTGAAGTTGTCAGTTTAAACTTATGGCATTTGCCACTGAAGCCCTTAAGACCTTCCCATTAAAGACAGATTATTCCAATACCCAGATGCGTAACATGCATCTATGGTAACAGACTGTTGATTGAATGTGGCTGTACACTTACAGACGCAGTGGCAGCTAAACCTGAGGGAAATGTGATTTTAAGGGGACTGAATACATTTTTAAGATACAAATCTTGAGACTTCAGAGAGGTTCTATGGGTAATTTAACTGACTGGAAGGGATAAAATGATTCACTGAGGAGGCTAGACTTTATAAAAAAACCCAAACAAAACAAAGAAAAACCAACAACAAAAAACCCTCTAGAACTGTAACATTTTGGGAGCAATTCAGGAATAACCTTCATGCGTCCGTTCATCAACATGGCTTTTCCACGCCCAGTCTGGTCCTTGTAACAGGAACTTTGGTGAAGGACTTTGTGTTTCAGGAGATGTGAACCGATGCAGCATTTTGCCACGAGTTCTAGCTTCTCTTAGGAAGTTTGGCACTGAAACTAAGATCAGCCAAGATGAACACAACCCACACTTGAAATTATTCCTCTGTGTCTGTACATTATTCCTCTGTACATTGCTGAGATATCTTTGCTCTTTTATGTTGTATAGTGAAAGAAGTAGCTATGTTTTTGTTATTACAGGCTTTTGTTTATGTTTTAATTTTTTAATTGTAGCTATTTCAGAAGGGTAGTCGCCACACATTCGTAGGCATACATAACCACAGAAATCATAATTCTTTAGCTCTTCCCAGGAAGATAATTAAAACACGTATTGGCACTGAAATATTTAAATGCTGCAAGAAAAAAAAATGCAGTCAGTTGCAAGATTATATTTAATTTTATTTTCTTTGTCAAGTGTAGCAGATAGCTCTTTTGTCCATCAGATGCTTTAAAAAAGCTTAACATAGTAGTCAAGTCCTTGATTCTTTAAGGAAGCCCAAACCTTTATGTCCGTGCACCGTTTTCCTTGCCACGGTTTTATCTCAGATATTTCTAGTAATATAACTGAAATCAAAGCAAGATATAACTTGCTCTTTTCAAAACAAACACCTTACAAGGAATTCTAAAAAAAAACCAGAGTAATTTGTTTTTCACAGTAAATACACAAACCATAACAAGAGTTCAGGTTTCTTGGTTATAGCCTATTTTCTGAGGATACAAAGTGATTAAATAGAAAATCATCTGATGCTTTGCACAGCTGATAGTACATTCTTGTTTATTCTAATTTTATAGTTTCTTTAACGTTCTGATTTTTGTGGTTTGATTTTTGAACTATGGGTTGTCGTTTGGTTCTTCTTGATAAAGCAGACTATATTTGAAAATTCAAAGCTAGTTGTCTATATTTTTTTTCAAAGATCTGCTTATGAAAAAGGCTGAAGCTTAATGTTTCCCATTTTTTGGAGGGGAGAGAAGCAGTTACGTTATGTTAAGATGCTGTGATAACATAAATCTCTCTTAAAATAAATTGTGCATTTATCTAATCCTTGTAAAGTAAAGTTTTAAAGTTCCTCTCTTCCTAGTAAGAAATCAGCCTTATAAATTGAATCTGAAAGGTGAAAGAAAATGTAGGAGTATCAAAAAGTCATTTCCTAAATTTTGTGTTTTGGAGATTGGCCTTTAAAAATGTAAATGCAGAATTTAAGACTGAGTTTCATTCTCTTTAGTTTTATGATTATTGTCTTCTAATATTATACTATTACTCGGTTTTATAAACAAGCACAGTTTTAATAATTGTGTTCTTGATCCTGAAGTTTCCAGCAGAGATACGAAAATGTATTTACTTTATCATTTACTGTGCTAAGCAGAGTGTTATATGCATATGTAATTTTTTTCGTGATTTTTTTTATCTATTATTTTTGTTTGTGCTAATTGGCATATAACAAAGGAAATGTTGAAAACCTGTACAACATAAATGAAACCTTGAAATCAAATTAGCAAATATAGGTGCTATTCCAGAACTGCAGTTTTAAAAGCAGGGTTGGATTAGGGTAAATCAGCATTGTGTGCCTTAATATATTCCAGTGAAGCTTCATCTTAGATCAACTGGCTTTATTCTCATCAGAACAGGAATGCTTATTTGTATCACTTATGTAACCAATAGGGAAAAAGAGCAGGTAGAGATGTTGTCCTTTAAATTGTGTTCCATGTAACTAAAGTAGTGTAACACTTCATTGCATTACTAATCATGTTTGCAATTCACGTAGTAGAAAATTAAGGTGGCTCTGTTATGATATGAATGTTTGATTGTGCAGCCTAATTCCTGTATGTGATCCCTTCTAGCTCAGCAGTTGACCTATCCATCTAAAGCACCCTCACCTTCTGTACCACAGCCACTTCACTCCCCCTTAAGCAATGGATTTCACTACACATTTGTTTAAACACCTTAAAAGTAAGAACTAACTGCTCTCAGCATGTCTGATTTGCCATTGTACCTTTGCTGTGGCTTGCTGAATTTAACACTTTTACTAAACCTAAATTAGATCCAAATGCACGCATGCAGCTATTTTCAGAAACCTTTTATTCTTATAAATTCCGCTTCTAATGAGCTAATATGGGCTAATAAAGTCTTCAAATAACTGCTGTTGCTCTGCAGATAAGATGCTTCTGTAATCTCCCTGTCTTGAAGGAAAGACACGTGTTCTGCCTGTAGCATGGGGCCAGATTTTTAGCAGTGGACAGTGTTGTGTGCTCCTATGGCTACCAAAGGGGTGCACAGACGTATTTGCTTTCGTGTGGCATACACAGTTGGTACACAAGAGAATCCAAAGTGCAGACAAATTTGTATAAACAGGGGCCTTGTTTATGGGCTGGTATCTTACACACGAATATTAGAGTTTTAATTGCAGTGAGCTGAAAATTTGGCCCTTTATAACTAATTCTATAATATAGCGTTTGACTTTTTTTATGCCTTTGATGTGTTTTTCATTGAACTGTGTTAACAGAAGACTTGATTTTTGTCTCTGATTAGGTTCTTTTGCCATTTCAAGTATTAAGATTATGGTAATTTCATTGTCCTTATAAAGAAACGTGTATATTCTCTTCCCAATAGTATTTTCAGAGTTTTCTCTGTCTGAAATAGGAAAACCTGTAAGTATTATGACACTTAACTGCTGAGTGTGCCCCTAGTTAAGATATTGCCCATGCTTCCAAAGTTTCCTTTGAAATTATTCTCAACTTTCTGATTTCCTTTGTTGCCTGATGTTGAAAAAGAAGATAAAACATAGACAAAGTAGCAAAGAGGGTTGATAGAGTGAATACCTCAAATAGTGTTAATCTTCAGATATGCTGTTTTCATTGTCACTAATCTGAGTCAAATATCCATGAAAAAAAACAAACCAAAAAATAAATCCGCAAAAAACTACATAAAAATGAGCATATCAGAAAGACCCAAAAGGGTAGTGACCTGCCTTCAACAGGGCCTGTGAAAAATGACAGACTTACATCAAGAGAGGTGTATAGACATTAGACAGAGCTTGATGGAAATAGCTATTAGCTTTTCTGGTTAATTTTATCTTTCTGAGAACTGAATTTTTGCTGTCTGAATAACACTTGGCTATACTATTATATCCAGGGTTATTCTAGTGGATTATTAGTCCCAGTGTATTAGACTTGAGCAAGGAGTTTGGATCAGATGACCTTCAGAGGTCCCTTCCTATCTCAACTATTCTGTGATTCCAGGCTGATTAAAAAACAAATGTATCGCATGTCTGTATACACACATGTACGTATATTAAAAACTGCATTTTCTTCAGGAAAATTATCAAGGGAATAATTGCAGTAACCAGCAACATGCAGGGGACACAGGGTTTTGAGCATCAGTGGCATCACGAGTTAACTGTTTGCTTAATGTGTCTATATGAACTGTTCATTCCATTGAAACTGCAGAAGGCTTTAGTAAAAAAACTGTTTCTTGAAAGTGCTTACTGCTTGGCGTTAGTGTACTCACTTTAATATTTAACCATGTTTTATTTTACTTCATGCTAGCCAAAGCAGTAAGCGAGCACTGACATAAGACTCAAAGCAAATCCCACCTGGTGATGCTGCGAGGAAGAAAAAGGAGCTTCATTACCAGCTTTCCATGAGGATACTTGTCGTCTGATGACATGTTCTTCTGGAAATACATTCAGAGAATAACAGGGGGATTTTCTATGAAAATGAAGAGAATTGCAGATCATTTATTTTGACTTCAGTTTAGTTCAGACTTTTTATATGAATAAATGGCACTTTTAATAAACTCTGTAAAATACTTACAATGTATTTTTAGACCTATGTATTTTAGAATTTTTAAAATCAAGGGCTGAATTAATTTTAAGAGAAGCTACTTGCATAGATGTTAACAGATGCTGTTACTTCCCCCTCAGGCTCAGATGCACAATGTAAAATTTCATGAAAAAATAAAGTAAATTTGGAAAACCCAGAAGCACATTTGTAGGGTATGGGTAGAGCGAATGCAAGTGAGAGGTTTGCGAAAAGAGTGTTTTGGATTGAATGTTTTTATGGAGTTAATCACCCACCCTTTTGCCCATTGAATAATACATTGCAAGGAACTGTTAGTTTGTATTTCTAAATATTGGTAACCACTGTATAGGTGAAATTTCCCATGAAAGCCATAACTAAAGCCAGTTTTAACTCCCATTTCCTTTTCTGACCCCGTATGTTTAACTTGCTGGTATCAATAACAGTGTACTAGGTTGCTCTTGACAGTAGTGCTGTCCCCTGGTAACAAATAGCTAATAAATTCTATTTTTTTGAAAGTTGAGATATGAGAGAAGAAAACTTTTAATTAAAATATGTGAAGTAAGCAATAAAAAAGTATAATAGGATGTGTAATGTTACTAGTAAATACGTATTTTTCTTTTGATTTTTTTTCCCAGTAAACATTACAATATTATGTATTGACTTGTATTTATCCTGGAAACAGCAAAACTAATGTAATGTGGCACCTGCTCATTTTGTATGTATATTCACTTGGTGCTTAACTTTGCCAAACTTTGAAATTCAGTGTTTTACTTATATACAGGGCGAAGGGTGAGGTAGTTACGTAAGGAGAAAATAAGATTAAATCAATTTCTGCAACTAGTTTGCTTGAAAAAAACAACTGTGTATGCATTGAATGCAAGACAGGTAAAAATGTCTCAATATTATGTAATTATTAGTTGTTTTCAGCTCTGGATGAGAAATGACTGAGAAAATACTTCTGCAGTATTTTGTGAAACCACTAACTTGTTCATTTGCTGTATTCGAGTAATAGCTACAAACCCCTTGCAACTGATTGACCTTCAAGTTTCAGACAAATTGTATTGTATTAACACTATACTCAGAAATATTCTTAAAAGTATATATTTAGCTAATGCAATCTATTTTACCTCAATACTGCCAGTATCAACTTCAAAACCATTTGCCAAAATAATGATTTATTTTTGCCTTTATAAGAAGTTTTGAAAGCATAAATGAATATTTTGCAAGAAAACATTAATTTAAAGAAAATGTAACAATTTGGAAAATGGTATATGTACAGATTAAAATATTAACATAACTGCTTCTGATTGCCTCTGTCTTGTCTGTTTTATCAGTGTCCATGTATTTGAAAATTGGAAATTGTTTGTGCTGTCCTCACATTTTGCTCTTTGGTTTAAGTCCTATTGAAGTTTCCCCAGTTTTGCACTTATTTTACTGGAATTTGGATCAGGTTCCCTCTACAGTAAAGCTTCATTTTTAGTTGGTTGGGGTTTTTTAAGAAATGTATCTTAGCATTTGATTAAATCTGTCTTTACTCTTGAATAGAGGGATTTTTTTCAGGGTTGGAAGCCTGAAACATAATGACTAGAATACTGTCCCTTCTATCGTGTAGATATGTATGTTTGTCTGACACATTCTTAGCCCTTTAGTTCACGGTGAAATAAAGTATTGAAAGTAACTTTAGTTTAAAAACAAACAAAAATCCTGGAGGCATCAGATAGTAACACCTGCAGGGTATGTGGGTGGGATAGTGACCAAAGAGAGGCTGGTGGGCAGCTGGCAAAGCAGATTTCAGTAGCAGCTCACTAGCAGTGTTTTAGACTTTAACACTTCTCTCAAATGACCTTGGTTTGAGGGATAGCAGTGGAAACGTTTAATTCTTCTAAAACATGATCTGCAGAACAAAATGTAAAGAAACAGAAGTATTTTTGCAGCTTAGTGTTGACTCTGCGAACTTGAGAGTGAATATTTGAGAATGTGTACTTGACCTTGAGATGCATGCAGTAGAAATTCGGAGCTGAGCCGCTTATAGCATGCTTGTCCTGTTTCTCAGGCACACAAAGGAGCCTTTGACCACATGTTTCTGGTTCAGTGAAACTGCATTCTTTTTCCAGAAGCTTTGTTATGCAGGAGGGAAGAGTATGTGGCCGTAATTGGTGGATGAAGAGCACAGTCCATGAGTTCCTGAACTGCAGCAGCCATTGACTCTGAATTCTGTCTGCTGCCCTTTGGCTCTCCAGGTTGTGGGAGACGTTAATTTTCTTTCCTTTGATCGCACACACAAAATCTGCTCATTTGAGTTTGCATGAAAGACGATGATTTCCCCCTAAATAGTTATAACGTTACTGTTTTTAACAAAACTAGCCTTTCTAAAGATTTTGGTCTGTGTCTGTAGTTAATCCTGTGTTTGGGGAAAAAAAATATCAAGACAATTTTTTTGTCCAAAACTTATTGAATATGTGAGACTCTCTTCTCCCATGACAGTCGTCTTTTTTTTTTTTTTTTCAAGGATGTGTGTAAGTTTTAAATAATTAGGACTAGTTTTCATATGCATATAATGTTTGGGTTGGGTTGATTTCCTTCTTCAGTTCTGTTTCTTTTAATCAAAATACTGTTTCCTAGCTGTTACACACTAATATTAAGACAAGAAAAAAATTATGCCTATTTGCAGATCAATATTTTGATCAGAAAGTACCTTCTTTCTTTTGCATGTTAAGCAGCTTAAGTGCTTGAGACTAATTTAAAGAAACAGAAATTTATTAGAAAGCGGTATCAGTTCTTCTTTTGAAGGTGCTGTTTTCTAATTAGTGATTTGTAATGTTATACCAAGCAAAAATTATGTAGGCTGCCTTTCCTTATACATCTGTTTTCAGTTTCAACTGAAGTTATTAAAATTTTATTGCATAGCTGAATTTATAAGACTACAGTCTGATCCTCATAAGTAGCGCTGCTTTCACCTTTTTGATCTTGTGTAACACCAGCACCCCTGATTTTCAGTACTGTTACATTGGGTTTGTAGGTATTGCTAGGCTGTTAGGAAATCCTGTAGAGCTATGGAGCTGTTGCTTGTTCATCTGTAGAAAGCTACTTATTTTGAAGGTCTGGAAAAGTAGCAGTGGTTAGAGGCATCCAGACTGTTTGGGAACAGTTGGGGGAAAAAACCCTAGATAGAAAAGTTTTTCAGGAAATGACTGTATTGAGAGATTCTGTTCTGGAAAGTTGCTATGTGTGGAACTAAAAGCTGCTGAAAAATACTACTAATTTTGGGTGCTGCTGTTCTAAAAAAATAATGTTAAAGGTCAGGCAAAGTGGTCTCAGGTGCCCCGTAACCTTCAGAGGGAGGGAGGGAGAGAGGGAGGGAGATGTTTTGAGAAAATGTGGCACTCCCAATATGTTCTGGTATTGTTTACACCATTATTTCTCCATCTGCACCGTTTACTCATCTGATTTCCAGATCTTCAAATATATGTGTATGAGTTTTATACCAGTGTCTGTTCCCCTCTGTAAACCCATGTATTTCCCGTGTGTCTTAGCAATTAACCTCAGGGTGTTATATGAAGGAAAGACCAGATTTACTTAGTGCCGAAACTTAGAAAATATGGAAGGCATGATCTGATGTTACCCCTCTAATTTATGTCTGTCTTCAGGTATTTTAAAGTGTTTGCTCGTGCCGCGTCCATGTGTGTTTATGTGTCTATGTGTTGTGTGGTTATAAAAAGAACAAAGCAATACACAAGAAAAACATGAAAGATTCCTGTATTTTCCGCTAGTAGTAAACATTCCCATTGGTTATTTGGCCGTATTCAAAAGGCTAAGACTTTTATTGCTCTGCTAGCAAAAGCAACCTTTCTTCATAGTGGAGCAGTACAAAGAAAGAGCACAAAAAATACACACATCACAGTGCCTGAAATTCTGTTTGAACAGCTGTATTGATTGGGTCTGACCCCTTTACATTTTTTCCCCATTATTTGAAAAGGTGCATCTAACTGTAGCTGAATTGAACCAACGGAGATGAACTTTCCATGAAAACTTCTTGAGATATTTCTTTAGTTCAAAGCTCTGGAATTTTAAAGAGCATTTTTAATACAAGCCTGTGGAGGTGTTCTGTGCAACAACCATACTTTGAATGTTAAACTACAGGTAAACCTAAGAGGAAGGTAAAATTCTAAAGTCTACCATGAAATTACTGGGGCATGGCAGAATAAGTTGGAGTGCTAATTATAAAAGTAAATAAAACCAGAAAGTAATTGCATATATGCACATTTATGCACTGTTTACTTGCTATTTACTTAGCAGTGCTCCTGGTTGCCTTACAGAGAAAGCCCAAAGAAAACACTAATGGAATTAGCATTTTTTGAGCAGTTACTGATGAAATAGTGTAATAAGCTTGAAGGACAATTCTGTTTTCTTGTTTCCCACTAGAAAAAGCCTTTTACAAGGAACTATAGCATACGGAAGCACTAAAGGAAGGAAGAGATTGAGAACACAAAGGTGAGTAGTGAGTTTGGAGGAAATAATGGCAGAGATGTATCAGCAAACAAGACTGAGAAGATTAAGGTGAGAGTGGAGAACAGTCTAGAGGTTTAAAGTGAGAGGTGGTGAAAAGGTTGAAGGAGCTGGAATACATGGACTTGGACAGAAGCAAAGTGCTTTTGAACAGAAGCAAAGTGCGTTATTGAAGGGACTTGGCCTAAATTGTAGAGGAGGGAGGTAAGAAGCGGGCATGGCTGGCAAGTGAGAATGTTAAGTTCATTGTCCTAGTACAAAAAATACCTTGGAAAAGGGATAAACAGGTGAGTAGTGTGTTGATGATGGCAGTGGGTAAAGGAGAAAATCAGTGGTGACTTTAAAGTACTGGTTTGGTAACAGGACAATTTTCTATTTGCAGTTGCTGTGCTCTGTTCTTTTAAGCCAAATTGCATTTAAGAATGAGTTGTATGTGTGAGACTCTCCTTTTCTCTGTAGAAACAGCTTGCCCCAGAGTCAGAGATGGAAAAGTTTAGTCCTCCTGCCACAGAGCCTTCTCTCCCAGCAGTAATGCTGTGCCACTGCAAGATCGTTATATGTCCTCTGTCCTCTGTTCAGTTGCATTGTCAGCTAGCTTGATTTTGTCTCTAGAGCTGGAATTGAGGAAAGCTTTAACATTGTTTTCCAGCTCTTCTAGTGAGACACAGGAGGGTTTTTGAAACCCTGGCTGGTGGCTTATGCAAGGTATAACCCTAATGGAATGAATTAGCTGGCAACATTTAATTGTAGTGAGTTGTGCCACCCTGTGGGAAAAAGTTGACATCGGAGGAGTCACTGCTAATTGTATTTATGTTGTATTATGCATATTTTTGGCTTTTCTAGCTGCTTAGTTCATGCTTAACAGTTGTTCTGGGAGTCTCTTCTGCTTCCATACTGCGCCTTTGAGCCATCTTTCTTTCCCGGTATGGAACAGGGTTTTGTCTTCTGCCCAACATGGTTACAGTGTGCCTGGTTTCGGGGTGTGTGCACGCATACACTCACATGCATGTTGATCCCATTCTCCTTTCATTTGGTGCTAAGGCGTAGAATCAGCAAAAGCTGAGGGACTGCTGCTGAGATGAGTACTTCAACTGGCTGCTCTTCTCACTTTCCAAGTCCTGGATGAGAGGCTCAGAGGGAAGGGAGCGCAGCATCTCGTGAGGGTAGCTGTGACCACTGGCTTTCTCAAAGCCTTTTGTATGCCTGAGGACCCCTCAGTTGTCTTCTCTGAGTCCAGTTTAAAAGTTACTTAGCAAATGATTTTACACATATTTTATTTGGGATCTGGGCAGTGACTCCATCAGTTGAGTACTGAGTAAATTTGATCTGGTTTTTTTATCTGTGTTCAGTATCAACTTTTTATGTTAAGAAGTCTTTTAGACCAAAAAAAAAAAAATTATTACTGCATCCTTACTAACAGATCACAATTACTGGATTTTAGTGGATGTAATGGGAAAGAGAAGGCTTGGCCCCAACCAGTGAAGAATCAAAAGCTTTACCTACATGTGTTTTAGAGCTTTAACAATAAACATGAGGGTGAAAGGAGCCAGTTCATATTATCAAAACTTTCTGCAGTCTTTAACGTAGCTTTGTGTACTTGTGGTGAGAACACTTACAGTAACAGTTTGAGAGAATTTCCCTTCAGGTCAAAGTGGGCAGCTGTGAGAATGCTCAAAGCAAGGAGGTTCGTTTTTTCTTTTATATAAGCCCTTGTTATTTCTTGACTGATGATACAAAAACCCTCTTCTGGCTGGTGTTAGTTTTCATTCTTCTCTTCCCACCCCCCCTCAACCAGATTGTCTTGAGCTAAGGACACTAGAAATGGTACTGGATTTGGGTAAATAATAGCACAAACTGTGGTCTCATTCTGCACCTGCACATCAAACCCAAATCAAATTAGATGAAATCACTACCTATTTTTTTGTTTAATGCTGCTCAAATACTAAGGAAACTTTTAGTTATCCATCATGATGCTGTACACCTATGTACTACTCAGATATTTTTCTCAGAAAAAGTGCATTTGAGGTGCCAGTCTTAAAAGGAAACCAAACCAGCTTCCACTTTGTCCTTCAGTGAGGTACCTTGACACATGTCCCTTCTCTTAATCCCCCCCCGGCAGCTTCCAAGTGACTGATGGAAATAACTGTGCCAGGCTTTGATTACGAGATGTTGCACTGCCACTTATTCTCTTTGTCTCCTGCAGTTTACAGAGGCAGCTTCAGTGCATAATTTAATCCCCTGTTCTGGGGACTGTAGCAAATCCACAGAGATTTCTACCAACCATCCTCTCTGGCATCAGAACAACATCTGCACATCATCTTTGATGTGAATTCCCCAACCAGAGCCTTAGAAGGACCTACAGCTTTGAAGCTGGCCTGTAAATTGTGCTTTCAGGAATCAAGTTGTCAGCCTCCTCTTCAGGAAGAAAGGGAGAGTAAACTGTAAAGCAGTTGCATAAAGTTTCAGGGCAACTTATAGATCTGGTTTTCTTGGCCTCGAAGAATTCCTGTATGATGTCGAGAATCCCTTTTTACCTGTCTTAGAAGCATCCTCTTTTGTGACTGCAGGACTTCCTGGGCAGTGGGTCTGTGATGGTCTGTGTCTTGAGGGGTCCGTATTCCAGCGCAAATGTAAGGGGAAGGGGCACACTGGTGCTTTTGACCTCTTCAAGTGTTTTCACTCTCCAAAACCCAAATGCTGATAATGCATTGGTCTCTGTGCAGCTAAATTTTCAGTGTGGTTTAGAAACAGATGAGAACTGTTGTGATGAAAATCAGCTGTGATGCTTGTTGTGTGACATATCTAACTTCCACCAGTTGTGTCCTAAGACATGTAGGAGTACAGGCAGAATTCTGCCTTTCTGTTGAGATAGAAATAAGCCAGTCTTTGAGTTGAGAAATTTCAGTGGCTGAATCTTGTTTGGAAAGACAAATGCAGCTGCCCTTTTTATAGTTCAGTCTCTGCAGTGTCTGCTTGTGTGTTCTGTCATCTCTGGGAGCTCCTTCTGTACCAGTCTGAGAAAGCAAAGACCTAACTAGAGTCAGCTAAGACGCCAGCCTCTACTTTTCAAGTGTTGTCTCTGATGAGAGCTGAAACCATTCTGTTACTATCTGTGCCACTACTGCTGATGCTGTTATACCAAATGTGGCTAAAACTGACTCCTGAATTAAAACACTTACTCTGTAATCTACACTGAAATAAATCAGCCTCTCAGTACATACAGAGAAGCTTCATAGACAGGTGACTTCATAGATGAATCTGCAATTTCTTAATATTTGTAAACGTTACAGTTGTGATTGTGTAGAACTCATCCTGTTTTGAGCAGATGAGTCTTGTCAGCATTAGAAAAGAGTTGCACCAAAACTGTTCACATTACTTGTCATACTTTTAGGGAAAAGTAGTCGTGTTGTGATCCCCTCTGGTAAGAGCTGTTACCAGAATAGTTTCAGTTTATTTTTTATCCTTGTCATGGTGAGATTTTCTTTCTTCACCATGTACAAGCAACTTTAATTTTTGTCTGTGCACTAGAAGCTTGCAGTATTGGGTGAACAAAAAACAATCCATACCTATCAAGTACAAATCACTGACCGTTAGTAGCTGTTGCAATGTTGTTCGTAAAAGTGACTGAAGAATTTTTGTATTAAATGCAAGTGCAGGAAAGAGATAAATCAAAATCTACACTGTTTTTATTTACAATCATATTACTTTTATTTTTTTTCATAATCCAAGTCCTCCTCCAATAACTGATACTGCAATGTTTACATTCAGTAAACCTATACAATGATAGTACATACTGCTGCTTTCACGTAAGCCAACTGGCTTCCAAACGTTATCTGCATGTCGTAAGTTGTATACAGACATGGAAGATTCTCCATGAGCATCTGAGGTGTTTCTTGCAACACTGTTGAGCCAGAATAAGGCTGTACTAGAGATGCGGATCAGATGTTCTGTTCTCCTAGCAAGGAAACTAAGTCTATAAAGTTCTGAGGTTTCATTAATTTCTTGAATACCATGAACTACAAGTTTGCAGAGGAATGGATGTGTTAAATTCTTGCCGGAAGGAGTTACTGTAACTCCCGCCTCTTTAAGCCTATCAAATTTACTTGAGAGGTACCTTTTTGTGATAACTTAGACCTCCAAGTGATGTGTGTATGAGGAGAAAAGGAAGAAGGGCTTGTGTACTTAACTCTGTATTCTATATTTAAAAAAGCTAAATTATTTGTATATTCTTTTCATTATCAAAGTATATTTTCTCTTTCAAAGTAAACTGGTTTCTTCGGGAGGAGTTATTTTTACTAACAGCTCAGTGCTATAACCACGAGCCAGTAATTCAAAAATCACTCTTTTCTACTGAAAGATAGAACTACAGCTTATCCCTGTCATTATAAAGCCAAAGAAGCAATTACAGCCTCTTGTTGCATTATGTGTTTCTAAAACATCTTCTCACATGCAACTGCTGTAGGACTTCAGATGGATACAGTGATTAATACGGTCACAGAAGCGAGTGATTTCTCCTCTTAGCCCTGTCAACAGTAGCGCCTATAGACAAAATTATTGTTTAAAGCTCTAGTACATCACAGAATAGTGCTGCTATTGGTATTTTACAACTAATGCAACATCCAGTAATTCACATGTAATCTTAATAGTTAAAAATTCAAGACTGGGGTACTAACAAAAGAAACCACTAACACGAAGTTCCTTATCTGGCATAAAGTAAGGGGAGGAAGAGTTTAGATAACATCATAGAGATTGGGCAGGAACAAAAAGAATTTATTTCTCCATCCAGTATTTTATACACTTACAAAAAACAGTAATATCACTGTGCCCATAAAAATGTTATCCATGGCAACAGAAAGCAAACGCTACTTTTTGTCATCTAATGGGGTCTTTTTAAAATCATAATACAAAGATTTGTGCTGTAGCAGTCCTCCACTTTGCACTGTAACAATAAGGCTTACTGTACTGCAAATACAAAGCTGTTACATCTGCAGTTATGAACCACTGGCTTTAACAAACATCATTTTATAGTTGCTTTTAGCTTCTTTTTTGTTTTCTGGAACTTCAGCTTCATCATGTTTTTCAGCAGCTTGTGACTCCTCTGCAGACTCCTCCTGCTCCGACTCAGAGCCACTTTCGGAGTCTTCTGAACTCTCCTCAGAGGAGTGTCCACCTACCTCTTCTTGTTCTTCACTTTCCTGGAACTAGAAGTTCAGATTATGAGACAGATAAACCATTATTTCCTAGCAACTCCATTGCAGCTTTTAAAATTTCCCAGTGAGAATGTTTTGCTTAATGGTACTGAGATGGGCTACGTTGGTGAACACAGGTCTTTAATATACAGGTTATCGGACAGAAAGCAACTCTGCTGAAGTGCTTAACTGTACCAACCATGTGGTGTCATCAGGCATGTTCTTATTCAGTTACAGCAGAAATCCTGAATACACCATTAAATAAGTTTGAGAAGTTTCAGATCACATCAGTTTGGTAATTCCTTAATTTGGTTTAAAGGGCACATAATGACAATTGAGTATTTGTCAAGGAGTGACAAATAATGAAATTAATGGCTAGACCATAAGAATTCATGACCGATCTTTGCAAACAGCACACTACAGCGTGAGGACTGCAATGATACTGCTAATAAGAACAATTCCCAGATAGCATTTCGTTTGTGGTCCTAAAGACCAAAGCCTCCATGGCTGTATTTTCAAGGATACCGAGCACTATGCAGGTGGTTTTACTCACTATGGAAATGTCAGCTATGTTTTAGACATATGTTTTAGTAATTAGAGCTACAAGTTAGCAAAAAATTAATTACTGCACCTTTCAATTGGCAGACAAAGACATGTTCCTAATAACCTAATTTATCTTGGGTTTTGTCACACTTCTCTTCATGCTTATTGCTTTGGAATTCCTTTCAAGTGCAAGACCAGTCTGGTGTCAGCTCACTGGAGGACTCCATACAGCAAATTTCTTTATTCTGACCCCTCTATAAGCCACTTACTTTTCAGGACCATAGAGAGGTATTTGTCTTACGCAACACAAAGCTAAGATTAATTAGCTCTCAGTGACAATGCAGATGGTTATCCTGCCTTCTTATGTATTCCTTGGCAACACCCTGATTTAATATATATTTGTCACTTTCTGTCCTACTTAGTCTTGACTACTATGGAGCATTAAGCATGTCATATCACTTTTCAGAACAATGAGAAACATCGATCATTTCCAGACAACTGAATAGCTACCAGAGTGTACGTAAGTAGGAGTAAATTGCCTGCATGAAGTTTGGGTTAAAGAACGGACTGCAGAAGTTTGCCACTAGTTGTGATAATAGGATTTTTAAACCGTGTATCATCTTGTCTTAGTGCAGCGAAAGCCAAATTATTATGGAAATGAACAACTTGCTACCTCACTGAAACCAAGTCCACAATGGCGCCGGTTTCGTCCAGACATCGTGCTGTCCATGCTCTGTTGGTACTGAGACTCCAGTTCTTCATTCATTTTCTTGTCTTCTTCCCCTGCATTGTCCAGTGTACTTTGGTTATGGTTCATTCAAATTAACAAAGACATCAAATTACACGAAGTAACATTTTCAAAGCTTATCACCAATACACGTGAAAAAAGTTTAAATTCAGCCATCTTAAACTACTGGATTGAGCATTATCAGATTTATAAGCAATCGTATCAAGCATGCAAGCAAAACCGCTTTGCTACAAAGGTGAGACAGTAAGTCCCTAAGACCTGATGCATTCAGAGTTGTACTATGTGTAGTACATGTTCTACTTAACAAGGTTAAGTGCAACCAGTCTGACTTTTCTGTTCTTCTTACAAATCCTACAGCATGTCACAGCAAGGAGACAGTCTCTGACCTTCACTACATAAAATGTGGTTACTGTGATTAAAAATGATTAACATATAGCAGCAGCAGGTGCGTCAATACTACCACTCTTGTTTATAGAGTTGTACCTGCAACTATTTCATGCATCCCAAACTCTCAGGAGTGGTTACTACAGCTCTACATTTTTTCATCTCTGGAAAACAGCAGAAAAACTGATTTTTATGAGCTACTTCTCCGTGCACTTTAGTTATTTCTTTGAATATGTAAGAAAAAAGAACTGTTTTTACTAGTGGAAAATAGGGTCCAAAATATTTAAGGATCCTCTCTTTTTGTGAAAGCTAGAAATCTCTAATTCTCCCCCGCTGGCCTATAACAATCTAGTTTTTAATTTGTATCTCTGTAAAATTAAATGCTAAATTAATGTTTTCTCATTTGGAAGTCAGAGTTATATGTTATTATAGAAGAACAATAACTGTATGTTTAACAAAGAACTGAAGAAAAGAGCTGTTCTGATTTTTTTGTGAAAAAACACCACTTTAACTTTTTGCTAACAACAAAGCAGTACTGATTCTTTATGACTCCTTTTTAGGAAATTTGGGTGTCAGGAAGTGATTCTCAGTGACTCTGCAAGCTAAGAGCAGAACCTGGAACCAATCCTCAGTCTTCGTTTGGTGTTTTAGTCCATAGATAAGTTTTCATCAACTGAAAAATTACTAGTGCATCACATCAGGGAAAGAAGTTTTCTGGAACCCTGACAGTTGCTATTCTATACAGCTTTAGCAAAGCTTCTCTCAGTCAAACACAGCTTGGTTTCCATGTACTTTGACTTACTACCTGAGCAAGCCCGATAAGAACTTATGATGGCCATATGTTATCTGACATCAAATTATTGCTAATTGCCAAGATGACCTTGCAGATCTTTTCAGCTTCTGCCCCTGTTGCTTTAAGGCAGAGATAATCTTTCTATTCAACAGGTAATCGGGTGGGGGCAGAAATCAAACCTGTACCTGGCAGCAAGGAAGAAGTAGAACACTGCTAGGTATCAACAGCAAAAAAACTTTACTTTCTTATTTTGATAGCAAACTAAGACTAAGGATCTATGGGCTTCAATTTCCAGGACATTTGTACACAAGTTAAATTGACCATGAAGTACTTTGCTGTACCTGGACTTCAGAACCCAACTAGGTGCAGTCAGAAAAACTGTTTATCAGTCATCTAACAAGTGAAATTAGAAGTTTCTACAGCTCCACAGCGTGACCAGTCTTCAACTTCAGCCATGAAACCTGAAATACCTCCCTGCAACATCTCTGAAGTTCAAACTACTGGGATGTTCCCAAATAATTTTTCCATTTCCAACTTGGTACCAGCTTTTGGATAAACTGACCTGTCCTGAAGTGAGAGGTTGATCTGTGGTCTCCAATAACAAGGCGGCCAGTATGTTCTTTCTAAAAGAAAAGGTAATTTGTTTTGGAGCTTTAGGGTGCACTAAGAGCTCTGCCAACATTCTGGAAATCTTGAAGGTTTGCTGTCACACCATGACCACCAACTGTAAGACAGTAACTTCTACTGCCTAACACTGCTGCCTCTTGATGAACTTTTCATCTTTGTTTAATTGCATTTTCTGAAAAAGAAACCCCAACAACTAGACACGGTTTACTCTCCCCACACCCCAAAGCTGGTTCTATTTCATTCCATTTCTTGCCACTTCAAAGATGAAAGCAAGCCACACTAGTATGTCTGCTAAAAGAAGAAAGGCGATCACCTGATATGAAAACTACACTACACAATGATGAACAAGTGTGAATTTAGGTTCTGACAATTCACCCTTTGGGCACTCTCACTGGGACTGTGCAGTAGTTCATCCCGTGCATCTTACTATGATCCCATTTTTAGACTGCTCACTGTATCAGGTAAGACCTTCGCAGTGCTCATTAATGTATTGCCTCAGTAGCTGCTCATTAGCAAATGTATTCCCATAGGCAAGAACTGGCATTACTTAGCATGCAGCATTAAATATCCAAGCAGATGTTAAAATTAGTGGTAGTGGGATATTTTAATAGGGTATGGCATTGCTATCCATTAGAAAGTATTAACTTTAACTTCTTTAAGACAGTAAAATATTTTAGCTTACAAGAATACTGTATTTCAGCAAAATAAGCTAGTCCAAGTGATATTATTTTTCTTGAAGCTAAGCAGAACTACAACACTAAACCAACATTTTGTACGTTGAAAGAGCATGATTATATTTTACTAGTTCTGCAGAATTTTTTTGCTAAAAGCACATCAGAAATATTGGTTTAGTGAATTTTCTCTTTAAAAATATTTAATAGAATCATAGAATAGTTAGGGTTGGAAGGGACCTTAAAGATCATCTAGTTCCAACTCCCCTGCCATAAGCAGGGAAATCCCACTAGATCAGGCTGCCCAAGGCCTCATCCAACCTGGCCTTGAACACTTCCAGGGATGGGGAATCCACAGCTTCCCTGGGCAACCTGTGCCAGTGCCTCACCGCTCTCAGGTGAAGAAATTCTTCCTTACATCTAGCCTAAATCTGCCCCTCTCCAGTTTATACCCATTCCCCCTCGTCCTACCCCTACAAGCCTTTTGTGAACAATCCCTCCCCAGCTTTCCTGAAGTTCGGTCTACCAACCACCTTTTAAAATTATTTTTTTGCCGATGACAGAGAATTCCACATCCCCAGCACACAGGTTTGTTAGTTTGCAACAACGTCTCTCTCAGAAGCGTACACGATTAACTTTATGAGCTGGGCTGAAAGCAGAAGGGCGCGGGGTGGAGAGGGAGCTGCGGAGCGGAGACTGAACAACGTCAGAGCGATCCCACCGCTGCTGAAACCCAAATTCTCCTTAAAGGAGAGCCCCAACGCCAAGATGTCTTTGAGCGCTGCCTGTGGCCGGGCGGGCGGCCTGTGGCGACGCGCCGTGCGCGGAGGTTTCGCTCGGGGGCAACGCGGCCCCGCGAGGGGACGGGGACGCGGGGCGGCCTCACCTTGCCAGCGCCCATCAGCCGCAGGAACTTCTGCTTGCGCTCCTCGTTGCCCAGGTCCGCCGTCTCCCAGCTGTTGGAGCCCTGCGGGAGCACACGCTCACTGCGCCGCCGGCCCCGCGACGCGGCAGGCCGCGGCCCCCCCCCGCCTCCCTCCCGGCCTCCTCCTGCTCCGCCACCGCCCCCAACCCCAAACGCGCGGCCGCCCCGTGCCCCGCGGCCTATTTACATCGGGGGTGGCCGCTCGCTTGAGGCTGTGGTGGCCCTGGGACTCCCTGGCCGAGCTCATGGCCGCGGCGGGGTGACCGGGCCCTCCTGCCGAAGCCGCTCCCTCAGCCCGCGGCGGAGCGCGACCGCGGGGCACGCTGGGAACGGTAGTTCTCGCCTTGCGCAGGGCGGCGCAGGGCGGCGCGCGAGGGACTACCCGCCCCACAATCCTCCGCGCTGAGGGGGCGGGGCTTCCCGCTGATTGGCGGGGCGCGCGGCCGGGGGCGGGGCCTGCAGGGCGGGTTGTTTGTTGGGGAGGTGTGGGGCTCCTGTTCCGCCGGTCTCGCCGAGTGGTGCGCGGAGGCGCAGTTTAGGGGTGGTGGAGCGGTCTGAGTTGGAAAGGACCTCAAAGCCCATCCAGTTCCAACCCCGTGCCATGGGCAGGGACACCTCCCACCAGACCAGGCTGCCCAGGGCCCCATCGAACCTGGCCTTGAACACCTTCAGGGATGGGCAGCCACAACTTCCTTGGGCAACCTGTGCCAGCGCCTCACCACTCTCATGGTGAAGAAATTCCTCCTCGTGACTAGTCTAAATCTGGCCGTCTCCAGTTTATACCCATGGTCCCTAGTCCCATCGCTATCAGTCTTTGTAAACAGTCCCTCTCCAGCATTTTTGTCCCCCTTGAGATACTGGAAGGTTGCTGTAATATCTCCTCGGAGCCTTCTCTTCTCCAGGCTGAACAAGCCCAGTGCTCTCTGCCTGTCCTGGTATGGGAGGTGCTCCAGTCCTCTGATCATCTTTGTAGACTCCTGTGGACCCATTCCAACAGCTCCATATCCTTCTTATATTGGGGATTCCAGAACTGGAATCACAATACTCCAGACATGGTCTCTAACAAGAGCAGATCGGAGGGGCAGAATCACGTCCCTCGCCCTGCTGGCCACGCTTCTTTTGATGCAGCCCAGGATACCGTTGGCCTTCTGGGCTGCGAGCACACCTTGCCAACATCTCTCTGACCATCGCACCACTGACCGGCGCTGCCACCTTGTGTGGAGAATGGCATTTGTGACCTGTGTGGAATCTATGTTTGGAGATCCAGCTGTTTCCCTTCAGTTGTTGTGGCTGTTTGCCGTCACTGTCGTTCCTACGGTCCCATCCCCGCCATCTATATGTCATGTAGAAAGCAAAAATTTACTTACTACCCTCAAGTTAGTAATTCCTCCCGTTTGTCTACTTCAGAATTAGCTTAATTTGAATGGGTTGCCATTAAATGTTAATCTAGAGTTTTTCCTTAGATTTATTGGGTAGGGAGGTGCACAGTCACATATTTAGGTCTTTTCACATTAATGTTAAGAAAATCTCTTCTCTGTGAGTTCCTCAACGACATAGTAGCTTTGTCCCCGTGATACGGTTGTAGTAGTCCAACTAATGCCAGGAGGTGGTGGGTCTGGTTCCATTAACTTGCTTTTAGCTGAGGCGATATGACTACTGATCAGAGCTGGGTCCAGCTTTCAAACAGTCTGGGAAAGGTCCTGCAGTGGCATCATTTGATTTTCTGAAAGTAGTCTCCTTATGCTCTCCCTATAGCAAATGAGAACATCCTATAGTGCTTCTAAAGCTCTGAACTGTCTTTGAGTAGAATCGTTGTGCTTGAGGGGCTGAACTCCCAGCTATGTTTGTGTTCATGAATGTGTGCCTTACGAAGCTCAAGATTTGTCATTATGATATTTTTTGCGACTATGGCAATTAAGCTCCACAGTAATTTTGATACTTTTAAACATTATCCCTGTGTTTTGTTATGCAGATGTCACCCATTGTTCTTTTGTAGGACTGAAATACAGTGAAAGAAGAGTTGATAAGAAAACATTCTGGAAGATGGAACACAAAAATTCAGCAGATTTTATAATGTAGAGATGTGCTAGCCTAGCAATTCCACTACTGGGTAGATAGATCTAGCACTACGGATATATGTAGAATATTTTCAGTTGTTACTTATTTAGAACAGCACTAGGATAGTAATGTTTAAATTCATATTCACATATATTGCACTGCCCAAGTGTGCAAAATCAAATTGAAAGGCACAACTGTTACACCTGCTTTCTAAAATGTCTGTAGTTACTATTTGACAATGATAAAGACCAGAAGGGAGCATTAATAGGAGAGAATGTTATGCTTACAATTTTAACCTCATTTGAATATATTTAAATGTACAGAGTATTATATAATGACTGTAATAGTGGATTAATTTAAATTTCAGTGCTTAAAAATGTTTTCTCACAGAAGGGGAGTAAAAATGCAAAAAAAAGTAAAACTATAATTCCTTTTTAAATTAAAACTGATATTTTTAGTAGTATCTGGTGGCATTTTTAGTCTGTTAATAGGAGTTGTGGTAATCTAATACCAGTGAAATTGTATCTATTTTTTTAAATTAAGCTTTTATTACAGGTTCCATGCTATTATACCTAAAGACCTGTTCTTTAGTAAAAACAAGTGTGAAATTTTAGCTTCATGGCTACTGTTCCCTTGTGGGACAAATTGAGAAGGTTTGCCTCTGTAAAAAAGCAGCAGAAAATGAAACTCTAAATCAGCTGCTATAATTTGTCTTAGTTGTGGTTTATTGTTAAATTCAAGTCTTTTTCAGAACAACTGAAATGTACTAATGTTTATGTGGCTGACTAATGGTGTAGTAGTTTTGGTTTTGTTTACACTCTTAAGAATGATGTGCTAATGATATTGTAGTGAGGGGCTTTTTCATTTTTTCCCCCTTCGTTTATTGCTCACTTGGGATAAAAATGCTCTGGTTTTGCCAAAGAGTTATGTTAATAAGCAAATATATCCCTAGCATTAAATGGCTTCCCTTAACTTATATATAGGATAACTTAAAAATGGACTGATCCAACTGCTAACAAAATACGTATTTTTTCAACAGCAGACTGGTTATGTGAAAGTTTCACTTATCTTTGTAGAGCTATTACAGACAGTTCTGAGGATGTGCAACTCGTAAGGCTGATATATTTCTGATAACGTTAGTAAGTAAGTAATTAGTAATTAGTAAAGGAGTTCTTCAAAATCCTGTCATGCCAGGATTCAATGATACATTTGCTGTATTCTTCTGAACAAATGAGAAATAGAATGATTTCACAGGAGATCAAGGCAGACCAGGGCTGTGAGAAGAAACCTGCCTTCTCCAACCTGTGAGAGTGCTCTAGAATATGAACAAAATAGAAGGTAAGGATCCTGGGCAATATTTGTATGAGTTTTCACCTTTCTTTGGCATAGTCCTTCTGAAGAGACTATCCTGAATTTAGCATTTAATTCACAGGTGAGATTTTTTTCATGGAGCAGAAACTGTCTGTGATGCAGAAATCAGTCCTCAACTAAATGGCTTTTATCAGCATAACTAAAGCACAACAGGGAGGAGTGTTGAGGTTTCTTGTGGGAACCAACAGTGTGCACTCACAGCCCAGGACGCCAACCATATTCTGGGATGCATCAAAAGAAGTGTGGCCATCAGGTTGAGGGATGGTGAGACCCCATCTGAAGTACTGCGTCCAGCTCTGGAGTCCTCAGCACAGGAAAAACATGGACCTGTTGGAGCAAGTCCAGAGGAAGGCCACAAAGATGATCAGAGGGCTGGAGCATGTCTCCTATAAGGAAAGGCTGAGAGTTGGGGGTTGTTCAGCCTGGATAAGAGAAGGCTCCATGGAGACTATCCCAGCCTTTCAGTACTTAAACGGGCCTTAAAAGAAAGATGTGGAAGTACTTTTTGGAAGGGCCCGTTGTCATAGGACAAGGATTAATGGTTTTAATCTAAAAGAAGGTAGATTTGGACCAGATATAATGAAGAAATTTTGTATGTTGAGGCTGGTGAAACACTGGAACAAGTTGTCCTGGTCAGGTTGGACAGGGCTGTGGGCACCTGCTCTATTTGAAGGTGTCCTTGCCCATTGCAGGGGTTTAGACTAGATGGCCTCTAAAGATCCCTTCCAACCCAAGCTATTCTATGATTCTATGAAATTAACACAGTCGGACAGTAAGGGAATAGTGAGATGAGGGAAAATGACAAATAATGTAACAAAATTATTCACTGCCATGTAAAATTGTACTCTGTCTTTGACTTTTCTGTATATTTCTGTCTTTGTAGTCCGCTCCAGTCTCTGGACGGGAACCATCTTTGGAGGTGGAGGGTAGGTGGACACCAGCTCTGTTACAGGAAATGCCAGAAAAACTACCTTAATGAAGATTTTCCACTCCAGTCCAATTCCAAGTTTTGGACCTCAGCAATCTGTGTTATAAAAACTTTGAGACAAACAACACCTGAGGTGTGTGGAAGCTGAGGCTTAACTAGGTCTTGCAGAAGCAGTTTCATCTTTGAAGAACCTGGTGTAGAATCTTGGATTTTTCTTTTTTTAATTTCTTTTTGAGCTCTCTTTGTAAAGGTGGTATAGAATAAAATAGATCTCAATTTGACAGACATAAGAAGTTTTTCATTGTGTACTTTGGTAACGGTGTCTTTGCCATCACACAGTGACCAACACATTGGACAACCCTGTCTTGGAAGTCATGGATTCAGAGTTCAATCTTCCCCTGTAGTAGTCCTGGCTCTACCTAAGTGGAGCCAGGCCACTTAAGTGGCCTTCGGAAAATTACCCCACCATTCTGCTTTATCTGTGAAATTAGAATAATATATCTACTTGCCAATGTAAAGAGTTAATTAAGGGTTGCACAGTGTGTTCAAAGCAATGTATAAGTGCTAAATATTAGCTGTAGTGTAATTGGACTTCTGTAATTTGTAATATGCTAACTGTCATTGGCATATAAAATAGGATCAACCTCTTCTCAAGTGCTGTAGAATTTTTAATTGTTATTAACGAACTTCTGATACTCAAAGTAGCTATCGTTGTGAGACAGGGAATGTTGCCAGTATCTGTCTGTACGAAAGCTTAACAAGGCAACCACTGACTTTTTTTTTAGCTTGAAATGAAAAAAAAGCATGTATGTACACATACACCTACTTTAAATGCACAATTTAAATTAAATTTGGTTTCAGCAGAAAGCTTTATTTCTTTTTAGATGGAAACAGGATATCACCCTAGCATTTCAAAACTGTTTCATCTCTTTCAGCACGTTTGAAGCTGAAAATGCTTCCTGTTTTCTGACCAGCTTGGCTTAGTAGTTGTCACTGCAATATATAGAGATTGTCACAGAGAAGAGTGGAAAATATTCTGCGTATCACTGGAGGTGAGGAAAGAATTTTTTTATTGAAATCTGACTTACACAACATACTCATCCAGTGTGTTTTAGTGGCCCAATATCTGCCAAGTTCAATTCCAAGCTCTTGCTAAGTTTTGTTTTAAGGGGTTGGGAAGAAGGAGAGATAAGCTAAGAGCAAACACAGAGATGTCAACAGAAGGATTGCTAAGAAGGGAGCATCAGTTGAGGGAAGGCAGTCATGGCTGTTAACATTTAAAAAGCCCTTTCAAGGACTAACAAAATAAAGGATAGAGATGTCCTCATCCTGAAATGGCTTTTATATTTCTGAACCTGTTATAAAAGCTTTTTGAACAACACTTCCCTTCTAAAAACAAAATAGTTTCTATCGTAAACAAGACAGGCAGCACATCAATACAAAGACTATCTTTACTTTTATTTCTGGGCTAGCAGAACAGGCCATTATTCAATACCACAGAAAAATGAATTGTTGCCCCAGTTTAACAAATGAAGAAAACAAAGAATGGAGAAATTATGTCCTTGAACCTCAGACTGTACAGGCTTCCAGTACCATTGCATATATTAGGCTTTGTCCTCAATGAAAAAAATTAAGAAAAATCCCTGTTTGTTAACATCATAAAAGGTACATTAGGACACCTTTCTCTAGGTACAGTCCTAGTGCAGACAAGACCCCAGGTAGTTTTTATATCAGTATAGCTAGTCAAGGCCAACCATATATCTCTTCCTTGGTTTTTGATGTGAACTAGCTATATCAAAATAAGAAAATATAGTGCTTTGCTTCCTCTAAGATTTTACATCATATTAGACTGACTAGGCCTCTTCATTTACTGCTGTACATGACACAGTGCTAGAATATTGTACCTGAGTAAAAATCACTTTTATTGCAATGAAGATATAGCTTTATGTATTTCGCTTCTTTTTCTTTTGTGCATGCTACTACATAAAAGCACCAATAAAGACAAGACATTTCACACAAAGGATCTGTCAAAGTCAGTTATTCCACTGTGAGTCAGAATGATGAGACAAAATCTTCAGTATTATCAAAATGAATTGTGTTTGTAAACAATTGAGTAAAAACTCAATAGTTCATCCCTTTTGTATATCTTCTGTTTCATCTGTCTGTAGTAAAGCAGAATACTTTAAGGGAAAGGAATCTAACATTTCCATCTGTTTCTCTTAGGGAATTTAAGCTATCGGGTAATTTGAAAAAGCCGTGGACAAACCACTCCTTAACAACTTCAGTGACACTGCTGAAATAGGTTGAACATTAACACTGTCCTTTTTTCAGTCTTGTGCTGTGAAAGCTAAAGTCTTTGAAGTCAGTTGAAAGTCGTCTGTATACAGAATTTATCTCTTCATGTAATTATTCCTGTTCCTAACACCTTTGAATCTTCTACTGTATTGGCAAAGAGAGATTAGAAGGGAATGTAATTGGTACGGGAGAAACAGTGGCTCTGCATTTTCTTCTTCCTAACCCTGTACAATTTTAGTGGTTGCTCCTCCCTAGGGACTTCAGTAACATTTGTGGATGTGGTCAGGGGAGACAAATAAGAAATAATACCAGGCATTTTTAAACTGCTGGTTTTCACTTGATCCAAAATGCTCAGAGAAAAATTTTAAAGGTGTGAAAAACATGGGTGTGTTAAAACTGATATAGCTGCATAGCTCCCAAGTCAGAGACCTTTTTGAAAAGAAATGTTTCTGCTTAACTTTGAGCGTCTGTGGAGCATATAGACTTCCCCTGTGCACTGAATGTCCGAATAAACTTTGAAACTTTGCTGAAGATTTTTCTTTCCTGACAATATCTGCATCTCCATGATAAAGCTGCATCACAATGCTATCTGCTGGCACCTCATCAGAAAGACTTTTCCTCCTGCAAAACAATTTCATTAATTTGTGTCCTGATAGTATACATTCCAAATATGTGATCATTCATTACCCCTCTTACTTACAGAAGCCTATAGGAAGATGAACCAGGTCCACCACAGCCAGTTTCTTTGTGTTCTGGTGACTTGTATTACTTAAAACTTAGGCAGCATCTCTCCTTGGCAATGCTGATTTTTGCTCAGTTTAGCTCCTGCAAGATCTTTACCATACAAAAGGGCGTGCAAACACATATTTACTTTGTCCATGTACTGGGCCCATGGATTATTAATTGGGTATTAGTCACAGTCTGCTGGCTTTAAGTGATTCCAATAAACACAAAAATAAAAGGGAAAGTCCTTACCCTCTTTTACCTGTTTAACATCAACATCTTATTTCTTACATCAGGTCTTTAAAATTAATGTAGTGATCTTTTCAAGCTATACACTGTATTGATTAACTATAAACTGACAACTTTGCCAAGAATCTACTATGCTCTATGTCTATACTGAAGCTGACACTACCATTTTGGTCATTTTGGTATTCTTTTCCTATGATCAATGACATTAAATTACAGATGCAGTACTGCAGCAATTTATATATGTTTTGACTCTGAGTATAGAAGTTTGTGACCCAAGCACCAGGATATTTTCAATAGTCTGAAATAATAAATTTTAAATAAATTTAGTCCTACCTCTTGGTAAAAGCACATCCAATTAGAGCAGGTTGCGCAGGGCCATCTCCAGACAAGTTGGAACATCTCCAAGGATGGTGATGCCATAGTATTTCTTGGCAACCTGGCCTAGTGTTTGACTACCCTTAAGGTAGATTTTTTTTGTTCTTTATATTGAATTGGAATTTCCCATATTTCAGCTTCTGTCCATCACCTCTTATCATGTCGCTGCACAGATCTGAACGGAACCTTGTTACATCTTGCCTGCACCCTCTTATTAGGCAGTTGGCAGGTAGCAACAAGCTCTCACCTTCACTTGCTGTTGCCTAGGCTGTGCAAACCTAGCTCTCTCAACTTCTTGTATTTTGTGTTGCAGCCTCCTAGTTGACTTGGTGTCTCTGCTGGATTTGCTCCACTATTTCAATATCTGTCTTGTACTGGAAAGACCAGGACTGGAGACATTGCTCCTGATACAGTCTCATAAGTGCCAGAAAGAGGGAAATTATCAGGTCCTTCAATCTGCCAGCAACGCTCCTGTTAAAACAGCCCAGGATGCTGTTGGCTGCCTTTGCTGCCAGTGTGCATTGCTGGCTTATGATCAGCTTGTTGTCCACAGGGACCTCCAGTTTTTCTCTTGCAAATATGCCTTCTAGCCAGCTGGCCCCTCAGCCTGTACTGTTGCATGGGGTTATTCTATCTCCGATGCAGGACTCTGCATCTTAATATATTGAATTACGATTATAGAATTCAATGTATTGAGTTATAATTTTGTGGTAGTGAGAATTAATAGCTTTATAATTGGGAATAGCAGTGGCATGCCTTCTGAATAGCCTAAACAATGCAGTAGTGTACATAATACTGCTCTTGGTTTTGTATAGTCAATTTAACAAAATCACCAGAAGCTGATGCTTCCCAGGTGCATCCTGGGATAAATAAATTACAGAAATCGTAGTAAATCACTAAAGATAAGATAGTGAATTGTTCCCTGAAAGCAGGTAATTTTTAGACTAGTGATGCTTCATTTTTGTTTTGTACATTTATAAATAAAGTAGGCTACGCTAATTTGGAGGCAAACCCAACACTACTTTGCAGATATTCTGTTTATTGATCAACTGAATACTTAACTTTTCTTGTTAGATTAATTTAGTGTGGAATATTTTCATTAAAAAATGGGTTAAAAATATATTTTATTCTGAGGATATTGAAGCACCTTTTAATGTTATCCAGTGTTGTCGCTGTATGTTGAACGGTTTCTGTATAATGGTTTTTCATGATTCGTATGCTTTCACATGTACATAAGTTCTCAGACTAAAACCTACCTTAACTTTTTATAGTCAATTTTTATAGTAAAATATTTTATCCTAATTTAAGAATTCTATAAGCGATTTTGTAGTTGATAACAAGTGGGTGTGGCTTGTTTTTTGGACAGTCATAGTAAAGGTAGTTTTCTTTGTGTGGTTAGCTAAACCCCTTTAGAAGTAACATAAATCTTTACTTATGCCTTTCCTCCACTGTTAATTTATCTATCCTTTTTAAGAATCTTGGAATTTGTCAAATACTAGTCTGGGAGGATGAATTCAACAGATCTCTGTCCATGGTCTGTTGCAGCTTTCTCAAATGGGCTGTATGTCCGCACTGTTAGGAAAAATTTGGCATGTTGTAAATTAAACGTCAATGCTGAAGGCTCTCAGCTAGAAGATGTTATACATAAAACCAGCATTTCTGGTGCTGCCTGTGATTTTCAGCTGATAACCCCCTTTGCTAATGAAGCATGCAGTCCTAATTTGGCATGGGTCAGAGGTAGGACGATCTTCTTTGCAGGTGAAATGTCATTTGCCACATTTTGCAGAGTATTAGCCTGAACCTATATTTGGTTGGCACCTGTGCTCCAAAACTGGCATCCCACCTTGTGAGAAGGCAGAATGCCACTCTGACAGATGGGGAGGAATGCAAGCATGCCAGCAAGCCAGTGTATGCATCAAGGGGTCACATTTCTCTCCAGGAATGTTGAAATACCGGTACATGCAGAGCTTCTGTATCTGAGGCACACGTGTTTCTTGGCAACGACCAAAGTTCCTGCTGAATATCTTGGCACAGTACATAAGGAAGCTTAGTGAATTTTCATGGCTTTCATAGGGTTTCTACACCATGGGAGCCTACATATAATTTCTGCTGAGAATGGCCCTATGAATATAAACAGAAGAGGGAATATATTTTGCAAATTATTCTTTCTTATTAATAGATTAAGAACTGTTAAAATGCCATCATAGCTTTCATGGATGATGGTTCTTTTGATTAGTTAATGGTTGGTTTATCCTGGTCTGAGAGCAATAGAACGTGTGGTTTGGCAATCAACCCAAAATGTGACTATCACAGCTTAAACTTCTACCATTTCTTTTTCATACTTTATTTTATTTTGACTTAAAAGTGATTTCTGGAATCCCATCACACTTTTGTTGTTCATCAAGAAACTGTTTTTTTTTTTTCTGTTTCCCCAAATGATATAGTGTATTAAAATTAACTCTGAGACATTCCTTTCTTTTGCTGAAGGTAATTCTGAATGGTTTATTTCAGTGTTTTTACTTTTTTGCCTCCAGAATTACTGTAAAGCTTTTCTATTTCATCCATTACAGCACAGTGTTTTTCACATTTGAATAGCTGCATCAACATGAATCCTTTATAAGGACCTTAAAAACAAACTTTGCCAAGTCCCAGAATACAGAAGCTAATTCACATCCCAATACTCAGCTGCCTCATGAATAAAGGAGAGTCTGTGCCTGACACTTTGAAGCTGTAGCTGTTAAACCATACAGACTATTTACCTCAATAAATCATTATAAGAAACTAAGGTACAATTATACCCACAGAGAAATAGAATTCAAAACACTGATTTATGTGGTTCAGTGCTTGTTCCCTTTTCCATCATGTTTTGAATTTTTGCATGTTTGTCATCTTTGGCTGCTTCCATGTATCTTTAAACTAATGGGTCTTGCTTTTTTAACATTCCTCATTAGGTTTGTTATTTTACTTTGACATGCAGACATGATTTGCACACTGTACAAAGTTTTGCTTTTAAAATTAACTATCTAATTTCTTACGCTATAGACCAAAAATGGAAAATGTGAGTAATTTGCTTAAACTAACATACACCTTTCTTTGGTTAATTTGTGACCATCTAAGCTGGAAATCCATGTTAGTTAAGAATTTTTTTGGTGCTTATTTGTGGGATCTGGAGAGAGATCACTACAGAAAGGCATATATCATTGTGCTTTTCAGAATGTGCCTGCTAATCTAGAGGGTTATCATAAAGAGATGGAAGCTGTATAAAGCTACATTTGGAGTTAGTTCCTCATTTTCTTTATCCCTTGAAGAGGCAAAATGAATCTAAAAGATAAAAACTGAATGAAATTAAAGCACTGGCTCAGAGAGGAAGGAATGACACTGAAACTGACAAATAATTCATATGAAATGGTAGAAATAAGGTAAATATATCTAGCAAGTGAAGTCTGAGAGCAGCCACAGAATCTATCAGGCCAAGCCTTTAAGTACACGCAATGTTGTCCTGTAGGTTGACAACAGGGTGGGGAGTGATTTAATAGCCAATAGATATTCCTTAATAAAACTTTAAAAAGTTACAAAATATTTTAAAAGAGATTTTAAATATAAACAATAGTGAATATACTACAGTTCCAAATGCTTTATGCCTCACTAATAACTTTCAGCACTGATGCTTACTTGGATCTAAACAGTGGTGAGTGAGGATGCAGGACAACCAGGTGATCAGTCCCATTCAGCACAGGTTTATGAAAGGCAGGTCCTGCCAAACTAACCTGATCTCCTTCTATGACAAGGTGACCTGCTTGATGGATGAGGGAAAGGCTGTGGATGTAGTGTACCTGGACTTCAGTTAAGCCTTTGGCGCTGTTTCTCACAGTATCCTACTTGAGAAACTGGCTGCCACTGATCTGGACAGGCACCCTCTGCTGGGTAAAAAAACACCTGGATGGCCGGGCCCAAAGAGTCGTGGTGAATGGAGCTAAATCCAGTTGGAGGCCAGTCACAAGTGGTGTTCCCCAGGACTCGATGCTGGGTCCAGTTGTGTTCAATATATTTATCAATGACCTGGATAAGGGGATTGAGTGCACCTGTAGCAAGTTTGTGGACGACACTAAGCTGGGAGGAAGTGTTGATCTGCTGGAGGGTAGGGAGGCTCTGCAGAGGGATCTGAACAGGCTGAATTGGTGGGCTGAGGCCAATGGGATGAGGTTTAACAAGGCCCTAAGCTGCATCAGGGGAAGTTTAGATTGGACATTAGGAAAAATTTCTTCGTCGAAGGGGTTATCAAGCACTGGCACAGGCTGCCCAGAGAGGTAGTTGAGTCACCATCCCTGGAGGTATTTGAAAGACGGGTAGATGAAGTGCTTAGGGATGTGATTTAGTAGTGGACAGGTATGGTTGGAATTGATAATCTCAAAGGTCTTTTCCAGCCTAATGATTCTATGATTCTATGGCCATGCAACCTGCCTGATCCCAGTGGCTTGGATAAGAGGAGCACTTGTCTGCACTGTTGAGAGGGAGTTATGAATCCACCATTATTTCCAAAGTGCTTTATAACATAATAGTTTTTAGACTGTGTGTAACATTCATATAGCTAGTTAAAAAACATGTATCTGCTGAAGACAGGTTTGGCCATTGCACACTGATTTTGCTTTACAATGGATAACAAATTAGAATGAGAAGCATAAATGCTCATCTGTAAGTCTTATTTATTTTTTCATTATCTTACACTGAATTTCTTAATATGTTCAATTCCACATGGATACACATTGTATTCTATGTGTATAAAACATGAGTAACAGCAAACAGTCTTCTGCATGTACTCTATCATTTGCATAAATACTTAACTCTTACACTTTGGTGTGGTTTTGCTCCTCTGAATCTACAGGCATTTTGTGAGGAAATAATACTATGCCTAAAAATCTCCATGCAAACAATTTTGTTTATCCAAAACTGAAAACTCTTATAGGATATTCTATAACCTGTTGCCCATTATTCCTGGAGTCCATAACATACCGCTTTTGTAGTCTGATAGCATTTAAAATATTTCTGTCGTTATGTCCGTATAGTGAATGATGGTTTTATACTACTGAAGTAGAGGACTACTTAGAAATATTGATGATGGTGGAATTTAACAAATCCGTGGATACAGCATTCTAGTATCAGCTAGTGTGATTGTGCAATGTGAGACCTTTTGTATTAGCCAGACACTGAGGGACAAAGTTTAGGAGTCTGGGAGCAGAAAAGCAGGACAACCACTTATCTCCAGAAAAAACAGATAAATTTATGTTCATTGTCAAGTGTATTCACTTGCATTACTGACAGAAATACATCTGCGATGTCTGTGCTGGTCTCTAGCTCAGAAAATGTTTCAATAGATGAAACACTGATTTCAATAGAATTTGACAGTAGGGCAGCATCTGGAAAGTTTCAAGTTTTTCCAAGCTTCAGAAAAACTGGTGACTAGGGAGGGAAAGATAGTGACCCAGAGTGTTCCTCTGTGTAGCTAAGACTGCAGTGTGAATGCAACAGTACTTATAACTAGGCAGGCAGCTCATCTTCATTTCTGTGAGATTGTGTGTTATGTCTTGTCCAACTCCCAGCTGAGTTCCCAGTTGTGTTCCCTGGTAAAGCATTAAAGGGAACCAGAGCTGGTGGTTACCCATGGTCAGGGGAAACTGGAGGGAGAAGCCACAGGACATAGATGCAGCAAACAGCAGTTACTGTGGTTGGACCCACATCAGCATGATACAGCACAAATCAACTGGTAGCCACACTGTGAACCTTTCCATTGCTTAAAGAGCGATTTGGTCATTATAACCATTTGTATCTGTTTAAATTCCACTAATGAAACTACATATTCTAGAACTCTGCAATACCTGAATGTTATTTTCCCTCTATTCTTAGTGTCCTTGAATGGAGATTGCTGCTCAGTTATAAAAATAGCAATGTCATAAATGATTAATGCTTCTTATTAGATATTTCCATTAAGAAAATTTCAAATTATTAATGTTTCATATTGTTTTAATAGTTCAGTGCCAGTGCTACCATGTAGCAAAGAGCTATTATGTTTTGCAAAATACTGACAAATCTCATCTTAAGCTGAAAGATATTCTGGGACATTTTCAACACTTTCTGAAATTTCAAATATTTACTAGGAATTTTTGGCTTAGGTGACCTTGCATCCTCAGTCTTTCAGTTTTCTAGGTAACAAATATAAATGCATCCTGAATGCTATTTAAAAGTATCCAAATTTAGAGGTTGTTGGCCATGAAAACTGAAAGAACTTCTCAGCTATTGGGATGCCACAGAAACTCAGGAAGCCATGTACTTATGCCATTTTCTCTTCAGTTGAGACTACTATATCTGGAACTTTCCTTCGGCTCTAAAATAGTACACATTAAATAAAAGAGTATTTTAATTACAGTTTTGGATACAACTGTCATAGTATGAAAAAGCTGTGTCCATCTTTCTTAACAAGAGGGACTTCACATGTAATAAGCAACCTGATGATCTCATCATAGTACAGGGCTTGAGCTGATTAAATTAAATCAGTGTAATTAAGCATGACTTTTGTATGCAGACAAATCTTAAACATTACATGAACACAGACCAAGAATAAACTTGCCTAGTTTACAAACAGACTGTTAGTTGCAGCCTATCATGCAAATAAGGAGAACAATTTTTGAATAAACTTGATGGGTTAATGATGCAACTCTGTGTGTGTTAAGAAGGGCAACATATGTCTCAGGAAAGCATTGTGAATGTTAATCTTAGGCACCTGAACCAATTTGTTGAAGTAATCTAGCATGATTTTTTTTGTGGCTAGTTTGCAAAAGCAGTAACAGTGAGAAAGTACAATTTTCTGCAGTTCTTTCTAAGCTTTTCTTCTGTTAGCATAGGCCTTTCACTTGGCAAAACTTTAAGTTCAGACAAAGGTTCTTTAATTTTAGCACTGATTCTTCAGAACATCCAGGGATTACATATAATAGATTGTGTGTATAGCATGAGCAAACAAGGCATCAGTAATAACCTTCTAGCATGGTTTTATCTGGATGTACTTATTTACAAGGAAAACAGTTTTGGATTTTTTCCTAAGTCTCATGGATCATAGATTGCATGTTTAAAAGTGAAAAGGGAGTAGCCAGACAAAGGAAAAGAAACAATGTAAGAAGCCTTAAGTTTGCATGAATTATGCTATGCTGAAATCCTGACCTCAAATCAATAAGAAATCCTTTATCTGACACATATTGAGGGATTAGAGACTCAACGTTGTAGAGGATGTGTTTGAACAGCATTGACATCAAAACCTTCTGAAAACTCCAGGTGGATTATGAACTGTGTACTGTTTACATCTGTAAGTATAAGCAGCTGAAGAGTTGTTTTAGTCTATCTATGCTACAGTGTTGCAAGTATGCAAGGTTTATTTCTTAGGAAATAATTATCAAGGAGCAGGGGGTTGTTTATGTTGGTCAAGTGGTTAAGGCAGAAGAACTCAACAGGTCAGAGTTTTCCTTGCGGTTATGTTACAGACATTCTTTGTGCATGGGGTACATCAAGTCCTCGTTCTATATCTGTTTCTGTTTAGGGGCAGCAGAGATGGTATACCAGCAGCACTTGATGGGATGTTACAAGATTGGTTTTATTATTTTTGAAAGGTGCATGCAATTACTTTAAAAGATACAATATGGCTGCTTTAGGTGTTAGAATTTGAAAAACTGTGCAATGCCACTCTTCTAAAAAGGTGGTGGTATCTTTCAGTAATCTGTGCTTAGTGAGTCTGAAAACCACATGGATGGCATGCTGCTTAAGTAGTTGTATTTTAGATGTATCAATAGAGGCTGATCTCTGCGTTTTTAAACTGTTGAAGCAAATTTGTTTTGCTGTGAAGAGTATTAGATCTGCTGAATGCTTCAAGCCATTTGTTTGGGTGTTTTGTGAGCTATGCAACATGTTTTAGGAAATCTGGAAAAGTGTTTATTGGATAAGCTCTTACCTATATTCTGAGATTTAAGAAAGTAAATCAATCCAAATGTGTATTAAAGACAAATGCACACACCCCGCAAAACCAGCAGGGAAGCAGAGGGGAAGGAAAATTACTGTAATGAACAAGCCATTGGACTACACCTCACATGTTGTAAACTCAGAGAAAAGCTATATTTGATTTAGGAGACACCCATTCAAGAGAGCCTTCTGGATTCTGCTCAGTGTCCCGTCAATTACTGTAACGGTTTCAATGCTCTGTTTCCTACAGATGGCCAGCTGTCCTTAAACATGGAGAAAGTTGGGGGACCAGGACTTTTAAAACGAATTTAAATAATAATTGTCTGTTATCTCCTTGACGTTTAGGAGGAAAACATTTCATGTATTGAAAAAAAGACCTAAATGATATACTTCTAGAAGGCCACTTATAATATTCTTAAACTTAGTCTTCTAGTAGTTTTCATGTCAAATGCAGTAGCGAAGAGACTTTATCATGGGCAGCAATCAAATCAGGAGGATTGTGGGTTAGTGAAAATAAAAAGGAACAGCACCGAAACTGCTGTAATATTCCTTCTGTTTGACAAGTCTATGCATTTTATTTCACATATGTGTTTTCTGTTTTTAAATGAACATTCAAAGTGTTCTTGTTGAGTACCACTGAGAAATAGGACATTTAGTCCTGCTCTGCAGCTATGGGACTTTTTTTTTTAAACAAAGTTCTAAATCTAGATTTCACCATATTTATGTCAGGATAAATGAAACCTTCTGTTTCAAAGACTGATGAAGTTCAAGCACATTTCACTCGTGATCAGGCTTTAACAGGTAAATTCTTAGCATGTCTAAGACTGTATAAGGGGAAATTATTCGGAACCATTTATTGTTCTGGCTCGTGCCCTAAGGCAACAACAGTAACAACAACAAACTGGACAAAACAAAAAAAACACCCATAGAATTTCGTGATATATAAATTACAACAGTGGGCAAATATGCCTGCAGAAATACAGCAGAAGAATAAGAATTGATTATACCCAAAATAAAGTCTTACTTTTGGTTGAAACATGCCTGCCAAACAGCATTGCCATTATTTTAAACTATCAGTTTGTGAATACCTGGCCTTAACAGCAGTTTCATAACTGTAGTGGTGATAACTTGAAGCAGGACAGAGTTGAGAAGGGAAACGTTGTTTGAAGTGGCATTAAAGCATGGTGCTGGATCTTGGAGTGGGCTTTGATTTCCTTGTTTTCCATTTTGATATCTAAGAACATATCTGTACTACTGATCAGTTTTGCTTTGACTGCCACAAAACTAGTAGCTTCTATCATGGTGGCAAGGGTTACGATTACAGAAATAGCAAATAAAGGAGAGCATTGCAGAACCTGACACAGGAGGTGTGGCAGAAAGACCATAGAGAACCCAACTTTTTTTCTGTGCTGGCCCCAACTAAGTCTTTTTATAATAAGCACTAATTTCACTTTTAAGTGCTAGAATGCTGCGAATTGGTTTTGCTCATGTAGGTGTTATTTTTGAGATTATAAATGTTAAGACACTTAAACAAAAGGATATATCCATAACTCAAATAGAAGGAAAATGTTTGGTTTATGTTTTTGGAAACCTGCTGAACAAAGGCTTTTCTTTAAAAAAAAATACCTGTAGTAAAAGTCATGATTCTGCATCTTCCTAAGAAAAACCTGAATTAACAGCTCACTAACAGGTGATGAGTGTGGTCCAGCAAAGTATTTTTTTCTTCTTTCAGAGTTTTTTTATTTCTTCAGGAAATATACAAATCTATGTGTCAATATGCTCTATATGTCTTTGTCTTCCTGTCTCTTGATGCATATAAATATACATCTATATAAACATATATGTAACTGGTTCAGAATGCAAGTGTATGTATTCTCTAATACAATTATTATAATGCAGTGGGATTATACATAATGTATGCTAACTATTTATCATTAGGTGAATGTGTGAACTAAGGACTGGGAATGCAATGAGGATGTGAGATTAATGCTAGGAGTTCATTTCCCTTGTAATAATTATGTGATTCCCTTTTTAAGATGTCAAAGGAAATTTTCAGATTGTATTTTCTTCCTTTATTCGCTGGATGAAAATTTGTTACTTTAACTTTTCTTCCATAGACACTTAGTGAAAGTAAGTTAACGGTAGAAAGTAAGAGAGCAGCTCACATTGTCATCTTGACAGGTGATGCTTGAGACTTTCTGCTTAGCCTATTCATAATCAGATTTTAGTTTGAAGAAATGAATAAAAGCCCTTGTAATCTCACTCTGAGTTTTAATTAAGGCTGAACACATGCAGAAAGGCAAGCAAAGCCATATGTAAGCAGGCAGGAATTCTTTTATGTTAGAGGACAATATGAGACCAGGTGTAATTTCTAGCACTGCCATGGTCTTCCTCTGTGACCATGAGCAGTTTGCTTACTTTCTCTTTGCTCCATGTTCTATACTTTTATTCAGGCGTGATATATTTTCCTTGTACCTTCTACTTCTTTTGTCTGTTAAACTTCAGACAATTTAGCACAGAGTCTGCCTTTTACTGTGTATCTTCTGTCTGTCTGAGTCATGCCTGGTAGCATGGGATGTACGTGTGGGCTGGGGTTTCTAGTCTTCAGTCATTTTGTAACACAGCTAAATATTACTAAATTTGTTATGTTGGGGCCATAGAAATGGATCCTAAATGTTGAACTCTTGAGCAAGTGAACAGAGAATAACTTAATCTTTTAGATACATAGTAAAATTAACATACGGGCAAAAGCTATTTTTTATTTTTTATGGTGTTTTTGTTGTTTGTAACTTACTTTGTTGTTCTTTTATAGTGATATAATTAATTTTGTTTTGGTTTTAATGAAACTAATATTCAAAATATTATTAAAAGAACAGTTGTTTTTTTTCAGTACTTTATATTTTTGGTGATGAAAAAGGTAAAGAATTTTAAATTTAAGGTTACTGATTACTGATTTGGAAGTGTGTGATTATATATTGAAGTAAATGAAAGCTGCAACATGAAAGGCAAATATTCTATTTTAAAATCCACTTTAATGAAGCCTCTGTATGCAATAGATAATTGGAAGCAAGGGAGAAAGTCATTGATAGTGAAATTGTTTACTTGATTTATAGACCACCTTTCCAACTTTAGTTCATAAACTTCTGCTCAAAAAAAATACCTGAAAATGTTTTTCTTGGTAAAGGCTAATATAATAAAGTACAGTGCTTACTGGAATTATGTGTATCTGTTATTTTTGTATGTTATGAATAGTAGATTGGAACCATAACTGTTTCCATTTTAAAATACTGCTTTTCAACATGTAAATAGGCAACTACCGTATATTTAAAATTACTTTAAAATTGTAAGACACCAAAAGACAGTTTATAACTATGTGTAATTTAATTAAGAATTCTCAACTTCAAATGTTCAAATTTATAATTCCTGCAAAACATGCAGAGTATAGATATACTTGAAAGTATTTTTAATAGCTGTGCAGGAAAACATATTTACACCCAGTACAGGGCAGTTTGCAAGATAAATGAACCTACAGTGTAGAAGAGTTTTAAGTTTATACATTGCTATACGGAAATCAATTCATATTCTTCTATTGTAATTAGTTGATTTGTAATCTTGTTGACAATTTAGGATGCTGGTATTTGTTTGGTTTTCTCATTATTGTCTAGGGATTTAACCTTTTAAATGTCTTTTCAAAGGAAAGAGCTAAGATTTTGAGGGAGTTGAATATGACTTAAGTCTATTAAAAAAAAAAAAAAGGCAACTTGAGTTTCTAGTGTCCTGGCATGCTGATTGTCTACTTCACAGTTTTTATAAGGCAACTTATACTTCCTGGATTGATATGCATTTGAAAACCTTGAATTCACTGGTTTATTTTTTAAATTAACTGCCCTTTTGGTATCAAAACCTCTAATCAGGAAAGGACATATTTCCTAGAGTATTATAGGAGATGGGTGACAATCCAGCAGATTTTAAAAGATCACTGATTAACCACGAATTCTCCCGGTGACCAACACTCAATAAAGAGGACAGTTGATATAATGAACTCATTACAAAAGGAGACCAGTGATCCTGTCCCCCCCCCCAGTTGCAGTCTTGTAAATTTTAGGTAAAAATGAGTTATTTTGGAATACTGTATGTCCCCTTCCCAGGACAGTTTCTGCTTGCCCAAGAAAACATAAAGTATTCCACAGGAATGCTGCTTACAAAACAAAAGAAAAATCAATATGCATCCAAATTGGATTAACTCAACTAAACTGTGCTTTTATTATCTCAACCAGGGCAGGCCAGCAATGAAATCTAATTACTTACCTACCTTCTTCAGAAATCTAATTTCTTTCCTACCATCTCCTCAATACCTGTACACAGGGCTGGGGGACAGTCATACATCAAACTTCTATTTCTAAGAAATTTTTATTTCTGGAAAACTGTCATCTAATAATTCTCCAAGTCTGAAAATGGATTGATTGCAGGTGAATTACTTCTGATCACTTCTCTCTTCTTCAAATTTCTTTGACAGTTGTTTTCCAAACTTCTCCCCTTTAAGTATCCCTTACATTCCTTCCTTGCTGCTATCCTCTAGAAGCAGCTATTTTTATCTCATCATGTGCTCAAATGTTTATGTTAATTTTTAACGTACCTTGACCATTCTACTTAAAATTTGGAAATCCTTTTATATCTTCATTGTTTCATTTTGAGCCCCCCAGCTGGCAACAAAAGGCTATATGGCCACTAGCCCCAGTGGGTCCCTCGCTCACCCCTCCTGCTTCTGAGGAGGAGAATCATAAGAAACAAAGGCAAAACTCGTGGGTCGAGTTAAGGACAGGGAGGGATCACTCAGCCTTAACGTCATGGGCAAAACATACTCATCTTAGGGAAAAATCAATCTAATTTATTACCAAACTGGAGCAAGATACTGAGAAACAAAAAACAAATCCCCAAATGAACACCTTTCCCCTACCTCTCCCTTCTTCCCTAGCTTAATTCTTACTCCTGCTATTCTCTGTCTCCTGCCACCCCAGCAGCACAGGGGTGGTGGGCAACAGGGATTTCAGGCAGTTCACGGCACATTGTCTCTGACACTGCTTCCTCCTTAGGGAGAGGGCTCCTCATCCTCACGCTCGTCCTCTTTGCCTGCTCCAGGGTGGGGTCCTTCCCACTGGAGAGAGTTCTCCACAAACTTCTCCAATGTGAATCCTTCCTGAAGGCTGCAGTCCTCCACAACTTGCTCCAGTGCGGGTTTCCACAGGGTCACAGCCTCCTTTAGGTGACTCCACCAGCATGGGATCCTCCACAGACTTCAGGTGGACATCTACCAGGACTCCTCATGGGCTGCAGGGAGATGACCTTCTCCACCATAGTCTCTTCCATGGGCTGCAGGGGAATTTCTGCTTGGGCATCTGGAGCATCTCCTCCCTCTCCTTTTACACTGATCTCAGCCTTCTCTGTCGTGCTGTTTCTCTCACATGTGGTGTCTGTAGGGCTGTTTCTCCCAAGTCTTGCTTCTGCCTCTCCGCTTGCTGAAGCGACTGGTCCGCCAAGCCCTGTCAGCCCAGCCACAGGTATGGAGGGCAGCCGAGCACCTCCCTCTCTCTCCGCTGCTGCTCCCTCACTGGTCCCATCCCCACTCCTTCAATCACAGATGTGTGCCATTGTCACTGCTTGGCTTGGCCTTGGCCAGGGGCAAGTCCACCCCAGAGCCAGCTGGTCCCAGCCTCTAGCAGATACTGCCTCTCTAATCCCCACTCCAGCTATAAAACCCTTGCTGCAAATCCAACACACTCATATAACTTATACTAATTTTGTAAGTTAGTAGAAAAGGACCCTAGAACCTTTGTAATTCAGCACAGGAAAATACTATAACAGCAGGAGCACAAACTTACCTGCATGTACTGGTTTATCCTAGTAGGATACAAAGACCTGTCTGCTAGTGGATGTATATTCGTAGGAACTGAGGTTTCACAGTCCACGTGTCACTTTGTTGCCTGCTGCAGTCCATTGTTCTGGGCCTTTTTGGCAAGTCAGATGGCCGATATCAAACTTTCTAATCTTAGCTGTTTTCCCCTAAGTTAATGGCTGTTTTTATCTTCCTTCCAACTAGTACAGGCTGTGGATAGGAAATCTAAACCTACTAACTAATATTTATTTATTTATGTACTTTGCATACATAAACTAATTAAATATCTCAGTGGTCTAAGTCAGTCTCCGTGTACCTGGCTTACTGGTCTAATCAAACTTAATTACAAATAGCCTATTCTTTTTCAGGAATTAACATGCCAGCCCTTCAGCTTTTGTCTGCAATTTGCAAAGCTTTAAGAAAATCTTTTGCAGAGATTTTTTTCTTAATATTGCTACTGTAGCCAACGTATTAGACTTCATTTCTTATTGCTTAGTGTGACTGTAATATTAGGAATATTTTTGTTGTTGATTTTTCTCCTTTCTTTCAAATTCAGTTTTCCAGCACTTCATCATGTCTACACAGCTGCCCTCACAAACTTAAGCTAGGGTAAATCTGTTTGTTCTAAAAACTTATATATCCTCATGAAACAAAAAAAAAATTTTTGTGGATGTGGGATGACAGAATTTAGATACTTTCACAGAGAAATGAAGTCCAGTCTTCTGAACTAATAATTTTCCAAATGCTAGCTCCTGGTTTTCTCGCTTTCAGTCTTTACCAGTAATTCTCAGGCTGTCTCTACCTTATCTTCTCATCTATGTAATGTTTGCAGTGCAAAAATTAATATGTAGAATAGTATGTTTTATAATGATGACGATGTGGAGTCCTGTAAGCCACAAGTAATGCTTTCTGAAGCCACTCCTAATGTCTTCCTGTCAGCCCAAAACTACACAATGAAGGCTTAGAAAGTAGAATTTTAATCAAAAGTGTGGTCTGTGTAGCTCCAGTACTCCAGTCAGGAATGATTTGTCCTTGCCTGTTACATTCTACAGAAACTATGCGAGACAGCTTTAAGACCATAGGTTTTTTTCCCCTTGCTTCTTGCCTAGTTCAGTGTATAAGTAAGCGTCCTGATTTTATTTCTTTGGCATCTTGGTAATTTCAACTCTGTGTACTTACTCATTCTATCACAATGTTTTCAAAGAAAGTGCAGAGGTTTTAGAGGAAGCTTGTAAGCGGTCAGGCTGGCTCCAGCTCTGGGTCCATAACAGCTGGAGTTGATCTACATTTGGGCTGCCTTGTCCTCTCCTCTATTGCCTCTGGCTCTGTGTTTCCACCTTCTGTGCTGTGCTGGCACTAGCTCTTGTCTGATCATTCTGTGAATTGCTCCTTGGAGCAGATCTGGCTGACGAGTTTTTTTGGTTGGTTATTTTTTTTTTTTTTTTTTTACTTTTGTGGGGTTAGCTTCCAGATAAGTCACCTCCCTGAGTTGGCTCTTGCACATTTATGTGGGTGTTAGTGCTGATGCAGGGGAAAGAATAGAAATGCTTAGCTGGTAGAGAAAGGACAGGAGGCAAGGCTCTTTCAACCTGAAAGTTTGTTGCTTTAAAGTGCCTACATGCTGTGGTTCCACTTTATTTAAGCTGCTATGATCTCCATACCAGCACCCATTCACTCACCTCTGTCCCCTCTTGTGCCAACACTAGTTTTTGTGTAGCTGCACTATTCCAAATTGCAACCGGCTCCCTCCCCCTGCCCTCTAAATCCAGAGCAGTTCCTTCAGCTGGCTGGATATGCAGCCACTTAATGTTACTGCTGGCAGTGAGGATGGAGCAAGAAACGTACATTTGGTGACACCAGCCATTAAGCCATGTAAAGTAGCCATGGAATTGCAGTTTGTGAAGTATACATATTACATTTTACAAATTAAACCAATCTGTTAAGTCCTGAAATGACTTTTAAGGCTGTTCTTCAATGGAAGAATGTTTTCCCCATCTCCTCCTCCAATGCACAAGTTTGACTTTAAGTATTTTTTTCAGACACCTGTTAAAGTCTATATCAATATAAAGCCTGGATCTGATATCTTTCGCGTTTGAGAAGTTTATGATGTGTTTTTATATATATAAACATGTACTCCCGTTTGAACTTACATAGAAAGTTAAGAAAACAATAGTTATGGAAAAGAGTGCTTCAACACCTTTTCACAGAAAAGTAATCTTATATGCTTTGCTGAAGTGTGCAACTAAGCTTATGGGGTGGAGGAATAGGTGGATCTGTGTATGGTGTAAATGATCACTGTTCCTTTAGTATTTTGCGAAGATGAGGGTCTCCCTCAAGATTCCCATTCTAAAGTAACACAAAGCAGGAAAATGACAACAGGTAAATGGTAAGACTAGACAAGACTTGAAATAGTTGTGCAAGATAGAATTAATCTTCCTTGTTTTAGTCCTTTTTAAGTCAAGAGAAAGGGACAGGCTCTTCCAGTGGACAATTTGTCTCTTCTGCTTCAGTTATTCATGGCCAAAACAGAGCAATACTGAAACATGCTATGGCAATATCTGTCTGTATGTATGTCTCTGATTATGAAGGAATTCTACACAATTAGCTGAGACTAGACAGCTACTTTTAATTTTCTGAACCTATATGCGATATAATCAAGCCTCAATATTAGTTTATCATATGCACAAATTTTTATCCCTTTTAAGCATGGAAAACCTTTATATGGCTGGCAGCTTTTTTGTATTAACAAACTCCAATTTTTTAATGAACTCATCAGTTACTCTTTACACAGACAGAACTACATCCATTTTAAACAAGTTCTGAATTTGTAAGTAGTGTAGTGATTAGACCCAGAAAGAAATTCTAAACAAGCATCTGACAAAGCACATTAACATTTTTGGTTTTTATTAAAAAAAAAACCTAAAATTAAAAAATGGTGGAAATTTAATTATGTTTTCATAACTGTTTGTTTATTGAGCATAGAACTGTTTATTTTGTCCAGTGAGTCCATGAAACCTTAGTAAATTTTTGAAGTAAAATTTGCAAGTAGCATAAAGCTCTGATAATAGGACATCCTCTGCAAAGTGTACTAAAAAAAAGTATCCTGATCTTAAGGAGTAGTATCTCTGCATCTAAAGGGCAAGAGTCTAAATCTGAATGTAAGTATAAAAGCTGGAAAAGATTGAACATATGTTATTTCCCACCAGCACAACATTAAATGCAATTATTTTCTTTCTGCTAAAATCTTGAATATATCTTGCAACACAACCTCAAAGAGTCCCCTGCTGCTGTTGATTATAGTGAATCCCACTTCCTGCCACCCAGTAAGTCTTTGCAATTTTCTCTTTTTCGCCACCCTGTGGAGATAAATAATGTATATTAATGTGAAAATATCAGCAGTAAAATCCCTTAATATTCTCCACAAAATAAAGCTTCTCTTTAAACCAAAGGATTCTTATATTTTTTTAGTTTTTTGAGCAAACAGAAACAAGTTCCCAATGTAGGGGCTTTGAAAAGTTTGAATATCACTCTTAGAAAACAAGTATGCCAAATACTGTGTAGGAGAGGGTTGGGATTTTTAGAATGGAAAAAGGATTGAGTATGGTGTACTACATTTAAAACACAGATTTTAGTCTTTTTCTGTGTTGATCTTTCATTAAGTAGGCCTTAACAAATCCTTGGTTCACCTGCTTTTACCCAGAACCTCAGAAAGTATGTCAATGTTTGTGTTGGTTTTTTAGGCATTGCTACCTGTGCTGAACACAATGATCATGGAGTAGATTTTTTAAAAGGTTTGTTTTGTGTGGCTACAACAGATGTGTGCATTCAAATCTAATACACTGTTAATGCCACACTTCGCTTTCTCCACTTTTGTACACTAAAACCTGTAACATGACACTTCTTTTCTTTGCAAATCTGGGTCCTAGAAAGGGCAGGAAGAGCAAAGGCAGAAGCTATGAACCCCTGAATACTGCTTTAAAATCTAGATTTAGCTTTCAGTGCTTAAGTGGGAAAATTACCATACTAAAGAAGTTATTACTTGCTGATCATAAGAGTTGGGGATATGAGGGATATGTGACCATAGTCTAAAGTGCTTTCCTTTTGCTCAACATATTTTTCTTTTAAATTCCAACTTCCCTGAGTATGGGCTCCTTTGCTGAATGCTGTGAACATTTCCTAAGTGTGTTTTTTTTTAAAAAAATATCTTTTTATTGTGTAAATTAGAAAGCTAATTGAAAGACAACCTCCCCCACGCAAACAGAAACCTTAGTCACAGACGTTTCAGATGGTGGTCTGAGAATAACCATTCCATATTACTAAAATGCCATTAAATTAAAATAACAGCAAAATACTGAGATAGAGGCCAGTTGTGTCCCCTCCTTTGTGCTTATGGCAGGTCAGCATCCAAAGGCCCAGCCAGCAGTATAAGTTCTGTGGGAAGAAGGGGAGGGAGAAAGGAGGATACCTTTCCTGTTTCTGGGCTGAGGAACATGGCACTAGAAACAGCAGGCAGTTGTGAGCTGCATTGTATTAGCTAGTTTGGTGCTTGGCACTAGTGCAACGCCAGTGTACGCTATTAGAGATTAGGAGAGCAGTTGCCTCCTTCTGTTGTCCCTGTCTGCTCTGCCGATAACAGCTGCTGGAAAGTATTTTCCCCATGGTATTTTTTGAAAGGTATACTGCAAGGAATAATTGAAAATATCTTGTTAGATTTCTGCGTAAATAATTTGTGTTATGTTAAGAATCCATCCAAATTGGGAAGACTGTTTGCTACTTTCAGCCCCAATTTTGTAAACATTTACATACGTGTTTAGTTTTAACCACGTGAGCAGTATCTGTTTGGGTGAAGTTAAGTATGGCTATTGCTGCAAGCTGGAAACTTGACCTACTGTACATATCAATATGTATGCAGCATAATTTTACTCCAAGAGAGTAGCATGCAGATGGGAAGTCTGAGTTGCAGACGAATCCACTGAAGAAATGACATCTGGCCAACTAATATGAATTAAATATTTTTGAAGTTTAGTGTAATATATTCATTCACAACTGAATAAGTAGTAGAAATAGCCTAAGCGCTAACAGAAATTACAATTTATTCAGTGTCTGAGGTAAAAACCCCAAACCAGCTTGGATGGTGGCAACACACAGGTGATTCATGAGTATCTTTTATGATTAGAACTGAAACTTTTGGAATTATTTTACATGTTGCAAAAACTTTTTTGTTTGGTATGATAAGACAGAAAAATTTTGTAATGTTGGCTCTGCATCCTCTCACTTGAACCAGAACACTATAATAGCAATATTTTTTAAAAAATTGCTCTATTGAATGTGATGTAGGACTCCTAAGACTGTGAAGCCTAAACCTCATTACTAACCTGTATGAGTAATTTTACACATTATCTATTCCATTAACTTAGATCCTGATACTGCAGAAGTTTATATGTCTAGAATTATAAAGAGTGAATAATTCTATTAGAGTAAATTGGACTACTACAAATGTGTGAAGTGAAACGTGCATATGAGTCTTTGCAGGGCTGGGATCTCTAATGGTAATCTTGTTATGCATAAATATAATTGATGTGCGAAGAGTCTTCTACGAATTAAGTCGCCCAACAATCTCTCTGCATGTAGAGAAACAGGGTAAGATGAGAAGTCTAAAAAGGGTAGGCCCCAGCTTTTCAGAGACACATGACTACATTTGCATGCATGCAATACAAGCAGACATGGATCTGTCTAAATTGAGCTCAAGGCGTGCGTTCTTTGAATTTTTTTTACTTAAGTGACTTGGTGCAAGCGGCTTGTTCAAAAACACTCTGTAGGTTTGTAGCATAGCCAGGAATAGAACACACATCTCCTGACTCACAGTTATAGACCAGACTTCTTAAATTTGTGTGAAAAGTTAATTTGCTATCTTTCTATATGAGAAGGGATTTATTATTAGTGTTGCTACCTTCCAGTGTTTTATGATTTTCCTGCTATGATCTCATTCAATAAAGGTGTAGAATTGAATGTGGGCTTACCCTGTGTAGATGTAGAGCATCTGGTTTGCACAGACAAATGGTTTCCCACCAAAAAGGAAAACTTGGAACTGTAGATTTTTAATGCACAGATCTTGTGCTGTTGCAATGTTAAGAAGTCCTTGTTGTTATGAATGTGCATTATGAGTATATTGTACACGGTCCTGGTATGCAAATGTGTAGCATTCAGAGAAGTGAAATAATTCTGTGTTATTATTATCTTTGTAAATTGCATCTTAAGAGTTTGTTGAGGACTTTATGATGGCAGTTTTCTATAGTCACAGCCATACAGCACAAAGTGTTTCTTTCATTATTAACAATAACCGAGCCAATGAAAATGCTTTTAAATATACACCAGACAAGCAGTTATCCAGCTCTTCCTTCTTACCATCTACAAACCATCTTTTAGCATCTTAGAAACGAGCATGTAAAATAGCTTTGTAAACATCTGCTTTTCATTGTTAATTGTCAGGGAAAACTAGAGATTTAAATGCTTCTTTTGTAGCATTCCTTAATCCTATCAGAAAGGATAGCTCTAGATGCTTCTCCTCTCTCACTGCAGAGAGCTTCTCTAGGCTGTGGGTTTTCTTTTTCTTTATTTTTTTCTTTCCTTTTTAAAAATTATTTTTTAATATTGATAATATTTTTTTTTACTTATGAACAGCTTGTTTCATGTCTTAGTTCAAAAGCTCTTGCATATTCTACTCTCTGTGACAACTCAGTAAATTTAAACAAAATATACTATGCAATTATTGATTACTGTGTAAAAAGTATTGAAAATCTGCATTTTTTTTCTCATTAGGATCTGCTCAGTATTTTCTTTCATGTATAAACTACCAGATTAGGTATTGTATCATAGAGATGCCATAAGAAAACAAGAGTATATGTTCATACTGTCCTATAAGAGCAAAAATAAAGAAATACATTTTATACTGCTACAGTACAATTATTCTTTTTTTAAAAAAAACCCACTGTCTTTATTTTGGTTAGGTTTTCTGTTCTAATAATCAAGTCATTAATGTCAGTTGAGTGTGTCTGGCAATGATTTACTTCAGGTAGCATTCATAACACACAGTAGCTGCATTATACAGGAAAAATAAATCTATTCATGTTACATTTCTTACCTTTAAAGCTTTTTTTAATCTTGTATTATTGTCCTGGATTTGTAACATTTGACTTCTTGCTTCTTGTACTCACAAAAAGAACATTCATGATTTAAAACTATTTCATGTTTCATATTTCTTGAACAGGAATAAATATATTTTTACATATTTTTCCAAATCTGCTTCATTTGGAAAAGATACTTTTTTTTTTCAGTTAGAGGTTGAATGTTTCCATAGCTTTCATCTTTTAATTTCACTGTTTTTGAATTCTGCTTGACTAGTTTCTCAGCTCAGTTACAGTTTTAAAATAATTTAGAATTCTCCCTTCTTTGCTAATTAAATAATATTTGAAGATTACTGATGCTTATTCATATTTTTATTCCTGGTTTTCAGTATTTACTTGTAGAACTTCTTAAAAGAATTGTTACATGGACCTCAGCATCACTGCACGTAAAATTAATTGAAATGACATATTGTTGCAGTTTCCATGACAACCATATCATGATGCCAATGCTCTCAAATATGTATAAACTATGATTTCAACTATGCTAATACCTCTGAGTAGAGTTAACATTTATTTACTTAATATTGTTATTAGAATTAAGCTTTCAATACTTCCTTCAAAAAAAAGAAAAAATCAGGAAAAGGTGTGTATCAGTGTTTTTCATTTGTTGGAAATTGGCTTTTTTTGTAAAGGAGTTCTAATTTTTCTGAGAATATTTTTGAAATTTAACTCTACTATGTAATGTTGATGAAGAGGCTATTCACTCAAACCAGAGAAAATGTATATCATCTGTCACAGACTTTTAAATACAGCATTACAAAATAACTCTTTCAGTGTAATCCACTGCAATTGATTTACAAATATGCTTGTTTTGCTAGTGGAAAACTTAAAGCCAATTTATTCCTGTTTCTATTGTCTTAGATGCTAAACCTCAGATGCTTGTGACATGAGACTGCTGATTCACTGGCATGACTTGTATAAATAAAGTATAAAGCATAAGTGTCTGCATGACCAGGCACAGAATTATAAACTCCCTAAAAATATCTACCTATATCACTGCCTTAATTTATTGTAAATGTTAAAAAACTTTGCCTGGTAACTTGATTTTTTTTTCCATATTAAATACTTACCTTTAGTGTAATCAAGTTATTCCATCAGTCTGCAGGTTTTTAGAAGTTAGCTGATTTTAACAGTTTGACAGGGAACTCTATTACTCAGGCAACACTCACATTGGAATCAATGAGTGTTTTACTTGAGTAAAATTTTTAGGAGCAATGTAAGATGCCTTATTCAAGTTACTTCATAGATTGCAGTGAGTTAAAAAATAGTGAGTTTTGCTCTCAAAACATAGTTATTTTATTCAGTCTACTTGCACTTATTTAAAAAGTGTGGTTTATATTAAAAAACTGTGATTCTCGTATATAAGACTTACTGATCATTGATTCAAATAGGAAATAAAACACCTTGATCTTTCAGGCATTTGTCTTAGGAAGATTCCAAAGCAGTCAAATCACATTCACTTTATTTCAGCCTTAAATTTGATATTACATTGGAAAAACATTTCATATAATTGAATGTTCAAATATGTTGAGATCATGTCGCATTTTAGTTTTTAACAGTCTGAATACTTTCAGCAGTTTCTACCCTATGTTCCCGGTTTAGTAAGCTATATTTAAACATGTTTTGAAAGATTTATACAGTGATTTGCTTCTTAGTCGACGTTGTTGCAAGAAGCTACTGCTGCATATTTTGGTTAGAAAATGTAAAGCGTTCTAAAAGGTGATCAAAGGGAGGAGACAGCCATACTACCCGTTCAATATACCATGATATTTATAAGCTCCAGGCAAAAGGGGACAGCCCAAAACAACGCTGTACCCTAACATTTCTTTGTAGATATTTTCACTCTTTGTCTTGATATTTTCTAAATAACTTATCCTTTCCCCAACAACATAATTTCAATCGTCTTAATAAGAAGCATTCACTTTACGTGCACGGGACTTGGGCTTCTGGGTGAAACAATTGACAATGACATGATCCTACAAGATTAGGCCGTATTATCACAAATCCAGAAGAAAATCTTAAACCAACGCAATTTAGAAGTGCCCTGTGGTAGTAATATAAAATGCAAAATCAGTGGCCTGTCTCAAGGATTCCTTTTATTTCTGTTCATGTGGCATATATATGTGGCTTAGTGGCGATGCATTTATTTGCAATGTGGGCCACTCCTCAGGTGAAAGACAGCTTTGTGTATTTATTCTAGCTTTTGGGGATTTTGGGTTTTTTGACATAGCATCTTGTTTGTAGCATGATAGTTCAGTCAGGAACTTTAAAAATTGTGCTTTGTTGGTGGGCTTGTGTTTTTTTTTTTTTTGAAGGGGGTTATGAAAGAAAAATAAACGGATGGAATAAATACAGTGTTATTATATAAAGTCTATGCATACCCTGTTGAATTCAAGCATGTGCTGTCAGAATAGGACATTGCTAGTAAAAAACAGAAAAGCACTGTGGTGTGCTGATAAACCCTTACAATGGTTCACAGGCGTTTGCAGTCATGTTTAGCAAAGTTTTTTCTGTGACCGAGGGAAAAATATTCAGCAACCTTTGTATTTTATTACTGACCTAGGATTTACTCTGGGCTGTAACATAAAATACGACTAGTGCAGGATGTAAGGTGATCTTTTAGCATGTGTCCTCTCCCAGCTCCTCAAATGTGCGTGCAGGCATAGATATGCCTGTATATCTTCCCGTCCTTCCTCATTTACCAGACAAGCTCAGCTATTCCCAGCTGAAGCTGAAAATATCTATATAATATGAGAGGCCACACAGGTGTGTGCCCAAGGAAGAGATGCCTTAGTATGACTGTGATGATTGCTGTTAAGTGTTTCTTGCGTGGCTTTGGGTTCCTTCTGAAAAAACACATTTAAAATAATTGTTAATCTTGGACTGCCTTGTTATATGTCAATGGTGTTTTACGGTCATCCTCTTATACAGAGATGGGAGATGAAAAATGATGAAGATGACAAGCAGGCAAATCCAGCTGTTAGGTGAAATACCCAGAATAGGAGTAGGTGCATTTCAGTGGAACTGTTTGCAGCTTCTACAGTCATGCTGCTGGTTTTTTTTTTTTTTTTTTCACTCTATACCTGCAAACTGTCAGGTATTCAATCTTAATGTACTTTCTACTCACAGCTGAATGCAATTGCAGTTTCTTTGGACCTTATTATCGGTGTTCTTACGATTCATTAGCACAGCTGACTCCGCCAGTGCAACTTGTAGCCGAGAGTTTGGTGACTTCAGCTTCGCTGGTGCAGTTAGTGCTTTTCTGGGTGAGAGGATGCTGTGATGCGATGAACGCTTTCCGGTGGCTGGGGGAGAGCATCAATCCCACCAGCTGCCAGAAGTCCCACGAGAGGGCTCCTTCCCAGTTCAAGGCTTTTCATGGGAGCAGGGTTCCCATGCAGCGTATTGTGATGCATTGTGTATGACAAGATGCGTCTCCTAAAGCTGATCCAAGCTCGTGCTTGGAGCGTGCCTAAGAAACTCGCCGTGCGGTGTCTTGCCTGCATCTTCTAGCAGTGCCACCCCAGATGCTGTTCGTGGGTCGTAACAACCTAGGTGGTTTTTTTTTTTTCTATTTTCCATTCCTCTTCCATTAAAAAAAAAAAAAAGAGTGTAGATTATATACTGTCTGAAATCTGACTTGAAATCACCTTTTGAGGAGCCAAACCCTCCAGGAAAAGCCTGGGCAGCGCAGCTGGCTTCATTTTGGCCGGGGAAGGCGGGGTGGGAGTCGAGGCCGGGCAAACAGAGTTGGGAGCGCTCGCCGGCAGCGGCTGCGGGGGGCGAGGTGCGGGGCGTTCTGCGGGGAGCGCTCTCGCCCCTCGCTGGGAGCGAGCGGGACGCGCTCCGCGGCGGCGACGCGGGCGAAAAGGAAGGAGAGGGACTTTTTTTTTTTCGCTTCGTGGAGTCCCGCGTCCCCGACTTCTCCTCCGAGGCTCCCGGGGAGCGGGCGGGGAGGCCGCCTGCCCCTGCCCCGGCTCTCCCGCTGCCGCCGAGCCTGTTTGTTTTGCTTTGCCAAGTGCTAATCCGAGAGCTGCTTGGCAGGCGGCGGCTCTCGCTGCTTTATTGGCGCTCGCCTCACGGTGGCGTTTGAAGCACGTAAACAAAGCCCGAGCGAGCGGAGAGGCAAGTGTGTTTTCTAGTTTACCTTTATTAGAATAACAGTTCCGTTAATGTTTTGGATAAATCAGAGCTGCCTGTTACAGCGGGTCGAGCGCGGGAGATGCGCGATGCTCCGCGTCACTGGAAAGGGTTTAATCGCTCCCGGCCGGGGCAGAGCGAGTCGGTGCCGTTCAGGTCTCACCTCGGATCGGTGTTTCCCCCCCCTCCTCGTCCCTCTCTCCTCCCCCGGCCCCCCGGAGAAGTTTACAAAGACGTGGTTCAAAGTGTAAAGCGGCAGCCGCCGGCGTTAAACTCCGGCTCGGTTTGAGTATAAGGAGCCGAGCCACGGCCCCGAGCCGCCGCCCTCGTTAGCCCCGAAGCATGCCCCTGGGACCCGGGTTACCCGGACAGAGTAAACACAATGTAGAGTCGTCTTACCTCCGAGCCGAGAGCGCGACGTTAGAGGTAGGAGAGGGACGAGCGCGGCTCTCCCCGTCCCCGCTCGGCGGGGGCAGCGCTGCCGCTCGGTCCGTGCCGCCGCCGACCCCCGCGGCTTCTCTCCGCCGCAGCGTGCGGCAAAATTGCCGCTTCCCCTGAGTTTTTCTCGGGCTCTATGGGCAGCCCGGGAGCAGGTAAGGCGGCTGCCGGCGGTTCCTCTGCACTTGGCGAGAGAGGCACGAGCCGGTGGGAGCGCGGTCTGCTCCTCGTTAGGGAGGGGGGACCGGACCCCGGAGGTGATGCGGAGAGACACTTGTGCTGCCTCGCATTGTGTTGGTGACACATCGCGGGCGCTCTCCTCTTATAACAGTCACTTCAAGCGTTCTCAAATCCAACCGGAATAAGTTCTGATCCTCCCCTCTAGTTTACATTGGGCTTGTCAAAGGATTAAATAAATGAAACTTTATTTGACCGTGGAGTTTACAGACCCTGGGATCCCTGCGCGCTCTGGCCTTATTCTAATTCTATAGCGGTAATTACCCTTCGTTTCTTTAAGTGCAATAGATTTATTGCCTTAGAGACTATGCACAGTTTGATTGAATTATTCATTTTTTTTCTTTGGTGTAGACTGCATCTGGGGACTGATGTGACGTGTAGATTTTTTTTTTCAGGAACAAAGGGAATGTGGAAATGAAAGAGAGAGGGAGAGAGAGGCTGGCAGATGTGATGAGATGCGGTGAAGGTGTATCCAGCTTGGCACTCCCACTCCTCTCTTCTCTTCTCATTGCAGCCCTGGGTGACTCTCAGGCTAACACAAACAGCTTTTCTTCCGCAGCCTGCCCTCTGTCACTGTAAGTACAACAGCCTTCTCTTATCAGCATGCAAATTCCAGCCACTCACTACCTTAGCCTGGTGTTTGCACTTTAGATTTACAGAAGGGACCTTTAAATTGAACTTTCCGAGACAGGAAGGGGTTTTCATGTCAAACTTGCTTTTATTTTCTTTGTAAAAGTTTATGTGGTTTTTCCAGGTCGTGTGTCGTGTCCCGTCGTCGTCCCCCACAACCCCCCCCCCGCTTTTTTTTTTTTTTTTTGGAACGGGGGGGTGGTGTGGGGAGATTCTTGCTGCGGGTTTTTGCTTCACTATCAAGATGATGCACAGTTTCAAATTAAATGACAAACCGTTTGATCCTCTTTCTGCCAGGACAATACACTGTGTTGGCAGATAACGCTGTGAGGAATTCAGAGTTTTTGTTTTCAGTCAGATCGTTAGCTTTGAGTTATAAAATGCAAATGTCCCCTAAATTTTGAGGAGATCGCCAGAGGTTCTTGTTCTAGGGGAACTCGCATCCGCTGATGGGTTTGCTTATGAAGAAACGTGCAGTGATATGCTTCTATCTAGTCCAACAAAACTTTCTCCCAGTCGGATGATCAGGCTTTAACTTCTTTTCCTTTAGCTTCCTCTCAGATGCTGTTGATTATTTTGCAAAAGTTTCTCTGAACATCTTTAACAACCCTATAAAAAGTCTTCATTGTCGGACGGAGAGTGTCAGCAGACAGAATGTATAAATATGCCTGCTAATTGTCCGGCATTAACTAGGGAGAGAGGGGAGTTTAGAATTGGGTGAATGACTTTTAAGGTGGAATTTCTTGCCCTTTCTTCCAAAACTTCTGAGACTGTTCCATAACTCTATAGTAGTTGTGCGTTTGCTCATCATGTTAAAATGCGGTATGTAAAACTTAACACGCAGGCAGGTTGCTTCGCTGGTTGACTGTTGCTTTACTTTAAAGTGTTTTTTAATGAGAGACGGCGCAAACCGCAATGACAGCTGTGAACAGGTAAGTGCCCCGACGTGAAGCGAGCGCCTCCGATCCCTTCCTTCTGCAAGGACCCACAGCAGCCCAGCATCCCTCCTCAGCATCTGCCTGCACTGGCTGCTCTGCCTGGTTTTAGCCTTAATGGAGCAAAAGCAAGGGAAGTGATTTAAAACGTGGTCTCTAAACGTCTGGTAACGCTAAAAGTAAAAGCGTTTTCTTGTGTCTCGGCACGTGTATCCGTATCCACACCGCGGGGGTTCGCTTATGCAAACAAAGAGGGAACCACAATCGCTCCTGTGCAGCGCACACACCGGCACATTTGCATACAATGCCCAAGGACTGGGCATCTTTTTCTACCGCGGACAAGTTGTAGCTCTCTGGCACCGTGTGTTCCGTCTGTAACTTAATTGATCACTCAGGGGAAGCAACAAGCTAGAGAACGTTCCTTGCGCTCCTCCGCCTGGGAGCGTGGCCGCATCCGTGCGATGTCCTGCCCCAGCCCAGTGTCATTCCCTGCAGAGGATTTTCGGGAGTGCAGGGAGATGCTCCCCCGATTTGGAGCTAGGTGGGCGGTTAGATTTATCTGATGCCTTAATTATCTCTTGTCCCATTACCGCCTCATAGCTAGTAAGGACAAAGCTACGTTTGAGGAGTGGATTATTATTTTTTTTTTTAGCCCCGATTTCTTTCTTTCAAGGAAAAAAACCCCAAACAAACAAACTTCCAGTAACAAATTGATGGGGCTGCAAACTCGGGCCGGATAGCTCGCCCTTGTATTCGCCTGAGTGTGACATCTTTGGCTTTAACGTGCCAAAGCTAATAGCGATGCAGAAAGTCGAAGTGTTTCCTTCACTTTCAGCAGGTTTAAATGTGTTACAAGGAAAGTGTTAGTGACCGATCACGGGAATTCTTATCATTAAAGATTTAAAAGGACATAGCAATATCTGGAAAGGAAGGTATTACCTGTTGTTAAATCCATAGCCTAGATAACTGCAGCAAGATGAATGCTTTGAATTATCTGAATGCAGGTGAATTCAAACTCGGTATTTACAGTGTTACAATTTACCCTCTGTCTTGGAATTTCAAGGGTTTAGTATTTTTTATTAAAATTTAAAGAGTGTATGGAAATTAGCTACTACGCCCTCAGCCAGCTAAAGTGAGGATAGAGCCTTACTAGATCATTTTAAAGTTCTGTTTCAAGGTGTTGCTGCTTGCCGAATAGGACTTGATTGCTCCTTTCACTGTAGTGGAACTGCCAAAAATACTGCATAAAATAGGTCCGCTATTCCAAGAGGTTCTGACTTAAAACTCCTTTTCCCTGGACTCGACTCGAGAGGGACGGTAGTACCTCGGACAGCAAGGTAGAGGATGCAATGTGCACGACTCTACTAGTGTGTTGAGTTTTACAACTTGTTAACAAATGAAATAGAGCCAGACCAGGTCAGTCCTGAGCCATCATGTTAATGCTCAATTTTCACCACATCTGTATGAAGCAGGGTTCATTCGCAGTGGGGTTGAGGATGCTCCTGGGTCTAACCTATTCCGCAAATTTCTACTTGAGAGAGGAGGGAACGCGAAATCAGGCTTTCTCCTCGTCTTTTTGGCCTCTATAAGTTATGAAGCTATTTTAAAATTAAAAAGTTTCTCTGTTACTGACTGTTCCAGGCGCCTTCTGGAAAATGGGGAGAAAGTGCCAAAAATACAGAGATGAATCAACAACTTCTCTCTCTCTCTCTCTCATTTTGTGGGCTTGAGGTTGCTTTCCGCACTCCCATCTTAACAACAGTTTAGCCTAGGTGTGAATAATATCAAAAGAGGGAGACGTTAGCTCTGCAGCGCTGTTTGCCCACCTGATCTGCGGGCCCCTGACAGTTTGAAAGACTCTTTTATGTTTACCTTTGGAATGTAAAAACACAACAGAGAGACTTTCTTGGGTTTGCAGTACTCTGTACCACTGGTTGGTTTTCTCCTCAGCTCCTTCTACTTTTCCCTTCTTTCTCCCAGATTACTCTTACCCCCCCCAACTAGCACTTCCAAGGGAGCGTGAGTTCCTAAATTGGTATTCAAGCTGATATTCAAGTCTCTATCTGCTGCCTTTTGGTAGGCAGAGAGAGAGATATTTATATATCGCCGCTGCTAAAATCGCTCGTCGTCGCCAGGAGAATCCCAACTTCAGTTCGAGTCCGTCCTAAATCAGTTTTTCTCCTCCTGTCACACCTGTGTTTCCCTTTCAACAGTGCTCACGTTTTACCTTTCCGTGGAACGCATCACTAAATATTTTGTGTACTCTCAGTGCCGCCTACTTCTTCCTCTCCTCCGGCTCCCCGGACTGTCTTCTCTGCTCTAATTCATACTTTACATTTCATCCTGTTTTCTCCCCGGCCGGGCTGTGGGATCGGGCTCCTCCGAGCCCCATTTATCAACTGCCCGTAAGCGCTCGCTGAGCGCTCTCCTCCCTGTCCCCGCTTCCCCACCGGTTCTTCCCACGTCCTGCAAACCGTCTCTCTCCCTCCCCCCCGCTTTCTTTCTTTTCCTTTCCTCCCGAGATGCCGGTAGGACCCTCTCCCCCCGGCCCCTCCAGCCGGCTCTCCCGGGACTCCCCCCGCTCCCCCTCCTCCTTTTCCGGCCCCCGCCCCCCCTCTCTCCCCTCGCCGCCCTCGCACCCCCCTCCCCGGTAACTTTCTAGTACCTTTCCTCACCACTCCGGGCAATCAATGGTCATTAGAGGAGAGAGGTTTAAGGTTTCATTTGTCTAATGGCAATGTGAGTGGTGATAGCTTCGCGGGGATGCGGCTGGCAGCCTGGGGTGATTTCACTTTCTGTTTTGTGCTCACTTTCTCCGCAGTTGTTGCCTTCCCCGCTCGCTCCCTCTCGCTCCCTCTCTCTCCCTCCCTCTCTCTCTCTCTCTCTGTGTTGTCTCATCTTGCCTGTGCTGTCTGGGCGGGGGAGCCCTGCCTCCTTTTGCCTTCCTCAGATCAATGCCCTGGCCACTCACTTTCTGATGTTGCACGACGGGAAATGCTTTGAATACTTACGACATGGCCGCTCACATTGATTGCCAAGATTGACAGCAGTAACCATCGCCTTCACTTGTTTCAGGAGGAAAAAAAAAAATAATGAAACTGATTGTAGCCAAATCTCCAGGCAACCCATCCGCAAACTTCTAACGATCAGGATCCTGCACATCCATGGCCCGGAGAAACACCAGCAGACTCTAGTTCATTTATTTTATTTTATTTTATATTTTATTTTATATTTTATTTTACCATTTATTCCTCTCTCTCCTCTTTCACCTCCTCCCCTCCTTGTGCGTGGTTTTTTTTTTTCTTTTTTTTTTTTTTTATCTTTAATGAAAATTACCGAAGCGCGTTGCAAAAAAAAAAAAAAAGGAGGCTCTCCCAGTGCTTTGTGCCACACTGGATCCCGAGGAGGTAACCAGGAAAAAAAAAGCCCTATTGTGTTGTATACCTGTTGTTTGCTGTGGTGTGTAGTGCTGCGTGGCTTGGTGGCGGTGGTGGCGGTTTAATGGGTTTTCGCTGGATTTATGTCGCTTTGCAGGAGAGAATCCGGTTCCCCCTGCGCTGTCTTTAATGGGTTGTTAGTTGCAATTGAGTGAAGCAGCAGCGTCCGGAGGTAGATCTGTTGTTTAGCTTTTAACATTGCTGAGTTCACCCCTCTTCCCCCTCCCCAAGCCCCCTCCCCCTGCACGATTATTTACTTTTATACCACGAGGGTGGTGGTGTTGCGGTTTTTTCTTTTCTTTAGGGAAAAGTAGTTACAAGCTCGTCCCTGCGCGAGTTTCCGGGACTGTTCGAATCCCGAGTTTTTTTCCGAGACGTTCAGGGACGCCAGTACCCTGAAATCACAACACTTTCTCATCCTTCCCGAGTAGAGTTTATTTTAAAATGTAGTGACAGATCAGCGTCGTATTTTAAGATCACCCACGGCAGGCGAACACATGGTGCTGGGAAGATACTGCACGTAAGGAACTAACACGAGAGGGAGAAAGAGAGGAAAAATAAAATCCGAAATCAATCTTCGGGAGCGGAGCGCCGCTGTCACTGCTCCCGAGCGCCCGCGTGGGTTCCTCTTCGCGGATAACCCCGAAAGACGCGGGATGGAGAGAGGCGAAGGCAGTTTAGCGTCGCTTTTCGCGTTCTGCGCCGAGTTGGAGGTGGGTTAAGCGCTTCCGAGCGGCGCGCAAAGGAGCGCGCCCGGCGGAGCGGGGGCCGCACAAAAGCTGCGGGAGCGGCGGCGCCGGCTGCGGCCGCCGGGGGGCGCTGTCCCGAGCGGCCGCCCGAGCTCCCCGGGCTGCGCGCGGGGATAAAGTTAGAGCGAAAAGTTTAAAATTGATATCGCCCCCTAATTCGCGAGACGCGAGGAGGGGGGAAGAGAGCGGCCCGTCCTCAGAGGGCTCCGTTTACACCCGGGGAAGGGGAGATGCGTGCCGCTTTGTGGCAACGTTCGGCTCGGGATTTCTTGCTGCCTTAGCTCTTTGCCGGAGGTCATGCAAATCGACCTTAAAAGAATGCATAAGCCATAAATTAAAATAAACCCTTAGCCAGAGGCTGATCCATAAGTAGACAATACCTAACCTGGACAAAACGGCTTCCTTTGCGAGCTGCAAAAAAAAGAATAGTGCCTAAACTAAATGCAAAGTAAGTTTTCAGGAAGTATTTCGCTTACTATTATTATTGTTATTATTTTTTCTTTTAAAATAAAATAGCGGCAGTCACAACGAGCTGGCGCAGCTGTTTACAGCCGGTGCCGTAGGATAAGGGCAGGCAAGGTGTGTCTGGTGGAGAGCTTGTCCTTTTCCTGGCTTTCACGAGCTTGGAAGCGGTTTGTTTTTTCGACTGGGGATAAGAAGCCTCTTTAACCGTATAAGCAATTTAATGTTTTATCTCGGAGGACGCCGAAGAGTTTAGGAACAAATCTGGGTCGCCTGCAAATGTCACATGCGCGCACCCAAGCTGTGTCTGTATATAATAGTCTCGGGGCTTGTTTTTTTTTCCCGCAGTTTTTGACAATTGTTCCATTCATGATCCTGAAAGGAATCATCAGTGGGAGCTAATGAGTGCGCCTCTGCGGCTTTGCCCTGCTGCGGGGAGGAGCGGGCACGGCCGCCGCCGCCGCGTAACGCGCGTGTGTGCGCCGGGGGACACGCGTGAGGGCGGGATGCGAGCAGGTACCTCCACGCGTGCCCCGAGCCGAGCCCCGCGGGTCCCGCGCCGGGGGAGCCCCCCGGCCCCAGCCCAGCCGAGCGCTCCCCCCGCTCCGCCGCGGGGCCTGCAGGTCAAGCGGAGCCACTGATCGCCTGGGTTGGATCGCGCTGCCTCTCTCCTGCTTTTCTCTGCCGGTTCGCCCTGGGGTTTGCCGGCGTTTTTCTCCTGGTTTTTTTTTTTTAAAGGAAGAAGTGAAAGTGGCGATGTGAAAAGACAATTCGTGTTGTGTCTGAGTGGGGGGGAGGCTGCAGGGAGAGTCAGCCTGGTGGGAGCCTGGGGACGACAGATTAGTTCTGTCCCAGGGGTGTTTCCCAAAAACGTAGACGGTGAAACTTTCTGTGATAAAGTCATGTATCTTCGCCTGCTGTTTGTAGATAAGCTGTATGTTTATTAAGCTAATTTAAATAGCCCTCAGCGCACGAGCGGCACTTTGTTCCTGCTGGTGGCTTTGACCCTCGTTTTAACGTTTTTGGTGTTTCCATCTTCAGTGCTGATCGTGAGGGCAGAAGAACCCTTCCACCCGGTCCCCGAACAGAGTTTGAAGTCCAAAAATTAACGAATTTCTCTTTCTGTATTCGTGTAATGGAGTAATTTTGAAACCTGTTTTGAGGCTTCGACTTGACTTGACTTGTTTTATTGACGTGCTTGTGCCCACTCATTTAATTAAGCCATTATACCACAAGGTAAATAATAAGAATGAAAGTGAGATACGTGCATGTAGTCTGCCATTATATACAAATATTTCACTGGAAAAGGTGCTTTGAAAAACTTTTTTACAGCACACCATGGTTCTTTGGCAAGGTCTTACTGCAGGTTTTTTTTTTGAGCCAGGATATTTCTCGTGTTTCTGTGCTCACAAGGCTATATGCACGCTACGCTCAGAATATAAACAGCAAGCGTACCTAGCAGCTCATTCTAGTAAAACTAAGAAATAATCTATTTATAGTGAGTATATTTAAAAGAAAATAATGAGGTCATTTGGAGTATGCCGCAGTTTGAAGCGGCTCGACACCTGGCAGAAACTACATAGCGTTTTCTTCAGACTCTGCACTATCCATAACTTTTCCTTATAATACATTCTTGTGTTAAGTGAGAAAGGCTGTTTGTAAAACAATCCCCCTGGCTGGTTCCAGCATTGGGTGAAGCTGATCCTGTAATGGCATTTTGTTTTGAACAGTTGCTGTAGTTGAAGTTCCCTCATAAGGTAAGGTGGCACTGGGTCTGAAAGGAGGTCCAAATGCCACATTTATAATTAGACTGCCAATTCAGCACATTGTATCTATTGCTATACAGGGATATACTGCTGTGTCTGGTCTCTCAATAGACTGTATTCAGAATTAGCCAATTCAACTGCTTAAACTTTGGAGTCAAATTTAGAATAGGCAATGAGAGAAGGAAAGAAAGAAAACAATAATGCTTTCTTTTTTTCTTTACTAGCTATTAAAAGCCAAAGAATATACGGAAACCGAACCAGGCACTGCACTTAGAATCGATGCCCCGAGCGCAGCCTCGCCTGCAGCAGTGCCCGGGGGGGGAAGGTGTGCCCGGGCTGGGGGTGGCTGTGCCCTGCAGGGACCCCCCAGCTCCTCGTGTTGGCCCCGCATCTATGGTTCTTGGCTTCTTTTCTCCTGTCACACATTTTGTTTCGCTCACTCTGATTTCTCCGGCCTCCTCCTCTAGAACTTTAATTCATTCGGCGATGAGAGTGTAGGAAGCCCTTTGGTCTGCGATCTCGCACCCTCTGCTAAACGCAGTGTTTTCTCTCTCTCAGTTCAGCATTCTGTTTCAGTAGTGCTGGGAGACTTTGCTGGGCTGCTTCAAAGCTACCTTAGTCCCCTTTTCTGCGAGCTAGTGGCATGCGTATAACACGCAGCATAAAGGGAGTGAGACAGATGGCTGTCTCTCCCTGCTCGGTACTTATCCTCTGCTCCACTTAGGTAACTGCTTCATTTTTTCCTTCTTATGTTTACATGCTGGTGAAAGCGAGATGAGAAACAAAGTGGAGCCCCATCAGTTTTCTTCGTAAGGCCGCTGGTGCCTGACTCGTACAAAATAATAACTGATGTCTCAAGTTAGTTGCCTTCACTTGTCAATTTGATTTTGTTCACAAGTGGGAACTGCCAGTGCTTGTTCCCTAGCCAGTGCTTTTTAATATGTGGCCAACAATTGTTAGTGGTCGCTTCCAGCTGAACTCCTTTTTCCTCTATGGGGAAAAAAAAAATCCCTTTAGATGTGTTTTCTGTATCTTTGATCATATTTTTAGCCAAAAGTATCCCTGTACATCTGCAGTTCTTGGGGGCCTTGGAATATCTTGTGGTAATAGAGGCCAGAGCTTTGCATGATGATAGCAAAACCAAGTATATTTTTTCTCAGTGGGCATTAGAAAGTGTCTTTAGTCATGACCTCGTATCTGCTAAACACTGTAATCACCTTGGGAGATATCACTTCAGGAAGCGTATCCATTAATCTTTTACACTTGGTTTGATTTTCTTCTTAAAAGTGTATAGCTCACACTTAAAAGCCTTTGTCAATTTATTTTTTTATTTTACGGAACAAAAATTACTTAGGAAAGAGAAGCTGCAAAGCGCTTTTCTTTATACCCCATACAGTGGGGTGAGGTATGTTTCTTTTCCTTTAGTGTGACTTTAAAGATCAGCGAGCTGGTTTGGCAGAGGTTGTGTGTCATGACTAATGTTTTAAAAGTTATGTAAATAGGGGTGTTTGTGTATATATAAGCTATATCAACTGAAGTGATACAACGACATATTTTTGAAACATTTCAGTTAATATAGTAAATCACAGAGACAGAGCTTTGAAACATTTCTGCATGATGTCAGAACCTGTGTGAAAAGTCCTGCTTTATGATGTAGTTGGTAGTTCACGCATAGCTTATTCGTTAAGTCACAGCAAAAAATGAAGGTGCACTTTTAAAGTTTGTGCCTTAGTAAGCCGATTTCTGGTTGTCTCTTTTAGTGTCTTCTTGTGTAATTTTTATTTATACTGTTGTCTATTTTCTCCTTAGGTAGAACAGCAAGAATGGGAGCTTTAGGGGACTTGTTACTGAAACACAGAAAATGATTTTCCTTTTATTTTCTGTGAGCTATTCAGAATTTTTTTAGACACCCGATTCTCCCTCAGTATTTATTGATGTATCATTACAGGCCATGACATCATATTGTGAAAACAACAGAACATGGTAAAATCCTGTCATTAGTAAGGTTGCCTACTGGGCTGCTGTGATGTCTATATGAAATACACGTATATTTGTTTAGGTGTAGTTCAGCACAGAAGGGAGAGATCTGATAGATGTATTTGCTGGAAAGCGGCTGATTTCTACAGTGATAAAACTGGATAATTACATGTTCCCAAAGCCTTTTCAGCACAGAAGTAGGTGTTCTTTAAAACATTATTCTGTGGCAACAGCAAATATTTGTGACATCATTGTAAGAGATTTCCTGCCAATTTTTAGATTACTTTCTTTCAGAAAGTCTAGATTTCTTTGGCACTGGCGAAACTGCTACACATACCCATCGTATATTCAAGTATTCAGTGAAGTTTTAAATAATTCTCTTTCAATTAGTACAACAGGAACCTGAAAATGGATTTTCTCTTAAAGATACAAGAATAGGTACATAGACCTGTCTTCCCTCCCCTTGTACATTTTAAAATACTCATAGCAGTTTTATGTTTACTGTTTGGTCTCCTTAAATTAAGAAGAAAGAAAACAGCATCCAAAGTTTGAAAATCATTGCTTGGACAGTAGTTTAATTGAATATTTCTTGAGCCTTGTGAACTGGGAAGAGTAATAAAAAATTAGATAAATTGGCAAACTAAGTTAATCGGAGTCATCCATTTATAGTAGGAGAAATCTATCAATTGATGTTTTTTTGAAGTCAGGCAAAACATTCCATCAGGTTCATGTATTTAAGGGTATCCTATCAGGCACAGACAGGTACCAGAAGTGATAAAAACCAGATAACCTGCAACCAAATGATTTACAGATGGGTCATTATCTTCTATATAGAGGTTACACAGATCATATGCTTTATAAAAAGAGAATGTAATTCTATAGAGCTAGGAGAATTATTGAAACAGGTCTGAAAATTTAATGTATTTTAGTAACTGGTAGAATTTGTCAAAGCACAATTTTTCAGCCTTCTTATAGGTGGCATATTAATGTAAGATATAGCAAAGTACTGGGTTTGTGTTTCAAGTATTCTTCACATTTATTTTGCCTTTTTGATAAAGTAAAGCTTGGGAAACATTTTGCTTCTTCTTGTGTGAACTTTGTAGTGCGTACCTTTAAAATACGCACAAAAATGTTATGTCCAAATTAAGAAAAAAAAGCTGGAAAGTTTGATATTAGTATCTTATTAGCTTTCAGAACCTATTTCATACAGCAAATGCCGAAGTTGCATCTTTTCTGTCGGTGGTAAGACAGGATGTCACTTAAATATTTTTTCTTTCTTCTTTAGCTAGACAGAAAGGTGTACAGTCAATTGTTCTCCAGTCACCGGTAGACTGACATAAGGCAACAGGAAACTGTAAAACCTCAGAAGTGCAGTATTGATTTGATTCCTAACTGCAAATCCTTCATATCATTGCTCCAAATATCTAACTTTACACCAGTATTACCCATTCTTTTTATAGTGACACCATGCTTAGTAAAAAACTTCTAAGCACTGAGGTCAGGTGTTGAGATTGGATTCTAGTTTATTTTTTATGAATCAGATAAAGATTTCTGTGCATGAGACCGTATGTGAAGATGAGAGAACAAGAACATTTCCATATCAAAGGCAATATATCTGAGGCTGCATAGTAATTAAAATGCAGTGGTTTGGACTCTGTGCACTAGCACTTACGCAGAGCGTTGTTGGGACCTTGTGCAGCATGCAGGCGGTTGTCTCTTGCATACTTCTAGAAATATACTTATAATTTTGTACAAACATTTATGCCAGTCCACACTTTTCTGTGGATAATTTGTATTTCATCCAAACCATTCAAAGTAGAAGTTATTTTTTGAGCAACCCCCTCATTATGGCTTTTGTGCGTCAACTATTTTTATTCTGGTTGTTTGTATTTCCTCTTACCAGAATGATGACTTGTTTATAGTTGTATTTTTTTGTGTGTTTCTGTAAGACCCCTTCCATATACCACTGAAATTTTACTACTTGCTGGAAATATCTTGTATTAGAAGCAAAAATGCTAATATCTTTCTTGTTTTATTGAAAACGGTGTGATTTCTTACATACGATACTTTGTGGCAAATTAAATGCATGTGCTGGAACATAACATATTTAATGTAACTATATGTATTTACTAATTCCCACTAACTGTCAAAAAGTGTAAGGAGAATTAATAAATTACTCCAAGGGCCTGCTGATGTGGTAAAAATTACATAAAATACTGCAGGGTGCTCCCTATTTGGATACTCTTTTTTGGAATAAATGTGACTTTAATTCCTGAGTAGGTCACCCTGGTGAGAAGCAGTTCTGGAAGGGCTGCTGTTGAATTGTTTACTTCATGAACTGTATTGGTCAGTGTCCCAGTGCGGAGGAGGCGGCGAGTGCTGCAGATTTCCTCGTTACTCACACATACTTGTACTACAGAGGCTCTATCCATTAATGCTCCAGAACTACTGAGGTGAAACTTTTAGGAAGTCTTCATATTTAAGCAGATGTTTATACTCTGAAAGTATTGTATTTTGGCAATCTTGCAAACTCGCTTCATTTTATCCGATTTTAGATTACAATTAGTGTATGAATATATGAGTGCTTTAAGCTAGAATATCACACTTTCAGAGACTGCTCAGCATGCTTTTTACATCTGTATTATTGTTGTGGATGGGCATGTTAAATTGAGTTTGTGACCATTTGTGGTTAGTAAAAACCCATGGTATTTTTGCACAAGTAGGGGGGTTAACCTCAATGTCATGGCCTAATTCCAGATAAGATAGGATGTAGTTGCCCATCTACATTCTTCTTACAGTTTTAAGTGGCTCTGTTAAACCTCACTTCCTTTTCCCAATGCGGCAGAGCAGTGCGCTGGGGACATTTGTGGCATTTTGCCTCAGAAGTACTAAATCCACCTATTGAAGCAATAGGTGGCCCTAGGTGATGAATCATATTTTGGGAGCTTTCTAGGTAAGAGGAGTGCCATAGGCCTAACCGGCGTATTAGTATTAGCGTGAGCATTTTGAAGAGTTTAATACATATGGTATTTGAATGTTAAGCTATTGCAGAAGAATATTTTGATATAATTTGATATTTGACAGGTTCTCAGCTAGCATAAGCCAGTGTATCTGCATTTAATTAAATGGAAGGGTGCCATTTTGGTCTAGTCACAAGCAAATTCCTTAGGCAGTTCCTTCTAGAGTCAATGGAAGGACCTTCCTGTGACTGTGCTGGAAAGGAGGTTGCACACGAAATATCTGTTTGCATTGGATTTGCTGTAGAAAATAACTTGGTTTCAGCTTATGGATTTAGGATGACGTTAGCAAGAATTCATCTCATGTAAACTGCATATTAGATCAACTGTCCCTCTAATCTTCCAGTGGGTCTTCTGGTATTGTACGTGCAGTGTGCGGTGTTCTGACTGCTGATTTCCTGTAACTGTGGAGCCTGTGTGTTTTCTTTTTTTGTCTTTCAGTCACACCTGAGCTGCTGAGGGCAGATTATCTCCCTGCTGATGTTTTCATATTTTTCTTCTGCTGAGGAATTCATGTAGGCCAGTATAGTAAGAATATACTTTATTCAACCTTTAGTGCAAGTATATATAGGTGTGCACATGAAGTTTTTGTATGCACATTAAGTAGATATGTTTCAACATAATTCTAACAGCATTTCTGTTGTGGTAGTGCCTATTGTAGAGGTTCGTATTCACCTCTGGCTTACTTGCATGTGTTCTTACGTTCTGCTGTTTATATCTGTCCTCACTGTTTGCCCAAAAGATCAAAGACGAACTCTAGGAAAACCCTTTCATCCTTTCTGGGTGCCTTTTATTGGCTCTAGTTCCCATTATCCCACCGGTTCTTTCTGCATGGAAATTATGGTACCCATGGTATTTCTCTTTGAAAGTAAATGGATTATTTTATTTTACTTGAAAACAAGTTAGGTATGGTCAGCTTTCCATCTTGATTTCATGAGCTAGGTGGTAGTTAACTGGTGTTGGTATGGGATGATGGCTACACAGGCTGCGAGGACTAAGTTTACAGAAGAGTAGTGAGATGGAAAAATGTGAAACGGAAGAAATGAAGAAAGGTAATGCCACCTGATGTTCTAGAAAAAGGCATAAGATAAAACATATTCTCATTTCAGTAGTTCAACAGATCTTTTGTACACTTGTTAGTGGTGTTATTTATGTATTTTGATTGCTCTTAGAATATCCCAAGTTACAAATCTATCAGCATAGCTGCCAGAGGAAAAAAGGAACATTCTTACAGTAGAAGATCTGCCTAGATTTAAAGTGCTGAGGGGGCAATTACTTTGCTGCCTTACGGTGGAAGAGTGTGCTAATATTGGCCATTCTGGCATGTGGCTACTTTGGAACTGAAGAACAGATGCAATTTGCCTTTCTACTTCAAAGCTGTATTGCTGCTCTAGGTAAATAAATCACAGGCTGCCTTTATTCTTCAGGAGTGACTTACACAGGTTGGGGATATGTTAGCTTATATGTTATCATGCTTTCAGGCTTCTGCACCATATGAGTGACGCTCCTGAGGGACAGCAGGTTTGAGGTAGTCCCCAGCTAGTGAAACAGTTCCTCTGACTTTTCACCCTTCGCTGCCTCTGTATGCAAACTCATATAGGCATGGTGGGGGCATTTCAGGTGTGTCTCTATGCTCACCTGCAATGCTCAACCTAGATTTCAAGGGACCGTGTCTACAGGTTATTCAAGCAGTTCAGTGAGCCTTTGTTCCCCTGCTTTGCAGATCTTCCCTCAGCTTTGGTGAAAGCCAAAAATATTTTCTTTCCTTGCTTGTGTACGCAGCCTTTCCTTGTGTGTCTTTTTTTTTTTTTTTTGTTTCCACAGTCAGTGAAAACTTTCTTTACTATTTTAATCTTCAATGTTGCTTCTAAACAAGAATGATTGAATCTGTAATGCTTATTTTAAGACTGTAACAAAAAGCCTAATTAGTGATCGTAGTGGAGATACACTGGCATAAATTTTAGTGCAGGTATACTGCCCTGCATTCTTGGGGATGAAAGGGTGTGTCCACTAACAGTTGTTTTGAAAACACCAGTGCGCAACACTTTGTGATGGATCAAATTACCCAAAGTCAAGATGAAGATGGTAGTGTGAAAGTGAAAGGCCTCGAATGGAGTCAGTATTATACATAGTCTTTTCAAGGGAAGAGAAAATGTGGACAGGAGAAGAGAAGGTAGTTGAGGGACCTAAACAGTAATTACTGATGATAAGCTGGAGTTTCTAAGTAATGAAGTCCTCCGGTGGACAGGTTGAATTCCATTTTTCATGATGTGAAAGTATTGCATGACATGACCTAAAGACATAGGACAAAATTGTTTTGCTGGATCGTATGTAAGGGTGATTTCTTGTAGAAGTGCAGACTTGAAGGCATAAGGTGATTCTGATTCTACTTCTGATGGATTTTTTTTTTTTTCCCCAGTTAAAGTGGCACAGAAGTGCCTAGGGGAACAAATAAACCAATAAGACACAAATTCAACTCAGAGTTGGTTTCGATTACTGCATTCCTATCGTGGAAGACTTTTAGTAGTTCAGCATGGGATGGTTAGATAAGGAAGGTGAATGCTTGTTCCCCCTCACGCTGTCTAAGCATTGCTCCCACATGATGCTTCTTGTCTTTCACGTATTGTCTCTTTAGTATCGATAGCAACTAGATGCAAATCAGCATGGTGTCTGCTAGTTTGTTTTCAGCTGACCGGGCTAAACAGCAGTTATGGAATTTATTGCCAGGAGGCTGTGACCTCATCACAGAGAAGTGACATTCCCACAAGCAGGTAATGAAGCACCCCTATTGAGTATAGCTGAAGTCCAAATCCTCAGTAGTGTTAGTACATATTCAAACAGCTCTCCCAAACTTTAAAGCTATCCCTTCACTTTTTTTTAAACCCATTCACTGTTGTAGCTGGAACAGCAGCTGTTGCCGGTCTCTGCTGATGCCACACTGTGCTGAATTGGGCCTTCTTGAAAGTGTGTGGGATAAAAGAAGGGATGAAAAACAAAGGGAGAGGAAGAGGAGGGGAAGGGATATGAAAGGACAAAGATGGAAGAATGAATGTGTTGAACTGAATAGTAAGAGTAACAGTAATGCCCTTATTGCTGTTGAACATGCATAGAGAATATCTGCAGTCAGACAGTATTTGGTAATAACTTGATACATTTAAATTATTAGAACTGTACATGGTGTGCTGGTGTCTTTTTAAGATAGCATGCGGTCGTCAAAACCCCTTTAGTGCTTACTGTATTCGAGACTGAAGTCCGTGTTCCTTTTCTGCTGCTTACCAAGTTGTTCACAGCAAATACTTCAGGGCATAAGTTACCTGTCTTTACTGTCTGAGAAAAAGTAGGCTTTTGGGGAGGGTTTAAGTGGGTGGGTTTGGTAATTTTTCTATTTTTTGGCAAGTTTTGTATGTGTACATAAATATTATTTATATCAACAGCCTGTGAATACTTAGAATCATAGAATCACCGGGTTGGAAAATACATCTTGGATCATTGAGTCCAACCATTCCTATCTGCCCTTAAACCATGTCCCTCAGCACCTTGTCTACCCATCTTTTAAATACCCCAGGGATTGTCAACCACCTCCCTGGGCAGCTTGTTCCAGTGCCTGATGACTTAGCATGAATCTTAAACAGTTTTGTGTTTTACCGATCCTTCTAACAACTGATTGATAGGAAATATTGTTGAAAGGCTTTATAGATTCTGAGTGATCAATATAAATTAGTAATCCTAATACACTTGCACACCAATTTGAGATCTGAATGTTGTATGTGAAATGAAGTTGTGTTTTATGTCTTTTTGATCTTGTTCTCAATGAAGGTTTGAGACTAGCTAAAAGCAAAGCAGAAATGAAATAGGTACTTTAGAATTTGAAGTAGTCTGTTTCTGTGAATGGGAAGGAAAGGAGGATACTTCAATGGGAGGAAATGAGAGGGGTAAAATAGGAAGAAAGAGGATAGGATGAGAAGAGACACAAAAAACCCACCTAGGATGTGTGGGGGCAGATCAGCATTACAGGATGTGGCCTTTCAAGGCAGGCTTAATGACTCTATTCTCCTTCACCTATACTCTTCCACTTTCCAAGAAACTGAGGGTGAGATACCAAAATCAGCCTTTCTGTCACTCATGATCAAATGGGATATTAATTGAGCTTAGAGTGGGAGTAACGACTGAACAGCTGTTGGGAACTGGGATGTGTAATCTCCAGAACTGGGAATATTGTGTTATGTAAAAAGGAAAAATAGTTTTCCTATATTCTCAGCTTTCTGGAAACTTGTGCAGTTCTTGCTCTTTTAGTGAGAGGTTTTTATGGACTTCCTGTGATAGGCAATTCTTTTTAGAAGAACATGGTGTGCAGTCTTCCATTTGTGCATGTTAGGCAGGACTGGGCCCACTGCAGCGTGTTTACATAACTGAGAGGCAGGGTGGCACACTAATTCTGTTGTAGAAGTACCAAACATGGAGCCAGTCCAAAAATACAAGAAATATAAAGTTTTATCATGAGAGTGATTAAGCCACTGAAACTTCCAGGAAAGGATCCATATAGGAGATGTCTCTCCTATGAGTATCCAGGGTTAGTAGGATCTTCCATTGCTGTGGTTTGATTTAGAATTCTTGAGCATGTAAAAATATGCCACAGTGCATGTCAGCCGTTTCTGTTGGTGATTGCTGTAGACCAGGGTTTCCCATAGCAATGTCCTGTCTAGTTAAAGCTGCTAGATCATGGCAGTCAACTGTCCGGTAATTTTAGGGCCATTCTATTACTGGTTATGAATGTTCACTATTTCATGTCTATGTCACAATGTATTATAGTTGGCCAAATGAGGCACAGCAGCCTCTACAAAAAATAGTCTTTCACAATTTGTTTCAGATCTCATTCTAGGTATGAAGGTGCATGTTGTTCTTTCTATTCCCTCTGAGTTTCTCTGTGCAAATTCTCACTTGATTAATGTGTCAGTATCTTAGTAAGCTTTTTTAAAATTCAAATACTAACAAAATGCCTTTAATTCTGTTTAAAAATATTTGGTATATGAGGTTTTTTGCAAATGAATAGGGGCTTGAAACAAAAAAAAAAAGGCAGAACGTAAAACAAACAACCCCTTCTGCACACAGATAAAAGGCTGTTTAATATTAGCCATTACTTGCTTGATGTGAGAAATTAATTAATTTGCATTTTGCTCCTCTGATATTTTGCTTGTCTGAAAGCACACTCGATGTCACACCAGTTTTCAGAGGTCACACTTGGGCCTCAGTCTCTTCGTGGTGCATTCTGGAGCTGTGGTAAAGGCAATCTCTGGGTAGGAGATTCCCATTTGCCAGAAGTCGTTGACAGCCACAGGCTGCCTGTTTTCTGGTGTTGCAGCCATAATGAATGTAATCAGATGTGTGAAGAGCAGTTTACCTCTTATCGCAATTTTTATATTAAAATAAATAGCAATTGGATAGTTGGCATTTATTCCCGATAATTCAGGCAATGATGATTCTTACAGCTGAACTCAGCAGCACATTTTTTTTTTTCCTCAGCCAGAGGAGCTGCATGGGCTTTGGTCTTTTTTCTAGGCTTAAGGGGAAATCTTTGACACCCAAGCCAAAAGGAGAAGCTACAATGGAACACAGGAATGGCTGCTGAGCCTTCATTCTTCTACTTGTAGCTGTGGAAGAAGGGTAATCTGAACCTGTACTACTGAGTGGTTCACATCTCTAGAGTGAAGGTCAGAGTTGGCCTAGGCATTGGCTAAGGCAGTTAGAAAAGTAGCTTACTTCAGCTCTTTCAGATCCAGCTGATAAGACTCGGGGTTCAAGTCCTGGAAGATACCAAGTGCTCTGGTACTAGTTCAACAGACTACATAAGCACATGCTGAGCTTTAAAGCCCATGAATAATCTCAGCGTGAATGGGACTATGTATGTACTTAAAATTCAGCATGTAGTTAAGTACTTTGTTGGATTGGACCCAGCGTGCTTAGCACTTTGGAGCACTGGATCCTTATTCGCTAGTGGTGGTTTATATATTTTTTGGCTTATGAATTTCTTCACTGACCTGCTTCTTTGTTTAATGGTCAGCCCACAACATGGTCAGGATTAAAAACTTCTGGGGCTTGTTTTGTCTAGAAGGCTATGGATAATCTCTAAAGGGAATTGCTCATTTTACATAATTACTGATGCTAAATAAATATGTTCTTTATAATCAACTTATGCCTAATGTGAAATTGCTAAGATTTTTGATCAGGAGACCAACTTTTAACCCAGATTTTCTGTCTTCCTTTGTTTGGAACTATGTTCTTTTTCTGCTGAAATTAATAATGTCTGTCTAAAATTAGTGTATCAAGTTCTGAAGATAAGTTATATTTGTTTATAATGACTTTTTCTGTTTCCAAGTTCTCTCTCTTCTTTCTACCAGCCTTTTTTCTTCCTCCCGAAATTGTGTCATTCAGGCAATAATTAGCAGTGGGCTTTATCTGAACTGAGATCTCTAGGCAGTTCTGTCAGGTATTTGGTGTTCACTCAAAATGTTTTAGCTGTGTAATTGTGCTTCTAATTGTTTTCTTCCTTCTCTTACCTGTTTTGCTACAAAGTATTATCTTGGCCCTACCCCAATGGTGTTAGAGTTACAGAAGCCAGAGAATCTTTTTCTGTTACTGTATGGTTATTTCCCATTATATTTTTCATTTTTTATCATCATATTTGTCTATTATTCTCTCTAAATTCATGACCAAGCATCAGAAAGTATCAACAGAACAAACTGAATTAAAAAAAAAAAAAAGAAAATCCTGAAAATCCTAGATGTCTCAGACAAAGGTAACGGATGCAGTTTCTCCCCAGCAGGAACAAGCCTAGGTCTTTTCATACAAGGAAGGAAAGATAATTTCATTGTCTCTGTAAGAGTTTCTCCTTGCTCCTGCTAAGATGGAATAGGGGTACATTAAAGTGCTAACTTCAATCTCGACCATTTGTCTTTCTTTTTATGTTCCATCTTTAAAATAGCTGAGGTTAAGTATACACATAGCCTAGATTAGAGTGTAGACAGGCATGTTATTGCACGTCTAGCTGGAGGGACAGGAGAAATCATACGTTTAGCTCTTCTTTCCTGCCTCTCAGCTGAGGTGCAGTAAATGTCTGTGTGAATGTTTCAAATGTAATGTCACTGTGTGGCAAAGGGAGTTAGTTGAAACCACAGCTCAAACCATGTAATGTCTAAGTGGAGGACAGTAAGTTCTGGCAGAGAGAGCAGTGGCTTCTTAAACGATTCTAGTCACATTCATAGGAAGAGGAACAATATGTGCTTCTCATGTAGCTCAGGCAGCGGTGGGCACCAGTACTTAGGGCTCTGAATGGGGAGGTAGGAGGACTTGGCATTATCTACTGTTTTGACGCTGACACGAACTGTGATTACAAACATGTTACTTGACAGAAGCCTTCTTTCCTCTTGTGTAATCTACTTGGACTATGAGATGTAAAGAATGTTTTTAACTCAGTGTTTGTACTATGGGTATCATATTTAAGTATGTCCTGGAAAAAAATTGAAGAGTTGCAAATACACAAGCAGGGAGTTTTCAGTGCTGCTGTATGGACATGTGCTCTGAATCTGTGAGAAGACTTTCATTTCCAATTCAGTGTCAATGAGGTCCTACACAATTAAAACACTACAAATTATTTTTTTGCCAGCTACCAGAGGTTCATTGAAGGAGGATGGTGAAGCATAGATACTTTTAAAACACAGTTATCACTTACTGAATTTTCCAATTAGACAGCTGGAGTGCTTTTGAGAAATCTGAATGGTAAGAATGTTCCCAGTTCCATGTGCACTACCAAGTATGTTGAAAATTGTGCCACTGACAGTTTTATCTTAATCTGAGTTCAGTTTTCTGTTAATGATGACTTTTTTTTTTTGTATTTCTACTATTATTCTAAAGGCTTATTCAGCCTGACAGTTGTAGGATTAAGCTTTACAAACAAAAGGATAATATATCCTATGTTTACAAGTTAGCCAGAGGCCAGGTTTTATAAACTTTAAAAAATACAGCTATTGCTAGTTTATAAAATAGGCTAGTCAGCTTTCCAAGAGACAAAATAAATCCAGCAATGGAGCTGATTTCCTGGGAGCTTGGTACTCTCATGTATAATAATATATTTTGACCTAAAGCAAAGTTACATACAAACCTTAAAAGTGTTTCGAAAGAGGTAAAAATATGGAATGCAAAGTGGAGACGTATGGAGTGTGATTCTGTATCTTGTACCTATTGTGAGAGCCTTTAGTTCTGTTGAAAGGGACACTGAGCAAGTGACACTGGCTAACATTCAGTGCAGAGCCTACGTAAGATTTTAGAATACAATCTTTCCAATGCTCTTTGTCAGATGCAATGGTTTTCATTAGTTAAAATCTGATAATGAGTTCACAGGCAGGTCTGTAATCATCTGTGTTAGCAGCAGCGAAAGGTATCGTATGTTTTCTGCTGAAGGCCATCTAGCAATGCTTTAATCTCAAAATTTCAACTCAAAACAGAGGAGACCCAAAAGTCATGGCAAGCAAAATAGTAAATTCTGGAAAAGAGTTCAGAAAGCATCAGGCAGCACAAATATCTTTATTTACAAGCATGAAATTTAAATAAATGCCGCATAAAGACAGATTCCTGTTTTATCATTTGCAGCATGGGACTAAGTCATCCGCACATCAGAAGAGCTGAATTTACTACAGAAGAAGAGCACATCTCAGCTGAACTATGGCTGCAATGCTGGGCATTTTCATTATTTTTTTTTTTTTTTTTAACTAATGCTGATATATTTCAAATGATGAAATTGGATTTGCCGGTGACTCTGGTGCACAGGTCTCTTGTAGCACTGAGGAGGTGCTGCCCTGTTAGTTCTCAATCTTGTCACTTCTGGGGAACAGCAGTGAAACTGTTTGTTCCTGACAGCAGACAGCCCCACTGCAGGGCCCTGGTTTCATGTTACATTAAGTATTAGTGCTGTTCTTTCAGGAGCTATTATGCTGTGACATCAAAGATTTTCTGACAGGGCAGTTGTAGGTTAGCACTGAAGTTGTCTACTGAAATTTTTAAGAATGGAATTAAATATATATGATCAGATTTAATATGAGAGATCGGAAACTGCATATAAAATGGAGTTAGTGGTTAAAGAAAGCTGCAAGAATAATTATTTGGTTTGGCCTATTTGTCCTTTCTTGTCCAAAGCAATTTTTATTGCTGTTAATTTCTTCAGCAGTTCCAAAAATACTGCTTTATGTTAACATTTCTGTGTAACTGCTTATTTGCTGAAAAATGTTGTGTGAAACAGGAAGAAGAGGACTTTTATAAAATAAGCATTCAGTATAGCCTCTGTGGTGCGTGTATGAATTAAGTCTTGAACAATAATTGTAATAGCCCAAATTCTTTTTTTACTGATTGCCTAATTACCTAAAAAGAACAAGATATACATTTTAAATCATAAGAAAGCAATTTAAATAGCAAGCAAAAATATAATTGCGATTTCTGAGACTTGCATCTTTTTGTAAGAAAGAAACTGTAACTGTGTATACATTACAATTTCAACTATTGTTCTTCAGAGTTTCTGAATCCAGTTTCTGTCTGATTTAAAGGGCAGTTAATAGGAATTTGAAACTAACTAGCTGTGTAGCTGTTCAGAACAACACAAAAAATTCTTGAACATGCCCAACTTCAAATGTTCCTGTAAGTTCTTATGTGGTGAAATCAGCATAGCTGAACTATAAATTACTATTATGCTCTGATGAGGCAAGTTCAGTGACAGGAAATATCAAAATTAATTTTGGAAACACATGTCTGCATATTTTTGATTACGTTACTAAGACATTTGTTCCATTTAGTATCAAGCAAGTGAATCATCTATTAAAAATGAAAATGTGTTCAATAGAGTAATAAGTTTCCAGTAAAAAAAAAAGTTGAACAATCCTGTTTAGTCATAAACAAAGCACCAGCATAATTTGTGATTTATATTTAATACTTAATGCTCCAGAACAGGAAAAATTACAGAAAGAATGTAGCTCTTTCTTTCTAGTGGGATTTTTTTATTTTTAATGTAGCCAGCAATAAGAGGTATGATTCAAGGTCTTTGCTCAGGTAAACAGATAATTCTGTTATTTTTGGGCTGTTCTGTTCACTAAAAGCTTACAGAGCCAATTCTGAAGTCTGTGTTGCAGTAGAACATGCTATTTATGCCATACTAATTGACCAAAACTAGCTATGTGGTAACTTTGATTGGGTATAATGATTTTAGCTTATTTAGATAACATTGCTTGACTCCTCCATTGGTTTTCCTGCATTGCAACACGCCTATCAGCAAATCAAAACCTTTGTGGTCGAACATTCAGAGGCAGCTAGCTTAGAATGAAAACTCAACCCCTTATACTGATGTGTGAAGCCCTGGGAACAGTGGCACTACCCTCAGGAAACACTCACTGACAGGTGGAAACAGTGGAATACAAAATTATCTGTTAGCTCTATAATCTCAAATCACATCATTTAAAATTATATACAAAGAAAGACAAATGCCAGTAGTAAAGCCTGGTCTTGCAGAGAATTTTTTAAGTGATTACAAAGGTATGGCAAATTCTGCTTGGCTACTGTATCTAAAGTATTTGTTGATTAGTAATTCTGTTGCCCTCGAGAGTGTGAGAAGCCTGAGATTGCAGGTAGATTTGTATTTCTTTTTTTCCACCATTTAAAAGGTTTAATGTGAAACTATTTTAAAACAATTTTTAGCAAACAGTGCATGCAATCAGGAAATCATTTGACTATTTTATTGTTTTGTACAGAGTATCCTTTCATTTAGTCTGTATTCACAGGCCCTAATGGCTTTGTTACATTCAAGTAATGATGCTTACCAGTTTGTCTGCACTGTGTCTATCCTGGCTACATTTTTCTTTTTGCAGCTTTGTTATGTTTCTTTTTTCTCGACTATTAGAGATGTTACTGTACTTCAGAATAACTAACTGTTTAGGGAGGACTTGTCAAAAATTCTCTCATTATAGGAATGTCTAGAGCCCTCTCAATTTCCTGCACAGAATGCCTGGAGTTTGTTGAACAGCTAGTATTTCAATTTCTATTTAAATAAAGAGCAGTAGAAGTGACTTGATAAGTGTGCTACTAAATAGATCATGTTACCACTTAACTTAGGGCTAATGCTTAACAGTCTGGTTTGCACCATTTTGGTGACCGTGTTCCTGCAAAGGACAGGTAGTTCCAGGAAAGAACTAACAGTAGTATTATATTGTATTATAGCAGCAATTATATTTAATTTTCTGCAAATGAAAAGCTGAATAAAAGGCTTGCACATGAATGTACATTATGCAATTTTTTTTATTAGCTAGAGGAAACAATGACTAATAATATTCTAAATCTAAAATATGCTTAAAATCCATTATTGCACACACCCCATATAATGAAAACTAGGAAATCTGACCTTCTGACAGGTTAGTCTGTCACTAGCTTTTTCTGTTGCAGAATGAAAATGTGAAGTACCAAGTCTTTAAAGGTGTGTGATGTGTACACGTATCCCTTGGCAGCTTCAGATAGGTAGCTCTAGATTTTCTTGGCTTTTCTTAGGCTCCACAGTACTTAAAACACATCTGAGAATTGCCGCTTTAGGGTTCCCTTTCTTTGGAGATGCCAGAGACACTGGAGATACCATAAGCAGGTCCTGGAAGGAAGTTGCAAAAGCCTGTTTACACCTTCTTCCAGAACTGAGGCTGAACGGAGTCTTTAGCTGTGTCCTGGTTTGGGAGCCACTGTGGCTGATTTAGGTCTTAGGGTATGAATGGCTGCTGAGTAAACTTGAGTAGTTCAGCCCTGATTGAGTCATGATAGATCAAAAGTTGGTGTCTGATAATATTTTATTTTTGCAACTGAACAGAACTTTCCCTCTTCCAGCTAATTTAAAAGCCCAAAGAACCGGCAAGGCACTGCTTGCTCCATACATTAGGCAAGAAGGCACCATCAGGCATCTTTGGGCCAGCATGGATTGCTATGCAGTCTATAAGAAAGAAAAGCAGAGTTTAAAAATGCCTGGCTTATGTTACTGTCTTGAAAGGGAGACGAATTTTTACACCATCCTTTGCTGTCCAATTCCAGGTTTCTTGCTGTTTAAAGTCCTGGTGGCTTTGGTGAGAGGTACCTGAGGATTTCTGATGACAGGCATGTTCCTCCAGGTTTAGAAGAAGGTTAGTGCTTTTGTAAGAGTAAGACTCAAAAGAAAGTACAGGTAGGCCTTGAAGGAGCTTTACTTTTGGTTCTATGTGCTTTTTCCATGCACAGTTGCTTTTTTCTTTCAGTTGCTCTTTTTCTCTAACCTAACGATGTCTAAACTGTCTTGCAGGTTAGAAAGTGAGTGTAAGACAGAACATGCACAGCCGCTATTTGTTTTATGTTTTTTTAGAGATGATAAGCGACATTGGAGCTTCTTAATAGACATGATTCTAGTACACCGTTTTTAATTAATCCTGCTCTCTTGAGGGAGAAATACTGTAGGCAAGTATGTTTATTCTCACTTTTCCAGTTGGGAAACTGAAGCAGGAAGGTTTCAAGATGGTTTGGGTCCTAGCCAGAATTCAAACTTGGAAGATATGGCTCATTTCCAGGCCTATGCTTGAATTGCAGACCATTTCTCTTTCTTACGCAATATTTTTTTTTTTTTACCATTACAGATGCAGTTAGAAATAGTTATTTATATTTTTGGAGCTGCCTTTTCTCCATGACTTTTGATGGAGCATACGCCTACTTGATCCATGCTTAAGTGAGGATGCAGACTGTTCCGTCATTTATTCCCATTTTCTTCCTGCCTGAAGGGGACTGCTGTCTTATGCAGTGGGCCTTACCACTTTATGACATCAGCAGTTCTGTTACAGTGAACTCAAGATTACAGCAGGCTCTGGAGTTCACCCATCTTGCTCTTAGTTAACTAGCCAAGAGCTCCCACCATATGTACAACTGAACATCTATATCTCTCTTATTTGTAGCTACACAAGCAAGACCTGAAGTGCAAACCCACTTATTCATAGCGCAGTGAAGAAAGAAGTTTAAGTTAGATCTCCAGAAACTTTCTTTTAATTCATTTTGCCCTTGCATTTTTCTGCATTCGTTTCATCCTGTCTTTCTGTTTTACGACTCAGCAATATATGCTGTCTTGAAAACAACATTAAGTGTAGTTACGCGCACACACACTGAGAGGAGAATATTCCCCCACAGTGTTTACAGCAACACCTCTAGGTGACGGCAGGCAGTAAGCTTTCTTTTTATAGAGCTCCAGACTACAGATCATTAGCTTGATATGGTAGCTCAGTGGTGCAAAGTCATTTGAATATTTATTACCCTGCTTAAGACTTTTGCTTTTCAAGTGGGAAATAAATGTGATAAGATCCCCTTTCTGTCCTGTTGCCTGGTATGCTAAAGCACAAATATGTAAAAGGGATTTTAATTGTATTTCCTTGAACCTCTATATGAGAGACCAGCAACTTGGATATTCTTAAGCAAAAATGTGTGTTGAACAACTGCTCAAGTTTTCAAAGTCTTTCTACAACCTTCCCTCAAAGTTGGATAGGATATTCAGCTCCAGAAATGAGTTGAAATTTCAAAATTTAATATATAAATATTCATGTAGAACATACAAAAAGGCAGCTTTATAAATGTGTATTTGAATGGGGCACTGTTACTTAAGAGAAGTACAGAGTTAAAGGCCCCTTAAAACTGGACTTTGCCAACAGTCATAGATTTTTGAAAAACAGTAACAAACCAAACATTGTGTAAATGAAGGTTTGTAGGGGGAAAAAAGCCAATCCTGTTACAATACGATCAGCAAGACATGAAAGCCAACAGCAGGCAACAGAAAGGCAGAGGCAGGCTCCTGAATATATTTTAAAGGTAGAATGTTGTCAGTGTGTTTTCATTTAGCTATTTTAAGATGTCTATGTTTCACTTGCTGCAGTCACAAATTCTAACTGTGAATAATAGGAATCATTATATGGGTGTAAATGGTATATTGACTACATTTTTCAGGCTCAAACACACCTTCCTTGTTGGCAGTGGAAGGCAATGAATGAGGCATTTTATTAAAACTGGTGCTTGTGGTTCTAATCAAAGGTCACTGGTTAGCTCTCACTTTTCAGTCTCAGATTTGTCTAGATGTTTGATCAGGGGGCTGCAATGAAATTATTATGACAAAGACTTTGTACTAGGCGGTATCTGTCTGCTGAAACTTGAAAGTCTTTGCCACAGTGATGCTGACAGCATGTGAATGCTGAAAGAATGTGCAAGAAATGTTATGTCTTAAAGAAACCTTTACTAAGTATCATCTTCCCTTTGTGTTACGTTTGAAATCATTTCAGTTGCTATTAAGGTACGAATGAAAAGGTGTTTCATTGATTAAAGGTGGCGTGTTTTTTTTTTAAGCGTACTGTATGCTTTAAGACAGCCTTCCCATTACTTACTCTGTTTAGTCCCTGCTGCACACAGCAAGTTCATTAACATGCAGATATGCAGTGATTGAAGTCGGGTTGCCTTTTACATTGGAGTTGTCTTGATATAATGAGCTTCCCTTTAATGTTCAAAAAACTGTTGTTACTTTCTAAAAGGGGTTTGTTTGTGAATTTCATTAAATTTAATTCCATCTTCAAACAATTTCTGTATTGTTCATTTTACTACAATTAACATGCTTGCTAGTTCTAAAAACTAATTTTTTTTTAAACAGATGCATTTTAACTTTTAGGCAATGTGTGGTAGGGGGTTGTCATTAATGTTGAATGAGAAACCTCCTATTTAACTCATGGATTCAGTATTTTAATTGGTGCCCATGTACAAAAGTAGTAGAGAAAAGTAGGTTAGGGTTAGTCTAGCTGCTTTTCCTCTTGGACTGGGACAGGCAGCATCCGATCAGGGAGAGCGAAAAATCATAGTATGCCAGCTTTGTTTTCTTTGTTAAATTAGGCCAGACAAATGGAGAAGGAAATGCATTGGTCAGATAATCGGTGTTTGGTAAAGAGGGCATTATAGGATACAAACTTAGAAAGGATGGTTGTATTTTTTTGCTCAGTATTTCTAATCTAAAAAGATTTGGTCATTCAGGAAACGTAAGGTAGAACCTTACTTGTTGTGAGGTCAAAAGACAGTTGCTAAGATTTTGAGTCTAAGCATTCAGTGTAGTTTCACAGCTCATTCGATGCCAGTGCCTCTTGGAAACTGCCTGTAAATGAAAATGAAGCATAGCATTTAATAAGTGATTCACTTGGTCTGGAAAAACAAATGAAGCTGATATCAGACCGGTGATGAAGGTGGGGCGAGAAACAAAAGTAGGCTGGGAATAGTTTACTTTTGGATAAATGCAACTTAAGCACTCTTAAGATACAGTATTACTGTCCTGGAGGTCTCTCATGGATTAGGAAATCATCTGGCATTATGTATTTTAAGGATGGATTACGATAGGGTACAGAAGCAAATTCTTTAACAAGCAAACAAAGCAGAAAAATGGGAAATACGTTTCCATCTTGCCATATTAACACTTTTTCTCCTAAGAGTAGAACTGCTAAAGCTGTGTTTCTGAAACAGTTTTAGATGAATGGTGTCTACTTAAAACACGATGGCATTGACGATTGGCCTAGATATGAAGGTAATGCTGTCATCTGAATTTTAATTTTCAGATCTATGTAAGGAAGGATTAATTACAGAAAACCCAGGTTACTGTGGTAGAGTTTTGTGGTCTTATGAAGAATTCAGAGATACAGAAGTGTTGAATGTGGTTTGGACAACTGAAGGTGCTCCAGTACTGACTTTGGAGCTACTAGCTTGGAAAGTTTTTAGGTTAGCTTCTTGTTATAGCTAGTAGAAATTCTGGATGGATTACAAATGACAGTATTCTGTATGCATACAAAATTGAAAGTAGTTAAGATGGAATACCACTTTATTACTACTGGATACTATTGCAATACTATTGTTAAAGAAACTTTTTTTAATTTGTGCTGTTGTAACAAATGGAAGTGATTAAAATATTCTATGACTTCTAATATAAATGTTTCTTCCTTTTCATTGAAATTCCAAAATATCTTTTTATTTTCTTTATTATCTTTGTATTTTAAAATGTTCCATGGAGTATTTGAACTTTTACTGCTATCTCTGGGAAAACATTCCTTCAGTTGATGGATTCATTATCATGATCTGTTTCATCAGTATTGAATTAATTTCTTTAACCTAACTTAATGCTCCAGTGGTGAATCTTAAGTAATAAATTGAACATCCTATGATGGGAATCTACATTTAAAACTTACTGAAACTTCCAAGACTAACTTATCGCGAAGTGTAATCCTTAGAAGTGTCCTGAACTCTGTGTATGTGTTCTGGATTTTCTTTTTATAGAAATATTCCCCTTATTTAACCTGAGATCCTGTTTTTCCTGGATATACTTAATTGTCTTATGAATGAAAATATTCTTTGTATAGCGTACACAGTTTTATCTATCTTCAGGCTTTTCTGTGCAGTGAGTAGAGACAGAACGTCTCTCATTCACATTTCTTCTATGATTTTAGGAATGTCAGTAACTGTATAGAAAGCCCTAGCTCCAAATTTAGACATTTACACTGGATATCCAAAGTGATGTGGTATATGAATGTTGCCTGATAAGAATTTATCAATTTTGTGGCAATAGAGTGTAAGAGTAGCTTTGTTGCTGCCAGTCAAATTGATATTAGTGAAAATTTCCAGGCAAGTGAGAGTAGCAAGCTGGGCATCTTAGTATTAGAAATTTAATGTCAATGAAGACATTTGTTGAAAATGAAGGACTTGGTCCTTATAAATGTCCTTCTTAGATATTGCAGGCCCTTAGGCACATTATGGAGTCCCATTAAAGTAAAATAAGACTTTTTTTTTTGGCTCATGACTCAACTATAGTGTGGCTCCACTTCCAAAGTCAGATTGTTAATTAAGTTGAGCCTCATTGATTTTTTTTTTTCTTTTTCTTTCTTTTGAAAGATTTTTCTCTATTTTCATCTCTCACAAGCAGTTATTAATGCATTGCTCAGATCAGTGATTTTTTTTTTGTTTTGCCTTTCTGGATTATTGGCATACTGTTTAAGTGTTCTTTTTTTAAGCCTTACAAATGTTTAAATCCTTGCATATAAAAATTTTGTTGACATAAATTAGAAACTCCAAGTAGACCGGTAACTGCAAGGATATACAGTGCCTGCCTGAGATGACTTTATAGTTTGTTAAAATCAAATGACATTCAGTACGGATACTATGAAGAGAAAAATCAAAATAGACACCTAATTATAATTACTTTTTTTCCTGTCATTATATCCGTACGTGCAGAACAACTGATTCGAGATCACAACAGCTCAATTCGGTAGGTACAAAGGTTTTTCCTTCCTTTTTTTCATCATCTACAGGATGTAATATAATTTCTTATATTGACCAAAGCCTGAAATTTCCTCAAGTCAGTGGGTAAGCTACCTGAATTAGTGGAATTAATTAATAATATAATATGAATACTGTAAAGGTTATAGATACTACAAATCAATCATACAAGTAAAATCCAAAGGCTAAGCCTCACTGTTCATAGATGGCTCTTCCAGGCAGACAAACTTGTGTTAGCGTATGATTCCATTGCTGTTGAAGAAATGTAACTGAGAGCTGAGAACAAGACTTAAGTAAGAGGGAGCAGGATACATTTATGAGATGGCTTTTCAGTTTTTGAATGCAGAATACATTGGCTTTCTTCCAGATTTTCATGACCTTTTTGAAATGTTAGTCCAAACTCACGGTTCCTTTGTTAGATGAAAAATAATGTTTATTTATGAAACTGGCCATTCACGCCTGCAGCTCTCTATGCGAAGTGGAATGTACAAATAAGAACAATACAGAAGCACTTCCGTCTGTATCTTAAATACTACAGAAGGACTGAATGCAACAGGTGTTTGTCATCTGTTTTCATATATTTTTTGGAGGGAGTTGGCCTTTCTCCCTGGAAAGGGGTTTATGGTACATATATATTAAACTGTGTGCATAACTGGGCACGTGCATGTGTGTGATACTGAAGGAAATACTAGGTTTGTTGTTAGACAACAGCTTGTTTTAAAGCTGAGCCAGAAAAAACAGTTAGCGTCAGATCAGAAACATGTTAAGTACAGGGGTGTGCAGACTCCTGTGTACAAATAGGGGAGGTTGGCATGGGTGGCAGAAAAGAGTCTGCCATGAGAATTATTGATCAGGGAAGGTCTTGGGGTGAGAGGGACAGGGAAATGATGTGCTGCTGCTGCTGGTTAGGGAAGTCTTTCCGAAAGGATCCCACAGACACCGGGATGATGTTTGCAGAGTAAAGCTAGAGTTCTGATTCATGCTGAGGCTTCAAAGTGGATGTGATCAAATTCTGAAAGGTGCCTGCCCTTCAAATTGGGGAGGAAGGCATGTTTGCCAAATCCCTCTCAAAATCAGGCCACCTTTGACTTGGTGGCTACAGTAGGAATTTAGGAGTCTTGCATTAGGTGCTTCTGTTTCAGTTACTTTACCAATTATGTTTTAGAACCAGGTACTATAGGTGCCAATCTTACTGTAGCATTGTCTATATTTCACCCTACTCTTATAACAAATTTGATTACCATGGATTCTCAGAGGAATAATCTAGAGCACAGATGGGACCATACCCGATTATAAACCATTTCTACATAGGTCCCCCATTTTTACTGTAACATAGATAATGCTTTGATATGAGCACTGAAGAAACTAAATATTCCATTTAGTGTGCCAATGCCATGAAAGATGTAGAAATAGCTAAATTGTAAATATCGTAAATCATTCCAAAGATTGTCCAGAAATGACTGACCTTTTGTAAATCATATAAATCATGTTATTGACATTGAAAATTTTCCTCCAATGTTTTTTATTTTTTACACTAGGCTTTCTTTACAAAAGGTCAGCTACATACCATGTTTTACATTAGATTCATTTAGCTTTACGCTTCCTTGGGATATGAGAGGTGAAAAACCTTTTATTACTATAGTTTTAGATAATTTGTCAAAAGAATACTAATTTATTCTTAAGTTCAAAGAAAAAAATACAGGACAGTTTTTTGAATTCTATTTTCTTTTGAAAACTGCTTTCAGTACAGTGCACACAGAAATATAAACAAAAAAGTGAAATACAAATTTGCTTATCTAAATGGATTGGAATAATTCCAACAACTCCTTGGAATTTTTAGCCTACACAGAAAGAGAATAAAACATTTTCTGTTTGGTCAAACTATGCTTTCAAGATGCATTTTTTTCCATGTCTAAATTATTTACCTGCCACTGCGTCTACTTTAGCACTTCATAGATAAAGATTTTGGCATAGCCTGTAAACTGGAGAATACCACACAGTGCGTGTCTGTATCAGATATATTGTAACCAAAGAGAGTTTTTTCTTGACCTAAAATACCTGAAGTCTTCTGCACAATTGCCTCACCCAACATGGAAATATACTTACTGATTTATGTTCTAGGATATTTAATCCCCACATCAAGCTGTGGGGGAGGGGGAGGGAGAGGGAGAGGAGTAAAATGTGAAAAAGTGTGAAGTTGCAGCTTAGTGTTTTCAAATTGTGAGAAAGATTTTTAAACCTCTTAAGGAAGCACATGACAAAGCAGCCTGTCAGAAGTGGCAGCAGGTGTGGCTCTGAAAAGAAATGTATTGTCCTAAAACTTGTAGGAATGGGGGGCTCTGGGGAGTGAGACTCTGCACCGGCTGCCTGGCTGCTGGAATGCCAGTCGCTCTGCAGACACAACATGCCCCAAGATGAGCTTTGCACAGTTAGGTGACAGACTGATAAGCAGCTAGTTTTTTTTTTTTTTTTTAAACCAACCTCCAAAGTCATTCTAGCAGGGGTATTTTGCATTTGCAGATATCTGTACATTGTTCCATACATTCACTGTTTCCAATAACACATGTTCCTTTCTGATAACAAGTTACTCCTTTCAAGAGCAGCCCTCCTCTTTGTTGCTATAATATCAACGGGAAGGTGCCAGACTGTTACTGCTGATGCCTATAGCCTGTGTTGTTTTGGGAAATAATGTTGTAGGCAAATGCCAGTTTATTTTATACTTTTTGATTTCAATTCTATGTAATATCTGGGTAGGATTCACAGTAGCAAAAGAAAGCATTGGAGAATAGTCTAGTTAGAAAAAGCTGGAAGAAAAGACAATTTAGTGAGTCTCATTCAGCTTAGAAATATTTAGGCATCAGTTAGAAAAAATAAAGGTAAAATTTAAGTAAAAAATGTATTTACCTGGAAAGAAACAGAAAATATTAACCATTTTCTCTGAAGTAGATGTTAAAAGGGACTTACTGATATAATTTTAAATACAAACCTTCTTTAATTTGTATTGAAATATATTTAAGATGGGTGACATACATATCAGAAATCTAAGTGACAAAAACAAAGATCCTTTCAGTAGATGCAAGAATATCTTCTATTTTTTTAAACTATGGACCTTTGTTGTCTGTGCTGGTGCATCAATGAGACTTTTGGAGTGTGTATGTGTGTATGTACGTGTGCCTTGCAAACAGAATGGAGCTGGTCAGCCAGTTGTCCTGAGGACTGTTGTGAATGGATATATATATAATATATTATATATATATATATAATATATAATATATTTGACTTCTTTTACTTCATGTCTGAGTTACAAACCTACTTTAATTTACCATCAGGATTTGAACAAGGTGCCTAACTACTTCTAGATACCATGATTTGCTGTTACACTAACGACATGAATTACTAAAAATCTTTGCCTCTTTATTGACTGTTTTAAGTACTTAGTATTTCTAAGTGAACTTATGCTTTGAGGAGGTTTGTCTAGAAAAGTATTTCCAAAAGCAGTTCAAAAGAACAGTGTGGAAATTTGCAAGTCAAACTATGATTTATAACATTACTTTTATAAGTAGCAGCAGCAAAAATAATTGTGCTACTGCAGCCAACAGCAGTATTTTGAAATGGTAGGGTCTAATGTATGAGGTTATTGCATATGAATGGAGAGATATGTTATTGCAATGATATATTTTATTACTTGCTTCTGTTTTTATTAAGGATAATGAAAACCTTCTGTTCGGCCCTGTGAACAAAACTAATGTGACCTTTCATGTGACCCACCTGTTGTGCTTTCACAATCGATAATAGTTACCTCATGTTAGGGTGATCTGGAAAATAACAGTGTGCTAGCACCACAGAAAATAGCATTTGTGTTTCTATAGCTTGAATTCATGTTTACCTCAGATTTGAAATTAAGGAAAATCTAGGTTATCTAACAAAATGCTTAATAGGCAAAATATTGTATGAGCATTGTCTCTATTACTAGTAGATACATCTTCAAAGATGTTCAGCTGCTGAATCATAGCTGTAAACTTGCAGAATTGGCTTAAAATCTGTGATTTTTAGTAGTACCAAAGCTGGTGAGAAAGTCCAGACAAATTAAAAAGTTGGTATATATAGATGCAAGTTTTCCCACTTATTAATTTTAAAAAATAATTTTTTTCCTGTTTCATGTAGTACATAGCATTTATTCATTTTGAGTGAAGAATGTTAAAAGGCTGAATTATTTCTATACATTATTCTTCCAGTTATATTTAGTTCTTGATTCTCTAAACAAATATTTAACGTGAAAAATGTAGTTTTGTTCTTCTAGGATTGCCTAATGAACGTATTAGACTTGAATTGGGATGACTTCTGGGTTATGGGCACAAGGATTTGCAAGATCAGGACCTTACTTTCAAAGAGGTTTTCACATGTGGATTTGAAGTACATGTGCTACTGCTCAATTTGCTCGATAGACCGGAAGGGCTCTTTCCCTTTGGAGCCCTTTTGGTTTATCTGGTCAATGGCTTGCAAGCTAAGAAGGATTTACACATTGGATCAATGATCCATGAAATAAGGGGGATTTCCACAATGTCTGTCAGGGACAAGTTACAGTGTGGCCACACAGTATGCATTTTCAAAATTAACACGTATGCAGAAAAATGTAACTTTATAAATGATTATTATGTGATACTGCCTAACAGTCAGGGAAGTATGTAAATAATGTGTTATGTGTATTAGAGCAAAATTTATCATACCTCCATTTCTTTTGTTTGGATTGAAAAATGTATGCGTACATTCTGTATTCTGTGCCGGTAGTCTATGGTCTTGTACATGCGTTGACAAAGATTAGACCCAGATAACATAAGACGTCTCTCAGTGCTACCCTTTTCGTCAAGTCATGTTGACGAATTTTTTTTTCTCTTCTGACCGAGTAGGTGTCCCAGGTACTGAAGATCAGCAGTCGGCTGGAGTTACAGAACAGGGTCAAATGCCCTTAAATGAAAATGTCCTCTCCCCAGCACCTTTGTGGTTAAGCCATGAGACTGTCAGTTTGAGTCCTTCCTGATAGCAACTGCTAAGTTATGACATGAGGAGAGAGGTATCCTGCTAAGTAGGCAGGGCTTGATCAAAAGCCCCTTTGAAGTCAACAGGAATATTCCTTAAACAGGCTTTGGAACGAGCCCTTAATCATGAGGTGCTCAATCAGGCACCTAATAAGCTGCTTATTGCCTAATTACGTTCAATGGTGACTTTGGACCTGTGACCTCTGGGTAGCTTGGACCCCTTATCTTCCAGAAGCTCCATACTACAAACTGACCCACTATCAAGAGCAACTTCCCGGATCTTTATCCTCAGTTCCTTCTCTGGCCTTAAGGGACTAATCCTAAGCTGCAGTACACCTCTTCTGCTTTGAGTCTGCCAGCTGCCTCGTACCATGTGTTCCCCATTATCCTACTGTAATGAAGAGGACAAGGACTGTACCATACAGTAAACCTCAAAACTTGTCCATAAATCTGGCAAAGTTCTTGAGACCAGCAGCAGATTGAGCATTGCCATGCAGAAACCCTGTATGTCTGGATCTGATCTTTGTCAGTGTGCCTGTTTCAATTGTCCTAGCAAGGATACTTGGGTTTCAGTAAGACTTCTTCATTACAGAAGAGGCTAAATAGTGCCTGGAGCTGCACTGTCTTTTGTAGTGAGTCTCCATAGGAACATCATCTAGAGAGGTGAAATAAACTTGTCTTCATCTTCTCCGTCTTCTTTAGCCCATTCATTGACTGCTTGGTGTGTACAAGAAAGCCTTCAAGGGGTACATTGGTATGGAAAGCGAATGTTCTTAAGAAAGATGAATGATTGTTACAGAGCTTTACTATGATTTACCTTGAGCAGTACGTAAAGGATCACTGAGTATTCCTTGGAAATAAAGAGTATTAGTCTGGATGAGCAAGTTATGGGTTGAAAAGACAGATTGTAGAGTGTCTCACAAAGCTGTTTTAAGTCACCTGGGTTTCAGTATTCCTGATTATTCTTTTGAGGTTTCTCTTAAATATATTTACTGTTGAGATAATTGAAGTCGTGAACTGGCAGGCATGTCATACTGCGAAAACCCAAAATCTGTAGTAATATCTCACACCTGTTCTTCAGTAATGGTTTAGTTCTGTGACTTTTTATTAGAATTTTTCATGCTAGCAGTAGTGTTCTTAATCTCACTGTTAAACGAGTATGAATTTAGAGACAACTTGGAAGAGGGGAACGTATGATACAATCTCTTCCACAAGTTTGTGATGGGCATCAATTTGGTTATGTTCTCTCTGTCTGTGAGGTCTGAGGTTAGGGTCAGGAAAAACAGAATGCCAGAGAATTATATTGTGCTTTTAACCTCTTTCATTGCTTCTTTGTCACTACTTATATTTTCAGGATCTAATTTAGGTTCTGAGATTTCTTAGATTCTAAGCAATCTGTGGTTGGACTTAAGTCTTAAATTTTTAACAGACAAACTATTTTCACTCTTCCTTGTGTTTAGTTATTCAAGATCCAGACACCCCAAAAGACCTCATTTAAAAATGGTGTATGGGCAGGGCTTTCTGACAGTCTGGTGTCTAGAAGGGGTCTTTGTACCATTAGGGGAGTTTTTCTGAAAGCTGAAAAGACATGCATATTTTATTTATGTTTGAAATACTTAGTCCATATTGAAGATAATTAAAGAGGAGAGTGCAGTTTTTCATTTAGGACAGATAAGCAGTATTAGTTTTTATGCTTTAAAAAAAAGTACTACTGATATTTGGTTAAAAAAACCCCAAACCAGTGATTTTTGTGTACAAGAAATATTTCTGTCAGCCATTCATCTAACACGAGTTATTCTCTTCCCAGATCTTTTCCCTGTTGTGTCCTTATTGCAGCTATCATCAAAACCATTTGAAGAGTTTAATTTAGACCGAAATGATTCTCTGTAGAATAAACAGAATATCTCACCTGTGAAGGATGATTACATTTTCTAAATTTGTTTAAAAAGGAAGGACCTTCATAAGTCACAAGTGTTCTGCTTGCAGTTTTTATGGTGGAGAAATCTTACATACTTCAGGTCTGGAAATAAAGCACTGCTGCATTTGATTGCTATCAGCAATTTAATCTTTCATATTTTTGGCACTGAAAGAGTAAGGATCAGTGTTTTGGTTTGAATCATCACCTGCCTACATATTACTATTCTTTTGTTGTGAAAGTACCTTTTCCTGATTATTTGAGTACTCACAAGGTGCTGTATTAAATAAGGGCATTTCAGATGTCTTTCAGAAATTGTACATTAAAAAGCACTTGTGGTACAGATTTAGGTAAGACTAGACAAAACCAGGCATACCTTTTGAAAGTATTAGCTTGGAGTTCTCATGCATCTTCTGCATGTGTGCGTACTTCTTAACTACTTTTGCATACAGCTGAGGCTATTAACTGTTTTAAGCTGTTTGGTTTTGGTGAGTAGTTCATTCAGGTATGTCACTTGCGCAAGTCTAATTGAATGCATTTAAGGATGGAGAGTCAAATTCTTCACCTGCACACATTCTCATTCTCCCCAGCAGCAACACTGGTACAGATTTGCTTTGCAAATAAGAGAAGTCTTGCCAGGAGCTGTGCAAATGAATTTCCCTGGCATTCATGGCAAGAACAGGATCAGAGAATATACTATGGTATGTCTCAATGGTCTCTTGCAGGCCTTGCAGCAGTTGTACAGTTTTGCTAGCTACTAAAGCTGAGGGTCTGCAGCGATGGCCTCTAGAGTCACGTCTGTGGCTCTACCAACTCTGTTACTCCTCTGGACCATCTCAGAGTGTGTTGCATACATAAGCAGCTAATCCATTTGTGCCACAGCATCTGGCTAGTCCAGATTTCCAGTAAGAATGGGATCTTTCAATAAGATTTTGGTTTGTCTGATTTGTTAAATACCCTATGCTGTCTCCTGTGTAAAGAAACAATTATTTAGATATCATGTTCCATATATATGCACCTGAGAAAAGTTATATGTAGTATATTTTATGTCGACCTTAATTTGTGAATTTTCATTCAGTATTTAGAGGGTGAAAACCACTGCTAAGGACCTGAAACAGGCCAAATATGCTACCGTTGCTATTTCTTAGGCTTTTTACCTATCCCAGCTGTTTTCTTTAGTGTCAGTTATATTTTTTTCCCCTTTATAATAGGTTATATTTTTTTCTCTGTAAAGCTATGTTAAAATTGCATACCTGAATTAATTTGGTGTTGGTTGATTGTTCCTCATACTTGTTACCAAGCTTGAAAGCTCAAGAGGTTTTTCAGTATATTTCCAGCAGCTCATAAGATGTGAAATGTCAACATTTTCAATGAAAAATTAGTTGCGTGTGCTTTTTTTTTTGAGGGTTAAGCTTGAGACTCTGTAGAACCAGGTTTCAGTAACATCTTTAGGAAAATCAGGGCCATCTCGAGATTGAATCTTACATACCGAGTGTCAACTTTAAGAGTAGATTTGCTTTACATATTTCTAAATATCTGCTGCAGTTTGGTACAGTGGTGTATATTCTTATTTCACCTTTCTTCTCCTTGAAAGACCTGGGTATCTTCTTATTTTGTGTATGTAGGATTTCCTGTTTCTGCTTCCCTGCATTGTCTCCTGCCTTTTTACAAGAACAGAATTTTGTTCATCCTGTAATATTTGTTCTGTATTAAAAACAGTACACAAAAGTCAAAAGGCAGCTTTGAACACAGTAGTTTGGCCAAAAATCTATTGATGTGACAGGATTTCTGTTCATAAATTGGGGGAGAAAATAAAATTTGGGGAAGAAAAAGGTCTGAGCTTATAGATCCTCTCAGGATTTTAAAAGCTGAAGAAAGGTAAACATCTATGCTCTCATTTTTATTAAATGGGTCTCTATTCAAAAGTATTTGTGTGTAGCTGGCTAGTTGTGAATGTAAATATATGCGTATGTGTTTGTGAAAACATATTTTATAATTTAAAGTTCTTTAGTCTGTTAATTAAAATAATACCCCTGAAAGCAACTGGTCTGTCAAAGATGACATAGCTCAGTTTTTATATCCTCTGTTTATAAAAGGACCAATGAAAATTTTATTCTAACTGACAGCCAAGTAGACAGAAGAATAACCTAAAGACTGCTTATGCCAGAGTATGAGCAACACAATAATTTTCTAAGATTAATATGGCTGGCTGTAACCTGATCATATATGGATCAACTGATGATCTAGATTAATTTATCATGTGTCTGACTAGCAGTTCTAAATTCCAGGAAAATATCTACATTGTGTTTAGTGAAAAATAGCCTATTCAGTACAGATGTTTTGCAGACAGTGATGGAAGTGATTCCTAGTAAGTATACTGGAAACTGAGAAACCCATATTAGAATAGGATAAATATATTTTGTTATTGGCAAACTTCAGCTTTTTTAATCTGAGGTTTAGAAAAGCCATTATCTTCTTTCATATAATTTGGTATTACAATTAATGATTACACAAGGAAAAATTTCAGATGCATTTAGAATTAAACAGAATGGAATAATTTTTGACCAGAGCCTAAAAAAAATTATCCTTTTGGGCCACACTGTTAAGGATTTATTGCCGTATTCTTTCCTTTCTTTTTCCTCTTTGCTTCCTTCCTCTTCCTTGCCATTAAATGGTAGGATTGTTTTAATTATTTAAAAGAGAGGGGATTGTGGATACTTCTGAAGTGTCAGCTTCCATACCTAAGCCTTGCTGGCTTACCGAGCTTTTCCAGTTCACTGATGCAAGTGCAAGCATTGAATGGTTCATATACAGTTCTAATTCCAGCATATTTGGCAGTTATTTCTTGAATGGCCTAATTTTACATATGATTAGTTTTTTATTCTTAAATTGCAACATAAACTGTGTGCATTATACCACGCAGTTTACCACAGAAAGAACCACGCACCGGCCTCATGACTAGCTCGTATGCTTTGCAAAACTGTTCATTTTTCAGGGCTGGCAATTCAGTTTTAATGTGCTCAAGGAATTCAGGTAAACTGGTAAGATGTATCTTGTATGTGAAAGTGAGAATCTTAGCTGGAGGAGAAGTTGGTCCTTCTTTCTCTTCTGGTAGGACTTCGTAGGATAGAAGTCAGATTCTAGTACGTTGAAATTTCCTTTTGAGCCCATGCTTTGGCAAGATGCTGCCTTGTTGCTTATAAAATGACTAAAGTGTCTACCTAACGCAAGTGCCAAGACAAAATATGTTCTGTATTTTGGTAATTGTGCAGAAAGAACACCAGATGGTTCTGATGATGAAGCGCTTTGGGTGGGATCACCAAGTTTTAATGGATGGCAAACTCCAAAGTCTTAATTACCAACCTCTCTAGAGCATATTTTTATCAGAGTAGACAAATTATTTTCAGACATAACAAAGAACGAACCATATTTTTCTTTGCGTCTACCTGATAAACCTAATTTAGCTTCTCTGAAGAAGTATCTGAAACTCAGAATGCTTAGACCTAATAGAAAGGGTGCCGAATTTTGTTTCCAAAGTGGAAAAACTGTGTTATGAACAACGCTGCTTTTGCTTGAGTAGCTTGCTATTTTCCCAGCATGCTCAGCTTTCACAGTGTGCTTTTAATGTAAAAAATGTCTGAGGTGGCTGAAGAGTGGTCTGTTCTTTTAGGAGATCTTCCCATCAGAGGAATTTGGACAGGTCACATTTAGAGAGCAGAGAAACTAAACTAGTAGCAGGTCACACAGCGCATTTTATAACTCCCAGGATGTTGCTTGATTTAATAAAATAAATTCATACAAGTTTGAAATGTTGATTGATTTGCTTCTGCAGTGTTAAAATTTGACTTTTATTTTTCTTACAATTCCTAGCAGTAATTTCTGTGTAGAGGACTTTGTATATTTGAATGAATTATTCTGTCTATAATTCTTTTTATATGCTCTATTTGCTAAATCCTAGTGATGTTACAGAACCTCATTATGTTAGCATTTGCACACATTTTTTACATAGGAATAGTATTATTCTTGTCTGAAACTCTAGTTGTTATTGTCATTGAAATAATTGAAAGTTTTGCTGACTGTAGTGTGATTATTGGGTCAGCTTGTTGAAATACATCCTGGTTGAGGCATAGTTGAGAGAATGAGGCCAAGTGTAGCCATTGCTTGTATCATGCAGGTTCTTCGGCTTCTGTAAAATTGGACTGGTGCAACTGTCATGCACTGTGAAATTTGAGTTTTATAAAATGTGAGAATACTGTTTCTTATGTTGCCATATCACAGTGAACAAAACCAGGACCTGGTGATGTTTTTTGACCCTCTTATTGTGTCTGCAGGAGCCAGGTTTTAAAGATTGTTTGGACTTGCTCTAGAGGACAGCTGTTTTTCCAGGTAGGGAGAAGTATCAAGAAGAGTATCATGTATGATTGATGGGAGACACTCTTGTTGGCATTGAGCCACTTTGTAAATTTTTCTATATAATTATCTCTTAATTTTTGTACATGCACTTAAGCAACTTGTGATTAGTTCATCTTAAAATCAAAGTGAGCAGACTTGCAGAGACAATTCATCTGACTTGTAAGAGTAATGAATTTGTTTAATACTTATAAGTTTTTAAATGCTTTAATAGTATTTTTACTGATTTTTGCAAAGGTCTGCATAGCTTATGCTGGGATTCTGTTGTCTCTGATCTCACTGAGTAGAACGTTATTCCTTGATTTTGAGGCAGTGACTTGCTTTTAAGGTACTGCTAAATTGCAGAAACTACTCCAGTACATGATGTCAGTATTAGAAATGTGTGTTGTTTCATCTCCCTTCTAGATCCTGAAATTAAGGTTTGAAAGTTCCAGAAACTTTATGTTGGCACTCTGTACAGAGGAAAATATCATTCAACTGTAGTATTCTTAAATATTTATTTTCTTGTAAGGTATTTTATAATGCTTCCAGATGAAATTTTGTAAGTGCACAATATGTTCTTGTGATGGTTAATAATAGTAGCGTCTGATTTTGTGGTGAATTATCAGGTACTGATAATTCAGCACAGTTTTGAAAATTTCTAAGAGATTTCTTACCTCATCGTGGTGACAAAACAAAAAGCAAAATCCTAGATCCATTAAAATTATGGTTGTTCTGCAATGAATCAAGTACAGCCGGGTTTTAACTCTGCATTCCAAAAATAGCCATGACTTCCTCTGAGATCAGGAGTCCCCAGGGTTCGATATATTTCTTTGAGGGATCGTATTTATTCACACTAAGTAGTGTGTCTGTTGATACTTTCAAATTTAATGTCCTATTAGAACTGTATACTTTTAAGACCCTTTATGGTAATTTCCACAGCACTGAGAACAATGAGGTTTGAATGTAGCTATGACCTGCAGTACCACCCTAATGCACTTAGTTGGGAAGAAAGTGAATGATTAAGTTATTTCAAAGCAAGAAGTAGTTAGCAATAAAATTATTGAAATTATAAACATATACTTGGAACTATAGCTAACATTTTACAGTTTATTAAATGAAGAAAGAGTAGAATAAAGATTAATTACTTTGTTAAGTGGGCTAAATAATCATTAATGTGATTTCTGTTCTTGACAGTGGCATTGGCTAAGATGATAAACCTTTCCTTTTTTCCTTGATTTCCTAGAAAGTTTTAGTATAAGCTTACTTATACACAAGTAATTAACTTTGCACTGCATTCTGAAGGGTGCATATGCCAGGAAAAGAGAGCAGAGTCACCAGGAAAAAGAGAAATTTCTAGCTCAGAGAAGCAAAGTATGTTTAGCTGAAGTAAAGTAGAGGAATTGGAAAATTTTACCAAAAATAAAAAGCAACCTACATACTTCATAATTGCCAGGGAGCAGTTATAACTTGTACTTTAATGATTTCTGATGGATGTTGCTGTAATGTTCATTCTGGTGTTCGTTAAAAAGAAAACAGAGAAAACAACACCCTAAAATTCCACAGCAATAGCTGCTTCATTTAGCGCAAGACAGAAACATATTTGATGCACTTTCTAAAGATCTTTCTTTTTAAAGAAACATAAGTAATTCCCTGTATATTTTTCTTTCCTCATTCTTTTTCTTTTGTTTAGTTAAACTGGTGATAAGATCCTGTAATGAGACATGTCAGGCTGATGACTTAATTTTGTGAAACTTTTGGGTTTGCTATCCAGAGTGTTGCCAACTTTTTCAGTATGGTATTTTTAAGTTTTTTTTTTTTTCCAGGATCAGTATTCCATTTACACTTTTGAAATATCATACGCAAAACACCTAGTAGCCACCCCTCTAGCTGTCAGCTACTCATTGCTGCCTGTCAGTATCATGCTGAGGGCAGGTGCAGATAGCCTGAGGCTCATAGATGTTGAGCAATGGTAGTAAATGCCTGGAGATACGGTTTTATATGACTGCCTAAAGAGGCTAGGAATCATTTTTCTCACATGAAAACCAGCACCCTTACCCCAAACTTGCCTTTACATTTCTAGCTTGGGACAGTCTGTCCTGAAGTGCAGGGTGCCTCTCACTCCAAGATCAACAGTTTAGTAGTATGTGATCTCTATACATAGTACAAAAAAACAGCCTATGAAAATCAGACTGGTCTTTATGGAATGATAGAAAGTAGTGCTTTAGCTTTTTAACATGCTTGACTGTTAGCACCCTTGACTGAGCTTAACGTATATTTGAATTAGGGGTTGTTGTATCATTCACTTGATGGGCAGTATTGCCTGCATGGATTTCTATCTATGGTGAACATGGTTCTGATTTCAAAATATCTTGCAGAGGTGAATACTGCATTAAAAATAGGAAATAAAAATCTTTAGGCAACAGGCAACAAGGACAAGTATTGTTCAAATCACAAAACAGATTTTGGTGGAGATGTCATAGCTGAAAATGAGAAGAAACTAGGGCTTCACCTGGTTAAGTCTCAAAGGTTTGAATTCTTATTGAAGTGATAGCTTTAATATTCAATGCAGATTTCTTTTCCCAGGTACACTATTTCCTTAATTAAACACATTTTTTTGCTTGCTTTATGACTAATGAAGTAGTCATGCTTTAGAAGAGACTGAAAAGAGGATGGGAGCATTTTATTTTGAGGGCCTGTTGAGGTAATGTGGTTCAGCTTTTTTCATGTCATTTACTTGTACAGCAGGTGAAGAGTTAAATGTCTTCAGGATTGATTACTGGAGAGAATCACAGATACAGTGGTCCTTTGGGCAGAATATAAAGCCACATCCTTGCTGGTAGCACTCTGTGCCACACACTGGGTCCACCTGGATCTCCTTTTCCCTGTTTATAGCATCAGGAGAAATTAATTTTAAATATCAGAGCTGAGAGAGAAAGGTATGGAAGGTCTTATTTAAAAAAAAACCAAACCACTTTTAAAGGGGCTTAAGCTATAATTATTATGTTACAGGAAAAAACCCCAAAACCCAAGACATGTAATAAGGCGGTTTTGTCCCTCAGTGAATCTGGGGAAGCAGACCTGAAGGCAGACATTCTTAAGGCCTTCTAATTGATTTTTATGTCCTACTTAACTAGCATTGAAAATCTGAGCTTCTTTGATATGGTACTCTGCAATACAGAACCCCAATATTTTGTTTGGATTTACACTAGTTTTAATGGGAGTAAATGGCACTCTTACACTCTATTGTAGTACTGCAAAGTAGATTTATCAGGAAAAAATGTGAGTTTGTGTACAGCTGACTTAGCTGCTGGCCATTTTTCTTGCAACCTGTTTACATTAAGTTCTGAAGGTTCTGTTGTGTAATTGCACCACAGTTGTGACAGATTAAATCTCCAGTTTTCAAATCCAGTTTCCAGTTTTCAAATCTAAGCGCTACATGGTATATTTATGTTGGAATTTTAAGTATAGTAATGTATTCCTGGGAACTAGTATTATTGAAATCTAAAATATCAGCTAGACGTTTCAGCCGTCTTGCTATTTGTAGCTCTTGGAAATAATGGTAAAACTGGGCTTTCACTATTAACACTACAGCCTTCTCCCCAGTATACATCTCTTCGCTTGAAGGCTTTAGTTTCCTGTTTAAGAGGTTTCTTGTTACTATTCTAAGCCTTCCTTATGCATATATAGGTATTTCACTATCAAAAATTGTGCCAAGGAGTTTCCATCTGATAAACATAACACGAGTTCAATTTAGTAGGTGTTTAAGTCAAAGTCCAGTGAAAGAACCTTATGAAGAGGTGTCCTAAACCTTTTGCATGATTGGTATGCAACAGCTTCAGACTTCAAGCAGTGATGTACAATGACACAAAGCCTCGCATGTTATTTAACTGTTCACAACTCTACATAATTCTTATTGCTTTGCCTAGCAAGAAAAATACATTTATGTAATTTTTTAAAGTTTTTATTTCTAAAATTATTGTTTATTTTCTCAGAGGAGATCAGCAACTGTGGAGTATATATACATATATGTAAATTATATAATAAAATATAAATAAATAAATAAATATGTAACTGCAAATATAGATAGTTGATTTGAATCACAAATCAATGTGATTCCATTCTGTTGTGTAACTGAATTTCAATTTAGTCCAATCCAAAGCTTATGAAGCTCATTAAAGAGATGTGACTATGTGCTAGATTACATTTTGAATATTTTTTTGTACTTTTTATACTGTCCTTTTTGGTCATATGACTGAACTGCAAGAACATTCCCTCTTTCAAATAAAGTAAGCCAATTCTTCAGTAAAATTACTTTAAACATTGGTCTGAATATGAAAGAGCATGGAATATGACATGTTATATATTCAAAGGTAAAAGGAGCCAAAACCTACTAATTTAAATACAATTCATCAAGAAAAAAATACATCAATGTGGAAGGCTAACAGCTCCTGGTATGTGTGTTGATCTTGCATAATGCAAATAGTTCATAATGATAATATCACATAATAAACAGAAAACATTGTTATTTTATGTTAAAGTGGTATCCAGAGAAAGAGAGAACCTTTGTGAGATTGTTTTACAGTAGTGCCCTTAAATGCCATTACAGTTGCAAATCTCTGTAGACACATAGGAAGAGATTAAAAAGCTGTAATTCCTAATGGAGAAAGTACAGGTGAGGCACAGAGAGAGAGAGAAGAGGAAAAAAAAATCACCAAGTAGTATAATGCAGGTCAGTGCCAGAGCTGCCATATCTGTCTTTGCAAAGTTGATTTCAATGGTTGTATGACACATGTGAGTCTCCGAAGAGTGACTCTGGATGCCATTTCTAAGCTGTATCCTCTGCCCACCGCTCCTTCTCTAGGTGTAGAAAGTAACTTTCCACATTTCCAGTTTGTGTTTACTGGGAAACTCTCTCTGTATTTGATATATCCTTCTAACAGTACCACATATTGGAGGGGTTCCTGGTATTTGGAACACCATTCATACTTCTTGGGGCTTGTAATGCTGTAAGTTTTCTTTCTGGGCACATTTGCCTTGTTTATGCCTTCAACACGTGGTTCTGCATATGTAAATGCTACAGAAATGTACCTGTTCTGGAAACTGTTTTATTTCATTCAATTGTATTGATTAGGAATTACCCATCCTGTGGCTTTTAAAATGGCATGTAGCTCACAAGAGGTTCAGAAGAGTTTTTTGTGTCACAGCTACATCATGTGAGTGGCAGTGGACTAGTGCAAGGATGGCTGGGAAAACTGAGTCTCTTGATGCGGGAGCAGGCAGCCAGCAGTGCTTACAAGCTTATCCTTTATGTGTGAGGAGGCTTTTACTATCTCTAACCCATGAGTTATAACTGGAGTTCCTCCTCTCCTTCAGCCTTCCAAGCAGTGTGGTATATGTCTTGTGGTTCTTATCTGCTTGAAAGTATGAGTACAGACCTTATCAGATCTGGAATGCTAGCCCTCTTCCTTTTATACGAAAGAATAAATACATACTTAGATATTTCTTTCATCTGCACAGTGAATTAGATGTTTTTGGTGTTTTTAAGTGTAATTTTAGTGGCAGGTGTAGCAATACGTTTGAATGAATTGTTGGACTTGTGCAGTACGTTTTTTTTCATCAAAATCCTTTTTAATCTTAACCTGATGTTGTGCTATGAAGTGTTACAATCAAAAGACCTTAATTTTGTATTCTGTGTGCTGGTCCTGTAGTGACTGGATTCTTTATAGATACACGGACACACAGCAGACAAACCTTCATGAGCTGCCTGTTGAAGACATAATGTGACTTTGCACATGCAGAGAAGAGCATACAGAGCTCTTATAGTCAGTTATATGATACAGTGCTGCCAGTGGCACATGCCACTACTGAGTGATATCCTTTTGGGAGACACAGAGAGCAACTGCCCTGTGAACCACCCTGTGGTGTTTGGCAAAAGAGGTGATGCTTATGGGATTCCTTTTTTTGAACAGGTAGTTTACAGAAACACCACCTATTGTATTTGTATGTCAACATGCTTTTTGTAGGCAGATGTGAGGTTGCTCTAAATCGGGAGTCATGTAGTTTACGTAAGTGTTAACCATACCTAAACTGGATCAGAGTGGGTTTGTGGCCAGTCATCTCTGAGTGTGGGCACAGTGAGCTTGCATCTCACTGCAAAACTCTGTGGGGATGGATCCTGTTTTAGGTATTTTTTTGAGCCTCATTTCTACAATAATGACATCACATCTAGTACGTAGAATTATGAAGCATCACTATTACAGAAGGAAGAAATAGTAGCACCTTTTTATGAAAGAAAAAAAGAACTAAGAAGCACTTGCTTGTCTTGCAAAGAAACTCTTGCTGAAAACTGAGCAAAAAATCTATAGCAAGGGCAGTGACTCAGTCCAGAGCTTCAGAGACCAATGTTTACATTGTTTGCATCATGGTGTTGTTCTTACCTTACCAAGATGCGACATGTGTTTTTAAAATGACCAGTGGCATAACAAGTGGTATGCTCCAAGTTCTCCTTTGGCTGCAATCTCTGTTACAGAGAACAAAAATCCAAGCGAGGATCATTGCAGAGGGACTATTCTAAAATGAAAAGCGTTAGTGAGAAAACATTGTGGTTGTTTTGGTTCAATTGGTGGTTTTTTTTGTTCTGCTTTGTTTCATTTTGCTTTTTGTTTTTTTGCTAATGCATGGAAGCAAGGAGAGTAAGCAGTATAAGAAACAAGCCAGCAAAGGCAGTAAAATGCAATCCTGGGCTGTTGAGGAGAAGTGACACAAAGGAAGATAACAGGAATTTGCTTTTATTGTTTGCTTGTAGAAAGTCTCATTTATACTGGTTAATGATTGTGCTTACTTTCCTGTTTCAAAATGATTGTGTATGAATTTTTTTTTTGTGTGTAAGTAAACCATTCTTCATTGAATCACCTTGAAACTGTGCCCTTTCCCTCAATTAGGTAAGATTTTCTAAATATCAAACTCACAGGAATCTCTTCATAATCTGTGCCCTTAAGTTTTGAGATTGTTGTAAAGAACTTAAAGGTCATTAATTTTGTATTAATTGTGAAATTTTGCACATTTCAGGGTGTGAAATTGCGATATAATTCAGGTTCTAAGTTTATAGCTTAATTTCTGTAGTATTCCTTTTTCTCATTTCACATCGTGCTGTAATTCTGAAAATAGAATTTTAACAGTTGTTGAATGGTACATATTTTAGTCCCTGCAGCCCACAATGATAGGCCACAGTCTCAAATGATATAACATGATGCCATGCTTTTTACTAAATAACTGCTTCCATTTTTTACTTGCAGGCTTCCTTCATGCTCACTGATGACTGAGCACATAAAACACAGGCTACCTGTAGAGACTTTATCTTAGAAGAATCAGAATATTTAAATTTAAATATTTACAAAGTATATGATTCTTTTCTGCTTTCCAAAAATGGTGAAATCTTTTGTTCTGATAACTAAAATATCATGGGATTATTAGAGCTGGTACTGTTTGGGTGAGAAGAGAGGTATTTTATTAGTGACATTTGGCTCTTTATGGAATTTTCTTTGGTTCGTAACACTTAGGACATAGAAAATCCTGCAGCCATTTGGTGATGTATATAGCCTCTTTTATGTCCAGTATTCTCCTAGTGTCAAGATGTGTTTGCAAGACAAGCAAAAGCTTAGCTTTTTGAAAAGTGAGGTATTTTGAAAGATTCTGTGAAGTTGTTGGATAACTGTACATTATTCTTAGTCAAGTCAATGGGAGATAGTTAACTTTATTAATGCAGAGACTTTGGCTTAAAATGGTTCTTTTAAGCCAGGCCTGTGACTTCTTGATGTTTGTGGAAATGACCTTGGTCTTATTTCACTTTACCTGACGTTAGGACATTTTTTCCTATTAAAAAAACTGATCCCAAACAAGTAGACAATCAAAATAATGAAAACTGCTGTGATGTTAGCTTTTGAGCAAACTTTTTCATTTAAAATGTAGCCTTTTTCTGGTTTTCTAAACCAGACTTTTTGAGGCAAGTGGGCAAGTAATCAACCTTTGCTGTTTTCATTGAAGTCTTGTTGCCCTTCTATCATTTTGTAAATCTCTGTCTTTTTGGTTTCGTGTTTTCATGCTTCTGGCAGTTTGTGTTGTTTGGGTATTTTTCTCCACTTTCCAGGACCTGGGAGTCCATGGTGTGTTACATCTGGATGTTTTCAGCAGGAGATGTCACAGAAGTATAGCCAGTAGCTTCATATAGATCTGCTATATTGTATCTGCTTTTGCCTCAGTTACCCCACTGGGAGCCGTTCTTCCACTTCTATGTTGCAATGCTGGTTAGTACCAGAGTTCTGGAGCCACTGCTCTACAGATTTAGGTATTTACACTGTGTTTTCCTCTACCTTCAAAAGTTTTGGCAGTTAAACAGGGTGGTAGAACAGAGAGTCAGCTATACTACAGGAAGAAGAAAACATAACCTTTTTTATTTGGTTGGCGCTACATGCTGATTTAAGTACGAAACATCTTTTGACAAAGAGCACAGTTCTTAATAACAGGATACTTTAAAGAAAACTTTGTTCTTGTATATGTTTATACAATAGTTATTCACCTGTGTGGTCACCTGGAGTTCAACTCAAGACATCTAAAGTGAAAGTGTAAATGGCTTAACCGAATAGAGTAAGGACTAGACTTCTGAAAGGGTTAGGTCTGGCTTCTCAACATCGATGGGAGTTGGCCTCAAAAACACCTTTAAAAACATAATGCAAGTCTTTTACTGATAAAAGAAATGGGTATAAAAAGCCTACACGAAACAGCTAGTGACCTGTACAGTATTAGTCCTTGGTCTGTTTTATTTGTGTAATAAATTTATGTTTAATTTTATGATTGGTATAGGATACACCTGATAGAAATTTTGTATTAAACTTTATGATGTCAATGTTTGATGGACAGAGAATTTTCTACATGGATAAGAAAACAGAGGGTTTTTGGGGGGGGTTAAAGAAATTACCTGGAAAGCTCAAAAAGAAAACAAATATGAAAGGCTATAGTACACAGGACTATGGGTGTAAAAGAGGAAAAAAAACCCCACGTTACTAACTGTTTCCTCTGATTAGGTCATGAGGTTTGGTTTTGTTTATTTTGTGTGTGTGTGCGTGTGTGTGTGTTAGCTATATTGTCTTTTGAGCAAGGGACTTTGCAAGATAAAATGAGTCAAAGCAGTAAGAAATAGGTTTAATTGTTCCTCCATATAAACCACAGGTACCTCAGACTTGAATTTCCACTGTGAATAACTATTTTTGGTTGATTAGGTTGTTTTCAGCATTTTATTTATACTCTGGTTGTGTTGGTAGACCACTGCTGTTATTGAACATTTAATTGATTTTCACTTTTTATTAAGTTTACTAAGGAAATGTGATTGAAAGAAAAGTCAGTTTTGTATGATGTACTACTTACAGCAGTCTAGCTCAGATGAGCCTGTTTTGAATAGATTGGGCTGTTTGGGGCTGGGTTTTTTTGTTTTGTTTGTTTTCCACCCTGACCACCCACGTAATGGATAAGCCCGCAGCTGACTCTCAGTTCTGATGTGTTATCTGAGCAACAAACTTTCATTTGCTCAAGATGACTGGGTATGGTTAGCCCTGTTCTCCGTTGCTTGCACTGTTGCTGTAAGAAATAAGGCTTCATATGCATATTATTCTGCAGGGTTTTTTTACCAAACTGAACTTTTTTTTTCTGATAGATTAACAGAGTGCTAAAGCTAAATTAAAAATTTTGTATATTTAACCTTTCCCCCTAATTGCTTGCCCAGAATAAAGGTTTGGTGCTTTGTTCCTAAATTCTCTACACGAGGTGGTGTGCATTAAAGTGTATTTATGCTCTTTCAGATTAATTAACTGTGACCTTATGAACCACTGTCCTTGTTTAATTGGTGGCTCCAAAGCACACTAATGGCATAAATCAGCTGATAATGAGATTCAGACTTGCTTTTAAAATATATAATAACACTGCATTGATATAGCAAATGAGATTTGTTGACTCTCTGTTGGTATTACAGGAGAGAAGACACAATTAAATGCGTGCTTTCAGGATGGGGGAGGGCTCGGTTGGAATGAATAATACGCAGTTCAGGGTGGGTGTATGAAATAAGGAGGATATTCTACATCAAGATAAGTTTGGTATTCTCTCCTTGTCTCTAGGCACTGCACAGTACTGGCTGGTGCACTTTAGGATACAGAAATGTTGTGGGAAGGTGTTTCTTAAAGATTACTGGAGGCTAACAAAAATGATGATTTCATCTTAAATATAGTTACATGTTTTTAAACTGAGCTTACACCCACTCTTTTATGAACTGCAAATTAATCAGATACCTCCCAGAGAACAGAAAGGTTTTGACCTAAACTAGTTGCCCAGGCTCCATGACTATTTTCAGTTTAATGTTACCCATATCCATCCTCACATTTTGGAAAGAAAACAAGGGCTGTGCAACAAAGTTTCTTTGTTTTCCTAAGAACTAAAAATGTGCTGTATGTAGACCAAACAATAAAAATAAACTACTGAACTACCTTCTAATGCATGGGGGTTCAGGAGAGAGGAAACCATGGATATTTAGAGGCATAAAGTGAGTCATTGTGCTAGTTAAAGAATTTTATAAGGCGAGCTCTGTGGGTTTGAGTTGCATCTGTTACCTTTCCAACTAGAACTGAGGGGTATGCAGGAAAAAGAATGTTGGATTTAATCATGCGTTATAGTGAATGCATTGTACTTGGGCTAAGCTTCTAACCGGGATCTAGACTGTAGGAGAACAAAATTGTTAGTCTGTCTTTCTGTATGAATTTTGCCTTAGGTGGGTTCCAGTTAAACACACCTAAACAATATTATTTTACACCAGTTAAGCTGCAAAATGCTGTTAATAAAATACTTTAAAAAAGTAATGAGTGTTCAGTAACACTTCAACAAGAAACAAGCAAAAAAAAAAAGGAAGAAAAAGCCCCACCAACCCTCCTCCCCCCAGCTATTTTCCTTATTAAAAGATAGCCATGCTTGCTTTTATGATAGTTCTTAGAAGCTGTAATGGACTGGGTTACTATGGTGTGAGATGCAGAACAATGCAATAATTGTTTCTCCTGGTATTGGCTTCCTGGAAACAAATTCTGTGTGAATTACTTGGCTGAAATAGTGGTAACAGTCTTGTGTGCTGTTTTATTTAGCTCATAGTTAAAAATCATGACTAGTATTTAATAACAAAACAGTAACATTTATCAGTTCAGAGCTTTCTTTTGTTTCAACTTTTTTGTTCTCCTTTTCTGTTTTCAGGTCAGTTTCATGAATTCAAAAGCAACTTACCAGTGATTTCTGGGAGCTGGGGCTGATTTTCTTGTGTATTTGTAAGTATTTATGGATTAGTTTTCCTTTTATGTGCATCTTTCTAATACTCTTTAACTTGAAAAATGAAAGCTATTTTAAAATGTTGCTGTTATGTCACAATTGTAGAATGTTCTTTTTTTAAGAAATATGTCTAAATACTTAGAAACTTTTCATAGCCCTTTGGCTATCAGCTTACACTTCAGCTTTACAGAACGGCTGCAGAGGCTTGAGTTAACAGTGAATACTCCTGTTATGTCAGGCTTTCTTCTGGTTTTCATAATAATAATGAAAGGATAGTGTTGCTTACAGTAACATATCGGTTATGACACCTGCTGATGATAGCAATGCATCCTGCTGTTGTGATGAAAATTATTTCAAGAAATGAATTGGGGCTGTGATTCAAGACTGACAGGACTTTTAGGGGAAGTGTGACATAAGTTTTTGAGGAAACACTAGGATGACCAGTATCTGCTTAACTGGGTATGTATTTTTATGTACCATGGAGAGAGCTGGCCTTTATGGTTGCAGCAAAATGACTGAGACTGTAGTCCTTTGTGCCATGTCCCAAGAATATGTTTTAGCATATGCCCAAGTTCAAATAAAGCAAATGGGGCTAGGCCTACGCATAAACATTTTGAGAAAGGGAAACTTAAAGGAGAGAGTCTGAGAGAAAGATAGTTGTTTACACAATGAAGAGAAAGCTTTCAGGTTTGCTCTTTTGGATAGTCTTCAGCTTTAGTTGAGTATAATAAGGAAAATCTAATGGGGCTTAGACTTGGCATGATATAAGTTATTGCAACACCTCTAGTATGATGTAATATAAATGAAACCAATCTATGCAGCTTGTTCTCTTAAGTCACAAATATAGTTTATGAATAAATATTTATTCAATCATTTGTGGAAAAGATGTTCACAAAAACACATCAAGGAAAAATATAGCTGGTTCTCCTCTCAGTATGGAAATGTGTTCAATTTGTACTAACCCTTCCTCCTTACAAATGTTTATTTTCATATATGGTTTTGCTATTATGTTTTCAGTTTCCTTCATTTACAGGTCAGCATATTTTTAATAAGCATTGTCAGTCGTATTTAAAGAAACTGTTGTTATCAAATAAATAAAAATTTTTTAAAAGTATTACCATTGAAAAAATAGTTCTGAGAAGGCAATATAAAGTGATTACTGAATTGAGAGTGAGAAATTTGCTGCAACTCTTCCTGGCTTTGCCACAGTATGGTTTTTTTCAAGCAATCAGTTAGGCCTTCTTTACCTCATTTTTCTCAGCTATAGATGGAAGTAGTAACTTATAAGTCAATGCAAACAGTACCTCTTTATACTTTAATACGGAGTATAATTTCCACTCAAAGCAGTGGAATAAATACAGTGGTAGATTTGTGGTGAGCTTCTTTGTATGTATAAGGCTAACTGCATGAGGACCTCTGAGTGTTGTTTAATTCATGTTCATGTAGTATTATGAACATATGAAGGACTTTAATAATTACATTGTGGACTCCTGATCTGAATCCTGCTTTTCTTGACTGGCAATGACAAAAAGCCGTGGTAAGCAAAATTGGCATAAGAAGTACTTTGAGAACAATGTTTGTGTTTAGGTCAATGAAGAAAGTACTTAAGCTTTAATGAGAAGAATGGACTGTTGTTATCACACGACTGTACACTGGCTTTTGCAGAAAAAGTTGTTAGTACAGTTCAGACACCTAACAGTATTGTGACTATGAGAGCTGGAACATGGTTCAGTAGCCTTACCAATGAAGCCAGGTAGATGACTGTACAAAATGAACCACAGTCTAGTCTTCTGTAGGTATTCTCTGCAACTTCAAGTTCAGTTCGTTGACATGAATATCTGGAGAAGATGACACCATGACTGACTATTCTTGTTCTCTGGCTAAAGCACTTATTTTATTATTTAGGATTATACATAGAGGAGCAAATGCAAACCTTAGGTTCATGTAAACTACAAGTAAAATGTAGTATGTACAACTGATTGAGCTTGGTGTTTCCTCACATACTGAAAACAGGATTGAAGTATATATTCTATACTAATACAGGTTTAGATCTTCTTAAATCATGTCTGTTGTACCTCTCTGAACTTGCAAATACTCTGTTGGTACAAATACTTGCAAATTGGTAGTATATATCAGTTCAGCAGAGGCAGATTCTTATTCAGTAACAGTAAAAGGTACAGTGTCATATATTTTCACTGTCCTCTATAGGCTAATAGGACGGGTTGTTACCTCAAGTATCTTTCAGTTTAAAGGTTTGATTTCTGCAAACACTTAGTCATGTGAGTTGACTGTGGAAGCTGAGGAAACCAGGACCAGGAGCTGAGGCTGAACAATCAAGCCCTAAGCAAATGATACCATGTAAGACTGGAGCTTTGAGGGCTGGTCTGGAAGACAAAGTTTACATATATAAGGAGTTTTGAATAGACTCAATTCTAAGAGCATTCAAAAAAACGCTAATGAGAAGTGTATACCTTTGTCATGTTATGCTGTAATATTTAAGTGTGTATTTATAGTGCATTTGTTTGATCTGTACTCCAAAGTGAAGGAGAGTAGATTAGTGTTAGGAAGACTGATCTTTGAAACTCTGAATCTTTGTTAAGTGGGAATACAGTAAGATCAGCTAAATAGTGCTATAGTTCTTTACCAAAGCTATTTCAACCAGGGGCTATAATAACTTCTTCCTCAAATATTTGAAAGTTTTGTCATAGATGCATTCTGCTGTAACGTGTAATTACTTGGATCATCCAGTTCAGACAACTTTGTTGGTTTTTTATTTTTTTTTGTCTTATTTGGCTAGTTTTGTTCAGGAGAAAACAGGATTGATGATTCATGCAAAAGTAAATTTCATGGAAAATGTGACATTTGTGCTTTTGTGTTATGCCCACAGAGTAATTGTCCTAACTGAAGGTTACTTTTTTCAAGAATGTGGTCTTAACATGGTTTAATTTATTTAATTGTTCTTCTCGAGTAGGTTTGTCCAGAAGTAAACTGTAATAGCTATTTAAAGTTACAGATGGCAAAATAAATGTACTCTAATAACAGCATTTACAACAAATTTTACTTGTACATCAGAAATTAGAAACCTTTTTACTATCCCTTCAGTTTCTGTGTAAACATTTTGTTGTGACTTGACTACAAAGTGAAAACACTGAGGGAGAGAAAAGAAACCTCTGAAATGAATGGTGTTAGAGCCCAGGAAACTTCAATGTCTTGTGAGAACAGCTCTTCAGTTAAAAGCTTGTATTGAAAATAGAGTGAAAATAATATAATTGGATTTGAGACTAAAGTCAAATTGCTTTAAATATAAACTGCAGCAATTTTTTTCAAAGAAGGTTTAAAAGCAAAAATAGAAATACTTTGGGAATACACATGCACACACATTAGAAGACAACAAAACTGGTATTGTGAGTAGGTAAGCTTCAACTTTTTAAACGCTTATTCCAATCAGCACATCATCAGGGACTATGCTTTACTTCAAACTCAATATTTTTCATCAATTTTTTTATACTTTTTTTGGGGGTAATTTGGAATGGTTCTATTTAAAACTTAGGAAGTGTGTTTATTTATACCATGGAATATTTGACCAAATAAATTTGTGCTTTTTGTTTGTACTAGCTTATTTAAAAGGTGAAAACTATTAAACTGTGAATATTTACATGATAAAGTCAAAGAAGGCACAGCTTATTTGGAGCAAGTGAAGACAGATGCAGCTTTGGCTTGATTTACTGTTACAGGTTTAATTGTTAACATCTGATGTTCTACAGAGTTGCAGTTAATTTATCTGGGAAAATATAGTGTCTGTACTTTCTACAAAAAACAATATGTTGAACTCAGTTCTTAAAGTTGATCTCCATTTTCCTTTTCATAAGATATATTTGTTCATTAGCATTTTGGTTAAGGAGATGTTTATCACTTCATCACTTAACTCTTCATAGAAAGAGCTGATTCTTTCTAGATTCTTATTAAGAAAGTAAAATGATGCCTTACTAAATGTTCTGTTTGCTGCAACCTCCATACTTTCTTGGCATGTGTGTGCTGGATGTATCAGAGGTCTTCATCGTCTTCTGTCTACTTTCCTGCTAACATTTGTGACATGCTAATGCAAAACAATATGGTTGTACAATGTAGCTCCGTAACAATTTAAAGCTCTGTTTTCCAGGGATTATTTTAGAAATGTTGAATGTAAAATCTGTTCCTGATGGAACACTATCTTACCATTTTTATGCAGTGCTTGCACTACAGAAGCACACAAATTTTCTAATAAGTAACTGAGTTCTGGAACGTAAAATGAGGTATAATGAAATACAAAAGCAAGGCACCTGTCTTGAAGAGTTTTCTTATCTGAGAAAGCTTCTCTAAATACACGTATTTTAGATATACTTGAGAGAGTCAGTTGAGTAAAAACAAAATGGAAGGGGAAAGGGCATTTCTTTACGCTTGAGTAATACCTGATGCGTGGACGCTCAAGCACATTTGCCACTGTGGGTCTGATGGAAACACAGCTGCATCCATGCAGAACTTTGTTGCTGTACCTGAAGAGAGGAAGGTGTGGAAAAAAGATTGAAGGTGAGAGGAAGGTGACTGGGACATTCATCAGCTGAGAATAGGACAGAAGTCCAATCAAAACTACAAAAAGTTCTGTTTGTTTTTTACTATGTGAAGCTCTCCTTCCTCACCCTGTGCTTCTAACTGAGATGACTGATGGTCTCTGTGTGAAGTTTTCTGAAGCTTTGTGGTCATGGGAGGTAACTTAGGGACTTGTAGTTCTAATAGAAAGTTTTCTGTTGTGTGGTGCTGGCACAGAAACCTGTTCCTATCTGAGTTCCCTTTACCTTCTGAGTGCAGCCTAGATTATTTTGGCTGCTTCCCTATTGACTGTTCAGACTGTTTCTTGGTAGTAAGTAAATATATTAACAGACTCACAGAATGCTTATACTGTGGAAGCAATAGGCATTATATTCATTTCAGCTAGTTTTTCTCACAGTGAGTAAATTAAGCTTAAGTTACTTCTAGGATTTTGATTTTTAACGTAACACAGAAATTTCTTCATTTCTTTTTAAGAAATGAAATTTATGCCACAAGAGAAAAGATATAAAATAACAGTTTTCATTCACATAAACCCAAATGGTTTTGTGCTATAAGACTCCTTAGCACTTACTAAAACGAGACCACCACTGAGGGCGAGAGTGCTATCCAACCAACTTCTGAGACACTGCACAAGACCGAGGCCACGTATGTGGCCTTTGCTTACATTTTGATAAACTTCAACCATTCAGCTGCTGCTAGAAATGCTTTTTGAAAGGATTCTCGTGCTCTGGATGTAGACGAGGACCTCCGTACTCTACTGTTGCTCCATATGTGTGCTGAATGAGATCTGTGTAATGCACTAGATCCATCTGCTGTCTGAAACAGTCTTTGCAAAAGTACTAAGCAATAAAATGAAAATTCTCATCTAAACCTATATGCTGTTGAAGTTGCGTAGTCCTTGGGAGAGAGGAATCTCTTAGGAAACATTTGTGCTAAGATTCTGAATTTAGAGTGTGGAATAAAAGTATTTGTACAAGTCTATACCTGGACAAAGTCCTATAGGTTTCCTGTGAGTGATTGACATTTGCAGAGACAAACATTTTTTAAAAGAAATGGTTGTTTATCACAAAACCAAAGCCTCAGGTCACTTAATAACTACAATGCAGGATCTTAGAAAAGCTGTTAAGGAATTTTTCTTTGAGACATGCTGTGAGTAGTAAGTTATATACAATATTTCTCAGTCTACATAAATTGCACAAAGGATTTCTTACTTGATAGCATGGATGAACAATACCAACAGCTGATGTCAGCATTAACTTTTCACTTCGCGTTACTTAAAAGGGTGAGGGTTATAAAGTGTCCATAGAAAGCTTCATTTTCTCTCCATCTTCCTCATGCACATATACCAATAACTGTTTGATTCATTTATTGACATAAAACAGAATTGCTTAAAACTAACCTCTCATTCATCATGATCACAGTTACAAGAGAGTGTGGGATAAGAGGGTAACTGCTTGCTAGATGTATCAAGGTCTTTAGTATAAAGCAAATATAGACAGAAATCAAAAAATTGTCTGTTGAAAGTAAAATGTGTTAATAGCTAAATAAAATAACAGATAAAGACTGTACTGTAAAACACTCACATTTCTATAGCTAATTAAAAAGAGCTGATCAAAGTGAAGCCTCGATTAAAAATATTACTTTAAGATATTAAAGATAAGATAGAGCACAAGTGTCAATTTTAGAAATCACTGAGTATTTTTAAAATTAATTTTGCATGTGTGATTTTTTCCTTTGCTTTCTGGCAGCACTTTCCCTAATAATTAAAATCTAAATAATGTGAACATTTTCTTTTTTTTTATGTTTAGTAGTTTAAATTAATGCACAGTGATGATGAATTAATGTTTTGGGATATCTACATTAACAAGTCATTGAAAAAAACCCAATTTCAACTAACTGGGAGCAGCTTCTGTTCTTAATACATGTGTGTGATAGATTCAATGCTGTGCATTATAAAATATTAAAAGACTACACTTAATTGTATAAATACTATATTATCTTTATGGGTTTATTAGAGATTACTGTATAATCCTGGCTCTGAAAGTTAGTCTAAAAGATGCTCCCTGCTGGAGCTGAAAAGCCCCAGGGAGTAATTAATCCAATTCTCTGATGCTGAAACAAATCAGGTTACACGACTTTTTGAAGTTTCACCTCTCGCTTCCACCTTTCCCAGTGAAACAGTTCACAAAATGTAAGACTTATTTCAAAGTTCTTATTTTCAGTTTAAAAAGAAAAGTTTGATTTAGAAAGGGAGATCATCTTCATCTAGAAATTGGCAGCAATGAGGGTTGGATGGAGACGTGTGGTCTGGTAGAAGATCATCTGGTGTAGGACACCAGAGTGAGAATGGATGACTCGCTACAAAACTAGTGTGTATATGGAATTCCTGCTGGTTTAGTATCGATTTTCTACACAAATGCATTAGTATTCAATATATAAAACTTTTAAAGAATTAACTAGTTCCTGGTTTTAATACTGAATTGCAGTTAGATCTGCTGAAATGATAAGAGCCAAGCACAGGAATCTGAAGCCAAGCTTAGCAAGATGAAAGCGAAGTAAAAATCACTTCCCAAAACCTCATAACTAGCTACCTAAAACTTGAGAGGTGCTCCTACAGCAGGCACAAGGAATCAGAGATGTAGTTAACTTCAGAGTATGTGATAATGCTGCCTTGATCCTGTTTCAGCAAAATAAGTTTTATAAACAATAAATCAGGCTCATGATTAGCCAAGCCATCAATGGAAAGTAGGCAGCCCTTTGCATTTCAGAGACAAAATGTTACAGAATGCACCTGGTTTATTAAACAATTCTGTGAAGTTCATTGAACTCAATTTTATTTCTCTTGCATTTCTGAGATATTTTATAGACTTGAGCACCCTATCTTAATAGAACATGCACTATTGATTTATATAAAGATGTGCTATTTTCTTTTTTCTATTTATAACTTTAGAGTTTGTTTGCACTATTGATATTTTATTTCATTGCTCCATTTTTACCAAGTGATTATAGTTTGTATAAAACCCGGCAATGAATTTAAATAGTTGAAATTATTCTTTCTAAGATGTAAAGTTCTGAACTTGTCAACAGTACCTTTCTTGTCACTTCGCTGCTTCTTAAGCCAGTATTTTTAAAGTATGGTTAGAAAGTCTTAATTTTATGGAACATTTCCTCCTTCAAATCATGATGCAGATTTTAATATAAATTTTTGAAAAGCCATTTCCCCTACAACCATATTAAATCTACCCCCTTCCCTGTATCCACTAAAGAACAGTTACTTAGTCTCTTATCCTACCTTGCTTGGGCAAGTTTTATTCATTGCTAGGTTATTGGCCTTTTAAAATTAACTGTATATTAGATAGCATCCCACTCTAGCAAGCAGTCCTTATAATTCCACACTGTGTTCATTAAATCCTGACAGTGTATCTGTGTTTGTAAGAAGTGTGAATGGAAAGGAAATCTTTTGTCCAAAGATGTTTTTGGTACAAAAGGAGGTATGTTCGCTTGTCTCTGAAATACTAGGTATTAGTTGCTGCCAACTCCAAGATTCTTTTGCTCCATCATGGAAACCTAATATGTTCTTAAATCTCGTGTCTTGAAATAAGATCAAAGAAAAAACAAGCTGCATTTCTGATCCTTCACAGCTCCATTCCTAGATGATCACAGCTAGGAAGTGACTGTTACTACTATGTCTGTGTATAACTTTTCTGTAAGTTTGTTACTTGATTTTCAGTCTCATGTTCTTAAAGATGTTTATATGGACATAACTGTAAATGTTAGAGAATAATGAGGGAAACATAACATGTACATTCTATTATCTTTTTGCTGTATACCTCAAAATAGCTGCAAGACCTGTCTAATCTTACTTAAGATCCCGACATTTGTATATTAAATAACGTATGCATCCTCCTCATAGGCCAATTTACTTGAATAATTATATAATTATTGAAACAAAATGCAACAATAAGTTTTACCATCCTGCAATTTAACACTCCTCCCCCCCCAAATTTATGCATTCTGTTTGACACAGTTTGAATGATAGACTTGTTTTGGGTTGTGCAATACTCAGCAACAGGCTATAACAACAATCAATGTTCTGTCCTGTTAAAGACATTTAGGGAGAACTCATGCATTCAAAAAGTGGGTTTTTTTTAAGGCCACATAGATTCTTCTACTTTACCTTAGGAAAAATACTGGCCTTTCTCCTCCTTGCTAGTCTTCTCTCTGGTAGTTTGTTTCCGTGTGTGAATGATCTCCTCCATTCTCACGCAGCAGCCTTCCACTTGAGATGGCTATTGTTCATGGGTTTTTCCTTACCCATCCACCTGCTATTGACTATTTGGTTACCACCTGAAATACTTAATCATCGAAATTCAAACTCATTGTCCTGTGACGATAGTTCCTTAGTAGAACACCCATGCTTGCTTCCTACACAAACACACACACACATATCTCAATAATTGAGTGGGACTCCTCCTCTGTACTCCAGAAAGAGCTGCTCCAAAAAGAAGCCATTTATAGTATCAATAAACTGCTTCTCCAAACCATGTACAGATGTGTTATTCAACCAGTTAATATTGGGGTAGTTAAAATCACCCATTATTATTTTTCTGGCAGATTTTGCCACTTCATTAATATCTTTCAACATACTGAGTTGCTTGGCTGTTCCTTCTTTTACATGGCTTATATCATATCATGCCATCGCAGCATATTCTGTAGTTTCGAGTTAATTGCCCAATTAACAGTGGTATTCATGAAGTGCTAGGAAAATTCCACAACTAATGATTTGGACAATTTCAAAATAGGTTGGTATTTCATAGTTTAAAATGTCAAATATGCCAATAGCTGCAAGCTTAAGACTGTGCAGGCTTAGAACCCGATAGCTCAGAAATTCTGTATTACAAAAATTATAATCCAACCATCAGAAAACTGTTTCTCAGCCCCCGGTACTTCCATGTAGGGAAGCTCTGCAATACGTTAATTTCTCCTTAGACTGGTGAGGTGGGAGTGTGAAACCAACCTCCTCAGCTTCTCTGTATTTTTTAGAAATGAGGAATAAATGCCTTCTGGCAGCATTGAATTTGTCCTCACCCCCAACCTGGTCCCAGATGATGTTTATGGCAGCACTGGGGAATAAACGGTTGTGAATATGCATACAAGACTGAGGAAAATGGAGGTGTGAGTGCCTGGAAGGTTGTAGGCTTTACTATTGGACTTCGTACTTTTCTTTCCTGTTGCCTGGATTAGGTAGGGATATTAACAATACATAGTTAGCTTTGATGGGCCATTGTTCCCAGATGCAACTGAGAGTTGCCAATAGACTCTCTAGGCAGTGATCTGATTTATTGTTTTGTCTCACCAGCTGCCGTGCAGCGATGCCAGGGGATACTCTGTCTACCCTTTTTGCCTTTTATCAGTACCTTCTGTGCCATTTATGAGTTGTAGGACTGCAGTGATGCTGTGGACTTAGTCTACAGAATCTGGGGATGGGTTGGAACTAAGAGGTACTTTCACTGTCGTTGTCCAAGATATAAATAATTTATTTCAATCTTGACATTCAGGGTCAGAAAGATGGGTACAGAAAGGAGGTAGTCCACCTCCTCAAAGCTAAAGGATCACAGACTCAAATTTCATTTATAACATTTTGCAGTATTAGAATATTTTGAATTTTCCTACTTCTCAAGGCTATTGAGACTGTATTGGTGGTCTAAGGCAAACTGCTCAAAGGTATACACGTGTATGATTGAGATCTTAATCCAGCAGGGTCCTTTAAGTACTTTGAGGTATTTCATTGTAATTGACAGGACTTTGCCGGAGTTAAAACCTTGTGAATACTGAGATCTTTACTGGTATGGTACTGAGGGAACGGGGGGAGATGCTCCCCAAACCCATTTCCATCACTGATCAGCAGTCCTGTCTGACTGGGGAAGTACCACTCGACTAGAGGTTGGCAAAGGTTGCACCCATTTACGAGAAGTGTTGGAGGGAGGATCCAGGGAACAACAGGCCTGTCAGTCTGACCTCAGTGCTGGGGAAGTTCATGGAGCAGGTTATCTTGAGTTCTACCACACAGCACACATAAGACAACTGGGTGATCAGGTCCATTAGGCATGGGTATATAAAAGGCAGGTCCTGTCAATCTAAACTGATCACCTTCTATGACAAGACTAATGGATGAGGGAAATGCTGTGGATGTAGTGTACCTGGATTTTTTCTCACAGTATCCTACTTGAGAAACTGTCTTTCCATGGCCTGGACAGGCACACCCTCTGCTGGGTTAAAAACTGGCTGGATGGCTGGGCCCAAAGAGTCGTGGTGAACGGAGCTAAATACAGTTGGAGGCCAGTCACAAGTGGTGTTTCCCAGGGCTTGGTGCTGGGCCCAGTTCTATTTGTTATCTTTATCAATGATCTAGCTGGGAATATTGAATGTACTCTTAGTAAGTTTGTGGATGACACTAAGCTGGGAGGAAGTGTTGATCTGCTTGAGGGTAGGGAGGCTCTCCAGAGGGGTCTGAGCAGGCTGGATCGATGGGCTGAGACCAGTGCTATGAGGTTTAACAAGGCGAAGCCCTACACTTGGGACACAAAAACCCTGTGCAGTGCTGCAGGCTTAGGGTCGAGTGACTGGAAAGCTCCCTGGCAGAGAAAGACCTGGGGGTGTTGGTTGACATCCAGCTGAAGAATATGCATCAGCTGTGTGCCCAGGTGGCTAAGAAGGCCAATGGCATCTTGGTTTGCATCAGAAACCCTGTGGCGAGCAGAACCAGAGAAGTCATTCTGCCCTTGTACTCAGCACTGGTGAGGCCACACCTTGAATGCTGAGTTCAGTTTTGGGCCCAGCACTAGAAGAAAGACATTGAGGTCCTGGAGTGTGTTCAGAGATATCGATTACAGTCATTACAATTGCCCAGTACTAGTAGTAGCAGTAACTGCTACTACCTGTATTACAGTTCAGTAAATGCAATTTTAAACTACTGAGATACTAATAACTCTAAAGCTACTCACAGCCACTAGAAAATGTCTAGCTGCTTTTAAAGGGTACAGGGTTCTGCATGTTCTGATTTGTATAGAAGTTACACGTTTCTTACCTCGTTACCATTTTACAATAGTTCTGCTCCAAAATTTTCTTTTTTGATTAAGCTTCAGTTGTAGAAATCACCCCTTGGCTAATCATAACTTTAGCAAATTTTGCAGCTAGATAGCTGTGAAAAAAACATTTTCTAAGTTATTTTTGTTTAAGATTTGGTCCAGCATTTCCCATGTAGCACAATAGAGCATTTAGTGTTCATGAAAGAAGTGCTTTCAGTACTTTGAATGCAGCAGCTCGGTGTTATTTCTCTTAAAATGTATTAGCTCTTTCTAATTTCCTCAGGTCAAAGTTAGTAAGCTGTTTTCACTATAGTCTTAATAAAATTTGAGAATATGACCAATGAATACCAATATCAAACAGAAAATATTAAAAAAAGATAAAGCTGTCTTTTAAAAATAGCAGTCCCTGATTCTATTTAAGTTTTTGTCTTGCTTCAAAATAGGAACTATAAAATTAAGTGAATACTGAAAGAAAATACTTCTCTCATTGATTAGTTGCACAAACTCTAAAGGCTAAAAACCAGCAATGATGGAAAAAGTGATTGACCATTCATGTGCATTTAATAATAGTGTTACCATTAATGATCATAGTGACAGATGCTGTATGGCAAACTGAACAGAATGGAAGAGGATTACTTTTATGTTTAAAAAATGCAATCAGTAATTGAAAGTTACCTTTAAATAGAAATAATTTTAAAATAAAATGATGGTTTAACATAGATATAAGCAGTAAAATTTAAGATCCAAGGTGTAGAAGTATTTTGTGTTTTATCCAGCTACCATGTAAAACCTTTATTTTGAGGGAAATAGTATTTATAATTTATAGTTTAACTATTCTTCATTGGTAATGTTCCAGAATGCTCAAACATTTTGGGAATTTGTATTTAGCCTTGAGGCTAGCAGTTCCCAAATAATTAGCCATCAGAACAAGTGTTTCCTCCTTTCCCCTCTCAGTACTCCATATGAAAAGTCACTGAAATATGTCACATAGATGTCATTCTGTCCAGGGAAGGTGTAAGTGATATTACTGAAAGAAGAACTTGTAGTATTTAGCAGTTTGCCTCAACTAAGCAATCTAGTTTTCATTGTAAATGTACCTTCCAATTTCTCTGCCAGATTTGACCAGCTTAAAGACATCTTTGATACCATTGCAAAATTCTGTTTGCAAACCCACTTTGTAAGCCTCATAGACAATGCCTAAAGATATTGTGAATTCTGCTGTCCTAAAATACTCTTTCTTCTTCAAAGACACAGGATTACAATTTCCAGTATTTCTGTGAGCATTTGGGAGAGCGGCAAGTTTTAGAGATAGCGCTTTTTTTAAAGAAAGAAAATACTTTTCTCACCAGAATGATCATGTGCAATAGCCTTTTGTGCAGTGTTTAAGGCCACCAGTTTTAAAATAATGGTTCTAAAACAGGGCAAACAACTACAGAAAAGGGTGATTCCCAATTGCAGCTGTTTACTGGACAGTTTCTCTCTTTTGCTGTCACGTGTCTAAAAAATGAAAGTTTACAAACTTTAAAGACTAGAGGTGATCCCAGGCACATCCTGTTCTTGGTTAAAGGTTCTGCTATATCACTGCTAGGACAAAAAAGTGAAGTGCCTCTCCACCAGCTGCAGAGAAAGAAGGTGATTTGAATGTTAATGAAGGACAGAAGTTTCATAGTAACAGAAAAACAGAGGCTCTATAGATAAGAGAATATTTTCCCAGGATGTCTCAGTCTGCAGTTGTTGTAACCAGAGGAAGTAATATTACTAAAGAAGTATTTAAATGTCTTTAACAGATATTAGATGATGAAGTGGAGTAGTCATTATATTCCTATCCAAGCTCCAACACATGAGAGGTCTATTGAAACACAGTCTTTTGAGAACATCCACTTAGTCCTATTTCTAGACTCCCAGATTAGTGCGTGCATCCTGTTAATCTACAGAGCTCCAAATACAAAAGATTTCTCAGAGAAGTTACTGAAGAAGCTGTTTAATGTGGCAATGAAGTTCATAAGGTTCATTGTCTTAATTAATTTAAATACTTGTTCTGCCCTCCCTATTCTGTCCCAACTGGAAAAAAAAAAATCTGTGATTCACCAGCATTGAAATCCTTTCCTGCTATGTCCACATTAGGTTTTTTAACATCTTTTGGACCTGGCCGTGCCCTCAAATGATTCATAACTCTTGATGTGAACATAGGAATTACTTTTTACTCCTACTTACTCTTTAATTCTGAGCATTCCTTGCTATGTTTCATGAGACTTACAACACAATCCTCTCTTTCTAAAGGTCTGATCCATTCACATAGATAGTCCTACAAACAAACACTGGCATTCATGTCCTTCCTTGCCATTCCTGTCAGAAGAAAAAAAAAAACAACCCAAAAAAAAAGAAAAGGAAAAAAGACAGTAAAAACATCTATGTCTTTGTCTTGTAGAGTGAGAGTCAACCTACTGCTACTGTAAGATATTGAAATGCTTGGTTATTATTAAAAGCATTCCCTCAGCAGTTCTACTTTTAAACTGCTTTTTTTAAAAAAAGAAAATTAACAGAAAAGTAGCAATGAGTTCACATTATTTCTTCTGAATTGCTCAAATCCTGAGACCTTCACAGATGGGCTTTGAGCCTATAAAGATACAGTGTTTGTCATTCTAATGACTTTTCCTTCCCATAAAATAAGGGAAGTAATCTGTCCTTATTTTGCTTAATTCTTTCTAAGCAGAGACACGTATTTTGTTGCCAAACTTTCCTTTCCATTCTTCTACTAAGCCCAGGGAAAAATGGAAATACGGTGCATGGCAGATGATAAGTTCTTTTCTCCCAGAGTGTGGTCCGTAGTGCTTGACAATCCTATATGTTTTTTTGTTGTTTTTTGTTTGTTTGTTTGTTTTTTCTCTTATTTAGGATCTTGATGGAATTGCTGTAGGTTTCACTGAGATTAAATTTCTGCCACGCATAGGAGATGTTTGGCTCTCTGGAATGATAAAAGCCAGTTCTGGCTCTCTGAATGCCTAATAGAGAGCAGAGTATAGGTTAGCTGGCTTAAGCTAACGCAGAGTAACATGCAGGAATGGATACCACCTCCAAAACATCATCTTATCTTGTTCTCCGTTGAATATATCTAGCATTTACCCATTCAATTTCAGAGAAATATGAATAATAATCAATTTCCAATACACAAAAGGGAGATCTGTAGCTGGGTGTTATTTAAAAATGTTGATTTTGGAAGATAATGGAAGAATACATTTTCTTTTCACCTTGAAATCTGTGGATCATGCCTCCTCCCCCGCCTTGTAATCTCATCTTTGTGAGATGACAGACTCTGAAAAACAGTAATGTAATACTCAATAAGCCTACTGAATTTTCTCATTAACTTTGGGTACCTACTATTGCCATCATCACCATGATATCTGAGTACCTTATGATTTTATAGTATTTTGGAATAATACTGACTTCTAGATCCTTTAAAAGAAGGAGGGAAAGGATAGCTTTACTCACAGTTGTCAGTTAGAAACAGGACCTCATATATAGGGTTTTGGGAAACCTTTCCTGAATCTTATTTTGACACTGATCAAGAATACAGAAATTATTAGTTGCTAGATTTTTTTTTTACGGGATACAGCTGTATGCAGCAAACAGGGTAAATTAGCTAGAGCTGTGAGGGGTTTCAATGTTATCAAATTAGTTTAATTTGGCTAACCTAAATTCAGCTTTACTACCCCTAAACTGTATCAAAGTGACTTTTGTGAAGTCACCCTTTACATTAATTAATCTCACAATATTGATAAAATGTCAGCTGTGTCATGGGGTAGAATATGCAGATGCTCCTTATTTTTCCTCTGTTTTTACAGTTGTGCAGGGAGATGCTTAAGGTTAATTCAAGATGGATATTAGAAGCTAAGCAAGAAAGAATCATGAAGAGCTCTGGAAGCTTAGACATCTCATCCTGGTTCTTATATTTAAATATAATGTAGTCTGTTGTCATGTGCTAGTGATGTCAAATATCATCTGAGCATTCTTTGGGCTATCTGCCTCCACATGCTTCTGGCACATGTACATATTTCTGTTCATTTTTCGGTGATACGTATTGGGCTTACTCTTGTGTTAACATTCCTTCCATTAATCTTGAATGCAAGCCAGCTCTATCAGCGGGAGAATTTTATATCCATTTCATACATTAGTACGATGGTGACTTAAAATGCCACTCCTTAATTCCTTCCAACTCTTCATTTATACTATATTACAGTGTGAATGTGTCTTTTGAGGCAATTAATTTCAAACTGTTTTACATCTTTGATTCTTCTGTCAAGCAGTATGGGGGGCACAAAAGCCAAGAAGCCAGGATGTTCTTTGGTACAACCTTTAGCAATGCTTCTGTGCAATTACCGAGGTAGGAAAAAAAGAAAAGGATAATAATTCTTTATGCTTATTTTCTTACAATAGAAGGTATGTGTGTAAATCAGATATGGACTATAAATCAGAGTTATTTTCATTAAATCTGTAATTAAGGTTTTGTTCATATTTAGATCTTGGAAAGATCTAATTCTGGAGAACAGCTGAGTAGGAGGATCCTTCTCTGTAGTCAGCTCTGGTAGCTTTGAAGTGGTCTCCTTTTCTGTCTGTGAAAACATATCGTTCTACAGTACATGGGATTTGCTGGACATGCTCTTCTTGAAGAAGTGGACAAGTTAGAAACATTTTCCACTGGCAAATCTCCAGGGAAAAATATTTGTTATAGCTCTTGTATATCTTCATACTTCATCTATATGCATTCATTTTTGTGCCCAATTTCTTTAAGAATTCTAGCCTTACAGGGCAGAGGTAGCTGCATAGTTAAAAGTGGTCTCAGTTTTTGGCTGCAGAAGTGTATTATTCCAGAGCACTTCTAAAGTATCTGAAGACTTAAGAGATACAGTATCAGTTTCAAAATACCAATTTCATTGTGCATATCTAGTGGATGCTTCAGATACCTGCCTCAGACGAACTTGACAATAAACCCTTCCAGGACTTTTCATGACTGGGAAATTCTGCCAGAAACCTCAGCAGATTTCTGTCAGAGTTTTGCTTTAGATTTGGCAAAAATTTGAAAACAATATGGTAGCTGTAATAAGTTTGTTTATAGATTGCTGAAGTATCTGAAAAAATCCAGTCAGCTCAATCTAAGAATCTAAATCCTTCTGCAAGTTTGTAGTAGCTATAATTATAAGTATTCAAGTCACTTTTTAAAATGTGTGTGAGAATTCTGATTTGTTGATGCATTTGGAAATTTTCTTTGTTTTGTTTTTTTTAACAAATTACAGGAAGTTTGCTTTTTAAAACAGGATGAACAGAGCTTTGCTAGCTGACTAGTTAAAAGTTTGACTGGGTAACTGTACTATTTGTGTAGTCTTTCCGAAGCCTCTTGCTTCAATGAAGATCAGATCACTCTTTAAAAATCTGCTTGTGCAGAAGTTCAATTTTCTTCTTTTAATTTTGAATGCAGCTTTGGTGTAATCTGGAGACAGGGAGAGGGTTGGAGCTGCCTTGCTGTCTGAACAAATAGCTGAAGCCAGGAAATATGGTCTTTAGTGGTAAACTTATGGGATGGGAACAAATGTGTTACGGAGGATAATAAAGTAGTGAAAGATAATATATTCTTTCATGTTTTAATTTGTAATGCCAAGTGGAAGAATTACCTTTTCAGTGGGTTGTTCCTTTGGACTCTGAGCTGAGTGGCAAGTTGCCGCTTGTTTGTTCTGACCTGTGGTGTGCTCTTAGAACCTTTGGGATATTAGTTTCTGAAAATGTTATGTATTATTCTGTACTGCCATATCTAAGAAGTTTTTCAATAGAATACATTAAATGTGTGTGACAGAAGCACAAAAAATACATGGAAAAAGTGAAGTGGTTGATGAAATTCATTGCATTTAGGCAGTTTTCTAATAATTAAGGACATAAGTTGTGTTTAGTGTCTGCTATCAAATAAAGACCTACTACTGTGAGACCTGCTCTGAGATTGTTTTTCCTCTGAATATCAAAGGTACAAAAAAACCCCAAACAACCTGCTTTGTGACACTACTGTGGATTTTCTATTGACTTGTGTTTACTGACTCAAGCTTAGTCATTAGACTGTAAACTTATTTTATTCACTTCTTGAAAAAAAAGAAACTTCTTGTCATGGGTATTTCCAACATATTGCGAAGAAAACTTGTTTCAGTTCATACTGTGTTGTTCTAGTTTATTGTACAACACACTTAGATTTTGTATCAGGAAGGTGTTCAGAGCAAGGTATAATTGTCCCAGCCTGGAACAGAAGTGCACAAATGTTCTAGTGTTTTGGAAGCTGAATGTAAAACATACAAATACATTTTTTTTTTCCTTCTTAACAATTCAGTGACTTACTACAATTTAGTAGTTTTATGCCTTTACTAAACTGCAGTCTGCTACACTAAAAAGCCAAAGCACAGTTAGTGAATTGGTGTCTTCTGAAGGAAGGGCAGAGGGCCTAGCAGACAGTATACAATACAACGAGGATTTTAAAAAAAAATTTTTTTTTACAGATGCTTTCAAAGATGTTATCCAACTAGTTGTATATGAAAAGTTTACAATCATTTAGAAAACAGAACAATAAAATTTGATTATCTGGATGCAAGTCAGGCCTCACCCTAAATGATGTGTTCAGTCCCACCATCAATAAATCAGATGAGGCTTGTGATCCTAAAGCAGTATATACTATTTTAGAGCACCACTCTACACAAAAGAAGTAGGACATGGCAGCCTTAATATTCTAAATTATATACTTATGTGCATCAGCCTAACTGAAGTTTGAAAATTAACTTATGCTAAAGTGCTATAAGGAATCCATAAGAAGTCAAAGTAGTCGAAGCTTTTGTTCTGCTGCAGAATTCTAAATTAAGGCATTGTACTTCTGTTGATACACGTGCTCAGAGATGATGAGCATATGCATATGACCTGAGCTTAATATCTGTTTTGTAACTTGCCTTATGTGGACCTTTACAGTTCTTCTTTTCCTTGATTTTTGTTGGATAGACCTTTGACATTTTGAAGTTACAGCATAAATTGAAAGGATACAGCCAGAGCTAGGAAACAGATCCTTATCTAAATTTTACAAATAAGAACCAAATGGTTTAAAACTAAACAGCCATCTCAGGTGAGTCTGTGACAGTAACTTTAGGCAATAGATCATGAAAGTTGTTACAAATTACATAAACATACAGATAGTTCAGTAGCTTCAATTTCAGCATCCTTGTACAAAATGCTGTACATCTCCTTGAGTGATACAATTTGCTTTTGCCCTGCAAAGTCATAAAGTCCAACTTGGCTTTCTGACACTGACTAACCTATGTGGATTAGGTATTGCTGATCTTAAAAGAGAAACAATTGGACACTTGGCAAACCTAGCAGATATTTTGACACACTCTTGGAGCTGATAAGAATCATCATAAATTTAAATGTTGCCTTGCCTTGCACAGAAACCGTACTTAATAAATGGCTTTGAATTTTTCATGAATGACTGCACCCTGTTTTACTAGTAAGACCAAGGTGTTTGGGCAGGGGAATTGGTGAGGAACAGGACTATGAAGGATGCTATAATGCTACTGATGGAGTGTTGTATAATTTTACTAGTTGCATAACTGCTTTTAACTACTAAATTCTCTCTGATTAAAATAACAATCGAGCTTGTAATTTTTCTGAACAGCTGCTGCTACAGGGGGTCATTACCTTGGAGAGCTTTGAAATAATCGTACTCCTAATACATGAGTTATGTAGTCTCATGTTTTACAGCAATGCACAAAGTTTAAAGTCTATAGTAGAATGTTATTTGAAAGCTGTCAAACCATGTTAAAAAAGACTGCATCGTCAAAGGCCCTTGTGGCCAGGATTCAACATGTAGCCTTGTCTTACTCATTATAAAATGCATGTTTATAAAGTTCCACAGAGCATCCAATTCCCAATTCACTTATATCAGCAAGACTTAACTTGCTCATTAATCTAAATTCTTTTGCAACTTTAATCTACATGTTTAATTAATCATAAAATGAGGCGGTAAGTAATTTCAGCAATGTGTGGCTTGTTATCAGATGCATTTAATCACTCTTCTGTGAGCTCATTTGGAAACACCTGAAGATGTCGAGAGCAGTTTGAATAAGCATAAATTATTCTTTGTCAGTGTACTTCACTCAACTAATAAGACATTAATTTAAAAGGCACTGTTCGTCATTTTTAGATCTTCACCAATATTTTTAGCTTAGCAGTATAAATCTAATTGTACATACTGTATGATTCCCAACATAGTGCCCAACATTGAAAAGAGTAAGAGTTCTACTGAATTCATTTTTCTTATTTACATGTAATTATATCATGTAATCGTAATTTTAATGAGGATTAACCATAGGTATCAAATCTGTTAACTATTTGACTGTTTTTGGAATAAGCTGCTAATTACTTGAAATGCTAAAGAATATCAGATGGCACAAAGAGTTATAGATTCTGTATTTTCTTTACAGATAATAGCTCTTGTCATATTTGGAACACTTGTCACATAGTAACTTGCTATAGATATGCCTAAGTAGCTCAAAGGTAGGTAGGATTAGCTTTTGAAAATACAGGAACAAAGACTGCAATATTGCTGGGCACGTTACATGAATAGCTGCTCTTTTCAATACACAAGATTATATTGAATGGAAAATAATATTCCCATTTTTCCTAGTCACTTAACTATTATGTAGTCAATGATGGCATTCTAAGAAAAGTAAGACATGACCTCAGAGCATATAATTCAAAGGAACTGAGTAAGTCATATAACTCATGTCAAGAAAATGGGAATAAAAATCACATTCTTTTGAATGTCATCACCTGTCTCTCTGCTGTGAGAGAGGATGACATCCTATAAGAATAATTATTTCACTGGAAACAAATTTATTTGCTTGCCATGGGGCATCTCAGTTAATATTGCATTTGAACAGTGGACCACATTCACTAGTTGTCTGGTATGTTCCAGTACAGATCATAACAGGAAAGGGGAGGATATAACATGTTGCCATGAAGTACAAATCACTTCCCCACATTTTCTCCTCTGTATTTAATGTCTGTGAATGAACTCTTGTTTTCTCTGACAGTGCAGTGCTCTAATAAGAATAATGTTGCTGTAAGTGCCCTGCCTCTGCTACCATGTTAAAGTTGCTGCACCATTTAAACTATAGCAATAAATTGTGGCAGTTGATTGTTTTTCCCTGCTGTCTAGGTGTTCCTTTCTACTACAATTTAGTTTTTATTTTTATCCAGCTATCTTTTGCAGATGGAAGTGATTGTTTCTAGAGCACTAAGAGTTTTAGAACAGTAAACCTTTTGCAGTATCATATTGTACCTATCACCATGCTGGACAGTTTAACAACATTTTATGAAATCGCAAAAAACTGTGTACAGATTACATTTAGGGTCTGACTAAAACACATACAAACAAGGAAATATGAGCTTTCTATATACCTTGCTCCATGTAAACATTTATTCTGACTTAGTTTCTCTGTAGACAGTAATGAATCCTTCACATGTGCTACTTGGCCTGTTTTTGCCTGTAGAATGTCTTTTGAAACATGTGTGGTCAGGTTTCAAGATTAAAAAAAATATGTCTCAGTTCAGTAAACTGAAAAATCATGAGTTTGATTTTCCTGTAATTGCTCTAAGTTATAGAGTGTTATCAATGCTTATCAGTAAATATTTCAGTGTGTGGATGGAGAATTTTGAGAAATCTTTCAGCCTGTTGCTGTGTCCATGCTTTGACCTATTGTTACTGTGTTCAAGTAGCTGATTATTTGTTTCTTCTTTTCTTATTTTCCTTTTTGTTTTTCACTTTTTTCTTTCCTTTTTTTTTTTACTTTCATACATCATAAAAAAAAGGCTAAAATGTGTGGGTGCTATAAGAGATTCTGGAACAAAAGAACGAAAGACATCATTAAAATCTTTGATGTTTATAGTACTTGGGATAACTCTAAGCAAAAATACATTAACTTCATTAGGCAGTAGGTGAATTTATGAAGTTTTTTCACTAATCACATTGGCCTTTGAAGGGAACATTCTAATTACTTGTTTATATAGAGCTCATGCTAAATACATCCAATTTGCATAGTATATTTTGGCCTTTTCTAATTGTTTGGATGTCTCTGTTATCGGCCTTAAGCCAAAAATATTTATTGACTCTATGGACTCATTTGGAGTGTTTTAAATGGAGATTCTTCAGAAAGATACAGCTTTTAAATCTGCAAAAGCCTGTATATTTGTTTTGCAAGTGAGAGTCCAGTCTTTGACAAGAAAAACTTGCCTATTGCAAGTGCTGGAAACTTAAATGAACCATCTCCCTTCAAAACAAAATAAAACAAGGCTGAAGTTTTGTCTCATAAATTTGTGCCTTTGAATTTGCATGTCCAAATGTTTCTGTATGTCTGTGACTGTTGAGTATTTGCAAAACTGTAAAAAAGATGAGATTCTCATGCTCCCATTACTCTTAACAGTCAGAGCTCCTAAAAAACCAAAACAACAACAAACAAATCAAAAGTTATCAGACATTTTTACAGGTCTATAAAATGTGGCTAACTGGAATTTTGCAATAAAGCAAAACTAAGTATAGTGAGACGCCACAGAAGCAGAGACTTGCCTAGAACAGGTGTTTATATTAGAGCATCTGATCCATTGTGCTCAAATATTCCAAGGCAGAGAAAAAAGTTGCCAAAGAAAAAGGTAACATTGCTCATCTGTGGTTAATTCCTGTCATTTTAGCTCATAGTACCAATCTTAAGTAGCTACATGGAAGAATCGTGCCTAAAAGACAGATATGTCAGCAAACGTGTAACTAAATATCATTTTTTTCCTAGCACTAGAGACGTAATCAGTAGATGCTATGGAAATGAGATTGAACCTGTTGAGTAGTATGGTAGCAGGTCACACCTACATTGGACAAGGTACTGAAAAGCTAATAACAGCTAGCAAAACAAATATATTTTTTAGCTGAACACCAAATAAAAAGCCTCTCTGAACTTTATTCATTCTGATAAATACAACTGTGAAATATTTAATTTTGAAAATGTTCAGTGAGAGGGAAATGTGAATCTGACTTTTCTGCTTGTGTCAAAATATTAATTTGAATGGATGAAATCTTTTTGTGCCTAAAAGAAGTGCCCCAAATCATGCTTTAGCTTTGTCTTTGTGGGATGTAGAACTTCTACCCATTACCTGAAAAATAGATCTAGTGTCAAGTTCACTTTTGTGTGCACTTAAGAGATTTTAATGCTGGTCATTCAAACCAAAATACAAGTGCAGTGACAGTGTTGTACTACAACTTGTCCTGGTCTCTTATTTAGTGTACATATATCCAGGCACTCACAATTTTTTAAGATGCTCGTGCTGCAAAGGTTCCACATAAGCAGGTGATGATATAAGGTACAAGGACAGTGATGAATTACTTGAAGCAATGCATGTGACCAATAGATGTTCTTTTTGGCATAAAATTTGTTTAATATAAGAGTTTTCCCCAGTACTTCTTGGATCAAAAAATAAAGCTTATGAGCATCACATTCCATAGGATGTCCCAAGAAGAGAAGGGAAATACAGTAGGATATCAAAGGAAATTTAAAACTTCCTGCAGCTTCCTAGGCATTAAATGGGAGATTTCTTAGTACTATCAAAAAAGCCTTTATTACATTTGAGTGATTGAAAAGCACAAAAGTAACACAAAAAAAGTAAAGAAGTCTTATTGATTTCATTATCTTTAGTTGTGTAAAAGAGCCTCCAGAGACATCTAGTTAATACTGTGGGAATTCTGAAACAGGCAGTATCTTTCTAACAAACATGTGACAGGCCACAAGTTTCCTTCACAGACTACACTCGATGAACAGAAATCATTGAGAACAGTAAGATTTTAAAATATAAGCTATTTATTCTTGAGGAGATTGTTGGTCATCAGCATTGTGACCTCTTTGGAAAGAAATAAATCTGATAAGCCCAGAAAATATCACAGTGAATTTTGGATTGGCATTTTGCAGTAGGTAGTGCAGTGCGGTGTTATAAAGTTGGCATGCTTGCTACTCTCTATGTAAACTATGTACGAGACTCATTGTTTGCTTTGGCAGGGTGTGTTTTGTAGAATTAGACATAATAAGTAAAAATCTCCAATTGTACCAATGTACATTTTTATTCTATGCAAATTAAAAGATTAATAGAAATGTAGGTATTATAGATAACTTTAGACATGCCTTTAAAATATGGGAAGAAAATAATAATAACTCCCCCACAAGTCCCAAAATGCAATATGGGGTAATAAAATGAGGGGTGGGAAACCCCATACTTGGAAGAAATAATCTAGACTTGTATTTCAAGTTTCAGGAGGTCAATTTTGTAACAATAATAAGCTCTTTTAAATAAAAAAAAAAATCTGCAAACAGAGTCTTTTCTAAAGGACAAGAAACTTTACCTCAGAGCCTAATTTTTCACTTAAAACTCAATTGGACAGACTTTTCAACAAACCCATGGTAGAAAGCTCCCAAAGAGGAGGAAGAGGAGGATAGCATATTAGTGCTTTATAAGCAGCCTTCTGAGTAGTGGGACCCTAATAAACACATCTGATTTATCTGTTAATCATTTAATTATGCTGTAGTTATTAACAAACTTGTAATACTCACTATCGGCTATCAAATACAAGGTGGACTTGGGGAGGTCTGAAACGCATTGGTGAGTGTACCTGGTGTTTACAGTTTGTTGTGATGGAACTCTGGCACAACTAGGAATTTGCTGGTCAAGGACAGATTGACGGGGCTTTGAGGGTCCTCATATACTGTGTGTTCTTCACTGGCTAGCTGAATGCCCTGACAATATTTTCTGGTTGTTTTTTCTAGGAGATGAAAATGAGTGCGAATAGTCAGCTTCGGTTTACTAATATGCTCTGTCTTGCTGATATCCTTACTGTTTGGGCAAATGGCTACTGACCACTACATTCTGCAAATAAAATAGCAATGTAGCAGAAGGTATTTCTTTTCTAAGGGGTCTTTGTTAATATTGTCCTTTCATCTCTCTGGTATCAAAAGGGCACTTTGTAACAAATAAGGGAAAGCATTACCATCAAAATAATCTTGACTCTTAATTAACTAAATGTATCCATTTTGCCTTTATTGCTTTGTTTTCAAGAGCTTTGAGTTAACTGAGAGCTTGTTTTCTATGACACAGATTTTTTGTTGTGCATTAATGAAAAGTGCCAAATGATAACGTGACTTATTTGAAGTGGAAATTGTGTTCTGAGTCATATCACGTCCTTCATATAATCTTCATTTTGCAAACAGGGGGAGCCTGCTTGGTCTAAATCTTTTCTATAGGGAAAATTTTAGACCAGAAAGGCTGAGAGTTATTGATAGACTGCCCTATGTATTAATTTATATAAGGCTAAAAGAAAACAAAATATATTTAAAAATAAGATTGTGAAGGTTCATTGGTGCTGCATATATTCAGTGAAACATAAAATTGTGGGAGATGAAAGAATAATGAATGGAGAACTTGTGGGAGGAGCTTTGTTTCACTGAATAAGAGTAAGGCTCAGCAGTAATTCCTGGATTTAAATTTATTTTATTATGTGTTGCTTTATTTTAGTTAGAAAATATATTCCACAGTGAGCTGCTGATGTAAGTAAGATGCTAAATACCACTTTAAAGTAATAAAGCTCACAAAATTGATGTGATCTATTTAAAAATAAAGTGAAGGAATAGTAAATAACCAAAAAAAACCATCCTGTGTCATGTGTTCCCCACACCCCACCCCCTGGCCGATATTTCTTTAAACATTCATGAAGCATGGCATTGATTATCAGGGAAGATTCGAAGATCATGATGAGAGTAAGAGAGTCAGTGTGTCACTTTAGGACCGTAAAGTGCCTGAAGTAGCGTTGTTGTACAGGCACTATATAAGCCCCCTCAGTAGGCAATTTCCAGGTGTTCAAGTGAAGAATTGTCTTCCGCTGTTTCCATTGTTAGTAAGAGAATTTATGCTCCTAATTCAAACACCCAATTAGATGCCTTGGAACTCTTTTAGTTTCTCCTGCATCCTAGTGTGTCCTTGAATGGGTCAGACAAAACCCCCGGGCTTGAATTTTGCCACCTGTAAAATACAGGCAATGCTGATTTATCTTTACAAAGTTCTTTGAGATCCATAAACAAAAACTGAGTCTCAGATGATCATAGGCAGCGTTGCTGTATATCCTTTCCTATTCAAATTTTGCTAGTTTTATGTTTAGTGAGTGCAACATAGTACTCATAGCAAAACATAAAACTCATTAATAGCGGATTTGTAGATGTGTGTAATAACTGAAGTTCTGTAGATCTTCAATGAAGAATTTGTTTCTACATTTCATTTCATAGAGGGAAAAGGACAAATCTGCCTCTGACTGTAAAAACTGGTGTTAGTACAGCTGATTTGGAGCTGATTGTAGTGAATGGGAAAGAGTCTTGGGAACCCTTGAAGCTTTGTGACAACATCCAAACCTACTGGAGCCTGCATACGAAAGTAATTTAAGTTGTTCTAGTGGTAGAATATTTGACGATAATGTGCTGACTGAATAAAATACAGTTCAGATGCATTTGAAAAATTGCTACTGATTTCTGAAGAAAAAGTTGGCAAACAATTGTGATCTGTACTGGAATGGGAAGTTGTCATTTCCCTGGCCCATAAAGGGTGTTGCAATTTGGCTGAATTTCTGACCTGTCAAGAGACAAAACAATCTCAAAAGAAGTGATAGTTCTTCCAGCCAGAGAAGAGAGAGTGCAGTGTATGACAGTTGCCTTTTCATCTCTGACAGTACTAGGGTTTCCTAATATCTCTGGCAGTTTATCTAATTAATTCGGAGTATGCTCATACTTACAGGAGCTGAAATGTCTAGACTCTTATAAAGCCAATCAGTGAATTAATTGTGAAATATAGTGAACTGTTTCTTCACATTATTCTTCCTTCTGTGCTATGGATCTTCAGCTAAGAGGGAGCCAGTATTTGAGTAAAATCTCTGCTCTTTTGCTCTGTTTTCTGTATAAGTGCTTGGCTGTTTCTCTGAAGGCTGTAGTTAGATCAAAATTAGTTCAGAGGCTCCTCTGAGTTGCCAGGAGTTCTTGTCACGTAGCACATTTCTTTCCAAGATGGTTGAAATCCCCACCAAGGCCTGCTTATCTTTAGACATCAGGTTCCTCAACGTTAGCCATAGCTGTGCTAAGCAGCAGTGCTCTCTGTTGTTGTCAGGGAAGAGTTCTTCCTCTTGTACGACTTAACCCCTTTGACATTTTTGGTTAAGTTGTGCTAATGTCTTCATAGGTTTTTGAAATGTCTTCTAGGTTTTTGAAAAACATTAAGTATAAGGACTCCTCCTTCTGCTTGGATTTGAAACTATATCGTAAGGCTGCATAGAGATGGGTTTGTGTTGGACCAAAATAGAATAACTCATGTTCAAATATGTACTTTGTGTTTTAAATAGGACCCTGAGAGATGGTTTGGTGAGTATTAAGTGATAGATTCAGAACATTGCCATTCCATATGAATCACCAAAAGGATTTCTGATTCACATAGTTTTTTCCACTTACTGTTCTCCCGCAGAGTCTGTTAGGGGGTATGTTTAGAAAGTAATTTCTTGATAAGAAGAGAAGGGGGAAGATGAGGAAAGTTAAATAACTAGGACTGCTGAATAATTACCATAAAGTAATGGATACCCTATAGTCTGCAGAATAGTTTGAAAACTTGTCCAACTGAAAAAAAAGTATACACAATATTTTAAAACATAGCAGGTCTTCTGGTTTCAGGTCCTAAATGTGAAAACTTGAAAATGAATTTTTAATGATGGTAGATTAAACTGAAGGCAAGTACAAAACCCCATTTGCATGTTCTTCACTATTATTCTCAATCTTTAAAAGAAATATTGTTACTATCTATTTACTCCTTACTTTTCTGAAAAGACTTAATTTTAGTTTACTGTCTGTAGGATAAATGAGATCCCTATGATGTTTGAAGAGAGTGGGCTCTAGATTTATATGGTCATGTATTAGAAACTAACTAATATAAATACTGACACACAATTTGTGGCATTTGTCAAACTGACAAGAAGTGAAGAAATACATCGAAAAATTGTTTTCACCTACTAGAAAAGGATTTTTTTAGGTTTTTTTTCCTTTTAAAAATTCTAATTTCTGTACTGATTAAAATCAGATATCCTGTTTCTAGTGCTTGGAAGCATCTATATGGCAATATTGAAATGCAACATGGACTAAATCTGGTCCAGCAGGCTTGGGACAGAGACTTCTAAATTAGCCCCATGATGCCATTCATGTGTCATTGTGTGAGCTGCTTAGCCATCTATATTTCAGTTTCCATATCGGTAAATGTGCATGAAATGTTCACTCTGCTGTCAGGTCATGACAAAGAAGAACTGCTAAGTGCTTTCCCGAAGGTGTGAGATGTTACTGAAATGGGCATTACTAGATTCCTATTGTTATTATTTTGTTTGTATTACAGTATGTAGAGCCTCCAACTAAAAACAGAGCTCTTTTGAAATGAAGGAATCTCTGATGATGTTTACTTTCTAATTGGATAATACAGAGAAAAGGTAGGGGAAAATATTTAATCCTCATGCACTGATAGTAAATTTAGATCAGATTCATCCAGACAGATTATTGTGTAAAATCAGTCTCTGTATGTATTAGAAATGTTAGACTTTTAAAGGTTTAGATATCCGTCCTTCAGGAAGAACTAATAAAAGGAGCTTTGAGTATATGCATATGGTCCAGAGATTGATCGTAGTGTTTCCCTGAGTGCTTGCATGGAAGTCCAGTGTTGAAAGCTCCCATGCATGTCTGAAAAAGTCCTGCTTTAATAGGTTCATAACTTTCAAGACTAGAGGGTCCACAGTAATTATATACTGTGACTTGCATAATGCTGGCATAGAACTGCCCCTAAAATCTGCCCCTTTGGCTAGTCTAAGGGATATGTCCTTGTGGGGTGCAGCCTGACAGGAACAATTTACAGTGACAGCAGATGTACCCGAACCTTCTAAAATTTATTTTAGAGTTTGATTTATCTTACTAAGTTTACAGCCATGTTTGTCTAATCCTCTGTTATCATATTTTTCCATGTGCATACTGTTAGATTCTTATCTGAAGTTGTTGTTTTTTTTTTTTTTTTCTTCAACAAATTTGATGGAATAAGTCAATTGGCTGCCTCACTGCAGAATGTGTTTTCCATTATTTTAATCTTTCTCATGATTCTACATTAGTCTTTCATAGTTGTAAAGGAATTCTGTGGAGAGGCAGGAGCATTTCTGCTGTCGTGAAGTTGATTATAGTGAAAATTTTCTCTCTTATTGTACACTTTACAAATGCTTCTCCTGCTATAATTCTGATGCATTTCTCATGCAAGTGCAGGAGCTTTCTTACACATCACTTATTAGTTATTCTAAAAGTAAGCAAATTTGATAATATAAGTAAATCATTTTAGGTCCTGGTTATGTTTGTTTTCCTGTAGAGCATATTTGATTCCTGTTTGAATAGAATTATTTTTATTTTCTGTTAAGTCCAAAGGAATGCAAGTAACTACATATTATCTTGTGCTGCAAAGTCATAGCTGATTCTTCCTCACAGTACTCGAGTTTTTCTTCTCACAATAGAATCCTGTAAAGTAATTTTGAGCATTTTGAGTTTAAAATAGGTATAAAAGGCTGTGAAAGTAATATGCTTCACAAACTGAAAAGTTTTCTACCAAGTCGAGAAAATTGTCAGAGAAACAACTAATTGATCTCTGCTCCTCTACAGCTGTGTAATGCTATGCATAACTAAAAGCTCCTGTTAAATTAATTAATGATTTCAATTATGAACTTTTCTCCAAAATGTTATGATTCGTATCAAGCTGATAATGCAGTGACCTGGGAGTGTGAAATCTGTGTTATGTAGAGAGTCGCCAGTTAATTGATTCACAAATTATTTAAAGTTTGTTGCACCCAAGGGAGTGCTCAGATCCATGGCAGCTATTTCTTAAAGTGTGCAAACTCTCTTTTCCTTTTAAGATTGTCTTGAGCTAACAAGCATGATAAAATGGTTGCAAGTCGGATATTGGCAGTTTGTAGTGCCCTGGTTAATGTAGCCAAAGGATTTCTCCAGGCTTTTTCCCAGCTTTTTTTCCCACAGCAAATGCCTATTTGAAAAAGAAGCTTTACAGGTATCAAAAAGAAAAGGTGAATGTCTTCTCCAGAAATGAACTTCAGTTTATCTTTGTATACCAATTGCTTTTGTCATTTTGAATGTTTCTGTTAACTTTTCTTATCACCTGTTATCGCACATTTCATTTCTGATAATTGCAGAGGAGCTCTTGTTTCGTACTAAGGGAAATTCTAGTGAGCATTTCTGAAAAATCTCCCGAGGAATAAAGTGCAGGATGTTTCATACAACACCGTGGTAGGCAGCAGTTTCACGGCAGAGATAACTAGTAATTATGCCAACTTGTATTCCAGAATTTAATGTTATCAAGCCCCGCATTTCACTAACTTTGCCATGCCTTTGTATGTACAGAAGCTTGAAGAAGAAGTCTCCTTTCTTGCTATGGATGCATAGAGACAAGAGAGGATGTTCAGTGTAATTCTATCTGATTTTAACATCTTAGTGCACGAGTTTCGCAACAATTAAAAATTGAAATGTACAAAGAATAATATAGAAGGAGGTATTAAAATAAGTTAAAGTACTGTTAATATTTTATAAACCTTTATTAATTTTTTATAAATGTTATTAAAGCACAGTTGGGTTGACTTCAGTGTTGTATAAAATGACCACATTTGCAAATCATTCTGTGAGTGCAAGTTCTTTACTGAAGGGACAAAAGACCTTAATCTGGCTCCCCGGCTTTGAGAAGAGACCTAAGATTTTGAGGCATATTAGGAGAGGTGTGTCTTGCTCTGAAGTTCGTGTGCTTGGAGTATTAGCAAGCAGTAACATTGCATTGATTTTTCTTTTTGTACTACCAGAACATTTGGGATTGCTTGAAAGTAGAACACTTTTTTAGATACTGGCAGTTAAATACCGTATCAAATAAAATCTTGGTGGTAACTGGCTATTGCCATTGTCTTTCTCACTCTTGGAATATTCTGCCTGCCCAAATATTTAGATTACCTGTCACTTTCCCTGTTTTTGTATTTGTGTTAAAAATAACTTGTGTTAACTCTCTTCTGTTTCTAAGACAAAACAAAGCAATTAAAAATAAAAGTGCATCATATGTTATGAAATTGCACATTGCTGCAGGGCCATGGAAAACTGCCCTGAAAGGGACTGACTTTAAACTAATATCTGTGTTGTAGAACAAAATACTATTTCAAATACCGACTGACTGCTTCTGTTTCCTAAAATTAAGGAGCCTATAATCTCAGTACCATTAACAAGTGCTGTCATTCAGATACACAGTGTCTGGCTGATTTAAATAAAATGAAATGAAGATAGTTGTTTCTGGTCCCTTGGCTTCACTCATTGCCATAAACATATGCTCTGCGTCCCGCTTCTTTCCATCTTATTTATGACTTTAATTTGTTGTGTGGGCTGCGCTAGAAATTAAATTTAATACAATTCTCCAAGGGACCCTGTCATATAATAACATGGTAATTTCTGTGTATCCTTTTGAAAAATGAGGAAATTAATTCTTCCTGACATGTTCTAATTATTCCAGTGTGAACGGCAAATCCGTTTTTCCCAGCCCCTGAAGTGTTATAGGCAAATGGCTGCTGTTCAAAGCTGAGGTGCTAATGCTGACCAGCAGTGCGTTTAATTTGAAACATGAGCAGACACCTTTCAACACACCTTTGTAATATTGGAGTACTTTACAGAAATTAATTCACTACTTATTTGGCAGCTTAGCCTGGGGGTTATGGTTTTTATTCATCAATACTATAGTCATGTTAGCACAATGTTTCCTGTTTCCTTTAGTGCTCTGTGTCTGTGCCACAAAATACAAATTTGGAAGGGTGCAATGTTTAGTGTTAATATACATTTTTTTAAAGTGAGTATGTGGGTACCATAGCACCAATGATTCTGTGTTGCGGCATTTTTACTGTTTGGAGAGAGGTGCTGCAAGGTCTTCAATGTTGAATTAATTCGATATTGTGAGTCAACATTTTCAACTGAAATTACAGGGAGAAAATTATTTGAAACAACTTCCTGTGAAAGAACTCTTCCACTCAGGAGCTGACCTCTGTTGTGACAATCCAATGCCTGCTTCCATTTCTACTACATTGCTGAGTTCTAACTAAAACTAGAATGTACGTGCAGTAACTTTAATATTCCATAATATACTTGGCATAGGTAGATTTTTGTCAAGGAGAAGGCAATGAATTATCAGTTTAGGCACTGGAAATCACATGATTTATTCTGGGCATTTATGACTTGATATGTTGCCTTTGGAAATTTCTATTTTAGTATGTTCATTTTTTGCAGGACTGCCAAGTGAAGTCCTTCAAGAGTCCCAGCTTTGTAATACACAGATGTTGTCTTTGTTAAGTGTTCTTTCAGAATTCAGATGCGTGGAAGTATAAAAGAAATTTTAAGTATTCCAAGAAAGAGAATTTGACAGAAGGCACCAAGAGGAAGATTCTGGAATAGTTAAGACTTCATTTACAGCTTTTCAGCCATACATGTGAAGTGGTTTGCAGAGATGATGTTGAAAAATGGGAATGAAGAACTGTTTAAAAGACTTGCTAGCTGCCTAGCTATAGGGAGAAATAGGGTGAAGTCTGTGGAGATGTTGGTTAAGGCAGTAGGGGCAGGAGATCTATTAGGCTCACCCATGGGAAAAGAACAAAATCTGAGTTTCTGCAAAAAGAGAGGAAGGTATGGAAATAGTGGAAAGGGCGACAGTGGTTGCCTGAAATGGGGTGGAGACCTGTGAGAGAAGGGTATCAGTTAGAGATGATCAGATCAGGTTGAAGGTTGTTATGTATTCAAGTGGAGCAGTTGCAGTAGATTAAAAGGACAGAAATTATATTTGAGGGGATCTTAGAATATTAGAACAGATGCCAAAGGCAGAGTAATGGAGGAGCCTTGTAAATATAAAGAAGACTAAGCTAATTGGTTATCAAGTCAAAGGAAACACTCAGAAACAAGGAAGGTTTATTTTATGGCAAGGGCACCAAATGCTAAAGTAAGAAATTAATCTTCTTTTTACATATGTGTTTAGTTTTTGCTAACAAAACACAAAGCCAATGTTAGAATTACCGGGCAACACCTTAGTATTAAAGTCTTTATATAATGTCCTTTCTGTAATAAATACCTGACTGAAGAATGTGTTCTTCTCATGCTGATAAGTTATTTACACTGAAATCTCTGAATACAGGAAGAGAAGAATGAAATCTTATATATGCATTTCATAAACAGGTTTTGAAGCATAGTTGAAATTTCCTTCTGACCAATTCAGAAGAGGTTTGAATTTCTTGAGCAGGTCCTATTAGTGATGTATAATCATAAACACTCCATGCATCCTTGCACAATAGAGTTTGGTCAAGGAGATTCAAAATGCAATCTAAATAGTTGGACTACTGGATCTAGTTTTAATTTGAAAAAGTAAATTTTGGCAATAGGATTTTCACTATAAAGGCTAAGTTCTCCCTGTGGATCTGTGTGATGGAAGAATAAATTACTTCCAAAAGACTGGGAATCTTGTAAATAACTCCAGTGATAAAATATGTAACATGGTGGCCTGAGTGTCTGAATAGCTAAATGGGAAGAGGGTACAGCTCCACCAGAAAAAGAGATGAGCAAACAAACTTGGGTGTTGTTTCTGGGCACTCGGAATTCAATCAAGCCTATGACCCACTGAGGTATGTGTTGTTACATAAAACTTAGTTGATAAAGGGCAAAAAAAGGCAACACAAACTATCCATATAGAAGCAGTACTCCTCAAAGGAGTGTTAGTAATTCAGTGGAGCTATTGTGTTTATAGCTGTCATATGCAATGTGAGGTGCATTGGTTTAGTCCTCAGGAATGTTAGCGATGTATCCTTTCTGTATGCCAAAAGGAGCTGCAACATGAAGGTACCTTCTTTTTCCCATAACCAGAGAGACCTCATGGATATCTCTTATTTCCACAGGCTGACTGTGTGTAGCTATTGCAAGTAGAGCATTGGAAGCTGTGGCCAGCTGTCTGATGTCTTACAACATCTGTTGCTGTCTGAAAGCCTGGTTCAGATTCCAGTCTATACACGAGGATTAGCCACATTACTCGTCATTCAGTGTACTCTCTCCTCTGTCATCTTCTGCATCTTCACCAAAACCTTCAATGGTTCTGTAATGGTTCTTTTACTGGAGATTAGAGAGTATGTTAAGAACAATATTATTGACAAACTTTTGCTTTGTCCACTGTTTTCACAGTGATAATATTCATAGTACTTTATGCAGAACTTCAGAATAAAAAACATCATATTTTTTGCTAGTTTTTAGAGCCTTGGCTGCTATGCATTCATATCCATCACAGAGTCAGTGTTTTTTGGTTACAATCGTCTGATATTTCCCTCAAGATGTAGAACATAGAATAATTTAGATTGAAAGGGGCCTCATGAGGTATTTAGTCCAACCTCCTGCTCACAAGCAGAGTCAGCTGTAAGGTCTGACCAGGTTTTCTTAGGGCTTTATCTAGGTGGGTCTTGACCAGCTTCCAAGGATAAAGAAAGCACAATCTCCCTGGGCAGTCTGTGCCCCACTCCTTATATCTCCTAGTGGTGAAAAAGGCTTTCCTTATGTCCACTTAGAAGTTTTCTTCTTTCAACTTTGCTCTTTACAGCAAAACTCAGAAGAGCTACAAAACTTGTTATTTAAGTGGTAATTTATGAGAATTCTTTTAAAAACTGGATGCCTTAGTGACCAAACTTATGTAGCAACTTCTCGACAGTCCTTCCTACCTTGGCTTTTTTCATTGATACCTCTAGGTATAACTTGGTCTAATCTCTTTTTTTACTATAAGATCTCTTTTCAGTGGGGGAACACCTCCCTCAGCTTGGATTCCACAGTAGCCGCTTTGGTTTCCAATTAAAGTGCATGCTGTTAAATTTAAAAAGGCACATAAGTTCCAACAACGAACAACAAGTGCTTAGCAACAAAATGTAGCTAGTGAGGCTGGTGCAGCTGAAAGTTAGCATCTGAAGGGAGAGTCTCTTCCTACTATGCTTTGTGGTAAGGCTTCCAGGATTGGATTACACAGAAAATAAATGTTTGTGTTTGGTCTGGGCTCATGACATCTCTCTCTGTACTAGTAAATACCGATTTCGTAATTTGTTCATTTATTGGGGTTTTGTTTGTTTGGGTTCTCTCCCCCCGCCATGAACTGGATTGCAAAGAAAAGATTTTATTAGGAATGGAACCTGTCATACCAAAGGTCTGATTTGAATCCCGACAAGTCAAAACCAGCCTGTTTATTATAATTTGACAGTTAGGTTCTCTGTGTTATTTTAATTGATGGTTCAACTCCACAAAGGTGTCCACAGGGCTAGGCTCATGGTTTCTGGCACCACTTGATAGCTTTTTGGCAGCTTCAGGAGTCATATGAGGCTTGGAATGGAAATTGCACTTGATCTGTCTGCAGGCTCCTGACATTTGCTCCTTTTGGGTCAGGGTTGAAGCAGGTCGGTGGGGTAACGTGAAGCAGCCTGCGTGGCCAGTGTAGAGTCTGTTCTGTGGATAAATTGAGCCCTTTCAGTTTCTGAGGCTGTCAACCTGGTGTGAGCAATAAATTTACTTGTGGGCAGAAAAGAGAAAAGAAAGCAAGACTACTACATCTGTGTTGAAAGGTCTCTTGTTCCTCAGAAGAAGGAAGCAATGTAGGAAATGGAGGAGGCAAGGTCTGAATAATTGTTTTTTCTGGGCTAGAAATGCAGTAAATTCTCTAGCAGATGAAAGAAGAGTTGTTTGTCACTTTTTCTCCCTAATTATCATGGGTTCATTGTAGATATTTTCTGTGGCAGACCTTTTTTCTGTTCATCCAAGAGACATCACTGACTGAATAATCAATAAGCCTTTTTCTTCTTCATCTCTTCAAGCACAAGGCTGAGATTATTGAATGAAAGAAGAGGGAGTCACCATCAGAAATATTCCAGGACTATTGATAGACTCTCTACTAGATACTTGAGGAAAAAATATTGCTCCAAGGTCTGCTGATATTATCTTAATGATGAATACTTTCGAAGATCTAAATTTATAAATATATTTTGTGTACATTATATAACTAAGGCACCCAAAACATTAGTACTGAGGTGTCTGAATTAAAACTTATATATTCTAAGACACAAGTATACACTCATCCTTTGCTTTTTTTCCCGTCTTCCTTCTTAAATTTTGTTTCTTCTCCTTTATTCTATCACAGTCTATATTCCTCTTGTCTTTTTATTTGATTTAGTTCATCTCTTAAATAGATACAAAACATTAAAAGCAAGGGATTTATAAAAAAAAAGTTGGATAAAAAACCCAAGTAGCATTTTTAAACATTTCAAGTCGAAGTCTGAATTTGTGGGTTTTTTTACCCGATATAGATCTTAAAAATTGTAACTGTTGTAAATTCTAAATCTGCTTTTACTCAAAACCCCATACTTATATTATATTGTCAAATATTGCAAGTAGTGAAATTAAATGTAGGAGTAATTAAATAGAAATTTGTTTGGTTTTTCAGACAGCATTGAGAAAAAAATAAGAAGCTATCATTTTTCCTATCACTTCAGTCTTTGCGGCTTTTTTTTTTAAAGTATTATTTAAAGTAATACTGGCATTTTATTCTGTGAAAAGATATTCATGTTTTGCACATTTTCTGTATGAATATGTCTTGCATACACAGTTACTGAAAATCAGATGGAAGTAGAAACTGCGCTACTTGACAAGCTGCTCTTTCTCTTGCAGCAAGGTACAGAAGTAGATACACTTGCGTTTAGGATGTTTTGTTCTTGCTGACTTCTGAATTCATTATGAGAGCTCTAGTTCTCTCATTTTCCTGACGTCTGTGATGACCAATCCGACACTTACTTTTAAGAGGTTTCTGCTACAGTAGCTAGAACTTTCTACCATGCAGTGCCTGACTGTGTCCACCCAGGTGCCCTTTCTCACATGTAGGCTCCATGTCCCAAAATTGCCTGTCACTAAGTTTATACTACTTTTGCATCATTCCTTTTTGGTCACTGAGCTGTACTCTTCTCTGAATCAGAATGAGCGTGGCCTTTGTTCTTAATTCTGTATTACAATGCTATATTATTTTTCTGCATTATTTTAATAGAGAAAATATTGGATTTGTGCCACTGGCAACCCTGACCTTACTGATGACTGAACATACTGAAGACATTTTCAAAATCTATGAAATTATACAGTAGAAATACGAGCTGTACAATACATTACTTTCAGATCATATTTATTTGCTGAATGGATAGTGCAGAAGTGACTTCACATTTTGCGTTGGTTGATTTAAAACCACACTCCTTCTGTGAATAATAACTGAATAGTCATATGGAGTTCATTTAGTTACTGTGACAAGAGGTGTAAAGTGGGCAGAATGGATGTAAAAGTGTTAGGCAAGGAGGATTCGTGATATTTTGGCAAAACCCTATGCATATTAATACTCCACATACCTTGTTCTTAGAAAAAAACCCTGATTCCTCCATTTCTAAGAGAACTTTATCTTGCCAAAATAATTTTATTGGGTACTAAAATTATCCTGACATAAATGATTGTCAGAATGCATTGCACTAATGCCTATGGTTATTAGTGTTTATTGTTAATGATAAAAAAGAAGTTAATATAGAAACAGAGAGAACAGCAGAAGAAATTCAGGGAAATTCGGCTTGGTCCTGAACCAAGCTAGGACCGGATAAGTATTTGGCTGGAACTAGGGAAGGCCTTGCAGTGTGACTTTCTTGGATTCTGCCTGGCTCAGTTTGCTGTTGAGGAACGTGTCCTAGAGGGAAGGAGAAAGGCAGGGGGAAAAGTGTCCATGGCTCATCCTTCCTTAAACCGCTTCAGTCTTAGTGCCCTTTCTGCCTGTCAACTACCATGTGGGAGAGAAGTGGTGCTGATCCCATTGTGAGCAAGAGCCTGAAATCACATTTTAAATGAATAATCAGGAAATTGGATGCTCTTTAAAATCAAACTGAGAAATACGTAGCAATACTTTTGATAAACATTATTCAACTGTGGCCGTTTTACATCTGTTCACACACATGTGCTCTCGCCTGCTCCTCCCCAAGTATGTGCCTCGAAACATTCGTGACCACTTTGGAAATGTGTTAGTAATAACATGAACACGGTAAACCCAGTTCCTTAAACAAGCAGTAAGATACAAGAACTTGTGTAATATACACCTATAGTATAACTGCTAAAATAGATATGGGAACATGAATTAAACATTACGTACTTAAAGAAATGGTAACTCTGGGGAGAGTCTCTGTGACACTGTTACGTTATTTGTTTAGCTATGGAAAGGTCTATATTTAAATTGGCGGAAATTGCACTGAAATCTCTCACAAGTAACCTAGTCAAAAGCAATAATCTAAAAGCAAGTAGGACGACTGTAAAAAAGCATGATTGTTTGGTTAACATAGTTTTTTGTATAAATAGAGTTTCAAGTCAGCATGACTTTAATGCTGACCCTCCCAGTACATTAAAAAAAAAATTAACGCTTGAATCTAACAGCATGTTAGCAGCTAATTTGTGCATTATTTCAGTATCATTCATAAATTACTTTTGAATCCTTTGACTTAAGAAAAAGAAAATCCCACAAATCCTACTTTTGGTCAAAGCATAAGACCATAATTAACTCGGCATGTGCTTTTGAATTAAGGACACAGTGTTCTGAGCTTTCTTAAAAAGCTTTTAAAAATGTTGGGGGAATACTTTCATTGAGCCTTATTGACTGAGCAGAGTTTTAAGATTTGTCACATATGAAGTGATGTTAATTAAATATTGTTATTCCTTTCTGTCAATCAAGAAAGGTTAAGCACTTTTTGTTACTTGAACAAAAAGAGAAGCGGAACAGGTGAAAATATATAAAACAGCTGTGAGGAAAACAGGAGGAATAACATAGTAGGAGTTTAATTGGTTGGAATTTATGGGAGATGCAGGAGATTTAGGTACTAATTCCAAACCATTTAATTTTTTTGCTGTCTTAATACTATTTGAATATTTTTTTACTTTTTGGCAATATGTCATTTACCTAACGAATGTAGAAAGTAAATGTAGTGGCAGAAGGCCAGTATATGATACATGCATATGGTTTATTTGCAGTAGTATTTGCAAGCCAATATTTAATATAGCTGTCACCAAAACCTTCTTTTTATTAAACCAAAATGTCATTAATCAGACTCCCATTTAAGGCTACTTCAGCTCTTTAAGATTCTATGGGCATATTTTTAAGACAAAATAAATTATTGTTTTTATTAGGTATTCAGGTAGTGATGATAATGTCTCCTCAAATGATGAACTTCAAAATTATACATGTTTATATCCTTTTATTTCAGCTAATGTGTGTGAGCTTGTGGGTGTGTCAGATGTGCAAGGCCATCATCAGGGCAAGGTTTTCTAGAACTTTCCTTTTTGGAATAAATAAAATTTGAAGTATAATTACATGACTTGAAATGCTAGTACTTAAAATCCACCACCAAACACCATATGATCTTCTATACAGCTATTACAATTGACAGTTCCAAGGACAAAATCAAGAAGCATCTGTGGACATCCATAATAATAGCTAAGCCATATTGTTTAATCAATGTATAAAGCTTGGACTGTCTATTATTGCCGTAGGGCTCTGTTAATACTGTCAGTATTGAAACCTTTGAAGGTGTGAAAAGCACCCACGAAGAAACGCAGAACTTGTATTACAATTTCTTCTTGTTTTCTGCTTAATGGGGAAGAAACTTCTGTGTGAACATTATTAAATTCATGTGGGAAAATGTGCCTCTGAATCTTTCATTTCCAGGCTTTTCATGCTTTATTGTGGGTCTTTGGAAGCAGTGTGGCCCATGATCTAGAGTCATGAAAGGCTGCTTCAAAAATTTCAGTGCTTTTGAGACTGTGTAGGTACTGAGGAAATATTTCATGGAATAAATCTCTTCTGTAACTCCACTTTGAAAAATTAAGAAATGTGTACCAAAATGATGTCTGCAGTCCTGAATAACTGAGAAAATACAGGAATTTTGATGAAAGAGAATTTTTTTGCTTAATGATGTTCTTTAATTAAATAAATGCCGACAATTTTTTTAAAAGACATAACTATTAATTCCCTCAATATTATGTTACGTGATTTAAAGCAACTTAATTTGCATTGGAAAAATAATATTTTAAATACTCTATATTTTTTATATAATTTAGGGTTTTTTTCCTAGTGCAGTATTTACACTTTCTTTTACAATTTCATCCTCCTTGAAGATTCTCAGAACTTGACTCAACAAGACCCTGAGCGAGCAGAGCTACTGTGAGCAGAAGGTAGGAGTTGATGACCTGATGATTTTCAGAGGTCTTTGCCCACCTGCATGGTTCTGTGGGTCTTCACCACCTTGACCAAAACTCATGGACTTAACTTTTGAGCATCAGAGAACACATATCTGTAGATTGAATTAGAGAGCGAGGTATTTAAAGTGAAGAGCTCTGAAGAACTGGGTAGAAAATAACACATAGTACATACTAAGTACTTTCACTGTACTTTGAATAAGGAAGCAAAACATATTGCTTATAATCAACCTTTTGTTTATAGGTAGCTTAACTTTCTGGGTCTTGTACACTCAAGCAGTTACAATTGTGCAGTTTTCTAGTTTCCTTATTTTTTTAAAGAAAAGTAACCAAAATATCACTATGAATGAGCATTTTAAGGGCTCTGAATTTTGGAACTAGGATTTCTGCATGTCACCTTTGGATCGGGAAATACAGTGTGAAGTGTATCATCTCTAGCACTTCACATAGTCTGGGAGAGCAGAAAGATGCTCAAACCTGAAGCAGTTTTGTTAGTAGTACAAGACATTACCAATTAGCAATCAAGTTAATCAATTTGGCCTGCATTAGCTATTAGTTTTCATATTGATTCTTAAGTAGCATATTATGCATCTTTGAAAAAGTCTGTTATACTTTGATCTGCAAAAATGTTATTAACAGAGGCTATAAACCACAATGAGCGGCTCAGTTGTGGGTGGTTTTTTTCATGCTTATTTTGATGATATAGCAGTATCTTGGGATGACATAGTGTAGTGAGTGAGGATAAATATGTGTTGCCAAGGTCTAAACGGCAGCAATATGGAAGTAATTCAGCAGTCAGTTTCACTCAAAGTTTGAAATCTGTGCTGTATTAGAGGTATGCATAGAAGCTGTGTTAATTGCTGGCTTGTTTTCCATATGGTTCTCTTTTAATGGAGCACATTTGTTGCAGATGGTTGGAAAGTGGGTTGGACAGTGTCTAAACTGGCTATGACTAATTCATACAGTGATTATACTATACTTTAATGTTTAACGGTCTTCTCTGTAAACTTCTTGCATTCCTTGCCATTGAAATGTGGTCCGAGATAACTGAAAAGTATTCTTCTTTATTTAAACTTGTCCTTAGAGGAGAACGAGAGCATGGGGTGGTATGTAGTCATCTTTTCCCTGATTCAAATTCAAAACCACACCCCAAATTGGTTTCTTCAGATGGGTTATCTCCATCATTATTATGGTTTGCTGAGCATATTTAGCTCAGCAATGGGTAATGGGCTCTAAGAAGAGCCACTTGAAGAACTGAAGTGACCTTAACAAATGCTAAAACTGGCTTTGTTCGCACCACAGTGCTTCATTGGTTTGAAACTGACTGTAGCCATTTTGGGTACTAATAGCCTTTTCTTGTTTGCAAGTTTTAATATTGCTAACTTAGACTAGAGGACATTAAACACTTACATTATGTTGAGGTGAAACCGAAGGTACAAATGCAGCAACATTTTGTTGTAAGTCAATTTAGTGGTGACACACATGACAAGAATCTTTCAACTATTAGCCTGATGTTTTAACAGTTCATCTATGAATTCATTCTAAATCCGAAGAGGAAATCCAAATAGAGAAAATTGTCCAGCATTGTTGTAGTCTGTTCTTATAATAATTATTCAGACCTCTTGTGACAAAGCTTATATGACTGACTTTCCCTTTACTGAAGACTACAGCAAATGTATGTCATTGTCAAACTCCAGTTGACGGTTCTTAGTAAAGAAAAAAGAGCACCACGGTTCAGTGGGTTTCTCTACCATTTTTACTGTTGTTTTCTCACATTGTCACTAAAATATTCTCTTTGTTATCTGAATGGGACATCTGCTGACTGGCCTAGCTCTCTTTACCTGATTGTGTGAAAAGTCTTGGTTAAATCTGTTAGGCCTTGGAGGCCTGGTAACCTGCTAAGTGCTATAGAGCCTGAAAGACATTATGTCCTTGGACTAACTTGTCTCTTCTACTTACAGCTGTATGTAACAGATAAAACAACTTACACATAAAAGACAGGAGTAAATGTAATTTTAATACTCTTGTGGACATGTTAATGAGTAGCTGCATTTTTCATGCCCAAAAAGTGTATAAAATTCTGCATGGAATAAGGTGTGTTCTATAGCAGAGCAAAAAAAAAAAAGAAACAGGCCAGCTTTAAAAGAAAGCTTTTTCTCTGGCTCTATCACAATTGGAATTGATGATTTGTTTGAAGTGGTAGGAAATCCACTTTCTATGGCTAACAATGTGGAATAATGCAGACCATTTGGCAGTTAGTACTATGAGATCCAAACTACAGCTTTGATGCAATAAGACTATACCTTGTAGATACAAATTTATAATTTTTCTTAAGGCTTTCCCCTGCTCTGGGCCACTGTTTGGCACGGCCATTTCTCTGCACTAACCGAAGTTTGCTTTGAAACACGTTTATATTTGATTGGTGTTTTTAGAATCTGATAGTTGCTAGTTCCTCTCTACAGAAGTAACCTTTTAAAATGTCAGTTTTAATGTACAAATTTTATGAGAAGAAAACGACTTTTTAAAATACTAATTTTAGACTCCTTTGCCGAGCTTGTAGTCAGCTGCTGTTGTCTCAGGCTGAGTATTGGAAAAATAAGTCAGTGCTCACTGTAATAAAATGTGTGCTCTGGACTTCATGAGGAGAAAAAAATTGTTCCCTTTTACATTCTTTTTATGTAACTGTGGCACAACTGCCAGGTAGTCTTCTATCCTTTTACTTGTTGATATTTAACCTCTTCAATGCCTTCTTTCTATCTGTCCTTCTGTCTGTCTGCGTCCAGTGTGCACTGGATTCCTGCAAGAGAGAATTCCTTCCCTCTTAGGTGATAGTCCTCCCTAAGAAGGGGTAATGTCAGGTACATAAGATCTCATCTTCTGCTTTGTAACGTTGAAACCTTACAAATTAAGTGAATGGTTTATCAAATATTTCGTGTAAAACCTGTTTTAAAGAGTTTTTCCCTCTGAAGGTGACACTATTAATTTGCTGCTAAAAGAGCTGATAATTTTCTGTAATCTTAATTTCTGCAGCTTTTCCTTATTGTCTGGGTTGCTGTGCCGTATAATCCATTTAGAGGTGACACTGAAATTCAAAAGGAATGGAAGCTTAATCTTAAATGACGCCCCCCCCCCCCCCCGCCTTCCAGTGTTCCTTGTTTTAAATCAGAAAAGTAGCACTTGTTTTGGCTTCAGGGAGCTGTATGTTCAAGCTCACAGCTGGAGGTATGGTGCTGCAGTGATGGTCACCAGTGATGGGAAGGGAGAGTATAATGAATTAAAAAACCCAACAAAAACAACACCGCATAAAAACCCCTCGGGATTAAAGACAAGCACTTCATTCTTTTCTCTCTCAAAGCTCCTGTATAAATTGTGCATGCAGATGAAAGAATTTCAGAAGGGAGTATATTCAGGTTTTAAATATCAACAAGATGTATTTGATTCTGATATTGCCTCTTAAGGAACTAGAAAGATTTTCTTTATTGTCTTCCAGTTATGTTTCCTACGATTGTGTATTTTTGGTCATCACTCTTTTGAAAGAAGTAGCGGAGCTAAACCTTTTCATTTAATTGTAGTAAAATGTTGCCCTAAAGTGGAATAAAAAATTATTTTTTTTTACTAGTTCATATAGAAAAACATAGAAATGTAATAATATTTTAACTATAGTTTATATAGATCTCTCCCATTTAAACGCAACGCAAATCTTTCACACTGCAGGGCAAACAACTGTGAGACTATAATGTGCGGTGTGGCAAGCACACACCATAAATTTGATAATCATGCTTGTGAGTTCTTCATATTTCACAGAAAGAATCGGGAAGAATGAAAATAGAGGAAAAAGAGCATACAATGGCATTATGAGTGTCATTGTGTAAAAGAAATAACATTGCCTTCATCTTCTGTACTTGCCCATGCTAAAACTACTATGCCGAATGCTGATTGGATACTGTGAGTTATAGCGGAGTATGGGAGTGTTATGGAATCGGAATTCCTTTCAGATGTACCCCATTATTTTTGAAGTCCTATTATTTCCTCATGTGTTCTGGCTGATGAAATAAGGAAAGGACCCTTTTAGTGGGGGTAAGAGGAGACTACTGCTTAGCTTGTACAAGTTACAAGTATTGATGGGCTGCTGTTTAGAGAAATGTGGGTGGGAGGCTATTTTAAAAGACAATGAAAAAAAACATTTAAGCGTATAGCAACACAAATATTTTACCAAGTGAGGACAGACTGTGCATTTCATTACGACAAAAGGTGCAGGCTTGGAGGGAAAAAAATAAAGGAAAACACTATCTCCTTATGATTTAAAATATAAACTCTGTCTGTGGTAATCTTAAACCTTTACATAAATTTATGCATTTAACTCTTTCGTTTCTCACATTCCTTTTCCTAATCTGAAATAGTCTGTTGGAAGGAAGTGCTTGCCAATGTTTCCTATCAAATACAGATGCTAGGAAGAAGTTCCTGGGGTTTGTAGGGAGTCCCTGAGCTGTTGTAGGGAGTATCGCAAGCTATTGCTGTTCTCATTCTCCTCCCTCTAGTTTTGCTTCCTCCTCTCTTGCTGATGCATTTATTCCCTAAGGCTGCTCACCTGTGGCAGCTGCTCTGTCCTGAACCTTGTGATGTCCTCTTCCAGATACCAGAGCTGAGAAATGGCTATGTATTTCCATCTGGTCTAACTGGTGGACTTTGAAGAAAAGGCTGGGAACACAACCTAATGATTTTGCTTAAATGTAACTGTACATGCAGGTATATATAGCTATGTATATACATGAATATGCATACATGAATATGTACACACATATATATAAAACATTAAATATATATATATGAAAAGTCAGGAAATCTGTGTTTTCAAGACCTATTTGGGATAATAGGCACGGGTGGATGAGGTGCTAAGGGGCATGGTTTAGTGTTTGATAGGAATGGTTGGACTCAATGATCCGGTGGGTCTCTTCCAACTTGATTATTCTATGGTTCTATGATAATAATATTTTTCACAAATGTTGAAGAAACCAGGTAGTTGTATAGCTCATTCTCTGTGATTACGAGGAAGACTTTTATAACCATGCTAAGTTACCTTGGTGGGACACTGAATTGATTACAATAATTAAAAAATCTACATGGTTCAACTGATTTGCATTATTTTGCACACTAAACTGCTTTAGTTTCCATCAGTGTGACAATTTCCAGCTGTGTCAGCAGTGAAAATATTGTAAAGATTTAGATATACTCCAAAATATTAATGTATACCAAAAATAACACATTTTCGAAATCTATTACCCTAAGCTCTTTAAGAATGAACTATAAATGAGTGTCTATACTATAGTTAAGAGTATCCTGTTTTTAATAGGTTATATATTTTAATTCCACTCTTTAGAAATGAAAGATTTAAGTCCTGACAATTATATGGGCAGAAGAAATGAATGCCCAAAGATTGGATGCTGCATATCATTAAACTACGACAGGTATACCTTTGAAGGGATACTTAATGTGTGAAAATTTGATATATGGGGTTTTAAGAAGTGTAGTGAAAGTGCCTGCTTGCAGCACCTTCCAGGTCTGAAACACTGTGTGGCACAGATCCAGAAAGATTTGTCAGCCTGAAAGCTGTTGCAGCTGGAGCTGGATTTCAGACTGAACCTAGGAAAGATATGTACCGGATATAGCACGTAAACAAAGTGCACTCACTGTACTGACTTGATTAATTTGTCTGTTCTTATCCACCTTATAATGAAACAATGCAGTGGTATGACTGGTTGATTGGATATTGAAAGGACCAGCTTTAGAGAAAGGAAAATAGAAAGCAAACTGAAACTCACCAAACCTTTGTGTTAGCTTGTTTTGGTTTTGTTTTTAAGTGATACCTGCTTCAGACTGCTTAGAGATTCAGTTTCTTTCCCTCATTCCCTCTTTTTATCAGTAGATTTCAAAGCAGTTTAGAAAGGTGATTTATAAAGTTTTTTCCCTCCTGTTTTACACACAGGTAAAATGAGGCATGAAAAGGTAATTAGCATGTCACATACTCAGTGAAAAATATGCCTTACTTTTCTGTCTACCTTCTTCATTAGGCAATGCCGATTGAAAAATTTTGACTAATGGGAAAAATTGTAAGTTAAATGCTGAAAGATGCCTAGTAAATTATTTTTTGAGGAGGTATTGAAGCTCACCACATGGCTATCTTTTGTGTCTGTTTGTGATACTAATTATATATGTATGACGTCTTTCATGTATGAGCTATTTCATGTTGGATTCACCAGCAAACTGAAATTGTTTAATAGTTACATTTGGCCCAGTTTCTCTTGAAACCTACCCTGTGTTTTTGAAGTGAGATGCAAGCCAAATTTGCATATGGATAATTTTCTTCTCACTTGTTGGGGTGAAATTTTCACATAATTTGTGCAGGCTACTTTTGCACTCTAGGACACAAAAATATTTTTTAAATGCTCACTGAGTATATTACCTGCACTTGGATTGCATATAGTATGAAGCAGTTTATCAACCTATTTTCTTACACTCACTGTGAAATCTGTGATGAATTGCGTAGATCAGTATTCTCTTGTAGAAGACAGTTTGGAATATAATAGCCCTATTATTTATTGAAATCAAGTGATAATAGCCAGAAGAGTGGAGTTGGCTGCTTGTGTGGATTTTGTTCTACCATTTATCTAGTTTATCTTCAGGACTAAAAAAAATAGAAGATATGAAAATATGAAGATCCAATTGCAAAGAAAATTTAAGGTGTTATGTCAATAGTTCAACGGCATGTTTGCAGGGGTAACAGTTCCAAAAGCAAATAAGAAATTTTTAAGGGATTTGAACACCATTTCAGATCTTATATGACAAATCAAATGGGAGTGAAGTTTTGGAATAAGATGGGATGTCTAGGATTGCAAGAAGAGTTAAATAGTACTAAGAATTTCTAATTGTGAACATGGTAATCTGATAAGTGACTTGAATTCAAATATGTAAGTTGCTTGATCTTGTAGTTCATACAGCTGAAAAAGAGACATTACTTTTTATGCCCAAATAGAGTCCTCTGGAAATCCAAAGACCAGGCAGCTCTGCTTCCTCTCATCTGACAGATCTATATAGCTGTGCATACAGTGATGTCAGTATGGACCAACCAGGTGGAATAGGATGTGGAGAACCTGTAGAGAAGGACACATGGAAAGAGAGAACTATTCTTGATTAACAGTATATGAAGATAGATTGCTGTCCTGTATAATCAGCACTAGTGGCTGGGGACACAAGCTGGTAATTTGCAGAACAGGATTGGGTTTCATTTTATGACTGTTATATAGGTTCTATTATATATATATTTCCTTATACAGATTCAATTGTGTGTGTATATATATATAAACACTGCATAAACTTATTTGTGAGGCTACTTGAGTAAAAAAAAACATATGCAGAAGGAGCTTACTTTTTTTCATGTTATTTAGGTCAAATTTGCTTACATTATTATGCATGAAATATCAATGTCTTTATTTCTTTTCCTTGAAATACGTTTTATTATGCTATACATCAGTGCAGAATGTATTGCAACTTGGTGTGTGAAAATTATGTTCAAAGAAATGAAAAAGTATTATAAATTGACTTTTCTGTTCTGTATTGGCCACCAGAGTTTCTGAGATCAACATGACAGAGCACTATAGTTACTCAGAGATATACTTTAATGGGCCCAGTTGAACTCATAATGTATCAAAGCCCAATCAGTGTCTTATTCTACACCAAACCAGCATGATTACTGAGTATTTGACTACTTTATTAATGTTTCCACCACACCATGCCATTAGCTGCTGCTATGCCAGCCTGACTTTTGTCAGACTCCTGTGTTGAAGTCTTAGTAGATTATTGGATTACTGTTGTTCTTTTCCATGTATTTCTATGTACTACATGGATATTCAGCAAAAACCACAGGACACAAAGTACTGTATTGATGTAGGCACTGATTGTTCTAATGCTGACTGTCTACAGACTGTACCTGGACAGCTCTCTACCTGCTAAATGTGAAATTATGCAGATGATTTGCTGTCTAAGCAGCTCTGATCTCAAAGCATGAATTCACATTCTGTGTAGGATAATAATGCAGGCTTTATTACTTGCTCACTAAAAGAGGATTGGTGTGTTTCATATATTTAAGGAAAAACTAGAATTTTTGGGAAACAATGTATTTGCATTGTGCATATCAGTGCAGCAGCTATCACAAGATGCCTTTTGAATACACAGTTAGGATGAATTCTACAATATTAGTATGTGCATAGCCACAAATGAAAATAATGGGAATTTCCTGACTGAGTGGTAAAGGATAGAACCACCTATCACTTTGTGCAAAGTCTGGTTTTTTATTAGATGTTAGTATAATTTTTAATGAATAAACTTACCACTGTAATTTCTGTCTTGCAGAGGTGGTTTTATTCAGGAAAAAATAACAACTAAAAGGCAGTCAAAGATCACTAGTGGAAGATACATGTATCTGTGAAAACAGGTTCTCATCTCTTAAGGTGTGATTATCTTGGCAGAAGAGAAGTTAAGCTTAAGTAAATAAATAAATCAATGAGTGAATAAAGAAATGACAGTGATATCTCAAAATGGTAGAAGACTATTGTGAAGTTCAGTTTATTTTTAACTAGCTAGAATACTACTACATAGTTAAGTTTAATAACATTTCATTTACCAGCTTTTAAACAGCTTGGGTGTTTGAGTGTTAAGTAAACTGAAATTACTGCCTTTGCAAATAAGTGTGTTTTCCTTTTTTATGCAGGTTATTTCAGTGACTTGCTTGTAATTGTGTTAATATTTTCAAGTGCAAGTTGTTGAATTCTTTTCAGGATCAGGATTATTTTGTGAGGGACTGTAGTGGCAACAACATGACAGAATCTGACCTGTACTGTGTTAAACAGACACAAGCAATACAAAGTGTTAGCACATGGGTTTCAAATGAAACCAAGCTATGGTCCTTTATGTATGATAATTAGCTGAACCTGGCTGGTTTGTAATTTATCTGGAGAGGAATTGAGTTGTACTTTCCACTGAGTAGTGTTTTTGGAGGTATTGGGATTTGGAATCACATAGTTCTTGTCTCTGGACTGGTGGACATTTAAGTAAAACGTAATGCAATAAGGGATTAAAAATAGAAAATCCCCTTTGCAGTCCCTTACTGGTCAATTAGGAATCACTTGAAGGGTGAGAGAATTCTGTGAGTAAACGGGCATTGAGGCCAGCACAGCTTCCCAACACCTTATCCAACTTCCTACTACTATGACTTTGGAGAAAGTTGCCATGCTGTACTGGCATCTTTGGAGGGAGTTGGACCAGGGTCTTTATGGTGAAGACATCAAGTTACAGAGAAAATGTTTTTTCTTAACTGTTAATAAAAACTAAGTCAAGTGGAGTTAGTCTTGACTGCCCAGGTAATTATTTTGGACTTTTCAGGAAGGTATTCTTTGTGGTACTGAACAGTAGTCACTATTGCTGTTGTTTGGACCAAATATTGGCACTATCAGCAAGGTTTAACTTCTTTGTTGGTATCGAACTGTGTGCCTCTAGTCACATGTGTGACGTTTCTACTTGCCAGAGATGTGGGCTCTGTGACTGGAGAAGGACTTGGTCTGTGTAGAGTTTAGGTGGTGTAGAAGACTATTGAATATTTTTCTAACTATGATTTCAAAAAAGGAAGTCTCTTATGATGCATTTTGTCACAGTGAGGCTTCTTCTCTTTTCAGACCTTTTGTAAAGTGAGTAACTTTGCTAAAACTCTAGTAGTCATAAACCCCAGAGCTTCAAGTACCATGAGGTTTAAGAAAATGTTTTGTATTTGGTATAAGCCTTTGAAGCTGAATTATCAGACTTTCTCTTGTGGCATATTTTAAGAAAATATCAGAAGTGGAAAAATTCTGAGTTTTGGCAGCTCTAGCTTAATTTTATGTATTCAACAAGTGTATTACAATGAATGGTGAGCTGGCAAAGGACAAAAATATACCTGTATTTGCGGTCGTTTAAGGCATTGGTACTTTTTTATGAACAAATCGGAGAAGTGGAATTTATCACATAAAGTAGGGGCTAGTTCTTTTGGGCAGCCTGATCTAGTGGGGAGTGTCCCTGCCCATGGCAGGGGTGTTGGAACTAGGTGATCTTTAAGGTCCTTTCCAACCGAAACCATTCTATGATTCTGTGATTTACAGAAGTGGATCTGTAGTTTCTGTGTGAGAGGGTAAGAATTTTATGTTCTGTGGCTGGTCCAAGTGTCACCTGGCCCATGGTGTTTTCACATGTTTTTCCTTACTCTGTCTGAATAGGCAGACTTCTTTCCAGTTAACATACAACAATATCCTTTGCTGATTACTGAACTCTGATCTTTGGCTGGATGCACGCTTGTTTCTTTAAGCACATGTAGTGCAGAGTAGGTCTGGAGTTGGGTAATTCATAAGAGCTGGCTATTATTATTATTAATACTACTTGAAAGAGTCTGTATTATTTTGCACAGCAGTGTGGTCACCTGGCAGCAGGTCATTAGCATTTTAGGTTTCTTTCCTTCACAACAATGCACAACATGCTAATTAGAGGATTTTGAAAGCTAAGCAACCTGTTTTAAAATCAGACATTTCAATTTGCAGCTTTAATGGCTGTATTATAATAACTGGCTTGGCTCAGGGGAGAGGGGGAGAGAAGCACTTCTCATGTTCCAGTAGCAAGGCCCAATATAACAGAGGCTGACAAAATTAAAAAACCCATAATGTGACCTTTGCCTGGGATAAAAGGCTGTTTCATAACAATTTCCTTTTGTTCTTTGTTTAAGCCATTATTCCAAAAGGAGCCTCCGATTAATCTAAGTAAATGCATCATTACAGTCCTAATCCATGTCCTTCTGTCAGTGTCTGTTTTAATTAAATAAGAAACACTAGCAGAAAGATATCACGCACAAAGCTGTGATTGGAGAAAGAGGGTTGTTTGATCAGGGTGAGATTAAAAAGGGCTTTACTGTTTTGTCCTTTTGCTCTAGATGCCATAATGTAGGTTAAAGGAGGAAAACTTGCCTAACAGTTTAGCACATTGCTCCCCATTACAGTATTAAAATAACCAGATTTACCAGTGACACTGTCCCAGTCGTCCAATTAATTATATACAGAATATTCACAGACAAATTGCGCAGCAACTTGGTTTGAGTAATTTGACACATTCATATGTTTGAGATTGTATACATAGTTGGCCAGAAATTGTGTTCAAGTGCAGTTTTTTTAAATGACATAAAACATTGAGTAAAACTATTGATGAATTTAGGGACTTGCATTTTTTTAGTACATGTGGCTAATAAATTGTAAATATGATCTATTGCATGCCTCTGATTTTTAAAAAACATTTTTTATTTCTCAAAAAATCAGGATAATTATTTTAAAGTGATGAAGAATCCTTTTAATAGATGTCGTAATATCTAGCTAGTTAATATTGCTAAAGCAATACATATGTAAGCGACTCTTCCTCAAGGTAGTATTTCAAGATCCCTGTGGTGAGGGTTTTCTCCCATATCCAGGCCATTATTTGATGTAATGAAAAGAGAAAGTGTGCAACACAGAGATTGTTAATTAATTTAGCCTAACAAGATGAAGATAAATGAAGCAAAGCATAGATTGGATGAAGCAAGGTCTTATTTACAATTTAATACTGCTTTATATTAGGTATTTTTCAATTTACAAAAGAAATGACCCTGAGTTTAGAGAAAATGTGTTCTGTGAGTACATGCAAGACGACTTTACATTATGTGAACGGTTCTGAGAAGTGCTGAAAATGCCTTTTGAGTTAACCTTTAACTTTTAAATTTTCTTCCCCACTTTTTTTTTTCCTTTTCACATTTTTTTCACATTTAGGTTTACAATACTTTTGTAAGAATAACAAAAAATAAACCCCCAAACTTTTCCCCATTTAAATAAATAGCTAAGTACTAATGGGTACTTTTGCGAGCTCAGATTCTATTGTTTCCAATTGTTTATATTATTCAGTTTCCCAAGTACAAAGTTTAGGGTGTAATTCTACAAAATAGACAAAATACAATGTCCATAACATCTAATAACTAACCAACTAACCAAAGTCCTTTGTTGTGACTTACTTAGCACACCTGCATCAGTTTGATCAAAACCCAGAAGTCTAAATGATTACCAAATTACCTTTTTTTTTCTTTTTAATAAAAAATTGTCCTTTTGACAGATGAATTGGGTCTGTCCACTATTTGACCTTCTGTCATGATTTCTGTCTGCAAAGGAAATGCCTTCCTTCCTTTTGCAGGAGCTAGACAGCTAGACAGGACAGTGTTATCTTGTGTCACTGCAAGCCGTGGTCTCTACAAATAGCATTATTATGGTCCCTATGTTCTTATCTTGGGGGTCATGAACAAATCCATGCAACTGCTTCTAAAGATTTCAATAAATAGGACTTTTTATCCAGACAATTGCCTTTTATATTACTTTTAAACAAAACTACTAGTCCATCAAGAGTTTCAAAAGGAAAACAATTCTACAGAGTGCTGGTATGGCAGCACAGACCAATCATTATGGCACCCATTCTCCAGTCCTTTATTTTTCAAGTCCACAACAATAGCTTGTTGATTCAATGGACAAGACCAGAACAATTAAGTTCTCTGTTTAGCAGCAGTGCAGCATTTTAATGCCCTCCTCTAATAATGGTCTCATTATTGTTATTCTAAGACTGGGCCTCAGGAGGAGGAATATTTGCTGGAGGTACGTCATTATTTTGCAAATTTCGATTAGCTCATCATGTTGTCTGTACTGTGAAAATCGTAGCTAATTAGGGCAGTCAGTTAGACTACCAGCTTTTGAGCTTATGAGTTAAAAGGTAGCACACTTGATAGACCAATGATGTGAAAAAGGTGGTAAAAAGGGGGATTAGAGCTGTTGCCTTAGTAACTCGAACTTCCATCTGTGCGGGAACAATGGACCTGTGTTTCTCCTCCACCTTGGTGTAAAAATTGGTTTTGTTTTGAAAGGACGGGGCTTTTTATGACAATCTGGAATTCAGCCTAAAGGGGTGTAGTTTTAGTTGTTAGGAGAGACCATTGGAGGATAGGAAAGATGAAAGGTCATGGCAAGCTCCAAGGACATGAAAGGTCATTGTCTCTTGTAACAATAGTGGATTGTTTTGTTCCATTATTTCCAGCCAACCACTCAGTCAGGTGACAGAAGAGATACCACCAGTTTAGTCAGGTGGAACAGGAGAGAAAGGTAATGCACCTTCTGAAGAACAAAACTATAATTTGCCTTTATTAAACAAAGTTGCACTTATTTGTGACCATCCTCTGAACAGGGTTGTTTACTGACTTACTATTCCAGCCTGTTTTGTTCAGCACTGCCTCTGTAGGCCATCACATCCCTGGGAAGCAATCCAATGTGTTAGAAAATGTTGTTTAGGGTTTCTTCTCATGAAGAGAAGCCTCTAGGAGTACCACTGATGTGATACTCAACAATAAATTTAGTTGTTGTAACTTTGGTGATCTTTAAAAGTTTTTTCTTCAAACACACACAGAATGAAATTAACTATAAATTTGAAATAGATTTACTTCAATGCTTTATCACAATTTCCACAGCACATATAATAGAAATTTTACAGCAAGTAAAGTTATTCCAGTATTATTTAAATAAATAGCAGAGTTTACCAGGAAAAACATTTCTGTTAGTGAATAGAACTGTCATGTTTTATATTTTTCTTAGCATGTCCAAACCCCAAAGTCATAGTTTTCCAGAAAGGAAAAAAAAAAGGTTTCCTTATGATTTCTCTGTTTATTTTTGCAGTGTTATGTCCCAGTCATCTGTGCAACAAATTTATTTTTTTTATTCCTCTTCCTTCTGTCCATAATGAAAGTTCATCCCAAGGTCCGTCATGTACTCCTCAAACAAAGGCTAATTTCCTTAGGTCAGGGTTTCCAGCATGTTCTGCCCTCCTATACTATATCTCTAAACCCCTTTTCTGGTTTTATTTTCTAATCTTTTTCCTTATTTCACAACAGAGCTTCCAAAATATATTGAATTCTTATGAAACTGATAAAATGTATGAAATTTGCTACTATTACCTTTGAAAAATAAAATTGCATATAATTGTTAGGTATCCCATCTTAAACTGTCCTGACCTTATTTGAACTCCCCTTTATAGCTATTCTGGGCCTCTCTTATCTCATTTTAACTCCTGGCCACTCTTGCTCTTGCTTTCTGACAACACAGATGGACGGCCTTGCACAAACAGATAACTGTGGTAATTTCTCAGCAGACTATTCAGTAATAAAAGGAGTTATTTTCAGAATTCAGCAGGCATGTGTCATATTTACACGTACAGTGAAGATGAGAGGTTGAGCAGTAGTTTCATGGAAGTGTGCTGTCTTTTGAGCCATTGGACTTAACAGCTTTCAGTTTGTTGATGCATTGGTTTACTAGCTCCTAGGTTTAGTAAGAAGAGTCTTTAAGAGAAAGGAAGTCTTAAGTATTTATAAGCTTTTAGTTTTTTTAAGATAATATATTCTTAATCTTTCCTTTTAGCTCTATTTAATTTTTAAGTATATACTACCATATTTTTTTTTGGTTTAGTATGAAAATGAACTGAATAGGGTAGGTTTAGTTCAAAATGGGAGCCCTGAAAAGGGTTAACCAGCAGAGAATTACAAATGAACTATCAGGAAAGTTGATTATTAATCCAACAAGAGAGAAAATATCCTTCCAGTTAGCAAGAATTAGTACCTGAAGAGCTGATAATATTGTTCAGGCTGTCGGTGTGGAATGGCAAAGCCAGGTAAGCTAGACATCTTCTCAAAGGCATAAAGTCTTTTCTTTCTGTTTTTAATTGTAAGAGAGTTTAATTTTAAAAAGAATCTTTGTTAATTTGCTTAAAATATCAACATATGAAACAGCATGTGTTGATCTTCAGTCTCTTCAAATGAATGGAAGAAATTAAAATTGTACTTTCACTCTGTTAAGAGGATATATTCATAAGCTATGCAATGTATATAACTGTGAAATATCGTAACAATTATTTGCTGGTTTGTGGTCAAGTGTGAGAACTGATTACAAAACCTAAAGAGTCCTTCGCAATTGCAAGCTAATTGTGTTACGTAAGTATGTCTTTACTTGTGCTTGAACATATTGTGAAGGCTTACGGAAACTTTTATATTTCTAAACTCTTTCACTTAGAGTTATCCGACTTCATTTTTTTCACTGTATCAATGATTTATTCAAGCTTGTTTTGATATTTTGAACACATTTGTGTTCATTAAAAAGCTTTTTTTGTGGGGTTTCAAAAATCTATGATCTGGGGTTAGGAGGAAATGGATGTTTGGTAAACATACCAGTGTGTTTATAGAGAGAAATTCAAACCAAACCATTAGATCAGTTGAACGTAATCTTCTTATAATTTTGGTCATTTTCTAAAAGCTCAAAGCTCTGTCTTGGGAAAACTTTCAAATTTGTCTGTTATATTTGTGCTGCTGATACTAATTGATAGGTATAAGAAACTTTTCAATGTAATACAGTTTTTCAATGTAGCCTTCACTATCTACTTTATTATATGAGACACGCAAAATCATTTAAATAAGGGTCTAACACTGTAGAAATTAGAAAGTCTGTGTACAGTATTTAATAACTCTTCCCACGTTGATATGCTGTTACTTAAATTACTAGCATTTTAAAAAAATCCTGATTTGCTTGCAGAATGGAATTCAATATGCGTATGACATTACTACAGTACCTTTCTTGGTGGAAAAGAGTTTACCATCTCTAGATCTTAGCCTATCAGTATCTATGGAACAGTCTGAAAGCTACATGGAAGGGGCTGTGGTGATACAAGAATGAAAATATAGGTAAAAACTGAAAGTAACCCAAACCTGAAGCTGAGCCCTTGTGGCAATTTCATTCGACATGGTAACCTTTCATAAGCCATATAGAAAGGAAGAAACTTTTTGATTTTTAGAATGGGTTTAAGAAGTGGCCTAGGGCAAAGGAGAAATCGAAAGAAGGGAAGAACAGGCAGTGAGGAAAGAGAAATGGAAAAGGGGTGTTTGTCTGACAGGTTTCATAGTTTTGTGTGTGACTTTGGCCTACTCGAGCAGAGACAGCTGATGGCCAATTTTTCTGAAGGATGGCTCATCACTTTAAAGTAAATTAAACTCCTAAAATTTGCTTGGGATGCCTTTATCAGGGCAACAAATGGTGGCATTTTGGAAGCTGTGCTAAATATTCAGATACACAGAGAGGCAAATAACTTCTTGTGGCACATTTTATCCAAGGATTTTTAAGGAGAATGGAGACAACACAAATCAGCTACTTTGCTTGAATATGAACACCAGCATCTAGGAAATACATAAGGAGCAAGAAACCCAATGATGGAAAAATTATCACACAGGAAATGATATACGTAGAAAAAACAAGATTGTAATTAGTGGAGGAAAGTAAGAAACTGATTAGAGGAATAAAGTTTCCCAGATGTTTAAGGAAAAAAAAGAAAGTTAAATTAGATAAGCTCTTTTAACTAGTATTGGAGAAGAATGCTTGTTTCAGAGCAGGAAAGCTAAACTTAAAATTAGAAAAAAGCTGGCAACTGAGTTTAACTCAACTGTTTTCCTGCACGAGTGACTCTTCGGAATGCTGTGCTTGGAACATCATCAGGAACAACTATTGTAGTGTTGTTGGGGGAAAAAAACCCCAAAATAAAGCTCTCTGAATGTGTATTTGAAATGATTAAGAGGATTCTATTACTTATGTGTATACTAACCCACAAATTAGACAAATTGGTTGGATATTGAAGTAATATTCCAGGATTTATTGTATTTTGTATGTATATGTAGTTCACAGCTGAGCTGTAGCACTGTACTGGTTCAACTGACAGACTTTACTAACCCCTTTTAAATGTGAGTATTAGCTTATTGACAGGATCCTAAGTCATTGAATACTACCTGCAGCTGGAGAGAAACCGTCTTGAACCCTTCCAACTACAAGCCAGTGTAAACTAGCTCTTATTTAATTATTATAATTTAAATAAATTTTGATAAAAGTAATATTCTTACATAAAAAAATGTAAACAAAAGACATCAAGCAGAGACTGTCTTTTTCGTGCCCGTTCCAGTGACTCATTTCAAATTCAACAATATCGTAGTGTAATCTGTGAATGAAGTTGCCCTACAAGTCAGTTCAGCATGGCTCTACATGCTGCTTTTCTGCCTGTTGTAGCTTCACAGTTGTATATTAAAAAAAAAAAAGAAAAAAAGTTGGATATGTCTGGAATAGATTGATAAGAACATAATCTGATTTAGTGGAACTAGTTAGACTGCGGAGGGTGTCCATGTTAAGTAAAAATGTTGCATTTTCTTCAGTGAAGATTTTGTAGCTCATAGCCCATTTAAAGGCCGAAGGCTGAGAAATGATTCATTTCCAGAGGTCTCTGGCTAACTAGACATAGAACTGGAAACACAGCTGCAATGTAGGGGAGGCAGCTGAAGAAGTTTGCCTGCAGCAAGTGAGCCATTCTTGTGGCTACACAGTTGGGGCAGTAAGTTGAGGTAATGGATAGGGTGGATTATAAATATCCATAAGTTGCTTGATTCTCTACTTTATAAAAACCTGGCGGTAGCCAGCAAGAAACTTGTCTACAGAAGCAGATGGCTGAAGCAAAGGTTGGGCCAGGTTATTTTTATTCCCTGGACCACACCTTTTCTGTGATGACAGTAGTGGAGAGAGAACGTGCTTAGTGAGGCTATAAGGATAATACTGAAGTATTTTATAAGATTCAGTGTAAAGCTGCATGGTTCAGGGAAGCTCATGTCTTATTAGCTATGGCTAAGGTCAGTTATCCACACAATGAGGGGGAAACTCTTTCATAAACAAGTAGATAAATACTTGTGCAGCTGGTACTTATCTGTGCTTCAGGCTGTTATATTACCAGAAGAGCTCATGAACTACTCTGGCTTTTACAGACTCCTTATGGAGCATCAGCAGTTTAGAGCGATCGGATGTAAAATTACAAGATTGTCTAATGACAAAAGGATAAATTCAGGGTGAACTCATGACTATGCATATAGGTATCTATCTCTATAAAATATTAAAGACAGAATATAGAAACATTAAAATTCTCCTTCCAGAAGAAAATAAGTTGTAAAATGTTAGAACTGAAATAAAATACTTAAACCAACCTAATCTAAACACCTGAATAAAACAAACTTAACATCTTGTGGGTTTTGGTTTCAACACAATGTACTAAGTGTTCCATGTTTTTCAAAGCTTCCAATTAGGTACATAGGTGTTTATTAGCTCTTGACTCACCTCTGATGATGTAGAGAGAAATCTTGTAAGATTTCATTTTGCCTATGGGACTAGCATTTTTCCTGTCTTATGGAAAATAATTATATTTTAAACAGCTGCAAAGAGAGAAGAGCTTGAAGAGTTAATTGAATCATGTGCTGCTAGAGGAAAACATCTTTTTCTTTATGTTTTTTCCTCATCAGAAGTAGGAATTACATGTTTTCCTTCTTGCATCCAGCATATTCCAATAGTTGTTTTTTTAATTTTTTAAAAGACATACTCATGAAACAGTGTATGTCTTGAAGACACATTTCTTTATTTTCAGTGACTAATTCCTGGAGCAATCAAATGTGTCACTTCTCACCATCTGAGTACAGTTCTGTGGTAGTGGTGGATGATAGTGCAGAACATCCATAGAACTGTAAAATGTAATCCCCTGGCTGTCTTTCCTACACAGACTTTGGTTTTATTTTTATAGCTGCTAGAGGAGAATCTGTTGGTATTTCTTACAAAGATAGTACAAATTAGTGTTTGTACAATTATTAATTATCCTGGAGCCTTTAGACCAAATGTTTAATTGTAGTAAAAACCCCACAAAACCCAAACAAAACTCAGCACATTTCCTTGAAAACTGTATTCACCCCAGTTTGTGAAAGCCACAGGACAGTAGATTGTCTGTTGTCCCTCAAATGAGTCTGTTTAACTAACCAGACTGATGAGATTGTGATGTGCAGGTGTTCAGTGTAGGAGGCAAACAGAAGTGTTCAGAACAGAGTGGAGATTTGTCTGGGTGCTTCTGTTTAAATAGGTCAAATCAAACTCCATTGCGGTGGGAGAAGGCCAAAGCTGGGCACTTCAGCAGCAGCTCTAATGCACTAGTACTCAGTGTCATCCTTTTGGACTTTCTAACCTCTGGACAGGAATAGATAATGTAAACAATACATAACAGTTTGCCTTCTGTCTAGTAGTTTATGTGCATGTTCAAGTTTCCTGTCATTTTGCAGTGGGAGAATCATCTATTTAAACCTTAGTGAGAATTGCAGCAGGCAAATCCTAACAGCGTTCATTTTTTTTCCAAAACAGACTTTCCATCATGACCATGCTTGTTTAATTCCAATTTAAAGACATTTGTTCTGCTTCCCTATTAACTTGGATTTAAAAAAAAGCTTTATGTATAAGCATACATGCCAATTTTTGCATGAAAAATGTGAGCTAAATCACATATGTCTTTGTGCTTGCTTTACCAGGGTGTAAGCTTTTAACATTTCTTGACATAATGTATATGGTTTACTAGTACTTATGCTGAATCTTTCTTGCCTGTGATTTTTCAATGGACTGCTTTTTCTTTGAAAGAAATATTTTTACTTTGTTGCTCATTATTCTTTCTTCTTTCCACTTTTCCCATCAGTTGTACTTGTTTAATGCTATCATCATGTTACAGAGCACAGTTTTAAGGGAAAACAAAGTAGCTGCTAGTGACCCCATGACAACTGTCTGGTAAACCTGATTACTAATCTAGAGTGTTGTTTCATGTCAAGGCCAAATAAAACCCTGCAGTAGAGAAACATTGTTTTATTCTGAATTCCTACTAGGAAGGGAGAAAGAGAATAATAAGCCTCCCTTGCTTGTCTGGTTCAGATCTAGGAATTCAGTGCATGCATGCTTAGACTTCCTATTTCAAACAGAGTGCTAACTTTTGCAATTGATGTCTAAGTCAACCAAAACAATTATCAGTAATAGCAGTTTTCTGTTTTGGGGATGATCAGATTCAGCTTTGAGCTATATTGATATAGGTCTGAAGTTAGTGTAGGGACTTCATTAGGGCTATTCTCTCCTGTACTCTACAGCTGTGACATGTAATCAAGAATTACTGTGTCCTCTCTCTTCTGCTATCTGCTTTTAGCTGTTTGTAGCAAGCAAAGAAAGGAAAGTATAAGAAGTGAGTATTTAATTTGCCAGTATCAAAAAAAATTTCTCCATTGCATGAGAAATATCATTTTTCCTTTGTCCTAAAACCAGTGTTTTCAGGGAGTAAATTAGAAAGGAAGCTTGATGCCAGCAAATAAATTATTCAGCCTTTTTCTAAATATTTGGGGTTTTTTCACTATTACACCGTTAGCCTTTAAGGGGACAATCAATAGTTGGTAGTAGATCATAAAAGTCGCAGAAACAAAATTGCCTGCACACTTTCAACAGCATAGAGGCATGTGTAGGAAGAATTATTTACTTCACTTCACTTGTACTAGCAAAACACAACTAATTTTTAGTTGATTTTTAATTCCTCAGTGATGATGTTCCGATTTTACTTCACCTCCAGCAGCACGCCAACATTTTTACTTAAAAAAATGTACCCTTATGTCTGAATACATGTTCATAAATTATTAAAACCATAAAAAATGGGTTGACTGATGCCAGCCAAGTTGAGAGACTGAACCACGCAGTAAGCAATTGAAAGAAAGTACAATATTTATTGTTATTAAAAATATATCACTTTGTAAATCTGTACTGTGTTTTTTAGACCCAGAGTAGGAATTGATCACTGCATAACAAAATTTATGAGCAGGAGTAACACACTATTAGCAAAAGATACTGAGATTTAGTTGATAAAATCAGTAGTAGATTAGAATACTTATGAGTCTTGCAGGCTGTTGTTAGCAGTTTGACATATGAAATGCATGGGTCAGTTCTAGCATAGCAGTGAGTGTGTAATCATCCTGATGTTTTACCTTTTACTTTCAGGATTTATAATATTAAGCGAATAGCGAATTGGACATTGTACGTGTTTACTTGTTATCTAGTTATAAAATTGCTTTTAGAGATTATATCAATATTCTTTGCCAGCTTGATTTTTTTTTTACAAGGCTTCAAGGGAAAAGGCACAAGAAGATCAGTTTCCTGGCAATACTTGTAGTGGTACCATACTCATGAACTCACCACGAAGAGCTTGTGTCCCCTAATTTATATGGTAGTCTGGAACATAACACCTTTCCTCATTCTTTCTTTTGCCTTCTCCGGTAGAATAGCATAATTATTTAATGTGATATTGTGAAAACTGGAAATGAACCTAATCAAAATAGCTTTCAGGTGCTTAATCAGATTTTTTTCAAATGCTACAAAATAGGTTTTATTATTTTATAGTTTTTATCTGTAAAAGTTTCCTACAAGAGTAAGCAAGCATTAATTCTGTTGGATAGAATTAATCCCTCATTGCTAGTATTAATCCTACGTTGCTGATCAAGCCTCTTAAGTTAGGAAAAGTATTTATCACTTTTCTAACAAACAAAAAATTATAACATACACATACTTTACATCTTGAGCATATATAAAATGTTTTCTTACACCCTTGAAGAATGGTGATCAACACTAAATTCACTTCTTTTTCTTTATATTGAATGATCCTTTAGCTGAAATATATTTGTTCATACTTTTTTTTAAGGAATCTTGTAGCAGATGGCAGTTAGATAACATCTACCAGTCCATAATCACACAGAAAAATACAGCTGAAAATTTAGAGAAATGCAATCCTTTTTTATGCAATGATTTTGTTTTGGTGTTTAGAAGAATATTTGCAGGTTGAAAATCATGTATTAAAAGTTGTTACAGCATGTGATATTGTACTTGAGCTGTTGATGAGTATAAGGTACAATAGAATATATCTTATAGAATGTAGAATTTAAACATACACATTTCATTCTCAGGAGATTTTATCTATATAGGAAAAGATCTGAGAGTGTGGATAGCTGAGTGAGAATCAAGTTGGCCCTTGATTACACTGTTTACCTTATTGTAGAAAATGATCTTGGGGCAAACTACAAAGTGTTGTTCTTTTGATGTACAAATTTCACTCTCACCAGCTAACTAAGCTGAAAATTTTACCTCATGGTATGTATAGTTAATAATGTCTCATATATAGAGGCTAAGACTCAAATAATATTTTATTGTGGAGCCATAAGAAAGAATGCTCCTTTTTTTCTGATCAGTGTATTCTGCTCTTTTTTTCCTTCTTATTCTTTTGTCGCTACTCTAAGCAAGCAATAAACTAAAGGGTATGGCTTTTTTTTCCCTCTGCAGTTGTTGCTATAAACAAATCCTTACTTTAATGCATCAATATTATTAATAACATTACCATTGATGGCTTTATTTTACTTATAAGATAATTAATTTATTTTTGCATACGATTTAAGAAAACATCGACTCTCATTATATGGAGTTACAGTGGTTTTGTTTTCAATTTGTGTTTCATGGAAGGTTACACCATAAAGAAATTAGGCAGACAAAAAGGCTTATTTGCTCATAAGATAGGTAAGGCATTTAATGTAGCTTTCATGTATATTTCAACAATATGTCATGATCCTACTCTGAGTGAAGGGGACCAGCTAGTATCCACCTTGTGTGATTGGTAAAGATTTGCTAGTTGCCTGAGAACATCAACTCATTTTATTGAACCACTGAACACTTGAACACACTTGTGTTCAGTAGTGACTTGAAAGTCATGGACTGGTACTAAGGGGACAAAAAAATGTGCCTTTGTTCCATTTCATTTTGAAGAGCTTTATTCCCACCAAGAAACTTTTTGAAATCTATTTCATATACTCAAATAGATAGTAATTTACTCTTTCTACCAGGTAATTGTGGCTTACTGGTAATGGTTTACCATCTTTGCCGTTTTAACTTACAGGTATTCTTTTTTTTTTATTGCGGTACTATTTAATACTAGTGACACAGCTGAAGGCCCAAGTCTTTCTCCATAGTCTGTGGAGTGTTGTTTTGAAAAACCTCATAAAGACCATTGTGTATCTGCACTGTGTTTATAAATTATGTATATCAGATTGTAAGGCCAGGCATGTAACTTTCATAGTTTAAAAATAATACTGGATTAAGATCTTTAATGTGTTATTTTGTTGCCATATAGCCTTTTGATAGTGCCAATTTTTCTCTGTCCTCTGATAACAAGCATGGTATAGTTATCTGACCTTTGTTTTCCCATTGTTATAGTTTATAGGTTGATAGCTGTTCTACGAGCTATGAAGTGTGGACCTTCCCTTTCTGCATTCCCTGAAATAAAGAGGGAAAGAAAAACAAGAAAGAAAGGAAAAAAAGAACCCCCTCTCCACTAACCATTAAATTGTAGGGTGATCTAGAGATAAAAGCAGAATCTCTTTTTTGCTTTTCAAATATTTGCCTGGCCTTCAAAAGCTATTTGCCTTTTGTGTTTACATTGGATTTATTTTTTTGGCCTACATGCAGAAAGAGAATGATACATTAAAGAATAATGGACAATAGAGGGGAAAATTCTCTCAGCCTTCACATCTTGCCTGTATTTCCTACTTTAGATTTATTTTTTTTAATCTTGTCCACTTTTATTTAAATAGAAACTGCTGAGTATTGTAAAGGGTTGTAAATGTGAAAGTATCAGATGAAGTACAGTACGAGAAGATTATCTACAGGTTGGCAGGCAGTAATGAGAGTTGGCGAAGTGCCATTTTCTACTATGAACCTTTGGGACCTCAAGTTATTCCTGTGTGTGGCAGAACAATGTAAGGCTTCAAAAGCCAGTGTTCTGTCATTTGCAGAATTGCTTTTGCTGTTCGTGAAAGAGGCAGGTGAGGTTTTAATCTGTAAAATTGTATAAATCTTCATCATAGCAAAAGGAAAGATGCTTTGGTTAAAAGCTGAGGCCTGTCTCATATTGTCTTCAGTTCTTTCTTTCTGAATAGCATCAAGGCTTCCCTGGCACCTTCATTGTCCCTCGCTGATTTTTTATTATTGAAAGAATAGATTTTCAGCAAGATATGTATGAAATACAATTTTACATAAAAGCTCATATTCAAGGGAAGAACCACTTTGGGACAATAACAATTCTCTGTTGCTCAAGTTGGTTCCTTTGTCATGTAACGTACTACTATGACATCATCAAAAACGTCTTATTTGGTTAGAATGGAGTCATGAGATGGAGGTGTTTCCCAAATCTGCTTGCTGTAATAATTAACATTTTTTGATGCCAGTAACTTGAAAATGAATATGACTGAGTGATTTAATTGAAGTATCTTGAGCAGGTTGCTTTAAAAACGCATGCATTTACAATATAAAAATATATTTCACCACATCCATGTCTTATATATCATAAAGCTCTTAGTATGTTACAGTTTGTGAAAATTACTGTCAGTTAATAATGTGTCAGCTCCCCACTGTGTGCTTTGTAGGATACTGAATGGGTGTTACATGATTTATTTGCTAGATTTTGCAGGTTTTCTGTAGCACGTCAGATGCCTTGCTGATTGCTTGGTGAACCCTAGAGTATGAGCTCCCTCCTGCAATGTTTACTTTAAGACAATCTACATTTACTTAGAAGCATGACAGTCTGAAAATCAGATCACCTTCTCAAAATTTTCTTAAAAAATACAGTTTTTTTAGTGAGAGTATTGTTTGTAATTTAGATAGATGTTTGTGTGACAATCATAATTTACTTCATAGTTCTTAAAATTGCAGGGAATGGGTTGTTGACAAAACACATGTTACTACAGTGAAAATAGTGTGAATAATAGACCTCTCTGGGATTATTTTTTTGAGGGGAGGGGAGGGGGAGAGGGAGAAGTTACTTAATTTGCATTTATTGACACTGTCCATAAAGAACAGTTAGAAAGTCAGAAGAATGGTGTCTCCTTTCACCATTTTCATTCTCATGTACTTCTTTGCCCTGCTCATGTCCTCTCATTTTGTCATTAATAGAGAGCTCTAATAGACCATATTAATAAAGGTGGAGTGTTATTTTCAAAAGGTGTGAAATCTTGAAGATGGCTGATGACTGGAAATAAAAATTGTAGGAGTCTCAAGACAGTGTACCATTTGTGCAAGTCATAGGTCTTTATGGTGTTCCACTGTATTGCCATATAGTACATTATGTCTTGGTTTAAACTGGGTGGCTAAGTTTCTATGGCACTTCGAGAGCATTTTACACCAAGTTGTGTAGCAATTGGATTTAATAGGCAAAGAAATCAAAGACAGTTTAGTAAAGGAAATTGTGTGACCTGATGATGTAAGAATTGAGGCTTTTGTCTGATGTTCATAAAGGTTTCTGATGTTGTTCTTTTTGTAGTTATAATGTACATTACTGAAATAATTTGTGTACTTCTGTGCTTGTGTGTACTTTCTTGAATGAGGTATACATTTGCAATTTCCGGCTTTCAGATTTAAATCTGTGAGCACAGAAAGAGCTCAATGAGTTCTAGCAATAATAGTCCTATAATGTGGAGATTCTGAGAACTTCCTTGCAAATGGACAAGTCATTCACCTAACGAGTGCCAGAGAAAGAAACTTGCCAGATTTGCAAAGTTCATGTAGAGCAGATTAGAGCATAATAAAACCATTTTGGGGACATCTTGGGATTTTGAGAGACATAGTTAATAAGGAGCTTTGAAGATGGGTGTTTTGAGATGTATATTTCGAATCTACCACTTTTTCTTTCATTTATATCTCAAGTGCAATAAAAACATGCATATTGTGAATTATAGGCTTTAATTCCCTGTATGGTTTTTACTGATACCTTAGTATCAGGAGAGAGAAACTAAAAAAAATATTAATTTTCTCCAGATAATTATTGATGGAATTATAACCTTTGTTTTCTTTCTGTTCCTCTTTCCCACACTGCGTGTAATTATGTATACAAAGTAGGAGTGGTAGCAATTTCTAGAATTAATATTGAGCAAACATTTATGTTTAAACTTTGTTTTAATTTACAACTTCTCCAAACTCTGTTCTTAATTTAAAATGTACCTTTTTTGATCTTCTTATAAATTCATATTTATTTTTTGTTGGTTTATTTGGAAATATGGAGCTATCCTAGAAACTTTTTCCTGCATGTCGAATGAAATGGTAATCTTCTTTCTGTCTCGTATTTTCCCTCGTTTTATCTATATTTGGTTGTAGTTGTTTCTTTTCTTTTGGAAGATGAATCACCAGTTTTCACAAATAGGCTTGATTGGCACACTGCTGGGGCAACTCTGGGGAACCCCGTGGTTCTGCGGGGAGTTATATAATCTGATAACATGTTTGTATCCTTCTAGCTCAGAACTTGGAATGTTTGAAATACTAAGTAAGTTTACATCTGGTCATTTTTATGAAGTTCCTGGCAAGTATAGAGGAGGTGCTCCCAAAATTTTCTTGCAGTATATCACCATGCAGAAATAATTTCTCTACAGCCTTTCAGTTGGTTTCAAATCATAGCTTTCTGGTAGATGCTGGACAAACATGTTAATGTTTGTCTGTCAAACATGTTAATCTGCCTTTCACTGGTCTAAGCTTAACTTTTGTCTCTGAGCTTCTTTCCAAAGTGCTGATTTCCCTCCTTCGCTTCTTCCCTCCCCACTCTCTCTGCCCCAAAAATCAGTGCCTGGTAAAGCCACCTGGAAGAGCCCCAGGCATTTATTTACTCTGTTACTAGCTATTCAGAAGGAGGATGAGTGAGAGCAGGTCTGTAGCCTCAGTCCCTCTTTAAAAGGGCTGTTTGATATCAAGGCTTTTGGAACTGGTGGGGTCTGCAGTGTGTGCACTGCAGGAACCTGGGGGGAGGTGTGCAGACCCATTCCCACTGGTGATCCAGGAGGTCTGCCTAGAAAAGCTGCACTTTAAAATACATTGAGTGAAATCTTGATTCTACTGAAGTCCAGCAATTTTATTCCAGCAAGGATTTCACCAGTATTTTCATTTTGCAGCTGTAGTTGGGGGGAAAACCCTGAACCAAGATGAATGTGACTTCACACTGTGAAATACGTTCTCTGGTAGTTTCATCCTTGCCTCCCTCCCATCTGAATAACTGTAAATGATGTTCTCTGTTAATAAGTATGTACTTTGTCTAAATTGCATTTATTTTTCTTTTGACATACATACTATTTTACTATTAATCATTCTCTTCTGCTCTTTATAGTACAAAGACACCGTTGTGTTGATGGAACATATTTAATCTTTGATATGTTGTATTTTAGTTCTATTGTTGGTTTCTCATTTCTTTATGGAAAACCTTTCCTTATTGACTCTTAAATCATGGGTTAAGCCCTTATTGAAAACATGCTCTGTAGGTACTTCTTGCTAGAGAAAAGAGTTCTTTCGAGGTTATAGGCTAGGCTTACACGAACACTTCACTATGCAGTATAAATTCATTGGTCTCCTATATGTTATCTAAAACTAGAAATATACCCAATTACTCAGCAGCACATCATAAAAGAGATGCATACTATGTTCATGTCTGTCAGTGCCTTAAGTCATCACTCTGCAGCCTTTTTTAAATTCTCTTTTTATTGAAACCAAGAAACAAAACAAAGACCAAAAAAAGCAAACCCAACATCAATTAGATGTCAACATGACATCAAACAGCATAATATATCATAAAATAAATGTATGATCTGGTGACTCAATGAGTTCTGTCCATATGGCATTTACAGAGAAGTAAAGGAAAGGCAAATAGCTACACATCTGTATTGAGAAAAATATCCAGTATGAAATTGGCCATAGTGACAGCACTAGAAAGCTCTCAGTTGAGATTGCCTGAAAATAAATAGCACAGGGCAGGGGAAGTGAGTTTTCAGCAGTCTCACTTTTATATGCATTTAGAGTTTTGTACAGTAAGCATTGTGCAGATCATATCTGTTTTTTAAAAAATTACTTTAAGCATGGAGACAGTCTACTTGCTGGTGATAGGTCCAGGTTATAGTTAGGTTTGTAGTGCCAGCTTCATGCAGAGTGATGCAAGAGTGCAATTAGGAAAAAAAGAAAACTTAGGAAATTAATGTGACTATCTGTTGAAACTATTAAAATGAATACTGACTCCTAGACTATTTCTATGTTTGCTGAAAGACATACGAAAAAGCCTCTTTGTGTAAGTGCTAAGCATGTTAAAAAACCGGAGCATCAGTTAAGCCTCTAAAATAATAATAATCTGGAAAATCCATTCATTATTAGAATAAAGACAACATAATTTTCTTTTAAGTGGGGAAGGATGGGAGAGAGGTGAGACTGCGGGGATAGGAACTAGAGAAAGAAATCCCAGAAAGATCCAGAACCAAGCATGGCCTCTGTTATTTGCATTTGTTGCTCTTTTTCAGTGGAGTGACAACTGCAACAGCTCAGCCTGAACTGCCTGGCTTGACACTTGCTTTCTAAGGAACCTGAATGTGTTACACAGCTTACATCTGGACAACGGGGTACAGAGAAAAAAGCCACAAGGATATATCACATATTTTCTTCACATACTTAGGACCTGAATCTTGTATACAATAAATGTGTGCACACATGAAGAAACATACATACGCATAGATACATACATTTAGGTATCTAAAACCACACATTCATGGGTGTATAAATCCAACTTCACATGGGATTTCTGCTCTGTTGCTGTTAGGCTTGTTTCACAGGTCTAGTTCCTGTCTCTCCAAAAATACAAGAAGTTACCTTCTGGAATTTTGCTCCTTTTCTCAGCCCAAGTTGTCTTTTTCTACATAGGTATCGGAGATCTCTTTCGGTTAATTTTATTACAAGTGCAGTTATAGGCCTCAAAGGAGGTGATAAGTAACTCATGGGACCTGGGAAATGGTACTGTCTGTGAGAGCGGGGAATAAGTAATGAACTCCTTATCTTATCTTTTAGATATGTGATAACTTCACTGAGACCACTCAGTCAATATTGTACATTTCACTGTATGGCCATGTCTCATCAAAGTGCTAACAAAATGCATTCCTCCTGGTATATGCAACTGACTTTTATGGATGGTAGAAAAGAGTGTAGCACAGATCGTGTGGGGAGAAGCTCCTGAGGGTAAAATAGCAGTACATCGAAACCTCAAAGGAAATTTAAGAAGGGATGGTGTGAGTCTGTGCGTGTATGCATTTGAATCTGAAGCTGGAAAACTATGAAGGCTATGTGGAACATTTCCTGGAGCTTACCAGCAATAAACATGGCAGGATTGTCAGCCCTGCAGTGCCCATACCTTCCTTCTGTGCCCGTGCCAATGTCCCTGCAATCATTGGTTAGTGCATCCTAGCCATCCGGCACATACTTTAGCACTTTCCCAGCTCCATGTTCTCTCCAGCTGAGGAAGGACATTTTGGTATTTCTGTACAAAGTCCCCGGTTGTTTGGATGTCATGATGCAGAGGACTAGGGGAACTCCATGTTTGCTGTTCTGTTTTGTCTTTCTTGCTTCGGGCTGTGAAAGGCTAGGAGTGAAAATTAACTTAATTATTTGATTCATTCATACTCTTATTTATTTTCTGTGAACTAAAGGTAATCCACTAACTGTCATATCCCACAGGTTTATTAAAATGGCGTATATAGAACACATTTGCAAATAACAACCAGTTCCTTTGTCTCCCTGCTCTGCCATGCTTTCATTGTAAAGTATTTCTTATTTTTTAAAATTGGGCTCATCCCATTCTCATATGCAGAAATCCTCTCTGCCACCAAAACAATTTGCATATAATAGGCCACATCCCGAAATTTGTACTGTCAGCTGACATCTTTTCATTTGCTTTGTTTGGACATAGGTCAGTCCCTGTATGCAGCACAAGTGAAATGCAGTGTTTTCTGGAGCAGGTTGGAAGCAATGATGCTATAGGCATCATTCCAGTGTAGCAGCAGCACTGTGACCTATAAGGACAGACATGGTCTGGAGGACAGACAGGACTTCAAACTTTAATGCTTCCTTCCAAACTACTCCAATATCTCATTAGCGTGTGTGCATCTCTCTTGGAAGCATAAAAGGTTTAATTTTATTGCTCCAGGCAGGACTTTAAAACCTAACAATTCTCAAAGTAGATTGTCCCTTCTAGTTTTTCACATTTATGGTAAGCTTATTGGTTACATTCTGGGTCTGTGGATGAGGCAGTTGCTAGAGATGGGCTGGCACACCAATACAGACTGAGGTAAGATCAGCAGCAAGCTGGGTTTTGGTTTTGACTGCTGCCTTAAAGGAAATTCCTGAATACGTTTCTTTTATATATTTACTGCAAGTCACAGTAGTCAGGTTTTTGGGTTTTTTTCTGCATGTTCAGTTATCCATTTGATATTTCTGTATTTCACTCTGTTTCATATTTTTATGCAGTAATATGAAGCATTGTGCTCCTGCCAATATTGAAATAAATCCTGG